>NC_090442.1:965036094-970036094 GCF_031143425.1 Pleurodeles waltl | reverse complement strand
GGTAATGAGGGATGGGGGGGGGGCTCTTCTCATGGACATGGTACTGCAGATTAGGTTTATCACACCTAGCTCCCGTTAGGTTACGGATTAGTTTTTCTATGCTCGGGATTTTACAGTTTATTGCAATTTAGTAGGGGTCTTTGTAATCATGACATCTCTGCAATCATGCTTCTTTTTTTACGCATTATCCTAATCATTGCAGCTCATGTATTTTATCGTTGATTGCAGCCTTTTCAATAAATATATTGAAAACTCTCCTGCATCTCCTTTATTGCCTGTGTGTGACTGAGACTTATTGTTAACATGAGAAAAGGATAACTTCTGTTCCTCCACAACTCCTCTGAGTTGTCACACTCTAGAGTCCATGTGTAAGGCTGCCAGAAATCACCTTTTACTGTTTGGGTTTTTGGTGAGGTACTGCTTGTGAGTCGTGAGGGATGGGCCGACATGTGGAATTGTTGTAGAAATGGCCTAGTCACCTACAAACAAAGGTGCCATCATTCCTAAACCAGTAGTCTCTCCTAGGAGCAAGAGTCCAACTACTATAAGTGAATTTAGAAATGACTTTCAAACAGTGTGTTGACATCGCAATATTTGCTGTTATTTTATATAATGGAAACTCAATATTTGTATGTGCCATGATCAATAACTTTAACAGATGCAGTTTCAAATCACTAATATAGTTTTTAACTCATATACAACAAGTTAAAGTGTACCAAATAACTTACAAAGTAGTAGCTAAGACAAACTTGAATATCACACTCTAGGTAGTTTCATAAAGTTAATCTGTGGTGAACGTGCACAACTTCAGGTATATTCTGCTAATTTCCTTCTACCAATGGTCCTCAAGGAAAAGGGAGCTGCTTTCCACAGATAGTTCCAAGACTACATTGCTGATGTGCACCATGTAAATATCATACACCTTCATAGCACACACAGAACACTCCAACAAAGATATATCATAGATATCTTAGTTTACTGAATCAGTTCATCACCTTTTGAATTTCACATTCACTTAAATGTTTTCCAGCCAACGAATGTTGTTCCTCTTCAATGCGAATCTCTTCAGGGCTAATCAAATAGTTTGAATGTCCAGAATTGGTTGTATGTATTCCATTCGTAAATATCTTCCACAGTCAAGTTGGCTTTATGAAGGTAGTTAACATGTTTAGTTATTCAATTAAATCAAAATAATCACAGCATGCAATGCATTATTATCATGTCTCGTGGTCCTGGCTTTGACGGCTGTTCCACATGCTCTGTGGTGATAGTTTTTGTCCGGCGTCAAGGCGGCTGTCAAAATGAAGCCCAGGCTCATGTACAGCCAGACTATTTCGAGGCTTCAGCCAATTTGGTTGCCAAATTTCTTCTTCAAAGCTCTCGAGATTTATGAACATGACCTCCAAAGACAATTCAGGGGAATGGGCCATGTGGGTGGTTCACCTGAAGAGAGGAGGGCAAAGGAGGTTTTAGGAGACGATCAAGGCACTCAGAACTATCCAGATGAGAGCCACTATGGTTTAAATTAAGTTGACAGGTTCCAGTAGCAGAAGGAACTTGGCTGGAACTTGGCTATGTGGGTCCAATAGGAGCTGCCCAGTATACAATCTATGACACATTTAATAACCCTGCTTTAAGTTAATATGGTCAATTTATTTTTGCAGTCACTTTGCTTTTACAAATAATATTCTGAAATACGTTAGTGCTACAGGTTTGTACATGATGCTGGACTGACTTGGTGATGTTACTAATCAGATTTGGTATGTCCTTATGAGAAGGAATAATTAAAAATAAACTTTACTACAATGCAAAGGCTTTTTACTGAAGGCACATCAAATTAGCCTGGTGCCAATAAAAAACATTAACTATAGTATTTTATGTCAGAATGCACCACCACGTGAGAAACAGCAAACACGCAAACCCTACCTGAAAGGTTATTATTTTATTCAATTACAAATTATCAGTTATGGGTTGTACCATGCACTCTGTTCAAGCGGTGCACCTGTGTGGTTTGGCAGGTTAGGATATGGAAGGTAAGGCTCTTCAAACTCGAGGGTGGATTTAGGGCATTTAATTATTTAAGGCAGTTGTCTTCAAAATGCGGAGCGATTCTCATCAAACCAAACCCAGGGGCCCATTAGGGACGGGAGCTACGCAGACGAGCTCTGCTCCTCTTCATAAATAGCTCTAAAAACCCGAAAGCATTTTGTCCTGGCAAAAGAAAAACATGCTTTTAGAAGGTTAAAAAGTGAATGTCGTTTCAATTTTTAAAGTAGGTTAAATGAAAAAAAATGTAACAATGAATATCATAGTATGATAAAAATCCAACCTGTTTTGATTCAAGTCAACACATTATTTGAAGGCCATTTTGTTATTGACACGGTTAACCTCAGACCTGGAGGTGGAGCAATACGTATTTAATGTAGTTTCAACAAAACTCAAGGCTACAGAGCATGACTGGCTGGCTGAGGCACTTTGATTGCCAGTGCTTTAGCTGGCAGTGGATTTCAGCAAATAAAACGCCATATTCCAATCTGGCAGCAATTACGGCGAAAACTGTTTATTACAAAAAAAGTCAATGTGTGTGTCAACTAATATGTCAAAAGAAAAATATATGAAGGTAGAGAACACTGCAAATTAAGCAAACTACTCCAGGGAAAGTATTCCGTTTCCCGGACAGAAGAAATATTGTTTCTTGTGCGCCCCGTCAGAAAATCAATCAAAGCAGTACAGTTGTTTTACATTGTGGTAACTATTTCAAAAATGTGAACTATATCGCACTTTTGCCGTTTACGGCTCATTTCATTCTTGTAAGAGCTTTAACTGGCCAATGTGTGTTAAATGAAATTGTTGGCTCTTTCTAGCATGACCACGTTTGATGACAAAACGTTGGAAGCCATTTCGAGCCAACCTTACTTCAGCAGGCGCCACATCTACTGGTTGCTTAAATTACATTGCTCTGAATGGCTTAACAAGTGAGTGTCCAATGCAGGCGAGGTAAGGCTGAATGCACACTAGGTATTTCATCTTTTGTTGAGTATTTATTTGAACATTTCATGCATGTGTATTACTCCTATGTCATTATCCTGAAGCTCTGATAGGATCCGGTCACACTACGCTTACACTATACCTCCTTTGCCAATTGAAATTGCCCTATGGCTTCTATTAGATAGAGACATTGACTTGCCTCGTTCATTAGAGTTGAACATAAGACTAAACAATGTCTTGATTCTGCTTCATTATTATTCAAAACACAAAAATATAGGCAGGGGCACTAGAATTATGAAATTCTGTGGCAACGGCTTTTTCGATAGAATTTTGCATTTATCACACATGCCACATAAACACATAAACTACGATCAGTTGCATAAATTTAAAAAAAAACGTTTTTAACTCAACCAAACCAAAAGTTAATAACAAAAGTGAAACACAAGGTGCTGCACAGAGGCAGACCCACTGCAAAGGTTAACTGGTCATCCATCATTTGTTGATTGCTTTATTCGGGTGTTAAATTTATACTTTATAGGCTACAATCTTGATCTAACAGGTCAAATCTACTAAAATCACGAAATAGCTAAGCCAATTGATAAAACTAAACTGTTCGAGTGAAACTAACGATGGGAAGAGTAAGGTAGGGTGAAGGTCAAAGGAAGAGGCAACGCTAAAGGGACATTAGAGAACAGACCTATGGAGTCCTAGTGCCAGCTGTGTAGCTATCAGTAACACAGCAGGTGCTGTGACACGAGAATCCACTGGTCAGCGAGACCTTAAGTGCCCCATTTGTAGCTGTTTTTTACTACCATACTTAAATGGGGAGGAACATTTCCTTGTTTGCATTAGGGTCCACAGAACTCTTGCTACACCTCTGCCTAGTACCTTAGAAAAAGAAAAAACTCATTGTGCCAATGCTTTTGAAGGAAGGCACACAAGATCAAACTTTCGAAATGAGACAAGACACCAAGCAAACATGGTGATGTACTACTGTTCGAAAGTGACAGATCCGGTCTGCAGCTTCAGTAATTTGAACATAAGGGAGCTGCAATGGGCAGTGATGCGGATGCCCCAAGTTCTCCAAGGGTGTAAAAAAGGCAGGTGGAAACTGTAAGGAGCCGATATGCCAGTCCCTGCGTTTATCCAACTCTCCTGATGCAATCCCATGATTTTCAAATAACACTAATTAGAACAGATTGGCGGCAGTGTGCAAACTGTATCTGTAAGATAAAATACATTTTATGATTTTCTTAAGCTTGTTTATCAAGTAACAGTTGGCACACTAGAAATTTAATTGGACTCAAGATAATTAAAAAATACCTTGGGATGCGTGTTGGGCCAGATTTCAAAATATTAATTGTAACAAACTTTGAAAATCCTGTGCAGAAATGTGAAAGTGGCATTCAAGCACTGAGCATCTGTAGCTATTTATAATGCTCAAATGACACTGGGAGGCAACATCAAAATGTCTGGCTCATGAGCTAACAAGGATGGATGTCCAGGTGAATAATCAGAAGATGAGATGGTAGAAAAACACTTAAAAAACAACCATGCCACACATTTTGTATTGCCTTACTTGGTGATCTAGTTTAAAGAATAAACTATATTACTCAAGGAAGGTGACTCAAATATTCAATTACCAGTCCCATGGATAAAGACAAACAGAAAGCCGTCACGTGGCTTCAAACGCTTGCCGAGGAGAGCGATGTATCAAAAAGATTTTGTGGTGCTTGAAAAAAACGTTGCCTATCTATATTCCAGTATTTAAGAGCATCCATTTCAAGATATCCTCATAAGAAAGTAAGGGCCAAGGGGAATAATGACTAGTTTGCTTCGGGGCAAAAAGTGCAGCAATTTATTTTGTGTTCGTTTTGTTACGTTTGTAATACCGAATTGAGCTAACAGCTTTTACTCCAGTTTGTATTACATATTAATTTTAGGCGTAGGTCAGAAATAGTGAAAAACAATTTGACACCAATGTTCTGTTGTAAGGAATAAACAAGGATGTTTTGCCCTAAAAGAAAGCACCGACGCAGGCGTCACATTTATCACACTGTAGAACCGGCCAGAGCAGTTCTGTTCACCCTGAAAAAGACTACTGGGTTTATGTAGGTGGCCAGCTAGGCAATCTGAAGCTTTGGCCTCTGATCTTCTGGGGATCTCATGGCCTTCAGAGAAGCCTATTACACCCGCCGAGAGAGTGCCAGTTCAGCTCCAAACGGAAACCTTTTTTTGTCAAAAACAAGCTCCCAATGTGGGAATTTGTGTTTGAAAAATAAACAAAAAAACATGCAGTGAGTTTTTGTAGGAGGCTGGCCTGGCTTGTAGTGGGTACCAGAGGTACTTACACCTTGTGCCAGGTCCAGTTATCCCTTATTAGTGTAGAAGAGGTGTTTCTAGCAGCCTAGGCTGATAGAAGGTAGCTATGGCAAAGCAGCTTAGGCTGAACTAGGAGACATGCAAAGCTCCTACTATACCACTGGTGTCATATGCACAATATCATAAGAAAACACAATACACAGAAGTACTAAAAATAAAGGTACTTTATTTTTATGACAATATGCCAAAAGTATCTCAGTGAGTACCCTCAGTATGAGGATAAGATATATACACAAGATATATGTACACAAACCAAAAGTATGCAGGTAATAGCAAGAAAAGTAATGCAAGCAGTGTAAAATTACAGTAGACTGCAATAGGTGCACATAGGTATAGAGGCAACACAAACCATATACTCCAAAAGTGGAATGCGAACCCCAAACCTATGTGAGCTTGTAGAGGGTCGCTGGGACTGTTAGAAAACAGTGAGGGTTAGAAAAATAGCCCACCCCAAGACCCTGAAAGGTAGGTGTAAAGTGCACCTACTACCTCCAGAGAGCACAGAAGTCATGATAGGGGGATTCTGCAGGAAGAACAAACACCAGCAATGCAACAACAGTGGATTTCTGGACCTGAGTACCTGTAAGACAAGGGGACCAAGTCCAATAGTCGTGACAGTGTCGAGAGTGGGCAGGAGCCCAGGAAATGCCAGCTGAGGGTGCAAGGAAGCTGCCACCGGTTGGAAGAAGCTTGGAGTTCTGCAAGAAAGAAGAGAGCTAGGGACTTCTCCTTTGGAAGACGGATGTCCCACGTCGCGATGAAGCTTGCAGAGGTGTTCCCACGCAGAAAGACTGCAAACAAGCCTTGCTAGCTGCAAGGGTCGCAGTAGAGGTTTTTGGGTGCTGCTGTGGCTCAGGAGGGACCAGGATGTCGCCACTTGGAGGAGGAGACAGAGGGGGCGCCCAGCAAGTCGGGGAGCCCTTACAGAAGCAGGCAGCACCCGCAGAAGTACCTGAACAGGCACTTGGAAGAAGAGTGAACCGGAGTCCACGCGAAGTCACAAAAGAGAGTCCCATGACGCCGGAGGACAACTCAGAAGGTTGTGCACTGCAGGTTAGAGTGTCGGGGACCCAGGCTTGGCTGTGCACGAAGGAAATCCTGGAAGAGTGCACAGGAGCCGGAGCAGCTGCAAATCACGCGGTACCCAGCAATGCATTCTAGCGTGGGAGGCAAAGATTACCTCCACCAAACTTGGACTGAAGAGTCACTGGACTGTGGGAGTCACTTGGACAGAGTTGCTGAGTTCCAGGGACCACGCTCGTCGTGCTGAGAGGGGACCTAGAGGACCAGTGATGCAGTCTTTTGGTGCCTGCGGTTGCAGGGGGAAGATTCCGTCGACCCACTGGAGATTTCTTCAGAGCTCCTGGTGCAGAGAGGAGGCAGGCTACCCCCAGAGCATGCACCACCTGGAAACAGTCGAGAAAGCCGGCAGGATGAAGCGATGCAAGGTTGCTAGAAGTCGTCTTGCTACTTTGTTGCGGTTTTGCAGGTGTCCTGAGCAGTCAGCGGTCGATCCTTTGGCAGAAGGTGAAGAGGGAGATGCAGAGGAACTCTGATGAGCTCTTGCATTCGTTATCTGGTGAGATCCCCAAAGCAGAGACCCTAAATATCCAGAAAAGGAGGTTTGGCTACCTAGGAAGGAGGATTGGCTACCAAGAGAGGTAAGAGCCTATCAGAAGGAGCCTCTGACGTCACCTGCTGGCACTGGCCACTCAGAGCAGTCCAGTGTGCCACAAACACATCTGTTTCCAAGATGGCAGAGGTCTGGGACACACTGGAGGAGCTCTGGGCACCTCCCCTGGGAGGTGCAGGTCAGGGGAGTGGTCACTCCCCTTTCCTTTGTCCAGTTTCGCGCCAGAGCAGGGCTGGGGGATCCCTGAACCGGTGTAGACTGGCTTATGCAGAGATGGGCACCATCTGTGCCCATCAAAGCATTTCCAGAGGCTGGGGGAGGCTACTCCTCCCCAGCCTTCACACCTATTTCCAAAGGGAGAGGGTGTTACACCCTCTCTCAGAGGAAGTCCTTTGTTCTGCCTTCCTAGGCCAGGGCTGCCTGGACCCCAGGAGGGCAGAAACCTGTCTGAGGGGTTGGCAGCAGCAGCAGCTGCAGTGGAGACCCCGGAAAGGCAGTTTGGCAGTACCCAGGTTCTGTGCTAGAGACCTGGGGGATCATGGAGTTGTCCCCCCAATGCCATTCTAATTCCATGATCTTAGACATGTTACATGGCCATGTTCGGAGTTACCATTGTGACGCTGTACATAGGTAGTGACCTATGTACAGTGCACGCGTGTAATGGTGTCCCCGCACTCACAAAGTCTGGGGAATTTGCCCTGAACGATGTGGGGGCACCTTGGCTAGAGCCAGGGTGCCCACACACTAAGTAACTTTACACCCAACCTTCACCAGGTGAAGGTTAGACATATAGGTGACTTATAAGTTACTTAAGTGCAGTGGTAAATGGCTGTGAAATAACATGGACGTTATTTCACTCAGGCCGCACTGGCAGGCCTGTGTAAGAATTGTCAGAGCTCCCTATGGGTGGCAAAAGAAATGCTGCAGCCCATAGGGATCTCCTGGAACCCCAATACCCTGGATACCTAAGTACCATATACTAGGGAATTATATGGGTGTACCAGTATGCCAATGTGAATTGGTAAATGTAGTCACTAGCCTGTTAGCGACAAATTTGGAAAGCAGAGAGAGCATAACCACTGAGGTTCTGGTTAGCAGAGCCTCAGTGAGACAGTTAGGCATCACACAGGGAACACATACAGGGCAGATACTTATGAGCACTGGGGCCCTGCCTGGCAGGGTCCCAGTGACACATAGACTAAAACAACATATATACAGAGAAATATGGGGGAAACATGCCAGGCAAGATGGTACTTTCCTACAGTTTTCTTCTTGCATTCCAAGATCATTGTTGGATTTCCCTGCCAACAGCCACCACGTGAAGCAAGCAAATCTAGTGACAGTGACCTCATCTTAAATTGGGCGCAAAGACCATCAGGAAGGCTCCGATAGACCAACAGGTCAAGGCTTCCACCAGCAAAGTCAGTAGGGCTCAACCACTGGAAAGCCTGTGGTTCTCCCATCTCTAAACGAGACAGACAAGTGCAGATTTTGTTGCAGTGCACTGTGTCTACTAAACTCCACTAGACCCCTAAGACCACTACTAGAACCAACAGATGCTAGATCATTAGTAATCTGTACTCCACTCGTTTGTGACTTTTGTCTATAGTTCCCATAAATGTAATCACATAATACTTGTACAAAAAAAAAAAAACACTAGTTTGTATTAAAGCTCACAATTGCAGGTCATATTCACCTCCACACTTTCCAAAGTACTGAGACTTTAACAACCTACAAACCGAGTCACAATCTAGATGGCTCCCTGTCGAGAAGAGGATCAACTTCAAACTCCTTGTAAATGCATACAAGGCCTTCCACGACCTAGGACCCACCTACCTCAACCACCGCATCACCTTGTACTCTCCCAACCGACTTCTCCACTCAGCAGGCACTAGCCACCAGATCCCACATACGGAAGACCTCAGCTGGAGGATGATCCTTTGCCTGCCTCGTGGCAAAGAGCTGGAACACCTTGCCTCTTCATCTCAGGCAGTCACCATCGTTGCCTCAAATCAGGAAGGACCTTAAGACCTGGCTCTTTGACTGAAGCACAGAGGACAGACCTCCTCAATGCCTTGAGACCCTTATGGGTGAGAAGTTGTGCTCTATAAATATGATTGATTGACAATCCACTGTTGCTAAACAGCGCAATGCCTGGATTTTAAAGAGTTTAACTGGCAATCAATCTGCTTCTCTGAAATCCTTCAATGGAGCTGCTCCTTTACTCTGGAAGTTTTCTACTAGAAATAAGGCAATGCAAGCCTATCTGTATTTAACCACCGGATCCATCTTGACCACTGACTCCATTTTGTGCTTAGCTTAGCTTCAAATGCCGTCACATTGTTGGCATAGGTATTTTTCCGCACACAGCTTGCTAACATGTTTTTGCTTTTTCTCACTAGGAAAGGGAACATAACATGGGAGAGGAATATAGATAAGGGTGTACCGGGCTGAGAATGTTCATGGTAGAGCAGGGTACAGCTCGGTCTTGGAAATACACTGTGAGATCTGGCCAATCTCGATTGTGTTTTTCCAACAATGACCTGGTACAGCCAGCGCTTGAATTTCACAACTTACTCAAAGAGAGAGGGATTTCTAGAGCCATACTCTTAAGTTTGTTCAAAGTGTGGGGAGCTTGACAACTGGGAGATGAAGTAACTCATCTCCAGGAATGGATGCATTGCCCCATTAGGGTGGTTCTCTTTTGTCTTTCGGTTGTCAGGCTTTCAGAATATTAAGTTGGCAGACAAGGGATAAAGCCCAATGGTGATCCATTTTGAATTCTTATTTCTAGCTTTGCAGTGTGCATGCATGAATACGTAGTTGCTATATAAGTATTATATTCATTGTTGATGTATCTCATTTTCTATGATCATTATTATTCTACTGCTGTGATTATTTTGAGAGTTGCACGTGTATTGCTCATGTTTTAATCTTCGTGTAACTTGGGAAGTGCCTTAATAAATTCTTTACTTAGACTAAGAGTGCTGCATTCTTTGCATTCCTTTCACTTTGTTCCCTCTCAGTCTGAAGTGAAGCAGAACAGGGAACAGGAAAACCTCCTACCATTCAGCAAACAAAATTAAAAACTTTACTCTTCCGTGTTCTTCTTTCCTGACTCTTCAACTCACCTTTCTACTCCCCATGTCTAGGTTTTAATCAGGACCTCTGGAATTATGGGTTTATGTGGCTGCAATGTTTTCACATAATTATGGATTTTCCACATTTGTCACAAAATGAATCATTTGTTGCATAAACTGCAGATTTTAACAAAAAAGGTTGTTTCTCAAGCGGTTCAAAAGTCACAAAAAATGCAGTGGCACATGGTGCCATGGAACGCCCTTTACAAAGGTTAACTGGTCACCTTTCTGTTGCTTATTGTTTTATTTAGGTGTTAAACCAGTACTAATGAAATGGAACCTGTGCCCAGACAGTGTAAAAAATAGGAATTAATGAAGTAATACTGTGACAAAATATGCCACATTACGACACATAATTTGCCTTTTCTTGCTGCATACTTTAGTCAACCTTGCCGCATAATCTGGACCATCTCAGCCACATAATTCCAGTGGACCAGGTTTTAATGACTTCCATTAATCATTTCTCTCATTGCAAAGTATTTGATAAATGACCTATGATTTGCCTAACTATGCTCAATTACATATTTGTCTTTGGAATCAATGAAATCTGTTAACTCTGTTCTATTTAGTGGTCCACTGAGAGCCACTATATCAAATGTGTTCCTTATAACGAACACTGACATCCAAATAGGGTAAAAGCTATGCAGCATATACATCATGAATGAATAAAATAAATTAATATAAATCTTTTTTGACATGTTACAAACATGTTTTGCTCAACGCAAAAAGTTGATGATTTTCTATAAAGCTTTACTCTTACGAACCCATACTACATTTCAAACCAAAGCCCCTATTTGTCACACGATCTCCTGTCTCAACTGTTCCCACAAACAGGTTTCCATTAATAATATTGAAAGCAAGCCAAATAACTTGCTGAGTTGCTGTAAAAATGGAATTAAAATTAAAAAAGTACCAGCAAATATGAGTGCCTTAAGTATCTAAAACCACAGAGCTCTAAAGTTTCCTGCGAACAGCCTTCAGTAGGTCATTTAGGTCAAGATTTTGATTTGCTCTCCCGAATCTTAATCCTAATTTAATAATGGAATAAAAGGGTCAAAGCACTGGACTGGACTGGATGGGCTAATCACTCATGGACATAGGAAACATCACAGCTCGGACAACGCTGGCAAAAAAAAAACATAAAAGAAACAACTAGACACTTAATTGCCTTTGCATATTTATAGGAACTGATATAAATTAAGAGATTTTAACCGTTTTTAGGTGGAGCATAGCAGCACGCAAGCGCTGCTTTTCCGACGTGTCTTTATGTACCTGGGCTTTTAACTACGCCCACTGCATGCCTATCACTATCACTCGTTCATGGGCTTGCCTTTCAAAAATCCTTTGTTTTCATTGGTAACTGCTTTACGTTTGTCCCTCTTTGGGGCGGTTTTGTTACCGCCTTGGACATCGCCCCTGTTACATGGCTAATTGCACTTTTGGCGATAACTTTGACTGCGAGCAAACTTCTTTTTCCTTTTGTCTCTCTCTTTGCGCTCACAGTGGTGCTTTGAATCGGCTTGCTTAGGTCAACTGTTTTACTTTTTATTTTCAGTTTGTGTGTCAAGAAAAGTCCAGTTAGGAATTTACAATGCTAATAGATCTACCTCTAGCAAACGTGAGACGCATTGCATTGCAAATGCTTGTTAATATTTACGAGTTCGATTGATTGAAGTTTTGTAAGGGTTTTCATAGAGAAACCCAAATAAAATATTATATTAAGTAATCTGAAACTAACACCTGAGTCCTTGCAATCATTTTTCTTACCAGCCATCAAACAAATACTGACAAATCCAAAAGGTCTTGCTTAGGAGGCCTATTTGCTTTGTCAATGTTTTTGCCATTCAGTAGAGCCTCGCGGCTGCTGTACAGAGTGGCTAAAATATAAAAACAGAAACAGAAAAATGTGCGAGGATGCGTTGTCTTATTCTCTATGTGCATGCATGCTTTCAATATGCGTGCACAGGCCTAAAAAGGGCACAGGATTGTTTTCGTTTTACTTACAGACTTGAGACGGATCACTAAATTTAGAAATAGTTTTTTTAAAATATGGTGCAAATCATTTTTTTTAAATTAAATTAAAATGGATCATCGGGATGAGAGAGTGGGATGGGGAAGGGTTTCAGTAATGGTGTTTAGTAACCTGTTGGGCAGGGGAACACGCAATAAGAGGGAAAGAACACAGGGCAAAGTAAAAACCACACAGGGGACAGAGGGCAATATGGAATGCAGGGGGTAGAAGCCTAAAAATGAGAGAGAGCAACGAGAGAGGAAGAGAAGCACATGGATAAGAAAGAGCAACATTGCGGGGGCAGCAATTCCCCAAACGTGAGAAGGGGAAGCATAGCAGTCAATCAAAGAGAAAGTAGAGAGGCTATGCTTCATGGGTGGGACAAACATAAGATGGAGAGGCTGGAACGAAAAAAAAACACTGCATAGAGAGCACGCAAACTAAAGTAACAGTAAAGACAACCAATGGTAAGCAATGGGCAGGATGCAGACCCCGTATGTTCTTGGTAAACCCGCAATATGTATTTTGCAAACAGACAGCTTGCGCTGCCTGGAAGGTTTCCCATAAAAAGGAACCATGCCCATGAACTATTTGATTTGATCAGAATGAGTTGAAAGCTGCAAGACCTAATTTAAAAGATCAGATATCAGCGAAACTAACAAAGTTGCTTCTCCGTATATCAATCCCTTTATTTATTTATTTACAACTGCTTTTATACATCAAAGCGCAAATAACATCACCAGGTGAAAAACAGTTCCCTGTTCCATTTCAGCTAATAATCAAGTGCAATTAAAAGCAAGTGAAAGAAAAGAAGAGGAACAGGGTCAGCTTACAGCACTGACAGACAATTGCTTTTTAAGAGAGTTAAAAATAAAATTTCTAAGCGGACAACAGGGCATAAGTAGTTGCTAGTCAAAGACTTACCCCCCCAAAAAAACACAATGAGAAGCATCTCTACATGGATATCCAATGATCGTCTAAGAAGAGGCATCCATGCCAGAATGTACAAGTAACCACACATCACCACCAAATATGTAAACAATCCCCCACTTAGATTATCTTGCATCTAAATATATTTATAATAATCTGTCGTGAATCAGGGTATGCTGGACCAACAATAAATACCCCTGAATGAAGACTCTGCAAGAGGTAAGAGGGGCAATTAATAACTGATTCTAAGGCCACCATTATGAAGTCACTTTCTTCTTTCAGAGGAAAAAGCGGAATGGAGGTAAAAAACAGTAGAGTCAGTAAAATGGCTTTAATGTGTATGTAGAAAGCAATGGTCAATTTCTCACGAAACTGAGAATTTCTCTTGTATAGAATAGTTAAGATAAAATATCTTGCAACAAAAGTGTGCACTGCATTTCTTACATGTGATTTACAGCTTTTGGTCGAAAAGTTCGTAAGTATAGCCATGTTCAGATCACTGATAGCCTACATTTAGGCTGATTCTCACACTTGCATATTTGTTGTATTATTTTTCTAGTCACTGTAAAGTTCACCTCTGCTTCCCAGGAGACCTCCCTCAAAACATTCCTCTCCTCTCAAAACTTCTAAAATCCCATGTGGACCGACCGACCCCTCTCCACCCTCACGACAATAGGATCTAGTTAAGTATGTTTTAGCTGGCATACAAATGTGTCCTCACCCAGTATTCCTAGTCACGGTCCAAACGAGCTAAAGATGTTGGTTCCTGGTGACTCTAGTAGAAGTGAAAAAAGGAGGCACCAACAATCAAACTCGGCGCTTAGCCCTAAAATAAAACTTTACATCGGGACAAGATTGCTTTGGGCAATACGAGGTAAAAGTTAGATCCCAGCTCACAGTTTCTCTGCAATATGTCCAAATAACAATAGTATTTGCAAGCGTACAACAGATCAATGTCTATGTTAATGCCACATGCAGCAACATGGGATGATCGAAATGACCAGCTTTCAAGGACTTAGTGAAGAGGTAATCTGGCAATATACAGGTAGACTATGTACGGATCAGGAAAGGCACTACAAAACATAGAAACATTTCAGAAATTCAGACTTCTATAAGACAGATATGAAAAGACACAGGAAGATGTAGATATTGCAACGTACAGGGAAAGTGTCACTGGCATGCTAATTACATTAGAACCTAAAGGTAATACAAGACAATACCACCCATCACATCAAACTACACCATGCAACTGTCATGATTTCATACCATGTCACAAAGTACTAAATCACTACTTCTATACTACTTATACACAATGACACCACAGCATATCATAAAATACATCACGCTTCCCTGTCCTCCATTAAAGTCTTTCAGTAAACTTTACCCTTGTGTCTTGCAGCATTCTACACCCTACTATACCACCCTTCGGAGTGGGGGGAATGTGTCTTTCCACCAATGGAATTGGTAGAATTTTGCTGACTCTGCATTACTCTTTAATGTGGAGTTCTGGCCAAATTATGCCAATTGCCATGTGATGAATTGGTATCCTACAAGGCTACAGAAAATGCAAGCAGGAGAGTGAGATTTGGCCTTCCTTGGACTGACTTACTAGCACAGGTCGTCACAGAAGGTTGCGGTTGGAGTGCTGCAGTTCCAGTAGATTTGCTGCTGCTGAAGATTTTCTCCTTGAGAAGCAGCAAAAGCAAGTGGCCCCTGTGCAATGCATGGTGCCGTACATGCTGATTCCCAGGGCTGCTTGCGCTACTGCCGTTAAATTGCAGGGCAAGCAGCATGAGCTTCATATTTTACACCCATTGATGGAACTCCGCGAAATCTAACTGAGTTTTTTATCTAAGTCCACACCACCTGAAACAATACACTATCACACACATCAACACCACAGAATATCATCCCATGCCATGCAACAACTCAGCACTTTTCACTGGAGAAGTCTATCTCCTCACTTAACGCCTTATTACCCTTACAACTCCAATTCACTCCGTTCTAAATTAAACAAGACCTTATTGAATCATTGCACAATACATACTGGAAACCTGCAGCAAATCACACTAGACCAGACCAAAGAGTCCCAAGGGACAGGGTACTGTACTTATAAAACACATCATGCAACATTTTACCACATTGTGTATATGTACTCACAACCACAATGCACATCACCACAAATTATGCTGCCACAGCACACCATGCCACACAACTCACCACAATAATCACTCACTGTTCCTGCTACACCATATCAATCCAACCCACATTTGATGCTGGACTGGACTGTTGGGGAGTCTGGCACTGCCAGATGTGCCAGTATGAAAAGGTCCATGTGTGGGGCATATTTTTTGGCTCTGTGGGTGTGAAGACACAAAAAAAAAAAAAACAAAAAAAAAACACAGCCTACTGCTATTTCTTTCACACTGGCCCATCTCACAATTCAAGACTGACAGATTACCTGACAGGCTAGGCTACTACGGCTCAAATCATATTACAATAGAATACCACCACCACTTCACACCCTCCAACATCTCATCCTACCGTCCAACATCACATCACTAAATGCTCTTTGACTCTACCACTGTACCTTTCCTCCCACCACCTAACAATATATAATAGTACACAAATAAAAACCATCACATAACATGTACACCACCACATTATGCAGCACAACAGATACAACACCACTATTCAATACACTGTAAAAGTCCACTTGGATCTATAACGCAACATGCAATTCAGCATCAGACCATCACACTAGACCACACTACACAACTGTGCTTGAATGTACATTAGACATCACTTCATCACATGGCAATCAACTGTACCACACCACCCTAGACAAAGTCACATTTTCATCTTCAACGCACACCACAAAACTTTCAGTAATCTAGATCTAAAACACCATACCACAGTGAGCAACAATATATTGCACAATGTCACACCACAACATACAAGTCACTGAACCATCTCAGAAAAGAACAGTTGCATCACATCACTCCACAACCACATCAAATTACATCGCATCCCACCACCTGAAAACACCTCCATTGGAATCTAGCCCAGGAAAATCCAGCTATAGAAGAATTAGTAGAATCACACACATAACAAGAAGACTGTACCGGCACCCTAAACCACTTCAGTTCCCCATTGCTAGCAGGCGCCATCTATGTTGCTAAACCACAAGCCTATGTAAGCGTGCCCATAGGTAAACCCACAACTTCAGACAGCAGTCTGGCAAAGAACCTAAAGTGATAAAAGGACAAAGCACTGATAAAATCTCTGCCATACAAAAACATACAACATAAAAACGTTTGCCACAATGCAATGCCACCCCTGCAAGAACACCGTTTACTGGTCAAATATTAAGAAATGAAGGCTATTCTTAGATTTAGCTTATACTAAAGAAGCAAAATGTAAAATTCTAAATTTTAAAAATGTTCTGTAAATGTGAAGGAATTTGAAATTGGAGGATAAAAATTAAGTTGGTATACTCAAGATTAATTTGTGGCAGTAGTGCAAGTGCTTCAAGCAGAATATAGTATGGACGATGGGTGGCCTCAATTGAATTTAAATAAAGCATCCATTTTCCAGCTGGAATTTTTTCAAATATTTTGTTTTAGATTAAATATAATATTTAATTTTTGCATTTGTTTGATGAATCCTTGTTTCTGGATGATTGTGTATTGTTTTGTGACTCAAATCATTGAAAATGCCTAGGCCGGGGATTCAGTGGGGGGGGGGGGGGTCCCTGGATTCCAATAATGAGCGTCCCCAAGTTCCAGAAATGATTAATAGGCGTCCACAGAAATCATAAGTTTGGAACTACTGCTCTAGGCTACTAACTGGCTCACTGTTTCATTCCTTCAAGCAGGTTTGTCTTTTTAGCCAACAGCACTTTTCATGTTGAGACTTTTGAGCCTATGCTTCCAATGTTCAAGGTAAAACTACACAGGGCAGGCTGCAATGAGAAGTTGGCTAAAGAGATAGGCCTAGCTGTGGGTGTCACACGTCATGGGGTTAATTGGCAGCCCTCAAGGCTGATCAGCTCAGTCATTTCTTATTATCGGTAAACCCATACGGCACTACAATGCAAATAGCTTCTTTTTATTATATCAAATAACTGTGGTAAAAACAAATTCTGCCCCGATCACTAACCAATGCGTTGCTCCACATCCAGTCTAGTAAAGGTTATGAATTGTTACACGATCTGCAGGAGAAATTACTATCATAACTTTATTTTCTCTACTTCGGCATTAAGGTGGAACAATAATTTAAGAGATCTAATTTTGCTTTGTTAAATTAGTGAAGAGAGAATCGCTTCCCGCTGTACAAAGAATGCGATGATGCCACACAGGTTCATTACATTCCAGTTTGTTATTCATGAAGGGCAGGCCTCTGAGGCAGCTGGCAATTCAATAGTTTACTAGACCTCAGCAAAAAACACAACTGACGCTCACATTCTAAAGGTATTCACAATTAAACAAAGAAAAATACGAACCTGAAAACCCTTTTCTTTCTAGTGTCCTTAAAAGAAAAATCAGCATTTTTGCGAGGTTTCACTGAGCAACTAAATGTTCTAGTTAAAACTGCAAAATAGTAATTTGTAGCTTTCAGCAGCTTGGAAATATCCATCATCAGTGACTCGGTCTTGTGCAACCTTTGAAATATAGGGCATGGGTGTGGCTAACGCCTATCCCACTTTCGAAAGCACTTATTAAAGATGAATGTGTATTATAGCCATACTTAGCATAAATGACAAGCAGGGTAGAGAACCGAAGCTACCTTTCCACAATAGAAAAAAAACAGAAACTGAAGGATAGTCATAAAAATAGCCTGTGAGCTGGGAACAATGTGTCACAGTACTTGTTTATCGTGTGGCTCATAACTAAAAACCAGCTCTAAACAAACTGTACTGAAGTAAACACAACTATCACAAGCACAGCTGGAGCCCAGGGCAACACCTCTGGCATGCCACGGTTTATTTTAATTCGGCCTAGGTATGGATTTAGGAAAACACAGAAAAATAAATAGGCATCTGTCTCTTTGTCAACAGGAGGTCTACATGTCCTATATAATGAAGGTCACAACATTGTTCTTCAAGTTGCGGCCTTCCACAGAGCGTGAGCTCCAGCGGGACACCTGACGGCTCCTCGCACCCACAGGATTGAAGAGGCAGATGGGGAAAAAAAATCCCCCTCTGCCAATCAGATCACTCTAGTATTTGAAGGTGAGTGCCTGAGGGTATGCCGAATCATCCTCACACCTACAAATAATTTCTCAAAAACTACTGAATGGACTTACCCCAAATTACAGAAAGCACACTTGCTGTGAAAAGATCTAGCTTTCTGTCAACTTTGGTGTGATTCCTTTCTGCCATTTTGGCTTAATCACAGTACAAAAATCCTTATTTAAATTGCATGGGGAAAATGCATTTTGCTCCACCCCCGCAAGCGCTCTGACTGCTTGTAATATATCTGTGGTCTTATAACCATGCCCCCCGCACGTCCAAAAATCCTTTGTTATCATTGGTAAATGCTGTACGTTTGTCTCTCCTTGGGGCGGTTTGGATACCGCCATGGACATCGACCATGTTACATGGATAATTGCAAGTTTGCCAATACATTTGAATGCGAGCAAACTTCTTTTTCCTTTCGTGTTTCTCTTTCGCGCTCATGCTCATGGAGGCCGTGGGATTTTGAATCGGCTTGCTTATGTCAACCGTTTTACTTTTCATTTTCAATTTGAGTGGCAAGAAAAGCCCAGTTAGGAATTTACAACCTTGACAGCTCTAACTCAAGCAAACGCGAGAACACTGCATTGCAAATGCTTACTTATTGGGCCTTAACTTGACAGACCACCTCTAAACTTCCCAGGAAGGAGCTGAGGTGGATGAACTTTTTTTTTTTTTTAGGGAGTTTTCATGAAGATTCTTCAAACAGCGCCAAAGTTATTAGCAAACCAAAAAATCTATTTCCTATGGGAAGTAGGTCCTAACTAGAACTATATAAACTTAAAACATAAATTTTCAGGCAACTAGATAAACTTAAAACATGAATTTTCAGGTTATGCAAGCATAAATGGAGATATTCTTAGCTAGTTTTTGAAAGGGGCCTCTTGACATTGGTGGAATTGTGCACCAATAAGGCGAAAACAGCCAGTTTAGCAATCTTACACTGCCACCAGTCCAGCTTCATTGTAACCTACATCCCCTGCACACAACTACAATGCCTCTCTACCTCTCTCAGTCCCACACCCACCTACACCCCAGGACCTTCAATAAAAGCTTCTCTACCTGTCCCAACACCACCTACTTCTCTGTAAAACTCCATAATGGCTTTTCACCTGCCCCAGCATCCCACCACCTGTTTCTGAAAGATGTGTGTGCTTAATCTGCCCCATCTTTCCAACACCTACATCTGTGCAATATTCCCTGAGACTTCTCCATCTGTATAAAATTCTACCCCCTACCCTACACCCCCCACTTAACACCTCCTTATTCATTCATTTTCCCTCTTTTACGATCATTCTATACTAAAATCCTAAAATTAAATACAAATGAAAATAAAATTAAGGTCAGGTTTAATCAAAGCTCTGAGTCTATGTAAAGTTAGTGAGTGTTAGATTACTAATACAATTGTTCAAGAGAAAATGTCTTCAACTTCAGATAATCTAGGTGCCGTAAAATGGAACAATCACACCGCACATTTCACATAGTTATCTAAACTAGAAATAAAAGCGGATGAAAAGGAGGTGTAAAACTCCCAGGCGCTAATGATTTAAAGTGTTTTTCTTCAACCTCACCATGAAGCATTGAGTGGGTATTCAATAAGGGCCACTTTTCTTCTGCTTCATAAGTTCAACATGTAAAAGGGGTCAAGCTCTTTCAAAACTCAAACAGAAGGGATAAATCGGTGGTCCAGTATACAAACTGACACAAAAGCATCCAGAGCTGCCTCTTTCTTTGAGATATTTCCCAAATATTTATATTTAACTAGAGCAATTTAATTAACTATTGCAGCTCCTAAATAGCATCATAGTTGCCTGACTGATTGTAATGCTTTAACATATGGCTTAGAGATACAATTCAATTCAATTCAACCTTTATTTAGGCACATGTACCACAAAAGCAACAAATACAAACATAAGGACAAGATCACAAGAATGTATGTAAAAAGGGAATAATAAATAATCACAGTAAAAATGGTGGGATCTTCACGCTAAAAAACATTCCACATTTTTAACATCCGAAATACAGAAATCCCACGCCAGAAGTCTCTATCAGGAATAAGTATGGCTTGTTCACTTATCTTTTTGAGAATCTATACTAAGTGATGGACCAAAGTTAGATTCTCAAACAAAAAACACAAGGTAAGACTTGGGCAAATACATATAAAAGTTCACAAAACCTATGATTCACCTCCCAATATTAGAACGTTTAGTATAATAAAAACGTATTTAAATCTGAAAATTGAAATAATAACAATCAAAAACACATTCGCGACCCTTAAGAACATATTCTATCAATTTTAAAAACCTGCTCTGTGCCGCCAGATAGCTGCTAAAAACTTTGCCACAGCACACGCCACCAACCTATGGGTGTTTGTACTACAAATCCTAAGGGCCGAATGACGGTCTCTAATGCCCAATGTCTTACAAGGGGCCTTTGCGTTTTAAGTGCTGGACAGTAGAATAGAAGATGACTAATAGTTTCTCTAGTGTTACATCCCGTCGGGCAAGAATTTGACAAACTAGTAGATTGCTTCCGTCTAGCGGTAAGATGGTGCACTGGTAAAGATCCCAGTCTAAGTCTTAGATAAAGTGCATGTGCCACTGGATGTGTAATAGTGTCTAAAAAATGCTCAAACTCATAGTGACTCTTGAAAGATAAGAAGCAGTCTGTCATACTAACCAACGGGACAGCTGCTAGAGTTAACATATGTACATTTTCCCAATATGCGTCCTTCAACATCTGGGGAGCATTTTTTGGAAGGTGCACGGGGTCCGCCCAGTAGGACCCCAGCCCGAGTTTAAAAAATACCCTTTTTACATACTTGCACCATGGGATTTTCTCAACCTGAGGATCTCGTAAAAGCGCAGTTAGCCATTTCCTATAAGGATCTGACGATACTGAGGACCAAATCCAAATCCAATACTCGAGCGGTCGGAAAGCTGCAAGATCGATAATTGAGTGCAGATTTAGGTCCATTCGGAGTGGCAAGGTTGGAGAACTAGATGGAACTTTTAACAGGGCTTTAATAAAAAGATTTTCGGCTCTTCCTATATCATGGAACTTAACATGCCCCCAGAGCTCAGCGCCATATAAAATACCTGCTCTAGCTTGCACTTTATAAATATCCATTGTGGGTGTGATGGAAAAGGCAGGCGTTTTAGCCACAAATCTCAAAATGCCTCCTGTCTTTTATTTCAGGGACATAACGGACCTTTAAGAACAAAGGCGCATTGCAAGGCCAACTGTCTGATCTGGTTTTGAGGTATGCAGTTCCGAATATTTATCCTGCTGATTGGACCATGGCTAAACAACAGAGTTTTTTGCTTCTCTGAAGGCTCTTTGCATTAGAGAAAACAAGGTAAAGGGGAGGCCCAGACCAGTTAAATCAAATCCATGGTTCAACAACGCTTGCAGGAGAGCCAAAAGAGCCCTTCTGGAAGCACTTAAACTATGGGATAGACCTGCTATAGTAATGGCAAGGCATGATTACGCAGATGTAATAAAGCTTAGCGAGGCGCAGTGGGCAGAGGGCATATGGCAAGAACTGTTGGTAGCTGCCAGGAATTCAAATACAAGGCGTTTTTGGCCTTGAGTCATTTTCAGGCGGGCTTGAGGCAGGGGACCAGGTCTTTTGCTTTCTCACAATAAAATGGAAGGTGGCAGATCTTGACGGTGGCAGGCTCTTCGTTGCCTTTGTTGATCTTAGATCTGCTTTTGACCTGGTCTCCCATTCTAAGTTGTGGGAGACTTTGGCCAAAATTAGAGTTCTGGGCCCATTGCTACATTTGATTAGGGAACTGTATGCAGATAGCTTTGCCAGAGTAAGGTGGAGAAGGGATGGAGAGCTATCTGACGAGTTCCCCCAGCAGAAAGGTGTTAGACAAGGATGTGTGTTAGCTCAAACCCTTTTCTTGCTTTTTATAAACGCATGTATCCCATATTTGCTTGATACCCAAAATGACGCACCGAAATTGGGTGGTATCAAGACGTCATGCCTTCTGTTTGCTGATGACACCCTGCTCTTATCCCAAACTGCCTCTGGATTATCTAGGCTTTTGGAAAAATTCTCTGATTTTTGCAAGGACTACGGCCTTCAAATAAATTGCATCAAAACTAAATGTATGATATTTGGTGACCCAAAATTTAGGCTAAAAAAACAAAAAATGTCCTCGATGGTGAGGGCCTTGAATGTGTCAGTGATTTTGATTATTTGGGAATCAGGTTAGGCAACTCCCATAACTTGACATCACACTTGTCAACGTCCGTTATGTCCCTGAAACAAAAGACAGGAGGCTTAGAGATATAATAAACAGGGGCTGCCCTATAAACTACCCAGAACCTAAGACAAGCAATACATGTAAAGAACGAGGGTTCACTGAATTATGCTTGTATACATTACAATATTCACAAATGTTGTTGCATGGATATTGAAACCACACAAACATATTTCATAATGCCATACAGAGACCGTTCCTAAGGATGAATAAAAAAACAATTGCTTTAATTAAGTCGCAATATATTTAAAAAAAAATGTTGTGAAGGGTGTTTAAGTGTTCATTCCGTGAAGGTGAGGGTGCGAATCTTCAAGAAAGGCAAAAGATCAATATAATGTACGTAGTAGTATTGGAACAAACTCAGTCGCCTAAATAATATAAACAAAGCATGTGTGTGTGGTCTGATTGCCTGATTTGTCAGGTTTAACTTGGGATGAATTTCACTTACGACATGATATTTGATTAGCTGAGCTGACTGGCACCAAAATATTCACTGTACCATTAAAGGGGATGGGTTACTTTCAAGTATTACCAGGTGTCTCATGCTGGTTTTGTGGCTGGTCTTCTATCCACACGTCTTTTACGTAATCAAACTGAACGATGTGTAACCTGAGCACTAAGAACCTTTAACAAAAACACTTTAAAATAATATTCTGGTTTAATGAAAGCAGTTTTCGATTCATCCTTTGAAACGTCTCTGTAAGGTTTTATGAAGTGAGATAGTTAATGTTTGTTCACAATATGTACGCATAGCTTTTTTGTGAATATTGTAATGCATGCACGCATACCAAAATATGGCTTACCAAAAACCAAATCTGTTGTATTGCACAACTGTGTTTGCGTAGCTTTGCAACTTTAGCAACAATCTTAAATAAAACAATTAAATACGGTACCAGCTATGTTGCATTACCTTCAAAGCTTTAGCATCTAATATTGCCCCAGAAAGAATCAAAATAGAAGGTGGCCAAAGCCACATAAGTAGTCTCCACATTCAGAGTCCAGAGGGAAAAGAGCAGAACACAATCCTTTTCCTGATGTGCACCCGGGATCTGACATAGCCTCCCATCACCAGGTCTCTATGAACGATCTAAAAGCCTGCTCACAAAGAAACACCTTGAGCTGTCCAACATCCAGACCATCACAAGAACCTTTCCCATGTGCATACATTATATACAAGTACTGATGGTGTGTCTGCAGTCCACTGTAGAATTTAATAGTCATTCTGATATGTTGTTGACAGGGATTTTCTTTGGTACACTATCTGTTGTCAGAAATCACTGGATGCAACTCAAATGAGAATGCTTAATTATCGGATGACTCAGGTGTGTTTCTAGCACAGGGTGGTGATTGTGGAAATTCTTCATTTCTAAGAGGATCCCTCAGGATCCAGTTTTTCCACCTCTACCCACAACCTGGATTGACTGGTACCAGAAACTATAGGGAAGGGTTACACCAAAAGAAATAACCAGACAAACAGAGTTTGGGTCTTGATATTGCAATTGGCTTTTCCTCAACTCAACTTCACACAGCTCTTCTAAGGGTTGAATTCACTTGCTCCACTAATTAACATCTTTTAGTGTGAATTATGTGCTTCAGACCAGAGCAGGGGACCATATTTGTGATCATAACTGTGAAAAAGCAAACATTGATCATCTTTTAACAGTTCTTACTGTGATCATGCCCAAACAGAATTTTGGTGCTCTTAGACAGATATATGTGACAATGTCTTGAGGAAGAGAATCCTCATGCTAATTGAGCCGGGCTGCAAACATGCAAGTCCAAAGGTTTTTCCCTGGCTTGCCTTTGCTCACCAGGACCTCAAGACTTTATTGGATGAACCCTTACTAAAAAACTGCAAACACTGCGCTAGCACCACTGAAGATTCTGTTAATGAACAACAGGCACATTGCTTTTTCCACTACATCAGCCCTCCCTCTGATACATGGCAGCAAGTGCAGATCAATCAGATTCTGTTGAGAGGTAAACTCATTTAAAAGCGAAGGTGCTTACTTGACACATCCCTAGATCAAGCAGCAGCTCTCATAACAACGTGAAGGTTGCTACCTTTGAACACTCATGTTAAACTGTGACTGGCAATAAATGCAACTTTTGCACGTACGCACAATTTGCTTTACAACATCATCGACGGGTGGTTACAAAAGTAAAAATAAAAATTAAGGTAACAGCTAGTAGATAAACACAAAAACGGGTCTCCATCAGCGACTCAGGGATAATGAAAGCTCATAATTTTGCTGGAAATCTGTGGGTAAACAACACCCACAACACAGTTGACGATGCAAATGAGCATTACCGAAGTCCAACAAACATCAATCGAATACATAACAGTTTTTTTATAATGCAGGGGAATGTTTCATATCGAACTGTGAGGCAAATAGTTCAACTAAAACTTGTACATTAATTACTTTCTGCTCCTACTTTTCTACAACGCAAACACATTTTTCCTATGTAGGACAACATTGGCCACAATTTCTGTATCCATTTACAATGCATGGGAATGCATTATTTCAATATGCGTCCTTGGCATTTATTTTGTTATTAGAAGAACATTCTAGCTGAATAGCAAGATATACTAAGAACAAAACATTACTGCTCGCTTGTAATAATGTATTGCAAGTGAGTAGAGGCATCATGAAGCCTCTGCCTGTCATGGAAGCAAAAAGTAGGCAGCTGCCTTCTCTCAGAGGCTGTGGAAGAAAACACTACTGCCAAGGTGCTCTGCAAGCAGCACATGAAGGACATAAACAAATAAGCTCCTTTCGTTTCCAGAGCACATCCTTCTACTGAGAACCGTCTTATTTTACAAATGGCTAATGAAGGTTGGTGTACATCCTGAAATTTGCTTTTATTGGCCTATCACTAAGGAAATTGAGTGCTTGCCACAATGTTAGATAATGAGGATTCAGTACGTCAGCTAGGAGCATTAATACCATAAAACGCAGAAAAGCAGACATCTTATGCCTCTATAAGGTCATGGTACTCACTGGCAGGCTTGTAACACTCTGTCATACTGCAAATGAAGTCCATTGCTAAATGCTTGAAAGGAAAAGAATGAAGGTCAAAAGTCAAGGAAGGAAAATCATTTATTGAGGTCGAAGTGATTTCGGAGCACCTGTGCATTTAAGGAAGATGTTTCAAGAACTCTGGATTTTTGTTAACAAACGATTTTGGTCTTGAGAAGTGACTAAAAAGCGAACAGCGGCATGTACGAGGAAGAGACATAGGGCCTCATTACGAGTCACTAGACCCCCAGACTCGCAGATGGCAGTCAGACCGCTGCGTTGGCAGCGGTCCGACCATCACATTGCGACTCTGGCAGTCGGGCCGCCAGGGAACTGCGAGCATCGGAGAGCCCGGCAGTCTGGAGGTGGCTGCAGTCCTAATCCATCAGGGCAGCACTGAAAGCAACTTTGCCCTGAAGATTACGACCCTTTTCTCCACAAGCGGTTTCATGGTGGTATGCCGCCATGAAAATGCTGGTAGAGACCAGGTGCAGGTGGCCCCATGGGTCCCCTGCACTGCCCATGCTACTGGCATGGGCAGTGCAGGCCCCCCCTGGCCAGCAGCATCGCAATGTTCATGTCTGCTTTGCAGACAGTGAACACTGCGATGATGCTGGTGCACCCTGCGCTCAACAGCATTGCCACCAGCTCGATTACAGGCTGGAGACAATGCGGTAGGCTGTTTCCCGCTAAGCCAGTGGGCAGAAACTCAGGTTTCTGCCTCCTGACCTACCAGGAAACTCTTAATGGGGCCGGCACGGAGGTAGCCAGTATGGCGGTACCCTCCCCGTCGGAGGTTCGGTGGATGGTGTAAACTGTCCACAAACTCATAATCACCCCCACAGAGTCACTGTGCACCATCACTTCCACTGAACTAGCAAACTAAAAGAATCCAGCATCTATGTATCATTATGACGTAAAGAGATGCCTGCCTAGTTAGGTCGGGTACCAATTGGGGGAAAAGTACAAATACAGTCGTGTGGAACAGATGCTAAATATAAGTTGGCCAAGTTCAGTGCTCAGGCAGGGCAGATGTGAAAGGAAGTGGTGCAATGCATTAGGTCTCTTTTGGCGAAAGAGTAATAAAACAGCAATAGCAAGTTCCTTACCAGCTACACTGTCATACACAACACTGACCCCACTTTCAAGCCAAACCATCCTGTCATTATGGGTTCCTCAGCTATCTGCAGCATCAAAGCAAGAATCATGGGCATCAGCTTTGACTCACTTCAGCTTGCCCTGCTAAAAAAACAAAAAAAAACGCTTGCCTCGCCATGCTATTTTTAAGACTTCAGCAAGACCGTAGACCATCCCTACATCTACAATGAAACAAGGAGCTAAAGTGAAATGCCCCCAAGGCCCTTGAAAGCGCATAGTACAGACTTCTGTCCTGCAGGACATTAATGACCAATTTAGGTAGGCAGAGCTATCGAGGTCAGTCACGTTTCATTATCTTTGCTTGCCCACCCTTCATGTCTACAGGCCACATCCATTTTGTATTCCGGGGCAGCATTCTCTGCACAAAAGGAAGCAGACTGGAGATTCGGAAGTTAACTTCGTTTTCACCGTAGCAAATTTGTTGTTTACAAAGCCGCTGGGTCAGCTGTTTTGTATCAGTTTTCAAGTTCAAATCTATTACATTTCACAGCTAAAAAGTCTTGCAAAGCACATTCTTTCGTGATTGACAAGATTAAGACAGTAAGAAACTTTAACGTAATGTGATCTGATGAATCAGGGCTTATAAAATCTGTTTTTGAAATGTCATGTATCGTAGTTAATAAAAAGTTTTTGTCAACGGCCTTTAAAACGAAAAAAATACAATTAAATAGACACGTGAACAGTGTACTGAACTCCAGACAACATATTGCTCAACTTCTGACTGTTCCCATCATACACCTGCCGTGTTTGGCGCCATTTTGCCCGCAAGAAATGTTTAACAGGAAACCAATTTTCACCAAAGTGGTCACTTTATGAAATAATCTACTACCTATTTTCCTGATGTGATTTATTACCTTTTCAGTTGCAGAATGACAATGCTCATGTTGTTCAAGATGCAAACATTCTTTTCATGGCAGGTTGCAATACACTCAAAATGTCAACATGGTCAACAGTGAATGTAAGGACTTTATTCAACAATAAATTGTGCGTGTTTATCTATATGTCTATGTCTATCAGGGCCTGTTTTACTAAGTCCATAGGGGTGCGTTCCTGCCCATCGGTGTACTGTCCGCAAGTGTGTCTTTGTGCCTGACTGGGTTTGTGACTTCCTGTCTGTGAATGCCTGCCTGCCTGCCAATGTATACCTGCCAGTGTGTCTGGTTCCATCTTTGTCTAAGTCCATTTATGTCCGTTTCTACATAAACGATGTGAGGGGAATATGTTGAAACTTGTAATCAGGATGGTATATAAGAAAAACGGTCTTTAAATTTGCGCTTTATACATTTATACTGCTTTGCACATTAACAAGAGAATTAAAAGCAGAGGGAGACAATATGATCTAACCAGAATCAATTGATTTTTGGGCAAGAGCCTGAGAGTGCACAATGTTGAAGTTCAGCAGCTCCGTTCTTTCAACATATTCGATAGTGCCAGCCGAACTGTGCTACCACTTGTTTCTTTAGGCTGCTGAGCAATACCCCAAGAGAAGACACATTGGTTTGTCCCATTTCACTAACACCAGTTTGGATATCACACATGAATACTGGAAACTGTGTTGTTTGCTATGTGGGTATGTATTCAAGCAGTTTGCTATTTGAAAAAGTATATCATACAGGGAGTGCAGAATTATTAGGCAAGTTGTATTTTTGAGGATTAATTTTATTATTGAACAACAACCATGTTCTCAATGAACCCAAAAAACTCATAAATATCAAAGCTGAATATTTTTGGAAGTAGTTTTTAGTTTGTTTTTAGTTTTAGCTATGTTAGGGGGATATCTGTGTGTGCAGGTGACTATTACTGTGCATAATTATTAGGCAACTTAACAAAAAACAAATATATACCCATTTCAATTATTTATTATTACCAGTGAAACCAATATAACATCTCAACATTCACAAATATACATTTCTGACATTCAAAAACAAAACAAAAACAAATCAGTGACCAATATAGCCACCTTTCTTTGCAAGGACACTCAAAAGCCTGCCATCCATGGATTCTGTCAGTGTTTTGATCTGTTCACCATCAACATTGCGTGCAGCAGCAACCACAGCCTCCCAGACACTGTTCAGAGAGGTGTACTGTTTTCCCTCCTTGTAAATCTCACATTTGATGATGGACCACAGGTTCTCAATGGGGTTCAGATCAGGTGAACAAGGAGGCCATGTCATTAGATTTCCTTCTTTTATACCCTTTCTTGCCAGCCACGCTGTGGAGTACTTGGACGCGTGTGATGGAGCATTGTCCTGCATGAAAATCATGTTTTTCTTGAAGGATGCAGACTTCTTCCTGTACCACTGCTTGAAGAAGGTGTCTTCCAGGAACTGGCAGTAGGACTGGGAGTTGAGCTTGACTCTATCCTCAACCCGAAAAGGCCCCACAAGCTCATCTTTGATGATACCAGCCCAAACCAGTACTCCACCTCCACCTTGCTGGCGTCTGAGTCGGACTGGAGCTCTCTGCCCTTTACCAATCCAGCCACGGGCCCATCCATCTGGCCCATCAAGACTCACTCTCATTTCAACAGTCCATAAAACCTTAGAAAAATCAGTCTTGAGATATTTCTTGGCCCAGTCTTGACGTTTCAGCTTGTGTGTCTTGTTCAGTGGTGGTCGTCTTTCAGCCTTTCTTACCTTGGCCATGTCTCTGAGTATTGCACACCTTGTGCTTTTGGGCACTCCAGTGATGTTGCAGCTCTGAAATATGGCCAAACTGGTGGCAAGTGGCATCGTGGCAGCTGCACGCTTGACTTTTCTCAGTTCATGGGCAGTTATTTTGCGCCTTGGTTTTTCCACACGCTTCTTGCGACCCTGTTGACTATTTTGAATGAAACGCTTGATTGTTCGATGATCACGCTTCAGAAGCTTTGCAATTTTAAGAGTGCTGCATCCCTCTGTAAGATATCTCTCTATTTTTGACTTTTCTGAGCCTGTCAAGTCCTTCTTTTGACCCATTTTGCCAAAGGAAAGGAAGTTGCCTAATAATTATGCACACCTGATATAGGGTGTTGATGTCATTAGACCACACCCCTTCTCATTACAGAGATGCACATCACCTAATATGCTTAATTGGTAGTAGGCTTTCGAGCCTATACAGCTTGGAGTAAGACAACATGCATGAAGAGGATGATGTGGTCAAAATACTCATTTGCCTAATAATTCTGCACTCCCTGTATATGTACTTTAATCTTTATATCTATATATCTGTAACACCCGGGTACACTTTTGTCACCTGGACTATTGTCAATGTCTGCAAATAAGTACATTGTCAAGATTATGAAACAACATGTTAACATTGTTGGTGACCTTGCTGGTCAACAGAAGTTAAGTAGAAACAATGCCGCATCTTCCACAAGAGAGTGCACAGTGCTGAACCTGGAGGTAGTTACTGAAGTCATAGGGATAAGTGCTTGTTTATGTAAATTCAAGGTACTCATTCTGTGTGTGTTTATTTTTCAGGTATTACAATTTGACATTGTAGTACAGAGAGTTGTTTACACAAAGATATTGCTAAGGTGTATCCATTCATCATTACAGTTAAGCATATAATCATTTTATGAGAAGTTACTTAAGGTATCTCTTTTCTTGTAGGTATTCGATACATTCTGCAGATACCCTTGAACTACAGAAGTGAAGAGGCAAGCTCTAGGAGTCATAGTTCTCTGTTTTTTCTTCTTATCTATTTCCATTTCCCTGTTTCTACCATAGGTCTTCATATTGGAGTGTATGTGATCACTGGTAGAGGTGGTCAGAGAGAGAAAAGAGCATCAGTACAATTTGAGTTTAAGCACAAAGGTTAGGGCATCTGACATGCCACAGAAGACTCTGAGGGTGGACAACAACATGGCCGTTTTTACAATTCAAGAGAAACAGAGGTTACTCCAGAAGCGAGGTCTAACTATGACAGAGCAGGGTAGATCATTCACATACTGAGTTGGAGTCAGCCTTCAGTAAGGCTTGTTTACCTCCTGAGGCGATACTTTCCTAGTGATATTAAAAATCGGACACAAAAGTCAAATCCATTGCTTATTTGCATGAAAGTCTGTCTGACTCAAAAAAGGCTGAAAGGGACCACTATCACCTTAGAAGAGGAAAGATGGCCACTTGGTTTGTATTTGGAGATACAAATTTCATCTCTGCTCATAAGAAAAAGTTTGACTGTGCTCATAGCAAAAATATACTTTTGTTTGTTTAAACCGAGAGTGGTATATTTTACATACAAACTATTCTTTCATTCTACCCAACTCTAAACTTGTCCCAAACTGGGATCACAACAAAATGAATGCCTACACAAATATGAAGCATGGACGGAGCATACCTCTTTTGACTACGCAAGAAGGCGCTGTAGAGTGTATGGAATCTAGATCTGAGCATCTACAGACTGGAAGACTTTCTAATTACATGTCAATATTTAGTCTTGTTTTTTCTATCCTTGTCTTTTTTCCATCTGTCCTCTCTCATTTGATTATTTTGTTACAACAGCCTACTGTATATTTCTTGACTCTCTAAGTCCACAGTGAGTTTTTAGCACTCAAGTGCATGTCAATCACGTTTGCCCACTAGAATTAACTTTTGGTGACAATGGACATGCTATTTTCTCTCAAGTTATCTTTCACATATTACCCGCCACCTTTGAAACTTGAAGGATATTTACAATATTTTTACAAATAAACCTTAAAAGAGGTTGAAAATCCCACTTTTCTTGGGAAAGTATACATGTGGAAAACATTAACACATTCAGATATTATTTGCAATATTTTTGAGAATTTCAGACGTTTGTGAGAAAGAAGATTCACAACTTTCCAGAAAGAAAGGGAGTGTACATGGTGGAGTGGTCACTTGTGACAGCAGAAAGTGGTAGTGGGGAGTGTAATAATAGAGGGCTTCGCAAAAGAGGCTACAGGGTGAAACATTTTGGAGAGGTGGGTTGGGTGTAATGTCAACAGCAGTGACAACAGATCAGTAATGTGGAGTGTGTAACTGTCTTTCTAACACAGAATATGTATTTCGCCCTGGAAATAATTAAGGCCAAATATAAGTATTTTCAGTTCAACAATTTCTAGTCAAGGCCAAGTGCTCAAATTTTAAAGTGTTTTGACCTATAACTGTGAAAGCTGGTTGAAAACAGTGATCAAAACTGTCTAGCCATTTTAACTCCTCACAAATCTATTTTCTAGTATATTTCTACTATATCCAACTAATTTTAATCTCAAATCCAGTACCTTTTTCATCTGCTACTTCGAAGAGTGCATGCTCTGAGTAGGCTGTTATCACAATATGACTATAGAGTCCATAGCTATCTGCACAACGCTCAGCTCACAACGTTCAGCTAACAGCTCAGTGATCCAAAGGGTGCAGAACATATTCTGAATGGTGTTTAACTGCAGAAAAACGAGGGAAACTGAGGTACACTTCAGCAGTGCAACCACTGGAGGGCAATTTTTCTCGGGTGCAGTGCAGATTTTACAAGCCTTGAAATTATCTCACTCCTCTTTACAAGTGGTCCAAATATAACTTTTGCTCCGGTTGTCAGTGCAAATATCACTGCAAAAGTACAAGGCACCAGTGACCAACTGCCCTTCATTTTGTGTGATCAGGACTGTGGTCCCATATGTCTTAATAATATGACATGCGAACACAAGTATAAATGTTTACAACTGAAGGTGATTACACCATTTTGGTGAATAAGCCAGTCCGTACAGAAATTCAAATCTACTTTAGTTCTATGCATTCGCCCTCCCTTTACTGACCAAAGTACGTTGTTAAGGTCTGGGACCAAAATTAGCATTCTGAATCTTCCTTTTGTTTTCCTAACACGCACACACGCTACAACGTGTTAGGGTATGACTGACCGCTGCGGCATTTTAGACCGATTCATTTGGGCAGTGATAACAGCATCATATACATTTAAATCTCTACTAGGATATAAAAGGAAATGACGTCACACTTTAACAATCAAAGGCATGAAAAGCAGTGTCATAAAACAAACTTTGACCCAGAGTGAATCACACAGTAAATCAAAAAGTGCATGTGATTGCAGGTTTTCTAGGGAAGCACTTGGATCCTAATTACAAAGGGTAATGACTCACAAACTATAAACACCGATATACTGTTTCTCTGTGTTTATTTTTCTCTTTACGAAAATTATAGTTCTGGCAGTGCCTGCAGTCTCTAGTAAAATGGTAAACTAAAAATCCATTTAGTTGTATAAAAGTACACTGAGAGTCCATACAACACCTTAGCGCACATATTCAGAACAGGAACACACAAAACTGCTTTGAAGTAAAGGGCAAACTGGTATTGCAATCACAGGAGATGTATTAGTAATAAGCTTTTATAACATATTAAAAAAAAATCTTACTCTACAATGAAATATACTTCCCGCTAAATGAGGCAATAACATGAGACACAGAATATCAACGAGTTAGCTCAAGGATGAGTCTTGAAATCTTACCAGCAGGAATAATGCCAATTCGTATATTGCACTGGGTTAGGGGCGCTCTGGAATTATTTTGATCTATGCCCGAGTCCTTCTGAATCCTTCCAATTAGACCATGCATCACCTCGCTGAACATCCCATCCCCACCAACACACACAATTCTGTCAGAGAAAAAAAAGGCAAAAAGTGGAATGGTCACTAAGTTTAACACCTAAAGCGAGAAAACATGGATTTGATTTTATATCCTTTAAAATAAAGTAGCAAATCGTCAGATTATGTATTTTACATACCAATTTAAATGTTAATACAGTGCTAATTTCTGATGATTTTAAAAGAAGAAACATTATGTAATTAAGTACCTAATACATGTTTGCCGTACTTAAATAACTGTATAATAGGAGCTTTTATGAACTGTTGCTTTATTTAAAATGCTGCGACTTTAGCTTCCAGGTATATCATTTACAATAGGATTACTACTTTAAGGGTAAAGTCTCTCTTCTATGCTTTTATACCCTTCATTACTAAAATGTGTGAAACAGAACGAAAAAGAAAATACCCATCCAGATCACAGTATTCTGGTATCCAATGCCCATGCACATTTTGGAAAGCAAGAAGTTCTAGAGTTGAGGACAATTCAGATCAAGGTTGATGATAAACTGGCTCAGTGAGTTTAACACTTGCATTGAAATATGGGGGCCTGGGCGGGGCACATGCTTTATTTCTCCCCAAAAATGTAAGCCTTCAGTCCTTAATATCCTCACCAGAAAGAACACAGCGGCAATCATGCAGATTGTACACTCAGGGGCCCCAAAAGGACCCATGTCCCCACCCCATCTGTAACCTGGGAACAACACCAATCAGCACCACCCTGACCCACATCTTCAACACCTTCATCATGTCCACCACTTTCCCAAATTAATGGGAACTTGCAGATCCTCAAGAAGCTCACAGCCGATACAAATCAACTGAGCAACTTCTGACCCATCTCCCTGCTTCCCTATTGAGCCAAAGTGATGGAGAATGTGATCAACAAGCAACTCGCAACCTACCTTGAACTTCACCATCTTCTAGCCAACACTCAATCAAGATTCAAAAAGAAGTACAGCACCAAAACAGCATTGATAGTGGCCACCATCGACATTTGAATCATCCTGGACCAAGGAGAAACGGCAGACCTCGTCCTGGTTGACCTCTCGGTGGCCTTCAACACTGTCTCCTATCACACCCTCATCAGAAGACTCCATGCGATTGGCATACAAGGAACTCAATGGATCAGTTCCTTCCTCACAGGAAGAAGCCAAAGGGTCAGGCTGCTACCCTTCACGTCAGAGTCCAAGAAAATAATTTGTGAAGACCCACAAGAATGGTCCCTCAGCTTCATCCTTTTCAACAGAAACATGACACCACTTGCCAACATCATCTGCTTACAAGACATTACTGTCATGCTTGCCAGCCGATGACATTTAACTCATCCTCTACCTGAAAGGCAAGACATCCACAACCAGAACCAATTTCACCAAGTGCATGACCATGGTAGCCGACTGCCTGAAGCTCACCTCCAACAAGAGGGAAGTACTGGTTTGCAGCAAAAAGACTTCCACACAGGACAACGCTGTTGGAACTGGGAACAATACCCATACCCACAGACAATGTAAGAAATCTAGGGATCATTATAGACAACAAGCTTAACATCCTACTCATGATGTGAAAGATTCTTCAAACAGTTGCCTCAGAGCACCAGATGAACCATCACACAAGCACTCATCAACAGCAGACTGGAATCTCCAAAGAACTCCTACAGACTCTAGACCATCCAGAACATCGCCACAAGGCTCATACCCAACCTCACATCACACCTCAGGAAGCTTCACTGGCTTCCCATTCACAAGCACAGACATTTCAAACTCCTCATGCACACACTTAAAGCTCTTCATAACACAGGGACAAAATACCTGAACAGACACATACACTTTTACCAACCCACCAGACACCTACGTTCTGCCTCACTCTCACCTGCACACACTCCCTGCATCGCAAAAGCAAAACTGGAGGTTGCTCATTCTCCTACATTGCACCCACATTAAGGAAAAACCTCCTTCAACACATCAGAGCCTCTTCCTCACTTCTTGAGTTCTGTAAGAAGCTGAAGACCTGGCTCTTCGTATAAGCACCTTAGGGACCACACACCTACACACCAGACCAAGTGCCCAGATACCCTTTTGGGGGATTAGTGCACTATACAAATCAGCATAATACACTGCAACATAACATACCGCCAAATTAAGTACCATTAAATTAGACATAAGAAACAGATCATCTCATAAAACAATTTATTTGTGGCTACAGGTCAGGGGCCCTAAATTTTTCAATCAATCAATATAGCTAACCCTCCACAACGCGAAAGCACATATAGGTCCAGTGGTGGGTTACAGTTCTCTTGCCTTTTGCAAGGCTCATCCAAATAGTTGGGTTTCTAGTCCATTGTGGAAGATGGGTTGTTTTCTCGATACATAAATAAAATGAAAAGTGGTATTGTCAGCAGGGTAGTGTGGATTTAGCTGGTGTTGCTCTGATTTGATGACAGAGTTTAGGAACTCAAGCTTGGGTTTGCCTCTCCATCCATGGTGAGTGTCCTGGGAGCCTTGGTGGATCTCTGAGGAGTTTGATGATGAGGCAGAAGCTGTAAACACCATATCTGAATTCAACCAAAGAGACAGCTTAGTCTGCAGATCCCACTGGGGTTTGCTCATCTCCTTCTACTTAGTGTTTAGTGTGATGCATGTTACAACAAAGTGCTTCAATATATTCAAGGACCAGAGTTAGCAGTTTAAAATAGCACCAGAAGGACACACAGTTCAGCAATGGTTGTCTGAATTCAGGAAGAGCAGACCAAATAGCTACCAAGTAGCCCAGAATAGGGGCACAACCTACAGTGTACACAGAAGACAACGGACTGAAAAGAGTAGTAAAGTAAAAGAACCAAAGAGCAAATATGCAATTTAGTCACTTGAAATTGTTACAGTAAGTACCCTCACAGTGCCAGTGTGAGATCTTCGTCATGAGATTCTGCTGTGAGAGAATTAAACAGACAGGAGGAACTCCCAGCAGCCATGATAGTGTTTGAGGCAGTACATACTAGAAAAAACACAAATCATTGAAGGGGGTGCTCTGCAGCTTCTGCACTCATATAAGAATGTGAGGTCTAATTGAACAAGCATAGACTTACCCAACCCTAGGAGGAGAAAGAGCAATAATTACAGAAGATGTGAAATGCACAGATAAGTTGAACATGACTCCCCACCCTTGCTCCCCCAGAGTTAGATAACTGTTGCAGTATAAATTCCAGTTGAGATTGAAAAAGCCATGCACAAAACTGAATTGAAGGGGATAGCAACAGAACTTTGGCTACAGATTACATAGGGGATTATGTAGGGGAAAACTGCTGGAAAAGTGGTAGTACCAATCCTGTACATAGCCGATCTAGGTGTACTCTATGAGGGAAAGACATACACGTGTGTAGAGATTTTGGCTGAACAGGGAAGTAAAAAAACTCAAAAAGGAAGCACTTTAAAAAACAACCACTGTTGTAGTTTTGACCACACACTGGGAAGCGATTAGCTGTTTTGCCCTTTCCCCCATCCTACCCGGTGCATTTCATCACCTAACTTTAGGGAGTGGCATGTGTTTATATATTTAATTTGCACAACGGAAGTATAATACAGTATTTTGCCTTTTTAGTAGATTGGAAGGCTCACTTCAGAGGACATGCTTTCTTGTGGAAGAACTTCATTTTGAATGCCAAGAAACATATGAAGGTTTAAAGTGTACAGCACGATGACTGAAACATGAAATGGGCACTAGTGAGTCGCATACCATACTTTGCTGGTAGGTGATGGGCAATTAAACAGTTTGAGAATGTTCACAGTACGGAATGGGGTCGTGAACACCAATTTAAGGAGGAACTTTGTTTCAGGTCTAGGCTTACGTTTGCCAACGTAGGGCCTGATTTAGATCTTGGCGGAGGGGTTACTCAGTCACAACGGGAACAGATATCCCCCCGCAAAAATCTATATACCATTGTTTTCTATAGTATTTAGATTTTGGCGGACGGAATATCCGTCACCTTTGCGAGTAACCCCTCCGCTGAGATCTAAAACAGGCCCTTAATGTCTTCAAAGAGCTGCTGTTCTAGTTCACTTCCTTTGGGGTATAACACCTGAAAATGATGACTGGTAAAAGATTAATACCTGGACTGGAAACCCGTTGAGTTACAGTTAACCCACAAATCAACAACTTATTGGAAGAACACAGTTTTTTCTATTATTTGGCATTGGGCATAGCAAATACCAGAGCAATGGTTTACAGGTAACACACCTTTTCAAGTCAAGTTGAAAAGATGAATATACTTTAAACATAAATGTGGTCTTTCAGTCAAAATGATTCAAAAGACAGATCACAACTCAATTTCTTCTTGAGATTTCTAAACAGCACTAAAGAGTGGATGTCTGTCTTAATGTACCTAAGGTAACTATAACCTGCGTCCTCCCCAAGCACTGTTAATTACCACAGATATTACAGCACTCATGACAACTTTTATAAGGTCAATAAAAATATTAATGAAATATTAGAAGGCAAATTATTGAAGAAAAAAACTTGTGCATGGTGGGAGCACGAGTTATAGTTACCTTAGGCTGTGAGTTATAGTTACTTGAAAAAACTCTATAACTGCTGGATTTCTCTGGTTTTGTGTGAGTAAATTCAAAACGTAACTATAACGTCCCTGTAATCTTTGGTTGTTTAAGTGAACATATATATCATGACATTTATGTATGTATATATTTGGGTGGCTGAGAACTAGTGCAAGACGTCGTGCTAACCAAAGTAAGGCAAAACAGACAAACAAAGCCAAAAAAAATTGATATTCTGTAAAATTATAAAATAAATATTATGAAACCCGTAAATAGATGCCAAAATTCTGTTCTGACTGCTGTGAAGGATATATGGGGGATCTGATCCTTGCACAATCTTGCAGTTTAAATCCCTTCTCCTTATTTGGTAGCAGACTTAGCTCAGTTCTGAATCTTCCCCTTTTCTGTAGACAGGTTGCAAGAGTTATTGGATTTTTGAGGTTCTTCAGACCCTCCCATCCCCGTTTCATCATGTATAGACCTGGCTAGAGAACTACTCCTGGACTAAACTTTGTCTAGACCCTTTCATTACTATTAAAGATAGTTTCCATATTTGCTGAAGAAATCATTTTTAGAGTGTGAAACGGGAGGTCTCTATATTTCCAATGGGCATATATAATGTGATAAAGACAAGTAAAATGTTTCTCTTTTAGGCACTGAGGTTTAACTATTTTTTTTGTTATGTGTTTATAATTACAACAGCACATATTGCCAAAGGAGAAAAAAGAACAATGCGTAATTCAGTTTAAACTGCACACACTTGCTTTGAACGGAATTGGCTTAAATTATCAATCGCAGTTTAGCTTTTCATCCATGTATAAACTCCACACTCAGACATACATACCTGCACACCACATAGAAACAGAGATACTCCCACTAAAGAATGAATCTATTATGTTATTAATGTAATTAAAATAATTAGAGATGATTCCAAATTTATATAACATATCTTCCATGTTTCCATGGTGGCTAGATGGGTTAAATCATGTTACCAAGTTACCCCCCTAGGCTTATGTATAGTTTTCCCTCAGCATATCTGTTTCTTGGCAATGACTAGCAGACTTTCCATAAATTTTCATTCATCGGAACATTAATACTGCAGTCCATCTCCACAGCAATAATGCTAGACAGAGGGGGCCTTAAGTCCTTTATTCAGAAGAACCTTCCAGCAAAACTCAGACATTTGTCACGAGACCGAATCATGTAACAAAAACAGCCAGTATCCTTTTTGTAGCTCCACAGACATCACTATTCCTCTAGGGTTTATGACAAATTTTCTACCTCCGAAGGTTGGCATTTAACAGTTGTCTAAAAGTGATAAGAGTTTACAGCGGTAGCAAAATCACTTACCCATCATATTTGTCAAGTTCAACTTCAAATAAATTATCCTTTGCATGGTTAGCACGTTCGGTTACTGGGCAGAAAAGTAGAAGAGTCACGTTAATAAGTTGACATTGTGTTAAAATAAAACCACCATGCAATTAAATATGATTATCTCCGTGCACCAATCATTTCATGCTCACTGTCCACCAATGAAAATAGTGTTGAATGAAGACAATCCTACCACGGAGCAAGTCTCTAGATTTCTACCTTAGCAACCATAAGCCATCTATTCCACTATACCCACTAATTTCCAGGTGCTAGGAACAAGACAGTAAACGAGGCTTTATAGTATTTCAACTTATTTTTAAATGTTTTATTTCTTGAATAAGAGCAATTATAACATGCCTAATTTACCTAGGAAAGCTTGCATTTAATAATTCAAGCAAACCGCATAAGGCTGGAATGTGATATCCTTTAGCATGACTGCTCCTACCAGGCCACTCTAGTGCTCAAAACAAATGCATAGAGGTGTCCTGGTGGGAGAGATCTTCACAACTTTGTACATTACAAATGTATGTCAAAATTGCTGCTCAGTTTTGGTGCTCAATGTAACCTCTTCTACAAATTGGTACTTAACGAATGTCAGTTATTATGCCAAGTAATAACATGCAGAGTGATTTTAGAGCTTTCTTTAATCACCAGCTTATCATAAAAAGTAGTTCAATAACAGAGGAACTGGGAGAATGTCATAATATATATTATGAAGTAGTGCGAAGATGGGACAACAAATCATGTCTGCCCTTTAACACTACTGACGAACTCCAATGAAGGCCATAGAATTTTCAATACTCTCACCAGTTTGATAACTGGTAATGCTTATAGCTAATAAATCCTTAATTGCCCAGATTAGTTCTTGGCATGTGGAAGCTAACCCAAGACCAAATCCGAGCATTGACAACACAAACAAAACCAGTCAATGTAACCATGATGCATCTAGAAATGGAGCATAGCAAAAGAAGTGAAAACAGTACCAACCAATCACATCTGCTGAAATTGCGGCAAGGCTGAAGAGCGGAGCTACTTTTTTGTCAAAAATCTGCTTTCCTTGTCGCTTTCCTCCAAAGGGGTTAATATACACAAGTAAGTGCTTTGGTCTTGAGGCTTATAAAAAAAACAAAAAACAAGATATAATCTTTAATTTAATATGAAAATTCGGCAGGGGGTTCCTGTTTTTCAAACATACTGACAATCTCCTTTACAACACAGAACCAATAGGAAAAAACATGTAATACATGACAAATTATTGTGCCACTAACAATATCATGAAAGGCAAATCTGGAAGTGGTCCCATCAAGGGCATAAGTATAGGAGAGTCATCGAAAGTACAAACTGTTGTAGAGTAATTCTGGAACTTGGCTTCTAAAAAATATTTCTTGCACAAGAAAGTTTCCTGATACTAGTACGCGTTACACATAATTTACTTACGCAAGAGGAAATTGAAAAGTTGCATACCTGTAATATTAGTCTTGCAGTTTAAAAATAGTTCTTTTGGGGATGTTGCCTATAGGGAGAATATTTATGATTCATTATAAACAGACACAAGATTACAAGAGAGCAGAGGATGCACAGGTTAGGGTGGAGGTAGCCTACATTTCAAAGGCAGGTAAACAAATGGAGTTTCAAGATTGTGAGGAAGGTATAAGCTTTCATATGGTAACTTAAAATGAGACCCTTTTAATCACCGTGAGCCACCACAGGATCCTTAAGTTGTCACCAGTGGTTGAGAAAGCATACCCAATACCAGGCAGAACACTGACACCTGTACTTTGCACAAATTTCGAGTGATGCAGAAGACTGCAAGCCCTGAATAAAGGACATCCGCAGAGCCCGGCCTAAAAGACATAACATTGACCACGGATTGTTGGATGTAAGATGCCAAGTTAGTGGATACAGCAAAAAGGCAAGGGGATCAAGTGTACCAATCTGCATAGAATGAGAAAGGGTACAGTCGATTATTAATTCAATGACCATACTTTTATTTGAAATTGAATTAGTGAGACTGTTTACACCGTGAAGAGAAAAACCTGTACTGCATAGGAACACTCTATCCCTTTGATCAAAAAATTAATTGGAGGATCGTAATTGTGATTATATTTAGACAATAACATATTTCGGAAATGAGTAAGTGAAAAATCAATGATCGTTAAGCTAAGGAACATTATATACTGGGGATGTTTAAGAAATACAAAGCAAGGGCTACCTAATTTACCAGCACAGCCCTGTTTGTTTGCGGTTCGAATTTATGTTGAGAGAGGATATTTTCAAACCCGAAAGTGGAATTCCTTGATTGCTTAATCAATGTATTTCTGAAATGAGTTACCATATGTTGTTTTTGGTCTAAGCCGGTTTCTACTAGCAATTTCATTCATCAGAGACAAGGCAGGCCTGAGGTTGTAAGCGCTTTAACTCAGGCAAAACTTCCACAGTTAATCCACGGTCCCCAAACTGACAATTGGCACAAGGACCGTAGCTATGGAGAGGTTTCTTAAGTTACCTAGAATGGTCGTTTGACACGTATGAAACTAGTTTTTGGATCCAGTTATTCATTTTCTTTTATTTTAAAAATTCCCCCCTTAGCTAAGCAAAGAAGTGCCTGATGGCACGGGAGGTACCTTTTTATGGGTTTTATAAATGAAATACTGTACTTGATTCTTATTTATTGCTTTTAAGACCAACATCAGATAATTTGTTTTTAGTAGTTAAGAGAATATTAGTTGCTGTTGGAATAATGTGCATTTGTATTACCTGTTTGTACCCCTTTTACGGCTTCTAAATGAATATAGGCACGTAGGAAAGATAGAAAACGTTGGGTCCTAGGGACCGTCAATTACCTTTTAAAAATTAGCTAAACAACCCCTCATCTGATGACGGTATGCCCATTGCCAGGTTTTTTAGAGGCATTATGATATGCCAGACGCAAACATCTTTTCCTAAAAACATGTACCCTATTTTTATAATGGTCACTATTTGTGCTAGTACATAGTCATTGCCACTATTGGTGGGATAGCAATCTTAACTGTTTTTGTATAAAGATTTATATTTATAGGTATTTTATAATATTTATATGGTGATTTGTATGATGATGTGTATTTTATATTTTTATAGTGTTTTTATTGATTAATTGTTTATTTGTTTAACACTCATATCCACAACTTGCCTATTTGTATTGTATGGCCCTGAGGGAGTTCTGGTCTTCATCTGACTTTATCGCCTTCTTCAAAGGTGCTTTTGTTCCCTTTTAGAAATGTAAGAATTTTGTCAGTATGCTTTTATGGTATTGTTTTGCCGAAATAAAGCTGAAATGAAATGAAATGAGTCAAAATATAGACAATCAAGTGAACATAAGATTCAAGCTCAAGAACATTTCTGTAGTCTTTCACACCAAGTACAGTAGGTAAAACTAGAAGGCTTCATACTGGCAGGTGGCTGTGAAGGCCTATGTAGGACACACATGATGTTAGTTGAGTCAAACTATTGCGTATACGCATTGATGACTGTGTATTGGCCCATTATGAACGCAGAAGAACATCTGTCACGAGTCGGTATACCCAGCTCCACTGGGGCAAGGGTATCCACTCCTACTATGAATTCAGCAAAACCATTAAAAAAAATATGACTTGGACTCAAATAAATTCAAAGATCAAATCAAATCAAATCATAAACATTTATAAAGCGCGCTACTCACCCGTGCGGGTCTCAAGGCGCTCGGGGGAAGGGGTTACTGCTGCTCGAAGAGCCAGGTCTTGAGTTGTCTCCGGAATGCGGAGTGGTCCTGGGTGGTCCTGAGGATAGTGGGGAGGGAGTTCCATGTCTTGGCCGCCAGGTAGGAGAAGGACCTCCCACCCGCCGTGGTGCGGCGGATGCGAGGGACGGCGGCGAGAGCGAGGTTGGCGGAGCGAAGATGACAGGTGGGTGTGTAGAAACTGAGGCGGCGGTTGAGGTATTCGGGTCCCTTGTTGTGGAGGGCTTTGTGTGCGTGGGTGAGGAGCCGGAAGGTGATCCTTTTACTGACGGGAAGCCAGTGTAGGTATCTCAGGTGGGCGGAGATGTGGCTGTTGCGGGGTATGTCGAGGATGAGGCGGGCGGAGGCGTTTTGAATTTGCTGCAGACGTTTCTGGAGTTTGGCGGTGGTTCCTGCGTATAAGGTGTTACCGTAGTCCAGGCGGCTCGTGACGAGGGCGTGGGTCACGGTCTTTCTGGTGTCGGCGGGGATCCAACGGAAGATCTTTCGAAGCATGCGGAGGGTGAGGAAGTAGGAGGATGATACGGCGTTGACTTGTTTGGTCATGGTGAGAAGAGGGTCCAGGATGAATCCGAGGTTGCGTGTGTGGTCTGAGGGGGTTGGTGAGTTGCCAAGGGCCGTGGGCCACCAGGAGTCGTCCCAGGCGGTCGGAGTGTTTCCGAGGATGAGGACTTCCGTTTTGTCTGAGTTTAGTTTCAGACAGCTGAGTTTCATCCAATCTGCGACGTCTTTCATTCCATCTTGCAGGTTGGTCTTGGCGCTGGTGGGGTCCTTGGTGAGGGAAAGTATCAGCTGAGTGTCGTCGGCATAGGAGGTGATGATGATGCTGTGTTTGCGTACGATGTCGGCGAGGGGGCTCATGTAGACATTGAAGAGAGTCGGGCTGAGCGAGGAGCCTTGAGGGACGCCGCAGATGATCTCGGTCGGGTCTGAGCGGAAAGGTGGGAGGTATACTCTTTGGGAGCGGTTGGAGAGGAAGAAGGTGATCCAGTCCAGGGCCTGTCCTTGGATCCCGATGGAGCGGAGGCGGGTTATTAGGGTGCAGTGGCAGACGGTGTCGAAGGCAGCCGAGAGGTCGAGGAGGATGAGGGCGACTGTTTCTCCGTTGTCCATCAGGGTTCTGATGTCGTCTGTGACTGAGATGAGGGCGGTTTCTGTGCTGTGATTGGCTCGGAATCCGGACTGAGAGGGGTCGAGTAGGTTGTTGTCTTCAAGGAAGTTGGTAAGAGCATCTTTCATGTACCAACCAATGCACTGAAAACCTATCTGACATTAAAAAAATGCCTTTTGTCGATACTAGCAATCACACCCTTGTATATGTATCCATGCTTGCTTGGGGGACAAATACAGCATTTGTAGAAGTGTCATCAAACCTAGAAGATTTCACTGACATGCTCTCAAAGGTTCATTTGCTGGCTGCATCCTGTATATTCAGATGCCTGCTCTAGTCTAATGCTAGTGCCCAGAAGCTGCTTTTTTGGCACTTTACTGGATTAAACAATTAGAATGATTTAACAGATTAACAAAATTCGTTTCTGCTTGTAAATTTAGAAATGAGGTCTCTAGTTTACAATGGTTTGCACTCTGTCCAATAAGGAGCACTCACTTTAGTCAAGGTAAGGGAGCCACATAGCTAAGATAACCCCTGCTCACCTCCCTGGTAGCTTGGCACAAGCAGTCTGGCTTATCTCTGGGGCAATGTGTGAAGTACTTTTACATACACACAGTAACACAGTGAAAACACCACAAAAGTACTCCGCACCAGTTTAGAAAAATAACCAATATTTATCAGACTAAAAACAAGACCAAATTGACAAAATACAACATACACAAGTAAAGATATGAATTGCCAAAGAATACTGTGGTACAGCGCTTAGAACTCCTGATTTGCCAAGTGAATCCCCAAAAATAGGGTCTTAACTTTTTCAATGCTCAGATCACAGCCAAAGCTTTCCTTTCTATTGCACTCCACCTCTGTTCCCTGGGAAGTAACCTACTGACGAAGGTCTCAGGATGATCTAGGCCCTCTACATTTAGCTGTGAAAGCAGGGCTCCAACACTATGCTCTGAGGCATCTGTCTGTACCACACATTCTTTGGAAAAGTCAGGAGCCTTGAGCATGGGTGCGGTGCACATGACCTCTGTTCAGATCACCTGACGGGGCTGCTTCCTGGATGTCATCTCTGTCAAGGGGGCAACAATGGTGCCATACCCCTTGACGAATCTCCTGTGGTATCCAGTGAGACCTAAAAGGGCTTTCACATTTGTCTGAGTCTTGGGGGGTGCCCAAACCAGAATGGTGTTAATCTTGGGTTGTAGTGGAGCCACCTGGCCGCTCCCTACCTGGTGTCCCAAGTACACCACAGACCCCTGCCCTACCTGATACTTACTAGACTTAATAGTGAGGCCTGCACTCTGCAGGGCCCTCAACACTTCCTGGAGGTGTGCAAGTGGTCCTCCCAACTAGAGCTGAAGACATCAATGCATCTAGGTAGGCAGCACCAAAAGTTCTCCAACCCAGCCAGGACCGGGTTGACCAGTCTCTGGAATGTGACAGGGGGGTTCTTCAGTCCACAGGGCATAACACAGAACTGATAATGCCCCTCTAGCATTGAGACCGCAACCTCTCTTTTGTCCCATCGGTCAAGGCAATCTGCCAGTACCCAGACGTTAGATCAAACGTGCTGAGGAACTTGGCAACTCCCAACTAGTCGATGAGCTAATCAGCTCGGGGGATGGAATACGCTTCAATCTTGGTGACGGCACTGAGCCCACAGTAGTCAACACAGAACTTCAGTTCAAGTGTGGCACCGGGGGGGGCAGTCTTGGAGACCAAAACCACTGGGCTGGAAAAAGGACTGTTTGAGTGCTCCTTTACCCCTAACTCCAGCATCAGAGCACTTCCTCTTTGATGCTGTTCCTCACTCTAGCAGTCAACCTGTATGACTTATACTTAACAGGAAGGCTGACTCCAGTGTCAATGTTGTGTGTACACCACTGGGTGACTCCAAGGATGAGCAAGAACATGGAGATGAACTGCCACAGTAACTGACGACAGTCCCTCTGTTGTTCTAGGATAACAGTAAGGGAGAGGTTTACACCCTTCATTGACCCATCCTGTTCTTTGGAAAACAAGAGGTCGGAAGAGGTTCATTGTCCTCTTCCACCCTATCATACGTGACCAAGAGCATTGTCAACTCAGACCTCTCAAAGTGCGGCTTGAGGCGGTTCACGTGCAGGCCCCTCAAAGGGTTCCGAGGAGTCTGCATGACCACCAGGTAGGTGACATTACTCTTGCGCTCCTTCACCTCATATGGCCCAGACCAGCGGACTTGCAGAGCACGGGGTTATATCGGGCCATCACTCACACTTTCTGGCCAGGCTAAAACTCAATCAGAGTGGTATTCTGGTCATACCAGTGTTTTATGTCCTGCTGGATAGCTTCCAAATTCTCCTGGGTGAGTTTCTGGAAGTGGGCTGTCTGGGTCTTGAAGACCAGCATATAACTGAACACCTTCTGGGGTGGCTGCTTAGGAGCTTGCTAGTAACCCTACTTCACCAGACTGAGAAGCCCTCTTACAGGATGTCCATACATAATCTGAAAAGGGTTGAAGCCACTCCCTTTCTGTGGTACCTCCCTGAAGGCAAATAAGAAGCATGGCAACAGGGTGTCCCACTGACGCTTATGGTTTCTGAGACACCCATAATCATGCCCTTCAGGGTGCGGTTTAACCTTTCAACCAACCCATTGCTTTGGGGGTGGTAAGGCATGGTAAACTTGTAGGTAACACCCAAGCCTTCCACATGGCTTTCATATAAAATGACATGAAATTGGTACCCCGGTCAGATACCACCTCCTTGGGGAAACCACCACAGGTAAAGATCCCCATAAGTGCCCTAGCCATGGTGGGAGCAGTCACTGTTCTCAGAAGGATAGCTTTAAGATACCAAGTGGCACGGTCCACCAAGAGCAGGATGAACCTGTTCCCCATGGCTGTCTTGGGATCCAAAGGCCAGATTATGTCAAAGTCCACCCACTCATAACAGGTACTCACGACAGGAAACATTTAAAGAGGAGCCTTGCCTCTCTTCCCAGAATTGCTACTCGCCTGGCAGGTTTGACAAGTCCTGTAGAATGCATCTGAGATCTTCCTCATTTGGGACTTATAGAAGTGGGTGACAAGCCAGTTAAAGTTCTTATCCTGCCCCAAATGATCTGCCAGTGGCACATCATGAGCCACACCCAGTAAGAAGGCTCTGAAACACTGAGGTACCACCAGCACATGGGCTGCCCCAGGCTCAGCAACCTTAAGCCCGCTATACAAGAGATCATTCTCCCAGTAAATCTGGTGAGAACCAGAGCCATCACCAACTGCTTGGCCTTCGGCCTGTTTCCAAAAACCCTCAAGAGTGGGGCACTCTTTCTGCGCTGCGGAGAACTCCTCCCTGGTGGGGCCTCCTTCCTGCTGCCAATAAGTCAGCCCAGGCTTCCGCTGTAGGTTCCAGGGCGACCCTCTCAGGTTCAGCCTCTTCCCAGACTGACGGAATCTCAGAAGTGGGATTCCTGCACCCCTTACCCTCTATCCAACTGGCCGGCACATGGGCTACTTTCAGGTTCCACGTCCTTCTGATCACTCTCTCTGGAGGCCATGGACCATGTGGTCATGCACGCCCACTCTACCAATCCTTACATTTCCAAGTGCGACCTGAGCTCCACCTCCTTCCAGGCAGTATGCTCCAGGTCGTTTCCCAGCAGACATTCAACAGGCATGGATGGACTCACAGCTACAATCAAGAAACCTGAGACTGCTCCCCATTCAAAAGAAACCTGAGATACCAAATACTGGTACTCACTGTTGTCTACTGCTAAAACCTGGTGGACCACATTAGGGATTACTTGCTCCTCAGACACCAGATGCCAGTGGTCAGTTGTCATTCTGGCTCCTATGTCTTTCAGAGCCTTCACCCACCTCTCATTCACGATCACCCACTGCCTGTACTTCTTAGTGTTGTCAGGCATGAGGGTTCTCTGGACCACCTCACCCATGAAGACTTGGGTTAACTTAGCTGGCTCCCCACCACTAACTGGAGCCAACTCCTCCCCAATCGCTACACTTGCCTTCCTCAGTGACTGAACACAGGTGGAGGGCTGTTCCCGCTTGGGGCTCCCCCTGAAATGCCCTTCCTGATTACAGGTGAAGCAATTTGTGGGTTCCTTCCCTGCAGGCTTTCCTTAAGGAAACCAACTCTTCCTTTCAGCAGGGGTTGGGAATTCTTAACCGGGGAATTAGTTTGGGGCCCATTTGAGAACCCTTTACTTTTATCCTTATCCCCTCCTTCTTCCTATGGAGACCCTGTCCATGCTTGGCTGAGTCTCCACCATACAACTTCCTTTGCACCCTTGTGCTGAGCCAGCAGTCCGTCTCCTTGGAAAGCTTCCTGGGGTCAGCAAGCTTGCTGTCAATCAAGTGCTGGTGCGGCTCTGGAAAACAACGACTAGACAAGTGCTCCCATGCAATCAAATTGTACAGTCCCTGACAGTCTGTTACCTCATTGCCCTTCACCCAACCATCCAGTGTTCTGAAAAAAGAATAAACATAATCCGCCCAACTTTGAAAACCAAGTTTAGTACTCTCCCTAAACTTTATCCTGTAACTTTCTGGGGTGAAACCATACCTTCTGGTTAGGGCTTCTTTCATGGCAGGGTACCTCCTCTGATCTTCTAGATCTAATGCCAACAAGGTGTCCCTTCCCTCCACTGAGAAGTACTTCCACAGGCCTGCCCTTAATCTCTTTCAGGGACCCTGTTCATTCTCAATGTCACTTTATAACCCCTGAACCTCTGCTTCCTCCACAATGTCTTCCCCCACAATGAAATCCTTCACCACATTCTTGGGTATATGTACCCTTCCCTCAAACGCACTGTAGATCTGCCTCCCCCATCTGAGCTGGACCTGATTTTTAAGTCCAGCTTCTTCAAGCTCAGTTCTTGAGCTAAAATCATTTTCTTCTCCCCGATTTCCACTTTCTTTGCCTCTCTTTTGAGAATGGCCAGTTCCAACTGGAGCTTCCTGTCATGCTCAAGCTTGAGTTTCTTTAGCTCCATTCGGAGCCTCCTGTCTGTCCTCCAGCTCCTCTGTAGAAAGACCTCTTAAGGAAACAATGCTGCTTGCCCAGGAAGATGCCTTCCTCCGAGGCAGATCCTGATTATTCACAAAATCACCATGCAGGTTCTGCCCCTCTTTATCCACAACAGACTTCTCCTCCTCTGTGTGCTCAACAGCCTCATTTGCGGCTAACCAGGCCCTCAATGGCTTTTGCAGTTCCTAGTTCTTAGTGAGGCCTTTAAAAGGACATTTGAGCTCCTTGCAGAACTTTTTGAGCTGAGGCAGCAAATAGGTCTACACCCTCTCCTGCTCAAATACCAAATATTAAGCTCAAACTGATGGCTCACAAGACTGAGACATGATTGTGAGAAAAACTCAAAACTGGCAAAAAGAGAAAAATCAAACCAGTATGCTTGGATGTAATGGCCTGTGATAAGGAAGTAGTGTACACATCACAGTATGTAAAGTACAAATACAAGTCCTTCCTGTCCTCATGTCTGATCACCAGTGATATAAATGGGGTCTGTAGTTGGCAATGGTTTGCACCCTGTCCAAGTAGGGACTCACTCTAGTCAGGGTAGGGGAGCCGCACAACTAAGATAACCCCTGCTCACCCCCTTGGTAGCTTGGAACGAGCAGTCAGGCTTATCTCAGAGGCAATGCGTAAAGTATTTGTGTATACACACACACACACACAAACAGTGAAAAGACCACAAAAGTAGTCCACACCAGTTTAGAAAATAGACAATATTTCTATGAGTAAAACAAAACAAAAACAACATAAATCCAATATACACAAGTAAACATATGCATTTTCAAAGATTAACTTACTATAGCGCTTAGAAACACAGTAGCTCCAATTGGGGCCATCATGGCGTCTTGACAGAGTCACTACCAATAGTCTGATGCCACTCACAAGGGAGTGCTGGCCCGTCACAGAGTCGCACTGACCACTAGGTACAGAACCTTGTAAATAATGGGGAAACAAAGATGTTGCACAAAGTCGGCGAGGTGACGTATCCCTGGAGCCAATGAGGCGTTGGTTCATTACCGCTACCAGGGAGGTGAGGTGTTGGTTCCTTGCTTCTAGGCAGGGGAGGTGAGGTGTTGGTTCCTTACGGTGGCAGGTGAGGTGATGCAGTGCTGTGGCAAGGTGTCAGTTCCTTACGACAAGGCGGGGCTCATGAATCCAGCAGGTCAAGATACGAACCATTGACTTTGCGGTGTCGCGATCACACCACGGGGCTACAAGCGCTGTGGTGGAGTCAGGGGTCAAAGACGTTGGTAACAGTGCACTCAGACTCATGCTGCGGTGGGACTTTAAATGCGCTGCGGCCTGTCTAGGTTACAGGTCGCAGTTGTTCCACTCAGCGGGTCCATTGCGCTGGTGCAGCCCATGACGCAGAATCAGACGGCAGCGCCAGTTCCAAAGTCGCTCGAGAGTCTATGTGTTTAGTTTCTTTTTGGTTGCACCAGAGCTCACTTCCAAAGGACCAAGAACTGGATGTGGCGCCACTTGGTAAGTCAGGACTCTCAGCAGGAGAGTCCAGGCGCTGGCAGATGAAGTCAAGCCCTTGGGAAACCTTGGAAAGCAGGATATAGAAAGCCAAGTCTAGTCCTTTCATTCCCAGGACAGAAGCAGCAAGCAGCAGGCCAGCACAGTAAAGCAAGAGGCATCGTGTCAGTCCCTCCTACAGCATCCAGCTCTTCTTCCTGGCAGAATGTCCTCAGCCCAGAATGTTTTAACTTGGTGGTGTCGAAGGTCCAGTACTTATACCCATTTCTGTCTTTAAAGTACACAAACTTCAAAGAGAAGTCTTTGTAGTGCACAAGACCCTGCTTCTCATGCCCTGGCCCAAGACACACTCCAGAGGGTTGTTGTAGAATGAGTTGTGTAAGGACAGGCACAGCCCTATTCACATGCACATGTCAGCTCCTCCCACCAGTCTGGCTCAGCAAGACCCTTCAGCCTGGTGATGGGCGATCAGGATATGCAGAGCATACCTCTGCTCTCTTTGTGTGACTGCCTAGAGTGAAAGCACAAACAGCCCAACTGTCAACCTGACCCAGAGGTGCATTCAATCGACAAGCAAAGGGACAGAATGGTTAAGCAAGAAAATGCCCACTTTCTGAAAATGGCATTTCGTTTTCAAGCCTACAATAAAAATAAAAAAACTTCACCAAAAGATGTATTTTTAAATTGTGAATTCAGAGACCCCAAAGTCCATATATATATCTGTTCCCAATGGGAAATTAAACTTAAAAGGTTATTTCAAGGCACTCCCTATGTTACCCTATGGGAGAGACAGGTCTTGCAATAGTGAAAAACAAATTTAGCAGTATTTCACTTTTAGTGACATATAAAACATGCCAGCACATGCCCTACTTTTTACATACACTGCACCAAGCCCCTGGGGCTGTGTTTGGCCTACTTTAGGGGTGACTTTCATGTAGTAAACAGGAAGGTTTGAGCCTGGCAAGTGAGTGCACTAGCCAGGTCGACATGGCAGTTTAAAACTGCACACACAAGCACTGCAATGGCAGGGCTGAGACATGTTTGCAGGGCTACTCACGTAGGTGGCACAATCAGTGCTGTATGCCCACCAGTACCATTTGATTTACAGGCCCTGGGCACACCTAGTGCACTTTACCATGAACTTGCCAATCATAAAGAAACAAATCAACAATACCATTTAAACAGTGAGCACGTGCACTCTAGCGCTGATCAGCAGTGGTAGAGTGCCCAGAGTCCTAAAGCCAACAAAAATGAAATTCAGCACAGGTTAAAAAAAGAAGCAAAAAGACAGGGTAAACCACGCCAAGAGCTGACGGGTCTAACAAACCACAAGTAAAAGCAGTGAAGTAAACCTCAATGCTGACATTGTCTGTGATCTGTGGACCATGGGTTCTAATCTTGGACAGGCCCAATTTCACTTTCCTTTCCACTATTAAACTGAGGAGTAGTAACATTCTCAGTTTACAGGGATGCACAAACATAAATATTAGAACATTAGAATGTTGCCTGCTCCAATGAAGATGAAGGAGAAGCGCTGGGCGTTTAATTGCTGGTATAAGCCTTCTCCTCCAACATTCAGATGTTTGTCTTTCTGTTTCTTCCTTTTTAATTCAGAACATTCTACCTTTAGTAGGTGGAATATGTTAATGGCCTTATAGTCCTTCTGCCTCAAGCTATACCTGTTGCTAAAGACCCTCACTCTCGACTTAGGGCCTGTTGCTAAAGACCCTCACTCTCATCTTGGGTTTAGGGCCTTAAACAAGGAGTATAGCTTTATAGCCATATTCTCTTATGAACAATGTCATTATAACATCCAAGCTTTTTTATGAAAAATAAATCAGTGTTTGTACACAATTCGTTTTTTCACAAAATGTTATTTTGATTTGTTTCACTTTGCCCCACTCCAGAAGAACAGATGCTGAGGTGATGGGTTTAGGGAACCTTGAATGCCAAGTTTGCTTCCGTTACAATGTTTTTTTCATTTTAAAGTATTTTTATTTTTGCAATTAATGTCTTTATAACGCTCCTTCTGAAGACTGGTGTGCACAAAGAAGGGGTTTCCCTGTGTATCTGCCCCCCAGTGGTCACAAGCACCTTTGCATTTCAACCCAAAGAACACCCCACTGAATACTCTTCATGGTTCACAGCTCCCTCAGCAATAAATATTGGGTTACCAGTTTTTGTGTTATGTCCACTATGTTCCAGATCTGCATTCTCGTTTAACAATCAGGTTTCAGGGTCTGATAGGACAACAGGGCGACTCAGCTGCTGTCCAGTGGCTGTGACAGAAACTAAATGAGTGAGGAAGTAGAGATCAATGAAGTCATGACAACTCAGGGCAGGTGTGTTAGCTGTGCATGGAGGAGAGGTTGGGATGAAATCATCTGTGCATGCTTTTTCAGACAGTACCTTCAGGTCTGTGTAATATTCATCTTGTGTTAAGATCATAACTCAGTGCATAGAAGGAAGAAGAGTTTTATGCTAAAGCAAGGCCGCCCCCTCAACAGCTTAAGCAAGGATCCATTTACACCCATTATCTTTTAATTTTTGGCATGATAAATCATCCCTGTGTGAGCCTTTTGAACTAATCAGTATTATGTCTCCTTGCGGAGAAAGCAATGATATACAGCACTGTTACACAAGGTTTAGCTTAGAAAAACAAAACAAACGACTTAAATCAGTCAATCCCAACCTTTTGACATCTGTGGACCCCCACTTTACCATTAATGGAACCCGAGGACCCCCACTGAGTCATTATTGAACGCTGATGACCTAATCTCATTATATTATTTCATTTGCTAAGCAGTCGCAGACCTCTGAGGAGTCTTCGCGGACCACCTGGGTCACTGGACCTCAGGTTGGGAACCACTGACTTAAATGACAAAATGCAATCATGCAGTAGAATGAATTAAAAGGAAATAAAGAGAACACTTATGTTTATCAGAAAGTCATGGGACTCATGACATTAAAACTTGCAAGGAGGCATAATAAGGTATAGGTGCTCGGTGCTGCAGTTATGATAGAGGTAGGACAAAGTGAAAAAAAACATGTATATAAAGCAGGGGAGGGTTGGCACACACAAAGAGGAATCCTGTCGCATAACCATCATATACAAGCAGCAACAGTTAACTTCTTTTGCAATTTGCCCCTATTGTCGGTGGTGTTTTGATCCAGCAATGAATCCAGATTCATCATCAGGACCAAACCAGAGAAGGAGCCAGGGGCACCCAGAATACATGGAGTATAGCCTGCCAGCCGAAAACTTAAAGTAGGTATTAACCTAACACAAGGACATGTGTTAAAAACCTTCTTATGAATTCGCTACTGGCGAGGCCCATTACTGGGAGAAGTACAAACAATGCTGCAGCTGGCTCAAAGGTTGGGCCCTAGCGGAAGGCACCCTATGGAAAAGGAAGCCAATGGGCAGAATTCTAGGAAGAGTAGGCCAGAGAAAAGTACTGGCAAGGGAAAGAATACATGGTACCTTACCGGAAATGGATGCGCCAGTGCAAGCGGTGGACTGGCACAACAATTATGAGGACCATTCAGGGAATAGAAAAGATGCAAGTTCATGTTCAGGATTAAATCACCGCCTCACAGGGTCCCATAAGGCTTGGAAGGAGTGGAGAAAAATTCCCCAAGTGCTTAGCTTTCCTCTTCTCTGCCCGTGGCGTCACATGCCTTATCTTGTGGTCATCCAGTGCACTATCCCTTTCTAATTTCGAAAACTGACAAACTTGTAATTGATCTGGAGACTTTCCTGTAGGCTATGTGGAGTGTCCTGATAATTTCCAAGAAGCAGGGTCCTTCAAGAATTTAGCGACTTGGATCACCTTTTATCACATGGCCAAAAGAAGCTCCACCAAGGTGTTGGCCTGCGTCATAGATTATGTGGTAGTTCAATTGCCAGAATTCAGGTATTCATCATGTTTTTTTAAATCTTTGCCACTGAAGGGAGGTTCATTGTCAGACTTAAGAACATTCGGTATTCAATAAATTGTGAAAAGTCCCTCCCTTGAGGGCTTCAAGAATCGTCCTTGTGGATGTAGTTACAATGCAACGTAATTCTGTAAGTCATTTTTAAGTCTTTCATACAACATAATTTACAAATAGTTATGCGAATATATCAAGAACAAATCATTGACTTCCATGATACAGACTACATTTGTCAATGATTTAAAGATGAACAAAACTCACTCTGCAATTCAAGTAGTCTTTTAAGTGCCTGAAACCACTGGTTGTACAGCTGCTCATCATTGCACCAAAACGTCATCTCACTGCACCGCCAGCGGTGCTTTCGCGCTCTTCGTACATAGTGAACTAGAAGAGTAAAGGCAAAAATATTGAATAACTACACTCTCTGGGAGCAGCACAACATTGCTCTTCACAAATCACACTATTTTGGAAACAAACGCAGGAAGCACGGCTACATTATCTGTTACCGGTCGCCGCATGCATTGTGTAAACAACAATGAAGCAGAGAAAAGGTCTGACACACACAAATATGTAATGCTGGAGCACGAAGAAATAGGAGCTTAAAGACGGGGCTAGATCGAGCATAATGTTTAAGGATAAAGGCGAACAAATGTTACTCTGTGCCAATGTTTAGTTGTATACACATAAGGTGACGACACAAATTGCAATCAATGTTACCTTAACATTATTTTACATGATTAGCACTTAGCACGAGATGACTGGTTGATTCTCAAAAGTCCCAATACTTCGAAATGTAATTAAATTATTAAAAGTGATGAACAGTCAGTCCTACGGACCATTTGTGCTAATCATTGCATCACATCAACAGCTAAATTAATGTGTAAAAGATGTTGCAAATATAAATGGAGAGTGCAATGTGTCCATAGATTTAGACTAGAATAGGTGAACATTCCCCAGTGAGATACAAAGAAGTGGCCTATTAAGTGGAATGAACCATCTGACATCATTACTGTATGAGCTTTCTACACTTGTTTGGTTTGAGCACATAACTTGCACTCAAATAGGTCTGGTCAACGTAAAAGAAATGAACATATCATTCCAGTTTTCTCACAATATGCAATGTGCAAATTAAGGGATCCATCTTTGAAAACAGAGTTCTGGAAAATTGTAAAGCCATTAAACAAACTCTTTAAAAAACGAAAAGCCATTTTGTAATATACAGTATACCTACATTTTTGTGCATGGATTGGAAAATAAGCACAGGTCTCAAAACACACACATAGCTCTTTATATTCACCTATCATTAATTTTACACATGAACAGCAAGGGAAAATAGGTGCCTACACAACTAGTTTTGAATGGAAATATGTAGAAGCAAAACTCATCTTCTGTGCATATCGCATGCCTAGCTATATTCCTCACATTGCAGGGCATTTCCCTACTATGGGGCTGATTAGAAAAACATTTATGAATACAGAAAGCAGTACTAAGTACTCTTGCATTCCCTTGTGAATCAGCACTTAACCACTATTTCTGTATTCACCCTTTTCCCTTGCTATTCATATGTAAATGTAATGATAGTTGAATATAAAGAGCGTGTGTTTGTCATGTATAATCGAGACCTGTGCTTAGGTTCCTTAACCCTACACAAAATGAAAGTAATGTAATAAATAAATACATGAAAATACATTTAAGTTGAAAAACGGTCGACTCCTTTTTTTTTCAGTTTATTTAACAGCTTTACTATCTGATAGAACTCTTTTTTTAAAGATGGGCCCCTTCACTCGCACAGTCACTGTTTGTAAAAGTGAAAAGAGAGCACACTACTTTCCAGTTGTACTAATGTTATAGTACCATTACCTTAATATTCACATTTTATTCCCATCTGAGATGCATAAGGGCCAATTCACAAAGGCATGTAAGAGTACGACTTAACGTACCCCAATGCATTGGTGAATTGGCTCTGCACTGTATCATCAGCATTCTATGAACTGTACTTTAGTAAGGGGTAACACATACAAATCACATTGATTTTTGTTAGGTGTAACATAACTTTAGTCACACATCAGCAACATAAAGTCATTCAAAGATTAACAATTTAGGTTTGCACTGATGTGATTTTTTTCAGACAGTTTGAAAGTGATGCAGAATTTCTTAACAGAATTGGCCAGGGAAAAACATGTAGCACTAGTTTTTGGGGGAAAGACTAATCTCAGAAAATATAAGTAAATTGTGTTTAAGATCAGGGTGACCTCTATTCAATTGTAAATGGTATTTAACAACTGAACAAGGTTAAACTGCGTTCCAATTTGCTACTCAGATATATTTGCTTGGATACATAGAAAACGTACGGCCAAAGCAATAAGGGCAGTTCACAAAAAAGGATGAGCAAATTGAGCAGCTGCTGGTTTAGGAAATGCTCTTTATTTTGTGATGACTGGTGAACTTATCAGTCGCATTACAAAATGTGTATGCATACAGGATCAAAAGTTATCTTGTGTCATGAATATTAATGAGAAAAGTTGCATTTTTTGCATCTTCCCATCCCTGTTAATGGTTGCAAATGCAAGGGAGTCGGCCTGCGGGGAACAGCAGACCTCCATCCCTTCATTCACATTCCCAGCATGTGAACATTAGTAGTCCTTGTCTCTTAAAGTCCATGGGCCCTGGACCACTGCCTGTTCACATAGGGGCAGCTGACCAAGTTTCACAAATGGGAAATCGTAGCTTTGTTTGCACCATTGTGCATTGTCTGTTACTTGCTCCACAATCTATCAATCACTGCTTATCATTTCCTCTAAAATGGGGTCAGTCTAAATGATTCATCTTGCCTTCCCTGCTATTCAACCTATAAATGGGTGCTCAAGCTGTAACACCAAGATATGGATGTGCATTTACACATGTACTCTGTCAAACAACATTTGTCTAAACTTAATTCCAGCTTAGCAACATCTTCTAATGCTTCTGGCATTCTATGCTTTGTTCATCACTAGATGGCCCCTATATTTTTAAGACAAAATCCGACCAAGACTGAGGTGCTATTTCTAGGAACTGCATCGATAATTGTAATCCTACTTTTTGGCCTAACATCTTGGGCCCTGACACTACACGCACAGACACTAAAAAACTGTGGGTTTATCCTAGAAGCCAAATTATATCTTGAACCTGAAATATCCATGGGTACAAGCTTGTGTTTTTGTCATTGCAACCTACTCAACAAGATTCTATCTTCAATTCCTTCCTTTTACCATAAGTAGACAATTACATCATTCACTCAGTCCCGGCTGGGCTATGCCAATTCTTGTTGCTAAGCTCGCCCCCAACAAACTCATCAGAGGACTGCAGCTAATTCAAAATAGTGCAGCCTGTATTATTGTCAAAAGCACAATCAAGGACCACATTACTTACAGTCTTATTGAGCTCAATTGACTTCAGGTCAATTGACTTTAATTGGCCCAAGGAATCCAAGTTAAAATCCTGGTGACTACACAAGAGTCACCCTTCATTTTTTCTGTCAAATAAATTCAATATTCACTCTTTCCCAGAGCCTTTGATCAAGGTGCAAACTCTTCATAGACATCCCTAAAATGTGCACATTCTCTTTAGGTGAACGAACACTTTCCTATGCAGTAGTTAAGGAGTAGAACCAACTAGCAAAAGACATAAATAACAAATAGTGTGTGGCTAGATTTACAAAGCAGTTAAAAACTGAACTCTTCAAATCCTTTTTAACTTGCCTTACACTTTCCAGCTGCTTTCTATTGTTGGGCCAATCGTAATTAGGGGCAAGAAGTTACGGTCAGCATGCGCTCAAGAAATATTCTAAAGATGACAATCTAAATTACATGTGGCTTAAATGATCAGGAGGCTAAAAGTTCTTCTAGTTGTTATCCTGATTAAACTAGAATGTTGATAATTTACACACTCCCCATAAGTAGCTGAATTAAATCTGGTGCATCCAATGTTGGAACACAATGGTTGATCCAAGACAATCACTACATATGTACATTAATCAAGTTTAGATTCAAAGTACATACATTTATCCCATACAGATATCATGAAAATCTACGTTAACAGGACGTTAATCTCATTTGGAGGCAAACACCATGGCTAACAAAGCACTCTCATTCTAAATTAGGCAACCCACTTAAGGAGGTTGTATTGAAATCACTCTCCTGTAGCCTGTTGCTGAATATTTTGTCAGCATTTGATTTCACAAGTGGCAGACCTGTTGGTGAATATAAAACAAATCGAACGTCTAGCCTTCAATAAATGTAAGGAAATGAGTTTACTACACCAACCTCTTCTTTAATTCCCCATTCATTTTATGTACAATCTACTTTTTAAAACTTTTGAGGGCATTAGTTTCTACAGAAGAACATGGTTATCAATATTCAAGTGACCCCCCTGCTTCTTGTCACAGAATTGTTCCAGGGCTTTATCGAGAACTACAAGGGAAGATCCGGGTTGATGTTGTTGAATGAAATCACTCTGGATTTATTTTTTTTTCCTCCGTTTTTGTAATTGATATGGAGGTTTCGGGCCACATTTAAAGTTTGGAGCATCTGTACTCTGAATTTAGAGATGTCTGATAGCCCAGTGGACATCTCTAGTCATTGGCAAGAACTGCCACCACAGTATTTTCTGGCAATGAGTTAAAGGTTTGACAGACAGCTCTGTCAAATATGACAGTTGCCCATCAAAATTTTAACATGCTTTTTGTTTCTTCAAAAATAAAATCCCAAAGCAGGATTTTGTTTTTAAACAAACAAAAACTAATTACCTCCAAACCATGTGAGGATTCTTCCATGGTGTGGAGCCAATAAAATGTTTTTACAGCCCCTTAACCCCAGGTGTTTCATAGTGGGAAGGGATAGTAAAAACTAGCCGCTCGACTACCCACTCTAATTTGGGCAGGAGGTCGAATTGCCAAACCTCTGCTGGCCCTTATGACATTGGAACATTGGAGGGGTATGTCAGTGATAGTTCTGGAGTAGCCTCCAAACTACTGTAGATAGGCGGATACACCTTCACACCATTGTGAGGGAGTACCCTTTCTGCCAACTCTAAATCAGCCTCTTTCTTTACTCATACTAATTCTGAACAAATTAAGGTATGCAGGGTTGCAGAAAACATTCTGAAATAAGAGTGGTTTAGTATTTATTTTTAAGAGAGGGTAGAAAATAATTTTTAGGGATTTAAAAAAAAAAAAAAAAAGCAGCGGTCATTACTAGGGAAGATTTATTTTTTAAATCCTGAGTTTTGCAACAGCTGGTGCACTACAGAAATGAAGGTTTATATTTGTAAAAAAGGTCTTTTCAGAAACAATAAGAACAGTAATGATCCTCATATCATCTGCCATAATACAGCCATGGATCTTCATGGTGCAGATTCCTGCGCTGTTTTTTTCCATGTTTCTTCTATTTAGGTATTGTAACAAAAGGGTGTATGAAGTTGGAGTTTACAAATGACATATTTATGGATGGGGGATGTGATAGGCTCTCTGAACTCCAGTTACAGCAATCTTTTCAAATCGAAACTTGGTTTGGAGGGACAATTACCTGTGCTTGCATTAGGGACCACCGCTCCCTTATTCCACCCTTGTTTGTAGCCTTTTCTGGCATACAATTCTATTAGTAACCGGCGGTCACACTACTATCTAAACTAGGCTTATAAGATTGCCCTCTTTGCATTTTTTATTTACCTTTGCAGCTTTCCTGTATGGTCAAAATAAATTTAAAAAACTGTATATGTGAACTTCAATAAATTTCCCTAGACTTTCTTTAGCAGTATAAGAATGCAATACCAACTTCAGATGCAAATACCTGTAAAACCACAAGGCTTGAATGTTTGTTGCCATTTCCCACCGTCAATTGCTGCTTCTTCCACAGAGATTATCTCAGACACAGGCACAGATTGAAAAGCTGCAGAGGTAAAAAAAAGACAAAAAAGAAAGATGAAAATTCAGGTACTAACACAACAATAACACCTAATCACTATTTAAAACTACAGTGCAGATCTCATCAAAAACTGTGTGTAAATGATGAGGAATAAAACAAGAATATGCTACAGAAAACTGAAAATGCATACAATTGAACCAGAATGCTGAAATGAAATGGACTTGTCAAATCAATCTGAACTAAATGTATAATAAATGCATGTAGTAATATATTAACTGGCAAGTACACGTATTCTACCAAACTACATGGTATTTCTTAAAGCAGTTTTTGGGGAATTTCAACATTTTGATAGAGAAGATTGTAAACAAAGAAGAGTACATAAAAGGCTTGTCAAACTTTTTAAATTACATCAATTTTGTGTTGTTATCCGGGTTACTTAACAAGTTTAGTTCACAGCCTACAGTTTTCCTGAATGAAAATTTCCCGATCTGAGCACTCATCATGGTGAGGTACCTCAGGGGTTTACCACAGAATGAGTTACTTTTCATTAGATGGATTATGTTCTGTTATTGTCTTTTCTTACTTTTTTGTATGTTTTCTTGATTAAACTTATATCAGATGTTGTAATTTAAATGCATTCAATTTAGCAATTACGATGTACAGATCTAATAAAATAGAATGGAAAATGTTAATTTAAGATCTTGTAACAAAGTATTTTGCTACTAATTTGTACATACAATAACTCCATATGGCATACATGATTTGACCATATGGACTGCATCTTTTTTGAATGCGCAATTGAAAGCCTTTTCACAATATGATTTACTATAGCTAGCTCTCAAAAAATAATCTATTACTTTTTCCCATGGGCAAGAATGAAAAATTTCCTAGCTATCGTAACGGAAAGTTTCAATTCTATTAAGGACTCGGAGGCGAGGATTATGCCTTGCTTTCTTCACTTTAATAAATGAGCAGCCAAGTAATTAATACAAACTACAAATCCCATGAACAGTTGGGAAAATGAGTACAGTAATAACCAATAAACAGTAAGAATTTTGTCCAATCAACAGAAGGTAGTCCATAACATAGTCCCTTGTTTGTGTTCAGTCTTCCTCTTTCGAAGCGCGAGCCAGTCAAGGACGATCATGAAGCCTCTTGTTTTGTCGTATCAGATCCTATGAACAATAAAATAGATTAAGGAAAAAACGTTCATTCTGAAAACTATTTAATTTGTATTAAATTAATACATTTTTTTTTTTTTTTTAAATGCATTGTAAGTATGAGAAACATGAAATATAAGAGAGAGTTTACTTACTAAATACGGGGTGGGTTCACCTAAACTTTGTAGTATTATAAAGGTGATCAGGGTGGGATAATCCTCGCCTCCGAGTCCTTAATAGAATTGAATAGCTAGGAAATTTTTCATTCTATGTCAGGACCGGAGGCGAGGATTATGCTAGTTTAAAGCTCATCGACAACCAGCTGTGCTATGTTCAGAACGGGTTTGAAGTAAAACCTTTTGAAGGTAGAATCTGACGACCAGTCAGCTGCATTAATGATGTCTTCCAGACGAGCACCTAAATGGAATGCTTTGGAGGCCATAGCCCCACGAGCAGAATGTGCACCAAAGAGGGAAAGATCAATGCCCGCTTCATGCATGACCCAACGAACCCAGCGAGCAATAGTAGGAGAAGAAACAGCTCTATGAGGTTTACGTAATGAGATAAGGAGCTGATCTTCACCAGGAGGACGGAGTTCGGAGGACATGTCCTCGTATGCTTTAAGGCATTGAACCACACATAATTTTGGAGCGTCAGGAAAAGCCGGATAGGATATAACTCTGGTATTAGTTTTTGTGCGTCTTCCTACTGTAAACGAAACCCCTGAAGGAGAAAAGGATCTATGGGAAACGTCGAGAGCACGAACATCAGAGACCCTTCTGCAAGAAACGAGACAAAGTAACATGGCTAGTTTAGCCGACAGCTCCTTTCTGGAAAGATAGTGATTATGTTGCCAAGATAGGAAGAGATTCAGAACTTGATTAACGTCCCAGAGGAAAGAATAACGGGGCTCCGGAGGTAAAGAAAGTCTTATACCCCGAAGAAGACGACACACCAGTTTATGTTCGCCGACAGGGAGACCATCAACTACTACGTGTCCAGCTGAAATCGCGGATCGATAAGTATTAATAGAACGATAAGCTAGACCTTTGGAAGCAAGGTCAGCAAGGAAGTTCAGGATATGAACTATATTTGTCTCCACGGGATTAAAACCCCTTCGCAAACACCAACGGGACCATCTTCCCCACGCAGATCTGTAGCGTTTACAAGTGCTGGGAGCCCATGCCTTGGATAATAATTCCTCAGCCTGTTGCGAAAGTGCCGACACCGACCAGCGTCCCCGGAAATCCGCCACGCCATCAAGGTTAGAGAACCTTCGAGGACCATCTGATGAGGGGCACCATTCGGACTGAGAAGAAGCGAGGGAAACAGGGGGAGTCGGATTGGAAAATCCCAGGAAAGTTCCAGAAGAACCGGAAACCACACTTGAGACCTCCAGATTGGAGTTATGATCGCAAAGGATGCCGATTGACGACGTACCTGTGCGGATGTTCGAGTAATCATCGCAAAGGGAGGAAAAGCATAAGCTTTCTCCTGACTCCAATCTTGTAGAAATGCATCCGTAGCTGTCGCCAAAGGGTCTGGCCTCCAGCTGAAGAATCTGGGAATCTGGTGATCCAACCTCGAAGCAAAGAGGTCGATCGAGAACGGTCCCCAAAGATGGGACAGAGAGGAAAAAACTTCCGGATGGAGTTTCCATAGACTGGAATCCTTGAGATGTCGAGAATGAAAGTCCGCAATCTGATTCTGGCTTCCCGGAAGATACTGTGCTGTCACAGAAACCTGATGGTCCAGGCAATACTGCCAAAAACTGGACGCCAGATTGGAAAGCGTTTCGGAACGAGAGCCACCTAGATGATTGATATACCGGACCGCCGAAATATTGTCCATCTTCAAGAGGACGTTCGACTTGATAGAATCCTTAGTCCAGCATTTTACTGCAAATGAGCCGGCTAGCAATTCGAGACAATTTATATGTAAGTTCTGTTCCTGTAGTGACCACGTCCCTCCGGTAGAAAAATTGCCACATCAAGCACCCCAGCCTACTCTGCTGGCGTCCGACTCTATAACCAAATCTGGAGCCGAGCCGAAAATAGCTCTGCCGTTCCAGGCTTCCATATGTGAAAGCCACCAGCGAATTTCTTCTACCGCTTCTTGTGAAAGAATCACTTTTTGGGAATACGAAAGGCGTTTGCGCAGGTGAGCTGTCTTGAGTCGTTGAAGAGCGCGGTAATGCAGTGGACCCGGGAAAATTGCCTGAATAGAAGAGGAGAGAAGTCCTATGAGGCGGGCAATCTGGCGTAGAGAGACTTTGTGTTTGACCAAGGTACGGCGAAGTTCGTGACGTATTTTTGTCATCTTGCGGGAGGGAAGACTTAAAGTCGCGGATACCGAATCGATAGTGAAACCTAGAAAAACCAGTTTCTGAGAAGGGATTAAAAGAGACTTGGTCTCGTTTATGATGAACCCTAGGTTTTGCAGCAAGTTGACGGTTGTCTGTAGATGCGTTGAAAATTGTTTGGGACACTGGGCGAGAAGTAAAATATCGTCGAGATAAACAATTAACCGAATTCCCTGAGCCCTGAGGTGTTCCACCACCGGTTTGAGGACCTTGGTGAAACACCACGGGCTGAGGAAAGACCGAATGGAAGGGTAGTGAATTCGAAGGTTTGATCACCCCAGAAAAACTGAAGAAAACGTCTGTGGGGTGGATAGACCGGAATAGTAAGGTAGGCGTCTTTTAAATCGAGACGAGCCATCCAATCTAGGGGGCGTAAAACGTCTCGAAGAAGGTGGATTCCTTCCATTTTGAAGTGGCGATATACCAGCCACTCGTTGAACTCTTTTAGATTGATGACTGGTCGGCGACCGCCATCCGTCTTGTCCACTAAAAAGATGTTGCTTATGAAACCCCTCGGATGTAGGGTTGTTGGGCAAATGGCTTGTTTGCGTAGTAAATCCGAAATTTCGGTGTCTACTAAAAGGGAGTCCTGCGAAGAGAACACCAGGGGTTTTGGAAGTGAAACCTGTGTGGGAGTTCCTACAAATTCTATATGGAAACCTTGAATAGTTTGTAGGACCCATGCATCTTGTGTAATTTGATTCCATTCGTGGATAAAATTCGCCAAACGACCCCCTACTTTTAGAAGGGAAGAAGGGAGAACACTTACCGTAAGAGGTTGTTGCTGAAGATCCTCTGCCACCACAATGCCTGAAACGTCTGGCTCTTGTCGGGTAGAAGTTGGCAAATCGATTGTGATCTTGGAACTGATTCTGCCTGGAGCCTTGCCCCCTGAAGGAGTTGGTTGATTGTGGGCGGCCGGACGAGCGGCCCCTTCCTCGACCGGCCCCATGGAAAATCCGAGTGGGAAAAACCTTTTTCATTGAAGAGTGTGCCTTGTCCAGGGACGTGAAAGTATTAACAAACTTCCCTAACTCCTTTATGAAAGGTTCACCAAACAAACCTCCTTGCGCTATCGGACCTGCTTCAGAATCAGCCAGATCCCCTAGTTTGGGATCCACTTTAATTAATAAAGAACATCTGCGTTCGGTGGAAAGAGCGCAGTTAGCATTTCCCAAAAAAATAATAGCGCGTTGTGCCCAACCTGAGAGAATCTCAGGAGAAATTATAGCATCAGAGGATTTAGCATCTTCTGCCATGTCTAAAATCTTTGTCAAGGGTCCTAAGACATCCAGAAGTTTGTCTTGACATGCTCTCCAGGACCTATCAATTCCTTTCTTAGGGTCTTTTATAAATTTCTGCAGAAAGGTAGACATCTTGGGGTCTAAATCTGGAGTGATGGCTACCTTGTCCGCCAAAGATGGTCGTGGACACTCTGCTCGAAGGCAATTACGAGAATCCTTCTCCAACGGCTTTCTTATACGTGACGCAACATAAGCTGCCACCTTGTCAGATGGCGCCCATTCAGACGATCTAGGATGGATAATATCATCGGGATCCAACATGTCTGAGATTTGAGGAGCAGATTGCGATCCAGAAGGAAGCCAAGATCTGGATGGACTGGCGTCCGCTTCCTGATCCCCCGACGAATCACTGTGAGGGAGAGTTGGTGACCAAGGTCTTGAGGAGACTAGAGGAAAAGAAGAATCTGAGAGAGTACTCAGAGAATTTCTAACTCTATCGAAGAGGTCCACATCAAACCCCGATTCACGAGGACGCTTAGCTGGAGGCACGTCTGCAAAGGTATCATTAGATGCAGGGGGGGGCGGAAGGAATAACAGGAGGGGATGAGAATTTTGCGCATTTGCGCGCTATCTGTTGCGATAGTCTGTCCTCAAGGGGACCAATTGCTTCCGAGACGGCCCTATAAATGGACGCGTCCACAGCATCAAAGAATTCCTCCTCCTCGTTAGGATCCGTATCCATTTTAGAAAAATATATAGGAACAATAAAGAACAATAATATAAAACGATAAAATAGTTTCAGAAGTTCCTTCTTTCTTCTTTTTTTTTTAATTAGTATATATTTATATATATATACTTATATCTGTATACAACTGGGCGTCAGTTGATAAAGAAAGAGTGTCTGAGCACTCAAGTTCAAGAGGCTAAAGCCAGGGACAACTACACCCCAGTGCACCAAAAATGAATAAAAGGGGTTAATAGCAACCTTCGTTGCTTGCCTGGGAGAATGTCCCAAAAAAAGGCTGTTTAATAATAACCCAAAGGGTTAAGTATGAAGAAAAAATATATATAATGGAATTCTGACCCCTGTAAAAGGAGCGTCAAAGCCTTTCTTTTTCTGTTCCCTTTTTTTAGTAATTACTGACCCAGCAGGGCGTCACTCTCCAGGCAGAAGAAATGTGTTTAATTTGGCTGAAAAACGAACGAGCGCGTCGAGGAAAAACACCTCGCTGCACTCTGAGGACAGAAATACGCGCGTCTAGTTCAGCGCGTCTCTCTGTTCGTTGCCACGGTTACCTTCCCGACAAGCGCCCTCTGACGGTTGCCGGGAAGGTATGTGCACCACAACAAAAAGACGCTTGCGAAGGGGCGAAAAACGCTCCCGCGAGGCAGTGAATATTAAATAAATAGCATACATACAAAATACAACGAAAATGAGCATAAGCATACAAATAAATGTAAAAAGTAGAGAGAGCAGGAAAAAAACGACTTATCTCGGCTGCGAGCAGCGAAGAAAGAGGAAGACTGAACACAAACAAGGGACTATGTTATGGACTACCTTCTGTTGATTGGACAAAATTCTTACTGTTTATTGGTTATTACTGTACTCATTTTCCCAACTGTTCATGGGATTTGTAGTTTGTATTAATTACTTGGCTGCTCATTTATTAAAGTGAAGAAAGCAAGGCATAATCCTCGCCTCCGGTCCTGACATAGAATTGAGTTGCATAAATAACAAATGGGAAAAATACAGGACTACATTTAATAATATAAAATTCTCATTCATTCTCTCCTCTTTGTGGTTTCCTTAGCTATATTGCTACAAGGATTCTTTCTGGACCATAGTGGTCCTATGGTCTTTTCATAAAAACTATAAACCAACATTAAGGGCCTCATTATGAACCTGGCGGTCTCATGACTGCCAAGTTTGCACATGGAGGAAGATCAAAGTGGCGGTCTGAGCACCAGATTATGACTGCAGTGGTAGCGCTACGATTGGACTGCCAGCACCGGCAGGATTAGTTGTCCCGACGGCCTGGCGGTGCCTGCGGTCCTAATCCGCCAGTGCAGCCCTGCCTCTGGGTTTGATACTTTGTTCTCCACCAGCGATTTTATGGTGGTAGCACCGCCATTACAAGGCTGACAGAAAACGGATGCACTTGGCATGGGCAGTGCAGGGCCTCCCCTGGCCAGCACCCTTGCGAAGTTCACTGTCTGCTCTGCAGACAGTGAACATTGCGTGGGTGCTGAGCAGACAGTGAACATTGCGAGGGTGCTGGTGCATCCTGGGCACTGCAGCATTGCCGCCTGCTCTATTACGAGCCGGAGACAATGTTGTAGGCCATTTCCTGCAGGGCCAACGGGTGGAAACTGTGGTTTCCGCCCACTGACCCAGCGGGAAACTCGTAATGGGCCCGGCAGAGAGGCAGACACAGTGGCGACAACCTTCCAGTTGGGATTTCGGCGGACGGGCTTTTCCATCCACCGAAGTCGTAATAGGGCCCTAAGCTCCCATTATATTTCTAACCCCTACTTACACTGGAGCCTGTGCCACTCTAGTATTATTACTGCAGATCTCATTTTTCTTACCCAATTAATGAAAACATGGTCACACCTGCCTACTGCACCATTCCACATTAATAAAAAGAATGCAACAATTCTTTAATATTTATTTTCATACATCACTGTGAACAATATACTTTGGCTTTATGCACCAATGACAAGTGCACACTTTCTGTAAAAAGTTAATTCAAGTACAGTTCTAGACATTAAACAACTGCATCCACTTTCATTAAATGTCCTCATAATCACTATGCTCAGCCAGTAACAATATTCACATCTAAATCACTCTCTGCCTTTCAAGCTACCTGCACCCTTTTACTGGAATGTCCTCCCCAGACACTCAGTTAAGGAATTACTACCTGTATTCAAATCTGCACTCAAAGCTCACCTCCTCAGACTTAAGAACCTGCATAACTAACAAACCTAATTCCACTACATGTGACTTCTGGATAGCCCCTATTTCATGATTTGACATACCACCTTCTCTCCCTTGATGTAAATAATTAATGCTTTCTGTCCACAGAACTAAGACTATTTATGCCTTACCCGTAAGAAAGCACGGATTGTCACCAATGTTATAAGCAAACCATGCAATCATTATTCATAATCATGTCTCATTATTCAGCACTTTGTCCTTTGGTTTCTATGCTTTCATTCAATAAATTAACTAAAACCAACTTTTTTATTTTGTTTGGCAATCAGACTAGGAAGACTACTGACTATATAAGGGAGGCAAGAATGGGACAACATACCCTGAGTGGTGTCAACCAGCATGCAAAACCATGGTAGGAGAGGCACAAATGTTCTAAAACAATTAGAATTGTTTTCTTTTTGACAACTCACAATCCAACTCAGCCATTGCTTTAAACCCATGTATGAAATATGTTTATTTTATTAAATGCACTGATCTCAATAAAAATCTTGTGGTTCACTATTCATTTTCCAAGGTGGCCTGGTTGGAAAAAGACTGACCATCTGAGTATTCTAGACTCTACTAAGATTAAAGTACAAATCTTGAACGGCCCTTGACACAGACAGCTTGAGTTTCGCTAACACCTGTACAAGGAATAATAATTTAAAACTAATTTCATATGTGCACAAGCTAAAATGAGTTTCTATCAATCCAGCTATCGCAACATTAGTACAACTTTTATGGTTGTTGGTCCTAGGTGGAAAAATGTCTTTATTCCTTAGCAAAGACGCAATTTCCAGACAGTTACCTAAACAAAACAGGTCACCAATCCTTAAGTATTCGGACAGTTGTCATGCACATCTGTCAAAGCACAACAAAAGTCTGCCATTTCCAGATATAGGAGTTTAAGAGCGTAACTGACTCACAAAATAACACAAATTATCTGCAGGGAGTCACAAAATACAGATGTGTTTGCACCTGAGACTGTCAAATGTTCTTGTACAGGACCATGGTACTACCTTATGAATCTCTTGCAACTTTGATGCAGATAGTTGATGATTTTTCATGCACTGGGGCCACATTCATAAGATGATCCACACAGTGTTTGAGATTACAATCTTTCCTACATTCTGTGACCACATTTACATAGGCACCATAGAAAGGCAAACATCAACTTGCAAGAATTACCAGTATAAAAAAAAAAACTCACTCTTAGGAAATTACCCTTTTATTTTAGAGCGCTACCGATATGTGTAGGACCAAGGGTTTCACAAAATATTGAAAGGTGTGGCCTCCCACATACCTCTGGGTGTCATGCTAATCATTGACCGCATCTCATTCACCAGTAAATGGTGAATGGGCTCCCCCGTTATTACAAGGAATACTTTCAGGCAGTGATTGTATGGGGAACCAGGAGCTAGTGAATCCACAAATGTTTATGCCCTAACCCAAGGACTTCCCTTGATTAAGGGTTGACCTAATGGATGATTAAAAAATGTGACTATGCATGGGACTACCTATTATCCCTGCATCTGAGGGGCAGATTTATGGAAAGTGGCGCTGCACCGAGTGCAGCGCCACTTTCCCTGTACCCCTTAGCACCCTCCTACCGCCACCATGTGTGCGCCGTATTTAAAATACAGGGCACCATGGCGCAGAGAAGTGGGAAATAGTGTCATTTCACATGACGCTATTGATGTACTCTGCAGGAGTAGCGCCAAAATATTGCCGCTTCTCCTGCAGAGTACAGAGGGCTCCATTCCAAAGAATGGAAGCTCCCTTATAACGCCTGCTCTTGAACAGGCATTAAAAGTGCCATTAAAAGTGGCACAAGGAAATCTCATAGATTTCCTTACGACATTTTTCCGGCTCCCCTAACAGGCCTGGCGCAGGCATAATGTGGGGCAAAGGGTTACAGGAAAGCACAATGCATGCACTGCGCCACCCTGTTAATACGACGCGGGGATTTCGGCCTCGTTGGGTAACATTTGCGCCAAAAATAATGATGTTCATGCGGCGCAAGGTGAATCTAAAGCATTATAAATATGCCCCTAAGTATGATGACATGTTTCAGCCTATAAAATGGCCATGCAAAAGGCCATAGGCTTTCCTCAGGACCCAGATCCTTATTTTCTTACCGCCTATACTGCAATTGTGTTGGTTCGTTTGTTCATCGGCAGGCACTCTACACCTATTAGTAAAGTCCCTTAGGACATAATTTGCTTAAGTTGCAAAGTTTTTGGGTCCTGCAAGGTATGTAAAATGTACAACATACCAAATTAGGAATAATGAAACACTTAGCTTGAGACATAAAATGAACGAAAATGATAGAGAACAATGATAAAGACAAGGAACATAGAAAGTAATCTATTTCTTTTCATGCTCTTAATACATATTTGTAAAGCTCATGTCACTCATGTGAAAAGTTCACACTGCAAACCACTGCAATTCCGTGACAGTGAGAAAAAACGTGTTTGTTCATTCATACATCATCATAGTCCTACCGTAACTCAAGGTAGTGAGGGCCCCATGGAGTAGTTCGTGGGAAAAACCCATGTAGTCACACTCTAAAGATCAAATAATATAATAAGACGCCATGATAAGTAAACCGAATAACGAGAAAAGGAAATGCCTTCAACACCAGAACCCCATGCTCCTGCTGTGTCAAAGGTCCTTCCCCTCTGAAATAACTAAGCATTGCTACCTTCCGAATGTTAATTGTTCTGTTGGGGTTGAACGCTTAGATGCGTGTCAAGCTGGCTCTTTATTGCTGTCTACGTGAGGCGACACTAGGTGTGGCACATCCTTATCTCATGGTCGGGCAGGGCTGCGGTGAAGTGTAGTCCCAGGGCCCTTCGCGAATGTACAGCCCAGCGAGTGAGATTTATACTATAATATAATGAATTATAGCTTATTGAAAAGAAGTATCAAAAAAGGATTATTGAATCTGAAGAGGACTTTTTTCACATTAACCGTGGTTATGTTGTTGTAAGGGCCCAATAAAGTACCAGTCTTCTATGAGAACAATATCAGTTTTGATTGCTAGATGTAAAATGAATATATGAACTGGAGGAGGAGGAGGAGTGTTGGACTATAACTGCTGACCAAGTAACACTGAAACAGTGTGCACGATGGAACCTATGTTCAAAGAGGAACATCACATGTACATATGCTTATCAATTTATGTGTTTCTCAATCTGGAAATGGGGATACTGGTATGTGAATAAGCTAAAGGCACACAAGTATTTAAGTGTCTTATACGATACCTGTTGATAACCAATTTGACACTGTGTGACCTATCAATTGGCTTATTGCTATGAAAAAAAGCCAAAGTTATACATGTAGTTCTAGATAATAGATCGAGGTGTGACCTGGACCCAAGCTATATTATCATTTAGGACATCAATGTGTGTCTTCAAATGGTACACCTATTGTTGTTATTAAAGCAATAAAATTTGTAAGGCATTATCATAATGGTTAATGCTCACTTTCTCAAGGACTACCGACTTTATATCATTTTCTGCATTTTTTAATACAAAATGGTTTGACATTTTAGTAGCGTTTTCTTATATCTTATACCACTGTGCTGCTTGCTGATTCTAATTCATATTTTGCGTTAGGTCATCCCCACATACCCAAAACTTCATGGGCAAGTAATTATGTAAATTAGGTTCTTCCTGCTAATATTACTTGGTCAGCAACATGAACCTGACCCCCCACCTTCATTTCAAATATTAATTTAAAATCTTGTAACGCAAAACTAACATTGTTCCCATAGCAGAATAGGTTTGTTGGGCCCTCACAACACAACCAAGATTACAGTGAAGAAATCATCAACAGTATTCAAAAATCCTCTTTTAATATTTATTTTCAATCAGCTATAACATATATATATATATATATATATATATATATATATATATATATATATATATATATATATATATATATATATATATATATTTTTATGATTCTCACTGGTGGGTCTTTACGATAGCGGTGGGCACTCGGACAACATTTCCTAACAGCCCTGTCGCCCCAAGAGATACAATAACAGAAAATTGCTCCCCATTAGCCACAGCCGCAACATGAACACAAATCATGTGTACCAATACATCTTTTTCAAAACATCAATGTTCTTTAATTATGTGCTCTTCTGTGTAACACTCACTAAGAATTCCTTTTATATAAAGACAGAAAAACAAATTAAACTCATACCCAACCAAATGACAAGATTACATATCACATTGTAAACATAAACCCTCCATGGTCAAGTGTGTACATAACAACAATACCTATATAAATGTAGGCTTATGTATCACCACAAAAGGATGATGTACGGAGTGCTGAACAATGCAAAAACTCACCCCCAGTCACAAATCTGGGTTTAATCAATCGTTCTTTTGCTCACCATGCCACCCCAGTTTGGACCCAGCGATATGCAAATCAGCCTTGATTCCCCTCATGGGAACAGTCCAATGCGACCTACCAGGCCAGGTCCTCCCTGGACCGGAAACAAGCATTGTGGAACCAGTTTCAGCATATCACACTTCACCAGCCAGGCTAGCTTGAATCCAGTGGCATAGTTAGAACGGGACCCAAGTCTGGGCATGCCCTTCCCACTTAGGGCAACTTTAGCAACAAAGAAGGTTGATGGACGCAGTGCTGAACAATGCAAACACTCACTCCCAGTCACAGGTCTGGGTTTAATCCAATGTTCTTTTGCTCACCATGCCACCCCAATTTGGACCCAGCCATATGCAAATCAGTCTTGACCCTGTTCCTCATGGGAGCAGTCCAGCCTGAACTGCCAGGCCAGCTCCTCCCTGGAATGGAAACAAGCATTGTAGTACCAGTTTCAGGGTATCACCCTTCATCAGCCAGGCTAGCTTGAATCCAGTGGTACAGTGAGCATGGGACACAGGTATGGACATACCTTCCCACTTAGGGCAACTTTAGCAACACAAAAGGATGATGGATGGATGAAATGCTTGATTTTAGATGTTTTGCCATTTTTCATTCTTGAATATCTTGGATACCTACAGGGATGTGGAATTTAATGAATTATCTACTTGTCCATTGGACAGGTTGCTTCATAAATCTACTTGTCCTGTAAAAAAAATCCACTCGTCCCTTTGGTGCTACATAGTACAGCAACAATTTTGTGCAGCAATCTCTAATATAGAACTCTGATATTAGCCTCTCTGGTTATGCCAGGGCCCCTACTATAGTAGGGTTTCAATTCTAGCAATCTTATTTTGCACACTTTTCTGCAGCTCTACATACTGGGGCTGGAGGTAGTGCTAAGCAATGCCCTTTTGAGTCTCTGCAAACCTACTAATTTGCATGTTTTAGGGGTTTTGCCAGCTCTTCTCTAATCTTACCAAACTGGGAAAGTTTGGTCATTTGCTCCTGACAAAGGCAGTAGCAAAACTTCATTCAGGTTTGGAAAAAAGAAGTGGTTAGAGGGAAGGTGGACTTGTAAATGCTCAACAGATTTTTGCATGAGCAAATCTACATATGCTTTTTTGCCTGTGTTAAAATGCCGTTCACAAATACTTTGAAGGAGTACGATTTTCTGGCCTACTTCTGTAAATTCATGTGAATTCATGAAAGCCACAAATCTGTTAGGACATATAGCAGGAGTGCAATTTTGTGACCTTCTTTAATTATTGGGGCCATAATTTGGTCTGGAGTTAACCAAGACCTTTGTTTTTTTATTAATTTTCTATCCCTATCAACAGGCTTCTGCTCTTTCAGGAGGAGCAATTGGCACACAAAGTAGTTTTGTTCAGAGCCAGGGTCTACTGTGGCAATGTGCACTTTTTGAGGCCAAAAATTTTATTACTTTTGGCTAATGTTTGTTGTAACAGTGAGGGCCAAGCAGCTCCCACAACAATTATGTTTTACAAAATACTTGTCAAATTAAGACAGGCATTGACGAAACTAACAGCTAACCATCAGTGTCAAAGTTTTTGGCTTTGCCAATGCTTGTTTATTTTCATGCTTCCCATAATCTTGTTGAAACTGGTTGCACTGATTGTCCATTTTGAATTTTTGTGGGAAATACTAGCATGCATCTACACATTTTACTGAATGATGCTTCAAAGAAATGGTACCTCAAATTTCACAGTAGCTTAGCGAAACACATTTTTTCCAAGGTTGCATTTTTTTCTGAACATTAAATGCTAAAAACAAAGGACCATCAATCTTGCTTTCAAGCTTCTGCAGACATCTAATAAGAGAGCACCCTGGAAGCATTATAAGTATCCTCATATTGTTAGACTTTGCAAACGCATGCACACATTCTCACACTGGAACCACTGTCAGTAGTGCAGCCTGAGATTACAACATTTACTTAGAACACTCACCCTAATAAGAAAGGCTTTGCATTACTGAACCATCAATAAAAGTTCAAACAGCATAAACATATGGACACAAATATTACCCTAACTGGAGACAATGCCCTTCCCTGATCCTTAATTTAGTACTGTAAACTGTCAGCCAAAGACTTTGTGCTGCAAGGAGTTGGTCCTACTTGTCCTGAAGTTAAAATAAACATGAAAACGTGTTGTTCTTGACCCCAAACAATATGTCCTGGGAGTCGGCCTATAGGAAGTCCGCACCCCTGTACCTAAGTGGTTTTATAATCCACACATGCCATACAGAGAGAGCAGATGTCTATATTAGAAAAAGTGAGGATACAGTGTAACTCTCACTTAAACTGAGAATATTATGCCCAGTAGCCCATCTTACAGATAAACAACTCTTTAAGTAAGTACAAGCAAACAACTTTCCTCTGTCTTACCTAGAGGCTACATCTCCAAGCCTGTAAATGACTTACATCTCAGAATGATAAAATCGGCCAGCACCTCAGCATCATCAACACCATCACACCAGATGAGCGCCATGAGGACCACAAGCACCCCAAGAGCATGTGTACTCGCACATATAACTAAACGTGATACAGAGTGGTCGCACACACTGAATGATCACATGGAACTGGCAAACTCTTTCAACAGGAGGGTGTCTACCAAACTGTACACAGAGGCTGTACATAGAAACTGTACATAGAGCCTAACATATACACCACTGCAGGTTATTAACAAGAGATACAACTCTATTCATTTTAGGCTAAAAAACAATACCACACCGGTTCTAGGTGAGCTCACTAAAACAATCTTCATGGGCGCTGGTGTTTAATGGTCTATTTAATCAAATACACTTACCAACCTCGGGCACCACACCCTCTCCTGTACTTCTCTTTTTTAAGATTTTATGGTGAGCACTGAGAATCGTCTTGAAAGAAGAGGGTTTAAAATAAAAGGAAAAAATGTGAGCGATCACAAAAAAACACTGGACTATTTCATAATTCCAGGAAATAATTGTCTTTTTGATTTAGTATCCAGATAAAATTGGTACAGGTCCTGATGATGACCTCATTAAAAGTATCATCCCACCCATACCGAGGTCAAGATGTGTTGGTGAAATTTAATGTGAGGAGTATGGAGGAGCTTCTCTCTTTTGGGAAAATTTAAATAAAATCTTTTCACAAAAACTAATAAGGAATGGAATATATATCCTTAAGGTGGAAACAATATTGCTAATGTACCAGCCCTCCTCACAAATGGGTTATCATTGAGTGTTTATGCACATGGGGAGACAAAATTGTGATACACTCCACATCTTGTGTTTACTATCTTGGACACATTTTTTTAATATTTGAAATTTATAAGTGTAAAATGTATATAGGTGTTGGTATGTATTTACTTGACAATTCAGGATTCATGTGTATAACACGTAATACACAAGCACACATTTTTATAGGTGTTATTGTTATATATGTACTTGAGAATTAAATAACATTGATGTTTTGAAAAAGATTTATTGTCACACATGATTTTGTTCATGTTATGATGAATTAACTAATGTGGCATCGATAGCTATTGGTAGGCAGTAGGCTGTGATTGATTTCTGGACCCCCCCTCCCCTAAATAAGACTTACAAGGTCAAATTCTGTGATTTTTTTAAATTTGCCAGCCCGTAATGTCTGAACATGCCATGCTTAGAGTCATGTGAGGCAAACACACTCGGAAAAGCCCAGGAAAAAAGTATTCAATCCTGACAGTACAATTAACATTCAGAAGGCTTACTGAAAATATTTTTGTATTTCAGAGAATAAACACCTTTCACAAAGTAAGTGAGGGGGATGTGCGGGGGCTGAAGGCATTTCCTTTCCTCTTTGAATCGTCATTTGGTTTAGGCAAAAAGGGTATGTCCCACAAACTACTCAAGGCCCGCACTAGCTTGAGTTAAATAGACTAAGAACCTATGATGATGTGTGAATGAACAAATGCATGTTTTTTCTCACTCACATTTCAATCAAATTGCAGTGGTTTGCAGTGTGCACTTTTAACATGTCTGACATGATCTTTACAAATAGTTACTAAGAACATGCAAAGAAACAGATTTCTTTCTCTGTTTGTTGTCTTTATAATTATTCTTTATCATTTGTTTTACTTTTATGTAATCAGTTATGTGCTTTGTTATTTATGATTTGGTATGTAGCATGTTTTACACACCTTAGAAGACCTAAAAGGTTTGCGACTCTAGAGAACACTTACCCAAAAGGACAGTACAACAGGTATAGTGTGGAGTTAGGAAAATAAGAATGTGTGTCCTGAAAAAGCCTAGAACCCATTGCAGGGTCATTACATAGATAAACATGTCGACCTATTTAGATGCAGGGATAATAGGTAGTCCAGTGCATCGCCACATTTTTAAATCAGCCCTTAGGTCCACCATTATTAAAGGGAAGCCCTTGGGTTAGGGCAGAGGGAATTTCAGATTCACTAGATCCTGGTTCCACATACATTCACAGCCTTAAAGTAATAATGGGGAGCTCATTCATCACTAGAATTTTCACTAGAATTTTCTCTGCTAAATGAGGTGCGGACAATGATAAAGCATGACATCAGAAAAGGGGGAGAGAATTGTTGGTGGAGGGGATTTGTGTGAGTGGAGGGTGCTTGTGAGACCACACCAGTCAACTTTTGTGAATCCCTTGGTCCTACACAAATTGGGAGATGTAATATGGATCTAAAAGGGTTTACAATTAAAGGTTACTTCCCTAAGAGCGAGTTCCATTTGAGACTGGTCACGTTTGCTAGTTGTCCTTTGACGTATAGATAGGAAGGACGCAAAAGGGGACACTATTTTTCCTCTCATTCCCTTGGACCTTCTTCCACATTAGAAAATCGGGTCTGCTTGCTTATAGTCCGTGTAAAGGAAAATATTCGGAATTAAAGATGCATTCACATAATTATTAGTGTCAACTTCAATTTTCTCATTTGTTTACAATTGACTAATCAAGTAAAGGACAGGGTGATACCAAACAAAGTAACATTGTTTATTTTTTTTAAATGCATCACAAATTGTGAATGAAAGTTTCTTAAAAAAACGAAGATCCATGATTACAGTACAGAAATATCTAGTCAATGTAAGTAAAACAAAAAAATCCACAAATTTTCATTAGATACTTTCCAGGTAGTGAGAAATACGAAATGTTTCTGTATTCACCAACAGGTTGTGCTAGAAAGAGAAAGTAAAACAATGTATTATACTTAAAGTACAATAACTTGTATTTCTGAAACATGCTGACCAATTCCTGCAGTGAAGACATATCCCAATACCTTTAGTAAAAGGAGTATCTGGCCCACTCCCAGTGATTGCCACCGATAAAAACTACAAAGAGTCTCTAAATCAAGTCCATTCAGACAGTTCCAGGCGGTGTCACGGTGACAGTTAACAACGCTGAATGATTCTAATCAGTTGTATCTAGAATGGTGCTTATTGCTGGCTCCAAGCTCTGTCTGCACCTTCACCTGACGCAGTAATGTCACCACAAACATATTACTACCCAAGTGTTTTCTGTGTATATTTCTCTTGTATATCTTGGTTTCTTGGTTAGTAAGGCTGGCATGTCCACTCTCTCTGGACCTAAGTGGTCACTATTTATTCACCACTCACAGGTCCACCTCAATCCTCTGCATGAGTTAAATTAATTCAACAGTTAAAACTAAAATGTGGTATTGTTTTGAACAGGGAGATTGTACGACCATGCAGAGTCCATAAATAAATAGAGTACTATCACAGTACAAGACCAAGAGCTTTACCAAGATTACTTGAAGTGTTGTTAGAAGAGGAGGACCATGATTAATTTGCATATGCCAGGTCTCTGTCTAGAGCACTATAGTACCAAAAAAAACAGTGGTCAGGAAGGTGGCCCAAACGTTTCGCCATTGCCGAGATCAACTAAACTATTCCTTCTATCTCTTGTTTATTTCGCATCACTGAATGATCAAATAAGTACCCACTCGATGCACGTCTTGTATGCAGGGTACCATTGTACAACCACAAATCCCCCTCCTCATTCTTTTTTAGGTGTAACCAGAAACAGATTACTCGCCCGCACACAGCAAAAGCATGTGCTCAGTTACTGTCTGCCAATTGTATGGAAACTGGATATCTAGTTCCGCAAACATCTTTGCCTTGCGTGTACATTTTCACATAAGCTTAATGCCAGTTTCGAGGTAAAACGCATTCCTGCACTTTTCAGTGTGCTCACTGCTAGTAAAATTGAGTCTAATAATTTTTTGTATTCAGTAGGGATTACAATTTATACCGTTCAACACTCAACTGACTTTTAGTAGATTGGCAAGGTAATGTTTGTATTTATTTATTTTGGCTCCTCCAATTAATTCCAGCAGTAAATGTTTTCCATTAAACACATGTGGCATTTGATACACTCAAAGCAGGTGCATCTGGTAGTTCAGTGAGATGAAGGTGTACAGTAGTACCATGGGAGTATCTTGTGTTGACCTTTCGCACGATTGTGTCACTTTGTGGTACATGGAGAATATTTGGCCAAGTTGGATCAGCAATAAACACAGTTATTTCTACACAAGGATGTGCGGCGTACTCCTCTGTAACCTGATAAGCTTGCTTACCATATGTGGCAAACATAAAGCTGAGAACTATCAATATAACACGTGCTGACTGCAAACTTTTTTTCAATGGAAAGTCTCCAGTGTAGTCACCACTAAGAAACATCAAGAACCAACAAAAACACCACAATCAAACCCTGTGAGCTTTTCGTCAGCTTCGCCTATGTATGTTTCCCAGCACAGAGTTCACAGAGCAGTTAAAGGGCTTACAAAACATATTAGAATTACTAATAGAAACAACTTCTAACAAGGAATTTTCATTAGAATTTACATTTCTCAAGATTTCTTAACCCCTAAAAGTATATTTCATAGAAGTTCTTCCCAGAAATGTCTTACAGAGAGCTCTGGAGGCTTCGGAAAGACGTGTACGGGGAGGAGGGGAGAGGAAATGGTGTTAAAGCAGATGTATCACTGCTAAAAGAAGGGCTGCATTACAGCTCATCTACTCAGTGCTTCACAGCACTCTGTCCAAGTTAAAAGATTTGAATTGCTTTACTACTACTCCAAGGAATGCCCCCCTTTCAACATACTCGGCAAAGCACGAGTGTAACTTATATGTTGGATTAAAGCTCAAGTGGTCCTAGCATTGGTGTTATTCTTATTCCACTTAATGACTGAGGTGCTAGAATTAGGAGTGTGTACTGGACTACTGGGGGCTGCGTGGGGCACCGCATGGTCTAGTTCCATGTTGCTGGAGAAAAATGAAGAAACCAGAGTGCAGCAATGTCTTCTATTAAACCACTGACTGAATCTTCAAAGAAAAATAGAGTTCCAAACTCAGAAGGATGAAGAGCAGCCTAGTTTGCCTGCTTCGACCAGGAGCCCCTAGTCACTTTTACAAAAAAAACAGCTTTTCCTGGGGCAATTTTAGACGTCTGCAGAGGAATGCCTTCAACAGGTCAGTAGTAAAGAAGCTAGGAAGCTGCCACATGGCAGATATCTTATCCATTTAAGTGTATCATAAGCAAAGTACAAACCAGGTAACTCGATTCTCTCTTTCAGTTACTAAGTATGCACCCTCACTGCACTATAAAAGTGCTTCTAATGAAAGAAGGCATCTTCATCAAATCAGCACAATAAACGCTAACAGCCTATATGAAGCATGAATCTGCCTGGTATGAACCCAATGCAGTTTCTAACCCTATGTCTGGAAATTATTAACGGTTGTAAAGAGGTACAGTGGGACAGTGTGTCAGACATGATCACTGCACACCCAAGTGGTGTTGTAGATTAGTGCATTCAGCACTTAGGCAACTAGAAGGTCCCAAGCTCCCCAACTACCTGAAACGCAATCATTAAAGAATGGAAGATAAACTGTAGCACCTCAAGATGAACAGTAAGATGGATGTCTGCATTCTTCTCTCATTTGGAAGTAATCAAACAATAAAATGCATCAAAGGTGTTGCCCACTTGGTGTCTGGCTTGATTAAAGTCAGAAGATGTGCACTCTCCGGACAAGGAGAATCAAGGGAAAGAGATAATGTAATCAAGTCACAGATAGCGGATATCGTCGGAATGTGACCAGGCAAGGGGATGATAAAAGATGGAAGACCTTAAGACAAAACTGTTGTGCTCTAGGAAAGGTGTTGGGCCCATAGCTAAAGAAACAAAAACGTAACAATTTAAAAAAACACAGCTGTTAGTTGATACATGATAGGATGTATTACCGCTTTTATTTACCAAGATTACACAGCAAGCAGTAGACCTGGTGCAATTGGTGTTGCTTTTCTTTTTGCAGCGGAAAGCCTAGATGTGGCAACCAACCTAGCATGCAAAGCATCCGCATCTGAATAGCAGGAGTTTATTGTGTATAGGTGTAAAGAAATGGCTCCCTGTTGCAGTTACCCCCCACTTTTTGCCTGATACTGATGCTGACTTGACTGAGAAGTGTGCTGGGACCCTGCTAACCAGGCCCCAGCACCAGTGTTCTTTCACCTAAAATGTACCATTGTTTCCACAATTGGCACAACCCTGGCACCTAGGTAAGTCCCTTGTAACTGGTACCCCTGGTACCAAGGGCCCTGATGCCAGGGAAGGTCTCTAAGGGCTGCAGCATGTCTTATGCCACCCTAGGGACCCCTCACTCAGCACAGACACACTGCTTGCCAGCTTGTGTGTGCTGATGGGGAGAAAATGACTAAGTCGACATGGCACTCCCCTCAGGGTGCCATGACAACCTCCCACTGCCTGTGGCATAGGTAAGTCACCCCTCTAGTAGGCCTTACAGCCCTAAGGCAGGGTGCACTATACCACAGGTGAGGGCATATGTGCATGAGCACTATGCCCCTACAGTGTCTAAGCAAAACCTTAGACATTGTAAGTGCAGGGTAGCCATAAGAGTATATGGGCTGGGAGTCTGTCAAAAACGAACTCCACAGCTCCATAATGGCTACACTGAATACTGGGAAGTTTAGTATCAAACTTCTCAGAATAATAAACCCACACTGATGCCAGTGTTGGATTTATTAAAAAATGCACACAGAGGGCATCTTAGAGATACCCCCTGTATTTTACCCAATTGTTCAGTGCAGGACTGACTGGTCTGTGCCAGCCTGCTGCTGAGAGACGAGTGTCTGACCTCATGCGGTAAGAGCCTTTGTGCTCTCTGAGGACAGAAACAAAGCCTGCTCTGGGTGGAGGTGCTTCACACCTCCCCCTGCAGGAACTGTAACACCTAGCAGTGAGCTTCAAAGGCTCAAGCTTCGTGTTACAATGCCCCAGGGCACTCCAGCTAGTGGAGATGCCCGCCTCCTGGACCCAGCCCCCACTTTTGGCGGCAAGTCCAGGAGAGATAATGAGAAAAACAAGGAGGAGTCACTGGCCAGTCAGGACAGCCCCTAAGGTGTCCTGAGCTGAGGTGCCTCTGACTTTTAGAAATCCTCCATCTTGAAGAAGGAGGATTCCCCCAATAGGGATAGGAATGTGACCCCCTCCCCTTGGGAGGAGGCACAAAGAGGGTGTACCCACCCTCAGGGCTAGTAGCCATTGGCTACTAACCCCCCAGACCTAAACACGCCCTTAAATTTAGTATTTAAGGGCTTCCCTGAACCTAAGAATTTAGATTCCTGCAACAACAAGAAGAAGGACTGCCTAGCTGAAAACCCCTGCAGAGGAAGACCAGAAGACAACAACTGCCTTGGCTCCAGAAACTCACCGGCCTGTCTCCTGCCTTCCAAAGATCTCTGCTCCAGCGACGCCTTCCAAAGGGACCAGCGACCTCTGAATCCTCTGAGGACTGCCCTGCTTCGACGACGACAAGAAACTCCCGAGGACAGCGGACCTGCTCCAAAAAGACTGCAACTTTATCCAAAGGAGCAGCTTTAAAGAACCCTGCAATCTCCCCGCAAGAAGCGTGAGACTTGCAACACTGCACCCGGCGACCCCGACTCGGCTGGTGGAGAACCAACACCTCAGGGAGGACCCCCGGACTACTCTACGACTGTGAGTACCAAAACCTGTCCCCCCTGAGCCCCCACAGCGCCGCCTGCAGAGGGAATCCCGAGGCTTCCCCTGACCGCGACTCTCTGAAACCTAAGTCCCGACGCCTGGGAAAGACCCTGCACCCGCAGCCCCCAGGACCTGAAGGACCGGACTTTCACTGCAGAAGTGACCCCCAGGAGTCCCTCTCCCTTGCCCAAGTGGAGGATTCCCCGAGGAAGCCCCCCCCTTGCCTGCCTGCAGCGCTGAAGAGATCCCTTGATCTCTCATTGACTTCCATTGCGAACCCGACGCTTGTTCTAACACTGCACCCGGCCGCCCCCGCGCCGCTGAGGGTGAAATTTCTGTGTGGGCTTGTGTCCCCCCCGGTGCCCTACAAAACCCCCCTGGTCGGCCCTCCGAAGACGCGGGTACTTACCTGCTGGCAGACTGGAACCGGGGCACCCCCTTCTCTCCATTGAAGCCTATGCGTTTTGGGCACCACTTTGAACTCTGCACCTGACCGGCCCTGAGCTGCTGGTGTGGTAACTTTGGGGTTGCTCTGAACCCCCAACCGTGGGCTACCTTGGACCAAGAACTGAACCCTGCAAGTGTCTTACTTACCTGGTAAAACTAAAAAAAACTTACCTCCCCCAGGAACTGTGAAAATTGCACTGTGTCCACTTTTAAAATAGCTATTTGTGAATAACTTGAAAAGTATACATGCAATTGAAATGATTCAAAGTTCCTAATGTACTTACCTGCAATACCTTTCAAACAAGATATTACATGTTAAATTTGAACCTGTGGTTCTTAAAATAAACTAAGAAAATATATTTTTCTATAACAAAACCTATTGGCTGGATTTGTCTCTGAGTGTGTGTACCTCATTTATTGTCTATGTGTATGTACAACAAATGCTTAACACTACTCCTTGGATAAGCCTACTACTCGACCACACTACCACAAAATAGAGCATTAGTATTATCTATTTTTTACCACTATTTTACCTCTAAGGGGAACCCTTGGACTCTGTGCATGCTATTCCTTACTTTGAAATAGCACATACAGAGCCAACTTCCTACATTGGTGGATCAGCGGTGGGGTACAAGACTTTGCATTTGCTGGACTACTCAGCCAATACCTGATCACACAACAAATTCCAAAATTATCATTAGAAATTGATTTTTGCAATTTGAAAAGTTTTCTAAATTCTTTAAAGTCCTGCTAGGGCCTTGTGTTAGTCCCTGTTAGCATTTCTTTTAGAGTTTAAAAGTTTGTAAAAGTTTGAATTAGATTCTAGAACCAGTTTAGTTTCTTAAAAAGTATTCCAACTTTTAGAAGCATAATGTCTAGCACAGATGTGAATGTGGTGGAACTCGACACCACACCTTACCTCCATCTCCAGATGAGAGAGCTAAGGTCACTCTGTAACATAAGAAAAATAACAATGGGCTCCAGACCTACCAAAGCACAGCTCCAGGAGCTGTTGGCAGAGTATGATAGAGCCAACCCGTCTGTGGATAACACAGAGGAAGATGATAGTGAACTGGAGGAAGAATCCCCTCCACCAGTCCTATCTAGGGAGAACAGGGCTTCTCAAGCCCTGACCCCAAAAATAATAGTCAGAGATGCTGGCTCCCTCACAGGAGGGTCCAACCTCTCTGAAATCACTGAGGATAACTCCAGTGAAGAGGACATCCAGTTAGCCAGGATGGCCAAAAGATTGGCTTTGGAAAAACAGATCCTAGCCATAGAAAGGGAAAGACAAGAGATGGGCCTAGGACCCATCAATGGTGGCAGCAACATAAATAGGGTCAGAGATTCTCCTGACATGTTGAAAATCCCCAAAGGGATTGTAACTAAATATGAAGATGGTGATGACATCACCAAATGGTTCACAGCTTTTGAGAGGGCTTGTGAAACCAGAAAAGTGAACAAATCTCACTGGGGTGCTCTCCTTTGGGAAATGTTCACAGGAAAGTGTAGGGATAGACTCCTCACACTCTCTAAAAAAGATGCAGAATCTTATGACCTCATGAAGGGTACCCTGATTGAGGGCTTTGGATTCTCCACTGAGGAGTATAGAATTAGATTCAGGGGGGCTCAAAAATCCTCGAGCCAGACCTGGGTTGATTATGTTGACTACTCAGTGAAAACACTGGATGGTTGGGTAACTGGAAATGAAGTGTATAACTACGTTGGGCTTTATAATTTGTTTATGAAAGAACACATTTTAAGTAACTGCTTCAATGAAAAGTTGCATCAGTATCTGGTAGACCTAGGTCCAATTTCTCCCCAAGAATTGGGAAAGAAGGCAGACCACTGGGTCAAGACTAGGGTAACCAAAACTTCCACTGGGGTGACCAAAAGAAAGGGGTTACAAAGCCTCCCCAGGAGAAAGTGGGTGACACTAGAAACAAAGAAAAAGAGTCCCCTGTAGGCCCCCCAAAACCAGACCAGGTGGGTGGGCCCAGAGACACAACCCAAAACAAAGGTGGGTACCAGGGTAAGAGCTGGGATGCCACTAAGGCATGGTGCCATAACTGTAAACAGACAGGGCACCACACCAAGGACACTTCTTGTCCCAAAAACAAACCCCCTAGCAAAATCCCAGGGGTGACCAGTGTAGCCATTGGGGATGACTCCTCAGATGAGGAGGTCTTCATAGCCTTCAACTGGAAAAAGGGCCCAACAGGTGAGTTGGAGATTCCAGAGGGAAGTAGACACTTCCACCACCTACTGGTGAATGGAATCCCAGCCACTGCCCTGAGAGACACTTGTGCCAGTCACACTATTGTGCATGACAGGCTGGTGTTCTCAAACCAGTACATCCCAGGTGAGATGGCCAGAGTAAGAGTTAGCCCAGACAGGGTCACTGATAGGCCTGTGGCTTTTGTGCCCATAGAAGTGGGTGGGACTTTTAGCTGGAGAAGGGTGGTAGTCAGTACAGACCTCCCCCTTGATTGTCTCCTTGGAAATGACTACCCAGAGGTTAGTCAGAGCCCAAGAGAGGAACTGGTCCAGTGCCAGTCCTCTCCCAAGGATTCTGGAGTGCCTGCCTCTGCAGTAAATGCAAGTAGGCCCCAGAAGAAAAAGAAAAGGAAACAGAGTAGGAAAGGTGGACAACCTTTAGCCAAGGTTCCAGCAAGCCAAGGAGATTCTGCTCCAGTAGGGGAGAACTCCAAAAGTGGCACTGGTAAAGTCCAACCTGACCCACAAGAAGTCCTGGCTAGTCAGGCAACTGTTAAGCCTGAGTGGGTGGCTCCTCAGCTAACAGAAGAAAGAGTGGAAGAAGGGTGTTTACTACAAGATGTGGTAACCCCCCACTTTAATACAGCAGACAGGCACCCTGAACCCAAAGAAGCCTGTAACTTAGCCCCTTCCCTTGTAGGTGAAGAGCTAAAGGTGTGGTTCTGGGCACTGATAGCTGTCAGTGGCCTCTGCTGGGTGTTAGCCTTTATGGCTGCACTATCCTTGGCATGGTGGTCTGACCCCATGCCAAATAGCAAGTTAGGCCCCCTGACCCTGTTGGTCATGATGGGGTTACTCCAGCTCTGGGTAACCTCTTTGGGTAAGCTAGGGGTGACCCTGGCTAAAATAAGATTAGCAGAGGTGGATACCTCTAACTCCAAAATAGAGAGAATGGGTGAAGACATAAAAAGCACAGACAAGAGGCAGTTCAGACTAGGTCCTATCACTGTGGAAGTGGGTCAGTTCCCCAGAGGGAATGACCTGAACAGGAGGATGTAAGGCAGAGTAGGCCCTGCAACAAACCAGCCTATTTCCTCTACTCTTCCTCGCCTGACAGACTAGGAAGACTCTCCCAGCTTTGGCTGAGTCTCCTGGCCTGTGGGCTGGGGGGGGCTTGTGTAAAGAAATGGCTCCCTGTTGCAGTTACCCCCCACTTTTTGCCTGATACTGATGCTGACTTGACTGAGAAGTGTGCTGGGACCCTGCTAACCAGGCCCCAGCACCAGTGTTCTTTCACCTAAAATGTACCATTGTTTCCACAATTGGCACAACCCTGGCACCTAGGTAAGTCCCTTGTAACTGGTACCCCTGGTACAAGGGCCCTGATGCCAGGGAAGGTCTCTAAGGGCTGCAGCATGTCTTATGCCACCCTAGGGACCCCTCACTCAGCACAGACACACTGCTTGCCAGCTTGTGTGTGCTGATGGGGAGAAAATGACTAAGTCGACATGGCACTCCCCTCAGGGTGCCATGACAACCTCCCACTGCCTGTGGCATAGGTAAGTCACCCCTCTAGTAGGCCTTACAGCCCTAAGGCAGGGTGCACTATACCACAGGTGAGGGCATATGTGCATGAGCACTATGCCCCTACAGTGTCTAAGCAAAACCTTAGACATTGTAAGTGCAGGGTAGCCATAAGAGTATATGGGCTGGGAGTCTGTCAAAAACGAACTCCACAGCTCCATAATGGCTACACTGAATACTGGGAAGTTTAGTATCAAACTTCTCAGAATAATAAACCCACACTGATGCCAGTGTTGGATTTATTAAAAAATGCACACAGAGGGCATCTTAGAGATACCCCCTGTATTTTACCCAATTGTTCAGTGCAGGACTGACTGGTCTGTGCCAGCCTGCTGCTGAGAGACGAGTGTCTGACCTCATGCGGTGAGAGCCTTTGTGCTCTCTGAGGACAGAAACAAAGCCTGCTCTGGGTGGAGGTGCTTCACACCTCCCCCTGCAGGAACTGTAACACCTAGCAGTGAGCTTCAAAGGCTCAAGCTTCGTGTTACAATGCCCCAGGGCACTCCAGCTAGTGGAGATGCCCGCCTCCTGGACCCAGCCCCCACTTTTGGCGGCAAGTCCAGGAGAGATAATGAGAAAAACAAGGAGGAGTCACTGGCCAGTCAGGACAGCCCCTAAGGTGTCCTGAGCTGAGGTGCCTCTGACTTTTAGAAATCCTCCATCTTGAAGAAGGAGGATTCCCCCAATAGGGATAGGAATGTGACCCCCTCCCCTTGGGAGGAGGCACAAAGAGGGTGTACCCACCCTCAGGGCTAGTAGCCATTGGCTACTAACCCCCCAGACCTAAACACGCCCTTAAATTTAGTATTTAAGGGCTTCCCTGAACCTAAGAATTTAGATTCCTGCAACAACAAGAAGAAGGACTGCCTAGCTGAAAACCCCTGCAGAGGAAGACCAGAAGACAACAACTGCCTTGGCTCCAGAAACTCACCGGCCTGTCTCCTGCCTTCCAAAGAACTCTGCTCCAGCGACGCCTTCCAAAGGGACCAGCGACCTCTGAATCCTCTGAGGACTGCCCTGCTTCGACGACGACAAGAAACTCCCGAGGACAGCGGACCTGCTCCAAAAAGACTGCAACTTTATCCAAAGGAGCAGCTTTAAAGAACCCTGCAATCTCCCCGCAAGAAGCGTGAGACTTGCAACACTGCACCCGGCGACCCCGACTCGGCTGGTGGAGAACCAACACCTCAGGGAGGACCCCCGGACTACTCTACGACTGTGAGTACCAAAACCTGTCCCCCCTGAGCCCCCACAGCGCCGCCTGCAGAGGGAATCCCGAGGCTTCCCCTGACCGCGACTCTCTGAAACCTAAGTCCCGACGCCTGGGAAAGACCCTGCACCCGCAGCCCCCAGGACCTGAAGGACCGGACTTTCACTGCAGAAGTGACCCCCAGGAGTCCCTCTCCCTTGCCCAAGTGGAGGATTCCCCGAGGAAGCCCCCCCCTTGCCTGCCTGCAGCGCTGAAGAGATCCCTTGATCTCTCATTGACTTCCATTGCGAACCCGACGCTTGTTCTAACACTGCACCCGGCCGCCCCCGCGCCGCTGAGGGTGAAATTTCTGTGTGGGCTTGTGTCCCCCCCGGTGCCCTACAAAACCCCCCTGGTCGGCCGTCCGAAGACGCGGGTACTTACCTGCTGGCAGACTGGAACCGGGGCACCCCCTTCTCTCCATTGAAGCCTATGCGTTTTGGGCACCACTTTGAACTCTGCACCTGACCGGCCCTGAGCTGCTGGTGTGGTAACTTTGGGGTTGCTCTGAACCCCCAACCGTGGGCTACCTTGGACCAAGAACTGAACCCTGCAAGTGTCTTACTTACCTGGTAAAACTAACAAAAACTTACCTGCCCCAGGAACTGTGAAAATTGCACTGTGTCCACTTTTAAAATAGCTATTTGTGAATAACTTGAAAAATATACATGCAATTGAAATGATTCAAAGTTCCTAATGTACTTACCTGCAATACCTTTCAAACAAGATATTACATGTTAAATTTGAACCTGTGGTTCTTAAAATAAACTAAGAAAAGATATTTTTCTATAACAAAACCTATTGGCTGGATTTGTCTCTGAGTGTGTGTACCTCATTTATTGTCTATGTGTATGTACAACAAATGCTTAACACTACTCCTTGGATAAGCCTACTGCTCGACCACACTACCACAAAATAGAGCATTAGTATTATCTATTTTTTACCACTATTTTACCTCTAAGGGGAACCCTTGGACTCTGTGCATGCTATTCCTTAATTTGAAATAGCACATACAGAGCCAACTTCCTACATTGGTGGATCAGCGGTGGGGTACAAGACTTTGCATTTGCTGGACTACTCAGCCAATACCTGATCACACAACAAATTCCAAAATTATCATTAGAAATTGATTTTTGCAATTTGAAAAGTTTTCTAAATTCTTTAAAGTCCTGCTAGGGCCTTGTGTTAGTCCCTGTTAGCATTTCTTTTAGAGTTTAAAAGTTTGTAAAAGTTTGAATTAGATTCTAGAACCAGTTTAGTTTCTTAAAAAGTATTCCAACTTTTAGAAGCATAATGTCTAGCACAGATGTGAATGTGGTGGAACTCGACACCACACCTTACCTCCATCTCCAGATGAGAGAGCTAAGGTCACTCTGTAACATAAGAAAAATAACAATGGGCTCCAGACCTACCAAAGCACAGCTCCAGGAGCTGTTGGCAGAGTATGATAGAGCCAACCCGTCTGTGGATAACACAGAGGAAGATGATAGTGAACTGGAGGAAGAATCCCCTCCACCAGTCCTATCTAGGGAGAACAGGACTTCTCAAGCCCTGACCCCAAAAATAATAGTCAGAGATGCTGGCTCCCTCACAGGAGGGTCCAACCTCTCTGAAATCACTGAGGATAACTCCAGTGAAGAGGACATCCAGTTAGCCAGGATGGCCAAAAGATTGGCTTTGGAAAAACAGATCCTAGCCATAGAAAGGGAAAGACAAGAGATGGGCCTAGGACCCATCAATGGTGGCAGCAACATAAATAGGGTCAGAGATTCTCCTGACATGTTGAAAATCCCCAAAGGGATTGTAACTAAATATGAAGATGGTGATGACATCACCAAATGGTTCACAGCTTTTGAGAGGGCTTGTGAAACCAGAAAAGTGAACAAATCTCACTGGGGTGCTCTCCTTTGGGAAATGTTCACAGGAAAGTGTAGGGATAGACTCCTCACACTCTCTAAAAAAGATGCAGAATCTTATGACCTCATGAAGGGTACCCTGATTGAGGGCTTTGGATTCTCCACTGAGGAGTATAGAATTAGATTCAGGGGGGCTCAAAAATCCTCGAGCCAGACCTGGGTTGATTATGTTGACTACTCAGTGAAAACACTGGATGGTTGGGTAACTGGAAATGAAGTGTATAACTACGTTGGGCTTTATAATTTGTTTATGAAAGAACACATTTTAAGTAACTGCTTCAATGAAAAGTTGCATCAGTATCTGGTAGACCTAGGTCCAATTTCTCCCCAAGAATTGGGAAAGAAGGCAGACCACTGGGTCAAGACTAGGGTAACCAAAACTTCCACTGGGGTGACCAAAAGAAAGGGGTTACAAAGCCTCCCCAGGAGAAAGTGGGTGACACTAGAAACAAAGAAAAAGAGTCCCCTGTAGGCCCCCCAAAACCAGACCAGGTGGGTGGGCCCAGAGACACAACCCAAAACAAAGGTGGGTACCAGGGTAAGAGCTGGGATGCCACTAAGGCATGGTGCCATAACTGTAAACAGACAGGGCACCACACCAAGGACACTTCTTGTCCCAAAAACAAACCCCCTAGCAAAATCCCAGGGGTGACCAGTGTAGCCATTGGGGATGACTCCTCAGATGAGGAGGTCTTCATAGCCTTCAACTGGAAAAAGGGCCCAACAGGTGAGTTGGAGATTCCAGAGGGAAGTAGACACTTCCACCACCTACTGGTGAATGGAATCCCAGCCACTGCCCTGAGAGACACTTGTGCCAGTCACACTATTGTGCATGACAGGCTGGTGTTCTCAAACCAGTACATCCCAGGTGAGATGGCCAGAGTAAGAGTTAGCCCAGACAGGGTCACTGATAGGCCTGTGGCGTTTGTGCCCATAGAAGTGGGTGGGACTTTTAGCTGGAGAAGGGTGGTAGTCAGTACAGACCTCCCCCTTGATTGTCTCCTTGGAAATGACTACCCAGAGGTTAGTCAGAGCCCAAGAGAGGAACTGGTCCAGTGCCAGTCCTCTCCCAAGGATTCTGGAGTGCCTGCCTCTGCAGTAAATGCAAGTAGGCCCCAGAAGAAAAAGAAAAGGAAACAGAGTAGGAAAGGTGGACAACCTTTAGCCAAGGTTCCAGCAAGCCAAGGAGATTCTGCTCCAGTAGGGGAGAACTCCAAAAGTGGCACTGGTAAAGTCCAACCTGACCCACAAGAAGTCCTGGCTAGTCAGGCAACTGTTAAGCCTGAGTGGGTGGCTCCTCAGCTAACAGAAGAAAGAGTGGAAGAAGGGTGTTTACTACAAGATGTGGTAACCCCCCACTCTAATACAGCAGACAGGCACCCTGAACCCAAAGAAGCCTGTAACTTAGCCCCTTCCCTTGTAGGTGAAGAGCTAAAGGTGTGGTTCTGGGCACTGATAGCTGTCAGTGGCCTCTGCTGGGTGTTAGCCTTTATGGCTGCACTATCCTTGGCATGGTGGTCTGACCCCATGCCAAATAGCAAGTTAGGCCCCCTGACCCTGTTGGTCATGGTGGGGTTACTCCAGCTCTGGGTAACCTCTTTGGGTAAGCTAGGGGTGACCCTGGCTAAAATAAGATTAGCAGAGGTGGATACCTCTAACTCCAAAATAGAGAGAATGGGTGAAGACATAAAAAGCACAGACAAGAGGCAGTTCAGACTAGGTCCTATCACTGTGGAAGTGGGTCAGTTCCCCAGAGGGAATGACCTGAACAGGAGGATGTAAGGCAGAGTAGGCCCTGCAACAAACCAGCCTATTTCCTCTACTCTTCCTCGCCTGACAGACTAGGAAGACTCTCCCAGCTTTGGCTGAGTCTCCTGGCATGTGGGCTGGGGGGGGGCTTGTGTAAAGAAATGGCTCCCTGTTGCAGTTACCCCCCACTTTTTGCCTGATACTGATGCTGACTTGACTGAGAAGTGTGCTGGGACCCTGCTAACCAGGCCCCAGCACCAGTGTTCTTTCACCTAAAATGTACCATTGTTTCCACAATTGGCACAACCCTGGCACCTAGGTAAGTCCCTTGTAACTGGTACCCCTGGTACCAAGGGCCCTGATGCCAGGGAAGGTCTCTAAGGGCTGCAGCATGTCTTATGCCACCCTAGGGACCCCTCACTCAGCACAGACACACTGCTTGCCAGCTTGTGTGTGCTGATGGGGAGAAAATGACTAAGTCGACATGGCACTCCCCTCAGGGTGCCATGACAACCTCCCACTGCCTGTGGCATAGGTAAGTCACCCCTCTAGTAGGCCTTACAGCCCTAAGGCAGGGTGCACTATACCACAGGTGAGGGCATATGTGCATGAGCACTATGCCCCTACAGTGTCTAAGCAAAACCTTAGACATTGTAAGTGCAGGGTAGCCATAAGAGTATATGGGCTGGGAGTCTGTCAAAAACGAACTCCACAGCTCCATAATGGCTACACTGAATACTGGGAAGTTTAGTATCAAACTTCTCAGAATAATAAACCCACACTGATGCCAGTGTTGGATTTATTAAAAAATGCACACAGAGGGCATCTTAGAGATACCCCCTGTATTTTACCCAATTGTTCAGTGCAGGACTGACTGGTCTGTGCCAGCCTGCTGCTGAGAGACGAGTGTCTGACCTCATGCGGTGAGAGCCTTTGTGCTCTCTGAGGACAGAAACAAAGGCTGCTCTGGGTGGAGGTGCTTCACACCTCCCCCTGCAGGAACTGTAACACCTAGCAGTGAGCTTCAAAGGCTCAAGCTTCGTGTTACAATGCCCCAGGGCACTCCAGCTAGTGGAGATGCCCGCCTCCTGGACCCAGCCCCCACTTTTGGCGGCAAGTCCAGGAGAGATAATGAGAAAAACAAGGAGGAGTCACTGGCCAGTCAGGACAGCCCCTAAGGTGTCCTGAGCTGAGGTGCCTCTGACTTTTAGAAATCCTCCATCTTGAAGAAGGAGGATTCCCCAATAGGGATAGGAATGTGACCCCCTCCCCTTGGGAGGAGGCACAAAGAGGGTGTACCCACCCTCAGGGCTAGTAGCCATTGGCTACTAACCCCCCAGACCTAAACACGCCCTTAAATTTAGTATTTAAGGGCTTCCCTGAACCTAAGAATTTAGATTCCTGCAACAACAAGAAGAAGGACTGCCTAGCTGAAAACCCCTGCAGAGGAAGACCAGAAGACAACAACTGCCTTGGCTCCAGAAACTCACCGGCCTGTCTCCTGCCTTCCAAAGAACTCTGCTCCAGCGACGCCTTCCAAAGGGACCAGCGACCTCTGAATCCTCTGAGGACTGCCCTGCTTCGACGACGACAAGAAACTCCCGAGGACAGCGGACCTGCTCCAAAAAGACTGCAACTTTATCCAAAGGAGCAGCTTTAAAGAACCCTGCAATCTCCCCGCAAGAAGCGTGAGACTTGCAACACTGCACCCGGCGACCCCGACTCGGCTGGTGGAGAACCAACACCTCAGGGAGGACCCCCGGACTACTCTACGACTGTGAGTACCAAAACCTGTCCCCCCTGAGCCCCCACAGCGCCGCCTGCAGAGGGAATCCCGAGGCTTCCCCTGACCGCGACTCTCTGAAACCTAAGTCCTGACGCCTGGGAAAGACCCTGCACCCGCAGCCCCCAGGACCTGAAGGACCGGACTTTCACTGCAGAAGTGACCCCCAGGAGTCCCTCTCCCTTGCCCAAGTGGAGGATTCCCCGAGGAAGCCCCCCCCTTGCCTGCCTGCAGCGCTGAAGAGATCCCTTGATCTCTCATTGACTTCCATTGCGAACCCGACGCTTGTTCTAACACTGCACCCGGCCGCCCCCGCGCCGCTGAGGGTGAAATTTCTGTGTGGGCTTGTGTCCCCCCCGGTGCCCTACAAAACCCCCCTGGTCGGCCCTCCGAAGACGCGGGTACTTACCTGCTGGCAGACTGGAACCGGGGCACCCCCTTCTCTCCATTGAAGCCTATGCGTTTTGGGCACCACTTTGAACTCTGCACCTGACCGGCCCTGAGCTGCTGGTGTGGTAACTTTGGGGTTGCTCTGAACCCCCAACCGTGGGCTACCTTGGACCAAGAACTGAACCCTGTAAGTGTCTTACTTACCTGGTAAAACTAACAAAAACTTACCTCCCCCAGGAACTGTGAAAATTGCACTGTGTCCACTTTTAAAATAGCTATTTGTGAATAACTTGAAAAGTATACATGCAATTGAAATGATTCAAAGTTCCTAATGTACTTACCTGCAATACCTTTCAAACAAGATATTACATGTTAAATTTGAACCTGTGGTTCTTAAAATAAACTAAGAAAAGATATTTTTCTATAACAAAACCTATTGGCTGGATTTGTCTCTGAGTGTGTGTACCTCATTTATTGTCTATGTGTATGTACAACAAATGCTTAACACTACTCCTTGGATAAGCCTACTGCTCGACCACACTACCACAAAATAGAGCATTAGTATTATCTATTTTTTACCACTATTTTACCTCTAAGGGAAACCCTTGGACTCTGTGCATGCTATTCCTTACTTTGAAATAGCACATACAGAGCCAACTTCCTACAATAGGGTAATGATTATTTAATTGACTCAGTCCCAAACTCAGTCCCAAACAGATAGTACACCAATGGGATACTCCTCACACTTAATGTATCCAGGCACTGTATTAACACTTGTATCCGGGATAACACGGGACCCTGTGGGTGAGACGGTGCCCCAACCGCCGACACTCATGAACATCAAAAGCCAACATGATTTGAAAAAACACTACGACAAAAAAAGGCATTTGGAAAGGTAGCAGTTAAAGAGCTTCTAATACAGATATGAATTGGAGGTTAGGGGGTTAGTTGTTTTTAAAGAAAAGGTCGAAGTCTGAAGGTGGTAGTTTTGCTTTCTTGTTTAGTTCAAAGAATAATCAAGTGTTAGCTGCAGAAAAAGTTTACCTTAATAAGCCTATCTGGGAAAAGGTGTGGGCATGTTCCGTGATTTCCTCAACAGAACCAGGTTCTCTTATGGAAACGTTCTGTAGAACTAGAGGAATGACAGTTGATCGGTTTCAACTGATTAAGAATAAATATGTTACACTGTGTTATGCCAAATATTCAAATTACCTTAAAGACAACTTCAAAAATATAACTCCCTTCCAAAAGGAGTTTGCCTTTTGAAAATGTATCAATTTTCGCTTGAGTATTTGAGAATATTTATAAATCCCACGTTTCTATAAAGAAGATAGCTTCTCATATATAGAACAAATGCCACACCGAATCCAAAATAAATATTTATGGCTTTTTTAGCAATAAGCTGTAAAACATTTCATGTGTTTCATAATACCATCAAGCAATAGCTGATTCTTTCGTTTCTTTTTCACTTTGTATTTGCAAATTGGATTTTGTATTAACAAGACCACAATTTGGCGCCAATTTAGTTGCAGTTCTTATGAATGTCAAAAAAGCCATAAAGAGGAAAGCTTTTCACCAACACTAGAAACCCAAATACTCGTAAATTTGTCCCCAGGTGTGGCACCACATCAAGACGCTTCATACCTGACAGAGATTGCTCACCGGTACAGCATGCTAGGTGCCTTGCTCCATAGTGCACCCCGGCCAAGCATATTCCTGGAGGAAAACAGGACACACTGAACAATTCATACATGTTTAACAATATTTATCAACAGCTTTCATTTCATGTTAACCAAAAGCAAAATAATGCCCTCCAAGTTTTAATAGGTGTATAGTTTTTACCAGACAAATGGAAATTGCCTTGCATATTCTGCAGTAATGTTATAGGGACAGTCATCTCGTGCAGCGCTCATGTTCACATTATACAGTTTGAAAGGACACCAAACACTGGTTGGCAAAGAATGGGAAGACAACAATATCCAATATTAATGCCAGAAAAACTGTGAATGGAAGGAGACCATTGTTCTTTTGTAGGCCTGGGCAAAATTAAAATTACAACATCACAAAATAAAATGATGGCCGGAGTGTTGAAACTTTTCAAACACTCCTCCCCAGCCACTGATCTGGGTTTCATTCACCGTTATTTTGCTCACCACATCACCCCAGTTTGAGCCAAGCTATATGCAAGTCAGTCTTGACCCTGCTCCCTATGGGAGCAGACCAGTCCGAACTGCCAAGCCAGGTTCTCCCTGGACCAGAAACAAGCATCTTGGGACCGGGTTCAGGGTATCAACCCTCATCAGCCAGGCTAGCATGAATCCAGTGGCGCATCGAGCAATGGACCCACTTCTGTGCATACTCTAGCCACTTAAGGCACACACAGAAACATCACAAAATAAAATGATGGACGGAGTGTTGAAACGTTTTGAACCCTCACCCCCAGTCACGGATCTGGGTTTAATCCATTGTTATTTTGCTTGTCACGTCACCCCAGTTTGGAACCAGCTATATGCAAATCGGTCTGGACCCTGCTCCCCATGGGAGCAGTCCAGTACAAACTGCCAACCCAGGTCCTCCCTGGACCGGAAACAAGGACCCTAGGACCAGTTTCGGGGTATCACTCCTCATCAGCCAGGCTAGCTTGAATCCAGTGGCACAGCAATCAGCAATTTAAAGGCAGCCAGTTAACCTTGCACTGTTTTAGTAACTTTTGATCTGTTTGAGCTAGAAACTAATATTTTTGTTGATATCTTCAAATTAACCATCAAACTATGTATTTTGTGTAAAATGAGTAAATGCAAAAAATGAACAACTGCAGTCACATGATTCCATCGTCCTTGTATATACCTTTTCTTTCATGCAAACTATTACATTTTTTATTTGCATGTTCATGGTTAGGAATGCAGATATAGGACTAAAGTTTAATTTATCACACTAACAGTTTCAGGCATGGTGCAATCTACCCAGGCAGGAGTCATTCAGTAGAAACTACACTAATGGGGCCAGAGCAGGCCTATCAAGCTATTTTAAACAGATCATTCAAAATGTATTTCACTGAAATTGCTGTCAACAAAATTCAGGCTAAATCCTCAACCATGTGCGTGTACAGTTTTGCTCTGCTAGGGAGAGGTAAAATACAGGTTTAGGTTTAAAACGGGGAAATGGTATTGAATATAATAATATCCCCTTCTCTAATGGTCACTTTCCATTTTTAGGTATGGCCTAGAGACTGCTTTGGTGTCTTGTCAGGCTCATGTAGACAAAACACATTACATAAATAAAAAAAACTGTACGCATGCAGGGACTATCCTTTGGTTAGATCAACTGTCATTCACGTATGCCGACCACAGCATGAGGCAGAGTGTCAGTAAACTTCAGTCATTGGCTCTCTTGACTTGTGATAGACTGTATTTTGCATGTTCACATGTCCATACCTGCCTAAAAAGAAGTGCACTTCACAGCCACGACTGGTGGAGCAATACTTCAAGCCTTATCTTCCTTTTCTTTATCATTTTTTTGTTTCTCCATCCTTGTTTGTTTAGACTACGTCTTCAGGTCACAGAAATTCCAAGCCATTAGAATACTTTCTTTGTGCCTTAAGAGTCGTGTTTTTCTGTGGTGCTAATTAAAACTAATAAAAATGGGTTTCTCTAACTGCTGATATACCTACACCGTCTGCTATGAAGCACCTATACTAGTCTATTAAAAGTATATGCCATGGTTAATTTATATTTAATTGAAAATTCCTATTGCAAGCTTATGGTTGCCACATTTAGGAGAAAGCATGTTTTCTTTTTTCTTCTTTTTATTTTTGGCATGTGTTTGCAATACAAAATTAACCATCACATATGTTTTCCAATTACATGCCTAGGGTCTTTGTAAATTCTAGCTTTTTTGCATTAGCATAAGGGGAAAGAAAGCAGGCAGGGGCTTAGATGAAGAATCAAAGCTAGTTCCTTGTAAGACTCACTGTTTACTACTGTTTCAGCAACCCTTTCTTGTCTAGCACTGTGAAAGCAAGCAGCTCCATCACATGCCATGTATAAGAATATCATATTTGACCATAATTAGTGGTATAGATAAATTGCATCCTCGGGCCGATGACAAGAACCTTTTTTACATAGGTTCTCATTCATCTCTCATCATGTCCATTAACTAATTACCTTGGTCTACTTTTGTGAACTATGGATGAGCATCTCCACAACCATACGAGCATTCCTCATTTTAAATATTATTTTCGTTTTACAATATTTCAGAGTATATTTTTTAAAGTGAAGGACCCTTTGGCCCGACATTTTAATACTTCTGACTTCCTTAATTCAACTAGAGTATTTTATTTATCTTGCATGTTCTTTTTTTATACATCAGATATTTTGGAGGGTCTTTAAATTTTAGTTAACCCATTAATCGCATGGTCATTTTAAGGTTTCTCCAGAATCAAGAACACAATCAAAGTTCTCTGTCAAATCTAGCTGCCCACCATAGCGCAGACGTTTGGTCTTTATTGTCCTAACTGAAGCAGTGTCCTTCAGATGTGTGCCTGTCAGTGCATGCACCTTCCTTATCAGAATTACCCCTCCCCCAAGAAAGTCAGAGACAGACAAACAGATAAGCAAAGCTTTCACTCTCTCCAAAGGTGATCAGCTAAATGTCTCTTGGGTGGGAAAATGATTGCAGTGGTGACCGCAGATGGTGTAGTAAGCAAGTGCTACACTAGATTTCACAGGAAACCTCAGTTGTCTTGAGGTGACTTCACTGGGATCATCATTATCTTCCTGGCTGGGAAGTGAGATTCTGAAGCCAGGTGGGAAACCAACTAGGGATGGAGACTAGTCTTGGGATAGGCCATTCACCGCTAGGTCATTAACTGCTTGGGAAAAAGCTGTTCCTGGAAGCGGTCTCACAAACCACCATAACAATGGTGAAGAAATTATGAAGGCTTTGATTTCAAATGGCATCTAAAACTTAGCTTGTGATTTTCCTTGATTTACAATGGGTCGGGCAGTGATGAACGCATTACAATGGGACTATGCATCTTTAAAATCTGTCTTTTAGGGAAAACCTGGTGATGCGTGAGGTGTGGATAATACTTCCAAATTAGTGAGAACAAGGTTAGTTGTTTACTAGTACTCTGTTTCTTTTCTGTGATGGTCTATTGAGTATCTGCATAAATCTCTCTCTGCCCCATTGTGGTCTTGAAGAATCCCTGGGATGATTTGTGATGCTCGACACACAGTTTAACTGGTACTTCAGTCTTGAATAAGGTGTCAGTTGTCTGACTTATATTTATTTTTTGGCACTGACGGGGTTTGTCCAATATTCATGACTGCTTGGAGCATTTTACTGGTCTCAAGGATCCATGTTCTTCTTTCTTCCATTAAGTTCTACGACTCATCACTTTTTCTAGCTCTGATGGGCTCCTATGGGCATGTATCTCACATAATTACCTACATTACCCCTAGCAGCTTCATGTATTTTATGATGCATTCTCAATTAGCAGTCTCATAAGCTTTTTGTTTTGGTGGGCCACTAGGCATTTCAAGACTGTGGCTGGCCATGCCGTCTGCTGGATTGTGTGCACCATGGTACACCTCTGCCCCAAACTGGTTGCACTGAAATTTAAGAAGCCACTATTAGATGAAAACTATGTAGGTGAAGATAAGACACCTATACGAGAGGTAAAATCGACTTGTATTGTCAGCTACTCTAAACAGGAATACATCCACGTTCAAGAGGAAGGCCACAACCCCTCCCCCCAGAGGAACGTAGTCACATCTTGTCTATTTGGGGATACCTCTGTTTATCTACCACTGGGCAACAGACATATGCTATGAGTAGCTGGAACTATGGTGTATCTTACTGTACTACTATTGCTCCTAGCCCACACGTGCTGCTGCTCGCTACTGCCTCTGTGTCACATTCAGACTTGACTATGTCACAGTGGTTTTGGACAAAAGTGTGTCTTTTACCACCAGAAATGACTCTTGGTGGTTGCAGATAGCAGGGGCAGACCCAATTCAGATTTCAGGGGCAAAATGGGTATGTAGTCATATTGTCCAGGTTGCATATGAACATCTTGCAGTATTTCACCATTCGTATGTAGAACCATATCTCTGGGACACCAGGTTGCTCTACCTTTTTTTCGGTCAATTAACACACACAAAAACAAGAGAATTATGTACATTCTCCATATAAGGTTTGAGGAACAACTTTTTCGGAGAGACTTGTGAGTGCTTTTTTGTTAGCAGTGCAATCCAAATGAATTATCATCCTGCTTTATTTTCAAAATGAAGTAGACCCCAGAGCGCTCTGTCAGATGTTACTTAACTGCTTGTGTTCATGCTATCACTCCACTTTTGCAAGTAACCGTTTCTTGTTAATTCTTCTGTGTGCCTTTGATTATTTGTAAGGACACAAGGCTATTTTGAGCCCTTTTCGAGATCCAAGTGGTCACCAGATATACTTACTGAGCTGCATGTTCTTGGCCTGTGGGGCTTGTAAATGCCTGCCTTGACAAGAACCATGGTTTCATGTTCAGGCTCACCCTCGCTTTCAGACAGAGCCTTACAATGGCTGCCACCAATAAGTCACCCATCAATCAGCAACTTGCATGATTGCAAATAATACCCTCCCTCCCCCCCCCCCCAGTGCCTTCTGCAGAGGGGCTAATGAATAACACAATTTCTACGTTCAAATTCTTTACCCTGAATTTTTAGCCTGCTCCAGTGCGGGAATCGGTGTCTGACCTAAATGCCAATCTCTGTACATAAAAAACATTCTTTGTTTGTGTTCAGCAGGCCAAGGCAGTGTTTGTCCCCAATATTTTGAACCATACTGAACTTTGGTGTAAAAGGTGGAGGTTCTCTATGTGTATTAAATATACTGTAAGTCATTCAGACTTTAGTTGCTCACAGCTGAGATTCACCTTCATGTTTTTTTGTTTTTTTTTCAAAATCATTACCCTGTTGCACAGACCTGGGCAAGAACACAACTCAGGGTAGCCACCTCTGAGCCGGTCAGGACACATTTTCAATTTCATTCCGCCCCCGACCAATCCTTCCTTAGAAGGGGTAGTTTTAGGAACACATGGACCTTTCAATTTTGCAAATTCTTTCAGCATAAGGTACCGTAAATATTTCCGCGCTAGTGAGAGCACAAAGCACAATTTATTACTCTTATGTATTTCATTTAACTTTCCGATGATCTAGTATTATAGTCTTAACTGGAAGTAGCAGGCTGCACTCCCTATCCACGTATTGCTAGAGCGCTAAACTGGCAGTAGTAGGTGTCAGGCTAGCCGCACAGAATGGCAGAGGAAATTGTATAAGTAGGCTCACTGCTGGCCACTACTGAAAGAGGCAAAAGTTCCTGTAAAACTGCCTTCTCCTCCTTTGGAGTTCACAACTAGGTTATCCATACATCCACTCACCTCTATTACGTACTGCCTTCCTTAGCAATTATTGGCTTGCCACGCATACCTTAAGTGTTGGTTATTTTCTGGACTATCCAATGCAGGCACTTATGAGTATAATTAAGGAATTACATGTGGGTTTGCCCTAATTACACTATTTCTGAGTGACATGCAATTAGCCAATTTCAAGTTGCAAGGCTCAGTTCCATGAAATACCTAAGAGCCAGAGAGACAAATGGCCTGATTCAGAACTCGGCAGACGGGTTACTCCGTCACAACGGTGACACATATCCTGTCCACCGAAATCTAAATCCCATTATATTCTATGATATTCGTAACAGTTGTGACGGAGTAACCCAAACGCCGAGTTTTAAATCGGGCCCAAAGTCCTGTATGGCATGACTGATACAAATGATGGTGTTTTTTTCTGTATGCAAGCCATCCTCGGTTTTGCTGCATGACTGAAACATGCGTAGAGATCATTCAGAACAGCTTTATGAAAACAAAACGCAGCATAAACATTGATAATTTAATATTAAAAACCTACTTGGTTTGATGGGGACTGCATTCCAAAGATATTCTTTCTGCTGTGATTTACCAACGTTCACCTAACTACTTCTGCCTTTGAACAAAATCCACGTCAGCAGACCAATCATAGTCCTGCATCCAACACAGCCCAACAAGCTCGGATTTCAATATGGAGGATACCGCAGCTTCTCATCAGCTTGCTAAACTCTGCCATTATCCCCACCAATTATCTAATGAACGTTTTGGTGCCCTTCAAGCATTCTTACATAAAATGAAAATATCAGAGCCAAAAACTAACTGCATAATGGGGACAGAGAAGAACGCAAGATATTAAAAATTAAAAGTGGCGCCCTTTAATGCTACCACAAACCAAACTTTATTTAAAAGTGACACTTGTAATAAGTATCTCTGATGGACCGTTTTTACATGTGTGTTCCTGAAAAGGATATTGCATACGTGCCAACACAACATATTGGCACACAAACGCACACATATACACCAAAGAAGCATATTATACTTATTTTCATTATGTTTTTTATACTCTCACTGGTTGTAGGAAACTTGCCCTTGTTGAAGTTATCCCCCTCCACGTTTTGCCTGATATCTGATGTAAATTTGACTGAGTGTGTGCTGGGATCCTGCTAACCAAGCCCCACCACCAGTGTTCTTTCCCTAAAACTGTACCATTGTTTCCACGATTGGCACACATCTGGCACACGGATAAGTCCCTTGTAAAAGGTACCAGTGGTACCAAGGGCCCTGTGGCCAGGGAGGGTCCCTAAGGGCTGTAGCATGTGTCGTACCACCCTAAGGGACCCCTCACCAAACACATGCACACTGTCATTGCAGGTTGTGTGTGCTGGTGGGAAGAAAAATGTAAAGTCGACATGGCATCTCTCTAAGGGTGCCATGCCCACCAACCACTGTCTGTGGCATAGGTAAGTACACCTCTAGCAGACCTTCCAGCCCCATACCACAGGCGAGGGCATAGCTGCATGAGCAATATGCCCCTACAGTGTCTAAGTCCATTCTTAGACGTTGTAAGTGCAGTGGCCATATTAAGTACATGGGCTGGGAGCTTGTCAACATGAACTCCACAGCTCCATGATGGTTTCACTGAAGGCTGAAAAGTTTGGTGTCAACCTTCCCAGCACAGTAAACCTACGCTGATGCCAGTGTTGGATTTATGGTACAGTGGACCCAGAGGGCATCTTGGAGATGCCCCCTGTATTTTAACCAACCGTTTAGTGTAAGACTGACCTGTCTGTGCCAGCCTGCCACTAAAAGACAGGCTTCTGACCTCATGGGGTGAGAGCCTTTGTGCTCGCCAGAAACAAAGCCTACTCTGGGTAGAGGTGCTTCACACCTCCCCACAGCAGGAACTATAACAGTTGGTGATGAGCCTCAAAGGCTCAAGCTTCCTGTTACAGTGTCCCAGGGTATTCCAGCTAGTGGAGATGCACGCCCATCGGACAAAGTCCCACTTTTGGTGGCAAGTCCAGTGGGAAATTAGGTAAAACTGGGAGGAGTGACCACTCCAGCTAGGACCACCCCTAAGGTGTCCAGAGCTCAAGTGCCCCCCCTCACTCTGCAGAATCCTCCATCTTGGTTTGGAGGACAGGGACCAATAGGGTTAGGAGTGTGCCCCCGTCCCCAAAGGGAGTGGGCACAGGAAATGAGAAGCCACCCTCAGGGACAGAAGCCATTAGCTACTGCCCTCTGACCCCTGTAACACCCCTAAATCTAGGATTTAAGGGCTCCCTTGAACCTAGCTCACCAGATTCCTGGTGATCTCAAGAAGAAAAAAATAAAGAAGCAAGAAGAAGGACTGCTAAGCCGATTCCAGCAGAGAAGACTCCAGACACCAACTGATATTGGCCCAGACCTACCAGCTTGTCTGCGGCGATGCATCCTGCAGGACTAGCGACCTCTCCAAACCCCCAGAGGACTGCCTTCCCCCCAGAGGACCAAGAACGCCCAACAACAGCGACCCTGTACACAAGAAACACCAAGAAGGACTCCATAACTACCCCGGATCCTTGAGTTCTGCCCACTGTGCACCCAATGCCCACAGCTCGAATCCGGGTGGCCCACCAGTCTGGAGCAGGTCCCAAGACGATTCTTACCTTGTGTCCACCCTCGGTTGACCCCTCCTGGCCAATACGTTGACACCTGCAGCCTAAACCCGGAGGACCCCAATGACTGCGAAAGAACCAGACGAAGATTCCCAACGCCTGAAGGTACCCCTGCACCCGCAGCCCACTAACCTTGGGGAATCCGACCACCAGTCCAGCAACGTTCAGCAGGTGGCCCCCTCCTTGCCCATCCTGTAGTTTTCCAGAGCCGACCCCCTAGACCTAGCCTGCAGCATCTTTGTGACCCCCACGATCCCCCTACTGAAAAGCAATGGGAGCCTTGTGTGTGCCGTTGAGGGTGTGTGTTTGGTTCTGACCTGTGGGTCCCCCGGGGCTCACCTACACCCCCAGGTCTTCCCTCCAAAGTCAGGGGTACTTACCTGCCTGCAGATCTGTTTCTGAGTGCCCCAGTCTCCGTAGGATCCCATTCTAAACCTACCTTCAACTTTGACCTCTGCACCTGGCCGGCCCTGTGTTGAAGTTGGTGTAAGTTTGGGGTCATCCTGAACCCCGACCAGTGGACATCCTAAACCCCGGAGACTGGAATTGAAAGTCGAGTACTCACCTCAAAACTGCACTAACACTTTCCCCCACCCAGGACTGTTCTGTAAATTGCACTGTCAACTTTTGAAATTGAAAAGTGTTACTTGCCCGTAAACTGTTTATTCACCAAATCCAAACAATGTGATATTGATACATATGTTCAATACTTTCTTGTAAATGTACTTACCTGCAACAAGATCCTTGCGGTTCTAGATAGAAAGTAACAAAATATATTTTTCCAATACAAATACATTGGCCTGGAGTTAGTCATTAAGTGTGTGCCTCATTTATTGACTCGGTGTGTACAACAAATACTTTGCAATAAGCTCTGCTAAGCCTAACTGCTCGACCACACCACCACAAAACAGAGCATTTGTGTTATCTACTTTAGCCTCTGTCAAGCCTCCGGGGAACCCCTAGACTCTGTGCACACTATGGGGGTTATTCTAACTTTGGAAGAGTGTTAATCCGTCCCAAAAGTGACGGTAAAGTGACGGATATACCACCAGCCGTATTACGAGTTCCATAGGATATAATGGACTCGTAATACGGCTGGTGGTAAATCCGTCACTTTTCCGTCACTTTTGGGACGGATTAACACCTCCTCCAAAGTTAGAATCACCCCCTATATCTCATTTTGATGAAGTACATACAGAGTCAGCTTCCTACACCATGCATGGCAGAACCTTTTGTCATCTGTGAAACCATCCGAGAATAAAACTGTGGCTAGATTTATTCAGTTGAGTTTAAAGCAAAAACAAAACCAGAACTGGTTGACTGTGCAGACATAAATTGGTTTGACATATCCTCTGTAGTTCCAATATTACCATGTAAACATAATACATAACATGAAATCTATTTCTGAAAGTCAGGCAGCAGAACAATACCAACAGGATGCATTTTAAGGGCTCCCAATTGTTCAGTTTCTACCAGTAAGATTCCCATAAAGTGTCACAATTCACATATCAGTGTAGGTTGTGCCCATAACACCATCCTTTCAAAGTTACAATAAAGAGCTAGGGTGCTATACCAGCTCATGCACAGTGCCAGTACAGTGAGGCATGCTGGGAAACCAATTAAAAATGTTCGCCCTACACCGCACAAGGTTAAATCTAAAGACCAACATGGCTGTTACCTGGGCTGGTACGCGTGCTAGAGCCAGATAACCCCCAAACACAGTTACTCCTCCTCGGGCTAGCTACACACACAATGTGTCAGGCTATGAAAACTGTTGTTCACTTCATCAAAGTATGCATCGTGCTTTAAAACAACTGCAGCCTAGCCTAGATAAGCACATAAAAGGAGAGGTCATGGTTCTACGAAATTGTTAACTTTATCTATAAGTATTTCACTCTGCCCATTTGAAAGTTTCATCATTTGAGAAAGTGGTAGTAAAAACAACGGAAGCCATGTGGTTTGGATACATCTAATGTGAATTATTACCCAAGTGTACCCTCTCTCTCTTTCGCATAATTCAGCTTAAATAACTACATGTCAATTATTAACTCAGTCGATATCGCTTTTGCATCAGTGTTAGCGACACCATTATACATACAGATAGGCACACAATGCCTCTTGGAACGCTTTCAAATTACCTGGGGACAAACGATCACAACCAAATTTAAAATAGTGAACAAGTACCAAGCTAGTGATACAACCAATAAGAATTTCACTTTAAATGTGAAAGGAAGTAAAAGGAAAGTGTTCTCGTTACACGGTGAAGTAAAGAGAGAGCGTTCTATATTTTATTCAGAGGAAGGCAAGAATCACAAAAAAGTGAACCAACACTGCATTCAGTGAGAGCCCGGAACAGGTGGAGGTAACCGCATCAAAAAGCACTGGCAAAGCCAAGAGGGTACAATCCTGAAAAGTATTGGCCTGGGCAGGGCTTCTTTTATACTTCTGCTAGGCTACAAACATTATGGGGAAAAGGGACAGGGCCTGTATCTGATTTGGCACCCTTTAAAATTGTTTGAAATTGTCAAAAGCTGAATTAAAATGCTCTGCACATAAAACAGTGGAAGACATGAAATACAGGCTCACCTTTCCCTTGACAGACAAAAGACAAGTGACTGAGATAGCTTAAGTAAATAAGAGAAATGCCTTTTTTACAATTAAGGATTTCAAAGCGTTTGGGAAGTAACTAAGTAACCTTCATTAGGGGCACCTGGTATTTTAATACCTGCAAGTACTTCCCATTGAGATTTTATTTCCTTGAAATTTCCATATCTGCCAGGATGGAAAAGTGTTTACTTTAACCAAATAGAGCTCAGATGTCAACAGGAGTCGTGTATCTGCTCTTGACGAATGATGGTAAATAGAGGACGGGGATTTATTTGTAGGTGATCTGACGCTCTTGAATATTCTGAAGATTAAAAGTTGGAACATCAACTCTGCTCTCAGAGCAAGATAACAGTTGAGAGTACATGCTCATCTTTGTCCTGGAAGCCAGAACAGAGGTGATTGTGATCCCTTACATCAACACAGGGCCATTACTGCAAACAAGGTGCAGAAATGCAGCTCAGCTGGGCTCCTGCTATGTTCTATATTCATACGTTCAAATGCTTCCTGTCAAGGTTTAATTTTTGTGAACTGAACATCCTTGGCAAAATGAAAAGCATATATTACAAGAGTCATGGTCACCAAACATGAGGTGTTTCTATTGTTTGATTAGTAAGTGATTCCTTGTTGGGTGGCTATCTAGTGCATTGGCTCCACTGCAGCTATGTAAAAGAATAAGGGGTGTTAGCAGTGGTTATTTGCGTGTGCTTTTTTTTGCCATGTGTTGCTTTGTTTAACCTCTGTTAAGAGGAATTCAATGGAATGCAGGTATAGAGAGCTGCTGCAATGAACTTTGTTACAGAGAAACAAAATAAAACTCCCAAAGTAGGAGTTTATTATTATAAAAAACAAAAACGAATGACCCTACACTCTTCGAGTCTTTTACCATGATATGGGGTGATCTTGCTACTTTATTTTATGCTCTAAACCTCTAGGTTTTTCCTGGTGGCGTCAGACAGAAAAGAATACATCAAGTTCAAATGATGTGCCCTTACTCCATCAGCCTACTAGTGTAAGCTTAAGAAACGCACTCAGCGATAGCCATCACGGAGACAAGCAGCTGCAATATCCATCTCTGAATGCCTTTCTTAAAATTATACAAACTCATTTACAGGGGCCTGCCCAAGCATGTGTGTGCAACCACACACTTGGGCTGACATTTTTAAACGGGGGTAAACATCTTAAGATAAATGCACACCTTGAATATGCAGGTGCCCAAAACATGAAAGAAATTAAATTAAATCAATAAATGGAAGAAGGAGGCACTGACAGGAGAAGGGGAACAAAGGAGGCGGGGCGAGAGGGGAAATATTAAAAAATGGCATGGGAGGGATATGGGAAGCAACACTCACTGTGACACTGGATTCAAGCTAGCCTGCCTGATGAAGGATGATACCCTGAAACTGGTCCTAGGATGCTTGTTTCCGCTCCAGGAAGGACCTGGCTTGGCAGTTCAGGCTGGACTGTTCCCACGGGGAGCAGGGTGAAGACTGATTTGCATATGGCTGAGTCCAAACTTGGGTGGCATGGTAAGCAAAAGACCGATGGATTAAACCCAGGTCTGTGGCTGAGGGTGGGTGTTTGAAATGTTTCAACACTCCGTCTACCATCCTTTTGTGTTGCTAAGCTTTCACACATTAAAACTAGAACCGCAGGGGAGCCCATGGTTGTTTAATTAGCAGAAAAAAAACAGATAAAGCAGAACACCACATAAAGCTCACCCTAAATTACATTATTTAGGGACTTGAAAATAAAGACCCTAATAACTAACTTACTATTACTAACGTTTTAGACTTAAGAACAAAGAAAGGATAAGCCTTCTCTATCAGGATCCAAACCTGCAATCTTCAGATTTGTGGGCAGGCCGGGCATCCACTAAGTCACTTTTACTAGCTAACATTATCCACAAGGCTGGACTGGCCATACTAGGCATCTGGCATTTTCCCGGAAGGCTGGGTGCCAGTTTTGTTCCTAAGGTCTGGTTTTGTTACTGGGAGCTGGTTTGTTGCTGAACTGGGTCGCACTGTTTTGCAAACTGTTATGGGTTTAAAAGCACCCGTTGCAGAGTTCTCTTTATATGCAGCAGTTTTCACGGAACTGCAGAAATGTCAAGATAATGTTCCTTCTGCAGAGGGATCGAAGTTTTGTCTATCAGCATTTTGACTCATCTAAAGTAGCTCAGAGAATTAACATGCTTGCCACAATAACGTGCACAGTGCATATCACAGAACTGTTTTTTTATGGATAGCTCGGTAGGTTGCTGTTTTTGTCACAGAGATCCTTTTGTAACTTGCAGTACATAGTATATAATCATAATATAGCACAGTGAGCTTTGAACTGCCATCAAAGACCTGCATGCAACTGAATATATAAGTTAGAAAGTTATGTTTATCCTAAGCCTTTCATTATCCCAATATTGCTAAAGGGAGTTTGCTTCAGTAGAAATACATTTTTATTGGTAACGCCAACATAACCAATGTGTCACATTTTGAATCCTGAGTTTGTGCTTCTCCAGACCAAGCACTCTTAATGGACGAATTTTGATTCAAACACCTTGTAGTCACCTTTGTTTTATGTAACATTTTCTACACAATTATTTACATCATCAGTGTCTCACTGGTGCTTTTTGTCGCCGTATATGTGTGTGATGTAAAGTGCTCTGACACCCTACACTGGTATGCAAGGTGCTATAAAACAAATTAAATACATGTCAGAGAGGAGCTATGGACAGATGAGGAGGATTGTTGGAGAGGGAGGGTGAGAGAAACCGAGGAAGAGTAGATCATGGTGGGTGCCCAAAAATATTGTTGCATTGGCGCCACCTGCGATAAAGCTGACCCTGACGTGCAACTTATTACAATGAAAGATGCTAACATCCCTCGAAATGGTCTTTCATTGCGTTCTCAGCCAATTGGCTGAGCTTAACAGTGAACAAGTGCACTTACATTTAAATTCATGTTTGACATCTTATTTTTTGTGTTCTCTGTAATAATGTCTGTGGGTATGTCCGGGTATCCTGGTGCACTGTAAGGTCCTCATTTGCTATGCTTTGAAAGCTAATTCAATTGAATATATTATGAAAAAAGTGTTGTAGAATGCACCATTATTTTTTCCACATTTTCTGAGGAACGAACACCTTCGCACCCCTCTCCCCCGAATCCTGCTTGTAGTGGTCAGTCTCGCTCACTGCACTCACTCGCTATGCACTGTAAGGGGGCTGCTCTGATGAGATCTGCGAAGGCTCCGCTGGGTTCCTAGGCCAGCATTGGTTATCCACCAAAATGACACCAACTGTTAAAGCAGAGGAGCAAGAATAAGAAATCAGGTTTTCTTTTCCCTAAGCTTATACTAATAGTTCTGCTCCTACATTGTCACATGTGTACATTTAAGTATTTAGTGGGACAAGATGGCCACAGCACACAGAGAGTAATGTCCAACAGTAAAACGAGAATAGGTAATCCTGGTGTCGTAATGAGTTGGGAGAAGTATGAAGTTGAAGCGAGTCTCAAATCCTGTTTGCAGATGGTATCTTTATTTGTAAGTGTTAGAAATCATTGAGTCATCATGGAGATACAGCCAACACGTGTTTCGTCACACAGGTGACTTCATCAAGGCTGGGGCATTACATGACCTCGCGTTCACTCTGAGCTCACCGCCATTCTGCTTCCCGGTTATGGTGACAGGCTTATCAGGGCCTCCTCTATCTGCAGTATCATACAAGCTCCCCACCTACGCACCTACAGCTGCTTGGCGCAGCCATACTAATTACAGCTTTATGACTATACTAAGCCCACTCAATCAATCATTGAGCAACTTCTCTACCAAGTACTACCATCACCCATATTGGCTAACTGCCCCAGCCTTGATGAAGTCACCTGTGTGACGAAACACGTGTTGGCTGTATCTCCATGATGACTCAATGATTTCTAACACTTACAAATAAAGATACCATCTGCAAACAGGATTTGAGACTCGCTTCAACTTCATACTTCTCCCAACTCATTACGACACCAGGATTACCTATTCTCGTTTTACTGTTGGACATTACTCTCTGTGTGCTGTGGCCATCTTGTCCCACTTTGTTCTAGGGTACTTCTAGCACCCGTTTGGTGCCTACCGGGTAGTAAGGCACCGGGCCGCTTTGCACCAAACTTCGCTTATACTTCTGTATTCTGTAAAACTTTTTGTTTACTACCTAGAGGTGCGGCGCCTCTCACCCTTACTACCCTCTTTTCTCTTTCATTTAAGTATTTACACTATGGGGGTTATTACAACTTTGAAGGAGGTGTTAATCCGTCCCAAAAGTGACAGTAAAGTGACGGATATACCACCAGCTGTATTACGAGTCCATTATATCCTATGGAACTCGTAATACGGCTGGTGGTATATCCGTCACATTTGGGACGAATTAACACCTCCTCCAAAGTTGTAATAACCCCCTATATGATGAATAACAAACAAATGCATACGAATAAACAGCCAGACTTTTAAAATATGAACTTAAAACTAAATGAGCAGTGTGTTGATACCCATCGTTGTAAACCTTTTTAAAAATGCCATCATTGTGGTACAGATGAATGTTTCAACATAACACATTTCCCCTGAGTACATTTATCAGTGCGAGGATGTCAACAGCTTACTTTGAAATTCAAAACCCAGGCAAGAGAAAGCGTTTCTTCAGCAAAATGACAGTGAAACCCCGATCAGTTTGTAAGGAAGCCAGCATGTGAAATAGCTCGCCCTACGCAACTGCTGAAAGTGGAAACGGCAGCCAACAGAAATAGCTATTATTGTGGGTCTGATGTATTGGAAATGTACATTTATTCATGGCCTGACCTTGGAGACTGCTTCATCTACAGGGACAAAGAATGAGACAAAGCTGCTGACATTTCCAGACGGATGAAGTCTACTGCTGCCTGGACTAAATGGAAGAGTCTGTGCCCACATTCCCTCCATACAGAGCGCGCGCACATGCAGAGCGACAATAGCAGGAAGGATTTCTAAGCAAGTACATGAAAGAAGACAGTGTGCAAGCAGCGCTGCGAGGCCAGGGGCGCATTATCATGTTGAACTTAACGTGTACGGTGATTGACAACTCGCTGTTCTACCTACATCCTCGAATGATTCATCAGACGACTCAGCACGGCGTCTAATTCCCAACACAACGGAAGGCTTATTCAGACATGCCTGCTGGCACTGCACTCCAAAGCCTTTTTGGTAGAGAACTGCTAGTTATTTTATTTTATTTTACTTCCCTTTTTCTAGCTAAGATACACATTATCTTCCTGTAGCAGCGAGGTTGGTGGGAAAGGAAAAATGTATCTACTTTTGTTGTAGAAACAACAGAGTAGGTTTTCTAATTTCTAAAAGTTGCACATGCATCTAGCAAGGATTGTGATGTGCCTGAAATTGGTAAGAGATAGTACTTGGGCCAGTGGACCTGTCGTCTCGTGTAGGCTAGGTTTTTAATAGGGAGGACCCAGTTTAATATTCAGCCGGGTATTACAGGTAGCCTGGTGAGATGGATTTCAGAGTAGTGTGGATGCCAATGGCCAGAGCTGGCCTTTGCTCAGAGAGCGCCCTGGGCACAACCACATTTGGTGCCCCCTCCCACTTGTCCTCTTCAATTTTCTTAAGTACTGAAATCTGGGAGGAGGGTGAGGGGGCAAGATTAAGGAGTGCCAAGAAAAGGAAACAAAACAAAAGACTAACAAGGGCACCAGCAGCCTTCAGAAAAAAGTGCTAAAACATTTTTCTTTGGATCCAAGTCGTTGAGGAACTGCTGCAGAGAGCTCCTGCAACCCTTTGGATATCAGGGCCCTGTGCGTGGGTCCCTCTGTCACATGCAAAAGGCCGATTCTGCCATTGCGCATTGCTTAGTCTTATACACATAGCCAGGCACTCATGGTTGGTGATGACTGTTCAGTTTTCAAGCGACACATTGCCAAATACATGCTCTTTGGGGCTGTCATGTGCTTAGGAAAGCATGGTGTTGGCGCTTCTAGGTTGTGATGCAGCAGTAATTACTGTTTAGCGGAATGCATTTGGATTGCTCACTTACATGTAGCGCAGACCAGACAAAGGGGGGAACTGAGTGCAATATATAAAAACTATAAGAGCCCTATACCAATAATTGCACTACTCTAGTTGGTAACATCAACAGGACCTATGCATATACTTTTTAATGCACAGATTTCACTTATTGGTCTCTGCCAGGAAAAGGTCCGTTTTGCCAGAACGTTTGTCATCAAACTTCAAAGGCGTCAAAAAGGAACTAATCTCTAGAAGGGCATGTGTCATCCACGTCGTGACACAGATAAACTGGCACACTGCATATGCTAAGTGAGTCCGAAAACTATTGGCAGGTTACTGCCCTCATATGCCGGAGGACGATCAGGCTTGTCATCGGTAAAAGCTACTGTTTTCACTCCTCACTGACAATCCAAATACAGGCCAAGACTTTCTGCTAGATTTCATGCATCCAATCCGAGCTGAACGTTAATGCAGTGATATTGTTCTCCCCGATTATATTTTCCTCCACACCATTTGTTTTTGGAAATGACGATATTTCAGCAGGGCTAGACTGGGAATCCAAAGCAGCCCTGGCAAATTTTGTCAGTCCAGCCCCCATACCGTGGCATAGCAGACGAGCAAGCTTAACACCTTCAATGCGGCTGGGGGGCCACACAATAAAATTTGGGAAAAATATGGAAAACATATTGCTCTTTATAGCAGATGTTTCATTATATATTCAATTCGCTTTTTAAGCACAGTATATGATGACCTTACAATGCACCAGGCTACACCAATCTTTATTGGGGCTCTTCAATAATTCCCTCAATATCACCCTCCAACAATGTCTCATCTCTGCATAGACCCTCTCTGACATGTATTTCCTTTGTTTTATAGCGTCTCATACCAGTGTAGTGTGTGGGAGGACATTACATTACATGCACATACAGACAATGAATCATACATGTGCGAATCAGTGTATAGAAAATGTTTCATAAGGCAAAAGGGGCTACAAGGTGTAGAATTCACATATCATTCATACTGGCATGCATTCGTTAAGAGTGCTTGGTCTGGGCAAGCACAAAGTTAGGATTCAGAATGTAACACAGTGGTTAGGGTTGACTTTACTAATAAGAATGTATTTAAGCGGGGCTTAGAGGGGGAACAACCACCCCGCCCCCTTTTTCAAAACATTGCTAAACAATGCTGCAGCACAGTTCTTACCCTTGAAGGGTCCGGTCTATCACACACAGCGCCATCCGCTCTCACCCGTACCCCAGTAACACACACAGCGCCATCTGCACACAGCGCCATCTGCACACAGCGCCATCTGCTCTCACCCCTACCCCAGTAACACACACAGTGCCATCTGCTCTCACCCCTACCCCAGTAACACACACAGCGCCATCTGCACACAGCGCCATCTGCTCTCACCCCTACCCCAGTAACGCACACAGCGCCATCTGCTCTCACCCCTACCCCAGTAACACACACAGCGCCATCTGCTCTCACCCCTACCCCAGTAACACACACAGCGCCATCTGCACACAGCGCCATCTGCTCTCACCCCTACCCCAGTAACACACACAGCGCCATCTCTTCTCACCCCTACCCCAGTAACACACACACAGCGCCATCTTCTCTCACCCCTACCCCAGTAACACACACAGCGCACACACACAGCGCAATCTACTCTCACCCCTACCCCAGTAACACACACACTACATTAAAAACAAATAAATAAATAACCAAAGAGCCTTACCTGACTCAAAGCACTGTAAAGATGCCACAAATGTAGAACGGCAGGCAGGCAGGTGGGCAGCAGACGTGGAGCCGGTGACAGGAAGCAGATGACAAAGCCCCGTAAAAGTTAGCTGCAAGCGCTGACTTTTATGGGGCTTTGGCTTCCAGGATCCACGGAAACGCCATAAATAATGGCCGCTGTAGTAAACATAGAGGAGGGCCGCGGGAGCATGCGCAAAGAAGCCACTGTTGCGCATGCTCCCGCGGCCCTCTTCTATGTTTACATACTGCGGCCATTATCATAGGCCGTTTGTTGTACGTCTCCGCGGGCCGCCAAGGTCGGTCCGTGGGGCTGCTGGCAGCCCGCGGGCCATACTTTGAGTAACGTCGTTCTAGAGGAATCATGGAATAACACCTCCACCTTTTTCTCCGTTAAAATGTGTTTAATTCAGTTTCTATCATCGAATTCGGTGCCCCACTTAACCTGGCCCTAGCTAATCACCAATTTTGTCTATGTGAGTGGGCAACCACAGCATCTTTCGTAAATGTAATTTTTGGGGCAAACGGTCTCACCTTTTGGGCCTATTGTTTTTGCCAATACATTTTACCCATGCTAAACAGTATCCTCGATGCTGTACCGCATGGCTAAGTATTATAAAAACACGTATACTGCAACACTTTTTAGGCAAGAGCACCACACATGCTCGGGCCTACAAACTGGAAAATAGAAGGCTAGAACATGGGAACAAATTGTCAAATTAAACAAATCCACGGCGAAAACTTTAATTAAACACTGTTGTACTGGTATGTATTTATCACTAAAATTAATTCACAAAGTTTTATTGTGCAAGATCAAGACTTTATGCTCATGTTGCTCCTCTGGGGCACGACCAAATTCTCACACAATCATATAAACAAATGACATAAAGACTGTAAACTTATTGTCATATGTATCACAAAACTCCATCATATAACTCCATGTAATGCACACAGACTAAAGAACAAAAAGACTCCACATCATAATACAACTTCATCAGTACACTAAAAAGACAGACAAATGGCAGTTTTTCAGGAGTTTGCTCCAGTCTTCCAAAGGTTGTAAATCTTTGTGGCTTTTTAGCAATATATGAATATTAAGTCCACAGAGGCAGTCCCTTGACAGTACAGCCTCTAGAGACTCTTTGCCTCCTATTCTTTGGACTGTACACTCCACAATTTTTATAGCTGACTTCCAAATTCTTAGAGACCCCTCCAAACAGGATGTTGATGCGTTTTGGCCCTCCTGACTATGGGCCTCTTGAGGACAATGAAAGAAAGAGGACCTAAAAAATATTCACAGAATATATTATCTCCGAAGCAACTCACACATAGGTGCTAACAAGACACAAAAACCTCCGGAGGTGAAACTTGAACCAACACAGAATATGCAGAGAACCTATGTCCAGCTAAAATATCTAATTTCAGAGACAACATGTTTGCTCCAAGCGTGACAACCACAGGAAAAGAACACTTGGGGAGTGACCACCAATTGGTATACCTTTCCGGAAACCCAGATCGTTCCGTAAAAAGAATGTGCACACATGCAATAACCAAAAATTTAGAAATTTGCCAAAAATATATCCCACTTTGCTTAAAAAAAAATTTTTTAAAAAATCTGCAGAGTAGTAGAATATCATGAAGAGTGTAAATTACTAACTAGGACTGTGGGGGTAGGGAAAGTACCTTGTGCGGTGGAGTACTGCTACTTACATACAGGGCTGCAAGAAAACTCTCCTGGATGGCTGACCCTTATACTCCACGCTACTGCAACAAACAAACTCTTAATCAGGCCTATGAGTCAGAAATATAAACGTCCGACTCAGGTAAAAGGGAAACCTCATTCGACTTACTTATTGAGCTTTGAACCGGACCTGCTGTAAGGAAGCTCTGTGGAGCTCACAAAACTAAACAACGCTGTCCGTGTCTTACTCAGGCGGTCGAATGCTCCACATTGGCTGCAATAATCGGACAAAAGGTGGCTGCTGCAGTAAGAGTGTCTGCAGCACCATGTCAGCAGTTTATTGAATACCGCGTCCAACGTCGCTTGCCAAACGCCAAAATAACATTTTCCGCTTGCCTGAGGTTGGGGTGGGGAAGGGCCTATATCCATACAAGTGCGATCACGTGGAACGGGCAAACCAAACCATGCATGTTCAGCCATGTTGGGGGACCTACTCTGTAGGAAATCTGGAGCGCTTTCAGAAAACTATCGCCTTCCCATGTTGCACTGTGGAGGGCAACTTTAAAAGTAGATTAGAGGAACTGTGAAAAAGGACGTATGGTAAAACATAAGAGCCTAACTAAAGGGGGACTAGAAGCAGGTCCGGAAGAACTCAACCTACACAGAAACTTACAATCTAAACAGGCTAATGAAACTGAAATAGAATCTTAGAAAGTAAACCACTTGTTCTTGTATAATCCATCTACAGCAGAGGCGAACAAATTCACCATACAAATAAGAAACAATATTAAATGAAAGCTCTCATTTCGTCTAAGTCATTCAAGCCACTACTGGCCGTCCCATACTTCTCAAAGAGGTGAGCCTCTATTTTGGCCAATGTACTTGTAACTGAAGTACTTCTGCACTTTCTCTGTAGTACATTTAACACTGGCTACTGAACATCATTTTGAGTGTGGTTATGGTTTTGAAAATGTTCTACCAAGGGGGCACGACCCACTGCCCATCTAATTTTCGATCTATGCTGTGATATCCTGACTTTCACAGGCTGTGTGATTTGTCCGATATATGCGAGCTTGCAAGGACACTAGACAAAGTAAACTATATTTTTTGTATTATAGTATGAAAATGTCCTCTTTTGGTATAGTTTACCTTTGATACTGATGTCTTTGGTGCCACTAGTTCAAGGACAAGCACTACAATTGTTGCATTTATAGTGGCCTCTCTCTTAGCTCACTTTTCTTTTCTATAGACTGTGCTGCTCTGACCGAGTGATTCAGAAGATTTCTTTCTTGAAGGAGAGCAAAGGTTTACGGATGTTTAAAGGGCTCAGTATTTTCCAAAATTTCTGAATTATGTTTTCAATCTTATTAGCGTTGGGATTATATGTAATCACACATGTGAGGTGGGAAGTTTCTTGGCATATTTTTGGAGTCAAAAGTGGCTCTTACGGTGTAAACCAAGCCCTTTTGGATGAAGCTTTGGCAAATTTTTCCATCAATGTATTAGCATTTTTAAAGTAGCCTTCTTTGTGTGCACAATTTCTCAGAATACAGAGAAATTGTCCAAATGGTAAATTCTCTTACAGTACACGTGGATGACTGATTAAAAAATGGAAGAGGATTGCGATCAGTTGGTTTAGTAAATAGACTTATTTCAATCTGACCTTCTCTATTCATTACCCTAGTTCGAGAAAATTGATTCTTTTTTCACTTGTCACGCTAATTTCAAATCTGGCCTGCATGTGCTGAGCCAAGTAAGGAAATCTTCTAAGCTGTGACTATTCCCTTTCCAAAACAAAAGAATGTTGTCAATGTAGCGAAACCAATGTGTGATGTGCACCTCGTATGGATTCTGGTTAGTGTATATATACTGTTTTTCAAAGTATGACATAATCAAATTTGCTACCTTCGGTGCAAAGTGTAGCTACCCATTTAACCTGTAGATACATGTTTTCTGGAAATGTAAAAAAGCTGTTCTTAAGCCATAGAGTAGTCAAAGTGACCAAAAAATCTGTGGGAACCTTACGTGGTCTCGGTCTGGGTCCAGAATGTCCTTTATAACTAAGAGCGCCTCATCCTGGTTGATGTTTGTATAAAAAGACTCAGGGGGTTATTCCAACTTTGGAGGAAGTGGTAATCCGTCCCAAAAGTGACAGTAAAGTGACGGATATACCACCAGCCGTATTACGAGTCCATTATATCCTATGGAACTCGTAATACGGCTGGTGGTAAATCCGTCACATTTGGGACAGATTACCACCTCCTCCAAAGTTGGAATAACCCCCTCAATGTCTAGGGTCAGTAGAATTTATTTGGTCTCATCGAAGGGAAGGCCTTCAACCTTACAGATAACATCCATCGAATCTCTGAGGTATGCCTGTGTGCCTTCTACAAAAGGTTTTAAAAAGGTGTCTAGATATGGTGCTAAGGGTTCAATTACTGATCCGCATCCTGAAATAATTGGTCTTCCTGCAGGGGAGACGAGCAACTGTTTATGTATTTTAGGCAGCACATATATAGTAGGGGTTCAGCAGTGCTCTCCATTAAGAAATTTGAATTCCTTTCTGTATAAACACCCTTCATCTAATACTTTAGAGATCAACTCGTGTATTTTGGCTGGTATCATTTTAGCGGGATCATCTTGTATGGGACGGTAATGAGCACGATTACTGAGTTGGTGCATCACCTCTTGGTCATAAACATCACTGTCCCACACCACTATTCCACCCTTTTGCTGGTATGATTACTATAGATGCATTATTGGACAGATCGTGCACGGCTGCCATCTCGTCCCTAGTGCAGCTTGGCCTGAACCACAGATTACAGCTATTAAAATGATCTCTCTCCCTCGTATTACTATGTGTTCAAAAGCTACATAGGGCTGTCTCGATGGACAATGCAAGTCCATCGTGGAAACACTTGGTTCCAACCCCACTAAATTATGTCAAATAGGTTTGATCAAAGATAAAAAATACTGGTATATTCCTAACTAGCAGGCGCTGAGGAATGGACCACAAACATTAAATTCTGCTTTTTATTCTTTTTATTTGTTGGTCCAACTTTTGGAAAGCTGGTAGGGGAAGCAACATGTACAGGAAGCATGAAAGAAACACTGGGTAAAAGCGAGTAGGGGAAGCAGCACACAGGGTCAGGCTAGCCTGTAGGACAAACAATCAGCCAGCTCCCAATGATCTGGGCTGACAGGTCCGTGTGTGGGCCATATTTTTTGCTGTTTATAAGCCTGTCTTATGGTCTGGTCTGTTGGATATTACAGCAAACATTGCCTACAGCAAGCTTAAATCCATGCAGTCTTCTTTAACTTGCAAAATACTTAGAAACAGTCTTTACAAGTTCAAAACTGCCCCAATTTCCAAACATATTCCACTTTTTAGCTATCTAATTCACTAAGGTAGGGGCACTCTTATTTTGGAGCTCATGCCTATTTTCTGTCCAAGTACGACCCCAGCAACACTGGCAAGCAGCACAGGGGCTGATATGGCTGAAACATCTGTGGGAGCCTGAAAGCAACACCAAGGGTGAGAGTGAAGATGGTGGAGCAACACCAAGGCTGCTGGGGGAGCAAACAGGTGAGAGGGACTACAACCTGGAGTGCAGAAAGCGGAAAAGAAAAGCAAATGGGCACCAGAGCAACATTCTGTCAAGAAGGGCTGAAGCACATGTACATGAAAGCAACACAGGTGGGGGGAGCACATGAAGGCAAGTGTGTCACGGAGGGGGACGGGAAAGAACCACAAAAGCGGAACAAAGGAGTGTGGCACCAAAGAGAAGCACACCAGGCAGATAGTTGGAAAACACATCACTTTCATGGAGTGCTTAAACAAAAAGAAAAAGTTAGTGCCAAACAAAGCGAGCAGTATAAGGACACAGTAAGGTGTCCATACTCCAAGGGAGGGCCAAACACAAGTAGAGGAGGAAAGGAAAGTCCACAGATGCTTACAAATGTGAAGCAAGCAAATGTGATGAGCACTGAAGCCAAACAATGGTAAAGAATAGGTGGGCTCTAGGCTCGTTGTAAGCTAACAATACGTCTTGCAACAGATGGTGCATATGCTGTCTAGTAAGCAAGATGAAAACGGTTCACAGTGAAACTAAACAAATTAATTTAGCACAAGAATATTACAACAGCACAATACACAAAGTGGTTTTTCATGCCTCAGGGCCACTGGAATGCAATATTATAAACTAGTGAAAAAAGTATATAACAAGAACATATGAAAAGGACTAGATGGGCAATGAGGGATCCAGGGAGAGAAAACAGAAAGAGTAGGATGAAAGTGCTTTTAAGGGCAGGTGGGTTAAGGTATCTTCGTTTCACCCAGAACCAAAAGTACCCCTTAAAAGTAATGCACAACTTTCTTACTGACGCATAATTGCTTGTCTGTTGTGCAGAAATGATGCTCGTGAATATCTGTGGCAGATTCTAAAGTGCTGAAATATTTCTTGTTTTTTTTCTTGAGAGAGCTACCTCCAAAGAAAATAACTTCCGAAAAAAATACATTTAGGAAAGCGCACATCAAAAGGGATTCTTTGGCCCACTCAAAAAAAGTTGGGGGGGGGAAGGGTGAGACAATTTTCCCCCCATGTCCCTAAAACTACTCTAGAGATAGTTGGGATCACTGGAATATGTTTCCATGGCTGCTTCTATAATCCAATACAACCATGAGGCTGAATGTAGAAGTCTCATATACTAAGGAAAGGTGCCCAAAGTACACGATGGAGGACTATTCGACTTGTTGTCAAGCAGTGCAGAGCTACACGTGGGCCCACGGTCTAAAGAGTTGCCTCGAGGGATAAAGGGGTACAACGTACATAAATTATTGCATGAATCAAGTTACTGTAAGGAAATAAACAAAGAACATGGTTTGGGACTTTACTTTTATGGCACCAGGCCCCTCCCTAAATGTTTTAGGAGGCATGCATGTAATCAGATGAATTCAAAACAAATGTGTAGCATCGTTATTTATCTGCAATTACAGCAAATGCTCTGAAGAGCCGTTTTTTAGCTTAAGATATTGAACAATTTTGATAACTACTGTGAGAAACTAATATGGGGGTCTTGTTTTTCCTCGAGGGGAGGGTGACTAAACGTATTTTACTTGGAGTGGGTTTTGCATGAAAATGGATGAAGTCCAAGGGGCTACATTGAGACAACAGAGCACCAGCAGTCCTCTAATTAGTATGTAATATCAAGATTAGACTCTATTTTATTTGTGGTATTTATTTAGTATTGGCCTGCCCAATGCAGTACTTCAAAAATAACTCTAACAAGAAATTAATTAGGTTAGATTATGAAAAGAGTAAAGGTAGTGATATATAATTGAGTCCGTTGGCCTTTTAAATGCATTCCGGAGAGCCAAGTATTTACAGCCCTTCTCAAAGGGTAGTAAGTAAAGTTAAGAATGATGTGTTCTGGATATGATTCTACCGTCTTGGACGAGGCCTGAGAAGACTTTAGCCTGGGTTTAGCCAAGCCTTTTTGACTTTACTAAAAATATTTGCAGAATGTACCTGAAGGGGCTTTCAGACAGCTTATTCATCCTTTATCATCTGTTATTGGGTCACTAGAGGTTTTGTCCGCTCTTTACAGTATACAAACTAGGACACTGTCAGCCCACTGCAGCCATTGGTTATCACTGCTGAGAATTACACCATTCTTCCCCTTCAAAAGGAGGATACCCACATAGAAAGTAGCTTCCTCACGTGCCACTGTCTACTATTGCAATGTGGGTTTTTGTGGACCAAAAAATACTTTTGCTTTCAGCCAATGCAATTATTTAGACTGCTGGGAGGCTGACAGCTTTATGTAGCAATTACGTTTTGTAAAATCCAAAACAAAGCAAACACTGACAAAGCCAAATGGATGGCAGCCACATGACCTACTGGTTTTTACCAATGCAATTTTTTTGTTTTTGGGATTTCCCATGAGTGCTTTGCTTCTCAATTTTTGTCATGTGAGGTGCTATAAAGTTTGTTCTTTCGGAATGTACATGCACCGGTGTACAGTGATTAGTCTATAATGCGTGCCATTATTAAGTGAAATATTGCCTATGCATATCTCATTGAATTTCAGTGTCTAAGTGGAAGCAGATTACAATTTCAATGATACATGTTCTAATGAAGAGTTGAAATATCTAAGTCAGTGGTTCCCAAACTTTTGACTTCTGTGGACCCCCACTTTATTATTACTGGATCCCGGACTCCCTCCCCCAACTGAATCATTATTGGAATCCGGGGACCCCTCACTGATTCATTTCTGAAAGCTGGGGACCTTATCTATTAATATTATTAAATTTTTGTAAGCAGTCTCGGACCCCCAGAGGAGGCTTTGCGGACCCCCAGGGGTCCACGAACCATAGGTTGGATACCACTGATCCAAGTCAAGCAGAAAAATCAACAGATGTCCGAGTTAGCCAATAATGTAGCAAGTTTTGTCTGATGGACATAAAAAGTTTGAGTTTGTGTAGATCTATGTCAAGTAAAAATAATACAGGCCAGACACAACACCAGTGTTGAGCAACTGTTCACCATAATTAAAGACAAGAGGCAGTGCTTGCAGCCGAGGATGTTACACTGAAACATTTACCCTAAAATCTCAGGCGTACGGTGATATGCCTCTAACGTCAAATGTATCAAAACAAAATCAATCCACTTTGCATTGAAATAGGAGTGTGGAACCCAAGATTTCTAGATACTGACCCACAAGATGAAGCACATATTTTGTTGATCGGTCTACACTGTCCTAAACAGTTAATTGCAAGGTGCTGGATACTTCAGAACACATTCACGAGCCTTAACAACCATGCACAATCTGTTTCTAACATGAGCTGCTATATGAGAACATGGAAGCGAGTTCATTTCATCCACTTGATATTTCCCATAGTGAAATAAAAAGACCAGACCCTATTCACAGACAACCACTGTCAAGCTTCAGCCCCTGCCACTCCACCTTGTAATGTTCAAAGGGTGAGGCTGCTGCATCAAGTGAATTCATCTCTGCATCTCTATTCCCATTGATCTCTTAAGAGAATCCGTTTAAGTCTGAATTCAAGGTTTTGGGAACAGGTGAAGTCATTATTAGCTACGTGGTGACAGCGACACAAATTATATTTTAAAAGAAAAGTAATAGCTATGACAACTCATTCGTAAAAAAATAAATATTAGTAAAACACAACTGCAAAGATCATATCAGAAAAATTATTGAGAAAACAAAGGAGACTCACTTTACAGAATGCTAATTGTTGACTTGTAGCTAATACTTGCTACTCAGAAAAAGCATGTGCAAAAAAACAGTGTCAACATTTTGCAAGAAGGATTTCAAAGGATGGCAGAGTATTCATTCTAGCCAGACTAGCAGCATGTACTGCAATCCCAGAGGGAGCCGAGAACACAGAGCTTACGTGACGTACCTCTACCCTCACATGCAATGTGTATTAGTACTTCATTTACAAATACCTTTCCGGTATCGGGTAGTAAGGCAGTGCCTGAGGGGCTGGACTGATAGGTCAGTGTGTGGGCCTATTTTTAGGTCGTAACCTACCAAATAGCACAGCTGTCTGGTTTGCTAAAGACATCTTGGGGACATTCAGAAGGCTGACCTAGGAATGCATTCTGCTCATTGCTCGCCATTGGCTTTGTGGTTTGTAAATCACATTGTCTTCCTTTCCGTTTGCTGGCTTTATCTGTTTTACGCTGTCCATCTCGAATTCATGTCTTTCCTTGCCTAAACATTATTTACAGTATCCTTCTGAGGGCTCCCTTTATGTATACAGGTCTTTAAATGTTATTCTCATTTTGTCACATATGCTGTGCATTCAAAGACTGAGGTCAAATGACGATCGCTGTCTTCCGAGATGTTTACTTTTCTTTCGCTGACTTCAAAGCGAGAGGATTTATGTGACAATCATGCTGCATACGGGGAGGGGTAATAAAGAGTTTTTTCTAGCACATGACAACATTTAAATGACCTGTGGAAGTATTTCAGAATACATTAGAATTAGGAACACAAATGAAACACATTTTTTGTTATTTCTTAAGTGTGGTGTCAACAAATACTTTAATATGATCAAAACAAATCATTACACTTGGTGATGCCATTTCCACACATTTTCGCCTGTGCACTGTACAGTTTTGTTTCTAAAACTTTGTGTCTAGGTAAATGTAATGGTAATTTCAATTGAAAATGTGTTTTTAATGGCAGTGTGCTACTACACCATGAATGCTCCACACCACGCCACTCCACTCTACACCACTCCATTTTGCATCACTCCACTGCACTATGCACCACTCAACTCTATTGCACTGCACTCTATGCCACTTCACGCTAAGCCACTCTACTCTACCCTGTACCACTTTACTCTATGCTAATGCACCCTTGGCCACTCTTCTCCACACCACTGCACTCTACACCACTCCAGTCTAGGCCACACCAATCTATTCTGCACAACTCCACTCTATGCCACTGTACTCTACGCCACTGTGCAACACTGCACCTTGCACCACTGCACTCTATGTCAATACTCTATGCCTATGAACTTTACTCTGTAACACTCAACTCTATGCCACTGCACTCTACACCACTCTAATCTACTCTGCACCTCTGCACTCTTTGCCACTCGACGCAACTGCACCCTACCCTGCATCACTCCACACTACTTCACTCTATTCTGAAACAATCTACTCCATGCCACTGGACTCTGCACCACTCTACTCCATTCTGTGTCACTCCATTCTATGCCACTGCACTCTACGCCACTCTACTTTTAACCACTGCTCTCTGCGCCAATGCACTCTATATCACAACACTATACTATGCATCACTGTTCTCTAAGCCACTGCTCTCTACATACCACTGCACTTTCAGCCACTGAACTTTAAGCCACTGTACTCTGCACTAATCCACTCTACACCACTGCACTCTACTCTGTGCCACTCTATTCTACTATGCACCACTTTAATCTATGCCAGTGCATTCCACAATGCTGCGCTTTACACCGCTTAATGGAATGCCACCGCACTCACTGCCACTGCATTCTATGCCACCATACTCTGCAACATTCTACGCCAATGCACTCTATGCCAGTCCACTCTACTCTATGCCACTCCAGTGTAAGCAGCTCTATGCAACTCCACACTATGCCTCTTCAATACATGACACTCTCTGCCAGTCCACTCTACAGCACACTAACTCCACTCCTCCATTCCACTGTATGACACTCCACGCCATTCTCCTCTATGCCACTAACTTTTAGCCATGCAGAAGATCCACGCTGCTCTACAAGATTTCTAAAACACACTGGCAAAGCCAGTAGCCCTTCCACAGGAAAGACCTATTGACTTTGCCAATGCTTGTTGGAGGGTTTGTGGAACTGTTTTATGGTCTGATTGGCCAGGTTTGACTGCTGATTACCCTCACGTTACCACAAACATTGCCTGTAGCAAGCATAAATGCAAGCAGTCTCCAACCCTTGCAACAAGCCTACACCTAGTATCTTTACAAGTTCAAAACTGTATTTTTGGAAACGGGGCGGCACTCTTTTTTAATCTATCTGATTCGCTAATGGGGGCCACTTTTATTTTAGTAGCCATGTCTATTTTTTTTCCTAGTCCAACCATGGACCTATTCACTTACTATGCACATAATGCACTTTAACGAGGTAATGAAACAGGCCTCCTCATACTCCAAAGACAGCTCCTTCTTTCAACTTTCTACAGCCTAGAGTGCAGGGGACTTTGTGCATTTTACCTGATTATTCATCTCCATTCTGCCCCACCACACAACACAAAACCACGCCTCAACACATGCCTGTGTTTCAAAGAAGTAGAGGTGGGCCAGCCCACAAATTAACAGTGAGCGCCAAGCCAGAGGCAGGGCAAGGGTCCGTCTGGTCTCTTGAAGCCCGTGCACGAGTTGAGTACTGAAAATGTTTACTATGTAAAAGAGAGAGAGAGAGAGAGGAAGAGAGAGAGAGAAAGAAAGAGAGAGAGAGAGAGAGAGAGAGAGAGAAAAACATGTAAAAGAGTAGAAAATTAGGCCTAATAGAACAGACAGACAGAAAAACAAGCAGCTAAATATACGCTTGGAGGTCTCCTGATCCTCAATCGCCCTTCCTCTGTTAGGTCAGATATATACATCGATAGCGTGAGAGCATAAATTTAGCGCGCGCTACGTACAGTGCGTCAGAGAACAGGAGCACGAGCGCATTACTTGGGCGGGGCTGGATAAGACAATCTGTGGCTTTGTTTATTAATTATACACCTGAGCCTTCCTTTTGCAGTGTCATTCTGCCGCAAGCCCTGGTCAGGTCCAGCATGGCTCCACGGGCTCGCCTAAAATTATCTCCAGCACGTCACAAACGCTGTAACGGGAGATGCAACCTTGTGCTCCCCACGCTCCAAGTGCAACCAAACGCAAGCTGCAATGGTTACCGCGGCAACGTGACGTACCACTGCAGTGCGCGTGACACGTAAGAATATTCAAAAAGCCTAAGGCCACGGAGAATGACTGTGTATTCAAAATGAGAGTTAAAAAAGCTTCCTGGCTTGGCCGTGGTCGGTCTCTTTGACCCACGTCTGCCAATTGTTGCTTGCACTTTTCACAGTAGCCTCGTTGCTGGTTCTCACTTCTGCCAGTGGAGTAGCGCTACTTACTCACCAGCAGTCTCTCAAAGGCAGCCTGTTCTTTATGGTAACTAAAAGCTATATTCCGCTCTATGAATTCTAAAAGTGACTACACTGTTTCCGTGCCAAGGAGTCTGTGCCGTCAAAATCAGGCAGGACACCCCTATTTTGCAATGAAGGAGATAAGTCTCTTCAGCTCCGTTAGTATTTTATTCAGACGAGTTCCTTGTAACTAACTGCTGGTGCAACCGCAGTCCCCCTTTCATGCAACCGGAATGTACATTTTCATTTATCCTTTTTTATTTATTAATTTTTGCGGTTTTATATAGAGGGAGCAGGGCCCACGGCCTTTAGAGCGGTTTATACCACAATATGTTACGCAGTGCTTAATTTATGCTTGTTGTTTCCGGTGCTGAGTAACGGCACTTATTTTTGAGGGCCGGTGCTTAGTCTTCTGCCCCAAGCATTTGCAGCGAGAAATAGACACGTTTGGTATAGACGGAGGAAGAGAAAATCGAAAAAGCGTCACAAAGGGAGAAAGCAAAAACTACAAGTGTGAGCTGAAGGGGCAGGCAGTGGTATTAAATGGATTAAGGAGGCCCGAGATGGCTTCGGGATTAAGCTGTCTCAGTATTCCGTGTTCGCACATTTCATTGCAGCAGCCGCGTGTTTAAGAGAAGGGGTTTGAGCAACGGCACCTTTTTCTTTACAAATTAAGCACTGATTTTACGCATTTTTTAGGCACATGGAGATTTAGGGAATTGTCCAGAACCAGAGGACGTTGGCCTCGCACTCGGAGTCTAACCTTGTTCCCTAGTTCCAAAGTCATCACGTTTATCCACGAGGCCTTATATCCTCGAGCTGGAGATGTTTACTGTATTGCACGATGTTTTGTTGTGCCTTTCAAATCTACCTAACTCGGTCTTGAAAAATGTAAAGTTAACTGGGCAATATTGCGGAAACAATGTGTGGTGCATGTGAAATGCAAACTGATTTTACACTGTTTTGTTGTTTGTGTGATACGAAATGAAGCAAACTGTTTTTGCCTTATAAAAGCTTTTGCACCTTGGCAAAATTAAGAACACCGGTCACAAGACCACTGTCGAAAATACAGGACACATATTTGCTCATAAATCGGTTTTGTATGGTGTCCGAGCATTTAACATAGGAATCCTAATTCAAGAAGAACCTTTATGGAACAAAGATGTTATATACTAGACTATTACGAATATTATCATAATAGAATACAATGACCTTGCTGTTTTAAACTTTAGAAGAGTGGAGCCAAGAAAGTGAAATACGTTTTTCATGTTTGCAAGCAAATGCCGTTTGCTCCATTCCCTCTTAAAAAAGCCACAATGATGCAAATCTGTTTTCACGTTATCTGTTTTTCTTGTTCTGCACGAGTGCAAAGTTTCTAGAACACAGGCCCTGGAATTCATGCCAATAAATCTTATTCATACGGCAATAAGTATAGAGACTTACACAGGTGATGTGGCTTTTGTACATGCTGTGGTAGTGTAACTTACACAAACACATTCTTGCCCACCCAATACACCTCCTTTGGTGATACCATGGATGAAGTGAAAATGATGGAAAAACGTAATTCCTGTTGCTGCGTTTTCCCAAAGTTCCTAACATTTTTTTCTCTCCACCTATAATATCTCTGTTCCAATAGGTTAAGAAGCTCATCAGAAAGGTTTAACTTGATAAAATGTTGTTGTATTGTATACACATGATACAAGAGCAGGTCATTGAGAAGGTAGTCCTGATAGAATGTGTCTTGAGCACCCTAAAAATTCTAACATGGAATGTATGTAGCACTTAAGTGTCAAAACAGCGAAATCAATATGATCCAACCATCCTCTGTGAAGAGGAAGTCAAAACAAGAACTGTGGAGGTTCCAAAATTCATTGCACTGTCTGCCTATGCCGAAGACAACATCAGAAGTGAAACTTTGCAACATGATAAAAGAGTGAATGAACACAAAAGGAGACTAACACAATTCTGTACTACAACATTTAGCAGGGGTGCTGTGAATGAAGTAGTCAGATGGAGATGATGCTGCGTTCTGTTAATTTTATTTCTAAAGCTGACGTTCACCAAAGGTTTCTTGGGGGTAAGGAGGAACAGAAGGAGGTGCATTTGGCGAGAAGTAAAGTTAAGAAGGAAAAGCTTGTTGAAACAACAAAGTTTGAAGGTATCTTCGGAAGATTCTAACTTCATTTTTATGACACATATATTCAGACATGTTGTTCCAGCTTGACGTGCCTTTTAATGCAAAACAGTCCTCCAGATTTACTCTTCCGAAACCTGGGAACAAAAAGGTAGTTGGAATGGGCAGATCTCAATGTATCCAGGGTAATGTATTTGTTTTAACTTTTTATTTAAGAATGGGGTGCAGTGATTGCACTTGGTATACTTTGGCAGAAATGCACGTGTATTGAAGAGGGCATGGCACTGGCGCCGAAGTGACACGTAATACTATACACTATTTCCAAGCATCCAACTCATCAACTTGACTTTTCTAAAGAGAGCTTGGAACACTGGTACAGTCAAAGGAAAAAACCTTACTAAAATCAAGCACGCCCAAAGGAATTTTACAGGGCATGGGTGGGGCTCTAATAACCTACTGTTAATGACAACCACAGAAGCAACATTTGTAGACTTAGAATGTTCACTTTAGCTAACTATTGAGTCGTGTAAAAGAGTTTACATGATTCTGAAGGAAACAATTTAACAGAATGCACAATCTGAGAAATCAATATAATGTATATATATATATATATATATTTTTTTTTTTTAAGTTGTAACCTCATTACCATGCCTTTCTCAGCCTTTGTTTTCTTACCTAGTTTTATCTGCTTTAATAGTAACCAGGATTTTCTATTGATGCCATATTAATTTCTCTTAAAAACTATTTTTGATCGTAAGTTATTATTAATTGTAGACTGTTCTTATTTTTTCTATTATTTTCAACTAAAATGTATTTCTCTTTATTTTTCCTCTAAGCGGGTTTTCGATTCTTTGTCGTCTCAGAAACGCGTTTCTTTTTTTTGTATTTTTCTGTGGCTTGACAGACTGCATTATGGAAGAGGTTGTTCAGAGTTAGTCTGGTCCGAGGATGATACTTAGGACGGCTATCAACAAGGAACCGTGGGGGACAATAGTATCCAAGACCAAGGAACAAAAGGCTCAGAATTTTTTGAAGATATTAACTTCAGACAAACAATCATTGACTGTCTACCAACGTCTAAACTGCCCCTTTCTTTAAAAAAAAAAAAAAAACATTACTTAATGCAAGACACTTTTTTAGGGTCGAGCCTGCGTTGCATGCGCTCGCGCATGCGCATCGCAGCGAGACGCTTTTGTATTTAGAAAAGGGCTCGGAGCCCTGTCCACTTCACGTCAGTGTTTTTTATTGGATCGTGGGCTTGCCTAATAAAATCTGCTTGCTTTCATTAGTGGAAGGCAGGCATAACTCATTCCTTTTCCGGTGGCTAGCACTCCTTGAGCGCAGCGACCAAGTACAGAAAACATGCAAGGCTCGCTGTTTTCTGTCCGGCTCATGGACTTCTTTTTCTTTAATTTACGAGCGCAATCTCGCTTGGCAAAAGTCGAGCGCTTTACATAGTTAATTTCACTTTTTCGGGTTATGTACATAAATGCACTTTTGCCCGATAGGTGAAAAGTCGGGTTAGGAGTTTACAACACGATCAGCTCTAACATGAGCAAACGCGAGACCTGTTGCATTGTCTCCAGGAAACTCTTGCAGTAAAATCGTATCTTTTTTTAAGAGTCCTGGGATTTTTAGCCTCCCTGAAGGCACTCCCTGAAAAGATGGAGCCGTTCGGCAACATAATCATGTTTACTAATAAGGCAGCCCTGTGATAAACCATTACACTTGGATGGTATATGAGGGCTCGCCTTACAAGTTTTTGAAAAGCGTGGATCCTCTCCGAACCATACACATGACGTGCTAGGCTCCCTACAATTGGATAGTTGCCTCGTGGGATACCTGCAGTTCAGTGGTGGATGCTCTTTTGTTTGTGGAGTTTAGAAGTAGCCTAGATGCGTTAAATGAGGAGGTAAGGAGGAGCTTTTATAGACGATGCTGGTCCGCAGGGAGGTAAAGAAGCACACAAGGCAGTGCAACAAAGTGCTAAGGACAACACTTCTGATAGAAGCGCGAGTGCCTTGAGCACTTAGTCCTGTACAAGAACATCATTTCTTAGTTGCTCCTTCAAATATGTGAAACGGTTTCTCCAGTACTGGTTATTGAGACACAAGTGTAAATATCACAAAACTTTCAAAGTTGGCCGCACACAATTATAACTGTCATCTTTACTTTATTTCGGCTATCACTAAACATTTTTACCTCTAAGCTGCGACTCGACAAAAAATAGGCCCCAACTTTATGTACCTGCTCCTACGGAGCTTCGAAGAGAGACGAGTTACAAGTCTGTCTGCAGCGTTCTGACGGAACATTTAGACCGAGCCCATAAATCTACACGTGTATCTTAGGAATGTCCATTTTACTCGTAGGTGCTTTCTTTCTTTACCACAGCACATCATTCATTTGAGAAGACATTCCTAAAGTACAGTCATATACTCATTCGTCACTGGAGGTAACAGTACATGATCATTATCACGATCAAAATGACGGGAGGATGTTGCGATTAAAGTTTGTATTAAAAAAATTATTTAAAAAAAACATCTGCACGCATATTGTGTCATGATCTTAAAATATTATGTAAATTAAAATGGGAATTTAGGAGATGAATACCGTTTCCCAAAGGCTGCCATTTACAGAAAATAGAGATTTCTACTTTACCCCCACAATTGTTACCACAAAAATCAAGTCACAAGTTTGCAGTGTGACTTCCGCTTTACAAACACATATGTTTTGTGTACTCCAAATAATTTTTTCCATGCATTTGGAACTCATTGGAGGTCCACTAAGAGACTGCCCTCTGCACGAAAATGCCCTCTAATGCAATTTAAGGCGTTTTGCTTCTGATTTATGTATCATGATGTCATCTCAATATTCTATGCAACAGTATTACTATTCTGTAGAGGAGCCATGATTAAAACAAAGCAATTTTCAAAATTATATTTTTTTGCAGTTTCTTGCAAAGTGCACTCCTTGACATAATAGACCATGTAAGAGCCAACTCTGAATAGTACTTTATGGCACTGTAAAGTTCTCCCCTTCCCTTTTGGTCTGCTCATTTGTTATTCCAAAAAGACTGCACCTTTGTAGCTCATAATGTGCGGTTGTAATATAACTTTAGTATTGCCACAAATCATATTTTCCTGTTTAATTTGCATTGCGAATCACACTTTCCCTCACTGGTACAATTGGTACCAATCTTCTTTCTCACTCATATTAGTTTCCTTTTTAGGTTGAGCATAGCAGCGCGCATGCGCTGCTTTTCCAACGTAGTGGTATGTATCTGGGCTTTTAACAACGCTCACCTCACACCAATCACTATCACTCGTTCATGGGCTTGCTCTACAAAAAATCTTTTGATGTCATTGGTAAATGGTTTACGTTTGTCCTTCCTTGCTGAGGTTTTGTTACCGCCTTGGCTATTGCCCCTGTTACATGGCTAATTGCACTTTTGCCGATAAGTTTGACTGCAAGCAAACTTCTTTTTCATTATGCGTTCCTCTCCTTATCGCTGATGCTCATGGCGGCTGTTGCACTGTGAATTGTCTTGCTTATGTGAAACTGTTTTACTTTTGATTTTCAAGTTATGTGGCAAGAAAAGTCTGGTTAGGAATTTACAACGCTAATAGCTCTAACTTGAGCAAATGTGAGACCCATTGCATTGCAAATGCTTGTTAATAGTGTGATCTTTGTTGCCTTTAATCTTTGGTTATAAATTATCTTTCAAGTTTTCAAATTATCTTTTGCCAGGTGAACTTTTTGCCGCACCAAGATTGATGTACAGCTCTCAAGATACCACAGTGCCATTAACAGCTGTAGGGCATCACAAGCGCTCTGTTCTACTCGACAGCAGGAACTCACAGGCTGGAAGTACTCTGCAAAACCTCCAGCTAGTTTTAAAAGTTGTAAAACTGGTTAGATTTTAACAAAGAGAAGCAGTTATGAACAATATGGCGAAAAAAACGAATGCGTGACAAAAGCGAAAGGGATACCCGAAGTGAAAAAAAACATAGCTGCGCTAGTGCACAGGAAGGAAATGTTGCTAAGCTACGACAGCAGAGCGCCAACACACGCAGGTCTCGTCCTATCTGTGACAATGACACGAGGACCTCCAGACACCATTAATGAAACACGAGTGTGAGGAGGAAGTCTAAAGTACAACGAGATAATTATGCTTCTCCAGCACCTGGGTCGCGCTCAAGTTACCAGGCACAATAAATCTGTACCTAGGACTCACTCTTACAAAGAAAGCAGAAAAGGTGCCCTCAGAAGGAACACTTAGTGATTGTTCATCTGCACCACTGAATGCTGGAGTTAAATATATGAAATGTTAGCATTCCTAAGGGTGACAAAGAATATTTTCCAGGATGTTTAGTTGAAGGCCGCTTTTTGCACAAAATTGGAAGTGAGAGATCAGCAGGCTGCAGCAAGACGCCAGTAACTATCTCACAATACCACCTAGCTAGTATCCAGCACAGTAACCCCTCTGCAGTGCTGGACGGAAACACTAGACATACTTTTGATTTAAAGCTTTGTGGAAGCCTTTTCCATTAAGGGGTCCCCTATTATAGATTGCCCCAGGGAACAACCAGGTGTGTGCACCTCCAACCACGTCCATATACAGAAGTGGCTGCAAATGCTTATGCAATTCCTTTTGCATTAAGGGCCATGTAGACGGACGTTTGGAATCCACATCATCTAAAGGGGGTCTTCCCTCATAAGAATGTATGAATGAGTGCATGGCCCTGTGCAAATAAGGCAGGCCTTTCCCCCTATACCCATGGAGTATTCCCAAAGTGCAGGGGCAAACAGATTGTCAAGAAGCGCACTGTCCCACAAAGGAAGTGGCACACAATTCAGCCCTTTTCAAGAGTGTTGTTTGGAAGGGTGAACCGGGGCCTGGGGTACCATAGTCACTCACACTTACGCCATGGCTGCGGGGAGATCCTTGCTCCATTCTCCAAGTCCTGTCAGACACATGCTAACCCATCTTTCAATGCTGTGCTTACTCAGCGCAGGCACAATTAGTTCGGACACTTGGTAGCATGCATTTTGCTATAAGACACACTGCCCAAGTCTTCGCCATTTTATGTATTACAGCCACTGGTTACAACATCCTTTAGCATTACCTCAGCATAGCTGTTGAGTATCAATAGTGGCTTCTATATCCCAAATATGTACCTTTCTGATATGTCAATAAGAAGAAATGGTGAAGTAACCTCAGGGCTTGGTGCTACTGCCTCAAAGTACTATGAGGTGTCCAGAGTTTCACAGTGCGATCAACATAGGCTTTCTTTCAATCAAGCCTTTTCAAACCTGCATGAGTAATCAAATAATTTCAGTCAAGTGATTCATGAACCATACTATTCTAAATGTACCTGGATCACAACAAATCTACTGTATTCTCTTCATAGTGTCAACACCGTCAACACCTCCATCTTAATGCTTGTCAAAGGCTCATTGATTCCCTCATCTTTCTGAACTAGATCATACATTACTTGAAGAAGTGGCAGTTGGCAAAATGATCTGGTTTTATTCACAGAGTACACTGAATGCATTTTGCCTTAACTAGAAGAAAACGTTATGACTGAACACCCGTTGAAACACCATCTCGTAAAACAGCAAATTGCAGTGTGGTTATGAAAGCAAATAGGGCCAGATGTACGACCCCGAGTTTTGCGAGTCGCAAATTGCGAGCTGCTAAACCTAATGTACAACAGTGTACTTTACACTGCTTGCGATTCACAATCGGGTTGCAAATGACCTACCTCATTAATATTTATGAGGTAGGTCGCAATTTGCGACCCCATTGGGAATGGCTGCCCTCACATGGATGGTGGCCTACTTGAGACAGCAGACCACCATGTCTGTGACTGCTTCTAAATAAAGCAGGTTTTTTTTGTACATACCAAAATGTTTTTTTCCTGTCGCAAACGGTCCGATTCTGCGATCGGGCTGCGTGGGGCAGGATAAATGGTACGCACATGTGCCTCATAGTCCCTAAGTGCCCCCACCCCAGAGCCATGGTGAGGACAACCCAAATGCACCTCACCAAAAACACATAGTTTCTAGGTGTTCTGCGTCCCCCTGGCAAAAATTAGTGCTGTAGCTATGATTAGTGCACCAGGTGCAGTGGCTGTCATGATCTGCTCCTCATGCTCTTGTGCCTCCCAATATATGGTCCAGTGCAAAGGTACACCCATACCTGCCCCACTATCAGTACATTATGAAATCAAACAGCTTGGAGTACTGCATCTGAAATATAAAGCGCTTGTTAACAAGACCACCAGCACTTGAGAACGTGCCCCAATCTGTACCTATCTTAAATGCAGTGTGTAAACCAGGGCGGTGACAAACATCACCAAAAAAAACAGTGCTGCTTTCAACTCAAGCTTCTCTGGTACGCTGTTGGTGGCATGGCGTAAGTGTGAGTGACACGTAGAAGGGGGTGTGCAGTAAGGGCTCACCTTTCTGGGCTTCCTGGGATTAATGTCCTCCTTCATAAAGGGCGACCGGCGGAGAATGCCAAATGTTGACCCCCTTCCTTGGGAGAAGCACACTGGGTCCTCTTTTCCAGAGCAAATGTTTAATATTAAGCAAGGGTACTGGAAAGAAGATTGCCTCACTGTTTCGGGCCAAGACCCAATGCAAAAGGAGGACACGCTCACTTGACACTGAGTAGGAACTAACTTTGCTCCTATGCATTTGACACAAAAAAGGCCACATAATAAGCTGCACCTTCTTCTGGAATTTCAAACCTCTCAGACAGAAAAAGGTAGTAAACACCCATTTTGCCCGCAAAGGAATTTGCATAACAAAGCTGTAAGAGACTGAGTATACACTGAACTGGTGCACAGGGTAGTTAGGAGCATAGAATGAAGCGGCAGAGAACAGCTCCCCAGTGTAAAAATAAAACTGCAGCTGCTGAAGTAACATCCAATAAACACTAGCAATAGGTAAATGGAACAAAAGGCAGCAGGTGCAGTGGTCGCGTTACTAGTCGCGTTACTAGTTCAAAACAAACCCTTTATTTTCTGGAAAGTTCAGACAGTGAAATACAAACGAAGTTTAGGATCGAGCTAAAGCTGTCTCACAAGAAGGCTGGTGGCATAATAGGGAAATATTCAGCTTGGAGCAGACTGTATAGCTTCCACAAAACACAGACCAGAAGTACAGAGTTTACTCGGACACTACTTGACTGGAGAAATGGCATGGAAGACAGAAATCTGAACTGCCTGGAAACCGCAGAAATTGGAACAAGGTTGGCAGTTGGACAGCACAGTAAATGCCTTTCATTGGTAAACACCAACATACTCATGTAACACAATGGGTGGAACGAACGTGCAGAAATACGACAACCCCACAATAAGACATGTTGTCCAACAAACCCAAACCGAAAGAGGGGGCCAGTTTCAACTAGCAAGGCTGCATGGGATAACCGTGAATTCCGGTTCGTTTAACCATCCTTGAACAGCATGGACCTCATGCCAGCAGGTTAGCTTTTCCTACGAATTACATCCGTTGCTGCTATGACAGTGTTAACGCAGATGTCTTAATTAGAAATAATAAATGAATGTTTATGTATTTTGCATAATTAAATTAGTAGAAATAAAATAACATTGAAAAATAATGTGCACGTTTGAAATTGTGACCTCGAAGAATGGCCACCAGTGTTCAAGAAATGTACTAAATAAATGATTAAAACACATGAAATATTGAAAATGTATTAGATTAATGTAGAAATATGTCATATTGAAAGTTATAAACTATGTTCCTGCTTATTGAATGTAGGCCTTAACTTAGCAAGTGTCTTGGCCTAGTCTTGCCAGGCCACATGCAGAAGCTGTATTTTCTTAAAGTTTAACGGAAAATGCTGACAAAATGAACCGTGAATTGCGCATTGTTTAATAAGATGCTTAGTCAAAGCTTTCTATGGGAATCGACAGACAGGAGATGATGTCTCTAAAAATGTATCGACTTATGTATGACATGTATGAGATGTACTCTCCCAGGACGTGAACAATTAAGACACTTACTGGAGAAGATGATGCAACATTTTTTATACCTGACGAGCCGGATGATGAGAACATCGTAAAGCGAACCAATCCACGACATGTGAACTGTGAAATATTCGAATTCATAGATTTGGTATATGGACACTATTGGGTAGAGTAATAACGTATGATTATTTGACCAATTGGAAATTGGGGGACAGTTTGGGTGACTTTGATATAACAACGTGACAGAAGGAAAAGATTTCAGATCTTACCCCGTTATGAGATGCGATATTAAGAAGAAGAGACTTGAGATTCTGACATTGGGCTCATACTCTCTGACTGAGAGCCTGATGTGATTCCGATCGACTGATGACGAAGACGGATTCTGGTTGCTGACCCATACCGTGGATAGGTACATATGACAATATGACTGAAATGTATTCCTGTGCCTTTTCTTTCTAGGTACCAACTGCGCTGCCTTAGTAGTATTCTTAGCTAGATGTTTGCTAAATTCTTGTTTCAAAATTGTTTTGCATGAAGCCCCACATGCTGATGCTAATCTGGTTTAGATGAGGGTTTTACTATCTGAGGACTGACAAAATACAGAGGCAAATGGTTGACGGACTGCTTTGCTGAACTTCATGAATACAGTTGAATTATTGAATCTGATTCTTTTATTGATTTGTGCTAATGCTCTAGAGTGTACTATGATGCGAGCTTTCATTAGATTATGTTTTTGGCGTTTGTTGGCAAATTAATACTGTTTTCACAGGAGTTTGAACTGAGTTTGAATTAATCTCTCTTGACTTAATATTGTAACTAAAGGGAAATAAGATTACTAAACCATATTCTGAGGTGCGGTTATTATGACTGAAAAGTCATGGTGTGATTTTTTTTGTTTTATTAATTATTGATAACTGATTTGTCTAATGATCATTGATTCTTGTGAATTGATTATTGAACTATGGTCACATCATAACTAGGACATTCCATGAGAATCAAAAGGTTCATTGTCCTATATGCGTCACCTTGTAAGTTTACTTACTAAGGACTGTTGCACTAACCGCAGTGTCACCATAGCATCCCTACATCATCTTCCAACAGGCAACAGATAAAATTTCGCCACTAGGCAGACACTTTTTAACCTCCAGTTTGGCACTCCCACCGCACCACTTCATAAGCTCCTTTCCAATCTTGTATTGCAACATGCCTTAAAGAACACTTTCACCGTGGCCTAGAATCAAGAGCATTCAGGGCCCGGTCTTCACTACAACTCGAAAATAGTGGTAACATATCTCCTGGGATAGGTGTCTCAGAGGTAGTAACGTGTCTCAGAGAACAGGTGTCTCAAAGACGGTCTGGTTCCTTGGGTGACTGTATCAGGGTAGTAGTCTGTCTAAGATAAATACTGCCTGGGGCCTTTATTTGTTATACTGGTAAGGAACCAAAAGAAGAGAGAGACAGTCTTGAGCTTATATGTGCTATATCTCTAGGGTAAATAACCCTACAAGGGAGATATGGGAATTTTCGTCTCAAAATCTATACGGCAACATGACTGGGGGTGGAGTGGGGACACAGTGCACTTGGGCATAGATTCTCTATCCGCAAATTTACATGCCTGCGTGCAACAAGGCGTCTGAGCACAGGATTCTTTCTACCAATATTTATAGTAGCTATCCAAGTATGGGCAGACTGTATAGGCCCTTGATTCACTATTTCAGTATGGTAACACACACAGCAGGGGAAGATTGCTTGGGGACTAAGTTCAAGTATCTCTATAGTAACATGCTCGGAATGGCAGTCTTGCTGAGGCTTTTATTACATGTCTCTAAAATACCTGCAAAAGGAATATTAGTTAGGCCTTTTGTCTCAATATTTATGTATGCCTAGGACAGATAAGTCGTCTGGGTCCTATGATCCCCATGTGGCTTCCATTATTTGCATTTTCCTAAATGTCATCCCAGCACCGAACAGAACACTTTGGGCAAAACACTGCGCATAAAACCAACATAGTACATTATTCCACCTAAATGGCTGTGAAGGTGCCATTAAGAGCTCTGAATTCCAACCCAAAGTCCTACAAGAACAGGAGAAGTGTGGAATTTCTATTGCCTGACATACAGGGCATAACATTTTGAGTCGAGAACAACAGATTTACTATTTTACCCACAAGACAAGTAGGCCCAACCCTCTACATCATCGACCCTCTGGCAACCAGCTTACGGGACAACAATAAAGATCTGTATAAGACGACTGTCTGCCACAAAGCAAGGTTTGTGACATAAAGCACTGCATTACATTTAGTATAAGATAGGCTGATACAAAATGCGCTAAAAGGTTTAAGATAAAAAAGTGTTTATAAAATATAGATTTAGTAGTACCCAGAATGTATGTAAGGCATTTTTATAACTGTTCATTAAAAGCATATCCTTCACAACTCAGCAGGTAATTCCGCTGCAATACCACGCAAAAAGAATAAATCTCTGTCATGAAGTACCTTAGGGCAATTTTAGCAGTAAAAGAGTTTCCAAGCACCCTTTGCAGATTAACCAGTTGCTCACATGTACAATTGCGTTGAGACAAGCAGGCACCCTGGCAAGAAGGCTTGTTTCTTATTTAGCTGTCTGTCCCTCTTTCGGGGTCACAGTGTATGAGCCACCTCTCCAAGGACGGTTGTCTTTTCATAAAAAGTGGGGGAACTGTTTTTCATAAATAAAAAACTGTGAACACATTGTGCCCCATAATTCCCACCCAGTTTGACCTCTGCTCTCATACATAATGCAGGGAAAACACAAGTTATTAGCCATTCGAAGAATTAAAGTCTACTTCACAGGAAAAAATATGCAATTTGGCACTCCCTTAAGTACTTCCTTCAAAGGTGGAGACACTGTAGTTCCACTGATATCATTGTAAGCCAATGACTTCATATTGCCATATAACTGCCACTAAGTAAAAGAGGCCACATTTGTGCTTGGAAATGTACCCACATTCTAACTAGACACATATGTCATTATTGACTATGCTGATGAAAATTCCGCATTGACTCTCTCTCTTTGTGTGATGGAACATACATTTGTAGATTCATCTGCCATTTTGTTCTGGCACGTTGAATATGGAAGGAACAAGTGGGTCATTCCTCATGCACCCCTGTTTTAATATCTCACAGTCAGAAAAGGACTGCTAGGGTACCTGACTGTTTGATGTTCTGCTAAACATGGAAACTTTTCAGTACTAGGGAACAAGCCCCAATGGTTTTCAGACACATTTACTGAAGCAGAATATGTGGATTTTTTATGTGAATAACATAACATCCAAAAACTTCTGGTTGCCTCAAAACTTGCAGCAACTTAGACCCTCATCCCACCAGCCTCGGCCACCCCCAAATCCCATCCCGCCACTCCCTCCCTACAGGACCACCAAATGGAAGCAGCTTTACACTTAAGAAACCCTCTCCATCATGCCCTCTGTCCACTGCGGATCCCCCGCAGACCCCTGCCTACATCATATCTACAATCTAGGAGAAGTAACTATCGGAGCCTCATTCAAGGAAATCCTCAACACCTCCATCTCCACAGCCACCGTCCCCAGTGCTTGGAAGCATGCTGACGTAAAGCCCCTCCTGAAAAAACACTCAGCCAAACCCAGTGAACTCAAGAACTACAACCCTAGCTTGTTCTTCCCCTTTCCTGCCAAAGTCCTGGAAAAGGCCACCAACTGCCAGCTCATGGACAACCTCGAACACAACAACCTCTCTACCCTTCACAATCCGGATTCCGTCCAAACCACAGTAGCTAAACTATATTGACCTCAGCTGCAACTGACATCAGGTGCCTACCAGACCAAGAAGCAACAGCAGCCCTCATCCTCCTCAACCTATCCACAGCCTTTGACACCATCTCACACCACACGCTCATCTCTAGACTCCAAAGCATCGGCATTCAAAACAACGTACTCAACTGGATCGCCTCCTTCCTCTCTGGCCAAACTCAAAGGATCCTCCTCCCTCCATAGTTCTCTGCTCCCAAAGATGTCATCTGTGGCATCCCCCCGGGTTTGTCCTTCAGCCCTATCCTGTTCAACTCTACATGACTCCTCTGGCAGACATCACACGCACCCACAGACTCAACATTCTTTCCTATGTGGACGACACCCAGCTCGTCCTCTCCCTCTCAGACGGTACTGCACGGACCAACTTCCAAAAACAGCATGACAGACAATGTCTCCTGGAAGAGAACCAATTGCCTAAACCTTACCTCTGACAAAACAGAGATCCTCATCTTCGGGAACAAACCCTCCCCCTGAAACGACACATAGTGGCCCACCACCCTCAGTTACCCACCCACTCCCACCAACCACACACACATAACCTCGGGATCATCATGGACACTCAACTGACCATGAAACAACAGATGAACTCTGTCTCATATGCCTGTTTCTGCATAATCCGCAGGATTTTCAAATGAATCCCCATCTCTACCAGGATAACAGTGGCCCAGACCCTCATCTCCAGCCTGCTCGGTTACAGAAACGCTCTCTACGTCAGAACCACCAAACAGCTCATGAACTGCCTCCAGACCATCCAGAACACAGCAGCAAGACTTGTCTTCAACCTCCCCAGAAGAACCAGCATCACCCCATACCTCAGGGCCCTCCACTGGCTCCCCGTCCATCAGAAATACCTCTTCAAGCTCCTCCACTCACACATGCAAAGCCCTCCACAACGTCGGACATGCCTACATCAACAACCACCTCTCCTTCCACCAACCATAGACCTCCGTTTAGCCTCCCTCATCCAGGCCCATGTTCCCCCCCCCGCATCCGCTGCGTACACTAAGGAGGTGCTCTTTTTCCCACCTCACCGCCAGATCCTATACTGACCTCCACCTGAGCTCCTCTCCTTCCTTGAAGAATTTCAGGCAGAAGCTGAAAACCTGGCACTTCAACTGCCAGCAACAGCATGATGAGGCTTGCAGCACCCTCTCCACCGCCTGGAGACCCCTCGGGGTGAAAAGCTCACACTCTACAAGAACCATTGTATTGTATTGTATTGCATTGCATTGTATGTAGGCAGACCTTTGAAAATCTGAATACCAAATGTTTCTGCCCTAAGCTTTGATAAATTAGTATTTTACATGTATGGGATTTTTTTAGCTCAAAAATGTTACATGAAGTGTGTAAATGACTACCACAATACACCTTTGGTTCTAAATGATCACATCAGTGAACTGTTGGGATACCCAATTTAATTTTTTACTCATACTTAAGATTATCTCTGATAAAAGACATTTATTAGCACTTGAAACATTGTATTTTTTTCTTACACAGTTGTTCTCGGCACACCCACACATACACACTCCTGGTATTTGTATGCCTGCCTCTGCCATTAAAATGACTGCAGGCCAAATGTACTCCCACTGGCGTAATTTAAAATAACCCTGTGTTTACATATTTTGTCAAGGGAAATCCAGTATTTATGAATATATATTTTCCTATACCTCAGCCACACCTGATATTTGGAGAAACTGACGCAGTATTTCAATTTTACCATTCACAGAGGCAAAAGAAAACAAAATCACTCTTCGAAGAATTAGGGTATGTGTAAATTTAAAAGAAGGCTGTGAGTTCAGATCAACCTGGTAATCCTCTTTATGCGAGCAGTGTATACTTTCAAACACATATGTTCCGCAAAGAACAGCGCCTACAGGACAAATATATACCCAACAATCCCAACCATACACAACTATAACTCAACCTCTAGAGATGGTAATCTCTCTCACTTTTAAGATATAAATATTTTTGACTCCCAGCAGAGTGCAATTTCGCCAGTACCTGGCACAGTTTATTCTCATAGTCACACGAACTCAGTAATCTAGCAGAAAACTCTTATCAGAGCTGTGCCAGACTGCCGATTTCGAAGTCCAAAAAGCACAAAATTAGACCTCAAAAAAAGGTAAACCAACAGCCACTCCACTATTGGGGATGGACTCAGTCACTGCATACTGATTTTTTTCGAAATCTGACTTTCCAGGCACAATGGATTCCACTTGAGCAATAAAGCAGGGGGAAGTGTCATTGCATAAAGATTCTGAACTCTGTACACCTGGCAGTACTCCCATAGATGCCAGGGCCTGTAAAGGTTAGCCATGCTTCAAAGATATTGTTAGTCAGCCGCCTGATGACACGAACACCACTTCCGTAGATGCTGAAAAAATGTAATTAACTCTATAGGTCTGTGTAGCGTTGGTGACAGACAGTTTACGTGGCCCCATGCCATATGCGATATTTTCAATCAAGGTCTGGCTTTGTTAGCCAATAGAACTTTACTAGGTTGGCTTTTGAGTCCTATAAAATTATTACATTTCATGCTTTTACTGTTTTATAAACACTTTCACTGGTAGTGCCTGGCACTGCCTTATGTAATATACCCAGGGCCACTAGAATTATACGATTGTGCGGCCGCAGTGATTCTTGCTTAATTAGCTCCCACATAATCCATCATCTGCTGTATAATCTGCAGATTTTAACAAAAAAAGTTTGTTTCTAGCTCAAACTGGTCAAAAGTTACTAAAAATGCTACAAGTGTAGCTACGTGGTGGAAGGCCCTTTGCAAAGCTGGACTGGTCACCTTTCTGTTGCTTATTGCTATAGTTGGGTGTTGGGCTGGTACTAATGAGATGCAACCAATGCCCAGATAGTGTTACCGAGTTTAAAAACAAAGAAATGATATAGTAATACTATTACAAAATGTGGCGCATTTGCCGCATTATTTTCTCAACCCTGCTGCATAAGTTGGCCTTCTCCTACCGCATAATTCCAATGGCCCTCAATATACCTAAAGAAAAGAAAATTATAAGTCTCACAGTGCAGCACAGTCAACGAATTGCGTAACTGCGCCACACATAGCATGGAGTTGCTTGTAGTCACCCACCACATTGCTCGATGCGTCAGAGTGCTGAATGTGAGGCACAAAAGCTATTTGCTGTGTTCATGAGGCGCATCTGATAGGAATATGTATATTCTGTTGCACTAGTAATCTACAGGAAGTAAGGCGCCAGGGCCCAAAGTGACAACAGGTTTCAGAGTTAACAGTAGCATCATGTGAAAGTTAGCAAACGGTTTCGGAAGGTGTAAACAAGTGACAACAAGAAGAGATTAAGACCATCAGAAAAGCAAGGTGATCTCCGGGACTTGAGATAGAGACAACTTGATGAGTTCAGTCCCCAGAGGGGCGTCTGCCTTCCCTCTAAAAAATATAGCATTTGAGCTATCAGCCTGAGGAACTCCACTGACTCCCCTTGCTGGCTCACACCCTCTTCAAATTCAGGTGCATCACTTACAAAGACAGCACGATCAGCACCATCGTGCAGACATGCTCACCATCTCGGTGCTTCTCTCAAGCCAGGACACCACCAGACTACAGATTAAGAAGTGTAAAAAAGAAAGGAAAAAAACAAAACAGCAGGGCCTTTTTAGGGTCGAAAGCACAAGCGATCCGTCCCTGCTGTAATCTCTCTTTGGGCTTGTAACCACGCCCATGTCACGCCTGTCACTTTCATTAGTTCCTGGACTTGCCTTTTAAAATCTGCTTGCTTTCATTAGTGAAAGGCATGCATAAGTCATGCCTTTTCTGGTGTTTAGCCCTCCTCAAACACACGTACCAACGACTGAAAACTTACGAGGCTCGATGTTTTCAGCCTGGTTTCTGCACTATGGGGGTTATTACAACTTTGGAGGAGGTGTTAATCCGTCCCAAAAGTGACGGTAAAGTGACGGATATACCACCAGCCGTATTACAAGTCAATTATATCCTATGGAACTCGTAATACGACTGGTGGTATATCCGTCACTTTACCGTCACTTTTGGGACGGATTAACACCTCCTCCAAAGTTGTAATAACCCCCTATATCTTTTCCACACAGCGGAAATTTGTGTGGCAAGAAAAGTCCAGTTAGGAATTTACACCGCTAATAGCTGTAACACAAGCAAATGCGAGACCCGTTGCATTGCAAATGCTTGTTCATCAATGCATCCAGGATCTGGAACAACATTCCAAGAAAGGTGGGACTGGGACTAAAAATAGGCCCGAACATCAAAATAAAAGTGGCCCCCATTAGTGAATTACATAACTAAAAAAGTGGCCCATGTTTACAGATTAAGGCAGTTTTGAACTTTAAAAGACAGGCTATATAAGTGTTTTGTAAGGTGTGGAAGTCTGCCTGGATTAGAGCTCTCTGCAGGCAACGTTTGCTTTGATATCAGAGAAATCAACATTAAGAAACAGCGCAGCAGACCATAAAACAGGCCCACACACATTCAAAAGAAGCATTTGCAATGCAATAAGTCTCGCATTTGTGGGAGTTAGAGCTATTAGCGGCGTAAATGACAATGGGTCTGATTACGACCTTGGTGGAAGGGATACTTCGCCACAAATGTGACTGATATCCGTCCTTGTATAACAATTTACATTCTATCCCATGGAACTTGTAAAACGGCAGGCGGGATATCCATCACGTTTGTGGCGGAGTATCCCATCGGCCAAGGTCGTAATCAAGCCCAATGTCTTTTACCTATGTGTTTTAGTTTGGAGTGTAGTGGATGCATGCCAGGTGCCACAGCAACCCTCCCAGGCCTGTTGCTACAGGAGAGGACACAACAAGGCTGCCATCTTGAGAGTGTTTTTGCTTCATTTCTACAGACTGGCTATGATACCCTAGAGATTCAACCCTTTCTAGTGTGTTTACCTAAACCTTTATAGCACCAATCAAGCCAGAAAGAGGTACCTTTGTTGCATTTAACCCGGAGAACAAAGGGATCAAAAGAGTTAGGGAGTTAGGAGCAAAAAAAAGGGGGACAGCCCTATATTTCTGTGTTAAGCTTTTGAAGGATTTATTCCTCTACACTGGCAATACCAGCCTAACTTTTAAAAACAATGACTGCATACGAAGAGAATAACAGAAGAGTCAGCTTAAGTGCACATTAATGAAAGCGATTTTGTTACGAAGAGCACCTGCTTTGGAGTGCTATGACATGGCAGAACCTGTATTACCCAGCGCTATATTAAAAAAATGAGTTATTCCCAGACTGCCCCAACACGCACCAGACAAAGGATGTGGCGTAAGGGCCAGCGCTGCCGACCTTGGTGCTTGGAAGCATGGTTTGAGTCTCGGCACCAGCTCAACATCCTATGACTTTGGGAAAATCACCCAATCTCCCCTTGCTATCATAAATGAATGTGTTCTTGTGTAATGTAACCGATGCTCATGTAAAGCGATGTAATACCCTTGTATAGCGATGTAATACCCTTGTATCGAGTTCACACTAACTGAACTCTATTTGAAGAGGCCTAACTTTACATCCAAAAGATAGAAGTTTTTTGCGATCAAGCTTGAGGCCGTGAAGTGCATGGGTTTGGAGTCATGACTGCTTTTCCACCATTTTGGAAACAACACCTTTTGCGATCTTCTTGCTAAGAACTAACCTATGTGCTTGGTTGGTGACCCTCCGGAGGCTATCAAGAGCACGTGCTATGTTAAAGCCCTGCTCAAGTACATTGGTTAATGCATCCACTGCAGAGGTCTGGACAGAACAAGAATGTTACAGATTACAATCCGACATAGCTTTTTTACCTCCTTATCTCTGCTAAGTCAATGGAAATGAATTATAGCAATTGTTTTTTAAATAGTACCTGCTTTTCAGTGCTATGAAATGGCAGAACCTGTATTAACAAGCGCTATGTAAAAATAAAAAAAAGGAAAAAGAGTTATTCCCACACTGCCCCAACATGCACAGCACAAAGATCCCTAGGGGAGAGGATGTGGCGTGCGGGCCAGAGCTGCTGACCTTGCCTGGGAACACGGTTCGAGTCTTGGATCCACTCAACATCCTGTGATTCTGGGCAAATCATGTAATCTCCTTTTGCTACAAAAAATGAATGTGTTCTTGTGTAATGTAACCGGTGCTCATGTAAACTGCTGTAATACCTTTGTATTGAGCTTGCGCTATATAAAACTGAAGAAAAAAATAAAGTGCTCCAAAACCCTTTGTGTCGAGTTCTCACTACATAAAATTGTAAAAAATAAATAAATAAGTGATTAATCCTGACATAGGGGGTCATTCCGACCCTGGCGGTCCATGACCGCCAGGGCCGGGGACCACGGAAGCACCGCCAACAGGCTGCCGGTGCTTCCAGGGCCATTCTGACCGCGGCGGTAAAGCCGTGGTCAGAAAAAGGGAACTGGCGGTTTCCCGCCGGTTTTCCCCTGGCCCAGGGAATCCTCCATGGCGGCGCTGCAAGGGATTCCGACCCCCTTACCGCCACCCTGTTTCTGGCGGTTTTCACCGCAAGAAACAGGATGGCGGGAACGGGTGTCGTGGGGCCCCTGGGGGCCCCTGCACTGCCCATGCCACTGGCATGGGCAGTGCAGGGGCCCCCTAACAGGGCCCCATAAAGATTTTCACTGTCTGCTTTGCAGACAGTGAAAATCGTGACGTGTGCCACTGCACCCGTCGCACCCCTGCAACTCCGCCGGCTCCATTCGGAGCTGGCTTCCTTGTTGCAGGGTCTTTCCCGCTGGGCCGGCGGGCGCCCTTTTGGCGGTCGCCCGCCGGCCCAGCGGGAAGGTCGGAATGACCCTCACGGTCTTCCGACGGGGTTACTTTGGCGGGCGGCCTCCGCCGCCCGCCAAAGTCGGAATGACCCCCATAGTCTTTTCACCTCTTCATCTCTGCAAGGTTGATGCAAATGAATTATAGCGATTTTGTTAAGAATGGCACCTGCTTTGCAGAGTTATGAAATGGCAGGACCTGTATTACCAAGCGTTATATTAAAAAAATTAGTTATTCCCAGACTGCCCCAACAAACACCAGGCAAAGAACCCTAGGGGAGAGTGTAGGAAAGTACCATCTTGCCAGGCATGTTACCCCCATAGTATGTGCCCTGTATGTGTTCCCTGTGTGGTGCCTAACTGTATCACTGAGGCTCTGCTAACCAGAACCTCAGTGTTTATGCTCTCTCTTCTTTCTAAATTTGTCACTGCAGGCACACTGGTACACCCATATAATTCCCTTGTATATGGTACTTAGGTACCCAGGGTATTGGGGTTCCAGGAGATCCCTATGGGCTGCAGCATTTCTTTTGCCACCCATAGGGAGCTTAGACAATTCTTACACAGGCCTGCCACTGCAGCCTGCATGAAATAACATCCATGTTATTTCACAGCCATTTTACACTGCACATAAGTAACTTATAAGTCACCTATATGTCTAACCCTCACCTGGTGAAGGTTGGGTGCCAAGTTACTTAGTGTGTGGGCACCCTGGCACTAGCCAAGGTGCCCCCACATTGTTCAGGGCAAATTCCCCGGACTTTGTGAGCTCGGGGACACCATTACACGCGTGCACTATACATAGGTCACTACCTATGTATAGCATCACAATGGTAACTCCGAACATGGCCATGTAGCATGTCTAAGATCATGGAATTGTCACCCCAATACCATTCTGGTATTGGGGGGACAATTCCATGATCCCTCGGGTCTCTAGCACAGAACCCGGTTACTGCCAAACTGCCTTTCCGGGGTTTCCACTGCAGCTGCTGCCAACCCCTCAGACAGGATTCTGCCCTCCTGGGGTCCAGGCAGCCCTGTCCCAGGAAGGCAGAACAAAGGATTTCGTCTGGAAGAGGGTGTTACACCCTCTCCCTTTGGAAATAGGGGTGAAGGGCTGGGTAGGAGTAGCCTCCCCTAGCCTCTGGAAATGTTTTGATGGGCACAGATGGTGCCCATCTGTGCATAAGCCAGTCTACACCGGTTAAGGGATCCCCCAGCCCTGCTCTGGCATGAAACTGGACAAAGGAAAGGGGAGTGACCACTTCCCTGACCAGTACCTCCCATGGGAGGTGCCCAGAGCTCCTCCAGTGTGTCCCAGACCTCTACCATCTTGGAAACAGAGGTGTTGGGGGCACACTGGACTGCTCTGAGTGGCCAGTGCCAGCAGGTGACGTCAGAACCACCTCTGATAGGCTCTTACCTTTCTTGTTAGCCAATCCTCCTTTCTTGGTAGCCAAACCTCCTTTTCTGGCTATTTAGGGTCTCTGATTTGGGGAATTCTTCAGATAACGAATGCAAGAGCTCACCAGAGTCCCTCTGCATCTCCATCTTCGACTTCTACCAAGGATCGACAGCTGACTGCTCCAGGACGCCTGCAAAACCGCAACAAAGTAGCAAGACGACTACCAGCAACATTGTAGCGCCTCATCCTGCCGGCTTTCTCAACTGTTTCCTGGTGGTGTATGCTCTGGGGGTCGCCTGCCTTCACCCTGTACCAGAAGCCAAGAAGAAATCTCCAGTGGGTTGACGGAATCTTCCCCCCTGCTAACGCAGGCACCAAAAGACTGCATCACCGGTCCTCTGGGTCCCCTCTCATCCTGACGAGCGTGGTCCCTGGAACACAGGAACTTTATCCAAGTGACTCCCACAGTCCAGCGATCCTTCAGTCCAAGTTTGGTGGAGGTAAATCCTTGCCTCCCCACGCTAGACTGCAAAACTGTGTACTGTGTGATTTGCAGCTGCTCCGGCTTCTGTGCACTCTTCCAGGATTTCCTTCGTGCACAGCCTAGCCTGGGTCCCCAGCACTCCTTCCCGCAGTGCTCAACCCGCTGAGTTGACCTCCGGCGTCATGGGACCCTCTTTTGTAACTCTGCATGGACTCCGGTTCACAAATCGCCCAAGTGCCTGTTCAGGTACTTCTGCGGGTGCTGCCTGCTTCTGTGAGGGCTCTCTGAGTTGCTGAGCGCCCCCTCTGTCACCTCCTCCAAGGGCCGACATCCTGGTCCTTCCTGGTCCTCAGCAGCACCCAAAAACCTCTACCATGACCCTTGCAGCTAGCAAGGCTTGTTTCTGGTATTTCTGCATGGGAACACCTTCATCGCGACGAGGGACATCTTCCATCCAAAGGAGAAGTTCCTAGTCCTCTTCGTTCTTGCAGAATTCCAAGCTTCTTCCATCCGGAGGCAGCTTCCTTGCACCTTCATCTGGGGTTTCCTGGGCTCCTGCCCCCCTGGACACTGTCGCGACTATTGGACTTGGTCCCCTTGCTTTGCAGGTCCTCAGGTCCAGGGATCCATTTTCAGTGCACTGCTGGTGTTTGTTGTTCTTGTTGAATCCCCCTATCACGACTATTGTGCTCTTCTGGGGTAGTAGGTGTACTTTACTCCTACTTTTCAGGGTCTTGGGGTGGGGTATCTTAGGCACCCTGACTGTTTTCTTACAGTCTCAGTGACCCTCTACAAGCTCCCATAGGTCTGGGGTCCATTCGTGATTCGCATTCCACTTTTGGAGTATATGGTTTGTGTTGCCCCTAGACCTATGTTTGCCTATTGCAACCTATTGTAATTCTACACTGTTTGCATTACTTTTCTGACTCTTACTTACCTGTTTTGGGTTTGTGTACATATAACTTGTGTATATTACTTACCTTCTTACTGAGGGTACTCACTGAGATACTTGTGGCATATTGTCATAAAAATAAAGTACCTTTATTTTTAGTAACTCTGTGTATTGTGTTTTCTTATGATATTGTGCATATGATATAAGTGGTATAGTAGGAGCTTTGCATGTCTCTTAGTTCAGCCTAAGCTGCTTTGCCATAGCTACCTTCTATCAGTCTAAGCTGCTAGTAACACCTCTATTCTACTAATAAGGGATAACTGGACCTGGCACAAGGTGTAAGTACCTTTGGTACCCACTACAAGCCAGGCCAGCATCCTACAGAGAGGATGTGGCATAAGGCCAGAGCTGCTGTTTTTGAAGCTGGGGAACATGGTTAGAGTCTCAGGTCCAGCTCACCATCATGTGATTCTGGGCAAATCATTTAGGGGGTAATTCTGACCCTGGCGGTCATGGACCGCCAGGGCCAACGACCGCGGAAGCACCGCCAACAGGCTGGCGGTGCTTCTGGGGCCATTCTGACCGCGGCTGTAAAGCCGCGGTCAGAAAAGGGAAACCGGCGGTTTCCCGACGGTTTCCCGCTGCCCCAGGGAATCCTCCACGGCGGCGCTGCAAGCAGCGCCGCCATGGGGATTCCGACCCCCTTCCCGCCATCCTGTTTCTGGCAGTTTTCACCGCCAGAAACAGGATGGCGGGAACGGGTGTCGTGGGGCCCCTGGGGGCCCCTGCAGTGCCCATGCCACTGGCATGGGCACTGCAGGGGCCCCCTAACAGGGCCCCATTAAGATTTTCAGTGTCTGCTTGTCAGACACTGAAAATTGCGACGGGTGCAACTTGCACACCAGCAACTCCGCCGGCTCCATTCGGAGCCGGCTTCCTCGTTGCTGGGGCTTTCCCGCTGGGCGGGCGGCCTTTTGGCGGTCGCCCGCCAGCCCAGCGGGAAAGTCAGAATGACTGCCGCGGTCTTTTAACCGTGGTACGGTCTTCTGGCGGTTTCCGCCGCCCGCGGGGGTCAGAATGACCCCCTTAATCTATTCTTTCTACCAAAAATAAATGTGTTCTTGTGCAATGTACCGGTGCTCATGTAAAGCGCTGTAATACCTTTGCATCGAGTTTGCGCTATATAAAACTGCAAAACAAAAATTACAAAATAAAGCGCTCTAATACCTTTGTGTCAAGTTCGCACTACAAAAAACTGCACACACAAAAAAAAAACCCTTGCAGACATCAAAAGAAAGAGCAAGATGACAAAACTAAAGAAGGCAAAGAAACAACATGCCGCCATGGGTGAGGGAAAAAATAAAACAATAGTGTGCCACACTGAGGTACATGCCCAATCGTGCAATAATCCATGTAACAGGATCAGTCTCCAAAGCAGTAACCAAAAAGCCTCAAGGCGGGACAAACGTAAAGCATTTACCTACGACATCAAGGGATTTTTGAAAGGCAGGCCCAAGAATGAATGAAAGTGATGGGCGTGAGATAGATGTTGTTAAACCCCACAGAATATATTACAACATGTTGAGAAGGGCTTGCACACTGCTATGCTCTACCTACAAATGACCATACACTGACATGTCAGACCAGCTCTTCGAGCATTGTCTGATCACCCTATAGGCCAGTTCAAACCTGATTACTAGGTCCATGAGGACTGCCCAAATGCTGCTCGAATTTAGGAAAGAGTGAAGGCTCACCCCTTTAAAGAAAACAGCATCACAAAAGATCAACCATCCACAATCCAGCTACCTCTTCCTTTAGTCGTTGACTTCACGGCCATCTTTGACTCTGTACAATGCTCTTCTGCTTTTTGGCTAGGTTTTCACTATAGAAATAGTGCACACATACATGCATTAATGTTGTGGTGGGAGTATCAGCCAAAAGGTTAGCCACTGCACTCATAGGCTTTCATGTGTGTGTCGAGAGCAGCCATGCGTGTTTGTGGGTGATCTGTATGGATTGTAAGATTTCTTTAATTTGTGTCTCCAAGAAAGGTAGTGTTAGCAGCTATGCCATAGACAAGGGGGTAGAAGCTAGGCAATACGCAAAAAGGCAAGAAGGAACTTTAGCAGGTAGGCCATAAGCAGAGGAGGCAGGTTTATAAGTTCACTCCAGGACACACTCCTTCTGTTGGGAAGGGCAAGACTTGGATTGTGAGAAGGATGCCTTCACAGCGAACTAATGAATGCATAACTGATTGTGGAAAGCAACCCAGTGCTTTTCGAAGAGCTGCCTCATGCTCATTCCGAGACCTGGGTCGCTTGTCTTGTTTTGAAAATGCATTCTCTATTTTGACAACAGTCTAGACGAGAAATAAACAGCTGGCACCCAGGCAAAGTCTCACTGCTAATGATTAACTTCATAGTCAGTCTACTCCACAAATACATTCTACTCCATAGCAAAAGGCAGCGATATCAAGTTTCCCAGTTTCAATTATTGGTGGTTTATCCAGTCCAGGCAATTTGTTTGCATTCAGGAACTTGCAGTCCTGACGATATGGAATCAAAAAGATTACAAATCCCAGTATCCAAATAAACTTGTACTGGATGAGCTCATTTATATGTGGAACTGGGAAACTCTGCCAAATAACAATAAAGTGAACTCAAAACAATCAGTAAACCGAATAGTGCCATGAAGTTACACCAAGTATTGTTCACTAGTCACTCTTGCACGTAAATAGTCACCCTTCGGATGAAAGGCATATGTGTATAAAAATGCCTACGTGGAAAGTCGGAGCTCAGTGCTTGTGACAGAAACAAGGCACAGCATATTCTATATAAATCGCAACAGAGGGATAACAACTGTTGGCTAAAGAGGGATGACTCAGTTGGAGGTCAGCGTTCTAGAATTTGATTGAACAAGCTCACAAAAAATGAACAGTGGTGTACTGGAGCAGGCTTGCTGGTTTTCCAAATCCGTGTTTGACTGGCCCCCCTCTTTGTGAAACTCCCAAAAAGTGTGTTTGACTCAAGGATAGCTTTTCAATTTAGACCATATCCCATCAGGGTCGGACTGGTCTATACGGCAATCAGGCAGTGCGGATTGGCTGGTCTGACAGGTCAGAGTGAGGGATGGCTTTTTTGACTGTTTGTGTGCCCGTTTTAGGGTCTGGTGGGTCGGTGTTTACTGTTGATTTCCTCAATATTAAAACATTTACTGCAGCAAGCACAACGCATGCAGTATTCACCCCTGTGAAACAACTATACAGCGTGTCTTCATAAGTTCAAAACTGCCCCAATTTGCAAGCATGGACTACTTTTTTGGCCATCTAATACACTAATTGGGGCCACTTTTCTATCTAAGTTGGACACCGTATCCTATTGAACAAGAAGACTGCTCGATCCCAGTCAGTAGAAGCAGCAAATAACCTTATCAATACCTAAATATTGTATTCTAGTTTTAAATTGACAAAATCCAATGTACATCTCTGTGAGTCGAAGAGAATTTGTTCTGGGGTTGTTAGGTGAGCATGTCGTGAGATCAAATAGGTTATGGTCTGGAGTTCAATGGAATCACTGAGGGGTGCCAAAACAACCGTCCTTGATTTGGGGTGTGGGGAAATTATCTGTTGCCAGGCGACTAAATCTGAAGCAAAGACATTGTAAGTATGGCCGGCTTAGTCAGAGGTGACAGCATGGACAATACAGATGTGACACAGTATGTCTGGTCTTTGTTATGCCATGCTAAGTCTAGGGTATCAAATCAGATATCCTGAGCCCCCCCAGACAACACAGACGGGGACCAAGGGGCATCAGCCTGGATGCAGAGTCAGTGGTACGGAAATATATGGTCTACAATGTGGCAATGTACAGTCTATAGTGTCTAGGAAAGTGTTTTCCAAACAGTGGGTCGTGAGCTGCTTTTTGGAGGGTCACGAACATCCAAGCAATAAATAAGGAAGCCTTTACATTCTGTATTTATCCTGTCATATTTGCTGTGCTTCAAAGAAGGAAGGATAAAACGTCAGGCTATGTCTTCTGACAAAGTCCTGCTTATTTTTTTTACATGAGGGTTAGTGTTTACAAACTCCTCTCACTTTGCAGTCACAGAAAGAAATGTAAAGTGAACTATGTGACAAATCTTACTGGGATAAATTAACTGTGAAAGGAAAGGCTGTAGGATGCCATTTTTTATTACACACAACAAAATATATATACCTGTAAATGAACTGTGCACATTCAGCAGTTAGGAAAGCAAAAATTAAGCATGTTCTGTGTAATTCTGAAGTGTGATGGAAACAATTAGGGTCAAAACAAATCTAGACATGTCATTTGGTGATGTGCAAATGATTATTTACTGAAATCCGATTCCCATTATCATTTGTGTGTAATACAGTTTTGTCACTATAAAACTCTATGTCAGGGCAAAATGCCCAGTTTGTTCTAAAAAGTGGACCATGGTTCTAAAAGGTTTGGGAAGCATTGGTCTAGGACATGATACCAGCCACTCTGGGGCTCAGGCAAAGATGCCAGGGTGTGGGAGCGCAAGCTAATAGAAGTAAACTTGTACATTCCAGGTCATCATGTATTTAAACTCAGTCAAAGTGCACACAGTGGTTCTCTGAGGCAGTCTGGAACATTGCAGGATACAGACAGAGGCACCGGATCAGATAGCCTGGGGTCAAAGGGCATCAAACCACGAGAGCCAAGAACATCGCATTGTGGGGCCTTGTCTGTGTTAGAAGAAGACACAGTCAATGACCCATGGGTGCCTTCTACAAGATACTAGACAGCATGTGACCCACCTGAACAAGATATTGGGGCACAGTCTGCAGTACAAAGGTTTCAGTCAATGATGCAGGAGTCTGGTACAGGGCATCACATCTTGGAGCACGGTTGGCGACATAGCAGAGTATAGTCTGATACAATGCACTATAAAGCTCTGTGACTGAGGATAAAATACTCTCTGGAACGAGTCATACAGCCGAGACAAAAAGGGGGCCATATCCCGTGGAACAGTCTGAGTTTGAGGAAGCGCCCCCTGGGACCAGGTGTTACACTGTCTGTGGTAAAGTGGGGCTGAGTCTGTGATAGGAGAAACTGAGGTAAGTACACACACAGTTGGGCCTCGTACAATGAAACCAGATCATAGTGCCACGCAAACGCGTACTCTGGTGCATACAGTTTATAAAGTGGGTACACACAATTTTGGGATGTGAGTGCTCATAGTCAAGAGCTGCACTAATAGACAGAGGCACAGAGTCTGGGGAGCAGGGGCACACGGAGGCTCACATTTTGACGCACCGAACGGGGGGCATCAGTGGGTATTCGGAATGTGCACCCTTTGACATCACACACCACGACTGGGTCACAGGGCACACGTGCTCATGTATAGAGGGCACGGTGTTTGACAATTAGTGCACACAGGTTTTCATACAGGGGCCTGCTGTCTGAGACACAAAATACTCAGCCTGGGTAGATGGGCCAGCCGCCTGTTGCACAACGAGCACACGAGCCGGGAGAACCGAACACACAGACGGAAGCACACAGGCTGATTCATGGGGACACAAAGATTCGGGTGCTAAGTCAGTGAAGCCAGCAAGGAGAATGTGGCAGAGAACATGGGGTATTATCACGAACTGACGCTCACAGCACGCTTGGCACACATCAGGCTGGGGTACAACGCATTCAGCAGGACCACAGGGCAACCCTCTGCGGCCACTAGGCCAGCTTATTAGGACTCAGGCACTAACCGGCTCTGTTGCGCCTGGGCTGCAAGTCCCTCCACGACAGCTCCTGGCTCCCCGGGTCCAAGGTGACTTCATAGCAGCGGTTCTTCCTGAGCAGTGTAGAGCTCAGCGGCTGCAGATCAGGGCCCATTGTGCTGCTGTACACGGGCCTATTTCTACTGGGCACAGGCGCCCAGGTCTTCGGGGTGCCCGCTGTGCCAGGACTCCCGCGTTGCCCTCCGCAAGATCTAGAGACGGCTAGCGGTCCCTGTGATCCATTGTCCGAGGGCGGAGGCGGGCACAGGGGCGGGCACCGGCTCTCACGTCACCTGGCAGGAGATTAGTAGCAAGGCCGGGACGTCACTAAGAGGGGCGTGCATCACCTCGCAGACTGAGCCTGCCCCCCGGGAAGTGGGAGGAGCGAGGGAAGTGTGTGAGACAGAAGCACAGTCGGAGGCAGCCTGGGGGAGCATTATGGACAAGAGCTCCCCCACTTCCCTCAGAAAGTGAGTTGTGGAACTGGCTGTACCGTAACAGTGTCTGGGACTGCTATGGTACCCCACCTGAAATACACATTTCTTTAAAAAAGTGATCTTTGCAGCTCGAATCCATTGCTCTCCAGAGAGTCTCCCGAATTGTTTATCAGTCGTTCTGATGGTCCTTTTCAATTCCAAACAGCCAACAGTGATACATAATATTATGGCTTTAAATCTCCTTGTAAAGTCTGTCTGACAATTAAGGAAGTTTAACAGAAGGCACGGGCCACGGCGGACCGGAGAGCTGAGCAGTCGATGCTGTAATTTTAGGTCAAGCAGAGGCGTGAAATACCACTAAAATCTTGGTCTCATCGAGCGAGAAGTGTGCTGCGCTATTTTATTTGTATTATTAGGTCTACTGATTTTAAAGGAAGAGTGTAATTTATATGTATAACGATGATCTGTGGAATCCATTGTATCTATTGGGCTTTTAGTGAGAGGGGAGACATTTCATTTGTAATCTGTTTCAGCGGGTCTCACTTTCCCAGCCTGATCCCACCCCCATCCCTTAACCAGTCCACAGTTCCAATACTTTTTAATCACGTTATCATATCTCTCTACTCACCGTCATTGGGTGAAATGGGGCACATCACAGACCAGTGACTCCTTGTGAGTGTGAAAAAATGCACTTTTTTGAAACGGGTTCGTATTACATAAAACATCCTCGGCTTAATGCCTCACAGAACTAAAATCTCACTATGTATGTAATAAACAGGCTCGCCTTCCCCCCAAACCCTAAATCCCGCCCCCTGTATACATACCTGTCAAAATTTGACATTCTGACCTATTGGAGTGCTATGAATGTATCACTTTAAACTTCCCCTCCTGCTTAACAGTGAACCAATTGACATTTGCTAAACTTGATAATCCTACGGCATAACCTTTAACTCCAGGACTTCCGTTTTGGGCTTGTTGACCCCCCCCCCCCCCCTCCTTTCAGCCTGATTAGCATATGTTAACCAAAATAACCTTAAGTAAAGGCCTGCAAACTTGTGGGCCAACCACCACTTTTGCACCTGTCTCAAAGCGACAACCAAACACAACTTCCTATTCCCTTATATACCTGCTGCAACCAGCCTGCCCACATTGCGACCAAGTAAGCCAATTTTACTTTCCCTCAGACTTAACATGAACAGAGTGAGCAGGTGGGCTTTCTACGCAAGGGCTGCCACCGAGTACACCTACCATAAAATCTCATGGGTGGCAGCCCTAAAATGTATATATAACCATTGTGCTATGTTATTTACTGGATGTAGTCCAAGAAGCACAGTCATCTAGACTGTGCCTGTATCTCCCCAATGCCCTCGGGGAACAGCGTCCCCTTTGGTCTGCTGTCCTCCCAAAGCTCGCTTGTGAGAATATCACCAGTTAAAGGGTCAGCTCCATCCTCCAGACAAGTGAAATACCACCTATAGGATTCAGTAGGATCACTGGTCCTAAAAACCTTACTCATCCACAATCTCCGATGTTTTCAATGGAACCACACCCCAAAAACACCCAATTTCACTCTTCTTGGTGACGCAATTTTCTTATATAAGTCAGTGGAGCTGCAGAGACTGACACAGACTCTACCATTAGACTCAAGTCAGGCAATGAATGGCAACCCAGATGTCTTGAAAGGTTCTACATTAAGTGAGAATTGTCACTGTTTCACACTGATGAAAACTTTTTTTTTGTGAATCGTTTTTTATGAAGACATGTTGAGCGGCTGGTGGCAGTTTTGGGGGACTGTCAGACTTTCACCTAAATAAAACAAGCACTATATAAAGAACAAAATATGTTTTATTGTAAAAGCACACATTCCACTAGTTCCAATAAGTGCCCTTGAAGTGGACTACATATTGTGCTGATGTGCACATTGTGCAAGAAAAAAATACCGTCACTCACAGGTAAGCCAATAGCTGAAGTGTGTCACATGCTGTGGTGAGTGGAAGCAAAATGGGACACTGCACTGGATCAGTGGATGAATTCTCGTGACTTGACCAGCGATGGTTTCTTCCAGAGGGTGGGGAAGCATCGTCCCCCCACCCACTGTGAGCAGCACAGGCAAAAATAAAACTTTTATTGCCATTTTATTTTTTACCAGTGCATTGTGCACCAGCCCTATGTCATGCCTGGCGTGTCCTCTGCTGATTGGCAGCAGAGGACTGTAGCACTGGCTTGACTGGATGCTCCAAAGTGACATGCACACTTTGAAGCTCTCCACTCAGCTGCTTAAGGACAGCTGGGTGGAGACCCAGCAAAGGCCTCTAGAGCCTGAAGGAGCGTCCGGCCAGACAGCTCTATCCAGTCCAGGTGCTGCTCTCATGCTGATTAGTAGCATGAGGGCAGCACCTGGATTGGTTAGGGTAGCTCTTCCGGCATCCATGAAGAAGAAGAGCACTGAGGAGGACACACAGCCTGTGGGTAAGTGCCATTTTTATTTTAAATGTGTAGTGCATGTGTGTGTAATGCATGTATGTGTGTAATGCATGCAAGTGCAGTGTTGATTTGTACTTAGTGTTATGGTTTGGGCTTTTTGAGGGCAGGGGTTATTTTTAGGGTTTTTGGAGGGAGGGGGTGTTTTTTTGGGGGGGGCGGGGAAGTGGTGGGCACTTCACTTGCCCCACCACTTTCAAACGGTACCAGCTGCCGCTGGACTTGACCCATACATTATCTTTCTAAAATTGCTGGCATTGGTATTGTACACTCAAGAAAATGCAATGAACTATATGCATTTTCTCACAGACTCTTTTGTGCAATACACTAACCCATATAATCCAAAACAGGAGTGAGCAACACATCTGACAGCAACTAGAGATAGTGTCAATAAATGCACTCCAAGAGAAATTGGCTATAGCTATCTCTGTGTTTCAGTACGTCCAACCACCAGGCTGTCTTGAGTGGACATTTGGGTGGTAAGGGAGGGTTGACACAGCCCTCAAGATATTTTGAAAGTTTCTTTCAGCTAGTGCTGTTTGTCAGCCAGCTTTCCTGAGCATGCTGTCAATATAGGGCCTAACAAATGGGAAAAGCGAAGGTGGCTACAGTCTAAATGCTTGTGAATAAAAAAAAAACTGGGTTCGCTAAAAGTAGCATTCAGAACCTGGGTCTTGTTGACAGCTAGATAACCGCAACACCAACCAAATAGCAAACAAGCAGCCTTGTCTACGTTCAACAACCTATACATAAATTTTCTCCTTGCGCACTGGCAGCGGGCCAGGATAGGTATAGTCCCTACCGGACTTTGGTGCTTTCCACGAGACATATCTCTTTTAGTAAGTGGGATAGCAAAATACAGAAAGCAAGAACAAAGCATTTCTGGTAAAGAATGACATACAAGGAACTTCGTTTCAAGGTTTACTTAAATGAATTAATGTACAGAAATGCACATGCTGATCCATCAAGTTAAATCAATAAGTATTAGAATCAATAGGAGATACAGCAAAACTCAATAAAGTTCTTCTCAATAGCCAACATAGATTAGTATTCAAAGAGTAGGAAAGTATCTACTCCCAACAGAGAGAAATCTCTCGCTTTTATATGGCTTTAGACAACAGCTTCATACATTTACTACATTAGTACATGATTCAAACGTTCATAACCAAGAGAATAAAGCAAAAGCAACAGTTGATAAAGAAATACATTTTAGAATTCTCTCGCTATTCTCATACGTGGAGTTCTAGTGTTCACAGCATCTGCTCTCTATACATGAAATGTTAAATAGTTTGTTTTTCAGGCTGGGGCTTTTGCTGTGTCATTGAGAAGGTACACTGTTCTCTGATAGTCACTGGAAATAATTTCTCAGATACTGAAAGTTTACGAGTCTTTATTAAGACAGCACAACTCAGCAGCTCACATCATGTGTTAAACATCAATGTCATGAAAAGATGGACAACGAGGCCTAAATTGTCCTAAGTTAAAGGAACATGAATTATTACATGCTAAACATTGAAATCGAAAATTTTAAGCAGTCCACGTTTTCAGCCTCAATGGAGCAAGCCGCAGGTCTTTCATCAGTGGGTATCCCATGGCAGGTGCTTTAAATTCACACAAATGTACCCGTTTCTCTATATTGAACCTTCATTGTTTTAACATAAAGCTACCTCAAAGTGATGGATTGAAATACTTGAATCAATTTGAATCCTAAGTAGAAAGACTTAACCTCAGTGAGAGATGTTCATTCAGGACTGCTAGGCCATACCCCATTCGAAAAGAACCACAGTAAGCAAAAATAAGGCTTCAATCATGCTGTGCCTTTCAAGATAAGTTTCCGGATGAATCCCAATGCTACACACAGCTCGATGTGCACAATGGTCATGCTCATGCCACTTAGGGTGACTCACTGACAACACACAGAGAGCTGAAAGAAACACATAAATATATCGGTTTCACTGGTAAATTACTCTGAGTGTAATTGGAGCCCTTCATTTTGTAGCTCATCAGTCTCACTACAGAGAACGATGTAAGTAAATTGGATATGGAACCACCAATCTACACTAAACTTGAAGGACCAACATTTGAAGAACCAGGAATTGGTTCACATTTGCATCACCCTAAACATCATACTATGATAAAGGAGCTTTTTTGACTCCACACCCTTTGACAATGTTTATAAAACCTGTTATACAAGATCCAAAACATTATCACATGATTACCCTACATTAAATTCATATACAACCCTTTAAGATATAATTAAATCTTGATGAAGTGATCTTGCATCCGGGCCTCGCCTACTAGGCTGTGTTAAAAAATGATTGTGTAGTAATAACCATTGTTAACCTGCCTGGTATAACTTGTTGTTTTAAACTGTTCCAAATTAAATAGAAACACTTTTGGTACTCTTACTGGCACAAAGTCTTATATCCACTGCCACCTCTTTCTCTTCAATTTATACAAGAATCTCGGAGGATTAAACACTCCGATTGTGGTAATTCATTTTCCTTGTGGTTTTCTTGTAGATTGACATGTTTTGTTTTAATACTGCAATATCCTGTGTTTTTGACTTCCTCTTTTCTCAGCATTTAGCCACCCTACACTTTAAACTAATACATGAAACAGTGACATACCAACCTCTGTACTTTTTAGAGCAAACAATTTGAAAGCACTAGAGCCCTGAACACATACAGGGAGCCTGGGATATAATTCAGGACTATTTACAAAAGGTAGGTCCTTTTTTATGTTTCTGATGTTTTGACTTGCGGTGCTGAAACTAAGTAATGAAGCTAAGTACTAGCAATTCCTGTTTCCTTACTTCTGAGTGAAGGAAATGCTCGTTCGCAAGGAAGAGGAGGCAGATATAGGGTGATCCTATTTTGGAAACTAAAAACTGGGACATTTCACTAAAAGAAGAGAAGGACTACAATTTTACTCCAACCGAGGGACTGAGAATGACGAAGAAACTGACAAACACGGCACTAAGGGAATAAAATGAATAGCACGTTTTAAACCCAGAATCATATCTGGTAATTACATTCATTAAATTGCTTTCAAATAAGCTGCTAGCTAGTCCTGCTTTGGGACACATAAAAAACCTGCCTCCGTTTGTTTTCAGTCAACCCTCATTAAAAACGGGACATGTGTGAAATTTGAAAAACCGGAAGCCCTTTCTCTTCTCTGACAAAAGAACAACAGCATTGTTCTTCTCTGAGCTGGCTCATATTTAATATTGTTAGGGTTTCCTTGGCGATGGGAACCATCATCACTCCTCACTTGACAGCATAGAGCAGGGATCTACAATGCTAATCACTCTGTAGAGTGAAGCAGGCCCTACCTACCGCCTCCATATTCTGTGCATGTAAGGCCAGGCAGGCAGCCCGGAGTAGGAAATTAGACAGCAGCGGTAAACATATATGCCGAAAATGTTGTATGTGTGCACCAATGTGTCTACTTCTCACGCCCCCTCTATAAGGATACCATTTGTTCTGTAACCCCTCCCACATCAGCCTGTCCGTGCCCTAAGCTCTGCACATAAGGGAGCATCAGGAAACGATCTAAGAGGATTCCAGGACCAAAGGGGCTAATTTTTCTCAAGAGCAACTTGCACATCTGAAAAAATAACTGAATGAGAACATTTCTGAATCCTAGAAGTCTCAATGATATGTTGTCAGTATTCGTTGCGGCTAAAATGTATATGAGATTCAAACTTTTTCCAACTGGCAAAGCCCATTCTTACTTCTTTTTTTTTTAGAGTGAAATATAGCCAGTCATTTGCTTCACCTGGTTGTGCCCTCGACCTGCAGGACAATCACAATGCAAATGTGATATGAGCAGATTGTTTCCCTGGAAATAAGCAACCTACCATTTTTAAGTACAACTGTACTTTTAGCCATTACCCAGCCACCCTTAATTTATTCTAAATGCCTAATTTACCTAACTGTCTTACATCCACTAATTTAACATTTAAATATAATTTAATACCAGCAGTGAACTAGTTTTAATCACCCACAGTTATGACATGTGAGTGAGATGAAGGACATACAAATGAGGCATGTTGTTCAAGGTCACAAAAAGTGGCCAAGCAGGAAAGTCAAAGTTACATTCAAGGTATCGTAGATGTGCAATCAATACCTCTCCATTTAAGTACAACTCCTCTATTTGTCTTGCCAATCAGTAGTATCTCATTTTTTTCTTAAAATCATATAGCATAACTCGCCACTGCAATATCCGTTCTTCTTTCATTTGCCTAAAGAAGAATCTCATTCTCAAAAATTCTGCTCATTTCACTTCAGTTCTTGAAGAGACTCAGTATTTGGATTATTAATGGTAAAGGTTTGGGTCTCAATACTCTTTTTTAAAAACTAGGGGCCTGATTATGACTTCGTCGGACAGAAAAGCCCGCCTGCCGAAGTTCTGAAGGGTAGGTTGCTGCCAGTGTGGCAGCATCCCCGCCAGGGGTATTACGAGTTTGCTGCTAGGTCAGCGGGCGGAAACCCAGTTTCCACAAGCTGGCCCAGTGGGAAACGGCCTACATCATTGTCTCCGGCTCATAATAGAGCAAGCTGCAATGCTGTAGTGCGTAGGGTGCAAAGCAGACAGTGAACATTGTGGTAGGGCTGGGCAGGGGGGTCCTGCACTGCCCATGCCAAGTGCATGGGTAGTGCAGGGCCCTCACTGGGCCCCCCTGGACCCTGTCTCCACCAGCCTTTTTATGGCGGTTTTACCACCATGAAATCGGTGGTGGAGAAAGGGGTCGTAATCCCCAGTGCAATGCTGCTTGCAGCGCTGTCGTGGTGGATTAGGACTGCCAGGTCATCGTGAAGTTAAAATCTGGCGGTGCTGGTGGTCCGACCGCAGCGCAACCAGTGTGGTCATAATGTGGCGATCGGACCGCCACATTGGTGGAGGTCTGACTGCTACCGCGAGTCTGGCGGTCAGCAGATTGCCAGACTCGTAATGATAGACTGTGTGTTTAGGAACAATTTGGAAAAGTCCTATAGTTAATATATTTCTCCTGCTAAGTGAAATTGTAGAAACCCCATTGCGTCTCACGAAGCAAGTCAAGTCCATTTGTTTAGAGAACTTCAGCTATAGAGTTGGAAATGAAGACTCATATTTAGGTTGGCACTTGTGGATACAAGGGGTGGGTAGTGCAACCCTCTTCTACACGTAAATGCTTGCTTCTTAGCCATGCCTTCAACCCATCCACCTACTCAATTCCACTCATTCTGGTGAGTACCTGCACTTCTTTTACCAATTTAAAGCACTTTTTACTCATAATGCGTCTTTGAAGAGATTGGTCTTGATTTCTTTCTGAATTGTAGTGTAGGATCCGTTCTGCCGTTGAAGGAAATGTTGTTGCAGATTCTTGGTGAGTAGATGGACAATGCCTGCCTGCTGTGTTTTCCTTCTTGCAGTTCATCAGTGGCATTGTTTCAGTGTCCTGGCTCTTAGTTTCATACATTTACCTGAGTTGGTCATTTTCTCATTCAGGTGTGCGTGGATGCTTCTGATGGCCTTGTATGTACTCTGTGCTAGCTGGTCTTGAAGGTGATACCGGTTCGGAGGGGAACTAAATGTTGTAGTTATGTGGATGACCTTCTTTATCTTTTGAATATACTTTGTACAATGTGTAGAATGACTGTCAAATGTTCTCTATATGTGTTGGGGCAGGTTTTTGGCTTCATTCAGGTGCACACTTGCCCTGAAGTCGGTTTGGGGAAGCAAGGGTTTCAGTTTTTGTTAGGATAGATAGCTCAAGCCATTACGTCTTGGGTTTCTTTGTGATATGTTCCCGGACTTGGTGGTATGTGTCAAAGGTAAGTCCAAGTAACTTTGCCTCGACTGTCCTGAGGGGCAATGATCTGATTTGGGTTCTGGTTAGGTAACCAAGAATGAATATATGGTTGTCTGGTGTTCTTCAACATCAGGATGATTTCTTTTTTATTTTTTTAGTGGAGTTTTGAATATGTCCTTGACATTCAGATCCAGTTTAGATCAAGGCATGTTTTGAGTGGTGCAGTGTCATAAGTCAATGAGACTTTAATATATTTCTGAGTGCCATTGATATTTTGGTGGTTCTTGTAGCTGTTATTGGTAACTATGATGTTACCAGATGGGGAAGACGACCCACAGCGTTGTTTCCCCGGGGCTGGCGTCACCAACAGTCATACCCTTCTCTCTCTCCAGGCCTTTAACCTGGAGGGGCACAAGCAGGATATCAGGCATCAGAAAGAGGGACATGGGTGGCAACAGACATGTGCGCTGGCTGGTGGCAGGAAGAGAAGCCAGTGGACGTCCTAAAGCATGGATGGATAATGAAGGACGTGTGGGACGACTTTCCTAAGTAAGGATCGGGAGTCAGAGGAGTCCTGAGACCTTGCAGAGATCACAGGGATCCTTTCATATTGGGAAAAGAAAAAGGTCAAATATTTGCAGATTTGTGGCCAGGTCTCCTTTTAGGAGCAGTGCTTTTGAATAGAGAGCTATCTAAAGAAGTGAGAATTCCTGATTTGATTTATAAGATGGTGCTGAAATCATCAGCCAGACAGACACAAGTTAAGTCTAAGACAATCTTTAAATTCACATTAGGTTGTTGAGTATTCATAGGCAATGTTTCTAGATCAGAAGTTCTTATATTTAGACTTCTATTGACCCCCACATAATCCTTACTGGAATCCGAGGACCTCCACTGAATATTTATTGGACCTCAGGTACTGCCACTGATTCGTTACTGGAATGCAGGGACCCCCGCCTAAGGAATTTTGATGATATGAACCACAAAATAATACACAAATCATGAAATGTTTCATTTAATTCGCACACAAATGTTAAAAACAGTTAAATTTTAAAGGGAAGGTTATAGATTTTCTAAATTCAATAAGGGCAGCCTATCATCTATACAACGTTTGATGCTATTGTACAGTTTCACAAAACATGAAACAATCTGAGAATACTAACTTAATTTTTAGCTTCTTTGAGAAGTTGGGTTCCTGGTTGACTGGGATGTGAGCCCTCGTCAAGCAGCACCCACAATTCTTGTTGTGGTAAGGCACAAGCAAACCCAAATTAACCCATGGTCAACACCCTGGTAGCTTCGCTCAGAGCATCCAAGTTTAACTTAGAGCTAATGTGTAAACTATTTGTGCAATACTTCAGACAGTAAAACAGTAAAAGCACCACATAAAACGCATCCCACACCACGTTAGAAAAATAGAGTAAAAGTTAATAAATAAAACAAGAGCAAAGTGACAAAAGTCCAATTCCAATCAGTAGACCGGAGATTCTCATTTTTAAAGAATAAGGGGGTGATTCTGACCCCGGCGGTCTTAGACCGCCGGGGCCAGGGTCGGCGGGAGCACCGCCGACAGGCCGGCGGTGCCCCGCAGGGCATTCTGACCGCGGCGCTTTGGCCGCGGTCAGTGCAGGAAAACCGGCGGTCTCCCGCCGGTTTTCCGCTGCCCCTAAGAATCCTCCAAGGCGGCGCAGCTCGCTGCGCCGCCGAGGGGATTCTGACCCCCCCTACCGCCATCCTGTTCATGGCAGGAAAGCCGCCATGAACAGGATGGCGGTAGGTGGGGTCGCGGGGCCCCTGGGGGCCCCTGCCGTGCCCATGCCAATGGCATGGGCAAGGCAGGGGCCCCCGTAAGAGGGCCCCGCAAAGTATTTCAGTGTCTGCCTTGCAGACACTGAAATACGCGACGGGTGCCACTGCACCCGTCGCACCTTCCCACTCCGCCGGCTCGATTACGAGCCGGCATCCTCGTGGGAAGGGAGTTTTTCCCTGGGCTGGCGGGCGGTCTTTTGGAGACCGCCCGCCAGCCCAGGGAAAAACTCATAATACCCTCCGCGGTCTTCTGACCGCGGAGCGGTATAATGGAGGGCGGAATTCTGGCGGGCGGCCTCCGCCGCCCGCCAGAATCAGAATCACCCCCTAAGTGTCAAATAGTGCCTAAAAGCACAAAGCACCAACTGTGGCTATCTGGTCGGGCTAGCCTGGGTCAAAATCAAAAGTCCAGGCTAACTGCGGAGGAGCGCAAGTCGGATGCAGTCTCAAATTAATCCTGCTGAAGCTTAACCTTCTCAAGTTTTGTGCCAAGAGTCCTGTTCATGTTGGAGAGGGCCACGAGGAGCAAGGAGAGTGTCACAGGAGGCTATTGGCATGGCAGGAAGAGCAGGCCAGGCATCATGGACGGGTGAGCTGGAGCTTCAGTTTGGCGGTCCCCACCGAGTGGTCGATGCTGATCTAAGAAGAGAATGGCTAGAGGTGCTCTGTCCTAAAATTTGTTACAAGCATTGTGGTCCTTGTGTAAATTGGCTTCTTTTTAGTGCCAAGAGCCCAATAGCTTTATGTAACTTCCTTGAGCCACACCAATGGTCCAGGACCTGAAGGACACTACTTGAGCATCAGGAATTCACTGCAGCTGGGTCCATGAGCTGATTGTGAGCCTTTTATGCCACTGAGTCTAAGATCAGGAGGCCAGCAGACTAGTTCTTGGAGTCACTGTGGAGTCCTGGATTCAAGATGAAATTGCAGGTCCAGTTCTCCTTCCCCAGGCAAGAGGGCAGGCAGCGGTCAGCACAGCAGGGCAGCAATTCCTTCAGAGCAACATTCCAGCAGAGTGGCAGTCCTTGTAGCAGCAAACAGTCCTTCTTCATGGCAGATTATCAACAAGTTCAGAAGTGTACTGAAGAGTTAGAGTCTGAGGTCCAGTATTTATACCCAGTTGTGTCTTTGAAGTGAGAACAAGCTTCTGGAGGCATGCCTTTGAAGTGCACAGATGCCCTGCCTTCCTGACTCTGGCTCCAGACTGACTACAGTGGGTAGGCAACCCTTTTTGTGGAGAAAGGCCATAGCCTATTCACATGTAAGTGTGGTTGGGCCCAGCTCCTTCCACCATCCTGCTAGTGATATCCCATCAAGGCACAACATATCTTCCCATTGTGTGTGGCTGTTTGGGAGGAATATACAAAGTCCAACTGTCAGCTACATCCAGTCATATGACCCAGAAACAGGCTTCAGGCACTAAATTGCCAAAGTGGCATTTTCAAAAACTGTAATTTAAAATTTGAATCCCCCATAAATTAGGATTTTACATTCCAATTACAGAGACACCAAACATGAATTGGTTATCTCTTCCCATTTGGAAATTACATTTAAAAATGTAATAAGATAACTCCAGTTTTATCATATGGGAGGAGTAGACCTTACAGTAGTGAAAAATTAATATAAAAGCTTTTCACTGCAAGGGCATGTGAAATGTAAAAGTACATGCCCCACTTTTTAAATATATTGCATCCTGCTCTCTGGGCTATTCTGGGCATACTCTATGGGTGGCTTACATGTAATAAGAAGGAAGATTTGGGCCTCGCAAAATGTTTATTTAGTCAGGTCAAATGGCAGTTTAAAATTGCACACCCACAGGTTGCAATGAAAGGCCTGAGACATATTTATGGCTCAAATCTTTTTTGTTTAAAATCTTTTGAGAGTAATACATTCAGATTCAACTGGCTGGTGAGGAAAAGAGCAATGCAGAACTTAGAAATGGGGGGGGGAAAGGGAAAGCGAGGAGAAGAGAAGGGGGGACAGAATATGGAGGGAACCAAGATGAGTAGGAGGGAAAGGATTTATCCAGGAGTTCCAGCAATCCAGTGTTAATTATGAAGCAGCACTAGGGTAATAGTTAGACAAGGCCCTATCCAGGAAATGCCAGCCCTCTTAAGTCAAGCTATGTCAGTGCTGTCTGCTGTTCCTGGCCTCCCATTATCCAGAGTATTCATAAGTACTGGGGGCAGGTTAGCCCTTGAAGTTCTTGAGCCAGAAATTGAACACAGGGCCCACACATTTTGTTGAATTGTGGCAACTTATGGTCCAGGGAGGCTGTGAGTTTTTCCATCCCAATAATGTCCCGCAACTTATGCAGTCAATCCGCATGGGTTGGTGGCCCATTTGGCAGGGTTAACCTGTTTCATAGGGCATAGGGCCATAGTTATGAACTTTCCTTTGGAGTACTGAAAAGTGTATGTTAAGACATTGAGGAGCCCCAAAGGGTTGGATATTGATGTAAAAAATTGCATTATTGTCTTTTTGGACGTCTTTCGAATATCGTTTGAGCTTGGGATAGTGCGACAGAAGCTGGGTCAGAGTACCTGTGTGGCAGCAACACCAGCTGCCCTCGGAGGTGCCACTGTTCCATTGCGTCAGTCTGACTAGTGTATAATACCAGTAGTGAGTTACCTTCCGTATTGCCTCTTTCCCTGCCGCACTGAAGGAGGTTGTGCAATTGACATTTGAGTCCTGCCTCCCACATCTTCTGAGCAGGGTATTTCTCAACAGAGGTGGCTTTATTAAGATAGCTGTAGATTTCTGAGAAGAGGCCTTTGTCATCTTTCTTGGTGACAAGCCCCTTTTCGAAGGCAGAAAGCTGCCGTCTGGCATGCGGATGGATTGTGGGTTGTGCGACCCAATTTTTAACCATAATGTACCGCCAGTGCTCCCCAACCGGCATGCCATATTCTGCATGCAAGCATGGGAAATCCATGAAGCCTGTATGGTTGAAGAGATCCTCTCTTCCAATCACCTATGAATGGCTTCCTACCAACTACAGAAATCAGACACCAAAAGGACAGGCACCAAGTCGGGTTACCCATGATGGGTGTGAGAGATAAAGAGTGCGACCACAGGTAGTTAGCGATGGCCACCTTTCCAGGCCACATCCATCACTCGAAATACTGGTGAAAAGTAACCCCCAGGGGCCTATTTTTTAGGAAGCCAGGAAAAATTTGAACCCCATTATGGTTTGAAAAATGAAGCACAAGTGCCTTTGCTGTTGGAGGTTTATTCCGTTCTACCAGATACCATAGCTATGCTGCCAGATAGTAATGCGAGAGACAGGATATATCCAATTCACCCTCAGTAACATGCAAACCAGCCTTCTTCCGTGCCATGCACATTTTTTTGCCGCCCCAGATAGAGGTCTCAATTGTACTTTGTAATTCAGCTAATAAGAATGGAGGTGGTCTCAATTGTACTTTGTAATTCTGCTAATAAGAATGGAGGCAGGCTAAGAGGAAGAACCTTCAGGACATATAGGATCTTGGGAAGCAGAGTAATCTTTACCGCCACCAACCTACTCAGCCAAGAAAGTTCACCGTCCTTCCAAGATTAGGCATCTCCACATGCAGTATGAAAGATAACCAAATAGTTGCCTTGCACTATTTGCCCTAGGGTCGGATAGACTTCCATGCCCACATAGGTTACCCAATGAGCTGCCCATGGGATCAGATAGGGCTGTTCCAGTTGTGCTCTATCTGCCTTGGAGATGGTAAGGTCAAGCACCTTCAATTTCTGTATATTGACCTAAAAGCCAAAGGCTCTGCCAAAGGCCTCCAGTTCCCAAAGAAGGGCCGGTAGAGAAAAAAAGGTGTTGGGTGAGAGCAACCAGAACATCATCCGCATACCACATCAACTTGTGTTCCTAGCAACCTATAAGAATGCCTTGAATTGTGGGATCAGTAGCACATGCTTAGCCAGGGGCTCTATATAGAGAGCAAATAGGAGAGGGGGCAATGGGCAACCCTGATGGGTGTTTTTAGCGGCTAGTAGTTTGAGCAGAATGTAAGTACACCAAGGTCTGCTGCGCTGTGTAAAGGTTTACATAGAACTGCTCAAATGCCCCAACTATATCCACATCAGTGGTCACACTATGACTCCCAGCCAACTAGATCTCTGAGATCCTATTTTCAAGCATCTGAACTCTACAGAGTATTTGTGCATGGTCCGAATGAGGGCGCATTGAGCCTTAACTAAATCTAGGGCTTTCAATTGTTTCCTCACAAGTGTTAGCTGACATCGCAGTGGTGTGCCCCAGTGCAGACATGTGCTTCTTCCGATTCCTTCACCTAAGTCTCTAGGGCAGACCATTTGTCCCTCTTGTCCTTATTTAACCTCACTGAGAACGCTGTGAACGCCCTTCTTAGCAGTGCCTCCAATGTGTCCCAGAGAAGGGAAATGAGTGTGTTAGGTGTGTCATTTAGTAAACAAAAAGTGTGTAATAGCCTCCCACACCTCTCTCTTTGTTGAGTAATATGAAAGGGGTGTAGTCTTAAGGTGCCATGTCCTAGGCAAAATAGGTAGCCCAGGAAAATGGAAGGACAGTGTGATAGGGGCATGGTCAGAGAACAAGTTGACCTGTGTCCACTTGGGTGACAGTACCTGTGATGCTTGGGGAGGCTAAGAAGTAATCAAGCTACACATATATTTAATGTGAGGTAGAAAAAATAATACACCTGTGAGGTGTGGTTATGAGGCTGCCAGATGACTGTGGCATCTATGCCTTGCAACCAGCGAATGTCCTCTGCTGAGAATGCCCCAGATTAACCTGACATCGGCGCTGTTCTATCAAGGGAAGTATTCTTCACCAGATTGAAGTCCCCGCCTTCTATAACATCTTCATCTATGCAGAAGGCAACAAGACCCAGAGCCTCCAGTATAAAGTTCTCCTGATAATCATTGGGGGTGTGCATAGTTGTATTTCTATAGGTGTGGTTATGTATAGAAAACCTAACTGCAAGGAGTCTTCCAAGAAGTTTGCTAATGTATGTATGAAGTGGCCTTGGAGCTTAGCTGTGAGGAGGATAGCCCAAGCTCTCTTCCCCGGCCCTGAGGAAAAGAATTGTCAATCAAACTACTATAGCATGTGCATTCTCTTCCAGTCTTTCTGGAGGAGATGTCTCCTGTAGGAGGCAGATGTCACAGCCAGACCCCTTAGCATAGACAGAAGTGACAGGTGCTTTGCCGGGGCGTTCAGGCCTCTCACATTGAGGCTGTGTGAGTGGGGTGGATCGAAATATAACTTCAGAGGCTTGGTTATTCTGTAAATTTAGGCTTTTATTGGGTTTCTTAATGTCAATTTAATGAGGCTATGTGCAACAAGTAACACAAAAGTCCATTTGATAAAGTTCAGGAGTACAAAAGGGGAGGGTTTGCTTTCATCGACTTGACAGGCGTACTGATGATCTTTTCTTCTTTCCTTATAGGGTTCTTGAGGATCGATGTTGCTACCAGCACCCTCAAAACAAATATGAACATGCTGTGAGTTATGGCCTTTTCCTTTAAGAAGGTAGCTTTTCCGTTACCAAATCATCATTGTAACACCCAAAATTTGTGATCTTCTTTTGTCTTCCCCTTCTTTAAAGGTAACAGACCTGTGCCTAATCCCTGGACCTCAGGATCAACCCGGAATTATCAGGTAAGTATATAAAAAAAAATATGATTCAAGGGGCATGGGGATCAACTTCTAGTCTGTCTTCCCCTTTTCAAAGAGGCGCTCCCCCCGTTTGAGCATCCTACAGATACAACAGCTTTGTGCATGAATCATGGCTTAAAGTTGTGAAGACAGTTAATGCGGCCTCCAAATCCCACAGTGTGACCTTAGAGCGCTCCCAACAATAGTACAAACTCACAGCTCCTCTGATAACAGTGCAGCCTTAAAGTTTCACAAACATGAGTGCATGTTTTTGCCCCTGCACCTCATGTTTCTCTGTCCTGTTTAAACACCGCACCGGCCACAGTCTTTCTGAGCTGTGGCAGGCTGCTGCAAACTGTCTGGCGGAGGCGTCCACCACTCCTCCTCATACCAGATCTCTGGCGTCTGCTCCACCTCACTGGCATCCACTGGTTTCTTCTCTTTTTCATCAGCATGGGGCTGGGCTTCTTCCTTCTCTCCGCTTTCGACTCCTGGAATACTTCTTCCCCGGCATGCTTTGTTGGCATCTTCTTCTCTCCCAAATCCAGAAGTCCATCCTCCAGCTTGATCAGCCTCGTATTTCTGCAACGTGGCCACACCCGCTTATCCCTGTAGGGAGCAGTCTTTCGTCAGTGTTGGGCAGAGGATGCTCCCTGTCTGCCACCCTTCCTCTAATGTTTTGATTTACTTTTTCAGGTCCCGATGCCCGTTATTCAGCAAGGAAAGAGTGGTAGGATTGAGGTTGTGTTTTTCAGGTAAGGAGATGGGTTGGCAGGGTGACCCGTCACAAACTCAAAATGTTAATAGGGGGACCAATAAGAAGGGAACGATGTTCCTAGTGGATAGGCACCAGCAAAATCCAGACAGCACTCATAGTCCATAGCTTGCAGAGTTGTCTGCCGAAGCTTCCCTGGAATCCTGTAGGTGGAACAAGTGGAAACTGAGGTAGAAACAAAGAACTCAGTCTCTCCCATCACGAGAGTCAGACAACCAGTGAGAGAAATCATGGTCCACCAAGTCGAACAGAAAGCCAATGAAGAAAGACAAGATAGCTCCATAAGCCCCAGTGCCATCGTTACTCTGCTGTCCCACTTGGTCCCATTGGAGGGGCCTGTGCTATAAAACGGTGATTGAAGCGAATCTCACAAGAGCAGACCCCTGTGTGCTTCGCTATAGCTCTGCCAGGGGATAAGCACTAGGGTCTGTGACCCATCCTACGTCTGGAGGCAGTGTATCAAAGCTCAGCACTCCCAGTAGCTCCCGTCGGATATTGGTTTGTGTGTGGTCTTCCTTGAGGGTTTACGCGTTTGGCCACTTGGCATGGGTGGTCTCTGTTTTGAGGCTGCCACATCAGCCTCTGCCTTGGAGTCCTCTAAAACCAAGATAGAGTGGGCTTCCTTCATCATGCAAATGGCATTGATATCCTGGTTCCAGACAAAAATGAGGTGGAAAGGGTGTCCCCACGTGTGCTTGTGTCCATTATCATGTAGAAAGGATGTGGCCACCTTGAGATTTCTGCACCTGTGAAGTGTGAAAGTGAGAGGTCTTGATAGAGTTTTACTTTAACCCCCTCAAATAAAATGGGACTTTTATCTCACACCACAGCCATTGTGGTCTCTTTTTGGCAGTGTCAGGAGACGGCTGGTGCTCGATCTAGGGCCTGCCCCAGCTAAGTTACCTGCGCGCTCATTATTACCATTGTGTGCCAAACCATCTTGTGGTAATGCTCATGAAGCCGTCTGCAAAGCCAACTGATGGTCTTGTTGCACGTTTTCTTATTAAACTGTTTTGTTACCTTCTAATATATCTTATGGTATTATATGGCATGTCTTGTATTTTCAGACAAATGTTTGTTGATCCATATAGCTGTGTGCTAGAGTTGTGCTGCTTCATTCTTTATCGTTTTTGTCGTAGTCTGTAGAAGACTACAATTCCCAGCAGGCTGTACAGCCACCATCTTGGGTGTGGCAGCTAATATAAATCCGGCCCCGCCCAGCAACCGATGCTCACTAGCTTTTTCCAAATTCCTCCTGAAGGTCAGCTGGTTCCCTGTGCCGATTTCGTCCTCCTCTGCAAGGTTACAGCTTCGAAGAGCCTTCTCCTCTATGCCTCCAGTTTTATCGCAGTTGCGATAAATCAACTTCTGACTTCCTGGGCGTATCTTCCTCTTCGGCGGAGCACGTGCTGGATTGAGGAAGTTGTTTCCCATTACGAGCAATCACAGAACAGGTCTTATTCTGTACGGTAAGGCCATCTATCACTAAGGCACGTGAAATGTTAGTGTTTAAACCCAAACTAACATACGTGCATGGTTCGTTTCACTTGGCGTTTTTAAGATTATTACAGAAAGAACGGTTACTAACAATTAATGCATCATTTCTTGAGCTGCTTGATATTTTGGCATTGCTGTGGAGTGTATATTGGTTTACGAATCTTTGATTCATATTGAGGTCATAAGTGTGAGTGATGGTACAATATGTATGAATGCGAGTGCGGTGAACTCAATTGGAAATTGTGGCACATATCTTGTGATTGAAGCAGAATTGACAGCAGAGATTACGAGAGTTTTGTTTCTTTGATGAGGACAACTCATATTTTCCCATAGGAAAATTAAGTTTATGAAAAGTGGTAGATTAATTTGGAGGTATCTGGAGGTGGGCCCTGTTGAGCTTCATGCAGACCCAGAGGAAGTGTTGCTCCGCCTGACAGTCAGTAATAATGGAAGCATGTGAGAATGTCCTGTGGTATGCCTGGGGAGCCGAACAGGTGGCCTGCCCTATAGGTGTGCTCCAGAATGATGTCTTGGTTGGCCAACTCCGGGAGGATCTGTCTGAATAACCGTTTAACCTAAACTGGAGATCCCCTGTGGCTGCCTGGAGGGGAACTTCCTTAATCCTAATGTTGGAGCACCATGACCTATTCCCTGGACTGCTGCCAAACCCTGGAGTTCTAGGAGCTTGTGGCAGTAGGTTTTGAGTTCTTCCTCCCTGGTGTGATTGCCACTTTCCAAAGTTGTCACTCGCTGCCCAAAATCCACCATGTTATGCCTGATGTCTGTAATATCCATGGCAACATCGAACCATAAGGCTAATACATCTTCTCTGAGAGTGGAGAAGAGGGACTCTATAAAGGAGTGAGTGAGCAGCTCATCCACCACATCCTCCCCCACAGCCTGAGCTGGAGCCACTGAGTATGTCTCTTTTCCAGAGGGGTACATCTTCAGGGGAGTCATGTTGTTTTGGCAGAGGTCCTGTTCAGCATGTCTTTAAGGGTTCCTGTTATGATCTCAGCAGCGCAATAAAGGATGCTGCCGCCAGCCGAGGGACACAGAACCCTGTATTGCATTCCATGGCGTATCCCCTCTACAGCTGGACAGAATGAAGGGGTACTCCCTGCACCCTGAATGTGGCGCTAGAAAGGCTGTGGGTGAATCTGGGCCACCACTGTGCTGACTGCCCAGTAGCAACAGGTCGCTACAGGTGGGCTGTGGGCAATAGTTATGTGCCAGGAGGGAAGTATAGGAGTGTTGAAGTTGCAGGGGTGCTAAATGTCTCTCCCCATGCATAACCCCACATTCCATGTTCCTACTCCAGCTATCAGTTACCCTGGCACTGTGAATATGCTGCTACACCGTCAAACCTCCACGTCTGCCAGTCATGCAGAGAATTTCTGCGGCATGACTGCCGCCATCCTGCCACACTGTGACTGCCAATAAAGATGAGAAAGTGTTGCTTTGCTGCATCTGGGCCTCAAAGGTGCCCTCGGGGCTTAGCACCACTCCTGAAGGGCAGCTCATGGGGCAGCTGTCATCTTGAGTGCTCCATGAGGCTAACCTGGCCGAGCCGCTGACTCTCTTCCCCCATGGCCTCACCAATGCTGCATTTGGGTCTGCTGTCTCCGCTGCCTTCCAGGGCCCTACTCTCTCATGTCCCAAGGTCTATAGCACAACAGATGTGGCTGGGACAGTGGGCTGAGGATACAGGGTGGCAGAGCAGCACGAGCAGGTTGTCACCCGGCTGCCATCGCGGCCACGCCCCATGAGGCATGTTTAAAGGGCTACTTAAATGGGTGGCACAATCAATGCTTTAGACCCTCTAGTAACATTTAGTTTATAGGTCCTGGGCAGCTATAGTACCACTTTGCCAGAGAGTGATAAATAAATTAAATATGCCAGTTGGGTATAAGCCAGTGTCTCCATGTTTTGTGACAGCGCAAGCATTTTAGCACTGGTTAACAGTTCTAAAGTACACAGAGTCCTAAGGCCAATAAAAACAAATCCAACAAAATGGAGAGTGAAAGCAAAAAGTTTGGGGTTGGCCATGCAGAAAGGACCAAGTCCAACATTCACCCCTCTCTAGCCAACAGCTAGGGTAGACTAATCCATACCTTGGTGGGATTCCCTGCTGAGGCAAAAGATCATGGACAAAGACTCTGTTATGCAGGGACTCTTGTCAGTTCTATGCCTCCCTGAACTTAGTTTCTCTCTGTCTATACTCTCCTCAGTTGACCCATGGGGAACACTTCTCCTCATCTGTGGATCCCATCTGCGCAACACCTAACTTAAACTAGCTCACAGATGCATCATAGCACCACCATGGCCAACAATGTGATGTGGCCCATTCCTCCTCTTAGATCAGACTTCTCACCCTAACCTGATAAGGACAATTGGCCCAGGCGATCTATGGTTCTCTGACCTCTGAGGTTTCTCAGAGTGGGTGACAGTAGATCTGGGTGTTTTGACCCTGCTTTCACTCTACTGCCTACCAGTTCTGGGGTGGTATCCTGAGACTGACTACTCTGCCTGGGGTCTGTACCCCAAGGCTGAACAGGGGACAGGGGTGAGTACTCCTTCACCCTGCCCCTTTATGTGGGCTACTGTACCCTCTGCTTGGGAGTGGGTACCCCAGAAAACTGCACTGCTAGAGCTCCGTGGACAGCCTCCCCTCTCAGTTCTCCTGACACCAAGGACAACTCATTCCCCAGAATGCATTCTATGGGCATCTGGTGACTAACTACGAACCTTCTCTGGGTCAGCTCCCCACAACCACTCCATGGATACCAGTACCATAGGGGGGAAGTAGTTATGTCCATGAGCCTGATTTGCCCTGCACACCTCTCCAGTGAACTGCTGTAAGAAAACTATTCTTGCCACTATCCTGGTCTGGCTAGCCTGGGTGTCCTTCAGAGCAGTGAATGTGACCCCATTTACTTTCACCTGGTGGGATTGAGAAATGTCATCCTCAGGGATCCCAGCTCACCTCCTGAGTCAATCTCCCAGCTAAGGGAAATCATGGCATGGTCTATGACCTACCTCTGGGGACCACTTAATCTTCAGGCTATATTGACTCCCCCTGTAGAGGACCCACCAGTGGGTGGTTTCCTAAGACAGACAGAGTCTCCCTGCTTGTGTCTTAGCTGAGAACAGTTAAAGCAGCGGGTTTGGGAATGGGGTGCCCTTGGATATTGCACACCAGAACCTCATCCCTGTTTCACAGAAGGGACATGGCAACCTTTTCCTCCCTCTTACTTTTGGACCTGTTTATTTCTTCCTTGACCTCCCCCTCATTCACAGGAAGGAACCTGAACCACCCTTCTTGGAGGTCACTCCCAGGTACTTCTTGTGGATCACTGGTGGTGAGCCAGCGTTCCACCTCCTCAGCAACCTTCCTGAGGACATTGAGCTTGCTATCAATCAAGTGTTGGTGCATCTCTGGAAAACAATCATGGAACAGATCATACAGCCCTTTGTAATAATTCACCTCACTTCTCTTCACTCAACCAGCTAGTGCCTTGCAAAGGGTATCCACAAAATCCTTCCAGTACTGCTGGGACAGCTTCCATCTGCCCCTAAACTTCTGCCTCTGCCTCTTTGGGGTAAGGCCATATTTCCTGACAAGGGCTTCATTCATGGGGGATACCTCATTCTTCCCCCCTTCTCTAAGGCCAGTAGGGTGTTCTCCCCTCACTACGTATGCAAAAAGAACAAGTGATAGACAGTATGCTGAACAATGTCAAACATTCACCCCCAGTACAGAGATCTGGGCCTAAATCCATCGTTTGTTTGCTGCCCATGCCATTCCAGTTTGGACCCAGCCATATGCAAATCAGTCTTGACCCTGTTCCCCATGGGAACAGTCCAGCCCGAACTGCCAAGCCAGGTCTTCCCTGGACTGGAAGCAAGCATCCTGGGACCGGGTTCGGGGTTTCACCCCTCATCAGCCAGGCTAGCTTGAATCCAGTGACATGGGAAGCCCATGTGTTTGCATTGTTCAGCACTCCGTCCATCATCCTTTTGTGTTGCTAAAGTTGCCCTAAGTGGGAAGGGTATGCCCAGACGTGGGTCCCTTGCTCACTGTGTCACTGGATTCAAGCTAGCCTGGCTGCTTGTTTGCAGTCCAGGGAGGACCTGGCTTGGCAGTTCGGGCTGGACTGTTCCCATGAGGGAACAGGGTCAAGAGTGATTTGCGTATGGCTGGGTCCAAACTGGAATGGCATGGGCAGCAAAAAAACAATGGATTTATGCCCAGATCTCTGTTTTACTTACCTGTGAACTTAACGATTACTTACCTCCCCCAGGAACTGTTGATTTTTTCAGTGTCCACTTTTAAAATAGCTAATTGCCATTTTTGTCAAAGCTGTACATGCTATTGTGATTATTCAAAGTTCCTAGAATACCTTAGTGAAATACCTTTCATTTGAAGTATTACTTGTAAATCTTGAACCTGTGGTTCTTAAAATAAACTAAGAAAATATATTTTTCTATATAAAAACTGGCTTGGAGTAAGTCTTTGAGTGTGTGTTCCTCATTTATTGCCCTTGTGTGTACAACAAATGCTTAACACTACCCTCTGATAAGCCTACTGCTCGACCACACTACCACAAAATAGAGCATTAGAATTATCTCTTTTTGCCACTATCTTACCTCTAAGGGGAACCCTTGGACTCTGTGCACACTATTTCTTACTTTGAAATAGTATATGCTGAGCCAACTTCCTACAAGCTACATTGATGCATTTATTTGAGTCCTCATTAAACTCTACTTACATTGTTGGTCCTGAGGATGATCTCACATAGGCCCTCATTACAGCCATGGCGGGCCGTGATAAAGCGGCGGCAATACCGCCAACAGCCCAGCTGTAACAAAAATTGAATTATGACCACAGCGGAAACCGCTCACACAGACAGCCACTTTAACGCACCGACCTCAACGCCAGTAGGAACAAGCACCACGGCTGTAACTGCCAACAGCCACGCAGAAGACAATGTACCGCCCACTGTACTGAGACAGGCCTATCCGCCACCTTTTCCGGGGCAGTACTAACGACATCAAAAGCACGGTGTGAACAGAACACAGAAGTCAAAGGACTCACCTCTGGAGACTCAGGGAACACAGTGCCATGAAGCCCGAGCTGCACATCTTCCCCATGGTTGTCTACCTTGTCCTGCATTACGAACATCAACACCGTCGAAGATGACCACAGTGAGTACTGCCGCCCACCACACAAGGGAGGGGGGAGGAGAAAGAGAGTGACACACGCTACACACAACACCCCCACCCCAACACCATATACACAACCAGATGCAGTACCATATCATGTTCACCCCATACCCCTCAGGAATAATGCAAGGACAAAAGGATTTGAAGAAAATGAGTGTAACAAGATAAAATAACATAAATAAGTGCTTCAAAATAAAAAAATATTTACATATTTACAAATGGAGGGACACTGCCCAGTCCTCAATGTCCGTGGGCCACAGGGCCACAACACATAGGCCAAGGCCCCACCTCACTCCTTCAACAACACGGAGAAAACACTGCAGGGGCATCAGGCCAAAAATACACAGGCACCTCTGGGGGACAGGGAAGGGGGGGCACCTCAGCCAGAAGATGGTGCAACACCACTGGTCCTGGAGGGGGCCACATGCCCTTTGCGGTGTCCTGGGGAGTGCAAAGCCACAGTCTCTCAAGTGGGTGGGTTGCCCACTGCTTGGTCCTGGGGAGTGCAAGGCCACAGTCTCTTAAGTGTGTGGTTTGCCCACCCTTGGTCCTGGTGAGTGCAAGGCCACAGTCTCTCAAGTGGGTGGTTTGCCCAATGCTTGGTCCTGGGGAGTGCAAGGCCACAGTCTCTCTAGTGGATGGCTGGCTTCTCCACTGGTTCTGGAGGGGGAATTGTGCCCAGTGTGCTTCATCCTGGCAAGGATGAGGTGAGTGGATGGTTTCTTTCACTGGTTCTGGAGGGGGCCTTGTGCCCAGTGTGCTTCATCCTGGCAAAGATGGGGTGAGTGGATGGCTTCTCCACTGGTTCTGGAGGGGGCATTGTGCCCAGTGTGCTTCATCCTGGCAAGGATGGGGTGAGTGGATGGCTTCTTCCACTGGTTCTGGAGGGGCATTGTGCCCAGTGTGCTTCTTCCTGGCAAGGATGGGGTGAGTGGATGGCTTCTTCAACTGGTTCTGGAGGGGGCCTTGTGCCCAGTGTGCTTCATCCTGGCAAGGATGGGGTGAGTGGATGGCTTCTCCACTGGTTCTGGAGGGGGGATTGTGCACTGTGATGCAGATCTTGGGGAGTGCAAGGTCACAGTCTCTCACCTGGGTGTCAGACCCACAGGAATGGCAGGGGCCAGGATGCACTACAGCCCATGGAGGCAGGACTACACACTGTCCGCCGGCAGTGACGGCTGCTCAGTGGTGGCAGTGGCGGGGCTGGTGTTGGAGCTGGCAGTGGTGTGGGGGGCTCCAGCCCTTCCCCTGTAGCCTCGGAACGCTGCCCATTGGGGCTGCTGCTGCTGGCAGTGGTTCTGGTGGTGGTGCTGGCAATGGTGGGGGTAGGCCCCAGCCCTTCCCCTGCAGCCTTGGACAGTTGCCCACTGGAGCTGCTGCTGCTGGCAGTGGTGCTGGTGGCAGTGCTGCCAGTGGTGGGGGTAGGCTCTAGCCCTTCCTCTGCAGCCTCAGACGGTTGCCCACTGCAGCTGCTCCTTCTGGCAGTGGTACTGCTGGCGGTGCTGGCAGTTGTGGGGATAGGATCCAGCCCTTCACCTGCAACCTCAGACGGCTGAACCCCCATGGTTTTTGGTGGAGGTACCGAATGAGTCCCAGCACCAGGCTTCCTGTCCTTCCTGCCTGCTGGTGCAAGCCCCTTGCCCTTCCCTTTGCCAGTTGGGGGTGCGTGCTTGCCCTTCCCTTTGCTGGCTGGGGGTGCCTCCTTGCCCTTCCTTGACGCACCTGGTGCAGGCACATTTTCAGTGCTGGTGCCTGGTTCCTTGGAGCCTCTCCCACCTGCAGTAGCTGTCGACACTACTGTGGCTGTGGACTGGGTGGCTGAGGTGCTCGCCTGGGTTCTGACCACCCTGGCCCGACGTGATGGAGTGAGGTAGGGAAGAGGCCAATGCTGGAGAGGAAAAGCTTCTTAGGGACATTGGGGCGGGAAGAGGGAGAAGGTTTGGGAGTGGAGGAAGAGGAAGTGGTTGTAGGAGGTGTCTGCTGTGTTTGGGGGCAGGTGCATGGGCTGGATGCTGTTGTGAGGTGAATGGCTGTTGGGTGTCTGAGTGCTTGCGTTTGTGTATGTTGGGAGGAGGGGGCACAGACACAGTGGGAGAGGACACAGGGTACATGTATATGGATGTGGGGGTGGTGACTGCCAGTGAGGGGCGTGTAGTTATAGGCGTGAAAGTGATGGAGGTAGTGGATGAGGATGTAGTGCATGCAGGTTTGAGTGTAGACGCAACTGGGAGGGAGGTGGACGAGGTGGAGGAGGGGGACACAGTGGAGGCATTGGATGTTGGTATGTCTGATTCTGGATGGTGTTTGTGTGAGTGCCTTTGGGATGATGTGTGTTGTCTTGTGTGCATGCCGGTCAGCCTGTATGCTTGGGATAGGTTGGGGTTGATGGGAATGGGACTGGGCAGAGGAAGTTGGAGGGTGGAAACATCAGAGAGGAGGCCAGAGCCTGGATTGATCTCTGTTGGGCCGCCATGGCAGAGTGAATGCCCTCCAGGAATGCATTTGTTTGTTGCAAATGGGCTGCCAGCCCCTGGATGGCATTCACTATGGTTGACTGCCCAACAGAGATGGATCAAAGGAGGTCAATAGCCTCCTCACTCAGGGCAGCTGGGCTAACTGGGGCAGGGCCTTAGGTGTCTGGGGAGAAGGAGATGCCCACCCTCCTGGGTGAGCGGGCACGGGAAACACGTGGGGGGGCTGCTGGGAGGGTGGTGCTGGTATGGGGGTGGTGGCTGCACCTTTAGTTGGGGTGGCCACAGAGGTGTCCGCCACCACCAGGGAACTTCCATCGGAGGAGGTATCACTGTCCGAACTGTCCCCTCCTATCTCTGCCGTGGTGCTCCCCTCGCCCTCCATCCCACTGGTGCCCTCAAAGTCGGTGGTTCGACCTCATGGGCCCTGTTAGATGCAGCTCCCTCTTTTGCCGGTGCCTCAGCTCCTCCGCCAGATGATGCTAATGCACATAAGGACAGGGTGACAAAACAAAAAGGGGGAAGAGACAAAGAATACACCTGGTTAATGGCTGCTCCAACACCCCCGTTGGTGTACACGACACACACACACAGGGCACAGCCCTACCACTAGGCAATGCACTAACAGTCACAATGCTAGTCACCGGGCCAAGGACAGGAATACCTAACGCCAATAGCAGCATACCTGAGACCCGCAGACCCCAGTAGTGGATGCCTACTAGCTTGGTATGAGGTGGTGTACATCAGACCCTGCACAATATGGGACATACCCTGCAATGCCCGGCCTGGCCTAAGGGCACCTACAGGCCCACATCCCCCACCTGGAGACCACCCACCCATGCGCAAGTAGTATATTGGGAAACTGTACTCACCCCCTTGTGGCTGCTGTGATGCCCTCAAGCACCCATCCAGCTCCGTATAGGCCACCACCAGTATGCGGGCCATCGGGGGTCAGGGTTCGACGGGCACCCCTTCCTCGTTGGGAGGCCATCCCCAGCTGGCCTTCCGCGGTCTTTCGTGCCCAGCGTCTCAGGTCCTCCAACCGTTTATGACAGTGGGTGCTCCGCTTGCCATAGACCCCCAGGGTCTGCACGTCCTTGGCAATGGCACGCCATATACCCTTTTTCTGCAGGGCGCTGACCTGCAGAAAAATACACATAGAAAAAGGTATCAGTCAGACTGTCCGGCCTGTTACACTCATGGCCCACCATAGCCCTCCCATCCCCTTACGCACAGACATTGCCCTCCATACATGCAGCACGCTGCCCAGGACCCTTCCACCAACCCCCCCAACAAGAGGCCCTCACACACAGCACTCCATGCCTTCATGCCCCTTGCATCGTGCTCACCGTGTACTCACCTGTTGGTCTGGAGGCCCATACAGCATTCGGTACTGAAGTAGGACCCCTTCCGCCAGTCTCTCCAACTCCACAACGGTGAAGTCAGGGGCCCTTTCTCCAGTGACTCGAGCCATGGTCTGTTCCAGACACAGGTCACAGCAGCACTTGCAGTGTAGGTACTCTCCCATTGAAGGTCAGGTAGCAAGTGAGTGAACAGATAGAAAATGGCAGTCATGTCCATGGCGGTGCGTACCGTCACCGCCGGCGTACATCACCATTGGCCACTGTTACTCATAGGGCCCAATGTTAACCATTAAGGAGTTGCATGGCGGTTTTCGGCCGCCTCCCGCAACGGCACACAGCGTCATCGGAATTACCTCATTTCCACATGTCCATCCACACAGGACAGGTGGATACCATTTCAGGGGGGGGGGGCAGGCCATGGCACCTAACTGCGTCACAGTACACATATGCACCATTTGGGCCTATCCAACATTATTGTGTTACAGTCACAACATGCAATGCAGTGTAGTGTTTGGAAATGTGGAATACTGACCAGCTGCTCCCCGTTTTGCCCCCTAGGTTACAACCGCTGGGGATGAGTAGGAGATGGAGACATCTCCGTGTACAGACCCCTTGTGGACTTGGCAACAATGGAGGACAGGCACATTATCCTCACCTATAGACTGGACAGGGCCACAATCACAGAGCTGTGTGCCCAACTGGAGCCTGATCTGATATCTGCTGTCCGTCACTCCACCGGGATCCCCCCTCTTGTGCAAGTCCTATGTGTACTCCATTTCTTGGCAACTGGCTCCTTCCAAGTGACAGTGGGCTTGGAAGCAGGAATGCCACAGCCAGTGTTCTCAATAGTGCTGACCTGAGTATTGTCTGCCCTGATTAAACACGTCCGCAGCTACATCGTCTTCCCCAGAGGATTTGGCCACAGTGAAAGCTGACTTCTATGCAATGGGACACATCCCCAACATTATTGGGGCTTTTAATGGTACATATATAGCATTTGTCCCCCCCCCCCCTCCCGGAGAAATTGACAGGTGTTCAGAAATAGAAGGAGCTTTCACTCAATGAATGTGGAGATAGTGTGTCTGGCAGACCAGTTTCTCCAATGTCAATGCAAAGTATCCAGGGTCTGTGCATGGAGGAATAGCAGCATCCCAAATGTGATGGCTCAACTCCAGAGGCACCAGGTGTATCTAATAGGTGAGCCCTGGTTCCCACCCAGTGGATATTAGTGTATGGTGCTGGCCATAAGGGTTAGTGTGTGTCTAACAGGTGTACCTCGATATTTGCAGGTGACTGTGGTTACCCCAAACTCTCATGGCTACTGACCCCAGTGAGGAATGCCAGGTCAAGGGCAGAGGAACGTTACAATGAGGCATATGGGTGGACAAGAAAGATTATCGAGAGGACCTTTGGCCTCCTGAAGGCCAGGTTTTGTTGCCTCCATCTAACTGGTGGATCCCTGTGCTACTCTCCCGAGAAGGTCTGCCAGATAATTGTGGCATGCTGCATGTTGTATAACCTTGGCTTGAGACGCCAGGTGCCTTTTCTGCAGGAGGATGAGGCTGGAGATGGGCATGTGGCAGCAGTGGACCCTGTGGACAGTGAAGATGAGGAGGCAGAGGAAGAGGATGAGGTCAACAGAACAGCAATAATATGACAGTACTTCCAGTGGCACACAGGTCACTGTAACCTCACTTTAAATTGCAGCTTTGTGTTGGACATTGTACATGGCAGGCACATGCTCCCAATTCTATGGCCACTTACAGTACCCTTTGGTATCTCTATTTTCAGATATCTGGGCCCCACTCTGGCACCTGGTGTGTTGACTGCAGCCTACTACAGGTCATTCCTATGTATACATTCCTTTACAGTTGTTTTGCAGTGTTTAAACCTTGTTAAATGAATACATACTTAAATCATTTGACATACTCCATACTTGTATTTTGTTAAAGTGTGTTTATTGCAGTGCTATGATGAAAAGGGGGAAGTGCAATGGGCTGGGGTGATGATGGAGGAGAGTCCAGGTTGAATTCCAGTCTATTTGTATAATAGGTGCATTGTCCAAGTGGACATAGGAAGGGGAGCAATGGCAGTCAAAGGTGGACAGGGTGACAGAGTGGGACACAAGGGTGACAATCAAGAGAGTCTCATTTCCTGGCGGGGGTCTTGGCAATGTTCTCTGGCTTCTGCCTGGATTGCAGGATGCAGTATTGCCAGGACTTGCTCCTCCCATGTTGTTAGTTGTGGGGGAGATGGTGGGCATCCACTGCCAGTCCTCTGTACTGCTATGTGGTGTCTTGCTACCACGGAATGTACCTTCCCCCGTAGGTCATTCCACCTCTTCCTGATGTCGTCCCTTGTTCTGGGGTGCTGTCCCACAGCGTTGACCCTGTCCATGATTCTCCGCCATAGCTCGATCTTCCTAGCAATGGATGTCTGCTGCACCTGTGAGCCAAATAGCTGTGGCTCTATCCGGATGATTTCCTCCACCATGACCCTTAGCTCCTCCTCTGAGAACCTTGGGTGTCTTTGTGGTGCCATGGGTGTAGTTTGAGTGGTGTGTGTGAGGGTGTGTGGGGCGATGTGTTGGGGTGTGTGCTGTAAGGTGCGTGGATGGTGTATGGGTGATGGTGTTATGTGGCTCTGGTTCTGTGGGTGCTCTTGGTGTCTCTCTCTCTCAGTTGGCTATTTTTGTTAGTCTTAAAGGGTTGTGGGTAGTGTGTGTGTTTTATAGTGGTGTGAGTGTGTGGTGTGGTGTGTGTATGATTGTTAGGTGTGTGTAGTTTGAATTGCCCAATGTAGTATTGTTTTGTTTGTGTATGTGTATTTTGAGCGTGGCGGTATGTAGCGCCAATGGTTTACCGCCGTTGAATGTCTGCTGCGGTGATCCGTGGGCCATAATGCCATGGGCATAGTTCTGTTGGCGTAGCGGTGTGGGTTTTGGTACCGCCAGTTTATCACTGACCTTTGGGCTGGTGGACTTGTGTGTGTGGCTGTATAGTGACAGATTGCTGTGTGTGTGTCATAATGTGGGTAGCGGTAATCCGCCGGGCCAGCGGTATGTTGGCATGGCAGTAAGTGGGATTTACCGTCAATGTCATAATGAGGGCCACAGTCATGACCTGGGCAACCAAAATGTCAAAGCTGCACCACTTCTCACTCATTAATTACTGGATTAGTGGATTGATGAATATATACAATTAAACGTATTCCAAAGAGTTCATGCATTAATCTATCCTGCTCTGATATAAACTTTGATTTGTTGTACAAGATGAATGCATGTTCAACGGCAATCAAGAAATATAAAAAAATCAAGGACTGAATTCTCTTCAGGAGGACTATCTAGAAGTCATTCCCTTAAAGTTGAGTATTTTACAACAGAGTTTTCAAATAAAATTGATCTTAAAACATAGTTTTTAGCTAGCTCTACAGAGGCATTCATGAGATATTCCAACACTTGCATGGTGTGCCAAACAACTATTAGTACTTTAGAAATTCTGGTAATTCGGTGGCAAAATGGAGAATTTCCCAAACAAATAACTAAAAATCTATACATTTAACTGACACTAGATATAATTTGGACTTGAATTGTAACATGCATTCTTGTGATTTTTCACACGTTATAGATCAATCTTCTTTTGTATTCCTGTGTATTTCAAAGAAAATGAGTCATATAGCTGTGATTTAGTCTGAAAAGGCAGGTCGTAAACAATTAAATGTTTTGTAGGTCTCACCCTCTTAGTCAAGTAATGTGAGGACCGTCTTTCGGCTTAGAGAGATATCAGAGATTCAGAAACTAGTGATGTCAGGCAGGTTTATACAGCAGACAAAACCATTAGGTTATAACGCCAGTAAAGGCTCTGGACTCAGACAGCAGTAGCGATGATACTGTCATAAAAAGTTTTATTGATATACACGACCGAAAGCCTGCGCATGAATTGCATGCAGTATCATCAGGAGCCCCTTTTTAACAATGAAATATCACCAATAATAAGTGCCCACAGATTCACATTTCCTAAAAGAATGCACATTTTCCCATAAATGCCCGATTTTCCTTTAGGTTAAATAAAGCATACTACTTCAAACGAAAGTTTTTAACAATATCTTTTTGTCAGTATCCATATTAGTTTTTTCTTCATTTTTGGTAAATCTGCGTTTTTTTTTCTCCCAAATACCAACATGACATTCTTGTCAAGTGCTCACATTTACTACTGTCCCACATGAACACTATCTGACTTATATGCCCATGTCAAGGATGCTCATCACATGTGAGGGAATTTATGTGTATTTATAAAGAACGTGCATTATCAACAGTGTGTAGGATCTTAATTAACACTTGATTTCACATGTTCATGTAATTATAATACTATTGCTGATGAAACAATTTTGCTATGACCTGCTAAAGTTATTTTCTGGCTTCTGCTAACTAGGCCTCTATTAGATCTCAGCAGTCTTCAAAATGGATGTCTCAGCATCATATTTATTCATCCTTTTGTATTTCTGGTGCTCGTAGTTAAACAAATACATGATTTTGTTTATTTCCGAATAACACTGTTCTCAAGGAGCTTGCTAGAAAGAGCTCAATTGAAACATGTTTACAAAGATCTTCCACTTGCATGCAGTATTACATTGACTGACAATGGTTCACTGTTGTTTATGTAACTAGTTTATTCCGACACCTCAAGATGAAATTAGGTCAGAAGGGCTGAACAATATTTATGTTTTGGGTTAGTATTTAGGTTGTAGGGCTGAAAATGTATTTCTTTGCTTTTAGAACAGTGATTTTGCAGTTTTCATACACTTTTATGGAGAAATGTTCTATATGAACTTTCGAATTTGGGGGTGAGCCACATCTTTTTGGGTTTCTACTAGGGATGCTGGTCGGTTTCTTACCCGTTTTGCTACACATTTGGGAATTAGCATTTCTCTGATTGTGTTACTGTTTGTATAATTCGGAATTAATGGCGTTTATGGCAACTGAATTCTGTCTAACTCATCTGTTCCTGCACTCTATTACCCTGTACTGTATCTTTTGTATTGTTTGTAATTAACCTTTATTGTTTCTCTATGTTCCACTCTAGAACTCAGTTACTGATTTAGGACCATATTTATACTTTTATAGCGCCGCATTTGCGCCACTTTTTGACGCAAAAGCGGCGCAAACGTACAAAATACAATTGTATTTTGTAAGTTTGCGCCGTTTTTGCATCAAAAATTGGTGCAAAAACGGCGCTATAAAAGTATAAATATAGGCCTTAGTCCTTTATTTTTCACATTATTCTGCAATACTAGTTTGAACCTTGTCTCTAGAAGATTTTACCTAGTGATTCACGGCTAACGGTTATATGTTGAAACCACGAGTGCTTCAAGCACCCATGGCTCAACAACGAGTTCGGAACAATGAACTTGTTGGTATCACTGATGCCTTAACCACGAATGCCTTTACAACAATTTTTCGTTGTAAAGGCATTCCTGGTAAAGGCATTAGTGATCAGCATGCACGGTTCCAGCATGCGTCCCCCCTAGCCCCAAGCCCTAAAAATTACTGTGACCCCCCCACCCCCACAACCACCCCAACCCCCTACCCCTAAAATTACCACACCCCCAACCCCCTCCCCTAAAACCTAAAGCACCCCAACCCCCAACCCACCCCTAAAACCTAAACCCTGACCCCCTCCTCCCCCTAAACCCTAATCACCCCAAGCCACCCACCCCCAAAAACTAAAAATACCCTGAGTCCCCACCCGCCCCTAAAACCTAAAGCACCCCAACCCCCAGCCCACCCCTAAAACATAAACCCTGACCCCCTAATCACCCTGAGCCCCCACCCCACCCTACCCCCAAAAAAAAGCCCCAGTCCCAGCCCAACTTACCTCCTCCTTCACCACATCAACTCCCTTCTTCTGTGCCTTAACCACGCATGTACGTGGTTCACACATGCGTGGTTAAGGCCCTAAAACAAGGAAGTTGTGGAAAACGAAATTGTTGTTTCGCTTTCGTTTTCCACAACTTTGTGGTTTAGGAGTCGTTGTTCCGGGTGTTTCCCACGGCTAACACCATCCTCAATCCACCTAAATGTTGGGTGCGGTTTTATAGTGCAATATTTTAGGAGTACAGTGCACCAACTAATGCTAGTCAGTGAGATCAAACACCAAGCAAAGGAATCTATGGTTGGCCACCTTAGGTAACATTAATTGCAAAGATTAAGACAATCTACAAAGTATAGTGTCCTGATGGCTATGGCAATGCCAGTGATGATGCTTAAGTTGCTAGGGCATATAGGGCCACGATAATGCCTAAGGGTGGCTAATATGCAGTGCCCCCATTTTACAGTCACATTGTTTTCCACATAACCACAGATTAAGCACACTTTCCATTTAGTCCATCATCTTCTGCATAATTTGCAAACGTCTACTGACTAACTGCAGTTTTAAGCAAAAATATATTTCTGTCCCAGAAGGATTAAGCACTATTAAAATTAACAGCACATGCCTGTGTGGGTGGTGCCATACACACTTTTAACTGGTACTAATGGGTAGAACCTTTTGCCCAGCCAGTATTAAGGTATGAACAAATTACAAAATAGTGAAACAGTGTTCCAACAGAATGAACCACATTATGCCCCAAATTTGCTTTCTCTTATCGCACAATGTACTCAACCCTGTCTCGGAATTTGGTCCTGCCTTGCAACATTATTCAGTCCCCATGATAATATGCCACTGGACTCGCCTTGCAATAGGACCATCATGATGTCACAAATGCCCATCCCAATCTCTACCAGTATCACTGTCTCCAGAGTCTCCAGATTTCCCTCTCACCATAACTCTCTCATTATATCACGTCTGTTTCTCAGGTTTTCTCACCTTCATTTTCACACATCACTCTTGCCTGAAATAATCTCTACCTAACTCTTTCATACATCTATTCCTCAGTTTCTTGTTTATTGCCCTCCTCCAACTCCCACTTCTGCCCCACATCACCTCCCCTATCACTTGCTTCCCCTTGGTGTCCTTTATGTGTCTTTCCACATTTGAAGTTCTTTCTGTTTTCCTTCTACTCTTTTCTTCCATCCCTCACCCTTTTTATCCACTTCCCCATCATCTCAATCTCCCATTTTCACTTTCTTGTCAGCATTTACCTCTACCATAATCTTTCTGTCTTCCACAATCGCTTACTTTTGGTAGCACCTTCCTTCCTCTCTGTATTTTTAACCCTATTTTAGTTCTTGCTATAGAGAGCTTTAGATGCATGTCCTCATGTCATGATGTCGAGTACAATGAGAAGAAGTACACAAAGAGTGTAAGCTTTGGTCATCCTCAATCATCAAATGGGTTTTCTGTGATTTTCATGCTTAGCCATTGCTTGGAATGGCTGTACAGAAAGTCCATGCCATTTGTGGATGGCTATAGTGTATATTTTGTGTTCCCATTAGGCAGACCCTCAGCTTTTACAGCGGCATTTCTATTGGCTATTGTGCACGCCTGTGAATGCCAACAACAGGTGCAGACAGAACTGAACATTCCTGTCTCATCTCTCCTCCCTGCTCTGTACCAGTCAGTCACCTACCAGCAGAGATTGAAGTGGGCAGGATCTATTGGGAAGAAGGTTCCCAAGTTTTTTTTACCTTCATTAAAAAGATTTCCATACGTTTTAGTGAAGAATAATATAACCATTCCTGTTAGCTTATAGATGGCATAAGGACCGCACTGTTAAGGACAACATTGAGTAGTTCCAGGTTAAAAGGAAAGCAAGGGGAGATTAGTTTAACTTGCATTTGTTTTTCATTTACAGTGTGTGCATTACATTCTATATGCAGTTACCTCTAGATTCAAGTCCCCGAATATAGCTACAGAATATTCCTTTCTTTTTAGTTATGTGTTTTACTCCGCCCACACTCACTGACCTCGCCCCCATGTCTACTCAAGATCTCACTTCCCATACGTTTCTATGCACAGAGGTTCAGTAACTGCAGGTATGCAGTCGGCCTTCCTATGGCCCAGGGCCTTCTTCCCCCACCCCTGTAAATGCCTCTGTTGAGGTGGTAGAGTGAGTACGGCTCGTCTCTTCATATCTACTCAGCATATCTCAGTAGCTTTCTAGGATCTCCTGCGCAGAAAAACACCAGAGCACTTGTGTGTATTATCTGCCACCCCATATTCTGTACACAGATAATGAACACTGCGTCCAGTGGGTGTTTGGATTTTACCACGGGCTCGTTCACATAGATCAAACACAACTACATCAACACAGAACACACATTAAAAAGATTCCGGCTGATAGTGCTTGCAAGCATATTTGGGAAGCAGCAATACTTCTTTGTATTTGCTTTTTTAAGTTCATCACCTAAAAAAACAATCTTTAGCTTATAACTCCTTTTCATAACTCTCTCCCTTGAGGGTCCAACATATCTCTGCTACAGCTCTCTGGTCAGCAAAGGCTCCCTATTTTCAATTTCCCTGTTCTTGAAGTTGAAGATGTTACTTCATTCTGGGTTTTTTACTCTAGTAGAGCTTGGGGTAGCATACATAAATGCACCCAACTATTACCTGTATCTAAGACTTTGTTTAACAAAAAGGCAGGCTTATTGGTTTTGCCGTTGCTTGTTTGCCTTTTCTTTATTTCCGTCCTTCACTTACTTTACTGTTTCTTTAAACTTTAACCGTTCTTATCCTTATGTATTCTTCTTATTTGTCTTCTTTGTTGTTACCATGTTAATGCCTCTTGCCAATGCACTTTTAGAACTTGCCTAAGTCAGTGCATGTGCTGTTTGCTGTGAGACATTTTGTTAGCTTACAGAGTCAAAGTCAAAGTCAAGTTTATTAGCATAGTTAATTAGAAGCAGTGGCAACTATAAAATCAGTTTGCGTAAGTCCAGACATGATACACACACAAAACATCCTTCGTTATTTAACATAAAAATGCTTGGGGATTATAAAAACAATCCCATCCTATTGATATTAAACTAAAAACATTATCCTAAAAAAATGTAAACTATAAGTGTATGCTAAAACCTGTAAACACTCTGTTTCAGCTTATAGGACACCTAGGCTTATTTATTCAGCAGTGTGCCTCAAATAGACTATGTTACGATTTGAGCCTGCTGAATCCTTTCCCCACTAGAGGCTGAGCCTTGAGACCGTGCTAAATCAAGTAGCCCGTTTAAAGTGTCAGTGCAACATAAAACATTAAGCATCATTTAAAAGCAACTCCATATAAGTACTACTGGTGAACTGCCTGGATGTGAAAGTATTTAAAACACGGGGTTTACTTATAAGCTCTACTATGAGGGGCTAATAAGACCTTACAAACTCTCGGTTATCTTAAAATCTCCTCAGCCCACTTTTTATAATGACTTTTAATAACTACCGGCAGGCAAAGTTGTACTCAAGGGGGCTCTTGGCTTGAACCTGACCTTACTCAATCATTTGAGGCAATTCTTTAAAAAACTGCATTATACATTTGATGTCCCTACAATCCAGAGGATTTGAGGTGATACTTCGCCATGTGATAACTGCTTGTCTACACAAGCGAATATTCAGTTTCCTATAAATATGTTTCAAGTACATTTTCCTTTGTGCTGCTGGCACTGGACCCACGCAAAAACATGTTCTAGTGTCTCTTTCTTGTACCCATAAAGACAACAAGATTGAAGCTGCAGCTGAAATTTCCAGGAAGGGCCAATGTGCCAGATGTATCAAGCTCCCGGTTTGCATTTCTTAAATAGCGAATTTTAGGAAATCGCTATTTTAGAAATGCAAAATGGGATGTATGAAGACTGCGAGCCGGTAATAACGATTTCTTAAAATTCGCAAACACAATTTGAGAGTTGCAAATACCGAATCGCAAAAATAGCGAATTGGTATTTGCAAATTGAGAAAACAGCAAACCGGACCGTCCTGATGACATCACAACCAGGAAGTGAGCCAGTCCATGCTGTTTCCAGAAGCCCCACCCACAGGAGCAAGCAGAGTCACAGCCCAGCACTGAGGAGGCAGCCTTGTGAGCCAGCCAGGACCAAACAGCAACATGGCTACTGAAGGGAATGTGAAGGAGAAAGGTGACAGGAAGCGCAAGCTCAAATTTGGTGAACAGGAATTGTAGGTGCTCACCGAGGAGGCGGTCAGGAACCAGGACAAACTCTTTGGGGGAGAACTCACTACAGGTACCTGAAAGTGAGAAGAGGAAACTGTGGTCAGACATCCAAACCAAAATATGCACATTGGGTGTTGCACAGTGCTCCGTTGAGGTGATACGCAAGGGATGGTATGACTTGCGTCCCCGTGCCAAAGAGAGGGTAGCCAGCAGGCTAAAGGAGGCAAGGAGCACCGGAGGAGGACCACCCACCCAGACACTGTCCACACCAATAGAAGACATGCTGGAGTCGAAACTGCTTCCTGAAGATGTCAGTGGTGTCACTGACATTGACACATCAGGCACACCCAGCACCAGCAAAGGTAAGGGCAGTAATGATGTGTCTCCCCATATGTGCATGTACAAATGCCCCTTAGAAAATAGCTATTGGCACTATGCAGTGTGATAAGTAGTCAATGCCACATCTTACATACAACACAACAATGCCTTATGGGAGTGTTAGTCCACACCCCTAAAGTGCAAATACCACATAAGCAGCAAGATAGTGTTAAGCCAAATAGAGAAACAACACAAAAGACTCTTAGTGATACTATGCCAGTGTACATTTAACACTATTATGCAACTATTTGAGTTCTAATAAAAAATGACATGCTGCACATTGTTGTTGCAGATGTTCCGGGCCCTGACACAGCAGAAGGTGAAAATGTGGTGGATAGCAAAACTCAGCCACAGTCCGACTCCAACACCAGTGAGTCCTTCATACATGCACCAACTAGATGCAGGGCAAGAGTGCTACCTCTCCCAGAGTTTAACCTGGACTCTGATGAAATGCCGGATGAAGAACCCACACCACCCTCAGAAGCTAGAAGCACAGTAAGACGGCAGTCCCTGCCCCAGCGTCAGTCCACTCCCCTCAGGAGGCGTCGCAAAGCAGGCAGACAGTGCGCAGAGGAAGGTAAGGGCCCATCACTCTTTGGCGGCCTGGAGGCTTCCATGCTGAAAGTGCAGCGCCTGCAATGTAAACACATGAGGTCAATGCATAGGTAGTTGGTGTCAATCGATCATAACATGGGCGCAATGCACAGGCAGTTTGAGTCTCACAATGACAACATGAGAACAATGCACAAGCAGGTGGATGCACTCAATGAAAACATGGGAGTAATGCAAAAGAAGTTCGAGTCTCTTAATGAAAACATGTGCAAGCTGCATGAGGGACAGCAAACAGCAGCAGAAAACGCAAAGGAAATGACAAAAGCCATTAGGGAACTCTGCACTGTGATGCAGCAGGAGCATGTCAGCCACCGTAGGCGCCATCACCAATTGATGGGCAGGTTGGATTGGCTCTGCAGATCTGTCATACGGCTCACTACCACAACTGCCTTGATATCACGACGTGCTGTGGGCGTACAAGTGGAGATGGCACATTGTAGTTGGGATGTTGCACAAGGATTGGTGCAAATAATCAATGTTTTGGTGAGAGTGCAGACAGCATGGAGTTCTACAAACAGCGGACTGGCTGGTGGGGATAGTGAGGAGCTCTCTAGCCTCAGCAGTCACACAGCACCTGTGATGGATCTTAGGTATTGCAGTACCAGACACAGTACTGTCTTTAAACCTGCTACAAGAGGTGCCCCCGAGGCCACTGAGCACTCAAGTGCAGTGCGTGGACGTAGGAAGTAATTTTGAGGGGTACAGGGGACTAGCTTAACATGTAGCAAAACAATTATACTATGGTGCTAATAGTGTAACACTGTTACTCGCACCTGTTTGTCTATAGTGCATAGCAATATCCTAATCAGTCATATATTACCTGAAGACAAGGCAATAAAGATGCTACCTACAGCAATACATAAAATAGATGTGGTATTGTCATTACTTACATCAGAAATAGTTGTGCGTGATGTCAGCACTTCTTTGTCTGCCCTCTGCTGCACTGCTTCTGTCTGCTGGTTGAAGGGGTGGCAAGGGATCATCATCCTCATCTGAGTCCGGCTTCGGTGGCTTCTACAGGTATGCCCCTCGTTGTAGCAATGTTGTGCAACATAGCACATGTAGCCATGATTTTGCATGTTGTTTTGGTGTTGTATTGCAGTGCACCACCACTCTTGTGTATGCATCTGAAGTGGCTCTTCAGCGGGCCAAAGGTCCTCTCCACAATGCTACGGGTTGTCCTGTAAGCAGCATTATACCTCCTTTTGGCTGGGGTTGCAGGACTAAGGCAGGGCGTCAGTATGAATGACCGCACGGCGTAGGCACTGTCTCCTGGAATGACAGGAGAGTAAAATGAGTAATTGTTATCCATGACATCACGTATACATCAATGCAACATTTTCAACTATTACATTACCCAGTAGGTATCCTTCGCCAGACTCCCCAGCAAGTAGTCTTGTGTAAATTCCACTGTGCCGAAAGATGTAGGAGTCATGTGTGCTACCTGGTATCTGGCCACGAGATCAGATATAATGTTGGAGGCATTGCTAATTACTTGTATGTTCATGGAATGAGAACTTTTACAGTTGCGATAAGCATACTCTGTGGCAGATGGTGGACAAATAACTACATGTGTCCCAGCGATGGCGCCTATTACATGTGGAAATTGGGCAATCTGGTAGAAATCAAATTTTGTCTATAGTAATTACTGTGGGGTGCTGAGTAATCTTATGTGCTGCTGAATTTTGCTCAGCATGGCATTGAGAAATGCATTGAAAAATCATGAGAGAGCACTCTGTGAGACCCCTCCAGCTGCTGCTATGACCCCTTCATAGCTCCCTGAGGCTAAGAGGTGCAGAGAGTATAATACCTGCACATGGGTGGGTATACTATTGGTCCTGTGTGTGTTGCGCTGCAGTATGGGTTGTAGATCAGCTAACAGGTCAAGTATCATGGCTGAGCTTAACCTGTACTTCTCATATATCTCCTCCTCTGTCTGGTCAAAAAGGGTAATGCGCACTCTAAAAATGTAAAAATGCAGTCCTGTCCCCTCAAACCTGCCAGGATCCTCATCCTCCTCGCCATCACGTAGAGTGCAGCCATTGTGGAAAAGAGGCTGAGTCATTGTGGACCCCTTTATATAGGTTGCACCTGTTTACCACCTGAATTCACTTTGTGGTAAATTGCACGTGCAAAAGGCCATTCTGCGAATATTCGCTATTTGCAAATTGTTGATGCATTGCGATAATGATTCTGCAATTCGCAAATCCAGGTCGCAATTTGCAATTCGCAGAATGTGATTTGCAAAATCATGTCGCTATTTGCGATACCGTGAATGCGACCCGCAAGTTCATGTCGCAGTTGTAAGGAATCGCTAGTTTTGCGATTCCTTCTATTTGCACTGAGAATGCCTTTCATACATCGTGAAAGGCGATTTTGCATTTGCAAACGTCGAAATTTACAGATTCGCACCGTTTGCGAATGCAAAGTCCTTTGATACATCTGGGCCAATGTCTTTAGTCTCCATCATACCAATGAGAAAAATGCATTGACAGATATTCCTGGACTCTGCCAGTTCCCCCAAACCCATGGCCCATGCATCTTGCAGGCCTACTTACTTAATTGCTTGATTTAAATAATGACCCCATGAACCTTTTAAGGTACTATGCTGTTGCGCCTCAATTTCCATCCAGCATAGGTTTCTGATAGAGACGTCCTCTGCAGCTCATAGCTTGATATAAGTACACTTATGCTGGAATGCTTCATTTTTCAACCCAAATTCTAAACGTATGTGTGCTGGTAAAGCTGAATTTGGGACCTGGAACACTGTTTTGTAAATCTTTGTTTGAACTTGGTCAAAAGAGGCTATTTCCTGGCCCGCATGATTTCTGCCCCATAAGTAACTGTTGGCATTAAACGAGCCGACATTACAGAGAGAGGATGGCTAAGTGATGGACAGCTCAATTTTTGTTTTAGTAGCTTAAATCCATAGATAATTGACTGCTTTTGCTTGAGTGAAAACAAGATGAGGTTTAAAAGTCATTTGATGATCCACTATGAGTCCCAGATACTTTTATGAAGGGACTACCTCCACCTATTTTCCTTTAATAAACCATGTGAAGGACTTGAATTTCGAATCAACCAGCTGAACCACCTTGGTTTCATTCAAATTTAATTAAAAACCTTGCTCTACCATATAACTGCTTAGGGCATCGATATTGCACTGCAAGCCGACTGGGGTTTGACTCAATAAGACAATGTCATCCGCATATTGTAACCAAGCTATTGCTTCAGATGTCAGAAATGGCGGGGGCTGTTTTCTAGCTTACAGAGGGCTTAGAGCCCAGTCATTGCTTACCATTGGTTGACTTCATTGTCACTCATTTGCTTGATTTTCATTCATCAGCTTCTGTAGGCTTCCTATCCTATTCTTGGGTTTGTCTCTTCCCTGAAGCTTGGACGCATTGCTTTTTTCCTTCCACTGCTCTTTTGTCAGGTGCTACTTTTTCCTTTTGTTTATGCACTCCACAAGAGTGCCCATGTTTTTGAACTTGTTACTTCTCCATCTAATGAGTTCCTCTATCTCTTCCTTTCTCAGTTGCTGTACTTGCTTCTGCCCGCTCGCCTTTCCTTGCCGTTTTCGCTTCGCCACCAAACCTCTGTCCATTTGCACCCCAGCCCCGCCCAACCTTAATTGTTTGCTTGCTTTCCCAGCTCCTCCCGCACACCCTGCATTGTCTGTGTGTTTTCACAGCATAGTGGTGTGACTATACTGCAAGGGTGGCCCTTGGGATGGAATTCCCAATGACAAATATATCAAGAGTGTGTCCGCTAATAAGCATAGGTTGACAACATTTGGGTAAATTAATTATCAGAGTTTGGTTAAACAGAAATGGGCCAGGGACTGTGGGAATATCCAGCCGTGGATGACATCCCACAAAATATACAGGAAGACCACTGAAGGGGAAAATAATCAACCATATCTCTGGTTATATAATATGTTGGGGTGCAATCAGGTGTGCAGTAGCAAAGTAACCAAGTGATAATAGAGTTTTTGGGCAGAGTTTGAATAATAACTGTTAGACAATTGCAGCCTTTGCACCTTTATGGACAGGTTGAGGCAGAATGGTCTTGTTGGGGTGGAAAGTCCCCTGCATGATTAAGGATGTGCACCCTGCCCCCAGTGCTCAACTGTAGTGATGTCTGGATCCCTAATGCTGATTTATTCGTCGTAGGTAAACATGGATCATATGGGTGCACCATAGGCCTGTCTCACGGATTACAGTGTTGTTGGACTGGGAAGGGCACCAAAAGCAGTACCCTCATGATGTTGGAAGGCTATCACCTTCACCAGGAGTTCAGCAGCACAAGTGTGGTAGTGCAGCATACTGTGTAATGATCTGTAGTAGTGGACAGGACCTTTCTACCTTGTGTCATTGGAGTGAGGCCTACAGGTCCATGCACCTTTTTAAAAGTTCTGAGATCCACTGCTGTATGCTTAACTCACCTTTGGTCTATATCAGGTAGATGTGGAGTGCTGCGCAGCGCAAAAGTAGTGATTCTGTGCTGGATGTATGTGTACTGTCTGCGAGGAATACATTACATGAGAGATGTAGTGTTGTGCAGTGCGATTTCAATGGAAGCATGTGCTGTGTGTATGTGTGCTTCTGTAAAGTACAATACATGAAGGGTGAAGTGTTATGCAGTGCGCACGTGGCGAGTGTGTGTGCCAGCAGTGTGTGACTTACAAATAGCACACCCTGGTACAGTATAGCAAAGCGTCAGTGTTAAACAGTGCACGCAGACTAAACAGGTGTCCTGAATATATGTGTACTTGTAACGGTACAATGCATGAAGGTAACAGTGCTGGACAGCATGTGTGCTTTGAATTTACAATGCATAAGTGTGCTTGAAATAGCACATTACCTTGAGAGTCCTGGGTTCCATTTTGGAAAGCACATGCATGCCTGGTAAAGACATGAGGAGGAGAATAATTCCCCTGAAGACAGATTTGTGTATTGCTGCATTCCTGTGAGCTGGGTAGGACAAACACTGGAGGAAAGGAGGAAGTGGACCCCCCTTTTAGGCTTCAAAAGGCTGCCCTTTGATTTAGATATAGATCACAAGGAAGGGGCGTGGACACATCTCAAGAAGGAGATGGGGCTGATAAGGGAATAATAAAGAGTAGGGCTGGTAGCCCAGGTTTAATCTTTTGATGGAGGTATCACTGTGGCTGACATCCAGGTGTGAACTCTGGTCACTCACATGAATTGAGTTTTGGGTTGGTCAACTTCAGAGTCGTGTCTGCCATGACACATATCTATTGAGAAGGAAAGAGGAAAAAGAAGCAGAACCCCAAAATAATGCTTCAAACACTCTGACCCCAAATTACATTTAGGGGGTTATTCCAACTTTGGAGGAGTGTTAATCCGTCCCAAAAGTGACGGTAAAGTGACGGATATACCACCAGCCGTATTACGAGTTCCATAGGATATAATGGACTCGTAATACGGCTGGTGGTAAATCCGTCACTTTTGGGACGGATTAACACCTCCTCCAAAGTTGGAATAACCCCCTTAGTCTTTGGAAAAGGGCTATAAGAAGGGGAGGTTGAGACCCCAACATGGGTCAACTGTAAGCACCCACATGGGCTGTGTGTGAAGGGGACACTCTACAAGACTGACCAAGACTAGGGCCAAAACTGCTAGTCTCTCTGCTGGATGAGGGGACATCTCTTGGGAAAACCAAGCTCACCTGCCCTAGAGCCTGCAGCACCAGCGCCTGCCGGCTTGGCATGACAAGCATGCCCTGTGAGGTAGAGCAGAACACTAGAGGGAGTGAGGTGCAGTGGGGAGGTCTACGCTTCCTGAGCGAGGTGTGAGGAGATTGGCTATGTACCGATCGGGTTGCCCATGTGCAGGAACGGTTTGACGAGCCTTGTATGTAAGGAGAGGGCCGCAGTGATCTCAGCTGGGTGAAGAGTCCATGTGGGATGTGCCAGGCCCACACTGCTGTGCCACAGTGATCCTTTATGCTAGAGAGTACCACAGTTGAACTTGATGGTGCCAGGGACATGAGACTTGTGTCTGCCTATATCAGTGACCCTATATGCCAGGAGAGGCTGTTGCCATGAGGGAGATCTCACTGGAAGTCTCTGCGCCCGATTATGAGTAATGCAGCAACCCCAATTGCCAGGAGGGGCTGTCAATACCACTGTGACCAAGTGTTTGATTCATGCCTAGATGAGAAAATTACTGCTGTGACTATGGGGTCAAGCCCCCAACCTCACCTGACTGCTCTCCCATGGATCATAGGATTCTGCCAAAGAGGTTGCAACCAAACCAGAACCAGAGAATTCCACCCCCATCAGAGAAAGAGTGACTTACCTAATATTTGCTGAGCTGGTTTAGTTTGGATTGATGGACGAGATGGCTGCACTGCTCGGAGGAGATGTGCCTGCCAGGACTGCCATGTTAAGTGCGCACAGCTGGCCTTTGACAAACAGGTTCTGGACTCGGGAGTGTCCATGAAAAGGGAACTCGCTACACAGCTGAACACTTTCATACAGCCAGAGCAGGTAAGACTGAAACTGGGCCTGTGGGGCCCCAGGGGACTCACTTCTAACGGTGCTGCAGCCCCATAGGCAATTTTTACTAATAACCAAAGAGTCAAAGGGGAACTCTTGGGTACGGTCTACTAGTACGTATTCCCTGGATGGGCCCATCAGTTACTGAGGAATAACATTGAACACAATACAAGGTAGAGGGTGGAACAGGGATGTGGCTTACAACTACTAGAGCCCAGACCTCAAGGGGAGTGTGTTATTGCATTTTAGTGTCTTTATTCCTTTGGATGTGTAGAAATAGAAATACAATACTTCTTTTTTATAAATGTAAGCATTGGACAGGACATTGATTTATTGTTCGTACTGTTTTTACTTTGAGTTATAAGTCTTCTTCACTTACCTGTATAAATGCTTCCCCCCGAAGGAGCTTTTGACTGCTCGTCCATAGCTACCACTGAGAGTCAAGTGCAGAATGGGTAGTTGGCCCAGTTGCTCAGGAACCATGGTATGTTGGGCCCTGGGACGACAGGGGTAAAAGGCCTTAAAAAAACACAGTTGGGCCCAGTAACCCATGCATGCCCAATGGCTATCTGAGAGGGGTTCTGGCAGGTCAAATGCCATAATAAATTAAATGCTATCACCAGTATCAGAGGTAAACCTGTTTCCAGCGGGACAGCACATGCCTACGTTTGAATTAGCAAACTGGAGATTTAGATGAAGGCTGCACTCTTCAGCAAATGGTTGGATGAACTTACCTGTGCTGTGGTACAAGTAAGTTCCCTTAAAATACATGAAGGGGAGGGATGTGTACCCCTGGTACTGTCTGATGGCTAAGCACATTTGATTGTGTAGCAAAGGTCAGGAGTCCCTTCCCGATTCATGCAGCTAAGGAACTTGGACACTGATGTCCTGACAAATTCAGCTTATCAGGGAGGGAGATGAGGAAATACATGGAGCAGGTTGGCAGATCTAAAGGTCCAGTTCTATGTCTGCAGGAGCAGCATGCATACACCTCAGCGCTCCAGCTAACGCAGGTAAAATGGACATTGCTGCTTCCTGTGATATGCAGGTCAAGAAAGCAGATAAAGTAAATACAGTCAGAAACAGTGCTGGAGTATTCAGTTAAAATCCCCACTGATAGTAGGTACTGGACCCAACCTCACAGGGTCCAATGTGTTCTATAAATGCCAAGATTTTCCATGTTGTGTGGACACCAGGTGGCCCTGCTTCTTAACCAACAATATTTTGGAAGGAATTAAATCAATGTTAGTTAAAAACAGCTATTATATGCATGTCTGTACTTTATTGTTCTCTCCACTGCTCTCTCTCCTCCTAGTGCAACCCAGATTAAGTACATAAGTTGGTCATATCAAAATTGAACTTTTTGGTAAATGAAAACACCAGCTTACCACGTGGGAGGTGATGACAACTAGTCACATACATGATTTGCTTCAAAGGGACAACAATGTTGAAAGCTCCTCTGTTACAATCCTGCCCGGTGTCTTTGATGCAAAGAGATGGATAGGATGTTGGGGGTAAAATCAAGTGGCATAAGAAAGGAAAGACAGGAGTTTGATCAACTAATTTAGATGGTGGCTATCTAAATGTAAGGAAGAATGAAAGCCTTGCCCTTGTAGAGAGCATTCAGGGGCTTGGGAGGAGTTTACCCTGCTGGGCTTGCTGAGGCCTCCTTGGAGTCCACAGGATGGTAGATATGTAATGCAGTGCAGGCAGAAACCTAAAAATCACTGCATTAGTGTGCGACATGCAGAGGCTTTGATTGGCCAACCTTTTCTTTTAAGGCTAGGGTGACCACCTTACTCCAGGTCTTTAGAGACACTGTTCGAGTCCTGCATGTTTCACCTGCACATCATTGAATTCAGAAATGTTAGTCTAATTAGTTTAGTCAAAGAAAAACAAGGCTACAACACGCTGAATGCAATAGGCCAGTGATGTTGAACCTTTTTACTTCTGTGGACCCCACTTAATCATTACTGGAATCTGGGGAACTTCACTGAAACATTATTGGAATGCAGGGACCCCCACTGTGTAAGTATTGGAATCTGCAGACCCCGTTATAAGTAATTTTGATGCTTTAAACCTCAAAGCAATATTCATGAATACAAGAACAATCATTCATCAAACAAATACACAAATTACATATATTTTAAATTCACATATATAAGAACATCAAAACGTTCGTTTTAGTGTGAAGGTTGGAGCATTTCTGAGTTCAATGGAGACCACCCATTGTTCATACTACATTCTCTTTGATGCACTTGCACTGCTCGCACAAATCAATTTGAGGATGCAAACTTAATTTTTAGCCTCCAGTTTCAAAAATGTTCACATTTACAGAACATTCTAAAAATGTAAATTTTACATTGTACTTCTTAATTTATGTACACTTTATTAATCTTTTAATAATATTTAATTTTCTAACCAGTCATGGTTACCCTGAGTAGGTGTCGCAGACCCCCAAAGGCCCTAGGACCACAGGTTACGAACCTCTGCATTATGCTTTCTCACAAAAGTCCAGGAATGGAAACAGTGTCCATAATGAAATGGCCATATTATATAAGGGCCGATTAGGTGCAATAATCAAACAAGTTAAAGAGACCATCCAATGTAGAGGATAAAAGAGATCTTTTTGTCCAATCCTACATCTCTAACAATGATCCACAATAGGCGTTCAAGAGCAGAGATTTTCAAACCATGTCGCACACCCCCTGAGGGTCCATAGAAGTGTTGCCAGGGGACACAAATCAGTCTGCAGTTACTTGTACATGAAAATAGTCTAGAAGTGTGACTAGCGGGCATACAGGCTTTCTTTATTTACATTTAGTAGTTAAAGTGCATAAAAAGAGTGTGGGAACTGTGCTACTTTGTGCCATGGAGCAAGGTCAGTGAGGGTGAAGACAAGGTGGCTAAAAATAAAATATTTAGCATTTTATAGATTTTTTCACCTTCAGGTAACTGATTACAAAATAACACTTGCACATCTCAGATGAAAAATAAATGCAAATTAAACTATTCAGAGGGAAATGTACATGTTTATGTTATGGAACCTCAGTTGGCTAATGTGATCACTGAAGATGTCTGTATATGTGACCAGAGATTAACAGAATTAAATCCTGGTTGGGTTAGTGAGGAATAGTGACTTGTCTTTTTATAGTACTGTGAGTCCTTCCCCTATGACAGAAAGCAATGTAAATGTCTTTTTTTTTTAAACTGTATTACACGGTGTAAAACAGGCAGTGGCAAACTTGAGTTTAAGATAAATCAATTGCTTTAAAAATATACATTGTAGCAACAAGCAATCAGATTATATCCAGTTCAATTATTTTAATATGTGTCCCACCTTTTAATGGACATAAATATTTCCTCTAAAAAAGTAATATATGTCACCTTGAAGCTTCAAGTGACATCATCAATCAATACTTATCCTGGCTCTAAAGTAGCCTTTGTATTTGGTGATTAGCCAGTTACATACATTTACATTCCTTTCATGTAACAGGCATCATGGTGAAAAGGCATGTTTCGTCTTTCGCTCTCTATCCTCCTCTCTGTTTCATAGAACAGGTGTCCCTCGTCAGTACCTTCAGTGAGTGGCCACTGGATCCCATTTATGGCTGTCTTACTATGAAAAGGGATATGGAGATGCATTTTCCTTGCAAGCATTAGGGCCCATGTCACCATTGCTGTGTACGGAATAGAAGGTCTTGTGTTTTTTGTTGTTTTCTTTTCACAAACTTTCAGAAAGCCTGCTTTAGGCACCAGACCTTGAATCAATGGTTGATGGACTGGGCAGAGTGTACAGCCTGCTTCCCAGAGCTGTAGGGATAATTGGTGCTGTGGATGCAGTATTGTGACTTTCTTGCTTGCATTAGAAGCCCTGGACATACTTGCTGTGCTACTGTTGTTTTGGGACGTAGAGCAGTGGCCGAAGAGAGGAGAAAAATAAAGCAGTGGAGACCCCTTTGTTTGGGCATCAGAGAGATGGAAGGGAGCGGAATAATTAGTGGAGGGATGGAGAGGGATGGTTTGGGATGGGAACACATGATGTTATCAAAGGGTAGAGGAAACTCTTTTGCAAGGCAGTAAATATCATTAGTGACGCAGGTGCAATCACATCACAGTGCATCACAATTATGAATGTTGGGCATGGGGACTAATTTTCCTTGCTAGCATTAAGGCACCCTTGCTGCAAACAAGGGAGGCAACATGGGGAAGCGATTTTTTTTAGAAAGAGACAGAGCTTCTTTCAATTTGAAGTGATGACCAGTCATGGTGGGGAAGAAGTGAAAAAAGAAGACCGGATAGCCTATTTCTTAGAGCTATATTATCATTAGTGCAGAAGGTGGAGTTGAATTGGGACACACAGCACCCCAATTATGCGTGATAGTGGTTTTGGTCAATTCTGTTTTTGTTTGATGCCGTTGCTGTAAACCTCACATTTAGTGTGGATTACAAGCTACAAAAAAGGCACCCCTGAAATAATCTTATAATCCCCGCCCTCTGCGATCAGCCCTGACCCTCCTTCTCCCCAATCCTTGGCTTAAAGTTTTGGAGGAGGGCCCAACTTCAAAACCTTTTGCTTAGGCGGGTTTAAAAGATAAAGTTTAATGACTTTTATTCTAGAATGTTTGTTCCTTTGATGATATCAGTTGGGGTTTTAAGATCTACTATGACATCATTCCCCAAAGGGCTCTTTTAAGTGGCTCCCATTTTTACCTGTATCTATACTTTTTCCATTGGCAGATGTCAGATGAACGTGAGTATCCAAGCATTAAAAAAACAGTCTAAGTTATAACAGCAAAGTTTTTTGGTATTCTAAAACGCAGAGGAAAAGCGTGAAAGAAAAGAGAGAAGGACCTTTTGAGTCAAACCAGCACTCAGAGACCTCCCCCAGCTGATCAGAAAGAGATCATCACCACCCATGGACATCACCAGTTAGATGCATTGTTAGTAGGATTAACCTAGACCAGCAAAGGATAGCTCTGGGGTGAAAAAATGTTTGTCATTAAGGCATTTGGTTTTTGGTCACTGATGGCTGTGATGATGTACTCGAATATTGAGGCAGTTTATTATTATGTTTGGAAATATTATTGCATTATCTGCTTTCAAAGGCATGTTTTGTTTATTGAAGCTTTAGCACTTTAATGTCCAAAGTATTTGTCTGGTCTTAGTTGTTCAGACTTTAGGTCAAGAGTTAATGACACCAATGCATTGTGTAACAAACATCACTTGATCAACAACTGTTTCAATTCAGTTAACTAAGATTATTTTCTTACAATTCCTGCTATTTTACTTTGGTGTCTTTTCTCCCTGCAACCATGGGTGTAACTTCCATTGGTGCTGCAAATGCAGCGGCACGGGGCCCAGAGGCATGAGGTCCCCCTTGAAGCCTCATTTTTGCAGTAATTTCTAATTCAAACAGCAGCCGGATGCATTTTCTGCTTTGGACAATGGCTGTTGTCACACTGGCTATGCTACAGCCTCCAACACGTCTAGGAAACAACATGTGTTTATAGTAGTTGTGAAAATGGAACACTAAATTGACAGTGCATTTCTTGCAAAATGTGTCAACAGCACAACAGTATATTTCTTTAAATAATGGGGAGGACCTACATGTTGCACTCCCCGTATTGCCAATACTCCATCCCAAACAAACATTGAAAGTGGTGACATCTCTCAATATGGACACATTTTTGGTTTCCTGGAGGTTCAGCACCTGAAACAGAGGGACATAAAGGTGGTTAATACATAACTTATTAATATTCAGAAAAGTGTAACCACAGGATTAGAGAATATAGCAAAAAATATCTGATTATCAAAGTGCCATGAATGCAAAGATTATAACAAACGTAAAAATTCCCTTTATAGATTTCGTCAATATAAGTACTTACTAGTATTGCAGGCATACAAAAATATTTCAAATTATGATGTGAGAAGGACGGAGAGGAATGCCATTATAAGAGAAAGTGGCAACATAAAGAATTCTATCAAGACGCATTGGTTGATTAAATTCATAAAAACCAGCAATGCTGACGTAGATTTACGCACGTACTTCCCCCGTATTCCGATGAGAAAGTTATTTAAAAAAAAAAAATCTTCTTGAGCAATTATAAGAAGTAAAGAAGTTTACAGAAATAATTGAGAGAGAAGTGAAATATAAAATCATCGGAGAGTGATATTAATTATTAATTTAGAAAAAATAGCCTGTGAATTTCAGAGTTTGTCCTGAAGATGTTGGGGTGAACCGTCTAAAAGACCACCGAAACACTGCATCAACACTTTTTGAAATATTGTATGTTGTATAAAAGTCAAAATATCGTTGACGTTTTGAGATATTTTTGGATATATTATATGCTGTATGAAAATCAAAGTATCATTGACGTTTTGAGACATTTCATGATATTTTAGAGTTTAATTGTCTTAAAAGGAAAAAGGAAGAAAACTTTTTTGTAAAGATTTTTTTTTAGAAAATATTCTTGTTTTTTAAAAATTGGTATGTAATACAATGTCAATATGTGGTGGTTATATGGTACAAATATGTATACATCTATTAAGACTATATAAAAATAAAGGAAATATTATCAATAGAAAGAGATTGAGTAGGATGTTTATTATGAGTGATTTGAACAGAGCTATAACTACTATATTACGGTTTTGAAATATTTTTATATGCCTGCAATACTAGTAAGGACTTATATTGACGAAATCTATAAAGAGAATTTTTACGTTTGTTACAATATTAACCCTTTCCCCTTATTGGCATAGGGTTACCTCTCTTAACAGTGAGTATATGAATACAAAGATTGACAATCTCACAGATAGATTAAAGACTCTATGCATAGATCATGACATTCACCATGTACATCAGAGACATAAGGAGCGCCAACTGTCACCATGTATTGATGGATTGACGAGATCAGTTAACAGATTTGCACATGCAACATCTGTGTTGTCAACACATACTGCCAACCTCCAGGTGAAATGGGGCACTAGAGCAGTGATGTGGCTCATGGACTGATACAGATAACAAATGCGGTCGAGACATTACAAACTTCCTAGATAACAGGTGTTGGTGACATATCATGTCCAGAGAGTGAGGACCGATCTAGTGTCAGTAGCATATCTGTCAGTGACACTATGAGGGGCATGAAACAAGGCGTTGCAGTGCTGGAGATTTAAATGTGGATGCCACCACTTCTCTTCATAACACAAATGCAAGTCATAGGCTGTTATCTTTGTATTTATTTTATGTTTCCTGTGTTTCAGTACCTACATGGTAAAACTTTGGAACAATACTGATGACATGATGTAATGTCATATTTCTTTGTTTACGTCCTTAACAAACGACTATAAGGTGGTTTATGTTTACCTGCAAACGTGTTTGATTTTTGTACTGTTGTATTAATGGTTCATTTACCCAGAAAAATACATATCAGTCATAGAAGCACAGTGTCTTCGACCCTCTGCTGCTCCCAATGCATCATGTTATATATGTAGTGGTAGCTGTCCTGCCTAATCATTAGTTTCAGAATCATATACATTAACTTCAAAGCCTCTGTGAGTTGCAACGTTGTGTAGAATTGCACATGTTGGTACAATCTTGCAAAAGATTTCAGGAGAATACTGTAAGGCACCACCACTTTTCGTGCAGCATCTGAATCTACTTTTCAGTATTCCAAATATGCGCACAGTAACACATCTAGGGCCAGATGTAGCAAAGAAACATTTTGCGAGTTGTAAATAGCGAGTCATAGCGACTCGCTATTTGCAACTTGCAAAATGTTATGCAGAACGGTGTCTCAGACACCGTCTGCGAGTCGGTATGGGGTCGCAATGACCCACCTCATGAATATTCATGAGGTGGGTCGCAAATTGCGGCCCCATACCGACTATGGGCACTCGCAAACATGGAGGCCTGCTGTAGTCAGCAGACCTCCGTGTTCGTGACTGCTTTCAATAAAGCAGTTTTTTTTTTTTAAGTGTAGCCCGTTTTCCTTAAAGGAAAACGAGCTGCACTTAAAAAAAAAAACGAAACCTTTAGTTTCGGTATTTTTTCAGGGCAGGGAGTGGTCCCTTGGACCACTCCCTGCCCTGAAAAAATGTTTTTGGGTCCAGTCACAAACTGGAAGGGGTCCCATGGGGACCCCTTCCAATTTGCGAGTGGGTTACCATCCACTTGAAGTGGATGGTAACTGCAACACCATTTGCGACCGCATATGCGGTCGCAAATGGTATTGCATACCACTAGGAATCGCAAATAGGAAGGGAACACCCCTTCCTATTTGCGATTCTGAAATGCATTTTGCGAGTCGGTCCGACTCGCAGAATGCATTTCTGCATAGGAAAATGCGATTTGCAACTCGCAAACGGCAGTTTTTGCCGTTTGCGAGTTGCAAATCCTTTCCTACATCTGGCCCTAAGTCTTTATGTGTACCACATTGTAACAACACTCTCTGCATGTGGATGGATTTAAATATGGAGTCACTATCCTGGACATGTCCATATGCAGTATCATCTGAAATAGTAATGTATACTTTTACACGTCACAGTATCAATATTTGCAATAAAAATGTAACATACGATTGTTACCAAAACATATCCATCATCAAACTCTCGTCTTTGTAGCCTTGCATGAATACCACTGTGTCTGAATATGAATAAATCATGGGTGGTCCCTGGGAAACGTGATACTGTGTCTGTAATCACGTTTTGCATCACACGCCACTTGTATATTCATAGAATTAGTATTTTTCCTGTTGCAGAACATACACTCTGAGGTAGAGGGTGGTCAGATTGTCACACATGTACCATCTATACAACCTATCACAGTGGGAAAGTCGGGTAACCAATAAAAATCTATCTTGGTGCAATGCAATTCCTGTGCATTTCTAGGGAAATATATGTAGCTATTACTGCACATTAGCACACCATCAAGGAACACATAGAAAACGCGACAGTGCACTCTGGGACACATCACCAGCTGCAGCAATCACACCTTGATAGCTTCCGAATGCTAATAGATGCAAACTGCATGGAATCTGCTCATGGGTGGGGATGGACTTACTGCATAAGGTGTGTCTCTCAAGCTGAGGATTTAAATCAGCGATTAGATCAAGGATTACTGCACTACTTAGCATATACTTGGTGTATCTCTCTTCCTCTGTTTGCTGAAAAAGTGTGACCTTCAGTCTGAAGATTCTCTTTTATCTTCTCCGTCTTCTCTGTAAAACTGCCAATATTCTCATTCTCTTTATCATGGCGTACAGAACAGTCATTAAAAAAAAATCTGATGTGTACTGGGGCTGTCCATATAGTTTGCACAAGATTACCACCTGGGTGGAGGTAGTGGTAAATTGCATGTGTAAAATGGTGTTTTGTGAATGTTCGCTATTTGTGACTGTGATGAACATATGAATAGCGAATCACAAATAACTATTTCTTTTTTGTGACTCACTATGTGGAGTTGGTAGATTTCTATATCGTATTGCTAAATTTAGGGCTGCAAATGCACTTTTTACATTCAAATTTCATTCGTTTGTGAAAGGTATTCAGTTTACAACTGAATACCGATACGCAATGGTTTTGTAAATATGCTCCAAAGTTTACAGGTTGAGAAAAGTGCAAAATTCTGCAAAATGTCTCACTTGCAGTAGGTTCCACAGGAGCAGGCATGGGACCAGCGACGGCAGTAACAAATTCAAGATTTTTCAGGGAGAAAAGAGAGTCTCCAACTAAGGAAATGTCTGGAATGTACACTGTGTTCTGTTCAAGAGCAAAGGCTTCCTAACCCATAGGCCATACAAAGGACAGCTCAATACTCTGTCAGGCCTTACAGTGTTATCACCTGGGGCTCCCAATTTTAGGCGAATTTTTGCTTTTCAGTCTGTTTTTGCTCCGTTTACTGTTTTTGTCACATTATTGTGTATCCATAATTACTTTTAAAAAAATGTACTTTCAGGCGGTACTTATCAATAGTGATTTAGCTACTCAAACTCAGATGCCAGGAGAGCTTTAGTGCTATTAAGTGCGAGAATATAGGACGACACTTACCTGAAAAAAATATTCCATTTGATTTAACCCATCGTGTTCGCTACCTATACAGTCGTGTCTCACTACAAGGAGAATCACTTGGAACAGGTACTGCGCTCCTTTGTCCCATTTTCAAAAGTGATACTAAGTGGGAAGTGGATTGCTCTTAGTATTTATTTATGTGTTAAAGTCATTAACATGTAGAATTGGGGGCCCTGCACATATATTTCCTTCTCCATTCAGTAAACAAGACTGGTAGGAGATGTACGTGTTTTTTTATCAATTTATAGTAAGTTTATTAGAGAATATCAAAGCCTGCTAGCAATTGGATCACCTTTCATGTTTTCGTTTTTTACTTCTCTATGTCTGCCTTAAAGTTACTGTACTACAAGAAGTACTTTGGGAAGAGCTATTACAATACGAAGGAACGCGGTGTTCGATTACTGATAGAACCACTTTGAAGATTAAATATAAAGTTGGGCGTATCAGTATAGACAACTGAGAACAGTAAAAACCATGTCAAGCCTACTGGCCAAGTGAGCATTACCTCATTCCATAACATCTTATAATACAGCATCGTGCAGCTGGCTGGTCACTCTTACCTTCTCTATTCAAACAGTCATGAAGCTGTCAACCTCACATGATAGGTTAAAATCTGGTTATGGGTGACTTTGTGAGTAAAATATCTTACCTTGAACATTGAGTTTAGGTTAGGTCTCTGATAGAGATTGTTAAACACCAAATAGAAAATCATGGACGTCTTCTGCCATGGTTTAGTTAAAACCTGTAGAAGACAAAACTGATCAATTATTAAAATTCCAGTTCAAGTTACTTAGGCACCTCCCTAAAGAAGAAAAGACCCTCAACATCGGAAGAAGGAGATAGCACACTGATTCATGCCTCTACGATCTATTGTTCTACTTTGAATATGTTCCCAAGAAAGTATGGGTGATTGCCAATAGAGCTGTGAAAGCAAGATTGCAATTTGTAAAGGTTTGTCCACAATAGGGTGAGAACAATTGCAAAACTAAGATGAAAGAATCTGTAAAACCCCTTGGTCCCTCAGTTAAGTAACCATCCCAGGCCTTTAGAAATGAGAGCTCAGAACTCTCCCTACCTCTCTCATGGGTCCAAATATATCAAAAGAGAGGGAGGCAGTACCACAGTACCACTACTCAATTGCACTACTGTTAGAGCACCACATCAAGGCAGAGACATGTTCCCCATGCCAGAACACACAGTTCCCATGTGCACCTTTTCCACCATCTAGTATCGCCATAACCAGCTGCAGACCAGGCAGTATCCATTGTCACCGCCAACCTGCCCATCACTGCTGCCTGATATCAGGGCCAGCAGGTGCATTAGCAGCTGATGTTACTGATGAAGTATTTTAAAACTGCTTGTATTAAAACGTGCTTGCTCAACTACTACCAAATCATTTGCATTATTGAACATTAACATACATTTTATGTGTACAACCATTTTATACTTTCATGTTGTACATTGCATACTTACCCTGATTGATCAAGTAAGCATAGCCTCATTTTAAACTTGCCACAGCCAAGCAAGGACTGCAAATCAGGTGAAGATATCTTTCTGTTGTACCCTATTCGATGTTCCTCCCAAGATCTTCTTGCTCTCTTGCCATGAGGAGAACTAGACACCTGCTCCTCAGTGTCTATGTTGAGGTTCCTTTTATTCACGTGTCCTTTCCTCCAATTGCTGCATTGAAGAAAAAGCATAGATGTAGCGTGAAAATATACAGATCTTCATATTATGTGCTCCAACGGTTCAGAAAGCAAACCACAGGTCCTTTGCCATTGTGAGTCGTACTTAGAATATCTTTACTGTCAGCTATATATTTTTGGTATTAAACAAGTGTTAGACATCTATGAGCTATCATGAGTGTTTGTATTCTTTCACATAAGGCAGAAGCAATCCAACCCACTATACACATAAGCCGGGGTCGCTCCAGTAGCCCCTGTGCATTTGCCCAAATTCTGAACTGTCACTGGTGTGTATCGTAACACTCAAAGTCTCTGGAGTGAAAGCAGGTGAATCTTGAGTGTGGAGAGTGTTGTTTATCAGAAGTAGGGAGGCTTGGGTGAGCTGTGTGAGGTCCTGTCACCATGTTTTCATTATGTTTTTACTGCTGGTATACATGCCAGTGTGGTAATGCCTCCCCTTTCAAGCCAGCTTTAGAACAACATGAGCAGCCAGAGTACTCCTTTCTCAGGGCTGGAGGTACTGAGAATATTGATGTGAATGGCTTCGGACACCAGTTATTTGGAGCTATCAGAGATTTATTACACACCTCAAGACTTGTTAATGTTGCTCCTTTTTTTAAGTCCCGCTGATGGTGAAGATCAAACATGTTTCTTGACTTCAGAGGTCACAAGCTGATTTTCAGTCATAAGAACACATGCAATGCAGGTCAGGTCGATCTATGCTAACTTTAAGGTTAATTCCGTCTTGCCTCAGATGAAGCAGGTCTGGTGTGCCCTTCGGTATCATCTTTTCTCAGAATGTGTTACTCCAATAAACAGCATTAATCCTTGTGCTGGGTGATGGGAATTTTGTATACATCAGTCTTTGGTGGGCTAGATTTCCCTATGATATTGTGATATTAGCATTGATCTGTACTTTGATGGATTAGATTGGAAAGGTCTTCATTGACCCACACTTTATTGTGATAGTCCTTACAATGGACAAACACTGATCTTGTGAACGATTGTTGCAATCCAAAGTTAACCATGGCAGCTCTCAAATGGTCCCACACTCTGTGGTTGAAGGGCATCTAAATGTTTCAACCATCTTAATAGCACAAATAGAGTTGTACCCTATTCGATGTTCCTCCCAAGATCTTCTTGCTCTCTTGCCATGAGGAGAACTAGACACCTGCTCCTCAGTGTCTATGTTGAGGTTCCTTTTATTCACGTGTCCTTTCCTCCAATTGCTGCATTGAAGAAAAAGCATAGATGTAGCGTGAAAATATACAGATCTTCATATTATGTGCTCCAACGGTTCAGAAAGCAAACCACAGGTCCTTTGCCATTGTGAGTCGTACTTAGAATATCTTTACTGTCAGCTATATATTTTTGGTATTAAACAAGTGTTAGACATCTATGAGCTATCATGAGTGTTTGTATTCTTTCACATAAGGCAGAAGCAATCCAACCCACTATACACATAAGCCGGGGTCGCTCCAGTAGCCCCTGTGCATTTGCCCAAATTCTGAACTGTCACTGGTGTGTATCGTAACACTCAAAGTCTCTGGAGTGAAAGCAGGTGAATCTTGAGTGTGGAGAGTGTTGTTTATCAGAAGTAGGGAGGCTTGGGTGAGCTGTGTGAGGTCCTGTCACCATGTTTTCATTATGTTTTTACTGCTGGCATACATGCCAGTGTGGTAATGCCTCCCCTTTCAAGCCAGCTTTAGAACAACATGAGCAGCCAGAGTACTCCTTTCTCAGGGCTAGAGGTACTGAGAATATTGATGTGAATGGCTTCGGACACCAGTTATTTGGAGCTATCAGAGATTTATTACACACCTCAAGACTTGTTAATGTTGCTCCTTTTTTTAAGTCCCGCTGATGGTGAAGATCAAACATGTTTCTTGACTTCAGAGGTCACAAGCTGATTTTCAGTCATAAGAACACATGCAATGCAGGTCAGGTCGATCTATGCTAACTTTAAGGTTAATTCCGTCTTGCCTCAGATGAAGCAGGTCTGGTGTGCCCTTCGGTATCATCTTTTCTCAGAATGTGTTACTCCAATAAACAGCATTAATCCTTGTGCTGGGTGATGGGAATTTTGTATACATCAGTCTTTGGTGGGCTAGATTTCCCTATGATATTGTGATATTAGCATTGATCTGTACTTTGATGGATTAGATTGGAAAGGTCTTCATTGACCCACACTTTATTGTGATAGTCCTTACAATGGACAAACACTGATCTTGTGAACGATTGTTGCAATCCAAAGTTAACCATGGCAGCTCTCAAATGGTCCCACACTCTGTGGTTGAAGGGCATCTAAATGTTTCAACCATCTTAATAGCACAAATAGAGTGCACAACTTGCTGCCTCTATACTTCTGCACAGCAGCATGTCAGTAGTCATTTAGAGAGAGGGAACAATAGCTCCATCTTTCATCATTACTCAGTAATGTTGAGTAAAGGACTTCCATTAACCCATTCAGTGCTTATGACAGAATGGTTCCATCATGAGCACCGGTAGTCATGTGCTACTGACAGAACAATTCCGTCCTTGCACACGGCCACGGGGGAAGCGCTGATGCTCCCCCTGTGAGCAGCCCATTTTCATGCACCCCCCACAGGAGTTGGCAGCAGAAGCGCTTCCGCTGCCACCCCAATCCTCCTCGCCGTCACATGCAGCCGGGGATGCATTGGAGGCCAGCGAGCCCCAAGAAAGGACATGTTTTTGGTGAGTCCTTTTCAGGGGGGTTATTCTTTTTTTACAGATGCAGAGGGATACAGTGGATTCCTGCTCCACAATCGTGGGTAGAGCAAAAATGCAGACCACTGGGCCACCAGGGATTTCCAAAAAGATTAGACAAGGGTCACTCCCTAGCGGGCATAGTACATCTGTGTTTCAGCCCTCCTCCGGGGGCTCGTTCACCCATTTTAAGGCCAATCAGCCCCCTGGGGGTGTTTGGGGGGGGTGTTGAAATCCACAAGAATTATTATATGTGGTGATTACAGGGAGTTACCCCTTGGGCAAGGGTCGCACCCCTTGGGGCATTTTTTATGTATTCCGTCGCCCAGCCCAGAGGGCAGATTGGACGTTTTTAGGCTGATCTGCCATCTGGTGGGCGGTGAAAGGCCACTAGACACCAGGGATTTTATTGTTGTATGTCGAGGAGTGGCTCCTTGGGCAAGGGTCACTCCCCTTTATTGGGGAAATGTTTTGGCCATTTCCTGCCCCCCCAGGCAGATTGGCATATTTTTAGGCCCATATGCTCCCATGGGGGGCAGAAAGTCACTACACAACAAAGATTTTATTTATTTATATGTTGGGGAGCGGCCCCTTTTGCAAGAGTGGCTCCCCTTGTTTGGGGCACGTAAAGATTTTATTTATTTACATGTTGGGGAGCAGCCCCTTTGGCAAGAGTGGCTACCCTTTGTTTGGGGCACGTAGTTTGACAATTTCTTGTCCCCTTGGGAGCACATTGGCCATTTTCGAAGTGTGCAGACCTGTGTTTATTTTAGACTATAAATAAGCACAAGAGTGGTATTGATAGAGTAGATCAGAGGCTAGAACCGTACACTGCTGTTCATAAGGCTTACATTTGATATAAGAAGTTGGCTATTCATTTATTCCACCTAGCAACCTTTAATGCTTTTGTTGTATTCAAGGTTTGTTCTTCAGAGTCAAAGATTACATGTGTTCAGTTTCAAGAGTCTGTGATAGGCAGCTTTGTTGTAGTGGAATAGGCAAGCATTCCTAGAGTTGGAGTGGTGGAGGATGTGACTAGATTGAAAGATCACCACTTTCCTGATCACATAGGAGTTGTAGAGTCTGTATGTCAATAAGTGCGCAGAAAGAGAGTCATATATACAGCCTGACTGTCCTTCTAAACCTGGGCTATGTGAGCCCATATTCAGATTCAGATTAAAAATACTTTATTCAGCTACATATAAGCCATGAAAGTTGCATCAAATCAGTACAGCCTTCCAGACAAAAAAAACATTAAAATCTTTAAAATATGATGACATATTACAAAATTATCAATAAGTAGAACACACTCTTGAAGTACTTAAAATAAAACTCAAGACGGCCATACTCACATCTTCACTGCCCAATCCCTGGAGATGAGAAAAGGCAGCTATATGGCATCTAAAACCAGCTTCCCTCAATACTGGGTTCAGAAAACTCCATCTGTCACGCAAATAAAATGTGCAAAACAGAGTGAGGTTAAGTGTAGATTGCTCAGCTGGGGCTTCACAGTGGCAAGGGGACAAGGATAAAAAACAAGGGCCAGATGTATGAAAATTCGGCCGTTTGCGAGTGCAAAAAAGTGGTCTGCGATACATGAAAGGCATTCGCAGACCACAAATAAGAAATCGCAAAAATTGTGATTTCTTGCGTTGTGACCTGGTTTTGCAAGTCGCAATTTGCGACTCGCAAAATCCAACTCGCAAGGAGATGCTGCAAAAAATCGCAAATTGCGATTTTTCGCAGAATGGCATTTTGCACATGCAAAATACCATGAAAAGAAACCAGGTGGTAACCTGGTGCAAAATTAAAAAATGCGTTTAAAATGCATTTTTAAATTGAACATGTAAAGCACACATGCCCTTTTGGCATGTGTGCACCTTACATGTCCCCCAAGACAATTTTGGGGTGCAGCAGAGGGGGCCTTAGGCCCCCAGCACCCTGGGCTTTTGCATTTCCAAAATTCCGATTTCTGGTTCAGAAATCGCAATTTTTGAAATGCAAAAAATTTGCAGCTATGGGGGTGCGAATGGGGGCCGGTATCGCAATTTGCGATTCAGTAATAGCATTTGCGATTTTTAAGAAATCGCTATTACCGAATCGCAAATGTGATACATGGCACTTTGCGAGTCGGAAATAGCGAATTCTTAAAAATCGCTATTTCCGACTCGCAAAGGGCCGTGATGATACATCTGGCCCCATGTCCCTCTATTAGGCAAGGGCAAAAAGTGTATTGTTTTGAGCTGGAATCTCGTCAATAAAAACTTGTGTCTCCCATTTTCTATAACTTGCAAATAGTGGCAGGTGTGCTAACATAGTCACAATTACATTTCCACCTCCCTTACAGCCAATTTGCATACATACCCTGTTTGTCTTTTCTAAAAAAAAAAGCTCTTTCACTTTGCTCACAGGGATACTCAGCAGACTGTCCAGATTATAATGAAACACTAGGGTCCCCAGCCTTTCAAAACTCTTCAACCAAGAAATCTCTAGAGCATTAATCATCTTCATACAATCTGTCAGAATAAGTCTACTCAGATGGGCCTCAGGGTTCTTCCAAATTCGGGTCACTAATAATAAAAGAGGATGTAGTTCAATAAAATCCTCTAAGAAGGTCCACCCCACCTCATCATGACAAAATGATATAGCTGTAGACTATGGGACTGCCAGCAGCGTTTGTACAAACTTATTTTGTACAGTCTACAAAGAAGTGCAATTAGTGCACCTCCAAATACCCGCACCAAATGAGGCCATAGACACACATTTACTTTTAAATATACAGTTATATTCAAATATACTCAAATATTCAAATATACTCCATTACTAGTTTGTGGCCCAACCTTTTTCGGAAACCTAAAGACTGCATCTATTGACTTTTAAAATTGCAGGACCCTTACATTCAGTACAACCCTCGAGTTAATATCAATGTTGAATGAAATACCTAAGTACGTAAAGTGAGGGTTTTTCTTAATTTCTTCCCCTCCAAGTAAAAACTTTCTCGTCTTGGGTCCACATTTCATTATAAATGACTTAGTTCTGTTAGGAATAGATTGCCCATAAAAGAGTGAAAGGCATTTAAAGAGGTCATTAGCTGTAAGTGCTATAAGAACAGAATTGTCTGCATTGAGTAAAACCTGTATTCCTGAGCTAAGCTGAGCTCTTCAGTGAGGTCTCCATGCCTTGTATAGTGAACTCTGGTTGTAGTATCCACATGTGGTCTTTGAAGCAGGGAGATAATTGCACTATCTATGCATAATTGTGACATTCTCACAGCCTACAGCGGTCCACTAAGTCGAATGCACAAGTCAAGCCCATAAAAGCAACGTGCACACTGCCTTTTTAACCTTGGTATACTTTTGGACTATAAGATCGACTGTGCCACAACCTGGGCGAAACCCAAACTGTAGGTCTGAGAGCCCACAGTTCTCTACAGCCCAGCTTCCCAATTTGGCCAATATGACCGTTCCCAGGATCATGACCGTACTGTCCAAAAGCGAAATCGGACAGTAGCATTGAGGTTGTCTTTTATCTCCCCTTTTAAAAATGGGGACCATTGTGGCCTCCTCCCACTTTTTTACCAAGGGACCACTGATAGCACTTCTCAATACATTGGTTACTTAAGGTCCCCAAATCTGTGGCTTAGATTAAAAAACATCCATAGGGATTTCAGTCCAGACCTGGGGCCTTCTCGGAAGGGCAGCTATCAATTTCTAAAATAACATCAGCTACTTTAATTGAGCTACTCAGTTCCATATTGTCAGAATGGTCTATAATGCCCACAGCCTTATTAGCAAGAATATCAGGCACTCCTTGGGTCAAAAAATGGTTGAGAAGTAGGCCACCCAGTCCTCTTTGGAAACCACACACTCAACTTGAGGGGATGAAACTCCCCGGAGATTCTGGGAATACACGACTTGCCAGAACGCCCGTGAGTATTTACTCTCACTGGTGATTCTTAAGTCCTCCCAAGCCCTTTTTTGAAATCTCAGCCTTCTTTCTTAGGGTTACTTCTTAATAGGTTTTCCTGCCCTCCTTTATACCAAGCCTATCCCGGGGGCATTTCTTCAGTGCCAACTTTAATGCTTATGGGCTTTAGTGCAGGTGCCATCAAACCACCTTGGGCTGGTCCTCACATCTCTAGGTGTACTAATCAATTTATCTGCCATATACTCTTTGCGGGAAGTGAAAGCCTTAATAACATCCTGGGAGTGAAGATCCTCCTGGATGATCTGATTGATCTCAGATTGCTTTTTTGCAAGTAAGTCATTATGAAAATCCTCCTTATCCATTTCCCCCCAACAAATACTTATTCCTTTATTCCTAATAAAACTAATGGGAAATTGCCGCGTTTTCTGAACAGTACAAGATAAAAATGCATTTTTAAGCTTCAGAGATACAGACTTGTGGTCTCTTATACATGAGGCTAACATTTTAGTTGCTACCAAAACCGATAGCAACTCCTTGGAATTTAATATGTGATCTATAAAGGCACCTCCGCCCAGGCCAATAAATGAAGGAAGTTGGGTAGCTCTCCAGGTTCAAAGATCTTGTGCAAATACCAGATCATTAGCAAGGGATACTTTATTTAGTACTTCACCATAAGGGTTGTGTTTATAATGTGTGAGCAGGTTATCAAATTCACCACAAAGGCCCCATATTGTAGAGGAACTATTACCACAAAGCTCAATATAAAAGTCGCCCACCCACATAATCAAAACCTCTAGCCTAATGTCAGTCAGGATCCTGTGTAAAAGGTCATCCAGGCCGTCAATAATCTTTGTTACTGCGGGGTCAAATATATTATGGTAATAATTGACCAAAAGCAAATCAAAAGGCTTATTAAGTGAAAACAAAAGTAATTGATAATGCAGGGAGGTAGCCAGTTCTGACATTTCACCCACTTGCAAAGATGTACCAATAAATGTTACCAAGCGACCCTTTGCACAACCTGAATTAGAGGGAATGGTGGACACATAGTAAGTAATAGAACCATCCAAATGCAGGGGGTACTGCAACCATGCCTCCTGACAAACAGATAACTTGATAACAGCTCACCATATTTAACCAGTCTGGGGTCTCCAATTTCATACGCCGACCTGCCATGTTCAAAGAAATGAATTCAAAAGCCCCCTCTTGCGGCAGGTCTTCCCTTAGTAGCTGACAAGATGAGGCTTCCTGTGCCCACATGTTTTAGATTGTAAAACATGCAAAAGAGTTTTTGGGAGCGACTGTAAGTGTAAAAGTGAACTGCCTGGTCTGTATCATTTCATATGTTTCATGGTTGACATTAGTGTGATGTATTTAGTTAGAGCTGTTGTGTCTGTAGTTTTATATTTACTTACAGTTAGTTTGTGTTTTCTTTTTCATGGAAAAAAAAATGTGATGTCGCTGTGGTTGGACTGGCGCTTGGTTGGTGATGTGTGTGAGCTGGCGCTTGGCTGGTGGTGTGCGTGAGCTGGCATTTGGCTGGTGCTGTGAGTAGTGATTTGCTGCTGGCCACTACAAACACTGCTACCCAAACCCCAGTCCACACACCCCATCAGCTGGTGCGATTGCTGTGTCAGTCATGTGGGCTTATGAAAGTGATAGGCCCTTGAATGGCACTCTCTGTTGATGTGAGTGTGGTAATGTGCTGGCTCTTGGGCTGGTGGTGTGAATGGTCGTGTGTGTGTCACATATGAAAGCTGTGTGAATGGACTGTAAAGCAGTTAGTGCTTTGACACAGCTTTACAGCTCACGGGCTGTGGGCCATTGGTTCAGTTTTTTAACCTTTCAATTATTAACAGTGTATTTAATTTTTGTGGAATCTCTTGTTAATAACATTTTATATATTAATACATCAGTTACCTTTGTGCCAAATCCAACCAGTATGTGTGTATACTTCATGAATAGATAGTTGTCCAGTAATAATTGTCTTTTCTGTCTTTCTCTGCCAGGGTGTACATTGTCTCTACATTGTCTTTTGATGTGAGTGTTGTAATGTTCTGTGCCCGCAGCTGGCGGTGTTAATGGTCTTGTGTGTGAACGTATGAAAGGTCTGTGAATGGCCTGTAAAGCATTTGGTTCCTTGTTTCGGCTTTACAGCTCACAAGCTGTACGTCATTGGTTCATTTTTAAAATGTATCATTTATTAACAGTGCATTTCATTTTTGTGAAATCTCGTGCTAATAAAGTTTCATATGTTGAACCATCACTCACACTGTGGCAAATCCAACCAGTATGTGTGTGTATGAATAAAGGGAGTGAGAAGAAAGAGCGTGCTCACCTTCCCAAATTACAATCTACAACCACAAAAAGCGAGCACACTAACAAATCTCTTACTTTTGTGCTTTCCCAAACACTCACATTATGAAAATCACTATTTTTAACCTTTGTCCAAGGTAACCATGATTAAAAACACACCATATTAGTGGGTAACCACAAGACAATTTTATTGCACTTCTCCTCTCAGTTGGGAATTCAACTCACAAAAAACTGCTCGCTGTCATCAGGTGTTAAAGCACACCCCTGCCACGCGAGGTGTCCCGGGTGGCACCTGTGATTAAGCATGCCACCAACTAGGTTGGTGGGTGAGAGGTATTTTTATCTAAACCTAAGGGTGTTTTTTCACAGTTTGAGTGTTTTGCACATCACAGAAGTAAGAGACTTGGTAGCATGCTTGCTTCTTGCCTAGGGAAAATCTACTGTCTCTAGATATGTTTGAAAATTAGACACCCACAGGAGTACAGGGTGGTGTGCCTCTCATGAATCCTAGCACGTTTTCTTACCCACAATTACCTGCAAAATTCAAAACGTGCCTAAAATCACACATTTCCTGTGCATTTCTGTGCCATATTCTTCCAGAAATAGAAAAAACACACATTTCCTAACACCCAGCAGCCCCCTTGCTCTCCTGATAAAAATGATACCTCACTTGTGTGGGTGCCCAAGGCAGAGTCAGCCTGAAAATGTATAACCGAAAACCCTGCCATTTTGGACCCACTTTGGTTCCCCCTCAAACTCTACACGTTTGTGGCCCTTCCCAGTTGCAGGCACTTGGCCCACCCACACAAGTGAGGTATCATTTGTATTGGGAGACCAAAGGGAATGCTGAGTGGGAAGAAGTTTATGGCTCCGCTGAGATTCCAGAACTCCCCCCCCCAGAAATGTAAGAAAAATGTGTTTTTAAAACAAATTATGAAGTTTCCAAAGGATTCTAGGTGACGGAACCTGGTGAAAGCCACCCAAGTCACTCCTTCCTGGATTCCCGTAGGTTTTTAGTTTAAAAAATGTACAGGTTTATAGATTTCCCTAGGTGCGGACTGAGCTAGGGTCCAAAATCCAAATTGCATAAAAAGGTCAGTTTTCAGTGGAGAAATATGATGTATCCATGTTGGGTTGTGGGCTGTTTCCTGTCACAGTCACTAGGCCCACCCACACGAGTGAGGTACCATTTTTATCAGGAGAGTTGGAGGAATGCCGGGTGTAAAGAAGTTTGTGGCTTCTCTCAGACTCCAGAACGTTTCCCCACAGAAACGTAAGGAAAAGTAATTTGGAAAAATATTGAGGTTTGCAAAAGATTCTGGGTGACAGAACCTGGTGTGAGCCACAAAAGTCATCCCATCCTGGATTCCCCTAGGTGTCTAATATTCAAATGTGTTCATGTTTGCTACGTCCCCTAGGTGCCGGCTGAGCTAGGGCCCAAATTCCACAGCTAGGCACATTGCAAAAAAGGGTCCGTTTTCAGTAGAGAAATGTGATGTGTCCATGTTGCATTTTGTGCTGTTTCCTGTCACGACCAAGAGACCTACCCACACAAGTGAGGTACCAATTTTACAGTATTAGGAGACTTACGGTAATGCTGGATGGAGGGAAGTTTGTGGCTCCTCTCAGATTCCAGAGCTTTCCACCACAGAAATGTGAGGAAAATGTGTTTTAGACACATTTTGAGGTTTGCAAAGGATTCTGAGTGACAGGCACACAAGTCACCCCATTCTGCATTTTCCTAGATGTCTAGTCTTAAAAAAAATTGCAGGTGTGCTAGGTTTCCCTGGAGGTGCCAGCTGAGCTAGGGCCCAAAATCCACAGCTAAGCAAATTGCAAAAAAGGGGTCAGTTTTCAGTGAAGAAATGTGGTGTGCCCATGTTGTGTTTTGAGCCGTTTCATGTTCCCACTACTAGGCCTACCCACACAAGTGAGGTACCATTTATGTTGGGAGACTTGGGGGAATGCTGGGTGGTAGGAAGTCTGTGGTCCCCCTTGGATTCCAGAACTTTCCACCACAGAAATGTGAGGAAAATTTGTTTTTTTAGACTAGTTTAAGGTTTGCAAAGGATTCTGGGTAACTGAACCTGGTGAGAGCCACACAAGTCACCTCATCCTGGAATTCCCCCGGTGCCTAGATTTAAAAAATGCTAGGTACATTGCAAAAAAGGGTCAGTTTTCAGTGATGAAATGTCATGTGCCCACGTTGCCTTTGGGCCATTAACTGTCTCGGCTACTAGGCCTACCCACACAAGTGAGATACCATTTTTATCAAAGACTTGGGAAAATGCTGAGTGGTAGGAAGTTTGTGGCTCCCCTCAGATTACAGAACTTTCCACTGCAGAAATTTAAGGAAAATTTGTTTTTTTAGGCAAATTGTAAGGTTTGCAAAGGATTCTTGGTTACTGAACCTGGTGAGACTCACACAAGTCAGGCTATCCTTGAATCCCTAAGGTGTATAGTTTTCAAAAATGTACAGGCTTGCTGGCTGAGCTAGGGCCCAAATTCCACAGCTAAGCACATTGCAAAAAAGGGGTAAGTTGTTCGTGGAAAATGTGATGTGTCCACTTTGCGTTTTGGGCAGTTGGTTGTTGTCGACACTAGGCCTAACCACACAAGTGATGTACCATTTTTATTGCAAGACTTGCAGAAACACAAAATATGAGAAAAAGTGTTATTAACGATTGTTTTTCTCACATTTATGCCTTCCAAATGTAAGACAGTGTGTAGGAAAAAGTCATTTTGAGAAATACCCTCTAATTCACATGCTAGTATGGGTAACCACAAATACAAAGATGTCCGTAAAACCACTGCTTCTAAACTCCATAACTTATTTCCATTTCAGAAATACACATGTTTCCCTGATACCTATTTTTCATTCTTTATATTTTACCAAATGAATTGCTGTATACCCAGTACACAATGAAAAACCATGGTAAGGTGCAGCTCAGTTATTGGCTCTGGTTATCTAGGGTTCTTGGTGAACCTACCAGCCCTATATTTCCCCATATAACACAAATGCATGTGAAACTCACTTTCAATCAATTTTTTATATTGTAGCAGAACTATGTTGCTACTGACTAAATCACACCGCAATTCTTAAATAAAAACGAAAATCATCTGTCTAAAACATCTCAAAATGGTCCACTAAAGCCAGTACCCAAACATATGTAATAACACACGTTTATTTGCCATGTCATAAAATATCCTTTATGTAATCAAACTGTGAAGAGAAATAGTAAGAAAGTGCTCCCCAAGTGAAGAGATACCACAACAAAAGGCAATAAAAGAATCACATGTATTTCTGTAGTCCTTGGTGTATCTCGAAAAAGACAGCATGTTATTGCATTATGAAGTACATTTGTCAATACAGTGATTTATCAATCACAACACAACAAGGGAGGTCTGTCTAATTAAACTGTTGATGACGTTTCGACCCTCACGAAGGGTACCATGGTCTCATCAGGATAACAATGACCTTGGGAATGGTGGTTGTTACAAAATGCGAAATTTAAGGACTTCATCTTGGTAACAGACATTTGTGCTGTGTAAACAGCGTTAGTGTCTGCCTGGCAGTAAATCTCCCAGAGCTTTGGGGACACCACATCAAGTCTGCACTTGGTCTGTGGGAGCAGAGGTTCTACAGAGTGTCTGAAAGTCTACCTGCTTGCCTGCTGAGACAGGGAAAGAGAATACCTGACCTTGCATAATTAGAGACTCTCAACGAGCATGTTCTTAGTGTGTGGAGCACCCAGAGAAAGCGAGCATGAGAGGGTCACCCGGCCTCTTGTTTGACTCCTATGTGAGAACTGCCTCAAAGACAGTGTCTTGCATCTTGATATTTTGATCACCACAAAAATGTACCTTTGGCTGGTCAGCTTTGGCACCTTTGACCTAGTGATAAGAGCCACCAACCTCCACGAAAACAGACCCAACAAATTAGCAGGGCCTACATCAGAACTTCCAGCAAAAGTGTCCTTCAGCATGTTACATTGGGAACACTAAGAAAGTTACATTCACAATACATGCTTTCTAAGGAAAGTAACCAATTGTGTAATGATGTCCTTCACGCCACGAAAACTGTGAGGAGAGAAGACATGCAGGGTGCCATTGATTGGAAGGGGTAATTAGCAAGAGCAAGATGAACAGAACACCAGAACAGAATCCATTTGAATAAAATAGTGTCTCACGAAAACGTGGCAATTTACATTAATGAACACACTTCTAAGCTCCTTAATAAAATGGTTTCAAATTTCAATCAATATTATTAATTCATCATTTATGACTATATTCACTATAAAATCATTAGTATTCAAAAATAATTTTTCATCATTTAGGAAAAGCTCTAAAAACAGGATCAACCAGGTGTGACTGTATCAGCCACTGACTGCAGCTGTGACTCCGGAAGGCCAGAACTGCACCTCACTGCTGCAAGCCTGATTGGCCTGTGAGTCTGGAAAGGCACCTTAGTGTTGTAAAACTGATTGATCTGGGAGAACTCAACTGCAACTCACAACTGTAAGCCTGGTTAACCTGGGAGGCTGTTACTGCACCTAGTGGCTGTGAACCTGATTAACCCTGAAGGCTGTACCTGCACATCTCTGTGCTGAACTTAATCAGCTTAGGAGGAATTACTTCCAGGTTGCAATTGTGAACCTGACCAACTGAAGAGGCCACCTCTGATGTTGAGGCTGTGTCATGACACTGGACCCAAACTCATTTGACACAGTGACGTCAAAATCAGGGAGTGGCTACCACAAGTGGGGGCTGCACATGTCTCACCACCCAACCTGCAAAGGTGAGGGTGCAGGCATCACAATGTTTTCTCCGGGACCAGAGCACACGGGAGGAGACATGCTCAAAAGAAAATGAGTGCAAGAACATGAGACATTCTACCTGAAGTACACAAGGGTATGATTTAGTGACTGATCTTCACTTCTAGGGCCATAAGAGTAACTGTGATAATTTTTGTTAGACCTGTCAGGTCCTGGCATGGTTTGCCTGTCTTTTTGGCTTCTGACCTCCTGTTTCGATCCTGTGCTGAATATCCTTTTGTTGGTTTTGCTACCTTTAGGACTCTGGACACTTTACCACTGCTGACCAGTGCTAAAGGGTATGTTCTCCCTGTCTAAGTTGTATTGGTAATTGGTTTACCCATGATTGGCATATTTGGTGTATTAGTAAGTTCCTAGGAAAGTGCACTATGTGTGCCCAGGGCCTTTAAGTCAAATGCTACTAGTGGGCCCTCAACACTGTTGTGCCACCCACTTGAGTAGCCCTGTAAACATGCCTTAGACCTGCCACTGCAGTGTGTGTGCAGTTTTAAACTGCCAGTTTGACCTGGCAAGAGCACCCACGTGCCAGGCCCAAACCTTCCATTTTACTACATGTAGGTCACCCCTAAGGTAGGCCCAAGCCCGCCCCATGGACGGGGTGCAGTACATTTAAAAGGTAGGACATGTACTGGTGTGTTTTACATGTCCTGATAGTGGAATACTGCTGAATTCGGTTTTCACTATTGCAAAGCCTATCTTTCTCATAGTTAACATGGGGATTGCCTTCTAATATCTTTTAAGTATAATTTCCCATTGGGAGCAGAAAGAGATAAGGAGTTTGGGGTCTCTGAACTCACAATTTACAAACACATTTTTTGGTGAAGTTAGTTTTTAAATTGTAAGTTTGAAAATGCAACTTTTAGAAAGTGGGCATTTTCTTGCTTAACCATTTAGTGCCTCTGCCTGGCTGTGGAATACATGTCTGGGTCAGGATAACAGTTGGGCTGTTTGTAAATTCACTCTAGACAGTCCCAAAAAGGAAGCTGAAGTGTGCCTTTCATATCCTGATGGGTCTTCCTAGGCTAGAGTGATGGGAAGCGCTGACTCTTGTACCTGAATAGAGTTGTGCCTGTAATTACACAAAGCAGCTTCCAACCCTCTGGAGTGTGTTTGGGGCCAGGGCAGGAAAGGCAGGATCTTGTGCACTACAAAGACTTTCCTTTGAAGTTGCCTACTTCTAAAGCAGAAATTAGTATAAGTACTGGACCTCTGAGACCACAACTTTAGAACACTTCTGGACTCAGGACATTCTGCCAGGAAGAAGAGCTAGATGCCGTAGGGGGGACTGTCCCTCTGCCTGTTGCTTTGTTGTGGTTTGCCTGCTGCTTGCTGCTTCTGTCCTGGGAGTGAAAGGATTTTTCTTTTTACATCCTGCTTTCCAGGGTTCTGAAAGGGCTTGAACTGAACTTGCTTCCTGTTAAGAAGTCTCCCAGACATCAAAGACTTCATCTGCCAGTGTCTGGGCTCTTCTGTTGAGAGTCCTGACTTGCCAAGTGGTGCTAACTCCAGTGCTTGGGCCCTTGGAACTATAAGCTTGTGTCCTGAAGGAGAAAATCCATGCACCGACACACCACGGCAGAAAAATTGATGCAAGACCTGTCCCATGCCTCGAGAATCAATGCAATGCCTGCCTCGCAGCTGCAGAATTGAAGCAACACCTGTTTCACTGCAGCTCCTTCAACACAGCGAGTATGGATTTTTCGTGCATTGTCTCCGGGGTGTGAATTTCTTTTTGTCCCCGCACCGCAGTCAGAAACCGAGCCTGAGTGTCCAGAAGTCAATGCATCGCCTTTGCTGCGAGGAAAGAATCGAGGCATCACCTCCTCTGCCAGAAGCGAACCAACATTGCCTCTACTGCGAGGAAAGAATGGACACATCACTTCCCCTGCGCAGTAAGGAACTGACGCATCACTTTGTTTTTCAGCACCTCACCTCCCCTGCAGCCCGCATTGTCTTTGTTTTTGGCTCATCCCAGGTACTTTGTGCTAAAAAGATACCATCATTGATTCCTAAAGATTAAGACTCATTTCCACTTTTAAAAAGTGATATCTAAAATTGTGTAAGTTGTATTTTTGTTGTTTTGGTCTTGTAAAATTCAGCTAAATATTGGCTATTTTTTCGAAACTGGTGTGGAGTCCTTTTGTAGTGTTTTCACTCTGTTACTGTATGTGTCTGTATGTACAGATACTTTACACATTGCCTTTGAGTTAAACCTGACTGCTTGTGCCAAGCTACTCCCATAACCTGAATAAAGCGAGAGTCCCTACTTGGACAGGGTGCAAACCACTGCCAACTAGAGACCCAATTTCTAACAGTGGTAATCAGCGGGGAGGATAGGACTTGTATTTGTACTTGACATACAGTGATTGGAGTACACTACTTCCGTATTGCAGACCACTACGCAACCACATACAGTTTTTTTTCCTTTTGGACTTTGCTTTTAGCCTTCTGGAGTTTTTGTGCAACCTCTAAGTTTCATCCACAACCATGCCTCAGTCTGGTGAGCTAGCAACAGTTCTGCAAGGAGTTTGGGACGTCCTTTTAAAGACCTCACTAGAAAGGATGAGCAGGTAAAGGTACTGAGCGCCTAGTTGTCAGCCAGGGAGGCTGGTGAGCAGGCAGAGGTGCACAGTGTGGATCTGGAGGAGCAGAGTCTACATGGTGGCACAACAGGATCTGCCTGGGAGAAAGGCATCCTCTAGGACATGCAGCAGTGTTTCATCACAGGGTCTGACCCCAGAGGGGCTGGAGGACAGATGGGAAGCTAGGAAGTACACTTTGGAGCTTGAAAAGTTCAGTTTGGAAGTGGAAGCAAAGAAACTGGCCATAGAAGAAAGAAAAATGATCTTGGATCACAAGTGGAGCTAAAGCACAGATGTTGGCAGCATTTTATCAGTGCAGTCTGAGAGAAGGGTGAATGTACCCAAGAATCTAGGGAAAGAGTACACTAAGGAAGATGACATACACAGGTGGTTTAGGGTTATGAGACAGCTCTTCACATGCACTGGGTCCCTGCGAGAGATTGGGGGTCGGTCTCTGGAACTACTTCACAGTGGACGGGAGGGACACCTTGTTGGCACTAGGGGCTGCAAGTGAGCTCACCTACACTACCATGAAGGATGCCCTTATCACAAAGTATGGCCTAACACCAAATGTAGAGAAGGAAGTTTAGAGAGAGCAACAACCTTGAGTCCCAGATCTGGCTTGAGTGTGTGGATTCCTTTTGAAGAGCACTGGATGGTTGGGCAAAGGGCAGTGAGGTAACAGATTATAGGGGGGGACAATTTGTTTATATGGGAGCACTTGTCTAATCTGTATTTTCCAGAGCTGCACCAGCACTTGATTGACATCAGGCTTACTGACCCCAGGAAGCCTGCTCAGGAGGCGGACTGCTGGATGAGTACCAGGGTCTTCAAGAATTTGTATGTGGGAGACTCAGTCAAGGGTGGACAGGGTCCCCAACAGATGAAAGAGGGGGCAAGGAAATAAGTAAGGAATTCTCAAAAAGGCCCCAAACCAGTTCCCAGGGTAAGGATTCCAAACCCCCTGTTGAAAAAAAAATTGTCTCCCTTCAGGAAAGCCTGCAGGGAAGGGACCCCTGAAGTGTTTCACCTGTGACCAGGAAGGGCATTTTGGGGGGGAGGCCCAAGTTTCCCAAGCAGACACAGCCCCCGCTGGTGGGCAGACGCTAGGGGTGGCCAGTGTAGCACTTGGGAAGGAGTTGGCCCCAGTTAGTGGGAGAGAGCCAGCTCAGTTAACTCTAGTCTCCCTGGGTGAGAGAGAGGTGGTCCAGAGAGCCCTCATGCCTATCAAAACTAAGATGTACAGGCAGTGGGTGACCATCAATGGTAGGTGGGTTGAGCTTCTGAGAGACACAAGGGCCAGTATAACAACTGTCCACTGCAGCCGTGCCCTGTCCATTGGGGCTGAGGGGCCACGCGCCCCCACCTTTTGCTCCTCAAGAAGAGTGTCTGTCAGGCTGAGCAAAGGTCAACCTGACAGACACTCTTCATCTTCAGGTCAGGAAGCCAGGGGCTAGACATGCACGATTTGTGCGGGCTCCTGACTGCCTGCGCTGATCTTTGCTGGGCTGAAGAGGTCACAGCTCCTTTGGGCGTGACCTCCTGACCTCAGCAAAGGTGCCTTGAGGCCGTCCCCCATTGACTCCAACCTGGGTGCTTCAGGTTTAAGCCCTTAAGCGCCCAGGGCGAGTGTCAGTCAGTGACACCTTGTCACAGAGTGGGGTGGGGTCAGAAGTCTTACTGACCCCATCCCACTCTGTGACGAAGTTGGGACTGCTGCCTTCCATAAGGTCAGCCAATGAGGGAAGGCAGCAGTCCCAACCCTCCTGGGACCTCCGAGGCAGAGCTGAAGGTAAGTGTGTGTGTTTTTTAAAATTGATGTTTGGTGCATGTGAGTATGTTTGCAATATTTGATAATGAGTGCTGTGAATGGATGTGTGTGTGTGTGTGTTCGTGCGCGCGTGTAGGAAAGTACCATCTTGCCTGGCATGTTACCCCCATATTTCACTGTATATGTGTTGTTTTAGAGTATGTGTCACTGGGACCCTGCCAGCCAGGGCCCCAGTGCTCATAAGTGTGCCCTGTATGTGTTCCCTGTGTGATGACTAACTGTCTCACTGAGGCTCTGCCAACCAGAACCTCAGTGGTTATGCTCTCTCTTTGCTTTCCAAATTGTCACTAACAGGCTAGTGACCAATTTCACCAATTCACATTGGCATACTGGAACACCCTTATAATTCCCTAGTATATGGTACTGAGGTACCCAGGGTATTGGGGTTCCAGGAGATCCCTATGGGCTGCAGCATTTCTTTTGCCACCCATAGGGAGCTCTGACAATTCTTACACAGGCCTGCCACTGCAGCCTGAGTGAAATAACGTCCACGTTATTTCACAGCCATTTACCACTGCACTTAAGTAACTTATAAGTCACCTATATGTCTAACCTTTACTTGGTAAAGGTTGGGTGCTAAGATACTTAGGGCCTGATTCTAACTTTGGAGGACGGTGTTAAACCGTCCCAAAAGTGGCGGATATACCACCTACCGTACTACGAGTTCCATAGGATATAATGGACTCGTAATACGGTAGGTGGTAAATCCGCCACTTTTGGGACGGTTTAACACCGTCCTCCAAAGTTAGAATCAGGCCCTTAGTGTGTGGGCACCCTGGCACTAGCCAAGGTGCCCCCACATCATTCAGGGCAAATTCCCCGGACTTTGTGAGTACGGGGACACCATTACACTCGTGCACTGGACATAGGTCACCACCTGTGTACAGCGTCACAATGGTAACTCCGAACATGGCCATGTAACATGTCTAAGATCATGGAATTGTCACCCCAATGCCATTCTGACATTGGGGAGACAATTCCATGATCTCCTGAGTCTCTAGCACAGACCTGGGTACTGCCAAACTACCTTTCCCGGCGTTTCACTGCAGCTGCTGCTGCTGCCAACCCCTCAGACAGGTTTCTGCCCTCCTGGGGTCCAGCCAGGCTTGGCCCAGGAAGGCAGAACAAAGGACTTTCTCAGAGAGAGGGTGTTACACCCTCTCCCTTTGGAAAAAGGTGTCAGGGCTGGGGAGGAGTAGCCTCCCCCAGCCTCTGGAAATGCTTTGATGGGCACAGATGGTGCCCATCTCTGCTTAAGCCAGTCTACACCAGTTCAGGGATCCCCCAGCCCTGCTCTGGCGCGAAACTGGACAAAGGAAAGGGGAGTGACCACTCCCCTGACCTGCACCTCCCAGGGGAGGTGCCCAGAGCTCCTCCAGTGTGCTTCAGACCTCTGCCATCTTGGAAACAGGTGACGTCAGAGACTCCTCCTGATAGGCTCTTACCTGTGTTGCTAGCCTATCCTCCTTCCTAGGTAGCCAAACCTCCTTTTCTGGCTATTTAGGGTCTCTGCTTTGGGGAATTCTTTAGATAACAAATGCAAGAGCTCATCAGAGTTCCTCTGCATCTCTCGCTTCACCTTCTGCCAAAGGATCGACCGCTGACTGCTCAGGACATCTGCAAAACCGCAACAAAGTAGCAAAGACGACTACTGCAACCTTGTATCGCTGATCCTGCCCCCTTCTCGACTGTTTTCCTGGTGGTGCATGCTGTGGGGGTAGTCTGCCTCCTCTCTGCACTAGAAGCTCTGAAGAAATCTCCCGTGGGTCGACGGAATCTTCCCCCTGCAACCGCAGGCAACAAAAGACTGCATCACCGGTCCTCTGGGTCCCCTCTCAGCACGACGAGCGTGGTCCCTGGAACTCAGCAACTCTGTCCAAGTGACTCCCACAGTCCAGTGACTCTTCAGTCCAAGGTTGGTGGAGGTAAGTCCTTGCCTCCCCACGCTAGACTGCATTGCTGGGTACCGCATGATTTGCAGCTGCTCCGGCTCCTGTGCACTCTTCCAGGATTTCCTTCATACACAGCCAAGCCTCTGTCCCCGACACTCTAACCTGCAGTGCACAACCTCCTGAGTTGTCCTCCAGCGTCGTGGGATCTCCTTTTGGGACTTCGGGTGAGCTCCGGTTCACTCCTCTTCGTAGTGCCTGTTACGGCACTTCTGTGGGTGCTGCCTGCTTCTGTGAGGGCTCCCTGTCTTGCTGGGCACCCCCTCTGTCTCCTCACACAAGTGGCGACATCCTGGTCCCTCCTGGGCCACAGCAGCATCAAAAACCCTAACCGCAACCCTTGCAGCTAGCAAGGCTTGTTTGCAGTATTTCTGCATGGGAACACCTCTGCAAGCTTCTTCACGACGTGGGACATCCATCCTCCAAAGGGGAAGTTTCTACCCCTCTTCGTTCTTGCAGAATCCACAGCTTCTACCATCCGGTGGCAGCTTCTTTGCACCCTCAGCTGGCATTTCCTGGGCATATGCCCAATCTCGACTTTGTCGCGACTCTTGGACTTGGTCCCCTTGTTCCACAGGTACTCTCATCCGGAAATCCACTTTGGTTGCATTGCTGGTGTTGTTCTTCCTTGCAGAATTCCCCTATCACGACTTCTGTGCACTTTACACCTACTTTTCAGGGTCTTGGGGTGGGCTATTTTTCTAACCCTCACTGTTTTCTTACAGTCCCAGCGACCTTCTACAAGCTCACATAGGTTTGGGGTCCATACGTTATTCGCATTCCACTTTTGGAGTATATAGTTTGTGTTGCCCCTATACCTATGTGCTCCTATTGCAATCTACTGTAACTTTACATTGCTTGCATTACTTCCTTTTGCTGTTACTGCATATTTTTGGCATTGTGTACATATATCTTTTGTATATTTGTCATCCTCATACTAAGGGTACTCACTGAGATACTTTTGGCATATTGTCATAAAAATAAAGTACCTTTATTTGTAGTATATCTGTGTATTGTGTTTTCTTCTGATATTTGCATAGGACACCAGTGGTAAAGTAGGAGCTTTGCATGTCTTCCAGTTCAGCCTAAGCTGCTCTGCTATAGCTACCTTCTACCAGCCTAAGCTGCTAGAAACACCTCTTCTACACCAATAAGGGATAACTGGACCTGGTACAGAGTGTAAGTACCCCTTGGTACCCACTACAAGCCAGGCCAGCCTCCTACAGCGCGCATGTGTGTGAATGAATGAATGAGTGAGTGAGTGTGAGTGTGCATGTATGCCACCCTCCTAAATTTACCGGCCGACATTGGTCCACTGTCATCTGGTGTCTCAGGAGCAGGTAATCCCTAATGTGGTCCACCAGGTTGTAGCTGTAGATAACAATGAGTGCCAGTGTTTGGTAGCTCAGGTTCCATATGAATGGGGGGGTGGGTCTGGGGTGCCTTGAGGGTAGCTGTGAGTCCATCCATGCCTGTTGAATGTCTGCTAGGGAGTGAGTTGGAGCATCCTTCCTGGAAGGAGTTGAAGCTCAGGTCGCACTTGGAGAGGACTGCCACAGTGGGCGTGTATAACCACATGGTCCATGGCCACCAGAGAGGGTGATCAGAAGGACCTGGAGCCAGAAACAGTGGCCAAGGTGACTGACAGGAGGGGCAAGGGTCATGGGAAACCCATTCCTGAGATTCCCACAGTCTGGGAAGAGGCTGAATCTGAGTGGGACGTCCTAGAACCTATAGGGGAAGAAGTGGCCAAACTTAGGGACCTGCCTAACCTGTCCCATTTGCAGCGGGAAGGAGACCCCACCAGGAAGTAGTCCTTTGCCGTGCAGAAAGTGTGCCCCACTCTTGAGGGCCTTTGGAAGCAGGCTAAAGCCCAGGCATCTAGTGATGCCTATGATTCTCACCTGATTTACTTGGAGAATGATCTCCTGTATAGGGAGCCTAAGGTTACTGAGCCTGGGGCAGTCTGTTATGCTGGTGGTACCCAAGTGATTCAGAGCGTTCCTCCTGGGTCTGGCTCATGATATGCCATTGGCAGGTCATTTGGGGCAGGACAAGACATTTGACCGGCTTGTCACCCACTTCTATTGGACATAAATGAGGAAGACCTCAGATGTTTTCTGCAGGAGTTGTCAAACCTGCCAGGGGAGTGGCAAATCTTTGAAGAGGTGCAAGGCTCCTCTTCAACTGTTTCCTGTTGTGAGCACCCCTTTTGCATGAGTGGGCATTGACACTGCAGGGTCTCTGGATGCCAAGATAGCCTTGAGCAACAGGTTTATCCAGAAGCCATCCCTCTGCGGACAGTGACTGCGCCCACCGTGACCAGGGCACTTATGGGGATCTTTCCCGTATTGGTTTCCCTGAGGAGGTGGTATCTGACCCAGGTACCAATTTCATGTTGTTGTACATGAAAGCCATGTGAAAGGTGTGTGGTGTTACCTAAACGTTTACCAATCCTTACCACCTCAAAAGCAATGGGTTGGTTGAAAAGTTCAACTGTACCCTGAAGGGCATGATAATGGGTCTCTCAAAACCCTGGAGGCGTAAGTAGGATGTTCTGTTACCATGCTTGTTGTTTGCCTACAGGAAGGTAGCGCAGAAGGGGGTTGGCTTCAGCCCCTTTGAACTATATGGGCACCTTGTGAGAGGGCCTCTCAGTTTGGTGAAGGAGGGCTGGAAGCAAGCTCCTAAGAAGCCACCCGCGGATGTATTCAGTTACATGCTGGGTTTCAGGAACCAGACAGCCAGCTTTTGGAAACTCACCCAGGAAAATCTGGAAGCTAGCCAGGAGGACATGAAAGGCTGGTACAGCCAGAATACCACTCTGGTTGAGTTTTAGCCTGGCTAGAAGGCATAGGTGATGGACCCGGTAGAGCTCCGTGCTCTCCAAGACTGTTGGCCTGGGTCATTTGAGGTGGAGGGCAAGTGTAATGTCACCTACCTGGTGGACATGCAGACTCCTAGGAACCCTTTGAGGGTCCTGTACATGAGCCTCCTCAAGCCCCTCTTCAAGAGGTCTGAGTTGACCATAGCCTTGGTCACAGATGATGGGTTGGAAAAGGAAAGTGAACCTCTCCCCAACCTCCTGTCTATCAAAGAGAAGGATGGATCAGTGGAGGGTGTGAACCTCTCCCCTACTCTGACCTGAGAGCAGCAGAGGGACTGTCGCCAGTTACTGAGAGGGTTTGGCTCAATGATTTCACTCACCCCTGGAGTCACCTAATGGTGTACTCATGATATTGACACTGGGGACAGCCTACCTATTAAGCACAAGTCTTATCGAGTGACTGATAGAGGAACAGCATCAAGGTGGAAGTGTTTAAGATTCTGGAGTTAGGGTTAATTGAGTACTCCAACAGTCATTGGTCCAGTCTAGTGGTTCTGGTCCCCAAAGCTGCTCCACCTGGTGTCACATTTGAACTGAGGTTCTGTATTGACTACTGGGGGCTCAGTGCTGTCACTAAGACTGACACGCACCCCATCCCCCATTTGATCTAATAATGTCTGAGTACTAGCAGATTGCCTTAACCAAGGAGTCCATGGAGAGATTAGCATTCTCAATGCCAGAAGGGCTTTGCCAGTTCTGTGTTATGCCCTTTGGGTTGAAGAACGCCCTTGCCACACTCCAGAGGCTGGTTAACCAGGTCCTGGCTGGGTTGGAGAACTTCAGTGCTGCCTATCTGGATAGTTGTGGTCTTGAGCTCTAGCTTGGAGGACCATTTGCTCCACCTCCAGAAAGTGTTGAGGGGAGACCTCACTATCAAGGCCAGTAAGTGCCAGGTAGGGCACAGGTCTGTGGTATACTTGGGACACCAGGCATGGAGCGTCCAGATGGTGCCCCTACAAGCCAAGATTGATACTATTCTGGCTTCGGCACTCTCCATGACCCAGACAGAGGTGAGAGCCTTTTTAGGTCTCACCGGGTACTTCACAAGATTCGTCAAAGGATATGGCACCATTGTTGCTCCCTTGACAGAACTGACTTCCAGGAAGTGCCCCCGTCAGGTGAACTAGACAGAGGCGTGCAAGACCGCTTTTGATACCCTGAAGGAGGCCATGTGCACAGTACCCATGCTTAAGGCTCCTGACTTCTCCAAAGAGTTTGTGGTGTAGACAGATGACTCAGAGCATGGTGTGGGAGCCGTGTTCCCACAGATCAACAAAGGTGGCCTAGATCAACCTATAGCCTTCGTTAGTATGAGGTTTCCTGAGAACAGAGGTATAGCGCAATAAAAAGGGAAACTTTTCTTGTGGTCTGGCCACTGAAGAACCTAGGACTCTACTTGTGTGGGGATAACTTCCAGGCTAAGACAGACTACAGGCCCCTCAGATGGCTAGTGCAGATGAGGGATGAGAATCCTAAATTGTTGAGGTGATCCATCTCCCTACAGGGAATGGACTTTATGTTGGAACACTGCCTTGGCACAGAACATGCCAATGGTGATGGTTGGTCGAGATTCGTCAGCCTTGGTGATGAGAATTCTCATGAGGTTGGGTAGTTCTCCCTACTTTCAGCTTAGGGGCACACGTGTTAGATCTGTCAGCTCTTTGCGTGGTTTCACCTGTCTTTTTGGCTTCTGACCTCCTGTTTTGATCTTGTGCTGAATTTCTTTTTTGCTGGCTTTACTCTGGGCACTGTACCACTGCCGACCAGTGGTAAAGTGCAAGTGCTCTCTGTGTAAATTGTATTGGTAATTGGCTTACCCATGCTTGGCATATTTGATGTACTAGTAAGTCCCTATTAACATGCACTATGTGTGCCCGGGCCTGTAAATCAAATGCCACTAGTGGGCCTGCAGCACATGAGTAGCCCTGTAAACATGTCTCATTCCTGCCATTGCATTGTCTGTGTATGCAGTTTTAAACTTGCCAGGCCCAAACCTTCCCTTTTACTACATGTAAGTCACCCTAAAGGTAGGCCCGAGGCATTCCCATGGGCATTGTATAGTGTATTTAACAGGAAGGACATGTAGTGGTGTGTTTTACGTGTCCTGATAGTTAAATACTACTGAATTTGTTTTTCACTATTGTAAGGCCCATCTCTCCCATAGGTTAACATGGGAATTGTCCTTAACTATCTTTTAGGTGTAATTTCTCATTGGGAGCAGATTGAGATGTGGAGTTTTGGGTCTCAAAACTCACAATTTAAAAACTACATCTTTTGATGAAGTTGATTTTTAAATTGTGAATTTGAAAATGCCACTTTTAGAAAGTGGGCATTTTCTTGCTTACCCATTCTCTGCCTCTGTTGGCTGTGGAATATACGTCTTGGACAACCACCATGGCTGCCTTGTGGACCCTGAACAGATTTCTGACACCTGGAATGAATTAGCACTTAAATATCTAGAGTTGTTTCTTGCACTATTCAAAACCCAATACTATTTGTAGATTTAAAAAAAAGCACATTGCAAATTATTTCCTAGTATCCAGACATCCTATTTTGTTATTCCATCCATTTTAAAGGACATGCTTTTGCTTCTTTCTGTGAGAAGGTTTCCAGTATGGGTATAAGTCTTGAATTTAATGGGGTGGCTAGAAAGCCCACAGCAAAATGGCTGCCAGCTGTGAGCAATTAATCCATTAGAATCCGGTCCCTGGCGCACAGCATAGAAGAATTGGGACTGATAAGGAGGACATTACACCAAACCCACGACCTGAAAAATGGGCACTGCTGAGTGCACCAGAACTGCTCAGGAGAAGTCTTTGGGATTCCCGTGAGCTCACTGCAAAACGGCAGCCGGAGTGGCGGACCAATAAAGGTGGTGATGAGGCTCACAATATGCTCACCCCAAGCCTCTAGAGACAGTATGCAAGCTAAATTGGCCCTCATGGATGAGACCCCTTTTAGGTCGCCCCCGCTGCTAAAAAAGTTAACGCTGCATCTGGGAGCACCAGGGAGGTGACTGCTGGCACGGCCTTTGAGACGAGGGCCCGAAGATCCTACCTCGGTAACTGGGATGGGCAAGGCACCCTTCTGGCAGATTCGGACCTCCGGTGAGCTGGGTCGCTGGGTGCAGGGCTGTGCTGGGGAGATGTGCAGAGTCAGAGGTGGCGGAGGAGCAACACCGCAGAGAAACCAGGTGAGCGGGGTGCAGAAGCAGGAGGCGGTTTACAGCGCTTGGGGCCTGTGGTGGATAAAGCATTGGGCCCTGGATGGAACGGAATTGATTTGTGGCCACCTCTCCGAGGCGCCTGGCTCCCTGGTGTTGAGTTTATCGCCTGAGCCCCCAACTATTTGCTTGAGTACCACCTGATCCGGAAAGGGTTCTGGATATTATTTGTGCTGCTCTGACTCCCCGTTGTGGCATGAGGAAGAAGTGGGACCCACGGATTGGGCCAAAAGCATCCAGGGCGAAAAAGACATTATTCTGCTGGGCGTGATAGAGTCCAGAATGATTGCTGCCTGCATCGCATGAGGGAATGACTGACCTCTAGAGCCTCGCTTTTCCCTAAAACCCCATCAGACAGTGATTAGCACATTGAAGCTCTTTTATTTGATCCTAGCGCTGAGTTTTTGAGGTCCCTCGTCACCAGCCTTTGCCCTTTGTGACCAGACCTGTGCCAATATTTTGAATAACCTGACGCTGGCCACCAAACAATTGGGTCTCGGTAGTTATGACCAAGACAGAGAAATCACAAACCCTGCTTACCTTTGAATCCAAAAAAAGTGCTTGTGACCCACTGGAGTTTGAGGCGGACAAAGAGGCGCAGAGTCGTAATTCGAGCTCTCTGGAGAACACTCTGCTTCCCATGCAACAAAGCCTGCAAATGATCGATAGTAAGATTGATAAGCTGAATATTCGTATGGATCATATTTTCTCTAAAGTGGAGCAGAACGCAGAACGTCTGACCGAAGTGGAGCAGAACACGGAGAAGGTTTTGGTGGTCAACAAAGCAAAGGATGAAAAACTAGAGGTGCGATCATGGCACAATAACCTGAGAATTATGGGGGCCCCGGAATCGACCAATAGGGAAAGCATGGAAACATATGTGGAATGTCTCCTCACGGAAATCTTTGGACCTGAAGCCTTGTCCCAGATGCTTGTGGTGGAGCGTGCTCACAGGTCCCTAATTACACAGCCTCCCTCCCCCCGGGGCTTCGCCCCATCCTGTCTAGGCTCCTGAACCACAGAGACCAAGATACGATTCCGAGGCTTGCCCAGGAGAGAGGAGAAATCACCTATCAGGGCAACAATTTATCTTTTTTCCTGACTTCATGTCCGCTCTGCAGGCTGCTTGAAAAGAATAGGTGAAATGGAAGAACCAACAAGCGTGAGTCACATACGCTATGTTCTATCCAGCGAGACTACGGATTGAACATCAAGGCAAAATTAAAATCTTTAACTCACTGCAATCTGCAATGGAAGCTACCAATAAGCTGCTCTGGAAGCATAAAGAGCACCATTCATCAGAGACCAAAAATGCTACAGACTCTGGTTGAGACACTTAGATGAAAAGTTCAATTACCACGAGGAGGTAAACCAGTCAAGTGGCTACCTGGCATAGACTGTCAGGGAAGTGCCACTGAGACATGGTGGTCAGCTGACAGAAGATGGCAAGAAAGCATAGGGGGTCGTGGGTTCGGTGCCGGGAGCACCTGAGAGTATGCAGGTAATCAGACCGAAGTGGAATATGATGCAGGTTGCTGCGACCCTCTTATGGCAGATCTTTACCCTTTAGCGACAGTCTGACAACTTGTTCCAGCACTAAGAACTATCACAGCCAGCACGCACTACGGGGGATACTTGGACACTGTGCTCCCTCCAGAGGGTGCACCCCGAGCTGAAATGTATTTAGCCTTTTGTTAGTGACACAACCCTAAACTGAGTTCAAAATGTGGGGATTACATATTCTATCATTTGATGGGAATTTCTTTAGCATAATTGGGATGCTGAAGTAGGTAGAGGGAAAACCTTTGGTTGTATTATGCTGTTGCCACAGATGTACCATGCACCAAAATGACACACTATATTTTTGCACATATGCACACAACAGCCATCAAACTTAGCTATGAGACACCAGGGCGACAATCCCACAGATCCAGTGACATTCCGCTCCTGACTTGGAATGTGTGTCGCCTTAACAAGCAAAAAACAGCAAGTCCTAGCATACCTTGATAGACATCATATACAGTTCGCTTTCCTGCAGGAAACTCACCTGACACACAATTTGGAATGAGCGATTGGCTGATGGTGGACTTGAATATGGGTAGCATAGTCATTCTCCTCGTACTCCAGGGGGGTGATGACATTGATCAAAAAAGGCACATCTTTCACTGTAGCCCACACTGCAGTAGATGACCAGGGTCGATATGTCATCCTACTGGGAACATTGGGAGGAACTTTGGTTACGCTGGTAAATGTTTACGGTCCGAACATAGATGACCCTGCATTCCACACTAACCTGTGGAATGTGCTGTGTCCCTTGCCACCGGCTAAGATCCTATGGGGGGGGGGTGACTTAAACATGACCCTTGAAGTAAGGCAAGACAGATTGACAGGGATGTCTAGTCATGACCGGTGCGCCACCAGTGTGCCATGGGATGGTATGCAGGAGTTCAATATGGTAGATGTCGGAGGTTGTGAAACGCATAGGTGCGGGAGCACACATTTACATCCACTGAGCATGCTACATGGGCCTATTTGGATTATTGGTTGGTATCAGGAGGGGTGAACACATGGGTTACGAACGTTCAGCATATAGCACGAACGCTATCAGATCACAAGCCAGTTAGACTGGACATTACTATTCCCACACTCCCTTTCAGGCCTTTCACTTGGCACTTTCAGAGCACGGCCCTGCTAGCTTAGGCTTAAAGAGACACTATGAGCCAAGCCCTACATGATTATTTTGACCTAAACAAAGATTCAGTGGATGAGGCTGGCACCCTCTGGGATGCCTCAAGGCTACCATACGAAGTGTCTGCATTAGCACAAAAATGAGGATCCTTTGAGATATCCGTACTCAACTGAGTAAGGTAGAACAAACCATCCAGCAGCTAAAGCAGGGATATGAGAGTATGCATAAGAACACTTATAAGTGACTATCAGGAAATTGCCAATAGAAAACTGCATCACATATCTCGCCGCTATGTGGTTCTGTCGTACGGGGAAGGCATCCGCCTGAGAAGATCATTGCCTGCCAATATGCGCCCGGCCAGGAACACCCAGCAAGTGTCTAATATAAAAGATGAGGCTAACAGGGACTGCTGGGATGGGATCCTGTGGGTCTTCTCATACTATGATGGCGCACTATACACCTCTTCTGAAACAGAAAACCCAAGTGATATAGGGGCCTACTTGCAGGATGTAGCCCTACTGTGGCTGTCTACTGCACAGCGGGAGTATCTCTCGAGAGCCCTGGAGTAAGATGAGGTGCAGGATGCGATACAGGCGCTCCTAAACGGAAAAGCACCATGCCCAGACAGCATCACCAGCAAATTTGACAAGGCATATGCTGCAAAGGTGGTCCCCCACCTCCACAGCCTGTACACTGAAGCCTACATAAAGGGGGAACTCCCAACAACCTTGCGGGAGGCCCTCATTGTCATTCTATTGAAAAGAGACAAATAGCTGGATCAATGTGGGTCATATTACTAATAAACAACAATGTTAAAATGTTAGCTAAGATCTAAGCAAACCGCCTGCAGCACCTCAGGCCAAATCTTGTGCTCCCTGCTTCATTCAAAATCACTCTACCACACATAGCTTATGCACACTTTTTACTCTGCTTCACCACCTGAGCCCACAGCTGGATGTGGCGGCGGTATTCCTAGATTCCACCAAGGCCTTTGATTCTATAGAATGTCCCTGTATCTTCACCATGTTGGAGTGTATGGGCCTACCTGGTACATACTTGAAATGGATCGAGCTATTATATAGAAGCCCATCGGCGTGGATCCAGGTAAATGGATATACGTCTGAGGCGGTGCATGTACATCAGAAGACAAGGCAGGGACGCCCCTGTCCCCACTCCTGTTCACTCTGGCAGTGGAGCCACTAGCCTGCAGTATCCGTCAGAGGCACACAGATGCGGTGCTTCGATTTTGCAGCGCCCGATCAGGGTATCGCTATATGCAGATGACATGGTGGTGTACATCAGAAAACCCCTCCACAAATCTGGCACCTATATTAAAGGAATACACACAGTTTGAGTGCCACTCTGGCCTCAGTATTACCTGGGAGAAGTCATTGATACTGCCACTGACTTCTTGCACAGTATCATTTCCTCTGGAGTACCCCCTAGCATGGTGCTCTGAGGCAGTGAACTATTTGGGAATATGGATACATAAGGACCCAGAAGTGGTAATACAGGCCAACTTCGGCACAGCACTGTCGAAACTAGAGAATCTAGTAGAACAATGGATAAAGATGCCGTTTGGAGATAGAGTGGTGGTGCTAAAGATGATTGTGCTACCCATTTTCGTTTTTTATTTAACAACATCCTCTTCACACAACCTAGTGGGTTTTTCAAGCTTCTCAGAACACAACTGATCAAGTTAGTTGGGACGGGTGGACAGCCTCGACTAGGGTGGCAACTCCTGACTCTACTGTACAGAAGGGGCAGCTTTTCAGCACCTGATCTACAGATTTACTATCTGTGTGCTCAAGCGCAGCATGCTTATTACTGATATAGACCTCATGAACATATACTGCATTTAGCTGTTGAGGCATAGGCAGAGTAACCCATATCGCTATGCCATATATTACCATCCACATGCAAAGATACGCTGCAAACAGAAATAAACATGGTAGACTGTACTATTACAGCCTGGTGTTCGCTGGGAGCTAGAGCAGACAGGTTGCCCCTGTATACCCGGCAGTACAGCTAGAGCGTCATCCGGCACTATCCTTTATGCAAGAGATCAAGGCATTGACACTGCTGAAAACAGTAGGAATTGTCAAGATAGGGGACCTCTACTGGGGAGGAACCTTCTTGGCCTTGAAAGACCTGCAACACACATAGAACATCCCACCACTCTTCGCTTTCTATTATCACCGCCTTACACATGCCATAAAAGACCTATGTCCAGCATTCTCACACGAACCCCCGGTAGTGGGTGCACTGCAGGCTCTGCTCACTAGCCTCGATTGACAGCATTTGGTCACCAAACTGTAGGTAGCCACACAGATTGATGCTCCCCCACTAAATGACAGAGCTTTAGGGTACTGGAATTCCAGACTCCCAACACCCCTGACACAAGATGACTGGAACATTTGCTGCTCATTAAATGGTTGCCTCACCTCCAACTGCAATTTGCATATTCTTCATTTTAGATACCTGCACCAGATGTATTACACACCCATGAGATTTTACCAGTATGGACTCCAGGGAGATGCACGCTGCATCTGCTGAAGACAGGCAGAAGCGGGCTTTATACATCTGGCCTGGGATTGCCCCCATATGCGGGAGTTCTGGAGGGAAGTGGTAGATACCCTATTTGATATGACAGCAGACTCAGTGCAGTGCACCATCCAGATGTGTCTGCTGGGTATGGTGAAGTTGTTGCAGCTCCAGGGACGTTGGTTTGCAGCAGTGGCATTACTGTTGGCCAATCAACTGGTGGCTATGCATTAGGGGAAACAATTGTACCCTACACACACAAAGTGGCTGGCAGATGTAGCATATTGCAGAGATGTCCTAGAGGATTATTCGGATGAACTGCCTATGAGGTCCTGACCCAAAGACATATGTGCCCCTTTAACAAATTACATTATAGGGCACCAGGCAACTGCATCATCTACACTGTAGTAATGGGACTGATAAGTGAATATTACAATGTCTAAAACTAGATGTGTTGAACCTGTAGGCATATGTATGCATTACTAATTATGGTATCTTTGTACCTCTGCTGGTAAGCACTGCCGTTCCTCTGGCAGTTTGTTAATGTGTTCTGCTTGTGCATGAGGGAAAATCTATAATTAAAAAAAAGTCTTGACTTTAAAAGTCTCAGCAGTGTTCTTATGGCTTCTAGTTGGGTAAGGTTTTCAAGTCTTGAGTATGTTTTTTTAAACAAATTTGTAACCAATATTAGTGAATATGCAAAACTGACTGTCAGTCGTGATGAAGTTAGATCTTGCAAATGTTTACACGCAAACCTTCTTCTCCATTCACCTTTTCAAAACATATAAATAAATTTTTCATGTTCCTTCGTATGACCAGTATAAAACATTTCCTAAATTATTACTCTTTTTAAACTGTTAGAATGTATACTTCCTATCATTCAGTTTAATATTTTGATTGCGCTTCAGTTCCCTGGCCATTGACTATTGGTATAAATGGCTTATACATTCATAAACATACCCTAAATCTCATTACTTTCGACAACCTTCATCCCTCTTAAAAACTGCACATTAGTTTGCAGTCAAAATTTGCCAGATACCAAAAATTTGATACTACATAGTCTGTCTCCTCTGCCAGGGCAGGGGCTACCTGGACACCTGTTCCATGCTCTACTACTACAGTCTTCAGTCCTATCGTCTTGTGTCTGCCACTGTCCTGGTAGGTCGGTTGGTGGGGCACGGGCTGTCTCACAGTCTGGAGACTTCTGCCTGACACTACCAGACTAGAAGAGAATGGCCATCCATAATCATTTATGGTCTTCTGTCTCACTGATGACTGGTTGGCTTTGCATTAACCAGTTTTTAGACAGTTAGACAGTAGGGGCATGGATCCCACCACTTCAGCAGTACTGTGTACACTAAACATGACACGACCTGACCCGATGCATGAGTGCCTAACCCTTAACCCTGTGGCCCCAGCCTAGGAAACTGATATCTCAGCCTCAGTGATGACAACTTCCACATACTTCACTTACCAATTACAGCCAGTACACATGTTGTCACAGCACCTATTGCCCAGCTCCAAAATACCTTTTGCATGTCGAAGCACATGCTCTGTATTTCCAGCGCTGTTGCATTGTGGGGTTTGGTTAACGACAGCCTCCAGCACGTTAGCAGACGGGTAGAAAATAATGGGATTTATATTTCGTGGATGGGATATCCGTCACTGTTGTGACGAAGTAACCAATCCGCTGAAATCTATATCAGGCCCTATATTTTTGGAGGAGCAACTTATATTATGTGAATAGGCCAGGTCAGCATAGACCAACTACTGTCACTGGAGGTGGTCTTAATTTTCACCTACAATCACATACCCAATAACAAAAATGTATGAAACAGATTACACCATGTAATGTTCTTTTCGAGAAACTATGAAGAATGTCATACTGCAAGGACATCTTTCATGTTGTAAACGTCACAAGGTCATAATGTATAATTACTTTGCATACTTTCTTAATAAGAAATGTAAATTTTAATTAGAGTACAAAAAGGTATGAGAAAAATTCAAGAAACGATGTAGCGCTCGGACAGTATGGAAAGTAAGAAACATCCTAAATGTTTTGTTTACAGGTTGATACCGCTGTACTTAACATCAGACCTCCACTTTTCTGACGAATGTTATAGAAGTAGCAACAGAAAAGAATAGCATGAAATACTGCAGTGGAGTAAATCGATACTGCATGATTTGTACAGTAGGTTAATCCAAAGTAATTCAGAGAATGTTGCTTGCTTTTCTTTCTATAATGTTAATAGGACAACACGGCACAATATGTCCTAACTTCCTAACTTCAAGAGATATTTTAAAAGTTGATGAGGCAGACAAGAACCAGTGTAGCACCTGATCTTCTAATATCGGCTTTAAACGCACTTATTTTTATCCGAAAGCTATGTAAGAGCCTCTTGGAGAACTTCTTGCTGTAGTCACATGCACTTCAGATAACCACTTGAGAAGCATGTAAAAGGCTGAAGACGTCACTGCTCATGCAGAGGACTTGGAGTATAAAGGATTTGAGCAGATGGGAAACTTCAGCTGTAAATGGATATCAGAAGATGGGAGGAATGCAAAGGAGGGACAATAACTAAAGTTCACTATGGGATTTTACTGTGTTTAATTGTCGAGGCATGTAAAACATTTCCAACATAAATAATCATCAACTAATACTAAGAATTTTGTTTTTGTCTACAGAGTTGCTATAAATGACTTTGGCCCTCATTGCGAGTATCCCGGTCTAACTGTGGTGTGTGCAGTTACTTTGTTACAGCACATGTGACAACAATGAGTTTTGTGATGCTTATTAGTGGATCAAACCTGACAATACTTATCAGTGGACAAAAACGCCAGACATTCACAGGGACATGTGGATTTTGGTTCGTTAACCAGCAAAATCTGAATGTTATTCCCCAAACACTTGTAATTAGATGATATTGATTGCACCAAATAAATTCCGACTCAGCGTCGGATTACTCTAAATATCGCAAAAAATACAGGTCCACTTGTAATGATGGCCTTTGCATCATTTGCTTTTGAGTCACTGTTAGACCTGGCATTCTTGGTGTGGTCTCCCCTGTCTTCTTTGCCTCTGCTTACCTTGTTTTGACTGTGTGTTGCGCTCTGCTTTTGCTGTTCTTGGTACTCTGGGCACTTTACCACTGCTGACCAGTGCTAAAGCGCAAGTGCTCCCAGTGTACATTGTATGTGTAATTGGCTATTTCATGACTGGCATATCTGATTTACTAGTAAGTCCCTAATAAAGTGCTCAAGAGGTGCCCAGAGCCTGGAAATCAAATGCTACTAGGGGTCTGCAGAACTGGTTGCGCCACCCACATGAATAGCCCTGTAAACATGGCTTAAACCTGCCACTGCAGTGTCTGACTGTGCAGTTTTAACCGTTCCAATTCGACCTGACAAGTGTACCCATTTGCCAGGCCCAAACTTTCCCTTTTTACACATATAAGGCACCCCAAGGTATGCCCTAGGTAGCCCCATCGGCAGGGTGCAGTGGGACATGTACGGATGTGTTTGATATGTCCTAAAAGTGAAATACTGCCAAATTTGTTTTTCACTGTTGCAAGGCCTATCTCTCTCATAGATTAACATTGGGGCTGCCTTTAAATATCTTTTAATTTCAGTTCTGCTTTGGGAGCAGGTAGAAATGTGGAGTTTGGTGTTTCTGAACTCACAATTTAAAAGTACAGCTTTTGGTAAAGTTGTTTTTTAAATTGTCAGTTTGAAACTGCCACTTTTAGAAAGTGGGCATTTTCTTTCTTAAACCATTCTGCCTGCTTATGTATTCCCTGTCTGGGTCAGATTGACAGTTGGGCTGTTTGTGAATTCCCTCTAGACAGTAACACAAAGGGAGCTGGGGTGTAGCCTTCATATCCTGATGAGCCATCTGACCTAGAGTGGAGGGAGAAGTGGTCACTTGCACCTGAATGGGCTGTGTCTGCCCTCACAAAATGCATTCTCCAACCCCCTGGTGTGTGTCTGGGGCAATGCCTGGGCTAGGCAGGATCTTGTGAACAACAGAGACTTTCCTTTGAAGTTTGCCTACTTCAAAGGCAGAAAGGGGTATCAGTAGTGGACCCTAAATCCCAGCTTTTTAGATTACATCTGGAACCAAGAGGAACCTCTGCCAAGGAGAAAAGCTGGAGGAGCACTGCCCCTTTGCCTGTGATTGTGCTTTGCCGGGTTGGGTTGCAGTTGCTGTTACTGCCTGAAAGACTGGACTTTGTGGTATATTCCTGCTTGTGAAGAATCTCCAAGGGCTTGGACTGAGCTTGCCTCCTGTTTTGAAGTCTCAGGGCCATCAAAGACTTCCTCTGCTAGCATCTGGACTTTCTGCTGAGACTCCTGTCCTGCAGGGCCTTGGATCGACCAGTGGCCTATGGTGGGCTCGAGGCTTCCTACAAGGCGCCCAAGTGTAGCATTTAGAAGGCGTGGGCCTGCACTGTCGGGCGTGCCCGGTTGGACTGGTGTTCTGTCTAGGGGCACGGAGGATCGAGGAGCCCTTAGAACCGGTGGCAGGCAGCCCGGGAGGATGCTAGAAGGAGTGGCTGAGAGCGTCTGAAGAACTGCAACACAGCATGGTGAGGGACGGCCGCAGGGCAGCACACGGAGGAGAGTCATCCGGGTAATCAGCTCGGGCTGCACTTGGGCCCTCTGAGACTGGAGGTGCTGGACTCGTTGAGAGGAGTCTTCGGGGGTGCCTGAATCTTCCGAATCTGGGGCTGCAAGCTGGGAGGTGGCGTAAAGCGGTGTCCTGAGGCTGGGGGAGTAGTGGATCCTGAACCTCTGGTGCTGTGAACTCCAGACACTTTTGCCACTTCATCGGGCCAGTTGAGAAGGAGATACCATTTAATTCCAGGTCCGCTGCAGAATGGGGCGGCACGGGCAGACAGAAACGTCACAAGGTAACACCATGGAGCAATATACCACTCCAGTGCCCTTACTACAGCGCCAGACCCAATTGGGGGGGGACCGGAGATGGCCTGAGTGCGTCGGCGAATACTGAGGAGCCTTAACGAGCTGAGATTCTTGTGGCTATTCAGGGTTCTAGGGTGGCCCTTGAAGGAAAGATAGAAATGGTGGCAGTTGAGGTCAACCTCCTTTGGGCAGACCGCAGGAAGATTTCTGACAAGGTCAAAGTGGCAGAGGGCTCTATCGTGGAGCTGCAAATGGAGTTGGGGGTCCTGCGAAAACAGATGGTTCAGGTCAATTCCGCGGTTGGAAGGCTGGAGGCAAGGCTGAAGGATGCAGAGGGCAGGTCCCGTGGAAAAATATATGACTTCTGGGATTCCTGGAACATGCGGAGGGGTCCACAGCTGAAACCTTTGTGGAGAGTTGGATCAGGGACATTCTGCAGCTGGCCGGACTGTCCAGGATGTTCGTGGTGGAGCATTCTCATAGGGCTCTCATCGCACCACCGAGGGCTATCATTGCCCATCTTTTGAATTATAAAGACCAAGACTGTGACACTGCTGGCGGCCCGTGAGTCTGACAGGGCAATATTCGTGAACTGCAAAAATCTCTATCTATCCTGACTACACGAACAAGGTTCAGAGCTCCGGAAAGGAGTTCCTGAAGGTGAAAGCGAAGCTCTGTGCCATGAATATCAGGTATATGCTCCTGTATCCGGCACCTTTAAAGGTGCTTTCCGGTGGCAGGTCCCACTTCTTCGAGCATCCGGAGGAGGAATAGAGATGGCTGGTGATGTGGGACAAAGTGACTCCGGGCAGAACGCAGCGGGCAGGTGGGGTGGCTCATCGGACCTCTGGAGCAGACGGTGCGGACTGGAGGATAGGTGAGGACGGCCAGTTGGGAGGTACTGTGGCTCAAGTGGCGGCTACGGATTCTGCCCATAGAATTGTGATACACCAGGATGGTACAATTACGGTTGTGGCTGCTGGATTAGCGGAGGGTTCGAATGGGAAGCTGGAGCGGGGAGCGGAGAAGGTATCCGCGCAGGTCTGACTATGTTACTGATATCTGGAAATAACTGTTGTGCCCACTATCGGGGGGCTTGTGTCTATGTGAGAGTACTTTCTCTGCAAGAAGGGGTGCTTCTAGACAATGATCAAGGTCCTGATAGGGTGCTATTTGAACGAAGGAATGTATTGGACATTGGGGGGCCTATGATAATATCGAGCCATGTTGAGTTGGTATTCAGGCATTTGTATGTTGAAGCCGGGGTGGGGGGTGGTCACTCCATGACTGTGGTAGGACTTCATAACTGGGTAGTTGGGGATTAGGCTGCAGTCCTGGCAGCATCTACAGCATGGATCTACAGTATGGTTTGTTGTGCTTGTTTCACTGTTTATCCGGGGTGGGGGTTGAGGGGCTCGGGTGTTTGGTTGGTGAAGTTTATCAATATTTGAAGTTCACTTCAGCAGTGCAGGCATATAGGTGAGATGGGCCATGTGTACTTTCCTTGTCTTCCCACGGTTGGGGGGAGGTAAGGGGTGGAGGTACAGACTGAGGGGTGGAGGCTAAGTATTGGTATGGGTCGACAGATTAATATGTTGATGTGGAATGTCAGGGGGTTGAAGAGGTACACCACGCGCTATGGGGTACACTCCTTTCTGAGGAGACATAAGGTTCATATCGCCTGTCTTCAGGAAACACACAAGACTGAGGAGGAAGCACAAACACTATACAAGAAATGATGGGGTCAGATGTTCGCATCCTCCTTCTCCTCTTATGCAAGGGGCGTGAGCATATGGGTAGCTCCGGGGGTCCCATTCACCCACGTGTACAGTGAAATAGATGGTGATGGTAGATACGTACTTGTAGAGGGCACCTTGGATGGATCACCCATCATTATCCTTAACACTTATGCGCCCAATACAGATGAACACTCCTTTTATGTCGGAATACCTGAGATGATGGGGGATGGTGTGGATGCGCCTATTGTGTGGGCTGGTGATTAAAACTGTATACTGAATGGGGAAATGGATCGTCTCCCACCCCAGCTGGGGACTAAACCCTTGATGGTGAAATCTGTCACTGAAGTTATGAGTAATTTAGGATTATGGGATGGATGGAGGGAACTGCACCCGTAGAGCAGGGAGTACACTTGTCATTCAGAAACACATCACACATATAGTCAGCAGGATCGGTTTCTACTGGGCGGATTGAGCAGCTCGCAGGTCCTGGATGTCACACATTTGGGTAGGTTCGTATCGGACCATGCACCGGTGTTGATGCAGCTGCAGTGGGGTAGCTGACACTACTAGGTTAGTACGTACTTGGCATATGCCTGCAGACTTTCTGACTGATGTGGGTGTCAGGACAAGGTGGGGGAGGCCATTAAGGGTTATATTGACTTGAACTGGTACACGACGACGTCTAGGGGTATGGAGTGGGAGGCATTGAAGGCTATGGTGCGGGGAGTCTGCATAGGTACTGCTTGCGGGGTACGTAAACTAATAAAGCAGGAAGTCATGAGCTCAGAGGAGAAGTTAGCAGTTCTGCAGCACCAGATACCAAACATGAGAATGGCTGAAAGGGAGGAACTCATGTTTTACAAGGAGGTTAACAATTGTTGGGATACACTGAGTAGGGTTACATTCAGAGCATACAGGCAATGTCTGCATGGGAGGGGGTTAAATCTGGCAAACTATTGGCGTGGATCCTAAAATGGGAGGTGGAGGTGCCCCCCATTGTGCACATCAGGAATACTAGTGGCAAGATGATCACTAAAAGTAAGGATATCCTTCGGGTGTTGGTGGAGCATCTGCAGAGAGCATCAAGAGCTGGTGCGCCAATCCCAGAGGATGGCTTGGGGGAGTTTCTGCGGTGTATGTGGCTCCCGTATTTGGAACCGGAGAGTAGGGATGCTTTGGAGGCCGCGATTACTGTGGAGGAAGTGAGTGAGGCAGTGGATGCAATGACCAAGTCTAGGTCTCTGGGTGGTGATGGTTTTCCGGTTGAGTTGTAGCAAACGTTCTCCCTAATCCTGCGGGAGAAGCTCCTGGCGGTGCTTGAGGAGGCCTGAATGCGAGGCATGTTGCCAGAAACCATGCATCAGAGCATTGTGTGCTTGATGCTTAAGCCTGGAGGGGATCCTAGTGACCCTTCTTCCTACCACCCACTTATCATGCTGAATAGTGATGTAAAGATACTGTGTAAGAGTTTGGCTACTCAGCTAGCTTCATGGGGTGATTTGGAGCTTGGTGCACGAAGATGAATGTGGTTTTACCCCTGGTCTTCGTTCGACCTATAACTTGCATCGCTTGGTACAAGTTTTGAATGAAACCGAGGGCGAGGAGGATGAATTGGCGCTAGTGTCATCAGACCTGGAGAAGGCCTTCAATACAGTAGAGTAGGGCTATCTTTTAGAGGTGCAGCAGGGCATGGGGCTTGGCCCAGGTTTTTGCGCATGGGTGAGGCTGTTGCATACTGCCCCCTCGGCATGCGCTCGGGTAGGGGGAGAGCTATCAAACTCTTGGGAGATCGGCAGGGGTACCCTACAGGGATGCCAGCTCTCGCCACTCCTCTTTGCCCTGGCTGTGGAGCCGCTGGCAATCTGGCTACGAGAGGAGCTAGGACCGTAGGGTATCCGGGTGGGGCAGATCTCGCACATTGTTTCCCTATATAGAGATGACGCATTGGTGTATCTTCGGGAACCCAGTGTCTCGGTGCCTTTGTTGTTGCAGCTGTTGGGTGCCTTTGGAGTTGTCTCTGGTTTTAAGGTGATTAGGAAGAAGTCACTCCTGTTTCCCTTGGGGTCATTTTACTGTGTCCCTCAGGGTGATTTGCTGAGGGTAGGACTCAGGTAGGACATTGAGAGTTTTGTGTATCTCGCATATGGGTCACTCACACTGTGGCGGCGCATGAAAAACATAACGTAGAATGAGTAGTTACCGGCCTGAAGCGTTCGGTCTTGTTTTAGAACAGATTACCTCTTTCTGTAATGGGGAGGGCAGCTGTAGCAAAGATAGTGTTCCTGCTGCGGTGCCTTTACTTGGTTCAGAACTCCCTGTTTCTGCTGTCCGCTCAGCTCTTCTGCCGTCTGGATAGTTTGCTGATCTCATTGGTGTGGGCCGGGCGACATAGTAGGGTGGCATTGCCTGTGTTACAAAGGGATCTCGAGGGGGAGGGCTGGTGATTCCCAGTATTAGACATTATAATTATACAGCGCACCAGCAACACACTGAAAAGTGGATGACGGACTCAGACAACTGGGAGAAGAGATTGTTTGCAGGAATGCTGGGTGGACGGATGTTGGTGCATCTATTGATGTCGGGTGGTCGGTCTGAATCAGTCCTCCCCTATTTGGTCAAGACCACTGCCTGGATCTCGGAGATGGCCGTTAAGACTGTGCTGCAACGGGTCCCATTGACAGAGAGTTGAGGATATGGGACTTAGCACCCTCTAGGGACATGGAAAATCTGATGTCCACGGAGGGTTGGAGGCTGGGAGGCTGTGAAGAGGCAGGAGATTTATACCCCAATGGTGAGTTCATTTCCTTCACTGATGCTCCGGATTCATTTGGTCTGGGCCCCAGGCAGTTCTTGCAATATGCAAAAATGGAGAGTGTGGCTCGTGAGATTTGGTGTTGTTTTCTGATGGCATTGCAGGCCCCAGCTGTGCTGAATGGACTGATTAATTGGGGCAAGGGGACTCACTTGATCATCTGGTTTTACAAAGCCCTTCGGGATGATCAGCCGGGTGCGATAAGTGTGGCGTGTAAGGTGTGGGAGCATGAATTTGGGGACCACATAGAAGAAGCAGACTGGGAACTGGTGTTGTCGTTGGCAAGCACGGTATCATGCAACATTAGGTTTAAGCTGTTACACTTCAACTTTGTGCACAGGACATACCTCAAACCTAGCCGACTAAACAAGATTGACCCGGAACGAAGGGTGGGGTGTTTCAGGTATGGCGCTTTTGGTGCTTCCTTCCTACATCTGGCTTGGACCTGTAGGTTGGTGAATAACTTCTGGCAGGAAGTGGTAGGGAGAGTTGAGGAGGTTACGGGATTGGGGTTGAAAGCAACACCAATTACATGCTTTTTGGGAATAGTGCGGAGACCACGGAGATGGAGTATCCCATATAAGCTTGTGCAGCTGGCGCTGGTGTTGGCCAGGTGCAGGGTAGCTCTTGGCTGGATGGGTGCCCGGAGTCCTACAATCCCCTGTTGGATTTGAGATTTAATGGAATGGGGTGTGGCTGAGGAACAGCATATGCGCCTGACACGCAGGGATGAGGGGGCTTTAACAGATGTGGTGGCTTGGGGGTGAATTACTGGAATGTTCACTGGAGTGGAGGACTTAAGTTCTGCAGGAAGCACAAAGGATAAATGTTGTGGGAGTATGCCTTGAACCAATTTGGCAGGTGACGGCCAATGATGGTGAGGTAATGTTTCTGTTTTATACAATATGTGTAATGACTGGTCTCATGAGGATCCTCAGCGGTGGAGGGGGTGTCTGAGGGAAATTCTGCTGTAGTGGGTGTTATCGTCCCTTGGCTTGGATTAATGTTAATGAGGCCCTCTGGTACTATGATATAATGATACTGCCATGTCTCGCAATAACCAGCACTGCACTGTATTTTTCTTGTTGATCATGTTTTTCAAACTCAATGGAAACAGTTATTTAAAAAAAACCTTACCCCTTATAACAGGCTAAGGTGCAGGCAGAGGTAAAGGCACATTGGTTTGTTGTGTATATGATCTTCAGACACTATTTCCTTTCTGGATTGGATTCAAACGAGAAACTTTCAAAATAGATTCTGGGTTGGATCAATTTTTCAATAAAACTTATAAGTGCATGTATAATCGAAGTGACAGAAATGCTGGTATAGAATCAATTTTGAGAATGCTGTTGCTTTATGGCTCAGATGTTAAATGCTCACAGGGACATTGTAAAATTACCAGCCATTATATCCTAGCGGTCCAATCATAGTTCCTGCAACCAGTGATCAAAATCTTGTTATTGTTAGAAGAATAAGCTTAAGTCTTAAGGGGCTGTGTTAAAATTTTAGTTTTGGAAGGGATTCTTGCCTGCTTGGTTTGATGACTGCCATGTCGCCCTTCCAGAATAAACTGTATTGGTTTAGAAGCGCCACTAGAATTTTGTGCACGGGTAGCAGGATAGAAAGGGGAAACATGAATCAGGAAAAGATAAATTATGCAGTATATTGTGCAATAAAAGGCCAACTATGCTGCACTAAAGACCATAATTATTCAGCTATTTTCAGAATTTAACACACGTGAATACAAAGTGAATCATCATGGCATGGAACATGAATTTTCTAAGAATGCAGCACATTCTTTTTACAGTGTTATTTTCTAAAAGTTAATAATTTCTTCTTGAACGGAAGCTCAGAAACGCTACTTGATTAACACTGTCATTTCTACTTTCCAGAGGAAACCGATTGTGTAGAACATATACAGCTTTGTACTTAAAAAAAGAAAAACACTCCTAAAGTGCCACACCTTTTGTAATGAAATGTATGCCTCTTTTACTTGCCACATGCCTTTTATGTTCGAAAACTCGTCTTCATGCGGGATTACTCAGAAGTCGCACTGCAGGACTTCTGAAAGTAATTTTTTCCATTATAAACAGCCTTGCAGTACAGTACAGTCCATTTCATATTTATCATGTATATGTCTCACTAGGGAGTGCTTTAGCATTCAAGACCTGGAACATTAAAAAGAAATGCAGTTTATTGGTGATTATTCTGAAGTGAGAGTGTCCTCATCTGCTGCTTTTAGAAAAGTGATGTGATGTAAACTGAAATGTGTGTGAATACTGAAACAAAAAATCGTGACAAAAAAGATTGATTGTTTTCACCCGGTTTGAATTACATATTAGAAACTCAGGTTATTGTGTCCTGCAGACAAACACCTTTTCTTCAGTTCATCCTTTTTTGTCAGTAACAGTGTCGCCTCTTAAAATGCCTGAAAGCAGAAACCAACAGCTGATGGTCACCAGTCAATTTGCGCAAATTGTATGGCGCCTTATTCAACCACTTTTGCAGCACATTTTAAAAACTTTTGACCGGATTGAGCTAGAAAAAAGTTTTGGTCCATAAATTCTGCAGTAGATGGTGGATTATGTTGTGAGTTCATATTCACGCAAAAATACTGCAATACCTCAGTCACGTTATTTTCAGTGGTCTTGCATGTCAGTCACTGCAGAGGAAAGGTCCTATGGAGGTCTCTCCACCTCGCCCTCTATTATCCATGTTTTGAAGATTAACCGGCTGCTTGACATAGAGGATTCCCTAGTTTGTGACTCAAAGTTATTCCAGGTCGTGGTGGCATGGAACGGTATGTCATGGTTTCTGCAGGACCCCCTCCCCCGCCACCCATCTGTTCATGAATGCAGACAGACTGAAAGGTAGTGAGTAGGCCATCATGCCCGAACCTTAGTAGGTAGATGATTTCAATGCGTGCTTCGCCCCTGTAATGGGAACACAGGAACACACTCTATGGGGGAGCATGCAAGATATCATTTATTTACCCCCAGCCATAATTCACAGCTTAAGAGTCAAAGTCTAGACAGTGTTCCTTTTAGTCCCTTGTAGGCTGAGAGAGATAACAAGTTCTAAAAGATGAAACATTTTTATACCCTGTTGAGCTTGGAACATGCTAGGGAGGCAGTGACAGAGCTGTGTGTGCTCCTGCCAGTCTGGCTAATTAATTTTGTCCATGGACTGTAGACAACAAAGAGCTGGATTGGCTCAATTTCATAACTGTAGCATGACTTTAACTTTGCTTGGTAATGTTTGGTCTTCCAGGTAATATAGTATGCGGTAAATCACACTCATACTCCACAAGGTTGTGCCAGGCTTAAAGTCCCTAGATCACTGGGAATATAGTCCCACCATGATCCTATCTGACTTAGTTTATCCTGTGGATTCTCTCCAGTGGTCTTGACTGTCTGAGTCACTCAGTGTACTGCATGTTTTTTTACTTATGCTCAACGACAGTGCGTTGTGTTCTTCTTGTCAGGGAGAACATACAAAGTGTACCCACAACCAAAGTAGATGGTGACAACTGACCTCTCTTACCACACTATGGGAAGATGATTATTGTTTAGCGGAACAGGTCTTTTGGACAGCTTCCATGATTATTGTTTAGGGGCACAGGTCTTTTGGACAGCTTCCATTAGGAGACATCAACCTACCACCTTTCCACAGTAATCCACCACAATTGGCCACCTTACTGTCATCAGATTTGTGTAATGAATAGTATGTGGCTGTGGGTCGTTCTGTCTATTTACCTTTGTGTCGGTATTACATTGTTTACATATTTTGACTGAGTGAGAACATGCACAAAGAAGGCAGTCCTACAGATGAAATAGTGAATACAACCATAACATATAGGCCCCCTACTCCCATTGGCCTTCCGTTTGGACATGGAAATCTGCATGCTACTATCACATAGGATCAGCAGCACAGGCCCTGGAGATGTTTCAGTATTCTCTCAGGGAAGCATTGCAGCACAACATGCTCTTCAGTGTTGGGATGGGAATGTCCCATGCAAGGTATTTGGTCGTGTTTCCCTGATCTGAGTGCCCTACTGCATGTATATCTGGTATTCTGACTTTTATTTTTGCCCTAGCCCTATCATCATGCTAATCTAGCATGTTCCTAGATGCTCAGACTGGTTCCTAACTTTACAAGGTCTTGGATCTGTGCTGAATTTAGAGGGGTGCGCCAAGCATGTCCTCGAAGTGGACAGAGGACTACTGTCTCTGTCCTGGGTTGTGGCAGCATACCATGTTTTTGAAAGTGGAAGTTTGATTATGCTTCTTTATCTGTGTTTCTTACAGTGTGCCCTACCAATCCCTTTTGTGCAGCGGTGGCTAGCTTGCCTCCCGCCAGCAGCAACCACTGCAAATCCTTTAACAACAAAAGGATAATAAAATACGTTTTTCATCCTTTTGTTGTTAAAGGGGCGAGGCATTGAGGATGACTGGGATGAGGGGAGGGCACTGTGCACTCCCCTCAGTGCGCATGTGTGTTTGGCTGTCTGTCTCTGGCTGGTCAAACATACATGCACGCTGTGCTCTCTCCAGCCCGACACTGTGTTGCCGGGCTGGAGAGAGCAGGCACAGGCTCCCAGTCTGCCTGGTAGCACCCTGGATGGGTGCTCCCAGCCAGTCTTAACGCTGCTCTGAGCAGCATCAGGATTGACCGCAGGCGGGGAGCCTGTGCCTACAGTGACAGGGGAAAGAGGAGCAGAGTGGCAGCAGAGCAGATAAGTTTGTATTTATTTTTTTATTAAACATTTTTGGTACCCACTGTCCCCTCCAGAGTGCCGCCCCACCCCTTCAGCGCACAGCAAACCACAACTGCTCTTGTGTAAAGTGGTGCTGTTATGTGTAGGCCTAGAACCATTTGTGTGTAGTATGGATGTAGCACATGTGTAGTGGTAATGCTCTGATCGTGAGTGACCCTGGTACTGAAGATGGACAGCAGAAGTATATTGCCTGCATTCCTGTAGCTGGATGGTGGAGATCTAAACACTGAAGTGGGGGCGATGTTGTCAGAACTGCCTTTTGAAATTTCATTATGACTTTTGTTAGCAAGCCACTGTTGATTAGTTCTTCAGAAACACAGCAGTTTGGTTGATGGTAGGTGTGAAAGTCGGTATGGCAGCTACTGTTGTGTTAGTTGAGGGAATTTGTAGATCACCTGGCTTTTGTTTGTCCCTGACTACTGCTTTAGATAGGCTAACATCAATGTACAGAAACCTCACACCTCATTGTGCATAAGTTGTTGGTGCTCCAGTCTGGAGACAGTCCCCTTGCTCACAGCTGTCAGAGGCATCACTTTCCACATCGAACGTTGGAAGAGCAGCCAGAAAAGGGCTCTTGAAAGGAGAGACACCCCAAAATTAATTTTGAATTCAGGAACAGTGGATCCACATCACCTGTACAGAAAGTGTGTATAAGAGGGGAACCCAAACCATTCCACTTTGTTCTAGGTCCAAGTCCCTCATGACCAAAGAAGAGCATACTCCCTAGGGTACCTGAAGGACTACTTATATGTACTCATGGCTTATATCTACCTGAAAACTAAGATCCCAGAGGTGAGTGGTCATCACATGAAGTCCTCACTTCAGTCTGGTGGGGTTGAATGCCTTTTGTCCTGAAAGCCGGCTTCATGTTGAAACAGGAAAGTATGTCTAGCCTTGATGGAGAAGAGACTGTGCAGAAGGAGAAGCCCAGCAGGTCTCAGGGACAGAGGGACATAGTAAAAGGACTACCTGAGAGTGAAGCCATAAGTGACCAATGCAGCAGAGTGTTCCCGAATCTCTCAGACAAACTTCCTGACAGGAACCCTTCAAGCATGCATGAGTGCATGAGCCAACCAGGGCTGCATATGCCTGTATCAGCCAGATCAGGACTGCAACTACCTGCATTGAACAGATCTGTACTGCAAACGCATATGCTGGCCCATTTGAGGCTACAACTACCATACTGACTGCATCAGACCATTCACAGTGTGTACCTGATTTAGCCAAACAATCCTGTTTGGGCTAACTTCTATCGCATTGCTAGATGTAGCAGTGGTGCCCACTGTGCATAAGTGTCATAGCTGTTGCTCATAGTTGAACTGAGCCAGACTTTTGTGGTATGAGATGCATGCAGGCCCTGGCCTCCTGAGCAACCCCTGCAACTGTCTTCATTCACCATGGGCCTCTGCCTGCAGAGGACAGCAAGGCCACTGGATCCACTAAGGAGGAACATGAGAGACTAAACACACTAAGTACACCATCATGGGTAAACGCCATGAGAAACATGAACTGAGTATGCATTTGGCTTGTAGGGTAATTGAGATTATACTGGACCCTGATTCATGCTACTGCCCAAACTGCTGCGGTGAAGGGCAAGCTGAAAGGAGTGAGCTGAATGAGATTAGCATGAGCGAGAAACATGACCAGGAACACTGCTCTGCATCCTAGAATGAACTGTGTAATCTGTGTGAATAAAAAGTAATGTCATTTCTTAAAAACACAAGCATTGTAGAGTTATAGGATGCCAGTGTTGTTTATGAAGGGGGTTAATGGGCAGAAAGAAAGTTATGTAGGATTTGGGATGTACTGGGTGCCACCATGTTTAGGTTTGTCTGTGTGGGTATGTGTTTTTCCAGAAACGTCCCCTGCATAGTATAGAGTTGTGCATTTTTGATAAATAAGTAATCATTTCATTGGAATTAAATCACTGGAATTACTAGGAGGCAGGTATTTTTAACTCACCCAAGACCCCACCACTCCTATCCCTCCTGTGATTCACATTGACATGACTACATCACAGCTCCCACGTATCCCATAGGTCGTAGCACTGTCTGCTCTGTAGCGGAACGGGAAGAGATCCAATGATGAAGCATGCCACCAAGGGCTAACCCTGGTGAGTGAGGGTTTTTCTCAAAGGAAAATCCTTTTTCCTGTCCATCCCGTGGTAGATATTTTAGCTAGGCTTCTTTTGTAATGTTATATAGGCTATAAGGAGGACAGACCCAGCCCCACAACCTCCTTCTCCCTCTTTGTTTTTGCATTTTTGAAAAATGACACTGATGCTTGCAAATATGGAATTTTGACTTTTTACCATCTCAGCTTACACACATTCTACCATGTGAGCTGAGTCATAGGCTTGTCTCTGTTAATGCCAAGGTATAGAAATAGTTTTGTCGCCTGCAGTGATGCACCAAGGAGCTCACTTTTGATGACATGGGGCTACTGCCCATCTCCTGGGTTCTTGATATGAAGCAGTGATGACAGCATACTGATTTTTGTGAGTGAGAAGCACAGCCCCACACAAGTGAAGGTTTTGCTTCAGTGTGGATCCCAGACCCTTGCATAGACATCTTCTGTGCATGTTGAGTGTTTTTGTACATTGTATATGTGGCACATTCATGACAGTGAGATTATGAGCTATGTAGTGATGTTTGCTGATAAAATGTGAATACATCTTCCCCCAGTGCACTGCTTCATTCCTGAAAATAGAGAGTAGGGACCTAGACACTGAAGCATGGGACAATGGTGTCTGGGCAGCCTTTAGGAATTCTTTGAGGATCTTTTATCTTTTAGGGGTTGCTGAGTAGATTCTCCCGAGCACTGCTATTTGGTAGATGGTAAAAGAAGGGCTAAGGCAACAAATTATGTTGTTAAAAATGGGAAGAATCTAAGTACGGTCTATGTTGGATTGGACCATTTCTGCAGGGTCACCCAAGATATTTGCCTTCCTTTGCTGAACCCTTGTTTGTTGGCTTTTAGGAATCTGCACATTTTACTCCTGCCAAAAAGTGGCTTACATACAGTATAAGTCCCTGGTACAGTGGTACTACATATACCCAGTGGCTCCAAATGAAATGCTACTAGTGGGGTGTTACAATCACTGCAGCACTAAAGTGACACTGTAAAACGTGTCTCAGGCGTGCTACTGCAGCCTGTAGTTCAGTTTTAACTGCCATTTCAACCTGGCAAGAGCAATCTTTAGTCAGGCCTAAGCCCTCTTTTTTAATAGTTTCAAGTCACCCCTTAGGTAGGTACTAAAGGCTCATAGTGAAAGGTGCATTGATTTTAAAAAGTAGGTAATGTATTTGTACGTTTTGCTTGTCCTGAAAGTGAAAAACTCCAAAAATCGTTTTTTAACTGTGGCTAGAATAACTTACCCACAGGCTAACACTGAGTCACCTTACTACATTTAATTGATGATAACCTCAGTTTGGGAACAGTTAGAATAGTTAGAGAAATACTTCTTCTACTCATTTGAGTTGTAATATAAACTCTTCTTTAATGTGAAAGTCGGATTTTAAATTAGTGTTTTGAAACTGACACTTTTGGAAAGTTGGCATTTTTCTACCTATACTGAAGGTGCCTTTCTGCCATGTCCAGGGTCACATGACTTTGAATTGATCTACTATGGTGTGTTGTATAGTCCTTCCAGATATGAGTACAAAAGGGCCTGGGGTGTGGGACAGATTGCTCCTCACCTGAGCAGAATGCTCTGGGGGCTGTACTCTGCCATTCCTCAGGGTCAGAGGGGTAGCCTGAGGGTTGTGCTTAACCCCTTTCAGACTTCTAAAGCTGTCTGCCCTGCCGCTGACAAATGCAGCCTACACCTAGGCCAATCTGTCTTTGCACCCCCCCCCGGACAAATTGGAGCCAAACCCAGGAAAGAGGGAACATTAGACAAAGGAGGCATCCACCACCCACAGGCTAGCACTGTGTATACGAATGGCACCCAGGGAACCTCTTATTGAAACAATCCTGGGCCTGTGGAAGATCCAGAAGAAGGTCTGCCCTAATGTCTGAAGGAGGAAGACTGGACTTTTTGGCTTGAACCCAGGATTCTCAAAGGTGACTCCAAGGGTCATTTGGCTGACCTCCTGTTTGAACTATAGGGTCTCAACAAGCTTCCAGATGTCTTCCCAGCAACTGCCCAGCTGATTAGCACCAGCTGGACCTGCCTGAGTCCTGCTGCTGGTCTCTTCTCAAGTGAGTCCTGATCTCCAAGAGGAGACCCCAGGTCCTGGACCCTTGGCTGGCATCAGAGTGTACTGCCCCTTCCTGAAATCTGAACTTCAGGTGAAAATTAGGAAGTTTGGTGCTCTTAGCGACTGCAAGTGGGCTCCTTATGTCAGCAACAATTGCTGTATCTCTCACCAATGCAAAGCTCCTATTGGTGTAACCTGCTCTTCACTCTAAACAGCGACTGCCCACATCTCCCACCATCAAGAAGCTCCAGCAATGGTCTACTTCTTGCACCGACTCCTTGTGGCGAAACAAAGGCTTCTCGTCTGGACTTTGAGAAGGTAAATTCTTAATTGATATGAACCTGGTTCATGTATCCAACCTGCACTTCATCTCAGTTGGCCTGAACATGTGACTTTGTACCGGTCCAGCATGACAAGATACATGAGTGGCGCTTTGTGTTTTTTGGTACTTTGTTCACCTAACACTTTAAAAATTATTAAATATGGTTCTACTTTTAGGATTTTTGTCATTTTATTTATTAAATGTTACTCTATGTTGACATATAGAGTATGAGTGCTGCTTACATACTTTACTGTTTGAGTACTGCTTACGTACTTTACACCAGGTGTCTCCAAACGGTCGATTGTGAGTTACTAATAGCTTTCCAACCCCATCAGAGTAGCTCTTGACCTTGTAACTTCACTAACAAGGCTGTGTTATACTTAAAATTAAATATAGCTGTGTAGTTATGCACAAACCCACATAGGAAACACAACATAACTAATTCTCTTCCTGAAAAGGCAACTTTTTGAGTTATGCTCTTTCAATTTACTGCTGCAGTAGGGGTGTTTTATTAACTCTGACTTAACAACAGAACGTATTTGCAGTGCAAATGGACAGGAAATGGGAATGGTTTCACCATCCTCCTGAATGGCAAACGCATTGGACAGTGACAAAGTACTATAAGGGATTGCTTAAACTCAATGCTTAATTACAACTGTAGAAAGTCAAAAGGGAGGAATTTTGAATAAGAATGATTGGCCTATAGAGTTCCAAGTGACATCCGAGTGTAGACCGTCCCTCTTAAAGAAGTGGTACAAGTGGGGTGACTGCAGTAGATCATCCGCATTTTCTATTGGTTCTAGTGCCTGACTGAAAAGTTGCTGCAAAAAAATAGAAGTGCAGGTACTCTGAACCAGAGTACCTTCTTATTTCTGAGAAGTGCAGGTACTGTCCCTCTAAAAATAAAAAAGTGCCGGTACTCCGTACCGGACAGTGCCAGCCCATTTAATGCACTGCCTGCAACTGTCGAAAGAGAAGAGCATGTCCGCCTCAGTTGTGCAATTCTGCAGAAGAAGTCATGGGCACCACCAATGCCGGAAAAGCTCCCTCTACGCTGAGTAGATAAACACACGGCCCGGCCTCCAGTGGATGAAAGACTGTAATACCAACAAAGATAAGCTGCTATAGGAAGTTGTCCTTATCAGTGAGACTGTTTGAGCTAAAAACTGTTCAACCTGAGCTAACAGTTGCAGAGTTAGCAATAGTTTCTGGAAACGTGCATCTTTGCCTGATCTTACATAAACCCTACCTGTGGCCAGGTCACCACAAACATTGGGGGACACTGTAGAGCAGGGAGGAGAATAAAGCACATTGCTTAAAGGAGGTGGTTGAGATACTTTACCCTTGTAGTCATACCCCTTTCTAAGTGTGTAATATTATGCTCTGCTGTGTTATTAAAAGTACTTTCTGTCACTAAAAATACAAGCACTGGGCTAGACAGTGATTTTTGTGCCTGTTGTTTGATTGTTGAGGTCTGAGTCTCTGACCCCCTATCTACTTGACTAAAAAGCCTTTTGTTTATGTGTTTAAAAAAAAGAAACAGCATGCCCCAAATCCGTTCACCATTAGCTCACACAGTTGTAGAAACTAGCGCAGAGTGTGTCCATAAGCATGCAAAAGTACAGAGACGGTCTACCAGTGGAGTACATTGTATCAAAACCAAGGCTGCAGCTAGTAGCAAGGTGCTATAAGCAAGGAGCTGATATAAGTGATAACAGTAGATGGTGACATACCTGACATGAGGAAGTGTGGCATCACGCCTGTGGATGGCCATAATCCTGTCATCTGGAGTGCGACAGGGAAGGAACATACATGGCGAGCTACACCTCTGGGTCCTTGAAATGTCAGCCTGCAGATCCCCTACTAGACCAAAGCACCCAAATCTATCTTACACGGCCATATATGTCACCACAGGGCCCCGTATGTCTCTAGGGTGGGAGGTGATGGGAATAAGCATGGATGTCATTTATGGGTCATCTGGGGTTGCAGCTGCCACCCCTGGTTGCCCCTTGCGACTCCAGGCCTCATGGGATGGAGCTCCAATTTCCTTGTTGTCCGTCAGTGTTTTATTACAGGAATAGTGAATAATATATTATTCACAGTTATTGTAATAAAGGATAGAGAACAATTAAGCTGCAATATGACCCTCACTGTCAGCTGAAGTAAATAAGCATACCTTTAAATGTACGCTATATGCGTGCTTGCTAGTGACAGCCTGTTTATGTGAGAGTGTGTGCATGTGTGCGTGTGTAAATGTGCGTGTGTGTGTAAGCATGTGTGTGAGAAAAAAAGGTCAAATGGCGTGTGATGTAATTTCTGCTACTCCTGTCATTTTAGCGAATTGACATTCATGGGCATAAGGTCCCAGTAGTGATCATGTTGCTCACAACAGTGTTGCACATCTCTCAGCCAGTCCAATGAACCCCTCTCCTCGTGCACAGCTATTCTGCGCTTATCAAGGATGAGTAAAAGTACCTGAGGTGGCAGCTGCCAGCTGGGACATCCCCAGCAAAACCCAACAGCTCAACAAATGGGCTCCTGGGTACGTGGACATCAGTAATATGGAATGTAGTATCAAATATAGATGACCGGTACGGGGCAATTAGCAGGCACCACAATGCCAGGTGCATAAAGTTGACATCAGGAGCCCTGCAGCGCACACAGCTTGCATCTTCAGCTATACCCATTCCATGAAGGGCCACAAGGGTGAGGTATATTCTGTGTAGATATTTATTATGTATTCATCTCAATCTATAGTTGGGTGAGATGGCCCTTGTCTGACAGCAGGAATATCATCACTTCTTCTCCATAGGGGAGCGTTTGCGATCTCTTTGCCATTCCAGAAGGGCCAGAGGAGTGTATATGGAAGCATTGGCGTCCATACTAGTGAACAGGTAAGTTATGAGCTTCCTAGAGGATTAAAAGCCCAGCAGCAGCTTCAAGGCATGCACTGGGGCAGAGGCCTTCAGGAAGGAGACATAGAGGGCCCTACACATGGCCAGACGTCTGAGATGCAAAAAGGAGTCTAGATGAATTGTAACAGTATAAAACATATATTGGGGTAGAGATCACCCAGAATGGTTAGCTGCAGATACTTTAGCTGGATTTAGACCTTGCACTCTGCTGTCAGTAACATCTCCCAGTTCTGAAGGGTAGGAAGCCTGGCCGCAAATTGAAAATCAGGCCCTGCTTGGTTTCACAAGTAGTCTCAAGCCCACATAGTGTACCCCGCCGTGTCGATCTCTCTGGCAAAGCGGTACGCGGGAGAACAATTTGTGGTAGCCATTTGGCAAGGTGCCACATTAACAGTTTCAATGCCCATGTGGGATTGGAAGTGCATTGGGTATAGTCAGGAGGTGTGAACTGTGGCACAGTAGTAATACAGCTGCAGGTCTGGCACACAGAGCTGCCCGTGTTGCCCTTGCTGAACAGCAGAATTAATGCATCCCAGATGATTCTGGGTTGCTTGCTGACCCAGGCACGGCTAATGAGGTTGGAGCGGAGGGTGCTAAATAAATGTCTAGTGAGCGGAACCGGCACATTGACAAACAAAATTTTGCCAGTGGTAATCCTGCCGGCCGGGGGCAATTTAGACCATATAGATAACCTATATTCCACCTGTGCAAGTACTCTACCATAGTTGTCCTGAATGATGGCCTCAAAATCTCTAGTAATCCATATTCCGAGGTACCTAATAGCATCATCAGACCATCTCAGCAGAAACTTGAGAACTCATGCAGCTGTGGACACAGTGAGGAGGCAACAGAACAGATTTGGACCAACTGATGGTGATGTCACTGAGTCACCCAAACCAAATAAATTCAATCACTATTGGGGTGGTATTAGTGGCTTGATTTGAAGTGCTGCTGTCACAACCTGGCCACTATGGACTCCATGGTGATTGCAAGCAGAAGAGGCAACAAGTGGCACCCCTTGTCTGGTGCCTCTCTCAATGGCAAAAGAAGGGGCTCCAGTGACATTGACCCACAGCCAGGCAGTGGATTGTTCATAGAGTAGTCAAATCCATGATATAAACTGCCAGTTAACGCCGATCCCTTCTAGTAGGTCAAATTGGTACCTTCACTTATGTAAATCAAACAACTTAGTTGCATCAAGAAAGATGGCAGCCACAAGCACCTGACGATCCTGTGAGTGGATCAGCGCAAAAAGAACGCATAGATTATGGGCTGTGAAGTGGCCAAGTATGAAAGCCTGACTGGTCAGGCCAGACAATGTCGGACAGAAGCAGGAGGAGTATATTGGCAATAATTCTGGCCAGTGTCTTATTGTCAATGTTTATCATAGACAGAGGCTTGTAGGAGTCACAGCATTCGGAAAGTTTGTCCAGTTTCAGTATTGTAACGATCAGTGCCTTGCATAGGGATGGTAGAAAGCAACCCAGCATCCTTGCCTTCTCATAGATGGCGAGTAAGTGTGGATCAAGTATGTGAAAATACCTTTTGTAGACAAAGGGAGTCAAGCCATTTGCACCCGGCGCCTTGTCTGCAGGGATGATGCGTATTATTTGCTCCATTTCCACAACCATGAAGAGAACGTCGAGGTATTGCCATTGGGCGTCCTCCAGCCAGAGGAGTTGAAGGAAAAAGAGATATTCCCTGAATTGGTTCGAGGTGGGGCTGACAATGGAGTGGGATAGGTCTGAATAAAAGGATATAAAAGTATGCTCTCCTTTATGGGTACTGAACTGGGGCTCGCCAGGTTTGTGTAGGAAACATGCTACAGTTATGGCCCCGCGCCGTATCTCCTAGCGATTGAATCTTTGCCAAAGTAATGAGTTTCTGCCACCTCCTTGCAGTAAGCCCTCTTCTCCTGAATGTTGGCCAAAAGCTGCAGTTCATCAGTAGCATATAAATCTGATTACAGGGAGTCGATTTCGTTCTCTATCAACCCTGATAATAACCTTAAATACTACCAACAGCGCTACTATAGAGGTCACAGATTGAGAGTTGCTGGCAAAGTAGTCAAACATTTCATGTTTATTTTTCCCTCAAATAGAGATTCCTCAGCGCATTCCCGAGGAGTCTCCTGAAGAAGGCCTGATTCCTGGGGTCCACACGGTTCCATTCTAGCAGAACAAGGGCATGAACCTGCCTAGGGTAGTTGGCAGCCCGCTGTAGCACCAGCCCCAATGGCTCTGGCGACCAACCAGTAAGCAATACTAAACAAGGCCACGTGCAGATACAAGATGCATGTGCCTTCCTTAGCACCTGCAAGTTGTGATTGACAAGCATGTGAGAGAGAATGTTCCGTCATGATGGTGTGGAGTTGTTGGGGGGCACTGGACTTGACCAGTATTGCTACAAGCATCACTGAGAAGCTTTTGACTGCTTGCGCTTTCTATACTGAGATTCAAGTGCAAAGTGCATAATTGGTGTACTTGGTGATGTTTGCTGAGCCACAGTACTGTGGGCTCCAGGACACCAATGAAAAATTACCCCATCCATAACAGTTATGGCTCTGTAGCCCCTTAACAGGCTGTGACAACACGTATGAGTGTCTCTGTTTGAAAGTGGATCATGACATCCAGAATGGATTGGAGGCATATTGGAAGAAGGGGATGGCACTGTGTGCTGAAAAGAGTCCTTTTTTTTTTTACAATTTTGCAGTCTGTGTTGCAATCAGCATCTTCTGAGGGATTTTGGGGTCCCTGACAACACATAATTTGGGGCCCTCTGTTTGGACCAACTTTGAATGTATTATTTATGTTTTTGCTAATTGAAGCCTGCAAGATGGCAAACAGTATTATTTATTAAAGTTTCAGTAATGGGGAAGCACAAAAAAGCTAAAAGGTCAAGCTGCTCGGTATCCACCGGCCAAACAGTAGCATAACAAAGCTTGAACATATACTGATTCAGTTTTGTTCTTGTATATAGATTCAGGGGCAGATTTGTGAGCCTCTATAACCTCCTTGTGCCACATTAGCGTAATTTCTTTATGTTAATGTGACCCAACAGGTCCAAAATCACTGGCCAAATTTACAAAGTGACATGATGCATGCATTGTGCCACTTTGTAACCCTTTGCGCTATACTATGCCTGCACCAGGCATAATGTATACAAAGGGGGCATTCCCCAGTTAGGGTGGCCAAAAGAAAGGCACAAAGAAATCTAAGAGAATTCTTTGCGTCATGTTTTTTTAGCACTTTTAACGCCTGTTGAGAGCAGATGTTAAAAGGAGGCACACGATTGTTTACAATGGGCCTCAATGGGCTTTGCAGGATTAGCGTCAACATTTTTTATGCTAATCTTGCAAAGCGTAAAAAATTCTGATGCTAGTTCCCTAACTACCTCCATGGTGCACCATATCTTAGATACTGCTGCACTGGGTGCAGCACCACTTTTCTTAAATTTGGCCCTCAGTGTATAACCTCATCATGACGTCCCTGCAACTATTGTTTTTTTCTGTGAATTTTAATGTTCTTTTTTTAATGTAAAGTCATTTTAATTACTAAATGTTAATCCAATCACCACTGCACAAGGCCTTTGGCCGTACGCAGCAGAGGTTGACTGCAGGGCCTATAACCACCCAACCCTGCACTGCGCATGGCCTTTGGCAATGTACTGCAGGGGTTGGCTGCAGGGCCTGGCCTGCGGCCAACCTCTAGAACCAACCATCCCCATACACGGCCTTCGTTCATGCGCAGCAGGGGGTTGTAAGCACCAAGACAGTTTTTCTAAACTTTATTAAATGTTATAGTTTGAATAATATATTTGAGGACAAATTGAAAAGAAAAATGTAATTATCAAGTAAAAAGAGTGAAATCACCTTTTGATATGTACCTTAAAAATTTGAAGTTAAAAAGAAATTAAAACAAGGAAATGACAAGTGACACACCTAGATTTTATCTCTCAACCTTTAGTGTGAGGGTCTTCTACCTAACCACTAGGCTACCCTACTATGTAGTGTTAATAACTATGACTTTCAAGCCGAAGATTTTTATGGGAAAAGGACATAAAGGTTTCATCACTAGGAATGTTTTATATTAAAAAAACTACTAAGTAAACAAACACACTAACATGAGATATCGGCAGTTGAATCTTGAACCTATTGCATGAAAGACTCATTCCAGTGGCCAGAAGGGACTCTGTTGGGCTGTGTATTAAATCATAACTATAAGTTTCAGACCAAACATCTTGCTGGAGTGAAACTGTGAAGTAATTATATTGCAAACCCATTGCAATAACATTCTCTTTCTCTCTCCCATCCCATTATGGGATGGACGAGAGCGAGAGAGAGAGAGAGACACACACAGAAAGTGAGAGATTGAGAGAGAAGGAAAGAAATTAAGAGAAAAAGATTGACAGAGAGAAATTGAGGGGGAGAGAGAGACACAGCCAGATGGAGAGGTGTTTTAGGCTTTGAAGTATTATATGCGGAGAATGAGATATTTTAGGACAAATTAAAAAGAAAACTGTATTTGTCATTTCAAACGAGTGAGATCACCTTTTAGTATGAACCTTAAACTTTTAAAGTTGAAAAGAAATTAAAGAATGAAAGTGACCACACGGACACACCTGAAGTAGAACCCTCAACTTTCAGTGGAAGAGTCTGTGTCCTTAACCTTTAGGTCATAGGTGACTGCTTGATGTGACGCTTCCGGGCATACCTATGACAAGCAACCCACGCATGTGATTGGAAGGAAACATGAATGTTTCATCACTAGTAAGGTTTAACATTCAAAACACTAGTAAATAAACAAACACACTACCAAGCGATACTAGGATTTGAACTTTCAGCCTAGTGAGTGACAACAAAAGACCTTCACCATTAGGCCAGAAGTGACTCAGTTCTGCTCTAAATCCTAATGCAACTATAGCTTTCATACCAAACATCCTGCTAGTCTGACTCTTTGAAGTTATTTTATGGGGAGGCCAATGCAATAACAATCTGGAAGAGAGAGAGAAAGAGAGTGACAGAACAGTGAGAGGAGCCTGAAGGCCCCGGGGTCCTAGCCAGCTTCCTCCATCCGGCATTGCTCATACAAGCAGGGAGCTGCTTTAAATAGCAGCCCCATGCTTTTGGGAGCAAGGTTTTCTTCTGTTTCCCTGCACACATATTTGCATGCAGAGAAACAGATGAAACTTTGCTTTCTGCATGTAGGAGCTGTTTGACAGCTCCCGCTTGCAGAAAGCGGAGTTATGTTTGCTTTTGCTTAGTGGGAGCTTTTAGTTCCACTTGCATGCAGTTGAATCTTTGCCCTGGGGAAGTGGCGGTCCCTGGGGTGTCCGGGGAGGTGGCAGTCCCCAGGGCTGTTCGTTAGGGCAAGCAGCCCCCACATGCAATCAAATCTTTGCCCCAGGAAGGCAGCAGTCCATGGGGCTGTGGGAAGGGGGTGTGCAGCCCCACACATATAATTGGAACTTTGGCACAGGGAGGCAGAGGTCTCCGGGACCGTTGGGGGGCCACTAAGCACCCTGCATATAATTGAATATTTGCTCCGGGGAGGTGGCAGTCATTGAGGCTCTGGGACTGGCCATAGGAGCTCCTAAACATTAAATCAGTGTTTTGCCCTGAGAAGGTTGTGGTCCCTGTGGCACGGGAAGGGCTCACAGCCACCCAACATTTTTCTTTGTGATCATCCCCGGGAGGTGGCTGTCATGGGGGCTAATAGAGACCTTAGGAGTGGGGCCCATGCACCCCCATCCTTTTTAAAACCCCTAATGCTCTCGGGTCCTGGCCCTCCTGGGGACAAATAAAAAAAAGGGCAGAAGACTGCCTTTAAAAAAAAATGTCATATAAATTAAGTGGATCTGGATCTGCGGATTTTCCTGATATTTTACAAAAACAAAATGCCTTATAACCTTAGGGGGGACCCTGAGGGACCCCTAGACCAAGGCTAGGGGCTCAGCGTGTCCCTACCCTGTCCCCTTTTCTTTTGTTTTCTCTTTTTTTTGTGGGGGCTCAGCTGAAGCCAAGGCCCAAAATGACTTCCAACATGTCCTTTTTGAAGTGCTGGCAGCCAATCAGATATCAGCACAGGGAAAGTTGGATCCACAGAGGATCCACGTCCCTAGATATCTGGATTTTTCAAAAAACAATATCTCCAAAACTACTGAAGGGATTAACTCCTAATCACAAAAAGCACAGTTTCTGGATCAAGAGCTAGCTTTCTGCCAAATTTGGTCCAATTCAGTTCTGTGGCTTGGGCTGTAGTTGTGCTCAAAAATGTGAAAATCCCATTGACGTAGAATGGGGAAGAAGTGTTTTGGGATGCCCCTTTTTCTCGACCCTGCTCCACAGATCACCCTGAAACTTTCAAGACAACAGCTGAACTGACCAGAGAATACATTTTTAAAATTTTGTTAAGATTCATCAAACAACGCTACAGGTATTGACAAAACAAATAAATCTCCGTCTATGGAAAATATGGTCCTAACTATAACTTTCTACTGGCCACCTGTTATAGTTAGAGTTATCTCACGTAACTATAACTCGTGCCCTATGGAAACTATAACTTGCGCACCTACCATGCACAGTTTTTTCGTCAAAAGTTTTACTCCAAATATTACACTGATAATATCAATGATGTTATCAAAGATATTATGAGTGCTGTAAATTGTGGGGTAATTAGCAGTGCATGGCGAGGGTGCAAGACATAGTTACCTTAGGGCATGAGTTATAGTTACTTGAGATAACTCTAACTATAACAGTTGAATTTCTCTGGTTTTGTACAATTAAAATGTGAGCCTAACTATAACGCCCCTGTGACCTTTGTTTATTTTAAGTGAATGCCTATGTTTTTTTTTTTTACTTTTCATTTCCTAACTATAACATCCATGTAACCTTTGTTTTTTTCAGTGAATTCCTAGTTTTTTTTTAATGTAATGTAATTGTCATTACTATACTTTAATCCATCCACCACCATTCACGGCCTGCGGACGAGCCCTGCTGCCAACCCCTATATTAAGCCAACCCCTGCTGTGCATGGACAGAGGCTGCGCTCAGTGGGAGTTGACCGTAAGGCCTGGTGTGTGGCCAGGACCTGGGGCCAACTCATATAACCACCCAAACCCGCGATACACCTGGTCTTTGGCCATGTGCAGTGGGTGCAGCCAGCCGCTATAACCACCCAACAGCCTTTGGCACAGTGCCATCCAAGCCGATCTAGAAAGCAGCCAAGTCTTTTGACATTTGTACAGCAAAATCTTTAAGCTTTGAATTGTCCCAGTGCCATCCTTGCTGAGCTGTAAAATGAAAAAAACCTTTTACCACTCCAGGCACAGTATTACATCTTTGGACTTGTAAAATACCATCCAGCCCAACCTGGAAGGAGAAAAAGCAACCCCTGACATATGTTTTGATGTTAAAAGAGATTTTGTTTTCTCTAGATAAAAGGGAGCACCCAGTATGAGTCAAAACAACACCCTTTCAGGGTTAGAATGATCCATAAATTATGCAAAACAGAAGAGAGAACTCTACGTACCTCCCAAATTTACGTGGAGAGCAGCTCCAGTAAGGAGCATCCTGAAACAGCAGCGACACTCTTATATTTGCTCACCACAAATATCTGTTTTTCTAGCAAAGTTTTTAAGCATAGGATTGGCATAGTGCTATCCACACTGAGCTAGAAAGCGACAAAGTCTTTTGCCATTTGTACATCAAAATCTTTAAGCAAAGAATTGTCCCAGTGCCATCCTTGTCAAGCTGTAAAATGACAAAAGCCTTTCACCACTCCAGGCACAGTATTACAGCTTTGGACTAGTAAAATACCAGCCAAACCAACCTGAAATGAACAAAAGCAAATCTTGACACGTATGTCAATGTCAGTACCTCTCTTCAGAGGTTAAGCTTTGTCCAGACACAAGGGAGCACCCGGTATTTGTAAAAACAACACCCTTTCAGGGTTATAGTGATGCATAAATTATCTCTTCTGTTTTGAACATGACTACAGTATGAACTGCTAGACAGAATTACACCATATTTGGCAGAAAGCTAGCTCTTGATCCAGAAAGAGTGTTTGTTGTGATTTGGTGTAAATCCCTCCAGCAGTTTTTAAGATAATGAAGCTAAAACAAATATAGGCATCTAGGGATGCGAATCCTCCGTGGATCAAACTGTCCCAGTGCTGATATCCGATTGGCTGTCAACACTTCAACAAGGAAGTGTTAAAAAAAGAAAATTGGCCAAGGTTGGGTCACCCTGAGCCCCTAGCCTTGGTCTAGGGGTCCCTTAAGGACCACTTTTTAAAATCTCGGCAAAATCCACAGATCCAGATCTGTTGACTTTTCTGAGATTTTTTTTTATTAAAAAAAGGGTGGCCTCACCCGCTTTTCTTTGACCCCTGGGTGGCCCAGGCCCTGGGGGCAATCAGAAAAGAGGGAGGCACGGGGTGCCCCCCTCCCTGGGCTTATAGTAGGCCCCGGGAGCACCACCTCCCCAGGGCAATTACACAGATATATGTGGGGGGGGTCGCGTCCCGGGGACCACTATCTCCCCAGGGCAAAATGTTTATTTTATATGGGGGAGGCTCGTATGGCCTCCCTCAAGGCCCCATGGACTGCCGACTGCCACCTCCCTGAGGCAAAAAATCAAGCTTGTGCGGGGGGCTCACATGGCCCCCCTGCAGGTCCGGAGACTGGCACCTCTCCAGGGCAAGTTAGTACAATAGAGGGGAGGCCGCGCAGCCCTCAGGCCACCACCTTCCTGGGGCTATTTGCTTAAAGGGGGGGTACATGTCCCCCTGCAGCCCCAGGAACCGCCACCTCCTCAGGGCTGAATTTAAAGAAGATAGGGAGTCTGTTGCCGACCCACAGGCCCAGTGACCACTACATTCCAGGGGCAATTTCTAAAGTTGGAAGGGGGCTGCACAGTCCCCCCTAGAGGAGCCATAGATGGTCCTGGGGACCACCACCCCCTAGTGCTGGCTTCTGCTATGTCCCGTGGTACCCAGCCCTGGAACATAGCTGTCTGCTCTGACTTGGCAGGAGCTTTGACAGTTACTGCTAAGTCAGAGCAACCACTCCACTCACAGCAATTGAGAGCTGTCAAGCAGCTCTCACTTGCTGCTAGTGGAGGTTTTCTCTGTTTACCTTCCTGCAGAGATGCAGGCAGGGAACAGAGGAAACAAATGGTCTCACAGAGAGGGAGCTGCATCTTTAGCAGCACTCTCTCTGTGACAGCAATGCCTGCTCCCGCAGGAGGCAGGGAGCTGGCTGGACCCGCAGGGGCCTTCAGTTCGGTCCCTGGGGGATGTAGGATTGGGTGCGGGATGGGCTGTGGCTCCCATCCCTAGTAAAAAAAAAATGATTAATGCCAGGCCCGGGGAATGTGGTCCCTGGGGCCAAAAGTGGATGGGGAGGGAACCCCCTCTACAAAAGAATTAAGGCCCTCATTATGACATTTGGGGTAAGTCCTGCTTACCACCATGCCGACTGCCGCCAACATACCGCGGTGGTATACCCCTACCCATATTATGACTCACACATAGCAATCTGTTACTATATGGACACAAACACAAGTCCGCCACCCCAAGGTCAGTGAGAAACTAGTGGTACCAAAACCCACACTGTTATGCCAACAGAACTACGCCCACAGCATTATGAGCTACGAATCACCGGGGCGGACATTCAACCGTGGTAAACCATTGGCAGCACATACAGCCACGCTCAAAATACACACAGCCTAACAAAACAACACCACATTGGACAATTCAAACTACACACACCTGACACTCATACACACACCACACCCACACCACTATAAAACACACACCCACACCACCCACATCCCTTTACGACTCAAAGAAATTGACAACTGAGAGAGAGACACACGAAGAGCACCCACAGACCGAGAGCCACAGAACACCATCACCCATACAGCATCCACGCACCTCACAGCACACACCCCAACACATCACCCCATACTCCGTCACACACACCACTCACACTACACCCAGGGCACCACAAAGACACGCCAGGTTCTCTGAGGAGGAGCTAAGGGGTCATGGTGGAGGAAATCATCCAGGTAGAGAAACAGCTATTTGGATCACAGGTGCAGCAGACATCAATGCTAGGAAGATGGAGCTATGGCAGAGGATCGTGGACAGGGTCAACACTGTGGGACAACACCCCAGAACAAGGAATGACATCTGGAAGAGGTGGGACGACCTATAGGGGAAGGTGCGTTCCGTGGTTGCAAGACACCAGATAGCTGTAAAGAGGACTGGTGGTGGACCTCCACAACTAACAACATGGGAGGAGCAAGTCTTGGCAATACTGCAACCTGAGGGCCTGGCAGGAGGAGCAGGAGGACCGGACTCTGGCAAGTCAAATCTTTACTACTTTCACCCCTCTACCTGCATGCCAACACATACCCCTACCCTCACCCTCACTCCCATCATGCTACCACCTCCCACACACCCCACCATCACCGCCCACCCATCCCAGTACCCAGCACTGCATACACCACCAATGCGTGGACACCACTCACAGACCTGCGTGGACACCCATCACCACAGCATGCACACTAGAGAGAGTCATCTAGCCCACAAATTAACTACTCACACAAGGCAAAGCTCACAGGACACTCACAACCATACAGGGCAACACACCCATGCACAAGATGCCACACGCAGAAACAATAACACTGCATTTACATCCCCACAGGTCCCACACCCAATGTCACTGGAGAGGAGGTGCCAGCAACATCCAGTCCCCTCCCAGAAGAGGCCCACAGTGATGACAGCAGCTATGGTCGCCTGGATCTGGATGACCAGACTGGCCCATTAGGGACCTCCGGACAGCCAGTTACCCAACCACAGTCCCATACCACCACACAGCCTGCCCCTCAGGAAACACCAGCGCAGCACCCACCCAGCGGGCCCATACCTCTGTCCCCAGGACACATCAATCAGCAGTGTGTCGACCACTACAGGGACCCCAGGCAACCCCACAAACACAGGACGATCAGGGACCTGGGGTCAGTGGCAGTGGGCACACAGTACAGGGGACAGAGACACAGGGCAACAGGGAAGCTGGGAGGACTGCTGTGCGACAGGAGGAGGACAGGCCCAGGGAACCAACTCTCCAGAAGGCACTCACCAACATCCTGGGAGCATACTACCATTCCCAGGAGACAAAGGGCCAGATACTGGCCAAGCTTCAGGAGACCCAGTGACTGCAGGAGGGACAGTACCTTGGGATCAGGGAGGACATGAGGGACATCCACACCACCCTGGTCACCATTGCAGGGGTGCTGGCAGACATGGTCTACACCATGAGGGAAGCAGTGACACACCAACGGGCCCCTGACAATAGCCCTCCACCTCCGCTGATGCTAGTGGACAGGAGGCCCCATCACAGGAACAACAGGCCACCAGCACCCCTCCCCCTGCAGAAGGAGAACCACCCACAAACGGTCACTGCGATCCAGGCAGTGGAGAACATTGCCAAGACCCCCGCCAGGAAATAAGACTCTCCCGAATGTCACCCTTGTGACCCACTCTGCCACCCTGTCCACTTTGAACTGCCATTTCTCCACTTCCTATGCCCCCCTGGGCAATGCACCTGTGATCCACATAGAATGGACTCTATCCTGGACATTCCTCCACCATCACCCCAGCCCATTGCACATCCCCATTATATTTTCAGCAAGTAAATAAACACCACTTTAAAAAATACAAGTATGTAGTATGTCAAATGATTTAAGTATGTATTCCTTTTAGAATCTATAGACATTGCAAGTAGAATGTACAGTAATGTGTACATAGGTATGACCTGTATTGTGCTGCAGTCAATGCACCAGGAGCCAGAGTCACAAATGTCTTTGAATAGACATGTCAAAGGGTACAGTAAGTGGCCATAGTAGTGTGAACAGCAGCCTGCCAGTGACAATTTGTAACAAAAAACTTCAATGGAAGATAAATTTACAATGTCTTACGTGTGTGTCACTGGAAGTACTGTCGAATGATAGATGTTCTGTTGTCCACATCCTCATCCTCTGCCTCCTCTTCGACACTGTCCACAGGCTTCACCGCTGCCACACACCCATCTATAGCCTCATCCTCCTGCAGAAAAGGCACCTGGCATCTCAAGGCAAGGTTCTGCAACATGCAACATGCCATGATGATCTGGCACACCTTTCTGGGTGAGTAGCACAGGGAACCACTTGTTAGATGGAGGCACCGAAACCTGGCTTTCAGGAGGCCAAAGGTTTGCTCTATAATTCGTCTTGTTCGCCCATGTGCCTCATTGTAAAGTTCCTCTGCTCTTGTTCTGGGATTCCTCACTGGGGTCAGTAGCCATGAGAGGTTTGGGTAACCAGAGTCACCTGTAAATATCGAGAGATACCTGTGAGCCAGGCACTCATCCTTAGGGCCAACCCCACACCGATATACCAACAAACACTAGGTGGGGACCATGGACTCACCTATTAGCCACACCCGGTGCCTCTGGAGTTGAGCCATCACAATTGGGATGCTGCTATTCCTCAGGATATAGGCATCATGCACAGATCCAGGATACTTTGCATTCACATGGGAGATGTAGTGGTCCACCAGGCACACTATCTGCACATTCATAGAGTGAAAGCTCTTTTGATTTCTGAACACCTGTTCATTTCTCCAGGGGGGGGGGACAAAGGCAATATGTGTACCTTCAATTGCCCCAATAATGTTGGGGATATGTCCCATTGCATAGAAATCAGCTTTCACTGTGACCAAATCTTCCACCTGGGGGAAAACAATGTAGCTGCGCATGTGTTGAATCAGGGCAGACAACACTCTGGTCAGCACGTTTGAGAACATTGGCTGGGACATTCCTGCTGCCATGTCCACTGTCACTTTGAAGGAGCCACTCGCCAAGAAATGGAGCACAGATAGGACTTGCCGAAGAGGGGGTATCCCAGTGGGCTGATGGATAGCTGAGATCAGGTCTGGCTCCAATTGGGCACTCTGCTCTAGGATTGTGGCCCTATCAAGTCTGTAGGTGAGGATAATGTGCCTGTCCTCCATTGTTGCCAAGTCCACCAGGGGCCTGTACACGGGGATTTCTCCATCTCCTATTCATCCTCAGCGGTTGTACTCTAGGGGGCAAAACGAGGAGCATCTGGTCAGTTCTAAACATTTCCTCAATGTACAATGCATTGCATGTTGTGACAGAAACAGTATCTTTATGTTTATTCCCAAAATGTGCTTATGTCGGCTGTTACGCAGTTAGGTGCCATGGCCTGCCCCCCCCGAAAAGGCGGACACCTGTACTGTGTGAAGGGACAGGTGGAAATGAGGTAATGCCACTGACGTTGTGCGCTGTTGCGGGAGGCGGTCAAGTACCACCGTGCAACTCCTCATTGGTTAACATTGGGCCCCATGCGTTACAGTGGCCAATGGTGATGTACGCCAGTGGTGATGGTACACACTGCCGCGGACATGGCCGCCATATTCTATCTGTTCAGTCACTTGCTACCTGACCTTCAACAGGAGAGGACCTACACTGCAAGTGCTGCTGTGACCTGTGTCCGGAACCTACCATGGCTCGTGTCACTGGGGAAAGGGCCCCTGCCTTCACCACTGCAGAGTTGGAGAAACTGGTGGATGGGGTCCTATTGCTTTATGGGCCTACATACCAACAAGTGAGTACACTGTAGGCACGATGCATGGGGCATGAATTCATGGTGTGATGTGTGTGAAGGCCTCGGGTAAGGGGTCCAGGGCAGCGTGCAGCATGTGTGGTGGTCAATGTATGTGCGTAAGGAAATGGGAGGGATATGGTGGGCCATGTTTGTAACAGGCCAGACGTATGACTGATCCCTTTTCCCATTTTCATTTTTCTGCAGGTCAGCGCCCATCAAAAAAAGGATATATGTGGTGCCACCGCCAAGGACGTGTGGACCCTGGGGGTCTACGGCAGGCGGAGCACCCACTGTCGCAAACGGTGGGAGGACCTGAGACGCTGGGCAAGGAAGTTGGCGGAGGCCCAGCTGGGGATGGCCTCCCAATGAGGAAGGGGTGCCCATCAAACCCTGACTGTCCTGATGTTCTGCATACTGACGGTGGCCTATCTGGAGCTGGATGGGCGCTTGAGGGCATCACAGCAGCCACAAGGGGGTGAGTACAGTTTCAAAATCTGTAAATTGCACATGGTGGGGTGGTCTCTGGGTCAGGGATGTGGGCCTGTGGGTGCCCCTAGGCCAGGCCGGAAATTGCAGGGTAGGTTCCATGTTGGGCAGGGGCTGAAGCACTCCACCCCAAACATGCTAGTGGGCATCTACTACTGGGCAGGGATCTGTGGGTTTCAAGTATGCTGCTATTGGCGTTAGGTATTACTGTCCATGGCCTGGTGACTAGTATTGTGAGTGGTAGTGCATCACCTAGTGTGTAGGGCTGTCCCCTTAGTGTTGTGTACACCAACGGTGGTGTTGTTGCTGGCATTGACCAAGTGTATCCTCTGTCTCTTCCCCCCCTTTTTGTTTTGTCACGCTGTCCTTCTGTGCACTAGCATCATCTGGCGGAGGAGCAGAGGCACCAGCGACGGAGGGAGCTGCATCCCACATGGCCCTGGAGGCCAAATCCACTGACCGTGAGGGCACCCGTGGGATGGAGGACGAGGGGAGCAGCACGGCTGAGGCAGGAGGGGACAGCTCTGACAGTGATATCTCCTCTGATGGAAGCTCCCTCCTGGTGGCGGACAGCTCTGTGACCAGCCCAAGAACAGGCACAGCCGCTACCCCCCGTACCAGCTCCGCTATCCCAGCAGCCTCTCAGCGAGTTTCCCGTGCCTGCTCACCCAGGAGGATGGGCATCTCCTTCGCCCCAGGCACCTCAGGCCCTGCCCCAGTTAGCCCTGCTGCCCTGAGTGAGGAGGCTATTGACCTCCTGTGATCCATCTCTGTTGGGCAGTCAACCATTGTGAATGCCATCCAGGAGCTGGTAGGGCATTTGCAACATACAAATGCATTTCTGGAGGTCATTCACTGTGGTGTGGTGTCCCAACTGAGATCATTCCAGGCTCTGGCCTCCTTCCTGATGGCAGCCATTTTCTCTGTCTCTAGCCTCCCCCCTCCACCTTCCTCTTCCCAGTCCCATCCACCTGAACCCCAACCTATCCCAAGTACACAATCAGACCAGCATGCACCCAACACAACACACAGGAGTGGCTCAGGCAAACACAAGTACCACACATCATCCCCAGGCACCAACACAAACACCATCCAAAAGCAGACACACCAACATCCACTGCTTCCACTGTGTCCCCCTCCTCCTCATCATCCACCTCCCTCCCAGTTGCGTCTCCACTCACACCTGCATGCCCTACATCCTCATCCACTACCTCCATCACCATCACGCCTATCACTACACACCCCTCACTGGCAGTCAGGCCTGAGAATTGTACCTGAATGTTTGAGAACATTACTTGAGCAGCCGTCGTCTGTAATTGCAAATTTAGTTTAATTGCAGAAAATACAAAAGCCTCAGTAAGATATGTTGTTCACAGAAGCTACAGGAGCCTTCCTAAGTAAAAATTGTGCTACAGGACATTCTGTTTCAATGCGGTAGGATCATCTCCAAACACCAACAGTCCTTTCCGGTGTGTTTGAGAGTGCATGTGTGGCAGCGAGCTAGGGTCTAGGCCAGAAAGTTAGTGCTTTTCCAATGAACCTATTATTCTCCCAGAGAGTGATTGTCCATCTCAGTGAGTTAGTGCTCTTCCCAATAATCTGAGTGGTTGAGTTTAGTACTCACTAGGATCTGGGTATTACTTACAAAAATATTTGAAGGGGTTAAAAAATGACCATCTCCAAAAGTGGGGAAAGCAACATTCTAGCACTGATAAATTGAAATGTTAATTGACCGAGAAAAGGTTAAAGACAAGCAACACAAGGAAGGAGTATAGGAAATACAATGAGGGTGGGGGATTGAGGAAATGCCAGGAGGGCAGGAGGGTAGGGGAAACGTGACAAGAGTGGGAGGAGAGCAGGGGAGGGGGAAGCGCAAATGCCAGGAGGGCAGGAGGGTAGGGGAAACACGACAAGAGTGGGAGGAGAGCAGGGGAGGGGGAAACGCAATGAGGGTGAGATTTAGGGAGATTGTACAGTACTATGCACTCTTACAGAATACATGGCCAAAAGTAAAAAAAAAAAAAAAAAAGTTCCTGGAGCAGCATGCGGCCAGTGGAAAGACACTGGACACAAACAGGACCATGCTTCAAGACAAGGACAGTTTCCATTGAAGAATGCAGGAGTAGGTAAGCAGATGGCTGGGAGCAGGAGGGATGACCAGTAAGAATCAAAGAAACAAGGGTGACATGGAAACTAACCAATGGTAAGCACTGATAAGCAATGGGTAGGCTCCAAGCCCTTTATTAAGCTTTTCTTTACAATTCTTTTGGCTGACAGTGCATGAGCTTTATTTTGCCAGGGCAAAATGGCAGTATAGAACTGGTCACTAGATGCAATGGCAGGCCTGAGACATGTTATAAAGGGCTAGTATAGTGGGTGGCACAAAGAGTACTGCAGGTCCACTATTAGCATTTAATTTACTGGCCCTCAGTACAGGTAGTGCCACTTTACTAGGGACGTTCCAAGTAAATTAATTGTACCAATTAGGTGTAGTCTACTTTTATCATGCCTGAAGGGAAAAGCACAAGCACCTTAGAACTGGCTAGCAGTGGTAAAGTAAACACACTCCTAAAGGTAACAAAAATGAATCCGGCAAAACCGGAGGGGTAAAGGAGAAAGGTTTGGGGGAATACCACACCAAGGAGGTCAGGACTAACAGTCTCCCTGGTTGATTGAGGAGTTCCAACTGGCTTCTGGGAAGCAAAAAAAGACTGATGAGGCTAAAAGGAAATAATGCCTTGACTGTCCACCATAAAAAAAGGAATGTATATTAATAATTGTTTCCCTCAATAGTTGTATATTTCTGTTTTGGGATATATATTCACTAAGCACTTGATCCCTTTGCACAGGTGGGCATTGGGTAGGTCCACATCTTCTGCAGCCAGAAACAATGACAGTTAAGGTAGGAGGTTAATCGTCAACATAGGTACCACACAGAATAAATGAAATAGCCCCATTAGAATGTTGTTACAAGTCTCCTGTTAAGCAGGCGGCCAGTCTGTTAGTCAGCCATATCTGTTGGCATTTGTCTACTGGCATGTATTTTCCTTAAGATGAGAACTACCAATACTCTGAAAACTTTGTATGGAGCACATACTCTGATTGAAATTCTGGCAAGATAATATTTGTATAGCTGATTACTAACAGTAGGAACGCACAGTATTTATTTCTCCCCACCCTGCATTATGAATACGCTATAAACACTAATTAAAGTGCTATGTATTATTTGCTCAACTTTCTATAATCCATTGATTTTAGTATGATTAATTTGATAATGAAAGATTGTTTGAGGGAACGAATAAGTCTACTGTATCTATGATAATTATTGACACAGGTGTAGACTAATCAACATGTGAATTATTCAACACATTGTTCAGGGATGCTTTTTCTGTAAAGTATACACAATATGATGAGTCTGTTGTTGATGTCTATGACTAAGCTATGGCTTTAAATGTGATTCGACAACCACTTTGTTATGGTTTTGATGAAAATGGCAACCCGGAACATGTAACCAGCCACAAATAAAGCAGCATAAATCTGACCTAAAGTGGTACTGTGTGCTTCTTTTCATGAGGAATGAGACACCTTTTTCCTAAGTTGAGTACAGTACTTGCACCCATATATCTGGCAACCACATATTTGAAAGGCGATCACACTGCAATTAGCTGGCCACAACCCAAGGATAAATGTTGCGGCCACGATTTCAGTACCTGGGACTGAGCAGAGGAGTCTCTCAGGGTAACAGGGGCCAAGCCTACTCCTGTAAGAATACAGCAGGATCAGAAAACCATTACAAAAGGGGGGACATGAGGGTTTGTGATGGGTTGGTCGTGTGCAGGTAGTTGGCCCTATGGCTGATATACTCAGTGCATCTCTGTCCACACCATGGGGTGGCCATCGACATGGGACTGGAGCAGATACTGGCCAGAGGCCAGACCCTGGGCCAACCTCAAGCTGCGCAAGGTTGAAGGATTGTGCATGGGAGGGTGTGGCTGTCCGCAGGGTGCTGGGTGCAGGCCAGTGGCCAACCTCATGCTGCTCACAGCTTAAGCTCTTTGTGCAGCAATGGGGGCCACCTGTGCAATGTTGACACAAGGCCTGGCCAAACAACCCCATGTTGCGCATGTCCATGTTTACGGATTGAAAAAAAATATTACTTTACGTTAAAAAAACCTCTAGAAATTCACTGAAAAAAATAAAGGTTAAATTCAACCTAGAGGTAAGTGAAACAGTAAGTTTAAACAAAACATTTTAAACTAAAAAAACACCATAATTTACTAGCTATAGTTATTTCAAGTAACTATGACTCACACCTTTGCCATGCACCATGAATTGCTTATGTCCCACATATTAAATCACTTATGACATATTGTATAATTATTGAAAACATCAATATGACATCTGAAATGGCATACTTGATGATATCACTGTGCATGGCGAGGACCGGGTTATAGTTACTTAAAATATCTATAAATGGTGAATTTTAATGGCTTTTCTAAGTTAAAATGTTTTCGTTGAAACTTACATTTTTTACACCTAATAATCACTTTAACCTTTGTTTTTTAGTGATATCTATCTATCTATCTATCTATCTATCTATCTATCTATCTATCTATCTATCTATCTATCTATCTTTTTATTCTTTGAACACTGGTGAAGGCCGTGATTTGTAGGAATGAATTTGAAATTAGGCATTATAATGTTAAATATAATCATGTGAGTATTCATGACACACTGGTCTGATATGTAATGGAGGATTTCCTCAGTGTTTACACGTGTTTCTCTACTTATTTTCAATGGTGATGGGGCTTGTCACCTTGACAAAGGCTTGTTTAGAAGTGACACACATTGGAACTTGAATCTCCCTGCCAGTAATAAAGGATTGGGATATTAGACTACCCTGGAATACCTGCCTTCTTTGGTTCTTTTGTCTCCAAAGGTGTTGATATATTAAAAGCGGGGTATCGTGCCCGCTACAGAGCACATTATCTAGATGGATAGATAGATAGATAGATAGATAGATAGATAGATAGATAGATAGATAGATAGATAGATAGATAGATAGATAGATAGCATTAAAATAAATCTGGAATAATCTTGATACACACCGGAGTTCCAACAGCATGCAAATAATCCTGTCACTGCTCCTGGTGTTGCAGACATAACTCGGCTAAAGAACGCCCACAATTCTCATTGTAGAACACACAGCGCAATGGGTTGTGCATAAAATATAATGTTTTCTTTTCTTTGCAAAGCTCGAGTATTTCCAAAGAAAAAAAGATGCAAGATAGGCTTAAAAACCAGCGATTATTTTGAGGCGGAACATCTAAAGTGCAGCCTTGTGAGTAACGAGTGTTTGTGCTGTTCCCACATAAAACCCCTCGGCAGCTTATTACATTGCACTTTATTGAAAATAGCACAGTTTATCATAAATCCAATTTCCATTCTGACACAGCATTGCATTCTGGCTGATGGCTGGATCAGGGCTGCTGATTGATCTTTCTTGCTTCAGTGCAATGTACTGCAGCTCTGTCTTGTAACGTTATCCACTTACTTACATGTACCTTCAAAATGGAAATCATATTTTATCCGTAAAGATTCATAAAATGAAAAGGGAGCATGTTTAATTAACAAAATAATACATCCCTTGGCTACGTGTTCCAGTTGGTTTCTGGGAGGCGGGGAGAAATGAGGACAAAGAAGAAGCTTGGAGCAAAGTTGGCACAAATGTTGCCAGCTGGGATAGAAAAGTTGTGCTGCTTGAAGGTCACCTATCCACCAACACACAGCTGTCAAGTGGCTCGAAGTCATGAGGTTGAATTTAATTCAGCCCTTAAACACTTGCAGTCAGTCTCAATAGGAGTTGCCTGGTATTTTGAAAGGCAAAATTGCACCTGGTAAATACAGATACCGATGTGTGCGGTTTCTACCAGTCGCGGTATTACCTACTTGTTCGGAGTTCTGCACCATAGCATTGGCGATGAAATGGTAATACTACATGGTTCCTCCAGTTAAGAGCCACAAAACCCAACATTTATTTTATTTTTCTCAAACAAACTCTCCTGAAAGTGCGATATGGGTTGTTATCGGGATTCAAGAGCAAACTATAATTTGTGGTGAAATTAGCATTTTTTGTAATAGCAGTGCCAATTTTACTGTCATCAGCATAAATCAACAAAACACTGCACACTAAATGTTCCAGGCTAAAAAACGTGGACTAGATGAAAGTCACCCTCATGACACGAGACCAGTCGACAGTTTTAGACACAAGATTTAGCTGTGGAGCAAATGATATATAGCTCTGACAGTTCTTATATTAAATACGAGCAGGAGGTCTGACATATTTATTTAAATTAAGCTGATGGACGAGGACAGGGGTACTGAATAATAAAGAGAGACACTCGCATGGCATTATCCTTTAAACATGTGAGGAATGCATAAGATTTGTTAATGAAATTGAAAGAAAATCCTTTGTAATTAATTTTATTGATAACTTTGCATTTTTAGGTAAAATTGCAAGCACATGCATTCTTATTATTATCTGTTGATGAGGGCGGGGGAATCAACTAGCTTTAGAGATATAAGGGTAAAGTAAAAAAAAAAGTACTAAAGGTAATAGGAGCAAAAACAAAGCACAGCTCTGATGTCAATCCTGGCTCCCTGCTATACCGCCGTAAAAAAATTGTTGTCCAGAGGTTTTCATTTTTGATTTGTGTTTTTGGATCATTAAAAAAGTAATTTACCTTGGGTAGACATTGCTGATCCGTGCTGAATTTTTCTGGCCATCATTTTTATAAATGGCGGATGTGTTGCGCTGAGAATGTAATGTTTCGGGAACCATGAGACCTATATACTTCATTTTGGTGCCAAAACATGTTTTGGGGGTAAAGTAGTCTTATAGAGACAGAAAATAACTCCTCAGAGCAACCCTTCCACCATTTTCCAAATGGCGGCTATAATTGATTAAGAAGAGACATCTATAGAAATGAAACAAATAATAATGGGTTTTATTACTTTTATTTATACACCAAACAATGGTTATGATCTGAATATGAAAAAATAATGTTTATCACTCCTGTTTTAGACACATTTTCAAATAGTTCACTTTATTTGTTTCGGCAATTGCTCATGGTACATTTGCAGAATGTTGAACATTTGAGAAGCGCATATTGACCGGGATATCCTTTTGTAGCACAGATTTTGCAAGTATGTGTGTGTGTAAGTTCTGTGGGTAGAGACTTTAGAAATTTCGTAGTCTTTAGCACCCTATCCATATATTCCCAACCAAATTCACACGGATCTTTCTCTACATATGCATGATCCAAAACATTTACACATCTTCTAATGAAGTGGAATGCTCTTTTAATGTGTCCACGCACAGACTACGATGTCAGTGGAAGGTCTTTAAAGTCACATTCTTCTTCTGTTTCAGTAAGTCCTTTTAGAAACTTTACAGGTTCAGCAGTTAAAGCTCCAAGCTTTGTTCCAATTTTGCTCATCACGTCTTCACCCGCAAGACTATATGCATTGATAAAAACACTGGGCATCTGTGGTTCAAGTTTCTCGTGCAGAATATGAAGTGGGATTAGGGGCTCATTACGAGTCTGGCAGTCTGAAACCTGGGCTGCAATGATTGGAAATTCAGTGTTCATTGATGCACCAGCAATGTTTTCAAATTGAAATTCTTCAGGTGAAAGTTTTTTTTCGAGCTCTTGTTTGAGTTTGAGCTTCACTGGTTTTGTTGCAGCATCTCCATCAAATAATGTGTTTGTTGGAAGAAGATCATGCAACACAATGTCCTTGATAAATTCACCCTTTTCTTTTGCTACATCCAGCTGTCAATCTGTTTGCAAAAGTTATTTTACTGTAACCTGGTTTGTAGTGGCTGGTTGAAAGAAACTCTTACTATGGCAATTCAAGTGTGGAAGTGATTATGTCAAACAGCTATTTATCTTTCAATACAAATCTCTCCTGCTTCAGTTTTGCATATAGTTTTGATCCATGTTCCAGGACATCTTGCAGATGTGTCTTTTATATCGACTGGGCAGTTTTGCTCCCAAAGATTTCAGCCTCAATAAGTGCATCATATATGCCACATCCACTGAGATAACTTCCTGCACACTGCAATGCAACTTTTGTCATGTGGAAAATGCCCACCATTGGATAAAGATCATCAAATTCTACTGGATTGCTCATAAAAATGTCAGCTACAATACATAAAACACCTTCATTGCAGTAAATTGGCCGGATAGTCTGGTCTACAAGCTGAGCATGCACATTTTGGATTTTTTTTAGAGCTGTGTACACTGTTGCGTAGTTTGTGACTGGAGAAGGTATTACTGGTAAAAAGCCCAACCTTCTTCAGTGGGACAGTGTTCTGGGAGATCAGAGCATGAATTGCAACCCACAAAGGAACTGGCTTTTCTTCATCCTTCAGTCCGCACTACTTAAGAGATATGATAAATTCAGTTAAATCAGCTCTGTGGACAGAAGCATCTGGTAGAAGAAGATCCATGTCCTCAGCCATTTTGATACTTTCTGGTAGACTGAGACATGGCACTTGGGTTATAAGATTTCATCTTTGTTTGTTTATGCCTACAGATGACACAGCTTGTTTTGCAGCAGCCAATTCATTGGTACAATCCTGAAAAAGCACCATGGCACTATCATGTGTGCTGGATGTTCCAGAAAAAGAAGACCTGTCTTCAAAATCCAAATTATCAAGAGCAGCAATTCCTTCCCTGGTAAAGTGACTTGGAAGAGGTGTGCTTTCGGAGTCACAAGATTTTATAGAATTAGCTGTTAACAAGTTCCTGTGCCATACTATGTCATTATAACTTGTTGATACGCCAATCCTTTTAATTGAAGTGATTCGCTTTCTACTTTTGCCCTTGTCGTAAATCGCATGGGCATCATTTTGTGTAGTGGAGTTTTCTTTTTGCCGTGATGTAATTTATAAATCTTGATTTGGAAACAATAGTACATTTGCACAACATCAGCATGTCAGTTCATGGGATTGTCTTCCACTTCTTGGCTTATATCTTCAAAGCCATCTTCAATGTTGTCAGCGTCTGTTCTGAACTCAGGAACTTTAGTTTGTAACAGTTTTGCTTTGTTGATATTAAACAATGATGTAAAAAATGTTAAGACAACATCAGGCCTTCTTGTTGAATCCCATGATTTGTGGAGCTCTGGGGCATCACAAAAAGTGTCTAAGTCCAAAATCTAAATCTTTCAGGACCTTTCCTAAAATGGTTCCTGCTGATTGTACTGCATCCTGTGAGCCTATTTTGGCAGCAAGAACTTCCGGAGTCAATTCAGCTGAGAACACCATAAGTGGCTCATTCTTTTTGTTAGACTGGCAAAAACAAATTCTGTCATTATACATTCTCATAGAAAAATCTTAATTTCATTATTATGGATCAATACAGTTTCATCAATGTTGACCGTTATTTCTCTGATCTCACTGAGGGCCTCATTAGGAGTCTGGCGGTCCATGGACCATCAGACTCATAGTGGCGCTTGGACTGCCACAGATAGACTTGATCTGAATGCCACATAATGACCGTGGCGGAGCCACCACAGTCCAATTGCCGGCACCGCCAGCCAATGGCATGGCGGTGCCGGTGGGCTCAATCCGCCAGGACAGCACTGCAAGCAGCCTACCCTCTGGATTACGACATGCATTTCCGCCAGCCTTTGCAAAGGCTGGCAAAAAGAGGTTGCCGGGGGCCCCATGGGGCCCCTGTACTGCCCATGCACTTGGCATGGGCAGTGCAGGGCATCCATGGACAGCCCGTTGCACTTTTCACTGCCCGAATTACGGGCAGTGAAGAATGTGACTAGTGCTGTCGTACTCGACACACCGCAACATTGCCGCCGGCTCTATTACGAGCCGGCGTCAATGTTGTGGTGTGTTTCCCTCTGGGCCGGCAGGTGGGAACGCTGTCTCCGTCCACCGGCCCTCCAGGAAACTCCAGTAGGTACTGAGGAGGGGTGGCGGAGTCCTCAGATTTTGTAGTTAGCAACACTCTGTTAGGAGGAAGGGATCCTTTACTACCACCTTCTTTGCACATGTTTACGAATTAGAATCAATGGAAAATCTGAAACAAAAACAATATTAAGTTAAATTACCAATATGATGGCTAAAACATATCATTATAGAGCCACCGTTTAAAAAAATGGCAGAAGGGTTGCTTTGAGGAGTTTTTTTCTGTCTCTATAAGACTACGTGACCACCAAAAATAAAGTATATAGGTCCTGAAATATTACATTATCACTGCAACACATTCCCCATTTTTAAAAATGTCGTCCAGAAAAATCGACCCGGATTAGCAAGGTATATCCAAACTAAATTACTTTTCTAATGATCTAAAAACACAATTAAAAAAAAATAATGTCTGGACAACAATTTTTGGAGGTATATCAAGGGGCCAGGACTATGTAGTGCGGTGTCAGTTTTTGCAGGAATATGGGGTCTTTGCCCCAGTATGCTTGATGGACATTGCACAAAACCTTACGGTTGATATTGATGAGTAGCCAATGGAGTGGTTTAACCCCATAGCTGCTGGGCCCCGAATGCTGAGCCCTTTTTTGACTATTTGGGGGTAGTTCATGCTGAGGCCTTCATACCTTTTTGTCCACATAAGCTATCCATGCCAAATGTGCGTCCTTTTTTTCCAACATCCTAGGGATTCTAAAGGTAACCAGAGTTTGTGGGTTCCCCTGGAGGAGACCAAGAAATGAACCAAAATACAGCAAACATTTTGTTTTTTTCACAAAACGGGAAAAAAGGGCTGCAGAAGAAAATATGTGTTCCCTGAAAATGGCATCAACAAAGGCTTTGCTGTGTTAAAATCACTGTCTTTACAGCTTTCAGGAACCGGTTGACTTGAATCAGAAAACCACATTTCCAAAACAATTTTGGCATTTTACTAGGACATACCCAATTTTTACTATTTTTTGCGCTTTCAACCTCCTTCCAGTTAGTGACAGAAATGTGTGTGAAACCAATGCTGGATCCCAGACAGCTAAACATTTCTGAAAAACAGACAAAATTCTAAATTCAGCAAGGGGTCATTGTGTAGATCCTTCAAGGTTTTCCTACAGAAGTAACAGCTAAAATAAAAAAAATGTTGAAATTGAGGTAAAAAGGGAGCCATTGTGTCCACGTGTCCACCTTTTCTTCTATAATGTTTTTCAGCTAGGGCAGATTTTTTAAAGCAATATATCGTTACATCTGCTGGACTCTTCTGGCTGCAGAGATATATAAGGCTGGTAGGTTCATCAAAAACCCTAGGTACCCAGAGTCAATAAATGAGCTGCACCTTGCAATGGGTTTGCATTGTATACTGGGTGTACAGCAATTCATTTGGTGAATTATAAAGAGTCAAAAATAGGTATCAAGGAAACCTTTTTATTTCCAAAATGGGCACAAGATAAAGGGGGTCATTCTGACCTCGGCGGTAAAAGGCCCTTACCGCCGGTCAGAAGTCCGCCATTCTACCGCCGCGGCAAACCGCCACGGTCATTCTGACCACCAACTGTGAAACCGCCAACAATCCGACATCCAAGGAAGGCCGCCTCATCAGCGGGCCGCGGAAAACTGGAGATGACCAAACCTCCACCGTCACGCCAACACAAACACGCCCATGCCATTCTGACCCACCAATCCACGCGGCGGTCTTTCAACCGCGGTATTCCATTGGCGGTACACACCGCCGCGCTCAAAATACACACACAGCTCCAAAACACAGCCACATTGGACAATTTGAAATACACACACCTGACACACATACAAACAACACTCCCACACATCCAATCAACTATAAAACACACACCCACATCACCCACAAACCCCCACTAGTTGGAAATCGGAGAGAAGGCGAGAGAGATAGAGATAGAGAGAGCGAGCACAGCAATAGAAAACCCACACACACAGGAACCCAACTTCATCACCCACACCACATCTACGCACACATCACCACATATCACCACGCACATCACCACAAACACCACCCCACACCTCATCCACACCACCCCATGGCACCCCAAAGACACCCCAGGTTCTCGGACCAAGAACTCAGGGTCATGGTGGAGGAAATTATAAGGGTTGAGCCCCAGCTCTTCGGCACAGAGGTGCAGCACACCACTATAGCAAGGAAGGCTGAGCTATGGCAAAGGATCGTAGACAGGGTCAACGCTGTGGGACAGCATCCCAGAAATCAGGAAGATATCAGAAAGCGATGGAACGACCTACGGGGGAAGGTGCGCTCGATGGTGTCGCGACACAACATCGCTGTGCAGAAGACTGGCGGCGGACCCCCACCCACTCCACCCCAATTCACAGCATGGGAGCAAGAGGTGGTAAACATCCTGCATCCTGATGGCCTCGCTGGAGTACACGGAGGAATGGACTCTGGTAAGTCGAATCTCAACTACTTCACCCCCCCCAACCACCAGCATGCCAACCCCCCCCCTCACCCCCAATCTCAACCCCCCAGCACACAACCTCCCTGCCAATGTCTCACCAGCACAACCCACCCTAAACAACACCAACCCCTGAATGCCAACACAAACCATAGACAGCCACCACCAAAGCATGACCATTGCACATAGCCATACACCCCCCCCCCCACCACCCTCACAACACCTCCCACAAGGGAATGCCAGCACTGGGGGCCAAGGGCACTCAAAATGCACGCCATGGCACACACCGAAACAATAACCATACTCCTTTACCCCTGCAGGGCCCGAACGCCAACACACCGCCACGGAGGGTCCAGATTTGTCCATCCCACCCCCAGAACAGGCCCCCAGCGAGGACAGCAGCTCTGTCGACCTAGAACCTGATGACCAGCCCGGACCATCGGGGACCTCTGGACAGTCGGTTCCCCACACACAGACACAGGCCACAGCAGACCCAACCCCCTCTGGGAACACAAGCACAGCTCCCACCCAGCGGGCCCATGCCTCTGTCTCGCGGACGCGTCAAGCAGCGGTGTGTCCACCACTACAGGGCACCCAGGCTGACCCAACACCCCAACAACAACAGGGACCTGGGGGCAGTGGTAGTGGGCACACCGTCCAGGGGACAGAGGCCCGGGGAAACAGGGCAACTGGGAGGGCTGCTGTGCGACAGGGGGGGGAGGACAGGCCCAGGGAACCCACTCTCCAAGAGGCCCTCACCACCATCATGGGAGCATACCATCACTCCCAGGAGACGATGGCGACGGTACTGGCCAGGTTCACCGAGATCCAGGCACAGCAGGAGGAACGGTACATGGGGTTCAGCAATGAACTCAGGAACATCGCTACCGCTATGGGGACCATAGTCCAGGCCCTCAACCGGATAGAAACCACATTGCGGGACCATGTGGCACCACAAAGGACCCCTGTCACTAGCCAGGAACAGCCTACCACCTCCGCCGGCGCTAGTGGTCAGGAGGCCCCCACAGAACGACGGGCCACCAGAACCCCACCTCCTGCTGAAGAACAACCACCCCGCAAGAGGAACCTGAGATCTCAAAGGAAGACAGAGTAGGATGCCAAGACCCCCGCCAGCCTAATATCCCCCCGGATGTCATTCCACTGTCCCACAGTGTCACCCTGTCCAACCTTGAACTGCCCCTGCTCCATCCTTCCACAGGCATATGGACAATGCACCTGTGCGACCGAGAACTGGACTCTGCCATGGACATAACTCCACCATCACCCATCGCCGTTTTAATATCATGTACCAATATCTAGCACTAAAAATAAATCACTCATTGCACTGAAATCATTCTGGAGTCAGCCTGTATTATTTACAAATGTATAACACATTACTTATCAATAATGTTCTGTTATTTATGTGATGACAACATACCGATGTCAATAAGCATTAGTCCATGGGCTAACCAAGCAGAAGTCACGCAGTGGGTCATACAGCACTGAAAAGGGAAGGGAAAATCAAACATCAGTTTAAAAGAACTGGGGGTAAATACACAAAGTAAAGATGCAGGGGGCTTTCAGGAAATGTTAAATGGCGTGGGTGATTCCTACCTGTGTGCTACTGAAAATACTGTTGGATAACTCTGTCCCTGTTGTCTGGGTCGTCCTCTTCGTCTTCCTCCTCTTCACTCTCCGCAGGCTCCACAGCTGCTTCAACACCACCATCTGGACCATCCTCCTGCAGGAAAGGCACCTGACGTCGCAATGCCAGATTGTGAAGCATACAGCAGGCCACGATGATCTGGCACACCTTCTTTGGTGAGTACATCAGGGATCCCCCTGTCATATGCAGGCACCTAAACCTGGCCTTCAGGAGGCCAAAGGTTCTTTCAATGATCCTCCTAGTTCGCCCATGGGCCTCATTGTACAGTTCCTCTGCCCTGGTCCGGGGATTCCTCACTGGGGTCAATAGCCAAGGCAGGTTGGGGTAACCAGAGTCACCAATTAGCCACACACGTTGTCTCTGTAGCTGTTCCATCACACAAGGGATGCTACTATTTCGCATCACATACGCGTCATGCACTGACCCAGGGAACTTGGCATTCACATGGGAGATGTACTGGTCAGCCAAACAGACCACCTGGACGTTCATAGAATGGTAACTTTTCCTGTTTCTGTACACCTGCTCATCGTCTTTTGGGGGTACTAAAGCCACATGGGTCCCATCAATGGCACCAATTATGTTGGGGATATGTCCAAGGGCATAAAAATCACCCTTCACAGTGGCCAAATCAACCTCCTCAGGGAATACAATGTAGCGCCGCATGTGTTTCGTCAGGGCAGACAACACTCTAGACAAGATTTTTGAAAACATAGTCTGAGACATTCCAGATGACATGGCCACTGTTGTCTGGAATGAGCCACTTGCCAAAAAATGGAGGACTGACAGAACCTGCACTAGAGGGGGAATTCCTGTGGGTTGGCGGATGGGGGACATCAGGGCTGGCTCCAGCTGGGCACACAGTTCATGTATAGTGGCTCGGTCAAGTCGGTATCGTAGTATGATATGGCGTTCTTCCATTGTCGACAGGTCCACCAGCGGTCGGTACACGCGAGGATTCATCCTTCTCCTCGCAAGTCCCAGCGGACGGTGCCTAGGAAGGACAACATGGAGCACAGAGTCAAGCAAATCACAGGTACGTTCACCACTGCATGCATAGCACACGATTATCTATGTATTGAAAGGCGTGTATGTGTGGCAATGCAAGGCCTAGGCCTGTGTGACGCAGTACAAATTATGCCATGTGGGCCCTTGAAATGGCGGCTGCCTGACCTGTGAAGTGGAACAATGGGATGTGAGGTCAATGCGCTGGCGTGGCACACCGTGGCGGTAGGCGGTCGAAGACCGCTATATGAAGCCGCATTGGCTAACATTGAGGCCTATGGGTTTCAGGAGCCAATGACGAGGTGCGCTGGCAGTCGCGGTACGCACCGCCGCGGGCGTGACCGCCATTTTCTATCTGCTTAATCACTCGAGACCTGATCATCCACAGGAGAGGACCTATACTGCAAGTGCTGCTGTGACCTCGGTCTGGAAGTGACAATGGCTGCTGCGACTGGGGAAAGGGCCCCTGCCTTCACGTCTGAGGAGTTGGAGAAACTTGTGGATGGGGTCCTCCCGCAGTATGCGTTACTCTACGGTCCTCCAGACCAACAGGTAAGTACACTGGGTGCAAATTGAATGGGCTATGCCTGTGTGGAGTGGGGTGGATGTAAGTTGGTGGGGTGGGGTGCGAATGAGGAGTGCAAAGCACGACAGATGAGAGCATGTGCCATATGGCAAGGTTGGGGAGGGGGGGCCAATCGCATCTAACATGCAGAAAATTTATGATTTTTCCTTCCCACCCTGTACATGTCAAATAGGTCAGCGCCCATCAGAAAGTGGACATTTGGCGTGCCATCGCCAAGGAAGTCCGGGCCCTGTGGGTCCACGTCAGACGGGGCACCCACTGCCGCAAGAGGTGGGAGGACATCCGCCGCGGGACCAGGAAGACCGCTGAGTCACTGCTGGGGATGGCCTCCCAACCTAGAACGGGTGCCAGTCGTACCCTGACCCCCCTGATGTCCCGGATCCTGGCCGTGGCCTACCCTGATTTGGATGGGCGCTTGAGGACATCACAGCAGACACAAGGGGGTGAGTATCAGCACATTCTGCTATCTCTCTGCGCAGTGGAGGCGTCTGGGTGGGGGAGGAGGGTTGTGGGTGACATTAGGCCAGGGCCCTTTCTGTAGTGTAGTCCTCTCCTTTAGGCATGGCCCTGTGCTCCCGGCCCCCACCTCTGTAGGGTGACAAGTACAGCTATCGATGGTCCAGCATCACACATGTGTGCCTTTGTCGTCTCTAGACCTGTTGTCCTAGTCAGAAGTACTGAGTAGTGTACCCCGAATGCGCGGCTTAGTGCATGAGGCTCCTGTGTCTGTCCTCTCCGCCAACGGTGTTGACATTGCATGCACTCAACCTGGTCTTAGTTTTTCTCCCCCCACCCTTCTTCTTCATCTTCTTGTGCATGTGTGCATTAGCATCATCAGGCGGAGGAGAATTGGCATCGGAGCACGAGGGAGCTGCAAGTCACAAGGCCCCGGTGGGACCAGGAACAGACACCGAGGGCACCAGTGATCCGGAGGGCGAGGGGAGCACCACAACGGGGACTGGTGGTGACACCAGCGACAGCGACACGTCCTCGGATGGGAGCTCCCTAGCGGTGGCGGCAACATCCAGTCCCCCCGCCTCTACAGGTACAGCCGCCACCCAGCGCACCAGCCCCGCCCTCCCAGCAGCCCCTCAGCCTACGCTCCATGTCCGCTCGCCCAGGAAGGCGGGCGTCTCCTTCGCCCCAGGCACCTCAGCCCCTGCCCCTGTTACCCCTGCTGCCCTCAGTGAGGAGGTCATTGACCTCCTGAGGACCATCATTGTTGGGCAGACTACCCTTTTGAATGCCATCCAGGGGGTAGAAAGGGAGGTGCATCGGAGCAATGCCTACCTGGAGGGCATTCGTTCGGGTCAGGCTGCCCATCAACGATCGTTCAATGCTCTGGCCTCAGCACTGACGGCAGCCATTGTCCCTGTTTCCAGCCTCCCTCTTCTGACTGCCTCCAGCCTGTCTCTGTCTCCTGTTCCTCAGCCTATCTCATCCACACCATCAGACCAGCCTGCACACACCTCAACACCCAAGGGCAGCTCATCCAGACACAAGCACCACAGAACCCACAAGCATTCACGCAAGCAACACCCAGATGCAGACATTCCAACAGTCACTACCACCTCTGTGTCCCCCTCCTCCTCGTCTCCCTCCTCCCTCCCTGTGACGTCTACACTCACACCTGCATGCACACCACCATCAGCCAGTGCTTCCATCACCAGCACACCCTCCAGTCCAGTCCGCACACGTGCAGTCACCACCCCCACTACCATTTACACGTCCCCTGTGTCCTCTCCCACTGTGTCTGTCACCCCCTCTTCCAAAACACACAAACGCAGGCAGACACCCACCCAACAGCCATCCACCTCACGACAGCCTCCAGCACAAGCACCTGCACCCAAAGACAGCACACCTGACTCTCCTACAACCACATCCTCTTCCTCCACTCCCATCACCACTTCTCCTACCTTTTACCTTGGTCCTAAGAAAGTTTTCCTCGCTAATCTTGACCTCTTTCCCTCCACTGACCCACCCCCTCCATCTGCAAAGAGTCCCAAGAGCACCTCAGCCACCACCAGCCCAGCTTCGAGTGTCACTGTGGTGCATGGGTTCTGGAGTCCACCCTTTGCCAGCAGTGACACTTCAATCAGCAGCAAGGGGACAGCCAGCCCCCCCCCCAGGCAAGAGGACCCGGAAACTAAAGGGCCGCCGTGAGAGGACTGACACGGCTGCCCCCAAGGAGCCAAGTTCGCCCACTTCACCAGCCACAACAGCTAGGGGAGGCAAGGGCCCGAGAGCCCCATCTAAGGAGCGAAAGGGCAGCAGGGCGGAGAAGTCAGCCAGCAGGAGCGCGGAGCAGGAGGGGCCCACAAGCCCCATCCCGGGTGTTAGGGAGAACACCAAAGGGCCCAGGACTCCGTCACCGAAGGGTCCAGCAACAGCACAGTCGGAGGGCGACTGAGCAGGGAGTCCAGGCCAGGTCTGGCTCCCTTGACTTACTGGACGAGCACCGCTGAAGAGGGCCCCGCCGTGCAGAAGAGCACCGCTGAAGAGGGCCCCGCCGTGCAGAAGAGCACCGCTGAAGAGGGCCCCGCCGTGCAGAAGAGCACCGCTGAAGAGGGCCCGCCGTGCAGAGGAGCACCGCTGAAGAGGGCCCTGCCGTGCAGAAGAGCACCGCTGAAGAGGGCCCCGCCGTGCAGAGGAGCACCGCTGAACAGGGCCCCGCCGTGCAGAAGAGCACCGCTGAACAGGGCCCCGCCGTGCAGAGGAGCACCGCTGAACAGGGCCCGCCGTGCAGAAGAGCACCGCTGAACAGGGCCCCGCCGTGCAGAAGAGCACCGCTGAACAGGGCCCCGCCGTGCAGAAGAGCACCGCTGAACAGGGCCCCGCCGTGTAGAGGAGCACCGCTGAACAGGGCCCCGCCGTGCAGAAGAGCACCGCTGAAGAGGGCCCCGCCGTGCAGAAGAGCACCGCTGAAGAGGGCCCCGCCGTGCAGAAGAGCACCGCTGAACAGGGCCCCGCCGTGCAGAAGAGCACCGCTGAACAGGGCCCCGCCGTGCAGAAGAGCACCGCTGAACAGGGCCCCGCCGTGCAGAAGAGCACCGCTGAACAGGGCCCCGCCGTGTAGAGGAGCACCGCTGAACAGGGCCCCGCCGTGCAGAAGAGCACCGCTGAAGAGGGCCCCGCCGTGCAGAGGAGCACCGCTGAACAGGGCCCCGCCGTGCAGAAGAGCACCGTTGAAGAGGGCCCCGCCGTGCAGAAGAGCACCGCTGAACAGGGCCCCGCCGTGCAGAAGAGCACCGCTGAACAGGGCCCCGCCGTGCAGAAGAGCACCGCTGAAGAGGGCCCCGCCGTGCAGAAGAGCACCGCTGAACAGGGCCCCGCCGTGCAGAAGAGCACCGCTGAAGAGGGCCCCGCCGTGCAGAAGAGCACCGCTGAACAGGGCCCCGCCGTCTCAAGCACCGCTCCGCTGGGCCCTTCCTGTCAAGCACCGCTCCGCTGGCCCCCGCCGTCTCAAGCACCGCTCCGCTGGGCCCCGCAGTCTCAAGCACCGCTCCGCTGGGCCCCGCCGTCTCAAGCACCGCTCCGCTGGGCCCTTCCTGTCAAGCACCGCTCCGCTGGGCCCTTCCTGTCAAGCACCGCTCCGCTGGGCCCTTCCTGTCAAGCACCGCTCCGCTGGGCCCCGCCGTCTCAAGCACCGCTTCGCTGGGCCCCGCCGTCTCAAGCACCGCTCCGCTGGGCCCTTCCTGTCAAGCACCGCTCCGCTGGGCCCTTCCTGTCAAGCACCGCTCCGCTGGGTCCCGCCGTCTCAAGCACCGCTCCGCTGGGCCCCGCCGTCTCAAGCACCGCTCCGCTGGGCCCTTCCTGTCAAGCACCGCTCCGCTGGGCCCTTCCTGTCAAGCACCGCTCCGCTGGGCCCCGCCGTCTCAAGCACCGCTCCGCTGGGCCCCGCCGTCTCAAGCACCGCTCCGCTGGGCCCTTCCTGTCAAGCACCGCTCCGCTGGGCCCTTCCTGTCAAGCACCGCTCTGCTGGGCCCTTCCTGTCAAGCACCGCTCCGCTGGGCCCCGCCGTCTCAAGCACCACTCCGCTGGGCCCCGCCGTCTCAAGCACCGCTCCGCTGGGCCCTTCCTGTCAAGCACCGCTCCGCTGGGCCCTTCCTGTCAAGCACCGCTCCGCTGGGCCACGCCGTCTCAAGCACCGCTCCGCTGGGCCCCGCAGTCTCAAGCACCGCTCCGCTGGGCCCCGCCGTCTCAAGCACCGCTCCGCTGGGCCCTTCCTGCATGCACTGTTAACGGTTCACTGTGCCCACCATGCCTCCTCCTTGACCAGTGGAGACTGTAATCCACTTGAGAGACTGTGGCTTTGCACTCCCCAGGATGGCACAGTGGACAACCCACCCACTTGTGAGACTTGAGAGACTGTGGCTTTGCACTCCCCAGGATGGCACAGTGGGCAACCCACCCACTTGTGAGACTTGAGAGACTGTGGCTTTGCACTCCCCAGGATGGCACCGTGGGCAACCCACCCACTTGTGAGACTTGAGAGACTGTGGCTTTGCACTCCCCAGGATTGAACAGTGGGCAACCCACCTACTGTAGAGACTTGAGAGACTGTGGCTTTGCACTCCCCAGGATGGCACAGTAGGCATGGTGGCCCCTTCGTGGTTCTGGCGTCGTGGACTCATGTGGCTGTGGTGCCCCCCCTTCCCTTCCCCCTGAGGTGCCTGTAGTTTTTTCATCAGATGCCCCTGCAGTGTTCTCTCCAGAGGACTCAGGTCTCCTGTGTGGGCTTTGCCCTTGTGTTGTTACACTTTGGCCCACGGACACTTCGATTTTCTTTTGATGTGCAGGACTAATTGCCTCGGTTATCCATTGCACTGTATATAGACTTATTTTGATATTGATTTTTTGGCTAGTTGACCATAACTTTTCAGAGCCTATTTTGTACATACATTTTTATTCACAATTTAATTATGTCTTTGCATTTATCAGGGGGGTTTGGGTGGTGTCACTGTGACTTGTTGCTCTGCATTGGTGTGTACATAGTTTGGGGGGGTGGGGGTCGCATATGTGTGTGCCCGTAAGCTTTCCTCCTCCCCCCTCCCGTGTGTCGTAGGTGCAGTACTCACGTTGTCGTCTGCGCCGGCGTTCGTACTCGTGGTAGATGAGCAGTTAGTATGTTTAATTCGGGTTCCAGGCTGTCCTCCTTCCTCGTGGAGTGCGTAGAGGTGAGCGTTTTCCCTTTCGTAGTCTGTTTCCGCCGTGTTTTTATCGGCGGGGCTCCCGCCCCGGAAAAGGTGGCGGATTGGTGAGTTGTGATAGGGTGGGCGGTACATTGTCTGCTGCCTGCCTGTTGGCGGTGACCGCCGCGCTGTTTGTCTGTACCGCCGCGGCGGGCGGAGTGTTAATGTGGCGGGCTGTGTTGGCTGTTCCCGCCAGGGTCAGAATTCCATTTTTTGGACCGCCAGCCTGTTGGCGGGTTGGCCGCCGCTTTATCACCGACCGCCAGGGTTAGAATCACCCCCAAAGTGTTGAGAAGCAGTGGTTATTTGCACATCTCTGAATTCCAGGGCCCTCATACTATCTTGTGAGTTACAGGGCATTTCTCAAATAGACTTTTGTTTTACACACTGTCTTAAATTTGGAAGGAAAAAATTTAGAGAAAGACAAGGGGCAATAACACTTGTTCTCCTATTCTGTGTTTCCCGATGCCTCCTGATAAAAATGGTACCTCACTTGTGTGGGTAGGCCTAGCGCCCGCGACAGGAAACGCAACATGGACACATTACATTTTTACAATTAAATCTGACTTGTTTTTAGGAAAGTGCCTAGCTGTGGATTTTGGCCTCTAGGTCATCCGGCACCAGGGAAACCAAACAAACCTGTGTGTTTTAGAAAACTAAACTCCTAGGGGAATACAAGATGGGGTGAAGTGTGGGGCTCCCAACAGGTTCTGTTACCCAGAATCCTTTGCAAACCTCAAGATTTGGCAAAGAAACACCTTTTCCTTACATTTCGGTGATAGAAAGTTCTGGAATCTGTGAGAAGCCACAAATTTCCTTCCACCCAGAATTCCCCCAATTCTTCCAATGAAAATGGTACCTCACTTGTGTGGGTAGGCCTAGGGCCTGTGTCAGGAATGGATCACGCAACGGTCAATGTTTGTCCTTACAAGAGGGCATCTGTTGACACTGGCGTGATCCATTCCTGACGCAGGTACTAGGTAAAGGCACTCAAGTGGGGTATTGTTTTTATCAGGACAGGTGGGGAAACACTGGGTGGTAGGAATTTTGTGGATACCAGCATATTCCTGTAGTTTGTGTGACAGACATGCAAGAAAAAATAGAGTTTTTATTCAACATTTGCAGGGTATTCTGGGTAAGAAAACTTTGCGGAATCCACACAAGTCACAACTCTGTGGACTCCCCTGGGTGTCAAGTCTCCACAAATGTCTAGGTTTGGTAGCTTTCTCTATATGGCCGCCGAGCCCGGGACCAAAAACGCAAGTGCCTGCCTCACAAAACCAGGTGGTTTTGTGAAAGATCATTTTGATGTCTCCACAATACGATTTCGGTGGTGGAATTTGGGGTTGAACTAAATTGGGGAGCTCCTGAGAGAGCACTCTCTCTGTGGTTGCTGCCACTTGCACCTGCTCTCTGGGTTGGCTAACCCGCTATTGTCCCACTGCACAGATTGTGCTTGCGAAGTGATAGCACCACTGTCCTCATCACCTCCCTCTGAATCACTGGAAGAGGAGTTGTAGGAAAAATCACTCCCAGAGTCTGTGCCACTGTCCTATCCCTCAGATGCTGTGTCAGTATCTGCTGTCTCAGTCTCTGATCCTACGTCAGAGCTGTCCTCTATAACCTGAGTTACAGTTTGAGCAACAGTCCTCCAACGAGACACCATCTCTGCTACTGGCTAACCTCTTGTTCTAAAACACTAGCCTACGTAGAAAGTCACAAAATTGCTGGTGTGTGTGCGTATGATGCGTGCAACAGTAAGGATCAGTCACTTTACCTTCGCTTCTTCCCTCAATCAGCACGTTCTCTCAAGACACTAAAAAAAACAAAAAAGACACACCATTACTTCACCTTGTCACATACCAATCGTCACAGTCTTTAGGGCCTCTGTCGCCCAGTCCAACAATCATTATTTGTACTCCCACTCCCATGACCTCCTCCTCGAATTCCCTTACTACCATTTAAAAGTGCCCTTCATCTCTCCATATTCCCCCTTGCACATACATTTCATTTGTATTATAGCACAGGTAATGGCTGACTTTACTAATCCACTCAGCTATTTACATAAAATACAGATTTGATCTTTGCAGTAGGCATATAAAAATCTGCGCTACTTTATGGAACCAAAACTGCCACTAGACAAAAGTCAGATCCTTTTGTAGCAGAAAGATATTCACAAGAGTTAGTTGACTTTGGTATTGCTGCCTAAAAGCTACAGTTGAAACACGTCAGTTGAAGTATGTACATTGCTTTGTAGATGCAGCTGCAACTGCAAGAGAGCTGGTGGCGAATAAATATATATATATATATATTTATATATATATATATATATATATATATTACCTGGTGGCGGTCACCACTAGGTAGTTATAGGTAGGATTTTGTTTCTGTGTTTCTATGTTAAAAGCATTTTTTTACTTGCCTATGTCTTTGGCACCGCTTGATGAATCTTCACAAAACTTTCCAAAAAAAGTTGCCAGTTCCGTCAGCTGTTGCCTTGAAAGTTTCGGGGTGATCCGTCCCGGAGTGGAGGGCTGAGAAAAAAGGGGGGGTCCCAAAACACGTTTTCCCCATTAATTTTTCCATATTGATTTTGAACAGAGATAGCTCCAAAAATTCTGAACGGATTTACACCAAATTTGGCAGGAAGGTAGGTCCTGGTCCAGAAAGAGTGCTTTTTTCATTTTGGTGTAATTCCGTTCAGTAGTTTTTCAGAAATTAAGGGGAAAACAAATTTGTATATCTAGGGACGCAAATAAATTGTGACCCCTGCTGATCTCGTGCTGAGATCTGATTGCCTGATAACACTTCAACAACAGAAGCTGTTGAAATTTTGTCAGCCATTTTGGGACTTGGCTTCAGCTGAGTCTGAAAAAAAAAGTAAAAAAAACAAACAAAAGGGGCCAGTGTTGGAACACCATGATCCCTTAGCTCTCGTGCTGGGGTTCCCAAAGCGACCCCCCCCAGGGCTAAAAAGCTTTTTTTGGGTTGATTTTACGAGCGGAGATGCGGAGGATCAATGAATTCTCACGTAAAATAAAAACAACAAAATGAAGCGCTGACTCTTGCACTTTGTTAGTTTAATGACCCCAGGTGGGCCAAGTCCAGAGGACTTTTTTCCTAAAAATAAAAGCGGGGCCCTCCAGGCCCCCTCCCACTGCCCCACCCGGGGCAACTTTTTTTTAATATGGGGGGGCCTGAGGCCCCCCACTGCCCTGGGGACCGCCACCTCGCAGGGACTATGTAGTAACTAAAGCTGGGGGGCCCTATGGCCCCGTACAGACCCGGGGATTACCACCTCCCCTGGGCGATCCTTTAACTAAAGAGGGGGCCCTGTGCCCCCCTCCCCCATGGCGCAGGGACCACCACCACCCCGGGGCAAATGTTTTAAAAAATAAAGGGGGTCCCTATGGGTCCCCCGTGCCCTGAGGACCACCAGCCCCAGGGCTAAGATCTACATGGAGGGGGGCCGCGTGGCACCCCTTGAGGAGCCTCTGATGGCCCTGGGGACCGCTACCCCCTCAGGGCCATCTCCTGTTATGTCCCAGGGGTGCCCACCCCCGGGTCATAGGTGTTTTCTGTGGCTTGGCTGTAGGCCTGCAGCCAAGTCAAGCCACAGAAAAAACTTTGGGATTTGACAGTGGAACCTGTAAAGCAGGTCCTGCTGTCAAAACCCGAAGATTCATCTCTGTCCTCTGCACGCGTGCACAGGACAGAGATGAAATGCTTCAGCAAGCAGGGAGCTGCTGTCAAAGCAGCTCCGTCCTTGCTGAGGCATTGGCACTGCGGGGGAAGCCTCATGGCTTCCCCCACAGAGCCAGGTTGCACGTAAGGGCTTTGTTAAAAAAAACAAAAAAAAAGTTGGGACCGTGGGGGGAGACCTTGAAGGCTCCCTCGTGGTCCCTCATAGCCTGTAAATGGCTTTATAATAAAAATTATAAAAAATAAAAAAAAGTAGGGGCGGCGGGAGAGACCTTAAGGGCTCCACCCGCGATCCCTACTTTTTAATATATTTTTTTCACTACAAAGCCCACAAAGGGCTAAAAAAAGAAAAATAGAACACCCCAGCTATGGGGGTTCGAGTCCAGCTGGACTCATTTTCCTTTTTTTTTAATATAAAAAAGTTTACTTTTTTAAATATATTAAATAATTTTTTTTGCTAAATCCAACAAAAATATCTCAATCTAAGTATATGAGATATTAAAGCGTAAAAAAAACTCTTTCTCACTTTCTTTCTCTCTTTCTGTCTCTCTTTAAATCAGTTTCTCACTCACCCACTCCGACACTCACGCACCCACTCACAGACCAACTGACACCCTCATACAGCCACTCAGAGACCCACCCACTAAAACACTGATATACGCACTCTCACACCCAGACAGACAATCTTACAGCCACTCTCATCCCCAGATACACCCTCTCACATCTATTCTCACACCCAGAGAAGATGCGGCTAACTCCTGCTGCGCAAGGCGAAAGGGCTGCCGGTTTGGGTGGTTGGGGAGTGTTGGCCACAAGGTCTGGCTGCAGGCCAGTTTTTGCAGGCACCCTCTTCAGTGAATGGGTGAAGGACATGCATGGTTGGGTGATTATAGGGGGTTGGCCTCGTCCCTGTGTCGAACCGCTGCCACGCACGGCCTATGGCCGTGCGTTGTGGTGTTTGAATTAACGTGTAGTAATTAAAATGACTATTTGTTAAAAAAACATAGAAATTCACTGAAAAAAACAAAGGTTACAGGGACTTTATAGTTAGGAAATGGAATTAAAAAAACCTTAGACATTCACAAAAAAAACAAAGTTTACATGAACGTTATAGTTAGGTTTTGAATTTACTCGTACAAAACCGTAGAAATTCAGCATTTATACATAGTTCAGCTAACTATAACTGGCGCTCCCGTAATGCACGGCTTATGACCTCACATATTACATCATTCATGACATGGTCAGTGACATCACTGAGGACATCACTGATGACATCTCATTATGACATCACTGATGACATCATCCACACACAGTCACACACCCACTCATTTGCTGATACAAGCTCTTGTATACCCCCACACACACATCTACTTACATACGTATTTAGAGGTGCATAAGAGTAGTGATATACAGATATTCATTCAGTCAAACAGCCACTGACACAACCACTCACTCACCCATACAGTACTAACTGGGGTATTCACAGACTCATACAGTTACTTACACACCCACACATACACCCACTGACTCACCCACTCATACACCACATGAATAGACCACTATTGTAGTGACACATCCAGTTAATCAGCTGTAGAAACACTGACACACCCACACACTCACCCCTACAGTCACTGACACAGTCACTGACTCATTATTACAGTCACTTACACATGCAATCACTTAACTGTACAACTATTCACACACCAACTCACTCACATGAACAGGCACTTATATACCCACTCAGTCACCCATACAGCCATTCACACAGCCACTCACTGACTAACACAAGTTCTCACACATCCACTCACTATCCTATATAAAAACTGACTCACCCACTCAGTTTACGATACAGCTACTCATACACCTGCTGACTCTTGCATACAGTCACTGATTCAGCCACTCAGTTATAGTTACAGCCATACAGTAAATGAGTCACTAAGTCACTCACCAATACATTGACACCCATTCACTTACCCAGACAGCCACTCTGACACCCAATCACTCACACATGCAGCCACACACAAACCCACTCACTAAATATAATGCAGCTGCTCACACAGCCACTTGCTCACCTACACAGCAACTTACACATCCATTCAGTCTCCCATACAGCAAATTATTCAGCCACTCATTCACTCATAGACACACTCACACACCCACTTACACATCGATACAACACTTACACTCACTGGATGATGTCATCAGTGATGTCACTGACCATGTGATAAGTGATATAATATGTGAGGTCATAAGAAGTGCATTACGGGAGGACCAGTTATAGTTATCTGAACTACCTATTACTGCTGAATTTCTACGGTTTTGTATAGTAAATTTAGAACCTAACTATAATGTCCATGTAACCTTTGTTTTTTTCAGTGAATATATATATATATATATATATATGTGTAAAGAGATCACTTTTATATGTGGGTGTGGTTTTCCTGGGGGCCGATCGCGGAAACCACACACACATTGACAAAAGTGATTGCTCTATATACATACATATATATTTATATATATATATATTAATAGCTGTATGGTTTCCCTGGGGGCCATAGTGGCCCCCAGGAAACCATACAACTATAAAAAACAAATCCCCCACAGGGGGTCAACCCTGCTCACAGGCAACCCCCTGTCAATTTCATTTTAACCCCGGGGGGAACGCGATTGCACCCCCCCAAGGATAAACGTACTTGTTTTTTTTTTAAATGCCTCTGGTAGGGGAGGCAGGCCCGTTTTAAGAGGGCGCCGACTCCCTCAAGTGAATTCGTTGGTGTCTAGTGGGGTTTCCTGGCTCTGGATCGCAGCTGTGCTTTGATCCAGGGCCAGGAAACCGTTTCAGGAAAGCCTCGTTTGAAAGGGGAGAATCTCCACGGAAGCTCTTTCGTGTCTCCCAACAGGTATTCAAATAAAAAAAATAGATTTTTCAACCCCCTCCCTAGTGTGAACCACTGATCGTGACCAGCACCAGGAAAGTAGTGCGGGCATCGGCCAGTGGCCGACACCCGCACTACAGAGGTTAAGTCCATGACTGATGAGGCTATACTTGTTAAGGCAATTGTATATCTGTTAAGGCAAATTCTTTGGAATCTGGCAATGTGTTCTTTGAAGAAGCCAGAATAGATGACATTACAGTAAAGAAGAGGCACCAGGATGACATCTTACATCATCATGGCGCTGTGGTCAATATCAACGAGTGTGAGTGCGTGTTTGCATCCTTTGCCAAGGTGTTGGCTTGGGTGCAAATGAGGGTCTGGCATCCAAATGAATCACCAGGTTCCTTTCTTTTGGTGATGTATAAGGTGGGATTCCATGGTTTATAGGATAGACAAATGGTAGTAAATATGGATTGCAATGATTTATGGCTTTGACAAGCAGACAGTGCCAGGGTTTGGTTATTCACATCTGGAAGGTCAAGATGATTTCTCATAAGCAGTGTTTGCCAGGTCTGACTGAAAGTATTATGAAGGACACTTGGCAGATATATATGTGTCTTAACACCAATCCCATCCTCTTGCACACATTTTGATTCACTTCTCCTCAGAGACGTTTTAAGGTATGAGAAAAGTGGGCTCTGGCCAAGGGCCCCAGGGGGTCCCCTGATACAGCCATCTCTGTTCAGCAGAAACTATTGCTCTGACGACCTTTAATAATTCTTAAGCAGATTGTTTTAAATGCCTTTTTCTTTTAATTTATTTTTTACTGGGTATGATGTGTGAGAGTCTATTAGAGACATTTTACAGGGAAATGGTCTGTTTATATTTCACGCAACGTCCATAAAAAAGCTGAAATTGGGTCATAAATTCAAAGCTGTTCTGAATAGGTGGCCCCAAATTATGTTTGGTCCAGAGACCCATATTTCCTTAAGAGCTCGCTATTTCTCCTTTATGATATAGTGATCTTCTGTATTTTATCCAAAATTAACCTCAAGGAAATATTGCACTTTCCTTCATTTGGGACATCATAAGAATGAGAAGCTCATATGGGTGTTCCCTTTTCATTCTGGTTCTTGATATCCACCAATTATAATGTAAAAAAACAAAACTACAATTAGTGAAATGGAAAGTAAACTCTAGTACTGCGTTAGACACTCAAAAAAGACAAAGAAATGCAATTGGTAAGGTTGGGTAACCATAGGAGACAGTTTTAATCTAGGTTTCTCGATCACTAAATGTAATATATTGTGCTTATGAGTACTTGTGCTATACACACATAACTAAAACACATTCTCTTTCCTGATGAGGCAACTTGAAAAGCTGGTGCAAATGTGCTGAAATGAATTAAAAATACACAGCCATTAAAACATCTGTCTTTTATATTTCTAGAAGACCTTCTAGCTCTGTGCATCGTGCCATTGTAGTTCTTTGCCTATGTCAGTAGTTGCTGTCGTTAGAGTATTTTTTTGTCCATTGTGTCCATTTTAGCTGTCAATTTATAGTTCTATGTCTATGTCTGAGGAGACATGTTTGGATTTTAGTTCAGAAAATCGGGTCACCCTATGCCTCCATCTTCCTTGGAGGGAAATTACTTCAGAGAGCGGGCCATGCACATTGCTATGCTTGATATGCTGTGCTCCTGAACATGTTGCAAAGTTTGGGAAGCTCCAGCATCAGAATCCAATGACTACCAACCTTTGGTAAAGCCTATAGTTCTGTCTATTTGCTAAGTAAAACTGCTTCTTCAATCATGGGAAGGTTGGTGTGTAATTTAGTGGATAAATTGGTATGAAACAATTCATAAATATTTGCATGGATAAGTGAGTGACTGAGGGCTAGGTGTTGCAGCTGAGTGCTGAGTTAATAGGTGAGTGAATAAATGAATGGTTAAAATGTGAGTGTACTAATTGATGAGATAAGATACACTTATTTTATTTCCTGAGGCCTCGGCAGAAAGTATGCAAACAATGATTATCATCATTATTCAGTGGATACCCATCCTTATGCCCAGATCCACACATTATGCCTATAATGGGTATTAGATGCATGCCTTGCTTTCATTTTCAACTACATAAGCATACAAAGAATGTTGTGTACCCTATCAAAAAAAAAATCAGCACAAACCACAATAACATTATCATTTTATGACACATATCTGCATTCACATTGCTAAAGCACCTGCTTGCTAACAACTCACACATGTTATAGACTCATGTTACGTTCTGCCAACAGATGGACCCTAAATTACTATGGGGGTGATTCTAACCCTGGCGGTCGGTGATAAAGCGGCGGCCAACCCGCCAACAGGCTGGCGGTCCAAAAAATGGAATTCTGACCCTGGCGGGAACCGCCAACACAGCCCGCCACATTAACACTCCGACCGCCACGGCGGTACAGACAAACAGCGCGGCGGTCACCGCCAACAGGCAGGCGGCAGACAATGTACCGCCCACAGTATCATAACTCACCAATCCGCCACCTTTTCCGGGGCGGGAGCACCGCCGATAAAAACACAGCGGAAACAGACTACGAACGGGAAAATGCTCACCTCTACGCACTCCACGAGGAAGGAGGACAGCATGGAACCCGAATTAAACATCCTACCTGCTCTCGTCTACCTGCTCATCTACCACGAGTACGAACGCCGGCGCAGACGACAACGGTGAGTACTGCACCTACGACACACGGGAGGGGGGAGGAGGAAAGCTTACGGCACACACATATGCGACCCCCACCCTCCCAAACTATGTACACACCAATGCAGAGCAACAAGTCACGGTGACACCACCCAAACCCCCCTGAAAAATGCAAAGACATAATTAAATTGTGAATAAAAATTTATGTACAAAATAGGCTCTGAAAAGTATTGGTCAACTAGCCAAAAAATCAATATCAAAAAAATTCTATATACAGTGCAATGGATAACCGAGGCAATTAGTCCTGCACATAAAAAGAAAATCGAAGTGTCCGTGCGCCAAAGTGTAACAACACAAGGGCAAAGCCCACACAGGAGACCTGAGTCCTTTGGAGAGAACACTGCAGGGGCATCTGATGAAAAAACTACAGTCACCTCAGGGGGAAGGGAAGGGGGGGGCACCACAGCCACATGAGTCCACGACGCCAGATCCACGAAGGGGCCACCATGCCTACTGTGCCATCCTGGGGAGTGCAAAGCCACAGTCTCTCAAGTCTCTACAGTAGGTGGGTTGCCCACTGTTCCATCCTGGGGAGTGCAAAGCCACAGTCTCTCAAGTCTCTACAGTAGGTGGGTTGCCCACTGTTCCATCCTGGGGAGTGCAAAGCCACAGTCTCTCAAGTCTCTACAGTTGGTGGGTTGCCCACTGTGCCATCCTGGGGAGTGCAAAGCCACAGTCTCTCAAGTCTATACAGTAGGTGGGTTGCCCACTGTTCCATCCTGGGGAGTGCAAAGCCACAGTCTCTCAAGTCTCTACAGTTGGTGGGTTGCCCACTGTGCCATCCTGGGGAGTGCAAAGCCACAGTCTCTCAAGTCTATACAGTAGGTGGGTTGCCCACTGTTCCATCCTGGGGAGTGCAAAGCCACAGTCCATCAGGTGGATTACAGTCTCCACTGGTCAAGGAGGAGGCATGGTTGGCACAGTGAACCGTTAACAGTGCATGCAGGAAGGGCCCAGCGGAGCGGTGCTTGAGACGGCGGTGCCCAGCGGAGCGGTGCTTGACAGGAAGGGCCCAGCGGAGCGGTGCTTGACAGGAAGGGCCCAGCGGAGCGGTGCTTGAGACGGCGGTGCCCAGCGGAGCGGTGCTTGAGACGGCGGGGCCCAGCGGAGCGGTGCTTGATAGGAAGGGCCCAGCGGAGCGGTGCTTGAGACGGCGGGGCCCAGCGGAGCGGTGCTTGACAGGAAGGGCCCTGTTCAGCGGTGCTCTTCTGCACGGCGGGGCCCTCTTCAGCGGTGCTCTTCTGCACGGCGGGGCCCTCTTCAGCGGTGCTCTTCTGCACGGCGGGGCCCTCTTCAGCGGTGCTCTACTGCACGGCGGGGCCCTGTTCAGCGGTGCTCTTCTGCACGGCGGGGCCCTGTTCAGCGGTGCTCTTCTGCACGGCGGGGCCCTCTTCAGCGGTGCTCTTCTGCACGGCGGGGCCCTGTTCAGCGGTGCTCTTCTGCACGGCGGGGCCCTCTTCAGCGGTGCTCTTCTGCACGGCGGGGCCCTCTTCAGCGGTGCTCTTCTGCACGGCGGGGCCCTGTTCAGCGGTGCTCTTCTGCACGGCGGGGCCCTCTTCAGCGGTGCTCTTCTGCACGGCGGGCCCCTCTTCAGCGGTGCTCTTCTGCACGGCGGGGCCCTCTTCAGCGGTGCTCTTCTGCACGGCGGGGCCCTCTTCAGCGGTGCTCTACTGCACGGCGGGGCCCTGTTCAGCGGTGCTCTTCTGCACGGCGGGGCCCTGTTCAGCGGTGCTCTTCTGCACGGCGGGGCCCTGTTCAGCGGTGCTCTTCTGCACGGCGGGGCCCTCTTCAGCGGTGCTCTTCTGCACGGCGGGGCCCTCTTCAGCGGTGCTCTTCTGCACGGCGGGGCCCTGTTCAGCGGTGCTCTTCTGCACGGCGGGGCCCTCTTCAGCGGTGCTCGCCCAGTAAGTCAAGGGAGCCAGACCTGGCCTGGACTCCCTGCTCAGTCGCCCTCCGACCGTGCTGTTGCTGGACCCTTCGGTGACGGAGTCCTGGGCCCTTTGGTCTCCTCCCTAACACCCGGGATGGGGCTTGTGGGGCCCTCCTGCTCCGCGCTCCTGCTGGCTGACTTCTCCGCCCTGCTGCCCTTTCGCTCCTTAGATGGGGCTCTCGGGCCCTTGCCTCCCCTAGATGTTGTGGCTGGTGAAGTGGGCGAACTTTGCTCCTTGGGGGCAGCCGTGTCAGTCCTCTCACGGCGGCCCTTTAGTTTCCTGGTCCTCTTGCCTGGGGGGGGGCTGGCTGTCCCCTTTCTGCTGATTGAAGTGTCACTGCTGGCAAAGGGTGGACTCCAGAACCCATGCACCACAGTGACACTCGAAGCTGGGCTGGTGGTGGCTGAGGTGCTCTTGGGACTCTTTGCAGATGGAGGGGGTGGGTCATGGGAGGGAAAGAGGTTAAGATTAGCGAGGAAAAGTTTTTTAGGACCAAGGTAAAGGGTAGGAGAAGTGGTGATGGGAGTGGAGGAAGAGGATGTGGTTGTAGGAGAGTCAGGTGTGCTGTCTTTGGGTGCAGGTGCTTGTGCTGGAGGCTGTTGTGAGGTGGATGGCTGTTGGGTGGGTGTCTGCCTGCGTTTGTGTGTCTTGGAAGAGGGGGTGACAGACACAGTGGGAGAGGACACAGGGGACGTGTAAATGGTAGTGGGGGTGGTGACTGCACGTGTGCGGACTGTACTGGAGGGTGTGCTGGTGATGGAAGCACTGGCTGATGGTGGTGTGCATGCAGGTGTGAGTGTAGACGTCACAGGGAGGGAGGAGGGAGACGAGGAGGAGGGGGACACAGAGGTGGTAGTGACTGTTGGAATGTCTGCATCTGGGTGTTGCTTGCGTGAATGCTTGTGGGTTCTGTGGTGCTTGTGTCTGGATGAGCTGCCCTTGGGTGTTGAGGTGTGTGCAGGCTGGTCTGATGGCGTGGATGGGATAGGCTGAGGAACAGGAGACAGAGACAGGGTGGAGGCAGTCAGAAGAAGGAGGCTGGAAACAGGGACAATGGCTGCCGTCAGTGCTGAGGCCAGAGCATTGAACGATCGTTGATGGGCAGCCTGACCCGAATGAATGCCCTCCAGGTAGGCCTTGCTCCGATGCACCTCCCTTTCTACCCCCTGGATGGCATTCAAAAGGGTAGTCTGCCCAACAATGATGGTCTGAAGGAGGTCAATGACCTCCTCACTGAGGGCAGCAGGGGTGACAGGGGCAGGGGCTGAGGTGCCTGGGGCGAAGGAGACGCCCGCCTTCCTGGGCGAGCGGGCACGGAGCGTAGGCTGAGGGGCTGCTGGGAGGGCGGGGCTGGTGCGCTGGGTGGCGGCTGTACCTGTAGAGGCGGTGGCCTGGATGTTGCCGCCACCGCTAGGGAGCTCCCATCCGAGGACGTGTCGGTGTCGCTGGTGTCACCACCGGTCCCCGTTGTGGTGCTCCCCTCGCCCTCCGGATCACTGGTGCCCTCGGTGTCTGTTCCTGGGCCCACCGGGGCCTTGTGACTTGCAGCTCCCTCGTGCTCCGATGCCAATTCTCCTCCGCCTGATGATGCTAATGCACACATGCACAAGAAGATGAAGAAGAAGGGTGGGGGGAGAAAAACGAAGACCAGGTTGAGTGCATGCAATGTCAACACCGTTGGCGGAGAGGACAGACACAGGAGCCTCATGCACTAAGCCGCGCATTCGGGGTACACTACTCAGTACTTCTGACTAGGACAACAGGTCTAGAGACGACAAACGCGCACATGTGTGATGCTGGACCATCGATAGCTGTACTTGTCACCCTACAGAGGTGGGGGCCAGGAGCACAGGGCCATGCCTAAAGGTGAGGACTACACAACAGAAAGCGCCCTGGCCTAATGTCACCCACAACCCTCCTCCCCCACCCAGACGCCTCCACTGCGCAGAGAGATAGCAGAATGTGCTGATACTCACCCCCTTGTGTCTGCTGTGATGTCCTCAAGCGCCCATCCAAATCAGGGTAGGCCACCGCCAGGATCCGGGACATCAGGGGGGTCAGGGTACGACTGGCACCCCTCCTAGGTTGGGAGGCCATCCCCAGCAGTGACTCGGCGGTCTTCCTGGTCCCGCGGCGGATATCCTCCCACCTCTTGCGGCAGTGGGTGCCCCGTCTGACGTGGACCCCCAGGGCCCGGACTTCCTTGGCGATGGCACGCCAAATGTCCACTTTCTGATGGGCGCTGACCTATTTGACATGTACAGGGTGGGAAGGAAAAATTCATAAATTTTCTGCATGTTAGATGTGATTGCCCCCCCCCTCCCCAACCTTGCCATATGGCACATGCTCTCATCTGTCGTGCGTTGCACTCCTCATTCGCCCCCACCCCACCAACTTACATCCACCCCACTCCACACAGGTATAGCCCATTCAATGTGCACCCAGTGTACTTACCTGTTGGTCTGGAGGACTGTAGAGTAACGCATACTGGGGGAGGACCCCATCCACAAGTTTCTCCAACTCCTCAGACGTGAAGGCAGGGGCCCTTTCCCCAGTCGCAGCAGCCATTGTCACTTCCAGACCGAGGTCACAGCAGCACTTGCAGTATAGGTCCTCTCCTGCGGATGATCAGGTCTCGAGTGATTAAGCAGATAGAAAATGGCGGTCACGCCCGCGGCGGTGCGTACCGCGACCGCCGGCGCACCTCGTCATTGGCTCCTGAAACCCATAGGTTTCAATGTTAGCTAATGCGGCTTCGTATAGCGGTCTTCGACCGCCTACCGCCACGGTGTGCCACGCCAGCGCATTGACCTCACATCCCATTGTCCCACTTCACAGGTCAGGCAGCCGCCATTTCAAGGGCCCACATGGCATAATTTGTACTGCGTCACACAGGCCTAGGCCTTGTATTGCCACACATACACGCCTTTCAATACATAGATAATCGTGTGCTCGGCATGCTGTGGTGAACGTACCTGTGATTTGCTTGACTCTGTGCTCCATGTTGTTCTTCCTAGGCACCGTCCGCTGGGACTTGTGAGGAGAAGGATGAATCCTCGCGTGTACCGACCTCTGGTGGACCTGTCGACAATGGAAGAACGCCATATCATACTACGATACCGACTTGACCAAGCCACTATACATGAACTGTGTGCCCAGCTGGAGCCAGCCCTGATGTCCCCCATCCGCCAATCCACAGGAATTCCCCCTCTAGTGCAGGTTCTGTCAGTCCTCCATTTTTTGGCAAGTGGCTCATTCCAGACAACAGTGGCCATGTCATCTGGAATGTCTCAGCCTATGTTTTCAAAAATTTTGTCTAGAGTGTTGTCTGCCCTGACGAAACACATGCAGAGCTACATTGTATTCCCTGAGGAGGTTGATTTGGCCACTGTGAAGGGTGATTTTTATGCCCTTGGACATATCCCCAACATAATTGGTGCCATTGATGGGACCCATATGGCTTTAGTACCCCCAAAAGACGATGAGCAGGTGTACAGAAACAGGAAAAGTTACCATTCTATGAACGTCCAGGTGGTCTGTTTGGCTGACCAGTACATCTCCCATGTGAATGCCAAGTTCCCTGGGTCAGTGCATGACGCGTATGTGATGCGTAATAGCAGCATCCCTTATGTGATGGAACAGCTACAGAGACAACGTGTGTGGCTAATTGGTGACTCTGGTTACCCCAACCTGCCTTGGCTATTGACCCCAGTGAGGAATCCCCGGACCAGGGCAGAGGAACGGTACAATGAGGCCCATGGGCGAACTAGGAGGATCATAGAAAGAACCTTTGGCCTCCTGAAGGCCAGGTTTAGGTGCCTGCATATGACAGGGGGATCCCTAATGTACTCACCAAAGAAGGTGTGCCAGATCATCGTGGCCTGCTGTATGCTTCACAATCTGGCATTGCGACGTCAGGTGCCTTTCCTGCAGGAGGATGGTCCAGATGGTGGTGTTGAAGCAGCTGTGGAGCCTGCGGAGAGTGAAGAGGAGGAAGACGAAGAGGACGACCCAGACAACAGGGACAGAGTTATCCAACAGTATTTTCAGTAGCACACAGGTAAGAATCACCCACGCCATTTAACATTTACTGAAAGCCCCCTGCATCTTTACTTTGTGTATTTCCCCCCAGTTCTTTTAAACTGATGTTTGATTTTCCCTTCCCTTTTCAGTGCTGTATGACCCACTGCGTGACTTCTGCTTGATTAGCCCATGGACTAATGCTTATTGACATCGGTATGTTGTCATCACAAAAATATCAGAACATTATTGATCAGTAATGTGTTATACATTTGTGAATAATACAGGCTGACTCCTGAATGATTTCAGTGCAATGAGTGATTTATTTTTAGTGCTAGATATTGGTACATGATATTAAAACGGTGATGGGTGAGGGTGGAGTTATGTCCATGGCAGAGCCCAGTTCTCAGTTTCACAGGTGCATTTTCCATATGCCTGTGGAAGGATGGAGCAGGGGCAGTTCAAGGTTGGACAGGGTGACACTGTGGGACAGTGGGATGACATCAGGGGGTATCTTATGCTGGCAGGGGTCTTGGCATCCTACTCTGTCTTCCTTTGAGATCTCAGGTTCCTCTTGCGGGGTGGTTGTTCTTCAGCAGGAGGTGGGGTTCTGGTGGGCCGTCATTCTGTGGGGGCCTCCTGACCACTAGCGCCGGCGGAGGTGGTAGGCTGTTCCTGGCTAGTGACAGGGGCCCTTTGTGGTGCCACATGGTCCCGCAATGTGGTTTCTATCCGGTTGAGGGCCTGGACTATGGTCCCCATAGCGGTAGCGATGTTCCTGAGTTCATTGCTGAACCCCATGTATCGTTCCTCCTGCTGTGCCTGGATCTCGGTGAACCTGGCCAGTACCGTCGCCATCGTCTCCTGGGAGTGATGGTATGCTCCCATGATGGTGGTGAGGGCCTCTTGGAGAGTGGGTTCCCTGGGCCTGTCCTCCCCCCCCTGTCGCACAGCAGCCCTCCCAGTTGCCCTGTTTCCCCAGGCCTCTGTCCCCTGGACGGTGTGCCCACTACCACTGCCCCCAGGTCCCTGTTGTTGTTGGGGTGTTGGGTCAGCCTGGGTGCCCTGTAGTGGCGGACACACCGCTGCTTGACGCGTCCGCGAGACAGAGGCATGGGCCCGCTGGGTGGGAGCTGTGCTGGTGTTCCCAGAGGGGGTTGGGTCTGCTGTGGCCTGTGTCTGTGTGTGGGGAACCGACTGTCCAGAGGTCCCCGATGGTCCGGGCTGGTCATCAGGTTCTAGATCGACAGAGCTGCTGTCCTCGCTGGGGGCCTGTTCTGGGGGTGGGATGGACAAATCTGGACCCTCCGTGGCGGTGTGTTGGCGTTCGGGCCCTGCAGGGGTAAAGGAGTATGGTTATTGTTTCTGTGTGTGCCATGGCGTGCATTTTGAGTGCCCTTGTCCCACAGTGCTGGCATTCCCTTGTGGGAGGTGTTGTGAGGGTGGTGGGGGGGGGTGTATGGGTATGTGCAATGGTCATGCTTTGGTGGTGGCTGTCTATGGTTTGTGTTGGCATTCAGGGGTTGGTGTTGTTTAGGGTGGGTTGTGCTGGTGAGACATTGGCAGGGAGGTTGTGTGCTGGGGGGTTGAGATTGGGGGTGAGGGGGGGGGTTGGCATGCTGATGGTTGGGGGGGTGAAGTAGTTGAGATTCGACTTACCAGAGTCCATTCCTCCGTGTACTCCAGCGAGGCCATCAGGATGCAGGATGTTTACTACCTCTTGCTCCCATGCTGTGAATTGGGGAGGAGTGGGTGGGGGTCCGCCGCCAGTCTTCTGCACAGCGATGTTGTGTCGCGACACCATCGAGCGCACCTTCCCCCGTAGGTCGTTCCATCGCTTTCTGATATCTTCCTGATTTCTGGGATGCTGTCCCACAGCGTTGACCCTGTCTACGATCCTTTGCCATAGCTCAGCCTTCCTTACTATAGTGGTGTGCTGCACCTGTGTGCCGAAGAGCTGGGGCTCAACCCTTATAATTTCCTCCACCATGACCCTGAGTTCTTGGTCCGAGAACCTGGGGTGTCTTTGGGGTGCCATGGGGTGGTGTGGATGAGGTGTGGGGTGGTGTTTGTGGTGATGTGCGTGGTGATATGTGGTGATGTGTGCGTAAATGTGGTGTGGGTGATGAAGTTGGGTTCCTGTGTGTGTTGGGGTTTTCGATTGCTGTGCTCGCTCTCTCTATCTCTATCTCTATCGCCTTCTCTCCGATTTACAACTAGTGGGGGTTTGTGGGTGATGTGGGTGTGTGTTTTATAGTTGATTGGATGTGTGGGAGTGTTGTTTGTATGTGTGTCAGGTGTGTGTATTTCAAATTGTCCAATGTGGCTGTGTTTTGGAGCTGTGTGTGTATTTTGAGCGCTGCGGTGTGTACCGCCAATGGAATACCTCGGTTGAAAGACCGCCGCGTGGATTCGTGGGTCAGAATGGCATGGGCGTGTTTCTGTTGGCGTGACGGTGGAGGTTTGGTCATCTCCAGTTTTCCGCGGCCCGCTGATGAGGCGGCCTTCCTTGGATGTCGGATTTTTGGCGGTTTCACAGTTGGTGGTCAGAATGACCGTGGCGGTTTACCGCGGCCGCGGCGGTAGAATGGCGGAGTTCTGACCGGCGGTAAGGGCCTTTTACCGCCGAGGTCAGAATGACCCCCTATGCCTTTTAAATATACCCAGAAAATCCGAGCTGAAGCTCCAACACAAGATGGGGATATAGTACCACAATGCATATAAACAGCAACATCACAATATCAGCACCATACAACACAAAAAACAACCATACACAATTACAAAACAAAACAACCCACAACAAAAGATAACACACACAAAACACAACACATTTGTGCTGATGTTGTTTTGTTGTGTTCTGTTGCTTTGTGTTACTATTATGTTTAAGTGTTGTATTAGTGTGTTGTTGTTGCTGTGATGTGTTATTGGATTGGTCAGGTGGTTGTTTGTTATTGTGGTTGTTTTGCTACTGTGATGTGTTGCATTGCGTTTTTTATATGCTTTCTTTCATGCTTGGTGCTTTGTTCAGCTTTGCAGCTATTGTGTTTTTTTTTTTTTGTTGTTTTGTACTGTTGCTGTGTGTAGTAGTTTTGTTTAAATATTGTTGTGCTATTTTGTGTTGTTATGTGTGACCAACAGGGTTGGTAGAGGGGGTGAAACCCTACTCAAGCAACAGCCACAATTCTTATCAGCGGTCCACAAAAAGTCACTAAATTCACCTGTGTCTAACCCTCTGATAGCTTGGCACAAAAGCAGTCAGGCTTAACTTAGAGGCAACAAGTAAAGTATTTACGAAGCACTTAAACAGTGCAAAAGTGAAAACACAACACAAGATAAATCCCACACCAATTTATAAAAATAGAGTACATTTAAATTATTTATTTGAGACCAAAACACCAAACATCCAATCAGTAGAACCAGAGGCATGCGATTTCAAAGATTTAAGGTAAGTATTGCACCTAAAAGCTGAAAGAGCCACTCACAGTTATTTGGTTGTGTGATACCAGGTGACTGTCACAAGGTCAGGCCCACCGTGATTGAGCATGGACCGTAAACAAGAACCAGGCTAATCCTGCTGAAACTTTTACCATCTCAATATCCGGCGCAAGTAGTCCAGTTCGCATTGGGATGAGCAGGGAGAGTGTTGTGTATGGTAGTCATTGTAGTGCGAAGAACAGGCTGAGTGTTGCGGATGGTCATTGCTTTAATGCAAAGATCCTGCCAGGTGTCGTGGACAGTCGTTGCTGGACCTTGCGTTGGCAGTCAATGAAGTGCAGATCTCACATTGCCAGTAGTCACTGGTGGTTGCTGTAGCACGAAGAGCCAGATTCACTGGAACTTCACGTTGGCGGGTGGTGTGGATGGCAAGATCTTAGCACGAACATGTCAGTTCACAGGCATGAAAATTCCAAACCTTTAGGAATTTTATTTTTCTTTCAGGAGGAGCTGAACCGATGCCACACAAAGGGCCCAGGACCTGGGAGGTATCTCTTGGGGATCATTCACTCACTCCAGTAAATTTTGGAGTCTTATTTAGTATAATATTTATGTTAGAGTGGAATGCTTGGTATTTCATTGCATAATGAAAATTCCAATAAAGAAATGTATTGCAAAACAAGAACTCACTCCAGCAGGGCTCAGGCAGGTCATTTTTACAGGTACGAGCAGGTCCAGTGCAGCAGGTCAGCTGGGCAGTTGCAGAGGGTCCTCGGTGTTTTTTGTGTCCCTGCACCTCAAAAAAGGAGGCAATCTAACTAGCCCTTGAAGTCACTCAGGCAACTTGGGATGAAGGGAACAGGTCCAATTTTCCTTCTCATACAGCAGGGCAGGCCTCAAACAGCAGGGCAGTCCTCTGGCTACTGGACAGTCATTCTTCTATGGTGTCTACAGATCCAGGAGCATACTGAAGAGTGGATCTGAGGGTCTCATTTTCATACCTGTGCTAGCTTTGAACTAGGAGAAGCTTCTGGATTCCCCACAGAGGTGTTTGGAATTTCTTTCCTCCTTGTCCTGGCCCCAGTCTGTCTGCAGTCACAATAGGCTAGTGTGAAGATGTTTGTGTGTGAGTTAAGGTAGTATTTTTGTAGTGCAGGTAGGGCTGTACACATCTCTGCCCACCCATCCTGCCAGCATTTAGTCAGTCTATTGTGTGGGTGTCCGGGAGGAATACACAAAGGCCACCTACCAAATGCACCTAATCATGTGACCCAGGAAACAGGCTGCAGGCACCAAATGGTTATGACAAGAAAATGGCAATTTTCTAAAATGGCATTTTCAGAATTGTGACTTAAAAGGTGAAGTTTTTCCATCAAGCTGGGGTAGGACAATGTACCCTGGCCATTTTTGGGGCAAGACGGGCCATGGACTCTCCATTGCACTGAAAAGCGCTTGTAGCTTCCTGCCGCAAATGTCTATATTTACAGCAGTTTCCCAGACCGCTTCACTGCCCTGTGAAGTTTTGCCATTGGATTAGGGTGGGACTATGTGCCCCAGCCGTACTTGGGACAAGGCAGGCCACAGACTTTCCACTGTGCTTAGAAGTGTTTCCAGCTTCCCGCAACATGCTTCTCTATATACAGTGGTTTACCGGCCCTCTACCACTGCCCTGTAAAGTTTTGCATGCATCTGGGCGAACACCAGGCCAATACCAGGCCCATCTTTGTCCGTCTTTGCTCAGAAGAGGCCAGGTCAGCCCGCCCTCTTTCAAAGAAGCTTTGGCAAAACTGATGATGTGACTCTGTAAGTTTACTTATATTTAACACTTTTGCTGGCTCCTTGCCTTTCCTTGCTCCTCTATTTTTATGAATCACACCAGCTGCTGACGCTAGACATTGCTTAGTCTCAAAATGGTGAAGCAGAAGGCCTTTGAACCAGCTGAAACGAATGCAAAAAGAATAAGGAAACCTGCTGCGTGTGGCTTAGTACTGCTGCTGGGAAGGAATGTAGTCTGGATAAAGTTCAGTTTTCAAAGCTGAACCAATTAACAATAGAGCAAAATAAATCCTGCAAAAGCTCCAGAAATGTTCAGAAAAAGTGTGCCAAAATCTTTGCCAGGAACTGACGGCATGGTACCAGTAGCTGGAGAGCTTTCATCTAATGATACACCTCCCCCACTAACTAGAATGCTACTATCTCCCAAAATCAATATCATCTCTAGTATTCCGTGCTCCAATCGGTATTCTCCCTTAACAATCGACAAGCCACCTAGACAACTTCCACCTGCTCCTCCAGGCCAGCCCTTAAGACACCCATAACTTTGGCTAACATTATCCCTACTAATTCCACTGACATATCCCCTGCTGTACCTGCTGACTCAGATGGTCTCCTCTCACTTCATCGTAAGCTTGGTGATCTAAGGGACCTAGTCACCATTTTACTTGAGCAAATTACAAATGAGAAAATTCATTCAGCCAACACTTGCTCCTGTAGCTGCCTTTGCAGGCCGGAGAGTGGGAGGCACCCACTTGGGTCTACTGCCAGATTAAATTCTACTGCTGGGGAGTCAGTTGTTCATCAAAATTCCAATTAATTTACTACTTCTGCTTAGATCTTAAGTTGTATTTCTGGAAACCAGGTGCCTCCTATGGTCACTAACCTTACCCAGAGCAAAGATTATTTTATAGATGCTCCGCCTACATTGTGGGCTTGGCCAGGACATGATCTCTTTTGTCTCTCAGTCTAATCCATTGCCTCCCTTTCTTCATCCACATTCTGTTAAATTGACTACCAATTGTTCTATCCCTGATGCGAGAGAGCCATCTGTTGCCAGATGCCCCAACAGGCCTTGACTAAATTCTTTGGGAGATAAACATCGTAGACACATTTACTTAACATCAATATCCAAATTGAGAGCGGATGCTTTTGAGGACACTGATGCCCTCATTATGAGGCTGGCGGTCATCAGACCGCTACTCTCGATGTGGCGGCATTACCGCCATGGACCCGGTAGTAAAGACCGCCACATTAGAAGTTGTGGGGTTTGGCAGACCACCACAGAGGCCTGGCCCACCGGTGCGGTCTCACCGACATGGCCGACTGTGAGCTCCTCCAGCCCAGTGGCAGTCCTCTGCCTGCAGGCCAATTACGAGGCTGCAGACCACCAGTCTTCTGTGGCGGTCACCTACCATGAAAACCCTAGCGGTAACGCACCCAGCAACAGGAATCCCTATTCCTGTCGACGGCACACACCCCCCCACATATCCACACACATGCAGACACCCCTCCCCCATCCACACACTTCCAAACACCCCTCCACCCATCCACACACTTGGTGCTGGTGATGCAACCGCCTCTTCAACTCCGTCAGCCAGGCCAACGAAGTTGTACTTCCACCCATAAATGTGTGGAAGTCCAAACACAACTTCTAATATGGTGGTCAGCAGACATCCAGCACCGGCGGTCTGTTGACTGCAGCGGTTTCGGCCCTGAATTATTAATAAATAAGGCTATACATTGGGTCAGATCAAACCACAACTGTCTTTCTATAATTAGATTAATACTGGCTCATTTAACTTCGACTTTCTGCTGGTACTTAAAAATTAGAGTTAGATCAAGGCCTTTTTCGAACTGCCATCTTGTGGGATATTCTATCACTGCCATCAGATTAAAGTTGTCACTGCCATCATCCCAAAAGTAAATAAGAACTTGGGCCCATATTTATACTCTGTTTGCGCCAGATTTATGTCATTTTTTTTAACACAAATCCAGCCCAAACTTAACTCTATATTTATATTTTGATGCTAGACCCGTCTAGCGTCACAAATATGGAGTTAACATCATTTTAAGTATACGTGAAACTGTCTTGCGTCAATGAGATGCAAGGTAGGAGTTCCCGTCCTAAAAATGAGTCAAACACCCTACCACCATATTTATCAGAGCAAAAATGATGCACGGTTGGGCGGCGGACCTGAAAAAATGACGCTAAACCCGATTTGCATCAAAATGTAAAGCCTAGGTCAGGGCAGGCATTAAAATGAGGCAAACACACCACTACTTAACGAAAACACACACAAGCAACATTACAAACCAATAGGCCAACATGAAGGTGCTACTGATGCAGCTTGCAAGACAACGCCGAGCACAGGACCAATGGCGGCAGCCACCGCCCACTAAGGCAATGCAGAAGTCAGGAGAGACTTTTCAGAAAGAGGAGAACCCTCCATGGCCTCAGGGAACAGGACTTCATTCTGAGGTATCGACTCAACTGGCAAGCCATACAGCAGCTGCTGTGCCATATTGAGCCAAAACTAACAGCTAACCTGCAGACACCACACAACATACCATCGGTGACCAAACTGCTAGCTGTCCTGCATATGTTGGCAAGTTGCTCCTTCCAGACAACAGGTGCCCTGGTCACTGGGGTATCACAGCCCTCATTCTTGGCCTTCTTGCCCAAGGGGTTAGATGCCATATTCTCCCTCACACCCCGCCACATCAGCTTCCCCAACACCAAGTAGAAGCAGCAGGAGATAAAACAGGGCTTTTAATAAATCCATGGCTTCCTGCCTGTGCTCGGTGGAAATGACTGCACCCACGTCCGGATCGTCCCACCTGCAGCAACAAAGCACCTATTCAGGAACAGAAAGCACATGCATTCTATCAATGTGCAGGCAACAGTTGACCACCAGGGATTGTTCACAAACATCTTGGCCAAGTATCCTGGGAGTGTCCATGATTTATTCATATTCCGCCACAGCAGGATCAGTCAGCACTTTCAGGATGGACAATCTGGCAATGGCCTTCTTGTCTGTAAGTCAATAAACCTAGCAATATACACACAGCACAACAACCCTGTAGGACACACCAAACATACACCATTACATTGACACATGGGCCGGGTGACACTGAGGTGTGACACTGGTAGTTATGTTGTATACCCTGACACAATGGGATACACACCTCTGGCCAAATGATGGCTGCCACAAACATTAGCTGCCACTCTAGAGCACCAAGGGACCAATGTCAAAGCTCACAGTGACAATAACATGGCCTGCACTGTAAGTACAACTTGGAAGATGAACCATTTACAATTACATTAGGCCACATAGTCAATCGGCCACCCTCCCATACAGTATGTAGCACGGAAGGGGTGTGCAATGTGTCTTGCAGCAGGTCTAACACCATGAGACACATAGCATGATGATGCTGACTCAGATGTAGGTGACACAGAAATACTGAGGCAGTCCCAACATCATACAACACTCTTGGGGTGCCGTTTCCAGGTTGCAATAAAGAAGTGGACTGTGCTATGAACACATATCAATGTGCCCATAATGCAAACTGCACACTGCTGCACACACTAAAAGAGCCAATTGTCCATCAAAATATCATATGTACAGGGAGATGGCCGTTCCTGCACAGATACAGCCACCTCAACAAGGTAGCTAGCCAGGTTCCCTGGAGCAAGTTTGGTAATGTAGGTGCACAGTTGCACATGAGCTACTGGCAGAGGGAACAACAAAGGCTTGCCTAGAAACAAGTCACACATGGGACAATTGTGCATTGTCAATACTGAACAGCTCAGTGCTGCCAACCTTTGGAGATGTGTTGTGCATTATCACCTGCCCAATTCAAAGGGCCTCAGTGTCGCATTTCATCTGCAATGACATATGTCTAAATGGATGGGATGTCTAGGCTATGTAGTGCAACCATGTCACCACTACATCTGAATCCATTGTGTTTGTGGATGTATCATGTCCCCTCCAGTGAAAGCACACTAAAACATGCTGGACACTACATAACGCATGGTACATACATACTGACCAACAGTTCGGAAACCAAATCACATATCCCAGGTCAATGAGCCAAACACAAGTTGCCATGTCAAACAACCCAGTGCAGATAAAACTTCACAGAAGCCCAGGATCTCACCCAATACCACAAAACACGTATGAGTCACAGACGACACAAGATATCAACTGCCATGCTACATGACATTCCTGTTGCAAGCACTAACAAAATACTCACCCCTATTATCTTTTGCACCGGATCAGGGTTACGGGATCCAGCCATTGATCATGACCCCATTCCCCAACCCAAGCACAGCAGCAGAGCGTGCCTATAATGAGGCACATCGGAGGGCACTCGCCATTGCGGAAAGGACCTTTGCCATCTTGTCCAGATTCAGGTGCCTGGACCACACAGGAGGCAGCCTCCTATGCCTCACACATTGTGTGTAAAATTATACTGAACTGTGCTATCCTGCACAACATTTGTGTGACGAGGAACATCCCATTATATGAGCCGGACCAAGAACTGCCTGAGGAGGAAGAGGAGGATGGTGGCAGGGAAAATGAGGGGGAACAGCAGAACACAGCTGCAGGATTGCACCGCAGACAGCAAATTGTGCACAATGTTTTCACTTAATAGTCACTCTACACACCTTGTTAAGATATGTAAATAAACACTTACTTACTTGATCACACAATCCTGCCCTGGTTTCTTCATTCTCCATCACATGTACCTTAGGAATGTTAGTATTACCTCAGGGAGCTTGTTACAAAGACAAGTCTGACTACTTCTGATGCAACATCACATGTGATGCGTATGATTGTACAGCAAACATCACACACACATATCAATAATACTCATCTCTTGAATGCCACATATGAAGGACACAATCAATAGACCACAACATCTGAATCACATCCACGTTGCCAACATGGTCTCCTGTAGCACATGACACACAACAATGACATCTCCAATCATAAGGTAAATAAGCGCCCCATACATGAGGCAGTGGAAGTGAAATATCAGAAGTACAGGAATGTATGAACAGACCCCTGACATTACTAAGTATGACACTTGCAATCTCTGCAAGGAGCTTGTGTGACAAGGGGGACATTATTTGTGATAATGGCATGAGTGTCCCAGGTATGACAAGCAAAGTTCACAACACATGCCCTGCACAGTCCATCCCTGGAAATCAGTCCTGCCACTGCCATGTGTTAGGTCTCTGCCGTCCCATCTCTAGGGGGCACTGTAAGCAGACTGTCTGTAGCCTGGGAATTATCATTAACACTCATCCAGAGTCCCTTTCTTTCTCCTGTTTGCTCACCTTTTCGATATGGCATGCTACAGAAGAACTATATTAGCTCCCATGGACTTCAGGTCCCATAATGCACTGCCTGGAAGTCAGTAAGACCTGTAATCTTCTGTCCATTGCTCCCTATGGGAAAAGTCCGGTTGTTCCTTTATACTGTATTCTCTCCTCCAGGACTGGTGAGAGACTGAAGCTGCACACAACTGTGACCTCTCTTGTGCAGCCCAGCCATGTGACTCTGCCCTGGGCTTGCTGCTGCCTGGAACTGCTTATAGCCTGCGATTCCCTGAAGCTCCTCATCATGCATTGGAGTACGATTCCTTTGTGTTCCAGACCCCTTGTTGGATTGTGTTCCAGACCTGATTCAGCCTGAACCTGCTCTCTGTTTTCCCAGCCCTGTTCCTGCTTGTTCCAGTCAGAGTCTGCTCCCTGTTCCTTAGCCTTGTTCCTGTCTGTTTCAGCCAGAGCCTGCTTTCTGTTTCCCAGCCCTGTTTCTGCTTGTTCCAGCTCTCTTTTTCCCAGTCCTGTTCCTGCCTTTGTATCAGCCTGAGCCTATCCTCTGTTCCTGGCTTTGCCTCCTAGTTTGTTCCTTCTGTTTCTGTTTCCACTTGGGTTATCATGTCTGGTAAGTGTACTATCAGTCCTCACCTGTGTATAAGTGTTTTCCTTTGTACTTGGGTTGGCACCTGGTTTCAAGGAGGCAAATCCAGCCCCCATCCTTTGTATAGTGTTGCATGTAGTCTTTAGTGCCTAACAGTGATAGTGTGCTGTGGATGTTTTCCAGGAATTGCCACTGTGTCTCCAGCTGGACCCACAAGGCCTAGTCTTGTCTATGTATGTAAAATCCTTGTTTGTGCCCTAAGGGACCAGAGACAGAATCACTTCTGCTGCCTCCTTTCTATGGGGCTTGCGTGGTGACTATCTGTAAGAGTAATCTGTACAGAGGCATTGACGTTCCCTGTTGCTGTGGGAAGTTCTGGGCCCTACCCTGTGTACAACCTTAGTAATAACCCCAGCATGTTTGTCCATTACTGATCCATTCCGTGTTTGTTCACACTAAGGTTGCTCTACCTTCACTTTCCTGCTTTCACTGCCTTACTATAGCTGTCCTTTCCCCTTGTTTGCCTTTAGCTTTGGTACACTACCTCCTTGCGAGATACTCTGTGAACTCAAGGGGTGCCCCTAACAGAGTCCTGACTAGACCCGCCCGAAACCATGACACCATGGAGCCCAATCCTGACACAGCGTACACATGCCCACACACTTGAACTGGACACTTCTGTTGAATGCACATCTGAAAATATGTGAACACATGCAGCCGGGACAGCAGGTCCACCACAGCAACGCAAGTAACATTGGTAATTGTAATGAGTCAAACTGACGTGTACCAAACATTTTATCGGTCGAATTAAGGCACAGTGTCTCAAACATAGTACGTACCAAACATGTACACATGTCAGACATTTGTGTAGCCCACACACAAGCCACCATGAACTCGTAACCAACAATTAATGACATATGAGGGATAACATATCCTACATAGCACTCATCAGCCATCCTCAATGATACCTGAGTTTTGTTTGTCGTCTGAAATGTAATGTCCCCTAAGTCAAACAACTATACACATCACATGAGTCAACACATGTTACAAACACATGCCATGACTATTGTAGATCACTGATTGCCATCAGATGTAGATACACATTTGGCACACATTCATACTTTTGCATGACGTCCAAAGTATTGCATGCCGTTCCTTCAGAAATACACACATCGTTGTTACAGATCATTTGCACCATAAATCACGAAGTTGCATGCTCTACCACATGTATCCATACACTGTATTACACACTGCAGGCCATACCATCCTATCTTCATGTTTATACAGGGTGCATCCATGTTAAATATTGGAAAATCACGCAATCACAGATAGAGTCAAAAATGTTGACGCAAATGCGTAGAAAACTCCTGCAAATGCAAACTAACCATACATAGGCCCTTAGCGTGAATTCCACCTGTGCACCACACTCATGCCGATATCCATTGAAATTGAAATATACAGGTAATGCGTGATATTTTGCCGCACATGTAGGTGATGCATCGAAAATATTCACGCAAACATCGTATGCATTGAAAAAATACACGCACAATGGAAAACGTGCCACAAGGGGACAGGAAGTGATGTAATAGGAATTCCTGTTTACAGGCATGGTACAGACTGTGTACTTCGACTTTCACTCTATAATCTGTGCAATTTGTTGACTGTGTGGCTGTGTCTTGGTGTTGCTGGTGTGTCGATTGCGTTTATTGTATCTTGTGATGTCTCTCTTGTTGTGTTTTTTGTGTTTGTTTGTTGTACCAATGTATGTGTTTTTGTGTAGTTTAGTGTCTTTCATATTGTATTTGTACTGTTGGGTGTCTGTATGGGGGTTAGATTAGTTGGGATAGTTGGGGTTCTTGGGTTTGGGCTGTAAGTTTCCTTTATTTTCATTTCTTTTCCTCTTTTTTTCTACATTTACTGTTTGGATTTGTTGTTGAGGGACATGTCAGGAAGGGCGAAGCTGACACGCATGGGGGAGGAGGAGCTTGGGGGCTTTGTATGACTGGTGTGCCACTTCCTACCCATGATGCTGGAGATGGGTGGGTGGGTGATACAGGGGTATCACACAGAGGCGAGGCGGCTGCAGTGGGGCAAGGTGCTCTACCACCTCAAGCGAGTGTACCATACCAGCCGGAATGAGCACCAGCTAAAGCATCGTTGGGCTGACCTGGTGGCCAGAGAGCAGAATCTCCTGGACCACCTGGGTGTGGTGATCGGTGGCCCTGTTGGTGAGTATCACATTGACAAATGTGTACAGTAGAATGCTCCTGAGTGACAGTAGCAGATGTGTTGACGTGCTTCATGCAATGTATGTGGCCAGGTTGAATGCAAGCAGAACAAAGTGTTAGTGTCCCAGTACTGAGATGGAGTCTACATGTCTATACATGTTAACAATGCAGGCCTGAGTTTTGTTGAGTCATTTACGACTATCCCTTAGGGCCACATGTACAAAGCTCTTTTTTACTGTCGCAAACGGCCTAGTTTTCTGAATTGGTGCATTTGCGTCAAGAAAAAATGTTTTTTCCAATGCACATACCCAATTTTGGCATTCTGCAATCGCATTGCCGAATCGCAAAACAGGGTTTGCTAATGGCATTTAGGAAGGCGCGTTCCCTTCCTATTTGCGAGTCGCAGTCCGATTTATGATTGTTTTGTGACCGCAAATGCTGTCACAAAACAATTGCAGTTACCACCAATTTCAAGCTGGTGCTAACCCATTTGCAAAAGGGAAGGGGTCCCATGAGACTCCTTCCCCTTTGTGAATGCATGCAAAAACATTGTTTCGGAGCAGGCATCAGTCCCACGGTCCACTGCCTGCTTTAAAAAAAATGAAAATAAAAGTTATATTTGTTTTTGACATGCATTCTGTTTACCCTTAGTAAAATGAGGCTGCATTTCAAAAAAGAAAATACAGCTTTATTTATCAGCAGTCACAGACATGGTGGTCTGCTGAGCCCAGGAGGCCACCATCCCTGTGAGTGCCTCCATTCCCAATGGGTTTGCAAATTGAGACCTACCTCATGAATATTCATGAGGTATGGCATTTGCTACCCCATTTGTGAATTGCAAACAGTGTCAGTGACAGTGTTGTACATCAGATTATCCTACTCGTAAATGGCGAGTTGCTAAGTCTCGCAATTTGCAACTCACAAAACCTGATCTTCATACATGTGGCCCTTAGTCACACATTTCAGGTGCTGTGGCAACACCTCTGCCCATGCATTCTGTCAAGGATAACCAGGTGAGACACTGTCAGCAAACCACATTTCACTGGATCTGGACAGGAAAGTGGGCAATCCATGTTTAGTGCTACATTGTCATCATTGCACACACATGGCCCCTTCCATTATGTTGGCAAAGGGGGCTTATCTGGCTTAGGGGACACTGCCAATGGGGCATTTGTTACCTACATACAACTGTGCCACATCTGTCATGGACCACTGAACGCATGATAATTTCAGACTGAAAATTGAGCCACATGTCCCTCACACAGTAGCTCAGTGTCCCTTGATGCACAAGCCACAATACCTTGATCACTTGTATTGCAGTGCACCAGGGAAGTGCCACTGAAATTTTCACCCAAATACAAATCATGGCATGGAGTACCATCTGAAATGAATTAGCCACATATGGTTGTAGTAGGGTTTAGCACCACATAATTGTTAGGCCCAGTGCATGTGTGCTGATGTGTGGCTATCACTCACTGGAGTGTCAGTGTCAATGTGAGTGTGCAGTGGTAAGTCTGTTGTACTGTCTTCATCCAGGATCACCAGCTCACTCATGTAAAATATTATACACAGTGATATGTTGTCCACACGTATGTACAGTGATATGACATTGAGCATGTATTTCCTTTCCATGTCTTACAGGTGGACCTGCTCCCTATATCATCGGGGAAGTGGCAAGATTTCAGGATCCAGACGTATCCAGTAAGTGTGATCATGTCTGTCCCATGTAGTGATTGCAGCTGTTGTGTGAGTGACTCTTGTGTGTTGCACTCATTGCAATATATGATGAGCTGGCACGTGATCTGATATCTTACTAGGCTGGATGGTGACATAGTGTTCCGTGCAAGGGTTACCCATCCACAAGCGGAGAGTCATATCTTAGGAGTCTTGTGCTGTGCAATAGGCAACAGCGTGTGAACAAGGTGATTAGTAGCCACATGTAGGCCCACATGTGACTTGGAAGTGCACCAGTGTCACAAATTGGTGCATCCCTGTATTGTAATGTACATGTAGGACTGTATGGTTAACTGTCCCCCAGCATGTAGCCCCATACGTTGTATTCCATTTACGTGACACTTATGTGGTATGTAATAGGCGTGCATGCAGGTCAAGGCCAGATGTGTGCTGGCATCAATGTGGGTGTTTTAGGAATTGTGTTGGCAGATCAGGTGTTGATGGGTGTCCACAACTGGACACATGAATGTAGATGTGAATGACCTATGGATACCTTATTCCTAGGTGGCGGCCCTCCTCACATGTGTTCCACTCACTAAAACCATGTATAAGTGGACATGCCTTCGTGGTTGTCCTCGACAGTTGTGATGATGTATTGCATGCCCATAATCCCTGAGGCACAGGGGTAGGGGAACAACAAATATGTAGGTAGATGTGATGGTCACAGTGTAGATGACAGTCATCTCATTCAAGGTGTGCATGTGTCCCAAGCAACACAGACCCCTTATGATTACCAACTGTATACCATCCTGCCAATTACATCTACCATTCACTGGTCTTGTGTACTTTGAAGTTGACTCAGATGATAAACATTGGTGGGCCTGGCCCATGTGAAGTAATTGCTGCCTTTCCATTATGACACATTGCACTAAATCAATGCACAGATCACTTTATTTGGTCCAACTATTGTTGTGCTTTGCTTTGGTGTAAATGACATGGTGGGTAGGCAGTGTTGCCATTACATTCATCGGGGACATTGTATTATCTGGACTGTGATTCGGACTGCATGTGCAAATCGAGGCAGAGTGTTAGATTATCATCTGTACATGCATCACACAATGATGACACTGATGGTTGCCTGTCTCATTTTTATAGCTGCCAACATGGATGTTGCGGAACTCAGGGTGTTCCAAAAGCAGGCAGTGCGATATTGCCACATATTGGATGTTGCGTCTGGGTACCGCAAGATGGCATGATGCTATCAAAGAGAGCGAGCCACAGGGGAATGGCGGGCATGTCAAGGGAGACCCACATTGGCCACAAAGAGTGTAGCCAGCACCACACCTACACAGGGGACCACAGCTGCCACAATCACATCTGCCCCTCCTGCTGCACCATCAACATCAGCACCACAGCCCATCACACCTGCTGCAATGGACATGTTGGCAATAAGGAAGATCCGGAGGGACATGAAAAAGGTCCTCAAAAAGCTGGACAGCATACAGAAGGATGTTGACAGGAATACAGAGAGACTGAAGGCCATCAAGAAGACACTCAGGTGGGCCAAACTCTGAACTTTTGCCTCCCTCACCCCTAGTTCAGTCCCCTCCCTCCTCATTCCTCATCATGGGCCAGATGTAGGAAACGTTTAGCGAGTCTCAAACGGCATAAATTGCCGTTTGCGACTCGCTAAACGCGTTTCCCAATGCAGAAATGCATATTGCGAGTCGGTTCCGACTCGCAATATGCATTTCAGAATCGCAAATAGGAAGGGGTGTTCCCTTCCTATTTGCGAGTCTGAGTGGTATGCAGTACCATTTGCGACCGTGTACGCGGTCGCAAATGGTATCGCAGTTACCATCCACTTCAAGTGGATGGTAACCCACTCGCAAATTGGAAGGGGTCCCCATGGGACCCCTTCCACTTTGTGAATGGACCCAAAAATATTTTTTCAGGGCAGGGAGTGGTCCCAGGGACCACTCCCTGCCCTGAAAAAATACTGAAACTAAAGGTTTCGTTTTTTTTTTTAAGTGCAGCTCATTTTCCTTTAAGGAAAACGGGCTACACTTAAAAAAAAAAAAACTGCTTTATTGAAAGCAGTCACGAACATGGAGGTCTGCTGACGACAGCAGGCCTCCATGTTTGCGAGTGCCTATACTCGCTATGGGGCCGCAATTTGCGACCCACCTCATGAATATTCATGAGGTGGGTCATTGCGACCCCATAGCAAGTTGCAGTCGGTGTCTGAGACACCGTACTGCATACCAATTTGCGAGGTGCAAATTGCGAGTCGCATGGACTCGCACTTTGCACCTCGCAAATTTTTAAGTTGCTGCATCTGGCCCCATGTTTTGTAGTGGGTTTAAGGGGTTTAGTGATAGGTTAGAGTAGGGTAGTTATTTAGATAGGCTAAGTAGGTTCGGGGTTGTTTTTTCATATTATTACATGTTAGTTTGTGGGTGGGGGTTAATGTTGGGGCTTTTGTGTATATAAAAAATAAAAAAACAAAAAATATATAAAAAATGTAAAAAAATAAAAAAATAAATATATATTTGTTTAGGATTAGGTAGTATATGTTTTGGTTAGTATAGGTTGTCCTGCATGCGTCTTGTCATATAAGGGTAGAGTGTGTTGTTGAATGTGGTACGTAAGCTTAGCAAAGGGTAGTTAGGGCCAGTTGTGGGTAATGTATAGTTCGGATAGATTAGGTTAGTATAGGTGTTTTACATAGTTTTAAGTTCAGTGCTGTATATAGATCATAAAAATGTGGATACTCCCTTACTACATGTGCATATGCTTGGGGCTCAGGGTCTTTGCAAAAGTGCCAAGTGCCAATTGTCTGCGGGCCTGTGGATTCCGTCCTGCATCCACATCCCTCTCTTGACATGTTAATTCCCACTTCCAACTGAGCTGTCACATTGGCGGCTACAACAAATCTAAGTCTCAATACATCTGCTATCCATTGTAGCCACCACGCAACGTGACTATGGTTCCCATGTATTGGACAGGTAGCTGTAATTGTTTGGATCTTGTGTCGGGATGTTGGGTACTGTGGGATGTCTACCTGCAGCCTGAAGTTCATGTCAACACTGCTAAACTGAGTTGTGCCAATTTCAGAAGAGGTCAAGTATAAAAATTTCACACCAATGTGTTTCACTTGTGCTCCCAGCTGACGTAATTGGCCGTGCACTCTTACACAGCCATTCCTGCTGTATGTAGTGGGTGAGGCATGTATGTTTTAAAACAAATGTCACATGCACAGTGACTTGCTTGTGGGGGATGTGCCTAGCACTGACGTTCATCATGTAGATACCTTGTTCGTAGATATCTACCCACATTATTTCTGCACTGTTGTATTGGCACTCTGTTACCTTAGACATGTTACATGCATCACAAATCTCCAGCAAAATAGATGTGTCACATTACACAGAGACAAAGTGGTTGTGTAGGTGCTGTTTATTTTAAAGGCCTGTAGTGCAATATTTACATAGTAAAGGTCTGTGACCCCATGTGTGTAAACCATTCTATTGTGACACAATACAAGTGCAAGGTTGAGGGACATGTCATTGGACATGCTGAGGTGAAGTGCCGTTCAGTGCAGGGGAACATGAATTGCCAATATAGTAGTGAGAGACAATCACAGTCCATAGTGAAAAGGCTAACAGTGTGTCGGTGAAAAGTGCATGTGACCAACTGTAGCAACACTGGCATGTTGTCAAGCACAGGACAAAGGGAATCACTGACCATGTGGCATGGGCTGGTGCTACCGTGTACTCCTATGGGTGAAGATGATCTGTTCCACATCTTCATCATCTGATGTGTGTGTTGTCTCCTCTGCCGTTGACGGTTGTGCTGGTGGGTTTCAGGGGGCCACACACACTTCAGTGGTTGTAGATGTGGACACCAAATTCCCGGCAGCTAACATCTGTGAAATTACATATGGCATCACTGCAGCAAGGAGGAGCTGCTGATTATTGAGTATGACAGCAACATCCCTGTGGTAGGCAGCCATGCATCGAGTCCTGCTTGTTGTCATGCATGCAGCAGCAAGATTGGGAGGGCAGGTGCTGTGGCAACTTCCTCACGGCAGAGGTTAGGTCCCACTGTTGAACTCCATGCAGTGGGGATTGTGTGCCTTGTTTGGCTGCTGTGTGTTCAGCGGACATTATCGTGCACATGTGCATACCTCAAGGCTGGCTGCCATAGTTTGCATCCTCACCCATACCTCCTTCGCAAGGAGGGTTCCCAGGACATCTTGGAGGGTTTCCTGGCTGATGGTTGTCAGCTGGCCATCCAGGTCATCAGGGTAGACCAGGACAGGTAGATCCACAGGAGAGCCATCGTCCTCTGCAATGAGATATTGTACAATTAGTGTGTCTGTGTTGTGGCAGTTGTAATGTGACGTCACTGACTTCCTGTTGGTGGTTCATTGTCATCTTGGTTCCCATGCATTGTTCCTGTCATTAATGTATGCAGTCTCTGAGCCCTATGCCCCATCTGCATGTCACCTGCATGTCACATGTAGTGAAGGGCAGTTTGGGCAATTGTCTGCGTCACATCTTCTAGGTGTGGGTTCTCGCCAAATTGTGGATTGCCACCTTCTTGTCCTCATCAACCATTCCTCTGCTTCCATTTGCATGGTGAGTCCTTGCAATGAATGTTGGTATGCTGATGCCACAGCACCACACATGACAATATGGCCCTGTGCCAGTCTTTCATTTTTCACATACACCTATACAGTGCTGAGACCTAGCACCACACCATGCATGGCATTTCCATGAGACAATGCACGTGTTACCATTGGTAGTTTCTCATGTCGATGTTTGCGTATGTGTGTTACATTGCATTGCACTGATGGACCTGGCAGAGTTCTGTTTCCTCTTTTGACTGTGTGGGTGTGTTTGCCTTCCTACACACATATGACCTCCTCCTCAATGCAGTTGTCTTTGCACTATGACACCTGAGATGTTGCATGGTGGCATTGCAGCTATTGTGACACAGGCACTGGGGTAAACCCAGGGATGGCAGCATGGGTATGAGATTACTGCTGTGTACATCACTATGTATGTGACAGTGCCTGATGGCTATTGAGTCTATGGACATGACCAGTTGATAGGAGTTGGACTTGGATAGGGATTGATCACGTAGTCATACTGAACACTCATTTCGAGTGTGCTTGTTCCATGGGCACCTAACTGCCATTTACTAATTGATCAGCGCAAACAGCACAAGTAGTTGTGGCAAATGTTGTCAATAGGGAATGCCCCTTGAGCCAATGGGCTGAGACTGGGCATTGTCCTATAGTTTACATTCTGACAATACCAGCTGTCCTGTGACACCAGACCAGTTTTACGTTCTACCCTACTCCCCCGGTCTGCTTCAGCATTTCCACCAGCCTTGGCATGACGGTGTAACCCCATGCAAAGGTTGTAGGTGTTGTGTTGTGCTGTGCCTCTGGATACCCTACACAGCCCATGCACCTGCCGTGGGCAGTGCAGGGAGTACCATGCCCTGCCTCTTTGCCTTTTCCACTGCCTGATTTGCAGGGCTGACATGCATTGTGCAGTAGGTATGTGCCTCCCACTTCTTGCACTTGACATTTTGGCATTTTTATCATCCATGCAACTTACCCTGCATATGTGTTGTTTCCTGGTAGTCTGCGCGGTCATGTCCTGCGATACCAGTGATGATTTCCTCCGGGATGATGGCTGCAACCATCTCCTCCATCTCGGCCAGGTCCTCTTGTGGTGCTGGACTCCCACCTCCGGTCTGCAGTGCTGCCTTCCTGTCCCTTGCCATTTTCTACTTTGTCCTCCGCTAACAGTCATGCCAGCGTTTCTTGCACTCAGTGACAGTTCTTCTGACCTCTGCCACACTGTTATTCTTGTCCACAATCTGCTGCCAAATTGTCTCTCTCCTTCCAGTTGTCAATTTAGAGGTGATGAAAAGATGATGCTGGTGCTCCGTCACCTCTCTCACCCGTATTTCATGCTCCTCTGCGCTGAAGCAACACTTTCTCTTTTTCTTGTCTCTCCCCTGGGTGTGTCACTGTCCTCCTGGCTGGTTCCTGGTTGTCTGGGGTCTCCCTGGGGCCTCTCCTAGCTTTGTGGATCCATCTTGCCTCTCCTTTGCACTGTTTGCTCCATTTGCGTCGCTTTTTGAGGCTATTTTGTGACGTGTTTACATGTCGTAAACCGGATTAGAGTCATTTTTCCTGCATTAACGTCATTTTGCCTTACGAAAAGGCGCAATGGTTAACATCAGGCAAAATGAGTCTAACCTATTCTTAGTGCCACTCAGCATCATTGTATAAATATGATGCCCGGGTGGCGTTAAGAAATGGCGCTAGACAACGCTAAACTTTTTGACGCAAAACTGCATTAGCGCAGTTTTGCATCAAAAAGTATCAATCTGGCCCTCAGAGTCTCTTCCTGATCAGTCTGCACATTGCTTTGCTTTAAGAACCTAAGGGCCACATGTACAAAGATCCGGTTTTGCGACTCGCAACACCAGATGTACAGCACTGTCAATGACACTGTCTGCGGTTCGCAATTGGGTCGCAAATGACCTACCTCATGGATATTCATGAGGTACGTCACAATTTGCAACTCCTTTGGGAATGGCGGCACTCACAGGGATGGTGACCTGCTGGTGTTAGCAGACCACCATGGCTGTGACTGCTTTTAAATAAAGCAGTATTTTTTTTTTTTTTTATGCAGCCCGTTTTCCTTAAAGGAAAACGGAATGCACTTCGAAAACAAAAATGCAAAGTTTTCTTTTCATTTTTTCAGAGCAGACAGTGGTCCGTGGGGCCACTGCCTGCTCTGAAAAAATGTTTTCACATGCATTCACAAAGGGGAAGGAGTCCCCTGGGGACCCCTTCCCTTTTGCGAATGGGTTAGCACCAATTTAGAATTGGTGCTAACTGTGATTGTTTTGCGACTGCATTCGCGGTCACAAAACAATCATACATACCATTTAGATTTGGTATTAGGAAGGGACACCCTTGACACGCCCCTTCCTAATAGTGAATCGCAAAACCCAAGCTGCGATTCAGTAACAAGTTACCGAATCGCAGTTTGGGCTTTGTGCATACCAAAAAGCATTTTTCTAGTCGCAAACGAGCCGAATTTGCCGCTTTGCGACTAGAAAAATGCTTCATACATCTGTCCCTATATTCCCTTTAGGCTTGCATATGGTATTGTTTAATGCTTATGTTAGGTCTGTTCCTGTCAATATTGATGCGCCGGCTTTACTGGATTAACTAATTGATTTACACCAGCAGCAAGTGAAAATATTAGTTGCAGCAGATTTTAACGTATCCTTTGAGCCTTCGCCTTACATTAATGACCTAGTTGGGCTAGAAGATGAATAATGTGGCATTCCCTACCTCACTGGTAAATTTCAGCATCATTTCTCTAATACTGCCTTTTGTACAGCATTAGAAGTCTAGCATTACACTAATGCCACACCACTACCACCTAACCACTGGACAATCTTAGTTGATCCACCTCAAGCCTACTGCACAACCATCCTTCTCCTGCTCTTCCCACAGCCCCAAAAACACCCTACAACCACCCCATTACTGCACGACTAGCTTCCATCAATACAACTATACTTTACAGTGGCACACTATCACCCAGCACCAGCACTGTTCAATCCATGATTAAACTAACATTGTCATCCTACACAAAACAGTAAGTCCACTACCACCCCATAGGACCACACTTCCACCTCAGTACCACTCTAACACCACAGTGTTGTGCTACCAATTCATGCCACTTAACTATTATTGTTTAACAACCACACTACCAAAAGCAAGGTCACTTGCACCCCCACCATTATAAAACATTCCACAAACCGCACCACCCCCTCCACAAGTCCATACATACAAGCCATAGCAGCATTATTTGAAAATCTCCATGTCAATACCATTGGCACCACAAAGCACTATTGGTTTAGCCATCACTACCACATTTAATTCATGAATTGTGAGTCCAACACTGTGCTCTTAAAAGATCGCAGGACCTGCCACCATCCCTGTAAGGAAATGCCTCCTTGGCATGGTTGCCCCCTGACTTTTTGCCTTTGCTGATGCTATGTTTACAATTGAAAGTGTGCTGAGGCCTGCTAACCAGGCCCCAGCACCAGTGTTCTTTCCCTAACCTGTACTTTTGTATCCACAATTGGCAGACCCTGGCATCCAGATAAGTCCCTTGTAACTGGTGCTTCTAGTACCAAGGGCCCTGATGCCAAGGAAGGTCTCTAAGGGCTGCAGCATGTCTTATGCCACCCTGGAGACCTCTCACTCAGCACAGACACACTGCTTGCCAGCTTGTGTGTGCGAGTGAGGACAAAACGAGTAAGTCGACATGGCACTTCCCTCAGGGTGCCATGCCAGCCTCTCACTGCCTATGCAGTATAGGTAAGACACCCCTCTAGCAGGCCTTACAGCCCTAAGGCAGGGTGCACTATACCATAGGTGAGGGTACCAGTGCATGAGCATGGTACCCCTACAGTGTCTAATCAAAACCTTAGACATTGTAAGTGCAGGGTAGCCATAAGAGTATATGGTCTGGGAGTTTGTCAAACACGAACTCCACAGCACCATAATGGCTACACTGAAAACTGGGAAGTTTGGTATCAAACTTCTCAGCACAATAAATGCACACTGATGCCAGTGTAAATTTTATTGTAAAATACACCCCAGAGGGCACCTTAGAGGTGCCCCCTGAAACTTAACCGACTATCTGTGTAGGCTGACTAGTTTTAGCAGCCTGCCACAAACCGAGACATGTTGCTGGCCCCATGGGGAGAGTGCCTTTGTCACTCTGAGGCCAGTAACAAAGCCTGCACTGGGTGGAGATGCTAACACCTCCCCCAGGAAGGAATTGTCACACCTGGCGGTGAGCCTCAAAGGCTCACCTCCTTTGTGCCAACCCAGCAGGACACTCCAGCTAGTGGAGTTGCCCGCCCCCTCCGGCCAGGCCCCACTTTTGGCGGCAAGGCCGGAGAAGATAATGAGAAAAACAAGGAGGAGTCACTGGCCAGTCAGGACAGCCCCTAAGGTGTCCTGAGCTGAGGTGACTCTGACTTTTAGAAATCCTCCATCTTGCAGATGGAGGATTCCCCCAATAGGGTTAGGATTGTGACCCCCTCCCCTTGGGAGGAGGCACCAAGAGGGTGTACCCACCCTCAGGGCTAGTAGCCATTGGCTACTAACCCCCAGACCTAAACACGCCCTTAAATTTAGTATTTAAGGGCTACCCTGAACCCTAGAAAATTAGATTCCTGCAACTACAAGAAGAAGGACTGCCTAGCTGAAAACCCCTGCAGCGGAAGACCAGAAGACGACAACTGCCTTGGCTCCAGAAACTCACCGGCCTGTCTCCTGCCTTCCAAAGATCCTGCTCCAGCGACGCCTTCCAAAGGGACCAGCGACCTCGACATCCTCTGAGGACTGCCCCTGCTTCGAAAAGACAAGAAACTCCCGAGGACAGCGGACCTGCTCCAAGAAAAGCTGCAACTTTGTTTCCAGCAGCTTTAAAGAACCCTGCAAGCTCCCCGCAAGAAGCGTGAGACTTGCAACACTGCACCCGGCGACCCCGACTCGGCTGGTGGAGAACCGACACCTCAGGAGGGACCCCAGGACTACTCTGATACTGTGAGTACCAAAACCTGTCCCCCCTGAGCCCCCACAGCGCCGCCTGCAGAGGGAATCCCGAGGCTTCCCCTGACCGCGACTCTTTGAATCCAAAGTCCCGACACCTGGGAGAGACCCTGCACCCGCAGCCCCCAGGACCTGAAGGACCGGACTTTCACTGGAGAAGTGACCCCCAGGAGTCCCTCTCCCTTGCCCAAGTGGAGGTTTCCCCGAGGAACCCCCCCCTTGCCTGCCTGCAGCGCTGAAGAGATCCCGAGATCTCTCATAGACTAACATTGCGAACCCGACGCTTGTTTCTACACTGCACCCGGCCGCCCCCGCGCCGCTGAGGGTGAAATTTCTGTGTGGGCTTGTGTCCCCCCCGGTGCCCTACAAAACCCCCCTGGTCTGCCCTCCGAAGACGCGGGTACTTACCTGCAAGCAGACCGGAACCGGGGCACCCCCTTCTCTCCATTCTAGCCTATGTGTTTTGGGCACCACTTTGAACTCTGCACCTGACCGGCCCTGAGCTGCTGGTGTGGTGACTTTGGGGTTGCTCTGAACCCCCAACGGTGGGCTACCTTGGACCAAGAACTGAGCCCTGTAAGTGTCTTACTTACCTGGTTAACCTAACAAATACTTACCTCCCCTAGGAACTGTGAAAATTGCACTGTGTCCACTTTTAAAACAGCTATTTGTGAATAACTTGAAAAGTATACATGCAATTTTGATGATTTGAAGTTCCTAAAGTACTTACCTGCAATACCTTTCGAATGAGATATTACATGTAGAATTTGAACCTGTGGTTCTTAAAATAAACTAAGAAAAGATATTTTTCTATACAAAAACCTATTGGCTGGATTTGTCTCTGAGTGTGTGTACCTCATTTATTGTCTATGTGTATGTACAACAAATGCTTAACACTACTCCTTGGATAAGCCTACTGCTCGATCACACTACCACAAAATAGAGTATTAGTATTATCTCTTTTTGCCACTATCTTACCTCTAAGGGGAACCCTTGGACTCTGTGCATGCTATTCCTTACTTTGAAATAGCACATACAGAGCCAACTTCCTACATTGGTGGATCAGCGGTGGGGTACAAGACTTTGCATTTGCTGGACTACTCAGCCAATACCTGATCACACGACAAATTCCAAAATTGTCATTAGAAATTCATTTTTGCAATTTAAAATTTTTCTAAATTCTTAAAAGTCCTGCTAGGGCCTTGTGTGTTAAGTCCCTGTTTAGCATTGTCTTTTAGAGTTTAAAAGTTTGTTAAAAGTTTGAAATTAGATTCTAGAAACAGTTTTAGATTCTTTAAAAAGTATTCCAACTCTTAGCAGAATAATGTCTGATACAGAGATGCAGGTGGTGGAACTCGACACCACACCTTACCTCCATCTTAAGATGAGGGAGCTAAGGTCTCTCTGTAATATAAAGAAAATAACCATTGGCTCCAGACCTACCAAAATTCAGCTCCAGGAGCTGTTGGCAGAGTTTGAAAAAGCCAACCCCTCTGATGATGACATCACAGAGGAAGAAATTAGTGACTTGGAGGCCAATGTCCCTCCTCCAGTCCTAAATAGGGAGAACAGGACCCCTCAAGTCCTGTCTCCAACTGTGTTAGTCAGAAATAGTGAGTCCCTCACAGGATGGTCCCACATTTCTGAAATCACTGAGGATGCTCTCAGTGAAGATGACCTCCTGTTAGCCAGGATGGCCAAAAGATTGGCTTTAGAGAGACAGCTCCTAGCCATAGAAAGGGAAAGACAAGAGATGGGCCTAGGACCCATCAATGGTGGCAGCAATATAAATAGGGTCAGAGATTCTCCTGACATGTTAAAAATCCCCAAAGGGATTGTGACAAAATATGAAGATGGTGATGACATCACCAAATGGTTCACAGCTTTTGAGAGGGCTTGTGTAACCAGAAAAGTGAACAGATCTCACTGGGGTGCTCTCCTTTGGGAAATGTTCACTGGAAAGTGTAGGGATAGACTCCTCACACTCTCTGGAAAAGATGCAGAATCTTATGACCTCATGAAGGGTACCCTGATTGAGGGCTTTGGATTCTCCACTGAGGAGTACAGGATTAGGTTCAGGGGGGCTCAAAAATCCTCGAGCCAGACCTGGGTTGACTTTGTTGACTACTCAGTGAAAACACTAGATGGTTGGATTCAAGGCAGTGGTGTAAGTAATTATGATGGGCTGTACAATTTATTTGTGAAAGAACACCTGTTAAGTAATTGTTTCAATGATAAACTGCATCAGCATCTGGTAGACCTAGGACCAATTTCTCCCCAAGAATTGGGAAAGAAGGCGGACCATTGGGTCAAGACAAGGGTGTCCAAGACTTCAACAGGGGGTGACCAAAAGAAAGGGGTCACAAAGACTCCCCAGGGGAAGGGTGATGAGACAACCAAAACTAAAAATAGTAAAGAGTCTTCTACAGGCCCCCAAAAACCTGCACAGGAGGGTGGGCCCAGAGCCTCTTCACAAAACAATGGGTACAAGGGTAAAAACTTTGATCCCAAAAAGGCCTGGTGTCGAAACTGTAGTCAGTCTGGACACCAAACTGGAGACAAGGCCTGTCCCAAGAAAAGTTCCACTCCAAACTCCAATCCAGGTAACACTGGAATGGCTAGTCTCCAAGTGGGATCAACAGTGTGCCCAGAGCAAATCAGGGTCCACACTGAAGCTACTCTAGTCTCTGAGGGTGGGGTGGATTTAGCCACACTAGCTGCCTGGCCCCCTAACATGCAAAAATACAGGCAGCAGCTCTTTATTAATGGGACAAGTGTAGAGGGCCTGAGGGATACAGGTGCCAGTGTCACCATGGTGACAGAGAAACTGGTTTCCCCTGGCCAATACCTGACTGGAAAAACTTATACAGTCACCAATGCTGACAATCAAACTAAAGCACATCCCATGGCAATGGTAACTTTAGAATGGGGAGGGGTCAATGGCCTGAAACAGGTGGTGGTCTCCTCAAACATCCCAGTAGACTGTCTGCTTGGAAATGACCTGGAGTCCTCAGCATGGGCTGAGGTAGAGCTAAAAACCCATGCAGCCATGCTGGGTATCCCTGAACTGGTGTGTGTAAAAACAAGAGCACAATGCAAGGCACAGGGTGAAAAAGTAGAGCTGGAGTCTGGAAAAATGGCCCAGCCTACCAAGAGAAAAGGAAAGTCAGTTGGGAAACCAACTGCAACACAGTCAGAAAAAGAGAACCTCTCTTCTCAGGAAGAAGTTCTGCCCTCTGAGGGAACTGAGCCTTTGGAGCTTGAACCTTATCAGGTTGAGCTCTTAGGCCCAGGGGGACCCTCAAGGGAAGAGCTGTGTAAGGGACAAGAAACCTGTCCCTCTCTTGAAGGCCTTAGGCAGCAAGCTGCTGAAGAGTCCAAGGGCAAGAAAAATGGAACACATAGGGTCTATTGGGAAGATGGACTCCTGTACACTGAGGCCAGAGACCCCAAACCTGGTGCCACTAGGAGAGTGGTAGTGCCTCAGTCGTTCAGAGAGTTTATTCTGACCTTAGCCCATGATATTCCCCTTGCTGGGCATTTGGGACAAACCAAGACGTGGGAGAGGTTAGTCAACCACTTCTACTGGCCCAATATGTCCCAGAAGGTTAAGGAGTTTTGCCTCTCCTGCCCCACCTGTCAATCCAGTGGTAAGACAGGTGGGCACCCAAAGGCCCCCCTCATTCCACTTCCAGTGGTGGGGGTCCCCTTTGAAAGAGTGGGTGTGGACATAGTTGGTCCACTGGAACCTCCCACAGCCTCAGGAAATATGTACATCCTAGTAGTAGTGGATCATGCTACTAGGTATCCTGAAGCTATTCCCCTTAGGTCGACTACTGCCCCTGCAGTGGCCAAGGCCCTCATTGGTATCTTTACCAGAGTGGGTTTCCCTAAGGAGGTGGTGTCTGACAGAGGTACCAACTTCATGTCAGCATACCTAAAACACATGTGGAATGAGTGTGGAGTGACTTACAAATTCACTACACCATACCATCCACAAACTAATGGCTTGGTTGAGAGATTCAACAAGACATTAAAAGGCATGATCAGGGGGCTCCCAGAAAAACTCAAAAGGAGATGGGATGTCCTCTTGCCATGTCTGCTTTTTGCTTACAGAGAGGTGCCACAGAAGGGAGTAGGATTCTCACCCTTTGAACTTCTGTTTGGCCACCCTGTAAGGGGACCACTTGCTCTTGTTAAAGAAGGCTGGGAGAGACCTCTTCATGAGCCTAAACAAGACATAGTGGACTATGTACTTGGCCTTCGCTCTAGAATGGCAGAGTACATGGAAAAGGCAACCAAAAACCTTGAGGCCAGCCAACAGCTCCAGAAGTTTTGGTATGACCAAAAGGCTGCACTGGTTGAGTTCCAACCAGGGCGGAAAATCTGGGTTCTGGAGCCTGTGGCTCCCAGGGCACTCCAGGACAAATGGAGTGGCCCTTACCCAGTGCTAGAGAGGAAGAGTCAGGTCACCTACCTGGTGGACCTGGGCACAAGCAGGAGCCCCAAGAGGGTGATCCATGTGAACCGCCTGAAACTCTTCCATGACAGGGCTGATGTGAATCTGTTGATGGTAACAGATGAGGATCAGGAGGCAGAGAGTGAACCTCTCCCTGATCTTCTGTCATCAGACCCAAAAGATGGCTCAGTAGATGGAGTGATCTACTCAGACACCCTCTCTGGCCAACACCAAGCTGATTGTAGGAGAGTCCTACAACAGTTTCCTGAACTCTTCTCCTTAACCCCTGGTCAGACACACCTGTGTACCCATGATGTGGACACAGGAGACAGCATGCCTGTCAAAAACAAAATCTTTAGACAGTCTGACCATGTTAAGGAAAGCATCAAGGTGGAAGTCCACAAGATGCTGGAATTGGGAGTCATTGAGCGCTCTGACAGCCCCTGGGCTAGCCCAGTGGTCTTAGTCCCCAAACCTCACACCAAAGATGGAAAGAAAGAGATGAGGTTTTGTGTGGACTACAGGGGGCTCAATTCTGTCACCAAGACAGATGCTCATCCAATTCCTAGAGCTGATGAGCTCATAGATAAATTAGGTGCTGCCAAATTCTTAAGTACCTTTGACTTGACAGCAGGGTACTGGCAAATAAAAATGGCACCTGGAGCAAAAGAGAAAACAGCATTCTCCACACCTGATGGGCATTATCAGTTTACTGTTATGCCCTTTGGTTTAAAGAATGCCCCTGCCACCTTCCAAAGGTTGGTGAATCAAGTCCTTGCTGGCTTGGAGTCCTTTAGCACAGCTTATCTTGATGATATTGCTGTCTTTAGCTCCACCTGGCAGGATCACCTGGTCCACCTGAAGAAGGTTTTGAAGGCTCTGCAATCTGCAGGCCTCTCTATCAAGGCATCCAAATGCCAGATAGGGGAGGGAACTGTGGTTTACTTGGGCCACCTTGTAGGTGGAGGCCAAGTTCAGCCACTCCAACCCAAGATCCAGACTATTCTGGACTGGGTAGCTCCAAAAACCCAGACTCAAGTCAGGGCATTCCTTGGCTTGACTGGGTACTACAGGAGGTTTGTGAAGGGATATGGATCCATTGTGACAGCCCTCACTGAACTCACCTCCAAAAAAATGCCCAAGAAAGTGAACTGGACTGTGGAATGCCAACAGGCCTTTGACACCCTGAAACAAGCAATGTGCTCAGCACCAGTTCTAAAAGCTCCAGATTATTCTAAGCAGTTCATTGTGCAGACAGATGCCTCTGAACATGGGATAGGGGCAGTTTTGTCCCAAACAAATGATGATGGCCTTGACCAGCCTGTTGCTTTCATTAGCAGGAGGTTACTCCCCAGGGAGCAGCGTTGGAGTGCCATTGAGAGGGAGGCCTTTGCTGTGGTTTGGTCCCTGAAGAAGCTGAGACCATACCTCTTTGGGACTCACTTCCTAGTTCAAACTGACCACAGACCTCTCAAATGGCTGATGCAAATGAAAGGTGAAAATCCTAAACTGTTGAGGTGGTCCATCTCCCTACAGGGAATGGACTTTATAGTGGAACACAGACCTGGGACTGCCCATGCCAATGCAGATGGCCTTTCCAGGTTCTTCCACTTAGAAAATGAAGACTCTCTTGGGAAAGGTTAGTCTCATCCTCTTTCGTTTGGGGGGGGGTTGTGTAAGGAAATGCCTCCTTGGCATGGTTGCCCCCTGACTTTTTGCCTTTGCTGATGCTATGTTTACAATTGAAAGTGTACTGAGGCCTGCTAACCAGGCCCCAGCACCAGTGTTCTTTCCCTAACCTGTACTTTTGTATCCACAATTGGCAGACCCTGGCATCCAGATAAGTCCGTTGTAACTGGTGCTTCTAGTACCAAGGGCCCTGATGCCAAGGAAGGTCTCTAAGGGCTGCAGCATGTCTTATGCCACCCTGGAGACCTCTCACTCAGCACAGACACACTGCTTGCCAGCTTGTGTGTGCGAGTGAGGACAAAACGAGTAAGTCGACATGGCACTCCCCTCAGGGTGCCATGCCAGCCTCTCACTGCCTATGCAGTATAGGTAAGACACCCCTCTAGCAGGCCTTACAGCCCTAAGGCAGGGTGCACTATACCATAGGTGAGGGTACCAGTGCATGAGCATGGTACCCCTACAGTGTCTAAACAAAACCTTAGACATTGTAAGTGCAGGGTAGCCATAAGAGTATATGGTCTGGGAGTTTGTCAAACACGAACTACACAGCACCATAATGGCTACACTGAAAACTGGGAAGTTTGGTATCAAACTTCTCAGCACAATAAATGCACACTGATGCCAGTGTACATTTTATTGTAAAATACACCCCAGAGGGCACCTTAGAGGTGCCCCCTGAAACTTAACCGACTATCTGTGTAGGCTGACTAGTTTTAGCAGCCTGCCACAAACCGAGACATGTTGCTGGCCCCATGGGGAGAGTGCCTTTGTCACTCTGAGGCCAGTAACAAAGCCTGCACTGGGTGGAGATGCTAACACCTCCCCCAGGCATGAATTGTCACACCTGGCGGTGAGCCTCAAAGGCTCACCTCCTTTGTGCCAACCCAGCAGGACACTCCAGCTAGTGGAGTTGCCCGCCCCCTCCGGCCAGGCCCCACTTTTGGCGGCAAGGCCGGAGAAGATAATGAGAAAAACAAGGAGGAGTCACTGGCCAGTCAGGACAGCCCCTAAGGTGTCCTGAGCTGAGGTGACTCTGACTTTTAGAAATCCTCCATCTTGCAGATGGAGGATTCCCCCAATAGGGTTAGGATTGTGACCCCCTCCCCTTGGGAGGAGGCACCAAGAGGGTGTACCCACCCTCAGGGCTAGTAGCCATTGGCTACTAACCCCCCAGACCTAAACACGCCCTTAAATTTAGTATTTAAGGGCTACCCTGAACCCTAGAAAATTAGATTCCTGCAACTACAAGAAGAAGGACTGCCTAGCTGAAAACCCCTGCAGCGGAAGACCAGAAGACGACAACTGCCTTGGCTCCAGAAACTCACCGGCCTGTCTCCTGCCTTCCAAAGATCCTGCTCCAGCGACGCCTTCCAAAGGGACCAGCGACCTCGACATCCTCTGAGGACTGCCCCTGCTTCGAAAAGACAAGAAACTCCCGAGGACAGCGGACCTGCTCCAAGAAAAGCTGCAACTTTGTTTCCAGCAGCTTTAAAGAACCCTGCAAGCTCCCCGCAAGAAGCGTGAGACTTGCAACACTGCACCCGGCGACCCCGACTCGGCTGGTGGAGAACCGACACCTCAGGAGGGACCCCAGGACTACTCTGATACTGTGAGTACCAAAACCTGTCCCCCCTGAGCCCCCACAGCGCCGCCTGCAGAGGGAATCCCGAGGCTTCCCCTGACCGCGACTCTTTGAATCCAAAGTCCCGACACCTGGGAGAGACCCTGCACCCGCAGCCCCCAGGACCTGAAGGACCGGACTTTCACTGGAGAAGTGACCCCCAGGAGTCCCTCTCCCTTGCCCAAGTGGAGGTTTCCCCGAGGAACCCCCCCCTTGCCTGCCTGCAGCGCTGAAGAGATCCCGAGATCTCTCATAGACTAACATTGCGAACCCGACGCTTGTTTCTACACTGCACCCGGCCGCCCCCGCGCCGCTGAGGGTGAAATTTCTGTGTGGGCTTGTGTCCCCCCCGGTGCCCTACAAAACCCCCCTGGTCTGCCCTCCGAAGACGCGGGTACTTACCTGCAAGCAGACCGGAACCGGGGCACCCCCTTCTCTCCATTCTAGCCTATGTGTTTTGGGCACCACTTTGAACTCTGCACCTGACCGGCCCTGAGCTGCTGGTGTGGTGACTTTGGGGTTGCTCTGACCCCCCAACGGTGGGCTACCTTGGACCAAGAACTGAGCCCTGTAAGTGTCTTACTTACCTGGTTAACCTAACAAATACTTACCTCCCCTAGGAACTGTGAAAATTGCACTGTGTCCACTTTTAAAACAGCTATTTGTGAATAACTTGAAAAGTATACATGCAATTTTGATGATTTGAAGTTCCTAAAGTACTTACCTGCAATACCTTTCGAATGAGATATTACATGTAGAATTTGAACCTGTGGTTCTTAAAATAAACTAAGAAAAGATATTTTTCCATACAAAAACCTATTGGCTGGATTTGTCTCTGAGTGTGTGTACCTCATTTATTGTCTATGTGTATGTACAACAAATGCTTAACACTACTCCTTGGATAAGCCTACTGCTCGACCACACTACCACAAAATAGAGCATTAGTATTATCTCTTTTTGCCACTATCTTACCTCTAAGGGGAACCCTTGGACTCTGTGCATGCTATTCCTTACTTTGAAATAGCACATACAGAGCCAACTTCCTACAATCCCTACCCTGCAAAACAAACCACTACTAATTTACCACCTTGCTCAAAAAACCTAAACTCACCTTCACTGTACTATCATCATTTACTACCGCATGTCAAAGTCAAGGAACCAGTCATGCCTCCTCATTACGCCTGTTTCTGCTTTACCACATCTAAAACCACATTGTAACCCCCACTTATAGTACAAAACGCACACTTTAGATGGATTTCAGTTGTGGTGCAGCAACAGCATAACACAATAAAATCCTTTTATAATACCATAACACCAGGATAAGACAATACACAATACAATAATAAAATGAAAAAATACAACACTCACCCCAACAAGATGACAAAAAAGCACACCAATGCTCACAGCCAACACAACAAAATATTGCAGACATAAGGCTCAACATTACATGACACAAACAGAATGACACAACAACAGCAAAAAGAAAGCAACATGCAGTGCAAAACAATAACAGCAATATAAGAACACATATCAACTACGCATAAAGCACACAATACAATAAGAGCAGCACACAAACAAAAAAGTATATTAACTCACACACTATATTAACAGAAAAGACATAATGGTGCACCTGACCCTCTCTGCAGGATCATACCCAAACTTCCTGCCTACACCCATCCTGATTTCTGAACAAGTTTCTGTTGCCCTTTAGGATCTGTGGACTTTACTGGTGGTAACCAATGCTCAAGAGCTTGTGCTCGCTCCTTTAAACATGGTAAGATTGGAGTCCACAGAGCCATAGGACACAGGACCGGCATGCCTCAACCACAGCTGCACCTTCTATGTACTCAAAAGACAACTTCGTTCATCCCAGCTCACCCCCGCAGTCGTTCCCAAGATCTGGAAAAGCACAGCAGGAGGAAGATCCTTCTCCTACCTTGCAGCCCAGACATGGAACACACCACCTCTCAAACTCAGGCAGACAGCATCACTCAAGCAGCTCAGGATGGACCTCAAGACTTGGCTTTTTAATTGAGCAGTATACCCACAAACAGCATCTTAAGACTCTTCGGGTGATTATCCGCGCTTTAGAAATGATTGATTGGTTGGGCCTTTGCAATCCAAAGTTAAATGAGCAATACAAAGGCAAGATATCAGAAGGTACTGAGTTTAAAAGAGTGTCTACAAAATTTTTAAGACCTTTTAAAATCTCTAAAACATCAATTTCATAAAAGGCAAACTCCAAACAGCACAGTGAAATCGAGCATTACAGGTTATTTATTTTAAATTCTACTAGCCCCAAAATTGCAGGTCACCCGTGTGATTAGGCCACGTAGTAGTACAAAGCAATGAAGATTGTACAAAACAGAGGGGCTACATAACTGCAACAGCCTGATCACCATCAGTGCTGTACTGAAGTAGCTACTGCCTCTTTCATAGGGTTAGGTCAGAAACTGTGCACGCTTAAACCAGATGCTAAGAAAGAAATGGCTAAACGCAAACTCAATTGGGCCTGAGGTGTCAGTTTTCAAAATTGTCTGGCCAACTAAATAGCTAATTGTCCCCAGATTCAGGCAGACCTGGCGTATCCATTTATGGTGGGGGCCACGGTACTCAGTGCAGAAGAACAGGCTATGCTCCTCTGACTTAGGGGCTATAGCATAAGCTGGGCGAATATCGGAGGTCCTGTCTTTCTTCCATTTGGAACTGAGGGGCATATTTATACTCTGTTTGCGCCAGATTTGCGTCATTTTTTTACACAAATCCTGCGCAAACTCAACTCCATATTTATACTTTGGCGCTAGACCCGTCTAGCGCCAAAATCCATGGAGTTTGAGTATTTTTTTAGCATGGACACCTACCTTGCGCTAATGATATGCAAGGTAGGCGTTCCTGTCAAAAAAATGACTCAAAGGCATGTGCACCTTATATATCCTCCCGCATCATTTTGACGCACAGGAGGAGGAGGGCCTTAAAAAATGGCGCCCAGCCTGATTTGCGCTGTTTTTTAATGCCTGGGTGAGGGCAGGCGTTAAGGGACCTGTTGGGCACATTTCCATTGTCTCTGACCATGGACGCAGTCCACAGGTGCCCATCCCTGTCCTCAGGGATACCCCATACCACCCTATCCCATCCCTGGAGGACACCCATGGTTGGGGGAGACCCATCTAAGGTAAGTAGAGGTAAGTAATTTTTTATTTTATTTGAGGTGGCATAGAGGGGCCTAACTTGGGCCCCCCTACATGCCACTGTGCCCAATGGCCATGCCCAGGGGACAGGCGTCCCCTGGGCATGACCATTGGGCAGGGGGGCATGACTCCTGTCTTTGCTAAGACAGGAGTCATTTCCATGGGGGTTGTGCGTCAAAAAAAGATGCTAGTCAGGTTAGAGTCATTTTTTTTACTCTAACCTGACTTGCACCATTCTTTGACGGACAACCCCCAGTCTTCCCTACGCCTCCGCTACCCGGTTAGAGTCATTTATTTTGACGCTAACCATGCCACCGGGCCGGCTACCGTCATTCCTTAAATATGACACCCAGCTGGTGCGTTGGAATGGCGGTGGCCGGCGTTAAACTTTTTGACGCAAACCTTCCCTGGCGCAGGTTTGCATCAAAAAGTATAAATATGGGCCTGAATGCCTTGAGAGGTAGACTGCCAAGACGAAATCTCATGCATAAGCTTTTAGCTAAGGGTGGAGTAAGGGTGTCCAGGAAGACCTCAATGTAAGGATTTGGCTTGAATTCAAGGAACTGTGTGGTTAAATGCCCATACATCCCTCTCATAGCTTGTTGGTCATAGACATGGGCCCAGTAAAGTGATTTCAAAACAGAGGGCTCTGTCTTTCGAATATTGTCATGATCTTCCAAAAATCTAAGTAGTCCTAGCTTCCTGAACCAGCTAGAGACAAACTTAAGCCATGGAACATTTGCAGCACTACTCACTTTCATCAAGTTCCCCTAGGGAAGCTCTATACTCTTTTAACTCTGGTGTAGCCCAAATGTGGATCCAATAGATAAGTGACTTCAATTGTGCCATGTCTGTAATTCATCTAACACTAAAGTCATGAAAAAAGAGGTATAAGGGGCTTGCTTCTCAGACTCAATACATGTGATCTTATAAATGTATTCTCAGCTACGGCCAGCTTCTGGGTGTCTGAATACCTCAAACTTTGAGTCCAAAGAGGGCTGCACTCTGAGCCTTGGCGCAGTAAACCTTAAGAACAGGAGAGATAGCATAAGAATCGGTCCGGCTCTGCAACCGAACAATGGCTTTGGATCTACGCTCTGTTATCTGGGGACATTTATTGAGTTGGGGTTCTCACTTCAATTTATCAGTTAATTTAACTCCCAGATAATCAAAGCTAAAAAAAACCTTTCAAGAATTTCACTGGCAAACTTTATAGCACAATTGTTAACTGTTCCTTCCCCAAATATCATGTATTTGATTTTGTTTGCAGTCAGCTCTAAACCCATGGTTGCATAGAATTTCACAAACTTCTCAATCAAGTTTTGAAGACCCAATAGGCGTCTTTGAGATAAGAAGAGAATCATCTGCGAAAACGAGTGTGGCAACCTTTTTGCCATACGAAATAGGAAAATCATTCTTGCAGGCCATAAGTTCCCCCATCACTCCATTGATATACAGCATAAACAAGGTGAGGGGGAGAACACACCCAGCCGTACTTCACTGGAAGTAGGAATGTGGTTGGTCAGTTTACCCCTGCTTCCCCAGTGGACTTGTGCTTAGTTTTTATCATCTAACCTAGTCATAAGACTTTTAAGAATGTCAGGGGCCCTCATTTCAGCTAGCACTCTCCAAAGATTCTCTTGCAGGACAAGATTGAATGCTGTACGCAGATTTATAAAAGCTACATATAGCTTTTGCTTCCTGAGCAGAACATACTTCCAATATACAAGTGCAAATCTGAAACCTGCAGTGCTTGTTTTTACACAAAAACCTACTTGGAGGAGGGATAGAATTTGTTTGCAGTGGATCCAGCTTTGCAACTTATCGAGAATCTACCTTCCAAAGACTTTCTGTAGATTGTCAGTAAGGCTTAGGGGCCTGTAACTGGGTGGACTACCAGCTTCACCCTTCTTAAAAACTAGAATTATTCCCGCTCCCTCCAAGTATCAGTAATTTTTCACACTACCACAATCGCTTTAGACAAACGATTAACATAACTGGGCTATATTTGAGGTTCAGGTTTCTACAAGTCGCCTGGTCCAGGGCGTTTGCCAGTTTTAATTAACGTAGGGTAGAGTGAGTGTACAGCACACATACAGTGCATACAGTGGTATGGCTGGTAATCCTGTCTGTTGCAGTAATGCTTTAGTTGATTGAATTTGATAAAAAAAAGTGTGATGATTCATTGTAGTTTTGAGATGCGAAATATTCCCTATTGGCGCTCAGTGAATGAAAGCACTCCAAGTGGAATGATATACCTAAAAGCCAACAGCATGTAATGAGAGAGGAACATCCGATTAAACCCCCTTGTAGAAAAGTGACAACAACAACTCGGTGGCAGAATGCTAAAGCTTTCTGCAGCCAAACAGAATAAACAGGTCAGTCTTAGTTCTATCATCTTTGAAAACTGGAAAAATATTTTCTCCATTTCTTATTACGGGTACACAGCAACAATAGTGTGAAACCAATTCGCTCCATGTTTTCCCAGATTGAAAGGTTAATTTGCAGCAAATACTGCTTGTTCCATTCCGCAGTACAAAAGAAACAAAATCGGTGCATATAGATATGCTGTTTTTCTATAAATGGCCACTGGGGTGCTCATTCTTTATCTGCTTGAGATGTAGAATTTCTCTGGCGTTGGAATACAAAAAGCCGTTTGTTGTACTTTCATAGAACAAAATAGGGGCGGGAGAGGATGGGAAGCTGCCAAGCTTTTCAGTGGCACACTTCCGGTGTTCATTTCAAAACATTGCCCTTTCTCAATGATTGGGAAGTTTAAAAAAAACTATGTGGAAACACCCTACAGAAATAGACGTTCAGTGGAAAAAATCCCATAAAAATCACTTCAGTGAGAAGTCTGTTCCTCAAAACCCTTTGCAGAAAACATTTTGCGTACAAACTTTTTTGCACAAGAATTTCCATCTGTAGGCAAAACTTTGCAGAGTAGACAAACTTGACATTCTTTCAAGAGTGCAACGTTTGACACCTTAAGAAAACACGGGGGAGAGGTTTTTAAATTATCTATATCCCTGGTCAAAATCTCTTTTTTACCTCTTTTCTTTCTTCAGTGTTGTCAGTGCAAAGTACAGGAAAAACAAGTATCTATGCAACATGCACTTTTATAGTGCACTGCTTTGGGGTACTTAGCTCATCTTACCATTGCTAAGTATGTTGGGTGTTGACTTTACCAGACCATGGAAGGAAATTGTTTTGTGTATATGGGGTGGGGGGTCGTGAGGGCTGATTGTGGACAGTTACTTTATTTGTATGGCTTTTCACGGGGATGACTGTTTCTAAGCCATCCATATTCAAAGGGTGAAGGTGTATGAACATCGTCTATATCACTGATGGTCTGTTTCTATATTTTATTACGTTTTATGTGGTATTTCCGACGAAATTATGATTATGTAGTGATTATGTTTATGATTTTCTAATTTTGCCTAACCTAATAATAAAATAAAAATCCCACTTAATTATGCAGTTTGCTAAATGGCTTTCACAGAACAGACTCATGATCCCCTGGAAGATTCTAGATCAAGGATGTTTAATTTACACACAGGAGCGCAAGATCCATGCCATATTTTCAGGATACCCACTACCTCTGTAGTAAATGAGCTCATTTAAATTCATTGTATGTGCCTTATCCTATGTGAATACTTAGAAAATTATGCCGTGGGTTCGACACGCATGGATGTAAGTTGGATACCAGTGCTGGAATGACCTGTGGGGCACTTTGGCACTCTGGGACATGGGCCGACTTGACAGTATAGAGAGTGGGAAGCCAGTGCAATTTCCCTTTCAAGCGGCCCGCCTGGAAGTGTCCGAGTGCCCGATAGACTAGTCCAACACGTTTGCACACCCCAGTCCTACTTTAAATCCCACCCCTGCACTGCGTGCAGCTGGTGATTGTGGGCCACGGATGACTGCATCCACTCAGTATACTGATGCTATCATACCGATACTGGTTCCGCATTCAATATTAAAAAACAACTTTTAAAATCCTTATCAATGGGTAATATCGTTATGTGAGATAGCCAGAGCAACTGTGTCAGAAGGATCCTGAGCTTGGAGTTCAGGCTGGGGAGGAAGGACTTGAAGTCAGGTGGAAGATGGAGCTGTTAATTGTTGCAATGTACTGCCAGGGTCTTCTCAAGATCCCAGAGTGCACTGCGGTTTGCGCTCTGTTTCACAGCCTCTTCTGTTTGCGCTTTTCTCCCGAGGATAGCAGAGCTTTTGTTTTTTAGATGAATTTCTCCAGGGCATTAGCAGAGAGACAAGTGCAAAGGTACTGCTGGAGAAGGCGAGCCAAAACATTTCCCGCTTCTCTCGTCAAAGGGAATTGCTTTGTTTTCGCGCATAACATATACACTACACCAATTAGTCAATAAGAAATAACAGCAAAGAACAGAAGATGTCTGTCTCCTGCCAGGCCCTGCATATCTCTTAACAGGGGATATTCAGCGTGCATCAGCGTGGAGCCCGGAGCCGAACAGCGGGATCTTTCTTCAACTCAAAGTGAAGTATTTTATTTGTAGGAACTCATATGATCCTCGCTGAATACCGTTTCTGCAAACAAAACGTGTTAACATTTATGTGATGTAATTGTTAAAGAACCCCCTCCGATATTCCCATTTCACAATTATATAGTGCACTGCATATGTTAATGGGAATTTAGCACCGTGCGTGGATGGGTCATGTTCTCGGCGTGCGGAGTCCTAGTTGATAAGTGGATTATTGTATGCCCAACATCATAAGGATATTATGTCAGTCATATGTTTGGTGTCCTGTTAGGCAAGACTGCATAGGGAGAGCTTTGCACAGAATCTCTCAGCGACTTGGATAACCTTTAAAATTAACATGATGATCTTACATTCTTATATATGTAATTGCCAACTACTGAAAAATTCAAAACATTTAATTCATAAAATAAACTACACTTGGAAATGCTTACCTACAAAATACCTCTAAAATATGTATAAAAAAACCTCTTAATAAACCCAAACACCTTAAAACAAACTTGCTCATTTGATGGGTGCATTATAAAGTGCAATAATTCATTTTATGTTGAAATGTTAAAGTTAAACATTTTTATTGTTAAATTATGTTTCCTGATGGTTAACGTCCAAAACAATGCGCTGGGAATAATGCGGACGATTCCCACGCAAGCGTAACCACGCTTGCCGGAACAACGCATGGCTTTTTCTCTGCCTTAACCATGCATGTGCTGAACTATGCATATGCATGGTTAAGACAGAGAAAAAAGCAGAGTGGTCCAGGAGAGGACGCGGTCAGGTAAGTGAGGTTGGGGCAGGGTTGGGGTAATTTTTAGGGGTGGGGGTGGTTAAAGGGCTTGGTGTAGGGGTGGGAGGTTGGGCTATTGTTTTTAGGGGCAGCGGGGGTCAGGGTAATTTTGTTTTTAAGTCGGGTGGGGGATTGGGGTAGTTTGTTTTTAGGGGCGGGATGGGGGTCAGGGTAGCTTTGTTTTTAGGGTGGGTCGGTTGTTTTTAGGGCAGGTTTGAGGGTTGGGGAAGGTTTTAGGGCTCGGGTGGGTGGTGTTGGGGTAGTTCAGCTTTTAGGGGCAGGGTGGGTGTTGGGGTAGTTTTGTTTTTAAAGGCAGGTTGGGGGTTTGGGCAGTTTTGTTTTTAGGGGCAGGGGTGGTGACGGGGTAGTTTCGTTTTTAGGGCTGGTGGGGGGGGGCAGGGAAGGTTTTAGGGCACAGGTTGGGTGGGGGTGTCAGAGTAGTTCAATTTATAGGGGTGGGGTTTGGGGTAGTTATGTTTTTAGGGGCAGGTTGGGGAGTCAGGGTAGTTTAAGTATTAGGGGTGGGGTACTTTTGGGCCTTAGGACAGAAGGGAGTCAGGGTAGTTTTGTTTTTAGGGTGGGTGGGGGGGTCGGGTAGTTTAAGTATTAGGGGTGGGTACTCTTGGGCCTTAGGGTGGGTGGGGGGTTGCATGATAGAACCACGTATGCCGTTCTCACCCATGCTTTTACTAGGCATGCTTTTACGATGAAAAATCATTGGCAAGGCATGCATGGTAAAGGCATGTGTGGAAACAACGCAGTTGTTGTTCCGACTGCATTGATAAGGCATGCGTGGTTCCTTCATGCGTGCTTCCATCATATACTCTTTCCTGACATCGTTTAATGCCGGACAAATATGTAACACATGGCACAGATCTTGGTTCCTATATGACACAAACTGCCAATATATAAATTCAAAAAATCGCCCTCCATTCTTACTGTCAGAGTTTGAAGGTCAAGTTTCCAAATTTAAGACCCATCGCAAAATGTCTTACATTATGGTCAATACGAAAAGCATGGTATGCTAGAACTTATTATATTTATTACCCAAATGACTATCACATTCTGCTTTGTAAGCAGTCCCTAAGTGTGTTGAAATCAGGATATGTGTTGCAGGGCTTAGGAAGCACGTTTCATGTTTGTTTGTATTATTATCATCATAAATATTATTACTATTAGAATTACTGGAAAATATAGCGCTGGAATAAGTGCTTAACACACACATTTTTAAGCCCGAAGACAGGCGGAAATATTTTCAGGGGGCCAAGAAGTCAATGACATCCATAGATTGCATTGTTTTAAATTTACAACTTGTAGATTATCCAGAAACTTTTTAAACTGACAAACACTTAGGGGCATATTTATAAGAATGTGGCGCATCGGTCCAGATGCACCACTTTTCTTGCATGGTCCCTGCCCCACCTAATGACATCATGATTGCACAGTATTTACAATACAAAGCACAGGGAGGCCTATTGATTTAGATGGGAGCGTCATTTTAACGCCCGCTCTGAGCAGGCCTTAAAATTGATAGAAAAAATAGTCATAGATGATACCTCCTTTCATACCCTTAATTAATCCCAGTGACCTGTTTCAGATTAGAGCCCTTCAGACATATTGTCATATTTAATGCAAATTTCGCACAGGTTATGTGCATGCTTTTGCTCAAATTAATCTGAACATTGGAATGTATGTGTACGGAAAATAGTTCGCAATAGCCCTTGGAGTATCAGCGGTCAAAGTTTCCATTGGATGATCTGTAATATCTTTCTGAATGTAATGGTGAGTGCATGTTTGAGAATGGCTCTCACAATAACAACTAGGATGGTTTTACCCCACAATTCTTTACTGTGTAGATTCCTTTGTGATATTGCCCTATTAGATGGGAATACCAAGTTTTTCCAAGAAAAGAGGCCTCTGCATAATGTAGATGCTATGTCAAGAAGACATCAGGTCCTGCAATGCAGGCTTCTATTTTATTTTGATGGGAGTTTATAAAGTGTGGACGTACCTTTGCACGACAGTAGGTGGGTTTCAATATTATTTCTGAATTCCATGAATGAGAAACAAAACTTGAGGTGCAGAGGTAGGTCAATCCAGAGTCTAGGTCCATTTGCTTTAAACGCACATCTATAAACTTCTAATTCTTTTGCATTTGCAACTTAGAAAAAGATGTGGTTCTGATAGCATGCCTGCCTCCAAATGTATTGAACTTAGAAGCCAGTTGGTTAGGTTGTCTCAAAAAAACTGTTCCCTAGATAAGGCACTAATGTCCATTATTATACTTTTTCAGCGCAGCATTTGTGTCATTATTTGACGCAAAAGCGGCACAAACTTACAAAATACAATTGTATTTTGTAAGTTTGTGCCGCTTTTGCATCAAAAAGCGGCGCAAATGCGGTGCTAAAAAAGTATAAATATGGGCCTAAATTTTAATATGGATTCTAGCAAGGAGAAAAAGCCAGTGCTGACCGTTCAAGGTAGGGAACAATGCTTTGTGAACAAAGGAACTTCTGCAAGAAAAATGGCTTTGGTTGGCATCAATAATAATTCTGGGAGAATATTGAGTAAGGTCTTACCTCTTTCAGCGTTGTGTCACTCCAAAAAGCAGGGCTCAAAGGTTCCACCATTTGTAAGCACTATCTCATTCTTTGTTGGGTTGAGGTTTAGATATACTGTAGACATCCAGGTTTCAAGGACTAATCAATCAATCAATCAATCAGGAATTTGTAAAGCGCACTACTCGCCCGTGAGGGTCTCAAGGCACTGAGGGTGGGGAAGAAGTGAGGGGAAGTGCTGTTACTGCTCGAACAGCCAGGTCTTGAGAAGTTTCCTGATGGTAAGGAGGTCTTTGGTCTGGCGCAGGTGGGTGAGAGGAGTGTTCCATGTTTTGGCGGTGAGGTGCGAGAATGATCTACCGCCGGTTGTAGTTCTGCGGACATGTGGGACAGCTGCGAGGGCGAGGTTGGCAGAGCTGAGATGTCGGGTCAGGCTGGAGAAGGAGAGCCGTCTGTTGAGGTATTCTGGTCCGGTTTTGTGCAGTGCCTTGTAAGTGTTGGTGAGGAATTTGAAGGTGATTCGCTTGTTGACTGGGAGCCAGTGCAGGTTTCTCAGGTGGTCTGTGATGTGGCAGTGGCGGGAAATGTCCAGGATGAGGCGTGCAGAGGCGTTCTGGATGCGCTGCAGGCTCTTCTGGAGTTTGGCCGTGATTCCTGCATAGAGGGCACTGCCGTAGTCCAGTTTGCTGCTTACGAAGGCTTGGGTGACTGTTCTTCTGTTTTCAGTGGGTATCCATTTGTAGATCTTTCGAAGCATGCGGAGGGTGTTGAAGCAGGAGGAGGAGATGGCGTTGACTTGCTCGGTCATGGATGATGAGGAGTCCAAGATGAATCCTAGGTTGTGTGCGTGGTCGGTGGGAGTCAGAGCGGCTCTGAGAGTGCGGAAGGAGTGGAGCTGAAGAAGAGGACTTCCATCTTGTCAGAATTGAGTTTGAGGCAGCTGCTCTTCATTCGGCAATGACCTTCATTCCTTTGTGGAAGTAGGTCTTGACAGAGTCCTTGGTGAGGGAGCATATGAGATGATGTAGAGATTGTGGGATAGGGTGATGTTAGCGAGAAGGGCCATGTAGATGTTGAAGAGGGTCGGGCTGAGGGACGAACCCTGGGGTACATCGCAGATGATTTTGGTGGCCTCCGAGCGGAATGGGGAGGTGGACTCTCTGGGTTCTGCTGGTGAGATAGGAGGTGACCCAGTCCCTGGCTCTGTCTCAGATTCCTGCATTGCTGAGGCGTGAGTGTTGGGTGTGGTGGCAGACAGTGTCGAACGCGGCCGAGAGGTCCAGGAGGATGAGGGCTGTTGTTTTGCCGTTGTCCAGTATGGTTCTGATGTTATTGGTGGTGGCGATGAGGGCAATTTCAGTACTGTGGTTGCTGCGGAATCTGGATTAGGAAGGGTCCAGGGTGCAGTTCTCCTCAAGGAAGCAGGTTAGTTGCCTGTTGACAGCCTTCTCAATGACTTTTGCCAGGAAGGGGCGCAGGGAGATAGGCCGAAAGTGCTTGAGGTCCTTTGGGTCCGCCTTGGTTTTTTTGAGGAGGGCGTTGATCTTGGCGTGTTTCCAGCTCTCTGGAAAGGTGGCGGAATCGAAGGAGCTGTTGATGATCTTCCATAATTGGGGTGCGATGACGGAGCTTGCTTTGTTGAGGATTTGGTGAGGGCAGGGGTCAGATGGAGAGCCGGAGTGGATGGTGTTCATGATTTCGATGATGTCATTGACGGGGGTGCTGGAGCGCAAGAGGTTGGGTAATCTGTGGTGTTGGTGGTTGCCAGTGGGGTATGGGTGCTGAAACTGTTGTGGATGTCTGCAATCTTGCAGTGGAAGTAGGAGGCTAGGGAGTCACGGAGGTCTTGTGATGGCAGGATGTCATTGGAGTTGGAGCTGTGGTTGGAGAGGTCCTTCACGATGTTTAAGAGCTCCTTGTGGCAGTGTACGTTGTTGTTGATTCGGTCTTTAAAGGCGGTTCTCTTGGCGGCTCAGATGAGTTGGTGGTGTCTGCAGGTGGCATTTTCGAAGGCTGTGTGGTTGCACAGAGTCTGATCTTGGCGCCACTTTCTTTAGAGTCTTCGGCAGGTTTGCTCAGATTCGTGGAGGTCGGAAGTAAACCAGAAGGCCTTTCTGTCGGTCCGTCTGTTGGAGGGATTCTTGACTGGGGCAAGAGTATTGGCACAGGTGTCGACCCATTTCCTGAAGTTGCCGACAGCTGCATCAGTGTCGGTGGTGTCGACGGGTGCTTTCCTGGAGAGGGTCGCGATAAGTTGGTCTTCGGCGACCTTGTTCCAACTGTGATGGGGGATCCGTTGTGGGTGATGGTGTGTTGTGGGTTTCTTGAAGGAGAAGTGGATGCAGCAGTGGTCTTTCCATTGGTGTTCGGTGGTGTAGCTGAAGGAGACGTGATTGCTGGTGGAGGAAACAGGGTTGAGTGTTTGTCCTGCAGAGTGGGTCGGTGTTGTGATGAGCTGTTTGAGGCCAAGGTTGGAGAGGTTGTCGAGGGTGGCGGTGTTGTTGTCGTTGGTGTTGTCAAGGTGGAAGTTTAAATACCCGAGGAGTATGTGGTCAGTGGATGCGAGAGCATGCGTGCTGATGACGTCAGTGATGGAGTCGCTGAACTGTAGTTGGGGGTTGGGGGGCCTGTAGATGAGGGACCCACGGAGAGTGGTGGGTGGGTCAGTGTGGATCTGGAAGTGCAGGTGTTTGGCAGTGCTGAGGGTGTCTTCGGTGTTGGTCGTGATCCTGAGGGTGTTCTTGTGGATGATGGGGATGACTCCTTCTTGTTTGTTGGAGCGGTCCCTGCGGGTGATCTTGTAGCCATCCGGGATGGCTATGGCGATGTCAGGCGCTGAGGAGGGGTTCATCCAGGTCTCGGTCAGGAAGGCGCCGTTTGGGGAGACGGAGTCGAGTAGATTTCATAGCTCTACTGCGTGCTTGTGGATGGGGCGGGTGTTGAGGAGGATACATCTGATATGGTTGCGTCTTGTCTTGGTGGGTGGGTCGTTGGAGTGGAGGCTGGTGAAGGTGCAGTTCCGGCAGAAGGGTCCGCGGGTGGTCTGTGGGGAGGCTTGAAGGCTGTTAGGAGAGCAGCCAGTGTTGAGGGCGCAGCGGGTGGCATTGTCGTAGTGAAGACGTGCATGGCGGTGGTGGGGGGGAGGGAGCCAGAGGTTCTAGCACTGGGTGCAATCCAGGCACGGACGGGCACAGACGGGCTTGCCTTTGGTGCAGCCGCGCAGAGGCGGCCATTAAGTAAGGAGGTAGGGGGGAGGAGAGGACAGCTGGGTGGCGGGAGCGGGTTGAAAAAAGGGGCGGGCTGCAAAAAGGGGGCAGGGCTGCAGGGGTAGCAGCGGCAGGGGAGAGAGAGGGGAGGGGGAGTGAAAGTGAGAGAGAGAGAGTGGAGTGAGAGAAAAATGAGGAAGAGAGTAGGGAAGCAAAAGGAGCACAAAGGGACAGAAGAGAAGCAGAGCAGAGAGCAAAGCAGAGAAAGGAGGAGAAAAGGAGGAGAGAGGCAGAAGGTAGCCTAGTAGGAAAGCAGAGCTCTCCCACTAGACACCAGAGATGAGGTGCAGGCAGAAGCCTGTGGGTGGAGGAGGGCCTTGAACTCCTGACAGGGGTCAGGAGTTCAGAGGAGCCAGGGAAAGGTCTGTACTTGCAATGTGGAGCCACGGGAGGTAGAGCAGTGCGCTTAACAGGTCAGTGGTATTGCTCAGCCTACCATGCAGTGGCCCCCATTTGGTAGGGAGGTGGGGGGGAGGAGAGGACAGCTGGGAGGCAGGAGTAGGTCCTGCCTTGGTGGGTGGCTCGTTGGCGTGGAGGCTGGTGAAGGTGCAGTTCCGGCAGGACAAGGGTCCGCGGGTGGTCTGTGGGGAGGCTTCAAGGCAGGCAGGAGAGCAGCCAGTGTTGAGGGCGCAGAGGGTGGGGGCTGCAAAAAGGGGGCAGGGCCCCAGGGGCAGCAGCGATGGGGGAGGGAGAGAGGGGAGAGCGAAAGTGAGAGAGAGAGAGCGGAGTGAGAGAAAAACGAGGATGAGAGTAGTTAAGCAAAAGGAGCACAAAGGGACAGAAGAGAAGCAGAGCATAGAGCAAAGCAGAGAAAGGAGAAGAAAAGGAGGAGAGAGGCAGAAGGTAGCATAGTAGGAAAGCAGAGCCCTCCCACTAGACACCAGATATGAGGCGCAGGCAGAATCCTGTAGGTGGAGAAGGGCCTGAAACTCCTGACAGGGGTCTGGAGTTCAGAGGAGCCAGGGAAAGGGCTCTACTTGCAAGGTGGAGCCACAGGAGGCAAAGCAGTGCATTGACCAGGTCAGTATCTGAGAACAAGGATATGTTTGGCTGATGATGTTTTAAGGTATAGTTTGGTGTTTTCAGTGTATTGGTAGAAAACAATGCTTTACTGCTAAGAAGCAGTTATGTGGGTTCATGTAGGGGTTAGAAACGATGGGAACAAGACTAGAATCCATGTGGAACCTGACAAGACATGGCTTGGGGGAGGTATGGAGGATTACACCTCTACCAGGAGGAGAACTATTTTAGAAAAAGTTGCATAACACCAATGTATAACTGAAGGGTTTCACATAAGGTCTGGTTGTCTACTATATCAAGACCACTAGGAGGCCAAACAGCACCCAGAGACACGGATCACCATTATCAGTGGTTGCAGAAACGTAATCTACTACATGGATGATGGTAGTCTCTATGGAACTCTGGATATTTTGGAATGGCAAGGGTGCCATTCTGACAATCTCTTTGAGGAGAAAAACTCTGCCTCGTCCTGGTTGGAATTATATGCATGCAGGATGCCGGATGCACTGGCTCTGACTGACACTGGGATACCACACTCCTGCTATCTATTGAATTTGTAAAGTAGAATTTCCCTTAAGCGTATTGAACATCAAACACACTTGCATTTACCTTTCTGTGGTGCTTCTATCCCTAAATGCTGACCATTTATTTGAGTTGAGGATCAAGTCCTTAACGTCTGCTGAAGTTCTTCTAGACTCTCTTGTTTGTGCTGTCAATATGCCTGTGAGAATGCCACCAGATAGCTCAAATAGACCAGAAACTTGATCACTCCACTAATAAGTCCTCCGTTACACTTACCAGAGACAAGAGGAGTGATATATACTTTCATATACACGAGAAGGTGAAATAAGTCATTGACTGTATCCTTCATGCAGAGGTCCAGCACTTACTTAGTTTGTTGCTTGCTAGATCGAGGGATCTCAAGTAGGACCCGAGTTGATAGAGAGTCCTGTGCTTGTGGGCTCATAGATCCTTTGTTTCCAGTATTCGTTTGGTGATATGCTAAACCCTTCATTATCCACATTTAGTCTGATTGCGGAGAAACTGATCCCAGATCACCAGGTGTGTCCGGTCAAAAGATGTTCACATTATAGGTGCACATAAACATTCATCTTAATCAAGCCGCAAACTCATCTTTGAAGTCTCTTTCTTTCAACCCAAAAATACTGAGAAACTTTGTGGTATTTTAAACCACACCGAAGTTGTTTGTGCTACGTTGCACCAGGAGGAGACAGCAGTTCTATCTCTAATAAGATATGGAGTTATTACACTTTTAAAAACGTTCTGTCACACAAACAGGAATCCTAGCCATATACATACTCCTCTGTACCGTAGTGCAAAGGTGAATGGGTGATGTGATGTTTATCGTAGGTTTTGTGTACTGGGCAGGTACCATTCCAGAATAAAATATTATGCCAAGACAAACATTTAAAGTTAACGAACATCAGACATGTATTGTACAGTGCAGCACATATGCAATTTGAAAAACACAAGGCGAAATTAAAAGATTTATTGTATTTAGCCTCTACCTTAAGGCATCAAAAACTATGGATGGCAGCACAGGAACGCCCATAAACCACTTATGGCACATTACATTTAGGGCTACTTGGAAATTACATCCTTTATCAAAACTTGCTGTCACTTTGCACCTGTTCAAGGTCTTAATAAATCTACCCCTTTGCTTCATTTTTTCTGAGCTGTTGTTTCAGTGCCTTCCACGTTGCCACCGTGTTCTTTCTTTTTGAGAAGTTACTAATGGGTTGTATCTTCACAACAACTCATAAAGCTATTTTGAAATTGACATCTTTATTGCAACTGTGATTACTTTGTTGAGGTGTTCCTTGACGCAGATTCACACCATTCCATTTGCGCTAATTCTTGACTGTTCATCCACAGCTACTTTGAGAGTCCAGGAATCTTTGGATGTCAGTATTCTGTACACAGTCGGAAACACCTGCAAACCTAACTTTAAATATTCACAGCAACTGTGAATGAATGAAAAGCAAAAGGGTGCACCTTCACAAGGACAGCCCTTCACTTCTTATGTGCTTTTGAACAAGTTGTGTCAATGATAATATTAATGCTTCTTTCTATGAGGCAAGACGCAGCATTCCTGTATAAATCAAACAATCCTTAACAAGAAATATTTCCCCAAATGACCCTGGGAGATACATTTTCACTATCCTTCAAAAAGGATCGCAAGCCAATATTCTACCTGCAGTCTGGCATCAAATCCAATTTTTTCAAAACTTGACAAATATTTTACAAAACGGAGAAGGGGCATGCATTTATTTTATTCATGACACCAATTAAAACATATTGGTCTAGATTGTAAACCAACTGGCGAGAGAAGAAGATATTGGGGGTCATTTTGACCTCAGCGGTCTTTTTCAAAGACCGCTGAGGAACCGCCGTGCTGAAGACCGCCAGTGCAGACGGTTTTCCGCTGGCGAATTATGACTGCTGGCAGCCCTCCATCCTTTTTCGGGCAGAGAGCTGCCGGCAGCCATACTGGCGGTCGGCGGGGAAGTGGAGGTTGCTCCACCTCCACCGCCCTGTCATCAGAACATCGCCCACCGAATCACATTCCATGATTTGGCGTGGCGGTGTTCTGGTGACGGGGTGCTGGTGGCAGAGCAGCCCCCATGGACCCAGTCCCCTCCCGGAGGATCAACGGACAAGGTAAGTTGATTGTCCGTTAGGGGAGGGGAGTGGGGGGACGTTGTATGTTGTGTGCATGCATGGGGGTGTGCGTGTGAGTATGTAGAGGGGGGTGTGAGTGCGTGTATGCATTCAGGTGTGTTGTGTGTTAGAAAATGTGTGCATGTCTGTCTGTTTGTATGTCTGTATGTATGTGTGCGTGTATGTCTGTATGTAGGTGTGCGTGTCTGACTATGTGTGTCTCTGTTGGCATGTTTGTTGGTATGTGTGTGTGTATGTGTGTTGGTGGTGTCTGTATGCGTGTAGGGTGGGGGTGTGTTCCAATGTTGGGGGTAGGGGTGGGGAGGGGGGTCCTGCCACCTTTGGGTGGTAGCAGGGGGTAAGGGGTGTGGGGGGAGGACTCAGGGGTGGGGGTGGGAGGTGGGGGAGACCCCTATCAGTGCCAGGGAAGGAATTCCCTGGCACTGATAGTGCTTACCACCATGGATTTCATGGCGGTTCCCAACCACACAAAATCCATGGCGGTCAGCAGGGTCCTGATACCGCCGGCAGTCTTGTAACAGCCGCCAGGCTGGACACCGTAGTCTCCATCCCAGTGGTCGTCTCCGCCCTGGCGGTCGGAATGGAGAAGTGGTGGATGACCATGGCGGTAACCGCCATGGTCATAATTCAATTTATTTCTGCCTGCCTGTTGGCGGTATTACCGCCACTTCTCCCCCGTCCGCCAGGGTCATAATGAGGGCCATTGTTGCCGATTTTTCTACATATCTGATGTTATATCTGCGTTAGGATGTTTTTGTTTTAATGTTATAACTTAATGAATACTATGGAACACAAAATTAGTTTTAAGAATATGAAAAGTTCACAATTATTCTGTCCCATATAAACACAGGAGTGTAGCTGTGACAGCATTATAAACTATGGGAGTTGATTTCAGTGTCAAATCAACATGTAGGAGACATGTTAGCATCAGCTGCTTGGCACTGTTGGTGCATTGGTATACAATATGTAGACTATTGTTGGTTGGACATTGGTTATGCCAGTGGCAGGACTCACTGGAGCGTTCGGTTCCTCCAATTATTCAACAAACCCCTACAAGTGTAATCAGTGACTGGTAAGTTTGGCTTATTGTGTGCTTTTCACAGTCTACTGGTGCCTTCGTAGGACTCTTGTATTCTCTGGCTCAGTTTCCCTTTGTTACTCGTGCTGGGTGTCTCTCACTCTGCCAAAGTACATTCTAGTAGGTTGGACGTCCTGAGCAAGTGTCAGTACATACATTGTCAATGGGTTTGCATGGGTCTTGCCACCAATTATTTGTATTGCATGTCCTTTCCTATCTTGAATCCCTGTGTAGGAGCTGGCTGTAAACATAGAAATCTGCCTGAGCAGGGTACAGTGACAGCCCTTCTTACTATTAGTTCCTAATTGTTGCTGTTACCTGAAGACTAGAAGGACATGCAGTTGGTGCCCCCTAGACCCATCCAGTGCTTTTACCTGAAAGCTCTGTGGTCATGCCCCATCTGCTCCATGCCACACATCAGTACATTTACCTGAACATGAAAGAGACATACTCTTCTTGCTCCTGCTCAACAGTTGATACATTCATTTAAAGACTAGAAAGAGAGGTCCTTCTCAGAGTCTCTGTCTAATCAATACTCTTAACTGAAGATTGGAGTAACAGCTCCTTCTGCTCTCCATATACCTAATCAATACATGCACCTGAAAACTAAAGGGACACACACTCCCTCTCTGTCTTCCTAATGGATATATTTATCTGACACATGGAGGCCCTCCTGCTCCCTCCCCCCCACCAACACATTTACATGAAGTTCATAGGGACAGATCCCTTCTTCTATCTCGCCCTGACAGATACACTTACCTTGAGACTACAAGGACAGGGCTTTCCTGCTACCGCTGGCTGTTCAATACATTTCTCGAATTATGTGTCCTCAAACCTGTGCATATTTTCGTAATCCCTCTTTTAGGTATGACCGTACTATCATTGGACCTTTCAAATTGCATGCTGTTGAGTGCCTCCTTGTGAGGAATGGGAAACTAGGAACCATCATTGACTCCACTGTCTATGTTGTTGTTTTTAATTTACTTTGTGGGCCTATTGTGGGACACCGAAATGTACTGATTTTATAATGATATATAGATCAACCACAATAATAGCCCATGCCATGTGTGCATTAAATAAATAACACAAATGTTTAAAAAAATTGTATATTGTTGTGGAAGGGGGAAGGAACCTACACTGCTCTCACTATTATAAAAAGAGAAGAGTTAATTCTTCCTTGGATTATTCACAGAGTGTTCCTGGTGGAAATGGGCTTACTAGAAGGAGAGGCTCTTCAAATGATAATGTATGAGACCAGGAGGACTATTACTCAGGTAATGAAGTTTATTGGTAAAATAATACTTTTAAGAACAACGTGCAAAGCAGCAAACAACAGACCAGGTACAAGTTCTGTTTCTTTAACTTCATTTTAATTTTATGAAGGACATGAAACATGTTACCAGGTTTTGCACATGATAGCAATATATACCAATAATCACATTAGATTGACAGCATTGTAGAAACCACATGCTCAACTGTCTTTCAGAGGGTTATTGTAGAGCATAAAATAAACGTGAGCATGTGAGCTTTGATATGTAGTGAGTGTCTGACGGATCATTAGTCCTGCGTCTAGAGGGAAAATAATGGCTATAATGACTATTTGGGACCCTGGAAACAGGTACAGGCCTATTGAGATGCACTCCCACCAGACTAAGGACCATTATGTGTATATATATATATATATATATTTAATATATATCCATCTCTCTCTCTCTCTCAGTCTGTATATATATATATATATATATAGATATATATATATATATATATATATATATATATATAGAGAGAGAGAGAGAGAGTAGTCGCCAGTATAGGAAAAGTGTTTTTTTCTTTTTACCAATAACTTTGGCGTCCTTTGAGGAATCTTCTAAAAATTTTGAAAATTCGTTTGTCACTCACTTCAGCTGGTGTCTTGAACGTTTTGGGATGATTCGTGAAGCGAGGGCCGGGAAAAAGAGGGGGGTCCCAAAATGCTTTTTCCCATGCAATTTCTATAGGGATTTTTAGACACTACTACAGCCAGAACCGCTGGATGGTTACACCAAATTTGGCAGAAAGGTAGCTCTTAGTCCAGAAAGTGCCCCTTTTTATTATTTGATGTAAATCTGTTCAGTAGTTTTCATTATACTGTATTAAAGGAAAAATACATTTGTATATCCAACAAGGAAGTTTTTGGCAGCCATCTTGGGATCAAAATACATGATAGCACCTTCAAAATGATCTCCAGATATAAAAACAAGAAATGCAGGGAAAAATGCACTTTAAGGAATATATATATATATATATATATACATCAACTATGCTTGGGTAATGGGAATAACGCCTGGCGCTATACTCTCAGTACACTGGTCCCCAACAAAGTAGTAGTTAATAATACATAAACAAAAATACTGTGATATACACATTATCACTCTGTGTTGAATCTTTTGTTTTGCATGTGGATTCTGGTAATTTAAAAAGACAAATAGGTAATATTTTATTTGGGGAGTTTTTTACGAGCAAAGCGTAACTGTAGTGAAACTAAATAATTTGAAAATATATTTTTGAGATGGGGCTATAATTTGACCATCAATAATAAAGCTAAAAGAAGAGCTCAGACAATGGTTAGGGAAGAATTATTAACAAACAAGTCAAGCGTAAGAAAATTTAGTCACAAAGACAAAGATGTGAAGGCAATCGCGGCCCACGGGGATCACATGGGGCAAGGAGGGGCACGCAGGGGTATTAATCAAATTAAAAAATAAATTTAAAAAAACGTACCTGCATGCCGCGCCGCCTCTCCTCTGTCTCCTCAGCAGCAAGCAGACACAGGCTCCCAGCCTGCCCTGCGGCCAATCCTGACGCTGCTCAGAGCAGTGTTAGGATTGGGTGGGAGTGCCCAGCCAGGGTGCTCCCAGGCAGACTGGGAGCCAGTGCCTGCTCTCTCCAGCCTGGCAACACAGTGTTGGGCTAGAGAGTGCACAGTGCCATGTGTGTTTGGTCGTCCTGAGACGGCCGACCGAAAAACACACATGCAAGGGGAGTGCTCCTCATCCCCAAAGCCCCGCCCCTTTAACAACAAAAAAATAATCAACTTAGTTTATTATCCTTCAGTTGCTAAAGGATTTGCAGCGATTGCTGCTGGCAGGGGGGACGCTCCTCCGCCATAGCGGAGGAACCGCTATTGTGTGAGGGATCAGAGTAGTCTGACATGGGGAATGTGTTGCGAATTGGGGAAGGAAAGAGGAAATTGGATAGTGCACAAGTGAAGGGGATGTGCCGTTCAGAGAAATCTAGTGATTGTGAGGTGCGGGAAAGGTGCATTAAGTAGTATATGTGGCATTGAAGTATTCCCCTGGATTCCTCGTTTCGGCAGAGCAGTGGGATTCAATTCAGGGGAATTCCTTATCAGTTTGGGTTGGGTTGCGTGGCTCGGGTGAAGTGAGGAATTCAGCATGTTAATAGTTTGGAGAGGGGATGTGAGATAATAGTTAAATGAAGTTATCTACCCGCAGAGGGTATGAACAGTTGGGAGATATTTTAATCTAAATTGTCTATGAATTGAATTACCACTTATGAGCATGAATTAAGGAGTTATTATTTTCGTAGGAACCCATATCATGGGGAGTACAGCCATGCAAAACAACAATTAACCTGGGAAAGAACCTACATACAATAAGTTTGAGCTCAGTGGGCGTGTCAAGGTGAGACAAGCAATCATTTTCAATTAATTAAGTAATCGGGTTTAAAGGGAAATTGGAGTTTTGAAAATATCTTTGTTGTATACTTTTTTGGATAGGATCTGGTGTATACTAAAATCACAAGTGCCCTATGAATTGAAAGAGTTGATTTATTATCCATACATTGAAGCAAGTTTGTTTTAAAATGCATCATCTACATTTCTTGAATAATCTCATACAGTTAAGATTATAACAATGCAAATGTATTATTTACAGGAAATAAGTGTACAGAAGAGTGCTATACTTTCTGCGCTCAGAGGATGCATAGTCATATATTGTGAAATGTAATGTACAGAGATGAATATATACTGTTTAAGGTAATGATATTTTGGGGGAGGGGTATGATTGTTTGGGGTATGGAATGATTAAAAACAAATGAAAAAAGATTTACCACATTTTGTAATGATTCCCCCGGGATAGACAATGGGTTGGCTATGAAGGGGTTGGCATGTCACACATATCATGGCAACTATTTTGCATCTATATTCGGTCAAGGTAAAAGGGTTGGAATTATGAGTATGTATGTTATCTATATTGTGTTCTTGTCTCGTAGTTTCTGATTATGTTATAAGTCTGTATAAAACAAACTGATGTATAATTTCTGTATTTGTAACAGCCCTGAAGAAGCGCAATGTGCGCACACGTTTTGGCTGTATGTGCTGTATCCAATTCCATCATACATACAAAGTCCCCACATACTTTGCTACTTTACGTTTGGTACACCCCTGCTGATCTAGTGCAGCATATGTACAGTAGCTAACTTCCCAGTATGAAGGTTATCACAGACATGGGTGAATGCTAAGATCAGAAGACCAGCATTCCTGTGACTGCTGCCATTCCCAAGGTACATACAAATTCAAACCTACATCATCATGATTGACACAGTAGGACATTTGCTAAACCATGTTTCAATAATGGGACAGTGTCAGTTTGCTGTATACCCGCTGATCTCCCAACTTGGCTAATGTAAGATGATGAATGTGGCTAACTGTGAATTCCAATACCCAATATGGGTACACAGGGCAATGAGGGACATATTTCAGGTGCAATGACTACACCTGTGCCCATGCATTCTGTCATGGATGACCAAAATAGACACTGTCAGTATATATTTCTTTGTTGTATTAATTTTGATAAATGGCCAATCCATGTTTAGCGTCAGATAGTCATCAAGTAACGCACAGGATCCCTGCCATTATGGTGTCATAGGGGGATTATGTGGCTCAGGGTATACTGTAAATGTAGCATATGTAACCTACACACAACACAGGCCAACATGTAAGGGACCATAGAAAGCATAATAAATCATGAGCTTTACTCAAACCACATGAGCATCACACAGTGACTGATTGTCCCTTGATGCACAAGCCACAATACCTGAGTGACTGGTATTGCGGTGCACCAGGAATGTGGCTTTGCATGTCTCTCATAACAACAAATGATTAAATGGAGTACACTCTATAAATGAGTCTGCAACCAATTGAGGAATCATGTTTGTCACCACATGATAGTTAGGGCCACTGCATGTGGGCATATGTGTGTGTATCACTCACTGGAGTGACAGGGTCTATACATGTTTGCAGTGGTATGTATGTTGGAGTATCATCATGCCTGAGGGGCTGGGCTTTCAGATATAATGTCACACACAGTAATATTATTTTAAAGTATTGTACAGTACACAGACATTGAGCACATTTCACCCTTCCATGCTTTACAGGTGGACCTGCCCCTTACACAATTGGAGAAGTGGCTCAATTTGCGGCCCCAGACATATCCAGTAAGTGTCGATATTTCAGTTCTGTGTTATGTTTGCAGCTGTTGTGTGATTGACTCCTGAGTGTCGGACACATAGCAAGGTATGATGTGCTGGCACATGATCTGATATTTAACTTGACTGGAGTTTGACTTTTTTTTCTCCATATTTGAGTTGGACAATCATTGGCGTAGAGTCATATTTTGGGATGGTAGTGCAGCCCTGTAGGCATGGCCATGTGAATAGGGTGACATTTGTTGTTACATTTCTTGTAATGAAAAATTTGGAGAGGGCCATTTGCATGATTTAGTCAGCAAGTCATACACTGAATCACACAGAATAGGGATGCCAAAGTATTACCCACAGACTTGAGCCACCCTGTTCACTAATGAACATGTTAGACTGTATGTTTGACTTCCTACAAGCATCTAGCTCCACATGTTGTGCTACGTTTATGTGGCACTTGAGTACAGTGTCATAGGTGTGAATGCAGCTCATGCCGAGATAGGCGCTTGCATCTATGTGCTTGTTGTAGGACAGGTATTGGTGGTATCAAAGGATGTTGACAATTGTCTGCAATTACAAACATAAATGTGGATGGGATTGTCCAATGTTTGTGCCTATCCTAGTTGGACACCCTCCTTACCTATGGTGGACTGACTAAACCCATGTACAGCTGTCCAAAGCTTCCTATCTGTCCTTGATGTTTGAAAGTATGTGTTGCTGATCCATCCCCCCCGGAGGCACAGGCTTAGGGTTATGAAATATGTGTACCTAGGTGTGAGGATCCAAGTGTAGTACACAGACATGTAATTCTGTAATTCATTTGTTCCAACCTAGGATACCCACTCTTGATTAGCAACTGCACACCATCCTGGCAATTCCATTTACAAATCAGAGATCTTGTGGCCCTTGATTGTCATCCAGAAGATAGTCATTAGTTGGCCTGTCACATGTGGAGGACTTGCAGCATTTGTTATGTGACTAATGGCAGAACAATGAAACTTAGAGCAATTAAGTATGCACACATCTTTTTGAGAATTGCTGTGCTGTTAGACAGGACATGTGTAGGCTGCGTTGGCATGTAGTTCCTCAGGGAGAATCTGTGATCAGGACGGTGGTATGGCCTGTTTCAGCTACATTAGATGTATTTTTTGATTATCATCAGTAGCTGTATGACACACTGATGTACCTAATGTTTGGCTTTATCTTTTTTAACAGCAGCCAATATGGATGTCAACCAGATCCACAAATTTCAGAGGAGGGTGATGTGTTACTGACACATTCTGGATGTAGAGTCTGGGTTCCGCCACATGGCACGGCATTATCGCCATGAGAGAGCATCAGGGGTGTGGAAGGCATTTGCCCAAGGGGGCCCATCTGTGTCCACAACAGCTGCCACCACCAGCACCACCACTACGACCCAAGTGGCAGTAAGGATGACAGCCACCACTGCAGGGCCATAAACATCCTCCGCTCCTGGACCACTGACAACAGTCCTTGCACCTCCCCCTCCAAGCATGGCCCCAGCAACTGCACAACCCTCCACAACTGGCACACAGACCACCCCTGCTGCAGTCATTGACAATGTGGAATTTCGTTCAATGCAACGTGACATGCAACGGATGTTGCACAGACTGGACAGGCTGCAGCAGGAGGTGTCCCAGATCTATAAGAGAGTGCGTGGGATTAAGAAGACCCTGCGGAGGGCAAACTTGTGATTTGGAGACCCTCAGCCATGATTCCCTCTCTTTCCTCCTCTTTGCTGGTTCTTATATTTAGTGGGTTTAGGGGGCTTAGTGTTAGGTTAGAATAGGCTGTTAGTTTAGTTAGTATTAGTGGGTTGGGGTTGGAGTGTATGATATTTTTACATGTGTTTTTTTGTGGGTGGGTGGGTAGGGGATGATGTTGAGGTTTTTGTGTATTAAAAAAAAAATACAAAAAAATATATATTTGTTTAGTATAAGATAGTATGTGTTTAGGTAAGTATAAGTTGTCCTCCATGTGTCCCGTAATATAAGGGGGTTGGGGGGGTTGATGTTTAGAGTGTTTAGTTAAATGTGATAAGTAAGTTTAGCTTAGAGTAGTTAGGACCAGTTGTGGGTAATGTGTAGTTAGGATAGGTTAGGTTAGTTAAGGTGTTTCCCCTAGTTTTAGCATCCTATTTTTACAGTTAAATAAATACGTAGGTACTCCTTTACAGTATGTGTCATATGCTTGGGGATCAGGGCCTTGGCATGGGTGAACAGTGTCAATTTAGTATTTGCATTTGTGTTCCATCCTGCATCCAAATCCCAATTGAGCTGTCACATTGGCAGCTACACCAAAGCTATTTCGCTAGGAATCTGCAATCCATTGAACCCAGCACTCAAGGTTACTATGGATCCCAATGTGTATTTACGTTGGGATGTATGTTTGCAATCTGTCATACTTTGAGACCAGATTTGGTATTGAGGACACTGTGGTACGTCTGCCTGCAGCCTGATGTTCATGTGAACCCTGATAAGGTGAGTGATGGTATAATCTCATGTAATATAGTATACATAACTCACACCTATCATTTCTTAAATTGTACTGCCAGGTTACTTATTTGTACTTACACTCACACACATCCATTCCTGCTGTCTGGTGTGTGTGTGATGAAAATGTTGAGTCAAATGTCACATACCTAAAGATTGTCTTGAAGAAAAAGTTTAAGACAATGATTTTCTGCTGAGACATCCCTTGAAGAAGACTTATTCTTTCCAACACAGCATTATACTGTAATATTTCTATTTACTTCACATTTAACCCTCATGAAGGGAAGATGATGGTACAATCCAGACCACAGTGCATAGTTATCAGCCCACAATCTTTCAGGCCAGTTGCATTGACATTCTATGGGCATTGACATGAGGCAAAATCACTAATCTACCTTACGGTTGATGTGTCACATTGCACAGAGACAAAGTGGTTGTGTAAGTGCTATTTATTTTGAAGTGCTGTAGTGCTATATTTACATAGTCCAGGATTGTGAGTCCATTAGTGTGACGCCTTCTATTGTGATACTACACAAGTGTAAAAGGACATGTCATTGGACATGCTGGGGTGAAGTGTCATACAGTGCAGAGGGACATGAATTGCCAATGAGGTAGTGAGAGACAATCACAGAGCATAGTGTCAAGGTAAACAGTGAGCTGGAGAATAGTGCTTGTGAGCAGCCGTTGCAAGACTGGCATGTTACAAAGCACAGGACCTTGGTTATAAGTGCCCATGTGGCAGGGACTAGTGCTACCGGGTACTCTTATGGGTGAAAGAGATCTGTTCCACTTCTTCGTCTTCTGATGTGTGTGTTGTCTCCTTTGCCCTTGGTGGTGGTGGGTTTGAAGGGGCAACACACACTTCAGTGTTTGAAGACATGGAGTCAGAAATCCCCTTTAGCTGCCAAGTGTGGGTCTATTAAGGGCAGTACTGCAGCAAGGAGGAGCTGCTGATTCTTAAGGATAGCACCTACACCACTGTGGTAGGCAGCCAGGTCAGCCCTGAGGGGCTCAATATTGCATTCATGCATGCGTTTAAAGGTTTGTTGTTGGAGGTGTTGTGCCAACTCCCTTACTGCTGTGCTGATTTCCTTCACACTTTGTTGAAGTTCTTGCAAGATTGATGTTCGCCCTTGCATTGCTGCTGCCTGTTCTGCAGATGACATCATGCACAAACGCACCCCTTCTAGGCTGGCTGCCATATTTTGCATCCCCACCCGCACCTCCTTGGCCAGCTCCTGCTGTACTCAAACTACAGTCCTCTCAAAGCTGGTGCCAGTGTCGTCAGAGTCCTCAGCTGGGTTGGAGCTGGCAGGTCATACAATTGGGGTGGTGGGTGGTTCCTCTGTGATGGCTGCTACTTCTGTGCTCCTCCTTGTGACTGAAGGTGGGGTCTGGAGGGTTCCAAGGACAGCTTGGAGGGTCTGCTGGCTGATGTTTGTCAGCTCGTCATCCATGTCATCAGGGAAGTCCTGGACAGGCATATCCCCAGGAGAGCCATCGTCCTCTGCAATGAGATATAGTACAATTAGTGTGTCTGTGTTGTGGCATTTGTAACTTGATGTGCCTGACTTCCTATTAGTTGCACATTGTGATCTTGGTTCCTGTTCATTGCTCCTTTCTTTAATATTAGCATTCTCCCAGGCCTATGCCCCACCTGCATGTCACATGTAGCGTGGGCAGTTTGGGGAATTGTCTGCGTCACATCCTCTAGGTGTCCAAATTGTATGTTGCCACCTTATTGTACAACTCAACCCTCCGTCTACTTCTATTCTCATGTTGTGGCCTTGCACTGGCTGTGGGTGTTCTGATGGCACTTGCACCACACTTAACAATCTGGAACTGTCCCAGTCTCTGATATTTCACATCCAGCTATATGTTGCTGAGACCTAGCATATACTTTATATAGCATTGGCATGGCACAATACAGATGTCAGCATTGGTAGTGTGTAATGTTGATGTTAGGGAATGTGTGCTACATTGGATTGCACTGATGGTCCTAGCATTGTTCCATTTCCTCTTCTGACTGTGCGGGTGTGTTTCACTAGCCGGAAACATATGTCCTCCCCTCAATGCTGTTGTCTGAGCAGTATGACAGTTGGGATGTTGCATGGTGTCATTGCAGCTATTGTGACCAAGGCACAGGGCGGACCCTGACATGTGCAGCATGGGTATGACATTACTGCTGTGTAACTCATAATGTTTATGACAATGGCTGATGTTTGTAGCGACTATGGACATTCACATTTGACAGGATTAGCACATTTTTATTGATTACAGGAGATTGATAATGTCGTCATCCTGAACCCTCTAATTTGGGTGTGTTTGATCCATGGGCACGTAGCTGCCATTAGCTACTTGACGTGCACACACAGCGGAGGTGGTAGTGGCAACTGTTGTCAATGTTAAATTCCACTTGCGGATATGGCCTGAGACTGTTAATTGAGCCCTAGTTCATGTAGCGAAAATGCCAGCTGTCGTGTGACAGCAGGCCAGTTTTACATTGTACCCTTCCCTCCTCGACTGGCTTTACCTTTCCAACATCCTTGGCATGGCAGCACACCCCAATACAAAGGTTGTTGGTGTAGTGTTGTACTGTGCCCCAGGTTTGCCCTGCACAGCCCATGCCCCCGTGCCATGCCCCTTTGCCCTTTCCACTCCCTGATTATCATGACTTACATGCATTGTGTCCTCCCCCTGCTTACAGTTAACATTTAGGCATTTTTGTTCCCTATGCCACTTACCCTGCATCTGTGTTTTCTCTTGGTAGTCTGTGCTGTCCTGTCCTTGAATCCCTGTGACAATCTCCTCAAGGATGACGGCTGCCACCATCTCCTCCATGTGGTCCAGGGCCTCCTGTGGTGCTGGACTCCCACCTCCAGTCTGCAGTGCTGCTTTCATTTCCTGGCCATCTTTTCCTTGGTCCGGCACTTGCAGTCACGCCAGCGTTTCTTGTACTCGATGACTGTTCTCCGTACTTCTGCCACACTGTTTATCTTGTCAACAATTTGTTGTCAAATTGCCTCTCACCTACTGATTGGCAATTTAGAGGTGACAAAAAGGTGGTGCTGGTGTTCTGTCACCTCTTTCACCAGTATTTCCTGCTCCTCTGCACCGAACCAACACTTCCTTTTCTTCTTCTCCCTCTCCTGGGTCTTGTGTGGGTCCTCCTGGCTGGTTCCTGGTCGGTTGTCATCTTCCTGGGGTCTCTCAAGGCTTCTGGGATCCATTTTGGCTCTCCTTTGCACATTTTGCTGTGTTTGCGCTGCTTTTTGACGCAATTGTGGCAAAAAGAGGTGCGTATCCAGTTTGCGACTTCGTAAACCGGATCAAAGTAATTTTCGCAGCGTTAACATTGTTTTTCTTTACGACGTGACTCATTGGTTTGAGTAAAAAAAAATACTCACACCAGTAGTTTGCACTGCCGAGCATCAAAGTATAAATTTGGCGCTCGAGTGGTGCAAAGAAATGGCGCTAGCCGCGTTAAAATTTTTGAAGCAAAACTGCGTCAGTGCAGTTTTGCGTCAAAAAGTATAAATAAGGGCCTTAGTTTGAAAATGCCACTTTTAGAAAGTAGGCATTTTCTTGCTTAAACCATTCTGTGACTCTGCCTGTTTGTGGATTCCCTGTCTGGGTCAGGCTGACAGTTGGGCTGTTTGTGAATCTCCTCTAGACAGTGACACAAAGGGAGCTGGGGTGTAGCCTGCATATCCTGATGAGTCATCTCAGCTGGAGTGGAGGGAGGAGTGGTCACTTACACCTGAATCGGCTGTGCCTGTCCTCAGACAATGCAGTCTCCAACCCCCTGGTGTGTGTCTGGGGCCTGGCCTGGGCAAGGCAGGATCTTGTGAATAACATAGTCTTTCCTTTGAAGATTGCCTACTTCAAAAACAGAAAGGGGTATAAGTAGTGGGCCCAAAACCCCAAATTTTAGATCAGTTCTGGAACCAAGAGGAACCTCTGCCAAGGAGAAGAGTTGAAGAGCTGAGGAGAAGTGCTGCCCCTGCATGTGACTGTGCTTTATTGGGCTATCCTGCAGTTGCTGCTTCTGCCTGTGAAGGGGGACAAAGACTGGACTTTGTTTCCTGCTTGAAGAAGACTCTCCAAGGGCTTGAACTGAGCTTGCCTCCTGTTTTGAAGTCCGAGGGCCATCAAAGACTTCCTCTGCCAGCACCTCGACTCTCTGCTGAGACTCCTACCCTACCAAGTGGTGCCCTACCCAGTCCCTGGGCCCTTGAAAGGTGAAGTTGTCAGAACAAGAGGTGAAATCCACGCACAGAACGCCATGCGGGAAACTTTACGAGGCACCATCTGCAACACAGCTGATAAACGACGCAACACCATCAACACGGCTGGGAGATCGATGCATTGCAGCTGGAGAAATGATGCAACACCCGCTTGCGCTGCTGATAACGGTGCAAACCTCACGGAGCACGGTTTTCTAACAGAGTGAGACCGGATTTCTCATGGATCGTCCTTGGGCATCAAAATCATTGTGAATTGACACAGATCTGAGGTGTCCTGTCCAGAAATAATCGATGCATCACTCTCTTGCATGAGAGAAAAATAATGCATTGCATACCTGACCAGAGAAGAAATGACGCACGGCCTCACTTGCGAGTAAGGAATCAGCACATCGCTGACTTTCCCGACGCACGCAGTATGGCTTTATTTTTTATGCAAACCAGGTACTTTGTGTAAAATCAACGTTTCTGTTGTTTTCTTTGGAGTAAGACTCATATTATTTTGAAAATGTATATCTTGACTTGTGTTTTTCGGATTTTTGTTGTTTTGGTCTTGTTTGATTTAGATAAAATTACCTATTTTTCTAAACTGGTGTGGTGTCCATTTTGTAGTGTTCTCACTGTATTACTGTGTGTTGATATAAACACTTTACACATTGCTTCTGGGTTAAGCCTTTCTGCTTGTGCCAAGCTACCAAGAGGGGAGTGGGGTTAACCAGGTATGGTTCTCCTTTGCCCTGACTAGAGTGAGGGTCCTTGCTTGGACAGAGTGCAAACTGACTGCCAAACAGAGACCCCATTTCTAATAGGGGGACACTGGGGAGTGCGGAAGCAGAGGTTCTTTTCAGCATTGGGTGCCCAATGTTATCCTTTGGGGGAAAACCATGTACTGCATTCGGGCACTTAATAGCGATTTACAGCACCAATCTTCTGGAGTTAAGGTAAATATGGGGCAAGTGCAAAGGCAGTACCAACAGGTCACTTCGGGAGGCACTGAGGCGCCTGGGTGCAGAGGTGCTTTTCAGCGTCGGGTGCCCAATGTTATCCTATGGGGAAAAACAGACACTGCATTGGGGCACTTAGCAGTGACTTACAAGACAATTTTTCTGGATGTGAGGTGAGCATGGGGCAAGTCCAAGGCCACACCAATAGTTCACTTTGAGGAGGTTTGGGGCGTCAGGTGCAGAGGTGTTATAGCATTAGGTGTTCCTTTTACTTCAATAGGAAGCAGTACGGTTACAATGTTGCTGCAAGTTGGGCCTAGAGAGTCAGTTCGAGGGACCCCATGGGGGGGTTTGACCCTTGAGGTCCTCCGGCACATGGCCACACCATTAGTCCACTCCTCCTCAGGCTGTGGGGCTTGGATACAGTGGGGTCTTTTGGCATGGGTTCCGGTGCTGGAATTTCTCAGGGTTTGGGGGAGTGGTCTGCAGAAACAGGCTGCAGACACAGTTGGGAAGTCCATTGTTGGCAAACTCATGGTGGACTTCATTTCTGGAAGGCCTGGGTACCACACTGACACCATTGGGCCTCTTCAGCTCAGACTAGGTGACTCAGGTGTAGTGGTGATGTCTGCCATCTAGTTTTTGTCAGCCCCTGTCCTCACAGTTCTTTCTTTGGTGCCTGCAGATGCAAGGAAGCAGTGCTCCTGCTTCAGGGGAGTTCTTCTTGGTGATTTGCAAAGAACTGGTGGCTCTACCGGGTTCTTGGAGGCTGCAGCGGCAGGACAGGTCAGTCACTCCTAGAGGGTCTAGTGCAGCATGCAGGCAAGCAGGGTTGACATCAAGTCTGTTGTGCTCCTCGGTTCTCGAGTTCAGCAGGCTTCTTGTCCGCTCCTTCCTTTTTGTACAGCAAAGATCTGAGGATCTAGTACTCAAATACTCAATTTAGAGGGCATTAAGAGGAGCAAAAGGTAGAAGCCAATGGGCTACTTACCCTTGGGGTCACTAAACCCCCTCGATTACCACTTTCTGTGAGGAAAGGGCATCACCCTGTCCAGAGATACTAAGGGGCATATTTATACTCTGTTTGCGCCGAATTTGCGTCGTTTTTTTAGACGCAAATTCGACGCAAAACTAACTCCATATTTATACTTTGGCGTTAGACGCGTCTAGCGCCAAAGTTCATGGAGTTAGCGTCATTTTTTTGCATGAACACCTTCCTTGCGTTAATGATATGCAAGGTAGGCGTTCCTGTCTTAAAAAATGACTGCGATGCATATGCGTCGTATTTATACTCCCGGGCAAAAATGACGCCCGGGAGTGGGCGGGATTAAAAACCCCGCATTTGCGCCTCTTTTTAACGCCTGGGTCAGGGCAGGCGTTAAGGGACCTGTGGGCCCAGGGGACCAGGGACACCCCCTGCCACCCTTGCCCACCCCAGGAGGACACCCAAGGATGGAGGGACCCATCCCAGGGAAGAAAAGGTAAGTTGTGGTAAGTATTTTTTTAAATTTTCTTTGTGGCATAGGGGGGCCTGATTTGTGCCCCCCTACATGCCACTATGCCCAATGACCATGCCCAGGGGACATAAGTCACCTGGGCATGGCCATTGGGCAAGGGGGCATGACTCCTGTCTTTGCTAAGACAGGAGTCATGTTAATGGCGTCTGGGCGCCCAAAAGAAATGGCGCAAATCGGGTTAAGACGATTTTTTTGCCTCAGCTTGACTTGCCCCATTTTGGTGACGCCCAAACGCCATTTTTCCCTACGCCGGCGCTGCCTGGTGTACGTCGTTTTTTTTCACGCACACCTGGCAGCGCCGGTCGGCTAACGCCGGCTAACGCCATTCAATAAATACGGCGCCCGCATGGCGCTTCAGAATGGCGTTAGCCGGCGCTAATTTTTTGGGCGCAAAACTGCGTTAGCGCAGTTTTGCGTCAAAAAGTATAAATATGGCCCTAAATTCCACCACATACAAGATGGCAGAATTTCCACTGCTGTGTCCACTTCAGGCCCGTCATCCTAGGGGTTTGTCCATTCTGGAAATGTTACACACCTCCTGCATAGCTAATTTTCCTGCCTGTCTAGATGCCAGATGGTCCCTGGGGCGGGGGCAGCATCCTCCTCTGAGAAAGGCCAGTTCTGCATACCAAAGGTGGTGGGCTTGCCCTGGAATGCAGGTCATCCTGTGGGGAGGGGTAAGTAAACACCTGTCCCAGAGCAGGCTTTGTCTTCTGACCTCCAGAGAGCAAAGGCTGTCACCCTGTGGGGTCAGATTCTAATCTGTTTGTGGCAAACTGGTCAGAACAGGTCATTGAGCTTACCAGCACTTGGTAGGTTTTCAGGGGGCACATCTAAGGTGCCCTGTGGCTGCATGTATTAATAAATCCATCACTGGAATCAGTGAAGGTTTATTAAAATGAGATGTTTGCTATCAAACATTCCTATTTTCAGTGCAGCCATTCTGTAGCTGGGGAACACATATCGACCAGTGTCCAGCACATATATTAACAAGCATTTGCAATATAATGGGTCTCACGTTTTCTCGAGGTAGAGCTATTAGCGTTGTAAATTCCTAACTGGACTTTTCTTGCCACACAAACTGAAAATAAAAAGTAAAACAGTTGACATAAGTGAGACGATTCAAAGAGCTGATGTGAGCAGTGAAGAGAGAGACAAAAGGAAAAAGAAGTTCGCTCTCAGTCAAAGTTATCAACATAAGTGCAATTATTCATGTAACAGGGTCTATGGCCAAGGCCGTAACAAAACCTCCCTAAGGAGGGAAAAACGTAAAGAAGTTACCAACGTAAACAAAATATTTTTGAAAGGCAAGCCCACAAACGAGTGATAGTGATGGACGTGAGGTGGGTGTAGTTAAAAGCCCAGATACATACAAACACATCAGAAAAGCAGTGCTTGCGCGCTGCTATGCTCAACCTAAAAATGGTTTCACTGTTCATTTACCATGTAAATTGCTGGGGCATATCTGCTCTGGTTGATATGCTCACACATGTAATACAATGCACCCTGCCTTAGGGCTGTAAGGCCTGCTGTAGGGATTGTTGCGTGGGCTCTCATTATTCTAAATGAGACTACTGGATTTCTAGGTAGCAGGGTTGTTCCTGGTGTGGGGGACTAAGTCTTTCCCACTTGGAAGGACCACTGTCACCCCAAATCCAGTATTGCTCCGGCTAACTAGCAGTGCCTCATTTCTCCCAAGGGGAAAAGATGATTAGGCAGCCGAGCGCATGACATCTTTGGAACTTCTCAGGGAAGTCGTGGTCACTCAGATCCAAACCAGCTCTCTCATTTACAGTATGATCTCATATACAAATGACAAAGGCAGTTTGAGTTTTATAGATTGTTTTAATAAAACAACTGCATTTTAGATAGTAAGGCGTGAGCCGCAATAACCAGAAAAATACAACACAGTAGGATTGAAATAGTCACGAGGAGAGTGAACCATAAGAATGACGCTATCATGGCGTTAATAATTTCTACTCTCCCTCAGTTCGTTCTGTTTCGAGCACAGCATGTTAAGCTTCTAACTTGCCTTTCAGATTCCCCAGGAAGACATAAACCCTCATACCTGAGCAAAGGCCTGTGATCTGGATCAGTATCTGCAACGAGGCATTCAGCGTCTAGCTGTGGTTCCCTGGTCGGAATCTCCCTCTTGCGTGTATTGGGACAAGGAAGTGTTTTTATAACTAACATGTCAGTGTGATCACAAAATGTCCCTACGCAAGAACGCCAAAGACTAAACTCCTACCACGTCTATCGGCAATGTACCAGACTGTATCCTTGACTGAAGCACAGAGTGAACAGGAATGTGTTATTGAGGACTCCAGTGCTGAAGTAGGCTAAACAGTGTGATATAAAAAATAAAACAAGACCGTAGAACTGATTATTTGAAAAATAACAGTACGAAGCCGAATAAAAAGCATTTAGAGCAAAGTGCACAGAGGCTCTAAGCTGCGAGCAAAGGAATAAAATACATCCAGGGCAAAGTGCACAAAGGCCTAAAGCCTGAAGCTAACGCGCAAAGGATACATAAAACTGACCACACTACACCCTCCCCTTGTCGGTAGCAAGTGGTTCTGATAATATAAAAATATTCCCCAGATACAAAAAATACATCAAACATATTTCGACAAGGTCAGAGGACAGTAAAGCAGAAAACTACTTTTAAATTGGGAAGCATGTGACAGAAAAGCTGAATTCGATAAAATGTCAATTAAACAAAAAAAAAAAATCCAATTCTTAGATAGAAGCCACGGAAAGCAGGAGATCCTTCACTTCGACAGTTGTCAACACCGGAAAATCCACGCCCAAAATTATCATGGAGCAGGTGTGTTCCAAAGCCCCAGAACCATCCAGGGCGGCACCCCGTGCAGGGCCTATGAAGGAGACAATACCATCTTCCTCCAGGAAGGGAATCTCATAGTCTGCCTCACGAAGCAAACGCAACCGTAGTGCACAATTCTGGGAATGAGCCCTAATCGGGAACATCAACAGATCAGTATCGACCACTGGGGGGTGCTGCAGTGAGAGACAGAGAGCCAGTGCATGTTCAAACGAGCACCAAAGGCACCGAAACACGGGTTGCACACAATCCAAAACTGGTCGGAATGACAGAGACCAGTCACACTCCAACTGTCCCAGGAGTGTTGCTCCAAAATGCTGCATCATACGTTCACGACACAGCTGCGCTGACGGGAGCGCCAATATGGGATCTCGTCGCAGTGGGACAGCCATTGCGGAAGAACAGCAGCAACAGCAAAACCCCAGCCAACAAAGCCAAAGTAATCGGAAATCCCCCGAAAATGCTTCCGAAAATAGAATGAATAGCCGAAGGTATTAAACCGAATATGGAAGAGAAGGTATGAGCAAAACCAACACCAACGGCTTTGAAAAAATGTGCAATTCCAGCAGTGCTGGAAGCATTAAGTTAGTATTCAAAAGGGACTGTATTTCCGCTGATGACCTTGCCACCTGAAGTGTGTAGGTCTCGCTAGCAGATGTAAGGGCCACATGTTTTTGAAACAATAGAGCTTTCAGTCGACTCAACTTGTCGAAATTCACCTTGGAAGTAGCAATATGAGGCCAGATGTCCGCTACCTCCCTAATTTGAGTGGGGGGATACAACACATTCCCGCAGCACGTAACGGCCTTCGTGACAATGACCACGTAAACTATCCCGGCACGCATGCCACAACAGGGTTCACTGTTAAGAAGGACATAGCTGCCGTTTGAAAGCACCTGGAAAGTGTTTTTAATTACCGGGACTGGAACTCCCTTAAGATAACAAGCTAAGTTAGCAATCAAGGCATTACACGCCCGTGCAAAGACAGCTGTTTACAAACCATCGAATGGCTGACTGAAGTTTTGCATTTGCTACCGCTAAGAAAAACCTCCCTCATACCATTAAGACATCTGTATAGAAAGGGAAGCTCCCACACCTCATGTATGTAACTGTCTCCCAACCGTTCATATCTACCCACCGGAATGTGTTTTAAACAAGAAGTAAATTGCAGAGTGAAGATAGGCAAATTAATAAACCCGTGAATCAACCACTCAGCTGTCGGAATCTCAGCCACAGTAAAAGGCAATTTCTCCAACCTTTCAATATTTAACATAACATATGTTGCTTCCTTCTTAGCCATCAGCTGTTGTTGACGTGTTAAATTAAAGGAAACAAATATCTCCCTGGCACGAATGTGCTGCCACGGAACGCGACCTGCCTTCAAGGTCTGTAGAGTCCAACCCAACTGCATGATCGACCGCGTTTGACTCTGCCCATGATATAAAGAAGACATATCAGATTTAATAATGTCTATAGCAGAGGAAACAATGTTGTCAATTGTGTATACACGGTCTGAAAGGGTATGCATGCCATTATCCACAACGGACAAAGCCTGTATCAAATTTTCCTGATCAATTTGCCTCAACCGGGCCGCTGCCTCCTGTTGTGAAAGCTTCCAAATCTCATTATATACTTCATACAAAAAACGTTTCTTCCGTGGTATTCTTGGTCCTGACAAAAAACCTTGCAAGTCAGTATCATTAGACAGTAACGTGAGATGTGTCTTAACTGCATCCAGCGTGGATGACTTCAACCATTGTTGACAAAGTTTCCCCACGCTGTATGTAGTAATTATATCAGCATGTTCCGGTGATATGTAGCGAGGGTCTGCCCTACTAGTCCTGAACCCCCCCGAAGAGGTGACAAAACGCTGATGACACCCATTAGTGTCTATGGGCCACAATAACCACCCGCCCGGATGTATCAATGAAGTGTTAAGCGTACCATTCTGGACCCAGTCTGTAAGCTCACTAAACGTGGCATTAAGATATTGCTGCCAATTTTTTAATTTGGAAGGGGCAGGTATGCTAGGCAAATTCAAGTCTCTAATCGTTGCTAAGCCCAAACAACTAGTCTGTTGTACAGTGTCATTCAGGAAAATCATTTGGACAGGTATAATACATGCCCTAAACAATGTGTCCCTACCCCGCATTTGCCAATTCTTCGTTCCCCAGACACTTTTCAAATCAACAGTTTTGGACCAGTATTCATACCCCTTAACTGAAAGTTTGGACACAAACAAATTGGAATACAGTAATTTAGTATCAGTTAATAACATCTGCTTATTAGCATGCGGAGTAACTTTAAAATAGTAAGACTTAGCACTCTGTTGATTATGCCCAGAAAAATATGCAAATTTATCAGAATACATTTTAGAACTCCCCTGTGGAGGAGTCGGGCAATGTTCCCATTGCATATATTCAAATATCGATTTAGGGCTACTGGCTTTATGAATAAAGTGGTGTCCATAATAATTGAAGCAAAACATGTCACCATAATTATCTCTAAATAGGTAAGCATCTTCATTTTCATAGATAGTATAATATTGCAATTCTGTCAACATAGAATCAACTGTCTTCACATCCCAATCATCAGATACTATGCCTGGTATTACAATATCATTCACTGATAATTTGAGAATATACGGTATTTGAATCATCTCCGTGGGACCATATATATCAAACATCACTTTATCCCACACAATCCCATCCGGAATTGGTACTGCAGAAATGTTCACAAAGGACAAGTCTCTTCGAACCATATGTGAAGAAAAATGTGGTTTCAACACCGTCTCCACGTGCTCAATGTCAGATCGTTCAGGAAGAAAATGACCATGTATTACCAGAAAAAAGGTAAACACAAACCACAGCCATAGAAAAAGAGTCATTACAGTCATAAAAAGCCACAGATAGTTCCAAGGAACAACAAAATATGTGTTCTTAAGGCAATACAGCAGCTTACGTGGTCCCAGGGCTGATGTTAAAGAGGACGAGGAGTCCGACACGGTATCATCAGTGGTGTCGAAGCAGCCAGAGGCAGTCCTCGCAAAAGGTGCAATCGTAAACAAAGAAGCAGATGGTGGCTCTCGCCTTGGCACACTATAAACCACATGTTCAGCAATATCAGTAGAACGTACAGCAACTTGATCAAAAGATTCCAAATCATTCGCCGTCTGCGGAACAATCGCAAGATCAGCTTCCACCCTCCCCAAGCTCGGAGAGGAAATAGCGTTGGTGCAAATCACCTGCAGCGGGACTTCTTCCCCAGTAGTGAGAGGGATTCCGGAACTACTGGGTGTCCCTATTGGTCTGCTGTGCAGAATCGGCCACATGTTGTAATTTGACATTGTCAATGGAAACAAAGCGATTTCCTTTGGCCCCTTGAAGCGGTGGCAAAATCACAGTTCTTGTGCCGTGGATCCCCAGCACAGGGACAGGCACCTGATAGGAAGGACCAAATATTTTTTTCACTGCGACCTTTTCACGCACAAGATCCCCAATCCTGGGAATCCAACCAGTAGGCGTTACTGGTTCATCCTTAATTCCTGTGGAGGCAGCACTTGCAGAGGAGTTATTATCACGGAATCGTTGTAAATCCTGCAAAACAGTGACACAATCATTTATGTCAAAGGGCGTATCTGCCGTCTCCACACCAGGACCATCTAGATCAGGAACATACATTCGTGTTCCAAACAGGCACTCATATGAAGTACGACCCCCCAGGGACCTTCTAGGCAAGTTATTAAGTGCTCTCTGTATTCCAAATAGGTGGGCTAGCCAACTAAGACCCGTACCTATAACTCTGGCCGTTAAGGATTGCTTTAAATCGCGATTTAAACGCTCCACGACAGAATTTCCCTCGGGATGAAATGGAGACGAGAACTGGAGCTGGACCCCCAACGAAGCCATGGTGTCCCTGAATGCCTTAGAGGCAAAAGCAGGGCCCTGGTCCGAATGGAAAGCCGCAACTGCATATGTATCGACAAAGATGCGCAAATCTTTAATAACAGTTCGAGCGTCAGCCGAGCGCTGTGGCCAGACCCACACAAATCTGGAGCACGAATCTACAGCAATATATATTTGTATGCACTATCTGGTGTCAGCGGACCACAATGATCCAAGTACACACACTGTAAAGGTTTATTCGATATGAGAAGGGGTGTCTGCTGCGGGCGTTTAGCCGTGGAAACTTTAATTTGTTGGCAGACATCACAACAAAGGACATACTGCTTTGTCTCCTTGTAGAGACCAGGCCACCAATAACGAGCCTGTAAGAGTGAAATGGTGGCAGCCACGCCTGCATTGGCAGAAGCCGCCCCCTCATGTGTTGCAGTAATTAATCGAGGTCGCTCAATTTTATTGGGAATTTCACGTACACCTACGCCTGGGATTTTAACTACAGCGTTCAGCATACCACCCATACAGTAACTATATTTAGAAGGGAATCCTTTAGGAAATGGCGTGCCATCAGCCGTAGCTTTTATGGCAGCCAAAATCTCTGTGTCTGGTTTGGAACTCGAACGAGTTACTGCGGCCACAGTGGCAACTGCCGCTGCCGATTTTGCGGCTTCATCAGCCAAAGTATTCCCAGCAACGTGTATTCCAACGCGCTGATGTCCAAGTGTATGCACAACATGGACTTTAGGAAGCGTTTCTTTCAGATCCTCAACCTTCCCCCACAGCAATTTGTGTTTAATGGTGTTACCTTTGGAATCTCTGAACCCATTCAACCTCCAGTAGTGCAAATATTCATTGAAAGACTGAACACAATAATAGGAATCACAAACCAGCAATGTAAATATCACTGGATCCGCGTGTTCCAAGGCTAACAATAGAGCTTTCAGCTCAGCCAACTGTGCCGTACAATCTCCCAAGGTCTGTGTATAAGTATGTCGGGGCAGAACCTGTCCCCCTCCATATAGCCGCTCACTACCGCACATGCAGCAGAATACTGTTGTTTAGTCCCAACCGCTGGTTGCGCAGAGCTATCGGTGTACATGACCACCTGATATTGGTCAATAGGCAATGTGCCAGCGGGAACTGGGTACTCCATTTCATATTGAAGAAATTCTTGAGTCTGCTGTTTAGGGTCAAATATGTAATCTACATCAGTGGCTGTCAAAGACGTTGCCCATTGTATCCATCGCGGGTGCAAAGCTTTCGAATTAGGAACACTCGCTTTTGTAACAGCCTCTAAGGCTGGAATCGGGGAAACAACAATAATGCGTTGGCCCTGGACAAGAGGACGTTCTTTAATCACAGCCGTCTGTACAGCAGTGAGAATTTTCTCAGTTTGTGCAAAACGTTGTTCTGCAGCAGAATACAAGTATGACTTGTATGCGATCGGGACTGTCTCACCCTCATTAAAGGTGACATAAGTAAACCCAACGGCACCAGGTATAACCCTGATGACCAGATGCGTTTTATTGTCCGAGTGTGTAAATGCTTTACTGCTAAGAGATCAGTTTGCAAATCTCGAAGAATATGTGTATGCTCTATCGTCCAAAATCTACTCGAAAAATTCGGGCGAATCAATTCGTATAATGGTTTTATACGTGTAGCGTAATCAGGAATGTAAGTTCTGCCAAAATTTAGAAATCCCAATAATGACTGGAGTTTCCGAACCGTATTAGGAGGTTGCAACCGCGCACATTTCTCTAAAAAGTTAGGCGCTAAGCTCTTGCCCTCATTCGACAACTCATATCCCAGGAAAATGACACTGAGGAAGGCAATCTTTGATTTTTTAAAATTAAATTTGTAGCCGATTTCAGCAAATCCCACAACAATGCGGGCTACCCGCTTCAAATGTTGCAGTAACTCATCATCTGTCAGATAAATATCATCAACATACGACAAAGCTTCAGGGTCCAACTCGTGCAGAATTTCAGTTACACAAGCCGAAAATAGTCCTGGGCTATTCTTATACCCCTGAGGCAGACGACAACACTTTTTCTGTGAGCCAAACGCACTTAAGCTCGTATAGTCCCTACTTTCGGGCGCTATATTTTGGCAGAAGAATCCATTCGAGATATCCAATGTTGTTTTGTATTTCTTACGCACAATATTATTCATGAGCGCTGCGCTGTGTGAATTTTGTATCGCATATGTGCGTGTATGTCCATTTAAATGTCTGTAATCCACCACTATCTTATAAGAATGGTCCGGTTTAGCCACTGGAAATAAGGGATTATTCATCGGCGAGACACAGGATTCAATTACTCCCTGGTACTCCAATTGTGTCAGTATTTTCCTAACCAATGCCCTTGCTTCAAATTTTATAGGATATTGCGGTTGCGGCTGAGGTTCCCCCTTTATCGGAATTACATGATAAGGTGAATTTTTATCCCACCCCACATTATTTCTATATAGGGCGGGAGCCTGTGCCAGAGCCCATGTTTTGCTATAGGACTCTGCTAGTTCTCCCGGAACAAGTGGTGAGAATGAAGGTGTAATAACCTCCTCCCCAACTGGACAGTCACGAACAAAGTCAGGTTGCCAATCCTGTTCGGCCAGCAGAATGTCATACAATTTGACTACACGATCCCAAAAGATGGCGTTTATAGTACGCTCAATGTCCCCTTCTAAATGTAAAGTCACTGTATAAACTCTATCGGGTTCAGAGACACGCATATCTGCTGTCTCGACTTGTATGAAGTCATCAGTTGCTTTCACCTCCAGATGCTCTAGAAGAATCCGGCGAACTATTGTGACCTCTGCCGCGCTGTCTAACAGTGCTAACGCCCATGTCTTGTTCTTCAAGAGAAGTCTCTTCTTGAGTGGCATGTCTAACTGAGACCGCCGCCACCTTCTTCTTTTTAAATTGCTGTTTTTGCTGGATAGGTTTCTCTTCTTGCTTGACAGAAACCTCCGTGGAGCCTTGTGATTCCTGTCTCGGTTTCACGTACTCTGTTCTCCGCTCTGACTGCCCACCTCTCTCATTTCTCTTTTCCGATGAGTCCTGGAAGGAACAAGATTGGTGTGTATCAGTATATTGATATCTATCAGGCGTCTTCAAATTATCTCTATTTCTAAGATTATACCTATTCTGTGGGGTCTCCGACTGCAGAGATTGTCCCCTATCTTTCTTAGGTGTCTGTTGTTTTTTCTCCCAGCGCTTTTTAGTACCCTCAAGTTGCTGTTGTTTAGTATTATCTTTACTATTCTTACCCTGTAACTGGGGTTTTTGCAGTCTAGCCCCAAGGCTATCACGACCGATACTCGAATATGTTTCTGCTATTATTCTCAGCAGCTCCCGCTCTTGATTAATTTGCGGGACGTCTCAAAGACGAATACGCACTGCTAGCGCTACCGCCTCTCCTTTGAGATTACTCAAAATAATAGAAGAAACAGCGGCAAAATTGCCCATCAGCTGCATGCCCAAATCTAAGAGTGGGGCAGCCCCATATTCATCTTGTATTAGTTTCAGCACTTCCGGTAAATTAGCCAATGTTGGTGTACTGTGTGCTGTAGTGTAGAGCGCGGCAAACACCGTGCCCCAAGTATTACAATGATCCACAGTAGGAACCATTTCATACGGCAAACACATCGTCAATATTCTATGTTTATCCTGAGGTCCCGTATGGGGAAATACTGCTTCCAGCGTATTAATTTTTTGCGCCAGCCAAAATGGAGTTTCCTCCCGTTTTGCCGGGACTTTACCCATAACTGAGTGTACAGTGGCCGGATTGATACCCGGAACCACCGCCTGTGGGTGCGCCGGAGCAGCACGCGCTGCGTTTGTATTTAAAGTCTGCATTACAAATTGAACCAGTCTTCTATATGTAGTCGCTAAGTCTATATATAAACGACGAACTTCAGCCACCGCTAAGTTAGCAACCGCAGGATATGGTGTATATGTAGCCAATAAAGGCCAAGTAGGACCATCATTACTCAGTGGACCTAACCTAACTTGTGCTACGGTGTGTGGGAGGGCGCCATCAAGCCAATTATGGTGTTCTCGATAAGATAAAGGTATCTCTAAGTATGCATATGCCCTGTACTGTCCAGGGACATTCGCAATAGTGTATTCATGAAAAGTGTTTGTACCCCCATCAACTGCAGGAAATACTACCCAAGAATAAAAAAGCTCTGTTCTATAAGCTGCATGGGCGTCCACCACAAACGTGACCGGACCCCCCTGGTTCGTCAGACCATGTGCTATTAGATGTCCTGTGAGCGGTTGGCGCTTATTAAGCGCTATATTCACTACTTGAGGATTCACCATTATAACAATAGCACTAGGGCAGAGAAGGCACACCAATATTGGGGTTTTCCTTTCAAAGTTCAAGCTTGAACAACCGACCACTGAGTAATAGGAGGCACCTATCCCGTGGTGGCGGAAATCCTCAGCGCCACGGATGTCTCCGTTAACGGAACTGAGGAGTCAATATATATATGAGACCGAGAGAATCAGCCGGACCCGAAAATTAGAGCCAGACCAATCGTTGGCGGCGCCATGTTGCGTGGGCTTTCATTATTCTAAATGAGACTACTGGATTTCTAGGTAGCAGGGTTGTTCCTGGTGTGGGGGACTAAGTCTTACCCACTTGGAAGGACCACTGTCACCCCAAATCCGGTTTTGCTCCGGCTAACTAGCAGTGCCTCATTTCTCCCAAGGGGAAGAGATGATTAGGCAGCCGAGCGCATGACATCTTTGAAACTTCTCAGGGAAGTCGTGGTCACTCAGATCCAAACCAGCTCTCTCATTTACAGTATGATCTCATATACAAATGACAAAGGCAGTTTGAGTTTTATAGATTGTTTTAATAAAACAACTGCATTTTAGATATTAAGACGTGAGCCGCAATAACCAGAAAAATACAACACAGTAGGATTGAAATAGTCACGAGGAGAATGAAACATAAGAATAACGCTATCATGGTGTTAATAATTTCTACTCTCCCTCAGTTCGTTCTGTTTCGAGCACAGCATGTTAAGCTTCTAACTTGCCTTTCAGATTCCCCAGGAAGACATAAACCCTCATACCTGAGCAAAGGCCTGTGATCTGGATCAGTATCTGCAACGAGGCATTCAGCGTCTAGCTGTGGTTCCCTGGTCGGAATCTCCCTCTTGCGTGTATTGGGACAAGGAAGTGTTTTTATAACTAACATGTCAGCGTGATCACAAAATGTCCCTACGCAAGAACGCCAAAGACTAAACTCCTACCACGTCTATCGGCAATGTACCAGACTGTATCCTTGACTGAAGCACAGAGTGAACAGGAATGTGTTATTGAGGACTCCCGTGCTGAAGTAGGCTAAACAGTGTGATATAAAAAATAAAACAAGACCGTAGAACTGGTTATTTGAAAAATAACAGTACGAAGCTGAATAAAAAGCATTTAGAGCAAAGTGCACGGAGGCTCTAAGCTGCGAGCAAAGGAATAAAATACATCCAGGGCAAAGTGCACAAAGGCCTAAAGCCTGAAGCTAACGCGCAAAGGATACATAAAACTGACCACACTACAGGATGACTTACCAATATTACAAGCAGTGTTTAAAGGACATGGCACACAGGCTGTGTGCAATGTTGTGTTTTCACTTTTAGGGAGCACCTTGTCATGCAGCCTGTAGTGGCAGTCTGCATGAGTTTGGTGCTGGGTCCCTTAGAGTGCCACAAGTTGTGCTGCAGCTCTTAGATTCCTTCTTCAGTACCCATACCCTATGCACCAGGGGTATTGTTTACTAGGGACTTACAGAGATGCTAAAGGGCCTGGTCCCTTGGGTATCAAGTGACCAAATATTGTGTTTTGGGGAAGGAGCACTTCCACTGTGGACCTGGTTAGCAGGGACCCAGTGCACTTCAGTCAAAGTTGCATACAAACCAGCCAACAAGTGTGTGTGGGGGTACTGTAACCATAATCCAGCTGCTTACAACATCTGTGTGTTAGTGGCTGTATTAGTGTTTGACTGGCTGTGTTTTTGTCTCCATCGGTGTGTGGTTGAGAGTGTCAGTAGCTGTATTAGTGTTTGGCTGGGTGTGTCAGTGTCTGCATCAGTATATGCATAGGTGTGTCAGAAACTGCATTACTGTTAGGCTGGGTGTGACAGTCTGTGCCTGGGAGTGTAAGTACCTACATTATATTAGTGATTGACTGGATGAGTCAATAACTGAATCAGTGTGCGCCTGGTTGTATCAATGTGTGTCTTTGTACCTGCATTAGTGTTTGAGTGGGGATATCATTGTGTGCCTAGGTGTGTTATTGTCCATATCAATATCTGCTTGGGTGTATCAGTGACTCCGTCAGAATGTCACTGGATGGGTAAGTGGCTGCATAAGAAGTGTGCCTATGTGTCAGTGGCAATATTTGTGTTTGACTGAGTGTGGCAGTATCCACATGAGTGTCTGCATTAGTGTTTACTTAGGTATGTAAGTGTCTGCACCAGTCTCTTCCTGGGTGTGCCACTTGCTTTATTAGTTTTAGGCTTGGTATCTCAGCAGCTGTATCAATGGGTGCCTGTGTGTGTTACTACCTGCATTAGTCTGTGCCTGGCTGCCTCAGCACCTTCTTTAGTGTTTAGCTGGGTGTGTCAGTGGCTGTATGGTTCTATGTGTGGCTGTGTAAGTAGCTACATTAGTGTTTGGCTGGGTGTTCAAGTGACTTCATTAGTATTTGGCTGGATGTTTCAGTGTGTGTCTCAGTGTACGCTAGGGTATTATGTAGCTGTATTACTATTTGGTTGGATGTGTCACTGTCTGCAACATAATTATTTCTGGACTCAGAAATGGATCTATATGTCTGTGACTGAATTACAGAATGTCTGCATGGCGGTGTAAAAAACTTTTTTACTACACTATAGGCCAGATGTAGGAAGCGTTTTGCATGGCGCAAACTGCGAAAATCGCAGTTTGCGCCATGCAAAACGCGCATCGCGATGCACATTCCCACTTTGCGAGTCGGTACCGACTCGCAAAATGGGAATGCCACTCACAAATAGGAAGGGGTGTTCCCCTCCTATTTGCGACTCACACCGCAATTCGCAGTGACCACCAGTGTCACACTGGTGGTAACCCATTCGCAAAAGGGAAGGGGTCCCCATGGGACTCCTTCCCCTTTGTGAATGTCGCCATTAATGTTTTTTCAGAGCAGGTAATGTTTTTTAAGCCAAATGGTTTTGTTATTTTTTTGTATTGCAACTCGTTTTCCTTTAAGGAAAACGGGCTGCAATAGAAAAAAAAAACTGCTTTATTTAAAAAGCAGTCACAGACATGGAGGTCTGCTGTCTCCAGCAGGCCACCATCCCTGTGAGTGCAGGGAATCTCAATGGGGTTGCAAAATGCAACCCACCTCATTAATATTAATGAGGTGGGTCTTTGCGACCCCATTGAGATTCGCAGACGGTGTCTGAGACACCGTTCTGCATCCGATTTTGCGAATCGGAAATTGCGAGTCGCAGCGACTCGCAATTTCCGATTCGCAAAATCAGATTTTACTACATCTGGCCCTAAATCACTAACTCTTTATCTGTACTAGTACGGTGATGTTTAGTTTCTTCTGCAAAAGTGAAACTTGGTGTATACATACCTGCTTGTGTTTCTAACTGGGTTAAAAATGTACTGTTCATTTATTTGCTATAATCAATATTCCTCACATACTTTCAGAACACATTCCTTTGTACCACATTGATAAAAACTGTGCTGTTACTCTTCACAAATGTTTCTTCCTCCTTTAGTGACCATTATACTTTTCCTTATTTTCATCATGTACCCTCCCTTTATATTCCCTTGGACTATTGTGAACATCCCCTAATCTTTCATCCACCTTAAATACACACATGCCTTTTCTAACACATTTTCTTCAGTAAAGTAGATCCTGATTCACATACCTGTTAAGATTGTTTGTTGGTCTGTAATTTTGTTTGTCAGCAGCAGTAAGAATCTCTTCTTACTGAAAATGTGAAACACCAAGCACAAGAATGGTGTACCACTCTCGTACAAGGGAACGATTGATACGAACGTTTTCAACTTTGCTTTCAAAGTTACTCAACCAGAAAACAAATCACAACCTTTGTTTCAAATCTGAACTATGTTATAGCACTTCTGAATGGCCAGTATTGGTAAGCCTTTGTGAAACTCCCCTAAAGGAAGGCCAATTTGTTAGGGGTTTTGGCTCGATCCACATATCCATCATGGCGCTCAGCATGGCCCCGTGTAATTTTGTGGCAAATCCACACAGGAGACCAAAAGTCGAATTTTATTGCCTACTGATAATCATTTTCATTTATACTCCATTTGGTGTAAATAAGTACATTTGTACTCAGACTCCATTCACTATTTCTTCTATTACCACTGTTCCTCCAGATTCACAGTCTATTATTTGTTGGCCCCTTCCCCCTATGCTCCTGTAGCTCTGTTACCATGGTAGCCAATTTTGAAACATTCTCCGACAGTAGTAGGTCACATAGCACTTTCTGAGAGTACCATACTAACTTCTAAACCAACTGTAGCAGGCGTGGTTGAGTGTTTGAATTTATAACCATATCCCAAACACCATTATACTTCTGTTATTTCTCCAAAGCCAATCACAAATGTACTTACTTTTATCTTACTATCACTACCTACTTTTGAAGCAGTAGCATATTTACACCCTCCAATCAAATATGATCCTTTAAATGTTAGGTGCTAGGCTCCATTTTAACTGCCTTTCATTTGAAATCTGTTTAATTCGGCTTCAGTTGTTTCCTGTAAACTACTCCAGCTTCCCTCCAAAATGCTAAGAGTGTGGATTGTGGGTCATAGCTTTGTGTCTTGGGCAAGAGAGAGTTCTAGAAAGAGTGGTTTTGATAGGGACCTGGGTTTACCTAATGTGGATATTACTTGGCTTGGCCAAAGAAGGTTAAAGTGTCATCAATTACTCCCTTTGGTTGAAAGAATTATGGATTGTCAACATCCAGACCTTATGATTGTGCGCCATGGTGGCAATGACCTAGACACAGTTACTGGGGTAGGACTGAAAATCCAAATGAAAGATACATTTGGGAAAATAATGCACTTTTCCCAAACACTGCCTTGGTATTTTCCAACATTTGCCAAAGGCAGAAGTAGATATGGTCAAGTGAATTCTGTTCACAGATAGAGAAAATTATGTGGGGGTTGCACAGACCCCCTCCGGGCACTGGGGACCACCACTTCCCTCAAGCTACAACTGTAAAATGATGTGGAGGGGCACGCAGAACCCCCAGACTCCAGAGACCACGAGCCCCTTGGGGCTATAATTTAAGAATGATGCAGGGGCGTGTGGACGTGGCCATGTAGTCCCTCTCCTGGCCCCTATATGGCCTTGGGGACCACCACCATCCAGGGCTGGCTCCTGCTACTTTCCAAGCTTTCCTAGGAAATGGTTTGGTTTTCCTTGGCAGGAGCTGTGATACTGGGGAGGGGATGGTCCCTTGGGCAGCGGTGGGGGGGTGCATGTACCCCCTGCATATGATTGAAACTTTGCCCATGGGAGGTTGCGATCCCCGGTGCTGCGGAGGGACACAGAGCCATAGGGCCTCCCCCACATTAAATCATTGTTTTGCGACGGGGAGGTGGTGGTTTCTGGGGCACAAGGGGCTGCCCGGTCCCTTCCGCATTTTTCTTTGAGTTCGCCTAGGGAGGTGACGGTGTCCGACGCTAATAGAAGCCCTAGGAGGGGTGACCCGTGTGTTCCCCTCAATTTTCAAAATCCCCAATGCCCCAGGACCTGGCCCTCCAGGGGGCAAATGTGTCCTTGTTGAAGTGCTGGGAGCCAATCAGATATCAGCACAGGGACATTTGGATCCACAGAGAATCTGGGTCCCTATATATTAATATTAATATTTTTTAAACTCTAATATGTCCAAAACTACTGTAGGAATTTACATCAATACACAAAAAACATGCTTTCTGGACCAAAATCTAGCTTTCTGTCAAATTTGGTATAATTCCATTCAGTGGTTTGGAAGTAGAATGGGGAAAAAGTGGTTTGGGACCCTCCCTTGTTCTCAGCCCCTGCTTTACGGATCACCCCGAAACATTTAGGACAGCAGCTGAAATGCTCAAAGTATACGTTTTCAATATTTTGTAAAGATTCGTCAAACGACGCCAAAGTTATTGGCAAAAGACAAAACGCTGTCTGTGAAACAAATGGTCCTAACTATAAATACCTACTGGCGACCACCAGTAGATAGTTTTACATATATATATATATATATATATATATATATATATATATATATATATATGTATATATGGAAAACCTGGAAAAACTGGCAATGTACTTTGAAGAGCATGCTGACATTGGGAATAACTGGAAAGCATCATACTGCCATGTTGGCAATCCAAAGAGGGACATCACAGGCAAAGTGGTGTTGGTGGATGAGATGTTTTCAGAGTTTTAGGAAACTGGAACCCCATTGCCACAGAATATCAAGCACACAAAAAAGAGTTTGTTTGCCTAGCACCCCTCTATGCACTAGCGGGCCACAAGAAAACTTGACAGACGGGCTCTTCTACCGCCCCTCCCCCCTCTGCATACCTGATTCACATACTGGAAAACTAGAAAGACCAGACCTTCCTGCTTCTTTCTCCTTTTCAATGAATGTACATATAATCTATAATAAGGCCTCCATGCTCCCTCTCCTTTATGGTTACATTTACCTAAAAAACAAAGGACAAGCCCTTCTACTCTCCCTACTAAATGTATATATTTAAACTTAGTTATAGAACCTAAAAACAAACATTTATTTTTTAAATTACAATGGAATGGTTGTATAAAGATAAAAGAATCACAACTATATCTAAAGGAGACAATGGCTTTCTCTAAGTTTTAGTACTCGGGAGCTTTAATACTGTGACATCTCAGGCACTGTAGATGCTCACTGTGGCAACTGGAGCGTGATCTGACAAAAGCACAAGCACACATAGGTACATTCTACCACCTCTTAATCTGCCTAGCAATCAAACCATCTGGATTCTGGACCTCTCAGAAGCCAGGGAGTTGTTAAGCTTGACTAAATGAGATGAATCTTCCGAGATTCCCACTCTTTACATTTGTTCCACAAAAAGCGGTTTTCATAGCAATAGCGCAAAAATTGAAAAGAAAGGCAAAAAGTAGGAAGACACAGAAGCCAGTCATTAGCATGACCTGGTTCAGCCACAAGGCCTCCTGACAGAGACTCTTCAAAATCAGGAATAGCACAGAAGAAAAAGGGAGCAGAAGGTTAGAATCTGCATGTCATTTAGAGGTCACCAGGGGTTTCATGTGAGACCCCTGGGGTGTCATTACAACCCTGGCGGACAGTGTTAAAGCGGCAGTAAGACCGCAAACAGGCCAGCGGACAAAAAAAGGGATTTATGACCGTGGAGGAAACCGCCAACAAAGACAGCCACTTTAACACTCCGACCGCCACGGCGGTACAGACAAACAGCGCGTCGGTCACCGCCAACAGACAGGCGGGAGACAAAGTACCGCCAACAGTATCACAACCTACCAATCCGCCACCTTTTCCGGGGCAGATTCACCGTGGATAAAAACACAGCGGAAACAGCCATTTCAAAGGGAAAATGCTCACCTCTACACACTCCACGAGGAAGGAGGACACCATGGACCTGGAACTCCAAATACTCCCTGCGATAGTCTTCCTGCTCCTGTACGATCACCAGCAACGCTGGCACCGAAGACAACAGTGAGTACTGCACCTACGACATAGGGTAGGAGGGAGGCAAAAGTCAGGGACACACACACGTAACACCCCCACCCCCACCCTCACCCACTACAACACACACACCAATGCAAATCCAAACATTACAGTAACAACCCCCAAACCCCCCGGAAGAATGCAAAGACAAAAGGAAATGAGTGCAACCATTGTAATATATCAAAATACAGTCACCAAATATATACAGATATATATACACAATCAACAAAATATACATCACGATCAGTAGTGCAGGTAATGCACCATTCAATCTCCGTGGACCACTGGGCCCAAAATGCATGGGCGAGGCCCATACACGATACCTGAGCAAAGCGGAGAGAACACTGCTGGGGCATCAGATAGAAATACAACAGGCACCTCAGGGGGAAGGGAAGGGGGGGCACCTCAGCCGGATGACAGCACCACGCAAGATCAACGAGGGGGCCCCATGCCCATTGATGTATCCTGGGGAGTGCAAAGCCACAGTCTCTCAAGTCTCTACAGTGGGTGGGTTGCCCACTGTTCAATCTTGGGGAGTGCAAAGCCACAGTCTCTCAAGTCTCTACAGTGGGTGGGTTGCCCACTGTTCAATCCTGGGGAGTGCAAAGCCACAGTCTCTCAAGTCTCTACAGTGGGTGAGTTGCCCACTGTTCAATCCTGGGGAGTGCAAAGCCACAGTCTCTCAAGTCTCTACAGTGGGTGAGTAGCCCACTGCTATATCCTGGGGAGTGCAAAGCCACAGTCTCTCAAGTCGATAACAGGCTCCACTGGTTCTGGAGGGGGACTGGTGCCCAGAGTGCTTCATCCTGTGCAGGACAGACTGAGATGCATGTCTCCACTGGTTCTGGAGGGGGACTGGTGCCCAGAGTGCTTCATCCTGTTAAGGACAGATGGAGTGGATGCTGTTCTCCACTGGTTCTGGAGGGGGACTGGTGCCCAGGGTGCTTCATCCTGTTAAGGACAGACGGAGTGGATGCATGTCTCCACTGGTTCTGGAGGGGGACTGGTGCCCAGAGTGCTTCATCCTGTTAAGGACAGACGGAGTGGATGCTGTTCTCCACTGGTTCTGGAGGGGAACTGGTGCCCAGAGTGCATCACTCTCCCCGTGACGGTCCCAGTTCCGTCACTGCCCCTGCCGCACATGGGCTAGCGGTGCTTGAGTTGGCGGTCCTTGCCCTGTTCAGCGGTGTTTGCCATGGCGGTCTTTGCCCTGTTCAGCGGTGCTTGACTTTGCTGTCTCTGACCTGTTCAGCGGTGCTTGCCATGGCGCTCTTTGCCCTGTTCAGCGGTGCTTGACTTTGCTGTCTCTGACCTGTTCAGCGGTGCTTGCCATGGCGGTCTTTGCCCTGTTCAGCGGTGCTTGCCCTGTTCAGCGGTGCTTGCCATGGTGGTCTTTGCCCTGTTCAGCGGTGCTTGCCCTGTTCAGCGGTGCTTGACTTTGCTGTCTCTGACCTGTTCAGCGGTGCTTGCCATGGCGGTCTTTGCCCTGTTCAGCGGTGCTTGACTTTGCTGTCTCTGACCTGTTCAGCGGTGCTTGCCATGGCGGCCTTTGCCCTGTTCAGCGGTGCTTGCCCTTTTCAGCGGTGCTTGCCATGGCGGTCTTTGCCCTGTTCAGCGGTGCTTGCCCTGTTCAGCGGTGCTTGACTTTGCTGTCTCTGACCTGTGCAGCGGTGTTTGCCATGGCGGTCCCTCATTGCCCAGCGGGGCTGTGGCTGCCGGGGCCCTCCTGGGCACTGACTCTGGCGGTGGCCTCCTGGCCAGTGATGATGGGACTGCCCTCCTGGGCACTGACTCTGGCGGTGGCCTCCTGGCCAGTGACGATGGGACTGCCCTCCTAGGCACTGACTCTGGCGGTGGCCTCCTGGCCAGTGACGATGGGGCTGGTGGTGGCCTCCTGGGCAGCGGGGATGATGGCGGGCTTCTCCGCCGTGCTGCTCTTCCCAGACTTTGGCACTTTCTTCTGCCCCTTCCACACCTTGGGAGGAGTCACAGCTGAGTGGACAGTACCCCCGGGACCCTTGTGAGCGGCTTTGCCGGCTGTACTCTTCCTCCTATCCCGTCGGGCACTGTCCAACTTCTGGTGCTTCACAGGGGGGGGACTGGCTGTGCTGTGGCTCCGTGTCACACTGGCTGCCCTGGTGCCCGGTGCAGTCCACATACCTCTAACAGGCACCACTGGTACCAGAGATTTTTTGCCTGAGGTGCTAGTACGGGACCTATGAATTGAAGGGGGGGGTGGTGGGAAAGAGGTCAAGGTTGCTCAGGAAAAGTTTCTGACGAACTCTGGGACGGGTAGCTGGAGGGGGTCTGGGAGTGGAGGACGAGGAGGTGGTTGTAGGAGGTATAACTTTTGTTGATTTGGGTGCAGGTGCATGCGCTGGAGGCTGTCGTGAGGTGGATGGATGTTGGGTTTGTGTGTGCCCGCGTTTGTGTACTTTGGGAGGGGGCGTCACAGACACACTAGGAGAGGACACAGGGGACGTGTAAATGGTAGTGGGGGTGGTGAGTGCAAGTGAGCGGGGTGTGGTGGTGGGTGTGCTGGTGCGGGACCTAGTGGCTGTAGTGGTAGTGCATGCAGGTGTGAGTGTAGACGAGACTGGGAGGGAGGAGGGAGACGAGGAGGAGGGGGACACAGTGGAGGCAGTGGATGTTGGTGTGTCTGTATGTGTGTGATGCTTGTGTGAGTGCCTGTGGGATGTGTGGTGCTTATGTTTGCCTGAGCTTCCCTTGTGTGTTGACGTGTGTGCAGGCTGGTCTGATGGTGTGCTTGGGATAGGCTGGGGTACAGGGGATTGGGTCTGGGTGGAGGAAGTTGGAGGGGGGAGGCTAGACACAGGGACAATGGCTGCCATCAGTGCTGAGGCCAGAGATTGCAGGGTTCGATGAAGGGCAGCCTGACCAGAATGAATGCCCTCCAGGAATGCATTACTGTGTTGCAACTCCCTTTCTACACCCTGGATGGCATTCACAATGGTAGACTGCCCAACAGTGAGTGACCTGAGGGGATCAATGGCCTCCTCACTGAGGGCAGCAAAGGTGACAGGGGCAGGGGCTGAGGTGCCTGGGGCGAAGGTAATGCCCACCCTCCTGGGTGAGCGGGCACGGGGCGAAGGCTGAGGGGCTGCTGGGAGGGCGGTGCTGGTGGGGGGGGTGGCGGCTGTACCTGTAGAAGTGGGGGGCACAGATTTTGCCGCCACCACAAGGGAGCTCCCATCGGAGGACGAGTCCCTGTCGCTGGTTGCTGATCCTGTCCCTGCCGTGAAGCTCCCCTCGCCCTCCTTTCCACTGGTGTATTCAGAGTCCTTGGTGTGGCCCTCCATGGCCATGTGGGATGCAGCTCCCTCATGCTCCGGTGCCACTGTACCTCCGCCTGATGATGCTGATGCACAAAAGAACAGGGAGAGCACAAGAAGGGGGGGACAACAGAAGAAAGACAGGTTGAGTGCATGGCTTACCGCTGCCGTTGGCGGACAATACAGACACAGCAGCCCCCTGCACTACTCCGCGCTGTTGGCCTCTACTGATGCAGTTCCTGGGATATGGCCTACATGGCTATGGTGGACATCAGCACACATAGATGACACAGGGGCATGTGTACCTGTACTTGGCACTCTACAGAGGTGGGGTGGAGTGGCACATGGCCTGCATTACGGAGGGGCCTAGCCTACGGAACTCGCCCTGGCCTTGGGAAACCCACAGCCCTCCTCCCCCACCCAGACACCTTCACTGCACGCAAAGTCCGCTGAATGATGTTGTACTCACCCCCTTGTGTCTGCTGTTATGCCCTCAAGCACCCATCCAACTCAGGGTAGGCCACCGCCAGGATCCTGAATATCAGGGGGGTCATGGTGCGACGGGCACCCCTCCCACGTTGGGAGGCCATCCCCTGCTGAGCCTCTGCCGTCTTCTTGCTCCAGCGGCGAATGTCCTCCCATCTTTTACGGCAGTGGGTGCTCCGTCTCTGGTGGACCCCCAGGGTCCGTACGTCCTTGGCGATGGCACGCCAAATATCCTTCTTCTGATGGGCGCTGACCTACATGACATTTACAGGGGAAGAAGAGAAGTCATTGCCAACTGCACCGTCGAAGTGAGTGGCCCACATCCCTACCCTTGCCATGTGGCACATGCATTCACAGTCCTTCATGCTCGCAGAACTCTTCCCCCTTCCTTCTTACAACCAGCCCTCTCCACCCAGGCATAGCCCATTCAACTTGCTCCCTGTGTACTCACCTGTTGGTCTGGAGGACCGTAGAGTAGCGTGTACTGGGGGAGGACCCCGTCCACGAGCTTCTCCAACTCCTGTGCAGTGAAGGCAGGGGCCCTTTCCCCAGACGCACGAGCCATTGTCTCTTCCAGACCGAGGTCACAGCAGCACTTGCAGTATAGGTCCTCTCCTGTCGAAGATCAGGTATCGAGTGATTCAACAGATAGAAAATGGTGGTGACGTCTGCGGCGGTGACGTCCGCGGCGGTGCGTATCATCACCACCGGCACACTTCGTCACTGGCTCCTGGGACCCATAGGGTCCAATGTTAACCAATGCAGCATTGCGCCGCGGTCTTCGACCGCCTACCGCGACAGTGTACAACGCCAGCGCAGTTACCTCACATCCCATTGTCCCAGATTAGAGGTCAGACAGCCGCCATTTCAGGGGCCCACATGGCTTCATTTTCAACTGCGTCACACATACCTAGGCCTGGACTCAACACACATACAGACAACTTTTTGGATTATGTTTCATGTTCTGTGTAGCTGTGGGTACATACCTCTGAGTTGCTTGACTCTGTGGTCGCTGTTGTCCTTCCTAGGCACCGTCAGCTGGGACATGTGAGGAGATGGCGGAATCCTACGGTGTACCGACCGCTGGTGGACCTGTTGACAATGGAGGAGCGACATTTGATCATCACCTACAGGTTTGACCGTGCCACAATCCAGGAACTGTGTACCCAGTTGGAGCCTGACCTGATGTCAGCTATCCGCCATCCCACAGGAATCCCCCCTCAAGTGCAGGTGCTATCAGTGCTCCATTTCCTAACAAGTGGGTCATTTCAAACAACAGTGGTCATGGCATCAGGGATGTCCCAGCCTATGTTTTCCAACGTGTTGTCCAGAGTGTTGTCTGCCCTGCTGAAACACATGAGGAGCTACATCGTTTTCCCTCAGGTGGAGGATTTTGCTACTGTTAAAGGTGACTTCTATGCCCTTGGACATATCCCTAACATCATAGGTGCCATTGATGGGACCCATGTGGCTTTGGTCCCCCCCCCCACAGGAGTGAACAGGTGTACAGGAACCGGAAGAGTTATCATTCCATGAATGTACAGATGGTATGTTTGGCAGACCAGTACATTTCCCAGGTAAATGCTATGTTCCCTGGCTCAGTGCATGACGCCTACATCCTGCGGAATAGCAGCATCCCTTATGTGATGGGTCAACTCCAGAGGCACCGTGTGTGGCTAATAGGGAATTCTGGTTACCCCAACCTGTCATGGCTACTGACCCCAGTGAGGAATCCCAGGACCAGGGCAGAGGAACGCTACAATGAGGCCCATGGGCGGACTAGGAGGGTGATCGAACGCACCTTCGGCCTCCTGAAGGCCAGTTTCAGGTGCCTCCATATGAAAGGTGGTTCCCTATTCTACTCACCAAGGAAGGTGTGCCAGATCATCATCGCCTGCTGTATGCTTCACAATCTTGCTTTGCAACGCCGGTGCCTTTTCTGCAGGAGGATGGTCCAGATGACGGTGTTGTGGCAGCTGTGGAGCCTGTGGACAGTGATGAGGAGGAAGCAGAGGAAGAAGACATTGACAACAGGGACTCAGTCATCCAGCAGTATTTCCAGTGACACACAGGTGAGAACACTTTTTTGCCTACTACAAGTACTTTCACACTTCTACCTCTATCCTGTCTGTCAATTTCAAGCAGTATTTGGTAACTGAGTTGTACATTTCCCTTACGGTTTCACAGGTGTGGTTACCAACGTGTGTCATCTGCTTGCATTCTTCATGGACTTGTGATGTGTGACATAGGTATGTTGACATTACATTTGAGAACGGATTTTGTCACTGTCAAAGCTAATACACATTTTCAAAATCACAGACTGACTCCAGATTGTTTTGTGCTGCAAGGGTGTTTATTAAAGTGCTAAATATTGGAGGGGGTGGTAAAATGGTGAGCGGTGATGGTGGAGGAATGTCCCTGGCAGAGTCCAGTCTATTAGTCTCACAGGTGCACTGCCCATATGGGCATAGGAAGTGGAGCTGGGGCAGTTCCAATATAGACAAGGTTAGAAAGTCGGACAGTGGGATGACAATCAGGGTGGTCTCATTTCTTGGCGGGGGTCTTGCCATTGTGCTCTGTCCTGTTCCTGGATCTGAGGGACCGCTTCCGGGGTTGTTCTCAGTCTGCAGGGGGTGGGGTGCTGGTGTGGTGGTCCTGTGGTGGGGCGTCCTGTCCACTAGAGCCGGCGGAGGTGGTGGGCAGTTCATCGTCCATACTAGTGTCAGGGGCCCCTTGGAGTGCCACAGTGTCCCTCAGGGTGTTCATTATGTCCTTCAGCACCCCTACGATGGTGCCCAGGGCGGAGCTGATGGTTCTGAGTTCCTCCCTGAACCCCAAATACTGTTCCTCCTGCAGGCGCTGGGTCTCCTGAAACTTGGCCAGGACCGTAGCCATCGTCTCCTGGTAGTGGTGGTAGGCTCCCATGATGGAGGAGAGGGCCTCGTGGAGAGTGGTTTCCCTTGGCCTGTCCGTCCCCTGTCGCACGGCAGCCCTCCCAGTTCCCCTGTGTTCCTGGGCCTCCGTCCCCTGGACCGTGTGCCCACTACCACTGCCCCCAGGTCCCTGTTGTTGTTGGGGTGGTGGGTTATCCTGGGTTCCCTGTAGTGGTGGACACACAGCTGATTGACGTGTCCTGGGTACGGAGGTATGGGCCCGCTGGTTGGGTGCTGTGCTGGTGTTACCAGAGGGTGGAAGGTCTGTGTTGGGCTGTGCCTGTGCGAGGGGAACCGACTGTCCCGAGGCCCACGATGGTCCGGGCTGGTCATCTGGATCCAGTTGGCCAGAGCTGCTGTCATCACTGTGGGCCTCTTCTGTGGGTGGGGTGGAGATGTCTGGACCCTCCTGTCTGGTGACGTTGGGTAGTGGTCCTGCAGGGGTGTAAAAGCATGATTATTGCATCTGTGTGTGTCATGGTGTGCAATGGGTGGGTGAGGTGTACCCTAGTGCTAGCATTCCTGTGTGGGGGCTTGTGTGATGATGGTTGGGGGGGTGTTATGGGTATGTGCAGTGGGCATGCTTTAGTGAGGGGTGTCCATGCTTTGTTGTGTCATGCAGGGCTTGGTGATGGGATGTGTGGTTTGTGTTATTAGTACATTAGTGAGGAGTTGGAGTGATAGGGGAGGGGGTGAGGGTGGGGGTCTGTGATTGCATGCAGGTAGGGTGGGGGATATGATATTTAAGATTTGACTTACCAGAGTCCATTCCTCCACCGACTCCTCCGAGGCCCTCAGGATGCATAATGGTCAAGACCTGCTCCTCCCATGTTGTTAGTTGTGGGGGAGGAGGTGGGGGTTCCCCGCCAGTCTGCTGTACCGCGATGTTGTGTCTTGAGACCACGGAACGCACCTTCCCCCGTAGGTCATTCCACCTCTTCCTGATGTCCTCCCGATTTCTTGGGTGCTGTCCCACTGCGTTGACCCTGTCGACTATTCTTCGCCATAGCTCCATCTTCCTAGCTATGGAGATGTGCTGCACCTGTGATCCAAATAGCTGTGGCTCTACCCGTACGATTTCCTCCACCATGACCCTGAGCTCCTCCTCGGAGAACCTGGGGTGTCTTTGCCGTGCCATGGGTTGGTGTAGGTGATGTGTGGGGTGGTGTATGTGGTGATGAGTGTGGTGATGTGCAGTGGTTTGTGGTGTTTTGTGCGTGGATGTTGTGTGGGTGATGGTGTTATGTGCCTCTGTGTGGTGGGGTTGTCTATGCTGTGCAGTCTCTCTGGCCTTTGTCAATAATTTTTGGTCGTAGGGGTTTGTGGGTGATGTGGGTGTGTGTTTTATATTGTGTTGGGTGTGTGGGAGTGGTGTTTGTATGTGTATCAGGTGTGTGTATTTGGAATTGTCCAATGTGGCGGTGTTTTGGAGATGTGTGTGTATTTTGAGCACGGCGGTGTGTACCGCCAATGGAATACCGTGGTTGAAAGACCGTCGCATGGATTCATGATAGCATGGGCGTGTTTCTGTTGGCGTGACGGTGGAGGTTTTGTTTTCGCCAGTTTATCACTGACCTTTGGTGTGGCGGACTTGTGTGGGTGTCTGAATTTCGGCGGGTTCCGAGATGTGGGTCATAATAGCTGTGGCGGATTCCTGCGGCCGCGGCGGTGTTTTGGCGGTCTTCTGCACGGCGGTAAGCGGCTTTTACCGCCAATGTTGTAATGACCCCCCTGGCCTTAGAGGTGGCAAAATAAGTGCCATTAAATTAGTGCAACTCCATGGTCCTTATTGTCTGCCTATTTTGCATTATACTAATAGTGAATAATATTCGATTGATCACTCTTGGTGTAACAACAAATCGAGCACATACAGCTGTACAGATACTTTAGGTAGCAGCTGTGATAATTAAAATGGTTTCAAATGTATGTTGTGGGCTTGCTTGTAGGTGACAACAAGTTTGTGTGAGGCAGATAGTGTATACTGCCTCAGATTGGCTGTCCGAGGCCAGTTGGTGGGCAGTTTTATGGTGGACTGAGTAGCCAATATCCCAGGGCCATCCCATCTCCACTGCAAATGCACAACATGAAAGGCTGTTGTTATAGCCTTTGCATACATATACCAAACCTGACCCATATCAGGCCAGCTAATTATCATAAGCAGAGTGACAATGGACTGCTCTTTCTGACAGCATGGCGTGTGCCTTCCCCCTGGCTCCCACCAGGCGCCACAGAGGCCTCAAGAAGCTGCTGACAGGAATCCATTAGCACTTGCTTTGCAGAGGACTAGAGCGTTAGGGTGGTGGGGGGCTGATGAGGACCAGCGAGGGAGCTCCTCAGGTTATTTGTATCGCTCTCCTCTCCATGGAAGAGGGGGAGATACATTAGTCCCATTTACATGCTAGCTATAAATGATTGCATTTAACTGGGTGAGTATGTGCCCTTAACCAACACTGAAATCAGAAAAACAGGTTTGAGTTCCGGCATCAGCTCAATATCTTGACATTCTGGTCAAATCACTTAGGCCCTATTTAGGGCCTTGGCGGTATCTACTGCCTACCGCTGCGCAGACAGCCACCAAAAGACCGGGGCCGCGGCTACCAGTCGTCTGCCGTTTCATGACCACAGCTGGATTTCCGCCAGAAGGATATCGGAAATCTGGCAGTGGCCATTGTGGCAGATGGCGGTAAGGTGGCGCTGCTGCCACCAGCGCTGCCACGTCAGTAGACCGCCGCCGGCCGTATTATGAGAATTAATACGGCCTGGTGGTGTTCTCCTGGTGGACGCTGCTGCTGGCAGCAGCTCCTCATCCCGTCTCCTGCCAGAGGACCCCCTGTATCCAGGTAAGTGGGTGCTCCGACAGGGGTGGGGGTGTTGTGTGTGTCTGTGGGTGTGTGTGTTTGTATGTCTGCGCATGCGTGTATGCAGGTGTGTGTTGCGTGTTGTATGTGTGTGCATGTTTGCGGTGTGCATGCATGCATGTTGAGTTGTGTGAATGCGTATCTGCATGTATGTATGTAAGTGTGTGTGGATGTGTGTGTGAATGGATGTATGCATGCATGGATGAAGTTTAAATGGGTGTGTGTATGTATGTCTGCATGTGTGAAGGGAGGGGGTGTATGAAGGGGGGTCTGGAGAGGAAGAGGCGATGGGGGAAACCTGGGGAGAGGGAGGGGGTGGGGGAGAGCCCTACCAGTGACAGGGAAGGGATTCCCTGCCACTGATAGTGCCTACTGCAATGGTTTTCGTGGCAGTAAGGATGCCACGAAAACCATGGTGGTAGGCAGGGTCATAATCCCGCAGGCGGGCAAGTGATGGCCACCGGGCTGGAGACTGAAGTCTCCAGCGTGGCGGTCATTACCACCATGGCAGTCGGTGTTGTACTATCAGTACTTCAGTACTTTCCTCCATATTAACGCCGACCGCCGGGGTCATAATGACCCCCTTAATCTCCCTACCTAATATAAAAATGTATCTTTTGCAATGTAACTGGTGCTCGCGTAAAGTGCTCCAATGACTTAGGGCCAAGAAAACACTATATAAAATAACAAAAAATAATACAGTTTAGGAATATAGTCTACTTTTTGTGGCAGTGCCTGGGCCTAATTGCGATCCCAATATGACCCTGCATGTGTACATGAGAGTATGCATCTTTATGTATAAGCATGTGTAAGTGAGTGAGAGCCAGTGACAGGTGTTGGGTGAAAATGAGGCCCAGATTTATTATATTTTGATGGAAAGCAAAGCTGCACCAAAGTGGCTGTGCTGCCTTACATCAAAGGGAGAGAGACAATATACACCATATCCACCAAAACATGCTGCATTTTTCTCTTCTTAAGCAGTGCTGCAGTTGTGGAAGCCATGCACCTCTTGAGCCACAGTGTAAGGATGATTGCGTTCTTTGAAGCATAGGTTTGGAATTGGAAGGGGTCCTTCATGTACTAAAACAAAGCTTTAGGGCCTTTCCCACTTTGTATGTGTGTTGTACAATGCAGCACACATGTAAAGTTGGAAAAGCCAAGAGAACATTTCTCCTCATTACACCTGCCCCGAGGAGTTGTAAAACTTTGGTGCACATTCCTGTCTACCAATGTTTGTAGATATGTTCTTGTGTCAGAAGCCATGGGTGATTGCATGAGAATGATCATACAACACCCAAGGAAGGCCCCTTGATGCAAAATACGGAAAAGCAGCACATGCTGCAATTTGTTGTTTCTTTGGAATATGATCCCAAGCAAATCAGGATTAATGTTGGATAGTCAATCCCACTCTAAAACTTTGTGTGGGGTTTATGTCACAAAAATGAAATAAACATAGTGCAAAGCATTAATAAACCTGGGGCTGAGTGTCAGTAAGTTTGATGACTATGATTAAGATTAAGAGTGAATGCAAGTGAGTGAGTGAGAATGAATAGGAATTCTAAAAAGCGGACCTAAGAGAATGTGAGTGTGATGTCAAGACTGATATAACGTCACTTCCTGTGATGTCATTAGGGTGAAAAGGTATGTGATGTCACTTCCCCACCCCTATTGTTTTGGTGAATTGACACCCATGTGTTAGAACAAAAGTCATGAAAGAGCAGCACACCAATGGAATGGCAATTTAACCAACCTACCAAGTTTGCAAAGATGCTATGATGAGTCTCCTCTCCAGCGAGGAACAGCAGAGAACCTCGGGATGCCAAAGAGTTCTCTTCCTTTGCTGCCCAGTTCTATAAAAGGTTTCAACATCTATGATTGACAAGTGAAGGATACCAAGGACATAATTAAGACTGTTTACTCTCTTGCACTGCCTGTCTCCTACCCTGACTCCTGACAGCAGGGGACCAACCAGTGTGGCATATGGATATTTCTTCCAGCTGTCAGGCCAAGAGGCTGATGGTGTGTCTATGATCCCTCCATGCTTTGCACAAACAGGTGGGTTCAGGGAATGGCAATGAAGGGGATGCACTCAGGTTTAGCAAAACGGTTGTTGGTTTAGTAGAGCTTTTTTTTAGGTCATATAAAAGAAAGTAGCATTTCTTGGTAGGCTTTACAGATCACCCAGATCACTGATGGGTAACTCTAAGTAGAGACTTCTAAGAGTGGTTGAGAACCCTTCATGCTGCCGTCTTTCTGTGTTCATGACCAGTATTCTGTTTACACTCATTCTGATTTCTGTAACTGTTCTGGCAGGACTAAATGGTTCTGATTTTATGGTAGGGGTCTCTAGAATTTAGGATTCTTTTAGGGATGTTGTTATGATGCACCTCAAAAACTAGGGAGTCCAGGAGAGTACCAAAGTTGCTGTTTGGAGGGTCTGTATAGTAATGGCCCCCAAAAACAGATTTAGTTAAGGTTTTTAAAAACGCAGAGGAACAGATATGAATGTTCAGCATTAAAACACAAAGAATGGGAGAGGCTCTCAGTTCACATTGCCCCACAACATCTTATAATTATGTTGTGTCTCACACACGGCCCTGATTGAATTTACACCTGCTGCAATATCCTTCAGTACCCAGCCAGAGTAGGTCACAGAAATAATGGAGGGCTGCATTTGAATTGCTTATGAGAAATGTCGCTATGCATTCTCTCCTGGTAACCTTGCCTGAAAATCACAGGAGTTCTATTGTATTTATGGCCCTTTAGAACAGGGGTCTATTGTTGTGATGTATGGTGTTTTATTAAAATCAGATTCAATTAATTATTAACTTGTATTAGTACAAAACTAGGCCTAACAAAAAGTCGGATTTTTAAAAGTGTAATATCGCTTTCTGAAATTTGCATTACCTGTGCGTGGCATGACTTGTTTGAATTGCTAACGGAAACAATTTCTAGCATGCTTCAATGGAATAGAAATGTTTCTATCGTAACCTTAGCATTGCCTTTTTGCATGACGTTTATTTCCTGCTCTTTACTTTGCAAACTAACTCACTTTGGAATGTCAAGCTTCACTAAATTAACACTGTTGCTACTTTATAAATAAGCTTAAAGTGTAGAGACACATGTGAAGGGAAGTGATGAACTTGGAATGCATTACAAATTCATACAAATGTCTTGTTTTCCAGAGGGTGAAAGCATGTGGGAAATCACATAGATGTTTCCAGAGTAGTCATTTATGAAACAAATTGTGAAACATTAATATGAAGCTATTGTTCACCTGCTATGTCAATCTGAAGACAATTCATCCACACAAGCGTACTCGACAGCTGATTGGTCATGAGCAGATGTTTGTGACATATGGTTGTTAGTTTGTAAATGTTCATTGCTATGTATAAAATGAGTCACATAGAAAGTACAGGGAGAGAGCCGCGGGCTTTCAGATGGATAGACATCACTGGTGTGAGACTTGCTCTTTTTCTCTTTCTCTGACTCAGACAAATTGAGTTCTTGATACATTCAATTGCTTTCTGCCTTGACTATTTCTTTACAGTATCCTTCATGAGTACTGATAACCTTACTGACTTAACTGCTCTCTAGAAAGTTTGTTTTCTTTTATTAATTTAGAATCTTAGACTAGTGACAGATTTGGGACTTGCTTTATGCAATGTTCTGTATTTCAGAACTTGACTGTGAAGACTGATGAGGTGCAGTTTCTGAGGCGGTTGAGGATTGCAGTTGAAGAGTTGGTGAATATTCAACAGGTGTGAGTATCAATAGGGTTCATGCTCCAGAAAATACATACAGTGATTTGTGATATGTACTGAAATAGTTTTATGTTGAATTGAACTACAATTGCCATGCTTATGTCATATGTGCTTTATTGAAAAAATAAATGAATACGTTTTCACACTAAGAAGTAGTCTAAGGTCCCGGAGAGATATCGAGAAAATATGGCATTCTTGTCTGCTAGGAGAGGCATAAGTTGTGAGATGTCATCGACTTTAAACAGAGATAGGGACATAGTAAAATTGTTGTGGCTGTAATAATATAAATTTTAATTGGTGTTGTGAAACGTGATGCACAAATGTGACACAGCACTGATTAGATGATTTCCTGCAGGTTGAGAACTCATCATTCTGAAAGGAGATTTATTTTTCTTTTTTTTTGTGAATCAGCAAGGGTAAAACATTATTCTGGTTGTTGAACTGTACTATTGAGTATCTTTAGAAGAAGCAGACAAAGATTTAGGGGGTCATTCTGACCTCCGCAGGCGGCGGAAGCCGCCCACCTGGCGGGAACCGCCAGAAGACCGTACCGTGGTCGAAAGACCGCAGCGGTCATTCTGAGTTTCCCGCTGGGCTGGCGGGCGACTGCCAGAAGGCCGCACGCCAGCCCAGCGGGAAACCCCCTTCCATGAGGAAGCCGGCTCCGAATGGAGCCGGCGGAGTGGAAGGGGTGCGACGGGTGCAGTTGCACCCGTCGCGATTTTCAGTGTCTGCTTGGCAGACACTGAAAATCTTGGTGGGGCCCTGTTAGGGGGCCCCACGACACCCATTACCGCCAGCCAGGTTCTGGCGGTCAAAACCGCCAGAGCCAGGCTGGCGGTAAGGGGGTCGGAATCCCAGGAAGCGCCGCCATGGAGGATTCCCTTGGGCAGTGGGAAACCGGCGGGACACCGACGGTTTCCCGTTTCTGACCGCGGCTGTACCGCTGCGGTCAGAATGCCCATGGGAGCACCGCCAGCCTGTTGGCGGTGCTCCCGCGGTCGTTGGCCCTGGCGGTCCATGACCGCCAGGGTCAGAATGACCCCCTTAGTTCTTTTTGTGTTGTATAGTCATTAGATTGTTTTTTGTTCATCACAAAAAGAAAATTGTAAAAAGAGGGTGAACCTCTGCAAGGAGCGAGATGTGCTGTGGTGGTATTGTTCTGTTGGTGTGAAGCCATGCTGTGATTGGCTGAATATCAGCAGACAACCTGAAGATGTTGGTTGATTGTATTTCTAAACTGTACTGTGATTTGACTAAAGGGTTCTGTATCCTGACATATATGAAACAGAATCAAAACATATAAGACACTGTGATTTCAATTTTAAAATTTGTTACATTAAATCTGAAATAATAAAGTTTTTCAAGACTATACAGGGTTTAATGAGAGGTGATGTACAAGTCCCAGTTAAAGAGGCGAAGAAGCACCATCTGAGGATATGCCTGCATATTAAATGATTGAAGAAGGGTTATAAACATGTCTTTGGCTTCATCAGTGGTGCTAGATCCATGAAAATAAAAGAGTTTTGATGGGAAACATTTAATTTAGGAGTAATAGGAAAATTACGAGAAGCCTTGCATGAAATGAAGCCTCTTTCTAGATCTACACAATGTGAGGCACTTAGTATATGGGTGAAAGTAGCACGAAAGAAAGATAGAGAAATATTTCAAAGATGAACTAAGAGGGCAAATAATCAGAGTATAGCAACAGCTCCAATTGATCCAGGTGTTTCACAAATTACTAGCACGATGCAAGCAATACAACTAGTAAATGTACAACCCATATTGACTCAGCCACTTATACCACTGCCAACAATAACTCAACTGATTGTTTCACAGGCTATTACACAGCCTGTATCACAGCAAGCAGTTGTCAGTGCTTCAGCACAAATGAGTGCAGCTCAAACTATAACTGAAGCAGATGCTCCAGTTACTGAGGTTACAGCACAGGTCACTGGATTGGTTACAACACAGACAGTGCTTGCACAGATTATTCTGTCCACAGTGGTTCAGCAATCAGCTAGGGGTGCACCAGTTAATGGATTTATCCTGACAACATAGAATTAGCAAATTGTGGTATGGACACTACCCTAGACTGTTCAAGCATTATGAGAGAGAAGGTGGTTAGTTTTTACTACCCAAACAGTGCTAAGTGAATGTAATTTGGAAGGGTTTTTTGGTTTGAAATGGCTGCCAGACATTTTATTAAAGTTGAAGATGCACAAAGACAGAGTACTAGTTCAAGTCCAGTAGTAAATCTAACTCCTGTAAGCAGAAATCTTTAAATGTACCCCAATTGAAAGTCAAATTGGAAGAAATAATTAGAGGTTGTTTAGATCTTGATCATATAGAACATTATCAAGAAAAATAATTGGTCCATTTATGTAAAGAAATCCCAAGGAAAGCTGCAACAACTCATGAAAGTTTACCTGAATTAGCAAATAAATATGAGGTTGATATTTAAAAAGTGTACCATTACAAAGATGTTTTCAATTGCAATTAAATAATGTGGTAATCGAAAACATGAGTCATTCAGGAATAAAAATTCACCTTTTAGAATTGATTAAATATGTATGCAAGTGGAGTGAATTAGACAGGTTTTATATCAAAAGGGCACAAAATATGAAAAGAAAAAGAAACAGGATAAAGAGGCTGAAGAGAAAAAGAAACAAGCAGCTCACTCAGAAAAGAAAGAGACAACAGCAGCCTATCCTTTAAGGCAAATACCATGTGGAAAAATGTACATGTCCCTTAGAGTAGAGGAGATCTTGCAGCATTGATTAATAAATTTCCAAAATTGAGAGAAAGCTCAATGCAGTGGTACACACAAGTCAAGAGTTTTTTTAAGGTTACAAAGGTACTATGGGAAGATTTGAATACATTCTTCGATATTGTGGTTTCAAGTGACTTGTGGGCAGTATGTAAGTTTGCTGTTCAGTGGGCAGATACAGAACCAGCGAGAGATCCTGTTACAAATGCACCATCGCCTGTGGAAATGACTAAATATTAAGAGGCAATTATGTTTCTGAAAGGTAGAATCTCACCTAAAGATGAATATCATGAAAGGTTGAAGGCATTTCAGCAGCATACAGGACAGACACATCTCGATCCAACAGATATGGGGTTTTTTCATTACGCAGTTTGTAGTTAGATTGAGATTCATCAGAACATACAGCAGAATGTGATTTACTGGCAGATGTAGTCTTTGGATTAGATTTTGGAATATGTAGAGTACTGTAGTGATGAACAGGAGATGAAACAGTGAAAACTTAAGGAGAGGTTTATGCTCGCACAGACTAAGGCCCTCATTATGACATTGGCAGCAAATGCCGCCTACCGCCACGGCGACGGCCGCCAACATACCGTCGCCGTGGCTACCGACCGTCCATGCCATTATGACTGTGCCAGAAAGCTGGCAGAATTCCGGCGACTGTCATTGCGGCGGATGGCGGTAAGGTGGTGCTGCTGCTGGCAGCAGCGCTGTGTCCCGTCTCCTGCCTGAGGACCTCCTGCATGCAGGTAAGTCAGGCACTCTGACAGGAGAGGGGGTTGGGGGTGTTGTGTGTGTGTGGGGGTGTGTGTGAATGTGTGCATGCATGTGTAATGCGTGTGTGCATGAGTGGGTGTGTGTGTGCGCATGTTGTGTTGTGAGATTCCGTGTGCCTGGATGTATGTTAGTGTGTGTTGCTGTGAGTGTGTATGAATGTATGAATGGGTGGGTGAATGTGTGTATACGTGTTTGTATGGGTGTGTATGTATGTGTGTATAAATGTGCGGGGGCCAGGAGAGGGAGGGGGAGGGCTCTGGCGAGAGGGTGGGGGGTGGGGGAGACCCCTATCGGTGCTGGGGAAGGAATTCCCCGGCACTGTTAGTGCCTACTGCCATGGTTTTTTAGTTGCGGTACAGAAACCACTGAAACCATGGCAGTGGGGGGGTCATAATGCCATTGGCGGCCTAGTGACGGCCGCCGGGCTGGATGCTGTAGGCTCCAGCCCGGCGGTCATTACTGCTGTGGCGGTCGGTGTGGTACATTGGCAGTTTGGCTTTGGCCAAACCGCCAATGTCATAATAGTGGAGTTAGGTACCGCCAGCCTGTTGGCGGTAATACCTCAACTATTCCACCGACCGCCAGGGTTGTGTATTGAGGGCCTAAGTTTGCATAACATAGTTTTTCTAATCAGTAGTTTGTTGGAAATGGTGGTGCTGCCCAAGAGATGAATGGAATGCAAGCAGGTGGTTTTCAAGCAGGGATGCAGGCTGTACAGGGAGTAATGATGATGACTTAAGCTATGGGAAGAGGTGCTCTGATTGACCCCAGTACAGGTGTTGATGTTGCGACGAGGAGAAGGTGACACCTTGTCACTTGTGCAATAAGGTAGGGTATTGGAAGCGTGACTGTAGGCTGAATTCAGATAGGATTGTCAATATTCAAATGTAGGGAGAGAATCAAATGCAAATGCCTAATGCAGCAATGAGACAAGTACAAAATCTGATGCAAAATCAAGCTTAATTATTATCTGTACAAGGAACCGTGGTACAACCAAATGTAAACAATGCTAGATTAAATCAGAATCAGTTAATGAAAATAAATTGAAACGTAATGAAGGTTCAAAATAAGGATGCCGTCCAGCAGTTCCCTATGTTTGAGGATCTCAAGTGTTAAATTCAGGCACTTCATGATGATTATGCCTGAGAGGGGAGGCAGGTTGCATACTTGGTGCAGTCTTAGAAGTAGACCAGAGTGGTCAATTTGTAGAAGGTGAGGTAAATGGCCACCAAGTGTCATTTCTTATCAACACAGGAGCTACCCGCTCTACTGTGAAAGGGGAAGTACCAGACCCACCCCTCTCAGGAAAAGAGATCCAAGTTGTAGGAGTCACAAATAGATAGATGACAAACACAATTTCAAAACAAGTTTTTGTAAAAATAGGATTCTTTGAGAAGAATCACTGGTTGGAGGTGTGCGATTCAAGTCCTGTCAATTTGTTAGGACCAGATTTATTGTGCAAGTTAAATTGCACCATCTATTGCACACTGCGTAGAGTCAAGTTTTAAAGTCAAGTTTTAAACTCATGATGAAGAAGCAGAATTTAAATTCAATCAGCAAGAAACAGTAGGGATCTACCCATTGTTGGCAACAAAAGATTTACCTTCAGATTAAAATTGAGAGAGTGAACCAATAAGTGTGAGATTTCATTGGAAAGGATATCGGTTTAGTAAAAGGAGTTGAACCTGTAAAAATAAATGTAAGACCAGATGCAATTTTTCCTGGGACACCACCTTATCACATGATACCAGAAGTGGTAGAGGGAATAATACTTTCAATCAATGGGATGTTAGAGAAGGGCACCTTGAGGGAAATAATTGGGAGTCCATGCAACTCACCAATTATGATATTACAAAAACCCAGGCCGAAATTTAGGATAGTCCAAGACTTGAGGAAGGTGAATGATATCATAATCCCATGTTGTTCTGTGCTACCGAATCCAACCACCATACTTTATCCGATTCAATTTCCAGCTGAATGTTTTTCATTGATTGATCTCTGCCAAGCTTTCTTCTTGATTCTTTTGCATGAAGACAGTCAGTATCTATTCTCTTTCATGTTCAGAGAGAAAGTATTAGCATGGCATTGTTTCCCACAGGGTACATTGAGAGTCCATCTACTTTTAATCAAATCTTGAAAAATAATTTGGAATCACTGAGCTTACCCCAAAGTTCAGGTTTGGCCCAATGACCTGTTCATTGCATCAAGGACAAAAGAATCTTACAAAGTTGACACCATTGCATTACTGAATCATTTGGCAGAGAATTGACATGAAGTGTCACAGAATAAATTGCAATATTGTCGAAATGAAGTTCAGTACTTGGGATATATTTTTGAGAAAGAAACAAGAAATGTATCAAGAGAAAGAGTTGAATCAATCTTGAAAATGAGTCTGCTGTAATCACAGAGAGATGTTTTGGGGAATAGTTGCCTAGTGTAGACAGTGGATGCCTAACTTTTCCCTGGTGGCAAACCCCTTGTTGAAAGTGACAGACAGTCTGCCTTGCCTGGCTGTGTTAAAGCGGTAGGTGCAGCAAGTGCGAGTCTTGAGAAATGTGAAAATATTGTGATGAGATATTCTTTCACTGTCATGTTCCCTCACTCTGTTGAGGTATTGCTTACTAGAACTGAAACCTAGCACCTAACAAATTGCAGACTGGCTCATTATGAGCAACAAATACTAGTGGTAAGCAATATTGTGCTGGAAAAATGTCACATACTTAATCCTTGCACACTGTTGCCCATCACTCAAAGAGAAGAGTCTGATTGTTTTGAACATGATTGCCTGGATGTCACAGACTTCTTAACTAAGCCCAGACCACACTTAAAAGATGAGCCTTTAAATGGTCCTGTTTATATCTTATCGGAGGATAGCTCATGCATAAGAACAAATGAAGGTTCCATGAGAGCAGCTCATGCAGTCTGCACAATTCAAGAAGTGATAGAAGTTTCATGGCTGCATGAAGTTTTCTCAGCACAAGTTGCAGAATTAATTGGCCTTACTAGAGCTTGCAGCTTGACAGTACAAATGAGAGTGACTATATTTACAGACAGTCAATATGGATTAGGTATTGTCCATGATTTTAAGCAAATCTAGTCCCATGGAGGTTTTATGATCGCTTCTGGCTCACCCATCAGAAATGGTCAGCAAGGTAAGAACCTTTTGGAAGCACTGCAACTTCCAACTGAAATTGCTGTGTTCAAGTGTGCAGCACACAGGAGTGACAACAGTTATGTCCCAGTCGGCAACAGGTATTCAGATAAAGTGGCATGCTATTGTGCAGTTGTGGCCTGCACATTCAATTACTCATTCACAAATGAAAAAGAAAACAAAAATGTATTTTTCATGATGCTGAGAATGGCTGGCAAATGGGATGAATTGAGACGAATGCAAGAGAATGCACCAGAATCAGAAAAGCAGAGTTGGATCAGAGCAGGATGTGGAATGGATGAAAATGAGATTTGGGTTTCAGTGGGTGGAAGACTAGTATTACCAGACAGTCTGCTACCTCCAAGGACCAGACACTTTCATGGCCAGACCCATTTAGGTATGGACACAATGATGCTCACATTAAAAAAGTTCTGGTTTAATTTTCTGCCTGCACAATCACAAGAGTTGTGCAATCGATGTGTGAAATGTAAACACATGACAAAGTCATGTAGGAAGATCTGGAGGACCTTTAAACTGGATGCAAATGGATTTCATTGAAATGCTCATTTGCAATGGGTTAAAATATTTTTGGTGATTTTCTCTAGGTGGCTGGAGGCTTATCAAATGAGAAGAAATGATAGCCTCACTGTGGCAAAGTTACTGTTGAGAGAGCTCAATCCAAGATACAGAATGCCTGTCTGTCCAGAATCTGATCCCTTAAATAGTGAGAAGATAAAAATGATAAAAAATGTTCTGTGCAGCACTGCAAGTCCAAAAGAAGCTCCATTGTAGTTATCGTCCAGAAGCTTCAGAAATAACGGAGCAGTTGAACAAATCAAGATTGGCAAAAGTTTGTGCTTCCACTTCTCTGATATGGCCTAATGCTTCACCTTTTGTATTGATGAGTCTGCGAAGTACACCTAAGAAAAAGACTGGTTTGTCGGCCCATGAAATTCTAATGGGGAAAGCGATGAGGGTACCTGCAGTTCCAGCAAATACACTTGTGAAAATTACAGATGACATGATACTCGATTTCTGTAAGGGATTGGCTGATGCGCTATGTTCTGTCTCTTGACAGGTTGAAGCTGCCAGTGCAAATTCAAACCAGAAACAGTGCCATGACCTCTGTCTTGTTGACTCGGTCCTGATTAAAAAACATGTCAGAAAGTCCTGTCTAGAGCCACACTGGAAAGACCCCTATAAGGTTATTCTGATCACAAATGGTCAAGTGATTCTTTCAGATCAGAAATACTGCAGTCAAATGTTCTCGGATCCGGAATTGGGCGAATGCATCACACACCCAGAGAATAAGGGGGCTTATTTACAAGTTCTGTGTGCTGCCAGAATGTCACTTTTAACAATGGTCCGGCAGCACACACTGCAGAGCCATATCTACAAGCCCATGTAAAGCCACCCTACGTGACTTTTCATGGCCTTGCAGATATGGAGTGAGGCAAGGCAGCGGAAGTCACAAGAAGGCTTGCAGTGCTGCCTTCCACCAAAAAAAAATTTAAACTCCCCTAGACGTCCTTATGAAGAAATGGTATTCTATGAGCCAGAACCTGGAGCACTGGTGTACGTACCACTGAACTCTGTAAGAGAAGCTCAAGAAAGAGATTGTGATCAGAGACAACAAGAAAGATAAAGGGGTGAATAATCTGTGACAGGTGAAGAGGTCCAACTGCTAGACATCTTGCAGTGGCACTGGAGAAGACCTGGTAACATAACCTAATGAAGAAAGTTCTGAATCTATCTCAGAACGAACACAGAACTTTGATGATTCAGGAGAAGGAACAAGTTCTGGAACAGAACAAGAACTGATATCCACAACAAAATATGGCCGAAAGATTACATTAGAAAGAAAACAAGATTAAAGCCTTCATAACCAGTGTGGCAGTCTCAAGACCACCACACTTGCGATTGCGGTCGTACCGCCGCAGACAGGGTGGTCCGACCGCCGTATTATGACCGTGACACATGGGCCATTGTCCGACCGCCGGCACCGCCAGGTTGCTACCTGTTGACAGCCTAGCAGTCTCAGCGGTTGCAATCCCCCAGGGCAGCTATGCCCTCTGATTACAAGTCTCCTTTCCGCCAGCCTTTGCATGGCGGTCTCACTGCCATGCAAAGGCTGGCAGAAAGGGGGCATCAGGGGCCCCATGGGGGCCCCTGCACTGCCCATGCACTTGGCATCACGGACAGCGAAATGCGCAATAGGTGCTGCCACACCCGACGCACCACAACATTGCCGCCTGCTCGATTACGAGCCAGCGTCAATTTTGTGGTGAGTTTTCCATTGGGCCAGCGGAAAACTCCTAATAGGGTGGCCAAAATACCACCAGCACTGGCGATATGCTGGCTGCAGTGGCTTTGGCAGTCTACAAAAAAGACCGCTGAAGCAGTACTGAGGGCCTAAGTGTGTCAGCTGAATTAAAACCACCGATAATAAGTGAAGAAACAGGATCCAGTGCTAGAAGTCGATCGTCCGTTAGGGGAGGGGTGAGGGGGTGTTGTGTGTTGTGTGGGTGCATGGGGGTGTGCGTGTGTGTATGTAGAGGGGGTGTGTGAGTGTGTGTATGCTTGCGGGGGTGTTGCGTGTTTTGGGAATGAGTGCGTGTATGCCTGTGGGTATGTCTGTATGGATGTGTGCGTGTATGTTTGTATATGGGTGTGCGTGTCTGACTATGTGTGTGGATGTAGGCATGTATGTCTGTGTGTGTGCGTGTGTGTGTTGGTGGTGCCTGCGTGCGTGTCGTGTGTGAGTTCTGTGATGTTGGGGGTCGGGGTGGGGAGGGTGACCCTGCCACCTTTGGGGGGTGGCAGGGGTGGTGGGGCGTGTAGGGGAGGGAGTCGGGGTGGGGGGTGGGGGAGACCCCTGTCAGTGCCAGGGAAGGAATTCCCTGGCACTGATAGTGCTTACCGCCATGGATTTCATGGCGGTTCCAACCGCAGGAAATCCACGGCGGTAATCCGGGTCAAAATACCGCCGGCGGTATAGTGAAGGCCGCCGGGCTGGAGACCCAGGTCTCCAGCCCGGCGGGCGGAACGGAGAACCGGCGGAACGGAGAACCGGCGGATGACCATGGCGGTAACCGCCATGGTCATAGTACAGAAAAAAAGACCGCCAGCCTGTTGGCGGTCTTACCGCCGCTTCCCCGCCTTCCGCCAGGGTCATAATGACCCCCTATGTGAGCCAAGTTTTGAATGTCCCAATTTCAGATTTTCTTGACTGGAGCAAAGAGCTACCAGAGCTTCCTTGAAAGCCTCTATTGGTAGGAAGACAGGTAGAACTAAAATTACAGAACATGAGAAAAACATAAAGACTGAGATAAAAGTTGAACTGTTATGAAATAAAAAGCAAAATGAAAAAGAAGATAAGAAGAGTACTGATGGCCGAGGGAGCAGTTGTTAAATAGGGATAACATTTTAAAAGAACACAGAGTAGGGTTAAGGACTGTGTATTCGAAGACCATGTTATCATTAACAAGCCTAAGAGACTAAAAAGAAGAAAAATAACGAAAACTCAATAGAAAGAAAAAGTCTAACTCAATGAAATTAATCTAAAGAAGAATCACATTGAATTGTTCAACTTTACAAGCTTTGTTTGCAGTCATATTCAATTTATTGGTTGATCGGATTTTAGAGACATGTAATGCCAATGGAACTAGGTGCAAAATATTTTTAGGAACTTTATTGACATTTCTAGTTTTGTTGGGAATAGTAACAGTATTAGTAATACAATTTACACTTGACACAGAGAAAGCTGTAGTAGATTATGTAATCGCTGCACAAAAACCAGCGTTAGATGAAGATGATTTGAAAACATCATTTGTAGACCACAGAATGAAGATTATTCAATGAGTGTTTATTCTAGAATATTACAAGAATACACTAAGCTTTAGAAATTTAAAGATTGTTATCTATGTGCACACATGCCACCTTCGGCTGATAAACAGGTTTCCTATCAACACATTCCACTCTCATATGTTACCTTGTGTAGTATCTTTCTTAGTTTAGTACACAGGCAGTGCCATTTTGAGTATTATTTGTCAAATTTTTACATGGTGCTTTCTAAGATTCCACTAATGAAAAGCATAAATTTACATCCACAAGCTAAAGACATGGAGACTGCATGGAATTACTTTAGACCATTTCTTCCTGTTAACACTGTTAAAACTCATGAGAGGAATTCAACATGCTTAATGAATTGACAAGAAAAGGTTTTTATTTTCATGCTGGAGGAGAGAAAGAAACACTTTGCAAAGAGCGCGATTAGAAAGAGGATGTTCAGCATAATGTATGGAGAAAAGAAGAGGATGAATTTAGAAAGAAGACCTCTGTACCTAAACTGAAGCTATACAAAATACACAAAGGAAAAATATCTGTGTTTAAAAGGAGGATTCATGGAAGAAAGGCACCTATGGGAAATAGCAATTGTGAGCATGTGTTTGAATTGTCTGTAGGATCTTGGCAAATTTAACAAGAAGATGATACTGCTCTACCTGGAGTCTATTTTGCATGTGGAGAGAATGCATATTTTAGGCTAAATGTTGGGAGGGTATTTGTTACTTAGGCTTGCTGTTTCTGAAGATGCATCAAATACAAAGCTTAGATGCATTAACAATGACACCGGCACAAAAGATACTCGTGTAGTTTAAATGAGGGACCACAATTATTAAGAGTTATAGTTGGAGTAATCATACCTGCTGTAGTAGTGATTCTAAATGACGAAAAGATTACAAAGCTTTAAACAGTATTTGATAAGTTGGCAACTACTTTTGGGGCCTTATTAGTAGAAAACACTAAGCTTGTTGTGGTTAGGTCTGTGGTTTTACAGAACCTGATGAGAGCAGGACAATTGTAGATTACGCAAAAAATATATGTGATCTAAGTCTAGATCTTGAACATTAAAAAAACACTAGTATAGTAAAAACCTTTCCAAAAGAATACACTACTGTAGCTAGTTGGCTTAAGAGAATAGGAGGGGGAATACTTAGAGCTTCTTATCTACATTAACTATATGCAAGGCAATAAAATTGCTCTTAAAAAGAAAGCTAGAGGCATGAAGAAAATCAAGAGAAAGAAAGAGAAATAGAATTGAGTGACAAAGTGCATGAAGAATATAAAATACTGAAAGAAGATTATACGACGGAACACCGAATTAAAAACAACTACTAACCTTAACAACGAGGTCGGAACACCGACCTCGTCCTTACTACTAATGATTTTACCACGAATGCCTTAACAACAAAATTTAGTTGTAAAGGCATTCATGATAAAACCATTACTAATAGGCACCATTCACCCTACATCCCTCACCCCACCCCCCCAACCCCACCCCAAAACCTAAAACCCCCTGACCCCCCACCCCCTCCCCAAAACCAAAAACGCCCCACCACCCCAACCCCACCCCAAAACCTAAAACCCCCTGACCCCCCACCCCCTCCCCAAAACCAAAAACGCCCCACCCCCCAACCCCACCCAAAACCTAAAACCCCCTGACCCCCACCCCTCCCCAAAACCAAAAACGCCCCATCCCCCCAACCCCACCCCAAAACCTAAAACCCCCTGACCCCCACCCCCTCCCCAAAACCAAAAACGCCCCACCCCCCCAACCCCACCCCTAAACCTAAAACCCCCTGACCCCCCACCCCCTCCCCAAAACCAAAAACGCCCCACCCCCCAACCCCACCCAAAACCTAAAACCCCCTGACCCCCACCCCTCCCCAAAACCAAAAACGCCCCATCCCCCCAACCCCACCCCAAAACCTAAAACCCCCTGACCCCCACCCCCTCCCCAAAACCAAAAACGCCCCACCCCCCCAACCCCACCCCTAAACCTAAAACCCCCTGACCCCCCACCCCCTCCCCAAAACCAAAAACGCCCCATCCCCCCAACCCCACCCCAAAACCTAAAACCCCTGACCCCCCACCACCTCCCCAAAACCAAAAACGCCCCATCGCCCCAACCCCACCCCAAAACCTAAAACCCCCTGACCCCCCACCCCCTCCCCAAAACCAAAAACGCCCCATCCCCCCAACCCCACCCCAAAATCTAAAACCCCCTGACCCCCCACCCCCTCCCCAAAACCTAACCCACTACTTACCTTAGTCAACCCCTTGTCACCTGCGTCATCCTCCTTCGCCAACTCCCTTCTTTTTACCTTAACCACGCATGTTCGTTGTTCAGAACATACGTAGTTAAGGCACAAAAAAACGAAGTTGTGGTGAAAAGAAAGCGTTGTTGCGCTTTCGTTAACCACAATTTTTGTAATAAAAAAGTCGTAAAAAAGGATGTTTCCCCTGAAAGAAAGGGAAAACTTGAAAAGGAAAAGACATGATACTAAAGAATAAGTTGAGAGTGAATTATAACAAGTGTATTTGTGAATGGATTGTGATGGTTTCAAACCATCAAAGGGAGGAAGTTGATGTGGTGTTTTATTAAAATCAGATTCATTTAATTAATAAACCATATGAGTTAAAAACAAGGCCTAACCCAAAGCTGCTTGTAGGAGGGCTGGGGAGATATATGTAGGCAGAGGCTGAGTAGGCTTCTGCATTTTGATGTTTAATTGAAGTTGTACAACCAGAAAGAAAAATGTCTCCAGAGCTTGGGACAGGGGAATGAAAGGTATTTTTGAACGTTTGTCTCTTTCCTCCTTCCACTGAGTATAACGCTTTCTTCCCCTTCTTCTTCCTTTTAGGTGTTTAGACTGAGATGCCGCAGCTAGAGTCCTTGAGGAAAGACAGAGCGTTAAGTATGGAATTCAGGCTCACCGCAATAGTGTATGAGCCGTCACCTCACCTGTGATAATGTTTCCAAAACAGGGTGGATCATGCTGGCCTTCCCAAAGTGCAAGCAAACTCCAAAAGTTACCTGGTATTATTCAAGCTATGCCCCTTTTCCCCATTCGTGGTGAACAATCTTGTATTAATGCCCATCGCACTTCATGCACACATCCCATAAAATCACCATATGTGCCCAGTTCTGCAAATCCCCATTCAGGAGTGCGTTTCTCTCCTCAATTCCAGAGCAAGTTAAACACATGTATTCAAAACAACATAGCACACCAAAAGAAAGAAGAGAACTCATGGAAAACAATATCTGAAATGCTCTTTCTGCAGATCATCTGACCTGGTGTAGTCAGAGTGGGGAATTCTCAAGGCCACAGTGTAGTGGTAACAGAGGCTCCCCTCTGGGAAAATAACTTACCCCCGCTACCTGCCCAATAGTTTTCTCCACTTGTCCCTGAATGACTCAGGGATGTCCAGCATCCTCGATGCCATCCACCAATCCTTCATCCAGGTCTCCTGAGCTTCGTGGAGGTTGGTGTTGTTGTCTTCTCCAGGTAACTTCCTTCCTTCTCCCTCATTCAGTTTTGGAAACCGGTCATCTTCTCCACCCAAGGTTTTGGCGTTCTCTCTCCCCTCCTCAATTTCAGCTGTGTTGGCATTTGTTACTCTGCCCGCTGTAAGTCCTGATTGGTTTGTGGCTTCTTCAGCCCCACCTTCCTGTTCCAAGACAGAGTAGTCCATTGTTATTGCTGGTGTTCTTTTGGGAGTCCCACCCTGTTTAACACTGTTTCCTCATCACTGGTATTCTCCAAGTGTGTAAGAGCATTGGGGTCATCTTCAAGACTCCCCCTGGTAAAAAAAACAGGGGTTCAGCGGTCTCCTTCTCACACAGCATTTTTAAAGTGCAATTTCACTTTCTAAACTTTGCATGACCCATGCATGGCCTGACTCATTTGAATTGGTAATGTTAACAAATTCCAGCATGCTTCGTCTAAATAAAAATGTTTCTATTGTAACCTTAACACGCCCTTTGAATGATGTTTATTTCCTGCTAAAGCAATGAAAGCAATATCATTTACATCTTTTGTTTTGAAATTTACTTGTTTTGGAATGTTAAGGTGTGCTAAATTAACACACTTTGCTTCTTTATGAATAAGCTTACAGTGTGAAGATACATGGGAAGGGAATTAATGAATTTGGAATGCATTAGAAATTCATACAAATGTCTTGTTTTCCAGAGAGTGAATGTGGGGGACATCACACAGATGTTGCCAGACTAGTTATTTAAGAAACAATTTATGAAACTTTAATATGAAGCTATTGTTCACCTGCTATCTCAAGCTGAAGACGATTCATTCACATAGGCATTCTCAAAACTGGTTGGTTATGAGCTGATGTTTGTGATGATTGATTGTTAGTTTGTAAATGTTCATTGCTATGTATGAGTCCCAGGTAAAGTGCAGGGAGAGAGCAGCGGGCATTCACACAGAGAGACATGATTGGCATGGGACTTGCTCTTTTTCTTTCTCTCAGACTCACACAAATTGAGCTTTTAATTCGATGACTTTCTGCCTAGATTATTTCTGTTACAGTACTCTTCATGAGTATTGATAACTTTAATGACTAAACTCCTCTATAGAAAGCTTGTTTTCTTTTATTAAGTTAGAAAATTAGAATAGGGACAGATGAGACTTGCTTTATGCAATGTTTTGTATTTTTGATTGTCTAATAAAGCTTGAGAACTTTATGAGAGAAAATAATAAAACTTTAAAGCTAAAAATCAACTCTCATTATTGACCCCAACTTAAGGTAAATTACAAATGTTTTATTATTAATTCATTTCATGAACAATTGCAGCTTACTCATACCTATACCCACTACCAAGATTTCCTCTGCACGCAAAGAGGTGTGGAGTATTTTATAAAATTCAGAATTCTCCACACTCCTGCAGTTGCATCTACCCTTATATTCCACTTTTAGACTGAGAAGACATTTTGTTTGAGGAAAAAGTCATGAGGAGACCAAGTGAACGTTAAAGACAATTGGATGTGGGTTTTTGACCGCTAAGTGAAGTCCAGACATCTTTTATAGAGAGCTTTGTGAGGAAGAATGTTGTAGAGAAACCTTATCCAGCATGTGCTTGAGGAATGCATGGGGAGTAGGGTCAATCATGTCACACTTTTAATCTCAGACTTTGTAATTTTTCTTTAGCTCGGTGTGAGGCAGAGGGCTGTTTCCAATGGTGCTGCTTTTAAATACCCCTTTTTGTGCCCCACTAAACCATCCAGGTGGGTTTAGATAATCTCAGAGTTGGCAAAGGCAGTTTCATGAACGTGGCTTGATGCATGATGAATGCATCTTGATAGGCCTCGACTGCTTTAATGATGAGCCATTGTACAATTCTCTTATGGAGGTTCCAGCCTCAAAATTACAGAAAAATAAAGTCAGTACTCCCTCAACCCATAGTTTTCAGACATATTCACAATGGGGCTCCAGGAATGCAGACATTTTGATGAAAGTTCGTGAGGTGGGTCTGGATGTTGTACACATGTCTTAAAAGTCCTTCCAGCACAATACATTCCTGAGATTTCTTCTGATTTGATATTCTTCCTTTGTTTGAAAACCTTCAAATTTTTTGTCCTCAGGAAATATGTTGTATAGCAGGACCCTGTGGTCTACAGAAGCAGGTTCTACAGTAACAACTAATACAAGCCCACAAGAGGAATCCCATTTAATGGGAACCTTTTACAGGCTGGTACCTACCACATGTTTAAGGTTTTTTTAATCCAAGTTTATTCAAATTTGAAAATGTACTCCTTCTAAAGCTTGGGTAGGACTATTTCCCCATGTTATAACAGTTTCTGCATTTTTCACTCTCAATGCTCTAGCAGTATGATGTCACAGAACACTTGTGGGATTCACTTTGTATGCCTACGGAGAACTTCTGGAAAGCTAAAGATGGGAAAAGCAATCTTCTTAAGGAAGATTACTCTCTATAGCTCAATCCCTTTGACATATATTACAGAAATCAAACTATGTATTCAGTAATAACAATAATAACATGTTTTTAGATAGTGATCCCTACAGCACATGTGCCATTTCTAAAAAATCAATAATAGATGTTACTATTATTCAATTTATACTATGCTGGCAATCGATCTCAAAAAGATTGTAGTCTTAGTCTGCCTTCCCAGGATTCATACATTTTACATTATAATTACTACAATTTTCAGTGGCTTTCATTCAACTCATTGAGTCAATCTGCTGGCATAAGATAACAAAAGTATTGATCCTCTACCATGAATGGCTAGGACTTCCACACAGTAAGGAGTCAGTATGGTTTGGAATGCTGCCTGCCTAAAAATTAACTTGACAGAGGTCCAATACAAGGTTCCTGCTAGTAGCTCTTTTATCCTTTAGAGGTTTGCTCCCTCAATCGGCCCATTTCCCAAGAATTATTTTGAATATGGTACGGGCAGAACTCACATAAGGGTAAGCAGCATTTACTAATTAGATTTACCTTCAGCCCAGGAGATATAAATAGCTCAAATAATTGATCTCTGACAGAGAAGGCTAGTCAAAGAGACTCAAATCCATCTTTTGGATTATGCACATTATTTAATACTACATAATTATACATATATTGTAAATGTCGTCTTAATCACTGCCAAGCAAGCCTTATTGTGAATTTGTAGTCTAATTTAATACACCCATGTGGATTTAAGGGAAATATTCCAGGTCTGTTAATGTCATGCTTGGGGATAAAATACCCTCTGCAGTACATTGTAAAGATACTGCTACTCAGTCACTGAGGAGTTCCATGAGCATATAGAGGAATGAAGCCAAAGGGTGAGTTCCTTTATAAGGTCATGGAACTCTAAGGTGAATTGCAACATCCTTCTGATGCTTGACATGATGTACTTTATTCCTTATAACACATGATCATACCATCACCTTTTCCACAAACCAATCAACTCATTGAGTCAATCTGCTGGCATAAGATAACAAAAGTATTGATCCTCTACCATGAATGGCTGGGACTCCCACAAAGTAAGGAGTTAGTATGGTTTGGAATGCTGCCTGCCTACAAATTAACTTGACAGAGGTCCAATACAAGGTTCCTGCTAGTAGCTCTTTTTTCCTTTAGAGGTTTGCTCCCTCAATCGGCCCATTTCCCAAGAATTCTTTTGAATATGGTACGGGCAGAACTCACATAAGGGTAAGCAGCATTTACTAATTAGATTTACCTTCAGCCCAGGAGATATAAATAGCTCAAATAATTGATCTCTGACAGAGAAGGCTAGTCAAAGAGACTCAAATCCATCTTTTGGATTATGCACATTATTTAATACTACATAATTATACATATATTGTAAATGCCGTATTAATCACTGCCAAGCAAGCCTTATTGTGAATTTGTAGTCTAATTTAATACACCCATGTGGATTTAAGGGACATATTCCAGGTCTGTTAATGTCATGCTTGGGGATAAAATACCCTCTGCAGTACATTGTAAAGATACTGCTACTCAGTCACTGAGGAGTTCCATGAGCAAATAGAGGAATGAAGCCAAAGGGTGAGTTCCTTTATAAGGTTATGGAACTCTAAGGTGACTTGCAACATCCTTCTGATGCTTGACATGATGTACTTTATTCCTTATAATACATGATCATACCATCACCTTTTCCACAAACCACTAAGAACCTTGGGGCCTGATTCACAAAGGTAAACGTGTACTGTTGTGTGAGTTTACTCTTTTTCAGTATTCCCAAACTACAAATTAATAGTAACTTCACAACTGCGGAGACTCTACTGTCAGGACAGTGAGTGCTGCACACAAAATGATAGCACAAATGATAGCACAGGCCTATATTTTTATGTTAAGAGATAATACTTACTGGGTTGCTTGTGTCTTTTTCCCCAGAACTATCTGTGGGAAGTCCAGGACGACTTAGGAATATAGAAAGAAAATGAGGCACTATTACAGTTCATTCTAGAAGATGAATTTGCCCTACCAACTATATAAAACTGCTAAAGCATTTTTCAGGCAATGCTTTGAACACAGTCAATAAATCTTTTCACCCACCATAAAGCAATGGAGAAATAACTCAATCAAGATAAGGCACATTTAGCATTTAAAATATAAATTCATCATTAATAAGCTCTGGCAGTGTGCATGTTACAGTTTTTTTAAAGCAAAACACATTTATTTAACTATAGTGCGGAATTGCATTCTTCAACTTTTACATGTAACATTTAAAACATTTCTCTTTAGAAATCTATTGTTGTTTTAGAGCAAACTATTACTTAACATCATAAAGATTCATATGAAGTTCAATTGATTGGATGTATATGAATTTTTAGGGATATACTACAACAATTTAGTCTTCTATTATACAATGCATGCACTTTAATATAGGCTTTCAGTGCACCACTTTGCAGTAAATCTATTAGTTCTCCAAATAACAAAGTGCAAAGTCTGTCACCCACAGATGGCCATTGTCATGTCAAAGGTAGCAATAACATTCCTGCTACATCAGAACCAACAGAGTGAATTGTATTTTTTTAACTACAAATAAAAGGCACATATATGCAGACCATCTATAACAAAGCCACCAAAGCATTATTTCCGCCATTCCCTCCACAGGGATCTTATGTGATACGGAGCAGAAAAGAAACATCAAGAAATGTACAGTTAGTAACCACAAGTCGGATAATCACTGTACATCAAGACAATATGCTGAAGCCTGCTTTACAACATACTCATCAGACTTCCCTATTCTGTCTCTGGCACAACCCTCATATTCTGTACTTGACCCACTCAGGGCTTGTGCTGTCTTGACAACAACAATTTGTAATGATGCTGTGTACCATTCCAGGACTTAAAGCATTGCAGTCCAGTGTACAAATGCAGCATTTTAGCATACATCAAAAATAATATATGTGGCACACCATTTGTGAACAAGATCATTGAAGAGGTGTTTTTCAAACAGGGGAAAGGCCCATCAAGATGTTTTTGTGGTGCCTGGGCAGCAAATCTGATGTGAGGCTCATCTATGGTGTTCTGATAACATTTATATCTCATTCAAAATATAATCAATGTCTTGGAACATAATTGGGGCAGTGCCAGCAAACAGTGCCACCCAGTAGTGGCTGAAATTAAGTGCCTCATCAAGCTTATGTATATAAATTCATCTGGCATTTAAGTGTTGAAGCGTGTGACCCTAAAAAGAGCGTGGCCTGGGGCAAATCACTCCTATTGCTTCCCCTTTAGGAGGGTGCTGAGGGGGGAATCTGTGCTTACTGGCTAGGTGTACCACCAAGGGCATCTCAAATTCCAGGTTGCTACTAGCGAAATATACACCTAACCTAGAAGATATCCAACAGTTAGGATTACAGCTTCCAGAACAAAAGTTAATGCTTGCTGTCCCCCTGGGAGAGAAGAAAGCTCAGCCAGCAGAAGTTTCACTAGGTTGTTACTAGAGTTAATACACATGTGGCCTAGCAGTCTTGATTTCTGACTTTTGGGGGCAAAGTCGTCATTCAAGAAAGTAATATATACAAATGTGGTATGAAATAGGAGCATTTCCTGCAGTGCTCTTATAATGTGGTTAGGATTTTTTCTAATTTTTTAAAAATATTTGTTATATATATATGGGACTTCATGTAGCCTATTCACAAAGGCTTTTTGGAATAAGTAAAGTATTATCAAGCTATTAGTCTGTTATTATATTTCATTATTAGTTGGTTCCAGTTGCTGACAAGACATTTTGACCCAGGATTGCACATTAACTAAACACCACATATACAGAAGGCATCAATTTAACACAGACCTGCTTCCACAAAACAGTCACAGAAAAGTCTTGTCAATGTCTAGTTATTGACAAGACATGCTGGCAAGGTCTAAAAAAGGTCTCAAATCACAGCACACAGGAAAGGAACAGATCAACATATCGGCGATGAAAACCGTGTAGGAGCAGTCATGGTAGTCTTACAAACAATAGGCTGATTTGGGAATTACATTTTGTAGTGTGTAAAGTAGCACTATAGTAGTACTACTTACTTACTACAAAATGCAATTCAAAATGCAATTCACAAAATGTAAATCTCCATCTTCACCTCTTCTATCATGGATGTTTACTACATAGCGAGAGACATGCACCTAATCACAAAAGAGTAAACCCATTGCTATTCACAAACTGCACTTCTAAATTTACTGCAGCCAAAGAAGATACTAAACGTACCCCAGGTCAGAGCTGTAATAAGTCCAGCACCACACATGGCCAACCACTTGCACAACAACACCCTCCCATAGAAAGGGATAGAGGTAGGGACTTAAAATAAATCCCTATAGCAAATCATTTAAATTAAATTAAAATATTTAAACTTTTAAAAAATATAAATAAATGTAACAGTGTTAGTCATTATCTAAAAAAGCAACATATCTATTTTATTTTAAAATATTTTAATACAAATTGAAAAATAATGAGACATCACTTTTTATAAAAAATAAATTACTTATCTGCATACATTACTTTTAATTATTCTTAATGTATATGAAAATAAAATTGTTTTGTACCTTAGGAGGGATTTTGTAACTTAAACTTCAGAGAAATAAGTTAATAATGATGTAGCATTTGTTTTATTTTGTAATAATTATACATATATTATTGTTTTACATTACTAGTTAACATAATATATTTTACAAATTCTGCTTCAGTTTTATAAACTTGTTTAAATTTTCCCAGTAATATACCACAGGGAAACCTATTGCGGCGAAGATCTCCCTACCATAACATGTGGGAAAAATGTTTAAAAAATAATAAAGATTAGAAAAAAATAGTAAAAATATTTTATGATACATATTGATGTTAAATAATGCTTAAAATATATCTTGCAATAAACAAAACAAACAATACTACAGTACTACTAACTGAAACTTTATGTAAATACTTTATTATTTAATTATTTAAACAATATTAAATTAACATTATTTTTAAACATTCAACAACAAAAATCCCACTTGAAGAGTTAATTTAAAATAAGTGGATTATTTTTCTAAAAAAAAAAAAAAATTTTTTAATTAAAGCGGGTAATAAACTATTTTCTCATATAATACTATTCATATTTTAATTATGTGAACATATTTTTACATTAAATCACCATTATACATAGCTATTCAAAAGTCAAAATAAGTTAATTTAATTGAACATTATTTCCTATGAGGTTATATTCTATTTTAGCACCATTATTTTCTATGGGAAGGTACTGCAGTATCAGTGGTTGACCATGTGTGGTGCTAGACTTACTGCCCCACTTTTGCAGTAGTAACTTTCAATTATGAATTTGTTTCATGGAATGGAGACATGCAAGTCTCCACATTTAAGCTTGTAAATGGTGAAAAGCCAAAAGTAGTAAAGTTACTCATAAATGCAAGAGTAAACCTACACTTGTAACTTACTCACAAGTGTAAGTTGCCCTTGTGTTTCACACCATCAACATTGGGGCCACCAGTCTCTAAGTGTGAAGGTCTCCATGAATTTGATAATTTCAGTAACTCTGTTACCACAATAGCTCAGATTAACAACAGTGGCTTATTACACACAACAACTGATTCTAACTCCAAGTCAGTTTGCTATAAAGACAATTTAAAAAATGGAAATAACAGTGAGAGCATAGCCAGCATAACTGAACCTAACAAACCTCAGAAAGTCAGGCCATAGAGGACGTAACAATAGAGTCACATAGCTTATCCAACACTCATCATCTGAAAACACCATCTAAGCTATTGCCTCAAATCAAAACTGAGAAGAGTGATCAGGACAGCACTGTTGTAATAACTGGCAACTGTAAAGATTCTAAAGGGAAGTATCAAACAGCTCAGATATAGAACAAAACAATGCAAACTCAATGCAACTACACAATTCTGTAACATCCCTTATTGTATAAGGCCTTCAACAATAGCAAAGTAGCAAAGATTACAAAAACACTCAGGCGATTCAATTAAAAAGCTGAGCCCTATTATGAATTGTAATGGGATTTATATTTTGGCGGTTGGGATATCCATCACCATTGTAATGGAACAACTTGTCTGACAAGAACTAAATCAGGACCTTAGTTCATGGTTGGACAATCTCAAACTCCTATTTGAATCTGACATTAACACTACCATTGCAGTAACTGAAGGTTTTAATGTAAATCTACTGCAATCTGTAGAAGATACAATGCCAGAAAATACTCTGTTTTTATTCTATTCTGCAATGACTTTGTAAAAGCTCCAGAGTAAACCCAGCTGGCAAGATCATAAAATGCCTCTAACACAAAATTTACTTCTGACGCCCGGATGGCAGAACTTAAAATAATAGACTTGTCCAACACACATTACATCCAATGGGCTTCAAAACAATAATCAACTACACCTTTATTCATGCTGCCTAATTCAGCAAACAAGTTGATTTTAAAATCATAAGGAGAACTGAAAGTAATCATCTACCTCAGCATATTAGCTTAAAGTGGGAATATAACGAGCTTGCTTGATTTAATTCATTAAGTACAGAATAGACTGCGGTAATTGAATCAAAGAAAATAAAATCAAATTACATTTTTGATGATAAAGAAAAACGTCTTTGGGAACAGGTTCTTTTGGTAAATTTTTCCAGCCAAAAACATATCACGAAGTGACATCTTTTTTGTCGTTATTTAACTAGAAGACTTTATCATAGAATATATTTCATTGCTTATGTGCAACACTGGAACTAAAAGTAAACTTAGTTTTCACATAAAATATCATTGATAAATAAATACACTGGGAGAAAAGAAAATACAGGAAAGCAGTAAGGTAAGTTATGAAACCTTTTGCTCAAACCGCAAGGCACCAGGAGATAAAGGCCCAGATTTACAAGAAAATGACGGACCGCAACACTGAACCAGATTTGGCAGCGCAGCCCTCTGTCATTCCCAAAATGCAGGGATGCCTCATATTAACAACAATACGGCCCCCTGTGTTTCCCCCTGAACCGGTGCTAAATTTGCTGCCGAGCGCCTACACAGAACACCTTTGCATTATGGTGCAAGATGGCTGCATTGCGGGTGAGATTGTTTTTCTACAAGAAGAGACACCTTCCTGCACAAAACTAATCTTTAATGACAATATTCTGTTTCTTTCCGAATGCAGCATATGCAGAAAAAGCAAAAAACGAGGAGAACTGAAAGCATTTCACCTTGTTGTGCCATTCTAACACCACCCCTGTGGTGGCATTGGATTTGGTGCTGCCTCAGGTTTACGAAAACTCATAAATCTGGGGCAGCACCAAAATTCAATAGGTGTTGTTGTGGCACGCCCACACCAACACCCATTGCATGCCCCATTGCACTCCACCTGGTAAATACGGCGCTGTGCATAGCTCCACCGGAGTGTTACTAAAAGTGATGTTCCAGTGGCAATGGGCCTTGTAAATCGGGCCCTAAATGTTTGAACCTTAACTTAAAGAAAGCAGTTTCTTCTATTAAACTGCAAATACAAGTTGAAATCATGAAACCTACAAGTGAGGAGTCACTTTGATTGGGACGTTTTGGAGTCAGACACACCCCTTTAGGTGTATATGTCCGTCAGAAGTGTTCATAGTGTGAATCCATTTTGACAAAAGCACATAAGCTTCAAGAGTGCCTAAGATACAGATGAAACCTTCAACTAGTTTTAACCTAATTCCAAGAAGCAAATACCTTACACTATGCATCCTTAAAGTACACCAGCAAAGTCGTTAACTTAAGAGACCCTTGGAGAAATTGGATGAAATGTGTCGATTGACAAGGGATTTGACAAGGGAATTGGACATAAGACACAGGAATTAGAGAGAGGCTATCTGTATCACAACACTTGCACTCCAAAACAATGGACTGGTTTATCTTACCAGTTGTGCAGAGGCTTAAAATTAGTTTTACCAAGACAAATTATTGTATATAGAGTACACACGTACACAGTGACTCACTTTGATTGAATTTGAACTATACACTGCATTACAGTATTTTGGGGACATGCATCAGAGTTGTATTGTTGATTATGGTGCATTTTGCGCTGTTTCTTATAAAGAGGATCAATTTACGTTGTGTTCCAAGCAAAAAATAGTTATGAAATTCCATTGCAGGATACGGCTGTTCAATACATTTAATTCAATTGAATTGAAGTGGGGAGTATGTTTTCTGTATTATGAACTTTATACCCTAATTCCTGCCCCACTTTATATGAGCCCCACCAAATAGTTGTTTTTAGCCACTCACTAATCAAGCAGTGAGTCAGCACAGTGATAAACCAGTTCAACTTACCTAATCTGTCGGCCCGTTCAACAATGACCAAATGGCAGTGGAAATTTTTCATGAAGGAAAACATGAAGGATGCTAATTTTTTTAATGAAATTGACATTTCCTGAAATTATATGAACTTGTAAGAATTCTTTATATTTGCAAGGCAGACACACATCAAAAAGACGAATTTGCCTTGATTGGAATGTTGATTCAAATATGAAAATACCATTTTTAAGTCCAGCATGCAAAAATGTTCCGACCTGTTATTATCTATCTGTGGGCTTTTAACCACCTTGATCTCACACCAATCACTTTCACTCATTCCTGGGCATGCCTTTTAAAAATCCCTTGATTTCATTAGTAAATGCTTTATGTTTGTCCCGCCTTGGGGCGGTTTTGTTACAGCCTTGCAGGCTGTCCCTGTTGCATGGATAAATGCACAATTGCCAATATACTTCAGCATGGGCAAACCATTTTTTTCTTTTGTCTCTCCCCTTCATGCTCCATGGCAGCCATGGCTCTTACAGTGCTCACAGCACCAACCACACAAACTCCATCTGAGGTATTGAAGCACTAGTCACATTGTTCAGACTGTTACCTAATCAGAGTCATTTCTTTTGGCCATACCCTTCGCGCTCCAAATATTTTCCAAAAACATTTGTAATAGATGAATGCTTTTCTAAAAAACACAGAAATCTGCAACATGGCTCTCCCGGCATAGCGGAAGAACCAATCCTACAATATTCACTCACTTGGGAAAACTCACGCCATAATGTTTTGCAAGCATTCTTTTTCAAAACATTTTACCCATAACTCAGCCTGTGATGGTCCTAGGACAAGGGACCACCACCAAAATGTTCAGCCGGGCACACTCTTTCTGTTTAGGTCATCTCTGGGTTGTTCAGCATGTTTCTGTCTAGGTCATCTCTTGGTCCTCACACTAGGTTAATGGGGACCCCAAAATAATAACCCCTTCCACCATTCAGTGTCTTTTTAATCTCTCTCATGGCTGGAACTTTCATTTTACGGCTGAGAGTAGTTTGTGTTCTAAGGGTCGTTTGTAATATCATTGCAGTAGGTCTGCTAGCCCTGAAAATGTGTAATGCACTACGCCCTCTTGGGAATAAATATGTTACACTGCATTACTTTCAGTTATTTTCTTTTCATGTGGTTATGTTCTCTAGGGGTTAACATGACCATGTTTCTTACAATTCCTATTTTCATTGTGGTGTCCTTTAGGGGCTGCTCTGAGCATTACAGTCTAATGTTAAAAGTTTATTTTTGATAAATGATTTTATTGGGTTTTTTATGATAATTGTATATGTTTTATTAATCTCTCCTTATTGCAATTATGACCATGATTCAGGCTAACTTAAGATCATTCTTACACTATGACTGTTTGAACACTCTTGGTATGTTTGTGTGACCCTTCTAGTTGTTTTCTCTCGCTGCTCCTCTGTGACTGCCTTGTGTCTTTATTTTAGGAATTGTGTTAGCCAGCCAGCAACTCTGATGGTGGGGTGGTGAAAGTGGTATTCTATTGGAATTAGCATGGAAGATTAAAATGAGGATGCTAAATGGCAACATTTTCATTTTTGGCAGTAGATAGAGACATTGGAAAAACGAAGTTTGGTAAATAGTATTTCATTATTTTATAAGCAATCTAAGCTTTGCACTTTGAACACTTTTCTAATGATATATAATTTTTAATGATGCTCCTTTACCATTGTATTGCAATCGGTTGCATAAGAAACTTAAACAATAAAGGTTTTACTCACTGACCGTCTGAAATGCATACATATAACTTCGGATTTCTCTGTGATAGTGCTCGAGCTGTTCATAGCTTGGGTCCGAAATAGTAAGTAGTGCCCTCTTTCTGTTCTCAGACTGTGTTGTCTCTGGCTCACGCACTAATCAGGAGGAATTCTCAGTAAAGTATGCGTGCAATTCCATACAGGTAGGCACAGAGCTGTACCCTTCGCAAGAGCACATATTCTGCATCCAGCTCCTTAAGTGTCTGAAAGTCAACATCTAAGCATGCAACAAGTTGACATCTATGGCAGGCAGTCGGGTTTAACTTACATTACTTAAAAGAGAGAGTCAGCTTAAAAAGATCGATTTTTTATGCGAATGACTGATTCATTGCCCAAAGAGATTTCGCCAACATTGTTTGTGGTATTTGCAATTTATTAAGTAGCCATGCTTTCCGAACGAATTCTTGCTTATTTTGTGGTAAACCTTATTGTTCCTAGTCCTGTTCTTCCTCATCATAACCTCACGAATAAAGAGGCTTTAATCTCCTAGACAGCAATCCAGAAAACCAATTCGTTTGCTTTCTGAAATTCTCATCTCACACTGCCATTTTGAGAACTGTCAAACCTTTATGTGGCACACGCCAAAAGTGCGCCTTGGACCAGTGGATGAGGAGGAGCAAGACTAGCAATAATAAGGATTAATAATAAGTAATCTAGGCGATACTTTCATGCCCTTTTTCATTCCACTTCTTACAAACGAGGACTACCAAAACAGAGCAAAGATTTGGCCCTGTGATATTATATAATACATCCGTTACAAAACACATGCTGCTCGAAAATGACATCATTTGTTTGACTCCAAAGGGACTGATCATACTCCAATTTACACTTCTGTGTTGGAAGCTTCTTGTGTCTTCCAGCTGCTTTCCCTCCGTACCTGGAAAACTGATCACGCTACTTTTATATTCTCTCATTGAGGCAATTGCCTTCTAATGTGCGTTTAATGTTATGTCTGCGCAATTAAAGACCTTAAACACCAAAACAAAATACGTTCCTGATAATTAGTTAGCACTTATTTTAAAAACAGAGTTTAGTTTTTAGGTCTATCATTAGTCAAGATCTTTTACTTTTTAATCAGCCCTCTCATCTTTTGGTCTGCTGTAGTGTCATTCACATTTTATTTTGGGACTTGGGACACAGGATCAGCCGCCTGGAGCTATTCGTGTACCTGACTAGAAGTAACAGCTAAAGCAAGTGGTCTGCAAGAGGCTTATGGTCATAAAGCAAAATTTGTTGCCCCCGTAGGAAGTGACACAGGATTGAAATAACTACTCATCAAATAAACGTGTATGTTAAAGCCACTCAATGCAAGAAGCATTACTGAAATATCACTGTGATGTGCAAGCTGTTTCTGTAGTATTTAGTCCAGAAATAGTGGAGTTTATTTTGAAATTTCGGTTTCCAAATGTACTATATACACAAGACCAGATTAAGGACTAGTTGAGTATGACAATATTTAGGAGCCCTTAAAACTGGAGAAATTATGTCATTAGTAGAAATTGATTGCCTTTTGCTAAAACAACCCAGTAATATTTTTGATTCGTGCAAGAGTCACCAGTTCAAAGACAGCCAATTTACTAAGAGTCTGATTACGACTGTCGGCTGGCAGCCTCTTGACCATCATATTATGATGTTCCCGCCAGGTCGGCCGGCACCAACAGTGCAGCGGCATTGGCTCTCAGGGAGAGCCGAGGCCAATGCCGCCGCACTTTCATTGCCAGCAGCACAGTTGGAATGCGCACCATCTGCCATGGAAGACAGTGCGCATTCCAATTATGCTGATGGGGGTCCTACACTTGCCAAGACATGGTCATGGACAGCGCAGGGGCCCCACTGTGGCCCGGTCTCTACCTTTCTGCCAGCCTTTCCATGGTGGTGACGCTGCTATGAACAGGCTTGTGGAAAGGCAAGTCGTGCTCAGCATGGCGTGCCAACATCAGCACTGCTGTGGTTGATCACGACTTGCACCACCGCCTCCAAGTGGGGATCCGTGATCCTGCCGGCTGTGGCAGTCTCCTGGCAGTCCGACTGCCAATATTATAATCTGGCGGTCAGACTGTCAAGATTGAGGCAGTTAGACCACCACCATGAGTACTGAGGTGTTAGAGCCTCCCTACTTGTAATTAGGCCCTAAGTTTTGAATTGCCAGGCTGGCAAAATAGTCTGCGTGTTTACAGATGTTACTCGCTTTTGACCACACTCAGAGGCATAGCTTCCATTCCCTAAGGGGCTCAATGAACCATGACATTAGCTATAATTCAAACAGTAGCAGAGGGGCATTTCCTTCCTTTCAATAGGGCTATGACACACTGGCCATGCTGCTGACCACACTGGATTGTGGATTAACAAGTTAATGCATTTCTATAGTTAAATATCAATAGTCATTATTTTCTCATTTTTCTGGAGTGAGCAACGAGAGTGCATTATAATGAAAGTTATCAGCCTTTTTTTAAAACAACTAGGGACCAATGCTGTTTTTCTTCTACACATTTTCACCATCACACTGTCTTCCAAAAACATACACAACAGAGAAGAGACAGTTCTAGTTTGAGGTGTATACATATTAAAATGCTACTGTGAGAATTAAATTGAGGTTAGGCAGTCACAACAGTGGTTGTTAGTCATACCTGGTCTGCATTGCAGGGTCACATTGATCACAAACAAGGAACCTGTCTCCAAAGGGCCAGACCAGAAAAAGTGGGTGGACTATGGTGGACCTACTGGGACTAGACTGTTTCTCTCTGTTTTATCCGTCTCCTTTTCCCTACTTTAAATGGGGTGGGGCAAAGTTCTCTTTTAGGGTGCTCAGTATAATCGAGTGAGGGACATGGTGGATCCACATCATTTCTGCAAAAATTCAGTTGTTACAAAAATGCTTCGCCGCTGCTAATTTATGTCTGTAGAAGCCTGACACATACACTACAAAAATATTCACCTAGTAACTGACCAAAGAGCACAAACCTCAAGCTTGGTAACCTGAGATTGCCATACCTGACATATCAGTCTTGAAGAGGAGTATGGAAGGAAGGTCAACTTGCTTCAAAATAAATTATGCCAGGGGACCCTTGTGTACCTCAGCCTATGATGCCACCATGCCCCTTCTCGGAACGTTCCTTCATGCTTGCAGTGGAAGGGACCTGAAGAAGGGTATATTCTAACAAAACTGTTAAAAATCTATCTACTGTCAGCGGCTGTGGATGCCTCACTTCTCAGTCCTCAATTCCTGAGTGCGATAATCAGTTTTCCTGAAGGCAGTGGACATGTCCAAGAAAATATACACTTGCATTCTGACATGTCAGAGGTGAAATGGCTCCCATTTCTCTAAGAGCACCGAAAGGAAAGATCGTCTCCTGAAACCTGTGGAGTAAGGACAAGGTTTATGGGTAATACATAAATGTTTAGGGCCACCAGAAATAGCTCTAGATAGCAGGACTGTCAACTCCTCAGCTTGCTGGACAGAATACCAGCCTCGAGGAACACCATCTTGATGGTCGTTAACATCAAATCAATAGACCTACAGGCTTTGAGCAATGATTATAGAGTGAATTCAGAATAGCTGTAAAATCCAAGGAGGAACCTGCTGGTTTGTACCACAGTGTGAACTATAAAACATGCCTGATTAGCCAAGCCTTCCCCTTCCCCTTCCATGAAGGTTCTTCAGAGGCTTTAATCTCTGTCCACTAGTGGTAAACGGTGACCACAAAAAATGCAAGGGCAAACTTATTCTTTAAAATCTGCAAAGTCATCTGGAAACCACAAAAGCGAGGCAGAGGACCGAAGTCAAAGAACTGCCCCTGGAAATACTTTTAATGCAGCTCTCAGCTTTGTATGGGGATTGGGAAGCTTAATATGGATAACTGCCTGAAAAAAGCACCTGCCACTACAAATAGAGCAATCCTTCAAATTAGGGTGATTAGCATATGCAGGACAAGATGGAGCCAGCCCTTTATCACCAAAAGAGAACCTCTTAAACCACCGTAAATATTTCTTCCCACATCTTGCCCGGAACCTGAGAAATAACAAGGAAAAATCTTGCCCGGAACCTGAGAAATAACAAGGAAAAGAGGGAGAGTGACTACCGACTGGTTGACAACTTAACACCCAAACCCAGAGATCCAAAAAACTAGTTCAGAAACATGTGAGATACATATTCAGTATGCAGACAATTATAGGATTTATGACTCCTGGAGCCTCCAAAAGAGTTTCACGAAAACTCTCAGAGAGAGAGCTTTAAGCGTGACTTATAGGGCATTGCCAACACTCTTGATGTGGGAAAGTCAGACAGCCAGAAGACATTCCTTCACCCAAAGTGAAAGAAGTCCAACTCCGATATATTTTTTAAATGAATACCCCGCTAATAACATGGCATAGTCTGTCTGGGCGAGACCAACTGATGAGCTACCAGAGACAAAAAAAAACTAGAGTCATTTGAACCTCTGAAAAATCCTTGCCATTGCCACATTAATTAATTTGAGGTGCCCATGCACAGTATTTTTGCCAGCTCAAGGCGAGCCAAGGGTTGAGAAAATAATGAGTGAAAATAAATATTTGAGAGAGGTGGAGAGGCGCAGAGAAAGAGAGTACCACTAAGCATACATTTGCTCATTTTCCTCGTTTTTACACTGGAGTAGAATTTCCAGCTCAGACTTTGCTCTTGCGCGCTGATAATATTATACAATGAAAATAGCTAAGAGATATTGAGGTGATTTATGAGCTGACAGCCACAGGGACATGCCTACTCTCCGCCCATGTATTTGCTCTTAGCTGATTACCAAAAGCAAAGCAATGCCATTAAGACAGTAGGCCAGGTTAGAAGCCCCTGGTGGTGCTTGTCTGATGTTTGTGGGAAAGATACAGGAACCAACTCCTTTGCATCAAACATAAGTACAATGTTGACACCAGCAGAATACAAGACTGTATGTAGAGTTTGCATCCAATTACATATACTTTAAATATGATAATTCTCTCTGTGTTTGAAACGTGATCCTAAGAGGTCAGTGAGGGATTTTGTGTCAATACACAGGGAAGCTGGAATCAACACATTCTTATGATAAAATAGAGCACCTCCGACCATAGTGTGACAATTATTAATTATGTAATTATGTGATTGGATGTCTTGAATGCTCTTTAAAGTCTACTATTCACTACGGAGAAATCCAAATTTAAAATAAATGTAAACTATCTGAAGCATTTCAAAGTTCTGAATATACAAGAAAATCGTTTAGATGGCTAATGATAACTTCATACGAATTTGCTTTTTATAAAGTAATTACAAGTTTTAATTACCATGATCTATTCAATACACCGTCAATGTATGGGTTATCTAATTTAAATTGTTTTTTACTCAAAAGAGTAAAAAACACCTATCCAGCCATGTAAGGATTTGTCACAAGTATCTAGAACGTTTTCTCCATGCAAGTAACTAAACCCAGTTTCGAATCAATACAATATGAATGAGGTAATAGTGTAATTAATGCAAACTGCTTTTTGTTGCTTGGATTTCTTAAAGTCCCTACACATAACGGCATGTGAAGCAACATTCAGGAGCATCAAGTAGGTCTGATTCCAACCCAATATTTCAACCACTCAAATTACTGATGACAAGGGCACTGGCTCATAACATCCGGGAAACGGTGTTTCGTGCTGATTTCCACATCTTACCGCCCAGTATTACTCCAATAAAATCTAAAAATGCTGGGGCAAACTAGCTTCAAGGTGCAATATGTGGTCTAATCCCCATACTATGGTACATTGTATTATATTTGTGGCCAATGATGTAAGCCAGAACAGCCTCATTATTATTTTTTTGTCACGGTATATTTTTTTAAACATAAGAGTTTGTGAAAAGTAATGGCAGGGAATAGGTTGACTTTCCTTGTATCTGCTCTGACTCGTGGATAGGGCATCATGGCTCTGTCACTATTCCTCTTCTTTTCTCTCAAATAACCTGCACTTCTCTTTCAAATTTTGGAATTAAGATGTGTGTTTTCAAAATTTCCAGTTTTGTGATTTGGGAAGAATTATGTATTGTTTCAGCGCACATGTATATGTTAGAAATAAGCATAACGAATAAGGGTTTCATTTTTTCCGCAAAGAAGCATTCGTTGCTTTTGATTGTGTCGGATGATGTACTGCCAGAAAGCTGCCCATGAGTTTGCAGGAATAACTCCTGTGAACTTTGCCACCTTGTTGCTCACTCCAATCAACATGCTGCCAGTGACTTGCTGGCTGCCTTTTTGTACAGATGTCTGGAAGGGAGTGCAGAGTCCCAAAGCATAGCACTGTTGTCAATTAGAGGACGCTGGTCAGGCAGGGGCAAGGTACTGAAATGTGGGACTTCCCCTGAAAACTACGGAAGGAAATTGTAAAATTGGCCCTACGAAGCCCCATCTCTGGCATAACGAGGCCCACTCCTGGCATATACCGGTGGAGAAGCAGAACAGGGAGAAATGAGAGGGAGACAATCACACTGTGCAGAGAGTTTGTGGGGGCGTGTGGGGTGCGCAGAAAAGACAAATAGTGGACGTGGAGCATTCTGTGGATTATGAGTGGGGAGAAGCATTATGCAGGCTAATATATGGAAAGAACAGCCAAACGTCCAGTCAATAGGGAGAGTTGATAGTGCAGAAAATAGTTGGCAATGATTATTGTGTGGACGGTTCATATGAGAGCAGGGGTGTTCATGCAGTGGGTGGGTGCGAAGTGGTTGCAAAGCAGTGCGTTTCATTTAATAATCTTCTGGTTTTAAAGCGGAGTGCAGGGTTGTCGAAGAATAACATCGAGGTAAAATGTCTTTGTATGAATTAGTCTCTAGGGCATTGCCAGGAGTGGTGCTGTGTTAATATCAGTCATTGATTTTCTCTGCAGTGTGCTTTGTTCCTTTTCCAAATAACGTCCATTTGACCCTTTCTGTGAGAGCACTTATGCGGCTGGCCCCACCTGCCAATTTCCGCCTCCTCCTCTTCTTTTTCCCTGACCAGGTCAGCCTCGGATATCTTGTTCGTATGTTTCACTTTTTCTTTCTTTTTTCTTTACACCGCTTCGTTTGGGTCTACAGTACAAATCTTCTCACATCAATACGCCTCTTTGCTTTTGCACCCACCATTTATTTCCCTTACCATGACGTTTTCTTTTCGGTTTCCATCGTTTGCTTTTTCACTACTCAGATCCACTGCTTCGCCATCCTAGCCTATACTTTCAACCCATGTTATAGAACTGACCTCTCTCCTGTCCTCGTGTTGCCTGGTCAGGGTATTTTGCTCAAGGCACTGCAACCCATCATGTTGTGGCTATATATCACTGCTTTCTGTATTATGTTTCCTATCCAGAACCAGTTGGAAGAGAACATGCAGCAGCTTTTGTTTTTTTTAATCACTCACACAAACGTTAATGGGAGGAATAAAGTAGTCTAACCACTGGCGATCGTTAATGGTAGCATTGCAACCCATCATATCTTGTGCCCACCTACCAAGCAGTGTCCTCTCTGAAGTAGATCTCACACAACTCAAGACTAGTTTTAGCCAGATTGGGCCTCCTCTGTCACTTGTAGCTTGATTCTAGTAGTGCAGGGAGCATAGGACCGCTGTCTGGGCATATATTTTGCCACTTAAGGCATGCATATAGTCGAACAACAGCCAATCGATTGGGATAGTGTTCTAACTTCTTGTTTATTTACTCATCATGGCACACCAGATTAGACCCAGACATAGACATATCAGCCTTGTCTCTGCCCCAAGTGATCACCAGTAGTTGTGATTAATTCAAGTCTTCCTTCAATGACCTTGTTGTTTTTTATAGTTGATGACCTAAGTGTGACTGGTATGCCCTGATGTGGGTCCCCTGCTCCTGTTCTGGGGGTTGCTTGGGTTCCCCTCTGGAGGGGACCTGGTCTGGCAGTATTGGCTGGACTGATCCGGTTGAAGCAGGACCAATACCGATTTGCATAATTTGAGTCTCTGTTTAGAATGGCACAATGGGCGAAAAACAATGGTCTAGTTGTCAGCCTGAGTGATTGCCAATGGCTATGATTAATTCAAGCAAGGGTGTGGGGCCAGAATATATATTTATTCAAGTTATGCAGATGCGGGGTTGCAAATAGTAAATCTATACCTCCCTATGTACCTTTTTGATATTTTGTCCATCATTATTCTGGTCATGATACTGTGAACCTTCAATGGTCTGCCTTTGATATTCTGCCTTCAGTATTCCTTAGTTTCATCAGCAGTACGTGCTTACTGGCTTAGATCAAGTCAGGACCATTTGATCTCCACTCAAGTCCACCTAGCCAAAGTCAGCAGCAAATTGTTTAACTTGATTTCAAAACTAGGAGGAGGCCTCAGATATTACTGCACAACTTCTGTAGGAGAACTTTCTACTCCTCCTCACAAGTTTACATACTATCACCGTATAAAATGCATTAATTGCAGTGCTTGTAGTATCAATAGTATCAATAAGTGTGAAACAATTGACTTCACCAAACATTTTAACATTAGTTTCAAAAGTGGAGTGTGCTATTTGTGACACATAAAGGTGAGTCCTGACATTTGCGCCATGAGCCTGTGGCATTCTAGGCTTCATTTTTAACAATGGAGATAAGGATTCCAAAATCCAGAAAAAACAAAACAATGATGGGTAAAAAGCCAAGACTGTCTGAAGCTGTCAAACCTGACATTTGACTTCTTTGTAGCTATACCTAACACTGGAAGCTGTAATTGTGAGACTGCTTGGGATAAGTTAGGAACCAGCTTGGAACATGCATTGTGGCAAGGGGAAGGAAACAATCATAGTGAATGTATTATAAAATATATTAAAGTAATTTGTGGCAGCAAAGATAGCAGTAGAACCGAAAAGAAAAAAGTAAAGCTAGAGATCATGTTTGTAAAGAAGGTGCAAATGTCTCTTTTCCTGGTTCGTTTATTGTGAGCATCCCATCCACACTGCTGAACGGATCTGGCAAACCTCAACTTGAGGACTTAGAATCCCCTCACATTCTACATTCTATCAATGATGCAATGTAATTCCAACTCTAATGCAATGTAACTCCTATACCATACACCTTCCCCCATTAAATTTGAACATAACGTGGAAAACCTTTCCCCATTAAATTCAAACACAACTTGAAAACAACAAATAATAAAATAAGATAGCGAACCCCCATAGCAAGGTTACAATAAAACATCCATCCTAAAATTCATTTCTTGGACTTCACGACTTGGTTGAGCTTCGATATCCTCCCGTCCTTGACTTTGACCGCATTCCTGAAAAGTTTAACAACCTTGAAAGGCCCCATGAACCTGCTTCCACTTTTGCACAGAACAGGTTTCTTTACTAGAACAAAATCCCCCACAGTTATTCCCACATCTCTCACTCTCCTACTGGCATCGTAATACTCCTTTCTTCTTTCTACACATCTTTTCTCACATTCTTTACCCTAAAACACCCAACTGGGAGCTAGTAACGTGTTACCCTTACGCCCTCTGAAAACTTCAAAAGGCACTGCACCAGTAGTAGAATGTGGTGTAAACCTGTAAGCATGCAAACAATTCTTCAAACCTTCCTTCCAACTCCTACCAGCTGAAATCTCTAACTGTATGCACTCCTTGATACTTCTATTGAATCTCTCAACAGTACCATTCCCCTCAGGATGATATAGAGCACACCATTTTTGCCTATTACCGCTGCACTTGAGAAACTCACCCATCTCCCGAGACACAAATTGAGGTCCATTGTCCGTCACAATTGTGTTAGGCAAACCTTCACGACTAACAATTTCATTGAGAAACTCAATAACTCTCCTGGTTTAAATGCTGCTGACTACACCTATTTCAGCCCACCTGGAAAACTGATCCAAAATCACAAGGATATAGTTGGTCCCCCCCTTTGAATGAATAGGTCCTACAATATCTATCGCTACAGTATCCCACGGTCTACTGGAAGACTCTCTAATACACATAGGTGGTACCCTAGTCTTGTATACTTTGTCACTATTGCAATAGTCTGGACACTCTCTCACCATTCTCTCTATCATCAGGTCTATCCCTGGCCACCAATAATTGAGCCGAATTCTAGCCTTTGTTTTGCTCATACCTTGATGTCCTAAGTGTCCCAATGCCATTATTCTGTCGACCAAAACTGAGGGAACAACTAATCTAGAACCACGCAAAAGAAAACTGTCAACAACAGACAACTCATCCTTCACCTTCCAATAACTACAAAGAGTCCCATCATGCTTCACTCTCGTACTCCATCCTCCCCCAAGTGCCTGACACACTTGCTGCAGAACAGGATCCTCAACCACAGCTTCTTGTTGCACAATCCCCTCAATAATACTGCAGACTTTGATTTTTTCTTCTTCAACCACATTTTCTTCCTCCAGTTTTGGGCTAGACAAACAGTCAGCAACCTTATTGTTGGGTCCAGGGACATAAGAAATATAAAAGCAAAAGTCCTGAAGACTGACAATCCACCTGCTAATCCTAATAGAAATCATATCCAAACCTTTCTTTGTGAAGACTTCCACCAGCGGTTTGTGGTCAGTGCGCACAAAAAAGTCTCTTCTGCACACAAAATTCTTGAACTTATTAATTCCCCAAAACACACTCAGAGCTTCTCTTTCAATCGTGGAGTATTTTACTTCAGCTGCTCGCAAGGCTCTTGAAGCATACACTATGGGTCTGAGATCATTCCCACTCCCTGAATCCTGTAACAAAACAGCTCCCAAACCCTTCAAACTTGCATCAGTCATGACTACACTTTCCTTCATAGGATCGAACAAACTCAAACAATCCACTTCAGACAACTCCTTTTTTATACTCAAAAATTCCTCTGCACATTCTTCACCCCACACGAATTCCACTCCCTTTTTGATGCAATGTAATTCCAACTCTAATGCAATGTAACTCCTATACAACACAGTTGAGTCAAGAACAGGGCTTTCTCTATTGACAATAGTTGCAAAGTGGTGTGCAACTCCATAACTTCCAAGTGACCCCTTGTCATATTTGACTTGTCATATAACCATCAGTCATATCCTCCTTAGCCAACAATACTTTCTTCCAGCATTTTGGAATCCACACCTCTGAAATCGAAAGTGAAACTATGGATTACAGGATTAAACACACTATTGGCTAAAAAGCAAGGACACAACATATGTTGTCATTATATTCAGCATTTTTAGACCACTTTTGGGAGACATTTTCTTACATTTTGTCACCAATGTCACAGGGTGATCCTTGTAGAAAAAGGTATGATAGTAATAAATTCTGCTCCGCTGGCGGAATTGGCAGATTTTTGGTCACTCCGTGCTGCGCTTGTAACTTGGAGTTCCGGTCAAATTCCACCAACCGCCAGGTGTTGGAGTTTTTTTTCATGCATGGCTTGCCAACAGTAAGTTGGAAAGTGCAAGCAAGAACTGGCATCCCCTAGTGTGATTTTCATATGCTAGGAGGGCACACAGTGAAAGGTTTTCCCAACGTGAGCGTTCACAACTGTTTGCATTGAGAAAGCTGCTGCTTGAGTAAAAAAACTACTTGAGGGGCAGAAAAATCATTTGAGCATCAGGGTTTTCTGGCACACTGCGTGGTGCTATTCATTCTGATTTTTCAGTGTAGAGTGAGCTACTGGCATTAAAAATCAGAGCATGCATCATGATTTGCCGATTTCTGACCATTGACGGAACTCCATGGAATCTCGCAGAATTTTCATGTAACTGAACAAGTTCTGCCCACCCCTAGATACTGCCCTGTCTATCAATTCTATCAGCTCTCCATCTCCACAGTAGTGTGCACCACCACTACTTGTTTGCATGTGAATCACATTACATATGCATGCTCTTCTGTACATGTACAATCTGTATAATAATATGCCTGATTAACACATTTGTTTTTTATTTTAAATTATTTTTGCTGATCTAAATGAAAACATAAATGATGTCCAGCATGCTCATAACTGCACTGTTGCAAATGCACTCTGCCCATTTTAGTACAATAAGATTTTTTGTTGCTTTTTGATCACCCAGTTTTTCGACCTTTGTGTGGGTGAGTTTCACTAGATGTGTTTTACCCATGATATTTGTATGGAAAATTAGACTGCACATGTTTACCACCAGTGTCCACTTTTTAAGATAAGGTAGCTATGTTAAGGGGCTCTGGGCTAGTTACCCATGAACATGTGTGCTCATGCATGAGTGGCATGGGCTGCACATGAAAGACTACTACTTTCTGTAGCTGATTAGCTTCACACAGGTAACCTGCCTGTGGCAGTTTTTAACTGCACATTCGACCTGCCAAAATAACCCCTTTTGACAGGCCTAATCTGTCCTTTCATATATCCATAAGTCACTTCTCAATAGGGCTTATTGACCACAAAGGTGGCTTGCATGATGTTTAAACGTAGGGCATGTAGAAATTACTGTTGAACATGGCCTTACAGTGAAATATGCCCAAACATGATTTTCACTGTAGTAAGGTTGGCTGTTTTCATAGGAAACCAATGGGTTACATTGTTACATTTATTAAATGCTAAATTCAGATTGGTAGAGAGCCAGAGATATACTTCTTTCATTCATTTTATTTGTAATTTAAAATCCTCCTTAATGGTAAAGTCAAATCTTAAATTATTGTTGTGGAATTGCCACATTGAGAAAACTGTCATTTCCCTACCATTTCTCTGTAAGAGGGCAGCTTCCATTTCAATGGGAAATGGGTACACAGGTCAGACAGGAGACACAAGGAGCTGGGTGTAGAAGGGTGTGGGTATACCTGACAGGAAGGCTGGGGAGTAGCCATGCCCAGATTACACCAGGCCTGCCCTTGCCTTTATTTCACAAGCTAGGCTGGAGTCAAACTGAGGTGAAAAGGAGGAACTGACCAGAAGCTTTTTTATTTAGAATAAGAATACCTTTATTTGCATGATTAATTAAAATCTTAGCAAAAGGGAGGAAAATAGGAAAGAAAAAGAGAAAGGAAAGAAAAAGAAAACATAATACATAAAGTTCTTCAGACTGCAAAATTAGAGTCCACGATTCACCAGGGACCCCAACAGGCTTTCGGAACATATACTTAATACGTTACATGAATCCGTTAAAACAACTGCAGGTATAAAAACTTTTCAAAAGTAATACAATTTCGAAAAGGGAAGAAGCAATATCACCATAAAAATGCTAAAATGCTTTAGGATTAGATATTGTTAAAGTTATGAGATGCACATCCCTTACTAACCATCTTCATCACACTGCTCCTTCAAAATCTTGTCTAGGCTAAACCAGAGATAACTTATTGGAAAAACTCAGACAATACACTACATATGATTTTCTATAGGAGAAATAGTAAGATCACCATAAAATGTCAATTTGTTAGGTGCTATAAAATGAGATGTTGGTGAAGTTAGAATATTGGCAGTTTCGCTGCACCTTCTTAATCAGACCATGCCTTCAAAGTTATAACTGAACAGAACCAAAGGAAAGTTGTTGGAAGATCATGAACAGCATGCAAGAGTCCTATCATGCAGGGTAGGAAACTCATCAGTTTGCAGTTTATCTGCGGTTCAGCTGGATCAAGAACTTTCATTACTGCCAGCCGGCAGGAACGGACCCCACTCATAACAAAAGCATGTTTCAACAATTGTCAGCGAGCTTCTCTTAGGGCCAGACAGATGAAATTCATAATTCTTCCATGCGGGTTGGTCCACTGGTGACCACAAGGACCCTAATCGTATGGCAAGCAGCTGGTGTTTCAAATGTACCGAGTAAGTTGTAGACCAATTCTGTGCTTGCAAGAGTCTGCTGTAATTATGCATAACTATCCAGGCATGCGACCAGGCCGCAAATGTACGCTTATCGTCCAACAAAGATTGCAGCCTAGCTTCTCTGTTTAATGCACAGCAGAAAAGGGGGTATGCCATGTTGGAATCCCATAAGTGTGTCGAGTGTGTCTCTTGCAGAGAACATTGCAGATATCCACTGTATACTGACTTTGGATCTTTAGCCACAGAGTTCCATAGTGCAGCAACTAATGGTCTTCTGTTGTTTCCCCTAATTTTATACCATGTCTTAATCGTATGGAAATTTCTTACTAGCTGCTGCTGCTTAAGACCAAATTCTAGTCTAACTTGTGATGAAGATGCACATCGCGGGAGATGGAAGACTCGCTTGTAAATTTTGATTTGTTGCAGGTCCAGAATTATTGAGTATTTCCTGTGTAGTGCCACACTACCATACGTTGTTATTGGAAAATGTTTTGCGGACATGACAGTCATTAAGGGTTTGTAGGAGGGCCCATTCAACTTCCTGGAAAGAGCACAGAAGGTGAATGTCAAAGCTTTTCATTTCTGTATACTATGTTGCTAGTGCACTGCAAAATTCAGTTTGTTGTATATGTTGAGGCCCAACTATTTGTAATGGCTGACTTCTTCTAACACTGTGTTACCTAATTTGAGATTGAGTGCAGGGCCAAAGGTACTCCACATAGACATGGTTTTTGACTTGCTAATATTAATTAATTTCCAAAATATTAGTTGCGTTGACTAGCCGCTATAGACCCACTCTTGTGTAGATCAGTAGAACAATATCATCTGCATACGAGCGATGTGATATAAGCAGAGTTCCCAGCTTCAGAGAGTATGAATTTATCTCATCCAGCTTTTGGGGTTAGCCATAAAAAGATTGAATAAATGCGGGGCCAGGAAGCACCCTTGTTTGACACCATTATTGGTTGGAATCTTCCTTGAGAGCTTTGTACCATCAGAGAGCTTGATCTGTACCCAGGTTTTATCATATAACACTTCTGCACCTCGCAGGATTCTGTCATGCAGGCCCCAGCTTTGCAGCTTTCCCCAGAGGAGCATTCTGTCCACACGATCAAAAGCACTTTAAAAATCTATGAAGCATAAATGCAGTTTTTTCTGTAGGTACTTTGATTTATCCGCTATGTCGGTTGCTAATATTTTTATCAAGGTGCCGTATCACTTCCGAAAACCAGTTTGGTTCAAAGGAACAAGGTTGATAGAATTAGACCAGTCAAGCTAATCATCTAAAATCAAAGAGGCAAAGTATTTCTGAATCAATTAGAGCAATCAGTCTATAGTTAGCCAGGTTTGATTGGTCTCCCCCTAAATATCGGACTGATGATGGATCCTCTCCAACTGTCCAGTATAGTACTACTCAGTTCTACTTCAATGAAGAGGATTGCAAGTGGCTTGGACTAGTATTCTGGATCTGCTTTAAATATAGCCTGAGGAAGGCCATTGGGGCCAGGTGCACCATAACTGTTCCCCTTCTTGATCACTTGGGTTACCGCCTCAGCTGCATATCCTTTGAGGTTTGAATAGGTCTGGTCATAGCTTATTTGCACCTTTGACTGGCTTAGATAAAGGGTGTCCCCCACTACAGGTTGGCACTGGGCATAAAAAAAGGCATCTCTAGAACCAGAAGAAGAGCAAACCCTGCACCTGGACACAGGTTTGCAAGTCTTTGTAAATGTGGGTTTGTGTCAAATACATGGGTGGATGCTTGGGAACACCCATGTTTGACCCAAGTAACGCCTGCCCAATGCAGAGTAATGCTCTGTGTTTCGATTAATTTGTATTTATTCAACCATGCAAAGTGGTTTTGCGTGGCCTAGTAAATGCCAACAATTGTGTTGCATTAGGCTGTGCCACAAATCTGATGCAACCCTGATGCTAAATCATAGTAATCCTGGGCCCAGAAGCATCCTCTCTTCCAAATTGTTTGGTTGAAAATTCCTTCATGGTATTTTTCTGTGCAGTTCTCCATTATTTGGCTGCCTGAGTGCATTCCTATTCAGGAAACGTCATCATTATTCTATACTGAGTACTCTACCTCCAGCTTGTTGTGAGACTCTGCTAGTGAGTGGTGCGCAATGCCCACAGTGGAGGATGACTACCATCCTCTCTCTTCCAAAGCTATGGGAAGAGTGATAGCCATAGTAGTGATTACTAGTGCAGTGCTATAGGACTTCTTACATGTGAACCCTTATCGAGGTACCTCCTGGCCTCTGAACTAAAACCATGACTCTGCAGAACTGGTAATTGTAGCAATTATGCAACAGTCAAGTTCACCTACCACCTTGGGCCAAAGTGGCTTCAGACTTTCCCACATCTTTTGTGGGCTCTAAAAAGAAGGCTAAACCTACCATCACGCATGATAGACAAAAGACTCCCTGTGCCAAACATACATTTGGCCAGATTTCAATTCTGCCTCACTGATGCTGCCTTCACTGCTTCCTGTGGAGAGAAGTGGCAAAGGATACACTTGAATTTCGCTGGACTCCGTCTGAAATTCAAGTATATTAACCCCAGCAGTACTGACCATGAAGGAATTCTCACACTGAATCTGCCAGGTGAGGATAAGACAAGGGGCTTCTATCGTCATTGCTGTGTTGGTGTATTAGTTGCAAAGAAGCTCAGTATCCCACTCGAGGAAGGCTGAACCTGGAAACCAAGTACTTGTCAGGTTCCTCAGCGGATGGATTTTTATCGCAGCCATGGACCGATGGGAAAATCTGCAAGTCCAGGTTTTGACTGTCCTTGTCTGCCAATGGTAGGGGCGACCTGTTGTGGTAGCCACGATGCCTCCAGCAATGGAACGTCTAAGCAGATATTCCCACCCAAAAGGAGCACCCAAGAGGAAAAACCCCAAAGGGAAAAAACATCTGATGGCGATTGGAGACTCCTGGGAGGCTGATGAGGACCGGAAGAAGACCAGTAGTACATCAATGCTTAGAAGACACGGATAAGGCTAGTGGAAATGCCAGAGCCAGAAAAATAGAAAGGGAAAGCAACAGGAGCAAGAGTCACCAGGAGGAACAGTGAGACAGCAGCAGGAGTGATGACACACCAGCAAGAGTGAGGAGACATGAACAGGAAGAGAGTTCTGCTCCTTATATACCCCAAAACAGGAAGTGACATAAAGAAAGAAGTGAGGCCGCCATGATGGTTTGGGAAATGCTGGCAGAAATACATGATAGAGCCTCCATGATGGATTGATTGGGTATTCTGGGGAGAAGAAACTGCAGAGAGCAAGAACATAGCCCCCAAGACCAGCCGACAAGCGAGGTGAAGAATGGCTCTCCATTGCCCCTTGCAGGACCCCCTAGGATACAGGTAAGTGTTTAGAGTGTCCTGCTGTATGACACAGGATGCAGAGTGAGTAGCAGGTTGTGCCATGGCCTGTGGTGTGACAATACTAGTCATCTATTGTGTAGGGTAGCCACCCTTTAGTTCCTGCAGCACAGGTAATAGTTTAAATCCAGGTCATCAATCCCCTAACTCATACATCAAGACCAAAGTATCAGTGAGCAAAATGGTGCTTGGAACTAAAATGGTCCAGAGAATGCACAATGTGGTCTTTTGGACATTCACTCTAGAAAAAACATGTTTTTCTTGGACGTGGTTTCTTTGTTGTATTGTTTTTACAGTTGGAATATATGGGATTCTTGTAAAGTGCTGTCAAGCTCCAAGTACTAAGGTACATAGCCGTTTGTTTTATTTTTTCCCTCATTCAGTATTAATGGTGTGAGTTGTTGGAGAATTAGAGTAAAGTTAAAAGGTTGAAGCTCGAGAAGAAAGCGTACTCTCCCGAAAATGTGGCGTAGGCTCTCATTATTCTAAAGAGACTACTGGATTTTAGCTGCAGAATCACCTGCAGTGTGGGAGACTGTGTCTTAACCCACTACAGGTGACACCTGTCGCCCCAATCCGGGTTTTGCTCTAGCTAACTAGCAGTGCCTCATCTCTATCCAAGAGCAGGGATGATTGGGCAGCCGACACAATTGACTCCTCAAGGAAATCGTGGTCACTCAAATCTCATCCGTTTCTCTCAGTTACATTAGTCTCACATATACAAGGAAAAGCAAAGGCAGTATATGTTTCAATAAGATTTTAATGAAGCAACTGCATCTTAGACAATAAAACATGTACTGCAATAACCAGGACGATAAAGCTTGACAGGACTAAAATTGAGAGTAAAGTATAGAAATAATGCTTCCATATTGTCACTAGAGTCAATAGACTAATTCCTGCCTAGGCTATATTAGAGCACAGCATGTTAAGCTCTAGTTCTGCCCTTCACGGGCCCCTGGGAAGACATCATCCCCCATACCTTAGCAAAGGCCTAAAGTCTGCATAAGCAGCTGTAGCAAAGCGTTTAGCAATCAGCAATCAGCATACAGTCGTGGTCATCTGGCTGGAATTTCCCTCTAACGTGTATGGGACAGGGAAGTGTTTTTATATTAAAACAGCTGATGTTCTGAAAAAATGTCCATAGGTAAGGATATGTATGTTTCTATGAATACCAGAGACGTTACCACATTCACGGGCAACCTATCTTACTGTAGCCCTGAAAGAAGCACAGAGTGCTTGTTTAAGAACACAGAGCTGGTCTAAGCAAAGAACAGCTGGATAGAGAGAAATAAAACAAGACAGCAAATGTGGCTATTGTTATAATAATAAACAAAGCTGAATAAAATATATCTAGGTTAAAGTGCACAGCGGCAGGCCCAGTATGCTAAAATAACATGCATGGAGCTATAACTAAAATGGCTACACAACAAAAGTAGTTCCCATAAGGTAACATTTTCTAAATTATTTTGGAAAATATTAATGTTCTTCAGGAAGTCAGTGGGAAATTACATTTTATTGCAATTATATTTTTCAAAAACAAAATGAAAGGCTAAAGCAAAATACTAGAGTCACCAATTTCAGCCAGCAGTTCTTTCGTGGAGCTCTTTAAGATGAGTCATTCTTTGAAACACTACTTAAAGTATAAAACTAACAATTAAAAAAGTTATAATATTGTTATGTATACAAAACCTTGTTTTTTTGCAATTGGTTTTGGATTTTTGAATATCTTAGTATCATAAGACCCTATTCCGAAAGGTAAATCTGATTGTAAACGTATGACCAAATGTACCTTTTCTATACCTGTCTAAGATTCAGAGAATGATTTCTGGCATGCATAAGTCATTTACAGGGCCAGAAAACCCTGTCTTGATTGCAGACATCGCCCACTAAAGGGGTGGAATAATGAATGTTTCAAGGCATAGCTTTCCGTAAACATTTTGAGAATGCCCACAAACATTAAAGTTCAAGGGCATTCCTAAACAACAGCCTCATCCTGCAAATGGCTGGAGATGACTGTCATAGCTCTTTTTCCACGGTGGGAAGAAGAATGTATCACAGCCACCTTTGGTGCGAGAGCAGGGGAAGGGCTTTGTCTATGAGAACAATATTTAGCTTGTGGAGAAGAACAATCTTATAAAAGTGCGTTTACAAAAGCAAACCCTTTCCGTCTGTACAAAGTTATTTTACTCACATAACTCCCTACAGAGGGAATGGAAGCAAAGGTTAGGAATCTTATTTCTCCCATTAGAATCTGCATGGAAACCTGTGTTATGTCAGGTGCAGCTTTCCATACTGATTCCAATTGAAATTGATGAATTCCAAACGTCATAACTCTGCACCGGCACATAGACGTGAACCTGTAGGCGCAGATCTTTTACCCTTTAAGATGCACAGGTGCTCCAAACAAAGCTGTAAAGCACTCGACCTTTCAGTGCCATCAAAACATATCGGAACTGTTTGCTTGTCCATATAATAGCCAAATTACCCAAAATTGACTCATAATATTGCCACTTTCCATTCTAAATGGGACAATGACCTGCTAACTCCTATGCACATAGATGCTTGTGATATCTCTCACTTTACAGTTGTAATGTGTATGTGTTATTCTTCGAACTATCTGAACAGTGCTGCATTCTCCTGGGAATGTGGAATGTTATGAGTTGAAACTGATCTGTCGGACTCTGGGAAAAGACTGGCTGAGTGGATGGAGTTTCTCTTGCACTATATTAAAGCTACTTGTTCCCACTCTGCACCTCCTGGAATTTATTTGTGATCCTCTTCTTCACAATGGCGACGAGGATGGGATACTTCAGGTGTGCCTAATAACGATCAGAAATAGGAGAGAAATCTCATCACAAGAAATAGTTACTTTTTTTCTAGATACTCAAACTTTACGGAACTGTCTACTGGGTGCTTTGTCTTACGGGTACCGTCAAACTCTGAGGTGCTCTTTGCCCCTGTGCTTGACATTCGGCTGAATTTGAGAAACATTTGTCTAAATTGTGGACCGCTTGTGTTTCCTATTATTTTTGAAGTTTGCAGAGAGAGGCTTACTTGCATGCTCATGACCTGCCACCATTGGGATCGTTGCTCGTGGGTGGAGGGTGCTTGTGAGGAGCTGCGGGTGCTGTCGGCCATTTACTATAGACTTGATCATCTTGGATTTCGGTGTGCGCATTGGCATGCCCACAGCCCTGAGGCTCTTGCCACCATCTCGAGCGCTGGTCAAGTAACTGCCGTCATGCCATCATGCAGGGAAGAGAGCACACTGCCCACCAATGCTGGAAGGAAATGATTTGCTTTCTGCAGGAGCATGGCGTGCTACACTGCCCAGCAACATTTGAAGATTATGATTGGCTTCCTGCCTGCGCACTCCTTGCTACGCTGCCCAGCAATGCTTGTTGTTTAGTTTTTTCCGACGCATGCAACATTAAGCGTAGTCCCTTGCGATGCTCGCCACAGCTGATCAGCCGGCACGCAAGGATTGAAAATCACTACTTATTCTAGCTGATATTCACTCTGACCCAGCAACCCTTGTTGAGGTCTGTGGTGAAACCAGCATTATTGCCAGAATTCTGGATCATTAAGTTAAGTCCTCCTGACTTAGCTCAATACCTGCATAACTGTTTCCAGAGCTGTATAGGCTGTCTAGTCTTAAAGCAAATGCATGCTTAATAGTTTTTCTTCATAGGCAGTATTGTTCAGTGTGTATTTCCATACATATTGGGGTGTATTGCTTTTGTATTTTTCCACAGGTAGGCAGAATTCAGAATATGTCACCTCCCCCATTTTTTCTAACTTCATCAGTAGATCTATTGGGCCAACTGGAAGAAGGTTTTCAATAACTATTTAAGGGTTTGTGGCCCAAATATGTCATCTGCAAAAACAGCTGCTATGTTGCTTCACTGTTTGGGGGCAGAGGGGCAAGAAGTGTTAAAAAAAACTCCCTGAAACTGAAGTCCACAAGGATCATGCATTTCATTCTGTAAATTAGTTTGAGAAAGCAATTAAGCGTTTAGATGATAATTACTTGCCAAACACTTCTTTCATTCTACAGAGGTATTATTTTTGGAAGAGGAAACAAGGTTCTGATGAGTCAGTGGAAGATGTTGTCACTGCCTTAGGTAAATTGGCCTCTTCGTGCAACTTTGGCATTAACATAACAGAAAGCACTAGAGACCAATTTAGATTGCAATTCTGATAAAATCACAGAAGAACTGTGGTCAAAAAATGACCCCTCCTTGAGTCAAGTCCTTGTAGTGGCCAAAAGGGTTGAACATTCCTTGTCATGCATAAAAAAGGTACAAAAATACAAAAAATCTTCCTCAGTGATACATGGAGTAAACTCAAATCAGAAAAAAACTTTAGTGCAACCACCAAGTCAAAGAATGTATGTTTCTGATGTGACAGTCCAAATCATTTAGCAATCTCGAAGGACTGTCCAGCTATTAAGGCAATTTGGAAAAATTGTGCAAGAAAGGGGCATTTTGTCAAAGTGTCAAGTCTAGTGCACCCAATGATGTTAGTGAAATAGACTTTGAGTCCACTCAGGTTGTCCTACCGGACCTACTTTGTGAAGTGAACCTGAGGGTGCAGATTTACTACTTTATTTATGAATAGTGTTCACTGTTTTTTAAATAAATAAAAATAACCATCCTACTCCAAAAATGTTATTAAAATGCATATATTTATACTTTCCTGCATTTCTGCATATCTTTTACCGTTTATAATACATTGGGGCATCAAACAATGCTGTCACGCACTTGACCTTTCAGCGTCATAAAACTTATCCTGAATGTTTGGTTGTCCACATATTAGACAAATTGCCCAAAGTTGGCTCACAATGTTGTCACTTACCTTTCACTGTGGGACGTTGAGCTGCTAATTCCTATGCTCAAAGATGCTCCTATCCTTGGTCACATACAATTGTAATTTACCATGACAAAATCACTTTATTCACAAAACACAACAATTGAAACAATGATGGTGGAGATGACAACATCCAGACACTGATGCAGTTGAGATTGCAGCATTTCCCTCACATATGCTCAGTCCTATATGTATGAGGTATGAGAATGCTGAATTGGATGTACACTTCCAGGTCTTGAACTCCAAGTGCCTCAGGGGTGCTGTACAATGCATTAGCACAGCGTTTTCCTCTCTACTTCCATCCAATACCAAACATTTTCAGCCTCCAGTGTTAAAATACATTCACCCACTCTGAAACAGCCACATACCCATTGTAAGAAGAGAATTGGGAGGGCATCTTCTTTTGGCTGTGCTGGAATCTTTTGAAGCTCTCTTACGGGCCTCAGATTCCTCCTTACCCTCCCCTTCGCCAAGCTGGCATCACCTGTAGTCTACCAAATTGATCAAGAATGTAGGAAATCTGTGGTCCAGCTTTAGTTAGCAGTACTATTTAATGCTCCCAAAGGTCGGGTGTACGCTCAGTCTTGTAGTGGTTTAAGGTTCAAGTCCTGTTCTGCGAGAAGGTTGAGCAGCCATGTTGGATGGTAAAACTCCACCAAAGCACCTGCTAACTCAGTGACTGTTTGAGTGATTGATGAACTACTGTTGAAAGGTTGCAAGGGCACTTAAAGTGTATTACAATTCTTACCAACTATGCGTTACAACCCGAAGCTAATAAACAAGGGCATTCCTTGTTCTCCGTTTTAATGTGTTCAAGACTGTACTTTTTTCTGTTTTTTTTAGCCAAGTAAAGGTCAAATTAGACTAATCATAAGATTTACATAAAATCACAAATATTAAATATTCAATCATGGTTTAACATATCTCAGTGATCATGCTGATGTTTGGAGTTTACGGAAGAAAGTAGATAAAAAACGGGACCGGTTTTACAATTATTGCATGGTAACCGATTTACTCATTTTTGTATTCCCCCATCACGTTTGTCAAGAACCCAAACTCATTCTAAACTGTACACCCTCCCCTTGTTATATCTAAGAACTATTTTTCAAGTCCACGATGTTTCTCATTTTATGTCTCAATTCCTGAACTTACAGAGAAGTTTCCTAACTCTACTTCTGATCATTTATTATACCACCTACTACTGGTCCAAAAAAAGAAAATCGCCTGCCCACTGTAAATTCCCCGGAGGGCACCATTCGGTCATGGCAAGGCCTGCCTCCTACCAGCCTCATTTCTACAGCCTTGCTTTTTATCGTCATCTAGCATTTAAAGACACCCTTTGAAAATTCTTTATTTTTAGACATTCCTACATCGAATAACGTCAAGAACCAATAGAGTTATAGCACCTCGAGCATACATTTATGCAATCATTTAATATTTTACTCAGCCATTACATATAACAAGAAGTATTGAATTCTTCTCAAGTCAGGTTCAACAAGCAGCAGATGCATAATTGATTGTATTGCCACCAAACTGCATCCAGGTGTTGCTCTATCCAGGCGCAGATGTATGTGCATCGCAGAACATTTTTATAGATTTGGGAAATAAATCGCTGATTAGGGAGTGGCCGAAAAATCTTCTCAAAATAGCCTTTTCCTTTGTCTTTCTTCTTCACTTTAAAATAAAGTCTCATTTGCATTTCTACTAGCTCGAGAAAGGTTTTTAAGCCAGTGTTGCCGAACAGCTGCTTTAAAACCTGCCTTTTTCCAGTCCTGGACCATCCTTTAGGCAAGACGGATTATTCCATTGAAGGGTGCACCACTCCTCTTCCTTATTTCTAAATGCTTTTATCCAGTATGAATATATTTGGCATATGGATTTAACAATTCTAAATTTTCATATTTTAGTGAATTTTCATCCCTGAAGCCTATATTCGAATCGATAGCCATGATATTCCTCAACTAGGTCACACACAATTTATCCAAAAAAGGAACAAACGTTTTGCAGAATAACCAATCTGTGTATGAAAGGGACAGATGCTACCAGAAAATACCTTCATATTCAGAGAGGCCCCAGCCTACTAGTTTCAATGGTACATTGTTTCCTTCTAGAAACTCTAGGGGATTTCTTCCCCCCAAATAAAAAATGTAGCCACGCTATTCAATATCGGAAAAAATAACTCCTTTAAGTAACAAACATTTCAAGAAATTGAAACAGAAATTAGGAGTGGATCACAACTTCTTCACAACAGTGTTTCTCCCAAAGAAGAATACATTTTCTAAAATGTTTTTTTTTCCCCACCGAGAATGAGTTTATAGTTTAAAATGTGCATTTCATAACCTTTACCACTCGCCTAGATCTCAAAGGAGCAGATGTTATCATTCTTCTCGAATCCTGGTTCTAGATCTACTATACATATACATATCAAGATCCCTTACTTTTTAGACTTGCTTACTTTATAGACTGAAAATGTGATCATCCTAAATATTCCATCTAAATGTTGCTTCTTTGTGGACAAGAAAAGAGAGACATTGTCTATCTATAATAGTATTTTACTCCTCTGCTGTATAATGAAACGGAGTCATTTTTAGTGATAAAAGTGGAAAGTTGTTCAATAAATAGAACAAATAGCAGTGGGAGCAGAGAGCAGTCTTGTCTAGTTGTAGATTCTGTAAGGAATTACCAAGACCCCTGGGGTTTGAGGACTGCTATGAAAAGACTTGTGAGGCATATTACTTGTAGGCTGTGGGAGGGCTGGCTTTTTGTGCCGGGAGTGGCATGAGCAGTGGGTTCTCCACTTCGATCCTAAGCTGTACGCCACCTCTCTTTTATTCATCCACCCTTTGGGCCCTCTGCCTCACCACAACACTCCCTCCCTTGATACTCTTTTATCTCACCATCCTCCTTGTTGGTACCCATGTTTCTTCAAACTTTTGTACAAAAACGTTAATATTCCTCCTTGCCGCTCGCATATTTGATTCTGTGATTATTATTTTTTAAATAGTATCTACTTAGCAACAATGTACTGGAGGCTCCAATGCCACAACTGTTTCTTTGTTAAATTACTAGAATCTGCAATGCCCATTGTAGTTGATTTGCAAGTTTGTAATCTGGATCCACTTGACCAATTGTGATGTGTAAAATAGTGAAATGCAAATAAAAATGTTTTAAAAAAAATAAAAAATGAGTAGCTGGCCAGTCTGACTGTCCAAGTCATAACAGGTAGCAGCACCATTTAAGCAACATGAAGACTTAAGAAAGCTGCCTGGAACCTATTTGTGTTATACTGGTGCTTACTTTCTTCTCCATTTCCAATCCACCAATTCTGTTCTTTTTCCCTCTGGTGTTTCTTAGTTGCCTGACCTCTTTGTCTGTTATGCTGGCCTTGTTCTTTGGATAATCTTTTGGCCTTAACATAATGATGTGTTCTTCTATTTTTCCATTTGCTGTTTAGAAGAGTTCCTGACCCACTACCTTATTCTCAGACTTATCAGTTTCACTCCTGCTTGGCAAAGGCTTACTGTGGCCCGCCTTTCTGAAGGGAGTGAGTATACTTGTTTGTTGTTTAGTCACTGTGAATGTTTTGTGCGATAGATGGGTGTGTCAGCCTTTTAAAGAAACTCTGTTGCATCATTCTCAGAAAGGGATGCTATTTTGGTATGTAAGTTCTGATGATGCCTCATAAATACCTAAGGCACTCGTTCGTGTTCTTCTACTGTTAGTCTGGTTTTTAAGTCCCCCACACTCTCAATTTGATTACCATCAGGTAGTGCTTTCATTTTTCAAGCTAGATATTTTTCTATTTTCATGTTTTCTGTAAATGAAGCTTGGTAAATTGTTTGAGAGTTCATTTGTCTCTCCTTCATCTTATGCCCTTAATTTCATCTTCAAGTGTCTTAATATGTTTTCTGCAGAGGGATTGTGTGCTATGTGATGTTAGATCGAAGCCAAATCTTTTTCTTTTATTGTGAGCCCCCCAGCTCTGTTTTTCTATGCCCTGTACTTTTATAGAATATTATACCACAGACATAGGCTCTAAAGATGTCCCAAATCACAGTGACAGAGGAACAGCCATTAATATCCTTTAGTCCTGCAATAAAGTTGCATATGCCATCTGCTCGTCCTCCTTTTGAAATGGTGGCAAGTCGATACAATTTCGCATTTTAAATTGATATTCATGTTCCGTGTCCTAAGTTGGAAATTAGTTGAGTGTACTGTCCAATAAAATGTGGGTATTGTGCCGATCTGTTCATAACTAATTGAATTAGTTTTTTTAATTCAATTTATAAATTACTTTTTATTTCTCACTAAAGTAAAGAAGTGCCTTTAAATATCGATTTAGCCTGTTATTCTCTTGCATAGGAAACATTGTACTCATTTTAACATTTATAGTCATAGATTTCCCAATTAATTTGCTATCTGATTCCAGAACAAAAACATTCAAATGTCCTCCACCAGTTATCAGGGCTGAAAAGTTATAATATTAGTTCTTCTTAAGTAATCATTTGCTTCACTATATTGAGGGCAATGAATAACTGTTTTCCATTCTTATTTATGTCTTCTTACTTCCCATTGTTTACCTTTCCTGTCAATGACTGCCACCACACAAACAGATGCAGGGACATCCACATACCTTAGCTCTTGTACCGGAAATATTTGGATAAGTCATTTGGATGGCCCTTATTTAGTTGGGTCTCTTTTAATAAACATTTGTCTGTCTTACTTTCAACAATTGCACTGTCATATGTCTTGTCTCTGTGCAGTTCAAGCCATTACTACTGACAGATACTATTTTTGTACTAGGTATAAATTTCAATTTGGGTTAAAACTTACTTTACAAATACTTCCTTTGGCTTCCCTTACCACATTGTTCCACTTTTCAGCCATGCATCCTCTCCCATTCCACCCCCTAACATTCACCCCTTTTCCTCAAACACTGGTCCCTGGACCTCTGGGATGTCTAGGCTCATTTCTCACCGTCTCATCCCTTTAACATGCTTGATGATGATCCATGGGATGATGGTTAAAATGTGTGGACACATCATCACATAAGAAAACTCAGTTAAGTAGATCCCAGATCTCCAAATGAACCATTGACTTTCAGACCCTTCAGCAAAAAGAATATATTAATTACTCCACAAACTGAAAAGTCAGAAGATTCTCAGTGATCCTTGATCTGAATTTAACAGTAGAATCTGATTTAAAATGTCAGGGAGCATTTCTTCCAAATCTCCTTTAGTCTGTCCCTTTTCTGGAATACTCAGAAACTGGGGATGGTAGTACTGTGAACAGGTTTCCAGGTCTTCTGGTTTTCTGTTTAGTGTTCTTAAAAACAGTGTCAGCTTCTTTATTTCTTGGCAACTTTTTATTTCAGCCACAGGAAGCCCATCGTCTCCCTTACGGGCCCATTTGAAAAGTACATATAGCAATTTATCTGGTCCCTCTTAATTCCTTTTCATATCACTGAGTTCCCTTTTTACGACAGTCTTGAATTTCTTACCTTTGCTTTAATTCTTCTCCAGGGTATTTTTTCAGGGCATCTCCTTTGAGGCTCTGTTAATACCCGCTTAATGACCCCCGACTTTCAAGAGCTCCCTTCTACTTCAGAACATAAGCCTGAGTCTAAAAGAGCTCTCCAGTTTAATCTGTTTCAGGTTAACTAGACACACAATCTGCATTATACTCACCTTTAAGAGATTTTTTTGTGGGATATTGGCACTAGCAGCACATGGCGGGGGGCATAGAAAAAAATGATTTGCTTGCCGGTGGGACATACTGTTTGGAGAGATAAAGACTGAAATTCTCATGAGCTGTTTCTACTGTGCTCTACAGTAAGTTTAAACTCTTTTTACCCAGGATTCCCTCTGGTCACAAGGATTGTCCTTTGTTTCTTTGCACTTCCTTTTCACTCAGGCTCTCTTTATGGAGGGAGCGAGAGAAAATGTAAGTTTCATCTCTACCATTTGTCCTATGCCCATTCCATTATTTTGTTTGCTTACTAAATATGTGGGATTGTATTCCCCACCACATCTAGTTATTTCCACCTTGCCCTTCCAGACCTCAGGTGGTTTTGATTTTTCTCCACTTAAACTCTGCTTCTGCATTACTCATTGGACCCCCTCAAATTTGGCAGAAATATTTGAGCTGATATCTGTCATTTGCCCCATTCAGTCACAGTATGAGGAGAGTGTTAACCATACTGTTATTTTTGAGATGTAAGCTAATTTTTCCTCATGCATCCCTGATGAGAGTCTCCCCTCAGTTGCCAGAGCAGTAAACAGTCTAAGGGAGGGACTCCTCATTTCTTGTATGTAGAGGGAAGACTGGGGAAGGACTTAAGTGGGTCAGCACATGTTGGGAACCTTCACTTTCCAGTCCACATTGAAATATTGCTCCTAATCCTTGAGTGAAAGGCCTCCTTTGCCATCCTCAACCCCTTTCCTAAATGGCAATCTACGGTGCTTATATTTTTTTTAATGTGTTTTTATTGTTTTTGGAACTTTGAAAAATGTACAATACACGCAGCATTGTCTTAGCAGAACACACTGTACAGAGGCACTCCATGGATTGCTGCCATGTCAAAATAATATAAAACAGTGGGATTAACATGCTAGTGATATATTCAGTTATCATTGGAGATGATAACCCAACTGCCTCAGTAGTTCAAACTTTAGCCATATCCCACCCCTTCACGAGATACTTAGGAGTGCCTCATTTGTATAATAAAAAGCAGTACTATACCAGTACTACGGGTATTAGGGGTATGCCAGAATGTATATGAAACCACAGTGGCAATAGGTATTGTAATAGTAGAGTGGGTAGCAGTCCTAGATCATTAGTCTTAGGTTCAGTTGGCTCACGGATGAGGAGTAGCCATGAGAATGGGGCACACTGAGCACCTGTGGAATACTATCCAGTGTCTGGGGTCCATACAGAAGATAGAAATGTGTTTTGAAACTGTAAATAAATATATGTTTTAAAGATATTGTTTTATCATTACTATATTTAACAAATTAAGTATGCATCGTCAAAACAACTATGAGCATCTTGCTTTAGAGAGGGGTGAAATTTAACCAGCCTGACTCATGTAACAGCTGTGAAATTCTCTATTAACTTATTTGGAAAGAAGTGTTCCTAAATTGCCAACTGCCAAGCAGCCAGTTGAGCTGAATGTAGAGGAGGAGAAGCTCTGCAAGGCTTTTACCTGTGACCAGGACTAGAGGCTAAGGTCTGCCTTTCTCCCAGCTGGGTGAGGGGATATCACCCAGGAAAATCCCAAACCACCTGCCCTGGAGCACCAGCATCTGCCTGTTTGCCAAGACTAGTGTGCCCTGTGAGGAAGAGGAAAGACTTGGAGGGAGTGAGACAGTGGGGGATATTGGTGAGTGGATTCTGATTGTGAGGTGTGAGGAGGTGGCTGCTGCTCCAATCGGGCAATTGTCCGTGTGAAGATTCAAGCCAACAAGCCAGCATGACAAAGAGGGGCCCCTGTGATGCTAGCCTTTGCTGCACAGATCAGGCCACCACCCTTGTGTGAAGCAAAGTAGGTGACCCTGTGTTAAAGAGGGCCTCTGTGAAGATTGCATTATGGCCATGCCGATAGGACCGTTGGCCGTGTGCAAAGTCGGCATACTTGTATGCCATGGGGGGTCATCGTGAAGGACAAGGATTGTTCCCTGGTTTTGCCCATGTCAAGAGGAAAGAATGCTTTGACGACCCATGTCCTACCTGAAGTATTGGAGCCTGAGAAATCTTCCCCCTACCTGATACACAGATCCGAGGAAATTACTGTGGTATCGGAGAAAGCGTTGGGGATGACCAGCCCCAGCTTTTGCAGATCGAGAGTGCTACTCACCATCAGCAGCTGCTTCGGCCCTCCATGACACCTGCATGTGGAAGCTCCTGGGGACTCTAGTAGTGTAATCACTGCAGGAGTGGGTAAGATTGATTGCATGGTTGAGGGGCTCAGAGGAACTTGCTCTGCCAAATAGTGCTTTAGGTGCTGGAAAACATTTGACTGGGATCCCTGAGACTAGCACTGCTAGTGCAACCTAACCTAAATGTCTCCTATTGTGAAGGGGGAATAACCACTACCATTAGAGAGGAAAATGGGACTCTGGGACCTGCCCATAGAACACTGAAGTAGTGACCTGAGGGGACAATGTGCATTATTTGCGTATGCCACATTTTACTTATTGTTCATATATAAATACTACTTTTTCATAAAAGCAAGTATTTGACTAGACAATCATTTATTGCTGCTATTTGAATATACTTTGTGTTGTGAACGTGTGTTCAACCCTGTGACTTTTCCAGCAATCCTTACATCAGCCTGTGCCTGGTGCAGCTTTTCGTGTATATTCCTGTGAATTTCTGTAAATTTCAGAAAGTAGTAAATCTGCATTCACATCTTGTAGTTGTAAATATACAAGTGTAGATCTACTACTTTCTTTGTGATTCGGGCCCCATGGTATTGCATGAATCACTGATTGCTGTGTTGCGTTACTATGCCCCAGGGGGCAACAACCATGGATTTTAATGCATTCCCAGACTTTCCAAAAGTGGTAGATGGGGGAATGTGCCAAGACTGCTATGCATCCTAAGGTGAAGCGAACTGAGGTGAAATATGTTTATGTCTCCTCATTTTTTTTCTCTTTCTGTGTGTGCTGCATAATGAAGCACATTTAAAAAGGAAAATGCCTCAGGGGATTGTTTTTGTGTAGGAAGGTGTCCCTTATGTTAACAATCCTCCTTATGATGCAGGAACCCTTGCATCATGGAGCAAAGGTGACTGCATTGATGCTAGGAGCCAAAAGGGCGCCAGCACAGGGAAAAGGCAGGAATGCACTGTATCATTTTAAATACAGCACATTCCTGCTCCTTCCCTGTCATGCTTGCTGCTGCTCTGCCTGACTTTCTTATAAATATGCCCTTGTATGAACTGGGATTGGGAGAGGGGCTAAATTTATTTTTTTGTCTAGATTGAATTTGTGTGATGTCACTTCCTATATTGTCACTGCAAACAAAGTTTATGTGATTTTGTGTTGTAATCAGGGAGGGGCTAGAGAACACATGATGTCACTTTCTCTGCTGTCACTAAGAGGGCCTGAGATATCTTGTGTCATTTCAAGTTCCACTCGCATTTTGGTGAGTTGATGTTAATGATTTAAGGCCATATGCTGCAATAGTAACAGCCATGTTTTTTTCCTGAAAAAACATACATATACGAAACTGACATACCAGAAGCAATGATGTTTCCATAATATTAAAAAACGGGTTCGCAAAACGAACCTTTCTCCTATTACAGCAGTGTGAGGCACTTTGATAGTTAACGAGCTAACAATAATCAGGGCACTTCTTTATTTGGACACCGGCAAATTATGTGAAACCAGAAAAAAACCACGTGTCATCTTGGCCACAGAGAACAACCATGCACACAATTCTATGCCTCGCTAATGAGGCCCTTCAGAATCACTCGTGCGTTGGAAAGAATGTGTGCCCTGCAGCGCCCCCTCTGCTCCTCAGCACTGACACCCCATGTAGTTCACTGAGCGCTGAGTGGGAGTACCGGCAGACCTAATAATGTCGATATGCTAGCCTTTAACTTAGACCTGAAGAAACTGCCTACGTGTATTTTACTTCACAAGCATGGACTGAAATGGATATTCCAGTCAGAGCGGTGCAAAGCATCTATAAGACCAGCCACTGAAATGAAACAGAACAGCTGTATGTGCACTGTGCGAAAACAGGCATTTTTATAGTCTGGTATATACGGCATTAAAAAAAAAGCATTTATAATGCAATGGGTCTCGCGTTTACTCAAGTTAGAGCTATTAGTGTTGCAAATTCCTAACTGGACTTTCCTTGCCACTTAAATTGGAAATGAAAACTAAAATAGTTGACATAAGCGAGCGCATTCAATGCGCCATGGCTGCCATGACCATGAGCGTAAAGGAGAGACACAAAAAGAAAAAGAAGTTCGCTCACAGTGAAATGTATCAGCATTCGTGCAATTTTCCATGTAAGGGGGACAGTCTGCAAGGTGGTAACAAAACTGCCCAAAGGAGGGACAAATGTAAAACATTTACCAGTGATAACAAGGGATTTTTGAAAGGCAAGCCCACGAACGAGTGAAAGTGATGGGTGTGCGGTGGGTGTGGTTAAAAGCCCACAATTCGTACAACAGGTCAAAGCACTTGCACGCTCGACCTAAGAAGGCTATAATGCCATTACTGTAACTATTTTTTACCTAGACTTTAGGAAATATTTTTCAATCAATGCACATTTCATGATATTTCTCAATACAACATTTTATTGTGATGCCAAGCATCTTAGGGTTCCATTCAGATTTATTAGCGTGTGGCACTAATTTCATAACATAAGTTACTAGACTGTGAATTCTCTTTATGGACTACTACTGTTGCCATGTTTTTGATTTATGTTCACATTGCGTCATGTAGATGCACGGATTACATACATGATAACGTTTGGTTAATTGTCGTTATAAAATTTGTGTGCCTAATTAAGGGCACAAGATGCACGACACGCACAGAGGCTCAAAACTTGACATTTAAAGATATCTCGTAAGTTTTACATGTTTGTTTTTCTTCATCTTGAATAGATTAAAATATGATTGAGTGGCATATATTCTATTTATTCCTAGAGAGGGGCAAGGCCTGGCTTGGACAAACAGCAAACTAAGAAATATTTATATCAAATTTGAATTCATGTAACATTTAGGCCCATATTTATACTTTTTGACGCACAACTGCGGCAACGCAGTTGTGCGTCAAAAATGTTACCACCGGCTAACGCCATTCCAACGCGCCATGCGGGTGCCTTATTAATGGAATGACGTTAGCCGGCGCTGCGGACTGGTGTGCGTAAAAAAAAATGACTCACACCAGGCAGCACCGGCGTATGGGAAAATGGGGGATGTGCGTCAAAAAATCGTGCACGTCAGGTCTGAGGCAAAATTCAGGCCTCAAACCGGATTTGCGCCATTATTTTTGACGCCCAACCTCCATTGACATGACTCCTGTCTTAGCAAAGACAGGAGTCATGCCCCCTTGCCCAATGGCCATGCCCTGGGGACTTATGTCCCCTGGGCATGGTCATTGGGCATAGTGGCATGTAGGGGGGCCCAAATCAGGCCCCCCTATGCCACAAAACAAATCGGAAAAAAATACTTACCTGAACTTACCTTTACTTCCCTGGGATGGGTCCCTCCATCCTTGGGTGTCCTCCTGGGGTGGGCAAGGGTGGCAGGGGGTGTCCCTGGGGGCAGGGGAGGGCACCTCTGGGCTCCTTCCAAGCCCACAGGTCCCTTAACGCCTGCCCTGACCCAGACGTTAAAAAACGGCGCACATCAGGCTGTGCGCCGTTTTTTAAGACCCACCCCCTCCTGTGCGTCAAAATGACGTCAGAGTATAAATAAGGGGCACAGGCCTTAAAGTCATTTTTTGGAAGGGAACACCTACCTTGCATATAATTAACGCAAGGCTGGTTCCCCCTTCCAAAAAATGACGCACATGGTGGAATTTTGACACCCGCGGGGTCGGACGTCAATGTATAAATATGGGGCAGGGTTTGCGCCGATTGTGCGTCAAAAATTTTGACGCACATTCGGAGCAAACAGAGTATAAATATGCCCCTTAGAGTGCTGGAGACAATTGTTTTAGATCCAGAAGTAAGCTATGGATATGTTTTCATCGAAAACGTTTGTTTCTATTTTTTTTTAAATCTTGGCACCAACACTGCCACTTACTGTGCTGGTCGCTGTGATACAATGTGACTGAACTGCCACCTGGTAGCCTTCAGCTGTGTGATAAACCATGGTTGACTTGATAGCAATGTTCACATGCAACCTAGGTCCAGAAACTCTCACCTACACAAAAGCAGTCTAGATGATTGGCTTCATGTGGTCACTGGTACGGATTTGGAATGAGTGACTGATAAGTCACTGCTGTAAGCATTGTGGCAATGGAAGACTCAAAGATATACGTCTGGATGACAAAGAGGCAGATTTTAATGGTTCTGCTTTGAGAAAGAGTCATCAGAAACAACTCTCCTGCTAGCAGTGTTACTGCAGCCACAAGACGGATGTGGTGAAGGGGCACAGTCTTTAAGAGTAAAATGTGCCCTATTTGTTTTCACCTGGCTAAATCAGCATCTTCAGACCATTAATAGTGACAATTATAATAACTTATTTTTTTTCTATGGTGCTGCATATTTCTCTCATTTCAAAGTGCTCGTCAATAGCATACCTAACTAATCCCAAATTTAAGATACTCAATTTACCAATTTGAGGAAGGATAGATGCCTGTGTCTGAATTGCAACTCAACACCTCCAGAATGCCACATTTCTCAGTGGTGAATGTTCAGCACACTGAGCCATCCTCCAAGCTATGTTGACTCACTTGGGATTTCAGAGAAAATGGTATTAGATTTTCTGACAAAACCGCATAGAATCATGGAGAAAATTAAAGGATGCTGCAGTGGACCTCTGTGTGAGTGATATAGAGAATATCTTCTGAACATGGAGGACATCATTTTGGCCTTCCTGAATACAAATGATAAGGACTGGTATCCCTATATAATCATAGGGACTACCATCCCGTACTTTAAATTATCAATGCTACATTTCTATATGAAAACCAATAAAGTGATGATTTGAATGTTCTAATAAATCCTGGCAATTACTCAGCACAGAATTCAGTTCCATTGTTTTTTACTACTATGACACTTCAAACTACCCACCTTCAAATGAAACTTGGACCTTTTCAAGCAAGAACAGTCAAATTGAACTGCCAAGCCTCTCTTTTCCAGACAGAAAAATAAGTAGCCCATACAATTTTAGTTGATCTGGTCCTTAGGGTAATGCAGCTTGAGTCCAATGCCACATCAAAAAGGAGATCAACGTCTGGGCATACCAGTTGCATTCACTGTACAATTCTTCTAAAATAAATTATGGATGTAAAGCATTTATTAATCTCAGGTACTTGTATTTGCATTGGCCACCATCCAGACCATTATTTTTACCCACTGTACCACTCCACATATGGACCTACCATATGTAAAAAAATGTGTGATTGTTTCAGTAGGTATAGTCCAGCCCAGATTGTAAGGTTATTGGCCCACTGAACAAGAACACTATTAGCACCGCCAAGGGTTCAGTATTTTAGCACTCATCAATCATTTAGCATAAATGTAACCACTATTAAACACTGACAAGCACTTTAAATAGGCAGGTGACCAGTAACAAGTACCAATACTTACTTAATTTGAAATGGAGAGTACCTGCGCTTCTCAGTGCACCTGCAATACATTTAATGGGAGTGTATCAGCACTTCTGGGGAGCAAACAGGTACCCTAAATACTGAGCACCCACACTTCTATGTTTCCATTTAAAGCACCTGCTAACAAGAAAGGGTTTATTTAAGAATGGTGGACCATTATGTAGATGGCACCAGGTCCACATTTCATACAAGAATTGAACACCTACCCCTCACATGTGACTTCCATGCTGTGATATGGGAGAATGATTGTACATGTTTGGCAGTTCTGTCAACTTACTCGCAAGGAGACTCGCATGTCGCTGGAAAGAATCTTGTACATTCATTTTTCAAAGTCACATGATTTGTCCCTGAGTGCAGTTGTGACATTGCTTCATTTGTCCGTGGATGGTTGATTGAGAACAAAATAGCATGCACTGCCTAAGCGACTCAGCGATTGACATTGCTCACCAATAGAAAATTAAACAAATGAGGATGAAATCTTGCAAAGTGAGTGTTGTTGTGAAAGAATTTGCCATATTTCAAATTCGAAAAACTGACACAATGTGTCTGACAGAGTATATTTCAATACACTAAGGGCCAAGATTGTGGCTGGAACCGCCGAATGACCGCACCGCGGTCAAAAGACTGCGGCGGCCATTCTGGCTTTCCCGCTGGGCGGCGGGCGACCGCCAAAAGGACACCCGCTGGCCCAGCGGGAAAGACCCAGCAACGATGAAGCCGGCTCCGAATGGAGCCGGCGGAGTTGCTGGGGTGCGACGGGTGCAGTGGCACCTGTCGCGATTTTCAGTGTCTGCAAAGCAGACACTGAAAATCATTATGGGGCCCTGTTAGGAGGCCCCTGCACTGCCCATGCCTGTGGCATGGGCAGTGCAGGGGCCTCCAGGGGCCCCACGACACCCGTTCCCGCCATCCTGTTCCTGGCGGTAACAACCGCCAGGAACGGGATGGCGGGAAGGGGGTCGGAATCCCCATGGCGGCGCTGCAAGCAGCGCCGCCATGGAGGATTCCCTGGGCCAGGGGAAAACCGTCGGGAAACCGCTGGTTCCCCTTTTCTGATCGCGGCTTTACCGCCGCGGTCAGAATGGCCCAGGAAGCACCGCCAGCCTGTTGGCGGTGCTTCCGCGGTCGTTGGACCGCCAGGGTCAGAATGACCCCCTGTGTGTCAAGTTTCTGTGGACTTCTGTGGGTGAAGCGGATAAAATTATGGCTTCCCAGTATTTTGTGCTGTAACTGCATTCAGTTTTGGCAGGAATTGAAGCCAAGCTTTGCCACTGGAAAGCCCCGACATAAACCATGACTGCAAAAGATTGTCTCGGATTTGTCACTGGCCAACAAACGATGATGTGTCAACTAAACAGAATGTTAACATCTTTTTATGTCGAGCCCACAAGACCTGTTGTAATCTATCTGTGGGCTTTTAACCCCGCCCAGCACACGCCCATCACTATCACTCCTTCATGGGTTTGCCTTTCAAAAATCCTTTGTTACCACTGGTAAATGCTTTACGTTTGTCCTTCCTTGGGGTGGTTTGGTTATCGCCTTGAACATCGGCCCTGTTACATGGATAATTTCATAATTGCTGATACGTTTGACTGCAAGCGAACTTCTTTTTCCTTTTGTGTCTCTCCTTCTCGCTCATGCTCATGGCAGCCATGCCGCTTTGAATCGGCTCACTTATGTCAACTGTTTTACTTTTCATTTTTCCAAGGCTTGTTGTTATCTCCTCCAAGGGATCTTCGGGCTCCGTGTAGCCTCAGCCTTCAGCACCCTTCTCTGTGAAGCACAGCCCTCAACATGTTTCGCCTGGGACTTGGGACCTCTCTTCAGGTGTGCTGCGTGGGCCTCTCTGCAGCTCCTAGGCTCCTTGCCTGTAGGTCTTCTGTGGGGGGTGCCTCTCCTTCTCCAGACTCTTTGCCTTGCTGAGGGTCACCTGGGACTCCCCTCCGTGGGTTGAATCCCCCTGGACCTTGCTGGTCCCCAGCAGCTTCACTTTTCTCCTACTGGGACATTTGCCTTTGCCAAGGCTTGTTGGTGAGTTTTCCACACCACAGACTGACTGCAGTTCTTCATCCAGAGTGGGACGTTGACTGCTTCACCTAGGAACTCTTCATCTGCTCCAGTGCTGCATTGCTGACCGTCTTCGTCTCCCTGTCGACCAACTCCTGCATCCACAGATGGGTGGGTAGTGGCTCCTGCACGACCGGGCACTCCTACGTAAACTGGACTTGGTCCCTTTCTTTTCCAGGTCTTCCTCTTCCAGGATCCACCTCTAGTTTCTTGCAGTCTTGTCTGCGTTTTGCAATATCCTTCTCTGAAGTCCTTTTGGTGGGTTGGGGAAAAAACAGTAACTTGCCTCTTTTCCCCTGGTCACGGGGGACACTCTGGTACTTACCTTTGGGGTTTCCTAGTTCCTCCAGCTCCCCTCTACTGATTCCATTTCCTTGGGCGGGGACCTGGTTTTCGCATTCCACTTTTTTAGTATATGGTCTGGTCCCCTCGAGGGCTTCAGTATTGCCTATTGCTTTTCACTGTTTTCTATTGCTTTTTATGCCAATTTCTGATTGCTGCTGTACATATAATAGTGTGTTACTTACATCCTATTGGAGTATTGCCTATCTAGTGTTTTAGTGTTTGTGTTACTGTAATAAGGAACCTTTATTTTTCTAATACACGTGTTTCTTTCATGTGTGTAAGTGCTGTGTGACTACAGTGGTATTGCATGATTTTTGCATGTGTCCTAGATACGTCTTGTCTGCTCATCCACAGCTACCTCTAGAGAGCCTGGCTTCTAGACACTGCCTACACTTCACAAATAAGGGGATACCTGGACCTGGTATAAGGTGATAATACCATGGGCACTCATCACACACCAGGCCAGCTTCCTAAATCAGAGAGCTCCTTTTTTGTCCCCTGCAATTTATAAATTAAAACTGAGTCTAGAACATTTAGCAATGAACTCATCAAAGAGCTGCATGCAAACATCAAGATATAGATTAGAGCGTTATGATTTCCCCCACTTTTTCATTAACTTAATGTTGCAAAACAAGTTAATTTGAGCGTAAATCAATTCTTATTATTAAAGAGAGACCCCAACCATGGTGTTATGTTTTAAATTCTGAGTTTGTGCTTCTCCAGATAAAACACTCTTAAACCATACCTGCTACCAGTGTGGGTGACCTGTGACACCTACACCTTGTAGTCCTCTGTGTTATGTAACATTTCATATGCACTGATTCACACATATATGATGATTGTCTCTGCGTAATGTCTGTGTGATGTAAAGTGCTTTGACACCCTAGACTGGTATGAGGGATGAATGATGGAACAACACATGTGTATATCGTGCATGCCTTAACATTGCGGTCTAAACAACGACCGTGTCTTTACTACGCATGCCTTTATAACGAATTTTGTTGTAAAACCATGTTTGGTAAAGGAACATGCGTGGTAAATTCTCCCTGCCCTGCCCCCTTACACCTGATACCATACTCCACCCCGCCCAAGCACTTAAAACTGCCCCTGCCCTGAGCCCTAAACCTCCCCTGCCCTGAGCCCTAAAAGTAACCCTGCCCTGTCCTAAAAACTACCCCGACCCCTACTCTGAACCCTAACACCTACCCTGAACTGCCCTAAAAACTACCTTGACGCCCCTGCCCCCACCCTGAACCCTAAAACCTACCCCGCTCTGTCCTAAATACTACATGACCCCCACCCTAAAACCTACCCCACACTGTCCTAAAAGCTACTTGAACTCCAAGCCCTCGTTCTGAACCCTAAAACCTACCCCACCCTGTCCTAAAAACTACCCCAACCCTACCCTGCCCTAAAAATGACCCCAAACTCCCAACCTAAACCCGGCCACAGCCCTACTTACCTCTCTCTCCTCTGCTTCTTCCTGTTCCACCCGGACAGCTAGACCGCTCTCTATGCTGTAACCATGCATATGCGTGGTAAAGACATGTGGTAAAGGCATGTGTCCTAGACCCATATTTGTGGTAATGGCAGCGTGGTCAATGCATCGTATTGCATTGATTGCATTGTAAGGGATATTTCCCGGTATGAGTGGAGCTATAAAACTAATGAAATGCATCTGAGAGAGAGTGGTGATGGATAGTAGTGAGGGAATCTGTGGCGGAGGTGGTCACTGGGGGGTGCCAACAAACAATGTCACACAGGGCGCCACCAGCACTAAGGCCGGCCCAGTCAGAAAGCACAGCAGTTCACAGGAAGGCAGCAGCACAGAGACTGCCACTTGACAATCAAACAAGGACCTAGCAGCAATCATAGGCCTTACTGGCCTTCATAGGCAGGCGGGGGCCAAGAGACTGACACAGCCTGACTAGAAAGAAAGCTTCCAACAGGCAGCACAGTGCATGGCGGCAGCACAGGAATCGACAGGAAGCACTGCGCCCAGCAGGCAGTACAGGCCTCTTAGGACTTCACACAGGCAAACAGCATCACAGAGCCTGTCGCTGCCTAACAGGCAGCAAAGGGCCCAGCAGGCAGGGAATTGCAGGCCGCACAGGACTCGACTGGAATCCACTGCCTCCTCCTATCTCCCCCCACACAGCAAGCCTTCTGGGTGCAAACTTTGTGCAGGGGGCCCACCTCAAGGTTGTCCCTGTCCCGCCCAGAAATGTAGTGTATCCGACGCCCCTGCTACTGATGGTGGACATATAAGTTATGCAGGTAAGGTTTTAGTCACATGTGTGACAAGAGTCTTTCCTCTGCTGTGGCTCAGCCGAAGAGCAGGGCGTTTCCTTGTTTGCACACTCACACAGCCTAAATTACATGTGACCACGTGACACAAGTATGAGGACATTTTCCTGGGCATGAGATGCCTAAAGGAGCATTAAATCAAGTTGCGGGAATATGTGCCCTAAATGCTGGTTAGTGCATTGCAAACTTCACCCTTGCTTTGCCGGGTTCCAGTATGTCTACTCACCTGGTTTTATCTCGTTTGAGTTAGGATTTCTGTTTCAAATTGGTTTGGGCGTATGATATTGTAATGCATTTTACTGCCACTTTAACAGCTCTGCTCTTGGTGTACAGCAGACCACGTTTGTGCATGGTTTTTGTGACCGCTGGAGAAAAGTCTGCAGAAACTGAACATAAGCCTGTTGAAATCAAGTTTTTGTCCTCTATTGAACCATATTCCTTGCGTGCAGTCACTGCGGATCAAAAAACTCTCTTCTAACAATGAATCTTACGAAAATGGAAAAATGCATGGGGCTGCATTACGAAAAGTGCTCCATGGAAGCAAAAGGTATGTGAGCCAGCTTCTTGCACTCCTGGGGCACTTTGGTAATACAGAAGGTGTGGGAGATGCTTGTGCTGTCCCTTCTACAATATGCATCGTGCCAATACTGTCAAGAAGGGACATTCTCTCATTGCTTAGGGGCACGGCCCCATGCAAATGAGGGAGCACTTTGATTTGCATGTGTACCCGATGACTACAGACACAGGAGGCTAGAAATCTGTCAACAAGCTCACACTGTGCGTCACATGTAGTGATCCCTACCGGTGGGATACTGGGATCAGAGAGACACCACACACATCCTCTCAAGGTGGGTGCAGGCACTCCCTCCACCTTCCCTGCCATCCATTAAACTGAGGCCAGGTCTCCTGTTGTAAGTGAAAGGCATAATGGTGGCTTCAAACAGCCAGAACAGAGAATTCACTATGATAGGGCACACAGTCCCCGTCACACCTGGTGCCTCCTATGAAGAGTGGGTCATGGTGCAGAGTGAGACAATGTACTCTCTATCTAATAGGACCCCTACCAGAAAACCATACGCCACTGCTGTCCACAAGAACTATTAATAATAACAGATGATTTAAAACGCACACAGGTTATGTGTTTTTTTCGTCCTGTTGTGAAACGGTGTTGGTGTCTCACAATTGTTGGAAAACAACGTAGACACTCATAAGAAATTGTGAAAACAGAATACTCTACTACAAGAATTAATTATTAGTAAGGAACCTATGCAGAAATACCGTGCTTACATCTATTTTCACTGGAGTAAATTTAACTATCATATCTGCTCGACAATAACAAAAGCAATATCATTTATTTTCTTAACATTCAGAGGAGATTGGTCATTACATTTTGAACTATAATTTAGAATGAAATGTTAACGATTGGTTGAGGTAAGAGAATGAAAAAAGTATGCTAATCATAAGTTAGAAAGAAGTTAATCAGGCTCATTACTACTTAATCGATTATGAAGGAGAAACTAAATCTGAAAGATTGAAATCAATGTTTCATGTAAAAAGTGATTGTTGTTGATCACACGCTAAAGTTGTATTGACAAAGGATCTACATCTGTTTCTGTTTTTGTAATTGCCAAAGCTAACTACAAAGACAATTAAATAGAAATTAAATGCAAATTGCATGCTATTAGAATTCACTTTGCAAAGAAAGATCTGCAGCTGCCTTAATAAAACGCAAATAAAAAAAGGAATTTTAAAACTTGGGACGTGCCCATCTCATCCTCCCGTGTCTAACATACACTTAAAGGATCATAACGGAAGATAACAATCAGGGCATAAAATTACAAAGAAAGGAAAACAAGGACGCTTACGCAAAGAAACTGCATGCCAGAATCTCAAATCAGAAGCACTATGGAGTGGCTACATTCAAAGTCAAAAGCCACACAAAGCAAATAAACTGTGTTCCTCTAACGAGAAGCAAGATTACCACGCACTGGGTACAGTGTTTGAAAAGTGTCAGAACTAAAACAAGAGACGCATTTTTTTTAATAATGTTCATGGTGGTGTAGGACCCGGCCACCATTATCATCAGCTTAAGTACCTTGTGGTTTCACTGAAATGCTCTTCCGATTATACACTTGCCACTGACAAATGCCTTTGTAATGCCAAACTTAGGTGATATGAGGTGTTTGTTCAATTTTAAGAAATTAGCAGATATGCACATTCACGATTCAACTGTTGATGACTGCTGCTAAAAAGAATATTTCCAGACAGGCATTCAGTGGTTGGAGTGAAGAGTGATGGTTGTTGCCTCGCCTGCTTTTACAAACACACGTCATCTGCTCCGCAAAATCAAGGCTTGTTTTTGCTTTGGCCATTCCTCATGGAGGAAAATCCTAAAAGTAATCACTAACTTGTCACAAGATCAGAATAAGCTTCTGCTTTAAAATGAATATATTTTTCTGTTTTGTTTTGTCACCTCCATCTTGGCATCAATGAATACAATAAAATATGCTATATGAGTCTGAAAACAAAATCTGTGAAACTCTTCACCTTTCTCCTGGATCAAGACAACACAAGTTTCATGAAATTCTCTAGCTGACCGGGGCCCTTTCATGTCTTAAATTCCTTCTCCAATAGGTAGATCAAGGGGGCATCTCTGTTAGTCCTCCCCTGACTCATCCAAGGACAATTGGCTCTTCTAAAGGCCCAGAGCTCAGAAGAAAATAACAAAAAGACCATTTATGCAGGGCCCGAAAGTTGTTTATAGGAGCCTGCACCTGGTGCTGCTGAATGCCAGGATTGCAGAATGCCAAATCTGCCTACATTTGATTCCACCTCATGCATCTTTTTTGCACCATCCTGCACTTCAGGCCTCTTTATCTCATTCATGCAAGTTCTTTTTCAACCTTGCTTTCTCCCTTTGACAGTGTTTCCCTGGCTTTTTCGTTCTTCTTCTTTTTTTCTCTATCCCTGCTGCATCTTTGACTATCTTGCTCTGGATCAAAGTCTGATGAGGACAAACCAGTTCATGCTCATCACCTACAGCCACTGAGACAAACTAGGCACTGCTTTCACTGCTGGAAGAAACTGATCGCTGTAGGTTGGTCATAGAGGTGGTTCAAAACTGAGGCCCATATTTATACTTTTTGACGCTAAACTGCGCTAACGCAGTTTAGCGCCAAAAAATTTAGCGCCGTCTAACGCCATTCTGAAGCGCCATGCGGGCGCCGTATTTATGGAATGGCGTTAGCCGGCGCTAGCAGACCGGCGCTGCCTGGTGTGCGTGGAAAAAAACCACGTAGACCAGGCAGCGCCGGCGTAGGGGGAAAATGGCGTTAGGGCGTCTTAAAATGGGGCAAGTCAGGTTGAGGCAAAAAAATCGCCTCAACCCGATTTGCGCCATTATTTTCGACGCCCAGACGCCATTTAAATGACTCCTGTCTTAGTAAAGACAGGAGTCATGCCCCTTTGCCCAATGGCCATGCCCAGGGGACTTATGTCCCCTGGGCATGGTCATTGGGCATAGTGGCATGTAGGGGGGCACAAATAAGGCCCCCCTATGCCACCCAAAAAAATTAAAAAATATAAAAAATTATACTTACCTGAACTTACCTGAATGTCCCTGGGGTGGGTCCCTCCATCCTTGGGTGTCCTCCTGGGGTGGGCAGGGGTGGCAGGGGGGGTCCCTGGGGGCAGGGGAGGGCACCTGTGGGCTAATTTTGAGCCCACAGGCCCCTTAACGCCTACCCTGACCCAGGCGTTAAATAGTGGCGCAAATGCAGGGTTTTTTGACCCGCCACCTCCTGGGCGTGATTTTTGCCCGGGAGTATAAATACGACGCATTTGCGTCGCCGTCATTTTTTTAGACGGGAACGCCTTCCTTGCATCTCATTAACGCAAGGAAGGCGTTCACGCAAAAAAATTACGCTATTTGCCCATACTTTGGCGCTAGACGCGTCTAACGCCAAAGTATAAATATGGCGTTCGTTTTGCGCCGAATTTGCGTCGAAAAAAACAACGCTAATTCGGCGCAAACGGAGTATAAATACGGGCCTGAATATTCCTTTCTAACTGGTTGGGGCCCCCACCTTCGGCTCATTGCAATGTAAGCAAATCTGTATCTCAGGTCATGTAGGTTATTATTAGAAATAGAGGAGTGGATGAAATACGATCTGATTTTGATACCTAGCACTGGACAGTATTGCAGAGAGGTACTTTATTGTGATTTCCATATTTAAAATCATTGCAGAAACTTGCGCCGTGTAAAAGTAAACAGTAATATTCATAAATATATAATACATTGTCCACCTTTAAAATAATTACACTGACTTCTAAAGACTTAACAGTACAAGCTAGACTTAGAGGATCCTTAGCCTTATCCATTAGACAACACTCTTACACCTTTATGCAATTGCTCCTTTATGCAATATTCAGTGTGACATCCTCACCCCTGCTTCTTGTAAAGCAGGGTAGAAGCACAACAGATTCCACATATTTTCCAATACCCCTCTTCCACACATTGTACAGCTCTTTCAGGCAGTATTAGATGTTCTCCAACCTAAACTAAACTCCCTGTTCGAAACCTAGGTAAATGTATGTCTGATGCATTGTTCTAGCATAGTCCTAGAGACCCCATTACACATCAAGCAGCTCTTTTGCCATTTAAGTATGGATAGTAAGCTAAAATGATTCCTGTTTAATCTGTCACAGAACTGAGGGTTTTTTAGATTAGACTCAACCTCCCATCACACTAATTCATGAAATAGGTTGCTAAGAAATTACATTCTTGGGCAAACCAGTGATGATACTTTGAGTTGGCTTTGTTGACAGGGACACGGAAGCCATATTCTAGCAGTGATGATAAGGGGTGACACCTTCAGCTATTTTAGACTGTAAATTGTCCAGCATAACTGCATTCCTGTGGGCTATTCACCATCGTATTCTATGCTTATGAGTAATTTGATGGCAAAGTTTCTTCTGGCTATGGCCCCTGGCTGACAGTGCTCTGGGGGTTGATATGATTTGTTAAAAGAGCGCCAAATGAACCTTGGCAAACGGGTGGTTGGTTCGCTTGTCCACACACTGATCTTAGGGTTAATCTTTCTCTCTTGCTGTTGTCTCTCATTAAGTGAGCACCTGAAGCACGAGTTAAGACACAGACCCAGATCACAAAACATTTTGACAAGAGCCATTGGATGTTGTTTATGATAAGCTAGTATATGGCTTGTCATAAACAACTTTTATCACAGTGTTGTGAAAATACGAAACTTAAGGTTGCTCTGTGTGACAAGAATGAGCAGGTTTGTTTTGTGAAGTTTTCTTATGGTAGTGATGTGTTTTGTTGTGTTTTTTGTGCTGGTGTATTTCGGTGCTACATTACTGCAATGTGATTGTATTGTGTTGTTCTGCAGTTGTGTTGTGCTCTGGTTTGATATGATGTGGCCTGTAATGTTTTAACCCCTTTGCTAAGCCTTTCTTTGGCTATTTGGGGAAGTTCTCTTTTAGCCCCCATACCTTTTGTACACATAAGGTATCCATACCAAATGAGTGCCCTTTTTTCCAACATCCTGGGAATTCCAAATATTTTGAGGTTTTTGGGGAAAATGGGTAAACACTGCTAGAGAAAAAAGCAACAGTTTTTCCCCTGCAAATGGCATTAACAAAGGGTTTGTAGTGCTAAAATCACCATCTTTCCAGCTTTCAGGAACAGGCAGATTGAACAAGAAGAACACATTTTTCATCACAGGTTTGGCATTTTCCAGTTAGTGGCAGAAATGGGTATGAAGCCAATGATGGATCTCAGACAGCTTTACATTTCTGAAGAGTAGACACAATTCTGAATTTAACAAGGGGTTACTTGTGTAGATCCTTCAAGTTTTGCCTTTAGAAAGTAATATTTGAAATAAAAAAATATAGAAATTGCATTGAAAAAACGGCCATTTGTTTCTACGTTTTCATCTTTAACTTTTTTTTAACTATAACAGATTTTCGAAAGCAATATACTGTTACATCTGTTGGACCCTCTGATTGCACGGATATTTAGGGCTTGTGTGGGAAGGCCTGGTGCCCGCAACAGTAAATGGCCCAAAACGCAACATGGATATATCACATTTTTTCCAAGTAACACTGACCCTTTTTCTGTGAAGTGGGTAGCTGTGTTTTTTGGGCCCAATCTCAGCTGGCACCTATGGAATCCTAGCAAATCTATATATTTTTGAAAAATGAGACACGTAGAAGAATCCAGGATGGGGTGTGTGGCTTTCACCAGGTTGCTTTACCCAGAATCACTTGCAAACCTCAAACTTTGACTAAAAAAACACATTTTCCTCACATTTCTGTGATGAAAAGTTCTGGGATCTGTAGAGAGCCACAAACTTCCTTCCACCCAGCATTCTCCTATGTCTTCTGATGAAAATGGTACCTCACTTGTGTGGGTAGGCCTACTGCCCACAACAGGAAACAGCCCAAAATCCAACATGGATACATCAATTATTTTCATGCAAAACTGACCCATTTTTTGCAAAGTGGATTGATGTGGTTTTTAGGCCGTAGCTCAGCCAGCACTTAGGGAAACCTAGCAAACATGTACCATTTTTAACACTAGACACCTAGGAAAATCCAGGGAAGGGTGACTTGTTTGGCTCCGAACACGTTTTTTACCTCAAATCCATTGCAAACCTCAACAATTGATTAAAAAACACATTTTTCTCACATTTCCATGATGGAAAGTACTGGAATCTGAGGGGAACCACAAATTAACTACAACTCAGCATTTCCCTCGGTCCTCCAATCAAAATGATACTTCATTTGTGTGGGTGGACCAATTGCCTGCGACAGGGAAGGGCAAAAATGTGTATACTTTGAGGGGGAACCAAAGCAGGACCAAAAGGGCAGTTTTTTAAAATACATTTTTAGGTTGACTCTGCTTTGGGCACCCACACAAGTGAGGTCTCCTTTTTATTGTAAGACTCAGGTGGTTTATTTCTGTTTCCAGAAGAATATGGCATAGAAATGTAGGGGAAATGTGTGATTTTAGTCACATTTTGAGTTTGCAGGGCATTCTGGGTAAGAAAATAGTGTGGGGTGGATACGAAACACACCACCCTGGACTCCCCCAGATGTCTAGCTTTCATAAGTGTCTGGGTCTGGTAGGTTTTTCCAGGTGGTAGCCTACCCAAGCCCAAAAAGTACAGCTGTTCACTATTGCAAGTGTTGTGATACTGGGAGTTAGCCAAACTCTCCTGGCCTAATTTGTTAAAACAACACCCTACAAAACCATATATCCTTGTCATTGGTGTGAAAGGCTTTAGCCTGCAGGGAAGCAGAAAGACTGTTTCCCCATTTTTGAGGGAGCGGGAGGTTGGGCATGCCCATGCTGCCCCCCCCCCACCCGACAAAAAATGTAATCCCTGGTGTCCAGTGGACTTTCTACCCCCTGTAGGGAGGGGTAAATGGGGGTAATTGCCCCCATATGCCCCCCCCCACCCGGGGAGGCAGAAAGACTGCTCCCATTTGTGTCTGGGGGGTGGGGGCATTGGTTTTCCCATTGTGGACAGTCCCCTAACCCTCTTTTATAAAAAAAAATCCCTTTATGTCTAGTGGGCTTCCTGCACCCCTGGGGGGGACAGTTCGGGGGTAATAACCCCCATCTGCTCCCCAGATGGGCCAGAAATGCTGTTTCGATTTGTGTTGGGGAGGGGGCATTGGCATGCCCATTGTGGGCATTTTGCCTCCCCACAAGGGGGCAGATCAGAGCTAATAACTCCCATCTACTCCTCGGGGGGTAGAAAGACTGTTTGTGTCTGGAGAGAAGGGGGGCATTGGCATGCCCATTTTAGGCAGCCCCCATCCCTATAAATTAAACAAACAACTGTGGTGTCTAGCAGGCTTTCTGTCCCACCTGGGGGGCAGATCAGGGGTTATAAACCCCATCTGTCCTCAGTGGGGGCATAAAGGCTGTTCCTATTTGTGTTTGAGTGGCTGAGGGCATTGGCATGCCCATTGTAGGCAGCCCTCACCCCTCTTTTAGATAAATAAATCCCTGGTGACAGTTTTCTACCCCCCTGCAGAGGAAGATCAGGGGTAATAACCCTCATCTGCTCTCCCGAGGGGGCAGAAAGACTGTTTGTGTCCAGGGAGGGGTGGAGTCATTGACATTCCCATTTTGGGCAGCCTCCACCCCTATAAGTAAAAAAAAATCCCTGGGTCTAGTAGGCTTTCTGACCCCCTCGGGGGGCAGATCGGGGGCCATTGCCCCCATCTGCCCCACAGGGAAGCAGAAAGACTGAATATGGCCAAAAAAGGGGGTAGCAAATGCGTTTGCTCAAGGGTCCGCTGTCCCCTCCTTGGTGTCTAGTGGATGGATCCCTGCTTGGGGATCATCCTCCTTCGGAGATACCCATGTAGGGATCCACTAGGGAAGGGTACCATTGGAAAGGGAAGATTCTCCCCTTTCCAATGATACCTCTTCCATCTGCCTAGGTGCTCAGGGGGTTGAGATCGCCCCACAAGCACCTAGGCAGTGAAAGTGAAATAAACCAATCGGCTCATTTCACTTTTGCTTTCAGTGAAATGACATCAGCACCCCATGAGCGCTGCTCGTCATTTCACTGAAAACTAAAAATAGCTTCAGGAGCTGGATAAGCTCTTTCCCAGCCTCTGGGGCCATTTATTGAAAAAGGAAATCGCTCTGCTGAAAACAGCAGAGCGATTTGCTGATTGTGTGCACAGGATGTAATAGTGGAGAAGTGTGGCACAATGGTTAGAGCAGCAGACCCTGCTTCAGCGATCTGGCCCAAGACCAGGGTTCAATTTCCACCTCAGTGGTTCTTGGGCTCCATTCCCTTGGACCAGATAATTCTTGCCTCAGTGCCTAATCTAATTAATGAGTCCCACTCTGTAACTCTGGGCAATTACTTGCTTAATCTCCACAACAGCCCTGACAGTGCTTGGATGCCTGGCTTCACCCTGGGGGTTACCCAGGAGTGGGCGCCTCACAGGGAAAAGCCAGGAGGGGTTCCACAGTGGTATGTGTACAAAGCCTTGAGACCCTAGCGGGTGAGTAGTGCGAGGTTTACATTTTACTGTTATACCCTCAGCACATGACCACCGTGGCTGAGGACGTACCTGTTATGTCCTCAGCGCAGAATTTTTAAATATATTTTAATTGTATTGTTACAATACTTTGTCTATGTTATTATGTTATGTTCTGTAGTTCACTTCTGAAATGTCAGGAATGCTGCTACAATTCCATCTAAAAGCAGCACATGCCTTGAAAGTTCCTATGACAAAGGACCATTTACAACTGTGTAAGAAGGTGAGGCTTTGAGTGAGTCTTGATGCCCCTCTCCTCACTCATCTATTGGTCTACCAACAATCTATTTAGCAAGGGTAAACAAACCCTATCAATTCTCTTTCCAATTATGGTCCATGCACTTTGAAGGAAACAGCCCCTCCCCCTAATAAACATGTAAAATAAAAATATATAAGTTGTTTCATGTGTAATATGATCTTATTTCGCCACTTTGGCGGTGATTCTAACCGCGGCGGGCGGCGGTCGCCGCCCGCCGCCCGCCATGCGGTTACCGCCAAATGACCGCACCGCGGTCACAAGACCGCGGCGGCCATTCTGGCTTTCCCGCTGTGCTGGCGGGCGACTGCCAAAAGGCCGCCCGCCAGCACAACAGGAAAGACCCAGCAACGATGAAGCCGGCTCCGAATGGAGCCGGCGGAGTTGCTGGAGTGCGACGGGTGCAGTAGCACCCGTCCCGAATTTCAGTGTCTGCTAGGCAGACACTGAAATTCCTTTTGGGGCCCTCTTACGGGGGCCCCTGCAGTGCCCATGCCACTGGCATGGGCACTGCAGGGGCCCCCAGGGGCCCCGCGGCACCCCCTACCGCCATCCTGTTCCTGGCGGGAGACCCGCCAGGAACAGGATGGCGGTAGGGGGTGTCAGAATCCCCATGGCGGCGGAGCGCGCTCCGCCGCCATGGAGGATTCTCAAGGGCAGCGGAAAGTCGCCGGGACACCGCCGACTTTCCGTTTCTGGCCGCGGCTGAACCGCCGCGGTCAGAATGCCCAGCGGTGCACCGCCAGCCTGTTGGCGGTGCTACCGCGGTCATTCGCCCTGGCGGTTTTTACCGCCAGGGTTAGAATGACCCCCATAATCTATTTAGACCAGTGTTAATAATACACACACATCCACACATTTATTATTAAAGTGTAAAGGTCAAACTCCATATTATAGCCACAAGAAATCTAAACTAACATCTTAAAAAACTGTTTACAGTCTCCCAGATCGTATGTTACCATGACGTTACACGGGGAAGAAATCTCCTAATAATCAGACAGCCTCTTCACTGTGTTTCTACTTTACATCATAAATGTAATCCACTGCAATTTTGCTTTGATGAGACACCTTTTTATTAAAAACAAATATCCAAGAAAAATGCCTCTACATAAAGCATATTTGCAAAATCAGATATATATATGATCTGGTATATATTCCCATTATTGAGGAAGATGCTTTGCGACCCACTTGAAGGACCTGGGGTTTTACCTTTCATCCCTGAGCTAAGACCATTGAATATTGTAAAGAAATGTCTTCCACAAAAAAGTCAAGATCAGTATTGACAGATTTATGTATAGCTTGTAGGTAGTAATCAATATCAGTGGGCAGTGTAATAGTTTCTTGAGTATAACGATTTTTACAAAACTTAGCAAATTGAGCTAACATCGCCTCATCTTTAAAATAAAATGAAGATCTTGGGAATTATACAAATTGTGTCATTTGTACAGTGGTACGTTGTTTCCTGATCTTGGGATAATTAGTTAATAGTTTCCCTACTTTGATACAAGCACCATAATAACGAAAACTGCTTCTAAGTAAGATGGAGGAGGCATTATTTATAGAAATTACATTAAAATGCAATTTAGTTTTAATAAGATCTTTTAAAGCAGAATCAGATTTAGAAGATCAATATTGATGTTCCAAGTGTTTGATGGTGAAATGTGAGGACTTGTGTTCTCTATCAACATGTTTCTTCTCACTAGCCACATAATCAGTAATAAACCCCTGGCAGCAGCTTTAATCATGTCCCAGAGCAGGTGAGGTGAAATCTCAGGATCATTATGGATGTCAAAAAAATCTGCAGTGAAGGAAACAAAAGAAGAAGAAAATTGAACATCTTGTAACAAAGAATTGTTAAATCTGCACTACTTGATTTGGGTTGGATTGGTATTAAGTGGAAGTCAGTAATCACTGGTACATAGTCTGAAATCAAAATTGGACCAATAGAGATGTTAACGACATTTTAGGATAAGTGTTTACTGAGTAAAATGTGATTTAATCTATTGAGCTTGGAGTAAAATGAGTATTTGCTTAATGCAGGATTACAAAGCCTCCAGAAATCAGAAATCAATCAGTGCTGTTCAGAATATGGTTGAACAAACCTATTTATGCATTTTGTGTGGAATTAATTTGATTGGAGATTACATATTGAGAAAGGGGTCTAGCATCCGGTTACAATCACCTTCTAAGATGAAGTAATCATCATCATGATGTAAACATCATTTTGAAATATCGGGCCAAAAATTGTAATCAGCTTGTGTAAGGCCATAAACAATAAGATGCATTTTCAATGCAAAGGGTCTTGCGTTTGCTCGAGTTAGAGCTATTAGCATTGTAAATTTCTAACTGGACTTTTCTTGTCACACAAATTGAAATCAGTTGACATAAGCAAGCTGATATGATAGCACAATGACCGCCATGAGCATGAGCGCGAAGGAGAGACACAAAAGGAAAAAGAAGTTTGCACACAGTCAAACGTATCGGTAAATGTGCAATTACCCATGTAACAGGCCATAACTGTGAAGATTTGAAGATTATTCTGTCTGCTCCTATTATCCTAATCCATTGCGTGAAGCTTTAAATAAGCCACTGCTCTCTCAAAAAAACACATTCTTATGTGTTTCATCCTGGACATCGCTGACACTCTGTTTCACAGAAGAGACTCTTGCTTCTTTATTAGACCATTTGTCACCCAAGACCTGCGTGTGAATAATAGTTTCCTATACAAATGGACATAGAGCTCTGATTTCTTCAAGCAAAACTTTAAGAAAAATAGGCAAATGCAATCTCAGAGAAGAGGGAGGATCCTGTTTGACCTGTTTGTTAGCAAAGGTGATGTTATGAGAATTCAGAGAAGGTGAAAACATGGATGCAGGGTTAGGAATGTTGAATGGCATTAGTTCAGTTGGAGAAAGACAAGTCACCACTGAAAAGTCACATTGTGTCAAGTTTGAGGGCACAGCCAAAGGAGAAGACAGCTGGAGCTTCCTTGTTTTGACCATGCAAAATCAGTATTAGAAATGACATTGGAGAGTCAGTACCAGTAGACCTCTATAGGTGCACAAAAACAGAAAACACCATGTGAACCAGTGGAGAAAGAGATAAGTTGGAAAAGTATCTCAAATTTTATATTAATGTTGAGAAAACGATTCCAAGAGATTTAGGGGGTTATTCTAACTTTGGAGGAGTGTTAATCCGTCCCAAAAGTGACGGTAAAGTGACGGATATACCACCAGCCATATTACGAGTTCCATAGGATATAATGGACTCGTAATACGGCTGGTGGTAAATCCGTCACTTTTCCGTCACTTTTGGGACGGATTAACACCTCCTCCAAAGTTAGAATAACCCCCTTAATGTTATCCATGTGAGAAATTCACCAAATCTTTATGAAGAAATAATCAGTTTGTTGTGATGCCCATGTAAAATTCATATTAGAATGTCCATAGACATACAGTATGAGCATAAGTCAGTAGTTGCAAACAAACTAGCAATAAGATTAGACACTGAGGAATTATCTCAAATGTAGTAAAAAAGTTCAAGAGAGTAATTTGTTCCCCCTTAATAACTGTATTGCAGCATTATGAGAAGGAAATCACTCCATCATGGGAACACTAATCAAAATGGGCATCACAATCTCCTCTAATGAGGGGAGCCAGGACACCATCATGCTCTCAACAAAAGTGGGCACAATATGCATGAAAAATGGTGCCTTGCTAACCTGCAGGTCATCTGAGGTGAGAACTTTCCCATTCCTGGTCTCTCCTTTACAAGAGGATCGTGCCTCCAAAGAAACCACCCTTCTGCGGTACCGAGCTGCTGGATCAAACATCCATCTTCTGTGGTCGTTAAGGCCTGCCCCACTAGATCAGATTTTCTATTGACAATATCTTACTGTTTTGCTAATACCTCTTCTTGTGACATTGTTATTTTGCTGTTTGCCTCATCGGGTTTATTGATATGTTTAGCCTATCTTTTGATTGCACAACTTAGTCAATATGTTTCACTTAAAACCTCGTTATTCTACCATCGGTTTTTACCTCCGTAGACTATCAGCCCTAATTGAATGGGAAAGCTGGGTTCTACTGATTATATTGTTTCTTTGTTTTCAAAGTCATTCTCTTGGTGGTAATATTTTTTTTTTTATAACCACTTTTATAGCTTTTGAACAATGCACACCCACCATACAACACTACTAACAAACATTGAATATTCAGACCTGTAACATCACATGTTTGTCCATCTCTACACATTGTGGTCTTCCTATATTGACAACCCATAGTAGTTCCTCCGTTTCCCCCACACTTTAGCATGCTTCTTCGGACAACCCTGAGATGCATAAATCGGCTTTTCCTGTTGTGCACACCAGTCAACACCCACCTGCCACACTGTCACTGAGGGAATTATGAGGTGCTTCCACAGGCGGACTATATCTCTATTAGCTACTTGCCATGCCACTCCTATTAAACTGTGGTCTGCAAAAAGTGCTATTTTAGGGGTCAGTTGAATCGGGTGCCCCAGGACCTCTGAAATCTCTCCTTCCACCATCTCCCAGAAGGGTCCTAGCTGCGGGCAGTCCCAGACCATGTGAAAGAAATCCCCTGTGGGAAGGTTATACCTAGCACATGGGTTTCAGGGAACGTTCTCTCCATGCGTGCAGGGGACAGGTAGATTGTGTAAAAGTAGTTGAACTGCACCATGCTTGGTAATGTGGATACAGCCATTTCCCTTAGGCCATTGATGCTTCCCTCCAGTCATCATCGTCTGAGTCTCCAACCCAGTTTACCCATTTCTGTCTCAAGGAGTCAAAGTCGTCTGGGGTGTGAGTGAGCAAGGATCAGTAGATTTAGGATATTGATTTTTTCCCAACTGCCACATTAGTATCTTTGCTACTAGTGGGCTGTATTCTGGGAGTTGAGTGTCTGGGGGGATGTGTGCCCATAGAGCGTGTCTCATCTTTAGGAAGCAGAAAAATTGTGTATTGGCTAGAGTGTATTGCTCTTCTAAATCCTGAAAAACATACATTTTTCCCCTTTGTAGAGGTCTCCCAGGTATGCAATCCCTATATGTTCCCACTATATGGAAACCCTTCAGTGTTGTAAATTGCTGCAGCCATGTGCCCTGCCACAAGGGAGTCATTCATGTTAAATGATGGTTCCACCGTATCAGGCAAAAAGCCGCCATCCAGCAATGTATTGCCACCTGCGTAGATGAAGGCATCTCCCATGACATCCTCCCCCATATAGTAGGCCTAGGAGCAAATTAAAACCCACTGGGTAGATTTCAAAGCAGTAGGCAGGGTAGTACAAGCCTCCTGTTAACCAATCATTAACAGGCACTAGTTATGTGGCAAGATAGTGGGCATACATGTCTGGGATTCTTAACCCCCCTCCAAATGGTGAGTTCTGCACCAAGTTGAAGGCTACTCTATGCTGACCTCCATTCCATATAAAGGTAGTGACTTTAGATGTCAGGGAACAAAACCACTTGCGTGGTATGAGGCAGGGGAAGTTTGCTAACACATAAAGGTAACAAGGAAGCCACATCATTTTACAGAGCGTGGTGCATCCCATAGGGTTGAGGGGTAGGCCCTTCCATCTTTGCACATCTCGATGAAGGGCAGAGGCCAGACCTCAGAAATTAAGCTGCAATGCCAGCGCAGGTAAGCGTGATATGTGGACCCCTAGGTATTTAAATGCATTTCTCCGTATCAGGAAGTTTAAGCACCAGCAACGGCCCTCAACATCACACGCCACGTCTACCAGGGAAGACTTGTTTGCATTAATGAGAATACCAGAGGCCTCCCCATACAAATCCAGTAGTTCCAGACATCTAGGACCCGAGGTTGGATAGCCCTCTAATAATGCCAGGACATCTTCTGCACATAGAGCCACTCTGTCTTCCAGCATGTTATTCCATCTCCAGCCCCAAAGCAGAGGGTGGCAACGCAGCAGGCATGTCAGGAGCTCTATGGCTAGAGCGAACAACAGCGGGGAGAGGGGGCATCCCTGGTGCATTCCTCTTTGGATCAGAAACTGGGGGGACAGTACACCTTTCACTCGGACTCTGGCCGTTGGGCTGTCGTACAAGAGATTAATCATTTTATGGAATTTTATTCCCAACCCCATACACAGTAGGGCCACTTCTATGAACTCTCATGAAACAGTGTCAAAAGCTTAACAGAAATTTATTAGGAGGCGGGCCAGGTTGCCATTAAATTTCGAGGCTCGGGAGAGGGCCGCCTGATCTCGACGGATACATTGCCGAGTGCTTCTGTCTGACATGAATCCACATTTATCTGGGTGGAAAAAATGGGATAATGTGCAGGACAGACGTGCCGCTAATATTCTAGCATAGATTTTAACATCAGCGTTAATGAGATAGGCTGATATAAGGCATATTGGTTGGTGGGCAGCCCCTCTTTGGGGTTCACCACAATTGTGGCACAGTCTAGTTCGGGGGAAATGATCCTCTTTGCAGCGTATCTTCGTAGGTGTTCAGGAGATAGGACATCAGGATGGAGCAAAAAATTTCATAGTACTCTATAGGGTAACCATCGGGTCCCACGGTCTTCCCTGATTTAAGGTCAGAGAAGGCTGTATCCACTTCTTCCCTTGTTATTGGCTGGTCTAGGTCACGGGCCAGGGAGGGTGGAATGCGGGGCAAAGGAATATCCCAGATGATGGACTCTCCCTCAGTTAACAGCATTGTTGGGCGCGAGCACAGATGTATGGTAAAAGACCACAAAAGTCTGCACAATCCCTGGCAGTTTTCCCTGAATATCCCCTTTCAGATCACGTATGACTGGCACCACTCTGGTGGAGACAGTATGCATCATCAACCAATACAGTAAGTTACCAAACTTGTCTCCAGCCTCATAAACTCTACTAGTTAAGGCCCTCCAGCATTGTTTTGCTTCCTCAAGGGACACTTATCGCAGTTCGGCTCTCGTCAGTGTCAACTATCATTGTGTCTCCTGTGTATCCAAATGCTGGACTTATTGCTCTAGATCGAGTATCTTGTTTTCAAGGATGGCACTTTTCCCTCTGCCGCCATTCCTGCCACCTCAAATACCCCTTGAGCACGCCTGTCATGGAAGGTTTACATGCCGCCTATAGTGTCATTTTCAATTCCACTGAGCCCTCATTGTTCTGAAAGAAAGCTTGGAGCTCCTCCTTCACAAACGTGGCACATTCAGGAGTTTTCAAGTGCCGTGCACCGAATATCCAAGTCGGACACTGCGTCTGCAGCGTAGCACCCCATTGTGCTAGGAGCTGTGCATAGTCCAATATACCTTGTGGTAGTAACGGATGGAGCGCAGGTCTGTAAGGTCTGTTGCCGGTAGCCACATGAGGTCTAGCCGGGGTTCAGTGTGATGGGCTGCGGACTGGTGGGTATATGTTTGCATTTTCGAATGCCAGGCCCGCCATGCGTCTCAGAGGCCTATAGAATCAGCCCATGGCATTAGACACGCCGGGCGGATACACCGTTTGGGGCAGGGTTCTGCTGAAATGTCCCAGTTTGGGTAGGGGACTGCACTGTAACCCCCCCCACCCAGGGTTATCCCGGAAGTAAAGGACATCAGGAGTGACCCAGGGACCTTGAGTGTGTGCTGCAGCAGTTGCGGGGGATATAGCAGGAGACCAGGTTGCATGAATCTGGCTGCCATTCAGCCCTCTATGCCTATATACCTCCCTTGGGGGTTGTCATGGACTTTTGTCACTGTCAGTGGAAGGGATTTATGCAGCAGTAGGGCTACTCCCTATGAGCCCCGGGTGAAACCTGAGTAAAAAACCCTGTCATATCCATACTGTCCAAGGAATGATCATTGGGTCCCCATTAGATGGGTTTCTTGTAGTAGAACTACTGTTAGTGTGTGTCTCTTTATTTAACACAAAACTGCAGTCCTTTTGATGCGGTCCAAGAAACCGTTAACTGTGTCCCATGTGGATGGATTGTCAGCCTGGGACAGTAAAACATTAAGGTCTGAACCTCTATAATGAAGTGATGGATGGTTTGGTGCACATGAACCTGGACTAGGAGAACAACATTAATGGTACATAAGCTGTAAGGGAAGAACAGTTAAGAACAACATTTACAGATAAAACAGAATCCCCACCCCCAAAATCCCTCCCACCCAATACTTCCTCCCCAGAAGCATCTGTTGTCCTTTTATGAAACATTCTATCTATTTAACCACTCATGGAGAAGCTCAAAGTTGTGTGGTTAGGTGCCCTACCTGTCAGTATAAGGCTTCGTCTGACACCAAGTTTCTTGATGTTTAAAGAACGCATCAAATACTGGGGCTCATGATCGAGACCAGGGATTCGGAGCCCTATCCCCTCCTAGGCGTCTCATAAAAGGGAGAGCCACGTAATAATAAATGAATGAAACCTCAACTCTGTGGCATTGCCAATTCCTGACATTGCAGTATTTAGGTGCCCTCTATGTAGGACAGTTAAGGAAGTGAGTCAGAGGGACCATCCTGAATTTGAAAGATAGCCGCTGTGTCTGACAAGGAGGCTTCTCGAGCCTATGAGTACATTGTTTTATCCCACAGGGCCGGGCTCGCCAACGTCTGCCCCACCACAAGAGGGGAGCCTCTTCCGGGAGCCCCAGTGATGCCCCTGGGGGTCTCTGGCAGGCCGCTGTGGCAGACCTCTCAGCCCATCAGTGCAGTCCGAGTCCGTTCCACCCGAGGGTGCATTGCCCAAGTCTGTCACTCACTTCCTTTCCTGCTGTGGAGTTTCAAAGAAGTATCTGGAGGCACTGAGCATAACCTTGAGCCTGGCAGGGAAGAAGAACATGTAGCGGATGTTAAGTGCCCGCAGTTTTTATTTTACCTCCTCAGAAGGAGCGGTGACGCTGCTGGACCGGTCAGGTGTAATCTTGGAAGATTAGGATTTTCGTGTTGGAGTACTGTAAGTCTGGATAGGAGCGGGCTTCTCGAAGGATGTTATCACGATCCCTGCAGTTGAGAATACGGATCACCACCAGCCGGGGAAAAGCCCCGGGTGGAGGTTTTTTGGCCAGCACAAGGTGCACCCGTTCCACCACAATGCAATGGGATAATTTGTCTTCTGGTACGCATGAGCGGAGCCAGGTTTCTGTGAGTCCCTCAATACTAACTCCCTCTATGCCCTAAGGTAGGCCCACTAAGTGGAGATTATTTCTGCTTGAGCGATTTTCGGCATCCTCCACCCTATCCTCCAGCACAGCTACTTTAGATGCAAGCTGAGAGACTTGTTTTTGGGGGATGGTCACTTCATCTTCAGTTGTGGATCGGCGTGTCTCAGCCTCCGTGACCCTTTCAGCTACCCATTGCAGGTCTTGGCATACTAAGAAGAGATCAATTTGGATGCCGTCAACCTTAGACTCAACCACTTCTCAAGAATCTTGGATTGCCTTCAAGAGGACCACCTGGGGGAGGCAAGCACACGAGTCCCGCAATAACCTCTCCACCGCCCCACTGACAGTTGTTGTAGGTGGGGTGTATTGGTCCCTTTTCATTTTCGCCGCCATCGACTGTGGGGGTTTGTTGCACCACATGTCCTGATAAAGCAATAGTCCAGGTGTGTCAGTATGAGGGATTCCAGCCCGCCGCTGGGCCAGATCCCAGGACCAACCTTCAGGGCCAGACAATGACACCTACTGGATTCTGCCTGCAGCGACACAACCTGTTCGGCGGAGGCTGCTCTGGCAATGTTCAGATGGATCCCCCCCCAGGGGCCCACCTGCCCTGGATCCCCTCCAGGGGCCTACACGCCAGCTCTAAACGTGCAAAGAATGGGGGAACCCAGGATGGGGCCCCACCGGCACCGCCCACCAGCCAAGGCCCCCTGTCAAATAATTTGTACATCAGCAAGGGAGGAGTATGCTGTGTTCTCTGACCCACCGCACTGCCAACCTCAGTCCACCACCATCCAAGGTGTCGAAATGTGGGTCCATTGACCAAGATGCAGCCCCTCGAATCACTATGGCGGCCGGTCCTGTTCTCCAGACAGTTGCCCTCACCTCTGAGGGGCAGAGAGACCACCCCTCACTGGCCGCTTAAGTTGGCTTCTTCAGTTTCCTCTCCCCGGGAAGCTAGGGACGGGCGCCTCAACCATTGGTCCTGTGAGGCAACAGGCACATCACACTGCTGTGGGTGAGGGACAAGGGCCCTGGGGCACCCTGCAGTAGGTATCGCTCCACAGGGAGAGCAGGTGCAGCATCCACTGCACTGCGCTGAAGGTGCCAACTAGCAGGCCCTGTCTGGCTCCTTCCACTCTCTTACGCCACCGTTGCCTGTCAGCCTGGGGTAGGGCCTGGACTTTACCTCTCCATGCACCACAGCCCGCACACAATCCGGCCCATCACCTCGGATTGGGGTGGAGCACCATCCGCCACCTCTGAAGCTCGAAACCAGTTGACACCATCACTCCAAGGGGCCCATGGCCAGTCCCCTAAGCGGCACCGGCATGCGAGGCCACCTCCTTGTGCTCCGCAATGCCTCTCGTCTGACCTCCTCCATGGGCTGAACCACTCCTCCAGCACGGGATGAGCCCCCCAGTACAGCTGCAGCAGTAATTTGGGGCCAGACCAACTAAGCCTGCAAGCCCGCATCCCTGCCGGACCTCGGTGGTGTCTGCCCCCTAACCCAGAGGCCGACACGGCTCACAGGAGGCCATGTCACACACATCCACGAGCCAGACACTGCTTTATTTGATTATTAAAGAAATAATCATAAAACAACAAAAAACAGTATACATTTGTTAAAAACAATAAAAAATTATGTTTAAAAATCTAAATTTTCGCACATCATAAAATCGTTTTTAAAAAGACCCAACAGTAGACTCCACACCAGGCTCAGCAACCATACACAGATAATGAAAGGCAGGTCTGCATTGCCAGAACTCAAGAGTTATAACAAGAGGTAACAAATATTTGAGTCTAAAAGGTGCATAGTATTTACAAAAGAGGGTAAAATGCATCAATGTTTGTGAAGAAGAAGAATTATCACAGGGATGTAACATAATGCCAGTTTGGATTATGTCCTGTGATGTTCCAGCACACAAGACAGAAAGCGGGCACAACAGTATTTGTTGACTGGGCCAACTATCCAGACAAATTAAATGTAATTATATTGTCTTACATAAAAATCTGAGTTCTGAATTAGCCAGTGGCAAACCTTGTTCTTGAGCTGGGCCATAGACTCCTCGACTATGAGTGGCAAAGATGGTACGTTAGTGAGCACAGCAACATATTGGCAGCACTCAGCGGGTAGATTTAGATGGGTGGAGCTCTCCTTCCTCTCATTGGAACCAGGTCCTTCTGATGGGTTACAACAAGGATCTTGCAGGGGGTTGATCATACTCCTACTCCCAGCCTGGCTCTGAGGTGGATTCTGACAGCTACCTGTGCATGTGTCAGAAGATACACATGATGGCACCCTAGTGAGGTTAGGAGGCAAAGACTCCCTTGGGCCTATACCTAATTAGCTATCATCATCTCTGACCCTCCCATCAGTGTGCCTAGATGCTAGTGCTCTATTATGTAAGTTAATCAAATCTTAAATCTTTGTCTCCAAATTACTTAATTTGTCTTTTAAGGGGGTCAGGCTGGTTTTAATGATCTCTTTAATTTGCAATAAAAAATCGCAGAGAGAAGATTTAACAAATTGAGTAAGTCCCATACTGATGGTATTATTTCTGCATTCATACATGGCAGAGCTGTCTACTACCAGGCAAAGGGGATCCTTTCTGGGAAGCTTTTAGATTGTCACTTTATTTTAGTAGGGGGCCTTGCTGCACTGTCTGAGATGGGCTGGGGATCTGGGGTTAATCTTCTGGAGCATCTGAGACAAAATCGAAGCCCCCCAAAGAACCCCCCAACCCATGGGGCCTCCCCCTGATCTGGGTATCCAGTGCAGATGGGGCCAGCCCAATTTGTGGCTAACAGAGGTCAAGAGACAGCCAATTCTCTGCCAGATCTATTTTTTATAACAATTCCCACTGCTCCAGCCAGAAAAGGTGGTGCTGGGGAGGTCCCTGGAGGAGCTACAAGTGTCCTTTGCACCCGTATTCTTCTTTTTCACCATTTTTAAGGAGTAGATAACATTGCCAGAAAGTGGATAAAGCACTCAGCGCCCTGAGCCTGCAGACAAGATGGGACACCCAACAATCAGGCAACATTCAAGTGGTAGGATGGTGAGCAAGCTGTGTCTTTCAGTAGCATGGACTGAATACCGGTAATTTCTATTAAAAGTGAAACCCACTCATCCTATTGATCGACGCAAATATACAGTCTAAGGCACACAAGGTGGGCCCAGCCTGGCCTCCTCTGGACGATGATGGGCGATGACGGGCTCGATCTTGGCGTGGGAGCATCCCGCCCATGTCCCATGCTGTAGGAGCACCAATGTAATTTAAAGCTGTGCGCCTCGGCTGCGTTGAAAGCAATAGGTGGGTGGACTGCCCCAAGGCAGTCTGGGGCCTGAAGTCCAACTGCATCCAAAGTTCTGTGATCCTTGTGATTACATGAACTATGGGAATCCATAAAATAAACAGATAGACTGCACTCTTACCTATCCTCCTGTGAGTTTTCTTCCAAACATTGATATAACAGATAGAAGTAGAACTTAGAGATCTATTCAAGTAATGGAAGGATTTATGACAAGCAACCACTTTTAAATATGGTTTAAAATACTCATGCTTGTGAGCTAACAGTGTGATCATCATGGTGCATATCTAGTTGGAACCAAAAAATACTTGTTCTAGGATTGAAATATTGCAATCTAAGACACAGAAGTAGTCATCAACGATCAAGAAATTCTAGAAGCATTTCAGCAATTTTGTGTCAATAGTTACACAGTTCCTGCCCATCTGAGGGTGCATTTTAACTACTAGAACGGGGCCCCCACCTCATACCTCAGACTGGGTGGTTCTTTACTCATTTGTTTGCAGACAGGTATACTAACAATAAAGTAATTGCTACGGAAACATCCTGATGGGGACAGAGATTGTATCATTACAGAAACAGGGTAAAGATCAACTCCATAGCAGATACATATCCATGCATTCCCCACCTTCTCTTGCAAACCAAGTTTTGAACTTTTGCATATGTGTTTATAGCCCAGGTAACCTCTGAGCACATTGTCCAGAGCTAGAAGCATGATCTAGATAATTGCATCCATTTCACTGGTACTAAAACACAGTCCATTGCTTTGACATTTAGCTGCATTGCCTTGGAAGAAACATGAATGCTTGCATCTGCACATAGAACATGCTAGAGTTTGCATTTGGGCTAGAATACTGAGCCATTCCAAGGAATGACCATCGTTGGCTATTGCCTAAGGCTTCCAACTACTAAGGCCCATCCTAGTAATTTGGAAAGTCAGACTTCCCTCAGTAAATTAACTGTAAAGAAAAAAAATGCTTTAAAAAAATGACAGGAGATCATGCACTTTTTACAGAAGTTCAGTGTGCATAGTAGATATGCTCAACCTTATCCTTGCACTCTCAGGCAGGTGGAGGCAATTACGTTAAAAGGAACCTTTCAGTCTCATGTCTATCCTCTTATTTTACCTCATGTATTCTTCCTTAATGCTCTTGCTTTACTTCTCTCTCTACATCACTGTGCACCTACTCCCAACATTGGCTACCTTATTTCTCTCTCAAAACAACTCTATCTCTGTACCTCTGTCTCACATCCTAAAATCTCTTCCAGTCTCTGTGACATCCTCTAAATTTAAACCTCTTGTCCCCTTCCTTTGCCTCAGCCATCTAGCTACTTCACTGATCTCTCTCCAGCACATTGTTTCCACCTCACCTATATCTCTCCTCCATCTATATCATCCTTCTTTACCTCTTATATTTATCTGCCTCTCCATACCTCATCTTTGTCTCAGCCCTCTCCATAATTCTCTCTGGCTCCTAACTCCTATTTCTCTCCCTACCTCATCTCCATCTTTAACTATCATCCTTCTCTGTTTATGTCTCTCTTTATCCCTCTCTCTCTCTGCGTAATCTCCATATTTACCTCACTATTTGTGTTTTCTACCTCACTTGTCTATCTTTTTTTCTATCCATTTCTTCTAAGTCTCCTCTCTTAACTCCTTATTTATTTCTGGCTCCCTATGTTTCTCTACCTCTTTTTGTCTAGCTGTCAGTAATCCCTCTCTCATCTCTTTCTGCACCCACTTTTTTAACTTCTCTATTTCAACACACTATCCCTGACTCGCATGTCTCTACATCTCTCTGTTTATACATCTTTTACCCCACCTGTTTCTACCTCTTTCTACATCACAACTTTACACCTCACTCTTTCCTATCTCTGTACCTCTCTATTGATCCAAACCTCTCTCTACCTCATCACTGTCTCTGTACTTCGTGCTTTCTGTCTAAATCGCATCTCTTTCATCCCTTCACCTCGTTCCCTTTCCCTTAGACTCACAACACTCTTTACCTGACCTGACGCTCTATGCATTTTATTGTGGGCCTTTCTTTATCACTGCTCTCTGCCTTACATTTCATCAAAAGTCTTTCACTATCTCACTACCAGTCTAATACTATCACTTTCTAACTCACCTCTATTTCTACTGTATGTCTTGCTGTGTAACTCACCTCTCCATCTACCCCACCTCTCTGCCTCTCCTTTTATTTCCTTCTTGCTATATCTAGCCACCTTTACCTCCCTGTGAAATTGTGCATATCTCACGACCTCTCTTTCTCTGCATGCATCTTCCTCTTTCTACCTCTATCTTTTTTCTGGCTACTCATCTTTCTTTCTTCATCTTATGTCTCTCCCTACATCATGTATCGATTGCCCCCCTACTCACCCCTCTTCACCTCTATCAATAAACTGATCACTTCATGTCTTCGTTCTTCTGCCATTTCCCATACCTCACAATTCTTTTACTTAGCAGAGTTGGAGGTCCCTATCTAGCCTGGGAGGTGTACAAATAGAAAGAAGAAAAGAGAGACAAGGCACGAGTAGTGACTTAAGGGAGAATGATCAGAATTCTCCCAATGGAAAAAAATATATGAAATTCCTTGGAGGGGGGTAGAAGTGAGAACACCTGAATAATGAGTTGTCTATGAGTGGGTTACTGATATACTATTGTTCCAATTAATATCAAAAGACACAAATATTGGAAATTAAATATCAAGAACAAAAAGTTTGACTCCTAATACAGAACTATAAAACCCACTAATATCGAGCCCATGAAAATTGTTGTCAAAAACAAGATTTTTACATATATCAGTAATAATGAAAATATCAAAAACATAAATATTGTCACCTACAAATACACAAATAACATGTCAAATATATTGATTGCCACAAAACCACTACACAATTATCATCACCATAACTAAAAAACCCATAGAAAATACACCAGAAACACAATTTAAACATAAACCAATTACTTCAAATAAACCCTAAACTTATAAGAAATATCACCCAAACATTAAGCACTTCCCCCCCAAAAAATAGCACACCTAAAAACATGCAATAAATACACCAAAAATTAAACATTCACCTCCTCAAAAAATAGTACACCTAAAAACATGCAGTAAATAGACCTACCTAAAAGTTATTATTAACTATAAACATTTAAATACAAACACATATATAAAATAATATATAAACAAATACATTTGTATTTAAAAAAAAAAAAACACCTATATATTATACTACAAAAAGACAAGGTATGTTAGCACTTGTGAAACAAGTGCTTAGCAGATCAAAATAATTCAAATTATACCAAAACCAAGCGATGAAATATACTATAAACAACTTTAACCAATAAAATAACACAAACAATCCAGCAAACAATAGAAAGGACACACTAATTAACCCCTTCGCTGCCAGGCCTTTTCCCCCTCCTGTGCCAGGCCTTTTTTTGCCTATTTGGGGCAGTTCGCGCTTAGGCCCTCATAACTTTTTGTCCACATAAGCTAACCAAGCCAAATTTGCGTCCTTTTTTTCCAACATCCTAGGGATTCTAGAGGTACCCAGACTTTGTGGGTTCCCCTGAAGGAGGCCAAGAAATTGGCCAAAATACAGTGAAAAGTTAGTTTTTTTCAAAAAAATTGGAAAAAGTGGCTGCAGAAGAAGGCTTGTGGTTTTTCCCCTGAAAATGGCATCAACAAAGGGTTTGCGGTGCTAAACTCAACAGCTTCCCAGCTTTCAGGAACAGGTAGACTTGAATCAGAAAACCCAATTTTTCAACACAATTTTGGCATTTTACTGGGGCATACCCCATTTTTGCTATTCTTTGTGCTTTCAGCCTCCTTCCAGTCAGTGACAGAAATGGGCATGAAACCAATGCTGGATCCCAGTAACCTAAACATTTGTGAAAAATGTAGACAAAATTCTGAATTCAGCAAGGGGTCATTTGTGTAGATCCCACAAGGGTTTCCTACAGAAAATAACAGCTGAAAAAGAAAAATATTGAAATTGAGGTGAAAAAACCATCAATTTTTCTCTATGTTTTACTCTGTAACTTTTCCCTGCAATGTCAGATTATCGAAAGCAATATACCGTTATGTCTGCTGGACTCCTCTGGTTGCGGGGATATATAGGGCTTGTAGGTTCATCAAGAACCCGAGGAACCCAGAGCCAATAAATGAGCTGCACCCTGCAGTGCGTTTTCATTCTATACCGGGTATACAGCAATTCATTTGCTGAAATATAAAGAGTAAAAAATTGCTATCAAGAAAACCTTTGTATTTCCAAAAAGGACACAAGATAAGGTGTTGAGGAGCAGTGGCTATTTGCACATCTCTGAATTCCGGGGTGACCATACTAGCATGTGAATTACACGGCATTTCTCAAATAGATGTCTTTTTTACACTCTCTCCTATATTTGGAAGGACAAAATGTAGAGAAAGACAAGGGGCAATAGCACTTGTTTTGCTAATCTATGTTCCCCCAAGTCTCCCGATAAAAATGATACCTCGCTTGTGTGGGTAGGCCTAGCGCCCGCGACAGGAAACGCCCCAAAGCGCAACGTGGACACATCTAAATTTTTGAAGGAAAACAGAGGTGTTTTTTGCAAAGTGCCTACCTGTAGATTTTGGCCTCTAGCTCAGCCGGCACCTAGGGAGACCTACCAAACCTGTGCATTTCTGAAAACTGGAGACCTAGGGGAATCCAAGATGGGGTGACTTGCGGGGCTCGGACCAGGTTCTGTTACCCAGAATCCTTTGCAAACCTCAAAATTTGGCTAAAAAAACACATGTTCCTCACATTTCTGTGGCAGAAAGTTCTGGAATCTGAGAGGAGCCACAAATTTCCTTCCACCCAGCGTTCCCCCAAGTCTCCCGATAAAAATGATACCTCACTTGTGTGGGTAGGCCTAGCGCCCGCGACAGGAAACGCCCCAAAGCTCAACGTGGACACATCTAAATTTTTGAAAGAAAACAGAGGTGTTTTTTGCGAAGTGCCTACCTGTAGATTTTGGCCTCTAGCTCAGCCGGCACCTAGGGAAACCTACCAAACCTGTGCATTTCTGAAAACTAGAGACCTAGGGGAATCCAAGATGAGGTGACTTGCGGGGCTCGGACCAGGTTCTGTTACCCAGAATCCTTTGCAAACCTCAAAATTTGGCTAAAAAAACACATGCTCCTCACATTTCTGTGGCAGAAAGTTCTGGAATCTGAGAGGAGCCACAAATTTCCTTCCACCCAGCGTTCCCCCAAGTCTCCCGACAAAAATGATACCTCACTTGTGTGGGTAGGCCTAGCGCCCGCGACAGGAAACGCCCCAAAGCGCAACGTGGACACATCTACATTTTTGAAAGAAAACAGAGGTGTTTTTTGCGAAGTGCCTACCTGTAGATTTTGGCCTCTAGCTCAGCTGGCACCTAGGGAAACCTACCAAACCTGTGCATTTCTGAAAACTAGAGACCTAGGGGAATCCAAGATGGGGTGACTTGCGGGGCTCGGACCAGGTTCTGTTACCCAGAATCCTTTGCAAACCTCAAAATTTGGCTAAAAAAACACATGTTCCTCACATTTCTGTGGCAGAAAGTTCTGGAATCTGAGAGGAGCCACAAATTTCCTTCCACCCAGCGTTCCCCCAAGTCTCCCGATAAAAATGATACCTCACTTGTGTGGGTAGGCCTAGCGCCCGCGACAGGAAACGCCCCAAAGCTCAACGTGGACACATCTAAATTTTTGAAAGAAAACAGAGGTGTTTTTTGCGAAGTGCCTACCTGTAGATTTTGGCCTCTAGCTCAGCCGGCACCTAGGGAAACCTACCAAACCTGTGCATTTCTGAAAACTAGAGACCTAGGGAAATCCAAGATGAGGTGACTTGCGGGGCTCGGACCAGGTTCTGTTACCCAGAATCCTTTGCAAACCTCAAAATTTGGCTAAAAAAACACATGCTCCTCACATTTCTGTGGCAGAAAGTTCTGGAATCTGAGAGGAGCCACAAATTTCCTTCCACCCAGCGTTCCCCCAAGTCTCCCGACAAAAATGATACCTCACTTGTGTGGGTAGGCCTAGCGCCCGCGACAGGAAACGCCCCAAAGCGCAACGTGGACACATCTACATTTTTTAAAGAAAACAGAGGTGTTTTTTGCGAAGTGCCTACCTGTAGATTTTGGCCTCTAGCTCAGCTGGCACCTAGGGAAACCTACCAAACCTGTGCGTTTCTGAAAACTAGAGACCTAGGGGAATCCAAGATGGGGTGACTTGCGGGGCTCAGACCAGGTTCTGTTACCCAGAATCCTCTGCAAACCTCAAAATTTGGCTAAAAAAACACATGTTCCTCACATTTCTGTGGCAGAAAGTTCTGGAATCTGAGAGGAGCCACAAATTTCCTTCCACCCAGCGTTTCCCCAAGACTCCCGATAAAAATGATACCTCACTTGTGTGGGTAGGCCTAGCGCCCGCGACAGGAAACGCCCCAAAGCGCAACGTGGACACATCTAAATTTTTAAAAGAAAACAGAGGTGTTTTTTGCGAAGTGCCTACCTGTAGATTTTGGCCTCTAGCTCAGCTGGCACCTAGGGAAACCTACCAAACCTGTGCATTTCTGAAAACTAGAGACCTAGGGGAATCCAAGATGGGGTGACTTGCGGGGCTCGGCCCAGGTTCTGTTACCCAGAATCCTTTGCAAACCTCAAAATTTGGCTAAAAAAACACATGTTCCTCACATTTCTGTGGCAGAAAGTTCTGGAATCTGAGAGGAGCCACAAATTTCCTTCCACCCAGCGTTCCCCCAAGACTCCCGATAAAAATGATACCTCACTTGTGTGGGTAGGCCTAGCGCCCGCGACAGGAAACGCCCCAAAGCGCAACGTGGACACATCCCATTTTTTTAAAGGAAACAGTGCCTACCTGTGGATTTTGGCCTGTAGCTCAGCCGGCACCTAGGGAAACCTACCAACCCTGTGCATTTTTGAAAACTAAAGACCTTGGGGAATCCAAGATGGGGTGACTTGTGGGGCTCGGACCAGGTTCTGTTACCCAGAATCCTTTGCAAATCTCAAAAGTTGGCTAAAAAAACACCCTTTCCTCTCATTTCGGTGACAGAAAGTTCTGGAATCTGAGGGGAGCTACAAATTTCCTTCCACCCAGCATTCCCCCAAGTCTCCCGATAAAAATGATACCTCACTTGTGTGGGTGGGCCTGGTGCCTGCTACAGAACAAGGCCCAAAACTTGAAGAGATAGAAGAGATAGCACAGCGAGTTTATAAGGGCATATTCTTTTATACATCTTTAGACGGACTCTGCTTTGGGGACCCACATAAGTGAGGTGTCATTTTACTTGGGAGACTGAGGGGAAAACTGGGGAGTAGGAATTTTGTGCTGGAGCGGTGATCCTACTAAGAAAAGTCAGGAAAATATGCTTTTTTATGCAAATTTTGAGGTTTACAGAGGAGTCTGGGTAAGAAAATGTTGGGGGAGCCACGCAAGCCACACCTCCCTGGACTACTTGGGGTGTCTAGTTTTAAAAAGTTTCTGGGTTTTGTAGGTTTCCCTAGATGAAGACCGCACCCAGGACCAAAAACATAGGTGGGCCCTCCCCCCCCAAACACAGGTATTTTTGCAATATATCATTTTGATGTGTGCACATACGTCCGTGATGTGCCAAATACTAAAATTGTGAAAAGAAACACACTTAGGTTATGTGAAGAAGACCCCTCACCCACCAACCAAGTTGGTGGCATGCTTCATCATCGGGGTCCCACCCGAGGCACCTAGCGTGTCACAGGTGTGCTGCAACGCCTGATTACAGCGGAGCAGGTTTTGTCATTTTGTAGCACACATACTGGTTGGATTTGGCACGAGGGTGAGTGATGGTTCAGTGGATCAAATTTTGTTAACAAGAGATTTCACAAAAATGAAATGCACTGCTAATAACTGAAAGGCAAAAAAGTGAACCAATGACTCACAGCTCGTGAGCTGTAAAGCCACGACAAGGCACCAACCGCTTTACAGTCCATTCACACACCTTTCATACATGACACGCACAGGACCATTCACACCGCCAGCCACAGGCCCAGCACATTACAACACTCACATCGACAGACCGCGCCACTCAAAGGCCCATCACTTACATACGCCCACATGCCTGATACAAGAATCACACCAGCTGATGGGAGTGTGGACTGCCGTTTGGCTGGCACCGCCAGCCAAGCGCCACCCCACGCGCACCGCCAGCCAAGCGCCACCCCACGCACACCGCCAGCCAAGCGCCACCCCAAGCGCACAGCCAGCCAAACGCCACCCCACGCACACCGCCAGGCAAGCGCCACCCCAAGCACACCGCCAGCCAAGCGCCACCCCACGCACACCGCCAGCCAAGCGCCACCCCAAGCACACAGCCAGCCAAGCGCCACCCCACGCACACCGCCAGCCAAGCGCCACCCACGCACACCGCAATCACTTTTTTTAATTTATAAACAACAAAGAAACTACTAATTATAAAATAAGCACAAAACTACAAACACAAAATCTCTAACTAAATACACGACAGAGATGCCAACCGTGAAACATATGAAAATATAAAACAGACAGCTTACGCTCACGGTATTTCCCAAAAGTTTTTCCTTGTGTGGTAACTTCTAAAACAGCTGGGCACACACAGCCCAGTCTTTGAAGGGCATTTGGGGCAGTACATCCGGCTCTCCCTCTGGATTGATCTCCGGGCACATACTCTACATTTCTTTGTGGGCATGTCTTTTTTGGGAGTGGGAGGAATGTGATCTGGAAAGTGCCGATCTTTCAATCTAGCCACATCCTCCACCACTTCTACTCTAGGAACTCTTGCCGGTTCCACCACAATAAGGCTTTCTATCACCGACTCCTGAAATTTAACAAATGTCATCCTTGACTCAGGTGAACAATCCTTGTATACAATAAAGGCATTAAAAGTTGCCAAATGAAATAAATGTAGGGCCAACTTTTTATACCACACATAAGACTTACGAAGAGCAGTGTAAGGTTCCAACCTCTGATCTACTCTATCAACACCACCCATGTGCCTATTGTAGTCCAAAATGCACGCAGGTTTGCGCACTTCCGCAACCTGACCCCAAACAGCCACAGGGGAATTACTCTCATCATGGATGGTCGATAGCATGTACACATCCCTCCTGTCTGAAAATTTCAGAGCTAGCAGCTCATTATTCCGCAAGGCACTGCACTGTCCCCTCTCAAGTTTTTTACAGACAAGCTCCCTTGGATAGCCTTTCCGGTTAGAACGGATTGTGCCACAAGCAACAGTGTCCACCCTAAACAACTCCTTGAACAACTGCACTCCAGTGTAGAAATTATCTACGTACAAATGGTGACCTTTGTTAAACAGCCGTCTAGCAAGTTCCCACACAATTTTTTCGCTAACTCCAAAAGTGGCCGGACAACCAGGAGGGTCAATACTGGAATCCCTACCAGTGTATACCCGGAAATTATACACATATCCTGTACTGCTTTCTGACTGCAGATACAATTTAATCCCATACGTGCCCTCTTACTAGGAATGTACTGCTTAAAAACTAAACGCCCCTTGAAAAGGACCAAAGACTCGTCCACACTTATCTCTTTGCCTGGAACATAGACCTCTGAAAACCGATCCACAAAATTATCAAGGACAGGCCTAATCTTAAAAAGGCGGTCACAATCAGGGTGATCTCGTGGCAAGGCTAAAGCATTGTCTACAAAATGCAGCATACGAAGAAGAAGCAAATACCGATTACGTGTCATAGTTGCAGGACATATAGCAGTTGCCATCAAGGGACTAGTAGACCAATAAGAAGCCAGTGACGGCTTCCTGATCAACCCCATCAAAAAAGACAAACCTAAAAACCTTTTCATCTCTTTCAGATATGTGGGAACCCAATGAGTAGCTCTAGACTGAGGCTTAAGTCTGGCAGCGTTGTCCCGCAAATATTGCTCTGCATACACATTTGTCTGCTCCACAATCTCTTCCAAAAATACATCGTCCATAAACAAGTGAAAGAAATGGACAGGCAGAAAGTTTTCTGTATTAACTCTACACCCTGGGAGACCAGTAAATGCAGGTAACTGTGGCTGCTCCATGTTTGGGGCAATCCAGGTGTCAGGTCTTCCAATGGGAAACCCTTCAGCCCCAGGCTGCTGCACTCTTGGCACATCAATGTCCTCCTCTAACACAGGCCCTTCATCTGCACTGAGAGTAGCTTCCTCATCAGAAGAATACTCTCGGACAGAAAACTCACTTCCAGATTCTCCTGCTTCCTCCTCTGCCTCAGATGCAGAGTCAGTGTCGTAATCATGGTCTGAAGACGACTCAAAGAGCATGCGAACAAACTGCTGAGCGGTCACTTTGCGGCTAGCCATGATCCTAACAACAAATGGATTGCCAACAACAACTAGCACTAAAATGAGTAATAAACAAAGTGTAGCTTTATCACAAAGAGTTATGTACTACAAAAAACTATACCACTCAGTTGCCTGAAATAGCTACTCACCAAGCAACTACTCTGCACAGACACAGCAATCACCAATGATATCCCACTAAAAAGAAAAAAGAAAAAAGAAAATTAGACATATGACAACACAAACATCACTGTGCTCAAATCTAAGGACAATGTCAAACACACAATACTGCATTTAGTACACCACCTACAAACATGTCATTCATGCATGTCAACAATACTCCTTTGGAGTAAATTGCTTTCACTTACCTAAAACATGCAACTATGCAAACCACAGGACAACTACTGCCAAAACCGCAAAGATCCACAGCAAAGGAAGCAAAAGCGTTGAACTAGAAGAAAAAGAAGAAATAAATTGTTATAATCACAAATACAAATACTTTGCCAGTTGACAAACACCCCACCACCAAAACACCACCAAGAACTTAGAAGTTGTCCCTGGTACCTAAGTGGATCCTGCCCCCCTCGGGGGTAGATGGGCGTAAAACAATTGGCCAATCTGCCCCCAAGGGGGGCAGAAATGGGCAACACCTCTGTGCCCCCTTTTAGGGGGCGACCATTCCCAAAGGGGGCACCCCCAGCACAACACAAAACAAAACAAAATAATCCCTGCCGTTTTGGTGGTTTCTGCCCTCCTTGGGAGGCAGATGGGCCTACAAAATTAGGGGCAGAGATGGCCAATATGAATTTTCCCCACCTTAGGGGGGCGACCGTTGCCCAAGGGGTGCCCCCAAACACACACCACACACACACCACACAATCCCTGGCGCCTAGTGTGCTTTCACCCCCCCGGGGGCCAGATCGTCCAAAAAATGGTTGGTCTGCCATCGGGGGGGCTGAAACAGAAAAAAAAAATAGCTCCCCAGGGGAGCGACCCTTGCCCAAGGGGTTGCCCCCAAAATAAACAATAAAAACAAAATCCCTGGTGTCTAGTGGATTTCGCCCCCCCCCCCGGCGGCAGATCAGCCCAAAAATTGGCAATCTGCCCCCGGGGGGGGGGAGCTAAATACTAAAAAAATAGCCCCCCAGTGGGGCGCCCCTTGCCCAAGGGGTCGCCCCCCAAAAAAACTTTACAATAAAAATAAATCCCTGGTGTCTAGTGGTTTTTGCCCCCCCTGGGGGCAGATCCGCCGAAAAATCGGCGGATCTGCCCCCAGGGGGGGAGGGGTGAAATACAAAAAAAAATTGCCCCCGGGGTGGGGGCGACCCTTGCCCAAGGGGTCGCCCCAAAATACACACTAAAAATAAAATCCCTGGTGTCTAGTGGTTTTCGCCCCCCCCCTGGGGGCAGATCCGCCGAAAAATTGGTGGATCTGCCCCCAGGGGGGGGCGAAATACAAAAAAAAAATGCCCCCGGGGTGGGGGCGACCCTTGCCCAAGGGGTCGCCCCCAAAATACACACCAAAAATAAAATCCCTGGTGTCTAGTGGTTTTCGCCCCCCCCCTGGGGGCAGATCCGCCGAAAAATCGGCGGATCTGCCCCCGGGGGGGGCGAAATACAAAAAAAAATTGCCCCCGGGGTGGGGGCGACCCTTGCCCAAGGGGTCGCCCCCAAAATACACACCAAAAATAAAATCCCTGGTGTCTAGTGGTTTTCGCCCCCCCCCTGGGGGCAGATCCACTGAAAAATCGGCGGATCTGCCCCCAGGGGGGGGCGAAATACAAAAAAAAAAAATTGTCCACAGGGTGGGGGCGACCCTTGCCCAAGGGGTCGCCCCCAAAATACACACAAATAATAAAATCCCTGGTGTCTAGTGGTTTTCGCCCCCCCCTGGGGGCAGATCCGCCGAAAAATCGGCAGATCTGCCCCCGGGGGGGGCGAAATACAAAAAAACATCATCCCTGGTGTCTAGTGCTTTTCGCCCCCCCCCCCGGGGGCAGATACGCCGAAAAATCGGCGGATCTGCCCCCGGGGGGGCGAAATACTAAAAACAATTGCCCCCGGGGGGGCGACCCTTGCCCAAGGGGTCGCCCCCAAAATAAACAAAGAAACAAATCCCTGGTGTTCTAGTGGAGATTCCTGCTCCACGATCGCGGGCCCTTCCCGCGATCGTGGAGCAGGAATCTTGTGAAAACAGGCACAGGGGGAAAGGAAAAACCCTTTCCTTTCCCCCCGTTTCTGTTTTCACCACCCCCCTAAAAACGGAAAGGACTCACCTTGTAGGTCCTTTCCCGAAGACGCGCTGGAAGCAAATGGCTTCCAGCGCGCCCGGCAACACTAAATGACGTCTGCGCGCTGTGCGCGCGCTGACGTCATCGGATTGCCGTGGGGGGCGCGGGGTGGAAGGGGAAGGTCTTCCCCGTCTGGGGGGGAAGGCGGGTGCACGGGGGGCGCGCTAGCGCTCCCCCAAGTTCCCCTGTGCCTAGGACGAGATGATCTCGTCCAAGGCACAGAGGAACTGTAGCCTTGGACGAGATCATCTCGTCCAAGGCATAGAAGCGGTTAAAGCAAATGACTACTCCAAAAGCAACTAACACTGAAAGAGGAGGAAACTCTGCCGGATTCGCGATCCAAACAATTAAAAATAAAAATATACATATCTACAACTACATATTCAAGTAAGTAATACTTATATTTAAATTACAAATTAAATGTTACTAAACGAAAGAATTAACAATTAATTAGTAACACAATCTGTAACTTTTGTTGTTTTACACAGTCTACCTAAAAGAAAATACCAGCTATAACAAAGGGCCAAGAATATATAAGTATATATATATATATAATAAATTAGAAACTCACCCAAACAGCAGCTTAAAATAAACCTATCTACCTATGCCTCAAAAAAAAGGAATATGATTCAATTTTAAATTATTCTAATGTTTTTTCCTCTTTCAACAGAAAAAAGCACGTGCTCTACATCAAAATAAGCTCAATGGAAAAGCTGCAACACTGTGCAAAACATCTCAACAAAACATACAAGTAGGTAAATAAAATAAATGTAATTGCATTTTTATTAATAAGTAATATTAATAAGTAACATGCAAAAGGTAAACTATAATATATATTTACATTTTTAAACTTCTTACAGGTATAATGATAGAGGGCTCCAAATTTATCAGAATGGAAAGCTATTATTAAGTTACATTGGCTACACCTACAGCCAAGAAAGTGCACCAACAGAAACTATAAACTGGACTGGCAATACACTAAATATTACTCTAATGCATGCTATGGAATGCCAATTGCAAAAGAAAATGGTGTAATTATTGTGAAAGAGCACAACCATCCCCCCAAATGTGACAGAAATGGAAGTTAGAGAAAAGGCAAGCACTAGTTTTCAGAAACCCAAAAGCAAAATCCTTAAAGACCTATGGGAACATTCATGAAATTTTAGTGCGGGGCTGTGCTGCCCTGCGTCAGAGGGGAAGGGCAGGAATGCACTGTATTTAAGCAATACAGCACAACTGTGTCCTTTCCCCCTACGCTGGCATCCTTTTGTCTGCCTAGCACCAACGTAACTGCGTTGTGCTACTCCAGATATATGCAACCACTCAAAGCCACACACAGTGGCTTTGCATGACTTCATAAATCTGACTTAAAAGGTTGTGTCACCATGTACCAAGTTCCGTGGTTCAAACGTGATGCTACGCTCTCATAAATATGCCCCTCACTATCCAAAGTCCCTGAACACATTACAGGCCAGCTACCACATATTCCCACTCTAAAATGTCTAATTGCACACACTAAAAAAACACCAGCGACACCCCACCCTCTCCTAAAGGATACCACCCATTCCTAGAAGATACCAAGATATAGACATACCAGCCCATTTAACAAATACACATAATGAGGAACCCTTTCTTTTAAATAACAATCAAAGAAATGAAAAATGAATGCTAATCTTTTCCACTGCAAACAACTTTATCAAACTTACCCAATTTCAGACCTGAATGAGCAATGGGACTTTCAAAATGTGTTCCAAACCATTCACTCAGATATACACCATAGATGATAAATATCAACACACCAATATTCCTTTTGTATATGCTTTACTTCCAAATAAACTACTATAAAGTCCTAAATTATATAAAACAACAAACAAATAACTACTACCCCCAAAAAAATAATCATAGACTTTGAACAAGCCATGATTCAAACAATACTAAAAGTATACCCATATAATCAAACAAGGCTGTTATTATCACTTTAATCAAAGTATATGGTGACACCTCCAAAGGACCTCATCACAAGTCAGCCAGACTTGTGGTGGCAGTCGGACCACCGTATAATGACCACGGCGGTTGTGCCACGGTTGGACCACCAGCACCACCGGGATCAGTGATCCCAGCAGTCTGGCAGTTGTAGCGGTTCTAATCCACCAGCGGGCGCCTCCCCTGCCCATGCATTTGGCCAGTTTTGCGGACAGTGACCATTGCGAGGGTGCTGGTACACCCTGCGCTCTACAGCATTGCTGCTGGCTTGATTACACTGCTGTAGGGTGTTTCCAGCTAGGCCAGCGTTTCCACCTGCTGACCTAGCAAGCAACTTTTAATGGGCCCAGCGGGGAGGTAGCTACTATGGCAGCAACCACCCCATGGAAGATCGGCGGATGGCCTAAACCATCAGCCAAACTCGTACTAAGGCCCCAAGTGTGGACTATTCCACTAACAACCAATTCACCTTTGAAATAAAAATAAAATATAACAGTAGCCTATGTCCCTGTCACAGAGGCAGTCAAACAGTATAACATACTAACTGAAAGCCCCTTCAACCAACAATTGAAGACAAATTTAGGGCCTGATTATGTGTTTGGTAGTCTGTAGACTGTCATGGCGGAGGAGGCGGTCCGACTGCCTTCGGGTTGGCGGTTGGACCATCGTATTACAATGCACGCAATTCCACGCAGAACACCACGACTGTGAGATAGGCCATTGAGGCTGTCAGAGCCAGTATTTCCACCGGACAGATTATGATGCTGACTTTTGCAAATGTGACTGTGGCAGTCCCACCACCACATCCCGGCTGGTGGAAATGAAGCAATATAAGACAGGAACTCACCTGTAGGTAGCGTCACACATCTTGTGCTGCCATGGAGCTGATCCTTCATGTCCTGCTGCTGTTGATAGATGGAGCCCTAAATTAACGCCGCCATGGACGCAACAGACTGTAAGACAAAACACCTACCCCAAACATCACAACAAATTGACGTGCAGCCTTCGACCAGGTATGGGACTTGTGCTCTGTGGACCAAGTATAATCCTGTTTGTCCTGGGTCAGAGATGTGCACAACATATGACCCAATCACTAACCTATGACACCCCCTTTGAGCAGGTCAATGACACTGCACCGCCTCAGTCCACAGAACCACACATGTCTGCACATCCCAGTTTCAGGGAGAGTGAAGTGGACATAACATTGTGTCACACAACAGCAACACCACATTAACATCACACCTACTAATTGAGCTGACACCCTCACATTGTCGTGATATTGAAGACACTTATGTATGGATGTGTCATTCAACTCAAACACCCCTTTCCATGCAGCATCCCTGTAGTGACCCTCACATCTCACCCACATTGCAAGACAATGGAAGGTAAATGGGATGCACAATATTTTGAGAGACAAATATCCAAAGCTCACAGTGTAAATAATACCTGCAGAATAAGGATGGCAGCATCAGGGGGACCCCAGGAAGGATGCTGCGCTGGGACACATTTCACTTTGCACATGCCCCTAAAATGCTATTTGTACAGAAACTGGGCCTTCATGTAACTCAGGGACAACCAATAGTACAACCAAGTGACAGGCCTATCTGCCAAATGTGCAAGTCATGAAAGCAAATACAACAGCAACAGCATGGGTCAGACATGTAGATGAACTAGCTGGAAGGTACACACAGGGAAATGGATACATGGTCAGTCAAATGCATAGGAAGGTAGCACAATTGAACACCCTGCATGTGTGAACAAAAACAATTCTAGCTTGCGCACATGATATGAATGTCCAATCTACATCGGGGGACAAATCAAACACAATAGATGTTGACATTGGCCAAGCCAAGATTAAATACTTACCATATCAAATAACATACAATCCAATGACACCCGATTGGATTACCATTCACATGTCCATCCTTTGAACATCTCCTCTTGTCCTGGGTGACACCAGCACTGCTCCCCAAGTCAAATCATGCAAAACTCAGCAAATGGATCAGAAATCAGGGTGAATCAAACACAAATTAGTCAGAAACAGCAAAAGGGTAGAAAAGTAACAGCAGGACAAATGTGTACCCAAAAAAACAGCTTGGGTTTATTAACACAATTTTAAATATGCATTAAGGTCAATGGCCAGTCCACAAATTGAAGTCAATGCGCTCTGCTGTGCATCACATCTTGTCTCAGTGACTGCTGGTATAGGAACCTCCACAGGAAGGGGCATCAAGTGGGCATGCCAGGCCCCTCAATGATCCCCCTTGGATGGGGTGGTGTCGGATTTAGGATGGGTAAGTTTGGTTTTGGGAGGGGTGGGCTTCACTTTGGGAGGGGTGGCCTTAACTTTGGGAAGGGTGGGCTTCTTCTTGGGGGTATAATGGTATGGCTGGTGTCAGTTTGGTGGGGGCAGGTGTGACAGGGGAGGGCTTGGAAGGGATAAGTTAGGATGTGGGCAAGGTCCTTTTGGTTTTGGGAGGAGGGTTTCACTGGGCTAAGGGCAAGGTCAAGCAGGAAACTTTGTTTGGGAAAATGGGTAGGGTCTGCAGAAGGGATTATGGGTTAGGAGGTTGAGGAAGTGCTTGTCTTGGCTATGGGAGTTGTTGCTGCTGGTGTGTGTGTGTGTGTGTGTGTGTGTGTGTGTCTGAGGTATGCTTGGGTTTTGGTGGTGTCTGTTGCATGTGTGAGTGTGGGCCTTTGCATTTCTAGGGGGCTGTGGGGTGGAGATGATGGCTAAGGTGGGAGTCGTGGCTGTGTCTGTGGCTGTTGGGCTGGTGTCTGGGGGATGTAGTGGTGGTGTTTTGGCATATGCTGTTTGTGGTATGTGTGTCTGTGAGTGTTTGTGTGGTGTAGTGTGCGGGAGTATGGTGTGTGTGGGTCTGTGGGGGTGGTGTCCGTAGAAATGGTGGGTATGGTGGTTTGTGTGAGTGACTGTTGAGTGTTTGCATGCTGGTGTGTCTTGTGGTGCCTGTGCTAAAGTGTGCTGCTTGTGTGTGTTGAGGTGAGTGCATGCGGATATGTGTGTGTGCTTGGGACAGGTATGGAAGAGGGAAATTGGATGGGTAAGAGGTAGGTTGTGGGTCATTGGATTATCGGGGGAAGACAGCCATCAGTGAGGAGACCAGAGTCTCAAAAGATCTCTGTAGGTCAGACATGGCACTATGCATGCCTTCCAGGTACGCAACCACCTGCTGAAGCTGGCTACTCTGCACCGGGATGGCATTCAGAATAGCAGTGTCACCCATAGATATACTCCTCAGGAGGTCAATAGCTGCCTCACTCATGGCAGCTGGGGTAACGGGGTCAGAGGGTGATGTGTCTGGTGCAAAGGAGACGTCCACCCACTTGGGTGAGCGGACATGGCCAACTGGGTGAATAGCAACAGGGAGGGTGGAGATGTAACTAGGGGTGGCAGACAAGGATGGTACAGGCCCTGATGGGTCCACCACTACTAGGGAGTGACCACTGGAGGAAGAATCTGAAAATGAAGATGTTGACCCAGCGTACTCCCTGGCACTCCCCTCACCCTCTGGGCCACATGGTTCCTCCGTGTCTGATGTCTTTTGACTAAAGGTACCATGGCCAGCTGCTTCCCCACTGGATTACAGAGACAAAGAGAATAAATACATGTGTCTGAACACACTTGAACCACTGCTTTGATTATCAAACATTATCATAATGTACAGTAGCCCCCAGCCACAAGCTTCAGAAAAGTGGCTCCAACATCTGCAACACAATATGCATGCATGTGCATGAACTTTCAACAGTTGTCCACAGAAAAGTCAGAATCACAGACTGTAGTGGATTCTATTTATTTAGTTTTAATGGGAATCAGGAGTTAGCTTAGCCTTCTGGATTGCAGGCCTGTGCCCCCGTCACCTAGTGACTTTTAACCTACTTATCCCGCACTGTCTTAGCCCATTTATTTTTTTATTTATTTTAGGATGGCTGCCTTTGTTTAGAGTTAGAGCCCTCTATTGATTTCTGTATGTTATTAGTGAAACTCTGTGAAGGCGTCACCATCAGCGTCAATACCAAGTGATAGACGTAGGTATTCACATTATGTCCCTTTCCCACTTACATGTGACAGCAACATAATGTATTTTTGGTGGAGATTGTTACATAATTACCGCCACAAGCCTGCCCCCTTATCTATTATTTAGGAACATAACTTTGTTAGGGGTCCTACCATATCTGTATAAATACATCCCACATGGACAAGGTTATCAGAGAGATTCCTATCAGATGCTATTGATGCCATCTATGCTGCATGTCGCCTTGATGCAGATGCAGTCTTCGTGTCCCCACGGACTCTGATCCAGAGACCTCATTCCAAGGTAACAAGGGTTGGGTGATGCTTCTTATGGACCTGGTACTGGCAGATTAGGTTTATTGTACCCAGCTTTCATTAGGTTAGGTTAGTGATTAGGTTCTCCATGCTAGGGTTTTGGGAATTTTATGTTTCATGTTTATTGCAAGATGGTGGGGGTCTTTATATTCACGACTTTCATCTTTACAATTCTGTTACTTGCATTGCTCATCATCCTAATCATTGCCACTCATGCATTTTACAGTAGATTGCAGTCTTTTTAATAAACCATTTAAAACATTTGCCTCATCTCCTTTATTGCCTGTGTATGACTGAGATTTATTGGTAGCATGAGAAAAAGGTGACTTTCGTTCCACTACGACTCCCCTAAGATGTCGCACTCTAGAGTCCATGAGTAAAGGCTCCCAGAAATCACCTTTTACTGTTTGGGTTTTTGGTGAGGTACTGCTTGTGAGCTGGGAGGGTTGGGCTGACAGTTACGACTTGTTGTAGGATTGGCCTAGTCACCTACACACAAAAGTCCTGTCATAACTAAACCAACAGTCTCACCTATGAGTGAGAGTCCAACTACGACAAGACAACTCCAGTTGCATGGTTGAAGCTGTGCAATCACAATACCCATGGAGCAAGTAGACCTGATCACCTTAGATGGTTTGGCTTCTATTGCATCCCTCAGTAACCTTTTGGCACAAAATAGTATGGCAATGCCAAGTTCACTCTCACAGATCCCACACAAGATCATGCATCTAGCTAATCTTCATATACCCAATACCACATCATGAGGAAATGATGGCCGAAGAATCTAGCCATGTTGCAGCAAGAAATACAGTAGCCAGAAGAAGGTGACAGGGAAACACCTATGTCACACTGTTAAAAATCCCGAATGGTATCTTCACAATGAGTACATTGTCTAAATACACTCATGGGAGTTGTATAAATATTGCTATGGTAGATAACACATCTTGCACAGAAAAATACACTGAAGACAATTTGGCCAAAATAACTGGAATATTTGTCTACAAATATCCACACCACAATGAATCAGCTAGCCCCAGGAAAATCACCTTTCTTGATTAGTACTGACGAGAATACCGTACACAAATTGAAAAAGTAAAAGCCAATAGTCCATTTAATTTTGTGGAGGCTTGGGGATTCTCCAGTACCTGTAGAAGGCCCTCAACATGTTGCTCGATGGGAAGGCACATTACTGTCCCTTTTTGTCATGACAAAAAGAGATTCCCTTGGATTAATGAGTTTACACACCCACATATGATTCCCACATTCCTGCAAGTTACTCCCTGATGTATGTCAATAGTTAGGAAATGGACCTTCACCATTTAACTTGTGCTGAGCACTTCGCCAAATGATTCTCCATCAGTGGCATGGAAATGCACATTGTGAGTAAAAACTGTAGTCCCACCTGTCATTTCCTTTATTGCTTCACAATAGTACAACGCCAAATTACATGGAGTGACGGGTGAGGATATGTGTGAACCACCAAGCAATGGTGACACACTCCTGTCTGGGACACCACATGAACTGTAGGGCCATCACATATGTCCAATTCCTAACACATGTTGGCGTGCACATATATTTGAGGGAATCACCAATCAGACCATACATGAAACAGTAGTGAAAATGACATGGTAAAAGTGAAAGGCACATATACAAACATGTAGGCACAAGAGATGATGGGAACAGTGATGTTATCAAATTCATGTTAATGGACTTTCACTATTTACCAAGGGAAAGTATTGCTCTATGACTGCACCCAAAGAGCAATGTATGCTCTGTCACATGTATGATGGCCATCTTCACATGAGATACAGTAGGATGGCACCAGCACTGGTGACACACTGAACACAAGTGGGCCCCAGATGCCAATATACTCGCTTGAACAGACACATGGCTGAATACAGTGGTCTATTACATCATGTATGCTTTTGGGGCTGACACACTGAAGACAAGTGGACTGTTGGTACAAATGACACCCACTCACTGTACTCAGCCATGTGTTAGCCCTGGAGAGCAAAGTGGTTGTGGACTGTACCCAGTTGTGTCCTAGGTCACTGGGCCAATAGGCAAGGCACATCAGCATGCACCATCTTCCATATCTACACAAACAATTCTTCATCTTGTGTGTAACACATAGCCTATGTCCAAGCTTCAGGGGGAGATGGCAGACTCTAACACATCAAATTGGTAATGTGTCAGGCAGGAATATGGTCAGGACTCATCTAGGATTCTCAATAAGAAACTGTGTGCTTCATAAACATGCTTAATGTCTTTTAACCTTCAAGTTCAACTTTAATGTTTGCTGGATTTAAAGTGCAAATATCTCAGTAATTGTCTTTTGAGGAGGAGCTCCTATTACAGGAAATGCATATTACCTGGAAGAAATGCAATTGGAGTCAAATGTTTCACTCTTTTGTCAAGAAAATCCAAGCATTGCCTTTTACAAAGAAGTTCTAGCTCAATGTAATTATATTAGTCTTTATCTTTTCTTTATTACTATGCTGCATGCAGCTTCAGTGTGCTGATAGCTGTGCGAGAAACATACCAGAATGCTGAGTTTTCATTGACTGGACTTTCTCATCTAGGTTTTATAGGAGCTTCTGCAGCAAAAGCAATGAGAAAAAGCAGCAGAAGCAATGAGAAACCTATCTGAGGAATAATGAAGCCGCGAAGATGACACTAAGGGTCCTGAATGTGACTGGAAGCAGGTAAGTGCTGCTGAAATCCAAATTGGCTAAGCAAAGGGTGTTTCTACAATGCAGTTAAAAAACCTTGATGAGCATGAAGGAACATGTGTGCACAAATGCGTGTGTGTGTTTAGCCACAGTTGAGAGTTCTCATGCACGTTTGGGGCGTTATGATAATCGGGCAGTTTGCACAAGTTCATATGCACGTTGACGTAATCAGGATTAATCAGTCAGTTTGTACAAGTTCATGTGTAAATAATGTACTAAACTTTGAATATATGGTGACATCATGCAGTTCTGTTGTGAAACAGCACATGTGAGGATTTGGTGCATCTTTTCCTTTATCCGTCATAGCAATGGACACTAATATACTTGGAGTGGTGACTACCATTGCCACCAAGGTTATAGTAGAGTCATATATGTCCTTACATGAAAAGTGGAATCTACTGTTACCACTAGGTTACCGATGATGACCAACTACCCATAAGGCACAAAAAGAAGAATAAAGCAGAGGCATTATTATGTTAAGGTGTGTGCATTCACGCTGTAGCACAAAGGATTTTATAATTTGTAGTGAAAGGTGAGGTACTCAAAACAGTGTCACACACATTTCTGGAACACCAAGCACAAAAATGTTATCATTGTCAACACACCACAAGTGTAAGGCACACATGCTGATGAGTACAGGAACAGACCATCTACAGACTAATTCACTACCCAGCTCATGGCCTACACTGACTAAGCAAGCCTACAGGCATCAGGTAGCCCAGGCTCAAGCAACACAATACTGTGATGTGAGCCATAATGAAACACAACTCACCATTTTAACCTCCTGAAGGGTCAACTCTTTGGGCCTGACCGGATAGACACATTTACATTCAGCCACAATGACTCACTGCACGCAGTCCCTACAGGCAACTACCATGGCCCAGGCCATACCCTAAGACTTAAGTGACAATGAAAGGGCTGCCATGGGTGGCACGTAAAGTCTCTTCCCTGTGCATGTGTGGACATGTGGGCTACCCAATGTAATCTCATGCCACTTCAGAGTGGGTTTGTGTGGTACGTACTTGAAGGATAAAACACACCTTTTACCAAATATGGGAATCCTACAGAGATGGCATCCAACATACTAAGGTATGTTTGGTCTGATTGGTTGCATGTAACCAAGCTAAGAAGTCACCTGTCATGCCCTCCCCTGAATCGCCCAACTTTCTGCACTGTAGGTTTGTCACATGTGTAAAACGCCTGCACTGTACAATATGACTTATGGAAATGTGACAACAGAGCTGTGGGCGTAAGGGACCTGTCATAAGTCAATGACACATTGACAATGAGGCTCAACGCAAATATGTCCTAGGTCAGGGTATTACCTCAGGACCCATTTCTAATGTGATCAATGTACAAAAGCTTTCATGCCAAGTCCTGCTTCTGAAGACTTATTTTGGCCACATTCAAGGATCTGCAGATCTAGAGGGAACTCCACCCCAGTGTGGTCTATGTCCCATACTGTGAGGAACATTTGGCAGGCCCTGGTCTCTGCAGGCTGAGCATTCAGAACCTACATGACACTCACATTTATCTATTTCATGCATGACAGTACATCCTGTGCCCATCCTCTTTGTGGGTTTAGGGTTGTGTGGCACTCTGAAGGGGACAGTGAGTTTTACAAGGTTCTCAAACAACAGTTTGGCAAAGGCCAAATGTGGGCTGAGTAATCTGTTGTGCTATACACATTGCTAACAATATATCCTCAAATACCTAAAACAGTATACATACAAGGCCCATGCTGTAATGCACATACACGTTGTTTTACATTTACAAAAATCATATCCAAAGATATATCACTGTATGGCTGTAAAGTCTCCTTGCCTATATGTGACTGCAACAGAAGGAAGACCTAGGGCTTAACACTCAACTCAATAGTAATGTGAAATACATAGAGTACTTGTCTCCACTACCATCACCATGTTCATCCCATGGATGGAACACAAAATGTAACAACAGGCACCCAAAAAGTCTCACTGGCACTCAGAGGCACATTGCAGTCTATGAGGAAGGAAAGGATGGTGTTCAACAGAGTCAAATATGCCTTTGAGGTTCTTACCTGCTCTTCTGGTGAGCCATAGAACTGACCATACAGGGGAAGGACCTCCCCAATGGGCCCCTCCACCTCCTCAGGATGGAAGGCAGGGGACCTTTCACCTGCTTTGCCTGGCATGATTGCTCCCAGAGGTGGCACACAGCAGCTGAAGTGGTGAAGGGGTTGAATGCAGCAGTGTCAGGAGTCAAATGGGTGATTTAGCAAAACCTGACATACATGTACGGCACGTACGCGGTCCTCATCACTGGTGGCCACAGCCATTGACGTGCGACAGTCACAGTCATCAATGTTATGCTACCGCTATGTCTGACGCGGTTGAAACCACCCACCATGCGGTCAACTTCCGCTAGCGGTCGCGGGCAGTTCGTAATGTCTAGTGAACTCTGTCAGGCATCCGCTATTTTGGCTGTTGTAAATACAGTATTTGACCCTGTTAAATGCATCACAACATCAATACATGTGTCTGATCATCACAAACAATCTAAATCAGCCTTGTTGTGTAGGTTTTCTGTACAGATTGCGGTGCACCGCCTTTTGGAGTTTTTTACTATTGGAGCTTTCTTTAGCCCCGTTGAGTTCTTTGTTGCAGCAGGAACTATGGTGTAGTTGCACGCTCCTTGTAACTTAATAACAGTATTGGTGTTTCTTACTTATATTTCTCTACCAGGGGGTATCAATAGGGATAGTGCGTTGTCTATGAGCTTGCTGCATATCTTTGTTTTCTCCTACACAATCACCAGTGATGTGTGTTGCTGGTCACAGATGGCGTGTTACAGTGTTGCACTGTCCACCTTCGGGGACGGTATTTTTGGTGGTCGGAACAGACTGTTAAATTTCAAGGGGCAGATGAGGAGCAGGTAATTGGGTGATGCCCAAAACCATGTTGTTGACACATGTGTAGACAGCCACGGGGTTCACATTTGGCCCTTGAGTAGTAGACAGCTTTTATGTGTAATTGGGGTAATGTTTTTCCACTCAGTAAGGCTTTGTCACATGATTTTGGCCCTATTCATCATGTATGTTGGTGTGGACACAGTAACTAATGCTCCAGTTCATTTAATTTCATAAATAGGTACCCTGGGAGAGGAAGGAGGCGACAAGCTCCAGTATACCATCCATTGCCAGACCTTCAAACAATGGAATAACGTCACATCATCAAACTGTTCTGTCTTGATAGGCTATATCATGTTCCCTAAAAGTGAGGATTTAGCCAATGTGAAGGCTGACTTCTATGATTCTGGCTGCCTCCCACATGTGCTGGGAGCCATTGATGCCACACATATTGCCGTGGTGCCCCCATAGGCCAGTGAACAAGTCTATCGTGAAATGGAAGCACTTCCAGTCTATTAATGTGCAAGTTGTCTGCTTGTCAGATCTCTACATCTCAAACATCTATGCCAGGTTTCCAGGTTCAGCCCATTCATTATTCCTTTGTAATTCGGAATAGCACAATACCCCAGCTGATGTGACAACTGCAGCCAGAGAGGGTCTGGCTGATTAGTAAGTCACATCTGTTGTGATTTTGTGTGTGCAAAGTCAGGTGCTACAATCATGAAGTGAGTAACTCATTGTGGCTCTTATGTCTCATTCTAAAACACGAGACGGAGCATATCCAAACCGTCCTTAGTTGTTGACACCGCTGAGGAATCCAACTGGTCTATGGGAAGCCCACTTCAATGAGGTCCATGGAAGAAAACATCGGGCAGTTGAGCAAGCTTTCGGGCTCCTGAAGGCCAGATTTTACTGGTGGGACAAGACTGGGGAGCCCTCCTGTACCATATCACCAGATGCAGTAGCACTGTGTTAGACCTGACCACCTTAGGATGGTCATCATCCAACTTTTTGCCTGCCTCCCTCCACTTTTCTTACACTGGTTTTGGTGGTTTCAGGACTCTGCGCAGTTTACCACTGCTAATCAGTGCTAATGTGCATATGCTCTCTCCCTTAAACATAGTAACATTGGTTCATTCCCAATTGGCATAATTGATTTACTTGTAAGTCCCTAGTAAAGTGCACTACATGTGCCCAGGGACTGACAATTGAAAGCTACTAGTTGGCGTGCAACACTGTTTTATTTCCACCCACATAAGTAGCCCCTTAACCATATCTCAGGCCTGCCATTGCAAGGCCTTTGTGTGCAGTTTCCCTGTCACTTCGACTTGGCATTTAAAAGTACTTGCCAAGCCTTAAACTCCCCTTTTTCTACATATAAGTCAACCCTAAGGTAGGCCCTAGGTAACCCATAGGGCAGGGTGGTATGTAGGTAAAAGGCAGGACGTGTAAATATGTGTTTTATATGTCCTGGTAGTGGAAAACTCCTACATTCATTGTCTACTACCCTGAGGCATGCTCCTTTCATAGGATGGCATTAGGACTATCCTCATATACTGTTTGAGTGGCAGAGTCTGATCAGAAAGAGGTAACCAGGTCATTTTTATTATGGCCAGAATGGTAATAGAAAAGCCTGCCAATTGGTGAGGTTGGATTTTTTTATTGCTGTGAGAAAACAATTCTGATTGCAGAGGGCAACTTTTTGCCTCCATTTTCCACTTTTTGCTTGTGTATTCCTTACTTTGATGGTGGCCTGGGTACTGTTAACCAGTCCCAGGGCCTGTGCTCTGTGTATAATGAGTATTCAAATTAAGCTAATCATAATTGGCCATGTCAACCTACCCATAGGTCCCTAGTATGTGGTAGAGCATATAGGTTTAGGGACCCTAGCATAGGTAGCGCACCCATAGGTTCACTGCTAAGGTGCCCAGTGTCATTTTAAAGGCAGGCGTGCCTTGCTGGCTGCTTTTAAACTAAAGTTATATGCAAATTCGACTTTGGAATTAAAGTACTTCCAAAGTCTTAAACTACCTTTTACATATAAGTCACCCCTAGGTTGTTCCCTATGTGCCCCTAGGGTTGGGTGTCATGTAACTATAAGCAGAGACCTTATAAAATAGTTTTATAAGCCCTGGTGAAGTAAAATAGCCAAATTCATTTTTCCCTCACTGTGGTGAATGGCCTCCATAGGCTAAAATGGGGAGACTTTATTTTAATTATTAATTGTTAGAATAAATCCCACAACCTACAATTGTTGGATTTAATATAACTAGTTCAGGTAAAGAGTTTTAAACTCTACCTGAAAAGTTGCAAACTCCAGCTCTGCAGTGCCCTTCTCTGATTGTCCATTCTCTGGCATTCTGGCCAGGCTGCCTTGATGAGGTGTGAAGTGGCCTGGGCTGAAAACAAAGGATGTGCCTTGGGGAGGAGACCTACCTCAGCAGATGGGGAAGCAGGATGGGCTGCCAAACTGGTCTTCATATGCAGGGAGGGACATGTGGAGCAACCTAGAACCTCTGTCACATCCTGCAACCCCAGACAATTAGGTGCCCTCTTGATTAGATGAGGAGAGGGCAGGAAGGGTATGTTTAGGATTTTTAACCACACCAGTGGGTGGGCTCAGCCAAATGTAACTTTCAAAAACAGTTTCAGCCATGATGGATTTTTGAAGAATGTTGCTCCCTGGGTTTGAATTTTGCCCTACTTTCCAGGAAGTGGTCATCACAGGGGGAAGGACCCTCCTTCTGATCGGAGAACCAGGACCCCCCTGTTTTTCACCCAGGAGCAAGGATAAATATGGCAGAGCTGGACCCACACCTCAGATCCCTACCAGATCCCTACAAGGAACAAGCCAAAGAAGAAGAAGGACTGGACCAACCTACTGGACCCCTGACCTGCACCTGGACACTGCACTCTGAAGGACTGCACCAGCTACATACTTGGGATTCACCACTAAAAGGACTTTGCCTGTCTTCTACTGCTTCACGAAGGAACTACTTGTTTGCTACAGGTAGAAAGGAGCTTCCTAGAGTCCCCTGCATCAAGTCCTGCAAGCAGAGCCCAGCTGACCAGCGTCCAGTGGCCATCTCTGGTTCCCCTTATCTGAGTTTAATCATTTTAGTGTCATTTTAAAGATAAAAATATAATTTATTTCTATACATTGGTGTTGGATTTTATTGTGTTTTGTGTTTTACTCATTTACTATTTTGTGATTATTAAATGCTTTATACACTTGTCTCCTAAGTTAAGCCTTGTCGCTCCTTGACAAGCTACCAAGGGTTGAGCTGGGTTTAATTTATTGAGACCTAACAGGACCTAAGTTAAAGTTAGTGGCCTATTGCTAATTGTAGGTATTTACCTGCCCTTACCAATAACCCACTTTCCAACAATTACTATTTTAGAAATGCCACTTTTAGAAAGTGAGAATTACTCTGCACTTAAAATCCATATGTGCCTTACAGCCTGTCTCCAATCAATGTCTGGGCTGGGCTGGTTGACAGCTTCCTTGTGCATTTCATGCAGACAACCACAAGCACAGGATACTCAGTCACACCTGCACTCATCTGCACACTGAATGGGTCTTCCTGGGCTGGAAGGGTGAAGGGCCTGAGACTTACATTTCAAAGGCTGGTGTTCTGCCCTCACACAATGGACTGCCAAACCCCCAAAAACTGGGACCCTGGCAGACAGGCTTGTACTGAAAGGGGAACTTCTGCACTTCAAAACCACTCTTTGACATCTCCCCCACTCCAAATGTATTTTTTGGGTGTATAAACTGGGTCTCTGACCCCACCAACTCAGACACTTCTGGACCTGAACCTGGAGCCTGTAAAGATGAACTGCCTCACTGCCCAAATGACTCATCTGGACTGCTTTGATGAGATGGACTGCTGCCCTGCTGTTGCTCTTCTTCCCTGCTGACCTCTGACTTTGCTGAAAAGTGCTCTCCAAAGGCTTAGATTGAGCTTGCCTCCTGCTTTCTGAAGTCTCAGGGCCAAAAGACTTCATCTCTTCAGAAAATTCTTGTGCTCTGAAAATCCTGCCGGAAATGAAGCACAGGCTGCTTTGCGACTGAGAAATTGACGCATAGTGGACCAGAATGACGTAGCCTGACTTCCCGAGTGGAAATTCGACATAGCACCTGCCTTGCACCAGAAAATTCAATGTACCGGCATACAGGTTTGATGCACAGCCGAACCGGAATGATGCAGCCAATTCCCAGAGTAGAAAAGAGTTGGGTCGCCGCAATGCCTGTGACTTCTTCCAGTGCACCCAGGATTTCCCTGCATCTTCCCTGGAATCAAAAAGATCCCGCATCGTAGTGAGTAACCAAGATTGCACACCAAAAATCAATGCAAGCCCCTTGCAGCATAGAAAGAAATGATGCAATATCTGTGCCGCGTCGGAAAATCCTACTCACACCTTATTTTCCATGCATCTCCTCCTCTTCGGTCTCTGTGCATGTTATTTTTGACGCAAAACAGGTATTTTGTGTAATCAAGAGACAGCTGTTGACTTCTAATATTTAAGACTCTTTAAACCTTCAAAAGTGATATCTCAACTTGTGCTTATTGAATCTTTATCATTTTTACCTTATTTCATTCAGATAAATATCATCTATTTTGTCTAAACCTGTGTGGTGTATTTTTATGGTGTTTTCACTGTGTTCCTGTAAGATTTATTGCACAAACACTTTACACATTGCCTTTTAAGTTAAGCCTGACTACTCAGTGCCAAGCTACCAGAGGGTGGGCACAGGATAATTTGGATTGTGTGTAACTTACCCTGACTAGGATTGTGGTCCCTACTTGGACAAGGGTGTATACCTCTGACAACTAGAGACCCCATTTCTAACACACTGGATTGTAATGACCCTATGATCAGGGACAGTTGTACTGCCATCTGTCTGGGTGTTGCATTATTTGAGGTGGACTTCCTTTTAAGAGCTAGGGGATACTGCTCCAGCTGATGACATCAACTATATCCATTTTTGCCTATTTAACAGGACAATGCCTGATTGTACATTCCTATAATGTTCTAGGGGTCTGCACCAGTATATTTGGTGGCATACATTGTCTGAATGGTGTTATGGTCATGTCTGAATTTCTCTTTCACAACAACTTGACAGCCTATGTGCTGAACAATGTAATAAAATCTCTTCTGAAACAAGACACTTCTATGCATGTGTTGGTGTGTAATGGCTGTGATCCTTAGCTGGACACATTGTACATGCAGCAGATCCCTGCTTTTACAACTAGCTTGTATCTTCATCAAATGGTTTACATGGTCTTACATATTTACATAGCTAACTGTGTGTTTTAAGACAGCAGACAATGAGTTTGTGACGGGTGAATTTATTACAATGCTAATATAGAAAAATAATTTGGGACAGAAAAAAAACAAAAATGTACAGTGAAGGGGTCAGTCATAGTGAATTAAATAATTGGTGTTGGTGCCACACCATTGGAAGTCCAAAGTCCAGAGTACTCCTCCCATTGGAAGTAGAATGTGGTTCAGGATCAGTCCACAAGGTGTATGTGTGATGCACAAAGAAGGATTTTAAGGAAGAGGTTTCTTGCTGGCAGTGGTGGGTGTCTTGCCATCAGCACTTCTTGTATTCTTTCATGGACGCAGCTGCTGCAGAGGCCGAGGTGTCTGAGGGATGTTGTGCTCCAGCAGGCCCACCCTTCCTGTGGCTGCTGCGGATGTACTTGGCCTTGAGATATTTAGCAAAAAAGAAGGGGTGGATGGTGTTTGAAAAGCACTGCTCTGGGTTGTGTGGATATCCTTCAGCGCCCTGTTAGGATGCCAATGTTTGAATTGTCGTCATCGGTTGTTTGGATCATGTCCCTCTGTAGCTGCTTCATTTCATGGAGTTCAGTTAACAACTTGCCAATCAAGCCTTGGGACTCCTGATAGACCCCCAAGACATGGCTGATGGTATCCTGGTCAACAGCAGCCCCAGTGATCTCGCTTCGCTGGCCCACACCATCCCTCCCATGCACCCTGCCCCAGTGAGCCTGTGCCCCTGGCATAGGGTGCCATCTCCAAATGGGTCCTGGACCCTTAGTGTCAGGAGTGTTGGATTACACCTCAGGATCCAGGACTGGGGGGGGGCACAAGATGGTTTCAACTGTGCTAGGAACACAGGTTGAGGGGTGCATTGTTGCCTGTGGCACAACAGGGACAGGAGGTGTCATTGTGGGCACAGTGAGACTCACTGTTGCTGTCTGATCAGGTTGTTCAGATGTGCCAGGACCATCCTCCATGTCCACAAGTCCAGGAGTGTTGTCATCACTGGGGAGTGGACACGGTCTGCCTAGGGGCTGTGCCAGCTCAACCTGTTGGGTAAAAGGGTATATTGTTATTGGTTGACGTGTGACAACTACCTCCAAAGGTTTTGTTTTACAGTGATTAGAGACATGGGACATTCATAAGTGGTAGCTTAGCCTATTGTGCATTGTTACCATGGTTTAGGAGCTGTGTGAAGATTGTCTAAACTATTAGACTCACACAGCTCTTTCGATGTGCTGATTAGTTGCACTTTGGAATAGGGAATTAAAATGACATCTTACTCACAGTGAAGCCAACACAGTGGAGAGGCAACATGTGCATTTGGCCATTCGGAGGCCTAGTTGAGTGTGATACAAGCAAACACACAACTTTGTTGTATCTGTATTAGTAGTCATCATGTGTGCAGTGCAGTGTCAATGTGTTTGCTGCTGCTACCAATCTGCTGATGCAGCTTATTGCCTTAGGAATACTTGGTGCACACACTTGGTAAAGTATAATTCCTGCCCTTAATAATTTAATCTTGGGATACCAGGTTAGAATGGACCTAGGTAGACAGCCAGTCTCTGAGTTGAGCATGAGCTGTACATTACTCACTCCCCCCAGGTTAGTAGGCTTCATTTGAGTGTTCACAAATAGGTGTCTTTGGTCAAGTGAACAATGGGCTGATGTTTAGAGTTACAGAAACAGGGCCTATTGGGCTTGGCAGTCAGGTCACTCCTTCTACATCCCAACACTTGACAAATGATATACTCCCAGGTGAGTAACTTTAATTTGATAGTTCACTAACAGATGTATTTGCACAAGTGGACACTGGCCTAGTGTTTAGAGTTACAGAAACAGGGCCTATTGGCCTTTGCAGTCAGGGTACTCCCTCTCCATCCCAATACTTGACAAATGGTATACTCCCAGGAGAGTAAACTTCATTTGAGAGTTCACTAACAGATGTATTTTGGCAAGTGGACACTGGCCTGGTGTTTGGAGTTATGGAAACAGGGCCTATTGGCCTTTGCAGTCAGGGCACTCCCTCTACATCCCAACACTTGACAAATGGTATACTCCCAGGAGACTAAACTTCAATCGAGAGTTCACTAGCAGATGTATTTGGGCAAATGAACACTGATCTGGTGTTTGGAGTTACAGGAACAGGGCCTATTGGGCTTTGCACTCAGGTCACTTCCTCTACTTCCCAACACTTGACAAATGGTATTCTCCCAGGTGAGTAGAATTAATTTGAGAATTTACTGACAGGTGTATTTGGGCAAGTGAACACTGCCCTGGAGTTTGGAGTTAAAGAAACATGGCCTGTTGGCCTTTGCAGTCAGCTCACTCCTTCTACTTCCCAACACTTTACAAATGGTATACTCCCAGGTGAGTAAACTTCATTTGAGAGTTCACTAACAGATGTATTGAGGCAAGTGGGCCTTGAGATATTTGGCACATAAGAAGGAGGGGTGGATAGTGTTTGAAAAGCACTGGGATTGTGTTTGGAGTTACAGAAACAGGGCCTCCTGGAAGTTGCAGTCAGCTCACTCCCTCTACTTCCTGAACCTTGACAAATGCTTGGTATTATATATCTTTTGCCAGGTTGAATTTAGGTTGGAGCATACATTTACATGCTGAGACATACTATGAGTCCTGGGAAGAATGTTTATTATAGAAAACACTTACAGGCACCATTCCAACTTATAGTATGTGATGGGCCTTGCTAGCTGTGATGTTAGGTTCAACAATACACAATGACAATCTTATATCTCAGATACTCTGGGTATTGAATGTTGTTTGAGTCAATGAACAACACAATGGCAAAAGCTGAGATGTGAGGATACAGAACAGGGAGATTCTGTGACAGTTTTTGTGGTGTTACTTACCCACTCCGCTCCCCCAGTGTAAGGAAATGCCTCCTTGGCATGGTTACCCCCTGACTTTTTGCCTTTGCTGATGCTATGTTTTGAATTGAAAGTGTGCTGAGGCCTGCTAACCAGGCCCCAGCACCAGTGTTCTTTCCCTAACCTGTACTTTTGTATCCACAATTGGCACACCCTGGCATCCAGATAAGTCCCTTGTAAATGGTACCCCTGGTACCAAGGGCCCTGATGCCAAGGAAGGTCTCTAAGGGCTGCAGCATGTCTTATGCCACCCTGGAGACCCCTCACTCAGCACAGACACACTGCTTGCCAGCTTGTGTGTGCTGGTGAGAACAAAACGAGTAAGTCGACATGGCACTCCCCTCAGGGTGCCATGCCAGCCTCTCACTGCCTATGCAAGTATAGATAAGTCACCCCTCTAGCAGGCCTTACAGCCCTAAGGCAGGGTGCACTATACCATAGGTGAGGGCACCAGTGCATGAGCACTGTGCCCCTACAGTGTCTAAGCAAAACCTTAGACATTGTAAGTGCAGGGTAGCCATAAGAGTATATGGTCTGGGAGTCTGTTTTACACGAACTCCACAGCACCATAATGGCTACACTGAAAACTGGGAAGTTTGGTATCAAACTTCTCAGCACAATAAATGCACACTGATGCCAGTTTACATTTTATTGTAAAATACACCCCAGAGGGCACCTTAGAGGTGCCCCCTGAAACCTTAACCGACTATCTGTGTAGGCTGACTGGTTCCAGCAGCCTGCCACAACCGAGACATGTTGCTGGCCCCATGGGGAGAGTGCCTTTGTCACTCTGAGGCCAGTAACAAAGCCTGCACTGGGTGGAGATGCTAACACCTCCCCCAGGCAGGAGCTGTAACACCTGGCGGTGAGCCTCAAAGGCTCACCCCCTTTGTTCCAGCACCACAGGGCACTCCAGCTAGTGGAGTTGCCCGCCCCCTCCGGCCAAGGCCCCACTTTTGGCGGCAAGGCCGGGGGAAATAATGAGAATAACAAGGAGGAGTCACTGGCCAGTCAGGACAGCCCCTAAGGTGTCCTGAGCTGAAGTGACTCTAACTTTTTTAAATCCTCCATCTTGCAGATGGAGGATTCCCCAATAGGATTAGGGATGTGACCCCCTCCCCTTGGGAGGAGGCTCAAAGAGGGTGTACCCACCCTCAGGGCTAGTAGCCATTGGCTACTAACCCCCCAGACCTAAACACGCCCTTAAATTTAGTATTTAGGGGCTTCCCTGAACCTAAAGATTTAGATTCCTGCAACTAACAAGAAGAAGAGGACTGCTGAGCTGAAAGACCCCTGCAGAGTAAGAAAAGAAGACACCAACTGCTTTGGCCCCAGACTTACCGGCCTGTCTCCTGCCTTCCAAAGAAACCTGCTCCAGCGACGCTTTCCAAGGGACCAGCGACCTCTGAATCCTCAGAGGACTGCCCTGCTTCAAGAAAGACAAGAAACTCTCGAGGACAGCGGCACTGCTCCAAAAGAACTGCAACTTTGTTTCAAAGGAGCAGATTTAAAGACCCCTGCAACTCCCCGCAAGAAGCGTGAGATTTGCAACACTGCACCCGGCGACCCCGACTCGACTGGTGGAGAACCAACACCTCAGGGAGGACCCTCCGGCGACTCCGAGTCCGTGAGTAACCAAAGTTGTCCCCCCTAAGCCCCCACAGCGATGCCTGCAGAGGGAATCCCGAGGCTCCCCCTGACCGCGACTGCCTGAACCTAAAGTCCCGACGGCTGGAAAAGACCCTGCACCCGCAGCCCCCAGCACCTGAAGGAACGGAACTTCTGTGCAGGAGTGACCCCCAGGAGGCCCTCTCCCTTGCCCAGGTGGTGGCTACCCCGAGGAGCACCCCCCTTGCCTGCCTGCACCGCTGAAGAGACCCCTTGGTCTCTCATTGAAAACCATTGAAAACCCGACGCGTGTTTGCACACTGCACCCGGCCGCCCCCGCGCTGCTGAGGGTGTACTTTTTGTGCTGACTTGTGTCCCCCCCGGTGCCCTACAAAACCCCCCTGGTCTGCCCTCCGAAGACGCGGGTACTTACCTGCTGGCAGACTGGAACCGGGGCACCCCCTTCTCTCCATTGAAGCCTATGTGTTTTGGGCACCTCTTTGACCTCTGCACCTGACGGGCCCTGAGCTGCTGGTGTGGTAACTTTGGGGTTGCTCTGAACCCCCAACGGTGGGCTACCTTGGACCCAAAACTGAAACCTGTAAGTGACTTACTTACCTGTGAAACCTAACAATACTTTACCTCCCCCAGGAACTGTGAAAATTGCACTGTGTCCACTTTTAAAACAGCTGATTGTGTTTTATGTAAAAAGTATATATGCTACTGTAATTATTCAAAGTTCCTAAAGTACTTACCTGCAATACCTTTCAAATGAGATATTACATGTAGAATTTGAACCTGTGGTTCTTAAAATAAACTAAGAAAAGATATTTTTCTATAACAAAACCTATTGGCTGGATTTGTCTCTGAGTGTGTGTTCCTCATTTATTGCCTGTGTGTATGTACAACAAATGCTTAACACTACTCCTTGGATAAGCCTACTGCTCGACCACACTACCACAAAATAGAGCATTAGTATTATCTCTTTTTGCCACTATCTTACCTCTAAGGGGAACCCTTGGACTCTGTGCATGCTATTCCTTACTTTGAAATAGCACATACAGAGCCAACTTCCTACACCCAGCTATTCCTGTCAAGCCCTCAGGATGGCCAAGACCTTCTCCTCACAGGGAAAGAGTTGTAATGGGGCACTGTGAGGGCCACCGCCAGTCTTGTTGGCCTCCATCTGTTTCCTGGAGGCTAGGGAACGCATCTTGCCCCTCAGGTTGTTCCACCTCTTCCAAATGTCCTCCTTTGTGCACAGGGTGGTTCCTACAGCATTCACTCTGTCGATGATCCTTTGCCACAGTTCCATTTTTCTACTGAGAGGAGAGTGCTGGTCTTGGGCTCCAAACAACTGTGGCTCCACTCTTATGATTTCATCAACCATGACTCCCAACACATCCTCTGAAAAATGGGGATTTTTGAGATGTGATATAGTGGGGAATTAAAGTGAATGATAGGGAGTTACTTACAAAAGGAAAGTGATGTGGGGAGTAAATGGAGAAAGGTGTGTGAAAGGGTGTTTAGGAATGATGAAAAAAGGGGTGTCTTATCTCTCTGGTCACGAATCAACTCTCCGTTGTAGTGGAGATACAAAGGGTCATGGTCTGTGAAGAGGTGTGTTTTATAGTGTGTTTTGCAGGTATGTCCACTGGGCCCATCATCGTCAGCCGTGTCGTTTTTGAATTCCTCCAATGGGCATTCGTCTGTTGCTTTGCTAAACGCATGATGTGGTGGTCGACACTATTGTCTAACCACAGCATGGAAACCACCATGTTGACTGTGTGTTTGTAATAGACTCAGGGGTTGGCTACAGCGCTGACGGCACTGGAGTATGGACTGCCAAAATAGAAGACTATGGCGCTGCTGGCAGTCAGCTCTTTGACTTGGCGGGCAGTGGTCCTGCCTGTCTTCATCATAATTCGGCGGTCTCCGGACTGCCGGTGCAGCGGGCTTTTTGGGACTGCTAACATGACAGTCGGGCAGTCTGACCCGCAAACTGGTAATCAGGACTTTAGTCCCCTAATGGATTATTTCAAGGACACTTGGGTTGGCAGACTGCATTGGTCAGGACACAAGCACCAAGCCAAATTCCAGAAACCACAGTGAATTGTCTATGATGACAACCTGGCACAGGAAGCCCAAACAAACAATGCAGTGGAAGGATGGCACAATGCCTTCCAATCCACACTATGCAGAACTCAACCTACATTATACATATTTATTAAAGCATTACAAAAAAAAACAAAGCTACCAAGAACTAAGAATAATGTTTTACCCATATTGGCCCTAAATTCATCAAACAAACTAAAAATGATTTACTGCATGCTACAATGTAAAGTCATTTTTTCATAAATAACATAGCAAATTCTATCCTCTAAGATATGTTAACCTCAAAAACTAAACCATACTCTAGAACAACAAACCAAATATGTTATTTTTAACCCCTTAGCTGCTAGGCCTTGCCCTCATACCCCTCTACAGTGCTCATCCATTTTTGGGCTATTTGGTGTAGGTCTTCATAACTTTTTTTCACATAAACTATTCACGCCAAAATTATGTCCTTTTTTCCCACCATCATGGGATTCTACAGGTAACAAGGGTTTGCTGATCCCCCTAGTGGGGACCGATATATTAGCCAAAATATAGCAAAAATTTGGGCGTTTTAGGAAAAATGGGAAAAAGTGCTGCAGAAGAAAGCATGTGTTTTTTTTCCTGAAAATGGCATCAACAAAGGGCAGAGCTGAATTCACCATCTTCCCAGCTTTTATAAAGAGACAGACTAAAATCAGGAAGCCAAATTTTTCAACACCGTTTTGGCATTTTACTGGGACATACCCCATTTTTCCTAATTTTTTGATCTTTCAACCTTCTTCCAGTTAGTGACAGAAATGGGTGTGAAACCAATGGTGGATCCTGGAAAGCTATACATTTCTTAAAAGTAAATAAAATTCTGAATTCAGCAAGGAGTCATTTGACTAGCTCCTTTAAGGATTTCCTATAGAAAGTAATAGCTGAAATATTAAAATTAAAATTGAAAATGAGTTGAAAAAACTGCCATTTCTGTCTATGTTTTCTTCAGCAACTTTTTCCAACTATGGCAGATTTTTAAAAGCAATATGCCATTATGTCTGCTGGGCTCTTCTGGTTGTGGTTATATATGGGGTTTGTAGTTTCATCAAGAAACCAAGGTACCCTGAGCCATTAAATGAGCAGCACCTTGCAATGGGTTTTCATTGTATTCCGGGTATACAGCAAATCATTTGGTAAAATTCAGAGTGAAAAATAGTAATCAAAGAAACCAATGTGTTTCCAAAATGGGCATAAGATTAGGAGTTTAGAAGCAGTAATTATTTGCACATCCCTGAATTCGGGCGTACCCATACCAGCATGTGAATTACAGGGTATTTCTCAAAATGATTTCTTTGTTACACACTGTCTTACATTTGGAAGGCACAAATGTAGAGAACGACAATTGGCAATAACACTTGTTCTTCTATTCTGTGCTCCTGTATGTCTCCCGATACAAATGGTACCTCACTTGTGTGGGTAGGTCTAGTGCCCTTGATAGGAAACGCCCTAAAACCCAACTTGGACACATCACATTTTTACACTGAAAACTGATGTATTTTTTGCAAAGTGCCTAGCTTTGGATAGTGGGCTCTAGCTCAGCTGGCGCTTAGGAAAACCTAGAAAACCTGTATTTTTTTTTAAACTAGACACGGAGCAAAATCCAGGATGGGATGACTTGTGGGGTTTTCTCCAGGTTCTGTCACCCAGAACCGTTTGCAAACCTTAAAATGTGGCTAAAAATACATTTTCCTCACATTTCACTGATGGAAAGTTCTGAAATCTGAGAGGAGCCACGAACGTCCTCCACCTAGCATTCCCCCAAGTCTCCCAATTAAATTGGTATCTCACTTGTGTGGGTAGGTCTAGTGCCTGCGACAGGAAATGTTACAAAATGCAATGTGGACACATCTCATATTTTTACTGAAGACTGATGCATTTTTTGCAAAGCGCCTAGCTGTGGATTTTGGGCTGTAGCTCAGCTGGCACTTAGGAAACCTTAGCAACCCGGTACATTTTTTAAACTAGACATGTAGCAAAATCCAGGATGGGATGACTTATGGGGCTTTCTCCAGGTTCTGTCACTCAGAATCTTTTGCAAACCTAAAAATGTGGCTAAAAACACATTTTCCTCACATTTCAGTGATGGAAAGTTCTGAAATCTGAGGGGAGCCACAAACTTCCTTCCACCTAGCATCCCACCAAGTCTCCTGATTAAAATGATACTCTCACTTATGTGGGTAGGCCTAATGCCGGTGACAGGAAATGCCCCAAAAGGCAACATGGACACATCAGATTTTCACACTGAAAACAGACATGTTTTTTGATAAGTGTCTAGTTGTAGATTTTGGGCTCTAGCTCAGCTGACACTTAGGGAAACCTAGCAAACCTGTACATTTTTGGAAAGTAGACACTAGGGGAATCCAGAATGGGGTGACTTGTGGGACTCTCATCAGGTTCTGTCACCCAGATTCGTTTGCAACACTCATAATGCGGCTAAAAAACACTTTTCCTCACATTTCAGTGATGTAATGTTCTGGAATCTGAGGAGAGACACAAACTTTCTTCCATCCAGCATTTACTCAAATCTTCCAAATAAAATGGTACCTCACTTGTGTGGATAGACCTAGTGCCCGCTACAGGAAGAGCCCCAAAACGCAATGTGGACACATCAAAATGGATGCGTTTTTCGTAATGTGCATAGCTGTGGATTTTGCGCTCTAGCTCAGCTGGCACTTAAAGAAACCTAAAAAACTGTAATTATTTTTTACAACTAGAGACCTGTAGGAAGCCAGGATGGAGTGACTTGTGGGGTTCTCACCAGGATCTGTCACCCAGAATCCTTTTTAAACCCTCAAAATGTGGCTAACAAACACTTTTTACTTGAATTTCAATGATGGAAAGTTCTGGAATCTGAGGGGAGCCGCAAACTTTCTTCCACCCAGCATTCCTCAAAGTCTCCCAATTAAAATGGTACCTCACTTGTATGGGCAGGCAACAGGAAATGCCCCAAAACACAACATGGACACACCACATTTTTACACTGAAAACTGATGCATTTTTTACAAAGTGCCTAGCTGTGAATTTTGAGCTTTAGCTCAGCCATCACTTAGGGAAACCCACCAAACCTGTACTGTTTTGAAAACTAAACACCTAAGGAAATCCAGGATGGGGTGACTTGGGGGGCTTTCATCACGTTCTGTCACCCAGAAGCCTTTGCAAACCTCAAAATGTTGCTAAGAATCACAGTTTCCTCATATTTCGGTGATGTAAAGTTCTGGAATCTGATGTGATCCTCAAGCTTCCTACCACCCAGCATTCCCCTTAGTCTCCCGAATAAAATGGCACCTCACTTGAGCGGATAGGCCTAGTGCCTGTGACAGGAAATGCCCCAAAACGCAACATGGATACATCACATTTTCACTTGGTTTTTTTTGGGCTCTAGTTTAGCTGGCATTTAGGGAAACCTAGCAAACCTGTACATTTTTGGAAACTAGACACAATGGCAATTCAGGATGGGGTGACTGTGGGGCTCTGAACATGTTCTGTCACCCAGAATCCTTTGCAAACCTCAACATTTGGCTAAAAACACATTTTCCTCACATTTCTGTGCTGCAATGTTCTGCATTCTGAAGGAAGCCACAAACTCCCTTCCACCCAGCATTCCTTTCAGTCTTCCAATTAAAATGGTACCTCACTTGTGTAGGTAGGCCTAGTGCCCGCAACAGGAAATGCTCCAAAACTCAACGTGGACACATCCCATTTTCACACTGAAAACTGATGCGTTTTTTGCAAAGTGCCTAGCTTTGGATTTTGGGCTCTAGCTCAGCCGGCACTTAGGAAAACCTAGTAAACCTGTAAATTTTTTAAAACTAGACACCTAGAGGAATTCAGGATTGGGTTACTTTTGGACTCTCGCCAGGTTCTGTCACCCAGAATCCTTTGCAAACCTCAAATTTTATCTAAAAAACACATTTTCCTCACATTTGGGTGCTACAAAGTTCTGCAATTTGAGGGGAGCCACAAACGTTCTTCCACCCATCATTACCCCATGTCTCCAGATAAAAACAGTGCCTCACTTGTCTGTGTAGGCCCAGTGCCCACGACATAGAAGGGCCCAAAATATATTGTGGCGATAATGATATCTAAACTGAGTGTAATAATTAGTCCTGTGATCTGGATCCATTGAGGGAAACCTATCAAACCCAGACATTTCTGAAAAGTAGACATCAAGGGGAGTCCAGGAAGGTATCGCTTGTGTGGATTCCCCAAAGTAATTTTTTACCGAATATACCCTGCAAATGTAAAACATGAAAAAAACTATATTTTTTCTTGCACTTCTGTGATGTACATTTACAGCAGTATGCAGAGATCCACAATGTTCTTGCCACCCTGTGTTCCCCAACTTGCCCCCATCACAACTCTACCCCACTGAGGTGCCTGAGCTCAGTGCTCATGACAGGAACGAATAACACAAGGGTCAAAGTTAGTCCCAGCATGTGGGCTAATGTTTACCCAGGGGTGATCCATTTCTGACATGGGCACTGGGCACAGACACACAAGTGGGTAGCGTTTTTATCAGGACATGTGGGGAAACTCTGGGTGGTAGGAATTTTGTGAATCCCTGTACATTCCTGTAGTTTACGTGACAGAAATGCAAGGAAAAATAGTGATTTTATTCAACATTTCACCTTGGCAGGGTATTCTGGGGAAGAATAGTTACACAGGGCCGACTCCTCCAAACAAGATCCCTGGAGCCTAGGGCCATTTTCTGGCCATGGATCACAGACGCATTGTAGTCCATGGCCAGGAAACTGTGCCAGAAAGGCAACGATTGAAAGGGGATACTATCCCCTTTCCATTGATGCCTCCCTGGAATCTGACGAGGCCTTTTTGGACTCTTTTCCCCCCCATCGGAGTGGGGAGAGGATGCTTACCTGCTCCTCCGATCCTCCGGTGGGGAAAACTGTGACGTCAGTGTGCCTTACAGCTCGCAGATATCACAGATGGGCGGGAAAGGGTGCTGGGGAGAGACTTGAAAGCTATTCTGCGTCTCCCAAGGGCTTTTAAAAAAAAAAAATCCTCCAGTAGAAAGTACCAGAGGATTTTTTGAAGCCCTCCCTGGTGTTGGCCAATGGTTGTGGCCCGCACCAGGGAGGGTGTGCATGTGACGGCCAGTGGCTACCACATGCACTGAAGGGGTTAAATATGAATATTTAATTACATCAGTGAAACAATTATATAAAATCACAAAATTAATAATCATTGATATAATACAAATATGCACATTAAATATTTAAAAAATTTATATTAACCACCTAACCAACTTAAAAACAAATGTAATCCATCACATCAAACAAATGCAACACATAATCTGAACAATTCTACATAATAACATAAATAATAAAATATCACAATTCCAACAACAAGAAAAAATAATGTAAAACATATTGTTTTGTTGCTACACATATTTCTCCATCTCCACATGACAAGAAATAATAATCCACAAAAAAACAAATGCAAAAGCCCCCCTCCCCAAAAAATGCAAGTTTATAAACAATCCAATCAAAATCCCTTGAAGCAATCCAAAGTCTGTAAATTCCATTACAAAAACCCTGAAACATTTTAAACAAAGAACTGATCCAGGAAATATGAAAAAATTTAATTTAAGTATAAACAATCAGTCTTTAGGAAAGGAAAACTACAATGATTTAATATATACTCATTATAATTATGTTCAATTAGGTTTGAAAACGTTTTTTAAAAGGTAAAAACATGTTTAACAATTATTTTCAAATGTAAAATAATATGTGAAAATGCACAAAATACATGTATGTTTAAAATCTGATTAATTACTGTTTACACCGTTAAAAAATAAATTAGTTTTGTACTTCACTTTAAAGTTTGGTATTATTTTCATTTAGAAAATATATATGACCAAATGTAAAACTGTACAATGAATTCAAATTTTTAACAAATAAGTGGGGGTGCTTGACATCCTGGCTTTGTAGATATTGCAGCTGGTTTTGAAGATGGTGCAGGTTGGCAAAGGGAGCCAACACAGTTACAGAAGGATTGGGATTATATGGTCCTATTTTTTCAGGCTGTTGATAAGGAATGCTTGGATGTTTAGGTTGCCCTGAAAGAAAGCAGTGTGAAGTTTAGACAGTACAGAAGTAATGCATTGCCACCAAATGATGTGAGAGTATGGAAGGTTGATCAGTAGGTCTGATGTAACTTTGTAGTAAAAACTTTTTTTTCTTCCTTTTGTGGAATCAGTGGGTACACTGACGGTGAAATCACGGGCCATGATGATTCTAAGGGCCAGATGTATCAAGTGCATTTGCATTTGCAAACAGTGTGAATGGCCGTTTGTGAATGCAAAAATGCCTTTCATTATGTATGAAAGGCATTCGCTATGCAATTTTAAGGAATCGCTAAAATAACGATTCCTTAAAATTGCGAGGCCATTTAGAGAATCGCAAATTGCGATTCTCTCAATAAGAAATCGCAAATAAGGAATCCTTATTTGCAATATCTTAAGCACATGTATCAAGCTTTTCCTGAATGTGAATTGGGCATTAAGGAATCGCAATTACCACCAAGTAAGACTTGGTGGTAACCATGTGCAAATTTTAAAAATGCATTTTTAAAATTGACATGTAACGCACACATACCCCTTTGGCATGTGTGCGCCTTACATGTACTGAAATATTTTGGGGGATGCAGCAGAGGGGGCCTTAGGCCCCCAGCACCCTAGGGTTTGGCATTTCCTAAATTGCGAATTCCAGTTAGGAATTCACAATTTGGGAAATGCAAAAATATTTCAAATATGGGCCTGCAGGCCCATAGGTGCGATTGGGCTCAGAATCGCTATTTGTGATTCGGTAATAGCATTTGCGATTTTTAAGAAATCGCTATTACCGAATCGTAAATATGATACACACCATTTTGCGAATCAGAAATAGCGATTTCTTAAAAATTGCTATTAGAGATTCGCAAAGTGGTTTCTTCATACATCTGGCCCTAAGAGACTTGATATCAGGTAAATGCTGGGTTTCAAATTCACCCAGGATCATGTCATTGATCCATATTTGGACTGTATTTTCTTGTTTTTGTAAGTAAAATGCAGGTATCAAAATTTGTCGGGTTGAGATTCAGGTAGTTGTTGAGCATGAGGTGCAGGAAGTGTTTCAGGTATTTGATATCTGGAGTGGAGAAGTCTTTCAACAAGTAGAGTGGTGTGCCACTGGTGTATTGGTGATGTTGTTATTGGGGAGTAGATTCTCAAGAAGCTCTATGTATCCATGTAGAAGTTGAAGATGTAAGGGGAAAGAGGGAACCCTTGGGCACTCCATAAACTGTAGGAATCTTTTGGAAACTGGAGAGGCCCATATGAATGAAATGTTGTTGGTTAAATCAGTAGGAAGAGACCCAGTGAAGGGGACTGTTGATGAATCTAATTCAAGAATTAATCAAATTGCACTAGCTTCTATTTCTACAGAGAATTTGATTTAAGTTACTCTGTATTGGGCATAAGTTGCTTCATGACCATTGTGAGAATCTTCTCTTGAAAATGTTCTCTTTCTGTAAAGTTAATCAGAGCTTGAGATATAATGGGGACATTTTTCTTAAAGTTTCAAATTTCAAGGGTATCACTCAAGAAGGGAGGGTCTTCTCCATGGCAGCAGCAAAACTGTGAAACAGAATGTCCTAAATCTAAGAAAGAAACATCTATTGTGAAATCCTTAAAAAAAAACTAAAGACCTTGCTGTTCTGTTTAATGAAATTGTTGTTAGCATCCAACTACAATCTCTTCAGTGTCACCTGAAATGTAGCAACACAATACAAATACAAAAAGGAACCTCCATTTCCCACTACCATACTACTATTTCACCATCTATTCAATGAGTTATGTATTCCAAGAATGTATGCAATTATAGTTCCAAACAGCAAGGAAGAGAGAGTGGCAATTCTTTTATTGGCTAGTTTCTGGGTGGGGAAAGTACCTAGCACATGCTTTGTGCATCAAGTGAGAAGAAGAAGACAAACCCCGCACCTGCATACTTTTCTCAAGTCTGTTATTTTCAGCATTATTTTCACACAAAAACATTGTGACTTTTGGTATGAGGCAAAGAGAAAGGCTTTTCACTTCATGTACATTCTTGTGCCATTGTTACTTCTGAAGGTGAGACCCATAGCAGTCAGCAGTGACTACTTGGGGAAAGGTGCGGGGATAATGCAGCCCAAGGATTAAGTGCATCATTGTTGTAACTGTTAACATTCCTATGAATGAATAAAAAATAAAGAGTAAGGAGTGACAAAAGTACTTTGTGCCTCTTGACCCAGAGGAGGTCTTCTTCAAATAGCACATCCAATGACAGTCTGCAAAAGCACATTCCAGAGCAGATCGAAGTGGAGGAGCCATTATGAAAGGTAAAGTTGGAAACAACTGTAAGTCTAAGTATAAATTCAAATTGTGATACAAGATTATATAGTTAGATGTACCACACTTATGTACAAAATATGATTTAAAACAAATATAAAACGAAGAATAATCTTCTCCAGAGAGGGTGTTTATGAAGGACAATAGTAAGACATCATCTTCATAGGAGGTGGCTTTGATGGAGTTCAAAATGTTGGTGATGTCTGTGAGAGATAAGGGGTTGAAAGATGACCATTGTGGAATGTTGCACAACAGGGTGGGTATCAGAAGGGAGTTACGCTTTATGCTCGTGATGTGGAGTTGGATATCCTGCATTTTTAATAAGAGGTCAATGACATTGCCCTTGTCCATGTAATGTGCAGTAGGATGATTAGACAAGGGATTGGTGCAGTGCTTGATTGTCTTATTTTAATATTATTAACTAGCGCACTAAACATCCATCACCATGTTGTTTCTTCAATGGGAGGAACATCCCATTAGACAGGAAGTTCCACATCAAATGTTGTAGCAAAAAAAAAGTAGATCCAAACACAGAAAGAAATGTCTTTATTAGTGCTTTCATTTGACAGAATTTGGCTGACTCATACAGGCAGCTTGAGTTTCTGGCTGTTTCTACATGCACCATTTGTGAAAGTTAAACATAAAGGGGCTCATTACAAACCCAGTGGTAAAAAACACCTACCACCATGGCGACGACCCGCCGAAAGACAATCTCCGCAGCTACCAGCCGTCAGGTGGATTTTGACCGCAGACGGATTTCTGCCAGAAGGATGGCGGAAATCCGGCTGTGGCCATGCCACACCAGTAGACCGCCGCAGACCGTTTCATGACCCATGATACGGCCTAGTGGTGTTCTGCTGGCGGACACTGCTTCTGTCAGCAGTGCCCCATCCCGTCTCCTGCCAGAGGACCCCTGACATCAGGTAAGTCAGATGCTCTGACAGGGGAGGGGGGTGGGGGTGTTGTGTGTGTGTGGCGGTGTGTGTGTATGTCTGTGCGGGCGTGTATCCGGGTGTGTGATGCATGTTGTCTGTGGGTGCATGTATGGATGTGTGAGTGCTTGTATGTTGTGTTGTGTGAATGCATGTCTGCTTGTCTGTATGTAAGTGTTTGTGGATGTGTGTGTGAATGGATGTATGCATGCGTGGATGAATGTGGGAATGTGTGTGTGTATGCATGTGTGTGTGTGTGAGGAAGGGGCGTGTATGTAGTGGGGTGTCTGGGGAGAGGAGGGGGTTGGGGCGAAATCTGGGGAGAGAGAGGGGTGGGGAAGATCCCTATCAGTGACAGGGAAGGGATTCCCTGTCACTGATAGTGCCTACCACCATGGTTTTGATGGCAGTAAGATTGCACACGAAAACCATGGCACTAGGCGGGGTCATAATCCCGCAGGCGGGCAAGTGACGGCCACCGGGCTAGAGACTGAAGTCTCCAGCCCGGCGGTCATTACCGCTGAGGCAGTCAGTGTGGTACATTAAACCGCCTATGTCTTAATATGGAGAAAAGTACCGCCAGCCTGTTGGCAGTACTTTTCTCCATATTAACGCTGTCCGCCGGGGTCATAATGACCACCATTATGAGTATTGTTTAGTTGCAAAATAGCTTGACTCAGCTGAAAATGGTAATAAATTCAAAGCAGAGGCCCCCAAAATGTGTCTTGTCGAGACTCCAAACAATTATTCAGATGGCATTGGTAGAACCTGAAGTATGGGGTCAAATCAGGGTAGGAGCTACACTGCAAAAATGAATTCCCCCCAGAAAACATAGAGGACGGATGCCATATTATAAGAACCAGGATGTGTGACTGCATTTCTGCAAAATGGAAACAGCTTTGTTTTATCCTTGCATAGTTATGTATTTGTATATGCATGGATAGGGTATTTCTATAGTGTAAACCTAGCCATAAGGCAGAGGAGTGCCATACATTGTCAAATACAAGCAACGAGTAACAGAAAAAGCTGGGTTGTGCATGGTTAATACATCATGACTTAGAGCCTCATTATGAGTTATGTGGTCCATGGACCGACAGCAGTGTTGGTGGTCCGACCATTGTCAGGTTGGCAGTCAGACCGTATTATGAGTCATGCGGGCCTATGGAGCAAAGACCGCAGCGGTTCCTCTAGCACCGCCAGACAGCCATGGTCACAAGGCTGCACAAACAGACTGGAGGAGCCTGTGTTTCCACCAGACACATTATGAGGGTGCACTCCACCATTGTGACCGTGGCGATCCAACCACCACATCTCAGCAGGTGGAAAGGGGGAGTATAAAGGAAGACACTCACCTGCAGGCAGCCTTGCAAGTTCGATGCAATCATGGAGCCCATCACGCACATCTTGCCGCTGCTGCTGATCCTCAATACTGCACAAAATCCATGCTGCCTTGGATGCAACCGAATGTAAGTACACACATCTACCTTTGTCATTATGCTCAGCAATAGATCATTGCACCGTCAGCCACATCATATGGGGGTCACACTAGGGGCACGAAGTACCCTTGTCATTGTGTCCTGTGTCAGAATCAGACACAAATAAGGACACATTCACAGTCACAATAAGCCCCTTTTGGGACGCCGATCACTCACACTGCACCACAACTCTACACAAAAACACACGTCTACTCATCTCAGGCACAGGGACAGTGAAGTGTACACAACATTGTCTCAGATAACACCAGCATCGCAGCAACATCACATCTAATAATACAACTGACATCTTTACTTTGCACACATGCCATGGTCTGTTGTCACTTTCAACACACATATATATGGATGTGGCATGGAACACAAACACCACTTCCATTAAACAGCCCTGCAATGGACACACACATAGCACCCACATTGCAACACAATGGAAGGACAATGGGATGCACAATAGACAGAGAGACAAATATACAAGGATCAATGTACAAACAATACCTGCACAATAGGAATCAGGGTATCAGGGGCACTCAGGGAAGGAGGCTGCACTTGGACATATATCACTTTGCACATGCACCTTCAACAACATCTTCACAGGAACTGGCCCTACATGTATGTGAGGGACACACAATACTAGACCCAAATGACATGCCTATCTTCCTAATGTAGAAGTGAAAGTCAACAAAGCACACACAACTCCAACTGCATGGGGCATACATCTACATGAACTAGCTGCAAGGTACACACACCTAAATAGACACGTGCACAGTCAAATGCAAACAAAGGTAACACAATTGAATACATTCCATGTCTGCACAAACAAAACTCAAGTTACCACACATTAGATGAATCTATAATCCATATCAGGGGAACAAGTCTAACACCATACATGCTCACACTGGACAACACAAGTTGACATGCTTACCATACCAAACAGTACACAGTGCTATGACAACACCATTGCATTTACACCGACATATCCACACAGTCAACATATACCCGTGTCTTGGGGGACACCAGCATTGCTCACAAAGTCAGACACTGCAAATAACAGCAAATGGATCAGCCAGCAGGCTGAAATACACACATCTGTAGGCAGAAAACATAAGTTTTTGAGGAACAATTTAAAGGTAGAAAATAAATTTCAGGACAAATGTGTACCTCAAAAAACAACTTTTTGAGTTTATTAATAAACAAACTGAAAAAATGTCTAAGGCCATTGGCCATTGGTCAGTCTATTTTGAAATGTACCGGCACATCACTGAGCTGTCATTTGACATCACTATGCTGTCATTTAACTCTTAACTGACAAGAAGGGGCATCAAGTAGGCCAGCAGGCACCTCAGGGATCATCTTGGGGGAGGGGGTAAATTTGGTATGGGTAGGTTTGGGAGGGGTAGACTGCTTCTTAGGGAGGGTGAGCTTCTCTTTTGGGGGAGGGGTATTGGTGCTTACAGGGTGGCAGGTGTGACAAGGGAGGACTTGGAGGTGGAAGGGATCGGCTGTGAGATGGGTCAGGGACTCTTCGTTTTGGAACAGCGGGGGAGGGTCAAACAAAAAATCTTTCTTAATAACATGGGGATGGTCAGCAAAAGGGGTGGGGATTTGGAGGTCGAGGGAGTGGTTGTCTGCTGTGTCGGTGCGGATGTCTTGGGAGTGTGCGTGTGGGAGGTATGCTTGTGTTTGGGTGGTGTCTGTTGTGTAGATGAGTGTGGGCATTTCATTGTCTTGGGGGCCTGGAGCTGGAGGTGCTGGGTAATGTAGAAGTGGTGGATGTGTGTATCTGATGGGGTGGTGTCTGCGGGTAAGCTGGAAGTGGTGGATGTCTGTGTGTCTGTTTGGGAGGTGTCTGCGGGTATGGTGGTTGTGGTGGATGCCTGTGGGTCTGTTGGGGTGGTGTCTGTGGGTATGGTGGGTATGTCACTGACTGTTGTGGTAGTGCCTGTGGGTATGCTTGATGTTGTATGTTACAATGGGGGTGGTGGGAGTGTCTGGGGAAGTGGTGACTGATGTGTGTGTGTGTGTCTATTGTGTGTTTGCGTTCTGGTGTGTTTCGTGGTGCTCGTGTCTATGTGTTCTGTTGTTGTGTTTTGAGGTGGATGCATGCGGATCGGTCTGTGTGCTTGGGGTAGGTAAAGGAATGAGGTATGTGGACTGGGAAGAGGGAGGTGGAGGAGGGACAGAAGGTGGGGTGATTGGCTGCCATCTGTGTGGAGGCCAGAGCCTGAAAAGATCTCTGTAGGCCAGACATTGCACCTTATCTGCCTTCCAGGAATGCATTGGTTTGCTGCAGTTTTGTTGCCAATCCATGTATGGCATTCACAATGGCTGTTTGACCCACAAAGATTCTCCTCTTGAGGTCAATAGCCTCCTCACTGAGGGCAGCAGGGATGACAGGGGCTGAGGCAGAGGTGCCTGTGGCAAAGGAGACACCCACCCTCGAGTCAGTGGGCATGGCCAACTGGGTGGGAAGCAACAGGGAGGGTGGGAATAGAACAGGGTGTGGAGGACAAAGATGGTACAGGGGTACGCCCCGATGGGTCCACCACCACTAGGGGGTGTCCACTGGAAGAAGAATCTGATGATGAAGATTAAGTTGTTCTGGTCTCCCCGTGGCACTCCCCTAAGATTGTGTCAGTGGTGTCTTGACCTGAGGTTCCGTGGCCAGATGCTTCCCCACTTGGTTGTGCAGTATCTCCTTCACTTCCCGGGGTGGATGCTGTAAATACAAAGAGAAATAGGGTCATCACATATCCATGATCACACTTGAACAACAGCTCTGATTAGCAAACACTACCATGTTGCCAAGTAACCCCTGGCAATAAACTCTACCTAAGTGGCCCATACATGTGCCATACCATATGCATGCATGCCATCTGAAGTGTCAACAGTTGCCCACAGGAAAATCAGGATCTCAGATTTCTACAACTGCATGGCTGAAGTTGTGCAACCACAGTAACCATTGAACTAGTAGGAGACCTCATTACCCTCAATGCTTTGCCCCATGGAGTATCCCTCAGTTATTGGTTGTCATACAATAGTAGGCCAATGCCAACTGCATTCCTAAGGATCCCATACAAGGTCATGAAGACATACATCTATTTGTCACATACATAATGACCCAACAGTAAGAAATGATGCTCCAAAATCCTGCCATGTTGCTGACAAAAGTAGAATAGCCTGGAGAAGGTGACATGGAAATACTCATGTCACACTGGAATCAGTTCCACAATGCACACTTCACCAAGTGATATTTGTCTAAATGGAGTCATGGATGTGGTACGAGTGTTGTCCAGATAGGGTACACATTTGGCATGGGAATGGACATTGTATACGTCATGTGCAATTTGTCAGAGAGATATGTCTCTAAACTCTACAACACAATGAATCAGCAAGCCCCAGGGAAATCACCACTACTGTCTGGCACCTTTTACAATGACATACTCTGAGTGTATCAGTAGACGCCATTAGTCCCTTGGATGTTGGAAAGGTCAAGAGATTTGTAAGTACTTGTTGAAGGCCCTCAACATGTTGCCCAATTGGAAACTACATCATTATCTCCATTATGGTCATGCAAACCCAGATATCTGCAGATGAATGCTTGTACCCAAACATATGTGATTTCAACATAACTGCAAGTCACTCCATGATGCATAACAACAATCATGTTACAAAGCTTACCTATTTCACATGTGCTAAGCACTTTGCTACATGATTCTACAGCAATGGCAAAGAAATGCACATTGTGCCTAAAAACTCTAGGGCTACCTGTCATGGCCATTGCTACTGCATTGTACATGCCAAATGACGTACTATGATGAATGAGGGCATTTGTCATTAATTAGCAGTGGTGACGCACTCCTGTATGTGACACAATATGAAATGAACACCCATTGTAAATGTCTTATTCCACACACAGTTTGCCATGCACATATATGTGAGGGAATACAGACATGCTGACATGTAGGCACAAGGAATGTTGGCATCAGTGATGGCACATAATTAATGTCAATGGACATTCCCCACTTTCCGAGGGAAAGTATTGATCTGTAGCTGCCCTCAAAAATACAATGTATGCATAGTCACATGTATAGTGGGCATCTTCACATTACAGACTGAAGTGAGGCACCAGCACCCATCATACACTGAAGATAACTAGCCTTTGAGTGGCAGATGACAAAATACTCATTTAACCAGACTCATGGTTGAGGAAATGATCCATCACTTCCTTACCTTTGGCCTGTGACACTGAGGAGTAGTGGTCTTTTGCATAGAATTTATACCCACTACAACAACAAACAGTACTTGATTGATCACTGTACACAGCCATACGTTGTCCCTGGAGAGAAAATTGTTTGTGGATTGTACACACTTGGATCCTAGGTCCCTAGGCCAATGGGCAAGGCACATCAGTATACAACACATGACGTGTACACAAACAATCACTCATCTAATGTGTTACACATGGCTCATCACTAATCATCAGGGGGAGCTGTCAGAACCTAACACATTCACTTGGCAATGTGACAGGCAGGAATATGCCCTGTACTCACCCCCTTGTGGCTGCTGTGCTGTCCTCAAACGCCCATCCACCACCATTGGGGGTGTCATGGTCCGATAGGCGCCCCATCCACGTTGGGAGGACATCCCAAGCTGGACATCTGAAATCTTCTGGGCCCAGCGTCTCAAGTACTCCCACTTCTTCTGACAGTGGGCGCTCCGCTGGCTGTGGACCCCAGGGTTCACACATTCTTGACGATGGCTCTCCATAGTTCCTTTTTCTGATGGGCATTGACCTGAATGGATGCAAACTACAAATCAAGAGTAACAATCCCAAGTTTTGTCACAAATAGTTGAGTCACATACACCAAGTCAGTAACACCAAGCTAGGACTTTTCTATTTGTTAAAACTCCCCAAGTGTGAAACACACAATCCAATAAGTACAAGGCTCCTGACTACAGGCATATGTATTTGCATCTGCAGACTTACCCAATAATCTGCAAATGGCTACCCTACAAGGACTAAGCAAGCTTACTGACATCAGGTAGTTCATGCTACAGCAACCTGTACTGTAAAGTGAGCTACAATGAAAACTACACACTTATGTGGCTTCTGAAGGGTGAACTCCTTGAGCATGAATGAACCAACTCACACACTCTGTGAGAATGACTCACTGCATACAGTCCCTACAGGTAACTGTCAGAGTATAAACTTCAACATTACACAAGAGTAACAATCAAAGGGCTGCCATTGTGGGTACAGAAAGGGCCTTCTTGTTCATTTGTGGGCATGTGGAATAACACATGCAGACTGATGACACTTCAGGGGTATGTACCTATATCACAGAAAACTCTTTTGCAAACATATGTCTATCCTACAGAGATGGCATCCAACAAACAAAGGCATGCATTGTACAGTTTCTGCTATGTGACCAAGTTTCTGAGTCACATATCATGGCCTCCTTGGACTCAACACACTGTCTGCACTGTGGGACTGTCAGTTATGCAATACACCTATACAGGACAAATATGACTGTGTGAAGGTGACAACAAAGCTGTGGGTGAAAGTGACGTGTCATGAGTCTAAGACACACATTGACAATGATGCTAAATGCACAAATGGACTAGATTAGTGATGATTACCTCTGTGCCCATTCCTTATCTAGTCAAAAGAATGAGGCAATCAGGGCAGGTTTCGCTACCAGAGCATCATATTGTCCACATGACAGGATCTGCTGGGGTACAGGGAGTGGGCACAGTGCCACAGTTGAATAGGTCCCATAGTGGAAAATACATTTCACAGGCCCAGGTCTCTACAGGCTGAGCAGACAGAACCTACATGACACTCCATTCCCATCACTTTCATGCATGACAGCACACCATGTAGCCAACAGCAATTTGGTATGTGGTGTATGTGGCAACCTGAAGGGCAGAGTGACTCATAATATGCCTTCTACACAATAGTTTAGCAATATAAGATGTGGTTGGAAAGATCTGTGGCACTATACACATTGCTCACATGATTCTCAAATGACTCATACAAAATGCATACACAACTCCTGCTGTCATGCACATACATGTTGTCTGACACTTCCAACAATCATGAGGAAAGAGATGTCAGTGGATGGCAGTAATGTCTCTTTACCTAGTTATGTGCATTCAACACAAAGATGATATAGGACACCCAAATCCTCACACAACACAATGTGACTGAACTTAACATAAGGCACTAGACACCAATGCACATTGTCCATCCCATTGATGCCACACAGACTGCAACTACAGGCACACAAGAAGTCTAACTGGCACACCTAGGCACAATCTAGCCTTTGAGGAGGGAAAGTATGGTGAAATGCAGAGAATATTGTGCACATGAGGTACCTACCTACTCCACTGGTGAGACATAGAGCTGTCAATACAGGCGTAGGACCTCAGTCACCAGCCTCTACAGCTCCTCTGAGACCTATCTCCTGCTGGACGTGGATAATTGGTCCCAGAGGCACCACACAGCTACTCAGGTTGTGGCAGTGTTGCTGGCAGCAGTGTCAGGAGTCTAGTGGGTGAATCTGCAGAACAAGGCAGTCATGTCCGCCATGTACAGGGTCCTCACCACCGGCGGACATAGCTATTGGGGGGCAACCGCCACCGGCAGAAATGTTAGCCTATGGCTGTGTCTGCCACAGTTGCAACTGCCTACCGCCATGATGACTTCCACCGGTGGTCGCGGGCAGTTCCTAATGTCCAGTGGAATAGGTCAGGCAGCCACCATTTTGGAGGCCTGCAATACTGTATTGGACTTTAGAAACTGTGTCACACCTCAAAAAATTATTTTCGACCTCACAAACATCCTTATCTTGTCTTCTCATGTAGATCCTACTTCTCAAGAACCATTGTAGTATGTTGCAGGGCACAGATGGCATTTAACAATGGGGCACAGTCCACTACTGCTGATGGTCACTTTGGCGGTTGGGATATACACTCACATTTTGAGGGGCAATTGTGCTGCACATTTTGAGTTTGGTCCAGATCCATTTTGTGAACATGTGTGGAAAACCATGGAGAGCACATTTGACTCTTGTGTTATTTGCAGCTGTGATATGTACTGGGTGCCATGTCTATCCAGTCAGAAATGTCTTGTTGTGTGATATCATTGACATGCATCAAGTATGTTGCTTCCAACATACTAACTAATGATAGAAATCATGTCTTGTCTTACATAGGTCCCAGGGAGAGGGAGGATGCAACAACCTTCTGTCTACTGCCAGACCTTCAGTCTATGGAGCAAAGGCACATAATAACGTAGTACTGCCTGGGTAGGCAAACAATAGTGGAATTATATTGTCATTTCGAACCAGATCTGATGCCAGCTATTAGTTTTCGAACCAACCTACCACCCATTGTATAAGTCATGTCAGTATTGCACTTCTTAGCCATAGGGTTCTTCAAACATACAGTGGTTCTATCTGCTGGTATGTCCCAACCTAGTCTGGTGTTGAAGGATGTCCTCTCAGCAATTTCGAAACACCTTGACAGCTATATTCAGTTACCCTGACGTGAGGATTTAGCACATGTGAGGGCTGCCTTTTCTGGTTTTGCTCACATCCCACATGTGGTAGGGGCCAATGATGGTGCACATGTTGGCTTGGTCCCACCGTAGGCCAATGAGCAAGATTATCGCAATAGAAAGATCTTCCATTCCATCAACGTGCAAGTTGTCTGTTTGGCAGATCTCTACATTTCACATTTGTGTCCTTGTTATCCAGTTTCAGACCATGATTCCTTCTTAATGCAGAACAGCACCATACCCAAGCTGATGTCAAAACTGTACCCAGAAAGGGCCTTGCTGGTTGGTAAGTCACATCTGTCCTCTTTGTGTGTGTGCAATGTCAGGCGCTACAATCATGAAGTGAGTGACTCACTGTTGCACATATGTCCCATTCCCTAACAGGAGACTCTGCAGATCCAAACCATCCTTGGTTGTTGTCCCTACTGAGGAAACCAACTATGTCAGGAGAAGTCAGCTTCAATGAGGCCCATAGAAGAACACGCAGGTAGTGGAGGGGGCTTTTGGGATCCTGAAGGCCCGATTTATGTGTCTGCACAGGTGTGGTGGAGCCCTCCTCTACTCACCGATAAAAGTGTGGCATGCTGCATGCTTCACAAAATCGCCCTGTGAAGGAATATCCCATATATCCCAGAGGAGAGGAAGTTTGCAATGCCAACAGGTGAGAAACCTGAAATACCAAGTGACAATATCAGTGGTGAAGAGGAAGGATCTGACTTGCAGGAAGATCTCATTAACAGCTACATTTCATGAGTGTAAGTAGGTCATGTGATATAATGACTGTGACTGTACGATGAACTGTAGTTGTGAGAATGTGTGGAGTTGAGTGTTTTAGCAACAACTATGGAGCTCAAACTCTGCAATATTCAGCCAAAGGCTGTTTGAAGAGTTACCCTTTGACAAGTGGCGCCCCTTAATGATGCTGCTTTGTTTGTGTCAGTTTCCTTGTAGTGTAATTACATTTCCAGTTGTGTGCTATGTCGTTTGTGTAATAGGTATGTTTTCAAACCTATACTCATTATTTTGTCTTTGTACAGGTACCTTCACCATTATATCCTCATATGGGCATTTCAAAGTTGTGACATTGGTAGGTATCTGATGCTGTTCTGACATACAAAGTGGGTATGGATTGTTCCATGTAATGTAGGTCACAAATTTGGGATGTATTAGACCTGTGTCCTGGCAGCATGCACAGTGTTTAGGTGGAAGATCAGAAGTGCACATTTGATGTTTTGTGTGCTGTGTTGGGTTGATTGAATTATGTGTGTCATCGTGTGGGCATGAAATATGTAGTCATAGATTGTGACCAAGTCATTCCCCCTACACATTGGCAAAACACTCTTCTTGTATGACCTGTATGTAGCTGTAGATGTGTTTCATCATTGCAGGCCACAGTGCCTGTGCCAAATCACTGACATATGTTTGTGTCACAGCACCAGACTCATGGTCATTGGATTCTGATGGGCCTGTGATCCGGGACTGTTATACTGCCATATGTCTTTATCTTGGATTATGGGATGTTGGATTACTTTGGTGTGGTATGTGATTAGGCCCAAGCTGCTGACATCATCCACTTTAATGTTTTTTTCCTATTCTACAGGACAATGTCTGACAAATCCCTTTCTTCCGTGGTCTGGGGAGGCTGTACCTTGGAATATGTACTTTGACTCAGTATGAGTTACACATTCTTTTGACAAAAAGTTCCAGACATATGGACAGCATATGTGCTGTACACTGGAATAAAATGTTTGATGTGACCATACACTTGTACGTATGTGTTTGTGTGTAATCTTGAGCAAGACACTGAGGTCAATATTTATATTTTTTTAGCGCCACATGTGCGTCATATTTTGATGCAAAAGTGGCGCAAACTTACAAAATACTACTGTATTTTGTAAGTTTGCGCCACTTTTGCGTTAAAAAGCGACGCAAATGAGGCATTAAAAAAGTATAACCATGAGCCTGAGTACCTGCAACATATCCCACCATGCACAAGTAAGTTATGTCTTCATCATATGGTTCCCATGGTCAAACATCTCTTCATAGCAAAATGTTGAAATTAAGCAAGCAGACAATGGGTTGCGTGAAGGGTTCATTTATTAAAAGGCTGATGCAGTAAATTAGATTTTTACAGAAAAGAAGAAAAAAATAAAGTGAAGGTGTCAGTTGTGGTGAATGAAATCATTGGAGTAGATGCCACACCATCAGAAGTCCAAAGTTCAGAGTACTCCTCCCACTGTAACTGGTAGGTGGTACAGGATCGGACAACAGAGTGAATGTGTGGCACACAAAGGAGTTTTTGGGGAACTGGTAGCTTGTGGAAGTGGTGGGTGTCTTGCCATTCGCACCTCTTGGATTCTTTACTGGACTTCCCTGCTTGTGTGGTGGGGGGGATCTGCTACTACATAGGCAGGGGTGTCTTGTGTGGGTTCTTCCATTGGAAGGGCCTTCTTTCCAGTGTCTGGCACTGATGTATATGTGCTTGGTATTGATGAACCATAGGAAGGGGAAGACTGGTTTAGATAAGCCCTACTCAGGACTGTGTGAATGTCCTTCTTCACCTTTGTCAGGGAGGCCATGTTGTTATTGTGGGCCTCCATCTGTTCTCGCATGTCCCTATGCATGTACCTCTATAGCTGCTTGATTTCCTGTAGTTTGGTCAAGACCTGGCCCGTCAGGCCTTAGAACTCCTGATACACCCCCAAGACGTGGCTGATGGTGTCCTAGCCAGGAGCAGCCCCAGTGGCCTCACCCTGCTGGCCCACAGCACCACCCATGCACCCTGCCCCCACAGCCCTGTGCCTTTGCCATAGGGTGCCCTCTCCCACTGGTTCCTAGACCCTCAGTGTCTGAAGTATTGCGCTGCAACTCAGGATCCAGGACTGGGGGACACAAGATAGTAGACACTGTGCTCAGTACACAGGCTGGGGGTGAATGGTTGACTGTGATGTTGAGCAAAGGGGCTGGGAGGTGTTGATGTGACCACAGTGAGACTCACTGTTGGTGTCTGACAGGTTGCCGAGATGGGCCATAACCGTCCTCCATGTCCAGAGATCCAGGAGTGTCTTTTTCACTGAGGGCTTCATCCAGTGGGGTAGTAGCAGTCTCGTCTTTGACCTCTGTGTGTCCAGTGGCAGCTCGTCCTGTTGATGTGAAAGATACAATGTCAATGGTTGTATTGTGACATCTACCTCCAACAGTTTATTGTTACATTAAGCATAGACCTTGTGCAAAGTTAATTTGCAGTCAATCCTATTGTGGCAAGTACCCATGGTAATGGTTGCATTGACCTGACATTTCTGAAGCATGCCAATTCCATTTATGTCAAGCAGCTGCTGAAATGTGCAGAACATTAGCACTTGGGAGGATGACCTGATAATGTCATCTTGCCACCAGTGCAGGGAAAACAGTGGCTAGGCAAAATATGTATTTTGCCATTTTCATGCCTAGTTGATTTTAATGCAGTCAGACCCAGGAGTTTGTTGTATATGTGACTGGGGTCATAACTTAATCAGTGAATTGTAAATGTGTCTGCTGCCAATAACATTCTGGTTATGCATCCTGTCCTCAATAGTTGTATCTTGGATTAACAGGCCAAGATGGAACTAGCTACCCAGACACATCTCAGAGTTGAGCATGATCTGTATCTTGGTCACTCCCAGATGAGTAAACATCAATGGAGAGTTATCAGGCAAGGATATCTGGACACATGACTACTGGCCTGGTGTTTGGAAATACTAAAGCAGTGCCTCATCGGAGTTGCAGTCATGTCACACTCCATAGTACATACACTTGACAAGTGTTATCCTCCCAGGTGCGCAAGCTTCATTTGAGAGTTCATGAATAGATGGATTTGGGCAAGTGAACATTGTTTTTGTAGTTGGAGTTAGAGACACGGGCCTATTGAGCTTTGCATTCTGGTCACGCCCTATACTTCCCACCACCATAAAAATGTTATCCTCCCAGATGAGTAAACTTCATTTGAGAGTTAAGACACAGCGGAATGTGGGCATGAGAACACTGGGCTTGTGTTTGGAGTTAGAGAGACAGAGCCTCCTGGCATTAGTGGTCATGGCACTCCCTGTACTTCATACACTTGATAAAGGGTATTTGGTGAACTGAACACTGGACTGGTATTTTGAGTTAGTGAAACAGTGCCTCCCGAGAGTAGCAGTTATGTACCTCCCTGTATTACACACACTATGCAAATATTATCCTCCTAGGTGAGTACACTTCGATTGAGAGTTAAGGCACAGGTATCTCTGGACAACAGAACGCTGTGCTGGTGTTTGGAGTTACTGAGACAGAGCCAGCTGAGAGTTGAAGTCATGTCACTTTCACTAGTACAAACACTATAGAAATGTTATACCCCCAGGTGAATACACTTCATTTGTGAGTTACCAAACAGAAGTCTTTAAAGTTGAGGACACTGGGCTGGTGATTGAAATAACCGTGACAGACCCTCTTGGCCTTAGCAGTCATGTCAGTCCCTCTACTACACACTATACAGATGGTATTCTCCCAGGTGAGTTAACTTACATTGAGATTTGTCAAACAGGGGTCTTTCGATGAATGAACACTGTTCTGGTGTTTTGAGTTGCTCAAACAGTGCCTCCTGTCAGTTGCAATCAGGTTATTCCATCTAGTTCACACACTTGTCCAGTGTTATCCCCCAGATGTATATACTCCATTTTTGAGTTGACAAATAGAGGTAGGTGGGCAAGTGACCACTGTGCTGGTGTTTGGAATTACAGTAACAGGGCCTGATGAGAGTTGGAGTCATGTCAGTCCATGTACTACACTCTATACAAATATTATCCCCCTGGGTGAGTACACTTCATGTGTGAGTTACCAAACAGGAGTCTTTGGAGGAGAAGACACTGGACTGGTAGTTGGAGTGACAGTAACGGAGCCTCCTGGGAGTTGCAGTCAAGTAACTCCCCTTTACTACACACACTATACAAATGGTGTCCCCCCAGGTGAGTACACTTCAATTAAAGTTAAAACACAGGGGTCCTTGAACAAGAGTACACTGGACTGGTGTCTGGAGTTAAAGATACAGGGTCTGCTGGGAGTTGCAGTTATGGCACCCCCTCTAGTTACCAACACTTGACACATGGTACACTCCCAGGTTAGTGAAGAGATTACAAACAGGTATATTTGGGCAAGTCTTGTGCTGGTGTTTGGAGTTACAGACACAAGGGCTGCTGGGAGTTGCAGACATGTAACTGTCTTTACTACAAACACTATACAAAGGTTATCCTCCCTGGTGAGTCCATTTCAATTGAGTGTTACCAAACAATGGTATTTGGATAAAAGAACACTGAGCTGATGTTTGGTTTTACAGACACAGGGCCTTCCTGGCCTTAGTATTTATGTCTACTTACCACTGTTTACATATGGCAATCTCCCAGGTGAGTAAACGTACATTGTGAGTTGCCAGACAGTGGCCTTTGGACAAGTTAACACTGTTCTGCTGTTTGGAGTTGTTTAAACAGAGCCTCCTATGAGTTTCAGTCAGGTCACACTCTCTGCTTCCCACACTTGTGCGCAGGGTGGTGCCTACAGCATTGACTCTGTTTACGATCCTGTCCCACATATCAAATTTCCTACTCAGAGGAGTATGCTGGACTTGTGCTCCAAATAATGTTGGCTGTACTCTTATATTTTAATCTACCGTGACTCTTAACTCATCCTCAGAAAAACAGGGATTTTTGGAACGTGACATGGTGGAACAAAACAAAAAGGGTGACAGTGACTTACTTCACAGGGGAAGTGCAATAAGGTGTGAAGAGACAAAAGTGTATGCAGGGTGTTCAATGGGATTGTGAGAAAAGTGGTGTCTAATCTGTATAATAATTTATATGTTCTGGTCGTGGTTCTTTGCTCAGAGTGTAAATTCAAAGAATTGCGGTATGTGAAGGGGTGTCTTTTATAGTGTCCTTTGCAGGTGCGTCCAGTGTGGTAGTGTGTCTCATCTGTGTTGTTTTCAAATTCATCCAATATGCTGTTGTGTATTACTTTGCCGACCGTGGACCGCAGTGGTTCGGACCACCATTGGCTGACCACCATGGGGGTCCGCCATGGTGACTGTGTGCTTGTAATAAGGTCAGTGGTTGGTCACAGTGCTGATGGCACTAGAAATCGGACCACCTATTTCCAGCACTCTGCACCGCTGGCAGTCTGCCTTTTTTGTTTGGTGGTCAGTGGTTCTGTCTGTATAACTTGTAATAGGGCAGTCTGAAAGACCGCCAACATGGCGGTCTTTTTAGGACCGCAGACATGGCGGTCTTGTGGTCCAACCCCCAAACTCGAGATGAGGCCCTTAGTGTCCTTCAAAGAGGTGGGTGTTCAATTCTTTCCTAAATTTGAGCAGCATTGGGACTTTCCTCATAGTAACTGGAATGTTGCTCCAGGTCCTGGGGGTATAGATAAAAAAGGCCTGCTGTATTTTCTTTTCTTGTTTACACTTCTTAGTCTGCAGCCTGATGGTGTCATGTCTGCAAGCATGCCAAAATCCCTCAAAGAGGTTGAGCTTATCTGCAAGATCAGTAGGTGTGCTTGTCATTATAGGTTTGTAAATGATGCAGGTAGTTTTGGTGTGGGCTGGATGGGGAGCCAACTGAGTTCCATCAGGTTGGGGTGATGTGGTCATATTTCTTCAGGCACTAGATGAGACATGCTGAAGCTTGCAGAGTGCCCCAGCAGATACCAGTGTGGAGTCTGAGAGGCCATGTGGTAGGGCATTACCACTATCTAGATGCACAAGTAAGAGGGTGTGAACAGCAGTGCTGAAGTAATTTTCTGGAAGAAGTGGTTTGGCAAGTTTTAGAGGAGAGAGCTGGTACCAAGTCATCTCTGTTTTTTGGCAATATGTTCCTTGAGAGTAAGGTTGGTGTCAAGTGTGAATGCAAGTGACTTGGCATTCGGTGAAAGTTGGTGTTCAAAGCTGTCAAGTCATTTCATTGAGCCAGATTTGTACTTCATCTTTTTTATTGTTTTTGGCAAGCAATAGGACTTCTGTCCTGGTTTGGTTGAGTTTTAGGTAGGTGCTCCACATTCAGGTCTGGATAGTGTGCAAGACATGTTTGAGGTGTTAGATGCCATAAGCAAAGGAAATGTTTAAATAGAGTTGTGTTTCATGGGCATATTGGTTAATATTGATGGTGTTATGTGAGTAGAACACCATGCTGCCCAATGCATAGTTTTTAGATGACAGATGACAGTATGGAGCCCCTGGGTAATACCACAGGTGATAGGGATCTTTTTTTACTTGGACGTGACCATGTAATCAAACTGGTGTTAGTTGGAAAGGTAGGAGAAGATCCATTGTAGGACATTGCTGATCAATCCCATTTGAGACTCCAGGGTAGATATGAGGGTGGGGTGGTCAACTGTATCGAAGGCAACAAACAGTCCAGCAATATCAAAAGGGAGGGATAATTTTCACATGTGGTCAAGAGAGCATCGGCTTTGATTTGTAAGGTAGCAGATTCCTTGCTGCAGCATGACCTGAAGCCAGACTGGTAGTCACCCAGGAAATGGTTAACATTTGTGTGGTATTGGAGTTGAATATGACTGCTTTTTCAATGATCCTGCCGATAAATGGTAGGTGAGTGATAGGCTGGTAGTTGGTGAGGTCAACATGGTCCAATGTATGTTTCTTTAGGAGTGGGAGAATCTGGTCTGTCTTTAGAACTTCTGAGAATACCCCTTGAGTAAGGAGGGTGTGAAAATGGTATATAGGAGTTAGAGCCACAGCATTTCCAGAGACAACATTGATGAACAATGATGGTAAGAGATGGCTGTGTGTTGATTGTAGGGACTTCAGTGTCAAGTAATCCTCAGGAGTTTTGTTTTTCTTTCATGTTCTTTCATGTGTGCAGGTGGATTGTTTCTTGGTAGCAAGATCTTTAGAGTAACAGGGTGCTGAAGGCTGTGGCTTGCACTTGTGTGTTTTAACTGTGGTGTGAATGTTCACATCTTTCCAAAAAGCTGAAGTTGTATAGAAAGGTATTGGCATTGGACGTGGAGTTAATACAGTGAGTGATAAGTTCAAGCATTAGGTTGTCTACGAAGAAGCCGTTGGAAGATCTGAAGGCTTTGGTCTTCTCTTTTTGTTGACCATGGTTACTTGGTAGAATGCAAACCATGGAGATAGCAAATAGCAAAGTGGTCTATCTAGTCTAAGGGTATGGGTAGTTTTCATTTTGATTGTTGATGATTTTGGAAGAAAAGATTGAGAATGCGGCCTTTGGAATGTTTTAGGCGTGTGTCATGCTGTTTCACTTTGAGTGCATTGATGAGGTTGAAGAGGGTTTCTCTTTTTTGTATTGTCTGGGAGATTAAAGTCACCCAAGAGGGTGGTGTGAGCATGTTGCATGGACAAGGTGATGAGTAGATCTGCAAATTGGTTGTTGCATGGACAAGGTAATGAGTAGATCTGCAAATTGATCAATGAAGTTGTTCTTCTGCCCAGGACACATGCAGATGAGATGGAAGGTGGTGGTCTGTGTTGCAGAAAGTGGGAAGCTCCATGGAGTTCAGTATTACTTGCTTGTCTAGGATGAAGGACAAGGTTTCTTTATGGATGATAGCGAGTCAGCCTCCCTTCTTTTTTGCCTGGTACGCAGCCTGGATGCTGTGCTTCCCAGTTCCACTCCGTAGATGCTATAGCCTGTGGAAAGAAGGATATGTTTTGTGTGTGAAGATGTGGGCATGAACCATGTTTCTGTGATGAAGAGAGCATCAAGATTCTGATAGCTGATGAGGTCTGCAATGTCTGGTGCCTAGAGTACTGCAGAGCATGTTCTGATGAGCATGAGGTGGAATGTGTGTTATGTAGTTTGAGGGTGTGTGGTAATTCTTGGTATGCATACAAGATTAGGCCTATATGAAGGATATGTGAGGGTCTGGGTCAGTTATATCTGAGTGTGAATGTGAGGATGGGCAGTATGGGATCGTGGGGGAGACACATGATAATATCTTTCCTTGTGGGTTTCACTGAAACAAAGGTTCTGGCTGAAGGCCCTAAGGGGTGCCCTTGTCTGTGTACACACTTTGAGCAACTTGGTGAAAGAATTGCCAGATATTCACTTTAAAGGACATGTAGTCACAGTACAAGAACCCTCATATTTAGTGAGGGTGAGGTGAAATAAGGCATCACATCAGGTTCATAGAAGTTGAAGATATTTTGTTAGTGGATGGACTGAAAAGACATACTTCAGGATGACTTAATTTGGATATTGAATACTGTGAATGTGTAGACTTCCTTTTGAAGTGTGCACTCCCTACACACAGAAAACACCAGGACATTGGATTTGGGACTCATTTTATTACAAATATTAGGCAGAGCACCTACAATGTCCTAGATACCAAATGTGTAAATTAAATCTTTAAATGTGTCTGACAATAATTTTTAAGCTGATCTTACATTTTTATACCTCAGACATTTTCCGACCTTCTATCATTACTGTTCCCTGGTACATGCAATGTTCATCAATGAAATGCAATGCACTGAATTTGCAACTTTCTGAATGTCCAGCATGTTAAATGAGGTTTTACCATTAATATTCGTGTTCCTCTTATTCTTCTTGCTCTTGATCTCCTTCTTCTTCTTATTGTTATGATTATTATCATGATAAGTATTAGTTTTATGATTGTTGTTGTTAATATATTATTATTTTAACCCCTTCAATGCGGGCGTCAGCCACTGGCCGACGCCCGCACTACCTCCCTGGTGCGGGTCACGACCAGTGGCCGACACCAGGGAGAGGGTTAATAAATCCTCGGGTGCATCGCACCCGAGGATTTATTAATTCATTTTTTTGCCCCAGGGAGACACGGAAGCTCTTCCATGTCTCCCCCCGCCCCTTTGTGACATCAGCGCGCCGTGAGGCACGCTGACGTAACAAAGTTGATTTCCCCATCGGACCAGGAAGCAGCCTTGCGGCCGCTTTCTGCTCCGATGAGGAAAACGGCCTTCCCCACGTTCGGGAAGGCCTCGTAAGGCTAGATAGATTGATAGATAGATAGATAGATATATATATAGATATATATATATATATATATATATATATATATCACTTTTGTCAATACGTGTGTGGTTTCCCTGGGGGCTGCGATCGGCCCCCAGGAAAACCAGACCCACATATAAAAGTGATATATATATATATACATATATATATATATATATATATATACATATATATTTATATATATATATATATATATATATATATATATATATATATATATATATATATTTATATATAGATTTGCGACCAGTTGTCTTGCAGTTGCATCTTGCGTCTTCAAAGCAATGCACATTCTTCAACTGACGCTTTTCAACTGTAGCTTTTAGGCAGCAATCAAAAAATGAAGTAAGTATTGTGACTATGTTTCTGCTACAAAAGGGTCAGAATTGTCTAGTGGCAGTTTTAGTGCCATAAAGAAGCGCAGATGGTTTATATGCCTACTGCAAAGAGCAAATCTGTATTTTATGTAAATAGCTGAGTACATTAGTAAAGTCAGCCATTACCTGCGCTATAATACAAATGAATTGTATGTGCGGGGGGAGGGCGGCTATGGAGAGATGAAGGGCACTTTTGCTGGGTGATAATGAGGGAATCCGAGGAGGAGGGAGTGGGAGCACCAATAATGATTGTTGGACTGGGCACAGGAGGTGCTAAAGACTGTGACGAATGGTATGTGACAAGGTGTGTTTTGAGTGTCTTGAAAGAGCGTGCTGATTGAGGGAAGAAGCGCAGGTAAGGTGGCCTCTACTGTTGCATGTATCTCACACACACCATCGATTTTGTGACTGTCTACGTAGGCTAGTGTTTTAGAGCAACAGTTTAGCCAATAGCAGAGATCGCATCTTGATGGATGGCTGCTGCCGGCACTCCGGTTATAGAGGACAGCTCTGACATAGGATCAGAGACTGAGACATCAGATACTGAGACAGCATCCGAGGGATAGGACAATGGCGCAGACTCTGGAAGTGATTTTTCAGTCGGAGGAGTCCCATTCGATAACTCCTCTTCCAGTACATTATGAGGGAGGTGATGAGGACAGTCCTGCTGTCCCTTCAAAAGCAGTCTGTGCAACTGGGTAATAGTGGGTTAGCCCAACCCAGAGAGCAGGTGAATGTGGCGGCAAGCAGAGTAAGAGAGAGAGTGCTCTCTTGGGAGCTCCCCAATTTAGTTCAGCCCCAAATTCCACCGCCCAAATCGTATTGTGGAGACATCAAAATTATCTATCGCAAAACAAACTGGTTTTGTAAGGCAGGCACGTGTGTTTTTGGTCCTGGGTTCGGGGGCCATATAGAGAAACACACTAAACCCAAACATTTCTGGAAACTAGACATTCGGGGGAGTCCACAGAGGTGTGACTTGTGTGGATTCCCCAAAGTTTTCTTACCCAGAATACCCTGCAAAGCTGAAATGGTGAATAAAAACTCTATTTTTCTCGCATTTCTGTCACACAAACTACAGGAATATGCTGGGATCCACAAAATTCCTAACACCCAGTGATTCCTCACCTGTCCTGATAAAAACACTACCCCACTTGAGTGCCTACACCTAGTGCCTGCATCAGGAATGGATCACCCCAGGGTCAACAGCTGCCTCATGTAAGGACCAACATTGACCGTTGTGTGATCTATTCCTGTCGCGGGCACCAGGCCTACCCACACAAATGAGGTACCATTTTTATCGGGAGACTTGGGGGAATGCTGGGTGGAAGGAAATTTGTGGCTCCTCTCAGATTCAAGAACTTTCTGTCACCGAAATGTGAGGAAAACGTGTTATTTTAGCCACATTTTGAGGTTTGCAAAGGATTCTGGGTAACAGAACCTGGTCAGAGCCCCACAAGTCACCCCATCTTGGATTTCCCTAGGTCTCTAGTTTTCAAAAATGCACAGGTTTGGTAGGTTTCCCTAGGTGCCGGCTGAGCTAGAGGCCACAATCTACAGGTAGGCACTTTGCAAAAAACAGCTCTGTTTTCTGTCAAAAAATGGGATGTGTCCACGTTGTGTTTTGGGGCATTTCCTGTCGCGGGCGCTAGGCCTACCCACACAAGTGAGGTATCATTTTTATCGGGAGACTTGGGGGAATGCTGGGTGGAAGGAAATTTGTGGCTCCTCTCAGATTCCAGAACTTTCTGTCACTGAAATGTGAGGAAAACGTGTTTGTTTAGCCACGTTTTGAGGTTTGCAAAGGATTCTGGGTAACAGAACCTGGTCAGAGCCCCACAGGACACCCCATCTTGGATTCCCCTAGGTCTCTAGTTTTCGAAAATGCACAGGTTTGGTAGGTTTCCCTATGTGCCGGCTGAGCTAGAGGCCAAAATCTACAGGTAGGCACTTTGCAAAAAACTGCTCAGTTTTCTGTCAAAAAATGGGATGTGTCCACGTTGTGTTTTGGGGCATTTCCTGTCGCGGGCGCTAGGTCTACCCACACAAGTGAGGTATCATTTTTATCGGGAGACTTGGGGGAACGCTGGGTGGAAGGAAATTTGTGGCTCCTCTCAGATTACAGAACTTTCTGTCACCGAAATGAGAGGAAAACGTGTTTTTTTAACCACATTTTGAGGTTTGCAAAGGATTCTAGGTCACAGAACCTAGTGAGAGCCCCACAAGTCACCCCATCTTGGATTCCCCTAGGTCTCTAGTTTTCACAAATGCACAGGGTTGGTAGGTTTCTCTAGGTGCCGGCTGAGCTAGAGGCCAAAATCCACAGCTAAGCACTTTGCAAAAAACAACTCTGTTTTCTGTCAAAAAAATGGGATGTGTCCACGTTGTGTTTTGGGGCATTTCCTGTCGCGGGCGCTAGGCCTACCCACACAAGTGAGATATCATTTTAATCGGGAGACTTGGGGGAACATAGAATAGCAAAACAAGTGTTATTGCCCCTTATCTTTCTCTACATTTTTTCCTTCCAAATATAGGAGAGTGTGTAAAAAATACATCTATTTGAGAAATGCACTGCAATTCACATGCTAGTATGGGCACCCCGGAATTCAGAGATGTGCAAATAACCACTGCTCCTCAAAACCTTATCTTGAGCCCATTTTGGAAATACAAAGGTTTTCTTGAAACCTATTTTTCACTCTTCATATTTCAGCAAATGAATTGCTGTATACCCAGTATAAAATGAAAACCAACTGCAGGGTGCAGCTCATTTATTGGCTCTGGGTACCTAGGGTTCGTGATGAACCTACAAGCCCTTTATATCCCCGCAACCAGAAGAGTCCAGCAGACATAACGGTATATTGCTTTAAAAAATCTGACATTGCAGGTAAAAGTTACAGAGTAAAACATTAAGAAAAATGGCTGTTGTTTTCAGCTCAATGTCAATATTTTTTTATTTTAGCTGTTATTTTCTGTAGGAAAACCTTGTAGGATCTACACAAATGACCCCTTGCTGAATTCAGAATTTTGTCTAGTTTTCAGAAATGTTTAGCTTTCTGGGATCCAGCATTGGTTTCACACCCATTCCTGTCACTAACTGGAAGGAGGCTGAAAGCACCAAAAATAGTAAAAATGGGGTATGTCCCAGTAAAATGCCAAATTTGTGTTGAAAAATGTGGTTTTCTGATTCAAGTCTGCCCGTTCCTGAAAGGTGGGAAGATGGTGATTTTAGCACCAGAAACCCTTTGTTGATGGCATTTTCAGGGAACAAAACACAAGCCTTCTTCGGCAGCCCTTTTTTCCCATTTTTTTGGGAAAAAACAAAATTTTCACTGTATTTTGACTAATTTCTTGGTCTCCTCCAGGGGAAACCACAAACTCTGGGTACCATTAGAATCCCTAGGATGTTGGAAAAAAGGACGCATACTTGGCGTGGATAGGTTATGTGGACAAAAAGTTATGAAAGCCTAAGCGCGAACCACCCCAAATAGCCAAAAAAGGGCTTAGCACTGGGGGGGGGGGAAAGGCCCAGCAGCTAAGAGGTTAATACTACTACTTGTACTACTAATAACATTGAAGATTATATAATTACAATTATTATTATTATTATTATTAATAATAGTAGTAGCATTAGTAGTAGTATTAGTATATTGTTGTGGTTATTATCGTTACTAAACAACAAGTATTATTATTGCTATTATTATTATTATTATTGTTGTTGTTATTATTGTTATTATTATTATCATTATTATTTTGTTATAATAATCCCAGTAACAACACAGGTGATAATAATAAGGTTTTTTATAAAGTGCTTCATGCTACATTTATATAGCTTCTAAACACTCTCATTAACAGGTGTTATGTTACCCAAATTAAATGAAATTTAATTTACAGACTGTAAATGAACATGAGCCTTAGTCGGCTATTCTGGAATTTAAATTGCAGACTGCATCAGATGTCAGTAGCAAATGTTTTCTCACCAAGTTATTCTTCTGTAATAAGTCCAAATTACTTTAAAAAAGAGTATGGCCCTCATTACAACATTGGTGGTAAATCCCGTTTACCGCTGTGCAGAAGACTGCCAACACACTGCTGCGGCGGCGGAATTCCGCTACAGCTATTATGACCCACAGCTCGGAATCTGCCATAATCCAGACACCCACACAAGTCCGCCACACCAAAGGTCAGTGATAAACTGGTGATAACAAAACCTCCACCATCACACCAACAGGAATATGCCCACACTATCACGACCCACAAATCCACGCGGCGGTCTTTCAACCGCGGTATTCCATTGGCGGTACACACCGCCGCGCTCAAAATACACACACATTTACAAAACACAACCACATTGGACAATTCGAAATACACACACCTGATACACATACACACACCACTCCCACACACCCATCCAATATAAAACAAATCAAATCAAATCAAATCATTAACATTTATAAAGCGCGCTACTCACCCGTGCGGGTCTCAAGGCGCTAGGGGGGAAAGGGGGGGTTATCGCTGCTCGAACAGCCAAGTCTTTAGGAGTCTCCGGAAAGCGGAGTGGTCCTGGGTGGTCCTGAGGCTGGTGGGGAGGGAGTTCCAGGTCTTGGCCGCCAGGAAGGAGAAAGATCTCCCACCCGCCGTGGAGCGGCGCGTGCGAGGGACGGCAGCAAGTGCGAGGCCAGCGGAGCGGAGGGGGCGGGTGGGGACGTAGAAGCTGAGGCGTCTGTTGAGGTATTCCGGTCCCTTGTTGTGGAGGGCTTTGTGTGCGTGGGTGAGAAGACGGAAGGTGATCCTTTTGCTGACTGGGAGCCAATGCAGGTGTCTCAGGTGTGCGGAGATGTGGCTGTTGCGGGGTACGTCGAGGATGAGGCGGGCCGAGGCGTTTTGGATGCGTTGCAGGCGGTTTTGGAGTTTGGCGGTGGTCCCGGCGTAGAGGGTGTTGCCGTAGTCCAGGCGACTCGTGACAAGGGCGTGGGTCACGGTTTTTCTGGTGTCGGCGGGGATCCAGCGGAAGATCTTGCGGAGCATGCGGAGAGTGAGGAAGCAGGCGGAGGACACGGCGTTGACTTGCTTGGTCATGGTGAGAAGAGGGTCCAAGATGAAGCCGAGGTTGCGGGCGTGGTCTGCGGGGGTCGGTGCGGTGCCGAGGGCCGTGGGCCACCAGGAGTCGTCCCAGGCGGACGGGGTGTTGCCGAGGATGAGGACTTCCGTTTTTTCAGAGTTCAGCTTTAGGCGGCTGAGCCTCATCCAATCTGCGACGTCCTTCATACCCTCTTGTAGGTTGGTCTTGGCGCTGGCGGGGTCCTTGGTGAGGGAGAGTACAAGTTGGGTGTCGTCGGCGTAGGAGGTGATGATGATGTCGTGCTTGCGTACGATGTCGGCGAGGGGGCTCATGTAGACATTGAAGAGTGTCGGGCTGAGCGATGAGCCTTGAGGTACGCCGCAGATGATCTTGGTGGGTTCTGAGCGAAACGGAGGGAGGTAAACTCTTTGGGAGCGGTTAGCGAGGAAGGAGGCGATCCAGTCCAGGGCCTGGCCTTGGATCCCGGTGGAGCGTAGGCGGGTGATTAGGGTGCGGTGACAGACGGTGTCAAAGGCAGCCGAGAGGTCGAGGAGAATGAGGGCGACTGTTTCACCGTTGTCCATCAGGGTTCTGATGTCGTCTGTGACTGAGATGAGGGCGGTTTCCGTGCTGTGGTTGGTTCGGAATCCGGTTTGTGAAGGGTCGAGCAGGTTGTTGTCTTCCAGGAAGGTGGTCAGCTGTTTGTTGACGGTCTTTTCTATTACCTTGGCTGGGAAAGGTAGAAGAGAGATGGGGCGGAAGTTTTTCAGGTCGCTTGGGTCAGCCGTAGGTTTCTTTAGTAGGGCGTTGACTTCAGCGTGCTTCCAGCATTCGGGGAAGGTAGCAGAAGAAAAAGAAGAGTTGATGACGGTCTGGAGGTGCGGGGCGATGATGTCGTCGGCTTTGTTAAAGATGAAGTGCGGGCAGGGGTCCGAAGGGGCGCCGGAGTGGATAGAGTTCATGATGGATTTGGTTTCTTCCGTGTTGATGTGGGTCCAGTTGTTGAGGGTGATGTCCGGGGAAGCGGGTTCAGTGGTGTATGGTTGGGTCTGGTGTCCGAAGCTGTCGTGGAGGTCGCTGATCTTGCGATGGAAGAAAGTGGCGAGGGATTCGCACAAATCCTGTGAGGGCGTGACGGCGTTGGCGCTGGCGCTGGGGTTGGAGAACTCTTTGACGATGCTGAAGAGTTCTCTGCTGTTGTGGCTGTTTTTGTCTAGTCTGTCGGTGAAAAAGTTCCTTTTGGCAGTGCGGATCAGGTGGTGGTGTTCGCGTGTAGCGTTCTTGAGGGCACGCACCCACATCACCCACACCCACATCACCCACAAACCCTTACTACCAAAATTTCGAAAGAAGGCCAGAGAGAGACACCACCAGAAACAACACTAGCATCCACAGACACACAACATCATCACTCACACAACATCCACACACCTCAAACAACACACAACACATCCCCTCACACATCACAACACAAACCACCTCACACATCACCCACACCACATCATGGCACCTCAAAGACACCCCAGGTTCTCAGAGGAGGAGCTCAGGGTCATGGTGGAGGAAATCATCTGGGTAGAGCCACAGCTATTCGGATCACAGGTGCAGCACACCTCCATTGCTAGGAAAATGGAGCTATGGCGTAGAATCGTCAACAGGGTCAACGCAGTGGGACAGCATGTAACAACTAGGGATGACATCAGGAAGAGGTGGAACGACCTACGGGGGAAGGTGCGTTCCGTGGTCTCCAGACACCAGATTGCAGTACAGAGGAGTGGCAGTGGAACCCCACCTCCTCCCCCACAACTAACAACATAGGAGGAGCAAGTCTTGGCAATACTGCATCTTGAGGGCCTCTGTTCAGTCAACTCTTAACTACTATATCCCCCACCCTACCTGCATGCCATCACATACCCACACCCTCACCCCCATCACTCCAACACCTCACATATGTCCCACTACCACAACCCACCCATCCCAACACCAAGCCCTGCATGCAACACCAAAGCATGGACACCCATCACCATAGCATGTCCACTACAGATACCCACACAGACCCACAACCAAATATCACACAAGGACCTAGACAAGAATGCAAGCACTGGAGTACAGGATTACTCACTCATTGGACACGATGGCACACACAGATGCCACAATCATGCCTTTACACCCCTGCAGGACCCCTACCCAAAGTCACCGGACAGGAGGTTCCAGAAATATCCAGTCCCCCCACAGAAGAGGTCCACAGTGATGACAGCAGCTCTGCACAACTGGATCAAGATGACCAGCCCGGCCCATCAGGGACCTCGGGACAGTCGGTTCCTCTGACACTGGCACAAGCCACCACAGAGTCTCTCCTCTCAGGAAACACCACCACAGCACCCACCCAGCGGGCCCATCCCTCTGTCCTCAGGACACGTCAAGCAGCAGTGTGTCCACCACTACAGGGAACCCAGGCAAACACACAAACCCAAGAAAATCAGGGACTTGGGGCAGTGTCAGTGGGCACACGGTTCAGGGGACAGAGGAACAGGAAAACAGGGGAACTGGGAGGACTGCTGTGCGACAGGGGGAGGACATGCCAAGGGAACCCGCTCTCCACGAGGCCCTCTCCAATATCATGGGAGCGTACCATCATTCCCAGGAGACAATGGCAACGGTACTGGCCAACTTTCAAGAGACCCAGCTGCTGCAGGAGGAACACTATCTGGGGATCAGGGAGGAACTGAAGTCCATTAACACCACCCTGGTCACCATTGTAGGGGTGCTGCAGGACCTTGTCAACACCAGGAGGGACACTGTGGCACAACAAGGGGCCCCTGACAATAGCCTGGATGATGAACAGCCCTCCACCTCCGCCGGCGCTAGTGAACAGGAGGCACCGCCACAGGACCACGACACCAGCACCCCACCCCCGGCAGATGGAGAGCCACCCCGCTAACGGTCCCTGAGATCCAGGAACAAGACACAGAACATTGCCAAGACCCCTGCCAGGAAATGAGACCCCCCCCTGAATGTCACCCTTCTGTCCCACTTTGTCACCCTGTCCATCCTTCAACTGCCCTTGCTCCACTTCCAATGCCACTTTGGACAATGCACCTGTGAAACAAATAGACTGGACTCTGCCATGGACATTCCTCCACCATCACCCCTGCCCATTTTACAACCCCCTCCACTTATTTGCACAGAAATAAACACACATCAATCACAAAACAATCTGGAGTCAGTCTGTGATTTCACTAATGTGTAATTGCAATAACTATGGGCTATAGCGATGTCAATTTAATTGTTCACATACCGATGAAACACAGCTGTAGGACTGGAAGAAATATAGCAGAGATCACAAAGTGGGACCCACATCTGTTAAATGGAAAGGCAAAGTGATAAGTCAGGGTCCATACACTGAGTGAAAATGACAGACTTATTATAGCTCAAACAATAGTATGAGATGTGTGAGGCAGTAACATCTTCTTACTGTGTCTCACTGGAAGTATTGCTGGATAACGTTGTTTCTGTTGTTGATATCCTCTTCTTCTGTCTCCTCTTCTTCACTGTCCACAGGCTCCACAGCTGCCACAAGACCTCCAGCTGGAATATCCTCCTGCAGAAAAGGCACCTGTCATCGCAAAGCCAGGCTGTGCAGCATACAGCAGGCCACGATGATCTGGCACACCTTCTTTGGTGAGTAGTAGAGAGAACCACCTGTCATATGGTGTACTGGAACCTGGCCTTCAGGAGGCCGAAGGTCCGTTCGTGCACCCTCGTAGTTCACCCATGTGCCTCATTGTAACGTTCCTTTGCCCTTGTCCTGGGATTTCTCACTGGGGTCAGTAGCCATGACAGGTTGGAGTACCCAGAGTCACCTACAAATTTCGAGGGACAACTGTTAGACACACACTAACCCGTATGGACAACCCCATACCCAGACAACTATTCACAATGTAAAGGGTCCTTGTCCTCACCTATTAGCCACACACGGTGCCTCTGGAGTTGCCCCATAACATAAGGGATGCTGCTATTCCTCAGAATGTAAGCGTCATGCACTGAGCCAGGAAATTTGGCATTCACATGGGAGATGTACTGGTCGTCCAAACACACCATCTACACATTTATCAAATGGTAGCTCTTCCGGTTTCTGTACACCTGTTCACTCCTGCGTGGGGGTACCAAGGCCATATGTGTCCCATCAATGGCACCTATGATGTTGGGGATATGTCCATGGGCATAGAAGTCACCTTTCACTATAGGCAAATCCTCCACCTGAGGGAAAACGATGTAGCTGCGCATGTGTCTCAGCAGGGCAGACAACACTCTGGACGACATGTTAGAGAACATTGGCTGGGACATCCCTGATGCAATGGCCACTGTTGTTTGAAAAGACCCACTTGCCAGGAAATGGAGTACTGACAGGACCTGCACTAGAGGGGGTATCCCTGTGGGATGGCGGATAGCTGACATCAGGTCTGGCTCCAACTGGGCACACAGTTCATGGATTGTTGCACGATCAAGTCTGTAGGTGACTATTACGTGTCTCTCTTCCATTGTCGACAGGTCCACCAGCGGTCTGTACACCGGAGGATGCCGCTATCTCATCACCTGCCCCAGCAGATGTGCCCTATGGAGGAGAACAGTGAGCAGAGAGTGAGCCAACACTGAGGTATCACAAAATGTAATTTGCACATATTTATTAATCCGCAATGTGCCTGTTACTGTGTGTATGCAAGGCCTAGATAGGTGTGACGCAGTTATTATTAATGCCATGTGGCCCCCTGAAATGGCGGCTGCCTGACCTGTAAGGTGGGAAAAGGGGATATGAGGTAACTGCCCTGGAGTTCTACACCATTGCGGTAGGCGGTCGAAGACCGCGGCACAATCCTGCATTGGTTAAAATTGGACCCTATGGGTCCCAGGAGCCAATGACGATGTACGCCGGTGGTGACGGTACACACCGCCGCGGACGTGACCGCCATTTTCTGTTTGTTCACTCACTTGATACCTGACCTTCAACAGGAGAGGACCTACACTGCAAGTGCTGCTGTGACCTCAGTCTGGAAGTGACGATGGCTCATGTGTCTGGGGAAAAGCCCCCTGCCTTCACTTCGGAGGAGTTGGCGAAACTATTGGATGGGGTCCTCCCCCAGTACACACAACTGTACGGTGCTCCAGACAAACAGGTGAGTACAATGTGAGCATGCTGAATGGGCAATGCCTGTTTGGAGTGGTGTGGATGGAAGATACATAGAGGGGGGGACTTAGGCCTGCATGAGCGGACGGTGAGTGTGTGTGCGTCAGGGCAAGGGTGGGAACGTGGGCCAATGAGCATGACGATCCAGACGGGTAAAGATTTTCCTTTTCCCCTGTACTATTCCTCTAGGTCAGCACCCACCAGAAGAAGGATATTTGGCATGCCATCGCCAAGGCTGTCCAGACCCTAGGGGTCCACCACAGACAGAGCACCCACTGCCGGAAAAGATGGGAGGACCTTCGTCGCTCGAGCAAGAAGACGGTGGAAGCCCAGCTGGGGATTGCCTCCCAATTTGGGAGGGGTGCCCGTCGCACCATGACCCCCCTGATGTTTAGGATCCTGGCGATGGCGTATCCAGAGTTGGATGGGCGCTTGAGGGCATCACAGCAGCCACAAGGGGGTGAGTACAGTCACATTCATCTGACTCTGTGCGCATTACGAGGTGTCGGGGTGGGGGAGGTGGGCAGTGGGTTCCTCTAGGCTAGGGTGAGCTTGGAAGGCAAGGTCCCTTGTGAGGCAGGTTCAGTGGAACCCCAATGCCACTAGTGGTTAGTCCCATCTACACCTAGTCAGGCTCCTGTGAATTCCATGTGTGCAGCAATCGGGCTTAGGCCTTGTACCCCATGGGCATGTGAATAATCTAGGAACTATAAGTGCATGGCATAGTGCAGAGGGCTGCTGTGTCTGTAGTGTCCACCAACGGTAGTGGTTATGCATGCACTGAACATGTCTTTCTTCTCTCCCCCCCCCCCTTTTTTGTGGTCTCCCTGTACTGGTGTGCAAAAACACCATCAGGTGGAGGAGCAGTGGCACCAGAGAAGGAGGGAGCTGCATCCCCCTGGGCCCTGGAGGGTGAAACAATGGAGTCTGAAGCCACCAGTGGGACGGAGGGCGAGGGGAGCTCCACGGCGGGGACAGGAGGTGACAGCGACTCATCCTCTGAGGGGAGCTCCCTTGCGGTGGCGGGCCCCTCTGTGCCCCCCGCATCAACAGGTACAGCCGCCACCCCCCTACCAGCACCGCCCTCCGAGCAGCCCCTCAGCGTGTGTCCCGTGCCGGCTCACCCAGGAGGGTGGGCATCTCCTTCGCCCCAGGGCACCTCAGGCCCTGCCCCAGTCAGCCCTGCTGCCCTCAGTGAGGAGGCTATTGACCTCCTGAGGTCCCTCACTGTTGGGCCGTCTACCATTGTGAATGCCATCTAGGGTGTTGAGAGGCACTTGCAACAAACAAATGCACACCTGGAGGGCATTCATTCTGGCCAGGCAGCCCAACAGAGAGCATTTCAGGCTCTGGCCTCAGCACTGATGGCAGCCATTGTCCCTGTGTCCAGCCTCCTCCCTCCAACTTCCTCCACCCAGACCCAATCCCCTGTACCTCAGCTTAACCCCAGCGCACCATCAGACCAGCATGCACACACCTCAACACACAAAAGTGACTCAGGCAAACATAAGCACCACACATCCCACAGGCGCTCACACAAGTATCATACTCATGCAGACATACCAACATCCACTGCCTCCACTGTGTCCCCCTCCTCCACCTCTCCCTCCTTTCTCCCAGTCTCGTCTCCACTAACACCTGCTTGCACTACATCTTCAGCCACTACCTCCATCACCAGCACGCCCATCACCACACACCGCTCACGTGCACTCACCACCCCACTACCATTCACACATCCTCTGTGTCCTCTCCCAGTGTGTCAGTGAGCCCTCCTCCCAGAGTACACAAACGCAGGCACACACCCACCCAACAGCCATCCACCTCACAACAGCCTCCGGCCCATGCACCTTCACCCAAATTCTGCAGACATACACCTCCTACAACCACTACCTCTTCCTCCACTTCCAAACCCCCTCCATCTACCCGTCCCAATGTGTCTAAAAAACTTGTCTTGGCTAATATTGACCTCTTCCCTACACCTCCCCACCCGTCCGTCCACTAGGACCTGGCTTTCCAGGTCCCAACCCAGCACCTCAGCCACCACATTGCCAGCCACAGTGGTGCCAGCAACTGCATTCTATTGGAGTGCGCCAACCATCAGGGCTGCCAGTGTGCCACGGAGCAAGGGCAAGGACATTCTGCCACCTGCCAGGCTAAAAAAGTTGCCCACATCCCAGAGGGAGAAGCAGAAAACACCTGCCACCAAGGGGTCAGTGAAAACGAAAGGGGATAGTGGCAAGACAGCTGCGCCACAATCAAAGGTGGGGAAGGGCAAGAAACTGAAGGGCATGTCAGGAGAGGGCATGGTGGCACCGACTGAGGGACCAGTGTCACACCTTCTTTCCATGTCGACACCAACCTGTACGGCAGAGAAGACCGCCACCTGCACCGCCACCTGCACTGCCACAGACCCCGCCGCCAGCACCGCTGTCAAAGACCCCGCCGCCAGCACTGCCGCCACAGACCCCGCCGCCACAGAGCCCGCCGCCAGCACCGCCGTCACAGAGCCCACCGCCAGCACCACTGCCACAGACCCCGTCGCAAGCACCGCTGCCACAGAGCCCGCCGCCAGAACCGCTGTCACAGAGCCCACTGCCAGCACTGCTGCCACAGAGCCCGCCGCCAGCACCGCTGCCACAGAGCCTGCCGCAAGCACCGCCACGACTGACACCGCCACAAGCACCGCCAGAAAACACGAGACTATTGCATTCCAAATGCTTGTTTATTCTTCCCCTGTTGTTGCTTGATCCTACTTGCCCCCTACTGCTCCGTTGCTTGCTCTATGGTTGTTGTTTACTCCCCCCTCATTACTTGGTTTATCTGTTACTTGTCGGCACTTATGTATGGACAGGAGATTCATGACATGAGTTCAGTCACTTATTTTCCACAGGGAGTGTGCTCTAAAGCGCTATCAGTCCTTTTCGGCTGTTCACCCTAGATGCTATTGATGGCAGCAAAAGACAGGCAAGAAAGAAAATGTATTTGTAATTAGACTTCAGGAAGTACTGAAAAATGATGGGTGACTAAATGTCAGTAAATGAAAGCCTAATATCGCAACATCTGTCTTATGTGAAAAGCGCTGGATTTCGCTCGGATCTGCACTGTGAAGACCTGGAAACCACAAATCTTCTGCCTGTGGTTGACGCACCCATTTCACTAGAGTTGAGTGTATCCAGTTGAGGTCATATTTAGTGGCTAATTACACCTAAGCATTCAGAAGAGATGTCTATGCTTCATCACATTATTGTAGGTTTGAATACTGGAGGCAGTTGTGTTAGGAGTCATTAAATACCTGTTATGTAGCGCCAAGATCCCCACAGTGGGTGAGCTTGTGCTTCTGAATGCTTATGGTGTGCACTTATGTCCTCCACCCTCCCCTCTCCCCCCTCCCCCCCACACACCCTGGGTGTCCCTCTTGGGGGTCTATTTCTTGTCCTGGGGCCCCTCTTTGCCCCGCCCCTCTTCCCTCACATCTCCCCGCCCTCGCTGTAATTAATACGTTGGGAGCGTGTCCCCGCTGAAATGTATTAATCACGTGGCTGTGTTTTGTTTTGTGTCTAGATTCTTCCTATCCACATCTAGCCTGCATCAGGAAGGATGCCAAAGTCTGGGAACTAGGAGAAGCAAAGGCTGTCAATGCTTCAAAAAGACCGCACGTAATATTGTAGAACGCATGTTGTAAAACGAGTGAAAAGTTGTAACACAGAAATAATTATTGGAGACCCCCAGAAAGCGGCGTCTGCATGTTTCTGTGCTTTCTGCCATTGCTTAAGGGTACATCTGCTCTTGCCCGGGGTCAGATGGCACGGCTTGTGCTCACATACAGAATAGTTTGTCACGGTATGACGCAGGGACTAAGTATACAATGTTTGCTCATGGCTTAATTCCGCTTTTTTTAATGTTTTTTTTTTTTAACTTTAGGCACATGCTTTCTCAGTGTCCATGATTATTATTACAAACACCAATAAAATTTGGGCTACAGGAGTCCTCCCACCTCCCCTGCCAAACAAAGATTAAAGTTTTTCAAATAGCACAAAACTATTTCTCGCTTTTTTGTGTGCTCCATTAACACTAGTTAGTGACTGGGGCAGATCGCTGTAATAACGGATAACCCTGACCCCTCTTTGTTACCTGTCGCCCTATCTGTGCTACCTTTGTCCCAGGGGCCATGAGGCAGTGACAGAACTGGGAGGCCAAAGGCACGATGGATTTTATTTGCTTTCAGTGCTTGGCCCTTCATGCAGCCCCGCAGCAGGAAGTGGTAGGTTGTTGAAAGGGAAAGGACGGGGCAGTAGTCCAGACCTGTGATGTCATTATAGCGTTAAATTGTGCATTATGTCATCTCTACTACCCATGGCCTTTGGTTGAATCATCCCCCATGGCGGCTGTCAAGTAAATAACAAGCCCTGGCAAAGCCAGTAGTTCTGGCTGTGTTATAGACGAAAGTACGTCTACACTGATTGGTTGTTTTGTATCTATGGTTGTGTGGGTGAATGTGAGAATGCGTCAGTGGTTGGGCAGATAAGTGAATGCTCCGATGGATGAATAGGTGAGTGTATAAATGAATGGTTGAGTGCTTACATGGATGCATATTAAAAGGTTACACCAGTTGGACATGCAGTTCGGAAAATGTTATAAAAATGCCCAGAGCTAACATTAGTCTGCCAATCCAAGCATTATACGAGGTTGGCCACCACCATGCCGAGAATACCCACATTATATAAAGAATTACTGCCACTATACCATTTAAAGCCAATAACGACGACGGTATGTTCACATAACCCCGTTAGGAATGTTTATCTTTTCCCCATCATGAAGTAATATGTGCATGCTCATATTTGTAGTATCACTCAGTAATCCTGGTTACATTTACTGATTTGCTCCATCGCCCTCAAATTCTTTGTACATGTTCATTTTTTCCACATTACTCAGTAATCAAAGGCATATCTTCCTATATGCCCGTCACTTTATAATCCTTCTTGCAAGTTTAGTTTGCACGATCTCTCATTATGGATCTTTCTATCTGTGTATGTGGAATGGTACTGGAAATGTCTGCTTTAAGGCTGAGATGCCCGGGGGGGGGGGGGGGGGGGGGTGAGTGTTGTATTTTATAAATGCCTTCATTCAGTCTCTTACCTCATGCTATTGGCTGTTTGGTATGTTATTCCATTTTCTATGGAGTATTTGCTTTGCACAGCATTAAGGACTATTTTACATTTCAAAAGTACAGCAAATTATCGCACATTAAATTCATACATGCATTCATTGCAAAGTGCAACCGTTACAGTTATTCTTTTCACTGTGGTGGATTTTTAAAATGTTTTAGACAGGACTCTAGTATTTTCTGTTCCATGTTTGTCTTCCACATTGTTCTTTAAACCCTGTGGTCCTAATTACGAGAGGCTCGTAAATCATAGTGGACCCCTAATGGGAGGAGATGGGCTCATCAGTATTATACATTTGATTTTTCACATGAAGATTTCGAATGCTGAAACGTCAGGGTGAACCTCTGGGTAGAGGTGGTGGAAACCTGTGAACTCCTATTACTTCCAATTACTGGGACCCCTGGTAATGGTAATTTCATAAAGGGCTCCTACTGTTTTCTCCATCGGTCTCGTACCATTGCCCTTCCTCTTCGAGGTTATCACGACAAAAAATAAACTTGGCAAAAGCCAATAAATCTGGCTTAATGAGCTAACACATGCAAATAGTGGCAAACACAAATGTGGCTTCCATGCACATTAAGACCAGACCTATTAGCTTTGCCAATGCTTACTTTAGTCAGCCTTGCCTGTCTGAACTAATGGAACCTGAAGCTATAGTTCAAAGCCAGTTGAAACTTCACATTATGCCCAAAAGAATCATATTTTCCTCTGATATGCATTAAAACTAAAAAGAGTTTCTATACCTGTTTCTAGGTCGAGCATAGCAGCATGCATGCACAGCTTTTCCGACATTTTGGTATGTATCTGGGCTTTTAACAACGCCCACCTCACGCCAATCAATACCACTCGTTCGTGGGCTTGTTCTTCAATAATCATTTGATGACATTGGTAAATGGTTTGTTTGTCCCTCCTTGGGGAGGTTTTGTCACCGCCTTGGCTATCGCCCCTGGTATATGGCTAATTGCACTTTTGCCAATAAGTTTGACTGCGAGCGAACTTCTTTTTAGGGTTCAGCGCAAAGAGCTCTGTCCCTGGTGTAATCTCTCTATGGGCTTTTAACCACGCCCATCAGTTTGATTTGTTCGTGGGCTTGCCGTTTAAAATTCTCTACAATTCATTAGTGAAAGGCATGCATACATCATGCCTTTTCCAGTGTTTAGCCCTCTTCGAGCGCACAGGCCAACTACTGAAAACATATGGGACTCAGGCCCGTATTTATACTTTTTTGCACCGCATTTGCGTCGTTTTTTGACGCAAAAACGGCGCAAACTTGCAAAATACCATTGTATTTTGTAGGTTTGCGCCGTTTTGGGTCAAAAAGCGGCGCAAATGCGGCGCTAAAAAAAGTATAAATACGGGCCTCAATGTTTTCTGTATGGTTTCTGGACTACTTTTTCTCTTTATTTTGCTGGCAGCGCGATATCACTGGGCAGTAGTTCCATGACATCGACCCTGTTAGATGACGAATTGCACTTTTGCCGGTAACATGGCTAATTGCACTTTTGCAGGTTACACGGATAATTGCACTTTTGCCGATAAGTTTCACTGCAAGCGAACTTCTGTTTCCTTTTGTGTGTCTCCGTCATGCTTCATGGTGGCCGTGGGCTCGCTTATGTGAAACTGTTTTACTTTCCAGTTTAAGTGGCAAGAAAAGTCCAGTTAGGAGTTTAAAAAGCAAAGCGCTCTAACTTGAGCAAACGTGAGACCCGTTGCATTGCAAATGCTTGTTTTTTCGTTCACGTGAGCAACACAGCAAGGCAACTTGCTGCACTGCATTTCATGAAAGGGAAAGAACAGAAAAGCTCCACATCTACTATGATACAGCACACTTCTGCTCTCTCCCAGCACTGGTTCACTGTGTGCTTCTTAGCGGTAACAAAGGCATTCTTGCACCAGGGTATAAAGTTGCCTGCTTTACGGGCAGGATTGTTACCTTCCTTCGTAAAAGCAATGTTGCAGAATGTGCATGGAAAAAGCACGTAATGAGGAAATATAAACATATTTCTCCTTGCAGTGCCTCTGTGGAGTAGGTGCACCATTTTACAAGTCTTTGTAAATCGGGTAAATGTATGGATGGCTGCATGAGAACGTCCATGCTTCCCCGTGTAATGCCTACCTGTCGCAAAATAATGCATAGCCATGCTATGCGCTTTTTATTTACTAAATCACACAAAGACATGTCATTCCTCTTCTTTTTCTAGTTTCAACCACAGGGCTGCTATGCACTGTTTCTACATTCAATTCTGCTCTTAGATATGTTTATTTTGATGCTTTTCAGAATGCATATAACCTGATTTTTCCTCTCTCAGACTAGGGAGTCCAAAAACAGAACCCACTGGAGCACTGGAACTGGAACCAGAATCAATGAAGGATCCACTGCCACCACAAAAAAGTGCTGTTCTCATCTCACACAAGAAATGGATGGAGGACTCATGCAGGTATCGCCAATCCATACTCTGGGTTCACCTGAGTTGTAGTGAACTTAGAATGACCAGGCACATTGCTGTAATGCATTGTAGAAATAAGCTGTCATTTGGCATTCTGACAAGCAGGACACATAGGGGCATATTTACGAGCCTCTAGTGCCACCGAAGCATCACTTTTTGTGATGCTCCATTGCCGCTGGGCACTGCGCCATATTTACAAGGCGGTGCTAAGCCACTTTTTGTGGCTTAATGCCACCTTGTAAATATGGGTCCCTCGGATGCAGTTTTCTGCAGCAGAGGGGTGTGCAACTGGTGTGAGGGTTCCACAGCATCACCCATTGCTTTTGATGATATCCCAGATTTACAAGGAATTGAAAATCTGAGGCAGTGCCAAAAACTAACACCACCCCTGGGGTTGCATTAGCATGGCACAACAAGGAGAAATACTTTTTATTCTCCTCATTTTTGCTTGCACACATAGAAAGAGCAAAACACCATGAATTAATGTTTATGTGCAGGAAGGCGTCCCTTCCTGAACATAAACAATCATTCAGTAATGACAATTTGCTACTTATATGTGTGCTGCATTGGGCAGCACACATAGAAGTGCCAAATCTCCAATGTAATTATTTATGTGCAGGAAGGGGAACTTTGCATGGCTTCATATGGCCTTGTAGATATTGTTGCTGCGTTGCCTTACATTGCGACAAGGTTGCCTTCCATAGGCATTGTAGTGGGTTTTTCCATGTTACACCTGTTGGTTTTAATACTTTCCCAGATTTACAATGCAATGTAAGGATGGGAATGTGTCAAAATATTACGCCTCCCTAGGGCAAGTGCAATGGGGAGAAATAAGTTTATTTCTCCTCATTTTTTCCTCTTTATATGTTGTAGCGGGGCATCCTCAGATGCCCCGGGGGTACGTCCTAATCCGCTGACGGCCCCAGGAGTACTTCTGGTGCTGGATTATCTGACCCGGAAGCACCTTCCAGAGGAGAACGGAACGTGGAAATGCCGGGAACCACTGGGCTTTTAAACAGCCCGGGAGCCAGAGGAGAGGCGACCTTCACCAGATAAGTCGAAGCCTTCAATAGAGAAGCCACGGAAGAGGGACGCACCGACCACGACGCGGGACGCCAAGGGCCACTCCCGGAAGCGGCCCAGCGGACTGGGCGACTCAGAGGCAGCAAAACGCTGAAGCCGGCCATGCCCTGGGAGAGCGTGGCCCAACCAGGTGTGGGATGGGGGCGGGTGAGAAAGGGAACTGGTTTGGTTGTTATTCCGTTTTGGTGCTTTGTTTTACTTTGAAGAATCCTCGTTAACTACTAAACTGGCCCAGATAAACAGACAGGAACACGGTCTGAAGTGTTTTTTTTTTTTTTTGGGTCGTTTTTTTTTTCTTTTTTCCTTTTCAGGAAGCTTGTGTTTAGTTGTACGGGGCCACTACCAAGCTATAGGGCAGCCCAAAATAAAAATACAATTTCAATAATCTCAAGGAAACAGTAGAATCAGGGCTTTAAATCTTCATTTATTTATTATAAATATGGTAGTCATTTGTTTGAGCATGAGAGAAGACAAAACAATAACGCGCAGAACAGGAAAAGTCCAGTAAAGACAGGAAAACAAAAGCAAGCAAGAAAGAAAGGAACAAAAGAAGAGAAAGAGAAAGCACAACAGGAAGGCAAGGGAAGTACAAGACTAGAAAGATAAACAGAAATAAATACAAAGAGAGACCAGCACCAGAAAAGAAAGGTAGAGAGAAAAGAAGAGGCAACAAGAAAAGAGAAGGAATATAAAACAAAAAGAGGACATACTTACCAACCTCTGTCTTGTTTTCCTTTGCATGCTCCTCCTGAGTTGACCCTGAATAAGAGAAGAATGATGAGAAAAGAAAAGCGGGAAGATTAAAAGAGAAGGCAAAGACAAAGAAAGAGTCAAGACATCATGAATATTAATAGACTGTTTAGAAAACCTCTTCATTTACTTTAATAAACCATTATAACAAAGACAAGTGTGCTCCTCCATTTCTGACGCTCTCTTACATATCTGTTCTTCATTATGCAGCACACATAGAGAGAGAAAAAAGCCTCCATGGATTGTTTTTGTGTAGGAATGTGCCCCTTCCTGCACAGAAACAATCCTGCATGTAACGCAGGCGTCCTTGCACCATGGTGGAAGGGTACCTGCGTTGGCGCTAGGCAACAAATAGTGTGCCAGTGGAGGGGCAAAGGACAGAAATTCATGGTATCTTGTAAATACAGTGCATTTCTGCCCTTTCAAATTGGCATAGGGCAGCGCTGCAAAAATACTTCTGGTGCTGCTCTACGCCAATTTGTTGTAAATATGCCATTGGTTTTTAGAATCTCACGCATTTTGAGTAAGAGCATTTTGCTTGTTCATTGTCAGCGTTTGCACCCTAAAGGTTGTACACCAACAGGTGAAGGAGTTTGTCTTCAATTGCTGTCATGTTGCACCTCAGCACCCTTCAAGGAACTGGGAAATGTTTTGTGAAACACAGGCAGTGAGGCATAGACAGGAATGTAGCCCCTGCATACATAGAGTATGTGACATAATTTATGGTGTTCAGTGTCAAGCACCAGCTCAGGTACATTGTAGTGCTGAATGCCTTCAGGGTGTATTTATGTCAGATTGATGACAACAGTGGTAAAAGACTTGGTTTACTGTGCTTTCTGTGTTGGCCATGCACCATGAGAGTATCGGGGTGGGGTTTTGGCAGTAAGCTTTCGAACCTTTGCATACCTGTCTTTGTCCAGCAGTAAAAAAGCTTCAAATCAGCTGCCTAAGAACTAAAGCATCATATGTGTAGGGTCCACTTCATTCAGACAACATAGCACCCCCAGACCGTTGCCACATGATTCTGAAAGGAATCATTGGCATGTGTGTACTGCCGCTACACACCAGTGCACTGCGGGTCAACGGCTTCAGCACCATATGTCACGGACTCTAAAGTAAGCAAGGGAAATGGCTTTGCCTGCCCTCCAGGTGGAAAGTAAATATGATTCATAATTGGCTTACAGTGAGCCCTTCACATTCCTGTACCCCAGTGTTGCTGCACCTGCTGTACTAAAAATAACTATGCCTCTTGCACAGATAATGCACAAGAGAAACATTAAATTAAAAGTGTGTTCTAGTTCACTACTGATGCACTAAGGCCTTGTTGTTCTGTTTGCTCATTCACTCAGAATCCCTGCAATTATGTTGAGCCCTTAAACTGCCCTTGGGTTGCTTATTGTGTGTGAAAAGCCCCATAAATGCCCAAGTTAGTTAACATTTCTTAATCCCCTTTAAGCCCTCCAGACGGCTGCATTGACAGTGTGACACCTTTTTTTGGTACACTGTGAGTGCGCCTCCTAAGGGCCTCTTTGTGCAGAGACAAAGGCATTCCCTCATTGGCAAGGATCACACCCGCATGCAAATGAGGTAACACCCTCTCATGATAGCACTGGCACTACACATCCTACAGCACTATCAGGGTTACAGAAGGAGACCCACAAGCATCTTCAACCCTCTTCTGTGTTACCACTGTATCCCTGGGGCACCCAAAAGGGGTGTACCCAGGCCACAATCTGTAATACGACCCCTGATGGGTTAATGTGTGACATGATAATTTCTGATTGTTGAGAGCACATTGTTAATGTCTGAATATGTGAGTGACACTTTGATTTGAGCCTGGATAGTTTGTGTCTGCTGCCCTCGTGATGTACATTAATCTAAAACTTGGGAGGAAAGGCTGCTTGGCCTGATGGCATCAATAAGCATAGACTGCAGTGATAGGAGGGAGGATGCTGTATATTTTTGGGGAGAGGATCTCAGAGAAATTATCTGATCAGTAATCCCACAGCAGACCAGCTGTTCTGAATATATATTTGATTGGGTACAATCACAGTAGTGGCACTGTACCAATGCCGTCATTGCACCGAGGTCACATTGGTTGCTGCCAACTCCCTCCCTCTATCCTGTGCTCACGTGCTTCCAGCTCCTCATCACAGCACACAAGGTGTGGTGCTAAAAACGTAGCTATATCGTGCGCAGCCCCAGACGTTGTGTGTTAGTATCACCTATGACTGGAACGTGGGGTCGGGAAGAAGCAGCAAGTAACGTTAGAAGTCACAGGTACTGTTGCAGCCGCTCCATATCCTTGGCATGCATGGTGCGCTCCTACTGACAGCGCCCCATCCCTCACAGCCTCTGCCCCTGCATTCTGGTTCCAGTGTTCCATTTACTCTCCCACCTGCTTCCTCATCTGCTGTTGTTGCCTTGTTTACTCCCCACTACCTGTTCCTCTTTTCCTCCTGGATCACCTAGTAGCATAACTCCTGTAGGGTTCGGTGCCAAGACATCATGATCAGTATTTCGACTTCCAATACTGTTATGTCGTTAACTATTGTTTACAAAAATATTGTCCCACTGGAGTTTCTGTTATCAAATCTACATCTATTGATGGGATGGTATTCTTGAAAACGATATTTGATCCACACCTTTCGTGTCAGAGTTTATTTCTGCAGCGAGCGTCCTGACGTACAGCCTCCCTTTGCTCTGCTGGTTCCCTCATCACTATGCGTTCGCTTTGGTTGTGGAAGCACGGTCCCCGCACCCCCTGCTGCTGCTCAGCTTCCCTCCTGCTGCCCCATATCATGGCATCGCTGTCCGCGACACGCGTGCGATAATCAGCCGGGCGTCACCCACGCTGCCTGCCCTGCCCGCAGGGCGCCCTCCGCCCGCAGAGATCACAGACGGAAGCTCCACTCGCCTGCGGCTGTCGCCGGAAGCTGCGTCTTTACTCTCTGCGGGGTTCCAGGAGAACTGCGAGCCCTGAGCCCAAACCAAGCTAAACCTCATCTCCGACTGTTCATCTGCTCTGTCCACAGTGTTCACTTTACTGCTGAAATCGAGGGCTATTGCTTTGACTTGTCACTCACTAACATTGTTTAGCGTTCGAACAAGTATACTCTGGAACGCCTCATATTAGGGGTCAAACAGTGGCAGCAAAAAGGAGGTGGAATCATGAGGGGCAGTGTCACGAGGAGCCTGAATGTCAACTTATACTTGCATTTTTTAAGAACTCTGCTCCAAAGACACAAGGAATAATGTGACAGTAAATCTGTTCTGGCTCACTTAGCTGGTCACAAACAGGCACAATTTAAAATATTTTACAGGGGTTAATACACGTGCTGCATGGATCTTTATCCACTCGTCAATTCCCAGTGTCTGATTAAGATAAGATAACTCTTGCGGATAATGCACTTGCTAGAGAGATAGGTGTATGTTCTAGTTACAGGTTTCAATCATTTTAAAACAGCGTAGAGGACAAATGTGCCTGGTGCAAAGCCGCTTTTTATTTTATATAACCAGCTATTTGAGTTACTGTTTTTTATCACAGATTCGTGTGTTATCTGCAGGTCATAAGTTAAATACTTTGAACATACCACAGGGGAAACATCACTTACATCGTGGTAAATGCAACCAAATGCATTTACGACCATGCATTTACAACGCATATGCGTTTACCACGCATGGCTTTACCACGCATGCCTTTAGTTTTTACTATGCATATGCCTTTACCAACTATGACTTTACTACGAAATGTTAGTGGTAAAGACATTCGTGGTAAAAGCATATGCATTGTAAAAACATTTCGTGGTAAGTGCATGCGTGGTAATGACCATGCATTGTACTTACCGTGTTGTAAAGGCATGCGTTGTAAGTGCATGCGTTGTAAGTGCATGCGTTGTTCCCTCATACATCCATTTTTAGTATAATCATAGTGAAGTTAATGTGTGACTGGTGACTTCTCTTTCACTTTGCATGCACTTTCACACTTGATTCTTAGCTCGACTGACCCAACCATTTTGTTTTACTGTTGTTTTGTAGTTGTAGCTATTTTATCGATTAGACATTTGCATCCTCTGCATCTTTACTTCTTGCTCGATGAGGGCAGTTGAAAAATGACAGTAAACCTTTTTAGGTCCCAAATCATTTTCAGAAGGTAAAGATTATCATAAAGGGAAACCACAGAAAAACTATAAATCTGTATTAATGGTAGAATTTGTTTTTCCATTTTTATCATTTACTTGATTTAGCGGTTTGAGTTAGCAATGGAAGGGGGTATACTATGAGTGATCCTGTTGGTCAGTGAGCGAGCAAGTACTATGATTACACAAGGAATTGGACACCATCGGTGAGTGAGCTTTTAGCTTAGTACTGTGAGTAATTTTGTGTAAATGAATAAATTATATGAGTTACGCAGAGTGCAAATACTCTCAATGTCTTTATTAGGGAATACTATTAGCACCAGAGCTTGCAAGAGTACTTTCGCTAAGTGAGCGTGTATGTCAATGAGTGGTATGAGTTAATGATGGAATGCGTACTGTCAGTGAGTGAACATCTGGGTGAATGATTACTCTATATAGGTGAGTGGCATGAGTGAGCCAAGGAGTGAGCACTGTTGTGGGTGAAGGAGCTGTCAGCAAATAAGCTTGTGGTTGAGTTGGAGTTCAACAGATTATATCCAAATCAGAGCACAAGGATATGATCCTCTCCAAAACATATTGCAATACATTTAGCGGGGAAAGGCTTAAAAGGAATGACCCATGCAGCTAAACCTGATAAGCAGTATTTAGTAACATTAGTGCAGTAAAGGAGGGGGATCCTGTTGGGTCCCCGATTCCGCAGCTACTACTGGGCTGGACCTGGGATCTGCTCCTGCCCCAGTGAAATATGATGACTTTGTCCTGGTGTAATTTGCAGACATAACCAGCGCACAATCAGCAGCACCCACACTTTGTTTTGCATTCAGATCAGCACCCTGCAGGGAGTGAGGGTGGATTCTTTTTTTCCCCTTTCCACTCGAGACACAAGTAGCAGCACTTATTTTGCTTGAGTCTCATCCTAACTGGGAGCTATCTGACGTTTAATTCCTTGATGCCAGTGCCATGAGGGGAAACAAAAACACGCAGCTTGTTGTCACTTCAAGAATGTGAGAATTATCTGTCCAAAAACATTTACAGAAATTACTATTTATAGGGAACTTACTGATTGAATCATACAAGTGTGTGAGCAAATCTATGGGAAATGTTACAAAAGACAATGACTGTTACAAGCTGTGTCAAACATCAACTATGCTGGAAAGCATTAATTTACAAGAGGCCTAGGTTTGGACACACACTAAGTCAATATTTAAAACGTGTGTGGGATCTACAGGCGCAGTGGTTGGGCTGTTTGTACTAACAAATGTTTATTACTACTCAAAGGATCCTATTTCCACACTTTAAAAAACAAGACTGAGAAAATACACAATAAGGCTCTTATATGTGTGCTGTGCAGTTTGCATGCAGCTCCTTGATGCAGATTTATAACTCACTGTGGTATGGATGTGTGATGGAACAATGCATGCACTTACAATGCATGCCTTTACAACGCAGTAAGTACAATGCATGGTCATTACCACGCATGCACTTACCACAAATTGTTTTTACAATGCATATGCTTTTACCACGAATCTCTTTCCCACAAAATTTCGTAGTAAAGTCATAGTTGGTAAAGGCATATGCATAGTAAAAACTAGAGGTAAGTATAACCTACATTTTATATGTATGTATATATATATATATACATATATATATATACGTATATATATATATATATATGTATGTATATATATATATATATAAATGTGTGTGTATATATTTACATACTTGTAATATATATCCATTTCTCTATATATGTGTATGTGTATATATTTAAATATAAATGTAATATATATACATTTCTCTATGTGTGTGTGTGTGTGTGTGTGTATATATATATATATATATACCCATCCTAAAACCTAAAAATGCTCTTACCAACCCAAAACCCATGCCCACCGTAAAACCTAAAAAAGCCCTTACCACCCCAAAACCCATACCCACCCTAAAACCTAAAAATGCCCTTACCACCCCAAAACCCAGCCCACCCTAAAACCTAAAAATGCCCTTACCGCCCCAAAACCCAAGCCCACCCTAAACATTTAAAAATGCCCTTACCACCCCAAAACCCATGCCCACCCTAAAACCTAAAAATGCCCTTACTGCCCCAAAACCCATGCCCACCCTAAATATGCCCTTACCACCCCAAAACCCATGCCCACCCTAAAACCTAAAAATTACCTTGCCACCCCAAAACCAATGCCCACCCTAAAACCTAAAAATGCAATTACCACCAATAACTTTTACTCACCCTAAACACTATACGTATATATATATTTATAGTTCAAACATAAATAAGTGATTTTAAAGCAGAATTCCACAAGTTAATTTTTCTAAAGGAGAATACAATCATATTAAAATACTAATATTATATAAAGAAATAATCAAATAACAAATTCACTTTATTTTTCATTTACAACTCAATTTCTATTATTCTCGCCATTAATTCAATTAATTGTATATTACCATTTATTTCATCCTACATTTTCAAACAATTTGATAATAAATGTGACTTTAATAAATAACCAAAGTATTGTTCCAAATTTAAATCTCGTGTGAATCAGGACTTACTTAAAAAAGAACATTCCTATCGAATGCTCACAAGATAATTGAGACAGTTATTGAAATTCTCATCACGATCAAAGCATTGTTTAACATTACAGATTTATAAAATGTATTATTTGGATTATGCACCTATAAATGAACATAAAGTTCTTCATCATTGTTCATCCCAAAAGGGGCCTTAGTTTTCATCCGAATTTTGAATCTCGATTCTAATTGCCTCAACTTTCTAACTCGATCCCCTCCTCTTTCATGATCTGGGATATGATCTATACCGTAATATCTCAGTGTCTTCCAATCATTTAATGTATGTGTATGTAGATGTCTGGCTGTTGCATATGTGTAATCTCTATGAACAATGGCTCTAATATGTTCAAGGATTCTTTTCTTTAGCGCACATATTGTGCTGCCAATATATTTAAGGCCACAATGACATTCTATAATGTAAATTACATATTTTGTGTCACATGTAATTTTGTGTTTGATGAGCCATTCCTGTCCATTTGATAATTGATAATTGATAATGACAATTTTATAATAAATGTGACTTTAATAAATAACCAAAGTATTGTTCCAAATTTAAATCTCGCTGTGAATCAGGACTTACTTAAAAAAGAAAATTTCTATCGAATGCTCATTTATAGGTGCATAATCCAAATAATACATTTTATAAATCTGTAATGTTAAACAATGCTTTGATCGTGATGAGAATTTCAATAACTGTCTCAATTATCTTGTGAGCATTCGATAGAAATTTTCTTTTTTAAGTAAGTCCTGATTCACAGCGAGATTTAAATTTGGAACAATACTTTGGTTATTTATTAAAGTCACATTTATTATAAAATTGTTTGAAAATGTAGGATGAAATAAATGGTAATATACAATTAATTGAATTAATGGCGAGAATAACAGAAGTTGAGTTGTAAATGAAAAATGAAGTGAATTTGTTATTTGATTATTTCTTTATATAATATTAGTATTTTAATATGATTGTATTCTCCTTTAGAAAAATTAACTTGTGAAATTCTGCTTTAAAATCACTTATTTATGTTTGAACTATAATTCACAGCATGCATCATGTGGGTATAATACTTTCCACTATAAAAGAAATTTGCAGTGTGAACTGGATGTTTGAACTCGAGAAAGACCATACGGTCGAAACGCGTTGTTCTGTTCCTTTGTTTCAAATTAAATCAAGAATTACTCGTACCTTGATGGAGTGCACTGCTAATCTTTGAATGGAGTAGTTATTTTTGGGTCTGGTTCACCCAGAGCGGTTGCACTGTTATTTTCGAGCGCAGCGCCTTTCACTGAACCGCTTTGCTCTTCGATATATATATATATATATATATATATATATATATATATATATATATATATATATATATATATATATATAATATGTGTGTATAAATATATTATTATATATATATATATGTATATCACTCAACTCACTTAATACTTACCTGTACTTACCTATAAAACCTTTACCACGCATACACCTTTACCATTCATGCTTTTACAACGAAATTTGTTGTAAAGGCATGTGTGGTAAAGGTATATTCGTGGTAAAGGTATGCGTGGTAAAGCCATGCGTGGTAAACGTATATGCGTTGTAAATGCATTGTGGTAAATGCATTTTGTTGCATTCACCGCGATGTAAGTGATGTTTCCCACTAAAACTGACATGCAATCTCAACCTCCCCCAGTTTTGACTGTGTTTCAACTTATTCGTATTTTGCTCCTTGATATGTGAAGGGTACTTCTGTTTTGATTTCCAGTGTAATGTCTGGAACTCCGTCAGACTCCTGCCCTGCCAATATTTGTACTCAGGTCCCTAAGGGTATCCTTTCTAGTCTGTCTTTGCCTCTGGAATGGGAATAGAAGCAAGCATTTTTGGTCCTCTTTTGAAAGTCTTCTGTACATTCCTCTACTCTCAGGGGCATTTCTGTTTCACCATTTCCCACCAGACTGTTTGAAAAAAATATTACTATTAATGTCTAGGCTTCTTGCTTTATCAAAAGTAGCACTTTACTGGATGTGTTTTGTTAAGTTATGTTGATTTGTCTATCACATTAATCACCTGAGATGGTATACCGATGCTTGGGCAGGTGTGTAGGTTTGTGGGCCCCAAGGTGCTGATACAAAGATCCAGGCTGCAGCTTCTTGTGGAACTCAGAAAAGCGAGGAAGAGACTCTGATGTGCTGTGGAAGGTTGCCCCATGTCTTGGGTGCTATTTATTAGAATGAGTGATCTCCAGTTTTGCTTTTGCAGATGCAGGGAATTTGTGCGAGTGAGGCAGAGTTTAGGTGTCTGGTGGGTTGGTGAAAGTGTATGCAGCTGTTCAGGTAGTCTGGTCCTGTGTTGTGTACGGCTTTGTATGTATGTGTGAGAAGTTTCAATTGGCTTTTGCTTGTGAATGGGGAGCCAGTGAAGCTTCCTGCGGTGCGATGTGATCTATGTGCAGGGTGGGAATTTGAGTATGAGTCTTGCTGCAGTGTCCTGAATGTACTGGGGTCTGTGTAGATGTTGTTTGGAGATTCATAGAGAGTGTTGCCATAGTTGAGCCTGTTGGTGATGAGTGCTTGCATGATGGCCCATCTGATGTTCTGAGGCAACTTTCACAGCATGTGAAGGATGTGGAAGCAGGAGGTGCACACTGCATTTACTTGAGATGTCATGTTGAGCTTGTCATATAGGATGATCCCTAGATTTCCTGAGTGGTCTGTGGTTATGGGCATTGATACTAGCTCTGATGGCCACCAGGTGGAGTCCCATAGGGAGGTCTTGATGCTGAATACCAGTACTTTGGTCTTGTCAGATTTGAGCTTCAGGCAGTTGGTTTGCATTCAGTCTGCTACCATGGTCATGCAGTTGGTGAATTTGGTTCTGGTGGTGGTTGTCTTGTTTTGTCAGGGATAGGATGAGTTGGGTGTCATCGGCGTAGGAGGGGAGGGTGATGTCTTGTGATTGGATGATGTTGTTAAGTGGTTTCAGGTTTATGTTGAAAAGGGTAGGGTTGAGGAATTATGCCTGTTTCTTGGTCTCTGATGTTAAGGGTGGTAGCATGACCCTTTGGATTCTTCCCATGAGGAAGGAACAGATCCATGTGAGAGCGGACCCTTGTATGCCAATCTTGTGATGTCTTCTGATGGATGTGTAAGATAGTGTTGAAGGCTGCAGAGAGGTCAAGCAGGATGAGGGTCACTTTTTCTCCTTGGTCAAGGATGATCCAAATATCCTTGGAGGCCACAATGAGTGCTGTTTCTGTGCTGTGGTTCTTTTTTTAAACCAGATGGAGTATTGTCTAGAAGGTGGTAAAGTTCAAGGTGGGTTATGAGTTGCTTGTTGATGGCGTTCTCAATCACTTTGTCTGGATGGGGTGCAGGGAGATAGGTCAGACGTCGCTCAGTTGATTCAGGTTGTTTTTGGACTTCTTGAAGAGGGCATGGATTTCTGAAAATTTCCAATCATCTGGGAATGTGATCAATGGTATGGAGGTGTTGACAATGTGAGTCAAGATGGTACTGATTGGTGATTTTCCCATGTTGTAGAAGTTATGGGGGCATGGGTCCATAGGGACTGAGTCAATGGTCCACATTATTGCTGCTGAGTTGTTTCTGATGAGGGTTGTCCATTTAGTCAGGCGACAATCTCATCTTGGTTGGTGGTGGGTAAGTGTCAGGAGTGGCTTCCTCAGGAGCAGTACCCTCAAATGCCCATCTTCTAGCAGCACCGACTCTGCATGTATATATACCAGAGGATTGGAGTGGCCAGATGAGCAGAAGGGTGTTAGGGACGGCACTACAGGGAGGTAGACCTGAAACAGCATTAGGTGATGATTAGTGTAGTGTTCAACTAGTGAGTAACACACTATCAAGTACATATACAATACAGTGGAATAGGCTTCACCTGTAGGGGATTGGAAGGTGTTAGACTCAAAGTCTTTGTCTCGTATAATCAGATCAGTTGGAATATTATGTTTCTTGCAAAGTACACTGAACAGCATATATTCTACTCACTTGGCTGGCACCAAGGTTCTGGTTACTGTTTGTTCCTTAAATTCTTGCCACAGACTTGACACACTCAGTTCCATTTAAGTTGAACTTAGTTCTGATGCAACACACATTCAGTGTTCAAATGGTTTAGATTTGCAAAATTGTTTCAACAGTTTAATTTACAACAGTTTTATTCACCAGTGCAAAAAATATCTGAAAAGATAGCTTTTAATCATGAAAGCAGTGCTTTCGCAGTGGAGGTCAATATGACAGGAGCTTTTACACTATTCTAAAAGGGCTCTTCATTATGAATTGCCTCTGCCCAGTTGTACGCTTGTGCAATAGTCAGGGAAGTGACCAAACTTCGGCATGCAAACAAGACCCAAAGAGCGCTTCCCTACTGTGATTCAGATGGGAGTTTTCAATGCTGTACAGGAGCCAGAACCACACTAATCACAAGCTCATGGCTCAGGGCATCACCCATATTTATATGATGGCCTTTGGAAAGATGGCAGCCATGACTCAGGAAGTCTCACGAGAACTTGCAGGTGTGACCTGTAGCTCACAAAACAACAAAGTTTTTTTCTGGCATATTCTACATGGCATGGCAGAGGACACCATAGTACCTTTGTCCTTTATACTTAAGCACACATTGCGCCTCATACTGCCCTATAGCATAGCACAATGCAATATTGCTGAGGTTCTGAACAGCATCCCTGTGCTTATAAGAAGTAGCATTCTTGATACATGTGGCATTATACATTGGGAAGTAGTGATCCTAGGATCAGGCAAGTGTGTCGCTCTGAGTATCGTCCTATCACAGAACATGATCATGCCAGGCCCACACAGTGTCTCAACTAGGTACACAGTATACTGTTTATTGTTTTTAGTTCTGAGCATGACCATACCGCAGTCCTGGGAAAGAGTGGTAATGCTTGAACATTCCGCCAGGGAGATGGCCTGATGAACCATGACAGTAGGTTAGCGATTATTTCTCTGGGGTTGGGTTGGTGCGCAAAGTTGCTGTTGATGTTTGCGATTTTCCTCTGGAAGAAATGTATTAAGTTGTTGCAGAGTTGTTAGGAGAAAGGGATATTGTTGACAATGGTTGAAGATGAGGTGAAATCCTTAACAATGGAAAAGATCTCCTTGCAGCTGTTGGAGCTTTCTTCAATGCAGTCTACTAGTGCTTTCTTCTTGGTGTCTCCTATTTGCTGGTTATATTGTCTGAGTGCAGCCTTACAGGTAGTGCTGTCAGTGGTGCCGTGGGTGGCACTCCATTTATTTTCTATCTGTTTAAAGTGTCATTTGGTGTCCCAGAGGTCTTCATTATACCAGCAGGCCTGCTTGTTTGATCTATTCTGCTTATTGGGTTTGGTGAGTGCAAGGGAGCCCATACAGTACATGATACAGTTGTTGAAGTTGCTGATATCCGTGTCGAGGTTGTCTTTGGGGCTAGGTTGATCCATGCTGAGGGCACTGAGCCAGTCGGCATCTGTGATTTTTGCCCCAGCTGTGGTGTGGAGTGCTGAACCTTGCAGGAGTGTTGACCTGAAGTCTCTTGATTTGAAAGTGGATGATGGGAGTTTGTTCCATTTGAGCAGTGTAGTAGAGTTGTATTTGATGCTGTTGCTTGTATTGAAGATAGGGTCCAGGGTGTATCCTGTCATGTGTGTTGGTTCTGAGATGAGCTGGGTGAGTCCGATGTTCCTCAATCTTTCGAGGAGTGCTGTGGAGCAGGGGTTGTTTCTGTCTTCCATGTTAAAGTTGAGGTCACCAAGGAGGTTGTAGGCTCTGGCTTTGATGGTGAGTGGAGCCATGAAGTCAGTTATATGGTTGGTAAAGGTGGCTTGTGGTCCAGGTGGTTGGTAGATAAAGATTCTATTTAGGATTAAGTTTTTTGAGATGTACATCTTGAGGTGATGGGTTCCATGAATGGGATAGAGTTCTATGTGGATGTTGAGCCATGTCTCTTTGATGAAGAGGATGTAAGGTGCATTCCTGCTCAGCAGGTCCCATATTTTGGTTATGTGTTTGATAAGTGATTGTGTGTTTGAAGTAAGCATGCAAGTGGGATTTGACTTGCAGGTTTGCTGTGGCGTGTGATTTAGAGTTTAGGTATTGTTGATGCTTGTGTAACATATGTGTTCGGAAGGGGTGTTGAGGGCATAGTTAGGCTTTGCATTGACAGCTAGATAACCGAAAGTGGGTGCTGGTGAAAACTCCTATGGTGTGAGGTGTGGCAGACATAAAGAGTGCTGCAGAGTATTGCTGGGCATGATCGGACCAGGGTTCCTAGCACAGGGGGTGGTTCGTGTGCAGACGGGTGCAGATGAGCTTGCCTTTGGAGTGCCAGCAGTTCGTCTGCTGCACACATCGGCTGCACCTCCTTCCTGCAGCTGCCATTATATAGGTCCTGGGAGGGGGCACAAGTGCAAATTAAGGGGGTCATTCCGACCCTGGCGGTCTCCGCGGATGCACCGCCAACAGGCTGGCGGTGCATCCAGGCCAATTCTGACCGCGGCGGTAAAGCCGCGGTCAGAAAAGGGAAACCGGCGGTTTCCTGCCGGTTTTCCCCTGGCCTGAGGAATCCTCCATGGCGGCGCTGCAGGCAGCGCCGCCATGGGGATTCCGACCCCCTTCCCGCCAGCCTGGTTCTGGCGGTTTTGACCGCCAGAACCTTGCTGGCGGGAACGGGTGTCGTGGGGCCCCCTAACAGGGCCCCACAAAGATTTTCAGTGTCTGCATAGCAGACACTGAAAATCGCGACGGGTGCAACTGCACCCGTCGCACCCTTTCCACTCCGCCGGCTCCATTCGGAGCCGGCATCCTCGTGGAAGGGGGTTTCCCGCTGGGCGGGTGGCCTTCTGGCGGTCGCCCGCCAGCCCAGCGGGAAACTCAGAATGACCGCCGCGGTCATTTGACCACGGTGCGGTCATTCGGCGGCTCCCGCCAGGCGTGCGGTTACCGCCGCCGGCGGGAGTCAGAATGACCCCCTAAGTCTTCTTACTTGGTTTCTTCTTCTAAAATTTTTTGTCTGAAAAACCATTAATGTCAGTTCCTGTCCAGGTGTATGATGAGAGATCAATGATGTCACTTCCTGTGCTGATGGGTGATGGGAAATTAAGTTCTCTTGCTTGGCTTCTTCTTCTAAAGACGGTTTTGATCAATCCAATTTCCAACATTTGCAAAGTACAGAATGTGTCTGTCACTGATAATCTTATGCAAGTAGTGGGTCATCATAGAAGGGATGCTCTGATCCTTCTTGACCCCACAGCTTCTTTGGTACTGTGAAATGCGGTGGTGTTCATCCTCCTATTGCCTCCACAATGCAGGCACCATATAACCACTCATGCATGCAGCGTGGTTACAAGGCAAGAGGTGCACAAGCATCAGGGTATTATAACAGTGTGGAAGAGCAGAATGAATACTGACCTTTATGAGGGGTGGCAGTCCACACAGCAAGGGGTTCTTGAACACTGCAACACCATGCAGGGAGCCACAAGTGAGTAAGCACTTCTTTTATAGTGCATATCACTTTGGTGGGCCCCCACCACCTTTGACAAAAACCAAGCCAGCACATCTGAAACCAACTGACAATCAACTTCATCAGTAAGAGAGACAGCCGGCTAAGACTGCTTCTGTTAACCAGATCTGCCTCTGTTTCCGTGTCTTGAGAGTTTAGGTATAATAATAATAAGCTTTATTCAGACAGCAGGCCATCAAAGCAATACAATACAAAGATAAATTATCATCATGAGAGAAAAACAAAAAGCAATACAGATCTACCATAAATCAGAAAATAAAATGAATAAATAAGTGAAATGAATAAAATCCCTGGTTACGCAAGCTTAAAATCAGTTAAGAACATTATTTATATAAAAATTACGTATACGCCATGCAGCAACTAAATAATTGCTTGCTGCGTAGATTAACACATTTGAATTGTGACTTTTTAGGATCCTCAAAGCTAAGGCACATTTCCTTATCTTCAGCTCCCGGCAGATTTTACGGATCCATTTGGACCTTGGGACTAGGTAAGCAGGATAAAAGAACATAAAATGTTCAACTGTTTCTGGAGATTTGTCACACACAGGGCAAATTTCAGAAGTGGTATTGGGTCCCCATCTGCTCGTTAGGGTCATCAATGGTAGTGTCGCAAAACGGAATCTAGCATACAGTCCTTTACCTAATAAGTCAGGTATTATATCTAAATATGGTTCAAACTCTGGGTATCATTTAAAATCAATAAAAAGATTGGTTAGACGACCATTGGATTTATGGGAAATATAATTGTTCCGTATATAGGACCAATAAGCACCCTTCAACACCTTTACATGGGACTTCTCAAGTTGATGGGGGTTCTCCCATAAGTCTCTCAATCCCAATGTAGAAAGCCATTTAGTTACGTGTTTAATCCAGGGGATGGAAGTGGAATTAGAACATTTTAACAATTCTAGCAGTGAGGACTTGTATGCGACCAATTCGGGGACTATCCATAGCCTCACCCAATACAACAGAGGACGTAGAGCAATTATGTCGGCCATTCGTTCTAGCCCTAGATCTAAAAACAGGGGGATTAATGGGGTGCTAATGGGACAAGCGCATAGAGCCCTTGCAAAGCTGTTCTCAATTTTAGTTATCCTACTACCATCAGAGGTACCCCAGATCTCTGCACCATAGGCAGCAGCACCCTGCGCTTTGGCCACCTAGATCTTTAATGCTGGAGATACAGCTTTGGCCATCGTACTCCTGTAGAGACGCAGTATGGGTGCTGCCCGATGTTGCAAGAGCCCAGCACTCTTGCTAACCTGTTCCTCCCAATGGAGCGAATCTGTAAGCCTCACGCCCAAGTAGTCGATGGAACTAACCTGATCCAAAATAACACCGTCTAATCTTATAGTGCATTTCTTCCGAGTACCAGAGCGGAGCACCATCAATTTAGTTTTTTTCAAATTCAACTCAAGACCAGAATTACGACAAAATAGATTAAATTTATCAACAAGAATTTGCAAACCCATAGGGGTTTTTGAGATGAGTAAGGAGTCATCCGCAAAGAGAAGAATCGATTAGAGTAGGAGCATCATTCTGTCATGCCCTTAGTTCTTGCACCACGTCGTTAATGAATAAAGAGAACAGGAGTGGTGCTAGTACTCAACCCTGACGGACACCCCTTTTAATGGGGAATTTGTCGGTCAAGCTCGCCATGGTTGCCCCACCTCACTTGTGCGTATGTATCTTCGTACATGCGTTTCAATAGATGGGTTATATTAGCTAGTATCCCTATTTTGTCTAGCACTTCCCACAGTTTTTCTCTTGGGACCAAATCAAAGGCGGATCGCAAATCAACAAAGGCAACATATAAGGTTTGCTTTGCCAGGACTACATATTTCCAGTGTAGCACCGCCAACCTAAAGGCCTGATCTACCGTACTTATTCTGAGCCGGAACCCCGCCTGTAGTGGAGAAAGAATCTGCTGTTCCGTAACCCAACTCAATAGTCTACCTAGGAGCTGTTTGGCAAAGATTTTTTGCAGGTTATCAATTAGGCTAATCGGTCTACAGTTGGATGGGAGATTTGCGTTACCCTTTTTGTGGATGGGGATAATTTCGGCACCCTTCCACGACTTGGGAATCTGCCCTCCTTCTGTGATTTTATTCGACAATGAGTTGATATACCAGGTCCATATAGATGGCTCAGATCTATAAAGATCACCTGGGATTTTATCTGGTCCTGAAGCTTTGCCAGGTTTCAAGGAGTTAATGGTGTCAGCAGTTTCTTCTACGGAAAAACAAATAAAACCCTTGTGATCATTTAGGTTCCCATCAGGGGAAGAAGTAGCAAGGTTAGTATTTTGCAAAATGGGGGGATATAATCTCACGTTGTCACTGTCTAGAGCCCCTGGAATAGTAGTTTCCTCATAGAGGAGGGAGAAGTGTTCCACCCAGCTTTCAGGTTGAATATGGTTCCTTAGGTTGGACCTGCCCCCTTTCTCACATTTAGTCAATAATTCCCAGAAGAGCGTATTATTATTTGCTTTTGTAGCAACCAACAGCTCCTGCCAAATAGAGTCTTCCCAAGATTTCTTTGATTGTGAAATTGCCTTTTTATACAGACATCTGGCTAGTTGGATCGCCCCCGGGGTCCCATCCTTAATAGCCTTTTTGAGGCCAGACTTAGCCCTCATACATGAATCATTGAATCATCTATTGTTAGCCGGAGCCCTACATCGCGGGGTTACCATAAGTTTTTTATGGAAAACACTTTGGAGTTTGACAATCATGCTTTCATGAATACCAAGAAGTGGAATGGTCTTAGGATCGCAATCTTCGTAAGCTGACAGATTGTCAATAAACATTTGGTAGATCTTGTGTAATAAATAGGCATTCAATAACACCTTTGTCCACCCTACCTTTGTGTAAGCATTATTCAAAATAGGGGGAGGGACCGTTGTAAGTTGCATGCTCAAGGTTCTACCAAAAATATTCCCCGAAAGGGTAAGTAACAGGGGGAAATGGTCACTCTCGCACCTAGAATCTACCCTCATATCTCTCAGTAACGTCCAAAGTCGCACATCCTTCAAGAAATAATCAATAACACTAGTCAGAGAACCACGTTGAAATGTGGGTACAAGGTTTAAATTGCAAGGAGTGCGACCATTACAAGCCCTTATGCCGAACTTTAGGCATAATGAGGCTAGCTGAGCTGGAACACGAGAACAAGGGCAAGGGATGTCACCATTCAATTGTGCGATCCCCCAAAGTTCGTCCTCCTCCATGGTTAGGTCACTAAGATACACAGAGGGTTCAAAGGTGCAATTTACATCCCCAGCAATGATTAAATAGGAGTTAGTTTGTATAGTGTCTAAGTAATCGGAGAGTAAAGTTAAAATATGTGATTCTGATCCACGTGAAACAGATCGAGCATGTACATTAATAAGGGTTACACTAAAATTCTGTTGAAAAGAAATTTGTAGACCCATCAGATCCAGACAATCAAATTTTGAAACCTTATAATCACATTGAAGTTTTGAATTTTAAAGAATTAAAAGTCCCACTTTTGCACGACCTGTTGCTTTCTCTGATGGCTGTGCAGGGATGTTGAAGGAAAGAAACCCATCTATGCTAGTTTGACCCACGACCCAGGTTTCTTGGAAGAGACGAGAGTTTAGGTAATTAGGCTTGCATTGACCTTTTTATAGCTCCTGCCTCATTCTCTTTCATCCATAGGGAGAGAGATTTGTCTTGTTTTGTGCTCCTCTCACACCCCTTTCTATTTTGACTCATTTCCACTTCTGATTAAGTGGAATTACCCTAGGGGTTCCTCCGAATTATAACATGGAATTATACTTGTGTAAGTTTACAACCATTCTCCAAATGAGCTGGTCATAACTTACCTCAAGTTACTTCCGGGGGTTACAATTATCAACCGCTGTACATTCAGGATCAAGTAATTTACATGGTATGTCTGGGAGTGTGAGAAGGGAATAAGTTAGCAAGAACATAGACTCATATCATACCCTGAAAACATTTTATTAATTATTTCCCTTGTTTCATTTCAGCTCACTTGTGATCGCCACTCTGTGTTCCCCAAACCCAATGGAAACCTGCTGCTGTCTAATCTGTCCTGTTGGTCTGCAGCTCAGGCCGGAAGTGTGGTTGTGTATTAGCACCCGTACTGTTCATCTTGTACATTGCAGACCTCAGTCATCTATTAGATGCTGCTGTGACTCATCCACCCAAACAGGGTACCCACACTTTCTCCTCCTTACCTTATGCCTACAATGTTGTCTTGCCAAGTTTGACAGAAGTCGGGTTACAGAAACTGTTAAAGGTACTAGCACACTATTGAAAGGTAAACCAATTGTTGCTAAACTACTGCAAAACAAAAACAGTATTCAGCAGATGGATTGGTAAATTGGGTTCATGGTGCATTTAAAATAAACTGATAGAAAATTTTGCAAATGACAACTATCTCGGAATCTGGTTTGAAGAAGGAAGTCACCGACATTTCAGCAAATTCATAAAAATCAAGGAGTTCATCCTTATGCTTCACATTCAACTCCATGTTGAAAACCACAAAACCCTCTCTTCTTTCATTTTTTAAGGGTTGTGAAGGCCAAACTAATTTTTACCCTGACATCTGGAGCTGAAATCTTTCCAGTAAATTTTAGTCAATCTTGCAACACTTCACAATGCAATACTTAGAGACAACTATCCAGCCATCTCAAGAATTACTCTAAAGTTCAAATCTGCCGGGGATTTAGCTTTAAAGACTAACAAACCCACATGAAAGGGTTGTTTCTGAAAAGTTGCTACAAACTAAAGGGAGCCGAAACCCACTCTTTAAAATCCTAAATACAGACAGAAATGTCCTCAGTCCACGGTACACTACTAACCGTTGGTGCACTAATTAAAACTACGCATTAGAAGCACTTCAGACACACGTTTTGTGGGAAACAAATCTCCCACACTCTGGATTAAAAAAATCGATAAATAAAAACACAAATTAACTCTCGTTGTGAAGTGGCAAACTATCATTCCGAAGTAGAAGTCATGATTGGAGCATCATTGCCAACTTAGAGCTACTTCAAAACTACCTAGTAGAGGCCTATGCTGCCTTTTATAAATTAAGGCTAATGCGGCTGCTGTTTGTCCATATTCCCACTCTGGACGTCCTACCACTATGGACTCCACAAGAGAGCTCCCAAGAATGCAGGATTTCAAATTCAAATTGTCAACTTGTACAACATCCGCATTTGCCGTCACACCGTTACCTTTTGTTTAGAGGGACACCACCCTCAGCTCGTGATCAGATGTACACAGTCAGGGGCAGATTTAGAAGCCCCTAGCACCACCTTAGTGCCACAATAACATCATTTTCTTTATGCTAACGCAGCGCTAAAGTGGCATTTTCCCAGCTCCATATTTACAAATGCAATGCGCCACTTTGTAAACCCTTGTGCCACATTATGCCTGCGCCAGGCATAATGTATGGAAGGATGTGTTCCCCCACTAGGGGGCCGAAAAACAGTGCAAGGAAATCTAAAAGATTTCCTTGCATCTGTTTTTTGGACACTTTTAACGCCTGCTCAGAACAGGCATTAAAAGGGGGCTTCCAATATTTATAATGGGCCCCTATGTACTCTATAGGAGTAGGGCCAAAATGTTGGCACTACTCATGCAGAGTACATCAATAGCATAAAAAAAGAAATGACGCTATTGCCCCCTACCTTGTGCCATGGTCCGTCATACTTTAAATACGGTGCACCCATGATGGCGGTAGGGGGACGATAAGGGGCACAAGGAAAGTGGTGCTGCAGTAGATGCAGCATCACTTTTCTTATATCTGCCCCTACATGTCAAGAGCAGAACGACGCCTAATGCAACAAAACAGCACCTTCTAAATTAACTTCTTTACAAACCAAATTTCTTCCCAGGCGAATGACCAGCCTGGTAAAACCCTGCTCTCCTGGTATTATGTAATCCTTTGAAATTACATTGCACAGTGCACTTTAAGACTTAAACCCTACCATCACACTACACCACCGTTTGGATGGTATGAACAGTCTTATCTGGGCTGCTCATTTAGCTTCTCTCTTTCCTTGTAACTGATTTGTAATTTTTGCTACACAGTGTTATTTTATTTGAACAATTGCATGGTTTTAATTAATTGACAATACGTTTGATTTGGTCTGCAGTGATCCCTAAGTGAGTATGCAGGCGACTCTTTTGATCCAATACTGAGGTTGCATCTGTCTCTGACTGCCAAAACTGAACACTTTGACACTGTATCTCATTCCATTTTAATCATGTGATTAATGCCCTGACCTCACAAGTCTTTTCCTAGATAGAGCGTGCAGGCGCTTTGGCCTGTTGTAAACATTGTGGGCTTTTAACCCCTGTCACGCCCATCACTTTCAATCGTTTGTGAGATTGCCTTTCAAAAATCACTGGATGTCATTGATAAATGCTTTACATTTATCCCGCCTTGAGGCTGTTTTTGTCATGCCGTGCAGTCTGTCCCTGTTACATGGATTATTGCATGATTGCTGATAATCTAAGAGATTTCCTTGTGCCATTTGTTTCATCACTTTTAACGCCTGCTTAAATCAGGCGTTAAAAGGAGGCTTCCATTGGTTACAATGAGCCTCTGGATGCTTTGCAGGCTTAGCGTCAACATTTTTGAAGCTAATCCTGCAAAGCGCTGGACTAGCATCATTGACAGTCCCCTAACTACCGCCATGGTGCACCGCAATTTAAATACGGCGCACACATGGTGGCATTAGGGGGGCACTAAGGGGCGCAACAAAAGTGGTGCTGCACTGTGTGCAGCACCACTTTTCATAAATATGCCCCCATGTTTCTTACAAATTATATTTTTGTAATTGTGCTCTCTAGGTGCTGTTTTAAACATTAGAATCTATTGCCAAGAGTTTATTTCTGATAAAGGTTTATATGATAAATGTATATGTTTTAATAATCTCTCCTTATTACAATTATGACTATAATTCAGGCCAGCTTAACATCCTTATTACACTGACTGTTTGTACACTCTTGATATGTCTGGGTGACCCTTCTAGTTTATTTCTCATCTGTGGCTGTCTTGTGTCTTTTTGGGGGGAATTTTGTTAGCCAGCCAGCAACTCTAATGGTAGGGTGGTGAAAGTGGCATTCTATTGAAATTAGCATGAGAAATTAAATTAGGATGCTAAATGGCAACATTTTCATTTTTTGCTGCAGATAGAGGAAGAAGGTAAATGGAAGTGCTTTAGTTATATGCAGGGCCACTGGAATTATATGGCAGGAAAAGTCAAAATTATGAGGCAGGGTTGACCAATTTGTGTGGCAAGGGAAGTACAGTTATGACTTTACAATGCCAATAGCTCAAACTCAAGCAAATGTGAGACCTATTGCATTGCTAATGCTTGTTTCCTTTCTGGCACGTTTCAAGCCATACAACTACTTCCCAACTTCCTCTTATAAAGTAGCTACCTGTGATGTTCCTCGGGTCCTTCATTAACTCCCATGTATTTTTCAACATCTATCTAACTCATTAGCATACCTCATTCATGCACACACTCTCTTCCTGGTCACTTATGCAGATATTTCCCAAATGATCATCAATACTGATGATGACCGGAAGATTGCTCAATTCAGCCTTTGGTGCTGTGGTTCTGAGGTTGATTCCTGAGGGAAATCCAAACCTTTGAAGTTAACTTCCAACATGATGGAATCCTTGATCAGTGGGGCAGGGTTCTGTTACTATTTGCTGTTCTCTTTGGTGCCTTCTGAACTTGGTTAGTGTTCTGTGATAAATTCCTTGGTCTCATCCCACTTTGATTGACCCCTGTCCATTGTTGATATGACCAGCCATGTTGTTGCTTCATGGTTCTTCTACAGCCATGTGATTCAGAAAACCAATCTGTTGTTTCCTAAGGAATGTCTCAATATTGTTGATCAACCAGTTGTTCATTTGGCACTTGATTATGGTACTTCGACCATCGTGTCTATGTGATAAACCATCTTCAGATTATTCAAAATGTGGTCTTATTCTTGTGTGTCCCACTTGCTCTTCTGTAATCCAGCTCCTTACTACTGTGCACTTGTTACCTACTACTGAAAGCACCCTGTTAATTACTCTTTGCTTTTTGCTCTTGTGCCATTAATAGGACAGGGCCCAACTTACCTTGACAGTAGAGTTACTCCTCTTCCTTGTCATCAAGGCCTCACGCTCTGTGACAGCTAATCTCCTGATAGTTTGCCATATTGGGAGGCAGTGCTTAATTTGTAGACTAGTTAGTGTCAGTGGCCAGCATTTTTTCAGAAGCCCACAGCTGACACTAAAGAATGTCAGGGTTGCTGAATAAAAAGGGTACTTAATCCTCATGCCACCTCTTACACCCACTGCCACAAAGTCTGTGCCCCTTTATCTCATTCTTACACATTCTTTTTCATCCCTGCTTCTCACTTTGCCAATTTTCGGCTGTGTTTTTGTTCCATCTTCTTTTCTCCTTTTCTACCACTATCCCTCTTGCTCTGGATCCATGACTGATCATCAAAACTAAATCCTGGCCCACAAAAAAGTGCCAGTGGGCGAGACCTGCAGGCAGTGACTCAAATTAAGCACTGTCAGGAGAAAACAAATTAGAGCTTGCCATTGCCATTGCTTGAGACAGAGCTTTGAAACTCCCTTCCACTCCGCCATCAAGAGTTCTGAAAGAACTGAAAAACCTGGTCTGTTTCTTCTCAGGACCACACCCTAGTAGCCATCCCTTTGTGGTTCAAAAACTTGATTTCACCTGCCTGCTTGTGAAACGTTGTTTCCAGATTTTCAACCTACCTATAGATTCCCGATTTCCCTTTTGGATACATTGTAGCTGCAAGGTAATTTTCACTGAATTGGGAGATGATTCTCATTGTGATGGAGCCCAGCTAAACTGGAAAATGAATGCAAATTATCTGTTCACCTTTATTTTGTGCAGTTTTTCTCAGCACTCAGTTTGGGTTGTGCTTGCCAGTGGGGGCCACCAGCACTTGTTTTTGGGGACATCCACTTATTTTTCCACATCAGACATTTACCAATAACAAGAAAAAATATGACACAAAGTGGAAAGACAGAGGTAGCGAAAGAAGAAAAGGCCATCACAAGAGAAAGCAGGAACCTGCAAGAGTGTGATAGAGGGAGTGTTTTGTCATTGATTAATGTGGTCTGAGGTGAATTGAAGACTACGCAGCTTTGGTATTTGGTGTGCTGAAATGTTATTACCTTGGAAACGGAGCTTTGGACACTGGCACTCAATCATTTAAAAATTAAGCACTAGCACTGGTGTTTCTACAAAAATGTCTGCTGTAGGCAAAACCTTTCTCTGCAAGTCCACCGGTTGTGAAGTTTTTGTATCCAAAATGACTAATATAACCCTTTGATTGTGCATCATCTGGTAAAATTAATTCAATAAACAACACCACTGGATATATCATTTTGCAGTTTTTATTTCCAGGCTGGCAATGACCTGGGATCACCTGAGAAAGTTCTTTTTTCTCCAAGGTATGGAGCGATGCCAGTTTTGTTGGCCCTCCATGTAATGCAGCTTCTCTTGTAGGTGCGGAGATGGAGCCTATGTAATTCCATAACACTTGGTATGACAAACCTGAACTTCTTTGTACCTCTGTTGATACTTTCACATCTAGAAAGCCTTTCAGGGAAGTTAGTGCCCATATACGAAGGCACTGCCTCCATCTAGATAAGTGTGAACTAAAGCTTGGACTGCTGTTATGAAGCTGGTGTGTGGCATGCGGAGTTTAAAAGTTTGTAGGAGCAATACGGCTGCTGTTCTTCCTGGCATTTCTTGGAAATATGTTCTTTGAAGGAGATAACACTGTCATGGTGAATTCAAATGATTTTGCATTTGGGAACAGCTGGTGGATGAACCAATCCAATTTCATTTCAGAGAGTTGGCATGGCTTCATGATTGATTATTAGTATATGTGAACAGGAGGAATGCTGTCTTAGTTGGGCTGAGTCTTAGGTAGGGTCCAGTAGCGGCCGATGTCAGGGAAGGGTGGTGGTGGTGGGAGGAGGAGGGGGACTTGGGCGGCTCAGGAAGTGGGGGGGCGGAATAAGAAAATAAATAATAAAAAAAGAACATATCTGACTCCCAAGGGATCGCTGCTCTTCTGCTCCTCAGGCTCCACTGCAGACACAGGCTCCCAGCCTACCCTGCAGCCAATCCTAATGCTGCTCTCATGCTACAGGCAGCATGAGAGAATCATCTGGATGGCCTGAACGCTCTCGATTTGCAATCCCAGGCAGAATGGGAGCCGGTGCCTGCTGTTTCCAACCCGGCAACACAGCTCGGGCTGGAGGCCCTAACCCACATGCACACTGAGGGGAGTGCACACCACTGGATGATGACCCCCACCCCCAACACTCGGCCGGGAACCAAAAATAAAATGATAATATTCCCTGTTTATCAACATTCTATTTTTCAAGTTTTGTCTCTACTTGCAGGAGGGTGACGCTCCTACGCCTTAACGGAGGAGCTGCCTCTGGTATGTTCTGAATATCCAGCCCTAAATGAAATCAGAGATGTTATGAGTGGCAGAGATGAGGAGGAGGGTAAGGACCTCTGGATCTGTACAAAGTAGCTTGCATACACACATGTAGGCATGAGTTATCGCTTGGTAGGAGACACACCTTAATACCTGTCCACTGTAATTCTTATGATTTCATCAATACTACTAAAATATAGATGGGAACGAAATCTTCAACTGCAAAGTTCATGATTGGAATTAAGTTAGGATATGGGGCTTTAGCAATGCACCCAGTTGCTGTGCAGAGAGAAAGGTCATGTCACGCGGCACCTATATGTAGATTTCAATGTGAATATGGAATGCAAACACATATAAGCAGACCTTTGCCCTGGTTCAAACCCTTTATGCTCAATTTTCACAACAGCATAAAAATATGCAATATAATGTGCACATGTACACAGTTGACGAGTTCAATTGTGTTTAGTGAATTTGGTCGTCCACAAACGACCTCTTTTTCAATTAGCATTTGCAAGTAGAATGATCATATTAAAAAAATAAAGTGAATTGACCCCAAGATGTATGCAACTGAAAACTCCTGAATAAGCTTTAGGAAGTGTGTTGTGTGTGCAGAGGTACCTAAAGGTGTTACTGAAAGAGAAAATGTTATTTGGCATATGGGCTGCACGCTTCACCTGAGCTATACTGACTGCACATCTTCTTATGGAGAACAATAGAGATCAGGGCACAGGAATCACTTTTACCCAGCTTAGCTGTTCACAACCTCTTTCTGTGATACTGTTTTTTAAGAGTCGCCTGTGTTTGAGTTTAAACAAAAGTTTCAGCAACAACAGGATATCGACTAATTAAAGAGCTTTCCAGCAGGGTTTGTTCTATTTCAGGGCTCATTGCAAATTCTGGAATGTATGAATTTTAGCAAGTAATAAATTACATGGTAAATTATGTATGTGCATTTCAGGTTTGTGCTGTTTTGCCTGAGGCTCATGTTGAAGTTGCCCTGCTGTATGGGGAATATTTGGTGTCAATAGGGTCCAAACCATTGGTATTTTAAGGTATTTTTTTTATTTTATATTGTCATATCATTTATTCATATTGTACTAGCATATTCTGTTGTTCTTTTATATGAGGAGAACAGCATGCCTAGTAAATTATTTCAAGTTATAAAACCTACATATAAATAAAGTGAACTTGAAATGAAATGCGCAGTGGAGTACAGAAAATTTCCTCCACATCATTTTGTAGGCGCACGCACTATGCATGCACGTAAAATGCTGCGGGTGTATTTTTTTTCTATTTATCGATCCGAGTTGGATCAGTCAAGAAAAATTTAAATACGTTCAAAAGCATTTTTTTTTAAAAAGTATGTGGGAGAAGCAACACAGGATGTAAGCAAAATGAGATAGAAGCGACACTGAAGATGTGGGTGGAGAACCAACACGGAGGGTACAGGTGGGGGTCAGAAGAAACACCTCAGGCATGGGTGGAGGAACCAACATGGAGGGGACAGGTGGGGAAAACAAACAACATGGAGAAAGAGCAACATGGAGATGGTGACGAGAAGCACATGGAAGGTAAAGCAACGGGGGCAGGGGTCACAGCACACAAGAGTGAGCACGTCACAGAGGGAAGTGAGAGAGAGCAACACAGAGGGTGGCAGGGGCAGTGTATGAGGGAGACTGTTGGGAAACACATGCACTCTTGTGGAGTAATTAACCAAAAAGAAACAAGTAGTGATTGAAAAGTGAACAATCAAAGGACATTCAGCCATGCTCCGGGGGAGGGGCAAACACAAGATAAGGAAGTAGGGCTCACACAAGGTGAAAATTTAAAACAACAGGTAATTAGAACTATTTATCAGTGCTATTCCTCTCAGATGCTCCTCTTACCCATCCAGTACTTTTCCAAGTTACATTAAAAAAATTCATCAACAAATCTCCAAGTGACAAAAACAACACAGTCTTGATTCTTGCTTTAAAAAAAAATATAAACAGTCATCTTTATTCATGAAGTTCCATAAGTACATGGACCCAGATTTACAAAAAATTGCATTGGCCTTGAGTCACGTTTTTAACAAAAGTAAAGCAAAACAGCAGAATATGCTGCTTGAGTTACTTTGCCTCAAGGGACGTTTCATGGGTGATTCATGGGCATTCCTGTGCATCCACCAATTAATTTATTTTGATGCAAATCCATATCTACAAAGAACTGAAGGCACTGGATGTGCGTCAATATCCTGTGCCTTCCTGAGCCTGGCGTAACATGGAGAATTAATCTTGTTTCTCCTCCTTTTTTTCCTCTTTGCAAAGAAGAAATTGTCTTAAAGCATAGTTTTATTCAGTATGGTACTTCTTCCTGCATGAAAACTAAGCTGACCACAACACAGACACCCTTACACTATGGCACAAGGGTGCCTGTGTTGGGTCATGGCTGCTGAAAGTGTTCCAGCACAAGGATAGGGCAGAACTGTGCCACTTCTTTGTCTCCAGTTCACACAATACAGTGCAGCAACTTTGCTTGCTGCCCAGCGCTGCGTCATCTCTTTGTAGCTCTTTGTAAATCTCGGGCTTGCGCTTGATTTACACAAGCTTCACATAGGTATTTCTAACAGAAAACAGCCAACATGAGTTTCACAATAGTGTCACTTCTTCAGGGCTTAGTGAATACAGACTCTCTAAATCAAACATGCTTAATTCTGTCTGGTAAGAAGTTTCTAGGTATTACCTAAATCCATTTAAAGGTATCAAGTCAGATTATGAGTACTGAAGGTCCTGAGTCTCACACAAAATTCTCGTACAATCTCACACAAGCCAACAAATAAGCAAGCAAATGAGAGTGCCCATGACGCCAACCCAAGGTAAGTAATGAGTGGGCTCAAAACCCACTGTAGGCTGACAACAGGTCTTTTCATGACAAGACTGTTGTGAACACTAAGATAGTTCCCATCTCAAGTCGTTTGTTTTCTAAAGCTTGCTTTGTTCTCATTTCAAATTTTATCTGTATTAGCAGGTGTGAGATTATTTTTCTTTGTTATCTACTGATAAAACATGGACACCTCCAGTGTAAAACATGGATGACCCCAGTGTAGGTTGACATCTTTGTAATGGATGCTTTCTGTGTGGACTTACATTGTTCTTGATTATACACTGCTCAGTTTGAAGTTAAGCTTAAGTAAATTAACCTATGATAGTTTAAACTAGAGAAATTCACTTTGAAAACATTGGTGTAAACACCCTATAAAAGCTTAGGTTTTTTACCATTAACTAAGTGAGATCTTGGCCTGAGAAATTATCGCCAGCGGTCACGCCAGTTTGCTGATTTACTGGTTTCCGGTCCAGAATTCGCTCCAAATCAGAAAGATGCATCGGAAGATCCAGCTGGAGAAGCCAGGAACATCCATGAGGGGACTCTTATCCTTGACTAACCATGAGCCTGGTCCTCTGTGGCAAAACTTCGATCACAAACAGCATTAGTAGCTGTTTCAAAATGTATATCTTAGAGACAGGAAAGATGTATTACGTTTTAGCCAACTAAATTAGTACATGGTTAAGAAATAGCATTAGGGCCGGGAATGTCACTTAAACATATAAAATGATGTTTGAAATGTTCTTATTTTTTTCGTTAGTAACTTTTTTTTAATTGAAGTTTACAGGATTCAATTACAACAGTGGTTTCCAACCTGTGGTCTGCGGACCCCTGGGGTTCCGAGAAGCCTCCTCTGGGGGTCTACGACTGCTTTAAAAATTAACTAATATCAACAGATTAATAAAGTGTATATAAATTGAGTGGCAAAATGTACAATTGAAAATTATAAAATATACTGTAAATATCAAGAAACGTGAAATTGGAGGTTAAAAATTAAATTATGGTGCTCAGATTGAATCGTGGGAGCAGTGCAGGTGCATCAAACAGCATATAGAATGGATGATGTGTGGATTAAATTGCATTTTAGAAAAGCTCCAGCCTTCCCATTAAACTATTAAAATTAAAATGCTTATTTTTTTTGCAAATTAAATAAAATGTGTTTTCATTTGTGCATGTGTTTGACAGAATGCTTGTTTCTGTATATTTTGTGTATTGTTTTGCAGTTCACATAATCAATAATGTTAAGGCCTGGGTCCTCCGCTTCCAATAACTACTTAGTTGGGGCGGGGGTCCCAAGATTCCAAAATGATTCAGTGCGGGTCCCTGGGTTCCAGTAATGATAAAGTGGGTGTCCACAGAAGTCAAAAGGTAGGGAATCACTGAGTTACAACATAGTAGCAAGACAATATGCATTCAGAAATTGTGTACATGATAGAGGTGGTCAATTTAATAAAGCTGCATCTCAGAAATGCACAAGGAAGGGATTGGGGTAGGAGAGAAAAAAGATTGGGGGGAGGGAAAAGGAAGGGAAAGGCTGGGGGGAAGAACCAGGGGGAATGGAAAAACTCACCTCTCAGCCATGTCAATAGTCTAAGCAATCTTTAATATGCCAAAGAATCACACCTCACTTGATGGGGGCAAGAACCGCACCCCTCTTTGACAGGGCTATTCAACAGGTAGCTGTCTGGGGAGGGATGTGTGGGCATGCTCTCAGGCAACTGGGAAATTCGGGTAGCCACCACATCTGCAGGCTCAGTGTTGCGCAGTATGAGGTAAGTCACCAAAGGGACCTATATGTCTTTCAGGTACGACCGGTTGGGCATCAGCTCACAATCTGCAACCAGAAGCTCCAGACAGGAAGGAGCATCACTAATCCACTTGTTCCTGCTGGGCGCCAGCTGTCTGCCCATGTGCCCTGCACTTAGCCACCTGCTAGGGTATTGCCGTCAGCCGATAGGCCTCCGGGGGAGCTCTTTAACATAGCCCAATCACACGACACATGGACAGCATTCAGGGAGGTGGTCAGTGATAGTCACTATGTTGTCGAGCACCGCTGTCCAAAAGTCCCATACCTCGGGACAGTCCCACGCAAGGTGCAGAAAGTCAGCCCACAGTGGATCATGTAACACATATCCGCCACAAGACCTATCTGCAGCAGCTGCACCGGTGAGTGTAAAATTCTGCGTATTTAAAGGGCCTCATTTACAAGATTCTGACGCATCGGCTCAGATGCGTCAGATTTCTGCCACTGCCCTGCATCCCTCTAACAACACCATGATAGCGCTGAATTTACTATACATAGCTCCATGGCGCACATTTTCCACAGATGTGTCAGAAATTCTGAAGCATCTGTGGCACTAAAGTCACGCATTGCTGGACAAGCGTCAAAAAATGATACTACTCCAGCAATGCATGGGAGGCTCCAATTTCAAAAAGCCTTGCATCAGTTTGATGCCTGATCTGAGCAGGTGTTAAATTTTTGATGCAGTGAAGGCACAGAACGATACAGTGGAATCTTGTAGATTTCACTGTGCCAGTTCTGTGTGGATTTTAATGGGGGAACGCCTACCTTGCATACATTATACCTGGCTCAATGCTTCCCAAACTGGCACAATGGTCCCATTGTGCCAGTTTGTAAATGTGGGGCACTCTAAGGAACTGCTTAGTGCCACCCCTGCAACAAAAATAAATAATGCAACAGTGGCACTAGGGGCTTGCAAATAACCCTCTAAGGGCCGAATTTGGGTAAAGTGGTTCTGCATCCAATGCAATGCCACTTTCCCTGCGACCCCTACTCCCTACTCATGCCGCCATGCGTGTGCCGTATTTAAGATATGGAGCACCATGGCGATAGTTAAAACAATAGCATCAACATTTTTGACGCTATTGTGGTACTTTGCTACACTGTCAAAAATGTTGGTGGTAATGTAGCAAAGTGCAAGGAGGCCCATTGGTTTAAATGGGTGCGTCATTTTAACGCCTGCTCTGAGAAGGCATTAAAAATGACAGAAAAAAATGGTGCAGTGAAATCTTTTAAATTTCACTGCGCCATTTTTTTAGGCCTCCTAATATGGGAATGCCATCTTGCATCGATTATGCCTCACACAGGCATAATGTGGTGCAAGGGAATACAAAGTGGCGCAATGCATGCATTTGGCCACTTTGCAAATATGGCGTGGGGAAAAGACCACCTTAGCGCTGCATTACCATCAACAAAAATGACGCTAATGTGGCGCTAAAGTGGCACAAGGTGCTCTTAAATCTGCCCCCAATTGTTTAAAGTGCAATAGGTGCAACTTGTAGTTCAGGGATTAGGCCTTGGACTGAGAACAGAAAAACTTCCATTGTTCCTCGCTAATCACCACATTGAGGTCGTCTGACCAGATCTGGTGGGAAGAAGGTGACGGGCACCCGCATACCAGCAAAGATGTACGTGATAGGCTTCCGGGGTAAGGATTAGTAACCACTTCCTCCAGCACCTCAAACGTTGGGGGAGGGGAGGTTGCCAGGAACATGTCATGGAGGCCTCACAGGGAAGTGCAGAGCTGATAATTGGTCATGGTGTCTAGAAGCAAGGCAGTGGAGTCCTGAAATACCTGCTGTAGGAATGATTTTAACTGCAATTTTACTCCCCCTATATTTTGTTACTTTACATTTTATCTTCACAAGATAAAATGAAAAAAAAGTTTAAAACTACAAAGTCCTGATTTCTTAGTGCAATGCTTGAGTGTGTTATCTGCAACAACTAACAATTTATTTTGATTTCCACTGCTGTGCCCCTAAACCGGTTTGGCGAGATGAGTGATAAGTAACCAGAAAGCAATGCCTGTACAAAGAACAGCTTGGTGTGTTCATGTTAGTGCTGCAGTTCACTGGGCTTCTCTATATCAGAGTGTGTTTTTCAATGAACTGAGTCGTTGGATCTGAGATCCAACTGTGGGTCTGAGACCCAACCCCTGCAGTTCAGGAGGAATCCTCCGAAATTTGTATCAAGACAACTGTGGTACACGAGACCTAAACACCTACAGTTCTCTTCCTTCTGAGTTCAGCAGGCCAGCACTAATCACATTCGCCCTGCGCTACCTCAAGGAGACTCCTTTGTGATCCTACTTGCTTTAGGTCCTCTACAGTTATGTTCACATAAGACATGGTTTAACTAGCACATGTACACACGCCGTACCTAGTCCACCAGCATCGTGAAGTGGCTACATAGCCTACTGCCTGTAGGAGAATTCAAGCCACTGTGAAGAAAGCCTGATTATGTTCACTTTAGTATAGTTACATAAATGTTTTTTCTAACTTTGAATTGCAAATTTAAGTACTACAAATGGTGGGGCTCCTGAAACAAGTTTCAGTATCCATTCCCAGCGGTCAAATGCTTCTTTTAATATATGCTTTGTCATAAAGCCAGTTCTCCGGGTTTAAAGTGTAGTTTGACAAAGATCCTGGGAACCGAATAGGTATTCCCTTCAACAGCAAAACTTCATTGAAATAGTTGCTGTTTTGGTCCGAGTGTTTCATTTTCTATTCATTAAGGAGCAGGCTATTTAATTAGATTGTATGTGTCCCCAGATGAATATGACCCGAATCACAGTGGATATTCGGTGGGGAAACTTAACAGATGAATGCACTCTGTCACACTAGTTAAACATGTTACACTTTCAGTAGCCTTGCACAGCCGCGGTGGATTAAGTATGTCTCTCACTAGATGTGCATATTTTTGTGGTATCTCGGGAGCACCCTCTTTCTGGTAAACAGCGGTAGGGAGGCTGGCCTTCCCCATCTCTGAATCTGGATTGTGCATCTGAAAACACAATACATGTTAAAAGAAAGGCACAGCAGCTGAAACGAAATTGTGTTCCTACCGGTCCACCCAATGATTCCTGTGCTTCTGTGATGGACCAGCTATGGCAACAATCTTTGGCAAAGCCAATCGTTTTGGCCTTTGAGACCAATTGGCTCTGCCAATGCCTTTTGTTCACAGCATGAACAAAAGAACCAAAAAAAGATTGTACTATTTAGTAATCATCTCCCAGAATACAATGGTACAAAAATATCAGTGAACAAAATATCGAAAGGTAAGTGCATATTTGAAATCATAGATTTTTTTATTCCTGATCACATCTATGTACTTTGAAGATATATGTACTAAGGGGCATATTTGTACTCTGATTGCGCCGGGTTTGCGTCTTTTTTTTACGCAAATTCGGCGCAAAACTAAGACCATATTTATACTTTGCCGCCCAACCCCGCGAATGTCAAAATTTCACAGGGTGCATCATTTTCAGGATGCATGAAACCGCCTTGCATTCATGATATGCAAGGTAGGCGTTCCCGTCCAAAAAATGACATAACATCCGTGTGTCTTATTTATCGAACCGCGTAAAAATCCTGCACGCTGGGAGGTGGAGTTGAAAAATGATGCACAGCCCGATTTGCATGAAAAATTAATGCCTGGGTCAGGGCAGGCGTTAAATGGGGCAAACACACCAGTACTTAAGTAAAACACACAGAAGCAACATCAGAGCTCCAAAAGGAAGACATGGAGGTGCTATTCATCCAGCATGCACGAAGACGCAGAGCACAGGACCAATAGCAGCAGCTTCCACCACACCAGCAGGGACCCCAAAGGCAATGCCAAAGGCAGGAGAGGATTCTGGACCAGGACAACCCTTCAGGGCCTCAGGGAACATGACATCATCCAGAGGTACAGATTAAACTGGCAAGCCATACAGCAGCTGCTGCGCCACATTCAGCTATAGTTGGCACCCAGCTTGCAGACACCCCACATCATTCCACCAGAAACCAAGCTGCTAGCTGTCCTCCACATGTTAGCAAGTGGCTCTTTTCAAACCACTGGTGCCCTGGTTGCCGGGATCTCACAGTCCTCATTCTCTGCCTTCCTACCCAAGGTACTGGACGCCATCATCAGCTTCCCAAACACACAGCAGAAGCAGCAGGAGACCAAGCAGGGCTTCTACCAAATCAATGGCTTCCCCCACATGCTTGGTGCCATTGACTGCACACATGTACGGATTGTGCCACCTGCTGCAATCGAGCATCTATACCGCAACAGGAAGCACACACACTCCATCAATGTGTAGGCCATTGTGGATCACCAGGGATTGATCACCAACATCGTGGGAAAGTATCCTGGGAATGTACATGATTCATTCATCTTCCACCACTGCATCATCAATCAACACTTCCAGGATGGATGATATGGAAATAGCCTACTTGTTGGTAAGTACAGAAACCTAGTTATATACACACTGCACAGCAACCCTTTAGGAGACACAGCACATACACCACTACATTGACACGTGGCCAGGAAGACAATGAGGTTGTGACACTGGTAGTCATCTTTGATATCATGACCCTATGGGATACACACCTATGGACAAATGACAGATGCAAATAACAACAGATAGCACTCCAGAGCCACAAGGGACCAATTTAAAACCACACAGTGACAATGACATGTCCTTAACTGGCAGTACAACTTGGAAGATGAATCTTACAATATCACATCAATAACACTCAATCATACACCCTTCCAACCAATACGTACTGTGTAAGGGGTGTGTAATGTGGGTCACTGCAGGTCAAACACCATGAGACACATAGCATGATGATGATGACTCTAATGAAGGTGACATGGAATCATTGAGGCCGTACCAACATCTCACATCACTCTGGGGGGACATTGCCCGCTAGCAGTAAGGAAGTGGACTGTGCTAAAAACACATATTGATGTGACATTATTGCAAAGTGCACATTGCTACCCATACAGATTGAGACAATTACACATATACACAAAATATGTACAGGTACATGGACCTTCTGATACTTAAACCTTCACCCCCACAACCAAGTTAGCCAGCTTACCTGGACCAGGTTCAGTAGTGTAGGTACACGTTTGCACATAAGTCAACTCAACTCAGTGAGGGCACAAAAATAGGTTTGCATAGAACTTGTCACACATGGGATATTTGTGCATTATCAATTGTCAACACATCAGTGCTGCAAACATATGGAGATGTGTTGTACATTGTCACCTAGCCAAATCAAAGGGCCTCACTGTTGTTTTTCATATGCTATTACATATGTTGAATTGGGTGGGATGTTCAGGCCACATAGTGTAACCATGTTACCACCACAGTGGAATTGATTCTTTGTGTGGAAGTATCATGTCACCTCCAGTGAAGACACATGGACACTTCTTTCACATGACATAATGCAATACACAATGTACTGTAAGTTTACAAATATACCGCTAATATCCGGTCAATCAGCCAAACACCAGTATAGATAAAGAAACAACCCAATTCTGATAGAACATTCTAGAAGCCTAGGAGCCCACACAATAACACAAACACAGATGAGTCACAGACGACACAAGATAACAACTGCCATGCAAAGTTATAATCAAGGTGCAAGCAACATCCAAATATTTACACCCATTTTCTCTTTCAGCTGATAAGGGGTATGGGATCCAGACATGGATCATGACCCCATTTGCAAACCCAAGAACTACAACAGAGCTTGCCTAGAATAGGTCACATCGGAGGACACGCACCATGGTAGAGAGGACTTTTGGCATCCTGAAGTCAAGATTCAGGTGCCCGGACATCACCGGAGGCAGCCTCCTATAATCCCCTGAAATGGTGTGCAAGATCATTTTGACCTGTGCCATCTTGCACAACATTTGTGTAAGGAGGAACATTACCCTCTATGAACCAGACCCACAAATGCCTGAAGAGGAGGAAGAGGAGGATGCTGTTCGTCAACGTGAGGGGGACCATCCAAACACTGCAGCAGGATTGTGTCAGAGACAACATATTGTACAAAACTTCTTTTAACTCTAGTCACCATCACCACTTTCTTACCATATGTCATTAAACACCTCGCTTCATCACTCAATCATGGTCTGTGTAATTATTTATGCATCACATGATCCCTAGGAATCATAATCAGAGTTTAGCCTCATGGAGCATTGCAGAAATACAGATTAGGATACTGAAAAAGCCACATCACATTTGATGGGTAAGAATGTACACCCAACATCACACACAGTGGAAATGACATATGTCCTGTCTATTTCACATGTGAAGGGCAAAATCAGAGGACCACATCTCTGAAACACATCCATGTTGCCATTGCAGTACATGACACACAACTAAGACACCATAAACCATAAGGTAAAAAAGTGTTTCATACATGAGGCAGTGGATGTGCTATTGCATTGGTAGCAGGAATGTATGACCACACCCTTGACAGCAGTAAGTGTGACATCAGCTATCTTTGCAAGGAGCATGTGTGTCCATCTAAGCTGAAAGTGGATAGCACGAGTGCCCCAGGTATGACAAGCATTGCTCACAAGATATGCTCTGTGCAGTCCATCCCAGATAATAAGTTGTGCCACTGCCATGTTTTCAGTCTCTCCCCACCCTTCTCCAGGGGGCTCTGTAAATGGACTATTTGTACCCTGATAACCTTCATCTACACACAACCAGACTCCCATTCGGACTCCTGTGTGCTTCCCTCTTTATTATGGTATGCCATAGTCATAGTTCATCAGTCTGCATGGACTTCAGGTCCAATAATGCACTGCCTGGTAGTCAGTAGAACCTGTAATCAGTTGTCCATTACTTCCCATGTGAAAGGTACTGTTGGCCCTTTGAACTTGATTCTCACCTACAGGACTTGTAAGAGACTGAAGCTGCACACGCCTGTGAGCACTTCCATGCAGACCAGCCATTTGACTCTGCCATGCCCTTGCTGCTGCCTGGAACTGCTTAGAAGCTGACATTTTCTGAATGTCCTTGTTGTGCATTGCTGTATAAATCACTTGTGTAACACAGGACTTGGGGTATTGTGTAACGTTGCAGCCCACAGCACAAGTTCAGTTTTTAGTTCCCACAGTGTTGTTCCAGCTTTTCCCAGTCAGAGTCTGCTCACTGTGTATTGGCCTTGTTAATTTTTGTTCCTGACTGACCCTGCATCGTGTTAGCCTGACTGGTTCCTGTCTTTGCGTTACCATAGAGGTTCCCTGTGGCTACATTTGTCTCATAGTTGCTTTCCATGCTCTCTCTTTCCTCCTGGGTTTGTGTATGGTAGTTCTACAATGAATCCTCAAATGTATAGTATAGTTTAATCAGTTTACTTATCGTATTATGTTCTGGGACATGTATTCAAATTGCCTAATCCAGCCCCCATCCCTTGTCTGGGTTTCAAGTATTCATGAGTGACAAACAGTGACAGTGTACTATGGCTGTATGTATGGATTTGGTAAGGTGCCTCCAGCACAAAAAACAACATTTGCTAGTGTGTATAAAAGGACACAACATGTTTGTGCCCTGACGGTCCACACACAGATTCACATTGGCCACAAACTATTGATGGTGCTTGTGTGGTGACTAGCTGTGAGATTAATCAGCACAGAGGCACTGATGTTCCCTCTTGCAGCGGGAATTTTAGAGGCCACCCTGTGTACAAATGTTGTGAAGAAACCTGCCTGTTTCCTATTACTGATCCATAAAGTTTTTAAGCACACCAAGGTTGCCCCGTTGTCAGCCTTATAAACGTTCTGCAGTGCCATAGCTGGACTATCCCTATGTGTGTCGTCAATTTTGCTTTGCCTTTAGGTCAATTCTGCTTTGAAGGATACTCTGTTAATGCAGGGAATGGCTCCACAGACTCATGACTAGACCTCCACGTAACTGTGACAACATGGAGGCCAATACTGACACAGGGTACACATGGCGACACACTTGAATTGGACACCTTTGTGCAATGAACGACTGGAAATATGTGAACACATGCAGCATGGTCTGCTGGTCCTCCACTGCCACAGGAGAAACATAGGTCATTTTATTATGTAAATGTGGGACTCTGTGTCACAAACGCTGTACCTACCTAGCATGTTCAAATGCCTGACTCATGGGTAGTATACAAACAATTGACCAGGAAGTGGTATTCAACATTCCAGTACATGTGATGGCTTACCCTTGTAACATTGCCACTATCAACCGTCCTCTATCTATCCGGTGCATAGTTTGTCATGGGAGATGTTTTGTCCCCCAAGTCAGGGAAGTGCACACAGCATTAGACGCTATGGGTATGACAAACACATATCCTGAATGATATACCACTATGAATGGCATCTGATGGTTATCCACATTTACAACACATTCATACAAGCACATTATGCAAAACACGTATTGTGACATTCAGACAGAGGCACAACAAAAATTGAAATAGCCAATTCACAGACATATACGCACATACCATGAGTGAATGTATCAAGTTGCGTAGCCTTGCTATCCTCTATTGACGCACCACCAGCTCAAACTAGGGAATACCAATTTTTATTCCAAATGTTTGGGTTGCTGTTGCGTCAGTCAAGAGTGCTAATCCGGCACAACAACATTAGTATTATGGTCTGCAGTAGTGTGGTCTGCCACATATGCTCAAACACTGGAACACACACAGCAGGCCCAAACACCTTATCTCTGTATAGTTACAACTTTCATGTACGTTAAAAATGAGAAGAATGACACAAACACAGTTAAAGACAGATATTTTGACGCAAGCACGCCAAAAATGACGCACATGCATCAAATTTTGCCGCATATGCGTTGAAAAATGACGCTCACAGCCATTATGCATCCATTGGTCCCTAGCGGGAATTCCAACACTGCACCCCATGAAATTGGTTATCCATGAAAAATATATTGATCTTTGAATGCAGGGGAAATTTTAAGCATTTGCATACATTTTTTTTTACTCAAAGCCCGTAAGCGTCATTAAGATTTCACGCATCATAATAAATACGCACCACATTTGAGACAGGAAGTGATGTAATAGGACATCCTGTTTACAGAAATGGTACAGTGGGTGTACTTTCACTTCCACTTTGCAGTCTGTGAATCTTCTAGACTGTGTGGCTGTGCTGAGAGTTTTGTCTGTACATATTGTGCTTTTGGCTCCTGTGTGCCATTCCATTTGTCATCTGTTGTATTTGTAATTGTCTCAGTAAATCAGTGTAAGTGTGTTTTTGTAATTTTTTGTGTCTTATTTTGTCTTTGTACTGTTGGGAGTTTGTAGTGGGTATTGTTGGGCGGCTTGTGGGTTCTTTATATTTCATTTTCCTAGCTTCTTTCCCTGTATTTTCATATTTTCCCTTTCCTATCCCTATAACTTTTTGTCATGTTGGGAAGGCCACGTCTGGGGAGAATGGGTGAGGAGGAGCTGGGTGCTTTCATTTGGCTGGTGTGCCACTTCCTACCCCTGATGTTAGAGGCTGGTGGCAGGGTGATACAGGGGTATCACACCGAGGTGAGGAGGTTGAGGTGGTCCAAGGTGCTCTTCCATCTGAAGAGAGTATTCAACAGCCAGCGCAACAACCACCAACTCAAGCATCGCTGGGCTGACCTTGTGGCCAGACCTGCTGGACCACCTGGGTGTGGTGATTGGTGGCCTTGTTGGTGAGTACAGATCAGACTAATGTGTACATTTAAATGCTTTGTAGTGACAGTAGCAGATTTGTTGACATGCTGCATGCAATTTTTGTGGACATGTGGAATGCAAGTTAAATATACAGTGGCCCTGATTTATACAATATTAGCTACACATTACCGTCATTTGTTGACGCACAAGCTGCACAAACTTATAAAACACAACTTGATCTTGTACATTAGTGCTGCTTTGACCTCAATAAATGATGGTAATGCGGCACAAACAAATGTTTTATTCATGGTCTGTGAGTGTACCAGGAATGAGATGTATTTCACATGCTAGTGCAAGGAATGACTGTAGTCCACAATTCTTTGGAATACATGTTTGAACTGTATTCATGGCCATGCGTACAAAGTTCTTCCTAACCTCCGGTAATATCTTAGGCTGATACTTTGACTTGGTTTGTGCAGCATTTAAATTAGAAATGGATGCCAAAGTAATGCACACTGGATAATATCTAAATGTTTGGTGCTACTTTCCATAGCTGTAGCGTAAAAACATGAAGCAAACACTACACATTAAAAAAATAAGAATATCTGGCCCTATGTTCATTGTTCCTGTGTGTTTTAATTTGCCTTGGGCACAATTGCTGGTACAGAGCTGATGCATTTGCCATCTGTGTCACTTTATAGCCAAGCATTTTTCATAAGTTAATGGGTCATCATGGGATCCCTGAACTTGGTGAATGCATGGTCACAAAATATTTATTTGCATGATGTTGTGCAAGGGACCCCTGACTGCTTCCATCATACATATTAAATGACAGAATAGTTTGCTAGTTTATGTTTGGTACACGCCTGCTGATCTAGTGCAGCATATGTACAACAGTTAACTTCTCAATATGAAGGCTATCACAGACATCGGTGTATGCTAAGATCAGCATACCAGCATTCCTGTGACTGCTGCAATTCCCAAGATGGATACAAATTGAGACCTACCTCATCAAGATTGCCACAGTCGGACATTTTCTAAACCATGTTTCAATTAGGGTACAGGTCAGTTCGTTGTATAACCACAGATCACCCAACTTTGCAAATTTAAGATGATGAATGTGGCTACCTGTGATTTACAATACCTGATACAGATACACAGCTCCATGAGTAACACATTTCAGATGCAGTGACTACACCTGTGCCAATGCATTCTGTCATGGATGATCAAATTAGACACTGTCAGCATATATTTCTTTGTTGTTTTGAATTAGATGAATGGGCAATCCATGTTTAGTGTAACATTGTCATCAAGTAACACACAGGATCCCTGCCATCATGGTTTCATAGGGGGCATAAACGGCTGTGGGTACACTGGCAATGTGGCATATGTAACCTACAGACAACACAGGCCCACATATAATGGACCATAGAAAGCATAATAATTCATGAGCTAAATTCACCCCACATGAGCATCACATAGTAACTGATTGTTCCTTGATGAACAAGCCACAATACCTGAGTTACTGGAATGTGGCTTTGCATGTCTCTTATAACAAATGAAGAAATGGAGTACCCTCTCAAAATTAATCTGCACCCAATTGAGTATTCATGTTTGTCACCACATGATTGTTAGGGCCAAATAATGTGTGCATATGTGTGTCTATCACTCACTGGAGTGACAGGGTCAATACATGTTTGCAGTGGTATGTCTGTTGGGGTGTCTACATGCCTGAGGTGCTGGTCTATCATATACCTTGTCACACACAGTGAGTTTGTGTTCCAAGTTTTGTACAGTGAGCAGACATTAATCCCATTTTACCCTTCCATGTTTTACAGGTGGACCAGCCCCCTACACAATTGGAGAAGTGGCTAGATTTGCAGACCCAGACATATCCAGTAAGTGTTGATATGTTAGTTCTGTGTTGTGTTTGCAGCTGTTGTGTGATTGACTCCTGTGTGTCGGACACATAGCAAGGTATGATGTGCTGGCACATGATCTGATATGTGACTTGACTGGAGTGTGACATTTTGTTCCATTTTTGAGTTGGACAATCAGTGGCGGAGAGTCATATTTTGGGGCTCTAGTGCTGTACTGTAGGCATGGGCAGGTGAACAGGGTGTAATTAGTTGCTACATTTATGCCAATTAAAACTTTGGAGGTAGGCATTTTCATGATTTAGTCAGCAAGTCATACCCTGATTCAGGCAGACCAGTGATGCCGAACTATTACCCACAGACTTGAGCCTCCCTGTTAACTAATGAACATGTCGGACTGTATGTTTGACTTCCCAGCAGCATCTAGCTCCACATGTTGTGCTACGTTTATGTGACACTTGAGTAGAATGTCATAGGTGTGCATGCAGCTCAAGCCCAGATGGGTGCTTTCATCTATGTGCTGGTTTTTGGAAAGGTATTTGTGAGATCAAATTATGTTGACAATTGTCTGCAATTAGGAACATAAATGTGGATGTGATGGTCCAATGTTTGTGTCTTTCCGAGTTGGCAGCCCTCCTTATCAGTGATGGACAGACTAAACCCATGGACAGTTGTCCACAGCTTCCTGGCTGTCCATGATGTTTGAAAGTATGTGTTGCATGTCCATCCCCCCTGAGGCACAGGGTTAGGTTTATGAAATATGTATACCTAGGTGTAAGGATCCCAGTGTAGAAGACAGACATGTAATTCCAACATTAATTTGTTCCAACCTAGGATATCCCCTCATGATTAGCAACTGCATACCGTCCTGGCAATTCCATTTACAAATCACTGATCTTCTGGCACTTGATTGTCATCCAGAAGATAGTCATTAGTTGGCCTGTCACATGTGGAGTACTTGCAGCATTTGTTATGTGACTAATGGCAGAACATTTGATTAATAGATCATTTAAATAGTTACACAACTTTTAGAGCATTGCTGTGCTGTTATATAGGAGATGTGTAGGTTGCGTTGGCATGTCATTCCTCAGTGACAATCTATGATCTGTACTGGGATTTGGACTGTGTTAGAATATCATCAATAGATGTGTCATACAATGATGTAACTAATGTTTGGCTTTCTCTATTTTTACAGCTGACCACATGGACGCCAAGCAGATCAGAGAATGCCAGAGGAAGGCGAGGCGTTACCGCCACATTCTGGATGTGGAGTCTGGGTTCCGCAACATGGTACGGCGTTATCGCCATGAGAGAGCCACAGGGGTCTGGAGGGCATTTGCCCAAGGTGGGCCATCCTTGACCACAACAGCCACCACCACCAGCACCACCACTCCGACCCAAGGCGCACCAAAGATGACGGCCACCGTTACAGGTCCCTCCACATCATCTGCTCCAGGCCCACTAACAGCAGCTCCTGCACCTCTCCGTCCAAACATGGCACCGGCACCAGCACAGCCATCCACTAGTGGCACACAGACCACCCCTGCTGCAGTCATAGACAATGCGGAAGTTATGGACATGCGACGTGACATGCAACGGACGTTGCACAGGATGGACAGGCTGCAGCAGGAGGTGTCCCGCAATAGCAGGAGACTGCATGGGATAAAGAAGATCCTGCAGAGGGCAAACTTGTGAATGTTGGACCCTCAGCCATGATTACCTCCCCTCCCTCCTCTTTCCTGGTTCTTATATTTAGTGGGTTTAGGGGGCTTAGTGTTCGGTTAGAATAGGCTGTTAGTTTAGTTAGTGTAAGTGGGTTGGGGATTGGAGGGTATTATATTTTAACTTGTGTTTTTTTTTTGTTTGATGATGTTGGGGCTTATGTGTATAAAAATAATAAAAATACCAAAAAAATATATAAAAAGAAAATACCAAAAAATGTTTAGGATAAGATAGTATGGGGGTCATTCTTACTTTGGCGGGCGGCGGAGGCCGCCCGCCAAAGTAACCCCGTCAGAACTCCGCACCGTGGTCGAAAGACTGCTGCGGTGATTCTGAGATTTGCCCTGGGCTGGCGTGCGGCCGCCAAAAGGCCGCCCGCCAGCCCAGGGCAAATCAACCTTCCCACGAGGACGCCGGCTCAGAATTGAGCCGGCGTAGTGGGAAGGTGCGACGGGTGCAGTGGCACCCGTCGCGTATTTCAGTGTCTGCATCGCAGACACTGAAATACTTTGCGGGGCCCTCTTACGGGGGCCCCGCGGCACCCCCTACCGCCATCCTGTTCATGGCGGGTTTCCCGCCATGAACAGGATGGCGGTAGGGGGTGTCTGAATCCCCATGGCGGCGGAGCGCGCTCCGTCGCCATGGAGGATTCAGAAGGGCAGCGGTAAACCGGCGGGTGACCGCCGGTTTACCCTTTCTGACCGCGGCTGAACCGCCGCGGTCAGAATGCCCTTCGGAGCACCGCCAGCCTGTCGGCGGTGCTCCCGTGGCCGGTGACCCTGGCGGTCACCGGCCGCCAGGGTCAGAATGAGGCCCTATGTGTTTAGGCTAGTATATGTTGTCCTACATGTGTCCCGTCATATAAGGGGGGTGGGAGTTGATGTTTAGAGTGTTTAGTTAAATGTGATAAGTAAGTTTAGATTAGGGTAGTTAGGGCCAGTTGTGGGTAATGTGTAGTTAAGATAGGTTAGGTTAGTTAAGGTGTTTCCCATAGTTTTAGTATCCTTTTTTACTGTTAATAAATATTTAGGTACTCCTTTACAGTATGTGTCATATGCTGGGGGATCAGGGCCTTGGCGTGGTTGAACAGTGTCAATTTAGTATTAGCATTTCTGTTCCATCCTGCATCCAAATCCCATTATTGACATGGTTATTCCCAATTCCAATTGAGCTGTCACATTGGCAGCTACACCAAAGCTACTTCTCTGTGCAGCTGCCATCCATTGCACCCACCACTGAAGGTTACTATGGTTCCCAATGTGTTGTTAAGTTTGGTGTATGTTTTCAATCTGTCATAGTTTGAGATCAGATTTGGAATCTTGGGCACTGTGGTACATCTGCCTACAGCCTGATGTTCATGTGAACCCTGATAAGGTAGTGATGGTCTCATCTTATGTAGTATAGTATACATCACTCACACCTATCATTTCTTACATTGTACTGCCAGGTTACATATTTGTCCACACACTCGTACACATCCATTCCTGCTGTATGGTGTGTGTGTGATGAAAGTTTATAGTCAGATGTCACATACTTAAAGATTGTCTAGAAGGAAAATTTGAACACATTGATTTTCTGCTTAAACATCCCTTGAAGCTGACTTTTTCTGACCAACACATTTTACAGTTGTTTTTCTATTTACTTCAGAAATAACCCTCAGGAAGTGAATACAATCCAGACCTCAGTGCATAGTTATCAGCCCACAATCTTTCAAGGCAGTTGTATTGACATTCTATGGCCATTGACATGTGACATACATCACTAATCTCCTACATAGGTGATGTGTCACATTACACAGAGACAAAGTGGTTGTATAAGTGCTATTTATTTTAAAGTGCCGTAGTGCAATATTTACATAGTCTAGGATTGTGAGTCCATTAGTGTGATGCATTTGATTGTGATACTACACAGGTGCAATGGGACATGTCATTGGACATGCTGGGGTGAAGTATCACACAGTGGAGAGGTACATGACTTGCCAATGAGGTAGTGAGAGTGTGAACGGGCGGCCCCGAACTCTTCACCGGTGCGAGCTGATACTGACGTATCAGATACTCCCGTCGCGTCATGTCAGCGTTCCCACGTTGCCGTGGGAACGCTCTCAGACGGAGGCTGGCGTCCCGGCGTTACCGCGGTAACCCAGGAGGGTTTCCGGGCCGCGGGATTAAAGAGAGAGGGAGACGACGAGAGAGGAGAGGAGAGAGAAGCCGGGAGGGCAAACGGAGGGACGGAGAACGGAGGAGCCGAAACAGGAGACCCAGGAAGGACTGTCCTAACGCGGAACAACGACGAGGTGTTGGAGCAAGAGAGCGTTGCCGAAGATCATCCACCAAGGGAAAACCCCAGCACCAGCCACGACCCAGGAGGGTCGTGGCTTGCTAAGGTACGGTCTTTGTGGGACTCCAGAGGGAATACCACGGTTAAGAGGGCACTGGGGAAGGGGGTTGAGAAGGAGTGAGGTGAGGACTGGGAGGGAACTTGGAGGACACAGAGGTAGACACGTGTGAGCCACATAAAAAAAGTGCACTGTAAGGAGTTTATTCACTTTATGCCCCAAAGTCACCACCGGCACAACCCCACCCTTTTTACCTCTTCCCCTTTAGTTAAAACCATCATCAGATATACGTAATACCCCACTTACCGTAGCGTTTTTCCTTTTTTCCCGGTACCTCACCGCTGGAACCCGCTGAGAGACAGAGGGACCACCAACCTAAAGAGAGAACGAAGAAAAGAAGAAGAAAAACCCCATTAGAAGAAGGGAAGTTAAAGACTTGAGACCTTACAACCCAGTAAAATCTAAGGAAAAATATAACAACCCCTTTCTACTGAAATAAACCACTTACCTGAACACTGCAATTTCTCTCCGTTGTCTTTATACTGTTCAACCTGCCACAGTGGTGTCAGAAGTGGGATATTGGGGAAAATAACCCGCCCGGCAAATGAACAGTATAAATCATGAGTGAAAGTCCGTCTCTAGAAGGTATGATCAAACAACTGGCGGAAGGGCAACGCCATTTACAGTTGGTATGGGAGGCCCACCAACGAGAGGTGAAAGAGGACAGGGAAGCTTTACAGTCTGCCTTGAAAAGCCAAGCGACGATACTAGCAAATAACCAATTGGTACACGAGTCAGCAATGAAGAAACTAACGGAAACAATCGCCGCCAGCAAAGTCCACCCCAACGTCCCCAGCTCAGTGTTACAGAAATATCAAGAGGGGGAAGACCCGGAGTCTTTCTTCACTAACTTTGAAAGAGTTGCTTCTTCGGCTCAATGGCCGGAAGAAAGATGGGGACAATACGTCGCCCCGTTGCTTACCGGACTCTTGCAAGCCACCTATCAAGCCGCGAATCCCGGAGGAACAACTCCATACAAAGACATAAAAACCAGCATCTTGGAACGGGTAGGACATGACGCAGAGTACTATCGAGTCAGATTCCGGAAAGTAAAATGGGGACCCAATGAGGACCCCCGAACCTTTTATTTTCGCGTAAAAGATTTGGCCCTGAAATGGTTGGGTCCCATCGGGAATAGCCGGGAGGATGTTATTCAAACGATTGTCCTCGAACAATATTTAGACTCTTTACCTCCTTCTACCAAAAACTGGATACGACAACATCCGAAGGTAGATACAGACATGGCGATTGACTTAGCCTGCGCATACCATAGATCCACAGATGTGAGAGGGATACAACCCAGACCCAACCTAAAACCGGTTGTACCCACTCCCAAACCGTCACCGAGATTTTCCCTTGAAGATCCGGTCCCCCGCAGGCTTGTAGAAGGCCCACCTGTACAGGGACCGCAATGTTACAACTGTGGAGAGTGGGGACACATAGCCCGTATGTGTCCGCGGAAATTAGAGGGAAGTGAACCTATGGAGATAGGAGTGACCAGGCGACGCGTCCTCTGTACAGGAGGGGGAGATATTAAATTTAAGCAAACCCTGAAAATCAATGGGCGGTCTGTAAATGCTCTCATCGATTCGGGTTGCAGCCAATCCGTTGTTCGGGAAGACTTAATAAGCCCGATAGATAGGGAAGCAAACCAATGGGTTAATATTTGCTGCATTCACGGTGACAAGGAGCAATATCCCTTGAAAGTACTTGCCATAGAATGGGGAAATTACAGGGACTTCCTTCCTATGGGGGTAATGCCGCAACTTATCGAAGAATGCATCGTTGGTACAGACTACAACCATTTTCAAAAACTTTTAGACCATGTTAGAAGTCCAAAAGCTTCCCAGGAATGGTGGGGGGAGGCTCCTTTTGCAAAAGTGCTATTGAATGTCCTCTAACCCGTAGAAAACTGTCACGTCGAGAAAAGCGGGATGAGAAAATACATTACCGGATTCATAAAGAGCAGGAGCAACCCCATAGACTGGTAGCAGAAACACATGAAGCTCCCTTAAGCTTCCATCACCAACAGAGAGAAGATCCCTCTCTCGCTCAGGCCTGGAAGTCTGCAAAAACGGAAGAGACTGAGGAGGTGGGTCCTTACTTCCTGGTCAAAAGGAATCTCCTGTATAGGGTGACCACTAATCGAGATGGGGATCACAAACATCAGCTCATAGTACCAGAGGCCTATAGGAATCAAGTCCTGACCCTAGCCCGCAACCAACCAGGGGGGGGGGGTATTTTGGAAGGGAGAAAACGGAAGAGTATCTCCTCAGACGGTTTTATTGGCCCAGTGTTATTGCCCACATAAGGAAATATTGCTCCCAATGCCCCAGGTGTCAGCTTACCGAACCCGGTAGGCCTAAGAAAGCACCTCTTGTACCCCTTTCCATTATAGACATTCCATTTAGCAGGGTGGGGATGGATTTAATCGGACCCGTAGTACCGTCCTCTAAAGGTCATACATATATATTGGTTATTGTGGACTATGCCACCCGATACCCCGAGGCCATTCCCCTGACAAGCATGACCGCAAAAGCAGTTGCACAAGCAATGATAACGGTCTTCGCTCGAATAGGGTTTCCCCGCGAAATACTCACAGACCAAGGGACCCCGTTCATGTCGACTCTCATGAAGCAAGTGTGTAAGACACTAGGAGTTACCCAAATTAAAACCTCAGTTTACCATCCACAAACGGATGGATTGGTGGAACGTTACAATCGGACCATCAAAACCCTACTAAGAAAAATAGTCAATGATTCAGGGAGAGATTGGGACCAAAAATTACAGTTAGTACTATACGCAATCAGAATGCATGAACAAGCCTCCACAGGACATAGTCCCTTTGAATTAGTGTTCGGACGGCAGCCCCGTTCCCTGTTAGACATGGCCCTTGAAACCTGGGAGGAAGAAGCGGAGGGGGAAGGGAGACCATTGTTGGAATACGCCCACAACTTGAAGTCCCATCTACAAGGGCTGTGGGAAGACGTACAGAAAAATATGGAACAGGCCCAAACCACCCAAAAACATTATTATGACAAAGGGAGTAAATTGAGGACTTTTCAGCCAGGAGATCAGGTACTAATAATGCGTCCAACGTCGGAACAAAAGCTTCTCGCTAGATGGCAAGGTCCTTATCAGGTGATCCGAGCAGTTTCCCCTGTTACTTACCTTATAGAAATAACGGCCAATCCTAAAAAGACCCAAATATATCATGTGAATCTCTTAAAGAAATGGGAAGCACCAGAGAACACTGACAATCCAGTAGAAATGGGCCGGTTCCTATATCCAAGTAAGGAGTTAAACATTGAGTTTTACCCCAAAGAGCAGCACGATAATAACAAACTACCCTCTATCAATAATGCATTAACAAGTTCAGAGAAGGGACAGTTATATCAACTATTGAATCACTTCCAACAGTTATTTTCAGAGACACCCGGAAAAACCCCCTTAATCTGCCATAGAATTAGAACAACCCCAGGTAAAACAATCAGACTACGACCCTACCGTATTCCGGAGGCAAGGAGACAAATCATAGAGGACGAGATACAGAAAATTTTAGCTCTCGGAGTGGTGGAACCCTCTAATAGTCCCTGGTGCTCCCCGGTAGTCCTGGTACCAAAACCTGATGGGACCGTCAGATTTTGTATCGACTTTCGAAAACTTAATGAAATATCGATGTTTGACACCTATCCAATTCCTAGAGTAGACGACGTCCTTGAAAAACTGGGCAAAGCCAAATATATGTCCACAATAGACTTAACTAAGGGGTACTGGCAGATTCCTTTAGCCCCAGAAGATAAAGAGAAAACAGCCTTCTCTACCCAATCCGGGCTTTATCATTTCACCGTGTTACCCTTTGGACTGCATGGAGCCCCGGCTACCTTCCAAAGGTTAATGGATAGGTTACTAAAGCCCTTTCAGACATTTTTGGAAGCTTATCTGGACGATGTCGTTATTTTTAGCGAGACCTGGGGGGATCATTTAAACCTTCTACAGCAAATATTCCATACCCTAACAAATGCAGGATTAACAGCCAACCCCAAGAAGTGCATCATCGGGAAATCAGACATATCATACCTAGGATACAATATTAGCCAGGGTACTTTACAACCCCAAACAAAGAAAGTGGAAGCCATAAGACATGCCCCTACCCCTAAAACAAAGAAAGACTTACGCTCTTTTCTTGGACTAGTAGGATATTATCGAAGGTTCATACCTGGATATTCCACCCTTGCAGCTCCCCTCACAGACTTCCTGTCAAAAGCCCACCCTAACCAGTTGTTACCTTTTTCTCACCTTCAGACGGATAATTTTGAGAGGTTAAAGTCCTATCTGACTAAGGAACCAATTTTACAATGTCCAGACTTCTCCAAACTGTTTCATTTGTATACTGATGCCTCCGATGTGGGACTAGGGGCTGTTCTGGCTCAGCCTGATGGGGAGGGTCACGATCTCCCTATCGTTTTTATCAGCAGGAAACTGTTTCCTCGGGAACGCCATTATCCCATCATCGAAAGAGAGTGTTTGGCTATTAAATGGGCGGTGGACAGTTTACAGTATTATCTGTTGGGCCGGCCTTTTATTCTATACACGGATAACGCACCCCTCACCTGGATGGCCGCTCATAAAGAATAAAATTCCCGGATTTTACGCTGGTTCCTTGAACTGCAGCCTTTTTCCTTTCAGGTACGCCACGTTCCAGGGTCTCAGCAGTGTCCTGCGGATTATTTGTCTTGTTTCCCTTGTTCTTCTTCGGTCCTAGAGCAGGACCGTTCTTGGGAAGGGGTGTGTGAACGGGCGGCCCCGAACTCTTCACCGGTGCGGGCTGATACTGACGTATCAGATACTCCTGTCGCGTCATGTCCGCATTCCCACGTTGCCGTGGGAACGCTCTCAGACGGAGGCTGGCGTCCCGGCGTTACCGCGGTAACCCAGGAGGGTTTCCGGGCCGACGAGAGAGGAGAGGAGAGAGAAGCCGGGAGGGCAAACGGAGAGACGGAGAATGGAGGAGCCGAAACAGGAGACCCAGGAAGGACTGTCCTAACGCGGAACAACGACGAGGTGTTGGAGCAAGAGAGCGTTGCCGAAGATCATCCACCGAGGCAAAACCCCAGCGCCAGCCACGACCCAGGAGGGTCGTGGCTTGCTAAGGTATGGTCTTTGTGGGACTCCAGAGGGAATACCACGGTTAAGAGGGCACTGGGGAAGGGGGTTGAGAAGGAGTGAGGGGAGGACTGGGAGGGAACTTGGAGGACACAGAGGTAGACACGTGTGAGCCACATAAAAAAAGTGCACTGTAAGGAGTTTATTCACTTTATGCCCCAAAGTCACCACCGGCACAACCCCACCCTTTTTACCTCTTCCCCTTTAGTTAAAACCATCATCAGATATACGTAATACCCCACTTACCGTAGCGTTTTTCCTTTTTTCCCGGTACCTCACCACTGGAACCCGCTGAGAGACAGAGGGACCACCAACCTAAAGAAAGAACGAAGAAAAGAAGAAGAAAAACCCCATTAGAAGAAGGGAAGTTAAAGACTTGAGACCTTACAACCCAGTAAAATCTAAGGAAAAATATAACAACCCCTTTCTACTGAAATAAACCACTTACCTGAACACTGCAATTTCTCTCCGTTGTCTTTATACTGTTCAACCTGCCACAGAGAGACAATCACAGAGCATAGTGTCAAGGTAAACTAGAGGCTGGAGAACAGTGCATGTGAGCAGCTGTTTCAAGACTGACATTTTAACAAGCACAGGACCTAGGATATAAGTGCCCATTTGTGCTACCGGGTACTCTTACGGGTGAAGGTGATCTGTTCCACATCTTCATCTTCTGATGTGTGTTTTGTCTCCTCTTCCCTTGGTGGTGGTGGGCCTAAAGGGGCAAAACACACTTCAGTGTTTGAAGACGTGGAGTCAGAAATCCCAGTAGCTGCCAAATGTGGGGCTATTAAGGGTAGTACTTCAGCAAGGAGGAGCTGCTGGTTCTTAAGTATAGCAGCTACATCACTGTGGTAGGCAGCCAGGTCGGCCCTGAGGGGGTCAATATTGCATTCGAGCATGCAGTGAAAGGTTTGGTGTGCGAGGTGTTGTGGCAACTCCCTTACTGCTGTGCTGATTTCCTTCACATTTTGTTGAAGTTCTTGCAGGATAGATGTTCGCCCTTGCATGGCTGCTGCCTGTTCTGCAGATGACATCATGCACAAACGCATCCCCACCCACACCTCCTTGGCCAGCTCCTGCTGTACTCCAGCTACAGTCCTCTCAAAGCTGGTGCCAGTGTCGTCAGAGTCCTCAGCTGGGTTGGAGCTGGCAGGTCGTACAATTGGGGTGGTGGGTGGGTCATCTGTGATGGCTGCTACTTCTGTGCTCCTCCTTGTGACTGAAGGTGGGGTCTGGAGGGTTCAAAGGACAGCTTGGAGGGTCTGCTGGCTGATGTTTGTCAGCTCGTCATCCATGTCATCAGAGAAGTCCAGGACAGGCATATCCCCAGGAGAGCCATCGTCCTCTGCAATGAGATATTGTACAATTAGGCCCATATTTATACTTTTTGACGCTAAACTGCGCTAACGCAGTTTAGCGTCAAAAAGTTTTGCGCCGGCTAACGCCATTCTGAAGCGCCATGCGGGCGCCGTATTTATTGAATGGCGTTAGCCGGCGCAAGCAGACCGGCGCTGCCTGGTGTGCGCGAGAAAAACCACGTACACCAGGCAGCGCCGGCGTAGGGGGAAAATGGCGCATGGGCGTCTTAAAATGGGGCAAGTCAGGTTACGTCGAAAAAATCGTCGTAACCCGACTTGCGCCATTTATTTTCGACGCCCATCCCCCATCAACATGACTCCTATCATTGTAAAGATAGGAGTCATGCCCCCTTGCCCAATGGCCATGCCCAGGGGACTTCTGTCCCCTGGGCATGGTCATTGGGCATAGTGGCATGTAGGGGGGCACAAATCAGGCCCCCCTATGCCAAAAAAAATTATTAAAAAAAAATACAAAAATACTTACCTGAATGTCCCTGGGGTGGGTCCCTCCAGCCTTGGGTGTCCTCCTGGGGTGGGCAAGGGTGGCAGGGGGGGTCCCTGGGGGCAGGGGAGGGCACTCTGGGCTCATTTTGAGCCCACTTGTCCCTTAACGCCATGCCTGACCCAGGCGTTAAAAAGCGGCGCAAATGCGCCGTTTTTAGCCACGCCCACTCCCGGGCGTCTCTTTTGCCCGGGAGTATAAATACCACGTAAAGGCCTGGGAGTCATTTTTTAGACGGGAACGCCTCCCTTGCATATCATTAACGCAAGGAAGGGGTTCACGCTAAAAAATGACGCACATTCCGGGAACTTTGGCGCTATTCGCCTCTAACGCCATAGTATAAATATGGCGTTAGTTGGCGTTAGTTTAGCGTCGAATTTGCGTCGAAAAAAACGACGCAAATTCGGCGCAAACGGAGTATAAATACGGCCCTTAGTGTGTCTGTGTTGTGGCATTTGTACTGTGACGTGCCTGACTTCCTATTAGTTGCACATTGTGATCTTGGTTCCTGTTCATTGTTCCTGTCATTAATATAGACATTCTCCCAGGCCTATGCCCCACCTGCATGTCACATGTAGTGTGAGCAGTTTGGGGAAATGTCTGTGGCACATCCTCTAGGTGTAGGTTCTGCCCAAATTGTATGTTGCCACCTTATTGTCCTACTCAACCCTCCGTCTACTTCCATTATCATGGTGTGGCCTTGCACTGGCTGTGGGTGTTCTGATGGCACTTGCACCACACTTAACAATCTGCAACTGACCCAGTCTCTGATATTTCACATCCACCTATATGTTGCTGAGACCTAGCATATACTATGTATAGCATTGGCCTGGCACGATACGGGTGTCAGCATTGGTAGTGTGAACTGCTGATGTTGGGAAATGTGTGCTACATTGGATTGCGCTGATGGTCCTAGCAGTGTTCCATTTCCTCTTATGACTGTGCTGGAAGCATATGTCCTCCCACTCAATGCTGTTGTCTTAGCACTATGACACTTGAGATGGTGCATGGTGGCATTGCAGCTATTGTGACCCAGGCACAGGGTATACCCTGACATGTGCAGCATGGGTATGACATTACTGCTGTGTAGCTCATAATGTTACATACAATACCTGATGTTTGTAGCGCCCATGGACATGGGCATTCGACAGGATTTGAACATTTATATTTATTAAAGGGGATTGATAACGTTGTCATCCTGAACCCTCTAATTTGGGTGTGTTTGATCCATGGGCACATAACTGCCATTAGCTACTTGATCTGCACACACAGCAGAGGTGGTAGTGGCAACTGTTGTCAATGGTAAATACCACTTGCGAATGTGGCCTGAGACTGGAAATTGAGCCCTAGTTCATGTAGCGACAATTCCAGCTGTTGTGTGACAGCAGGCCAGTTTTACATTGCACCCTACCCTCCTGGACTTGCTTTGCTTTTCCAACATCCTTGGCATGGCTGATAACCCCCATGCAAAGGTTGTTGGTGTAGTGGTGTGCTGTGCCCCACATTTGCCCTGCACAGCCCATGCCCCCGTGCCATGCCCGTTTGCCCTTTCCACTACCTGATTATCATGGCTTACATTCATTGTGTAGTAGGTATGTCCCCTGCACTGCTTGCAGTTAACAATTATGCATTTTAATTCCCCATGCCACTTACCCTGCATCTGTGTTGTATCCTGGTAGCCTGCGCTGTCCTGTCCTTGATTCCCTGTGATGATCTCCTCAGTGATGATGGCTGCCACCATCTCCTCCATGTGGTCCAGGGCCTCCTGCGGAGCTGGACTCCCACCTCCAGTCTGCAGTGCTGCCTTCCTGTTCCTGTTCCTGGCCATCTTTTCCTTGGTCCTGCACTTGCAGTCATGCCAGCGTTTCTTGCACTTGGTAACTGTTCTCCGTACTTCTGCCACACTGTTGATCTTATCGACAATTTGTTGCCAAATTGCCTCTCTCCTCCCAATTGGCAATTTAGAGGTGACAAAAAGTTGGTGCTGGTGTTCCGTCACCTCGTTCACCAGTATTTTATGCTCCTCTGCACTGAACCGACACTACCTTTTCTTCTTCTCCATCTCCTGGGTCTTGTGTGGGTCCTCCTGGCTGGTTCCTGGTCAGTTGTCATCTTCCTGGGGTCTCTCATAGCTTCTGGGATCCATTATGGAGCTCCTTTACACATTTTGCTCTGTTTGCGCTGCTTTTTGACGCTATTGCATCAAAAAATGGTGCGTATCCGGTTTGCAACGTCGTAAACCAGATTAAAGTCATTTTCGCCGTGTTAATGTCGTTTTCTTTACGACGTGGCGCATTGGTTTGAGTAAAAAAAAAGACTCTAACCAGTGGTTTGCCCCGCCGTGCATCAAAGTATAAATTTGACGCCCGAGTGGCGCAAAGAAATGGTGTTAGCCGGTGCTAAACCTTTGACGCAAAACTGCATCAGCATAGTTTTACGTCAAAAAGTATAAATATGGGCCTATGTTCATACATATATGTGGAGTTAGGTGTAGAAATTCTAGGCTTACCTGTCATTATTTTCTCTTGTTATTTTGGCCCCGACTTTGTGCCCCATCGATATTCTGAGATTGATATTCAGGGTCCACCCCACAAAAAATGTGTGATGACAAAGCTGTTGGCTATCGCACCATTTTTGGTGTATGCGCATGTATGATGACACACGTGAGTGGGGGCCTCATTATGCAAGAGTGCGTGCCTCGTTTCTTTTATTTATTTTGAGCAAAGGTTTGTGGCTGGAAAAAGGCAAGTAGCCATTATGATGACTCACTGAGTTAAACGGTTAGAGTTGTTTTGTGCAGTGCATTGTTAACCATACATTTTATTCCTGCAAGGCTGACTCAGCCCTCCATCCTTTTCAGTTCACTATTTTAAGTGCTATTACACTGAGTAGTAGTAACTCCTGTTATTTACAGCACTTACTCCATTATGTTTTCCATAACTTGTATATTTTTTTTTAAAGTGTGTTAGCTCAAACTTAGCAATTGCAACTACAACTCTGCTGCATGTGGTGCCGGACAGTGGCAGGTCTTTCCTCATGCAAATGCAGATCACTTTTCGGTTACTGATTGTTGTATTTAAGTGTCAAATTGAATGAATGAAGTGAAGCCTTTACTCTTACTTTGTTAACATACGTAACAAAGACAAAACAGTGAAGTAATATCGCTTTCAAATTTGCTGCATTACACCGCTTAAGTTATTATTTCTTGCTGCATACTTTAGTCAACCCTGACACATTATTTGATACTCCACTGCCACATAACTCCAGTGGTCCTGTTCATAAATCATGCACTCAGTGACTCATCTTTGCACTTAGACATCTATCCATTACACTTCGACTCATTCTTGAATTACCACGCTCACTCCGCGACAGTAGCACACGCAGAATCTCATCAATTGATGAGGACGCACTTTCTGTTATCACAGTTCTTCTTTCAGGTGGGGTTTTGGGCCAGGATATGTATTTTTGGTATGCCCCCTGCATTTTTTTTGTCAAGAGCCCCCTTATTAATTTGACGCTTGGGTTGCTCTTCTTGATCTTGCTGCTACTTTGTGGGGGATGTGAGAGGGCTTCTAGTAGTGTGTGATTATTTATGTGTGAGAGGTGTGAACGTATTGTATTTAGAATGCGAGTGCTGCTTTGGTGTGGGTATGAGTGCTGTTGGTAGTGTATGACTGCTAGTCTTGGAGGGGTGTGGGAGTGCTTCTGATAACTGTGATGGCTCCATGATGGGTGAGGCAGTGCTGTCAGTAATCTATCCTTAATTGGGGTGTTTTTCTTTTTTACAATAATGGCTTCACCATTGCCATTTGTGTTTTTGTTGAGGCAGTGGGTGGAGTAATTATTCAACAACTGGAGGACAATGCAACAATCATACCTCTTTCCCTTTATGTATCAATGACCCCATATCATGCAAAAACTAGTCATATTTATTAGACTCACCAACCACCAGTTACACTTGTGAATAACCAGTTAGTGATAACCAACAACATCCAGCCTCTGCTCTGGGACTCTGCCTCTGGCCACTCATGGACAGCTGCAAAGCCGTTTCTAGTAGTGCCCATGGCTGGTCCCATTTCATCAACCTAGAGGCCTCTCCAGCTCCCCAAAGTGTGTGCATACATAGTGAGTCTGTGCCATACAGTACCCTTCAAGCTCAGAGCATCTGAGCAGAACTGTGAGCTCATCTCGAGTAGCTCGCTACAATGCACATGTGCAGAAGAGTACGTATTTGCACATGCTAAAATGCACCATGGTCACCCACTAGTTAAACCAATATAGTGAAACATAGACCCACTACACTTCACCCCCTGCAGTCATTGCCCACTGAGAGAGAGGGGGGTCATCTTTGGGGGAAGTGTAGCAGCATTTAAAAAATGCATAATATGATTACCACAGGGGGCGAGGCAGAGAGTTCATAACAGTGACACAGATACTTCTTCATTTACTCCAAAACACACAGCCCACCAGTCCAGGCTATGTGCCACTAGATCATTAAGTTTGGATGAGGTGGCCAGCTTATGAGTGCGAATACCATAGCATGTCATATTGCTTTGCACAGGTCCTGTCCAGTTGCTGCTGATTCAGGCTACATATGACTCTATTGCTATTGTCTCCATTGCTATTTCTCAGCTAAAATAGGCACCCTAGCTGCAGAGGTTTGTAGTGCCCCAGCAGATGGTGCAGGGTGAGATACACAGTAACAGATTCTTCTGGGATAGTAAGCAATAGCAATGCACCTCCATAGCAGTTCATGTTGATTGTGGGAGATGGACTTGGGGGTGAGTGTGTTACAAGGATATCCATAGTCACTAGGCTCCAATTGGCATGGCTGGTGTCCTGGGCATACCTTATTATTAGACCCATCCTGGGCACCAAGTTCAGGTACTTTCACTTATCAATGAGGACAGTGATGCAGAGAGGTCCAACACTCTGGATTAGAAACCCTGAATTCTGCAAAGCACAGAGTAACAATGAATACTTGTCCAGCCAATACTTTTAGTTTTAAAAGCTTTTTAATTAACACACAGTGAAACATAAAATTACAAATGATCACAATGGAAACAAGACCTTTCTAGACCCTCCTGAATTAACGATCTGTGTAAGAAGCTGTGTCAGAAATGAACAATGTAATTCACCATCCTATGTTTTTGTCACAGAGTTCACATTGCAAAGAACCTTCCTATTTGCAATAAAGTGCACAAGGAAAAACCCTCCCTACTGTATTTGTCACTGGGTCACACCATACAAAGCCCTAGACTACCATATTTGACGGAGGGTTTTCGCTAACAAGTTCTCTATCAGTTCTGAGCAATGATAAAACTTTATGCAACTAACAAAACTGCTGCCCAGTTAAATGTCTCTAAAGAAGAGGCTCAACAAAAGAGCAAGCCAAAGTTACTCTCCTCATACTGATTTTCATTTTTTAATGGTTGCATGAGCTTTCATAGCTAGCTAAAGTGGCTCCTCACTATATCTAAAAAGAAGCCATCATTAATATTGTGTATTCCACATAACATTCATCCTCCAAAATGCAAGCAGAATTTCACTGGAACAAATTCAGCACTGGGTAATTTCCCAATGGATCCAACTCCATCTTCTCCCATAACGACAGTTTATTAACTAAACAGCTGTTACAAGTAAGGTGCCACCACGAGTCTGAATACAAATCTCAACAAATCTCAACTTTTGGGCTTAACCCTTCCTGCAGGGTCATCCCAAACGATTTGCAGCCTCCTCCTATTTTTTGTTGAATTTGTTTTTGCTGGCCTTAAATTAAATGTTACAAGTGGACCTACAGCACTGATTGTGCTACCCACTTAAGCAGCCCTTTAAACATGTCCTAGACCTGCCATTTCAGAGCCTGTGTGTGCAGTTTTAAACTGCCATTTCGCCAGGCCGAACCATTTCTTTTCCAGTCACCCCTAGGCAAGGCCCTGAACAATCCAGAGGGCAGGGTGCATTGTGTTTAAAAAGTAGGACATGTACTTTTAATTTTTACATGTCCTAGTAGTGAAAAACTCTTAAATTCATTTTTCACTACTGCAAGGCCTCTGTCTCCCCTATGATAACATTGGAATTGCCTTATTACATTTGATAAGTGTAATTTCCAAATGGGAAGATGGAAAATTCATGTTTGGTGTCTCTGAAATCATAATTTCAAATCCTGAGTTATGGTGAACTTTAAAATTTCAGTTCTGAAAATGCCACTTTTAGAAAGTTGGCATTTTTTTGCCTTAGCCATTTGGTGTTTGCAGTCTGTCGCTGGTGACATGACTGGGTAAGGTTGGCAGCTGGGATTTTTTTATTCCTCCAAGACAGCCACACCCGATGGGCGCTTAGGTATGACTGGATGGGCCAACACTGGCAGGACGGGAGAGGAGCTTGACACTGCCACACTAACACCTGAATAGGCCGTGTACTGACCACAGACAAAGAGCCTAATTACCATGCATTGTCACTTCAACCAGCTTAGATCCAGGGGAGGCATGGGATTCCTGGCACTTCAAAGCCACTGTCTAGAAGCTTCTCCCACCTTCCTGAAGAAGGGCACAAGGGCATAAAAGATAGATCTCCGAAACCACCACCTTAGTACACTTCTGCACCTGTGGATACTCTGCCAGGAAGAAGCACTGTTGTGGGGCTGAAGGGCTGCTACTCTGCTGGACTCCTGCTTTGTTGGGCTGACCTGCTGACTGGGTGAGAATGACTGAACCTGCATCTCTTGAAACCTGAACCCAGAGAGACTCCAAGGGCCAGTTGGCTGGCATCCTGATCTAAAGCCTCGGGACATTATATGCTTCCAACAAACGTGCATCTACACTTGGACTCTGCCATCTGTGAGACTGCTCTGCCATGTGGTGCCACCACAGTCATCGCTGCGTGGATTGGACCAATCACAAAGACTCACATTGCTGCTGTACCTCAGATTGCTGTCACAACAATCGTTGAGCAGGCCCTGGCATCTCTCATCGACGGCAGGCTCAACAATGCCAGATTCCGCATCACAGGCTAGCAGCTCTTTGAAACTGACGCATCACTCTGACTATGCTCTGCATTCCCAACACCAGACTTTACATCACCTGCCCCATAAGCAGGATCCTCAACATTGACACAACAGGGCCTCGCTCCCCAGCCTCACCGCATTTCAGAACTGACTTATTGCCTCGACTGCATGATGCATCTTTGACTTGGATCCCTGTAACACTCTGAAAACCAGGATTGAAGGTACTTTTCTTGAGCGAGTCTAACTGGGCCTCTGTAACCGGCCCATGCTCCATCATGGTCAGCCTGAACTTGTGACTTTGTCGCAGTCCAGTGCATTCAGATAGCCACAGTTGGCACTTTACGCCTTTTGGTGCTATTTTCTTTAAAAACTTTAAAATTTAATATTTCAGGTTCTGCTAAATAGATTTTTGTTGTTTTGTTCTTGATTTATTTAATAAATTAAAATCTAACTTAGTGTGGGATTCTTTTTGTGTGGTCTTTTTATTGTTTTACTGCTTGAAGCATTGCATGAGTACTTTACACATTGCCTCTAAGTTAAGCCTGACTGCTTTGTGCCAACTACCAGGGGGCTGAGCACATGTTAATTTGGGGTTGGCTTCTACCTATGCTGAAAAGTATTGTGTGTGCTGCTTGACCAGGGATCAAGTGCAAGGAGCATGCATACAATACATATCCTGGCCTTCAAATCCTGTCTGAAACAAGAAATGAGAGCAGATATGCTGCTCGCAAGCAACAGGAATGAGGGGGCATGCACCACAAGTAGGGGCAGTCCTAAAAAACGGGGGTGGGGTGAGAGATCACATCAGGTGTAGGGAGAAGCGAAGTGGTTGAGTACCATGCATGGCCAGTGCTAGACATGGGCTACCAGTGCAGCCGCACAGGACCTTATGCTCATTGGGCTCCCCACCACAGTTTTTGCCTAGCTTTTTTGTGCTCTCCTGTAGGTCTTTAGATTGATAGACAGGGGGCATACCCAGTGAGAATCCCACAGCAAGGCAGATTTATCATTGCATTAGAATTTTGAGTGATAAGAACTAGTTCCGAATGTGGGGTTGGTAGTGGCATGCAGTGAGCCAGTGATCTATGTGTTTTTCCACAATTTGCCCTAAATGGTAAGGCCCTTCACTAAACCGTAAATTCACTGTTTAGTTCAGAGTTGAAATTACTCTATGATCCTAGGAAATGTCTGACCATATTTTAATAAGTTTGTTTTGGGGAAAGGATGTTGTGTTTCACTTTGAGTCACAGTAGATCACTGTCACTGAATGGATAGATAGCTCACACCTAGCCAAGAGGCAGCAAACTGCTATGCAGTGTCATGTGACCTTTCATGAGGCATGGATTCAAGATTTTGAAAGCAGAAGAACCTCCCTCAGCTGCCCCATTCCCCAGTGCACCTCGCGTTTTACATGCTTATTGATTTAGGATTTAACCACATTTTAGAAGATGTTTATTTCTTCTCAGTCCCCCTTCAGAGGTAAATGCGAAATAAAAAGGCAATAGAACTGGGCATTAACAAACACATCTTGATATTTCTTCATCAAGAATATGGGTGCTTATTTTTACAGTATTATTTGAATATGGTTGTACTCTGATCTAGCCTCCAAAGCCAGCTGAGAAGGCAGCAGATGGGGCGGAGTGCCACTTACCTCTCTCCTGCCAAATTCCCAGGGTGGGCAGATAAACGATAACTTGTTATATAGCCCTTGTCGATATATGGTGGATATTGGGACTTTAATGAATAGCTGCTATTATTTCCGAACTTGTGGTACTTATTTTAACCACTTCCCATGAGAAACAACACAATCATCTATAGGTTGTACACAGATTTCAGCAGCGGATGCCTTTAGCCACTCCAATAACTTAAAGTGTACATTTCAACAAATATCATCTTCTACATCTATTATTACCTCCTCGTCTGTCTTCTTCCTTGTCCCAGTCCTCACTCTGTACAGGTGAGTCACTTTCTGGAGACAGCCAATATCTTTTTGTTTACTCCACCTCAATATCTACCACGTACATCTAGCACATCCTGTTTTGTGTATCTCCATCCAGAAACTGGGTGCTTCTTACCTTAGCTGTCCAAGACAGGTAACTGTTTATAAGTTTCTTGTTCATCTGCAGTGGTGGCGTCTTCTAGTGGCGGGGGAGCGTCGCCCCCCTGCCCACTGCAAGCCACGCAGGTAGAAATAAAATAGCAATGAAAAAATGTCATTTCCATTTTTTTTTTTTACCTGCGCAGCTCACACCAGCCCAAGACATGCTGTGTGTGTCCTCTGCTACCGGCAACAGAGGACCAGAGCAGTGCCTGGGCTGGACACTCCAAAGTGCACATGTCACTGTAGATGGCTGTTTTTGCAAGCCAAAGTGACATGCGCACTTTGAAGCTCTCTACTCAGCTGTCATAAGACAGCTGGTTGGAGACCAAGCACAGGCCTCTATGGCCTGAAGGACTGTCTAGCCAGGCTGCCATATCCATTCCAGGTGCTGCTCTGATGCTGGTTAACCGGTCCACTAACAGAAAGGGTATGCATTCAAACTGATCAACCTTGCTCTATGTGCCTCCTAAACCTATATAGTCACTGCAATTCACTTAATACTACATTTCCATAGGGAACCCAGGGGACAAAGGGTGCTGAATGATTGTCTGAACCAAATGCATTAAGACACAGGGGTGAAAATAGGGTGTGTTTGAATAAACCTAATAGTGTTATTAAAACGAGTTTACTGGATACCATGATGTAAGCCACTTGGGCACAGATTGGGGTCTACATGGTGGGTTCAGAAGCAGTAAAAGGGGTCTGGCCACCGGTGACCCATCACCTCCATCATTCACAGCAGCTAGTATGAAAGCCAACAGGGCTAAAGTGTAGGATCAACAAGTAGATCTACAACCTGTGCCCACAAGCACACACTTAGCCTGCTGTCCTCACTCAATTCTCACACCAGCCCATGGCCTCAGATGCAGTGCTTCACTCTTAGACTGTTGTGCTTCCCCCCCCTCCAGCAGCTTTTGCCTGCATTCCCCTCTTGTACCACAATACCACTCCCTCCTGGCTCATCCCCACAGACCGAGAATGATCTCGCCCCCACACCAGCCCACTCAGCCTCGGCCCAGTCACCCCTCCCGTTTTATACACCAGCCTCAGAATACTCTTCACTATTGCACCCACCCTGTGGCTGTGGATGGATCTAAATAGGCATCTAATACTATGGGAACAACAGATATTCTGTAAGTGCATTTGTAGATATATGTGCATGTTTCTGAGTGTTGGATAATTTATTTTATGCTTTGTAAGAGGTGTTCCCATGTAAGTGCTGAGTGACTGTGAGTGGTGTGAATGCATAGTTAGCATTGTGAGTGCTGTGTGAAAAGTGCGCCTATATGAGTGCTGAGTTATTGGCTTGCCCAGGTGACAGCTGGACAACCACTGTGTGTATATGAGAGGAGAATGAGCTGTGTGAGTAATGGGTGAGTTAATAGCCCTTGTGAGTGCAAGACGATGTATCTTGAGATGCTTTAAGGAACTCACACTGTCATTGACGCTTGATAAATTTTGTTTCGGGTGTAATTTAAACTAGGATTATCATGATGTCAATCAGGGACTTGGGGTGGAGAAAATACATTATCAGCTGATCCTGCAACAAAATGTCAGATTGTTGGACAACTTTACTTTTCTAAATGTGTCCGAGCCACTGAAGACCATAGCCAAATCTAGAACTCTTGCAGGGTTAACTTGTTAAGTTACTCTTATCTTGGTTCACTAATAGCAAAATCATTGGAGGCATTAATATATCTAGGTTTGTGTTTAGAAACTATGAGGTAGATTTACTGAAAACCCATGCACGGCTGTGCACCATACAAAGTTGCAGCACTACATTGCTTGAGAGTAGAGAGCAGGACAGCACCATATCTGTCAAGTTAGCGCTGATGAGCAATCGATAGTGGAAGGCTGCGTGCGCGATGTGTGGAGTATGCTTTGCACTGTGTACAAAATACTACACCTAGGCAAAATTTAAAACTTTTCCCGCTTAGGGTGCATGTTGTACACTGCAGCACAAAAGCTAAGTGGGAAACATTCAGAGAAATAAAAACATTTTCTCCTCTTTACCACCTGCCTCAAAGAGGCAATATTCTTTATGCACAAAGCCCTCTCTACTATAGTTAGTAAAAAGGGCTTTGCATTCAAAACCATGGAAACATAGAACATTCATGCACTGCCCTTGGAACAGCCCTCTGACACAAAGTAAAGTAAAGAAGAACAAAGCGCTGCTTTGCATTACTTTCAGGCAATTTGCAGTGCAAAACAAGTTCTGCACTCAAACATGAATTCCAAATAAACATTTACAAACCCAGTGCATAAAGTCAGTAATTCTGCTCTGCTATAAGACTTCTGATAAATGTCACTTACTGCAGCAGTTCATTTTAGTTTTATGAAGGAAAAGGCTTTCACATTTAAATAAATACACTTTTAGAAGAATCTTTAGCACCTTTTTTTACACAATCATTTACATACAATTTGGAGGGCTTTGTTTGCATTATAGTGCTTAGAGTCAATCCTGATAATTTGCTCAGCTCTGGCTTGGCACTCCCTATTGATAGTCTTCTTGCCCACCTATATATTGTCCCTGAAATATACTCATGGCCACTGGAATTATGTGATTGTGGCACCACGATGATTTTCTCATAATTGTAGATTTGCAGCATTTTCCACTTAATCCATCGTCGGTCACATATTCTGCAGATTTTAACAGAAAAATGTGTTTCTACCTCAAGCGGTTCAAAAGTAACTAAAAACGCAGCAACACAAATTGTAGCACAGTGGAAGGTCCATTTCAAAAGTTGACTGGTCATTTTTCAGTAGCTTGTTGCTACTTTTAGATGGTAAACTGCTACTAATGAGGTACTTCTAATTCCCAGTGTTAACACGTTTAAAAATCACAAAATAATGAAGTAATACTATCGCAAAATGGGCAGAATAATTTGTCTTTTGCTCCTGCACAATTTACTTAACTCAGCCACATAATTTGGTTCTCCCCGCCGCATAATCCAGGGGTCTTGAATATACTCCTCCACTGTGGCAGCAACAGCCCTTAAACGAATGGGGACGGCAGGGAGCACAGGATGAAGTGAAAGCAGACAACAGAAGACTCGTCTCGTTTACAATTAAATGGGCTTTTGAAGACCTGTAATATATTACAAATGCGTCTCTGGCGTCAGCCCCATCTCAACTGACCCCCACAACAAGAACTGCCTGGGTCCTTGAAGCTGAGGCTGTATAGCCCGGGCTACGGCAGACGACCACAAGAGGGAGGGGTTGCGGACTTAAGGCCCTTTCAGCCCAATAGGCATTGCAAGCCTGAAGCCGCCGCTGTTCGTCTGTCCTATAGCAGTTGGTTGATGGTGCATCAGAGGTCTCTGATGGCCCTGTGGCGTGCTGAGTCATGTTGGGCACTTTCTACGTACTCGTGGTCTTCTTGTATGAGGTCAGCGCTGCTTTGAAAGGCATATATATGTTCCCTCGTTCCCCGTCTCTTTTGAGACCACTACAGGGTTTGAATAGAATTCATCCAGGGGATGACGAGATGTTGACATGCACATTCTAGGCCCTGAGACTTTTTCTTTTGCTACTTTCGGACTACCGTGGGTCGATGGTTAAGATTGCCTTTTGGGTGTAAGTGTCATGATCATCTTTAGCTGGTCTGCTGCTGTTACCCATTCCCATATTGTTGCTGAACTACTGGCCTTAGACATTTGGACCCTCCCTTCTCCAGTTACAGATGGACCTTGGGCAGTGAGCATTGTTCCACATACGGGTTTTTATTAGTGTGTTAAAACTTTCCTCGGTGAGTATCGACTTTGAAGCATGAAGAAGTATTTCTTACTGAGCACTTGTCATAACTGCCTTTTCATGTCTACCTCTGCACATGTTGCAGATTTGCAAGTGTTGCGAATGATATTGCGTATTCTGTTAGGACGTTTCTTCGCAGTACTTTTCCATACTTCGCTTTCCCATTCGATGCACCTGACTGGGTGGCTCAATTTATTTTTTATATGAAAGCCTGCTGTGGGAGTTGGTTAGCCTGCGAGTGACTCCATGTTTGCAGCAACGATGTGGTGATACCTCAGCACATCTCTCTGCTGGGCTGGTAAATTTGCTACGTCGTCCTGTGTTACTTCCCTTCTGGGTTAAAGGTCGTAGAGATAGGATGATGCTTTTGTTTGGTCTGTTTTCCGGTTTCTTCCAGGTCACATTATTTCTGTCTGCTTTATTTCAGGGGGGGGAGGGGAGGGTAAATTGTTGCTTACTTGTTAAAGAAAGAAATGTTCAGTTTGAAGAGTAATGGTTAGATGTCCGCTGTTTTCATGTTCTGTTAAAGACATGCAGCGAGAAGGTTAAGGTTTGATTCCTGCAGTTTCATGGTTTTGACAAAGTTGGAACCTTTTGTCATAAAGGCATCTCATTTCGAAGGCCAGTTTTAGGCTGCAATGTTTTCCTAACTTTTTGATCTATGCAGAGCAGACTTTTCAGCTAATAGTGGAGAGCTCAATCACCCTGCTGAAGTGTATTTCTATATGTTGCTTATTTAAGAAATGTTGTTATGCATGCTGGACTGTCAGTTCAAGAATGGGGGTTTGTCAGATGTCTCCTGTGTGTCGCCTCCTTGTGTTACACCCACTTAACTGTGGTATTTTCTCTTCCTCTAGTCTTACACTCCGATTGAACATAGTAAAATGCTGTTACAAAGGGTTCTGTGAAAAACATTTAATCTATGTCATCTTATTTGAGCACAAGCATAAAACATGGTCACACTACAGTTTCCCGTTTATTTTGATTAACTCCTTTGACAGGGTGTGCAGTGTCCTCCCCAGCTGGGGTACTTGTAAATGACTATGCTACACACAGAACTTGGTCTTATGGGTCTCTATTGATCTGCATATAACCCCAAACTCAACATTCTAAACATTAAATCTATTCACCACACCCATCCCTTGTGTCACAGGAACCAAAAGGGTCCCTTCATCGCTAACTTACAAGACAATACATCTCTGCCCTTGTTAAATTAAAAATACAATATTATTACATATATATATATATATATATATATATATATATATATCTTATATTACAACTCCTCTATAAGTCATTGTGGAGTTCTGACCAAACGCCCAGATCGAGTCTCCTGTGGCTGTGGAGAGAGAAGAGAACTGTCCATGACTGGCAGCGGTGATGTAGTGTCAGATGCAGTCAAGGGGCTCTCTACGATCTCAATCAAATCAGTCTCCTTTCTGACATCAGGAACTGGCAAATGATGAGGCAGGTGCCTGAAGTTTGAAGAATGTCACGTAATGTACTTTCCAGGACGGTGAGCAGTTAACATGTGTTCTTTGCTAGTTACAACTTCAAAAGGTTCAGCATCAAAGGGAGCATCAAATTTGCATTTTCAATACTCAATCTTCTTCATTGAAAACAATAGGTTTGGCACATCCGCGCTTGGTGACATATACTTTCATCTTTTGTTTATGACACAAGTCTGTACGATGAAGTTCGTCATCTATTGTAGATCTTCTGTTGGTCCATTGTGGGTAACTTGGTTGTCATGGCTCTATCGAAACATCAAGGTAGCAAGACTTTCACCTGTTTTTGACTGTGGATTCGACCAATACGCTTGAAGAGTAGCATAGAGAACTGACTTCAGATGGAGGTTCTCCAATTTAGCATGCTGGAAAGTATTTTTGAGTGTGCTCATTAAGGGTTCCACAACGCCATTTGCTTGCGGCCAAAGTGGTGTGTTTTTCTGATACTTGACATAGAGATGACCAAGAAATTCTCTGATTTCTTGACTATTGAAAGACAGGCCATTGTCAGACTTCAGAATTGAAGGAACACCGCATAATGCAAAAATGCCATCTAACCTCTCCACTCTTTCTTGAGACATGGATGAGAAATCTTCTACTAGTGCAAAACGGGAATATTCATCAATAATCACCATCAAGGGATGACCATTGTCAAGAGGACAAAAAAAAATCAACAGAGAATCTCTTCCACACATGTTTTGGTAAATCTGATATGTTTAAGGTATGTTGAGTGATTTTGGGAGATAATCAATTGACAGGCCTTCAACTTTTTTAACTCTCTCCTTAAGATAAGGAAACCAAACCTCGTCTCGTGGAGCTCGTTCAGTGGTAACACATTCCACAATGTCCTTCATGGACCACTTCAATTACTTATTGTCAAGGACTCTGTGGTATGACAATTCTCAAACCTCATAAGACAATACCTCTGTGAGTAACTGGCAGTTCGTCTTTGACATTTTTAACTTCTGATATTCACTGTCACAACTGATGTGCACTAATGTCTTTTAGAATTAACATGTCATTATCTTTATTCAATGCAGTAATAATTTGTTCCAGAGAAATAGCGGCGGGAGTCCTGAACTTAGCAATGAAGTTAATGTTGGCTTCAGCCACAGCAGCTTTGGAAGGGGTACCATGACACTGTACTGTCACTTGTGAAAAGTAGTCAGCAGGGTTTTGATCTATCCCTGGTAGGTGGACGACTGTGTAATCATATTCCTGTAGTCGCAAACCCCAATGTTCAATTTTAGGAGGCATCTTGGCTTTTGGATTGCTAAAGATGATAAGCAATGCTTGATGATCGGTTTCAAGAGTGAAACCTTTTCATATAAGAATACATGGACATGTTCAAAAGCCCACACCACTTTCTTTCTCAGGTTATGAATAGGCACATTCGGTTTGTGACAAAATTCTACTTGCATATGCCCTAATATGTCTTTCAGCATTTGGGTGTCCATGGTGCTGGGCAAGGATTGTGTCCAACCCGACCGGGATTGCATCAACAACTACCTCTATATGAAGCTTTAGATCAAAGTGGGCAATTTCAGTGATGTTCCGAATTGCATGCTTGATTTTCTTAAAACTTTTTTCACATTTGTGCGACCAGTAAAATCAAGCAATCCTTTTTGTCAGGTCTCTTAAAGGAGCACTTACTGTGGTAAAGTCACGTACGTCTCTGGAACAGTAACTGGCCATGCCAAGGAATGAATGTAACGTGGTAATGTGGTAGCTGGATCTGGCATCATACCCCCATCAGAAAAATATGGCTAAAGAATTTGAGTTTTGTTTTGTGAAACACGCTTTTTTCAGCATTCAGAGTTAGACGTGCACAGCAAGTAAACAACACACTTGTGTAAGAACTTTATCATGCTTTTTTGGGCAGTTCTGAAAACCAATATGTCTGTTTTGAAAACATTCATGACAGGCTGTATTATACTTTGAATGGCAACTTGAAAAAGTTCTGCAGCTGATGAAAGATCAAAACTTAAGCATTCATAATTGAAAAAACAATATGGGTAGAAAGAGTGGTAATGTACTTGCCATTTTCTTCTAGTTCCAATTGATGATATCCTGTGTTCTGATCAAGGTAAGAGAAGACTTTGGTGCCATTAAGCTGTGTGCAGCCCATGATGTCATTTTCTTTTAACTGTCTTGTTCGTTTGATGCACGTCAACACATATTCATATAGCTCCTTCACTGTCTTTTTTGGGACTACCACAATTGTGAAACCCCCAGAGTTGGACCAGCAGATCGCTCAATGACATCATGCTTTAGTAATGTCCCATGCTCTTTCTCAACAGCTTCTTGTAAATGAAATGCAATTTGTATATGTCTGAGCAACAGGACGAATGTCCTCATTGATATGCAGTTTCACTTTCTGGTTTTAATGTTTCCCAATCCATGAAGCAATGATGTCATGACCTATTGTTTCATGATGAGCATTTATGTTGTAATTCACAGGTAGCAGTCCCATATTAGCAGCAGTATTGAAACTGAATAAACAGGCACTTGACGCTGCACCTTGAAGTACGCGAATGGGTGCTTGCACGTTTGTCATTTTGTGTCTCACGGTTGCTATGAATGAGCCTCGACTCTTTAACATGTCGATGCAGCCCATGTATGCACGTTAGTCTTCGATGGTGTGAGACGCGTCACTGTAGACAGTTCATTATTTTTCTCCTTAGGCATAAAATTTATTGACACACTACTGTCAATAATAAAAGGTATGGAGCAACCTTTTACCTTTAGTGTAATCTTCAGACTATGTTTGAATTTCTTTTCTTTGACCCAAATTCTTCTTTGCATGCTGCCAGTCAGCCATGAACACATTTTTCTGAGGTAAACATCAACATGGCACATCTCTCTTCCTCAATGTTACTTGACACTGAAACTGAAGAACTCTTGGATGAAGAATTAGATGACAATCAACTTTGTTTTGTGTTGATTTGCCTCAGCTGATGTTGCAGCCTGGCCTTATGAGTTTGAGTAGAATGTCGCTTCTGGAATGTTTGGGAGTCCCTTTTGTTTTCTTGTCGTGACATGCTTAGCTTTTTCTTCACCTTGCAAACCATTACAAAATGTTTCTCCTTCCCACAGCCTTTGCATACTTGTCCAATGGTGAGACATTTACCTTCATGTGGAAACAAATATCCACATCTAAAGCACAATTTCTTTTTCAGTACACACATCACTTTGTGTCCTTCATTTTTGTATTTCTGCTTTCTTTACATGTTCATGACTGACTCATTCTGGGCACCTCTGGCCTCCATGTCAGCAGCTTGCCAATCAGCACATTCCTCAGCTCTGGCAGCCATGACAACTAGCTCCAGACTAAGAGTTTCTCTCTGCTTTTCATTGTCTTAATGTTTTTGACAGACATCGGTCAATATTTCAGAGATGTATGGCTTCGTCATTGAATTCATTGAACTCTCAGGGTTTGACGAGTGTATCAAGTATCTCAACAAATTTGTCAGTTGTTTCACCAAGTTTCTGTCATTCCTGACTGAAAATATATGTTTCGTATCTGACATTCGCCATTGGATTGAACTTGAGATTTAAAGCTTCTTTGATTTGACAGTACGTGACTTCTTCAGTTTGCGGCTGTTACTTTATTACCCCCTTTACTCCTTCACCAGCAACATTTTTCAGGTATTTGACAATCCTTTTGTTATATGTTTCTTACAGTGCATCAATGAAATAAACAAACATTTCTATCCAGACAGTCCATTTTGCTTTGTGGCGGTATCAAAGGGAGGCAGTGGTTTTAGGAATGCAGCAATTTTAAAACCTGTGGACCTTTCAGTTCTCAAGAGCGAAGCTCACTCTGGCAGCTTCTGCTGCCTGCTTGTACTGGCACCTACTTCAAGCACTAGCCCTATGCTACCACCTGGTTCATCATGCCCACTCTGTGTCTGTTGGGCACTCTCTTCTTTTTTAGCAGTGAATAGTGGTTTTGTTTCTCACACAGGTTGTTCACCCTTCTTGCTTCTGTGCATTGCATTTATGTTCATCTGACTTTAGCATTGTCGTACTGTAGGATTGAGAGCTCTGTGTCACACAGTGGTGTATTGCCTCTTTTACACCTTACCTACAAGTTTCTGGCCAACGATGCATAAACTTTTCAATGAGGCTTTCGTTATGTTCAAAATCTTCACACTGGCTGAAGTGGCGCTTTGACTCCACATATGGCAAACATCGATCTTCACGTTGAATGAGGCACGTGTGGCACACACAGGCAGTTTGCTGGTCCACTGCAAACTCTCTGGAAGGGCACTGTTAATCTTCGGGTTAAGTGTCTCCAATCTCGTCGAGAATTGTGGCATCCTCCCCAGCTGGGGTACTCGGAAAGGACTACACCACAGACAGAGTATGGTCTTACATGTCTCTATTGCTCTGCGTGGAACGACAAACTCATAATTCTAAACATTAAATCTAATCACCACACCCAAACATTTCCTTCACAGTTTTACTGACACCATCAGGATCCAAAAGGATACTGTCATTGCTAACTCACAAGATACTGCAGGGCGTATCATTCATTGCTTTTGCAGAAGTTTTGAATCAAAGGGATGGCTCGTTGTGATAAGCCTCTCTCACTGGCTAACACAGTGATTTCAAGGTCGTGGGTTGGAGTCCTGGTAGGGAGGCCTCGGTCTTCCATTCTTATGAGATTTGAGTGCCACATGATGGATAGTACTGACATCTGTTACAGACTTTTTTTTGAGACCTAAATATGATTCTTGTTTATTCCTTGATGGCGTGGGATTCTTTGATTTCAGGTCCCACTGTTAGTGAATTATTTCTGTTATATCTATTTATACATGTTGTCAAACATCTCTATATTAAGTAGAAGGTTATTATTTTCAATACTGAAATTGCAGAACTCCATGGGTGGGTTCTCATAATTATATTGTGAATTGTTAGCAATGGCAGTGGGATGGAATGATTACCTTGAACAATTGCTATACATGTTATGCTACTCATGTGAGTCCACCAAGCTTTGTCTTTCTGCCTGGGTGTGGTTACCTCTAATTACATTTTTTCCCAAGCAGCTCCCCTATTTGCTCTTGGTTGACTGCTTTATTGCATTCAATTTTCTGCATAGTGCAGATTTTTTCTAGAGGCACTTTGATCTACAACAGCAGTATTTTCCCTCAGTGCTCCTAAGGAGGAGATTTTGACTCTGGTTGTCCCTGTTGGGTTTGAAATTGGAGAAATGTGCAGATGCTCCTTAATTGGCTGCTTTTGACATATGGCTAACTGATCTTCTGGTTTTGAACACTTAGATCCATCTATTTTTGTATTAGCCACCTATAGTTCCAGAGTTTGCCAAAAAAGGACCACTGGGAATGCTTTTTTCCTAGTACCCTGCTTTTGTTGAGAAGGAATGTCCAATCAGTTGGCTGAGCTGCCTTAGGAACTGGAGCCTTTCTGCTCCAGAGTTCCTCAGGATGAATTTATGTCCTACCTATAGGACTTGACCTATTTTGTCTTTGTAGTCTTTGGCAATCCCCTTCTTTAATCTACACTGCTAGTTTCTGTTTGCGTGAATATATTAGGTTGTTCATTCTCTGCTGAAACATCTTGTGGGTTTAATTCACCCTGTTCTTGTCCCTGCACTGACTGTGCCTGTAGAGACTGTAAACCCCATGGGAGGCTTGTTAGGGACAGGCATTTTCCCGCTCTTATCTATTGGTCATTCTGGAGCAGTGTTTTGTGGTTTAAGATGTGTGTGAGCCTATTCAGGTCTAGGGGAGCTAAGTGACTGGCCTCTTTGTTTGGCCCCTGTTCGCTCCAATTATTGGGCTCTAACTGTGAAGAGATTTGTGTGATGATAACTTCTCTGTAGCTACTGAATTTTATGTTGTGCAGCCTACTGAGTGTACTCCTCTTTATTTCACTTTTGTTGTCTTGCTCAACTTTGTCTTAGCAGTGGTGCTTTTGACTGCTTTTGACTGCTTTGTACTATATGAACTCTAATGGGCTTGCCTCCAATTTCTGTTTTTCACTCGACTCCTGTGATGAAAATTTCACATTATCTTATTTGTGCTCACTTTCTGTCCCATGCCTTTATTTTTGTCATTTCTATCCAGGTCCAATGAATGGCCCTTTATTGAACCATGAGTCTGGCATTTCCATGGCAGAACATGCTCATTTCTAGTTTAAGTGTTTACGTTCAATCTCTAGCCATTTCTGTCCTGGTTTGTACTTATTGGAGTTGATTTTCCGTTTCTTTTCAGTTGGCTACTTTTCTACCTTAGTGTTGGCTATGGCTGTTACTTTCTTCCCTTTTTTACCAATTTGGTTTGACGTCAAGTTAGTTTGGCTTATCATTTTGTCTTCCAACTATTCAATATATTATCAGAATAGCAGAGCATGCCTTCCCTGTTCCAGTCTTTAAATTGTTTTTGGCCTTTGGAACTTATTGTTTGAGTTTAGTTGCCTTTAGAGATTGATTACTCTTGGGCAACTGCTGGCATGTTCCTGTCTTTTTTAGATATACATGGTTAGTTTATCAGATACTGGTCAAAGTCTATGGTGCATATTTACAAGAAAGTGGTGCATCAGCTCTAATGGGCCTCTTTTCTTGCGTCGCCCTGTGCCCCCTAACGTAGTCATACTAGTGCTGTATTTACTATTCAGTGCACCATGGAACACGTTAGCACATTAATGTCATTGTTTATGTCTCTATTGTGGCTCTTTGCTGGATTAGTGTGGAGGCCTTTTTGCCAGGGCTGGATGCTATGGAGGCCGAGCACCACGCCAAAGTTTCTATCAGGCCTCAACAGGTTACCTCTAGAGGGGGCGTGGCTCCTTTAAATCTACCCCAGGATTCTATCCTTCCTGAAACAGGAGAGAGTGTGGTCGCACCTACAGAGGGGCCAGAGAGGTGGCTTCGGTTCCACAGATGTCACAGCATCAGGTGAGCGTAATACCCTTTTCAGAGCTTATTCCGGGGTGGAGGTTGAAATGGCATCTAGCTGCTTGGGAACGTATTTCTCAAGATCTGTGGATTTTACAAACATCTCAGGGTTACAGAATAGAGTTTTACTCCCCTCCCAAACAAGACGTTCCTCCCTTTCCCCATTGTTTTTCCCAGTCAGAGAGCAGTTTCATAGACGACAAAGTCGTTTTGCTGCTTTGCAAACAAGCAATAGTCAAGACTGTTCCCCACCCACCAGGTTTTGTCAGCTAAATGTTTTTGGTGTAGAAAAAAGGTGTTAGTGCTAAACCTAAAGACGTTCAACTCATGGATAGTGTACCACCATTTAAAAATTAAGGGTATCCAGGTCTCTTACGAGAAAGAGATTGGCTTCTCTGGCTAGATCTCAAAGATGCTTATTTAATAAAAAATCGGCATTGTCGTTTTCTTTAATTTTGTTGGCAAAACCAATGGTATGAGTTCACCGTCATTCCCTCCGGTCTGTCCTCGGCCCCTTGATGCTTCACCAAACTGCTACGGCCAGTGGTACAATTTCTTTGAGAACGAGGTGTTCGCCTTATTATCTATTTCTATGACATCTTAATCATGGCCCAAACCAGAGAACTAGTTCTACTGCATCTTTCTTGGACTATTCAGAGTCTGCCTGATCTGTATTTTCTGATAAACTCTGAAAAGTCATTCATGAATCCCTCTCAATGTGGATTATTCTTAGGTCTCCAAATAGATTGTATCAAAGCGCGATTGAAATTACTGCTAGTGAAACGAGCCTCGATCAAGAGAGAGTTACGGAGAGCCCTTGCCTCTCCGACTATATCGTTGAGGACCCTTGCTTGCCTAGTAGGGCTTCTTGCCTCTTCATGCAGGCAATATTTTCGGGTCTCCTTCACTACCGGGCCTTTCAACGTTTGAAAATCTTACATCTTCGCACAGGGTTATCTTACTCAGAGCAGATCCTGTTGTCGGACAAAGCCAGGACAGAGATAATTTGGTGGTTGGACCACAGGGTGCGTGGAATGGCAGGGCCATTTTTACAACCTCTCCAGAGATTATGATAGAATGAGATGCCAGCTTGTTGCTCGTTGGGGAGCTCATTGTAAAACGATTCAGATGGGAACAAGTGGCCTCCAGATGAGTTGAATCTTCATATCAATTATGTGGAGCTTTTAGCGAGAGCCTTTGCAATTCTATCTCTCTCTCTCTCGTCAAAGTCTGTTGTTGCATACTTTTGCATATGGACAACATTTCAGCAGTGAGATACATAAATCACCTAGGTGGAACCAGATCACGTGTTCTAGTTGAGATTTCCAAGGAGTTTTGGCATTTTTTCCTCCAACACTAAATATCAGTGTCAGCGGAGTACATTCCAGGTCATTCCAATGTGGTAGCAGATTGGAACTCACACTTTTTGAGGAATGGCAGTGACTGGAAACTCCATCAGTCAGTCTTTCAGAATCTGATAAGACAGTGGGGTTAATGCTTGACAGACCTGTTGTGTCGAGACTCAGTGCTCAGCTCCCTCGGTTGTACAGTTGGAGGACGGACCTTCTGGTCCTGGGATCAGATGCCTTTCTCCAGGATTGGATCCCTGGGTTTTCTTTATCCCTCCCCTCCATGATTCAGAGAGTACTCTTCAAGTGAAGAGACAGATGGCAGAGATCATTTTGGTGATACCGCTCTGGAAGGCTCAGTTGTGGTTTCCAATAGCGATGTCACTATCATGTGCTCCTCCGGTTCTAGTTCCATCCTTCATTTCCTTGCTCCCGGATCTGGAGGATCTTCCTCCTCCCCTGATACTACAGCGACTCTTGTTACTTATGGCATGGAGACTTTCAGGAAATGGTGAAAAATGCCAGGAGTTTTGAGAGACGCTATGTTTTTCTTATCCTAATCTTGGGCACCTTTCAGCCATAAGCCTTACCAGGCTTCCTGGAAGTGATGGACGGGTTGGTGCAGTGAACAAAGTGTTGATCCCATGTGGGCCCACATTAGTATTATTGTCAATTTCCTTTCGGACTTAGCTACCCAAGGTTTAGCATATAGGACCATTAAGAATTTTAGATCGCCTATTTCAGCAGGGCACCCTCATCCTGAGAGTAAACCTGTGGGTGAACATCCTCTGATTTGTAAACTATTAGGGGGCATGTGAATGGTTAGACTCCTCAACCAAAATACTCCACTTTATGGGATGAAGATATTGTTCTGTGTTTTCTAAGAAACTGGCCATGTGACGAGGATCTCTCTCATAAAAAGTTGTCAGCCAAGCTCACTGTTCTTCTGTGTCTAATCTCATGTCGGCGCATGTCTGACGTACGCGCTCTTGATTTAGCAGGAGTATTCCTTCAGAAGTTTCCTTTTCTATTTCCAGATGTACCAAAATGACAACTAAGTGTATTTCTTATCCAGCTTTTCCCCATAATCAGAAATTATGTGTTGTAAAACGTCTAAAGGCCAATGAGGATTGTACGCAGGAGATTCGAAGAGATGCTCGAGGACAATTACTCATATCTCTGCAAAGCCTGTTTGCTCCAGTTTCATCAGCCACATTGGCCAGATGGGTTACATGTTTATCAGGGGAGGCTGGCCAATGTGGCAGTTTCATCAGCCATATTGGCCAGATGGGTTACATGGTTATCGGGGAAGGCTTGTATAGATACCTCCACCTTTGGAGCACATTCAGCGCGCTGTGCTATGGCATCCAAGTCCTTTGGGGCTGGTTTCTCACTTAGAGGATATCATGGCTGCCACAGATTGGTCTTTGGAATCCATGTTTAAGATTTTTTTTATCTTACACCTATTGTGGATGTGGCATCTACTGTGGTGGATCAACTTTGAACTAGCATAATCCGAAGCCTCTGTTCCTGACATGGAATAAAAAAAAAATTTGAGCTATTCCGTCAAGAATTGTCAATTCTATTAAGGACATGGAGGCCGAGATTATCCCACCCTTATTATTATCATCATTATTATTATTATTATATTTTACTGCAATAATTATGTAGCAAAAAATTTATTTGGTACAATTCGAAGTTATGCATGATGTATTTTCTCATTTACTTTACTTGTTCCCACCTATGTTTTTTCCTGAATCATTACCAGTTTATTAGTGCATTTTCCTTTGTTCATAGGATCAGACAATGAAGGCGCATGAATATTTGGAGGTCTTGCGTAGGACAAGATGATCGCTTCAGTTCAGCTGGTGACTACACTTACTGTTCCTCTTTGGGAATTATGTTGAATCCAGTTACGGAGATCAGATTGCCATGTTCTATTATTTGCAAAGAAAGAGGAAGAACTAAGGAGGCAGAGACATTTATATAGAGAGCATGCCTGGGATTGGGCATTGTGGTCTACCAGGATTGTTGGGATTTGTAGTTTTTTTGTATGGTTAATGTTGTTTGACTGCTGTCATTTTCTCAGTAAAGAAAGAGAAAGCATAATCCTCACCTCTGTGTTCTTAATAGAATTGAAAATTCTTGGCGCAATAGCTAGAAATGTTTTTATTGTTTTTTAGTATATCGGGGTGGCATGTACATGTACCGTCACACGCTACATCATGCAATGCTCAAGCACCATTTTTATTGGGAATTAAAAGCAAGGAGGCACTGTTTTGAATTGGGGAATTCATTATGTTTCATATAGCCGTTATAATAGAAGGATTATGTGGTTTTAAGCCCCAAGGAGGTATTGTTTTTAATGTGAATTGTGAAGAATCCATGTATTAGAGTTTGCCGGTTGCAACATTGTCTTCCACACTTGTTTTTTCCAATAAATTAAGGTTACTCATTGTACTTGCATAACATTCCTTGGGTGCAATAGCTGTATGTTACATGTTTCCTTCATAATTTGATGCTCAGTATTTAACACAAGCAGTTTTGGACGAGGTATTGGTTACTACTTGTATTATTTTATTATTACTTGTGTAACACTTCTTGTGCGTATATCTATTTTGCATAATGATACATAACCCATATGGTCCAATTTTTCTTACCATGTCCAGATGATCCCACAACTACATGGGAAGAGTAGATTGATGTTTTCGAAATTGATAGGCTTGCTGCTGATAATGAGAGATTGTCTGATGAAAGAAAACATACTATGGTGTTGCATTCTTTAGGCAAGGAAAGACATAGGGGCAGATTTTAGAAAAGCCACCATGTGTGTCCCGTATTTAAAATACAGCACACCATGGCACAGGGTAGGGGGCATTAGCGTGATATTTTGTTTCCCTATTGATGTACTCTGCAGGAGTAGCGCCCACATTTTGAGGCTATTGAGTACATAGGGGCCATTTTAAACTAATGGTATGCAGCCTTTTAACGCCTGCTCTGAGCAGGCAATAGAAATGACGAAAAAAATGGCACAAGGAAATCTCTTAGATTGTGCCATTATTTCTGCCCCCCTAAAGGGGGAACGCCCCCTTGCATACATTATGCCTGGCACAGGCAAAATGTGGTGCAAGGGTTTACAATGCATGCATTGCATGTCTTTGTAAATACGGTGCGGGCAAACTGCCACATTAGTTCCACCTTAGCCTAAATAAAATGATGCTATGGTGGGACTAGGGGCTTATAAATCTGCCCCTAAAAATCTGTTGCACCCTACCTAATATGCAAGTGCAAGAAGAAGGTGATAGTTTGTCATTATATTATAAGACGTTGAAACAATTGTTCTTATATTTATGATCGGATGATGATGCATACTTCAAACACATCTATTAAAACAAGATATGAGTTCCCAGAATGCAACATTAGTAGAGGCTTTGGATATACCTAGAGGAGAAGAATTGACTTTGAAGTATCTCAAAATAATGAATGAGAGTAACCCAAATGGTAACAAGTATGCTTCAGGAAGTGATATGATGTGTGATCAGAGTAATGTCATCAATTGGAAGACCAATAAATAGAAATGGCGATAAAGACAGTAGAAAGGAGAAGGGGAAGTCCAAAGGAATAGTAAATGGTTCGTGCCTTAGGTGTGGCAGTATGAATCATTGAGCCAATGATAGGGCATGCCCAATCAAGGAATGTACTATGATTAAAGTGGAGAACGATCGGGGCATTACTCCCGGGTGTGCAGGAATTCTAACATATTCAGAAAACTGTTGGTGTGGTTGGCGAAATGGGTGTTAGTGAAGGTAAGTCAGCTGATAATAATGATACACATCTACTGAAACTTGTTGAGGAACATGTTTTTTTATAAATCTAATGGTGACTATGGGCCTCATTACGAGTCTTGCAGTCACTAGACAGCCGGACTCGCGGATGACAGTCAGACCGCTGCCAATGCAGCAGTCAGAGTGCCTCATCACAACCCTGGCAGTCTGGCCTCCAGGGACTGCCAGCTCCACCAGGATTGACGATCCTGGTGGTCTGGAGGTGGCGGCGTTCCTAAACTGCCAAGGCAGCACTGCCCTGAGGATTACGACCCCTTTCACCATCAGTGGTTTTGTGGCGGTACCACTGTCATGAAAAGGCTGGGGTAGAATGTGTGCAGGGGGCCGAAGGGAGCACCATCACAATGCAGACAGTGAACATTGTGAGGGTGCTGGTGTACCCTGCGTGCTACAGCATTGCTGCCGACCTGATTATTAGATGGAGACACTGCAGTAGGCTGTTTCCTGCTTGGCCAGCAGGCAGAAATGCAGGTTTCCACCCACTGACCTAGCAGGAAACTCTTAATGTGGTCAGCAGGGAGGAAGGCTGTATAGTGGCAACCTCCCCATCAGAAGTTCTGCAAATGGTGAAAACCGTCTGCAGAACTCATAATGAGCCCCTATGTGTTGAGCATAATGGGATTTGACAAAGAGAAACACTGAAATATGAAAGATCTCAAGTGCAAAATTGAGTTGGATGGAAATGCATTTCAAATGTTGGTAGATTCTGGGGTTAGGTACACTATCACATCTTTGGATGATTATGAAAGACATTGGTCCTTCAAGAGTACATGTTTGTGTGATACAGATTTAAGATAAGAACTTACAGTGGGGAGTATGTAGGTTTATTGGGCTTCTTTATTGCTGACATCACCTTTAGGAACAAGAATATTAGTGAAAGAGTGTACATTGCCAGGATGGGTGCATCCCTTTTTGGCTTCATCCATCAGGAAGTCGTGAATATGCAACTTTACCCTAGAGCTGATGAACAAATTGTACAGGTGAACTCCACTAATGAGATTACAAAAGTAGTACGTATATTTCCCGATTTTTTCTCATAAATTGGGAAAGTTGTGTGGCTCTCAGTACAAGATTGTATCACGACATTGGTGTCAACCCAAAGTTCATAATGTACGGAAATTGCCATTTACTGTGAGAGATGCAGTTAAGTGAGGAAATAAAAAGTGATGGATCTAGGTATAACAGAAGAAATTGCATCTTCATAATAAATGGCACCCATTGTTGTAGTGTGCAAACTCGACAAACTGATCATAATGTTTGTGGATCTTCAGGATCTGAACAATGCCATATAGATAGATCAATATTCCTTACCCAACATCAAGAAGATGCTAGCTATCTCTGGTAACAACAAGTGTTTTTTTTACAATATATTTATCATTGGCATACTTTCAGCTTTAACTGCATCCTAAGTCACAACCCCTAAAACTGTTTACTACACTGTTTGGTGCATTTCGCTCCAAGTGCATGCCATTTGTATAGGCATCCACTTCAGCAGTTCTGAATGTCTCATGCAAAACCTATTCAAGGATGTTAATGGCGTTTGTTATTTCCAGGATGGCACTTTGGTTTTTGGCAGTGATGGAAAGGACAATGATAACAGGTTAAAGATAGAACTGGATATTTTGTGTGAAAATGGCTTGACTGTGAAGGCTGAAAAATGAAAGGTCACAATATTGCATCTGATAGTTTTAGACCTCAGGTTACATTGGTGAATAATATAATAAATATTTCTGTGCATAATGTTAAGAAAGATTTGAGATCATTTCTGGGGTTTGTTTAGTTTTATGCAAAGTATATCAGGCGTTTTGCTGACAAAACCAAATGCATGAGAAATTTGTTGAAAAAGAACAAAACATTTGAGTATAGTGAACCATGTCAATTAGGATATACGAACATCAAACATAAGATTTCTCATGCATCTCACTTAGGCAGTTTTAATCTGCCATGTAAACCAATCATTAAAATGGATGAAGGTGCTGATGGGTTAGGAGCTGTTTTATCATAAGCTAAAGATAGTGAAAACGTTGTAATTGCATTTGCTTTGTGTTCATTGACAGATGCAGAACAGTGTAATTCTGTCATAGAGAGGAAAGCACTTGCAGTTTTCTGGGCTACTAGACAGAAAATAGAAGTTATTGTAAAACTGCATTATACAATCCTAGGGCCACTGGTCTACTAGATGGAGTAAACAGGATTGTCGAAGAAAGAATTCAGTGATAAAAAAAATTGTGGACCACGTTAAACAAATGATCTGTTTGTATAGGACAAGTGTAATAACAGAAAAGAGTTTAGGTTTCTGTTTTTTGTGTGTGGATAGTTGTGTCATAGGGCATTTGATGGATGAAAGATTGGGTTGGCCGTGCCATGGTTTTGTAATTGTTGCCTGCAGATGACAGGCACATTAAACAAACTGAGCTTTATCAGTCCTAGCTATGTCAACTGTTTGGTGTGCATTCCTTCCGATTAATATTGTGAACTTGGTCCGTTTGGGGTAGATTTGTAGTTTGCAAATGAAAAAATGAAAAGTGAAAAGTAGTGCAGTTGTAAACAAGTGAAATGTAATTATCAGTTGAATTCAATTAAATAATTAAATCATGTGATGTAATTGATGTACACAGTCTTGTGTTATCAACTGGTCCCCACAGATGTGCAGAGCCCAGTTGCTTCATGGCGTGTTTTATGATGTATACATTCTATCATATACACATATGTGGGGTACAGCACAGAAGTATGAAGAAAAGAGGTTGTGGAAAGTATTACGAATAGATATGGGCACAGGGTATAATGTATGGTATAAACAGCAGTGACAGAAGAAGGAATAAACAGTACTGAATAGAGTATGGATGATCAAGTTCTGTTCAGTACATAGATGTTGTAAGATAGAAAAAGTGGTGGCAGAAGAATGAAGAAGCTTACATGGCTACATTTGAGACATAAGATATGAAATATAGGGCAACAGGGTCAATACAAATCATGATATTGGTGTGCTTTGGATAGAATATTGTGGATTTAAAGTGCACCTAATATTGAGTGGGGTGAAGAATGCTTAAGTATTAGGAGGGGTAGGAGAGAAGATAAAGGAACACGTGTTTTGTCTTGGAGGAATTAGCATGCTTCTTGTGTTATACTGGTAGCACATTACTGTGTACCTAATTCTTTCAGGTCCATCAGTCATTGGTATCAGTGTACTTTAACATAACTTTGCTCTGAAGGTTTTTAGAAGCCGTATTTCTGCAGGCAATTAATCATGACCTGTGAAGAGAATTCTTAGCCAAAACACAATGGGCATCATTACAAGCCTGGCAGTCCAAGGGCCGTCAGACTCCCTGTCGGTCAGATCGCTGCACTCCAGGTGGTCTGACTGCGGCAATTTACCCTTGCGGTCGGACCACCAGGGGACTGCTGCCACCACTGGAAACATGGTTCCCGACGGGCAGACGGCAGTCAGACTCATGGTCACCCATGGCAGTGCTGAACTCAGTGCCACTGTGATGATCACGACTCCCGTTTCCACCAGCTTTTCCACTGCCTATGCCCATGGCCTATGGCATAGACAGTGCAGGTCCCCCCTTGCCCAGCACCCCGGGAATGCTTTGCAGACAGTGCGCATTCCGTGGGGTGATGTTGTCCTATGTTGCTGTTGTGCTAGGGTATTGGCCACAGCTCCCTGGAGCCGAGACCAATAATGTAGCAATGTTCCCACCGGTCAGCCCTGCGGGAACGTTATAATACAATGTTCCCACCGGTCAGCCCGGCGGGGAACATTGTAATAAGATGGGGTGGACGCAGGTGACATGATGACAGAGTCATCCCCACAGCTTTGCTGGACCCGCGGTGGGACTGCCAAAGTGGCAATGACCCCCTGTGTCCTAAGTTGATAATAATCAGTATGGTCTTCTTGAGGATATCATGTAAAAATTTCTGTTTTGACAGTTGGCATGAGAAATCTGGTTATTAGTTGGAGGGGGTGAAACCCTTCTCAAGCAACAACCAAATAAATCATAAAATTAGCCTGTGCCTAACCCTCTAGTAGCTTGGCACAAAACAATCAGGCTTAACTTGAAGGCAATGCCTAAAGTATTTATGATGCATTGAAACTGTAATAAAGAGAACAACACAACACAAAAATACCCACACTAATCTAGAAAAATTGAGTAAAATGTCAGACATATTTTGACACCAAAAGAACAAAAATCCAATCAGTAGAACCAGGGATGTGCAGTTTCAAAGTATTAAATAGGTATGATGTCTAAATACACAAAGCTCCACTCAAAGTTATCTGGTTCTGCTAGACCAGTGAAAAGTTGCAAGGACCGCGATGGAGCATGGGCCGGATACAGGGGCCCAGTTAGTCCTATTGAAGAAAAGCAGGGAGAGCATTGTGGATAGTCACTGTTGTAGTTCCTAGTTCCTAGTTCCCTGTTGTAGTTGAAGATCCTGTCACGCATTACATAGGCTCATTGCAGGAGTTTCCTTTTGGCAGTCACCGCAGGCTGTCGATGCTGTTGCATGAAATGCAAATCTTGTGTTGCTGGTCATCACTGGCAGATGCTGCAGCATGAAGAGCCATGTTCACTGGAGCTTCACCTTGGCCGTTGGCACAGGCTGCAAGATCTTGGCATGAACAGGCCTGTTTGTGGTCGTAAAGAGACCAAACCTCCAGAAGTTTTCATTTTCTTCCAGGAAGAGCTCAACTGATGCTAGGGTAATGGTCCAGGACCTGGGAGGCAGCTATTGGGGATCAGGAACTCACACCAGCAGGGTCCAAGCAGATCACTGACATAATATCGATGTCAACAATATTGATTCACTAAAATATGGGAAAACAAATATCACTAACAAAAATATCTTCTCCTTAAAATTAACTAACAAAAACATAAATATCGATTACCAAAATATTGTTGTCAAAAATATTTATTTTCACTGATATCGATGACAAAATTATTGTACACAAAAATATTCTGACCTTCAAATAAACATATAAATACCCACAACCATCAGAACATGAATTATTGACTACATACATTTTGGTAAAAATCAATTGCTTTAATGCAAAAATATACAAATAACAACAGTCGACATCAAAAATGTAAATTATCCATAAAAATTGATCATTAATCTAGCAACATTAAAAAAATTGTACATTATTAAACTAGACATAAATAACCCCCAGAAAACAGATCAACACTTCAAATTATACATACAAAAATATTTCTAACAATTATAAACATTTAATGAATAAACAACATTTATTTTATATCTATCAATACATCATACATATAAAATAAAAGACACATACCACTATTTATAAGTAGCGTTATAAAATAAACACTAATTAGCATACTCAATAAAAGAAAACAACTAAACAAATCACATTGCAATCAAAATTAACCAATAAAATTAAGCAATCAATTTAACAATATAGAAGGCACACAAAATGTAACTAATTACTACTAAAAAACTACAAAAGCTGCAAGAAGACAAAGCACTGCCGGATTTTCCAAACAAAAACTACAAAAAAAAGAGGAAAAGTACATACAACTACATTCCAAAGTGAGCAAAACATTTATTTACGCTAACTTAAAAATTAAATAATTTTAAAATAATGCAATAAAAATTAATTAACTAACCACTCTACTACGTTTATGTTTTGTAATATAAAAACTACAAGACAATTACTGCAACTTCAAGAAAATACCAAACTGCTGAAAATAAACAGAAATTAAATACCTGGACAAAGACTACCAAATGTAAATTAATTAAACATTTGCCAAACACAAATGGGTGGAAACTAACTAAACTCCCTCAGCCCCACTCTCTACCAACCAGCAAACTTTTAAAATAAATCTTAACACCTTTTTTCTCCAACAGAAAAGTAGGCATCTGATTCACATTACAAGAACCTCAATGGAAAAACAGAAAATAGAGTGCAATTTTCAGAAACAGCAGACATGTAAGTATAAAATAGCAAACAAGACAGATAATTTTGCATGCTAATGTTAAATGGATTATACATTTTTAAACAATCCATACTTTATTTTATTACCTTATCTAAAGGGCCAGAAATAGCAAGATATATCACATCACAGAAAGGAAAACAATTACTCTACTACATGGGCTACACTTACAGTAAAGAAAGTACAAGCACAGAAACAGTCCACTGGATAGGTGTTAAATATTACTGTAATGCATGCCATGAGACGGTCACTACAAAATATGACATTACTAATGTAGAAGAAAACAACCATCCCCCATATTTCACAGAAATCGAAGTAAGACATGTACCACAAGATTTACGAGAGGCAAGAACCCACATTCAAAAATATTAAAAGATGTACTTCACAAAGTCCCCGATCAGACTAGAGGCCAGCTACCACCTTTACCCACCTTAAAGAGCTTAATAACACAAACTAAAAAAATCACCCTCGATACCAGCCCTGCCCCTTGCCCCTAGAAGATACCAAGATATACAGATTCTTAAACACTTAACCATCACACATAACGAGGAACCCTGATAATAACCTAAAGAATAATAAATATATATAATATGTTCTACAACAGATATAATGAGACTAACACAATGGCAAACATGGGTGATGAATAGCACGTTCAAAATGTACCCTAAACCACTCATTCACATATACACCATACACGGTGAATACCAAACGTTATTATATCATTCATATATTCTCTACTACCTAATAAACAAAGTAGTACTTACTACAAACTACAAAACACATTAGAAGCCAAGCAAACAACTACACCCCATATAATATAATAGATTCACCTATTCTAAAACTGTACTCACACACAGACATACAAGGCTATTCCTACCACTTTAATCAAAGTATTTGGAGACACTTACACCAACCTACACTAAGTATAGAGTATGCAACAAACAGCCAATTTGCCTTTGAAATCAAAACATTATAGTTTATGAGGGTCACTACGACTTTGGCAGTCCCACCGCAGCACCACCAAGGCTGCAGGTAGGACGCTGCCGTCATGCAGGCGGTGCCTCCCCCGTCGTATTACAATGTTCCCACCGGGTTGACCGGTGGGAACATCATTGTATTACGGCGTACCTGTCGGGCTGACCTTTGGGAACAGTGCTACAGTATTGGTCTTGGCTCATTAAGGAAGCCAAGGCCAATACTGTAGCACAACACCACCCTCATAATGCACACTGTCTGCTGTGCAGACAGTGCGCATTCCAGGAGTGCTGGGCAGAGGGTCCCCTGGCAGTGCAGGGCCCATCCTGTGAGCCCTAGCACTGTGTTTCTGCCAGCCTTTCCATGGTAGGGTCCCCTCCATGGAAAGGCTGGCAGAAACAGAAGTCGTGATCAGCATGGTGGCACTGAATTCAGAGCCGCCATGGTTGACAACAAGTCTGCCCTTTATCAGTCCGTCGGAAACCTTGTTCCCAGCGGTGACAGCAGTCTCCTGGTGGTCCAACAGCCAGGGTCCTAATGTGGCAGTCGGACCTCCCGGCGGTTCTACTCCCTCTGCGACTATGGCAGTCCTTGGACCACCGGGCTTGTAATGAGGCCCTCTTCCCCTATCACAGAGGTAGCTAACCACTACAACTTACTTATAGCAAGTCCATTCTACCAACAAAACAAAATCAAACTAAGGCCCTCATTGTGACTATGGTGGTCTCTGACCAAGACCACCAAAGCCATGGGCCCCAGAAGACCCCCAATGCTGGCGGTCTTCTGACCAACATAATATGGTTACTGACAATTTCCACCACATTTAGGGTGGAAATCTGGCAGTAGCCATGCTGGCGGTCGGAGGTGCCTTGTGGTGCTACCACCTGCACCGTCCCACCAGTAGGACGCTGCCAGCCGTATTAAGACCATTAATACTGCCTGGCGGTGTCCTGCTGGCAGAGTTCTTCCGGTGGTAGCAGCGCCCCTTCCCTGCCAGCCAACCTCCTCGCCGGACAAGGTAAGTCGGGCGTCTGACAGGGGAGGGAGGTGGGAGGTGGGAGGGTGGGGGTGTTGTGTGTAAGTGTGTGGTGTCTGCATGTGTATATGATTGTGTGTGTGTGAATGTGTCTGTAAGTGTTGGGATGTATTTGTGTTTGTATCCATGTGAATGAATGCATGTATGAATTTTGCAGTGAGTGTGTGTATGAATGTCAGTGTGTATGCGTGTGAGTACGCATGTTTGGATGTATGTGTGTATGCGTGTGAGCATGTGTGAGTGAATGTGTGTGAGTGAATGCATGTGAGTATGTGCGAGTGAATGCATGTGAGTTAATGTATGTGAGTTTGTGCAAGTGAATGCATGTATGGATGAGTGTTAGTGAATGGGTGTATGGATGAGTGCGAGTGAATGCATGTATGGATGAGTGTTAGTGAACGGGTGTATGTGTGGTGTGTGTGGGTATATGTGTGCATGTGTGCAGGGAGGTGGGTGGGGCACTGTGACAGTAGGGTGGTGGGGGTTGCTATGTTTGTAGGGGGGCTGAGGGGTCAGGTGCTTGCTAGGGGGTGGGGGAGCCATCTACCAGTGACAGGGAAGGAATTCCCTGTCACCGGTAGCCCTATCACCATGCTTTTCACAGTGGTGCTAACTCCATGGAAACCATGGCGGTAGGCTGGCTCATAATGCAGCCAGCGGTCTGCTGTGGACCGCCGGGTCAGAGATGTACATCTCCAGCCAACCTTCCACACTCATAATGTGGTAGTAAAGTCCGCCAGCCTCTTGGCCTCTTGGCCTCTTGATACCGCCACATTAACCCTGGTGGTCAAAAGACCACCAGGGTCATAATGAGGGCCTAAGTGCCCCAAGGGACTATTTTGAGGACACCTGGGTTGGTACACTGCATTGGTCAGGACATAGATGCCAACCCAAAATGCAAATACCATGGTGAAATTTCTTTGACAGCACCCAGGAAACCAAAACAAACAAAACAGTGGAAGGATGGCACAATGCCTTCCAATCCATTTATATCGAGCAGCAATGTCTCATAGGGTATCAATTATAAAATGATAATAGGAAACTAAGGCCCTCATTATGACCCTGACGGTAGGTGATAAAGTGGCAGTAATACCGTCAACAGGCTGGTGGTAAGTACTGCCAAATTATGGCCATGGCGGTGATATCACCCATAGACAGCCAATGCACCACACCAACTACCAGGGCAGAAACAACAGCCACCATGGCAGTAGCCGCCAACAGCCAGGCAGAAATCAAAGTTCTGCCCACCATATTTTGACCCTGTAAACCACCACCTTTTCTGGGGTTGTACCAATGCCAACAAAAGCCTGGCGGAAACAGAGCACAGAAGTGAAAGGACCCACCATTCGAGACACAGGGAAGAAGCACTCCGCCATGGAACCCGAACTGCAAGTTTTCCCGATGATCTTCTATGTCATGCTCCACCACAAACACCAACGCCGACGCCGACGAAGATGACGATGGTGAGTACAGCCATCCAGCACACAAGGGAGGGAGGGAGGAAAACGAGAGTGACACACACATGCACCACACACACCTTTCACACACACACTAAACACAGAACCAGCTGCACTACAAAAATAATTTGACCCCGAAAATCTGCAAAATAATGCAAGGACAACAGGAATTGACAAAAGTGATTGTAATCAGTTCAACAAAATTAATAATCTGATTTGGCAATGAAGCAGACATGTACACATGTATAAAAAAGAGGCACTGCCCAGTCCAAAGTTCAAAGGGCCCACATGGCCACAGGGCACAGTCGAAGGCCCAACTCAAATCTTGACCACATCTGGATAGAACACTGCAGGGGCATCAGTTTGCAAATAGGCAGGCACCTCATGGGGAGGGGGCACATGCCCACTGATTCTGGAGGGGGCAACATGCCCATTGCTTTGTCCTAGGGAGTACAAGGCCACAGTCTCTTGAGTGGGTGTCTTGCCCACTGGTTCTGGAGGGGGCAACATGCCCATTGCTCTTTGTCCTGGGGAGAGCAAGGGCACAGTCTTTTGAGTGGGTGTCTTGCCAACTGGTTCTGGAGGGGGCAACATGCCCATTGCTTTGTCCTGGGGAGTGCAAGACCACAGTCTCTCGAGTGGGTGACTTGCCGACCGGTTCTGGAGGGGGCAGCCCAGACAGTAGCCCCTGGAGGGTGGACTCTATGGCATCCGCTGGCGGTGATGGCTGCATGCTGGTGGTGGTTGGGGGAGGATCCTGGGTAGCTCCTGCACTCACTGATGGCTGCATGCTGGTGGTGGAGGGGGGAGGCTCCAGGGCAGCCCCTGCATTCCCTGATGGCTGCATGGTGGTGGGGGTTGGGGGAAGCGGGGGAGACTCCTGGGCAGCCCCTGCACTCACTGATAGTTGCACACTGGTGGTGGTTGGGGGAGGCTCCTGGGCAGTCCCTGCACTCACTGATGTCTGCACATCCATGGCTGGTGATAGGGGCCCCGTGAAGCTGCTGGTGGTGGCAGTGTTTGCCTGACAGCTTCAGCTGGCGTAGAGTGCCTCTTGTCCTCCTGGTCATGGGTTAGGGATACCTTACCCTCTCTGCCTGGTGGTGCAGGATCCTTCCCCTTCCTCACAACTTGTTCAGGCTCCTTCCCCTTCTTCACAGCTGGTGCAGGCTCCTTCCCCTTCCTCACAGCTGGTGCTGGACTCTTCCCTTCCATCCAAGGTGGTACAGGCTCCTTCCCCTTCCTTACAGCTGGTGCAGGACTCTTCCTTTTCATCTCAGCTGGTGCTGGCTTCTTCCCCTTCAGTATTGTTGGTCCCTACCACCACGAGTAGGTGGTGCTACCACTGGCCCCGTGGACTGTTTTGCTGAGGTGCTGGGCTGTGTCCTTGGTACCTTACCCATACGTGCAGCAGGGGGTGAGAGGTAGGGAAGAGGTCAATCTGGGTAAGGAAAAAGCTTTTTAGGGACGCTGGGGCGGGAGGAGGGAGGAGTAATGGGAGTGGAGGATGAGGGAGTGGTTGTTGGAGGAGAATGTCTGCTGGATTTGGGTGCAGATGCATGGGCTGTATGCTGTTGTGAGGTGGGTGGCTGTTAGGTATCTGAGTGCTTGCGTTTGTGTCCTTTAGGAGGGGGACTGACACGGTGGGAGAGCACACATGGGACGCGTGCATGGGTGTTGTGGAGGTGTGCTTGGTGTGGTGATAATGCTGGTAGTGGATATTGATGTAGTGCATGCAGGTATGAGTGTGGGCGTAACTGGATGGGAGGTAGAGGAGGAGGAGGAAGGGGAGACAGTGGCAGCAGTGGATGTTTTTGTGTCTGCAACTCTATGGTGTTTGTGTGAGTGCCTGTGGTATGAAGTGTGGTGCTTGTATTTGCCTGTGCCACTCTTGTGTGTTGTCTTGTGTGCATGCTTGTCTGCCTGTGTGCTTGGGATGGGTTGGGGTTGAGGAGAATGGGACTGGGAAGTGGAAGTTGGAGGGCGGATGGTTGAAACAGGGACAATGGCTGCCATCAAAGAGGAGGCCAGAGCCTGAATCGATCTCTGTTGGGCCGCCAATCCACCCTGAATGCCCTCCAGGAATGCATTGCATTGCTACATTCGGGATGCCAGCCCCTGGATGGCATTCACAATGGTTGATTGCCCTACAGAGATGGATCTCAAGAGGTCAATAGCCTCGTCACTTAGAGCAGCAGGGCTCATTGGGACAGGGCCTGAGGTGTCTGAGGCAAAGGAGATGCCCACCCTCCTGGGTGAGTGGGCAACTTGTTGAGGGGCTACTGGGAGGGTGGTGCTGGTATGGGAGTGGCAACTGCACCTGCAGCTGGGGTGGTCACAGAGGTGTTTGCCACCACCAGGGAGCTCCCATCGGAGGAGGTATCAGAGTCTGTGTTGTTCCCTCCAGTCTCCGCCATGGTGCTCCCCTCCCCCTCCATCCTACTGGTTCCCTCGGCCTCGGTGGACTCTGCCTCCAGGGTCTCGTGGGATGCAGCTCCCTCTGTTGCCGGTGCCTCTGCTCCTCTACCAGATGATGCTAATGCACATAAGGACAGGATGACAAAACAAGAAAGGGGGAAGAGAGACAAAGGATACACTGGGTCAGTGACTGCACCAACACCACCGTTGGCATACACAGCACCCTCACACACAGGGAACAGGCCTACGCACTTTGCATTGCACTACCAGTGTAATGGCTAGTCACCAAGGCATAAGGAGGGGCACACACCACCAACTGCAGCACAGCTGGGGCCCATGCAGCCCTGCCTAGAAGTGAATACTAACAAGCTAGGTAACCAGTATTTTCCATTCAACCCTTAGCCTCCAGAGGACCTATGCTGCTATGTCTGGCCTGGCCTTAGGGGCACCCACTAACACACAACCACCACCCATATACCACCTCACCAGCCATAAGTTGTAGTGATAGCCACTGCACTCATCCCCTTGTGGCTGCTGTGATGCCCTTAAGCGCCCATCCAGCTCAGGGTAAGCCACCGGCAGTATGCAGGCCATCAGGGGGGTCAGGGTCCGACGGGCACCCTTTCCTTGTTGGGAGGCCATCCCCAGCTGGGACTCCGCAGTCTTCCATGCCCAGCATCTCAGGTCCTCCCACCGTTTCTGACAGTGGGTGCTCCGCCTGACATAGACCCCCAGGGTAAGCACATCCTTGGCGATGGCACACCATATTCCCTTCTTTTGATGGGCGCTGACCTGAAGAGGCAATACAGACAGGAGAACACTATTAGACAAACAGTCCAGACTGTCACACAAATGGCCCAGCATACCCGTTTCCATCACCATTGGCACACATATAGCCCTGCTCACACCATGTACACTGCCAAGACGAAATCCACCCCTCCCTTACACAATGCCTTCACACACAATTCCATGCATTCATGCCACATGCATTGTGCCCACAGTGTACTCACCTGTTGGTCTGGAGGCCCATGCAGCTATCCGTATTGGGGTAGGACCCCATCCACCAGTCGCTCCAACTCCTCTGAAGTGAAGGCTGGGGCCCTTTCCCCGGCCACACGGGCCATGGTAGGTTCCAGACACAGGTCACAGCAGCACATGCAGTGTAGGTCCTCTCCTATAGAAGGTCAAGAAACAAGTGAGGAATGTGAAATAAAATGGCTGTCATGTCCGCGGCGGTGTATACCGTCACTGCTGGCGTGTATCCCCATTGGCCACTCTACACCAGAGGGCCCAATATAAACCAATGAGGAATTGCACGGAGGTTCACGACCAACTACCGCCACGGCGCACAACGTCAGCAGCATTACCTCACTTCTACCTGTCCTTCCACACAGGACAGGTGGTCACCATTTCAGGGGGGGTGAACAGGCCTATCGATAATTTCTGGGACATAAGATATATAGGCACATACTTTTAAATTACACTGTCCCAAAACATGATTGCACAATGTGGACTGCTGTTGTGGTATAGTTCAAATTGTGACAGCCTACTTGTGTCCCTTAGATACCTACCGCTATGGATGAATAGGAGATGGACACATACCCTGTGTACAGACCCCTGGTGGACCTGGCTACACTGGAGGGCAGGCACATTACGCTCACCTATAGACTAGACAGGGCCACAATCACAGAGCTGTATGCCCAGTTGGAACCTGACCTGATCTCAGCTATCCATCATCCAACTGGGATCCCCCCTCTTGTGCAAGTTCTATCACTGCTACCTTTCCTGTCATCTGGTTCTTTCCAAGTGACAGTGGGCTTGGCAGCAGGAATGTCACAGCAAATGTTCTCAATAGTGCTGGCAAGAGTCTTGTCTGCCCTGATAAAACACATGTGCAGCTACATTGCTTTCCCCCAGGTGGAGGATTTGACCACAGTGAAGGCTGGGATTTATGGAATGGGACATAACCCCAATATAATTTGGGTGATTGACGATACACATATTGTGTTTGTCCCCCCCAGCAAAATGAACAGGTGTACGGGAATTGTAAGAGTTTCCACACCATGAATGTGCAGCTGGTGTGCCTGGTGGACCAGTACATCTCCCACGTCAATTCTAAGTATCCTGGGTCGGTGCTTGATGCCTTTGTCCTAAAGAATAGCAGCATCCCAAATGTGATGTCCCAACTACAGAGGCACAGGATGTGTCTAATAGGTGAGCCTTGGTCCCCACCCAATGTATGTTGGTGAATGCCTATGCTGCTGGCCAAATAGGATAGTGTGTGTCTAAATGTTATCCCTCAATATTTGCAGGTGACTCTGGTTACCCAAACCTATTGTGGGTGCTGCTCCCTTTGAGGAATGCCAGGACAAGGGCAGAAGAACGTTATAATAAGGCACATGGGCGAACCAGAAGGATAATTGAGAGAAGCTTCGGCCTCCTGAAGGCCAGGTTCAGGTGCCTCCATCTAATAGGTGGATCCCTGTGCTACTCACCCAAGAAGGTCTGCCAGATAGTAGTGGCATGCTGCATGTTGCACAACCTGGCCCTCAGATGCCATGTACCTTTTCTGCAGGAGGAGGAGACTGGAGATGCCCCTGTGGCAGCAGTGGACCCTGGGGACAGTGAGGATGAGGAGGCAGAGGATGAGGATGTGGGCAACAGAACATTAGTGATCCGTTAGTACTTCCAATGACACACAGGTGAGACAGTGCAACTTCACATTTCTATGACTATTGGTGTATTCTCTGTGGCATTGACATGCTGGCATTACCTACTTCTTTCCCCTACCTGCTGTTACCTATGGATATTCATCTTACAGATGTTGGTGATATGGCAACAATGTCCTGATGTGATCACAACAGCCAGCAACAGGTCATTCATTGTATGCTCACACTATGCACAGTTCATTTGCAATGGTTGTAGCTGTTTCAATCAATACAAATTTGCAATACATTAAAGTAGTCGGGTTTTATCCAAGGGTGTTTATTGTTGTGCTAAAATATAGAGGGGAAAGTGCAATGGAACTGGGTGATGATGGAGGAAAGTCTAGGGTATTGTTACAGTCTGTTTGTAGCACAGGTGCTGTGTCCATGGGGACATAGAAGGGGAGCAATGGCAGTTCAAGGTGGACTAGGTGACTGAGTGGGACACAAGGGTGATAATCAGGAGAGTCTCATTTCCTGGCGGTGGTTTTGGCAAGTGTCTCTGGCTTCTGTCTGGTTCACAGGGAACTTTACGGGGTGGTTCACCTTCTGCAGAGGGAGGAATGCTGGTGGCTTGTGGGTCCTGTGGCGGGGCCTTATGGCCACTAGCGGCAGCGGAAGTGGAGGGCTGTTCAGATGACTGGGTAATGGTAGGGACCCGCTGGTGTGCTGTTGCCTCCCTCGTGATGTTGGCTATGTCTGCTAGCACCCCTTCTATAGAGATCAGGGTGGTGTTGATGGCCTGCAAGTCCTCCCCGATCCCCTGATACAGACCCTCCTGCAGGAACCTGTTCTCCTGCACATTGTCTAGGATCTGGCCCATCGTGTCCTGGGAATGTTGGTAGGCTCCCAGGATCTTGGTGAGTGCGTCCTGGAGAGTCGGTTCCCTGGGCCTGTCAGCCCCCTGGCGCACAGCAGTCCTCCCAGTGTCCCTGTTGGCCTGTTCCTCTGTCCCCTGAACCGTGTGCCCACTGCCACTGACCCCAGGTCCCTGATTGTCTTGTGGGTGAGGTGTGGCCTGGGGTCCATGTACAGGTGGGCACACTGCTGATTGACATGTCCTGGGGACAGAGGCGTGGGTACGTTGGGTGGGTGCTGTGGTGTTGGTTGCTGATGGGGGGGCTCTGTGGTGGTCTGTGAGTGGGCTTGGGTGACCAGCTGTCCATTGGTCCCTGATGGGACAGGTAGGTCCTACAGATCCAGAAGTCCAGAGTTGCGGTCATCACTGGGGGCCTCCTCTGTTGGGGACTGAATTGTCTGGCACCTCCTCTCCGCTGACATTGGCTGGGGTACCTGTGGGGATGTAAATGATGTATTATGCTTCAAGTGTCTGACATTTTTACTTCCGTAGCTTCCCCTCTATGGTTGGTGTTACCCTGCCAGCTTTTGCTTGTGTATGTTGGTGTATTGTGGGATTGTTAGTTTCCCTATGCTGTGTTTCAATGCAGGGCTGGGAGGGGTGTCCATGGATTGGTACAGCATGCAGGGCCTGGCATTATGATTACTGAGATGTGTTGGTGGAGTGTGTGGGATGTGGTGGAGTATTGGGAGTGAGGGTGAGGGTGTGTGATGGCATGCAGGTATAGGGGGTGATAATTGTTAAACATTAACTTACCAGTGTCCATTCCTCCGGCAACTCCAGCGAGTCCCTCAGGATGCAGTAATGCCAAAACCTGCTCCTCCCATGCTGTGAGAAGTGGGGGAGGAGGTGTGGGTCCACCACCAGTCCTCTGTATGGCGAGCTGGTGTCTTGCTGTTATGGAACTTACCTTCCCCCGTAGGTCGTTCCACCTCTTCCTGATCTCATCCCTTGTTCTTGTGGGCTGTCCTACGGCGTTGACCCTGTCCATGATTCCCCACCATAGCTCCATCTTCATTGCTATAGATATTTGCTATACCTGTGCTCCAAAGAGCTGTGGCTCTACCCTGATGATTTCCTTCACCATGACCCTTAACTCTTCTTCAGTGAAATGGGGGAGTCTTTGTGGTGCCATGGGTGTTGTGTGATGTGTGTTGGTGAGGGTGTGTTGGGTAATGTGGTGGGATGTGTGATGTGGAGTGCGTGAGGGGTGTATGGGTGTATGTGGTGTGTGTGTCTAGTTGTCGCTGTGCTGTTCTTCTCAGTCTCCTGGTGGCGATTGCTGTCCGTAACGGGTCGTGGGTACTGTGGGTGTGTGTTTTATAGTGGTGTGGTGTGTGTATGAATGTCAGGTGTGTGTATTTGGTATTGTCCAATGTAGTGTTGTTTTATATGTGGGTGTCCATTCTGAGCGCGGCAGTGTGTACCGCCAATGGTTTACCACCACTGAATGTCCGCCGTGGTGATTCGTAGGTCATAACGTGATGGGTGTTGTTTTGTTGGCGTAATGGTATGGGTTTTCAGACTGCCAATTTGTCACTGGTCTGGCGGATTTGTGTATGTGGCTGTATTCTGTCGGATTGGTGTGTGTGTCATAATATGGTGAAAGGATATTCGCCAGTGCGGCAGTAAGTTGGCGGCCGTCAGCGTGGCAGTAAGCGAGATTTACCGCCAATGTCATAATGAGGGCCTTAATTTCTTAGAAAAAACAGCATGGCACTGAAAGGTCAAGAAAAACATATATTTCTGTAAAATATAAACAAGATTTATCAAAAAGCAGCAAAGGACATAAGTCAAGATTGTGAACACATGCTGCTTGTTAAAAGACAAAAAACAATGCAAAGTGAAACAAATAAAAAAGATGTTAACCAGGGAGCAGAGAGTATTTAGTAGTTCATGTGAAAGAATTAAAACAGTTGTGTGTTTTTTTCAATTATCCTTGTGCATTATATGTCTGAATAGTATCTGATATTTATTAACAGTGCTTTGACTTCCATTGACCAGAGGTCATCATCAGGACAAGGCAAAGACAATAGATAGTGTTGCTGCCTAGGAAGTGAACAGAACAAGGTTTCAACCAAGGGTATAGGTAAAACAGAAAGTTGAGATATTGAATTACAGTGCCATCTTGGGGTTACCTGGAGAATTTCCAGGAAACCTGCAGAATAGAAACAGATGAGGCAGGAGGGAATTAATCAGCATGTGAAACAAGTATTAGCTACCCCGAAAAAACTGTGAAAGTGTACAAAAGGAATAAACATTCATGGTTGAAGGCCAGAAGCTGGATTTAGTCCTTTTTAAAGCCAAAAAAAAGCGAAGGGCCTCATTACGAATTTGGCAGTCTTACAGACCACCATATTATGAGTCAGACAGGCATGACTGCCACACGCCAGCCAAAAAAAGGCAGACTGGCAGCAGTACAGAGGCCCAGAAATAGGTAGTCTGACCCCCAACCCCGACAGCACAGCGACCAACCACTGACTGTATCACAAGCTCAAAGTCTCAGTGGCGGGCACTCATGGTGTTCAGCCAATGACGGTCCGAACCATGGCTGTTCACGGACAGCAAAGTAATACACACCAGCACATTGGATAGATTTAAAAACAATGCAGCTGGCACACATTGCCACACTGGACAAACCAGCAAAGGGCATTATAAAACACACCCCTTCACAGCCCAATCATCTGCATTTTCACAACAAGTCCCAGCAAGACAGAGCAACTTTTTCCCACACTGCACAGATACTAGGCACCATTTTTCTTTCACCATCTCATACAACACCTTGCACACACTTTTGTCCAGTCACACCCTTTTGCACTTTCCCTTGTTAGTATATCACTGTCATCCATTTATTATTATTTTTTTCTTTTCCACCATGTCATGTTAAAAAAATCCACATTGTTTCAGAAGATGAGTTCAGAGTCATGGTGGATGAAATTTTAAGAGTAGAGCCACAATTGTTTGGAGCCCAAGTCCAGCACCCTCCTCTCAGTAGGAAAATGGAAATGTGGGACAGGATAGTCAACAGAGTGAATGCTGTAGGCATCAGCCTGGCACAAATGAAGACATCAGGAAGAGGTGGAATGACCTAAGGGGCAAGGTCCATTCCCTGGTCTCCAGGTCCCAGCTGCAGGCCAAGAAAACTGGCGGTGGCCCTTCCAGTGTCCCATTAGATCTCTTTCCCTGGAAGGAGAAGGTCTTGGCCATCCTGCATCCTGGGGGCTTGATAGGAATACCTGGGGGAATGGAGTCTGGTAAGTCACAACAATAAAAATGTCACCAAATGCCATGTCATGCATGCTCACTGCTCAACTTTTGCCACCCAGTGTCCACTAGTCCAGAGGCCCCTGTTAGTCATCTCACAATTGAAGTTTACTCACCTGGTGGGGATAACATTTATGTATACTGTGTGTATTACATGGAGTTACATGACTACCACTCCTGCAGGCACTCTTCTACAACTGCAAACACAAGACCAGTGTTTCCTTTTCCAAATACAATTGCTCTAAACTCCCAATTGAAGTGTACCCACCTGGGAGGATAGCATTTGTCAAGTGTGTGTATTACAGGTACTGACATGACTACAACTCCCAGCAGGCACTGTTACTATTACTCAAACCAACAGCACAGTGTTTTCTTCTCCAAATACCCTTGTACATTAACTACCAATTGTAGTGTACTCACCTGGGAGGATATCATATGAATTGTGTGTATAGTACAGGGACTGCATGACTGCTAAGGCCAGGAGGCACTGTTATCTTTACTCCACTCAGCCAGCCCAGTATCCTCTTCTCCAAATACCCTTTTTTGTGGATACCCAATTGAAGTGTACCCCCCCAAAACCCTCCTGGGAGGATAACAATTTTCAAGTGTGTGTGGTACAGTCACTGACATGCAACAACTCCCAACAGGTACTTTTACTGTTACTCAAACCACCAGTACAGTATTGCCTTCTCCAAATACCTTTGTATGTTAACTCCCAATTGCAGTTTACTCATCACCTGGGAGGATAACATTAGTGTTGGGAAGTAGAGGGACTGACCTGGCTGCAACTCCCAGCAGGCCCTGTTTCTCCAACTCCAACCACTAGCACAGTGTTCACTTGTCCAGATACACCTGTTAGTGAGCTCTAAATTGAAGTGTACTCTTTAGGGGGGAGAACATTGGTCAAGTGTGTGTACTAGAGTGTGTGACATGACTGCAACTCACAGCAGGCCCTGTATCTGTAACTCCAAACACCAGCACAGTGGTCTCTTGTCCAAAGACCACTGTTTGTCGATTCACAAATGAAGTTTATGTGATAAAAGGAACAACCAACAGGCTGACATATATAGTTTTAATCTTACCTTTTGAATTATATTGTGGGAGATTGATTATTCTTTGTCTTTTCTAATATTCATGAGCACTTGATCCAATTGCACTCTTTTTCTGTCCTTCTCTTTTGTGTTGTTACGATGGGGGATTGTAAATGATGAATATAGAGTAGTAATTAATATATTTTGAATACAGAATATAGGATTGTTTGTGGAAGTTGGGATCAATGCTGTATGTTGTGGTATGATGTAAAGCAATAGGTGGGTTCAATTGGTTCCTAAGGGGTCCTTGTTGTTTGGTAATAATCTCTGTCAGATGGACACATATGTCCAAAGGAGTTTCTGTGGTACAAGTACAAACCAAAGAACCATACCCTCTGAAGTGGCATTTGTCTGCATTTGTTAGCCTACATGTCCACACATGGACATGGAAGACAGTTTCTGTACCCACCATGCCAGTCCCTTCATTGTTACTCATGTGTAATGTCTTTACCTTTAGGGACTTTATGCAGAGAGTCATTCTCACGGAGTGTGAATGTGTTGGTCCATCCATGCTGTTGGACCTGGCTTTTTGACGGGGACATCCCCAAACGTTTTGCCTCCTTCCTCCTATTTTTTCTGACCTGTTGTTGTTGGCTTTTGACCTCTGGGCACTTTACCACTGCTAACCAGTGCTAAAGTGCATATGCTCTCTGTGTAAATTGTACTATTGATTGGTTTATCCATGATTGGCTATTTAATTTACTTATAAGTCCCTAGTAGAGTGCACTATATGTGCCTAGGGCATGTAGATTAAATGCTATTAGTGGGCCTGCAGCACTGGTTGTGCCACCCACTTCAGTAGTCCCTTAACCTTGTCTCAGGCCTGCCATTGCAAGGCCTGTGTGTGCAGTTTCACTGCCACTTCGACTTGGCATTTAAAAGTACTTGCCAAGCCTAGAACTCCCCTTTTTCTACATATAAGTCACTCCTAATGTGTGTCCTAGGTAACCCCTAGAGCAGGGTGCTATTTGGGTAAAAGGCAGGACATGTACCTGTGTAGTTATATGTTCTGGTAGTGTAAAACTCCTAAATTCGTTTTTACACTACTGTGAGGCCTGCTCCCTTCATAGGCTAACATTGGGGCTGCCCTCATACACTGTTGAAGTGGCAGCTGCTGATCTGAAAGGAGCAGGAAGGTCATATTTAGTATGGCCCGAATGGTAATATAAAATACTGCTGACTGGAGGAGTCGGATTTAATATTACTATTCTAGAAATGCCACTTTTAGAAAGTGAGCATTTCTTTGCACTTAAATCTTTCTGTTCTCTCCAATCCACGTCTGGCTAGGTTTAGTTGACAGCTCCTTATGCATTCACTCAGACACACCCCAAACACAGGGTACTCAGCCTCACTTGCATACATCTGCATTTTGAATGGGTCTTCCTGGGCTGGGAGGGTGGAGGGTCTGCCCTCACACAAAGGACTGCCACACCCCCTACTGAGACTCTGGCAGACAGGATTGAACTGAAAGGGGGCTTGGTGCATTTCTTAGATACTCTTTGAAGTCACCCCCACTTCAAAGGCACAACTTAGTATAAAACAGGGGCTCTGCCCTACCTCATCAGACACTTGCTGAAGAAGAAACCTGAACCAGAAACTACATCCTGCCAAGAAGAACTGCCTGGCTGCTCAAAGGAATCACCTGTCTGCTTTTCTACAAAGGACTGCTGCGTTGCTGTTGGCCTGCTGCCTTGCTGAACTGCCTGGCTGCTTAAAGGACTCACCTGTCTGCTTTTCTACGAAGGACTGCTGCCTTGCTGTTGGCCTGCTGCCTTGCTGAACTCTTGTCTGGCTGTAAAAGTGCTCTCCAAGGGCTTGGATAGAGCTTGCCTCCTGTTCCCTGAAGTCTCAGGACCAAAAAGACATCTCTTTTTCATTTGCACGTTTCGTGCGACTACATTTTTGACGCACAGCTTGTTCCGCGGCGAGAAAAACGCCGCACACCGACGCTGATCGACGCGACGCCTTCGGGACGACGGGAACTTCGACGCACGGCCTCGCAAGGACTACGCCGCCCGACTTCCAAGGAGAAATCGGCCCGACTCCTGCCGTGAGTGCGAAATTTCGACGCACAGAACGACGCACAGCCGGAAAACAAGCAGGAGAATCCACGCACAGACCCAGGACATCTGGTAGTCCCCGCGACCCAAAGAAAGAGACTGTCCGCGCGCCGGAAAATGACGAACGACTTCCCCGCGTGAAAAATAATGACGCAAGTCCGTGTGTGCTGGGGAGAAATCGACGCACACACTATTTTTCCACGTATCTCTTCTTCTGCGGCCCTTTGCGGAGATTTTCCATCAGAAACCAGGTACTTTGTGCTTGAAATAGAGTTTGTTTGCTTTTTAAAGACTTAAGACACTTTGGGGGTGATTCCAACCTTGGCGGGCGGCTATCGCCGCCCGCCAGGCGGGAACCGCCAAGCGGCCGCCGTGCGGCCGCAATAACGCGGCCCCCATTCCAACATTCCTGCTGGGCCGGCGGGCGCTAACCATGTTAGCGCCCACCAGCCCACTGGGAATGAGGCCGCAACACAGGAGCCGGCTCCTAATGGAGCCGGCGGTGTTGCGGGCGTGCGACGGGTGCAGTTGCGGCCGTGCGACGGGTGCAGTTGCACCCGTCGCGCTTTTCACTGTCTGCCATGCAGACAGTGAAAAGCAGGCCGGGCCCTGTTAGGGGGCCCCTGCACTGCCCATGCCAGTGCAGGGGACCCCAGGGGCCCCAGGACACCCCTTACCGCCAGCCTCTTCCTGGCGGTGTAAACCGCCAGAAACAGGCTGGCGGTAAGGGGGTCATAATCCCCAGGGCAGCACTGCTTGCAGCGCTGCCCTGGTGGATTATCACCGCCGGGGGAAAATCGGCGGGAAACCGCCGGCCCCGGCGTTGCGACCGCGGCTTTACCGCCGCAGTCAGAATAGTGAATGAAGCACCGCCAGCCTTTTGGCGGTGCTTCCGTCATTCTTGCCCTGGCGGTCCAAGACTGCCAGGGTCAGAATGACCCCCTTTATATCACTTTTCAGTGATATCTTTACAAATTCATATTGCATCTTTGATCGTTTTGACCTGCAAATACCCAGATAAATATTATATATTTTTCTAAACACTGTGTGGTGTATTTTTGTGGTGTTATATTATGGTATTGTATGACTTATTGCACAAATGCTTTACACATTGCCTTCTAAGTTAAGCCTGACTGCTCGTGCCAGGCTACCAGAGGGTGGGCACAGGCTGATTTTGGATTGTGTGTGACTTACCCTGACTAGAGTGAGGGTTCTTGCTTGGACAGAGGGCAACCTGACTGCCAACCAAAAACCCAATTTCTAACATTGGTGATCAGCGGTGAGGATAGGACTTGTGTTTGTGCAGTGACATACAGTAGCAAAAATTTCACTACCTACCCACAGTTGAAGGTCAACTTGATTTTTCATCTTTTTGTTTTTGGTTCTCTGATGTCCTCCTGGATATACTATTGATATTTTGGACTTTGGAGTTTGGTTTTTGCCGGTAAGATCTTATCAGAATGGAATTGTGTACCTACTCATTCTTTGTACCTACTGACCACCTCACTAAGGCTGACCTAAGGAAGCTTTGCCGAAAATGGGGTCTTCCTGTAGCAAGGAGATCTACTAAGATGGAAATGCTACATAACTACATAGTCTGGGGGGAAGAAAGATGGGCAGAGAGAGAGGCAGCAAGAAACCAAATGACTAAGTACCCCTCAGATGAGGAGGAGGACTGCTCACATGAGGAGGAAGACTACTCAGATGAGGAAAGAGACCCAGAGAGAGATGAATGGCTCCTGAGTCAAAAGCGGCAGGAGCAACCGTTAGAGGAGTATCTTGAAAGGTTTGAGGCAAAAAGACTCTTAGCCCTGGAAAAAGAATTGCTGCTCAAGAGCTGAGCTGTGAAGAGCTGAAACTGGAGGCCGGAAGGGCTGAATCCAGTTCAGATGGTGGCAGCAAAAATCTTGCATCCAGTACTGCTGAAGAAGGGCACAAGCCCAGAGATGTGGTGCCCAACTTGAAGAAGGGAGTTGACACACCCCAGGTGGTTCAAGGGTGTGAGGTAGTTCCCGTTATGCACAGGGTCCCTAAGAAGGATTGGGGAACTGGCACATGGAGTCATATTCCTATTGGGGGAGGGACACTTTACTGGCTCTAGCAGAGAGTGACAGAGAAAAGGGTTCCCCCCTGGTGGACGTCCTTGATATAGAGTGTAGAGACATCCCAGAAGAGTATGGGTTGAGTGTCAGGGACAGTCAGATACTGTCTCACCAGTCTCAGGAGGGTGATGTATAGTGCTTTTCCAAGGCTGAGTTACTGGATGGTTGGGTGAAGGGTACTGTGGTTAATACATGTGAAGGGCAGAGTGCTGTAATTGCTGGAGAGCATATGTCTGGTCCTTATGTTCCAGAGCTACGCCAACACCAGGTGGAGTGTGAGTTCTCTGACCCCAGGGAACTTACAATGGAGGCAGACTTCTGGATGAGTACCAGAGAGTCTGAAGAGGCATTTGGGAGTGCTCCTGAAGGGAGTGGTCTAGGTGGTTCCCAACCAAGTGAGGTGGGAGAGGATTGTAGTGTCCCAGGTAGGTCCCAGGTCCTAGAGGGTTCCATGAGGGAACACCAGGAGGGAAGCCTAGCCTGTACTGTAGGGCCACCTGTTGAGGGAAGCCCCGCAGTGTCAGAAGAACTTGGGGGGGTGACTGTAGCCAGCATCCCAACAGTTCTGGTGTCTGGCAGTACCACTCCTAGTGAGGGGGTGCAGAAGTCCAGACATAGGGTTGAGAGGGGGTTGTAGACCCCAGTGGAGGACCTGGAGAGTCAGGGGTCAGCTCTGAGAGCAGAGCCCCCCAGGAATGACCCAGGTGAAACCGTTTCTGGTTTTGGGGAGACCCAGACTCTGCCGGATGGGCAGAGGTCAGGAGACCTGCACCAACCAGACTCTTGTGTGGCCCTTGGGGCCAGTGTGTCCCTTGTGGGGGGTGGGAGTGCCCCCCAGGAAGTCCTGGCATGCCAGGCAAAGATTCAGCCTCAGGGTGGTGACACTGGGTTGGATAACTAGGTTCAGAGGTTAAACTCTGACCTGGTGGGAGGTAGGTGTGCCTCCCAGGAAGTCCTGGTCAGCCAGGCAATGGTTCAACCTCAGGGTGGTGACTCTGGGTTGGCTAACCAGGTTAGAGGTTAAACTCTGACCTGGTGGGGGGTAGGTGTGCCCCCCAGAAAGTCCTGGTATGCCAGGCAATGGTTCAACCTCAGGGTGGTGACTCTGGGTTGGATACCCAGGTTCAGAGGTTAAACTCTGACCTGGTGGGAGATAGGTGTGCCTCCCAGGAAGTCCTGGTGTGCCAGGCAGTTGTCCAACCTCAGGGTGTTGACTCTGGGTTGGATGGCCAGGTTCAGAGGTTAAACGCTGACCTGGTGGGGGGTAGGTGTGCCTCCCAGAAAGTCGTGGTGTGCCAGGCAATTGCCCAACCTCAGGGTGGTGACCCTGGGTTGGATAACCGGGTTCAGAGGTTAAACTCTGACCTGGTGGGGGGTAGGTGTGCCCCCCAGAAAGTCCTGGTTTGCCAGACAGTGATCCAGTCTGAGGGTACAGACTCTGGGCTGGAAGGCCAGGTTCAGGGTGTCCCACTGGACCTGGAGGGAGGTCTACTGATAACAGTGCCCCTACTGTGTTTTCTTCTGAGGAGGCCAATCCTAGTTGGAGGGTGCTGGACCCCAGAAGGGAGGGCAGGGGGAGGGAAGCCTCACCCCGGGCCCTAGCTTGGACAGAGGGCAACCTGACTGCCAACCAAAAACCCCATTTCTAACACATGCCTAAAGAGTTTACCCTTCAGAAGCCACAGAGATGTGATGTGTCTCATAGTGGATCAGACCTCAGTCAGGCTGCTAGAGAATGGCCCACGTGATGTCCGTAAGCTTGCCTAGTCATTGCAGGGTTGGGTTGGGCATTGAGCTCCACTCCGCTGGCTGAGTTAACAGAATTTTTGGTACTCTGTGCTCCATTTGAAACATGGAGTTCAGCCAAAAACTCCGCTAGCCCTGGCAGGAGAGCGGAGCTCACCACGTGCACTCTGCAGCCCAGTTATGGGCCACACAGAGCAAGCGCAGACAGCCTGTGCTTGTGCTGTGTGGCACATAGCTGGGCTGCAGTGTGCATTCTCAGCACAAACTAGGAGTGGAGCTGCTGCAAGCTGCTACTGAGGGGCAGCACCAGTGTCCGCTCTGGATCCAGGTCTCCCTCCTTTCGCTGTCATCAGCAGCCTGGGAACAGGGGGCAGAGGGAGGCAGATAGTATATGAGGGGGTCTGTGCTTGAAAGAAACGTGCAGTCTGAGCTCCACTTCAAAAGTGCATGGTATTGTGGGGTATGGCACTGAGGCCAGCAGGGAGAGCTGGAGACCGGGGGAGCATCAGCTGCTGAGTGTAGAATGGCAGCCCCCACCAGAAAGAGATGTGTGTGGCCTGAGAGAGTGCCTTAGAGCCCAGTGGCAAGGCTAGGCAATTTATGAAAATACCAGGCTGCTAGTGCTGAGCTGGTTTGCTGCTGCTAATCCTGGGCCCTAAAGAAAGGCCAGTCTGATGCTGCGTGTAAGTGCAGACAAAGCGATCGCAAGGCTGGTGCAAGATGGGGGGGCATGGCCCTCCGAAGCAAATTTGTGAAGGAGGACAGTTGGTGTAAGAGCAGCAGGCTCCAGGCCAGTGGGCTGTGTCAACACAAGAGGCCTGAAAAAGCAGCTTTTGCTGCCTATGGGCGGCTTGCCACCCTGGCCTGAATGTGGTACTATTAACCAGGCCTAACCCTGCTTAGCGCTTCCGAGATCGGGTGCATAATTCAGGCCAGGGTGATAGGGCAGGCGGCAAGCTGCTGCAAGTGGAGGTCCATGAAATTCCACAGAGTTTTAAGCCAACTCTGTGGAATTCCGCAGGTTAGAACTCTGTGAACTCTGCCCACCACTATTGTAGGGCCTGAGCAGGGTAGTGGGCTAGTCTACAGATGGAGAAATGTATGTCTGTAGTCATATCCATGTACTCATTTGTTTGTATGTGTCACATTTGGTGAGTACTGACAAATGGGAAAGTTCTAACTTGTTGTTACTGACATGTATGTAACTCTACTATTTGTGATGAGACTTGTGATCATGATCTCCGGTTTTGTCTTTTGCATTCATGCAGGTCAACGCCCATCAAAAGAAGGGATTGTGGAGAGCAATTTGCAAGAAGGTGTGGACCCTAGGGGTCCAGAGCCGACAGAGCGCCCACTGCAGAAAAAGGTGGGAGGACCTTATGCGCTGGGCCTGGAGGATTGCAGTGGTCCAGCTGGGGATGTCCTCCCAATGTGGGCGGAGTGCCTGTCGCACCATAACCCCCTTAATGGCCTGCATTCTGGTGGTGGCCTATCCAGAGGTTGATTGGTATTTGAAGGCTGCAAGCAGGCACATGGGAGTGAGTACAGGGCATATTCCTGCCTGACCCATTGCCAAGTGAATGAGTTAGGTTCTGACAGCTCCCCCTGACAATTAGCGATGAGCCATGTGTCACACAGTCAAAGAGTGTTTGTTTGTGTAGACATGTTATGTTGTGCATACTGGTGTGCCTTGCATATTGGATAGAGACCTAGGACACAACTAGGTGGAATCCACGAACCACTTGCTCTGCAGGGACCACATATGGCTGGGTACACTGATCAATCAAGCACAGTTTGTTATAGTGTGTGTAAGTAGTTGATGGATCACTGTCATGTGCCATGTGTCATGTAAATGTGTATATAGGCATCTGCCACCTATGAGCTAATTGTCTTCAGCATATGATGAGTGCTAGTGCCTCAGTGTAGTCTGTAATGTGAAGATGTCCAACATAGATGTAACAGGGCTTACATTGTTCTTTGGATTCAGCTATAGGTCAATACTTTCACTTGGTAAGCTGGGAATGTCCATTGACATGATTTACGTGCCATCACTGTTGCCAGCATTCATTATGCCTACATGTCAGCATGTGTCCCTTTCTAATTTGTAAGCTGCAGTTTCCTGCATGGTCTACCTATGTTGATGGGATGATGTCTGTATTCCATCACCTATATGTGCATGGCAAAGTGTTTGTGGAACAATACATTTTTAATGGGGCACATTCATGTTGTGCCTCAGACAAGAGTGTGTCACCATTGTTTATTGGCTCACACATACCCTCATGTCATAGCATGTCATCTGGCATGTAAACCGCAGTAGCAATGAGGGACATGATAGGTAAGCCTAGATTTTAGAGCCACAATGTGAATATCTATGCCCTTGAAGTGGCATCATTTGCCAAAGTGCATTACACATATGTAATGGCTAGGTTTTGTGCCCTGACTGTTGGTCAGAATCCTGGAGTGACTTGCAGTTATGTTGAAATCAAACATGTTTGGTTACATCCATTCATCCACAGACATCTGGGTGTGCAGGGCCAAAACTGAGACAGTGATGTAGCTTACTATTGGGCAATATGTTGAGGGCCTTCTACAAGTACTTGCAAATCTCAGGGCCTCTCTAACATACAAAGGACTAATGGCTTCTATGGATGTACTCAGAGTACGTCATTGTAAGGGGGGGGCAGACATTAGTGGTGATTACCCTGGGGCTTGCTGATTCATTGTGTTATATATTTTGGGGACACCTCTGCCTGACATATTGCACATGATGTCTACAGTGTCTATTTCCAAGCTACATGTGTGGCGTTTCTTGGCAACATTAGTACCACCTTTATGACTCTTTTGGGACAAGTATCACTTGGTGAAGGATGCATAGTTGACGTGTTTCCAGTGTGACACATGTATGTCCATGTTACCTTCAACATGGCATCATTTTGAAGCATCATTTCTAATTCTTAGGTCATCATGTATGTGACAAATAGATGTGTACAATGACATTGTGTGGGATCTGTGGAACTGCATTTGGCACTGGGCTACTATTGTATGCCAACAGACGACTGAGGTCTGCCCCTTGGGGCAAAGGTTTGAGAGTGATGGTGTCTCCTACTTGTTGAATGGCTATTGTGAATGCACAACTCCAGCCATGCAATTGTAGTTGTCTGAGATCCTGATTTTCCTGTGGGCAACTGTTGACAGTTCATATGGCATGCATGTATAAGGTATGGCATATGTATGGGCCACTTAGGTGATTTTTTTTGCTGGGGCCTACTTGACATCAAGCTAATGTGTGCTAATTAGAGCTGTTGTTCAAGTGTGACCATGGACATGTGATATCCCTATTTTTCTTCGTATTTTCAGCATCTGCACTGACAAGCAATGGAGATGGTGCAGAGCCAAGTGGGGAAGCATCTGGTCATGGGACCTTGGGTCAAGATACCACCAACACAGAGAGACCCAGTGGCCTGGAGAGTGAAGGGAGTGCCACAGGGAGACAGGACAATCATCATCATCGGATTCTTCCTCTAGAGGACACTCCCTAGTGGTGGCAGACCCATAAGGGCTTGCCCGTACCATCCTTGTCTGTCACCCTGTTCTATCACTGCCATCCCTGTTGTTCCCCAGCAAGTTGGCTGTTCCAGCTCACCCAAGAGAGTTGGCATCTCCTTTGCTGCAGGCACCTCCGCCCCAGCCCCTGTAATGCCTGCTATCTTCAGTGAGGAGGCTATTGACCTTCTGAGAACTATCTCTGCGGGTCAGTCAGCCATTGTGAATGTCATTTAGGGATTGACAACTGAGCTACAACAGACCAATGCATTCCTGGATGACATTCATGGTGCAATGGCTGGCCTACAGAGAATGTTTCAGGCACTGGCCTCCACACTCATGACAGCCAGTCACCCACCACTTCTTCTGTCCTGCCTCCACCTCCATCTTCCCAATCCAAATCCCCCCTTACCCTACCTACCTAAAGCACTCAGACAGATTCATACAGATTCACATCAACACACAAGAGGAGCACACACTAGCACAAGCTATATAAAACACACCAGCATGCAAGTAAACAACAGCCACCCACAGACACAACAGTTTCTACTTCCTTAGACACCCCACCACCCCCAACATTACACACACAACATCCAGCATACCCACAGGCACCACAACCACAGTCAGTGACATACCCATCACACACATCATACCCACAGACATCACCCCAGCAGAGCCCTAGACATCCACCACAAGCACCATACCCGAGGATACCACAACTTCAGACACACAGACATCCACCACATCCAGAATATCTGCAGTCACTACCCCAAAAGACACACACATATCTATCACTCCATTCCCCAGACCCCAAGTCACACAAACACACTCACTTACCCACCTAACAGAAGCCACACAAGCACAAGCATACCTCCCAGAAGTACGCACCCACGACATCCACACCAACATAGCAGACAACCACTCCCTTCTGATGACCGCCCCTGTGTCCCTAAGGATTTGTTTATGTTTACCCTTAACATTTCCCCTGTTCCCTCTGCCTCCATCCCAAACCCAAGAGGCCCCCATGCAGCGCCTAGCCCCTCCCTCCCTTCCACCTCCAAGGCTCCTCTTGTTCCCCTTGCAAGTACCCATACCTATCCCCCCAAGAATAAATCCACCCTTCCCAAAAAGCAGAACACCCCTCCCAAGCCCAAGACCAACACCACTCCAAATCAAGTATGGTCCCTGAGGTGCCTGCCCCCTGGATGCCCCTCCCTATGGAGGTTGCATGGCACTTAGGAATCAAGTGAGGGCACCATGAAGTGCCTGTGCATAAAACTAGGGACTGGCCAATGGCCTTGGACTTTGAAAAGTTACCTATAATAAACCCAACATTTGTTTTTTTTTGGATGCACATTTGTCCTGGAATTCCTTTACTACCATAATGTTGTTCCTGAGTGACTTGTGGTGTGTGCCTACAGTTGTTTGTGTTGCAGCCTGCTTGCTGATCCAATAGCTGTTGTTTGCACTATCTGACTTTGTGGGCAGTCCTGGTGTCCCCCACGAAAAGGGTATATGTTAAGTGTATGGATATGGCAAAGAGAGCATATTGTGACTGTGAATGTGTCCATCTTTGTGTATGATTCAGACTGAGTACACAATGAGATATGTAGTTGGTGCCCATAGCATGACCCCAGTATATGAAAGATAGCACAATGATCTGTTGTTGAGCATAATGACACAGGTAGGTGTGTGTACTTATGGTTGGTTGTGCCTCAGCGGCATGGATTTTGTGCTCCATCAAAGATCAGCAACAGCACCAGGACATGCCTGATGATCTCCATGGCGGCACAGGACATGTAAGGCTGCCTTCAGGTGAGTATCTCCCTTTATACTTCCCGTTTCTGCCTGCTGATTCATGGTGGTTGGACCGCCACGGTCACATTGGTGGTGTGCAACCTCATAATGTGTCTGGCAGAAACAAAGACTGCCAGCCTGTTTGTGCTGCCTCGTGACCGCAGCAGTCTGTACTGCCTGGTGGTGCTGGTGGGACTATGGCAGTCTTTGTTCCATAGGCCTGCATGACTCATAATCTGGCGGTCCGACCACCAACCCAATGGCAGTCAGACCACCGCCATGGTTCTCAACGGAACGCCAAACTAGTAATGAGCCCTGAATTAGAAATAAGAAGTGGGAGCAGAGATGAATAAAATGAGACCAGAAAAATACACTCACAGATCAAGTTTGTGATTCCACAGAACAAATTGGCACTCTATAATGTCAGGAATGATGAATTGGTAGGTGCATAAGTCAGTCAACCAGTATAAGCATGGTCACAAGTGAGCAATACTATGAAGTAGAGGAAGCAATCTGTTTTTGAATGACCCGCCTTGGAGCGGCCTATTGTGTATCAGCTGATCACACAATTCCCTGAGAGCCTGTGTCTGCAAATATAGGCCCATATTTATACTTTTTGATGCAAAACTGTGCAAACGCAGTTTTGCGTCAAAAACTTTAATGCAGGCTAATGCCATTTCTTTGTGCCACCCGTACGTCAAATTTATACTTTGACGCACGGTGGCACAAAAGCACAGGTTAGAGTCATTTTGTTTGACTCTAACCATTGCGCTGCGTCGTAAAGCAAAACAATGTTAATGCAGGGAAAGTGACTCTAATCCGGATTGCGACGTCGCAAACCGGATACGCACCATTTTCCACCGCATAAGCTTAAAAAAGCGGCGCAAATGCAGCAAACAGTGCTAAGGAGCCCCAAAATGGATCCCAGAAGCCAGGAGAGACCCCAGGGAGACCCTAATTCACTAGGAACCAGCCAGGAGGACACAGACAAGGCCCAGGAGTGGGAGAAGAAGAAAAGGAAGTGTTGTTTCAGTGCAGAGGAGCATGAAATACTGGTCAGAGAGGTGACAGAGCACCAGCATCAAGTTTTCGTCACCTAAAAATTGCCAACTGGGAGGGGGCAGGCAATTTGGCAACAAATTGTCGACAAGATCAACAGTGTGGCAGAGGTCCGGAGAACAGTCACGGAGTGCAAGAAATGCTGGCATGACTGCAAGTGCAGAACAAAGGAAAAAATGGCAAGGAACAGGAAGGCAGCAGTGCAGACTGGATGTGGGAGTCCAGCACCGCAGGAGGCCCGGGGCAAGATGGAGGAGATGGTGGCAGCTGTCAACCCTGAGGAGATTGTCACAGGAATCGCACGACAGGACAGCACAGACTACCAGGAAACAACACTTATGCAGGGTAAGTTGCATGTGGGACAAAAATGCCTAAATGTTAATTGCAAGCAGGGGGAGGAACATACCTACTACACAATGCATGTCAGCCATGGAAATCAGGCAGTGGAAAGGGCAAAGGGGCACGGGACGGGTGCATGGACTGTGCAGGGGAAACCAGGGGCACAGCACAACACAACACCAACAACCTTTGCATGGGGGTACTATGCCATGCCAAGGCTGTTGGAAAGGCAAAGCCAGTCCAGAAGGGTAGGGTAGAATGTAAAACTGGGCTGCTGTCACAGGACAGCTGGTATTGTCACAACGTGAACTAAGGGACAATGTCCAGTCTCAGGCCACTTCTGCAAGTGGCATTTACCATTGACAACAGTTGCCACTACCACCTGTGCTGTGTGTGCTGGTCAAGCAGCAAATGGCAGTTAGGTGGCCATGGAACAAACACACCCAAAATGGAGGGTTGAGAATGACAACGTGATCAATCCCCTTCAATTCCTAACAAAGTGTAAATCCTGTCAAATGTTCATGTCTATAGGCGCAATAAACATCATGTATTGTTACTTACATTATGAAGTACACAGCAGTAATGTCATACCCATGCTGCCCATTCCAGGGTCTACCCCGTGCCTGTGTTACAATAGCTGCAATGCCACCATGTAACATCTCAACTGTCATATTGCTAAGACAACAGCATTGATGGGGAGGACATATGTGTCTAGCAAGTGAAACACACCCGCACAGTCATAAAAGGAAATGAAACACTACCGGGCCCATCAGTGCAATCCAATGTAGCACACATTGGCAAACATCAACATGACACATTACCAATGCTGACACCTGTATTGTGTCATGCCAATGCAATACATTGTATGTGCTACGTCTCAGCAACGTATATGTGTATGTGAAACATTAGAGACTGGGTCAGTCCTATATTGTTATGTGTGGTGCAAGTGGCATCAGAACACCCACAAGCATTGCAAGGCCTCACCATGCTAATGGAAGTAGAGGGAGGGTTGAGTAGGACAAGAAGGTGGCAACACACAATTTGGACATAACCTACACCCAAAGGATGTGAGGCAGACAATTCCCCAAACTGCCCACACTACATGTGACATGCAGGTGGGGCATAGGCCTGTGAGAATGCTAATATTAATGACAGGAACAATGAACAGGAACCAAGATTACAATGTTCCACTAATAGGAAGTCAGTGACGTCACATTACAACTGCCACAACACAGACACACTAATTGTACAATATCTCATTGCAGAGGACGATGGCTCTCCTGGGGATATGCCTTTCCTGGACTTCCCTGATGACATGGATGACGAGCTGACAAACATCAGCCAGCAAACCCTCCAAGATGTCCTTAGAACCCTCCAGACCCCACCTTCAGTTGCTAGGAGGAGCACAGATGTAGCAGCCATCACAGATGACCCACCCCAATAGTACGACCTGCCAGCTCCAACACAGCTGAGGACTCTGATGACCCTGGTACCACCTTTGAGAGGACAGTAGTGGGAGTACAGTGGGAGCTGGCCAAGGAGGTGCAGGTGGGGATGAAAAATGACAGCCAGCCTTGAGGGGATACGCATGTGCATGATGTCATCCACAGAACAGTCAGCAGCCATGCAAGTCCAACAATTCCTACTGCAAGGACTACAACAGTGTGTGAGGGATTTCACCACAGCAGTTAGGGAGTTGCCACAACACCTGGCATCCCAAATATTTTACTGTGTGCACGACTACAATCATGACCCCCTCAGGGCTGACCTGGCTGCCTACTACAGCGATGTAGCTGCTATACTCAATAACCAGCAGCTCCTCCTTGCTGCAGTAATGCCCTTAATAGCCCCACAGTTGGCAGCTACCGGGAATTCAGAGTCCACTTATTCAAACACTGAAGTGTGTGTTGCCCCCTCAAACCCATCACCACCAAGGGCAGAGGAGACAAAACACACATCAGAAGATAAAGACGTGCAACAGATCACCTTCAGCCATAGGAGTACCCGGTAGCACAAGTCCATGCCACATGGGCAATGATTTTCCGATGTCCGGTGCTTGTTATCATGCCAGTCTTGCTACAGTTGGTAACATGCACTGTTCTCCAACACACTGTTTACCTTACCACTTTGGACTGCCTAATTGGCACTCACTGCCTAATTGGCAATTCATGTTCCTCTGCACTAAATGACACTCCATCACAGCATGTCCAATGACATGTCCCTCACCATTGCACTTGTGTTGCGTCACAATAGAAGGCATCACACTAATGGACTTACAATCCTGGACTATGTAAATATTGCACTACAGCACTTTAAAATAAACAGCACCTACACAACCACTTTGTCTCTGTGTAATGTGACACATTGTAGGAAAGTATCATCTTGCCTGGCATGTTACCCCCATTCATACTTGTGTATCAGTTTGTTTTTGCCTGTCTCACTGGGATCCTGCTAGCCAGGACACCAGTGCTCATAGTTTGTGGCCTGAATGTGTTCCCTGTGTGGTGCCTAACTGGGTCACTGAGACTCTGCTAACCAGAACCTCAGTGCTTATGCTCTCTCTGCTTTTGAAATTGTCACTGCAGGCTAGTGACCATTTTCACCAATTCTGACTGGCACACTGGAACACCCTTGTAATTCCCTAGTATATGGTACATAGGTACCCAGGTTATTGGGGTTCCATGAGATCCCTATGGGCTGAAGCATTTCTTTTGCCACCCATAGGGAGCTCAGACAATTCTTACACAGGACTGTCATTGCAGCCGGAGTGAAATAACGTCCATGTTATTTCACAGCCATTTTACACTGCACTTAAGTAACTTATAAGTCACCAATATGTCTAACCCTCACCTAGTGAATGTTAGGTGCAGAGTTACTAAGTGTGAGGGCACCTTGGCACTAGCCAAGGTGCCCCCACATTGTTAAGGGCAATTTCCCCGGACTTTGTGAGTGCGGGACACCATTACACGCGTGGACTACATATAGGTCAATACCTATATGTAGCTTCACAATGGTAACTCTGAATATGGCCATGTAACATGTCTAAGATCATGGAATTGCCCCCCCATGCAAACTCTGGTAGTGGGGTGCCAATCCCATGCATCCCCGGGGCTCCAGCATGGACCCCGGGTACTGCCAAACTAGCTCTCTGGGGTTTTTACTGCTACCGCTGCTGCCCACCCACAGACAGGCTTCTGCCCTCCTGAAGTCTGGGCAGCCTCTCCCTTTGGAAATAGGTGTTAAGGCCTGAGAGGAATAGACTCTCCTGGCCTCTTGGAACGCTTTGAAGGGCACAGATGGTGCCCTCCTTGCATAAACCAGTCTACACTGGTTCAGGGATCCCCCTGCTCTGGCGTGAAACTGGACAAAGGAAAGGGGAGTGACCACTCCCCTGTCTATCACCACCCCAGGGGTGGTGTCCAGAGTTCCTCCAGTGTGTCCCAGACCTCTGCCACCTTGAATGCAGAGGTGTGATGGCACAATGGAGGCCTCTGAGTGGCCAGTGCCAGCAGGTGACGTCAGAGACCCCTCCTGATAGGTGCTTACCTGACTAGGTGACCAATCCTCCTCTGAGGGCTATTTAGGGTCTCTCCTGTGGGTTTCTCTTCAGATAACGAATGTAAGAGCTCACCAGAGTTCCTCTGCATCTCTCTCTTCAACTTTTGCCAAGGTTCGACCGCTGGCTGCTCCAGGACGCCTGCAAAACCACAACAAAGTAGCAAGACGACTACCTGCAACATTATAGCACCTAATCCAGCCCTCTGAGGGCTGTCTGCCTTCACCCTGCTCTGGAAGCCAAGAAGAAATCTCTAGTGGGTCGACGGAATCTTCCCCATGCTAACGCAGGCACCAAACCTCTGCTTCATCGGTTCTCTGGGTCCCATCTCATCTCAACGAGTTTGGTCCCTGGAACACAGGAGCTGGATCCAAGTGACCCCGACAGTCCAGTGGTCCTTCTGTCCAAATATGGTGGAGGAAAGTCCTTGCCTCCCCACGCCAGACAGTAATCTTGTGTACTGCGTGAACTGCAGCTGCACTTTTGCAAGGAATCCTTTGTGCACAGCTTAGCCCAGGTCCCCAGCACTCCGTCCTGCATTGCTCAACTTGCTGAGCTGACCACCGGCTTCGTGGGACTCTCCTTTGTAGTGTTGAGACGGCTGCCATGCTCCAATCCCTTGAACCCCTGTTCAAGTGCTTCTGCGGGTGCTGCCTGCTTCTGCGTGGGCTCTCTGTGTTGCTGAGTGCCCCTTCTGTCCCTTCCTCCAAGGGGTGACCTCCTGGTCCTTCCTGGGCCCGGGCAGCACCCAATTTCTTTAAGAGTGAGCTTTGCAGCTATCAAGGTTTGTTTGCAGTCCTTCTGTGTGGAAACAACTTGGCATCCTCCAGTATGCCGTGGGACATCTTCTGTGCAATGGAGAAGTTCCTGGCATCTTCTGTTGTTGCAGAATCTTCAGTTTCTTTCATCCGGAGGCAGCCATTTTGCACCTTCATCTGGGGTTTAGTGGGCTCCTGCCACCTCTGGACACTTTCGTGACTCTTTGCTTGGTCCCCTTCCTTTGCATGTCCTCAGGTCTAGGAATCCACCTTCAGTGCTTTGCAGTCTGTTGTGGTCTTTGCAGAATCTCCTATCACGACTTTAGTGTGTTTCTGGGAAAGTAGGGTAACTTTACTCCTACTTTTCAGGGTGTTGGGGTGGGGTATCTTGGACACCCTTAGTGTTTTCTTGCACTCCCAGTGACCCTCTACACACTACACTAGGCCTGGGGTCCCTAAATGGTTTGCATGCCACTTTCTTAGTATATGGTTTGTTTGCCCCTAGGCCTCTTGCATCCTATTTTATTCTACAGTGTTCGCACTACTTTTCTAACCGTTTACTTACCTGATTTTGGTTTGTGTGTATATTTTGTGTATTTTAGTTACCTCCTAAGGGAGTATATCCTCTGAGATATTTCTGACACATGTCACTAAAATAAAGTACCTTTATTTTTAGTAACTCTGAGCATTGTGATTCTTATGATATAGTGATATATGATATAAGTGGTATGGTAGGAGCTTTGCATGTCTCCTAGTTCAGCCTAAGCTGCTCTGCTATAGCTACCTCCATCAGCCTATGCTGCTAGAACACTACTAATCTACTAATAAGGGATAACTGGACCTGGCACAAGGTGTAAGTACCACCAGGTACCCACTATAAGCCAGGCCAGCCTCCTACACACATCAACTATGTAGGAGATTTGTGATGCATGTAACATGTCAGTGGCCACAGAATGTCAATACAATAGTGTAGAAAGAATATGGGCTGATATCTATGCACAAGAGTCTGGATTTTGACATCATCTGTCCTGCCTTTGGCTTATTTCTGAAGTTAAAGCATCACAAACAGTATAATGCTGTGTAGAAATGTATATGTCAGGTCCAAAGTATCTACAAGATGAAGCTCAATGTGGCCCACATTCCCTACAAGACAATCATTATGTATGTGACATATGACTCTAAACTTTAATCCCACACCATACAGCAGGAATGGATGTGTACGAGTGTATGGACAATAACGTCACCTGGGAGTACAATGTAATAAATCAGGTGTGATTTATGTATACTGAACTTCATAAGATTATGACACCACTCAGTTTATCAGAGTTCACATGAGCAGATGTCCCACAGTGCCCAAGATTCCAACACAGGTCTCAAACGATGACAGTTGAAAATCACACCAATCTTTACAACACATTGGGAACCTTAGTTACCTTGAGTGGTGGGTGCAATGGATGGCAGATGCATAGAGAAGTAGCTTTGTTGGAGCTGCCAATGTGACAGCTCATTTGTAAGTGAGAATAACCATGTCAAGAATGGGATGTGGATGCAGGATGGAACACACAGGTAAACACAAATTTGACACTGTACACTCATGCAAAGGCCCTGATCCACAAGCATATCACACATACTGTAAAGGAATACATCAAACTTTATTATATACGTATGAAAGGAAACCTAAACTAAACTATGGCAAACACCTAAACTAATCTAACCTATCCTAACTATACATTACCCACAACTGTCTCTAACTACCCTAAGCTAAACTTAGCTACCACATGTAACTAAACACTCTAAACATCAACCCCCTACCCACCTTATATGATGGGAAACGTGTAAACATGTAATAATATAACTCCCCCCATCCCCCAACCCACTTATCCTAACTAAACTAATAACCTACTCTGACCTAACACTAAGCCCCCTAAACTCACTAAAAATAAGTATGAGGAAAGAGGAGGGAGGGTACGGAATTAGGGGTGATGATCAATAAGTTTAAAGATTGGCCCTCCTCAGGACTTTCTTTATCACTGGCAGTCTCCTGCTGTTGCGGGCCACCTCCTGCTGTAGAGTGTCCATGCGGCGCAACATACGTTGCATGTTACGTTGGAGGTTTCTGAAATCTGCCATATCCATTACTCCAGCTGTGGTGGTCTGAGTAGCACTTGATGTAGCAGGTGCTGGTGCCGTGGTTGGAGGTGGAGGTGCAGACGGTGCTGCTGTTGGGCCTTGGGCTGACGAGGTTGAGGGGCCAGCTGGAGTGGCTGTCATCCCAGTGCCCACTGTGCTTTGAGTTGGTGAGGTGGCTAAATGCCCTCCATGCCCCTGTGGCTCTCTCATGACGATACCACCTAGCCATCATACGGAACCCAGCCTCCACATCGAAGATGTGCCCATACTGCACTGCCCACCTCTGAAATTCACAGATTTCATGTGCATTCATGTGGGCAGCAGTAAAAATAGAGACAGGCAAACATTAGTGACATCATTGTGTGATACATGTACAGATGATAATCTAACACTTCCTCACAAACAGCACATGCAGTCCAAATCACAGTACAGATGATAGAATGTCCCTGAGGAATGACATGCCAATGCAGCCTACCCATCAACTATCTAACAGCACAGCATTGCACAACAAGGTATGTACTTAATTAAATGATCTGTGCATATTTTAAGTGCTATTCATCACATAACAAATGCTGCAAGTACTCAACATGTTCCAGGCCAACTAATCCCTTTCTTCTGGATCAAATTCAAGGCACACAAGACCTGTGATTTGTATATGAAACTGGCAGGATGGTATGCAGTTGGTAATCATAAGGGGGCATTGTAGTTTGGCACACATGAATGCTTGAATTAAACGTCTGTCATCTACACTGTGACAATCATCCTGAGCTACACATATTTTCTCCCCCTAATCCTGTGTCTCAGAGGGTGATGGGCATGCAATACATATTTTCAACCATCAAGGACAACCACAAAGCTTTGTCCAGCTCCACATGGATTTAGTCAGTCTACCACAGGTAAGGAGGCCTGCCAACTAGGATTGAGTCAACAATTGGACAATCACATCTACATTCATGTTTCTATTTGTGGACAACCATCAACATCAGATCTCACTGACACATTTCCTAAATCAACCACATTGATGCAAGCACCCATCTGGCCTTGACCTGCATGCACGCCTATGACATCTCACTCAAGTGCCACATAAATGGAGTATAACATGTGGAGCTAGATGCTGCGGGACAGTCACCCATACAGTCCTACCTGTTCATTACTTAACAGGGATGCGCAAGTTGGTGTGTAAAACGAATGCATCACTGTTCTGTGTGACTTAGGGTATGACTTGCTGACTAAATTTTGACACTGGCCACCTCCAAATCAATTTTTGGCATACATGTGTCAACAAATCACCTTGTTCACCTGCCCATGCCTATTGTGCAGCACGCGACTCCCAATATATGACTCTCTGCCAGTGAATGTCTAACTCTTCCATGGACCACTATGTCAACCTCCAGTCAAGTTACATATCAGATCACGTGCCAGCTCATCATATCTTGCAATTAGTCCAACACACTGGAGTCAATCACACAACAGCTGCAAACACAACACAGGGCAAACATTTTAACACTTACTGGTCCTTGAACGAACCATTTCACCTATTATGTAGGGGGCTGGTCCACCTGTAAAACATGGAATGGTGATATGTGCTCACTGTCTGCTCAGTGTACAAAAGTTGGAACATCAAATCACTGTGTGTGACATTTTATGTGATAGAGCTGCACATCAGGAATGCAGACACCCCAACAGACATACCACTGCAAATATGCATTGACACTGTCACTCCAGTGAGTGATAGACACACATATGCACATAAACACTGGCCCTAACAATTATGTGGTGCCAAACATTATTACTCAGTTTTGTGCTTAATACATTCCAGAGGGTACTCCATTTAATCTTTTGTAATTGGGAGACACATGCAATGCCACATTCCTGGTGCACTGCAATACCAGTGACTCAAGTATCGTTGCTTGTGTATCAAGGAACAATGAGAAACTGTGTGATGGTCATGTGGGTTGATTTGCTTACAGGAATTATTGTGCTTTCAGTGGTCCATCATAGGTGTGCCAGTGTTGTATGTAGGTTACATATGCCACAAGCCTATATACGGCACATGTGCCCTAAGCCGTATATGCCCCCTATGACAACATGATGACAGGGATCCTGTGTGTTACTTGATGATAAATGTTACTCTAAACATGGATTGGCCACTTTTCTGATTCAAACAGCAAAATGATGTATGCTGACAGTGTCTTAGTTGATCATCGTTGACAGAATGCATTGAGACAGGTATAGTCATTGCACCTGAAATGTGTTACTCTGGGCCCTGTGTACCTATATCAGGTCTTGCAAATCACACATTGGCAGAATCAGCAACTTAGAATTGCCAAGTTGGGTGATCAGTGGTATTACACCCGAACTGACACTGTCCGCTAATAAAAAAAGGGGTAGCAAATGTCCTACTTCTGCAATCATGATGAGGTAGGTCTCTATTAGAAAACACCTTGGGAATGGCGGCACTCACAGGAATGCTGGCCTGCTGATCTCCGCAGACCACCATGTCAGTGACTGCCTTCATACTGAGAAGTTTACATTTGTAGAAATGCTGCAATTTTTCAGCAGGGGTGTACCAAAAAGTAAAATAACAGGGATCCCATAGCAGGGATCCCATGCTGACCCTTTGACTTTAGAAAATGGGTTGGCACCAAAGTGACACAGATGGTAACTGCACTAGCTCTGTCCCAGCAATTGTGCCCAAGCAAAAAATGTAATTGGGCCCTGCTACTCAATGATAGGATTTCAACGCCTACGCTGAAAAGCCATGAGATGATCCTGTTTTGTGATAATGCAATCTGGTAGCATAATGGCCCATTTGGTTTTGGCCATGTGAATGATTATTTGTCCAGACGTAAACATACAGACACAGTGAACTCAGGCCCAGATGTGTAATTTGTTTTGTGCATTTGCTTCATTTGTTGACGCAACAGCTGCGCAAATTAGCAAAACATATTTGAATGTAGCAAGTGTGTGCTACTTTTGCGTCCAGAAATTACGCAAATGCAGGGCAAACAAAGTAGAAATGTGGGCCTAAGATAATAGTGAAGGTTATGACGAGCTTGGTACGTATGGCCCTGAATACTGTTCGGACATGGTTCCACAAAACTGTGGACTACATTGTTTCCATGTATTACTATGTGAAATACATCCCATTACTGGTACACTCACAGTTTGTTCAACTCGCATTCCACATGTCCACAAACATTGCATGCAGCATGTTACTCCAGAGCAATGTACTGTACACGTTAGTCAATTTGGTACTCACCAACAGGGCCACCCATCACCACACCCAGGTGGTCCAACAGGTCCTGCCCTCGGGGCACCAGGTCAGCCCAGCGATGCTTCAGCTGGTGATCGTTGCGTTGGGTGTTGAAAATGCGCCTCAGGTGGAACAGCACCTTTGTCCACCTCAGCCTTCTTCCCTCTGTGTGATACCCCTGTATCACATGGCTCCCAACCTCCAACATCAGGGGGAGGAAGTGGCACCCCAGCCACACAAATGCCACTAGCTCCTCCTCACCCATTCGCCCCAGTCGCAGCCTTCCCGACATCACACCAAAACAATAAATCAAAAGTAAAGAGGGAAAAACAGGAAAGGAGGTAGAAAAAGGAAACTTATCTAACCCACAGACAGCCCAACACTACCCAAACTAATACTACCCACAAATAGACTCCCAACAGTACAAAGAGAAATCTAAATACAATAAATGACCCAAATACACTTACACAGGATACAAAAGACACTTACCAAACACTGAAAGACAATATAAAGCACACAGGAGACAAATTCACAATATTCACAGAGAGACAATTCAAAACACAGCCACGCAGTCTAGAATAATCACAGACTGCAAAGTGAAAGTGAAAGTACACCTACTGTAACATTTCTGCAAACAGGATATCCTATTACTTCACTTCCTGTCTCATTTGTGGCCCGTTTTTTGTCTTGCGTGTACATTTTTGACAGTTGCAGGGTTTGCGTCAATATTTTTTGATGCATATGCATTAAAATCCCATGCATTCATGACTCAATACATTTTCAATGGATATCCGCATGCTTGGGCTGCGCTGGTGGAATTAACACTAGGGACCAATTGATGTATAATGTGCATGACTGTAATTTTTTAATGCATATGTGTCATTTTTGACAAACATTCTGTCTTAAACTGTGTTTGAGTCATTTTTCTAATTTTAACACGCATGCAGCCTATAACTAGACAAAGATATGATGGTACGACCTGCAGTGTGTGTTCTGGTGTTTGGGCAAATGTGGCAGATCATAGTATACTGTGGCCCATAATACTCATGTTGTTGTGCAGGATTAGCTCAACTGACGCAACAGCAGCACAAACTTTGGAAATTAAATTGGATTTTTCAATTTTGTGTAGGTGGTGCATCAATAGAGGACAGCAAGGCTGTGCTACTTAACAATGAATAATGGCCTGTGTGTTTTGTGTGTGAATTGTCTGTTCAAATTATTTGTGTGCCTCTGTGGGACTGGCCTGCAAAACATTTGGCATAGTGTTCATGTATGAATGTGTTACAAATGGGTATAACCATCAGATGCCATTCAATGAGGTACATCAGTTATGAAATGTGTTTGTAATATCTGTTGCCTCTTATGCTGTGTGTAATTGCTTGACAATAGGGACAATACAATTTCCATGACTAACTATATGCAGGAAAGATCAAGGATGGCTGATGGGGGCTCTGTCAGCTATGTTACCCCTCACATGTCATGAAATGTTGGCTACCACTTCATGGTCACTTGTGTGTATACTACCCATGAGTCAGCCATTTTAACATGCTAGGTAGGTACAGTGTTTGTGACACAGAGTCTCAAATCCAATCATGAAATTGTTCTGTACACCACAGTTTGACTCATGTAAATGACCTATGTTTCTCCTGTGGCTGTGGTGGACCAGCAGACCATGCTGCATGTGTTCACATATTTCCAATGGTTCATTGCACAAACGTGTCCAGTTCAAGTGTGTGGCCATGTGCACCCTATGTCTGTATTGGCCTCCATGGTGTAACAGTTACGTGCAGGTCTAGTCAGGAGTCTGTGGAGCCAATCCTTGAATTAACCGAGTATCCTTCGAAGCCGATTTGACCTAAAGCCAATGCTCAACTAACGGCATACAAGTGGATGGGGCAGCTATGGTACACCAGAAATTTCAGAAGGCTGATGACAGAGCAACCTTGGTGTGCTAAAATACGTTATGGATCTTTAATCGAAAAACAGGCAGGTTTCATCAATGCATTTGTACACAGGGTCGGGCTCTAAAATTCCCACCGCAACAGGGAACATCAGTGCCTCTGTGCTGATTAATCTAACAGCTAGTCACCACGCAAGCCCTATCAATAGGTGGCGGCAGAAGTGAATCTGTGTCTGGAACGTCAGGGCACAAACATGTATTGTCCTTACATTCACATTAGCAGCTCTTGTTTGTTGGGCTGGAGGCACAGTACCAAATCCAGGCATACAGCCATAGCACACTGTCACTGTTTGGCACTAATAAATACATGCAAAACCAGACAAGGGATGAGTGCTGGATTTGCCCCTTTGAAACATGTCCCAGAACAAAATACAACAAGAAAACAAATTAAACACGGAAACCAACTATGAGGCAAATGTAGCCACAGGGAACGTCTCTGGTTAACGCAAAGACTGGAACCAGTCTGGCTAACAGGATGCAGACTCTGTCAGGAACAAACATGAACAAGGCAAATACACAGTGAGCAGAGTCTGACTGGGACAAGCAGGAACAACACTGTGGGAACAAAGAGCAGTTTCTGGTGTACTCTGCACTATTACACAAGCCCCCAAGGGCTCTGGTACACAAATTAATTGTACTCCAATGCACAGCAAGGAGATTCAAGAAATGGCAGCTTCTAAGCAGTTCCAAGCAGCAGCAAGGGCAGGTCAGAGTCAAATGGCTGAGCTCCATGAGAGTGCTCACAACACCTTCAGTCTCTCACAAGTCCTGGAGCTGAGAATCCAGTTCAAGGGGCCAACCGGACTTTTCACATGGGACGCAATGGAAAGCAGATTACAGGTCTTACCGCCTACCAGGCAGTGCATTATGGGACCTGAAGTCCATGCAAACTGATGAACTAGAACAATGGCATGCCATACTGAAGAGGGAAGCACACATGAGTCAGAATGGGAGTCTGGGTGAATGTAGATGATGATTCTCAGGGTACAGATAGTCCATTTACAGCACTCCCTAGAGAAGGGTGGGCAGAGACTTAAAACATGGTTGCTTGGATCTTTGCAGAGATAACTGATGTCACACTTACTGCTGTCAAGGGTCTGGTCATACATTCCTGTTACCAAGGCAATTGCACATCCACTGCCTCATGTAAGATGCACTTTTTTTACCTTATGATTTATGGTGTCTTAGTTGTGTGTCATATGCTGCAATGGACCATGTTGGCAACATGGATGTGTCTCATAGCTGTGGTCCTATGGAATTGCCCTTCAAATGTGAAATAGACAGGATGTATTCATAAAACTATGTGTGATGTTTGCTGTACCTTCATACCCATCAAATGTGATGTGGCATCTGAAGTATGCAAATGTGTCTTTCTGTAATGCTCCATGAGACAATACTCTAATTAGGATTCCTAGAGATCATGTGATGCATAAATAATTACTCAGAGCAAGATTGAGTGATGAAGTGAGGTGTTTAATTCCATATCATAACAAAGTGGTGATAGTGACTATAGTTGGAAACATTTTTGTATGATCTGTTGTCTGCGACGCATTCCTGCAGCTGTGTTAGGATGTTCCCCCTCATTTTCTCGGACAGCATCCTCCTCCTCCTCCTCTTCAGGCAGTTGTTGTTCAGGTTCATATAGGGGAATGTTCCTCCTCACACAAATGTTGTGCAAGGTCAATGTGATCTTGCAGACCATTTCTGGGGAATATAGGAGGCTGCCTCCGGTGATGTCCAGGCATCTGAATCTGGACTTCAGGATGCCAAAAGTCTGTTCAACTATGGTGCGTGTCCTACGATGTGCCTCATTATAGGCATGCTCTTCTGCTGAGCTTGGTTTGGCAAATGGGGTCATGATCCATGGCTGGATCCTATAACCCTGGTCAGCTGAATGAGAAAATGGGGTTAGTATTTTGTTGTTGGTTGCACTAGGAATGTCACTTTGCATGACAGTTGTTATCTTGTGTTGTCTGTGACTCACATGTGTTTGTGGTATTGTATGGGATCATAGGCTTCTGTAATGTTCTTTCTGCATTGGGTTGTTTGGCTAGCAAAACTGGTGTTTGGCTAATTGACCTGATATCTGTGCTATATTTAGAAACTTGCAGTTTAGTGTGAATCTCCCATGCGTTATGTAGTGAGAAAGATGTGTCCGTGTGCATTCACTGGAGGTGACATGATACTTCCGCACACACAATAGATTCCACTGTGGTGGTAACATGGTTGCACTACATGGCCTGGACCCATCCAATTAGACATATGTAATTGCAGGTGAAATGCAACAGTGAGGCCCTTTGATTTGCCTAGGTGACAATGCACAACACATCTCCATATGTTGGCAGCACTGACGTGTTCAGTATTGACAATGCACAACTATCCCATCTGTGACAAGTTCTATGCAAACCTGTTTTTGTTCCCTCACCCAGTTGGCTTATGTGCAACTGTGCACCAACACTACTGAACTTGCTCCAGGTGAGTTGGCTAACTTGGTTGTGGGGGGTGAAGGTTTTAGTTTTATAAAGGCCCATCTCCCTGTACATCTGTTATGTATATGGGGAATTGTCTCATTCAGTATGTGTAGCAGTGTGCACTTTGCATTATTGTCACATCAACATGTTTTCATAGCACAGTCTACTTCCTTATTGGTAGTTGGCAATGTCACCCCAGGAGTGATGTGAGATGTTGGGACTGCCTCAATAATTCCATGTCACCTTCATTTGAGTCAGCGTCATCATGCTATATGTCTCATGGTGTATGACCTGGAGCAACACACATTACATCCCCCTTACACAAGACGTATTGCTTGGAAGGGTGTGGGATTGACTGTGGCCTTATGTGATATTGAATGGTTAATCTTCCAAGTTGTACTGCCATTTATGGCCATGTCATTGTCACTGTGTGGTTTCAAATTGGTAACTTATGGCTCTAGAGTGGCATCTATTGTTATTTGCAGCCGTCATTTGTCCATAGGTGTATATCCCATTGGGTCAGGATATCAAACATGACTACCAGTGTCACACCTCAGTGTCTTCCTGGCTGTCAGGAATCGCCAAGGTGCCTCCTGTGTTATCTGTCAGCATCCCCAGTGATTAGAGGTAAATCATATCTCTGTTCTTGGTTAAACCTTCATGTTTCTAAGTAAACATAATGTGCTGTGTTACACAATTGGTTTTATCAATGCATGTTTTACCAGTGCTTGTTTGCTAATGTGAGCAGGTGTGGACATTTGCTTCTAATTGGGTGTGGTGACTCATCCACATGTGGAAACTCAACTGCTTTCCTGATTGGCTATAAATAGCAGAGTGAAGCATGCCTCCCTGCTTGGCTTTGTTTTGCTTCCTGATCTCACCATCTGACTTGGCAGTCCAGCCCCTGCTGTCATCCTCGTATTCAGGACTTTGAGGCAATTCTTTTCTTCGTTCCTGTACCAGCTGACACCAGGCATTCCTCCAGCACACCGGAAAAGACTGCAGCTAAGTGACTAGTATTCTCCAGGGAGTTTGTTTTCTAAGCGCTGCGCTTTCCTAGAACAGCTGGTGTATTTCAGACCTCGTATTTTGGCAGAGTGCTTGTCCTGAAGAGATAAATGCATTTCTGAACATTCTACATTATTATTGTAGTTAGTTGCCTAAATGTGCTTCAGGAAATCTGCTTGAACTCAAGTACTACAAAAAGTGACAGTGCAATTTTCAAAGAACATTTACGTGACTTTTCTTTCTCTAATAACATAACTCTTGGATTTAAATTGTGTCATTCGTGCCTGTGTTTCAGGTTTGAGGAATTTGTTTTTTTGAAGAATTTTTCACACACACAGTGAAACCAAACCAAACTGTGCCACCCTAACTGTTTAAACCCAGAGTGGACATTTGTATTTCTTGGATTGTTTTTGTTCCTTTTAGTTTAACCCTACGCATGCAGGAAAGTTATATGTGATATAATTAATGTCCTCGTTTGACTTTCTTGTGCATGATAAGTGCAACCACAGTTCTAATTGTAGTGTGCAACAGTGAATCTCTGTGAAGCCAGCCCTAGTGTCGCAGTACTTATTGTTATGGTACTCAGTATGGGTTTTTGGTAATGCAGTGTTAGTAATTGTGACAACAGTTATTATTATCCAAGAAGAGTGCTGGAGCATCCCGTGTTCTTCTACCACTCCCGTGCCCATATCAGAAAGAGAGATTCGGTTTCAAGGAAGTTGAGTGCACTAACTCTACTATCACTGTGTCAACAACGACCTGCCCCCCGAAGAAACAGGGTGCCTGGCTGGACCGGCAAGATGTGGCACTGTTTTGTCTCTTTCTCTTCTACTCCCCCTTTCCTTTTGGGACACCTGCCGGGGTTTCTGTGTCCACCAGGAAGTGCCGAGAGGTGTTCTAGGAGGTCGTGGGCATAGCGTTGCCCCTGCAGACATCCCGCTTTTCAGGTGAGTAGCACTGCCTCGACACTGGCCACGTGTCAATGTAGTGGTGTAGTCTTGTGTGTCCTAAAGGGTTGCTGTGCTATGTGTAAATCACTAGGTTTCTGTACTTACCGACAAGAAGGCCATTGCCATAGCGTCCATCCTGGAAGTGCCGATTGATGGTGCTGTGGCGGAAGATGAAGGAATCATGTACACTCCCAGGATACTTTGCAATGATGTTGGTGAACAATCCCTGGTGATCAACAATGGCCTGCACATTGATGGAATGGGTGTGCTTTCTGTTGCGGTATAGGTACTCGGTTGCAGCAGGTGGCACAATCCGGACATGTATGCAGTCAATGGCGCCAAGCATGTGCGGGAAGCCATTAATTTGATAAAACCCCTGTTTGGTCTCCTGCTGCTTCTGCTGTGTGTTGGGGAAGCTGATGTGGTGGGGTGTGAGGGAGATGATGGCATCAAGTACCTTAGGAAGGAAGGTGTAGAATGAAGGCTGTGAGACCCCGGCAACCAGGGCACCAGTAGTTTGAAATGAGCCACTTGTCAACATGTGCAGGACAGCTAGTAGCTTGGTCTCCAGTGGAATAATGTGGGGTGTCTGCAAGCTGGCTGCTAACTGTGGCTCAATGTGGCGCAGCAGCTGCTGTATGGCTTGCCAGTTCCCTGAGGCCCAGAAGGGTTGTCCTGGTCCTGAATAGCCTCTCCTTCCTTCTGTGTTGCCTTTAGGGTCCATGTTGGTGTGGTGGTAGCTGCTGCTGTTGGTCCTGTGCTCTGCGTCTTCTGGCATGCTGCATGAGTCGCACCTCCATGTCTTCCTTCTTGAGCAATGATGTTGCTTGTGTGAGTTTTCCTTAAGTAGTGGTGTGTTTGCCCCATTTTAACACCTGGCCTGACACAGGCGTTAACATTTGACGCAAATCGGGATTTGCGTCATTTTCTGGGTCCGCCTCCCAGCCGTGCGCCATTTTTGCCCGGTTGGATAAATATGGCGCCTTTGGTGTAATAGTAATTTTTTAGACAGGAACGCCTACCTTGAATCTCATTGACACAAGGTGGTTTCAGGCATTCAGAAAATGACACACACTCTGATATTTTGACACTAGACGGGTCTAGCGTCAAATTATAAATATGGTGTTAAGTTTGCACCAGATTAGTGTAATAAAATGACGCTAATCCGGTGAAAAGGGAGTATAAATATGGGGAATAGACTACTGGACAAACAAATGTTCGAGCAGTAATCTTGGCAGGAGAAAAAGAGGGAACGGTGGGGGGAGAAATAGAATAAACTAACCTGTAGGGTTGAATCCACTCCCAAAATGCTGTGCTCAGTGCAATCAAGTATGGCCAGCTGTTCAATTGTGGGATGTTATACTGAGTGAATTGTGTGGCACGTAGGAAACACTAGAGCGCTGACCTTAGTGGAAAAGAAGTGGGAGACCTATCCCTTGGGGAACATTGACATAGCTGGTAACACGTAGCAGTCGGCAGTGTTTTTGATGGCGGACCCAAGAATAGAAGACGTTGCTCTGCTGGGCAAAAACAATTGGTGTATTTGGCCATGCATGCAAGGGAGAACAATTAAGAAGAATATTGGGCCTAACAGAACAAGGCAGGGGGAAACCCAAAAGGATTGAGTAATAATAATGAATGCTGTGGGAGAGGGAGCTGACACAAATAGAACAACAAGTTTTCAAGAAAAGAAAGCTAAAAATGAATAAAAGTAACAAATAAATTCAAACTTCGTCTATCCCACATGAGTGCATACAATGTAGAGAAATCCAAGGGTACATTGGTGCTCAATTGACATCAAAATATCAATCACCAAAGAGCTCTGAAAGGAGAAGTCATGAAACTTATTGGGAGCAAATATCTGATGTCTTCAAGCATGAGATTACAGTAAAGAGTGATTGTGTAATCACAAAACCATTCCATTCATAAAGGATGTTTAAACCATTGTTCACAGAATCACAAAGGGAAATCCACCAGCACTCACAACGCATGAGCAAATGTGATAGGTCACCACCCCTTAATGAAAGATGGGGTTTATCAATCTCTTGCCATGTAAATTCATTTTCTGTGTGATTATTGGACATTAAATGCATGACCAAGGGAGCACTCTTAATCCTGCATCTAATCCAGTTTTTATGTTGGACAATGCGGTCTTCACCATTTGTAGGTCTTCACCATTTGTATAGTCTGTCGAGTATATACCAAGTTTAATTGGCAATGAATGCTACATCTAACGTTAGTAGATGGAGAATTAGTGAATTGTTTCAGGGGATATGAGGAAGTACCAATTTCAAAAACCTTTGTAAAGTGTGTTTGTGAGCATACAGCACAATTTTGGCATTTACAGTATTAGGAGCTATGAGTGGCATTTATAAGGACATATGAGTGGTGGTAGGTCCCAACTTGTAGTAATGGATTGGTTGACACGAGTCTTTGGGGTCCATGTGATGGCATGGACCAGGTTGTCATCCAAGTTTTCCCCATTTGTAGGGAAAGAGTGGCGGATCTGAAAGGAGATCGTAGGATCATAAGAGGTCCCAGTTTTTCCTGACTATCTTCCTAATTCAACTACTAGAAGGCCAAAAAGTAGATACAAATGGAATTTGTGAATTAGGTTTTTCCTCCTTGGGTGTCAACAAGGCTTCTCTTGGGCAATACCAAGCACTTTATAATGCCCGGGAGACTAGACATTTAGGATAACCCCTTGATATCAATTTTTCTACTAAGATTGCAGCCTCTCTGAAGCGGTCCTTGCACCACTTGCAGTTCCTGCGTATGTATAAGAATTGGCCATTAGGTAAGCTATCACATGGACCCCCAGGGAGTTCCTGGACTGCAGAAGCATGGTCTTTCTTTCACTAGGCTTTCTAAACACAGTGGTGTCTATTTTACTGTCAACCACTTGTAGGGATATGTCAGGGAAAAGCATGAAAACTGAACCTGGGATGTTCCTGTCTTGTATTAAGCCAATCAACAAAAAGAGATTGGCTCATGATTTCTACACCAGATGAGAAGAATGTCATCAATATAGCATTTCCGAAACTGGATCTGGCTGTGGACAGGACTGGTGAATGTCAAAATTTGGTTTGTCATAAAGTTATGGACATGGATAATTGTACAATTTGGGGTGAAGCAGGCCTCATAGAGACTCCTTTTCTCTGAAGATAAAAGGTGTCCTTGTATAAAAGGTAATTTTGCATGAAAGCAATTTGAAGGAGTTTGATTATGAAATCAGACAGAATGCGTGCAGGAAAGGGTCTGTCATCTAATAGTTTGAAAAATCGTCATCACCTTCACAGTGGGGAATGTTGGTTTAAAGGGATCCGATATCCAAACCCACCATGGAATCAAAATCAGGGTCAAAACCTATGTTGTCTAGGTGGCATATGAGAACCATATTGTCTGTGGTAAAGGCAGATGTAATCGGAACAAATTCCTTGATTACTGCATCAATGCATTTACCAAGGGGTTCTAAAACAGAACCACACTCAGAGATAGTGGGCTGTCCCAGGGGATCAGCAGTGTTCTTGTATGCTTTGGGTAAACCATAGATTAGAGGAGTGCGTGGATGGTGATTGTTAAGGAACTGCTGGTCCTTCGGCATAACGATACCCTCATTTAGGGCATCACTGATAACCCTTTTGAATTGAGATTGAATGCCAGGTAAGGGGTCAGAAGAGAGAGGGCAGAAGTGGTCAGGGTTGGAAAGGTGCCTCAGTATCTCTGCACCGTATTTTTCAAAATTCATGACTACAATGCCACACCTGTAGTGGCAGGTTTAATAATCAAGTAATTTCAGAAAGGAGAAGGTTGTATGGGACATATTTAAAATTTGGATTGACCTCTATCTTCCTGTAAGAACAGTTGTTCAAAGTTCAAAATTTCTGGAGGCATGGAAGACAAAAGAGGATGAAAGGCAGAAGAAGGGAAAAAGAGGGCCAATTGGTATCATAACTGCTATGATTGTTTGCAGAGAAGTAACGGAGTGTAATCCTCCTAAATGTTGTTACCCAATCTTCATGCAGTCCACAAAAATCACTGCATGCATTGGGTACAAAGTACAGGCATCTGCTCAAGAGATTAACTTTGTCAGATGATAAGATATGGTCTGACAAAAAAGGTTGGAATGGTCTTGGTTTCGGAAAACAGATTAGGTGAGATAAAGGTAGTCTCTGCACAGAGAGGGGGAGCTACTGTTTGTGGCTCCATTGGTAAACTTGAGGCATGCTTGTCACTCACCTGAGTATTGAAAATGTCTTCTACCTTTGCCTCAACCATGGCCTAATGGAAAAATTCCCTTCCTTGAGGTAGTGCTTTATCATCCGGATGTTCTGGCTGGTCCTGATCTGTTTTTTCTTTAATTTCTCTTATCTGTCTAGGAGAGCTTGGGAAGAGTTTGTGGATGAGGGAGGCAAAAGTAGTAGAATGACAAAGCGAAGAGGGGCCATTAATAATTGTATTGATATAATCATCCAAATATTTTAGAGCTTCTCTAGAGTACATAGGACCTCATTACAACCCTGGCGGTTGGTGTTAAAGCAGCGGTAATACCTCAGGCCGGCGAAAAAAAAAATGGAATCACGACCGTGGCAGAAACCGCCAACATAGGCAGCCACTTTAACACTCCGACCACCACGGTGGTACAAACAGCGCGGCGGTCACCGCCAACAGACAGGTGGAAGACAATGTACCGTCCACACTATTATAAGAGGCCAATCCGCCACCTTTTCCGGGGCAGAACCAACACGAACAAAAACACGGCGGAAACAGGACTTGGAAGGGAAAACACTCACCTCTCCACACCCCATGGTGGGGCATCAGATCGAAATGAAACAGGCACCACAGGGGAAAGGGAAGGGGGCGCACTTCAGCCGGATGAGTGCACGACGCCACTACTCTACAAGGGGGCTCCATGCCCACTGCTTAATCTTGGGGAGTGAAAAGCCACAGTCTCTCAAGGGTTGCCCACTGCTTTATCCTGGGGAGTGCAAAGCCACAGTCACTCAGGTGGATGCCTATCTCCACTGGTTCTGGAGGGGGCTTTGTGCCCAGAGTGCTTCATCCTGCCAAGGACAGAGGTAGTGGATGCCTTTCTCCACTGGTTCTGGAGGGGGCTTTGTGCCCAGAGTGCTTCATCCTGCCAAGGACAGAGGTAGTGGATGTATCTCTCCACTGGTTCTGGAGGGGGCTTTGTGCCCAGAGTGCTTCATCCTGCCAAGGGCTGAGGTAGTGGATGCCTTTCTCCACTGAAGGTGTTGCATCATGGAAGCTGCCCAGGCTCCTGGAACTGCCCACCAGGCTCGGTCGACTGACCACTGGGGATGGCGGCCATGTCTGCGGTGGTGCCACTGGCTCAGGATGTCGCGGACCACTGGTGGTGCTTGCGGCGGTGTCAGTAGTGGCGGCGCTTGCAGCGGCCTCTGTGGCATCAGTGCTGGCAGGGGACTCTGTGGCAGCAGTGCTTGCGGCGGCCTCTGGGGCATCGGTGCTGGCGGCGGGCTCTGTGGTGGCGGTGCTGGTGGCGGACTCTGTGGCGGCGGTGCTGGTGGCGGTGCTGGTGGCAGGCTCTGTGGTGGCGGTGCTGGTGGCAGGCTCTATGGTGGCGGTGCTGGTGACGGGCTCAGTGACTGCGGTGCTGGTGGCGGGCTCTGTGACTGCGGTGCTGGTGGCGGCCTCAGTGACTGCCGTACTGGTGGCGGTGCAAGTGGCGGTGCAGGTGGCGGTCTTCTTCGCTGTACCGGTTGGCGACGACGTGGATAGAAGGTGTGACACTGGTCCCATAGTTGGTGCCACCATGCCCTCTCCTGACCTGCCCTTGATTTTCTGGCCCTTCCCCACCTTGGATGGTGGCGCAGCTGCCTTGCCACTATCCCCTTTTGTTTTCCCTGAGCCCTTGGTGGCAGGTGTTTTTGCTTTCTCCCTCCGGGATGTGGGCAACTTTTTTACTTTTGCAGGTGGCAGAATGTCCTTGCCCTCGCTCTGTGGCTCGCTGGCTGCCCTGATGCTTGGCGCACTCCAAAAGCCCACTGTTTGCTGGGACCACTGTGCTCGGTGATGTGGCTGAGGTGCTGGGTTGGGACCTGGAAAGCCTGGCCCTAGGGGATGGACGGGGGGGGAAGGTTTGGGGAAGAGGTCAGTGTTACCCAGGAAAAAAAATTACACACACTGGGACGGGTAGATGGAGTGGGTTTGGGAGTGGAGGAAGAGGTAGTGGTTGTAGGAGATGTACAATTGCTGAATTTGGGTGAAGGTGCATGGGCTGGAGGCTGTTGTGAGGTGGATTGCTGTTGGGTGGGTGTGTGCCTGCGTTTGTGTACTTTGGGAGGAGGGCTCACAGACAAACTGGACACAGGGGATGTGTGAATGGTAGTGGGGGTGGTGAGTAGACGTGAGCGGTGTGTGGTGGTGGGCGTGCTGGTGATGGAGGTAGTGGCTGAAGATGTTGTGCATGCAGGTGTGAGTGGAGACGAGACAAGGAGGGAGGAGGACGATGTGGAGGAGGGGGACACAGTGGAGGCAGTGGATGTTGGTATGTCTGCATGGGAATGATGCTTGTGTGAGTGCCTGTGGGATGTGTGGTGCTTATGTTTGCCTGTGTGATGAGGTGTGTGCATGCTGGTCTGATGGTGTGCTTGGGATAGGCTGAGGTACAGGGGATTGGGTCTGGGTGGAGGAAGTTGGCGGGGAGGCTGGACACAGGGACAATGGCTGCCAGCAGTGCTGAAGCCAGAGCCTGAAATTCTCTCTGTTGGGCTTCCTGGCCAGAATGAATGCCCTCCAGGTATGCATTTGTTTGTTGCAAATGCCTCCCGACACCCTGGATGGCACTCACAATGGTAGATTGCCCAACAGGGAGGGATCTCAGGAGGTCAATAGCCTCCTCACTGAGGGCAGGGCCTGAGGTGCCTGGGGCAAAGGAGATGCCCACCCTCCTGGGTGAGCGGCCACGGGACACACGCTGAGGGGCTGCTGGGAGGGCTGTGCTGGTAGGGGGGGTGGCGGTGTACCTGTTGATGCGGGGGGCACAGAGGGGCCCACCACCGCAAGGGAGCACCCATCAGAGGAGGAGTCGCTGTCACTGATGTCACCTTCTGTCCCCACCGCAGGGCTCCCCTCGCCCTCCATCCCACTGGTGGCTTCAGACTCCGTTGTCTCGCCCTCCAGGGCCAAGTGGGATGCAGCTCCCTCCTGCTCCGGTGCCACTGCTCCTCCGCCTGATGATGCTATTGCACACAAGAACAGGGAGACACAGAAAGGGTGCGGTAAAGACAGAAGGAATACATGTTCAGTGCATGCAATACCACTAGCGTTGGCGGACACTGCAGACACAGCAGCACTCTGCACTACGCCTGCACTTAGAGTTCCTAGCTTAATCACATGCCCATGGGGTACAAGGCCTATGCCCGATTGCTGCACACATGGGAGTCACAGGAGCCTGACTAGGTGTAGATGACTCTCACCACTGGTGGGATTGGGGTGACACATAGCCTTCCTCACAAAGGGTAGGGTCCTTGCCTACAAAGCTCGCCCTGGCCTAGGGTAACCCACTGCTCACCTCCCCCACCCAGACACCTCGTAATGCACGCAGAGTCAGATGGATGTGACGGTACTCACCCCCTTGTGGCTGCTGTGATGCCCTCAAGCGCCCATCCAATTCTGGATACGCCACACCAGCATCTGGAACATCAGGGGGGTCATGGTGCGACGGGCACGTTGGGATGCCATCCCCAGCTGGGCCTCCGCCATCTTCTTGCTCTAGCGGTGAATGTCCTCCCATCTTTTAGAGCAGTGGGTGCTCCGTCTATGGTGGATCCCCAGGGTCCGGACGTCCTTGGCGATGGCATGCCAAATATCCTACTTCTGGTGGGTGCTGACCTAGAGGAATAGTACAGGGGAAAAGGAAAAACTTTAACCGTCCGGACCGTCACAGTCATTGGCCTACGTTCCCACCCTTGCCCTGACGCACATACACTCACCGTCCGCACATGCAGGCCTCAGTCCCCCCCCATGTATCTTCCATCCACGCCACTCCAAACAGGCATTGCCCATGCAGCATGCTCACAGTGTACTCACCTGTTTGTCTGATGGACCATAGAGTAGCGTGTACTTGGGGGCAGTGGCCCTTTCCCCAGACACATGAGCAATCGATACTTTCAGACTGAGGTCACAGCAGCACTTGCAGTGTAGGTCCTCTCCTGTCGAAGGTCAGGTATCAAGTGAGTGAACAGACAGAAAATGGCAGTCACGTCCGCGGCGGTGTGTACCCTCACCCGCGGCGTACATCGTCATTGGCTCCTGGGACCCATAGGGTCCAATGTTAACGAATGCAGGTTTGCGCCGCGGTCTTTGACCACCTACCGCGACGGTGTAGAACGCCAGCGCAGTTACCTCAGATCCCCTTGTCCCACCTTACAGGTCAGGCAGCCGCCATTTCAGGGGGCCACATGGCATTAATATTAACTGCGTCACACCTATCTAGGCCATGCATACACACAGTAACAGGCACATTGCAGATTTAAAAATGTTTGCTAATGACATTTAGTAATACCTCAGTGTTGGCTGTCTCTCTGCTTGCTGTTTTCCTCTATAGGGCACGTCCGCTGGGGCAGGTGGTGAGATGGCAGCATCCTCCGGTGTACAGACTGCTGGTGGACCTGTCGACAATGGAAGAGAGACATGTAATAGTCACCTACAGACTTGATCGTGCAACAATCCATGAACTGTGTGCCCAGTTGGAGCCAGACCTGATGTCAGCAATCCGCCATCCCACAGGAATCCCCCTCTAGTGCAGGTCCTGTCAGTACTCCATTTCCTGGCAAGTGGGTCTTTTCAAACAACAGTGGCCATTGCATGAGGGATGTCCCAGCCTATGTTCTCAAACGTGTTGTCCAGACTGTTGTCTGCCCTGCTTAAACACATGCAAAGCTATATCGTTTTCCCTCAGGTGGAGTATTTGCCTACAGTGAAAGGTGACTTCTATGCCCTGGGACATGTCCCCTACATCATAGGTGCCATTGATAGGACACATGTGGCCTTGGTACCCCCCGCAGGAGTGAACAGGTGTACAGAAACCGGAAGAGCTACCATTCAATGAATGTGCAGATGGTGTGTTTGGCTGACCAGTATATCTCCCATGCGAATGCCAAGTTTCCTGGCTCAGTGCATGACGCTTACATTCTGAGGAATAGCAGCATCCCTTATGTGATCGGGCAACTCCAGAGGCACCTTGTGTGGCTAATAGGTGAGGACAAGGACCCTATATCCTGTGAATAGTTGCCTGGGTCTGGGGTTGTCTCTAAGGGTTAGTGTGTGTCTAACAGTTGTCCCTCGACATTTGCAGGTGACTCTGGGTACCCCAACCTGTCATGGCTACTGACCCCAGTGAGAAATCCCAGGACAAGGGCAGAGGAACACTACAGTGAGGCACATGGGCGAACTAGAAGAGTGATCGTAAGGACCTTCGGCCTCCTGAAGGCCAAGTTCCGGTGCCTCCATATGACAGGTGGTTCTCTCTACTACTCACCAAAGAAGGTGTGCCAGATCATCGTGGCCTGCTGTGTGCTGCACAACCTGGCTTTGCGACGACAGGTGCCTTTTCTGCAGGAGGATGGTCCAGAAGGAGGTCTTGTGGCAGTTGTGGAGCCTGTGGACAGTGAAGAAGAGGAGGCAGAAGAAGAGGATATCGACAACAGAAACAACGTTATCCAGCAATACTTCCAGTGAGACACAGGTAAGAAGATGTCACTGCCTCACACGTCTCATACAATTGTTAGACCTATCATATCTGTTACTTTCACCCACTATATGGACCTTGACTAGTCACTTTGCCTTTCCATTTCACAGATGTGGGTCCCACTGTGTGACCTCTGCTATATTACCTCATGTACTAGAGCTGTGTTACATCGGTATGTTGGCAATACAATCGACATTGCTATATTCCATAGTTATTGCAAATACACATTTGTAAAAGCACAGACTGACTCCAGCTTGTTTTGTGATTCAAGGGTGTTTATTTAAGTGCAAAATAGTGGAGGGGGTTGTAAAATGGGCAGGGGTGATGGTGGAGGATTGTCCATGGCAGAGTCCAGTCTATTTGTTTCACAGGTGCATTGTCCAAAGGGGCCTAGGAAGTGGAGCTGGGGCAGTTGATGGATGGACAGGGTGACAAAGTGGGGCAGAAGGATGACATTCAGGGGGGTCTCATTTCCTGGCGGGGGTCTTGGCATTGTTCTCAGTCTTTGTCCTGGATCTCAGTGACCGTTTGCGGGGTGGTTCTCCTTCTGCAGGGGGCGGGGTGCTGTTGTTGTGGTCCTGTGGCGGTGCCTCCATTCCACTATCGCCGGCGGAGGTGGTGGGCTGTTCATCATCCAGGCTAGTGTCAGGGGCCCCTTGCTGTGCCACAGTGTCCCTCCTGGTGTTCACAAGGTCCTTCAGCACCCCTATAATGGCGACCAGGGTGGTGTTGATGGACTTGAGTTCCTCCCTGATCCCCAGATACTGTTCATCCTGCAGCCGCTGGGTCTCCTGAAACTTAGCCAGTACCATTGCCATCGTCTCCTGGGAATGATGGTACGCTCCCATGATGTTGGAGAGGGCCTTGTGGAGAGTGGGTTCCCTGGGCCTGTCGTCCCCCTGTCGCACAGCAGTCCTCCCAGTTCCCCTGTTTTCCTGTACCTCTGTCCCCTGAACCGTGTGCCCACTTCCACTGCCCCAGGTCCCTGATTTTCTTAGGGTGGTGGATTTGCCTAGGTGCCCTGTAGTGGTGGAAACACTGCTGCTTGATGTGTCCTGGGGCCAGAGAGATGGGCCCGCTGGGTGGGTGCTGCGCTGGTGTTTCCTGAGGGGGGAGGCTCTGTGGTGGCTTGTGCCAGTGTGAGGGGAACCGACTGTCCCGAGGTCCCAGATGGGCCGGGCTAGTCACCTTGATCCAGTTGGACAAAACTGCTGTCATCACTGTGGGCCTCTTCTGTTGGGGGAGTGGACATGTCTGGAACCTCCTGTCCGGTGATGTTGGGTAGGGGTCCTGCAGGGGTGTAAAGGCATGATTATTGCATCTGTGTTTGCCATCGTGTGCAATGGGTGGGTGACCCTGTACTCCAGTGGTTGCATTCTTGTGTAGGACCTTGTGTGATAATTGGTTTGGGGTCTGTATGGGAATCTGTAGTGGACATGCTTTGGTGATGGGTGTCCATGCTTTGGTGTTGCGTGCAGGGCTTGGTGTTGGGATGTGTGGGTCATTTGTGAGGTGTTGGAGTGATGGGGTGAGGGTGAGGGTGAGGGTGGGGTATGTGATAGCATGCAGGTAGGGTGGGGGATGTAATAGTAAAGATTTGACTTACCAGAGTCCATTCCTCCTGCTACTCCTGCGAGGCCCTCAGGATGCAGTATAGCCAAGACCTGCTCCTCCCATATTGTTAGTTGTGGGGGAGGAGGTGGGGGTCCACCCCCAGTCCTCTGTACTGCAATCTGGTGTCTTGAGACCACGGAACGCACCTTCCCCCGTAGGTCGTTCCACCTCTTCCTGATGTCATCCCTAGTTCTGGGATGCTGTCCCACTGCGTTGACCCTGTCCACGATTCTGTGCCATAGCTCCATCTTCCTAGCTATGGAGGTGTGCTGCACCTGTGATCCGAATATCTGTGGCTTTACCCAGACGATTTCCTCCATCATGACCCTGAGCTCCTCCTCAGAGAACCTGGGGTGTCTTTGCGGTGCCATGGTGTGGTGTGGGTGATGTGTGAGGTGGTGTGTGTTCTGATGTGTGAGGGGATGTGTTTGTGTGTGTTGTCTGAGGTGCGTGGATGTTATGTGAGTGATGGTGTTGTGTGCCTGTGGATGCTAGTGTTGTTGACGGTGGTGTCTCTCTCTGGGCTTCTTTCTCAATTTTTGTTGTAGGGGTTTGTGGGTGATGTGGGTGTGTGTTTTATATTGTATTGAGTGTGTGGGAGTGGTTTGTGTATGTGTATAGGGTGTGTGTATTTGGAATTGTCCAATGTGGTTGTGTTTTGTAAGTGTGTGTGTATTTTGAGCGCGGCGGTGTGTACCGCCAATGGAATACCACGGTTGAAAGACCGCCACGTGGATTCATGGGTCGTGATAGTGTGGGCATATTCCTGTTGGCGTGACGGTGGAGGTTTTGTTATCGCCAGTTTATCACTGACCTTTGGTGGGGCGGTCTTGTGTGGGTGTCTGGTTTTTGGCGGATACCTGGCTGTGGGTCGTAATAGCTGTAGCGGTATTCCGCCGCCGCCGCGGTGTGTTGGCAGTCTTCTGCACGGCAGTAAGTGGGATTTACCGCCAATGTTGTAATGAGGGCCATAATGTGATTCTGATTCCTATATTAGCACCCTTTAAAGTATAAGTGAATTTTATATTGAATCAAAAGACTCCATGTTTATTGTGTTTGTCTTGTCCTGATGATGACCTCAAGTCAAGGAAGGTCAAAACGCCATTAACAAATATCAGCAGATATTCGGACATATACTGTACAACGAAATTTGAAAAAAATCACAGAACTGTTTTAATTCTTGCTAATGAACTACTAAATACTGTCCGCTCACTGATTAATGTATTTTCTTATGTGTTTCATTTTATGCCATTTTTTGTCGTTTCACAAGCACCACGAGTTCACTTTGCACATAAGAACACTATTTTGATGTGTTCTGGGCTGCTGTTTGATAAATCTTCTTTATAATTTACAGAAATATATATATTTCTTGACCTTTCATTGTCATGCTTTTTGTAAGAAATTAAGGGCTCGATTACGAGTTTGGCGGTCCCTGGACCACCATGGTGGTGATGGCAGTTCGACCACGATCGGGTTGCCGGTTGGACCACCATATTACGACATAAGAGGACAAAAGACCACCACAGTCCCTCCGGCACCGCCAGACAGGGCAAACCTCTGCGACCACAAGATAGGCTAATAAAGCTGTCAGAGCCAGTGTTTCACTGAAAAGATTATGATGTTGCTTTCTGCTAATGTGACTGTGGTGTTGAACCCACCACATCCCAGCTGGAGGAAACAGAGGCATATAAGGCAGGAACTCAGCTATATGCAACATCACACATCCTGTGCTGCCCTGGAGCTGATCATACAAGTCCTGCTGCTGTTGATGATAGATGGAGCCCAAAATCATTGCTGCCGTGGATGGAACTAAAGGTAAGACAAAACACCTATCTGTGTCCCGAAACACCACACCAGATTGACGCGCTGCCATTGCCCAGGTATGGGGGCTCTGCTTTGTGGACTAAATATAATCTTGTGTGCCCCAGGTTGGAGATGTACACAACGTATAACCCAATCACAGCCCCATGACGCCCCCCTTGGGCAGATCACTGACCCTGCATCACCACACTCAACAAAACCACACATGTCTGCACATCCCAGTTTCAGGGACAGTGAAATGGACATAACATTCTGTCACACAACAGCAACACCACATCAACATCACACCTACTAATTGAGCTGACACCCTCACATTGCTCACATGCTATGGCCTGTCATGATATTGAAGACAGATAAGTGTGGATGTGTCATCTAACCCAAACACCCCTTTCTATTTAACATCTCTGTAACAGACCCTCACATCTCACCCACATTGCAAGACAATGGAAGGTAAATGGGATGCACAATATTTTGAGAGACAAATATCCAAATCTCACAATGTAAGCAACAACTGCAGAGTAGGAATGGCATTATCAGGGAAACTCCAGCAAGGATGCTGCCCAGGGACACATTCTACTTTGAACATGCCCCTAAAACACTATTTTATAGGAATTAGGCCTTCATGTATCTCAGGGATAACCAATAGTATAACCAAGTGACATGCCTATCTGCCAAATGTGTAAGTGCAAGTCAAGAAAAAATATACAACAGCATAGATAAAATATACAACAGCAACATGTAGATGAAGTAGCTGGAAGGTACACCATGAAAATGGACACATGGTCAGTCAAATTTATAGGAGGGTAGCACAATTGAACACACTCCAGGTGTGGACAAACAAAACTCTAATCTGCACACATGATACGAATGTCCAGTCTACATCAAGGGGACAAAGCTAACCCAAGACCTGTTGACACTGGCCAAGCCAAGATGAAATACTTACCATATCAAACAACACACAATGCAATGACACCCCAATTGGATTACCACCCTCATATCCATCCATTGAACATCTCCCCTTGTACACCAGCACTGCTCTCAAAGTCAGCACTTGCTAACCACAGCAAATAGATCATCAATCAGGGTGAATCAAATACAACTATGTGCATACATTACAAACTACTCAGGAACAGCAAAAAGGTAGAAAATTAATGACAGGACAAATGTATACCCAAAAAAATAGCTTGAGTTTATAAAGACAACTTTAAATATGCACAAAGGCTAATGACCAGTCCACAAATAGTTCCATGTGCACTGAACTGGTGTGTGTGGTGTGTGGGTCTGTGGGTGTTGAGGTGGAGTCTGGGGGTATGGTGTATTTTATTTGTATCTCTGTGTGTTGGTGTAGTATCGGGTATGATGTGTATGGTGTATGGGTTTGTAGGTGTTGGGGTGGTGTTTGGGGGTATGGTGTGTGTAGTGTTTGGGTCTGTGGGTATTGGGATGGTGACTGGGATGGGATGGTGGGTGTGGTGTGTGGGTCTGTTTGTGTTGAGATGGTGTCTGTAGGAATGGTGGGTGTGGTGGTGTCTGTGAGTGACTGTTGAGTGCTTGTGTTCCAGTGTGTCTTGTGGTGCTTGCGCTTATATGTGCTGCCTGTGTGTGTTGAGGTGGGAGCATGCAGGTGAGTGTATGTGTTTGGGACAGGTATGGGAAGAGGGAAATTGGATGGGGAAAAGCTAGGTGATGGGGGTAGGAATGTGGGGGGTGGAAGGCTGCCATCGGTGAGGAGGCCAGACCCTGAAGAGATCTCTGTAGGCCAGACATGGCACTATGTATGCCTCCCAGATATGCAACCACTTGCTAAAACGTGGTGCCCTGTAGCTGGATGGCATTCAGAATGGCAGACTGACCCACAGAGATACTCCTTGGGAGGTCAATAGCCTCTTCACTCAGGGCAGCAGGGGTAACAGCGCAGGGGGTGAGTTGCCTGGTGCGAAGGAGACACCCACTCTCTTGGGTGAGCAGGCATGGCCAACTGGGTAGGGAGAAACTGGGAGAATGGAGATGGAATTGGGGGTGGCAGACAAGGATGGAATAGGTAAAGGCCCTGATGGGTCCACTACCACTAGGGAGTGGCCACTGGAGGAAGAATCCAAAGATGAAGATGTTGATCCTGTGTCCTCCGTGGCACTCTCCTCACCCTCCTGGTCACTGGGTCCCTCTGTGTCTGATGTCTCGTGACGGGAGGTTCCGTGGCCAGCTGTTTTGGCCCTGTCTCCTCTACTTCCCTGTGCTGATGCTGAAATTACAAAGACAATTAGGGGGTCATTCCGACGGGCCGGGGTTGGAGGATGCACCGCCAACAGGCTGGCGGTGCATCAAGGGCAATTCTGACCGCGGCGGTAAAGCCGCAGTCAGAAAAGGGAAACCGGCGGTTTCCCGCCGGTTTTCCCCTGCCCCTGTGAATCCTCCACGGCGGTGCTGCAAGCAGCGCCGCAATGGGGATTCCGACCCCCTTCCCGCCAGTCTGGTTCTGGCGGTTTTCACCACCAGAACCAGGCTGGCGGGAACGGGTGTCGTGGGGCCCCCTAACAGGGCCCCACATTGATTAGGCAGACACTGAAAATCGCGACGGGTGCAACTGCACCCGTCGCACACCAGCAACTCCGCCGGCTCCATTCGGAGCCGGCTTCCTCGTTGCTGGTGCTTTCCCGATGGGCGGGCTGGCGGCCTTTTGCCGGTTGCCCGCCAGCCCAGCGGGAAAGTCAGAATGACACGCCGCGGTCTTTTGACCGCGGTACGGTCTTCTGGCGGTTCCCGCCAGGCGGCCGGCTTCCGCCGCCGGCGGGGGTCAGAATGACCCCCTTAGTGTCTGATCACGCTTGAACAACAGCTTTGATCACCAAATATCACCATAAAGTCCAGTAGCCCCCAGCCACAAACTACAGCAAAGTGCTCCAACAGTTGGTACACCATATGCATGCACGCTACATGAACTGAGCACAGTTGCCCACAGACATATCACAGACAACTCCAATTGCATGGGTGAAGTTGTGCCATCACAAAAATTCATGGAGCAAGTAGGAGACCTTATCGCCTTAAATGATTTGGCTTATGTAGCATCCCTCAGTAATCTGTTGTCACAAAATAATATGGCAATGCCAAGTTCAATCTCACAGATCCCACAGAAGGTAATGGATCCAGCTAATCTTCAAATACACAACACCACATCAGAAAGAAATGATGGCCAAATAATCCACCCATGTTGCAGCAAGAAGCACAGTAGCCGGAAGAAGGTGACATGGAAACACCCATGCCACACTGCAAACAATCCCCAATGGTAATTCCACAATATGTCCATTGAGTAGATAGACTCATGAAAGCTGTACTAAAGTTGCTCTGGCAGATAACACATCTTGCACAGAAAATTACACAGGAGACAATTTGGTCAAAAAATCTTGGAGATTTGTCTACAAATATCCACATCACAATGAATCTGCTAGCCCAAGGGAAATCACCTGTCTTGATTGGTACTGTTAGGAATACCCAACTCAGATTGCATATGTAAACGTCAATAGCCTTTAGGATGTTGTAGAGACTCAGGGAATCTGCAGTACCTGTAGGCCCTTAACATGTTGCCCAATGGGAGGGCACACCACTGTCCCTTTTTGTCATGCAAACACAGATTCACTTGGATGAGTATACAACCACATGTGATTCCCACATTCCTGCAAGTCACTCCCTGATGCATGTCTCCAGTTAGGTAATAATCTATCACGATTTAACATGTGTTAAACAATTTGCCAAATGATTCTACATCAATGGCATAGAAATGCACAACGTGAGTAAAACTTGTAGTCCTGCCTGTCATTTCAAGCAATTGTGCATGCCAAATTACATGGAGAGACAGGTGAGGGTGTGTATGAGCCACCAAGCAATGGTGACACACTCCTTTCCGTGCCACCACATGAACTGTAGCCCCATCACATATGTCCAATTCCAAAGCACATGTTGGCATGCACACGTATGTGAGGGAATCAGACATCATCCCATGAAGACAAGAAGCCTATGCTTGAAACAGTAGTGAAAATGAAATGTCAAAAGTGAAAGGTACACATGCTAACATGTAGGCACAAGGAACAATGGCAACAGTGATGTTATCAAAATCATGTCAGTGGACATTCACTACTTACCAAGGGAAAGTATTGCTCTGTGATGGCACCCAAAGGTCAATGTATGCTCAGTAACATATATGATGGCCACCTTCACATGAGAGACAGTAAGAGTAAATTGGTTGTGGACTGTACACTGTTGTGTCTTAGGTCACTGGGCCAATAGGCAAGGCACATCTACATGAACCAACTTCCATACCTACACAAACAATTACTGATCTTGTGTGTCACACATGGCCCATCTCCAATGTTCAGGGAGAGATGGCAGAGTCTGAAACGTCAACTTGTCAATGTAACAGCCAGGAATATGCCCAGAACTCACCCCTTTGTAGGTGCTGTGCTCCCCTGAAACGCTCATCACGCACAGGGTAGGCCACCACCAGAATACATGCCATCTGTGGGGTCAGGATCCATTGTGTGCCCTCCCCACTTTGGGAGGACAGCCACAGTTAGATCTCTGCAATCTTCTGGGCCCGCCGTCTTAGGTCTTCCTACCTCTTGGGACAGTGAGTGCTCTGCCAGCTATGGAGCCCCAGGTCTACACTTTCCATGTGCTGGCTCTCCAAATCCCTTTCCTCTGATGGACGTTGACCTGTATGGATTCAATAGACAAATGAAAAGGTTACAATTCCAGGTTTTTGGCCAACTGGTTGTGTCACACACATTTCAAAAACACCAAGCACAAAAAATGTTGTGACTGTCAACACACAACAACTGTAAAGCGCACATGTTGATGTGTACAGGGACATAAATACACACTTTTGGAGTCATTTGCAAACTAACCCACTGCCCTACTCATGGCCAACACTGACCAAGCAAGCCTACTGACATCAGGTAGCTTAGGCTAAAGCAACATGTAATGTGATGTGAGTCACAATGAAACACAACACACCATTGTAACCTTGTGAAGGGTCAACTCCTTGAGCATGAATGGACAGACACATTTACATTCAGCCACATTGACACACTGCATACTGCCCCTACAGGCAACTACCATAGTATAGACTATATCATAACACTTAAGTGATAATGAAAGGTCTGCTATCAGTGACACGTAAAATCTCTTCCCTGTGCATGCGTGGACTACCCAATGTAATCTCATATCACTTCAGAGTGGGTTTGTGTGGTATGCACTTGAAGCACAAAATACACTTTTTACGGTATGTGGCAATCCTACAGAGAAGGCACCCAACATACTAAGGTATGTTTGGTCTCATTGGTTGCATGTAACCAAGCTAATGAATCACATGTCATACCCTCCTCTGACTAACCGGACTTTCTGCACTGTAGATTTGTCTCTTGTGCAATATACCTGTACTGTACACTTATGACTTATGGAAAAGTGACAATAAAGCTGTGGGAGTGAGCGACTTGTCATAAGTCAGTGACACACATTGACAATGACACAAATATGTTCTAGGTCAGGGAGCTAAGTCGGGACCCATTCCTAATGTAGTCAATGTACAAAGGCCTTCAGGCCAAGTCTTGCCACTGAAAACTCATTTTGGCCACATCCAAGGATCTGCAGGTCTATAGGGGAGTGGGCTTGGTGCCACAGTTGCATAGCCATATTGACTCTACCCTAGCGTGGTCTATGGGGGTCATTCAGACCCCGGCGGGCGGCGGGAGCCGCCCGCCTGGAGGGAACCGCCATATGGCCGCTCCGCGGTCGAAAGACCGCGGAGGCCATTCTGGCTTTCCCGCTGGGCTGGCGGGCGACCGCCAGCAGGCCGCCCGCCAGCCCAGCGGGAAACCCCTTCCCACGAGGAAGCCGGCTCCGAATGGAGCCGGCGGAGTGGGAAGGTGCGACGGGTGCAGTTGCACCCGTCGCGAATTCCAGTGTCTGCTGAGCAGACACTGGAATTCAAAGTGGGGCCCCACGACACCCCTCACCGCCATCCTGTTCCTGGCGGTCGGAACCGCCAGGAACAGGATGGCGGTGAGGGGGTCGGAATCCCCCATGGCGGCGCAGCAAGCTGCGCCGCCATGGGGGATTCCCAGGGCAGCGGAAAACAGGCGGGAGAGCGCCGGTTTTCCTGGTCTGACCGCGGCCAAACCGCCGCGGTCAGAATGCCCTGCGGGGCACCGCCAGCCTATTGGTGGTGCTCCCGCATCCCCGGCCCCGGCGGTCCTTGACCGCCGGGGTCGGAATGAGCCCCTATTTTTCTGACTGTGAGACAGACCCTGGTTTCTGCAGGCTGAGCATACAGAACCTATATGACACTAACATTCCCATCACTTCCATGCATGAGAGTATATCCTTTGCCCATCATCTATGCGAGTTCAGTTTGTGTGGCACTCTTAAGGGCACAGTGAGTTTTACATGGTTTTCATACAACAGTTTAGCAAGGCCAGATGTGGGCTGAGTGATCTGTGGGACTATACACATTGCTAACAAGATCCACAAATGACTAAAGCAGTATACATACACAGCTCATACTGTAACGCACATACATGTTGTTTTATATTCATAAACATCATATACAAACTTGCATATGTCATTTTACGGCTGTAAAGTCTCCTTGTCTAGCTATATGAATGCAACAGAAGGGGGATCTGGGGCTTATCATACAACACAATAGTAAAGTGAAATACATAGAGTACTTGTCTCCACTACCAGCACCATGTACATCTCATGCATGGAACACAAAATGTGACAACAGGCACCCGAAAAGTCTCACTGGCACTCAGAGGCACATTGTAGCCCATGAGGAGGAAAGGATGGTGTTGATCAGAGTGAAATATGCCTATGAGGTTCTTACCTTCTCTTCTGGTGAGCTATAGATCTGACCATACAGGGGAAGGACCTTCTCAATGACCATCTCTAGCTCCTCAGGGGAGAAGGTAGGGGCCCTTTCACCTGCTTGGTCTGGCATGATTACCCCCAGAGGTGGCACACAGCAGCTGAAGTGGTGTAGGTGTTGATGGCAGTAGTGTCAGGAGTCAAGTGAGTGATTTAGCAAAGTGCTGTTCACATATACCCCACATACACAGTCATCACTGCCAATGGGCACAGCCATTGGCTCGCGACCATCACAGTCACCAATATTAGGCTATGTCTGTGTCCATCGCGGTCGTGGGTGGTTTGTTATGTTAATTGAACTAGGTTGAGCACCCGCCATTTTGGAGGCTATAAATATAGTGGTGGGCTCTGTAAAATGCGTCACAACATCAATATATGTGTCTGATCATCACAATCTAAAGCAGCCTTGTTGTGCAGGCTCTCCAACACAATCACCAGTGTACTGTCTTGCTGGTCACAGATGGCACATTACAGAAGTCCACTGTCCTCCAGCCTTGACAGTATTTTGGTGGTCGGAACAGAGTTACATTTTAAGGGACACACGAGGAGCAGGTAGTTGGATGATGCCCAAATCCATGTTGTTCACACATGTGTAGACAACCATGGGGCTCACATTTATCCCTTGAGTAATAGACAGCTTTGATGTGTAATGGGTGTAATGTTTTTTCAGTCAGCAATGCTTTATCACATGATTTTGGTCCTATTCATCATGTTTGTAGGTGTGGACACAGTGGCTAATGCCCATATTTATTTAATTTCACAAATAGGGACCCTGGGAGAGGGAGGAGGTGACAAGCTCCATCATACTGTCTATTGCCAGACCTTCAAACAATGGAAGAATGTCACATCATCAAACAGTTCCATCTCAATGGGATTTATGTCATCAGTTGGAGCCAGATCTGATGCCTGACAACACCAATACAACATGCCTTCCACCCTTTGTTAAAGTCGTGGCAGTGTTACACTACCTGCCCACAGGGTCCTTACAACATACACTGGCCATATCTGGTGGTATATCCCAACCCATGTTCAGTGGTGTGTTAAGAAACGTGCTATCAACAACGATGAAGCGCATTGACGGCTAGATCATGTTCGCCAGATGTGATGATTTAGCCAATTTGAAGGCTGACTTCTATGGTTTTGGTTGACTCTCGCATGTGATGGGAGCCTCTGATGGCACACATATTGCCTTGGTGTCTCCGCACACCTGGAACAAGTCTATCACAAAAGGAAGCACTTCCATTCTATCAATGTGCAAGTTGTCTGCTTATCAGATCTCTACATCTCAAATGTATGTGCCTTGTTTCCAGATTCAGCCAATGATTCCTTTTTAATGTGGAACAGCGCCATACCCTAGCTGATGTCACAACTTGTTAAAAATGGGGTCTCTGATTGGCAGTCAGTTTGCACTCTGTCCAAGCAGGGACCTCGCTCAATAAGGAGACACACTTCAGATAACCCCCTTGGTAGCTTGGCATAAGCGGTCAGGCTTATCTCAGAGGCAATGTGTAAAATGTCAGTACCAACACACACAGTAATACAGGGAAAACACTACAGAATGGCCACCACACCAGTTTAGAAAAATAGCCAATATTTATCAAAATCCAACAAGACCAAAATGGCAAAAATCCAGCATACAAAAGTAAAGTTATGAATTTTTAAAATAATAGAATCTTACTCCATGGAAAACAATGGAAACGTTGTTACACAAGCTGCCTGGTTTGCGTAAAAAATAAAGCTGCATGGGTGAGCGTGCATCTGAAAAGTCAGTGGTGCGTCGATTCCTTAATCGCAAGTGAGGCTGTGCGTCATTTCTTCTCTGGTCTGGTAGACAATACATAATTTTTCTCTACCACAAGAGAGCGATACGCCGTTTCTGGGAGGGGCACCTTGGATCCGTGCATGTTCACATTGATTTTGACACCCAGTGGTGATGCTTCCAAAATCCGGCCGCACGGTGATGAAAAACCTTGCTGCGTGGATTTGCAGTATTTTCAGCAGCTGCAAGCGAGTGTTGCATCATTTCTCCAGTTGAGATGATGATGACGCGTCAATTTAACAGCGCAATGCAGGTGGTGCATTGATTTTTCAACCACAGGGCAGGTGGGGTGTCATTTTTACAGCCACAATGCAGGTGGTGCATCAGAATATTGCCCACACAGCTCCTGTGCAAGGATTGCCACATTGGTTCTACCAGCTTCACCTTTCAAGGCCCAGGGACTGGATAGGGCACCACTTGGCATGGCAGGAGTCTCAGCAGAGAGTCCAAGAGCAGGCAAAGGAAGTCTTTGATGGCCTTGAGACTTCAAAACAGGAGGCAAGCTCAGTCCAAGCCCTTGGAGACACTACACAAGCATCTTTCAGGCAGAAGCAGCAACTGCAGGCCAACCCAGCAAAGCACAGTCACAGGCAAAGTGGCAGTACTTCCTCTTCAGCTCTTCTCTTTAGCAGAGGTTCCTGTTGAATCCAGAAGTAATATGAAAATCTGTGGTTTTGGGCCCACTACTTATGCCCCTTTCTGCCATTGAAGTAGGCAATCCTCAAAGAAAGTCTCTCTTGTTCACAAGATCCTGTCTTGCCCATGCCTTGCCCCAGACACACACCAGGGGGTTGGAGACTGCATTGTGTGAGGGCAGGCACAGCCCTTTCAGGTGTAAATGACCACTCCTCCCTCCAATCTCGTCCAGATGGCCCATCAGGATATGCAGGCTACACCCCAGCTCCCTTTGTGTCACTGTCTAGTAGAGATTCACCAACAGCCCAAATGTCAGTTTGATCCAGACAGGAAATATACAAGCAGGCAGAGTCACAGAATGGTTTAAGGAAGAAAATGCATACTTTCTAAAAGTGGCATTTTCAAACTGACATTTTAAAAACCAACATTACCAAAAGTTGTATTTTTTAAATGTGAGTTCAGAGACACCAAACTCCACCTCTTTATCTGCTCCCAAAGAGAAACTGAATTTAAAAGTTATTTAAAAGCAGCCCCATGTTAACCTATGAGAGAGATAGGCATCCACCAGTGAATACCCAATTTAGCATTATGTCACTGTTAGGACATGTACAACACTTCAGTACATGATCCACCTTTAACATACACTGCACCCTGCCCATGGGGCTACCTAGATCCTACACTAGAAGGTGCCTTACATGTGCAAAAGGAAAGGTTTGGGCCTGGCAAGTGGGTACACTTGCTAGGTTGAATTGGCAGTTTAAAATTGCACACACAGAGACTGCAGTGGCAGGTCTGAGCTGTGTTTACAGGGCTATTCATGTGGGTGGCACAACCAGTGCTGCAGGCCCACTAGCAACATTTGATTTACAGGCTCTGGGCACTTCTAGTGCACTTTACTAGGGACTTCCTAGTAAATCAAATATGTCATTCATGGAAAAGCCAATTACACATGCAATTCACACAGGGAGCACTTGCATTTCAGCACTGACCAGCAATGGTAAAGTACACAGAGTACCACAAACAGCAAAATTAAAGTCCAGCATACAGTCAGAACATAGGAAGCAGAAGCAAAAAAGAAAGGGGAGACCATGGCGAGGATACCATGTCTAACACAACTGCAACAAGATAGGCCCTGGCTAGCTGGTAGGTCACAACTGTCCTGATTCTGTGTGTGCAATGTCAGGTGCTACAATCATGAAGTTTGTGACTTTTTGAGGCACTTATGTCTTATTCCAAAACAGGAGACTCAGCATATTCAAGCTGTCTGTGATTGTTGACACCACTGAGGAATCCAACAGGGGAGGTCCGCCTCAATGAGGCCCATGGAAGAACACAGTGGGCAATGGAGCAGGCTTTTGGGCTCCTAAAAGCCAAACTACGCTGTCTGGCAAGACTAGGGAAGCCCACTTCTACCCACAGAGCAAGGTGTGTCAGATCACTGTGGCATGCTGCATGCTCCATAACATCACAATAGGGAGTAATATCCCTTATGTCCCAAAGGTCGGGGAGCCTGTGGTGCCACCTGATGAGAAACCTGAAATGCCAAATTAGGGTAATAGTGGTGGAGAGGAAGGAGCTGGCGTGACAAGATCGACAGCTTCTTCTCATGAGGTTAAATATGCAATGAGATCTCATTACTTTGAATGTACAATTAACTGTATTTGTGATAATGTGTGGAATATATTTTTGGAAATAGTTAGTGATCTGATGCTTAGACAAAATCTGCCCAAGGGTGTTTGGTGAGGAAGCTTTTGACACATTCACATTTTGATGATATTGCTTTGTTTGTGTTAGATTTTTAGAATGGACTTTGTTCTCCAGACCTGTGCTATGTGACTTGTGTCCTATGTATGGTGTCATAACTATACTCCTGGTTGTGTTCTTTGTTCAGGTACTTTCACCATGAGATGTTAATTTGGGCATTTCAGAGTTGTGACATTGGCAGGTATACCGGGCTATTGGGACATACAAAGTAGGCATGGATTGTTCCTGGGAATGTATTTCACAGACTTTGGGTGTAGAAGACCTGTGTTAAGACAGCTTGCACAGTGATAGGATGGAAGTGCAGAAGACTCTGTTGGACTTGTTCGTTGTTGTGTGGTGGCCATGATGCTTCATGTGTGTAATCATGTGGTATTAAAAATGCTGTAGGCCGAAATCATGTCAGTTACCCTTCACATTAGTAAACAATCTTTTTTCTGTTTGTAGCTGTTAATGTGTTTCATCATTGTAGGTCTAAGTGCTTGTGGTACATCACTGACATTTGTTTGTGCCATACCACCAGATGCAGTTGCACTGGATTGTAATGCCCCTGTGATCAGGGACAGTTGTGCTACCATCTGTCTGGGTATTGCATTATGTGTGGTGGGCTTACTTTTGGGAGCTAGGGGATATGGCTCCAGCTGAAGACATTTTTGCTTATTTAACAGGTCAATGACTGATATGCCCATTCCTACAATTTTCTGTTCTGTTGGTCTGTACCAGTATATTTGGTGGCCTACACAGTCTGATATGGTCATGTCTGAATAACTATGTTTCTGACATCTTGACAGCCTATGTGCTGAACAATGTAATAAAGTCTCTTCTGAAACAACACACTTGTATTTGTGGGCTGGTGTGTAACGGTTGCAATCGTGATCTGGGCACATTTTCCATGCTACATAGTCCTGCTTGCACAAGTAGCTTGTATCTTCATCATGTGGTTCACATGGTCTAACGTACATAGCTAAATGTGAATTTTAAGACTGGAGACAATGAGTTTGTGACAGGTGAATTTATTTCAATGCTAATACAGAAAAATAATTTTGGACAGAAAAGAACAAAAATGTAGAGTGAAGGGGTCAGTCATGGTGAATGAAATCATTGGAGTAGATACCACACCATTGGAAGTCCAAAATACAGGGCACCCCTCCCATTGGAACTGGAATGTAGTTCAGGGTCAGTCCACTGAGTGTATGTGTGACACACAAAGGAGGAAATTAAGGAAAAGCTTTCTTGCTGGCAGTGATGGGTTTCTTGTCATCTGCACCTCCTAGATTCTTACATGGACATCCATGCTTGCAAAGGGGGAAGAGTCAGCTGTTGCAGAGACAGGGGTGTCCGAGGGTGGTTGTGCCTCTGACAGGCCCTCCCTTCCTGTGGCTGCTGCAGTTGTACTTAGCCATGAGTTATTTGGCCCACAGGAAGGGGTGGATGGTGGTTGAAAGGCACTGTTCAGGGTTGTGTGAATGTCCCTCAGCATCCCTGTTATGGTGCCTATGTTTGAATTTTGGTCATCCATTTTTTGGATCATGTCCCACTGCAACTGCTTCATTTTCTGGAGTTCAGTTAACACCTGGCCCATCATGCCTTTGGACTCCTGATAGACCCCCAAGACGTGGTTGATGGTATCCTGGTTGACAGCAACCTCAGTTGCCTCACTCCACTGGCCAACAGCATCTCTCCCTTGCACCCTACTGCAGCGAGCCAGTGCCCTTGGCACAGGGTGCCCTCTCCAACTGCCCCTGGACTCTCAGTGTCTGGAGTGTCGGGTTGCACCTCAGGATCCAGGACTGGGGGGCACAAGATGATTGGAATGGTGCTAGGTACACAGGTTAGGAGAAACGTTGTTGCCAGTGATATTGATGCAACAGGGCTGGGAGGTATTGTTGTGGGCACAGTGAGACTCGCTGTTGCCATCTGACCAGGTTGTCCAGATATGCCTGGACCGTCCTCCACGTCCACAAGTCCAGGAGTGTTGTTATCACTAAGGGCTACATCCGGGGGTGGAGTGTGAGTCTGGTTGGTGGACGATGTCTGCTCATGAGCTGTGCCAGCTCAACATGTTGAACAGGGCACATTATTACTGTCTGTTTGAAGTGTGACATCTACCTCTAAAGGTTTTGTGTTATTAGTTAAGTAATAGATCAGCCTATTATGCCATGGTACCATGGTTTAGGAGTATTTGGCATGACGTGTGAAGCTTGCCAAAACTATTAGACTCAAGCAGATCATTACATGAGCTGATCAGTTGCACCTTCGATGAGGGAATGAAAATGACATCTTACCAATAGTGAAGCCAGCACAGTGTAGTGGCAACATGTGCATTTGACCTTTCGGAGGCCTAGTTGAGTGTGATGCAGGCAAACACACAACTTTGTTGTATCTGTTTCTGCAGCTATCAAGTGTGTAGTGCTGTATCAATTTGTTTTGCTATTGCTACCAATCTGCTGATGCACCTTATGGCCTTAGCAATAGTTGATGTACACACTTGGCAAGGTATCATTACTGTCCTCAATAATGTAATCTAGGGACATCAGGTCAAAATGGCTAGGAAGACAGACATATTTCTGAGTTGAGGATGATCGTTACATTGCTCACTCCCAGGTGAGTCACTTTGAAAGTTCACCAACAGATGTGTTGGGGCAAGTAAACACTAGGCTGGTGGTTGGGGGTTACAGAAACAACGCCTACTGGGCTTTGCAGTCAGGTCACTCCCTCTACTTTCTAACACTTGACAAATGGTATACTCCCAGGTGAGTAAACTTCACTTGAGAGCTCACTAACAGATGAACACTGGACTGGTGGTTGGAGTTACAGAAACAGGGCATCCTGGGAGTTGCAGTCAGGTCACTCCCTCTGATTCACATACTAGACAAATGTTGGGGATTGCATATCTATTGCCAGACTGCATTTAGGTTGGAGCATACATTTACCTGTTGAGACATACCATGAGTCCTGGGATAAGTGTTGCTATTGAAACATTTATAGGCACCATTCCAATGCATGGCATGTAATGGGCCTTGGTAACTGTGATGTTAGGTCCAACAGTATACATTGACAGTCTTAAATCTTTTGGGTATTGAATGTTGTTAGAGTCAATGAATGACACACTGGCAAAAGCTGAGCTTTGAGCATTCATGACATTGCAGTTTTGGGACCGTTTTTGTGTTGTAACTTGCCAGACTCTGCTTCCCCTGGAAACCGCTGCATGAGGACCCCCACTTTTACTGTGCGTTTGTAATAGGCTCGATGGTTGGCCGCAGCTCTGATGGCACCGGAGTATGGACCACCTAGATAGCAGACGGCCGTGCCACTGGCATTCAGCACTGGGTGCAGCTGTCCTTTTGGGACCGCCAACATGGCAGTCTGGCAGTGCAACCGCCAAACTCATAATCGTGTCCTAAGTTTCCTGGAATTATTTTATTATTGACACCCAATGAGACATTATTGCTAGATATAATACTTCACCCAGGTCTTATTTGGGTTTATGGGTTACCTCTGTTGCCTTTAGTATTGCAAACCACTTTAGGCAGAACCAAACCTACACAATACAAATTCACTGAAATTCTTCAAAAAGAAAAAAGCTGCCAAGAATTACAAATGGAACAATCTATAACCCAAATTAAAGCTAAAGCAACCAAGCACACCAATTGAATGGATTACATGCTCCAATGTAAAGTAAAACCCTTATACAAAAAAACAAATTCCCTACACCACACCGAATAAACTGAAGTAACAACCCAAACCATTAACATTATACAACAGTTTAAAAAATATAAAAATTTAATTACAGATGTGAAGCTGAAGAGTACAATTAGTATGTGTTTAATGAGGTAAACAAAGATAATGTCACCAAAAACCAAATTGTACAATATAAATAAAATCTGATGAAAACAATTAAATAAAACACATGAAATAGAATATAATAAACAACCAAATTAATTGCAAGTCATAAATAAATGTAACATTTCCGACCCAACATTAACTAGCTTAAATAGAACTTTTACTTTTGTGGTTGCAGATTTGCTCTGTCACGATGTAGTCAAAAATAAAAACTACCAACAAGGGAAAAATAAATATAAAGAAGCCCTCACATCCAGTGAGGCAATCCAAATTTGTAAGGAACCATAAAAAACAAAATAAAATTTAAAGAAAAATGCTCCAGGAAGATCACAAAATCAAAAGAAATCAAAATTTAAAATATTGCTTTGCTAGAAACTAAAATGATTTCCCTTGAAAAAAAGAATCCAAAATCCAAATGTCCATATAACACCTTCCAATACATAAATCTGTAAAACAAAGAGATAATACCCACACACATAAAAAAGTACATTAAAAAATAAAAGTAACATAATAGTAATGAAAGCATACAAAGCTAATAAGAAAACCAATTATAATGCAGAACAATGATGTCTTACTACAAATTACAACCTATGCCTAATGGAAACAACTAGTTAATAAAAACACAAAAACTTAAACCTTTGAAAGACTACAAAACAACACTCTAAGTATCATTTACTGCTACTGATTACATTTCCCTTATCCCCAAACCCTATAAAAAACCTTTAAAAGTCTTATCATCTTCAACAAACATAAGAATGTTTCTGTATCTTTTGCCTTGGAAAATGAACACAAAAATGAGACCAATAACCTGCAAAAGAAAAGTTAGTGAAAAAAATGCCAGCTAAAGGAAAACCATCACCCACAAACCCTTACAACCAAAGATGTGAAAGAAGGCCAGAGAGAGAGACTACCTGACACAACACCAGCATCCACAGACACACAACACCTTCACTCATATAACATCCACGCACCTCAAACAACACACACCAACACATCCCCTCACACATCACAACAGACAGTACCTCACACATCACCCACACCACATCATGGCACCTCAAAGACACCCCTGGTTCTCTGAGGAGGAGCCCAGGGTCATGGTGGAGGAAATCGTCCGGGTAGAGCCACAGCTATTCGGATCACAGGTGCAGCAGACTTCCACTGCAAGGAAGATGGAGCTATGGCGCAGAATTGTTGACAGGGTTAACGCAGTGAGACAGCATCCAAGAACACAGGATGACATCAGGAAGAGGTGGAACGACCTATGGGTGAAGGTACGTTCCGTGTATCCAGACACCAGATTGCTGTACAGAGGACTGGCGGTGGACCCCCACCTCCTCCCCCACAACTAACAACATGGGAGGAGCAAGTCTTGGCAATCATGCATCCTGAGGGCCTTGCAGGAGTAGCAGGAGGACTGGACTCTGGTAAGGAAAATCTTTACTACTTTATCCCCCCACCCCACCTGCATGCCATCACAAACTCCCACCCTCACCCTCACACCCATCACCGAAACAACCCACAGATACCCCACTAACACAACCCACACATCCCAAAACCAAGCCCTGCATGCAACCCCAAAGCACGGCCTCCCATCAACAAAGCATGTCCAGTAGAGAGACTCACTCATGCCCCAAAATCACCAATCACACAAGGGCCAAGCCAATAATGCAAGCACAGGAGTAGAGGGTAACGCACCCATTGCACAAGATGGCACACACAGATACAATAACTATGCATTTACACCCCAACAGGACCCATACCCAACGTCACCAGACAGGGGGTGCCAGACATATCCAGTCTCCCCACAGAAGAGGCCCACAGTGACAACAGCAGCTCTGCACGCCTGGATCAAGATGACCAGCCCGGCACATCAGGGACCGCGGGACAGTCGGTTTCCCTGACACAGTCACAAACCACCACTGAACCTCCCCCCTCAGGAAACACCACCACAGCACCCACCCAGCGGGCCCATCCCTCTGTCCCCAGGACACGTCAATCAGCAGTGTGTCCACCACTACAGGGAACCCAGGCAATCCCACTAACACAGAACAATCAGGGACCTGGGGGCAGTGGCAGTGGGCACACGGTTCAGGGGACAGAGGCACAGGATAACAGGGAAGCTAGGAGGACTGCTGTGTGACGGGGGAGGACAGGGCCAGGGAACCGACACTCCACAATGCACTTTCCAACATCATGGGAGCATACCACCATTCCCAGGAGACGATGGGCATGGTACTGGCCAAGTTTCAGGAGACCCAGCAGCTGCAGAAGGAACACTACCTGGGGATCAGGGAGGACTTGAAGTCCATCAACACCACCCTGGTCACCATTGCAGGGGTGATGGCAGACCTTCTCAACACCAGAAGGGACACGGTGGCACACCAACGGGCCCCTGACACTAGCCTGGACAATGAACAACCCTCCACCGCCGCCGGCACTAGTGGACAGGAGGCACTGCCACAGGAACAACATGCCACCAGCACCCCACTCCCTGAAGATGGAGAGCCACCCCGCAAACGGTCCCTGAGATCCAGGAACAAGACAAAGAACATTGCCAAGACCCCCGCCAGGAAATAAGACCCCACTGAATGTCACCCTTCTGTCCCACTTTGACACCCTGTGCATCTTAAACTGCCACTGCTCCACTTCCTATTACCCATTGGACAATGCACCTGTGAAACAAATAGACTGGACTCTGCCATGGACATTCCTCCACCATCATCCCAGCCCATTTTACAACCCCTTCACTTATTTGCACAGAAATAACCACTCTTGAATCACAAAACAATCTGGAGTCAGTCTGTGCTTTCACAAATGTGTAATTGCAAAATCTCTGGAATATAGCAATGTCAATGTACTTGTTCACATACCAATGTAACACAGCTGTAGGCCAGCAGTGAACATAGCAGAAGGCACAAAGAGGGAAAGAGATCTGTGAAATGGAAAGCCAAAGTAACAAGTCAGGGTCCATACACTGAGTGAAATGACAGACTTATGCTAGCTCCAACAATAGTATGAGATGTGGGAAGCAGTTACATCTTCTTACCTGTGTCGCACTCGCAGTGCATGATGATGTTGTTTCGGTTGTCAGCATCTTCTTCTTCTGCCTCCTCTTCTTTACTGTCCACAGGCTGCTAGCTGCCACAAGACCACCATCTGGCCCATCCTCCTGCAGAAAAGCTACCTGGCGTCGCAGAGCCAGGTTGTGCAGCATACAGCAGGCCACCATTATCTGGCACACCTTCTTCGGTGAGTAGTATAGGGAGCCACCTGTCAGATGGAGGCACCGGAATCTGGCCTTCAGGAGGCCGAAGGTGCGGTCTATAATCCTCCTATTTCGCCCATGTGCCTCATTTTAGCGTTCCTCTGCCCTTGTCCTGGGATTCCTCACTGGGGTCAGTAGCCATGTCGGGTTGGTGTAACCAAAGTCACCTGCAAATGTCGAGGGACAACTGTTAGACACACACTAACCCTTAGGGACATTTCCATACCCAGACACCTATGTCAACTGTGTTGGGACCTTGCCCTCACCTCTTAGCCACACACAGTGCCTCAGGGGTTGCCCCATCACATAAGGGATGCTGCTATTCCTCAAAATGTAAGCGTCATGCACTGAGCCAGGATACTTGGCATTCACATGGGAGATGTACTGGTCTGCCAAACACACCATCTGCACATTCATCGAATGGTAGCTTTTCTGGTTTCTGTCCACCTGTTCATTCCTGCGGGGGGTACAAATGCCACATGTGTACCATCAATGGCACCAATGATGTTGGGGATATGTCCCAAGGCATAGAAGTCACCTTTCACTGTGGGCAAATCCTCCACCTAAGTGAAAAACGATGTAGCTGCGCATGTGTTTCAGCAGGGCAGAAAACACTCTGAACAACACGTTAGAGAACATTGTCTGGGACATCCCTGATGCCATGGCCACTGTTGTTTGAAAAGACCCACTGGCCAGGAAATGGAGTACAGGCAGAACCTGCAGTAGAGTGGGGATTCCTGTGGGATGGTGGATAGCTGAAATCAGGTCTGGCTCCAACTGGGCACACAGTTCCAGGATTGTTGCAAAATCAAGTCTGTATGTGATTATGATGTGTCTCTCTTCCATTGTCGACAGGTCCACCAGGGGTCTGTACACAGGAGGATGCCGCCATCTCATCACCTGCCTCAGCAGACGTGCCCTATGGAGGAGAACAGCCAGCAGAGGGTCATCCAACACTGAGGTATCACAATTTGCATTTGCAGAAACGTTGGTAATTCGCATTGTGCCGGTATCTGTCTGTATTCCTGGCCTAGATAGGTGTGATGCAGTTTTTATCCATCCCATGTGGCCCCCTGAAATGGCAGCTGCCTGACCTGCAAGGTGGGACAAAGGGAAATGAGCTAACTGCGCTGGCGTTGTACACCATTGCGGTCCCAGGAGCCAAAGACGATGTACGCCAGCGGTGATGGTACACACCGCTGCGGACGTGACCGCCATTTTCTTTCTGTTCACTCACTTGATACCTGACCTTTAACAGGAGAGGACCTACACTGCAAGTGCTGCTGTGACCTGTGTCTGGAAGTGACGATGGCTACAGTATCTGGGGAAAGGGCTCCTGTCTTCACTTGGGAGGAGTTGGAGAAACTAGTGGATGGGGTCCTCCCCCAGTACACACAACTGTACGGTCCTCCAGACAAACAGGTGAGTACACTGTGAGCATGCTGTGTGGGCAATGCCTGTTCTGAGTGGTGTGGTTGGCAGATACATGGGGGGGGCTGAGGCCTGCATGTGCAGATGGTGAGTGTATGTGCGGCAGAGCATGGGTGGGAACTGGTGGGCAATGAATATGACGGTCCGGACGTGTGAGTAATTTCCTTTCCTCCTGTACCTTTCCTCTAGGTCAGCACCCACCAGAAGAAGGGTATTTGGTGTGCAATCACCAAGGACGTCCGGACCCTGGGGGTCTACCACAGATGGAGCATCCACTGCCGTAAAAGATGGGAGGACCTGCGCTGCTGGAGCAAGAAGACAACGGAGGCCCACCTGGGGATGTCCTCCCAACGTGGAAGGGGTGCCTGTCCACCATGACCCCCTGATGTACCGGATCCTGGCGGTGGCCTATCCGGAGTTGGATGGGCACTTGAGGGCATCACAGCAGCCATAAGGGGGTGGGTACACTCTCATTCAGCTGACTCTGCGCGTATTACGAGGTGTCTCGTGGGGGAGGTGGGCAGTGGGTTCCCATAGGCCAGGGCGAACTTAGTAGGCAAGGTCCCTTGTTAGGCAGGCTCTGTGGCACCCAACCCCACTAGTAGTAATAGCCATCTACAACTAGTCAGGCTCCTGTGACTTCCAGGTGTGTAGCAATTAGGCTTAGGCTTCTTACCCCATGGGCATGTGAATTTGCTAGGAACTGTTAGTGCATGGCATAGTGCAGAGTGCTGCTCCCTGTGTGTTGTGTCCGCCAACGGTAGTGGTGTTGCATGCACTCAACATGTTTTTCTTCTATCTTTCCTCCATTTTTGTTTTGTCTCGCTGATCTTGTGTTCAATAGCATCATCTGGCGGAGGAGCAGTGGCACCGGAGCAGGAGGGAGCTGCAACCCACTTGGCCCTGGAGGGTGAAGCAATGGAGTGTGAAGCCACCAGTGGGACGGAGGGCGAGGGGAGCTCCACGACGGGGACAGGAGCATACATCAGTGACAGCGACTCCTCCTCTGATGGAAGCTCCCTTGCGGTGGTGTTCACCTCTGTGCCTACCACATCAACAGGTACAGCCGCCACCCCCTACCAGCACCGCCCTCACGGCAGCCCCTCAGCGTGTCTCCCGTGTCAGCTCACCCAGGAGGGTGGGCATCTTCTTTGCCCCAGGCACCTCAGGCCCGGCCCCAGTCAGCCCTGCTTCCCTCAGTGAGGAGGCTATTGACCTCCTGAGATCACTCACTGTTGGGCAATCTACCATTTTGAATGCTATCCAGGGTGTTGAGAGGCATTTGCAACAAACAAATGCATACCTGGAGGGCATTCATTCTGGGCAGGCGGCCCAACAGAGAGCATTTCAGGCTCTGGCCCCAACACTGATGGCAGCCATTGTCCCTGTGTCCAGCCTCCCCCCTCCAACTTCCTCCACTCAGACCCAATCCCCCTGTACCTCAGCCTATCCCAAGCACACCATCAGACCAGCATGCATACTCATCAACACACAAGAGTGGCTCAGGCAAACATAAGCACCACACTTCCCACAGGCACTCACACAAGCACCATCCCCATGCAGACACAGCAACATCCACTGCCTCCACTGTGTCCCCCTTCTCCACGTCCTCCTCCTCCCTCCCTGTCTCGTTTCCACTCACACCTGCATGCACTACATCCTCAGCCACTACCTCCTTCACCAGCACGCCCATCACCACACATCACTCATGTGCAATCACCACCCTCACTACCATGCACACATCCCCAGTGTCCTCTCCTAGTGTGTCTGTGAGCCCTCCTCCCAAAGTACAGAAAGGCAAGCACACACCCACCCAACAGCCATCCACCTCACAAGAGCCTCCGGCCCATGCACCTTCACCCAAATTCAGCAAATGTGCACCTCCTACAATCACTACCTCTTCCTCTACTCCCAAACCCCCACCATCTTCCGGTCCCAGTGTGTCTAAAAATCTTTTCCTGGCAAACCTTGACCTCTTCCCTTCACCTCCCCCCCGTCCTTCCCCTAGGGCCAGGCTTTTCAGGTCCCAGCCCAGCACCGCAGCCACCAAATCCCCAGACACAGTGGTACCCGCAACTGCGGGGTCATCGAGTGCGCCACCCATCAAGGCTGCCAGTGTGCCACGTAACGAGGGCAAGGACATTCTGCCACCTGCCAAGGTGAAGAAGGTGCCCACATCCCGGAGGGAGATGCCACACCTACCAGCCACCAAGGGCTTCGCCAAAACAAAAGGGGACAGTGGCAAGACACCTGCGGCACCATCAAAGGTGGGGAAGGGACAAAAGCAGAAGCAGGTCAGGACAGGGCACGGTGGCACCGACTGAGGGACTTGTGTCACCCCTTCTGTCCACGACTACACCAACCTGTATGGCAGCGAACACCGCAACCTGCCCTGCCACCAACACCGCCACCTGCACCGCCACCATCACCGCCACCTGCACAGCCACCTGCACCGCCACCGGCACGTCTGCAGCCTCAGCAACAGTCCCTGGCATCTTCCCCGGTGGGCAGCCATCTGAGGCTGCAGGAGACGTCCTGCTGTGTCCCTCAACAGGTGCTGACCCATGCACCACCTCCAGCACTGCCGCCACAGACACCGGCCAAAGCACCGCCACCAGCCCACGACATGCTCGGACAGTGGCACCACCGCTGACATGGCTACCAATCCCAGTGGTCAGTCGTCCGAGGCTGGAGGAGACTTCCTGGACCCTGCCCAGCTTCCATGAAGCATGACTTCCAACACTGTTTGCACCTGCAGGTGGAAGGCGAAGCTGCAGCAGTGTGGGGTATGTCTCTACCTCCATGACGTATCATGCTACCAGTTCCTAGGCAATCCCGTGGCACACACACCCAGGTGAGGAAATGGGACCGGCCACACTGCGGGGCATATTTATACTCTGTTTGCACCGAATTAGTGTCATTTTTTTTTACTCTAATTCGGTGCAAAACTAACTCCATATTTATACTTTGGTGCTAGACCCCTCTAGCACCATATTTATGGAGTTAAAGTCATTTTTTGAAAGTGGAGACCTACTTTGCCTTAATGAAATGCAAGGTAGGCGTTCCCGTGCAAAAAATGACTCTATGGCCTTAACGCCATATTTAGGGGCATATTTATACTCTGTGGCATATTTATACTCTGTTTGCACCGAATTAGCGTCATTTTTTTTTTACTCTAATTCGGTGCAAATCTAACTCCATATTTATACTTTGGTGCTAGACCCTTTTAACAATATTCTCACCTTCAATATTTCTCTCAACAATATTTTTGTCACTCTGATATTTATGTAACACAATATTTTTTATTAAACATTTTGCCCAAACACCGCTTAGACGCATCCAGTTGCAATTCTGGGCAGGTCCAGTGCAGCAGGTCAGCAGGGCAGGTGTAAAGAGGCCTCTGGTGCCTTTTTTTATCTCTGTAGCTCTGAACAGCTGGCCCTAGCAGTGACTTCAGGTAGCCTGAGATGAAGGGAACAGGGCCATTCTTCTTTTTCAGATAGCAGATCTCAGGCAGCAGGGTAATCCTTTTTCTGTAGTATCCAAGGGCCAGATGTATGAAAACTGGGGTCTGCAAATCGCAAAATGCGATTTTTAAGAAATCGCTATTTCCGAGTCGCTATTGGCCATGTAACAAAATTGCGATTCGGAATTAGCGATTTCTTAAAAATCGCTATTTTTGGTTTGCGAGGCCCATTTACTGAATTGCAATTTGCATTCTCGCAATTTGCGATTTTTTTGCGATTTGGTAAAAAATCGCAAAATGCGAGAAAGTTCGAGAATGCACACTTAGAGGAGCCTGATGACTCATCAGCAGGAAATTAGTCATCCCAGGCAGTTACAGGCGCCACACCCAAACCAGCATCCTGAGTGAGAGCAGCCCAGCCACTGTGAGCAGCACTGTGAAGGAACAGCATCACCTGAGCCACAATGGAGCCCCAAGGTCCAGGATCTGAGAAGCAGGAGAGGAAGCGCAAACTGAAGTTCAGTGAGGAGGAGCTGGAGGTCTTAACAGAAGAGGTGGTGAGGAGTCATGACCGCCAGTTTGGCAAATCATCCCTCCAGGTGCCAGAGAGTGAGAAGAGGAGACTTTGGCTGGAGATCCAAAGTAAAATCTGAGCAATTGGAGTGGCACAGCGCTCCATTGAAGAAATCAAGAAGCGCTGGTATGACCTGCGGTCCCGGGCAAAGGAGAAGGTGGCAAGGCGACTTGCAGAGGCCAGGAGCACAGGAGGAGGACCACCAACCGAGCCACCTGCCGCACCACTGGAGGACCTGGTGGAATCAACACTCTTACCGGAAGCAGTGACAGGGGTCACAGATATAGACACCTCCGCTCAACCAAGTACCTGCCAAGGTAAGTGCAATGTTGTCGTGTGAACCCAATATGTGCATGCATAAAAGCCCCTTAGGAATTAGCATGTAATGTGAAGTAGTGTGTGAAGTAGTCCACTCCACATCTTAGTAGCAGCACAACAATGCATTATGGGAGTCGTGGTCCACAAACTAGTACAGATAGTGGCATGATAATGTAAGCAAGCATAGTGACACCCAAGGTAACACAACACACACTACACCATGTAGAGCAGTACCTATAGCTTTATTGCCATTTCTGGACAGAGAATGTAACATACAGAACTGACATGCTGCATATTGTTGTTGCAGGTGGGCCTGCCACAGCAGCCACAGCAATTGAGTGTGTAGGGGAGACAGACACACAGATGACCTCTGACACCAACACCAGTGGGTCCATCAATCTCTCAACTGTGCGCCGCAGGCCCAGGCCATTGCCACTTCCAGACCTCAGTGGTGACTCCGATGTGCAGCAGGAGGGGCCAGGCACACCATCTGCATCCGGGAGGCGCAGCAAGGTACCAGAGGACAGGGGTCATTCAGCGCATCGTAGAAGTGCCCCAGTGTCCCAACAGCAACTGCAGGAGGCAGCTGAGGGTACATCCCTGTTTGGTGGACTTGAGGCTGCTATGTTGCAGCAACAACGCCTGCAAAATAGAAGAATACTGAGTCTGGACAGGAATCTTAGAGTCCACAATAGAAATATGGTTGGCCTGCATCGGAGACTTGACACCCTGAACGAAAATATCAACCAGCTGCGTGAGGGACAGGTGCAGGCCTCCCAGGACACTAGGGAGCTGACCACTGCAGTGCGTGACCTGGGGGAGGAGCTGAGGCACAAAAGACTGAGTCAACGCAGACATGAGCACCGTTTTCGCACCATGTTTGCAAACTACTGCAGGTCCTCAAATCGTATGGCCAACTCCACCGCCCTCATCGCCCGTCGTGCTGTGGCGGCCCTGGTGGAGGCTGCACACACCAGCAGGGATGTGGTCCAGGGCCTTGTCCAAATCACCAATGTGATAGAACTAGTAATGGGACAGAGGTCGGGCACTCCCAGTGAGGTTGCCTTGGGGGACATGGAGGACACTTCGGGGCATATTTATACTCCGTTTGCGCCGAATTTGCGTCGTTTTTTTAGACGCAAATTCTACGCAAAACTAACTCCATATTTATACTTTGGCGTTAGACGCGTCTAGCGCCAAAGTTCATGGAGTTAGCGTCATTTTTTTGCGTGAACACCTTCCTTGCGTTAATGATATGCAAGGTAGGCGTTCCCGTCTTAAAAAATGACTCCGATGCATATGCGTCGTATTTATACTCCCGGGCAAAAATGACGCCCGGGAGTGGGCGGGTCTAAAAAACCCGCATTAGCGCCGGATTTTAGCGCCTGAGTCAGGGCAGGCGTTAAGGGACCTGTGGGCTCAGAATGAGCCCAGAGGTGCCCTCCCCTGCCCCCAGGGACACCCCCTGCCACCCTTGCCCACTCCAGGAGGACACCCAAGGATGGAGGGACCCACCCCAGGGACATTAAGGTAAGTGCAGGTAAGTATTTTGTTTAATTTTTTTTTGTGGCATAGGGGGGCCTGATTTGTGCCCCCCTACATGCCACTATGCCCAATGACCATGCCCAGGGGACTGAAGTCCCCTGGGCATGGCCATTGGGCAAGGGGGCATGACTCCTGTCTTTGCTAAGACAGGAGTCATTTCAATGGGGGATGGGCGTCGTAAAAAAATGGCGCAAATCGGGTTGTGGCGATTTTTTTGCCTCAGCCTGACTTGCACCATTTGTGGACGCCCATACGCCATTTTCCCCCTACGCCGGTGCTGGCTGGTGTACGTCGTTTTTTTCAACGCACACCAGACAGCGCCGGCGGCTAACGCCAGCTAACGTCATTGAATAAATACGGCGCCCGCATGGTGCTTCAGAATGGCGTTAGCCGGCGCTAATTTTTTGGGCGCAAAACTGCGTTGGCGCAGTTTTGCGTCAAAAAGTATAAATATGGCCCTTTGAGCCTCAGTAGTGTGCACGTACCTGCTTCAGACCACAGATGGCGCAGTGCCAGGCACAGCACTGCCACTGAGGCTGACATTCAGGGTGCCACTGAGTCAACTGGGCACCCCAGTGGTGTGCGAGGGAGGAGGAAGTGACTCTTGCCGCATTGACTCTGGTGTCTCCACTATGAAGTAATAGTGTGGGACTCAGTTCATTTGTTGATTTTCGTTTTTATCATTCACCTTTTTACTTCTTTCATCACAATTAATAACCTGACGTAAGGGAATACATTTTTCTATCACTACAGCTACAGTTGTCAGTGGAGTTTGATTGTACATACTCACGTCTGAAATGGTTGTGTGTGATCTCAGCACGCCTTTGCCGTCCCTCTGCTGCACTGGTCCTGTCTGCTGGCTGTAGAGGTGGTATGGGATCGTCCTCCTCATCTGATTCAGTGTCACTGATTTCTATAGGTATGCCCCTGGTTGTAGCTATATTGTGCAAGATTGCACAAGTAGCCACTATTCTACATGTGGTTTCTGGACTGTACTGTAGTGCCCCTCCACTCTTGTGGAGGCCACGGAAGCGACTCTTCAGGAGGCCAAATGTGCGCTCCACCACGTTGCAGGTTGCCCTGTGTGCTGCACTGTATCTCCGTTCTGCGGTGTGGTGGGATTGAGGTAGGGCGTCACCATGTTGGTGCGCACTGCATAGGCACTGTCTCCTGAAAGGGACAGAAGGTTTGATGAGTACCTCAGCCATCTGACAAGGGTTTATTATCTATGCACCATTGTAAAGAGTGAAATTACCTAGTAGATATCCTTCACCAAACTCTCCAGCTAGCAGTCTTGTGTGAATGCCGCTGTGGCGAAAGATGTATGAATCATGTGTGCTCCCTGGGTACCTGGCCACAAGATCATTTATGATGTAGGAGGCATTGCATATCACCTGTATATTCATGGAATGTTGGTGTTTACGGTTTCGATACACATACTCTGTGACAGAAGGTGGACATATTGCCACATGTGTGCCATCTATGGCACCTAGGACGTGGGGGAACTGTGTTATCTGATAAAAGTAAATTTTTGTCTGCTGTATTTACTGTGGGGTGTGGGGGAATCTGATGTACTGTTGCAGATTGCTTAGCATGGCGTTGATAAATGCATTGAAGAATCTGGAGAGGGTGCTCTGTGAGAACCCCCCAGCCGCTGCTATAACCCCTTGATAGCTCCCTGAGGCGAGTAGGTGTAAGGAGCATAATACCTGCACATGGGTGGGGATACTATGGGGGTCATTCTGACCTCGGCGGTAAAAGGCGCTTACCGCCGGTCAGAAGACCGCCATAACACCGCCGCGGGCGCGGGAAACCGCCACGGTCATTCTGACCCGCAACAGGCAAACCGCCAAAAACCCGACATGCACAAAAGTCCACCACACCAACTGCCAGAGAAAAACTGGCAATGACCAAACCTCCACCATCACGCCAACAGAAATACGCCCATTCCATTCCGACCCACGAATCCACGCAGCGGTCTTTCAACCGTGGTATTCCATTGGCGGTACACACCGCCGCGGTCAAAATACACACACAGCTCCAAAACACTGCCACATTGGACATTTTTAAATACACACACCTGATACACATACAAACGCCACTCCCACACACCCAACACAATATAAAACACCCACCCACATCACCCACAAACCCCTACGACCACCATTTATTGACTAAGGCCAGAGAGAGACACCACCAGCTAGTACAGAGCATTCACAGGCACATAACACCATCACTCACACAACATCCACGCACAAAACACCACACACCACCACACTCACCACACTCATCACCACAAACACCACCCCACACCTCATCCACACCACCCCATGGCACCCCAAAGACACCCCAGGTTTTCAGACGCTGAACTCAGGGTCATGGTGGAGGAAATAGTTCGGGTAGAGCCCCAGCTCTTCGGGACACAGGTGCAGAACACCACCATTGCCAGGAAGATGGAGCTATGGCAAAGAATAGTGGACAGGGTCAACGCTGTGGGTCAGCATCCACGAAATCAGGACGACATCAGGAAGCGGTGGAACGACCTACGGGGGAAGGTGCGTTCCATGGTATCCAGACACAACATCGCGGTGCAGAAGACTGGCGGCGGACCCCCACCTCAACCCCCAGAATTTACAACATGGGAGGAACAGGTCTTGGCGATCCTGCATCCTGAGGGCCTCGCAGGAGTAGGCGGAGGAATGGACTCTGGTAAGTCTAATCTCAACTACTTCATCCCCTCCCACCCACTGGCATACCAAATCATACCCCCACCCTCCCACCCCACCCCCATCACACATCCTCCTTGCTAATGTCTCACCATCACAACCCACCCATCCCAACACCAAGCCCTGCATGCGACCACAAACCATGGACACCCATCACCTAAGCATGCCCACTGCACATACCCATCCCCCCCCAAACCACCGTCACAACAGCCCCCACAAGGGAATGCCAGCACTGGGGTACACGGGCACCCACCCATTGCACACTATGGCACACATTGAAGCAATAACCATACTCTTATACCCCTGCAGGACCCGAACGCCACGACACCGCCCAGGAGGGTCCAGAAATGTCCATTCCACCCCCAGAAGAGGCCCACAGTGATGACAGCAGCTCTGTCTCCCTGGACCCAGATGACCAGCCCAGCCCATCGGGGACCTCGGGACAGTCGGTTCCCCTCAGACAGCCACAGGCCACAGCAGACCTACCCCCCTCTGGGAACACCAGCACAGCACCCACCCAGCGGGCCCATGCCTCTGTCTCCAGGACACGTCAAGCAGCGGTGTGTCCACCACTACAGGGCACCCAGGTTAACCCACCACCCCAACAACAACAGGGACCTGGGGGCAGTGGTAGTGGGCTCACGGTCCAGGGGACAGAGGCCCAGGGAAACTGGGAGGGCTACTGTGCAACAGGGGGGGGACAGGCCCAGGGAACCCACTCTCCACAAGGCCCTATCCTCCATCATGGGAGCATACCACCACTCCCAGGAGACGATGGCGACGGTCCTGGCCAGGTTCCAGGAGATCCAGGTACTGCAGGAGGAACAGTTTATGGGGTTCAGGGAAGAACTCAGAAACATCAGTTCCGCAATGGGCACCATCGTTGTGGCTCTCAATCAGATTGTCAGCACATTGCGGGACCATGAGGCACCACAAAGGGCCCCTGTCACTAGCATGGACCAAGAACAGGCTACCACCTCCGCCGGCGCTAGTGGACAGGAGGCCACGACACAAGAACAACAGGCCACCAGAACCCCACCCCCTGCAGAAGGAGAACCACCCTGCAAGCGGGGCCTGAGATCTAGGAAGAAGACAGAGTAAAATGCCAAGACCCCCGCCAGGAAAGGATACCCCCTGATTGTCATCCCACTGTCCCACATTGTCACCCTGTCCAACCTTAAACTGCCCCTGCTCCACCTTCCACAGGCATATGGACAATGCACCTGTGAGACTGAAAATCTGGACTCTGCCATGGACATTCCTCCACCATCACCCATCACCGAATTGCAACCATTACCCAAAATTGAGCACTTTAATAAACACACTTATTGCACAAAAATAATCTGGAGTCTGCCTGTATTTTTAAACAAATGTATTACACAGAACCGTGCCAAAATGTCCAGTTACATTGTGATGACAACATACCACTGTCACACAGCTGTAGTCCATGGGGAAACAAAGCAGAGGTCACGGAGTGGGGCCCACATCTCTGAAATTGGAAGGGAAAGTCACAACTCAGTTAACATACACTGGGGGGAAACTCAGACAGTAGAGAGGCAGGAGACTTTAAGTAAATGTAAAATGCAGGTGTTGATTCTTACCTGTATGTCATTGAAAATACTGCTGTATTACTGTGTCCCTGTTGTCTGTGTCGTCCTCTTCGTCTTCCTCCTCTTCACTCTCTGCAGGCTCCACAGCTGCCACAACACCACCATCTGGACCATCCTCCTGCAGGAAAGGCACCTGGCGTCGCAAAGCCAGGTTGTGAAGCATACAGCAGGCCACGATGATATGGCACACCTTCTTTGGTGAGTACATTAGAGATCCACCTGTCATATGGAGGCACCTAAACCTGGCCTTCAGGAGGCCGAAGGTCCGCTCGATCACCCTCCTAGTACGCCCATGGGCCTCATTGTACCGTTCCTCTGCCCTTGTCCTGGGATTCCTCACTGGGGTCAGTAGCCATGACAGGTTAGGGTAACCAGAGTCACCAATTAGCCACACACGGTGTCTCTGAAGTAGTTCCATCACGTAAGGGATGCTGCTATTTCGCATGATGTACGCATCATGCACTGACCCAGGGAACTTGGCATTTACATGGGAGATGTACTGGTCAGCCAAACAGACCACCTGGACATTCATGGAATGATAACTTTTTCTGTTCCTGTACACCTGTTCACTCGTGCTGGGGGGGACCAAAGCAACATGTGTCCCATCAATTGCACCAATGATGTTGGGAATATGTCCAAGCGCATAGAAATTACCCTTCACTGTAGCCAAATCGCCCACCTCAGGGAAAACAATGTAGCTCCGCATGTATTTCAGCAGGGCAGACAACACTCTGGACAACACCTTGGAAAACATAGGCTGAGACATCCCTGATGAAATGGCCACTGTTGTTTGAAATGACCCACTTGCCAAAAAATGGAGTACTGACAGAACCTGCACTAGAGGGGGGATCCCTGTGGGTTGGCGGATGGGTGACATCAGGTCTGGCTCCAGCTTGGCACACAGATCCTGTATAGTGGCTCTGTCAAGCCTGTATGTCAGTATGACATGTCTTTCTTCCATTGTCGACAGGTCCACCAGCGGTCTGTACACGGGAAGATTCCTCCATCTCCTCGCAACTCCCAGCGGACAGTGCCTAGGAAGGACAACATGGAGCACAGAGTCAATCAACCCACAGGTACGTTCCCACAGCTTGCACAGTACACGAGTCTCAATGCATTGAATGGCTTGTATGAGTGTTGATGCAAGGCCTAGGCATGTGTGATGCAGTAGAAATTAAGATATGGGGGCCCTTGAAATGGCGGCTGCCTGACCTGTGAAGTGCGACAGTGGGATGTGAGGTCAATGCGCTGGCGTGGCACACCGTGGCGGTAGGCGGTCGAAGACCGCAGCGCAAAGCCGCATTGGTTAATATTGAACCCTATGGGTTTCAGGAGCCAATGACGATGTGCGCCGGCGGTCGCGGTACGCACCGCCGCGGTACTCACCGCCGCGGGCGTACCCCGCCATTTTCTATCTGCTTAATCACTCGATACCTGATCATCCACAGGAGAGGACCTATACTGCAAGTGCTGCTGTGACCTCGGTCTGGAAGAGACAATGGCTGCTGCGACTGGTGAAAGGACCCCTGCCTTCACTTCTGAAGAATTGGAGAAACTCGTGGATGGGGTCCTCCCCCAGTATGCGCTACTCTACGGTCCTCCAGACCAACAGGTAAGTACACTGGGACAATGCTTTGTGGCCAATGCCTGGGTTGAGTGGGGTGAATGAAAGATGGTGGGGAGGGGAGCGAATGAGGCATGCATCAAACGACAGATGAGAGCATGTGCCACATGGCAAGGGTGGGGATGGGGGGGCCACTCACATCGAGCATGCAGAAGGTGATGATTTTTTATTTTCTCCCCCTGTACATGGCACATAGGTCAGCTCCCATCAGAAAATCGACATTTGGCGTGCCATCGCCAAGGACGTCCGGACCCTGGGGGTCTACAACAGACGGGGCACCCACTGCCGGAAGAGGTGGGAGGACATCCGCCGCGGGAGCAGGAAGACCGCGGAGGCTCTGCTGGGGATGGCCTCCCAACGTAGGAGGGGTGCCAGTCGTACTTTGACCCCCCTGATGTCCCCGATCCTGGCGGTGGCCTACCCCGATTTGGATGGGCGCGTGAGGACATCACAGCAGACACAAGGGGGTGAGTACAAGCACATTCTGCAGATTTTGCGCACATTGGAGGTGTCTGGGTGGGGGAGGAGGGCTGTGGGTATCCCTAGGCCAGGGCGATTTCTGTAGGCTAGGCCCCTCCGTTAGGCATGGCCCTGTGCCCCCGCCCCCCCACCTCTGTAGGTTGCCTAGTACAGCTATTCATGGCCCTGTGTCACCTATGTGTGGAGTTGTCGTCCATAGGCTTGTAGGCCATGTCCCACGGATTGAGTAGTGTACCCCAAGTGCGCGGCATAGTGCAGGGGGCTTCTGTGTCTGTCCTCTCCACCAACGGTGTCGCCAATGCATACACTCAACATGTCTTTGTTTCTCCACCCCCCCCCTTTTTTGGTGGTCTTCCTGTTCATGTGTGCATTAGCATCATCAGGCGGAGGAGAAGTGGCATCGGAGCACGAGGGAGCTGCATCTCACATGGCCATGGACGGCCATGCAACTGACTCGGATTTCACCAGTGAGACGGAGGGCGAGGGGAGCTCCACAGCGGGGACACATGGTGACACCAGCGACACAGACACGTCCTCGGAAGGGAGATCCCTTGTGGTGGCGGCAACATCCGTGCCCACCGCAACAACAGGTACAGCCGCCACCCAGTGCACCAGCTCTGCCCTCCCAGCAGCCCCTCAGCATTCGCCCCGTGCCTGCTCACCCGGGAAGGTGGGCATCTCCTTCGCCCCAGGCACCTCAGGCCCTGCCCCTGTCACCCCTGCTGCCCTCAGTGAGGAGGTCATTGACCTCCTGAGGAAGCTCATTGTTGGGCAGTCTACCCTTTTGAATGCCATCCAGGGTGTAGAAAGGGAGGTGCACCGGAGTAATGCATACCTGGAGGGCATTCATTCGGGTCAGGCTGCCCATCATCGATCGTTCAACGCTCTGGCCTCAGCACTGACGGCAGCCATTGTCCCTGTCTCCTGCCTCCCTCCTCCAACTTCCTCAACCCAGTCCCACTCCCCTGTACCTCTGCCTATCCCAGACACACCTACAGACCAGCCTGCACACACCCCAACACCCAAGGGAAGCTCATCCAGACATAAGCACCACACATCACACAAGCATTCACCCAAGCAACATCCACATGCAGACATGCCAACAGCCACTGCCTCCTCTGTGTCCCCCTCCTCCTCGTTTCCCTCCTCCCTCCCTGTGATGTCTCCACTCACACTTGCATGCACAAAATCTTCAGCCACTACGTCCATCACCAGCACACCCACCAGAACACTCCGCACACGTGCAGTCACCACCCACCACTACCATTTACACATCCCCTGTGTCCTCTCCCAGTGTGTCTGTCACCCCCTCTTCCAAACCACACAAACGCAGGCAGCCACCCACCCAACAGCCATCCACCTCACGACAGCCTCCAGCACAAGCACCTGCACCCAAAGACACCAGACTTCACTCTCCTACAACCACATCCTCTTCCGCCACTCCCATACCTACTACAACTACCCGTCCCTGTCTTTCTAAATTGATTTTCCTTTCCAACCTTGACCTCTTTCCAACAACTGACCCACCCCCTCCATCTCATAAGACTCCAATCAGCACCTCAGCCACCACAAAACCTGGACCTACGAAGACAATAGTCCAAGGATTTTGGAGTCCACCACCTTCAAGGCGAGCTACTTCGGCTAGGAGTAAAGAGACGGCCAGCCCACCCCCTGAAAAAAAAGCCAAGAAAGCCAGTGCCCGGCGCGAGAGGCCAAAGACAGCAGGCTCCAAAAGCACTACCCTGGCACCGTCAGGGAGTGGGGTGCCACCTGGCACACCGCCAAAGGGAGGAAAGGGCCACAGACGAGCAGGGAAGGGTGGCAAGGGCAGCACGCCCGACAAGTCCGATAGCAGGCGAGCTGCCCAGGAGGGCCCCACCAGCCCCATTCCAGGTGTGCAGGAGGACACCCACGGGCCCGGGATGGCAGCACAGGAGGGCCCCGCAAGCGAGAAGACAGATGTGCACGAAGGGCCCGGCAGCCACATGTCAGGTGGCGAGTGAAATCCATGTAATGGCCGGATCTGGTGACCTGGACACACATGTCAAGCACCGCTGAACAGGGCCCTTCAAGCCAAGCACCGCTGAACAGGGCCCTTCAAGTCAAGCACCGCTGAACAGGGCCCTTCAAGCCAAGCACCGCTGAACAGGGCCCTTCAAGCCAAGCACCGCTGAACAGGGCCCTTCAAGTCAAGCACCGCTGAACAGGGCCCTTCAAGTCAAGAACCGCTGAACAGGGCACCGCCGTCTCAAGAACCGCTGAACAGGGCCCTTTAAGTCAAGCACCGCTGAACAGGGCCCTTCAAGTCAAGCACCGCTGAACAGGGCCCTTCAAGTCAAGAACCGCTGAACAGGGCACCACCGTCTCAAGAACCGCTGAACAGGGCCCTTCATCTCAAGCACCGCTCCGCTGGGCCCTTCATCTCAAGTACCGCTCCGCTGGGCCCTTCAACTCAAGCACCACTCCGCTGGGCACCGCCGTCTCTGCACCGCTCCGCTGGGCCCTTCATCTCAACCACCGCTCCGCTGGGCCCTTCATCTCAAGCACCGCTCCGCTGGGCACCGCCGTCTCTGCACCGCTTCGCTGGGCCCTTCATCTCAAGCACCGCTCCTCTGGGCCCTTCATCTCAAGCACCCCTCCGCTGGGCCCTTCAACTCAAGCACCGCTCCGCTGGGCACTGCCGTCTCTGCACCCCTCCGCTGGGCCCTTCATCTCAAGCACCGCTCCGCTGGGCACCGCCGTCTCTGCACCGTTCTGCTGGGCCCTTCATCTCAAGCACCGCTCCGCTGGGCCCTTCATCTCAAGCACCGCTCTGCTGGGCCCTTCAACTCAAGCACCGCTCCGCTGGGCACCGCCGTCTCTGCACCGCTCCGCTGGGCCCTTCATCTCAAGCACCGCTCCGCTGGGCACCGCCGTCTCTGCACCGCTCTGCTGGGCCCTTCATCTCAGCACGGCTCCGCTGGGCACCGCCGTCTCTGCACCGCTCTGCTGGGCTCTTCAACTCAAGCACCGCTCCGCTGGGCACCGCCGTCTCTGCACCGCTCCGCTGGGCCCTTCATCTCAAGCACCGCTCCGCTGGGCACCGCCGTCTCTGCACCGCTCCGCTGTGCCCTTCAACTCAAGCACCGCTCCGCTGGGCACCGCCGTCTCTGCACCGCTCCGCTGGGCCCTTCAACTCAAGCACCGCTCCGCTGGGCCCTTCATCTCAAGCACCGCTCCGCTGGGCACTGCCGTCTCTGCACCGCTCCGCTGGGCCCTTCATCTCAAGCACCGCTCCGCTGGGCCCTTCATCTCAAGCACCGCTCTGCTGGGCCCTTCAACTCAAGCACCGCTCCGCTGGGCACCGCCATCTCTGCACCGCTCCGCTGGGTCCTTCATCTCAAGCACCGCTCCGCTGTGCACCGCCGTCTCTGCACCGCTCCGCTGGGCCCTTCATCTCAAGCACCGCTCCGCTGGGCACCGCCGTCTCTGCACCGCTCCGCTGGGCCCTTCAACTCAAGCACCGCTCCGCTGGGCACCGCCGTCTCTGCACCGCTCCGCTGGGCCCTTCATCTCAAGCACCGCTCCGCTGGGCACCGCCGTCTCTGCACCGCTTTGCTGGGCCCTTCAACTCAAGCACCGCTCCGCTGGGCACCGCCGTCTCTGCACGGCTCCGCTGGGCCCTTCAACTCAAGCACCGCTCCGCTGGGCCCTTCAACTCAAGCACCGCTCTGCTGGGCACCGCCGTCTCTGCACCGCTCCGCTGGGCACCGCCGTCTCTGCACCGCTCCGCTGGGCACCGCCGTCTCAAGCACCGCTAGCCCATTGGCAGAAGGGGCAGGCCCGCATCTGTGTCGGGCAGGGCTGCACGAATCACTCTGGGCACCATGCCTCCTCCAGAACCAGTGGAGTCTGTAATCCACTTGTGAGACTGTGGCTTTGCACTCCCCAAGATGGCACAGTGGGCAATCCACCCACTGTAGAGACTCGTGAGACTGTGGCTTTGCACTCCCCAGGATGGCACAGTGGGCAATCCACCAACTGTAGAGACTTGTGAGACTGTGGCTTTGCACTCCCCAGGATGGCACAGTGGGCAATCCACCCACTGTAGAGACTTGTGAGACTGTGGCTTTGCACTCCCCAGGATGGCACAGTGGGCAATCCACCCACTGTAGAGACTTGTGAGACTGTGGCTTTGCACTCCCCAAGATGGCACAGTGGGCAATCCACCCACTGTCTGGACTTGTGAGACTGTGGCTTTGCACTCCCCAGGATTGAACAGTGGCCATGGAGGCCCCTCGTGGATCTGGCATCGTGGACTCATCTGGCTGAGGTTCCCCCCCTTCCCTTCCCCCTGAGGTGCCTGTAGTTTTGCTATCTGATGCCCCTGCAGTGTTCTCTCCATTGGAGTTGGGTATCCTGTGTGGGCTTTGCCCATGTGTTTAGGCCCATTGGCCCACGAACAATGGCTGATACCCAATTTGGACAGGACAATTTACATATGTATATATAGTTATAGATGTTTGATATATTTTTTTACTTAGCGGTACAATATACTTCAAATTTCATGATCATTTTATTTTGTCTTTGCATTCTTCCGGGGGGTTTGGGGGTGTCACTCTGAGTTGTTGCTCTGCATTGATGTGTATGTAGTTGTGGGTGAGGGTGAGGGTGGGTGTGTCGCGTATGTGTGTCCCCGTAATTTTTTGCCTCCACCCTCCCCTGTGTCGTAGGTGCAGTACTCACCGTTGTCTTCTGCGCCGGCGTTCATGCTCCTGGTAGAGGAGCAGGAAGACAATAGCTGGTAGGATGTGTAGTTCGGGTTCCATGCTGTCCAGATTCCTCGTGGAGTGTGTAGAGGTGAGCGTTTTTCGTTCGTAATGTCTGTTTCCGCCGTGTTTTTATCGGCGGGGCTACCGCCCCGGAAAAGGTGGCGGATTGGTGGGTTGTGATAGGGTGGGCGGTACATTGTCTCCCGCCTGTCTGTTGGCGGTGACCGCCGCGCTGTTTGTTTGTCCCACCGTGGCGGTCGGAGTGTTAAAGTGGCGGTCTCTGTTGACGGTTTCCGCCAGGGTCAGAATTCCATTTTTTTTACCGCCTGCCTGTTGGCGGGTTAGCCGCCGCTTTAACACCGACCGCCAGGGTTGGAATGACCCCCTATGTGTCCTTAGTGTTCTGTGCTGCAGTATGGGCTGTAGCTCAGCTATCAGGTCAAGTATCATGGCTGAGTTCAACCTATACCTCTCATATATTTCCTCCTCTGTCAGGTCAAAAAGTGTAATGCGCACTCTGAAAATGCGCTCCTGTCTCCTCCTCCCTCTCCTCAAACCTGCCAGGATCCTCATCCTCCTCGCCATGACGTAGAGTGCAGCCATTGTGGTAGAGAGTCTGAGGCATTCTGGGCCTCTTTATATAGGTTGCACCTGGTTACCACCTGCTTTCACTTAGTGGTACTTTGCATGTGCAAAATGCCATTCTGCGAAAAATCGCTATTTGCGATTTTTTGATGCATCTCTTTGCGATTCGGATTTTGCGATTCGCATTTTGCTCCTCGCAATTTCCTACTGGAAATACCGAATCGCAAAATGCGACACGCAAAACCGGGTCGCACAGTAAAAAATCTCAATTTTTGCGATTTCTTTTTTTTGGCTGCGAATGCCTTTCATGCATCGCAGACCACGTTTTTGCACTTGCAAACGGCCGATTTTTGCAATTCGCACCGTTTGCGAGTGCAAAAACATTTCATACATCTGGCCTCAAAGGTCTAGTAGTGATCTGAAGAGTTGATCTAAGGCTCCAATATATTTATACCTGACCCTGGCTCTGAAGAAGGAGAAACGTCTAGACTTCCCCCACATCTGGTGCTTGAATGTCCTTCCTTTCCTTGACCTGGTCCCAGGATGTCTGGAGTTGAAAATGATTAGTGTGAAGTTCACTGTGTGGATGCTGAGGCAGCTCCTTTGAAGTGCAAGTGTGGTAGGTGACAGCTCCGTCCCTCCCATCAGGTCAGGATGGCCCAGCCTGCCAACACCCAGCACCACCTTTGTGATACTGTCTGTGAAAAATACTCAAAGGCCAATTTCCACCTACACCTAGTCAAGTGATCCAAGGCATAGGCTGCAGGTACCAAATAGTTAGGACAAGAAAATTCCAGCTTTCTGAAAGTGGCATTTTCAGAATTGTGACTTAAATCCCACTTTAACATTAAAATGTGATTTCAATTACAATTCATTTGAGTATAAACATTACAACCCTACTTGTTCCCTATCAAAGGTTATCAGTTATTACTGTAAATGTAATAAAGTAACTCAATGCTATCCTATGGGAGAGGTCGGCTTTGCATGAGTGAAAAATGAATTTAAGAGTTTTTCACTATCAGGACATGTAAAACTTAAAAGCACCTGACCAACTTTTCAAATACAACACAGCCTGCCCTATTGGCTCTTTAGGGCCTACCCTGGGAGTTACTTTTATCTATTGAAAGGAATGGATTATGGCTTGCAAAAGGTTTATTTTTCCAGGACGCAATGGCAGTTTAAAACTGCACTGCACTACAGTGGGAGACTTAAGACATGTTTGAAAAGACTGCATTAGTGGGTGGCACAATGAACACTCCAATCCCACAAGTAGCTTTCAATTTACAGGCCCTGGGTATATTTAGTACCACTTTACTGAGGATTTATAAGTAAATTAAATGTGCAAATCAGATGTAAGCCAATTATATCATGTTTAAACAAGAATAATATTTCAACAGGGGAGACCCAAGGATCAGTGAGAGACATGGGGTAATAACTGTACCAAAAACATGCTTGTGCTGAGTATCAGTACTTTTGATGCAAAGAACCAAATGAAGAATATAATTTATTCAAAGGAGTTTATGAAAAACGATTTCAAGATACATAGCCGCAAAGTGTATATTGGTGCAAATGTTCATTTTTTGGGGTGATAAGTTGTGATCAACAAGTGTATCAACAAACACAAAAGGCGAGGGCGTTTCAATCACAGAATGATTGGCAGGATTATCATCAGGATTCAATGGGATACAATGAGTCAGAGAGAAAGCTGAAATAATAATATAGAAAGGTTGATCAGAGTCAGGGTAAGAAAAAGAAAAGTGAGCCAGTACAAGGCAGGGACATTACTTATGAGACCGTACATACATTATGAAGGGTGAAACAGTTAAAAAGGAGTGGTTCCCTGCTGGCAAGTCTCAATAAAAGGGTCACTAGAAATGGCTTTCATAATAAGAATGGAATGAAGGCCTACTTAAAATCCTTGCTATGGGTTATTCTGGTGAAAGAGGGTGTGCAGTAGTACAAGAGGTACTTACCTGAGCGGGAAATATGCTGGATCCCCAATGGGGGTTTCAATCAGTCCTCAGTGGAAAGCACATTTGGCGCATGGGTCTGGGCCTCAAGTGCCAGATTTCTTCACAGGGCTCGAATCGGCCCAAAAATGGAGAGCACTGACTGGAAGCATGGAGTCCTTTTGAGACAATGAGTTCTCAAAGTGGAGTGTGATAGGGCAGCACATAGGTTAATGTAGGCTCTAGAAAGAGAAGAAAGACTAAGGGCTTTATTACAAGTTTAGAAGTCTTGCGACCATCAAACTTGCGGTGGCTGTCAGACCGCTGCATTCCTGGTGGTCCAACTGCCACATTAAAACCCTGGCAGACCACCAGGAGACCACCACCACCGCCAGGATCATGGATCCTGATGGGATGGAGGTGGTCAGAGTCATGGTCAGCCATGGCAGTGCCCATGACAGCACTGACATGCTGATCATGCTTTTCCATGGTGGATTAACCACCATGCAAAGGCTGTTGGAAAGCCAGAGCTGGGGGCTCCTCCTGCCAGCACCCTTGGAAAGTGCACTGTCTACTCCGCAGAAAGTGCATATTCTGAGGGTGTCGCTGTGCAATGACATTGGCTTTGGCTCCCTTAAGGGAGCCGAGGCCAATGCTTTGGCACTGTTTCCATCAGGCTGACCAGAGGAAATGTCGTAATACGATGTTTCCTCCGGTCAGCCCGCTTACATTGTAAACTGGTACGATGGCAGTCTCATCCCAGCAGCTTTGGCGGCTGGCTGGTCTGACCACCAAAGTTGAAATTATGCCCTAGGAACTGAAATAAAGAAACTGCAGACAGACTGGGCCCAGGGACATAAAAGCAAGTAGCACTGGGCAGAGTTTTGGAACGACAAACCTAAAATAAAACATCAGAAATATAGTTGCACAAAAATACTCAGGACAGTACAATAAACAACCACAATACAGTACAATAAAACATATGTAAATAGTGAAAAGAACCAAAAAGGCAAAAGCAACAAGTTTTGAGACTTAATATTGTTTCTGTATGAGGAGAGTTCATTTTAAATCAAGTCCAATTTTCCTCATGATTCAGGCCTCATTACAAGTCTGGCAGTGGGTCCGCCAGACCGCTGGCTGTCCCGAAAAGACCGCCATGTTGCTGGTCTTTCAGACCACCCTGTTATAAGTTACAGAGGTGAGCACAAAGGAGGACATCAGGAAAAGGTGGAAAAACCTAAGGGGCAAGGTCGTTCCATGTTCTCCAGACACCAGCTGCAGGCCAAGAAGACTGGTGACGGCCCTCCCAGTGCCCCATTACATCTCTTTCCCTAGGAGGAGAAGGCCATCCTGCATCCTGAGGGCTTGACAAGAATACCTGGGGGAGTGGAGTCTGGTAAGTCACAACACAAAAATATGTCACAGAAATGCTATATCATGCAAGCTCAAAGGTACCTTTTGCCACTGTCTTGTCCATGTACCCCAACACAATTCAATACCCAGAGTATCTGGGTGTTGACACTGTCAGTCTGAATTGTTGGACCCAACAGCACAGCTGTTAAGGTCCATCACATGCTATTTGTCCAAATGGGGTCTGTAAGTCTTTCAATATACAAATATAATCCCAGGACTCATGGTATGTCTCAACAGGTAAATGTATGCTCAAACCTAAATACAGTCTGCAAACAGATATCTCATACCCAACACTTGTATAGTGTGTGTAGTACAGAGAGTTACCTGGCTTCAACTCCCAGGAGGCACCAAATACCCTTTTTCCAATCTCTCAATTGAAGTGTATTCACCTGGGAGGATACCACTTGTATAGTGTGTATAGCACAGGGGCTGACATGACTGCTAAGCCCAGGAAGTTCTGTTACTGTTACTCCATGTACCAGCCCTGTGTGCTCTTGTCCAGATACCCTTGTTTTGTAACTCACAAAAGAAGTGTACTTACCTAGGAGGATATAATTTGCATACTGTGTGTAGTACATGGATTGGCATGACTGGTAAGGCCAGGAGGCTCAGTTACTGTGATTCCATTCGCCAGCCCAGTATTCTCTTGTCCAAATACCCTTGTTTGGAAACTCACAAATGAAGTGTACTTACCTGGGAGGATACCATTTGTCTAGTGTGTGTAGTACAAGGATTGACATGACTTTTGAGGCCAGGAGGCTTAGTTACCGTTACTCCACTCATCAGCCCAGTGATCTCTTGTCCTAATACCCCTGTTCCTCAACTCTCAGTTGAAGTGTACTCGCTTGGGAGGGTACCATTTGTATAGTGTGTGTAGGTGAGGGATTGTCATGACTGCTAAGGCCAGGAGGCTCTGTTACTGTTACACCACTCACCATCCCAGTTTTCCTTTGCCCGAATACCCTTGTTTGGTAACTCACAAATGAATTGTACTCATTTGGGGGGATTTCATTTGTATAGTGTGTGTGTAGTACAGGAATTGACGTGACTGCTAACACCAGGAGGCTCTGTGACTTTTATTCCACTCATCAGCCCAGTGTTCTCCTGTCCAAATACCCCTGTACCTCAACTCTCAATTGAAGTGTACACATCTGGGAATTGTCAATTGAAGTGTACACATCTGGGAGGATACCATGTGTATAGTGTGTAGTACAGGAAGTGACATGGCTGCTAAGGCCTGGAGGCCCTATATCTATAATTCCAACCACCAGCCTAGTGTTCACTTGTCCAAATACCCCTGTTGCTCAACTCTCAAATGAAGTGTACTCACTTGGGAGGATACCATGGGGCATATTTATACTCTGCTCGCGCCAGATTTGCGTCATTTATGTTTACGCAAATTCGGTACAAACCTAACACCATATTTATACTTTGACGCCCGACCCTGCGAACGTCCAAATTTCTCAGTGTGCCTCATTTTCTGGATGCGTGAACCCGCCTTGCGTTAATGACATGCAAGGTAGGCATTCCAATCCAAAAAATGACTTCAACACCCGTGTGCCATATTTATCCAACCGGGCAAAATGGTGCATGGCTGGGAGGCAGAGCCGGAAAATGAATAAATCCTGATGTACGTCAAAAATTAATGCCTGGGTCAGGGCAGGCGTTAAGGGACCTGTGGGCTCTTTTCCATGGTGGAAGACCATGGAAGAAGTCCACAGGTGCCCTTCCCTGCACCCAGGGACACCCCCTTCCACCCTAGCCCACCCCTGGAGGACACCCATGGATAGGGGGACCCATCTATGGTGAGTGCAGGTAAGTCTTTTTTTAATGTATTTTAAGTGGCATAGGGGGGCCTAACTTGGGCATGGCCATTGGGCAGGGGGACATGACTCCTGTCTTTGCTAAGACAGGAGTCATTTCCATGGGGGTTGTGCGTCAAAAAATGATGCTCATCAGGTTAGAGTCATTTTTTTACTCTAACCTGACTTGCATCATTCTTTGACGCACAACTCCCATTCTTCCCTATGCCTCCGCTGCCCGGTATGAGTCGTTTATTTTAGCGCAAACCAGGCCGCAGAGCCGGCTAACTTCATTGCATAAATAAGGCGCCCGGCTGGCACGTTGGAATGGCGTTAGCTGGCGGTAATCTTTTGGACCAAATCTGCCAAAACGCTGAATTGCGTCAAAAAGTATAAATATGGGCTCATGTGTCTAGTGTGTAGTTCGGAGAGAGTGACATGCCAGCGACTCCCAGAAGGCCTTGTGTCTCTAACTCCAAACACCAGACCAGTATTCACTTGTTCAAAGACCTTTGTCTGGCAGCTCTCTACTGAAGTGTACTCACCTGGGAGGCTACCATTTGCTAAGTGTTGGGAAGTAGAGGGAGTGACATGACTGAAAGGTCACATGGCCCTGTTGCTCTAACTCCAATCACCGGCACAGTGGTCACTTGTGCAAATACCCTTGTTTGTCAACTATCAAATGAAGTATACTCACCTGGGAGTGATCAAACACAGATCATGCCCAAATCAGTGACGTATCTGTCAACAGAGCTCCATCTTCACTTGGTAACCTAAGATGAAATATTTGAGGACAGGAATGACACCCAGGCCAATATTTACACTTTTTTTAGCGCCGCATTTGTGCCACTTTTTGACGCATAAACGGCGCAAACTTACAAAATACAAATGCGGCGCTAAAAAGTATAAATATGGTCCCCAGTGTGAATAACACGTGTTCATAAGGCCTCAAGATGCCTCACTGAATTGGTATTGACAGAAGGCCCATTCAAACTGCACTGTGCACATGATGACTCCAGTCACATATACAACAAAGTCTGGAATTTGCCTGCATCACACTCAACAAGCCTCCAAATGGGCAAAGCCATATCTTGCCTAGCCACTGTTTTGCCTGCACTGGTGAAAAGATGTAAATTTCAGGCTATCCACCCAAGTGCTAATGATCTGCACATTTCAGCAGCTGCTTGAGTCAAAATGAATTGGCTTGCTTTGAGCAGTGAGGTGAGTGCACATTGCACTCCCCTCAGAGCGCATGTGCGTTTGGCCGGTCGCCTTGGGCTGGTCAAACACACATGCGCAATAGGCTGTATCCTGCCCAGCAACTGTGTTGTTGGGTTGGCGAGAGCCTGCACAGGCTCCCAGTCTGCCTGGGAGCGCCCTGGCTGCGCACTCCCAGCCAATCCTGATGCTGCTCTATGCAGCGTCAGGATTGGCTCAGGGCAGAATGGAAGCCTGTGCCTGCGGTGACGAGGGAGAGGAGCGTTGCGGCACGACAGAGAAGGTAAGTGTTATTTTTTTAATGTATTTTATTAATCCCTCTCCCCCTGTGCCCTCCCCCTACCCGCTGCCCTGCCCCCATTGCACCCATGAGCCACGACTGCAACTACCTACCATTTCCAATGGAAGGAGTACTCTGGTCTTTGGACTCCCAATGGTATGGCATCTACTGCAATGATTTCATTCACCATGACTGACCTGTTCACTTTATATTTTTATTTCTTCCTGTCCAAAATGTATTTTCTGTATTAGCATTGTAATAAGTTCACCCATACAAACTCATTGTCTGCTTGCTTAATTTTCACATTTAGCTATGTAGAGATGTAAGACCATGTGAACCATATGATGAAGATACAAGCTACTTGTGCAAGTCGGGATATGTTACAGGTACAAGGTATCCAGCTCATGATTACAACCTTTACACACCAACACATTAGTCCAGATGTCTATTCAAACCCAAAATTGTATTACAGGGTTCAGCACAAAGGCGGTCAAAATGTCTGGACTATTGGAAACACGGATGAGTGACTCCTACTGAGTAAATGAACATATGTACAGGGACAGACCCCCAGAGCACTGAAGGAAAGGATTTGTCAGACATTGTCCCATAGAGTAGGCTGCCATTAAAGTGGTTGATGTCAGCAGCTTGGGCCTTATCACCTAGCACACCAAAGTAATCCAACATCACATAATCCAAGATACAGTCAGATGGCAGTAAAACAGTCCCTGATCACAGGGACATCATAATCCCATTCCCATGTATCTGGTGGTGTGACACAAACATATTTTCACGTTGTGGTACAGGCACTGTGGCCTACAATGATGAAACCCATCTACAGCTATATAAATGTCATACAAAAATAGTGGTTAGCCAATATGAAGGAAAAATGACTTGGTCAAAAGCTAAGACTACATATTTTCTGACCAAATGGTGACACACATGATGCTTAAGGCCCACCACAAGACACAAAACAAGTGCAATGGGCACTTCTGTACCTCCACCCAAACACTGCAAACTTTCTTGGTACAGGTCTCATATCTTCACTTCCAAACTATGCAACCTATATTACCTGGAATAATCCATGTACATTTTGTATGTCATAACAGCATCAGATACCTGCCAATGCCACAACTCTGAAAAGCCCACATAAAGATGTCATAGTGAAGGTACATGTCCAAAAAACAAAACATGGAGTATAGGCCTTAAACCAGACCTATGACACAAGTCATATGGCACTGTTTTGCTTATACTTCAGACTGAGCGGAAACACAAATAAAAGGAATTCTAACAAAGCAGAGCTCTTAGTCTGAGAAATTAATTTATTAAGTCACTTCTTAAGGTCCCTACAAGGAGGACATTTATGTTGAATGTCAAATGCAGTACACAAGTGCACTTCCAAAAATAATCACAGCAGTAGAATAATGTTGATCCTAGAAAGAAACAGTGAAAATACACCACTTATACATCTATATATAGACACACACTATATATCTATATATATATTGAGTATATTTTAAAGCACAAAATAAGAATTAAAAATGCATCACCATGGGGCGAGATAGGGACATCATCTCTTTGCCAACTTCAAGACGAGAACTCAGACGACTGCCGAAAGAGAGAAAATGACCCTCAATGGGAACCGGGCAAAGGCATCCCTTTCCCGGTAAGAGTTCTGTTTCCAACCCCAGTCATCAGGTTTCCCCTCGTAAATATCTTAAACAAGCTAGAGAGGAGAACTCTAGAAACTCTCCCCTCCCATACTGTAAGTTGTTGTTCTAATGCTGACTGTACCAGGTCTGTGTTGAAAGAGCACATTCAGAGATTGGCCACATCCCAAGGTGCGCTCCCAAGACTGAGCTGTTCCCTACCGTACCATAAACATTCTTCTGTTACATCCTCATCTTAACCTCACTATATGTCCCTGCCCTTGGTGAGGAGAAAGAGCACGAAGAGTGAAAACATGAGCAAAAAACATGTGGCATAAGTTGTGCGCGCAAAATTACCTGCACCACCAATGTGACAGTGTTTGAAGCTAAGTTAAGCACAAACTGGAGTCAGTGACCAAGATGGAGCAGTAGTTAAATACATATATCATTACACACAAGCAACTGGAAAACAAACTACATTGCAAGGAAACTGCCACAAACAAAGCAACATCATCAAGTTGGCGATGTGTGAGAAGATATCTTATCAAGCAGCCTTTGGGTGAATATTGCAGAGTAACAGCTCCCTAGCTGTTTCATAGACACTCAACTCCACACATTCTCGCAACTACAGTTCATTGTACAGTCACAGTCGTTACATCACATGACAAACACTCATGAAAAGTAGCTGTTGATGAGATCTTCTCACAAGTCAGCTCCTTCCTCTTCACCACTGTCATCTTCACTTGGCTTTTCAGGATTCTCATCCAGTGGTATGCAGGTTCCCCTTTTTCTGGAATGTATGGGATATTCCTCCACAGGGTGATGTTGTGGAGCATGCAGTATGCCACAGTGATCTGACACACTTTCCTTGGTGAGTAGAGGAGGGCTCCACCAGTCCTGTCCAGGCACCTAAATCAGGCCATCAGGAGCAAAAGCCTGATCCACTGGCGTCCATGTTCTTCAATAGGCCTCATTGAAGAGGACTTCCCCTGGCATAGTTAATTTACTCAGCAGAGTCAACAACCAAAGATGGTTTAGAAATGCGGAGTCTTCTGTTAAGGAAGGGGACATAGATGCAACAAGGAGTCACTCGCTTCATGATTGTAACACCTGACATTGCACACACACAATCAGGAAAGATGTGACTTACCAACCAGCCAGGCCCTCTCCGGGTGCAATTGCAACATCAGCTGTGGTATTGTGCTGTTCCACATTATGAAGGAATCATGGGATGAACCTGGATAATGGGCACAGACGTTTGAGATGCAGAGAACCGCCAAACAGACAACTTGCACATTGATAGAATGGAAGTTGTTTCTGTTGTGATAGACTTGTTCAGTTACCTGCAGTGACCCCAAGCCAAATTATGTGCCATCAATAGCCATCACTACATGTGGGAGGTGGGCAAGGCAATAAACATCAGCCTTGTCATTGGCTAAACCCTCATGTCAAGGGACCCTGACATAGCTGTCAATGTGTTTCAAAATTGCTGAGAGGAAATCCTTCAACACCAGACTAAACATAGGTTAGGACATACCAGCAAATAGGGCCACTGTATGTTGGAAGGGCCCTGTGGCTAGGAAGTGCAATACTGACATGACTCCAACTGACAGCACAATTCCAGTATTGTTTGCCTAGCCAGGCGGTATGACATAATTATATGCCATTGTTCCATGGTCTGAAGGTCAGGCAGTAGTTGGTAGATAGGAGGTTGTTGCATCCTCCCTCTCCCAGGGTACCTATATGTGTCAAGACATGATTTATAACATTAGTCAGTGTGTCGATAGCAACATACATGATGCATGCCAACAATATCATGTGGCAAAGCATTTCTGCCTGGATAGATATGACACACAGTATACATAACAGCTGGCAACTACACAAGGATCATGTTACCCCCATGGTTGTCAACACATGCCCAGAACATGGATTTGAATGAAACTCAAACATGTGGTTCACAATTGCCCCTCAAAATGTGACTGTATATTTGAACCCCCAAAATGACCTTTGGCGGTGGTACACCAATGCACTGCCGTCAAATAGCACCTGTGCATTACACTGGTGGTTGTGTAGAAGTACCTACATGACGAGACAGAATAAGGAGGTTTGTGATGCTACAACACATATATTGTAGGTGTGATGCAGTTTGCAAAGGCAAATACAGCATTTCATGCCACCAAAACGGCAGATGCCTGACATATTCCACTGGACATTAGGAACCACCCATAACCGCTGGTGGAAGTCGCTAGGCTGTTCCAACTGCGACAGACACAACCATAGGCAAATGTTGTTGCCTGTGGAGGTCGCGGCCCAATGGCTGTGTCTGTCGGTGGTAACGATTGCGTACGTGGTGGACTTCTGACACTGCTGCCAGCAACACCTCCACTACCTGAGCTGCTATGTGTCACCTCTTTGAGCAATCATGCCATGTGCAGCAGGTGCTAGCGGCCCTGCCTTCTCTCCAGAGGAGCTGGGCAGGCTAGTTGATGAGGTCCTACCCCTGTATAAACAGCTCTATGGCTCACCAAAGGAGCAGGTAATAATCTCATAGGCACAATTGATTTTTCTCTACACCATCCTTTCCTTTCTCACAGGCTAGAATATGCCCCTGTGTGCCAGTTAGACTTCTTGCGTGCCTGTTGTTGCAGTCTTTGTGGAATCAATGGGATATACATTGTGCAGGTATTGGTAGTCAGTACTATATGTTAGGTTCAGTCACATTGTGTTCTGTGAGGTTTTTGCGGTGCTAGATCCTCCTTGTGTTGGATGCACATAACTAGGTAAAGATGCTTCACTGCCATCCAATGATATCTCTTTCTTCATGATTGGTGTAAATGCTTGACAGCATATATGTGCGTGAGAGCCTGAGCTATGTATGCATCTTGTATGAGCAATTTGAGGATCATGTAAGCAATGTATATAGTACCACAGATCTTTCAAACCACATCTGGCCTTGCAAACTGTAGTCTGCAATCAATATCCTGACTTACTTTTACCTTTGGGGCGCCAAACACACCACATGCCAAATTGTTGATGGCCACATGATGTACTCAATACCAAAGAAGGAGAAGGTGGTTTTGGATGGACTGAGATTGTCCCCCTTATAGCCTATATGACATTACAAAAAGGCCCAGCCCCAAAAAAGATTCCATAGGGTGGACAAGGGAAAGGAAAAAAAAAAACTTTGTGTAGAAAAACCTTCGCCCGCCAGGGTTACCCTTTGGTGGCATGCTTCATCATTGGGTTTCCTCCTGTTCTGCTGTGGAACAGGGCATGCTATGACCAACGGAATACGAGGGAGCAGTGATGTAGTTTCATCAATGTGAATTCTGAGAGGGATAGGAGTGGTGGGGTTTTAGGTAAGTCAAAAATACCTGCCTCTGGGTACTATTACTAATTTAATATGTGTCACGGGGCAGTATGGTTAAAAAGGGGGCGTTGAACGTGGGGTATACTATGTACCTTATCTCCTGGTCCACCCCTAGACTTCTCTTCAGGACCAAGATGGGCTACCTAATATCACTCCTTGATTGACTATCACTAGTAAGAGCAATAACACTGAATGTTCTGTGGTGTAGTGTGGTCTGCTTAATTAAAGTGAAATATTATAATACCCAATGGTACCGATGTCCTTCTGAGATTACTGTGGAAACGAAAGAGCAACAGTTATCTTGGCCCTCACATAAGTCAGGGTGCTATTCGTATTGCTTATGGGTATGGTGCCGCTGATTTGCAAACTACACCCAACTCGTGGAAAGAAGCAAATTGTCTTGGTAGCATACTTTATTAAGGTGAAAAAGAAGTCCGCCCTCTGTACGTTTTCCAGATGCAAACAAAAGCGTGTACCAGGCTTGATAAGAACCATTGTGTGAAAAAGGAAGAGGAATGAAAGGTGTTCCTCCTTTCTTTTGATGCGCAGGTATCATTCCACATACCCAACAGTTAGTAGTATTTGTAGCATTATGAGTATGATGCAACATCTGAATGAAAGTATTATTGAAGTACGTTTGACGGTGCTTCTGCTCCTGATAGGGAAGCGTAAAGTAATAGTGATCCTCTGGTACTGGAGTAGTGACAACAAAAAACTCACGAGCAGGAGCCTTCTTTTCAACAAACCAGGTGATTATTGCTGTAACCACCAAAACAACAACAAACCCCATAGTACTAATGATCAGTTTGTTATTCATTTTAGCAACAGTGATAATCGACCCTTTTAGAAATGGATTAAAAACAATCGTTGGAGCTCTTATCCCTGGGCAGCCGCTGATTTCTTCACCACGGGCCAAGACGGGTGTCACTACTCTAATTCATGGCTGATCCCCCCACCTTGCCACATTGGCTCTCCGTTTCACTAACCCAGGGTGGTAGCTCAACCAGTTTGGTTAAAAAAAAAATCAGATTCTTTCCTCGGTCTCAAATTATATCGCGACACTCCAGAAGTCGTATGGTCCGGGAAGACCTCTGCAGATTCATCAAGTGATATAGCACGGCCTTTCTCCGCAGTCAAAATCTCTCGATGATCGGTCAGCACAGCAGGTTCCACCAAGGTAGGTAGCACTCTCTTGCAGTGAGTACTATGGACCCAATTCTTTCGGTTCGTCACTCGAACTGCTGTCCTTGTCGCAAGGAGCACCTGTTCTGGGCCTCGCCACCTTGGTTCCAAGCTGCTTGATCTTTCAAAGGACTTAATCATCACCTGGTCACCAGGTCGGAGTTCATGGCCTCCACCTGTAGATCTGTCAGGAAGTGCTTCTCGAACTTGTTCATGAATAGAAACCAAATTGTCGGTTAACTGTGCCAAATAATCATTCATCAGGACACAAGGTACATCATATACAGAATTTGGCTTAGGAACTCCCCAAATGTTCATTGGCCTTCCGAATACTATTTCGTATGGGCTAAGGCCGAGTCGAGAGTGTGGCACTGACCTAATAGACAATAATGCCAACGGTAATGCATCCGGCCAAGTTAAGGATGTGGAAGCCTGTATCTTCGCTAACTTCAGCTTCAAAGTAGCATTATACCTTTCCACCAACCGTGCTGATTGTGGGTGGAAAACCGCATGGAACTTCTGTTTGATCCCTAATCCTTTCAGGACATACTTAATAACTTCCCCAACAAAATGAGGTACGTTATCACTCCATAAAAGTCTGCAAACACCAAAGCTAGGGAAAAATTCTTTCAAAAGCACCTTCGCTGTGGTAATGGCAGTATTATCCTTTGCGGGGTACGCCTCTATCCATTTACTGAAGGCACAAACCACCACCAAGACATACTTTAAATTGTTGCAGTGTTCAAGCTGAACATAATCCATTTGTAGAACTTCAAAAGGTGCAGTTGGTGAAGCAAACCCTCCCGCAAGAGTACGTATCCCTTTTCCAGGATTGTATTGTAAACAGATCAAACAAGACTGTACTACTCTCTTAGCTGTAGTGGAAATCTCTGGATGCTCCCAAACTTGCGTAAGCAACTTCGTTATTGTTGAAGCTCTAACATGTGCCAGCCCATGTGCCATCCTAACCAAAGGTTGTACAAAAGCTATAGGCAATTTCCATTTATCCATCTGCTTATTCCGCCAACAGCCCTCATCATCCAGTTCTCCATCTTCAGACCATTGCTCACGTTCTTTTACAGAAGCAGATTTCTGTATATCTAATACGTCTTGTCTAGCATTATGCCAACGTTCAGCTTGTGAGTTCACTACATAAATAGAAGTAGCACTTCGCTGCATCGCAGTCTGACGTGCTACGCGGTCTGCAAGAGCATTACCTTGCCCTATCTTATCGGTCACTTTCTTATGTGCACTACATTTCACAATAGCTAGTTTCTTTGGATATGTCAATGCAGTCAAGAGGTTATGCACTAATTCTCCGTGCATTATCTGCATCCTGTGGGATGTGAGAAAACCTCTCTCCTTCCAAAGCAAACCAAAATCATGAGCCACTCCAAAAGCATAGCGGCTGTCTGTATAAATGTTCACACATAAGTTAGTACTAAGCTCACATGCTCGTGTCAAAGCTATTAGTTCAGCTCGCAGTCTCACATTCATCTGTCCATGGGAGGGGCATTGGAGTATCTTTAGTCAAAAGTGCTAGCAAAGGTTTGAAAATGTGTGAAAACCCTAATATCCATTGCCTACAAAAAGAAGTAAGACCAAGGAATGCCCGAACATCTTTCTGAGTAGAGGGTACTGGTGTGTCTAAAATTGCTTGAATACGATCTGATGTAAGTGCACGGCCCTCCTTAGACAAAAGGTGCCCTAAATAGGTTACCTTTAGTCTACAATATTGCAATTTCGTTCGTGACACTTTATGATGGTGTGAAGCAAGAAAAGAAAGTAAGGACAAAGTGCACTTTTCACATTGCTCAGGGGTATCAGCCGCCAACAAAATATCATCGACATATTGTATGAGAGCCACACCTTCAGGCAAAACAAAAGAATCAAGTTGTCCAAAGTCATAGTACAAGAACTAATTGCTCCCTCAACTTCCTCATAAAAGGTGGCTGTATTTTTCCACAGGTCAGGTAATGCTGTTTTAAGTGCCATTACATCTGCCCTATTCCAAGGAGTATACACCCAATTATAAATAAAATAACCCTTAGCATCAACAGAAGTTTTATCATCACTTGTACCCAATCCTTTAGGAGGAATATACAAAGGCGCGGCCTCCCACATTGGTGTTGCGTGAACTATCATAGTCTTATCTGTTCCGAAGATGGAAGCTTGCACCCCATCAGTCTGAGATGTCCGTGCAACTACGGCCACAGCCCTTTTCTCCTCTTGCAAGCGAACTGCCGTAACACATAATTTCACCAAACGCCTGATTGCATCAGCCACACGCATTTGCTTATGATCAGCTGCTACATCATCGGGCTCTAACTCATCAGAATATTTCCGATATAGTTCAATAACTTCTGTGCCAAATGCCTCAGTAAAATATAGCTATTCCTTTTCCGTCCACCCTTTCATGTTATCTAAAAGTTCAGAAGCAGAGACAACGCTACAAATTGTTTTAAGAGCAATAGATCTAAGCTCAGACGCACAGTCAGCAGGCAACATAGAGCGACTGTCTCGCATCTTCTGTTGCTCCGAACTGGAGACCTTAACTAACTCATGAGGGGCAGAAGGAACGACATACGGAGGTGGAGGGCGATCTAGTAACAATAAATCATCATGTGGTTTATTAAGGATAGGATAGAGAGGTTGCCTAACGGTGTATTGACCAGTTACCTGTAATTTACGTTCTTTCTCTTCTATCGCCTTTAGGTCATTTCTTTCTTTCTCTCTCATTTCCAATGCTTTCACATATACATTCTTCCGTTGCTCTTTCTCAAGCAAGGCTTGCTCACGCTTCACTCGTCCACGCACTTCTTTCTCCCACATTCGCACACAGTCAAACATATCTTGCCTAGACTTTCGCTTACACATACATTGTTCCACATACTCAATCTTTCGCAAATCAGATGACCCATGCATAGGCCAACGTAACTCAGGATCCACACAAGTGTATTTATTCCACAATGTGCTGTACATTATAGAAGAAAGACCATGTTTAACATACATATCTCTATTTGGTGTCCCCTCTGGGGGTGCCGGTTGCGATTCTTCCAGTCTCAAATTGGTACCATTACAAAAGCAATACATCCTACGAATTGCGCTAAAAACAGGCATGCCAAAAATAGTGCAAAATATGCAATATTATAATCAAAGTAGCACTTAAGGTGCCGTTCAAATCAAAATTAAATTGGAGAAAATTCTCCTCATTACCTGCCTATATAAATTGCAATTTATATATCAATTCAAAAGACACAAATTGACTAGTCACCCAAAACACGAGAGCCACAGTAAGTAGTGCTACACTACATTACCAAACAAAGGCATCAAAACCCACAGCAAGTGCCGTAAAACGGCTCTTACCAATCACAGGGTGTCCAGGTTCCAACTGCCAAGTTCTAAAATCGACCAAATGGTCACTGCATGACGAATGAACAAAAAGGATCTCAGTCGAGGACCGGCGCCACCTGGATGGTCAAATCAGAAAGAAGGAAAAAACGCCGTGGTTGCCAAGACACGGGTCTCCTCATGCATTGATCGTCCGCAGCGAGATCCCAATCCTTCGTCGCGACCAATCCGTTGGGCATCCGAGTCACCGATGAGTCCCTGTTCAGGCGCCAATTTGTTGAAGTAAGCCTCAGTAAGGCCTACTAGTGCAAGGGGTTCACCTTTCTCGGCACAAAGTCCTTAGACCATGTAGGAAGAAGTTGGCACAGAAACTGAAATAAAAGACAAAGGCCCATATTTATACTTTTTGACGCAAAACTGCGCTAACGCAGTTTTGCGTCAAAAAAATTAGCGCCGGCTAACGCCATTCTGAAGCGCCATGCGGGCGCCGTATTTATTGAATGACGTTAGCCGGCGTTAGCCGCCGTCGCCGTCTGGTGTGCGTTAAAAAAAACGACGTACACCAGGCAGCGCCGGCGTAGGGGAAAATGGAGCTTGGGCGTCAAGAAATGGGGCAAGTCAGGTTGAGGCAATTTTTTCGCCTCAACCCGATTTGCGCCATTTTTTTCGACTCCCAACCCCCATAGAAATGACTCCTGTCTTAGCAAAGACAGGAGTCATGCCCCCTTGCCCAATGGCCATGCCCAGGGGACTTATGTCCCCTGGGCATGGTCATTGGGCATAGTGGCATGTAGGGGGGCACAAATCAGGCCCCCCTATGCCACAATTTTTTTTTAAAAAAATACTTACCTGAACTTACCTTAATGTCCCTGGGATGGGTCCCTCCAGCCTTGGGTGTCCTCCTGGGGTGGGCAAGGGTGACAGGGGGTGTCCCTGGGGGCATGGGAGGGCACCTCTGGGCTCCTTCAGAGCCCACAGGTCCCTTAACGCCTGCCTTTTGCAGGCGCTAAAAAACAGCGCAAAAGCGGCCGTACGTCATTTTTTTTTACCCGCCCACTCCCGGGCGTGATTTTTGCCCAGGAGTATAAATCCGACGGACATGCCTCGGAGTCGATTTTTTAGACGGGAACGCCTACCTTGCATATAATTAACGCAAAGTAGGTGTCCACGCTAAAAAATTACGCAAACTCCATGGACTTTGGCGCTAGACGCATCTAACGCCAAAGTGTAAATATGGAGTTAGTTTTGCGTCGAAATTGCGTCAAAAAAAACGACGCAATTCCGGCGCAAACGGAGTATAAATATGTCCCAAAGTTTATTAACCTCATGAGGTGGTACTACAGTTCAAACAGCACCCTTAGGTAATGCTTGAAGTAGCACACTGAACTGAGAGAGCATGGTCCTTTTATACCCACGCAGGGGCTAAAAGGAGGTGGTACAATTATAGAAGCAAGACTTCTATACATATAAGGTCATGTGGAAATGCACAGTCGACAGGTAGGAGGAGCTGACAGTTTTCAAGGACTAACAGCTGCAGACCTTACTGAGCATGTGCGAAAGTGGGAGATGCTAAATATAACTTGTCACTAGGCAGATTTCAAGAGTAGTTAACAGAAAGGTAGGACAGAGCACATGGTGAGCACATGGCAACATGTGGCAAAGAAAATGGCTGCCATGAATACAAAATGGATTCCGCGAAATGTTCACAATAGTTACTAAATACAGATGTCTTCTGCTAATGCTTAATCTAATATCTGCTAAACTACAACACTGGGGACGGAGGTATGGGCCCGCTGGGTGGGTGCTTTGCTGGTGTTACCAGAGGGTGGAAGCTCTGTGGTGGCCTGTGACTGGGTGTGAGGAACCGACTGTCCCGAGGCCCACGATGGTCCGGGCTGGTCATCTGGATCCAGTTGGACAGAGCTGCTGTCATCACTGTGGGCCTCTTCTGTGGGTGGGGTGGAGATGTCTGGATCCTCCTGTCTGGTGACGTTGGGTAGGGGTCCTGCAGGGGTGTAAAAGCATGATTATTGCATGTGTGTGTGTCATGGTGTGCAATGGGTGGGTGACTATGTAACCCAGTGCTAGCATTCCTGTGTGGGGGATTGTGTGATGATGGTTGAGGGGGGTGTTATGGGTATGTGCAGTGGGCATGCTTTAGTGATGGGTGTCCATGCTTTGTTGTGTCATGCAAGGCTTGGTGTTGGGATGTGTGGTTTGTGTTATTAGTACATTTGTGAGGAGTTGGAGTGATAGGGGAGGGGGTGAGGGTGGGGGTCTGTGATAGCATGCAGGTAGGGTGGGGGATATGATAGTTAAGATTTGACTTACCAGAGTCCATTCCTCCACCGACTCCAGTGAGGCCCTCAGGATGCAGAATCGCCAAGACCTGCTCCTCCCATGTTGTTAGTTGTGGGGGAGGAGGTGGGGGTCCGCCGCCAGTCCGCTGTACCGCGATGTGGTGTCTTGAGACCATGGAATGCACCTTCCCCCGTAGGTCGTTCCACCTCTTCCTGATGTCGTCCCGATTTCTTGGGTGCTGTCCCACTGCATTGACCCCGTCGACTTTTCTTCACCATAGCTCCATCTTCCTTGCAATTGAGGTGTGCTGTCACGACTCACGTGCTGCTTGCGCCTGGAATTTGCAGATCGGGTGGCGTGAATCTTCAATGTTCGGCTTTGGCCCAAAAAGGGGCGACTCTTTCTGGTAGCCACGGTGCTGTAGGCAATGGAGACACCAAGAACAGACCGTGCCCTTCAGAAAGTAGCGCCAGAGGGAAAAACCCCTTCCAAGGGGAAAAACCTCCAAACAGGAAAAGTCCTGGAGAAAAACAAGAACAACAAACAGGAATCCAAAAGGAGCAAAAATCAGAAAATACAGAATGCTGAGTCCAAAACCAAAAGGCAAGGAAATCAGGAGCGAAGACACCAACTGAGCAGAAAGTGTTGCAGCGCAAGGAAAGAGGAAAAACACAGCCCTTATATACCAACAAACAGGAAGTGACCCACAGGAAGTAAAAGGACACCATCTTAGATAGGGAAACAATATATAGAACAGAATAGTAGAGGAACCATAGAGAATAGGGAACAAGGAATGCTGGGAAAGCACAGGAATCTGGGAAGGAGGAAAAGACATAAAGAAAGGCACACAACAGACTGCAAACAGAAGAAAGGACAAAGAAACGAAGAAAAACAGGTAAGAGGGTTCAGAGACCCCTGGGACAGTGAAAGGCAGAAGGAAGAACGAGGCCCCAAGCAAATCTGGGGCCTCGAAACGCGCAGGAGAGGCTGGGGGCGCGCCGCGTCTTAATAACGCGGTGCGCGGCCCGAGCCGAACGCCCGGTCGAAGTCGAGCTCTCGGCTCGCGCCGCACCGCGCGGCGCGACAGTAGGTCCCCCTCCCGAAGGCCCAGGTTTAAGAGGGAATAAACAGTGAAAGCGTTGAGTCAGGAGAGGAGCGTGAACGGAAGAGGCATCTTCCCATGAACATTCACTGAGAGGATAACCCTTCCAATGAATCAGATACTGAAGTCGTTTATGAAAAAGACGAGAGTCACAGATTTCCTGCACTTCATATTCAGGAGCATCATTCACAAGGACAGGAGGTGGACAAGGAAACTGACGTGAGTAAGGATCAGGCACATAAGGTTTAAGCTGAGAAACATGAAAAACCGGATGGATCTTCCATGTATGGGGTAAGTGAAGACGGACAGTGACAGGATTGACCAACTGGAGAATACGGAAAGGCCCATAGTAACGAGGTGTGAACTTGTTTTGAGAGAGACGTGAGGGCAAGAATTTGGAGGAGAGCCAGACTTTATCTTGCAGATGATAATTTGGATTGGTTGTACGTCTCTTGTCTGCAGCCTTCTTCATATACCTCTTGGTATGTAACAAATTAGATCGAATTAGTTTATGGAGTTGGAGAAGGCGTTTGGAGAAATAGTTAATAGCTGGTAGAGGAGAGTTGGATTGTGGAGAAGTAGGGAAAGAGGTAGGATGAAAACCATAGGAACAGAAAAAGGGAGTGACCTTGGAGGCACTATGGACTGAGTTATTGTAGGAAAATTCAGCTAAAGAGAGGTAAGTGCTCCAGTTACTTTGGGTAGAATTGCAAAAGCATCGAAGATATTGCTCTAGTCCTTGGTTCAGACGCTCAGTCTGTCCGTTGGTCTGAGGATGGAACCCTGAAGACAGGGCTCTATTCATATTCAGTATTTTACAAAAATGCTTCCAAAATCGGGAGATGTACTGAGGTCCTCTATCAGAGATTATGGTATGTGGAAGTCCATGGAGACGGAAGACATGATCTATGAATATTTGACCTAGTTCTTGGGAAGTAGGCAGCTTTTTTAGGCCAGTGAAATGAGCCATCTTTGTGAAAGAATCCACTGTGACCATGATAACCCGGTTTCCTGCTGATGGTGGGAGCGAACACATAAAATCAGTAGAGATAGTATGCCATGGGGCCGATGGAACAGGCAAAGGTTGTAGTAATCCTGCCGGTCTGGTGTGAGGTATTTTGACTTGGGCACATATGGGACAGGCCTGAACGTATCTTTCCACATCCAGTTTCCAGGTAGGCCACCAAAAAAATCGTGAAAGTAATTCTTGTGTGGCTTTGATGCCTCTGTGACCAGCTACAGGGGAATCATGGCACATTTGTAATGCTTTCTTTTGCACCTTGTTTGTAGGGAGGAATATCAGGTCTTGGTAATAAAAATATCCTTGTTTCTTGTACAATAATGGTCTTAGTTCTTCCATGTCATGGTCCGATTGGTTGGCGTATTCTTGTTGTACTTCTTCCAGGAAAGACTGAGCCACTCCAATGATCTTACTGGGTTCTAGAAGATACTGGGATGAGGAAGGAGAACACTCTGGATATCGGCGAGACAGAGCATCAGCCAGAATGTTTTGGGATCCTGGAATATATGTAATATAAAAATCGTACTGACTGAAGAAAAAGGCCCAGCGGGCCTGACGACTATTCTGGCATACAAAATTTCTTAAACATTGTAAATTACGGTGGTCTGTCCTCACCTCAAATGGTTCCTTGGAACCCATCAGAAACTGCCTCCACTCAAGGCAGGCTGTTTTCAGAGCCAATAATTCCCTTTCAAGTACGGAATAATGTTGTTCAGCTGTGGAAAGGATATGAGACAAATAGAAAACAGGATGTTCAAGGCCATCATCCTCTTGTCGTTGGAGTAAGACAGCTCCGATGGCTCTCTCAGAAGCATCAGTTACTACTATAAATTGCTTGGTGGTATCTGGATGTCTTAAGATGGGGGCTTGGGTGAAGGCTCTCTTTAAGCTTTGAAAGGCTGCTTCAGCAGCCTCAGTCCAGACAAATCCCTTCTTTAAATTGTCCTTCTTTAAGGTGTGAGTTATGTGGCTAGTCTGACTGGCAAAGTCTAGAATGAATTGTCGATAGAAGTTTGCTAAACCTAGGAAACATTGTGTTTCTTTTATGGTAGAAGGAGAAGGCCACTCTAGGATAGCTTGTACCTTTTCTTGGTCCATAGCTATGCCGGTGGGACTTAAATGATAGCCCAGATATTTGACTTCCGTTATGTCGAACTCACATTTCTCTGGTTTGCAAAATAGTTGATGATCACGAAGTCTTTGAAGAACTTGTTTCACATGGGAAGTATGGAGTTCAGGATTTCTAGAATAAATAAGAATGTCATCTAGGTAGATCACGACTGTCTGATTAAGTAGGTCTGAAAACACTGAGTCCATAAATCTCTGGAAGATTGCCGGGGCGTTAGTAAGACCAAACGGCATAACCCTATATTCAAAATGGCCAAATGGGGTCCTGAATGCTGTCTTCCATTCGTCGCCTTCTCTTATGCGTAAAAGGTGGTAGGCTCCTCGTAAATCCAATTTAGTAAAACGTTGGGCCCCTCTGATTGCTTCCAGTATGTCCCTGATGAGAGGCAAAGGATAACGATCTTTAATGGTGATTTTATTCAGACCTCGAAAATCCAGGCACGGACGAAGATCCTTAGTCTTCTTGGGCACAAAAAAGAGAGGGGCCCCAGCCGGAGACGACGATGGAACAATAAGACCACTCTGTATATTTTCGTCCAGATACTCCTTTAGAACTTCCCTTTCGGGTTCCGTGAGGGAGTACATCCTCCCAAAAGGAACAATTGTGCCGGGTTCTAATGGAATTGCACAATCATATTCTCGATGTGGAGGTAGCACAGGTTTTGACGTTTTTTGGAAAATATCCTGAAACTCCAAATAGTGGTCTGGGACCCCTTGGACCGTATTAATGGACATACCAGTGGCACCTTCAGTAGCTAAGGATCTTTTCGGAGACCAATACTTGTCGGAAGTAAAACAGTTCTCGTGACAAAATTGCGAAGACAAAGAGACTGTCCGGGTAACCCAATTTATATATGGGTTATGTCTAATGAGCCACGGAATTCCAAGAATGATGGTATGGTTAGGGGACGTAATAAGATCGAAGGAGATGTGTTCTTGATGGTTTCCCACCTGTAGACTTAACATCAGGGTAGTGGTGTCTACAGGACCAGAGGATATCAAAGATCCATCCACAGTGTGTACCTGTTCGGGTACTTCTTTTGCTTGAGTAGGAACTAGGTTAGCAGCAGCCCATGTCTTGTCCATGTATATACCACTAGCACCACAGTCTAGTAATGCCATAGTCTTTTCTTGACGACCGTCAGGAAGTTGTAACAGGACAGGAAAGATGAACAAGGCAGTTGTATTGTCATTAAAGGAGCTGATGGAAGGTATAGCTGTAGATCCCGTCCTCTCCCTTCTTACAGAGGACGGGAGGTGGCGTTTCCCGAAGGTCTGGACGGACGTACTGGACAGGTACGGAGTATGTGACCAGCAGAACCACAATACAGGCACAAACCTCTCTTGCGTCTGTCTTCTCGTTCACTAGCAGAGAGCGGACCTCGGGTAGTATCCACCTGCATGGGTTCCCCTTCGATGTCTCTAGCAGGAGTGCGAGGTTCCTCGGAACGCTGCAGGTATGCACGGGAGCTACTTGGTTGGGTAAACCCTCTACTCCTTTTCTTTTCCGATCTCCGTTCCCGAAGACGATATTCGATGGACAGTGCTTGATCCATCAGGCCACGAAGATCTTCCACTCTGGTAGAATGCACTAGTTCATCCTTTATTTCTTCTTTGAGTCCTCTACGAAATAATGTTACCAGAGTACGTTCCACCCAAGTGGTCTCTGCCGCCAGCTGACGAAAACGGGTTATATATTGCAGGACGTCTTGGGAGCCTTGTTGGATGTCGCACAAGGCTTCTTCAGCGGAGGCTTCCAATCCAGGACGGCTAAACATTTGTTTGAAGCGACTCACAAAGGCGGAATAGTCTGACAATACAGGGTCGTCGGAGGACACCATCGGGGTTGCCCAGGCCAAGGCTGGGCCGGATAAGGCACTGATAAGATAACCCACCTTGGTCCTGTCGTGGGAGAATTGAGTAGGTCGGAAGGCGAAATACACCGTTAAAGCATCCAAGAACTCGCGAAGCTTGGTTGGTTCACCAGAGAAACAAGGGGTAGAAGCGGAGATTGTCGGAACATCACTGGTGCGGAGGGCCAAAGCCTGTCGTAACGCAGCATTTTCATTACGTAGTTGTTGCAACTCCTGGGCTTGTTGCTGAATCGTGGTTAACAGAGATTGCTCCGGATCTGCAGCAGCCGCCACTGTATTATCCATGGTGTTTGAGGACGTCGGAATGGTTAGGCGCTGCAATCTGTCACGACTCACGTGCTGCTTGCGCCTGGAATTTGCAGATCGGGTGGCGTGAATCTTCAATGTTCGGCTTTGGCCCAAAAAGGGGCGACTCTTTCTGGTAGCCACGGTGCTGTAGGCAATGGAGACACCAAGAACAGACCGTGCCCTTCAGAAAGTAGCGCCAGAGGGAAAAACCCCTTCCAAGGGGAAAAACCTCCAAACAGGAAAAGTCCTGGAGAAAAACAAGAACAACAAACAGGAATCCAAAAGGAGCAAAAATCAGAAAATACAGAATGCTGAGTCCAAAACCAAAAGGCAAGGAAATCAGGAGCGAAGACACCAACTGAGCAGAAAGTGTTGCAGCGCAAGGAAAGAGGAAAAACACAGCCCTTATATACCAACAAACAGGAAGTGACCCACAGGAAGTAAAAGGACACCATCTTAGATAGGGAAACAATATATAGAACAGAATAGTAGAGGAACCATAGAGAATAGGGAACAAGGAATGCTGGGAAAGCACAGGAATCTGGGAAGGAGGAAAAGACATAAAGAAAGGCACACAACAGACTGCAAACAGAAGAAAGGACAAAGAAACGAAGAAAAACAGGTAAGAGGGTTCAGAGACCCCTGGGACAGTGAAAGGCAGAAGGAAGAACGAGGCCCCAAGCAAATCTGGGGCCTCGAAACGCGCAGGAGAGGCTGGGGGCGCGCCGCGTCTTAATAACGCGGTGCGCGGCCCGAGCCGAACGCCCGGTCGAAGTCGAGCTCTCGGCTCGCGCCGCACCGCGCGGCGCGACATGTGCTGCACCTGTGCTCCAAATAGCTGTGGCTCTACCCGGACGATTTCCTCCACCATGACCCTGAGCTCCTCCTCCAAGAACCTGGGGTGTCTTTCCCGTTCCATGGGGTGGTGTAGGTGATGTGTGGGGTGGTGTATGTGGTGATAAGTGTGGTGATATCTGGTGGTGTGTGGTGTTTTATGTGTGGAAGTAGTGTGGGTGATGGTCTGGTGTGCCTGTGGATGCTTGGTAGTGGTTTGTAGTTTCTCTCTCTGGCCTTCTTTCTGTGTTTTTGTCGTAGGGGTTTGTGGGTGATGTGGGTGTGTGTTTTATATTGTATTGGGTGTGTGGGAGTGGTGTGTGTATGTGTATCAGGTGTGTGTATTTCGAATTGTCCAATGTGGTTGTGTTTTGTAAATGTGTGTGTATTTTGAGCGCGGCGGTGTGTACCGCCAATGGAATACCGCGTGGATTCGTGATACTGTGGGCGTATTTCTGTTGGCGTGACGGTGGAGGTTTTTTTTCCGCCAGTTTATCACTGACCTTTGGTGTGGCGGACTTGTGTGGGTGTCTGGATTTTGTCGGATTTCGAGATGTGGGTCGTAATATCTGTGGCGGAATTCCGCGACCGCGGCGGTGTGTTGGCGGTCTTCTGCACTGCGGTAAACGGCTTTTACCGCCAATGTTGTAATGACCCCCATTATCTGGTCAGACTTGTCAAGATGACTCCACATGCTAAACGATTTGTCTTTGTCATCTTCAGCTTGTTAGGGGTTATAAGTGCTATAAAAAATGCAATATGATCTGAGGTCACATGTTTCAATCTGGACAAGGTCAACTCAACCTTCAATTATTTCATGGTCTGTAAATTCTGTCCCATGCGGTTAGGTAACACACAAAGATGTGTGATATGAAGCACTATATAAAATCAAGTTATCAGTTTTATTATCTGTTGAATCCCTTGTGTAATGGGGTAGATTTATAAATGATACATATTCAAATGTTGCCTCCAATAATTATCCAGTGCTCTATATGAATATATATCCTTGATAAATATTCTTCTTTTATGTATTTTAAACAATACATGATAAAACATTTTTTACAGAATTGCCATGTGTAAGTATTTATTCTCGTCAATATCATACCCAGACTAAACATGTTACTTTTTTAATAGCTTCAAATGATTTTCTATTGCGGGATTCACCAAAAATCTTTGTAACATTCTAGTTGAATTGATTGTGTCATTGGTTGCCAAATATATTTTAATTGCAAATTACTACATTTGCTCATTACCAGATTTACAATAATTATGCTCTCGCATCATTGTTCAGATTCTTTCTGATTGTACTTTCTGACTGATTAAATCCTGGGCAGACATTTGAGTCTCAATGTACCTTTCCTTATAAGCATTTGAGACCCATTCTTACCACTTTGTACAATTCAGGAGTACAGTTTCAGAATGAAAATGAGGAGATGAAGACAAAATTATTTCTGAGTCCACTTTCTAAACTAATATTGGATTCAATGTTCCGTTCCTGAAAAAACGTCAAGAGAGTTATCCAAGCTTCTTCAGGTTCCTTAAAAGGTATTGTAATATGCTGTTTGTAGAATTCTTGACCAATTTGCTCTGCTGATGATGGGCCAGTCACTCACTTGCCTGGGCTGCTCTGTTATTTGGCAAGAATGTTTTTCAAAGTGAACTTGTGAACAAATATGAATATGTCATTATTAAGTTAGGCAAAGCAGTGTCAGGCTACTGGATACAGTAAGACACACAATAAGGGAAACATGGAAGCAATAGCACACCGGACAATGAAAATTACACTGTTTGAAACTTAAAACTACATCCCCTCATGTCAGAGATGTAGTAACCCCAACTACTAGCGATCCAGCACATACAGACACACTTCTAGATCAATAGTAGTAGACAGAGTAGTGATTACTCCCCACTACTCAGACTCATTGATCACATGGATTACTGTGCAAGATGAAGGGAGCCCATTACCCCTACCTAGGGATCACTCTGGATCCACAGACGTACTAGACATCAAAGACAAGGATGGTGCAGTTTTACATGATTGTAATGTTAGGAGTCCAAAGGTAGAATCTGTAGAAAGAGGAAAATCAATAACCCAGTGGGAGGGGTTGACTCTCGCCACATGGAATATTGCAGGTGCTAGCCAAAAGCTGACGAATACGGACTGGTGAAATTTGGTCTCACCTTTTGATATCTTCTGTGTCCAAGAGTCTTGGATGACCAACGCCTTCTATGTAGATGCATTTTTCCCTTTGTTTCAACTGGCACTGGCATTATCAGCAGGAAGGGCACACAGAGGGTCTCACTACATTTTTTTCTGTGAAAATCTCAAAAGTTAATGTTGCTCTTAAATGGTCCTCACCACAGTTCTTAGTATCGTGGATATCATTAGCCAGAGAGCAAAACATTTTGTTGCTAAACGTCTATAACAACATTTTAAAACAAGAAGCATGTAAAGGAATTAATGTTTTAGATGAAATTCTAGATGATTTTTTCCTTCAATTGACGAAGAAAGTAATTCTACAATGGCTTGGGGATTTTAACATGACCTTGTATCCCATAAGAGATAATCATGTGTGTGGTATTCCAGTGGGTGAATGTGTGGCTAGGGTACATTGTAAACACACTGGAGTGGGGGACACTCTCCATACAATGGTCCTGAAACATGATTTAGTAATTTTGAGTGAGGACCAGTCAAATTCCACTGGGCTTTCCAGGAGGGGGGCACAGGGAGTACTATAATTTTCATACTGATATCAGCAGATGCCACCCACCTTGCTTTGGAATATCAAATGTTGGCAAATTGTCTTAGTGACCATTACCCGGTATGTATTACACTAGCACTAAAAACTAGTAAGAATCCCGGAGCTAAGGAGTGCAATCTGTCTTTACAAAGAACAATGGTCTATGGATTAAATGGGCAAAAATGGACTCATGTAGATTTACTTAGAAAATCATCCCAGCCAACATGGGGTCTGTGAAGGTGTGTCTAGAAAAAAACCTGGTCATGTTTCTACCCTATGGGAATTTAAGAGGTTATGTGAGTTTATTTCAGGCAACCTGGTGAACAATAGACCTATTTCAAAGATCGTCCCACATCAATGGTTTAATGCAGCCTGTTCCACAGCTCATAGACAACTAAAAGAGGTACTTAAAGTAAACCCACATAATCCTAAAAATGTTCAAAAGGCTAGGCATGAGTACCAGACTGTTGTGGAGGAAAGGAAGAGGAAATGCGGGAAGAGGCATGGGAAGATTTGATAGTGGCTGCCTCTTTAAGGGATAGTACCAGGTTCTGGGAGGTCACAAACCATCCTTTCTTTTACTACAGCACACCTAAGGTGGAAGTCATTATCCCGGAAGCTCAGTGAGTATTCCATTTAACTGGTGTTTTCCAACCTAGTGAAAGAGAACCACTGCAAACAGGAGATTTGGATAATTCCTCTCGAAAAGACCCAGCTTCAACATTTCTAGATACCCCTATTTAGGTAACCAATGTATTTATAGCATTAAATAAATAGACATCTGGAAAGGTGCCTGGCCTGGATGGGGCCCTAGTTGATTTTTTTAAATCAAACATCAAATTGTGGTGCCCAGTGTTAACAGATGTCCGACGAAGAGCAGTTGAGGGTGAAATCCCTGTCCTGGAAATTGGCCACCCTCTTCTCTATCTTTAAAAGGGAGATAAATTGGCCCCTGCCTGGTAAAGGCCAATTTCTTTAATTGACACAACTGAAAAGATCCTGGGATGGGTGATTTTGGCCTGTCATGATATGGGTCTAGTCCTGGTATAAGCACTGTAGAACAAACACTAAACTTGTACCTTATCATTGGCAAATATGTGAAGGCAAAAGGGAAGTGGCATTCACGTGGCCTTTATCAATCTTTTGAGTGTCTTTGATCTTTTCAAACAGGAACAAATTATGGGAAATAATGCAGAAAACGGGGGTGGAACCAAATTCACTTACCCTAATAAAACACCTACATCACAACCTCAAAGTCTCAGTCCAATAAGGACCACAAAGAGAATTATCTACTCAAATAAAGTCTCAGAGAGGCGTAATATGGATACATTTTCACTCCTTTTTTGTTCTTGATCTATATCAATGGCATTAAAGAATACTTATTACAGGCGGAAGTGGATGCCCCAAAGATAGGCGATTAATCTTTGCCTGTACTCTTATATGCAGATGATGTGGTTCTGATTGCTCACACCCCAAATGCATTGCAGAAGCTGTTAGATTATTTTATAGAGTATACAGAGGGCCTGGATTTAAAAGCAACCTACTCAAAATCATATACCATTACATGTGGACCATTATGCACGAAACGTACGCACTTTAGAATGGGGGGTACACTTTTAAAATTAACAATTGATTTTAGCTATTTAGGAATTGTTTTTAGCTCATCCCTAAAATGGAAATAACTCCTCCATATGAAATTGCAACAATGGGAAGGAATGTGGAGGCCATTTTCCACTTTGCATAGAGGCTCAAACATAAACCCTTGGCAGAGATGATAGCCTTGCATAAATCCAAATGCATCTCTGCTTCTCTATACAAGACTGGGGTACCAAAAGGTGGGCCTGCTCCAACACATAGAAAACGGATTTACACGTAGGATGCTTGTAGTTCCAAAGAATACTGCAAATTTAGTATGCCATGAAAAGTAGTGTCTAGCTTATATAGGTGACCAGATAAATAGCGCACCACTCCTTTTATGGATTAAGTACTGGCGAAATCCAGAGACTTGGTGAGAGCATGCATGTCAGACTGTTTATCTTTAGATAATGTAACATACCCTGGCTGATGTATGTAAAATCATGTTCCTACAAACTGGGCCTTATAGAAACGTTTACGTCTCCTAATCACATTGTGCCCAATGCTAAGGCTATTGTAAAATCTCGCCATGCAGATTATTTATGAAGCAGAGGTTATGGTGTGCATTGAATATGAAAACAGTTGAGTATTATGGGCAAATTTCAACAGTTAAATCTTAGATTTGGGATGGATTGAGAACGTACATTTTCATTTTTATTTTTACATATTTTAGATTCAATTTAATCTATTTTAAAGTTGTTTTTCCTACACAGTGTGCTTGTCAGCGTGACCTACCCCCATGTCACTGTGGTAATGCCACAAAACAGAGCACAGGTCATTTTATTCTATTTTGCTCACTATATTCAGGCCCAAGAAGCACTTTCTTGATTCCCCTGTTGTGGCAGGAAGGGATTAAGCATTATAGGCCTGCAATGGAATATTTACAAAAATTAACTACGATAGACATGTGCCACGCTGTTTTAAATTTTATTAGAAATGCGCTGGTGATTATAAACTGCTATGAGTTTGTAAGCTTTTAATGATTGCTCTGATTTTATTTCTAATTTTGTTTTTATGTCATTACCACCTATCATGGAAATTTTGAGTTTGTCATTTAAAGTAGGATTTTTATTGTTTCTTAATGACCAAATTTGCCTACTTATGCTTAAGTGTATTTATGTTTATAAACGTAATGTTTTATATGCTTTTTATGACATACTACCAAAATAAAGATGTTGATGATGAGAGCTGAGCTCACTAGATTGGCAATAGCAGTTGTTGAGACTCCTCACTGCTCACATTTTGCCAGATCTACAAGAAAGTGGCGATTCGCTCCTGATGGGCCACTTTCCTTGTGCTGCCCCACCTAACGACACCATGGTTGTGCCGTATTTATAATACATTGCAACATGGTGCTTGTTTCCACAATAGCAGCATAATTTACGATGCTATTGTGGCACTTCGCTAGTACAGCAAAGCACTAAGGCCCATAGGTTACTATGAGCCTGTAACTTTAATGCCTCCCTGCATAAGTATGCCATCCTTGCGTACATTATACCTATGATGTGGCGTAAGGGATTAGACAATGCTAGCTTTGCACACCTTTGTAAATGTAAATATGGCACACGGAAATGGTCTCCTTAACGACACATTAGCATACAAAAAAGAATCCCTGTAGTGTGGTGCAAGGACCTTGTAAATAAAGCTTGACTTTTTTCTTCACTTTTGTTCTTTTACCTCTGTTCGGTTCCCTTAGTTCCCTTGCACCCTCTACTTTTGTTCCTAGTTATCATTCCTCTCACACTTTCATTGAGTTTGTATTTCCATACTAGTCTTTCTCTTTCCCGGTGCTGCAGTGGTCTTCATATCTGGCTTCTGTGCTGTTTCGTGGCACACGAGTTAATAACAGATTACCATCTGCTTGCACCTGGTAAATCAAAATCTTTGGTATTTGTATCTTATACTTCCCTTTTGTGTTCAGACCTCCGAATAATGTGTGTTGTTTCACACGAGTGGAGACCTAACTTTGTACATAGCTTGACTTTTTCTTCACCTTTGTCGAATCAAATAAGGAATCCAATCTGGATCTTTCAACTACCACCTCCAGGAGTATCTCTCGTTCTCTCTTTCTTCTCTCACCCCTTTTTCTCCTTAGTCTGGCACTTCATTACTACTCTTATTACTACCACAAGGGTATGAGTCAAGATCTAGGGCGAGAGGAACGGACTGGTTTCAACTCAACTCAACTTCCAATACTAAATACATGACAATCAGATTAAGCAGAAGATTCTTTTTCTAATAATTGCTTTTCTTGTGTTTATCTTTAGCATTCCTCTCCGCGAGGACCTGTCAGAGTCCAAGCTTTCCCTTTTGATCACGGTTTCCAACCCCCTCTGGCGTTCTCTTGAGGACTGCTATCTTTTGTTTCAACTGTGTCCTTATCTATAGCATGTATTTTTGATCTATGTTCCTGATTTCCTACAATTTATTGATTGCTGTATGTCCATCTTTTCTGCCTGTTTTTGTGTAAAACCAATAAAGATTAACCGACTCAGCAAGCAATCATTTCCACAGTTGATGGAAAAACATGTATTGGCATAGGTTTTGTTGCAGTAGAATGAATTTGTGTATAGCTTTTTTGCAAACAAACTCAGCCCGAGCAGTATTCAATTTTATCCAACTTATATTTAATTCCTTTTACCCCCATGAGTCTGCAGAGTTTTTTCCTCCCTGAAAAATAATTTGTAATGCGGAGTAAAATAATGTTTTTTATAATTGAATATGGCTGAACTTAAAAATGTGTGCACAATTATTCTGTGCACAATGGCATTACACAGAAGAACACAGTCTTCGGTAAAATACGTTTTGATAGTGCTAACTATGTTTATATATGCAATATAAATATGACCTAAAAGGTGTGATTTTTACATACCTGTGACAATGAAAAAAACTCACATACTTTGAAGTTTTCCATCAGTCACTGACAAGGCTTTTAAAACAACTGTGCACAACTCTAATATGGACTTTCTGTGTTTATAAATGTTTTTATTGTTTGTAATGACGACTTTACATACGATTGAATGATGGTGGGTATTCCTTCCTTCTGTGTACTGCTACAGCCACCTTTTCAACGTCCTGCAATTAGTTGAATTTATTATGCTGACGTAGTAGTAATTATGTTTGATCTTGGAAGAATGAAAGGCTAACTCACGTAATTCCAGATATTTGATTTTATCAGGCACACAATTTACAGAATTGTGTTTTTGTTTAAAACCGAAATATTTTCTGGGAGTTATTTTCCTGTTTTGCTTAACATGTATTAATTCTATGAAAATATCCAAAACAAATGATTTGTAAAAGGAACTCAAAACTGAAAAATAGCGGTGCCACTGAGCCTTTGAAAACACCTCTGGGTGTCACACATGCATTGTGACCTGTTCCTGAACATGACATTCACATCTCAACAGCAGGAGTTGATTCCTTTTCTGCTTTAGGACTTTTGTATACGATTTTATTCCCTATTACTGTGTAGAGGATTCAGTCACGGGTCGCAGAGGGTGTGGGGGTTGGGACACACACATTACATAAAAAAATATATTTAGATAAAAAAACACTTACCTCCGCTCCTGCGTCGCTCCTGCACTGCTCCTGCGCCACTCCTCTGTTCCTCCGTCTCGCTAATGCTGCAGGCACAGGCTCCCAGCCTGCCCTGCGGCCAATCGTGATGCTGCTCAGAGGAGGGTCAGTATTAGCTAGCAGGCTGTGTTGCTGGAGAGACCCTTCTGCGCATGTGTGTTTGGCCAGACCGAGACGGCCAGCCAAACATACATGCCCAGAGAGGGGGCATGCTCAGCACTCCCCCTCATTGCTCATCGCCCTGTGGCCCCGCCCCTTTCCTCCAAAAATGATAATAAACATGGTTTATTATTGTTTCGGGGGAAAAGGTTTGCAGCTGCCGAGGGGGGTCCACTATCCTCTTTCCTTATGGAGGAAACGCCCCTGAGAGGATTCCACATTTGCATTCAATTGATTACTTTCTTGCTCAACACGGCTGTTATTGTTTCTTTTGTGGAACCATCCAATTATGTTTACAAGCTCTTGACTTTGTCTGTGTAAAGTGCTCTTGCACCTCTGAGTAATGTTCACACTACATAAAACTGCATAAATAATTAGAAATAAATAACCTAAACTACCATACGACCCTCCACATCATACGTGATGGAATATTTCTGGTCATAAGGATATGTGTGGGGACTTAGCTGTGATCAAATTGAGGGATGCTGGGTAATGAGCACAGCAGCTACATTTACAACTCAATTATTGTGTTGGGGAGATGCTGAGTTTTATTTCATTTCACTGCAGTCTGAAAGTATGGTTCCATGTCAGTCTTGCAACAGGACGGTACCCCAGAAAAGGTGTGAGGCCTGAACAGTAGGGATATATACATGTCAGTCATATGGCAGTTCTGCGGCTCCAAGAGGACTGTAGGGATGATGCTGAACATATGTTGTGTCAGTAATTTCACAAGAGTGGGATGTCTGCTGTGTGGTGCAGAGTTAGACTTGGGGTTGGCCCTTGTGGTGTAGGTTGTCTAATGCAGGCAGTCTAAAGGTCGCCAAGCTGCTTAACAGTCAGCTAGATTCCACTCTCAATTAGCCCTATGTCATTACAGTGTTAGAGAGTAGTGCTTTGTTAACTAATGTACATCTGATTATTATGGGAAAATAAACTAACATACATGCTTAGTGTTGGTATGAAACCCCAAGACAGGCTGAAAGTCACCCTCATAACTTTCACCCTTTTGGCACTAGTACTGTGAGCTGACTTGTTGTGTTACATCTAACCGTCCCCCCCACCCCCCACACACACACACACTTTTGTTTCTCGAGCTCACAGGGAGTTAAATATAGCTGTCATTCTCTGGATAAAGGAAGAGCAGATGACGTCTCTCTTACACCTCTATTGGTCATTTCACACAGAAAAAAAGGCAGGGAGTAGCAAGAGCCTACCCAGTAGCCTCAGTGAACATGAGAACCCTATCCAAGCTCCTTTGCCATTAATAAATCATGCATTTCTTGTGAATTTGTGCCATCCTGCCTGGCACCCTAACTTCCAAGCAGCTTTCAATCACTCACTCAATCAATCATATTTATAGAGCACAACTACTCACCCGTAAGGGTCTCAAGGTGCTGAGGGGGTCGGTCCTCTGTGCTTCAGTCGAAGAGCCAGGTCTTAAGGTCCTTCCTGAATTGAAGCATCAATGGCGACTGCCTGAGGTGAAGAGGCAAGGTGTTCCAGCTCTTTGCCATGAGGTAGGCAAATGATCTTCCTCCGGCAAGGTGTTCCGTATGCGGGGTATGGTGGCTAGTGCCTGTTGAGCAGAGCGGAGACGTCTAGCAGGAAGGAGAAGGTGCTGCAGTGGCTGAGGTAGGTGGGTCTTAGGTCGTGAAGCACCTTGTAAGCCCTTTTATGGACTTTGTCAGGAAACAGGAGGCTAAAAAGCAGAATATATGTTGATAATTAGGGTTTCTGATTTTCAGCTGAAAGTGATTTTAGCTAATAAAACACTTCAAAGGAGAGTATTTGCTTTCCAGTAGAAGCCTGAAACCTCCAGCTTTTCTAGCACTTTACGTGTTTTGGTGCCCTCTGGTGTCAGAGCAGAATAAGTGCAGCCTCTAAGCACTTTTGAGTGATTGATGGATGCTTCTGTTATGACCCACTCATGGTAAGCCATTAAATATTTTTATTTTGACCATCTGCAAGGACCCTAAGCATAATTCCATTCCTGTTTTGAGAGCATGTCTCACCTTATATCACTTCAACTCATTGTCCACTGTACATTTCTGATTAGATGCCAGCAGGCTTGCACTGAGCTATGAGCAGAGTCACTGTCCTGAGTACAAGGCATCACCATGATATCAGCCTCTTTCAGTGACAGTGTAATAGAGCTGTGCTTTCTTTAAGATATCAAGAGTGTGGCAGCAAAGATCACTATGCATACAGTGGTGCTCTAGGATCAAAAGGAAGTGTGAAATAGGATGTGCACATGAGGGACTGAAAAAATGAGAATGTTATTTGGTATGTGAAACTGTAATATAGGGGAGGTGACTCTGGAGCCCTGGTTCCATGGATCATCACTGGCATCATGTCCTGCTCTCTGCTCAACCTCCTTGTGTGTTTGTCCAGTTTAGGAAATGAGGGGAGGGGGTCACTGGCTGATACAGTTAGTTTAAGAATGTACATACAGAGAGAAAGTATTTGTGTGTGCATAGATAGATAGACAGACAGATAGCAAAGCTTGGGCATATTGGGCCTGATTCACAAACTGGGCTTTTGAGTACGTTTACACTTCTGAGTATATTTACACTTTTGAATAAGTTTATTGCTTTTCAGTATTCACAAACTGCACTTTTGTAGTAACTTTCACTTTTGTAGTAAGTCCAGTATTATACATCACCAACCACTGTTACGGCAACACTAACATCAAGAGTGTGGCAACAAAGATCACTGTGCATATGGGTGCCTATAGAATCAATGTCCTCCCATAAAGCACTGTACTCACTACCCTGTTCTTAGATTTACACTGTGGTGGTCAGAAAAAGTATGCCTATAGGAGTTGTTTTTCCTCATACAGAAGGACAAGAACCATATCACAAACATCTTTAGAAACAATGTAGAGACCCAACAGAGATCCATGCAACTGTCCTGATAAACTGTGCTATCTACAGCACATATATTAACTTAATGTTAGGTTAAGACCTATAGACAGGGCAGCTAAGAAATAAGAAGAGACAGCCACTGATTTCTTTCCTAGTATGTGCTGCACACAACATAATTTTAGCAAATGTAGGTGTGTGGACCTATTCTGAGCCTGCCTGCCAAATTAGAAGAAGTTCATGTTATAGTCCCATGCTCACCAAATTCAATTTTCGTTCCTACTACATTCATGTCAAAATGGAGCTGTAAATATATGGTGCAGAAATAAGGCCTGATACTTGCCAAAATCACCGGTACAAACCGCAATGACAATACTGAATGGAAACACAGTGAGATATGATTGTTTTGGCCTCCCAAGGCTTAGAATGCACTAGAAAGGTGAATATGTATAGAACACAAAAGTTAAAGTGCCTTGATAAATTCTCTCAAATGTCTGGGTGGAACACAGTTCCTGCACTGCTTTCAAATAAAAACAGGCCCACGTGCATGGAGAAAATTAGTGCCTAGTGGTCCTTGTACTGGCTTTCAAACAAACAAAAATTCCAATGGGCATGGCCCAACAATGTAAAGTAAATGCCACTTGCAGTGTGAATTGCACAGGCAAAGGGCCCAAAGCATACCACAGGCCCTGAAGTTCCTTTGCTAGCTCAGCTGCCTCATTATATAGCAGCAGTGTTTGCTGTCATCAAAGGCACATAGGTGACAGTATGCACATTAATTCCTTTAGCAGACCTCTTCCCCTTGATCAGGTAGAGCAGAATGAAGCGTAGATCAGCTTTCAATACCACATTTACTGAGGTAATTGCTCAGTCTTTTATTGGTTTCTAAAGACAAATATATTGTCAGTATGACACTGGCTTGCAATAACAGAACACCGAGCACCTGACAATATATATCTTATGACATAAGGAAAATATTCGGTCGATCTTTGTCATTTATCTGAATAATAATGAAGTAGCAGGAAGATGTGAAAATGATTATTTGCTGCAATCAAATCTGAGTGAGATTCTAACGTGCTACCATCTATGCACATCCTGCACATGTGGTGAGACTTGTGCTCTGGAAGGAGGAGTTTTAGTACTGGGAAATGATACGGGCAATGAGGTATGGGATTAATAAACTGAAAGTTATTTGTTAGAGCAAATTCAACGAAAAGGTGGGTAGAAGGTAATTAGAAGCAGGAAGGAAGCAAAGAAGAGAATAAAGGAAATAGTCAAAATTATTTTTAGGTAGTCAAAAACACCATTCCTATGAAGTTTTTTACAATTTTTGAGAACATTGGAAACACTACAACAGACCCACTAGAACTCACAACAAATAAAAAAAAAAACAGGAAAGTCAACTGATAAATAAATGTTCTTCACCCTGCTGCTTTTCGAAACAATGGCTATGGTGGGTTGCTAATTCGACTTTTGTGTATTTTGTCTGCACATTCCAGAGTTTTTAAATGCTCCACTGTATCGTGAAGGTAGGAAGAAATCTCAGACAGCAAAACATTTTCAGCTACAATCTCTGTACAACCTTCAGGTAAGAGGTTTACATTGAGGCTTTCATCTGCCAAGAGCCCTAAAAAAGCGTACCGTAAGGTGGGTAATGGTGTGTTACCTTTTATTTACAACACTACGAAATAGTAGTTTTACTTTTATAGGGTAGAAAACAACTCTGTAGAAAAACAAGTTTCATTGTGGAGTGATGTTAAAATCATAAAACACTGTGAGGCTAAAAATGTGTAGCAGATTCTCAGGTAAACTGTCAGGTTGGGAAAACACAGGAGTGCATGGAGTTTGGGGAATTATTAATGTAAAACAAAATAGCCAACACGGTTTTGAATAAACCTAATTCAGTATGAAAGTGTTTTAGCTCTGCATAATACTGTGATCTGCATTAATCATGCTTGTAGTAATGACACATTGTCCTGGTGCAATTTGCTTCACAACTTGGTCTTTGCTGAAGGGGCAATGAAGTAGATATGGCTTTGCAACTGTGACTGCTGAATTATTGTCATAATGCACTGGTTCTCACATTCTGCCTGCAGGTTTCTAACTTCCTGGTTCCTGTCAAGATCCTGGTGGTTTCTGCCTGTGCCTGCATGCACCGAGACCACGATGAAGGAGTCCAGACCTTCCAATGGATTGCCTTTGGCAGGCAGTAAGGTCCCAGTGGATGACCATGTGCAAACCATTAGATGGATGGGAAGAGGGGGAGGACAAAATATATGGTAACCGATTTGTTACATTTTCTATGTTGCTTCATTCGTTCAGGTCCAAAGCTTAGAATGGTGTGGCTCCATCGCCCGAGATGTAAGCCTCCATTTTTTGTGAGAGTGGTGAAACAGCTAAAACCTTGATTATCATGACATGCATTCACTCTCACACTAGTACAAAACCCTCTAGTTTTGTGGACTATGAAACAAAACAGGCCTCTGACCGCAGTCCGAAGTAATATTTGGACCACAACAGGTTCATAGTCACATAGAAAAAGTCGATTGTAGTTCGTAGTCTAATAGAAGTAGCATACGGACCGCAACAGGTCAATGACCCTAGTCTGTAGTCACTTAGAAGTATTATACAAACCACAACAGGTCCTGAGATCATAGTCTGTAGTCACGAAAAGTAGTATACAATATTCTCATGTTTGTTTTTTATTCTACTTTCATGAATATAAAATTCAGATGAGTCCATCAGATCATGACAATGGCTAAGCTGCAGTAGGAGAGTGAGGCAAAAGGAAGTGTGAAATGAAATGTGTACACGAGGGACTAAAAAACATTAGAATGTTATTTGGTATGTGAAACTGTAATATAGGGGAAGTGACTCTGGAGCCCTGGCTCCAGGGATCAGCATTGGCATCCTGCCCTGGCCTCTGCTCAACCTCCTTATGTGGTAGTCCAGTTTTTGGAAATGAGAGAGGGTGCCACTGGCCTGTAGAATTAGTTTACAAATGTACATAAGGAGAGAAAGTATTTCTGTGTACATTTGGATAGATAGATAGATAGATAGATAGATAGATAGATAGATAGATAGATAGATAGATAGATAGATAGATAGATAGATAGATAGATCTTATAATGTACATCTTTATTAGGATGGGACTTAAAAACATTTTTGTTGGTATGATGGTAATCAGATTGTATTTCTTAATGTTACTTCAGTTTCTGTTCATTTACAAATACATGTTTTGCCTTATGTGGCCTATCTTTCTTGGGTGTTCTTGGTAATGAAAAACATACATATTTAGAGATATGTAGGAGCAACAGAGCTAACAATTTACAGTGTATTTTTCCATTGGGCAATTGAGTGATCTTACTACAATGTTGTGCACTCAGAAGGGAAATGAACTGCAAATCATGGGCAAAACTGGCCTGATTCACAAACTGTGTTTTTGAGTATGTTTACACTTTTGAGTATGTGTACTGCTTTTCAGCGTTCACAAGCTGCACTTTTGTAGTAATTTACGCTTTTGTAGAAAGTTTAGTACTCTACATCACCAACTACTGGTACTGCGATACCTTTCCATTGAAAATAATGGAGAAAGGGACCTAAAGTAAGAAACCCAGTGAAATAATGTTACATTAAATTAAATGATTTAAAATAGTTAAGAATATAAATAAGTATATGTTAATGTTACAAAATATATAGAAATTGCACATGCATATTTTAATTAGTTATAAAATAAATTCATAATAGGTTATTACATATTTTATAATTAAGTAAATCTGTACTATTGTTATATATTTTTAACATGAATTTATGTTTATTTTTATTATATTTATTATTTATTTGTGTGTATTTATTTTTGTAAAGAGATGAATACACAATCCAAAAAGGGAGCACCCTGTCTTACATCTCAGCTCGAATAGCCCCAAAGCATCATGATAAATGCAGCCATTAGAATGAATTCGAATAATATTTCAAAAAGTATTTCACCATAAATGGGTGCGGCAAGCGCTGTAACGTTGTAGAACGTTTTTCACCATATGTTGGTGCGGCGAATGCTGTATCTCCGGACACGTGTTTCTGGTTTTTGGCCGTCATCAGCGGAGAGCAAAGTGTGGCAGACGGGGTTGCTTGAAATGCCACCTAAACGTATTCTCAGGTTTTTGTACCAGACACAGTGCCTATATACAAATTTACAATGAATTACTTTCATTTAATATCATATAAACAACACCACCAATGCTGCCAAAGGCAGCAATGTTCACCCTTATCTTGCACTATATATGTGCTCTCACTCTGTGTTATTTGCAAACCTTATTAGTGAGCACAATGCCAACCATCCATTGTAGCATGCTCATCTATTTTGTTTTTCATCATGCTGTTTATAAGTCTCCATTACTAAAATAAGCAAGCAACATCATGCATATCCAGATAGGGCAAGCCTTTGTTGTTACAAACCTTTCCTTTTGTGAGTATGATTTATTGTCCATGCTGACAAAATAAGAATTTGCTGACCTTATTTTTATTTTTACGTGCAGTGGCCTTTTCCTAAATGGTTTTTCGTAAAGAAGTGGCTGTTCGCCTTATACTGATCTTCTGTAATGCTGAAACCACTGTAGCATTATTTTAAATGGATTCGTAATGTTTTTACTTAACTGCTATATTTTAATATTTTTATTGCCTGTAACTTTACTGACATATGACGCTCTATCTGCGCTTGAGTCACCGCAAATGGTGTGTACGAAACCACTGTTCTCATTTCGAGGAGCAAACCTTTTTCTGTATCGGAGCGCGCGTGTATTTAAATGCAGCGTTCTTAGGATGCAATTACATCGAGACATCAAATTGGCAGCAACATTAAAGAAGGACATTACTTCCTGAAAGGAAAGCTGGCTACAATCTATATTACTATGGCGGCCATCTTAGACTCTTCGTTGTTATATATCGTGAATCAATACTCTACGTTTGAAAACTATCAATCAATTACTTTACTGTAAGCGACAACCCCTGTTGTTAAATTAGAGTCTCATTCTTAATTACTCACTAGTACTTCACTAGATTATATTACAAAAAACTGCACATAATGCAGCACACAAAATTCGATTTGACACTCAGCTGGGCAAAACACACTATACAGAGAAAAGAGATGTCCAAATTGTAATTTTTGAATAATGTCCTCATTTCATCGAGGCCATTCAAACCTCTTCTGGCAGTACTAAAAGTTTCAATTATTCTTGCCTTCATACAATGTTAAATGGAGGTACACACGTCAGCTGTTTGTGTTTTCTCTACTACATATAGGACTGAACATCCTATATCATAATTTCTGTGCCCCTTTTCAATGTAACGGTCGACTAGAGGGGCACTTCTTATTTCACATCTGATCCTAGACAGATGTTGTGAAATACGCACCTTTACTGGTTGTGTAGTCTGGCCGATGTATGTCAGCTTACATGGGCATATGATACAATAGACTACATTTCCTGTATTGCAATTGGAAAACCGGAGTTCCTGGTATCTTATCCCATTTACTTCAATGTTTTTTGTATTCTCTGTATATTGACAAGCTGTACAATCATTACATTTATAATGACCAATGAGAGGTGGTAACTCTAGCATTGCCCTCAGGTCATTCTTCTTTTTAAATGTAGCAAAAGAAGCATGGACTAATAAGTCCCGTATATTGCGGCCCCTTTTAAAAGAGAACAGTGGCTTTTTTATCCCTAATGGATGCAATATTTTCCAGTTTTTTGTCTATAATAGCTCTAATCCGATTCACTTTTGGGTTATAAGTTAACACACAAGTGAGAGGGATTTCTTTTTCTTTATCTCTAGGTGTTAATAAAGCTTCCCTTGGTCTGTACCAAGCCCGCTTGCAAGCCATCCTGACTATTTTTCTCGGGTATCCTCTTGCTATCAATCGTGATGTCAGATATTCCGCATTATCAAAGTAGTCTTCTTTATTGGTGCAATTTCTACGGATATGCAGAGATTGACCATAAGGTAAATTTTCTTTCAAATTCCGTGGGTGGTTACTGTAAAAATGCAATAAAGAGTTTCTATCTGTGGGTTTTTTATAAAGATTAACTCCTATTACTCCCTCTTGTGCCTCAATTCATAAGTGTAGGAAGTTGATACGTCTAGGATCAGATGTCATTGTGAATTTTAAATCAGGAGTAAGATGGTTGATCTAATCATGAAAAGCTGACAAAGATTCTGAGTTACCTTCCCAGATCATTAAGATATCATCTATATATCTTAGCCAGCGTTTTACATTTCTTTGAAAGTGATTGTTATTATTGTATATCCACTTGTTTTCAAAGTAGTCCATCATTAAATTAGCAATTTCAGGAGCAAAGCTGCAGCCCATCGCTACACCTTAACTTGTAAATACATCACTTGGTCAAAAATGAGGAAGTTACTTTTGAGGCAGAGTGGAGCCAAAGTCATTATAAACGAAGTGGGAACCTTATGTGGCAGGACACTCCTATCTAGATATATGTTCATTATCTCTAAGACCTCATTCTGTGGGATATTAGTGTATAGTGATTCAATATCTAATGTCACTAGTATCTGTGGGTCCTCATTATAAATGTTGTCTTCTAACATATTTATCATGTGCATGGAATCTCTTACAGATGATTGAGTAGCCCATACTAAAGGTTTTTTAAAAGTATTGACGTATTGGGCCAAAGGCTCGAGAATCGATCCCCATGCAGAGATGATTGGTCTACCTGGCGGATTATCCACATTTTTGTGAATCTTTGGAAGGATATATAGCCGGGCTTGCGTGCCTCGCTTTGATTTAAAAATTCTTATTCCTTTTTACATATCAAACCTTCTCTTAATGCTTCATCTGTTGTTGTTTCGATCACTCTTGTTAGACAGGTTGTTGGGTCTTCTGTAATAACTCGATAGTGTTCTTTAGTTTCAAGTGGGCGTACTACTTCAAATTTATATTTCTGTTTATCCAATATAACAATGCCCCCTCCCTTATATGCCGTTTTGATAACAATATTATCCAAGTTGGAGTTGAAGCAGGACTTGAATTCCAACAAGTGGGCAAAATCCAAAGTTAGCGCCTAGGAAGGACTTGAAGTTGATTGAGGGCTGCTCAGTGTTAGTCCAGTGAAGACCTTTAAGTTCAGACTTAGAAACTTGTAGTATTTTATTCAATGAGGCAAATCAGCAAGTTGAGGCAGACTGGAGATTCAACGTCGATACCTGCAGCTCTAATGGAGATCCTGGTCTCCTTCAGTTTTCCAGGCAGAAAGTTGTTAAAAAGTTTCTAAGTTCCAGCTTTTGCAGGTTGGGCAGGAGGAGTATACTCTTACACCAGCCAAGGGCTAAAAGACCTCAAGAACAGCACTTGGGTGCCAGGACTCACTCCCAGAGAAGCCATCATCAGGGTTTAGGGCAGGTCCAGGTCAAACCAGTCTGTTGGGCTCTTTTAGAAAAGTGGTCTTCTTGCAGCTTTTGTGTCCCTGTAGCTTAACAGAAGGTCTGCTAGCTGATGCTTGGAATCCACTTATTTTTCCTGGGTACAAGTGGGAGCAGGTCCAGCACTTATGGTTTTTCTCACAGGTCTCAACAGTAGGTGCAGTTCTTCTTCTATCTTCCAAAGGACTAACAGTGTTCTGCAATATTAATGCCTAGCAAGAGCCTGTTGATGGGGGTCACTCTTGACCCTTTCCTAACCAATACAAAAAAAAGTTTCCAGGGGTAAACCTACCAACTTTTACAGCAGTTCCTGTGCCCCCTACTGTAAACAATCCCACATTGCCCCTCTTTAAATCCAACATGTCTGAACCTGTGTGTGCAGACCCCCTGTTCCCATCCTAGATGTTTGGCCCGTGAAATGAGCTAACCCTTCCTTGTGGTTACTGAAAACTGGTTCTTTCTCTCTGGGATTGGTGCCTGGCTGGCTAGAAGGACAGTACTGATGGCATGCCCAGGTGTGAGCTATATCTTCTTGTGACAAGGCATACCTTTTTGAAGATAATGAAGTTCCTGGGTACAGCCCAGATGGTTATCTTGTCAGGTAAAGGTCTACGTCTCAGCTCTGAGAGCCAATTAACAACTAATTAACAAGCTATTCAGCTCCTGGGTGACAGTTGGCAGCATAAGCAAATGGACTTCTGGAAGCTTTAGGAAGGCTAAAGGTAACTTTTTGAAAGTACCTTTTGCAACATGTTTGTTACAAATCCAACTTTACAAATGAAGTGGACTTGTAATAAATATTTTTAAAAAGTCAAATAATTAACTTTTGTCTCTGGTTTCTAGGTGGAGATAACTTAATTTAACATAATAATGTATCCCAAAGCTTTCCTATGCAAAACCTAACCCTGCTACAGTGAAAATATTTATGGTAGTGCCACTCTAAGGACATGTTTACCACTAAACATTTGCATGTCTTTCTTTACACATAATGTACCCTTTCTTGTGGGAATTTTAGGCCTACATAGAGGTGACTTATTAAAATGTGAAAGGCGGGTCTAATCCAGTCAAAAAGGAGTTATTTTGACAGGTTGAATTGGCAGTTTAAACGTGCATAGCCAGGTTACTAGTGGCAAGCCTACAGTCATGTCTTGCAGTGTCACTTCAGTAATAGCACAATGGCAGTCGACAAGAGACATTTAACTTACGGGCCCTGGGTTCACTTTGTACCAAGTACTGGGGTACGATATGTAAGTTAAATATGCAACTTGGAAGTATGGGCAATTTTGACATGGTTTAGGGGTCAGAGCACATGCACTGGGGCCTGGTCAGCAGAACCCTAGTGTACAGTCAAAATGCCAGCAGCACCAGTCCAAAACTATTAGTGGTGAGTATGTCAAAAGGAGGCACAGTCTTACATTTACCTATAGTAATGTCTGTATATTTAAGGAGCATTCTGGTTTTGCTATTAGGTCAAGAAAATGATCAATGTCTCTTAGAATACTTCTAGACAAACTCACACTCTGTGTTACATCTCCCTCAACAAAGTTCTGGTTCTTGTGGTCATTTGTAATACATGTTTTCCACACCAAACTGCACTAACAGCATGACCTAGTGAATTTATCAATACCATCATGTTTGCATCAATAGCAGATTCTCTGTCGAACTAAGGCTAGCCTTGAAATACTCCAACAAATGCATTTGTACAACAATGCAGATGTTTTTCTTATGCTCATGATCTTGAGAACTTTTACATCTTAATGTCTTGTTTTTACATAAACAGGCTTATCAACATTCATATGGTAATCACCCCTTGTGCTGTTTCATCTGCTCTTCAATAAATTACCAGTTTTACTTTGTGTAACTGTTACCTACTCTCTTGTTTTCTTATGCACTGTAACTATACAGTTAGGTTTCAAGGAAACACTATACATTCTTCATGGTCCAAAGTGTGTTTGAGTAATCTGAATCTGTGAAGTCTGTGGTGCTCTGTGGTGTGCAATGATATGGCCAAAACAAATCTCAATATGTTCTTCTATATCAAAGCCAGGCAAGAGTGTTAACTTCACACATTTCACCACAAATCAGTTAACCTCTCTACAAATCTGTTAATGTTTGGAGAGTAAAGTGTAGTAAATGTATGTGCAATATCAATACCTCTAAAAAAGTCATTCAACTGGTGGGAGGTAATCTGAAAACCGTTCACTACAGAAACAATGTTAGGAAACAATTGGCCGATTCAGTGTTAGATTTGCTTAACCATTTAAGTTCTACCCATTTGGAAAAATAGTCAATAACAATGGTGCACCACTTTCAAGTTGGCAGTCCTGAATAAGGTCCCAACAAATCCATAACTATTCCTTTCCAAGGTGCAGAGGGAAATGTGTGAGAAACCATGTTAGTGTGTGTTTTTTAAAAGTTTTATCTGAATTGGAACATGTCTTTCATTTTCTCACATAGAGTGAAAATCATTCATACAAGGCCACAAATTCCATGCTTTCACCCTTTTTTTACTAGTCTCCCAATGTCATTTCTACATGCCAACAATATAATTTGCATGTGAGAAAAGTTGGTGGAATAAACCAATTACTTTTTGTTGATCAAACTATTCTCCATGCAGATATCATCCTTTATCTTCCATAAAACCGTAAACTCATTACTGACTGTTTTATCCTTTGGCCATCCCGAAAAGACAAAGGCCCTCATTCTGACATTGGCGGTAAATCCCACTTACTGCCACGCGGAGTGCCGCCAACATACCGCCACCACCGCGGATATCCGTTCACCATATTATGACACACATACACCAGTCTGTCACTCTTCAGCCACGCACACAAATCAACCACACCAAAGGTCAGTGATAAACTGACAGTATCAAAGCACACACTGTTACGCCAACAGAACAACGCCCACCACATTATGACCCAAGAATAACCATGGTGGACATTCAGCCGCGGTAAACCAATGGTGGTACACACCGCTGCACTCAAAATACACACACTCAAACAAAACGCCACTACATTGGCCAATTTAAATAACACACATCTGATACCCATACACACACCACACCCACACCACTATAAAAGACACACCCACATTACCCACAACCCTTTACGACTACAAACCATTGCCAACAGACTGACATCACGACTATAGACAAGACCAGACCCACACACACCATCACCTGTACACCACCCACGTACCCCACATCACACACCCCAACACATCACCTTACGCACCCTCACATACACCACTCATACATAACCCATGGCACCACAACGACACCCCAGATTCTCTGAGGAAGAGCTAAGGGTCATGGTGGAGGAATCCATCTGGGTAGAGCCACAGCTAATTGGAGCACAGGTGCAGCAAATATCCATTCCTAGTAAGATGGAGCTATGGCGGAGGATCGTGGACAGGGTCAATGCCGTGGGACAGCACCCAAGAACCAGGGATGACATCAGGAGTAAGTGGAATTACCTACGGAGGAAGGTACATTTCATTTCAGCAAGACACCAACTCGCTGTACAGAGGAGTGGCGGTGAACCCCAACCTCCTCCCCCACAACTAACAACATGGGAGGAGCAAATCTTGGCAATCTTGCATCCTGAGGGCCTGGCAGGATTAGCAGGAGGACTGGACTCTGGTAAGACAACTCTCTATTTCTATCACCCCCCTGCCTGCATGCCATCACATACCCCCACCCTCACCCTCACTCCCATCACATCACCACCTCACACCCCCCCCACCATCACATCTCACTCATCCCATTGCCAAGCCCTGTATGCCATACCAATGCATGGACAACACTCAGAGACCTGCATGGACACCTATCACTAAATCATGCACACTAGAGAGAATCACCTAGCCCACCACATAAAAACTTACACAAGTGAAAGCTGCCAGGGCAAATACAACCAAACAGGGCAAGCCACCCATGCACCATATGTCACACACAGAAACAATAACACTGTATTTACATCCCCACAGGTATCCCAGCCAATGTCAGCGGAGAAGAGGTGCCAGCAACTTCCAGTTCCCCCACAGAAGAGGCCCACACTAATGACAGCAACTCTGGTCTTCTGGATCTGGATGAACAACCTGGCCCATCAGGGACGTCTGGACAGTCGGTTACCCAGCTACAGTCACACACCACCACAGAGCCTCCCCCCTCAGGAAACACCACCACAGCACCCACCCAGCATACCCATACCTCTGTCCCCAGGACACGTCAATCAGCAGTGTGTCCACCACTACAGGGACCCCAGGGAACACCTCATACCCAAGACAATCAGGGACCTGGGGTCAGTGGCAGTGGGCACACGGTTCAGGGCACAGAGGCACAGGACAACAGGGAAACTGGGAGGAGTGCTGTGTACCAGGGGAAGGACAGGCCCAGGGACCCGACTCTCTAGGAGGCACTCACCGAGATCCTGGGAGCATACCAACATTCCCAGGATACGCTGGGCCAGATCCTAGATAACGTGCAGGAGAACAGGCGGCTGCAGGAGGGACAGTACCAGGGGATCAGGGAGGACATGCAGGCCATCAACACCACCCCGGTCTCCATAGCAGGGGTGCTGGCAGACATGGCCAACATTATGAGAGAGGCAGTCTTACAACAGCGGGCCCCTGCCATTAGCCAGACTACTGAACTGCCCTCCATTTCCGGTGCTGCTAGTGGACAGGAGGCCCGGCCACAGGACCAACAGTCCACCAGCACCCCTCCCCCTGCAGAAGGAGAACTGCCCCTCAAACGTTCCTTGTGATCCAAGCAGAAACCAGAGACTATTGCCAAGACCCCGCCAGGAAATAAGACTCTCCTGATTGTCACCCTTGTGTTCCAATCTGTCACTCTGTCCACCTTGAACTGCCATTGCTCCACTTTCTATGTCCCCTTGGATAATGCACCTGTGCTTCAAATAGACTGGGACTATACCCTGGACTTTCCTCCATCATCACCCCAGCCCATTGCCCTACCCCCGTTTCTTCATAGCACTTCAATAAACACACTTTGGAAAAATACAAGTATGGAGTATGTCAAATGATTTAAGTACGTATTCGTTTAACAAGGTTCAGATATTGTAAATCAACTGTACAGTAATGTGCACATAGGATAGACCTGTAGTTGGCTGCAATGAACACACCAGGAGTGATAGTGGGGAACCAACATCTGCAAAAAGAGTATTCAAAAGGGTACAGTGAGTGGGCATAGAAGTGGGAAATCCCAGCCTGCCAGTGACAATGTGAAACAAACAAATGACATTGAAATGAGAAGTTACACTGTCTTACCTGTGTGTCATTAGAAGTAGTGTCAAATCACTGCAGTTCTGTTGTCCTCATCCTCTGCCCCCTCATCCTCACTGTCCACAGGGTCCATTGCTGCCACACAGTCATTTCCAGCCTCCTCCTCCTGCAGAAAAGGCACATGGGCTCTCAAGGCAAGGTTATGCAACATGCAGCATTCCACGATTATCTGGCAGACCTTCTTGGGTGAGTAGCACAGGGATCCACCTGTTAGATGGAGGCACTGAAACCTGGCCTTCAGGAGGCCAAAGGTACGTTCTATAATCCTTCTTGTACGCCCATGTGCCTCACTGTAATGTTCCTCTTCTCTTGTCCTGGGATTCCTCACAGGGGTCAGTAGCCATGATAGGTTGGGGTAACCTGAGTCACCCGCAAATATTGAGGGACATCATTTAACCACACACTATCCCATATGGCCCACACCAAACCCATAAACACCCACATCCACTGGTTGGTAACCAGGGCTCACCTATTAGCCACACCCTGTGCCTCTGCAGTTGGGCCATCACATTTGGGATGCTGCTATTTCTCAGGATAAAGGCATCATGCACAGACCTAGCATACTTAGCATTGATGCGGGAGATGTACTGGTCTGCCAGACTCACCATCTGGACATTCATTGAGTGAAAACTCTTTTGATTTCTGAACACCTGTTCATTTTGCCATGGGAGAACAGAAGCAATATGTGTGCCGTCAGTTGCCCTAATGATGTTGGGGATATGTCCCATTGCATAGAAGTCAGCCTTCACTGTGGCCAAATCCTCCACCTGGGGGAAAACAATGTAGCTCCACATGTGTTAAATCAGGGCATCCAGCACTCTTGTCAGCACTATTGAGAACATTGGCTGTGACATTCCTGCTGCCAAGCCCACTGTCACTTGGAATAACCAGTTGCCAAGAAATGGAGCACAGACAGGACTTGCACAAGAGGGGGGATACCAGTGGGGCGACGGATAGCAGATATCAGGTCAGACTCCAATTAGGCACACAGCTCTGTGATTGTGGCCCTGTCAAGTCTATAGGTGAGGATAATGTGCCTGTCCTCCCTTGTTGCCAAGTCCACCAGGGGTCTGAACACAGGCTATGTCTCCATCTCCTATTCATCCACAGCAGTACCAATCTATGGGGCAAAAGATGAGGAGCCGGTCACAAACTGTACATTGTAGCCACAACAGTACAATGCATGAAGTGAATTTTAAATGTATAAGTGGTATCTGTCCTTTATGTACAATTGTGAACTGTGAGACAGTTATAATACAGGTCATGCTCCCCCCACCAAAATGGCGTTCACCTGTCCTGTGTGGAGGGACAGGTGGAAGTGAGGTAATTCTGCTGACGTTGTGCGCCATTGCGGGAGGAGGTCGGGAACCGCTGTGCAACGCCTCATTGGATAATATTGGGCCCTATGTGGTACAGTGGCCAATGGTGATGTACGCCACTCAGTTGGAAAAGGAATATCAGCCAAATCCCTTTATCTACCCTGGAAGAAAAAATCACCTCCCTTCTCCACGATGGAGTTAACCACCCAATACGACTCGACTATAACTACCATACTGGATCAGTTAGCCCCTCTAAAACTAAAAAGTTAGAGAACACCCCATCTAGAGCCTGGTTCAACAATGATCTCAATTTAGAGAGAAGACAACTAAGAGCTGCTGAAAGACTCTGGAGATCCGACCCCTCCTCCACCCACTTGGAGCAACTCAGAAGAGCACGGATAAGTTACAAAAAACACACACACAATGAAAAAAACTCCTTCTTCTGCAATGCTCTAGACAGAGCCATAAACCGCCTGAAGCAGCTCTTTAACATCATCAAACAACAAACTACCAAATCTACTCCCAACCCCCACCTACTACCACAGACACTTGTGTCAACTTTGCCAATTTCGTCAATGATAAAATCAAAGAGACTGAGCTTTCCCTAGAACTGGATTCCCCCCTAGCAAAGTGCCCCTCCTTCCTTCCACTAACAATTCTATCCCTGCTCCATAACTCTCTGACAACCCGCCTCTCAAAACTGAAACCAATCTCCCCAATCGGACGCAGCTGTCGACCCCTGCCAGCTGGAGATCCTTCCAACCCCTCCTAATATCAGACATCTCCAAACTTATGTCCACCTCCAAAACATCCTCCCACCTAGCCGACCCCCTCCTGTCTTCCCTGGCAAAAAAACACCACCAGTCCCTCTCCCCGACATGGACTAAGATCATCAATAGCTCCCTTCAATCCGGTGTGATTCCTGACTGTCTAAAACTAGGCCAAATCACGACGATTCTAAAGAAACCAGGAGCCGACCCCAACAACCTCCATAACTGCAGACCAGTCTCCAACCTTCCCTTCCTTGCCAAAACTCTAGAGGAATGTGTTCTCCAACAACTAGCCAATCATATCGATAACAACAACCTCCTCAACCCTCTTCAGTCAGACTTCCGTAAAGGCTGTAGTACTGAATCAGCCATCCTCAACATAGTAGTTGACCTCCTCAACTCCCTTGACTCCGACAGACCCTGCCTACTGATTCTCCTTGATCTAACAGCTGCCTTCGACACTGTTGACCACAAACTTCTTCTAGACTCCCTCCAGAAGAGACTCAGCATTGAAGGTACTGTCCTCCGCTGGTTTTCCTTCTTTCTACAAAACCGAACGCAACAAGTAAAACTTCTCAACTCAACCTCACCCACCTCATTAATTACCAGAGGAGTCTCCCAAGGATCTGTCCTCTCTCCCAATCTCTTCAACATCTACATGGACCCTCTTACCACCATTCTTGCTCGAGCCAATATCCCCGTCCATCTCTGTGCTGATGACACGCAATCTGAACAACACCCTTAAAGAAGTCCTTTGTTGGCTTTCTCATAACCATCGCAAACTAAATCAAGATAAGACGGAAATACTCCTCCTCTCAAAATCAAACCAGCTCCCTCAACTGCAAGAATGGCTAAAATCTATTGACGCTCTCAAATGTACCCTCACCCCGTCCAGCACGGTCAACTCTCTGGGAATCTCTCTGGACTCCAACTTGACTATACAGGACCACATCAAGAAGAACACGAACAACGCTTTCCTCAGCCTTAAACTTCTACACAAAATCAAATCCTTCATTCCCCAAGATGACCTCAAACAGGCCACTGAAGCACTGGTACTCTCAAGACTAGACTATGGGATCTCCATCCTTACTGGCACTGCCAAATCCCGACTCGCCCCTATGAGGTCTACCCTTCATGCAGCTTCCAGACTATTGACGGGTAACTAAAGATATGACCACATCTCCCCGGCCTTGAAGAGTCTTAAATGGCTCCCGATCGAGGCCTGTTGCTTGTTCCGCACGGCTTGCCTAACACACAAAGCCCTTCACACTGGGAAACCAGAATACCTCGCAAAAAAACTCTTGAAAGCTGGTCAAACTAGATCTCTTAGAAGCACAAACTCCCTCCTCCTGCCAAAATCCAACAAGCAAAAAACTCGGTCATGCTCCTTCTCAAACAACGCTCTGAGAATATGGAACTCCATACCCGCTCACATCAGATCTAACCCCTCCCATTAGGTCTTCAAGAAGTTACTTAAAGAATACCTCATAAACCAACCTCCACAACAAAAAGAATCTCTCACCCCCTACCCCACCACTACCAGATCTCTATCCTTTTGTTCATGACAACCCCTTTGTATAATCGGTCCGCAATGTGATTCTTAGACTTTACAATGTGTCTTTCTCATGTTTATTATCTTTTCTGTTGTAAAGCGCTCTGATAAACTCTCGGTCTTGCCAGCGCTATTGAAAACTCTCAAATAAATAAATGAATAAATACGCCGGCGGTGACGGTATGCACCTCCACGGACATCACCGCCATTTTCTATTCGTTCACTCACTTGCTACCTGACCTTCAACAGGAGAGGACCTACACTGCAAGTGCTGCTGCGGCCTGTGTCTGGAACCTACCATGGCGCATGTAACTTTGTAAAGGGCCCCTGCCTTCACCTCGGCGGAGTTGGAGAGACTGGTGGATGGGGTTCTACCCCAGTACGGACTGCTGTATGGACCTCCAGACCAACAGGTGAGTACACCGTGAGCACGATGCATGGGGCATGAATGCATGGAGTGGTGTGTGTGAAGGCCTCATGTATGGGGGGGTTCGTGGATATCCCCTGGGTGGCGTGCTACTTGTGTGCTGGGCCAGGTCTGTGCAAATGGGGATTAGAAGGGGCATGGTGGGCCATGAGTGTATGGATGGTCTGACTAATACCTTTCCCTGTTTGTATTTCCTCTGCAGGTCAGTGCCCATCAAAAGAAGGGTATATGGCGTGCCATCTGCAAGGACGTGCAGATCCTAGGGGTCTACGGCAGACGGAGCACCCACTGTTGGAAATGGTGGGAGGACCTGAGACGCTGGGCACGGAAGACGGGGGAGGCCCAGCTGGGGATGGCCTCCCAACGAGGAATGGGTGCCCTTCGAACCCTGACCCCCCCCCCCTTGATGGCCCGCATACTGGCAGTGGCCTATCCGGAGCTGGATGGGCGCTTGAGGGCATCACAGAAGCCACAAGGGTGAGTACAGTGGCCATCATTACAACTTACGCCTGGTGGGGTGGTATCCGGTTGGGGGATGTGTGTCTGTGGGTGCCCCCTAGGCCAGGCCTGACATTGCAGAGTAGGTCCCATGTTGGCCAGGGTTCTGATGTGATAGTCTTTCTACCTAGCTTGTAGGCATCCACTACTGGGCAGGGCTGTGTGGGTCCCAGGTATGCTGCAGTGGGCGGTATGTGTCCATCCCCATGCCCTGGTGACTAGCATTGTCACTGGTAGTGCATTGCATAGTGCGTAGGGCTGTTCCCTGTGTGTGAGGGTCACCAAGTGTATCCTTTGTCCCTCCCCCCTTTTTGTTTTGTCATCCTGTCCTTATGGGCATTAGCATCATCTGGCAGAGGAGCAGAGGCACCGGCGACGGAGGGAGCTGCATCCCACAGGACCCAGGAGGCAGAGTCCACCGACACTGAGGGCACCAGTGAGACGGAGCGCAAGGGGAGCACCACAGCGGAGACTGGAGGGGACAGTTCTGACACAGATACCTCCTCCGATGGAAGCTCCCTGGTGGTGAGGAACACCCCTGTGACCACCCCACTTACAGGTACAGCCGCCACTCCCCGTACCACCACTTCCCTCCCAATAGCCCCTCAGCGAGTTTCCTGTGCCTGCTCACCCAGGAGGTTGGGCATCTCCATTGCCCCAGGCACCTCAGGCCCTGCCCCAATTAGCCCAGCTGCCCTGAGTGAGGAGGCTATTGACCTCCTGAGATCCATCTCTGTTGGGCAGTCAACCCTTGTGATTGCCATCCAGGGGCTGGCAGCCCATATGCAACAGACCAATACATTTCTGGAGGGCATTCACACTGGCTTGGCGGCCCAACAGAGATCAATCCAGTCTCTGGCCTCCTCTCTGATGGCAGCCTTTGTCCCTGTTTTAACCCTCCAACTTCCTCTACCCAATCCCATTCCCCTCAACCCCAACCTATCCCAAGCACACAGGCAGATGAGCATGCACACAAGACAACACACAAGAGTGGCATCGGCAAACACAAGCACCACACATCATCCCTCAGGCACTCACATAAACACCATCCAGATGCAGACATACCAACATCCACTGCCTCCACTGTGTCCCCGTCCTCTTCCTCCTCCATCTCCCTCCTAGTTGCATCTAAACTCACACCTGCATGCACTACATCCACATCCACTACTGCCATCATCTGCACACCTATCAGAATACACACCTCACTGGAAGACACCACAGCAACAGCCATACACACACGTCCCCTGTGTCCTCTCCACTGTGTCTATCCCCCCTCCCAAGGTACACAAAAGCAAGCGTTAAGACACCCAAAAGCCATCTACCTCACAACAGCATCCAGCCCATGCACCTACACCAAACACAGCAATAAGACACCTCCCACAACAAATACCTCTTCCTCCACTCCCATACTTTCTCCCTCTCCTTGCCCCAATGTCCCTAAGCAGCTTTTCCACTCCACCATTGACCCCTTCCCTACCCCCCCGTCCTTCACGTCTGGCCAGGGTGGCTAAAACCCAGGAAAGCACCTCAGCCACCCAGTCCACGCGCCCAGTAGTGCCCACACCCACTTGTGGTGGCAAATAATCCAGGGCACCAGGCTGCCTCATGGAAAGGGTGCCTGCCCCAAGTGCTGTCAGGAAGGGCAAGGACTCATCCCCAGCTGCTGGCAGGAAAGGCAAGGAGCCATCCCCAGATGCTGCCAGGAAGGGCAAGGAGCCATTCCCAGCTGCTGGCAGGAAGGGCAAGGAGCCATCCCCAGCTGCTGCCAGGAAGGGCAAGGGGCCTACACCACAGGCAAGAAGGACAAGGGGCCTGGTGCTGGGACTCAGTCAGAGCCCCCACCACCAACCATGGTTGTGCAGCTGTCCGAGGCTGCAGGGGATGGGCAGGAGCTTCCCCCCACAACCAGCAGCAGCACCACCACCACCACCAGCAGTGGGCAGCTGTCCGAGGCTGTAGGGGATGGGCTGGAGCTTCCCACCACCACTACCAGCAGCACCACCAGCAGTGGGCAGCAGTCCGGGGCTGCAGGGGATGGGCAGGAGCTTCCCCCCACAACCACCACCAGCAGAAGCAGCACTACCACCACCAGCAGTGGGCAGCCATCCGAAGCTGCAGGGGATGGGCAGGAGCTTCCCCCAACAACCACCACCAGCAGCAGCATCACCACCACCAGCTTTGGGCAGCCGTCTGAGGCTTCAGGGGATGGGCTGGAGCCTCCCCCACCACTACCAGCAGCAGCAGCACCACCACCATCACCAGCAGTGGGCAGTCATCTGAGGCTGCAGGGGATGGGCAGGAGCTTCCCCCAACAACCACCACCAGCAGCAGCATCATCACCACCACCCCAGCAGTGGGCAGCTTTGTGAGGCTGCAGGGGATGGGCTGGAGCCTCCCCCCCACCACTACCAGCAGCAGCAGCACCACCACCACCACCAGCAGTGGGCAGCCGTCCGAGGCTGCAAGGGATGGGCAGGAGCTTCCGCCCAAAACTACTGCCAGCAGCAGCAGAAACACCACTGCCACAACTGAGCAGCCGTCACTGCCAGTGGATAGTCTGTAGACCTGCCTCCATAAGCTGTTGTGCGGCCTGCCCCCTGCAAATCCTGTGGGAATGACACCCACTTGATAGACTGTGCCCTTGCCCTCCCCAAGATCTGCATCACAGTGCACGATGCCCCCTCCAGAACCAGTTGGGAAGCCACCCACTCACCCCATCCTCCCCAGGATGAAGATCACAGGGCACGATGCCCCCTCCAGAACCAGTGGGCAAGTCACCCACTTGAGAGACTGTGGCCTTGCACTCTCCAGGACCAAGCACAGGGCATGTTTCCCCCTCCAGACCATGTGGGAAAGTCACCCACTTGAGAGACTGTGGCCTTGCACTCCCCAGGACCAAGCACACAGCATGTTGCCCCCTCCAGAGCAAGTGGGAAAGTCACCCACTTGAGAGACTGTGGCCTTGCACTCCCCAGGACAGAGCAATGGGCATGTTACCCCCTCCAGGACCAGTGGTATTGTTCCATCTGCCAGCTGAGGTTCCCCCCTCTTCCCCGTCCCCCTGCCTATTTTCCAACTGATGCCCCTGCAGTATTGCCTCCGTGTTGGTGCAGGAGACAAGTGGGGCCTTGGACTTTGTCATGTGGCCCTGTGGCCCAAGCACATTGAGGACTGGGCAGTGTCCCTTTAATTGTACGTATGTATATACTTTTAGATTGGATGTACATACTTCTACTGTTTTTCTATTATTACACTAACTTTCATCTATTCCTGTAGCCCCTGCATTATTCCTGAGGGGTACGGGGCAAATATGTTTTCTCACTGCATCTGATTGTGTGTATGGTGTTGGGGGTGGTAGTGTGTGTTGTGCATGTGTGTCACTCTCTTTACCCCCTCCCCTGTGTGCTAGGCGGCTGAACTCACTGTGGTCATCTTCACCATCATTGGTGTTTGTGGTGGAGCAGGATGTAAAAAATCATCAGAAATATTTGCAGCTCAGGCTCCAATGCGGCGTGGATGTTGCCTGTGTCTCCAATGGTGAATCCTTTCCCTTCTGTGCAGTGTTTCCTCCAGGCTTTTGATGCCATTGGTACCGTCCTGGAAAAGGTGGCAGATTGGGCTGTCATAATACGGTTGGCAGAACATTGGCTTCCACCTGGCTGTAGACGGCTACCGCCATGGTGGCTGTTGTTTCCACCCTGGTGGTTGGTGTGGTAAAGTGGCTGTCTATCTGAGCTCTTTCTGCCATGGTCATAATTTGGCAGTAATTACTGCCTGCCTGTTGACGGTATTACCACCACGTTTTAACTGACCGCCAGGGTTGTAATGAGGACCTAAATCTTTAATTCTATTCAAAGTGACATCATCATGTGAAGCACTGACCTATTTTTCCTCAGTAATAACTAGATCAATTCCAACTACAGCATCTTGCACCAAAGCCACAACACCAGCCTAATTTACATTTGATAATCACCCTTGTGGACTTTGGAGCAGCAATCTTAACAAACAATTTGCCCTTTCATTGGTATTTCTAGAAATATACACTTCTGAAACGTTGAATTCATATAACTTTGATAACATTCTTATTTGTTGCATTATTGTTAAATAATGTGATCAAGTGTCTAGGATCTGTCCTTATGGCAAAATACTTTACCCAAATGTATGCTTTGAAATGACCCATCCACAAGCAAGTGCCACCCTTTTGATCGTAGAACACTTCATCTCTGCCTGTGCTAAAGCTATGGAGAAAAAACACAGTTCATTCTTTACTACACTAAACTTGTTTGAACACTGTTCCCAACTCCATGTCATAACGATGCAGTTAGCGGAATCCAAGAAGGGACTCAAAGGAGCAGCATTCACAATAGCCTCCTTAATACCAAGGAATGCCTCGTCATTTTCTTGACTCAACAGCAACCTCAAAGGTGCTGCCAACCTAGTAAAATTGTCAACAAATTTTAAATAAAATTCACAAGCCCTAAGTAAGAGCTGAGATGATCTTTAACAGTTGGCTTGGTGACCTACTTAAAATGTCAGGTCTCTATCCTGAAGAATTCCTAACATTGGACTAAGAACTTATTGTGTTTATTCACCACAGCCACCTTCACCATGTTGTTCTGCTGAAACGCTGGCACTCCCTCAATGATCCTAAATAAATGCATAGGTTTAGTACCACTAAGACAGCTGAAGCCATGCCAAACGGCATCCTGGTGTACCTGAAAGCCCTTAAGGAGCAAAGAAGGTGGCATTGTGTATAGACTCTTTGGTTAGTTCTATTTAGTGATAGGTTGATTTTAGGCCCAAGGTGGTGAAACTATATCCCCATCTAATTTTGATAGCAAGACCTGAATGTGTGGCAGAGGGTGACAATCGACCACAATCTTTTTGTTCACTGACGTAAGGTCTACTCACATTAGTAAAACTCTTTTTTTTTTATCTAAGAGGAGGAACACTATCAGAGAAATCCAGGGGCAAAATCACTCCAAAGTCACACCATCTCTTGCAACATCTTTGCTAGTTTCACCCTTTCAGTCATGGGCACTGTCAGTAATTGGGTCTATAGTTGGCAGCGGTATGCACCCTGTCGAAGTAGGGACTACAATTCTAGTCAGGGTACATCATATACACACCCGGAATTAACCTGTGCTTATTCTCTGGTAGCTTGGCACAGAACAGTGAGGCTTAACTTAAGAGGCAATGTGTAAAGTATTTGTGCAACACCTAATAACAGTAACAAAGTGAAGACATCACAAAGAGACCCCACACCATTTTGGAAAATAGAGAATATTTATTGAGTAGAACAAGACCAAAACAACAAAGCACCGAGTAGAACTCAAGATATCATTTTTTAAGATTGAATGTAAAAACAGTGCTTAGAAGTCACTAGGGGTCAAAAGGTTACTTGCTGTTGCAAGGGTCTGGTGTGAATCCAAAGTTCAGGCCGACCGTGATGGAGGGTAGGCCGGCTACAGAATCCTCGCAGGGTCTGCTGAAACAGTACCTTTTATGGAGCAAAGCGCCGACGTTGAGAGCATGATGTGTTGGTTCTGATCCGCACAGTTGGGTAGATGCATCATTGTCCAGCCTCACAGTATGGACCCGCATCGGTGTTGAACTCTGTTGAAGGGAATGCGATTTGTCATCATCAAGCCATGCAGGCTGTATATCTGCTGTCATCAGGCAGTCTCTGCGTCACCGTTGAGGGAGCGATGCACCTATTTTTCACAAGCAGTGGGGTTGATGCGTTGCTTTTTGAGAAGACAGCTGCAGAACCCACTTCTGAGGCCTAGGACTGGAGGGGGCACATCAGGCAAGGGTAGGACTCACAGATGACAGAGTCCAGCAGCACCAGGAGAGTTGCAGGCAGTCTTTCATGTCCCTGATACTGCAGGAGAAGCAATACAACAAGCCCTTGAAGTATCTTGGGTTCGAAGATGTAGATAACTGGTCCAGTCCTTCTCACTCCTGGCAAGAAGCAGTAGGTAGCAGGCTTACATAGCAAAGCAAGTAGCAAAGTGGCAGTCCCTCCTACAGCACAACACACAGTAAGCATTAGGCCAACAAAGCAATGCAGAGTGGCAGCCCCCTGGCAGCCCAGTAGTCCTTCTTCCTGGAAGAGCAGAGTTCTGATATGGTGGGGTTTGGGGTCCAATGATATCCAGTTGAGCCTTTGAAGTGGGGGAGACTTCAAAGAGAGGCTTTTGAAATGCACCAGGTCCCTGCCCTTCCTCCCCTGGCTCCAGACACTCTGCTGTGGGGCTATGCAGGCCTTTATGTGGGGATAGGAGTAAATGTCAGCTCCACCCTCCCATCTAGCTCAGGAAGATCCATCAGGCTGGAGATTGGACATCAGGATGGAAATGGCACAACCAAGCTCCCTTTGTGCGCATGACTGTCTAGAGGGAATGCACAAAGCTCAGCTGTCATCTACCCCAGATGTGTATTCAGAGACAATCAGAGACACAGAGGCCCTCGTTATGACATCGGTGGTAAGACCCGTTTACCGCCATGCTGACTGCCGTCAACATATCGCTACCCATATTATGACCCACACATAGCAATCTGTCACTATACAGACACACATAAGTCCGCCAGCCCAAAGGTCAGTGCTAAACAGGTGGTACCAAAACCCACACTGTTACACCAACAGAACTACGCCCACAATATTATGACCCACGAATCACTGCGGCGGACATTCAACCATGGTAAACCATTGGCAGTACATACCGCTGGGCTCAAAATACACACACACATACAAAACAAAACCACATTGGACGATTCAAAGTACACACACCTGACACACATACACACACCACACCACTCTAAAACATCCACCCACATTACCCATATCCCTTTATGACTAACAAAAATTGCCACTAGAGAGAGATACAGCAAGAGCACCCACAGAATTAGAGCCACAGAACACCATCACCCATACACCATCCACGCACCTCACAGCACACACCCCAACACATCACACCGCACACCCTCACACACACCACTCACACTACACCCATGCACCACAAAGACACCCCAGGTTCTCAGAGGTGAAGCTAAAGGTCATGGTGGAGGAAATCATCCGGGTAGGGCCACAGCTATTCAGATCACAGGTGCAGCAGACATCCATCTCTAGGAAGGTGGAGCTATGGCAGAGAATCGTGGACAGAGTCAACGCCGTGGGACAGCACCCAAGAACAAGGGATGACATCAGGAAGAGGTGGAATGACCTATGGGAGAAGGTGCGTTCCATGGTAGCAAGACACCAGATAGCAGTACAGAGGACTGGAGGTGGACCCCCACCTGCTCCCCCACAACTAACAACATGGGAGGAGCAAGTCTTGGCAATACTGCATCCTGAGGGCCTGGCAGGAGTAGCATGAGGACTGGACTCTGATAAGTCAAATATTTACTACTTTCACCCGCCTACCTGCATGCCATCACATACCCCCACCCCTACCCTCACCCCATCACACCACCACCTCACATACAACCTACCATCACAACCCACCAATCCCAGTACCCAGCACTGCTGCACCACCAATGCATGGACACCACTCACAGCCCTAAATGGACATCCATCACCACAGCATACACACTAGAGAGAATCATTTAGCCCACAAAATAACTATTCACACAAGGCAAAGCTGACAGGGCACTCACAACCATAGAGGCCAACACATCCATACACAAGATGTCACATGCAGAAACAATAACACTGCATTTACTTTCCCACAGGTCCCCCACACAAAGTCACAGGAGAGGAGGTGCTAGCAACATCCAGTCCCCCCCAGAAGAGGCCCACAGTGATGAAAGCAGTTCTGCTCGCCTATCCTGGACTCTCCTCCACCCCCCCCACCCAGCCTATAGCAATACCCCATCCACTTATTAGTACATGAACAAACATCCTTGTAAAAAATACAAGTATTGAGTCTGTCAAGTGATTGAACTATGTATTTGTTTCACAATCTGTAGACATTGCAATTCAACTGTACAGTAATGTATACTTAGTCATGACCTGTAGTTTGCTGCAGTCAATACACCAGGAGCCAGAGTAGGGCACAGATATCTGTAAATAGATATGTCAAAGGGTACAGTAAGTGGCCATTTTAGTGGGACTATCAGCCTGGCAGTGAAAATTTACAATAGAAAACTGCAATGGAAGGTGAAGTTACAGTGTCTTACCTGTATGTCACTGGAATTACTGTTGAATGATTGCTGTTCTGTTGTCCACATCCTCATCCTCTGCCTCATCTTCAACACTGTCCACAGAGGCCACCACTGCCACATGCCCATCTCCAGCCTCATCCTTATGCAGAAAATGCACCTGGCAACGTAAGGCAAGGATGTGCAACATGCAAGATGCCACAATGATCTGGCACACCTTCTTGGGTGAGTAGCACAGGGAACCACCTGTTAGATGGAGGCACCAAAACCTGGCCTTTAGGTGGCCAAACGTTTGCTCTATAATTCTTCTTGTTCGCCAATGTGCCTCATTGTAAAGTTCCTGTGCCCTTGTCCTGGGATTCCTCACTGGGGTCAGTAGCCATGAGAGGTTGGGGTAACTAGAGTCACCTGCAAATACCAAGGGATACGTGTTAGCCAGACACTAGCCCTTAGGGCCAACCTCATACCCATACACCAACATATATTGGGTGGGGACCATGGACTCACCTATTAGCTACACCCTGTGCCTCTGGAGTTGAGCCATCACATATGAGATGCTGCTATTCCTCAAGATAAAGGCATCATGCACAGACCCAGGATACTTTGCATTCACATGGGAGATGTAATGGTCTGCCAGGCACACTATCTGCACATTCACAGAGAGAAAGCTCTTTCAATTTCTGAACACCTGTTCATTTCTCTTGGGGGGGGGACAAAGGCAATATGTGTACCATCTATTGCCCCAATAATGTCGGGGATATGTCCCATTGCATAGAAGTAAGCTTTCACTGTGGCTAAATCCTCCACCTAGGGGAAAACGATGTAGCTGCACATGTGTTTCATCAGGGCAGACATCACTCTGGTCAGCACTATTGAGAACATTGGCTGAGACATTCCTACTGCCAAGCCCACTGTCACTTGGAGGGAGCCACTTGCCAAGAAATGGAGCACAGATAGGACTTGCACAAGAGGGGGATCCCAGTGGGGTGATGGATATCAGAGATCAGGTCTTGCTCCAATTGGGCACACAGCTCTTGGATTGTGGCCCTGTCAAGTCTGTAGGTGAGGATAATGTGCCTGTCCTCCATTGTTGCCAAGTTCACCAGGGGCCTGTACACGGGGGTGTCTCCATCTCCCATTCATCCTCAGCGGTTGTAATCTGGGGGGCAAAACTATGAGCACCTGGTCAGTTTTCAACATTTCCTAAATGTACAGTGCATTGCATGTTGTGACAGAAACAGTATGTTGATGTATAGGCCCAAATTGTGCCTATGTGTGCTGTGACGCAGTTAGGTGCCATGGCCTGCTCCCTCCCCTGAAATGGCGGCCACCTGTCCTGTGTGGATGGACAGGTGGAAATGAGGTAATGCCGCTGACGTTGTGCGCTGTTGTGGGAGGCGGTCGAGTACAGCCGTGCAACTCCTCATTGGTTAACATTGGGCCCTATGAGTTACAGTAGCCAACGGTGATGTATGCCGGTGGTGACGGCACACCCCGCTGCGGACGTGACTGCCATATTCTATCTGTTCACTCACTTTTACCTGACCTTTAATAGGAGAGGAACTACACTGCAAGTGCTGCTGTGACCTGTGTCTGGAACCTACCATGGCTCGTGTCACTGGGGAAAGGGCCCCTGGCTTCACCGCTGCAGAGTTGGAGAGACTGGTGGATGGGGTCCTACCCCAGTACTGAGTGCTGTATGAGCCTCCAGACCAACAGGTGAATACACTGTGAGCACGATGCATGGGGCATGAATGCATGGAGTGCTGTACGTGAGGGCCTTGTGTAAGAGGGGGGTGGTTGAGGGGTGCTGGGCTGCGTGCTGCATGTATTGTGGGCAATGTATGTGCGTAAGGGGATGGGAGGGAAATGGTGTAAAAGGCAGGACGGTATGACTGATCCCCTTTTTCTATGTGTATTTCCTCCGCAGTTCAGCGCCCATCAGAAAAAGTGTATATGACATGCCATCGCCAAGGATGTGTGGACTCTGGGGGTCTACGGCAGGCAGAGCACCCACTGTCGCAAACGGTGGGAGGACCTGAGACGCTGGGCACGGAAGACAGCTATGGCTCAGCTGGGGATGGCCTCCCATCGAGGAAGGGGTGCCCGTCGAATCCTGACCCCACTGATGTTCCGCATACCAGCGGTGGCCTATCCGGAGCTGGATGGCCGCTTGAGGGAATCACTGCAGCCACAAGGGGGTGAGTACAGTTCCAAATATACTACTTGCGCGTGGTTGGGTGGTCTCTGGGTGGGGGATGTGCACCTGTTGGTGCCCCTAGGCCAGGCCGGACATTGCAGGGTAGGTTTCATGTTGAGCAGGGGCTGATGAACTCCACCTCCAACCAAGCTAGTGGGCATCCACTACTGGGCAGGGCTCTGTGGGTCTCAGGTATGCTGCAACTGGCATTCGGTATTACTGTCCATGGCCTGATTACTAGCATTGTGACTGGTAGTGCAGTGCCTAGTATGTAGGGCTGTTCCCTGTGTGTTGTGGACGCCAACAGTGGTGTTGTTGCTGCCATTGACCAAGTGTATCCTCTGTCTCTTACCCCCCTGTTTGTTTCGTCATCCTGTCCTTCTGTGCATTAACATCATCTGGCGGAGGAGCAGAGGCACCGGCGACAGAGGGAGCTGCATCCCACAGGGCCCAGGAGGCCGAATCCACCGGCGGTGAGGGCACCAGTGGGATGGAGGGCGAAGGGAGCACCACGACAAAGACAGGAGGGGACAGTTCGGAAAGTGATATCTCCTCCTATGGAAGCTTCCTAGTGGTGGCGGACAGCTCTGTGGCCACCCCAACTACAGGCACAGCAGCCACCCACCGTACCAGAAGCCCCTCAGCAAGTTTCCTGTACCCACTCCTCCAGGAGGATGGGCATTCCCTTTGCCCCAGGCACCTCAGGCCCTGCCCCAGTTAGCCCTGCTGCCCTGAGTGAGGAGGCTATTGACCTCCTGCGATCCATCTCTGTTGGGCAGTCAACCATAGTGAATGCCATCCAGGGCCTGGCATGGCAATTGCAACATACAAATGCATTCCTGGAGGGTATTCACTCCTGCATGGTGGCTCAACAGAGATCATTCCAGGATCCAGCCTCCTCCCTGATGGCAGCCACTGTTCCTGTCTCTAGCCTCCCCCCTCCAACTTCCTCTGCCCAGTCCCATTCCCCTGAACCCCAAACTATCCCTAGCACACATTCAGAGCAGCATGCACCCAAGACAACACACGGGAGTGGCTCAGGCAAACACAAGCACCACACATCATCCCACAGGCACTCACACAAACACCACCCAGATGCTGACATAACAACATCCACTGCCTCCACTGTGTCTCCCTCCACCTCGTTGTCCACCTCCCTCCCAGTAGCATCTCCACTCACATTTGCATGCACTACATCCACACCAACTGCCTCCATCACCATAACACCTATCCCTACACGCCCCTCACTGGTAGTCGCCACCCCCACATCCTTGCACATGTCCCCTGTGTCCTCTCCCACTGTGTCTGTGCCCCCTCCTCCCAAAGTACACAAACGCAAGCACTCAGGCACCCAACAGCCATCCACCTCACAACAGCATCCATCCCATGCACCTGCACCCAAACACAGCAGACAGACACCTCAAACAACCACTCCCTCTTCCTCCATTCCCAAACCTTCACCCTCTTCCTGCCCCAGTGTCCCTAAGAAGCTTTTCTTCTCTGCTGTTGACCTCTTCCCTTCACGTCAGGCCAAGGTGGGCAGAACCCAGGCTAGCACCTCAGCCACCCAGTCCACGGCCACTGCAGTTTCAGCAGCTATTGCAGGTGTGAGGGGCTCCAAGGAGACACCCATCAGCACTGGCAGTGTGCCTGCACCAGCTGCCAAGGGGAAGGGCAAGGATGTACCACCAGCTGCCAAGGGCAAGGAGGCACCAACTCCTTACAAGGGGAAGGGCAAGGTGGCACCTCCAGCTTACAATGAGAAGGGCAAGGAGGCACCACCAGACGGCAAGGGGAAGGGCAAGGAGGCACCACCAGATGGCAAGGGGAAGGGCAAGGAGGCACCACCAGATGGCAAGGGGAAGGAGGCCCCACCAGATGGCAAAGGCAAAGGGCATGCCCCTGCAGGCAGGAGGAACAGGAGGCCTGGTGATGTGACAGAATCTGAGCCTCCAACACCAACCATGGCGCTTCAGCCATCCAAGGCTGCAGGGGAAGGGCTGGAACCTCCCCCCACCACTGCCAGCCCCGCCACCAGCACCGCCATCAGCACCGCCATCAGCACCGCCACCTGCACCGCCACCAGCACCACTGCCAGCAGCAGCAGCCCCAGTGGGCAGCCGTCCGAGGCTGCAGGGGAAGGGCTGGAGCCTCCCCCCACCACTGCCAGCACTGCCACCAGCACCGCCACCAGCACCACTGCCAGCAGCAGCAGCCCCAGTGGGCAGCCGTCCGAGGCTGTAGGGGGTAGGCTGGAGCCTCCCCTCACCACTGCCAGCAATGCCACCAGCACTACCTTCAGCACCGCCACCTGCCCCGCCATCAGCACCGCCATCTGCACCGCCACCAGCACCACTGCCAGCAGCAGCAGCCCCAGTGGGCAGCTGTCTGAGGCTGCAGGGGAAGGGCTGGCGCCTCCCCCCACCACTGCCAGCACTGACCACCAGCACTGCCATCAGCACTACCACCAGCACCACTGCCAGCAGCCCCGGTGGGCAGCCGTATGAGGCTGCTGGGGATGGGCTGGAGCCTCCCCACGCCACTGCCAACACCACCATTAGCACCACCATTAGCACCACCTTCAGCACCACCACGTGCACTGCCATCAGCACCGCTCCCTTCACTGCCACCAGCACCACTGCCAACAGCAGCAGCCCCAGTGGGCAGCCGCCCGAGGCTGCAGGGGAAGGACTGGAGCCTCCTCCTACCACTGGCAGCACCGACACCAGCACCGGCACTGCCAACACTGAGCAGCCATCGCCGCCGGCGGGCAGTGTGTAGTCCTGCCTCCATGGGGTTCAATGCATCCTGCCCACTGAAAATCGTGTGGGTCTGACACCCAGGTGAGTGACTGTGACCTTGCACTCCCTAAGATCTGCATCACAGAGCACAATGCCCCCTCCAGACCCAGTGGAAGAAGCCATCCACTCACCCCCTCCTTTCCAGGATGAAGCACACTGGGCACAAAGCCCCCTCTAGAACCAGTGGAAGAAAGCATCCACTAGAGAGACTGTGGCCTTGCACTCCCCAGGACCAAGCAGTGGGCAAACCACCCACTAGAGAGACTGTGGCTTTGCACTCCCCAGGACCAAGCAGTGGACAAACTACCCACTTGAGAGACTGAGGCCTTGCACTCCCCAGGACCAAGCAGTGGGCAAACCACCTACTTGAGAGACTGTGGCTTTGCACTCCCCGGGACCAAGCAGTGGGCAAACCACCCACTTGAGAGACTGTATTTTTGCACTCCCCAGGACCAAGCAGTGGGCAAACCACCCACTTGAGAGACTGTGGCCTTGCACTCCCCAGGACCAAGGAGTGGGCAAACCACCAACTTGAGATACTGTGGCGTTGCACTTCCCAGGACCAAGCAGTGGGCAAACCACCCACTTGAGAGACTGTAGCCTTGCACTCCCCAGGACCAAGCAGTGGGCAAACCACCCACTTGAGAGACTGTGGCTTTGCACTCCCCAGGACCAAGCACAGGGCATGTTGCCCCCTCCAGGACAAGTGGTGTTGTACCATCCTCTGGTTGAGGTGCCCCCCATTCCCTGTCCCCCGAGGTGCCTGTGTATTTTTGACCTGATGCCCCAGCAGTGTTCTCTCCGTGTTGATGCAGGAGTAAGGTGGGGCTGTGGCCTATGTGATGTGGCCCACGGACATTATGGTCTGGGCAGTGTCCCTCCATTTGTATATATATATGAATACTGTTTTGAAATTTGAGGACATATTTCTAGATTTTTGTCTTATTACACTCACTTCAATCACTTCCTTTGGTCCCTGCATTATTCATGAAGGGTACGAGTGGATGTGTAATGTTGTTGCATCTGTTTGTGTGTATGTTGTTGGGGGTGGAGGTGTTGCGGATTGCGTGTGTGTGTGACTCTCTTTTTTCTCCACCCTCCCCTCTATGCTAGGCACCAGTACTCACTTACTCACTGTGGTCGCCGGCGATGGTATTCCTGGTGTAGGAGGAGGTAGACCAGCATGGGAAACACCTGCAGTTCGTGCTCCACGGTGGCGCAGCTCTTCCCTGAGTCTCCAGAGTTGAGTCCTTTGACTTCTGAGATCTGTTTCTGCTGTGCTTTTGTTGTCATTGGTACCACCCCAGAAAAGGTGGCAGATAGGCCTATTGTAATACTGTGTCTTCCACCTGGCTGTTGGCGGTTACCGCCGCAGTGCTTGTTGCTACAGCTGTGGCGGTTGGTGTGTTACAGTGGCTGTCTGTGTTGGCGGTGACTGCTGTTGTCATAATTCAATTTTTTTGTGTGTAATTTTCAGACTTACAATTTAAAATCTGACTTCACCCTAAGTTGTGATTTTAAATTGTGAGTCCGGAGACACATAGGCCCTCATTCTGACCTTGGCGGTCTTTTCGCAAGACCGCCGAGTTACCGCCGCGGTGAAGACCGCCGACCGCGGCGGTATGCCGCTGTGCGCATTCTGACCGCTGGGAGCGTTCCGCCGGGAAACCGCCAGCAGCCACACTGGTCAACCTCCACCGCCACGCCAGCAGAACACCGCCCACAGAATTACGACCCACATTTCTGTGTGGCGGTCTTCTGTTGGCGGTCTTCTGTTGGCGGTCACCTCCCCATGGCTCCCGTCACCTCCCGGAGGACCAACGCACAAGGTAAGTTGATCGTCCGTGAGGGGAGGGGGTGGGGGGGTGTTGTGTGATGTGGGCGTGCATGGGGGTGTGCGTGTGAGTGTGTAGAGGGGGTGTGTGAGTGCGTGTATGCGGGCGGGGGGTGCTGCTGTGTCTATGGGTAATGTGTGCTGTTCGGCAGGTGCGCGTGTCTGCATGTATGTGTGCGGGTATGTGTCCCCGTTGTGTATGTGTGTGTAGGGGGGGTGTATATGTGCATGTTGGGGGTGTGTGCATGTCGGGGTGCATGTATGTGCATGTCGGGGTGGGGGTGGGGAGGGGGTTCGTACCACCTCTGGGGGGTGGCAGGGGGGTGGAGGGTGTGGGGGGAGGACTTGGGTGGGTAGTGGGGGGTGGGGGAGACCCCTATCAGTGCCAGGGAAGGAATTCCCTGGCCCCGATAGTGCTTACCGCCATGGTTCGCACGGCGGTTCCCGCCCGCAAGAAACCGCGGCGGTAGGCAGGGTCATAATACCCTTGCCGGTCTTGGGACGACCGCCGGGCCGGAGTGCGCAAACTCCAGCCCGGCGGTCATGACCGCCGTGGCGGTCGGAGTGGAGAAGTGGCGGTCGGTCGCGGCGGGGACCGCCGCGGTCAGAATGCCATTTTTAATACCGCCGGTCTGTTCGCGGTCCGACCGCCGTCTCTCCGCCGACCGCCAGGGTCAGAATGAGGGCCATAACGTCATAGTTATCTTTTCCTAAATGGGAATTACACTTAAAAGATGTTTAAGGGAATCCCAATGTTAACCCATGGAAGAGACAGGCCTTGCAGTAGTGAAAAACAAATGTAGCAGTTTTTCCCTACCAGGGCATGTAAAACATAAAATAAGATGTCCAACTTTTTAAATAGACTGCACCGTGCCCTTGGGGCTAACTTCGGCCTACCTTAGGGGTGCCTGGTCGAAATGGCAATTTAAACTTCACATACGGGTTCTTCAGTGGAGGGCCTGAGACATGTTGAGAGGGCTACTGTAGTGGGTGGCACAATCAGTGCCACAGGCACACTAGTAGCATTTAATTTGCAGGCGCCAGGCACCTGTAGTGCACTTTATGAGGGACTTACAAGTAAATTAAATATGCCAATTGTGGATACCCCAATGTCACCATGTGTAGAGTACAGAGCACCTTGCCCTTTAGCCCTGGTCAGCAGCAGTAAAGTGCCCAGAATCAATAAAGCCAAGAAATACAAGGTCAGAAAAAGAGGAGGAGGAAGGCAAAATGTTTGGGAATGACCCTGCACAAAAGTTTATTCATTTAACATTTTCCCCTTCTGAAGAATTCTGTGGGCCTTGTTAACCAATTTGGTTAAAACTGAAGGGCAGACCAGTCCTTTTTTTATACACCCAACATGGCTGCAAATACAGAGTGTAGTGTCGCACCAGTGATGTAACTGGTTGCGGGCACTGCCATAAGTTAAAAATAAGATTGAGGAGAGGTCGGCTAGTCCCCCCTTATGTGATGTGAGATGTTGTGGACCCCGAGTCACGTGGGTCAATGTTATAAAATAAAGGTGGCCAGCAGGTGGGGTCAAGAAGGACGCAGGCAGGAAGTGAGAAGGTTGACCCGCCAGCTGGCTGAATGAATAGCAGTAACCAGTGTCTGACTCCTTTATTGGTGGCCCCAGTTCCCACGATCCAGCGGCCCAGGTGTGGTGCATAAAACACTAAATTGGTGACGAGTGGTAGTCAGTACTCACGTGGCCTTGAGCTCTATGGCGACCGCTTGTCCCTGTGTGGTGCTCGTGCCACGCACTGTTCATGTGCTGAGGGCCACGGCAGAGACCCGTCCCTACCATTCTAGTGGTCGTCTCCACAGCCGTCAGGCTACAGTGACATGTGCATGGCCTCACAATGGATCTTTGAGGCCATGCGTTGCTTGTTGCAATTAAGCACGTGCATGTGCTCGACATGCTGCTGCACCCCGGCCAGCATACAGGCCTGACTCCAAGGCACGACTTGTATCAACGAGTTCACAACAATGCAAGTCTGTCGGCTGCTACTGGTGGTCTTTTAAACCTGCCTGCAGATTCCACATCTTGCCATGTGCCAATACAAAGATGAAGAAATAGTAAAAAAAAAAAAAAAAAAGACAAAGAGGCAAAAGAATAAAGAAAGCAAAAAGAGGAACTATAGAAAGAAAGAATGTGCTCCACACCCCAGCTGCCAAAACCAGCACAGGACCAAAGGGCCACATAAGCTACACCCATCCTGTGCCACACCTACCTTTTCAGTCCTCATGCTACGTCACCATGAAGCCAATCCTCATGACAACACCCAGGGACGAAGCTGTGACACACAGAGAAACTGCAATAAATTCATGATGACCACCATCCCACCTATTGAGCCGTTCATCGTGGAGGGTGCCCCGTCAGCCCAAGCACCCAGATGGAAAGCTACCAAAGTTGAAAATGCCCTGAAGAGGGCCATGATTCTACACCTCGGGGGCAAAGACATAGATAGGATCTCCAAAACGCATGCAGAGGCTACCCCCAAAACCCATCTCACCCTTGTCACCGCCCTTAACATGCACTTCGAGCAATGGCAAATAAAGACTATGAAAGCCTTGTGCCCGGCACTGTTCTTTCCACATGAGACTCCAGGAACTAGCTGGCACATGTTGGCTTGCTGATGAGCCAGAGGAAATCCGGGGACAAATCATTCAAGGGTGTGCCTCAGTGAAGCTATGTGAAAGAATTCTAGAAGAATCTAGAAAGTCTCTAGCTGACATCCTGACGATCGGGCAAATGAAGGAAATATCCAAGGCCCGAGTATCCCATATCGAACCTGCCCTACAAAGACCAATTAAATAGGGGCTGCTTAATGTTGTCATGCGAACACCTACAAAGCCAAAACCCAAGAATGTTCACCTACAATTCAGAACATGTGGACACTGTGTTGGGGGAACACACTGTTCCACGGACTGCCCAGCAAGAGGAAAACATTGTGTGGGATGCAGCAAGGTCAACCATTTCTTGAAGGTATGCCAGTCAAGCAAAACACAGGCAGCTAGCACCATGGTCAATGTGACTATAAGTATGCCGGACAGGAGCAGGGACAAGGATGATGATTATGAAAAGGGACACACGATTCACTCCATTTATAACATAGGAACAGCAGCCCAAACTGTGCAGTGCCCACCGCGATGCCAAATACTAGTGGGCGTACACCCAACTCTTGCAGTCGTGGACACAGGAACCTCCATTAACATCATGTCCTCCAACATCTATTGCCAGATGACTTCAGCCCCTGGTATTAAGCCTCCAAAAATAAAAGTCTACACTTACGGACAGCACACACTGCTTGCCCTGCGATACCATTTCAGAACGACCACTGCCTATGGACCCCACTCCTTCGAGGCCCAAGTATATGTTGCAGAAAATTACTATGGCATGCTGAAGCCCTAAGCATCATAACATTCACGTTTGGAGTGCACCAAGGGTCTGTGACTGACATCCTTGAAGAGTTTGCAGAGGTGTTTGATGACATTGCTGCCTACGAAACAAGGAAATACAGCTGCACAAAGATGACTACGTACAGCCAGTAGCACTTCGACATTGATGCATCATGTTCCATCTGAGACCCCAAGTAGAGAAGAAGTTAGACAAGTTTGCGAAGGCTGAAATCATTGAAGGGGGTCTGGACCCACACTTTGGGAATTTCCAATTGTATTCGTCTGGAAGCCCAAGCTACCTGGTGAAGTGCAAATATGCGTGGACGTGCGCCTGCCAAACATTGCGATCAGGAGAGAGAGAGAGACATCTGACCCCCACGACAGATGACCTGATCGGTGAGCTGAGTCGAGCTTGTTGGTTTTCCAAACTAGAACCTGAGGCTTGGGTATCACCAACTTGTCCTTGCCGAAGACTCCCGCTACATTACGACTTTCTCAATGCATGTAGTCCTCCGCAGTTACAAGCAACTCAACTTTGATATATCGAACGCTGCAGAGGTGTTCCAAAATGTGATCCAAGAACTCCTAGCTGGCCTCTCTGGCGTCATCTACGTCAGCAATGACATTTTAGTTTATACCACAACTATACCTGAACGCCCTCTCAGGCTGATGGGCGTGCTCCAATGCATCAAGGATTCTGGTCTGACACTCCATCGCAGCAAGTGCAAGTTCCTAAAACAGAAATTCCAGTTTTTAGGATATGTATTTTCATCAGAAGGTGTAGCCCCTGACCCCGAAAAAGTGCAGGACATCAAGGAGGCACCGCTCTCTACAACACGGACTGAAGTCCGTAGCTTCTTAGGGATGGTCAACTATTGTGGACATTTCATGAAGGGCCCTTTGATGTTGACCCAACCAATCTGAGATCTGACAAAGGCTTCAGAGCCCTGGCCGTGGGGTCCACCCCAACAAGCAGCTTTTGATGCCACCAAAGATGCCCTCTTAATGGATACCATCCTCAGGTATTTTAACCCTTGCAAAGAGACCACCATTGCTGTGGACGCAGGCCCGAAGGGTTTGGGAGCAGTGCTCCTCCAAAAACAAGACAACGGTGAGTGGTCACCTATTGCCTTTGCCAGCAGGTCTTTGATGAACACGGAGCAGAGGTATTTGCAAATTGGAAATTAAGCCATTGCAGTCCTTTGGGGCTGCAGACATTTACATCCTTATGTAAATGGCAACCCTTTCACAGTAACCACAGATCACAAGCCCCTCACTATTCAATGGGACAGCTTCAAAACAACCCCCACAGATAGAGAAGTGGCTGCTTCAACTGCAGGAATATAATTGTTCCCTCGAATACCGAACAGAATCAACCCAGCCGATTACTTGTCTCGGTGCCCCCAAGTGGCCACCATGGAGGAGGTAGACGGAGCTCCTGAGGTAGAAGAGTACGTGAGATACATAGCCACCCGGTGTAGACTGCTGCTCCTCTCCACTGAAACTATACTCAAAGTGACCAGCCAAGATGAGTGCCTCCAGAAGGCACTAAAAGCTATACAGACAAATCTGTGGCATGCCCTGGAGAAGCAATAGTCACTACTCACCACTGAAGCCAAACGAGTCATGGAGAGCCTGTGCCACGTCCGACAGGAACTGGCTGTTGACCCCGGCAGGTGCTTATTATGAGGGCATTGGCTGGTTATTCCTTCCTCTCTTACCGACCGTGTGGTCCAGTTGGATCACAGTGGACATCAAGGGATGGTAAAAACAAAGAATCGGTTAAGGACCAAGGTTGGTTCCCCTTGATGGATGAAAAGATGGAAGCGTTGGTCCACTCCTGTGAGTGGTGCCAAGCTTTGGCGGACCCCTGTTGGCCCCACCCCGGTGGAGACAGAAAAAGGACCACGCAACCATGTATTTCTGCCAGTTTAGATTTCGGGAGCCTCCCCGATGGGAGACACACTATGGTTGTAATAGATGACTACTCAAAGAGTCCCAAAGTGGAAGTCATGTCCTCCTTGACAGCCGAAGAGGTAACACCCAAAATCGAGAAGATCATAGCCACCAATGGTCTGATCTCCGAGCTGAAGATGGACAACGAGACCCCTTTTCAAAGTTACCAATTGTCATCCTACTTCAAATCGACATGCATAAGACATAGAAGGATCACTCCCCGCTGGCCTCAAGCAAGTTAGGTGGTGGAGCAATTCATGCAAACCTTGAATAAAGATATCTGAAGAGCTTCAGCCTGCAAACAGGCCCCTGAACTGGCCATATACTCCTTTTTGAGGGACTAACGCTAAACCCCTCACTCCACCACCCGATGAGCGCCAAGCCATCTTTCCATGGGGCGTGTAGTTGCAGATTCTATCCCCCTCCATCGCCTCTGGAAGCCTGATCCAGTGAATGATCGCCAGGGGCACCAGAAGAGATTAGAGACAAACTGTAAGGGCAGTCACCGCCAGAGTGCTAAAATCTCTGATTTGAACATCAGAGATTTAGGGGCATATTTATACTCTGTTTGCACCGAATGTGCGTAAAAATATTTGACGCACATTCGGCGCAAACCTTGCCCCATATTTAAACTATGACGCCCGACCCTGCGGATGTCAAAAAACCTGCGTGTGCGTAATTTTTTGGATGCGGGAAACCGCCTTCTGTTAATGACATGCAAGCTAGGCGTTCCCGTCCAAAAAATGACTTTAAGGCCTGTGCGCCTTATTTATACTCCTGTGTCATTTTGATGCAAAGGAGGGGGGCGGGCCTTAAAAAACGTCACCCAGCCTGATGTGTGCTGTTTTTTAACGCCTGGGTGAGGGCAGGCGTTAAGGGACCTGTGGGCTAATTTCCATGGTCTCTGACCATGGAAGCAGTCCACATGTACCCTTTCCTGCCCCCAGGAACACCCCCTGCCACCCTCGCCCACCCCAGGAGGACACCCATGGATGGGGGGGACCCATCCCAGGTAAGTACAGGTAAGTTGAGGTAAGTATAATTTTTTTATTTTTTAAAGTGGCATGGGGGGGTCTAATTTGGGCCCCCCTGTATGCCACTGTGCTCAATGACCATGCCCCGGGGACAAAAGTCCCCTGGGCATGGCCATTGGGCAAGGGGGCATGACTCCTGTCCTTTCTAAGACAGGAGTCATTTCAATGGGGGTTGTGCGTCAAAAAATGGGGCAAGTCCGGTTTGAGCCATTATTTTGGACTCAAACCTGACTTGCACCATTTTTTGACGCACAACCCCCATTCTTCCCTACGCCGGCACTGCCTGGTTTGAGTCTTTTTTTGAACTCTGACCAGCCCGCAGCGCCGGCTTACATCAATCCTTAAATAAGGCGCCCGCATGGCGCGTAGGAATGGCGTTAGCCGGCTGTACGTTTTTTGATGCAAACCTGGGCCAGCGCTGGTTTGCGTCAAAAAGTATAAATATGGGCCTAAGTACTCCTCAAGGACCTTTCCCTGGGGAACAAGTTCTGGCTGCCATTCGAATGACACCCCTGGACCATTGTTTGCCAGCAAGGCATCATGGTTGACGCCAGGAGAGGAACGACCACCATCACCGGGAATATATCCATGTTCAAAAGGTTCCACCCCAGTTCTAGCCCGCCAAGGCTGAACGAAGATCTTTGTTTCCCAGAGACTGATCAGGACTCACTACCCGACACCAGTGATGTCCAGCCTATGATGTCTTTATCTCCTCCAACCAAACACTGCCCAGCCCTGGGAAATGATGGCCAACCAGCAGACTCCAGCAAACGACATATAGATTATCTCACCGATCGATCCACACATACCAAATATGGGCTACGGTGTAATCCTATGCCTTCCCAGAGACTGAGGGGCCATCTGAAGTAAGACAAAGCACAACTGATTTGTTCAGATATATGATGTACATGTTTTAATGATGCTTTTTTTTGTTTTGGGAGGTGTGTACTGTTGCACCAGTGATGTAACTAGTCAAAGGCACTACCATTAGTAAAAGATAAGATCGAGAGGAGGCTGGTTAGCTCCTTTCTTGTGTAATGTGAGATTTTGTGGACCCCAAGTCACGTGGGGCAATGTTATAAAATAAGGTCCATATTTATACTTTTTTACGCAAATCAGCGCTTGGGCAGATTTGCGTCAAAAAGTTTACCGCCACCTAACACCATTCCAACGCACCAGCCGGACGCCTTATTTATGGAATGACATTAGCCGGCGCTGCGGCCTGGTTTGCATCAAAATAAATGACGGTAATCGGGCAGCAGAGGCGAAGGGAAGACGGGGTTGTGCGCCAAAGAATGGTGCAAGTCAGGTTAGAGTAAAAAATATTGGCTCTAACCTAACTTGCGCCATTTGTTGACGCACAACCCCCATGGATTTGACTCCTGTCTTGGCATGTAAGGGGGCCCAAGTTAGGCCCTCCTATGCCACCAAAAAAAAAAAATATATGTATACTTACCTGCACTTACCTGCACTCACCATGGATGGGTCCCTCCAGGGGTGGGCGAGGGTGACAGGGGGTGTCCCTGGTTACAGGGAAGGGCACCTGTGGACTGCTTCCATGGTCTCTGACCATGAAATGAGCCCACAGGTCCCTTAACGCCTGCTCTGACCCTGGTATTAAAAAACAGCGCCAATCTGGCTGGGAGCCATGTTTTAAGGCCCGCCTCCTCCTGTGCGTCATTTTGATGCCAGAGGATAAATAAGGCGCACATGCCTTAGAGTAATTTTTTGCACGAGAACGCCTACCTTGCATGTCATTAATGCAAGGTAGGTTTCCACGTACAAAAAATTACTCAAACGACGGGTCTAGCGTCAAAGTATAAATATGGAGTTAAGTTTGCGTCAAATTTGCGTCAAAAAAATGACGCAAATTCGGCACAGAGTATAAATATGGGTCTGAAGGTGGCCAGCAGGCAGGGTCAAGAAGGACACGATCAAGGAAGCAAGAAAGTTGACCTGCCGGCTGGCCAAGGGAATGGCAGTATACATTTATTGGTGGCCCCAGTTCCCGTGACGTTGCAACCATCCAGCATTGCAGGTTTGCTGCATAAAACACTATATAGACCACACCACACAGGAACAGTATATTAGAGTGCCAAACAAGGCTTGATATTTACAAATATGTGAACAACTCTTAAATGAGCACGAGTTGCTTTACATATGTTCACATTAATTTTTAGGCACAGATTAAGGTGGTCATTCCAACCCTGGCGGTCCATGACCGCCGGGTTGGAGGACCGCGGGAGCACCGCCGACAGGCCGGCGGTGCTCCAATGGGCATTCCGTCCGCGGCGGTAAAGCCGCGGTCGGACCGGCAACACTGGCGGGCTCCCGCCAGTGTACCGCCGCCCATTGGAATCCTCCAAGGGGATTCCGACCTCCCCTACCGCCATCCAGTTCCCGGCGGTCCGCCCGCCGGGAACCGGATGGCGGTAGGGGGGGTCGCGGGGCCCCTTGGGGCCCCTGCAGTGCCCATGCCACTGGCATGGGCACTGCAGGGGCCCCCGTAAGAGGGCCCCTAAATGTATTTCACTGTCTGCTGCGCAGACAGTGAAATACGCGACGGGTGCAACTGCACCCGTCGCACAGCTTCCACTCCGCCGGCTCGATTCCGAGCCGGCTTCATCGTGGAAGCCTCTTTCCCGCTGGGCTGGCGGGCGGCCTGAAGGCGGCCGCCCGCCAGCCCAGCGGGAAAGTCAGAATTACCGCCGCGGTCTTTCGACCGCGGAACGGTAACCTGACGGCGGGACTTTGGCGGGCGGCCTCCGCCGCCCGCCAAGGTCCGAATGAGGGCCTAAGTGATTTACCCAGAATCACAGGATGTTGAGCCAACACGAAGATTCAAAGCTGGATCCCCAACTTAAAATTCGGCCGCTCTACCCATTACACCACATCCTCTCTTTATTTGGTTATTTACATGCACCTTTACATAGGGAGCAGAAAATGCATAAAGGGGCATATTTATACTCCGTTTCCGCCAAATTTGCGTCGCTTTTTTCGACGCAAAATCAGCGCAAAACTAACGCCATATTTATACTTTGGCGTTAGACGCATCTAGAGCCAAAGTATGGGCAAATAGCTCCATTTTTTAGCGTGAACGCCTTCCTTGCGTTAATGAGATGCAAGGAAGGCGTTCCCGTCTAAAAACAGACGCACATAGCGGTGCGTGCTATTTATGCTCCAGGGCAAAAATCACTCCCGCGCGGCAGGTGGCGCAAAAAAATGGCGCAAAGCACGAATAGCGTGAAATTTTGGGGGCAAAAATGGGGCAAACACACCTGTACTTAATCAGAACACACAGAACAAACAACAGAGCAGCAGAGTAGCAGAGCAGCAACAGGGAGACATGGAGGTGCTTTTTCTTCAACGTGCACGTAGACGCAGAGCCCTGCAGCAACAACAGCAGCCACAACAACAACAGCAGGGACCCCAAAGACAGCGCAGAAGGCAGGAGAGGATATTCCGCCCACGAACAACCCTGCATGGCCTCAGGGAACGAGACATCATCCAGAGGTACCGGTTGAACTGGCAGGCCATTCAGCAGCTGCTGACAAATATTGAACAGCCACTTTAGTGACTCCACGCACTATCCCAACCGAAACAAAGCTGCTTGCCGTACTTCACCTGCTGGCAAGTGGCTCCTTTCAGACAACTGGTGCCCTGGTTGGTGGAATCTCACAACCATCTTTCTCCGCATTCCTGCCTAAAGTACTGGATGCCATCATTGGACTGACACCCCGCCACATCTGCTTCCCTAACACAGTGCAGAAGCAGCAGGAAACAAATCAGGGGTTCTACGCCATCAGTGGCTTTCCGCACATCCTTGGTGCAATCGACTGCACACACGTACGCCTTGTGCCACCTGCTGCGAGTGAACACCTCTACCGCAACAGGAAGCACACACATTCCATCAACGTGCAGGCCATAGTCGATCACCAAGGACTGATCAGCAACATTGTGGCTAAATATCCTGGGAGTGTACATGACGCATTCATCTTCCGTCACTCCACCATCAACCAACACTTCCAGGATGGACGGTATGGCAATGGACTACTTGTTGGTAAGGACAAAAATCTACTTATATACTCACTGCACAGAAACCCTCTAGGATAAACAACCCATACACCACAATAGCAACACCTAGACAGGAACACACTGAGGTACTCACATCACTAGCCATGTGTCACAAGTCACCATTGAACCTCTCACACATTTGAATTTACTCCACAGCTTAGTGTGAAGACATTCATGACTGTGGTTGCCTAAATGTCACCTTGCAAATTGGAAGTCTCACAATAACCTGTACACTAATACAATGCATAACCTTTAAGGGATGGGATGGCCTGGCTATGTTCATATGAACGTTTCTAATACCCTTTCATGTTTCAACTCTGCATGGAACTATCATCACACCCCCAGTGAGGACACACGGACACCTGTGTCACAAGTCACAATGCAAGGGAGGGCACACTGTACTTGAGAAACCAATTCCTCCTGCTGACAAACAGTTAGCCAACATACACTTGCTCAGCCAAGGAAAAAAAACAATGCCAAAGTTTCCACCAACAACCATAGGTTGTCACATTAGTACACAAAATAGTCACAGACAACACAACACAACTACTGCCATCAAAGATACGTACAACAGTGCCTCCTACATCTAATTGATACCATTCTGTGTTTCTCTTTCAGCTGATCAGGGGTATGGCATCCAGCCTTGGCTAATGACACCATATGGGAACCCAAATACTGCTGCTGAGCGGGCATACAATGACGCCCACAAGAGGACCCGCAGCATTGTGGAGAGGACCTTTGGGATCCTAAAGTCAAGGTTCCGCTGCCTTGACATCACTGGCGGAAGCCTCCTATACTCCCCAGAGATGGTATGCAAAATCATACTCACTTGTGCCATATTACACAATATTTGTGTACAAAGGAACATTCCCCTCCTTGAACCGGACCCAGACATGCCTGAGGATGATGATGAGGAGGATGCTGGCCTGCAACAGGAGGGGGAACAACCTAACACCGCAGCAGGAGTGCGTAGGCGCCAACAGCTTGTGAACAATTTTTTTACTTAACTTATTATAATCACTTGTATTCCACACTTGTAAATAAACACAGATCACAAACACCACATCATGCTTTGGCCTATTCATTTCTGACCACCTTTAGTTTGAAATAGCTGAAGATGAATGTCGTCTCATTGATCAAGAATGCCGTTAAAATTCATCACACCAAAAATAAACATCACAACTGTATGCACAGAGGGTAGGATGTGACATGTTACATTACCATACACAGAGCCCAACAAGAGTACAAATGTGACAATTACACATGCCGGATCCAAACAACTGAAACAGTCTCTCATCCAGCCCAAAATTGGAGATCCTTTGAAAATCACATCACACGTGTTCAGAGACAGGGTGGGACCATCCATGTGTACGTGAACATGTCATCAATGGCTTCTCTCAAGTGTATGATGTGAGCAATACACAATTGCAACAACATCAGCTGCCACTAACTCAGGAGGAGACCTTGAAGTTACAGTGGCAACATACACACAGACAGGTCATACTGGATCCACATTCCCACACACATGTACACATATGTCATACAACCAACCTAATATTTGAAAGTAGATCATCACAGTTGTGTCCCAGTTTGAACCTAGCAGGAAGATTGTAACATGACACTAAACCAGTTTATGCAGAAAGGGACACAGACAAGCAAAACAATCTTCGCATTATCACATCGTGAACGCTGAGAGTCTTGCAAACTCAGGGGGTCATTCTGACCCTGGCGGTAATTACCGCCATGGCGGAGGTCGGCGGTAGCACCGCCAACAGGCTGGCGGTGCACAGATGGGCATTCTGACCGCGGCGGTTCAGCCGCGGCCAGAAACGGGAAGTCGGCGGTGTACCGCCGACTTCCCGCTGCCCTTGCGAATCCGCCATGGCGGCGGAGCGCGGGGATTCTGACACCCCCTACCGCCATCCTGTTCCTGGCGGGTCTCCCGCCAGGAACAGGATGGCGGTAGGGGGTGCCGCGGGGCCCCTGGGGGCCCCTGCAGTGCCCATGCCAATGGCATGGGCACTGCAGGGGCCCCCATAAGAGGGCCCCACAAAGCATTTCAGTGTCTGCTTTGCAGACACTGAAATTCGCGACGGGTGCAACTGCACCCGTCGCACCTTCCCACTCCGCCGGCTCCATTCTGAGCCGGCGTCCTCGTGGGAAGGGTGTTTCCCGCTGGGCTGGCGGGCGGACTTTTGGCGGTCGCCCGCCAGCCCAGTGGGAAAGCCCGAATGACCGCCGCGGTCTTTCGGCGGGAACCGCTTGGCGGGCGGCGCCCGCCGACCGCCGCGGTCAGAATGACCCCCTTAGTCATATGAAAATGGTATGCAACTTAGCTCCAAATCATCATTACTGCAAACGTCAAATGGGCTAATGAGATGAATGAATGGTCAACAGTCATTCATACCATATGGCCTTACATTCGCCCGCTGCTGCAGGTTTGCCAGGATATGATAAAAATACTCCATGGATACAGTAGCTATTCTGGATGGTCAAATCCTAGGGTGCTGGGGGCCTAACTCCACCTCTACCACCCCCAAAACATACAAGAATCATGTACTTGTGAACTAAACACATGCATAAGGCACATGTGTGGCCTCCATGTCACAAGTCCTACACAAATATGAAACACAAAATCATAATGGGACATGGTCAGCCCCATAAAAACTGAAAGTGACTCTCCCACTCCCTGTTAGGACTACAGATAAAAGCATCCCCATCATAAAGGTGGGGACATTTTGGAGACGGAATACATAATGGTATCAAAAACATCATTTCAAAATAGCCATCAGCAATTACACCAAATATGTTGTCAAATATGGTCAATACATTAGTTAACGTATCCCAAACATCACAGTGTGAAGGCCGTCTATACATAAAAGTACGGACATTTGTCATATACAAACACAAATGTGTCTCACATTGCACCGTTTTACCATGACAAATCACCTTTCAAAAGATAAACACATGAAGACATTTGGATAAATTTGCTCCATATTCTACGCATACAGCATGGCCGTCATAATTTGTTCACGTACATGAGTGCACACAATGCAGAGTCAGATACAAATGTATCCAAAAGTGTCTTGATATTTCACCTTCAAATTATTATTTACATCCACAATATTTTTGACTCTGCATCATGTGCACTACTGTACGTGTAAAAAAAAACACGCCCATGATGTATGCGTCGTGAAATTGATGCTACATGCACAATATATTGGTCATTTCATGTACAGTATTAATTATTAATATTCATATCATATTTTTTCACTCAGCATCATGTGCACCACTGTACGTGTAAAAAAAACGACGCCCATGATGTATGCGTGGTGAAATTGACGCTACATGCACAATATATTGGTCATCTCATGTACAATTTGAAATATTAATATTCATATCATATTTTTTCACTCAGCATCATGTGCACCACTGTACGTGTAAAAAAAATGACGCCCATGATGTATGCGTGCTAAAAATGACGCTACATGGACAATATGTTGGTCATTTCATGTACAGTATTAATTATTAATATTCATATCATATTTTTTCACTCAGCATCATGTGCAGCACTGTACGTGTAAAAAAAACGACGCCCATGATGTATGCGTGGTGAAATTGACGCTACATGCACAATATATTGGTCACCTCATGTACAATTTGAAATATTAATATTCATATCATATTTTTTCACTCCGCATCATGTGCACCACTGTACGTGTAAAAAAAATGACGCCCATGATGTATGCGTGCTAAAAATGACGCTACATGGACAATATGTTGGTCATTTCATGTACAGTATTAATTATTAATATTCATATCATATTTTTTCACTCAGCATCATGTGCACCACTGTACGTGTAAAAAAAATGACGCCCATGATGTATGCGTGGTGAAATTGACGCTACATGCACAATATATTGGTCATCTCATGTACAATTTGAAATATTAATATTCATATCATATTTTTTCACTCCGCATCATGTGCACTACTGTACGTGTAAAAAAAATGACGCCCATGATGTATGCGTGTTAAAAATGACGCTACATGGACAATATGTTGGTCATCTCATGTACAATTTGAAAAAATGATATTCATATCATATTTTTACACTCCGCATCATGTGCACTGTAATGCGTCAAAAAAATATGACGCACATCTGTGTATGCGTGAAAATATGACGCATTACGCGAAAAGAAAAACGGCGGCCATTTTATGCAGGAAGTGATGTAATAGGATATCCTGTTTACCAAATCTGTACTGGGAGTTGACTTTCACTTTCACTTTGCAGTCTCAGAGTTATCTAGACTGCGTGGTTGTGTGAAAGGTGTTGTCCTGTGTTTTACTGCTTTAGTGTCCTGTGTGCCTTGTATTTTGTCTTTGTGTCAATCTTTTATTGTTGTCTAACATTGTCTCAGTCTGTTTAGTGTTATTTTGTCTATACCTGTGATAGTTTGTATTGTCTGTGGGAGTCTGTTGTGGGTAGCATAGTTTGGGGGGTTAGTTGGGCTATTTTTCTCCTTCTTCTTTTTCTTTCACACCTCTACCTTTCCCCATTTCCCACTTTTTCTTTCATTTTTCGTTTGTACTTTTTTACACCTCTCATCATGTCAGGTAGGCCTCGCCTGTCCAGGATGGGTGAGGACGAATTGGGCGGCTTCATATGGATCGTAAGCCATTTCCTCCCACTGATGCTGGAGGCTGGGGGCCGTGTGATACAGGGGTATCACACGGAGGCGAGGAAAATCCGTTGGGAGAAGGTGCGCCATCACCTGGTCCGGGTCTACGGGAGTCTGAGGAATATCCATCAACTCAAGCACCGCTGGGCAGATCTGATCAGCAGGGAACAGGACCTGCTGGACCACCTGGGACTCCGGATTGGTGGCTATGTTGGTGAGTACTAATCAATTACATTGGAATAATAGGAATGTGTGCGTGAACATGTGATGATTGGTAGCCAATCTGCAAAATAAGTAGCTGACTGCGTGTTATGCTAGGGAAACCTAGGCCCATGGGTATACACATAAATCCCCATTTTTGCTACACATGTACACCCAATAACAGCAGTAAAATGCAACATCTATTTGTATTTTGCTAAGTAGCCCCCTCTCTGCGTCACAAAATGATGCAAATGCTGCGCTACAAAGGTATACATATGTGTCCAAATGTGTATTTGTTGCAGGATGTGTATGAAGACCTATGCTACCAGGCCGATCCCTCATTTTTGCAACACATACCAGATGGCTGTAGCTGCACGGAATGTACTGTTGCATTTGTGTCTGAAAAGCAACACGTGAACTGCTCTATTTGTACTCTACTGGTCATAATGGCCAGTGAGTACGTCATGTAGAAACAACATACCTACATATGTAGACGCCATAGCTAGACCGAAAATTCCAAACACATGATGATGCTACACATGTGTGTTGCCTTCACGTCACATGAAGTTAGTCATGTTGTCCACACATATGTCACATGTGTGTCTGGTTGCTGTGTGTTGAACCTGTCCACATAGCCTGTTTGATTGTGAGTGGTCATGCAGTTCTCATGGAACCAGTTGTGGAATGTTTCTCTCTGGGATGCACATGCTGAGATGTGTGGATCACATGATTGTTGGGGCCTACTAATGGAGGATTAACTTGGACGACACATGACTGTCCTGGCCACTGCATGAGTGTAGTAGGGTGTGTCACTGGAGCAGGAGACTCATCCAATGATAATCTAGAATACAAAGTCAGCCAGGCAGGATGAGCATGTGTGAAAGTGTATCACTACCATGTAATATTCACACACTGTCATTGTAACAGAAATTATTTGTCTGTTCACCCAGTCTGAGTATAATCTTCCTTTCATGCTTTACAGGTGGACCAGCCCCGTACACCGTTGGTGAGGTGGCCCATTTTGACGACCCCGATACCTACAGTGAGTGTTGCCTAAGTGCTATTTACATTGTTTGGAAATGAAGCATGATGGATTACTGTGTGTTCAGGAGAATTCATGATTTGATGTGCTGGCCGTTCATTGGCTTTGTTGTTTTGGTGTGATATCAAATAGGAATAATGTTTCTGTAAAGCAATACCTAGTCATCTCTCAGATTGAGGGGCAGTAGGTCATTCAATTAGTGCGACAATTGGGAATGGCATGACTCATTTTGAATACACTGGTCAATGTTAGACTTGGTCAGGAACTTGCCATTAACTGAGTCAGCATATCAGACTGACAGTCTCCCAGATAGCTTAGGCACATGGCTTCGATGACAAGTGCTTCTTCCTAGTTGAGGATGGACTGTGTACACTGTAGGTCGGATCTTCCGGGGGCATGTACTTCCACAAGGTGACCTCGAAGTGTGTGTGACTTGAGTGCAATGGCCTAGGTGTTCTGTTGAATCATGTGAATGGGTGTTCTACCTCCTCTGTGTGTGTTGTAAAACATGCCTCACTAATAGTATGTTATGTTGGGCTAAGTCATATCATTTTGACATGTGTGGACCTGGGATGTGACAAGGTTGGGCTGACTCCAATGTGTTGCTAGCCCTTCATAGGTGTTGTGTGTGAAGGCACATGCTTGTTGAACTTTCTGTACACTCCTGGTTGTGCATTGATCATGGGATTGTTGTTTGTTCTTCCCACACCACCCACAAAGACTGGGATGTTACTGTGAAACAGGGTACCTAGGACTGTAGCAACCAGTATGTTACACGTACTTAACACCTTTTGTGACTTGAGTTTGTACCTAGGTCCAGATGTAGCAAAATGTCTACACATTGCAAATAGCATAATTTGATGTTAGTGAGTTGCAAACGTCTGTTTCCTAATCCGAAATGTTTTTGGTGGTCATGTACATATTTGCAAAATGCTTTTCTAAATGAAAAAAAAAAGGAGTTTACCAGCCCTACTTGCAAATCACAGTGGTAGGCAATCCCATTTGCTAACGAGTACGTGGTTGCAAAGTGAGTAGCTGTTATCATCCACTTGAAGTGGATGCTAACCAACTTGCTGACTGGAAGGGGTCCTCATTGTGAACCTTCACCTTTGTGAGTGGACCAAAATACTCCTGCACAAAACAGCCAGTGGTCTAGGGGAGCAATAATTATTGTGTAAATTAAGAAAAATCAATTGTTGTGAATTTAAACAAATCGCAGCTCATTTCCCTTTCAGATAAAGGGCCTACACTTGGTGAAAAATAACTTGCTTCATTTAAAAGCAGTCACGTCTATGGAGTTCTGCTGTTCCCAGCAGGCCTCCATCCCCGTGAGTGCCCATAGTTGCTAAGGTGGTGCAAGTTGGAACCCACATCATTGATGTTCATGAGGTGGGATTTAGGGACCCCATAGTGACTCGCAGACGGTGTCAGAGACACCGTTCAGCTTTGCAATTTGCTAGTTGATTTCCCATCAATTCCTACATCTGGCCCATAGTGTCGACATATGATTCATGGCCAGGGGTTCAATCTTAGCACACAACTATTTCGAAATGCCATTGAGTGAGGAGTGTGATTCTTATCACATAGAATGACATATGTAGTGAAGTCAGTATGCGGACGAGCTGGTGCCATAATGTATAATGCCTTAGGTATGAATTGTATGAGTAGTTTAGGGTGATGTCATCCATCATGTAGAGACATGGATATGCTATATGTGATATGCCCTTCAGTATGCATGATTCACATGTACTTCCTCTGAGCCTTCCCGTGAACTATGTTGTAACAATTGCTGCAACCAATACATTGCTAGTAATGGACAAATTACCCATTGTGGTATTCAACCCACTGTAAATTCTATGCTCAATATTTGCCTTTTCTCTTCACAGCTGCAAACCTGAGTGCCGCAGCTCGCAACCAGTTTGAGCGCCGGGCAATGAGGTACAGCCACATCCTGCAGGTGCAGTGTGGGTATCGGAGGATGGCCCGCAGATACAATTCGGAACGGGCCTCCGGGGCGTGGTATGCCACACCACAGGCTCCCCCAACGGTGCCCCCAACAACCCCCGCCACTACATCCACCAGGTCTGGCCAAGTGGACCCAGCAACAGACCAGGCATCCTCATCCAGACCTGGACCCAGCCGTGTGGTGGGAGCAGGGCAGTCCCGTGCCCACACCACTCCACCAACACAATCCACCTCCACCGGCACCCAGACCTGCACTGACCCTCCGATCAACCCAGCGGACTTCCACGCATTGTCAAGGAAATTGGACAGGTTGATTGCAAAAGTTGACACCCTGACGGAGGACATGGCTGAGGTGAAGAGGAAGGTGCGCTCCATCCGGCGAACACTACGGAGGCCAAATCAGTAGACATTTTGCCCTCCAGAACTTTTACCCCTCCCCTCTCACCTCTTTCCTATTTCATACTGTTAGTTGGGTTTGGGGGGTTAGTTATAGGATAAGTGTAGGAAATTAGCTTAGTTAGTGTTAGGTAAGAGGGTGGGGGGTCCTTCTTCTTTATATCTTATCTTTTTGTGTGGGTGGGTGGGTGGGGGGCAATGTTGGGATTCCTGTTTAAAAAAAAAAAAAAAAAAAAAAAAAATCTATAAAAAAAATAAATAAAAAAAAAATGTTTGTTTAGGATAGTGTAGTATGTGTGTAGGTTAGTAAGTGTTGTCCTGCATGTGTCTTGTCTCATAATGGTGGGTGGGGGGTTGATGTTTAGATCGTTTCGTTACATGTGTAGAGTAAGTTTAGCTTAGGTTAGTTAGGGACAGTTGTGGGTTAGTAGTAGTCAGGTTAGATTAGTGTAGGTTTATCTTTCCCTTAGTTGCCTCTTTTATTACTTATTGGAAATAAAAATGTTGTTAACCCTTTACCTGATGCGTTAGGTGCTACCTTTTCATGGCCTTGACATCAGTGTAGCAGAAAGTTTTAGTATGACATTTGTGTCCTATGCTCGCTATCCCCAGGCTATTGAGGTTTAACATGCCAGCTACCCGTGTGCTAACTTGGTAAGTATCCACCATGTGGGAGAGCCACCATTGGTAGTGTGCATAGATCATCAAGATTTGGGGTTGGTATGTATCCTACTTCACAAGAGTGCTTCCAGAGTTGATTTTGTAGGTAAATCGATAGGTCGGACAGCATTGTGAAGTTCAGGGAGAGCTTTGTAGATGAGTATTTGTTCACACTCTTGTCTTGTTGCTGTCATTGCTGACCTACATCATGTGTGTACTGCTTGAGCATGACTTTCCTTCATGGTAGTATACGCTGTAAGGGTGATTGATGCAGTGTAATTTGGTTATCATTCCTTTCATTTTACAGCATAATTTCTTGTTTTAGTATTGCAAGGTGCCTACATTTCTCAGCCACCATTAGTTGTCTAGAATAGCTATGGATGGGGCCTCATTCTGTCCAACACAGCATGATTGTGTGTGCTTAGTCCCTACATCAGTTATTTTCCTCAGTCTAGTAAAGCTATGATGCAATCCTGGCCACTGCACAGATGTTTCAGTATACATGAAATCAGGACAGTAGTATAGAGAATCGACATGGTTGCCACACAGCCACTTTGGAGTTATGTACTGCACAGTTGAAGTGTGAAATGACACAGAGACACAATAGGTGTGCAAGTGATATTTATTTTTAGGTGGAGTAGTGCAAAAAGTCCATTAACAATGTTAGGTGAGTCCGTTCTGGTGCATTCTTAAATGGTGATCCTATTTACAGGGTGTGGATGATGCTCCTGACATGCTGGGGTGATGTCACAGACGGTGCAGAGGAACAGGAATTGCCAAATGGTAGGAGAGAAACATTTACAGCCAATGTGGACAAGTTAAACAGTGGATTGCCGAACAGTCATTGAGGGTAGTTGGAGTGAGGCTGGCATGTGTCAAAACGTAGGACCTTGGTCAGAGTAGGGCATGGTGCAGGGACTAGGGCTTCCGGGTACTCTCGCGAGGGAATGTTATCTGTTCCATGTCTTCTTCTTCTGATGTGTGTGTTGCTTGGTGTGTCCTTGTTGTTGTTGGTTGTGAAAGGGCAACACACACCTCAGTGTCAGAAGACATGGAGGCAGACATCCCGGGGGCTGATCCCTGTCCAGTTATGAAGGGCAGTACTGCAGCAAGGAGGGCGTGCTGGTTTTTCAGAATGGCAGCCACATCCCGATGGTAGGCAGCCAGGTCGGCCCTGAGGGGTTCGATGTTGCATTCGTGCACACGCTGACTGGCTTGCTGTTGGAGTTGTTTGGTCAACTGGATGACAGCTGTGCAGATTGCCTTCTGTGTTACTAAAAGTTCCTCCAACAGCGATGTTCTGGCTTGCATTGCAGCGGCCTGATCAGCAGTTGACAGCATGCACGAACGCACCCCCTCAAGGCTGGCTGCCATAGTTTGCATCCCCACCCGCACCTCCTTGGCCAGCTCCCGCTGGACCCCAACGACTGTTCTTTCGAAGCTGGTGCCAGTGTCGTCAGAGTCCTCAGCTGTGTTGGAGCTGGCAGGTCTTACAATTGGGGTGGCGGGTGGTTCTACTGTGGTGGCTGCTTCTTCTTGGCTCCTCCTTGTTACTGAAGGGGGGGTTTGGAGGCTTTCGAGGACCATGTCAATGGTCTCTTGTGTGAGGTTGATGGTCTCGTCATCCATGTCATCAGGGAACTCATGGACAGGCATATCGGCAGGAGATCCGTGTTCCTCTGCAAAGAAACAGGGTACAATTAGTGTGTCTGTGTTGAGATCATTTTGCACGAAGATACAAGCCTTTGGATGCCTTAACTTTGTACTCTGATTTTGTCTTGGTATCTGCTGTCCATCATAGGGCATTGTTGTAGGCCTATGGCCCACCTGTGTGTCACATGTATGATATGGAGCTATCAGACATGCCTGCCAGGTCATCTCTAGGTGTTGATTTGTAATTATTTCGGAATATGCATTTTTTTGTCCTACTCCTCCCTCGGTGTTTCACTATTGTTATGGAGGGACATTTGTTTGGGTGGGCTCTCATTATCCTACATGTGATTCTTGGCTTTCTAGGCAGCAGGATAGCTAATGGTGTGGGGGACTAAGTTTGACCCACTTGTAAATAACTCTGTCACCCAGATATTCTATTTAGCTCAGACAGACTAGCAGTGCCTCTGGTCTCCCACAACAGAGGAATGTTTAGAAGTCCAAGGCCATGACATCTTTGGGACTTCTCAGGGAAGTGGTGGTCATTCAGGTCCTACACATTTCTATCTTTTCCGGTATGTTCCCATACACAAATGACACAGACAGTATTTGTTTGATATGAAGTTTCATTGTACAACTGACTTGTAGGAATTTAGGTGTGAGCCCCAATAACCAAAACAATACACACAGTTAGAACTGAAATAGTCCGCAGGAGAGTAATACATTGGTACACAGCTATCATGGTGCCTAACAGTTTCTACTCTCCCTCTGCTTGATCTATATATAGCACAGCATGTTAAGTTTGGAGCTTGGCTGTCTGAATCACAGGGGAGACATCATCCCTCATATCAGAGGAATGGGCTGGGATCTGGTTGTGCATCAGCAGCAAGGCAGCCAGCATCTAGATGTGATTTTCTGTTTGTAAACTCCCCCATGCGTGTCTTGGGACGAGGAAGTGAATTTAAAAGACATATGTCATTGTGATGACAATGTTTCCCTACGCAGGAATGGCAAACCTTAACCCCTACCACATCTATCATCAACGAACCAAACGGTATCCTTGACTGGGGCACAGAGTGAATATGTTCTGGCAAACTCCAGTGCAGAAGTAGGCAAAACAGGGTGATTTGACTATTTGCCAACACCTTAGGACTGACTATTTGCTACATTAACTGATAGGAAGGGCAATGAGATTCATTTAGTGCAAAGTGCTCTGAGGCACTTAGATGTCAGCAAATGAGTATAAGTACATTCAGTGTAAGATGCACAAAGGCCTCCAGCCTGAGGCTATTGCGCAAAGTATACGTTTCACTTGCCACGCTACACTTTGACTGACTGTGGGTGTTGTGACTGCCCTGCCAGCACACTTGCCTCACAGGCCCTGCACCATACACTTTTTATTCACATTGCATGATCTGTACATGTTATGTGGCATGACCTATGTATGTCAATGTTAGGATGTGGTATGGATGTAAACATTGTTGATGTTTGTATCTGATGGGGTCTCATGTGTGTCTTACTGGATTGGCCTGTTTATCGTATGAATGTCCTATTTTTTGGTTAGACTGTGCAGATGTGTTTCATTGACCAGTTGCCTGTGTCCCCTCGTCAATGTTGTTGTCTGAGCAGTATGACATTTGTGATGTAGCATTGTTAGGCAGGCACGTGAGGGACCCTGACGTATGCAGCATGTGTGTGTCGTTAGTGCTGTGTGGCTCCTATTGCTGTTTACTTAGGCTTATGTATGTGTCAGTTATGGACATTCGGCATTTAAGTGTACTGGTACCTTTGTCTTATTTCTAGGAGTAGTTGCAGATGTCATCCTCACCCCCTAATTTAGGTATGTATGTTCCAGGGTGGGGTTCCTGCCATTTGGTACTATAGCTGCCCAGAGATGAGAGGTGTTATTGTCAACTGTGGTGGCAGTTAAGTTGCAGTTGGTGTATTTGCTACTGCATTACAGGTAGGGACCTAGTTGATGGGGAATAGTTTGTGCAAAACAAGTGCCTGGATGTGGATTCAGGCTAGTGTCCTTCCCACCTGTCACTGGTTTCCCTTGGCTCTCTTGTTGTAATTACAGGATGTCCCCGTGGGACTGTAGTGGTGGCAGTATTTTGTCGTGCCCCGGCTATGGTCAGTACTGGGCATTCCCCCCTGCCGTGCCCCTTTCCCCATGCCACTTCATATATGTGCTAAGTTACATGCATTGTGTAGTAGGTATCCCCCCCCTGCTTACAGTCCCCATTATTGCATTGTAATTCCCCATGCGACTTACCCTGCATGTGCGTAGTGTCGTGGTAGTCTGCGCTGTCCAGTCCTTGTATCCCTGTGACGATCTCCTCCGGGATGACGGCTGCGACCATCTCCTCCATGTGGTCCAGGGCCTCCTGTTGTGCTGGACTCCCCCTTCCAGTCTGCATTGCTGCCTTCCTGTTCCTGGCCATTTTCTCTTTGGTCCTACGTTTACAGTCATGCCAGCGTTTCTTACACTCGGTGACTGTCCGGCGTTCTTCAGCCACACTGTTTATCTTGTCCACAATTTGTTTCCATATGGCCTCTCTCCTACTGAGTGGCAATTTTGAGGATATGAAAAGTTGGTGCTGGTGTTCCGTCACCTCTTTCACCAGGATTTCCTGCTCCTCTGCACTGAAGCGACACTTTCTTTTTTTCTTTAACATGTCCTGGTTCCTGTATGCTTCCTCCTGGCTGGTTCCTGGTCTGCTCTCATCCTCCTGGGGTCTGTTGGGGCATCTAGGATCCATTTTGGGTCTCCTCTCCTGTAAGTGCAGTTTTCGCGCAAAAATTTCAAGCAATAGCGTGAAAAAAACTGGCGTTTTCACGATTGCGCTGTCGTAACTCGACCCACAGTGATTTTTGTCACTTTTACGTGGGTTTCCCTTACGACAGACCGACGCTGTGTGCGTCACGAAATAATGACTCCCACCTGTTGGTTGCGCCGCCGTACGTCAAAGTATAAATTTGACGCCCGAATGGCGCATCCAAATGGCGTTAGACGGCGCAAATTTTTTTGACGCAAAACTGCGATAGCGCAGTTTTGCGTTAAAAAGTATAAATATGGCCCAAAATCTCTTTTACAGTAAGCCCTTCGACCCCAAAGACATTATCAAAACACCATGGCCTGCTTCAACCGAGTAGACTGCTCTCACTGTGCTGCTCCCTTGCTCACAATAAACCAGGCTTCTGGAACAGCGCTGCACATCGGGGGACGAATGCACCTTCCATTACGATTGTTGTCCTGGTTTTCAAAAAGGCCAGAGAACATGTGAAGCGTAATTAAATGTTTATTGTACCATCGGCCTTTTCGCTTTCAATGGTCTATGGGTGAGAAGGCAGCAGTTTATCAACTCAGCTGCTGTGAATGCTTCATCTCTGCTATGTGTAACTTGCTAAAACTTGGAGGCAGGCCAGAAGTGTTTTTTTTAATGCGTGTGACTGAGACCGCACCTCTTTGTACCAACGCTCATACTGTATTTTATTTATTCAGCAAGATGCACTTTGCCTGTTGTGGGTGTCCATCATGGTTTTTCCATCTCCTGGAATATTCACGCAAATCTTTGTTTTGCCTGTGTGAAATCTATTCGCTTTGTCCATGTTTTTTTTAACATGCTTCACAGCAGTTGAGCTGCTGTGGTGCATGGCTTAAAGTAAATTTAAAAATGCTATGACGCAGTCAAAGCTGGCCATGGCACATCACTCTTTTTTCAAAACTTTAAAACATGTTGCGCATCTGGTCAACTGCTGTCCACCATGTAAAAAACATTTGCAAAGAGAATAGATTTTGCGTTGGTGAAATGTAGTGGCTTTGCCAGTGCTCGTTCATATTAATCAGCCATTCCTTGTTCTGATGTCCTCGCTTCTCCTTCTGGAAAGAAATGCAGAAGTGCTGAATGCATAAAAACTTAATTTTGGCACATCGTCTTCTCTTAGCATCAGATAAAAGTCAAAACCTCCAAGGGATTTCTGCTGAGGGTATTGAGTCAGGCACTGAACTCACCTGCAGTGTCTAGGGATGACACATGAACGATGACTTCAGGACCTGTCATTTCCTGCTTTAAAGTGGAAAAACAGGCTTGAGGCGTCGTACCAAACTGCAGGGTTGAATTTTACAAAGGAAGTTTTGTCCACATCAGCTTGAACTTTTTCAGTATAGCTAAGGTGCCAGTGCCTTTTTTCAGAAAAAACACCAGACCACAGAAGTCAGTTCACAACAATGCCAGGGGTAGCGGAAGTGACACTGCACACCCTTTGACCTTCACTTTCACATGCACACACGTTTACACATACACACTCTCTCCCATAAACACATGCTCACCTGCAAACACAGACACAACATACATTTAAAAGCATATTTTACTTACCCAGCTGCGAAGAAAAATCCTATTCCAGATAATTGTACTCCATTTCCATTACAAAAATAATGAAATATGTTATTGTCTTTACTATTAGTGTAATAAACACTTGATAAACAAGCATTTGCAATGCAATAGGTCTTGCATTAGCAAGAGTTAGAGCTGTTAGCGTTGTAAATGATAATGACAACCTCGCATTTGGGACCTTATAAATACTTAGCCAAGCAGCACATTAAGGCCCGTATTTATACTTTTTGACGCTAAACTGCGCTAACGCAGTTTAGCACCAAAATTTTTTGCGCCGGCTAACGCCATTCTGAAGCACCATGCGGGTGCCGTATTTATTGAATGGCGTTAGCCGGCGCAAGCAGACCGGCGCTGCCTGGTGTGCGTGGAAAAAAACCACGTACACCAGGCAGCGCCGGCGTAGGGAAAAATGGCGTTAGGGCGTCTTAAAAATGGCGCAAGTCAGGTTGACGCTAAAAAATCGTCTTAACCCGATTTGCGCCATTTTAAACGACGCCCAGACGCCAGTTACATGACTCCTGTCTTAGTAAAGACAGGAGTCATGCCCCCTTGCCCAATGGCCATGCCCAGGGGACTTATGTCCCCTGGGCATGGTCATTGGGCATAGTGGCATGTAGGGGGGCACAAATAAGGCCCCCCTATGCCACCCAAAAAAAAAAATATATATACTTACCTGAACTTACCTGAATGTCCCTGGGGTGGGTCCCTCCATCCTTGGGTGTCCTCCTGGGGTGGGCAAGGGTGGCAGGGGGGGTCCCTGGGGGCATGGGAGGGCAGCTGTGGGCTCATTTTGAGCCCACAGGTCTCTTAACGCCTGCCCTGACCCAGGCGTTAAAAAGTGGCGCAAATGCGGGGTTTTTTGACCCGACCACTCCCGGGCGTGATTTTTGCCCGGGAGTATAAATACGACGCATTTGCGTCGCCGTCATTTTTTTCGACGGGAACGCCTTCCTTGCATCTCATTAACGCAAGGAAGGCGTTCACGCAAAAAAATGACGCTATTTGCCCATACTTTGGCGCTAGACGCGTCTAACGCCAAAGTATAAATATGGCGTTAGTTTTGCGCCAAATTTGCGTCGAAAAAAATGACGCAAATTCGGCGCAAACGGAGTATAAATATGCCCCAAAATTAGCCCACAGCTGCCCTCCCATGCCCCCAGGGACCCCCCCTGCCACCCTTGCCCACCCCAGGAGGACACCCAAGGATGGAGGGACCCACCCCAGGGATATTCAGGTAAGTTCAGGTAAGTATAAACATTTTTTTTTTTTGGGTGGCATAGGGGGGCCTTATTTGTGCCCCCCTACATGCCACTATGCCCAATGACCATGCCCAGGGGACATAAGTCCCCTGGGCATGGCCATTGGGCAAGGGGGCATGACTCCTGTCTTTACTAAGACAGGAGTCATGTAAATGGCGTCTGGGCGTCGTTTAAAATGGCGCAAATCGGGTTAAGACGATTTTTTAGCGTCAACCTGACTTGCGCCATTTTTAAGACGCCCTAACGCCATTTTTCCCTACGCCGGCGCTGCCTGGTGTACGTGGTTTTTTTCCACGCACACCAGGCAGCGCCGGTCTGCTTGCACCGGCTAACGCCATTCAATAAATACGGCGCCCGCATGGTGCTTCAGAATGGCGTTAGCCGGCGCAAAATTTTTTGACGCTAAACTGCGTTAGCGCAGTTTAGCGTCAAAAAGTATAAATACGGGCCTAAGCCTTTATCAGAAATAACTGCATTTGTGCATTCCTTCATACAATTGGCATTAGACTGTAATGGTCTGAACAGCCCCTACAGAGCACCAGAGTAAAAATAGCATTTTGAGGAAACATGGTCATATAAACATATATTCAGCCCCCAGAGGGCATAGTCACATAAAAAATAATAATAAAGATTATTGCAGTGTAATCATATAATCAGCCCTTTGAGGGCATAGTGTTTTACACATTTTCACGCCTAGCAGGCCTTTTAAATATAATTTAACTGTGGAGCCAGTGGCACAAGGGTGCCGTGCCGCAGATCATTACTCGATGTCCCTGTAGAGTCAATAGCAAAAGGTGCAGTACTACTGGTTGTGGCTAAACGTCCCTGTAAGATCAAAAACAGAAGGTGTGGTATTATTGGTAATGGTTAGATGTCCCTGTTGAGCCAACTGAATTAGTAATACCTTGGAATACATTATCCTTTTGAGTAAAGCATAGTGCATTATATATTTGCAGGCCAAACATGACTATCAAAATAATAATGTCAACAAATCCCCTACAACACAAGCTTCTCTCAACAATAAAAACAAAAGTTTCAGCTATGAAGAAATTTAAATTAAAAAAAATGCACCAAGTGGTAGAAGAAGTTATAATATTTGGGCCCCCTCTCACCTAGTGTGACCCAGAAGATTGCCTGAACAGAAATAACACATCACTCTAAAGGTTTTGGGGGTGGTCCCATTGCCCTAGGACTACCATTGGCTGAGTTATGGGCACAAACATGTTGTAAAACAAATGCCTGCAAAGCATTATGGGCTGGGTTTCCATGAATACATAAAACCTTTATGCTAAATAAAGTGTGTTATTCTTTTAATATCAAAATAGTGTGTGTGATTTTTTATATCAGAAGTGTGCAGCTGAAGTGTATACATGTGCAGGCCACCGAGAACTGTCAAAATATTAATAAAGCACTAAAGCACATATCACACAAACTCCTCTAAGCTATGAAAACAAGCTTCAGCAAGGAGAAAATTTAAATGTACATTGAATGGTGGAAGAGGTTATGATATTTGCCCTCCCTCTCACCTAGTGTGACCCACAAGATTGCCTGAACAGAAAATACACATTATTCTAAATGTTTTTTTTTGGGGGGGGTGGGGGATTCCTCTTGCTCTGGGACCACCACAGTTGGAATTATGGACACAAAAGTGTTGTAAAACAAATGCCTGCAAAGCATTGTGGGATAAATTTCTATGAAAACATTAAACCTTTATCAGAAATAAATTGTGTTATTTAGCAGAAGGTGCAGTACCAGTGGTGGTGGCAGCTAGATGTCCCTCTTGAGCCAACTAAATCAGCACTACCTTCAAACAATTATTCTATTGATACCATAGAGCATAACATGTCTGTAGGTGAGGCCAAAACAGGCAGCATTATCAGGATATTAACTACCCCTGATAACACAAACTCCTCACAGCCTTATAAACAAAAGTTTCACTTATATATAATAATAATAAAAAATAAAAAAAAAGTTTAAACATGTCTTGCGTGATGGAAGAGGTTATGATATTTAGGCCCCCTCTCTCCTAGTGTGACCCAAAAGATTGCTTGTACAGAAAGAGCACATCGTTATACATGTTTTGGGGGGGGGGGGTCCCATTGCCCTAGAACCACCACAGGCTGAGTTATGGGCACAAATGTGTTGTAAAACAAATGCTTGCAAAGCATTATGGGTCGAGGTTTCCCAAGTGCAGTGAATATTATAGTATGGGCTCTCCCACTGTGCAGGGAGAGCCCAAGGATTCATTCCTAGGTCCATTTCATGTTTTATATAGTGGGAAAAAAGTACAAAACAGGTACAACACTACTTGTTATTACTGACTATGCAAAGTAAGGACCCAGTGATAGGCAAACACAGAAAACCAACTGCACCCATGAATATGAGTGCTGACAAACACCAGAGGCAGGAAACAAAGAAAAATAGTCAGTTTCAACAACAGAAAAACATGTGAGGCGTAAGTAAACTGTACTTGGGTGGTGCGCATAGGCCAAGTACAGGAAGTGATGTATCGGCTGCCAAACAACTTAAAAGGCAGAACAATAAGAGCAACACTGCCTTCAACCTATTGGAAGTGGCAACCAGCGGCAGGCGGGACAAAAATGCCTATGGGCCAGATGTATCAAGGTTTTTTGCATTCGCAAACGGTGCTATCCATGGCAGAACCTTGTTCAAATCTCACTTTTGTGAAGCCCTCCAGGATTAGCGACGACCTCCTTTTGGGTCTCAGCAGACTTCTGGAATGTGATGCCTATCTTTTTACCTACGATAACTTCCCACTTGAAGTACCAGATGTATGTTCTTCCACAGTCTTCTTAGGGCCTAGCCACTCCTCTCCAAGTACCCCAAGGAAGTATAATGTCCAAAGACAGAATCGGACTATAACACAGAGCCTAGGTTCATCACAACATCTATTTACAAGGGTCAGATGCGGAGTCCACACTGGCAGTCGCAGGAACTCTATGCAGAACTGAAGCAGAATTAAATGATGATGAAGCAGTTCGTACTCCTGTTAATACATAGCTAGAGGTGGATGGCTAATCAAAGGACAAATTAAAACATTACTACTAGGCAGCCACCTCCAAATAGGAACTCCTTCAGTTCAACTACAGGCCTCGTCCAAGATATTCATCTATATGTGGGACTAAAGCTTCAAAAGCCTACTGCAGGGGAGGCTAGAACTCCGATAAATGATTATAGCTAGTGCTAAATGTTGACTGTTGGCAGTGCTGGCTGGTTCGATAGAACTTGTCCTCTATTTTTAAAGTTCTTACCACTGGACTGCTTCAGTTCTAGTTCTTGCACTAAATAATAATATGGTTAAAAAATAGTTTGTGCAAGTGCAACACTGCCCTGGATTTGTGTCTAGGGTGCTTTAAAGCTCTTAAGACACTTCCAGGATGCATGTTGTGTACTCTCTTGTAAGGCAAAACATTTTCCAGTACTCCTAGAATCTCATTTGCTCACATTAATAATGGCTAGGAATGGACAGCAGTTCATTTTAAATGACACATCACGGTCCGTGGTCATGGAGGACAGTGCCTTGCATTTGGGCGTGGTTTTGCAGCATTGTTGTCCAAGTCAGAGGAGCTCACGTCAGTGCAGTGAGTCCTGGGTTCTGACATGGTCATGTGACCAAAGGCTGCTTCAGAGATCTTAAGCTCATCAATGGCATTATCTTTTTTCTGGATGTCGTCTCATTTGTTTGGAGCGGCTTGTCTAGCCTTAGGTTTAGATGGCATCAGCATTGTCTTTATTCATGTGGGGCCCAGGGCACTGGAGGCCCTAGGCAGTAGCTTCAACCTGGGAGGAGAGCTGGAACTCTGGAGACCATCAACAGCATGGTGAAAGGAGAACATTCTGGATTAAGTTACAGAAATTGGCTATTTCTGCCCAATGGCAGACTCCACAACTTTGTTCCAATAAAGCCTATGGTAATGTTTTTCCCTGTGACCTTTCTTCCTGTTCCTTTTCTTTCCATGTCCTGCCTACCACTTTCTTATGATCTAAAAATCACTCCACACTGTCTTGCAACACAGTCAGAAGTATTTGTCTGCTGGATCATTGCCACATTATTATTAATTTTAGTCCCTGAGTTTTTCATTTAGTTTCCTTTGCTATTCTCCTGTGAATTATCCTGACTCTTCCAGGCCCTTTTCTGCTCTGATATCAGGGTTGCTTAATACCCAGAATTTTTCATTTGGGATGGAGTACTTGGTCTGCCAAACTCTAAATCAGGCCCTAAGTATGGACATATGAGTGTGTTGTTTAATACAATAGTGAACCGTGCAAGTACATAGAAATGGGAGAATGAACTTCTCCATCCTTGGAATACAGTGTTGGTACATATGAACATTAAGCCAATGATGCTTGTTCTGGAATAGTATGGTGTTACATTGGCACAGGATGCTGATATTGGCTATGAGAAGCCAAACCAGCAGCAGCTGCTTTTAATAATATTCAGTGGGGCAGGGGAGGGTTCACGCAGTGGAGCGGGGTGTTTGCACTGGGAGGTTGGAAGGGGGTGTTCGTACAGGGGTGGGAATATTTTTTTTAAAGTAAAAAAATAAAATGAAACCACTTATCTTAAGAAGGCCACCTCGGTGTTCCTTGCTGCCTCAGTGCTTCTGTGCATCTTCTCTCCCCATCCAATCCAGACGCTTGTCTCATTCTGTTATCCAGCATCAGACAAGCATCTGGATTGGTCTGATTAGCCTGAATTGCTGCTCTGATGGGGACTGGGAGACTGCACTGGTTCTTCACCCAGGCTGTGATACACAGCTCGGAAGGAGAGTTCTAAGTGTGCATGTCTGTTTGGCTAAAGCAACATGCGCACTTAGAACTGCACAATACCTCCCCCCTGCTGCTGATGACGGTGAACGCCCGCTCTGCCCTGCCCTATGAGGAAGAAGCAAGAAATAAAATGATAATAAAGTAGTTGTATTAACGTTTTATTTGCTGCTTTTCAGCAGCGGGGGCAACGCTCCTCCGCCATTGCAGAGTGGCTGCCCTGAGCCAAGCATGAGCATATGTATATTAGTACATGATTCTGTGCATGAGTATATCAGGCTCTTGGTGAGTGAAATAGACTGTATATGAAAATGAAAGAGTAAACATGAGTATTTTCACCTGTTCAGTGATATATTAGTGCTGCATGCACATATGCAGGAACACATGGCATGTAAAAACACCTGGCCATTAAATGCTGAACCTGGCCATATAATAGCAGGGCATGGGCATATCCGGCTATTTATGGCAAAATCACAGTGAATAGTGGAATATCATGGTGTTCATGAGTGTTGTATTGTGAAAATGAATATATGCAGGCCTTCCCACCATATACTAATGTGACATAAGCATGCCAAAAAGTACAGTGGCTGTGCTTGAGTATATCAAACTATACACAAGCATGTTAGTCTCTTCTTGATACTTGAAGACAATATACAGCTATGTGAACCAATATGTTTCCATGGAGACACTAACAAATGGGGGGGTAGTGAAAATGTAATAAATGATGGAACACTTAGATTATTTATTAACCTTATAGAGCTGTTTTTGGCATGAAATGGGTGTATTTTGGGAAAATGACAATCTGATGCCTGAAAGCACCCATTTTATTCATATTCATTGCCATTTACATGCAAAGATTCTTAGTAATGACATTTTGTTTTTTCTCTAGATAGTTGCTTATTTACTAAAAATAAAAACTAGAGTACCCCTTAACTCCCAGTCTCTGTACCACACGTGGGGCCCGAGCCCCAGTGTGATGTGGCATTGACCTGTTACCTACAGGACCGGATTAACAACCTGAAATGTAGAGCTAGCGAAAATTAGGTGATGTGTGGAGGCATTTACGGATTGCCACGCCACATATCAAACGTCACAAGGACTCCACTTGTTGAAACGCACAAATGGTTGGCTGAGTGCCACACCCTATTTTTCTTGATTATTCGCTGACACAGAAGCGGATTGCAAGACTCGTGCTGATTACAAGGATGAAAAAAAAAATTCTGAGATGATTTAAGAAATGATAAGTGTGAAGTGATAACACCTTCTCTGTTCTGACAGAGGAGCAGAGGAGCTCCAGTATTCGCTTAGGATTGGAGCATCTTGACTCTCTCGAGTAGTTCTTTAAGTAGGATTAATAAGGCAGAGAAGTTCCTAAAAAGAAGAAAATGAAATTAAGGGTGCAGACTAAAACTTGAACTACAATCCTTTGATACAGTGAGTCACCTGAACGGTATTCAGATGCATCCATATGTGTTGTCTGTTGATCGATCCGAACGTTTGACTCAACAACGAAAACATTCACTTTAAACAAGCGAGACCTCTAGGCTTTATCAGTTCCTGTTAACATTGATTTTTATTCTGTATCACATAACGGAGTAACAACTCCCGTTCTTCCCTTCACGTCACTTTCATGTGTAAAACATGTACTTGGCACAACAGATTATCCTTAAACTTGCAATGTACCCAGCCTCCTGTCACACAGATTGTGTTCATTTCAAACTATCCTTTGTTGGATTCATTTGTGATTATCTGAGCCAGCACTTGGAGAGAAAGGCATAATATAGGAGAACGCCGTTGACGTTTTTTTGAATTTCTTTGGCTTGATAAATGATTTCGTGCTGATATATATTAGTTTTGTGGCACAATAGCTTTTTTGGACTGTTCTACTGTCTTTCTGACCTATGCTGTTTCTTTCTTTGTTGAAGTCTGTCTCCTTCCAGCGTGAACGCTTCCCGCTCATATCAGCCTGAGTGCAGCCTCTTTCATATTCTGAGCTTGTAATCGGTTTTCCTGAGTTGTTTTATCAGTTTATATTACACTGCGTCGCCAGCGTAAACACATCACCATTGTGAAGCCACTGATGTGCTTTGCTGAACGTCACGTGCCACCTTATTGCCTCTTCAGAATGTTTATAGGATTAACTTTTCAACTACGTTAATTTTAAATGAAAGACTGCCAAGTGTGCTGCAGTCCAGCTGGTAGATTTTTCGGACAACCACGGCCTCGAGCATGAACGTCATTTAGGGGTCACCAGGGATCGCAACTGCGACTCCCTAGCTTGATCCTTGCACGAACACTGGCACTTCCTTTGCAACCTCCGGCCTGGTAGGTGTGGGGGAGGTGCAAGATTTGTGTCTGAAATCGAGCATCACCTCATCCATAGCTCGTCCTTATATACAAGTGACAAATCCTGGCATTCCAGCCCTTGAAGAAGATGCAGATGTGGTTACTGGAAAGGAAGGAAGACACATTTTGATGGCTTTGCTTATATTTGCATACACTATTTTCGTACTTATGTGTAACTGCACATACTAAATACTCAGGCCCATATTTATACTTTTTGACGCTAAACTGCGCTAACGCAGTTTAGCGTCAAAAAATTTAGCGCCGTCTAACGCCATTCCGAAGCGCCATGCGGGCGCCGTATTTATGGAATGGCGTTAGCCGGCGCAAGCAGACCGGCGCTGCCTGGTGTGCGTGGAAAAAAACCACGTAGACCAGGCAGCGCCGGCGTAGGGGGAAAATGGCGCTAGGGCGTCTTAAAATGGCGCAAGTCGGGTTGACGCAAAAAAATCGTCTTAACCCGATTTGCGCCATTTTTTCGACGCCCAGACGCCATTTAAATGACTCCTGTCTTAGTAAAGACAGGAGTCATGCCCCCTTGCCCAATGGCCATGCCCAGGGGACTTATGTCCCCTGGGCATGGTCATTGGGCATAGTGGCATGTAGGGGGGCACAAATAAGGCCCCCCTATGCCACCCAAAAAAAATTGAAAAATATAAAAAATTATACTTACGTGAACTTACCTGAATGTCCCTGGGGTGGGTCCCTCCATCCTTGGGTGTCCTCCTGGGGTGGGCAGGGGTGGCAGGGGGGGTCCCTGGGGGCAGGGGAGGGCACCTGTGGGCTAATTTTGAGCCCACAGGCCCCTTAACGCCTACCCTGACCCAGGCGTTAAAAAGTGGCGCAAATGCGGGGTTTTTTGACCCGCCACCTCCCGGGCGTGATTTTTGCCCGGGAGTATAAATACGACGCATTTGCGTCGCCGTCATTTTTTTAGACGGGAACGCCTTCCTTGCATCTCATTAACGCAAGGAAGGCGTTCACGCTAAAAAATGACGCTCTTTGCCCATACTTTGGCGCTAGATGCGTCTAACGCCAAAGTATAAATATGGCGTTAGTTTTGCGCCGAATTTGCGTCGAAAAAAACGACGCTAATTCGGCGCAAACGGAGTATAAATACGGGCCTCAGGGGCATATTTATACTCCGTTTGCGCCGAATTTGCATCGTTTTTTTTCGACGCAAATTCGACGCAAAACTAACTCCATATTTATACTTTGGCGTTAGACGCGTCTAGCGCCAAAGTTCATGGAGTTAGCGTCATTTTTTGGCGTGAACACCTTCCTTGCGTTAATGAGATGCAAGGTAGGCGTTCCCGTCTTAAAAAATGACTCCCAGGCATGTGCGTGGTATTTATACTCCCGGGCAAAAATCACGCCCGGGAGTGGGCGGGGCAAAAAACCCTGCATTTGCACCTCTTTTTAACGCCTGGGTCAGGGCAGGCGTTAAGGGACCTGTGGGCTCAGAATGAGCCCAGAGGTGCCCTCCCCTGCCCCCAGGGACACCCCCTGCCACCCTTGCTCACCCCAGGAGGACACCCAAGGATGGAGGGACCCATCCCAGGGAAGAAAAGGTAAGTTGTGGTAAGTATTTAAAAAAAAAAAAAAATTGTGGCATAGGGGGGCCTGATTTGTGCCCCCCTACATGCCACTATGCCCAATGACCATGCCCAGGGGACATAAGTCCCCTGGGCATGGCCATTGGGCAAGGGGGCATGACTCCTGTCTTTGCTAAGACAGGAGTCATGTTAATGGCGTCTGGGCGCCCAAAAAAAATGGCGCAAATCGGGTTAAGACGATTTTTTTGCCTCAGCCTGACTTGCCCCATTTTGGGACGCCCAAACGCCATTTTTACCTACGCCGGCGCTGCCTGGTGTACGTGGTTTTTTTTCACGCACACCAGGCAGCGCCGGTCGGCTAACGCCGGCTAACGCCATTCAATAAATACGGCGCCCGCATGGCGCTTCAGAATGGCGTTAGCCGGCGCTAATTTTTTGGGCGCAAAACTGAGTTGGCGCAGTTTTGTGTCAAAAAGTATAAATATGGCCCTCAGTTTAATGAAATGGATATTCTGACTGATTTGCTACAAGTTAGCAAGGAGGATACAGAATTACTGAAAGTGCTACAGTGACAAATGCAGAGACTCGCCAGTAAATAAAATGCTTTAAAAACAATAAATGCATGTGAGTGGATGAGATGGGGTCTGAATCGAATTGAGCTCTTCTGTTAATCCAAGTCTATCAGTAAACATCGATAAGAGGTTTTCTGGCAGAGGCACTGAACCATGATCTCCAAAAAAAGTAAGAATAGAAAAATCCAATGGTTATTTCCTAAATAGGTCAATATCCTTCCATTCAGAATTAAATACATGATTGAACTGCAGAAAGCTCTCCAACAATTATTTTATTAGCATAATAGAATATCACTGGCTAGTAAATAATCCCTAGAATTAAACATCCTGAGCAGAATTATTTAACACAGGCTACTCCAGTTCTGTGATTGATACAGGACCTTGGCACCGCACATGATGAAAGATGATAGTGCATCACAGTACATATTGGCAGCCCTGGTTCAGATCGTGGCGGCACACTGATAAGGTGGCAATCCAACTTGCCAATTAGGGACTCATAAAACCCCTTTCATGTGACACTCAGACCCTTCCCACAGCTGGACCAGAAGCAGTGGGGAAAATCAGGAACCCCAACCACGGCTGCCCTGTCTGGTTATCAGCCAGGTACAACCTGAGGTCAAATACAGAAACGCACACTGTCTCACTATGTTCCGGGGCTAACCTTTATCTGGGTGCACTAGAAGCAGACCGGGACAGTAAACCCCACTGCAGTGAATGAACTCACTTTTCAAAACGCAGATGCAAACTCACACCTGAACAGTGCATTAGTGAAAGATAGACCAACTGTTTCAAGCCATAATTAAACCTTTCATTATAGATAGCAGCCCAGCATCTGAGAAGGTGGGAGAGATTCCCTTGCAGGCAGGTGTAATAATTGTGACCTCCTGCAGGGGAGGTCTAGGGGTTTTAAGGGACTCCTGTGCCTGACTCCCTGGGGGTGCCATTGGGTGTACTGACTGTGAGTCACCTGTAAGTTGCACAGGTCAGTGAGCCTTTAGATTACCTCTTGCCTCAGTACCCTTTTCTTTAATATGATGTAAAGGCAAATAAATCCTTCATTTGCATGGGGTCATGCCATCTTGGGATTTTGCCACTATGATAGTTATTATAGAAGAGGCCGCACAAGCATTCCTGTCTGTAATAATAATGTGACTCCTGGGTGCAAAAAAGCAGGTTCACGCTCCTGTTTTGCCACCGGAGGAGTTTACATATTACGGTCCCTGATCTATGTTAGTAGGTTGCAATATAAGCTACATGGAAGCTGCAAATTGTACCTTTCCACCTGCATGGACTGGAGAGGGAGGAGGGAGTGAGACAGACAGTGGGTTTGCTGCAGGGGGCCTGAATTTGACCAAACAGAGGGTTTCTCATTTGCATGAGGAAGCTACAAATGGGAAAAACCTTCCCTTTAGTTGCTTTACCCAGCTTTTGCAAAGGGAGCCTGGGTGTCCATGTGCAGGCACCCAGAGACTGAAAAACAAATCAGATATAAGTGGTAACTGTATAACATACAGTGTGAATTAGTGACATGAGAAATGGCTATATTATTCTCAATTAATTGGGCATTCTGAGCTGTTGGATGAAGGCTTCCAGCATCAGTAGTTATTTCAGGATCCCTGCACCTGCACAGTTTATTTTTCAGTGGGTGGTAGTCCCAGGTGTCATACAAATGCAGCAGGAATTCAATGAAAGCTTCTGGCCCGTGTTGTCCTCTCAGGCCTTCATAATACCATCATCATCTGCATGATGCATGGTGTAATAATACTGCATGGCAGGGCACAAGTCCTAAATAACAGAAGTGAGGGAAGTGTTCAAGTTAGGGAGTATGCAAGTGACATAATTGCACGGTGCATCACAGTGAGTGACATCACATGTGGCATCACAGGAAGTGCCATCACACCCCAAGACTTCACAGGAAGTGACATCTCAAGATGTAACATCAGATCTTAAGACCTCACGCACATGTTTAGCAGGTGTATAATCAGTACATTTGAGCACATTACAATATTTAAGAAATTTGATTTTGGTTTGGGGTTGTGCCAAAAAAAGTGATGCAACCCTGACATAAAATCTAGGCCTCAACTTATACATTCATTTTTTTAAACACTGCCACAAAGAAATTGGCTATGAACAAAAAATTGGTCCACGTGGGAGAAGTATTAGCCTCGACTTCCATGGCAAAAGGAGGAAGGTCAGGCCAGGAAGGCCAGAAGGTAAGTTATTTATTGATTGATTGTTTGAATACATCTTTTTATTATGAAAATCAAATTCCTTTGTACAGAAAATCAAATGTGACAAATAAAAATCAATTAAAAATGAAAATGAGGTGCTCCAACAAAGTGACAGCGCAGTGAACAGTGAATAAATTAACTTAAAGTGCATCAGTGTTATTTACAAATCTATACACAAAAAAAAGTAGCTGTCAAAGAATCAGTATTTTCATAAGGCAACACCCAATACTCGAGTGTCATAAATCCTTACTACGTACTGCATACAGTCCACATTAAATAGTGTTAACGCTTCGACCCTAACAGTAAAAGAATTACCAACGGGTCCTCATCAGGTCGAAGAAATAATGTAGGAAGCACCCTTAAAGGCACTATGCAGGTTAATGAACCCAGTAACAATTTAGTTAATCATATATCCCCAGGCATGCAGGCAAGAACTGGAAAACTATTTATGAGAAACCCCACAGCTTAATCAAATGTTCACATCAAGCCTATTAGAAAACTGCAAACTCCAGGGGCAAGGCAAAGCACCTCAGTGTATTGAAAAGGTGAACAATCAATGTCACCAGGAGTCTCTGGCCTCTGACTCTATCGAGGCACAGACACGGTTATCTTTGTGCTGCATCAACTGTGTTGCCCAGGAATGCTAAATTTTAGTGGACGGAGTCTGCATTTCAAGATATCTTATGGAGTTAAGGCACCTGCTGCAGAGATCTTTGTGTACCCAGTAAACCCCAGGGAAAAATAGTAATGGTACGATAGCTATTTGCTGGAGAGGTCTGTGCTTTGTCTAGTCCCAGTTTTGAATCAAAGTAGCACAGAAGGGTACTATGTCTCTTGCAAAGCACATAATGTAACACGCAGATTTCAGATTTTTATTTTATGTAAATGGGAAAGTGAGTTACTGATTTTAACACAGAGATCCTTTTGTTACCCACAGTTCATAAATTGTAATCCTTCTAATATAGCACAGAAATATATCAAGGTCATGTGGCTCCTATGCATTGTAACGCTCACTGTCTTATGTAACACATCCTATACACTGATTTACATAAATGTAAATTATTGTCTGTCAATGTATAATGTGTGCGTGTGATGGAAAGCACTCTGAAACCCTGCATATGGATGAGTAGTGCAACAGTGCTATAAAAGAAATAAAACTAAATAGTGGTATTTAATTGGTTATTTGTGTAAATACTGGGACAGACCAACGCATCTGACATTCTTACAGTGTATGCATATCTCTTATATGCAGGGACTGAACGAAATCAAAAGCATGTCTTCTTAAAGTACCTATGAAATGGCACACTTTTGTTTCCCCTCCATTGCATTTAGGTAAAAGGCTTCTAATAGCTCCCAGCCAGGATACTCCCAACAAAATGAGGCTTGATAGCCCCTTAACTCCTGCCTTTGATGGGCCCATCTGGAATCTGATAAGCCCCCTCCCTGCCTGTACGTTGCTGCTCCAAATAAAAAGCAGACATTGCGCAGGTGCTGCTGAATGAGTCTCGGTGTCTGAAATTACACTGGATCAAGTTTAGCATATTTCTGTGGTGCCCAACGTCTTGGAAGGGGAGACGACGTCCACGTTTTGAAAAGAGTGGGGAGACACCGTCTACTGGTGCGTACCCTCGACACGTGCCCTACTCCATGGGCAAAAGCACACCCAGCACTACACAGTATACAGTCCTCATACAGGCACACACCTTGTTAGTGCACATGCAGCTGTGCTCTACCTGCCTTGTATGCAGCACAGTCTAAGACAACAAGCTTGGCTGCTTTATATAAACTGTAGCTCATATCTGTCTGAGTCAAGAGGTGCACCAAGTTCTGACGCCACTCAGGTCTGTCGGGAGTCAGATTAGACAGGCTGTGCTCAGTATGGCATGTGGAAGGCTGACAATGCAGCAGTGTACATGGGGCCATCTTTCTGGCTGTTTGTGCGAATTACAGTTACAGCCGAAGGCGAGGGCATTTAACAAGGGAAAGGGCCTTTAATAGCAGGTAGAGCCCGCTACAGCGGGTTATAAGGCTATTAGAACATTCTGCCACTCAGGGCAGAATGTTCTATTAAATAAAACAAATTTCTCACGGAGCCCAAGGGGATTAAAATCCCCTCGGGCTCCGTGAGGCTTTGTTCACAGCTGTTGCTGTGAACAAAGCGAACATTGGAATGTTGGCGCTGCTGGCTTTTACCGGCCAGTAAAAGCCCGCAGCACTCCATTGTTTTCAATGGAGCTGCCAACGTTCCAATGTTCTAATAAATCTTTGAAACTTTATTCAGTTTGGAGCTTGATTTAGTGTTTATGGTATAATGTAATTGATTTGGGATTGAATGATTCTGACTATTACACTGTTTGCCAAGTCCAAAGATTCAGTCAACCTCAATAGGTGAGAATAGTGATGGTGTCAAACCTGCAGGTTGGTGCTTATTGAATCTGGAGTGGGAAAAAATTATTTCCGGGGCCCAGCGCATCAACAGTTTTTGGTAGCAGAGTTATGTTTTTGTCTTGTGAGGAGGAGAGTCAGAGTTTCCCCACATTGTGAGTTGTTTTTGGTGTAGTGTAAGGGTTGATGAAACGGTATGTGTTTTGAGTAGGGTTTGGCTTAATCCTGGTGAAGTGTGATGTATGAAGTAAGTCGGAAGTTTGCGTACTCCAGGTTATTGAGTAGGGAGTTGTAGGAGGCTGGACTGGCTTGTAGTGAGTACCAAGGGGTACTTGCACCTTGCACCAGGCCCAGTTATCCCTTATTAGTGTATAGGGTGTCTAGCAGCTTAGGCTGATAGATAATGGTAGCTTAGCAGAGCAGCTTAGACTGAACTAGGAGACGTGTGAAGCTACTACAGTACCACCTAGTGTCATATGCACAATATCATAAGAAAACACAATACACAGTTATACTAAAAATAAAGGTACTTTATTTTTATGACAATATGCCAAAGTATCTTAGAGTGTACCCTCAGTGAGAGGATAGGAAATATACACAAGATATATATACACAATAGCAAAAATATGCAGTATAGTCTTAGAAAACAGTGCAAACAATGTATAGTTACAATAGGATGCAGTGGGGAAACATAGGGATAGGGGCAACACAAACCATATACTCCAAAAGTGGAATGCGAACCACGAATGGACCCCAAACCTATGTGACCTTGTAGAGGGTCGCTGGGACTATTAGAAAATAGTGAGAGTTAGAAAAATAACCCTCCCCAAGACCCTGAAAAGTGAGTGCAAAGTGCACTAAAGTTCCCCTAAGGACAAAGAAGTCGTGTTAGAGGAATAATGCAGGAAAGACACAAACCAGCAATGCAACAACTGTGGATTTCCAATCTAGGGTACCTGTGGAACAAGGGGACCAAGTCCAAAAGTCACAAGCAAGTCGGAGATGGGCAGATGCCCAGGAAATGCCAGCTGCGGGTGCAAAGAAGCTTCTACTGGACAGAAGAAGCTGAGGTTTCTGTAGGAACGAAATAGGCTAGAGACTTCCCCTTTGGTGGACGGATCCCTCTCGCCTTTGAGAGTCGTGCAGAAGTGTGTTCCCGCCAGAAGGATGCCAACAAGCCTTGCTAGTTGCAAATCGTGCGTTTGGCATTTTTGGACGCTGCTGGGGCCCCGGAGGGACCATGAGGTCGCAAATTGGACCTGAAGAGAGAGGGGACGTCAGGCAAGACAAAGAGCCCTCACTGAAGCAGGTAGCACCCGGAGAAGTGCCAGAAACAGGCACTACAAGGATGCGTGAAACGGTGCTCGCCGAAGTTGCACAAAGGAGTCCCACGTCGCCGGATACCAACTTAGAAAGTCGTGCAATGCAGGTTAGAGTGCCGTGGACCCAGGCTTGGCTGTGCATGAAGGATTTCCGCTGGAAGTGCACAGCGGCCGGAGTAGCTGCAAAGTCACGGTTCCCAGCAATGCAGCCCAGCGAGGTGAGGCAAGGACTTACCTCCACCAAACTTGGACTGAAGAGTCACTGGACTGTGGGGGTCACTTGGACAGAGTTGCTGGATTCCAGGGACCTCGCTCGTCGTGCTGAGAGGAGACCCAAGGGACCGGTAATGCAGCTTTTTGGTGCCTGCGGTTGCAGGGGGAAGATTCCGTCGACCCACGGGAGATTTCTTTGGTGCTTCTGGTGCAGAGAGGAGGCAGACTACCCCCACAGCATGCACAAGCAGGAAAACAGTCGAGAAGGCGGCAGGATCAGCGTTACAGAGTTGCAGTAGTCGTCTTTGCTACTATGTTGCAGGTTTGCAGGCTTCCAGCGCGGTCAGCAGTCGATTCCTTATCAGAAGGTGAAGAGAGAGATGCAGAGGAACTCGGCTGAGCTCATGCATTCGTTATCTAAAGTTTCCCCAGAGGCAGAGACCCTAAATAGCCAGAAAAGAGGGTTTGGCTACCTAGGAGAGAGGATAGGCTAGCAACACCTGAAGGAGCCTATCACAAGGAGTCTCTGACGTCACCTGGTGGCACTGGCCACTCAGAGCAGTCCAGTGTGCCAGCAGCACCTCTGTTTCCAAGATGGCAGAGGTCTGGAGCACACTGGAGGAGCTCTGGACACCTCCCAGGGGAGGTGCAGGTCAGGGGAGTGGTCACTCCCCTTTCCTTTGTCCAGTTTCGCGCCAGAGCAGGGCTAAGGGGTCCCCTGAACCGGTGTAGACTGGCTTGTGCAGAATTGGGCACATCTGTGCCCAACAAAGCATTTCGAGAGGCTGGGGGAGGCTACTCCTCCCCTGCCTTCACACCATTTTCCAAAGGGAGAGGGTGTCACACCCTCTCTCAGAGGAAGTTCTTTGTTCTGCCATCCTGGGCCAGGCCTGGCTGGACCCCAGGAGGGCAGCTGCCTGTCTGAGGGGTTGGCAGCAGCAGCAGCTGCAGTGAAACCCCAGGAAGGGCAGTTTGGCAGTACCAGGGTCTGTGCTACAGACCACTGGGATCATGGGATTGTGCCAACTATGCCAGGATGGCATAGAGGGGGCAATTCCATGATCATAGACATGTTACATGGCCATATTCGGAGTTACCATTGTGAAGCTACATATAGGTAGTGACCTATATGTAGTGCACGCGTGTAATGGTGTCCCCGCACTCACAAAGTTCAGGGAATTGGCTCTGAACAATGTGGGGGCACCTTGGCTAGTGCCAGGGTGCCCTCACACTAAGTAAGTTTGCACCTAACCTTTACCAGGTAAAGGTTAGACATATAGGTGACTTATAAGTTACTTAAGTGCAGTGTAAAATGGCTGTGAAATAACGTGGACGTTATTTCACTCAGGCTGCAGTGGCAGGCCTGTGTAAGAATTGTCAGAGCTCCCTATGGGTGGCAAAAGAAATGCTGCAGCCCATAGGGATCTCCTGGAACCCCAATACCCTGGGTACCTCAGTACCATATACTAGGGAATTATAAGGGTGTTCCAGTAAGCCAATGTAAATTGGTAAAAATGGTCACTAGCCTGTCAGTGACAATTTGGAAAGAAATGAGAGAGCATAACCACTGAGGTTCTGGTTAGCAGAGCCTCAGTGAGACAGTTAGTCACTACACGGGTAACACATTCAGGCACACTTATGAGCACTGGGGCCCTGGGTTACCAGGGTCCCAGTGACACATACAACTAAAACAACATATATACAGTGAAAAATGGGGGTAACATGCCAGGCAAGATGGTACTTTCCTACACAACCCCCCCCCAAACGAAGGACAATAAGACTAGCCATGACCTGATGAGTCTTCATTGTCTAAGTGGAAATATCTGGAGAGTCCATCTGCATTGGAGTGGCTACTCCCAGGTCTATGTTCCACTGTATAGTCCATTCCCTGTAGGGATATGGACCACCTCAACAATTTAGGATTTTCACCTTTCATTTGTTTTAGCCAAAGTAGAGGTTTGTGGTCTGTCTGAACAATGAAGTGAGTGCCAAACAGGTATGGCCTCAACTTCTTCAGAGCCCAGACCACAGCAAAGGCCTCCCTCTCAATGGCAGACCAATGCTTTTCTCTAGGGGTCAACCTTCTACTAATAAAAGCAACAGGTTGATCCTGGCCCTCAGAATTAAGTTGTGATAGGACTGCCCCTACTCCTAATTCAGATGCATCAGTTTGGACATAGAATTTTTTAGAGTAACAAGGGCTTTTCAGGACAGGTGCAGAGCACATGGCCTGCTTCAGCTCCTCAAAAGCTTTCTGACAGTTTGCTGTCCATAATACCTTTTTAGGCATTTTCTTGGATGTGAGGTCATTAAGAGGGGCTGCAATGGAGCCATAGTTCTTAATGAACCTCCTGTAATACCCAGTGAGGCCTAGGAAGGCTCTCACCTGAGTCTGAGTGGTAGGGGGAACCCAATCAATAATAGTTTGGATTTTCCCCTGAAGTGGTGCAATCTGTTCCCCACCAACAAGGTGTCCCAGATAAACCACCTTACCCTGCCCTATCTGGCACTTTGAAGCCTTGATAGTGAGGCCTGCCTTTTGCAGAGCCTCCAGAACTTTCCATAGGTGGACCAGGTGATCATTCCAGCTGGAGCTAAAGACAGCTATATCGTCCAAATATGCTGCACTGAAAGCTTCCAGCCCTTGTAGGACTGTGTTCACCAACCTCTGAAAAGTGGCAGGTGCATTTTTCAAACCAAAAGGCATTACAGTAAACTGGTAATGTCCTCCAATGGTAGAAAATGCAGTCTTAGGTTTAGCATCTTCTGACAATTTGATCTGCCAATACCCTGCAGTCAAATCAAAAGGGCTTAGATACTTGGCAGATGCCAGTGTATCTATGAGCTCATCTGCCCTGGGTATAGGGTGAGCATCAGTTTTGGTTACCAAGTTGAGACCTCTATAGTCTACACAAAACCGCATTTCCTTCTTTCCATCTTTGGAATGGGGTTTTGGTACCAGTACCACAGGAGAAGCCCATGGACTGTCAGAGTGCTCAACCACTCCTAGTTCTAACATTTTCTGGACCTCTTGCTTTATGCAGTCCCTGACATGGTCAGGCTGCCTATAGATCTTACTTTTGACAGGTAAACTGTCTCCAGTATCTATAGTGTGCTCACACCAAGAAGTGGTACCTGGCACAGTAGAGAAGAGTTCAGAGAATTGATCTAGGAGATTTATGCAATTATCTTTCTGCTCAGCAGTAAGACAATCAGCCAAAACTACACCTTCCACAAGAGCATCTTGTTCTGTGGAAGAGAAGAGATCAGGTAGAGGATCACTGTCTTCTTCCTGTCCCTCATCAGTTGCCATGAGCAGGGTGTGATCAGCCCTGTCATAGTAGGGTTTTAGGCGGTTGACATGGAGCACCCTAAGGGGACTCCTGGCAGTGCCTAAGTCAACTAAATAGGTGACTTCTCCCTTTTTTTCAACAATTGTGTGGGGACCACTCCATTTATCTTGGAGTGCTCTTGGGGCCACAGGCTCCAAGACCCACACTTTCTGCCCTGGTTGGTACTGAACCAAAACAGCCTTCTGATCATGCCATTGCTTCTGGAGCTCTTGGCTGGCCTGAAGGTTTTTACTGGCCTTTTTCATGTACTCAGCCATCCTTGATCTGAGGCCAAGTACATAATCCACAATATCCTGCTTAGGAGCTTTTAAAGGTTGTTCCCAACCCTCCTTTACAAGTGTGAGTGGACCCCTAACAGGGTGTCCAAAAAGAAGTTCAAAGGGGCTGAAGCCCACTCCTTTCTGGGGTACCTCCCTGTAGGCAAAAAGGAGGCATGGTAGAAGGATATCCCATCTCCTGCGGAGTTTTTCAGGGAGACCCATAATCATGCCTTTGAGAGTTTTATTAAATCTCTCCACCAGTCCATTTGTTTGTGGATGATAGGGTGTTGTGAACTTGTACGTTACACCACACTCCTTCCACATGGCCTTTAAGTATGCAGACATGAAATTGCTTCCTCTGTCTGATACTACTTCCTTTGGGAAGCCCACACTGGAAAATATTCCTAGGAGGGCCTTTGCCACTGCAGGAGCTGTAGTGGTCCTTAAAGGAATAGCTTCAGGATATCTTGTGGCATGGTCCACTACCACTAAGATAAACCTATTGCCTGAAGCAGTAGGAGGGTCAAGGGGGCCAACTATGTCAACCCCTACCATTTCAAAGGGAACCCCAACCACAGGCAGTGGGATAAGGGGTGCCTTTGGAGTGCCACCTGTCTTGCCACTGGCTTGACAGGTTTCACAGGACTTACAAAATTCCTTTGTGTCCTCAGACATCCTAGGCCAATGAAACAGGGGAACAAACCTGTCCCAAGTTTTCATTTGTCCTAGATGCCCAGCTAAGGGAATGTCATGTGCCAGTGTTAGGAGGAACTTTCTGTACTCCTGAGGAATCACTAATCTCCTGGCAGCTCCAGGTTTAGGATCCCTATGCTCAGTGTACAAGAGGTTGTCCTCCCAGTAAACTCTGTGAGAGTCACTGACATCCCCATTAGCCTGTTTGACAGCTTGCTGTCTGAGACCCTCTAATGTGGGACAGGTTTGCTGTGCCACACTCAGCTCCTCTCTGGCAGGCCCCCCTTCACCCAAAAGCTCAGCAGTGTCTGCTTCCAGCTCCTCTGGTGTAGGTTCTGCACAGGGAGGGAATTCTTCTTCCTCAGAAGTAGAATCCACTGTAGAGGGAGGGATAGTAGGAAGTGGTTTGCTTCTACTAGCCCTAGCTTTAGGGAGCACTTGGTCCATTGTTCCAGGATCCAAGCTTCCCTGTCCTTTTTGCTTTTTGGCCTGAGCCCTTGTCAAAGCAAAAATATGCCCTGGGATGCCCAGCATTACTGCATGGGCCTCCAACTCCACATCTGACCAAGCTGATGTCTCCAAATCATTCCCTAATAGACAGTCTACAGGTAAATCTGAAGCTACCACAACTTTCTTTGGACCAGTAACCCCCCCCCAGTTGAGATTTACAACAGCCATGGGGTGGCTAAGTGTGTTGTTGTGAGCATCGGTTACTTGGTACTGGTGACCAAGTAGGTGTTGTTCAGGGTGGACCAGTTTCTCTATGACCATAGTCACACTGGCACCAGTGTCCCTGTAGGCCTGAACCTCAACACCATTTATTAGGGGTAGCTGCTTGTACTTATCCATATTAAGGGGACAAGCAACTAAGGTGGCTAAATCAATAGCCCCCTCAGAGACTAACACAGCCTCTGTGGCCTCCCTAACAAGGCCAACCCCAACTAAATTACCAAAAGTGAGCCCAGCTACTCCCTTGGATTGGCTATTAGTAGGTTTGCTCCCACCACCACTGCTATTAGTAGGGACACTAGGTGTAGCAGTAGGGGTTGTAGTGGTAGGAGCAGTGGTGCCTTTCTTTGGACAACTGGGATCTGTTGTCCAATGGCCTTTTATTTTACATAAATAGCACCATGGTTTCTTTTCCTTGTTCTGATTAAAGGAGGATTTGGACCCACCACCCCCACCAGAGTGTTTTTGTGGGCCTGATGAAGACTCATTTTTAGATTTGTCCCCACCCTTGTCTGAAGACTTACCATCCTTCTTTTTGTTGCCATCTTTGTCACCCCCTGTATGAACTTTTCTGTTCACTCTTGTTCTGACCCATTTGTCTGCCTTCTTTCCCAATTCTTGGGGAGAGGTCAGATCAGAGTCCACCAAGTACTGGTGCAACAAATCAGACACACAATTATTAAGAATATGCTCTCTCAGGATTAAGTTATACAGGCTGTCATAATCAGTAACTTTACTGCCATGTAACCACCCCTCCAAGGCCTTCACTGAATGGTCAATGAAATCAACCCAGTCTTGTGAAGACTCCTTTTTGGTCTCTCTGAACTTTATCCTGTACTGTTCAGTGGTTAAGCCATAACCATCCAGGAGTGCATTCTTAAGAACTTGGAAATTATTAGCATCATTTTCTTTCACAGTAAGGAGCCTATCCCTACCTTTTCCACTAAATGATAGCCATAGGATAGCAGCCCACTGCCTTTGAGGGACATCCTGTACAACACAGGCCCTCTCAAGTGCAGCAAACCACTTGTTAATGTCATCCCCCTCCTTATAAGGGGGAACTATCTTGTGCAGATTCCTGGAATCATGCTCTTTTGCAGGATGACTATGGGGAATACTGCTGCTGCCACCATGGGTTTCTAAACCCAACTTCTGTCTTTCCTTCTCTAGTTCAAAAGACTGTCTATCCAAATCCAGCTGTTGCTTTTTAAGCTTCAGTCTGGTTTGTTCCATCCTCAACTTATTGAGTTCCCTCTCTAACATTCTGTCATCAGGGTTGGTGGGAGGGACAATCCTAGATACAGAGGTATGATGGGAATGAACAGAATGAGACCTGTCCCTTACAGAAGCCACCCTAACAGCTTGGTTAACAGAAACATTACTACCAGTATGGTGAGAATAAATGCTTTTGCTATGATGTGAGACAACACTATTTGTATGGTGTGGCTCATCATCATTACCAACTATGCTAGACTGTCTAGTAATGGGCAGGCTAGGAAGTTTATTTCCTGAATCTTTTCCTGAGGGAGTCCCTGAATCAGATTGAGAACTATTAGGTACTTTTTCAACAGATGAGGCACCTATGGCCTTATCCTGTTCTCTAAGCATGTTAAGTAACAGTTCCAAGGAAGGATTCTTCCCTACACTCAAACCTCTCTCTATACAGAGACTCCTTGCTCTTTTCCAGCTAAGGTTGTCATATGCAAGTTTGGACAGATCAACATTTTGGCCTGTGCCAGACATTTTTAGAGAGAGTAAAAGTGATAGTAAAAGATAAAAAGTTTGTCAGAGCTTTTAGAAAGACAGAGAAAAAAAACTTTTTAAACTTTTTAGAACTTTTTAGAAAGTTAGAAGTACTTTTCAGCACTTAGAAAAGAGTGAAAAGAGGAAATGCAAAACTTTTTGGCTATGTGTATATACACTGACCTTGTTTTGTATATTTTTCTCTTATGAAAAGTACAATGACAAGAGTGGTAAGCAGTCTCAAGCACTTATCCCACCACTGCACAACCAATGTAGGAGGCTGGACTGGCTTGTAGTGAGTACCAAGGGGTACTTGCACCTTGCACCAGGCCCAGTTATCCCTTATTAGTGTATAGGGTGTCTAGCAGCTTAGGCTGATAGATAATGGTAGCTTAGCAGAGCAGCTTAGGCTGAACTAGGAGACGTGTGAAGCTACTACAGTACCACCTAGTGTCATATGCACAATATCATAAGAAAACACAATACACAGTTATACTAAAAATAAAGGTACTTTATTTTTATGACAATATGCCAAAGTATCTTAGAGTGTACCCTCAGTGAGAGGATAGGAAATATACACAAGATATATATACACAATAGCAAAAATATGCAGTATAGTCTTAGAAAACAGTGCAAACAATGTATAGTTACAATAGGATGCAGTGGGGAAACATAGGGATAGGGGCAACACAAACCATATACTCCAAAAGTGGAATGCAAACCACGAATGGACCCCAAACCTATGTGATCTTGTAGAGGGTCGCTGGGACTATTAGAAAATAGTGAGAGTTAGAAAAATAACCCTCCCCAAGACCCTGAAAAGTGAGTGCAAAGTGCACTAAAGTTCTCCTGAGGACAAAGAAGTCGTGTTAGAGGAATAATGCAGGAAAGACACAAACCAGCAATGCAACAACTGTGGATTTCCAATCTAGGGTACCTGTGGAACAAGGGGACCAAGTCCAAAAGTCACAAGCAAGTCGGAGATGGGCAGATGCCCAGGAAATGCCAGCTGCGGGTGCAAAGAAGCTTCTACTGGACAGAAGAAGCTGAGGTTTCTGCAGGAACGAAAAGGGCTAGAGACTTCTCCTTTGGTGGACGGATCCCTCTCGCCTTGGAAAGTCGTGCAGAAGTATTTTCCCACCGGAAGGACGCCAACAAGCCTTGCTAGTTGCAAATCGTTTGTTTGGCGTTTTTGGACACTGCCGGGGCCCCGGAGGGACCAGGAGGTCGCAAATTGGACCTGAAGAGAGAGGGGACGTCGAGCAAGACAAAGAGCCCTCACTAAAGCAGGTAGCTCCCGGAGAAGTGCCAGAAACAGGCACTATGAGGATGCGTGAAATGGTGCTTGCCGAAGTTGCACAAAGGAGTCCCACGTCGCCGGAGACCAACTTAGAAAGTCGTGCAATGCAGGTTAGAGTGCCGTGGACCGAGGCTTGGCTGTGCACGAAGGATTTCTGCCGGAAGTGCACAGGGGCCGGAGTAGCTGCAAAGTCGCGGTTCCCAGCAATGCAGCCCAGCGAGGTGAGGCAAGGACTTACCTCCACCAACCTTGGACTGAAGAGTCACTGGACTGTGGGGGTCACTTGGACAGAGTTGCTGGATTCGAGGGACCTCGCTCGTCGTGCTGAGAGGAGACCCAAGGGACCGGTAATGCAGCTTTTTGGTGCCTGCGGTTGCAGGGGGAAGATTCCGTCGACCCACGGGAGATTTCTTCGGAGCTTCTGGTGCAGAGAGGAGGCAGACTACCCCCACAGCATGCACAAGCAGGAAAACAGTCGAGAAGGCGGCAGGATCAGCGTTACAGAGTTGCAGTAGTCGTCTTTGCTACTATGTTGCAGGTTTGCAGGCTTCCAGCGCGGTCAGCAGTCGATTCCTTATCAGAAGGTGAAGAGAGAGATGCAGAGGAACTCGGCTGAGCTCATGCATTCGTTATCTAAAGTTTCCCCAGAGGCAGAGACCCTAAATAGCCAGAAAAGAGGGTTTGGCTACCTAGGAGAGAGGATAGGCTAGCAACACCTGAAGGAGCCTATCACAAGGAGTCTCTGACGTCACCTGGTGGCACTGGCCACTCAGAGCAGTCCAGTGTGCCAGCAGCACCTCTGTTTCCAAGATGGCAGAGGTCTGGAGCACACTGGAGGAGCTCTGGACACCTCCCAGGGGAGGTGCAGGTCAGGGGAGTGGTCACTCCCCTTTCCTTTGTCCAGTTTCACGCCAGAGCAGGGCTAAGAGGTCCCCTGAACCGGTGTAGACTGGCTTATGCAGAATTGGGCACATCTGTGCCCAACAAAGCATTTCCAGAGGCTGGGGGAGGCTACTCCTCCCCTGCCTTCACACCATTTTCCAAAGGGAGAGGGTGTCACACCCTCTCTCAGAGGAAGTTCTTTGTTCTGCCATCCTGGGCCAGGCCTGGCTGGACCCCAGGAGGGCAGCTGCCTGTCTGAGGGGTTGGCAGCAGCAGCAGCTGCAGTGAAACCCCAGGAAGGGCAGTTTGGCAGTACCAGGGTCTGTGCTACAGACCACTGGGATCATGGGATTGTGCCAACTATGCCAGGATGGCATAGAGGGGGCAATTCCATGATCATAGACATGTTACATGGCCATATTCGGAGTTACCATTGTGAAGCTACATATAGGTAGTGACCTATATGTAGTGCACGCGTGTAATGGTGTCCCCGCACTCACAAAGTTTAGGGAATTGGCTCTGAACAATGTGGGGGCACCTTGGCTAGTGCCAGGGTGCCCTCACACTAAGGCCCGTATTTATACTCCGTTTGCGCCGAATTAGCGTCGTTTTTTTCGACGCAAATTCGGCGCAAAACTAACGCCATATTTATACTTTGGCGTTAGACGCGTCTAGCGCCAAAGTATTGGCAAATAGCGTCATTTTTTTGCGTGAACGCCTTCCTTGCGTTAATGAGATGCAAGGAAGGCGTTCCCGTCTAAAAAAATGACGGCGACGGAAATGCGTCGTATTTATACACCCGGGCAAAAATCACGCCCGGGAGTTGGCGGGTCAAAAAACCCCGCATTTGCGCCACTATTTAACGCCTGGGTCATGGTAGGCGTTAAGGGGCCTGTGGGCTCAAAATGAGCCCACAGGTGCCCTCCCCTGCCCCCAGGGACCCCCCCGCCACCCCTGCCCACCCCAGGAGGACACCCAAGGATGGAGGGACCCACCCCAGGGACATTCAGGTAAGTTCAGGTAAGTATCATTTTTTATATTTTTTAATTTTTTTGGGTGGCATAGGGGGGCCTTATTTGTGCCCCCCTACATGCCACTATGCCCAATGACCATGCCCAGGGGACACAAGTCCCCTGGGCATGGCCATTGGGCAAGGGGGCATGACTCCTGTCTTTACTAAGACAGGAGTCATGAAATGGCGTCTGGGCGTCGTAAAAAAATGGCGCAAATCGGGTTGAGGCGATTTTTTTGCCTCAACCTGACTTGCCCCATTTTAAGACGCCCTAACGTCATTTTTTCCCAACGCCGGCGCTGCCTGGTCTACGTGGTTTTTTTCCACGCACACCAGGCAGCGCCGGTCTGCTTGCGCCGGCTAACGCCATTCCATAAATACGGCGCCCGCATGGCGCTTCAGAATGGCGTTAGACGGCGCTAAATTTTTTTACGCTAAACTGCGTTAGCGCAGTTTAGCGTCAAAAAGTATAAATATGGGCCTAAGTAACTTTGCACCTAACCTTTACCAGGTAAAGGTTAGACATATAGGTGACTTTTAAGTTACTTAAGTGCAGTGTAAAATGGCTGTGAAATAACGTGGACGTTATTTCACTCAGGCTGCAGTGGCAGGCCTGTGTAAGAATTGTCAGAGCTCCCTATGGGTGGCAAAAGAAATGCTGCAGCCCATAGGGATCTCCTGTAACCCCAATACCCTGGTTACCTCAGTACCATATACTAGGGAATTATAAGGGTGTTCCAGTAAGCCAATGTAAATTGGTAAAAATGGTCACTAGCCTGTCAGTGACAATTTGGAAAGAAATGAGAGAGCATAACCACTGAGGTTCTGGTTAGCAGAGCCTCAGTGAGACAGTTAGTCACTACACAGGTAACACATTCAGGCACACTTATGAGCACTGGGGCCCTGGGTTACCAGGGTCCCAGTGACACATACAACTAAAACAACATATATACAGTGAAAAATGGGGGTAACATGCCAGGCAAGATGGTACTTTCCTACAGGAGTTTGCATACAACAAATAAGAGAGTGGTGTACTCATTGCCCATATGTTTGTTGTTGTTTGTTGTTGATAACGGGTCTTGCGAGGCCTAAGACTCTGAAGTATTGTACAAATGTATGGAGACACTTAGTTAATTTTTTGTCTGCAGGTAAGGTGTTGGTCGATTGAGCACTGTCGACAATACCAGTAGATTTTCCTTGAGAGCGTGTGTTGTTGGTTGGTATTAGGTGACTCCTGAGTGTACATGGAGGATCCGTATCAATTTGAGTGAGGTTTGCCAGTCAAATCTTACTTGTGTTTCTGAGAAAGCCATAGCCGGAAGAGTAGCTGTTTGTGTGAAAGGCCACAGTTGAACGTCCCATACCGCTTTCAAAGTGTTTGAATCATACCCATAGTGAGTAGACAGGTTTTGTTATTTTATGCTCGCAATATTTGCATTTAGGTTTTTTATGAGAGTTGTGTGAGACAGCTCTGAAGTGAGTTGCAGCTGCTGAGCGAAGTGAGTGAGTCATCATTTGGTCTGCGCTGGGATAGGTCGATGAGAAAAGCCGCAAACTGATTGGTGGACAAGACTGCAGTTCTATAGGTTGAGAACAACGCGTAAAAAGGATTGTGGGACTGAAAACTATTTCCTGGTTTTGAAGATATTGTGTTTTTGAATTAGGTTTGTGTAAAAATTAAGTTTTTCAAAACTTTATGGAGCGCGTTGAGAGGAGATGTTTTTATTCCAGTTAGAGAGGGTGAACCTGAGGGTACGCCAGCATTCGATGTAATGGAAGAGAGAAGAGTTTCAGCATGTCTGTGGGTAAATCAATGGTGCAAAATAACTGAGAAGGAAGATACCTTAACTTTCCTTAAGGGTGTTGTATGAATCAAAGCCTCTTCCTCGTACTGCACAATGTGAAGAACTTTCTATTTGGGAAATAGTTGTGAGACAAAAAGAGGCAGAGAAATTTGAAAGAAGAATGAGAAAAGCAGAAAAGAATTTGGCAGGAGCAAGGTGGGCTTCAGAGCAGAGAATATGGAGAGCAGATACATTCCATACAGCTAAGTTACATACAGCAATTACATAGGAAGGCAATGAAAGTGTTAAGCCTAAAGCGAAAAAGAAATCTGAGGACGATACCGAACAGAAATTGGGTGAAAATAAAAGGGTAGCAGATGTTGAGAGTGATTCAGATTATGATTTTAAAACTCAGTTGTTGCATAATTGTCCCCACCATATAATGTAGTCACATCAGTAAGACAGAACATAGTCCACAGTGTCATCTCAGCCCTAGTTGCACAAAGCCAGGTTCAGATAATTCCAAACGTGCCTACTGCTAATGTCGTACAGGCACCAGCGGTTTACCCGACAGTCCCAAATGTTAATACAGTTCAGAAGGCCTCAGTTTCAGTTATGCCACGGCCAATTCAGAATGCAGGAATGACTCAGTTTGAGTCCACACCTAATGTACAGACACCTGCACAATTTGTGAACCAGAGACAGACAATGCCTATGTATTTCCCAGTAATGACAGCGCAGAATGTTGCCCTGAATTAGTCAAATCAGGCTTATGGTACAGTAATACCTGGCCAAAATAAAGGATTAAAGATCCTGCAAAGTCAGTTGAATTTGTCCAGTCCAGAAACATTAACAGTTCCTGTAACCATAGGTCCAGTAGTCCCGTTGTATGCCCAGGGTAATAAAGAGAGTGGCCCCCAGATTCCAAATTCAGTATCAGCAATAAATTCACCTTTTGGAACTAATAGAGAAATGGAGAGACTGAGCACTATTGTGCCAGCCATGACCCTATGAAGTTCTTTGGTTTGAAGCAGGCATATAATGGAGTTGGTACACTGATTGATGTGACATGTCCCCCAAGCTCAATGGGATCATCTGTGATGGCTCAAGAGCAGGCTGTGAGAACTCCATGCAATGTACCACAGTTTATGCCCCGAGATAGAGGTAATAACATTAGTTTACAAGGATTATCAGCACAACAACTGAATGAATGGTTAGACAATTTGAGTGGAGCATCAGTACTAGGAAACATGCCTGAGGGAAAAAAGACATTCAACAGGGCTAGATTAAAATCAAAATGAAATGAGATGATTGAGGGAACACTTGAATTGGACACATTTGATTCTTACAGTGAAAATGAATTGCGCTTCATGTGCAAGGATGTAACCCTCCGAGCAGAAAAGGTTCATGAGAAATTAGCTAATTTGGATGAGAAATATGAAATTGAAATGGATAAATCTAAACAGTTGAAGAAAAGTTACAGATTAGAATTTGATGCAAGAGACATTGCAAGCATGCGATCACCTGGAATGAAAATTCACATTAAGGAAATGATTCAAAGTCTTCAAACATGGGGAGCATTAGGTAAATGGGAGGGCAGATGGGCAAAAAAAAAAGAGATCAGAAGAAAAAGCTGAATGCATCTTTCAATGATGTACAACAGGCTAAGGGAACTGTAAAAATGATGCCAATGAGAGAAATTCCTGGAAGGAATTGTGTTCATGTTTTTCGGAGTAGAAATGGTATGCTGTCATTTACAAATTATTAGCCAAAGTTGAGGGAGAAGCCATTAGAATGGTACCAGCAAACGGAAAGGTTTGTCAAGCTTGTGAACTGTTTGTGGGAAGAACTTAACACTTTATTTGAAATTGTGGTTTCAGAAGATTTCGGGGTTGAGTGTAAGTGGAGCATTGATTGGCCAATCTGTGAGCCGCTGAGTAACAGGTGCGCCGTCTGAAGAGGTTGTTGGCAAGGAAAGCTGATTGATGAAGTGTTGCAATACGCAAAATACTGTAGTGATGAGACTGATTCGAAGCAGAAAAGGTTGAAGGAAATGGCAATGGTGATGCAAATCAAATCTGCTCAAGCAGCAGGTATACACAGTCTGTAAGGAATGGTGATTGTAGGCGGAATGCAGGGAAGACAGCAGCAAGCTAATATGGTGCCTCAGTTCAGACGTGGAGGTCATGGAATTCAAATAGATCTGAAAGCAAATGTGGCTGATGTTCAGAACATGAAGAAAATGCTTCCTTGTTATGCCTGCGGCAACGTCAGACATTGGAAACAGGAGTGTCCCTTTAGTAATGTAAATAATTTGGTGCAAGGTGGTGGTGTTGTGCAGATGGTTGAAAACAGTCAATGTCAAAACCAGAGAGTTTAAAGGCCCCAAAATCAAAGTATAAATGTTTCTTACTGGAGCAGTACAGATGCAGGTTCTCCGGTAACAAGTACAATTTCCTCAACACCAAATTCATGTTCCACAGCAAATACAGATACCACAAGCTCAGATGGCACAGCAACAGGTAATGGTTCCTCAGCAGAACCTGAACCAAAGAAAAATGCTAATGTAAAAAGGTTAATCACACAATACACATTGATTGATTTCAATGATGATGAAACAATTGATGAGTACATTAGTAGGAGTTCAGAAAAGGAAGAATGTGTGTGGGCTGCCTCACTAATGGTAGATCATTGTGGTCCCTATGCGAATGAAAATGTTATGGGTCATGATGTTTCATTCCTGGTTGACAATGGAGCAACTTGTTTCACTGTCAGATATGCAGAAGTTCCAAATGTGCCCCTTTCAGGAAGAACAGTTCAAGCTGTAGGAGTAGCAAACCAGCATTTGGTTAATCCCATTACAGAGCCCATTCCAGTTAAAATAGGAGCATTTGAGGGTCTGCACCGATTTGTGGTTTGCACTTCAAGTCCTGTGAGTCTGTTAGGAAGAGACGTATTAGGCAACTTAAAATGTTCCATCACTTGTACACATGAAGGGATAGCAATTCAAGCCAATAGCGATGATGAAACTTTCAGTCAAACTGATATATTGTTTCCTGCCATGACAGTTAAGGATTTGCCTGATGAATTGCAAGAGACAGTAATTATGAGAGTTTGGAATCTCTCTGGGAAAGATATTGGATTTACTTGCGGTGTCTAGCCAGTAAAATTGGCTGTTAAGCCAAATGTAGTTTTCCCCAGAACACCGCAGTATAACATGACTCCAAAAGTGACTGAAGGTATTACCCTAGTAATTGCAGATTTTGTTGAGCAGGAGTGTTAAAAGGTCTGGCTGATCTGATGGGCAGCCCATGTAATTCGCCAATTATGGGATTGCGAATGCCAAGTGGAAAATATTGCATAGTTCAGGATTTGAAAAAAGGTTAACAAAATTGTGGTATCCTGTTGTCCAATTGTGCCAAATGAAGCAGGGATTTTATTTCAGATTCCTTGTGAAGCAAAATGGTTTTCAGTTATTGATTTGTCACAGGCATTTTTCTCAGTGCCCTTGCATGAGGATAGTCCATTCCTCGTTTCATTTTGATTTGGCAATCGTGTGTATTCATGGTGTCCTACTCCACAGGGGCTTCCGTAATCACCATCTAATTTTAATCAGATACCGAAGAAGAACTTGGAGTCTTTGTACATGCCATTGCAGTCTGCTTTATTGCATTACATTGATGACCTGATGGTTGTGTCCAATACATGTGAAACTTGTAGACAAGATACCATAGTGTTATTGAATAATTTGGGTGAGAACGGACACACGGTTTCCCCAGCTAAGTTACAGTATTGTCAGAAAGAAGTAAAGTATTTGGGTCACCAAATTGAGAAAGGTGAAAGGAAAGTGTCCCAAGAAAGAGTTGCAGCAGTTATGCATATGAATCCCCCAGTTACATAGAGAGATATCAAAATATTTTTGGGCATGGTAAGCTACTCTTGCCAATGGATCCTGAATTTTTCAGTAATTTTCAAACCGTTGCAGACATTGACACATAAAGAAGTCACACACCTAGTCACTTCTTCAATGAATGGCCTGGCAGTTCGGGCTAGACTGTTCCCATGGGGAACAGGGTCAAGACTGATTTGCATATGGCTGGGTCCAAACTGTAATGGCATGGGCAGCAAAAAAACGATGGATTTAGGCCCAGATCTCTGTACTGGGGGTGAATGACATTGTTCAGCATTCCGTCCATCACTTGTTCTTTTTGCATTTGTCCCTCTTTGTCTCATCAGGTTGAAGCAGCAACAGTTCAAATGTTCAAATGGTACAAGAACAGTGTCACAGCTTGAAAGCTGGTGACTGGGTTGTAGTATAGAAGCATATGAGGAAGACTTGCTTAGAGCCAAGGTCGAAAGTACCATTTCAAGTCATCTTGGTGACAACAACAGCTGTGAAGAGTGCTGGTCTTCCGAACTGGATCCATGCAAGCCACGCATGCAAAATTATGTGTTCTTTTGAAAACACAGAATCTGATCCCGCAAGAGCGAATACAGAAGAAGAAAGGGTTCAGCTTGACTAAGCTGGAAGGACGGAACCAGTGGCTGAAGCAGAAAACCTGCAAAGTGGTGAAGGTGCAAGCAGCCTGCATGCAGACAAAAGTGCAGAAGAGCAAAGTCAAAGGCACCTGATTCCTACCATTGCAGCAAGCATTTTATGATTTACATCATCTGCTTTGAAATCTAACAATAATTTGCATATTGTGTTGTTGCTAATTTGCATTATTCTTTTGGAGTATCTAACAGTATTGATGTTTAGTAGGAAAATCTTTTCAGATGTTTCGGTCAGCCTATGATTTTCATGTATGTTTGCAACTTAGTTTTGCGCAACATATATGTGACATTGATTTTTTGGACTGCAATAAAGCTTTGAAACTTTATTCAGTTTGGAGTTTGATTTTGTGTTAAATTGTTTTCCAGAATTGTTTATGGTATAATGTAATTGATTTGTGATTGAATGATTCTGACTATTACACTCTTTGCCAAGTCCAAAGATTCAGTTGACCTCAATAGGTGAGGATAGTGATGGAATGTCACGTGCTCGCAGGTGGCTAATGAATCCAGAATGGGGAAAAATTCTTCCCTGGCCGCAGTGCACCAACAGCTGTGAGACAGTCTAACAGTAATCTGAATAGATGCTGAATTGCTGCACTGAGGCCTGATGTTTCTAGCTAGATTGCGTATGGGTTGGCTGGTCCACCTGTTTTTGGTAAGCACTAGGTAGGTGAGGTATTGGGTTGCAATATTTTATTCTCTTGTTTGTTCTTTAGTCTATGTTCCAGAAGATGTGAAGCATTACGATGGTGTGTGCTAGTGCTTTAAAAATGTTTCCATAAGCGTGCTACAGGCTATGTTCCTTCCAAGGCCCCGCACGAGAGGCCAAGCAGCTCCCTTTACACTTCCGCACACTTCAGTCCTGGAAGTGCACACACAATTTAGTTAAAAAAACCCTGTCAGAAACAACAGCAAAAGCTGGAATTAATGGCACTGGTTCACGCGTAGTGAAGGAGACAATCTTTGAAGCATTTAAAACATACAGGCCCATATTTATACTTTTTGACGCAAAACTGCACCAATGCAGTTTTGCGTTAAAAATATTACCGCCGGCTAACTCCATTTCTTTGCGCCGTGCGGGTGTCAAATTTATACATTGATGCACGGAGGCACAAACAACAGGTGTGAGTCTTTATTTTTGACGCATACCACTGCGTCACATCGTAAAGTAAAATGATGTTAACGCGGCAGAAATGACTATGAGCCTGTTTACGACACCGCAAATCAGATATGCAGCGTTTTCTGACGCAATTGCGTCAAAAATTGCTGCAAACACAGCAAATTGTGCAGAGGCGAGCCAAAACGGATCCCAGATGCCTGGACAGACCCCAGGAAGATGACAACAGACCAGGAACCAGCCAGGAGGACCCACACAAGATCCAGGACAGGGAAAAGAAGAAAAGAAAGTGTCGCTTCAGTGCAGAGGAGCAGGAAATTCTGGTGAAAGAGGTGACGGAACACCAGCACCAACTGTTTGTCACCTCAAAGTTGTCAATCAGTAGGAGAGAGACAATATGGCAACAAATTGTTGACAAGATCAACAGTGTGGCAGAAGTACGCAGAACAGTCATTGAGTGCAAGAAACGCTGGCATGACTGCAAGCGCAGGACCAAGGAAAAGATGGCCAGGAACAGGAAGGCAGCACTGCAGAATGGAGGTAGAAGTCTAGCACCACAGGAGCCCCTGGACCACATGGAGGAGATGGTCGCAGCCGTCATCCCTGAGGAGATCATCACAGGGATTCAAGGACAGGACAGCGCAGACTACCAGGAGACAACACACATGCAGGGTAAGTCACATGGGGATTAAAAATGCACTAACTGCCGCCGGGGGGGTGGACATACCTATTACACAATGCATGTAAGTCATGATATTCAGGGAGTGGAATGGGTAAAGGGGCATGGCACGGGGGCATGGCCCGTACTGAGAAAACCTGGGGCACACCACTACACAACACCAACAACCTTTGCATGGGGGTATGCTGCCATGCCAAGGATGTTGCAAAGGTTAAGCCAGGCCAGGAGGGCATGGTACAACGTAAAACTGGCAGCCCGTCACACGTCAGCCAGTATACTCCCTACATTAACTAGGGCCCAATTAACAACCTCTGTCCATACCTGCAAGTGGAATGTAACATTGACAACAGTTGCCACTACCACCTCTGCTGTCTGTGCAGGTCAAGTAGCTAATGGCAGTAACGTCCCCATGGATCTAAAACACCCAAATTAGAGGGTTCAGGATGACAACGTTATCAATCCCCTGAAATCAAGATAAATGTTCCAATCCTGTCATATGTGATTGCCAAAAGTTGCCACAAACTTCACTCATTGTCATTAACATTAGGAGGTACACAGCACTAATGTCATACCCCTGCTGCATATGTGAGGGTCCACCTTGTGCCTGGGTCACTATAGCTCCAATGACACCGTGCAACATCCCAAATGTCATACTGCTCAGACAACAGCATTGAGGAGGAGGACACATGTAACTGGTCACAGAAATACACCTGCACAGTCAGAGTAGGAGATAGGACACTGCTACGACGATCAGTGCCATCCAATGTACCACACATTCCCCAACATCAGCAGTACACATTACCAATGCTGACATCCATATCGTGCCATAACAATGCTATACATAGTATATGCTACATCTCAACTACATATAGGTGGATGTGAAAGATCAGAGAGTGGGGCAGGTCCAGATTGTTAAGTGTGGTGCTAGTGCCATCAGAGCACCCACAGTCAGTGAATGGCCTCACCATGAGAATGGAAGTAGACGGAGGGTTGAGTAGGACATGAAGGTGGCAATTCACAATTTGGCCAGAACCAACACCTAGAGGAGATGATGCTGACAAGTCCACAAACTGACCACAATACATTGTGACATGCAGGTGGGGTATAGGCCTGGGAGAATGCCAATCTGAAAGACAGGAACAATGAACAGGAACCAAGATCCCAATGTGAAAATAATCAGAAGGCAGGCATGTCATATTACAAAGCCCACAACACAGACACACTAATTGTACCGTATTTCATTGCAGGGGACGATGGATCTCCTGCAGATATGCGTGTCCAGGACTACCCTGATGACATGGACGACGAGCTGACAAAAATCAGCCAGCAGACCATCCAAGAGGTCCTTGGAACCCTCCAGACCCCACCTTCAGTCACAAGGAGGGGCACAGAACTAGCAGCCATCACAGAGGACCCGCACACAACACCAATTGTACGACCTGCCAGCTCCAACACAGCTGAGGACTCTGACGACACTGGCACCAGCTTTGAGCGAACTGTAGTTGGAGTACAGTGGGAGCTGGCCAAGTAGGTGTGGGTGGGGATGGATTATTTGGCAGCCAGCCTAGAGCGTGTGTGTTCGTGCATGATGTCAACTGAAGAACAGGCAGCAGCTATGCAAGGGCGAACAACTATCTTGCAGGAAGTCGAAAAAAAGTTGAAGGAAATCAGCACAGCCGCAATACAGTTGACCCAACACCTACAACAGCAATCCTGTCAACGCGTGCACGAATGCAACATTGAACTCCTCAGGGCCGACCAGGCTGCCTACCACCGTGATGTGGCTGCTATTCTTAAGAACCAGCAGATCCTCCTTGCTGCAGTACTCCCCTTAAGACCCCCACAGTTAGCAGCTACCGGGATGCCTGACTCCACGTCTTCAAACACTGAGGTGTGTGTTGCCCCTTTACAACCACCACCAACAAGGGCAGAGGAGACTACACACACATCAGAAGATGAAGACGTGGAACAGATCACCTTCACACGTAAGAGTACCCAGTAGCACTAGTCCCTGCCACATGGCCACCTATTACCAAGGTCCTGTGCTTTGTAACATGCCAGTCTTGCAACAACTGTACTCAAGCACTGTTCTGCAACCCACTGTTTATCTTTTCAACCTGCCCTGTGATTGTCTCTCACTAACTCATTGGTAAATCCTGTCCCTCTGCACTGTCTGCCACTTAACCCCAGCATGTTCAATGACATGTCCTTTTGCACTTGTGTAGGACCACAATGGAAGATGTCACAATAATGGACTCACAATCATGGACAATGTACATATAGCACTTTTAAAATAAATAGCACTTACACAACCACTTTGTCTCTGTGTAATGTGACACATCAACCGTGCGGTAGATCAGTGATGTTTGCCTCCTGTCAATGATTATAGATTGTCAATACAACTGCCCTGAAATAATGTGGGCTGATAACTATGCACAGTGGCCTGGATTGTACCATCATCTGCCCTTCCTGAAGGTTAATTCTGAGGGAAATAGAAACTATACAGTATAATGCTGTATTGAACAGAATAACGCTTCCTCAAGGGATGTCTAAGCCAGAAAATACTGCTTTCAATTGTTGCTGAAAGTGAAAACTTTAGTATTTGACATTTGTCCCAAATTTAACCTAACACACACCAAACTGCATGAAGGGATGTGTATGAGTTTCCATACAAATAAGTAACCATGCTGAACATTGTAACAAATGATATGTGTGAGTTATGTACACTATACTACAAGAGAGCATACTACCACTCACCTTATAAGGATTTGCTTGGACATCAGGCTGCTGGCAAACTTAACACAGTGTCCCCAATACGAAATCTGGTAGCACAGTATGTGACATTGAAAATATACATCACAAAATAACCACAATTTGGGATCCATAGTAACCGTGAGTGGTGGGTGCAATGAATGGCCGAATCTTAGCTAAGTAGCTTTCGGGTAGCTGCCAATGTAACAGCGCAGTTGGGATATGGTTGCAGCATGGGGCACAAAAGCTAATACAAAAGAGACACTGTTCACTCATGGCAAGGCCCTGATCTACAAGCATTTGACACATACTGTATTTATTAAACAGTAAAAACAGAAGTTAAAACTAGGGGAAACACCTTACCTAACTTAATCTACTCTAACTACACATTACCCACAACTGTCACTAAATAACCTAAGCTAAACGTACTTATCACATGTAACGAAACTATCTAAACATCAACCGCCCAACCCCTTATAAGACGGGACACATGGAAGACAACAGATACTAACCTAAACACATACTATCCTATACTAAACAAATATATATTTTTTTGTAAATGTTCTTTTGTATTTTTTATTTATTTATTTACTTTAAACACCAAAACCCCAACATTGCCACACACATCATAAAAAACTGTAGAAATATTCTGAAACCCTCACCTCCCACCCACTACTACTAACTAAACTAACAGCCTAAACTAACCTAACACTAAGCCCCCTAAACCCACAAAGTTTAAGAACCAGGAAAGAGGAGGGAGGGGAGGGAATCATGTCCGTATTGATGCCTACAGGTTGGCCCTCCTCAGGGTCTTTTTAATGGCACGCACCCGCCGGTTTATCTGTGCCACCTCCTGCTGCAGTCCGGTCATCTTTTGTAGGACACGGTCCAAGTTCCTTTGCATCTTTGGAAAAGCGACAGGGTCTATGGCTGCAGCAGGGGTGGTCTGGGTGCCAGCCGAGGAAGTGTGGGCCCTTGTCGGTGCAATGTCTGTAGGCTGCGGGGCAGGTGGTGCTGTGACTGCTCCTAGAGCTGTTTCAGTTGATGGTCCCGCAAAGGTCCCAGCTGCTGTTGTTGCCACCTGGGAGGTAGTGGTGGCGCTGGTGGCTGTGGGAGGTAGTGGTGGCGCTGGTGGCTGTGGTAGACACGGAAGGGCCCCCTTGTGCAAATGCCCTCCACACTCCGGAGGCTCTTTCATGGCGATATCTTCTTGCCATGTTGCGGTACCCAGACTCAACATCAAGAATGTGGAGGTATCGCATTGCCCAGCGTTGAAACTCCCGAATCTGGATGGGAGTCATATTTGCAGCTCTGAAGATAAATAGAAAACCAAACATTAGGTACTGCATTGTGTGAAATGGCTCAAGAAGTAAATCAGACATTACATCTAATGTATCTGTAACAGCCCATATCATCATACAGATCACTGATAGTCCCCGAGGAAGTACATGGCAAGCCAGCCTGCAAATGTCTTATCATCAAATAGCACAACCAAACCCTACAAGATGGGTAACAACTGGAATGATTTTGGCATCATAGTTCTGCCAGTTGTCAAAATCATGCTGCATATCCTCCACCACTGCCAGGCCAACACATTTCTATGTACTGGATGGCAATCTAAGGCCACAAGACTTGTAGATGGACTTGCCAGTATAGAAAGCATGTGCTAATCATGAGTGGGTATCCTAGGTTTGGACAAGTGATTTACTGATTTACATGTCTGTATACCAAACTTGGATCACCAGTCCTAGGTACACTATTCACAATCCGACGCCTGTGACTGAAGGGGGTAGGGGTGGACAATCAACTAATAATTTCTAACAACAAGGACACCCAGGAAGCTTTGGAAAGCTGAACATGGGGTTGGCCAGCACACAGCAGTTATGGAGGAACTCCAAATAGGATACACCCAAACCTTGGACAATCCCATCAACACTTATCTCTGGAAATGCAGACCTTTGTCCACATCATTTACTACCAGTAGCCCATGACTTACAACAAACAGATAGATGCAAGCACACCTCTGGCCAATAAGGATTGGCCAACTCAAAGATGGTGATAAAATGATATTTCATGCATGGAACAAAACAAATGATTGACCAGCATATCACACCTGGCTATGTGTCCAACACACAGGAGTCAATCACACATCATCAGCAAACACAACACATAATAGAAATATCAACACTTGCTGGAGATGTCTGGGTCTGCAAATTGAGCCACCTCTCCAATAGTGTAGGGTGCCAGTCCACCTGTAAGGCATGGAAGGGAGAAATGTGCTCAATGTCTGTGCACTGTACAACAATTCAAAATACAAATACTATGTGTAAAATGAACTTAGACATTAAAGCCTCTCAGACATGATGATACTGTATCCTACATACCACTGCAAATATGTACAGACCCAGGGACTCCAGTGAGTGATACACACATATCTGCACACATGCAATGGCCCTAACTATCATGTGGTGGCAAACATGTTCCTTCATTAGTGAACAGACAAAATCATAGAATGTATTCCTCTCATCATGTGTATCCATAGAGATATCCAAGGCCACTTTCCGTGACGACTGCAATACCAGTCACCCAGACATTGTGACTAAGACCAATTTTAGACACACAGGTACAATGTACAGAGGGCCAGGGACAGTTGTTAGCCCTCAATTTGTATCATTTTCTTCATTTGATGTGCCACAGCTATGGTGAGGTGCACCAACCATAGAGATATGAATCCATGTGCATACCTTTTGCCTGCCATCCCTAATTTAAATGTGGCACTACAAACTCCAAATATCAGTCTAAGATGTTAGCTGAGCGCAGCTATAACTTGTTACGTATGTGTCCAAGTCCAGTTCAGACATGTATCTGAAAACAATGGAGGGACACAATATTTCTGAAAACTTTCGGGATTTTCATGATCTGTTTCCTGACACACTCACCAACCACACATGAAACATATGTTTGCGCCACATTGCCATCATCAATTGACGTGAAGCCTGCACTAATTTTTAGGCTCCTGTTGTGTTTATAAAGTTAGTCTAGCTGTTGCTTCAACAAATGATGGTAATGTGTTGGAAATTTCTACACTTCACAGGCAACTGTGGCTGATATCTAAACATATTTTGCACCACATTTGTGTTGCTGTTTGACACAAAGGCGGTGCAAACTTACTAAATACAATTGTATTTTGTAAGTTTGCGCCGCTCTTGCTTCAAAACAGGTCGCAATTGCGGTGCTAATAAAGTAGAAATATGGCCCTGTATGTTTCACTAGCATTCCACGTATTCAAAATCTTTTCCGGCAGATTATGAAAAAATCAGCTACTGTCACTACAGAGCATTTAAACATGCACATTATCCTGATTTGTACTCACCAACAGGGCCACCAATCACAATCCCCAGGTGGTCCAGCAGATCTTGCTCCCTGGATACAAGGTCAGCCCAGCGGTGCTTCAGCTGGTGGTCATTTTGTGGTGTGTCTGCAGATGGTGCAACACCTTTGCCCACCGGAGCCTCCATGCCTCTGTGTGATAACCTTGGATCACACGACCACCTGCCTCAATCATCAGGGGTAGGAAATGACACACCAGCCAAATAAACCCACCCAGCTCCTCCTCTCCCATCCTTCCAAGACGAGGCTTAACCCACATTATTTCAGAAAAACAAATGACAAAGCATGCAGTGGATAGATAGCAGACGGTTGTTCATGTCAATGGTCCAAAACTTGCCCATCACATGTCCTGGAATGTTGGATACTACTTCCTAGGCACTTGTTCGTTAACCCACCATGAGTCAGGCAAGGGTACATACTATGTGGGTACCGTGTTTGTGACACGGAGACCCAAATATAAACCACATTTGAAATGTTACGCCACAGTTGAGGTCATATAACTGAGCCATGTCTCTCCTGTGGCAGTGGAGGACCAGCAGACCAAGCAGCACATGTTCACATATTTCCAGTGGTCAAATGCACTGAGGTGTCTGGTTCATATGTGTGGGCCAATGTTTAGCCTGTATAATTATTGGGGTCTATGTTGTCACAGCTACGTGCAGGTCTAGTCATGAGTCTGTGGCACCATTTCCTGTACCTACAAAGTATCCTTTGCAGATCAATAGAAGTAAAGCCAATGAGGATTTGAGAAAGCACATGGGGATGGTCCAACCCTGTCACTGCAGACGTGTTATGAGACTGTCAACAGGGCAACCTTGGTGTGCTGAGAAAGTTAATATCTCAGGATTCTTGTACCGGCAGGTGTCAGCCCAACATTTGTACACAGGTTGGCCTCTAAAATTCCCACTGCATCTGGGAACATCATTGCCTCTGTGCTGATTAATCTCACAGCTATTCACCACGCACGCCCCATCAATATGTTGGGAGCAATGTGAATCAGCGTGTGGACTGTCAGGGTCCTAACACGTGTAGACATTTCATGCACATTGTCTGACGTTGTTGGTTCTGCTGGAGGCACCATACCCAATCCCTGCATACAGCCATGGTACACTGTCACAATTTGTCACTCATGCATACATGAGAACCAGACAAGGGATAGGCCATGATTCGGGTATTTGGAGACAAGATCCCACCCATGGTACGATAAATAAACTGATTATGCTATACAATGTATTTGAGTATGCATTGTAGACCCACCTGACACAATACCCCAGGAGGAATATGAGAGTTGGGAAAGAAACTATGATGCAAATGTAGCCACAAGGAACCTTTATGGTAACGCAAAGACAGGAGGAAGTCAGGCTAACAGGATGCAGGGTCAATCAGGATCTAGACATTTCACAAGGTAAATACACAGTGGTCATACTGAGACTGGTCAAAGGAGGAACAAGACAGTTGAAATGGAAAGCTGTGTTTGTCCTGTGTTTTGGAAGGTAACACATTAACCCAAGGGCCGTGTTACACAGCTGAGTTAAACGGCAAGGCATAATAGTGTTATAGATAAAATGGCAGCTTCTATGCTGTTCCAAGTATCTGCAAGGGCAGTGCATGTTCAAATGGCTGGTCTCCATGGAGGTGCTCACAGGTGTGTGCAGCATCAGTCTCTCACCAGTCCTGTATGTGAGATTCAAGTTCAAAGGGCCAACAATACCTTTCACATGGGAATCACTGTTCAGGTGATAACAGGTCTTAGAAACTACAAGCCAGTGTATTATTTAAAGGGGGGAAGCACACTGGATTTACATTAGGAATCTGGGAGTGTGTAGAGGAGGGATTATCTGGGTACACATATTCCCATTCCAGGGACCTCTGAAGACAGGAGATGTGAGAACGGGAACATGGGTGTGTCAGGACGTAGGACATGGGCTGACATGTCCAGGGGATGTCATGCGAGCAATGCTAGTCATACTTGGGGCACTTGTGGTATGACTTTGCTGCTTATATGGAAATCTAGTCACACATAGGGGGTCATTCTGACCCTGACGGGCGGCGGAGGCCGCCCGCCAGAGTTCCCCCCCCCCAGAACACCGCTCCGCGGTCATAAGACCGCTGCGGTGATTCTGGCTTTTGCACTGGGCTGGCGGGCGGCCGCCAAAAGGCCGCCCGCCAGCCCAGTGCAAAAGAGCCTTCCCACGAGGATGCCGGCTCAGAATTGAGCCGGCGGAGTGGGAAGGTGCGACGGGTGCAGTGGCACCCGTCGCGTATTTCAGTGTCTGCAATGCAGACACTGAAATACAATGTGGGGCCCTCTTACGGGGGCCCCTGCAGTGCCCATGCCATTGGCATGGGCACTGCAGGGGCCCCCAGGGGCCCCACGACAACCCATACCGCCATCCTGTTCCTGGCGGGAGAACCGCCAGGAACAGGATGGCGGTATGGGCTGTCAGAATCCCCCATGGCGGCGCAGCAAGCTGCGCCGCCATGGGGGATCCCCAGGGCAGTGGAAAACCGGCAGGAGACCGCCGGTTTTCCCTTTCTGACCACGGCCAAACCGCCGCGGTCAGAATGCCCTGCGGGGCACCGCCAGCCTGTTGGCGGTGCTCCCGCCGACCCTGGGCCCGGCAGTAGTGAACCGCCGGGGTCAGAATCACCCCCATAGTCCTAGCAAAGATAGGTGATGTAACCGTTACTGCTGTCAAGAGTCTGGTCATACATTCCTGTTACTAATGCAATAGCACATCAACTGCCTCATGTATGATGCATTGTTTTCTATTATTGACTGATGGTGTCTTAGTTGTGTGCTATATGCTGCAATGAACCATGTTGCCAACATGTATGTGTGAAATAGGTGTGGTCCTCTGCTATTGCCCATCAAATGTGACATGTACAGGATATATGTCATTTACAGTGTGCATGAATGTGGCTGTACATTCATTCGCATCTAACTAGTTTAGCAATGTTTTGTGTCCTAATTGGTATTTCAGCAATGCTCCATGAGGCCATACTCTGAAGCCGATAGTTAGAGATAATGTTATGTAAAAATGATTATCCAGACCATGATATGGTGATTAGTATAGGTGTTTATTTTCATATGGTAAGACAGTGGTGATGGGTGAGTAGGGTTAAAAAAATGTTGGGGAATATGTTGTCTCTGACGCAATCCTGCAGCTGTGTTTGGATGGTCCCCCTCATGTTGATGGCCAGCATCCTCCTCTTCCTCCTCTTCAGGCATGTGTGGGTTGGGTTCATATAGGGGAATGTTCCTTCTTGCACATATGTTGTGCAAGATGGCACAGGTCAAAATTATTTTGCACATAATTTCTGGTGAGTATAGGAGGGCTGCCTCTGGTGATGTTGAGGCACCTGAATCTTGACTTCAGGATGCCAAAGGTCCTCTCGACTATGGTGTGTGTCCTCCTATGTGCCTCATTATAGGCACACTCTGCTGCAGTGCTTGGGTTGGCAAATGGGGTCATAATCCGTGGCTGGATCCCATACCCCGGATCAGCTGAAAGAGAAAATGAGTGAGAACATGTTGATGTAGCTTGCCCCATAAATATCACCTTGCATGGCAGTAGTTCTTTTGTGTTGTCTGTGACTCATTGGTGTTTGTGTTATTGTGTGGATTCCTAGACTTCTAGGATGTACCATCAGCACTGGGTTGTTTCCTTATCTGAACGGGTGTTTGGCTGTTGACCGGATGTCAGCAGTATTTTTGGAGAGTTGCAGTACAGTGTGTACTCCCTTGCATTGTGACTTGTGATACAGGTATCCCTGTGTCTTAACTAGGGGTGAGATCATAGTTCCATACACAGAATCAATTCGCCAGTGGTGGTAACACGGTCGCATCTATGTACCCTGGACATCCCATACAATTTGACATATGCAATAGATTAATTTAACCATCAGTGAGACCCTTAGATTTTGCAAGGTGACAATGTGCAAAACATCTCCGTATGTCGTGAGCACTGACGTGTTAACAATTGACTATACACTAGTTTCACATGTGTGACAAGTTCACTGCAGACCTATTTCTCTGCCCTTGCCAAGTCGACTCAGGTTGTTACGTGTTCCTATACTACTGAACATGTTCAGGTTCCGATGGCTAACTTGGTTGTGAGGTTGTCATTTAGAGTTTCAGAAGGTTCGTATGGCAGTACATCTGTTGTGTGTGTGTGTTAATTTGTCGCAATGCGTATGTGTAGGAATGTACACTTTCAATGTTGTCCCATCAAGATGTGTTCTTCGCACAGTCCACTTGCTTCTTGGTAGTGGGCAATGTGAGAGCAGGAGTGATGTGAGTTATTGGAACTGCCTCAATGATTGCACATGACCTTCATTGTAGTCATCATCATACTATGTGTGTCATGGTGTTTGACCTGGAGGAAAACACATTACACACCCCTTACACAGTACGTATTGATTTGAAGGGTGTTGGATTGAGTGTTATTGATGTGATATTGAAAGTTTGGTCTTCCAAGATGTACTGCCAGTTGGGGCCATGTGTTTGTCATTGTATTGTTTTACATTTTTCCCTTGTGTCTGTGGAGGGGCATCAGTTGTTATTTGGAACGGTCATTTGTCCCTGGGTGTGTCTCCCATTGGGTGAGGATATCAAACATGCCTATCGGTGTCACAACCTCAGTGTGTTCCTGTCCACGTGTCGATGTCGTGGTGTATGTGTTGTGTGTCCTAGAGGGTTGCTGTGCTGTGTGTACATAAGTAGGTTTCTGTATTTACCAACAAGTAGTCCATTTCCATATCGTCCATCCGGAAGTGTTGATTGATGGTGCAGTGACGGAAGATTAATGAATCATGTACACTCCCAGGATACTTTGCCACCATGTTGGTGATCAATCCTCTGTGATCAACAATGGCCTGCACATTGATGGAGTGTGTGTACTTCCTGTTGCGGTATAGATGTTCGGATGCAGCAGGTGGCACAATGCGTACATGTGTGCAGTCAATGCCACCAAGGACGTGTGGGAAGCCATTAATTTGGTAAAACCCCTCTTTTGTCTCCTGCTGCTTCTGCTGTGTGTTGGGGAAGCTGATGTGGCGGGGTGTGAGTGAGAGGATGGCATCCAGTACCTTGGGTAGGAAGGCGGAGAATGATGGCTGTGAGATCCCAGCAACCAGGGCGCCAGTGGTTTGAAAGGAGCCACTTGCCAACATGTGTAGTACAGCTAGCAGCTTGGTTTCTGGTGGAATGGTGCGGGGTGTCTGCAAGCTGGGTGCCAACTGTGGCTCAATGTTGTGCAGCAGCTGCTGAATGGCTTGCCAGTTCAGCATGTACCTCTGAATGATGTCTTGTTGGCGGAGTCCCATAAGGGTTGTCCTGGTGCGGAATATCCTCTCCTGCCTTCTGTGTTGCCTTTGGGGCCCATGCTTGTGTTGTGGAAGCTGCTGTTGTTGGTCCTGTGCTCTGTGTCTGCGTGCATGCTGGATGAAAAGTTCCCCCATGTCTTCCTTTTGGAGCTCTGCTGTTGCTTCTGTGTGTTTTCATTAAATACAGGTGTGTTTGCCCCATTTTAACGCCTGCCCTGACCCAGGTGTTATTTTTTTATGCAAATCGGCTAAGCGTCATTTTTGCGCGGTAGCATAAATATGGCGCACAGGTGTTTAAGTCATTTCTTGGATGGGAACACATACCTTGCATGTCATTAACACTAGGCGGTTTCCCGCATCCAGAAAATGACGCAAACGGAGGATATTTGGCGCCGAATTTGCGTCGTTTTTTTCGACGCAAATTCGGCGCAAAACTAACGCCATATTTATACTTTGGCGTTAGACGCGTCTAGCGCCAAAGTATGAGGAAAGAGCGTCATTTTTTTGCGTGAACGCCTTCCTTGCGTTAATGAGATGCAAGGTAGGCGTTCCCGTCCAAAAAAATTACTGCGACACAAATGCGTCGTATTTATACTCCCGGGCAAAAATCACGCCCGGGAGTAGGCGGGGCAAAAAACCCTGCATTTGCGCCTCTTTTTAACACCTGGGTCAGGGCAGGGGTTAAGGGACCTGTGGGCTCAGAATGAGCCCACAGCTGCCCTCCCATGCCCCCAGGGACCCCCCCTGCCACCCTTGCCCACCCCAGGAGGACACCCAAGGATGGAGGGACCCATCCCAGGGACATTCAGGTAAGTTCAGGTAAGTATAATTTTTTTTTTTTTTGTTTGTTTTTTTTTGGCATAGGGGGGCCTGATTTGTGCCCCCCTACATGCCTCAATGCCCAATGACCATGCCCAGGGGACATAAGTCCCCTGGGCATGGCCATTGGGCAAGGGGGCATGACTCCTGTCTTTACTAAGACAGGAGTCATGTAAATGGCGTCTGGGCGTCGTTAAAAATGGCGCAAATCGGGTGGAGGCGATTTTTTTGCGTCAACCTGACTTGCACCATTTTTAAGACGCCCTAACGCCATTTTCCCCAACGCCGGCGCTGCCTGGTGTACGTGGTTTATTTCCACGCGCACCAGGCAGCGCCGGTCTGCTAGCGCCGGCTAACGCCATTCAATAAATACGGCGCCCGCATGGCGCTTCAGAATGGCGTTAGCCGGCGCTAAACTTTTTGATGCTAAACTGCGTTAGCGCAGTTTAGCGTCAAAAAGTATAAATACGGGCCTTGATGTCCCTGGGGCTCGGGCGTCAAAGTTTAAATATGGTGCACGGTTTGGGCCGAATGTGCGCCAAAACATTTTACGCACATTCGGCGCAGAGTATAAATATGCCCCACAATGTTTAAAGGGGCATTTTCATAAGGGCTTACTGGTATCCTTAATGAATGAATTCTTAGGTCATTGGTAGTTAATTAATGGTCAGAGGTGTCCTCTATCAGGTTTCTCCTTTCAAGTGTACCAGGTTTTTCTCTCTGGAAACACTGGAAGGGCCAGGGCAGAGAGAGACAAAGAGCTCATTTAAAACACATTTAGACTAATTGCTCTGTAATTATTCACTGCAGTGAAAGCTTTAAAATAAAGTAAAACAATGCTTTTCACCTTTTTTTCTACGCATAATCTGTGTTCCCTTCGAAACTCATAGCCACATAATACAACATATCCTTGCTGTTTTTAAAAAGTAATGTAAACATCAATCTTCTCACACAGCAGTCCGTTAGTTTGTGGAGAGGAAGACCAAGGGGTGTAGTGTGTGACTTCATGATAAAAGTGCTGAAGCGTGTCAGAGAACCCTTGCAGCGGGAGCAAGTGCATTTTATCCCTAAAGGTAGAGAAAGGAAGGAGAAAAGTACAGAAAGAAATTAAAGTTGTTAAGTTTGCCTTTTAAGTGGTGGTAATGTCATTTTTCTTTGTAAATCTGGGTCTGTTTTTAGTTTATTTTCTTCAGAAAGTGTCCAATTAAATCAGATGACAATGTATCTAAAAACAACAATCATGTTTTTCTATCCTACACATTGCCTAAGGTTATGTGGCGCCCAGACACAAGGCATGAGTACTGAAACTCACGATGGAGCGACCGCTTTGGATTCAACGCTGGTGATAAAGTTGAGAGCAGAGCATAAGTGGAATGCAACAGTCCCACAAAAGCAAAACAAGTACCAAATAATAGGTACTGTTAACATCTGTTATTTAGAGTGCGTATAAATGCCACACGAGGTATTTTGCACAAATAAAAAAGTGGATCTGAATTGCCCCTCTTGACTTTCTCCAACCCCAACATCCAGCCGCTCTAGAAAGGAGCAGGTCACTGATATAGTGACATATCCTAAAACCAAGTTTTACTCATGGGCAAGTGTGCACACAGCTGTTTTTTTGCTGCACATGGGGAAATACAACTGGAGAGAACATTTGCTGCATGAGCCGCTACTCCAACTCCTGGAATTACTGGAATTGCTGCAATTACTGTTTCAAGTGCTCATTTAGGTTGTGGTTTGTCGTAGTCAACTGCAGTTTGTTTTTATACAAACTCCAACTGGGTGAGCCAAGCACCAGCCAGGCTCACTGGATGTGAATTTTACATGACAGAGTTAGCTATATTGTACGATCACACTCGGAGCTCTTTGGGCTGTGCTTGGCGCTATACACAGGTACTTGCAGCTGTCTAGCGTGTGCAGGAATTAAAATGCACATTCATTTCTGCCCCTGAGTCCTTCCTTACACTCAGGCTGCAGTTATGGTTGTGACTGCCCTTTACTGTGTTTTTAAAAATTGGGCCCGTAGGCCACATGCACGGACTGGAATCCTTTGAGTGAATAAAGCGCACCAACCTTTCAAGTAATGAGAAAGTACGAGAGCGCTTCGAGCGCACACTACTTGATTTCTAGCTGCTCAGGCCTTGTCCGTGGCAAGCGGGGCCTTCTGTCTTTCATGGCAGTGTCATCGATTAGTGCTACACCCACTGATAACTATTTTTGATGGTCTGGAGGCAATTATTTTGCTTGTATCTTCAATTGCATATATCTCAGCAAATATAATTCTAATTTCCGTCAGAGGGCATAGTGAAGAAGATATTATTGGATTGGTTTTACAATGCTACCAGTTGCCCATATGTAATGTGACATCTTCATCCAGATCTGTTTTTTTGTTACTAGCACAGTGCGTTCTGGGACTTGTAGTTACATGCCAGTACAATTACGGCCTCAAAGCACTTCGAGACGAAGTTCAACCGCAACCGTTAGATATGTAAACGTAATATTTTATGTAAACTAATGCCACAAGATGTAACACTGAGCTAAAAATTAAAACACAGAGCACCATTTCACGCACCTCAGCCCTTGGTCTACCCCCAAATTGGACCTCTCGCAGTTGGGGAATAGGAGCAGATGGGAGACGGTGTTGGTTATACTGGCAGTTCTAGTGATGAAAGTGGACAGGAGCTTCCGAAGAAAAAAATGGTCCCTGACGCTTATTTTTATTAACAAATCAAACACTGTCTCTAGCAAAAAAGTACACATTATTACTATTATTGTTGTTATTATTATTATTATTATTATTGTTCTTGCTGTTGGTGTTATTATGATTGTTAATATTGTGTTATTATTGTTATTACAATAACAACAGAAATAACCCTGATAACAATGTTAAGAACAATAATAATAACAATAATAATTATAACAACAACAACAATACTGATTGCTATTTTTATTATTATTATTAGTAGTAGTAGTCTGTGATTCTGGGGCTCCTCTTCCTACACTTATCATGCTGATTGTTGATCGCTGACTGGGAAAGTGGCCAGGAGTGTGCTAGTGCCCAACAGTGTCTCTGACTGGCAACTGACACATCTGTTTGTTTCTGTTCCTGCTTGTTTCTGCCTGCTGACTTCTTACGGCTCACCTGCCTGGCTGTCTCCTCCTCCTCCACTCATCTTCGCCTCTTTGTCACCTGCTGGTGTGCGGCGTGCTCTACTGACAATGGAAGTTTCCAGTGAGTGCTTTGCAGCTTCGCACAATGCTGTGTTCGTGCAGAGGGCAGAATGGGTGGTGGTGTTTGCCAGCAGGGTGTAGGTTGAGTTGGGCTCTGGCAGGATAGTACATGTCCATGTGGAGCCAGGGAGGTGTTTTGCGTGAAGGCAGCCCTAGTCTGGCTTGTGGTAGAGGGACTAGGGGTTGAGACATTGGTCAAGGAAGTGAAGCTGATTACCTTTGTAAAATCCTCTATCATCTATCTCTAGTAAAGAGTCTCAATCTGCTCGATGTCATTTCCTAAGCGCTGGTCCCTTGATCTTTGTACTAAGAAGGTACTGCGGGCTACTCTATGTGCTTTCGTGATCTCCACCCCAAGCCAGAGTGTGTTTATACTTGTTAACCCTGCCAATTGCCACTAACACCTGGCTAAGTTTGACTGGGGTTCTGTTGACAGTACTTTGAGGGTGTTGTGTAGCCATTTTAGTTACTGCTCCCTGCACATTATTTTAGCACACTAGGCCTGCCGCTGTGCACTTTAACCAATATATATTTTATTATTATTTTAACAATAGGCACTTTTGCAGTCTTGTTTTATTTCTCGCTATCTAGCTTTTCTTGCTTAGGCCAGCACTATGCTCTCAAACAAGATATTCTTGTTCACTCTGTGCTTCTTTCAAGGCTGCAGTAAGATAGGTTGCCGGTGAACATGGTAAAAGTTTTGTCTCTGGTATTCATAGAAAAACACACTTCCTTACATAGGGACATTTTCCCAGAACATCAGCTGTTTATTATACAAACACTTCCCTGTCCCTTACAAGTTAGAGGAAGATTCCAGCTAGAGGACCACGACTGTATGCTGATTGCTGAATGCTTCGCTATAGCTGCTTATGCAGACTTCAGGCCTTTGCTCAAGTATGGGGGATGATGTCTTTCCAGGGGAACCTGAAGGGCAGAATTAGAGTTTAACATGCTGTGCTCTATTATAGCCTAGGAAGGAATTAGTCTATTGACTCTAGTGACAATATGGTAGTGTTATTTGTATGCTTCACTCTCCTAGTCACAATTCTAATTCTGTCATGCTATATGGTTCTGGTTATTGCAGTACATGTTTTGTTACCTAAGATGCAATCGCTTCATTAAAACCTTATTGAAACATATACTGCCTTTGTTTGTCATTGTGTACATGAGACTAATGTAACAGAGAGACACGGATGAGACCTGAGTCACCACAATTTCTTTGAGAAGTCAATTGTGTCATGCGTTCGGCTGCCCAATCATCCCTGCTCTTGAGTAGAGATGATGCACTGCTAGTTAGCCAGAGCAAAACCCGGATTGGGGCAACAGGTGTCACCTGTGGTGGGTTAAGACTCAGTCTCCCATACCGCAGGTGATTCTGCCGCTCAAAATCCCATAGTCTCATTAGAATAATGAGAGCCTACGAGACAAGGGGTACAGCTGGGTCCTCGGTCACATGTATAAAGGAGATCCATGATGCTGCAATGCATTTAGTAGAGGGTATCTTATGTAAATTGAAGCGTTTCTTCTCTGCCCAAAGACGCAAAGGACCTGGGTTTGAACCCCTGTTATACGTAAGACAAAGACCAGAGGAATAACAATGGCAAAGAGCAAAATAATAAGGGCTAAGAGAAGAAAACTGTTAAGCACTTTGGCTGCAATTGCTCAAAATAATTTAAATCTTTAAGTTCATATGCTCTGAGATCATGAAAATATAGAGGAAAGGCGACTAAACCACTTCCGATATGTGGGTACAGTTCCCTCACTGCTTAACTGAGTCACATCAGGCATCTGACCCAGGTTACGTGGAAGGATCTGCTGCAGCATATTCTCCTTCACAGGATATATGCTTAGATGAGATCAATGGATTTTTTCACTGCACATATAAGGTTGTGGATACACCATGCATAAAACTACAACAAATCAATTACAATTTACAGTATGACCCATTGAGCCACTCAAATGATTCTCCAAGAAGAAATAAAGCCCAGAGGGCTTTGTTATAAGTTAATATTTAAAATAACATAAATGATTCTCAAAACAAGACTATAAAAATACAGATTCATTATAGGCTGCCTAAAACTCATAAAGAAGATCAGACAAACTAACATTAAAACAATAGACATTTAATAAAGACTACACAAAACAGCAACACAAAAATCTGAAAAGGATAAAACATGCGCTTCCTAATCTTGATATTCATTCAGCTTTTCCAAGCCTGCATTCTTTAGTAACCTCGACAAGGGGAAACCCTACAAATTAGAAAATCCATTTAGCATTTCCTGGGACAAGCACATGTAGGCAAAAAGGTGAAAAGCACAAAAAGGGCAAAAAGAACTTGGAAAAAGGAAATCTGGGGAATCAAGCGACCAATTAGAGTTGACAAAAAGTAGGTAAAAAGGGAAGGCCTCAGCATGTCAGAAGCTTTGTCAAGAGTCTTCTTCTTTAGATCAGGGAAACAAAATCTTTTTAAGTCTCAGCAGGAACTTTCTAAAGGGGCAAAGTGAAGATGCTCAGAAAGCGATAAAGAAAGGAATGGAATCTCTTCTGGGGGAAAGGGAGGAGAGTTCTGCAAGTCCATCTGCAGAACGGTCTATTAAAGCTCATAGGGCGCAATGATTCGTCCATTAATCACTCCATATGACTCAAAAGGAGAAAATGTCTAATGACAGTCTGTACTCTTCCATGCAAATTTGAAATATTTGTATACATGTTTACTCCACAGTTCCTGAATGTTCAGGTCTCAAGGTTTAGCTCATACACCTGCTATGCATAAAACAATTGATTATCTACTTCTAAGCTAGCTTTCTCATGAGAACACTATCTGAAAAAAAGTTCACATTAGCAAAAATTACTAAACATTTTCTGCACAGTCACGAAGCGGGGACTTAGGCTAATGCTAGTGAATTAAAACAGCACATTAATTTATGCATTTGATACACATTTGGAATTTTAAGCCTTGAATTTATTATTAATAAGCTACTAGACTTACTCATGTTACAATAGATTTCAAACAAAAAGACTGTTAACCCTTTTATGTAACTATAATGTATTTCTGCATTCAATGTGTTCCCATGTTACTTTTAAAACATTTTTCACATAAAAACTAATATTGTTTTAATGCAGACTTTTAGTTTACTTCATGAAATATAACATAATGATGAATTAATCCTTTAAACATTAAATTAAAATGGTATACCACAGGGTTTTCAACTGCTAACTTAGAGGGTATGCACATTAATATGACTTTCAGTGCACCACTTTACAGCTAAACTATTAGTACTTTAACATAATGCATAAACTGTCATGCATACATGATCACCGCGACATGACATACAATACTAACATTTCTGCTATATCAAACATTATAGACTAGAAGAGGCAACAGGGTCTCAAACATTCCAGGTGGAATATGTTGAAGGAGTAAAGGGCCGTTTACTGGAAGCATGACAATTGCTAAAGAAGAGGAGGTCCTTTCTTGTGGGAAATATGCCATTGAAGCAAGAAGAGATGGCAGAAACTGAACTATAAGCGACTATATGACTCTGATTCCCAAAGAGAATGAGGTTGCCTCAATGGCTAAAGATACACAAGTTCTTTTGTCTCAGTCAGAAAAGCCTCTAAAGCAGAACACCTTAGAGGAAAATCACTCAAAACTAGCTATTGGCAACACCCCTGGCCCAGTTGATGTAAACAAACTGTTCATTACAGTAGGAGATGAGTTTCATCTTAAGCCTTCTAAATGTGTCCCCCCACCGGCAGTCAATTGCCCCTCCACTAATAATGTTCTGGAGCAAGTTGAGAGAAGTCCCACTATACAAAAGGACACACAAATTTAATCTTCACCTAGGAGTGTAGTTTACTCCAGGAGTGTTGACACCATGAAAGGCACAGAAACTCCTGGGATTGTTGGATACCATGGTGATTACAATATAGTAGGAGACAGTTCTATTTTGAACAATATTCTGTGTGAGGAAGAAATAAAGAAAAATACTTACATGCTCCCTTGTTCGTTGTTATCAGGTGAACTAGAGCTCAGTCCTGACAATAGTATCTCTTGCCCAAACCCTACATCTGTTCCATATCAAAAACTAGGAGCTGACAAAATGAGCTCCTTCAAAAACAGTTCTATAAACGCTATATGCGGATTCAATTCTTTGGGGTGGACGCTCTCTTTCGCTGGAACACATATCCGTTAATGGAGTGAAAAGTACTGGAGGGAATCCCACATCCTTTCAATTTTGGAGGGCTGGCTAAGGAGAGAGAGTTCCTTTTGATACTTCATTCTGTAAGATGCTTGTCCCTGTTGTCCAAACTATTACACGATACGGATCACAGTATCAGTATTTCCTCAGCGATTCCTTCATAATTCTACAACACCTATAGGACCCCAACCTTAAAGATAATAGAAAAAAGGGAAAGAAACAGCAAGCATAAAAAAAGAGCCAGTGGGGGGTGGGGGCCTGCACCAGAATCCAGGTCATGTAACAATGGGTTCCCCAAAAAGCACAAGATGGTTCAAACACATCCTGTGGGAGGAGAACCTGCACAAGCTATAACAAGGAACCCCGAGGTGATGGATGTTAAGGATGTCAATGCTGATTTGATAACGGCTGTTGACAGAACATCCCCAGGACCACAGACTGTTAAGTCACCAGTAAACAAAGGAACTGTTGTTCTAAAAAATAAAGAAGTGTGAGACATTTTTAAGAAAATGAGACAGGATAAAGGTAAAACAACAGAGAGAGGAAAAAGGAACATAAGAATTCTTAAAAAGGGCCCTAGAATGGCTTGACATAGGGTCCTAGAAAGACCCTAAAATGCCAACATAAACAGCTCAAAACGTAAAAGACATGCTATCCCCTCCCAAATGCCAGAGTACTGAAATGAAGGTAGACAAACGTTCTTGTGGAAAATCTCCCGCTAAGAATTTAGGGACATATTTACAAGAAAGTGGTGCATCACTTGTGATGCGCCACTTTTTTTGAGGCCCCCTTGAGACCCCTAATGCTATCATGGTAGTGCTGTGTTTACAAGACGGCGCACCATGGCACATGTTAGGGGCAATAGTGTAATTTGTTTTACGCTATTGTAATGCTGTACTGGATTAGCGTTTAAACAAATGACGTTAATCCAGTAGAGTGTTAGGAGGCCCATTGAAATCAATGGGAGCCTCATTTTAATGCTTGCTTTAAGCAGGTGTTAAAAATGACACTAGAAATGGTGCAATGGAATCTTGTAGATTCCATTGTGTCATTTTTAGCGATCCTCTAGCGAGGGAACCCCCCCTTTGCATGTATCGTGCATATATTATGCATGATGTGGCTCAATGGGTTTACAAGGTGGCACAAACCTAGTTTGCGCCACCTTGTAAATATGGCACTATGGTAGTGGCCCCTTAGCGTCCCACTTGTGGCAAACATTTTGCCACAAATGTGGTGCTAAGGGATGCAAATGTCTTGTAAATCTGACCCTTAATTATTTAATACTTTCAATACTCAGGTGAGTTGCACAAATGTTGCACAAGACCAAAGTGAGCCCCAAATAATTAAACATAAAGAATTGCAGTGTGGGTATAACAGGGAGGAATCTGGGCAAGAATGCTTGGTTGACTCTGACTGCCAACATTCACCTACAAGCCAGTTTGGAGAACAGAATAAATCGGTAGTATCATTGAGGATACGTCTGGTAGATATCATCCCTGAGTGTAACACAAATCCATTTTCAAATTGTTCAAAAATTGTTGCAATTTGTTGCATGCTCCTATGACTTTCAAAAATAAACTCACAACACATTTCTAGGTTAACCCTACCTACTAAACATCAAGGTTTATCACAGCATCTGAAAGCAGTAATTGTGGTCAAGGAGGTCTTAAGATCATTGAATGAAAGCAGGTACCTATACAAATTAAGGGCCGAATGTCTGAAGCATTTTTGCATCTCAAACAGCCTGATTTCCAAAATCGGAATGTTTGCAATGGCAAATATGCTTTTCCAAGTGTACAAACATGCAAACTGTGATTCTCCAGAATCACAGTTTAGGTATGGAAATCACTATTTGGAACAGCTGTGCTTAGGGCATCTGTTAGAAATGGGGTCTCTAGTTGGCAGAGGTATACACCCTTGTTCAAGTAGGGACCAAAATCCTACACATGGTAAGTCACACAGAATCCAAATTATCCTGTGCCCACCCTCTGGTAGCTTGGCACTGAGCAGTCAGGCTTAACTGCAATGTGTAAAGTATTTGTGCAATAAATCATGCAATAACACAATGCAAGCACCATAAAAATACACCACACAGGTTTAGAAAAATATAAGATATTTATCTGAGTAAATTAAGGTCAAAAGGATCAAGATTTGATAAGCACAAATTGAAATATCACTTTGGCAATGATAAGAAGAGTCTTAAGTATTTAAGAATCAACAAATGTTTCTTGTATTCACAAAGTACCTGATATGCTTCAAAATTAAAGGCACGAAGACCGCAGAGGAGTAGATGCGCAAAAAAAGGAAGGTGTAGGTCAGATTTCCTGGCACGCACAGACGATCCTTTGATTCTTCCCACGCTGCAAAGGCTGTGTGTCGATTTTCTGGGCACAGTCTTGGATGCTCACTGCAATTAGGAGTTTTTGACACCCAGGGATGATGTGTGGAAATCTGGGGTGTGCAGAACGAAGTCACATGTGCTGCGTTGATCCGGTGTGGCAATGTGTTGGAGTTTCTGTCACACTGCAGGCACTGTGTCGATTCTTTATGCAGGAAGTCGGGCTGCATCATTCCGGCTTGGTGATGTGTCGATCCGATCAGGCAGTGCGTTGAAGTTCCAGTTGTAACGCAGGTGCTGCATCGATCTCCACTCGGGGAGCCGGGCTGCGTCATTCCGGTTCGGCGATGCAGTGATTCTTTCACCCCTGGGCAGGCTGTGTGTCGATTCCAGCAGGCTGTGCTTCGATTTTCACCGCACAGGGAGTTTCTTTGAAGAATAGAGGTCTCTTTGGACCCAAGACTTTAGGAAAAGGAGGCAAACTCAATTCAAGCCCTTGGAGAGCACTTCTCAGCAGAGCTAGCAAGGCAGCAGGACAACAGCAAGGATGCAGTCCTTCACAGCAAAGCAGGTTAGTTCTTTGGGCAGCCAGGCAGCTCCTCTTGGCAGGTTGCAGGATCTGGTTCAGAGTGTCTGTCCCAGGAAGTGTCTGAGTTGGTGGGGTCAGGGACCCAGTTTATATACCCAAAAGAGCCTTTGAAGTGGGAGAGACCTCAAAGAGTGGTTTTGAGGTTCACAAGGTTCCCTTTTAGTACAGGTCTGTCTGCCGGGTCCCATTAGGGGGTTTGGCAGTCCCTTGTGTGAGGGGAGGTCACTAGCCTTTGAAATGTAAGTGTCAGGCCTCTCCACCCTTCCAGCCCAGAAAGACCCATTCAGTGTGCCGATAAGTGCAGGTGTGAATGAGTATCCCGTGTTTGTTGTTGTCTTGGTGAAATGCACAAGGGAGCTGTCAACCAGCCCAACCCAGATGTGGATTGGAGACAGGCTGTATGGCACAGATGGATTGAAAGTGCAGAGAAATGCTTACTTTCCAAAAAAGTGGTATTCCTAAAATAGTAATATACAATCCACCCTGACCAATAAGCGGGATTTTGTATTACCATTCTGGCCGTATTAAATATTACTTATTTACCCCTTTCTGATCAGAATCTACCACTCAAACAGTATGTGAGGGTAGCCCTAATGTTAACCTATGAAAGAAGCAGGCCTCACAGCAGTGGAAAACACATTTAGGAGTTTTCCACTACCAGGATATATAAAACACACAGATATATGTCGTGCCTTTTACCTACATAGTACCCTGCCCTATGGGTTACCTTAGGGGTGACTTAAATGTACAAAAAGGGGAGTTTAAGGCTTGGCAAGTACTTGTAGTGCACTTTACTAGGGACTTACAAGTAGATCAAATATGCCAATTTGGTATGAACCAATGTTACCATGTTTTAGGGGAGAGAGCACATGCACTTTAGCACTGGTTAGCAGTGGTAGTGTGCAGAGTTCTAAAACCAGCGAAAACAGTGTCAGAAAAGTGGAGGGAGGCAGGCAAAAAGTTGGGGGATGACCACCCTAAGGCTGTCAGGTCTAACAGCGTCCCTTCTAAATAGCAATTTCCAGTGTTAAGTATCAAGGTTCTGTGACCAAATGCGGTTGGTAAACCTTGATATTTTACCACCAACTCAATCAATCAATCAATGAGGTGTTAGTTGTATAGCGTGACTTGTCACCCCAGAGGGTGTTGAGGCACTTGCTGCAGGTGTTTATTTGAAAAGCCAGGTTTTCAGTCCCTTTCTGAAGTGGGTCAGAGAGGGTGCAGTGCAGAGGTGGAGGGCATTCCAGGCTTTGGCAGCAAGGTGGGAGAAAGAGTGTCCTCTGGTGTGGCAGTGGCGCATGCATGATATCTTTGCAAGGGCGATGTTTGCTGAGCAGAGGTTCCTGGCTGATTGGTGGAGGTGAAGGCTGTGGTTCATGTGGGCGGGTCTTTGGTTGTGGAGGGCTTTGTAGGCATAGGTCAGGAGTTTGAATTGGCATCTATTCTGGATCACGAGCCAATGGAGGTCTTTCAGGTGCTGGGTGATGTGATTTCTCATAGGTAGGTTGAGGAACAGTCTGGCAGCTGCGTTCTTCATCGTCTGGAGTCTTTGCATGACTTCGGTGGTGGTGCCTACATAGAGTGTGTTGCCGTAGTTCAGTCAACTGGTGATGAGGGCCTGCGTCACTGTCTTACTCATGCTAATGAGGAGCCACTTAAAGATCTTGTGGATCATGCAGAGTGTGTGGAAGCAGGCTGAGGCAATGGTGTAAATCTGGTTTTTCACTGAGAGTTTGCTGTTGAGAATGATGCCAAAGTTGTGGGCATGATCTTTCATTGTGGGGGTGGGGCTGAGCTCTGCTGGCCACCAGGAGTCGTTCCAGAGGGTTGAGTGTCTGACGAAGATCAGAATCTCTGTTTTGTCTGTGTTGAGCTTCAGGCAGTTTTCTTTCATCCAGGCTGATAGGTTCTTCATACTGCTGTGGAAGTTGGTCTTTGTCTTGGTGGGGTCTGTTGAGAGTGAGAGGACGAGCTACTTGTGGTCAGCATAGGAGATTATGTTGATATCGTATGATCTCACAATGTGTGCAAGTGGTGTCATGTAGGCGTTGAAGTGTTGGGCTTAGGGAGGAGCCTTGGGAGATGGCGCAGATTGTGTGCTTAACCTTTAAGGTGAAGGGGGAAAGGCAGACTCTCTGGGTGCATCCTGTGTGGAAGGATGTCATCCATGTGAGCTCATCATCTGTGACCCCAATCAGCTCTAGTCAGTTGATTAGTGTGTGGTGGGAGATGGTGTTGGCAGCGGAGAGGTCGAGCAGGATCAGGGCTGCTGCTTCCCCTCTGTTGAACAGAGATCAGATGTCATCTGTTGTGGAGATCACAGCTGTCTCATGCTGTGGTTTGCTCTGAAGCCTGATTAGGAGTAGTCTACTAGGTTTTTTGTTTCCAGGTGTTCAGTGAGTTGGAGGTTGATGGCTTTCTCCAGGACTTTTTGGGGAATGGAACAGCGAGATCGGGCAGTAATTCTGGAGCTCGCCGTGTGTCCAGGCTTTTGGAGAAGTGGTTAACGAGGCATTGAGGACAGTGGTGAGCTGGTGGCCGATCTTGTTTCTTCCGAGGGTGAAGATCCTGTGGGGTCAGGGGTCATGGATGCTCTCAAGTGAATGGAGCTCATGAGTGTGATCATGTTCGGTGTGCTGAGTTTTCCCCATGCGATGAGTGTGTGGTCACAGAAGGGATGCTAAGGAGGTCGGAGGGTTGGGGATCAAAGTTACTGTAGGTGGTTTTTATCTTGTTGTGGAAGTGTAAGTGAGGGCATCGCACAGTTCTTTTGAGGAGGGATGGAGTTTTCGATGGCTGATGGAGAGGCAAACTCTTTGATGCTGGTGAAGCATTCCTTGGTTTGGTTGATGCTGTTCTCGATCTGGTGGGTCAAGGCCTCTTTCTTTGCAGCTTTGATCTGGCGGTGGTAGTCATTGAGGGATGTTTTGAAGATGGCTCGGTTACCGTGGTTCTTGCTGGTGCACCATCTTCTCTCCAGTTGTTTGCACTTGCCTTTTGATTTGCTGAGTTCCAGAATGTACCAGCTTTTTTTTGGGTGGTTCTGTGGGTCTTGGCTGGTTTTGTCCAGGTGACCAAGCCGGTGGTGCTGATGATCCAGTAGGTAATGTTCTGTTCTGCCTGATTCAAGATGGTGGTGACGTTGGGCTGTGGGGTGATTAGGGCATTTGTCCATTGCTGCTGAGTGACTTTGGTTCAGTGGGAGGGAGGTGGTACTGTGGCGGATGTGGGCGTGTGGGGGGATCTGTTGAGGGTAAAATGGACGATGTGGTGGTCCAACCAGGTGAGCTCCATGGTATGGTAGCAGCTGATTCTGTTGCTGGACGTGAAGATGCAGTCCAGTGTGTGTCTTGCTTTGGGTGTGGGGCTTGTGAAAAGCTGCTTGAGGCCGATGATGTTTTCCAGTCTTTCCAATAGGCCAGTGGAGTTGGTGTCAGTGGGGGTGTCCAGGTGGTGGTTGTGGTCTCCCAGGATAATTTAGTGTTCGGATTCAAAGGCGAGTGTGGTGATGAATTTAGTGATGGTGTCGATCAGGCCGGTTCACCAACTTAAAGTTGGTGGTAATGCATTCCCAAATTGGAAAGAGTCCCCCATGAGACCCTTTTCTCTATGTGAATGTTGGAAAAACATTTTTTAAGAGCAGGCAGTGGCCCCACAGACCACTGCCTACTGTTAAAAAATGAAGATTCAAAGTTTCATTGTTTCTTTTTAAAGTCATCCTGTTTTCCTTTAAGGAAAATGGGCTGCGTTTAAAAAAATCACGATTGCTTCATTTAAAAGCAGTTTCAGACATGGTGGTCTGCTGACCCCAGCAAGCAACCATCCCTGTGATGGCAACAATTTCTAATAGGTTCCAATTTGCGACTAACTGCATTAATATTCATGAGGTAGGGCGATTTGCGACCCACTAAGAATCAAAAGTATAAAACAAAATGTTTATAGATAAGAAATAGCGATTTTAAAATAGCGATTCAGACTAAGTAACTGTTTGGAAATCGCTATTCCTTTTCTTAGTGCATCTGGCCATATGTGAGAACAATCTCCAAGGTCCCCGTCGAGACGGAGTAGGAGGTAGGGTACTATCTATAGACACAGGGCCTTACTATGCTGGCACATGAACAAATTGTGATAACAAATCGAAGTCAGAAAGGAAGATTCACATAAAACTTAGGGGCATATTTATACTTTTTGGTAAAATGTTTAGCACTGGCTTGCACCATTTCTGAGCACCAGCAAGGCACCATATTTATGGAATGGTGCAAGCCGGTGCAAAGGGTAGGCTAGCATAAAAAAAATGACATTACCCGGTTGGGGCTGGCGGTATGGGAGAAGGGGGTTTTGCGCCAAAAAAGACAGTAGGCAGGTTAGAGTAAAAAAATGACTCTAACCAGCTTAGCGTAATTTTCTGATGAAAAACCATCTATACCACATGACTCCTGTCTTAGAAAAGACAAGAGTCATGCCCACCATCCCAATGTCCAGCACAGGGGACCAGGCTCCCCTGGGCATGGCCATTGCACCCAGTGCCATGTAGGGGGACCCATTTCAGGGCCACCAATGGCACTTAAAAAAAATATATATATATATACTTACCCGTACTTACCTATACTTACCTGGGATGGGGTCCCCCATCCTCCTCTGTCCCTCCGGTGTGGGTGGGGGTGTCCCTGGGGCCTGGAGAGGGCACCTGTGGGCTTATTCCATGGTGTTCCTCCATGGAAATAGGCCCACAGGTCCCCTAACGCCTGCCCTGACCCAAGCGTTACATAACGGTGCAAAGTAAGCTTTGCAGCATTTTCTGACCCCTCCTCCCTGTGCGTGATTTTTCCACCGGGGATAAATATGACACTAAGGCCATAGAGTTATTTTTTGCACGGGAACGCCTACCTTGCATCTCATTGACACAAGGTAGGTTTACATGTCCAAAAAATGAGTTTAAATATGGAGTTAGTTTTGCAACGAATTTGCGTTAATTTTTTTTGCACAAAATACATACAAATATGCCTCCAAATATAGTGACTGCAGAGAAAGTGCAAGACTGGAACTACTGTCTGTCGCTAAGTCAACTCAGTCCCTGTAATGGGTTCTTAGTCTATAGGGGAGGGATATATTGGAATAATACAATAGGCCCCGGCTTTGGATTGGATAAGTGCTTTATTGGTATGTTTTAAAGTTTCTTTGCCTCTCTTTGTTTTAGGTTTCTGGGTGGCTCGCTATTGTGTTCATCCGGGTTCTTTTCCTTTCTTGTAGGGGTCCGGGTAGAGGTCTCAAACCAGTCTGTCCCTTTGGTGGAGTAAGGTCAGTGCTTCTCTCCCGTGACGCCGGATCGGGTTCCCCAAAACAGAAAGAACGAAACAACAGGTAAGTGTAGAGGTAAGGATATGGGTTTAATAGGGTTAATAGGGGTGGTGGGAGGATGGGGTTGTGCAGGGTTGTGGTTGGGTATTTACTTTCTAGTGCAATTCACCTTCCCGTGAACTTTTCTCTCTTTCTCTCCTCTTTAATGTCTTTCTCTGGCTGGGAGAAGGGTTTTATCACAGTGGGATTAGTGGTTTTATGCTTAACAGACTTCTCCTTCTCTGCAGCATCTTTCCCCACTCCTCCCTGTAGTTCCCTCACTCTTCCTCCCACCCTGTAACCATGTCGGCACCCAAGAAAGGCTTAGGTACGATCGTACCTGTGAAGGCCACGCCCCTCCGGGGACGTGGCGGGCCCCTTCGCGGTGTCCTGGTTTCTCCTCGGTGTTCTCCAACGGCTGGGAGAGATCTTCTCCTTCCTCCGGCTCCTTTGGGATCAGTTCGCGAGCTTCCTGGGATCCTTCGTTTACCGGCGTCTCCTTCCTCTCGGTCCTGAACGGCAGGGTTCCTTCCCGCTTCTCCGCCGCCGCCTTCCGGGAGTCCGTCTTCAATTTCAAGGCGGATTTCGACGCATTCAGCGTCTGACGTCACTCGCTCCAGTCTCTCTGGAGTGCCCCGGGGGTATGGTGTTGTCGCCTCCGGCTGCCTGAGAGTAACCGCGGCTATAGACGCCCGGTTACAAGTCCCCTCCCATGAATGGGGCTGTTCGAGTCCCAGAGAGGCCGGATAACGGGACAAATAGTCGGCCTGACCCATAAGCTCCCCAGGAAGGTGGCACACCTGGAAGGAAAAAGGTTGAAGTTCCATAAACCATCTCAGAATACGGACGTTGGTATCTTTGGGGCATATTTATACTCCGTTTGCGCCGGAATTGTGTCGTTTTTTTTTTACGCAATTTCGACGCAAAACTAACTCCATATTTATACTTTGGCGTTAGACGCGTCTAGCGCCAAAGTAAATGGAGTTAGCGTCATTTTTTAGCGTGGACACCTACTTTGCGTTAATTATATGCAAGGTAGGCGTTCCCGTCTCAAAAATCGACTCCGAGGCATGTGCGTCGGATTTATACTTCCGGGCAAAAATCACGCCCGGGAGTGGGCGGGTCAAAAAAAATGACATACAGCTGCTTTTGCGCCATTTTTTAGCGCCTGCAAAAGGCAGGCGTTAAGGGACCTGTGGGCTCTGAAGGAGCCCAGAGGTGCCCTCCCATGCCCCCAGGGACACCCCCTGTCACCCTTACCCACCCCAGGAGGACACCCAAGGCTGGAGGGACCCATCCCAGGAACATTAAGGTAAGTTCAGGTAAGTATTTTTTAAAAATATTTTTTTGGCATAGGGGGGCCTGATTTGTGCCCCCTACATGCCACTATGCCCAATGACCATGCCCAGGGGACATAAGTCCCCTGGGCATGTCCATTGGGCAAGGGGGCATGACTCCTGTCTTTGCTAAGACAGGAGTCATTTCTATGGGGGTTGGGAGTCGTAAAAAATGGCGCAAATCGGGTTGAGGCGAAAAAATTGCCTCAACCTGACTTGCCCCATTTCTTGACGCCCAAGCTCCATTTTCCCCTACGCCGGCGCTGCCTGGTGTACGTCGTTTTTTTTAACGCACACCAGACGGCGCCGGCAGCTAACGCCGGCTAACGTCATTCAATAAATACGGCGCCCGCATGGCGCTTCAGAATGGCGTTAGTCGGCGCTAATTTTTTTGACGCAAAACTGCGTTGCCGCAGTTTTGTGTCAAAAAGTATAAATATGGGCCTAAATATCTTATGTAAATGGCATAAGTGATCATCCCAGGTTTCGCTATAAATAACAATATCATCCAGATAGGCAGCCGCATATCTGGTATGGGGTCGTAATATTGTGTCTATAAGACGCTGGAAGGTGGCTGGAGACTCATGCAACCCAAAAGGGAGAACATTAAAATGATATAGGCCCGAGGGGGTAGAGAAGGCCGTTTTTTTCCTTATCCTCTGCTGCTAAGGGAATCTGCCAGTACCCCTTTGTCAAATCAAGCGTGGACATATACTTGGCATTCCCTAATCTTTCTATAAGTCTACCCTGGGAAGTGGGTAGGTATCAAATTGGGACACTGCATTGACCTGTCTGAAGTCAATACAGAAGCGTATGGACCCATCCGGTTTGGGGACCAACACCACCGGGGAATACCAGGGACTTTTTGAGGGTTCTATAATACCCATGTTTAACATTTTCTCTATTTCTTTTTCTACTAGGACTTTTCGGGCCTCAGGAATACAATAGGGTCTTAACCTGACTAGTTTACCTGGTTGGGTTAAAATCGGGTGCTGTACTAACGTGGTTTGACACGGCTGTGTAGAAAACACCGGATTATGACAGTTGAGTAGTTGGGTTAACTGGCTACTCTGCTTTGACGTGAGACCTGTATTTCTTTGTGGTTCTTCGGTTATGGAATGTCAGTCGGTAGGACACCACCCTATCTCTAACTCCTTAACCGTATTGACCAAACATCCAGTTACTGGAGCATCTGTGGGCTCTTCCCATTTTTTAACAGATTTATGTGGAATATCTGGGTTCGTTTGGGAGTACCAGTCAGTTGGATGTTATTGGTAACTGGAGTTACTACCCCTACCACCTCATATGGCCCCTGCCATTTTGCCAATAGTTTGTTATCGGAACTAGGTAGGAGTAATAACACCTTTTCCCCTTTATTTAAAGTTCTCATTCGAGTACTCCTATCATAATACTGTTTTTGTTTATTTTGGGCTTTTTCCATATTTTCCCTTACATCCTCCCATACTGATTGTAATCGGGATTTTAAATCGCTGGCATATTCTAAAAGGGCTCTCTCTCCACCCTCCTCCTCTTCCCATAGTTCCGTGGCCATATCTAATAATGTTCGGGGCTGCCGTCCAAACACTAATTCAAAAGGACTGTGTCCTGTGGATGCTTGCTCATAGGTCCGGATGGCATATAGTACTAATGGCAACCTCCTATCGCAGTCTTTCCCTGACTCTGAAACCGATTTTCTTAAAAGTGTTTTCAGGGTGCTGTTGTATCTCTCCACCAAACCATCGGTTTGAGGGTGATAAACCGCAGTCCTTATTTGTTTAATTCCCAGAAGTTGACAGATCTGAGCCATTAGATTGGACATGAACTGTGTGCCTTGATCTGTTAGAATTTCTCTGGGAAAGGCTATTCGGGAGAAGAATCCTATCATGGAATTAGCAACACTTTTGGTGTTAATACTGGTGAGCGGGATGGCCTCGGGGTATCGCATGGCGTAGTCTACTAGTACTAATATATATTGATATCCCTTTGAGGAAGGTATAAGAGGTCCTATGATGTCCATCCCTACCCGTGAAAAGGGTATTTCAATAATGGGAAGGGGCTGTAAGGGGGCTTTTTTCTTAGGCCCAGGATCAATGAACTGACATTTAGGACATTGTTGACAAACTTTCCTGATCTGGGAAAATACCCCAGGCCAATAGAACTTCCTTAACAGATATTTTTCTGTTTTCTCCCTCCCATAGTGACCGCCCCCCAGTTGACTATGGGCCAGATGTAACACTTGCTGTCTATAGGGCTCAGGAACCAATAGTTGTTTCTTTTCCTGCCTGTCAACGTTAGTGATTCAATAAAGCAGATTTTTGATTATGGAAAAAGAAGGACCCTTCTCTTCAGGGGTACGAGGTCGGGCGGTTCTCCAGGCATTAAGTAGACTAGGATCCTCCCTTTGGCACGTATGGAAGGGTGGAAGACTATTGAGGGTGTGGACTTGTGTAATTACCCGATTATAGTCCGTGTCCTTTTGTCCATAGAGTCTCTTTGTTTCCCGTTTCTCTTTTCTAGTAGGTTTATAACAGATAGCCTGAGGTTGTATTTGCGTGTTGGAGAAAGGGGCATTCTTCCATCAGGAACTCATATCCTCCTTATTCCTGGTACTATCCAAAAGAACAGCAAAGTCCTTATAATCCGTTCCGATTATAGCTTCTTCAACCAACCGTTCTACTACTCCCATTCTTATGGGAGTTTCTTTTCCTTTCCAAGAAAGGGTGGCCCAAGTCATGGGGTACTCTCTGGTTTCGCCATGGATACAACAAATGGAAACAGTAATCCCAGGAGTAAGGGTATGGCAGTCTATCAAGTCAGCCCTGATTACTGACTGGCTACATCCGGAGTCGATAAGTGTCATGGTTAGTCTCCCATTAATCAATAGCTCTTTCTTATAATGGGTATCTTTTCCCCCTGTAAAGAAAACCCGTCCCCTAGTAATACCTATCTCCAAAGGTTCTGGTTTCTCTGTTTTAAGGGGACAGACCCGGGCTATGTGGCCCCACTTCCCACAACTATAACATTGGGGTTGTTGAAAAACCGGTCTCTCGACCCCTCTGGGTTTTACAGAATCTTCAACAGGTCTTCTTCCCGGGGGGGGGGGGAATCTGTCCTAGGTTTTGTCGCGCTGGGGTAAGGGTGGTGCGATGGAGGGGTGTCTTTTTAATATCTTGGTAGGGCGTCGTACCTCCCGGGTATACAGCTTGATAGGCTGCTTGGAGGGTTCCAGTTAACAACTGGGCAATATACTGGCCCCACCTATCTTGAGGCCAGGTAGCTGAAGTGGCGACTCACTCAAAGTTTGTAAAAAAGGCATCCGGATCTTCGCCTTCCTGGTACCTTTGTAACACTGAGCTTGGTACATTCGGATGTACTCGGGTGGCCGCAATGGTGTCTGTTAAGGATTTTAGGGCGTTTTCATGTACCAACTGATTGTTGGCCATGATAGTGGCCTGACTTTTAAGAGCACTTTGTAGGGCTTCTCTTTCAACCTCAGCTTCCTTCTGTGGTTCTTCCCACACGATCTGAAGGTGCCTCTTCCCTTCAGCCAATTGCTGCATCATGTCCGCTATTGTGGGGGTACCTTCCATGGTCTCTATCCTTCCTGGGCACCTATTCCAATAGAATCCCACTTCTGGCACCACTGTAATGGGTTCTTAGTCTATAGGGGAGGGATATATTGGAATAATACAATGGGCCCCGGCTTTGGATTGGATAAGTGCTTTATTGGTATGTTTTAAAGTTTGTTTGCCTCTCTTTGTTTTAGGTTTCTGGGTGGCTCGCTACTGTGTTCATCCGGGTTCTTTTCCTTTCTTGTAGGGGTCCGGGTAGAGGTCTCAAACCAGTCTGTCCCTTGGTGGAGTAAGGTCAGTGCTTCTCTCCCGTGATGCCGGATAGGGTTCCCCAAAACAGAAAGAACGAAACAACAGGTAAGTGTAGAGGTAAGGATATGGGTTTAATAGGGTTAATAGGGGGGGTGGGAGGATGGGGTTGTGCAGGGTTGTGGTTGGGTATTTACTTTCTAGTGCAATTCACCTTCCCGTGCACTTTTCTCTCTTTCTCTCCTATTTAATGTCTTTCTCTGGCTGGGAGAGGGGTTTTATCTCAGTGGGATTAGTGGTTTTATGCTTAACAGACTTCTCCTTCTCTGCAGCACCTTTCCCCACTCCTCCCTGTAGTTCCCTCACTCTTTCATCCACCCTGTAACCATATCGGCACCCAAGAAAGGCTTAGGTACGATCGTACCTGTGAATGCCACGCCCCTCCGGAGACGTGGCAGGCCCCTTCGTGGTGTCCTGGTTTCTCCTCGGTGTTCTCCAACTGCTGGGAGAGATCTTCTCCTTCCTCTGGCTCCTTTGGGATCGGTTCGCGGGCTTCCTGGGATCCTTCGTTTACCGGCATCTCCTTCCTCTCGGTCCTGGACGGCAGGGTTCCTTCTTGCTTCTCCGACGCCGCCTTCGGGAGTCCGTCTTCAATTTCAAGGCAGATTTCGATGCATTCAGCGTCTGACGTCACTCGCTCCAGTCTCTCTGGAGTGCCCCTGGGGTATGGTGTTGTTGGCTCCAGCTGCCTGAGAGTAACCGCGGCGATAGACGCCCGGTTACAGTCCCAATGCCAGTATAATGTGAATTTTATCATGGAATATGCTGGTCTAGAAAGAAATTCACACTACCTGTTTTCGAACCTGCAAACTAATGACATACACATTGCCACCCTGTTAGACACCTGTGGAAAATAACACTGTTCTACTGCAGGATTATCTTCCCTTCTAGATTATGGAATAATTACCTCATTTGAATTTCCACTCGCAAGGAACCTCGAGGTTGGAGACTTGTCCGGCAGTGACCATAAATTTCTACTCTCAACACTCAAGGTAAGAGAACTTTGGCCTAACAGCCAAATATCAGAAATAAAAGTGACTCGAAGGTTATACTGTCATTCCAATTGAAATCTCATGATGAAGAAAGGATTCAAGAATTACTGACAAAATATGTCACACAAGGCCCAGAGAGAAGAATTAAGGGTTATGAAGAACTAATCAACTCAAACATACACTCTGAAAATAGGCAGCCTTCTATTATATGGTAGTGAGACCCTGGAGGAGAAATTCGTTAGTCACATCCAACTAGTGGAAACCAAAATATGGAAGAATTGGCTTGGCCAGAAGTACAGTTAACAGTACACTAAGGCTCCAACCAGGCCTAGTTGACATTAAGGCCCATATTTATACTTTTGTAGCGCCGCATTTGCGACACTTTTTACGCAAAAGTGGCGCAAAGTTACAAAATACAATTGTATTTTGTAAGTTTGCGCCACTTTTGCGTCAAAAAGTGGCGCAAATGCGGCGCTAAAAAAGTATAAATTTGGGCCTATGTTTATATACTATCAGCTATCAATAAATTGATTGGCTCTGCCTTGTTAAGTCAGAGGAAAGGTCTTTCTGTCATACAATCATATTTCACTTTGAATCCTGAAAGACCCTATTTTGGCTTGACAATATGGACAAAATAATGGGGATATTAGAAAAGGTCTATTTTAGGAAAATTGGATACATCAACCGAAAGCAGGGAAAGCAGGATAAAAACAATGATGGAAGAGGCTGCAGTCAGGAATGATCTTGAGGACTGCCTGAGGGGCAAACAGTTGGATCACTTGCGGTAACCTGATTTTAGAAGGCAAATGCAAACATATCTAATAATCAAAAATACGAGGTAAACAAGGAGGTGGATGCTCAGACTTATGGTGGGCCAAATTCCTGCTTTTCTATACTGGGAATCAAAAGCAGTAGGTACTTCCTCTGGGCACTCAGGAACTGCAGCTTGTTAGTTCGCAAAACTGGACAGGGGTCTTTCTTTCATTTGTTACTATTTTATATATCTTTCGATCGGGAAATACAGCTGTTTATTCTACCTGTGATTAGAACACTGCATTTCCGTCTTGTCACAGAGCTATTGTCTTATATTATGAAATGCGAAAATGTGAAGCTATGTTTCATGTTGAGGGAATGCCTTAATATGGTGCAAGAAAGAAACTCCTTGAAAATGGTAGCTCTTGATGTTTAAAGTGGCATTTAGATCTTAGGGGATGTTTGTTACCTTAGCCTTGCAGGTTAATTGTTCCACGTGGCACTTTTCCGATGGAATTCCCCGGTATGAGGTTGCTAGTTTTACGCCTGCATTTCAACCTCTTTATGGCACTTTATTTGCTGTCTTGCACTTTAAATCGAGGTTTTATAGTTTTTAAAACAGGTGGATTTTTATTGCAGTACCTCAAAGAACTTTTATCACCCAAGTAACTGAGATTGATTGAGAAAGGAATATGCTTTACCTATAAATTTGGTTGTAAACCTTCCATCTGCTATAAGGGTTGTTTATTGTTCAATGATTAAATGTAGGAAAAATGAAGTTACATGATAATAATGTCCCTTCGATATATTGTTTACCAAAGTTAAACAAGGTTTCATTGTTTCAAATAGTTGTGTTTTTAATGTGTGTTTTGCCTTATTGCCATAGGATAAAACATGAATACATAAATAACTACCACTACTACAGATAATAAAAACATTAATAACAACAACACCAATAACAACAATAATAATGATAATAATGTGCCTTTGAATAATTCGCCATCCTGCATTTCTTTCTGTTTTATCGCCGTCACCCTGTTCAATGGAATTACTTTGATAAATGTGGGAAAGAAGGAAGGCTTGGTCAGGTTTTATGGATTCAAATTTGTGACCTGATATGAGCAGCAAATATTTTACTCACTGATTCAAATACTGATGCCTTGTATGCACCTGGGTCCACGAGCCTAGCTGCAACAAGAGAAGGATTTGGGTCCTGTCTTCTCCTTCCTGTATTTCCTGATTCCCATCCTCCTCATATATTTACATATTGCATATATTATTCATGAAGAATACATTTAAAACAATTTGTCCTAATACATCAGTGACATACCTGGGTCAGTTTTTCCACTTTGTGAGTGAAACTTAATTTATCAGAGGTTGCTTAGCAACGAGATTGCACCAAGGCCAAGCTCCATTCTTTGCTATGTAGCCAAAAGAATGAACACTAAAATTGAAAGATTTATTACCAGTCAACAGAGATGTTAGGTCTAAAGGGAGCTTTTTGAGTGTGTGCACAGAGGCAAGGAGTTCTTATAACATATTCATGTTTTATCTACATGACCTAATTGCCTAATTTAACTAAACATTTAGGCCCACATTACAACCCTGGTGGTCGGTGTTAAAGCGGCGGTAATACCGGCAACAGGCCGGCGGAAAAAAAATGGAATCACGACCATGGTGGAAACCGCCAACATAGACAGCCACTTTAACACTCCGACCGCCATGGTGGTAGAAAAAAACACTTTGGCGGTCAACGCCAACAGACAGGCGGTAAACAAAGTAAACCGCCCATTGTATTTCAAGACGCCTATCGGCCACCTTTTCAGGCGCGGAACCAACGCGATCAAAAGCACTGCGGAAACAGTACACAGAAGGGAAAACACTCACCTCTCGACACCCAACGAGGAACCAGGACGCCATGGAGCCACCAGTGTTGGTGTATCTTCTCATCTACCAGGAGTATGAACAGCGGCGGCGACGACCACGGTGAGTACTGCACCTACAACACAGGGGAGGGGGGGAAGAGAGTGGCACACACACGCAACACGCAATACCCCCACCCACAAAAACATACACACAAATACATGCAGCAACATTACATATACACCCCTCACCCCCTGGAAGAACGCAAGGACAAAAGGAAATGATTGTAACCAGTGTAATCATGAAAATCAGATGGATGTCTGCTGCACCTGTGATCCGAATGGCTGTGGCTCTACCCGGACGATTTCCTCCACCAAGACCATGAGCTCCTCCTCAGAAAACCTGGGGTGTCTTTGAAGTGCCATGATGTGGTGTAGGTGATGTGTGAGGTGGTGTCTGTTGTGATGTGTGAGGGGATGTGTTGGTGTGTGTTGTTTTAGGTGCATGGATGTTGTGTTAGTGATGGTGTTGTGTGTCTGTGGATGCTGGTGTTGTTTTAGGTAGTCTCTCTCTCTGGCCTTCTTTCAAAATTTTGGTAGTAAGGGTTTGTGGGTGATGTGGGTGTGTGCTTTATATTGGATTGGGTGTGTGGGAGTGGTGTGTGTATTTGTATCAGGTGTGTGTATTTCGAATTGTCCAATGTGGTTGTGTTTTGTAAATGTGTGTATTTTGAGCGCGGCGGTGTGTACCACCAATGGAATACCGCGGTTGAAAGATCGCCGCGTTGATTCGTGGGTCGTGATACTGTGGGCGTATTCCTGTTGGCGTAAGGGTGTCAGTTTTGTTATCACCAGTTTATCACTGACCTTTGGAGTGGCGGACTTGTGTAGGTGTCTGTATTGTGGCGGATTCTGAGCTGTGGGTCGTAATACCTGTAGCAGAATTCCACGGCCGCAGCGGTATGTTGGCGGTCTTCTGCACATCGGAAAACTGGATTTACCGCCAGGGTTGTAATGAGGGCCTTAGTATGAAAGTATGAATTAATATTTATATAAAAAATGCTATACTTCGCATTCGATGTGATTACATTTACCTGCTGGAGAGCGATTGTGTTGGTGCCACACATCTCCATAAGACATTGCAGTACACACCATGGGCCCATATTTATACCTTCTTTGCGCCGGATTTGCATAATTTTTTATGCAAATCCAGCGCAAACTTAACTCCATATTTACATTTTGACGCTAGACCTGTCTACCGTCAAAAATATAGAGTTAATGTCATTTTAAGGATGCGTGAAACCGCCTTGTGTCAATGAGATGCCAGGTAGGCGATCCCATCCAAAAAATGACTTAAACACCCTAGCGCCATATTTATCCAACAGGGCAAAATTGACGCACGGGTGGGAGGCGGACCCGAAAAATGACGCTATACTCAAGTTGTGTCAAAATTTAACACCTAGGTCAGGGCAGGCATTAAGATGAGGCAAAAACACCACTATTTAAGGAAAACACACACAAGCAACATCACAGACCAACAGGACAACATGAAGGTGATACTGATGCAGCTTGTAAGACAACGCCGAGCACAGGACCAACACCAGTAGCCACCACCACCCCAACGTGGCCCACAAAGACAACACAGAAGGCAGGAGAGGGTCTTCAGGAACAGGACAACCCTCATGGCCTCAGGGAACAGGACACCATCCAGAGGTATCGACTGAACTGGCAAGCCATACAGCAGCTGCTGCGCCATTTTGAGCCACAACTAACAGCTAACCTGCAGACATCACACAACATACCACTGGTGAACAAGCTGCTAGTTGTCCTGCATATATTGGCAAGTGGCTCCTTCTAGACAACAGGTGTCCTGGTCGCTGGGTTATCACAGCCCTCATTCTCAGTCTTCCAATCCAAGGTGCCATAACTTCCCTCACACCCCGCCACATCAGCTTCCCCAACACCCAGCAGAAGCAGCAGGAGATAAAACAGGGCTTCTACCAAATCCATGGCTTCCCGCATGTGCTCAGTGTAATTGACTGCACCCATGCAGCAACAGAGCGCCTATTCCGGAACAGAAAGCACACGCATTCCATCAATGTGCAGGCCATAGTTGACCACCAGGGATTGTTCACTAACATCTTGGCCAAGTATCCTGGGAGTGTCCATGATTCATTCATATTCCGTCACACCAGGATCAATCAGCACTTCCAGGATGGACAATATGGTAATGACTTTCTTGTCGGTAAGTCAATAAACCTAGCAATATACACACAGCAAAACAACCCGGTAGGACACACAAAACATACTCCACCACATTGACACGTGGGCAGGATGACACTGAGGTGTGACACTGGTAGTTTTGTTGTACACCCTGACACAATGGGATACACACCTCTGGGCAAATGATGGCTAACACAAACCTTAGCTGCCACTCTAGAGCAACAAGGGACCAATGTCAAAGCCCACAGTGACAATGACATGGCCTGCCCTGGAAGTACAACTTGGAAGATGAACCATTTACAATTACACATAGTCAATCCGACACCCTCCCAAGCAGTACGTAGCATGGAAGGGGTGTGAAATGTGTGTTGCAGCAGGTCTAACACCTTGAGACACAGAGCATGATGATGCTGACTCACATGTAGGTAACACGGAAATACTGAGGCAGTCCCAACATCATACATCCCTCCTGGGGTGCCGTTACCAGGTAGCAATAAGGAAGTGGACTGTGCTATGAACACATACTAATGTGGCACGAATGCAAACTTCACACTGCTGCACACACTGAAAGAGCCAATTGTCCTTCAAAATAGCATATGTACAGGGAGATGGCCCTTTCTGCACAGATACATCCACCTCCACAAGGCAGTTAGCCAGGTTCCCTGGAGCAAGTTCTGTAGTGTAGGTGCACGGTTGCACATGAGCTACTGGCAGAGGGAACAACAAAGGTTTGCCTAGAACCAAGTCACACATGGGACAATTGTGCATTGTCAATACTGAACACCTCAGTGCTGCCAACTTATGGAGATGTGTTGTGCATTGTCACCTAGCCCAATCAAAGGGCCTCACTGTTGCATTTCATCTGCAATTACATATGTATAAATGGATGGGATGTCCAGGACATGTAATGCAACTATATTACCACCACATCGGAATCAATTGTGTGTGTGGAAGTATCATGTCCCCTCCAGTGAAAGCACACTAAAACATGTTGGACACTACAAAACACATGGTGCTTACATACTGACCAACAGTTTGGAAGAAAAAAAATCATAGATCCCAGGTCAATGAGCCAAACACAAGTTGTCAAGTCAAACAACCCACTGCAGAAAAAACTTCCCAGAAGCTCAGGATCTCACACAATACTACAAACACATATGAGTCACAGACGACACAAGATATCAACTGCCATGCTACATGACATTCCTGTTGCAAGCAGTAACAAAATACTCACTCCTATTATCTTTTGCAGCGGATCAGGGTTACGGGATCTAGCCATGGATCATGACCTTATTCCCCAACCCAAGCACAGCAGCAGAGCGTGCATATAATGAGGCACATTGGAGGACACCCACCATTGTGGAAATACCCTGTGGCATCCTGAAGTCCAGATTCAGGTGCCTGGACATCACAGGAGGCAGCCTCCTATATGCCCAACACATTGTGTGTACAATTATAGTTTCCTGTGTTATCCTGCACAACATTTGTGTGACAAGGAACATCCCTCTATATGAGCCAGAGCAAGAACTACCTGAGGAGTAGGAGGAGGAGGACGATGGCGGCAGGGAAAATGAGGGGGAGCAGCAGAACACAGCTGCAGGAATGCGCCGCAGACAGCAGATTGTACAAAACCTTTTCACTCAACAGTCACTCTACACACCTTGTTAAGATATGTAAATAAACACCTTACTTGATCAAACAATCCTGCTCTGGTTTCTTCATTCTACATTACATGTTCCTTAGGAATGTGAGCATTACCTAAGGGAGCATGTTACAAAGAGAAATCTGACTACTTCTGATGCAACATCACATTTGATGCTTATGACTGTACAGCAAACATCACACACATATAAAAAATACTCATCTCTTGAATTTCACATATGAAGGACAAAATCAAAGGACCACAGCATATGACTCACATCCACGTTGCCAACATGGTCTACTGTAGCACATGACACAACTATGACATGTCCATTCATAAGGTAAATAAGCGCCATATACATGAGGCAATGGATGTGAAATATCAGTGGAAACAGGAATGTATGTACAGACCCCTGACATTAGTAAGTGTGACATTTGAAACCTGTGCAAGGAGCTTGTGTGACAAAGGGTGCATCATTTGTGAAAATGGATAGCATGAGCAATGTTCACAACACATGCCCTGCACAGTCCATCCCTGGAGATACGTCCTGCCATTGCCATGTGTTACGTCAACGCCCTCTCAGCTCTAGGGGGTGCTGTAAACGCACTATCTGTACCATGGGAATTATCATGAACACTCACCCAGAGTCCCTTTCTGACTCCTGTTTGCTTCCCTTTTCCATATGGCATGCTCTAGAAGAACTACATTAGCTTGCATGGACTTCAGGTCCCATAATGCACTGCCTGGTAGTCGGTAAGACCTGTAGTATTCTGTCTATTGCTTCCTATGGGAAAAGTCTGGTTGTCCCTTTATACTGGATTCTCTCCTCCAGGACTTGTGAGAGAATGAAGCTGCATACACCTGTGACCTCTCTTGTGCAACCCAGCCATGTGACTCTGCCCTAGCCTTGCTGCTGCCTGGAACTTCTTATAAGCTGCCGTTCCCTGAAGCTCCTCATCGTGCATTGGAGTATGATTCCTTTCTGTTCCAGACCCTTTGTTGGATTGTGTTACAGTCCTGATTTAGCCTGAACCTGCTCTCTGTTTACCCAGTCCTGTTCCTGATTGTTCCAGTCAAATTATGCTCCCTGTTTCTCAGCCTTGTTCATGTTTGTTTCTGCCAAAGCCTGCTTTCTGTTTCCCAGACCTGTTCCAGTCTTTGTGTCAGCCTGAGCCTGTTCCATGTTCCTGGCTTTGCCTCCTAGTTGGTTCCTTCGCTTTCTGTTTCCTCTTGGGTTATCATGTCAGGTAAGTGTCCTATCAGTCCTCACCAGTGTAGAAGTGTTTTCCTTTGTACTTGGGTTGGAACCTGGTTTCCAGGAGGCAAATCCAACCCCCATCCTTTGTCTACTGTTGCATGTAGTCTTTAGTGTCTAACAGTGACAGGGTGCTATGGCTGTATTCCAGGAATTGCCACTGTGTCTCCAGCCGGACCCAAAGGGTTAGTCTTGTGTATGTAAGTAAAACCTTGTTGGTGCCCAATGGGTCCAGACACAGAATCACTTCTGCTGCCTCCTTTCTATGGAGCTGACATGGTGACTGTACGATTAATCTGCACAGAGGCACTGACTTTCCCTGTTGCTGTGGAACGTTCTGAGCCCTACCCTGTGTACAACCTTAGTGATAACCCCAGCATGTTTGTCCATTACTGACCCATTCCGTATTTTTTCACACTAAGGTTGCTCTGCCTTTACTTTTCTGTTTTCTCTGCCTTACCATAGTTGGCCTTTACCCTTTTATGCCTTTAGCTGCTCTTCTGCTTTCGTACACTACCTCCTTGCAAGATACTCTGTGAACTCAAGGGGAGCCCCTAACAGAGTCCTGACTAGACCCACCCGAAACCGTGACACCATGGGGCCCAATCCTGACACAAGGCACACATGCCCACACACTTGAACTGGACACTTCTGTGGAATGCACATTTGAAAATATGAGAATACGTGCAGCCAGGGCAGCAGGTACACCACAGCAACACAAGTAACATAGGTAATTGTAATGAGTCAAACTGATGTGTACCAAACATTTTATGGGTGGAATTAAGGCACAGTGTCTCAAACATAGTATGTACCAAACATGTACACATGTCAGACATTTGTGTAGTCCACACAAAAGTCACCATGAAGTCACAACCAACAATTAAGAACATATGAGGGGTGACATATCCTACATAGCACTCATCAGACATCCCCAATCATACCTGAGTTTTGTTTGTGTTGTGAAACATAATGTCCCCAAAGTCAAACAACTACACACATCACATGAGTCAACACATATTACAAACACATATCATGACTGTTGTAGCTCACTGATTGCCATCAGATGTAGATACCCATATGGAAGACATTCATACATTTGCCTGACGTCCAATGTATTGCATGCCATTTTTCAGAAACACACATATTGTTGTTACAGATCATTCACACCCAAAACACACAGTTGCATGCTCTACCACGTGTGGCCAACCACTAAACCACACACTGCAGGCCATACCATCCTATCTTCATGTTGACACAGGATGCATGCATGTTAAATATTAGAAAATCATGTAATCACAGATTGAGTCAAAAATGTTGACGCATATGCGTTGAAAAATCACGCAAACGCAAACTAACCATACATGGGCCCTTAGCGTGAATTCCACCTGCGCACCACACACATGCGGATATACATTGAAATTGAAGTCCACAGGTAATGCATGGTATTTTGCCATACATGTAGGTTATGCATCGAAAATATTCACGCAAACATCGTATGCGTCAAAAAAATACACGCATGACGGAAAACGGGCAACAAAGGGGACAGGAAGTGATGTAATAGGAAATCCTTTTTACAGGCATGGAACAGTGGGTGTACTTTCACTTTACAGTCTGTGCTGTTTCTTGACTGTGTGGCTGTGTCTCGGTGTTGCTGGTGTCTTGATCGTGTTTCTTGTATCTTGTGGTGTCTCTCTTGTGTCTTTTGTGAACTCTGTTTATTGTAACTGTGTATGTAATTTTTTGCATTTTAGTGTCTTTCGGATTGTATTTGTACTGTTGGGTGTCTGTCTGGGGGTTAGATTAGTTGAGTTAGTTGGGGTTCTTAGGTTTGGCCTGTAAGTTTCCTTTTTTTTCATTTATTTTCCTTCTTTTTTACACATTCTCAGTTTTGATTTGTTGTTCACAGGTATGTCAGGAAGGGCGTGGCTGACCCCCAGGGGGGAGGAGGAGCTTGGGGGCTTTGTGTGGCTGGTGTGCCACTTCCTTCCCTTGATGCTGGAGATGGGTGGGCGGGTGATACAGGGGTATCACACAGAGGCAAGCCGGCAGCGGTGGGGCAAGGTGCTCAACCACCTCAAAAGAGTCCACCATACGAGCAGGAATGTGCACCAGCAGAAGCATCGGTGGGCTGACCTGGTGGCCAGAAAGCAGGATGTGCTGGACAACCTGGACCTGGTGGCCCTGTTGAAGAGTATCACATTGACAAATGTGTACAGTAGAATGCTCCTAAGTGACAGTAGCAGATGTTTTGACGTGCTGCATTTAATGTTTGTAGCCATGTTGAATGCAAGCAAAACAAAGTGTTAGTCTCCCAGTACTGAAATGGAGTCCACATGTCTATTCATGTTAACAATGCAGGCCTGAGGTTTGTTGAGTCATGTACGACTATCACTTAGGGCCACATTTACGAAGCTGTTTTTTATTGTCAAAAATAACCTAGTTTTCAGATTTTGTGTGTTTCCGTCAAGTAAAAATGTTTCTTCCAATGCTACATACACAATTTTGCCATTCTGCAATCACACTGCCAAATCACAAAACAGGGTTTGCAATGGCATTTAGGAACGGACGTTCCCTTCCTATTTGCGAGTCGCAGTCCGCTGATTGATTGTTTGGTGACCGCAAATGCCGTCACCAAACAATTGCAGTTACCACCAGTTACAAGTTGGTACTAACCCATTCGCAAAAGGGAAGGGGTCCCCATGGGATCCCCTTTGTGAATGCATGCCAAAAATCTTTTTCCGAGCAGGCTGTGGTCCCATGGACCACTGTCTGCTTTAAAAAAATAAAAATAAAAGTTATAACATTTGTTATTGACATGCTTTCTGTTTACCCTTAATGAAATAAGGCTGCATTTAAAAAAAATAATACATCTTTATTTGAAAGCACTCACAGACATGGTGGTCTGCTGAACCCAGCAGGCCAGCATCCCTGGCAGTGCTGCCACTCCCTAGGAGTTTGCAAAATGAGACCTACCTCATTAATATTCATGAGGTAGGACATTTGCTACCCCATTTGTGAATTGCAAACAGTGTTACTGACAGTGTTGTACATCAGATTATCTGCAATGTGCGACTCACAAAACCTGATTTTCGTACATGTGGCCCTTAGTCACACATTTCATGTGCAATGGCAACACCTGTGCCCATGCATTCTGTCAATGATGATCTGGTAAGACACTGTCAGCCTACCACATTTCACTGTATCAGGACAGCACAGTGTGCAATCCATGTTTAACGCTACATTACATACGATACATACAACTGTGCCACATCTGTTATTTGTCCACTGAATGCATGATAATTGCAGACTGAAAATTGAGCCACATGTCCATCACACAGTAACTAGTGTCCCTTGATGCACAAGCCACAATACCTGAGTCACTTTCAGTGCACCAGGGAAGTGCCATTGAAATTGTCACCAAAATACAAATCATTCCATGGAGTACCATATGAAATGGATTAGCCACAAATGGTTGCAGTAGCGTTTAGCACCACATGATTGTTAGGCCCAGTGTATGTGTGCAGATGTGTGGCTATCACTCACTGGAGTGTCAGTGTCAATGTGAGTTTGCAGTGGTATGTCTGTTGTACTGTCTACATGCAGGATCACCAGCTCACTCATGTAAAATGTTACACACTGTGATATGTTGTCCACACGTTTGTACAGTGATCTGACATTGAGCATATATTTCCTTTTCATGTCTTACAGGTGGACCTGCCCCTTATACTATCGGGGAAGTAGCTCGATTTCAGAACCCAGACCTACCCAGTAAGTGTGATAATGTCTGTCCCGTGTAGTGATTCCAGCTGTTGTGTGAGTGACTCTTGTGTGTTGCACTCATTGCAAGATACGATGAGCTGGGGCGTGATCTGATCTCTTACTCAACTGGATGCTGACATAGGCGGTCATTCTGACCGCGGCGGGCGGCGATCGCCCCCCGCCATGCGGTGACCGCCGAATGACCGCCCCACGGTCAAAAGACCGCGGCGGCCATTCCAACTTTCCCGCTGGGCCGGCGGGCGCCAAAAGAGCGCCCGCCGGCCCAGCGGGAAAGCCCCTGCAACAATGAAGCCGGCTCCGAATGGAGCCGGCGGAGTTGCAGGGGTGCGACGGGTGCAGTGGCACCCGTCGCGATTTTCACTGTCTGCTAAGCAGACAGTGAAAATCTTTGTGGGGCCCTGTTAGGGGGCCCCTGCACTGCCCATGCCAGTGGCATGGGCAGTGCAGGGCCCCCCAGGGGCCCACCACGACACCCGTTCCCGCCAGCCTGGTTCTGGTGGTGAAAACCGCCAGAAACAGGCTGGCGGGAAGGGGGTCGGAATCACCATGGCGGTGCTGCAAGCAGCGCCGCCATGGAGGATTCCCTGGGCCAGGGGAAAACCAGCGGGAAACCGCTGGTTCCCCTTTTCTGACCGCGACTTTACCGCCGCAGTCAGAATAGCCCAGGAAGCACCACCAGCCTGTTGGCGGTGCTTCCGCTGCCCTCCGCCCTGGCGGTCAGAGACCGCCAGGGTTGGAATGAGGGCCTTAGTGTTCTGTGCAAGGGTTACACATTCACAGGCATAGAGTCATATCTTGGGAGGCTTGTGCTGCACAATAGGCAGCAGCATGTGAACAAGGTGATTACTAGCCACATGTAGGCCCACATGTGATTTGGAAGTGCTCCAGTGTCAGCATATTGGCACAGGGTCATACCCTCATTCTCACAACACAGTGATGCATCAGTTTTCCACACAAAATTGTGCATCCCTGTATTGTAATGTTCATGTGGGACTGTACTCAATTTACGTGACACTTATGTGGTATGTAATAGGCATGCATGCAAGTCAAGGGCAGACGTGCGCTGGAATCAATGTGGGTGTTTTGAGAATTGTGTTGGCAGATCAGGTGTTGATGGTTGTCCACAAATGGACACATAAATGTAGATGTGAATGACCTAAGGATACCTTACTTCTAGGTGGCAGACCTCCTCACATGTGTTCCACTCACTAAATCCATGTACAAGTGGACATGTATTTGTGGTTGTCCTCGACAGTTGTGATGATGTAATGCATGCCCATCGCCCCGAGGCACAGGGGTCGGGGAACAATGTATATATAGGTAGATGTGATGGTCATAGTGTAGATGACAGTCATCTCATTCAAGCGTGCATGTGTCCCAAATAACACTGACCCCTTATGATAAGCAACCACATATCCCTCTGCCAATTTATCTACAAGTCACTGGTCTTGTGTGCTTTGAAGTTGATTCACATGATAAAGATTAGTCGGCCTGGCCCATGTGAAGTAGTTGCTGCCTTTGCATTGTGACACATTGCGCTACATCAATGCACAGAGTACTTTATTTGGTCCAACTCTTGTTGGTCTTTGCTGTGGTGTAAAAGACATGATGCTTAGGAAGCATTGCCATTACATTCATCAGGAACATTGTATTATCTGGACTGTGATTTGGACTGCATGTGCAAATTGAGGCAGAGTGTTAGATTATCATCTGTACATGTATAACACAATGATGACACTGATGGTTGCCTGTCTCATTTTTACAGCTGCCAACATGGATGTTGCAGAAATCAGGGCTTTTCAGAAGCGGGCAGTGCGATACCGACACATCTTGAATGTGGAGTCTGGGTACCGGAAGATGGCACAATGCTATCAAAGAGAGCGAGCCACAGGGGAATGGTGGGCTTTCAGCCAAGGGGGACTGGCATCGGCCACAAAGGTTGTAGCCACCACCACAACTACACACAGAACCACAGCCACCTCCATCACATCTGCCCCACCTGCTGCACCGTCAACCTCTGCACCACAGACCACCACACCTGCAGCAATGGACATGTCCGCAATAGGGGAGCTCCAGAGGGACATGAAGAAGGTGCTAAAAAAGCTGGGCAGCATTCAGAAGGATGTGGACAAAAACACAAGGAGACTGAATGCAATCAAAAAGACACTGAGGAGGGCCAACCTGTGAACTCGTGCCTCCCCTCACCCCTAGTTCAGTCCCCTACCTCCTCATTCCTCATCCTGTTTTGTAGTGGGTTTAATGGGTTTAGTGATAGGTTAGAGTAGGTTAGTTGTTTAGATAGGATAAGTAGGTGTGGGGGTGGATTTTCATATTATTACATGTTAGATTGTGGGTAGGTGGGTGGGGTTAATATTGGGGCTTTTGTGTATTTAAAAAAAAAATATATATTAAAAAGCTATGTAAACTACAAAATAAAATATAAATATATATATTTGTTTAGTATTAGATAGTATATGTTTAGGTTAGTATATGTTGTCCTGCATGTGTCTCATAATATAAGGGGGGTGCGGGGCAAATGTTTAGAGTGTGTTGTTAAATGTGGTAAGTAAGGTTAGCATAGGATAGTTAGGTCCAGTTGTGGGTAATGTATAGTTAGTATAGATTAGGTTAGTATAGGTGTCTTACATAGTTTTAAGTTATGTTCCGTACATAGTTAATAAAAATGTAGGCACTCCCTTACTGCATGTGTCATATGTTTCTGGCTCAGGATCTTTGCATGAGTGTACAGTGCCAATTGTCTGTTGGCCTGCGAATTCCATCCTGCATCCACATCCCTCTGTTGACATGTTAATTCCCGCTTCCAACTGAGCTGTCACATTGGCAGCTACAACAAATCTAAATCTCAATGCATCTACCATCCATTGTACCCACCACTCAACGTGACTATGGTTCCCATGTACTGGACAGGTAGGTGTGCTTCTTAAGCTGTAATTGTTTTGATCCTGTGATGTTGGGCACGGTGGGACATCTGCCTGCAGCCTGAAGTTCATGTCAACACTGCTAAACTGAGTAGTGCCAATTTCAGATGAGGTCAAGTGTCCAAATTTCATGCTAATGTATTTTACATGCACAAGCAGAAGGTAAAATCCCACTCAAGAGGTTCTTGAAGTTGTTAGGTTAGAAGTTTATTTCATTGTTGTACAGACGTTTTAATTCCAAAGACTCATTTATTTACGAAACAGAAGACAAAGTCCAAAATGATGACTAAGAGAAAAGAAGATCAGCCAACACGTGTTTCGCCCCCTCTGGCTATGTATAAGCCGGGGCTTTCTCAAGGCTGAAAAAGAGAAGAAAAATCACATTTTCTGATAGAGTTGATCAAGTGAGAAAGAAAAGATAAGATCCCATCAAACACCACCTGATGGTGAGCTAAAGCAAATCCTGTGCGAAGTAGTTTCTAATGTGATGTTCCAGAATGGAAAGATTCTTGAGCCCATGCAAGATACGAGTTAGTAGGTGATTGGGGTGGGATTCAAGGCTTAAGAGTTCATGTGAATCAGGAAATAAAACAGTGGAAGATCAATCGTGCTACAAGGTCTACGATGTTAAAAAATCTGTGATATTAAAAAGAAGAAAAAAACTGTGATTGTAACGCGGATTAATTTGAGTCCAGACAGAAACCAGAAGGTCACCAAGCTAATGTTATAGTCACTCAGATTTTTGAATAAAATAAAGGAAAAAGATTAGTTACAGGAAAGAGGTTTTAAAATAATTTAGCATATAGTGCCCAAGTCCTGTAAAATCGAAAGATTGCCCCAAAATGGACCAGTGCTTAAAACTGAAAAATAGTGGTAAAGGAGTACTAAGATAATAACAAACATACCGTGAAAAATAAGGCAAGCATTTATAATTTGAATACTGAGATAGTCATATTCTGTAAAAAAACAATAATCAATTGTTGAGACATACTACACGTTGGAAAAGAATATAAGAAAGCTTATAGCGATAATATCAACTTTGGTACAAATAATTGTCTAGTTGAAGAAATGCATGCAGGTTATGTTTAACCGTTTGAACAAACTGTTAATGTCCCCGTAGTTAATAAAACAGAGAAACCACCTTATTGAAGGTAAAATATGTAAGGAGCCAGTAAACAAAGGCTCCGCATGTTAGTAAATCATATGCATGTAGCAGCAGTGCTCACAGCCTCACCTTTAGGGTTCACGAAAACGGAACGCCGCAGGTAAGCGGCAAGAATCAAAAAGAAGAAACGGACGCGTGAGCGTCGGGGTCGCATTTATGGCTGATTGTTTTGAAAGTAAAAATAGAAGATAGACTAGCGGTCTTCAAGGGCGGGGAGCGCCATTGTTATTAACAAAAAGGAAAACTGCTGCCATCTTGGAGTGGCCGAATAGATCATCAAAACAGATAACATCATCTTAAACGAAAAAAAGTGAAATGCAGGGGAAGAGAAATACGGGGGAAGAGAAACAGAAACATGAATAATAAAAGGAAAAGAAAAAAGGCGGAAAAAGAAGAAATTAAAAAGGGGGAAAAAAGGGGAAAATTTTAAATTTAAAAGAGGGAAAAAAAGGGCAAAAAAGTTATTTTGAATAAAGCTAGAAAAAAGCTAAAAAATATCTAGAAAAAATCTATAGAGGACTGCTGGCAAATAAGAGAGCAACTAGCTAATGAAGAACAGAACGGGAACAGCAGTATTACAAACAACCAGAAATACAGCAAAACAAAACAAGAACTCTAGCATTTACATCTCAGAGGAACTGCCAAAAATTAGGCTTGGCAAATGTCAACATGTGCACTTTACAGTTCCCGAAGAACGAAAAAGAAAAAGAAAAAGAAAATAGAAAAAAAGAAAAAACAGAAGACCTTTTGTTAATTACATTAACCAAAAATGCCATTCATGATCTTTGTTGAGACCATTATTAACTGTGTCATATTTAATTATTAGACACTCTCTTCTTGGCGTAATCGCAAAGATGTATTGCCACCTCTCGGAGAGGGTGTGATGCGTCGTAAACCACTGAAGGTAAAGGTGCGTTGGTGTTGATGACACTTGATAAAATGTTCAACCATTGGTTCTTGAGTGTCAGACTTTTGTATGTTCCGAAAGTGTTCCTGTATTCTAGTTTTTAAAGGACGAATCGTGCTGCCAATATAAGTTAAGTTGCAAGAGCACCAGATAGCATAAACGACATAAGTGCTGGCACAGTTAATGAAATCAGTGATCCGGTGAGTACAGTTGTTGATATTGACAGATGTAGATTTGGAAAGACCAAGTTTACATACAGAACATTTACTGCAGGTGTGAAAGCCTTTTGGGTTGGATGGTAAGAAAGTAGTAAGAGACCTTCGTTGAAGAAATGAGGGACAGAGTTTATTGCGTAGGTTAGGTGCCCGCCTAAAACCTATTTGTGGGTGGTTGGTGATATATTGGTTAATAGAATAGTTATTCAGAAGTAAGAACCAAAATTTTCTTAATGTTTTTCGAATATGATTGTGACCATTATGAAAAGCGGTGATAAAATGAATAGTCGTGTTCTTGTTGGTTTTTTTGGGTTTGTTCAACAGGGAGTTCCGATCCATACTTCTCACTTCATTTCTGATGGTATTTAAAGAAGCCTGATTGTACCCCCTGGATGTAAGTCTCTTGATCATTTCAGAGGATGTTTTCTCGTAATCAGAAATGTTAGAACAATTGAGTCTGGCTCGTCTAAATTCACCTTTGGTATATTCCGAATAGTACTAGACGAGTGACAGCTGGTGGCATGAAGAATAGAATTAACAGATGTCGTTTTGCGAAAAAACTTTGTCTGGAGTTTGTTGTCCTCAACAAAAATCAATAAGTCTAGATACTCAATTGAAGAATTGGAAATTTGGTAAGTTACCTCTATCTCCCAAGGGTTGGGTGTAAGGGACTGAATGAATTGGTGAAGGTGGGCCTCTGAGCCTTGCCAAATAAGCAGGATATCATCAATATATCGTCCCCAAAAGATAATGGCCCTGATTCCGACTCTGGCGGGCGGCGGTTGCCGCCCGCCAGACGGGAACCGCCATTTGGCCGCTACGCGGCCAAAATAGCGCTGCCCCCATTCAGACATTCCCGCTGGGCCAGCGGGCGCTAACCATGTTAGCGCCCGCCGGCCCAGCGGGAATGGGGGCCGCAACAAAGGAGCCGCCTCCGAATGGAGCCGGCGGTGTTGCGGCGGTGCGACGGGTGCAGTTGCACCCGTCGCGCTCTTCACTGTCTGCTAGGCAGACAGTGAAAAGCTTAATGGGGCCCTGTTAGGGGGCCCCTGCACTGCCCATGCCAGTGGCATGGGCTGTGCAGGGGCCCCCAGGGGCCCCAAGACACCCGTTACCGCCAGCCTCTTCCTGGCGGTGACAACCGCCAGAAACAGGCTGGCGGTAAGGGGGTCAGAATCCCCATGGCAGCGCTGCTTGCAGCGCTGCCATGGCGGATTCGCCCAGCCGGGGCAAAAACGGCGGGAAACCGCCAGCCCCGGTTTTCTGACCGCAGCTTTACCGCCGCGGTCAGAATGGGCTATGAAGCACCGCCAGCCTGTTGGCGGTGCTTCCGTCATCCGCGACCCTGGCGGTCATAGACCGCCAGGGTCGGAATGACCCCCAATGTGTTTGGTGAAGTGTTCCGAGCGGTCTGACCAAAGCCAATGATTTTCAACAGCTCCCATCAGGATACAGGCGTAGGGTGGAGCAAATTTTGCCCCCATTGCAGTCCCTTGGAGCTGTAAGTAAAAGTTGCCATCAAAAAGAAAGTAATTGTTTTCAAGGCTGAATTTAAGAAAATCAAGAATCATTGTATTGCGTGTCAGGTACTGGACTGATCTAGTAGACAAACATTTGCTCACAGCTGCTAGGCCATCCTTATGTTTGATAGAAGTATAGAGACTGACAACATCAATAGTTGCAAGATAAAAGTCTGATTGCCACTCTATACCTTGTAGCTTTTGTAGAATATCTTTAGTGTCTCTAACATAGGAAGACAGATTGGTCATAAATGGTTGCATGCATTTCTTCAACTAGACAATTATTTGTACCACAGTTGATATTATCGCTATAAGCTTTCTTATATTCTTTTCCAACGTGTAGTATGTTTCAACAATTGATTATTGTTTTTTTACAGAATATGACTATCTCAGTATTCAAATTATAAATGCTTGCCTTATTTTTCACGGTATGTTTGTTATTATCTTAGTACTCCTTTACCACTATTTTTCAGTTTTAAGCACTGGTCCATTTTGGGGCAATCTTTCGATTTTACAGGACTTGGGCACTATATGCTAAATTATTTTAAAACCTCTTTCCTGTAACTAATCCTTTTCCTTTATTTTATTCAAAAATCTGATTGACTATAACATTAGCTTGGTGACCTTCTGGTTTCTGTCTGGACTCAAATTAATCTGCGTTACAATCACAGTTTTTTTCTTCTTTTTAATAGTACAGATTTTTTATCATCATAGACCTTGTAGCACGATTGATCTTCCACTGTTTTATTTCCTGATTCCCATGAACTCTTAAGCCTTGAATCCCACCCCAATCACCTACTAACTCGTATCTTGCATGGGCTCAAGAATCTTTCCATTCTGGAACATCACATTAGAAACTACTTCGCACGGGATTTGCTTTAGCTCACCATCAGGTGGTGTTTGATGGGATCTTATCTTTTCTTTCTCACATGATCAACTCTATCAGAAAATTTGATTTTTCTTCTCTTTTTCAGCCTTGAGAAAGTCCCGGCTTATATATAGCCAGAGGGGGCGAAACACGTGTTGGCTGATCTTCTTTTCTCTTAGTCATCATTTTGGACTTTGTCTTCTGTTTCGTAAATAAATGAGTCTTTGGAATTAAAACGTCTGTACAACAATGAAATAAACTTCTAACCTAACAACTTCAAGAACCTCTTGAGTGGGACTTTACCTTCTGCTTGTACTGTATATTTTTCTAGAGGATGTGGGTCCCTGTCCTCTGGTCAAGTCCCCCTTTTCATGAACAAGGCACTCTATAGAGGGGAATAGTGACTTTTGACCCTCTCCAGTATTGGAGCTGTGTTTTACATGTAGTCCCAGCTAACGTTACTGGCCGAGCATTCTTACACAGCCATTCCTGCTGTATGTTGTGGGTGAGGCATGTATGTTTTAAAGCAAATGTCACATACACAGTGACTTGCTTGTAGGGGATGTAGCCAGCATTGACGTTCATCTTCTAGATACCTTGTACATAGATATCTGCCCACATCATTTCTGCACTCTTGTATTGACACTCTGTGACCATAGACATGTTACACGGATCACAAATCTCCAGCAAAGTAGATGTGTCACATGTCACAGACACAAAAGTGGGTGTGTAGGTGCTGTTTTTTTAAAGTGCTGTAGTGCAATATTTACATAGTCCAGGTCTGTGACCCCATTAGGGTTAAGCATTCTATTTGTGACGCAAGGTTGAGGGACATGTCATTGGACATGCTAAGGTGAAGTGTCATTCAGTGCAGGGGAACATGAATTGTCAATTGAGTAGTGAGAGACAATTGCAGTCCATAGTGGAAAGGTTAACAGTGTGTCGGTGAAGAGTGCATGTCACCAACTGTAGCAACACTGGCATGTTGTCAAGCATAGTACAAAGGGAAATCACTGCCCATGTGGCATGGGCGGGTGCTACCGGGTACTCCCACGGGTGAAGATGATCTGTTCCACATCTTCATCCTCTGATGTGTGTGTTGTCTCCTCTGCCCATGGTGGTGGTGGGTTTGAGGGGGCCACACATACTTCAGTGGTTGGAGAAGTGGACGCCAAATTCCCGGCAGCTGCCATCTGTGGAACTACATATGGCATCACTGCAGCAAGGAGGAGCTGCTGATTACTGAGTATGGCAGCAACATCCCTGTGGTAGGCAGCCATGTCTGCCCTGAGGGAGGCCAGTTGCCAGTGCATGGAGTCCTGCTTGTTGTCATGCATGCAGCAGCAAGATTTGGAGGGCAGGTGTTTTGGTAACTCACTCACAGCAGTGGTTAGGTCCCTCACACACTGTTGGAATCCATGCAATAGGGATTGTGTGACTTGTTTGGCTCGGCTGCAGTCTGTTCTGTGGACTTCATCATGCACATGCACATCCCCTCAAGGCTGGCTGCCATACTTTGCATCCCCACCCACACCTCCTTGGCCAGCTCCTGATGTTCTCCCACTACTGTCCTCTCAAAGGTGGCCCCTGTGTCATCAGAGCCCTCAGCTGTGTTTGAGCTGGCAGGTCGTACTACTGGGGTGGGTCCTCTGAGATGGCTGCTACATGAATGTTCCTCCTTGCGACTGGAGGTGGTATCTGGAGGGTTCCCAGGACATCTTGGAGGGTTTCCTGGCTGATGGTTGTCAGCTGGTCACCCAGGTCATCAGGGTAGTCCAGGACAGGCAGATACACAGGAGAGCCATCGTCCTCTGCAATGAGATATTATACAATTATTGTGTCTGTGTTGTGCCAGTTGTAATGTGATGTCACTGACTTCCTATTGGTGGTACATTGTCATGTTGGTTCCCATGCATTGTTCCTGTTATTAATGTTTGCAGTCTCTCAGCTCTATACCCAACCTGCATGTCACATGTAGAGTGGGTAGTTTGGGCAATTGTCTACGTCACATCTTCTAGGTGTGGGTCCTGTCCAAATTGTGGCTTGCCTTCTTCTTGTCCTTATCAACCCTCCCTCTGCTTCCATTTGCATGGTGAGGCCTTTCAATGGTTGTTGGTGTGCTGATGCCACAGCACCACAATTAACAATATGGCCCTGTCTCAGTCGATTATTTTACACATACACCTATGTGGTGCTGAGACCTGGCACCACACCATGCATGGCATTTCCATGAGACAAAGCATGTGTTACCATTGGTAGTTTGATGTTTGCCTATGTGTGCTACATTGCATTGCACTGATGGACCTGGCAGAGTTCTGCTTCCTCTTGTGACTGTGTGGGTATGTTTGCCTTCCTACACACATATGCCCTCCCCCTCAATGCAGTTGTCTTAGCACTATGATACCTGAGATGTTGCATGGTGGCATTGCAGCTATTGTGACACAGGCACAGGGGTAAACCCAGGGATGAGCAGCATGGGTATGAGATTACTGCTGTCTACATCATTATGTATGTGATAGTGCCTGATGGTTATTGAGTCTATGGACATGACCAGTTGACAGGAGTTGCACTCGGATAGGGATTGATGGGGATTGATCACCTAGTCACACTGGACCCTCATTTCGAGTGTGTTTGTTCCATGGGCACCTAACTGGCATTTTCTAATCGACCAGCGCACACAGCACAAGTAGTTGTGGCAAATGTTGTCATTGGGGAATACCTCTTGAAACAATGGCCTGAGACTGGGCATTTTCCTCTAGTTTACATTCTGACAAAACCAGCTGTCCTGTGAACCTAGACCAGTTTTACGTTCTACCTTACCCTCCTGGTCTGCTTCAGCATTTCCAGCAGCCTTGGCATGGCAGTGTATCCCCATGCAAAGGTTGTTGGTGTTGTGTTGTGCTGTGCCCCTGGATGAACACCCGCACAGCCCATTCACCTGGAATGGGCAGTGCCAGAAGTCACATGCCGTGCCTCTTTACCCTTTCCACTGCCTGATTTGCAGGTCTGACATGCATAGTGTAGTAGGTACGTGCCTCCCCCTTCTCGCACTTGACCTTTAGCCATTTTGTTCCCCCATGCAATTTACCCTGCATATGTGTTGTTTCCTAGTAGTCTGCGCTGTCCTGTCCTGCGATACCAGGGATGATTTCCTCTGGGATGACGGCTGCAACCATCTCCTCTATCTCGTCCAAGTCCTCTTGCGGTGCTGGACTCCCACCTCCGGTCTGCAGTGCTGCCTTCCTGTTCTTTGCCATTTTTTCCTTTGCCCTCCACTTGCAGTCATGCCAGCGTTTCTTGCACGCAGTGACAGTTCTCCTGACCTCTGCCACACTGTTAATCTTGTCCACAACCTGTTGCCAAATTGCCTCTCTCCTTCCAATTGGCAATTTAGAGGTGATGAAGAGTTGATGCTGCTGCTCCGTCACCTCTCTCACCAGTATTTTATGTTCCTCTGTGCTGAAGCGACACTTCCTCTTCTTGTTTCTCCCCTGGTTCTTGTTTGTGTCCCCCTGGTTGGTTCCTGGTTGTCTGAGGTCTCCCTGGGGTCACTCCTGGCTTCTGGGATCCATTTTGGGGCTCCTTTGCACTTTTTGCTCCATTTGCGTCGCTTTTTGATGCTATTGTGGGGAAAAATGGCGCATATCCGTTTTGCAACATGTTTCCATGTCGTGAACCGGATAAGAGTCATTTTTCCTGCATTAACGTCATTTTGCCTTACGACAAGGTGCAATGGTTAGCGTCAGGAAAAATTACTCTTACCTCTTCTTAGCGCCACCTAGCGTCAAAGTATAAATTTGATGCACAGGTGGCGTTAAGAAATGGTGCTAGCCAGCGCTAAACTTTTTGATGCAAAACTGCGTTATCGCAGTTTTGCCTCAAAAAGTATAAATCTAGCCCCATATTTGAGCAAATGTGTATGCGCTGCTTCTACTGAGTTGTGATGTGGTCATGAGCTGACTCAATATGTTCTTCTTATTGTTATGCTGACACCTGCAGCACTATTTGGGATACATTTTGAGTTAAATGTCTACATTTGTGCCCGTCGTGCTTTAGTTTTTCTTGTCATTTTATATTTGATTTTATATATTATATGCGTAAACTGATAGCAAGTGTACAACATTGCCTGTGTTTTGCAACGCCCCTCCCAACAGCGAGGGAACTTCTGTAATAGTGAACGCATAGGAAAAATTCAGTATGTTAATGAGATGACATTGCTTACTATGAATAGGAGGTCCTACCAACAGATTAGGAAAGAGCATGTGCCCTTGGATGGTTGCTTTACAGAACATCCATAGGAGCAAACAGGCTTTCACGAGAGGCACAATATGTTCACCTTCCATCCCTGGGCCATCAGTTCATTTCCAGTGGAGTGGGAGGGACTGAGGGGAGTGTCGTAGACCCTATCAGATCCAGAGTTGTTCTGCACTGTGGCTGTCAGAAAATCCAAAGACATAATGCGTGGTTCTACACTACGAATGTCTAGTACATGTCAGTTGTGGCAACTCTACATTGGTCGCAGATAATGTGGCACAGCGCCTGATGCTAAATGACATCAAATACAGGCCTGGGACCGCAACCTGCTCCAGAAACCTTATGTAATGTCAATAGAAGTTGTAGAGTGAGAGTGCTAATGTGAAGACACCTCATAACTAATGCATTAGTGCAGCGATATATGCCAACAGCACACTGCATTCGGCTCACAGAAGCTCAGTACTGGAAAGCTCTGTGCACAGGACTCTCATATTGTGTGAACACCTCCTTTGCTATTGTGTCTCTTCAGTCCCTGCCACCTCACTCTAGCTCTTTCGTGCCATGCATTACATTTCAGCAGGATCAGCTCACCAGTTCGCAGTCTCCTCTTTCAGTGCCACCATTTCACGTCCTTTTCCCTTCATATTTTCTTTCTTTTCCCAGGTCCCCACACTTTCATGTGACACCGCTTGATCTATAATTTGTAAATTAGTGATTTAGCAGCCGAACTTTGCTGCTTACACCCAGAGGTGCGATAGATGTTGGTATCTGAAAGAATGAATGAAGAAAGGGATTCCAAGGGGAGCTATGGATAGTGGTGAGGGCAGGTTGTTAAAGCAGCAGGTGCCAAAGCTACTATTTTAGAGATGTGGGCTAGAGGAAGAGGGGTTGCGCAGAGACACAGAGGTACAGAAGTAGGCAACCACTGAGGAAGACCAACAACAGAAGAAAATACATGCAGCTTGTTTAATGGAAGCGAATGGGGCACCTCTACGTGGACAGTGATTACATGAGTAATTTGTAAATATATGATAAAAGAGCTATGAGGGGGTCAGGGGCTCTGTTAGGCATTTTCCTTTTGACTGTCCAGGATCATGGCCAAAAGACTCAGCAAAACGCTGGTGAGAAGAGACAGGGAGATGCCAAGTCTGGAGGAACTCAAGAGCCCTTTTGACAAAAGGACAAGATGTGCTTATGCGAAGAAGCAATTCAAATTGTGGTGATGCCTCAAGGAGAGGAGCTGGAGAAGCAAAGGAAGTCTGTGCCGCAGAATAAGGGAAATACCTTTTGGATTACCATAATCGTACTGAGTGTGTAGAAAACAAAGAAGAGGTGTAAAGTACAGGAGAAGGTGTGTCACTATGTCCCGAGCTGCCAATTTTGGAACTGGAACCAGGTTTGAGTGTGGGCATCGCTCATCATCCTGTGAATCTGGGCAAATCGCTTAATCTGCAAATCCCCCAAAAGTCAATGTGACCTTGTGTAATGTAACCTGGTGCTCATTGAAAGTGCTCCAATACCTTTGGCTCAAGTGTGCACTGTATAAGAATTGCCAAAAGAAATAGTATTCATCGACCCACCTAGGAGCTTAGGATCTCCTCTAATGATTTCTGACCCTCCTCAAAGTGGTGTCAAAGCAGGATCTCAGCGCATCAGCTCCATAGAAGACCTGTCTCAATGTGCTTCATAATGAACAATGTCAGCAGATAAGTCATTCGCTAACAGCAAACAGCATGAATATAACCTTAACAGCTACACAAGACTTTATCGGTGGCTAGAGAAGAAAATATCAGAAAGCATAGCTCCAACTCTTTGATGTTAAATACACTACACGAGGTGATCCAGACTACTTTGTTAAATTTTTAAGAGTGACCATAAACAACTATCTAGGAACATCTCTAAGGGTGTCTTGAAGTGCAGTTGACTTTTCCTGTTGTGGCTGTTGACTTTTTCTGAATGGAAACCCCCAGCCAGTTCGAGGAGTTCATGAGACATGGACAGAATGCATGGAAACCCTTGCTAACACTCACCAGAGACTATGGTGATAATGGTAAAAGAGTGGTGATCTGCCAAAGGAAACACTGTTCCATGTGGCACTGTGCTGTGAGCTGACTCTGCCCGATAACCAGACACCCTTCCTTTACTTCCTTGTTTTACTTTCTTTCTCAGTGGCCTTGCTACTTTGGCAGAGGTCAGGCAACTAACTGCAATGTTAATTACTCATAGTTTCACCAGCCTCATTAAGATTTAATAGTTGAATGCAACCATTAAACAACACCAATGAAATGGTATAAGTGTTGTGGAAGGCAGAACACATACTGTTTTGCTCTATGTATTTCTTACCTTAATAATAAATCCGGGAAGCATCAATGAGCATATTTATACTCCATTTGCACCAAATTTGCCTCATTTTGTTACACAAATTCAGCACAAAACTAACTTCACAGTTATATTTTGATGTTAGACACGTCTAATGTCGAAATATTGGCGTTTACACCATTTCTTAGATAGATGAACCTACCTTGCGTCAATGAATTGCAAAGTAGATGCTCCCATCTAAAAAATAGTGCTAACCCCATAGCCCCATATTTATTCCCTTTGCTAAAATGTCTCATGAGTAGGAGGAGGGGCTAAATAATGGTGCAAGCTTACTTTGCACCTTTATTTAACACCAGGGTCAGACCAGGCGTTAGGGGACCTGAGGACCCATTTCCATGGTTAAACACCATGGAATGGGTCCACAGGTGGCCTCCTCAAGCCCCAGGAACACCCCCACCCACACCAGAAGGACAACGGAGTATGGGGGACCCCATCCTATGTAAGTAGGGTAAGTATGGGTAAGTATTTTTTTAATTAAATTAAAATGCCACTGGGGGCCCAATTTGGGGCCCTCTGCATGGCACAGAGTGCAATGGCCTTGACCGGGGAACCCTTGTCCCCTGTGCTGGTCATTGTAGTGGTGGGCATGACTCCTGTCTTTTCTAAGAGAGGAGTCATGTGATCTGTATGGTTTTGCATCAGAAAATGAAGCTAGGCTGGTTAGAGGCATTTTCTTTTGCCTCTTATCAGCCTAACGTCATTTTTTGGTGCAAAACTCCCTTCTCCCATACCGCCACCCCCACCCGGCTGACGTCATTTTTTTTTAATGCTAGCTCACCCTTTGCACCGGCTTGTGCCATTCCATAGATATGGCGCCTGGCTGGCGCTCAGGAATGGTGCAAGCCGGTGCAAAACTTTTTGATGCAAAACTGCGTTAGTGCAGTTTTGCATCAAAAAGTATAAATATCCCCCAAGTGTTTCTAATGTTCCAGTGCTAAAGGCTGAAATGAAACCAAGGGGCAGATTTATGGAAAGTGACGCTGCACCAAGTGCAGCACCATTTTCCCTGCGCCCCTTTGCACCCCCCTACCGCCACCATGTGTGCGCCGCATTTAAAATATGGCGCACCATGATGCAGGTTAGGGGGTAATAGTGTCATTTGTTATGACGCTATTGATATACTCTGCAGGAGTAGTGCGAAAATATTGGCGCCACTCCTGCAGAGTAAATAGGGGCCCATTCTAAAGAATGGAAGCCCCCTTTTAACACCTGCTTAAGAGCAGGCGTTAAAAGTGCCGTAATAAATGGCACAAGGAAATCTCATAGATTTCCTTGCACCATTTTACTGGCTCCCCTAATGGGGGAGTGCCCCCTTTGCATACATTAGGCCTGGTGCAGGCATAATGTAGCATAAAGGGTTACAGGGTGGCTCCATGCATGCATTGCGCCAGCCTGTAAATACGGCGTGGGGATTTTGGCCTCGTTGAGCCACATTAACGTCAAAATAAATGACGTTAATGTGGCGCAAGGTGGTGCTAGGGGCCTAAAAAATATGCCCTCAAGTAAGTGGAGCAGAGTTTCAGGAGCAGATAGCGTGAACTCTCAGGAGATACTGACTAGGGCGGTCCTAGGAGAACTCTATTGGCAGCCTCCATTTTCAAAGTGCGATTAGAAAGACACTGACTTCTTGATTCCCAAGCACTTTTGGTTGGATCATTTATCTAAGCCACTAGAGAAATCTCTTTGTTTTCTTCACCGTCGATGTTTGTGTCTTTGCCTCATTCTGGTTTTAGACTAAACTTTTATTTATTTTTAAATTCTGGAGAACTTCGATTCCCAGTAAATTCCATTTGTTTGCATCCCATACCAATTCCTTGCTGTAAGGGAACTTTGATTTATGAGGAAATAATATTCAACTCTCCGAGTGGATATGAGAAATTAACTTGAATTTGAAATTAGTCAGAAATTAAATTAATCTATAATTCACAGAAAATACATTCAACATTTTTCTCAAGGGAATAAATTGTTGTAGAGAGATTATCACATTCACGTATAAGCTCCCATCAAAGATTTCATTGCTTGAATATAATCCTTTATAGCCTATCATAGTTATATTGTCCTTGTTTATTTTCCTGCAGTGTATGCAGACAATCTGAGGGTCCTACTAGGTGCAGAAGAAATTGTCCTGCCAGCATTCTCTCTCTTCCCCATTGCCATTCTCCACTTCCTGCCTCTCCAACTGCGAGTTTAAGCTGAACACCAGTCATTTTTGGGGTGCAACATAACTCTGAATGGATTTACTTCTGTTTTATAACATCTCTAGAGTTTACTGAATAGTGATACCTGTTGCCTGTGAGCTAAAGAGAAATATGGAACTAGGCATGTCTCTAAAGCAAGACCCGTGTGCCTGTGGGCTTGGGTGAATGTACTTGTGTGAGACTGTGGTTTGCCCACCTTCATCAAAGAGCTTGGATCCACTGAGAGAGGGACCAATGACCTGGATCCACTAGTGGCCCCACTGCAAGAGATATCTGAAAGAACCAAGTGGTAGATTCACAATCCTGGCTAAAGTAACTCAATCTGCCAAACTATAAGAGAGTGTCCTTTTGCTATGCAACTTGTTAATAAACGGTGTTGTTGATTCGCATCATGTATTGATTTGTTTGAACTTGTGTTTAGTGTTTACATATATCAGGGTCATGGATACTAATGGTTTAGGACCTAATTAAAAAGTATCCCAGTTGTGCATTCCTCCTTTTAACAGTTTTGTGTCCACGATAAGTTAGCGTTATTGTCTAGGTAATGATTGCTAACAATGATGAACCATTCCATGTTTTTATTAGCTATACTGTAATTGTGTTGTTTTGTTTCATTTTATGGATTCTGCCTTTGTTTGTGGTCATTTAGTGATTGTGAACAATGTCCAGTGTAAGTAACCAGCGGCTATGATTTTACCACTATAATGATTCGTCTTGACACTCACATTTCTGTTGCAAATCTGATAATGGCATGCACTTCTGGCTGATGTTAATTCAACATTCCACTCACCACCTTTGTGTTTTCTTAAGTGCGATGCATTAAGTGCAGTGGGTTCATCCAGAAATGGGCTCTGTGCTGACTGTACTACAGGAATCAAGCTATACCTCACTGATGAGGCCTAAAAAGGCAATGTTTCACATGGACGGTGTCTGTCCCAGCAGTGCGGGTTGCACTGCTTTATTGGAGAAGAACAAGTGCTGATTTACAACTGGATGGTCTCTGTCTCGAGAGGCAGAGGGGTCAATAAAAAATGGCCTCACCAGTAGGTGAGATTAATTGAAGCATTTCACCCATCACCTTTTTGTTTTCCTCAGTACTGTACCTGTATGTACCCTACACAATTTTTTGGCTCATGTTGTCTACCAGTAAGGTAAAGGAGGTTTAAGATGACACCTTTTCAACAAAGTCTAGATACCATGGACTATGAATATTTAGGAAAACCAGCCCTTCGTGTTACAATACTTGGTAGCGCCTGCAGCTGTTCACTCTGGACCCAGTGCCTCAATCTGTCAAGTTCTTATAGAGAGAAACAAACTGATGCATAGTAATTAGAAGAGAAGGAAGTTCACGGCTAGCTCTAGGACCCAGTTATGCCTCCATAAGTCACAACTCCGCAGGATGTCTACACGTAGTTTAGCTCCTGAAGGCCTATTTGACAATGAACTAGCTTCTGGAATACGGCATACACAATTAAGGGGATATCCCCATTTTTTGGGGCATGGAACTATGCCAATGAGTGAACGTCCCATATAAAAAAAATGCACGCCTGGGATCAGCTCCCATCTCTTTGCTGGATCAGTAGATTTGTGGCTCGGTCTCTTGAACAAAAGTGTGCCCTCTGCAGTACAAGCAGTTTGTGCAGGTGGTGCACCTACTGTTGGAAGGCTCCAGTTATTAGCATAAATAGATGTATAAATTACAACACAACAGTGTATTTAATGATATCCATTAACTCATGACAAGCTCCTTAGGTGAATAACTGGGTAATTTAATATTTTCTGTATTTTTAAATGACTTTTTGACGCATATACTCACTAACAAATTCCAAAATGAAACATGAAAACCAGGGGTACAAAAACAACCATGAATCACACAGTAATACTGGATAAAAGTGGTGTTTTTAGAATACGATTTTCCAACTCGATGGAAGGTAATAAACAAGGGTATTAAAATGAGCTTTTTCGTGCCATGGGTTGATAACAGCTGCTGCCGAATAAACCTCTTTACTGATGCATGGCTGGTTTTAGGGGTTTTTGATGTGAATACTCTTCATCAGTAGCTGCCTTAGTGACCTTGCTTTATGTTAAAGGCAGATTTGCCACACTATTGAAATTTATATATGCATTAAATTACACAGCGAGCTAGTTAATGGGCCTCTAATTTATATATCGACTATGGGCTATGTGCGTTTCATGATTTATGAATTTATTTATATCCATGATGGGCTTAATTATTATAGCATTTTCATATTTAAAATGTCAGCTTCTAACAAACTAAACATTTTATGATGCACATGGGAAACAGGGAGCCTGGAAGGAAAGAATATATGTAAGGACCATAAATAAACTCAAGCAAAATACATACCAGGCAATGAAAGGAATGGCTATTGGAATGTTTTACTCGGTGGTGTGGTTTTGTTAAATTATGCTTTATTTAATTAACCACGACCTTACTTCGATTTTATGCGCTTTTTAAAACCACTCTGCCCTGAAACCAAATTATGAGCCATAAGTCTGCAGAGCCTCTCTAAAGGCATTGATTTCTCCGAGGAAGCAGACATTGGGCTCACTATTTTTAGTACAGCTCCTGCTATTCTCTGGGATCCAACATTTGAGTTGTATCAACTGTTAGTTCCTTTTGTTTCACATGGTTTACAACCCTAAATCCAGATTGCCGATGTCTGTGTTGATTGATGCAGTTAGATATGCTAGTATCCTTAGTTTTAAGATCAGCTCAAGTTGCCTACAGTGAGGTGCAATCAGCATCACAAACCACACTCCTGCTACCATTGAAGTGTGTACCTTCCATACTCCATTGTAGAAGCATGCTTGATATAAGGAAACCGTGGTACTACAAAGCAAAATAACTTACTGGAAAACAATAGAGACAAGACTTCCTGTGTAATAGGGCTGCCTTTATACAGTCTCAAATCTCATTGAAGGTTGCACTACATAGCATGACTGTTAAAATGGGACTAAAGATAGCTGGTGGCCATTATCTCCAGAATTTGACATTGGAGTTGTGCATTCTAATATTAAACAGGGTGTTTACAGTTCTTTGGATCCAAAGTGGCTTTCTTTTAACCCCTTCGCTGACAGGCCTTTTCCCCCTCTGGTGCCAGGCCTTTTTTTGGCTATTTGCGCTTAGACCCTCATTACTTTTTGTCCACATAGACTACCCACGCCAAATTTGTGACCTTTTTTCAAAAATTCTAGGGATTCCAGAGTTTGTGGGTGCCTCTGGAGGAGACAAAGAAATTAGCCAAAATGCAGCTAAAAATAATTTTAAAAAAAAAGAAATTGGAAAAAAGGGCTGCGGAAGAAGGCTTGTGTTTTTTTCCCTGCAAATGGCATTATGCTAAAATCACCATCTTACCAGATTTCAGGAACAGGCAGACTTGAATCAGAATACCACATGTTTCAACACAATTGTGGCATTTTACTGGGACATACCACATTTGTACTATTTTTTGTGCTTTTAGCCTCTTTCCAGTTAGTGACAGAAATGAGTATGAAACCATTGCTGGATACCAGAAAGCTAAACATTTCTGAAAAGTAGATAGCATTCTGAATTCAGCAAGGGGTCATTTGTGTAGACCCTACAAGGTTTTCCTACAGAAAATAACAGCTAAGTTAAAAAAGATTGAAATTGAGGTAAAAAAACCCAGCCATTTCTCTCCACGTTTTACTTTTTCCTGAGATGGTAGATTTTTGAAAGAAATATACTGTTACATCTGCTGGACTCTTCTGGTTGTGGGGATATATAGGGCTTGTGGGTTCATCGAGAACCCTGGGTATCCAGAGCCAATTAATGAGCTGCATCTTGCAATGGGTTTTCATTGTACACCAGGAATAAAGCAATTCATTTGCTGAAATATAAAGAGTGAAACATAGGTATCAAGGAAACCTTTGTATTTCCAAAATGGGCACAAGATAAGGTGTTGAGAAGCAACATCTCTGAATTCCGGGGTCCCCATACTAGCATGTGAATTACAGAGCATTTCTCAAATTTCTCAAATAGACATCTTTTTTACACAGTGTCTTACATTTGGAAGGCAAAAATGTAGACAAAGAAAAAGGGCAATAACATTTGTTCTTCTATTCTGTGTTCCCCTAAGTCTCCCAATAAAAATGGTACCTCACTTGCATGGATAGACCTAATGCCCACAACAGGAAATGCAACATGGACACATCACATTCTTACATTGAAATCTGATGTGTTTTTTGCAAAGTGCCTAGCAGTGGATTTTGGCCTCTAGCTCAGCCGGCACCTAGGGAAACCTACCAAACCTGTGCATTTTTTAAAACTAGACATCTAGCGGAATCCAAGATGGGGTGGCTTGTGGGGTTCTCACCAGGTTCTGTTACACAGAATCCTCTGCAAACCTCAAACGTTGGCCACAAAAACACTATTTCCTCACATTTTGGTGGCAGAAAGTTCTAGAATCTGAGAGGAGCCACAAATTTTCTTCCACAGAGCATTCCCCCAAGTCTCCAGATAAAAATGGTACCTCATAAGTGGGTAGGCCTAGTGCCCGCAGCAGGAAATGCCCCAAAACACAACGTGGACACATCGCATTTTCCCGAAGAAAACAGAGCTGTTTTTTTGCAAAGTGCCTAGCTGTGGAATTTGGCCTCTAGCTCAGCCAGCACATAGGGAAAGCTACCAAACCTGTGCATTTTTTAAAACTAGACACCTAGGGGAATCCAAGATGGGGTGACTTGGTCACCCAGAATCCGTTGCAAACCTCAAAATTTGGCCCAAAAAACACTTTGTTCTCACATTTTGGTGAGAGAAAGTTCTGTAATTTGTGAGGGGGCACCTGCGTTTTTGGTCCTGGCCTCAGCAGCCATATAGGAAAACCTACCAAACCCAAACATTTCTGAAAACTAGACACCCGAGGGAGTCCAGGGAGATTTGACTTGCGTGGATCCCCCAGTGTTTTCTCATCCAGAATCCAAAGCAAACCTCAAATTTAGCAAACAAATCACATTTTTCCCACATTTCTGTGTGGGATCACCGCACCCAGATAAATTTCCTATCACTCAACGTTCCCCTCAGTCTCCCGGTAAAAATTATACCTCACTTGTGTAAGTAGGCCAAGTGTCTGTGACAGGGAAGAGCCAAAAACATGTCAAAATTGAGGGGGGAACCAAAGCGGATCCAAAAGGGCAGTTTGAAAAAAATATTTTTAGGCTGACAAGTGAGGCAGAATCTTTATCAGTATAGATGAGACGATGCTAGGTGATAGGAATTTTTTGCTTCCTGCAGATTTTGGAAGGTTCCATCACAAAAATGTGTGATTTCCAGCAAAGTTGGAGGTTTGCAGGGCATTGTGGGTAAGAAAATGGTGCTGGGTGCATGTGAAGCACACCACCCTGGACTCACCCAGGTGTTTAGTTTTCAGATGTGTCTAGGTCTTGTGGATTTTTCTACATGGCAGCGTCCCGAAGTCCAAAAAGTGCAGCCCTCGCCATTCCAAGGGGACGATTTTGAGAGTTAGACAAGCTCTCATGGCTCAATTGTAAAACCAAAACACAAAATAATCAAATGTCCTCTTGCTTGCCGTGGGATAAGATGTTTTAGTGTGCGGGGAGATAGCTGAAAGACTGTTACCCCCTTCATTTGGGGTGGGGGCATAGCCATGCCTGTACTGGTTGGTAGCCACCACCCCACATTTTTTTTTAAGATCCTGGCATCTAGTAGGTTTTCTGTCCCCTGGGGAGAAAACTGGGGGTAATTGCCCCATCTGCTAACCGGTGTGCAGAACAATTTTGGCCCCATTTATTTGGGGTGGGGGTACGGCCATAGCCCCACCTACTTCTTTTGAAAAGAAAATCTTCCCTGGTTTTTGGTGGGCTTTCTGCCCCCTTTGGGGGCAGATGGGCCTTCCAAAAATAAGCCAATCTGACTACAAGAGGGGGAGATATGGCCAACAGTAATGTGCGCCCATGGGGAGTGACCCTTGCCCAAGGGGCTGTGCCCCCAAGCAAAATGCACACATACACACACCAATCCCTGGTGCCTCAGTGGTTTCTGTCCCCATCGGCCTAATAGAAATAGGCTGATCTGCACCCAAGGGGGGGCAGAGATGGCCTAAAATAAATTTGGCTCCCTCAGGGGAGAGACCCTTGCCTAAGGGATTGCTCTCCCCATGTGTAAAAAAAAACAAAAAAAAAGGAAAAAAACCCTGGTACCCTGATACCTTTGGGGCAGATCAGCCTAATTAAAATAGTCCAATCTGCCCCCAAAGGGGGCAGACATGGCCTAAAATAAATTTGCCCCTCCCCCAGGGGAGTGACCCTTGCCAAAGGGGTCGCTTCCCTTGCGCGAAACTGGTGCAAAAAAAAAATTGCTGGTGTCTGTTGGTTTCTGCCCCCCTTTGGGGGGAGACTGGCCTAAGAAAAATAGGCAGATCTGCCCCCAAGAAGGGCAGAAATGGCCTAGAATATTATTGCCCCCCAGGGGAGTGACCCTTGCCTAAGGGGTTGCTCCCATCTGTAAAAAATAAAAAATAAAAAAAGCTCTGGTGGTTAGAGGTTTCTGCCCCCCTTGGGGGCAGATCAGACAAATAAAAACAGGCTGATCTTCCCCCAAGGTGGCAGAAATGGCCTAAAATAAATTTGCCTCCCAAGGTAAGTGACCCTTGCCTAAGGGGCCTCTCCCCATATTCATATATATATTTAAAAAAAGCCCTGGTGTCTAGTGGTTTCTGCCCCTTCCCCCAGGGGGCAGACTGGCCTAAAAGAAATAGGCCGATCTGCCCCCCAAGGAGGGCAGAAATGGCGAAAAAACAATTTGCCCCCAGGGGAGCGACCCTTGCCTAAGGGGTCTCTCCCCATAAGGAAAAACAACAACAAAAAATTATCCCTCTTGTCTAGTGGGTTCTGCCCCCCCCCCCCCCAGGGGTAGATCAGCCTAATTTAAATAGGCTGATCTGCCCCCAGGGGGTGCAGAAAAGGCCTAATTATTAAATACCCCCCAGGGGAGTGACCCTTGCCAAGAGGTCATTCCCCTTCATATGTAAATAAAAAAAATTAAAAAAATCCCTGGTTCTAGTGGCCATTTCTGCATCCCAATCGCTTTATGATCGGGCTGCAGAAATGCTCAGAATGACATCAAAAGAAAGGAAAAGCCTTTCCTTTCTTTTGATGTCCCTGCCTGCCCCTTCCTCCTGAGCAGAAAAGATTCCCCTTACATCCCTGCCCCGAGGGTCAGTACAAGGGTGTATTTGCTTATTTCCTCTGCTGTGGCCCCTCTCACCTTACACCTCATCCTTTCTTGGTACACCAAAATGGCTACACCAAAATGGTTTGCATGCTCATGAGTGCTAGAAAGGTCTCTGATCCTCACTTAGAGAACACCTTACCTTGCTTTGTAGTGCAACATCCCATCAATTGAAGCTAGAGTTTGAGGTCGCTGAAAGAGAGGATGTGTGGTCCCAAATCTTCTAAGTTTCATAACTCCTGACTGTGAACACTTGATTCCACTTTGTTCAGTTCTTGTTTTCTCTCCTATCATGTTGCTTCATTTGCATTGTGTGTTTTGTTCATTTTTTGTGTCTTTGTAATTGAATGGAAGCATTGTTTTAAATTCTGGGACTAATCCAAATTCTTTGGTAACAGAATCAATAAATGACTCACTCTTAATAAAAAACAAAAACAAATGATGCAATGATACATGCCAAATAATGGTTAGCAAAATTTGGTGGATCTCAGCCACCCTCCTCGTTTACAAGTTAATAAGAGCCACTTTGGCTTTTTTCTGGCCCAAATAAATAAATCAATCAATTTGTAAGCTTATCAAAGAAAGGCATTGACCAGAAAAGGCCAAGGTGTAAAATGGGAAGAGTAATTGGGGTAATAACTACTATCCCACTATTAATGTGTGCCAAAAAACATATGGATAGAATGTCATTGCATTTGTATAGTGCTTACTACCCGTGACAAGGCATTGAATTGCTTTATGCCAGGCAGCACACTGCTCCAGAACCAAAGGTTAGTGGTTAGTCCAATGTTATTGGTTACTGTTTGTTATTGGGATTAGTATTGTGAATTAAAGCAACCCATTCTATGCAGTCATTCCAGTTTCTTTGTAGTTGACTAAATTAATAGGTGTTATTTGCAATCATTGGTGGGGGCTTTGTGAGTTCATGCAGACGGTTGGTGGGATTAATGAACGAGTCAGCAGAAATTAGGTATTGTTAGGTTGCATAGGTATGGCTTTCAGAGGAAGAGAGAGAGATTGTGATCTTGTAAATGAGTTGTGGGCACTTTGCAGACATGCATGTGAATGAGCAGATAGATAGTCCCAGGTAAACAGTGTCTGTCTGACCTTACTAAAAAGATTATGAAAATTAACCAATAAATATCGCTGAGCTCAGTCACAGCCCGGATACTCAAATATCTGACCAGATGAACCAAGTTACATGAATTTAAAACTACAGCAATCCTAAGCACATTAATATTGCACATGATAATCTTAGGTAAAATGATACCGATAGATTCCAGGACACTATGAAATCAGATTGAACATCCAAGTAATGTTAATAATCTTAGAAAAGAGCAATATCATGGACAAATATCTGAACTTGAGCAGCTCCTACTATCTCCAGTCTGACCCTTAGTTCACAATTTGCCTTATGCAATTTGTCAGAGGCTACAGGAATATTATAAACAAATGGGCTGAGAGGGGCAGTCCTGATGGTTGCTCCTCTCAATGCACACAGAAACCACGCACTCTGAATTAAAAATCTGACTAGTGGAAGTGGACTCACGTGGAGATCAACCTGGAAAATTGGGATGAGATAGACGTTTGACTCATCACTTCTGCCAAATATTACCATTTTACCAGCTTCTAGGCCTTTTTAGCATCCATAAATTGCACCATGAGAGTGAAAGCTACACCTTGCCAATAGTCAATCATCTGTAATAAATAATGTTAGTTAGAGGCTATCCAATGGTCTGGGTTAAACCTTGTCTTTTCTTCATTAATCAGAATGTGGATGATGGCAGCCAGTATGACCAAATGTTAACTAATGCCACTGGTAAATGTCTCTTGAATAGGGCTTAGTGCCATGATTGTTTAATATATTCAAGTGATCTTTTGGCCAGTGAGACTACAGACAGTTTATATATTTTTGCAATTTCCCCCTATTCCACAGGGGCCCAAGCACCTGGTATAACTGAAACTGCATCTGCTACTTCCTACAAGGACATGTGAAAAGGTTATCCCTGATCATTTACATTTAGTTCATTTGACTTTGCTGTTCCCAGAAAGTTTTTAATTGCTTTCCAATCAGTTTCAGTATATAATACTTGGTACAACTTTAGGAAAACCATTGAAAATGTCCCCAGTGTCCCTTATATTTCCAGTTTCAGTATCCTCTATGCAACCTAGAAAATTCTGGCCTTTTTGATCCTTGATCCTTCTAGACAATTATTTACCCACCTCATTATCCTCTTTGAAGCCCCTTTGATACATTGTTTGGAGGTGCTGTGTTTCCTTTTAAAGTCAAATGAATAGGATTTTGCACTCAGGTTATTCTATTACCCACATCGTTTATTCTTTGTGGTTTTTGGCCAACTTTCAAGTGGTTGATCCTTCACATTTGTCTTTAGAGGATCTAAGGAAAGAAAGACCCATTCTGGAATTCACCCTGCCTGTTCTAATTGTAACATGGGTTACACACAGGATGCCCTCTGGAAACTAGTGTGTGATAGCACAAGGAGAGAAAAACGTAAAGCCATGAAGCTCTCAGAAGCGCTGGGCCCCAAAGGTGAACAGTTCCGGCAATGCTAAATATCTGGGTCTGGGTAAAGCCAGGACAGGAACAGAGCTGGAACTGGTTGGAATGGGCAGAACTGTAGTAAGGCCAGGACTGGAGCACAGCTGTCAGGCCTGAAGCAGAACTAGAGTAAAACCTGGGTTGTAACAGAGAAGGAGCTGACACAGCTGGAGTAAAAGCAGGAAATAGAAGATGAGCTGGAGCAAAGAATCCAACATAAGGAGCAATCCAGGTGAGTTATAACACACTGATCCTTTGATCAGATGCTCTTTAGATAGTGTAAGATGAGGAACCACCTGACAGGGAGGGGCTGGTCCCAGAAAGGAACATACTGGAATGATGTTGAGGCTTGATGGCTATCTTGAAATTGTGTCTGTATTTGGTGGTTAGGACTTAGGTTAGTGTTTAGTGGCCATCATGGAATGGGGGTTTATAAATGGAGAGTTAGATTGTAGCTTCCCACTTACAGCTGTCATGTCTGCTTGTCCAGAACCATAAAGCTTGCTCTTGCTACGCTTGGGCAAGCATGGCCTTCAATTCGTCCAATGACCAACTATGTTTTTTTCTTTTCTTTTGTGGGATATAAAAATGGCACACAAAAGGGACTTAAATGCATGCCAAGCCATCACTTGGTGAGGTGTTCCTCATAATGCTCAAAGAAATCTGAACACCTCTGGTTATAGCCCTAGAAATATGGAAGATTACAACAATGACATATTGATCTGCCATCACATGTTTAAACCAAGAGGGTGAAGACCCACATCACTTCGAAATTGGCAGATTGGCAGTATACCATATGTTCCAGTTTGCAGGCTTCGGAACGGATGCTTTATATATATATAAATATATATATATATATATATATATACACACACACACATATTTTTATATATATATATATGTGTATATATATATATATATATATATATATATATATATATATATATATATATATATATATGTATTCACTAAAAAACACAAACTATAACTATATTACCTAGTAGTTATAGTTAGGACCTAGTTTCCATAGACAGAGCGTTTTTTGTTTTGCCTATAATTTGGCGCTGCTTGACGAACCTTCACAAAAAATCAGGGGCCGAGAAAAAGGGAGGGTCCCAAAACAAGTTTTTCCCATTTGCTTTCCCATGGGGTCTTTAGACACGTCTACACCCGAAACAGCTGAACGGAATTACACTAAATTTGACCCAAGGCTAGATCCTTTTCTGCTGATTACGCTTTTTGTGGTTTGGTGCTAATTCGTTTAGTAGTTCTGGAGTCATTTAAGGCCAAATACGTAGATATCTAGGGACACGGATCCTCCACAGACCTAACTGTCCCCATGCTGATTGGCTGGCAGCACTTCAACAAGGAAGTGCTGGTAGCCATCTTGGGACTTGGCTTCTGCTGAGTCCCAGAAAAAAAAGTAAAAAAATAGGAAAAAAAGCCCCAGGTAAGAGTCACCCTGACCCCTTAGCGCTGGTGCAGAGGCCCCTGAGGGACCCAGCCAGAGCTAAAAAGCACTTTGTTTTTTTAGAAATTCCTGGAAAAATCAGAGGTCCAAATCGGCAGATTTTTCTGAGATTTTTTTTAAATCTCACCCTTTTTACTAGCTCCTGGGGAGTTTATTATTATTGGGGAGTTTAATAAGAAAGTGGGTGCACAGGGCCTCCCTCCTAGGGCTTTCATTAGACCTAGTGGCCGCCACCTCCTTGGGGTACTTCTTAACTGAATGTGGGGGGCTGCATTGCCCCTCCTGCAGTCCTGCGGACCACCACCTCCCCGAGGCTTTACATAAATATTATACAGGGGTGGTACCACATCCACTGCCCCAGGTACCACCACCACCTCACCGTGGCTATAATAAAAGAATGAAAGGGGTCCCTTTCACTTCCCTGAGGCTGTGTAACATTGGGGGGGGGGCATGCAGCCCCCTCAAGGAGTCAATGATGGCCCTGGGGACCATCACCCCCCAGGGCTGGCTTCTGCTATGTTCCGGGGTTCTCACCCCTTGGACATAGCTGTTTGCTTTTGTTTGGTGGGAGCTGACAGCCCCCACCAAGCAAAAGCAAACAAAGTCCACTTTTTGACAGGGGGAGCTGCCAATTAGCTCCCGCTGTCAGATAGTGGAGTTTTCATCTGTCTTCCCTGCATGCAAATTTGCTTTCAGGGAAGACATATGAAAATATTGCTCCCACAAGCTGGGAGCTGCTATTAAAAGCAGCTCCCTGCTTCTGGGAGCAATGCCAGCTCCTGTAGGATGTGGGAAGTCGGCTAAGACTGCGGGGGCCTTGAGGCTCCACCAAGGTCTTGCCACTCTCTCTCTCTCTCTTCCATCTCATAATGAGATTGGAGAGAGAGAGAGATTGCCATTGCATGGTCTCTCCATGAAATGAATTAAAAGAGTTAGAATAGCAAGATGCGTGGTTCAAATGGTATAGTTATGTTTTGATCCAAAGCAGAACAGAGTCTCTTCTGACCTACTGGTAAAGCTCTTGGACTGTCTCTCAGGATGTTGATGGTTCAAAGCCTAGTATCTCAAGGCCGTTGTTTATTTGCTAGTGTATAGACTGTTAAACCTTACTAGAAATAGAACATTCCTGTCCCTTTCCTCTTGAAGTGTGTGGGTTGAATGTCATAGTTATGTCTGAACAGAGAACAATAAGGAGTCATCTATGGCTTAATGGTTAAGTTCTCAAACCCTCACCCTGACAGTTGAGGGTTTTTCTCCAGATGTGTCCGTGATCATTTCACTCCTTATATTTCTTTTGAAGTTCAAAAGTTTAAGGTTCATATTGAAAGGTGAACTCACACCTTTTAACTGACAAATACATTATTCTTTTCAATTTGTTCAGAAATATTTCATTCGAAGTATATCATCCCTTACAGCCTAAACTCTTTCTATCTCTGTCCCTCTCACTCTCTTTCTCTCTCTGTCCCCATTTCAGTCTTTTTCTACCACACACACACACCAACTCAGAGACCCACTGAGACACTCACACACCCACTCACACACCCACTCAGACCTTTGTGTACCTGCTCACTGCCCCACTCAGACCCTCACACACCCATTCACAGACCCACTCAGACTTTCACATACCCACTCACAGATCCACTGACACCCTCATGCACCCACTCACAGACCTGCGCAAACATTGACGCACCCACTAAGACACTGATACACGCACTCTCACACCCAGATAGAAACTGTCACAGCCACTCTTATCACCAGGTACACCCTCTCACAACTATTCTCACACCCAGGAAGAAAGGCTATGTCCAACTCCCGCCGCAAACGGCCAAAGGGCTGTGTGCAGTGTAGTGTTGGATGCTTAGGCGGTTTAGCTGCAGGGTTCAGCTGCAGGCCAGGCACTGTAGGCAACCCCTGCTGCGTACTGGTAAAGACCACATATGGTGCAAGGATGGGTGCTTATAAGGGGTTGGCTTCAGGGCCTGGCTGCAGGTTAGATTAACATTTAGTAATGAAAATGACTATACATTAGAAAAACCATAGAAATTCACTGTAGGGGTGTTATAGTTAAGAAATATAATTTTTTTTAAACATAGAAATCCACTGAAAAAAACAAAGGTTACAGGGACGTTCTAGTTAGGCTCACATTTTAAACATACAAAACCATACAAATTCACCTATTAGAGTCATCTCAAGTAACTTTAACTTGTGCCCTAAGTAAACTATAACACGTGCCCTTGCCATGCAATGCTAATTACACCACAAATGACAGCACTCATGACAGCTTTGATAAAATCACTGATAATATCAATGCAATACCTGCAGTAAAATAATTTAGGAAAAAAATGTGCATGGCGAGGGAGGGAGGTGTGGTTAGCTTAGGGCACGAGTTATATTTACATGAGGAAATAACTCTAACTATAACGGGTGAATTTCTATGGTTTTGTACATTTAAAATGTGAGCCTAACTGTAACGTCCCTCTAACCTTTGTGAAAAACGAGAAAATATAACTCGTAGCCTAAAGTTACTTTCTGGCATGAACTATAGGTTCTTCAAATAAGTATAACTATAGGTACAACTATAACGATCATGTAACCTTTTTTTTTCAGTTAATTTCTATGTTTTTTTTCCAGGTAAAGTAATATATAATTACCATACATTAATACAACCACCGCCATACATGGCCAGCCGTGCACAGCGGTCTTGGTCACAGGGTCTGGCCACAGGCCAACCCCCTAACATGCATTCAACTGCACGCATGGAAAGAGTCATGATACCAGCAAACTTGAGACCTTGGATTGGTAATTACTTCCTCTTGTACTAATAGTTGAAATGATTGGCTACTGAACCTTAGCAGCATAATTTGTAGTTAAAACATTCAGGGGCAGATTTACTACAGGTCATGCAACGCAGCAAGACAACTTGTTCTGCTGCATTGCATGACAGGGCGAAGGCAAGGAAGTGCCATTATCTACTAAGATATGGCACATTCCTGCTCACTCTCTGCACTGGTGCACTGAATGCAGCCTAGCACCAATAATCCTGCCTGCATTACACGTAGGTTTATTTTTGTGCAGGAACGGAACCTTCCTGCACAACAAATAATCCTCTGAGGCTTTTGCAGCGCATGTAGAAAGAGTAAAAAGAAGAAATAAACATATTTATCCTTGTTAAGCCTCACTTAGGAAGGCATACCATGTTGATGCATTCCCAGGTTCATTAATGTTAGTAAATCTGTGATTGTGCCAAAAGCCATGGGTGGGTGCGTGGGAACAACACACTCCACCCTTGGAACACCTTCTCAGCGCAGATAACACAAAGCAATGACTTGCGCTGCCTTGGGTTACTCATGATTTACTAAGCCACACAGAGCCATGCAAGGCAACCATACATGACTTAGTAAATATCATTAAAGCCCTTGCATTTCTTTGTGACATCTAGTGTGATGCAATGGCAATGCAACAGCTTCATAAATCTGGGCCTCCATGGTTCAGTTTCTAAGGGAAGGGCACACAATTTTTAGGATACAGTGAAAGTATTCACTTCATTATCTCATGCTGGTATTGCTTTCACACTACACAAGGGTAGGAGTCAATATGTATTCTGAATGGAGTGGTAAATGGGAAGGGAACAGGCTCAATATACTAGGGTAGGGAGGGATGGGTTTTCCCCTGAGGAAAGGTATATGACACCCTTGGAGAAAAAGAAAGCTATGCAAATGTTTTTAAGTGTAAATGCACTTTTTCAAATTGCTTATAAATGCATAAATGTGAATCTGTTACATTGCCATACAAGCAAACATTTTCTTTCTGTGATAACCTGGAGTTCAGAAATTATAAGGCATAGAAAGGTTGGAAGCATTTAGGAGCTGTTAAACTCCACCAGCATGAAAAAAAACATGGCTGATAGCACTAGTGCCCCCCACCATCTTCACCTATTACAGGCAGAAAACAAGCAAAACAGCCCCATCAGATTCAGGTTTGTGTTAAACGTAGAAAGCAGATGTTAGGAATTGGGTCTCTAGTTGGCAGAGATATGCACCATGTCCAAGTAGGGACCACAATCCTGGCCAGGGTAAGTCACAACACAATCCAAATGATCCTGTGCTCACCCTCCGGTAGCTTTGCACAAAGCAGCCAGGCTTGAAGAAGGCAATGTGTAAAGTATTTGTGCAATAACTCATACAGTAACAAAGTGAAAACACCACAAAATGTACTCTACACCAGATTAGGAAAATAGATAATATTTATTTGGATATAATAAGACCAAAAACAACAAAAATCCAATATGCACAAGTCAAGATATCCCATTTTACAGGCTTAGATTAGTCTAAATCCTTAACAATCAGTGGTTGTATCCTTTCAACACACAGTGCTTGGGATGCATCAAAAATAATGATTCAGAGGGTCGCAGAGGAGGAGATGTGCCGAAAAGTAAAGTGGTGCATTGATTTTTCTGGTGTGGCAAAGGTGATGCGTAATTTCTTTACACAATGCAAGTCGATGCGTCGGTTTCTGGGAGTGCAGCCTTGGTTCCTCACTGGACGCCCAGGGCCGATCAGTGGAAAATCCAGAATGCGGCGAGAAGAGGCAACAGGTGCTGCATCAGTCTGCAGGCTATGCAGTGATTTTTCAGCCATGAGACAGTCGCTGCATGGAACTTTGCAGGCATTGTGTCAATTTTCGGGTGCACCTGATTTACTTTTCTTTGGTGAAGTCTTTGATGGCCCAGATACCTAAGAACAGGAGGCAAGCTCAAGCCAAGCCCTTGGAGAGCACTTCAGGAGGAAGGTAGAGTCCTTCCAGCACTCAGGTGTCAGCAGGCAGCAGGCAACAGGCAGCAGGGCAACAAGCAGGCCAGCAGTCCTTCAAGAAAAGTAGAGCAGTCAGGCAGTCCCTCTGACAGAGTCCATTTGTAGGTCCAGAAGTGTCTAATTGATGGGGTCACGGACCCAGTGTATAAACCCAAAAGGGCATTCAAAGTGGAGGAAAGTTGAAAGGGTGGTTTTAAAGTGTACAAGTTCCTCTTTCAACCCAGCCCTGTATGCCAGAAGCCCTATGGGGGGGTGATAGTCCTGTGTGTGAGGGCAGGATAGTGGCATTTCAAGTGTACGTGAGAGACCCTCCAACCTTCCTGCCCAGGGAAACCCATCTGTATGAAAATGAATGCAGATGCAGCAGAGTGTCCTCTGTTTATAGCTGTCAGAGTAGACTGCACAAGGGCAGCTGTCAACTAGCACAGATCAGACGTAGATTGGAGACAGGCTGTAAGGCACAGATGCCAGTAAGTGCAGAGAAATGACGACTTTCTAAAAATGGCATTTCTGAAATAGCAATGTAGAATTCAACTTCACCAGTAAGTAGGAACTCTCACTACCATTCCAACCTCACCAAATATGACAAGTCTATTCCTCTCAGATCAGAAACTACAACTGAAAACATATAAGAGAACCTCTAATGCTGGCCTATGAGAGGAGAAGGCTTCACAGTAGTGAAAAACAGCTTTGGGAGTTTTTCAGTACCACATCATGTAAATCTTACAAGTACATGTCCGGCTTTTACTTACATAGCACCCTGCCCTATGGGTTACCTAGGGCCTACCTTAGGGGTGACATATATGTCAGAAAATGAGTATTTAAGGCTTGGCAAGTACTTTTAAATGACAAGTCAAACTGGCAATGAAACTGCTCACACAGGTCTGGCAATGGCAGACCTAAGACATGGTTAAGGGGCTACTTATGTGGTTGGCACAATCAGTGCTACACGCCCACTAGTAGCATTTAATATACAGGCCCTGGGCACATCTAGTGCATTTTACTAGGAATTAATAGGTAAACTAAATATGTCAATTGGGTATCAGCCAATGTTACCATGTATCGGGGAGAGAGCACAAGCACTTTAACATTGATCAGCACTGGTAAAGTGCACAGAGTCCTAAAACCAGCAAAACTGAGATCAGAAAAATGGAGGAAAGCAGGTGAAAAGTTGGGGAAGACCACCCTAAGGCTGTCAGGTCTAACAGCAGGCAAGCAACAGTAATTAATGTTATCATCCTGAGACTGCTGATTGGCTAAATTGCCTGAAGAATTCCATAGACATTACTAGATGGAACACAGAGTGAAGGTTTGCTTAATTATGGGTCACATGTGGATGTTAAAAGATATGTTTGTGCATTTGGAATTATGCATTATTGAGTAATATGCGTTCCTTAATGTCAACTATAAGATGCAATATATATTGCGTGTTATAAATTACATTATGAATAAATAATCCAGCTATATAATTCCTCCTAGCTACGAAGTAGGTAGTAATAATGTTCAAACAACACTCCTAAAAATGTAGCTTTCGTGACTATAAATATATGCATCTTCACTACTGTCATTTTCTGAACTAATGGTGCGTATAAAGCAGGTTCCTCCAGACAAAGTGTACCGAAATAGAATTTGTCAACAAGTTGATGACAGTCACAGATGAACCCTGTGCCATTCTCATTAAAAAAGCATGCCAAAGTGTCGGATAGTATCACAATAAAGTAGATTAAAATCACATTGCAAGCCCCTTTGACCCCAAAGGTGACAGGAAGTTGAATGGCCCGGGGGTTTCAGATGTTCAGCCTACAAGATCTGTCATTTCAGTGTTACAATGTCATATGTAAACAAGACTAGTTTACTTAGCTGCGAGTATTCCTGATTTAAAAACAAGTGTCATCTAGGCACAGTTCCCGAAAGAATGGAAGACATCCACAGAGCACGCATAATTAAAACAAGCATTTGCTATGCAATGGGTCCTGCATTTGCTCGAGTTAGAGCTGTTAGCGTTCTAAACTCCTAACCGGACTTTTCTTGACACAGAAATTGAAAATGAAAAGTAAAACCGTTTCACATAAGTGAACCGATTCAAAGCGCCATGTCATGAGCGTGAAGGAGACCCACAAAAAGGAAAAAGAAGATCGCTTGCAGTTAAACATATCGGCAAAAGTGCAATTAGCCATGTAACAGAGTCGATGTCCAAGGCGGTAACCAAACCACTTCAAGGAGGGACAAACATAAAGCATTTACTAATGATAACAAAGGATTTTTGAAGGGCAAGCCTATGAACTAACAATGGTGATGAGTGTGAGGTGGGCGAAGTTGAAAGCCCAAATAGATAACAAGTCGGAAAAGCAGCATTTGCGCGCTAATATGCTCGACCTAAAAATCGCTATGACGCTGTCAACGCTGTCTGTGTTAGAGGAGATTTCTTTTCTTTACTTTCAGTTGTATTGCAACATGGCTAAAGAACATTGGCAAAGCCAATAGATTTCATATAGGCGAGACCTATTTGCTTTACCAATGCTAGTTTCACACTTTAATGATTTACTCTTTACAGAGCGGTAGTTTTTAATGCTCTTTACAATGGATGAATTGCAGCTGAAAAAGAGCAGGCTTGCTACATGTGAACCACCAGGGTCTCTAGAAAGGAAGACTCCTGCTGGTCCTTTTTCAGTGTTTTGGCTTGTTACATTTTCGCACAATCTATTTATTGCAGGTTACAGAGAGTGCAGTGAGATAACCTATCACCATTGAAACATGCAGTGATATGAAGGTCGCATGTTTGAAACCCCACAAGGCCATCTTAGCCTTTCTTCCATCTGAAGTCGATAAATTGATTACCTCAAAATTTGTTAAAATAAACTACTTTTATTTACAGCTCTTAGACACTACAGAAATGCAGTGTGAGAATCTATACAAAAGCAAGTTGTGATTTTAAAACTGCCTTTTGTTTGAGACTGTGTTCAAGGTTTTTATTGGCATTGCATTGTAAGGACAGCCTGGTTTTTAGTTCTAACTGGGATGTTGCACTCTTTCTCTGTGTTCGGTCTTCATGTTCTATAGCGTGGACTGACATTTTGTAAACCAGGTGGAAATATGAGTAAATCCGGTTTAGATATTATTCTCGCCTACTGCTGAATTAACACTTTCAAGGCCCATTCTTCTCTTTCTGCTGAGTAAGCGTTACTGCGAACGCGAATTGTACTCATGAGGGGGGATTGTCAGCAAGAAACTATAATTGCGTTTTACGTTGTCACGTTACATCCTGTCATTCTGCAGTTTATGATTTAGAAAAATTGGAAAACAGCTGATAGGTGCTAGCATTACTAGCAAAGGGGCCTTTAACTTACTCTGGGCTAAATGTTTTTAACATGATATCTGTATTAATAACCTAAATTCATACAAAAAAATTAAAAGTGCAAAAGCAATGTTTGGCGAATATTTATTTTGTGCACTAATGTCGTACACTATAAATGAAAATTTTAGGAACCTTCCGTAACCGTCAAAATATCCGCCCCTTATCCTGTGCACAACTAGCTTTCAAAGCGTTGTCACCTGTTTAAACACAAGATAATGACAAAGCTTCCCATTTTTCACAGTGAACCGGATAAATACAGTACAAAATCTCAAGGGGAGGGCAGGAACAGGGGAAATTTACAAAAAATGTTTTTTTTTAAACTAGCTTGATCGCGCTGAGTAGGAAATAAAAAGAAAAAATAGTCCAGAATCCATGCTGAAAACATGGAGCCTTGTATGTTTTCAGTAGTTGGCCGGTGCGCTTGAGAAGGGCTAAACACCGAAAAGGGCATTCCGTATGCATGCCTTTCACAAATTAAATCAAGCAAATTTTAAAAGGCAATTCCACGAACCAATGCAAGTGACTGGCGTGACATGGGAGTGGTTACAGAGAGATTACAACAGGGGCTTGCATGCTCAACCCTAGCTTGTGCACTCGACCCTAAAAAGGGGCAACAGAAAGTTAAACAAGCATTTGCAATACAATGTGTCTCGCATTTGCTCGAGTTAGAGCTTCTAGCATTGTAAATTCCTAAGTGGACTTTTCTTGCCACATAAATTGAAAGGGAAAAGTAAAACAGTTGACATAAGAAAACCAATTCGAAGCGCCACGGCCACCATGAGCATGAAGTAGAGACACAAAAGGAAAAATAAGTTTGCTTGCAGTTAAATATATGGCAAATGTGCAATTATCCATGTAATAGGAGCAGTCTGCAATGCAGTAACAACATGCCCCAAGGAGGGACAAACTTAAAGCATTTACCAATCATGACAAAGGATTTTTGAAAGGCAAGCCCATGAAGGAGTGGTAGTGATGGCCGTGGGGTGGGTGTGGTTAAAAGCCCACAGAGAGATTATAACAGGTCAGAGCGCTCGCTCGCTCAACCTAAAAAAGGAATCAATCCTTCATTTACTCTGTTGCTGTTCTGCATTAAATTTGGAACAAGGTACACTTATCAAACCCTTGTTCTTAAAAAACAAGATTTTCTCTTGTGCTGAGACACTAAAATGATGCCTTAACTCCAACAACCTAACTGAGCTCGTTGTGTGGAAATATTTTTAATATAGTGCATAACAGAAGGACGGTCACTCAACCGCCGAGTCCTTAGACTTTGTGGTTCCTTGAAAATAGTGCTACATCAGGAAACCACTTACTCAAATTCACATATTCAACGCAGACCGTTTTAAAACGACTTTTAAATCCTTCATATTGCTAAATGCTCTTTTATTAATATACATGACCGTTAAGTTGAGGACTATTTCTCCTATCATTTTTATGGACATTAGGCTATTTCTTTGTGCAAGAGCGCTTTTTATGAATGTAGTTACTTTAATTGACCAGGAACAATAAAGAGTATACTTACTTGTTCAGTGTGAGAGCCACATGCTTCCTGAGACAATAAGTGGCCTGTATTAGACCCAAAAACAACTTGAACAGACGGTTTTGTTATCAGACGAGATCCCGTTTTTCCCCGGTTCCAGAAAATACAGTTTGCTGAGTTCCAGTGGAGATCCCATCAGGACTGTTTAAATGAACTGTCAGCAAAGGTGAATACTCAATCTAGGAATCCGGGTGGTGCAGTGAGAGGTAGTAGCATTGGCTATGGACTAGCGAGAAGAGTCCCAGGGACTTCCAACACAGACTCTTCAGTGGGAGAGTGGCGCGCGCAGCATTCCTGCCACAGCACAACCACTTGAAGCTCTCATTTCCTAGCACAGGGAGCACTGACACCATGATGAGCAGTAGCATGTAGCAAGTATGCCAGCCCTTTCAAACAGCATTACATCAAGGCCACGATAGCCACGGACAGCACAAAAACACACCAGAAAAATGATTAAAAAAATGCCTTAACATGGCCTTGTTGTTAAAGGAGGGAGAACACCCTAATGGCAAACTGTAATTTTGCCTGACGCACAGAAAAGCCAAGCATGCACAGGAGCTCGGCTGGTGTCAGTATCACCAAAAGGCAACATACATACTTTTTTTTTTTTTTTACCTTGGCAGTTAGGGGCTTATTTATACTCTGTTTGCGCCGGAATTGCGTCGCTTTTTTTGACGCAATTCCGACGCAAAACTAACTCCATATTTATACTTTGGCGTTAGACCCGTCTAGCACCAAAGATCTTGGAGTTTGCGTCATTTTTTAGCGTGAACACCTACCTTGCGTTAATGATATGCAAGGTAGACGTTCCCGTCTAAAAAATGACTCCGAGGCATGTGCGCCGTATTTACACTCCCGGGAGTGGGCGGGTCAAAAAAATGACGTCCAGCCGTTTTAGCGTCATTTTTTAACGCCTGGTCAGGGAAGGTGTTAAGGGACCTGTGGGCTCGGAAGGAGCCCAGAGGTGCCCTCCCATGCCCCCAGGGACACCCTCTGCCACCCTTGCCCACCCCAGGAGGACACCCAAGGATGGAGGGACCCATCCCAGGGAACTTAAGGTAAGTTCAGGTAAGGATATTTTTTTTTTTGTTTTTTTTGTGGCATAGGGGGGCCTGATTTGTGCCCCCCTACATGCCCCTATGCCCAATGACCATGACAAAGGTCCCCTGGGCATGGCCATTGGGCAAGGGGGCATGACTCCTGTCTTTGCTAAGACAGGAGTCATTTCAATGGGGGTTGGGAGTAAAAAAAAATGGTGCTAATCGGGTTGAGGCGAAAATTTTGCCTCAGCCTGACTTGCCCCATTTTTTGGCACCCAAGCTCCATTTTCCCCTACGCCGGCGCTGCCTGGTGTAAGTCATTTTTTTTTACGCACAGCAGGCAACTCCGCTGGCTAACGTAATTCCATAAATACGGCGCCCGCATGGCGCTTTGGAATGGCGTTAACATTTTTGACGCACAACTGCGTTGGCGCAGTTGTGCGCCAAAAAGTATAAATACGGCCCTAAATGTTTTCAACACCATCACCCCTTGCGGCAGCCTATCAGGGAGCTTCAGAACTCTGATAAGCCAGTCGCAAATCCTGACGAGACATCTGGGTGTAGGGCTGATAACTTGAAGAATGCACAGTAAAAACTCAGCACTCAAGTGTTCAGGATCGCGGGTGTACTTGGAGGAATTCACAGCGTGGCGTGCGGCATTTAAACCTTTAAACCTGTTGCTTGCTATTCTTTGAAAGATTTCGTATTAAAAACGTATCTTTACCTATGGATCTGCACCAAAGATTGGAACGAGGGGACCTTTTGTAAGTTCAATATTACATTTAAAACATCGATAATGTTAAATAAACACTTATAATTTTTATGTCTTCCTTTGTTTCATCGAGCCCACTAAACCTTTTCCAGAGGGTTTTTCTGTTCTAACAAAATCGTCTTTCAGTTTCACTAAAACTGTTAAGTCTTTCAGTTTCAAACGTTCACGCGTTCAAAACTTCGTAGAGTCAGTGCTAAAAAACAAACCCTGCGGGCAAATCCGAAACACGTTTTCTAGCCTACACAATTAATTCTCCTTCAGTATAGTGTCCCACTGAAGCGCTTTACTGCCGTTTCCAGAAAGGCCTTGCGCAAGCAGTGCAGCGGGTGTGGTGACACGGGGACCCAGGAACTGAACTGGGCTACTGCACTACTGTATCTTGATACCCCTCTTCGAAACTCATGTCCTCAACAGAATGGCAAATGGATACCTTTCCTTTTTGCACCAGGGCCCCTGGCGCCCTGCATAAGCCACTGCCCTGGTTTTTCAATAGTGGGTGCAAGGTCTCGGGAGATATGTCATCTTAATGTAGAACACTGCACCACAATAAAATTGCAGTTAATACAATTCTTCCAAAATAAACAAGTTAGAGCTACTAGCCTTTTAAACTCCTAACTGGATTTTTTTTTCCCACATAACCTGTAAATGAAAAGTAATACAATTTCACTTAAGGGAGCCGATTTAAAGTGCCATGCCATGTGCATGAAGGAGACTAATCTGAACAAAAAGACAGCTCCGGTTTCACCTCTGCATAGTAATAATTTAAAAAAACGACCGCGATCGCACTGTGTAAACCCTTAAATTCGACGATGGAGTGCTAGGATAAACAATAGAATTAAACTTGTAGTCATGAAAAGCGCTTGATTACTGCCCACTGAGATGGCGCTGCCTACAAAATAAAGAGAAAAAGTAGTCCAGGAACCATACGGAAAACATGGAGCCTCGTATGTTTTCAGTAATTGATCGGTGCTCTTGAGGTGGGTTAAACACTGGAAAAGGCATGATGTATGTATGCCTTTCACTAATGAAATAAATCGAATTTTAAAAGGCAAGCCCACAAACCAACCAAACTGATGGGCATGACATGGGCGTGGTTAAAAGCCCATAGAGAGATTACAACAGGGACAGAGCGCTTGCGTGCTCAACCCTAAAAATCAACCAATGTCTGGTAATGGCAGCTCACAATTTTCTTATTAATTGATTATCCTAACATTTGATCTTATACTTTGGCAAGATGGACAAATGAAATAAACGCTCACTGCTGACATCTGTTGAAACCTGCATGTGACAAGTTTAAATTACAGAAAGGCCAACTCACGATTTCATCCTTCTAAGGTCAGTAAACTGAGTATAACCTAATAGAATAATTTATTTGTGTGTAAAAAAAGTTCCTTGCTATAATGCAGTATGCTTTATCATAAGGTCTATTAAGCTGTGTCTAAAATATAATCTATTACTTGTCTTGTAACTGTAAACACTTTAGCGTAGCCTTGAGAAAGTAAAACAAAATGTATTTTCTTAATCAGTGTGCATTTCTTCCCCTGTGTCCTATGCACTTTTTGTTTTTTTAACTGAGCCAGTTTGTGTGATGTTTTCACAGACAGAACTTCATTATCTCCTGACCACGTATCACCCCCTCATCTGCCTCCTTTCTCTCTCAGGTCCTGCCTTTCTAGCCTCTTTCCTTCCCTCTTAAGGCTAGTGTTAGCCAAGATATGTTGATGTTAGTAACATTTTATGTAGAATATACTTACAGGGGCTTCTTGCCAGCCCTCTTCATCCAATGGTCTGTGATTGCGTCATTCACATTTTTGTTCTGTCCACTACAGCATAAAGCATGGCGCAGTGGGTCTGCCCATTCATCAAATGCCAAATTCTGCCATTTCACAAGTTCTATACCTTTCTGAACCCCGCTGGATTCCTCTGTCCATAATCTCAGGGCCCACTAAACTAACCCATGAGGAATCCTTCTCTTTACCTGTGGATCCCATCTGTGCAGCACCTACCCTTACTTTGCTCACAGATGTATCCCGGTAGGCAGACAGTATTACCATGGCGAACGTGGTGGTGTGCCCCATTCTACCCTCAGAGCTTGACTCCTGTCCCTAACCCCAGGGCAACTCTGTCCACAAGGTCAGCAACCCACAGTGGCCACTGACAGCAGTCAGTGATGAGAGCCAGGCCTCAGGCCATCCTGGGGTCTCTAGCCTCTGTGGGTTCAAAAAGTGGGGGGCAGTAGCCCCAGGTGCCTTTCACCCTTTTCCCACTTCACCTCCCACAGTTCAAGGGTAGTATCCTCAGATTAGTCACTCAACTTAGGGGCTGTGCCCTTAGGCTGAGCAGAGGACAGGGGTAGGCTCACCTCCTCCTGTTCCTCTTGATGGGATCCTGTACCTTCCACTTTGGAATGGTACCTCGGGAAAACTGAACTGATAGCATGCCTTTGGTGGCTGTCTCTTACCATTCCCCTGATACTGGGGGCAGGTAATTTCCCAGAATGCAGTCTATGGGTATCAAGGGACTAACTATGACCCTTTGCTGGGTCACCTCACCACCCCACTCTAAAGACATCAGGACCATAGGGCAGAAAAAATCCTGCCCATGGGCTGGAGTCACTCTACACAACTGGCTGGCCTGCTTCCATGGGGAAACTAGACTTTCAACAATCATGGTCAGGCTAGCCCCGGTGTCTCTCAGAGCAGTTTCTGGGACCTCCTCTATTTTAACCTGATGGAAGTGGTGACCCCCACCCTCTGGGATCACCAACTCACCCTCTGAGTTCACCTCCCAACTATGACCTTGTTGTGTAGCCATTTTAGTTATAGTTTCATACACGTTATTTTAACATACTAGGCCTGCCGCTGTGCACTTTAACCTAGATATATTTTATTCGGCTTAATTTTATTATTGTTACAGTAACCACTTTTATGGTCTTGTTTTATTTCTCTCTATCTAGCTGTTTTTGCCTAGGCCAGCTCTCTGTTCTTAAACAAGACATTCTTGCTCACTCTGTGCTTCTTCCAAGGCTGTAGTAAGATAGGTTGCCGATGAACGTGGTATAAAGTTTTGTCTCTGACATTCACAGAAAACACACGTCCTTACGTAGGGACATTTTCTCAGAACACCAGCTGTTTTATTATAAAAACACTGCCCTGTCCCTTAACACGTTAGAGGAGGATTCCAGCCAGAGAACCACAACTGTATGCTGATTGCTGAATGCTTCGCCACAGCTGCTTATGCAGACTTCAGGCCCTTGCTCAGGTATGGGGGATGATGTCTTCCCAGGGAAACCTGATGGGCAGAATTAGAGTTTAACATGCTGTGTTCGATTATAGCCTAGGTAGGAATTAGTTTATTAATTCTAGTGACAATATGGTAGCGTTATTTCTATGCTCTACTCTCCTTGTCACATTTTTAACCTTGACATGCTGAGTCGCCCTGGTTTTTGCAATCCATGCTTTCTATCTAAAATGCAGTTGCTTCATTAAAGTATTATTGAAACAGATACTGCCTCTGCTTGTCATTGTGTATGTGAGACTAATGTAACTGAGAGAAACGGATGAGACCTGAGTGACCACGGTTTCCCTGAGAAATCAATTTTGTTATGCGCTCGGCTGCCCAATCATCCTGCCCTTGGGTGGAGATGAGGCACTGCTAGTTAGCCAGAGCAAAACCCGGATTGGAGTGACAGGTGTCACCAGTAGTGGGTCAGACTCAGTCTCCCACACCGCAGGCGATCCTGCCGCTCGTAATCCAGTAGTCTCATTAGAAAAAGGAGAGCCTACGCAACATGTCGCTGCCAACGTTTGGCTAGGCTCTAATTTTCAGGTCCTCCTGAGTATTTCTGTCTCACTATATACAAAGACACCTCAGTACTATATACGGAGACGTCCATGGTATTGAAGATTTCCTCCTCAGCTAAGTAGGACACCCTGTCTGACACTGGAGGTTGTTCAAGCTTAAACTCTAAAAGGAAAATCCCCATTTGGTGTGCCTTCTCTGAACAAATTTACCATCTACTATGGCAAATCCGCAACAGGTAGCAATTGCAGTCAATATGAGACAACCTCTGACTGCACATTTACTAGTAAATGGCCTAATGGCCCAGGGGGTCTAGTCACATTTGGGGTGGATGTACATGCAGTTTATAGAACAGAACTTTTTTATTCTTGGGTCACATTTCCAGCAGCCGATGGGAACACAAACACATTTCATCACTATACACTTGCAAACGTACCTGGACAATACAGAGCATATGCATATTTAGAACTACCTTTATCTTATCAAGAACATAATAATTGGCTTGATGGCATCCTACCCCACATGATTTTATTAGTTAGGGTAGGTCCTCTAAGTGATGATGGTCCTACCTGGCCTTTATTGGCCACTTATACACCTCACCCTGCAGTAGGAAACTTAGCAGTAGCTGAAGTCCGTCACTTGTACACTGAACTGACTGCACTATATAGACGATTAGTACAGTTTGTAATGCAAACATTGAATACAAACCCAGCACGTGCTGCTCCAGCTCCACCACATGCAGTGACGCCAGATATTAACCCTGCATCTGTACATTCGATTATGAGAAAGGTCCCAGCAAACGAGAAGAAATTCAGTTTTGTCTAGCTCAAAAAATAAACACACTAGAAGCAGTAATTCCCCATACGGGACCTCAGGATAAACACAGAATATGAACTATGTGCTTGCCATTTGGGATGGTCCCCACAGTAGATAACTGTAACACATGGGGCACGGTATTTGCTGCACTCTATACTACGGCACACAGTACACCGACCCTTGCCAACTTGCTAGAAGTGTTGAAATAAATTCAAGATAAATAGGGGGCTGCCCTGGACCTAGACTTGGGGATGCAATTAATGGGCAATTTTGCCACAGTATCCTCAATTATTTTAAGTAATCTTAAAGGGGAAGCAGTTGCACTAGCAGTGCGCAGGCGGCTCCGGGATGTTCCTCAACAGTATCAGGAACAGGAGCTGCCAAAGATTATCGCAGAGACATATTCCAGCATTGGTCGAGATAGTCTAGGGGTCAGACCAACTAAACCAAAGTTTCAGGGCAAATCAAATAAAGATTTGTCCAAGAAAACTCCTGAGGGTAACAAGAAACGCTAGGATAAAAAAACAACAAAGACATAAAAAAGAAAGGGGAGAATCTCTGCGTATGGAGACCCCACAGAATAGATATAATATCAGAAATGGAGATAATATAAAAACGCCTGATAGATATCAATACACTGATACACGCCAATCTCGTTCCTTTCAGGATTCATCGGAAAAACTCAGTGAGAGAAGTGGGCGATCAGAGTGAAGAACAGAGTACGTGAAACCGAAACAGGAATCACAACGCTCAACAAAGGTTTCTGTTAAAAAGGAAGAGAAACCTCCTCAACAAAAACCCCAATTTAAAAAGAAAAAAGTGGCAGCAGTTGCAGTCCGACATGCCGCTCAGAAAGAGGGTCCTCTTGAAGAACAGGAAATGGGCACTAGCGCTGCTAGACAGCTCGGCAAAGGTCACAATAGTTCGCCGGAGTCTTCTAGAGCATCTGGAGGTGAAAGCAACTGATGATTTCTACAAGTAGAAACTGCGGTTTGCGTGTCTCCACACCTGATAGGGTATATAAAGTAACGCTACAGTTAGAAGGAGACATTGAACGCACAACAAACAACATATTTTGGGATTGCGTAGTAAATGTATATGATGTTTTGTTGGCCGAACAAGATTGGCCACCTGAATTTGTCCGTACCTGCCCATATGGGGAAGAAGTTATTAAATGTTCTTTCTTGCCCCTTGTTCCGGAGGAACTCGCTGAATCCTACGCCATCGATTAGGAATTGACGCAGGCACCTGTGTTATATCACAACCACGTAGGGGGGGGATAAAGAATCCCCCTACCGTGTAATTCCAATTAAAAATCAACCCCAACCTCAACCTCAGTATCCAATAAAAATATGATGCAAAAGCACCTGTTAGAAAAATCCTCACACAATTAGAGTACCAATTGAACCCTGTGTCTCCCCAATGAAAAATCTTTTATTCCCGTGGCTAAACTGGACCATTCATACAGAATAGTCTTAGACTACAGACACCTAAACAGTCATACACGCACACATGCTATACAAAACTCACATAGCACAGCACTGATGAACAACATAGTGCGCAAAAAAAAAAAAAACAACACTGGACATTTCCAATGTTTTTTTCTGCCAGAATATAGCGCCTGAGAGTAGAGACCTAACGAGTTTCAGTGCACTGGGCTCTCAGAAAAAGTTCTGTTGTTTACCCCAGGGGTACAAGAACAGCCCAGGACTGTTTGCAGCTTGTGTGACTGACATTTTGCACAATATTGACCCTGAAGCATTGTCCTATGTAGATGATATCTATCTCATGGATGATGAATTGCTACAAAATTTAAGATGGGTAGCCCGCATTGTTATGGGATTTGCTGAATTTGTCTACAAATTCAACTTACTAGCCTTCCTCAGCGTCCTTTTTCTGGGAAATGAGCTATCGAGTGAAGGAAAGAGCCTAGCGCCACAATTCTTAGAAAAATGCGCACAATTACAACCTCCAAACACGATTAAAAAACTCCAATCTGTATTGGGTTTCCTAAATTTTGGCAGATCGTACATTCCAGATCATGCATCATCCATAAAACCCTTATATGACTTAATACGTCCTGACTTTTCAAGTAAACTGTGGACAGTCAAACATACATGCATTCTCAGAAACCTGCAGACAGACATGCTTGCAGCACAACATCTACACACAAGGGACAATAAAGCACGCATGGTCATCAGAGTAATTGCTGGTGCCATTGGTTTCACCTATGTAACCTTTAATGAAGGTGAGACCGTCCCGATCGCATACAAATCACATTTGTACTCAGCAGCTGAACAACGCTTTGCTCCCACTGAGAAAATTCTCACTGCTGTTCAGATGGCCGTCATTAAAGAAAGACCTCATTGTCGTTTCCCCTATTCCGGCCCTTGAGGCTGTCACAAAAGTTAGCTTTCCTAACGCTAAAGCTTTACATCCACGTTGGATACAATGGGCCACATCTTTGATAGCCACTTATGTAGACTACGTTTTTTACCCAAAATTACAAATGCAAGACTTTTTGCAATATGAACTAGAATACCCAGTTCCTGCAAATATACTGCCTATTGATCAATATCAAAGAGTTATGTACACCGATGGCTCTGCACAACCCGCAATTGGCACAAAGCATCATTACTCCACTGCTTGCGCAGTCGTAACTTGCTATATGGAGGGTAATACATTTTGTCCCCAACATACATACTCGCAAACCCTAGGGGATTGCACAGCACAACTAGCAGAGTTAAAGCTCTGGTGATGGCACTGGAGCATACGGATACTGCACAGCCAACGCTGATTGTTTGTGATTCATACTATTTTGTCCAGGCCTTCAATGAATACTTGCATTACTGGCACCAAAATGAGTTCAGAGATTCTAAAGGCAACACCATTAAACAGACTCCTGTGGGGGAAAGTAGCGGATCTTAAGGAAACGCTACCAAATGTCCATGTTGTACATACACTTGTACACCAGTGCATTGGAATACACATTGCTGGAAATACACTGGCTGATGAAGCTGCAAAGCCAGCAATAGCTACGGCCACTGTTGCTGCAAGTAACCCACTCAGGAGCGAAACCGGACGAAGACATTTGGGCTGCCGTGACAGCTGCGGCTGATGGTACACCCTATCCAAAAGCTTTTCCTGCTAAATATTCCTACCAAATTGGAGGCTGTCTAAACGCTGAAGTTAAAATACCAGGCGTAGGGGTTCGAGAAATTCCCAATAAAGATATAAGATTAGAGTTGATTAAAGCAGCGCATGAGGGGGCAACATCTGCCCATGCTGGTGTGGCGGCCACAGTATCATTGTTACAAGCCCGTTTTTGGTGGCCAGGCCTATACAAGGAGGCCAAACAGTATGTCTTTGTTGTGAGATCTGCCAACAAATTAAAGTTCCCACTGCTAAACGTCCACCGCATACATCCCTCCTAATTTCCAACAAACCATTACAATGTGTGTACTTGGACCATTGCGGTCCCCTAACACCGGACAGTGCATACAAATACATTTTAGTCACTGTTGACTCCTGCTCCAGATTTCTATGGGTGAGGCCACAACGTTTGGCTGACTCTCGGACTGTTATTAAAGATTTGTGAGTCTTTATCGGTACATTTGCAGTTGCAGCTTTCCACTCGGACCAAGGCCCTGCTTTCGCCTCAAGAGCATTCAGGGATGCCATGGCTTCATTGGAGGTCCAACTCCAGGACTCGTCTCCATTTCATCCTGAGGGAAATAGTGTCGTGGAGCGATTCATCCGTGATTTAATGCAATCCTTAACAGCCAGATCTTAGGTACGGGTCGTAGTTGGCTTAATCACCTGTATGGGGTCCAGAGAGAACTTATAAAATCTGCCTAGAATTAATATCTGCCTAGAAGGTGCCTGGGGGGACTCATATGAGTACCTGTTCGGAACTCGAATGTATGTTCCAGATCTTGATTGTCCTGGCGTGGAGGAGACAGAAACACCTTTTGACATAAATGAACGTGTCACTGTCTTACAGGAATTGCAACAGTTCAGTGACTACAACTCTTCTGCCAATGCTGCCTCCACAGGAATTAAGGATGTACCTGTAACGCCTAACGACTGGATTCCTAAAGTGGAGGATCTAGTACGAGAAAAGGTTGCTGTGAAAAAGGAATTTGGTACTTCTTATCGTGCACCAGTCCCAGTCTTGGGAATATACAGTACCAGAACTGTCATTCTACCACCGTTGGCAGGTGCCAAAGAAAATCGTTTTATCTCCATCGACAATGTCAAACTACACCATATGGCCGATCCTGCACAGCTGACCAAAAGGAACAACCAGTAATTCCCGAATCCCTCTCACTACTGGTCAAGAGGTTCCTCTACAAGTTGTAAGCAACAACACTGACACATCCGCGAGCTTGGGGAGGGTGGAAAATTATCTTGCATTAGTTCCACTGACATCAAATAATACAGAAATAATTGATCGATTTGATACAACTTCAACACAAGCGGGTGGTCCCATCTATTCAGTGCCACCGCTGGAAACACCAACTCCACCTACTAATACGGCTCCAGTTTTTGCACGAACTGCCTCTGGATACTTTGCCGACATCAACAATGATGTTTCAGACTCATTCGCCTCTTCGACACCTGAACTGTCAAAAACACGTAAGCTGAAAAATTGGCTTAAAGTAACATTGTTCTTCCATGGAACTATCCGTGGTTTTCTTTGATTGTACTAGCTTTCCTGCTTTGGATTGGGTTTGTCATCACCTTCTTTTTGCTAATACATGGTCATTTTCTTACCGAAAAATCAACAGTTGAACTGGTGGATGAGGTCCTTAAACCACATTTTTCTTCCCACAAGGTCCGCAGAGACTTGTCCTTTGTGATCATTTCAGCCATACCAATTCCTGATGGGATTGTTTGGGATAAAGTAACATTTGATACGTACGGCTCTACAGAGGTCATTCAAATACCATATGTGTTTAAACTTTCATTGAACGATATAGTAATACCCGGAGTTGTTTCTGATAAGTGGGATGTGAAAACAGTTGATTCTATGATGACTGAATTGCAGTATTATACTATATTTGAAAATGAAGATGTTTATCAATCTAAAGAAAATTATGGTGATATGTTTTGCTATAATTATTATGGGCACCATTTCATCCACAGAGCAAGTAGCCCAAAGACTGTTTTTAATTACACACAATGGGAACATTGTCCAACTCCCCCACAAGGGATTTCTAGAACATATTCTGAAAAGTTTACATATTTTTCTGGGCATGATGTTAAAAATGCTGAGTCATATTATTTTAAATTGCCACCTACAGAAAACATATGCATATTATTGACAAATACGAAATGTATTTATTCGTATTCCTTTGTTTCCTGGTTGTTGATAGGCTATGAATGTTGGCTGAAGTCAATTGACTTAAAAAGTGTGTGGGAAACTAGACATTGGCAAATACGGGGGAAGGAAGCTTTGTTTAGAGCATGCCTGCTACCTGTTCAAATTATATTTTTAAATGAAACTGTACAACAAGTGAGTTGTTTAGGCTTAGCAAATATTAAGGAATTGAACATGCCAAGCATACCTGCCCCTGCAAAATTTTATAAATGGCAGATATACGTTAATGCAACAGAAGACCAGCTCGATGAATGGGTCCACAATGGCATGTTTAATGTTTCACTGTCACGTCCTGGGGGTGGTTATTGTGGCCAATAGATACCAATGGGTGTCATAAACATTTTATAAACTCCATAGTGGTTTTAGAACAAGTAAGCCGGACTCTCGCTATATATCGTCCAAACATGCGGGCATAGTAACAATATATTGTGTAGGGAAACTATGCCAGCAATGGTTAAAGAGTTCCTCACTAGACGTGGTTAGAGAACACCTCAGTCTCCTGTCTAATAACATCGATTTACATGACTTTCTGTTAGGCCTCAGAAAACAACGTAGAAAGCGCTTCTTATGTGTAGCATGTAATGAAATTTGGAAACTTTCCCAACAAGAAGCTGCAGCCCGTTTAAGGCAAATAGATCAAGAAAATTTACAGCAGGAATTAGATGTTGTAGATAATGGGATTAATACTCTGACCGAATATACACTTTAAATAACATTGTTTCTTCTGCAATAGACATCATACAAACAGATATGTATTCATTACACAATGGACAGAGTCAACTAAGGTCCATTATGCAGTTGGGTTGGACACTTCAAACAGTGAAGGCAGGTCTCGTTCCCTGGCAACACGTCAGCGCAAGGGATATATTTTCTACATTTAATTTAACGCTACAACAATAACTAAATGGCTAAGAAAGAAGCAACTTATGTCATGCTAAACATCGAAAAATTAGAAAAGTTGCCTTTTACTGTGTCTGGAATACCATCTGCTGAGTGGTTAATACACAGGGTCATCAATCTGCCTATTTCCACACTTCACTTCACCTTCTGTTTAAAACACATTCTGGTAAGCAGATATGAAAGGCTGGGAGATAGTTACATCCATGAGGTGTGGGAGCTACCCTTCTCGTACAAATGTCTCAGTGGCATGAAAGAGGTCTTTCTTAGCGGTAGTGAATGCAAGACTTCTGTCAGCCATTCGATGGTTTGTAAACAGCTGTCCTTGCATGGGGTGTGCCTGCAGCAAATTTGGCTTGGTATCTGAAGGGAGTTCCAGTCCCCTTGATTAGACTTTCATTCCAGGTGCTTTCAAATGGCAGCTATGTCCTCCTCAATGGTAAAGACTGTTGTGGGATGCGAGCCGGAATAGTTTATGTTGTTTCAGTCTCTAAGATTGTTACATGCTGTGGGAACATACTTTTTCCTCCCACTAGAATAAAAAAGGTAACGGACATTTGGCCTCATATTGCTACTTCTAATGTGAATTTTATCAAGTTGAGCAGCCTCAAGGCTTTATTGTTTAAAAAACATGCGGCTCTCACATTTGCACGCAAAACCTATGCACTTCAGTTGGCGAGGTCATCAGAAGAGATACAGTCCCTTTTAAGTACAAGCTTTCCGAGACACTTTGGTGAACTCGTGGGACGAATATTTTATGTGTCCAATACTGCTGGAATCACAAATTTCTTTAAGGCTGTTGGTTCTGGTTTAGTTCACATCTTTCCTCCATATTCGGTTTAGTACCATCTGCCATCCACTCAATTTTCTCCAGCATTTTCGGGGGATTTACAATAACTTTGGCTATGATTGTTGGTGTTTTGCTGTTGCTATTTTTTTATGTGCAATGGCTGTCCCTCCGCAACAAGAAGGAATGAAAGTGCTCCCAACAGCGCAGCTGTGTCGTGACCGGATGATGCAGTATTTCAGAGCAACACACCTGAAGCAATTGGAGTGTGACTGGTCTCTGTCATTCAGACCGGTTTTACATTGTGTGCAGTCAGTGTTTTAGTGCCGCTGGTGCCTTTTTGAACATGCACTGGAAGCTTGTCTTTCTACGCAGCACTTGCTTTCACTGGACCCTGATCTGTTGATGTTCTCGCTGAGGGTTCATTACCACACGTGTGCGTTTGCTATGGGAAGCTACTTATGAGCTTCTCTTCCTTGAGAATGAAGCTTTTAACTCATTATTGGGCACACGACGGCTGAGTTCCAGGCTATGGAACACAAATACTCCTTGGTCCTTCTCGGCGATGCCTTTGAAATTTTAACACCTGCCGAAGTGGAAGATTTCCTGTGCTCCATTGTCCCAAAACAGATTGGAAACTCTAAAATTAACTCTGACTCTTGAAATTCGGTCCCTTTTTTATGCCACATGTTAATATTTTAAATTGTACTTTTAATATGTCATGTGTCCTTTGAACTTGCCATTATTGACATTCTTTACATATATATCTTAGGTTGAGTTTTAGTAGCTTTTTATATGTATTTAGGCTTTGAACCACCTTCAACCGACAAGGGGAGGGTGTTGTGTAGCCATTTTAGTTACAGTTTCATACACGTTATTTTAACATACTAGGCCTGCTGCTGTGCACTTTAACCTAGATATATTTTATTCGGATTCATTTTATTATTGTTACAGTAACCACTTTTACGGTCTTGTTTTATTTTCTCTCTATCTAGCTGTTTTTGCCTAGGCCAGCACTCTGTTCATAAACAAGACATTGTTGCTTACTCTGTGCTTCTTCCAAGGCTGTAGTAAGATAGGTTGCCGATGGACATGGGATAAAGTTTTGTCTGACATTCATAGAAAACACACATCCTTACGTAGGGACATTTTATCAGAACACCAGCTGTTTTATTATAAAACACTTCCCTGTCCCTTAACACGTTGGAGGGAGATTCCAGCCAGAGAACCACAACTGTATGCTGATTGCTGAATGCTTCGCTACAACTGCTTATGCAGACTTCAGGCCTTTGATATGGTATGGAGGATAATGTCTTCCCAGTGGAACCTGATGGGAAGAATTAGAGCTTAACACGCTGTGCTCTATTATAGCCTAGGTAGGAATTAGTCTATTAATTCTAATGACAATATGGTAGCGTTATTTCTATGCTTTACTCTCCTTGTCACAATTTTAATCTTGACATGCTGTATCATCCTGGTTATTGCAGCCCATGCTTTGCTATCTAAAATGCAGTTGCTTCATTAAAGTATTATTGAAACATATACTGCCTCTGTTTTTCATTGTGTATTTGAGACTAATGTAACTGAGAGAAACAGATGAGACCTGAGTGACCACGGTTTCCCTGAGAAATCAATTATGCCATGCGCCTAGCTGGCCAATCATCCCGCCCTTGGGTGGAGATGAGGCACTGCTAGCTAGCTGGAGCAAAATATGGATTGGAGCGACAGGTGTCACCAGTAGTGGGTCAGACCCAGTCTCCCACACTGCAGGCGATCCTGTCGCTCGTAATCCAATAGCCTCATTAGAATAATGAAAGCCTACATGACAACCTACCCCTGGAGATTACCCCTGGCTAAGGCCTCATTGGCCTCCCCGGTAGAGGGGCCACCAATGGGGGTTTTCTTAGGACAGACAAAGTCCCCTTTCTTGTGTCCAAGCTGGGAATACTCATAGCAACAGGGTTGAAAATCGGGTGCCCTTGGCCCCCACTTGATCCTCCCTCCTTCCTATCAGAATGGACATGGGAACCTTTATATTCCCTCATCCTGCGATCTGTCTGTGTCTCCCTTGACCTCTCCCTTCTTCTGTTGGGGACCCTGTCCAACCTTGACTGAGTCTCCCATATACAACCTCTTTTGGACCATGGTGCTGAGCCAGTGGTCCGCCTCATTGGCAAGCTTCCTGGGGTCAGTAAGCTTAGTGTCAACCAAGTGCTGGTGCAGCTCTGGTAAACATTGACCAGACAGTACTCCTTTACAATCAAATTGTACAGCCCCTGATAGTCTGTTACCTCGCTGCCCTTCACTGAATCATCTGGTGCTCTGCAGAAAAAATCAACATACTCCACCCAAGTATGAGACCCCAGTTTAGTATTCTCCCTACACTTTACCCTGTAACTCTCTGGGGTGAGACTACACCTCCTGGTCAGGGCATCCTTCATGGGAGGTACCTCATCCGACCCTCTTCTTCTAAAACCAAAAAGGTGTCCTCCCCTCCACTGAGAAATACTTCCACAGGCCTGACCCCCAATCTCTCTCAGGGACCCTCCTGTACATCCTCAGTGCCATCTCATAACCCCTGAACCAGTGGTCTTTGTAATCCCGCACAACAAAATATTTCACCACATCCTTGGAAATATGTTCCTTTCTCTGAGACTGCACTGTAGAACTGCTGACATTACAAAAAAGTAATTATATTTGGGATGTTTATAATTTCAAACACTCAACCACACCTGCTCTCCGAAAAGTATTGTGAACGTTTCAAAGTAGGTTACCATGGTAACAGAGCTACAGGAGCATGGGAGAAAGAAAACAAAAAAGACTAGACTGTGAATGTGAATTCACTGTGCTCATAAAATAAATGCTGAATATGGTTTGTTTGGGTGCAAGTTTAGTCAATTATACCAAATGGAGTATGGTTGGTGACTGGAGGTGTAAAGCAGCGAACAAATAGATTGCTATTGAATATTTTACACAAGAGAGAGCAAACTTTAACACAGATTCTTCAGAGAAACCAAACTGTGTTTGTATTTGCTTTCGTCGCACTCACTACAAAAGCCAAACTCGCAAAGTAGTCGTATTCTCAAAAAGTGAGCAAGAAAGTAGAGAGAAGTGGCAGGATATTGGCTGTATATTTATTTGTGGAGGAACACTTTGATTTGGCAACAAAGAAAACTATACGTAAGTATTGTTATGAGAAGTTAGAGGATAATAAAATGCCAGCTAGGGTGTTACATAACAAGTTAGAATTGCTGTCAACCCCAGGCGAACTTCAACAATTAAATGTTCATGAATCAATTCTCATTAAAACTATACACCCTTTACAAGCAATATTTTGAATGGAACCGAAGATGGGGAAATTATCACCAACAGAGCAGCAGAAAGGGTTTACAGGAAGAGTTGTCTACTTACCTTTAGATATTAAACTGAATATTGAGACTGTGGGTGTACAGAGAGATATCGATGAACCACTCAAAATTCTAGTAAATGATATGCCTACCAAAAACGATAAATCTGGCAAGAGTTCATGGATTTTAGTAAAGTCAAAAAAGCCACATTATACTTGAAACAAAATAATGCTTATTACAAAAATGTTGATGTTTTTGGATATGTGAATTGTATTGATGATGAAACATAAACATCAAGCGCACTAATTGAAAAAGTGGATAGATGCAAATTGGAAGAAATATATGAACACTGAAGTATCCATCCACTTAATTCCAAAGAAGTTATTGATGATGCTATTGATATCTTTCAAATGAAACAAGCAAAAGGAGCTCTTTTGAGTTTGTGGGAAAAAAGTTTAGAAGCTTTCTATTTTCTTCACCTATTTCCCACTGGAGTAGGTGGCTTGTATGATAACCTGCCTGTACAAATACCAGCAGCTAGATACAGGTCAACTAGACTATATTCAGAGGACCCTAAATTTCTACAGCGTATTCCCTATATATTACATACATTTTTTTAGAATGACTTGTCTCGACCATCTTATGCTGTAAACCATGTTTTAAAGACAGGAGTAATCTACAAACTCTTTCTGCAAGGGAATTTGTTGCCAAAGTACAAGGTAAGGATGAAAAGCTGGAATACAATTCAATTCATTTGATGGTATGTCATCGTGGTACTAATGAGTATTGGTATCGTCGTCATGGAGAACTTAAAAGTATGTTGTGAAACTAAGGTGCACCTACCTGGTTTATGGCACTTAGTTGCTCAGAGTGTGCATGGGAGGATTTACATGAGTTTTTAGGAAAACCTAACATCAGTGACATCCATTTGAAGCCAGCAGGAGAACTTTTCACTTTGGGTGGTGCTTATGTTTGTAGGTATTTTAACCACATATTTCAAGCTGTGCTGGGTTTCATATGCAATAAAACAAATTATCCTCTTGGTGAAGTTACAGATTTCTTTTGGCGTAAAGAGTACCAAGGAAGATGTGCTCCTCATACTCACATGCTGTTATGGATAAAAGATGCATGGAATGTTGGAACCAACAATGATGAATCTGTATTGTCTTTCATACAACAATATGTGACATGCACTATACCAAACGATAATGCTGATAAAGGCCTAAGACAACAAGTTCTACTCTTTCAAACCCATAGATGTGGCAAGCATTGTTGTCAAAGATACAGATGTAAGTGAACATTTTATACAAAGTGTCATTTTAGATTTCCAAGAACTATCATTTCCAAAGTAAGAGTGAACAGCTTGTTAACTACAGTCAGACATACACTGATACAAAAATCAGTGAAAAATTAATGTAATCTCAGAAGAACAAAGGGATCCAAGTACATTGATGACCATAATTCTGTCATTCTGAAATTGTGGAATGCAAATATGGATATACAATTTGTTGCAGACAACTCCATTGCTGTTGTTCAGTATGTCACTTCATACATTACAAAATCAGAGAAGACAGAGATAAAGGAAATGTGGGAGGAGATTTCTGCAGAAAAGTCTTTCTCCAAGAAATTGTACAGCTTTGGTTTGAAAATGCTTTCACATACAGAGATACATTCCTGTACATCCAGTAACAGGTTAAGCTCAGCCGATTTGTACTCAAAGTCCAGAAGAATTGTTTGGGTCAGTCTAGGCCTTACAAGCATACACAACAGTGTTGAAGACTTTCTTGGAAATCAAGTACCTAGCAGAGTTTGATCCGGAAAGTAAAGTTAAAAACAAATATGTTGGATACTTACTTTCCAAGAAGGAGTCCACACCTTGAAAACATATGTCTTTACGAGTTTCTGTAACACCATAGCGATAGAAACAAACAGAAAAAGTAGATGAAAAGAAATATGCATTACTTGGTTGTGATGGTTGTTCGGTTTGACATACGAAAAGAAGTTTAATAAACCACAGGACACTTAGTTGTCAAACTCCTGAGAAAAAGGAGTTTTTCTATTTGGCACTTCCGTAACTAATTAAGCCTTGGTGTTCTTAATCGGAGTTTCTTGGACATTATGACTGCTACGAAGATTCTTTAAACACTGTGAAAGATAGCATTCAGTGTTCAGTCTTTTCCAACTACATGAAAATGTTAAATGATAAGAATGAACAGGAGGAAACATTTGCTGCTGAGATAGCAAAGGACAGTTCACAAAACCGCCAAAGTTCAGGACCTCCAAGTCAAGGCCCTCTTGGGCAATGATTGATTGAAAATGAATCTGCCCTAGTCATAATTGAGGTGGAGACTGCAATGAAACAAGAAAGACAAGAACGTGTTGTTAGTTGGACAACTGAATAATGAACAGAAACAAATATATATGGAGATAAAAGAAAATATAGAGCATGGGTTTCTCCATTAAAAAAGATTCAACGTAAGTGTTCAACAGTTAAGCCAATTTTATTATTCGTCAGTGGTCAAGCTGGTAATGGGAAAATCTTTTTAAATGAAGTTCTCACCTCTATCTACATAGGACACAGACTCAAATTGTTCATGTGTAGTAACAGCGCCAACTGGATTAGCTGCACACAACATTGAAGGAATTACTTAGCATCATCTACTTATGCTACCTGTAGAACAACAAACTGGAGCATCAAAAGTTGTCTGGGGGAGCGTGTCATGAAGTTTCCGGAGTACTGAAGAAATTAAAACTTTTAATTATCGATGTGGTGAGCATGATCTTAAACTTAATGCTTGCCTTTGTCCATGCGAGAATGCATCAGATTCTGAAGACAGACTATGAAGTACTGTTTGGAGGAAAGTACCTAATTGTGTTTGGCGATCTATTGCAGCTTACTTCTGTAAAAAGACAGCCTGTGTTCAAGATACTACTTCATGATTAAACTTGGAATTCCTTGGGAAGTATTGGAAAACTGGATATTTGGATAAACTTCCAATTCAAAGAACTACTTAGGAATATGTGTCAAGCATCAGATATGGAATACAGAAATGTTCTGAAGGATAGGAAGAGTTCTCACGAAGAGGGGAAACGTTCCTTAGAAAGACAACTTATAAAAAAATATTAACTACAAACAAGTCAGCAGCAAAGCTAATGTTCAATTTCAGTGAACAAGGAAAATCCATTGTCTGTCTAGCGCCTAAATTTCAGGAGTGCTCATCCTTTAATGAACAATTACTAAAACTAGAGAAAGAACACATTTTGGACGTTACAGTATTCAACAAAATAGAGCTCTACGGAGTTACAGTGCTCCTAAGTGAAAAACTACAAGCAAAAGTGGACTCACTGGAGAAATCTCTTTCCAGAACATCAGGATTAGAAAAGAGTGTACATGTTTGAAAAAAATGTAGGGTAATTTTGTGGCACAGTTTAAATGTTGAGGAAGGATTAGTTAATGGTGCTATGGGTAAAGTAATTGATTTCATTCTGTTTCCTAACAGAACTAAGGTTGAAACCTAATAATTCAATTTGATCAAGTTGCAGGTGTAAAAGAGATTGCTACGTCTCTTACAAGTTTCCTTCATGTAAAAGACTTGTATGTTAGGAATAAACAGTTCCAGTGTCTCTAGCATATGCTGTAACAATTCATAAATCACAAGGTTTAAGTGTAGATGCAGCATTCATTAATATTGGTACTACTGTGTATAAGGAAGGCATGCCATATGTATCCTTAGCGAGGGTTAGAACATTGCCCGGTTTGTATCTGGTAGACTTTGAGACAGTAAAATAAATGCGGATTCAAGTTGTGTCAACGTATACAACCAATTGAGAAGTGTTTATGCCCCTCATTTAGGACAGTATCCAGTTTATGAAAAACCTAGGATCTTCCCAAAGAGAAAGCTTTTGAAGGATCATAGTGATGTTGTTAACAAAAAGAGCAGGAAAGACAAGGAGGTTTTCAAGAACAAAAGCTACTATGAATGCTGGTGATATTGTTTGTTACCAGTTCTCAAACCCTTCTGGTGTCAAGTGCTATGCCAATGTGGTTCTAAATGCACTGTTGTCTTTACCTCATCTTGTTCACTCAATTTAACAAGTAAAAACAAAAGATTGGGCTCTGCACTTTGCTTTGTTAGAATGTTTGTGAAGTGATAGAACTAAAACATTTCCTGCTTCTCATATTAGAGATCTTGTGAAAGTGTGCACTGTAAAACTGTCAATTTTGGCAGGTTGTTAAAGAAGCATCACAGAATAATCCCTGCGCAGATTGTCAATTAGATCTTCTATCAACTTTGAATATAGGAAGAAGCAGCAAATATATAATCCTAATGCTACAGCGATGCACAGCAGATGGAACTAAATTGGAAACACAAATTACAAAATGTAAAGCTGGATATATCTCTATTTCTGGAGAAAAATATACCTGTATAGCTATTATTTTTCATGAAGGACTAACTATTGCACATGGACACTAAAATTTCCCTAACAAATACAACTGGATGGTCAGAGTATAATGACAGAAAACTTGCATTCAAGCAAACATTACGTTATAAACTCCCAAATTTCCTACCTTCTGTTTCTTGACCTGAAATCCTAAGGAGGATTACTACTCAAAAAGTGAAATACAATGAATACAATGATTTATGACATCATTTGGCCTACTAAGGGCGAAGTCTATATAAGGAATTTCAAATACTGATATGCATTTAATCAAAGAACAAAACAACATAGATGCCACTAAATTGGGAACACACATCACAACCTAAAAACCAGGAGAAGCAACTATTTAATCGATAATGAAAAACTGCTAAGGTCATCTTTTATGAAAAAGTTAGTATTATTTGTGGATATTGAATTTGTTTTTAAAAACTTAAACAGGATATTTACAATATCATAAGAAGAATGTCATAATCAAACAAGAGGGACAAAGTTATAAAAATAATTAGAATTGGAACACTGAAATACTCTTCTTCTAGTTGATGAATTACCAGTTTCTATGACATCGTATGGCCTATAAGGGGTGATGTCTTTATAACGCATTCCATATGCTACTATACTTTAGAGAAAATTATTCTATTGTAACAATAGTAATAAGAAAGTACTTATCTTTTGCATATGTTTGTTTAAATTAGTTAAGTATAGCTAAAACAATCAGATACATTATTATAGTGACTGCAATGCATAGTATAGCTAATGTACAGTGACATACTGTACAGTTCTGGATTTTTTCTACAATCTATGTGATTGTTTTTTCCCCACTGTTCAATGATGATTCTTTACACAAGAAATCATGTATGGTGTAAAGGAATGGAAGCTGACAACAGTAAAAAAGGGAACATAAAATGTTTAAATGAATATACTGACACACCCATGCACATACTGATACAGACACTAACACACCCAGGAACACAATTATTTATGCACTCACACTGCACTCACAAACACACTAATAGATGCACAGTCACATGCAGGCACACCCTGATAAAGACACCGATACACCCAGGGACATTCTGATTCATACACTGATACATCCAAACACATACTCATTCTCACACTCACATACCCCGGCACACAGTAATACATACACTATCACACCCAGGCACATACTGAAGCAGACACTGACACACTGAGGCACACACTGATGCATAACTATTGCACCAAGACAAATACACTAAAATCCCCAGGGCCATACTTTTGTATATAGTGACACACTCAGGTACATACTGATACAGACACTGAAACCTCCCAGGCACACACTCATGCATACACTAACATACCCATGCACACACTAATGTATACAATATCACATCCAGGCACATACTGACATGCATGCTGACATGCCCAGGCGCACATTGACACATACACTGACACACCTGACACACCGAGGCACACACTGATGCATACACTGATGCACCCAGGCACACACTGATGCATACACTGACACACCCAGGCACACATTTATTTATACACTATCACACCAAAGCAGACACTCATGCATACATTATGGGGGTTATTCTAACTTTGGAGGAGGTGTTAATCCGTCCCAAAAGTGACGGAAAAGTGACGGATTTACCACCAGCCGTATTACGAGTCCATTATATCCTATGGAACTCGTAATACGGCTGGTGGTATATCCGTCACTTTACCGTCACTTTTGGGACGGATTAACACTCCTCCAAAGTTAGAATAACCCCCTATGTGTATACTGACACACACAGGCACATACTGATGTAGATACTGACACACCCAGGCACACAGTAATGCATACACTAACACCCCAGGCACACCCTGACAAATACACTAACATACCCAGGCACACACCCATGCCTACACTAACATACCTAGGCATACAATAACACATACACTACCACACCAGGCACAATTTAAAACACCCAGGCACTCACCTAAACATACACTGACACACCCAGGCGCACACTGATGCTTATACTGACATGCCCAGGCACACACTCATACATACATTATCACACCAAGGCAGACACATGCATACACTAACATTCCCAGGCCCACACTTGTGTATACACTGGCACACCCAGGCACATACTGACACAGACTGACACATCCAGGCACATAGTAGTGCATACACTAACATACCCAGACACACAGTGACACATACACTGGTACACACTCATGCATAAACTAAAATACCCAGGGACACACTAATACATACACTATCACACCCAGGCACATACTGACTCACCCAGGTACTCACTGACACACCCAAGCACACACTGATACATACACTAACATACCCAGGCATATACTCATGCATACAGTCACTCATCCAGGCACACACTGATCTATACACTGACACACCCAGACATACATTGATGCAAATATTGACACACCCAAGCAAACACTCATACATACGCTGATACAGAAAGAAACACAGTAGTGCATACACTAACATATCAGAGCACACACGGGTGCATACAATGACAAAACCAAGAAAGCACTCATACATATGCTGATACACCCAGGAACACACTAATGCATACACTGACACATCCAGCCATACATTGATGCATAGACTGACACACCCAAGCAAACACTCATACATCTGCTGATACACCAAAACACACTAGTGCATACACTAACACATCCAAGCACACACTGATTCATACACTGACACAGCCAAGCACAAATTAATATATACACTAACAAGCCCAGGCACACACTCATACATACACTGACATATCCAGGCACCCACTCACACATACACAGCCAGGCACACAGTGATACATATACTAACGTGCTAAGATATACTAAAGTATTCATTCATATACCCAATAACATACACAGAAGCATACACTATAATAATAAAGAGACAGAGTCATCTCTTTCATTGATCAAATTGTGGTTCTAACAAGAATTTTGTTTATTAATTGTTTTCTAAAGTTTTTTATTTTTTATTTTTCATGAAAAAACTAAACAATTCACAAAAAATGCAAACAAATAAACTGGATGGAATGATGACAACGGGGGAAACCGCCAACACATACAGCCACTTTAACACACCAACCGCCACGGCGGTAGCAACAAACACCGCAACGGTAACCGCCAACAGCCAGGCGGAAGACAATGTACCACCCACAGTATTACAACATGCCTATCCGCCAGATTTTCTGGGGCGGTACCAACGCCATCAAAAGCACAGTGGAAACAGAACACTGAAGGGAAACGACCCGCCACTCGTCACTCAAGGAAGAACCACAATGCCATGAAGCCCAAGCTGCACTTTTTTCCAATGTTGGTGTACCTTCTCATACACCAGGAACACGAACGCCGGTGAAGACGACCACGGTGAACACTGCACCTAGCACACAAGGGATGGGGGAAGGAAAAAAAGAGTGACACACACACGCAACACCCCCACTCCCACCCCCACCCCAATACCACACACACAAACGGATGCAACAACATCACATATAAACTGTAAACTTCGTACTTGTATAGCGCTCTTTTACCCTGAGGGCATCTTGGCGCTTTTACACATACCGCTGTGGAACCCTTCCTGGCTTTCCCTGTGAAGTGCCCACTCCTGGGCACCCCCAAGGTGAAGCCAGGCATCCCTAGCGCTGTTGGGGCCGTTGTGGAGATTAAGCAATCTATTGCCCAGAGTTACAGAGTGGGACCCCATGATTAAATTGGCACTGACACGAGAGTTATCAGGTCTGAGAAAATTGAGCCCAAGACCCGCCTAGGTGGGAATTGATCCCTGGTCCCAGGCCACACCTCTGCATCAGGGTCTGCCGCTCTAACCATTGAGCCACACTTCTCCACACCCCGTAATCCTTAGGAATAATGCAAGGACAAAAGGAATGGAGTAAAATGAGTGTGACAGTACAGCTTTAGATAAATAAGTCCTTAAACAATATACAGTATGTACAATATATGCAAAAGGAGGGACAATGCCCACTCCAAAATGTTCGTGGCCCACTAGGCCAGAACACATAGGCCAATGCCACACTTGACTCCTGCCTCAATATTGAGAGAACACTTCAGGGTCATCAGGTCGAAAAAACACAGGCACCTCAGGGGAACAGGGAATGGGGGGCACCTCAGCTGGAAAATGGTACAACGCCACTGGCCTGGAGGGGCCTCCATGCCCACTGCTTGCTCCTGGGTAGTTCAAGGCCACAGTCTCTCAAGTGGGTGGTTTGCCCACTGCTTGGCCCTGGGCAGTGCAAAGCCACAGTCTCTCTAGTGGATGGTTTGCCCACTGCTTGGTCCTGGGGAGTGCAAAGCCACAGTCTCTCAAGTGTATGCCTTCTTCGACTGGGTCTGGAGGGGCCTTGTGCCCTGTGTCTTTCATCCTGGCAAGGAGGGGCTGGTGGATGCCTTCTTCCACTGGTTCTGGAGAGGGCCTTGTGCCCAGTGTGCTTCATCCTGGCAAGGAGGGGCTGAGTGGGTGCCTTCTTCCTCTGGTGCTGGAGGGGGCCTTGTGTCCAGTGTGCTTCATCCTGGATGGGGCAAGGTCACAGTCTCTCACCTGTGAGTCACACCGACAGGTGTTGCAGGGGCCAGGATGCGCTGCAGCCCACCACTATACACTGCTCGTCGGTAGTGACGGCTGCTCAGTGGATGCCAGTTGTGCTGCAGGTGGCGGTCCCTTCAGTGGTGGTGGTAGCCTCCAGGCCTTCACCTGCAGTCTCGGACGGCTGCCCACTGGGGCTGCTGCTGCTGGCAGTGGTGCTGCTGGCAGTGGTGCTGCTGGCAGCGGTGCAGGTGGCAGTGCTGGCTGTGGTGGTGGTAGCCTCCATACCTTCACCTGCAGCCTCGGATGGCTGCCCACTGGGGCTGCTGCTGCTGGCAGTGGTGCTGCTGGTGGTGATGCAGGTGGCGGTGCTGGCCGTGGTGCAGGTGGCGGTGCTGGCCACGCTGCAGGTGGCGGTGCTGTCAGTGGTAGTGGTAGCCTCCAGGCCTTCACCTGCAGCCTCGAACGGCTGAAGTGCCATGGCTGGTGTTGTGTGCCCCTTCCTGCCCTTGGCAGAATGTGGTGCCTCCTTGCTTCTGCCAGCTGCTGTCTTTTTCTTGCCCTTGCTGGCTGGTAGTACCTTCTTCCCATTGCTGGCTGGTGTCCCCTTCTTGCCCTTGCTAGGTGGCGGACCCTTCTTGGCCTTGGCAGGTGGTGCTGGCACACTGGCTGGGCTGACAGGTGCCTCTTTGGAGCCTCTCACACCTGCAGTTGCTGCAGAAAGCACATTGGCCATGGACTGGGTGGCTGAGGTGCTGGGCTGGGTTCTGGCCACCCTGTCTGAGGTGAAGGTCGAGGGAGGGGGGGTAGGGAACAGGTCAATGTTGGCGAGGAAAAGCTTCTTAGGGACACTGGGGCGAGAAGAGGGTGAAGGTTTAGGTGTGGAGGAAGAGGGAGTGGTTGTAGGAGGTGTCAGTCTGCTGTGTTTGGGTGCAGGTGCAAGGGCTGGATGCTGTTCTGAGGTGGATGGCTGTTGGGTGTCTGAGTGCTTACGTTTGTGTACTTTGGGAGGAGGGGTAACAGACACAGTGGGAGAGGACACAGGGGACGTGTGCATGGATGTGGGGGTGGTGACTGCCAGTGAGGGGCACGTAGTGATAGGCGTGCTGGTGCTGGAGGTAGTGGATGAGGATGCAGTGCATGCAGGTGTGAGTGGAGACGCTACTTGGAGGGAGGTGGATGACAAGGAGGAGGGGGACACAGTAGAGGCAGTGAATGTTGGTGTGTCTGCATGTGGATGTTGCTTGTGTGAGTGCCTGTGAGATGAAGTGTGGTGCTTGTGTTGCCTGAGCCACTTCTGTGTGTTGAGTTGGGTTGATTGCTGGTCTGAAGGTGTGCTTGGGATAGGATGTGGTTGAGGGGATTGGGACTGGGTAGAGGAAGTTGGAGGGGGGGGGGCTGGAGACAGGGACAATGGCTGCCATCAGTGAGTTGGCCAGAGCCTGGAATGCTCTCTGTTGGTCCGCCATGCCAGAGGGAATGCCCTCCAGGTATGCATTTGTTTGTTGCAGATGCCCTGCTAGACCTTGGATGGCATTCAGTATGGTTGACTGCCTAACAGAGAGGGATCTCAGGAGGTCAATAGCCTCATCACTGAGGGCAGCAGGACTGATGGGGCAGGGCCTGAGGTGCCTGGGGCAAAGGAGATGCCCACCCTCCTGGGTGAACGGGCTGGGGAAACACACTGAGGGGCTGCTGGGAGGGCAGTGCTGGTACGGGGGTGGCGGCTGTACCTGTAGTTGGGGGTGGGCACAGAGGTGTCCGCCAGGGGGCTTCCATCGGAGGAGGTGTCGTTGTCAGTACTGTCCCCTCCTGTCTCCGTTGTGGGGCTCCTGTCACCCTCCGTCCCACTGGTGCCCTCACCGTCAGTAGATTCAGCCTCCAGGCCCATGTGAGATGCAGCTCCCACATCGCTGGTGCCTCTGCTCCTCCGCCAGATGATGCTAATGCACACAAGGACAAGGTGACAAAACAAAAAGGGGGGAGAGACAGAGGATACACTTGGTCAATGCCAGCAACAACACTACTGTTGGCATACACAACTCCCAGGGAACAGCCCTATGCACTAGGCCATGCACTACCAGTTACAATGCTAGTCACCAGCCCATGTGGTACAATGCCTTACGCCATTAGCTGCACACCTGAAACCCAGAGGACCCTGCCCAGTAGTAGATGCCCACTAACATTATTGGGGTTGGAGTGCATCTGAGCATGCCCATCATTGAAAATACCCTGCCATGTTCGCCCTGGCCTAGGAGCACCCACAGCCCACATCCCCCACCAAGGTAATACCTTAACGCGTGCCAAGTCATGATTCAGAATCTGTACTCACCCCCTTGTGGCTGCTGTGATGCCTTCAAGCGCCCATCCAACTCCGGATAGGGCACCGCCAGGATGCGGAACATCAGGGGTGTCAGGGTATGATGGAAGGCATCCCTTACTCGTTGGGAGGCCAGCCCCAGCTGGGCCTCTGCTGTCTTCCTTTCCCAGCGGTGCAGGTCCTCACACCATTTGCAGCAGTGGGTGCTCTGCCAGTCAAAGACCCCCAGGGTCTGCACCTCCTTTGTGATGGCACGCCAAATACCCTTTTTCTGAAAAAACAGCAGAAAAGGTATTAGTCATACCGTCCGGACTGCTATAGTCATCGCCCACCATATCTCCCCATCCTCTTACGCACATACATTGACCACCATACATGCAGCACTCTGCCCAGGACCCCCCCGGCCCCTCTCCCCCAAGAGGCTTACACACACAGCAATCCATACATTCATGTCCCAAGCATCATGTTCACAATGGACTCACCTGTTTGTCTGGAGGACCCTAGAGTAAAGGGTACTGGGGTAGGACCCCATCCACCAGTCTCTCCAACTCCTCCGAAGTGAAGGCAGGGGCCCTTTCCCCAGACACTCGAGCCATTGTTGCTTCCAGACACAGCACTCGCAGTGTAGGACCTCTCCTGTTGAAGGTGAGATAGCAAGTGAGTGAACAGATAGAAAATGGAGGTCACGTCAGCTGCGGTGCATACCGTCACAGCCGGCATACAGTGCCATTGTCTCATGGAACCCATAGGCTTCAACGATAACCAATGCGGTGTTGCACGGCGGTCTTTGACCCCCGACCGCAACGGCGCACAACGCCAGTGGAATTACCTCATTTCCACTTGTCCCTCCTCACAGGTCAGGCAGCCGCCATTTGAGGTGGGCACAGGCCATGGCACCTAACTGCGTCACAGCAGACATTGGCACATCAACTAACTTATGAGTTCACATACTGTTTCTGTAAAGCAAAAATTGCTTATAAATGTGGAAATATGTTTGAATATGACCCATGTACAGACCCCTGGTGGACCTGGCGACAATGGAGAACAGGCACATTATCCTGACCTACAGACTTGATAGGGCCACAATGTAAGAACTGTGCACCCAATTGGAGCCAGACCTGATATCAGCTATCCGCCACCCCACAGGCATCCCCCCTCTAGTGCAGGTCCTGTCAGTGCTCCATTTCCTGGCAAGTGGTTCCTTCCAAGCGACAGTGGCCATGGCATCAGGGATGTCACAGCCTTTTTTCCAAACGTGCTGACCAGCGTGTTGTCTGCCCTGATGAAACACATGCGCAGCTACATCGTATTCCCCCAGGTGGAGGATTTGGCCACATTGAAGGCTGACTTCTATGCACTGGGACATATCCCCAGCATCATTGGTGCCATTAATGGTACACATATTGCATTTTCCCCCCCTCAGAGAAATGAACAAGTATTCAGAAATAGAAAAAGCTTTCACTCTCTGAATGTGCAGATGGTGTGTTTGGCGGACCAGTACATCTCCCATGTCAATGCAAAGTATCCTGGCTCTGTGCATGATGCCTTTATTTTGAGGAATAGCAGCATCCCATATGTGATGTCTCAACTCCAGAGGCACAGGGTGTGGCTAATAGGTGAGCCCATGGACCCCACCCAGTTGATGTAGGTATATGGGTGTGGGTTTGGCCCTAAGGGTGAGTGTGTACCTAACAGGTATCCCTCGATATTTGCAGGTGACTCTGGTTACCACAACCTCTCATGGCTACTGACCCCAGAGAGGAATGCCAGGATAAGGGCAGAGAAACGTTACAATGAGGCACATGGGTGAACAAGGAGAATCATTGAGCGAACCTTTGGCCTCCTGAAGGCCAGATTCCGGTGCCTCCATCTGACAGGTGGATCCCTGTACTACTCACCCAAGAAGGTGTGCCAGATCATCGTTGCATGTTGCACAACCTGGCGTTGAGACGCCGGGTGCCCTTTCTGCAGGAGGATGAGCCTGGGGATGGTCGTGTGGCAGCGGTGGAGCCTGTGGACAGTGATGAAGAGGAGGCAGAGGAAGAGGATGTGGACAACAGAACTACACTAATTCAACAGTACTTCCACTGACACACAGGTAAGACACAGTAACTTCACCTTCCATTGCAGTTTTGTGTTTGACATTGGACATAGCAGCCTGATTTCCCCTTTTTCTACGGCCACTTACTGCACCCTTTGGCATCTCTATTTTAAGATCTCTGTGCCCCACTCTTGCTCCTGGTGTGTTTGTTGCTGCCCACTACAGGTCATACCTATGTAAATATTACAGTACATTTGAAATGCAATGTTTACAGTTTGTTAAACTAATACATATATCAAACAATTGGCAGACTCCATTCTTTCATTTGTACTAAGGGTGTTAATTTAGGTGCTAATAAGTTGAGGGATATTGCAAAGGACTGGGTTGCTGATGGAGGAAAGTCCAGGGTAGAGTCCAGTCTCTTTGTATCACAATAGCATTGTCCAAGGGGGCATAGGAAGTGGAGCAATGGCAGTTCAAGTTGGTCAGGGTGACAGAGTGAGACGCAAGGGTGACAATCAGGAGAGTCTTATTTCCTGGTGGGGTTCTTGGCAATGTTTTCTGGCTTCTGCCTGAATTGCAGTGACCGTTTGCGAGGTGGTTCTCCTTCTGCAGGGGGTGGGGTGCTGGTGGCCTGTTGTTCCTATGGCGGGACCTCCTGTCCACTAACGTCGACGGAGGTGGAGGGCTGATCTTCGGTGTGGCTAGTGTCAGGGGCCAGCTGGTGTGCCACTGCGTCCCTCATGGTGTTGGCCATGTCTGCCAGCACCCCTGCAATGGTGACCAGGGTGGTGTGGATGTCCCTCAGGTCCTCCCTGATCCCCAGGTACTGTCTCTCCTGCAGCTGCTGGGTCTCCAGCAATTTGGCCAGTATCTGGCCCATGGTCTCCTGGGAATGGTGGTATGCTCCCAGGATGTTGATGAGCGCCTCGTGGAGAGTCGGTTCCCTGGGCCTGTCCTCCTCTGTCACACAGCAGTCCTCCCAGCTTCCCTGTTGTCCTGTGCCTCTGCCCCCTGAACCGTGGGCCCCCTGCCACTGACCCCAGGTCCCTGATTGTCTTGTGTTTGTGGGATTGCCTGGGTTCCCTGTAGTGGTGGACACACTGCTGATTGATGTGTCCTGGGGACAGAAGGATGAGTCCACTGGGTGGGTGCTGTGGTGATGTTTCCTGAGGGGGGAGGATCTGTGGTGGGTAGGGACTGTGCCTGGGTAACCGACTGTCCAGAGGTCCCTGATGGGCCAGCTTGGTCATCGTGATCCAGGCGTACAGAGCTGCTGGAATCACTGTGGGCCTCTTCTGGTGGGGGACTGGATGTGGCTGGCACCTCCTCTCCGGTGACGTTGAGTAGGGGCCCTGTGGGATGTAAATGCAGTGTTATTGTTTCTGCCTGTGCCATCTTGTGCCTGGGTATGTTTCCCTCTATGGTTGTTATTAGCAAGGCAGCTTTGGCTTGTGTGAGTTGTGATTTGTTTGGCTAAGTGATTGTCACTAGTGTGCATGCTGTGGTGATGGGTGTCCATGCATTGATGTTGCATGCAGGGCTTGGTATTGGGATGGGTGGGTTGTGATGGTGGGGTATATGTGAGGTGGTGGGGTGATGGGGGTGAGGGTAGGGTTTTTTGTTTGTTATGGCATGCAGGTATGGTTGGGGATAAAGTAGTAAAGATTTGACTTACCAGAGTCCAGTCCTCCTGCTCAGGATGCAGTATTGCCAAGACTTGCTCCTCCCATGTTGTTAGTTGTGACCACGGAACATACCTTCCCCCGTAGGTCGTTCCACCTCTTCCTGATGCCATCCCTTGTTCTTGGGTGCTATCCCAGGGCGTTGACCCTGTCCACAACTCTCCACCATTGCTCAATCTTCTTTGCAATAGATGCCAGCTGCACCTGTGATCTGAATAACTGTGGCTCTACCCTGATGATTTCCTTCACCATGACCCTTAGCTCCTCCTCTGAGAACCTGGGGTATCATTGTGGTGCCATGGGTGTAGTGTGAGTGGTGTGTGTGAGGGTGTGTGGGGTGATGTGTTGGGATGTGTGCTGTGAGGTGCGTGGATGGTGTATGGGTGATGGTGTTTTGTGGCTCAGATTCAGTGGGTGATCCTGGCTTGTCTCTCTCTCACTTGCCAAAATCTTTGGGTTGTAAAGGGTTGTGGGTAGTGTGTGTGTGTGTGTCTTATATTGGTGTGGGTGTGGTGTGTGTATGTGTGTCAGGTGTGTGTAGTTTGAATTGTCCAATGTGGTGTAGTTTTGTATGTGTGTGTGTATTTTGAGTGCGGCGGTCTGTACCGCCAATGGTTTACCGCGGTTGAATGACCGCAGGAGTGATTCGTGGATCATGATGCTGTGGGCGCATTTCTGTTGGCGTAACGGTGTGGGTTTTGGTAGCGCCAGTTTATCACTGACCTTTGAGCTGGCAGACTTGTGTGTGTGTCTGTATGGTGGCGGATTACTATGTGTTGGTCATAATACGGGTAGCGGTATACCGCTGCGGTCGCGGTATGTTGACGGCAGTCAGCATGGTGGTAAGCAGCACTTACAGCCAATGTTTTAATAAGGGCCATGCAGCCCCCCTCCTGAGGCAGATCTAGGCCCCAGGGACCCCGTCCCCGAAGGCCTGGCCTAATTTCTTTTTTGTTGGAGCGGGCTCAGGGCCCCCCCCCAGGCCAATCTGGGACCTGGCGACCTCATACCCGGGAAGGAGCCTAATTATTTATTTTTTGGGGGAGGCCTTGAGGAGAACCTGAAGGCCCCCATGGTCCCAGCTGGCTCCTCACCTACTGTGGGAGCCAGCACTGCTGTCACAATGAGGGAGCTGGTAAAGCACCCCACTCTCTGTGAGATCGATTTCCTCTATGTGACTGACTGTATCTCCGTGGCCAGGCACCCAGTGGAATCCTCTGCTCTGATGAAGGGAGAACTGTTTGACAGGTCTCCCTTCACCAGAGCAGAGTGTCTGCTGTGACATGGCGGCAGCTCCATAGCTGCCGCCAAGCCACAACAAACAGTTATGTCCCAGTGGTAGGCTCCTCGGGACATAGCAGGAGCCGGCCCTGGGGGGTGGTGGACCCAAGGGCCATCACTGGCTCCATGAGGGGGGCCACATAGCCTCCCTCCAGCACAGAATAGCCCTGGGGATGTGGTGGTCCCCAGGACTGTAGGGGGTCAGAAATGGACCCCCTTTCTATTGTATTTTTTATTTGCCCCAGGAAGTGGTGGTCCCCGGGGTTGGGGGGGCCTATGTAGCCACCCTGCACCAAATTTCTTAAATGTCTGGGATAGGTGGTGGTCCCCAGGGATGTGGGGAAGGCTGTCAGGCCTCCCCCACATCAAAAAAAGCATTTTGCCCCAGGGAGGTGGTCATTTTGTCAAACAGGGCCAAAGATATGGGCAAGTCAAAAAATGCTTTTTCTATGGAAACTTGGTCCTAACTATAACTACCTAGTGCCGACCACCACTAAGTAATATATATATATATATATATATATATATATATATATATATATACATATATATACACACATATATATATAAAAATGTATATAGATACATTTATATATATATATATATATATACATATATATATATATATATATACACATTTATATATATACATACATACGTATATATGTATATATACATATGTATATATATATATATATATATATATATTACTTAGTGGTGGTCGGCACTAGGTATACATATATTACCTAGTGGCCATTGCCACTAGGTAGTTATAGTTAGGACCTGGGGCCAAATGTATCAAGCCTTTTTGCATTCGCAAACGGTGTGAATGCCCGTTTGCGAATGCAAAAATGCCTTTCAGTATTCATGAAAGGCATTCGCAACACAAATTTAAGGAATAGCTAAAATAGCGATTCCTTAAATTTGCGAGCCTGTTTAGAGAATCGCTAACCGAACACCTGCACTTCCAGATCCAAACCGACCCCAGGACCACCCTCAGAGGAACTCTCATCTAGAGACCCCCTGGACCACGCGCCCTCTTCAGCGACTCTATCACTGACTTCATCTCCCCGCACGCCCTTGACTCGCCAGACTACATCCTCCTCGGTGACCTCAACTTCCACCTGGAGCAGAACAACGACCCCAACACCACCGCCCTGCTCGACAACCTCGCCAACCTCGGTCTCAAGCAACTGGTGATCACCCCCACCCACATCGCCGGACACACACTCGACCCCATCTTCTCCGCCAGCAACCACGTATCCTTCAGCCACTCCTCCACTATACACTGGACCGACCACAGATGTGTCCACTTCACCTTCCGACGCGAGACTCGCCACCTCCGCACTCTACCCATCCCACGCCGACATTGGAACAAAATTCCCACGGAACAGCTTCTCTCCACTCTCAGCGACAACCAACCCACCTTCTCCACCGACCCCAACGACGCAGCCCTCAGCCTCACGCATTGGATCACCAACTGCGCAGACAACCTCGCTCCCCTCAGACGCCTCCCAAGTCAGACCAACACCAAAAAACCTCTCTGGTTCACTGATACCCTCAAGGAATAAAAAAAAACCTGCAGCACCCTCGAGAAAGCCTGGCGCAAGGACCACACCACAGATAACTTGACTGCCCTCAAGAACGCTACCCGCGATCACCACCAACTGATCCGCGCCACCAAAAGAAATTTCTTCACAGACAGACTGGACAAAAACACTCACAACAGCAAAGAACTCTTCAACATTGTCAAAGAGCTCTCCAACCCCAACGCCAAGTGCCATCACGCCCTCACAAGACCTCTGCAACTCCCTCGCCACCTTCCATCGTAAGATCACCGACCTACACGACAGCTTCGGACACCAGACCCAGCCAACCACCACAGAACCTACAACCCCAGCCATCACCCTCAATGCCTGGACTCACATCAACACGGAAGAGACCAAAGCCACCATGAACTCCATCCACTCCGGTGCCCCATCGGACCCCTGCCCACACTTCATCTTCAACAAAGCCGACGACATCATCGCCCGCATCTCCAGACCATCATCAACAGTTCGTTTTCTTCTGCCACCTTCCCCGAGAGCTGGAAACACGCTGAAGTCAATGCCCTACTGAAGAAACCTACGGCGGACCCCAGGGACCTGAAGAACTTCCGCCCCATCTCGCTCCTCCCCTTCCCTGCCAAAGTCATAGAGAAGACCGTCAACAAGCAACTTACCAACTTCCTTGAAGACAACAACCTTCTCGACCCCTCGCAGTCCGGATTCCGAGCCAACCACAGCACAGAAACCGCCCTCATCTCAGTCACTGACGACATCAGAACTTTGATGGACAACAGAGAAACAGTCGCCCTCATCCTCCTCGACCTCTCGGCTGCCTTCGACACCGTCTGCCACCGAACCCTAATATCCCGCCTCCGCTCCACCGGGATCCAAGGACTGGCCCTGGACTGGATCACCTCCTTCCTCTCCAACCGCTCCCAAAGAGTCTACCTCCCACCCTTCCGCTCAGACCCCACCGAGATCATCTGCGGCGTCCCACAAGGCTCCTCGCTTAGCCCGACTCTCTTCAATGTCTACATGAGCCCCCTCGCCGACATCGTACGCAAACACAGCATCATCATCACCTCCTACGCCGACAACACTCAGCTGATACTTTCCCTCACCAAGGACCCCACCAGCGCCAAGACCAACCTGAAAGATGGAATGAAAGACGTCGCAGATTGGATGAAACTCAGCCGTCTGAAACTGAACTCAGACAAAACGGAAGTCCTCATCCTCGGAAACACCCCGACCGCCTGGGACGACTCCTGGTGGCCCATGGCTCTTGGCACCGCACCAACCCCCTCAGACCACGCACGCAACCTCGGTTTCATCCTGGACCCACTTGTCACCATGACCAAACAAGTCAACGCCGTATCATCCTCCTGCTTCCTCACCCTCTGCATGCTCCGAAAGATCTTCCGTTGGATCCCCGCTGACACCAGAAAGACCGTGACCCACGCCCTCGTCACGAGCCGCCTGGACTACGGCAACACCCTATACGCAGGAACCACTGCTAAACTACAGAAACGTCTGCAACGAATTCAAAACGCCTCCGCCCGCCTCATCCTCGACATACCCCGCAACAGCCACATCTCCGTCCACCTGAGACACCTGCACTGGCTTGCCGTCAACAAAAGGATCACATTCCGACTCCTCACCCACGCACACAAAGCCCTCCACAACAAGGGACCCGAACACCTCAACCGTCGCCTCAGTTTCTACACACCCACCCGTCAACTTCGCTCTGCCAACCTCGCTCTCGCCGCCGTCCCTCGCATCCGCCGCACCACGGCAGGTGGGAAATCCTTCTCCTACCTGGCGGCCAAAACATGGAATTCCCTCCCCACCAACCTCAGGACCACCCAGGACCTCTCCGCATTCCGGAGGCAACTCAAGACCTGGCTCTTCGAGCAGCAGTAACCCCTTCCTCGTAGCGCCTTGAGACCCGCACGGGTGAGTAGCGCGCTTTATAAATGTTTATGATTTGATTTATGATTTGATTCTAAATAAGAAATCGCAACTAAGGAATCCTTATTTGCGATTTCTAAACCACATTTAACAAGCAATTCCTTAATGCGATTTGGGCATTAAGGAATCGCTATTACCACCAAGTTGAACTTGGTGGTAACCATGTGCAAATTTTTAAAATGCATTAAAAATGCATTTTTAAAATTGACATGTAACGCACACATGCCCCTTTGGCATGTGTGCGCCTTACATGTCCTCAAATATTTTTTTGAGCTGCAGCAGAGGGGGCCTTAGGCCCCCAGCAACCTGGGGTTTTGCATTTCCTAAATTTCAAATTCGAGTTCGGAATTCGCAATTTGGGAAATGCAAAAAATTAGCAAATATGGGCCCACAGGCCCATAGGTGCGAATGGGGTCTGTATCGCAATTTGCGATTTTTAAGAAATCGCTATTACCGAATCGCAAATATGATACATTGCATTTTGCGAATCAGAAATAGCGATTTCTTAAAAATCGCTATTTCCGAATTGCAAATGCCTTTTTTGTTACATCTGGCCCCTAGTTTCTAGAGTAAGAGTGTTTATTCTTTTACTTGCCTATACCTTTGGTGCTACTTGACGAATCTTCATTAAATTTTCTTTAAAAAATTTGCCACTCATGTGAGCTGCTGTCTGGAAAGTTTTGGGGTGATCCATCAAGCAGGAGCCAAGAAAAGGGGGGGTCCCAATACACTTTTTCTCCATTCATTTTTCCATAGGGATTTTGAACAGCAATAGTGCAGAAATCACTGGACAGAATTACACCAATTCTGGCAGAAAGCTAGGGCCTGGGCCAGAAAGCGACCTTTTGTGTGATCTGGTGTAAATCCGTATAGTAGTTTTAGAGAAATTAAAGAAAATCCAAATTTGTATATATAGGGACGCAAAGGCTTTACTTTAGTGTTATCTCTGGGCATGTTATTTTAGCAACTTGGCCTGCTGCTTGGGCCCTTTAGACTAGTAACATTTTATTCTGCTTCATTTTATTATTTTAGAATCGGCCACATTCATGGTGGTGTTTTATTTTCTTTATGTAGTTGTCCTTTCACCTCGGAAAGCATTACATTACTTAGCACAATAGTCTTAGCACTCTGTGCTTTCCTCAAGGCTGTAGTGAGATAGGATTGTTGGCACAAGTGGTACACTGCGCCTCTAACATTCACAGAAACACACGCATGTTTACAAATGGACATTTTCCCAGAACATTGGTTGTTTTATGTGTCCCATACACGTTAGAGAGAGGTTCCTACCAGATGACCACGACTGCATGCTGTCTGACTTCATTACAGCTGTTTGCTGAGACAACGGATTCCCAGACCCACATGGGGATGGTGTCTTTATAGAGAACAGGACTCTTCACTACCGTCATACACAGGTATGGGCGATAATGTCTTCCCAGGGGGAATCCTGAAGGGTGGATTATGGCTTATCCTGCTGTGCTTTAACATAGGTTAGGTAGGAATTGCATATTTTGTGCATAGTGATGGTGTGGTGGGACTTTTACTGTGTTTCAATTTCCTTGTCACCATCTTGCTTCTAGCATGTTTCATCATACTAATCATTGCATTTTATGCCATTTTATGAAAGACGCAGCTGATTCAATAAATCTTATTGAACCATTTTCTGCCTGTTTGTCTTAGCATGTGTGAGACTAACGTAACTGAGAGAAAAGGATGAGATCTGATCCACCACGATTTTCCTGAGAAGTCATAATGTAATGTGACCGGTTGCCACAAATCGTCCCTGCCCTTAGGCAGAGATGAGGTGCTGCTAGCTGGCCAGAAACGGATTAGGCTGACAGTTGTCACATGGTGTGGGATTGGACTCAGTTCCCCACAATTCAGGTGCTGCTGCCGCCCAAATCCAACATCCTCATTAGCATAATGAGAGCCAATGCTGCGATATCTGTTTGACTGCCAAAACTTCAACAAGGAAGCCGAATCCCCCCCAAAAAAGATGTAAAAAAACAAAAGGGGCCAGGGTAGGGACACCCTGACCCCATAACTTTGGTGCTGGGGTCCCAGAGGAACTCCCCCAGATCTAAAATGTATTTTTATTTAGCTTTTCACCACGATTCGCAGCAGATCAGGCAAAAATAAAAAAAAAGGCACAGCCTCCCGCATTTGCTAATTCTGAAGCCCCGGGTGGGCCAAGTCCTGCTGGCATTCCATTTTAATGCAGGTGGATGCCACCTCCCCTGGGGTAAAAAATAAAATATAAGTGTGGGGGGGGGCACCCAGCCCCCTGCAGCCCCAGGTACCGCCACCTCCCTAGGTCCTTAAACTATTTTGATTTATGTGGGCTACGCAGCACCCCTGCAGTCCTGGGGACCGCTACCTCCCTAGGGATTTATACTAATTTGATGCAGAGGGGTTGTGCGTTCCCCCATAGCCCCAGGGACTGCCACCTCCCCAGGGATTTAAACAAACATGATGCGGGCGGCCGCATGGCCCCCACTACAGCACCGGTAACTTCCACCTCCCTGGAGCACACATTTTAAAACACATAGGCGGTCTGCTTCAGACCCCCAAATTCTACGGACCACCTCCTCTCTGGGGTAATGCTTATTGGAGGGGGGCCATGCAGCCAACCTCATGGAGCCAATAAAGGCACTGTGGACCGTCACCCCCCAGGGTCAGTTCCTGCTGTGTCCCCAGGTGCCCACCCCTGGGACATAGCTGTTTGCTTTCGCTTGGTGGGAGTTAACTGCTTCTACCATGCAAAAGCAAACAAACGGGGAGATTTACAAACATTTTGTTCCGGGTTAGCATCACGAAAGTGACGCTAATAATTTACTTTCCAGAGCAAAACTTGTTTTGCACTGGAAAGTACCCTAAAAGTTACTTAGGCACTCATTACAATCCTGGCGGTAAATCCCACTAACCGCCGTGCTGAAGGCCGACAACATACCGTGGCGGCGGCAGAAATCCGCTACAGGAATTACAACCTGCATCTCGGAATCCGCCACAATACAGACACCCACACAAGTCCGCCACACCAAAGGTCAGTGATAAACTGGCGATAGCAAAACCTACGCCAACAAGAATACAAAGAAGAGAGAGAGAATAGCAAACACAACACCAGCATCCACAGGCACAACACAACATCACTCATACAACATCCATGCAATTCAAACAACAAACCCCAACACAACACATCACACAGCACAACAAACATCACCTCACACATCACCCACACCACACTATGGCACCTGAAAGACACCTCAGGTTTTCAGAGGAGGAGCTCAGGGTCCTGGTGGAGGAAATCATCCGGGCAGAGCCACAGCTATTTAGATCACAGGTGCAGCACACCTCCATAGCCAGGAAGATGGAGCTATGGCGGAGAATCGTCAACAGGGTTAACTCAGTGGGACAGCATCCAAGATCACGGGATGATGTCAGGAAAAGGTGGAACGACCTACAGGGGAAGGTGCGTTCAGTGGTATCCAGACACCAGATTGCTGTACCGAGGGCTGATGGTGGACCAAAAACCTCATCCCCCACAACTAACACCATGGGAGGAGCAAGTCTTGACAATACTGCATCCTAAGGGCCTCGCAGGAGTAGCAGGAGGACTGGACTCTGGTAAGTCATATCTTTACTACTACATCCCCCACCCCACCTGCATGCCATCACGTATCCCCACCCACACCCTCACCCCATCACTCCAACACCTCACATATGCCCCACACCCCAGCCATCCCAATACCAAGCCCTGCATGCAACACCAAAGCATGGACACCCATTGGCAAAGCATGTCCAGTACAGATACCCACACAGACCCCAAAACACTAATCACACAAGGGCAAACACAATAATGCAAGCACAGGAGTAGAGGGTAACTCACCCAATGCACAAGATGGCACACACAGATACTAAAACTCTGCATTTACACCCAAACAGGACCCATACCCAACGTCACCGGACAGGAGGTGCCAGATATATCCAGTCCCTCCCACAAAAGAGGCCCACAGTGATGACAGCAGCCTTGCACGCCTGGATCAAGATGGCCAGCCCGGCCCATCAGGGACCTCTGGACAGTCGGTTCCCCTGCCACAGTCACAAGCCACCACAGACCCTTTCCCCTCAGGAAACACCACCACAGCACCCACCCAGCGGCCCCATGCCACTGTCCCCAGGACACATCAATCAGCAGTGTGTCCACTACTACAGGAACCCCAGGCAAACCCACCAACCCAAGACAATGAGGCACCTGGGGTCAGTGGCAGGGGCACACGGTTCAGGGGACAGAGGCACAGGACAACAGGGAAGCTGGGAGGACTGCTGTGCAACAGGGGGAGGACAGGCCCAGGGAACCCACTCTCCACGAGGCACTCTCCAACATCATGGGAGCATACCACCATTCCCAGGATACCATGGGCACAGTACTGGCCAAGTTTCAGGAGACCCCGCGGCTGCAGGAGGAACACTACCTTGGGATCAGGGAGGACTTGAAGTCCATTAACACCACCCTGGTCACCATTGGAGGTGTGGTGGCAGACCTGGCCAACACCATGAGGGACACAGTGGGACACAAAACGGGCCCCTGACACTAGCCTGGACGATGAATAGCCCTCTACCTCCGCCGGTGCTAGTGGACAGGAGGCACCGCCACAGGAACAACAGGCCACCAGCACCCCACCCCCTGCAGAAGGAGAACTACCCCGCAAACGGTCCCTGAGATCCAGGAACAAGACAGAGAACATTGCCAAGACCCCAGCCAGGAAATAAGACCCTCCTGATTGTCACCCTTCTGTCCCACTTTGTCACCCTGTCCACCTTAAACTAACTGCCTTTGCTCCACTTCTTATTCCCCCGTGGACAATGCGCCTGTGAGTCCAAGAAACTGAACTATACCATGGACATTCCTCCACCATCACCCCAGCCCTTTGCACACCCCCCTCCACTTATTAGCACAGAAATTAACACCCTTGAATCACAAATCAATTTGGAGTCAGTCTGTACTTTCACAAATGTGTAATTGCAACCTCTCTGAAATATAGCAATGTCAATGTTCATGTTCACATACCAATTTTACACATTTGTTGGTCAGCAGTAAACATAGCAGAGGGCACAAAGTGGGACATGAAAAGGCAAAGTGACATGTCAGGGGCCATACACAGAGGTAAAAAAGCAGATATATGCTATGTCCTACAGTAGTATGAGATGTGTGAAGCAGTGCCATCCTCTTACCTGTGTCTCACTGGAAGTATTGCATGATGATGTTGTTTTGGTTGTCTATATCTTCTTCTTCTGCCTCCTCTTCTTCACTGTCCACAGGCTCCACAGCTGCCACAAGACCAGCATCAGGCCCATCCTCCTGTAGAAAAGGCACCTGGTGTCGGAAAGCCAGGTTGTGCAATATGCACCATGCCACGATTATCTGGCACACCTTCTTCGGTGAGTAGTATAGGGAGCCACCTGTCAGATGGAGGCACTGGAACCTGGCCTTCAGGAGGCCAAAGGTTCTTTTAATGATCCTCCTTGTTCACCCATGTGCCTCATTGTAACGTTCCTCTGCCTTTGTCCTGGCATTCCTCACTGGGGTCAGTAGCCATGAGAGGTTGGGGTAACCAGAGTCACCTGCAAATATCGAGGGACAACTGTTAGACATTCTCCAAACAGTATGGAATCTCCCATACCCAGACACCCATTTAAACTGTGTGGGGACCTTGGGCTCACCTATTAGCCACACACGGTGCCTCTAGAGTTGCCCCATCTCATAAGGGATGCTGCTGTGACCTGTGTCTGGAAGCGACAATGGCTCATGTGTCTGGGGAAAGGGCCCCTGCCTTCACTTCGGAGGAGTTGGAGAGACTGGTGGATGGGGTCCTACCCTAGTACACTGTACTCTATGGTTCTCCAGACAAACAGGTGAGTACACTGTGAGCATGATGCGTGGGCCATGAATGTATGGAGTGCTGTGTGTGTAAGCCACATGTAGGGGGGGCTGAGGGGTCCTGGGCAGAGTGCTGCATGTATAGTGGTCAATGTATGTGCGTAAGGGGATGAGAGGGATATGGGCCATGAGTATGACAGTCTGAACGGTATGACTAATACATTTTCTGCTGTATTTTTCCTGCAGGTCAGCGCCCATCAGAAAAAAGGGTATTTGGCGTGCCATCACCAAGGAGGTGCGGACCCTGGGGGTCTTTGACAGGTTGAGCACCCTCTGCCGCAAATGGTGGGAGGACCTGCACTGCTGGACAAGGAAGATGGTAGAGGCCCAGCTGGGGCTGGCCTCCCATCGAGGAAGGGGTGCCCGTCGTACCCTGCCCCCCTCATGTTCCGCATCCTGGTGGTGGCCTATCCATAGTTGGATGGGCGCTTGAGGGCATCACAGGAGCCACAAGGGGATGAGTACAGATTCTGAATCATGACTTTGCGTGCATTAAGGTTTTACCTGGGTGGGGATGTGGACTGTGGGTGCCCCTAGGCCAGCGCAAACATGGCAGGGTATGTCCCTTGTTGGTCAGGCTCTGAAGCACTCCAACCCCAATGGTGTTAGTGGGCATCTACTACTGGGCAGGGTCCTGTTGGTTTCAGGTGTGCAGCCATTGGCATTGGGCAATGTACCCAATGGGCTGGTGACTATCTTTGCAACTGGTAGTGCATGGCCTAGTGCATAGGGCTGCTCCCTGTGTGTTGTGTACGCCAACGGTAGTGTTGTTGCTGGCATTCCCCCCTTTTTGTTTTGTCACCCTGTCCTTATGTGCATTAGCATCATCTGGCGGAGGAGCTGCCTCCCACATGGGCCTGGAGGCCGAATTCACCGAGGGTCTCACCAGTGGGACAGAGGGCAAGGGGAGCACCACGACAGAGACAGGAGGGGACACTACATACAGCGACTCCTCCTCCGATGGAAGCTCCCTGTCAGTGGCGGACACCTCTGTGCCCACCCAAACAACAGGTAGAGCCACCACACCCCGTACCAGCACCGCCCTCCCAGCAGCCCCTCAGCGTGTTTCCCGTGCCCGCTCACCCACGAGGGTGGGCATCTTCTTTGCCCCAGGCACCTCAGGCCCTGCCCCAGTCAGCCCTGCTGCCCTCAGTGAGGAAGCTATTGACCTCCTGAGATCCCTCACTGTTGGGCAGTCAACCATACTGAATGCCATCCAGGGTGTCGAGAGGCATTTGCAACAAACAAATGCATACCTGGAGGGCCTTCATTCTGGTGTGGCGGCCCAACAGAGAGCATTTCATGCTCTGGCCTCAGCACTGATGGCAGCCATTGTCCCTGTCTCCAGCCTCCTCCCTCCAACTTCCTCTACCCAGTCCCAATCTCCTCAACCACAGCCTATCCCAAGCACCCCTTCAGGCCAGCATTCACCCAAATCAACAGACAGAAGTGGCTCAGGCAAACACAAGCACCACACTTTATTGCACAGGCACTCGCACAAGCACCATCCCCATCCCCATTCAGACACACCAACATCCACTGCCTCCACTGTGTCCCCCCTCCTCCTCCTCGTGCACCTCCCTCCCAGTAGCGTATCCACTCACACCTGCATGCACTACATCCTCATCCACTATCTCCATCACCAGCATGCCCATCACTGCACACCCCTCACTGGCAGTCACCACCCCCACATCCATGTACACGTCCCCCGTGTCCTCTCCCACTGTGTCTGTGACCCCTCCTTCCAAAGTACACAAACACAAGCACACACCCACCCAACAGCCATCCACCTCACAACAGCATCCAGCTCATGCACCTGCACCTGCACCCAAGCAGAATGACACCACCTACAATCACTCCCTCTTCCCCCACTCCCAAACCTTCACCCTCTTCCCACCCCAATGTCCCTAAGAAGCTTTTCCTAGCCAACATTGACCTCTTCACTACCCCCCGTCCTTCACCTTGGGCCAGTGTGGTTTCTGCAGCTGTCAGAGGCTCTAAGGGGCCAGTTTGCCACCAACCCCTAATAAGGCCAAAAAGATTTCGCCACCTGGCAAGATCAGGAAGGGGACAGCATCCAGCAAGGAGAAGGAGCCACAACCACCCAACAAGGCCACGTCAAAGACTCCAGCTGCCAGACCCAAGGTGACACCACCATCTGCCAAGGGCAGGAAGGGGCACAGAACACCAGCCAAGGCACTTCAACCGTCCGAACCTGCAGGTGAAGGCCTGATGGTTACCAGCACAACCACCAGCACCGCCACTTGCACAGCGGCCAGCACTGCCACCTGCACCGCCGCAAGCACCGCCTCCTGCACCGCTGCAAGCACCACTTCTGTCAGCATCAGCAGCCCCAGTGGGCAGCTGTCCGAGGCTGCAGGGGAAGGGCTGGAGCCTCCCCCCACCCCTCACAGCACCGGCACTTGCACTGCAGGCAGCACCGCCTCCTGCACCGCCGCAAGCCCAGCCGCAAGCAAGCCACCTGCTCCACTGAAAGTAGCACCACTGCCAACCGCAGAGGCCCCAGTGGGCAGCCGTCCGAGGCTGCAGGGGATGGGCTCAAGCCTCCACCACCACTGGCAGCCCCGGCACCTGCACCGTGGCCAGCACTGCCACCTGCACCGCCGCAAGCCCCGCCACCTGCCCGCTGAAAGTAGCACCACTGCCAGCAGCAGCCCCAGTGGGCAGCCGTCCAAGGCTGCAGGGGAAGGAGGGCTCCAGCCTCCCCCTACCACTGGCAGCACCGGCACCTGCACCGCGGCCAGCACCGCAACCTGCACCACCGCAAGCACCGCCGCAAGCACCACTGCAAGAACCGCCACCTGCACCGCTGAAAGTAGCACCACTGCCAGCAGCAGCAGCCCCAGTGGGCAGCTGTCCGAGGCTGCGGGGGAAGAGCTGGAGCCTCCCCCTACCACTTGCAGCACCCCCACCAGCACCGGCACTACCACCACTGTGCAGCCATAGCCACCGGCGGATGAACTGTAGCCCTGCCTCCATGGAGTATCATGCATCCTGGCCACTGCAAATCTCGTGGCACTGACACCCAGGTGAGGGAATGTGACCTGGCACACCCCAAGTGCTGAATCACTGGGCACCATGTGCCCTCCAGAACCAGTGGAAGAAGGCTTCCACTCACCCTATCCTTGGCAAGATGAAGCACACTGGGCACAAAGCCCCCTCCAGAACCAGTGGAAGAAGGCATCCACTCACCCTACCCTTGGCAGGATGAAGCACACTGGGCACCAAGCCCCCTCCAGAACCTGCGGAAGAAGGCATCCACTCGGCACCTCATGGCCAGGAAGAAGCACACTGGGCACAAAGCCCCTCCAGAACCAGTGAAAGAAGGCATCAACTCACCTATCCTTGGCAGGATGAAGCACACTGGGCAGAAATCCCTCTCCAGGACCAGGAGAACACTTGAGAGACTGTTGCTTTGCACTCCCCAGGACCAAGCATTGGGCAAACCACCCACTTGATAGACTGTGGCTTTGCACTCCCCAGGACCAAGCAGTGGGCATGGAGCCTCCTCCAGGAGCAGTGGCGTAGTACCATCCTCTGGCTGAGGTCCCCCCCTTCCCCATCCCCCTGAGGTGCCTGTGTGTTTTCGACCTGATGCCCCTGCAGTGTTCTGTCCGTTTTGAGGCAGGAGTCAAGTGTGGGCTTGGCCTATGTGTTATGGCCCAGTGGGCCACTGACTATTTTTGTGTGGACATTGTCTGTCATTTTGTATATATTGTATATATTGTACATACTGTTCATTTATTTATGTACATATTTCTAAGTATGTCTAATATTACACTAATTTTACTCCATTCCTTTTGTCCTTGCGTTATTCCTGAGGGTTACGAGGTGTATATGTAATGTTGTTACGTGTGTTTGTATGTATGGTGTTGGGAGTGAGGGTGGGGGAGTTGGTGTGTGTGTCTCTCTCTTTTTCCTCCATCGGAGTGTTAAAGTGGCTGCCTGTGTTGGCAGTTTCTGCCGTGGTCATGATTCCATTTTTTTTACTGCTGGCCTGTTGGTGGGGTTACTGCCGCTTTACCACCGACCGCCAGGGTTGTAATGAGGGCCATATTCCCCACTATTCTCGAAGGGGAAGGAGTCCCTTAGGGAACCCTTCCTATTTGCAAATGGGTTACCACCAACTTTCTATTGGCAGTAAACTGCAAAAGTTTTGCGACCATATTCTGTTTGCAAAACATTCATATATATCTCTCCCATTCGATATTAGGAAGGGATGCCTCAACACAGCCCTTCCTGTTACCGAATGGCAAAACCCAAATTGCAATTCAGTTACAAGGTATTGAATTGTAATTTGGGCCATGAACATCCCAAAAAGCATTTTTATAGTTGCAAAAGGACCAATTTTGCAACTAAAAAAATGCTTTGTATAGGTGGCCCATAGTGTCTTGAGATAAGTATAACTATAGCTGTTGAATTTCTATGGTTTTGTGCGTGTAAAATATGAACCTTTGTTTTTATGTGAAAAAAGTATATATATATATATATATATGCATTTATATTGACTTTTGGGCTGCACATTTTCATAATCATTGTCTGATAATATCATAACATATAATTTTGTAGAATTATATATATGCATTTTTTTAAGTGAGTTTTAAAGTTAAGAATGATAAATATATTTATTTACATTTTTTTCATTGTGCTGCTGAGATATACTAGATTTAGGCTGGGTAGTATTTTAAATAATTGTATTATTTGAATAATTTTTATTTTTTAATTGTTTACATATACAATTTTTTTTTCTAATAATTGAAATTCTAAAGTGTTCTTTTAATAATAATGATTCTAATATAATATTTTTAGCTGTTTTTATTTTCAGGTTGTTGGGTTTTATGGGGGTTTAGAATAGGCAGTATTTGTTAATTTTCATTTTAAATTGTGCTATTCTTTAATTTAACGAAATTAAAATTATTGTAGAGCAATATAATTTAAAAAATGTGTTCAATTTTGTTATCAATATCTAGATACAGTTTGTGTGGTATGTTTATTTTTGGATTGTTTGATTTATAGTGGCTTCTGATAGATAGTGTTTTAAAATAATGGGTATTTTTTTATGTTTTGTGATAGTATTTTTTACAGGAGTTTTTAACCCCTTCGCTGCAAGGCCTTTTCCCCCTCAGGCGGCAAGGCCTTTTTTTGGCCATTTGGTGCAGTTCATGCTTAGGCCCTAATTCTAGATTCTAGATTCTAGAGGTACCCAGAGTTTGTGAGTTCCCCTGAAGGAGACCAAGAAATTAGCCAAAATCCAACAAAAACTTTGTTTTTTTAAAAAAAATGGGAAAAAGGGCTGCAGAAGGCGGCTTGTGTTTTTTGTCCCTTAAAATGGCATCAACAAAGGGTTTGTGGCGCTAAAATCACCAACTTTCCCGCATTCAGCAACAGGCAGACTTGAATCAGATAAAACACATTTTTCAACACAATGTTGGCATTTTACTGGGACATACCCCATTTTTACTATTTTTGTGCTTTTAGTCTCCTCCAGTTAGTGACAGAAATGGGTGTGAAACCAATGCTAGATCCCGAAAAGCTAAACATTTCTGAAAAGTAGACAGAATTCTGAATTCACCAAGGGGTCATTTGTGTAGATCCTACAAGGTTTTCCTGCAGAAAATAACACCTGAAATAAAATAAAAATGAAATTGAGGTGACAAAAACTGTAATTTTTCCCAACATTGTATTCTGTACTTTTCCCTGCGATGTCAGATTTTTTAAAGCAATATACCATTACGTCTGCTGGACTCTTCTGGTTGCAGGGATATGTAGGGCTTGTAGGTTCATCAAGAACCCTAGGTACCCAGTGCCAATAAATGAGCTGCACCTTGCAATCGGTTTTAATTCTATACCGGGTATACAGCAATTCATTTGCTGAAAAATAAAGAGTGAAAAGTAAGCATCAGAAAACCTTTGTATTTCCCAAATGTGCACAAGATAAGATGTTGAGAAGCAGTGGTTATTTGCACATCTCTGAATTCCGGCATCCCCATATTGGCAAGTGAATTACGGTGCATTTCTCAAGTAGACATCTTTTTTACACACTGTCTTACATTTGGAATGAAAAAATGTTGAGAAAGACAAGGGGCAATAACACTTGTTCTTCTATTATGCTTTTCCCAAGACTCCTGATAAAAATGGTACCTCACTTGTGTGGGTAGGTCTAGTGCCTGCGACAGTAAACGCAACATGGACACATCACATTTTTACTTTGAAATCTGACGTGTATTTTGCAAAGTGCCTAGCTGTGGATTTTGGCCTCTAGCCCATGCAGCACCTAGGGAAACCTACCAAACCTGTGCATTTTTGAAAACTAGATACCTAGGGAAACCCCAGATGGCGTAACTTATTTCGCCCTCACCAGGTTCTGTTACCCAGAATCCTTTGCAAACCTCAATATTTGGCAAACAAAACACGTTTTCCTCACATTTCAGTGATAGAAAGTTCTGGAAGCTGAGAGGAGCCACAAATTTCCTTCCACCCAGCATTCCCCCAAGTCTTCCGATAAAAATGGTACCTCACTTGTGTGAGTGGGCCTAGTGCCTGTGTCAGGAATAGATCACACAACAGTCAATGTTGGTCCTTACATGAGGGCAACTGTTGACCTTAGGGTGTCGCGCCGCGTGGTGCGGCGCGAGCCAAATGTTCGGCACAAGCCGGGCGTTCGGCTGGGGCCGCACAGCGCGTTTCTAAAACGCGGCGCGCCCCCAGCCTTTCATGCACTTTTCGAGGCCCCAGGCATTGCATGGGGCCTCGCTCTGTCGTTTTCCACCGCCTTGCTGGGGTCTCCTGACCCCTCTTACCTGTTCTTCTTTCTTCTTTCTTGTCCTCTTTCTTTTCTTCTTTCTTGGGTCTTTTTGTTGTACTTTTTTTATGTCTTCTTCCCTTCCCAGGTTACCTTTCTCTTCCCAGCATTCATTGTTCCCTATTCTTTATGGTTTCTATTCTGTTTTGTTCTATGTACCTCTCCCTGTCTAATATGGTGTCCTTTTACTTCCTGTGGGTCACTTCCTGTCTTTTGGTATATAAGGGCTGTGTTTTCTTCATTTCCTTGCGCTGCAACACTTTCTGCTCAGAAAGTGTCTTCGCTCCTGATTTCCTCGCCTTTTTGGTTCTGGATTTCATCGCTCTGTGTTTCCTGAATTTTGTTCTTTTTGATTCCTGCTTTTTGTTCTTGTTTTTCAGGAGTCTTCCTGTTTAGAGGTTTTTTCCCCTTTTGTTCTAAGGGTTTTTTTCCCTCTGGCGCTATTTTCTGAAGGCCACGGTCTGTTCTTGGCGTCTCCATCACCTACAGCACCGTGGCTACCAGAAAGAGTCGCCCCTTTTTGGGCCAAAGCCGAACATCCAAGATCCACGCCACAAGATCTGCAAATTCCAGGCGCAAGCAGCACGTGAGTCGTGACAGATTGCAGCGCCCAACCATTCCGACGTCCTCAAACACCATGGATAATACAGTGGCGGCTGCTGCAGATTCTGATCAATCTCTTTTGACCACGATTCAGCAACAAGCTCAGGAATTGCAACAACTACGCAATGAAAATGCTGCGTTACGACAGGCTTTGGCTCTCCGCACTAGTGATGTTCCGACTATCTCCGCTTCAACCCCTCGTTTCTCCGGCGAACCAACCAAGCTTCGTGAGTTCCTGGATGCATTAACGGTGTACTTCGCCTTCCGACCAACCCAATTCTCCCACGACAGGACCAAGGTGGGTTATCTCATCAGTGCCTTATCCGGTCCAGCCTTGGCCTGGGCAACCCCGATGGTGTCATCCAATGACCCAGTTTTGTCGGACTATTCCACCTTTGTGAGTCGCTTCAAACAAATGTTCAGTCGACCTGGATTGGAAGCCTCTGCAGAAGAAGCCTTATGCGACATTCACCAAGGCTCACAAGATGTTCTGCAATATATAACCCGTTTTCGTCAGCTAGCAGCAGAGACCACTTGGGTGGAACATACTCTGGTAACGTTATTTCGCAGAGGACTCAAAGAAGAAATAAAGGATGAACTAGTACATTCTACCAGAGTGGAAGACAGCTTTCAGGACCCCATTTGGTCACTTTGAATACAGAGTTATGCCGTTTGGTCTCACTAATGCCCCCGCAATCTTCCAGAGATTTATGGATTCGGTGTTTTCTGACCTTCTGAACCAGACAGTGGTCATTTACCTAGATGATATTCTGATTTATTCCAGAGATCCTGAACTCCATTCGTCCCATGTGAAACAAGTCCTTCAAAGACTCCGGGCACATCAACTATTTTGCAAACCAGAAAAATGTGAGTTCGACAAGACGGAGGTTAAATACCTGGGTTATCATTTAAGTTCCACCAGCATAGCTATGGACCAAGAAAAAGTACAAGCGATTCTAGACTGGCCTTCTCCTTCTTCTATTAAAGAAACACAATGTTTTTTAGGATTAGCAAACTTTTATCGGCAGTTTATATTGGACTTTGCAAAACAAACTAGCCACATAACACATACCTTAAAGAAGGAGAATTTAACGAAAGGGTTTATCTGGACTGAGGCGGCTGAAACAGCCTTTCAAGGTTTAAAGAAAGCTTTCACACAAGCTCCCATCTTACGGCATCCAGATACCAACAAACAATTTATTGTTGTCACCGACGCTTCTGAAAGAGCCATTGGAGCTGTCTTACTCCAACAACAAGAGGATGATGGTCTTGAACATCCTGTTTTCTATTTGTCTCATATCCTCTCTACAGCAGAACAACATTACTCTGTACTTGAAAGGGAATTATTGGCTTTGAAAACAGCCTGCCTAGAGTGGAGACAGTTTCTGATGGGTTCCAAAGAGCCTTTTGAGGTTAGAACAGACCATCGTAACCTACAATGTTTACAAAATTTTGTGTGCCAGAATAGTCGCCAGGCTCGTTGGGCCTTTTTCTTCAGTCAGTATGATTTTTACGTCACCTATATTCCTGGATCTCAAAACATTCTGGCTGATGCTCTGTCTCGTCGTTATCCAGATTGTACTCCTTCCCCATCTCAGTATCTACTGGAACCTAGTAAGATCATTGGAGTGGCTCAATCTTTTCTGGAGGAAGTACAACTGGAATACACCAAACTATCGGACCACGAAGTAGAGAACCTAAGACCTTTGTTGAATAAGAGACAAGGATTCCATTATTATCAGAACTTGATATTCCTCCCTACTGACAGAGTGAAAGAAAAAGCATTACAAATGTGCCATGATTCACCAGTGGCTGGTCATAGAGGCATCAAGGCCACACAAGAACTTCTCTCACGGTTTTTCTGGTGGCCTACCTGGAAGCAGGATGTTGAAAGATATGTTCAGGCTTGTCATATTTGTGCTCAAGTCAAGATTCCCCGTACCAGACCTGCAGGATTGCTACAGCCCTTGCCTGTTCCGCCAGCTCCATGGCACACCATCTCTACCGATTTCATGTGTTCGCTCCCACCTTCAGCAGGAAACCGGTTTATCATGGTCACTGTGGATTCCTTTACTAAGATGGCTCATTTCACTGCCCTAAAAAGGCTGCCTACATCTCAAGAACTAAGCCAGATATTTATTGATCATATCTTCCGCCTTCATGGACTTCCACATACCATTATATCTGATAGAGGACCCCAGTACATTTCCCAGTTTTGGAGGTATTTCTGTAAGACACTCAATATCAACAGAGCCCTGTCATCGGGGTTCCATCCACAGACCAATGGACAGACCGAGCGTCTGAACCAAGGGCTAGAGCAATACCTTCGCTGTTTTTGCAATTCAACCCAAAGCAACTGGAACACTTATCTCCCTATTGCTGAATTTTCCTACAATAATACTGTCCACAGTGCTTCCAAGGTCACTCCTTTTTTCTGCTCTTATGGTTTTCATCCTACCTCCTTTCCTACTTCTCCTCAATCCACCTCTCCTTTGCCCGCTATTACTCACCTCTCCAAACGACTTTTACAGATCCATAGACTAATTCGATCCAATCTGTTACAAACCAAAAGATATATGAAGAAGGCTGCAGACAAGAAACGTGGAACCACTCCAGACTATCACCCGCAAGATAAAGTCTGGCTCTCATCCAAATTCCTACCCTCCCGTCTTTCTCTGAACAAGTTCACACCTCATTACTACGGACCTTTCCGTATTCTTCAGCTGATCAATCCTGTCACTGTCCGTCTTCGCTTACCTCATACTTGGAAGATTCATCCCGTCTTTCATGTTTCCCAGCTCAAACCTTACGTACCTGACCCTTTCTCTCGTCAGTTTCCTTGTCCTCCTCCTGTGTTGGTGAACGATGTTCCTGAATATGAGGTACAGGAAATCTGTGACTCTCGTCTATTTCACAGACGGCTTCAATATCTGATTCATTGGAAGGGTTATCCTCTCAGTGAATGCTCTTGGGAAGATGCATCTTCTGTTCACGCTCCTCTCCTGATTCAACGCTTTCACCGTTTATTTCCTCTCAAACCTGGGCCTTCGGGAGGGGGACCTACTGTCGCGCCGCGTGGTGCGGCGCGAGCCGAATGTTCGGCACAAGCCGGGCGTTCGGCTGGGGCCGCACAGCGCGTTTCTAAAACGCGGCGCGCCCCAAGCCTTTCATGCACTTTTCGAGGCCCCAGGCATTGCATGGGGCCTCGCTCTGTCGTTTTCCATCGCCTTGCTGGGGTCTCCTGACCCCTCTTACCTGTTCTTCTTTCTTCTTTCTTGTCCTCTTTCTTTTCTTCTTTCTTGGGTCTTTTTGTTGTACTTTTTTTATGTCTTCTTCCCTTCCCAGGTTACCTTTCTCTTCCCAGCATTCATTGTTCCCTATTCTTTATGGTTTCTATTCTGTTTTGTTCTATGTACCTCTCCCTGTCTAATATGGTGTCATTTTACTTCCTGTGGGTCACTTCCTGTCTTTTGGTATATAAGGGCTGTGTTTTCTTCATTTCCTTGCGCTGCAACACTTTCTGCTCAGATAGTGTCTTCGCTCCTGATTTCCTCGCCTTTTTGGTTCTGGATTTCATCGCTCTGTGTTTCCTGAATTTTGTTCTTTTTGATTCCTGCTTTTTGTTCTTGTTTTTCAGGAGTCTTCCTGTTTAGAGGTTTTTTCCCCTTTTGTTCTAAGGGTTTTTTTCCCTCTGGCGCTATTTTCTGAAGGCCACGGTCTATTCTTGGCGTCTCCATCACCTACAGCACCGTGGCTACCAGAAAGAGTCGCCCCTTTTTGGGCCAAAGCCGAACATCGAAGATCCACGCCACAAGATCTGCAAATTCCAGGCGCAAGCAGCACGTGAGTCGTGACATAGGGTGATCCATTCCTGATGCAGGCACTCAAGTGGGGTAGTGTTTTTATCAGGACTGGTAGGGAAACACTGGGTGGTAGGAAGTTTGTGGACCCCAGCATATTCCTGTAGTTTGTGTGACAGAAATGCAACAAAAACCTTTTTATTCAACATTTTAGCTTTGCAGGGTATTCTGGGTAAGAAAACTTTGGGGAATCCACACAAGTCACACCTCTGTGGACTCCCCGGATGTGTAGTTTCCAGAAATGTCTGGGTTTGGTAGGTTTCCCTATATGGCCGCCGAGGACCAAAAACGCAGGTGCCTGCCTTACAAAACCAGGTTGTTTTGTGATAGATAATTTTGATATCACCACATTACGATTTGGGTGGTGGAATTTGGGGCTGAACTGAATTGGGGAGCACTCTCTCTGTGCTTGCCAACGCATGCACCTGCTCTCTGGGTTGGGCTAACCAACTATTGTCCCACTGCACAGACTGTGCTTGTAAAAGGACAGAATGACTGTCTTTATCACCTCCCTCATAATCACTGGAAGAGGAGTTATCAAATGGGACTCCTCTGACTGAAAAATCACTTCCAGAGTCTGCGTCATTGCCCTATCCCTCAGATGCTGTCTCAGTATCTGCTGTCGGAGTTTCTGATCCTACGTCAGAGCTGTCCTCTATAACCTGTGTTAGGGTTTGAGCAGCAGTCATCCAACAAGATGCCATCTCTGCTACTGGCTAAACTGTCGCTCTAAAACACTAGCCTATGTAGACAGTCACAAAATTGCTGGTGGGTGTTTGTGTGTGATATATGCAACAGCAGAGGTCACCTTACCTTTGCTTCTTCCCTCAATCAGCATGTTCTCTCAAGACACTCAAAAAAACAAAAAAGACACACTATTGCTTCACCATGTCACATACCAATCTTCACAGTCTTTAGCACCTCTAGCACCCAGTCCAACAATCATTATTGGGTCTCCCACTCCCATTACCTCCTCCACCGATTCCCTCACTACCACCCAGAAAAAGTGCATTTCATCTCTCCATAGCCCCCTCACACACACATTTAATTTGTATTATAGCGCATATATATATATATATATGTGTGTTTGTGTGTGTAAATAGATCACTTTTAAAAGTGGGTGTGGTTTTCCTGGGGGCCGATCGCAGACCCAGGGAAACCACACACGTTGACAAAAGTGATCACTCTCTCTATATATATATATATATAGATATTTATAAATCTATCTATCTATCTATCTATCTATCTATCTATCTATCTATCTATCTATCTATCTATCTATCTATATATATATATATAGAGAGAGAGCTATAGATATATAGATATATATAGAGATCTATCTACAGACATATCTATCTATCTATCTATCTATCTATCTATCTATCTATCTATCTATCTATCTATCTATCTAGATAGATAGATAGATAGATAGATAGATAGATAAATAGATAGATAGATAGATAGATAGATAGATAGATAGATAGATAGATAGATAGATAGATAGATAGATAGATAGATAGATAGATAGATAGATAGATAGATAGATAGATAGATAGATAGATAGATAGATAGATAGATTTGTTTAACAGCTGTATGGTTTCCTTGGGAGCCATTGTGGCCCCCAGGGAAACCAGACAGGTGTTAATAAAAGTATTGCACCCACGGGGGTCGCCCTGCTCACAGGCGACCCTCTGTCAATTTAATTTTTTTTATTGCTTTATTTTAGTTTTTGTAATTTTTTACAACCCTGGGGGGTGCAATCGGGCATGATCACACCCCCCACGCCCCTGGGGGTAACCCTAACTTTAGGAAAAAACAGTTGCCCCCGCGAGGGGCCTGCCCGTTTGACGAGGGGGCCTACCCCCCCAAGTGAAATCCCTGGTGTCTAGTGGGGGCCCTCAAGGCCTCATTTGAAAGGGGGGAGTATCCCGTTTGGGCCTGTTTTCCCGAATGGAGCAGGAGGCGGCCACAAGGCCGCTTCCTGCCCCGGTAGGGAAAATAGTGACGTCACAAAGGTGCGGGTGGGGGGCAGAGGGAGACACAGAAGTTCTTCTGTGTCTCCCGGGGGTTTTTTAATAAAAAAAATCCTCAGATGCAATGCATCAGAGGATTTTTTAACCTCCTCCCTGGTGTCGGCCACTGATTGTGACCCACACCAAGGAGGTAGTGTGGGCGTCGGCCAGTCGTCAATGCCCAAACTGTAGAGGTCAAGATGGGAAAAGCAACCTTTTTTTAGCCCCCTTTTTCTCTGCAAATTGGCGGGGCAAAAAAACATGCATTTACCATGTTAATTCCCATCGTAACGTTGAAAACGACTACAGCTAAATCGCTGTCCGGAATTACACCAAATTTGGAAAAAAGGTAGCTTTTGATTCATAGAGTATGTTTTTGCATATTTAGGGTAAATTGGTTCAGTAGTTTTTGAGAAATTAAAGGGAAAATAACTTTGTACATCTAGGGCCGCAAATCCATTGTGACGTTTTCGCAGTGATCGCAGTGAATTTACAAATGTGCGCACCAACAGGAATGTTGTTATTGGCTGGCCGCAACCTGAACAGAAAGTTGCGCCTGCCATTTTAGGTAATGGAAGACAGTCCCAAGTGTTGATGCACCCACTCACAGACCCACTCAGACCCTTACATACCCACTCACAGACCCATTCAGACACTCATGCACCCACTCACAGACCCACTCAGACACTGACACATCTACTCACAGTCCCATTCAGACATCACACATCCACTCACAGACCTACAAAAACCCTCATGCACCCACTCTCACACCCAGAGAAGCTCTCCCACACCTGGAGAGACAGACCATTCAGCTGCACATGGTTCAGGTTGGGTTGTCAACAGCCGTATTGATAATCACCCTGCGAAGTCGGCCATAAAACAGCCAGATTCCCAAAACAGACAGGACACTGGAGGATGGAAAAGAGGCGGTTCCATCAGCACCGCCAGCTAGACAAAAATCCTGCCATCAGATTAGGATCAACAAATCACTACAGCGGTTCTTCCATGGAGGAACACCATTGGTGGGGTGAACTGTGGCAGTCTCAACTCACTTCTGTCAGAACATCACACCACATTGGATAGTTTGAATACCCCACACCTGATATACATCCACACAAATGCCACACACAACCACAGACAACCAACATCCCAGAGAGTGCAATATAGCAAGAATAGGCACCCATTGACACTTCACTATGCACATATCACACACCTGCACAACATACCTAACACACACATCAGTACCACACACAATCCACAACACCCGACACACACTCACATCACAGTACCTACACCTCACAATTTTCCAAACTCCGTACCCATTCACTTAGCACACATCCACACGGTCTGCACAACCACTACCATGTCTCCACAAAAACATCCACATTTCACAGCTGAGTTGAGGGTCATGGTGGATAAAATTGTATGGGCAGAGCCACACCTGTTTGGAACACGTGTACAACAAACATCTATTGCCAGGAAAATTGAGTTGTGGCAAAGGTAAGTCGACAGGGTCAATTCTCTAGTCAGTTATCCACATACAAGGGAGGAAATGAGGAAGAGGCGGAATTCCCTCAGGGGGAAGGTCCATTCCAAGGCATCCAGGCACCAGCTTCTAGTTCTCAAGACTGGCGGTGGGCCCCCACCTCCTCCCCCACAGTTCACATCTTGGGAGGAGAAGGTCTTGAACATCCTTCATCCTTAGGGACTGACAGGAATACCTTGGAGAGTGAAGTCTGGTAAGTACCAACAACATTCATGTTACACAATTGTCTTGTTCTGCATGATCCCTCACCACCTATACCCGCCACAATTAACACTCTACCAACTACAACTCTCTCCTATTCACCTAATACCACTCCCTGGCATGCCACATGTCCACTAAACATATCTAGCCCCATAACCTTTGGAAATGGCACATGATGCACTGGCTAATGTTTGCACTACAACTCCCAGAATGCAAAATCCCAACATATTCAACACCGGTACACTGCACCAAATATTACTTGTCATGCACGTCTAACCAATATCCAGGCTAACCCATCTTGATTGTGCTAGTGTGGAACAGTACATGGCAATGCCACCAATGCAATGGCTCACACACACTAACATCCCCAAAAACACACAACTATAGCTGAGTTCCCATACATAATGGCCACAGATCAAAGATCCCAAGCTACAAATATACTGACTTGATTTGGAAATTCAGATGGCTGAGTGGATGCACATGCAGTTCAACAAGATCCAGGTCAATGTCCATTGTTAACTCATATACTGTGTTCCTACAAGTACACCAATCTGCATTCTACAGCTCTTATTTGTGACAGCAATCATGCCTGACAGTCAACTAGGTAACAGAGGTGAATAGCCATGTCAATTATCGGACAATATCAGACTCCAACAGCTGTCCTATCACTACCAACATAGTTTACCAGCATAAAACATGGGGTATGGAATTGAAGTTACAGAGATTCATGTTGTACCAAGCTACATGGTGCATCAGCTGTCAAGTTCATTGCTGGGGATCATGTAAAGGCACAGTCTGCATCTCACACAACTGTTACAACAACCCCATTGTATCCTGAACTCTTGTTTCACTTCCTCCACAGGTAACCTTGCCATTCCATTGCCACCATGGAGAGGATACAGGAGACTGCCACTACCCCTCTGGATGAAGGTCCACAGAGAATAACACCCCTGGAAGTCTGGACACTGATGAACAACCTGGCCCATCTGGGACACCTGGTCAGTCAATAATGGCTAGCCTTACCCTGCCCACATCAACTCCTCCCAGCCCTGTTGCTTCTACATCACAGGCAACCATTCACCCCCAACCTGTGTCCAAAGGACTGTATCAGCCATTGCGTGCCCCACAGTATAGTTACCTGAATCTCATCTTGCCACCCCTGGCAATAATGGGCCTGCCACCACTGGTACGGGGCACACTGTGCCAGGAACATAGGCATGTAGGGCAGGGTGTGTGGGAGGGATTCTGTGGGCCAGAGGATGGGGTCTCAAAGGGACACTACTGACCAGGAAACCATCTCCCAAATCTTGGGAGCATACCATAGTTCCCATGGCATGATGGACCAAGTCATCACCATGTTGGGGTAATCCAAAAGCTGCATAGGGACAATCACCAGGAAATCATGCAGCAGTGGCAGGCATAAAATGCCCACTTGGCTTCCATTGCAGGGTTGCTGAGAGACTTGAATACCACACTGAGCAGGTCTTGTACCCAACATCTGGCCCCTTCCACTAGCAATGATACACCAGGCCCTCCCACATCTGCAGCTGCTGGTGGAATGGAGGCCCTGCCAGGGGAAGAACATACCCCAATCACCCCACCCTGTGTAGCTGAAGACCCCCCCTCAAAAACATGGATGTCCACCTACAAATCACGCAGGAGCAGATGCTGCCCAGAAGTTGTTCCCCTTGTGTGCCACAGATACACCCTGTTGGCTGTCCTGTAAGGAATCTCCATTTTCCTATGGTGCAAGGACACTGGCCCTGTATTCCCAAATGGTGAAGAAGCTACCCTGATGATGTAATTTAGAATGACTAAACCTATCACTATTATTTTTGTGCGCGTTTAGCATTTATGATCACATATGTTTTTGCATTTCCCCAATAAATCACACTTTAACACAGGTCCTGTTCATGTCTCATTTATCAAACATGTACAATAGTTAGGCATGCCAACTCGAGACTGATCATATCCCTCTGATTGTACACCCATTGTTATGGACCCAATATGTCGACTACATCATCAGGAGACTCTTTACAAATGGATTGTAACAGGAGAGATACAAAATAGGGTATAAACTACAACTATACACAATTAGTGAAAGGTATGCTAACAGTACAAAGAGCATGACTGAGAGTAGCATCAGGATGTCTACTAAGGTTGTACACAAAACTAAACTACACAATACAGAAGTTAGGGTCATGCCACTCTACCAACAAGGCAGGAGGCACACAGATTGGTTCTTTGTATCTCCTGGCAAAGTCTTATCACATACCCATACAATAGCTTAAAAATATACATATCCCATAGAACAGACAGAGATCAGTACTGAACTACCCATACCTGGAAACCTTCCCTTGCATTGGTCACATGCATGTAGGCTTATCACTTACCTATGTTAGTCCACAGTGACATGCACATTGGTCTTCAAAGTAGGAACACATTGACAGCTAGATTCAAGATAAGATACATAAAACTGTTACCTTTGTACAGGAAGAGGCTAAGGTACTACATATACACATGAGTCAAACACATATTCAGACACAAATGATGGCTTTTGACAACCTCATGTACCCTACATGTGACCTTGATGGGAAAACACTACTCCACCCCAGTGTCCTGACAGTGTAACAACGTCACTCACACCCCACACAATCAAGACACAAAGTACATGGTGGCAGCCATGCCCACTTCTCATGTCTGTCTGCAGTTCCCATCTGCTTCTGACAATGTCTGTCATTTGCCAAGGTTGATCAGCCAAACAGGATCTAGACAAATCTGTGTTTGTAAGAAAAGAGGGTGGGACAGAGCAGAATAAACTTGTCAAATCAGAGAAATCATGGCCAGAAGTGTAACTTTGCATCTGCTATTTTGATACATGAAACCGTAGACCACTCTGTTCTGTACACAATACAAATTACAGTTTGCATGCTCAACTCACTCATAGGCCTTGGAGCTATCTACAGCCCCAGAGATGATGCAAGATAGGAGGTGACATGCTACCCATCTACTTATGGTAGCAAATTTGAACCACAACATTACGTCTACTTCACATACCTTTTAGTCAGTTGAAGTACTGATTGGTGAGATCCGCCCTAGAGTCTCCTGCTTCATCTTCGTCTGGCTCCTCATTACTTGGCAAATCTGCATTTCCACCCACAAGTTCTGCTGGATCCCCCTCATCTAGTATTAATGGTATCTGTCATCTCAGGGCAAGATTGTGGAGCATGTAGCAGGCAACTATTCTTTGACATACCTTGTTGGGTGAGTAGAGGAGTGCTCCCCCTGATCTGTCCAGGCACCTAAATCTTGCCGTCAGGAGCCCCAAAGTTCACTCAAAGACACGCCTTACCTGCCCGTTGGCCTCATTGTAGCAGACTACCCCTGGTGTGCTTGGGTACCTCATTGATGTCAACAACCAAGGACAGTTTAGATAGCCAGAGTCACCTGTGAACAAATTGGTAGAACAACACATGCATATATGTGAGTCATGCAATATTGTGATGACAGGAGACCTACATTGCAAACACACATTTCATTTGCAACTTACCAATCAGCCAGGCCCTCTGTATGTGGAGTCGTGTCATCAGCAGTGGGGCATTGCTCTTCCGCATGATGAAGGAATCATGGACTGATCCTGAATACTTGGCACTGACTTGGTGAAATGTACTTGTCTGACAGACACACCATCTGAAAATTTATGGAGTGGTAGTTTTTCCTCTTCCTATACACCTCTTCATTGGCACTGGGGGAACCGAGGCTACATGGGTGCCATTTATGGCTTCAACAATATGTGGAATGTGTCCCATAGCATAAAACTCTGCCTTCACATAGGCCAAATCTGCATGTTGGGGAAACCTAATGTAGCTGTCCAGGTGCTTCAACAATGCACACAGTACATGCCTCAAAACCAGACTGAACATTGGTAGAGACATCCCTGCAGTTAGGGCCACAGTATTCTGAAAGGACGAAGTGGCCAGGAAGTGTAGCACTGACGAGACTTGAACCATGGGAGGTATGCAATAGGGATTGTGAATGGCAGGCATCAGCTCTGGCTCCAATTGCTCACAAAGGTCTATGATAATATGACAATTCGGCCGATATGTCTAGATACAATGTCACTCCTTCATGGTGTGCAGATCTTCTAGTGGATGGTACACTGGTGGTTGTCGTTCTTTCCTCATGGCATAAAAACTATGTGAAAATTTTTCAAAATAGTATGTGATATGCAGCATGCAAATATCTTGTAAAGTCAGATACACAACTCACGCAAATCAACTGGCGAGCTTGGTTACAAACTCAGATATCTACAGGACAACACATAGGTATGAACCCGAGGACACCCTCCTTGGAGCACATTCCCCCAATTAACTATTCAACAGATTCATCTGTTACTGTACATGGTTGTAAGTCCAAACGATTTGACACATATTGTTGGACATTATCCACTTTTTCTAAGCACATGGGAACATCTGAGTGGGTGTACATTGCTATCACCACATGTCCTCTATTAACACAGCATTTGCTGCACTGATGCACAATTTAACAACTAAAAATGAAGGCAGCACTCACTCACAGTGGTACTGCACAATATGGTGTATAGATTATTTTATTTTATTTTTTTAAATATTTTTTTATTGATTTTATGTTTCAGATATGCAATACAAATTGTTCAATTTTCAATCACAGGATAAACCAGTGCAATATCTAATATCTAAACTATTTAACAATCACAAACCCCCCGATAAGCACAACACGGAACACTTCCAGTTTTACAGTATCATTTCTAACTGCACCCACCACGGGTTCAATATTTGTTATTTATCTTATAAAGGTGTTCGCTCGTGACCAGTGTGGACCCTATTTTGCACGTGTAAGTTCCCTAGCTGACCAACGGGGGCTCCATTCAGATTGGTGAATGCAGACAGCTACCCAGGTTTTCTAGTCCTTATGTGTTGTTGGTACTGCAGTGACGGAGAGTTGACGGGTTGTTGCTACAAGAGGGAGGGTAAGGGGTGATGTGCATGTGCTGTGGTGCCTGGGTGCCCTATTAGCTTTATTTCTGTAGTGGGGGAAGCAGGGAGATTTTCGTAGTTATTGCGAGTGTGTGTTCACCAGTTCAAGGGGGCATCTCGTCGTTTTTGGCCTCCAATTTTGTTACCAGATTTTCCCAGGTAGTGCACCCTGTATGTTGTCGCCCCTCGCGCACCATTCTTTTTAGTACCTGGTATTCAGTGCGAGCCCAACGTAGTATTAGAGAATGCCAGGATTTCCGATCAGGAGCCTTGGGGGCTTTCCAGTGTATCGCTATTAGTCTTTTGTACATTAAAAAGGCTAGGTATGTAAACTTGTGTAGGTATCTTTGTTTTTTTGGTCTCTTTCTCAGTCCCAGCAGGCAGGACCCGGGGTCTGCTATCAGTGCAAGCCCCGTAAACTCGGATACCTCCCCTACCACCTCCGCCCAGGCAGTTTGTATATTAGGACAATCCCATACCATATGGTAGAAGGGTGCTGACGGTGCTTTGCATCTTGGGCATACTGGCTCAGAATCGGGGAACATTCGCTTTATCCTGGCTGGGGAAAGATATGTTTGATGCGTGAAATTGAATTGAGTGTACCTAAATCTGGGATTCCTTGACACGCCGCGGGTGTGGGACAAGGCCTTTGGCCAGTCTGCCTGTGGGATCGGGGTGGGGAGTACTGCGTTCCATCTCCCCCAGGCTTTCTCCGCCTGTGGTCCGGGAGTCTTGTTGAGGGTTCTGTATAGGTTGGATATTATTTTTATTTGGTCATTATGTTGTAAAAGTTGATGGATCACTGGGGAAATCGCTGGTTCCAAGATACCTGCCCCCCATATTTTTCTAATTTCGTGGCATACGGCGTGGTATGTCAGGAACTGACCTGGGTTTATCTCCGTGAGGGCCTGGAGAGCCTCAAACGTCATTAATTTGCCATCTTCAAAACAATCTCCTATTGTCTGTACTCCTGCTTCACTCCACACCCTCGCAGCTTGCATTCCGGTTGCAGTCCCTGCCAATAAATAATTTAGTGGTATGTGTGGGGAGTAAGGAAGCTTATCCACTCCTTTTTGCACATATTTAGCCCAACACACGTGCGCAACTGCAAGCAATGGGTTGACCTGTTCCGTTTTGGGGAGCTTAGATGTCAGCCAATTTATAAGGGGGGTCCCGTTCCGCGGGAGGCTACAGGCTCATGGGTTCTGCCCGCTCTGGTCTGTGGATCCAATATTGGACCCACTGGAGTTGTGCGGCTGCGTAGTATCTTTCAAAATTGGGAGTTCCCAGGCCACCGTTATCCAGCGGGCGTTGCAGTGTGGTTAGTGCCACCCGTGCTCTGCCACCGCCCCAGATGAGCTGCAGTAGAGCTGTGTTTAAATTGCCGAAAAAGATTTTGGGAATAGTGATCGGCAGGGCCGCAAAATAATATAGCAGCCTAGGTAGGATCAACATATTGGCAATCGCCACCTTGCCGGGTGGCGAGAGCGGGAGCTTGTTCCAGAATTTCAGGGAGCCTTTTATGGAGGATAGCGCCCTCCATAGATTCCCGTCTCTTAAATCTTCTGTGTCATGGTGTATGTTTATCCCAAGGTATTTAAATGTTGTCGGACACCACTTTAGGTGCCCTAGCTTAGGGGCATCCTGATTGTTGGGAGCCCTCTTTACCAGGGGGAACACACAGGACTTTTCCCAGTTTACCACAAGGCCTGACAGGCCTCCAAACTCAGCCAATAAAGATATTACAGAGGGAATAACTGCGCAGCCGTTTCTGATATATATTAAAGCATCATCTGCGTATAATGAGACCGTGTGGTATAACCCGTTTCTAATTATTCCCCATTCGTGTCCATGAGGCGTATTCTTGCCGCTAGCGGTTCCATTGCTATGGCAAACAATAGCGGGGATAAGGGGCAGCCCTGCCGTGTCCCCCGGGAGATCAAGAAGCTATCAGAAATCACCCCGCCCGTCTTCACCCTCGCACTTGGATTGAAATACAATGTCCGGACCCAGCGGATATAATTGGGGCCTATTCCCATGCGAGCCATCGTAGCCAATGGGAAATCCCACTCCAGCGTGTCAAAGGCCTTTTCTATGTCTAGTGAGAGCACCATTTCCTCTTGTGCGTCACGGGGGGTGTCCCCCATTATGCTCAGCAGTCTGCGAATATTTAGGAAGGTGTTACGCTTTGGGATGAAGCCATTTTGATCTACGTGTATCAATGAGTGCATGAGGGGGGCTAATCTATTAGCTAATATTTTGCCTAATATTTTGCAGTCTGTGTTAAGAAGCGATAGTGGTCCTATAGTATTTGACATCCGTATGGTCTCGGCCCTGTTTGGGGAGTACCACTATCATAGCTTCCCTTTGGGATCTAGGTAAGCTTTCTTTAGTCCACGCTTCTGTGAACAGGCTGGGTAAATATGCTTTATAATATTCCGAGGGGAGGCCGTCTGCCCCGGGCGCTTTGTTCCTGGGCAGCTGTGCAAGGGCTAGTTCGATTTCTTCTGTTGTTATGGGGGATTCGATTATATCTCTATCTGTTTGTGATAATTGGGGCAGGAGGGAGTCCGCAAGAAAAGCCTCAAGTTGTGTAGCTGTGCATGAGGTGCGTTTAGTGTATAAGTTTGAGTAATAATTCCTAAACGTCTTGTTTATTCCTACTTGTGTGGTAGCCATATCTTGCGCGCCCACTCGGATGGCACCTATCGGAGCTTGCTGTCTATCTTCGCGGAGTAGCCATGCAAGCATTCTGCTTGATCTATCCCCTTCTGTTTGCAACCTAGTTAAGTAATAGTTATAGTCGTGGCAGCGGAGTCTGCTATATGCGTCATTATATTTTAAGCGCTTTTATTTGAGGACAGTGTTGGAGATTTCCCCTAGCGCTACCGCTTTTTCCGCTGTCCTAAGCTCCTTCTCTAATTTGCTAATCTCTGCCTGTAAGGAGCGTCTCACTCCCCACGTAGTGGATATACATACTCCGCGTGCTACTACTTTATGAGCGTCCCACTCTGTCGCCAGAGTTGTTGCAGACATAGCGTTTATTTCCCAATATTGGCTTATAGATTTTCCCAATGTTTCGGCGAATGCTTGGTCCTGTAAAGCCTCCGCCTGGAATCTCCAAGTGGGGAATGCCTGTCATGTCCTACCCCAATTCAGTGTTACTCTCAAAGGCGCATGATCCGAGAGCGTCTTTGCTAAGTATTCAGATTCGGTAACCAGTGCCCCTATTTCGCGAGTGCCCCATATTATGTCTATTCTGGTGTGGGTGTTGTGTGGTACTGAGTAAAATGAATATTCTTTTTGTTCTGGATGGCCTAGTCGCCATATGTCATGGAGACCCATAACGCTTGCCCATTCTTGCAGGGGACCTATGGGTTTCCTATTGGTTAGTGAGCTCGGATAGGCACTAGTTCTATCTAATACTACAGATGGGATACTGTTGAAATCACCGCCCCAGAGGGCTAGGGCCATGGGGTGAGTCAATAATGTTGGAGTGAGAGTAGTAAGAAAACCCGTGATGCCACTGTTTGGGGCGTATACCCCGACCATCGCCATTTGTCTGCCGTCTAGTCTGCCCTCCACAACTACGTATCTCCCTCCCTGATCTATCTTGTGTGTCGACAAGAGGAATGGAACTCCTGCCGCTATCCAGATCAACACCCCCCTTGCAAAGGCTGAGTATGTTGTGCCTATCAGCTGGCCTCCCCATTTCGTGCGCAGGTCGCGTAGATCCCCCTCTAACATGTGTGTCTCTTGCAAAATGGCAATATGCACTCCTAGTCGTTTGAGTCGAGCGTGCACTAAAGCCCGTTTACTCAGCGCCCCAAGGCCCCTGATATTCCATGTTACTATGATATACTGGTTTTTAGTATTGTTGCGGGAAGACATCATGTGGGGTTCTGAGGGTGCATTGCTGTGTTAAGAATCTGGGCTCTAGAGTTGGCCCGCCTGGTCACTGCCTTTCTGTAGCTGGTATTTAAATATAGCGGGAGCAGGTGTTAATTTTGTGCATTAAGTGGTTCCGGTACTTGCGTTTCTACTAAACTATTATCCCCAACTCCCCTTGTTAAACCCCCTATTCTACTTTCAACTACTGTGAAACTACTAAACTTAAAAATACGTGAAATAACCCATATCCAGTTGGATTTGCATAGTGGGATTCTCATATCGTACAGATGTGGCTCTTATAAGGGGCTCACATCTTTCCGCAGACTTAGGGGGTCATTCCAATATTGGCGGGCAACGGGCGCCGCCCGCCAAGCGGAAACCGCCAATTGGCCGCTCCGTGGTCAAAAGACCGCGGAGGCCATTCAGACTTTCCCGCTGGGCCGGCGGGCGCCCGCCAAGGGAGCGCCCGCCGGCCCAGCGGGAAAGGCCCTGCAACACAGAAGCCGGCTCCGAATGGAGCCGGCGGTGTTGCAGGGGTGCGACGGGTGCAGTTGCACCCGTCGCGATTTTCACTGTCTGATATGCAGACAGTGAAAATCATGCTGGGGCCCTGTTAGGGGGCCCCACGACACCCGTTCCCGCCATCCTGTTTCTGGCGGTGAAAACCGCCAGAAACAGGCTGGCGGGAAGGGGGTCGGAATCCCCATGGCGGCGCTGCTTGCAGCGCCGCCATGGAGGATTCTCCCAGCCGGGGGTAATCCGGTGGGAAACCGCCAGACCCGGCTGGGCAACAATGCCAAAGGAAGCACCGCCAGCCTGTTGGTGGTGCTTCCGGCGACTTCCACCCTGACGGTCATAGACCGCCAGGGTTGGAATGAGGCCCTTAGTCTGCTAATATCGTCAGGCGCCCCCCCAGGCATGTGATTGTTCCCTCTGGCCCCACCCGCCAATCGTACTCCGCCCCTAGATGCCCCCAATAACTAAGCTTAGTATTTATATCAAAGATACATATTGTTGGAGGCGCATTGTCCCCACGCCTCGGCGGTGCCACAGAGTCTCTGTAGATTTCCAGGTTTCAAGCATCATCGCTGGCGGTCTCTCTGGGTGTGTGCATATAGTTTAAAGTTCGTCAGCGGATCTGGGGGTGACCTTTGGCCAACCTACTTCTCCTGTTAACGTGGATGTGGAGCTGGCAGTGTCTGAGTCCGATCCCGGCTCTGGGGGTTTCCTAGCAGTTGCACTGTGACTTTGCATGTGTAACGGCGTCTCTTTTAGCACTTTTGCTCTTTCTCCTGCTGCCTGCCAGTCGTTGGGCTGGCCTCTGGTACGTCTTTTGGATCGCTTCCTTGCAGCAGGATTTTGCCATTTCTTGTCCCCTTCCTTGTCTTCCCGGGGGTGTGCTAGGCCCTTGGCGTGAAGCCATGTCCAGGCATCTTCGGGGTTTGTGAATATATGGGTGCGGTCCTCCATTACCACCCTTAGTTTGGCAGGGAAGAGCAAGACATATTTTATGTTGTGTTCCCGTAGGCGTTGCTTAATTTTGACGAAAGAGTTGCGTTGGTTCTGCACCTCTTGTGTAAAGTCTGGGTATGCATTAATGATCAAGTCTTCATACTTGAATGGGCCTTTGCTGCGGAATTGTTGCAATATTGCATCTCGATCTCTGTAGCTCAGGAATCTAGCAATCAGTGATCTGGGGGGGCTGGCCGGGGGCCGGGGGTCTACACGGAATCCTACAAGCCCTTTCAACTGAAAAAAACTTGGATGGAGCCCCATTTAACACCTCCTTGATTAGCCACTGCTCTAGGGAGATTTCTGATTCCGGTTGTCGCATACTTTCTGGAAAGCCCAGAAACCTCACGTTATTGCGACGCGCCCTGCTGTCCATTTCCTCCGATTTCCTCCAGAGTACCTTCAGCTCCTCATCCATGCGCTGGATCTGTTTTTGGTTTCCTTGCGCTATTGGAGTTAAGTCGGCTATTTCAGCTTCTGTTGTTTTCACTTTTTCAGCTAGGCTTCGGTGGTCCACTCGCAAGAGGTTCAAATCTTGCGCAACTGCGTCAATTCTATTTTCCAGAGATGACTTAGGGGGTCATTCCAAGCTTGGCGGGCGGCGGGAGCCGCCCGCCAAGCGGGAACCGCCAGAAGACCGTACCGCGGTCAAAAGACCGTACCGCGGTCAAAAGACCGCGGCGGTCATTCTGGGTTTCCCACTGGGCTGGCGGGCGGGCGACCGCCAAAAGGCCGCCCGCCAGCCCAGCGGGAAACACCCTTCCACGAGGAGGCCGGCTCCGAATGGAGCCGGCGGAGTGGAAGGGGTGCGACGGGTGCAGTAGCACCCGTCGCGAATTTCAGTGTCTGCTAAGCAGACACTGAAATTCTAAGTTCTATGTTACGGGGGCCCCTGCATGCCATTGGCATGGGCACTGCAGGGGCCCCCAGGGGCCCCACGACACCCCATACCACCATCCTGTTCCTGGCGGCCGAAACCGCCAGGAACAGGATGGCGGTATGGGGGTCGGAATCCCCATGGAGGCGCACCAAGCTGCGCCGCCATGGAGGATTCCCCTGGGCAGGGGAAAGCCGGCGGTACACCGCCGACTTTCCGTTTCTGGCCGCGGCTGTACCGCCGCGGTCAGAATGCCCAAAGGAGCACCGCCAGCCTGTTGGCGGTGCTCCTGCGGACCACGGCCCTGGCGGTTTTTACCGCCAGGGTCAGAATGACCGCCTTAGTGTCCAATATTGCCTGCAATACTTTCTCGAACTGAGCAGAATGTGCAAGAAGTGTGCTTTCTAGTGACTGTAGGGATGTGTTAGATTGTTGGTCGGCAGGTGTTAGTCCTTGAGTGGTTCGGTCTGAGTTCTTAGCTGATTTGGCTCTGCCAGCCATTTTGGCTGTCTCGAGATCTCCTCCCAATCTGCAGTGATTTCGCACTTTTAGTCCTCTTAATTCATTGAATTAAACTTTTATTAAGTGACCTGGGTGTGATGTACACATTCGTCGTTGAGAGCGTGAGGTTGGCCAGCGATGCCAAGGGAGGGTGTAGCCTTATTCAGGCGTGTCTGTAGCCTGTGGCCTTGTATTCATTGACAAATACTGCGGCCGTTGATTGACTCGGTGGTCCGTCGTTGAGTTCCCGTGGGGCTGTCTGCAGGACCCACCGGGGTGTGCGGGGAGCTTAGGAGCTGGAGGGGAGCACTCTCTCCCTCATATGTGATGGCGGGGCCTGGTGCCAGAGGTTTCCCCAAATGGAGAAGGAGCGTATTTGAGGGCCGGAGGAGGCGGCGCCGCACGGGAGAGACCACAGATCAGGGCAAACGTCAGGTGCCGCGGGTGGGCTCCGTATAACAAAGGACAGTCGTGGCAGGCGCCCACTGCCGGGGGGACCAGGGCAGCCCTCACGCCCGCAGCATGCACCAGCCGTCTGTGCTGTGCAAGTTGATAGGTCCAAGCTCATGGAGGCCTGCGGCCCATATTAATCTTGCGCCCTTGCATTAATGATGGGGAGGGGGCGGGGAGTGTCCAAGAGTCCAGGAGTATCCCCACAGTGTTGATTTAGATTTTTCCCCTCCTCCAAGTGCCCTCCTCACCTCATTTCTCTGGTTCTTATTAGGAATCCTCTGCATCCTTCTGAACTGCCGCAGCGATGTGTCCTCAATTATGGGCAGTGGCGCCCCTTCTTTGTTTTTCGTGGCGTGTACACGCGGCTTCTGCCGCTGCGGCGTCCAAAATGTCGCCCTGGCCCCTCGGGCCGGCACCAGCCTCGCGCGCCTCGGGGCGCCGTGCAGAATTCCCGCCGCGACCCGCCTGGCCGCGGCGCTTCAGCCCCCCTGGGAGCGATCAAGAAGAGGGGCGGGGGCGGCCAAGCGAGGCGAGAGCGCGACCGGAGCCGCAGGAGCAGTCCCTCCCGCCCATCGCCGTGCCCGGCGCGAGCCCACGAAACCCGGCTCCGGCTCACCCACCTCCCGAGGGGCGCGCACGGCTCGCGGCGGACGCTCCGGTCTCCCCCAGTCGGGCCGCCGCCCCAGCCGCTTCACCAAGTCTGCGGGGCGCCCTTCAGGATGGTTTAGTCGAGCCGGGAACGGAGCGCTCGTGTCACGCGCCCGTCCAGGCCGCCATTTTGGCTCCTCCCCAATATGGTGTATAGTTAATGATGCAGATGATAAAATTCTTCCATGTCAGTTATGTGCTCAAAATGGCAGCCGTCTAACGTACTGTACTGGAAACATGGAAGTAGCCTAAGTCCACCAACGGAAGTTGTAATGGTGGTAGGTAGTCACAACCACTGTGAAAATTGCCATTGGAAGACATTGCTGTCTTTGGCGGACTTGGGCCAATGGCGATGTCTACCGGCGGTGACGGTCATGTACATGGCGGACGTGACCACCATCTTCTGCAGTGGGACTGGGGACGGGAGGATGGAGGGGGTGTGGGAGTGGAGGAAGAGGTAGTGGTTGTAGGAGGTGTACGTCTGCTGAGTTTGGGTGAAGGTGCATGGGCTGGAGGCTGTTGTGAGGTGGATGGCTGTTGAGTGGGTGTGTGCCTGCGTTTGTGTACTTTGGGAGGAAGGCTCACAGACACACTGGGAGAGGACACAGGGGACGTGTGCATGGTTGTGGGGGTGGTGATCGCTCGTGAGGGGTGTGTTGTGATGGGCGTGCTGGTGATGGAGGCAGTGGGTGATGATATAGTGCATGCAGGTGTGAGTGGAAATGCTACTGGGAGGGACGTGGACGAAGAGGAGGAGGGGGACACTGTGGAGGAAGTGGATGTTGGTATGTGTGCATGGGTATGGTGCTTGTGTGAGTGCCTGTGTGATGATGTGTGGTGCTTGTGTTTTCCTGAGCCACTTTTGTGTGTTGATGTGTGTGCATGCTGGTCTGAAGGTGTGCTTGGGATAGGGTGAGGTAGAGGGGATTGGGACTGGGTAGGCGAGGTTGGATGGGGAGGCTGGACACAGGGACAATGGCTGCCATCAGTGCTGAGGCCAGAGCATGAAATGCTCTCTGTTGGGCTGCCACACCAGAATGAAGGCCATCCAGGTATGCATTTGTTTGTTGCAAATGCCTCTCAACACCCTGCATGGCATTCAGAATGGTTGACTGCCCAACAGTGAGGGATCTCAGGAGGTCAATAGCCTCCTCACTAAGGGCAGCAGGGCTGACTGGGGCAGGGCCTGAGGTGCCTGGGGTGAAGGAGATGCCCACCCTCCTGTGGGAGCGGGCATGGGAAACACGCTAAAGGGCTGCTGGGAGGGCAGTGCTGGTAGGGACAGTGGCAGCTGTACCTGTTGTTGGGGTGGGCACAGAGGTGTCCGCTACCGCCAGGGAGCTTCCATCGGAGGAGGAGTCGCTGTCACTGGTATCCCCTCCTGTCCCCGTCGTGGTGCTCCCCTCACCCTCCGTCCCACTGGTGCCTTCACCCTCAGTGGATTCACCCTCATGGGCCATGTGGGATGCAGCTCCCTCCGTCGCCGGTGCCTCTGCTCCTCCAGGACAGAGTGACAAAACAAGAAGGGGGGGAGAAACAGAGGATACACATGGTCAATGCCAGCAACACCACTACCGTTGGCGTACACAACACACACTGAGCTGCCCTATGTGCTAGGCCATGCCCAACCACTCACTAAGGTAGTCACCAGCCCATGGGGTACAATGCCTAACGCCAGCATCTGCACACCTGACACCCACAGGACCCTGCCCAGTAGTAGTTGGCCACTTGTACCATTGGGGTAGGGGTGCACTAGAGCCTGCAAACAAGGGACCAACCCTGCCATGATTGCCCTGGCCTAGGGGTACCCACATCCCCCACCCAGCTAGTTCATAAAGCACGCAAAGTCAGCTTTCTGAAACTGTACTCAGCTCCTTGTGGCTGCGGTGATGGCCTCAAGCGCCCATCCAACTCCGGAAAGGCCACCGCCAGGATGCAGAACATCAGGGGGTTCATGGTGCGACAGGCACCCCTTCCACGTTGGGAGGACAGCCCCAGCTGGGCATCCACCGTCTTCTTGGTCCAACTGCGCAGCTCCTCCCATCTCTTGCGGCAGTGGGTGCTCCACCTGTGATAGACCCCCAAATACCCTTCTTCTGGTGGGCGCTGACCTAGAGGGAAAAGATAGCGGAAAATGTAAGTATTCACCCATCCGGACCGTCATACTCATTGCCCACCAGTTCCCACCCGAACCCTGACGCACATACACTGACCACCTCTCATGCACCATTCAGGCCAGGACGCCTTAGCCCCCCCAACATGTGGCTTACATCCACACCACTCCAAACAGGCATTGCCCACACAACATGCTCACAGAGTACTCGCCTGTTTGTCTGGAGAACAGTAGAGTAACGTGTCCTGGGGGGGGACCCCATTCACCAGTTTCTCCAACTCCTCCGCAGTGAAGGGAGGGGCCCTTTCCCCAGACACTCTAGCCATTGTTGCTTCCAGACTCAGGTCACAGCAGCACTTGCAGTGTAGGTCCTCTCCTGTTCATGGTCAGGTAGCAAGTGAGTGAATAGGTAGAAAATGACGGTGACATCCACGGCGGTGCGTACCGTCACCGCCGGCATACATCGCCATTGGCTCCTGGGACCCATAGGTCCCAATGATAACCAATGCAGAGTTGCGCGGCGGTCATCGACCGCCTACCACGACATAGCACAACGCCAGTGCAGTTACCTCATTTCCCCTTGTCCCTCCTCACAGGTCAGGCAGCCGCCATTTCAGGGGGGCACATGGCATCGCACCTAACTGCGTCACAGCACAGATTGGCACATACACTGACTCTCAAATTCAAACTCTCCTTCTGTGACATTAATTCAAACACAGTTGTGCTATATATGTGGAAATATGACCTTCTGCTCACCGTTCTCCTCCATAGGCTACAACCGCTGCAGCAGATGATGAGATGGCGGCATCCTCCGGTGTACAGACCCCTGGTGGACCTGTCGACAATGGAGGACAGACACATTATCATCACATACAGACTTGATCATGCCACAATCCAAGAACTGTGTGCCCAATTGGAGCAAAACCTGATGTGCTGTGCTGGTGTTTCCTGAAGGAGGAGTCTCTGTGGTGGGTTGGGACTGTGGAAGGGGAACCGACTGTCCAGAGGTCCCTGATGGGCCAGGCGTGCAGAGCTGCTGTCATCACTGTGGGCTCTTCTGGGGGGGGGGACTGGATGTTGGTGGCACCTCCTATCCGGTGACGTTGGGTAGGGGTCCTGTTGGGATGCGAATGTATTGTTATTGTATGTGTGTGTTTCCCTGTATAATTGTGCTTTCCCTGTCGCCTTGGCCTTGTGTGATTGCTGATTGTGTGGGCTGGGTGATTCTCTCTACTGGGCATGCTGTGGTGATGGGTGTCCATGCAGGCCTGTGATGGGTGTCCATGCATTGTTGTTGTAGGGCTTGGTTTTGGGATGGGTGGGTTGTGATAGTGGGGTATAAGTGAGGTGGTAGAGTGATAGGGATGAGGGTAGGGGTAGGAATTTGTGATGGCATGCAGGTAGGGTGGGGGATTTAGTAGTATAGATTTGACTTACCAGAGTCCAGTCCTCCTGCTACTCCTGTGAGGCCCTCAGGATGCATTATTGCCAAGACTTGCCCCTCCCATGTTGTTAGTCGTGGGGGAGGAGGTGGGGGTCCACTGCCAGTCCTCGGTACAGCAATCTGGTGTCTTGAAACCATGGAACGCACCTTTCCCCGTAGGTCATTCCACCTCTTCCTGATGTCATCCCTGGTTTTTGGATGCTGTCCCACGGCGTTGACCCTGTCCACGATTCTCCGCCATAGCTCCATCTTCCTTGCAATGGACGTCTGCTGCAACTGTGATCCGAATAGCTGTGGCTCTACCCGGATGATTTCTTCCACCATGACCCTTAGCTCCTCTTCAGAAAACCTGGGGTGTCTTTGGGGTGCCATGCATGTGGTGTGAGTGATATGTATGAGGTGATGTGTGGGGTGATGTGTTGGGGTGTATACTGTGATGTGCATGGATGGTGTATGGTTGATGGTGTTCTGTGCCTCTGATTGAGTGTGTGCTCTTTGCTTGTCTCTCTGTGCTTGCTCTCTTTTTTTGTTGTTGTAAGGGGTTGTGGGCAGTGTGGGTGGGTGTTTTATAGTGGTGTGAGAGTGTGGTTGTGGTATGTGTATGTGTCTCAGGTGTGTGTATTTTTATTTGACCAATGTGGTGTTGTTTTGTAAGTGTGTGTGTATTTTGAGCGCAACGGTGTGTACCGCCAATGGTTTACCGCGGTTGAAAGACCATTGCATTGATTCGTGGGTTCGTGATACTGTGGGCGTATTCCTGTTGGCGTGGCGGTGTGGGGTTTGCTATCGCCAGTTTATCACTGACCTTTGGTTTGGCGGACTTGTGTGGGTGTGTGTATTGTGGCGGTATTCTCTGTGTGGGTCCTAATACCCCTGGCAGATTACCGCCACGGTCACGGTATGTTGGTGGCCGTCAGCACAGCAGTAAGCGGCATTTACTACCAGGGTTGTAATGAGGGCCTATGTCCTCATTTTGTTTTTTTTGGAGCACTAACCATCATTTCTTTGGAAATAAGACCCTCTTATTTTTATAGTTTCTAAATTATATTACAGTTTTGAATAATTCAAGATGACGTCAGCCGTGTCACACTTTTGTAATAAATATAGAATGTTAGCAATCTAGTTGTTCATTAGAATACTGTGGGAAGGCAGCAATAAGAGGCACAGACTTGAATAATTGAGGGCAGGGAGGAGGGTGAAGAGGAAACAAGTTGACCACGCTGGGCAGGCTGGAGGGACAGTGGCAGCACAAAAGACGATGAAGGGCAGGAGAAACGGTGTCAGAGGCAACAAAACAACCATGCAGGACAGGCAAGAGAGGTTGTGACAATCTAAAAGGCCATTGAGGGCAGAAAGAAAAGGCATTGGTAGTACCACCATACATGCCAACAGACCCGATTCAGGAAGAAGACACCTGATGTTTTAAGCTCAAAAGGACTTTATTTTATATGTATCCTGCCTAAAGCCCCCTTTTTTTAATGAACATCAATGGGAAAAATCAATCCCTCAGTTTTGTTTCAAATTCTACCTATTACCAAGTTCAAAATGTTGAAAAGTGGAGTATGTTGGATCATGTAGGGCAGGAACGAGATGGGCAAGGGCACCAGAATGACCTTCCAGGGCAGGCATTAGTGGTTGCAACAGCACAACAGACCACATAGGGCAAGCAGGATGGCAGTGCAGTACAATGGACCACGGAAAGCAATGGGGTAGAGACAGGGCCATGCACATGGACAACAGAGAGCAGAGGGGAAAGAGGCAAGGGCAGTAAGCTTACCATACCAGACAGATAGGAGGGACTGCTTCAGCATAAAGGACCATAAAAAGCAGAAAGCAGGGGCACAACAAAGGACCAGACAAGGCAGGATGGAGGGTATGGGGTCTGCACATGGAAATGGGCAAGAGGGCACAGCAGGAGTAGCAAGCTGACCATGGAGGGCTGGCGGGATGGGCACTGGAAACACATCACACTAAGGAGGGCAAAAATTACGTTATAATAGCAACACACAACAACAGAGGGAAGGTGGGGGGATCAGGGGCAGCAAGTTGACCACACAGGGCAGGTTAAAAGGTTGTGGCAGCACAGAAGACCATGCATGAAAAGCGGGAGGGTTAGTGGCAACACAACGGCCATCGTGGCCAAGAGGGAGGGGGCAGGGGCATGCACAAAGGACCATGGGGGACAGGAGGAATTGGTAGGGGCTGGACACGGACAAGAGTTGGCAAGAGAAGGGGCTTTACAACAGACCACACAAAGCAGGCAGGAGGAACAGTTGAAACACAACAGAGCATGGAGGGCAGAAGGGAGTGACAGCAAAAAGGGCCATGGAGGACAGGAGGGAGGGGATATGGGCATGGAATTTAGACAGGCAGATTGGAGGTGGCAGGACAGACAGCAGCCATTTGACCATCTTAGGCAGGCTGGAGGGCCTGTAGCAGATCAACAGAACACTCACAGTAGATAGGATGGACAGTGGCAGGCCCATGGAACATGGTGGGCAAAAAAGGGAGCAGGGGAATACACACAGACATTGGAGTGCAGGGAGAAGGAGGGAAGGAGCAGCAATCTAAGCGCAGAGGCTAAACAGGAGGTTAATGACGGGGCATAGAATTGGGCAATAGAGGCAGGAGAAGTGGGAAGGGATATCAAGCTAAATGGAGGGCAGTGGCAGCGCATAGGACCATGTAGGGCAGGAGGAAGGGGGCTGGTACATGGACTCGGACAACAGAGGGTACGGAGGAGGTAGATGAGGCAACAAGCTAACTGTTAAGGGCAGGCGGAAGGGCCGTGACAGAACAACAGACATGCAGGGCTATAATGAGAATGCATGGGCATGAACTTGGCCAATGGATAGCAAAGAGGAGGGAGGGCACAAGGAGCAAGCTTGGGTGGGGATAGCACAATACCAGGCCACACCCTATGGCCACCTCCTCCCCCCCACCGTGCATTGCGATGGGCATCTTACTTAACATTAAAAACCATAGAAATTTACTGAAAAAACAAAGATTACAGAGATGTTATAGTTAGGAAATCGAATTAAAGAAACCTTAGAAAGTCACAAAAAAACTAAAGGTTACAGGGACATTATAGTTAGGGGTCCTGGTATTATGGTATTTATTGCTTGAACAATTCTGTCTGTATATATCCATATTTATTTTTTGGCCATCCTATTGGTATGTATCCATATTTATTTTGTGTTTTGTGATCAGATGAGCTGATAACTCATTTATTTCTGAATTTAACTGATAAAAGTGCACTCAAACTTTGATGCCTGTCAGGTTTTAGCATATTACACAGCCAAAAATAATAAAATGATGAACCCACATTAAAAATATTATTATAGCACATATACATGTTGAGACATGCTGTGGTTTAAGCAAATCTCATTGAGCTTTGTAACTCCCCATGCTGCCAAGGTACAGCTATCGGTTATGCTGCTAATATGTACAGCTATAGGCCTGAAAGTCATTAATCTAGTTGGCGAGTCACTCAAAAGAAGCTAAATTATCTGTATTTTTCAACTTTTAAAAATAAGTAGAGACAGGAAAGACAAGATGTATCAAGATTTCGGTTAGCGATTTCCAAATCGCGATTTTTAAGAAATCGCAATTTGAGAAATGCAAAAAGCGATGTATCAAATTTGAAAATCGCAAATAGCAATTTCTTAAAATTCGCAAACGCAATTTACAAGATGCAAATACCAAATCGCAAAAAAATTTGTGATTCGGTAACTGAAATCCGCAAATAGCGAAAACGGCAAACCGGAACAGCCTGATGACATCACAACCAGAAAGTGAGTCAGCCCATACTGTTTCCAGGAGCCACACCCAAAGGAGCAGTGAGAGAGACACAGCCCAGCACCAGGGAGTCAGCATTGTGAGGAAGCCAGGATCAAACTGCAACATGGCCAATGATGGCAATGAGAAGGAGAAGGGAGACAGGAAGAGGAAGCTGAAATTCAGTGAGAAAGAATTGGAGGTGCTCATTGAGGAGGTTGTTGTGAACCATGACAGACTCTTTGGCAAGAGCTCACTCCAAGTACCTGAGAGTGAGAAGCGGAAACTCTGGTCTGACATACAGACAAAAATATGCGCAGTGGGTGTTGAGCAGTGCTCTGTGGAGGAGATACGCAAGCAATGGTACGACTTGCGGTCCCGTGCCAAGGAGAGGGCGGCCAGCAGGCTTAGGGAGGCAAGGAGCACCGGATGCGGACCATCCACCAACACACCCTCCACTCCTATGGAAGACCTGGTGGAGTCCACATTGCTGCCAGAAGCTGTCAGTGGTGTAACTGACATCGACACCTTAGGGACACCCAGCATCAGCAAAGGTAAGGCCAGTGATGATGTGCATCCCCACATGTGCATGTACACATGCCCCTTAGGAAATAGAACCTAGCTTGATGCACAATGAAAAGTAGTCCATGTCACATCTTACATACAACACAACAGTGCCTTGCGGGAGTGGTAGTACACACCCCTAAGGTGAATACACAACATAAATAGCAAGATAGTGGGCAGCCACATAGAGAAACCCCACAAATGACTCAGATGAGATGCCAGAACATGAACCCACACCACCACCAGAGCCGAGTCCCACAGGAAGACAGCAGTCCATGCACCAGCGCCAGTACCAGACAACCCCCCAGGAGGTGTCACGATGCAGGCAGACAGGGCACAGAAGAAGGAGTGGGCCCATCAATCTTTGGCGGCCTCGAAGCTTCCATGCTGAAGATGCAGCACCTGCAATGCAAACATTTGAAGTCACTGCACAGACAGTTTGTGTCTCACAATAACAATATGGGGTTACAAAACAAGCACTTGGAGACCCTGATTGAGGGACAGCAAAGAGTTGCTGAGAACACCAAGGAGTTGACACAGGCCATTGGGGAACTATGCACAGAGATACGGCAGGAGCATGTCAGCCATCGCAGGCGCCATCACCAATATTTGGCTAAGTTTGACAGCTTCTGTAGATCAGTCAATCAGCTTGCAATTTCAACAGCCCTGATATCACGGCGTGGCGTTGCCATACAGGTGGAGATGGCACATTGCAGTAGGGACATTGCACAGGGACTGGTGCAAATTACCAACGTAGTGGATGCCATGCAAACAGCACGCAGTGCCACAACCAGCGAACTGGGTGTTGGTGATAGTGGGGAGTCCTCTAGCCTCAGCAGTCTGACAGTCCCTGTGATTGATCTGAGGTGTCACAGTGCCAGATACAGTACTGCAGGTGAACCTTCTACTAGAGGTGCCAGCGAGGGCACTGAGCACTCAAGTGGAGTGTGTGGACGAAAGAAGTGATGTTGAGGGCTACAGGGGACCACCTCAGCATGTGCAATAAAGTCATGCTATGATGCTAATAGTGTGACACTGTTAATAGATCATGTCTGCCCATTGTGAAAAGCTATGTCCTACTGACACAATGTTTACATGAAGTCAATGTAATAAAGATGCTAACTACTGAAAAATATAATATTGAAGTGGATTTGTCATTACTTACATCAAAAATGGTTGCGCGTGATGTCAGCACGTCTTTGCCTGCCTTCTGCTGCACAGGTCGTGTCGGCTGGTAGAAGGGGTGGTAAGGGATCATCATCCTCATCTGAGTCTGGCTCTGTGAGTTCTACTGGTATGCCCCTGGTGGTTGCTATGTTGTGCAGGATAGCACATGTGGCCACAATGTTGCATGTCGTCTCAGGGCTGTACTGTAGTGCACCTCCACTCCTATGGATGCACCTGAAATGGCTCTTCAGCAGCTCAAAAGTGTGCTCCACCACGTTGCGGGTAGCCCTATGTGCAGCATTGTACCTCCTCTCTGCTGGGGTGGCACGGCTCAGGTAGGGCGTTCGCATATAGGTGCGCAGTGCGTAGGCACTGTCTCCTGAATGCACAGAGTGTACAATGAGTACATTTGCTGTCTGACGTTATGCTTACAACAATGCATTATTGTGAACTATCAAATTACCTAGTAGATATCCTTCCCCAAACTCCCCAGCTAGCAGTTTTGTGTGTAGCCCGCTGTGGTGAAAGATGTAGGAGTCATATGTGCTCCCTGGGTATCTGGCCATGAGATCGGTAATGATGTAAGAGGCATTGCATATCACCTGTATGTTCATGGAATTATGGTTTTTACGGTTGCAATACAGATACTCAGTGGCCGATGGTGGACAGATTGCTACATGTGTCCCATCAATGGCACCTAGCACATGTGGGAACTGCACTATCTGGTAAAAATTAACTTTGGTTTGTTGTACTGCCTATGGGGTGTTGGGGAATCTGATGTACAGTTGTATTCTGCTCAGCAGGACATTGAGAAATGCATTGAAAAATCTAGAGAGGGCACTCTGTGATACCCCTCCCGCTGCTGCTATGACCCCTTGATAGCTCCCTGAGGCTAGTAGGTGCAGGCAGCATAATACCTGCACATGTGTGGGTATGCTATTGGTCCTGTGTGTTGTGCGCTGCAGCATGGGTTGCAGATCAGCTATAAGGTCACGTCTCATGGCTGAGCTTAACCTTTACTTATCAAAAATTTCCTCCTCAGTCTGGTCAAAAACGGTTATGCGCACCCTGAAAATGCGCTCCTGTCTCCTCCTCTCTCTCCTCAAACCTGCCAAGACATGACGTAGAGTGCAGCCATTGTGGAAGAGGGGCTGAGGCATTCTGGGCCTCTTTATATAGGTTGCACCCGGTTACCACCTGGTTTCAGTTTGTGGTAATTTGCATGTGCAAACGGGCATTCTGTGAATAATTGTATATTGCGATTTTTTGCTACATTGCATTGCGAATCCATTTTTGCGTGTTGCAATCTGCATCTCGCAAATAGCGGTACGATTTTGGTGATCGCTATCTGCGAATCGCTAATCTGTATCTCAATTAGCATTTCGCTAACAGCGATTCGGTAAATCATATCACTATTTGCGATACGCTACTTGCGACACGCAAATTCGTCTCTCATTCGCAAAAATTTGCAGTTTTTGCGATTTCTAAAATTCACACTGCGAATGTGTTTCATACATTGTGAAACGCATTTTTGCATTCACAAACGGACATTCGCACCGTTTGCGAATGCAAAAACGCTTGATACATCTGGCCCATTGTCTTCTGTCTGTATTTATCAGTAGAAATCAGAGAAAATGGAAAACAGGGAGCCATAGTTATAACTAGGTTCAGATTTCACATGCACAAAACCATAGAAATTCTGCTGTTATAGTTAGAGTTATTTCAAGTAACTATAAGTCGTACCCGATTTATAAGGTAACTATAACTCGCACCGTTGCCATTCACTGCTAATTCCCCCAGATAATACATCATGCATGGCATCTTCTATGACATCAATGATAATATCACTGTAACATTGCAGTAAAATTATTGATGAGAAAGGTGTGCATGGGGTGGGAGTTATAATTCTGGGTGCTCACACAGCCACACAATCACTTACATACCCATTCACACATCTATGCAACCAATTACACACCCGCCACCTAGCCATACAAACACTCAAACAGACATCACTCTCCAATACAGCCACTCACACACCAACTCACTTAACCAAACACCCATTTAAACAGCCAGTCACCGACACACCAACTCCTATACCAACTCATCCACCTGTATAGCCACTCACACAACCACTCACCTACCCATAGAGCCACTCACACAGCCCCTCACTCACTGATTCAGCCAATCACACACCCAGGCACCCACCCATAGAGATGCTCACCCAGCCATTGAGCCCGTAAGGCAGACACTCACATACAGATTCAAACACTGACACAGCCACTCAGATGAGATATGTTAAAAATACGATCACTCATTAGCAGTGTAGATAAAAATAGTAATTTAACCTATGCAGTAGCTTAGTATCTATCTATAACTCTCAGAAACATTTTTGAAATACCTACACTCAGTAGATGATGTTATCATCAGTGATGTCATTTGAGATGTCATCAGTGATGTCATCGTTTGTGGTAATATGTGGGGTCATAAGCAGTGCAATGCAGGGGTGTAAGCTATAGTTAGGTGAGGTAACTATAACTGCTGAATTGCTATGGTTTTGTCAATTTCAAATGTTATCCTAACTATACTTACAGTGAAATAATGGATAGATAGATAGATAGATAGATAGATAGATAGATAGATAGATAGATAGATAGATAGATAGATAGATAGATAGATTGATTGATTTCCTCCTGAAGATCTTTACGGTATAGAATTTTTCCTTGGTTGCTAATATTATTTGAGTAGGATTCTAAATTGCATATGTGATTGATTTGATTGCTTGTGATAATATTGGTAGCCATTTTTTTATTTTGTTTCTTCTGGTCTCATTTTTCTCCTCTTTGCTTTCTTTTATTCTTCTCCTTCCTTGTTTTGTTCCCACCTCATTGAGGTCTACATTGAGTGTGCATTTGATGTGATGTTGTACCCACTGGTACTTCATTGTATAGGATTTTATTTTTTACTTTTATTTTAGATTTGGTAGGTTTCCTGTTATTTGGCATTACTTATTAACAGCAGAATTTAGAGGTCTTTTACAAAATTAATTTTATCATAGCTGATAGCAGGTTGATATATTAAGAATTTGTTTTTCAATATTGTACTGTATTTACATTGGCTCGGCAGTGATCCAACATCTCTTTTAAGAAGATTGATAATATATGTACTTTATGTATTTCAGCACATGCTCTTTGATTTTGATTTCTGAGAATTATTTGCTTACTCTAAATTGTGAGATAATGTAATTCACCTTTGTGTTTATATGTTTACATATTTGATCAATAATTTTCCCTGTGCATGTCTGAGTAATGTTTGCACATTCCACAACAGTGCTTTCTGAAACATGGGGTGGGTTTAACTTAATTCTGTTGTCTGTTTTCACTATTTACTCATGCCACTTTATATGGTGTAATGTCAGTTGGTCTCTCTGCACCTGTGATCAAGGTGGTCTGCCGAAACACGTTGAGTGGTCCCTTCTGCACTTTTTCTTCAATAGAACATGGCAATTTCTACCCCTGTGAGTGCTCTCATATTGGATGTGTCCATTGATTGATTGATATATATAGACACACACAGACACACACACTGATTGACAGTGTAATATGCAGTTTTGCTGCTTAACATCATTGTTAACTTCGAAGAGGACATGACTCAAGAGAGACAAAGCCTTGAATGGCTCATGATGCCCTTTCCCTCCCTCGACAATGGAAAATAAATGGCACGTTATACTCTGGACGAATGCATTTATAGCTCATGCCATGGCATTTTTAACAAAAGGTGTTTAAAAATATATATAAAATAAAGATGAAAGGAGTTACATGTGTGCAACAAAGTAAAATCCCACAGAAGAAATATCATGTTAAGTATTTCCTACATGCAATCTGGTTGCTTTTTTTTGCCTTTTTGAGTGACATACGTGAATACACTTGTGGTGAGGTAATATGTGAGATTATAACCAGTACAGACCTGGGGAGCAAGTTATACATAGCTCTGTAAACCATAACTTTTATTTTCAGTGTGTTTTTGTTTTTTAAATTTCAGTTTCCATTTCACATCAGCACCTAACTATGACATCACTGTAACCTTTCAGTAAGTTTCTGCAGTTTTTATCATATTCAAACTTCTGCACATGCACAACCTCCTCAAGCAACTTGCACCACACACTGCTGTCATAGTCATGAATGATGTTCAGTGTAGGACCTGTCTGAAGTCACTCATTCCTCCCATGGCCCGACCAACCCAGTTATGGTCACCCAACTCTCTGCTGTGCGTGGACAAAGACCAGGGGCACATAGGAGTTGACTGCAGAGCCCACATTCCAGGCCCTGCCCAATCCGGTCAACAGCTGGGCATACCCCCCCTGCACAGAGCCTTCAGCTGTGAGCAGCAGGTGGTTTGCTGCAGTGCCCAGTCTCTGGCCTACTTCCGCATTCAACTCTTCCACTGGTCAACAACCCCCCACTATGCATGGGCAAATGCCAGGCACAGAGGGGCTTGGCCACAGAACCCCATGGGTGACCAACTTTCCTGCATGTGCTCAACCACTTTTTTTGTCCAGCATTCATGTGAGTGCAGAAAGGGTTGGCCCCATGATCTGATCTCTGGTCCAACTCCCTGTGGATGCCCAATCTCCCTATGAACATCCAATTCCCCACTTTGCTCAGCCTCCAGCAGTGTGCAGCAGTGGGTTGACCGTGTCCCCAAACCACTCCAGGCAGCCAATCCCACTGTGCACAAGCTATGGTCTGCACAAAGGTGTTTGCCTGCAGGGTCTGGCTTATGAGCAGAACTTTATATTTTTTTAATGCCTTTTGGGCACTGGAGGGGGTACCGTGCTGGTACCTTGGTATTGGTGCTGATTTCTTTTTTTTTTTTTTTTCAACTTTGCAACTTTCCCCAGATTGGCCTTAGGGTCAGGGTTAATACTAGCTATTGTAAGCAGCTCATATCAACATAATTTCTTGATGTAGGTTCGGTGACTGCAAGGGTTTGATACAAATGAAAGCTGTCTGAAGTATGCCATTTTGGAACATATATTTAGCATTTTGAGGAACTTGGCTTTCTCTGAACAGTATACATACTGAACACTGTGCAATGAGGGTTTCCCAAACATCTGTGGTTGATTGTTAATGTGAACTAGGCTCCCCGTGAAGTATATGGAAAAGAGTCAACTTGGCACATAACACATGCTTGCTACAACTTAGGGAGTTGTATTTGTGATGGAATTAATGATGCTTCATATTATTCATACTATTCCGAGCTATTTTGTACTTACTGTTAGGCCTCTGATGACATACTAGTTTATAGAGTAACGTGTAAAACATAAGCTTGGGTAATGTCATCATGGTGGGGACGCAAGAAGTTATAATTAATTATAATTAGCTCTGCTAACTACAACTTGTGAGTTCAAACCCTTAATGTTGTCACTGAATATTCAACTCACTATAATGCTACTTTAATCTTCGTTTTTTTCAGTGAATTTCTACCCTTTTTTTACAAAAAAAATTTTTTTTATCACATCTAATTATAAAGCAACTTTAACTGTTGTTTTTTCACTGAATTTCTAGTTTTTTAAAAGTGTAAAATAATATTTGATTACCATATGTAAAGCCAATCCTCTGCCGCTCATGGCCTTTGGACCCACTTTCTCTGGGGCCTGCATTTAATATGGGTGGGCACCCTGGTGCCCTCCAAGGGCACCTACCCATGCACAACTTTGGAGGCCACAGGAGGAGCCCCAGGGTCCTCGTGGCCCCAGCCACCATCCACCTGCTGCGGGAGCCAACACTGCTCCTGCCTACAGGGAGCACCTTTTTATGCTGCTCCCTCTTTCCTGCCTGCATCAGTGCGGGTAGGGAAATAGATCTCCGGTCTGTTCCCAGCTGGTGGGAGCATTTAGAAGGTGCCTGCTGGATGAGAGCAGAATTAAGGCCTAATTTAGAGTTTGGTGGGATGGGTTACTCCATCACAAACGTGACAGATATCCAGTCCATTGTATTGCAATTACATTATAGCCTATAGAGCTTGTAATATACAGGACAGGATATCCATCACGTTTGTGATGGAGAAACCCCTCCGCAAAACTTTAAATCAGGCCCTTAGTGTTTGCTCCCAATTGCAAGAGATTTGAAAATGCTCCAGCCAGATGAGAGCAAATACAAGTTTCCCTGCCTGTGCCAGTGTGAGCATGGAAACTGATATGCCCCAGGCACGTGCTCCCTGGAACACATCATGTGAGCCGGACCTGGGGGATGGGATTCCTGGGGCTATTAAAAGCTCACAGAGGGGAGTTGCATAGCCCCCCTCCCTTTTACTTGAGTAACAGCCCTAGGGGATGTTTTTCACCAAACCTGAATATGGCACAAGGAGGGGGCCACGCACCCGCTCCCCTAATTATTTAAATTGGACCTGGGGATGGAGTTCTAGGGCCAAATGTGGATTGGCAAGGGGGGCAGTGCACCCCCCAATAAGAAATGCTGTGGAAGCCAGGGGATGGGGACCCTGAGCTGAAAACAGCGAAAGGAGGAAGGCCGCACGGCTCTCCTCCCCATATTAAATACATTTGGCCCTGGAGGATGTGGTTCCCTGGGCCAAAAACATCCTTGGGACGGGGGTCACATGCCCTCTACCTATAATTAAAGACTGTGGCCCTGGTCTACCATTTTGTTTTTCCAATCCCGCTGGAGTCCTACATGATCATGCCAAATATTGCTGTTTTTTCAATTTTGGACCCTTGAAACCATCTCTGGGGCCACCCCATGGGTCCTAATGGGGCAGGGTCTCCCCCAAGGAAAAAAAGGTACCTGGACCAATCAGAATGTCCCACTTTTAAATTGGTGCTCCTGCAAGACTCACATGAGCCTCTCATGGGCCCGTCTGTCCAGATATACAATTATTTTTAAACCTTAATTTCTCAAAAACTACTAAAAAGATTTACAACAAACCTCAAAAAGCATAATCTTTAGATGAAGATATAGCTTCTTGCCAAATCGGGTTTAGTTCAGTTCAGCAATTTGTGTAGTTCAGCTCAGCAATTTTTGGGGTAGCTCTTCTTCAAGAAGTCTATGGTAAATGCTTAAGGATTTTGTGTTTTGGGATGTTCCTTTTTCTCAGCCGCAGCTTGATGGATCACCCCAAACTTTCCATGGACAAACTAGGCAATAAAAGAGCACTTTGTTTAAAGGTTTTTTGCAGATTCACTAAATGGTGCTAAAGTTATTAACAACACAAAAAATGTATCTGCTAATGAAACTCTGACCTAACTATAACTACCCGGTGGCGATCGCTGCTGGGTAATATATATAAAAAAAATAATTTCACAGAAAAAAACTAAGGTTAAAGTGACCTTATAATTAGATATGGTAATAACATCTTACTTCAAATAAAAAAAGCTTGGAAATTCACTGGAAAAATACAAGAGTTAAAGTGACAGTGAAAACATCAGTTTAAAGGTAACATTTTAAGCTAAAAAGAACACTGGAATTCACCAATTATAGTAACTATAGCTCAAGACTTCGCAATACACAGTATATTTTCACCAGTCATTATCACTGACATTATAGACCATATCATGGGTGATGTAATATGTGAGGTCATAAGTGGTGCATGAGAGCTATGTGGCCAACCCACCATAGACACCCAGGCCCCTCCTATGCCCCTACCTAGGCCCCTTTTTTGCTTGCTTAAAAAAATGAGTTTCTGATCCTGCAGGAGCTATCACACACCTCCCTGTGCTCCTGCAAGGTTGTCCGGTGAGCACAGTGTGCCACAATGCCACTCTTGAGAGTCCCACAGGATCACAACACCACAAAAAAAAAGATTAATTGTGGCCCCAGGTCCCTCTGGGACCGCCCACAAGGTCCAGGGTAGGAAGAGTACCTTTACCATCCTATCTTATACTTTTTTTATTTTGAGGACAGGCGGGACTGAGTCCCCATATCCTGTAATGGCAGCTACAACATTTTTCTTTATGTTGCGGCCAGCCAATCAGAGTGCAATCTCCAGCAGGGCTTGTGGGAGCAGGACGGCGAAAGGACAAAAAGCCCCCTTGGCCAATCAGATCACTCCATTATTTGAAGTTGTGTGCCTGAAGTAGTCCTGCAACCCCAAACACTCAGCTATCTATACATTTTGAGCCCTAATTTCTAAAAACACCAATGAACGTATTCAACCCAAAACACAAAGAGTAATAAATATTTTCCTTTGTGCCAAATTTGGTGTCATTATGTTCAGCTGTTTGGTCGTAGTGGTGTCTAAAGTTCCCTATGTAAATTGCATGGTGAAATTGCTTTTTGGGGCCCTCCCTTTTGTTCGTGGTCTCTGCTTCATAAATCACCTCGAAACTTTCAAGGTAGGAGCTGAGGCGAATGAACTTTTTTGGGAAATTTTTTAAAGGTTCATCAAACAGCACCAAAGTTATTACCAAACCAAAAATTCTATCACTGGTGACCTCATCCAATGAGCATGACAGTTGCAATGTTCATTAATAGTCATAGTTAGTAAAGTATTTTTAATGAGAACTCACAATAAAAACATGTGTTTGTGTCTTTCTTTAACATTCTTCAGACCACCTAAGGCAGCCATAGGACCAAACACAAGTGGTCACTACAATACGGCTAAGGAGCATAGAGCTCTAGCTTGGAATTTCTTTAAAGTGATGGAAGCCTCCCTGGGGTCATGTATTCCATAACCCACGAGTCTTTGGGCCTCACCACGAGTTTGGCGGTCGGACCGCCAGATCTCTGTGTTGGCGGTCCTACAAAGACCTCCAGGTTAGAGGTCTTTCAGACTGCCCCATTACGAATTATAGCGGTAGGCCCGCCGACCACCAAGCAAAAAAATGGCAGACCGGCAGTGGCTCGGTGGCCTGGAGATCACTGCAACCAGTCACTGACCGTATTACAAGCACACAGTCGCCATGGCGGATCCCAAGGTGGTCATACAAAGGCAGTCCAAACTACGGCGGCCCGCAGTCACCAGAGTAATACGCAACTGCACATTGGATGAATTTGAAAACAACACAGATGACACACATTGCCACACTGGACAAACCTGCAAAGGACACTATAAAACACACCCCTTCACAGATCACATTCCTTTGCTTTTACACTGCAACACACAGAAGCCAGAGCGGCTTATATCCACACAGTACAGATAGTAGGTACCACTTTTTTCAACCATCCCATACAACACCATGCACACACTTTTGTCCAGTGACACCCTTTTGCACTTCCGCTGCCACCCGTTTTTTTTCCACCATGGCATGTTTAAAAAATCCCTATTTTTCAGAAGATGACTTAAGAGTCATGGTGTATGTAATCATAAGAATAGAGCCACAATTCTTTGGAGCTCAGGTTCAGCATACTCTTCTCAGTATGAAAATGGAAATGTGCGACAGGATAATCGACAGAGTCAATGCTGTAAGGACCACCATGTGCACAAGGGAGGACATTAGGAAGAGGTGGAACAAATTCAGGGGCAAGGTCCATTCCCTGGTCTCCGGGCACTAACTGCAGGTCAAGAAGGCTGGCAGTGGCCCTCCCAGTGCCCCATTACAACTCTTTCCCTGGGAGGGCAAGGTCATGGCCATCCAGCATCCTGAGGGCTTGACAGGAAAATCAGGGGGAGTGGAGTCTAGTAGGTCACAACACTACAGATGTCACGGAAATGCTATTTCATGCATGCCCACAGCTCAGCTTTTGACACTTTTATTGTTACTGCACTCACCAGTGCAGTGCCCACCAGTCCAAAGACCTCTATTTGGCAACTCACATTTGAAGTGTACTCACCTTGGGAGATATCATTTGTATAGTATGCGCAGTACAGTAACTGACATGACTCCAACCCCCAGCAGGCACTGTTCTATAACTCCAAATGCAATACCAATGGTCACTTCTCCAAATACCTCTGTTTGGTACCCATCAATTTAAGGGTACACACCTAGGATAATTACATTTGTAAAGTGTGTGTAGTATAGGCACTGACATGGCTATAACTCCCAGGAGGCACTATTCCTGTAACTACAAGCACAAGCACAATGGTCACATGCTACAATACATCTGTTAGTGAACTCTCAATTGAAGTGAACTCATCTGGAGGGAGAACAATGGTCAAGTGTGTGTACTAGAGACAGTGATCTAACTGAAACTCACAAGAAGCACTGTTTCAGCAAATCATCTAAACACCAGAACAGTGTTCACTTGTCTAAAGGCCACTGTCTGGCAACTCACAATTTAAGTTTACTCAGTTGGGAGGATACCATTTGTCAAATGTGTGAAGTAGAGGATGTGACATGACTGCTAAGGCCAGGAAGGCCCCGTGACTGTAAAACAAACCATAAGCCTAGTGTTCTCTTATCCAAATACCATTGTTTGTGATCTCACAATTGAAGTGGACTCACCTGGGAGGATAGCATTTGTATAGTGTGTGTAGTACAGGGAGTTAAATGACTGCAACTCCCAGCAGCCCTTGTGTCTGTAACTCCAAATAACAGCACAGGGTTCACCTCCCAAATACACCTGTTTAAAATCTCACCAATGCTCTTAACTCACCTGGGAGTATATCATTAGTCAAGTATTGGGAACTAGGGGGAGTGACATGACTGCAACTCCCAGCACCAGACCAGTGTTCTCTTCTACAAAGACCCCTGTGTCTTAACTCTCAATTGAAGTGTACCCACCTGGGACAATGTTATTTGCATAGTGTGTGTAGTACAGGGAGTTAAATGACTGAAATTCCCAGAAGCCTCTGTTACTGTCACTCCAAACACATATCCAGTGTCCTCTTCTACAAGGACTCCTGTTCGGTAACACACACATGAACTGTACTCACTTGGGAAGAATAATATCCGTATAGTGTGTGTAATCAAGGGACTGACAAAGACTCCAGCTCCAAACAGGTCCTGTTTCTGTAAGTCCAAACATCAGCACAGTGGTCACTTGCCCACATACCCCTGTTTGTCAACTCACAAATGAAGTATACTCACCTGGGGGGAGAACATTGGAAACTTGTGTTAACTAGATGGAATAACTTGACTGCAAGTCACAAGAGGCACTGTTTCAGCAGATCAAAATACCAGAACACTGTTCATTCATCGAAAGACCTCTGTTTGCAACCCTCAATGTAAGGTTACTCAGCTGGGAGAATACTATTTGTACAGTGGGTGTAGTAGACAGAGTGACATGACTGCTAACGCTCGGAGGGTCTGTCACTGTTACTTCACTCACCAGCACAGTGTCCTCTCCTTCAAAGGCCCCTGTTTGCTAACTCACAAATGAAGTGTTCTCACCTGGGGGGATAACATTTTTATAGTGAGTGTGGTACAGGGAATAACATAACTACTAAGTCCAGGAGACACTGTTTCTGTAACTTCAAACACCAGCAACGTGTTCTCTTGTCCAAAGACTCCTGTGTGTTAACTCTCAATTGAAGTGCACTCACCTGGGAGGATGATATTTGTATAATGTGTGTAGTACAGGAAGTGACATGACTTCTAAGGCCAGGAGGCACTGTTTCACTAACTCAAAACACCAGTCCAGTGTTCAGTTCTTTAAATACCCTTCTTTGGAATCTCACAAAAGAAGTGTACTCACCTGAAGGAGGGGGGGTGACATTTGTCAAGTGTATGAGGTAGAGGGAGTGACATGACTGCTAGTGCAAGGAAGCTCTGCCTCTCTAACTCAAAACACCAGTCCAGTGTTCAGTTCTCAAATATCCCTTCTTTGGAAATTCACAAATGAAGTGAACTCACCTAAATTGAGTGTGCATTTGATGTGATGTTGTACCCACTGGTACTTCACTGTATAGGATTTTATTTGTTAGTTTGATTTTTGATTTGGTAGGTTCTCTGTTATTTGGCCTTACTTATCAACAGCAGAATTTAGAGGACTTTGACAAAATCTATTTTATCATAGCTGATAGCAGATTGATATTTTAAGAATTTGTTTTTCAAGATTGTACCGTATTTACATTGGCTCGGCAGTGAGCCAACATCTCTTTTAAGTAGATTAATAATATATGTACTTTATGTATTTCAGCACATGCTCTTTGATTTTGATTTTTGAGAATTATTTGTTTACCCTGAATTGTGAGATAATGTAATTCCCCTTTGTGTCTATATGTTTACATATTTGATCAAAAAACTTTGCCTGTGCATGTATGAGTAATGTTTGCACATTCCGCAATAGTGCTTACTGAAACATGGGGTGGGTTTAACTTAATTCTGTTGTTTGTTTTCACTATTTACTCATGCCACTTTATATGTTGTAATGTCAGTTGGTTTCTCTGCACCTGCGATCAAGGTGGTCTGCTGAAACACGTTGAGTGGTCTCTTCTGCACTTTTTCTTCAATAAAACATGGCAATTTCTACCTCTGTGGGTGCTCTCATATTGGATGTGTCCATTGATCGATATATATATAGACACACACACACACAGACGCACACACTGATTGACAGTGTAATATGCAGTTTTGCTGCTTATTATCTTTGTTGACTTCGAAGAGGCCATGACTCAAGAGAGACAAAGCCTCGAGTGACTCATGATGCCCTTTCCCTCCCTCGACAATGGAAAATAAATGGCACGTTATACTCAGGGCAAATGCATTTATAGCTCATGCCATGGCATTTTTATACGTCGTTTTAACAAAAGGTGTTTAAAAATATATATCAAAGAAAGATGAAAGGAGTTAAATGTGTGCAACAAAGTAAAATCCCCTGGAAGAAATATCATGTTAAGTATTTCCTATATGCAACCTGGTTGTTTTGTTTTTGCCTTTTTGAGTGACATACGTGAATACAAATGTGGGTCAATAACAAGAGCAATTGTGCTACAAAACAAGCATTTATATTACTACTGATTAAATGACAAATTAGAATGTATTACTTGAGTACAGCAAACAACAAGATATGAGAAAAGACATTCTAGTGCATCAGAAACATAATTTAGCAATCATTTTACCCACAGAAACAACTGTCCTAATAGTCATAATGTCTCAATTGTGATTTTATCTTCCAGAACAAATGTAACCTTTTGAATCCTACTTCTTTAAATACATTTGTCACAAAAAAATACACATGAAAATGGCATTATATAAACCATGTATGCAGGTGCACAAAGCATAAGATCTGTTATTTACCTTGTTGAGGAATGAGAGGAGCATCATTACAGACTTGAGGCTTCGCTGCTCATAAGTCATGCCCCAATACTCAACCATGTGGTAATAAATTGTAGATAACCTCTGTGCATCTCAGTTTATAACATTTGAGATGCCATCAGTGATGTCACTAATTACGTCATTTTACTTGTGGTGAGGTAATATGTGAGGTTATAACCAGTACAGACCTGGGAAGCAAGTTATACATAGCTCTGTAAACCATAACTTTTATTTTCAGTGGGTTTTTGTTTTTTAAATTTCAGTTTCTATTTCATATCAGCACCTAACTATAACATAACTGTAACCTTTGTGCTTTTCAGTAAATGTCTGTAGTTTTTATCATATTCAAACTTCTGCAGATGCTCAACCTCCTCAAGCAACTTGCGCCACACACAGCTGTCATAGTCATGGATGATGTTCAGTGCAGGACCTGTCTGAAGTTACTCATTCCTCCCATGGCCTGACCAACCCAGTTATGGTCATCCAACTCTCTGCTGTGCGTGGACAAAGGCCATGGGCAGATAGGGGTTGACTGCAGAGCCTACCTTCCAGACTCTGCCCAATCCGGTCCACAGCTGGCCAATCCCCCACTGCACAGAGCCTTCAGCTGTGAGCAGCAGGTGGTTTGCTGCAGGGCCCAGCCTCTGGCCTGCTTCTGCGTCCAACTCTCCCACTGGTCACCAGCCCCCCACTATGCATGGGCAAATGCCAGGCACAGAGGGGCTTGGCCACAGCACCCCATGGGTTAACAACTTCCCTGCATGTGCTCGACCACGTTTTGTGTCCAGCCTTCATGTGAGTGCAGAAAGGGTTGGCTCCATGATCTTGTCCAACTCCCTGTGGATGCCCAACCCCCCTATGGACAGCCAATTCCCCACTTTGCTCAGCCTCCAGCAGTGTGCAGCAGTGGGTTGACTGTGTCCCCAAACCACTCCAGGCAGCCAATCCCACTGTGCACAAGTTTTGGCCTGCACAAAGGTGTTTGCCTGCAGGGTCTGGTTTATGAGCAGAACCTTATATTTTTTTAATGCCTTTTGGGCACTGGAGGGGGTACCATGCTGGTACCTTGGTATTGGTGCTCTGATATGACAGTACTGAAAAGGGAGACGGGGAAAAATCCTCTATCAACCAAACAGACGAGCCTATTTTTTTTAATGTTTCTTTACAACAGGACTCCCACGTACAACCTGCCCTCCAGATATACGTAACTTATTCTGAGCATTAACACCTTCATGGCCAAATTGAGCCACTTTTTAAATGCTAATTTCTAAAAACGGGTGAATGGATTCACACCAAATCATCAAAAGCATGCCTTCTGAGTGTAATGTTTTACCAAATATGGTGTAATTCTGTTTGGCCATTTTTTCTATAACTGAGAGCACATTTTATAGGGGAATTAACAAACTAAATCACACATTTTGGGCCCCTACTTTTTCTTGGCCCCTGCTTAGTGGATCACTGCAAAACCTTTCATGAAGGAGGTGAGGTGAACATTCTTTTTTTAAGGTTTGTGAGATTCGACAAACAGTGCCAAAGTCATTAGCTTTATAGTTAGGTGAATATGTCAGTGACAAAGTTTTGAACTAAAAAAACACAGAAATTCACCAGTAATAGTTAGTAGATCTAAATATAACACGCCACCGCCATGCACTGTGTATGACCTTACATATTATATCAGTCATGACCTGTTGTTTGACTTCATTTATGACATTACTAATTACATCTCAAGTTACATAATTGTTGACATCACAGATGGCATCATTGATAACAACTTCCAATGAGTGTGCTAGTTTATTTTATTATTTACAAAGTGGTGGGTAACTATCTCTAATTGTGTAGTGCCTGTGTCTAGCTAGTGGGTATGTGTTCACATAATAAATGGGCTGCTAATGCACCATGGGTGTGCTTACAGGTGATGAACACATTATAAATCTTTGTATTGAAGAGTACCTCCATGTGTGGACTACAATTGACTACTTGTGCCACACAAGTTATTTGGTTCTGCAGAAATGTTTCCCACAGGGCAAAGATTCCACGTAGTAAATACTAACTATTGTAAGCAGCTTTGAGTTATTAGGCTGAATCGTCTCAGCATGACACAATATAGAAGAGTGTATGCACCAGATACTAACCTCTGTATATGGGCTTCTTTTGTTTTAGAAGATGGGCTATCTGTAAAGTTTTCATCACAACATGAAGGCTGTAGTGGAATGATCTTTAGCACCTTCAGACCTTGCTTATTTTAAATGACTAGTGTCTTTTTTTTAACAGGTGTTGCTTAGAATGTACACTGTTCTTGATTGATACTTTCTAATACTCTGTGGTGCATTTCTCATCAGAGTTTCACTGTATGCAAACAGTGTGGTATAGCGTACACTCTCTCAATAGAGTGTACATGATTTACAGTACCCAAATTTCTACTCATATCAACATCATTTCTTGATGTAGGTTCGGTGACTGCAAGGGGTTTGATACAAATGAAAGCTGTCTGAAGTATGCCATTTTGGGACAGATATTTAGCATTTTGAGGAACTTGGCTTGCTCTGAACAGTATACTTACTGAACACTGTGCAATGAGGGTTTCCCATACATCTGTGGTTGAATGTTAGTGTGAACTAGGCTTCCTGTGAAATATATGGTAATATGGTATATGGTAACCAAAGTTATTACCAAACCAAAAGTTCTATCACTGGTGACCTCATCCATGAGCATGACAGTTTAATATGCAGTTATCACATGGAAAGGTATTATTTAAGTTGCATGTAGAGCAAATTTGCTATAGCTTTTGTGTTGCTAATGAGTGGAAACGTTTGAAAAATTATTGGCCTCCTAATGTGGCTTGTGTGTCTAAATGGAGTGGGGTCTCTGTGAAGAGGTGTGCACTGGCGGAGCCTCTGCAAATTAAATGCTCATCTACCTAGTTGTAAACGTTATGGTCAAGAAAGGGGGAAGTATTCCGAGACTTCCACTGTGAATTATTGATAAAGCAATTATGTATGTCCAACCTATGTTGCTTCAATTGTGCTTTATTGCTTTCGTAATTCTTTTTTGGATGATTTTCAGCAGTATGTATTATACATTTTTGCAACCCTTGTGGTGGTAGGTGCTCCAGATAAAAACACAGTGAAAGTGAATATTGTGCGAAGAAGTGATGGTGATACATACAATATGTACAGAAGGTGGTTTAAGAATAATTAGGGCTTCTAACGGCTCTGTCAATCCAGGAAGCCCTGAAGTCACATAAAATGTATTTACAATTTTAATCCACATTCAAAATCATGTCGACGTTTCAACCCAATTTGGCGACATAAATCAATAGTGGGTCATCATCAGGACTGGGGATATTCTGTTCGGTAGCACCTATGGATTCCAGTGAGGGATCAGGGTCTTTTAATCATATACGTCTTCAAATCTATGGTTCACTGTAAATCATCGTTGAAGTGCTGAAGCCTGGTCAGAGGCTGTCTATTCAGCATGTGCAGTTTGAATCAATCTTAAATCAGCGGAGCAAAAATGGGAGAAATTGCATGCAATTCTTGTGAAATACTCGATCCCGGGTACACGAGTATGTGCCCGCTGACTAAAAAGATTAAAAAGACAAATACTGTGAGCTTCCAGCCCCCATTTTTGCTCGGCTGATTTAAGATTGATTCAAACTGCACATGCTATGATGGCGGTCCTACAAAGACCTCCAGGTTAGCGGTCTTTCAGACTGCCTTATTACGAATTATAGAGGTAGGCCCGCCGACCACCAAGCAAAAAAATGGCAGACCGGCAGTGGCTCGGTGGCATGGAGAGCACTGCAACCAGCCACTGACCGTATTACAAGCACACAGTCGCCAAGGCGGATCCCAAGGTGGTCATCCAAAGGCATTCCAAACTACGGTGGTCCGCGGTCACCAGAGTAATACGCAACTGCACATTGGATGAATTTGAAAACAACACAGATGACACACATTGCCACAGTGGACAAACCTGCAAAAAACACTATAAAACACACCCCTTCACAGATCACAATCCTTTGCTTTTACACTGCAACACACAGAAGCCAGAGCGGCTTATATCCACACAGTACAGATAGTAGGTACCACTTTTTTTAACCATCCCATACAACACCGTGCACACACTTTTGTCCAGTCAAACCCTTTTGCACTTCCGCTGCCACCTGTTTTTTCTTCCACCATGGCATGTTTAAAAAATCCCTGTTTTTCAGACGATGAGTCAAGAGTCATGGTGCATGTAATCATAAGAGTAGAGCCACAATTGTTTGGAGCTCACGTACAGCATACTCTTCTCAGTAGGAAAATGGAAATGTGGGACTGGATCATCAATAGAGTCAATGCTGTAGGGACCACCATGTGCACAAGGGAGGACATTAGAAGAGGTGGAACAAATTCAGGGGCAAGGTCCATTCCCTGGTCTCCAGGCACCAACTGCAGGTCAAGAAGACTGACAGTGCACCTCCCAGTGCCCCATTCCAACTCTTTCCCTGGGAGGACAAGGTCCTGGCCATCCAGCATCCTGAGGGCTTCATAGGAAAATCAGGGGGAGTGGAGTCTGGTAAGTCACAACACTACAAATGTCACGAAAATGCTATCTCATGCATGCTCACAGCTTAGCTTTCGCCACTTTTATTGTTACTGCACTCACCAGCGCAGTGCCCACCAGTCCAAAGGCCTCTATTTGGCAACTCACATTTGAAGTGTACTCACCTGGGGAGATATAATTTGTATAGTATATGTAGTATGGGGACTGACATGACTCCAACCCCCCGCAGGCACTGTTCTATAACTCCAAATACAAGACCATTGGTCACTTCTCCAAATACCCCTGTTTGGTACCCATCAATTCAAGGGTACACACCTAGGGTGATTACATTTGTAAAGTGTGTGTAGTATAGGCACTGACATGACTACAACTCCCAGGAGGCACTATTCCTCTAAATACAAGCACAAGCACAATGGTTGCATGCTACAATACATCTGTTAGTGAACTCTCAATTGAAGTGAACTCATCTGGAGGGAGAACAATAGTAAAGTGTGTGTACTAGAGAGAGTGCCCTAACTGCAACTCACAAGAAGCACTGTTTCAGCAACTCTAAACACCAGAACAGTGTTCACTTGTCTAAAGGCCACTGTCTGGCAACTCACAATTTAAGTTTACTCAGTTGGAAGGATACCATTTGTCAAATGTGGGAAGTAGAGGGTGTGACATGACTGCTAAGGCCAGGAAGGCACTGTGACTGTAAAACCAACCATCAGCCTAGTGTTCTCTTATCCAAATTCCAATGATTGTGATCTCACAATGGAAGTGGACTCACCTGGAAGGATAGCATTTGTATAGTGTGTGTAGTACAGGGAGTTACATGACTGCAACTCCCAGCAGCCCTTGTGTCTGTAACTCCAAACAACAGCACAGAACATTGGAAACATGTGTGAACTAGATGGAATAACTTGACCTCAAGTCACAAGAGGCACTGTTTCAGCAGATTAAAATACCAGAACAGTGTTCATTCATCGAAAGACCTCTGTTTGCAACCCTCAATGTAAGGTTACTCCGCTGTGAGAATACCATTTGTATAGTCGGTGTAGTAGACGGAGTGACATGACTGCTAAAGCTATGAGGGTCCATCACTGTTACTTCGCTAACCAGCACAGTGTCCTCTCCTTCAAAGGCTCCTGTTTGCTAACTCACAAATGAAGTGTTCTCACCTTGGGGGGATAACATTTTTATAGTGAGTGTTGTACAGGGGCTAACATAACTGCTAATTCCAGAAGACACTGTTTCTGTATCTTCAAACACCAGCACAGTGTTCTCTTGTCCAAAGACTCCTGTGTGTTAACTCTCAATTGAAGTGCACTCACCTGGGAGGATGATATTTGTATAGTGTGTGTAGTACAGGAAGTGACATGACTGCTAAGGCCAGGAGGCACTGTTTCACTAACTCAAAACACAAGTCCAGTGTTCAGTTCTCTAAATACCCTTCTCTGGAAACTCAAAAATGAAGTGTACTCACCTGGGGGTGGGGGGGTGACATTTGTCAAGTGTATGAAGTAGAGGGAGAGACATGACTGTGAATGCCAGGAGGCTCTGTCTCTCTAACTCCATAAAAAGCTCAGTGTTCTCATGCCCAAATACCCCTGTGTCTTAACTCTCAAATGATGTTTACTCATCTGGGAGTATAACATTTGTATGGTGGTGGGAAGTAGAGGGAGTCACTGGGATGTTAAGCCCAATAGGCCCTGTGTCTCTAACTCCAACCACAAAAACATTGCTCACTTGCCCAAATCTATATATGAACTCTCATTTGAAGTTTACTCACCTTGGAGGATACCATTTGTCAAGTGTGTGTAGTATGGCGACTGATCTGACTCAACTCCCACGAGGAACTTTTTCACTAACTCCAAACACCAGACAGGTGGTCACATGTCATAATACCCTTGCTTGCTAACTCTCAATTGAGGTTTACGCACCTGGGAGTGACCAAGATACAGATCATGCTCAACTCTGAGATGTGTCTAGCCGCCTATCTCCATCTTGACCAGCTAACCCAAGATGAAACTATTGAGGACCGGAAGGACACCTTATCCTGTGTGCCAAAAAATGATCCCAAAGGCCTCAAGATGCATCGCCAGAATGATATTGGCAGTAGACATGTTCGCATTGCACTGGCAACATGACAACTCTAGTCACATATACAACAAAGTCCTGGGTCTGTCGGCATTACAATCAACTAGGTATCAAAATGGCCAAGGCATATCTTGCCTAGCCACTGTTTTGCCTGTACTGGTGGCAAGATGACATTCTCCGGCCATCCTCCCAAGTGCTAATGATCTGCACAGTTTAGCAGCTGCTTGACCTAGATGGAATTGGCATGCTTCACAAATGTCAGTTCAGTACAACCAATATCAGGGCTAGTAGGCACAATCAGATTAACTGCTAAATAACTTTGTAGAAGGTCTATGCTTAGCGTAACAGTAAATTGTTGGAGGTAGATGTGACAATACAACCAGTAACATTGTATCTTTCCAAATCAACAGGTTGAGCTACCACTGGGCACACAGGGGCCACAGAAGAGACTGCCACTAACCCCCTGGATGAAGCCCTCAGTTAAGAAGACACTCCTGGACATCTGGACGTGTTCTGGCCCACCTGGGCAACCTGGTCAGATACCAACAGCAAGTTTCACTGTGTCCACATCACCACCTCCCAGCCCGGTTGCCTCAACATCCCAGGCAACCATTCGCCCCCCAAACCTGTGTCTCTAGCACAATGTCTACCATCTTGTGCCCCCCAGTCCTGGATCCTGAGGTGCAGCGCAACACTTCTGACAATGAGGGTCCAGGACCCAGTGAAATAGGGCACCCTGTGTCACAGCCTTGTGTAGGCAGGGTGCATGGGAGGGATGGGATGGATACCTTGGGCCACCAGGGTGAGGCCACTGGGGCTGCTCCTAGCCAGGGCACCATCTGCCACATCTTGGAGGTCTAGCAGAAGTCCCAAAGCATGATGGGCCAGGTCTTGACTAAAATCCGGGAAATCAAGCAGCTACAGAGGGACATCTATAGGGATATGCATGAACAGTGGGAGGCTTACAAAACCAACGTGGTCTCCCTAATAGGGCTGATGAGGGATATTAACATCACCCTGAGCAGGGCTCTACAACATCACTCTACCCCTTCCTTTGGTGCATCAAGACCAGGCTCTTCTTCATCGGTGCCAGCCACTGGAAGGGATTCCCTGCCAGAAAAGCAAGCCCCAAACACCCCTGCCACTGTAGCAGCAGATCCGTCCCACCACACAAGTTGGGACATCCAGCATAGAATCCAGGAGGTGCAGATTGTAAGACACCCACCACTGCCAGCAAGTGACCTCAACATTCACTCTGTTGACTGATCGTGAACAACCTACCAGTTCCAATGGGCGGAGTACTCTGGACTTTGGACTCCCAGTGGTGTGGCATCTCCTCCAATGATTTCATTGACCATGACTGACACCTTCACTTTATTATTTTTCTTCTTTTTTGTCAACATTTTATTTACTGCATCAGTACTGTAATAAATTCACCCATCACAAACTCATTGTCTGCTTACTTAATATCAACATTTTCTAAGTAGAGATGTAAGACTGTGTGAACCATATGTTGAAGACATAACATACTTGTGAAAGGAGGGCTATGTTACAGGTACACAGTGTCCTGCTCAGGATTACAATCATTACACACAAACACATACGTACAAGTGCCTGGTTACACCAAACATTTTATTCCAGTGTATAGCACATGGGCTGTCCATATGTCTGGACCTTTTTGACATAAGAATGTGCGACTCATACTGAATCAAAGTACATATTCCTGGGTACCGCCCCCAGACCACAGTGGGGAGGCATTTGTCAGACATTGTCCTGTTGAATAGGCCTATATTAGAGTGGATGATGTCAGCCAAACCATACCATACCATACCATACCAAAGTCATCCAACATCACAAAACCCAAGATACAGACAGATGGAAGTGCAACAGTCCCTGATCACAGGGCCATCATAATCCAATGACCATGCATCTGGTGGTATGGCAAACATATGTCAGTGTTGTGGCACAGGCACTGTGGCCTGCAATACTGACATGACTTGTATAATGGGTGGTATGCTGGTTGGATAACTAATAGCTGGCATCAGATTTGACTCCACTGATGGCATAAGTCCACTATTGTTTGCCTATCCAGGCGGTAACATGTTATTATGTGCCTTTGATCCATGATCTTAAAGTCTGAAAATGGATGGTAGACGGGGGTTGTCATATCCTCCCTCTCCCTGGGTGCCTATGTTTGACAAAACATGATTTGTAACATTAGTCAGTGTGTCCACAGCAACATATGTGATGCATGTCTATGATATCATGTGACAAGCCATTTCTGAATGGATAAACATGGCAACCAGTACACATCAAATCTGCAAATAGCATGAGTCACATGTGACTTCCACGATTTTTCACATATGTTTACAACATTTATATGGACCGAACCTAAAGATGAGCAACAGAATTGCCCCTCGAAATGTGACTGTATTTCCCGACCGCCAAAATGACCGTCAGGGCTGGTGTACTGTGCCCTACTGTTAAATGCCATCTGTGTCCTGCAATATACTACAATGGTGTTTAAGTAGCAGGACCTACATGACAAGACAGGATAACAATGTTGGCGAAGTCAAAAATACTTTTTTGCAGCTGTGACGCAGTTTCTCAAGCCCAATACAGCATTTCAGGCCAACAGAATGGGGTTTGCCTGACCTACTCCACTGGACATTAGGAACCGCACGCGACCACCGGTGGAGGTCATCATGGCAGTAGCCAGTTGCAACCACGGTGGAGACAGCAATAGGCTAACATTGTTGCCAGTGGCAGTCGGGGGCCAATGGCTTTGTCCGCTGGCAGTGGCGACCGTGTACTTGGTGGACATGACTGCCATGTTCTGCAGATTCACTCACTTGACTCCTGACACTGCTACCTGCAACACCTCCCCGACCTGAGCTGCTATGTGCCACCTCTGGGAGGTCCAGCAGGTGATAGGGCCCCTGCCTTCTCGCCAGAGGAGCTGAAGAGGCTGGTGACTGAGGTCCTACCCCTGTATGAACAGCTCTATGGCTACCAGAGGAACAGGTAAGTACCTCAGGTAAGTACTTCATGTGCACAGCTTTTTCTGTACTTCACCATCATTTCCCTCATCAGAGGCTAGAATGTTCCCATGTGTTCCAGTTAGACTTCCAGTGTGCCTGTTTTTGCAGTCTGTGTGGCATCAATGGGATGGACAATGTGCAGGTATTGGTGGCCAGTGCCATATTTTAAGTTCAGTCACATTGTATTGTGTGAGGTTTTTGGGGTCCTAGATCATCCTTGTGTTGGATGCACATAGTTAGGTAAGGAGACATTACTGCTATCCACTGACATTTCTTTCCTCATGATTGTTGTAAATGTCATACATGTATGTGCATGACAGCATGAGCTGTGTATGCATGTTTTATGCGTCATTTGAGAGTCATGAACAATGTGTATAGTGCTGCAGATCTTTCAAACCACATCTGCCATTGCTAAACTCTTGTGTGGAAGGTATATCATGAGCCACACTGCCCTTCAGGTTGCAACACATACCACATGCCAAATTGTTATTGGCTACAGGATGTACTGTCATACATGGAAGTGATGGAAATGGAGTGCCATGTAGGTTCTGTCAGCTCAGAGTACAGAGACCAGGGCATGTCAAATGTATCTCCCAGTATGGGACCTAGTCTATGATGTGGTAGAGTCAATGTAGCTATGCAACTGGGGCACTGTGCCCACTTCCTGTACCCCAGTCAGCAGATCCTGTCATGTGGTCAACATAAGGCTCTGGTGGCAAAACTTACCCTGAGTGACTCATTCCTTTGACTAGATTAGGACTGGGTTCAGAGGTAAATCATTAATCTAGTCCACATGTGCATTTAGCATTATTGTCAATGGGCATCTTAGACTCATGACATGTCCCTTATTTCCACAGCTCTATTGTCACCTTCACACAGTCACTTTTTGGCCTGTATATATGTATTGCATAACTGACAGCCCCACAGTACAGACAGTGTGTTGATTTCTGGGAGGCCATGATATGTGACTCAGTAGCTTGGTCACATAGCAGAAACTGTACAATGCATGCCTTTGTGTGTTGGATGCCATCTCTATAGGATTGACACATATGTCCAAAGGAGTGTTCTGTGATACAGGTACATACCACAGAACCCCACCCCCTGAAGTGGCATGAGTCTGCACTTGCTATTCCACATGTCCACAAATGAAAAAGGAAGACACTTTCTGTACCCACAATGGCAACCCATTGATTGTTACTCATGTGTAATGTTGAAGTTTGTACTCTGGCAGTTGCCTGTAGGGACTGTATGCATTGAGTTATTCTCACAGGCTGTGAATATATTGGTCAATTCATGCCTAAGGAGTTTACCCTTCAGAAGCCACATGGGTGTGTAATGTTTTATTGTAGCTCACATCAAATTACAGGTTGCTAAAGCATGGGCTACCTGATGTCAGTAGGTTTGCATAGTCATTGTAGACCATGTGTAGAGTAGTGGGTTAGTCTTCAGATGCAAATACATATGTCTGTAGTCAGGTAACTATACTTATTGGCTTCTGTGTTTCACACTTGGGGCATATGAACAAATAGAAAAGTCCCAGCTTGGTGTTACTGACATGCGTGTGACTCAACCATTTATGATGAAACCTGTGATTATAATCTCTTGATTTGGCTTTTATATCCATGCATGTCAATGCCCACCAGAAAAAGGAACTATGGAGAGCCATTGCCAAGAAGGTGAGGAAGCTGTGGGCCCACAGCCGGCGGATCGCCCACTCTCAGAAAAGGTAGGAGGAGGTGAGATATTTTGCCCAGAAGATAGCTGAGGTCCAGCTGGGGATGTCCTCCCAACGTGGACGGGGTGCCCATCCAGACCATGACCCCACTAATGCCCAGCATTCTGGCAGTGGCATACTCAGACCTTGCTGGGCATTTGAGGACAGCACAGCAGCTGCAATGGGGTGAGTACAGGGCATATTCCTGCCTATCACATTGCCAAGTGAAGGTGTTAGGTTCTGATAGCTTCCCCTGACTATTAGGGTTGAGCCATGTGAAACACGGTAGATGAGTGATTGTTTCTGTAGACATGTCATGTGTTGTATACTGATTTGCCTTGCCCCTTGACCTAGGACAAACTGTGTACAATCCTCAAACAACTTTCTCTCCAAGGACGACATATGGCTGTGTACAGTGATTAATCAAGTAATGTTTGTTGTTGTAGTTGGTGTAAATTCTGTGCAACACATCACTACTCTTCAATATTACAGGCCAAATGTCAGGAAGTGAAGGATCCCTATCCTAAGCCATGTGTCTGGGTAAATTAGTATTTTGCTACCCAGAGGCTACTTATCTTCAGAGTATGACGGGTGCTGGTGCCTCGCTACAGTCTGTAATGTGAAGATGGCCATCATACTTGTGACAGAGCCCACATTGTACCTTGGGTGCACCTGTCGATCAATACTTTCCCTTGGTAAGTGGGGAATGTCCATTGACATGATTTATGTGCCATCGCAGTTGTCAACATTCTCTGTACCTACATGTCAGCATGTGTCCCTTTCTTATTAGCAAAACATTTGTAAGCTGCAGTTTCATGCATGTTCAACCTGTGTTGATGGGTGATGTCTGTATTCCCTCACATATCTGTGCATGGCAACCTGTGTGTGGAACAAGACATTTACAATGGGCGTACATTTCATGTTGTGCCACATACAGGAGTATGTCACAATTGTTTATTGGCTGACACATGCTCTCATGTGTCATAGCAACTGCAGTAGCAATGAAGGACATGACAGGTAGGCCTAGAATTTTGAGCCACAATGTTCATTTCTATGCCAGTGATGTAGAATCATGTAGCAAAATCAAATCAAATCATTAACATTTATAAAGCGCGCTACTCACCCGTGCGGGTCTCAAGGCGCTAGGGGAAAGGGGGGGGGGGGTTACTGCTGCTCGAAAAGCCAGGTTTTTAGGAGTCTCCGGAATGCAGAGTGGTCCTGGGTGGTCCTGAGGCTGGTGGGGAGGGAGTTCCAGGTCTTGGCTGCCAGGAAGGAGAAAGAGCTCCCACCCGCCGTGGAGCGGCGGATGCGAGGGACGGCAGCGAGCGCGAGGCCAGAGGAACGGAGGAGGCGGGTGGGGACGTAGAAGCTGAGGCGTCGGTTGAGGTATTCCGGTCCCTTGTTGTGGAGGGCTTTGTGTGCGTGGGTGAGAAGTCGAAAGGTGATCCTTTTGCTGACTGGGAGCCAATGCAGGTGTCTCAGGTGTGCGGAGATGTGGCTGTTGCGGGGTACGTCGAGGATGAGGCGGGCCGAGGCGTTTTGAATGCGTTGCAGGCGATTTTGGAGTTTGGCGGTGGTCCCCGCGTAGAGGGTGTTGCCGTAGTCCAGGCGGCTCGTGACGAGGGCGTGGGTCACGGTTTTTCTAGTGTCGGCGGGGATCCAGCAGAAGATCTTGCGGAGCATGCGGAGGGTGAGGAAGCAGGCGGAGGACACGGCGTTGACTTGCTTGGTCATGGTGAGAAGGGGGTCCAAGATGAAGCCAAGGTTGCGGGCGTGGTCTGTGGGGGTCGGTGCGGTGCCGAGGGCCATGGGCCACCAGGAGTCGTCCCAGGCGGACGGGGTGTTGCCGAGGATGAGGACTTCCGTTTTGTCAGAATTCAGCTTTAGGCGGCTGAGCCTCATCCAATCTGCGATGTCCTTCATCCCCTCTTGTAGGTTGGTCTTGGCGCTGGCGGGGTCCTTGGTGAGGGAGAGTATAAGTTGGGTGTCGTCGGCGTAGGAGGTGATGATGATGTCGTGCTTGCGTACGATATTGGCGAGGGGGCTCATGTAGACATTGAAGAGTGTCGGGCTGAGCGATGAGCCTTGAGGTACGCCGCAGATGATCTCGGTGGGGTCTGAGCGAAACGGTGGGAGGTAAACTCTTTGGGAATGGTTTGAGAGGAAGGAGGCGATCCAGTCCAGGGCCTGGCCTTGGATCCCGGTGGAGCGGAGGCGGGTGATTAGGGTGCGGTGACAGACGGTGTCGAAGGCAGCCGAGAGGTCGAGGAGGATGAGGGCGGCTGTTTCACCGTTGTCCATCAGGGTTCTGATGTCGTCTGTGACTGAGATGAGGGCGGTTTCCGTGCTGTGGTTGGTTCGGAATCCGGTTTGTGAAGGGTCGAGCAGGTTGTTGTTTTCCAGGAAGGTGGTCAGCTGTTTGTTGACGGTCTTCTCTATTACATTGGCTGGGAAAGGCAGGAGAGAGATGGGGTGGAAGTTTTTCAGGTCGCTCGGGTCAGCCGTAGGTTTCTTTAGGAGGGCGTTGACTTCGGCGTGTTTCCAGCATTCGGGGAAGGTAGCAGAAGAAAAAGAAGAGTTGATGACGGCCTGGAGGTGCGGGGCGATGATGTCGTCAGCTTTATTAAAGATGAAGTGAGGGCAGGGGTCCGAAGGGGCGCCGGAGTGGATAGAGTTCATGATGGATTTGGTTTCTTCAGTGTTGATGTGGGTCCAGTTGTTGAGGGTGATGGTCGGGGTGTGGGTTCGGTGATGCTTGGTTGGGTCTGGTGTCCGAAGCTGTCGTGGAGGTCGCTGATCTTGCGATGGTAGAAGGTGGCGAGGGATTCGCACAAATCCTGTGAGGGCGTGACGGCGTTGGGGTTGGGGTTGGAGAACTCCTTGATGATGATGAAAAGTTCTCATCTGTTGTGGCTGTTTTTGTCCAGTCTGTCGGTGAAAAAGTTCCTTTTGGCAGCGCGGATCAGGTGGTGGTGTTCGCGGGTAGCGTTCTTGAGGGCTGTCATGTTGTCAGCGGTGTGGTCCTTGCAGCAGGCCTTCTCGAGGGTGCGACAAGTTTTCTTTGATTCTTTGAGGGTGTCAGAGAACCAGAGAGGTTTTTTGGTGTTGGTCTGTCGATGCATGCGTTTGAGGGGAGCAAGGTTGTCTGCGCAGTTGGAGATCCAGTTTGTGAGGCTGAGGGCTGCGTCGTTGGGGTCGGTGGTGAGGGTGGGTTGGTTGGCGGCGAGTGCGGAGAAGAGTTGCTCTTCGGGGATCTTGTTCCACTGTCGACGAGGGATGGGTTGAGTGCGGAGGTGGCTGGTCTCGCGTCGGAATGTGAAGTGGACACAGCTGTGGTCGGTCCAGTGTAGAGCGGAGGTGTGGCTGAAGAAGATGTGTTTGCTGGCGGAGAAGATAGGGTCGAGCGTGTGTCCGGCGATGTGGGTGGCGGTGTTCACCAGTTGCTTGAGGCCAAGGTTGGCGAGGTTGGCGAGCAGGGCGGTGGTGTTGGGGTCGTTGTTCTGTTCCAGATGGAAGTTGAGGTCGCCTAGGAGGATGAAGTCCGGCGAGGCAAGGGCGTGCAGGGAGATGAAGTCGGCGATGGCGTCGCTGAAAGGGGCCCGCGGTCCGGCGGGGCGGTAGACGAGGGATCCTCTGAGGGTGGTCCTGGGGTCGGTGCGAATTTGAAAATGCAGATGTTCAGCGGCGAGAGGGGTGTCTTCGGTGGAGGTGGTGACGCTGATGGAGTCTTTGAAGACGATGGCGATACCTCCTCCTACTTGGTTGATGCGGTCTTTTCTGGAGATCTTGTAGCCTTCGGGGATGGCAGTGGCGATGTCTGGAGCTGATGAGGCGTTCATCCAGGTTTCCGTGATGAAGGTGACGTCCGGAGCTGTGGAGTCCAGGAGGTCCCAGAGTTCAACGGCATGCTTGTGGACAGAGCGAGTGTTGACCAGGATGCACTTGAGGTGGTTGATGGCCCGTGGGCTGGTGGTCGTGGTAGTTGCGTGGTGGAAGATGCGTTTGCAGGAGTTACAGGCGAAGGGTCCATGGGTGCGCTTGGGGTGGGCTTGGAAGCAGGTGTTGGAGCGCCCGGGGTTGAGGGTGTGGAGGGTGGTGGGGTCGTAGCGGGTCAGCGGGGTAGGGGAGGGCTGGGGACCAGGGGTCGTGGCGCTGGGCGCGGGCCAGGCGCGGACGGGCGCAGACGGGCTTGCCTCTGGCGCGCCTCCGGCATGCCAGCGGAGCGCCTGCTGCGCGCAGCGGCTGCCATAAGAGGGAGGAGGGGGGGGAGGGGTCAGCTGGTGGCGAATGGGAGCTGGGGGGCGGGGGCGTGCAGGAGGTCGCGGCGGGAAAGCGCGAGGGAGGGGGGACAGGTAGAGTGAGAAGAGCTGGGGGAGGGGGGTTTAAGGGTGGAGGGGGGTGAGTGTTAGAGTTTTGGGAGAATAGGGAGATAGATAGGAGTAGGGTTGAAAAGATAGGGGAGGGGGGGTGGTAGAGGTGGGTGAGGGTGAGAGGTAGAGTGAGAGGATAGGGAGATAGGTAATAGAGGGGGTGTCGGGACGGGGGGAGAGATAGGGAAATAGATAGATGGAGAGATAGGTGGAGAGATAGAAAAATAGGTAGATAGGAGGAGGGGGTGAGTGAGGGAGTTAGGTGGAGAGATAGGTAGAGGAGTGAGGGAGGCAGGTAGGGAAAGGGTTGATGTGGGTGATAGTGAGAGATAGGTGGAGAGATAGAGGGGGGTGAGGCAGGAGCAGGAGGGCAGAGACAGGGGCGGGAAGAGACAGGAGTCGGAGAGGACCGAAGAACAGAAGAAGCGAAGAACACAGAAGACCGGAAGAACACAGAAGAGCAGAGGAGAAGAACACAGAAGACCGGAAGAACACAGAAGAACAGAAGAGAAGAACACAGAAGAACCAAAGAACACAGAAGAACAGAAGAGAAGAACACAGAAGAACAGAAGAACACAGAGGAAGATGCAGGGGACGAGGAAGCAGAAGAGCAGACGAACAGAAGATCACCAAAGAAGATAAAGAAGACAAAGAACAGAAGGCAGAAGACCACAGAACGAGATGAGGAAGAAGAGAGGCGACAGGAGAGGCTGAGGAGCACACAGAAGAAGAGAGAAGACGGGGAGAAGAAGAGTACAGAAGAAGATTGCAGAGGAGGAGCGAGGAGGAAGAGACAGAGAGGAGGAAAAGAAGCAGGAGCAAACAATAGACACCCAAACACACAACATCAGTCATTACTTCCCCAGACATCCCCACCACCCCCACCGGCCCACACATGACACCAAACATACCCAGGGACACCAACACAACAGTCAGTGACACACCTACCACACCCAGCATACCCACAGACATCACCCCAACAGACACGCACACACACAGAACCACTGCTCCAACCTCCAGCACACAAATGCCCACACTCACACATGCTACAGACACCACCCAAACAGAAGCATACCTTCCACATGCACACACCCACGACATCAACACAGCAAATAACCACTCCTTCGACCTGCAAATCCCCACCGCTTCTGCTGACCATCCCTGTGTTCTGAAAAAAGATTTTTTGTTTGACCTTGACCTTCCCCTGTTCCCTCCACCCCGTCCCGAGCCCAAGAAGTGCTGACCCATCTCCCAACCCATCCCTTCCAACTCCCTGTCAACCCTCACCCTCTGCAAGCACCCATACCCCTCCCCCCAAGAATAAGCCCACCCCTCCTGAGAAGCAGTCCACCCCTCCCAAAACCCAAACCCACCCCTCCTAAATCTGATGCCCCTACAACCCCTAAAGATGACCCCTGAGATGCCTGCTTGCCCATTTCATGCCCCTTCCTGTGGAGGTTTCCTGGCAGTTAGAAGTCAAGTAACAGCTCAGTGATGTGCCTGTGCTTATCAAAATAGACTGGCCAATGGCCTTGGACTTTTCAAGTTTAAATTTAATAAAACCAAACACTTGTTGGTACACAATTGTCCTGCAATTCCTTTCTACCTTTATGTTTTTCCTGAGTGACTTGTGTTGTCTGCCTACAGTTGTGTGTGTTGCAGCCTGCTTGATGATCCATTTGCTGTTGTTCGCAGTATATGACTTTGTGAGCAGTGATGGTGTCCCCCAAGACACGAGTATATGTTGACTGTATGGATATGTGAGTGTAAATGCAATGGTGGTGTCATGGCACTGTGTACTGTTTGGTATGGTAAGTATTTCATCTTGTGTTGTCCAATGTGAGCATATATTGTGTTAGACGTGTCCCCCTGATAATATGTGGCAGCTTGAGTGTTGTTTGTGCATAAATGGAGTGTGTTCAATTGTGCTATCTTTGTTTGCATTTGACAGTGCATGTGTCCATTTGGATGTGTGTACCTTGCAGCTGCTTCATGTAGAGGTATGCCCCAAGCAGTTGGAGTTGTATGTGCTTTGTTGACTTGCACTTCCACATTGTGCATGCCATTTGGGTCTATTACTGTTTGTCCTTGAAATGCATGTGGGGCATGTGGGGCCAGCTCCTGTGCCAATGTTGTTTAAAAGGCATGTGCAAAGTGACATGTTTCCGAGTGCAGCATACTTCCCAGAGTGCTCCTGATGCCCCCATCCCTATTAGTCAGGCATTTTTTGCATAGTGAGCTTTGTATCTTTGTCTCTCTGTCTATTGTGCATCCAACTGTCCTTCCATTGTGTTGCAACATGGGTGATGTGTGTGTCCATTGCAGGGCTGTTTAGTGGGAGTGGTGTCTGTGTTCCATGCCTCATCCATACATATGTGTGATGAATGCAATGATAGTCCAGGACATTTGAGGAATGTGAGTGTGTGATTTGTGTTTGTAAATGTGATGTTTCAGTACTGTTGTTGCAGTGCAGTGTGAGTGGCCTGCTCAAAGGGGGTAAATTCTGACTGTGAATGTGTCCTTCTTTGTGTCTGATTCCAACAGGGGGCACAATGACAAGTGTATTTGGTGCCCATAGAGTGACTCCCGTATGATGTGGCTGACAGCGCAACGATCTGTTGTTGAGCATAATGACACAGTTAGCTGTGTGTTCTTATGGTCCTTTGTGCCCATGATGGTGTGGATTTTGTTCTCCATTGAGGATCAGCAGCAGGGGCAGGACATGTGTGATGGGCTCCATGGAGGCACCGATGTTGTGAAGTTGCCTTCAGGTGAGTGTCCCTCTTTATGCTCCACATTTCTGCCTGCTGAGACATGGTGATTGGACCACCACGGTCACAATGGTGGTGTGCAAACTCATAATGTGTCTGGCAGCAACACAGGCTCCACTAGTCTGTTTGTGCTGTCTCATGACTGCGGCATTCTATGCCTCCAGCGGGGCTGCAGCAGTCTTTGCTCCATAGGCCCACATGACCCATGATACAGTGGTCCAACCGCTAACCCGACAGCGGACAGACCGACAACGGCGTCATGGCAATCCATGGTCCTCCAAAGTCATAATGAGGCCCTTAGTGTGTGTTTTTTTTTTTATCCTAGCAGGGGCTTCTGTGCTCCCTGTAGCCCCCCCAAAACCTCTAAGTTAATTGTTGGCAGGGCACCTGCCCCTTCTTGAGGCACCATGAGAAAGAAATTACACCAAACATATAGTCCTTGGAACTCATTATGGGGTGCTCCTCTCTGGAGCAGTGAATATTAAATGAGCAGCTAACCTGCTCTGCTCTGTTTGTGTACAGCCTTCTGTAGGGCATGTTTAATTTTATATTTTCTGAGTGCCCCTCCCCATCTGGGGCACCACCTCCTTAGGGTGCAGTTGGGAGCTTCAAGGGAGAGGCCCAAGACACAGTTCTTTGTTTTCCTGACTGATGTGAGCACCCTTTCATTCCGCCTCTCACCTGCAGTGGGAGTAATCCAGTGTAAGCCTCCATGCATAGCTTGGGGAACAAGGACCCTGGAATGCTATAACTGCATCAAGCCACAAGGGAAATTCGACTCGGGGAGGGTGCCACATGCATGACCCCTTCTCTTGAGAATCATTTTAAAAACGTGCATCAGGCCCCAGGGCTTGGGATCTCCTTGGACTGCCCCAGGTATAATAAAACAAAAAAAGCACCCCAATTTAGTTTTTTTAAATGTTTTTTTTTTTGGGGGGGGGGGGTTCTGCATTACTCATGCAGAACCACATGGGCCCAGCAGGGTAAGAATGGGACCCCATCACAGGACCGACCTGTGAGTCAGTGTTATCCTACCCTGCCCCATTATATATTTTCTTTACATTTTCAGGACACAGGGACTGAGTCCTCTAGTCCTAAACTGGCCACCCAACACCTCTGGTGATGTTCAATACAGCCAATCAGATTGTTATCTTTTGAGCTTGCAATTCAGCATGCCTCCCTCAGGGATAACAGGGATAGATATCTATATTTTGTAACCCTAATTTCTCCTAAATATTGAATGGATTTACATCAAATCATTAAAAAAACACATTTTCTGCATACAAATCGAGTTTTCTGCTAATTATGGTGTAATTCTGTGGCACGGTATTGGTATCGTAAGAGGTGGCAATAAAATATTTCTTTACGTTAAACAAAAACGTAGAAATGCACTGAAAAAAACAAAAGGTTAAAGTGACATTACAGTTGGGTATGGTAATAACACAATACCTGACACTAACCTTTTCGTTGCTAGGCCCCTAACCCCTCCCAGTGTTTAGACTTTTTTAGGCTATTTGGGAGTACTTTGAGTTTAGGCCTCCATAACTTTTTGTCCACATAAGATATCCATGCCAAATTTACATTTTTTTTCCCAACAACTGGGGACTCTAAGGGTAACCTGGGTTTGTGGATTCCTCTGGAGAGGACTGAGAAATTAGCTACAATATAGCTATTTATTTTTTAAACAAATGGGGAATACATCCTGCAAAAGAAAGTGTCTGTTTTTTCCTGCAAACTCCATTAATAAAAGGTTGGCAGTGCTAACATCACCATCTTCCCAGCTTTCAGAAATAGGCAGACTTGATTCAGAAAATCAAAATGGCCATGTGATATGAAGTTTAGAAGCAGTGAATATGTGCACATTTCTGAATTTGTGGGTACCCATACTAGCATGCGAATTAGAGGGCATTTGTCAAAGTGTCTTCTTTCTTATACACTGACTTACATTTGGAAGGCACAAATGCAGAGAAATACGATAGTTAATAACACTTGTTCCACTATTCTGTGTTCCCCTAAGTCTCCTGATAAAAATAGCACCACACTTGTGTGGGTAGGGTTAGTACCCACACCATGCAAGGCCCCAAAACGCAATATGGACACATCAAAACATTATACTGCAAAGTGACCCCTTTTTTTGCAATGTGCTTAGCTGTGGGTTTGGGGCCCTAGCTCAGCTGGCACCTAGAGAAACCTAGCAAATCTGTACATGTTTGAAAACTAGACACCTGGGGAAATCCAGAATGGGGTGACGTGAGTGGCTCTCACCAGGTTGTTTTACTCAGAATCCCTTGCAAACTTCAAATTTTGTTTAAAAAACACATTTCGGTGATAGAAAGTTCTGGAATCTGCAGGGAGCCACAACGTCCTGCCATCCAGCATTCCCCTACATCTTCTAATAAAATTGGTACCTCACTTGTGTGGGTAGGCCTAGCGCCTGCGACAGGAAATGGCCCAAAATGCAACATGGATACATTCCACTCAAAATTGACCTGTTTTTGCAAATTGGGTCGCTGTGGTTTTTGGGCCCTAGCTCAGCTGGCACCTAATGAAACCTAGCAAACCTGTACATTTATAAAAACTAGACACATCAGGGAATCCAGGATGGGGTGACTTGCATGGATACCATGATGTCTTATTTACCCACAATGCCCTGCAATCCTCAAACTTTGCCTGAAATCAGACATTTTCCTTACATTTCTATGATGAAAACTTCTGCAATCTACAGAAATTCACACAATTCCTACCATCCAGCATTGCTTCTTATGGGCCGATAAAAATGGTGAGTCACTTGTGCAGATGGGTCTATTGCCTGTGACAGAAATGGATCCAACCAAGAACACTGGGAGCCCTTGCACTGGGACTCCTGTTGACCTTGATTGGATTGGGGGTGCTAAGAGACTGTTTCACCATTTTCTGGGGGTGGGGGCACGGTCATGCATATGTTTGACAGTCCCCATCCATACAGTTAAAAAAAAGAAATAACTAGTGTACTTTCTCATCCCCCAGGGGGCAGATGGGGGAATTGCTCCACCTACCGTCAGGGGGACAGAAAGACAGTAATATTAATTATTTTAGAAGGGAATACATGCCCTTGCCCAAGAGGCAACTCCCCGGCACATATTATGTGTAATTTCCTGGTGTATAGATAGGCCTAAAAGTATGGCTGATCTGCCCCCAATGGGGCAGAAAACAGCCAAAATAATGCCCCCATAATGGGGACTGACCCTTGCCCAAGTGGCTGCTCCCTGACATTTATTCTCAATAAATCCCTGGTATCTTGTGGTCCGGGGGGGAGGGGGGGGAGGGCAGAAAATGGCAACAATAATACCCCAAAGATGGGGAGTGGCCGTTGCCAAAAGGGTCACTCCCGGACACGTATTATGTGAAAATCCATGGTGTCTAGTCGTTTTCTGCCTCCACTGGGGGCAGATCGGCCTAAAAATATGGCTGATCTGTGCCAGGGGGAGAAAATGGCCAAAATAATGCCCTCGTAATGAGGAATGAGGGAGTTCCCCTCCACATGTGTTTTTAGAAATCACTGGTGTCTGAGCTATATCCCTGAGCACTGAAGCAGTGAAAGTGAAATGATCCTAAGCTCACTTTCAATATAATAACGTTAGCATGCCATGCGCTCCGATTGTCATTACATTGAAAAAAAAAGCCTCAGGCTGCTAGAGAAGCTCTTCCCCAGCTCTTGAGGGGCAAAAAAGGAAATCCCTCCTCTGTATGGTTGGACAGGGTACAAGATCGAGTGCAAGATCGAGTGAAAGTACAGCTTCCTCTGACAATGGAAGTGTATTGCCTTCATTCCTATGGCTGAAGGGTGAAGATCCACACACTAAAATTAAATGATTACTTTGTTAGCAAGGGGCTGCTTCCTCACATTTCCTGAAGCACTGTCATTTGGTAAAAGGTAGGGATAGAGGTGGCGGCTGCATCTGCCGAATCTGTTGGGCAAGGTGAGGATAACCTTTAGAGGAGGCCTAGACTGTGCATTCCTAATCAATTGGGCTGGTGTCACATCTGCTCATCCCTTTGTTGTGGGTGCTGCAGGCTGGAGAATACCCTGCTGTGAGGGACATATTGTCTCAAAGCACTACCAAAGTAAAACTCAAAACTGGAATAGGTTGCAGCAATGGAGAATTGGATATGGAAGCATTAAGGGTACAAAACACACATTGTGGTTACAATTGAATCCACAGCAGGGCACAGTTGGTAAAAATGAAATGTATGCGACAGAAAGACTGTCACAGGTTAAGGCACATCATGAAGAGAGACAGGATCGCCACCGTTTCGCCAGCACGTAAACACACTTTGCAAAGCCAACAACAGCACTATATCTAGGACCAGATTTTCTTGTTTATATCTGTGTGCTGGTCCAAAAGTGGTGAATGTATGGTGCAATTATCATGTCCTGGGGCAACTATTCCCGATTCTGCTCGGAATCATAATCACTCCCATTCAGACAAGTTTTTTTCTTGTGTTTTTCTGAGCACCTCGAAGCTGAAAGAGTGTGCTTCTTACCACATATTTCCACGTTGAGTTGAATGTGCTTTTAAACACAATAACTCAGAGAGTAGCAGTGAATAACAGGTTAAAAAAGCTTTTTCCGAGCACTTTACAAGCACAACTTTGTGCGTGTCTGCCCCGGCATCTCACATGCAGAGACATGTTTGTTCCGTGCAGCTCACATGCACAGGCTTATATATGCCAGCTACCTGCATCTCACATGCAGAATCATGTGTGCATGCTCCTTGCACTACATATACACAGCCTGTGTGCCTACCCACTGCATTCATTGTCATGCGAGATTGTTCACTGCAACTCACGTGCATAGCGTCATGTCCGCTGTTTCTTGCACCTCACTTGCCACGTCTTAGGTGAGTCTACAGCTCAAATGCAGTTGTGTGTGCACCAAACTCATGCAGTGTCAGTTTCTTTCCCTGCACTTCACATAGCATCATTTCTATCTGTTCCTGAACCTCAGATAGAGAGTTCCCTCACTCCGCTCTTTAACTGTACCTCATGTGCAGTGACATCGACCTTCTCTATGCAGCTTTAAATACAACTGTCTGCCCTGCTGCATCTCACCTGCATACCATGTCTGCCTCTGTCTCTGCAACTCACAAGCCCACTTCCAGTTCCCCCTTTCCCGCGCCGCTTTCCTCCTACATGCCTGAGGCTGCTGCCCGCGCACCCAATGTACACCTCTGTGTCCCTTCCTGACCCGTGTTTGTAGGAAGAAGAGCTGCTTGTCTTCCCAGGCTCTGCATCTCACATGTGCAGATCACCGTGACTGTCCCCTGCACTTCACAGGCAAAGGCTGCATTATCTGACGCTCTCAGCCCCGGCACAGGCACCTACATCCTGTCGACACAGCCACGATTTCAAGAACAGCTCGGTGTTTAAGAAACCTGCAGTTCCTTTCACAGGACGCCATGTATAAGTCCTAGTCTAACAGTATAGCAAGAGGGGAATATTATTAACCATCCCTAAGCCTGGGACTGTATGACTCTGAATCTCCCTGAAGACCAGGCCAGCAGAAGAATTTTGCTGAGGTTATGATTGGGGAAAGTCGCGGAGAAATTTCAAGCACTGTAATAGCACCCTCAATGTCCAGGTGACAGAAAAAGGTACTGCTTTCTTGTAAGGCAGGCAGAGGTGGTCAATGAAGTTTAGACAAATCATGTCCCTCTTGGAGGGTGTCTGAGCAGAAAAGGCTCTTCACTAGTTCACAAGGTCCTTCCTTTTTAGACACCTCAGGGGAACCTTCACTTTCAACTTGCGGGCTCTTTCCTCTACAACTCCTATGGCTCTGCACATGTCCTCTTACACTTCCTAACTGATACCTCATGGGTCCTTGCACCATGAACTACAAACTCCATCTCCAGCAATTTACAGGCTCCTTCACTTGCACCCAACAGGTTCACCGACAAGTAACAATTTCCTTCTTCAGCACCTCCAAAGATCCTTCCTTGTCACCTCACAGGCTCCTTCCCCAGAAACCACAGGCCTAATTCAGCTGCATGTTACGGGTTCCTTCCCATGCACTGCAGAGGTTGCTTTTGTAGGCCCACAGGCTTCTTCGGTAGCACCTCACAAGTTCCTTCTCCATCAGCTGCACATAGGTCATCAAGTGCACATTACTGAATTTTCAACTTGTATTTCACCTCAGAAAGTAGTGTGAAAGCAAAGACAAAAAGAAAGAAAAAAAAGGGCTTTTATCTTCATAAAGTTACAAAATATTGAAGCAATAATATAAAAGGAGCATAACAAGGGCTGTGGAGGCAGCAATAATCAATGTAGTGTGGCTGTGGTACGCAATCTGTTGCTTGCTTTTAACTTGGTGGGGAAAGAGTGCTTCTTTGAGAGTTGAGGAAGGGTAGAGAGTGCATTATGGGAAAAGAGAACCTCTACCGAATTAAAATTCTATGCTGCCTAACAGGTCAATATCTTTTTGTCATGGTTATGTTTTTAAAATAAAAATACAGTTAAAACGATTGATAAAAACAAAACAAAAGGATAACAAGAAAATGACAATGCAAAAATGAATTTTTGGTAGATATGACAGTAGACTCTACAATGAAAGGTCTGGAAGTGGTAAAAATTAATCCAATATCCCCAGAACATAACCCCCATAAGTGCATCATGTGTGCCTGTAAACTAAACATTTTCTACACCATATAGAACACTCATATAGAACAATTGAGAAAGTGATGTAATAAAAGAAAAGCAGAGGTGTAATACAAAAAATTTGAACTGATAAGAAAACCATGGACTCCATTTTTAATCTAGATTGATTATAAAATGAGGAGCCTACCTAATCCAATGCTACCTCTGAATAATATTAATGTTAGTTGTTCCATTAATTTTAGGTATTGATACAACTGTATTAAATATTTTATATCTTTGTTGTATAGTTTGCACGTTTGTAAGTTTTAATGTTTAAATAAAATATATTCACATTTAATTAGCAACTTATAATTTAGTAGTGGGATCTTAGCTTTGCAGGGGATAGGGTGGAAAGCTGTTTAAATTATCATTTATTTCAAATTATGGGCCTGATTATGAAGTTGACAGTACTTCCGCCGGACTGCCAACATGACATTGGGGAGGCGGTCGTCAAGTCGGTGGCCTCCCCCGGATGTATTACGATGTGTCCGCCAGGCTGGCCGGTGGAAACTGTGCAACGGCATTGGTTTCGGCTCTCAGAGAGAGCTGAGGCCAATGCCGCAGCACACAGTACACTTGGAATGCACACTGTCTGCCATGGCAGGCAGTGCACATTCTGAGTGTGCTGACAGTGGGGGCCCTGCACTGCCCACAAGTCTGCCGCCAGTCTTTTCATGGCAGGGACTTTGACATGATAAGGCTGGAGGAAAGAAAAGTTGTGATCAGTACTGCGGTTCCGAATTCGGTGCCACTGTTGCTGACCCCGACCTCTGATCCTGATGGTGGCAACGGTGTGCTGGCAGTCCAACCACCAGCATCATAATGTGGAGGTCAGACCGCCAAGGTTGCGGTGGTCCAATCGCCACCACGGGTATGGCGTTCCATGGTTGCTGTACTCGTAATCAGGCCCCATGTTTTTATATTAATTACATATTCGATTGGTAATTGAATGTGTAAAATATGTAATTGATCAATTATTATGTACTTTTTTAAGTGTACTTTCTGATTTTTTAATACTTTGGGGGTTATTACAACTTTGGAGGAGGTGTTAATCCGTCCCAAATGTGACGGATATACCACCAGCCGTATTACGAGTTCCATAGGTTATAATGGACTCGTAATACGGCTGGTGGTATATCCGTCACTTTACCATCACTTTTGGGACGGATTAACACCTCCTCCAAAGTTGTAATAACCCCCTCAATTTTTATTTTCTACAGTTTAATTACTAATTTATAGTTTAGTGGGGGGTTTGGTGGGCTTGTAGGGGACTAGGATGGAAAGTTAGTGCAATTATATATCCTTGTTTTTTTCTAGTTAAATAGATTATGTTATTTAAATACTTCATTTGCAATATGTAAATTATTTATTCGATTATTTGTCATGTCAGTTATTTCTTGTATTTTAATTATATGTTAACTCACTGATAAGTGTATTGCAGGAAAGGTAGTGGTTTCATTTTAAATCTGTTTGTTTTGTTTTATATTTTAAGTGTTTTTTATTATTACATTTTATCTTTGTCAATGTATTTATTTATATGTATTTAAAATGTTTAATATTTGTATGTTTTTAGGTTTTTAAATGATTTTCAAAAAATTATTAGAGATTGGAATGGTATATATTATCCTTCCTAAATGGAACACTTTTCCTGCTCTGCCTACTTTGGAATGGGAATAGTAACTCTAACCCCTTCAAAGGCCAACACTTTCCTTGCTGCTGCTTTTACTCGAGTGGGAATAGTAAATCTAATTTCTCCAAAGTCCGATACGCTCCCTACTTTTGCTTAAATTGGAGTTATAATGTTAAATCTGACTCCTTTGAAGTCCAACATTTTTGCTAGCATTGTGTATTTTTGATTCTTGTTATTGTTTTATTATTTTATAATATATTTCTAATGGTATAAAAATTAATTATCGATGATGATGCGGCATGCCACTTCTAGAGTGAGTGAGGGTCTTTAAATAAAGACTAATATAGGATAACTTTGAAGAGTTTCAAGAGTAGACCATGAAACACTAGAGCAGAACTGGGTTTGTATCATGATGTCATTTTCTACATTGCACCAGTTCATTAGGGATCTGTGTGCTTTTTTGCCATCTTGCACACATACATCAACTTAAAATAGCTCTGATTTAATGCTTATTTATAATTACAGCAGAGCTAGGAAACATAGGCAGGCTATGCGTCTTCATGTTTCTGAGCTGTCATGTTAGAACAAGCATTTGCAATGCAACTGGTCTTGCGTTTGCTCGTGTTAGAGCTAATAGCGTTGTAAACTCCTAACCGGACTTTTCTTGCTACATAAACCATGTACGTAACCTGAAAAAGTGCAATTAACTGTGGAACAGGGTCAATATTATGCAAAGCGCTCGACTTCTGCCAAGCGAGATCGCGTTGCGAAAATAGAGAAAAAATAGTCCACAAACCGCATGGAAAACAGCAAGCCTCGTATGTTTCCTGTACTTGGTCGATGCGCTCGAGGAGGGCCAACCACCGGAAAAGGCATGGCGTATGCATGCCTTCCACTAATGAAATGAAGCAGATTCTAACAGGCGAGCCCACGAACCAATGAAAGACACTGCAGTCACGTGGACAGGGCTCCGAGCCCTTATTAATTCCTAAAGCGTCTCGCTAGCGAAATGCATGCGGAAGCGCATGCGACGCAGGCTCGACCCTAAAAACGTAATGTATGAGCTTAAAACACCAAAAAAAGGTGCACTGATCAAGTGCATTGATCCCTTCTGCACTAGCCCGGCACAGAAAACAGCATCATGAAATGGCCCGCAGGGCTCACAGGAATGTAGAAAACCTAAGCTTGCAGAACTAAAGCAGAATTTGAAATTGAAGGACTGGAACAGATCTGAAGGTTTCCGAACTGACGTCAGTCATTCAAAAGCAGAAATAAACCAGTGGAGATGTCTGCAAAGAAAAGGCTAGCATTAGAGCAGAAGCCACTTGATAGGAAATAGCCAGTCTTAGAGAAGGTAATCATGGAGCTGTTTGTGTTTAGTGTTCAGCTTGAAATAGTGTACAATGAAAGAGGTGGTACTCTGCACTTTATGCCAGTGGCGCAACATAACATCACATGTGAAGCATTGCCTAATTGTAGCCCATAAACCTCTAAGTGAATTGGTGGATGAAAAGTTAGATATGTTGATGGATAGATGCATGGATGTGTAGGTGACTAAACGAGCCTAGGAATGGGTTATTCTGTACATAATTAAAAATTCCTGACCACTTCTGTAACGGAAGCATTTCTTTCTGTCCATGGCCCATCTGCACATACTACAGTGGCCCCATTTATCAAAAAACCTTTCGACAAAGAAATCAACCATGAGCTTTGTCCACTAAGTCTGTGACAGCTGAGACTTCAAATACTTTTAAGGGCATTCCTTTTTCGATCATTCATACTATTCAACCTAGTGTAACTTATTGAAAACGGAATACACTTAAAATTATTAACAGTTAGAGTAAGGGTCAGTAAGTAATATGATCAACATGAATATAACTTTTAGAACAAGAATGGTAGTGTTTGTACTTGTTTGCAAGCGTGAGAAGGTTTACTTACGATTATATATTTAAAGGAAAGAATGTTGACATTTCAGGGCTATGAAACAAGGTGATGTCACATACACTAGGGTTGTACATGGGGAAGGAGTATAAAGCTCGGGACCAACATTTTGCCTGCAGGGCTAACCGTGAACTGAAACTCATACTTTTCGAAGCAACGTGGATCATGAAGCTTCATGTGGTAGAAAGTGGGAAAAATTTGGATCACATTCTGCAATATTTCTTAGGGGACTTTATGTCCTGTGTCATGTGGCAGATCACCGAATGACCTCTCCATTACTTGTTTCCTGTTTTGGCAATAAAATATCATATTATTAACAATATATATATATATATATATATATCATTGTCACCTCCTGCTCCGTAAGGGGCCACAGACCCTGCAGGGCGGCCTGAGTTACTGGGGCAAAGCATCCCACAGAAAATATCTCCCAAACACGAAATGCCCAGGCACCAGTCCATGTTAAAATCAAAGCATTTAATAGCATTTCTGAGCAGCAAGACAAAAAATCACATGACTGTGGCCCTCATTCCTACTCTGGTGGGAACCGACATATATCCGCTCCGCGGTCGAAAGACCGCTGGGGCCATTCCGACCTTCCCGCTGGGCCGGCGGGCGCTAACATTGTTAGCGCCCGCCGGCCCAGTGGGAAGGCGGCCGGCAACACTGAAGCCGGCTCCGAATGGAGCCGGCGGTGTTGCAGGTGTGCGACGGGTGCAGTTGCACCCGTCGCGCTTTTCACTGTCTGCTAAGCAGACAGTGAAAAGCATGCTGGGGCCCTGTTAGGGGGCCCCTGCACTGCCCATGCCAGTGGCATGGGCAGTGCAGGGGCCCCCAGGACACCCGTTCCCACCATCCTCTTCCTGGCGGTGAAAACCGCCAGAAACAGGCTGACGGGAAGGGGGTCGGAATCATGGAGGATTAGCCCAGCCGGGGGAAATCCGGCGGGAAACCTCCGGACCCGGTTTTCCGACCGCGGCTTTACCGCCGTGGTCGGAATGGGCTTTGAAGCACCGCCAGCCTGTTGGCGGTGCTTCAGTCATCCGCGACCGCCAGGGTCAGAATGACCCCCTGTGTATTTAAAAAGCACTGGCTCACTCACACCTGCTCTTACTAACCTGTGAACAAGGCATGCTGTTGCCGAAACGCGTCAAAATTATTTGTCTTGCAGCTCAGAAATGCTATTAAATGCTTGGATTTTAACATGCACATTAAGCGCTCCAGTTCAGGAAGTTATTTATATGGAACTGTGCATTATGGGAGTTGGAGTTTGGTTATTGAAGTCACATGACTGTGTATTTAAAAAACACTGGCTCATTCACACCTACTCTTACTTACCTGTGAACAAAGCATGCTGTTGCCGAAACGTGTCAGGATTTTTTGTCTTGCTGCTCAGAAATGCTATTAAATGCTTGGATCTTAACATGGACTGGTGCCTGGTCATTTCGTGTTTGGGAGATATATATATATATATATATATATTTTGTTGGGATTACTATTAGTTTATAATATTATTTTTCAACTTAATTGGCCTTGTTCTTTGTAATTTGGGTATGTTTAACATGGCAGTGAGGAAAAAATTAGTCTACTGGTGACTAATGCATTAAGATGATCCTATGAGGAATGACGATAATGGTCACTCCAGTTCGAGTTATGTCTGACCTGTTCTTTTTTTATACCTAGTCAATATGACGTCCACAGTTAGTAAGAAATGGTGTGCAGCTTTAAGGGAATACCGCACGTAGATTGAGAATAACAGTGTTCCAAGAGTGTAGAATGCTAGGCCTTATTTGTAGTGCTCCCTGGAAGTTAATATATAATTATAATAGTGAAGATTTATATTTGTAAATTATCTCCGATAGAATGGGTGTTACTTATCCTGCCCTTCATTACGTCCTCATTAATGGTAGTTCAGATTTTAGAATTACATTAAAAATATTTTGGTGAATAACAAGTAGGGATGATTATTATGGGTATGTTAAGATGCCCACTGTTGTTCAACCATGTTTGATGTATCCTTCTTCTGAACTGTGTCTTTATGGTTCCCATTTAGAATATTAGGAATCAGACTACTTTCTTACAGGGAATACCTTTTTTGTTAAAACTATTTGGTAATTGTTAGGATGAAATGCTACATTACAAACCTGTAAATGGAATGAAAGGTTGGTGTCAGTTCTAAGAATTGATTCCCATCGTGCTGATCATTAATGTTTAGTTTAAGAAACAGCATATAGTTGTTTGATTAGTGTGCTAAGATGGACGCCGCAGAATAAACTCTTGCTATGTGCTGATCAGCAATATTTATATGAATGATAAGCAAAGTATCTGTTTCAAAAGTGTGTTAAGGTGGCCTCCATATTTAACAGAAGATTAGATAGATGTTCATTATATGTGTCTATCAGCTATTTACAGTGAGACAATATGGTGTCCAAGTAGAACACCAACTCTGGATACCTTTTTGTGCAGGGAGTACTCTCTACTAAGTAAGTAATGATGATTGTATTCAATTTTGTAGTCTGAAGGGATATTACATTTTTTTTTTAATTGCTTGTAAAGTGGCTCCGATGGAACAGGTTTGTGGGGGTCAGGTACTTTGTTTTCCTCTAGATCAGGGATACTCAAAGTACGGCCCGGGGGCCGCATGCGGCCCTCCTGATGTTTAATTGCGGCCCCCTAGTGAACAGTAGCACTCAGCTGCTGTTCACTAGAGAGAGCAGGAACAAACAGAAAGCTGCGACACAAACCAGTATACTTTATTTACATGTTGATTAAAGTAACAGCATAGAAGAAAAGGTGTCCTAGAAACCTCTCTTTAGAAACACCTTTAGTTTTAGACATCTTGCACCTAACATGCCAAAACTTGATCAACACTTCAAACTTTAAAAAAGTGTATTTTATCAACATGCATGAACATTTTACCTTAGAAGACCAGATTTTATCACTGCATTAGAGGCAATAGCAGTGACAGTTTTCAAACATGATCTTGGAAACATTCATGCCACCCCCATTTGGAAAACAATGCCATTATTGTCAGGTGCACCTTGTGAGTAGTCTTGTTATATAATTGGAACAACATTATAGTTTTGTACAGCACACACCCTGAATTTGTATGTGTCAAGGGTCTCTTTTGTGCGGTAGTGAAGAAAAGGGAGGCAAAGTGAAATCAACCAATTGCCTAGGATCACACAATTTGGTTAGGTGGGGATGCAAGGACTGATAATTTGGTTTCACATTTTGTAATTCACCCACCAGATGAGTGTCTCTTTCCCTCTCATGTTTAACATTAAATGTTAATGCTTTGACTTTAATTCGAGGGGCATCAGAATAGAGCATTGATGGTAGACAGAAACCATGGGAAGGCTCATTTTATTGTCCATACCATGCAACTGCTTCACGTCCCCCTACACCAACCTTTCATCACCCCCAACCCTCGCAGTACTGGCATCTGTGCGGCCCTCGGGCATGCCACAGACAGAACTTTGCGCCCCCCGGGTTAAGGTTTGCAAGTACCCATGCTCTAGATTGTGTTGTGAGCATTTTGTGATAAGGTTAGTTGGTAGGTTTGCTCACTTTGGTATTTGCACACATAGGCCCATATTTATACTTTTTTAGCTCCGCATTTGCATAATTTTTTGACGCAAATGTAGCACAAACTTACAAAATACAATTGTATTTTGCAAGATAGCGCCGATTTTGCATAAAAAAACAACGCAATTGTGGCGCTAAAAAAGTATAAATATGGGCCAGAGTGTATTGTTACTGATTTAGAGGTAGTACTGGTATGAATAGATGCGTGGTGGATTGTACCATTAAAGTAGTGCAATTATTTGGAAGCGGTAAGGTATACTTGTGATTAAGGCATTAAGGGGGTAATTCCAACCCTGGCGTTCGGTGTTAAAGCGGCGGCCAACCCGCCAACAGGCAGGCGGTAAAAAAAATGGAATTCTGACCCTGGCTGGAACCGCCAACAGACACCGCCACTTTAACACTCCGACCGCCACGGCGGGACAAACAAACAGCGCGGCGGTCACCGCCAACAGACAGGCGGGAGACAATGTACCGCCCACCCTATCACAACCCACCAATCCGCCACCTTTTCTGGGGCGGTAGCCCCGCCGATAAAAACACGGCGGAAACAGACAGTACGAACGGAAAACGCTCACCTCTACACACTCCACGAGGAATCTGGACAGCATGGAACCCGAATTACACATCCTACCAGCTATTGTCTACCTGCTCCTCTACCAGGAGCACGAACGCCGCCGCAGGAGACAACAGTGAGTACTGCACCTACGACACAGGGGAGGGGGGAGGAGAAAAGATTACGGGCACACACATACGTGACACACCCACCCTCACCCTCACCCACAACTACATACACATCAATGCAGAGCAACAACTCAGAGTGACACCCTCCAAACCCCCCGGAAGAATGCAAAGACAAAATAAAATGATCATGAAAATTTAAGTATATTGTACGGCTAAGTAAATAAATATAACAGACAACTATAACTATATATAAATATGTAAATTGTCTTGTCCAAATTGGGTATCAGCCATTGTACGTGGGCCAATGGGCCGAAACACATGGGCAAAGCCCACACAGGAGACCCAAATCCATTGGAGAGAACACTGCAGGGGCATCAGATATCAAAACTACAGGCACCTCAGGGGGAGGGGAAGGGGGGGCACCTCAGCCAGATGAGTCCACGACGCCAGATCAACGAGGGGCCTCCATGGCTACTGTTCCATCCTGGGGAGTGCAAAGCCACAGTCTCACAAGTCTCTACAGTGGGTGGATTGCCCACTGTACCATCCTGGGGAGTGCAAAGCCACAGTCTCACAAGTCTCTACAGTGGGTGGATTGCCCACTGTACCATCCTGGGGAGTGCAAAGCCACAGTCTATCAAGTGGATTACAGACTCCACTGGTTCTGGAGGAGGCATGGTGCCCAGAGTGCTTCGTGCAGCCCTGCCCGACACAGATCCAGCCCTGCCCCTTCTGCCAATGGGCCAGCGGTGCTTGAGATGAAGGGCCCAGCGGAGCGGTGCTTGAGATGAAGGGCCCAGCGGAGCGGTGCTTGAGATGCAGGGCCCAGCGGAGCGGTGCTTGAGATCAAGGGCCCAGCGGAGCGGTGCTTGAGATCAAGGGCCCAGCGGAGCGGTGCTTGAGATGAAGGGCCCAGCGGAGCGGTGCTTGAGATGAAGGGCCCAGCGGAGCGGTGCTTGAGATGAAGGGCCCAGCGGAGCGGTGCTTGAGATGAAGGGCCCAGCGGAGCGGTGCTTGAGATGAAGGGCCCAGCGGAGCGGTGCTTGAGATGAAGGGCCCAGCGGAGCGGTGCTTGAGATGAAGGGCCCAGCGGAGCGGTGCTTGAGATGAAGGGCCCAGCAGAGCGGTGCTTGAGATGAAGGGCCCAGCGGAGCGGTGCTTGAGATGAAGGGCCATGTTCAGCGGTTCTTGACAAGGCGGTGCCCTGTTCAGCGGTGCCTGTCTTGAAGGGCCCTGTTCAGCAGTGCTTGTCTTGAAGGGCCCTGTTCAGCGGTTCTTGACACGGCGGTGCCCTGTTCAGCGGTTCTTGACACGGCGGTGCCCTGTTCAGCGGTGCCTGTCTTGAAGGGCCCTGTTCAGCGGTGCTTGTCTTGAAGGGCCCTGTTCAGCGGTTCTTGACACGGCGGTGCCCTGTTCAGCGGTTCTTGACACGGCGGTGCCCTGTTCAGCGGTGCCTGTCTTGAAGGGCCCTGCGGTGCCCTGTTCAGCGGTGCTTGTCTTGAAGAGCCCTGTTCAGCGGTGCTTGTCTTGAAGGGCCCTGTTCAGCGGTTCTTGACACGGTGGTGCCCTGTTCAGCGGTTCTTGACACGGCGGTGCCCTGTTCAGCGGTGCCTGTCTTGAAGGGCCCTGTTCAGCGGTTCTTGACACGGCGGTGCCCTGTTCAGCGGTGCCTGTCTTGAAGGGCCCTGTTCAGCGGTGCTTGACACGGCGGTGCCCTGTTCAGCGGTGCCTGTCTTGAAGGGCCCTGTTCAGCGGTTCTTGACACGGCAGTGCCCTGTTAGGTGTGCCTGTCTTGAAGGGCCCTGTTCAGCGGTGCTTGTCTTGAAGGGCCCTGTTCAGCGGTTCTTGACACGGCGGTGCCCTGTTCAGCGGTGCCTGTCTTGAAGGGCCCTGTTCAGCGGTTCTTGACACGGCGGTGCCCTGTTCAGCGGTGCCTGTCTTGAAGGGCCCTGTTCAGCGGTGCTTGTCTTGAAGGGCCCTGTTCAGCGGTTCTTGACACGGCGGTGCCCTGTTCAGCGGTTCTTGACACGGCGGTGCCCTGTTCAGCGGTGCCTGTCTTGAAGGGCCCTGTTCAGCGGTGCTTGTCTTGAAGGGCCCTGTTCAGCGGTTCTTGACATGTGTCTCCAGGGCACCAGATCTGGCCATGAGATGGAGTTCACTCGCCACCCGACATGTGGCTGCCGGGCCCTTCGTGCACATCTGTCTTTTCGCTTGCGGGCCCTCCTGTGCTGCCGTCCCGGGCCCGTGGGTGTCCTCCTTCACACCTGGAATGGGGCTGGTGGGGCCCTCCTGGGCAGCTCGCCTGCTGCCGGACTTGTCGGGCGTGCTGCCCTTGCCACCCTTCCCTGCTCCTCTGTGGCCCTTTCCTCCCTTTGTCGGTGTGACAGGTGGCACCCCACTTCCTGACGGTGCCAGGGTAGTGCCATTGGAGCCTGCTGCCTCTCGTGCCGGGCCTTGCCTTTCTTAGATTTTTTACCAGGGGGTGGGCTGGCTGTCCCTTTACTGCTAGCCGAAGTAGCTGCCCTTGAAGGTGGTGGACTCCAAAATCCCTGGACTATTGTCCTTGTAGGTCCAGGGGATGTGGTGGCTGAGGTGCTGATTCGACTCTTAAGAGATGGAGGGGGTGGGTCAGGTGATGGAAAGAGGTTAATTTTATACAGGAATTTTTTTTTAGGAGCAGTGGGAAGGGTAGGTGCAGTGGGTATGGGAGTGGAGGATGTGGTTGTAGGTGAGTCAGGTCTGGTGTCTTTGGGTGCAGGTGCTTGTGCTGGAGGCTGTCGTGAGGTGGATGGGTGTTGGGTGGGTGGCTGCCTGCGTTTGTGTGGTTTGGAAGAGGGGGCACAGACACACTGGGAGAGGACACAGGGGACGTGTAAATGGCAGTGGGGGTGGTGACTGCACGTGTGCGGAGTGTCCTGGTGGGTGTGCTGGTGATGGACGTAGTGGCTGATGATGTTGTGCATGCAAGTGTGAGTGGAGACGTCACAGGGAGGGAGGAGGGAGACGAGGAGGAGGGGGACACAGAGGAGGCAGTGGCTGTTGGCATGTCTGCATGTGGATGTTGCTTGGGTGAATGCTTGTGTGATGTGTGGTGCTTATGTCTGGATGAGCTTGCCTTGGGTGTTGAGGTGTGTGCAGGCTGGTCTGTAGGTGTGTCTGGGATAGGCAGAGGAACAGGGGAGTGGGACTGGGTTGAAGAGGTTGGAGGAGGGAGGCAGGAGACAGGGACAATGGCTGCCGTCAGTGCTGAGGCCAGAGCGTTGAACGATCGCTGATGGGCAGCCTGACCCGAATGAATGCCCTCCAGGTATGCATTACTCCGGTGCACCTCCCTTTCTACACCCTGGATGGCATTCAAAAGGGTAGACTGCCCAACAATGAGCATCCTGAGGAGGTCAATGACCTCCTCACTGAGGACAACAGGGGTAACTGGGGCAGAGCCTGAGGTGCCTAGGGCGAAGGAGATGCCCACCTTCCTGGGTGAGCGGGCACGGGGCGAACACTGAGGGGCTGCTGGGAGGGCGGAGCTGGTGCGCTGGGTGGCGGCTGTACCTGTTGTTGCGGTGGGCACGGATGTTGCCGCCACCACAAGGGAGCTCCCTTCCGAGGACGTGTCTGTGTCGCTGGTGTCACCACGTGTCCCCGCTGTGGAGCTCCCCTTGCCCTCCGTCTCACTGGTGAACTCCGAGTCGGTTGCATGGCCCTCCAGGGCCGTGTGAGATGCAGCTCCCTCGTGCTCCGATGCCACTTCTCCTCCGCCTGATGATGCTAATGCACACATGAACAGGAAGACCAACAAAAAAGGGGGGGGGGAGAAATAAAGACATGTTGAGTGCATCCATTGGCAACACCATTGGCGGAGAGGACAGACACAGAAGCCCCCTGCACTACGCCGCGCACTTGGGGTACACTACTCAATCCGTGGGACATGGCCTACAAGCCTATGGATGACAAATCCACACATAGGTGACACAGGGCCATGATTAGCTGTACTAGGCAACCTACAGAGGGGGGGGCGGGGGCACAGGGCCATGCCTAACGGAGGGGCCTAGCCTACGGAAATCGCCCTGGCCTAGGGATAACCACAGCCCTCCTCCCCCACCCAGACACCTCCAATGTGCGCTAAATCAGCAGAATGTGCTTGTACTCACCCCCTTGTGTCTGCTGTGATGTCCTCACGTGCCCATCCAAATCGGGGTAGGCCACCGCCAGGATCCGGGACATCAGGGGGGTCAATTGACGGGAGCCACCCCTCCTACGTTGGGAGGCCATCTCCAGCAGAGCCTCCGCGGTCTTCCTGCTCCCGTTGCGGATGTCCTCCCACCTCTTGCGGCAGTGGGTGCCCCGTCTGTTGTGGACCCCCAGGGTCCGGACGTCCTTGGCGATGGCACGCCAAATGTCGATTTTCTGATGGGCGCTGACCTATGTCACATGTACAGGGGGAGAAATAACATTGTCATCATTTTCTGCATGCTCGATGTGAGTGGCCCCCCATCCCCACCCTTGCCATGTGGCACATGCTCTCATCCGTCGTTTGATGCATGCCTCAATCGCTCCCCTCCCCACCATCTTTCATCCACCTGACTCAACACAGGCATTGCCCCCAAAGCATGGTCCCAGTGTACTTACCTGTTGGTCTGGAGGACCGTAGAGTAGCGCATATTGGGGGAGGACCCCATCCACGAGTTTCTCCAATTCTTCAGAAGTGAAGGCAGGGGCCCTTTCCCCAGTCGCAGCAGCCATTGTATCTTCCAGACCGAGGTCACAGCAGCACTTGCAGTATAGGTCCTCTCCTGTGGATGATCAGGTCTTGAGTGATTAAGCAGATAGAAAATGGCTGTCACGTCCGCGGCGGTGCGTACCGCGACCGCCGGCGCACTTCGTCATTGGATCTTGAAACCCATAGGGTTCAATGTTAACCAATGCGGCTTTGCGCCGCGGTCTTCGACCGCCTACCGCCACGGTGTGCCACGCCAGCGCATTGACCTCACATCCCATTGTCGCACTTCACAGGTCAGGCAGCCGCCATTTCAAGGGCCCACATGGCTTAATTTCTACTTCGTCACACATGCCTAGGCCTTGCATCGACACTTATACAAGCCATTCAATGGATAGAGAATCGTGTACTGTGCAAGCTGTGGGAACGTACCTGTGGGTTGATTGACTCTGTGCTCGCTGTTGTCCTTCCTAGGCACCGTCCGCTGGGCCTTGCGAGGAGATGGAGGAATGTTCCTGTGTACAGACCGCTGGTGGACCTGTCGACAATGGAGGAACGACATGTCATTCTGACATACAGGCTTGACCGAGCCACTATACAGGAACTGTGTGCCCAGCTGGAGCCAGACCTGATGTCACCCATACGCCAACCCACAGGGACCCCCCCTCTAGTGCAGGTGCTGTCAGTACTCCATTTTTTGGCAAGTGGGTCATTTCAAACAACAGTGGCCATTTCATCAGGGATGTCTCAGCCTATGTTTTCAAAGGTGTTGTCCAGAGTGTTGTCTGCCCTGCTCAAACACATGCGGAGATACATCGTTTTCCCTGAGGTGGGGGATTTGCCTACAGTGAAGGGTGATTTCTATGCCCTTGGACATATTCCCAACATCATTGGTGCCATTGATGGGACACATGTGGCTTTGGTACCCCCCAGAGAAAGTGAACAGGTGTACAGGAACAGAAAAAGTTATCATTCCATGAATGTCCAGGTGGTCTGTTTGGCTGACCAGTACATCTCCCATGTAAATGCCAAGTTCCCTGGGTCAGTGCATGACGCGTACATCATGCGAAATAGCAGCATCCCTTATGTGATGGAACAACTACAGAGACACCGTGTGTGGCTAATTGGTGACTCAGGTTACCCCAACCTGTCGTGGTTACTGACCCCAGTGAGGAATCCCAGGACAAGGGCAGAGGAACGGTACAATGAGGCACATGGGCGTACTAGGAGGCTGATCGAGCGGACCTTCGGCCTCCTGAAGGCCAGGTTTAGGTGCCTGTATATGACAGATGGATCCCTAATGTACTCACCAAAGAAGGTGTGCCAGATCATCATGGCCTGCTGTATTCTTCACAACCTGGCTTTGCGACGCCAGGTGCCTTTTCTGCAGGAGGATGGTCCAGATGGTGGTGTTGTAGCAGCTGTGGAGCCTACGGAGAGTGAAGAGGAGGAAGACGAAGATGACGACACAGACAACAGGGACACAGTGATACAGCAGTATTTTCAATAACACACAGGTAAGAATCAACACCGGCATTTTACATTTACTTACAGTCTCCTGCCTCTCTACTGCCTGTCCTTTTCACCCAGTGTATGCTAACAGAGTTGTGACTTTCCCTTCGAATTTCAGAGATGTGGGCCCCACTGCGTGACCTCTGCTTTGTTTGCCCATGGACTACAGCTGTGTGACAGTGGTATGTTGTCATCACAATGTAACTGGTCATTTTGGCACGTTTATGTCTAATACATATTTTCAAAAATACAGGCAGACTCCAGATTATTTGTGTGCAATAAGTGTGTTTATTAAAGTGCTGAATTTTGGGACATGGTTGAAAATCGGTGATGGGTGATGGTGGAGGAATGTCCATGGCAGAATCCAGATTCTCAGTCTCACAGGTGCATTGTCCATATGCCTGTGGAAGGTGGAGCAGGGGCAGTTTAAGGTTGGACAGGGTGACAATGTGGGACAGTGGGATGACATCAGGGGGTATCCTTTCCTGGCGGGGGTCTTGGCATCCTACTCTGTCTTCTTCCTAGATCTCAGGCACCGCTTGCGGGGTGGTTCTTCTTCTGCAGGAGGTGGGGTTCTGGTGGCCGGTTGTTCCTGTGTCGGGGCCTCCTGTCCACTAGCGCCGGCGGAGGTGGTAGCCTGTTCCTGGTCCATGCTAGTGACAGGGGCCCTTTGTGGTGCCACATGGTCCCGCAATGTGGTGACAATCTGGTTGAGAGCCACAACGATAGTGCCCATTGCGGAACTAATGTTTCTCAGTTCTTCCCTGAACCCCATAAACTGTTCCTCCTGCAGTACCTGGATCTCCTGGAACCTGGCCAGGACCGTCGCCATCGTCTCCTGGGAGTGGTGGTATGCTCCCATGATGGAGGTGAGGGCCTCATGGAGAGTGGGTTCCCTGGGCCTGTCCCCCCCCCGTCGCACAGCAGCCCTCCCAGTTCCCCTGTTTCCCTGGGCCTCTGTCCCCTGGACCGTGTGCCCACTACCACTGCCCCCAGGTCCCTGTTGTTGTTGGGGTGGTGGGTTAACCTGGGTGCCCTGTAGTGGTGGACACACCGCTGATTGACGTGTCCTGGAGACAGAGGCATGGGCCCGCTGGGTGGGTGCTGTGCTGGTGTTCCCAGAGGGGGGTAGGTCTGCTGTGGCCTGTGGCTGTCTGAGGGGAACCGACTGTCCCGAGTCATCTGGGTCCCGGGAGACAGAGCTGCTGTCATCACTGGGGGCCTCTTCTGGGGGTGGGATGGACATTTCTGGACCCTCCTGGGCGGTGTGGTGGCGTTCGGGTCCTGCAGGGGTATAAGAGTATGGTTATTTCTTCTGTGTGTGCCATAGCGTGAAATGGGTGGGTGCCCGTGTACCCCAGTGCTGGCATTCCTTTGTGGGGGCTGTTGTGATGGCGGTTTGTGGGGGAGATGGGTATGTGCAGTGGGCATGCTTAGGTGATGGGTGTCAATGGTTTGTGGTGGCATGCAGGGTTTGGTGTTGGGATGGGTGGGTTGTGATGGTGAGACATTAGCAAGGAGGATGTGTGATGGGGGTGGGGGTATGAGTTGGCATGCTGGTGGGTGGGGGGGATGAAGTAGTTGAGATTAGACTTACCAGAGTCCATTCCTCCAGATACTCCTGCGAGGCCCTCAGGATGCAGGATGTTCAAGACCTGTTCCTCCCATGTTGTAAATTCTGGGGGTTGAGGTGGGAGTCCGCCGCCAGTCTTCTGCACCGCGATGTTGTGCCTGGATACCATGGAACGCACCTTCCCCCGTAGGTCGTTCCACCGCTTCCTGATGTCGTCCCGATTTCGTGGATGCTGTCCCACAGCGTTGACCCTGTCCACTATTCTTTGCCATAGCTCCATCTTCCTGGCAATGGTGGTGTGCTGCACCTGTGTCCCGAAGAGCTGGGGCTCTACCCGAACTATTTCCTCCACCATGACCCTGAGTTCTGCGTCTGAGAACCTGGGGTGTCTTGGGGGTGCCATGGGGTGGTGTGGATGAGGTGTGGGGTTGTGTTTGCGGTGATGAGTGTGGTGAGTGTAGTGGTGTGTGGTGTTTTGTGCGTGGTTGTTGTGTGGGTGATGGTGTAGTGTGCCTCTGTGTGATGGTGTTATCTATTCTGTGCTGTCTCGCTCTGGGCTTCGTCTCTGATTTGTGGTCGTAGGGGTTTGTGGGTGATGTGGGTGTGTGTTTTATAGTTAATTGGGTGTGTGGGAGTGTTGTGTGTATGTGTCTCAGGTGTGTGTATTTCAAATTGTCCAATGTGGCTGTGTTTTGGAGCTGTATGTGTTTTTTGAGTGCGGCGGTGTGTACCGCCAATGGAATACCGCGGTTGAAAGACCGCCGCGTGGATTCGTGGGTCGTAATGGCATGGGCGTATTTCTGTTGGCGTGACGGTGGAGGTTTGGTCTTCGCCAGTTTAACGCTGGTCGTTGGTGTGGTGGACTTTTGTGGATGTCGGGTTTTTGGCGGTTTGCCTCTTGAGGGTCAGAATGACCGTGGCGGTTTACCACGGCGGTGTTGTGGCGGCCTTCTGACCGGCGGTAAGCGCCTTTTACCGCCGAGGTCAGAATGACCCCCTAAGGCTAGTTATATGTTTTGTAGCATGAGTTAAACTGATTTTGCATTTATATATACATTTCAGAACTCAAGAGATATATTTTTCATGTTTTTTGTTGTTCTGGGAATATCATTTGGTGAGTGTGTAATTTTTGTATAATTTTTATCTTGCATACTTCCTTCGTTTTGCTTCTGAAAATTTTATTTAAGTACATATCATATTGATTTATGTGTAATCTAATTGTGAATGCCTTAGGATATATGTGGAGAATTATATATTTATGTGGTATGTTCTGAGTTATTTATGGCTCTAAATTTGCACCCATTAAGGTGTGGTCAAGTGTGTGGGGTTTATATGCTTATGTATTTCTTACAGTTGGTAATGGAGAGGCTATTTGGAATTCGTCACAAATAGGTGGATTGATAAATGCTCAGTCAAAATGTGCAGATATGGTATTAATGCTTATTGTACCTTGCAATACTAAGTTGATGCATCATGAGGTGATTCCGTTTTTCAAAATTCGGCCTATTCACATTGAGCACCCTCTGAGGTTTCCTTGTGCCACCTGTGTCCACCACGTAATTGAACTTAGATACCTTCTGAACTAGCTTGCATGGTCCATGCCATTTGTTCTCCAAAGACCTGGGACAAATAGGCTTTATCACCTACACCTTCTGACTGTCCTGATACCACTCAAATTATCCTTGTTAGCCATACCACTCCTTCATCAGCGCTTGGTTAGCTTTAAGGTTTTCCTGTGCCTGCCACATGTATTGCACCATTAACTTTCTTCGGCCAATCTAATAGATCACTCCATCCTTCTGTGGAGACTCTGACGTTCCTTTCCACCCTTCTGTGACTAAGGTGATTGGTTTCCACACTGGGTGTCCATACAGAAGCTCAAAAGGGATGGCACCCTATGTGATGCCGCACTTAACCACAGCGTCTCTTTTTCCAGCCATGGTCAGGCCGCAGCTCCGTTTATCGTAGCGCCGTTTTGCACCTCTATGACGGTGCGTTTTGGGAAGCACATCTCGTGCTCCCGGTCGCGTCGCCCTTACCTGTTTCTCTGACATTCTTCTGGCCTGGTGATATGGGACTCCTTTTCTTTTCTTTTTTCTTCTTTTCTTCTTTTGTCTGTGCACTTCACCTTTTCTTTCTTCTGGTCTCCATGTTGTCTTCTTTATGTTCCTTTTTTCCCAGCATGCTTTTTTCTTTTATACTGTTACCTTTTTTCCTGTTCTTTTCTATGGGCCCTTCCCAATCCAAGATGGTGTTGCTTTCTTTTCCTGTGTTGTCACTTCCTGTCTCCTAGTATATAAGTCACACAGTCCAGATCTTCTTTGCATTGCAAACACTTCCTCTTGGCGGTGATCCTGACTCCTTTTCGTCGTGTTTTCTCCAGTTCCTGTTACTCTGATTGTGACTTTTCCAACGTTTTTCTTTTTTCACTCTTGTTTTTTCCCTCTTTTTTAGGCGTTTTTTCCTCTGGGACTCCTTCTGGAGGATACGGACTGCTTAGGCATTTCCTGTCAAGCAGCACCATGGCTACTAGAAAGGGTTGCCCTTATCTTGGTCAGTCCAGAACCAGCAAAAGACCGGGTGCTCTTTCAAATTCTTCAGTCAAAGGTGAGAAGCATCTTGCAGACCGTGACACCCTAACACCTTCTGAGGAATCTCTTGATAGACAAACAACAGACATTGCAGGCAGGAGGAGAGCTCCTACTATGCTCTTCAGTTTCTTGTTAAAACGCTCCATCAAACCGTTGGTTTCTGTGTGGTAAGTCTTGGAGAAGAAGCCTATCACACCAGCTAGCTTCCACATCCCTCTCACATCCCTGTGCCTTAAAAGCGACCTTAAAACTTACTAGCCATTCAAATATGTCCTGACCTACCACATACACATGCAGAAGATCTCTTGGAACTTTTGACAACAAATTGGCCTGAACTGGAGGTAGCTCTCTCTGTACTTAACTTTCTATTTCTCCTACCATTTCCTCTGTTTCTCCTCCCTTTCTCTCTTACAACTTCTCTTCTCGGGTGGGAGGGTGCCAAAGAGCCAGTAGCAGAGCGCAGGAGTGGGATCACCTCACAGCCCCAGTGTTAAGTGAGACTCTAGGTACCCTGAATGGTTTGGGGCAACCAAATTGCAAAAGGAAAACCCACAGAAATATGTGCTGCATGACTGCACAGTAAAATTGAAGTAGCAGGAGCAGCTTATCTCATAAGATATTCACCACTTTGGCAAGGAGCACCCCATAATGCCCTGTCTGGGCCCGAGTTCACATATATATTTGTTCATTGTGATGCCCTAAGGAGGGGCAGGGGCACCACCAATTTATTGAAAAAGTGTTATGGGGCTGCAGGTCATGTGCCAAGACCTCCCCAAAAAGAAATCTACTACGTTTTTAGGGACAGAAAGAGTATGACTTTCCAGGTGGGTTTCATTTGTTTTCACAAAGCTGAACATTTGTTCTAGTGCTATGGAGTGGTGGGACCTTGCAGGAGCCCTGGCTAGAGAGAGAAGCTACATAGAATCCAGCCCTAAGGACCTGTGGATTCCGATAGCAGTAAACAGGAAATTTTCTAGCAGTTGGATAAAAGTAGTACTTTTTTCAAACCCTAGAGGACTGTGACTGGATGGTGAGACATACACAGGAAGGTACTACCCAAGGCGGGCAATAAAACTGGATTTCTATCATTCGGAGCTTTTTGGCATGTTAAAAATTGATTCTTTGTGACTTCCACATATACGTATCCAGCCTTGTGGAGCACTACTTAGTAACAGATTTCAGCCTTGCACCACTGGATAATTTTGAGAACTGAAAAAGTGAGTAAGTCCAAACTTAAACCTTGAAAGTGAGTGAGATGGCGAGTTAATTCAATCAACAAATTGACCTCATTGGCTACGAAATCCAGCTTTTCCCTATTTAGAGCTTTTGGAAGCAGAACCAATGGTTTCAGTGGAAGCTTGATGAAGAAATCTCACACTTCAAGTTACCATTGCAAGCCTCGTTGTAGTATTTTGCCCCATTAGGTGATTTTGACTTCCATTTCAGACACTATGTAAAGGTTCAAACTTTGACCAGGACGACTTACGTGGTGTAGCTGTCCATGATTTCAGGCCAAGGTGGTTGGCCTGAAATCGTGCCTTGCTTTTTTTTCTATGTGCTTTACCTTTTCTAGTCTCTTTGTATTTTACAAATCCAAAAAGTCAAATCTCTTGTTCCCCTTTTCTGATTTTAATTATTCTGATTTCCTTTTATTCATTACATTTTCTCACATTTTCTTCTAAATGGATTTGGTATTTTTATTGTGTTGTTCGCTTGATTTTAAAATTGTTGGCCCTGCTTGAACTTAACACACACTTCTTCAGGGATTGCCTTCTGCATGTGACACAGTTGGCAGGGGCTAAGAAGAGATACTTTAAAAACTGTGTTTTGGTTTATCCAAATTGTGTTATTTAGTTAATATGACTCATCCCTTCCCAAATCAGTAGCTCAATTTTTAACAGGAAGATTTACAGCATAGTGCATTTTGTCAACATTCAGATAATACTGAATAGCTCAGATGTCTTTGGGAAAATGTTCCAGTGTTTGGAGGTTTGCACAAAAAATTACCTTTCACCTTCTTTTGTCTTACATGTATCTGGTCATTTTCAACAGAAGACATCTTGGGACGATTGTATGAATGGCTCCTTGAGTTATACATTTTGTCTCGAGATTTATACTTTCAGCAACTGGAACTCATTGTAAAGTGTTCTTGGCAGTTACGATGCTTTAAATTGTTTTTTTCTTTATAATCATTATGGCTGTGTTATTTTGATCTCATGGCACCTCATACTCCAAGTATATTCTGCCTTTCTCTTTAGCAAGTGAATGTAGTATATTAAGGACAATGCAACCCTGTGCTTGAAAGATGTAATTGTTTCTAATAGGGTTCAAATCGAGACTGTTCAAAGGCTTCAAACCTGCTTCAAATCATTTTGCAGCTGCTCTAAAAAACATTTTCTCAAAGGATGAGGTCAAATGAGATGTAAGTGAGGAAATCTATCATGATTTGTACATCTAATATCCATTTGAGCAAGTTTCAGCTTTGCAGAAACTGAAGTGCATGGTAATTACTGCAAGATAGAATACAACAACAGAGAAATCTACTGCATTGATAAACCACCGGTTTATTCGGATTTAGCCTTGTGAGGGTCAAACCCTGAATTGCAGCTTTTCCTTTGCCTCAAGCTCTACTTGATTATATCTCACTTTTTATAAACTTAATTTTGACTCATCTGAAGATCAGGATTTTTAGGTCTGCATTAACCAAGGCCTCTTGATTTTACTAAAAGTAAATATATATATATATATATATATATATATATATATATATATATATATATATATCTCATATAAGTACTTAATGGGGCTTTCAGCTACCTCTCTTCACCCATTGATCTGTTGTCGTGTTGGTCACCTTTTGCATCCGTGCCCTACAGCATACAGCATGGTGCAAAAGGTCAGCCTTCTTCGGTCACTGGTTACCTTCTCTTTGAGTGACTGCATTTTGCTTTTTCACAATGAACGCATACCACACAAGGTAGTTTTGATCAGAGTCAGTGTTTTTGCTTTTACCTAATAGTCACTGTAGTGTTGCTCTTGTGTTTAGAGCCTTAGGTGATTACAGGATGCTTTTTATCAGATGAGAGCACAGGGCACATTCAAGTTTTACCAGGTCCTGTCTCCTGTCAATGTTAAATTAAATTTGAAGTGTCTTATTACACAGTATAACTGATTGACTCCATTTGAAACTGTTGTGGATTATGTTATTCTATTTTACTAAGCATGCAGTGCATAAACCAAAAATGTCCATATTATACATGTGATTTCATGAGCAGACAATTCTTCAGAACACATTTTTTCTGGACTCAATTTCACCAACGGTTCGTCAATAAATTTTGTTCAGGAAGAAAATCAGCCTTTACCATGTTTAATTTGTAGCACGTGTAACACATTTTTAGAATGTATTTCCTTCTTTCTGTTTCCGTACTGGTTTATTTCTTTCTATGGTCTTTCTATCTTTGTTTCTCTGCTTCTTTCCGTCTTTCTGGACTTCTTTCTCTGATGCCTCCTTTTCTCCCTGCTTTTTATTTTCTATTCTATTTCATTATCCTTTCTTTCTTTCTATCTTTCTTTCTTTCTTGTATTCTTTCCTTCTTTCTTGCTTTTCTTTACTCTTTTCTTCTTTCCTTTTTTCATTCTCCTTTCCTTTTTTATTTCCTGCAATTTTTTCTTTCTTCCGTCATTACTTCCTTATTCCCTTCCTTACTTTACTTTACTTCCTTCATTTTCCTTCTTTACTTTCTGCCTTTTTGCTTTCTTGCAATCTTTTTTTCTATCTTCTTTTTTACTATCTTTCTTTCTTGGCTTTGTTTTCTTGTTGCCTTATTTCTTTCCTTCTTGCCTGCTTTCTGGCTTGCCTTATTTCTTTCTTTCTTTCTTGCTTTTGTTTCTTTTTTCTCAAAGGCAAGTGCCCGGCTGCCAATGGTACAATATTGGCTTTTTTCAGTGTATAGGGCTGCTCGCCTTTATGGAAATTGTTTGGAGCTTCAATTTCCTTGTCTTTTTCAATATTGTTATTACAGTAATAGGTAATGATAATATTCACTATTATAATAAAACATATATTCCAAGTAGCTGGAAAGTGAAACTTCCTGACAGCTGAAGTAAGTAAAAAAAATATTTTAAATGTATGTTGTGTGCATTAGTGCATATGAGAGCGCATTTAAGTGTGAGAGAGTGTTTCTATGTGTGATTGTGTATGTATATGTAAGCTTGTGTGTGTGAGTGAACGTAAAGGTCAGATGATGTGCGACTTCACTTCCACTCCCCCTGCCGTTTTGGTGAATTGCCGTTCATGAATCAGTCATGTTTTTTTTTTTAGCTAAACAGCATCCATTTGTCTGTGGTGGTGTCAGTCACATTTTCCTCTAACATACTCAAGCATGCATCAAGGATCAATGTGTCAGCCTACTTCAGCCATTGGCTGACTTCACTGTGAGTTACTACATACTGCCATTTTACAATGAGCACATCCAAACACAAAGTAGTTTTCTCCGGTGCAATGGACCACTGTGGTAATGCATGCTTTTTTTAGACCAAAACATATTTGCCTTCAGTCAATGCTTTCTTTTCAGAGTGACAAACACCCAGCAGCTTCCCAAACTAAAAGGTTTGCAAAAACCATTAAAAATCAAGAATTGCCAAAAGGGTGGTGCACAACCCCAGACCTATTGCCTTTTCCAAAGCTTTTTTTATACAGAACTTTTTTCACTAGCTCAAAACTCGATTGGAGTTGACACGTTTTATGATTTAGTCTTCCCCTTGATCTTGGACATATTAAAAATCTAAAATTCAGTGCTGGCTGCTGCAAATCTCAAGGGATGGAGGGGAGTGGGGGAAATAATAATGATAATAAAAAACGTACCTCTCCTGCCTCTGTCTGCCACCTCGCTCCTCTTCTCGCTCCTAACGATGTCCCAGCAGTCACTGGGCCACCAGCACAGGCTCCCCAGGCAATCCTGGCACTGCTCTCATGCAATACCTAGCTTGAGAGCATCAGCAGGATTTGTCTGAGAGGCGTAGGCTGCCGCTCAGACAGTCCATTGAAGTCTATGCTGTTTCTCCAACCCAGCTGTGCAACACAGCTGGGTTGAAGAAACCTAAGTGTGCATGCCTGTTTGGCCAGCCTGAGACAGCTGGCCAAACTGACATATAAACTTAAGTGCACTCCACTCCTCCTAACCCCTCCCATGGCCCAGCCCTGCGTCTCTCTGCATACACTGGCTCAGTCTGCAGCTGAAAAATAAAACAATAATAAAATGTTATTTTATTTTTCAGCTTCTGCTTTTAGCTAGTGGGGCAATGCTCCTCTGCCATTGCGGAGGGGCCCTTAAAAAGAATTTGTGAGTTCGAACAGACCTGAATCAATCATCCAAATTAAAACTACATTATAGGATCAGATGATCCCTTGACACACCTACTGCAGTTAACGCAACTATTTATGCGCTCTCCTAGATGAAATGTAAGTGCCCAAAAAGTTCCAATCAAAAGGCATACAATTGTATGAGTCCATGACAGCAGAATTTTAGTTAAAGTTAAGCCAGCATGCAGTATGTTAGTTCTGCTTTAACGCACAACCATCAATTCCCAGAAGAGAGAACCTGATGACATTAACCTGCCACTACTAAAACAGGGGATGCTATTTGTACGATTATATATTAACAGTTAATTGATCTGGTCTACAAGCTTATTAGCTAGCTTTGGCAGTGGCTACAGAGGCCGGGTGTGTGCCATGTAAATAAATACCCAAGTGGAAAGCAATGAGATAGGTAATTAGATTCACTGATTTACTGTATAATGCCAAGAAAAAAGGCCCGAAGCCTCATTTTGTCACAGAGATTAAATGAACAGCAGCAGGCTAATGTGTGCAGAGCATTTTTTCATGCAGTATATTGTACATTTCTGTTAGGGAAATCCATCATGTTCTGCTAATTAGTGCAGCTGCAGTTAGTTTGAATTTGGCAATATAATATTCAGCTTTGTTTTAAATGCTCTTTAAAATAATAATGAGAAAGCAATACTTGACATGCAGTTCAAGCTATGTAAAACGGTTCAAGCGCTGTTTATTTTCCATTATGTGGTTCTTGTTGATTCAATACAAAACAGTGCAATTCAATAGCTCTACAATATTCTATAAATTGCCCAGACTTAATGATATTTTCTGCCATATTATATCATTCTAGATCACTTGATGTGCCTGTACAGCCTTAGGCTCACAAGAGCTCACCTGCCATGCGATAATTTGTTGTCCATGAAATTAATTCTCCTAAAGGTATCACACATGAACACTGACATTAACGCTACTCTACACATGAAGGCACAAAGTCAATCATTCAGATTTGCATATGAGAGCGGAACAGCCAATCGTATTCCGTGGAACTTATTCAGAATCTACTGGCTGATCACAGCATTGCGATCTCAAATCACCCCGTACATTCAAAACACTGCCACTGAGTAGAGGAGAAACTGGTGGAGGAAAAGCGATGACTAGTGAGTAAGAATAGGGGGAAAGTGTGGTTTAAAGTGCTGGGACTTTTATTTGTAACTAGTCTAACTAGTCTTGAGCGGATCAGTGAGGTTAGCTACTGGTCATTACCTTGTTATGTCACCTTGGAGTCAAATGTAGCTCAGTAACAATGTTTATTAAGTGGCTATAGCAAAGATGGAATATTATGTTACAGGAGATAATTCAAAACATCACAATGTAAGGAAGCATAAATCAGCACACCCTTCCACTAGTACTAGTTGTAATGCACTGGTCAAGCAAGAAAGAATCAAGGGCCAGATGTAGGAACCAAAAAATTTGCGAGTCGGAAATAGCGACTCCTTGTGAATCGCTATTTCCGACTCGCAAAACGAGATGCAAGTAAAAATCGCTATACCAAATAGTGATTTGGTGCGGAGTCACACCGCAACTTGCAACCTCGCAATTTGCGAAGTCGCTATTTGCGACTTCACAATTTGCGAGGTCGCAAATTGCACAAGGGTGTGGTCCGGAGTCGCAAATTGCGACTGACTCGCAAATTGCAATCAGGTGCAAATAAAATGTTGAAAAACCCACTTCCTGGTTCTAAGTGATGACATCAGAACCAGGAAGTAACCCCATGGAACAGGGAGGAGCCTACCCAGCCCAAACTGCAGAGTCACACCCAGGTGAGAGGAGCTACAGCAACAATGGCATCTCAGGACGAGGAGACACCCAGTGCTGGCAGGAAAAGAAAACTAAAGTTTTCAGAGAAGGAGTTGGAGGTGCTAACAGAGGAGTGCTGCCTGCACCATGATGTGTTGTTTGGAAAGGCAGCAATGAGTGTCCCTGACAGCCAAAAGAAAAAACTCTGTCAGGACATCCTCACCAAAATTAATGCAACTGGAGTCAGCCACCGCACAATAGATGAGGTCCGCAAAAGGTGGTACGACCTCCACTGCAGGACCAAGGAAAGGGTGGCTGAGCGTATGAGGGAGATGCATGGCACTGGAGGAGGCCCATCTACAGTACCATTCCCTACAGCCATCGAAACCATAGTGGAGACCACTATGGAGATGGAGGCAGTACTTGGCATTGGAGACCTTGACAGTTCAGCACCAGGAACATCCAAAAGTAAGTACCAAAATTAACGTATTTACACCACTCTATGCACCATGCACACAACCACAGTACACAGAAGCATGCACCTCCAGATAAGCTCCATTCCCATTTTGCAACCTATAGAACAGTGCATTATGGGCAAGGTAGTACAGTAGTCCAAATATAGAGGCATTTTTATTCTGAGGCATCAAACATATGTGAGGCACTGACAGTGTTTCCCCTGTGTCCCAAAGGTCTCCCACAAGAACCTACCAACAGCGCCACTGTGCAGGGAGAGGAACCAGCCACACACACACAAGAGGAGGCTGCCACAGAAACTGCTGGGGAGTGCAGTACAACACCACACGTCCAACATGCACCAGAGGACATGGATGATCCTAATTTGGGTTTAGAGGCAGCCAATGTGACACCGGGGCCACTGATGAGGGAGAGTCTGCCACATAGGTCAGCTGGCTCTGTGCGTAGATGGCAACGCCCAATGCAGTCAGCGCGTGGGGAGGATGTCACCAACGAACAATTGTTGAGATTGGAGGCATCCTTACTGCAAATTCACAGGCTGCTAAACAGACACATGCGGTTGATGAATCGTAACCTGACCAGACTGCAGAACACACTCTCCCAGGGTTTTGCTAATGTGGGCAACCAGTTCACTACTGTGAACGCAAACATGGCAAACCTTACCTCTTCTATAGACAACTTGGTCAGGGAAATGGTGGCAGACAGGGCACATGCAAGGCGCAGGGAGTGCAACACTGCTGCCCGTTTGGACAGACTAAGGGGGTCATTCCAACCTTGGTGGGCGGCTACCGCCGCCCGCCAGGCGGAAACAGCCATTTGGCCGCCATGCGGGCAAAATTCTGCGGCCCCCATTCTGACATTCCCGCTGGGCCGGCGGGCGCTAACCAAGTTAGCACCCGCTGGCCCAGCGGGAATGAGGTCCGCAACACAGGAGCCGGCTCCGAATGGAGCCGGCGGTGTTGCGGCCGTGCGACGGGTGCAGTTGCACCCATCGCGCTTTTCGCTGTCTGCTAGGCAGACAGTGAAAAGCTGGCCGGGGCCCTGTTAGGGGGCCCCTGCACTGCCCACGCCGGTGGCATGGGCAGTGCAGGGGCCCCAGGACACCCCTTACTGCCAGCCTCTTCCTGGCTGTGAAAACCGCCAGAAACAGGCTGGCGGTACGGGGGTCAGAATCCCCAGGGCAGCGCTGCTTGCAGCGCTGCCCTGGCGGATTCTCCCAGCCGGGGCAAAAACTGTGGAAAACCGCCGGCCGCGGTCAGAATGGCATTTGAAGCACCGCCAGCCTGTTGGCCCCCTAAGTGTTTCAATAGGGTGCCTTGCCACCACAACAACCTGCCTGTCAAGGCGCAAAGGGAAGCTGCAGGTCGAACTTGGCCATTTTGCAGGTGATGTGGCAAGAGGACTTGGGTACATCAGCCATGCAGTGGACCTGCTAAAGACCAGCCAGGCAGTAAGGGGCATTGGCAATACCCCACAGGATAACGAGGAGATCTCCAGTGTCAGCAGTGTGTCTCCCACTGATGCACGAATCCTGCAGAGTAGCAGGGCCCGGCAAGGATCAGGGGACCAACCTGGATTGAGCCATGGTGGCAGTAGTCGCAGGAGGCTGTGAGCTACCAATATGTGTTGTGACAGAGGCACATGAACTAACTGTGTCAGACTATACTTTTTGCTTTCTTTATGCAGTTTAGATGACTATAGTTTCCCCATTATATTCCTGAAATTAAAGGGATAATTTGTTGAACTACACAAATGGGCTATGTGTGTCTTACATTAGTGAGTGTTGTCACGGTTGCCACGTACCTGCCAAAGTAGTGGGTTGTAATGTGGTTCCGTCTCTGTACGCCCTCCATTGCGATGCTTCCATCCCCAGGCTGTCAATGTGGTAGCTCTTGCTCCTCATTGTCCGAATCTGTGTCATCAGGGATGAGATATAGCCCATGTCTGGTGGCAATGTTGTGTAGGATGGCACAAGTAGCAACGATCTTGCATGCTGTTTCCGGGGCATACTGGAGTGCTCCTCTACTTTTGTGCAGGCATCGGAATCGTGACTTCGACAAGCCGAACATCCTCTCTATGAGCTCTGGTCCGCCAATGTCCAATGTTGTGTCACCTCTCATTCTGATTGCCAGGTGTTAGGTATGGGGTGAGTATCCATGGTCTCAGGGCATATGCACTGTCACTTGTTTGACAAAAGAGGCAAAATTAGCAGGGCATCACAGGATTACTCTGTAACATGTATTTTAGGCATCAGAGTGTACTCGCCAGTACCTAATAAATATCCTTCGCCAAACTCCCAGGCTGGGAGCCTGTGCCTGCCGCCTGTCTAGAGGGGAGAGGAGCAGCATAGTAATGACAGCGGCAGCAGCGACGATTCAGGTGAGTTTTTTTATTAATCCCCCACCCGCTCGCCGCAGTGCCCCACCCCTCGATTGCATTGCGAGACGCTCCTGATCATAGGGTTGTCTCTATATTTGTGGGAGGACCGGACATTTTGCCAAGAATGCTCCTCAGCTATTGGGGAGCACTACTGCTCGACCCTAGATTACAATCCACTGTCAAGCACTAACCATGCACAAAAAGGTCTGTCATTATTAGAACCCATTATCAGATGCATGCTATGCTCACCATTTCTACTAAAACCTTTTGTATCTTAGCCTGTATTGATTCAATTGTCTAGATGTTCTTTAATATTTTTTCAGTAAATTACATCAACTAATATCAAAGAAAAAAGGTGAAACAGAACACATTAAATTAATCAACTGAACACTTTTAGCTTTGGAAAATGTATTTCCTGAAACTTTTCCAAAATTTATGGTGACTAAAAACAAATTGAGAGTATAATATTTGACTTAATTGATGCGCCTACATGTCCCACAGAATTTGCTACCTGAAGTCATTTACATAATCCCTATATTGACTAGAAGAAGCAAACTGGTATTTTGGATTCTGATTATTGTAATTAACATTGTCTTCTTATTCTGACAGTATTTGAGATGACGTGCCTTGTATTCACCTTTGGAAGAAATGAACATCCCAGAATCGTGCCAAGTATTTCTCAACGTGTTCAGTGTCACAGAAGTCTATAAATTACCACCACACAGGAACTAGGAACTATTTTGAGCCATCAAACAACTCCCAAGAGCAAAGACCAAACATTGTCATTTATGTCCTTTGACCAACAACTAAGACGAAGTTTTAAGGGATACTATTTAATACAATTTGGAAAAGCTGTCCATTCATCAGTCCACATCTCCTATCTTTTTGTACCAAAATTAAACAGTAAATTTAGATTTGTGTTCATTACTGAGAATTGAATCCATTCACAACATGTAATCGTTATTCTTTGCCATAAATAGCAGTACTTTTGAATCAGATCAAAACATCTCAAATCTTCTCCAAAGCTGATATACATTGGGCATATAGGCCCTTATTACAGCTTCGGCAGTCTTTCTGTAGGACCATTGAAGCTGCCAACAGACTGCCAGTGCTGGCAGTCTGCTGAACGCCATGAAGTCCGACTCCGAAGAGGTGGGTGCATCTCCAGCACTGCCACGGCAGCAAGACTCCGCTCACTGTATTACAAGCCGTAATATGGCTTGGTGGAGTCTTATTGGTGTGGTGGTGCTGGTGGTGCAAAACCACCAGGACCCATCCCCTCCAGGACAACCTCCTCAATGGAGAAGGTAAGTGATAATCTAAAAGGTGGGGTCTGTGTGTGTGAGTGCATGTGTGGTAGTTTGAATGCGAGGGGTGGGGGGTGTCTGCCTGTGTGAATGCGTGAATGCAGAGGGGGTGTGGTATGAGTGCGAGTATGCGAAGGGGGTGTAGTATGAGTGCGAGTATGAGGAAGAGCGAGGGGGTTGTGAATGCGTGCATGTATATGATTGAATGTGAATGTTTGCATGTGTGCGCGTGAATGGGGGTGTTGATGTGCGTGTGTGCATCTGCATGGGTATTCCTGAGTGCATGTAAGTGCGTGAATGCATAGTTCAGTGTGCGTGTGTCTCTCCAAGTGAATGAGGGTGTATGTAGCAAGTGCGTGGGTCAGTGGGGTGTGTGTTTCTAAGAGTGTGGACGTGTGTGGGTGCATGTGTGCATGTGTGTGTACATGTGGAGTTGCATGTTCCGGTGACAGGAATGGGGATTACTGTTGCCAGGTGCGTTACTGCCAGGGTTTTCATGGCTGGGTGTCCACCATAAAAAACCTGGTGGTCTGTAGCCTTGTAAATCCGGCCAGCAGGCTAAGGCCTGCCACCGGGCTGGCGGCGCTCACCACCGTCCTCGTCGGTGCAACCGCACCAGTGGGCCAGGCGGCGTTGTGAAGGTCTGGCTTCTGCCAAACCCCACACTTGTAATGTGGCGGTCTTTACAGCCAGGTCCACGGAAGTAAGACTGCCACAGAGAGGCTGGCGGTCTGATGACCACCAGCCTCGTAATGAGGGCCATAATCTGGTACATTTCTGTATTGGAGATGAATGGAAGACCATATTCAACACACATTATTGCCATTTCAAGATTCTGGTAATGCATTTTGGACTTTGTAAAACTCCAGCAGAGTTTAAACATCTAGTGAATAAAATTTTCTTTCACATCCTAGATACTTTCTGTACAACATACCTTGATGACATGTTTGTTTTTCAAAAGCATTGCAAACGTATGTGTGACACTCTCTCTCATGGCTGATGATAATCACTAAAGGAAAAGGCTGAGAAATGCTTATTAGAATTGTTTTCTGTAACCTTTTTTGGTTTTCTGTTTTTCACACACATAGGGGGTGATTCTAACCCTGGCGGTTGGTGATAAAGCGGCGGCCAACCCGCCAACAGGCTGGCGGTCCAAAAAATTTAATTCTGACCCTGGCGGGAACCGCCAACACAGCCGCCACATCAACACTCCGCCCGCCACTGCGGTACAGACAAACAGCGCGGCGGTCACCGCCAACAGACAGGCGGCAGACAATGTATCGCCCACAGTATCATAACTCACCAATCCGCCACCTTTTCCGGGGCGGGAGCCCCGCCGATAAAAACACGGCAGAAACAGACTACGAACGGGAAAACGCTCACCTCTACGCACTCCACGAGGAAGGAGGACAGCATGGAACCCGAATTAAACATCCTACCTGCTCTCGTCTACCTGCTCATCTACCACGAGTACGAACGCCGGCGCAGACGACAACGGTGAGTACTGCACCTACGACACACGGGAGGGGGGAGGAGGAAAGCTTACGGCACACACATATGCGACCCCCACCCCCCCAAACTATGTACACACCAATGCAGAGCAACAAGTCACAGTGACACCACCCAAACCCCCATGAAAAATGCAAAGACATGATTAAATTGTGAATAAAAATTTATGTACAAAATAGGCTCTGAAAAGTAATGGTCAACTAGCCAAAAAATCAATATCAAAATAATTCTATATACAGTGCAATGGTTAACCGAGGCAATTAGTCCTGCACATCAAAAGAAAATCGAAGTGTCCGTGGGCCAAAGTGTAACAACACAAGGGCAAAGCCCACACAGGAGACCTGAGTCCTCTGGAGAGAACACTGCAGGGGCATCTGATGAAAAAACTACAGGCACCTCAGGGGGAAGGGAAGGGGGGGGCACCACAGCCACATGAGTCCACGACGCCAGATCCACGAAGGGGCCACCATGCCTACTGTGCCATCCTGGGGAGTGCAAAGCCACAGTCTCTCAAGTCTCTACAGTAGGTGGGTTGCCCACTGTTCCATCCTGGGGAGTGCAAAGCCACAGTCTCTCAAGTCTATACAGTTGGTGGGTTGCCCACTGTGCCATCCTGGGGAGTGCAAAGCCACAGTCTCTCAAGTCTATACAGTAGGTGGGTTGCCCACTGTTCCATCCTGGGGAGTGCAAAGCCACAGTCCATCAGGTGGATTACAGTCTCCACTGGTCAAGGAGGAGGCATGGTGGGCACAGTGAACCGTTAACAGTGCATGCAGGAAGGGCCCAGCGGAGCGGTGCTTGAGACGGCGGTGCCCAGCAGAGCGGTGCTTGACAGGAAGGGCCCAGTGGAGCGGTGCTTGAGACGGCGGGGCCCAGCGGAGCGGTGCTTGACAGGAAGGGCCCAGCGGAGCGGTGCCTGAGACGGCGGGGCCCAGCGGAGCGGTGCTTGACAGGAAGGGCCCAGCGGAGCGGTGCTTGACAGGAAGGGCCCAGCGGAGCAATGCTTGACAGGAAGGGCCCAGCGGAGCGGTGCTTGAGACGGCGGGGCCCAGCGGAGCGGTGCTTGACATGAAGGGCCCTGTTCAGCGGTGCTCTTCTGCACGGCGGGGCCCTCTTCAGCGGTGCTGTTGCTGGACCCTTCGGTGACGGAGTCCTGGGCCCTTTGGTGTCCTCCCTAACACCCGGGATGGGGCTTGTGGGCCCCTCCTGCTCCGCGCTCCTGCTGGCTGACTTCTCCGCCCTGCTGCCCTTTCGCTCCTTAGATGGGGCTCTCGGGCCCTTGCCTCCCCTAGATGTTGTGGCTGGTGAAATGGGCGAACTTTGCTCCTTGGGGGCAGCCGTGTCAGTCCTCTCACGGTGACCCTTTAGTTTCCTGGTCCTCTTGCCTGGGGGGGGGCTGGCTGTCCCCTTGCTGCTGATTGAAGTGTCACTGCTGGCAAAGGGTGGACTCCAGAACCCATGCACCACAGTGACACTCGAAGCTGGGCTGGTGGTGGCTGAGGTGCTCTTGGGACTCTTTGCAGATGGAGGGGGTGGGTCAGGGGAGGGAAAGAGGTTAAGATTAGCGAGGAAAAGTTTTTTAGGACCAAGGTAAAGGGTAGGAGAAGTGGTGATGGGAGTGGAGGAAGAGGATTTGGTTGTAGGAGAGTCAGGTGTGCTGTCTTTGGGTGCAGGTGCTTGTGCTGGAGGCTGTCGTGAGGTGGATGGCTGTTGGGTGGGTGTCTGCCTGCGTTTGTGTGTCTTGGAAGAGGGGGTGACAGACACAGTGGGAGAGGACACAGGGGACGTGTAAATGGTAGTGGGGGTGGTGACTGCACGTGTGCGGACTGTACTGGAGGGTGTGCTGGTGATGGAAGCACTGGCTGATGGTGGTGTGCATGCAGGTGTGAGTGTAGACGTCACAGGGAGGGAGGAGGGAGACGAGGAGGAGGGGGACACAGAGGTGGTAGTGACTGTTGGAATGTCTGCATCTGGGTGTTGCTTGCGTGAATGCTTGTGGGTTCTGTGGTGCTTGTGTCTGGATGAGCTGCCCTTGGGTGTTGAGGTGTGTGCAGGCTGGTCTGATGGTGTGGATGGGATAGGCTGAGGAACAGGAGACAGAGACAGGGTGGAGGCAGTCAGAAGAGGGAGGCTGGAAACAGGGACAATGGCTGCCGTCAGTGCTGAGGCCAGAGCATTGAACGATCGTTGATGGGCAGCCTGACCCGAATGAATGCACTCCAGGTAGGCATTGCTCCGATGCACCTCCCTTTCTACCCCCTGGATGGCATTCAAAAGGGTAGTCTGCCCAACAATGATGGTCTGAAGGAGGTCAATGACCTCCTCACTGAGGGCAGCAGGGGTGACAGGGGCAGGGGCTGAGGTGCCTGGGGCGAAGGAGACGCCCGCCTTCCTGGGCGAGCGGGCACGGAGCGTAGGCTGAGGGGCTGCTGGGAGGGCGGGGCTGGTGCGCTGGGTGGCAGCTGTACCTGTAGAGGCAGGGGGCCCGGATGTTGCCGCCACCGCTAGGGAGCTCCCATCCGAGGACGTGTCGGTGTCGCTGGTGTCACCACCGGTCCCCGTTGTGGTGCTCCCCTCGCACTCCGGATCACTGGTGCCCTCGGTGTCTGTTCCTGGGCCCACCGGGGCCTTGTGACTTGCAGCTCCCTCGTGCTCCGATACCAATTCTCCTCCGCCTGATGATGCTAATGCACACATGCACAAGAAGATGAAGAAGAAGGGTGGGGGGAGAAAAACGAAGACCAGGTTGAGTGCATGCAATGTCAACACCGTTGGCGGAGAGGACAGACACAGGAGCCTCATGCACTAAGCCGCGCATTCGGGGTACACTACTCAGTACTTCTGACTAGGGCAACAGGTCTAGAGACGACAAACGCGCACATGTGTGATGCTGGACCATCGATAGCTGTACTTGTCACCCTACAGAGGTGGGGGCCGGGAGCACAGGGCCATGCCTAAAGGAGAGGACTACACTACAGAAAGCGCCCTGGCCTAATGTCACCCACAACCCTCCTCCCCCACCCAGACGCCTCCACTGCGCAGAGAGATAGCAGAATGTGCTGATACTCACCCCCTTGTGTCTGCTGTGATGTCCTCAAGCGCCCATCCAAATCAGGGTAGGCCACCGCCAGGATCCGGGACATCAGGGGGGTCAGGGTACGACTGGCACCCCTCCTAGGTTGGGAGGCCATCCCCAGCAGTGACTCGGCGGTCTTCCTGGTCCCGCGGCGGATGTCCTCCCACCTCTTGCGGCAGTGGGTGCCTCGTCTGACGTGGACCCCCAGGGCCCGGACTTCCTTGGCGATGGCACGCCAAATGTCCACTTTCTGATGGGCGCTGACCTATTTGACATGTACAGGGTGGGAAGGAAAGATTCATCAATTTTCTGCATGTTAGATGCGATTGGCCCCCCCTCCCCAACCTTGCCATATGGCACATGCTCTCATCTGTCGTGCGTTGCACTCCTCATTCGCCCCCCACCCCACCAACTTACATCCACCCCACTCCACACAGGCATAGCCCATTCAATGTGCACCCAGTGTACTTACCTGTTGGTCTGGAGGACCGTAGAGTAACGCATACTGGGGGAGGACCCCATCCACAAGTTTCTCCAACTCCTCAGGCGTGAAGGCAGGGGCCCTTTCCCCAGTCGCAGCAGCCATTGTCACTTCCAGACCGAGGTCACAGCAGCACTTGCAGTATAGGTCCTCTCCTGTGGATGATCAGGGCTCGAGTGATTAAGCAGATAGAAAATGGCGGTCACGCCCGCGGCGGTGCGTACCGCGGCGGTGCGTACTGCGACCGCCGGCGCACCTCGTCATTGGCTCCTGAAACCCATAGGCTTCAATGTTAGCCAATGCGGCTTCGTATAGCGGTCTTCGACCGCCTACCGTCACGGTGTGCCACGCCAGCGCATTGACCTCACATCCCATTGTCCCACTTCACAGGTCAGGAAGCCGCCATTTCAAGGGCCCACATGGCATAATTTGTACTGCGTCACACAGGCCTAGGCCTTGCATTGCCACACATACACGCCTTTCAATACATAGATAATCGTGTGCTCGGCATGCTGTGGTGAACGTACCTGTGATTTGCTTGACTCTGTGCTCCATGTTGTCCTTCCTAGGCACCGTCTGCTGGGACTTGCGAGGAGAAGGATGAATCCTCGCGTGTACCGACCGCTGGTGGACCTGTTGACAATGGAAGAACGCCATATCATACTACGATACCGACTTGACCGAGCCACTATACATGAACTGTGTGCCCAGCTGGAGCCAGCCCTGATGTCCCCCATCCGCCAACCCACAGGAATTCCCCCTCTAGTGCAGGTTCTGTCAGTCCTCCATTTTTTGGCAAGTGGCTCATTCCAGACAACAGTGGCCATGTCATCTGGAATGTCTCAGCCTATGTTTTCTAAAATTTTGTCTAGAGTGTTGTCTGCGCTGACGAAACACATGCGGAGCTACATTGTATTCCCTGAGGAGGTTGATTTGGCCACTGTGAAGGGTGATTTTTATGCCCTTGGACATATCCCCAACATAATTGGTGCCATTGATGGGACCCATGTGGCTTTAGTACCCCCAAAAGACGATGAGCAGGTGTACAGAAACAGGAAAAGTTACCATTCTATGAACGTCCAGGTGGTCTGTTTGGCTGACCAGTACATCTCCCATGTGAATGCCAAGTTCCCTGGGTCAGTGCATGACGCGTATGTGATGCGTAATAGCAGCATCCCTTATGTGATGGAACAGCTACAGAGACAACGTGTGTGGCTAATTGGTGACTCTGGTTATCCCAACCTGCCTTGGCTATTGACCCCAGTGAGGAATCCCCGGACCAGGGCAGAGGAACGGTACAATGAGGCCCATGGGCGAACTAGGAGGATCATAGAAAGAACCTTTGGCCTCCTGAAGGCCAGGTTTAGGTGCCTGCATATGACAGGGGGATCCCTGATGTACTCACCAAAGAAGGTGTGCCAGATCATCGTGGCCTGCTGTATGCTTCACAATCTGGCATTGCGACGTCAGGTGCCTTTCCTGCAGGAGTATGGTCCAGTTGGTGGTGTTGAAGCAGCTGTGGAGCCTGCGGAGAGTGAAGAGGAGGAAGACGAAGAGGACGACCCAGACAACAGGGACAGAGTTATCCAACAGTATTTTCAGTAGCACACAGGTAAGAATCACCCACGCCATTTAACATTTACTGAAAGCCCCCTGCATCTTTACTTTGTGTATTTCCCCCCAGTTCTTTTAAACTGATGTTTGATTTTCCCTTCCCTTTTCAGTGCTGTATGACCCACTGCGTGACTTCTGCTTGGTTAGCCCATGGACTAATGCTTATTGACATCGGTATGTTGTCATCACAAAAATAACAGAACATTATTGATCAGTAATGTGTTATACATTTGTAAATAATACAGGCTGACTCCTGAATGATTTCAGTGCAATGAGTGATTTATTTTTAGTGCTAGATATTGGTACATGATATTAAAACGGTGATGGGTGAGGGTGGAGTTATGTCCATGGCAGAGCCCAGTTCTCAGTTTCACAGGTGCATTTTCCATATGCCTGTGGAAGGATGGAGCAGGGGCAGTTCAAGGTTGGACAGGGTGACACTGTGGGACAGTGGGATGACATCAGGGGGTATCTTATGCTGGCGGGGGTCTTGGCATCCTACTCTGTCTTCCTGTGAGATCTCAGGTTCCTCTTGCGGGGTGGTTGATCTTCAGCAGGAGGTGGGGTTCTGGTGGGCCGTCGTTCTCTGGGGGCCTCCGGACCACTAGCGCCGGCGGAGGTGGTAGGCTGTTCCTGGCTAGTGACAGGGGCCCTTTGTGGTGCCACATGGTCCCGCAATGTGGTTTCTATCCGGTTGAGGGCCTGGACTATGGTCCCCATAGCGGTAGCGATGTTCCTGAGTTCATTGCTGAACCCCATGTACCGTTCCTCCTGCTGTGCCTGGATCTCGGTGAACCTGGCCAGTACCGTCGCCATCGTCTCCTGGGAGTGATGGTATGCTCCCATGATGGTGGTGAGGGCCTCTTGGAGAGTGGGTTCCCTGGGCCTGTCCTCCCCCCCCTGTCGCACAGCAGCCCTCCCAGTTGCCCTGTTTCCCCGGGCCTCTGTCCCCTGGACGGTGTGCCCACTACCACTGCCCCCAGGTCCCTGTTGTTGTTGGGGTGTTGGGTCAGCCTGGGTGCCCTGTAGTGGCAGACACACCGCTGATTGACGCGTCCGCGAGACAGAGGCATGGGCCCGCTGGGTGGGAGCTGTGCTGGTGTTCCCAGAGGGGGTTGGGTCTGCTGTGGCCTGTGTCTGTGTGTGGGGAACCGACTGTCCAGAGGTCCCCGATGGTCCGGGCTGGTCATCAGGTTCTAGGTCGACAGAGCTACTGTCCTCGCTGGGGGCCTGTTCTGGGGGTGGGATGGACAAATCTGGACCCTCCATGGTGGTGTGTTGGCGTTCGGGCCCTGCAGGGGTAAAGGAGTATGGTTATTGTTTCTGTGTGTGCCATGGCGTGCATTTTGAGTGCCCTTGTCCCCCAGTGCTGGCATTCCCTTGTGGGAGGTGTTGTGAGGGTGGTGGGGGGGTGGTGTATGGGTATGTGCAATGGTCATGCTTTGGTGGAGGCTGTCTATGGTTTGTGTTAGCATTCAGGGGTTGGTGTTGTTTAGGGTGGGTTGTGCTGGTGAGACATTGGCAGGGAGGTTGTGTGCTGGGGGTTTGAGATTGGGGGTGAGGGGGGGGGGTTGGCATGCTGGTGGTTGGGGGAGGGGGGAAGTAGTTGAGATTCAACTTACCAGAGTCCATTCCTCCGTGTACTCCAGCGAGGCCATCAGGATGCAGGATGTTTACTACCTCTTGCTCCCATGCTGTGAATTGGGGTGGAGTGGGTGGGGGTCCGCCGCCAGTCTTCTGCACAGCGATGTTGTGTCGCGACACCATCGAGCGCACCGTCCCCCGTAGGTCGTTCCATCGCTTTCTGATATCTTCCCGATTTCTGGGATGCTGTCCCACAGCGTTGACCCTGTCTACGATCCTTTGCCATAGCTCAGCCTTCCTTGCTATAGTGGTGTGCTGCACCTGTGTGCCGAAGAGCTGGGGCTCAACCCTTATAATTTCCTCCACCATGACCCTGAGTTCTTGGTCCGAGAACCTGGGGTGTCTTTGGGGTGCCATGGGGTGGTGTGGATGAGGTGTGGGGTGGTGTTTGTGGTGATGTGCGTGGTGATATGTGGTGATGTGTGCGTAAATGTGGTGTGGGTGATGAAGTTGGGTTCCTGTGTGTGTTGGGGTTTTCGATTGCTGTACTCGCTCTCTCTATCTCTATCGCCTTCTCTCCAATTTCCAACTAGTGGAGGTTTGTGGGTGATGTGGGTGTGTGTTTTATAGTTGATTGGATGTGTGGGAGTGTTGTTTGTATGTGTGTCAGGTGTGTGTATTTCAAATTGTCCAATGTGGCTGTGTTTTGGAGCTGTGTGTGTATTTTGAGCGCGGCGGTGTGTACCGCCAATGGAATACCGCGGTTGAAAGACCGCCGCGTGGATTCGTGGGTCAGAATGGCATGGGCGTGTTTGTGTTGGCGTGACGGTGGAGGTTTGGTCATCTCCAGTTTTCCGCGGCCCGCTGATGAGGCGGCCTTCCTTGGATGTCGGATTTTTGGCGGTTTCACAGTTGGTGGTCAGAATGACCGTGGCGGTTTACCGCGGCCGCGGCAGTAGAATGGCGGACTTCTGACCGGCGGTAAGGGCCTTTTACCGCCGAGGTCAGAATGACCCCCATAGTAGCTATGGATCTCAGTAAGTCTTCACTATCACAAACAGGCCATATCCTTCCTCCTCCAAGGAATTCCAGAGATTCGAAGGATTTGCTAACTTCTACCGAAGATTTATTTTGGATTTTCATTTATAATTGCTCTCATCACTAAATTAACAAAAGGGGAATACTTTAGATAGTGAACAGAACATGAAACTGCCTTTAAGATACATTCACTTCTGGGCCCATCTTCAATCTCTCTGGTGGCTATTTATTCACAAACTCTCACGTCTACAGAATAAAGCTACACCACTTATGATAGGACATGTTTAACTATTATGGAAAGATTCACACATTGCCAGCATTGTTGAGAATGGGCAGCTCATACCATAAAGATCTTTACTGTTTTAGGTCATGAAGATCCCAAAATTTCAGGAGTTCTCCCATTTCTTCAAATATCTAGGATTTTTAACTTCATGAAGTGCTTCAACTCAATAGAAACTAGACAGTTCTTTTTCTTTCCCATTTTTTTTAATATAACATCTCTTATCATCCTGGAAATCAACATGGCAAAGATTATGTTCTTTCTCACCAAGGAGAACGTTATAGTTCTCCTCTATTTATTCCTGCCATTCAATGTGTTAAAGACTGTATGAGAGGAACAAGATCAAACAGGCAAACTAAACTGGATAGAAAAGCCTACCAGCGCCAGAACACCACATTGCAGGCGTAATGTGGCACAAGGGATTACAAAGTGGTGCAATGCAAGCATTGGGCCACTTTGTAATCTGATGTGGTGTTTTTGGCCTTCCAACACCACATTAGTGTAAAAAAATGACACTAAAATAGCGTTGGAATGGTGCTAGGGCTTCCTAAATCTGGGCCCAGATTTTGGCCTGGTGCCGTGACTTAGTTTTTGCTGATTATCCTCTAAAACAGAAGACCCTTGATTTAATAAAGAGACATGTTTGGTGGTTCATAATGCTAAATATGATGTCTAAGTATCTGATAAAGTAACATATATGAATTCAAGACTGACTAAACAGAAACTGTCTTGCCTACTACAACCTCTGGCATCCCTTGGTCACAGCTACTGTCATGTTCGTGGATTGTATTGTAGGTTTTCCAGAATCAGAAAGGCATAATAATTTCCTTGTAGTCATAGACTAAATTGAGACATTTTGTTCCTCTGATACATTTGCAAAATGCTGCAAAATTAGCTACAATTTCTCAGGGAAATAGTAAGGCTGCGTGGTTTGCTTGATTCTTTAACATCTGATAGAGGAGAGGTTATTAAATAGTGATCCAGGTAAACCTGGGGGTCTGCAATGCCTACTCATGGGGTGCCTGACTTCTTAGAAAATTAAATAATGTTAACAGAATAATAAAGTGTGTAAAAATAAAATTGAAATATTCAAAATGTTCTGCAAATATGAAAGAGTTTTAACTGTATACTAAAAATTAAGTTGCTATCATCATATTGATTTGTAGGAGCAGTGAAAGTGCATGAAGCAGAATATAGTATGGACTATGTGTGGCCTCAATTGATTTTAGGTAAGCACCAGGCTTCCCATTCAAATTCAAATTTTGATATATTTTTGTTTTTAATATTTGTTAGTGAACTAAATAAAATATTTTAGCATTTGTGGATATGTTTGATGTTTTATGAATGCTTGTTTACATATTTTTGTGAATTGGTTTGCTATTCAAATGAACGAAACTGCATATGCCCGGGACCCCTGGTTGTGGGGGTCCCTGGTTTCCAATAATGATTTAGTGTGGGTCCCAGATTCCAATAATGATTAAGAGGGGGTCCATAACACTCAAAAGGTTAAGAACCACTGTGATACAGGATTGCAGTTTGTATCCAGATTTCTTTCCAGAACCTATTGACACAGATGAGAACAACAAATCATACCTCTACTAGCTCCCCAGTCAGATGGTCAACCAGAGCAACTAAATCAGGCGTTAAAACAATATTTCAATTGTTTATTGATGTCTCAACAACATGAATGGTCACGGTGGTTACCACTTACAGATTTCCATGTACTACCTTTCTGCACAGTTCATTGAGTTATTAATCTTTTGACTATTCCTTTGGGATTCAGGTATCTATAACTGCAAGGTTTTAGTGCCCCTCATTATGTTTTTCTCCCACAGGAAAACTCAACACCCAAAAAGGCCATAGTAAGTAGGACATCTCACATACTTCCAAACATGCACAGATGTGGCTTACCAAATGCTTTGGCAGCAGTATGAATGATTCCGATCAAACAGAACTCCCAGTATCTACACATCAATATACAATTGTAAGAAAATGGGTTATTGTTTGTGGGGTAGTGTAAACTCTTCTCAAGTAACAACCTCAATCATTGCCCGGGTGAACCACAAAGGTCACTAAATTAATCTGTGCTTAACCCTCTGGTAGCTTGGCACAAAAGCAGTCAGGCTTAACTTGGAGAAAATGTGTGAAGTATTTATGCAGTATTAAACCACTAATAAAGTCAGAACACAGCACAAGAAAAATGCCACACCAATTTTGAGTCAATTTAAATAAATAGTTTGAGGCCAAAACAACAGAACAGAGGATTACAACTTCTGAGATTTAGGTAAGTATCACACCTAAAAACACACCTAAAAACAATAAAGCACTATTCCTGGTCACCTGGTTGTTGTAGACCACAGGAAAGTCACAAGTTCAGGCTGACTGCGATGGAGTGAGGGCCGGATACAGGGACAAAGTTAGCACTGCTCAAAAGTTGCCTTCTCAAAGTCCAGAGTGAAAAGTCCAGTTTCCAATGGAGGAGGCGTTAAGGAGCAAAGAGAGTGTCACAGATGGTGGTCACTGTAGCACAAAGAGCAGATTGGGTGGTGCAGACAGTCAACTCTGTAACACTAATATCCAGTCTGGTGTCACGGACAGTCATTGCTGGAGCTTTGCATTGGTGGTCACTGCAGACTGGGGATATTGTAGCACAAACAAGCAGATCTTGTGCTGCCGGGCACTGCTGGCAGTTGCTGTTGTGTGAAAAGTCAGGCTCACCGGAGCTTCGCCTTAGCAGTCATTGCGATACCAAGATCTTTGCGCGAATGGGCCTGTTTGTGGTCATGAAGATCCCCAAATTTCAGGAGTTCTCCCTTTTTTTCAAATTAGTGCACTTTGATGCCAACCAAGGGCACAGGACCTGGTGAGGCCCTCATAGGGAGTCGGGCACCCATACTATCAAAGGCCAGCAAGGCTCAGGAAGATCCAGTTGCAGGTCCAGGCAGGCCCAGTTGTCACAGGTCAGTTGGGGAGTTTCAGGGAGGCCTGTGGAGCTTTCTGTGGCCCTGTAGTCTATAACAAGAGGTCAGCCAACTGACCCTTGGAGTCACTCAGGTTAGCCTTGGGTGAACAGAGCAGGTCAAGTCTTCCTTTCCAGAAAGAAGGATAGTCCTGAAGCAGCAAAGCAGTCCTCTGGCAGCAGGGTAGTCCTCTCTCTCTAATATCCAGAGGGCCAGGAGTGTACTGAAAGTTGGTCTGAGGATCCAATATTTATTTATACCTGGTGCCAGCTTTGAAGTGGGAGAAACATCTAGACCTGCTCCCACATCTGGTTCTGGAATGTCCTTCCTTCTCCTGCCAAGATCCAAGGGGTCTGGGATGACAACATACTGGAGTCAAGTTATTGGTGAGTGTGCTGCAGACAGTCCCTTTGAATTCTAATTGAGGTAATGAACAGCTCTCCAATCCTGGCAGGACTGCCCATTCTGACAACACCTAGTCCCCTTTTCTCTTACCTTTTGGCAGGAATACAAAATGGCCAACTGCCAACTACACTCAGTCATGTGATCCAGGATACAGACTGCAGGCACCAAATGGTTTGGACAATTTTACAATTAAAGAGGATTTTACATTACAATTCATTTGCAAACAAACTTGACATTTCAGCTTGTTCTCCAATAAAATTTAGCAATTATTAAATGTAATAAGGTTACCCAATGTTATCCAATGGAAAAGGTAGGCCTTACAGCAGTGAAAAACAAATGTAGGAGTTTTTCAATACCAGGACATGTAAAATTTACAAACACATGCCCTACTTTTGAATAAAATGCCTATAGCTATTTAGGTCCTTGCTTAGGGGTGACATATGAATTTAAAAGGAAGTTTGCGGCCTTGCAAAAGATTTATTTTGTCAGGTCGAAATGGCAGTTTAAAATTGCACAACAGGCTGTAATGGCAAGCATAACTTGCTGATTCCAACTTAAAATGTTTGTATCACAAATAGATCAAATTTTCTAAAACTACTGTGCTACAAATGGTGCAGCGCAGTGACATACTTTGTAAAGGTAAGGAGTAATCTTTCAGCTGTTGACTGCTATGTCCACTATTAAATGAGTACTAATTAGTTAAATATTTTCCCAGTTTTAAGGTCCCCAATTTGATGAGCTGGGGAATGGCTTTTTGTCAGCAGCATTAAAGAAACCCTGTTATACCTAAATGTAATTAAAACATGGTGGAAATGATGATTCCTTTTTTGTCATGAAAGTAATTGTGCTTTATTTGTACAAATTCATGTTATAACACATAGACTGTCCCAAAATAGATATGACTTCATAGAGCGTGCTAAGAGTAGAGAAAACTAAAAATATTAATTATCTTATGAAGGGCTGATGATAGTTTGAAGGATATATTGATTTCTAGTGAAACATTTAAATAGCACTGATACTTTGTAAATGTGTATTTATGTATGTAAATAGTTGGATCTCTCGGTCCTTAATGTGCACACCGATTAAAACAATACGCAAAGAGCATTTTGTTGGGATATGCAAAATAAAAAAGGAACACTTGTTTCATCCAAGTGGCACATGCAGGTGTATTTTCTGCTGTGTGAAACATTGCCTATTTTACCCTGCTGAATAAGTGGAAGCTGTGTTAATAATATGGTGTGTTTGTGCTTCCCTTCAAGACAAATCATCATTTTAGCGAATAATATTTTCAGTAGGATCTGATGATCGTGAACACGGTTCTTTCTTTAAAAACACAAATCATTGGGATCTCCTGGAAGTCAATGTTCGATACACCTATAAAATAGAGATGTAACATCAAACTACCACGTGCCGCAAAGTGCTATATGATATATCTTTCTTGTAGAAAATTATATTCAGCTATAGCGCGTAATTCGGTCGCCCGCTGCCACATCGTTTTAAAGACACTGCACGTTAGACATCACTCCCACAATATTTTGGGACAAACAATTACTGAAGGTCTTACACGTTGAACCTGTTTGCTTCGCGAAACCTTACCTTCTTTAGACGTTGCAATCCTCAGAAACTTGAAGGTTATTTGTTCGAGCTGTAGATGTCCCCCTTTTGTAAACATCTGAGCTATATTTACTTGCCATTTTTACATAAGCTGTGAGAAATCATTTAAAATGCATAGAATCCGCACTGATTAAACCAGGCCTCCAGATGCCTCGGATGTGTTCACTGTTTTGACAGGCCGCTGTTGTAACTGTACACGTGAAATCCCGCATCCTCCTTTGCAAACACGTGAACCTGTCTCTCTCCAAACAAAAAACATAAATATTTAGAAATAATTTATGGTGTTTCCTTAGTTTGACGAGCAACAACATAGCATTGCGATGGAAAACTATAATGAAATGCATTCTGTGTTTTCTATTGTTTTTTTCAAGCTATTGTGGACTGTTTTTTTTCCTTTTCCTGAACATGTCAGTTTGTTACTTAAAAAAGCCCTGCCTTTTTCATTTATTTATGATGCTCTTGGGCATACACATGTGAAAGAAGTAGTAAGGGATTTTTAAACCTTTTGTTTGAACATTTATCGTTTTTGGAGATACCGTTTTCCAATTTATGAGTTGGTGATCTTCAAAAAGAAACTTAGAACATATTGTCTGAGCTTTTTTTAGTTTTGGTCAATATAGGTACGCGGCTACATTTCTTAAACCTTATTGGACATAGTACATTGAGTTCGAAGTCCATTAAACAGTCAGTAAATGTTTATACTCATATGTACCTGGAATAGCATCAGCCCTGTCGTGCAATCAGCCTTCCTTGAAGGGACCTCTGTTTGACCCAACACCTTTCCTTATCTGTAGGAGGTTAAGTGAGATTTGAGGGGCCCCAACACATTTTGGTGTCCACCATGACTTTCCATTGCACCATTATATGTGCCAGGCTCTCACTGGAAGAAGTAGTGGTTATAGAAAAACTGGTGTGGTCACACTGGCTACTGTAGTGGGTCCATTTTAGTTAGTCACTTGGGCACAGTGATAGCTTAGGCTTGCCGCCTGTGCCCTTTTACCTACTTATTATGCTCTGTATTCCTGTATTCATTTTTATTTATTTTAAATTGCTTCTTTTAGTGGCATTGTTTTAATTTCATTATCAGCTGCTATTCTGCAAAAGCATCATTATTAGGTCTATGAATGACATACTTTGCATCATGTTCTTTTCCTCGAAATCACAAGAACTGAATGCAAGGTACATAGAATAATATTTTGTATTACCAGCCCTAACAATGCGTAAACAGTCCAGTGCTTAGGTACATACCAATGTAAGGCTTCTGTACATGAACATAAACATGTCTCCAATAAAAACAACTTGTATGATAAAAGGCATTAGAGTGGGGACCATCCAAACTGTCCATCTATGCTGCATGCTGGTTTTCAGCTGACCTCAGCCTCTGTGTCTCCATGGATCCTGATCTGGTGGCCTGACCTTGTACCAAGGTAACGGGGTGGGGTGGGTTGTGCTTCCCAGGGACACCGTATGGACAGATTTGGCTTACATCGCCATGCTCTCACTCAGGGGCTGGAGATTAGGCTTTTAGGTAGGAATTATACACTCATCTAATGACAATATGTTGGGATTGCTTATAATTACATCTCTAAATTTCACAATCCTCATTTTGTTAGTTCTCATTATCCTAATCATTGCAACTCATGCATTTTATAATAGATTGCATTCTTTTCAATAAATCTATTGAAAACTTTCCTGCATCTCCTTTATTCTCTATGTGTGTGTAAGAGACTTGTATGTGGAGAGAAAAGGGTAATGCTTGTTTTACCATGATTTCCATGAAGGGTCTTCAGACTTTCATGTGCAAGCTGCCACAAATCACCTTTGCCAGTTGAATTTTGGTGAGGTCCTGCTAGTGAGCCGAGAGGGTTGGGTCAACAGCTGCCAACTGGTGTGGCAGTGACTCAATCACCTAGAATGCAGAGGTGCTTCAGCACCAAATCCAGCAGTCTCATTGGAGTACGAGAGTTCTTATGACATGGCACCACCAACGATGGTGTAGGAACAAATTTTACGGATCTCCTCAGTATCTCTGTCTCACACACGTAAGGTACCCTAAGTACTATCAAACGGAGACATCCATGGTCTTAGGGGTAATCCTTCTCAACTAAATAGGAAATACCTATCTAGGCTGTAGGTTGTTCTAGTCTGAACCATAAAAGGACTTTTTCCCCTGTTGGTGTTCCCATCCCTAACACCTATTCTTTAAAATGGCAAGTCCTGTAAACATCAGGGATAACTGCAGACATCTGCTCACGCAGTTTCTTTTAGCCCATGGCTTAACAGAAGAGGGTGGGGATGTCACATTCATCGTGGAAGCCCACAATGCACATAGAACAGAAATGTTCATGCTTTACAATGATGTAGTAGCAATATATAGACGAGTACAGTTTGTGATGCAAACTTTGAACACAGCCCCAGCAATGGCTGCTCCAGCTGCTCATCAATTGCCCATTTTGCAGAATTAATCCCAAAACAGCCCACACAATAATGGAAAAAGCATTCACAGAGCGGGAGAAGATTCCGTTCTGGACTGCACAAAAAACAAACCAGCTAGAAGCAGTGTTTCCCCATACGGGACCCCAAGACAAACATATAATTCTCACAATGTGGTTGACAGAGTTCTAAAAAACACTGGCTTAAACAAAAACAAAATAAAGACAGAAGAAGTCAGATAGGAGAATCTCTGCAACCGGAGATCTCAGAGAGAAGATATAAGAGAAGATATAATCTCTGAAATAAATAAACTTTAAAAACTCCTGATAAAAATCAATATACTGATACACGTCTCTCTCGTTCCTTTCAGGACACATCAGACAAATGGAGTGAGAGAGTGGGATGTCGGAAACATGAAGGACTTACAACGTTCCTCAGAACCGTATGCTGAAAAAGAGAACAAATCCCTGCAACAAGAACTCCAATTTAAAAAGATGGCTGCAATTTCAATCAAAAATGCCAGCCATGCTGAGAACACTGTTGAAGAACAGGACATGAGCAGGGACTCTGCCAAACAGTGTGATTGAGGTCATAATTTGGCACCAGAATCTTATAGATCATTTGGATGTAACAGCAACTAAAGACTTTCTTGTCATTGAGACAGCGGACAGATGAGTCTCCCCACCAGACAGGGTTTATGAACTAAACATCCAAATTGAGGAAGACATTGAGCGCACTATTGAAGTAATATTTTGGGGAAATTGATACTGTGATATCCTATTGGCAGAAAAAGATTGGCTGCTTGAATTTGTACGCAAGCTCTCACATGGGGAAGATGTTATTTTGCCTTCTTTCTCAGTCCTGGTTCCAGACGCGGTAAATGAAGCCTACGCCATTGGTTGAGCTTGGATACAGGCTCCCGCGCTGTACTGCAACCACATGGGGTAGGATAAAGAATCCCCTACTATATAATATCAATTAGATCTTCACCACAGCCTCAACCACAATATCCTATTAAACACAAGGCTAAAGCTCTAGTGGGAGAGAGTCTCACAAAACGTGAGTACCAGGAAGTAATTGAACCCTGTGACTCTGCAATAAATAACTCATTATTACCCATTGCCAAACCAGATAATTCATATAGAATCGTGTTAGATTAAAGACGTTTAAATGGTCACAAACACACCTATGCAAAACAAAACACACATAACACTAATTAACAACATAGTGTGCAAAAAATAAAAAATCACCTTGGATAATTCCAATGTTTTTTCTGCCAAAATCTAGTGCCTGAAAGTCGGGATCTTGGTGTCTTTAGCTCATGAGGCTCACAACTGTGCCTTTGCCAATTACCTCAAGGGTATAAGAACAGCCCTGGGTTGTTTTCAGCCTGAATAACATCAATACTACATGAGATTGATCCTGAAGCTTTGTATTATGTGGATGATATTTATCTCACAGGTGACAACCTCAACATACATCTGGGTAGGACAGATCGGAATGTCTTAGGATTCGCAACCCACGGCTACAAATTCAATTTCAAGAAAACTAAAATTGCTTTCTTAAGTGTACTATTTCTGGGATACAAACTACTGGATGAAGGCTTAGAGCCTGGCCCCACACTTTGTAGAAAAATGCACTCAACTTCAACCTCCAAATACCATTAAGAAACATTCATACCTGATAATTCACAGTGCATAAAACCACTCTATGATTTAAAGTTTGTCCAGATATTTCAAGCAAACACTGGACAGCAGAACACAAAGGCATTCTCAGTGAACTGCAGCAGGACATGCTAGAGGCAAAACATTTATACACATATGATAACAAAACAAACATGGTCATCAGAATAATTGCTGGTGCCATTGGCTTCACCTATGTCACATTCAATGAAGGAGACATGGTGCCCATAGCATACAAATCACATTTGTATTCCAATGCAGAACATTGTTTTGCGCCGACTGCTGATCAGATAGCTGTCATCAAGGAGAGGCCACTTGCCCAAGGGAAATGCATTAATGTTGTTACCCCGGTGCAAGCCCTTGAGGAAATCACCAAAGCATTACCATCATGTTGGCTTCAATGTGCAACCTCCCTGACTGCCACTGATGTTGATTACATCTTTGACCCAAAACTTCAGACCCAGGAATTCCTCCAGTATGAACAGGAGTACTCGCACCTACTAATATATTACTATTAGACCAATACTGAAATGTCATTTACACTGATGGCTCCGCTCAACCAGATGTAGTTAATAAACATCAATATTCAATCACCTGTGCAGCCACCCTCAGAATACCGACACGTGTAACCTAGAGGACTGCATTGCACAGTGGCAAAGCTTAGGCTCTTGTCCTGGCACTGGAACATACAGATCGTGACCAACCAAGACTGATTCTGTGTGGTTTGTATTATTGTGTCCAGTCCTATAACGACTACCTACCTTAATCACTGGTCCCTGAATGGCTTCAGAGCTTCCAAAGGGTACACCATCAAACACAAAAACTTGTGGGAGAGGGTAGCTGACCTACGGGACAGACTACCAAAAGCTGATGTGGTATGTACATTAGGCTATCAATGCATAGAAGTACACATTGTATGAAACACATTTGCTGATGAAGCTGCCAGGTCTCAGTATCTAGGGCTTCTGTTGCTGCAACAACTTATTCTCATATGAGGGTTGATAATGAGACACTGACTGCTGTGAAAGCTTTGGCTGACATCAAGCCTCTACCAAAAGCATTCCCTGCAAAATGTTCCTACCATCTTATCAAAGCAGAACATGAGGGTGTCACTTTTGCTCAGGCAGGTGTGGCGGCTACAATAATGCTATTACAAAAATGCTTTTAGTGGCCAGGTTTTTACAAACAGACCAAGCAATATGCCCTTTATCGCAAATTAAACGGTTCACCATTAAACGCGCACCGCAGACATCCCTCTTAATTTCGAACAAACCACTAGAATGTGTGTACCTGGACCATTGTGGTTCCTTACAACCTGATGGTGCATACAAATACATCTTAGTTGTGGTTGATTCTTGTTCTACATTCCTGTGGGTATGGCCACAATGGTCAGCTGACGCCCGGGCTGTTATTAACAATTTGCTAGTCTTTATAGGTGCACATGCGGTTGTAGCATTTCACTCAGACCAGGGGCCTTCCTTTGCCTCTAGGGCATTAAGGGACACCAGGGAAACAATAGGTGTTCAACTCCATTATTCCTTCCCCTACAGCATTGTGGAGAGGAAGAACCGAAACTTAAAGCAGTCCGTAACAGCAAGAGTTATAAGTTCAGGCTGTAGGTAGCTTCATGTCCTATACGGGGACCAGAGAGCACTAAATTATTTTCCCAGAAGGTCACTGGAAGGTGGCACCCCCCCCATATGAGGTCCTTTTTGAGATATCTATGTATGTCCCTGATTTTTATGGTTCTGATGGGTTGGTGGCAGGCACACAGTTTGGCATAAATGAACGTATCGCTGTTTTACAGGAGATACAACAATTTTGTGATGAGAATTCATCTGCTCGTGCTGCCACCTTGGGAATAAGGGATTCACCAACAATATCTGCAGGCTGGATTCCAAAAGTAGGGGATCTAGTGCATCACAAGATACCTGTGAAAATCCTACAGAGTACCGGTTATGTCCTGGGAATACACAGTACCAAAACTGTCATCACACCACCACTGCCTGGTTCCAGAGAGAACAGATTTGTTTCTATTGAAAACATTAACTGCGCCATGTGGCCGATCCCGCCAGCACCAATGCTACAACAGCCTCCTCGAGCATTAGGAGGGCTGAGAATGAGCTTCTGCTGATTCCCGTCACCACTTCATTAAGTAGTACTGTCTGAGATGTGGAGCTCTATTATTCTAATTCAACCAAGGCAGATGGCATTGTTTACTATGAACCACCAAAAATAGTTCCATCCACCAGCTCTGCACTGGCTCCTGTGTTTGCACAGACTGCTTCTGGTTATTTCATCGACATTGAGGACTTTTCTTCTGACTCATTTGCTTGTGCAACTGAGAATGTATCAATGACACGTAAGCTGTACATTTGGCTTAAGAACAATTACTTAATTTATCCATGCTACTACCTGTGGATACTGTTGACATTTCTTGTCTTTCTGTTTTGAATTGGTTTCAGTATTGTCTTTTTCCTTCTGATAAATGGTCATTATCTTCATGAACGCTCTGCCATTGAGCAGGTGGATGAGGTTTTGACACATTATCTATCTTTCCATAAAGTCTGAAGAGATTTGTCCCTTGTGAACATTTCAGCAGTTCCAATTCCAGATGGGATTGTATGGGGATAAAGTACCATTTCGACATATACGGTCATACTAAGGTCATTCTTATGCCATTGATTTAAAAAAATCAATGAGTGATGTAATTACATCTGGTTTTGTTTCCGATGAATGGGTAGATAAAACAGTTGATTCCATGCTTTCTGAACTTGAATATTACTCTGTATTTGAAAGTGAGCATGCTTATATGAACACAGCGAATTATGGGGAAATGTGTTGTTATCAACGTAATGGACATTCCTTTCTGCACCGACCTAGTGCTTCAATACTAACTTATAATTACCCAGAATGGAAACATTATTCAAAACCACCAGTGGGGAGTACTAAAACACATGTAGATAAGTTTGCATATTTTACTGGGCATGACATCAGCAATGATGGATCGTACTATTTCAAATTACTGCCTTCCAGAATAAGAAAATTATTGCTAACAACACTAAATGAATCTACTCATATTCCTTTGTTTCCCGGCTTGCTGTTGAAGGCTATGAGTATTGGAAAAACACTATTGAATTGAGAAGTGTGTAGGGAACAAAAAACTTTCAAATACAGGGTAGGGAAGCTTTGTTTAGAGCATGCCTTTTTCCTTTACAAATGATATTTTTAAATGACAGCAAGCATCCTGTTGGGGGTTAGCAAAAATAAAAGAATTGAACGTGCTCAGTATCCCCTCACATGCTAATTTTCACAAATGGCAAACATTTTTAAATCTCACTGAAGAACAATTACCTTCTTGGTTTCAGAATTGCACTTTAATTCCTCACTTTTGAGACCTGGCAGGTGGTTTTTGTGGCCAATGGATGTAAAAGAGTGCCAGGCACATTTTGTTAGTTCCTCTGGGGGTTTCAGAGTAAGCCAGCCAGATCCTCGCTTTATGTCAGCTCAACATTCAGGTAGTGTTACTACATACAGTGTTGGTAATCTGTGCCAGCAATGGCTGCATTCCTCCACTTTGAAATCTGTAAAAGAACACCTTAGTCTCCTGTCTAGGCGAGTCAATCTAAAAGATTTCCTGTCAGGACCAAGGAAGCCACGCTGAAAGCATTGCCTGTATTCCATATATAATGAGATCTGGAAATTATCCCAGATGGAAGCTGCTGCATGTTTAAGGCAGATTGATAATGAAAACATGGAATAGGCTTTAGCTGTTGTCGATAATGGCATGAACACTTTGTCCAAAAGAATTTACACCTTAAATAATATTGGGCCAGATGTATCAAAGGGTTTTACCCACTCTGTGTCTATGGGAAAATGTGTTTGTACATATGGCCCATTGTGTGGCCTGCAATTTATATCATTCAGAAGGATGTGTCCTTTTAACAACATGGACAAAGCCAGCTGCATTCTATCATGCAATTAAATTAGAAACTGAAGGTTCTCAAAAGTGTCTATGTGCCCTGCAAGCACATTGATGTTACTCAATTATTTTCTGCTTATAATTTGTCCAGGCAACAACAGATAATGGCTAAAAAAGAAGAAAGTTACATCATGCTTAACATTGAGAGATTAGAAAAGTTGCCTTTCACTGTAGAGGAAATCCCCAGTATGGTTAATACGTGGAGTAATACATCTCCCAATTTCCACCATTCATTTTACAAAATGCTTAAAGCATTTTGTAGTAGGCAGGTTTGAGTGGCTAGGAGACAATCACATCCACGAGGTGTGAGAGTTGTCTTTCAATTACAAATGTATGAATCTCAAAACAGGGGTCTTTCTTAGTGGAAGCGAATGTTAGACTACTGTTAGTCATTCTATGATTTGTAAGTGGGTGTCCTTGCACAGCCTTTGTAATGCGGAGGTTGCAAATTTGGCATGCTATCCAAAGGGTACTCCGGTCTGTTCACATGCTTTCTAATGGAAGTTCTGTGGTTCTGAATGATCAAATCTGCTGTGGAATGAAGCCAGGAATTGCTTACGTGATTCTAGTTATTCAAATGATAACTTGTTGTGGTCATGTTTTATTCCCCCTCACACAGATAAAAGTGGGAGAACTGTGACCCCATATTGCTACTTCTAATGTAAACTTTGACAAGCATAGCAAATTAAAGGTGCTATTGTTTCGAAAACATATGGCCCTGATATCAGCCAGAGAGACATATGATCTCCAGATTGCAAGATTATAAGGCGAGATACAATCCCTATTAAATATCAACTTTCCAAAGAATTTTGGAGAATGGGTGAACAGAATATTCACTGCATCAATTACTGTGGGGAGTGCACACTTTTTTAGGGCTGTCAGTTCTGGATTTGTCAGCACCTTGAATACCATGTTTGGAGTAATACCTGCAGCCATACACTCACTCTTTTTGAGTGTCTTTGGCAGATTCCCTATAACTTTGGCATTAAATGGCAGAATTCTGCAGCTGCTATTTCTAACATGCAGTTGCTGTTCTCTCTCAGCAAAGCAGAGTGATAGAGCTACCCCTAGCCCAGCTGTGTCATGAACGTATGATGCAGTATTTAGGAGCTTCCTTGTACGAGCTTGATTGGTCTTTGACATTCAGGCCAGTCTTGATGTGTGACCAGCCAGTCTTCCATTGCATCTGGTGCCTCTTTGAATGTGCACCTATAGTGTGTCTTGCTGTGCAGCCTGCACCTCTTGTGGACAAGGTTCTGTTAATGTTCTTGATGAGAGTTCATTCACAGACATGTCCCTTCAGACTGCGGTTGATTTGCGAGGCATCCTATAAGCCACCACTTGTGGATTTGCTGGCTCCAATGACATCTAGAACAAGGAACAGTGCCACCTACACTGTTCATTCTGCACTCGGGGCTACCACACACTTCTGCTCTCTGGATCCTTCTGTCAACAATTTTATCAACTTGTTGCCAGCCAAAGTGAAATCCTAATGGTCTGAATCTCCCTTGATGAAATCAGAGGTTTCCTGCAAGACCATGATTACTGTCAGAATTTGACCATTGGCTTTTTAAAAAAAAGTAAAATGTGACACCAAATTGCCTTCTTAATTCAGCCTGTCTGTTTGCCTCCTTGGCTTGTTGAGTTAGACATTTGTCTCTTATATATGATTTTAGTTATGCTTTTATATTTTTATGATTTTAAATAAGAACGTTTTTAATAGTAGACTTGCCTTCGCACTGTGTTCCGGCAATAGGGGAGGGTGTTGTGGGTCCATTTTAATCACTTGGGTACAGTGACAGCTCAGCTTAGGCTAGCGGCCTGTGCCCTTTTTTATAGTTAGTATGCTCTGTATTCCTGTACTCATTTTTCATTCATTTTTTTATTGCTTCTTTTAGTGGCATTGTTTTAATTTCATTATCAGCTACTATTCTGCAAAAGCATCATTATCAGTGCTATGGATTATGGGCCAGATGTAGCAAAAATAAAAATTGCGACTCGCATTTTGCGAGTTGATGCGACTCGCAAAATGCGAGTCGCAAATTGGAATGTCAGAAAAAAAAGCGATCCGATTTTGCGACTCGCAGCCGGACTCGCAACGCTGTGTGCGAGTCCGCAGTTTGCGAGGTCGCTGTTTGCGAGTGTGCAAAAAACGAACTCGCAATTAGCGAGTGGGTGTCGCAAATTGCGATTACCTTCAAAATTGCTTGCAGGTGCAGCAGAACACTCCAGAAAGCATACCAGAACACTCTGGAAACACTTCCTGGCACATGATGATGACATCACAGCCAGGAAGTTAACAAATACACCTGGGAGGAGGGCTCAACAGTGAGCAGTGTCTCTGCCACTGACAGTAGGGTGCTGAGGAGTGGTAGGCACAGCACCATGGACGCAGCAGGGACCAGCCAGGCTGGCAGGAGGGGCAGGAGATCATAGATAACAGCCAGGACAGATTAATGTGGCACATGGCGTTAATGTGCCACATGACTGGTTGGCATTTTCCTGCCCATGGACAATTTCAACTTGTATATAGTTTCTTCATGACATTAATAAAACAGTTATTTTTGTTCCACTTAACAAATGGTTAATAGGTGAGTATGGTGGGAGTTGACACGTACCGTCCAAAATATTGCATTGCAATGTGGTCCCGTCTCAGTCTGCCTTGATTAGCTAGACTCCTATCCCCATGATGGCGATGTGGTTGTTCTTGCTCTTCATCATCAGGATCTGGGTCTGCAGGGGTGAGAGGTAGCCCACGTCGGGTGGCTATGTTGTGGAGGATGGCGCATGCGACCACAATTTTGAAAGCGGTAATGGGGGTGTATTGGAGGGCGCCTCCACTGCGGTGGAGGCATCTGAATCTTGCCTTCAGCAGTCCGAAGGTGCGCTCGATCAGGTTCCTGGTCCTCTTATGCGCACTGTTGTATTGCCTCTCTGATTCAGTTCTGGGTGTTAAAAACGGAGTCATGATCCAAGGCCTGAGAGCATATGCACTGTCACCTGTTGGGCACAAAAGTACACGGTTAGGAAGTCCAGATTGTCCTGCACAGTGACCTGTGTGTATGTCTGCAAGTGTCTGTGGCTCTACCTAGGAGGTAACCGTCTCCAAATTCCCCACGTTCCAGGCGTTGATGTATCCCACTATGCCTAAAAATGTATGAGTCATGGGTACTGCCAGGAAACTTAGCTACGATGTCCGTGATGACATAATGGGCATCACAAACAACCTGTATGTTGAGTGAGTGGGTACACTTCCTGTTGCGGAAAATGTGTTCCAGATTAGCAGGGGGGCATATTTGAATGTGTGTCCCATCTACACACCCTATGACATGAGGAAAGTGGGCAATGCGGTAAAAGTCCAGCTTGGTGCTGTTAATTTCTGCCTCATTCCTTGGTAAGTATATGAAGTGAGACATGTGCGTGACTAAGGCATCTAGGAATGCCCTGAGGAACCTTGACACTGCACTTTGGGATACCCCACCTGCCACGGCAATGACCCCCTGATAGCTCCCTGAGGCCAAGAGGTGCAGTGCGCATAGTACTTGCACATGCGTAGGGATGGCGCAGCCACGCAGAGTCTTGTGTTCTAGCTGTGGTTTCAGTAAATCTATTAATTCTAGAATGGCTGCGCTGCTAAGGCGGTATTTGTCATAGATCTCCTCTTCAGTTTGCTGAAAAAGAGTCTGCCTGGTTCTATATATCTTCTCCTGTCTGTGGCCCCTCCTCCTCCTCTGCTGTGCTGCGTAGACTCTCCTCCTCACTGCTATCAGGTATATCTCCGCCATCTTGAGTAACCCAGATGCCTTCTGGGTCCCCTTTTATACTTTGGTAATGGTTACCACCTGCTCTGAGTTAGTGGTAAATGGGACATGCAAACTGGGCTTTTTGCGACTAGTCGCAATTTGCGAGTTGCAATTGCATATGGGTTGCGACTCGCAAATTGCGACTTGCAATTTGCGGGTCGCAAAATGGGGTCGCACCGGATGCGACTCACAAACGGGTCCTATCGCTTTTTGCGAGTCGGAAATGGGCTTTTTGCATCCCATTTCCAATTTTGCACTGTCGCAAATTGCGATTCGGCACGTTTGCGAGTCGCAATCGTTTGCTACATCTGGCCCTATGTTCTTTTCCTCAGAATCACAAGAACAGTATACGAGGCACACAGCAGAATATTTTGAATTGCCGGCTCCTGGGCTGCGTAAACAGTCCAGCGCTTAGGTACATACCTGCTTCAGGCTTTTGTACATGAACATAAACATGTCCCCTATAAAAACATTTGGTAGGACAAAGAGCCTTAGAGGGGGTTCCAGCCAGAATTTCCATTCATGCTACATGCTGGTTTTCACAACTCTGATTTTGTTATTCCTTATTATCCTAATCATTGCAGCTCATGCAATTTATCTTAGATTGCAGTCTTTTCAATAAACGTAAATAAAACTGTCCTGCATCTTTTTTCTTGCCTGTGTGTAAGAGACTTGTATCTGGACAGAAAAGGGTAAGGCTCGTTTTACCACAATTTCTCTGAGGGGGTCTTAAGAGTTCCATGTGCAAGGCTACCTCAAATCACAGTCTTGTTAGCGTATGAGAGTCCTTATGACACTAGAGAAATGTCCTGTAACACCTTCAAAGAGGTGTGTAGTTGCAAAACTCAAGAACAATGAAGATCCCATGTTTCAGACAAATTTGAGGGGCATTATCAGCATCCTTTTGTGACAACAGACTGCCTTTAGTGCTACCACAATTGGCCGCTCAAAGCAACAGACTGATATTTTCCAGTCTCAATTTGCCTCTCAGCTGCTCTTGAACCCAGCCCACTCCTAGAGCAAAGTTTCACACTGCCCTTGACCGCCGTGATCTTGCCTCACCACTCCCCTCCTTTTGCTGATCAGCTGCCTGGCTCAGATCCTCAGTGCATTGACCGCCAGGTTCGAGCACTCTCTGGGGCCCCTGCTTGCTGTTCTTTGCTGCTCATTATCTTTTCACTCTAGGTGTGTTAATTTAATCTAGTGTGTTTAGTGTTTCTCTGGTAAATTTACTTTAGTGCATTTTGCTATAGGTGTGTTATTTACCTTTAGCATGTTTTACTTTGATGTCCTTTCTGGTATGCTGCTGTTTTTCTCCCACCAGTCCCGTCCTCCCACCTCCTAGACCCTCCCACCTCCCTGGACTATATTTGGAGTCCGCTGAGCACCAAAGGCCGTCTGCACACTTCGTGCTGGGACCACCCCCAGCGTCAGGAATTCTGGCCTCCCAAAACACACCACTACACTACTAAAGAGCTCCTGACCCCAAATCACTGCGACAGCCACTGCTACTCTGCATTTCTGCGATCGAACAAGGGACTTTCACCTGCCATTGCTGCAGCTTCTCCTGCAACACTGACCCCACACCCTGCACCAGAGCTCACACCACCACCACCACTGCAGACAGCGCCCAAATAATCATTAACAACCTAGAACCCCTCTATTGCATCCTGCCAAATGCCCGATCCCTCTGCAAACATGCCATGGAAATTCAGGTCATCCTCACCACCCTCGCCCCAGATGTTGCCTTCACCACCGAACCCAGTCTGAACCCTTCCTGGAACCCCGACATTGCCACAGCAACACCAACAGGCAACAAGATGGTACACAGAGATGGCACCAACAAACACGGGGAGGCATCGCCATCCTCTTCAAGGAATTCATCGCTGCATCACCACCAAGGACAATCCCACTCCACTCATGGAACACCTCAACTTCCAAATACAGACCGACGCCAAGACAACACTCAAAGGCACTTTTGTATACAGACCCCATGGACCCCAACCGGCCTTCACTGATAACATTTACAGCTTCATCATCCACCTAGCTATCAACCCATATCACTACCTCCTGCCTGCTCGGCAACCTCAATTTCCATGTTGATGACCCCAATGACACCAATTCCACCACCCTCCTAGAAAATCTGAACAACATCAGCCTTATCCATCTGATCAACCAACCCATTAACAAAGCCAGACACACTCATGATGCAATTTTTTCCTCCAGCAGCAAAATGAAATTCAGCTACATCTCATAACTCACCTGGACCGACCACGTCATTGTACACTTCACCATCTCCAAAGCCCAGCATACCAGCACAAAGCACCTCAGCTCCTCCTACATCAGCTGGGGCGGGATAACTGGGACACAGTGGACACAGGCCCTCAGGGACACCTGACCAGGATCCTTAGCAGACCTCAACCAAGCTGTCCAGAATTTCTCCGACTGGATCACCAAATATGCCTACAAAGTTGCCCCTAGAAGACCAGAGAAATCCAACAAAACCTAAAAGCAAGCCAACTGGCACACCCCAGAGCTCAGAGCCACCAAGCACAACTTCTACCAAGTAGAGAGACAATGGTGCACCTCCAAGAACCCGGCTGACAGAGCCACCTACAAGGCAGCCCTCCAGAACTACCACCAGAGAATTAAAGAATCCAAGAGAGAGGCCATTACTACCCCTATCAATATAGCATCCAACCGCACGAAAGAACTCCTCAAGCTAGTCAAAGAATTTTCCAACCCGACAGCCGCCGAGAACACCATTCACCACTCCCAAGAACTCTGCAACACCTTGTCAGACTACTTTCATGACAAGATCGCCACCATCTACAGCATCTGCGACCCTCAGCACTCAACCTGGACAGCATCAGCCAACCAACGCAAACCAGCCAAAAGATCACCACCTGGTCCTCGCTCACTACCCAGACCACCTCAGCCATCATTTTCATAACATCTCTTTAATATTTCAAAGTGACATACATAGTGGGGTACCACTGAATCGACCATTCAGGTACACAGAGAAGAAAAAAGGAAGAAATACCTTTTATCATTAAAAGAGAATTACATATGCAACTTCAACTTTGAACTATAAACTGTGTCACATGGTAGTTAAACCGCTGCTACGCCAGGGAGCCTGGGGGGGCGTATGCGATAATATCCAAGGGGGGAGCGAAGCGCCCAAGTGCATTATAGGTATATGTTATGCAAGTGTGTTAGTGTATGGCGGGAGAGCATAAGTATTTCAAATGGAAGATGGGATGAGCCAGGACATAATAGATAGGGTCACGGGGATGTCCAGGTGCACTTTTATGCTGATACATTGGTGGCGCCCTCTCCCACATGGGAACAGCAACATTCACAATAGTCACTTCCAGAGCGAAAATAAATCCAGGGGGGGCAAATAATCAGCCCATCTCAATATCTGTAGGAGATCTAAGGTGGGCGAGTGTCGCCCCTGACCTCCATCTTGACTATAAAGGTAATATATGTTTGAGCCACCCTGCACTAGTCCTCTATATTGTAAACTGTGCAGTGTCTGACCCTCAGCCCGGGACTGCTGTAGTAATATCCGTAGCCACCCATCCTGATTAAGGGCATGTGGTGCCTTCCAATTAACGGCTATTTGTCGCTTGAAAACTATGTATGCCAGATCTACAAACCTATGTAGTTGCTTATCTTTGCTGGAGCAACGTCTTAATCCCAGTAGACCACATTCAGGAGTCTGTTGCAGAGGGTGGGCAGTGGTGTCAGACACCTCGTCGGTGACGTGCCGCCAAGCCATAGCCAACGGGGGGGCAACTCCACACCATGTGGTAAAAATCTGCCAGGGGGTGCGCGCATCGAGGGCAAGCTGGATCTGAAGCAGGGAACATGCGTTTTATACGGAGAGGGGACAGATAGGAGCAGTGTATGTAGTTAAATTGGGTGTAGCGAAGTCTAGCATTTTGGGAAACAGTTTTAACAGAGAAGAGCGCAGACGACCCCGCCGCCGAGGATAGGGGGCAGGCAACGTCTCGTCCCAGCGAGACTTTGCATGATCTAGGTCCGGAAGTGCGTCCAGTAGTGGCACGGAGTACCAATGTGACACCACTCTCCCAGCTCCGTCCATTGAAAGGAGTAGAGTGAGGATCTGCGACGTAGGAGGCTCAACGTCTCCCAGGCCCCACAAGATATGAAGGAGGTGTCGTATAGCGCAGTATGTGAAGAAGTTGCCGGCAACTAAAGCATGCCCACTGCACATACCCATAACAACCCCTAACCATCATCACACAAGCCCTCACACAGGAATGCTAGCACTGGGGTACACGCTCACCCACCCATTGCACACCATGACACACAAAGATGCAATAATCATGCTTTTATACCCCTGCAGGACCACTACCTAACGTCACCAGACAGAAGGGTCCAGACATCTCTACCCCACCCACAGAAGAGGCCCACAGTGATGACAGCAACTCTGGCCAACTGGATCCAGATGACCAGCCCGGACCATCGTGGGCCTCGGGACAGTCGGTTCCCCTCACACAGGCACAGCCCAACACTGACCTTCCACCCTCTGGAAACACCAGTACAGCACCCAGCGGGCCCATAACTCCATCCCCAGGACACGTCAATCAGCTGTGTGTCCACCACTACAGGGAACCCAGGATAACCCACCTCCCCAACAACAACAGGGACCTGGGGGCAGTGGTAGTGGGCACACGGTCCAGGGGACGGAGGCCCAGGAACACAGGGGAACTGGGAGGGCTGCTGTGCGACAGGGGGCGGACAGGCCAAGGGAACCCACTCTCCACGAGGCCCTCTCCTCCATCATGGGAGCATACCACCACTCCCAGGAGACGATGGCTACGGTCCTGGCCAAGTTTCAGGAGACCCAGCGCATGCAGGAGGAACAGTATTTGGGGTTCAGGGAGGAAGTCAGAACCATCAGCTCCGCCCTGGGCACCATCGTAGCGGTGCTGAAGGACATACAGAACACCATGAGGGACACCGTGGCACTCCAAGGGGCCCCTGACACTAGCCTGGATGATGAACTGCCCACCACCTCCGCCGGCGCTAGTGGACAGGACTCCCCACCACAAGACCACTACACCAGCACCCCACCCCCTGCAGACGGAGAACCACCCCGCAAGCGGTCCCTGAGATCCAGGAACAGGACAGAGCACGATGGCAAGACCCCCGCCAAGAAATGAGACCACCCTGATTGTCATCCCACTGTCCCACTTTGTAACCCTGTCCATATTGGAACTGCCCCAGCTCCACTTCCGATGCCCATATGGGCAGTGCACCTGTAAGACTAATAGACTGGACTCTGCCATGGACATTCCTCCACCATCACCCATCACCATTTTACCACCCCCTCCAATAATTAGCACTTCAATAAACACCCTTGAACTACAAAACAATCTGGAGTCAGTCTGTGATTTTGAAAATGTGTATAAGCTATGACAATGACAAAATCCGTTCTCAATAATAATGTCAACATACCTATGTCACACATCACAAGTCCATGAAGGATGCAAGCAGATGACACACGTTGGTAACCACACCTGTGAAACCATAATGGAAATGTACAACTCAGTTACCAAATACTGCTTGAAATTGTCAGACAGGATAGAGGTAGAAGTGTGAGAGTAAATGTCTTAGGGGGTTATTCTAACTTTGGAGGAGGTGTTAATCCGTCCCAAAAGTGACGGATTTACCACCAGCCGTATTACGAGTCCATTATATCCTATGGAACTCGTAATACGGCTGGTGGTATATCCGTCACTTTACCGTCACTTTTGGGACGGATTAACACTCCTCCAAAGTTACAATAACCCCCTTAGTAAAGAAAGTGTTCTCACCTGTGTGTCACTGGAAATATTGCTGTATGACTGAGTCCCTGTTGTCAATGTCTTCTTCCTCTGCTTCCTCCTCATCACTGTCCACAGGCTCCACAGCTGCCACAACACCGTCATCTGGACCATCCTCCTGCAGAAAAGGCACCTGTCGTCGCAAAGCAAGATTGTGAAGCATAGAGCAGGTGATGATGATCTGGCACACCTTTCTTGGTGAGTAGAATAAGGAACCACCTGTCATATGGAGGCACCTGAACCTGGCCTTCAGGAGGCCGAAGGTGTGTTCGATCACCCTCTTAGTCCGCCCATGGGCCTCATTGTAGCGTTCCTCTGCCCTGGTCCTGGGATTCCTCACTGGGGTCAATAGCCATGACAGGTTGGGGTAACCAGAGTCCCATAATAGCCACACACGGTGCCTCTGGAGGTGACCCATCACATAAGGGATGTGCTATTCCTCTGGATGTAGGCGTCATGCACTGAACCAGGGAACATAGCATTTACCTGGGAGATGCACTGGTCTGCCAAACATACCATCTGTACATTCATCGAATTATAACTCTTCCGGTTCCTGTACACCCGTTCACTCCTGTGTGGGGGTACCAGAGCTACATGGGTCCCATCAATGGCACCTATGATGTTAGGGATATGTCCCAGGGCATAGAAGTCACCTTTAACTGTAGCCAAATCCTCCACCTGAGGGAAAACGATGTAGCTCCTCATGTGTTTCAGCAGGGCAGACAACACTCTGGACAACACGTTGGAAAACATAGGCTGGGACATCCCTGATGCCATGGCCACTGTTGTTTGAAATGACCCACTTGCAAGGAAATGGAGCACTGATAGCACCTGCACTTGAGGGGGGATTCCTGTGGGATGGCGGATTGGTGACATAAGGTCTAGCTCCAACTGGGTACACAGATCTTGGATTGTGGCACGGTCAAACCTGTAGGTGATGATTAAATGTCGCTCCTCCATTTTCAACATGTCCACCAGCGGTCGGTACACCGGAGGATTCCGCCATCTCCTCACATGTCCCAGCTGACGGTGCCTAGGAAGGACAACAGCGACCACAGAGTCAAGCAATTCTCAGGTATGTACCCACAGCTACACAGAACACGAAACAAACTCAAAAAAGTTATCTGTATGTGTGTTGAGTCCAGGCCTAGGTATGTGTGACGCACTGCCGTAAAAGATGGGAGGACATTCGCTGTTGGAGCAAGAAGACGGCGGAGGCTCAGCTGGGATGGCCTCCCAACGTGGGAGGGGTGCCCGTCACACCATGACCCCCCTGATGTTCCGGATCCTGGCGGTGGCCTACCCTGAGTTAGATGGGCGCTTGAGGGCATCACAGCATACACAAGGGGGTGAGTACACTCTCATTCTGCTGACTTTTCGCGCAGTGGAGGGGTCTGGGTGGGGGAGGAGGGCTGTGGGTTTCCCTAGACCAGGGCGAGTTCCATAGGCTAGGCCCCTCCGTAATGCAGGCCATGTGCCACTCCACCCCACCTCTGTAGAGTGCCAAGTACAGGTATACATGCCCCTGTGTCACCTATGTGTGCAGATGTCCACCACAGCCATGTAGGCCATATCCCAGGAACTGCATCTGTAGAGGCCAACAGCGCGGCGTAGTGCAGGGGGCTGCTGTGTCTGTATTGTCCGCCAACGGTAGCCGTAAGCCATGCACTCAACCTGTCTTTCTTCTGTTTCCCCACCCCTTTTTGTGCTCTCCCTGTTCTTTTGTGCATCAGCATCATCAGGCGGAGGTACAGTGGCACCGGAGCACGAGGGGGCTGCATCCCACATGGCCATGGAGGGCCACACCACGGACTCAGAATACACCAGTGGGACGGAGGGCGAGGGGAGCTTCACGGCGGGCACCGGATCAGCAAACAGCGACACAGACTCGTCCTCCGATGGGAGCTCCCTTGTGGTGGCGGCACCATCTGTGCCCCACACTTCTACAGGTACAGCCGCCACCCCCCCTACAAGCACTGCCCTCCCAGCAGCCCCTCAGCCTTCGCCCCGTGCCCGCTCACCCAGGAGGGTGGGCATCACCTTTGCCCCAGGCACCTCAGCCCCTGCCCCTGTCACCTCTGCTGCCCTCAGTGAGGAGGCCATTGACCTCCTCAGGTCACTCACTGTTGGGCAGTCTACCATTGTGAATGCCATCCAGGGTGTAGAAAGGGAGTTGCAACACACTAATGCATTCCTGGAGGGCATTCATTCTGGTCAGGCTGCCCATCATCGAACCCTGCAATCTCTGGCCTCAGCACTGATGGCAGCCATTGTCCCTGTGTCTAGCCTCCCCCCTCCAACTTCCTCCACCCAGACCCAATCCCCTGTACCTCAGCCTATCCCAAGCACACCATCAGACCAGCCTGCACACACGTCAACACACAAGGGAAGCTCAGGCAAACATAGGCACCACACATCCCACAGGCTCTCACACAAGCATCACCCACATACAGACACAGCAACATCCACTGTCTCCACTGTGTCCCCCTCCTCGTCGTCCCCCTCCTCCCTCCCAGTGTCGTCTACACTCTCACCTGCATGCACTACCACTACAGCCACTAGGACTCGCACCAGAACATCCAGCACCACACCCTGCTCACCTGCACTCACCACCCCCACTGCCATTTACACGTCCCCTGTGTCCTCTCCCAGTGTGTCTGTGACGCCCCCTCCCAAAGTACACAAATGCGGGCACACACATACCCAACATCCATCCACCTCACGACAGCCTCCAGAACATGCACCTGCACCCAAATCATCAAAAGTTACACCTCCTACAGCCACCTTCTCGTCCTCCACTCCCAGACCCCCTCCGGCTACCCGTCCCAGTGTTCGTCAGAAACTTTTCCTGAGCAACGTTGATCTCTTTCCCACCACCCCCCCCTCTAATTCATAGGTCCCTTAGTAGCACCTCAGCCAAAAAATGTCCAGTACCAGTGGTGCCTGTTAGAGGTATGTGGAGTGCACCGGGCACCAGGGCAGCCAGAGTGACACGGAGCCAAAGCACAGCCAGTCCCGCCCTGTGAAGCACCAGAAGTTGGACTGTGCCCGACGGGAGAGGGTGAAGACTCCTGCCGGCAAAGTCTCTCACAAGGGTCCCGGGGGGAGGGGGAGTGTTGAGTCAGCTGTGACTCCTCCCAAGTTGGGGAAGGGGCAGAAGAAAGTGCCAAAGTCTGGGAAGATCAGCACGGCGGAGAAGGGCGCCATCATCCCCGCTGCCCACGACGCCACCGCCAGCCCCATCGTCACAGGTCAGGAGACCACCGCCAGAGTCAGTGCCCAGGAGGGCAGTCCCATCGTCACTGGTCAGGAGACCACCGCCAGAGTCAGTGCCCAGGAGGGCAGCACGATCGTCACTGGTCAGGAGACCACCGCCAGAGTCTGTGCCCAGGAGGGCAGTCCCATCGTCACTGGTCAGGAGACCACCACCAGAGTCAGTGCCCAGGAGGGCCCCGGCAGCCACAGCCCGCTGGGCAATGAGGGACCGCCATGGCACACACCGCTGAACAGGGCAAAAACCGCAATGGCAAGCACCGCTGAACAGGTCAGAAACTGCAAAGTCAAGCATCGCTGAACAGGGCAAGCACCGCTGAACAGGGCAAAGACCGCCATGGCAAGCACCGCTGAACAGGGCAAAGACCGCCATGGCAAGCACCGCTGAACAGGTCAGAAACTGCAAAGTCAAGCACCGCTGAACAGGGCAAAAACCGCAATGGCAAGCACCGCTGAACAGGTCAGAAACTGCAAAGTCAAGCACCGCTGAACAGGGCAAGCACCGCTGAACAGGGCAAAGGCCGCCATGGCAAGCACCGCTGAACAGGGCAAAGACCGCCATGGCAAGCACCGCCGAACAGGGCAAAGACCGCCATGGCAAGCACCGCTGAACAGGGCAAACACCGCCAACTCAAGCATCGCTAGCCCATGTGCGGCAGGGGCAGTGACGGAACTGGGACCGTCACGGGGAGAGTGATGCACTCTGGGCACCAGTCCCCCTCCAGAACCAGTGGAGACCTGCATCCACTACCTCTGTCCTTCACAAGATGAAGCACTCTGGGCACCAGTCCCCCTCCAGAACCAGTGGAGAACAGCATCCACTACCTGAGTCCTTAACAGGATGAAGCACTCTGGGCACCAGTCCCCCTCCAGAACCAGTGGAGACTGTTATCCACTTGAGAGTCTGTGGCTTTGCACTCCCCTGGATGGTACAGTGGGCAAACCATCCACTGAAAAGACTTGTGAGACTGTGGCTTTGCACTCCCCAGGATGGTACAGTGGGCAAACCACCCACTGAAAAGACTTGTGAGACTGTGGCTTTGCACTCCCCAGGATACATCAATGGGCATGGAGCCCCGTCGTGGATCTGGCGTGGTGCTGTCGTCCGGCTGAGGTGCCCCCCCTTTCCTTCCCCCTGAGGTGCCTGTTGTATTTCTATCTGATGCCCTTCCAGTGTTCTCTCCGTTTCTGGACAGGTATCTCATGTGGGCCTCGCCCATGCATTTTGGGCCCAGTGGTCCACGGACATTGAATGGTGCATACCTGCACTACTGATCATGATGTATATTTTTGGAATGTGTATATATTACTGTATATATTAGCTTACTGTATTTTGATACATTACAATGGTTGTACTCATTTCCTTTTGTCTTTGCATTCTTCCGGTGGGGGTGGGGGTTGGGGGTTGTTACTGTGATGTTTGGAAATGCTTTGGTGTGTGTGTTGTAGTGGGTGAGGGTCGGGATGGGGGTGGGGGTGTTGCGTGTGTGTGTCCCTGACTTTTGCCTCCCCCCCTCCCCTATGTCGTAGGTGCAGTACTCACCGTTGTCTTCGGCGCCGGCGTTGCTGATGTTCGTAGAGGAGCAGGAACACTATCGCAGGGAGTATTTGGAGTTCCGGCTCCATGCTTTCCTCCTTCCTCGTGGAGTGTGTTAAGGTGAGCGTTTTCCCATTGAAATGGCTGTTTCCGCCGTGTTTTTATCCACGGTGAATCCGCACCGGAAAAGGTGGCGGATTGGCCTGTTGTAATACTGTGGGCGGTACTTTGTCTTCCGCCTGTATGTTGGCGGTGACCGCCGCGCTGCTTGTCTGTACCGCCGTGGCGGTCGGAGTGTTAAAGTGGCTGTCTATGTTGGCGGTTTCCACCACGGTCATAATTCCCTTTTTTTAACCGCCGGCCTGTTTGCAATATTACCGCCGCTTTTACACCGTCCGCCAGGGTTGTAATGACCCCTATAGTGTACGATAGTAGGTGTAAAAAGCTTCATTAATCACCCCTTGAGCGTTCACTATTTCACCAGTATCCAAGCGAATCGCTCCAATAGGCGAAGACTGGAGATTATCGTGGGCCAGCCATGCCAGCAATCGGTCTGCTCTATCGCCTTCCGCGTACTGGCTTGTAGTGTAATGTCGGTAATTGTGTTTGCACAATCTGTTGTCTGCTTCCCTGCGGTCTGCGCGTAAGGATATAAGTGTGCTCTGCGCTTTCTCGCCTCTAGCCACAGCGACCTCTTCCGTGCGTAGTTTGGTCTCTAGCGCCGACAATTCCCTGCCCGATGGACCCCGAAATAAGCTGTCATACAATGACCCTGTATCACCACTTTATGTGCATCCCACTCCGTTGCCCTATGTGAGGTCGTGTTTTGATTTTGTGAGAAATAAGTGGTCAGGCATTGGGCTAGGTCCGCCCGAAAGGGAGGATCCATGAGGGCTTCTGGTTGCAAGCACCACGTGGTTATCCGAGCCCTCAGACGGCTCCAATCCAGAACCACCTGTAGGGGGCAGAGATCCGAAACAGTGCGTGCCAGGTAAGTGGGGGTGTTAACCTTGGGTATCACTATGGAAGGGACAAAGAATAGGTCAATGTATGCAAGTCGTGCACCGGGGAGTAAAATGAGTATTCACGGTCTGTTGGGTGTCGTAGGCGCCAGACGTCATTCAGGCCATTTTTCACGCTCCATGCACAAAGCTCATGTGATATTTGCCTGCTCGGAGCAGAGGGTGAGGGGGGAAGAACGATCAAGGTGAATATCTGGAACACAATTAAAATCTCCACCCCAAATACTCTCCACAGTAGGGTCTCTGAGTAAGCCAGCGGACATTGAATGCAGAAAGCTCTTTTGGGAGGTATTGGGTGTGTACAGGGCTACCAAGGGTCAGCGGCTTACCATCCAGACAACCCTCTATCAACACATAGCGGCCATCAGGGTCCAATCGTGTGTGGGAAATCGTGTACGGGACATTTGGTGCAATCCAAATTGCTACGCCTCGAGCAAAGGACGAGGCGATAGTGCCCACCAACTGTCCCCTCCAGCTAGCGTGCGCTCTCTCTATCGTGGTTGAAGATACGTGCGTTTCCTGCAGCATTGCAATGTGGACAAGGTGTTGCCTTAAGAAACGGTATATTCGTTGTCACCTGAGTGGGTTGGACATGCCCCAAACATTAAATGTGACTACGCTATAGCGAGGGGTGTGTGTCTGAGGTTGTACAACCATTGCTAAGCTATTATGTTTGACAGCGGGGGAGTTCCCCAGTACCAACCCCCCATTGCTTGTGGGATCCCCTTAGGCACCTTCCCCCAGACATGAGTTTCGGAGCAGGAATGCTGGAGGAGCCCCACGCCCCTCCACTGATCACCATCCGTGACACTGTCAGAACAAACCAATGAGAACATGTAGGAAGCTGGCTCTGTATGTACTATTTCAAAGTAAGAAATAGTGTGCACAGAGTCCAAGGGTTCCCCTTAGAGGTAAGATAGTGGCAAAAAGAGATAATTCTAATGCTCTATTTTGTGGTAGTGTGGTCGAGCAGTAGGCTTATCAGAGGGTAGTGTTAAGCATTTGTCGTACACACACAGGCAATAAATGAGAAACACACATTCAAAGACTTACTCCAGGCCAATAGATTTTTATATAGAAAAATATATTTTCTTAGTTTATTTTAAGAACCACAGGTTTATGATTTACAAGTAATACTTCAAATGAAAGGTATTTCACTTAGGTACTTTAGGAACTTTGAATAATCACAATAGCATGTACAGTTTCGGTACAAATGGCAATAAGCTATGTTAAAAGTGGACACTGCAAAAATCAACAGTTCCTGGGGGAGGTAAGTAGAGGTTAAGGTCACAGGTAAGTAAAACACTTACAGGGTTCAAAGTTGGGTCCAAGGTAGCCCACCATTGGGGGTTCAAGGCAACCCCAAAGTTACCACACCAGCAGCTCAGGCCCGGTCAGGTGCAGAGGTAAAAGAAGTTCCCAAAACACATAGGCTTCAATGGAGAACAGGGGTGCCCCGGTTCCAGTCTGCCAGCAGGTAAGTACCCGCGTCCTTGGGCGGCAGACCAGGGGGGTTTTGTAGGGCACCAGGGGGGGGACACAAGCAGGCACAGAAAGTACACCCTCAGTTGCACAGGGGCGGCCGGGTGCAGAGTGCAAACAGGCGTCGGGTTTAGTATTGAAAGAAATGGGGAGACCTGGGGGTCTCTTCAACGATGCAGACAGGCACAGGGGGGGGGGGCTCCTCTGGGTAGCAACCACCTGGGCTAGGCAGAGAATCGCCTGGGGGTCACTCCTGCACTGGAGTTCGGTTCCTTCAGGTCCTGGGGGCTGCAGGTGCAGTGTTGGTTCTAGGCGTCGAGTCCCTTGTTACAGGCAGTCGCCGTCAGGGGGAGCCTCTGGATTTCCTCTGCAGGCGTCGCTGTGGGGGCTCGCCTCTGGCTACTCAGGGGCTCGTAGTCGCCGGGGAGTCCTCCCTGTAGTATTCGTTTTCCGCAGGTCGAGCCGGGGCGTCGGGTGCAGAGTAGAAAGTCTCACGCTTCCGGCGGGAAACGTGAAGTCCTTAGAGTTGTTTCTTTGTTGCAAGAAAGTTGCAGATTGTTGAACAGGGCCGCTGTTCACTGGAGTTTCTTGGTCCTTGGTTGCAGGGCAGTCCTCTGAGGCTTCAGAGGTCGCTGGTCCCTGTTGGATGCGTCGCTGTTGCAGTTTTCTTCGAAGTTGGGAGACAGGCCGGTAGGGCTTGGGCCAAAGCAGTTGTTGTCTCCGTCTTCACTGCAGGGCTTCAGGTTAGCAGTCCTTCTTCTTGTTAAGGTTGCAGGAATCTAGTTTCCTAGGTTCTGGGGGTCCCTAAATACTGAATTTAGGGGTGTGTTTAGGTCTGGGAGGGCAGTAGCCAATGGCTACTGTCCTTGAGGGTGGCTACACACTCTTTGTGCCTCCTCCCTGAGGGGAGGGGGGCACATCCCTAATGCTATTGGGGAAATCTTCCATCAAGAAGATGGAGGACTTCTGAAAGTATGAGTCACCTCAGCTCAGGACACCTTAGGGGATGTCCTGACTGGTGGGTGACTCCTCCTTGTTTTTCTAATTATCTCCTCCATCCTTGCTGCCAGAAGTGGGAGCAGTGGCCGGAGGGGCGGGCATCTCCACTAGCTGGGATGCCCTGTGGTGCTGTAACAAAGGGGGTGAGCCTTTGAGGCTCACCGCCAGGTGTTACAGTTCCTGCAGGGGGAGGTGAGAAGCACCTCCTACCAGTAAAGGCTTTGTTCCTGGCCACAGAGTGACAAAGGCACTCTCCCCATGTGGCCAGCAACATGTCTGGTGTGTGGCAGGCCGGCAAAACTAGTCAGCCTACACTGGAAGTCGGGTATGATTTCAGGGGGCATCTCTAAGATGCCCTCTGGGTGTATTTTACAATAAATTGCACACTGGCATCAGTGTGCATTTATTGTGCTGAGAAGTTTGATACCAGACTTCACAGTTTTCAGTGTAGCCATAATGGTGCTGTGGAGTTCGTGTTTGACAGACTCCCAGATCATATACTTACAATGTCTAAAGTTCTGCTTAGACACTGTAGGGGCATAGTGCTCATGCACCTATGCCCTCACCTATGGTATAGTGCACCCTGCCTTAGGGCTGTAAGGCCTGCTAGAGGGGTGACTTACTGATGCCACTGGCAGTGTGAGGTTGGCATGGTACTCTGGCGGGAGTGCCATGTCGACTTAGTCATTTTCTCCTCACCAGCACACACAAGCTGTGAAGCAGTGTGCATGTGCTGAGTGAGGGGTCCCTAGGGTGGCATAAGATATACTGCAGCCCTTAGAAACCTCCCTGGAATCAGGGCCCTTGGTACCAGGGGTACCAATTACAAGGGACGTACCTGAGTGTCAGGGTTGTGCCAATTGTGGAGACATAGATACAGTTTAGGGAAAGAACACTGGTGCTGGGGCCTGGTTGCACACTTTCAAATCATAACTTAGCATCAGGAAAGTCAAAAAGTCAGGGGGTAACCATGCCAAGGAGGCATTTCCTTACAGAACACAAAAAAGAAAATCCCCAGCAGAGTGGGGGAGAAAACGAAACACAATACATAATAACTACACACAAACAGAGAACTAGGCCTGTAGGTATGCATAAGAGGAAACTGGTCCATATGGAGCGGGCGCGGTGTGTGAGTTTCAGATTGCGGAGGTCTTGCCCCCGGCCACCCAAGCAACAGCTCAGGCCACTACCGCCTCGGATCCCGTACCAGTCATGACAGTTGTGTGGCCCATAATCACGAGCAGAAGCACGCCGGCCCGGCATATCATACTTCGGATGAGGAGGACCAAAGTGGTGAAAGAGTAACTTGGAGTTTTTCCCCGTGAAGATAGTGGTAGCACGGAACATGTGGATCAAATGTCATCCGCCGACCACGGAGTGAGTGACGGGCCCTGATGGGAGTCCCCAGCATCCGAGGAGTCAGCCCAGTTGGTTTCAGCATCGGTATCAGGCAGTGAGTTCAGGGCCAAGTGAGGATTGGAGACAAATTGCGTGGCTTCGCGCAGTAGGCGGGTGCGCTCTTCCTCCGACTGCACCCTGGTAGGTTTGTTCCCAGAGCAAGCCCGGCGATCGCGTTTTCCTTTAGGAGGTGCCCAGGCCCCCTCCGGGCTCCCCTGCTGGACGAGCTGGACAAGCTCCTTAGCATGAAGCCAGGTCCAGACGTCCTCCGAGGAAGTGAAAACGTGTACCGCAGAGCCATCCTGTATCCGTAATTTCGCAGCGAAGAGGACGGCATATTTAATGTTATGCTCGCGGAGATGTTGTTTTGCTGAGTAGAAGGAGTTACGACGTCTTTGGACTTCAGCAGGGAAATCCGTTGTTCCGTAGAATTGTGTCCATTAGCCATCCTTCCAAGAATAATTCCACGCTGGGGCCCTCAGCTCTCTCAGGAAAACCCACCAGGCGTATATTATTACACCTCGATCTTCCTTACGCATCTTCAGCTCTGCGTCTAGGTTTGTCCACCTCTGTGGATAAGTGGGTCATTTGCTCCTGGAGGGACTTCACCTACGGGGACAGCTGTGCTATGTCACCCTCCTCCTCCGCCACTCTCTCCACCAATGCCCGGTGATTGGTTCGTAGTAGGTTGACATCTAGAGTGACGGCATCAATCATCGTTTCAAGAGTGGTTTTGGTGTCCAAGATGGCCTGTAACACCTTCTCAAACTGTAAGGTGTAGCCTAACCGGGTGGTCTCCATCTGGCACAAGCCTGGGTGGTCGAGTCCAGACCCCCAGGTGGCATCCCCGACATCTCCACGAGCATTGCGGGTGTCCTGGCGGGTCACGTCTTACCCATCCGGATGTCCAGGTGTCAGGCTAGCACCAGGCAAGAGCGCTCAACCAAGTTCGCGCACGCTCTATTCGCTTCCTTGAGCTGTGGCCAGAGAGTTAAGGGGGGAAGGGTGAATACAATGCCGGATAATGAAAGGGATACTGGCGCGGTAGAATGACACCACAAAGTAGTAGAAAAAGTTGAGCCAAGAGCAGGTATTGCCCACAGCGGTATGATGTAAGCCAAGAGCAGGTATTGCCCACAGCGGTATGATGTAGAGAAAGATCAGGGAGGTATCGAAGGGGATGAGTAACCCACTGATTAAGCTGTTAATATGAGTGGGCCAAATGGCTGAGCAGAGTGTGCACACAATCCGAGGGGCACAGAGCCAGGGGGTCCGCGGGCCCAGTAGGTTTCGTTATCAGCAGAGGGATGGCCCAGATGCAGTGAGTTTGACAAGCTGAAGTACCAAAGCAATAGCTGTAGGGTGAGGGCTGAGAGTTCTGGTACCTGCCCAACACCATAAGGGGCAAAGACAGCAGGAGCAAAGAGCAGCAGCGGCACCCACTCCGGCAGAGGCCCGTGTGTGGGAGAAATGGCGGTAGGGATCTCCAGGATGTGTGTAAGATAAGCCATGGCTCAATGAGTGCCACAGATTCCCTACCTCATCCCTGCCTATACCCTGATCTCCGATCCATGAAATCAGGTGGCAGCCCGGTGTTCCCCGTCACAGGGGTCGAGGTAGATGTGCCCCGCAGTTCACAGAGAAGGAGGGAGGCGCCTGGGGTCCGACAGCGCACTCACCCCCAGCGGTGTCCAGAGCAAGAGATCCCTGCTTGGCGATGAGAGGAATATCTGCAATTTGCCCAGCCGGGCAGCATGAGGAGAAGCAGAAACGGCAGGGGCCTCCCAGGCCGTGCGCACCGACAGCTGAGTCCCACAAGGGGTTCGTCTCAGCGGCGCCCGCACTCCCCCGACTGCCCGGGCCAGCGGCGGACCACAGCCTCTCTGGACACGTAGGACCCGGCGGGCGCGATTCCAAGGCGCTCACAGGAAGCGTCCAGGAGCCAGGGACGCTCACATCCCCAACAGGTGCAGGATAGTCAGGTGGCTGGGAGCGGAGCCGCAGTTTATGCTACAGCTCCAGTCGCCATCTTGGACACACCCCCCACCTCAGCCATCATGTCATCCACGAACTCCAGGGCACCCACCGATCCTTGCCCCCACCACCTCTTTAACCTCGATCCAACCCCATCAGCCCAGAACTTACCAGCATTATCAACTCCTCCATCTCAACAGCAGCCTTCCCGGACTGATGGAAACACACAGATGTCAGACCCCTCCTAAAGAAACTGTCCGTCGACACCAGCAAACTCAAAAATTACCATCCTATATCCCTGCTCCCATTCCCAGCCAAAGTACTCCAGAAGGTCATGAACCAACAGCTCACCAAATACCTGGAACAAAACCACATACTGGATGCTTCCAAGTCAGGTTTTTGTGCATACCACAGACCTCTCTAATCGTCGCCACAGGTGACATCAGGATCCTCCTCAACCACAGAGAGACTGTAGCTCTGATCCTCTTTGACCTCTCAGCTGCGTTTGACACTGTGTTCCAACACACTCTCATCAACAAACTGTTCAGCATCGGCATACACAACACTGCCTCAAGAGGATCGCCTCCTTCCTGACAGGCTTCACTCAGGGCATCCAGCTGCTCCCCTTCACCTCTGAACACAAGGACATCATTTGCAGTTAACCCCAAGGATCATCGCTCAGTCCCACGCTTTTCAACACCTACATGACCCCCTTCACAGACATCATCAGATTCCACTGCCTCAACATAATCCCATAAGCATACGACACTCAACTCATCCTCCTGCCCCCTCCACCACCAGAACGCCATGACCATCGCTGCCAACTGCATGGGAGACAACTGCCTCAAACTTAACTCTGACAAGACAGAAGTATTGATCTTGGGGATGGACACTTCCATCTGGGATCACAGTTGGTGGCTGACTGAACATGGTCCCACACCTGCACCAACAGACCAGGTTTGCAACCTAGGCTTCATTCTAGACAGCCAACTTACCATGAAACAGCAAGTCAACTCAGTCCCCTCCGACTGCTTCCACACTCTCTGCACTCTCCATAGAATATTCCAATGGATCCCAACTGACACTAGAAACATGGTCACTCAAGTCATCGTCACTAACCGCCTTGACTACTGCAATGACCCCAGACCATACAGAATGGGGCAGCCAGACTCATCTTGGACCTCCCTAAAAGGACCCACGTCTCCCCTCACTTCAGACAACTTCCCTGGCTCCCCACCCAGAAAAGATGCCAGTTCAAGATTCTCTCTCATGCCTACAAAGCCTATACGAACTAGGACTGGCCTATATCAACCATCTATTGAACCTCCATTGTCCCACAAGACCCCTATGCTTCGCTGAGTTAGCTCGTGCGCTCACCCCCTGCATCCGCTGCAGCAGGGGGCCACTCCTTCTCATACAACAGCGCCAAGACCTAGAATGACCTGCCTCTCCATCTCCAAACAGCACCCTCCCTGCAAGAGTTCAGAAAAAAACCTCAAGACCCAGCTTTTTGACTGAGTCATCTCACCTTCAGCACCCACATACCCCTAGGGGTGATAGTGCCGTGCTATACAAGTGCTTGTTGATTGATTGATTAACTGCTCCAGATTACACACAGATTGGTCTCCAATTGTACAGGAACAAACAAATGAGTGCCACCCTTGAAACAGTTGTGGACAGATTATACACCCATAGGGTGAATAAGCGCAATAATAAAGGTGAGAGAGCAAAGTTAACGGTAACCCAAAGAATCATTAAAAAAAAGGGGTGAGGGGGAGTCAAGGAATTCCAAGGAACAACAGAGGGAGATTCCAACCAGGAACCCACAACTAGATGCTGACTGCCCCGTTGCAGATGCTGATGCAGATTACAGGCCTTTGCTCAGGTATGAGGGTTGCTGTCCTCCCGGGGAAACCTGAAAGGCAGGCTTAGAGCTTCATAGGCTGTACTCAAAATATAATTTAGAGAGAACATAATCTAGTTACACTATGATAGCCTTATTCTTGTGTTTTACTCTCCACGTTACTATTTAAATCCTACTGTGTTGTATAGTTCTGGTTATAGCAGCTCACACTTTGTTATCTAAAATGCAGTCGTTTTATTAAACCAATCTTTAAAACTCAAACTGCCTTTGTCAGTTATATATGAGACCACACTGTGTACGAGAGAACCGGTTGTGACCTGAGTGACCACGACTTCCCTGGGAAGTACTAAGATGTCATGCGCTCGGCTGCCCAATTGTCTCTTCCCTTCGGGAGAGATGAGGCACTGCTAGTTAGCCGGAGCAAAAAACAGGTTTGGGGTGACAAGAATCCTTCACCTTGGGTCAGACTTAGTCCCCCACACTGCGAACAATCTTGCCGCCCAAAAATCCAGTAGTCTCATTAGGATAATGAGAGTCTACGCGACAGGAATTACCTGAAATAATGAGTTAAAAGTCAGGAAACTGAGCTGGCTTATTTAACAAGCAGATGTATACTGGAAAGGAAGATGGCCGAATTAACGCTGGAACCAAAACCAAAATGTCAGATAAGATAGAAGGGTAAAATCGATGAAACAATTGAGTAGGCACCAAGTGACAACCTCTTACCTCACATAAGTGAACATATATAACCCTTTTTTCAGGTGCAAAGTGGCAACAGTGGTGTCAATGCTACACCTCAATCCTGTGGATGACGGGGTAGCACTACAATTCAAGTGTCAGGGCTGGCCATGATATGCCTGTGAGCAAACAACAAAGACTATAATAAATCATGAAAATAGGGTAAGGCAAAGGTAGCTGCTAGTACAAACAAACCTTGTACTGAGCCATGTGTCAGGAGAGGAGTCAAGTTTGTATCACAGAAGTGGAAGCCATTGACAGCATATTATTTGAAATGCCAGAATGTGGCATGTAAGTCAAAAACTGAAGTAGGATTAAAGAGGAACTTGCCACTGAAATGAAAGTGAAAAGGTGGCCATCTTGGAATGGATGGAAAAAGGTAGAGTAACATGAAACATTGAGTAGCAAACAGGCATTAAAACAAATGCAAGCCATGTTTGTCCTATAAGATTTTTGTATAAATTTTTTACAAGATAAATAATAAAATAATAAATAATAACAACTAATAATAAATGATATATATATAATACTCATATATGATAACAATAAATAATAATACATAAATTAATAAATAATAAATAATAAGATTATTTTGCATAAGATTTTTATAACATTTCTGTCCTATAAGATTGTCCTATAAGATTTGTCCTATAAGTGGGGGCCAGCGAAAATTGTGACATTAATATTTTTGAGGAGCACATTTAGTGGAGTAATTTTGTCCCCCAATGGAGACAGACGTCATTTAGAAAGATAATGTTTAAGGATGGCAGTGCTCTGTCGGTTCCCAAATCTGAGATTTGATTCTCCTGGTAGGTGTACTGTAACAGAGAATAAAGCAACCACAGATCATTAAAACTAAACCATGAGGCAGTAGGAAGTACACATGATCATATAGTAGTGGGGTTTGATAAAACAGAAACACTTAAATTAAATACAAAATTACAAAACTACATATTTATTTACCAGGCATTTTTAGTCTGTAAAACAAGAGGGTTACAAATGTCTACAGTGGGGCTAAAACTCCTAGCTTCAGCAGAACAGTAGACACTGGGCAGATCTTCCCATTTTGGCGCAGGGCATAATGGGTATGGAGGGAGGTTTTTTCATAGGATTTACTCTGATCTTGATGAGTTTTGCCATTAAAACACACAATATATTATTATCATGTTCAAACCATAGAATGAAAGGAACTTGATTTTGTATATCAGTCAATGAAATTAAGGTCACACTGTCACCCGCTGCATTCACCATACTCACCATACTCACTGCACTCTCATACACAGGATTTGCCTCTGTACCTCAGTAAAAGATAGATTTCACCTCATTTAATCCCCCCAGAGTTTTTTTTAACTACATGGCTTATGGACTTGTGCCATTAGTGAGTCTCACTACCTTAGTTTCACTCAGTGTCAGCTCTATTATAATGGTTTGGGAGTGCTAAATGCTAGTGTCTGTTCTTTTAGATAGAGGGCCTCATTATGCCAAACTCATAACGCCACTACACCGCCATTGCAGGGCTAAACCCCTCCGGCCCTATTTTGAGTTTCCAGCTGGGCTGGCGGGCAGAAACAGTGTTTCTACCCGCCGTCCCAACAGGGATCAGGGTCGTAACATTGCATCCGGTTCGTAATGTGGCGGTGTGGTGGGTGCAGCAGTACCCGTCACACATTCCACTGCCCGTAATTCAGAAAGTGGAATGTGTGACGGGGCTGTGCATGGGGACCTCTGCACTGCTCATGCCAAGTGCATGGGCAGTGCAGGGGCCCCCAAGGGCCTCCCGACATCCCCATTCCCCCAGCCTTTCCACGGGGGTGTAAACTACCATGGAAAGACTTGTGGATGGGTACTTGTAATCCCCAGGGCAGCGCTGTGGACTACAACCGCCGGGACCCCCAGGCTGCAGGCTGGCAGAAGCCTGGCAGTGTCGGCAGTTGGACCGTGGCAGCTACGCCATGGTCATAATAATGCAGTCGGACCACCACACTCATAATGAAGACCATGGTGTGCTGCTGTTCAGCTGGAGTATGATGCTCTGGTTGCACATAAATATGCGCACACACATATGTCCACAAGTGTGCAGGCTAAGCATGTGAAATACCTACTAGCTAAGACAAATATCTGCACACAGATAGCTTGTGCAGATGGTACCATTAAGGGACTGGTGCTGACATATGAACAAGTACGTTCATGTGCAGGTTAAGCATGTGAACTACCTTTTAATTAAGCCTAGTATCTGCACATAGGTGTGCTGCTGCTGACAGTACCCTTAAGAGATTGGTGCTGACCTGTGCAGGCCGTGTAATACAAGTGAAGTACGGATAAGTTGCAAGGGAATCATTTACAAAAAGGTTAAAATTTGCTTAGGTCATATATAAATATCCTAAAACATGGGATGTAGAACCACTTATAGGGAAACATTAACCAGCATTACTCCTTCCCCAGGCATGCAGTGCAGTCCACTTTTAGCATTTCCTGCATTTTAAATATTTAGAAGATTCTCTTCTTTTTCTTCTGACACATGAGTTCCTACTAGCGAATTGGGGAAACATATGAGGATGAGAGCACAGTGGGAACACAAGTCCGAACCCAGTCCCTCAAGTAGCTAAAATGATATCTCAGTGCCTCTTGTAATCCCTCCGCCCGATGTTCTTATTTATGCTTCATGGCTTCTTCATAGCGGTGTAGGAAAGCAGCCAAGTACTCAGGACTAGATTTATAATTAGGCTCCTCCTATGGTTTCTTAAGGTTACTCAATCTCTCAATGTCAGAGATGCCTTCTTCTGGAAAATATACCTAATCTTCACCACTGGAGCACTTAAACTAGTCTTCATATTTATATATTTTCCTTCCACTGAAGAGACAAAAAAAACTGATCTCCCCAAACCTCATCAAATCATTACTATATGACTCACCCTATTCTTCTAAAATCCCACCTCCTTCCACTCTGACTCATCCTAAATGCTCTGTACTACTATAAAATACCAAATAATCCTTTCAAAACTTGTCCCTCCTCTATCCATCCTCTATATTATTTATCCAACTAACAAACTCATGTGTCTGCCACTATCACCACTCTCAATAACAATTTATATTTCTCCCTACTAATCCACCACTAATCCAATCTAACTGACAAGTGCTTCAATCCCTTGTCAAGGGTAGTAAGAGCTATATAAATATAATCAGAAATACAATTACAATTACCTTTATGTGCGTTTGACATGCTCGCACTGTAACACATGGACAGATGTCCCTTATGAAGAGGAGTTTTAAGCCTTGGATTTTTTTTCACTCATTTCCGTGCTATAGAATCATCCACAGCTTAATAGGCAGTTACATGTTTGCTGGACATGTGCCTTAGCTCATCCCATGGAGGGTGTGGTGTAGAAGAGTAAGAAGATTAAGCGCTGGCCTAACAGCTCTTCTCATCTGTTCTCATGGAGGGAGGTAGGCAAGTTCTTCCAGATATGTACAATCTCAGCGCTTGCATTTGGGCATTTGGAGACCCCCAGTCACAGCCTATTGGGGCTTGCAGAGGTTCTGCGTGGTTAGATAAGTGCACCTATTTCAGTCCCACATTCATCCATTAAAGTCCATGTTAAGAGTTTTTGGCACTTCTTACTCTCCCCTTTCCATACCATTTTAGTACTCCTGTGGTTGATTGCACACACACTGCTGTGGATCATACACATACTTCTGACTTCTGATTTCCTGTGAATGCTCCTGTACCTAACCAAGCCAGTGTATCTGATTGTTACCTGTCTGGACAACAGTTTCTATTCTAGTACAGTTCTCCATATAGTTGATAAACACAACAAGACCTTATATATTTAGAAGTATGCTAGTGGTGTTGTCCTACTCAGTGAGTTGAGCTGTGGGCAATCCTCCACTCACGTTCACCTGGAGAATCATCCATATTAGTTTTGTGGAGCCAGTGGCTGTCATCTAGTGTCTGTGTCAGCTCCACTCAACATTCAATCAAGCTCACTCACTTTCCATCCCCTACGCAACATCGATATTCAAAGAAAATCTGCACACACACCTACATACGTCTGAAAAAGATTCTGAAAAACTAAAAATCTGTGAATCACAGATTCATCTGACTAGGGCATCCCATGGCAAATATGGTTGAGTGAGCTCTGTAAGAAGAGACAAAGCACAAATATACATAGTTCTACATACAGGCTTCTGCTGGAGATCACGAGGCTCTGTAAAACTAAGGAACTGCAAAAGTGTTCCAGTCTGAAATCATGAGAAAGGAAGAAGCCAACCTTCAATTGTAAAAAGAAAAGAAAATATTTTGGCTGATCTCTGAACAGCCAGACAAAATGGCTGCAGCAGTTACAGTTACACTATGGCAATAACTCCCATTAAGTCTTTAAAAACTGTCTGCTTTTCTAAGACTATGGGCCTCATTATGACTTTGGTGGTCTTTTGGGAAGACCGCCGTTGTGGCGGCTGCCAAAAGACTGCAATGTTGGTGGTAATCCAACCGCCGTATCACGACTCACACTGTGAAGACTGCTAAAAAACAGCCAAAAATCTGAAACTGCCAGGACACTGGAGGATGGAAAAGAGGCAGTCCCACCACCAGCACTACCAGCCTGGCAAAAATCCACCCACCAGATTACGAGCCAAATATCACCAAAGCGGTTCTTCCATGGCAGAAAACCATTGGCGGTGTGAACCATGAAGGTCTCTATTTACATCAGTCAGAACACAATACCACATTGGATAGTTTGAATACCCCACACTTGTCACACATCCACACACTTGACACACTCACTCACTGCACTATATAGCGTACTCCTACACAACCCACAATCCTTTGCAACCAAAACATCATTCATATACTCAAAGAAGGCCAAAATATAGAAATAGCACTCTTACACTATAGGTACACATACACATCTTACTCAGCACAAACCCCACATCAGCACAACTATCACAATACACACATCACTAGCACACACAAACAGCTACAACCATCTAACACTCACAACACACCACCCACATCTCACCAATTACCCAATACCACATACGTATACTCACAACACACCCACACACTGTCTTCACAACCACAACCATGTCCCCACAAAAACACCCACGTTTCACACATGACGAGTTGAGGGTCATGGTAGATTAAATTAACAGGGTAGAACCAGAACTGTTTGGAGCAAAGGTCCAACAAACCTCGATTGCCAGGCAAATGGAGTTATGGCACAGGATAGCCACGCGGTCAATTCTGTAGGCAGTCATCCACGCACAAGGGAGAACATCAGGAAGAGGTGGAATGACCTACGGGGAGGGTGCGTTCCATGGCATCCAGGCACCAGAAAGTAATGCAGAAGACTGGAGGTGAGCCCCCACCTCCTCCCTCACAGTTCACATCAAGGGAGGAGAAGGTCGTGGACATACTGCATCCTGAGGGCCTGACTGAAATATCTGGGGCACTGGTAAGTACCCACAACATGAATGTAACACTACTGACTAGTCCTGCATGCTTCACCACCACCCAAATCCTCCCTAATTAAATATTTGTGCTACTACACCCCTCCTCTAATCACCTAATGCTCCTCTCTTTCATGCCACCTCTCCACTCAACCCAGCTGGCCTCACAGCTCTTAGCAATGGCACGTTTACTACAGGCTGATCAGATGACTATGACTCCCACAATGCACTAATCAATCATTTTGAAAACCTGGATTGTGCACATCACATCACAATTTCGGCATGTATGACTAATACACTAGCTATGCCAATTTGATTGTTCTACTGAGGACCAGTATATGGCAATGACAGCAATGCAATGGCACACACACAATAGTAACCGAGGCAAAACACAGCTACAGTTCAGTGACCATTCCCAATGGCTACAGATCAAAGTCCCGAACTTTTAATAGACAGACTTGGTTTTGAACGTAAGATGGCAGACTCCATGCACATGCACAACATATAGTAACAGGACAATTTCCCCTGCATACTCACATATTGTGAACCCACTAGGACACCATGGTGCATTGTGCAGCTCTAATGTTAGACAGCTAGCAGGGAATCATGTAAAGCCACTCTCTGCATCTCGCAAACAAGCCCCCAAACACACATCCTAACCTGAACTCTGTGTCTCACTCCCTCCGCAGGTAACCTTGCCATTGCCACCATGGAGAGGACACCTGAGATTGTCAGTTCCCCTCAGGATAAAGGGCCCCAGTGAGGACAACACGCTTGGATGTCTGGACAATGACGAACAACCTGGCCAATCTGGGACACGTGGTCAGTCAACGACACTCAGCCTCACCCTGCCCTCCTCAACCCCTCCCATCCATGTTGCATCAACATCACAGGCAACCATTTGCCCCCAAACCTGTGTCCCAAGGACTATTCAGTCTATTGTGTGCCCCACAGTACAGGGACCTGAATCTAACCTTGACACCCCTGACAATGATACCTCTTACTCACACGCACCCAAGACATCCACTAAAACACCTCAGACAACCACTACCTCTTCCTCCACACCCAAACCCTTTTGCTATGACCCGCCCTGTGTGTGTAAGAAATATTTCCTCTCCGAGTTGAACCTTTTCTCTACTCCTCCCCCACCCCGTGTGACCCCCAAACACTCTCTGTCCCTCCCTAAGTCCAGCCCTTCCACCTCCACCACCTCCTCACCCCCCCCTTCAAGTACCCATGCCTCTCCTCCGGCCAAGAAGTCTACACCCTACCAAGAGTTACCAACCCTCCCCAAACCTCGACCAAAGCCTCCCTCCCAAAGCCAAGCCATAAGGTCCCCCTCCCAACACTATGCCCAAACCCCTCACACCCCCACCATCCCAGAGGTGCCTGCATGCCCCCTACCTGTGGAGGTTACATGGCAGTCAGGAGTCACGTTGGGGCACTATTGTCATGTGTGCAAATTGCACTTAAGTAGTTGGACTGGCCTCTGGGCTTATTCTTTCTAAATTTTAATATTTATATATTTATATTTCTCATTCTCAATTTCATATATATATCACAGCCAACCTGTTGTTGGTTCAAAGTTTACATCTTTACCCTGCGTGTATTTTCTTGGGCCAGTTTTGGTCTTGGCTGATTTTGTTTGTGTGTGAGTAGGTTTTGTGTGAGTGGTGGTTGCGCTACCAGTTGTGTCTGGGCAGCATGTGTGGTTGTGTGTATAGCATCTGTTCCCCAGTGATGGTTGTATATTGTGTGATGGACATGTGTATGTTGGGGACATGTTATTGTGTTGGTATCGTAAGGTGTTTGTGTTGACCTGTGTTATTTGCAGTGTGGTGTGCCATTGTGGGTTTTACTGTGTACATGGGTGTGTGTGGGTATTGGTATGTCAGATCCGTTGTGAGGTGTGTTTGTGGGGTATGACGTATGTCTCGTTGTTTGGATGAGTGATTGTGGGTGTTAGTTCTCTGGTGTTTTTATGTTGTGTTGTATGTATGATTGGTCAAGTGGTGGTCTGTTTTGTGGGAGCTAAACAGTGCTTTGGTGGTGTTGCGTTTGTTGAATACGTGTGTTGTTTGGTGGTGCTGTGTGTTGTTTTGTGTGACTGTGCCAGTGCTGTGAATCTAGTGGTTGGTGTGTTTTTGGTGGGTGTGTGATGGCCATTGTGTGTGTACTATGGGTGTGTATGTGGCTGTGTGTGAGTGTGCGAGCCAGTGTGAAGTTATGTGTGTATGTCGTCCTCGCCACTCATTCCAAAATTGGTGTGTTGTGTGTGCGTAGGCACTTTAAACAATTACAACAGTGACATATAAGTGTGTGTGTACTCACGGTTGCTGTCGTCATCACTGGTTCTGGAGTCATTGGGCAAGCAGGAGCAGTGGGAAGACATACAGTTCTAGTTTAATGGCAGGTCTGGACGGGTATGGCTTCATGCAGGTGAGTGTCTCCATTTACAATGTTGTTTTCCGCCAGGGTTTCAATGGTGGTGCGCCGCGGCGGAAACCTTGGAGGTATGCAGCCTCGTAATATGTCCGATGGGAGCAAGGTCTTCGCTGGCCCGCAGGTGGCTACCATCAACCGTGCTGGCCTGACTGCAGTGGCACTGCTGGCAGTGGTTTGGCTGTATTCTGTTGGGAATAACACTATGGTCATAATTCTGTGGTCTTCTCTGCCAGCCTGTTGGCGGTACGACCGCCACTGCCAACATAGCAATCCTGAGACCGCCAAACTCATAATGACCCCCTATGTGTCCCTATTAGGGCTCTATCAAGGACTTTCTGTTTTTTTTTAAACTGGGTCTAGCTAGTAAATATTGACATATGTTTTTAACTATTTTCTTGTTTCTACTGTTGAGTAGAGGAATCTTTGAATTAAATAAGAGGCAAAGATAGTACACTCAATAAGGCCAGCAGAGATGGGTGGGTGCAACTAGCAATGGAGAAGATGTCTGTCAACTAGGATCAGCTGTCCACTCACACACTCCTTGCCTTCACTCTAGCACTCACTGCCATCTGTCAGCTGCTTACAGCCCACAAACACTGGGCAGCAGTATAGTGTGGAGAGTGACACTTCTCGGTCTATCTGCTACTCATCTTTTTCTCACTGAAGGCCCCTTCAGCTCCTAGATTGAAATGAGGAGTGCCTGGGACATGGAAGACTATAAACAGTCCCTCGCTGATAATTGTTTAGCACAGGAGTGAGGCACTCATAACAGGCAGCATCCCTATAGTGTTATTTCTCTCTGAGATCACAGGAGGTGGACCTTTATGCATGACTCTGAGACTGCACCGATAGTCTTGTGGTCTGGACACTGTGTTGCCTCTCTGTTGGTAAGAAAATTCCTCTGCTTCTAGGAGAGTTACGAAGCTTTCTCCGCCAATGCCAAGGTCTTCTCAATTCCACAGCATATATTCTCTTCTAAACAGCCAAGTAAAGAACGCTGTGCACTACAGGTAAACTAACCAAATGTTATAGAGGTCTTTGAATTTTCAATATATCAAATGTAGGATGGTCAGTCGAAAACAGCTGCCAATTAGGGATATGAAGGCAATTTTAAGATCAATGGCTTAACAGCACAACACATAGCATAAATTTTATCAACTAGCTTGTCTCTTTGCCTCAAAATATTTTGAAAACTCTGCAATGCTATACTTTGAGCGTTCATTTTAGCCAAAGAAAGTCCTGGATTCTAAATGTTGCTGACACCTATTAAGTTATTTTGTCGGTGTAGACTTTTTGGCACTTAAATATTTTTTTTTTAAATGACTATATTCCAATGACATTTTGCACAAATTCAATAGGGGTTTTAATTGTATTGACAAGTATCTAAAAAATGTTCTTTCTTTATGACAACCGAGTCAAGAACATCAAACAACACTGAAGCTCCTTACAGATCCGAGCTCAATCAGCAGGGTGCTTAAGTTGTATCGGATTCATATTCTCACATATATATAGAGAAATTCCTTTCTGTTTATTTCCATTGAAAAGTATTTCAATAAAAAGTCATGTTTCGCTATATTTTGAATTGAAAAGGAAAAATCACTGTTAGGTTTAAAAAATGTCATTGGTAAATTGCATTGATTCTCAACGAAACCCTCTCCCGTTTTAGCAGTATAATTGTATAGTACTACTAGTCATAATTCTCTCTTTCAAAAGCTAAATAATATTGTATACAAAATGTATTAGTCACCACTCAAAGATGTAAAAGTCCTTATTCTTGCCCCTCTTTTCTTAGAAAATCAGGTTATATTATTTTAAATCTCCAAAATGGTAAAAACTGAATCAGAATATAGTTTAATAATAGCTTATAGTGATGTGAAGATTTGTTTTAAAAATTCCACCTTATTATCTACTTTTCTGGACTATGGATTCATTACATAATGCATTGCTTCACGGACAGAATCCTGTCTTGAACTGCTCAAAAGTTAGGCTTTATTCTTGTTATGGAGTTGGTAGTGTGTCAGGTGACACCCTCAGTGACACACCCAGCACAACATGCATGCATGGATCCCAATGACAGACGCGACATTGGGGGAAGTTCACTAAAGAGTTGGGTAGTTATGTTCACGGACCTTGACAGGAGTTGGCTTGTATACTTGTGTTGGCCTTATCACTTCTGTGCCACCCGCCTGGTTCTGCATTGAGGGCACAATACTGGCAACAAATTATATGCCTGCCTCTCATGCCAACAGAGTATCAGACGCACCAGCGCTGCATGTCCTCCCGACCCGTGCCAAGAACACGAGCAGATGATAAGCTGACGATCTTGCTCTTCGCTGCACTCCCATGAAAGGCATCGATGTCCAGTAACATGCAGACACACTGTAGCGCTGATCATCCTGCCTGACTGTGAAACACTTTCCCCTGGCACTGAATCACATCACCACATTTCCACCACCAGTGGGTTCTGTGACCTGACGTTTTCACCTATACTAGCCTCTGAGCTTCCTACAGAGGCCACTGCTGTTGTGTTTTTTTCTCGTTCTTCACTGACATACATAAAGTGTGTGTCAGTTCTTCTGTGCCCAGCATGGACTTAAGGAGTCATTGACCCTGCTCTGGGATTTCCCAGATTACTATACCTAATACATTAAAGACATATATGTATAAGATCATGCCAAGGGAAAAAATATACAAAAAAATAAAACTGTGCCAGCCAACACAGTGATGTCACTGCGAGCAGCACCCTTCTAGTTCTCCCTCAAGACCATGAGCAATGCCCAACAAGGGCAAAAGCAACAACCAGCAACACCATCAGGAGAGGCCAACCCAGGGGCCATCCATCACATCCAAAGGGGGAGGTGACCACCAAAACTCTCCTGCTGAACGACCCAGCTACAGCATCACCCTAATAACGTACTTGGGTTGCATGTTGAAACAACTATCCTAAAGCCACTAACAAAATGGACAAGAAAAAACGTGTGGATCATGAAGATTTCCTCCTCACACCCCCAACACTGCCCAGCGTGGGGGAAGGCCTACTCTAATTGCCAATGCCCCAACCATTTTGCAAATTTTTCTAGAGAGGTCCATTGCTGCACACCAAGTGAAAGCAGACCAATCAGGCATACGAAAATACCTTGCAGATGCAGAGACCCTACCCTCCACATGTGGAAGGAACCTCTGCCTAATGAAGACGAAGAGATATTTCTCATCTCATTCATTCTGATGAATCCCAACACGTACAGCCACTTCCTCCCCATGTGGCAAGTGTTAGTGGGAACATGCCAATGACATCCCTGATCAACACTCGGGTATCAGTGAATGTGATGATTAAAACCCAATTCGACCTATTAAAACCACCACTTGCGATTTGCCCGATGATGGTCAAAGTTTTTGTCTATGGACGCACAACTCCAACTCTCTGAATGGAATTTTCCACTGCACCGTCACCCACAATGGATCATTCTCTGAGACAAGCTTCTTTGTCACAATTGTCACAATTGAAGGAATAGAAATGCTCCAAGGCTGCTCCACTGCCAAGGAACTTGGCCTAGTGCACTTCACATCAGCCCCCAATGAAAAGGGCATTGACAAACTTCTCAAAGATTTCCAACACCTCTTTAAACAGGACCTGTGTCTCTCCACATTGACCCCTCTGTGAAGTTACTGGTATGCCATCATCAGTAGATTCCTTTCCATCTTTGTCAGGCAGTTGAAGCTGAACTGTTAAGATTGAAAAGGTTTCTGGGCCCACAGCATGGGTCTCTCCTATGACTGTCAAGTGCAAGCCCAAGTAGCCTGAAAATATATACATTTCTTTTTACATGAATAGAGCTATCTGCAAGGAACAACTTCTTACTCTGGCTATCAATGTCTACAGAACACTTCTGAAAAGGGCCTTCTGCTTCCCAAAATTAGATTCCAGCTCTGGGCACCACCAGTTTGACCGCTATGGGAAATTTTGTTATATTATTACTTTTTCAACCCACACTGGCTTCATAAGATGCCGCCTGTCAGAACCCCTTTCAGAGGTCTACTGGGCAAGCAGGAACTAGTGGGCCCAAAAATGGGGGTAATGGCCTTTTATTCCTTATGTCCTGGGGTCTTACCTACCATGGATACTGAGCAATTGGGCCAAGTACCCCTTCAGCACTTGCCTGTCAGGGGTAGCGTGGGTCGAGCAGTCCACGGATTCCCTTGGAGGCGGTAGATACAGCACGTTCAATAGCAGCAATAAATGATTGTCAAGTCAAATGCCGTTTTTTATGATGGAAGTAATGTTCACATATGAAGAAATATAATCACCACAACAAAGTTTGTCCACTATTTGGGCTCTCCAAAAGAGTGAAAAATTACAATCAACACCCTCAACCCCTTCCTGGATAGCGAGTTCCATGAATCCCTTATGTGATTAGCCATAACTCACAAGAAGATAATTACTCAGTGGCTGCAGGCCAATTTTGAGGTTGAGAGACTGATAAGGACACTGAAAAAATCCATCAGGATTGGGTTGGAGCAGCAGAAGGACACTGAAGATGTCATCAACAAGTAGTGTTGGAACAATTTTCAGAGTGGGACTGCTGCCAATAATGCTACTACACTGAAATTCTAGAGATAGTGAACAATCCAAGCACCACACAAAAATAAACAAGTGTAGCAAATATCCCATGCCCATTCAGCAGGAGAGTGGTAAGGGTGTGGTATGTAGCTAGTGGTGCATTTTGGAGTACTGATGAGTTAGTACACTGCCATTTACAGACAGCACATTTGTGGCTGGTTCAGCAAGTATTTAATAATGCACATCATCAAGTAAAGTACCTTGATTTGATCCTATTAAAATAGTAGTTTCCATGACATTTCAGAATAATCAAAAATGTGCTTACTTTGTGCTTTTCTAATTGTTCATAGAATTTGAAATATATTTATAGTTCATTTATTGGTATTTAAATGTTGTTGTGTGTTAGAAAAAAACTGACATCCTACAGCATTTCCTTTCACCTCCTGTACCTCAGCAGCATTGTCACCTAGATCATGTTTACAAAATACTGTCACTGCAGTCAGAGAACTAAAAGTACACATCAGTATCCGAATAAGCAGTAAGTTGTCAAACGACATTGCCTGGCATTTGACCTTTAACTCTGAGTGTACAGCAAATGTGAGAACATAAACATATATTTTAAAGGCATCTTTATTGCCCTGTCACCTTCTGAACTCCAGCATGACTATGGGGGGAGGAGGGCAGCACACCCATACTTCCAACATGTATGTCAATAACATATTCCTGGGTATGACCTGACACCCTCTCCACATAGCATTGAATAACCAGTCACGGGCTGAAGTCTTGTTTGGACGAACAATTGGGGCTGTCATCTCCCATGCACACTCTTGCTCAGAAGCACCACTGGACTTACGGGCAAGTCAGCGCAACCGGACACAGAACAATGCCAAAGTGAGTGAGGCAGGAAGATCGCATGAGTCCGTTATCAGGGCTGGCACCTAGATCCAGGTGCTGAATCAATATCACTAGAAAGGGAGAGTCTAGTCTTTCCTGTGAAACACGCCCTCTAATAATAACAAGCAAAAGAGGGGCAATAATAATAGTCAGGAGTTCGAGTGAACTGGTTACGAGGAATGTCTATTTTTTTCATAAGTGGTCTCCTGCCACACCAGAAAGCGACAGCTATCAGAGTCTATTATGAATGTCTGCCATGATGACTCCTCAATCAATCAGGTTTCTTATAGAGTGCGGCTAATCACCTGTTCAGGTCTCAAAGCATTTTTTTGGGGGGGGGGCGGGGGGGAGTGCTGTCTACAGCTCAGTCTAAGAGCTGGATGGTGGGTTCAGTTAAAGAGCCAGGTCTTGAGCTCCTTCAAGAATTGAGGCAGAGAGGGCGATTGCCTGAGATGAAGAGAGTTCCAGGTCTTAGCAGGGAGGAGTTGATTATTCAGTTCAAAGAAAATTGGGGAAGAATGTAGTATCATGTGACCACCAATGTCGACACACAGCACGCACGTACGCATCCCGCACCTGGCGCTGCTTCAGGGTAAAGTTCATTGAAGAGTTGGACGGTAGTGTGCATGTATGCTGACTGGAGCGGCCCTTCCCTGCATCGAGAGCATAGCAGAATCCAAGTGAAACTGATGTAAGATAGAAATGAGGCTGCAAGAATAAAATATAGTATATAATAACAAAGTAAATACGTATGACCAGTAACTGCAAAGAAAAAACTATACTTACTGGCGTGTGCAGTTTAGTGTTCAGGAGAAAACATCTAGAAACCGTGATTATGTGTGGTTCATAGTGAGATAATTACAATCTGCCGCCGCGTGCCCCAAGATGATACAGTGTACACTGTATGTCCCCACGTCAGAGAAATTCAAATGATGCAATAACTGTAACACAACATAGAAGATATCAACTTAAGTGAAAAGAATATTGAGAGTGTGCCACCATATTGAGCTTTAAGCTACATAAGCCAACTCGATTAAACAGGGCGCTGTGTGTGAAAGTATCAAAAACAGTGATAGCCAGCGTGTAGGTGTCCAGTCTCCTTTATATGCCTTAGACTGACAGTCTGGGAGGCTCAGAGAGCAGCCGCACTGGCACTCAGGGAGCCGCGTTTCCATTATCGAAACTCTGTGCCTCTTCCGAGAAAGCAATTAGAAAGTAACGTGACTCACGATAGGCCGCTAGCCCAGCCCACTCGGCTCGGTCAGCCTATGGCTGCTGCTGTCTCTTGTAAGAGTCTACCCCACTATGGAGGCCGCCTCCTGCTTCTGAGAGTGGGAGGAAGGGGCTGCTTAAAGCTGGGCTGCGGTACCACATGAAGAGCCGGAGAGGTGCTGGCTGAGTGATGCACAGGGAAAATGGCGAGCGATTCTGGAAGGAAGCAATTCTGGAAGAGCAACGTCTCCAAAGTGCCCGGGAGGTCCGTGCATGGTTCTGTTTACAACATTGAGATGATCGTTGCAGCCCACTGCGGCAGCGCAGTGAACACAGTGTGATGAGCTGATGACATATAGGGTGGAGGTATCCCTCCGCCCGACTCCCCTTGAGGCGCCAGCACTGCTGCCACACAGGACTCTGCAGCGCCCCTGCCTCTCCCATCTAGATAAACCCGGGGGGCAAGTCTGTGAATGTATCCTCCTGACACTGCACTTTGAACGAAGTACATGTTAATAGGAAGGGCTCGCTCCACTGCCACCGCTGAGTGACGCAGCGCTAATCTTGACCAAAGCAGTTTTTGACACAGAGAATCCCCGGAGAGCAACTTTGACTGTTACTGTATCAGCATAGGTCCCGTCATGAACTCTAGTGTTACACTGTGTAAATTTAGTAATGTAACCTTTGTTGTTGCTTTTAAATCCCTCCTGCCTCCCAAAAAACAATAAATATAACGAAATCCGAGAGTGGAGTACTCTGCCCTCCCCCTTTAGAATTAAAGCACAAAGCCAAGAGGCTCGATATAATTGAGACAAGCTTTTTAAACGCCCATTTGATGGGCATTTTAACCGGACTAGTAGTCAGTGTCTAATATTCAACGAGTGCGAGAAGTCGGTCTATACATATACACTAGATATACACTTTCATATCCAAATACTTGCAAAATAAGTACAACTTTTTTTTTTTAATAGCAGCCGAAAACGTGGTTTACTATTTAAGCTGCTGAGTAGCACTAGCCCGTGGTGATAAAGTTTGAAGACAGTATTCTGGTGGTTTTTAATGAAGTGCTTGCCACAGATGCGCTCAATAGAGCAATTTGTCAGAAAGGAAGATACATATCATATTTACACACCCATTAGAGAACTTAAAGCACACCGAAATTAAAGGTTGGGTTTCACAAAGGGGAGTAGACACATGTAGAAGATCATTATACCAGTTTTGCAGAAAAGTGGATAAAATGTCTTATAGTGAAGTTGGCGGGAAAAAAAATATTCTCGACAGCTTTTGGCGGAAATTATTTTGAGTTGAAACGATAATACTCCACAAATCCAACTAATGTTTTCATATAATTCTGGCTGCTAACTGGTGCCAGACAAAAGTTGCAGAAATGACCATCATTAACAAACTTGCCTTTAGATATGCCACAGTATTAGTTGGCAAACTCTGTTATGTTTGTAATGTTTCTGCAAAAATTGCCACAGCCAATAGTGCTGCATGTACGAGCGGGTTCATAAACAGGCGATGTGTGAGAAAAAGGCCACTTATCTATCGAAGAGAATTTTAGAAATAGGAACTGTAAAGTGGCATTGAGGATGCACTGGAGAACAGAGTATCTACAAGGTATACAGTCAGTCAGCCGAGTTAGAGGTAATGATAAACACCACCAGAAAAGTCAGAATTATTCAAACGTTTTTTTTGTGAAGTGGAGCCACGAGAATATTTAAGCTTAATGAAAGGCCATGCTAGGCAATGAGGGGTACGTGACCTATAATAGATAAGGGAAAAGGAATGACAATTCAACAATAGCAAATGGCTGAAGTGGACCGTGCATGGGGTGGATACAAAAGAGGGAAAATGAGATAATAGGGTGGAGGATAGTGAAGGCTGTATCAGTAACAAAGACGGGTCCCTAATTTTAAGTGTGTTAAACGGAATCCATCCAAAAATGTCGGTGAATCTTTGCCTGGCAACCAGCACGTATTCTGAGGGGCTGCTTAAATTATGAGTTCAGGTACTGCACAGTAGGCACTTACCCTAAAAGTTGCTGGTGACTGTAGTGGCCCCCCTACGGCCCGTTAGTAGGTGCCATGCAGTGGTAGAGAGATGCAAAGCAGAATTCAATATTTTAAGAAACGTACATTTGGTGGAGTTCCATTAAAGTCATAAGACGAGAACAATCAACTCAAATTTGATTAGCGAGGAGCAGAGAGGCCAGTAAGGGGTCATTGTGTAAAAGAAGATTACCAGCGTCATTATCTCTATTGTTGATCTAAAAAGTAATTAACATTTACATGCTAGACGGTAAGAATATCAGAATCATCATCAGTGCTGACATGATTTAAAATAATCAGAAAGTCCTGAATGCTGTAAATAACTGATGCTCGTGTGCATTCTATGTTCAGTGAATGTCTGAATCTGCGATAGAAAGCAGAGAGGTACCAGCTTGCGATGTTAAGACGTCTTCTGCTCTTTTCAGCCATTAAGTACTTTTTGACTTCAACTTCGGTACATCATTTTACAATGGGTGATTAACCTAAGTTAGTGTGTGCACTAGTGGGCTACAGTACTGGATGACAAGCAACTGTGCATGTTCATGTGTTGGAGAATGCCTACCGGAGAATGTGAAACCAAATTGATTAGCTAGTGTTATCACTATAATGTTGGGGATCTTCTTGCTTTTACTGTCTCAAGAATAGGGTGAATTTTGGGTGTCCTTTGATTTCATATTACAGGGATATACTTTTCTGATGCAACGTTCCAGTACACCAGAGTGCGAGTGTTCCATGAGAATGGCAAATTATTGCTCTTTCCAGAATGTAGAAATAAAATTATATTGTTGTCACCACTACAAGCATAGTATATTTATTTAGACTTGTAGTTAGCAGTTTACAGTGCACACACTGATGTGAACTATCGTATGTGTGGGATAAATGATTTGTTTTGAACAACGCATATGTTCCAATAGCTCTTAGCATTAAAGCTCTATGGTAAAGTTCTCAGCTTTCAATGCTGTCTGTAGATTTTCTTTCATCTGGCAGCCTATAGCCTCGATCTTTCAAATGTTTTAAACTGGGCTTCCCCCCCCAAAAAAAAATGCTTGGTCCTCGCTAAATCATTTTGAAAACATTGTGAAGCTCTGTTAAGGAGGGAATAAGGTTGCAAGTGACAGTCAAGAATGTGTGACAATAAAACCTCCAAACTACTTGATTAGGATTGCATCAATGAAAAATGTATAACCAGGAATTTACAAAATTTGGAATTGTGCTTTTTCAAGGATGGGTTTGATTTGGGAAGCCTTATAGTTCCTGGAGAAGTAGCCCTTTGTGAAGCAGTGCATTTGGAGGTTGAGTGCTGCTGAAGCTGAGTGCCTTCTCTCCGGCCCTTGGCTAACTGATTATGTATAGTGACCGAATCAGTGAGTAATGTGTGTGTAGTCTTTAGTGAGGGCCTGTGTAGAGGAAGCCTTCCTGGCAAGGTCATGCTTTTTGTGACCATGCTAACTGATATTGGTCTGTTGAAATGGAGTCCAAGATATTTGGCCCAGACGGCTTCTGGTATATGCAATGTAATGGCACCATGGTATGGACGTGTGAGGTTGCATATTGTACGCCAGAAGCATGCACTGTTATTACTCCTTGCTTCCGAATGTAGCCTGGCCCACAAGTCTTTGCAGCTCCTATTGATTGCCCAGTTTAGCTTCTTCAGTACCTGTTTGTGATGTCTTACGATTGTCAGAAGGTCTGAATTACCTGGGCTGCCACGGAGTCGCCTTATACTGGAGTTGATTTTTCTCTTTGCATCTCGTAGTGCTGTCCTGTGGGCTTTCACCTAGTGAGAGGCGGCAGTTGCCTGTTGGTGATTGGTACCGCAAGCAATCCGCTAAGCCTGGTTGTGAGTTGTTCCCATTTCTACACTTCGCTACCATTATTTGTTTCTAGTTCGAGTGCGAGATCCGTTGCTGCTTTGATGAGTTGATCAATGTTTGATTGCCCACATTTGACACATATACAGTTTGTGGTGAAGTGTGCAATATTTGTTTTCTCCATTTTGGTTATCCCCAGGATGATGGATAGTTTCTGTGGGCAGTGATCGCTCTCGCACCTGTTGCCAGCTGAAAAGAGGCTACTTGCTTGAATAGTGGAAGAGAAACAAACGTATAGTCAATTGCGGTGGATGCTGTTGTTGAAAAATATGAGGCTGCTGGATACGAGTCCTCAGTAAGTCTGCCATTCAGGACTCTTAGATGTAACAATTCTAAGCCATTGAGCAGAGTCCTGCTGATTTTTGTCGGACGGCCATGTTTGTTGGCCCCTTGTATGGGGAGGTCCCAAGCGCTTGAAATGGCAGTTGTGGTTTCATCTGTTGAGGATCCTAGTAGGTGCAGATTGAAGTCGCCTGAGACGATGATGTCGGCTGCGTCGGATATGACGCCGCTGCTTATGTAGTTCTCGAGTAGAGCCACTAAATTATTGGCATCACTGAGGCTGACTTTGGGGTGAAGGTAGGTGTTTACAAGAACATTCTCTGCTGCGGGCACCCTCGTCATGGTGGCAATTGACACAGTATTGATGGAGAAGCAGGTGGAATGGAAAGGGGTGACTCTAGCCGATAGTGCTAAAGAGACGTAAGTGGCCAGGCCACCTTACGGATGCCCATACTTCGCTTTCCTGGTTGCTGGGGTAATGAACACATATAGCCCTGCAAGTGGAATGGTTCTTCCAGCCAGGTTTCCTGCATTAATATAATGTCAAAGGTGCTGATGTATTGGATGAAGTCAGAGTCCTGAGCTTTGGAGAGGAGGTCGTTAACGTTCCATGACCACATATGGAGGGTCTCCTTTGTCAATGTAGAGCCCATCTTTTTGTCTGAGGTTTGTCACCCTTGCCTGTTGCAGTTGTTCATTGTTTTTAAAACCACCTTAATTCATTATTGTTTGAAAAGAGGTTGACTGAGGTAATGGATTTTTGGGGCAGAGATTCTCCCCTAGCAGTCATGGAGGAGCTTGAGATCGCCGAAGAGCAGCCCCGAGCGCTCCTGAGCACGGAGCGTGTTTCCCAGCACTGGGGGCCTGATTCTAATGCGGGATCCGGTGATAGCAGAGCAGTTGGGTAGCCAACCTCACTGCTTTAGTGGATTCAGGAGCAGTGGTGTTAGTTGGTTGGAGAAATTAAACTTCTAGAAGATCAGTTGAGTTGAGGCCGCTTGTGGAGGGAATATGTGAGAGTAGCCGAAGAATGTTCCCCCTGTTCGAGATGTCACCAGATCCCTTGGATTTATAATGAGGATGAAAAATTAGTGAGTTGGTGGCTGCAGAATCTGGTTGAGTCTTGAATTTCTGCGGTGGATGCAGAAGGTTCCCTGGGGGGCAGTCTCCTTCCTGATTCTAACAATTGTTAGACCTGCTGATTATAGAGTTTCCCGCTTGTGCGTGATATGTGGGGCTAGGAGATGTAATAGTTGCTCCCAGGGCCTGTGGAGGAGGAGCCATTAGGTGGGCCGGGGAGGGGTTGGGAGAAGTTACTTGTGCAGATTGTCAGTGGCTTCCAGAGGGTGCAGTTTGGAGTTCGCCGGTGATGCCCGCCCCTTCAGCAGACCAGGGATGTTCGCTTTTGGCAGCGTTCTTCTGCTTTATGGCCAAACTTAATGATGGGACCACAGAGATTGTTGTTGGGGCAGGTGAACCGGGAGACATAACTTAGTTGGAGGCCCAGATGTCAGGTATTGTTAGTTTGGGGGCTGCATCTACGATCACTCCGTTCCCTGCGATTTGCTTCTTGCGGCCTTTCCTCCGGCGAGTACGTCTCTGCTTAGCGTTGAGTTTCACCATGACGTTGCCATCCCCAGGACTGCCAGTTGACAGTATGTCACATGAAGGTGCCGGTACGGCTACTGTTGGGGTCTCCTGGATGGGGCCATTTGCTCTGTCATCGCTTTTTGTTCCCAGGCCGATGGTTGTGGTCTCAAGTTGATCCAAGTGAGTCTTTCCCAGGACTTGTGTGGAAAGGCTAGGAGAGGGATGCATGTGTGGGTGCTGGCTGGAGGCTCCCGTCGTTAGAGATGCAAAGAGGTTGGTTAGCATCAAAGGTAGTGTGGCTAGTTTTTCTATTATGGGGCCACATGAGCAGCTTATGGGAAGGTTCATGTAGTTTTCTTGTGGGTGCATGAAGAGGGATTTGAGGTCACCTAATTTCTCATCAATGCCTGCTACGAATACTGCCAAGGTGTTGAGTAGGGTTACATAAACGTCCATTTTGTCCGATTGATAGTGGAGTGCTTCAACTAGGAGCTGCATGGTGTTGAGCAGGGAAAATCAGGTGCCATCCGTATGCGGATTGAGACGGTTTGAGGTAGGGTCCTGTCCATTTGTTGATGTGGCGCTAGTGTCCATGCTTGCTCTGATCCTTGCACCATCATTGAGAGACGGTTGGCTAAGAAGTGGAATGGCTACGTTGTTCCTTGCTTTGTCATCTGGAGATTGCTGACTAGGCTCTGAGGTGAGCCTAGTGGCAGAAGGGGAGTCTTGAGAATATGCAACAAGTATATCTTCCCACTCCTGTGAGTTTAGGTAGGATGGAGTTTCTGCTTCCACTCCTGTATGGAGGCCCTCTGTTTTCATATTTACTAAAGGAGATGAAGGGGAGGGGGCCGGAGGTCCATCCTTTGATGCGCTTTCCAGGCGGCCATCGTCGGGGGCCATCAGAGGTGAGGCCAAAGCGTCTGTGGGCAGCTGTCCCACCTCGTTGACAAAATCGTGCTGCGCCGCTTTCAGTCCACGGAGCGCTAGGTGAATTTGGTGGGCCGCACTTTGTTGAGGGGGAAGTCCACCATGACTTCGCTGGAGTCCGTCTGGGCTCCTCGCGCACCTCAGCCCTGGCGAATTTGGCAGTTTGCCCCCGAGGTGTTGAGATTGTGCTAGCTGCGGGAGGTTGAGCAGAGATTGGGCTTGAGGAAGCCCCCGTTGTGGCTGAGTTGTTTCTTGATGGGAGACTTTCTGTTGTATATGTGAAGATCGATGGGATTAGTGGTGAGTGTAACCTCTGTGTGTCGTTGCTATTGTAGACGAGGACAGGTCCTAAAATTAATTTAAATTATGGACAAACACAGTACAACTGTAAATGCTATGACCCCACTAGGCAGACGACTTTGACCAGAAGACCATAAATAATTACTGGAATTTCTAGGTGAGTGCTTACTCTTAGCCCCATTGATTTAACTAATTGGACTGAATAATTAGGTCCCCTATTAATCTGGATAATTTTATTATTTTTAGATGCTACCGAATACAAAATATCCACAGTCCTGATGATGACCCTACATTGATTTATGTCTATAAATGGGGTTGAAACGTCAACACGAAATTGAATGTGGATTGTAAACCTGGCATCCTGGATTGACGGAGCTGTTAGAAGTCCATATCGTTCTTAACCACCTTCTGTACATATTGTATATAACTCTATCACTCTCCTTCACAATATTCACCTTCTGTGATTCAACATAGGAGCACCTAGTATCACAGATATTGAAAATGTGCAATATGTGCTGTTAAAATTTGTTAAAGGAAGTAAAAAGGAATAAAGTACAATTAATGCAATAAAGATTGGATATACGTAATTTTCAAACTGACAGCTTACTGTGGAAGTCCAGGATTACTGCCCCCTTGCATTGACCATATAATAATCCTGATTTAGATTTCAGCAGACGGTTACTTCGTCAAAACGGTGACAGACATGCTGTCCACCAAAATATAAATCCCATTATTTCCTATGGGATTTATATTTCGGCAGACGGCATATCTGTCACTGTTGTAATGGAGTAACCTGTCTGCCGAAATTGAAATCAGGCCCTTAGTCTTTTGAATTTGGTACTTGATGTTGGAGACCTTCATGTTGCCACAATACATTTGTGTTTATTGGTTATGAATTGTTGCATCTATTGGTCTGCCTTCTGTTTTGCAGCACTGGGTATTGGAAGTTGGTGTAATGAATTAGTGTTGGGCTCTTGTAGAGAGGCTATGGTTTTGACATAAGCTGCAATTGAGTACCTTCCAGGCCCAGAATATTTGACCCATTAAGGCAGACTTGTTTCTGGTAGAAATATCCAGCTCAATATTATTAGGATATCTCCATCACAAGGCCCTTCTCAGAAAATATGCATATCATATTTGTGCAACAACTAACCAAACAGCAATACTGGTCAGGCATAAACAATATGAAAGGTTCGAGCTAAGTTAGTTTAAATGTGAAACTAAAAACATCATGTAGGAAAGAAGTGGGGAAAGCTTTTGATGTTATCCTATGGTAAATAATAACGTTTGAAAAAAACACATTGCCTTTCACACATTTTACCATGATCTTGGCACGTTATTGACAACTGAGTGAACCCAGTCAGATACAGGTTGGTGGTTATTACTAATGTCAGTTTTTACTTTGGAATATTTTACCTTCAGAAATGTTTCTTAGTGGAGCAAACTTGCACATCGTACCTGACAAGTGTTCTATGAGTTGAAATATCATGCTGTAGTCTCATAAGTCAAATAAAATGCTCAGAGTGAGAAAACTAGCAAAGCCGAGCACACCTAGGTTATGCCTTTTTCAGACAGTTTGCAGTTCGCGTGAGTCCTCCATTAGAATATTTATACTACGTGCCCATGGCTTTTCCAATAGTTCTGCTATAAATACTTACTTCAAAAAAGGTCTCACAACTTTTTGACTTGCTGCTCAGACCTCACTTTATATCTTCAATTTTCAGGATCAGATCTCCGCAACGAACTCTGTAGTTATAAAGAAAACTGCCACCGCCAAAAGTTCAGCTGCAATTCTTTTAGTTAGGCAACAGTCTCCTCTGAATCATAACATTATGAACAGTACATCCTCAGGAGGAAAGTTCCAGAGGTCAAAGAGGCTACATTTTAAGAAACCTCACCCTATTGTTTTTAGTGCATCTTAAGGGGCATGGCATTACTTATCCTAAAGTAAGACATTGGAAGCAGAATTTCATGCTTTGCTGCAGACAGCCCAATCATATTCACTCTGGCAGGTAGGTAGGAATACTTCAGTGCAGCAGTGGAGAAACCTTAAACCTTCTTTCCTCTTTAATTTCATGCAGATGTTTTCTTTGAAGATGCTCAAGCAGGATCTTTCAAAATGTAAACTAGTCAGCCATTGATGGAGAAGCACAGCAGACCCTAACATACGTCCTTAGATTCTTGCACCAGTTTTCAGAAAAGTGATACTTAATGTCCTGCTTGCCTGATGTGTGACCTCAGAACTATCTCAGAGTTCCATTCAATTTTCCAAAATGGTAGATACTTGTCCCATATTTGCAGCATTTCTCCCCTACTTTCAGGCTTCATCATAGCCCTCCTAGTACAACTCATTGAGCATCAAAGGAAACCTTCTCAGAGACAATATCTGGCTTTAACCACCTCCATGGCACAGAGCCACTGAGTCTCCTTTGCTTTCATTTGAATTTGGATAGGTGATACTTATTCATTTCAAGTAGATGTATCTCACTTAATAGTTTCCAGGGGACCCTCCTCCCCCATCCTGGACATTGTCTGATCATATCTTTTAAGTAAGTAGCAGCTTAAGAGCGGAGTCATACAAGGGTGGATTATTCAAGGCAAATATGTGTATGTCATTGGAATATACTAAAGCCGAGCTCAAGCAAAATGTTTTTCATGTCTAACAACTACTGTCTTTTTTAAAACAGTTTGTAAACAAAGGTTAATTCAGTGGCTTACATAGTTGGAGACATTCGTTATAGAAGAGTTTGCCAGGAAAACATGCAATCTAGAATCACATGGTATGTTTTAACGCTAAAAGGACAGAATTATCCTTAACCCTTGTTTCCCACTGCTGCATTCTGTACAGCTATGCAGGCAACAAGCATACGTAGAGCATTTTGTCAATAAGAGTTACTTAAAAATTGCTCTAAAACACCCATTGTTTAAACAACCCACTTGTGGCAAGACATGGGTAGTGGAACACAGTCAGTACTGAAGTCTAAAAATTTGAAGTGCAAAGCAATAAAGAATGGCAAACATAGTAAAAATACAACGTTCCTTACACACTTCCTTCTCCCAAGGCAAATGCCCAACCTCTTGAAAATTTGATTGCAAAGGTAACACAACCTTGACATTATGGGGGTCATTCCGACCCTGGCGGTCCATGATCGCCAGGGCCGGGGACCACGGAAGCACCGCCAACAGGATGGCGGTGCTTCCTGGGCCATTCTGACCGTGGCGGTAAAGCCGCGGTCAGAAAAGGGCAACCGGCGGTTTCCCGCCTGTTTACCCATGGCCCAGGGAATCCTCCATGGCGGCGCTGCTTGCAGCGCCGCCATGGGAATTCTGACCCCCTTCCCCCCATCCTGTTCCTGGCGGTTTTTACCGCGAGGAACAGGATGGCGGGAACGGGAGTCGTGGGGCCCCTGGGGGCCCCTGCACTGCCCATGCCACTGGCATGGTCAGTGCAGGGGCCCCCTAACAGGGCCCCATAAAGATTTTCAGTGTCTGCTTTGCAGACACTGAAAATCGCGACGGGTGCCACTGCACCCGTCGCACCCCTACAGCTCTGCCAGCTCCATTCGGAGTCGGCTTCATTGTTGAGGGGGGTTTCCCGCTGGGCCGGCAGACGGCCTTCTGGCGGTCGCCCGCCGGCCCAGCGGGAAAGCCAGAATGGCCGCCGCGGTCTTTTGACCGCGGTGCGGTCATTCTGCAGTCCCCTGCAGGCGGGCGCCGGGGTCAGAATGACCCCCTATGTCTGTATTTATGTGATAACTGTCAGATCTGTGCATTCCTGGACAATTTAAATATTGCCGTCTGGACTCTATCGCCATGACCAAACCTTTGAATTAAGAACAGAATACATTTCCTAAGAAGTAAGGAGATGCTTCTTTTAAGGCCACTGTCGCTGCATTAGCAATCTAGATTGTGTGGTCCTCTGCACTTCTTGTTTGATATTCCTGACCACACACACAAGTTAGATCTGGCGAAAAAAAAATTCAAATAGCAAAATTTCAGCTTCATTGCTCTTGGCCTTTAAAAGGTGTACGTTTGTGTGATAAAGCTGCCATGCTCTCAGCCATACGAATACATTCAGACCTATGCCCTGGATCATAGTGACTTCATAGAGTTTAAGTGAGGAAGACTTAAACTGATGGCATCTTTCTCAGGCCAGGGGGACACCAAACATCCCTACCTGCCAAGAAACTAACAACCTCAAGTAAACAATGCCAGAAGCAGAACTAGGATGTCACCATACTGGATATGAATAAATGTGAGACGAAAATAAGATATTAGTTCTCCAGGCTCTGGAACAACATCCTTAATGTCACCAGAACTGCCTATACCTGTCTGCATTTCAGAAAGAAATTGAAGACTCACTTCTTAAAAGATCACTTCCTCCCTACCAGTTAGAAAGAGACTCAATACTGTAATATTGGGAAAACCTATAATCATATGCCTGGGCACTTGCCCTATATTTCATGCTCTGTTGCTCCTTAGCTATGCTTATGTTGCTTAGCTTCCCCAATACTACATATGGACATACTCTTCACCTCACTCAGGGGTGTCCTCTATACTACAATGTTATTGTCTCACTGAGCATCACAGTCTGAAACCCAACTCATAGACCAAGGCCATGAATACACGTCTGGCTCAGGGCACTGACCCGTCAATAAAGATTATCGGCCACTACTGTTCCATGGATACCTTCCTCAAAGTGTAACATTCCTGGAATCCAGTTCTTCACTGAGACGCATGGGTCCATTGTATCTGACCAGGTGCAGTCTTGCCCTCCTCGGTAACTAAAATGCCTCAGTTGAAGGCAATATGTGAACACCCTAAACACACCCCATTCTGGAAATACTTTTTCGTCATTTGACAAGACTTTAGGATGAATGGGTGGGTCAGACGCATAGGATAAGGTACACTTCAACGACCATTATCTCCACCATCACAGAAATAATACCCAGAAATGTTTTTTTGTTGTTGTTTTTTTTAACTCAGAGTCTCAACCTAACATTTTCCTTTGATATATACTCACAAGTCCCATGCAAGGAACTTACTGGTTTAGTTCTCAAGTCTCTGCTCAGGGCAATGCCACCTTCCACTCTGTTATGGATGCTGACAGTCATAGAAGTGTGACAGTCCTATGATGGTCTAGCTGATATGTGTAACCACATTAATTTTGGGCACGATTTACTGAGGCCTTCTAGAGTTAACGCTCATGATCGTCAGGACTTCCACTGATCTTTGGGGTCCAATTAAAATTACTTTAGGGACCTACAAATAAATTCCACTCCCTTTCAGTCCCTGTGGGGCGCTGTTGAATCCTAAAAAGCAATCCCTTCAGGGAGCCCATCAGTGGATGGCTTCTTTTTACACTTCAAGGCATTTTCTAATAAAAAAATAACTTCACTGCTACCCTTTTGTGTGGTTTGTACATTATAAATGGTCCATTAGTGCAGTGTCACTTGCTTTACCCTACTGAGCATTGTACTCTGACTAATCTTTAAATGGTATTTGCGGTGTCTAGTAGCAATAGAGATAGTGCTTGGATAGCCTGTGTTGTTATAAAATAATACAGTAAACAAAAAATGTGTAGAAGCTGTACAGAGGGGGGACATTTAAGATTGATGAGAAAAATGAGACATCTAAGACGTTTGAAGGCTTCGTTGATGTTTTGTTGAAGGTCTTTAGTCTCCGTGTCCCTGTATGCCGCAGTATAATTGTATTTGTGTTAGCTACCCGTGTCATGTGTTTTCCTTCCTAGTGTATGTATTAGAAATATGTGAATGTAAACAGTGCTTAATGTTTGAAAACATAACCTCAAATTCAAATTTTAGAAACCATTACCACACATGTTTATATTAATACTATGCTCAATAAGGCTTCAGAACTCTGAAATTAGAAATGATACTTCAAAATGCATTTAATTAAAGCAGTGGTGATTAGAAAAAATCAAACAAAAGTTTCCATGCGCTTTCTCCAAAAAGAGGAGCTCCTTGAGGCCAGAACGTTACTAACACTTATAACAAAATGGAGACATTTCTAGAAAAGGGTGAAGTGTCCTCATGTTTCTGATATTTTTACCAGCCTGGTGCAAGTATGACTTTACATTAAATAGAGAAATGCTAGCAAGGGGCCATTTAAAAGCATCTACAGAGAAATTAGGCTTCTATAGCCACACCAACTTTCAAAATTCACGAATCAGCTGTCAGGGTGCAAACTTTGTCTATCTGCAAAAGGCGAGCTTTTAGTTAACAATGACATACAGATGGCTAAAACACGTTATGATTAAAAATGTTAGCATAACTTTAGTTTCAACATTTTCCCACTCTTGTGCTTTGTACCTCATTTTAGTTTTATAGTTTTATTAATATTGGACCTTCGCCATTACAGTTATTTCCTGCTCTTCCCTCGTTTCCCTCCTTTTTAATTCAATGCAAACCGTTATTTCTTCATCCTTAGAATAATTTAAAGGGGTAGAGAAAGAGCAAACCAGGATAGAACATGGGAAATATCCTTTATTGGGGGATTTAATACCAACACAGAAATAATGGCAAAAGAGAAGCTTAAAAGCTCAAGAGACAACGTTTTAATAACTTAACTGACCATTCAGGGTTAACAGCAATAGCAGGCAGTTGATTTACTTGGCTACAAATGCGGATACATTGTCTGCAAGTTGTATATAAAATAACATTCAGTTCTGATGTTAGCCCAGAAACCACCATTAGCAGCCAGTTCAAAGTCAAAGGCCATACTCTTCAGTAAGGTGACAAATCTCTGTGGGCCTGTTCAGTGTTAATACTTAAATACTTCTGCAGTTGCATTTGTTCTTCACTTAAGACCGGCCACCATTCAGTACTCTTTTTATTAAGCCGACTATCACATAGTTAAGAAACAGTATTTCAAAGAACCTGGACGGCTCTAAAATGTTCTTTCTGTTTGTAATGTTTATTTGAAATCGAATTATAGGAGAGACTGAGTGCGAGAAGGCAGGGGCGCCATACCCAGGATAATAGAACCCAGGTAAGGAAAGAGGCGATCAGCTTGAGGGTGTTTTTCTGTATGCCAATGTTGTAGAGTCTGGCGATGTTGGTTTGGTGGGAGACTGTGTCGAACATAGCGGAGAGGCCGAGGAGGATCAGAATCACAGTTTCTCCACAGCCAAGGAGAGATCTGATATTGTCTATTGCAGTGACCAGCTTGGTCTCACTGTTGTGGTTGGCATGGAAACCTGATTATGAGGGGTCAAGTAGGTGGTTTTGTTCCAGGTGTTTGGTGAGTTGTTGGTTGATTGCCTTCTCGAGTACTTTGGCCAGGTAGGGAAGCAGGGAAATTGGTGGATGATTTTTGAGATCGCTGGAGTTGGCATAGGTCTTCTTTAGGAGGGGTCTGACCTCTGTGCTTCCATCTGTCCAGGAAGGCTTCCATGGAGATGAAGGTGGTGTTGATGCTGGTGAGATTGGTGCTGAGTGGGATGGTTCCAATTTTGAAGAGTTGGTGGGGGCAGGGGGCAGTCAGCGTACCAGAGTGGATGGAAGACACAATGGCCTTGGTGGTCTGAGTTGTGAAGAGAGACCAGGTGTTGATAATTTGGCTTGTGGGTGTTAGTTGGTTGAAAGACATGGGTTGGGGGTTGAAATTGCTGTAGATGGAGGCGATCATGGTATGGAAGTATTCCTAGAGGAAGTCACAGTGTTCTTGGGAGGAGTGGGTGGTGTTCTCTGAGGCTGTTGGATAGGAGAATTCCTTTAATTTTTTTGAAGACCTCCTTCGTGTGGTTGGCTGTCGTGTTGATGCAGGCTGTGATGGCTGCCTCCTTGGCTTCCTTGATGCATAGGTGATAGTTGCTGAAGGCGGCTCTGGCAGAAGGGTTCTTTGTGGGGTGCCATTTTTTCTCGAGTCAGTAGCAGCTGCGCTTGATGGTTCTGAGCTCTGGGGTGTACCAGCTGGCGTGTTTTGAGGTTTTGTGTTTTTTTGCTGGTTTCATCTGGGTGTCTCGTTCAGTGCAGTTGGTGATTGTAGGAGGCTGGCCTGGCTTGTAGTGGGTACCAGGGGGTACTTACACTTTGTACCAGGTCCAGTTATCCCTTATTAGTGTAGAAGAGGTGTCTAGCAGCTTAGGCTGATAGAAAAGGTAGCTTAGCAGAGCAGCTTAGGCTGAACTAGGAGACATGCAAAGCTCCCACTATACCACTGGTGTCATATGCACAATATCATAAGAAAACACAGTACACAGATATACTAAAAATAAAGGTACTTTATTTTTATGACAATATGCCACAAGTATCTCAGTGAGTACCCTCAGTATGAGGATAGCAAATATACAGAAGATATATGTACACAATACCAAAAATATGCAGTAATAGCAATAGAAAGCAATGCAAGCAATGTACAGTCACAATAGATTGCAATGGGAGCACATAGGTATAGGGGCAACACAAACCATATACTCCAAAAGTGGAATGCGAACCACAAATGGACCCCAAACCTATGTGTGCTTGTAGACGGTCGCTGGGACTGTAAGAAAACAGTGAGGGTTAGAAAAATAGCCCAACCCAAGACCCTGAAAAGTAGGTGTAAAGTGCACCTAAGTTCCCCAGAGACACAGAAGTCGTGATAGGGGAATTCTGCAAGGAAGACCAACACCAGCAATGCAACAAAGGTGGATTTCCGGACGAGAGTACCTGTGGAACAAGGGGACCAAGTCCAAGTGTCGCAACAAAGTCGAGATTGGGCAGATGCCCAGGAAATGCCAGCTGAGGATGCAAAGAAGCTGCCACCGGATGGTAGAAGCTGTGGATTCTGCAAGAACGAAGAGGACTAGGAACTTCCCCTTTGGAGGATGGATGTCCCACGTCGTGAAGAAGCTTGCAGAGGTGTTCCCACGCAGAAAGCCTGCAAACAAGCCTTGCTAGCTGCAAGGGTCGCGGTTAGGGTTTTTGGATGCTGCTGTGGCCCAGGAGGGACCAGGATGTCGCCAATTGCGTGAGAAGACAGAGGGGGCGCCCAGCAAGACAAGGAGCCCTCACAGAAGCAGGCAGCACCCGCAGAAGTGCCAGAACAGGCACTAAGAAGAGGAGTGAACCGGAGCTCACCCGAAGTCACAAAAGAAGATCCCACGATGCCGGAGGACAACTCAGGAGGTTGTGCACTGCAGGTTAGAGTGTCGGGACCCAGGCTTGGCTGTGCACAAAGGAAATCCTGGAAGAGTGCACAGCCGCTGGAGCAGCTGCAAATCACGCGGTACCCAGCAATGCAGTCTAGCGTGATGAGGCAAGGACTTACCTCCACCAAACTTGGACTGAAGAGTCACTGGACTGTGGGAGTCACTTGGACAGAGTTGCTGAGTTCCAGGGACCACGCTCGTCGTGCTGAGAGGGGACCCAGAGGACAGGTGATGCAGTCTTTTGGTGCCTGCGGTTGCAGGGGGAAGATTCCGTTGACCCACTGGAGATTTCTTCCGAGCTTCTAGTGAAGAGAGGAGGCAGACTACCCCCACAGCATGCACCACCAGGAAAACAGTCGAGAAGGCGGCCGGATCAGCGATACAAGGTTGCAGTAGTCGTCTTTGCTACTTTGTTGCGGTTTTGCAGGCGTCCAGAGCAGTCAGCGGTCGATTCCTTGGCAGAAGGTGAAGAGAGAGATGCAGAGGAACTCTGATGAGCTCTTGCATTCGTTATCTAAAGAATTCCCCAAAGCAGAGACCCTAAATAGCCAGAAAAGGAGGTTTGGCTACCTAGGAAGGAGGATAGGCTAGCAACACAGGTAAGAGCCTATCAGAAGGAGTCTCTGACATCACCTGCTGGCACCGGCCACTCAGAGCAGTCCAGTGTGCCAGCAGCACCTCTGTTTCCAAGATGGCAGAGGTCTGGAGCACACTGGAGGAGCTCTGGGCACCTCCCCTGGGAGGTGCAGGTCAGGGGAGTGGTCACTCCCCTTTCCTTTGTCCAGTTTCACGCCAGAGCAGGGCTGGGGGATCCCTGAACCGGTGTAGACTGGCTTATGCAGAGATGGGCACCATCTGTGCCCATCAAAGCATTTCCAGAGGCTGGAGGAGGCTACTCCTCCCCAGCCCTGACACCTTTTTCCAAATGGAGAGGGTGTAACACCCTTTCTCTGAGGAAGTCCTTTGTTCTGCCTTCCTGGGCCAAGCCTGGCTGGACCCCAGGAGGGCAGAAACCTGTCTGAGGGGTTGGCAGCAGCAGCAGCTGCAGTGAAACCCCGGGAAAGGTAGTTTGGCAGCACCCTGGTCTGTGCTAGAGACTCGGGGGATCATGGAATTGTCTCCCCAATGCCAGAATGGCATTGGGGTGACAATTCCATGATCTTACACATGTTACATGGCCATGTTCGGAGTTACCATTGTGACGCTGTACATAGGTAGTGACCTATGTACAGTGCACGCGTGTAATGGTGTCCCCGCACTCACAAAGTCCGGGGAATTTGCCCTGAACGATGTTGGGGCACCTTGGCTAGTGCCAGGGTGCCCACACACTAAGTAACTTAGCACCCAACCTTTACCAGGTAAAGGTTAGACATATAGGTGACTTATAAGTTACTTAAGTGCAGTGGTAAATGGCTGTGAAATAACGTGGACGTTATTTCACTCAGGCTGCAGTGGCAGGCCTGTGTAAGAATTGTCAGAGCTCCCTATGGGTGGCAAAAGAAATGCTGCAGCCCATAGGGATCTCCTGGAACCCCAATACCCTGGGTACCTCAGTACCATATACTAGGGAATTATTAGGGTGTTCCAGTATGCCAATGTGAATTGGTGAATTGGTCACTAGCCTGATAGTGACAATTTGTAAAGAGAGAGCATAACCACTGAGGTTCTGGTTAGCAGAGCCTCAATGAGACAGTTAGGCATCACACAGGGAACACATATACATAGGTCACAAACTTATGAGCACTGGGGTCCTGACTAGCAAGGTCCCAGTGACACATAATAAACATACGCAAAACATAGGGTTTTCACTATGAGCAATGCGCCCTGTCTAGCAGGATCCCAGTGAGACAGTGAAAACGCCTGACATATACTCACAAACAGGCCAAAAGTGGGGGTAACAAGGCTAGAAAGAGGCTACTTTCTCACAGTGATCCATGCAGAGAACTTCTGGATGGCTTGGTCAAGGTCTGATGATGCTTCGAATTGGGTGGTGCTCAGGGTCTGTGTCCACTGTGTCTCGGTTACCTTGCTCCAGCTGCAATGGGAGGAGCTGTGACTCTTGGAGATGGAGTGTTTTGTGTCAGAGATCATGAAGTGGATGATGGAGTAGTTGGTTCAGGTGAGTTCTGTGACGTGGCTGAATTTGATTATTTTGCTGGCGGTGAACATGGCGTCAAGACCGTGACCGACTTTGTGCGTGGGTTTGGTGACCAGTTAAGTGAGACCAATGTTTTTTAGGTTCTCAAGGGGAGTGGTGGAGTGGGCTTTGTTGGGGTTATCGATGTGGAAATTAAGGTTTCTGAGTAGGACGTAGTGGTAGGACTCGATGGCTAGTGGTCTGATGAGGTTAGAGTATGTGTCACAGAAAGCTGGTCGGAGTCCCTGGGGTCTGTATACAAGTGGGCCTTGTATTGTGTTCTTGGTGTCGATCTGTAGTTGGAAGGTGAGGTGTTCCATGAGAGGTGTGGGGTCGGTGATGGTGCATCGGATGGTTTCTTTGAAGATGATGCTGAGGCAGTCTTGTGTATCATCTTGGAGCCATCGGGAGTTGCAGTGGTGATGTTGGGATTCGAGAAGGGATTGAGACAGGTTTCTGTGATGAAGGCAACATCAGGGGAGAGGGTAGTGATGGTGTCCCAGATTTCTGTGGCATGCTTGCAGAGGGTTCAGGCGTTGAGCAGGATGCATTGGAGGGGTTCCAGGTTGTTTGTGGTCTTGAGGGCGGAAGTGGTGCTGGGTCGCATGTGGGCTGGAGGACCTGTGTTGCATGAGAAGTGGCAGTGGTGGCAGGTGAAAGGTCCTTTGGGTGGTTTGCGGGAAGGACGGGTGGCAGCAGTTGTTCCGGTGACTGGGGTCCAGTGCCAGGAGCTCCTTGGCAGTGTAGCGGCAGATGGTGGGAAGGCCAGGTGTCTCGGAGCTGGACGTGGTCCAAGCATGGCGGGCACAGACGGGCTTGACTTTGGCACGCCAGTGGCACGCCAGCTGTGCACCTCCGCTTTGGCCTCCATTAAATAGGTCCTGGGGGAAGGGCAGGTAAGTGAGTGGTGGTAAGCAGGAGGTGGGACATGGTGAGAAGAGAGGAGAATGAACAGGAGAATAAAGCAGAAGAGAGAGAAAAGGAAGCAGATTTACTGCTCAACAGTATTATAAAAATAGTGCTTTTTATGCTAACCACCCTTAAATTACATTCCTCTGTTTCTAAACAGTCCAATATAAATATTCAACATCAATATCATGAATTTCAGGAAGATCTCCATCTATTGGATACACAACGATTTAAAGCGTTCCGGGCAGCCAACATATGCTTCGCCTCTTTTCACTAGCAGATCTGAGACTTTTCCAAGGCTCTTAGGTATCTCAAATTTGTATAGGTTCAGAAAAGATCTTTAGTATATGAAGTGCCTCAGGGGTTCTGGCAATATCAATTTGAGCAACTAGTTTAAAGTGACTTTTAGACAACTGATTTAAAGTGGTCATTAGATCACAAATTGGAAGCTTTATTCTTCTCTTGATTGGCCGTACACGCGTTATGCTCCAGAGTGGGTCACTGCAGTCAACTGCTCAGGCTCTATATGCCTACAGACGTGACCACCATATTATTCACCAGTGGCAGTAGCAAGAGTACATCCTGCTGTTAGGATTAGGGTGTGCATTGAGAAGTTTCGTTTTTCAGGTTCTCATATGTTTGATAGAATTCTAGTGAAGGGAGAGGAGTAGAAACAGGAGCCAGAACACTAGGGTTTTTGTGTTGTCCATTGACACTCAGGAGTAGTTCAGTCAAACCTCTTCCACTGACCAAGATGGTCCCAACTGAAACAGAAGGTGTCCTTAGGTTAGGCACATCCACCCCATCCGTTTGACACCTCCCTTTCTGTCTTTCCTGTGTTGCCAAACCATGATTTACAATATTAATTAAATATACCGTTCCAATAAGGGTCATGGATAGTATTTTAAATACCTTGGATCCAACTAAATTGAGGGAAGCATTCGCTCGTTGAAGCACAAGCCCTCGACCACCGTAAAGGTGGTATGCCTCTTCGTCAGGCTGTGGACCTTGTTGTGCCAATGCTGCAATGCCAAACAGGCCTCTCTAGGCGGCTATTGGCCAGAGAGGTTTAGCACAAAACCAATTGCAAAAATGCAACCTGGGTGGCCCAAAACTCTTGCAACTAACTAGGAAGATTGGTTGGCTAAAATCAAGGCTGTAATGGCTGCACCGTGCATTTCTTTGGGGGTCTGGAAAGGTAGGGGCGCTTTTGTTACTGGCGGTGGTTTTGTTGCAGTGCAGCAGTTTTAAAAGGACTACAGAGTTCCTTAAGTATCCACCAGTTTGCAGGCAACAATAAAAGTGCAAAGATAATTCAGGTAATTATTGCACCTTCTTGAGCGAGTTTGGAGTTTCTTCTAGTGGCAGTTTTGACTCATTTAAGGTAGCAGAAAGGGTTAATATGCTTGCTGCAAAGAACATGTACTATTCAAATTACAGAACAGTATTTTATGTGTGTAGCTCTGTGGGATAGTGCTTTTGTCATAAAGATCCTTTTGTTACTGTAAAGTTCATAAATTACAATTATAATATAGCACAGTGAGCTGTGAACTGCTCTCTAAGAGCTGCAAGCAAACTGCATGGTACAGGTTAGAAAGTCATGTTTTTTCTCAGTCTTTAATTATCCTAATTTAGCTAAAAAGAGTTTGGGTAGAAATAAATTATTAGTAAAGTCAACCCTAACTACTGTGTTATGTTCTGAATCCTGAGTGTAGGCTTCCCCAGACCAAGTAGTCGTAAAAACACCTACCATTTTAAGTGACGTGAATCCTACACCTTGTAGTCCCCTTTGTCTTGTATAACATATACTATATACAGATTTACACGTTATGTTCATTGTATGTATGTGTGTGTGATGTAAAGTCCTCCAGCACCCTATTCTTTTGAGAGAGGTGCTGTAGAACAAATTAAATACATGTGAGAGAGGTTTTAAGGAGAGACGAGGGGGACTGTTAAAAGGTGATGGTGAAAGAATCATTGAAGAGCCCAAGTAAAAATTGCCATATCATGGTGCCCTGTAAGGTCATCATTTACCATAGTTTAAAACTAATACAACTGAATATATCATGAGATAATAATTGAATATATAATGAAAATTGTGTTGTAAAATGCACACTTTTTGCAATTTTTTCCAAATTGTCTTGGAGGGGATAACCCCCTTAACCCCATTGAAGAGGTCAGACTCACTTATTATGTGCCCTATGGGGGCTGGTTTTATAAAAGTTGATAGGGCTGCTTTCGGTTCCCTGTCCGGTCCTGGATAAAAATGTATAGACTCCTAATAGTCCCTTCTGTTCATTTCCAGACACTATGCTAAGGTTAAAAACACATCAAAAAATGCACAGGAAATAATGTTCCTTGTATTTTACGTAGGTGATTATTGGGTGATAGATAGTCTAAAGGATTTTGGTTAAGGAATTGATCAACATGTTTCATCATTTTTATATCCCTCAGGATCTACAGCAGTTCATCAGGACCTTACACCAGCTACCTAATCCTTTTTTTCTGGTGGAGTTCCTGCACTACTTACAGAGCAAGTGAACCCCCACCTCTACCCAGGACCCCAATCGGAATGGTTTACTTCAATAATATTATTTCATTTTAGGGAGAGTGTATACTGGACCAACATTTCTCCCACTCTGCCTTAATTTAAGGCCAAACAATGATTTGCCATAGCGGCCAATTCTGACAAGCCTTTCTTTACCAATCCACTCAAATTGAACACAACTGTTCTGTCTTAGGAACCATCCCTTAAATGTAAGTGTTCATTATGACTTCTATAGCTCTCTGAGTATCTGAATGGAGGTCAAATGTATCCTCCAACTAATCTAGATAGTAAGAGTTTGATTCTTCCTTATTGTGCTTGCAATTAATTATTTCAGCCCAATCAGTTTTACTCTGGTACATTTCTATCACTATATTAACAAGGATGTCTTTAGCCGGTTGTAAAGTATTACTACACTTAGGAGTCTGCTCTAGCTTCTTGGCTTCTGACCTCTGCCTACATTAAACTCCTCAGTGACTGAGTAACATTGGCCCAATTAAGATTGTAACCATACAAAATGGTGGAGAGCTCTTTGTTAATTTTTTACGGATCATCTCTAAACTTCAGGAATTGTCAGGTTATGTTGAGCAGGTCTGTGATTGACAATGGTACTGTGAACTTTCCTCCATCTGCTTCCCCAGGTACTGCTGTATAGGGTGACACAGCCGCATTTTTTGCTAAGGCAACCTCACTGTTGTCCCCACTCATTCTTTGGAGTGTTCCTATTAAGTTATCCACGTCCTCCTTTCTGTACTTCTGTCTTTCCTTTCTATTCCCTTTCTGAGGCTGTTGCAAGTAGTATCGAAGGAAGACAGTTGTCTGCTGTGACTGCTAGTTTCAGGATAGAATTCTGCCAACTGTGTCTAACAGCAGGCAGCAGGCAACTGGCAACTGAACCTGGATTGGACTCTCCTGTTGGCCTCTGCCTGCTACCCGGTGAGACTCTGTGTGCCTCCCCTGAGGACCTCAGGGGGTTTATAAGAATATTCATAGATTTCCCATTGCTACTATGTGTCAATTTCGTAAAGAGCATATTAATGTAAACAAATGCTTTTAAAAAACAATTCTTGATCAAATATTTCTACTTTTATTTATTCCTTTAACCCCCCTTTACACTCCTTGTGCCCACCACCTGGCACCTCTCTTTGAACCTACTCACGATACAATCCAACCCTTGTGCCTCAGTCTCCCTCAGTAGAAAGGACCTTCCCCAGAATGGAAATCAGCCCAATTTTAGCTGCCTGTTCACATATAAATACGCTCTCAGCTGGTCCCTTCCCCAGTTAACTTGTCAACATTAAAATTTGTACATAAGAAAGAAAGCAACCCAAGCCCTATTCTGAAAAACAACGAGGATGTCCCATCACAAGGTGTCTAAGAACTCTTTTGCCTTCATGTTTTAGGAGAATCTGAGTGTAAAATGCAACTTTCCCCTAAAATCTGTGTTTGTCAACTCCTGTGAATAAATTAGATACAAACTCCATTTTCCCAATGTGATTGAAAATAAGTAAAAGAAAAACATAAGACAAATTATTTTTTTATTAGTCTCATGTCTACAATGACTTAGTAAAGTTGTTGCCTTACCAACCTAAACGATTTGGCCATTGTGAATGGCTGGCTGAATGTTTTCCTTCATGCAAAGCCTCCTGCACCTCTGCTGGAGTAAAAGGATTCACCTCGCAGTAGCCAAGTACCCACCCTCCAAGGAATTTTTCCCCACACTAGCTAAATATGGCTGCTCATGGCACTCATAACACTTATTTCCAGGGGCAACTAGTGAACTTTGAAAATGGTGGGGCATATTGGCAAAAATGAGTCTGCTATGACCTTCAACAATGCATAGTTTGAAAATCCACAGTATCTTCTTTGTTCATAAGCTTAATTATCTTTTTCCAGCCTTATTTTCTGTAGTCAATGTCACTGCATTTTAACTTAAAATTTTCTTGATTGCATTGAATGCAGTGCAATGTTAAAGGATGATTTGTAACTTTGTTTTGGATAGCATTGTAGTTTTGTATCCTGGGTGTCAAGGGTTGTAACGTGCCTCCACAAATAGTGTGCCGTGCAGGCATTTATCATCTTCATCACAGTGCTCTTAAAGTCAGACGTTTAGTAATTCTTGAAAGTTAAGCTAATTTATCTGCAGTTTGATCAGTCCCTTGATGTACACAGTTTAAGGAAGGTTATAACCTACAGAGTTGTGCAAGGCACCATGTCATTCATGGACTCTCTTTGTCGACATTCAATAACGTATTATTTTTTTCCTATTATTTGACCCGGATTATAAATCTCCATTTAGCACGATGCTCGTCATTGGAAAGTGCTTCTCCGTGAAGTGTTTGACATAAAATGACAGCCAAAGTGTTTCCTCTTCCTTATACAGATTACGATTAATTACGAAACGCGTTGTTTCTCACAGTTCGTTATGTCGTTTGGAGAATCATATTGGATTGTGAGTGTAGGTATACTGATTCGATGTATCTCAACCTTTTGACAGCAGCAGTTTATCATTTCTGATGAATTTCTATACATGTTTTTTTTTTTTTATCATCGGTACACTTTTACCAACATTTACACTTCATCCCCAGCTGTTTGTTGTCGCTGGTTTAGCAAGACCGTATATGTATGTTGGTAATATGAATACTAAAGTGTGGATAATAATGGTGAATTATTCAAATAACTATTCTCTTCAGGGGCCTTTTGTGGGTTAAATGTGACTGCCTAGAGGAGAGGGCCCAGTGAGATTTTTCAGCAAGTTTTAATTATCTGAAATGGTAAATCTATTGTTATTGACAGTTTGTAACATTGATTAAACCTTTTGTCTTCAGAAGTGTGCTTTAACTTTTTGTCTTTTCTTTTGATGGATCATAATTGTATCCTTGATAACATTCTGTCTGCGGTTTGATATATTCTATTGGATGAGAAGTTCCTCTATGTCCTTAATAAATTTATTTCCATTTTCCCCGCTTACTTTTTCTTTTTTCTCCTACCCAAATGTTGACACATTGTGATGTAAAGTGATGACGCTTTGCTGGTAAAATTAGGGTGACAATAGTTTGTGTCTTGCTACTACTGTCCAGGATGCAATTTTGACCTGTTTGAAAGTTTTCCAAAACTCTTTCTAGTGTGCTTTGCTGATCTTTACAGATAGATATAGACAGCAAACCACACACGTTCCTGACCGCATTCATGTTTAAATGAGAATACAAGTGTGAAATAGGTCTTTGTTGAAATGATTTTGATGCAGGTCAATAGATGTGCTGATTTAGGAGCTGCAGTGCTAATGAAAAAGAGTAGAGTTCCTAATGAGTTGATGTTTGGTTGATTGTAGCCTTAAAATCTATCAAGGATTCAAGTATGAGTGCACATTTATTGGTTAAATCTTGAAAAGTACCAGCTGCAGCTTCACTTTCTACAAAACGCAAAATAAGTATGGGAAACACAGATAAAATGGACAAACATTATGGCAAAAAGAAATACCATGCAACCGAGATGCTGTCTGTTGTAGTTTGTCTTCTTCTTTTCTTGTTATTTCCTAGTTACACAACAAAATATTTCTCTAGTTTTATATCCAAGTGAAATTTAACAGATCAATCTTTTGTATTTGCTTGGCACACCAGTGCTCGACAGGAGCTCAATGAATACTATGATTCTACTAAGACAAAGACATTTTCTCACTTATATGGGCCTTGAGAAACTGAACAAATAATCAAGATATCACAATATATGTTGGCATAGTTTTGATTGATATTCTTAATGTATTCTCTGAACACTTGAGGTTGTTAAGGGGTCTTTTGGGTGTTGACCTGTATCTTCTAGTAATAGAGTCGAGGGGGTTCATGAGTAAAGTGATGTTAGCTATGTTCTTAATCTGTATAAGTACTGCAGACCTTAATATTTGAACTTGGCTGCAGAACCACCACATATGGGAAATCATTCCTCTGGTGCATTGAGAGTGTCAGCATTCTGAGGGCGAACCATAGATGGCTGCCAGGCAAACTGAGCTTAGGTACCATCACAGGAGTATTTTGTAGCTATTATCTTTGTAGGCAGAGCAAATGGAAGAGGACTTTGCTTACGTCCAGGTATGTAGCCGTGAGGTGTCACCTAGTTCGAGATTCCTAATTCTTCCTCCCATTTCAGAGCATACAAAGGTTTAGCCTCTCGAGTCGGGGTTTGAGGAGATGATAAAAAAGAAGTAATACCTTTCCTGGTTGGATGGTCCCTCAGATATGCTTGTGTGGGCATATGGGCTCATCGTACTTGAGGGAAGGTAGAGACAAAGAATGCTCAATGCAATAGTTTAAGCCTGTATAGTGGATTTGGATCTAATGCAAAATGACGAGCCAGGGCACTGGATGAAAGAGGTTTACCTTTAGAGTAAAGGTCGGCCAACATGGCTATCTTGCCAGTGAAACATCTATGAATCACTGCATTTGACTTTCACAGAAGGAATTCAGGATTATTTAGAACAGAAAACATCAGGGAGGGATAAGATGTAGGGCCAGAACAATAAACACTGGCCAACCAGTGTGTTAACATGATTTGTGTGGAAGGTAACAAAGAAGAATCATGTAAATTGTGCCTTGGGAGCCAAGTCAATATGTGTATAGGGCTATTCATGAAATGTGCCTCAATCCATACCCATAGATTCCCAGAGTTAGGTCTAAAAGAAGGCAAAGCTGTGCTGCCCTGATGTTGCAATCAATCTGAGGAAATCCAAAGGCACCTGCTGACTTGGGTCTGCACATTGTTTTGTAAGTGATTCATTTTGAGGCAGGCAAGTCTACCGAACTAGAGAGATCCAGTGTGCCTCACTCATAAAGGTCTCTAAAAGATTATCCAAAAGGGGGAAGTGGGGAAATGATGGCTTCAAACAGATCCTCATTTTGAGCCAAAGATGTGACGTCCAGGTATTCGAGGAATGAAGGGGATCTAGTCATGCCAAGTGACGCCAAAAGGAACGTCGTCTGTGGAGACGAGATGGTAGTGGAAGTTCCAAGGCAACAGATTTGGAAAAATTGATTTTACCTGGAGATCCAAGCAAAGGAGTCAAGTTTGTAAATCAGAGCTGGAAGGGTAGTTTCCAGGTTGGTCAAAATGCAGAGGATGTCAGGATGTCATCCGCAAACAATATCCGTTTATATGTGGATCTGCCTACCTGAAGGCCCTTGATCAAGGGATTATGATGTATTTTCCAGACCATGGTGGTCCAGACCCAGGGCAAAGATGCTAGAAGAGAGCGATCATCCCTGTTGGATGCCCCTCCCAAGGAAAATCTAAGGGCTCTCATGGTTATTAACACTGAGTTCGGTAGATGGCTTAACAAAGTTAATTTTGATGTATGCCTTTATCTGGGGGCTGTAAGATGTCCTATCCAGCACTTTAAGTGTGTATCACCAGTGCAGATGATTGAACATCTTCTCAGCATCCAAAGAAAGAAGAATCATATGAGTATTGGTGTCTTAAGCTATCTGACATATGTTAAGTGCCAGTCTGATATTATCTCCCTTTTTGTCTTCCATAGATAAATCCGGCTTTTGTCGGACCGATTGAATGAGGCTATATCATCTCCAATCCAGGACAAAGAATTTTGGTGAAAATTTAGTATTTCATAAAAAAAAGTGCCAAAAGTACAAATAAAGAGAGTGAGAGTAGGAAACGTAGCATGGTGCCACCCCAGTGGAGCGTTGACTTCAGCATTTATATTTTTCAAGTTGTTACTTCTATGAGCAAACTGACGATTTTTCCTGGACCCTATATTCAATTTATCTATTGTCAGTGAACCCTCAACAGCCATACCATTCTGCCTTGCACAGTTCAACTATTTCTACCACCAGAAAATTGATAAGCAACATAAGACTGTTTTGGGTGAATCTCTCTGCTTTACCCCACTTATCAGCCTGAAACTGCATGTGGGATCCAGTCACTCATGCCTCATAGTCTAACATTATATGCATTTTTCCCCATTTACTAGTGTTTGTCAGTTTCATGTCATTTTTAAAATTAACATTTTCTTTTAAATTAAGTGGTTTGGATTTAATGTTGTTTTGGTGCCTCTAAAGCACTTCAGATGCAGTTTCTCTGAGAGAAACCTATTGATTTAAGCCACAGCTGCCAAGGGTAGGTTCAGGATTCCTCATTGACAGCTACATTCCACTTCTTGGGAACTGGGTTACTAAACATTGTGGAAATGCATACATTGCTCCACCACCTAGTTAATTATCCAGCTCTTCACAGCATGTTAGTAGCGTCTACTGAGTGGTTAACTACCACATGCAGTGTTATAGGGGAGTTTGAAAAATCTGCCTTCTCTTCATACAAGTTATATTCCTTGGGCAAGAAGAAGCATCACATTGTGTAAGTGTTTAAACATTTTGCATTGTGATTGGAACATGATTTGCCTAAATAACGGTGGTTCTGGTTAGACTAGCATAATGAACTTTATGGCACAGACTAGGTTATTAATTTTGGAATTGGGAAACCTCCCAAATTAATAAACACAATTTGGGTAGGTCAAAACAGCCCAGAGAGAATTCTCTGCTGTGTTTATTTCAAGCAGTATCAACAATTTTAAAATAAACAACACAACACAATGAAAGTCTCAACCAATTTTAAACACTAGAGAAATATGTATTGAACACAAATAGACCAACATAATCAAAATGGGAGAGCAGTATAAATGAATTTTCAAGGTTTTTTTAGTCAACAACATCAAGAATGAGGAAGGCACCTTTGAACAATAACAGCTCATGGTTTACCGGGACCAAGGCATGATTTCAGGCTTACTATATTAGAGCAGCAGTCAGCTACGCCAAGCAGGTTGCCTCCATAAAAGTTTATACTTTTAGACCTCTAAAATGGAAGTCAATATCTTCTAGCAGGGCAATGTCAAAGACTGAGGTCAGCGAGGGTCATTTGAACTTGTGTACATTGTAATCGACCTCGCAATGAAGCCTTTGATTATGATGCCAAAAGCTCCCACGTTGCCAAAATTGGATTTCATGGCTTCTGAAGGTACTTCACCTATTGAATAGATTTGACAACTTGCCCAGGTCCAATGTCTTACCTTTTGACTTTGGGCATGATTTAGATTTCAGCGGATGAGTTACTCCATCACAACGTTGATGGATATCCCATCCGAAATATAAATTCCATCTTTTCCTATGGGACTTATATTTTGCCGGCCAGGATATCCGTCACCGTTGTGCCAGGGTAACCCATCTGCCAAAATCTAAATCAGACCCTTAGTCACTTGTTTGGAAGTTGAAATCCACCAGTGGGTAAATAAGAAGCTGTAGCCCACCAGGACTCAATAAGGCAGAATATGTTTACTGCAAGGTCCAGCTGAACCTTTTTCAGTGTGACAAAAAGCTCAGAAGACAAACATGATCTTGTCTGCTAGAGTGCGACCTTCCTGTGCAAAACTAAGTCAAATTTTTCTCCAACTGCATAGAAAGTTCCCACTTGCCATACCAGTAGACCCTGGTTTCTCTGGAGCGGTGTCTAAAGACCAGGTTCTCTTGAGCAATGTCTGCCTTAGGTTCCTGTCTTCTGTAGAGTAAGGAGTCTTTCTGCTTTGTGTCCCTGTAACATGCACACAGGTGGTCAATCGCCTGACCCCTGTAGAGCAATTCCTGAGGGCCAGCATTAGTCAGAAGTCCTTGAGTGAGTCGTCTTCTTCCAGAAGGAGTCTGGAATTCTTTTCTAACAGATCTTTCTGTAGGTGGAGTCTTGCTAGGTCCATGAATGTTCTGAGTAAGTGGTGGCTGAGGTGCCAGGCTTATCCTGTGCAGTAGCCAGAGTCCAGAGAACATCTGCCACCCAATCCAAACTATTTTCTTTCAGTGCCCCTCCTCCTTTACAGCACCTCCTCTTCGCCGTGCTGTAAAGTTATGAAAGAGCCTCTGTTTCAATCTGGCAGAACCCTTCAGCCATATGTAGGCTTGACTTCAACTTCTTACCCACTCCCTTTTCTATATGACCTCTCTTTGCATCTGCGAGAGTACAAACTGTGGGTGCAGTGTGTCTGTCTATTAGGACCTGGGAAGGAAATAGGGGAGTCCTCTCTGTATTTCCATGCCCAGAGATCGTGTTAAGGCATCCTTTGTTCTGCCAACTGTTCCTGTCCAAACTTTTTAACCAATCCCTGCTACTTGTGCAACAGTTAAAACCACATTGTCCTTCCTGGGCACAGACCATTGTCTTCTGGGCCTGCATTGTTAACTCTTCCAGTCAAGGATATGTACTACAACTCTAGATGTGTGATGCTTGGTAGAGTTAGTTTTAAGCTATTTCTGGATCAGGCAGTCTAAAGTGCATTTATCCTAAATTTAATTATCCACATAAATGGTCAAAAATCTTATTTCACCATTGAATCAGATTTTGAAAATTAAGTAGGAAACAACTCGGGAGGACTTTGCTGGCATTTTTCAAGATGGAGATATGAAATTAAATAATGTAGTCACACCTACACCTGTCCTATGGAAAATGAAGCCCGACCTAGATAGTGAAGTAGCTTTAATGCCTGAGTCACTGCCAGGACACACATTGTACACGGGGTGTGTGCCACTTTATATATTAGGCATTCTGCTTTGTGAGCATACAAGGTGCACATGAAAGGATCTGTTAATAAAATATAAAAGTGGGTTTTCCAAATGTAAAAGACACTCTTCCTTGTCATGTGTTATTGTAGTACGTTTAAACTGCTGGCCAGGCAGAGCACAAGGGTGCTCTTGATAGACTAATAGTTTTGAAATATATATGGGTGATGTAAATACATACTGCAGCTGACATATGACATTTGACCTTCCATGTCATAATTGCATGTTTGGCACCATCTACAATGGCCTTACAGGGGAGTTAACAAGGCCACCTAGGGAGTTCCATCACACTGCACATGTTTTATGGGAAGCATAGGAATATTGCTACTTTTTAGCAGAGGTAAAGCACACTGAGTTTCAAAATAAGAAAAATCAGACAGGAAAACAATGGGGATACCGTACAACAATTACATCATTTCTTATATCTACACAGTTCCCTTCTGTGTCTCAACAACTCAGAAATACCTCTTGAAACAACTGCCTGCTTCCGTTCCACACAGGACTAATAAGCCAATATTTGCATTGTTGCATGGCATTTTGATAGGGATAAATATGTAGCATTACATATTCCATAGTAAACACTTACACCAATGTAGGTGAAGCATACTTTTCGGATATATATGAAGACAAACAACATGCATAACAGACATGAATCTTATACACAGAAAGTTAGCATGATAACTCTTGGACAGTGAACATCCTGGCACTAGAATTGGGATGCAACTGACATTGATGCTGTGAATACACAGGACCATGGAAACATGAATGCAAACAGTTGGATAGTAAGACTTGGGCTTCTCACAGAGACACACATTCAAGCAGACAGGGAGACAAAGGCTCACAGTGGGATATAAATTCACAAAAAAGGGCACTATGCAAGGAGAGACACTCGCTGGTACCGGTAAACATTTGCATGATCAAAGGGAGAAGGTAAATAATGACTAAGAGTTGAGGACATTAAGACACAAACTTGCTTATGGTAACAGAAGAGTCAGTTGTGGTAAGTTCAAGGTCATAATGCTAGATGCCTCCCACCCCTTGCTACTAGGACAACTCACATTTAATTTAGAATTAAACAGTTGGGATGAGGAGAGACCTAACAGCACCAACAGACCATGATATTATACATTTTGTGTGCTATGGATACATCAAGGAGCTTAGCATACATACAACAAAGTAGGGTGTCTAAAATCCACAACTAACAAAATAGTAAATTCACTGATTTTATGCCAGAATATGGATTTAATCAGGATACCTTGTTCCAACTGATGCAACAGCTGTGACATCCACAGTGTATCAGTAATTTGAAGTTATAAGCAAAATAACGGATATTTTGAACATACATATCTTAGAAATGTATGTGCTAGCTAAAAACAATATAAATTATAACTTTTGAAATATGGTGACTCGGGCCCTGATTTAGATCTTGGCGGTTGGTAATACTCCATCACAAATCTGATGGATATCTTGCCCACCGTATTATGATCCCATTATACCGTATGGAATCGTAATACGGTGGATGGGATATCCTGTGATGGAGTAACCCATCCGCCAAACTTTAAATCAGGCCCAGTGTGCTTCAGAGAGTGACTCCCTGTGTCAACCAATGTTATTACTGCCTATCACTGAAATGAAAAATGTTAAATATTGTGTGTGTGTCAGTTCTAACAACTGTCAGGCCAAATGTTTGTGAATGTGCATCTAAACTTCCTCTTTCTAATATAGTTGAAGTTGCCATGTCTTTGACCACTCGTAGATCTGGTAAAGCTCCCTGACCTGACCAGTAACGTGCAGATTTTTTACAAACAGAAAATAACTATTTGTGTCCACTTTTCCTACCCTTGTGACCCAAGGGTAGGTCGCTCCCCCTGCCGCTGCAGCTCCTCCAGGTTCCTGAGTTCCTGAGACCCACCTCACAGTAAGTACCCCCCCCTCCCAGCCCCTCGCTCTGCCCCGCGCTACTCACCCTCTCTCCTGCTCCTGCTTCTTTTCTTCTTTTCTTCTTCTCTGTTCTTCTGTTCTTCCTCCTCGCTCCTCGTCTGTAATCTTCTTCTGTACTCTTCTTTCCCCCGTCTTCACTCTTCTTCTCTTCTTCCTCATCTTCTTCTGTGGTCTTCTGCCCTCTGTTCTTCGTTTTCTGTATCTTCTTCTGTGTTCTTCTGTGTTCTTCTGTGTTCTTCCGGTCTTCCTTTCTTCTCTCCTTCCGGTCTTCTGATCTTCCTTTCTTCTCTCCTTCCGGTCTTCTGTTCTTCTGTTCTTCTGTTCTTCTGTTCTTCTGTTCTTCTGTTCTTCTGTTCTTCTGTTCTTCTGTTCTTCTGTTCTTCTGTTCTTCTGTTCTTCTGTTCTTCGGTTCTTCGGTTCTTCGGTTCTTCGGTTCTTCTTGCCTTCGGTTCTTCTGTTCTTCTGTTCTTCTGTTCTTCTGTTCTTCTGTTCTTCTGTTCTTCTGTTCTTCTGTTCTTCTGTTCTTCTGTTCTTCTGTTCTTCTGTTCTTCCGTTCTTCTTGTCTTCTGCCTTCGGCTCTTCTGCCTCCTCCGTCCTCTTCTCCCCGCGCCTGCTCTCCTGCTCCTGCCTCATTCCCCTCCCCCACTCGCATCCCCCTCTCTATCTCCCCTATCTAACCCGTTCACTATCTACCTCCCTCACTCCTGCTATCTACCTATCTCTCTATCCCACTATCTAACTCCCTCACTCTCCACCTCCTCCTATCTTCCTATCTCTCTATCTATTTCCCTATCTATCGATTTCCCTATCTATCGATTTCCCTATCTATCCATTGTCCCTATCTATTTCTCTATCTCTCCCCCCCTCCCTCACCCCCTCTATTACCTATCTTCCTATCCTCTCACTCTACCTCTCACCCTCACCCACCTCTACAACCCCCCTCCCCTATCTTCTCAACCCTACTCCTATCTTTCTCCCTTATCTCCTAAACCTCCTAACACTCACCCCCCTCCACCCTTAAACCCCCCTCCCCCAGCTCTTCTCACTCTACCTGTCCCCCCCTCCCTCGTGCTTTCCCGCCGCGACCTCCTGCACGCCCCCGCCCCCCAGCTCCCATTCGCCCCCACCTGACCCCTCCCCCCCTCCTACCTCATATGGCGGCCGCTGCGCGATTGCGCAGCGGGCGCGCCGCTGGCGCACCGGAGGCGCGCCAGAGGCAAGCCCGTCTGCACCCGTCCGCGCCCAGCGCCACGACCCCTGGTCCCCAGCTCTCCCAAGCCCCGCTTACCCGCTACGACCCCTCCACGCCCTCAACCCAGGACGCTCCAACACTTGCTTCCAAGCTCACCCCAATCGCGCCCATGGACCCTTCGCCTGCAACTCCTGCAAACGCACCTTCCACCATGCAACAACCACGACCACAAGCCCACGCGCCATCAACCACCTCAAGTGCATCCTATTCAACGCTCGCTCCGTCCACAAACACGCCGTTGAACTCTGGGACCTCCTGGACTCCATAGCCCGGACGTCGCCTTCATCACGGAGACCTGGATGAATGCCTCCTTGGCCCCTGACATCGCCACTGCCATCCCCGAAGGCTACAAGATCTCCAGAAAAGACCGCACCAACCAGGTAGGAAGAGGTATCGCCATCGTCTTCAAAGACTCCATCAGCGTCACCACCTCCACCGAAGACACCCATCTCGCCGCTGAACACCTGCATTTTCAGATTCGCACCGATCTGAGGACCACCCTCAGAGGATCCCTCATCTACCGTCCTCCCGGGCCACGCGCCCCTTTCAGCGACGCCATCGCCGACTTCATCTCCCCGCACACCCTCGCCTCGCCGGACTACATCCTCCTAGGTGACCTCAACTTCCATCTGGAACAAAACAACGACCCCAACACCACCACCCTGCTCGACAACCTCGCCAACCTCGGCCTCAAACAACTGGTGAACACCGCCACCCACATCGCCGGACACACGCTTGACCCCATCTTCTCCGCCAGCAAACACGTCTTCTTCAGCCACGCCTCCGCCCTACACTGGACCGACCACAGCTGCGTCCACTTCACATTCCGACGCGAGACCCGCCACCTCCGCACCCAACCCATCCCTCGTCGACAGTGGAGCAAGATCCCCGAAGAGCAACTCTTCTCTGCACTCGCCGCCAACCAACCCACCCTCACCACCGACCCCATCGATGCAGCCCTCAACCTCACAAACTGGATCTCCAACTGCGCAGACATCCTTGCTCCCCTCAAACGCAAGCATCGACAGACCAACACCAAAAAACCTCTCTGGTTCTCTGACACCCTCAAAGAATCAAAGAAAACTTGTCGCGCCCTTGAGAAAGCCTGGCGCAAGGACCGCACCGCTGACAACATGACCGCCCTCAAGAACGCTACCCGCGAACACCACCACCTGATCCGCGCTGCCAAAAGGAACTTTTTCACCGACAGACTGGACAAAAACAGACACAACAGCAGAGAACTCTTCAGCATCGTCAAGGAGTTCTCCAACCCCAACGCCAACGCCGTCACGCCCTCACAGGATCTGTGTGAATCCCTCGCCACTTTCTTCCATCGCAAGATTAGCGACCTCCACGACAGCTTCGGACACCAGACCCAACCAAACACCACCGAACCGGCATCCACGGCCATCACCCTCAACAACTGGTCCCACATCAACACGGAAGAAACCAAATCCATCATGAACTCTATCCACTCCGGCGCCCCTTCGGACCCCTGCCCGCACTTCATCTTTAACAAAGCCGACGACATCATCGCCCGCACCTCCAGACCGTCATCAACTCTTCTTTTTCTTCTGCTACCTTCCCCGAATGCTGGAAACACGCCGAAGTCAACGCCCTACTAAAGAAACCTACGGCTGACCCGAGCGACCTGAAAAACTTCCGCCCCATCTCTCTTCTGCCTTTCCCAGCCAAAGCAATAGAGAAGACCGTCAACAAACAGCTGACCACCTTCCTGGAAGACAACAACCTGCTCGACCCCTCACAAACCGGATTCTGAACCAACCACAGCACTGAAACCGCCCTCATCTCAGTCACTGACGACATCAGAACCCTGATGGACAACGGTGAAACTGTCGCCCTCATTCTGCTCGACCTCTCGGCTGCCTTTGACACCGTCTGTCACCGCACCCTAATCACCCGCCTCCGCTCCACCGGAATCCAAGGCCAGGCCCTGGACTGGATCGCCTCCTTCCTCTCAAACCGTTCCCAAAGAGTTTACCTCCCTCCGTTTCGCTCAGAACCCACCGAGATCATCTGCGGCGTACCCCAAGGCTCATCACTCAGCCCGACACTCTTCAATGTCTACATGAGCCCCCTCGCCAACATCGTACGCAAGCACGACATCATCATCACCTCCTACGCCGACGACACCCAACTTATACTCTAACTCACCAAGGACCCCGCCAGCGCCAAGACCAACCTACAAGAGGGTATGAAGGACGTCGCAGATTGGATGAGGCTCAGCCGCCTAAAGCTGAACTCTGAAAAAACGGAAGTCCTCATCCTCGGCAACACCCCGTCTGCCTGGGATGACTCCTGGTGGCCCACGGCCCTCGGCACCGCACCGACCCCCACAGACCACGCCCGCAACCTCGGCTTCATCTTGGACCCTCTTCTCACCATGACCAAGCAAGTCAACGCCGTGTCCTCCGCCTGCTTCCTCACCCTCCGCATGCTCCGCAAGATCTTCTGCCGACACCAGAAAAACCGTGACCCACGCCCTCGTCACGAGCCGCCTGGACTACGGCAACACCCTCTACGCCGGGACCTCAGCCAAACTCCAAAATCGCCTGCAACGCATTCAAAACTCCTCGGCCCGCCTCATCCTCGACATACCCCGCAGCAGCCACATTTCCGCACACCTGAGACACCTGCATTGGCTCCCAGTCAGCAAAAGGATCACCTTCCGATTTCTCACCCACGCACACAAAGCCCTCCACGACAAGGGACCGGAATACCTCAACAGACGCCTCAGCTTCTACGTCCCCACCCGCCTCCTCCGCTCCTCTGGCCTCGCACTCGCTGCTGTCCCTCGCATCCGCCGCTCCACAGCGGGTGGGAGATCTTTCTCCTTCCTGGCGGCCAAGACCTGGAACTCCCTCCCCACCAGCCTCAGGACCACCCAGGACCACTCCGCTTTCCGGAGACTCCTAAAGACCTGGCTGTTCGAGCAGCGATAACCCCCCTTTCTCCCGTAGCGCCTTGAGACCCGCACGGGTGAGTAGCGCGCTTTATAAATGTTAATTATTTGATTTGATTTGATTTTAAGTTGACTATTTAATGCTATTAATAAGAGGGTAACGTTCACAGATTATCAAGTAAATTAAAACAGAAAACGCATATAAATGCAGCACCATGAGCAAAGCGCAATTTTAAAACTAGGGAAATGAGGCGAGCAAGGTCTAATACATTGAAGTGGCGTGTGCAAGGAGACCCTATTTTGAGTACTGGCCAAACTCAGTTTTGCAAGCAAGTGCAGACAAGCTAGATAGGCGAGCAAGGTCTCATTCATTGAAGTGACCTGTGCAAGGAGACTCTATTTTTGGTACTGGCCAGCAGTCACTTATTTCCTCTAAAAAGACTAAAGCGCATGCAGTGTAAACATAAGTGCAAGAAAGTCTAGCCATCTTTGAATCTATCATTTAGCCGTTTTTGCAATTGGTAGATGATTGTTCAAATTTAGCTAGGTCAGTCGATTCTTTCAGTTTAAAAACCAAGTTCCTAGCTTGAATGCAAGTTTGTATAGCATGGTGTAAAAAAAAGAGGTTTGGTCAAAGTGCAACATGCATTCCTCAGTGCCGGGCAGCAACAAAGTAGATGGCTGAACAATTCAGATTCATAGGTGCAAAGCCTGCAATTGGTAATTTTTCTTATATTGTGTCCTCTCTGTGGTCAGAAAAAAAAGAAATGGCCTCTTCCAAACTTATAAAACCTTTGTGCTACAATGTAATCTAAAAAATCTGCAGTCTCCCGTTTAAAGTTGTTTTTACTTTTTTAGAAGCATAATGGGTTGTAGCACTTGTCATTGGACATCAAGGAGTAACCTTCATTTGAAATCACACATTCAAACTTCTGGAATTTGTGGGGAGCCACACATTTCTTACAACAATACATTTTCCCCAAGTCTCCCAATAACAATGGTAACTCACAAGTGTCAGTTGGCCAGGAGATCTGAACACAGAAGGCCCTAAAGCGCTATGTGGAGAGATCAGCAATACTAGTAGCTGAGGGATTTAGGGCTGTGCTTGGCTGCCACTAATGGAAACCTACCCATCACATACACTTTTCTGTTCAATACCTTGCTCACCAGTGAATTCTCACTATTATATTATACATGATAATCAAATGCACAGTATTTTCATTGTCAGGTTGATTCTTTTGGGACCAAGTAGGATTTCTTCTCGAGACTTTGTTTCAACCCTGGTGACAGCTCTTTCAACACCCATTTAGGGTACCCCAGTTCCCTAAATCTGTTCAGCCTGTCGGACATTTCACTGTGACAATCACTCTTGTTACTGCAATTGTGTTTTGCTCTTATTAATTCACTATAGGGGAAACTCCATTTTAGTTGTTCTGGGTGACTGCTTGAAGCATGGAGTGGGGTGTTTCCTACTGTAGGTTTCCTGAACAATTCAGAAGTAAGCCTACGTCCCTCCACCAGAATCTCAACATCGAGGAAGATAATCTTGGACCCACTGATGTCACGTGTAAACTCTTGTTTGTAGTTGTTCACATTTAACCTCTTCATTAAGACAAAAGCTTGCGTCCTAGTCCCTTGCCAGGTCAAAAATAGGTTGTATATGAACCTTACCCACACTACAATTTTCTCCATGTTTGCTACAAACTCAGGGGAGATGGACACCTGCTCCTGCCACTAGCCCATCAACAAGTTGAAGTAACTGGGTACGAAACAAGTGCTCCTCGCGGTCCCCTGAGTCTGCTTGTATAGCTCTATATTAGAAAAAAAGGTATTGTTATGCAAACAGAATTTCATCATCCTAAGCACCATGAGAATGTGGGCATAAAATGAAATGGGTTTAGCTCTCAGGAAGTGTTGCACAGCTTTGATCCCATCCTTGTGTCAGACATAGGTACATAACGATTTCACATCCATGGTCAATAGGAGGAAATCTCCTCCCAATTAATTCCTTCAACCTTTTTGAGGGAATCCTTAGTATCCTTAATATGTGAGGGAAGAGCATTTACAATGGGCCTAAGATAAAAGTCTTTTTAACTTGATGTATTCTCCAATAGACCCTCTGGATGACAAATTTGGCCTCCCTGGGGAATTCTCTAGGGTGTTAAGTATTTTGGGTAATAGGTAGAGAAACGGGATCTCGGACTGACAGTTCTTAAGATAATGAAGTTCCTCTATCAACCGCCTGTCTTTCCACATATTAAGCAAATCCCAGTACTCTGTTACCGTATTTTTGTACTCTGAAAAAGTGATACTTTTATAAAACCCGGGCTCATTCAGCTGTCTACAGGCTTCCTCGGGGTACATTTCCATAGTAAAACAATCACATTACCTCCCTTGTGTGTAGGGTGTATTGTTATTTCCTTATCCATTGATAAGGACTCTATGGTATTTCATTTTGACCAGCTGAATGGACCCTGAATGGATCTAGTGTTCTTGGCTGTAAGGCAACAGCCTTCAAACATTTTAATGCTGAACTCCCCTCAGAAAAAAATCATCAGCCCTCCTCTGATTTTTTCACAATTATTCTGTTAAACCGACAATTCGTAAACATGTCTTCACTTATTTAAACATTGCAATTAAGTTTTGTTACTTTTTTTAAAAATGCAATCAAATACATGATGGCAAACATACTATTGTGGTCAAGCAGGCCTTACCAATGTGTAGAAGATCCACACTGTGATTATCAGAAGGGGAGGTGTGGGTTTTGAAGAGTATTTGGAGACCCTTACCTTTTGACACATACTCCCATCTTGGATATAAATGACAAAACATGCTAGTGATGGCCCATTAGAGAGTGGTTTACTGCTGCTCATTTGTTTCAGCTTAAAACAAAGCCCTATTATTAGCATAATGCTTAACTTAGCTAGAGCCTGATGCCCCCCGAGATCACTAGAGGCCCCCCTAGTGGGACTCGCCCCCAGTGAAGTCCCCTGCTTTATGGTGTTTTAGTTCAGATACAGCACACTCATGGAAAGCATCAATTATGTCAAGTGAAAGCATAGGGGTATATCTAGATTTATGTTTAAATTCATTATTCACATTAATGTCATATACAATATCAAGTTCCTCCAATATTTGCTCAACATTTTTGCCCTCTTCCCTTTGTTTCAATTCATACAAGGTGATGAGAAAGTCTATAACTCCAACTCTTAAATCAATATCTGATACGTTCCTTTGTTTACCTTGTGGCTTGGGTTTCAGGCCCATTTTGAAAGATTTTATATGTTTAAATTTTCTAATCATCTTAAATACATCCATTCTTGTTCTCACAAAATAAAAGGACTCCATGGGTTAGGAGGAAGGCCATGTCCCAGTACATTAAGTTCACTGGGTGCTATTATTCTTTTAGAAAGGTTAATTACCATATTCTTTGGCTCTGTCATTGATCTGATGCTTGATTTCTCTTGTGACTTCCCATGGAGGTGTTCCTTATTGCTCTACCTCTGCTGCCTCTTTTTAGCGTCTGCTTCTGCCACCTCTTCCCTTTGATGTTTGACCTCTTCCAGTTAAGAATGGTTGATTTATTGATCGCTCCTTCTCAGAAGGCAAAATTGCTGTAAAAAGTCATAGTGGTGATGGATGTGTTGCTTTCTCGTTCGGAGGTACTCGGACCCCCGTTCCCTGACATATCAGTTTCTGTCATTTCCTCTTGATTTGACGCACCTTCATTCAATTTTTCCATCCTCTCGGGGATTGATTTCATAAACACTATCAATTTTTTATTAAAGGCTAGTATTATTCCAGATTCAATGGCAAATTTTCTGTTTCTTCATTTTTATTTCTGCAATTTTTCAAGTCTTATTTCTATATCCTGTTTGTGTTTTGAAATGAGTTCCTATTCTTTTTGGCCTGCCAGCCAAGTATTTGTACTCTCAATCTCCTTTAAGGCTCTTTCACAGCCCTTCCATGCATACTTGACTAGAATATTTAGAATAGTTGTTGAACAAGCTGTAAAATTATTAATCCATTCTTCCACCATCTAGGAGTTAGGATTGTCATATGTGGGAACAATAAATATTCTTAAACAACAAGGAATCATATTATTATCCAAGTAATTCTCCAAGGAGGTTGCTTCCAACCATTTAATTCAATCTGGGATAATTTTGCCAACTTTGCCAGCTACACAGCAAAGTGAGGCCGTTTCCCCCATTTTTGGGGTAACACCAGTTCCTTTTGTATCAGCTGCTAAGAACAGAGCCTTAGCTGTAAGTGCCCTTTGTCCGTCCCTCCCAGACGTCATCCTAAAATGGATGTCATTTTCTTTTTGTCATTTATCAGGTCTATGCAGGCCCACCTATGACATCATAGGTTCCCCCTACCTTATTGGTCAAAAACATTCAAAGGTGCTGTGAAGTGTCTAACAATGTGTTGCGAAAGGTGAAATCTAAAGTGTCTACAGCATGCAGCAATAAAGAATTATTACAAGAATACAAAAGGAGGATTCACCAGTGTGAGATCATCCAGAATGCCCTGTTCAAATCAGATTAGTCATGTGTTTCCTGCAGGCGTCTCAGACCAAGGTTGTTGGTTCTAGGCTTCTTAGCCACAGGTGGCAGATTCACACAGAATTCTGATATTCTGCCTTACTCTCCTGCTGTATTTCTAATATAGCCTATAAGTATTGCGGACCCAAGATAGCCACTTTCCAACTTTTTATCCATTGATGGCAGATATTTGACAAGTAAGCTCAACTCCAATGTTATACAATTCAGGGGTTTTCCAATGCTTGCTCTATAATGACTAATTTGACTCTGTATATTGTTGGACACACTGTTGGTATCATCACAAGCACTTTTTTACAATCTGTACTGTGAATACACAGGTACCATGTGCATCCCCGAACATGAGGTATGGCACTTGAAATTCCTCCCCTTACCCACCCAACTTGCAGCTTTTATATGCTGTCCTGAATATTTAAGCACAGTCACACAAATAGGCAGCAGAAATTATGTTCATTAACACTATTAAGCTTAGAAGCTTAAGTGCACTCCGGTCGCCCTTAATTCTGAGACAACACCATAGCTGGGCACAGTGTGTATTTCTCATATTTCACAGATATATGTAAATGGCATAGGTTCACAGTTGGAATCCAATTTTTGGCTTTCATATGTTTGCCCTGATCGTTCAAGTCCTATCACATAAATTGGCAGCCAACGTTCTGTTCCTTAATACTGTGGCGCTGTGTACTCTGGTCGCCATTATGCTTAAAAGATGTAGCTGAGTGTTACTCACAATTCACAGGTCTTTGTCTATGACACAAGATCACAGAATAATAATACCTGGTAATACCTTTCGTATCATTAACAACCTCACCGGCATGTATAATAGGTGGGGTGTCTTGCTTTGAGGGACTTCAGCAAGACTACTAGTGCTGCACCAATTCTAATGTGGTGATATCTTGCGGCTATAAAGGCCCTGCAGTGGAACACTACGTGCACTTAGGGCCTCCCCAAAATCAACATGAACTTATGATGGACAGAATGCTGAACAAATCAAACATTTACTCCCAGTCACAGATCTGGGTTTAATCCTTCATTTTTCTGTTCAATATACCACCCCAGTTTGGACTCAGCCATATGTAAATCTTGACCCTGCTCAGGATGGGAACAGTCCAGCCCAAACTGCCAGGCCAAGTCCTCCCTGGACCATAAACAAGCATCCTGTGACTGTTTTTGGGGTATTGCCCCTCATCAGCCAGGCTAGCTTGAATCCACTGGCTCAGTGAACATGGGACCCACGCCTGGGCCTATCCTTCCCACTTAAGGCGACAAAAGGAAAAAGAACAGGTGATGGATGGAATGCTGAACAAATTAAACATTTTTCCCCCAATCACAGATCTGGATTTAACCCATCTTTATTCTGCTCAACAGGCCACCCCAATTTGGACCCAGCCGTATGCAAATCAGTCTTGACCATGCTCCCTATGGGAACAGTCCAGCCCAAACTACCAGGCTACATCCTCGCTGGACTGGGCAACAAGCATCCTGGGACCAGTTTCAGGGTATCACCCCTCATCAGCCAGGCTAGCTTGATTCCAGTGGCACAGTAAGTACGGGACCCACGCCTGTGCCTACCCTTCCCACTGAGGGCAACAAAAGCAAAAAGAACAGGTGATAGATGGAATGCTGAACAAATGAAACATTCACCCCAGTCACAGATCTGGGCTGAATCGCTCATTTTTTTGCTCAACACGCCACCCCAGTTTGGACCCAGCCATATGCAAATCAGTCTTGACCCTGCACCCTGCTGCCTATGGGAAAAGTCCAGCCCGAACTGACAGGGTAGGCCCTCTCTGGAATAGAAGCGAGCATCCTGGGACTGGCTCCAGAGTTTCACCCCTCATGGGCCATCAGCTCATCAGAGCTTGTATACTAAACGTGAATGGGGATGTATTGTTACATATTAAAAGAACTGAGTCGGGGTTTGGATAAATCATTTTTTAGAGAGACCATGTGCTTATTCCTCTGCACATCGGTGTCACCTTGATGAAGTGATTCATTAAATATTACTGTCTGTATGAGCCCACTTGGGCAGGATGTTCTAAGTCAGCTTTAGATGTTTTATATAAAATCTTTTCATATTTGTTAACTTGTCAGGGACATTTATCATACACACTACTTTGTTTGCTGTTATTTGTAACCTATTGTTCTATTTGTACTCCACTCCAAAATGGCCACCACAGCAATAGAGTAACTCTAATTTACATATTACATTTTTGTGTTCAACAGCCTCCTTGGGCAATTTTATATGAGTATATCCATCTGTTTTTTTGGATTTCCTTATCACGCTTTCTTGACAATGTCAATTATTGGGATTTTTCTGAAACTCAGAGTTTTGCTTGTACTTCACTTTAAGATGGACAAAATTGACACAAGAAACTACCAATGCCTCTTAATCATAGTCCTTTCTTTGTGACAATGATTGTTTTAAATGGTTGCTTTGAAGTTGAATATGCTAGTGTTATCAAGGCCTGTAGGCAGAATGACGCCGCATGAGTCAGTTGATTAGAATGCAGAGCCCTGAGTGCATGTTTTCCTGTATGAAGGCGAATCCCACTTTTGGATTTAAGAATTTGGGCCAACTCCCGAACACATGCGACACCCCCACAAGGAGGCAGCATAAATTAGCAGCAAGGTTTCCTATGTTTTAACACACATATATATATTCCAACAAGGACGATGTCTGCTCACTAATTGTATCCTGAGTAGCAGACCATGAACCACGGCTCATATTTCTCCAGTGTTTATTTAAATCGAAATGGCAGAAAAACCTCTACGCTTTTCGGCGCAACAGCTCCTTGGTCACGAGTATAACTGATAGAGATACATTATTAGTCCGTCGACCATTCTTATTCAACCTACTTTGTAACAAAAATAATAAAAGGACTAAAGCAGAATATGTGCACATCTAACAGGAGAACGTGTCGGCCATTTTGGAGTGTCATTGCTGAATACCAATTTTTTTTACCAACAATTATAACAACTTGTTAGGCCTATCCAGTTCTTCACCCTAAAATTGAAACACAAAATGATCGTTAACATTATAATCACAGTGATATGCATGGCATTTCTACCATTATTGCATTGTAAAGGAAATGGGCAAAATAAAAATTTGGGCAAAAAAAAATGTACTTAATTAATGTTGCACATAACAGTTTCACAATTTCATGGTATATCACCCCAAATTTACTGAATGTTCTTTATCCATATTTAATCCTTTCGGATGAAGAGTCCTGTATTTTATGGTCAATTTGGATTTAAATAAACGCTGGAGAAATATGAGCCGTGGTTCATGGTCTGCTACTCAGGATACGCTTAGTGAGCAGGCATCGTGCTTGTTGGAGTATTTGGGGTTCGCCACCCCACCACGAGCTCACCGCGTCCAAAGCGGCTGGAGTATGGCGAAGCAGGACTGAATATATATATATATATATATATATATATATTATATATGTTCGACACACAATATTATAGTTATATACTGAAAACTGGCAATGGTAGCAGGCTTGTCAAGAAGTATGTATTCATACTTGTCTTCATTTCTTTCAGTATTCAGCATGTATATGGCGCCCAGCACCCTCCATTTGATCCATTACTCCATGGAAGGTGAGTAAAATAATACACTATTTTGACTTTTAATTTGTTTTATATGTACAGTTTAATAGTTGTTTTTAACTAGGTTGACCCCTTTCTGATGTTGGTTGTTGATGTCAATATTACTGTATAATAAAATACAGCTGATAACTGTAGAAAGTCTTGCTGTTCTGCATACCTACGCTAAATATTTCACCTTGTTATTCATACTGTTTACGCTGGCTTTAAAACTCTATGCACTTTACCATGGCTTAACAAAGGTAAAGTGCCTCCCCTCTAATATATGTGCTGTACATTGGAACTCCCTATTTGTTCTTTTTAACCTTCCATTAAGTCCATGGTAAATAGGGTCTTAAGTGCACTTGTGGCATGAAAAGTTAATTGTCATGTGGGCTGCAGTCTACATTTATACAACCCACAAATGTGAGAAAAATATATTTCTGCCTGGAGCCCTACTGTTCTCTGTCTAGGTTGCAGTTTCAACACACTTAGGGAAAATGAGTTACCATGTGGGAAAACCCAATTTTATGTATTCATAAATCACCTCTAATGTCTGCGCACAAACCTAAGGGTGAAACTAAATATTGGGGTTAGTGTGCCCTCAAAGTGAAAGAAAACCCTCTACTACTTCACTGTGTAGTCCTGGCTAGACTTATCTCTAGTCTAGGTGGTATTAAAATCTTTGTTTTCCACCTCCACTTAAGAAATGGCTCTAAAAATGCCTAAGCGGTTTTTCCTTGTTTAGTTTTTAAAATTTGCTTAATGGTGAAATCAGATTTTGAATAACTTAACCAGAAAATTAACTTGTACTTAAGACTTCAGAACCACAGCTGGCTTAAAACCAGTTCTGCCACTCACCACACATCCAGAGCTGGAATACATGTAGACCTATCATCCATCGGGTGTTGACTTTTGTATAAAAATCAACATCAATGGGAGGAGCATTATGATTTATTCAAAAGGATTGGTAAATGTTGGACCTGGCCCTTTTACAGGGTCATTCCCCAGACTTTTTGCTTTTGCCTCCTTATTTTTCTGACCTTTGTTGGCTGACGTTTTGACTCTGAGCACTTTTTCACTGCTAACCAGTGCTAAAGTGCATGTGCTCTCTCTTACAAATTTGGTATGATTGGATTATACCTGATTGGCATATTTAATTTACCTATAAGTCCCTTGTAAAGTGATATCTCTATACCCAGGGCCTGTAAATTAAATGCTACTAGTGGGCCTGCAGCGCGGCTTGCGCCACTCACTGAAGTAGCCTGTCAAACCTATCTAAGGCCTGCTAGCGCAGAGCCTGTGTGTGAGTTTCCTGCCACAGGGACCTGGTATCTAAATTCAATTGCCAAGCCCAGAACATCCCTTTTACTACATGTAACTCACCCCTAAGGTACGCCCTAGCTAGCCCTTTGGGCAGGGTGCCATGTATGTAGAAGGCAGGACATGTGCCATGTTGCGTGGCCTGTCCTAGTAGTGACAAACAGCCTAACTTGGTGTCTCACTGCTGTGAGTGCTGCCCTCTCATAGGATTGCATTGGAAATGCCCTGCCTTATGTGTAAGGGGTATTGTCTGATTTATGAGGGGTAGCGTAGGCATGTTTGGTATGGTTGTGACAGTGGTAAGAAATGCTGCTTACTGGTGCAGATGTATTTTTTATTACTATCACAGAAATGCCACTTCCAGAAAGTGCACATTTATCTGTGCTTATAACTTTGGTGTTTTGCAGCTTGTCTGCAATCAACATCTGGGCAGACTAACAGTTGGGGCTTTGTGCATACTTCTCAGACAGCCTGAACACAGGGAGGGTGGAGGTGACACAGAGGTGCATCTACATATTGTAAAGCCTTCCTGGGCTGAGAGAAGGGAGAGGCGGGGCACACCTGCATTTGTAAAGACTGTGCCCTGGCCTCACACAATAGGGTCGTTAACCCCCCACTGATGTTTGGAGCCTGTGCTGAAAGGAGAGAGCGGGCACTCCCAGAACCAGTTGTAACTGTCTGGAACCTCCTCTCCCTACCATTGAAAAACACTGTAAGAAATGACTATAAGTACAGGGGAATTTTCCCCACAATTTGAACATTCTTGGAACCGGAAACTGGACACAGAATGCTGATGAATGGACTCACCAGGAAACCACCTTGGACTGCTGCTGTGGTGCTGACCTGTGACCTGCCTGGTCACTAGGAGGAACTGCCACTATCTGCATCCTTGTGCTGGTCTGTAGTTGGGTCCCCCAGCCCTGTGCTCCTTGGGGTCCTGATTGCTCCCAGGGGCAGGATGCTGTGCCCCTGACCCCTGCACCGATCTCTTCAGCATTTTCTTAGCGCTTTGGGAAAAGCGCTTTTCCCTTGAAGTAGCTGGGAAATCTCACCGCCGCAGCCCAGGCTTTAACTTTGCCCGGAGCGCTCTAAAAGTGTTTTGCCTTTGTCCCAGGACACCGCCGCAGCCCGGGGCTCAAATCTCCTTTCAGCGCTTGGGAAGCGCTTTATTTATCCCCCCGAAGTCACCGTCGCAGCCCGGGTTGCTGGGCTCTAATCAGCGCGAGATCCGCGCTACACCCAGTGCCCCCGGGGCACGAAGACACTTCACTTGGAGCCTAGCGGCGCCCCCGGTGCATGGTCCGCTCCTAGGAGCCCCCGGGGCACCAGCCGCCTTCCTCCCTACAGGGAAGCCTCCCGACAGCTTGGGAGCGACTTCCCCCTGACTCACGCACCACATTGGGTGCGGGCGAGTCTTTCCCTCGGGCCCCCGGAGGGGTCCGAGCTCCCTTCTGCCGTGAGGCAAGACTCGGGGAAGGCGCAGGGAGCACCCCATTCCCCAGTCACTGCGCCAGGAGCGGGACGCTCCTAACTTCTGGCAATTTGTTTTCCCGGTACAATCGGGAAGGGAGACCTGCACGAAGGTCTCTTCCCGCCTGTCTTTTCGGTCTCTGGGCCACGCTCAGCCCCCACCCCACGGACAGGGTGTGAGGGGGCCGAGGCAGGCCCCCACAAGGCTCACTGGTCCGCGGAGGGCTCCGTTCTACCCTCAAAGGAGCGAGGGGGCTGAACACCCTTCCCCTCACCCACAGACACTGCATGGACCCTGTGATGCACGCAGGAGCGCCGGGGGCCCCCGTGTACATCTCTAGGCACTGGAAGTGCCTTTTCCACCAGCAAGCAGGTACTCTTTAGAAAATCTAGGCTCTAGGAACCTAATACAAACTTACAGATATTTGCTATTTCCTACCTGTTTACTATTGATACATATATGTGCTAATGTTCATTTTCTAGGCATGTCTAGCTGATATGTATGTATATGACTTGTGGTATATTCTCTAACGTTCCTTTCATGGGTATTTAGGAATTGTTCATGACAAGTGCATATACCTTTTACTATAATTCCTGACTACTGCTTATGTTGCAGAATCCTGAGTACTTACGTGTTCTAATGTGACAACTGCATATTCTTGCAAAGTATTAGTAACTTGTGTAACCCTCTGACAACTACTAAGGTAGCAGAGTATTACTTACGTGTAATGTTGGTCTTATTATGTTTTGTGCAATACAGATTATTTTTACATAGCTCAGTGTTGTGTTTACTTTGTGGTGTACATTTTGCGTCATGTGTGTTGTGTGTTGTGCAAACGCTTTACACATTGCCTTTAGGTTAAGCCTGACTGCTCGTGCCAAGCTAACAAGGGGTTGAGCAGGGGTTATCTTGGACGTGAAACTCCCAAGCCCTGACTAGAGTGGGTAGGTTCTGCCTGGCTGAGGTGCATACCCTAGCCAACCGGAAACCCCATTTCTAACATGCATAAATTTAAGTGGAGACTGGACGAGGTCACACTATAAGGTGTTACGGAATATAAGTATTTTGGGATCCTGTTTTCTAAAAATTAAAGTCAATTCCCTAGCTTGTGCTCTAAAGCAGTTAGCCAAAATTACCAGGATGTTGTTATTGTACTTCAATGGGCAATCTAAAAGGCAGTCGGTGTATGCAGACTATTAGAAAAATCTATGAAGTAAAAATTCCACAGTGGCCCTACATGGCATAGAACATGCGTCCCCTTACATTTGTCTCTAAATAAACTAGAGAGGAATTTGAGCAACACCATGCTAGCCATGCTGCACCGGATATCTATCAAAGTTATACGTTTCGATCTAGGCATGCTGGGTTTCATTTATAAAGTTCACAGTCAGATTCTGAGATTTCTTTATCAGCTGAGCAAGGCTGCATCTGGCACTGTACTCAATTCTTGTGGAAGAAGTGTCCCAGAAGTTTTTATCTTCACTTTGGAAACTATAGTTAACATGGCGTGAAAAGGCGTGAAATATTGTGCAGAGTTTCTTCAGGCAGCTCAGGTCGAGCTCAGGTTCAATGCTTCGATGTGAATTTTGAATCAAGCAGACTTCCTCTAGCAAACGATTAAGGATCATAAACTGAGGAGGACCCCATGGTTGAACCTGCATCCCATGTACAAGAAATGTCCAAGACCACCTCTTAACTTTGTTTGCTGAGTAGTACAGTGGGCTCGACGGAAATACATTAGACTCCTAGTTTAAGAGGGTAATTTATTACAGCTGCACAGCCAGCAATGCTATTTCTTTTTTCGGTAACAACTGTTAATGTTTGTAATTGCCTTTTTGGTTTTCTTAACCTGTTTCTGGAAATGTTAAACATTTAGTACATATGATTATGATTTAATTATTGATACTTATTCCTCTGTCTTAACCCATATCTTAAAGTTGTCTCTGAAATCACAAGGAACATTGAGGATTTTGTCACACACCCAACATATTAACAGCATTAGGTATATGCCCAAATAGCATACAATGCTGAATTTATTGCTCTTGCTTATCTCTTTGTAAGAGACTCTTTGTAAGAGAGTGACTATGAATTTGTTGTGGTTTTGTTTCCTCAAAAAACGTTCTTTGCCACTAAGGAAACTAATTTGTGTGTTAATGTGCTCCTTGTTTAAGTGCTCCTCCTGAGAGATCAGAATGCCGTCACTCACGCTGATATTAGCCAATGGGTGAAGTGGGCTTGACCCTGTGCCCCGCGTTAGCCGGTAGATGAATTGTGCTGACCCATTTTCACAGGACAGTTCGTGAAGTGGGCAAGCTGATAGCCCCTATGAGTATATAATATATAAACGTTTAGCATACTTGGAATGGGCATTGATATAAGCTTTACAGTGTTTTGCAACGATTCACATTAGGTGCATATTTTCTAAGATTATGTAGAACTGCGTTCAAGATGTTTGATCCAAACCTAATTAGTGTCAGTATTTTATCCTGCTGGTGGAAAGTAACATTTTTGAATCAACAAACCCATGTATTGTTTAACTTTATTATCCCAGGCTGGAAGTGCTGGGAAGCACCCACTGGGTGTTACACTTTCCACCAATCCTGCCTTCCTTCCTTACTACACTTCTAATTTCACTTTTTCCATCTTAAATGTAGGCATGATTCTCCGAAAAAGCAGAGTGTTGATGTCCGAAAAGCCTAAACTTTTCAGGAACTTCCCTATTTAGGAGAACTTCTGTAGGTTTACACATGACATCAGGAGCATTTAGCAATTACATATAGCATTTTAGAGCAGTTAAAGCAGAATTCAGAAGTAGCTCAGATGTTAATCTGGAGTGCATAGAAATAGAATGAGGAAAAGTGAATTCATTAAAAATGACAGTGAAACTTTGGATGGAAGTTGATAGAAAGGTATTTGCTTAATTTAGCAAGCACAGTCCGACCTCAGTGTTCATTGCACAGGATGGTAGTTGGGACTTGGGGCCATATGTATGAACACATTTTCCTATATATGTACGAACACATTTTCCCATAGACACAAAATGAATATAACCCTTTGATACATCTGGCCATTAGTCAGTGTTTAATTTGTGCTTGTTGTTTCCGGTGCGGAGCAGCAGCACTTATTTTTGAGGGCCAGCACTTATTTTTCTGCCTCAAGCTTTTACCGCAAGCAAAAGACACATATGGGAAAGACTGAGGAAGAGATAAACGAAAAAGTGTCACAATGGGACAAAGCAGAAAGTCAAGCTGCAAGAGTGAGCTGAAGGAGCAGGGAGTGGCTTTGAATGGAAACGTTTCTTTTGGCTACAACTCCCCTTTTAAATGTCTCTATAAGTCTGTCCGTAACGCTATGGGAAATTATTGCTGTATTATCATCAGGGAACTAACAGAATATCTTTGTATACCACTTTTTACCCGCACTGTTGCATATGTGCACAGTGTTAAATACTGCACGTTAAGTTGATTTCTTTATTGTTCCTGGTGCCTCAGGGCATCTGTGGCAACTCCCGTTGTTTTCCAGCACAACACTTGTACAGTTATTTAATTCTTTTGTTTGGTCCATGTGAAAAAACACTCATAGGCAATATCTATGCAAATCTAACTTTTCTCATTGGGACATGGCCTAGCTATCATTAATTGAGAAGTTGTGGTGGAACCAGTACCCATCATTATAAGCGGTCCACTGCCTGTTTTACCACCCAGTGGAAGGGCAAGGGGCAGATTTATTACTTCTACTATGGGTTATCAAACCTTCTCTACACTACTGAGGTGGAGGACCACTGCCTCATATCCTGCATTACAGAAGTGTAACATAGGCTCCTGAAGTCCCTGCTGCGCAAAGCTCCCCAACCTCTCCCTACACACATTCTTGAGGAGGCTTCAAACCCATCAGGTGTCTACACCCAGCCTAAATTCAAAGAATATCTGTGAGATATGGTAGACTCAAGGGCCCCTTTTGTTATTCTGCAGGGGGGACATATCACTTTGCGTTACTGCACTGCATCAGTAACGTCCCCAATCTCCATAGGACTACAGTTGACGCCTGATAGATCAGCCGCACTGTAGCATTGATGGAAAGTGCTAGGACTTCACAAAATATTTACATATATACATTGCATTTAACAATGAACTGCAAATGATAATACTGGATTGCAAAGTTGAAGTGCTGCGGCTACGTTTAATATATGATACGCTAACCTAAACTGTGTCCCTCACAAATGTCCATGTACATCACTGTCACAGTGCTATCAGTCTGATATTTGATTAACATTAGGGTCTGCTTCTTGTCATTGAGAGTTATAATAAAGGAATGTTTTTGATAATTAAGAACGTTTTATTATGTTCGAAGATTAGAATTTATTACGTTGTCTGAATTAAATTTGAAAGACTTCTTGACTTTTACTCTGTTAAAAAGTCAAGAGTTCACATTTGAAAAAAATGATTTTAGTGTGCTAATCCTAGAACAATGTGTTAATTGTCATTTATTTGATCTATTTAATCTAGAACTAATTTGCCATTCAAAACATTTACATCTGTTGCATAATAGGTAGTTTTTGGCAATTTATTGAATTTTGGTAAAATAAGATATTTGTTTATAGTGCATAATGTACTTGTACTCTCTTGGTATTTAAATTATACTTTTATGGAAGTGGGGAAGCCTAACTCGAAACAGTTAGCAATACGTGCTGATATTTTCATCGAAAAATGCACTGTGGCTCATAAAATAGTGTGCTTTTTCGAGGTTTAACTCATTTGAAACAACTGGTCTCCTCTATCCTCCCTCAATCACTTAGATCCACTTTAGATTTCATCACTGAGATTAAAGCCCCATGGCCAAACCCCCATTAGGCAGTCAACCCTGCATGCCCTTGGCAAAGAAAAGGGGGCAGGGTAGGAATACTCTAACACTTTAGTCTTGGTGCTGGACCCCGCAGGACCCTGCCAGGGTAAAAAAGGCTTTCAAAAGTTTTTGCTGCAAAATTGTGACAGATTTGTGAATGCACAGCAAAAAGACTGTGTCAAATACCCCTTCCCGTCCCAAACCCTAAAAATACCCTTGCCACCCACTTACCCCTACCCACCATAAACCCTAAAGTACCATTGACACCCAAAGCCCCTAGCCCAACTAAACTCTGAAAATACTCTTGCCACTCAAATACCCTTACCCACCCATATATACCCTTGTCAACCAAATACTGTTAACCTCCCTGTTGTATAGACATTTTAGTGATGTCTCTGGGCACGTTAGATTAGTACCTAGGCCTGCCGCTTGTGCCCTTTAGTCCAGTTACATTTTATTCTGCTTTGTTTTGATTTTTTCAGAATAGCCCACATTTGTAGTGTTGTTTTATTTTCATTATCTAGTTTTTTTCACCTAGGAAAGCATTGCGTTTCTTATGGTTAGACCTGGCATCCTTGGCGTAGCCTCCCCTGTCTTTTTGCCTTTGCTCCCTGTGATTTTGACTGTGTGTTGGAATCTGTTTTGGCTGTTTTTGGTACTGTGCGCACTTTACCACTGCTGACCAGTGCTAAAGTGCAAGTGCTCTATTTGTAAACCATGTTTTACTGGCTTTTCCATGATTGCCATATTTGATTTAATAGTAAGTCCCTAGGAAGGTGCATAAGAGGTGCCCAGGGCCTGTAAATCAAATGTTACTCGTGGGCTGGTAGCACTGGTTGTGCCACCCACTCTAGAAGCTCTGTAAACATGGCCCAGACCTGCCACTGTCAATTTGACTTGGCAAGTGTACCCACTTGCTAGGCCCAAACCTTCCCTTTTTATACATGAAAGACACCCCTAAGTAAGGCCCTAGGTAGCCCCATAGGCACGGCACAGTGTATGTTAAATGTGGGACATGTACTGATGTGTGTTACATGTCTTAATAGTGAAATACTGCTAAATTCAGTTTTCACTGTTGCAAGGCCTATCTCTCTCATAGGTTAATATGGGGGCTGCCTTTAAATATCATTAAAGTGTAGATTACCTTTGAGAGAAGATTGAAATCTGAAGTTTGGTGTCTCTGAACTCACAATTTTAAAATACTTAGTTTGAAAATGCCACTTTTAGAAAGTAGGCATTTTCTTGCTTAAACCATTCTGTGACTCTGCCTGTTTGTGGATTACCTGTCTAGGTCAGTTTGATAGTTGGGCTGTTTGTGAATCCCCTTAAGGCAGTGAGACAAAGGGAGCTGGGGTTTAGCCTACATATCCCGATGAACCATCTGTCCTAGAGTGGCAGGAGGAGTGGTCACTTACACCTGAATAGGTTGTGCTGGACCTCACACGATGCAGTCTACAACCCCCCTGGTGTGTGTCTGGGGCCAGGCCTGGGCAAGGCAGGATCTTTGAAGTTTGCCTACTTCAAATGAAGAAGGGAGTATTAGTAATGGAACCAAAACCTCATATTCTTTTAATACTTCTGGTACCAAGAGGGACCTCTGCCAAGGATAAGAGCTGAAGAGCCAGAGAAGGAGTACTGTTCCTTTGTTGTGTGTGCTTTGCTGGGTTGGCCTGCAGTTGCTGCTTCTGCCTTAGAGAGGACAAAGACTGGACTTTGCTGAGCTTGCCCCCTGTTCTGAAGTGTCAGGGTCACAAAAGACCTCCTCTGCCAGCTCCTGGACTCTCTGCTGAGACTCTTATCCTTCCAAGTGGTGCCTAATCCAGTCCCTGGGCCCTTGAAAGGAGAAGCTGGTAAAAAAACAAGAACCAAATGCACGAACTTCAAATGACTCTGGACTGATGGCGCTGCTGGATCCCACGACGCCACCAGCAACTGAATCTGTGGTCCTCGCTGGAGTGTGATGACCTCTCAGGCCTGACTCTGCTGCAGCCTTACTGAAGTCCATGACTCTGTGAGTCCCAAAATGCTGCGTCACGGACGTCCATGACACTGACTCTGCTGGAAGTAGAAGGATCTGATGCTTTACACCAATGCCACCTCACCTCCACAGCTCCGTAGCAAGGACCCGAAGACTGACACTGATGCCTTCGCTCTGCAGTCCCAAAACTGATGCTGCATCAGATCCAGTGACACCTCGAGCCCCAACTCCGTGCACTGGTTTGTTTCCTCATTCTCAAAAGGTACTGTACCTGGAAGTCCGTGCGACTCAGTGACCAGCGCCATTGATGTCAGATTGGTAAGAACAAATCTGTCTTGACGCTGTGATATCACTAATTCAAAGCATTTATGTTCCTAAGCACTGTATTCAAATTTAATATTTGAAAATTCATAACGTTGCTTGTGTATGTCAAATGTTTGTCATTTTGGTCTTGTTTTACTCAGATAAATGTTGGCTATTTTCCTAACCTGGTGTTACGTCCTTGTGGTGTTTTCACTGTGTTACTCTGTGTGATTGTCATTGCCTCTGAGATAAGCCTGACTGCTTGGGCCAAGCTGCCAAAGGGGCGGGCAGGGGTTATCCTAGGTGTGTATCTCCCTTCCCCTGACTGGAGTGAGGGTCCCTGCTTCGACAGAGTGCATACTGACTGCCAAACAGAGACCCCATTTCTAACACTTAGCAAGACATTCTTTTCATTTTGTGCTTTCCTCAAGGCAGCAGCAAGATAGGGTTGCCGGCACAAGTGGTACACTGTATCGCCAATGTTCACAGAAACACACACATCCTTACGTGGGGACATCTTCTCAGAACATCAGCTGTTCTATTATAAAGCCACTTCTCTGTCCCATGCACTTTAGAGGGAGATTCCAGCCAGACAACCACAACTGCATGCTGATTGACATTGCCACAGCTGCTTGCTGAGACTACCGGTTCCCTGGCCCACATGGGGATGGTGTCTCTATAGACAACAGGCTTTGTCCCTCAGAAATGGGGGATGATGTCTTCCCAGTGGGGAATCCCGAAGGGCTTATCCTGCTGTGCTCTAACATAGGTTAGGTAGGAATTGCATATACTATGCATAGTGACAGTATGGTGGGACTTTTCCTGTGATTCACTTTACTTGTCACCATTTTGCTCCTAGAGTGTTTCATCATCCTCATTATTGCATGTCATGCCATTTTATCTAAGATGCACCTGCTTCAATAAATCTTATTGAACCATTTTCTGCTTCAGTTTGTCTTTGCATGTGTGAGAGTAACATAGCTGAGAGAAAAGGATGAGATCTGATTTGCCACGATTTCCTTGAGAAGCCTTCTTGTCATGGGCCCGGTTGCCACAAACCATCCCTGCTCTTTGGCAGAGATGAGGCGCTGCTAGTTGTCACATGGTGTGGGATTGGACTCAATTCCCCACAATTCATGTGATGCTGCCGCCCAAATCCAGCAGCCTCATTAGGATGATGAGAGCCCACTCAACATCCCTAAACCCTAAATATACCTTTGCCACTCAAATACCCTTACCCACCCTAAACCCTAAAAATACCCTTGCCACCCTCAACGCTGAAAATACCCTTGCTAACCAAATACCCCTACCGACCCTAAAACTGCCCTTTACCATGTATGTACACACAATGCTTATTTATTTTCCCGTTTCCCATAATCTTGTTGAAAATGCTTGCATTTATTTTCCAATTTGAATATTTATTGGACCTTCTAGCATGCAGCAACACATTTTACTAAATGATGCTTCAAAGAAATAGTACCTCAAATTTCACAGTAGCAAAATGTGTTTTTCCTGCTTGCATTTGTTTCTGAACATTTTGTTTTGAAAGCAAAGATAAAACTCTTGCTTACAAGTTTCTGCAAACATATGCATCTAATCAGAGAGCATTCTGGGAGCATTATATGTAATATCATATTGTTAAAACTTTCAAATGTGTGTACACTTTCTTTACTGAAACCAGTAGTGCAGTGTGATATTACACCATTTATTTAGAGCACTCACCATAATAATAAAGGCTTTGCAATAAAGAACCTTAAATGCAAGTTTGAACAGCATTAACATATGGACACAATATTACCTCAACTGCAGACAGATTTCTTCCCTGTAAACTGACAGCCAAAGGGTTTGTCATCATCATTATAACTTTATTGTGGCTCCCCCACCCCTTGCAGTGGGAATGAGTTAGTCTCAAGAAATTTTGGATCGGGTAACCCTCGGTTTTATGGGTCACCCAGGGGTGGGCAGTCCCTTAGTCAAGTCATGGGGGGGTCTTTTTCCTGCGCCTAGAGGGAAGGGATGGAGGGAGTGAGGATGTTGCTGGGGTGGATAGTGTGGGTGGCCCGGTCATTAATTTGCTCTCCGCTTTGTGCCTTTATGTGGTGGTTCTTTCTGGAGTCCCCAAGCTGCAAGTGGACCAGAGGGAGTCTCACGAAGAGCTAATAAACAAATGTATACATTGGTAAATGCGTAACAGGAACTCTCCCCATTCACTGGTGGACAATGTTATTCTCACCAGATGAGTAAGTTGGATTGGTCCATGCTTAAAGATCGCCCAGGGTACTGTGCGATTTTAAATTTTATGGCCCAGAGCCTTCTGCACTGTGAGCTCCCAGGTCAGAGAGTGGGTGTAGGTATAACTCTATTATTTCTGGGCTATTTGTTTAATTAACTCCCTCATCCTACACTGCATGAAAGACAGGCATTCCAGCTCCCATATTTTCCAGCTCAGAGGTGTAGTGCTCTTCCACATGGGTCTAATGACCCACAGGCCATGTCCTCTAGGTTTGTCAACATCCCAGTGTCCGTGGAAGAGATGGATTGATGCAGGGCCAATAGTCCATTTTTAGACCAAGGAGTCTTCTAGTCTCCAAATACTTATGGCATCACTAGACAAGTATTGAGTCCTGCTGAAATGGTTAGTAAGGCAAGTTGTTGCTCTTACCATAGTGGCACAGTTGCTATAGGTACAGCAAAGAGGGACTATATACGGAACCACTGGCAGCCTATATGGCCAATTCCCCTAGGTCTGTGGAACCTATAAAACCCCCTGTTTTTACTGTACAATTTGTGGAGGGCAGCAATGGGTTAGGCTTAAACAGGGATTTATTTCAGCATGTGATGTCTGGGGATGCCCTTAGGCCTGAGGAGCCCTCAACATTTTCCACTTTGGTTGGTCGAATGAGGGGGGGAGTTGTGAGGGAAGGGTGCGATTGGAGATACCATCCAGAGTGAGGTAATTGGGGTTGAGAGAATTGAGGCCCTTGAGCTTCCCAAGCAGCAACCAAGTCCTCCAAGCTTTGTCAAAGTGCTCTCTTGGAATGTGGCTAGTTTGCAGGGCAAACTGGATAACCCTGATTGGGTTTCATTTATATCACAGCATGATATCTGCCTATTCCAAGAGTCATGGATTGGCAGGGATGTCCAACAGCCAGGATATGCCATTTACTCCAAGGCAGCAACCAGGGGGAAGTTGGGGAGGCCCTTGGGGGGTTGACTACTTGGGTAGCTTCTTTGTTGAGTTATTTGGTTACGATTGTGGAGACATTTTATAGTTATATCTTATGCCTCTCACTTTTCTTCACGAGTAATATTGAATTATATGTGATCAACATTTGCTCCAGGCCTATAGTTTCCGGCTGAGAATCCTTGGTGGTGGAGTGTTTGTCTGATTTTCTGCTTCAGCTTTCCAGCAGTGCATTCAAATTGATTGGAGGATACTTCAATTGTCACTTTGAACCCATTAGTATCAGGGTAAATGATCTAGTGATGGCAGAGGACAGCCTGTGGCACATTCCATTGTCTGGTTCTCAACTGGTGAGGAAATGCACCCTGTTGTGTCATTCAGATGAATTTGCTTGTATTGAATCACTCTATCCGTGCATGTAATGGTCTTACTTTGTCCGACCCAAAAGGTTCTGATTCATTTAACCAACCAGGTAGGACCTCCTAGATAGATTATACTTTTATTGATGTTAGGCTCCGGGCTTATGTTATGGATATGGAAATTATGATAAGGCATGACAACAATCACAACGCACTATCGCTTCACCTGGGGACCTCGTACTAAGGGTGGGTTGGGGGGGGTAAAGGAAGCTCCAGGTTGGATGACAGACTTATGTTGTCCTCCAATAGGCATAAGGTCAAGTAGCCCGAAATTGTACAGTCCCCTGTATCTTTCAACCAGCTATTTAATGCCATTGGCCTGGCCTTGGGCAAGGCGAGTGAGATTTTAGAGGAACGGGTGCCCCCTAATCAGTGGGCTTGTGTCGAGGTGTGCACCTGGAGCTAATGGATGAGCTCAAAAACCTGTTCTTTGCAGAGTATCAGGTTGGTACTGGCAAGAAAAAGCCAGCCATGTGGTTTAACAAGAAGTGTCGGCAGGTGAAATTGGATCCCTGCAAGGCCATTAAACTGAAAGATCCTGTGCTGGTATGAACGTCCAGAAGCCAGTATAGGAGTTCTCTGACTGCCGCAAACAGAGAGTGGGAGACCCAAAGGTGGGAATCCCTGCACTTAGCTATGAGGAATAAGGCCTTCCATATGTTTTGGTGACTTATTGCCTCAGAGAAGCAGGAGACCAATGGCTCAATTGAAAGCAATATTTCTGATGATCAATGGTCGGAGAACTTTCGGTCTCTTTATGATTTCCACCTGTCTCTGGTGGCCCACCAGATGTTAGAGGAGGGAGGTGGGTTCTTTGAAATTTCTGAGGCATACCCTTTGATTACAAGCAAATAGGTGCTTCATGCAAACGCTAAAGTGGCTCCAGGCAAGGCATCAAGCGTAGGTAGTATTCTGGGGAACTTATATAGTTTTTTACCTGATGTCTGGGCACCTTATCTTGGGTGACGCCTATGCTAACATCATGGGTCGGAGCCAAAATAATACCCATTTACAAAAAGGGCTCTCCTCTCCTACCAGCCAATAACAGACCTATTAGCTTAATAGACTCAATGCAAAAGTTGTTTGCGCATGTGAACTTCAGGTCTGGCTTGAGGAAAATAGTGTCCTCAGCCCCCTTCAGGCTGGGTTTAGGAAATGCACTTCTACCTTAGATCAGGTCTTTTACCTCCAGCTTATATATTGGAAAACCAAAAGACATCAGTCTTTACGCTATGTTTGTGGACCTTCAAGCTGCATTTGACCTGATCCCAAGAGACACCCTGTGGTTCCTTCTGTTAGGACTTTTGTCTTTAATGTTTGACCTGGGTGTTCGGCCCATTGCTGAGGAACTGGGACTAAGGACACTTCTCTTTTGGAGAAGAGTATAGGCATCCCCGGAGCAGGTCTCTTATAGAAAGGGGAGAACCCTGAGGCGGCCTGCCTTGTGATATCCAAGAGTGACTTGGCCAGGTCCGATTGGCACTTTAATTTGACTGCACATCTGGCTAACTTGGAGCATGGCTCTAAGACTCAGAGGTTTTTAGATTTTAAAGACTTCTATGGTTTTGAACCTTTTTTAGATTAGGTGCAGACAATGTTAGCGAGGAAACTATACTTGCAGTTTAGGCCTGGGGCCCTTCCTCTATGTACAGTGACCTACAAGTGGGGACAGGATGTGATGTATTGAGTGTGATATGTCTAGCTTGAGGTGGGGCTGAAGAAATACAGGCATCATTTTTATTTATTTGTAAAACCTACTATCAAGTTAAATCAAAATGGTGGTTTCCCACTGCAGAAATCTAGGTACTGTCCAGCACCTAGTAGCTTTAAGAATTTTGAAAACAAACATACATCAGTCAATTGTTTTTTCCATGCCTAGGTATTTGTTCATGGCTTGGAGCATCCGTAAGAGATGTGTGTAGTTGCTTTTATGGGTGGTTAGGGGGGGTATTCATTTTATCCTTTTAATCTTGTATTTTATATTTATATTTTGTTAATTTTTTCCCCAAGTTTGATGTAATTGATATACTTTATGGATGTAATGACTTTGTTTATTTGGATGGATTTGTTGTATTTATTGGTGTACAGAGTCCATATCAGGGTCCCTTAACTGAGTCCACTGGCTGGCTTCAGTTTCAGTTCTCACCGATGAGACCATCTTAATTGTCACATGGGCCTGGCTCGCAATTTCCCTATAGGCTAATTTTAGCGCTTCCAGATGCGCTGCCAAGGGAGAGAGCTCTGCCGCCAGCAGACACTCCAACATGTTCTGGATATTGACCCCAGGGACTACCGTCATTGGCGATGGCCCAGTGGTAAATTCCATACTAGAGGAATCTATAGGCCTGCTATCCATGGGGCCACAACAGCTTAAAACCTCCTCTACCCCCAGGCCTTTTTGAGCTTTCACTAGAGTGACTTCTGATTGCTTTAATTTACTAGAGACCCCGCTCTTTGTTGCCAGTCTAGGGGCATTGCATGATGGCCCCAAATCATAGTCTTCTTCCCCCGCAATAGCTGAGTGATGAAGTCCCAACCCGCGACTGCAGTTTGAGTGTTCATGGCCTCCAAATGATCACGGATGGGCTACCACAAAAGAACTAGGATGCCCACAAGATAAAGAAAAGCGCGTTTCCTTGAGTTCAGTTTCCACTGCTACCACTTCTATTATCTTCTTATCAATTATGTTAGGCTTTGAAGAGGCCGCAGATAAATGTTCCTTGGGCAGACATATACAATTGCCCATGATGTAACAAGTTTCAAGGAGTAAATGGCTTAATTAACTAGTAAATAAGGATTTACATCGGTAATCCAGTTACTCAGAAGCCACCGGAAGTCTAAGAAAGCGTAAGAAAACTCACCCAATGATTGCAGGTAGACTAGACTACACCTTCTCATCCATTGGATTGAAGAGGGGGGACAAGCCCAGCCTTTTTTGGCTGATGAGGGGCGAAGACGGGCCCTGTCTTGGCCCAGTCTTCGCCCGGGCACAACCCGCTTAATGGGAGCACAGCAATTTTATGTGCCTGCCTTCAGACACACGAGTTGAAAGGGCATCCCTCCTCTGCCCAGGTCGATAGGAGATGTAGGCAGATGTGAACAGGCTCCCTGACTCCAAACATCAAAACCTCCGGTGCAGCAGGAATAGCTCAGTGGTTTTATACACCTCCATGCGCGCATGTTAACAGGGTAGCCCTCCTGCCGCACAGATGGATGGAAGATGTAGGCAGATGTGAACAGGCTCCCCCTGGCTCCAAATAAACAAGGGTTTGTGCAGCAACTCGCTTCCAACCATTGTGGATTCAAGAGTTACAATAAATTGGCCCAGGAAGAACTGAACATCATCACTAAAGTTCTTGAAACATCGCTATGAAATCAATCTGGTAATGACAACTAGAGAGACTTCATATGGAAGCTCTGATACCCCTGACGAAACACGTGTTGGTGGGATGGCTTTGAGAGATGTCAGGAAACTCTATTGATGGAAATTCAATGTGATGTCTATTGTGGAATTGATTTAGTGAATTACGGAATACAATCTATTTGACTACATATCAACTGAGTGTGGACACAGTGGTGCCAATCTGAACATGTATATGGACCAATAAACAATTTCAACATAGGTGGAACTACTGTTGTAATAATATTCACATTTCATTTATTTTTACTGAATGGTTTTTCTGGTGGGTTGAGTGCCTGGTAAAATTAGGAAATATTTGTGCAGCAGGGGGTTGGGCCTGTTTGTCCCAAGGACAAAGTAAACATGAAAACTTGTTGTCCTTGACCCCAAGCAATATGTCCTCAGTGCCAGGCTATATGAATTCTAGACTCCTGTATTAGCTATAGCTTGTGACACAAAGGCTAAGTTAAAGCACCAGATGTCTCAAAAGTAATGAATTCTTCTATCAGGGAAATACTCTTGAGGAAATGACAATAGTCAATCATCAGAAGCTTCAAATGTATCATTCACTGTGTGTTATTTGCCGAGCCGCTTGGGGCAAAATATAGTCCTTTGTGCAACTCTGTCCTGTGAGGAAGGTATGGTGTCTCCTATTACAGTTGAATGGAGCTGAAAATAATGTACTGGAGAGACTCGTTTTGAGGTTTCTTTTGAATTATAACAAATTTGGTAGTTTCTCAGGTCCATGCTTAGCAATTTCAAAAGCTGAGTGAGTGGGTACCAGAATGTGCTTTGATACCTACCAGTCAAAGGCTAGTATATGAGAAGGTTAATGTACTCCTTATATATTAGTAAGATGACTTCTTGAATGCCGTCAAGTAGTTGACAAATTTGGGTGTCATTTCAGAGGATGGAACCTATAGTTGCTGGGCCATTCCATATTCTTTTGCTTTTTTTTTAACCCAACTTTTGCTGCCCGTAGAACTCTGTGCGCTTTACTCGTAGTAAGCAGTTGTAAAGTGCTTGTGCTCCTCCTTTTAACATGGTACATCTTGTATGCACCTGATTGGTTTAATTTGCCTAAAGGTCCCTAGTATATGGTGCCAACTCTACCCAGGGCCTGTAAATTAAATGCTGCCAGTGGACTGCAGCAACCATTGTGCCATCCACTGCAGTGGCTCTATAAAACATATTTCCAGGCCTACCATTGTGGCCAGGCAGTACAGTTTTAAGACTGCATATTCGACCTGTTAGAATAACTCATTTTGACAGGCCTAAGACTTCTTTTTTAAATAGTCCCTGTAAGTATGCCTTATTGCCCTTCAGGCATGAATAAAAGATATTTAAAAGTAAGATATGTAAAAGATTAATGTAAAGCTCGTCGTTAAACTCACTAGCACTTCAAAGCTAGTTTTACTGCAGCAAGGCTGGCTGTTCAAAGAGACACTGCTTGGATACATTATTCATTACTAATGCTGCATCTGTAGTTGAGGTAGAAACAATTAATCAACTATTTTTGAAAGTTATTGAAAATCCAATTTAAGAGTGAATCAATATTATGGAAAAGTAACTTTTGGAAGCCAGATCTACATTTTAGTCTCCCTCTTCTGCCAGCCTGTAATTTGCATTTGAATAGGTTTAAATGGGGTGTGAACTTATTTCCAGGAGGAAAAAATATACTGACCTGAATAGGCAGAAAAGACCCATATAACCTGCCAGAATATACAGGGTGAGTCGGTGAAGATCCTTTTTGACAAACGTTTAAAATCTTGCTTGGATGTCACACCCTGCTGAGAGGTCTGCTGGGATTTGTCTTATGACAGGGCACATTGCAAAGAGGCCTCCCCTGTCAAAAGCAAAGGTTAGCAGAAGCTTGGGCAGTGCCCTACCATTGTCCCTCTAGCAAGACAGGCCACAATCGCTGTGTGCCTCATTTACATTACAGTGTCAAAGTCTGTGTGAAAGGTCTGTTGGTCTTACATATGCATTTGGGATGCACTTTGAAGGAGGGAAACAGGAGGCCAAAATAAATCGTGTGTATCCACTTTCTGGTTCTTGAGAGCTCCGTTTGTACTACCAGACATCTGTCTTGGTTGGAGATTGTTGTGGGTACTGGGCGTGCTTCCTGGATTTTAGTGTTACATGTGGAAGGACTTGTGGATTACCATACTACTTTCATGTTAGACCTGGTATGCTTGGCATGGTTTTCCCCCTAACGTTTTGCCATCAACCCTCCTGTTTTGCTGACTTTATTTTTGCTGGCTTTAGGACGCTGGACACTTTACCACTGCTAACCAGTGCTAAAGTACTCTCTCCTTAAAACACAGTAGAATTGGCTTAAACCCAATTGGCATGTTCATAATCTACTTATAATTCCATATTAAAGTGGTACCTCAAATATCCAGGGCCTGTAAATTGATTACTACTAATGGGCCTGCAGAACTAGTTGTGCCACTCACTTAAGGTGCCCCTTTAAACATGTCTCAGACCTGCCATTGCAGCCTCTGTGTGCAGTTTTAAACTGCCATTTTGACCTAGCAAAACAAACCTTTTGCCACGGCCAAACTTTCCTTTTAAATACATGTAAGAGGAGTTCTTGGACATCCCAGAGGGCAGGGTGCAGTGAATTTAAAATGTTAGCCATATACTTTTAAAGTTGTACATGCCCTGGTAGTGAAAACTGCTTAAGTTCATTTTTCACTACTGCAAGTCCTACTTGTCCCATAGCATAACATTGGAGTTATCCTACTATATTTAATAAACTGCAATGTCCAAATAGGAACAAGTACCCAGTTCTTCTTTGGTGTGTCTAGAATTGTAATGACAAATTATTTCTCAAGGTAAAGTCTGATTTTAAATTGCAATAATGCCTATTTTAGAAAGTTGCCATTGTCCTGTCTTAGCAATTTGGGGCCAGCAGCCTGCCTCTGAGTCACATGACTGGGTGTAATTGACAGTTGAGCTTTGCGTATTCCTCATAGACAGCTACACACAAGAGGTGCACCCGGATGCGCCATCCCTGCAGGATGGGAGGGAGAAGCTAGACCCAACTCTACTTACACTTGAATATACTGTGTCCTACCTCCACACAAAGGGCTGTATCCCCCCTGTAGTTAGCATGGAGTCAGGGTAAGGTACCTGTGCACTACAAAGACTTTCTTAGAAGCTTCTCCCACTTCAAAGTCAGAACTGGGTGTATTGGACCTCAGACACCAACTCCATTGTACACTTCTGAACCTGTGGATACTCTGCCAGGAAGAAGGACTGTTCTGCTGCTAAAAGGACTGCCACTCTCCTGGACTGCTGCTCTGATGCAGCTGCTGCCCTCTTGCCTGGGTGAGAAGAGCTGGACCTACATCTGTTGAACCCAAGACCCCAGAGTGATTCCAAGGGCTTTTTGGCTGACCCCCTGACTTGAGTCTCAGAGGTAGAAGGCCCTAACAACCTCGACCCCAGCAACTGGACTCTGCTATGTGTGAGATTACCCTGCCAAGTGGTGCCATCCAGTCCTGGGCCCTTGGAAGTGGGCCTAAGGTGCTCTGCTGGCCTCTGCAGAACCAATGCATCTCCCATGCTGCACGGTGCAACCTAGAGCAGAATCAGTGCATTGCTGCTACTTTGTGGATTGGTTCTGTCACAAATACCTGGATTGCTGCCTGTCGCCTCATTGGAACCACCACTGCATGATGCATCCTCAGCGCAGGCCCTTGTACCCTCGTCAACAGCAGCCTCAACTATGATGCCAGACTGCTCATCGCAGCCTCCCAGCTCCTCAGAATCAATGCATCGCCCTGACTGCACGAGGCATCCTTGATGCCAGACTTCACACTTTAGCCCTTATAAATGGGAATCTTGATGATAACTCAGGACCTCCCATTGCAGCCTTGCCGCATCTTGGGACCGATGCATCGCTTCAGCTGGGTGATGCATCTTAAACATGGACCCTTGCAATGCTCCACAAACCAGGATTTGAAGTACTTTGCTCAGCGCATCTATGTAGGTTCTGTTGCTGGCCCATGCTCCACAATGGTCGGCCTGATCTTGTGAATTTGTCTTAGTCCAGGGGGACCAGATAATCACAGTTTGTGCGATGTGCTTTTTGGTGCTATTTTTACTGAAGTCTTTAAACCTGCACATATCCGGTTCTAGTGATTTAATTTTTGTCATTTTGATCTTGTTTTATTTATAAAAAATAGCTTCATTTTTTAACTTGGTGTGCAATCCTTTTTGCAAGGTGTTGTCACTTTATTACTGTTTGAGATGTTGCACTAATTGTTTCACATTCAGCTCTAAGTTAAGCCTGGCTGATCTGTGCCAGGCTATCAGATGGTTGATCACAGGTTAATTTAGGGTTGGTTTGTACCTCACTCTGACACAGTTTGTGGTTGCTACATGGCCAGGGCTCACACCCAAGTCAACCACCAACCCAGTTTCTTATGAATCCCCACACATACCCCCATCCATCAGAAAACTAGGTTAAGTGTGGCTTAGCCAGGCATAAATGTGGCATCTCTAGGCATCTACTTAAGAACACTTTCTGGACCTGTTGAAGAAAAGAGGACTGGCCCTGATGTCTGTGATCTGGGAAGAGCCCTGAAAACTGGACCTGCAGTTATCCCTCCTGTACCCAGAAAAAAGAAGTGGATGCCAATGGTCATTAGGCGGGCTTCCTGTTCAAGCTACTGAGACTCCACAAGCTACAAGAGGCGTTTTCCTGCAACTACCCAGCTGCTCAGTGGCACCTCGACTGGACTCCACCTCACAACCTGTGAGCCTCTAAGTCATCTCCTGAGTTCCTTGGTGACTTTAGAAGTGTATTGCTGTGCTGTGGTAGGCCCGGACATAAAGGACTAAACTCAGAAGGTAAACACTTTTGCCATTGACAAACCTGTTTGGTGTATCTGACTAGTGCTCTATCACTGCCAGCATAAAATTTTGACTCGGTCCTCTTCTTTACTGCGATGATTGAGCATAATTTGCACTTTGGTGTAATTTTATTTGTTACATTTTATGGGTTTGCATTTTAACTTTATTACTGTTTTAGTACTGTATAAATGCTGTACAAATTGTTCTATGTTAAGCCTGTAAGCACTGTACCCTAGCTACGAGGAGGGTTGAACTCAGGTTTATTTAGTGGCTTTGTTAGCTCACCTGACAAGGATTGTGATTATTACTTGATGTGGGTGCTTACCCCCATCAACTAATACCCCACTTTCTCACTGTTGCCATTACATTAGTTAAAATACCACAACTGTGAAACATCTACACCAGCCAAGCGGCCAATTGCATTTCTCAAACCTAATTGTTTTCCCTGATTCAAGATGGTGTAGATGTCATTGACTAAGAATATCTCTGCCAGGTCAAGGTGGTGCCTAACTCTTCGGACTGATCCACCAGCCTCCCTAGCTCCCTTCTCAATTCCCCTTTTGGCAGGCATCATAGTGGAAGCTTATCAGTCTGACCCTGTAGGGCTCCAAGTAGCCAACAGAGGGGGGTTACATATAGTCCTATGATTACTCTATATGTTTGCAATAATGCACATAATTAATTTAATGGCTATTGATAATTATGTCTCTGTATACCTAGGCGATGATTCTGCCTGAGGATTATTGACGTATAATCCATGTTTAGTGGGTAATATACTTTGTGCTTGCATACCATTCATGCATAATTATTTTCATCTTTCAGGAAGCAAGATGCCTTGCTCCTTGCATCCACCAATCTAGGATTAGGGATAATTCTTGATACATAACATTCTCATTGTTTGCTCTTCAGAGTGACTTTTTATTGAACAATCACATTTGGTTTTCAAGAGTGAGTTTACCACCTCCTCATGTGGTGATGTTTTGAAAGTACCACTGGCCCAGTCACCCATACCTCAAAAATCAGAGAATTTTGAAAGTAAATCTTTGAGAGCCAGAGATGCTCTTGGAGACCCAGGGTCTCTGCTAGCGCTGTGGGCAAGGTGATGGACATCTGTCCTGTACAATGAGCAACATGAGTTAAATGATGAGGTTCCTATCTAATGCAATTTTGATGGTGCTAGAGAATGAGAGTGTAGAGTCTGAAGGCATAGTAGAGCAACTTGCTCGTTAGAGAGCCTCACCAATGTCTTTAGTTCCAGACCTGGTTGTCAGAATGGAAGTGCTTGGCCAACATCACCAATGCCATTGATTCCAGACTCAGTTCCAGAGTGGAAGTGCTAGGCCAGCACCAGTTGCTGCATGAGATGCACAATGGGCAATGGACTAGCAGCAGAAAGGTCCTGTTGGGAGGTGCCAGCTATGTACTCTTTGACATCATGGAGGAGGGTAAAAAGCTGATATTTGATTTCAGGAACAGGTCCAGAGACATTGAATAAGGACTACTCAAAGCCTCCTGATTAATTTTGAAAAAAAGTAGGGTTAATGTAGGTTTGCTTAGCATGGAGGAAATAGTTAGGGGACCAGTGCTGTCTTCATTGACGGCTAACTTTAAAGGATACTGTTTTTTGCTTTATCTCATTCATATGGAGTGGAGATTTTGTATTTAGGAAAATGTGTGCAATTTAGATGTATTTGGGTGCTTCAGATGGTGCCTACATGGTAAGGTGTACAATTGCAAAATTACCAGCATCTAGAAATGGTAATGCATGTGTTCTTCACTACAAAGTCTGAGATTGCATGCTCTAAATGTTGTATGTTTGTATTATCATGCATTGGGTACTCTTATGTTTTTCAGTTGAACTTATATTGTGCATCTTGAGTTATGTGTGAGGCCTGGGTGACAGAGTAGGGAAATTATATGTGGGTCCCATATGTGTGTTGTGGACTCACTTACTGGTTTACTGGCTGTGTGGATTCTTGTGTGCGAGGACGGGGAAGAGGAGTTCCCTCTCTCAAGGTGTGCATTATGGTGTCACCAGTTTGTGCTTAAAAGTTTGGCTGTACAGTTAGGGGAAGAGGAGAACTCCAGTTACAGGTGTTGCAGAACTGGAGAAGTGCTAGTACCTCATGGTGGGCAACAATGAGGAAGAGTAGCACCCTGTTGATTGAGGACGCCTGGAGTAGTACATTGTGGTGTGTGCGAAACTGGGATAGAGTAGTACCCTGTCACATGAAAATGTAGGGGGTAGATCCTGCGGTGTATGAAAGTAGGAAAGAGTACTGCTCTGTTGTGTGGTGAAACAGGAGGGAGTTTAGTGACTGATGCTGTTGTGGCTGTGAACCACAAGGTTCCTAATCATTAACATTAGCTCACAGTCAAAGGTGTGAAAGACATGCAATTTACATTCACAACTATAGCCCACTGCAACCCAACACCTATGCTATCATCACTCTGTTATGCTCATAAAATTTAGATTACAGATCTTGTTGATTAGATGTAAAATTTGTCACAGAATTGTCAACAAAACTAGTTACATTACAGAAGAAAAAGTGCAGTATTTAGAAAGAACGAGCCAGATGACACTTTTTTTTACCTTAAAATTACCACCAATCGATGCTTAAAGAGCATAAAGTGCCTGCTAATCATAAATGCCCCCGTTTGAAAACATTAACCACGATGCAAAAACGTGTTAAAGGTCTTTTATGTGGTACTACTAATGAGAGGAGGGTTCTGACCATCTGGTCTGCCCTGATTTCTTTTCCCTTTTTGACCACCTGGTTTTTGACCTTTTACTGTGAGGGAGCTGCCTAGTCAGGGACCCCCCCCCCCACAGTAAACTTATGGCAATACGGACTGGGCGTGCCGCCCTGCTAAGGAAAGGCTGCTGTGATCCAGCAAGAGTGGGAGGCCCCGAGATGGTTACACATGATCATGTGTGCACATGTGTGTGCACCCATGTAAGGGCTGCGTGGGGAGGGTTCCTGGCGTGTGCAGCCCAAGAACTGCTTTTAGGGAGCCTGGAGCAGAAGGAACTATGTAGAGTGGGTGGTGACCTGGATTAGGCCTGATGAGATGGGTGTACACAGAGGAGGGATAGTCAGTGTGCTTACTGTATTTTTACCGTAGGGACACTCCAGTACATGTCAACATCAGTGTGCTTACTGTCTTTTCACTGTAAGGACACTCCATTCAATGTCAATAGGAAAGCTGTCAGTCCCCACAAGGAAATGGGCAGAGAAGCCCTGAAAGGAATGTTAGGAAGGAGGGGCTGCGTTTCAGAGCACATGTGGCTCAAGCTCCTGGACGACACCTTTTTTTAACTATCCCAGAAGACTGTACAGGAAGGAGGGGACAGGGGCAAGGAAGTGATGTGGCACGTCTGGATTGGCCATAGGTGCTTGGCTGCTGGACACTTCCATCCACACTTAAAAGATCATGCACAGGGGAGAGCTTTCTCTCTTAGCTGTGCTTCACTGCTGGACACTGAGACTGCAGACGGGCATCATGGATAACTGGAAGGAAGAACCCTTGACTGCCTCCTGGGGCAGGGACTTTGCCCCTGAGCGACTTCAGGGCCAGCGAGGTGCATGCCAGTACCAGGTAAGCTGGCCCTCTTATTCCCCCTTAGGACTAGTTGGGGGAAAGACTGGGCTGGCTCAATGAGAGCGCGCTGCCCAAAGGAAAGGAGGGCACAAAGAGGAAAGGCTGACGCAGGGAGTCAGTGGGACTGGCCTCCTATCATCTGGGACCCTTCTATGCCAGGAGACCTAAGGGGAGTGCTCCTGGTGGCAAGGGCTTGTCACCAGGAGTGAAATGACACCAGAGCCACCCCCTTGGGGGCCCGAGATATCCAAAGAAGAAGGTCTGTGACCTTTGACCTACTTCTGAGCAAGCGGCGATGCGCGTGGGGCTCTGCCGCTGCTCCGGGCGATGCCCCCAGGGTGGGGCAGGTCCTGGGGGCTGCCCCCAAACAGAAGTAAAGCCGGGGAGGCTGACGTCATGACCCTTGTGACCCTTGTGACCCATGACCCCCACAGAGAAGGAAGTCGGGGAGCGCCGTCGTGCTCCCTGTGAAAATGGTGGAAGGGGGCCTTGACTTAATCCCAGGGCCCTGCCAGGAAGAAAAGTCATGGGTGGCCGTCGTGTCCCCCACGAGGATGGCCGCTGGCTGAGGGAAACCCAGCGGCCAAAGACTAAGCTGGGGAGCACCATCGCTCTTCCCGTGAAGATGGTGCCATGGCCCTGGACCCCATCCCGGGGCGCCATCAGAAGACCAAGTCGAGGGAGTGCTGTCACCCCTCATGAACGTAGCCAGAGGGTCCCCATACCTCATCCCAGGGCCCCACAAAAACATTTAGGCCGGGGATCGCTGTTGTGCTCCCCAGAGCGGAAAGGGGAGCCCCAGACCCCATCCCAGGGCCCTGATGCTGCAGGAGTGGTGAGTAGTGGCCCCGGGCGTGCGACAAGAGAGGAGTGGGGAGTGCCATTGCACTCCCCCCAGGCGGCTGTCCGGCTGCCCAGCCACACACGTCTGCCCACAGGAGAAGGCAGAAACCAAAGAACAGGCTGGCTCCTGTAGAAGCACCTGGAGGCGCTGACCGTGTGGGGAGCTGGCAGGAGCGGCTGGGGGTGGGCTCCCCAAGCTGCTCCCCAGCACCACTCACCTGACGGGGTGTCCAGTTGGGCCTGGACACCCCCCAACGTTGAGGACAGCTGGGGTTGGGGTACCCATGCTGCAATCGCCCCAGGAAACACAGTGCAAGGCTGCAAGAAGGGAAATCCATGAGAAGGAATTCAAGGCTTTCCAGGCTCATTAAATATGCATATAGCCCATTAGGCCTTGCGGGGCCTAAGTCCTCTAGAACATAGTGCTCAGCTCGTGGTGGCCCCAGGAAGATGGTGCCACCACCAACCACATGCCCATTGTCAGGGGGAACTGCAGGAACAGTGCAGCGTCCCCCCAATGCCCAGTTTATGTCACACACCCTAGATGGGTAGGACAAAAGAAATATAACCCCCAAATGTTTACATCCAAATTTAAAGCACCAGCATTTTAGAACCTTGGTTCTTGGCTTGTGTCACTGCACCCTCTTATGCTGCAGGATGGTATTACACCAGAATAATCAAGTGAATGATGTTACACCAGTGTAATCAAGAAGTAATCCAAAAGTAATCTTTATTGTTTCAAGTATTTAGACATGTTTCTAGGTGTTTGTGGTAATGCTGATTTGCTTAGTGAGACTGATTTCCATTTTCTTGTACTTTAAATGTGCTCATTTGTCAGATTTTGGTGCTTTCACTCTACATTACAGGCAAATGTTGCATTGGGATACCAGGGATTGTTTTGCCATGTAGGTTGTTGGACTATATTTCCCCTAGGGCGAGACAGGAGAGATTACACAATGTCATCCAAGGGTAATTCCATCAATTTGTGTATATTTGTAAATTGTTGCATAGTATTGAATAGTATGTGTGCGTAATAAATGTACATTTACTTTATCAAAAGAAAAAGCACAGACTGGACAATCATTTTTTGAGTGTGATGCTTGCGTGCTCGTGAATGGGGATTACTATCCCATACCACCTCCCTTGACTAAGCTTTGGAATGCTCAGCAACTCTACCCTATGAGAGTCAAGCGCTACAATTAGGTTTTTGGTTCCTAGTGGTGGTCGTGTGCAGACTCATTACTTCTGCAGGCCACACAACTAATGACCCACCTTCGAACACTGCTTAACTGGGTAACATCTGGCTTCTGATCAAAACGTACTCACCCAGAACTACTTAAAACAGTCTTATTAAGTGAGTGTTTGAGGAAGTTGGAATGAAAGGTGAGATTTCAGCGTGGCCACTATAGTCAGTGTGTTTGTTTTTAATTTTGAAGCAACACCAGAGCTCCAGGGATGGTTGGGGAGAAAAAAAAATTGCCAAGAACTAAGTACGGACTTTTTGTGTGGCAAGTGTGCGGACAACTTGGGAAAATGACCCTTCTTGAACAACTCTCAGATGGTGCCCAATGAGTGCCATGAGTTGTGCTACTTTTAAGTCGAATCATCACTCCAGTGACTATTGGAAAGCGTTGAATTGAGAGACAAAGTGAGGATGAAGGAATGAGGATGAAGGAATGAACCCTAATCCAGATGACATGCAGCAAGCTCTGAGTCATTTCCAATAGAATTCTGTGACATCTGGTTTCATGAAGGGGAATGAGGAGAGCCCATTGGCGGAGGCAGGAATGAGTTCCTTGGAAGCTTCTGACTAGGTCCTGAATCTGCATCTGTACCTACTCTGGTGCCTGAATTTGCTGTTATCGACTTTCTTTCTGTATCTACAAATGAACTGCAACAAGTGGTGTAGCCAGCATAGGCAGAGTCTGCCACTTTGGTGGCAGAATGGAATTATATAAAATGTCCTGCTGCTAAGTACTTGGATAGTTTAGGCTCCTGGTGGGTGTAATCACGGGACGTTAGTTCAAATGTATTAACCGATGGCATATATTTAAGCACCGGTACATTGGTCAGCACATTTTAGAAATTATCGGTTTGTTTTGGAATCTACAAATCAGGATTCTGCAGTTCAGCTTCATAAATGTATGGGGATTTTATTTCTTTGGCTGCAGGAGTCGTTTCATGCGTGTTTGGACAATCTAAAACATTGCTTTTACTTTTTTCCTTTATTTGTCTCACATAGTCTGGGGCACATTTTCAAATTGCGCTCAGCCACTGTCTCTTGCTTTTAGATGCTACAGCTGTTTATTAGTTGCTCTATTTGATGTCTTCTAATAATTCTTTCCCCATCAAACCTGCTTTGCGGGTAAACGAAGAACATACATTTTGCCATTCACTTTCTTTCCGAAATGTTTGCAGCATGTGTAGGCCACCAATCTATCGTCCCTACTGATAGCTCAGTTGCAATAGACCGACATATTTTTTTAGTTTAAACATTGCATCTAAAGTATAGCGATGAGCAGACATCGTGCTATTAAAACACCAGAATATTAACTGTTAAAAAAGGGGAAAAAAGCTTCTAACATATTCATCTATATATTTATTATTGGCATAAACAGAGTATCCAAAAAACAAACACCGATCTCTATATACCGTTCCCACTGCTGTTCCAAAACTACATGATAATAAGTCTCTGCTGAACCCTTACACTTCAGGCCAGCACCTTAAAAGCTTCAAGTTGGACAAGTAGGTTACAGGCCCCTATGTGATAATATGAGAAAGGGAGTAAGAGCATTTTGAGTTTATAATGACACTAAAAGAATCATGATCTTAAAAAGAACTGGCAAGTGGCAATAGAAATGACCTGGCTGGCATCCTACTTTATAAAATAAACTGTCTCATTCCAGTGAGCATTCTGCCATTAATTAAAGAGATCAGGTTTTAATGTACAGGCCAGTTTACTTTGGCAGGAACTGTGCAAAGGTGTTCAGTGCTCCAGGCAAAACAATATTTTTCTTCTGAAGTGCTCGCCATCTACCCAAGAAGGCTTCGTTTTTTGAAGCTGTGTTTTTGTAATTTGTGTCACTTGTTGGACAGCGTAAGCCAGCAACCTTGCTAAAATGTATGGATGCATGGACCTGAATATTAAACTATCAGTAATTAACACAGTTGTTCCTTACTTAGTTTCATCCAGCTAACAGCTACTCTTTAATGCACAACATTTCTCTTTTATGAAGTGTTGATATGATTATCAGGATTAAAGGCATACGTATCAATACGAGGTACCATATTGTAACATCTCTTTGTCCGTTGACAAGAAACAATACAATAAATGATATAATAAAGCTCAAAGTAACAGCCATAGAAAAAAAAACAGGACCGTGGTGGAAGGAGCATGGAATGCATAAGCATCAATCTAGTTCTTACTTTCACAAACACAGACGTACCTGCTCCTCAAATAGACATTTCTGGCCCATTGAAAGCAAGACAGCTGACACATAAGGGCTACCCAGCAAGGCAAATCACAACACACAGAAACAAACTGATAGATCACTAGTTGTGAGGGAAATTTGTAAAGATGATCCCGCAAAGCCATGCTAAGTATCCCATAAGTCAGTGCTATAAATGTGTTGGTACTTGCTGGTACAGAGTACAGATTACCAGCTGGGGAGGAGCTGTACCCTGCTGTGATTGAGCTTCGAAAATCCCTGCTTGTAGCACACACAAAGGAACTAGACACCAGGCTTTCCCTCACCTTTGTCACCCTAGTAAGTCTGGAACCAAGACCAGGGAAAGATGAAAAACGGACTAGCAACAGTTTTGGGGGTAGGCCAGGGAACTCCCAACACAAAGGTTGGTATCAGGTATAAAAGTAGCACCTTCACAGCCTCACATCAGAACATTCCTGGACCTGTGGAATGTTCAGAATAAGGCCTGTCCTGCTGCCTGAAGAAGAAAGATTGGACCTGCCAGGCTCCCCAGAAGTGACTCTAAGGTTCAGTTAGCTGACCTCCTGTTTGAGCTACAGGGACACAACAAGCATCCAGGGGCCTCCTGCAACTGCCCAGCTTACCAGCACCAACTGAACCTGCCTGAGTTTTGCTCTTGTCCTGATCCTGAAAAGATTCTCCTTGGTCCTGGACTCTTTGCTGGCATCAAAGTGTACTCCTACTAAATTCAAGGTGAAGGTACACACGCTTTAGGCCCCTTGAAAAGTGGCATCTTCACACAGAGAAATTAACAGCAATGCCAAGCTCAAGCAAGACCTGCACTGCCGATGCGAAGCTCCATTACCAACCAGCTCTTTGTGTTAAATGGTGACCATCCACAATGCCTGACCTGCTTCTCATGCTGACAGCTTCCTTGCTGCCCCCGTCAATATGAACAGCAGCTCCTCGTGTGGACTTGAGAGGGCAACTCTTCAATGAGACGAACTCGTCCCTGTATTCGACCCATACTCCATTGTAGTCACCCTGACCTTGTGACGTTACCCAGGTTTAGCGCAGCCAGAGAACTGCGAATAGCACTTTGTGTTTTTTGTGCTATTTTCACCTAATATTTGTAAAACTTTTTATTCATTGCAGTTTTGTCATTTTAGTGTCATTCTATAGCCTTATAGTCCACTGCAGAGGGCTATACTGGTTGTAAAAGGCCCTGAACCGGAGATGAAGACCCGCAGGCGGGAATGGGCCTTTAGCAACTGGCATAGCTTGAGACAGAAGAACATTCCACCTGCTAAGGGTAGAATTTTCTAAATTTAAAAGGAAGAAACATGAAAACAAACATTAGAATGTTGACAATCCGGGTTTATACTGGACATTATAAGCCTGGAGCTACTCCATTGTCTTCAATAGAACTCTCAACATTCCAATGTTGTAATCATTATTAAGTTTTGCTCTGTTAATATAAATTAGTTTGGTATTTTTCCTGTGTTGTGTTTTCACTTGCTGTTTGAGTGCTGCATAAATACATTACACATTGGTTATGAATTAAGCCTTATTTCTTTTATGCCAAGCTACCAGAGGGTTAATCACAGGTTTATTGAGTGTCTTTTGTGGTTCACTCACAAGAATTGTGTTTATTATTTGAGTGGGGCTTGCACCGCCCTCAGCTAGTAACCCAGTATCATACACTGTGGCCGTTGCAGATGCGTTTTTTGTTCGCGCTGATTTCTGTGATGCCCCAGGAAAGGGAAGAGGGCCACTTCAAGAGATGATTCCTCACTTGCAAGCACAGGGCTCAGGTTTTTTTTTTTATTGTAGCCAGAAATATTGAAGAAACTATGAACTGGTTTAACGAGCATTTGTACTTCTGAAGCTCAATCTCAAATGCATCTGGATGCGTGGACTGTAAAGGTGTGCTCAGATGTACAGTTAGGGAACTGGTTTAATATGTATCTCATGCTTAGCTTTTACCGGCTCAGCTCTTCAGGGGCTTTTGCTGATGACAGGTTCATGAGTATTGTAAAAGTGTATATTTAGTGATTGCGGTGTGGCCAGAGGCACCATTCTTCTTTCAGTTTAGAATTCAAATAAACAGAGGCGTTTGGGGTGGTAGAAAACTAGGGAGTGAATGGTTTCCCCAATTAGAGTTAGCTGGGGAGGGGTGAATTTACATAGAATAGAGAAGTCCGAGTTGTCGGGAGAAAGGTAAAGGGCAGTAGGAAAAACAACCATTGGCAAAGTTAGTTTGTCTGTACAACCTGCTTTTTTCTGTGCTTGTGTTTTTTTGTGCTTCCCATGCCTGTATTTCATTAGCTTGCAGGACTAAAGATCACCATCACAAAACGTTTAGGAAATCAAAAACAGAAGCTCCACAAATTGATTTGAAGTTTTTATAGAGGATTAGTTATTCCAATATCTTGAAATCCTTCAGAAAAATAAGAAAACAAAAGATACTAAGAACCATGGGCCCATACACCAATCTTTGATTGCCAAAAATATTGTGTATTCAAAGTTAAAAGTAAAACCTATTACTGAAATAATTACTGATGTTATTTCTTTGTGGCAACATGGATTTATTTATGAAAGCGGTCCAGCGAGGGGTCGGACTAGGTGCATAGCGAGCGCCTCCTTTGACGTAAGTGTGACTATAAGGGGACACTCCCCCTCCTGGAATCTGGGGCAAGTAGCCTTTAGATGTGGGGCCTTCGCTAGGTAGTTCCATGCCACAGGTAGGCCCCATCATTTATTATATTTCCTTTCCCACTCTTATTGAGTGTTGGATGTTTGTCTTTCCATTGCATGACGATGAGGGATCTTAGGCCCTGAAGAATGCCCCCAGACCTTCCTTGGCTCATTGTAGAGGGCAGAAACATGTCGGCCATTTTTTAGATAGGTGACCCAGTGAGTCCTTGCTCTCACCCTGGTGTCCCATCCTTGTTTTTAATACACCAGCAGACACCACTATTAAAAGTGTAGATTGCACACCGGTAACTGCTTAGGTGTTTTTATATCTTCCCCTAGCTTAGCTAGATCCCACTTACTCCAGATAAATAATAATTTACGCACTCCCTCCCGTTCCTTTAATGGTGAGGTTCAGTCTGCTCAGGTGGCACTGTCCTACCTGGGTGGGGCTAGGTGGTCAAATGATGAAGCATGACACTATATAGTGTGTGAGACCACCTAGTCCGTAAAGGAAATACTCCCTCCCCCTACCCATCACCACCTCACAGCACTCACACTCCATTTATACACCCATTGAGGTCTAGGAGCCCCTGGATAATCTCTAGTGGACACAGCTCCCTATCACTAGTGAACAACATACCCTTTTTGTGTTTATTGGCTTTATATGTAGGGAGTTAGTATGGGTTGATTCCTTCAAATCGCTTTGTTCCAATCTCCCTATACTCTCCGTTTGTGTTACGATTTGTGTTTATTGGGGGACACAGTTGCCAATACAAATGTGAATACTACTGTATTGGATGAAGCTGAGGTATCATACCAGGGTAGGCGTTATCCCATTGAATAAGGTCTCATGGCAGGTATTTTGTTTTGGTAATTTATTGAAAGAAGGGGTTTTAGCTCAAGATGTGTTTGGTGGATGAAGATAATGCATAAAGATTAGACTGTCATTGTATTCATTCCGGGGCACTCTCCTCAGCAAGATCTACCATCCACCAAGCAAGTCTGATCCTCTTTTTCATGCTCTTCAAGGTTGATCATATATACATTCATTTTAGTATCTGAGGAAATCATTTCCAGTTTACTTGATGCCGCTTGGACTAAGATTTCAGCCTTTTCAGATGACTTTGCCGCATTCACTGCAGATGTAGGCTCTGCAGTCTTTTAAATATAAAGACAGCACAGATAATAATTACACAGTGCAAGGTGGAGAGTGCTTAAAATGATTAATATCGTAGAGCATTTAGGGATAACCATTGCTGCATTGCTGAAAGTAATTGGGCGGGGGGAGGGGCAAAGGATAGGAGGTCGGGATCCACAAGCATGGGACAGATTTTCTATTGGTCTTAAAGTGGCATTGTAATTTGGCAAAATGGTACTCATAGTAATGTAATATTTGTTTAGATGAATTCCCTCATGTGTGCCCTCAGAATGTTTACGAAGATTTGATGCAGCTATTGGGGTTTTTCTTGGGGTTATAAACACACCCATGAAGCCCTACAATATTTAATACTGCCTGCTCAGAAAAGCTGTTTATTTCTGACTTTAAATTTTCTTTCTTGACAGCAGTGGGGAACCGACTGGTGTCAGTGGTGGCTTGGGGTAGGAGGGCACATGATTTTTCTATGTCTTTATTTATAATATTATGATAAGCAGCCTATTGCTATTTGGAAACAAGCTGAAGCTTATTTGGTTAAAGATACCTTCATAATTGTTCTCCACATGGAAAGATTGTAAACGTATTGAATACAGTCAGTGTACTACTCAGGCCAGTCAATTCCACTAGGGTCTGAAGAAGTGGAAGCATGTAGCATGACCGATCTCCTAATTATGTGCCACCTTGCATGCAAACATATGTGAATATTTTAAGCAGTGGACACATACGTTTTCAAGTATTCAGATTCGATATATTCACTATAAAAAGAATTAAACAACAAAAGAAAATAGTACTTCCAGTGTATTAAGTACTGTGTGTCCAGAGAGAGGAAGCTCAGCAGGCAAAATGTCAGGAGAACTAGAGGCCCCAGTTTATTTCATACCTTTCTTCCTTTATGACTTCTACCTGCTCTCATTAAGAAACAGGTTAAATATCTGCACTCCTACTCACCAGCACAGAGTCGTGGAGTGAAAATCATGAACTCTTAGATGTTTGTACTCCTGGTTAAGCACATACAGTACTGTTAAGAAGTTAGTCTTGCATATGCAATCTCTTCATTTTGTAAAATGCCCCAAGATATGTTTTGCGTTATAAATAAATCAAACCCAAGAAGCCATTTGGACAAGAAACACATTATTTCATTTTTCTTCTTCTGACTATGAACGTGCTTTTTTTTATAAATGCCATTAATCTTTTTGCTCATACTGGAGGGTTGAGAAGAAAAATCCTTTAGTTCTGCAGTTGAATTAAAGGAAAATAAATAGCACGTCATCTGATACTTGATCCCAAGGTTAACTATGAATTTAATCACAGATACCAACAGAAATATGTTAAGGTAAATGAATATATGTTAGACGGCAGACACAAACGTGATTTCAATTCTCTCTTCATTAATTTGTTAAAAGAGTATTTAAAGTCCGAGTTTCTGAAAGTGATCACACCTTTGACATGAGGATGAAATCCCCGACTCAGGCCCAATGGAACCTGCTATCCAACTCTAATCCCTCCTTGCTTAGTTAATTAACAACTCTACCAGATTACTTTAGTTATTTAGTGATATAAAAATCACATGTGCTACCATGAATCACCACAGAAAACTTTATCTTCTATTTTAAACTTAACACCCGCTCATCGATATCTTTGTTACATGTTGCTATGTGGCATCAGTCCTTGTTTCTAATTCTGTTCTTAATTTGTTAACTGTTTCTCCATTAACAAAACATGTAAGATTTGGTATGGCCCCTTCAAAATATTTCACATAATTTTAAACTTATCAGCACTAATATTTCATTTTTTAAATGGAAATTGCAGTTTGTTCTCATGAGCAGTTTTTTTTTTTTTTTTTTTGCAGTGGCATCATTGAAGGGTAGTATACTTTACTATGATGGCTCTAATCATCTAAGCCAGTGGTTCCCAACCTTTTTACTTCTGTGCACCCCCACCTTATCGTTATTGGAACCCGGGGATCCACTGAATCATTATGGCCCGTCCACTGGGTCATTACTGACAGCTGGGGACCACACGGCCTGTCGATTTAAAAAGCAAAATAATACACAAAAAATATAGAAACCAACATTCATGGAACAGACAAATGATAACACGTTTTATTTAACTTGCAAACAAATATAAATACGAAAAAAATGAATAGGAAGGTTTGAGATTTACTAAATTGAATTGAAGCCACACATTGTCAAAACTCTATTCTGTTTGATGCATCTGGACTCCTACCACAAATCAATCTGAGGATACAAATGTAATTTATAACCTCCAATTTCAAATTTCTTGAGATTTGCAATACGTTTTGACATTTTCAATAATACATTTAACCACTTTATCGATATACACTTTATAAATCTCCTAGTATTATTTAATTTTATAAGTAGTCGCGGACCCCCTGAGGAAGCTTCGCAGACCCCCCAGGGGTCCCCTGACCACAGGTTGGGAACCACTGATCTAAGCAACATCTTTATTGTGATACTTAAGAAATGTTCACCCCATGTCTATTTGTAACCTTTCTACATACAATAAAATATTTATTAATAGTAAGTGCAGCTACTCTTTTACTGAGGAAATTGAAAAATGATCTTTAGTGGAGAGTTCTAGTGAATTCACATGTCTGATTTATTCCCATAAACCACTTTTCAGATAGCAGGAGGTCAGTTGCTTGAGAAATAGAACCAATGCTTAATTTGAGCTGATTGTTGCCAGTGGTGGGCACTAGCACTCATTCTTGAAGAGAGGATATTATTTTTCATCATCTGACCCTGCCCTAGAATTAAAATAGAGAAAATCAGAAAGGAGTAAATGTAGGAGGAAGGGTAAGATAGGAAAGCAGTGAGAAAGAGAGCAAGCAAGGATAAAACATTATCTGTGAGAGTGAGATACAGATGCAAAATGTCTGGTGGTGTAAGAAGGATGCAGAAGGCAGAATTAAGAGCAGACATCCTTGCTATTCTGCAGTTGTGTCATTTAGCAGCAATGGCAGCTGGTTCCGAAGAAAAATGTTGGGCCGCTGCACTTATTATTTATTTATTACAAACTAATCATTTAAAGAACCATCCATTTTTATTTGGGTATTGATATCTCATTATAACCTAGCAGTCACTGATTTGATTCATGGTAGGATTCATGCAGACCTTTTCATTCATCTGACTTGGATACAATGATTTTCATTGAGTTGGTAAAAATAAGCCCCTTGTTTATGCAACTCCAAACAGTTTGTTGTGTGCACCATACAAATATACAATATTATTTTGTTGTGTATGTAATTCCTAGACCGGTTGGAAATTGATTCAGTGCCTCAACATGTGTAATTCACACAAACCTTCTAGATAAAACAAGCATTGGCAAAACCAGTAGGTCTCACCTATGCAGGAATCCTGGAGCTATTGGCATTGTGAATGTCTTTTAGCCATATGTTGTGGATTGGATGTATGTGGCTTGGGGTGGAATGATGTGGGTTAGATTAGAATTATTTGTTGTGGAATTATGTGGCATGGTATGCAGTGGAATTGTGTGGATAGTAATTATGTCATATTGAGTGTACTGGAATTTTGTAGTGTGAGATTGTGTGAAATGGAGTGTAATTATATGTAGTGGTATTGTTTGGTGTGGCGTGGAGTGGAATTATGTGGTGTGATCAATTTTGTGGCGTGATGTAGAATTCTATGTTGTGGATTGGATATATGTGGTGTGTAGTGTAATTGTGTTGTGGAGTGGAATTATGTGGTTTGGTGTGGATTTATGTGGTGTTGGCTAGAATTGTGTAAACCTGAATTGTGTGGGGTGGAACTGTGCGGTGTTCAGTGAAATTATGTTGAGTGGATTTGTGTGGCATGGTGTGGAGTATATTTATGTGGTTTATGTGGCATTGAGTGGATGTATGTGGGGTGTAGTTACGTGGTATTGAGTAGTGTGTAATTATGTGGAGTTGAATTATCTGGTGTGAGTGGCATTATGTGGAGTGTAAATGTGTTGCGTGGTTTGGAATTGTGTTGCACTGAATTTTGTGTTGTGGAATTGTGTTCAATTGTGTTGAATTATGTAACATTGTGTACAAAGTCATAGATGCCGACTGTAAAGGTATGAAGTGCGGCCTCCTCCTCCTACCAGTGATAATTAACATGTGTGAGGTGTTGCCCAGAAATTATACACACAGAGACAGGTTAAGTAAAATATTTGTATTTGGAAGAAACACAGGTAAAAAATGCCAGTGTGTACAAAGCAGGCACTCTTAGGTACACTCACAGCAAATTCAAGGCATGTTGGGACACAATAACTCTGAATGCTACTGCATACCGTCAAAGGCAGCCTAATCCAAGGAAAAGTGCAGAGGAACCTTCAGCTCAGCCTTCCTTATTAGTTTGTTGTCCTGTTGCTCAGCCGTCAATGACCCTTTTCCCACCTCTGCGATTCATTGTGCTCTGTGGGCAGCTTTCACTACAGCGCAGGCATACACCCCTTAAGCTGCTCTCCCAAGGCCACCCTCTCAGCTGTCCCGCCACATGGTGTTGCAACAGTTACAATCACATGCCGGGGAGTGAGTTCGCATCAGAGCTTGAGAGAGCAGGGCTTCTTGGTTAACGATAATCTACTGCAATAGGCAGCAGTGGCAGCCATTTTGAAATGGCTAGGATTTCTACAGAAAGTATACAATTTTGTGGTGTTATGGGAGGAAGTTGGAGCCATGTAGTTCCCCAAAGGTTGCCTTTTTGTGACGGATGAAAAAGGGTTAGCAAGTAACAAATTGGAAGAAACCTTGGGAAATGTTCATAAACAAATATGAATGTATAATGCCGAAACACAGACTCAATCAAGGAAAGGTGCTAACATCCCAAAATACTATTTTGTATTGTTTTTATCCTAAAAACAAATGTAACAAACGGTGTGCAGTAGCCCTGACACTACTCAGTAATGCACTATCGTGACATTGACCTCGAGCAGCTCAATGTACCTTTATCTATCCCCTTGGCAGTGTCAGGCTTTGAGTACGTGCTGCTTGTCTACAGATTAGTATAAGCCAAGTTGTTTCCACCATCCTTGATACAAATGAAAGCTCTTCAGCATTCCTGGATCAGTTAGGCGATGAACCTAGTGTAGAAAGATCAGAGCAAGCGCAGCCAATGTATGACCAGGAGGTCAATATGAGCAGAAGAGCTAGGGTTTCCTTATCAATTACATTTCTTTGAGTTTATTATATGGTCAACAGTGACATGAGTGGCGTCTGATGTATTTTGTTATAAAAGCAAAAAGAATAGCTTTTGTGAAACCAGGCCTAGTGTGAGAACTGGTTGGTCCTTGAGTGCACAGCAGATGTGACGAGATAAGAACAAGACTTACAGGCCTGATTACAGAGGAGCTTGGTGCAGCGACTGACAACATGAGTGCTCGTGTTGAGTGAATTTGAACAAAGAAAAAAGAAGTTCCTGAAACACATGCTAAAATGGTGACCAGTTGATGGATATAGTACTTGTTCCCTTCTCTCTGGGAGTGTTAAACAGAGGAAGAGGCATGACAAATGCATGCCATGGGCAAATAAGAAGAAAGAATAGGAGAGTGACGTGTGAGCCAGCAATTGGGATGCCCGTGGGCGGGCTGAAACCTAAAAAGTAAATATAGTATGTCTAGAAGTGCTGTCTAGCTGAGACCTAAAAACAAAATTAAAAAATACACAACTGATATAGTAGTATGAAGTACCTGTACGCAGCAAGGTGACAGCTGTCAGCCCCCCCACCCATAAGAGACCTGTTACCACAGTTACCTTATAACTATTAGTTGTGTTATTAGTTGTTTTCCTCTGTAAAGTAGTTGGTTGTATCTTTGCACCACAGTTAACCTTTGACCTTCTGAAATTAGGGGCACAATTCATAACTTGCGCAGCTACCATGCAAACTATAACTCCCTCGTCAAATGCAAAACTCATGACTCCACCCTTATGAAACCGAAGCAATTACAAATGTAAGTCATCTTTCAGATGAGATTAAATATCCAATTACCCTTACCTTTGACAGAGATAGTTATTAATGTAGTATTGTTATTTGGTTGGATTGTGTTGTTTTGTGCCATTTCTCTTTTTGGTGGAGTTATGTGTACATATATTGTGAGGTCATAAGCAGTGCATTTGGTGTGCAAGCGGACTTCACTTACCACTTCTGTATGATGAGTTGTGTTTCCTTTAGTGAGGAGCTCTTGGTAAAACGAGCTGCCTCCATCACTGTATCTTTTAAAGCCAGATAATTCTAGCTTCTATTGCCAGATGACTGTTATGTTGATTGTATGCGAAGAAGGTATCTTGGTATCAGACAGTGCCAAAGAGGCCCTTTTAATAGGTAACTGCCTCTTCAGTCCTGGTAAGCTTCAATCTCACTTCAAGATAGCTTTATACAATTTCCACGTGTTCCCTTTTATATATATGATTTTTCAGTTCCCTGCGTAGTATCATTGTCATCATTTTTAGGTGTTGAAATAAGAACTCATGAACCTGTGGGTAGTTTTTCAAGCTAAGCTCCAGTTAATACAGCTGTCATCCTACTTCTTATTATAAAAAAAGGCCAGTCTTGGCATCATGAGACTCACTCTCACAGATGATAGGATTCTATAAAAATTATTGTAACATAACCCTATTAGGCTTGTCAACAATGTAAAAGTGACAGTGTCACCTCCCTTCACACCATCTGGATATGTGACCGAACCATGCCTTCTGGAAGAGAGTGGGCAACAAACTACAGAACTTGGGAAAGATATGGCTGTAGCCTGAGCTTGATTTATAAGAGTAGTGCTGAGGCCCAAATTGATCTCAGAAGCCTGGTGGCACAGCAGCCAGATGTCGACATTGCAAAACACCAAGGGTGTTTAATGCTGATTTCACCTCCTTCCACATTAATCCACCAACATACTCATCCTGTCCTTTTATCACATTCTTCCAAGTTCTTTTTCATCCCTGCTTTCTCCCTTTGTCACTATTTTTCAGTCTTTATCTTCCTCCTTTGATCCCTTTCTCTTTCTTGCTGTGGGTAAAAGTCTGCTGAGTCAATAAGTCCCTGTCCTCAAAAAGAGTGCCAGTGGGCCTCACCTGCAAACACCAGGACTAATTAAGCGCAGGTTGCAGCACCACAGATTGTGGTGCTGGTTATACAGAGTTGTCAGGAGAAGATGATTTATGAAGGTCGGGTATGCTATTGAACTTTTGAAGAGTATGGCTATCCCAGCAGAGATATCATGGGGTTGATAAAGAGCTATAATGTGCAGTCGATCAGGCTTTACACCATAACGTGAGACTGGAAGGAAAGGTGCTGAATAAATGATGGTGGGGAGCTCTTCTAGTCAAGTAACCCGTCTGCAAAGAGATATCCTGGACATGTTTTGAAAATGAATACCTCTCAGCACACTAATACAGATGATACTTGTTTTTAGTGCTTTATTTGCACAAAAGAAAAAAATAATCCATACAAATTAGTTCATTAAAAAACAGTGGGACAACCTTTCTGCCTGTTAATCATAACGTTTACAAAGCACTTTATGCTAGAAGTACTCAAACCTTCTAATCTTATAAATATTAAAACAGTTTCAGCCAGAGGCAGCTTTTCTATGAGGGCTCCAGCCCTTCGCCCTTCTGATGTGCAAGATCACTTCAACATTTTTCCTTCACTGTTTAAAAATAATTAGCTGTGCAGTAAGTACATCGGTGCTTGGGTGTCTGGTCTCAGATCAAATTAAGGGTCAGACAGCCAGGCACTTGCTGGCCTACTGGGTGCATGAGAAGACACAATCAGAATTGCTTCAGCGTTATGCTGATGTCATTAAACAGGGCTCATCTTTTAATAGCCCTTAATTCCCGTAAGGAGACATAATACTGTTGTTTTGTGAGGCACTGCTTAAAATGAGCATAAGTCGGGGCTGTGCACGAAAGTCCTGTGTTCTAGATCCCATGTTACTCAAGGGCTATTACTTCACCCTTTTCACGCTTGCTACATTGGAAGATTCTGTACAGGAGGTCCCAGAATACGGCCGTCCATTTTCAGTGTTTACTTGGAGAGGGAAGCCTGAATTTACCATGCAGCAGATGATCGAGATTTATGTGGGTCTTTCACTCTTGTTAAGAGTCTTGCCTAGCCTTTTATCGACAATATGCACACTGACAGATCTGTCCCACGTAAGAGATTCAGTACGGCTCCGATCGGGGACCACAAAACCACTTGTGTCGCATAAAGGGAGATGGTGAGGTTGGATCTTTCTTCTTTCCCTGCTTCCTATAGACTTACCACTTTAATTAACGCTGTCAACCAATAAAATGAAACCGTTTAGAATAATGGTAGTGCACCACCCTTCAAATGGACATTTTTATTTAAAAGTCCAATCCTTTAATGTGAGGTTGTAAAAAATGTTCTCTTTATTCTCTTTCTCTTTTCCAGCAATATATAAAGTTATAACCGCAACAGCTAATGTGTTTCATCCTCCAACATAGGACTTCTTCAGGGCTGTAAAATAATACATATAGTTCACATTGAATATACAAACAACAAAAGACGGATACCAACTACATATATGTTAGAAGAATGCATTTTTGTACATATAGATAGACATAGATACATATATTTATACAAGCAAACAAATTAACTCAACCAAAAAAAAAATAGCAATGGAATTTGTCAATTTTTCTCCAAGGTAATTACTAATAATACGAAATAACATACACAAACATATGCAACATAACCAAACAATTATTTACCCGTTATATATAAAAGGTTAGGTATATAAAAATAATATAAATCACTCTCTACTCTATTATCTACATTTTATTTGGTGTTTTCTATATTATCACCCACAATTATCCCCCAAGTGTTTATAAAACCCACAATAAGTTGTCTAAAACCAAAGTTAAATCTTTTTTGTGTGAATACCACTATTTGTACATACCCTATCATTCATAACCAATTATATTAAATACACCATCTTACACATATCTAATCAATCAATTTCAGACTGGTTTGTCATATCCTGTTTTTCTCCCGTGCCCTTAATATCTCAACATCTTGTATAAAGATAAAAACACCACTTGACATATTTTGCAACGTTCACCTTGATAGTTATTACCCCTTGTAGACTATATTCTTTTGTTATAACCATCAATATCATCCATCAAAATTGTACCCATGGGAAAGGATGACAGGATCTCAGAATTGTATTTTGCATATTCATTGCCAAATACTACATCCTCCTTATTCTTTTCGACAATCAATAACATCCCGCACTGAGATCACCAAATGCCTAAATATTTTCAATACATTAGTAGGACATACACAAAGTCGCCATGATTTAAACCCTTTGTTCAAGTCTAATTGAAACAATATTCTTAAATTGCGATTTTTTTTTTAATTCATATTACTAACCAATCCTAATTATTTAACATCAGTATGGTACTTAATGTGAACCTACACCGACTTCGGACCCTATTCCAAAATCAGTCTTAAATCAACTTTTAAAACTTCACTCTCAAATAAACCATTAAAGTACCTTCTGTACTTTCACGAAATAGTACAGCAGTTTCAACACCTCTCATTCTTACAGTGTTCTGTAGTTGCCCCCATTCGTAAATATGCACAATATTCCGACAAACCATATTTACGAATGGGGGCAACTACAGAATAAAAGGTACTTTTATGGTTTATTTGAGCATTGGTATCTCAGGAGAAGGAGCCCAATCCAGAGCTGTTGAGACGCATCTCAAAGTGTGTGTGTTGTTGAGCATTCCTACGTATGCAAGTGAGAGTGCTGACTGGCTCATGACCCTTTATTTGTTGTCTCTTCCAGGTATTTTGCTGCCATTCATGGCAAGATTATGTCCACACTGGAGGAAACCCTGGCCACAGCATTTTGGTAGTAATTCTTAGCACTTGTGTAAAAAAAATGTGCTAGACCATACATTATCTGACCCAGTTTATTTTCAAACGTGTCACAGCTAAGGAATGCCCCTGCACCAAAATGAGAATTGAGCTCACTCCATCCACTCCCTCGCTCATTGATATTCAGGTCTGGTATTATGCCCCACCAATTTCAAAGGTCACCAGCAGTCACTGGTTTCAGCCGTGGAAGGATGATCATTCTCTGATGGTCTATCAAAGCAACCTACTGACTCTGCATCAGGATACAAAAACAAACATTGAATTTGATCCCATAGACAATAAGGACAGGATAGTCCTAGAGTTAAAGATATGGAAACACTTTACAAATCATTTTTTTCTTGGAAAGGGACATGATGATATCTAATTACCATATTGCTCTAATTCTCTAGAGTGTTAACTCACTGCATATTTTAACAATAGCTAAGAAATCATTTATGTAATCTCATTAACACAATCGGTTTGTTTAGAATCATTGAGAAGTGTTTTTCGAATTAACATTTTTGCTTTTAAATAAGTGATTCTTTATAGCAGCAAATTAGTGTTACTATCAGACGCTCAAGTTAGCATTTTGTTTCTGCCTGTGATAAGTGAAGTTAGGTTCTCGAGCTTGCATATGTTGCAGATTTCTGGTCAGAATGTTCATATTCTCCATATGTGACGTGGCATCCATAAATAGTGACTGTGAAACAAATTGTGAACAAGTCCAGTACGGTCTTACTACTATCATATTTTGAGATCTTTGCAAACATTTTATTCCTGTTGATCAATGTACTGGATTTTATAATGCAGAGAATAGTGTGGGCCAACCAAACACTTTTGGGCTGTCAAAATCACTGAGGTGTACTGTGACGCAACAAATCAGCTTTCATCTACATACCTCTTGCATTTGTTATAAAGCTCATATTTTAAAATTGTTTATTAACATCAGTGGTTCCCAGCCATACTTAATGTAGTGTTCTAGAAACTCTAGCTCATTATTTTAGACAGTTGAAAAAAATCATTTTGATGCTGGCACAATTAACATCATGTCTGACTGGCAACCGTCTTAGCAGTGTCCTATAATAAATATCCTAGGGAAATTATTTCTCTCTGGTTCCAAGTACAATCCAAATATACTGGGCACATAAACCCCTTTAAGGTGGCATTGACACCTCCTAAGTACACCGCAAGAATCTGGACCGCTCTGGTATAGTGTTGACGAACTCTAATTGGAGGTTACAGATAGATCATAAACAAAGATATATTTATTAAATTCTAGTGGTCCTTACTCAATACCTAGTTTCCATCAATGATTATATGGCACTTGTAAGAAATCTTGCTTTTCTGCATGGGCACCCTAGATTTTTGTGTCTTTTTCTGGCCACTATTTTTGCTGAATTTGAAGTTCTGTGCACTGTTACCCCTACTAAAGTGTAGTAAATTTCCTGTGATCCCATTTAAACTTGGTTAAATGAATGTATCCCTAATTGACTTTAACTTTTAACTTGCCTTTAAGTCCCTAGTTATGGTGTAGAAAATATATACATGGCATGTAAGTTAAATGCCATATGTTGCCTGCAGCACCTATTGTGCCACCCACAGAGTGGGCATGGAAAACTTAACTTCAGACATATCATGTGTAGCCTTACGGTAGCAGCTTGAACCCTGTTGCACAGACCTGTCAAAATCATCCTTTTTGACATGTTGGAAACCCTGACTTTAAATATTAAAATATTGCATACTGAATACGTAATCCCTAAGCACACCTTTCTGCCCACCAGTTAGGGTGCATAATATTTAAGAGTGAAACATGTGTGACATTAGAAATTACATTATCTCCCAGTGGGAAGTCAAAAAACAATGTTATTGATTAGGCTGAACTGACACACAGAAAAAGCCCAATTCTTTATTATAATTTCAAATCACTCAGAAAACCGTGAGCCATTAATGTACAGTGATGCCAGGAACATCTTCAGTGTAAAAGAACATGATCTACAACATTTGACCTGCACTAACTACGGCTTCATTCAAAGATTTATTTTTTATATTTAAAAAAATACAATTTAATTGTGAAGTTGGACTTTTATTAAATATATTGGAAATGTAGCTTTTAAAAAGTTACTTTTACCCTGCCTGAAGCTGTTGGAGACTAATTTGCAGTGGCTCTCATTAGATCTCCAGCCATCAATCAGCCTGTACATGGCCTGAATGAGGTGTGAAAAAGGCTTAAAACCTGCTCTAGGAGCAGGGACAGTGTTTTGGCAGTGGGGGAAGTGTTTTCTTCTCATGGCAGGAAAAACAATCAGGGTGGGCCCAGGAACCTAAATAATTTTTAAGGGGCCTGCCTGTCACAAGTAAATTTTAGGTGACGCCTGGAAAGGCTCATCTTTTGTCCCAATTCTTAAACTAACACCAGACCCAGAGGGAGGAAAGCTATCCCCAGAAGCATTTAATTTTGAGTGAGCACAAGGAGGGTACTACTTGTTACCCTGGTGACATCTCCGGGCTGGTTCATAGGCTCTGCAGAAGGGGAGGAGGGGTTTTCCAATCTTGTATTTTTGACATAAGATGCAGGAACTGCTTCAAACGTGGGTAGGGCTGCCCTGGGAACTTTTACCTCATTGGTTAGGGAAGAGTCACACCAAACACTAGCTAGTGATATACATAAATAAAGCACCCTAGGGCATCGTGTTCAGAACACTTACTGGACCTGTGGAAGATGAGAAGAGGACTCAACCTTCTGTCTATGACCGTAGAGAAGCACTGAAGGACTGCTCCCTCTTATTTCGGGACAAAGAAGATGACTCTAGGGGTCAGTTGACTGACCTTCTGGGTAGCTGCAAGGACACAACAAGCTACCTTTTCCTTGAAATGCCCAGCTTGTCCGTGGCATCTGGACCAGACTGAACTTTGTGTTGGCCTCTGTCTGACACCCGAGAGTCTCTAACTGCCTTCCCTTGAGGTCCCAGGGGCCATCGAATTGCATACTGTATTTTGTGGGCATCAGCATAAAGTTTGGAACAGTTTGAAAACTTTTCATCCAGTGCTTGAGGGGATGTGATGAAAAATGCATTTGACCGACAAGATGACCGTCCTGTATTGGATTTCGGGTTTGTCCTGCTCAGAGGTCCCAGACCTCCAAAAAATGACTAAATCCTATTCTGTGTTATGCATTATAAAGTTTTGAGGTAGAAATGTCCAGTGCTCCAGAGCTCCAGTGGGACAAGCCTGTGTCAGGTGTACAGGTTTTGGTTCCATGGGGACAGCTAGAGTTTCAGAAATAACCCACTCTGGAGGATTTTTGTCTCCTTAAAAAGTGGCAAACTCCCTTTCTGAAGTGGAACTTAGAAGCTTTGTTGAACTTTTTGACTTCTAGACTTTCAACAGGACAAATCCATTTGGTGTATCTGACTAGGATTCCCTCGCAATCAGCCTCAAATCATGGCTGCAGCCCAGGCTACCACTTCTGTACACTATCATTGGTGATTAGTGCTTTTTGGTGCTATTTGTCCCTAACACTTTTCATATCTGAGTTTCCCCTTATTGGAATTTTGACATTTTCCTTCCTCCCTGCCCAGACTCCATAGGGTCTGAAGTCATAAAAAGGTAGTGTAAAGTCCTGTGCACAGCTCTTCCCTGTCCATCCTGCCAGCACATAGTCCCTCTTTGTGTTACTGTCTGGGAGGAATACAAAAAGGGCACTGCCATGTACACCTTGTCATTTGACCCAGCATACAGTCTTCAGGAAACAAATGGTTAGGGTACAAAATGTCATCTTTTTAAAAGTGGCATTTTCAAATTGTGACTTAAAATCTGACTTCATCATAAAAGAGGACTTTAAATTACAATTCATCAGACACCAAATATGAAATTCCTACCTGTTCCCAAACAAAGTTATCACTTAGTAAATTTCATGAGGCAACACAGTTTTATCCTGTGGGAGGGGTAGGCCTCACAGTGGTGAAAAATGAATTTGTAGCTTTTTAGCACATGTAAAGCTTAAAATGTACATGTCCAAAATTTAAATAAAATGCACCCTGCGCTATGGGCCATTTACGACCTACCCTAGGGATGACATATACATTAAGAGGGGAGTTTTAGGCCTGGCTAAGGTTTATTTTGCCAAGTCGAAATTTGCAGTTTCAAACTGCTTGCAGGCTGCAATGGCAGACCTGAGACATGTTTTAAAATGCTATTTAGGCGGGTGGCACAATAAGTGCTTCAGGTCCGCTAGTAGCATTTCATTTACAGGCCCTGTGTGCAGTTTTTGCCACTTTAGATGAGACATGTAGGTAAATTAAATATATCAATTGGACATAAGGCAATTTTACCATGTTTAAAGGTCAGAGCACAAACACTTTCCCACTAGTTAGCAGCGGTAGAGCATGCAGAGTCCTAATGCCAACAAAAAGGAAAGTAAAAAAATAGGAAGGATGAAGGCTAAAGGTTTGGGGTGACCCTGCAGAGAGGGCCAAGTTCAACAGGATGCAAGTGGCTCAGAGCTGTTTACAGAGTATCTTTCTTATAGGGTGTCCAGGCAGGGGTTATATGTTTTTCAAATCTATGGATGGCAGTAACCATGGGATTATTTTTCCAACAAGAAACTAATCTTTTTTGACTATCTTTGAAGAGGCAAAAGTAGAAGCTACCATGTTATATGTTTGAGCCAGGACGGGAGCACTAAGAAGTGGGGTAGGTAAGTGGACCCCCCACCAATAAAAAATACATTTAAATCAATGTCTAGGAGAAATTTCATAAGATCATTGGGACATACAAGGGGCAGGAATCACATATTATCTTTACTGGTTGGCATTACATGTTACGATTACTTGCTCTGAAGAAACACAAAGTCAAGATTTAAAACGTAATACAGTGATTTAGTGTTGTCTGCACTAAAAAGAGCATTTTTCTATCCAAAGGAATCCTTTTCAGCAATCTTAAAGTGACGAATCAGTGAGGAAAAAAACAAGAATGTTATAAACCAATGCCTTGCAGCTCAAATGGAATTCTTTGATGCAGGTTCATAGTTCAGAGTGCTCTATTACAGTGACTGTAACTTATAAACAGCAAGTAACAAAAGGATATGTATTAGCTTAGTGGGCTACCTATAATCCCTGCACTTAAGCAGTATCAATCGGTGGAGAAAAGGAGGAAAATAAATAAAACAAACCAAATAGTTTGATCAGTTTGAGTGCTTAGGGAAAAGAGGTAGTGATTCAGCCCCGAACCCCAAATTGTGCTGTGGCTCCTACCACCCTGAGAGCACTTGCCTAAGGCTACCGTCCACCCCTGCGACAATACCATCTAGGGAATCAGTGTTCTCTCCCATTTGCAGTTCTGTCCTACAGCATTGACCAGGGTCTCCTCCGATTGCTTCTTTCTCTTGTCTTTGGGATAGAGCTGGGATTTTTTGCATGTCTTCAGTTGTCTCTTTTTGATGGTTCCCTTCAGCTGGGGGCTAAGCATTCTCCCATCTGCCTGTTTTTTTCCATTACTATTCTCTCCTTCCACAAGTTCCAGGCCCCTTCTATTCGATGCAAGCCCCACAACCCCTGTCCTCCTCATGAAGGGTGGATGTTTAGGTGATTGTCTTTATCAGTCTTCATCTGGAACAAAACAACGACCCCAACACCACCACCACCCTGCTCGACAAACTCGCCAAGCTCGGCCTCAAACAACTGGTGAACACCGCCACCCACATCGCCGGACACACGCTCGACCCTATCTTCTCCGCCAGCAAACACGTCTTCTTCAGCCACACCTCCGCCCTAGACTGGACCGACCACAGCTGCGTCCACTTCACATTCCGACGCGAGACCCGCCACCTCCGCACTCAACCCATCCCTCGTCGACAGTGGAACAAGATCTCTGAAGAGCAACTCTTCTCCGCACTCACCACCAACCAACCCACCCTCACCACCGACCCCAACGACGCAGCCCTCAACCTCACAAACTGGATCTCCAACTGCGCAGACAACCTTGCTCCCCTCAAACGCACGCATCGACAGACCAACACCAAAAAACCTCTCTGGTTCTCTGACACCCTCAAAGAATCAAAGAAAACTTGTTGCGCCCTTGAGAAGGCCTGGCGCAAGGACCACACCGCTGACAACATGACCGCCCTCAAGAACGCTACCCGCGAACACCACCACCTGATCCGCGCTGCCAAAAGGAACTTTTTCACCGACAGACTGGACAAAAACAGCCACAACAGCAGAGAACTCTTCAGCATCGTCAAGGAGTTCTCCAACCCCAACGCCAACGCCGTCATGCCCTCACAGGATTTGTGCGAATCCCTCACCACTTTCTTCCATCGCAAGATCAGTGACCTCCACGACAGCTTCGGACACCAGACCCAACCAAACACCACCGAACCCGCATCCCCGGCCATCACCCTCAACAACTGGACCCACATCAACACGGAAGAAACCAAATCCATCATGAACTCTATCCACTCCGGTGCCCCTTCAGACCCCTGCCCGCACTTCATCTTTAACAAAGCCGACGACATCATCGCCCCGCACCTCCAGACCGTCATCAACTCTTCTTTTTCTTCTGCTACCTTCCCCGAATGCTGGAAACACGCTGAAGTCAACGCCCTACTAAGGAAACCTACGGCTGACCCGAGCGACCTGAAAAACTTCCGCCCCATCTCTCATCTGCCTTTCCCAGCCAAGGTAATAGAAAAGACCGTCAACAAACAGCTGACCACCTTCCTGGAAGACAACAACGTGCTCGACCCTTCACAAACCGGATTCCGAACCAACCACAGCACAGAAACCGCCCTCATCTCATCACAGACGACATCAGAACCCTGATGGACAACGGTGAAACAGTCGCCCTCATTCTCCTCGACCTCTCGGCTGCCTTTGACACCGTCTGTCACCGCACCCTAATCACCCGCCTCCGCTCCACCGGGATCCAAGGCCAGGCCCTGGACTGGATCGCCTCCTTCCTCGCAAACCGTTCCCAAAGAGTTTACCTCCCTCCGTTTCGCTCAGAACCCACCGAGATCATCTGCGGCGTACCTCAAGGCTCATCACTCAGCCCGACACTCTTCAATGTCTACATGAGCCCCCTCGCCAACATCGTACGCAAGCACGACATCATCATCACCTCCTACGCCGACGACACCCAACTTATACTCTCCCTCACCAAGGACCCCGCCAGCGCCAAGACCAACCTACAAGAGGGTATGAAGGACGTCGGAGATTGGATGAGGCTCAGCCGCCTAAAGCTGAACTCTGAAAAAATGGAAGTCCTCATCCTCGGCAACACCCCGTCCGCCTGGGACGACTCCTGGTGGCCCACGGCCCTCTGCACCGCACCGACCCCCACAGACCACGCCCGCAATCTCGGCTTCATCTTGGACCCTCTCCTCACCATGACAAAGCAAGTCAACGCCGTGTCCTCCGCCTGCTTCCTCACCCTCCGCATGCTCCGCAAGATCTTCCGCTGGATCCCCGCCGACACCAGAAAAACCGTGACTTACGCCCTCGTCACGAGCCGCCTGGACTACGGCAACACCCTCTATGCCGGGACCACAGCCAAACTCCAAAATCGCCTGCAACGCATTCAAAACGCCTCGGCCCTCCTCATCCTCGACGTACCCCGCAACAGCCACATCTCCGCACACCTGAGACACCTGCATTGGCTCCCAGTCAGCAAAAGGATCACCTTCCGACTTCTCACACACGAACACAAAGCCCTCCACAACAAGGGACCGGAATACCTCAACAGATGCCTCAGCTTCTACGTCCCCACCAGCCGCCTCCGCTCCTCTGGCCTCGCACTCGCTGCCGTCCCTCGCATCTGCCGCTCCACGGCGGGTGGGAGATCTTTCTCCTTCCTGGCGGCCAAGACCTGGAACTCCCTCCCCACCAGCCTCAGGACCACCCAGGACCACTCCGCTTTCCGGAGACTCCTAAAGGCCTGGCTGTTCGAGCAGCGATAACCCCCCCCTTTTCCCCTAGCGCCTTGAGACCCGCACGGTTGAGTAGCGCGCTTTATAAATGTTAATGATTTGATTTGATTTGATCAGTCCTCCTGTACCTCTCCTATTTGTCAGCTTCCTATTTCCAGGTTCCTGTTGTATGTCCACCAATAATCCTATCCCCTGTGAGTTAAAGGAAAGATGCTTTTGGAATTGTGAGAAAGCAGGGCTGATTGCAGAGCCCCCTGACTTTTTGCTCCATTTTTCACTTTTTGCTGGTGTTTTCTTGACTCTAAGGGTTCCCTGGGTACTGCTAACCAGTCCCAGGGGCTAGGCGCTATGTGAAATCAGTATGAAAATTAGGCTAATTATAATTGGCTATGTCAGCCTACCTACAAGTCCCTAGTATATGGTGGGACATGCAGTTTTAGGGACCCAGCATAGGTAGTACACCCATAGGTGCACTGCTGAGGTGCCCAGTGTCATTCTAAAGGCAGGCCAGCCTTGCTGGCTGCTTTTAAATTAAAGTTACATGCAAATTCAACTGTGGAATTAAAATTAGTTCCAAAGTCTTAAGCTACCTTATTTTTACATATGTCACCCCTAAGGTGTGCCCTATGTGCCCGTAGGGCTGGGTGCCATGTAACTATAAGCAGGGACCTTATAAAATTAAGCTTTATAAGCCCTGGTGAGGTAAAACAGCCAAATGTATGTTTCCCTCATTGTAGTGAATGGCCTCCATGGGCTAGAATAGGGAGACTTTTTTTTAATTTATTAAGTCTTCTTAAGTGTCAGATGAATTAAGTTTGGTATCAAATTAATTGTTATAATAAATCCCACAGTTTACAATTGTTGGATTTAATATAACTTGTTCAGGTAAAGAGTTTTAAACTTTACCTAACAAGTTGCCAACTTCAGCCCTGCAGTGCTTTGCTAGGATTGGCCAGCCTCTGACAGCCTGGCCAGGCTGCATTGATGAGGTGTGAAGTAGCCTGGGCCGAACAGCACAAAGGAATGTCCCTGGGGAGGAGATCTTCCCTCGGCAGATGGGGAAGCATGAAGAGGGGAGGGCTGCCAAACTGGTCTTCAAAGGCAGAGAAGGACTTTTGGATTAGCCCAGCACCTCCCTCACATCCTGCAAACCCAGACAATTAGGTGCCCCCCGATTAGATTAGGAGAGTGCAGGAGAAGGGTGTGTTTAAGATTTTTAGCCACAGCAGTGGGTGGGCTCAGCCAGATGTGACCTCCTAAAATCACTTTCAGCCATGATTGATTTTTGAGGAATGTTTCTCCCTGGGATTGATTTTTACCACACTTCACAGGAAGTGGTCATCACAGGGGGATGGACCCTGCACCTGATTGAAGAACTAGGACCCCCCTGTTTTTCACCCAGGAGCAAGGATAAAACTGGCAGACCTGCACCCACACCTCAGATCCCTACCAGATTCCAACTACAGAAGAAGGGCTGCCCTGCTGGACCTCTGACCTGCACCTGGACACTGTACTCTGGAGGACTGCACCAGCTGCACACTTGGGCATCACCACAAGAAGGACTTTGCCTGTCTTCAACTGGTTGAAGGAGGGACTCCCTATTTGCTACAGGTGAAAAATTGCTAACCAGAGTCCCCTGCACCAACTCCTGAAGAAACTGACCAGCTGACTACTGCCAAGTGGCTGTTATTGAGTTTGCACCAGGTGCACTCTGGGAGTTGTAGTCTGCACCCTCAACGAACATCTCAGAGCTTATGGAACCTCAGTGTGAGCTGTGGACACTAAAATAACTTTAAAAGAACATCTGGAAGAAGATCCAGAAGTTTGGAGAAGTTTAGAGAACTTTTGGAAAAAAAGCTCCATAAAGGGACTGACCCGCCACAGCAATTCTAGCCGACTTGCCTCAACCACGACCCGGCCTGGCTTGCAGGTTCGTCCTGGTGAAGAAAGTCTCTGAAAAAGTTACTAAGCCTGAATGTAGGAAGTTGACCGGGACCTCCCAGGCAGTGTATCTGAAGAGGGCTCCAGGGACGTCGGATCAAGATTCAGGTTTGCCCCGGTCGAAGGATTTTCATCTAAAAAAAAAAAATGACTGAGTCCGAAGGTAAGAATCTCTGCCAAGGGCTCCCGCAACGTGTATCCAAGGAAGAGTTCCAGGAGGTCGGATTGGACTGGTGACTTGGTCCCGCTGAAGAAACTTTTCAAGAAAAAGGACTAAGTCTGAAGGTAAACCTTTGACCGTGGCCTCCCGCGAGCTGTAGCCGAGCAGGGCTCCATTGCGGTCAACCTCAAACTTTGACTTTGCCCCGGTCGAGGTGCAACCAGATGACCAGATTGGCGCTATTCGTTTATAAGCGCTAAAAAGCATTAATTCTTTAAAAATTCATATCTCCTTTTCCCCTTTCCGATTTTAATCGTTTTGGTGTCATTTTAAGATAAAAATATAATCTATGTTTATAAACTGGTATTTTTATGCTTTTTTGTGTTTTACTTAATTACTATTTTGTGATTTTGAAATGCCTTACACATATGTCTCCTAAGTTAAACCTTGTCACTTTTTGCCATGCTACCAAGGGTTGAGCTGGGTTTTAATTTATTGAGGCCTAACTGGAGGTTAGTGCCCTATTGCTAAGTGTAGTTACTTATCTGCCCTTACCAATAATCCACTTTCCAACAGGAATCCTTTCCATGAATAGACTAAAGAAAGTAATTGTCATCCACATGATCATCCCAGCCCGTAACGATGTTCAGTCCATCACACTTCATATGTATTTCATGGTGGTGTATATCTTATACTGTCCTCTAGAGAGTGGAATACCGCATATCTAATAACTCCTTTAACTGTTGCTTGTATTATTATTTCTGTATTGTTTGAAGAGCTAATCATTCTTATTGTTTCATGCATCTAATGTTCTGGATCTAATTATAGTGTGAGGTGTCTAACATCTCTAAATATTTAAGAACAGTCTGTTTAAATGTTCCTTTTTCTGAGCCTACACTAGATTGTGCTGAAAGAAACATTCAGGCCCTCATTACGAATCTGGTGGTCTTAGGCAGAGCAGGGGCCCCCATTGGCAGCCCCGTCACGTTTTTCACTGCCTGATTTACAGGCAGTGAAAAGCATGACGGGTGCTTTTGAATCCGACGCACCGCAACATTGCCACTGGCTCTATTACGAGCGGGCATCAATGTCGTGGGGAGTTCCTGCTCAGCCAGCGGGAAACTCATAATAGGGCCAGAAGGTTGAAAACCAAACTGGTGGTTTTCCGGACTCCTAATGAGTCCCTCAGTGTTTTTGAAGCCTGTGAAGTAGTGGAGAAGAGTTCAGTTTGCTCGTGAGGAAGCCGCTCAGTTTATTCTTTCTGATTATTTGAGAGAACTTCATCCTTAACAATATTGGATCTTGTTTATGAGTGAACACATGTCCAAATCCTTTCTTAAGGCCTGTCATTTGTTGATATAAGATTATTGTTGTTCTTGTATTGACCTCCGCCTCTGCTTCTCATGATCCCGGGGAACTTTTTCTGTCAGGTTGGTATTCCTTGTGATTTTCCTTTTCTCCCCCTTGACCTCATCCACCAACTCTTCTTCTCACTAAACAGCCCTAAAAAATGGTGGAGGGGGGACTAATAAGGTTTTGCCCTATACAGTTGCCTGCTCCTTAATTCCGAATGTCTTGCGTAAACTGAACTTGATGTGCTTCTGCCTTCTGTAATGGATATGTAGTAGGGAGTAATTCATTTAGTTCCTCCTGGTTTCTGATTGTCCAATTATGGAGTTACATCTGTAGCTCTCTTAGCTACATATCTGGTATCTTGTGGTTATTATGGAACCACCGGTTCTGTTTCTGGCTTGTAGTGTGTGTCCACCACCTATGAAAATGCTTGTGCGTGTAAATGCATCGGGGGAGGGTTCTTAAGGTTGGTTATTTACTGGATTAGGGAATCTCAAGCCTTTGAATTAAGTCCTCAAGATGTTTCCTATGTGTTGCTAGAGGCATTGTGATTTTATTTCCTCTTCCTTTTCCAAGATTTCCTTCATTAATTCATCACTGAGTTTTTTCACATTTGTTAAAAAATTTACTAATTCCAGGTAATTCAATTACTACATAGCTCCTGCCATTTCAGAGTTCTGTGCTATCTTCTAGGAGAATCTCATAGGTCTGCTTACTGGAGCACGACACTAGTTGCCAGATATACCCATACAATTGTGTATGGAAGTGTGATTTTTTTTTTTATCATACTGTGTTCCTCCAACAACGCGGATAACCCCTAAGGGGGTCAGATGCATGCCGGAAAGAGAGAGAGAATTTGAATTTGTAGCAATTGCATGATGCATCTGTATTGGTGTGTCTCAATCATCTCCTTTAATGCAGTGACGGTAATTGTTGTAATTTGTGATTGACAGAGTAAGTGAATAGCATGTTTAGTGTACCCTTCCTGCTCCGCAAATTCCGAACAATTCGTTAAGGCAGTGTTATTCATATGTCTGCCTTGCATTAAAGAGAACTGAAGCGGGACATATTTCTAAATATTTTGGCCCATAAGCTTCTTATTCTTGGCGTCAGTATCCTTATTTTTTTTTTTACAACAATTAATGTGCTTGAAGGAGTTTGTTCCACATAGTAATTATAAGGAATATGTCCCCTATCCCTAGTTTGCATAGATTTAACCAGCAAAAGATAAGCCAAAATGCTTGGTCTTGAGTACTTGAAGGTTTCCTGGTGTGTCGAATTGCTGTTTATTTCAAAATCAAATATACTACAAGACGATCAGTCACGAGTGTGGCTTTTATTAAGCAGTGGGGATTAAAAAGCAAATGCAGCAAAAAAAGAAAACACGTTGCTTCCAATAATACATTTCCAGTTCTTTGAAATGGTATGTACCCATAGAGCAAACAGAAAATGAATGTGCAATAACTATATATCACAACATTATTGATCATGAAAAAGCTTCCCTACCTGTTCATTTGTCATTAAGGAAGCGCACCGCATGTACTGTTACAGGATAAATGCTACCCCACAACGTATAATACTTTCCGGGCAATTTTTAAGCTTGTATTATTAGCATCCTTCAGACTTGCTACAAGAAAAAAAAAAGAGAAAAGCCTGTAAACTGCTTGTGAGTGCAAAACTTTCACACTGACCCCTACGTTTTGCAATTAAGCACCTAAGCATATATACATAATTGCTTCTCGAAACAACAGCTTGCATAATAACTTCCCTCCCCACTTTGCCGTTTCACAGTTTGGACAAAACGCCCTCTGTGGGTGAGGAATTCATAGACTTTTGCTGTCCTATTACATTCTTGACTCCAGTGCACTTGCAAATTCCCACCTTTCAGTTATTGACAGCGTAATTGCCAAAAGCCTGTCATGTTGGCTGTTCCAAGATAACGCTGACGTTCCCAACCAAGTCAATAGCTAACAAGCCTTTGCAATGCAAAGGGCCTCGTGTGTGCTCGAGCTAGAGCTATTAGCGTTGTAAATTCCTCACTGGACTTTTATTGCCACATAAATTGAAAATGAAAAGTAAGCGTGAAGGTTAGACATAAAAGGAAAAAGAAGTTCACTCGCAAACGTATCGGCAATAGTACAAATATACATTTAACAGGGTTGATGGCCAAGGCGGTAGCAAAACTGTCCCAAGGAGGCAGAAACTTAAAGCATTTACAGGTGATAACAAAGGATTTTTGAAAGGCAAGCCCATGAACGAGCGATGGGCGTGCGGTGGGTGTGGTTAGAAGTCGACAGATACATTGCAACACGTCAGAAAACCTGCGCGCTCAACCTAAAAAGGGCTGACCTATTCTTACTTTGAATGTATGCTTTCCTAGTGGCCTAGTCGGCCCTCCAACCTTGGAATAGGCAAAGGCGGCTGACCTCAAAACTCTTTGTGTATGTAACGTTACTAGTAAAATGTGCTGTTTTTCAGAATCACATTAGCCTGATTTATGAGCTATAGTTTTCTCTAAGCTGCACATGATGGTCACCATTAGCAGTAACACCAGTATTCATGCTCCACTGTATTGCTCACTATTGCGGTGCTGTCATTCTTACAGATTATACTTGTTTGGAATACATTTTGTAAACTTTATTTTGTATTTAAAAATGCTTATAATTAATTTGTTTCAGTCTAATTAAAGCTAATACCAAGCCACCAACAACCCCAGTAAAAATAAAGAAAGTGACAACATTTCAAGAATTTGAAAGCATTACAAGTGATGCTTGGGATGCCGGGGAAGATGATGATGATCAACTTCTAGCAATGGCAACTGAAAGCCTCAATACCAAGGTAGTGATGGAAACTGCAAACAAGGTCATCAGAAACCACAGCAAATTACATGATCAACAGAAAGTACAAGAGGAAAATCTACCTAGTGAAAGGGCCCGATTTCTCGAACTACCTTCGATGGGGAGCAACAAGTTGGTCAAATCAGCAAGTGAGAGCCAGCTTCCTCCCACTACTGGTAAGTTGAAAAATGAAACTGAGAGATTGAAATGTAAGTTGCTGTTTTATTGGGTCGTGTTTATTTTCAAAATGTTCACTTACTTTTCCCATCAGTGTAGTGTTCAAGGAATGTTAATACTTTTCAACTTTTTCTTTAATATATAATCAGTGGTATGCCTAGTATTTCTGTAAGTCGGATTAAGTGTATCTGTGTGCATCCATATGAGAAAAAATTCAGTGGGGACTGGATTTAATATCTTCTCTAAATTGTTTGAACACTATTTGTATTTATGGATCAATCTACATTGTGGTATTCATTGATGAAGTACATCCAAAAGTGCAAACTATATTTTTTATATAGGAGTAATATTTGTGTGTTACAATTAACAAAAAATATACAGGGTTAAAAAGTTAAAGTCAAGGAGAAATGCACACCATTTTTACAGTTTGGTAGGATACCTGTACATATGATAGAGACATAAGTTAGCTACGGATGAAAGACTACGTAACTCTCAAATCTGTGGCAATTGACAAAACCGTACACTTACCTGTATCTAATAAATATAAAGTGCAATGTGCAATCTAAATAGTAGCTAGTTTTGTCAGTCAGTAGAAGACATAAAATAGTCTGATGTTCATGCTTAAACTAAAAGCATGGTTAGGTTTGACAAACGTGTTTGGAAGGGCAGGAAATTTGAAAGGCTGGTTGATTTAAGCAAGCTCCAAAATGCAATATTGAAAAAATATTACTAAGTTTACATAAGCAAAATCTGCTGCAAGCAAAAACAAACAAAACTGAAGAAATGGGCCGCTCAGGGGTCCACAGGGCCTTCACACTCAGATCTGGCGCTTAAGCCACATTTAGTCAAGAAGAGGAGGACCTGCAGTAAAAGTGCAAAGTGACATATAATGGGAGCGTCAGCAATTGCAAGATTCTTCTGAAAAACACACCTCATGGAGAATGATCCAGGTACTGATAAACTAGGTCCAAAAAAGCCAGGCTTACATTTAGGGGAGCACAGCCAATGAGGAACTATTTCATAAAGAGTAGCCCTGAGGATGTGAAGAACACCACTTGGTTGAATAAGAATCAGGGTTTCAGGAAGTGTAGTAAATGCAAACATGTAATGAACGCAAACGATTATATGATACCTTCACAAAACAGGCATAAGAAGACCAAAAGTCAATACATTTGTGAAACAAATTATGCAGTATACATACTTACATATGCAGTATATGTACCTACATAACCCTATTACCTATTCTATGTAAGAAGCACAACAATAAAAGTACATAAGAGAATCTTACACTACATCAGCGCGATCAGGAGAAAGGACAGAAACTATCCAGTTGCAAGGCATTTTGAGGAGTACCATGGAAATGAGGACAGAGTGCTGTCCTATTTTGGTATATATGCAGTACCCAGAGATAAGGGTGGTGGAGACAGAGAAAAAGTTTTTGATGTTTGGAATATAACTACATCATTGAGCATAATACTAAAATACCATCAGGGTCGAATACTGAAGAAGATCTAAATACACATTTATAAAACCCCTTTTCTAAGCAGCAATTGTATGGTGATTCCATGATTTTTAATCACCATTTAATTGATTTGCACTAGTTACTTTGAATAGGTAATTTAGACACTTTATAAAAGGCACTTTGAAAATACGAATGAATTACCTGTGGAGACAAAATTACAGTGTATATTTTAGGAGAATACGATTTTTAGAAGCATTTGAGATATATCAATGATGAGAAAGGCAGCCTTGTGTAATATCCCACTTGGACATTAAGTTTGTATTTTTTGTAGTTACTACTCAAACATGCTAATAATATATACAAAGATAATTTGTCTAACTATATGGTACCTTTGGAGAAAAAGACCTGCCCACTTCAGCTGGACTACATTACAAATGTTAGACATTCTGAAATGCTAGTAATTGCTGCTATACATAATAGCATTTTTTTTTTATTTAAATTTCTCCATGGGTATTCAGTGTGTTGATTACCATCAATGCATGGCGGTGTAATGTGAAAGTAATATGGCTGAACGACTCATGTAACATTTCTTGAAAGTATGTTTTCTATGGTTTGCTCTACATTGCACATTTGCACTTTAAATATAGGCTGTAAATGGAGCCCTGTATTGTGAACAAGGCTGCATGGTAGCCGAAACGCATCAAGTGGTGGCACTTTAATAAAATAATTTTAAAAAAAGACTGTACTCCGGTGTTGCAGCCTCCTTCTGTTTGGATGTATGATAGAAGGATGTTTGGAGATTAATGCACAGTAGGAGAAACCACAGCAGGCTGCACACCTTTCATTTTAGAAGCATGTTGGTGTTCAGCAATACTATTGCAGCAAATATTATTTTCTGGTGCTACAAATTGTTATCGGAGGAGGATCCTTAGGCAGCAGGCCTAGCACTTAAGAGGGAAAAGTCCTTTTTATACAGTCAGGATGATGTCCAAAAGTCCTCGAGGTTTCTTTCTTCTATGATGTACCAGACACTGTTCTTCCTGTATGTCTGCAAGAGTCCAGCTTCTTTGACCCTAGCAGCAGTCTTGTAATCCTGAGATTACATGGAAATTAAAGACTGCCCTGGATCCTTCCCCAGGAGAAGATAGGACACCTTTCAATTGACAAATAACTGCATAGCAAAAACAAAAATCATTAGGAAACATGGATTTTATTTTCAGATGTCAAAATGATATTTGTAAAAGGTGTTATATTATGCTTCTTACAAATCTAATTTTAGCTAGGTTGCTAACATCTGCTGTCTAGCTGCCAGCATTTAATTTCCCATTCTAAGGTGGGTTTAAAGAAGTGAGAGATGAAACCTTATAAGCCCTATATGCTTATTGAGCTTCATTCCACTCCCCTTGTGATAGACATCTAACAGAACTGCCGAAAAGTCTGCTCATACAAAGGACTGGTAGTCTTTTATTTTGTCAAACGTCTGATATAAGATCTTTGCAAGTGCTCAAGGGCCAGCTCTGCAAATGTATTTGGCGATTTTATTTAACAATTGTACTCCAAGGAAATATCCCATGGGATCCCCTTGAAGTCAGGGGATCTTTAAGACAAATAGAGCCTTAGTGTTTGAAAGGGTGTAACAGAGGTGCCTAGAAAGACCGTGTTTCACTTCTATCTTGCAGAATAAGGAAGGCATGGGCTTTGGGAGATTTTAAGAAGACTAGAAGGAGAAAATCTATGGACAATGGTCCCTCCCACCTTCTTGGGCAGTTGGAGAAGGGCTTGATAGGACGGGTCTCCGCCATGCATGAGAAGTACTTAAAATGAAGTGGTTAAAATGAGAGAAGGAGTTTGTGCAGGCATTTTAATCCTTAAATAGAATTTGTTGTACTTGGACTCTAGCTCTAGACAAGACTGCTGGTTTAGGGATGACAGTGCTTTTGTTTCTAGGTGACTAGGCCAATCCTACAACAAGTCGCAACTGTCAGCCCAATCCTCCTGGCTCACAAGCAGTACCTCACCAAAAAACCCATACAGTAAAAGGTGATTTGTGGCAGCCTTTACAGATGGACTCAAGTGTGTGACATGTCAGGGGAGTCGTGGCTAAATGGAGATTACCTTTTTCTCACACGAGAAACATGTCTCAGTCACACACAGTCAATGAAAGAGATTCTGTAAAGTTTTCAATAAGTTTAATCAACAAGACTGCAATCTACTATAAATTGCACGGGCTGTAATGATTAGGACAATGAACAATGAACAATGCAAAAAACAGAATGGTAAAAATGAGTCATGAATATCTTGCCGTCCCTCTTGCAATAACATAAGATGTAAAGCAGGTGTGAAATAAACCCTAAGGCCCTAGCATGAGGAACCTAACCTCAAACCTAGAAGAGAGCTAGGTGTGTTCAACCTAATCCGCAAGTACCTTGTCCATGAGAAGAGCCTCCCAACCATTGTTACCTTGGAATGAGGTCTATAGATCAGACTCTGTGGTGACACTAAGGCTGGCTCTAGATCAAGGCGATGTGTAGCATAGATAACGTTGATGGCATTTGGTAGGAATCCCTCTGATAATCATGTCTGTGTGAGATGTATTTATACAGATCTTGTAGGACCCCTGATGCAGGTAAGTTCCCAAACAATAGATAAGATGACATGCTTTGGGTGGCAATTATATAAACAATTCCCTGAAAAGGTACATTATGTTACTGTCACATGAAATTGGGAGAGTACATGATGTGAAGACCTACGTATCTCATTTGTCTTTGACACTGATAGTGACGCCTTTACAGAGTGGCACTAATAAAGTGAACCTAAAACATCTCCTAACTATAAACATAGGAGCCATCTTGGAAGAAATAATTGAATATGCTAATATAGAGTATGCTAAGGAGGTTAAACTTCACTAGGTGATGGTTGCACAGGCCTGCAAGCCAGAAGGCTAAGCTAAACTCATGATTCCCATTAAAACTAAACAGGATCCACTACACCTTCCCCATTGCCGGAACAAGTATGATGCCATAATGATGACACCAGAGAAAGTGAATGAACCCAAGCTAAGATGCTCTGAATTAAAACAAGCTAAAATCATATTAAAATATAACTAAAATCCAATTACAAACTTGTTAAAACATAGCTAAAACATACAAAGAGATACAATGTCGACCATGACAAGCAGAGCAGGCCAAATTTAAAGGCAACGCTGGCAAACTTAGACATTTTAGAATAAGAGCCAATTGTCAAACTTATTTAACAGTAGTCATGATCTTGATGAATGTCTTCAAAGCCATAAAAAAAAAGGCATTTAGGAAAGAAGCCACATCGTCAGATGCTAGATCGATGGCAGACCGATCCACGGAGCACTAGTGTGCAGCAGCCTCAGATGCAGGATCTCCCTCAATAGCAGCACCATTCAAAGTGCCCAAAGGAGCCCTAGAGTCCACCAAGTGAGGCTTGTAAGTAGTCTCGCGAATCAGTCTCAGTCTCATGGGGCACGACCGTGAATGAACCCTCATCGGGAACATCATCAGTTCTCTGTCCACAGGAGGCCCTGGCAGAAGCAGCAAGGCACACCAAAGGTAGACGTTCGAATAGGCACCAGGGGCAATGAAAGATTGGTTGCACACACCAAAGGACTGGTTGGAATGACAGTAACCAATCATGCTCCAATTTTTGTAGCAACGTAGCACCAAAGAACTGTACCATGCGATCACGGCACAGCTGGGCTGGTGGTAGTAGCTCCATCACTCCACTTAGCTAGAGGGGCACAATCACCTCGAATCAGGAACAGCAGCAGCAGAATCCCACTGATCAATGACAAAGTCACAGTGAAACTGCCAAACACACTGGAAAAGAGTGAATGGATGGCTAAAGGAGTGACTCTGAAGACAGTATGGAAGATGGACACAAATACAGACCCTACAGCCTTAAAGAAATGGACAATCCCCGAAGTGCTAAAAGTGTTGAATATTCTGGATGCCAGCTCTCTAAAGTGCTTGGGGAAGTTAGTGTTTAATAGGGATTGTATGTCGGCTGATGATCTTCCTATCTGGAGAGCATACGTCTCTCTAACCGATGTCAATGCAACTTGTTTCTGGAACAGTAGTGCCTTTAATCTGCTCAGTTTGTCATAATTTATGTTTGTAGTATAGGTGTGAGGCCACATTTCTGCTACTCTTGTCTCTTGTGTGTGTGAGGTAATAAAACATGTCCACAACACGTTAGAATCTTAGAGACTGAAATTGCGTAAGCAATTCCTGGTCTCATACCACGACCGTTTTGTTCATTCAGGACCACATAACTTCCATTTGAAAGTACATGAAATGCTAAACAAATCAAAGGGACGGGGGTACCCTTTGGAAAACAGTCCAAGTTAGTGACCCCCACATTGCAAAGGCCACAAAGGGACACCTGTGTACAAATCATTGAATGACTAACAATAGTTTGCATTGGCTTCCGCTAAGAAAGACCTCTGTTTCGCCGTTCAGACATTTATATTCAAAGGGCAACTCCCACTCTTCTTTAGTGTAGCTATTGCCTAGCCACTCATATCTGCCCATTGCAAGATGTTTTAAGTATTTAAAAAAACAAAAGGTGGAAATGGGCAGATTTATAATGCCATGTACGAGCCATACTGTTGATGGACTTTCTACAACCATGAAAGGCAACTTTTCTTACTTCGCCATATGAAGCATGGTGAAACTTGCTTCCCTTTTAGCCAATGTCAATTCAAAGCAGCAAACCAGTCAAAACTGTCAATGTATTGCCATGGAATGCAGCCATTTTTCAAAATCTGTAGTGTCCAACCTAACTGCATTATGGAACATAGCTGACTTTGTCCATGGTGTAGAAAGGACATCTCATTCTAAATTATGTCTATCGCAGATGACACTATGTTATTAAGGGAATAAATACTGTTGGACAAGAGTGTTCATACCATTATTGACAAAAGCTAAAGCTTTTTCCAAATTCTCTTTATCAATCTGCCTTAAATGCACAGCAGCTTCCATTTGAGAAAGCTTCCGGATTTCATTGTATATGGCATAGTTGAATCTTTTAGGGCGTGGCTTTCTTGGACCTAACACAAAGTCTTACAAGTCTATATCTTCAGAAAGAGTATTAAAATGTTCTTTAACTGCTGCTAACATGTTAGTCTGTAACCATTGTTGGCACAGTTTACCGACACTATATGTGGTAGCTATACCCGAGTATTGACCCGAGACAAAGCGAGGGTCCGGCCTGGTAATCTTGAAACTCCATGAGGAATTCACAAAGCATGTCTGACACCCATTTGTGTCTATTGGCCACAAAAACCACCCAACGGGACTGGAAAGTGAAGAATTATAGGTACCAGACTAAACCTTTGCCTCTAATTCTTCCTCAGTGACGTTCAGGAAGGACTGCCAATTGGTGAATTTTGACAGTGTGGGGATACTGGGTGCATTCATTTTTTTTTTTTTTTTCTTACCCTAGACAGAATGTCTGTTGAATTGTGTCATTTAAAAAGATCATTTGCACAGGAATAAGGCACTCTCTAAATAAAAGTTCCCTACCCTGAATTTGCCAGTCTTGTGTTCCCCATACACTCTTCACATCAATAGTGTTGTTCCAGTATTCCTATCCTTCAACTGCAAGTCCAGAAACAAAGGAATCTGAATAGATCAATTTTGTGTTTGTTAGTAAAATCTTCCTAATTTTAGAAGGTGGTATCTTAAAATAGTATGACTTTGCATTCTTATCGTCATGCCCAGAAAAATATGTGAATTTATCTGAATAATATTTTGGGCTCCCCACAGGTGGAGGTGAACAGTGTTCCCCTTGTGTGTAATTGAACACCGATCTGTGTCTGGTTACACAGTACAGGTAGTAATGTCCTCAGTTGTTATACCAGAACATTTCCCCATAATTCTTTGTGTTAGGTTACACATCATCACTTTCAAATACAGTGTAATCCTTCAATTCTGCTAACATGGAATCAACTGTTTGAACATCCCAGTCATCGGAAACAACACCAGGTGTAATTACATCAGTCACTGAAATCTTTTAAGCCTGTATATATCAAATCAAACTTTATTCCACACAATCCCATCAGGAATCAGTACTGCTGAAATGTTCCCAAGGGACAAGTCTCTTCAGACCTCATGTGAGGAAAGATAAGGAGTGAGAACTTCATCCACAGACTCACCAGAGGAGCATTCAGGAAGTTAATGACCACTTATAAACAGGAAGAAAACAGTCACAAAACCAATCCATAAAAGAAAGGCAAGCAGTGTCCGGAATATCCACAGATAGTTCCATGGATAAATTAAATAGTTTTTTTTAAGCCTTGGACCGGTGCTCTGTAGAATGGGCTGAATTCCTTCTTCACAGCGATCTTTTCACAAACCAGATCCTCAACTCTAGGTATCCAGCCAGTAGAAGTTGTTGGCAAATCCCTTATTCCTAAGGTGGCAGCACTGGCAGATGACTTATCACGTAATTGATGAAGGTCCTGTAAGACAGTGAGATGTTCATTTATGTAAAAAGGTGTATCTTCTGCCAACAAACCAGGGCCATCTAGATCTGGGACATACATAGGTATCCCAAAGAGAACCTCATAAGTAGTGTGTTTTCCTAAGAACCTTTTTGGCAGAATATTCAGTGATCTCTGGCCCCCCTATAGGTGATAAAGCCAGCTGCAGCCAGAACCTAATACTCTGGCTGTAAAGGACTGCTTTAGATCTCAATTCCTCCTCTCCACAACTGAATTTCCCCCGGGATGGTAGGGTGAGGAGTAATGTAGTTCAGCACCCATCATTCCCATGTGGCCCTGAATGCCTTGGAGGCAAAGGCAGGGCCCTTGTCCGAATGGAATGTTGCAACGGCATATGTACTGCTAAAGATCAGCAAGTCTTTTATAAAAGTTCGAGCATCCCACAGGGATCTAGAACAAGAATATACAGTGACTGAGATGTATTTGTATGCACCATCCATTTGAAGGGAACCACAGTGGTCCAGGTACAGACATTGTAGTGGTCTGTTGGACACCTAGAGGGATATCTGTGATGGGCGTTTGTTATTTGAACTCTTTATCTGCTTGCAAATGACACAACAAAGGTGATATTGCTTGGTATGTTTAGATCTACCTGGCCACCAGAAGCATTTCTGTAGAAGTGTTATTGTGGCCTCAATAGCAGCATGTGCAAAGGCGACACCCTCATGCGCTGCTTTCATTAGATCTAATCTCTGGTCTTTATTGGGGATCACTCGAACTCCAACCCCACGAAGTGTTGCATAAGCAACATTCTGTGCACTGATGTGGTATGAATATTTTGTAGGGTATGCTTTTGGGAGAGGCTTGCCTTCAGCCCAAGCTTTCATGGCAACCAAAATGTCATTATCCAATCTCGCTGGGAACGAGTCACTGCAGCAACAGAAGCCGTAGCTAGTGCGGATTTGGCCACTTCATCAGCCAAAGTATTGCTGATAACGTGTACACCTACACATTGTTGGTGGCCCAATGAATGGAGTACATGAACAATAGGTAGCTTATCCTTGAGATCAGCCACCCTCCCCCACAGAGTTCTGTGGTTTATGGTGTTCCCTTTGGACTCTCTGAACCCGTTCAATCGCCAATGATTAAGATAATCATTGTAGGAATGGACACAATAATACGATTCACTGACAATCAGAGTGAATTGTCCATGTGTTCCAGAACTAGGATAAGGGCTTAGAGTTCAGCTAACTGAGCTGTGCAGTCCCCCAGGGTCTGCGTGTAGGTATTATGAGGGTGGAATATATCATTCTTCAACACTCTGCTTATGGCTCTGCAAGCGGCGAAGTACTGATGTTTGGTACCTACAGCTGATTGTGCTGAACCATTAGTGTAAATGACAGTATGGTATCTGTCAAGTGGCAGGATGTCTAGAGTTGGAGGGTACTCCTGTTCATATTGGAGAATTTCTTGTCTGAAGTTTCGGATCAAATTTGTAATCAACATCAGTGGCAGTCAGGGAAGTTGCCCATTGAATCCAGCGTGGATGTAATGCTTAAGCGTTAGGAACGCTTGCTTTGGTGACAGCCTCTAAGGCTGGCACCGGGGTAACAACAATGATGCATTTCCCTTGGGCAAGTGGCCTCCCCTTAATGATAGCCATCTGAACTGCAGTTAGAATTTTTTCTGTGGGTGCAAAACGTTGTTCTGCATTTGAGGATAAATGTGACTTATATGGTGTGGCACTGTGCTGGCCTCGTTTAAAGTGACATAAGTGAACCCAATTGCACCAGCAATAATTCTGATGACCAAGTTTGTTTTGTTGTCACAGGTGTGCAACTGTTTTGCTTCTAGCATGTCCTGTTGCTTGATACGTTGTGCATAGTCAGGAATGTATGTTCTGCCAAAATTAAAGAAACCAAGTAAAGACTGTAGTTTATTGAGAGTGTTTGGTGGGTGGAGTTATGCACATTTCTGTAGAAAGTGCAGGGCCAAGCTCTTCCCCTCGTTTGATAGCTCATATCCCAGGAACAATACACTGTGAAAGGCTATTTTAGTTATCCTAAAATTAAATTTGTAACCAAGGGCTGCGAATCTTAGAAAGAGCCAATCGACTCTGGCATGATGAATGTTGAGGTCTTCATCTGTGAGATAGAGGTCATCCACTTAAGACAACGCCTCAGGATGAATATCATGCAATATTGATGTTACACGGGCTGACAACAGCCCTGGGCTGTTCTTGTAGCCTTGGAGCAAACAACAGAAGTGTTTTTGTGAGCCAAATGAGAATGCACTCAGGTCCTTACTTTTGTGTGCTAAATTGTGGCAGACAAAAAAACCATTGGAGATATCTGTGTTTCTGCACTGTTGTTAATTAGTGCTGTATTGTATGAATTTTGCATTGCATATATGTGTGTACGACTATTTGAGTGTCTGTAATCTAAGACTATTCTGTAAGAATGGTAGGGTTTTGAAACGTGGAATAACAGGTTATTCATTGCAGAGAAAGAGGGCTCAATTACCCCTTGTTACTTGAGCTGAGTGAGGATCTCCCTCATTGGAGCTTTAGCTTCATGTTCAACAGTATATTTTGGCTGAGGTTGGAGTGTAGACCTAATAGGTATTACATGGCAAGGAGAATCCTTGTCCCAACCTACATTATCTGGAACAAGATCAAAGAAAGAAGACAAGATTACATCTTCCCCATGTAGGAGCTTACAGACCTGCTCGGGTGGCCAGTCCCTCTCGGCCAGCTGGACAGCACAACTAGGTTAATCCCAGAATATCACACTAATGGTGCTGTCTATGTCTCCATCAATTTGGGTCATAAACCCTGTCGGATGGGAGAATGCACCCATAAGCAGTCTCGACTGCAATAAAGTCACAAGTTGCTGTCGCATTCAGATGATCTTTCAGACTCTAGCAAATATTGTGACCCTTGCTGCACTGTCTTGCAGTGTCACTGTCCACGTCTTGTTCTTCAGCAATGTTCTCAAGTGTACTGGCATTCTTAACTGACAGTGCTGCCACATTTTTCTTTTTAAACTGTGGCTTTTGTTGTAGGGACTTTTCTTCCTTTATGTCTGAAGACTGGTGAGTCTTTCTTCTGTTTCACGTAGTCTGGACATCGCTCTGACTGACCCACTCTCTCGCTACATCTATCCGGTGCATCTGGAAAGAAACAAGAGGGACGTCAATCAGTATATCTGTCAGCAGCTTTTATATTTTCTCTATTTCCTGTCACTATATCTCCTTTGGAGTTCTCCGGGTGTGGAGAACCTACTCTCTGACTTCTTCTGTCTTTAATTTGCTTTTGTTAATCCCATCACTTTTTAGAGCCCTCCTGTGCTTGTTTGGTACCTTCCTTAGGGATGATACCATGTATTTCAGGCTTTTCAGCTTGGTTCCCAAACTATGCCGTCCTATATTGCTATAGGTATCGGAAATACTTTTCTGTAGCTGTGTCTCCTGTTCTAGGTGTGGAATCTCTCTCGCTGCTGGTGCATAACCCACACAACCACTTCCCCTTTAATGTTACTGAGTATTATTGAGGAAACTGCTTCGAAGTTACGCATTAATTTCATCCCCAAATATAGGGCTGATGCAGCCCCGTGCTCATTTTGAATTTGTTTTAACACTTCGGGTAAATTGGCAAGTGTTTGGGTACCATGTGTGGTAGTATAGATCATGGCGAAGACTGTACCCCATGTGGCACAGTCATCCACTGAGAGAACTATCCCGAAGGGCAAGCATATTGTGAGAATTCTGTTTTTCCTGTCGTCCCATATGGGGAAACATGGCTTCCATCTGATTCATTTTCTGGGCTATCCAGAACGGGATTTTCTCTCGTTCCGTGGGCACTTTCCCCATGATAGAATGTACTGTTAGTGGATTGATCTCGGTAGTAGCCAATTGGGATCCAGCAGCTGGTGGTGGTGCTGGACGCACTGGTGTTGTGTTAAGAGTTCGCATTACGAACTGAACACGTCGTCCATCTAGTGTAACTAGCTCATGGTATAGATTGTGCAGATCAACTGCCTGCATGTTTTGTCACCAGGGTGAGGTGTATATGTGGCAAACATAGGCCACGTTGGTCCGTCGTTATCTAAGGGACCTAATCTCACAAGTTGTATTACATATGGTAAGGCGCCATTAAACCAGTTGTGATGTTCTTGATAAGTAATTGGAATCTCAAGATACTGGTATGCATGGTACATTTGCAATTCTGTATGTGTGAAATGTGAATGATCTAGGGTCCTCCTCAGGAAAGGTGACCCAGGAGTAGAATGTTTCTGTTTGGTAAGCTTCATTAGCTTCTACAATGAATGTGACATCCCCACTCTCTTCTGTTAGGCCATGCGCTGCTAAATGTTGTGTTAATGCTTGTCTGGCATTCTGAGACGTGTCTATGGCGTTAGCCATATTGTGAAACCAAGTGGGGAGAAAGTCCTTTTATGAGCTCAAACAACCTAGTTAGGTGCTTCCTGTTCAGCTGAGGAGGATCTTCCCCAAGACCATGGACATCTCTGTATAATGGTATTTAGGGTACCTGTGTGTGACACAGTGATACTCAGGGCATCCGTAAATTAGTGCCTAAACACCATCATTGGTGGAGCCATGTCATAGTTGGACTCTTGCTCTAGGCAAGACTGCTGGTTTAAGGATGACAGCACTTTTGTTTGTAGGTGATTAGGCCAATCCTACAACAACTCACAAATGTTGGCCCAACCCTGCCGGCTCACAAGCAATACCTCACCAAAAAGCCCAAACAGTAAAAGGTGATCTGTGGCAGCCCTTATGCATGGACTCGAGAGTGCAACATCTCAGGGGAGTTGTGGTTAAACTGAGATTACCCTTTTCTCACATGAGCAACATGTCTCAGTCACACACAGGCAATAAAAGAGCTTCAGTAAAGTTTCCAATAGGCTTTATTAACAAGACTGCAGTCTGCTATAAATTGCATGGGCTGCAATGATTAGGACAATGAACAATGCAGGAAACAGAATGGTAAAAATGAAGAAAAAAAAACAGAATGGTAAAATTAGAGTCATGAATACAAAGAACCCCAAACATCTTGCTATAACATAAGATGTAAAGCAGGTGTGAAAAAACCCTAATACCGTAGCATGACAAAGCTAATCTCTAACCTAGAAGAGAGCTAGGTGTATTAAACCTGATCTGCCAGTACCATGTCCATGAGAAAAGCCCCCCAACCATCATTACCTCGGAATGAGGTCTCTAGTTCAGACTCTGTGGTGACACAAAGGCTGGGTCTTCATCAAGGCGATGTGTAGCATAAATAGCGTTGATGGCATCTGGTAGGAATCCCTCTGATAATCATGTCTGTGTGAGATGTATTCATACAGATCTTGTAGGACCCCTGATGCAGGTATGTTCCCAAACAATAGATAAGACGACATGCTTGGGGCGGCAATTATATAAACAGTTCCCATAAAAGATACATTATGTTACTGTTACACAAAAGTGTGAAAGTACATGATGTGAATTTCTACGTGCTCATTTATCTTTGACGCTGAGAGTGATGCCTTTACAGAGTGGCACTGATAATGTGAACCTGAAACAACTTCCTAACTATAAACATTGGAGCCATCTTGGAAGAATTAATTAAATATGCTAAAACAGAGCAAGCTAAGAAAGTCAATAGGTGATGGGCACAGACCTGCAAGCCAGGAGGCTAAACTATCTCCTGATTCCCAATACAACTAAATAGGATCCACTACAAATTCAGCCAATCATTATTGGGTTGGTCAAGTAATAAACAGATCCTATCACTCATTTCTCAGAGTGCTGCTTGACTATAAGAAGAAAGGAATTCTGTTGAAGCAACCTTATCTTCCCAGGCAAAGTTAGAAAAATAAGCTTATTTCACAGTACACATTTACCAAGTTTGAAGTTGCCAGAGCTTTACAGGCAACATTGCACCTTCTACACATGCTCCTCTGTAAACATTCTTAATGGTGTAAATTATGTTTTTTGTATGTGAGCGTTACAAAACTGGACCATGTAGCTATGAGGTAAAATGACTCCTGGCCCAAATAATGTCAAATTTAGCTCAGTAGTTGCAAAGATGTTTTCTTTGCAGGTACACCATTGAGCTTAACAATCAAGATGTCATCATGTGGCATGTACTAGACTTTTTACTTCACGTGTGGATGTAAAAGGCCGTGTTTTGGCTCGTTTGTGATAACTGACTTTTACATCACCAGCACAGTCTATGTGCATTTCATAACAGCCTGACAGCCTAGTCAAGGTTATAATTTTTTGTAACACAGATGTTATAATTTCTAGGGAAAGGCACTTACAGTAACTAAATGCTTATCACTCCCTCATTGCTCCGAGGTCAGCAACACCAACATTCTAGATTCATAAAAAGTAAATGACCCACTTGAAAAATGAGGATATTTTCAGAATAAGTGCAGATAATTCACCCTTAATGTTGCCTAGGCTATTGGATCTGCCACATTTGTCTTTAGGAGTGGGCTGGAAGGCCCGTCAACCTACTGACAAAGCTGCCACATTATATTTCTCAATAGAGCATTCAATATCTTGGCTTGAGGACTGATAGACCAGGTTGTTTCAATGCATAAACAGACCGACATCATTCGTTTAAATGGCCAGACCACCCCCAGAAGAAATAACTGTGAGTCAAGTCTGATGTGATGTAACAAAAGCTCTTCTTGTTTTATTGGAACAACAGCTCCCTAACAGATGGTGCGGAGACTGGTGTAGCCACAAAATTAATGGTGCTAAAGTGATGGTTACATTATTTTAATATACAGACTTACTATACCAACTCTGCTACTTACAGCTACATAACTGGTCCATATGCCCTTAACCTAAACAAGCTATAAAATGGTTCGCCCTATTCAGAATAACATATGCTTGGCTTAATGTTTGCCAGTATTAACACATGGATCGTATTTATTTGGCAGTTTCTCCGCTGGATAAAGACTGAAACAGCCAGTCACTAACAATTTGTTTAAATGCTTCACAATTAAAGTTAAGCCATGCATCCCGCTAAAAACTTTGAATATCGTCTTTGCCAACAATAGGCTAAGTAGTTCACAGCAGAACTTGCCGCCAGCAAAACCAAAACACTAAAGCTGCGAAGAAAATTACGAAAGAAACAAAACATGTAGGATAAAGGTGTCTGTTTGCTCCAAGCAACTTATTCAAAAATATAAATGAGATAAATCAACCCTCTTTTAACATGATCCCCGATTCTAGAACGACCATCCATGAAGAATCGGTTGCAGACAGTTATATTTTCAAGACCCACAAGCTGGACCAATTAAGCTTGTTCTTCACAACTGCCAAACTTAGAGGCTTATCTCTGTTTCATACAAGCATAACTGTCACTGCTATACGACCAAAGACATTTTTATAACCTAGACAAAATGTAGTGGATCACCTTCAGCCCCTAAATAGGAAACTGGTATAAGGCATCTTCAGTCATTCTTAAGAATTAACCAGTTATACGCTATGTAGATGTATCGAATCAAACATATTTGCTCGAGGTACTCCCATGAATTTAACGGTGTCTATCCTTTACAGATGTTATGAATACAAACTCTTTAAACTGGCGGACGTATTGTGGAGTTCAGATGGACTTTACTATAGCACCTTTCTGGCCTCTCAGCAAATACCTCGTCTCCACCTAAGTATATGGAAACGTGCTGCAATTGACAGAAAACAGTGAGCCACCTTTCTTATGTCAAGAATGGGATGTTAATGAAGTTGTTATATTGTGCCCACCCAATCCAGGGAACAAAGTTAAGCCAGTGATGAGTTTTTCGAGCACGCAGGTTGGAAGATCAAATAATTCCACTGACCTCTCTACCAGTGAGGTGTGTTGCTTTGTGTCATTCTCAGTTGATGTCTGCCACTAGACAAAGGGCTCTCCCTGTCTAGTTTCTGTTTCAGGTCCTCTGTGTACATCTCATTCATAATGCTTCATGACAGGTTGCCCTAATGAAACTTAAATTTATGTTGCTGGTGCCTTTTGTAAGTGACAAGCTCTCTCTATATGCCTACAGCCACCATTCTGAAGACAGATGGTTATGGACCAGTATTGATGTCAGCTGCCCATGTATGTCTGGCCAGTTGACATGTTGGGATCAGGTTGCCGCCATTGAAGAGATAATGAGTGTTCATATTAATATCAGGGCACTTCACCTGACAGTGCACCTCTGCCCTTCTGAGGAACATGTCCTCAATCAATTTCACTACCACTAAAGGAGCACTTTACATTAGAAGAATTGAGATTCAGGAGAAATGTGGAAACCCGGAGCCAGCAAGTGATGGCCAGAGTGCGGAATTACTTGTTACGATGGCTAAATCATGTCTATGGACTTCCCAGGCTTAACCCCTTAACTGCAAAGACTTCCCCTCCAGTGCAAACATTGTCTTTGATGTTTGGTGCACTCTTTGCTTAAGCCTTTATAACTTTTTTTTTCCCACGAAAGGTATGCAGACTAAATTTTCATTATTTTTCTAAAAAAATAAATGTTAGGGATTCTAAAGCCAGCGTTTATGGACTGCCCTGGAGGAAACCGAGAAAATATCCAAACAAATAGCAACATTTCGGATTATTTTGGAAACAATTGAATAAATGCAGTGCTGAAAATTGTATACTTTTTTTTTTGTCTGGCATAGGTTGATTGTGCTAAGATCATAATTTTTCCTGTTTTCATAAACAGAGTTGTGAAAAAACATTTTTTACCACAGCTGCATATTAATAAGTTAGAGTTGATTTTTTACTTAATTTTAGAACTTTATGCCTACTTGTAGTTTACAGTGGAAATAGGTGGGAAAGCTATACATATCTGAAACTAAACTATTTTTAATTCAGCAAAGGTTCATTTGTGTAGATCCCTGTTAAGTGTCCAAATAAACTAATTATTGAATTATTGAAATTTAAAAAATAATGAAAATAAGTAGAAAAATATAGAATACGTGATAGAGTTGTCACCTGTAACGAACCCAATTTCCAAAAATAATATACTGTTACATCTGTCATACGTTTCGGGTTGTAGGGATATATAGTGTTTGCTTTTGTGCCAAAAATACACGATACCCAGAGTTAACAGCTGAGCAGCAGCCTGTTGCTGTCTACCAACCATATATTACTTATATGGTAAAATCTAAAGAATGAAAAATGGATATGAAGGAAACCTATGCATTTTTGTAACGTGACCAATGCAATTAATTTAGAAATCACAGTTATTTGTAAAACCCTGAACATGGAGTGACCCATTCATTCATGTAATTCAGAGGACATTTTGCAAAATGTGTTCTTACATTTAGAAGAAAGAAATGAAAAGAATTCATTCGATAATAACAAATATTATGCTATTCTGTCTTCCGTATCTTCTGACACTTTTTCTGATAAAAACAGTTCCCCACATGTGTTTCTGGTCCTATCTACCTTAGTGTGAAAGACCCCAAAACACAATTTGGAGACATCAAAATTTTGCCTTGAAAATTGACGACTAATGTAGCTGTAGTATTTGGACCAGGGCTTGGCCGCTGCAAAGTGAATCCTACCAAACCCAGACATTTCTGATAACTAGACACCCTGGGGAGTCACAGCTGTGGATACCACTATATTTTCATGCCCGGAATGCACTGCAAACATCAATCTTTTCTTACAATTATGTACTTTTCTCACATTTTGTTGAAGAAAGATTCAAGAATACGCAGAGACCCACAAACATCCTATTAACCAGTGTTGGAAATGGGGTCTCTAGTTGGCAGTTAATTTACACCCTGTCCAAGTAAGTGCCCTCACTCCAGTTTGGGTATGGGTGATACCCAGCTCAGATAAGCCCCGCTCACCCCCTTGGTAGCTTGGCATGAGCAGTCAGGCTTATCTCAGAAGCAATGTGTAAAGCATTTGCACATAACACACAGTAAAACAGTAAAAACACTACAAAAGGACACCACACAAGTGCTAGAAAAATAGCCAATATTTATCTGTGTAAAACAAGACCAAAACAAGCAAAGTCCAACATAGTCATAATTTTGAAAGGATTAACTTAAAAATACAGTTTGAAAGCTCCGTCTGAGGCTATCAAGTTGTTGTGAATAACAAATCCAACAGTTCAGGCCGATTGCAGTGCCATGGGCCAGCTATGGTGTTAGGAAGACCCACAAACAGTACAGTGGAAATGTAGGGCATTGTGATGCTCGCAATGAGATCCGGAGAGTGGCATTGCTGGTGTTGGCAGGTGTCAGCAGGCATCCATTCTGGAGCTCAGTGCAGGGGGTCATCAAGCCCTTGAAGTTACACATGTTGCAGATCGAACTGCAGGCTGATGATGAAGTCAGGAGCACTGGCGTTGATCGCATTGGGGCTGTGATGTGAAGCGGAATGATGAGATGTGCATTGTCTCCAGGACGCGGTGAAGGCAGCGGTGTTGTCGCTGCTGGAACACTGCCGTTTGGTACAAATGTTTTGTAAATGTAATGCCCTGAAAATAGCATTTGTAAGAAACATGGCCATGTAACTATATAGTTAGCCCCTAGAGGGCATAACCACCCAAAAAGAATAAATAATGCAGTGTAACCATAGATTTAGCCCCCAAAGGGTGTAGTGCATTACACATTTTCAGGGGTTGCAGGCCTACAACAATGATATTACAAACAAGGCCCTTAAAACACATGCTGTTCCTGCTGTCAAAAAAAAGTTCCAGCCATGAGAGCGCTTAGAAAGACACTGAATGGTGGGAGGGGTTATTTTGGGGTCCTCACTAACCTAGTGTGGGGACCCAGTGATTACCTAGACAGGAAGATTGTGTTGTGTTGAATGTTTTGGTGTTTGATCGCATTGTCCTAGGACCACCACAGGCTGGGTTAATGAGCAAAAGTGTTTTGTAAAAATAATGCCCTGCAAAGCATTATTGGGTGAGTTTCCCAAGTGCAGTGAATATTGTAGTGTCTGCTCTCCCACTGTGCCAGAAGAGGTGCTTTCACTTTGGGGATTTCTGTTTTATGTAAAGCATTTATCAATTTCAAGGGTTTTAATTGGAGAGACACAAGAAATGACTCTTATTAGGTAACTGTAAACGATGTGACCAGCGTTCCAACACCGCCAATCGAGTTCACACTGTTGTGCCTGTTTGCGTTGTGAGTGCCATGGCCACCATGCAGCACGAAGAGGAGAGACAAAAGAAAATAATAGTTCACCAGGCTGAAGTATATCGGCAATTGTGCAATAACCCATGTATCAGGGGCGTTCTGCAAGGCGTGACAAAAACAGCCCCAAGGTGGGACAAACATAAAGCATTTACCAATGACATCAAGTGATTTTTGAAAGGCAAGTCCAGGAACGAATGAAAGTGATGGGTGTGAGATGGGCGTGGTTAAAAGCCCACAATACTTACAACAAGTCAAAGCGCTTGCACACTTGATTTAAAAAGTAAATAAATACAATCATCCTTGACTAAATGCCCAGTCAGCCTCTGTGGTGGGAGCCAGGCAAAAGACCTATGTGAGACACCCTCTACCCTAATTTTATTGTTAAAAAAAAAAGTAAATAAACACTTAAGAGTAGCGGGATTTCTGCCCCCATAAGGAGCCAATTAGGATTAACCAGCAATCTGCACCCAGTGGCCGGTGAGACTGTTGGACCCACTAGGGGTGCGGTAGGACCCAAAGCCACAGTGGGGTGCCACACCCATATTTGTTTAAAAAAAAAAAAAATCCCTTGTTTCCAGTGGTCTTTCAGCCCATGGAGGGTGGCTTGTAGTGATCCCCAATCAGCCCGCTAAGGGGTGCCAGAATGACTTTTTGGTCCTTTAGGACGGGGGACAGCCTTTTGCCAGGTGTGGCAAACCCCATCCCTTTTTTAACACAATATTTCATTTGTGTGTACTGAGCTTTCTTCTTGTTGGTGGTTGATACTCTTGATCTGCCTTTCGAGAGGCACTAAGATTATGGGACATGTTGTGATGACCCAATGTTCTTTCAATAGAAGAAAACAAATCCCTGGTGCAAGTGGGATTTCGTCCCCTACTGAGGTGGCAGGTTGGTGGTAAACACCCAATTCGCCCTGTAGAAGCTGAATTAAAGAAAAACAGACAACCGTAAAGTTTTATAATCAGTGTTTGTACGTGAGTCATGGGAACATGAGCAAAAAAGCGAAATGTCCAAATTGCAGAACTTTGACTAATTCTTTTATATATAAAAAGCACAAAAGGTGCATTGATACATATCCAATCATGTTCAAGCAGAAAGAACATTTATCAACATAGTGAACAAATACATTATATGTTGCTGATCAGATGATGCAAGAATTACACTAGCATTAAGCATATGACCAATCAGAATCCAATAACATGTTGTTATACAAGATTGTGTGATGTCTACATGCCTAACTGTTGGGGCTGTGTGTGTCAACTAGAAGAATTTGCACAAGCTCTGTCCAGTCAACTTTGGCATTCGGCCTTTGCTATATGTGGGCATAGATTGACACATTCCTTCCTTGGGAAGTATGGCAGCAACGTGTTATGGGAATTGTACATCTTGTGACATGTTTAAGCTAAAAGGACATAAGTTCAACCTTAGGGCATATGACTTGTTCTGCACGTTCCATAGACCCAGCCATACCATCATTGAGCATCACAGCACAAGACTACAAGAACAAAAAGGACTCCGCACAAAAAAAGTTTGCACAGCCCTGAAAGGGGACAGAAAAACAAATTGCTTCTATTTTATGAATGGATACTTGCCCATATGCAGGGGGTCCATAGACCTCCCCCCCCCCAAAAAAAAAGCTCCTGCTATCTAGTGGGTGTATGCCTGCTTGTGGGTCACTGCATATAGTAATCATCACAAAATAAAGGATTCAGTTACTTCAGGACGCTAGTGATGCTCTTTACTCGCATCCCCAATTTTTTCTTTTTTTTTTAAACAAAGTCATTCTAGTGCTTGTACTGAAGGGTTTCCTCTCCCTGATGTTTGGATGAGATGTTCACGTTCTCCGCACCAGTGAGGTTGCGCACTACAACTCAACGTCTTGTCCTCCACACTGAAGAAGTTTAAAAAGTGGCATAGTAAACAAGCATTTGCAATGCAACGGGTCTTGCGTTTGCTTATGTTAGAGCTGATCGCGTTGTAAACTCCTAACCCGACTTTTCATCTATCGGCAAAAGTGCTTTTATGTACGTAACCCGAAAAAGTGAAATTAACTGTATAAAGCGCTCGACTTCTGTCAAGCGAAATCGCGCCAGGAAAATAGAGAAAAAGTAGTCCACGATCTGACAGAAAACAGCGAGCCTCGCATGTTTTCCATACTTGGTCGCTGCGCTCGAGGAGGGCTAACCACCGGAAAAGGCATGACGTGTGCATGCCTTCCACTAATGAAAGCAAGCAGATTTTACTAGGCAAGTCCACGAACCAATGAAACACACTGACGTGACGTCGACAGGGCTCCGAGCCCTTTTCTAATAACTAAATTATCTCGCTGCAATACGCATGCGCGAGCGTATGCAACGCAGACTCGACCCTAAAAATGTGGGGAAAGCTTTTTTACCATCTTATTAGTAGAGATGCCCCAGTACAAGAATTTGACAGGGAACAAAGAGCACTCTTAAACAATAGAGATTTCAAATATAAGTTAGGAAATGTGGTCTAGTGGCTAGGGGTGCAGACTTTGGAACTGTGGAGCCAGATTTGATTCCCACACTCTGCTCAATATCCTGTGATTCTTGACAAATCACTTAATGTCTCTGTGCCTAAAAGAAATAGAAACGCGTGGTGCCAGGTTTTTTTGTAAAGTACAGTAATATCCTCGGGCCACGATTGTGGTAAAAGAACTTCAAAAGAGTTTATGGTTAGGAGTTTGTTTCTGTGACAGGACTTATCTTTAGCCCCATTAAACAAAAAACATAAAAATTAAATCACTATCAGACGACATAGTGTAATATTGGTGGCATTTTTATTTTGCCTCTCTTTCCAGTAAAATAATAAACACCAACTTATCAGAAATGTGAATGTGATTAAACTTTTGGGTCAGCCATTAGAATAGGACCCTTGAGAACAAACGAAAGAAAGAAAAAGTCAGCAGATGGAGGGCGAAAGACAATGGTGACAGTGCTCTCTCTCGGATTTACTTTAAATAGCGTCGTACCTTTGTAATATAAAATGGAAGGTTGAGTAAATGTATCACCCTGTGGGACTTCAGGGGTTTGTGAAATGACATTGATTTATTTTTTATATGTACATTAATATAAGTATGTGAAATATTTTGAGTATGGAATATTAAAAGGATAGACAGGTTTATGTCATGGATTCAACTATATAGACAGAAAGCATGAGAGGACCATAGGTATTAATTACATCTGTTATAAACCAATATTGCTGCACCCCTGTTGGGTTGTCCTACATAAAAGCTGAAGAGTTGCATTTGCAGCTTATGGCAACATCAATAATAATGCAATTTGGGTGTATGGCGGTAAGTGAATGGGCCAGGCGTATAAGTATTGGAGTTATGTGTTTTAAAAATATGGCTCAGACAGGATTTTGAAAAAGCCATACCGGTATCAAGAAACACTTGGCTGGCTATAAACAGATATTGAAGTATTGAATAAACTAGTTTAGGTCTAAAAAGGTACAAAAATACCCGTATTGACAAATTTACCGGCAAAACTGTTATGCCTTTGGGAGGGTTATCATTGTTACCTATACTTGTAATGTTTAATGCTGGAGGAAAACATTAAAATCGTTGATGAAGGGGAGCAGCTGCTAAGTGAGTATGAATTGTTTTGCTTCCACTTTTTCCTGATTACCTGCTTGAGCTTGAAAGGCACAGACACATGTTGCCCTGCACAAGCCTTTTCTATTTTGGCAACACCAGGACTAGCCTCACATTTGACATGAGGATTCTTCCCAGGACTTTTAATGGATTTCAGGTAGTTTTTATAGTAGATTTTAAACCACAAAATGGACATTTGCTTACACTGGCAGCCAGCGCATGGATCTGAAAGTGGATGAATTGTGACTTCTGTTTGCAGTGTTTGCCATTGACTGAGCCGTGGATTTGTGCATTATCTTGGGGTTGCTCCATCTCCTATGTAAATAAACCCTTGTTGTGTAAACGATTCCCAGAGGTGTAGTTTGCATATGTTGATAACAAGTGAAGAACATTGGCTATTCTGATGGAAAAGAATACCCCTTTTCAGGGAAAGCACGCTGTATGTGACTAACAGGACAATTATAAACTCCTGAAGGAAACATGAATGACCACAAACTCCAAGTATCATTCAAGTACATATCTCTTGGCTCCATGATGGAACTAGCCTGACGTGTAGATGGGAAATGATCACGGTTCAGCTTTAACTTGGTTATGTATAAAGCTGCAGGGAGGGGGGGCTTTGACAAAGATGGTGACCACACAGTTGATAAATAATTTAAGTTGTCCTGATTGATGCTTGCAGAACATCCAACGTTAGTGAAAGACCTACCCTACTTTCCTTGTGTCCAAATAGCAGGCTAGAATAGACCATATCCAATTTAGATCTAAACAAATGGTGATTTCAGAAAATGATTTAAAACCATTTCTGTTTCAGATCACAGCACATTTGATCACACTGTCAGTGGGGAAGAAGATATATGAACAGAAACTTGGGTAATTGGAAAACCATATATAGAAATATCCTGTGTTATATAATCGGAGAAAGAATGATATTCAAAACCCCAGTCACCTACACCTTAACCTCTTTGTTGTTCCTCTTGACTCAGAACGTGCCCCAATATATTTCATTATGTGCACACATTTCTTGGGTTTTTATTAAGAAGCCTTCATTAGAAGTTTCAGTGTGATTTAGACGCTCATCTGTATCACTTCTGAGAATCCATATCCTCCATGAATAAGTGTGTAGCATAAAATCCATTGTTGAGGGCCTAACACAATAATAGCCTAAAACCACTCAAAAACAAACGTCTTCAGATATCCTACTCTCTAAATTCCAGCCTTTTATGACTTAACACAATACTTGTCCTCTTCAGGTATATCCCCCAATGCTATTAACAATTCCAGATTCGTGATGGTGCCAGAGTGCAGCTTCAAAACGGTTACACATCTTTGAAGGTCAGAATCAAGGTGCGCAAGTCCATCCAGAATCTGCAAATTTGAGCAGATTGCACCTATAACACAAGTGGTGATGACTGAGATTTACTGGTTCTCCAATAATGTGCAGTGGGATGCCCTGTAGGTCCACTGAGAGCAGCAAGATACCATGGAGTTTCAACAGGCGTGACGCATATCTGAAGCACAACCACAAAACACAGTCACAACTGATGTGAGCTGATAGCCACTGTCCCCGAGAGTGCTTGAACTCCTGAATACCTGTAGAGCCAAGTGAAGGGTTTGTCCCAAAGTGGCAGGTAAGGGGTACCCTGGCCCTTCAAGACCTGGCATGCTGAGAAGGGCCATGGCGAACAGCACTTGCCCCTGGTTCAAGAAGCTGGGTGGTGGTGGTGAAGGCCACAGGGCCAAATCCAATGAGACTACCAGAGGTGTGAGCGGAGCAGGGGGAATTGTTGACCCACCCAGAGGACCCAGGTTACATAGGATCTGAGCACAGAGTTTTTCGTGGCTCTAAACCTGCTTCCACTTTCCGCCCTGAGAGGACAACAAGGTGCCTCAGCCCCCTCCAATAGAACAGAATGTTTTGAGGTCTGACCAGCGGGATCATCTGGTCTGGCTGACTGGTAGCTAAACTCAGTTTGCTTGTGCTCCCCGTACAGCCTACAATCGACAAGGGAGAATGAGGCGCGACTGAGAACGTAGATGTGCATGCAGCAACAGCACTAACAGGCTTCAGCAACCCAGGCAATCAACAGAGCTCCTGAGAGGATGAGAGAGTTGGCCTTTTTCCCTAAGAGGAAGTTGAATGGAGAACAGGCTGGGTTTCCCTTCGAGACGAAGCATGTAAGTATGGCTCCACGGCAAAGAATCACAATCCGATGATGGAGAACTGCCAGTGCCTCAGTAGAGGGATGATGGGCCGGATTTGTAGTTACTACTGCTAGATGTAAATAAAATCCTGGTGACCGTAGATTCTAAAATCGTTTTCCTAACTAACTGCTTTGACAGAATGAAAGAGATTTGACAGCGACCATGAGAGACATGGGATTCTTGAGGCTGTCAGACTCTGATGGCATGGTGGTGGATGCAGGGAGAAGCTGTGCTTATGGAAAAAGTCTTTTAGCCCATAAAAGCTTAGAATGAAGACCTGGAATAACGCTCCTAGTGAAATAGGTAATCCGAAATCCACCAACCTAGGAAAAATGTAAGACTGTGTGGAAGACATGCTACAACAACTGTTCCCAGAATCCACATTTACTAAAATATCCTCTGTGGAGCAGGAGCAGGAACATAGATCACTAGGCTCCTACTAGGTACATCAGCCTTCCCTTTTGTAGTGTGGCTCTACAACTATAAAGGTAGAAACCTAGTTTTCCAGCTAGTCAGGGAGTAAAAGGAGTTAAACTTAGTGGATAGCTCAGTTTCCATCTACGCAGGCTTTACCCTCACAATTCAGAAAGCTGCAACACAAATTTCTCCTGGTAAAATGGCTGTTGCTTAAAGCAGCGATAATGTAAGCACTCCTGTATTCTGCTAACTTGATCCCAAAAAAGCCATATATCAATCAATCAATAAGATGGTTCTTGTACGGCGAAAGATTGCCACAGCGGTGGGTCTGCAGGCGCTGGGGTGGTGCTTTGGGTCTCGTCCGGCCGGCCGGCAATGGTGGTCGGAGAGCCAGGTTTTGAGCTGCTTTCTAAAGTCCTTCAGGAAAGGGGATGTGTGTAGTTGGAGGGGAAGGTTATTCCAGGGCTTGGCAGCGAGGTGAGAGAAGGAATGCCTTCTGAGGCATTCGCAGTGGATGCCGGGAATGTGACCCTGGGCGAGGGTGGCTGAGCGGAGTTCTCTGGTCGGTATGTGGAATGTCAGGCGGTTGTTAAGATATGCATGTCCGGTGTTGTGGAGGGCCTTATAAGTGTGCATGAGGAGCTTGAAAACGCATCTGTGCTGTATGGTGTGTGAGTGGAGGGCCCTGAGATGGGAAGAGATGCTGGTTCTTTTGGGGAGGTCGAGGATATGTTTTGCTGCAGTGTTCTGGATGGTCTAGAGGCAGATCAGGAGCTGCTTTGTGGTTCCAGCATAGAGTGCATTGTCGTAGTCGAGGCAGCTGGAGATGAGGGCCTGGATCATTGTTTTTCTGTTGGAGATAGGTATCCATTAGAAAATCTTGTGGAGGATGTGGAAGCAGGCAGAGGAGACAGCATTGATTTGTTGCTTCAGTGGGTGTCCAGGATGATTCAGAGGTTGGTGCATGGCTGGAAGGTGTGGGTGGGGAGCCGAGGGCATGGGCCACCACAAATTTTCCCAGGGGGATGGCTTGTTTTAGAAGATGAGGATCTTTGTTTTTTCCAGGTTTAGCTTGGGGCAATTGGTCATCATCCAGGAGGTGATGTCGGTCGTGGTCTATTGGAAGTACAATCGTGTTGTGGAGGTGTTTGTAAGGGAGAGGATGAGCTGGGTGTTGTCAGCATAGGAGACCATGTTGAGTCCCTAGGTGTGTGCGAGGTCACCTAGAGCCATTATGTGGATGTTGAAGAGGGTGGAGCTGAGGGAAGAGCCCTGTTGAATGCCCCAGATGATATGTTTGAGGATGGAGATGTAGGGTGGGAAGCAGATCCTCCGTGGTCGTCCGGAGAGGAAGAAAGAGATCCTGTTGAGTGCTTTGTGGTGACAAGAGTGTGGTGGGAGACTGTGTTGAAAGTTGCTGATAGCTCAAGGAGGATGAGGTTTGAGGGGGCGTCTGATGTCATCAGTTGCTGCGATCAGGGCGGTCTTGGTGCTGTGGTTTGGCAGAAGCTGAATTGGGAAGGGTCAAGCAGGTTGTTGTGTCTGAGGTCGTCTGTAAGTTGGCAGTTGATGGCTTTATCCAGGGCTTTGGTGGGAAATGGAAGGAGCAAAAAGAGGCGATAGTTTTTTAACTTGTTTGAGTTCATGAGGGTTTCTTCAGAAGGGACTAGACACTGGCGTGTTTCCAGGCGTCTGGTACAGTGGCTGTGGCGATGGAGGCGTTGAGGATTTCTGTGAGGGGTGCCGCGATTACTTCTTTTCCTAGGTTGTCGAAGTGGTGCAGTCAGCGTCTGAGGGGGATCCTGAATGGATGGAGATCATGATGGCGATGGTGTCTTCGGTAGAGAGCTGCTTCCATTTGGTAATCCAGTAGGGATGGGGTGCAGTTCGTGGGAGGTCGAGGTTGGTGGGCTGGGGAACAAAGTTGCTGTACATGTCAGAGATTTTGTGACGGAAGTAGTTCAATAGCTTGTCTCAGAGGGCTTTGGAGGGATGAATCGTGTTCTCAGTATTTGAGGGGCAGGAGAATTCTCAGACAATGCAGAAGAGTTCTGTAGTGTGGCTTTTTTCATGTGGGAATGTGGGTGGTGAGTGCTTCTTTCTTGGTCTCCCTGAGTCGGTGGTGGTATGTGTTGAGGGCAGACTTAACCCCTTCGCTGCCAGGCCTTTTCCCCCTCCTGTGCCAGGCCTTTTTTTGCCTATTTGGGGCAGTTCGCGCTTAGGCCCTCATAACTTTTTGTCCACATAAGCTAACCAAGCCAAATTTGCGTCCTTTTTTTCCAACATCCTAGGGATTCTAAAGGTACCCAGACTTTGTGGGTTCCCCTGAAGGAGGCCAAGAAATTGGCCAAAATACAGTGAAAATTTCATTTTTTTCAAAAAAATTGTAAAAAGGGGCTGCAGAAGAAGGCTTGTGCTTTTTCCCCTGAAAATGGCATCAACAAAGGGTTTGCGGTGCTAAACTCAGCAGCTTCCCAGCTTTCAGGAACAGGCAGACTTGTATCCGAAAAACCCAATTTTTCAACACAATTTTGGCATTTTACTGGGGCATACCCCATTTGTGCAATTTTTTGTGCTTTCAGCCTCCTTCCAGTCAGTGACAGGAATGGTCATGAAACCAATGCTGGATCCCAGAAACCTAAACATTTCTGAAAAGTAGACAAAATTCTGAATTCAGCAAGGGGTCATTTGTGTAGATCCTACAAGGGTTTCCTACAGAAAATAACAGCTGAAAAAGAAAAATATTGAAATTGAGGTGAAAAAAACATCAATTTTTCTCTACTTTTTACTCTGTAACTTTTCCCTGCAATGTCAGATTATCGAAAGCAATATACCGTTACGTCTGCTGGACTCCTCTGGTTGCGGGGATATATAGGGTTTGTAGGTTCATCAAGAACCCGAGGAACCCAGAGCCAATAAATGAGCTGCACCCTGCAGTGCGTTTTCATTCTATACCGGGTATACAGTAATTCATTTGCTGAAATATAAGGAGTAAAAAATAGCTATCAAGAAAACCTTTGCATTTCCAAAAAGGGCACAAGATAAGGTGTTGAGGAGCAGTGGTTATTTGCACATCTCTGAATTCCGGGGTGACCATAGTAGCACGTGAATTACATGGAATTTCTCAAATAGATGTATTTTTTACACACACCCCTATATTTGGAAGGAATAAATGTAGAGAAAGACAAGGGGCAATAACACTTGTTTTGCTATTCTATGTTCCCCCAAGTCTCCCGATAAAAATGATACCTCACTTGTTTGGGTAGGCCTAGCGCCCGCGACAGGATATGCCCCAAAACACAACGTGGACACATCACAGAAAACAGAGCTGTTTTTAGCAAAGTGACTACCTGTAGATTTTGGCCTCTAGCTCAGCCGCCACCTAGGGAAACCTACCAAACCTGTGCATTTCTGAAAACTAGAGACCTAGGGGAATCCAAGGAGGGGTGACTTGTGTGGCTCGGACCAGGTTCTGTTACCCAGAATCCTTTGCAAACCTCAAAATTTTGCTAAAAAAACACATGTTCCTCACATTTCTGTGGCAGAAAGTTCTGGAATCTGAGAGGAGCGACAAATTTCCTTCCACCCAGCATTCCCCCACGTCTCCCGATAAAAATTATACCTCACTTGTGTGGGTAGGCCTAGCGCCCGCGACAGGATATGCCCCAAAACACAACCTGGACACATCACAGAAAACAGAGCTGTTTTTAGCAAAGTGACTACCTGTAGATTTTGGCCTCTAGCTCAGCCGCCACCTAGGGAAACCTACCAAACCTGTGCATTTCTGAAAACTAGAGACCTAGGGGAATCCACGGAGGGGTGACTTGTGTGGCTCGGACCAGGTTCGGTTACCCAGAATCCTTTGCAAACCTCAAAATTTGGCTAAAAAAACACATGTTCCTCACATTTCTGTGGCAGAAAGTTCTGGAATCTGAGAGGAGCCACAAATTTCCTTCCACCCAGCGTTCCCCCACGTCTCCCGATAAAAATGATACCTCACTTGTGTGGGTAGGCCTAGCGCCCGCGACAGGATATGCCCCAAAACACAACCTGGACATATCACAGAAAACAGAGCTGTTTTTAGCAAAGTGACTACCTGTAGATTTTGGCCTCTAGCTCAGCCGCCACCTAGGGAAACCTACCAAACCTGTGCATTTCTGAAAACTAGAGACCTAGGGGAATCCAAGGAGGGGTGACTTGTGTGGCTCGGACCAGGTTCTGTTACCCAGAATCCTTTGCAAACCTCAAAATTTGGCTAAAAAAACACATGTTCCTCACATTTCTGTGGCAGAAAGTTCTGGAATCTGAGAGGAGCCACAAATTTCCTTCCACCCAGCGTTCCCCCACGTCTCCCGATAAAAATGATACCTCACTTGTGTGGGTAGGCCTAGCGCCCGCGACAGGATATGCCCCAAAACACAACGTGGACACATCACAGAAAACAGAGCTGTTTTTAGCAAAGTGACTACCTGTAGATTTTGGCCTCTAGCTCAGCCGCCACCTAGGGAAACCTACCAAACCTATGCATTTCTGAAAACTAGAGACCTAGGGTAATCCAAGGAGGGGTGACTTGCGGGGCTCGGACCAGGTTCTGTTACCCAGAATCCTTTGCAAACCTCAACATTTGGCTAAAAAAACACATGTCCCTCACATTTCTGTGGCAGAAAGTTCTGGAATCTGAGAGTAGCTACAAATTTCCTTCCACCCAGCGTTCCCTCAAGTCTCCCGATAGAAATGATACCTCACTTGCGTGGGTAGGCCTAGCGCCGGCGACAGGAAACACCCCAAAGCGCAACGTGGACACATCCTAAATTTTGGAAAAAAACAGAGGTGTTTTTTGCGAAGTGCCTACCTGTAGATTTTGGCCTCTAGCTCAGCCGGCACCTAGGGAAACCTACCAAACCTGTGCATTTCTGAAAACTAGAGACCTAGGGGAATCCAAGGAGGGGTGACTTGCGGGGCTCGGACCAGGTTCTGTTACCCAGAATCGTTTGCAAACCTCAAAATTTGGCTAAAAATACACATGTTACTCACATTTCTGTGGCAGAAAGTTCTGGAATCTGAGAGGAGCCACAAATGTCCTTCTACCCAGCGTTCCCCCAAGTCTCCCGATAAAAATGATACCTCACTTGTGTGGGTAGGACTAGCGCCCACGAAAGGAAAGGGCCCAAAACACAACGTGGACACATCACATTTTTTTATAAAAAGCAGTGCCTACCTGTGGATTTTGGCCTGTAGCTCAGCCGACACCTGAGGAAACCTAGCAAACCAGTGCATTTTTGAAAACTAGAAACCCAGGGGAATCCAAGATGGGGTGACTTGCGGGGCTCTGACCAGGTTATGTTACCCAGAATCCTTTGCAAACATCAAAATTTGGCCCAAAAAACACTTTTTCCTCTCATTTCGGTGACAGAAAGTTCTGGAATCTGAGAGGAGCCACAAATTTTCTTCCACCCAGCGTTCCCCTAAGTCTCTCGATAAAAATGGTACATCACTTCTGTGGGTAGGCCTAGCGCCCACAAAAGGAAATGGCCCAAAACACAACGTGGACACAACATATTTTTTCACAGAAAACAGAGGTGTTTTTTGCAAGGTGCCTACCTGTGGTGTTTGGCCTGTAGCTCAGCCGGCCCCAGGGGGGGGGGGGTCAGAAATGCCCTAAAATAAATTTGCCCCCCCAACCCCCACCCTCCCCCGCCGGGAGAGACCCTTGCCTACGGGGTCGCTCCCCCTGCGTGACATTGGCACCAAAAAACAAATCCCCGGTGCCTAGTGGTTTCTGCCCCCTTGGGGGCAGGTTGACCTAAACTCAGCCAATCTGCCCCCAAGGGGGGCAGAAATGGCCTAAATACAATTTGTCCCCCAGGGGAGCGACTTTTGCCTGATGGGTCGCTCCCCATCTCTAAAAAAAAAAAACAAAGAAAAAAAAAAAGAAAAAAAAGAAAAATTCCCCTGGCGCCTAGAGGTTTCTGCCCCCCCCCCCCCGGGGGCAGATCGGCCTAATAATAGGCCGATCTGCCCCCCGGGGGGGCAGAAATGGCCTAAAATAAATTTGCCCCCCCAACACCCACCCCCCCCCGGGAGCGACCCTTGCCTACGGGGTCGCTCCCCCTGCGTGACATTGGCGCCAAAAAACAAATCCCCGGTGCCTAGTGGTTTCTGCCCCCTTGGGGGCAGATTGACCTAAAATTGGCCAATCTGCCCCCAGGGGGGCAGAAATGGTCTAAATACAATTTGCCCCCCCAGGGGAGCAACCCTTGCCTGATGGGTCGCTCCCCATCTCTAAAAAAATAAACAACAAAAAAAAAAAAACACAAAAAAAAGATTGCCCTGGCGCCTAGAGTGTTCTGCCCCCCCCCCCCCCCGGGGGCAGTTCGGCCTAATAATAGGCCGATCTGCCCCCCGGGGGGGCAGAAATGGCCTAAAATAAATTTGCCCCCCCAACACCCACCCCCCCCCGGGAGCGACCCTTGCCTACGGGGTCGCTCCCCCTGCGTGACATTGGCGCCAAAAAACAAATCCCCGGTGCCTAGTGATTTCTGCCCCCTTGGGGGCAGATTGACCTAAAATTGGCCAATCTGCCCCCAGGGGGGCAGAAATGGTCTAAATACAATTTGCCCCCCCAGGGGAGCGACCCTTGCCTGATGGGTCGCTCCCCATCTCTAAAAAAAGAAACAACAAAAAAAAAAACACAAAAACAAATTGCCCTGGCGCCTAGAGTGTTCTGCCCCCCCCCCCCGGGGGCAGTTCGGCCTAATAATAGGCCGATCTGTCCCCCGGGGGGGCAGAAATGGCCTAAAATAAATTTGCCCCCCCAACCCCCACCCCCCCCCCGGGAGCGACCCTTGCCTACGGGGTCGCTCCCCCTGCGTGACATTGGCGCCAAAAAACAAATCCCCGGTGCCTAGTGGTTCCTGCCCCCTTGGGGGCAGATTGACCTAAATTCGGCCAATCTGCCCCCAGGGGGGCAGAAATGGTCTAAATACAATTTGCCCCCCAGGAGAGCGACCCTTGCCTGATGGGTCGCTCCCCATCTCTAAAAAAAAAAAAAAAAAGAACAAAAAAAAAAAAACACAAAAAAAAAATTTGCCCTGGCGCCTAGAGGTTTCTTCCCCCCCTGGGGGCAGATCGGCCTAATAATAGGCCGATCTGCCCCCAGGGGGGGCAGAAATGGCCTAAAATAAATTCCCCTCCCCCCCAGGGAGCGACCCTTGCCTAAGTGGTCGCTCCCTTTGCGTGAAATTCACGCAAAGAAAAAACTCCCTGGTGTCTAGTGGTTTCTACCCCCCTTGGGGGCAGATTGGCCTCATCAAAATAGGCCAATCTGCCCCCAAGGGGGGCAGAAATGGGCAAAATATAATTTTCCCCCAAGGGGAGCGACCCTTGCCTAAGGGGTCGATCCCCACCAAAAAAAAAAAAATGAAAAAAAAAAAAAAAAAAATGCTCCCTGGTTCCTAGAGGTTTCTGCCCCCCCTGGGGGCAGATCGGCCTAATAGTAGGCGATCTGCCCCCAGGGGGGGCAGAAAAGGCCTTCCCGAAAATATGCCCCCCTGGGAGCGACCCTTGCCCAAGGGGTCGCTCCCTTTTGTCAATAACAATAAAAAAAAAAAAATCCCTGGTGTCTAGTGGTTTCTACCCCCCTTGGGGGCAGATTGGCCTCATCAAAATAGGCCAATCTGCCCCCAAGGGGGGCAGAAATGGCCAAAATATAATTTTCCCCCAAGGGGAACGACCCTTGCCTAAGGGGTCGCTCCCCACCTCAATAAAAAAAATGAAACAAAAAAAAAAAAAAAATGGTCCCTGGTGCCTAGAGGTTTCTGCCCCCAGGGGGGGCAGAAAAGGCCTTTTCAAAAAAATGCCCTCCCTGGGAGCGACCCTTGTCCAAGGGGTCGCTCCCTTTTGTCAATTTCTAAGAAAAAAAAAAAAATCCCTGGTGTCTAGTGGGGTTTCAAAAGCCGGATTGCAAGCAATCCGGCTTTTGAAACCCTCGGAGGGACTTCAAAGGGAAGGAAATACTTTTCCTTCCCTTTGAAGCCCCTCCGGGCCTCCCAAGTGATTGAAAAAGAAATGCTTTTGCATTTCTTTTTCAATCGCGCTGGAAGCAGAGCTTCCAGCGCGATGAGGGAGGCCCCTGTGACACATCAGCGCGCGCGCGCGCGCTGACGTCACGGGGGGTGGGGGGGGTCGGGGGTGGAAGGGGAAGGTCGGGGGTGGAAGGGGAAGGTCTTCCCCTTCCATCCCCGACTTGGGGGGGAAGGGGGGTGCACGGGGGGCGCGCTAGCACGCCCCCAAGTTCCCCTGTGCCATGGACGAGATGATCTCGTCCAAGGCACAGGGGAACTGTAGCCTTGGACGAGATCATCTCGTCCAAGGCACAGAAGAGGTTAAAGAAGTAAAGGTTAGTGGGGTTATGATGGAGCGCCAGTGTCTCTCTAATTTCCTGCAGTGGCATTTGAGGGTTCGAAGTTCTGGGGTGAACCATGTGGCTTGCTTGGAAAGCCTGTTGCTGGGTTTTTCAAGAGGGTGACGGTGTCAGCAGCGGGTGAGAGCCAGTTAGAGAGGTTTGTGACGTGCTGTTCGAGATTTTCTGCCGGATTGGGTCTAGTGTCATTGAGGGCGGCAATCCATGGAGTTTCTGTGACTCTGCCCCGGTTGCGGTGTGGAAGGGTGGGTAGTCTCGTTGAGGCGTTGTGCTTTTGATTGACGTTGAATTGTATGTTGTTGTGGTCAGTCCATGTTAACTCGGTGGTGTGGGAGAATTTGGCTCTGTCACTTGTGGGGAAAAAAACTGGGATCCACAGTGCGTCCTGCGCTATGGGTGGGGTGGTGACCAGCTGAGAGGGGACAATGTTGCCCATCTTTTGGAGAGGAGAAGTAGAGTTAGCATCATTCGGGTCTTCATGGTGGAAGTTCAAGTTCCCCAGGAAGATGTAGTGATTAGAGTTGGTTGCTAGGGGGGCAGTGAAGTCTGGAATGAAGTTGCAGAAGTTGGGACAGGGTCTTGGGGGCCTGTGAGTGAAGGTTTCTCTGATGGTGGTATTAGCATCCAGTTTGATATGGAAGTTGAGGTGCTCCATGAACGGTGTAAATTCACCAAATTAGCCATGAAATGCAGGAGAGATTAGGGTGCACCAAACTCAACCCCACAACTTAGTGCCTATGATTAAGATTCCAGGCATCCACCTATGCTGCCTTGGTGCTTCTTCACCACCCATAGATAGTAGCTTGAGAGGTCATAGGTTATGATTGCTGCCGACCAGGACTGACTTAAAGTTTGATAATCTCAGACAGAAGCCAAAATCAATGCCCTTTGATGTACAGACTTGTTCTGCGATTCCACATGTTTACTTAATTTGCTCCCATGGTGCCTAGCTCCATGGATCTGGTTTGCCTCATCACCTGGCTCCTCAGCAGGTATTTTCCTACACAGACAGTTAATGGTTATTGGTTTCCAATTGTTGGTTTGTAGTTTGAGGGGAGGAGGAAGGGATTAGTCTTGATCTCAGGCAAGTTGGGAGTAGCCTGATTGGGGTGGAGGGTTTTCAGTTGTTTGAATCCCTGTAGAGTTATTGCCTTAATATATGCACTATATCATGGTCACTCTGCCAAGTCTGATATCTCGTTCTCACATAATACACTTAATAAGGGTTACAGATCTCTCACTTAGATATAGGCATTGCCCCACTATCCATTCTCACCTAAAGTTAAGCCACTCACATTCTTGACTTGGAACATCGGAGGCCTTAATAACCCACTTAAGGTATATGTGGTGATGGCATACTTAAATAGGTACACAGTAGACATTGACCTGCTCCAAGAGACCCACCTTACAAAGCACTTGGATTTCCATTAAAGGGCAACCTGGGCTGAGAGATGATAATCAGCCTCTTGTTCCTCCTTTCCCTGGAGACATTCCTTAGGTGGTGGTGCAGAAGGGTGTGCCACTGTTTGTTTTCATGATGATTACTAGCCCAGAAGGACAGTATATTATACTGCAATGTTTTTTGCAGAAGCAGGCAATTATGCTAATTAATGTATACAAAGCCAACACTGAGGTGCATTTGATATATGAAGAAATTTACTCACACATAGTGCAAGCTGCCCCACAGACCATTCTATGGGAAAATGATGTCAAAGTTGCAGGAAATTAGGTTACTGGTTGAGGGTGGTGTGAGCATTTCTCAAGCAGCAGCCACAGTCCTTGTCAGGGTGAACCACATAAGTCACTAAACTAACCTGTGCTTAACCTTCTGGTAGCTTGGCACAAAAGCAGTCAAACTTAACGTAGATGCAATTTGTGAAGTATTTATGTGTACTGCTTGAACAGTATAAAAGTGAAAACACAACAGAAGAAAATCCCAAGCAAATGTAGAAAAATATAGTACATTTTAGTAAATTATTTGAAACCAAAAAGATAAAAATTCAATCAATAGAGCTGGAGATGTGCAATTTCAAAGATTTAAAGTGACTATAGTGCATAAAAGCACAAAGCAGCACTCACTGTTATCTGTGTTTTGCCAGACTGTGTGAATTTTAGAACAACCATGCAGAAGTGTGGGCTGGATACACAGAACAGGTAAGTCCTACTGAGAAAGTTACCTTCTTAAGTCCAGCAGGAAGAGTTCCATTCATGGTGGGGGAGGTTGGAAGGAGCAGGGAGAATGTCATGGAAGGTTGGTGTAGCACGAAGTTGAGGCCAGTTATCCCAGTAATGTGAAAATCCTGTGGACTGTTGTGGATGATTGTTGCTGGAGATTTGCCTTGGCGGTCACCGCTGACTGTTGATGGTGTGGCACAAAGAGCAGATCTCATATTGCCGGTCATCACTGACCCTCGCTGTAGCACAAAGAGTATGGTTCACAGGAGCAAGATCTTGGCGTGAACGGGCCAGTTTGCAGTTGCAAAGAGCTAAAAACTTTATTATTTCTTATTTTCTTTAAGGAGGAGCTCTACTGATGCTACACCAATGGTCCAGGTCCTGGGAGGCACTTCTTGGGGATCAGGAACTGACTCCAGCAGAGCTCAGAAAGGTCCAGTTGCTGCAGATCAGCTGAGCAGTTGCGGAGAGACCTCTGGAGCTTGTTATGTAGCTCTAGCTCAGTCAGCTGACCCTTGGCATCACTTCAGCATGGAATGAAGGGTGCAGGTGCAGTCTAAATTCTCAGCAAGAAGGGCCAGGTCTCAAGCAGCAGGGAGTCCTTCCTGTGAAGTATTCACAGGTACAGAAGTGTACTGAAGAGTGGATCTTTGAGCTCTTTTTTATACCTGGTAGCCACTTCGAAGTGGTAGAAGCTTATAAAGTCCCCCCCCGAGGTTTTTGGAATTTCCTGCATCCCTACTCTAGTCTCAGGCTGTCTAGGGGCATGATGGACTAGTGTAAAGTCTTCTGTGTGTGAGCTTGGCCAATGCCTCTGAAGGGGAAGTATGCTAGGTGGCAGCTCTTCTCCCCCAGTAAAGCTAGGATGGCCCATTATACCAATACTGAGACCCTAATTTGTGAAATTTGTCTGGGAGGAATATACAAGGACCAACTACACCTTGTCATGTGACCCATGAACAAGCTGCAGACACCAAATGGTTAGGGCAAGAAAATGCTAACTTTCTCAAAGTGCCATTTTTAGAATTGTGATGTAAAGTGTCTTTACCATTAAAGGGGCTTTTAAATTACTATTCCTCAGACACCAAACATTAACTTGCTACCCACTCCCACTCAAAAATTATCACTCATTAAATGTAATAAGGTAACCCAATGGCATTGAATGTGAAGTGCTTAATTTGATCCAGTCTTGGCCGGTAGCGGCCATTAGTACTTATTTTTGGAGACCAGCCCTTATTTTTCTTCATCAGACATTAACACACACACACACACACACACACTCTCTCCCCCCACCACCTCTCTCTCTGCAAAAGTCAGATAAAGGGGCAGAGAAGCAGCGATTGTCTGGTAATCAATTATAGGTACTGGAGAAGGGTTCCAGGCTATGCAGACTTGGTGTTCAGCTCGCTGACACTTAAAAGCATCACCAGTGGGCTTCTGGGTAGCCCTTTGGGCAACTGTGCTCATTATTTTACAGTTATTTAATAATTAGGGGTCACAACCACCCTAAGGCTTGACAGGTCTAACAAACATGGTTCCTGACCCCAGCCCTCATAGATCTGGGGTTGCCCATAGGCTGCCAAATACCTGCTTGATACAGTGATAGATAGGGATATAATTGACCTCAATCAAGAGTTCAGGGAGACATTCTGGAGCAAAATTGAAGACTAATTTGCACAAAATGTAGATTCTGTTCAGAGTGTAGGGCTTCCTCTGGGAGGCGTTCAGAGTGGTGGCCCAGGAATAGTGCATTTCTAAACAGGCTGGTAACCTATGGGATATCTGGAACCTACTTGACCTGCATGAAGGCCAGATTAAGGAACTCAAGATATGGTTTATTAATTTTACTTGCTGGAATGATTGGGGATGGGTCATATCTTCCTATTATGGGTTAGACTACTATACCATACTCCTGCGACATGCATCAGGCAGAACAGCCTGGTTTTGAACTTCTGATAATAGTTAGAGTTGCAAGGCAGGCCATTCCCCTCTCACCTATATTCTTGGCTTGTAGCAATGGAATTCTGCCTGCAATCCATAGGTTGCATCACAGGGACAGTTGATTAAGGTTTCACACTCAACATAAACTTGTTTCCCTCTTTGGTCCTGAAATCACATTACACATGGCAAACCTTGATTCAAACGTCTCTCCACTGCTAACAAATTCCTTCAGTTCCATTGATGTCAATTCCCTACGGCCTGCTTCCATCTTAGCTAGGCATGACTCCATCTTATCTCCTGGATGTAGTCATTTTCTCCATCTTGAACACTGGACATCTGCAAGTTCCCTGTTATTACAAAATCATTGTCATGTCTGTATGCTAACACCGTAGTCACTAGACCGTATCTTTTTTTTTTTTTTATCAGTGACATAGATACAACAGCTAAGGTGACATTCAGTTGGCACAAAGGTTGATTCCCCATTATGTCAAGGAGGAATAACAATCAATATGGATATTTAATCAAAGAAGGGAAGTCTGAATTGACGCCATTCTCCCCATATGTTTATAAAGACAATGTCAGAAATATATACTTTGATGTTCATAATCTAGGTCCAACATTCAAATCCCTGATATCATTTAGGTATAATGACTGTTATTTGCCCACTTGGTAGAGATATCCCTGATTATCACCTGAGATTCTGACAGAGATGATCTCATCTGCTGGTAGCGCACTTCACACTTGGCAGATGACACCTCGTCTGAAGCTGAGAGAATCCAGTTCTGGAGGAAGACCTCATGATTACTTGCCATTCACGTGGAACACTGTCTTCATACTTCCGCGATAAAGACAGCTTTTGCTGTCAACAAGGTATTCAGTGCATCCCTTGTCTCTAAGAAACTCTAGTTTGCAAGTTGCTTTGCCTTTCGTGCCCTCAGTGTATGGTTCACAGAAATAGGTAACAGGGTGCTAGGTTCTAGATTGTTTTTAATGACGTTTTAGCAATACTGAAAATGTTCATTTTATTCTTGTTACTTGTATCGTGTCTCATGGCTGTTTTTATAATGTTCTGTGTAGTTGCTTTAGATGTGCTAAGAAACAAATTCTTTCTGTAGTAACATAAATTTAACACACAATAATTCATTCTTCTTAGTACAGTATGTGTTGTACTGTGAATAACAAAATTAGGTTGCTGCAATTTCTGTGGTGTCCCTGATCGCTTCATGGGATTCTGAGTAACCCAAAAGCAATACTTTTATGTCAACTACACATTTTAATAGAGTCTTGTAGGGCAACAATGACTTGTCCTTCACACTCAGAGTTGGTGTATTGAACTAAGTTTCCTAGTGTCACCTGTAGGTGGGAAGGGACCCTTTGTTGAGTTAAACCAAAGTCATAACGTATGCAATTCTATGGCTTGAATTTCTATTAATAGGGACAAATTGGAGATATTCCCATTAATGCAGGCCACTGCGAGCTAGAATTCCCTTAAAATGAAGGTGAAACCTCCATCAAAAATGTAGGAATACATGTTAGCAAAGGCATTGAAGCTGTCTTGCAGGAAAATTATGGAGTGGCAATGGGATGCATAGAGACCCAAGTCGGCGGCTATATCAGGTTACCATTGCAATGGCAGGGAGACTAAGGGGTAGCCGCCTGCCAAAAAGTAACCGCTGTGCGGCCGCCAATGCGGCCACACTCCCACGGACCCCATTACGACATCCCCGCTGGGCAGGCGGGCGCAAACCAAGTTTATCACCGCCGGACCACCGGCCCTGGCGGTGCGACTGCGGCGCTACCGCCGCGGTCGTAATACTGGTCTCCGTACCGCCAGCCTGTTGGCAGTACGGACGCCACATTACCCCTGGCGGTCTCTGACCGCCAGGGTAATAATGACCACCAAAGTTTGGCCATGGTGGGGGTTTTATCCCTGTTACTATATATTTTTATTAATATCTGCATTCAGCTTATTAATGTTTTGTCCTCCAACTAAAAATAGACATGACTGTCCTCACTTGGGCTGGGAATCAACCAAGAATGAGGTAGGAGACACTAGAGCTACCATATGACCAGGGAAGCCTGCGGGCCGTCTTATTATAACTGCACACAGGCATATGTAGCTCTTCCTGTCTCCATTTCAGCCCCAAGCGACAATTGGGGCTGATGTTGCTGGTACCTTCCTGCTGAATTCTGTGATCTGTATTTGCCCCATAAAGCCCAGAGGGCAGATTGACACATTGAGATGTATAGTATAGGCACAGGAAGAACTATGCTGGAGATCTTCAACCAAGATTATGTATTCCTTCTCCCTACTGCTGCTGGAGAACCCTCTCTCCCTCTAACATGTGACCCCAAGACACAAAGTCAACTTATTAAACTGGGCCTCACAATGCTAGGGGGTCTATTTCCTTAGGTTTCCTTCCGCCCTTTCGAGGTAATCTATGAGTCACACACACCTTTAATACATTTTTTGTGTAGAGCCATCTTGATACAATTACCTGCACTTGGACATGATTTTACTTCCCTTAAGCATTTGCTCGAGAGTCGTTGTCTGAAAAATTGGTTTCTAGACTGTACAGAGAGGTGCAGAGATCCATCTGCAGGCATATTGCCTGGCAAAAATGGAAGACTGATAAAATGCAACCACTGACAGACAGTTCACCCTCTCTTGCCAGTTTACGGGCAAACTCTCTCCCAATCATAGGCTACACCTGACACATTTTAAATATGTTCATAACATCTATTTTACACCAGCTTCATTGACTAAGATGGACTTAACTAGTGCACTAGATTTGGGGCTGCTGGTGCAGACTTTATCCATCTTTTATGGCACTGCCCTCCAATACAGCAATTCTGAACTACTATCCTAACAATGTCAACACACATGAGCATGTCCGATGTCCACTAGTCTGTAAAAAGTGCAATATTTGGATACATGAAGAACTTCCTGGCAAACCAGTTGTAGGCTCCTAGCATTAGCCCTGTTATTGGCTAATCGGTGAGTGGTGATAAGTTGGGAAAGAGACCCCTAAAAATGCTGAGTACTTGCTTAGAAATATGGGCTACTCTAGATACCAGTTTAAAGCATATTCAATCAATCAATCAATATTTGTAAAGCGTGGCTACTCACCCGTGAGGTTCTCAAGGCACTGGCGGGGAGGTATGGGTGGGGAGGGACCTCATCTGAAGAGCCACGTCTTGACGTTTTTCCTGAAGATGGTGAGCGACGGGCTTTGTCTGAGGTGCAGGGGGAGGTTGTTCAGCTCGTTGCTGCAGTGTAGGGTAAAGATCGTACTCTGGCGGTGGTTTCGCTGATGCAAGGGACGGTGGCGAGGGCCATCTGGGCAGAGCGGAGGGATCTTGCGGGGCGTGGAAGGAGATGCCGTGGTTCAGGTAGGCTGATTCTGCATTGTGTATGGCCTTGTACGTGTGGCTGAGAAGCTTGAAAGTGATTAGCTTCTCGACCAATAACCAGTGGAGGGCCCTCATGTTTTGGGAGATGTGTTCTCAGCGAGGGAGGTCCAGAATGAATCTGCCGGTGGTGTTCTGGATGAGTTGAAGTTTTTTGATGCTCCTAGTTGTGGTGCCGGCTTAGAGGGCATTGCCATATATGAGCTTGCCAGTGACCCAGGCAGGGGTAAGTGTCCTGCAACAGTCTGCTTGGATCCACCTGAAGATGTTCTGAAGTTTATGCCAGCAGGAGGAGGCAACAGAGTTGACCTGGCGGGTCATGGATAGGGAGGAGTCGAGGATGATTCTGAAGTTGCGTGTGTGCTCAGCTGGTGCAGGGGGTGCTGAGGAATGTAGGCCACCTGTAGTTGTCCCTAGCATAGGTGGCATTTCCGAAGATGATGAGCTCAAAATTGCCTGAGTTGAGCTTGAGGCAGCTTTCTTTCATCCAGGTGAGTGGAAGTTCCTTTTGGCTGTGTCCGGGTCTTCGGTGAGGGAAATGATGAGTTGTGTGTCATTGGCCTATGACATGATGTTCATACCGTGGCTTCTGACGATGGCAGCAAGAGGGGCCATATATACGTGGAACAGTGTGGGACTCAGTGAGTATCCTTGGGGGGACTCTGCAGTTTACTCCTGTGGGTCTAGATAAGTAGGGCTGTAGTCACAGGCTCCGGCGCCAGAATTTTCCAGGAGGAAGCTGTTGTAGATGTCCTGGATCTTGTGGTGGAAAAAGGAGGCCAGTTTGTCACAGAGGTCCTGTGACGGGGGGATGCTGGTGGCTTCGGAGGGGGATCTGTGAACTCGATGACTGAGAAGAGTTCCTTAGAGTTGTGGGCGGAGGAGTTGATGTGCTCCTGGAGTGCGTCCTTAGGACTTCATACCACTCCACTCATGGCTCAAAGATGTTTGGGACCCTCTTCAACAATATGAGCGAGATAAGGGCAAGGCCATGGATATAGAGGATAATGAATCAAGCAGACTGGCACTTGTCCCTTCGACCGAGTCACACTCTTCAGCTCACGGATGAATGGGCCTGGGTGTGGGAGAAAATAAGAGGTGGGGACAGAACGAGATAGCTGAGACTTTCATAGTGATCTTTTGATCCCATGTTGCGTTATCAGAGTGCGTTATATGGCTGTAACTTGCCTTTATAAGTCGTTGGATGCTGTTCAATCAAATAATAAAATGAAAAAAAAAACTCCTTAGGTGTCATCCTAGATAACAAGCTAAATTTTGAAATGTATATCAAATCCCTAGCTAGTGTCAAAACCTAAAACCATTAATCCCAATCACAAGTCTCAATACATTGTTCTAGTGATTTGAGTGTTTACTATGGAAACATTTTTCTTTTAGGTTTATCTACAAATAACGCCTGGTCATAAAAAAACAAATCTATTTTATTGTGCTTGTGCTCTTGTGTTGTGGAGGATGTCATTGTGCCTTGTCTGGATACAATCAGTGTCCTGACTCCCATTCAAAGCCAGATGGTTGTTCCAAATAGCTTGTCTGGTATGTAATACTGGAGCTAAAGGCACACCCAGATATATTATTTGAAAATGTTAGGTATTTGCCAAAACCTGCCTTTTGATCCTGCACCGAGAATGTGATAGCAATCACTAATATGGTGCACTTTGCTATCCCCAAGGAACAATTGAATCTGAGAGGACAGACTAGGATGTACCAGAGAGTGTACAAGCAAAGACCAGACCACATCTGTCTGAAGACTGGACAATAACTGAGTAATTCCTGCAGGAGACGTAAACTGGGGTGAGGAAACATTTTTGGTATAAAAAACAATGAAAACGGGAATGCCATAAATTATAGAAAAGTAAAAGGCAGAAGAGCAATTGATTACAAATGCTTACTTGTATGTTCTATAGAACATAACTTGTTACTAAGATCAAATAGGACCTGGCACAGTCACTGTCACAGAGTCTTAGGAGATAGCTCATAGCTGTAATTCTCAAAGAACAATAAAGTGAGTCTGCATGCCTGAGGCACCAAGGTTAAGAACAAACCGGTGCCTCCTGATAATAATAGCAAGGAATTTTAACACAAATCCTTAAGAGTACAAGAGGATCTGAGCAAGAGGAACAGAGTACAGGAGTAGGGCTCAAAGGAAATCCTGGCTAAACTTTAGAAAACAAAGAATGCAATTAGAGTTACAGAGTACACAAAGAGAAAATAGACCAAACCCCTCTATTTAACTGGACAACTTAATCAGACACAAAAAACTAGGAAAGACAACTGGAGAATATTTTGCCAGTGTGCAGCAAGAAGCAGAGGAAAACCTAAAAATTTCTATTTGTGTGCCAGGAACATTACAAAGAGTATTCCCCAGTTCCCTTGTGGTCATATGTGACCTGCAAGAGATTTGTGGTAGTGGACATTATTTCCATGACGTTACTTGTCATGCCTTCCACTGCCACTTCTGTTGCCCTGGTGCATTCTGCACACCTTGAGAAGATATGTGCATATTAGTTTTTTTCTCAGAAAGCACATGATTACCTTTATGCACAAGAACAGCACAGTAGAAATGTATTTCTGATGCCACAAAATCAATTTAATATAACATAAAGGCAAACCCCTCATAAATAACCTGGCCCTGTTGTCTGTTGCTGCTCCCTTCTTACCTGTTGAATGGTCTTAGACAGTAATGTGTTGCAAAATAGCATTTAATTGATTTTGTGGCATCAGAAATACATTTCTACTGTGCTGTTCTTGTGCATAAAGGTAATCATGTGCTTTCTGAGATGTATGTCTTTGTTGTGCATATTTTAGAAATTGGGTCAGGTGCATACTGAATTACCTTTGCATTGAGGAGAAGGGCATAATATCCCCTTATTCCAGGATATCGCCCACCTTAGAGATACCAATGGTATCCCATAGTTCAGATCTTCACAATTTTGCAATCTCGTGCTGGCAAGTCCCTTTCCAGAAGAGTGATTTCTTGGGTGATTTTATAGTCCCAGCCTAACGCCTTCATGGCTTTCCCCATGCTTCCAGTGCAACCCATGTTGCTGGCGGCAACATCAGGGAGCCCTTCCTCCTCATATAGATAATGTAGGTGGTTTCTGTGCTCTAACAGAGCACGTTCAGGTTGAAACTTTGGGTGGTCTTGTGGGTGTAGACCAATTACTTATATTTATGAAGTGACCTGACCAATAATATCCTTCAATATCTGGGAGTGCGAGCCCTCCATTACCATGTGGTCACTGTTAATAATGTGCTGACCTCTTGACAAAGCCAGCCAGCCTGCCTTATTTAAAATGACACCCCTTAGTTTGTGATGTTAAATCTGTTATATGTGGGGGGGGCACTGTGATTAAGGGGTACATTAGCCACCAAGGGTAAAATGTGATATAAGAATATCACCAAAAGTATTTCCATCTATCTGATCTATGTATTTGTAAATGAATGTATATTATTCAGTAGTGGTGGGTGTAATACATGCACTTTTCCTTTTTAACCCCTTCGCTGCCAGGCCTTTTCCCCTCCTGTGCCAAGCCTTTTTTTGGCTATTTGGGGCAGTTCGCGATTAGGCCCTCATAACTTTTTCTCCACATAAGCTACGGAGGCCAAATGTGCGCCCTTTCTTTTCCAACGTCCTAGGGATTCTAGAGGTACCCAGACTTTGTGGGTTCCACTGAAGGAGCTAAGAAATTAGACAAAATACAACAAAAAAATGTTTTTTTCAAAACAATGGGAAAAAAGGGCTACAGAAGAAGGCTTGTGGATTTTTTTCCTGAAAATGGCATCAACAAAGGGTTTGCGATGGTAAAACCGCCGTCTTCCCAGCTTTCAGGAACAGGCAGACTTGAATTAGAAAACCCCATTGTTCAACACAATTTTGACATTTTACTGGGACCTACATTTTTACTATTTTTTGTGCTTTAAGCCTCCTTCCAGTTAGTGACAGAAATGGGTGAGAAACCAATGCTGGATCCCAGTGAGCTACACATTTCCGAAAAGTAGAAAAAATTCTGAATTCAGCAAGGGGAATTTGTGTAGATCCTACAAGTGTTTCCTACAGAAAATAACAGCTGAAATAAAAGAATATTGGAATTGAGGTAAAAAAAAAGCAATTTTTCTCCATGTATTACTATGTAACTTTTTTCTTTGTCAGATTTTTTAAAGCAATATACCGTTACTTCTGATGGACTATTCTGGTTGTGGGAATATATAGGGTTTGTTCATCAAGAACCCTAGGTACCCAGAGCCAATAAATGAGCTGCACCTTGCAATGGGTTTTCCCTCTATACTGGGTATACAGCAATTAATTTGCTGAAAAATAAAAAGTGAAAAATAAGTATTAAGAAAACCTTTGTATTTCCAAAATGGGCACAAGATAAGGTGTTGAGAAGCAGTGGTTATTTGAACATCTCTGAATTCCGGGGTGCCGATACTAGCATGTGAATTACAGGGCATTTCTCAAATAGACATCTTTTTCATACACTGTCTTACATTTGTAAGGAAAAAATGTAGAGAAGGACAAAGGGCAATAACACTTGTTTTGCTGTCCTGTGTTCCCTCAAGTCTCCCGATAAAAATTGTACCTCACTTGTGTGGGTAGCCCTAATGCTCTTGACAGGAAACACAAAATGGACACATCACATTTTTACATTGAAATCTGACATGTTCTTTGCAAAGAGCCTAGCTGTAGATTTTGACCTCTAGCTCAGCCAGCACCTAGGGAAACCTAGCAAACCTGCGCATTTTTTAAATCAAGACACCTACAAGAAGCCAAGATGGGGTGACTTGTGGGGCTCTGACCAGGTTCTGTTACTCAGAATCCTTTGCAAACCTCAAAATTTGGCCAAAAAAACACTTTTTCCTCTTACTTCAGTGACAGAAAGTTCTGGAATCTGTTAGGAGCCACAAATCTCCTTCCACCCAGCATTCCCCTAAGTCTCCCTATAAAAATTATACCTCACTTTTGTGGGTAGGCCTACTGCCTGTGAAAGGAAATGCCCCAAAACACATCAAAATTACCAAATACAAAACTACCTGTTTTTTGCGGGGGGCACCTGCATTTTGCGTCCTTGGCTCAGCAGCCATCTAGGGAAACCTACCATACCCAGACATTTCTGAAAACTAGACACCTGAGGAAGTCCAGTGAGGTGTGACTTGCGTGGATCCCCCAATGTTTTCTTACCCAGAATCCTCAGCAAACCTCACATTTAGCTAAAAAAAAACACATTTTTCCCACACTTCTGTGTGGGATCACCACACCGGGACAAATTTCATACTGTTCCCCTCCGTCTCCCAGTAAAAATGATACCTCATTTTGTGTGGGTGGGCCAAGTGCTGGTGACAGGGAAGAGACAAAAACATGTTGAAATTGAGGGGGAACCAAAACGGGTCCAAAAGGGGCAGCAGAATTTTTATCGGTATAGATGAGACAATGCTGGGTGGTAGGAATTTTGTGGATTCCTGCAGATTCTGTAAGGTTCCATCACAAAAATGTGGAAAAAATGTGTGATTTCAAGCAAAGTTGGAGGTTTGTAGGGCATTGTGGGTAAGAAAATGGTGTGGGATGCATGTGAAACACACCACCCTGGAATCACCCAGATGTTTAGTTTTCAGATATGTCTAGGTCTTGTGGATTTTTCTACATGGCAGCGTCCCAAAGTCCATAAAGGGTAGCCCTCACCATTCCTAGTTGTACGATTTTGAGAATTAGCCAAGCTCTCATGGCCCACATGTAAAACCAAAAACCCAAATAATCAAATGTCCTCTTGCTTGCCGTGGGATAAGATGTTTTAGTGTGTGGGGAGAGCTGAAAGACTGTTACCCCCTTCAGTTGGGGTGGGGGCATAACCAGGCCCATACTGGTTGGTAGCCACCACCCCACTATTTTTTATTTTTTTATTCCCTGGCATCTAGTGGACTTTCTGCCCCTGGGGTGTGGATCGGGGGTAATTGCCCCTTCTGCCCACTGGTGGGCAGAATAACTTTGGCTCCATTTATTTGGGGTGGGGGTATGGCCATAGCCCCACCCTCTTATTTTGGAAATAGAAATCTTCCCTGGTGGGCTTTCTGCCCCCCTTGGGGGGATGATAAGGCCAACAGTAATGTGCCCCCATGGGTAGCAACCTTTACCCAAGGGGCTGCCCCCCTAAAGAAAACACACACATACACACACACTAATCCCTGGTGCCTAAGTGGTTACTGCCCTCCGGGGGGAAGATTGGCCTAATGGAAATACACCAATCTGCCCCAAGGGGAGCAGAAATGGCCTAAAATGAACTTGCCCCCCGAGGGGAGCGACCCTTGCCTAAGGGGGCGCTACCCTTGCATGAAATTGTTGCAAAAAAAAAAAATCCCAGTGCCTAGTAGTTTCTGCCCCCCTTGGGGGCAGATTGGCCTAACAAAAATCGGCTGATCTGCCTCCAAGGGGGGCAGAAGTGGTCTAAATACAATTTGCCACCTAGGGGAGAGACCCTTGCCTAAGGGGTCGCTCCCCACCTCTAAAAAACAAAACAAAAAAAATGATCCCTGTTGCCTAGAGGTTTCTGCCCCCCGGGGGAAGATCAGCCTAATAACAAAAGGCTGATCTGCCCCCAGTAGGGGCAGAAATGGCCCAAATTAAATCCCCCTCCCCAGGGAGCGACCCTTGCCTGAATTTGCCTTAAAAAAAAATACTCCCTGGTGTCTAGTGGTTTCTGGCCCCCTTGGGGGCAGATTCGCCTCATAAAAATAGGGCGAAAATGGCCTAAATATAATTTTCCCCCTAGGGGAGCGACCCTTGCATAAGAGGTCTCTCCCCACCTCTAAAAAAACAAAAAAACAACAAAAAAAAGTTTTACATTTTTTAACCCTGGTGCCTAGAGGTTTCTACCCCCCCACCGCCCACCCCGGGGGCAGATCGGCTTAATAACAATAGGCCGATATGCCCCAAAGGGGGGTAGAAAAGGCCTTGAAAAAATTGCCCCCCTTGGGAGCGACCCTTGCTCAAGGGGTCGCTCCCCTTATGCCAATTTTGGTTCATAAATAAATCCCTGGTGTCTAGTGGGCATTTCAGAAGCCGGATCACTTCACGTTCAGGCTTCTGAAATCCTCTGAGAGACTTCTAAGGGAAGGAAATTCCTTTCCTTTCCTTTGAAGCCTCTCAGGCCACCAACACATGATGGGAAGAGAAATGCTTTGCAGCTTCCAGCGCGATGGGGAGGTGGCCTCTGATGAAGTCAGCATGTGATTGCACGCTGACGTCATCAGACGATACTGGAGGGGTCAGGTGGGGTCGGAGGTGGAAGGGGAAAGGCTTTCCCTTCCATCCCTGCCTTGGGGGGGTGGGAGGAAAGCCCATGGAGGGAGCCGAGCTTATAGCCGAGGACGTAATGGTTACATCCTCAGCACAAGGGCACTGTGCCTGTGGACGTGACCATTACGTCCCTGGCACAGAGGGGGTTAAAAGAGAAAGCACAGAGTAGATGATAATTTAAGTATAGTTACATGTCAGGGAAATTAGGATTGCTAGCCCATGCCACCTCCCCAGATTAGCCCTTACCCCGCTCTGCTTCTCTACCCTGAGAGAATCAAGTGCTACAATGGTGTACTTGCTTCCCAGTAAAAAGACAATTGTGGACCTCTTACATGTGAAGCACGCACATTAATTCCAATAATGAATTTCCACAAACTGGGTTTGAAAAAGACCTGCTTCATTTACAAAGAAACAAAGTTACACATGGCCTCAGCCAGTCCGTCAGACAACTGTCCCTTGACTGCCGCCTCATGAAGGTTACATAAAGATATTAATATCTTCAACTGTGGGTAGTGGCTAAAGGGATGGGAGGTAAAGTTTATAATGATCTCTAATGTCTTTCTGTCTGCAGATGGTGCAGGAGGAAATGCTTCTTCACAGAGACGGCAGTCTGTTCCTTATCAGCCAACCATGGCCTTAGTTGTTGAAACTGCTGAGCAGAATTCTTCTGTCCCTGCTGCCTTTCCTGAACGAGAGGCATCTCGATTAGACAAATTCAGGCAGATTCTTGCTGGTCCCAGCACTGACCTGGGTAAGTTCTTTTATTCATTATTTGTTGCACTGTAATGTATAAATTGAGAAACAATCTATTTTCCAGGGGCAGATTTTTAGCATAACCACAGACCATATAAATGCGTTCCTTTTACATTGTCTATGTAAATCCATCCGTTCTGGTTTATGGTGAAAACCTGGCCTAGATACAGCCACCGATGGACCTATATTAGAAACCACTTCACTAAATGTAACATATTCTTAAGTACAACGAATTCTTGAAGGACACTTTAATTTTTCTTCAAATCTGACCTGTCGTTTAATTTATAAAAGGTTGATATTAGTCTCATCTTAAAATATATATGCTTTTCAGAGACCCTACGAGTTACTTTAAAAGGTATTTACATATATTTATATTTATTATCAGACCTACTTGGGGGGTTGTGGCAATTCAGTGCCAAGTTGGACAAAAGGATTTACACTGAAATATATGGCAAAGAAATGCTAAATGTTCCGTCAGTTTATGTGATTATGAAGACATGATATAACTGTGCTCATGCTTGAACACACATTGGTAGGTATTGCTATAAAAATAGTCGAAATACTTTAGAAAGTACACCTGATTCTTCAAAATATCCGAATAACAATAAAAATCAAATGCCTTAAAATTTCTATTTACCAACAAATAATTTTGTCTTTCATGGCAACGGAGGAATACGATCTTATTAATACTATCCCCTTCGCATCGCATAACAAAATAGCTTTGGTAAAGCATTGCATTTAGTAGAACACAATGCTTAAATGCACACGTTCTTCTAATAATGTGTGCACCTACTACACCTTGTGTATGTCATCTAAGTTTCAAAACTCTCTCTTTTATCTTAAAATCTATTTTATATTTTGTATGTGTAAGAAAAAAATAACCACGCCAGCCAGTGGTGCTTTAAAGCTCAGCATATCAATCCATAAAAGTGAAGCAGAATATCTTTATTATTATTTATATTATTCAGATTTTAAAATCTTAAAAACAGAATGCTGCGTATTCGTATTAGTATTATTTGATATTCTTCAAAATTCTGGATTTTCTTTCAGTGTAACTGCATCACCAAGAACATATCATTTCTTTAGCCTCTAAACAGGGTTGATTGAAGTTGGTGTTTTGGAAGTGCTGCAGTAACCCCAAGAATAACTTTGTAGGAAGTCAGGAGGGTAATGAGATATAATGAGGACTTTTCATTTTCTTTTTATCTTGTTGCCTTTGCTGTGCATTCAAGCATTATCAAATGGCAGGCATTTGTTAAAGATGGTTATTGTGGTTTACTTTTCCTTTCTTTAACTGCAAAGCGACAGAAATATATAATGTGAACTAAGTGACAATCTTGCAGGGGTGCCCCCGTGAAAGAAAAGTCTTTAGAATTTACAAAGTTTTCCAGCTACAACAAAATGTAAATAATTGTAAATTAACTACGAAGATATTTCACATTATATCCGAAGCGAATAAAGTACAAATGATTCAAGTTGTTGTTTTTTGTAGTTTTGTGTAATTCAAGCAAAGATGTTAATAGGATCAAAACAAACTGAGACACTTTACCTCTGTGCTGCATACATGATAAAAGTGCACTGAAACCGATTTCCACGTTATCATTCCTTGGTCTACCATGGGATGTCTAACCTGTGTTCAAGGGAACCGTATCTAGGCCATGTTTTCATGTTAGAACCTATGTTAAGTGAGCTCCATTCAGATTCATTAAGTGCAAATGTAGTACCTGTTGACAGCCTAAACATCTGCGATGGCGTGCTTTACGAAACACTCCTTCACTAGCACTTTACACAACTGCCAAATAAAATAAATGTAAAAAAGTAAATACAATTGTGAAACATTTAAATCTGTATATTTGTCTTGTTCTAGAAGAGCTAGAAAAGGATACCCAATTATGCTTTCTGGCCATTTAGAATTATTTATTGTATAGAGTCAGTTTAGCATGTCTTTTAGCGATGCAATCATTTTTTGCATTTAAGATTTATGATGTTCCAAGCCTTCCTTGATTATCATCAGTAGGTGCATTTGTTACCATTACATTGAGGCTTTTTTCACACTCTTTTCTCACTTTATTCCCTAATTTAAGGCAGATATGTGAGCAGTGTGATGGCCTTCTTGACTTAGACTAGAGGTGTCTGCCTCACTGGTCAGGACCAGATGCAAAACCAAAATTAGCACTGGCTAAAATTTACAGACCAGCCACTGCTGGATGTCATTATTTGGTCTAAAAAATGTCAAGGATGGAACTATGGGACATGACTAAACCATGGCAGCCTTGTCTGCTCTGAAAGGAGCACCTACACTGCAATCTACTAGGGAAATGCCTAATTGCAGAATGTCCAGTGTGGCCTAGTCGTTGACCTTTGCATGTTTGATATGTGTTGTGTGTCTGGTCATTCACAAAGTATTATGGTTTCATATCTTTAATTTGAAAAGCTGGGTGTCAGCGGTTTTATTGATGCTGACTACCTGCATGAAAACCACTTCTGGATTGTAAAACTGGGAGAGTTGTTGAAGTTGGCAGCGTGGTTCCTGATTTGATTACATCCATCTCTTGAAGTAAGGACAGTGACTGCGAAAACCAGAACTTCGAGTACTGCAGATTTCTGGTACTCGGCCAAGCCAATAAAGTTCAAAAGACTAACCCATTGGTTTCTGTTCCATTCTATTACTTACTTTGAGCGTGCGTCACTTTCTTACTGTAGATCTCGGTTTATATATACATATTCATAGCTTTTAAAGAAATGCTGGCTATTTGTACAAGATAATGCCAGGTGGTCAAGTTCTTTAAATCGACAAAAATTGAACTCGATATTTTGCAGCCTGTCTGTCTAGCGACTTCCTCGACCCTTTTGAAATACATTTGCACTCATATCGTTGGCATTTTGTAATAGGGTGGTTCTTGGCCTACTGCAAGATGAGGTTGTATTTTGATAGAGCACTGCATTTTTTTTCTTTCTTAATTTAAGCGATGTTTGCTCTCTTTGAAATTATTTTTCATTTTACACATAATTTATCTTTCTGTTCATGGTAATTTAATTGACTGTCTGACAGAGCTCTATTTCGGAAAGTAATGAAGGCACTGCAAGCACATAGTAACAAGACAATGACAGATGCCTCGCTTTATGCCCCAGTGCTTGAGAGACCCCATGCTTCAGTTAATCTGCATGCTTCCTGTGCTGCTGCTTGCAGTCTCTCCATTGATGCCTACGCATGCAGGCCAGCTCCATCAACAGGGGACGCAGGATGGGGAAACTAAAGCCACTAACCATTTTGTCAGTAAAATGTTTATAGATAAGACCTTGAACGATCAGCCCTGAGCTGCTCTGTTACTGGAAGGTTCCCTGCTAAAGAGGGAAGTGGGAAAACAATTAATCTCTTTTTGTCTATCTGACGAAGGCAGCCTGTGGATGGTATTGAATTGCTTTCAGATAGGGACAGATCTAAATCCGCTCTACTGGAGCTGTTGTTAATCTTCTGAGATGTGAGATCTTCCATCACACAAACAGCCGTGCATGCTGGGAAACCAGAAGTGTTCTGGGAAAATAATCCTTGCTCCGAAAATGGAAACAAATAAACTGCTATGCTTACCAGTGTATAGTCGGCTTGTAAGACTGCTGCCATGTTTTCTTGAGTATGAGAAATAAGCAAGACTTTGATAGAAGTGAGTGCTCAGTAGCATCCTGCTCCTATTAATACCTGGAGCAGTTACATTTTAGTTTGAGACGATAGTAAGGTTGAGAAGATAATTTTTAAACCGAGAACAGGTGGCATCACCAATACAGCTCTTCAAAATCTAGAAGCCTCCAAACATTCAACCTGTTGACATCTTACTGACTAGCCAGACACCTAAGGCCACAGACTCAAAACAAACTGCTCACTCTGTGGCCTGTACACGTTTTGTGGATGTAATGCTTAACCAGAATGCACCTTTTCTAGAACTCAATCCCTCGACCCTTCCATTGCAAAACAGACTCCATGAGATTCAAGACTGGTATGAAGATGCACCTGTTTCACAATCCGATGAATTGCTTTGAAGGTAACTGCCACTTACAATACTGAACTGCCTACAGAATATTATGTTGGTGGAAAGTTTCTTTTGGGACTCCTTGGTCTAATTGCCCTTACAGGGCTCAGATTGTGAGAGTCAGAGCCTTTTACCACTGTGTCCTGGGGTTAAATCTTACTATTTATCTGAATGCAGAGTACCAGGTACACCCCTTTATCACTAGACACTCAGGGTAGTGAGAGCAGTCTACGGCTTGCTCGGGAAGATGGTGTGCGGTTACTGACTCAGTACTCAATTAGACAAGTAACCCAATTCACAAAATCAATATCTAGCTAATAGTATTTTTCCTAAATTCACACTTGATAACGAGTCAGAACCTTGATAAGTAAACTTACAATGAGACACGTCTAGGCCAATGAACCTTTTGACCACGTTTGGAGACTTCCCAGAATGAGGTATCTTTTGGCATCACAATCAATATGTCAATAGCTCTATCAATATGCACAATAACTAATCAATCAAGCTGTACAATAACATTAATATAGATCAATACAGCGAACGCACCATGACCTTTCAGCCATGAATAACCACACAAACCTAATTATGAGTTAGGATATTTATTCCCTATTAGTTACAATCTAATATCATGTTAATATCATGTTTATTAGTTTCAACATTACAGGCACATCAAAACCACTATAACTTGGCAACTCGAGCAAAACTTTATCAAAGCATAGATCATGAACATTAGAACAAAACATGACTTTACCATGTCAACTTTAGCAGAGCATCATTAGTACATTATTCAACAAAGCAAGAATCCAGTCATTTGTCTATTTGCACCCGAACTCCTTAACTAACCTCCAATTAGCATCAGCATGTTGGGCTTCATGCAAAACAATTTGGCAACATGAATTTGGAAAACATCTAACTATGGTCTCTATCAAAAGAGCAGTTGGTACCTAGAAAGAAAAGGCAAACAGACAATTACAGTTTCATCAGATAGTTACCCATCTGATTGAGTCAGCAAATAGTGTCAGTCTTCATCCTCAGGACACCAGTCAATTCGCCATCAGCCAGGATAGAGTAGACAAGTATCGGTAGGACATAGATAAAGAACAAGGCTCTTCCCTCATAAGGAGGAGAAGTGCATATCAGACAAGGGGATAGGATTAGGATGGGTTAAAGTATCAGATGGATTCCGAATGGCAAGGTTTGGTGAGGAAGAATGGCAAAGAATAGCTTCAAGAGTGGCAAAGTAATGGCTGATTTCTCCTCGGGTCACACCGTTCTATCAAAACTGTCGAACAGTCTCTAATTTCCCATTGGGCAATATTTGGTGCATCGTTATCTCTGTCCATTAATTCTCCACACACCTTACTAGAATTTTCACCTAACACAGTTCTCATGCAGTTTATTGGCTTCTGTGATTGACGTCTTCATCGGGTGGAATGTCAGGTAAGAAAAGTTACACTTTACGCTCCAGTCAGTAGTTCCATTGTCTTCTCCTAGTCCCTGCAACCTTTCACCTGTTGCGAATTACACTGTTGCATTCGGCAAGAATGTCTCCTTGAGCAAGTCGGGTCCCATGAGAAAGAATTTACTACAGCTACACACATCCCTAGCTTCTGGAAAGGTACAGCTTTGTGTCCTTCAGGAAAGCAGCACATTGCTTTTTAGAAAAACACAATTAATATGAGACCAGGCAGCTAGGCCCAGAACCTCGCTAACTAAGGCCTAGTGATTAACTTAGCAAAACCCTAGTAAATGACTCTAATTAAGATACGCTAATACAAAACCATATATGTACATTGTTAATTCATCATTAGTCAGTTTCATTAATCACCATATACATTGATGGCCACTCCCCGTGGGCACATTTCAAACGCGTATATTATTCTCTATGCATGTTAATATTAATTTTAAAGGTCACACTCCAGCACACTCAACTGAATATTGTGCATTATATTATGTAGCACTATGTATTACGTATTCTTTGATGGCCCAATAGCAGCTCTTGTGGGCCAGACCTGGCTTGTACTTTTTGTGCAAGGCGATGATGATCATTTAGGGAACTCCTCAGGGGATTCTTGGATGTTCTGAATATGTCACAGCCGATCAAACTATAATTTTTGCCAGTGAGCATTTCCTTTCCCTCTTCCCCCGCTTTCTTGTTGACTTCTCCTCCTCTAGTTTGGGTCATAGTACCTTGGTGTTCAGGTTTAGTCATTTTGGCAAGCAGTGCTGTTCTTTGTGGTGTGCACTCTACACAGTCCACTTCGCAAAGATATTGTGGTCTTTACCCTGGCCCTTCTGTTGTGATCAGGCTTCACAGTGACAGTGCTTTTTCTTGTGGACTCTGGTCAGCAGCACCAGCACCAATTAGGAGTAGGTTCCACTGAGCTTGCGCTGCTCATCGTCCTGGTGATTTTACAGCTTGGGTTCTTCCTTGTCTTCAGCTGAAAAAAACAGCCACCCAGACAAGCTAGAATCCCACACTGGTCACCGTGGAGATTGCCCTCTTGCAGTGCGGTCTGCTTGGCTGATGTTTATCTTCTCAGAGTGCTGGTAGTCCTCTTTGCTGAACATCAGCAGTCAGAATTTCTTTAGTGCTTGGATGCTTCTGATTACTAGATGGTCGCATCATTCTTTTCAGGAAGACAAAGGTATTTTGTCATAGAAGTGGGTGTGTCCAAATGATAAGCATCTTTTGAGTATTTGGGAGGTAGACTGTTGTGCTCACATTTTTTAAGAAGTGGGTGTTGTGCTGAAGTCTTTTTTTAAGTGCTTTAAAGAGAAACAGGCATTTAGATATCACATTTATAACAACATAAGCCCTTGTCTAGAGGATGGCATTGTCGCCTTCATTTATGTATTTTGGTCTGGTTTATGTGGCACAGTATCTGTTTATTCTGTGGTCATGTTGCATTGTGCAAATGCAAATGTAAATAATACACATTGCAAGATGACATATTCTGTTAGTCCAGAAATCACATACATTGCACAACTTTAATATGGAACCTCAAAAACACACTTCTGGCATTTCTAAGCTTTCTAGATCATTTTATTATTGTTAACCAATTTAATGGTTCTCAATTTTCCAAACTCAGAGTGATGGAAGGCTGCGCTGGATTTGAACAAATGCCCTGCAGGTCTCATAGCAGTGAGTGCTAAATGACTAAGCCATCTTGTTGCTATATAATATTGTTTACTACAAAGTACACTAATAGAACATTTATTAGTGCTAACTATATTGACAAAGAAAAATAGTGAAGTTAGGTACATATATATAGGTAGTGACTTGTTCTGTTTAAATTCACTAATAAAGACTTTGTTATATATGGTCATTTCCCACTGTGGACCAGGACTTATTTTTCATTATCAATTTTTAACCCCGAAAATGAGAAACACAGAAAGTGGAGATACAACGTGGAAGAAAAAGGTAGGAAAACGGTAACAAACGAAGCAAGCAGGAATGGAAAATAATCTGCAAGGGTAAGATCGAGAGACAGAAAGTGTAGGCTGGTGAAAGAAAGATGCAAGAGATAAAGTCAAAACTTGGCAGCACTGGTGGTCTGCTAACCTGGCACTTGGTAGTGCTGACATCGTGGCTCTAATCAAAAATTGGTACCATGGCACTTAAGCCTTTACAGCAGCAACACAGTAAAGGCATCACCGTAGATGTCGAGCACAGCAGGTGCAGAAGGACTTCAATACTCCACAACCAAGAACTAATGTGCCAGCACTCACGAGGCTGTGGGAGTTTTATATCTTGCTGCCCTGACACTAGCCAGGGATAGCAACTGGGGGGATGGACATTACCTGAGCCCTGTGGCAAGATGGGCGTTTGGGGAGGATGTGGTTTTAGCAGGAAGGGTGCGGTGTGCGTGTTGTTGGGATTTGTATTACTGCTGAGAAACATAAACCTATAAGTAATAGAAAATAAAGTGCTGTCATGGCATAACTTGATAATTTGAGAGGTCTACCCGTTTTACTTAATATTCAGAGGTTGAAGAGTTTGATCACCTGGGGTATTGCTGTGGAAATCCAATCATGTTGAAGGTTTGGTGGAGATTTTTTTTTTTTTACAGCTACTCATATAGTTAATTGGTGGTACAAATTAAAATTACTTTCCTTGTAATCAGATGTAATTTGGGAATTGGATTGGTCATTAGGTAGAAAGCCTCACATTTTTCTTTCGAATTCCCACAATGTGAGGGTCACTTTTTTCAGCGCTACACAGTAGCCGAGTAGTTGCAGTACCAATGATAACCAATATGGCAGTTCATGTTTAATTGTTGCTAGTAAGAAGCAGTAATAGCAAAACAAACAGTCTCAATCTCGACGCCTACTAGCTCTTTCAAAGCCTTTTCTCCCCATAATTCATGTGTGTATATCCAAGTGCATGCATGGTAACATCTTGTACTGATTTTTTTTTAAGGGAAAAAAATCAAAGATGGGAGATGGTCATGTGCACACATGTAAGTTGTAAGGCAGTCATGGAATGTGTTTTCTCTTGTTTTTAGAAAGACTGTGGCACAATGATCTATGGGTAGTCCTATAACTGTGTAACAGAAACTAAACGTTGACACTTTAAAGTAAATTATCTAAACAAAGTAACATTTTAAAATGTTCCCTGCTACTAAATTTTATTTTTCATGTACTGCCTGAGTATTTTCTGTAACTCTGTTTTAGCAATGGCTTGGTAGTAATTTCCAAAAATGCCAATATTTAAAAGAATGAACGTGACTTTTGGATCTGCAGCAACGTTATGATGTCAAAAAGCATGTTGAAACTGAAATCGCACATTAGCCCATTATATACACAGCCCTACAGATACTGGGTATTTAAAAGCTCTGCGAAGCCATAGCTTTCTGGAATAAAGCACCGAACTGGTAGAATAGAGCATCCTCTAGCATCTCTACACTCTTGTAATTAATTAAGTTGAGAATTTTCTTATTGGTCCTACTCACTGAGAAGAGCTCAGCGTTCCCTTAGGCCTCTGTGGTAGTGCGTCATCTGTGGCATAGCAAGAACTCGTGGATCACAGTGCTGTGTTATTACTCAAAGGAATATTGAACTGTCTGTGGCCATTCTGCTGTACTCGAAGGCAGCTTCGCTTTTGCATCCAGTGTCTCCCCAACAGGAGGTCCGAGGAGTGTTGCGACTGCTGCCTTCCCTCACTGGCTAACCTAAGGTCAGCCAATGAGGGAAGGCAGCAGTCCCAACTCATCACTCAGTGGGCTGGGGTCCGTGAGACTGCTGACACACCTCACTCTGTGACCAGGTGTCACTGATTGGCATTCGGCCCTGGGCACTCCAGGGCTTAAAACTGAAGTGCCCAGGTCAGAAGCAATCTGTGACGTTCCCCCTCGTCATGAGAGGTAGCGCCTCCAGTCACCTTTGCTAGGCTGAAGAGGTCATGCCCACAGGGCTGTGACTTCTTCAGCCCAGCAAAGTTCAGCTCACGCAGCTGGGATGCCACACAAATAGCTCATGTCTAGCTCCTGGGTGCCTGACCTGAAAATGAAAAGTGTCTGTCAGGCTGACCTTTGCTTGGCCTGACAGACACTCTGCTTGAGGGATAAAAGGTGGGCGGTTGTGACTCTCAGCCCCAAAGGAAGGGCCACGGCTGCTTGCAGTGATTACCAGAGGAGACCAATACCAAATTAGTAGTGAAAGGCCAGTACGTAAGAGTAATTGTGGCTTGATCAGAGGGAGAAATACCACATATGGGTAAAGCCCTGGAGCGCATGTGACAGGAAGAAGTGGTGGCTGGATTGAATAACAGATAGTTATTTTAGCTCCACCTTAATTGGGATCCAAGGGAGGAACACAACATTGAAAGAAACATAGAGCTGGAGAAACTCATAGAAGAGAGTTCTGGTGGTTTGAGAGTGTCACAGAGGAGTAAACTTCCACCTATTATTTCCAGCCCACAAGCACAGATGGCATCAAAGTTGGCCACTGTCTATAAGGCCATCACTTGCTTTAATGTTGACAGTAAGCCTTTGTGGTAAAGGAGTTGATGTAGGAGGACAAAGATTGGTAACAGACAATAGATCATTTTCATTTAAATCACGAAATCCAAATGTATAGTGTTGGAAATGACCCTTTTTGCAGGATTATCCCCAAACCTTTTGCTTTCTTCCTTCTATTTTTTCAGTTCTGCTTTTGCTGGTTTATTGTCTCTGTGCACCTCACAACTACAGATCAGTGCTAATGTGAAAGTGCTCCCTGTGCAAATTGTATTGGTGATTGGTTTATCCATGATTGGCATATTTGATTTACTGGTAAGCCACTAGTAAAGTGCACCAGAGGTGCCCAGGGCCCACAAATAAAATGCTACTAGTGGCCCTGCAGCACTGATTGTGCCACTCACATGAGTAGTCCTGTGAACATGTCTCAGACCTGCCACTGCAGTGTCTGTGTGTGTGCAGTCTTTCACTGTCAATTCGACCTGGCAATTGTACCCATTTGCCAGGCCCAAACCTTCTGTTTTACTACATGAAAGGCACCCCTAAGGTAAGCCCTAGGTAGCCCCATGGGCAGGGTGCAGTGTATGATAAAGATGTGTTTTACATGTCCTAACAGTGAAACACTGCCAAAATCAGTTTTTTACTGTTGCAAGGCCTGTCTGTCTCATAGGTTCACATAGAGGCTACCTTTAAATAAGTTTGAAGTGCAGTTTCTTATTAGCGCGTTGGACCTTAATAAGTAAACTTACAAGGGGAGGCGTGTAGGTCGATGAACCTTTTGGCTTGTTGGATGTTCTTACCATAGCTCCAGAACAGAATCAGTAATCAATACACAATAATCATTAATCATAAGTCAAATCAAAAATCAATGGCTTCAGTAATTATCACACACCATGACCTTTCAGACATGAATAACCACACCTTTAGTAAAAGTTTAGTAAGTTTATTTCCCTTATATTACCAATGCTAAAGTCATGTAGAATAACCTCAAGATCGAATGAAACACATATTCTGGGTCTGGCAATTGCTCTGTTTGTCTCTCGAAATCATCTGCTTCTGGGAGAGCCCCCTCTACATTAGGCTCTCCTGCTGTTTCGGTTGAGATAGGTTTCCCAGCACCCTCCTGGAGGTCTCCACCCTTGTCTCTCACAGGAGTGATGAAACCGTCTTCAACGAGCTCGGGTTCAGCCTCAGTTCCTTCTTGCTCCCTTTATGGTGCTGTAATTTGTCTCACAGTTGTTGGTACTCTCAACAACATTTCTTCATGATCCAGTGGACATGCCACTTTCTTCGTATGACTTGTGTGAATCCAGTTTGGGATCCCAGCACACTTCATGCCTGTCGTAGTCATTAGGACCACCTGGTACGGTCCCTTCAACAAGGCTCCAGACACGTCTTGCGCACATGCTTTTGAACAACAACCCAGTCACAGGCTCTCAGGTTGTGCCCTGGGTCATGCATCGTTGGCACTGTGGTGGCCTCCACCTGCTGAGAGAAAGAGCAGACTACTGCAGCCAGACCCTTGCAGTAATCCAACACCATATCATCTGTAATGTTGACGTGTGCATTTGCTGGAAATGCTGGCAACCTCATTGCTCTGCCCATGAGAACCTCATGGGGTGACAATCCTGTCTTCCTGTCAGGTGTGTTTCTCATTGACATCAACACCAAAGGCAATGCATCATGCCACTTCAAATTTGTAGCTGCACACATTTTGGCAATTCTTGACTTCATAGTACCATTCATCTGCTCCACTAGTCCTGATGCTTCAGTGCTGTAACTACAGTGCAACTTTTGCTCGATGTTCAATGCTGCACACAATAGTTTAATCACCTCATTATGGAAGTGAGTTCCCCTATCTGATTCTAAAGAGATCGGAAATCGGAAGCCCGGTATCAGTTCCCTATGCAACAGTTTCGCTACTGTGAGACTATCATTTCTTCGTGTAGGGTAGGCTTCAATCCAGTGACTAAAGATGCAAATAATCACCAACACATATCTCAAACCTCCAGACACAGGCATCTCAATGAAGTCCATTTGCATTCTGCTGAATGGACCTCCTGCTCTTCCAAAGTGGCTCAAATTAACCACTGTCTCTTTCCCCGCATTTAATTGCTGACAAATGACACAGCGATGGCATACTGCTTCAGCTGCTTATCTAAACTTGGGGTTGAACCAATCACTTTTGAACAGACAAACCATGGCATCGCTCCCAATGTGTGCCTGACCATGATAGTACCTCGCCATCTGGGACAACAGGCTGTTTGGCAAAACCAACTGACCCTCTTCTTAAACCCACAATTCATCCTGTCTTTGGACACATTTCATTTTGCTCCATGAATGTTTCTCCTCTTTCTCAACATTACTTTGTAAAGATTTTAACTCTTTTAAAGTGTCAAATACTTTTAATGCAAAACTCGCACATGTTGTGTCTTCTTCATGTAGCAATTCCCACTTGTCTTTGAATGATATACAGTTCAAGGTGCAAAATCTTGCGACTTGATCCACGAATCCATTTCCCAAGGACACGTAGTCCTGTGACTTTACCACGGTAATTTCATCAGGCAGTTGAATTGCATATGACAACTCCTTTATTCTATCCATTTGTCACTGGTGATCCGGTAGAGGTCGAAACACCTATCTGCGACCACAATTGACCAAAATCATGAACTTATCCGAATCTGTTTTGATTATCTTTGTAGATAGTGACTCTTAATCAAGCAGAGACATGACACGCTCTAGTAAGAGCGACCAATTCTGCTACTTGGGCAGAATACACTCCTCAAAGCCAGGAAGTTGCTAAGGTACCTGTAAGTGTGCACACAGCATATCCCGCTCTCAATGTCCCTGTGTTGTCTCTTAGACAAGAACCATCAACAAAGACAATTTGGTAATTTTCTTCCAATCGGGTATCTCTAATGTTAGGTCTCGGTTTTGTGCACAACTCAGTTACTTCGAGACAATCAAATTCCACATCTTCCTCTTAGAATTTCAGTAGTATCATTTGGAAGTAGAGTTGCCGGGTTCAGTATTGTACATCTTTTCAGTGTCACATTTGGTGCACCCAAAATACTCATCTTATGCCTAGTCAACCTAGAGCCAGTCAAGTATTGGGTTTTCGTCCTTGCCAGTAAAATTTAATCGAGTAATGGACCTTTACTTTCAGGTGATATCCCATTACCACGCCTTCACACTGTGACAGACTCTGACCAACTGCGGCAACCGCACGCAAACAACCTGGTAAGGCTGCTGCAACTGGGTCCAAGGTAGCTGAAAAATATGCTACTGGGTGATGAGCACCTCCATGGACCTGAGTCAAGACAGACAATGGACATGCATCACGCTCATGACAAAACCATGTGAAAGGTTTCATGTAGTCAGGCATACCCAATGCTGGAACTCTGCACAAACTCTCTCTCAACTCAGTGACCGCTCTCATTTCATCCTGATCTAGCACTATGGGATTGATGACATCCTTATGAGTCAACTTCTGCAATGGTTTGGAAATTTCTGAAAAATGCGGAATCCATTGGCGACAATAGCTCACAATTCCCAGGAACATCGTGACATCTGTCTGTGTGGTCGGGGGACTTATCTGCAGTATCGTTGTAATCCTCTCTCTGGATATTTTCCTAGACCCTTTCTCAATTTGGTGACCCAAATACTTCACTACCTTCTGACAATACTGCAATTTCTGTGGTGACACCCTATTACCGTACTTCCCCAAATGATTCAACAGGGCAATCGAGTCATACTTACACTCGTCCCTTGTCTTTTATGTGATCAATAGGTCATCAATGTACTGTACCAGAGTCGAATTGAAAGGCAATTCTAATGACTCCAAATTCTTTTTCAAGATCTGGTTGACAACACCTCCTTCAAAACTCTCTGCTTCACAAAATCTGCAATTATCTGAGCCACTTTCATCAGGACATCTTGTGGCATGTTGTACTGTGGAAGTTGCGGGAAAACTGCACTCAGCTTTAAGATAATCTTAATCAGCTCCACTCCTTTGATCAACTCCACTTCTTTCCCTGTCAAATCCCACACGTTCTCTTGCACTGTTGCCTGCAAATCAGAATGAAGTTCTTTCACTGTGAACATCGGGAAAAAACTCAATCAAGGGGTCTTCCTCATCATCAATATTTGTCTGAATCTCAATTCCATAATTTGAGCAAGTAATCAAACACTTTGTCTTACACAACAAATCCCTTCCCAATAAGGATACCGGACTCAAATCACAGACCACAAACTTATGCTGTTCGTGGAAATTGCCAATTTCAACTTGCACTGGGTCTGTGATTGGGTTTGTCAAATACTGATTTGCTACCCCAACAACCTGAACTGTTCTTCCTAAAACGGGCAGATTTGGGACCTCTGCACTTCTTACGGTAGTGCGTGTAGCTCCTGTGTCCACCAGAAATGAGACTCTTTGACCCATTACCTCTCCCCTCACATAGTGTTCCCTCTGATCTACCTCTAAGGGAGTTGCAAGCACACATGGCTCCTCATCCAAACTGTCACTCATCCAGTCACCATTTATTTAATTCTCGCCGTGAAACGGGAATTGGTGTACTGTTACTATTTCTGTCTTGTATCTGACCTTTGACCTGTTGAGAAGGCATCATCTGTTGCTGCTCCATCGGGGCTTGAGGTATCTGCATGTGCTGTCTAGGTACCATGGGAACCTGCTGCTGCATCTGCTGCAATTGTGACACTTGTGCACGGGGCAATTGCACCTGTTGGATGGGCTAAAAATTCTGCATCTGGTTCACATTATTCTGAAAATGTGGATTAGGACCCCTTAATCTTGGTCCTCTCACATTTTGAAATGTATTGATGTTGTTACCTTGCTGAACAACACCCTCCTGCACCATCATCGGACACTCCTGCTTCCAGTGTCCCACGGCTACGTAAATGTGACACAGCAGTAGATTTTTCATTCCCTGCACATCATTCAACCATCCTCTGCTACCATAACTGTTAGCGCATCGGAAATTAATAAGTAAACTTACAAGGGGACGCGTGTAGGTCGATTAACCTTTTGACTCGTTTAAGATGTTCTTACCATAGCTCCAGATCAGAATCAGTAATCAATAATCATTAATCATTGGTCATATCAATATTCAATGGAGTCAGTAATTATCACACACCCTGACCTTTCAGCCATGAATAACCACACCTTTAGTAAAAGTTAATACGTTTATTTCCCTTACGTTAACAAAGCTAAAGTCATGTAGATTAACCTCAAGATCAGATGAAACACATATAAAAACAGTACTGGTTGACCAAAGCGACAGAAGAAATGCAATCTAATCAAGGCTTGAATCACAACACATTCTAAAGCAATAGTGCAGATCAATAGCAAAGTCAGCTGCAATAGTGATATATGATACATAAAATTCTGCAAGATAGCTTGTCAACCATTTGTCCCTGCAATTTGTCAGTCGTCATGTGAATAGCCTCAACTAACCCAGGTTAGCAACAGCATGTGGGGCTTCATGCAAAACAATTTAGAACACAAATTTAGGAAAAACATCTAACTAGGGAATTATCAAAACAGTGCAGTTGGTATCTAGAAAGAAAAGGCATAAAATGCAATTCAGTCACATTGTCATATCTACCTATCCACGGTATGAGTCAGCAAGCAGAATCAGTCTTCGTCCTCAGGTCATCAATCGATCAGCAAAGCATCAGGCTCTCAGTCATAGAGTATGAGCCTAATGTCAGAATCTCGAGTCTCTTCTTCCCTAAATATCGCAGTAATTCTCTAAAATCTCTATCTAGTCTGAATAATTTTCCTCTGTCACGTTGTTATATCAAAGTCACCTAAACTATCCCCTAATTCCCTATTGGTCAGTTAATTGTACGTTTATACACTATCCAATAATATTTCTATACCAATTCTAATATTTCTCTCTTCACACAAAGTTGATTGGTCTGCTTTACGATGTCTCATCATCCAGCTCGTCAGGTATCAAATTTGTTGCATCTTCACCTCCAGTCAGTGTCTTCATTGTTCGCGTCCTGGGAAAGCACATCTCACACGCATTACACACATTTCGATGCATGACTAGAAATATAATCTCCTGTCCGTCGGTTCCCAATAGAAAGCTTCTGCTAAGCACTTTTAACAAGACAATGAACATTTCATAGTTTAGTTCACATAGTCAGCATTTTTTTTTTTTAACGCTTAAGAAATGCAGCTTCTGCATGAGGCCTGGCAAAATTAGGCCAAGACACTCGCTAAATTAATGCCTACAATTATTAAGTAAGAACATACTTGAACACCCTAAATGTGACGTATTACTACATTAGTCTAGTACATTTTCAATATTTCATAAGTATTAACCATCAATTAGTACATTTCGTGAACACTGGTGGCCATTGTTCGAGGTCACATTTTCAAATGTGTGAATTATTCTTCTCTGTTATTCATTTTCTACATATTTCATTACTCAAAATACATAAGCATTCATTAAAAATTTCTAATTAAGACACCTGCTTCAGCATTCCATTTGGGAGCTGATAGAGATGTGGAGTTTAGGGTCCCTGAACTCACAATTTAAAAACACATCTTTTTGTAAAGTTGGTTTTTGAATTGTCTGTTTGAAAATGCCACTTTTAGAAAAAGGCCATTTTCTTGCTTAAACCATTCGGTGCCTCTGCCTGCTTGTTTATTCCATGTCTTGGTCGGACTAACAGGGCATTTGTAAATTCCTTCTAGACAGTGACACAAAGGGACCTGGGGTGTAGCCTGCATTTCCTGATGAGTCTCCTGGGCTAGTGTGGGGAGAGAAGAGCCAACACTTACATCTGAAAGGGCTGTGCCTGTCCTCACACAGTGCAGTCTACAAACCCCTGGTGTGTGTCTGGGGCCAGGCCTGGGAAAGGATCTTGTCAACAACAGAAACTTTCCTTTGAAGTTTGACTACTTCAAAGGGGTGTAAGTATTGGACCCAAAACCACAGACTTTTACAACACTTCTGGATCAAGAGGAACCTCTGCCAAGGAGATGAGCTAGAGGAGGAGTAATACCCCTTTGCTGTGTGTGCTTTGCTGGGTTAGCCTGCATTTGCTGATTCTGCCTTAAAGCAGGCAAAGACTGGACTTTGCTATGTATCCTGCTTGTGAGGTTTCTCCAAGGGCTTGGAGTAGATCTTGCCTCCTGTTGAAGGTCTCACGGATATCAAAGACTTCATCTTCATTTGCCAACAGCACTGGGAACTCTGTGTTTTGTCCTTCAACAGAAGGAAAACCACCATGACGCTGTCTACGACGCTGCATAGTGCACCGTGACCTGACGATGCCACACTGAGCCGTGCCTCACGTCGCACAGCAATCCTCGTCTCACTGCCACCACCATCTGACACCGCCACTGAGCGTGACCTGTGGACCCCGCCCTCCGCATCACCCTGCTCACACCACAGCCTTAGCATTCCTGACGCCGCGCTCCATGCTGGCACTGGCACCGCTGCCCGCACCATGGCCTGTGGACACCGCTTGTGAGGTACAAAACGCACCGTCCCGCAGCCCCGGTCCACTGATCCCAGCACCATCGACTCCAGTGTCATCAACCGATGCCCCCGTCTGCACAACGACCTGTGAGTGCCGCACTGAGCCTACCCAGTGCTGCACTGCTATCTTGGGCCTACTGATGACAACGATTCATCAACTACACTGCTGCTGCCTGCACCGTGACCTGGAGACACTGCCCCACTTCACACCGCAGCCCTGGTCTCACCGATGCCGCAAGATGCCATCACGAGCCGCTGCCTGCACCATGAGCTGTAGGCACCGCATGTCGCATCATCCCGCTTCGCACCACAGCCCCAACGCCTCCCACGCCAGCGCTCCTGACTTTGTCACCAGCCCGTGTGACTTTAAGTGCCCGATGACCCTTGCACGACCTCCGAAACCGACGTCAGGAATGCTGCACTCCAGATCTCATCATGAGGATCATGATGCCCTGCATTTCCAAGGTACCGTTTGCAGCAACGCCGTGGCCAGCCTGAACTGTTGGATTAATTGTTCATGACACTGTGATAGCCTCAGGTTGATCTGTCAACTTAAAGAAACTATATGTTTAAGTAATTCTTGCAAAATTCATAACTTTATTACTGTATATTGGATTCTTCTCGTTTTGGTCTTGTTTTACACATATAAATATTGCCTATTTTTCCAAAACTGGTATGGCGTCCTTTTGCAGTGTTTTCACTGTATTACTGTGTGTTATGTGCACACACTTTACTCATTGCATCTATAATAAGCATGACTGCTCGTTCCAAGCTACCAATGGAGTGAGCAGGGGTTATCTGAGCTGGAAATCTCCCTTATCCTAACTTGACGAAGGGTCCCTACGAGGGGTGGCTGCAAACCATCTGTCAACTAGAGACCCCATTGATAACATATAGCAAAATTATAAGAAATGTAGAAATGAAAAACATCCGTATGTTTCTAGCATTTAAAAAAAAAAAGACTTATAGTCTTAATTTGAGGCCTTTCAATTCTGTTTCCATTCACAGACATTGATTCCTTCGTGAAACCGATTATTTCAATCTCAAATTCTTTTTCCATTGGGAAAAAGGCATCAACTTTTTAATATCCTTCAGGAATACTAGTACATCATTCTCCCAGGTAGTGTAGGGCCCAACATGTTTTCTTTCCCAGGATTACACTAGCCCATTGTCCCCAAATTGGTTTCCAAGAGAGTGTTGACAAGTGAATGTCTAGCAGGCTCATGTATCCCTCAAGTGGTCTGCCTCTCTGTCTTACATACAACAGTGTAGACCCTGAGCAGATCCTTCCCTTCTTTTATTTTGTGGATGGTGCTGCTTATCCCCGGGGCATAGCCCAAGTAATCCACTAGAGTTTGGGCAGGTAAACACACAACCAAAAAACATTAACTTGGCGAGATAAATGCATGTGATTGAATTTACAATATTACTTGAATCTTTATTGGATCATATCAACATTTAATAACATTATTCAAATGTAGTCATCCATACCAACACTTCTTTCAATGTTGCTATATATCAAAGGTTTATTTGTGGATGCTTATCATAGATCAAATATCAATAAGCTTTAAAACCAAAAACACACATTCCTCTGTAGCTACATAATCAATGGGTGGCCCAAAACATAATTTCTAGTTGGGTCTGTCTTGTGGTAGTCCACTTTCCATTCTTTCTACCCATCATCTAATATGCACATGCTGGACATCCAATGTAATTAGGCCTGTAATTGTTACATCAATCTCTCTTTTCCAGTATCCACGTGTACTCCTCTTGAGTGGTAGTCGACGTGTTCGGCCATTCAATTTGTGTCCTCTTCAGGAATACACAAGGGAATGTGGCCCAGCTGTGCCGGCCCCCAGCTTATGACTGTCTAACCTCTCAGGCAGTAAAATAATATACTTCCTGAGAGGGAGGGATTCATCACCTGCTTTGCACTCTCTCAGATCATACACCGGTCTAAATGACTCTAAGTATACCCATGTACACCCCTCCATCTTTTTGATGCCTTCTGCCCTACTTCAAACCTCTCAATCAAGCAATCAATCAAAAAAATGTATAGAGCGCGCTACTCACCCGTGAGGGTCTCAAGGCGCTGCTCGATCAGGTGTTCTGTGATAAGGCACAGGTGGCCATAGAAGAATACTTTCATTTCAACAAAGACTCGGTAGAGAGCGAGTGGGTCCTCTGGGAGGCCTCTGGGAGACCTTTGAGGCCACTGTCATGGGGGGGGTGTATCAGGGCTCAAGCTGGCATACTGCAGGACATTAGGACCATGCCGTCTATTGAACACGATCTGCAGGGCTTTGTAAGAGAGGGTGTTTCTAAACCCTCGCCCAATGTCATGGCACGCATATGAGAACAGGTGACTGAATATAATGACACTGCAGAACAGGAGGTACAACACCTGTCTCGGTAACACATAACATGAGTGTATGGGAAGGGGCATATCTGGCCCCACCCTGACCCACAAACTAAAGCCCCAGGGGGTCGGCCCATGTTGTGAGTATACTTGCACCAGATGGCGAGCCACACTGCAACACTAGCTCTATTTTGGCACAGTTCTTGTCCTTTTATGCTGCACTTTATGGGCACAAACCAACAGCACCAGTAGACAAGATGGCCAGATACCTTGATGATATTGTATTGACATGTTTTTCACTGGGCAAAGAGAATATCTTAGCCATCCCTTAACTGAGGATAAAGTAAAAGATGCCATACAGAGTTTATCTAGCAGTAAAGTACCAGGCCTAGAGAGTACACCAAGATAATTTGATAAGGAGTTTGCTAACTTGCTTGCTCCACATTTCCTGAGGATCTTCAAGGACTACGAGACACTGAGACTTCTGTCTTCACTCTGAGGCTCTCGACACCTCTCTCCTCAAGCCTGACAACGTGCCTGATCAGTGTGACTCATATTGTCCATTATCCCTTATTAATATTGATACTTAGATACTGGCTAAATCGATAGCTACATGACTCTTGCAGCTAATGTGCAACATGGTCCTGCCAGACCAGGCAGGATTCATTCCCACCTGATGCACCACTCATAATCTTCTGTTTGCGTTATTGCACCACTATGACCCCACTATGAAAGCAACCACGATTCTGCTGGATGCAGCTAAGGCATTTGACTCAATTGCTTGGCCCTATATATTTACTATCTTACAGAGGATGGGTATTTTCACTGGTTTCATTGCTTAGATCAGGCTACTGTTTACTGAACCGGCCGCCAGGGAGGGGGTAAACTGTAGTACCTCGGATCCCTTCCCAGTGTACAGGGGTACCTGTCAAGGGTGTTCCCTGTTGCCGCTTCTGTTTGCTTTCGTCTTGGTGCCCCTTGCTTGTGTTGTTCGACAGAAGCATGCTGTGGCATCCCTTAGATTTGACTGAGTCCATTGGCACTGTCACTCTGTGCAGACGACATGGTGTTGTATGTGAGGGAGCCAGAGACTCATCTGGCTGACCTCCTTCGGGGGTATGTGCTGTTTGAGAGGATGGGCTGCCTCAGCATAAACTGGGAGAATTCCTACATGCTCCTGGTTGTTACAACGAGGTTCCCTACTGAGTTCCCATTGTGGTGGTGCACGGAACTGGTGGAATATTTGGGTGTATGGGTGCATCAAGATCCAGACCTAGTGATTTGTTACAGCTGTGACGGGGCGATCCCTAGGCTGGAGGAGCGGGTGTGACACTGGTCCAAGCTTCCACTCTCCGTGGCCGACAGAATTGTGGTGATGAAGATGGTGGTGCTTCCTCAATTCCTCTACATATTTGTCAATATCCCAATTCTCTTTACTAAAGCTTTCTTTGGGACCCTGCGCTCCTTTTTGATATCACTAGCATGGGCTGGAAGGCACCTATGAGTCTCATGGCAACAGCTCACACTTCCATATGAGAGAAGTGGTTTTGATGCTCCTGACGTCCACCTTTATTACTTGTGCACGCAAGTGCAATATGCCCACTCTTGGGTACATCCTGAATGGTATGCACCACACCTGGCAGTGGAGCAGGATGCGGCTGATCATATTCCACTGGCCCTTTTGCTCTCACAGGCTATGGGGGGGCAGGCATCCTTTGTATGCCCCAGCACTGCTGTTGGCATACCACACTGCTCTGTCCATCACACAGGAACTGAGAGTGCTGGGCCTTCTTCGAGAGGCTGGCCTCAGGACAATGGGGGATGCGTTCCCAGAGGGCTGCTTTTTAGAGTTCTCAGCACTGCCACTGCGGAGCTGGGACTCCTCCTCCTCGTGCATTTCACTTACATACCACTACAGACAGCCTTGATGGAGCACTATCTGACTTTCTCACGGGTTCCCCTCCTCTCTGGTACCCTGCAGTTAGCGCTCACTAGTACATCTCGCACTGGCCTGGTCACTGGTCTATTTTGTGCAGCGCAATCTGAGCTTGGCAACTCAGTTAATATCTTGTTAAATAAATGGAATCAGGTGCTTGAGACCCCCACGTGTTGCGGCGGAGTGGTCTTACTGTTGTGCTCTGACGAGCAGATCTACGGCTAATGGCAACTTAAGCATTATCTATTTGAAGTTTTTACAGCAGATGTACTACACTCCGCTGCAGTTGACCAGGTTTGGGCTCAGGCGTGGGGACAACATTCTTAGATGTGGGGTGTCTAGGCCGGATGTTCTCCATCTTGCCTTGGAGTGTGCTAACGTCCAAAGGAAGGGGGAGTTGGTTACACAAACACTTAACAAGGTCATAGAAGAACCCGTGCTGTTTGAGCCCAGCAGATGTCTGTTGGGATTTGTTTGTCAACCAGCGAATCAAAAACTGACGGATCTGTTGTTGGCAAAGAGGCAGATTGCCATTCACTGGGGGAGAAGGTCGTCTCCGACATAAACACAGTAGTACAAAGATATCGTTTACTTCAGAGAACACCTAGATACATATACCCAGGCGCTTCCCAGGGACTCCTGCTCTTGGGTTTACTGGCCCTCTATGACAGCGTACCTTTTAAGGCTCACTACCGAGAGGTGATTGGGCTGTCATTTAAAAAAATACATGCTGTAAGATTTAGAGATCACTAATGTAATGTGCCACCTGGCATGATGTTATTTTGTCGCTTGATAATTGCAATCCTATGTACTATTCATGTGGACACTGGGGCTGAATGTTGTTTTCTACCATTATTTCACTCTTGCTTAATAAAAACTTACAAAAAAATATATATACTTCCTACATCAGAGTGGGATGCCAAATTGCAAAGATAATGGTTTTGCACACAGAGAGAGTCCCTGATAAATCTGCTTGAATCTTGCCTGGCGGTCTCCACACATAGCGTCTATCCTATTTGTGTAGAGCACCCAGCCAGTTTGTCGGGGAATCTGATTGTGTGCAAAATCAACCACTTTGGATGTGAAAATGGTTTCCATAAAACATAAAATGCCAGTCATTATGTCCTAAAAGGCAGGGATGAAGAGGTGGGCAGAAAACAACAAACATGCACTCATACATATGTCCCTTATATTTTTAATATCCATAATAAACATACTCAAAATCACAGTGTACCACTGTAAATACTTTGAGATAGTGCAATCTGTTGTTGTAGTCTCATCGAAGAGTTTCCCAAGGTGCTCTGCACTAAACATATTAGTTTATTAGATTGCCAGCATGGATGCAGTTCCTGTGGACATTTAGAAAATATTTGCTTTACTTTTCTGATAGAGTTATCATCATCATATAGTGTCAGAAAGCACTAAAGTTGTGGTCAGGATCTAACAGGAAGGATTCACTGTTTAGTCTTTCACATCCTTCATCATATGTTTATGCATTCCAGTAGTAGAAATGGGAAAAGGGACATAGGATGAGAGAAAAAGAGGCACCTGACTCCACCACTGTGACTCATCATTTCAGCTCGGCAATGACATCTGCACGTCCAAGTGGGTATCTAAAAGGCACTAGAAGATATCATACTCGCCTGTTTTAAGAATGTAGGTTAATAGTTCTGAAGTTATATGGGTCCTTCACATTTAATAGGTCTGCAACCTTTCATCTACTGGGAACCAATTACCATATTGTATCACTTGACTGTCTCGGGGTAGCAACATAGAGTGGCCCCTGCTTACCAGGGAGTTGATGTGGGTTATTAACCCAGTCCGGAGGCCTACCACAGATGGCACCTAATAAATCACTGTTCAATCAGTGCTTTTTCTCATAAAAGAAAAAGTACTTAATTACCAACACACTACTCAATAATGTGAATTAGTTTACAGATGTACATGAACGCAGGTGCAAATACCTCTCCTAACAGTTCATACACCTAGTGAATGTTCAACCCGAAAACTATGATACTGCGCACATACACTAGACACAATGTAATGGGGTGTAGTTATCAAAAGGAAGGTCAAATGACTTTGTCAGGGTGTCGTCACATTAATTAAAGTAGGGACATGGCAAAATAAACCAATGCATCACCATTACAACTATTAAGGATGGTTCAATCTTACAATGACCTTCCTTAATGCCTGTAATTATTCACTTCATAGGGGAAGTTGAGTTCTGCTCCTTGATTTTTCACTGCAGGCACCAGGGGTGTTATTTTTCAGGCCTTCTGGAGTCTAAATGTTATTAACTGTGGCATACCTGTTTTTGTACTGTTTTCCCTCCTTGCACAGGACCTTTTTCCTGTTGGGTGCTTGGGACTTCTCATGGTCCCCAGGTCTTCCTCAACAGCACCTCAGGACCCCAAAGGTAAAGTGACCTCCCTGCCTGTGCCCTCCAGATCCCACGGCCACCTTTGGTTACTTGCAAAAGGCCTGGTCAGCAAAAGTCAGGGTGCCCCTCCTTCTAAATATCACACTCCTGCAAGAACAGCCCTTTAGTCTCCCCACAGCAGCTTCATCCCCCATAGAGGGATTGGGGCCACTCCACTGACCCTGAAGAAACAAAACAAATCCTAGTCCTTGAGTGCCTGCTGAAGTCTAAAGTGCTGAAGTCCAACTGCAGCAGTCAGAAGTCTTTTGTCTTCCTGCTGGTCACTCTTCTGGCATCAATTCCCCAAACTCCAGATAGTTCTCAAAAGTCTGCCCATTGTGCAAGGTTTTTAAAGTGGAAGTGGAAAGCTCCAGAACTTAGCCACCTATTCCCAATCCTAAGGAGACGCATTTTCACTGCACCCTCCCTAATCTCACTGCACAGCATTTTGAGAATTTGCATGTTGATGCAGTCAAGTTGCCCCTTGCAAGACCTTCTATATGGGGGTGACAACTGCAGCAGCCTGGTTCCTTCCCTCCAAACCTTCAATGGGCAGTCCCTCCTAGGCCCAGAGGTCTGGCTTCCCGCTTTGTTTCTGGGTGGAGCCGTCCCAGACAAAATGCAGTGTGAAAAGCACAAATGAGCACATGTAAATTAGGTCCCAACCACCTCTCTCCCAGGAGCTGGCTTAGGTACTAGATAAAGGACCAATTGTGTGGGAAGGCCTTCGATCCTCCAGCAGGACAGTGTCATTGGCCCAGCAGGGTGATTCAAAGGCCAGACTCGAATAAGGAGCTAAGTAGATGAAAAATGATCGGTCTGTAACTGCCACATGGAGTGCAGATTTGTGGAAAATGTCAGATTGATAGTCAGTCTCCTAATTTACTGTAATTTTAATGCATCAACTGAGGCATAACTATGGTAGAACTGTAGTTTGCTTCAAGATTCACCCGTAGTGTATAACAGGATAAAGCAATCTACATACTTCACTGAAGCTCTTCAGATGTATATACTCACCATATTACTACCCATTCACTTTATAATGCTTGCAGAGTTCACAACTAATCCATGAATAGTCGGCTTTCAATAGGCTACCTGAGAGGAGATATTTAACTAGGTTACATGGTAGTCTCACAAACTCCGCCTTTACTCTTGAGCGAGTTCATGTGCAACTAGCCCCGAACCTCTCACACTATTTGCACAGCAGCAAACCTTACCATAAAAAGTGGACATTGCTTGTTAGCACTCTCAATGCATTGCAAATGGGTTTGCAGTAGGTGAGACTCACTCACATCAGAAATCCATAAATGAAGAGATCTAAAAAGCAAACAATCCAGGAGGAATAAATGGGGTGGAATTCATTTCCCACACCTTTTATGAAAGTCCTGCATCTGCCTATGTCTCTGAAAGTATATACCTCATCTAGAATCTCTTTGTAACCAACTGTCTGTGTTCTGATCCGAGTTCCTGAAAGTAAAACATAATAAGAAATTAGTATGTTATGATATGCTCTTCAACATTTCTTCCCTGTTAGTAAGATAACTGCTATAAGCTTCTTAACTGTGTGCTCCCTGCTGGAGATCAGCTTAGTGTCTACTTAACTCTGTACCACTGAAGAAGGAATTAATAGGCATATTCTGCGTTTCTTAATATAGGCAGTTCATGTATCACTTTCTAAGAACTCCTGGTACTTTACGCATACTCATATATACATATCATGCGTGCATTATCTTGACCTGGGATGAATATAGTAAAGTTATGGTATTATCCATTTTCCTAATTCGATCAGAGAAGGTATTAAGTTTAAAAAACCACATATGTTAATCAGATTACATCACTGATGTAGGTCTATGACCTAGAAATCTTAGCACCCGAGCATAAAGCAAGATGAAGACATTGTTTAAAAATCATTTTGCGGACTGATTGTCTCTTGTACTCATATTGTATGTATTTATGCATGACGGTTCAATAAAATATATTAAAAAGTAGGATGAAGATTTATGTGCAGCCAAATAAATATTTTACAATATTAGAGATTAAATATAGGCATACGCTAGATTAGAGTTATAATTAAATTTGCACTTGCAGAGTTTTATGTAGCGCCAACTTGACCCTTCAGGGTGTTAAAGCGCTGTCATAGAGCATACAAGAGAAACATACGAGAGATACAGCACGAACGTGAACATTCAGGGTGGCAGAGCTCTGTACATATATCATACAAGTCAAGCATACAAGAGAAAAAACAGGAAGTAAAATGCAGGGAGCAAAGCAACATATAAATACAGGTACAATAACCCAGGACAGCTTGGAAGATTCATGATTCCGAAGAACCCACATGAAAAAGAACATGCTGAGTGATTGAAGATAACTGGTGAAGGAATCAATTAATTATCAGATTTTTTACTTCTTTTTTCTGAATAAGGTAATGGAGGGGTTTGTCCTAATTTCTGGCAGCAGAGCGTTCCATACTCTTAGGTCTTGATGGGAAAAGGAGTGGTTGTAGGTCTTTTTCTTTGTGGAACGTCTGTGGTTTCAACTGTAGTGAGTTAGAACTTCTTGAAGATCGACTACCACCAGATAGTTCAGTTTTTTCGGCCAGGTAGACAGGTGTGTTGTGGTGAAGGTCTTTGCGTGTCATGCAGGCTATCTTCAACTGGATTTATGTTTCAAATGGAAGCCATTTCAGATGGTTGAGGTCAGGTGTAATGAGGTTGAATCTACTGGATCCAGTAATGAGCCTGGCAGCTGAGTTCAATGTGGCCCTTTGTGGAGCCAGCTTTACTTTGGCAAAACCAGAAAGAGTAGCACTCCCGCAGACTAAACAGGAGATAACCAGGGATTGGACTTCTATCTGAAGGTCAGCTTGGGGCAAGAAAGATTTGATTTTTCTTTAGTATGTTTAGTTGGTAGTTGGTTTCTTTGGTAGTGGAACTGATATGATAGTGCATATTCAAGTGTTTGCCCAACATTATACTTCGTGATCTAGTGGAATCGATCAAATGTGGGGCGCAGTTGAGAGGAGTGAGTTGTTAGAGCCAATCTTCTATGGGGGTAGAGTGATTGTGAGGGGCAATTTGGAGGAATTTATTTTTTAGAGTGTTTAGCATGAGGTGATTGGGGGTCAGCCATTGTAGGGTTTTCTGTAGGGTGTAGTTGAGCAGTTGGATGTCTTTGGGTGATGAATTTTTCAAATACAATTGTGTGTCATCAGTGTGCAAGTGGTAGTGAATGTTAGAGAGATTCAGAAGTTCGGTAAGAGGTTCCATGAGCATGATGAAAAAGGTGGGTGAGAGTCTGGATCCTTGGGGAAATCCAATCATGACAGGTGTGGTGCTTGATAGGGTTAGATTGACTTTGAATCTTTGTGCTTTATTATGAAGGAATGAGGCAAACCTGTTTGACAGGACCAGACAAGCCCCATCCTCTTCTCAAGAAGGTAAATCATACAATCATGTTTGACTGTATTGAAAGCAGACAAGAGATCATGTAGTATGAGAAGTCACGGTTCATTCTGCTCTAACATTTTCAGGGCATCAACAACAATGTGCGGTAGAGCCATTGTAGTGTTAAGACCCTTTCTGAAACAAGGAGTTGAAATTGCTCACTGTGGTTACAAAGCTGCGGGTGAATGTATTTCCCTAAAATCCTTGTTAGTGTCAGGATGTCAGCGATAGGGCAGTAGTTGTTGAGGTAAGACAGGTCAGCATGTGTTCTTTTTTTAGAATAAGAGTGACCTGTCAAATTTTTTATCAGTTGGGAAACAAGCCCTGAGAAAAAGATTAATTAACAATTTTGTCCCAAACAGGGAGTGTCAAAGGGATAAGCTATTTGAAGAGCCTGGCGGGTAGGGGCTCATTGAAGTGGTTGGAGGGTTTTATTGTTGTAAATATTGTGAGTTAAGTGGCTTCATCCAGGATTTTGAAGGCGCTCCAAGTAGCATTGTTTCTAGTAGTATAGCCAAAGGGAGTGGATCTAGCCTGGTTCTGTACAGATAGGAGAGTGGACTGTGCCTGGGTTAGTAGATTTTGTGAGGCGCAAAGCACATCTGATTCCGTACTTCTTGTTTTTTAAATGAAATAGCCAAACTCATTGCACTTGGAAAGGATCAGGTGTCTGCCCAGTGTTGGTTAGATTTGCAAACTGCTTGTTGTTTGATGATTTCAAACACATTTTTTGGATCTGTTTCTGGTGTTGTCTTGTAGCATCCTAAAGTATTCTGCTTTGAAACTTTGGATGTGTTTGTTGTAGGAGTTTCTTGTTGACCTCAAGTGCTTGAGGTGACTGGTGGGGAGATCGTCTCCATGATCTCTCCTCTAACCTTAATTTGTATCTTTTCTTATTAAGGCTGCTGTTGAACCAGGGTTTGGAGTGTAGGCTCAAATACTTTTTAGCTGCTTCAGAGCAACTGCATCAAGTATATCTCGCTAACACCGCCGGATCCCACAACCTCAACATCATCTCATATGCCAACGACACCCAGCTGATCCTCTCCCTCACCAAGGACTCTGCCAAGACCTACCACCACGAAGGAATGAAGGCCATCGCTGAATGGATGAAGAGCAGCTGCCTCAAACTCAATTCCGACAAGATGGAAGTCCTCCTCTTCAGCTCCACCCCCTCCGCACGGGATGACTCTTGGTGGCCTGCCACTCTCGGAACTGCTCCAACTCCCACCGACCACGCACGCAGCCTAGGATTCATCCTGGACCCCTCACTATCCATTACCCAGCAAGTCAACGCATCTCCTCTTCCTGCTTCAACACCCTCCACATGCTCCATAAGATCTACAAATGGATACCCACCAAAACCAGAAGAATAGTCACCCAAGCCCTTGTAAGCAGCAATCTGGACTACGGCAATGCCCTCTACGCAGGAACCACGGCCAAACTCCAGAAGAGGTTGCAACGCATCCAGAACACCTCCGCACACCTCATCCTGGACATCCCCTGCCACTGCTACATCACAAACCACCTGAAAATCCTGCACTGGCTTCCAGTCAACAAGAGAATCAACTTCAAACTCCTCACCCACGCTCACAAAGCACTGCACAACACCAGACCAGAATACCTCAACAGATGACTCTCCTCCTACACCCTGACCGGCATCTCTGCTCTGACGACCTCGCCCTTGCAACCGTCCTACGCGTCTGTAAAACTACAACCGGAGGTAGATCATTCTCGCACCTCGCCGCTAAAACGTGGAACACTCTTCCTACCCACCTGCGTCAGACCAAAGACTTCCCTACCTTCAGGAAACTTCTCAAGACCTGGCTGTTCGAGCAGTAGCTGCGCCTCCCCCTCCACCTTTTCCCCCCTCCCCTCCTCAGCGCCTTGAGACCCTCACGGTTGAGTAGTGTGCTTTTTCAAATTCCTGATTGATTGATATGGATTGTAGGTAATGTTCTCAAGATTATTCACATTCATCAAGTTTGTGGGAGGCAGTAGGATGTTGTTGCTAGTAGAGGTTAGATCAGAAAGATTAATATTTCTCATGTCTCTGGACCAATGTTTGGGTTAATGGGGTTGGCCTGTTCTAGTCACCACCTTATTCAGGAAGAGGAAGGAGATTAGGTAGTGGAGAACCAATCACAATGGTTATGGATTCAAGTTCAATGGTATTGTCCTTAGAGATGATCAAGGGTAAAGCCTCTATTTTGAGTTGAGCCATTGAATGACTTGGTAAGGTTAAGGTCCATGAGAAAAGGCTCAAAGGTGTTCAGTACGGGGTCAGTAAAGTCATTCCAATGAAAGTTGAAGTCCTCAAGAAAGATATCATTGGTGTGCTGATCCAAGTTAGAGGAGATGGTCTTCATTATTTGTTCAATGAAATGTAGGTTGTTTCCAGTGAACTGGTGTGAATCAACATCTTGAATGTCAAAGATTGGGGAAAGGATGGACATTTGAGATTTTAAAATCACTCTTTCATGAACAGCATTATTGTTATACTAATTTAACCTATGAATCATTCAATTAAATACTTTGATGTGAAAGAGGAGCTTTTTTATTTAATGTTATTGGTTTTTTCACAATGACAAGCATGGCTCATTATAGACCACACATAAATCTAACTGTTTTTATTTTGAAGAAACTGTATTTACTTATGATACATTGAAGTTAAAATGAACTTTTGAACAAATGTGTTTGGCTGTTTACAATGTAACATAGATATTCTTTTTTCACAATAACAAGCAGAAAATTAAATTACCTATTTCAAAATTTGCCTTGAAAAATCTCTGTGCGACCAAAATGTGGGGGTTGATTTAGTGAGTGAGTTATGTTTTTTTTAGGACAGGGTCCTAGTTTGTGTACTTAACAAGAACTAGCTGATTTTAGGGTTCTCAGTTTTGTTTCTTAACCATAACTTCATTTCAGCTATGACTTATTGACGACATTTCTGAATATTTTTGTAAACATATATCTGATAGAGCCTTCTAGTTGCAGATTCCTTACCTTGTGATTTTTTCTTCGAGCAGTACCCTTGCACGCTGTCAGGTGGCATTGGTAGACTCTGTGTGCATCGTTGGCATCGTGATTGCCATTATGACATCTGGGTCGTATATAGGTGCCTCGCCAGTTTAAATGGCTTCTACCGTTTTGTCGCGTACTTGACACTTTTTGGTGCGTCAAGGATGTCACAGAAGATTGGGTTCAAGCCATGTGACTCCTGTCACCAAATAAAGCATTTGACGGATCTGCACCTTGTGTGTTTTTGCTGCCTAGAGTGCAACTATGCCCCAAAGCTGTGCTCTGAGTGCCAGCCATGAACCTGAAAGCTTTGAGGGAGCGTCCCTAAAGGTCATGGCGGCTGGCGCTCGACTCCACATTGCTCCCGGTCTCGATCGAGAGGGAGGTCACGAGACTTCTTGTGGAGCCATCACCACTCTTCTTCGTCCCATGCAAAGTCCTCAGGACATTTAGGTCACAAGAAGAAGAAGTCAAAAAAGAACAAACGTTCTTCAACTTAGCCCCTTCGCTCGGATTAATAAGTCTAGTATTTAGAAGAATGCTACTTTGTTTTCAAGTTGTTGGCAGAAAAGGTTAAGGAGTCATAAACAGTGATGACAGTGGGGAGTGCACCATGGAGGGGGCTTGGACTTTTCTCGATTTAGCTAAAGCCCACCTGTTTTCATCGAAACTGTACAGTTTTTACAAGGTGGGGCTTAGGTGTAACATAGGTCCTTCCAAACCCGGCACTGCAGGGTGGGGCCCTCACCTTATGATCGCTCCAAAATCTGTCCTATGTGTATCTTTGTGGCTGTTAGGTTATGTCACATAGTTTTGTGTTTTCTCCAGTATTTGGCTAGTCCAGTTTAGCACTATCCTTAGTGCCTTGAAACAATTCATAAAAATGAACTGCCAAGAAAATCTGCATAACAAAGTTAGCTTCTAATCATACATAGGCACTGTAGCAGACAGCGTAGTTTGATTGAGGGTAAAATTCTGATGTCTTGCTTGTACGTTTATTATGTTGTTTGGTTGTGTTTTAGCAGTCATTCTGTTATCGATTTTGGAGGTCTGTAGTACTTAATTTGGGCCAGTGGTTGCAAGAGGGGCCTACTGGTACTCATTTTTCCTCATCATACTTTGACCTAGAGAAGAGAGGGAAACCACAAAAGCAGGAGAAAGAGAATGACAAAACAGTGAGAAAGGCAGATAGGAGGGAGGAAACAGTACCTGCAAGAGTGAGATGAAGAGTTAGGTAGTGTTTGGTGATAGATTTAAGAAGCATAAGGAAGAACCAGGGCTAAGCAGCCTTGGTATTCCACACCACGATATTTGATAGCACTGGTTTGTGAGCTTATGAGCACAATATTGGGCCCCAGCACATCTTTTGCAATTTAAATACCGATGGTGTGTGTCTAGTGGCCACAGCCTTACTTAATTGTTTCCAACGGCACCCAATCACTGTTGACTTTCAATATGAAAAGCATTTTTCCTCGTTTATTAGACATGGACAGACCGAGGCTGATTTTTGCTGAAAAAGATCCACACTGCTTTGAATAGAACATGTGTTGTTTTAAATATCACTAGTTGTGATTGTAGTGATGAACAACACTTTTTTGCTGCTAGCTCTGACTGATACTGTTTCGTGCTGTGGGGGAGCTGCAATTCTACTCACATGTAATAAGGAGGGTACCTCCATATTTGCAAGTCGCCAATGACACTACACGAATAAAAAAGCTTAAGAATGTACTTTTTAATGGATCATGTAATCTGAAATTAAAGGTCTTGTAAACAGATGGTTTTCATGCGAGTCCAATACGCTTCAATATATTGTAATGCCCTATTTGTGGCCGAGTGGAAGCATCACATCACTGAATAAATATATTTCTTTCAACTCACCTTTTCCATACATTCCAACTTTTTAGAGCAGATAAGTGGGAATGTATTTTCCCCATTGACTTATATTGGAGCAGGGGCAGATTTAGGCAGGAGACAGCTGGAATTAAAAAATGGGGAGTTTCTCACCTGAAGCAAGTCTATTGGCATGTATGCTTTTCCAGAGGGTTTCACTCTCCCAGGGGCCTGATTAATAGGGTCCCATGTCAGATGCAATAATTATCGCATCCAATAAAAATCGGACACAGATGTGTTTGAAATTTATCTGATGCATTAAATATCATATGTTCTGAGATTTTAGGGAGTAGCGTGGATTTTGGAGTTCACTCAAACAGACAGTACGGCTACAGTAAATACTGTAGATTTTTCCCCTTTTGTATTGTGACTGGGTTTGACCTGTCAAAGTTGAATGTAGTGTGAGGTATTTATTACCCTGTTTAATTGCTAGGTACTGCAAATGCTACTAAAACCCGGACACCTGACTCTGGTGCTTACCAAGGTTTGCACAGCAATTGGAACACAATGACCCGTTCATTATCATGCCTTAGGTGTCATCACTAGTGATTGACACTCAATCCTGGGCACTTCGGGCTTAAAACTGAATCGCCCAGGTCAGTGGGTGACACTATCCCTCGTCACGAGGGGGAGGGCCTTGAGAACCTTTGCTAGCTGAGGTGGTCATGCCCACAGGAGCTGTGACCTCCTCAGCCCAGCAAAGATCAGCTCAGGCAGCCAGGAGCCTGCTCAAACAGCAGTTGTCTAGCTCCTGGCTGCCTGACCTGAAAATGAAGTGTTTCTGTCAGGCTGACCTTTGCTCTGCCTGACAGATACTCTTCTCGAGGGCCAGAAGGTGGGGGGACATGTGGCCCCTCTCTCCCAAATTACGGGTTGTGGCTGAAAGTTCGCAACATTGTTAAAGCCTTCAGTTCCGGAAGATGTCTACTGACTGACCAAGCTGATGGATTGAATAGCCAGTTATTTGAAAGCTGTGTGTTGAGATTACCGGGTAATACTTGCAATAGTGAGCTTCAACCATATGACAGCTAAAGGAGTTAAATTTACATAGGGCAAGGGCCACAAATGTCTCTCCATCATCTTCTGACATCTTCTAAATTAGGTTGTATGGGACCATTGTAGCTTATTTCACAATCATTGATTGTCTCTAAATGATCCAGCTCAAACCATTTAAGAGATTGGTTTGGTGATTCCATTTTTTTTAATTTAGTATTTGATGGTGATTTTTATAACATTTTTTACATTTTGTGCAGTTATATTCTGTGTGGCTTATTTCTTTTATTGTTTGTGTAACATTTTTTCAAAATAAAAATTACAAAAAAGTACTACTCACTGTTCATTAGGTCCTAATTGAAGCAAGAGGAACTGAATGTGGAAACATAATATACTTTTTGAAAAGGCTAAATCAGATAGACCCTAAAAGAAGGTGGATGCAATCTGTTACCTTGGTACTGCTTGTTAAATTGTCTACTGCTGTGTGAACAAGACACTACGGCCGGAAGGTGTCAAGAGGATGTTTTGTTTAGGTGGATAATTGGAAAGCTTTCCTGGAATCTTGAAAACTGTATCACTCTTCACACATGATAAACCACCACATGAAAAGGAAGAGATTTTCTAAGTAGGTTCATTTTGTTAAAGTGTCAACAAGCTCAGTACGGAATTCCCAAAGAGGCTTGCCTGTGCTGAAAAAAAAGGACAAGGAGTTTAACATAGTGTGTAAATCAGTTCTCTATGCTCCACTTAGGCCTCTTGATCTACTATGTGTATTTCAATATGAAAACAAACATTTCACAATTAGACTCCTCTCTGATACACTCTTCATGATTCAGAATGTTGTCATTTTTTGGTCTGGCTTGACAGTGCAGCTGTTGCCGGGCAATTATGTGAGCATCACTAGAAAAGGGCTTTGGCTCTGCCTTCAATATGGGAGCCAGCAGCACATATTTTATTTGGGTAAAAGTTGTTTGATTTTACAAAAAATAACTTTCTCTCCACAAGCTGTGATTAATTTGTTTATTTATCCAACTGCCTAAGCTTTAACCTTCAGAGGAACTCATGACATTGTGATGCTATCATTGCATGTTGGATAACTAGATCAGTTATTTTTCTCTGGCTGCAGCGCGGATGAGAGGAGGGCAGTCATTAACCTACCTGGGTTTTTAGGTCTGGTTTGACAGTGCAACTAGCACCTGATATTTCAACCCCTTTGGTGCGGGCGCTGGCCATTTGCTGACACCCCGCACTACCTCCCTGGTGCAGGTCACGACCAGCACCACGGGAGCTCTGCCATCCCCGGGAGACATGGAAGAGCTTCTGTGTCTGCCCCTACCCTCCCCCTTCCCCACCGGAGCAGGAAGCAGCAGGTAAGGCCTATTCCTGCTCTGGTGGGGAAAACGGGCCCAAACCAGCCTCCCCACCATTCGGGAAGGCCTTGTTTGAAAGGAGAGATTCTCCCCTTTCAAACGAGGCCTTCCTGAAATGGATCACGCCCACCCAGGGGTTAATAAAATGAAAACAAAAATGTTTAAAAAATATAAAAATGAAATTGACAGGGGGTCGCCTGTGGGCCAGTGGGGGCAATTTGTTTTAATAGTTGTATGGTTTCCCTGGGGGGCACTATATATATATATATATATATATATATATATATATATATATATCGATCACTTGTGTCAATGCGTGTGTGGTTTCTCTGGGGGCTGCAATCGGCCCCCAGGAAAACCACACCCACATATAAAAGTATATTCACCACCAGTTCTCTTGCATTTGCAGCTTGCGTCTTCAAAGCAATACACATACTTGAAGTGACACATTTCAACTGTAGCTTTTAGGCAGCAATAAAAAAGTCAAGTAACTCTTGTGATTACGTTTCTGCTACAAAAGGGTCTGACTTTTGTCTAGTGGCAGTTTTGATGCCATGAAGTAGCGTAGAAGGTTTATATGCCTACTGCAAAGATCAAATATTTATTTTATGTAAATAGCTGGGTGGATTAGTAAAGCCAGCCATTACCTGTGCTATAATACAAATTAAATGTATGTGCAAGGTGGGGCGTGACCGGGTTGGGAGTTCCCCGGTTACAAAGACAGACTCCAGCCCTAGCTGCCAGTGCCCCGGGGGCACTGAGGAACGCAGCGATCCACCAGAGAGCGAAACGGAAGAGGATATCCAGGAAGGGATACCCTTAAAGGGGGTGTGGCTAACGCATGCAGAGTGCAAGGAGGGAGAATCCAAAGAAGGAAGAGGAGAGAGACACAAAGCAGTATGTGAAGGAACCGAAGACGTCCGAGCCACACCCCCTTTAAGGGTATCCCTTCCTGGATATCCTCTTCCACACAACATCGGCAATGCGGACCGTGCGGCAACAGACAAACCCACTTTCCCGCCAGCAGGTACGTTCCTGCCTTCGTGTCCGCTAACCCGCTTTGTTTGAGAGAGATGTGGGAGCGGGGTTGGTGGGGAACGGAACGCCTGACCCTCTTGGGGAAATACCTCTTACCTAACGGGCAATATCAAGAAGGCCCAAAAGGGAGAGAGAGGGAAGCGTTATATATGGTTTTCTTGTTTTGTTGGTGTTGTTTTGTCTCTTTTGCGTTTTTGTTTCCCACCGCCTATAAATATCTGAATATACTACTAACAACACCGGAAGGCCTGTGAAAATAACAGCCTTCCAGAGCACGGCAATAGACTTCACTAAAGAATAAACCCGGAACTTTCTTTCCACTAAGGAGTGCTTGTTTGGGAGTTGTTGGAAGGGAAACCCGGTACCCTCACCCACCTCGCTACACCCGCTTACTAACCATACCCATAAGCCCCACACTTACCTTCTCTTCTCCCTTCTTTCCGGTACTTCCACCGTTCCACACCGCTGCTTCCGCTGAGTCTGCCAAAGTGCGAAAGAAACAGCACCGGATAGAAGACCTATAAAGAAAGGAGAGAAGGCTAAACTGATGTTACGAAGATTAACAACTTACAGAAATTAGGAAAACCCAAAGAACATCCCAAAGACAGAAAAACAAGAGACTAACTCCCAGTGACGGGAGAAAGGGCTAAATCATATAAGGAAAATAAATCAACCACAACTGAGCACCATATCTTTGTCTCCGAGCATTTTATTCTCTGGACCATCACTCCACGCTAGAACCCCATCTCCTATGGAGAGATGAAGGGCACTTTTGCTGGATGATAGTGAGGAAATCTGAGGAGGAGATCATGGGAGTGGGAGCACCAATAATAATTGTTGGACTGACGATTGCTATGTGACAAGGTGAAGTGTCTTTTTTGTATTTTTGAGTATCTTGAGAGAACGTGCTGATTGAGGGAAGAAGGAATGGTAAGGTGACTGACCTTTACTGTTGCACGCATCCCACACTCACCCACCAGCAATTTTGTGACTGTCTACATAGGCTAGTGTTTTAGAGCGACAGTTTAGCCAGTTACAGAGATGGCGTCTCGTTGAATGACTGCTGCTCAAGCTCTAACTTGGGTTATAGAGGACTGTTCTGACATAGGATCAGAGACTGAAACAGCAGATACTGAGACATCTGAAGGATAGGACAATGGCACAGACTCTGGGAGTGATTTTTCCAAAAACTTATCTTCCAGTGATTCTTAGGGAGGTGATGAGGACAGTCCTGCTTTCCGTTTGCAAGCACAGTCTGTGCAGTGGGACAATAGCGGGTTAGCCCAACCCACGGAGCAGGTGCATGTGGCAGCAAGCACAGAGAGAAAGTGCTCTCTTGGGAGCTCCATAATTTAGTTCAGCCCCAAATTCAACCACCCAAATCATATTGTGGAGATATCAAAAGTATCTATCACAAAACAACCTGGTTTTGTAAGACAGGCACCTGCGTTTTGGTCCTGGTCTCGGTGGCCATATAGGGAAACCTACCAAACCCAGACATGTTTGGAAACTCGACACCCAGGGGAGTCAACAGAGGTGTGTCTTGTGTGGTTTTCTCAAATTTGTGTAACCCAGAATACCCTGCAAAGGTGAAATGTTAAATGAAAACTCAAGTTTTTCTTGCATTTCTGTCACACAAACTACAGGAATATGCTGGGATCCACAACATTTCCATCACCTAGTGTTTCCCCACCTGCCCTGATAAAAAAAGGTACCCCACTTGAGTGTCTGTACCTAGTGCCTGCATTAAGAATGGATCACCCCAGGGTCAACAGTTGCCCTCATTTAAGGACTAACATTGACCATTGTGCGATCCATTCCTGACACGGGCACTAGGCCTACCCACACAAGTGATGTACCATTTTTATTGGGAGACTTGGGTAACGCTCGGTGGAAGGAAATGTGTGGCTTCTCTCAGATTCCAGGACCCTCTGTCACCAAAATGTGAGGGAAAAGGTTTTTTTTGCATAGAATTCTGGGTGACAGAACCTGGTGAGAGCCCCTCATTCTAAATTCCCCTAGGTGTCTAGTTTTCAGAAATGTCCAGGTTTTTCTATGTTTTCCTAGGTGCCGGCTGAGATAGAGGCCAAAATCCACAGCATGGCACTTTGCAAAAAACAGGTCAGTTTTCATTGGGAAAATGTGATGTGTCCACGTTGTGTTTTGGGGAATTTCTGTTGCGGGCACTAGGCCTACCCACACAGGTGAGGTACCATTTTTATTCAGAGACTTGGGGGAATGCTGGGTGGAAGGAAGTTTGTGGCTTCTCTCAGATTACAGAACTTTGCAGCACCGAAATCGGAGGGAAAAGTGTTTTCTTTTTGTGCCAAATTTTGAGGTTTGCAAAGGGTTCTGGGTAACAGAACCTGGTGAGAGCCCTACAAATCACCCCATCCTGGATTCCCCTAGGTGTCTAGTTCTCAGAAGTGCACAGGTTTGGTAGGTTTTCCTTGGTGCCAGCTGAGCTAGAGACCAAAATACACAGCTAGGCACTTTCCAAAAAACACATCAGTTTTCAATGTAAAAATTTGATGTGTCCATGTTGCGTTTTGGGGCATGTCCTGTTGCGGGCACTAGGCCTACCCACACAAGTGAGGTACCATTTTTTATCGGGAGACTAGGGGGAATACAGAATAGAAGAACAAGTGTTATTGCCCCTTGTCTCTCTCTGCATTTTTTCCTTCCAAATGTAAGACAGTGTGTAAAAAAGAAGTCTATTTGAGAAATGCCCTGTAATTCACATGTTAATATGTGGACACCGGAATTCAGAGATGGGCAAATAACCACTGCTTTTCAACACCTTATCTTATGCCCATCTGGGAAATATAAAGGTTTCCTTGATACCTATTTTTGACTTTTTATGTTTCCAATATAAATTGCTGTATGCCCGGTTTAGAATGAAAACCCATTGCAAGGTGCAGCTCATTTATTGGCTCTGGGTACCTAGGGTTTTTGATGAACCTACAAGCCCTATGTATCCCTGTTGCCAGAAGAGTCCAGCAGACATAATGATATATTGCTTTCAAAAATCTGCCATAGCTGGAAAAAGTTAAAGAAGAAAACATAGACAGATATGGCAGGGTTTTTTTTCACCTCAATTTCGATATTTATTTTTATTTCAGCTGTTATTTTCTTCAGGACAAACCTGTAGGATCTACATAAACAACCACTTTCTGAATTTAGAATGTTGCCTACTTTTCAGAAATGTTTCGGTGTCTGGCATCCAGCATTGGTTTCACACCCATTTCTGTCACTAACTGGAAGGAGGCTAAAAGCACAAAAAATAGTAAAAATGGGGTATGTCCCAGTAAAATGCCAAAATTGTGTTGAAATGTGGTTTTCTGATTCAAGTCTGCCTGTTCCTGAAAGTTGCTAAGTTGGTGATTTTAGCACTGCAAAACCTTTGTTGATGCCACTTTCAGGGAAACACCTACATGTTTTCTTCTGCAGCCCTTTTTTTCCAATTTTTCTGAAAAAAATGAAATATCAGCTGTATTTTGGCTAATTTGTTGGTCTCCTCCATGGGAACCCACAAACTCTGGGTACCTTTAGAATTTCTAGGATGTTGGAAAAAAAATGATGCAAATTTGGCGTGGGTAACTTATGTGGACAAAGAGTTATGAAGGCCTAAGTGTGAACTACCCCAAATAGCCAAAAAAGGGCTCAACGATGAAGGGGGGGGGGGGAGGGGCGAGCTTCCCAGCAGCTAAGGGGTTAACCTACACTACTATTAGTTGATAGTTCTTTTCTTCCACACAAATACATATCTATTCCAGTGCTATTTACTTCACATTACTATACATTATTCCTTTAAATCGGACCTGTTGGCATTGCCAGTGCTTGTTCTCTTTTGGAAAACATATTTAATCTCGTATTTTCTCTCGACGTTAGATCACAATACTTTTTTCTTGAAAACTTTGAATCTCAAATTCCTATCCAATGGATTTTTGCCACTCTTCCATTATTTTTATGATAATCGAATAAAAAAAAAATACATTGGAGAAAATCATAAACATGATGTCACCTGCATGAAAATGTGTTGTGAAAAAGGTACATTGAAAACTTCTGATATCCAATAATTTTATCTGAACAGAAGAAATATGTTGCATTTAATGTCAGTATATCTCAATGACCTGAGGAACAAATCCACCTCTGTTAATATATGTATGTCTGCTGCTCACATGAGGAATAGGAGCACTGAAGATGTGAGATTATACACTGAAAGAAGCCCTGAGGGAGCTCGTTTTGTACAGCTTCTTACTAAACAGTATTTCCGTTTTACTGTTTCTTCCAACCCACCTTCTGGAAGATGTAGAGAACACTAACATATTATATGTGATTTAGCCAGTAGCCATGTGTTGCATAGCCTCCTGAGACGTGCATTTTTGTAGTAATTCCTGCATTCACCCATGATTCTTGAGTGCTTTATCAGTGTTTAAAAGTAAACACTACATAGGAGCTACCTTGGAAGGCGCTGATAATTCCAGTTCCATGCCAGGAGTTCTAATCATTGAAAATCTCCTTTGCTGACGGGAGGGGGAAGGATTACACAAGGAAGAACAACACATATCTCAAAGTATGGTCTGAGTGTACAGTACGTCCTTGATTTGTGAGTAAGTGATGACATGAGCTGAGAGGCATTGGACTCAGTGCTTAATTTGAGCCAGTGGTTTCCGGTGTGGGGGACCAGCACTTATTTTTGAAGGCCGGCACTTATTTTTCTGCCTCAAAAATTTACTGTGAGCAAAAGACACAAATGGGAAAGACGGAGGAAGAGAAAAATAAAAAAGAATCACACAGGGAGAATGCAGAAAGCTGCAAAAGTGAGCAAAAGGGGTAGGGAGTGGCAGTATATGGATTAAAGAGGTCCGAGATGGCTTCAGGGTTACGATGCCTCAGTGTTCCATGCTCGCACATTTAATTGCAGCAGCCATGTGTTTCAGAGGTGAGCTTTGGGCACCTGCATGTTTTTTATTTACAAATTAAGCACTGATTGGATTACTGTAGTTCATAATATTCTGTAAATCACAGATTCCACAACTAAAATGCTTTACACTTTGTTTTGCAATATATTCCATACATCTAATATTGCTCTTCCTGTTTCAGTTATCACCCATCATGCCTTTGTATCTATACACCCAAACTAGGGGCATATTATAGAAGTCCAGATGCTATGAAGGCCTTTTTAAATGCTCTTGCACGACACAAGGGGGGGGGGTCATAATTGTCATTGGTGTGTAACGTGTGCTCATGAGTGAACCTCTTTGCACCTATGTGCTTCTGCCGATTCGGGGACAACAGACTTGTGACAGGTTTCAAACTATGTACCACCTAGCAAGTTGTGCATAATTAGATTACCCCAAACATATCACTTGGGTTGAGGTTACAGGCATCCCAGGGATCCTGCAGGCTTTCCACTGTCTTTAAAATCAGGTCTCCTGTTCTGTAGTGAAAGGCGGGCTGATAGTTTGAAACTGCTGTTCTTTGTTTCACAGCTTCACTGTTCTCAGTCCAGACACAAGTGTGTTTTATATTTACCACAGGGTCCTGGTCTCTGTTGGAAACATTCGATAAAGCACAAACTGGAACCATGTTACATTTTATATAAGAAATAATGCTGCACCTCCATGTGTAGGCTAGGTGATGGGATATGGTCCAAGTCAAGGGTGCTCAATAGGCAACAAGAGCTATGCTACCCAATAGCATTTAAAACAAGTTGACAGAGTCCACAGGGACAGCAAAACAGATACACCTAGAGCACATCAAGTTCATGAAAGGTCTGCTGTGTTGAGCAGGTCCAGCTTATTAGAGAGGTTAAATGCTCCAGATGGAGTTCTTCTAATCATAAGGGTATTTCAGTTGACAATTCACAAAAGACAAAGCCAGATAGTGATCCAGCAAATCCAAAATCACAATACAGCCGACACGTGGTTTGTCAAAAAACTACTTTTTCAAGGCTAATTCAGTAAATAAACGGTTGTATCCAAAACCAAAAAACTAGTGTATGTTTTGGAAAAGTCCTGAGATCTTATATGTGATGGAAAAGGATGACTACAATTAGATGTCAGGATGAGCAATATCAAATACCCCGGTGCCGGAGTGTAAATCGAATATAACTAAAACTCTTCTGGGGTGATTACAAATTGAGTAACTGGTGCTCCCTCTCAAATTAAACCAACCATTTACTAGCCAGGTGTTGCCTACTCTCTGGGAATCCCCCCTACAATCCCAGATTAACAAATATTGTCCAAAACAATATAATTGAGTGGCACTCCACGGTAATCCTATAACACAATATTCTAATAATTCAAATGTCCATAAGTAAAATATTCTTGCGTGAATTTAACCATAATGCTTTATTCTTCTTAGTAGTTTTCATAGCCAAAAATTTTTCATTCCATTGTTACTTCATGCTTTTCCATCCATATCATTGTCCTTTCATACTGTTCCAGTCAACACGTGTTTCGTCTGGGGAATACCCCTTGACTTCCTCAGGACTCTCTATAACAAACAACATTCAATACATAACATATAATTAAACTCACAATACATATTTTGATCAAATGACCCCTCACCATACCATTCAGTTGTGGAAACTGTGATTCAAAATATTATGACCTTCTTTTAATTTACAATTTCAAATTGCAAATCTCCTCCTCTTTTTATGTGCACAGACCAATTCATGCAAAACCAACTATATATGTCACATCACTTACACTTAGATCCCTATTAGTTGTGCATCTAATTCATTTGTATAGTCATGCTTCGTGATCTTTATGAAAATTTCCCATATATTTACTCCAAAAGAATCAAAAGAAACCATGCTTATAAGTATGAAGAGTAATAGTGACTAATACCTCGTATTGAAATAGATGATCTCATTACACAGAGATCTGTGTTTACCTAATGATCATTCAGTAGTTGTTACATTGAAATGTATAATCTGAAATTAAATAATATATTCATATTATCTATATTGACCATATCTCATTTCTACAGTTAGTGAGGTAGTATTCACCCAGTAATGCTTACCTTACTATTTGTATTAGCAATATGATTTTAATATGGATGCCCCTAGTGTGAAAGTAGCATATCCTTTCACACTAGGGGCATTCATATTAAAATCATATTGAGATATGGTCAATATAGATAATATGAATATATTATTTAATTTCAGATTGAATTGAATGATCATTAGCCTTCCCCTGAACCCAGATTTCCAGTCTCCTAGGGTTTGAATTGCAGTTGCAGATGGTTGTTGGAAATTATAATATTCCTGTTGGGCAAAACCAGGAAGTATGTAAAGTACATATCTGTCACAAGAGAGAGACTTACTGACCGATGAACCTCCTAAACATTCTAAACACCAGCCCCAGTGAGAAAAACATTCTAAACACCAACTTCATTGGGCAAAGGTTTTCTGAGGGAGGTTTTTCTCCAGCCGCCATGGCTGCATGCACTCAGGGACCCTTAGATGCAGAGATCGCAGCACCTTGTTAGCACAAGACTAGCCTAAGGGCAGGAGTGTGAAATGCAGGGAAGACTCAGAGCTCCTTTGGACCATTTTGAATTGATGATTTTGGGGACAGTTTTCATGTTAATGCCGGAGAAAGTATGAAAAACTATGGGCATTGCTGAGAACTACTGGATTAGTCAGGTAAGTTAGCCTATCCACCTCTGGAAAAATGACTGCTGCTCAGTCTGAAGACAACACTAGAGGTTGTGGAAGAAATACTCCTGTCACTTGAGGAAGAATTGAAGGGTTACGTCCTTTCCCATAGATCTACAGAACTGAAACAATTCTCATATGCCAGAAGATCTCGCCTTCTATTGTCCACATGGATATCTTTTGAAGTTGGAACAAAGGCAACAGTTGCTGTACCCTAAACCTTTACCATCGTTGCGAAGTACAAAGAGGACCCGAAAACAGAACCTACATCCTTGGGAAAAAAACAGCAGCACCAGTTGGGATTGGACATTTAGATGTGGTCCTCGAGTTGGGGGTCTAACGAGCATATCCTCCCTTAAAACCCACAGCTGGTTTCTAAAACACTATCCTTGAGTGTTGGAGATACTAGGAACGTTAGAACCAGACACACTTTTATTTTCCAGAGTGTATTTTGAAACATGGGTACTTAGTAGAAGTGCACAAAGCTCTGTTTTTGGACAGAGAAATGTTTCCTAAAAACTGCTTTAAAAACGTTTTGATAATGATCTTTGGTTAGTTTCAGTGCTGAAAGCAGTCCTCGAAGGGCTGTTTGTTGAAAAGCCCAAGCAAAGCATTGTTACCCTGGACTCCCATCTACCAGAACCTGTTTTATATACAAATAAGTCCTCAAATTAATTTTCACATCTCCCCTGATTCCTTCATCAGATTTCCGTCTTTTTCTCACAATTTCGATCATTAATATGTTTAACTAATTTGGAGTGGCAGTTGAATCTTGTTCATTTGTTCACATTAATCTGTTAGGTGGTGCAGCTATTTATATTTTATATGCATTTTCTCCGGGGAAGCTTGTCTCTTAGGACACAGAATTCCTCACAGAAACCTGTGTTTACCTTTTAGGCACTAGTTGTTTGACGCATTTTACCATTGGGCCATTTGCGGCGGTAAAATGCATTTTGGCATGTACGTGTTGATAACTTGCTACTGACTCTTATTTTGCTTTTGCGATTTGGTATTAGGGAGGGGCGCATTTAGGGCATCCCTTCCTAATACCAAAATTACACTGGCTTGTATGAATGTTTTGCAACTGGAATGCGGTTCTAAAGCATTCATACTTTACCAACTCTGTGAAGGAGGTGTAGCAATTCGCAAATAGAAAGGAGTTTGTGACTGGGGGCACCAACATTTTTTAATAGCAGGTTATTGGTCCCAGGAAACACTGTCTCTTAAAAAATGAAAAGGAGACTTTTCATTTTTTTGTTTGACATGCATCCTGTTTTTCTTTAAGGAAAACGGACTGCATTTAAAAAAGAACTGCTTTATTTAACAAGCAGTCACATACACAGTGGTGTGCTGACCCCCAGCACGAGACCATCCCTGTGAGTGCTGGCCCTTCCTAGTGGGTTGCAAATTGCGACCTGCCTCATGAATATTAATGATGCAGGTCCCTTGCGACCTCTTTGGGAATAATAAATAGTATCTCAAACTTTGTTGTATACCAGAATTTGCGACTCACAGTTTGTGAATCGCTAAAATGTGCAAATTGTGAGTCCCAACCTCTGAAGGTCATACATCTGGCATTAGATGTGAAAGGTCCACCACTGCTCACACCAAGATTAAGGCTACTCGCCTCTAGTTGTCAATCTCATTCCCTACAAATATTTCTGTTATTTATTTTGCCTGCCTGTAGTGGGCTGCTGTCAAAACGTACAGCAAGTTGAATGCTAGTGTGCACCTCCTTGAGCACAGATCTCATGTTTTCACCTCTTTAAGATATATATCATTCCCACACATTCAACAATGGGTGTTTTTTGGGTTTACATTGATGGTGCTCTGTTCCCAAATTCACTGTATTGTCAGAGATTGATCTACGTTTGTTTTAAATGAACATTTGGAAATTGGATGTATGCTCTGCTGTCATCTTTGTTGTGGGAGATGTGCATATACAAAAAAGAAGTGCCAGCAACAAGAACCTTTTGAGTAGCCCAAAAGCTATCCTTGTACATGAGAGATAATTGCCACCCATGCCACTGCACATACGCTTGTGAGTCCTATTTAAAACCAGCCCGCTGGTTGAACCGTTCTGTGATCAGTTCTCCAAGGCATGAAAGTGTGATTCTTTAGTGGGGAGTCAGCATAACATTTTAGAGGCTGTTTCTCGTCAGAGCAAAAATATGTTATACAGTAGCTTCTGTGACCATCCTATGCAGAAATTAGCACTCAACAGGTTTTTTTCAGGAGATCTTTGTTTCCGCTATGTTGGTTTGGTATATATGATTGCTTGTTTCATACTCTGTGCCAGAAACAAGGTCACACGTTCACTTTTAAAGACAATTTCTACTGCCACAGAAAAAACCCAGGTCCTCCCTCATCTCTATTGATCAGCGTGAAAGTAGCGACGTTGCCTATTTCAGCAGACAACTGATGAAAATAATAAAATATTACTTTTTTTTATCAGTCACTTAACTACCATTGTAACCATCATTTCATATATTTTTCTAACTTTACAAGAGTAAGTCTTCTGTACTTCATGCACAGCAACAGATATTGTCCGTGGTAACGTTAGAGAACGTTTACATATGTGTAAACCATTGGACCAACCCGAAAAATAGATAAGATTATCACTGATCATGACTGCGTTAAATTTAAACTAGGAGCAGTCAAATAATAATCAAGGGAACGTAAACGTCAGACTATTCCAACAGGTCCTTATCCGCAAGTTTGCATCACACACCAGTAACTTGTTCTTAATTAAGGCCTGCACTGGATTGGCTTTTTAATCAATGGTATTGAAAAAGAGCAGAGTATGTAATTAGACATTCAAAGGAGTTTTAAGGAAATTGACTAAAACCTCAATCCATCTTTCTTTGTGGGGAGATTGTTATGCTGTGACATTCTGGAGAAATTCAATCAGAATAATGCACTGAGGCCATTCATTTACAACACTGGGACAACAATGACAACCATCTGTCAACGTTTTTGTAATGTTCGAAAGTATAATGTAGACCTGTATGTTTAATAGTACTTGTTTTTAAAGACAGGGCTCCAGATATGTTTTGTGATTTCTTGCGAATTACATTCTCTATTTGGCTGCCGTTGGTGCTCTGCCCATATGTTTTCATTGAATTTCTTTACTTTTTTAGTTTATATTTAATCAAGAACAATTATCATAGTGAAATGTAAAGAAAACAACACATAGTATGTGAAGAGACACGTTCTGGATTCATTACTCTTGCAAACCTGTAATTGAAAAGTACAAACGTATCATTTCTTGGTGCCCATTGACATGTCTGTATTTGGTGAGCTTGTTTAGAAGAGCTGCCTGATGATGGTGGCTAGCTAGGTACATCTTCTCGTTCCTCCGCCAAAGCTTGTTAAAGTTTCAAATTACCTCGAGAGGGTGCCAAGTAAGCTAACATCACGAATACTGCAATGGCAACATAACCTCACTTTTCTCAAAGAGATCCGGCTCTTTCCACAGTTACTGTGCTTTGCTATTGAAACGCTTAGTTTGCAGAATATATGAACCTGTAAAGCCTCTTGGGGCATTCACTAATAACATTTGGTTACTCATATTGGTCATATTCTATTCCCTTCGGTTGTTAAATGTGAAGTAGTGCTTTGAATTGAGAAGAGTAGCAGAGGCAAGGTAACAGTTACTTACCTACAGTCCTTGTTTTTTTCAGATTATCTTTGAAATGAAAATGAGATAAATATGTATAGCCCCATCACCTTCCACAGATGGATGACATCGTATTTTTTTGTAATGTGCATACATTAGATGATCTAACCTTGATTTTTTCTACTGAAACTATTTGTGAAAAATATGACAAAATCCATAATTACTGCAGCCACTATTTGGCCAGAGGCATAACAGTGCCATAACGCAAGCCAGTTGCAATCCATTTATCCTTAATGGGCCCTCAACCCTTCGGGGAGCCTCTTTGAACCCAATACCAATGATTATCTGTGAGTTAAGGGATACTCAGGGGCGTCTCGGCGGCCCCATCATTGTGTGTCACACCACTGTGGCATACATGCATTTGTACAATATATCGTCATTTATAACTACAGTTGTCTCACTGTCTAACTAGGCCTTTCAAAATGAAAGCTTTCAAGTGCATAAGTGATTTGCAATTACGTTATCAGCAGAATTAGATGCCTCATGATGCCTGGCAGGATGTCCTTCATGCAGACCTGCTTGCTAAAACTATCAGCTGTGTAGAGATATCATTTAAATGTGAGTGAAAAAATGCAGAGATGCTAAAAGGAAGTATCTTGGACACCTAAGTGCCCCTGTAAAATTAGGGAGTGGCCCTCAAGCCAGAGTTGGCAGATTCCAAAGAAGAGTTGATTGCCAATCCTTCCTGGCTATTTGGTTAATTTTTGAGCTGCAGAAATGTGTGACCTCTATTATAGTTGAGTATCTAGAATACTGCCTCACAAATGTGACATGTTCCATCAGCTGCATAACAAGTTCATAATAGCCTACGGCATTTTTAATATAGCAGTGGAGATATCTGCCACATTTTGACTGAGAACCCGAATTAGAACCTTAGTCTTATAGCCAGCTCACTTGAAAACTGTAGTGGGCTAATGGGTAATAAGATAGTCCTTTTGCCTGTTAGGTTTAATGAGGGAATGGTTCGCAATCAAGCTCGGTGTATTTAACATCTCCTACTGAAACTGAAAAGCGTTGTAGGTCTCCTCATTCTAACACAGTATCTCCGTTTGTGGCCACCAGATACATAAGAGAGAAATGTTTGGATGTCATGTCTGTGATTACCGTCTAGCTTATAATTTGTTCATGCAACCCCTCAACATTTGTAAATTCTTGCATGTTGTAGGTCTACGACTTGAATAGATGTGTGACTTTTACAAAAATCACAGTTACCAAAAACCTAAAATGTTTTAGCTTTTCCTGAGAAATACATGATTGCCCTGCGCATATCAAACACCTGTAGGCCTATGGTACACATTATTGTGAAATTGAAAATGTAAGTTTTTTCTTATGTGAATTCTCCACTTCTCGCAGGGTGTTGAATGCACTTTCCTATCATTACAACACCACTTACTAGCGGTTGATTTTGCAGATGTTCGGAAATCTAGCTGCTTGGATCACAGACATTGCAAATAAATAAACTCAACATTTGTAGATCTCCCATGGACATGCTCACTTTCCTCGTGTAGTTGTCAGATAGCACGTTTTGAGAATTTCCAATAATCATAAGTGACATCTAAGTATGTGTAATCTGCCCCCTCTCTATCTGCCCTTGTGCCACCCATTGTCTCTTGAACAGTTGCCCAAATGAGAGATAGTTCATTGTAACTCTGGTGAGGTCTGTCTCAGTGTTTTAGAAACAAAAAGTGGCATGCAAAGTATTATGCTGTCAAATGGATTAAAGCTCCACGTGCCTCTGTTTGCAGCAACAACTACATTAAATTAATGGAAAAGAACTCAATAATTTGTGCATTGATTAATTTGTAAACATTTTCCTTGAATTGCACTTCAAGAATGATTGTTGATTGTATTGGGGAACCGTTCCAATAATTAAATGTTTTTGGGGAGTGATGGGAGAGGAACGGTAGACCAACAGAGGGTGGGGGAAATAAACACCACAAGAGGAGCCTCAAGGGGAGAACTATAATTTATAAAAATGGAGAATCAGAAAGGAAGCAACATACAAGCTGAGGAGAAGGTTTAGGAATGTGAGGGCAAACAGTACACAAGGGAGGGAACAAGAAAACACATTATCTCCCATTGAGTGTTGAAAATAAAAGAAACAAGTAGTTTCCTGAACGAAAGCCATTTCGGCAGTGGAAGGATACAAGTAAAGTAGTCAAAACACTGTGATACCGAAATGTTCCTATGTGAGATGAACAGAAGAATAGAAAGGAATGATATCACATCTAAAGTATGTTGGTGCGTTAGACAGAGCTCTCCAGTTATGGTCTGACTCAAATCTTACTCACTGACCCTTCTAGTATGGCCCCTCTATACCCGTTTGACGCAGTAGATTTGGCCAAGAAATAGCTAAAGTTGTTTATAACAGAGGCTTAAAAAGATCTCTGATATGTACAAGAGAAAAAGTAGAGTGTAAAGGCAAAGAGAGAGCTGAAGACTAAATAGATCTATTAAAGTAGACAGACAAATAATGTCTGGTAGAGCCCAAAATACCCCATTAGGCTGCCCGTGGTGATTTATGAATGTATCTGTACTTACATAGCATAGTGAGAGATTTGTGCTGATGCATCATTAACCATTTGCATGGGCATTTGGTTCACTGGTTGCTATTAAATTGTGTTCTCAGTATTTTGATTACATATATATGGGCATTTGTGGATATGATTATTCATTTAAGGTGCTTTGGACAGGCAAAGAAATAAATCTGGGCATTTGTTGGTTGTGCATATGACCGTCAAGGCTGTGCCTTAGCACAGGCTTCTCCAAGTGATTTTTAAGCTTGATCTAGTCGTATGATAGCTATAGCAATGCATTGCAGGGTGTTATTGATCTTGTTCTGGACTGTAAATGACCAGTGTGTTTTTGAATTGGAACACATAGTTTATCTTTTTTTCCTCTTCAGCAGTGCCGTTTCCTGTGATATCAATATCATAAAGGACAAATGATTAATTACAGTTTCTCAATTTCTTATGTTGTTTTGATTTTTTTTGAGTGTATAAATTCTTTATTTGGCTTAAAACCTTGAAAGTATAAAACAGAGATAAACTATCCAATGGTTCATAGAAATAATCTATTACATGAGGTATTCCCACACAATGTTCTTAATTCACCACATTTCATATTTTCAAAGCCCTCCTAACGTGGATCGATACAACTTCCCTAACGCTTAATACAACTTTTCTCTTCCTCCTAATTTTACAAAGTGCGTTGTGCATACCCCTTTATCCAATTAGATTTCTAATAAAACCAGAGTTCTTCTAACTTACATATAGCCCACACCTAGATAAAATGGCTTTGCTTTTGCTTTAACCTACATATCATAATAAGGCAGATATCATATATTACAGTCATTCAATATAACTTTAAAAGCAGTCAATTTGTAAACTCTTCATTTATCTAAGGAAATATCATCTCTTATTCGTAGCTTCACATACTGCTTTTTGCGGGAGCCCTGCTAAAACCCCTCTGTAGGAGGCTGGACTGGCTTGTAGTGAGTACCAAGGGGTACTTACACCTTGCACCAGGCCCAGGTATCCCTTATTAGTGTAGAGGGGTGTCTAGCAGCTTAGGCTGATAGAAAAGGTAGCTTAGCAGAGCAGCTTAGGCTGAACTAGGAGACGAGTGAAGCACCTACAGTACCACTAGTGTCATATGCACAATATCATAAGAAAACACAATACACAGATATACTAAAAATAAAGGTACTTTATTTTTATGACAATATGCCAAAGTATCTCAGTGAGTACCCTCAGTATGAGGATAGCAAATATACACAAGATATATGTACACAATACCAAAATATGCAGTAATAGCAATAGAAAACAGTGCAAACAATGTATAGTCACAATAGGATGCAATGGGGGCACATAGGGATAGGGGCAACACAAACCATATACTCTAGAAGTGGAATGCGAACCACGAATGGACCCCAAACCTATGTGATCTCGTAGAGGGTCGCTGGGACTGTAAGGAAACAGTGAGGGTTAGAAAATACCCACCCCAAGACCCTGAAAAGTGGGTGCAAAGTGCACCTAAGTTCCCCAAAGAGCACAGAAGTCGTGATAGGGGAATTCTGCAGGAAAGACCAACACCAGCAATGCAACAACGATGGATTTCCAGACGAGAGTACCTGTGGAGCAAGGGGACCAAGTCCAAAAGTCACGATCAAGTCGGGAGTGGGCAGATGCCCAGGATATGCCAGCTGTGGATGCAAAGGAGCTGCCACTGGATGGTAGAAGCTGAGGATTCTGCACGAACGACAAGGGCTAGAAACTTCCCCTTTGGAGGATGGGTGTCCCACGTCGTGAAGAGTCGTGCAGAAGTGTTTTCCCGCAGAAAGACCGCAAACAAGCCTTGCTAGCTGCAAAGCTCGCGGTTAGGGTTTTTGGATGCTGCTGTGGCCCAAGAGTGACCACGATTTCACCAATTGCGTCAGGGGACAGAGGAGGCGCCCAGAAAGATAAGGAGCCCTCTCAGAAGCAGGCAGCACCCGCAGAAGTGCCGGAACAGGCACTACAAAGTGGAGTGAAACGGTGCTCACCCAAAGTTGCACAAGAGAGTCCCACGCCGCCGGACGACAACTCAGGAGGTCGTGCAATGCAGGTTAGAGTGCCGTGGACCCAGGCTTGGCTGTGCACAAAGGAAATCTTCGTGGAGTGCACAGGAGCCGGAGTAGCTGCAAAACACGTGGTTCCCAGCAATGCAGTCTGGCATGGGGAGGCAAGGACTTACCTCCACCAAACTTGGACTGAAGAGTCACTGGACTGTGGGAGTCACTTGGACAGAGTTGCTGAGTTCAAGGGAACTCGCTCGTCGTGCTGAGAGGAGACCCAGAGGACCAGTGATGCAGTTCTTTGGTGCCTGCGGTTGCAGGGAGAAGATTCCGTCGACCCACGGGAGATTTCTTCGGAGCTTCTAGTGCAGAGAGGAGGCAGACTACCCCCACAGCATGCACCACCAGGAAAACATTCGAGAATGCGGCTGGATCAGCGTTACAGTGTCGCAGTAGTCGTCGTTGCTACTTTGTTGCAGTTTTGCAGGCTTCCAGCGCGGTCAGCAGTCGATTCCTTGGCAGAAGGTGAAGAGAGAGATGAAGAGGAACTCTGATGAGCTCTTGCATTCGTTACCTAAAGAATTCCCCAAAGCAGAGACCCTAAATAGCCAGAAAAGAGGGTTTGGCTACTTAGGAGAGACGATAGGCTAGCAACACCTGAAGGAGCCTATCAGAAGGAGTCTCTGACATCACCTGCTGGCCCTGTCCACTCAGAGCAGTCCAGTGTGCCAGCAGCACCTCTGTTTCCAAGATGGCAGAGGTCTGGAGCACACTGGAGGAGCTCTGGGCACCTCCCAGGGGAGGTGCAGGTCAGGGGAGTGGCCACTCCCCTTTCCTTTGTCCAGTTTCACGCCAGAGCAGGGCTGGGGGATCCCTGAACCGGTGTAGACTGGCTTATGCAGAGATGGGCACCATCTGTGCCCATCAAAGCATTTCCAGAGGCTGGGGGAGGCTACTCCTCCCCAGCCCTGTCACCTTATTCCAAAGGGAGAGGGTGTAACACCCTCTCTCTGAGGAAGTCCTTTGTTCTGCCTTCCTGGGCCAAGCCTGACTGGACCCCAGGAGGGCAGAAACCTGTCTGAGGGGTTGGAAGCAGCAGCAGCTGCAGTGAAACCCCGGGAAAGGCAGATTGGCAGTACCCGGGTCTGTGCTAGAGACCCAGGGAATCATGGGATTGTCTCCCCAATACCAGGATGGCATTGGTGGGGCAATTCCATGATCTTAGACATGTTACATGGCCATATTCAGAGTTACCATTGTGAAGCTACACATAGGTAGTGACCTATATGTAGTGCACGCGTGTAATGGTGTCCCCACACTCACAAAGTCCGGGGAATTGGCCCTGAACAATGTGGGGGCACCTTGGCTAGTGCCAGGGTGCCCACACATTAAGTAACTTAGCACCCAACCTTTACCAGGTAAAGGTTAGACATATAGGTGTCTTATAAGTTACTTAAGTGCAGTGTAAAATGGCTGTGAAATAACGTGGGCGTTATTTCACTCAGGCTGCAGTGGCAGGCCTGTGTAAGAATTGTCAGAGCTCCCTATGGGTGGCAAAAGAAATGCTGCAGCCCATAGGAGTCTCCTGGAACCCCAATACCCTGGGTACCTCAGTACCATATACTAGGGAATTATAAGGGTGTTCCAGTATGCCAATGTAAATTGGTAAAATTGGTCACTAGCCTGTTAGTGACAATTTGGAAAGAAATGAGAGAGCATAACCACTGAGGTTCTGATTAGCAGAGCCTCAGTGAGACAGTTAGTCATAACACAGGTAACACATACAGGGCACACTTATGAGCACTGGGGCCCTGGCTGGCAGGGTCCCAGTGACACATACATCTAAAACAACATATATACAGTGAAATATGGGGGTAACATGCCAGGCAAGATGGTACTTTCCTACACAACCCCCTCCCCCCCCCCCCCAAACGAAGGACAATAAGACTATCCATGACCTGATGAGTCTTCATTGTCTAAGTGGAAATATCTGGAGAGTCCATCTGCATTGGAGTGGGTACTCCCAGGTCTATGTTCCACTGTATAATTCATTTCCTGTAGGGATATGGACCACCTCAATAATTTAGGGTTTTCACCTTTCATTTGTTTTAGCCAAAGTAGAGGTTTGTGGTCTGTCTGAACAATGAAGTGAGTGCCAAACAGGTATGGCCTCAACTTCTTCAGTGCCCAGACCACAGCAAAGGCCTCCCTCTCTATGGCAGACCAACGCTTTTCTCTAGGGGTCAACCTCCTGGTGATAAAAGCAACAGGTTGATCCTGGCCCTCAGAATTATGTTGTGATAAGACTGCCCGTACCCCTAATTCAGATGCATCAGTTTGGACAATGAATTTTTTGGAGTAACAGGGGCTTTTCAGGACAGGTGCAGAGCACATGGCCTGCTTCAGCTCTTCAAAAGCTTTCTGACAGCTAGCTGTCCACAATACCGTTTTAGGCATTTTCTTGGAGGTGAGGTCATTAAGAGGGGCTGCAATGGAGCCAATAGTTCTTTATGAACCTCCTGTAATACCCAGTGAGGCCTAAGAAGGCTCTCACCTGGGTCTGAGTTGTAGGGGGAACCCAATGTATAATAGTTTGGATTTTCCCCTGAAGTGGTGCAATCTGTTCTTCACCTACCAGTTGTCCCAGATAAACCACCTTCCCCTGCCCTATCTGGCACTTTGAAGCCTTGATAGTGAGGCCTGCCTTTTGCAGGGCCTCCAAAACTTTCCATAGGTGGACCAGGTGATCATCCAGGCTGGAGCTAAAGACAGCTATATCATCTAGATATGCTGCACTAAAAGCTTCCAGCCCTTGCACGACTGTATTCACCATCCTCTGAAAAGTGGCAGGTGCATTTTTCAATCCAAAAGGCACTATTGTGAATTGGTAATGGCCTCCAATGGTTGAAAATTCAGTTTTTGCTTTTGCATCTTCTGATAACTTGATCTGCCAATACCCTGCAGTCAAATCAAAAGTGCTTAGATACTTGGCAGATGCCAGTGTATCTATTAGCTCATCTGCCCTGGGTATAGGGTGAGCATCAGTTTTGGTTACTTGGTTGAGACCTCTATAGTCTACACAAAACCACATTTCCTTCTTTCCATCCTTGGAATGAGGTTTTGGTACAAGTACCACAGGAGAGGCCCATGGACTTTCAGAATGCTCAACCACTCCCAGTTCAAGCATTTTCTGCACTTCTTGCTTTATGCAGTCTCTGACATGGTCAGGCTGCCTATAGATCTTACTTTTGACAGGCAAGCTGTCTCCAGTATCTATAGTGTGCTCACACCAAGAAGTGGTGCCTGGCACAGTAGAGAAGAGTTCAGAAAACTGACCCAGGAGATTTATGCAGTGGCCTTTCTGCTCAGCAGTAAGACAATCTGCCAAAACTACACCTTCCACTAGAGCATCTTGTTCTGTGGAAGAGAAGAGATCAGGGAGAGGGTCACTCTCTTCTTCCTGTCCCTCATCTGTTGCCATGAGCAGGGTGAGATCAGCCCTGTCATAGTAGGGTTTCAGGCGATTGACATGGAGCACCCTAAGGGGACTCCTGGCAGTTCCTAAGTCAACTAAGTAGGTGACTTCACCCTTCTTTTCAACAATTATGTGGGGTCCACTCCATTTGTCTTGGAGTGCTCTTGGTGCCACAGGCTCCAAGACCCACACTTTCTGCCCTGGTTGGTACTGAACCAAAACAGCCTTCTGGTCATGACATTGCTTTTGGAGCTCTTGGCTGGCCTGAAGGTTTTTACTGGCCTTTTTCATGTACTCAGCCATCCTAGATCTGAGGCCAAGTACATAGTCCACTATGTCTTGCTTTGGAGCTTTTAAAGGCTGTTCCCAACCCTCCTTAACAAGTGTTAGAGGACCTCTCACAGGGTGTCCAAATAGGAGTTCAAAGGGGCTGAAGCCCACTCCTTTTTGGGGTACCTCCTTGTAAGCAAAAAGGAGGCAAGGTAACAGGATATCCCATCTCCTGCGGAGTTTTTCAGGGAGTCCCATAATCATGCCTTTGAGAGTTTTGTTAAATCTCTCCACCAGTCCATTTGTTTGTGGATGATAGGGTGTGGTGAACTTGTATGTAACACCACACTCCTTCCACATGGCCTTTAAGTAAGCAGACATGAAATTGCTTACCCTGTCTGATACCACCTCTTTTGGGAAGCCCACCCTGGAAAAGATTCCCAGGAGGGTCTTTGCCACTGCAGGAGCTGTAGTGGTCCTTAGAGGAATTGTTTCAGGATATCTGGTGGCATGGTCCACTACCACCAAGATAAACCTATTGCCTGAAGCAGTAGGAGGGTCAAGGGGGCCAACTATGTCAACACCTACCCTTTCAAAGGGAACCCCAACCACAGGCAGTGGGATAAGGGGTGCCTTTGGAGTGCCACCTGTCTTGCCACTAGCTTGACAGGTTTCACAGGACTTACAAAATTCTTTTGTGTCCTCTGACATTCTAGGCCAATGAAACAAGGGAACAAGCCTGTCCCAAGTTTTCATTTGCCCCATATGTCCAGCTAAGGGAATGTCGTGGGCTAGAGTTAGGAGGAACTTTCTGTACTCCTGAGGAATCACCAATCTCCTGGCAGCTCCAGGTTTTGGATCCCTTGCTTCAGTGTACAAGAGGTTGTCCTCCCAGTAAACTCTGTGAAAGTCACTGACATCCCCATTTGCTTGTTTGATAGCTTGCTGCCTTAGACCCTCTAGTGTGGGACAGGTATGCTGTGCCACACTCAGCTCCTCCCTGGCAGGCCCCCCTTCACCCAAAAGCACAGCAGTGTCTGCTTCCAGCTCCTCTGGTGTAGGTTCTGTACAGGGTGGACATTCTTCTTCCTCTGAAGTAGAATCCACTGTAGAGGGAGGGATAGTAGGTAGTGATTTACTTCTACTAGCCCTAGCTTTAGGGAGCACTTGGTCCATTCTTCCAGGATCCAAGTCACCCTGTCCTTTTTGCTTTTTGGCCTGAGCCCTGCTTAAAGCACAAATATGCCCTGGAATGCCCAGCATTGCTGCATGGGCCTCCAACTCCACATCTGACCAAGCTGATGTCTCTAAATCATTTCCTAGTAGACAGTCTACAGGTAAATCTGAGGCAACCACAACTTTCTTTGGACCAGTAACCCCCCCAGTTGAGATTTACAACAGCCATGGGGTGGCTAAGTGTGTTGTTGTGAGCATCGGTTACTAGATACTGGTGACCAAGTAGGTGTTGTTCAGGGTGGACCAGTTTCTCTATTACCATTGTAACACTGGCACCTGTGTCCCTGTAGGCCTGAACCTCAACACCATTTATTAGGGGTAGTTGCTTCTACTTATCCATGTTAAGGGGACAAGCAACCAAGGTGGCTAAATCAATAGCCCCCTCAGAGACTAACACAGCCTCTGTGGTCTCCCTAGCAAGACCAACCCCAACTAAGTTACCAAAAGTGAGCCTAGCTACTCCCTTGGATTGGCTATTAGTAGGTTTGCTCCCACCACCACTGCTATTACTAGGGCCACTAGGTGTAGCAGCAGGGGTTGTAGTGGTAGGAGGCTTGGTGCTTTTCTTTGGACAACTGGGATCTGTTGTCCAATGGCCTTTTATTTTACATAAATAGCACCATGGTTTCTTTTCTTTGTTTTGATTTGAAGAGGATTTGGGCCCACCACCCCCACCAGAGTGTTTTTGTGGGCCTGATGAAGACTCCTTTTTAGATTTGTCCCCACCCTTGTCAGAAGACTTACCATCTTTCTTCTTGCCATCTTTGTCACCCCCTGTATGAACTTTTCTGTTCACCCTTGTTCTGACCCATTTGTCTGCCTTCTTTCCCAATTCTTGGGGAGAGGTCAGATCAGAGTCCACCAGATACTGGTGTAACAAATCAGACACACAATTATTAAGAATATGCTCTCTCAGGATTAAGTTATACAGGCTTTCATAATCAGTAACTTTACTGCCATGTAACCACCCCTCCAAGGCCTTCACTGAATGGTCAACAAAGTCTACCCAGTCTTGTGAAGACTCCTTTTTGGTTTCTCTGAACTTCATCCTGTACTGTTCAGTGGTTAAGCCATAACCATCTAGGAGTGCATTCTTAAGAACTTTGAAATCATTGGCCTCGCTTTCCTTTACACTAAGGAGCCTATCCCTACCCTTTCCACTGAAAGATAGCCATAGGATAGCAGCCCACTGCCTTTGAGGGACATCCTGTACAACACAAGCCCTCTCAAGTGCAGCAAACCACTTGTTAATGTCATCCCCCTCCTTGTAAGGGGGAACTATCTTATGCAGATTCCTAGAATCATGCTCTTTTGCAGGATGACTATTTGGAATACTGCTGCTGCCACCATGGGTTTCTAAACCCAATTTCTGTCTTTGTCTTTCTATTTCCAAGGACTGCCTTTCAAATCCAGCTGTTGCTTCTTGAGCTTCAGCCTGGATTGTTCCACTCTAAATCTATTGAGCTCCATTTCTAACACTCTGTCATCAGGGTGGGTGGGTAGGGCATGTCTTGAAACAGAAGAATGGTGAGAATGAACAGAAGGAGACCTGGCCCTAACAGGTGTCACACTAACATTCTGTCCTACAGAAGTGATACTTCTACTATTATGAGAAACAACACTATTACTGTGATGTGAGACAACACTTTTACTGTGATGTGAATTCATATCAGTACCAGCCATGCTAGGGTGCTTGCTAGGGGGCAGGTTGGAAAGCTTCCCTCCCACATCTTTTGCTAGGGGTGCCCCAGAATCAGAGTGGGAACCATCAGCTAATTTCTCACCAGAAGTGCCACCTAAGGTCTTATCTTGTTCAATGAGTATATTAACCAACAGTTGTCTTGAGGGATTCTTCCCTACCCCTAAACCTCTATCTACACAGAGACTCCTTGCTTCCTTCCAGCTAAGGTTGTCATAAGCTATGTTGGACAGATCAAGAGTTTGGCCTGTACCAGACATTTTAGACAGTGTTTAAGGGATAGAAAAAGTGAGAAAAAAGTTTTTCAGAACTTTTGGAAAGACAGAAAAAAAACTTTTAAAACTTTTTAAGAACTTTTTAGAAAGTTTAGAGGTACTTTTCAGCACTTAGAAAAGAAGTGAGAGAAGAAAAGCAAAACTTTTCGGTTAGGTGTACATACACTGACCTTGTTTTGTATATTTTTCTCTTATGAAAAGTACAATGACAAAAGTGGTAAGTAGTTGCAAAGTACTTATCCCACCGCTGCACAACTAATGTAGGAGGCTGGACTGGCTTGTAGTGAGTACCAAGGGGTACTTACACCTTGCACCAGGCCCAGGTATCCCTTATTAGTGTAGAGGGGTGTCTAGCAGCTTAGGCTGATAGAAAAGGTAGCTTAGCAGAGCAGCTTAGGCTGAACTAGGAGACGAGTGAAGCACCTACAGTACCACTAGTGTCATATGCACAATATCATAAGAAAACACAATACACAGATATACTAAAAATAAAGGTACTTTATTTTTATGACAATATGCCAAAGTATCTCAGTGAGTACCCTCAGTATGAGGATAGCAAATATACACAAGATATATGTACATGTACACAATACCAAAATATGCAGTAATAGCAATAGAAAACAGTGCAAACAATGTATAGTCACAATAGGATGCAATGGGGGCACATAAGGATAGGGGCAACACAAATCATATACTCTAGAAGTGGAATGCGAACCATGAATGGACCCCAAACCTATGTGACCTCATAGAGGGTCGCTGGGACTGTAAGGAAACAGTGAGGGTTAGAAAAATAGCCCACCCCAAGACTCTGAAAAGTGGGTGCAAAGTGCACCTAAGTTCCCCAAAGAGCACAGAAGTCGTGATAGGGGAATTCTGCAGGAAAGACCAACACCAGCAATGCAACAACGATGGATTTCCAGACGAGGGTACCTGTGGAGCAAGGGGACCAAGTCCAAAAGTCACGATCAAGTCGGGAGTGGGCAGATGCCCAGGATATGCCAGCTGTGGATGCAAAGGAGCTGCCACCGGATGGTAGAAGCTGAGGATTCTGCATGAACGACAAGGGATAGAAACTTCCCCTTTGGAGGATGGATGTCCCACGTCGTGAAGAGTCGCGCAGAAGTGTTTTCCCGCAAAAAGACTGCAAACAAGCCTTGCTAGCTGCAAAGCTCGCGGTTAGGGTTTTTGGATGCTGCTGTGGCCCAGGAGGGACCAGGATGTCACCAATTGCGTCAGGGGACAGAGGGGGCGCCCAGCAAGACAAGGAGCCCTCTCAGAAGCAGTCAGCACCAGCAGAAGTGCCGGAACAGGCACTACAAAGTGGAGTGAAACGGTGCTCACCCGAAGTTGCACAAGAGAGTCCCACGCCGCCGGAGGACAACTCAGGAGGTCGTGCAATGTAGGTTAGAGTGCAGTGGACCCAGGCTTGGCTGTGCACAAAGGAAATATTCGTGGAGTGCACAGGAGCCGGAGTAGCTGCAAAACACGTGGTTCCTGGCAATGCAGTCTGGCGTGGGGAGGCAAGGACTTACCTCCACCAAACTTGGACTGAAGAGTCACTGGACTGTGGGAGTCACTTGGACAGAGTTGCTGAGTTCAAGGGAACTCGCTCGTCGTGCTGAGAGGAGACCCAGAGGACCGGTGATGCAGTTCTTTGGTGCCTGCGGTTGCAGGGGGAAGATTCCATCGACCCACGGGAGATTTCTTTGGAGCTTCTAGTGCAGAGAGGAGGCAGACTACCCCCACAGCATGCACCACCAGGAAAACAGTTGAGAATGCGGCTGGATCAGCGTTAGTGTCGCAGTAGTCGTCGTTGCTACTTTGTTGCAGTTTTGCAGGCTTCCAGCGCGGTCAGCAGTCGATTCCTTGGCAGAAGGTGAAGAGAGAGATGCAGAGGAACTCTGATGAGCTCTTGCATTCGTTATCTAAAGAATTCCCCAAAGCAGAGACCCTAAATAGCCAGAAAAGAGGGTTTGGCTACTTAGGAGAGAGGATAGGCTAGCAACACCTGAAGGAGCCTATCAGAAGGAGTCTCTGACGTCACCTGCTGGCCCTGTCCATTCAGAGCAGTCCAGTGTGCCAGCAGCACCTCTGTTTCCAAGATGGCAGAGGTCTGGAGCACACTGGAGGAGCTCTGGGCACCTCCCAGGGGAGGTGCAGGTCAGGGGAGTGGTCACTCCCCTTTCCTTTGTCCAGTTTCGCGCCAGAGCAGGGCTGGGGGATCCCTGAACCGGTGTAGACTGGCTTATGCAAAGATGGGCAGCATCTGTGCCCATCAAAGCATTTCCAGAGGCTGGGGGAGGCTACTCCTCCCCAGCCCTGACACCTTATTCCAAAGGGAGAGGGTGTAACACCCTCTCTCTGAGGAAGTCCTTTGTTCTGCCTTCCTGGGCCAAGCCTGGCTGGACCCCGGGAGGGCAGAAACCTGTCTGAGGGGTTGGAAGCAGCAGCAGCTGCAGTGAAACCCCGGGAAAGGCAGATTGGCAGTACCCGGGTCTGTGCTAGAGACCCGGGGAATCATGGGATTGTCTCCCCAATACCAGGATGGCATTGGTGGGGCAATTCCATGATCTTAGACATGTTACATGGCCATATTCGGAGTTACCATTGTGAAGCTACACATAGGTAGTGACCTATATGTAGTGCACGCGTGTAATGGTGTCCCCGCACTCACAAAGTCCGGGGAATTGGCCCTGAACAATGTGGGGGCACCTTGGCTAGTGCCAGGGTGCCCACACATTAAGTAACTTAGCACCCAACCTTTACCAGGTAAAGGTTAGACATATAGGTGACTTATAAGTTACTTAAGTGCAGTGTAAAATGGCTGTGAAATAACGTGGACGTTATTTCACTCAGGCTGCAGTTGCAGGCCTGTGTAAGAATTGTCAATGCTCCCTGTGGGTGGCAAAAGAAATGCTGCAGCCCATAGGGATCTCCTGGAACCCCAATACCCTGGGTACCTCAGTACCATATACTAGGGAATTATAAGGGTGTTTCAGTATGCCAATGTAAATTGGTAAAATTGGTCACTAGCCTGTTAGTGACAATTTGGAAAGAAATGAGAGAGCATAACCACTGAGGTTCTGATTAGCAGAGCCTCAGTGAGACAGTTAGTCATAACACAGGTAACACATACAGGGCACACTTATGAGCACTGGGGCCCTGGCTGGCAGGGTCCCAGTGACACATACAACTAAAACAACATATATACAGTAAAATATGGGGGTAACATGCCAGGCAAGATGGTACTTTCCTACAACCTCGTATTTCAATTAAAAATCAGCCTAGTGCACACGCTACATTAAAAAATCTCATATCTACTAGTAACTTAAGCGCTTGATCCCGATTGATAATATTATATTCCCTAAAAATTGGTTTTAAAATCTTCTTACGCACTTCTAAAAACCAAAAACATTCCAATGACATATGTTGGACACTAGATTTTCGTTGTAGACTACATGTACATAGACTCTGATCATCCTTAAGTATGGCTTTTGCTTTAGGGTCTGTATAGCCAGGATTTAACCCGGCGCTGAACTGTAACACTGCGTCTCTTAGTCTTGGGTTAGGTAGGGCCTCTATATAGGAGAAGTTTTCAGCATTCCCTGACCCACCTACCATAGACTGGGTGGAAATGTTTCTCTCCAGGTACTCTAGATCTGCTTCTCTAGCCCTTTCATTTACCATTGTACGCAGCTCCTGCTTTGGGATTTGGCCTCCGTGCCACTGATTTCCGGATAAGCCTAAGAGGACACAAATCTTTTCTAGCCGTCCTCTCACTTGTGCTGACTAGTGTAACTCACTTGTCTTTATTTCTGCTTTACACAATCTTGCGATCTTAGAAATTCCCTCATCTCTCTGGCTCAACCAAAATTTCAATGCGGCCTGCATCCCCTAATAGGTCCATGCCATCAATTGACATTCGGCCCTTATAGCATGTATCATAGTTAAGGGAGGCAGCGATAGCATGCTTTTTACAAATTTACTTTCTTCTGTCTCCCAACTTGACTTCCCAGAGAGTGTTAGAACTTCTACCCCATATTGAAATTGAGGGGGTAACATAGCATTAAAAGCAGACACAACAGGGTGCAGGGATGGTCCTCCACCATACTTCCTGCTAAAATGTTTTTACCCGCATACTGATGTGAAAGCTTTGTTCTTTATAGCTCAATATGTTCTTTCCAACTTAATTCAGAGTCAAACCACAGGCCTAAATATTTATATATATTTTTTTTACCTTTTGTACTTTTTCTCCTCCCAAAAAGTAGGTAAATACACTCTTCTTTTTTCCTAATGCCATTATTTTCGTTTCATCCATATTTACTATCATTTTTTCCCTTTGACAGTAAGAATTAAACACATCTAATTATCTTTGTAGCCCTAGCTCAGTCATATCGACTATCACCAGGTGATCTGCATAATGTAAGCAGGAGATATGAACCCCGTTCATTTTTGGGCAAAAGCCTTTAGCCCTGTTTAGCAAGCCTGGTAAATCTGACAGAAATATAGCAAATAATAAAGGGGCCAGAACACATCCTTGGCACAAGCCATTCCTTATAGGGATCTTCTTTGAGAGTGAACCACTCATATCTAAAATTACTTGGGTGCAATTTTGTGAGAGCAGACCCTGAAGGAGAAATAATAGGTTTGAATTAACCCCCAACCGTTTTAACATATCCCGTAACAGTTTTCTATCCACCAAATCAAATGCGGCCCAAAAATTAAGAAAGTAGCAAAATAGGCATCCTCGCATTTCAATTGACATTTTTGCTAATGACCAGAGGCTGAAACAGTGGTCAATTGTCGAATTACCTTCTTTAAATCCACCTTGCTCTACCCGTATCAAGTCATTCATCTCTGCCCAGGATTTAATTTGCCCCAGCAATAACATTGTGAAGAATTTTTCTCCTGCATCCAATAAACTGATCAGGCGATAATTTTTTTGTAGTGTTGGATCATCCTTTTTATAGATGGCCTAATTATGGCACCCTTCCAATTCTCAGGGAAACAACCGTAATCAAATGTTTTATGAAACGTGGCATAAAAGAATTGGGCTGACCAATCAATATTTCTTTTTATTATCATTGCTGGAAGGTTGTCTGGGCCCGCAGCTTTGGTTAGTTTAAGCGCTGCAATTGTTTCCTTTATCTTTTGCAGAGTAAAAGCTAATCTTACATCCCTACTTATCTTCACATTACCTCCACCTTCTCCCTCTGCATCCATTCCTCTATATACATTGCTCAGGTGTTTATTCCATTCAGCTTCACCAACCATGTACCGCATAGTTCCTGTAGCTTTTCCTCCCCTTACCAACTGCCAAAATCCCCTAATATTTTGTGTTCTTATCACATCTACCATTATCTTCCAGTTTCTATTTATATATTCCCATTTCCTCTGCCTTAAGATTGCTTTATAACCTTGCTTTGCTAGGCAGAGATTCTGTTCTACTTCAGTAGTCCGTTTTCTCTTAACTTGCCTTTCTAATTTCTGCAACTTTCTGCTTCTGGCTCCTACCCTCCTGGTTATACCATATATTTGTATTGACCCTGCAGACTTCTCCCTTAGTCTTTCTCTTCTGAGTTGTTCTTAACTTTACTTACAAACAATCAGCTATTAACTCAATTCCCCTATTATATCCCTTGAAAACATCATTTGGGTCTTTCTCCATTCTGAAATCTTCATAATTTACTGTCAATTCATTAAGCGCTTTTAGACTACTTTCTGTAATTTGGGTAGTTATCCTACGTGGATAACCTACCTGCAGTGGCATAACTTTTTCTCTTTCTCTTTGGGCTATCTTTACTGGCCCAATTGTTAACCATAGGGGCCAATGATCGCTGCCCTCTAGGTGCTCAATTCCAAAGTCTAATACTTCTCCAAAATGGCAAGTGTTTATGAAGGCGTAATCAATTGGGCATACCTGATTGCCTATTTTAAAGATTTGCTTTACTGGGCGGTCTGTATTCATAAGTCCCTTTATTCAGAACAGACCTAGGGACCCTAGAATTCTTACTAGGGACAGGTCCCGGGCAGTACATTCTACAATTGGGAAAATACTATGTGGAATCTGTGCAGCTTCTAGCAGCTCCTTATACAATTTATCACTACTATTGGGGAAAAGTTTGTGGTTAATATCTCCCAGCATTAAGATCAAGTGTTCCACTTTTCCTGTACATATCGCTTCCAGATCTTCCTCAAACAAACCCCGCTGAATATCATAATCATGTGTCATCCCTGGTTGTATATATACATCAATTATTATGAGCTGGCTAGACCCTCCAATCTTATTATAAAGGTCTATTTGTCCTGCCAATAATCAACGTCATTTACTTTTTACCTCTGTGAGTCTGTTCGCTATTCTAGGTGAGGTCAGAGTAATTAGGCCCCCCGAGGGACAGCCGAACCTTGCCGAGTTGCACCCCGAAAGAGCCTCATAAAACCATCTCCTGGTTCAGGTTCTTCCACAACCAGGTTTCCTGGAAACACATTATATCACACTTTTCCAACCTTCCTTTAAATAGATCTTGTTTTAAGTGTTTTTTAAAGCCTCCTAAGTTCCAGGAAAAATCCAAACGGCTGTGTGAAGAGCTTAATTCCTAGGCCATATCACTCAGCTCCCCCCGCTATAAATATCCCAGGGGTTTACAAGGGGTCAAAGTGATTCCTCAGCTTTAGGTCATTATACTCTGTAGCAATAGTTACACTTAATCTGCCTGTATTAGTATCCACACATGTTCTTTGATTTTTACAACCTACCAAGTTATTCTGCATTTGGTTAGGGAGCAGACCTGCATGGCACTTAAGGGCTCTACTATTTCTTTCCTCGAGCTCTGGTTGGCTTAATTGAACCAATCTTATGCCCTACTTCATTAACTCCATCTCTGCTTGCAATACCAACACATCCAGAGTAAAAAAGAGCTTTTGTCACTTTTTCCCTGTTCAAGTTGAGGTACACCTTATTTCCTGTAAGTCCTCTGACCCAATCTCACATAAACTTGAACACAGGGCCATAACTTCTTTAAGGCGCCTGCGATTCAAGGGCTTAAACTTTCTCCACCGTTTTCTCCCAGCCTCCCTTCCCCAGGGTTTCAAATATACCCACCTACTCTTACTTCCCTTTGGACTGTCCATCTTCCTCTTTTTACCTGGGCCCTTTAGTGGTGATAAGATCCTACCCTTCTCCTGGCAGACTGAATTATCTACTTCTCCACTTTTCCCCCCTTTTACCAGTCTTCTAATGTCGCTCTCTTCCTTTTTTCCCCCACTTCCTCTTCTTTCTTCCGTTACCATTCTTTGAGAACACTTCTTCCCTTTTACTAGCTGAGTGTCTTCTATATATGGTACACTAGGTGCTTTTTGCAGCGTGCTCCCCCTATTTGAGGCAGCCACTTCCCGTCCTTGTCCTTGGATTGTTCTTGATTTCTGATCCTGAACTGCCTTCCCCCCTCTCTCTGTGGGCTTTTTGCGCCTCATGTTTCTTTGCTTACTTTGTTTACTTCTTTGTGGGTTATGGTATGGTCTATAGGGCCTATAATCTCTCATTCCCCATCCTTGACTCCTTTTTATCACCAGCCTTGGTTGTTTAGAAACATATACTGATGGGTACTCTGTTAACTTTATGTCTCCTACCTCCCTTTCTCTGCTTTCATCTGGGGTACCTGTCTCTTGATCCCTTTTTACCGGCGCTGGTCATACCAGCACCAGCATACAGCTGTTAATTTGTTTCAATTCCTCCATTATCCCTTGTAGTTGGTTTTTATGTGCTTTACCCAAGCCATTATTTGCCTTTAGTACCCCAAGAATAGCCTGCAAGGTTTTCTGCATTAGGAACATTACATATAGTAGGGATTCAGTAGGTACGACAGTGGTATATAAAGCAAGGACTGCCTTCCCAAGGGAGTAAAAGGCGAGAGTGTTTTCCATTTTACTTGCACCTCTGATGCCCCCTCCAGAGTCCTCCATCTCTTCCTTTCTCTCTAATGCAGAACAAAACAAGTGTTTCCTCTAGCATAACGCTATCCCTTACTTGCGATGAGAGGGATGGTGAGCAGGATTGCGTAGGTTCCAAAGGGAGCCTCTCCCCAATGGTCTCATCTGGTCCAACCCCTAGGAATGAATCCTCTATTTGCAGCAAATCCAAGGTCTGAGAGTCTCATTACGGACCATTCAATTTCACTCTGATTAGAAGAAAAAAAAAATTATTTGACGCCTGTAACACACTGGGAGTCTTTTTTAATATTTCCCCACAAATTCTTTAATTGATGCCCCTAGTGGGGTTATAGCTAATCTTTCTCTATTGTCTCTCTGGGCTACCTCTTGTTGCAATGTCTGGAATATATCCTGTCCTTCTTGGCTGCTAACTGTTATCCCCGGAAGCTGACTCACATTCGGGACCTCCTTTATTTTAGAAGCTGTCTTCGGCCCCTTCTTTGTGCCTCACGTACCGCGTGATCGAGCTTTGCTCACTGGCATGTTGTTTATCTTCCTCCTGGGATAAATAATCTGTATATAGTTAGATTTTCCCATGATTTCCAATTTCCCACTTCTAATTCCCCTGCCGCCGCCTCCATGCCCAGATAAAAGTCTCAAGTTCCAGCTCTCAGGTCTGATGGAGCCACTAGCTGGGCAAGCTGGGCTGGTGGGGCTACGGGGTGAGCAAGGAGGGTTGGGCTAAGCCACTGAAGGGCTGCTTAGTTTTTATTTGAGCAAGCGGACCAGGACTCTCTCCTCACCACTCTCCTCACGGCACCCCACCGTGCCGCACTGCTGCTGCCTCTCTCCACTACCGCTGCTCCCTCTCCTCAGCTGCTACCTGGTACCTGCCCCCTCCTGGGGAACCACAGACTGGTGGAGTGCCAGTCGGTTGGTACTGTGGGCACAGGCAGTCAGGCGTGAGGTGCTGGTGCGGTAGTTGTAGTGGCACGGTAGCAGAAGACCCTGCTTCTTCACAGCTCGCCTCTTGCTGTTCACAGTGGGTGCTGGGTCCAAACGGGTGCACAGATGCCACGATGCAGAGTTCCCGGCTCCTGGCTTCTCGCTGTCTCCTCAGCCTTGTGGCCCTCCCAGATCCTGGCACCTCCCCTTCCGCTTCGCGTTGTCTCATCGTCGTTCAGTGTTGCTCCTGAACTCCTGTCTAGCACTGCGGTGCTGCGGTCCCACACTCAACCACCAGCTCTCTAGAACTGATGATAAGGTATGGGATGACATTGTCATATGTTACTATCATTGCCAACTGTCATGTAATGGTGCTTCTTGTGATATAAATTAGGTCAAATGGCATGGGATATCACTTATGGTACCCCTTTACTCAAATATGGGCTTATATAATTTTCAAACTGCTGGACATATAGTCAACTAGAAGGTCATATGCAATCAGGCCTTAGAAAATCGGCCATTGAAATAATTAGGCTAGAGCTCAAAGTTTAGTCTAACTGGACAAGTCTTGCTGTGCTGTATGTACATTTTAAACTAGTGTTGAAATAAGACATCACTGATAGGTCAAATGAAGTAGATTAGCTATCATTGAGTGCCAATCTTCCTTTTTAATGGTATTACAGTTTCTAGATCGGGAAGTTAAATCTCAACATATAAGAGTTTTTGGAGAGTCTAGAGATGAGTTCTAGCTTTAAGAGATTTGTTACTCTATGAAAGCAGAGGGTCAGCATCAATGCACATATTAATATATCCAGTCAACTTTGAAGATCAGCTGTTGAGACATTGGAACATGTTTTGATAGAGGTGAGAAAACAGCTCCCTAAGAACACGTATATGAACTGATCATATTACATCGAAAACATTTGGAGACAGCCCATGATTCTTTGGAAGCTGTAAACAGATCTGATTGTTGTTTAAAGTTTATTTTAACCTCGAATAAGCTACAATACAAACATAAGTAAGTACCGCACATGTGGAGCAAAAATATAAAATCCAGTCTTATTTCTATTCATTAAATCATAAAAAAGCAAAGATGAGAATTAAAAATTAAAAACACCATACTCCGAAAACTTGGGCATCAATGGTGTGGCTTGGAGAAAAAGAATACTATGAAAAAGGAAGCTGCACTCACCAAATCCTCAAAAAATGTATAGACCAACCAAAAGGCGACATAAAGAGGGAGGAGAAAAGTCATGCAACTCACAGTGCAGAGGGTGGTTGTTTTCGTAGCAGTGGCCAACACACCAGTCCCTATCGGTCTGCCAAGATACAAAAAACTTGGTAGGAAAAAGAACATAGCAATCTGTAAATAGGTTAGTTTTGACACCAGTACCTGAAACTGTTAGTTTCATGTTGAGTACTGTTAAGGTAAAAAATATGATACTGGGCTGCAAATAGAGAGACCTTGGCTTCAAACAATCTCCCTGAACAGGATACTCAGGTTAACTACAGTCATGAAGGAAGAGTCAAATAAAAAAATCTCACTTGTGTCTCCTGCTTTGCTGCTACATAGGTACTAACTAGATAAACCTGGACACAAGGAATTGCGCCCATGCAGTGAAAATATCACTATATAAATGTATGTAAGCGTACCAAAACTGGGCCGTAGAAAGGAGAAACCTACGTTAAGGCTGGGTATAGTAACATTTTTGACAATCAAATATACCTGTGAGCTTTTTTATGAACACACATTCTCAACCGAATACAGTGCTGCATACCAGTTAATACAAGTACAACATAGAGCTTTATCTATTAGAAAGGTGCAAACAAACTTGTTAATTATTATTAAACACTTGTTCTGTAAATCCACAACAATATAAGGGGCAGAAGTGGATTGGGTTACACAGAGGAGGAGTTGGCATTAAATGAAATGTTGTTTTTACCTTGAGATTACAAATGCGTCTGAAGTTAGCACTTTTGCTATTGAGTATTATTTGAAGATACAAACTTTGAAAATATTGATTAAAAAACTGAAGGCTCATAAGGGCAGGCCGCAAAAATATAGACTGAAGTTATCTACCAATATATACACCTTTAACTGTTCCCAAATGTATGCATGTTCAATTCTAACTTGTTACAAGACTAATTTGAACTATGATTCTACCACAAGGCCTTGGAGGTACATTTTTGATTTCGGGACTGTGTGTAAAGCAGCATTTTCTTGGAACATTATTGTAGGGTTTTTGTTCATTTTACTATTTATTTTTCAATTATATTTGTTTCCAGTCTGTATTTCCACATGCTGTCCTTTTTTGTATAGTTTGCCAACATGTGCCTTGCTGGAAGACTGTTAGTTGATACTCATTAATATTTAGATCTGGTGGTTCACAAGCTAATAACGTATATTGTGTGGGCTTCCAGATTCTGACTATCCCTCATGCAGGAAATTGGACACCCATGCCTTATTTTATTGTATGTATACTAATCGGTAACTGTATCACTCCCTCCTCTTCCTTTATGCCCATTTTAAACCGCAGGTACAAGTTGACCACAGCACAATAGGAGCACCCTCTGGCTATTCTACAAGAAACCCCCACTGTCCTACACAGTACAGTAAACACTGTAGCTTTCTACCTGTCCACAGAAGACCCATTCTGGGCCCCACTAGGAGAATGAGGCACTGTACAAACTATAATACAAACAAGCAGTGATAAATCCACTAGGTATTGCATTTGGAGCTTACGGACTGTGGTAGTGGTTTTTTAGCGACGCCGTACAGCATCCTTGATGCTGAGCAACATGGCTAAAGAAGATAAAGAAAACGCCTGTGATGTGGCCAGCCATGTAATTTTGCAGGTGCATGCCTATAAAATGAGACAGGTGCTTTGTTCCTCTTTATTTACTGATATGAATTAGATAGGAATTTTTTTTTTTAATTGTACAACAGCTTTTTTTTAAACTGAGTGGGAAGAAGCAACATGGAGGCTGCAAGACACAATACGGTGGCATGGATGGGGGAAAGCAACACAGAGGGTGCAAGTTGGTGGAAGGTACAGCAGAGAGGGTGAGGAGACATGGGTGAGAGAGAGAAATGCAGAGTGAGCAAAGAGAAGCACACAGATGATAGAATAACATGAAGAAGGCTCAGAAGCATATGAAGGTGAGTGCATCAACGGGTGGGCAGGAGAAAAGCAAATGGGTGAGAGTCGGCCACAGCGAGATTGGCCCTTCTCCTCCACAGCAGAGATTCTGAAATACTTTCACTTGCTTCCAGTGGAAAAAGGCGTATTTTCAAGTCCATCTGGCCGGGGTTTAAAGCAGTTCACCATAGTGGTCCATATTGCTTGGTGCAGAAGTTCAACAATTATTTTCCATCACTTTGCCTATGCTCATCGGGAGCCCAACCACTTGATGTGCCAAAGTTCAAACATAGTCGGTCAGGTGGCAAAGCATTTTCAGTTAAAGCAGATAAACTGTGGGATGATCTTCCTATGGCTTTCCCCTTCCTTATTTAACTTCATGAATGCTTTATAGACCTGGCTTTTTAAGAAATAAGTTTCTCATCAATGAATTCCAGTGAAACCGCAGTGCTATTTTTTTGCTTCTGTTATGCTGTCTCCTCTTTGTAGTTTCTGTTTAGTGCCAGGACACTCCTCTGGGTAATCAATGTGCTTTACAAATCCAGTAACATAACAGAGAGCAACACAAAGTATGGAGGGGGGGGTAAGAGAAGTTGACGAGGAACAGCTGGAAAATGTATTCACTCTCATGGAGTGCTTAACCAAAATGTGCCAGAAACAAGCTAACAAATAAAAATAAAGTAAATGAGAGTGCCATTAAAGCTAAACAGTGATAAGCAATGGGCAGGCTCTAAGCTCACTGTAAGCAGACAATACATTTTTTCACAAACAGACAGCTTGATCTTTCTGGTAGGATAGACCTAAACGCAATTAATAGTGAATTGATTCTCATCACACACACTGGGTGAGCAGTGGAAAACTCATTTACCTTGCAGTCTCATGCATTCAATTCTGAGCTTTCAGTGGCTTGTCTAGGGGACACAGGCCATGGATTCAAGAGGGAAAATTACTTCTCTACACCTTTGAGTTCCAGGTGGTGGGAATCCAAAGATTTAGCAGAAACTCAGCAGTGGTTAGTGAAGAGCTCTTAGAATATCTTCACAAAGTTCCCAAGCTCAGCTTTCCCTAACGTTTTAACAATTTCCCTGCAAAAGGGCCAAAATAATTGGAGATGGCCCCCTTCTATGTTTTTCACGACAGAAGCAGGCTGGTTCCACTACTGGAGCTTTGGCAGTCCTCCCATGGCCCTGTTCATTAAATTAAGGTCCAACACTCTTCCCACCACTAGAAAGCCTACTCAGACAGATCCAGGTCCCATCTAACTACCTACAGGAGTCTACCTGGCTAGGGACCAACCAAATTCAAAAGGCGTTCCATACTATATTTGTGCTTTCACATAAAAAGACCAAATACAGAGCTCCTGTCTGAGCTTTCTGTGGGCAATTATCTCCCCTCTTCTTCCCTCATATTGCTTAAAAAAGCGAGGGTGATCTTCCTAGAAATAACCTTCCTTGTCTTCCTGCCAGGAATATTTCTAGAAGTACAGCTACCAAAATCAGACCTTTGTTCTTCATGGGAAATCTGCTGGGAGCTGTTTACCACTTTTGTACAGCAGTGAGTAAATGGGCAATTTTTATTACAGTCAGTGCATGGCAGAAGAGACTGGCACAGTCTCTTTATAAGGGCTGTCATTACTTAGGCAAGGGTGAGCAACTGTTATAAGAAATATTTTCCACATTTATACCACATATATAAGTTCATTAAGTGGGGGCCGTGAGCCAATTCTTGGAGGGTCACGAAAGTTTAAACAATAGATAAAAATGCCTTTAAATTCTAAATTTCTCTTGTCACATTTGCTGTGCTTTATAGACGGGGTTACACTTCAGGCAATGTCTTCTAAAAGAATTGCTTCTTTTTTTTAACATGGGGACTGTTTATAAACTCCATCACTTTGCATTCACAGAATGGAAAGGAAAGTGAATTGTGTGACAGTCTTGCTGGGTTACAGATGTTTGAAAAGGAAGGCTGCAGGATGTCATATTTGTAACACACAACAAAATGTAAATACATGCAAATTAACTGTACAAATTCAGCAATTAGGAAAATAAAAAAAGATATCCATTTTATGTCATTATGAAGTGTTGTGAAAACAAAGATTTTAATAGGATCAAAGCAAATTAAGATACTTTTCTTAGTGGTGTTCATATGAAATTCACTGAAACCCAATTTTCACACATTAATATGTTGTGTGCTTTATATAGTTTTATCAGTAAAACAGTATGTTTGTGTAGAGTTAGTTGCCATTTCAATTAAAATAGTGCTGTCTGTAAATGACAATGTGCTACCGCACAATGCTTTAGTTATATTAAAAAATAATCCACCTCCTGTCCATTAAAGCTAGGTGGGTCACAAAAGTCTGCTGTTCTAGAAAGTTGGCCATGGTTCTGAAAGGTTTGGGAACCACTGATATAGTGATATCATTCTCAATCAGGACTTTACAAATGGTAGGCTTTGTTTGGCCTGTACAGGATATGTTAGCATTCTGTTACCACAGAAATATGATGTTACCTAATTAGCATATCTCACAACCTCGCTTGATGCCTCTAGGATTCATGAGCTGTAAGGAACATTTTACATGTGATTTACTTACAGGGCGACTGGAATTAAGTCATTTTGCTGCCGCAGCATTTTTTGCATAACTGTCAGTTTGCTCCATGTGCCACACACAATCCATCCTCTACTGCAAATGTTAAAAAAAAAAAATGTTTCTAGCTGAAACGGATCAAAAGTTTCCAAATATGCAGTGACACATTTCACTTTGCAAAAGTTGGCTGGTCACCTTTTGGTTGTTTATTGCTGTACCTGAGTGTCAAACTGGTATTTATGTGGTGGGACCTTTGCCTAAATAGTGAAAACTTTGCTAAGATAGTACTAACGTGTAAAAATGACAAAATGATGTAATACTCTCACAAAATGTGTAGCGTTACGCCACATAATTTGCCTTTGCTTGCCATTTTGTTCTCTCATGTCACATAATTCCAGTGGCCCTGCTTAATATTAGGTGTAGGCATGTGTCCAAAATGATGTATTTTGACTTGGACCTTGTGAAGCTTGGGTCAAGTGTTTTTAGTCACTCAGGTGGGTGGTAGAAATATACACAGCATCCCATGTTCGAATTTTACTTTTATATACCGTGTGCAGTCTCTATGCAGCTGTGGCTTTGTGTAAAGGTCAGATATGATATTAGAACTTAGCCAATTTTTTGTCTTGTTTTACGGGTCAGGGTGCATATACTGAAAGGATTTTAGCATACATCTGGTGCCCAGAGTGAAAATAAGCCAGTAAATCAATTTCTGGGGCGATCACATCAGAAGGCAACTTTTCTTACAACGTTAGTTTATTAAAATAAATGAAATTCCGTGAAAGCATTTTGGGAAAATTGGGAGGCAGTCATAATGACTTGTGGGCTAGGCTAGTAGGATGGTGGTAGTGTAGAAGGTCAATGTAGTAGGTTATAGTGGGTGCTGGTGATGTTTTCTTCAAAGTGTTTTACTGTCCGAACTAATCACAGTTTCGACAGTTGTGATATTAAATGGTATTTATTCTATATAATGTGGAATCTCTGTTCTTGTCTGTTATTGGTTCACTTGTTCTTAATTATTCTGCATACAGTTGTTTTTGTACAGATGACATGTATACAAAATAAGTGCATTACTTTTCTTCAACAGACACACAGTACAACTCTAACATATTTTATTTTACACAGAGCACCACATCTTGATGCCTTGCATTCAGAGTGATGTAAAGGCACAGTGATCTCATCATAATAGACATATAATCCCAGAGTTACCTGTGCGCTATTTATCCTATTTGTTCCCGTTCCATACCCCCATGGTTGTTCAGTACTCTGAGTGATGCGATGTCTATTTCTCCCCGACTGTCGTTCATCAGAATTTTTAGAAGGTATTGTACCAGTTTTGCCCAGATATCTTTAGGGTGCGATTTCAGATGCATGAGTCCTCAGTAGGTCATCAGTTGTATGTTACGTCACGCAGCCAATTATTCGTTTTCAGTGCCGGGCCACCCACAATCTCATTTCATGACCACTCTGCCCTTGGCAAGTACTAGCAATAGTGAGTGAATTTTCTGTTCTCAGCAGGGAGACCTTTAACATGGCCCACCAATGGCAGCAATGGGGTGAGCACCTGTGGTTCTCCAAATGCTGTCAGAGGGGATTTGTTTCACCTCCCTCCAAAAGTTCTGCACCAGCTGGCACAGCCACGCCAAGTGAATCATAAAAATCAACAATATTGGTTCTGCACGGATCACAGTTGAGTGTAGCTTTAAGGTCTATCTTGTGTAGTCTGTTTGGTGTGTAATAAATTATGTGTAGGAATTTAAAGTGCATAAATCTGAGCTTAAAGTTCGGAAGAGTTTGTCGGTCTTAGTGCAGCAGCATATCCATTGTACATCGAAAATCTCTGTTTGTACATACTCTTCTCATTTCCTCCTGTTGTCAGGGTCACATTATGAAACAAACAGAAACATGAAGTGATTTAAAATGTATGTTAACCTATGCTTCTTTCACCATTGCCTAAAATGTTTGTTAACCTTTCTCTCAGAAGAAGATCACTAAAAAGGCAATGTCCCAGAATGCCTTGAAGCAGTTTCAATCAGATTCCTCACATATATGCTCAGAATAACTTTTGCCAAAGCTGTCCTTCAGAAGCTTTTAAGGCTTTGGAAATACTGAGGACAGCTGTTAAGTAGCAAATCACCAATTTGAGAGGCACAGCGGATACTTAGTTTACTTTAATATTGCTTTATTACAATTAATAGTAAACAGTAGTACAATAGGAAGAATAAGTGATTCAAAAATATACTTCCATATAAAATCAGACAAATATGTTAAACTAGAGAGATACAGAGATAGACGTCTGAATGAAAACGTTTTATATAAACAATAACATATGTATTATACTACATACATCTAGCATTTGATTAAAGAAAATTAATAACGAAATAAAAGAAAAGAGGAAGAGAAAAAAACTGAACAGTGCAAATTGTAAATACACATATTTGAAAGTAGCAACCATAAGTCTATACAGAAAATTAAGGAGTGTCAAAAACAGTATTGGTAGTGGTATAAAAGGTCTTTTGTTTCAAAAGAAAAGAGGTAAGAGGAAGCCATAGCTTGTCTCTTTTGATTAGCAATTGAGTAGTATTAGCATTTGCACTGTCCATTCTGTGATTATAACAAATCAAATTCCACCAAGCAACTACTGATATTTTTGAGGTATCTTTCCAATTAGAGATTATAATTTGTAGTGTGCTAGCATTAAGAAGATCAACAAAATAACCAAGCATAAACTGGGATTGCCATATGGAGGAAGCCTTACCCAAATAAATTTGCAGGAAATCAAATGGTATATGGGTAGACAGAATCTGAATAATTTTATCCCAAACTTGTACCCAAAACTTTTTAACTAAAGGGCATTAAAAAAAAAAGTGCCTATAGTGACTGTTTTCAAGAGAACACGACCAACACTTGTCTGCAGTGATCTTAAATTTATAGAGATCCATAAGAGTAAAATAAAGTCTATTATAAAAATATGATGTTTGAGTTGTAGACGCGGAACAAGATGTTTTATGGAGTTTTAACCATATTTTCTTCCACACCTGTAAAGGAAACGGTTGATTAAAATCTAGTTCCCATGCTAGTTCCGTTATGGACTTTGGTATTACAGTGTAGGTAGCTATAAGAGTTTTACATATGAAGGAAGCCTTCACAGGTGCAGAAAAATTATAAGGTCGGATGGGGGGGGGGGAAGGGAGAGCCTGTGTAGAGGAAAATGAATGTAAGGATTGAGACAAACATTTTTGAAGGATATTTTAAGGTATTGGTACTGTACAGCATATTGAGAAGAGATATGAAACTTTTGTTGAACATCAGGAAAATCAAGCAGACCACCATCTGAGAATAAGTTAGCTAAGGTTAAAATACCTTTATGTATCCATTCTCTCCAGGCAATAACCCTGTTACTTAATTTAATATCTGTATTATACCAAATCTAATTTTTCTGGAGATTCTCCTGAAATGAGTAGGAAGCAATGAGTAATGGTTTGGCAGTAGAAATAGAGGATGCAATCACTGGAGAAAGGAAGGATTTAGGGAGTTTTGAAAAATAAATTACATCTTTAAGAGTAAATGGCATGATTTATGAATGCTCCAGTTGAGACCACATAGTTTTATCATCCTTGGGGTTGGAAGAAAGGAGCCTTCTTATATATATATATATATATGTATAGGGTAAAAGCAGAATGATATCATTTAAGACAAGGAAAATTGACACCACCATTTTCTCTAGATTCCTTTAGTTTAGTTAGTTATATACGGGATTTACGTTTATTCCACAAACATTTCATGAATAATGTATTGATAGTTTTTTAAAAAATCAGAGGGAAGTTTAACTGGGAGCATAGACAAATAAAAATTTAGTATGGGCAACATCATAATTTTGACTGTAGCCAATCTCCGTCGCCAAGTTAAATATAAAGGGTACCATCTATCAGACAATTTAGAAATTCTTGATTTAACTTCCTGGAAATTTTGTTGAATAGTGTCTTTAATAGAATAGAATAGAGTTCCTGGTAAAGCCAGTATCTTTAAACATGCTGGATAAACAATAAGCATTTAATGGTAAGTAATAATAGCTTAGGGACTAGAATAGATGCCAATTTAGAATAGTACTCAACTGAGAAGCCATTAGGACCAGGAGCTTTATCTTTTGGGAGTTTGGTAATGGCATGTTTAATTTCAGCCTCAGACATTTAAAACTCTAAGGGAGATTAATCCACTAACTTTGCCATTGATTTACAAATAGATTGAAAGAATGCATCTAGGTCATCCATGTTAGAAGTACTTTCTGGGGTGTATAATTTGGAGCAATAGTCCGTAAAACATTCCAAAATTGCTGAGTCACTGATATGTCTGTTTCCATGTTTATCTATAATAACACTAATTTTAGAGTTTTGTTTCTTAATCTTTAGATAGTTAGCCAATAATTTACCCAATTTATTCTTTCCTCCCTAAAATTTAGAATTAATTTTGAGTAGGGTACCACATGCACTTTCCCCGGATTGCGTATTATATAGTAATTTAACTTTAATTAACCTGGATAAAGTATCTGGTTTATTAGAAGAGAAATATTCATGTTCAAGATGTTTGATTTGTTCAAACAATTGAGATGATACTATGTGAGTTGTTTTTTTTGGTTGCAACATATTCAATAATAAAACCTCTAGCTTTAAAGGCATCCCATATAGGTTCAGCTGAGTGTCTGAGGGTAGATTGTTCCTAAAATATTCATCTAAAATACAGTAAATTGTTCAATAAATAGTTTGTCCTGCTATAAATTAATATTAAACCTCTAGCTATTAGAAAAGAGGGAATTACTTGGGGAATCCACTACACCATATTTGTTGTTAACTGCAGAGAAACCAAACACACGGCCTACCCAATTCTTATTCTGACATTTAAAGTCCTGTTCCTTGAGATGTGTTTCTTGTATAGGAGCAATTTGACAATTCAATTTAGAGAGATGTAGAAGCACTCTTTGTTTCTTAACCGGATTATGTAACCCTTTAACATTCCACGAAATAATATAAAGACAGATCATTGGTGAAACAAGAGGAAACCATATAATCATAAGTGAAATAAAAATGCAGATAACGTGTATCATAAAATAAGAGGGAATGAAGGGTAATGAACATACAGCTATAGGTGGTTGCTTGTTGTTGCCAATATTGCACTAGAGAATAAAAAAGAGAGTGAAAAAAGGAGAGAGCTAGACGAAAAAACAGAAAACACAAAGGAGAAAAATTATTGAGTGGGCAGCACATGCCCCCAACAATAAAGACAGAAGAGGATGACAAAAAAACAAAACGCTTTAATCATAATTGTGTTGTAAAGAAGTATATTATATGGGCAAAAGTGTGGAGCACGAAAATTGGAGGCAAGCCAACAACAATCCAATGAGGAGAATAAAGTATTGAGTAACAAAGGGGAGGAGAAAAGTGAGAACTGATATATATGTTTTAAGGAATAAATTAACAGCTAAGAACTGGACTTACCAACAAGGGAAATGACATTGTATTGTTGACATTACATGTACACGAGGACATGGACACACTTGGAGAAGGAACCTTCTCGACTTGACAGATCCGCAGGTTCAGGTACCTGTGAAGGAAAAAAAAACTGATTAACATTGGATGATCAGGTCTTGTTGAGTTCCATAGCTTCACCCTTGTGATTATATATAAATTGCTTCAAATCAAATGGATTATCAAAGGTAGTTGTTTTATTTTTAAATTTAACTTTAAAAAGACCAAGGTGAATAAGGCTGTATCTCGCATTCATGGTCTGAGATCAAAAATTCCTTTCTTCTAGCAGCAGTTGCCCTAGCTACGTCTTGACTGAGGAAACGTTTTTGGCCAGATGATAGCATTTGTTTACATTGTTTAGCTGCTGTTAAGACTGCCATCAAGTCTGAATATTGTAGAAAAAGGGCAATAATTGCTCTTGTCTTGAAAGAAGTAGATGGTTAAGTTGGTCCAATACGATGAGTTTGTTGTACTTTAAGAACAGTGGGGCTCTGCAGACCAAAAATCCAATTTGGAATATGTATTTGCAGAAATGTAACCATGTCCTGGTCCTCTGCTCCTTCTGGAATGCCATAAATACGGAAGTTATTTAATCTGTTACGATTTTCCAAATCTTCTGTCTGTTTTTTAAGTAGCATGAGCTCTTTAGACAAATTGTCGGCTTAAGCGGTAGTATCCTGTACATCACTAATCTGCTGCTTCACCTCTGCAAGTCTAGAGTCCAAAAGTGACCATTTCTCTTCAGTTCGTTGCCAGGATATATTCATCTCCATTGCAAAAGGTTCAATTAGCCTTAACTCATCCATAATATCTTCTAAGGTAAGAGGCAACTTGGTGGCAGAGGATGGGTCTTTTTGAGTTCTTTTATTGCCATCAGAATCCCTATGACCATTAGTAGTGGAGGAGAGAGAGGTTCTTGAAGTATGAGGGACTTCCATATTAATAGAACAGTTAATGTGTAAAATAGTAATGAAGTGGATATTCCAATTCTCCAAAATAGAAGAAAAATGAGTATAAATGTGCCTTCGTAGCCAGCAGAATTCTCAAGCAATTATGACCAAAATTCTCAGTTGCAGTAAATTATCCAAGTTATTGCTTAACAATTAACTCCATAGTTAATAGCACCTGTCCACTTCATTTATATATTATAAGGTTCTACATTTGATTGTAGTATTGGACTATTACTCGAAATCTGAGGAGTTCAGAAAACAAATCTAAAATGGTGGCTGAAATCCTGTGAGGATCATAAGCAGCAGGTATAAAGAGTTAAAAACCAGAGTAAAAGTAGAAAAAACTCACCATACTGTTCTCTGATCGTTTACACACCACTTCCAGAGGATAATAAATCTTCATCTGTCAAAATGCAGCTCCTCCGTGAAGAAATCCCCTCGGCCGATCGGGAGTGTCGTTATCAGGCGGCCATCTTGGTTTGCTCCTGCGTGCATTGTCAGGGAATACTTAGATGATGCATTGTTTCAGGAAAAAATCCTTAAGCAGAATGCAGATGAAGCTGGTAGCCCGGTCAAACTCGAGGACCATCCTCCAAAGGGAAGCATAGGAAGAGCAGGATTTTTTCCCTCCTGTCTGTCTCTGTCTGTGATAGCAAACTTGTGTCTGACTGATGTGGCGCAGAAGTTTTTTTTATTTTTTCTAAGCAAGTGTGGGGTGCTGGAACAGAAGCAACAGGGCATTGAAGCAACAAAGGGGCAGGTGGAGACAAATGAGTAAGTAACTTGGGGAAAGTGGGGGTAAAGAACGTGGAAGCAACACAGGGCGGGAGTGACAGGGAAGCAACGGGAGAGGCATTGAGGGGAAGCACACGGGTAAGTGCAACAGAGATGGGTCCAGCTACAGAGAACTTCATGGGAGGGAAGTTCACAAAGGAGACAGCACAAAAACACACACACACTCTGCATGCTTAACAGAAAAGGAAAAAAAAGTGCTTGAAAAGCAAGCAAAGGAAGCGAAGATGCTAGTGAATCAAAGCAATCGTAAAGAGGAATGCTCCATGGGAGGGGCAAACACAAGATAGGCTGGGCCACGACTAGGAAAGCCAACCAGTGGCAATCAATGGTCAGACTCCAAGCCTCTCTATATTCATAGTAATCAACAACATGCTTCACAACAGACAGCACATTCGCTATCTAGTGTGCTCAACCTAGAAATAGCCATAAACTTTTAGTCTCCCTTTGACAAGTTTGTGGAGCACAAAATTGTAACTTAAATGCAGTGAAATTGTCAGCCTGTAAACATAATTAAAATGTACCATAAAAGTTTCCCCACAACCTAACATAAGACTGACCGTCGTAGCTTTTACAGTTCCTATATCATGAAAACTTCTGAAGAGGTTTGTGCAAAATGCATAGAGTCTTGTAATTTAAATGCTAAAACTTAACCATCTCATCCTACAACAAATAATGATTCATAAGGAAGGTTCCTAGAAGGGAAAACCTGTACGTAAACAATATTATAATTATTTTCCTTTGCTAAAAAACACCATAAAATGCAACTATAATATTGTTCCTTTGATCGCACCAATCACACATAAAGTAACAGAATACAAATTTTATTCAGACAGATTAAACATTTTGATGCATAGTACGAACCAATAATATACATATTTTCTAATCTATGACACCACCTGGTACTTAACTTTCAGCCATGCTATCCATAGATAGAACACTAGACTAGCAAATAAATGCTCGTCTGCCCTTCTGCAGGCTGAAAAAACCTCAGCTGCAGAACTGTTGCCATTAGGATTTAATAAGGGAAATAGCCACTGTTCACAGGCCTCAGTAAACTTTGTGCAAAATAGCATAAAGTGAATGATAATGTGTGTTCCACAAATGGAACAATCACAATTATCATTCTCCTTTTGGTACCTTCCCCGCCAAACTAAATAAGACTGTGTTGGAAAGATCCCCAGCCCAAGTCTTCTGCGTAGGCAACATTTCAGTTCCAAACATAACAAGTCCAAGTTCTTCTTGTTCCCAACAGCTGCTTTATAGGCAAAGTATTTTGCTGTTTGGCTTACTCCTTGAGCTCTAAATATATATTCTTCTATTTTATGAGACCAGTACCACATCTTAACAAGGTCAATTGAATCTGGGCCAACATGAGTAGGGTCATTCCAACAGCACTCTACCTCTAAAGATGTTAGGAGATTTTTTAACATAATTCGTCAATTTCTTTCACCCCGGCATGCATGTGCCGACATTTCTTGCAATGATTTTAGGTATATTGCAGAACAAGGATTCCTATGTAAATGCACCCAATATAATACAGGTTTCAGTGCGGTCTGGTCCCTATCATGGAAATACCCAGTTTAAGATACAGCAGCACCACTTGGATCCTGGTTTTAGCAGGGAGCTAAAAAAATATTCTCTTGCACGTGGAGCTTTTCGAACTTTTCATATCCCCATGAATCTGCCCAATACAGAGCAGCGGCCACCACTTTCTCATGATAAATCTGAAGTATTGCACTTGAGGACTGGCTGTCCACCTTTTGTTTGAAGGTGAGCATAGACCATGTAGTTTGTTATAGACCAGTGGTAACCTTGCCTACCAGGGCTTTCCATCTTAGCTGCTCCTAAAAGTGTATACCTAGATAATCATGCTGGCAAACTCATTCTAGGGGGGGCACCATTGACCCTAAGCTTCCTTCTAAGATATTAGGTAGGTGTAACAAGCATGACCATAGCTTTTGTAGGCTACACAACATGCCTGTAAAGAGAAGAACCAACACCTTACTCATTCGAAATAGCAGGCACATGCAGGTTGGTTTTTAACAGATTTTCAACAGCGTTAATTGTGAATAGGCTGAAGAGCACCCAGCCCAACACACAGCCTTGCCTGACACCCTGATAAATCGGAAAGGGCCAGAGGGCCCATATCAAACCTTAGCTGAGTTTTGGTGTGTAGGTCAATGATAACATTCGAAAGAAGGCTATCAACACCATATTATGCAGTGGTAACCACAACTTCTCCTGATTGACAAAGTTGAAGGCAGAGTTCCGGTCTATATGCATCAGATATAATGAACTAGTCTTAAGTGTGCTTAAAGCTGATCATATATAAATGCGATGCTAGGTCCATCGTTCCAATCCTGGACCTAAAGCCAGCCTCTTTCAGAATTTATTTATTGTCCATCCAGCTCACTCACCTATTAAACAATACTTTACAAAAGATCTTTCCTGCACCATCCAGTAAGGAAATCAGTGGTAATTTGTGATAATTTTTTGGCTACCTTTCTTTATCTAGTGGTACCAGAATTTCTGCGTAATTTGTAATGGCACCATTAAACACCTTAGTAAAAATACCAGACTAGACTTTAGGCTCCTCATGAAATGAGTCGGAAGCTATTAGATCTGGACCTAGAGCTTTGTTCTTTCATTCTATGAAGAATAGCTCTTCCTCTTCTGGAGCCTTAATGGGTAACACCCAATTTTTACCCATACATAATTTGTTTGTTTACCACAATGTTATGACTTGCAAGGTATTTGATTGAATATAACTGCTTAAAATAACTCACACATTTCTTAACACCTGTATATCAATCCTGTCTGCTCGTACTACCCTTTCAAACATTATAAATAATCTTCCAGAACTTTTTTGTATCCTTCCTGTCTCAGCCTTCCTGTAGTTCTATACACTGCCTGTTTTGTGCTTTTATTTCTTGCTTGCTTTTTAATAGGTTCATGTCTTCTTTTCTAAGCTGCTGGGACAACAGTTTTTTTGTTAAAGAAAGGTGTCGGGCACCATTGGAATGTGTTCTGCACATCAGTGTTGGAGCTGCCATTAAGTAGTTCGTGGGAGGGGGAAGGAGAACAGGGTACCCTTATGGTATTTCCTGTGTTGATGGGTGATGGACAATGAAGTCCTCTTGCTTGGCTTCTTCTGTTAAAGATGATTTTGGTGGGAAATTCAATAATGACACTTGCTGTTCATTTGGATGTTGACAAATTTGGTGACGTCACTTTCTGGGAAGGTGCATGATGGGAGATCCAATGCTGTCACTTCCTGTGGTAATGGGTGATGGGAAATGAATTGTGTTCTTTGGCTTCTTCTTTTAAACACAGTTCTGATGGGAAACCAGTAACGTCACTTCCTGTCCAGATGGGTAATGGGAAACTATTAACATCACTTTCTGTCCAGATGGATGATGGTAAATTCAGAGATGTCAATTCCTGTGCAGGTGGATGATGGAAGATCCAGTGATGTCACTTCCTGTGCTGCTGGCTGATGGAAAATGTCACATCAAAAAATAGGTCGAAAAATTCATAATTATACTACTGTTTGCACTGGCACCATTCTTTTTTGAGTGTTTAATTCTCCTTTCATTTTCATTCCCCTCTATACTTAAAAGCTATAGAGGTCAACCCAAGTTGATTAAAACACAGGCTATCTAATTGATGACTCTGCTGCACATGCCCCCCGTGACTAAGCACCTTGTATTTTATAGGTTCAATTTTCTCACAGGAGGCCTCACATCCCTCCTCCGTTGTCAGTATTTCCATGCCGTCCTTACCAGAGGACATCCAAGCATTAGATTTATAATTAGTTGATCACCTCAGAAAGAAATGCATAATTAGATTAGACTGGTTATTGCACACTTCATCAATGATAGCAGATGGGGGGAGCACTCAGCTGCAGGGCATGGGGCACAATTCCACTCGAGGCACAGACATTACTGTGGTGAGGAGGACAGGAAAGAGAACCTTCACCCAGGCTCCTCAGTCAAAATGTTCCTTGTTCCTAACTCTAGCTCCACCCAGTGTCCAAAATCCAGGACAAGGCACTCATATTGCAGGTGGAAGAACAGTATTGTGCACCGAATATAATATGTGCAGTGCTATGGGCAATACTCAGGGGTAGTACAAGACAGCCAATAGTGCCCAGCCATCAAGTTCCTACACCAACCAGGTCGCCACTGCATCCCACAGAAGGGTATTGGACTCTGATGACTCTGCCTCTCTTCCTCTAGCCACCACTGCCGACGGGCAGAGCTGCCTCCGATGGTGTGAAACATGAAGATGAACAAAATATAGGAAGATTTTAATTTGGCATTCTTAGTGTGTATCTTGATGATAGGGAGGCATTAACAAAGAAACCATCCTGGCCACGCCTTAAAAACTTCAATTTGCTGAAAGGCACCAAGAATAAACGTGTTCATAAGGAATAGAAATGCATATCACCACCCTATGTTTTTCCCCTGCCTGATTCAGAGAACTAACTGTGCTCAATTGAGAGCATCAATGTTTCCAAATACTAGATGGGGAAACCTTATGAGGAAGTATGTCACAGAAGTTGGGTGAAGGTTCATCACTTGACAGGACAGTATACTCCAGTGATAACCCCTTATAATGCACTTATTATCAAGAGTGAATTATTTCCAAAAGCATTAAAACTGGTGAGTTTCAATTTCGTTTGTTTATTTTTAATGTTTCAATGAATTTCTGGCCTTTTTTTAAGGAAAGGGAAGATCTTCATACTCGCATAACTGTAATAAAACGCCACTTTAACCATTGGTTTTTCAGTGTATTTCTGGATTTTTTTATCATATTCAGCCAGCTTCCCCACTGAGCACAACCTTTGCCTAGGCACAGCTGGTGGTTGATCGCAGTGACTGGCCTCTGGCCAGGTTCTGCTCCCAACTCTCTGCAAGTGACCAATCTACAGCTCTGCATGCCCTTTTGGCAGTGTGCAGTGATCTCTACTCAGGTCCTGCACCCCCTTGCAGACACCTAACCTACATTTCATTTTGTATTTTCATTTTACTAATATATTTTTTTTTGCTGGGATCGCAGTAGTCCAGCAGTACCAGATGCTAAAGCTTCACTTGACAGATCAGTGCAAAACTTTTCCGGATGGAGCTAAGGTGGATTAACTTTTACTTTGGAAAGGTTTGTGCACATTTGTCAAATGGCACTAAAGTTATTAGTAAAACATATAAAAGCTCCTCCTTTGGATACCCTGAATTAACTATAACTACACAATATATATATATATTAGGAAAAAGTTTCTTTTTAAATTTTTTGGACTGATGCTGCTGGGGTTTTATTGACTCTGTGACTGTGCTAGTCAGGACCCAGTGCATGTGCTCTGACCCCTAAAGCATGTCTAAATTGGCTGTTTTTCTAATTACCATATTTAAAATGCCATAAGTTCCTAGTATATGGTACAAAGTGTACCCAGGGCCTCTAAGTTTAAGTCACTTGTGGACTGCAGCCCATATTGTGCCACCACAAAAAATTACTGCAGGCCTGCCACCCGTAACTGTGCAGATTTAAATTGCAAATTTGACCTGTCAAAATAACCCTGTTAACAGGCCTAAACCTTCCATTTAGATTTTATTAAGTCACCCCCTGACTAAGCTTTAAGTGCCCATAAGGTGGGGTGCTTGATATTTCAAAGTAGGACATGTAGACTTTTAATGTCAAGCATATCCATACTGTGACAATGCCCTAACAGCTATTTTCATTGTAGCAGGGTTATCGGTTCAATAAGAAAGAATTAAGGTTCATTATAATAGCTAGTAAAGTTATCTCCACATGGAAACCAGGTAAAATGTTCCTTCTTGGACTTTTAAAAATATTTATTACAAATCCAGTTCATTGGTGAAGTTGGATTTGTAACCAATATTTTAGAAAGAGTACTTTTAACAAGTCACCTTTTGCCTGCCTAAAGCCTGTTAGAAGCCCATTTGTGTGAGCTTCAAATGTCATACAGGGGCTGAATGGCTCCTTGATGAGTTGTGAAGTGGCTCCCAGAGCTGAGACAAAGACCTTGGGTGTGGTATTATGGTCTTCTGACAACATGACCATCTGGACAGTGCCCAGAAACTTGCTGATTTTCAAAGGGTTCTGCCCTCTTACAGGAAGATGAGGCTAACACCTGGGTCTACACCCTTTCTGCTCCTCTAGCCAGTTAGGCACCAATCTTAGTGGAAGAGGACTCTTTTTGAATGACCACATGAGAGGGTTTTCTCATTTCACTGTCGATACTTCTAGGGAGGACACAGGAGGTCTGCACAAAGGAGGAAAGGTTCTGCCATGTTGGATTTTGGTAGACAGGGGTAGTCTCAGATTGGTTGCAGTAAGGCACACAGAAAATGCTGCAAAAGAGTGTAGGGTTACCCCTTGGAACTTCTTTGCCTATTGGTTAGGGAGAGCCCAGCAGTCACACCCACCCACAGGCCAGGCATAAATGTGGCACTCCTGATCACTCTCTGCAGAACACTACTGGAATTGTGGAAGACAAAAGAAGGACTGCAGCTGATGTTGTGAAAAGTGAGGAAGCCATTAAGTGCTGGACCTGCTCCCACTTGTCCCAGAAATGGAATCCTAAGGTAAGTTGGCCAACCTCCTGTTGAGCTACAGGGACACAAAAGCTCCAAGAAGCCCTCTTTCCTGGAAGTGCCCAGCTGACCAGTTTCAATTGCACCCGTCCTGGACCATGCTGGTTGTTTTGTTGGAGTCTTCCCTGACCTCCATGCCCTGTTCTTGAGGTCCTGGAAACCTTGGCTTGTGTCAGAATGTGCTCCTAGTGTCTAACCATAAACTTTGGGACTTAGAAACGTTTTCAAGAGTTTTTGTTTGTTTTGGCCTGACTATAAATCCCACTACATTCTCCGCTCAATGTTGAATCCGTCTTCATCGAGGCAGTTTCAAATCCGTCCCATAGCACCCTTGAAGCCATCATTGACCATGACTCAATCAACGCTGAAGCCCTCCAGGGCTCGAAAACCTGAGCTTCTCCCTCCCCCGCCGCTGACGCATTGGGACACCATCCTCCAGTAACCTGGCACTGTGAAGCCCGAATCTCCATCCACTTGCTGCTTTTGACTCTGACAAATCTGTCAACATGCAGAACTGTTTCTAAATAAAAAAGGCAACTTGTGAACGGGACAAACCCAGCCCCTGCAGCCGACAGGCGATCAACCACAGACTGTGTTAATTTGACTTTGTCCCAGTATAGCACAACCAGTTCCTACAGATGGCACTTTGTTCTTTTTGGCACAATGTTTATTGCAAATGTTGAAATGTAACGTCCATAGTACCCCTTAATGGATGTCATGCATTCTTATAACATTTTGCTTCTTAAAATATTCTCTCTTTTTTTAATTATTATTGGATTGGAATTTTTATTCTGAAAGTTGTTCGAGAGAGCTAAAACTTCATTAAACCTCTTGTGCCTGCTGTACAGTCTCGTAATGACGTGGGTGTCAGGGGTTCTTCTGTAGAGTTATCACTATTTGCAAAACTAAAAGTCTGTCATACTTTTCACACAGACTAGTCAAAGGCTCCCACAAGCACATCCCACTCCTCATCGCCCAACTATGGGACTTATTTTATGTTTTCAATTTGTTAAACTCTCCATGTTCAGTGATATACTTAAACTCGGTAAACTAGAAATAAGTATTTATGTAAACATCAACCTTATAGGGAGTCGGTCAACAAACGTTTATGTTGTGAGAACTATCTTCAATATGTTGTATGCAGAAACCTCCTTGGAAGAGAAGAATTGTAAATGGGTGTGCAGTCACACTTCCATTTTACAAGCAATGCTGAAAATACTTCACAGCTCCGTTAATCACATGACTACGAATCTTTTTTCAGTGAGCACTGGTAGAGTTAGCAATGCCCCGAAACTGAGCAACTAATTCATTACACAGACATATCTATACAGTTCACACTTTTGAACCCTCCCCCAGGGCTGTCAACTGTTAGAATTAGGCCATGAATCTTAGGCTGCAAGTATAATTAAGCTATCTGTTATATTCGCTGATGCCGTATTAATCAAATGGATGGTGTAATACAGCAAAATTATTTCCACATTTCAGTCTTAACAGGGCTGAAAACATCTAGCCTCAAAGAAAAGGAACATTGAAAAGTTACACCCCGACCTTAACAAAGACCATATAATGCTTTCTTTTAATTCGGTAACTATCGTTTTGCACGCTCATCCAATAATTATATATACTAGAGAGTTAACCAAAATTCCATAATAAATCATTGTCTCATCATCTGGAAGCTTGGTAAAACAACACTGTTTTCCTCTGCGGAACTGAGAGTAGCATGTGTGCAACAGGTATAGGAATAGAAATAAAGTATAAAACACTCAGTGGTTCAAATCAAATTAGTAAATTACGAAATAAAAAAGAAATGTCCAGTTCCATAATAGTAGAAAATTGGTAAAAATACAGTGACAAGCAGTGCTCTGAAGCACAAAAACAGTCATTTCTAGAAATTGGCCAAAGTAGTCCATTTTGACCCAGCGTTTAAGTTTAATAACTTGTATTTGTAAAATAACGTGTATTTGTAAAGTGTATGTGTAAAGTGCACTTTCACCCAGAAGGGTATCTTAGCGCTGAATAAAGATGTTCTAATTCAGATAACCTAGTTAACCTATAGTGTATCTTCCTTTGAAACAGTGTTGAATTTGAAGGTGCAGGTTGGGGTAGCTCATTCTTGTTAATTAGTGCTGAGATACTTGGGATGAAATGTAAGAACATATATGGTGTTGTGGTTGCTGAGAATCCCATTGTGGAGAAGTTCCAGTAAGACGATACTGACCAGAAAGTCAAGAAATGAGGAATGTCTTGATGAAGAAGTATCGATCTGCAGGTAAGCAGCTTGAAAACAAGACTCTTTTGTTGACGTTTTTGACAATGTGCAGGTACTTCTTCAGGCTACAGATGAATGTGGTTTAGCATGGTTTAAAGACATTGATAGCTCAACAAGTTTAATTCTTAGGTTTAAATTGCAACATCCACTGTTGTGGCTGAAAGTTTTTCAGGAGTAACTTCACTGAAAAAGCCCTGTGTCCCTAGTCCACAACTTTTGGGTATTAGGGGAAATTAATTTAATTAGCAGGTAGAGAACAGATCCTGCTTTTGGATTGTAGAAGGAATGCAGTTCCAAAACTGGATTCCCTCACTCTGGAAATACAAGAATAAGGAACACCCCTGTTCCCACATAGATCCCTGACTCACTGACAGTGCACCGCTCATCAGCCACCGACCCTGGTGGAGGCAGGTTTGTATAGGTTACCTATTACATTGACACTTTTGGGGAGAATCAAATGCCCTCTTCATGATCACAATTATTTTATTTTAAATGCAGACTAAAAAGCGTATTACTACTCAGAATTCTTGACTGTATTTGTGAATCTCACTTACCATCATCAACCATCTGCATATCAACATCCGTGTAAGAGAAGCTCGCAAGTGATAACAATGATCTGCCTTACTCACAGACCTAAAATACTTCCAAGCATCATTTTGTTAACTAGAAGATCAATGGAATGGACAGCAGAGCTTCCTGGCAGATGCCGTTTTTTTCTCTAACCTTCATCAACCATCCACTTTAAAGCCACCCGCAAGATCAGATTTGCTATGTTAGCCACAAATCTGCCCACTCAGAACAAAAGGAATGGCCCCAGGACTCCAAGTATCCTTTTCTTTCAACTTTACACAAAAAATATGCAGAATGTTTTGCTACTCTCTCTCACTCTCTCTGTCTCTCTCTTTTTTTCTCTTCAACTAGATATCCCCATTGTATTTATCATGGTGGAGTAGATTGGGTATGCTATCCACACCCAATCTGCCTCCTTTTGGGTGTCGAATGCCACTTGGCATACAGATTATATTTCATAGCATATGCCAAAAATGAAATTGAGGGTGCAGCCAGGTCTCCTGGCTGAAGGCAAACTCTCTCTTTCTGAATTCCACATGCCATCTGCATATTAACCTCTCTAGGAGAACAGGTCTTGGGTGATAAGCCATCTGTTCCTTCCCCCTTCATAAGATTAGAAAGACCTGATAGACTTGCTGAATATGTTTTCAAATGAAAACCATGAAATTTCGTTCTGAGTTAGGGCTAATATCAGGCACCCCTTTCACAACTAGCATTTCAGCTGGACTGTGGGAGAGGATGGGAGTGTTAGCCCTTCATCTACCCTGCATCGCTCCGCACCCAACACCTGTGTACCTCAAATGCCTCCTGGACTCTATGGTTCACTTTTTGTCAATTTAAAACAATAACTAAAGTGAAGAGCTCTGAACGCTTAGCCAAACGTATAGTTGCCCCTTTCCAGCCATAGTCATTTTACTTTCTTGCTTTGAGCAACTTGGGTGTGAGTTTCTGATCTGCCCCCATCATGGGACTTTAAATAACCACTAGGGCATTTTTCTTCCTATGGAATAAAATAGAATGTGTGGCTGGTTATTTTAGAATAAGATGTGTTTCTCTTTGAACTATATATTAAGTCAACATTTCACGTAGTCTAGTGTATACTTTTTATTGTGTGATGGTAATTTTGCAAAGTTTACAGTTTTTCCATAGCTCACATAATTTCCTGTTTCCTTACACTGACTCCGGTAGTGTTGGTTCAAGCAGAAATGTCTTGTACCAATGGAGAGGCATAAGTGAAAGTTAATTGATATTCTTTATTCTTGTGTACAGATCAAAACAGAGATCTTGCAGTGAAAGCCCACATCATGGAGCACATGTAAAACCCATATTTATTGTGGGAATTGTAACTGCTGTGCGAGAAAAATATATGCAAATAAACCCAACCTTAGTTCAGCTCACCTGAGTAGCCACACCGTGGTTCATATTCCCTGATCTTCTCATTTTTGGGGCTGAAAATGCCCCTGATACTTAGGAATCCATTTCGTTTAGTTAAAAAGCTATAAACGATTGTGGAGGATGGCCTGTTGATAGAAGTCATGATTCTCTCTGAACTTCAATCTCTATCTACATTTCAGCTTCCTTGGAGAGCAAATTGGTGACTTTAGCTCCAAATATATCACTATCAAGTGACAAAAAATTCCTCCTGGATTCGAGGACTGAATTTATTTTGTTTGAAAATAATTACGCTTTTCGGAGGAAATGGCCGCGGGAGCTCCCGTCACGCTCCTCGGCTAAGCCTCGGACGTAGAGAGAGCGTGTTGGAGTCAGACGCCTGTGGGCTCCGCCGAGCGGTTTCCAAGACGCCGAGGACGTGGAAGTGAAGTGGTTTCCAGGGCGCTGAGGACGCGGATGTCAAGCGGTCTCCAGGATGCCGAGGGCGCGGAAACCAAGCGGTTTTCCAGGACGCCGAGGATGCCGGTGTCAAGCGATTTCCAAGGACGCGAGCGCCGGCCGGGCGAGGCTGAGTAACTGAGTGATTGACTGTGGGGTGCGCAGCACAGCGGCAAGCGGGACACTAAGATTTACACACCCAAGGGGGAGGAAGCTGAAAACATTTGCTTAGGTCAGACCTGCCGGTTACGGCCGATTACGGAGCCACTGCCCCCCCCTCCTCTGCAACCAGATGCAGATTTCAATGTTATTTTCACCGACTAGTCTGGAAGCTGAGGGGTGGAAACCAGCTAACCTCTCAACTCTTGGACAGCTCTTGGACAAGGGAGAGACCAGCGCGATACACGGAGGTGAGGTAGGGGCCTTCAGGAAAAGACTAAAGGGGGGGAAAAGGAGAGAGAAAAAAGGAAAAAAAAATATTGGGGAGATTGAACTGTAAAGACTGCTTTTCAGTGCTATTACATTCTTTGCATTTTTTTCCTTGGGGGAACTTGACTGTCAGTCTGCCAGTGTGCCAGGGGGGTCTCTTATTTTGAGAGCTATCTTTCCAAAAGACATTTGGTGGTTGTTATGCCCCTGTTAATCCTGATTTGCATTCAGCCATACTCAGACGCTGTCACTCTTTGAGGGTCAAGGCAGATGATTGTTTATTTTGCCTCTGAAGGAACTATTAGAGTGGAAATCATCCATTTAAGGCACGGATCTTGAGGCTGACCCCTGGTATGATCTGCTGGTCCCTCTTGGTGCTTCACTGATAACTTAATCGCACCTGAAGGGTCAGGACAAGAGTCTTTTACTGCCGGGACACGGCTACTCCGTGATTTTTGGGAGGATGCGGCGTTCTCCTCATTACGCATGGGGCTCAGGTCGTTCTGCTGCCAGGGTTCCTAGAACAACACGTACTGCCAAAACAAAATGCCCTTTACCTTCGGATAATCATATGCACAAGGCTCCAGCTTCAGAACCTCCCCTACCGTCCGCTATAGATTTAACCTCTAACCCTACTTCACTCCTACCTCTTAATTTACCACCCTCTGTGACTAACTTGACAAGCCTTCTCCTCAGCTCTGACTGCCCATCTGACGAATTAAGGGCTCTGGCAGCCGATTCGGATCTTAGCCCGGGATCATTTAGTAAAGGCTCTCCACTGCTCACTCAGTCAACCCCTAGCTGGAACTCGGAGACCTCTTGCGGTCAGGCGACGGACATGGACTCTGCTTCCAAACCCCTCTATCCCTTGTTTGGGGCAGGGAAAAGCCATAAGGAATGTACCCCTTCACTAATTAACAGCTGCACCCCTGCCCCTCAGGTAGACAGCTCTGCCTCTCTTCCATTGCACGAGTCAATCAGTAGGGGCGGGGCAGACACAGTAGCTGGATCTTCCCCCCATGTTGCTACTCCTGCTGCGTCTTCCGAATTTAATGGTCAAAATGGGTCTCTTTCTCAGGAGCTAAAAGATACAGCAAGCACTGGCATTTTCCCGGAAAACTTACTTCTGCAGATACTAAGGGAATTAAAAAACGCTGAAAGTTTCCCAAGACGATGCAAATCAGAGAACAGAATCACAATTGAACCTGATCTGTAGTAATATCCAGCAACTTAACTCGCAAATTACGGATATCGAGCAGCGAGTTTCCGACCTTGAGGATGTCCGTGTGACTGTAGAACCATCCCTGGCAAAATGTCAAGCTGACCTGCTACATCTACAGATTCGACTCAACGACGCTGAAAATCAATCACGTAGATTTAATTTGAAATTCACGGGAGTCCCTGAAGGCCGTGAAAATGGCCAGACAGTCATAGATCTGGTCACTGGTCTTATTAAAAGTCATGTTCTAGTACAGAGATTCCCAATCTGTGCGCCGTGGCACCCTGGTGCACCTCCAAAATTACCCAGGGGCGCATCAACGTGAAGCCTCAATATTCAGAGTGCAATTTCTTTCGTTTTTCAAGCTGGCTTTCAAACACGTTTTGCTAAGATGAAACTCCCTCTAGTACCACTAGATGGCTGTGCGACATGCAAGATAGCACAGGAATTGCTCCTATCTGTCAGAACAGTTAACACAAACTATGAGCAATGCAGAAATAAAAACAGGCAGTATTGGACTTAAGTATGTATGGTGTCACTTTTAAGGAAATTGTGGTATTGTTTTAATATATTGTATTTGATCCTGAAGGGCACTGTTTTTAGTCTTGTTAATGTTAGTTGGTGGAAAGACTTTTTAACATCTTTGTAGTGTATGAATACGTTCTTATAACTATGATAGTATTCAACATGTTTAATGCATAAATGGGTTTTTACTTTTTTGATATGGTGGGATGTGGACCTCCATCGGAGTTTTCTACCATAATAAGAACTGAATTGACACGGACTGTGACATACGACTATAGTGAGAAGGAATCAGAGACTGCAGACACATACTGAGGTGTGAGACAGGAGAGTGCAATGACTCCATCAGGCGCTAGATGAGACAGAAGCAGAGTTAAGATAATGGTGGCTGCTGGAACATTTAGTAAAGTACTTTAGTAAAGTACTTGAAAGTGAAATATAGTAGAGCTGCTTAGTGGAGCTGCATTATTATATATCAAAAGTGGCTCCTTGACAACTAGAATGACTTGAAGGAGAGCTCCCTGTGCTGGAGGCAATTTTTAAGGAACAAAACATAGTTTTAAAGAAAATCATTAAGCAGACCACAGTGCTGAAGAGCATTGTTTCTGTCTTAACCAATGAAAGTTTTTTTTTTTATTAAACAACTGTTATATTTTTTTTATTTTGCTACCTCTATGATTATAATACCTTCATAGTTCCTACCAAGTATTTTTGAGGGAACAAAAATGGAAGAACTCCAAAGGCCGGGCTTATAAGCCCCCCACCCCTCTCCCCCACTCGCTAAAACAAAAATAACACAGTGGGGAGCCACAGCCAACTGCCAATAGGTCAAGGGAGCCACGGGTTGAAAAAGTTTGGGGACCACTGTTCTAGTAGGACCAGCGGACAAGCATCCGGATCTCACTATCATGCGGGCCCATAGGGTCCCCGCAGTCCAGCCAACAAACCCTAAATATCCTCGCACTATTCTAGTGAACTTTGGCAATTTTCGTATCAAGGAACAGATTCTCCAGCAAGCAATTAAGACTAAAACCCTCCAGATTCCCAGTGACTATGTGTTCAAGATTTTCTCAGATATGTCGGTGGCGACTGCGCATCGGAGAAGAGATTTGAAAGGGATGATTCCGGCATTTCAAAAAGCGGGGTCTCAGGCTGGACTTGTGCAACAATCCAAACTTAAAGTGTTTTTTCAGGGTCACTCTATTATTATTCACACAGTGGATGCTGCTAAATCCTTGCTACATGTAATTCAGAACTCTGAGCAGTCAGGACGAATAAGGGGTGGCGGGGCCGGGGCGGAAAAAACTTAAGAGACCGCAAGGGCGGCATATTGGACCATGAGGATAATTATACTGTAAGAGAATGCGGCCTTTTCTTTTTTTGATAACGCCCACAACGCCTGTTCAGGCTATTTCTACTTTGGTCTCTCTAGTTTGTGGCTTAAGGTGCTATGACAAGGCACCACGCTAGGGAAGGATGGGGGCAGGGGTTGGGGGAGGGGTGGTGCCTCGGGCTGTCCAGGCGGGAGGGCTCCAGGTGTGGGCCACTGAGGGTGAGGGATTGGGGGATAAGGAAGGGGGGTTTGGGGGGGAGAGGTATGGACACCAGGAACCGTTTTTGTCACTTTAGAGGATTGTTATATCTATGATAGTGTATTTCACTCCAGAGGGGGGGTGATGATATTCAGACTAAGCCAAGGTACAAATCAATGACAAAATCTTTTCTTCCATTAAGAATACTTTCCTGGAATGTTAATGGATTAAATAACCGTAGGAAAAGGTCCGTAATCGAGGAAAGGGTAACTGCTTTAAATCCCTCAGTTCTACTTCTTCAGGAGACTCATTTTCCGGTTAATAAAGTCACGGATTTTCACATATTTAAAAAAATGGTTGACTTTAAAGTAGTCGCTGCAGCTTCAGTGGCTCACAGAGGTGTGGCAGTATTTTTAGCCAGAGCCCTCAACGCACAACCACTGGATTTTTTTTCTGACCCTGACGGGCGTTGGTGTTGGGTTCAGTGTTTAGTTGCCAAGGAAAGATTCGTCTTTGTTAGTTTTTATGCTCCTCTGTAAGACTTCCCAGCCCCTTATATAGGCCTGTTTCACTCCTCTTGCAAATGACAGGCAAAATTATTATTGGAGGGGATTTCAATTTCCTTCAGGATCCAGTTTTAGATACCACGGTAAGGGGTAAGAGACAGCACAAACCCAAAGTTGCAAAAATCTTTAAAGATTATGTTAAGGTTTTGATGCTTTGTGATCCCTGGAGAACGAACACTCCTGATGCGAGGGAATATACTTGTATTTCCACTTGGTTTAAAAGCTCCTCACGTATCGATTTTTTTTCTGATATCAGAAACATTGTGCTATAGATCTCAGTCGGTTCAGCACTCTGGGCTTTCAGACCATGCCTCTCTGCTGTTGGAAGTGTCCCTCTATTCCACAGCTTATACAGTTCAGACCAGAAGGTGGATTTTTAATCTCCAGCTCCTTTCGGATGAGGGGTGGGTACAGATTTCACAGGCTGAAATAAGGGATTTTTTCAAACGCAATCAGGGATCCTCAACTCCAGCGGTAGTCTGGGATTCATTTAAGGCCTTTTTTAGGGGCTGGGTAATTGCCAAAGAGGCAGCTGATAAACGGTTCTTGAGACAACAAATTGCTGTATTGGAAGATACAGTTCAAAAGTGCCTATCTATATGCCCCCTCAGACACTAACAGGAAGTCTTTTGAAGCTGCCAAGAAGGCATTGGCGGATAACTTTTTTAGGAAGGTGGATATAGAATATCGGACTTATAAACAAAAGGTCTACGAAGAGAGTAACTTTACAGGAACATTTTTGGCATGGCAAGCTTGAGATCGTATTGCTGGTAATATCATACACGCACTAAGATGTCCTATCACCGGGGCTAGACACACTGACCCCGGAGACGTTGATAAAATTATGCTGGAACATTATAGACAAATTTATAGTTATGCCCCAGTTATAGATCCCAGGACTATTGAGAAATTCCTGAGGGACCTGGATATTCCCAGCCTCTCAGAGGAAGGCTGTGAGGTGCTGTCACAGCCATTTACGAAGCCGGAACTTCTAGACGTTGTTAAGAACCTGCCCACGGGGAAAGCCTGTGGACCGGATGGCTTCCCGGCTGAGTTCTATAAGGCTTTCATAAATGCATTTGCTGAGGATTTTTTGGCCTTAATTAATGGCCTACTGAGGGACGAGCAGATTCCTAAGACCTGGCATTCAGGAAACGTGGTTAGCTTTCCTAAGAAAAACAAGGACAGGGAGGATCCTAATGCATATCGTCCAGTTTCGCTGTTAAACTCAGATTATAAAATTATCACAAACCTTTTGGCCAATAGGCTTAATGGGGTAGTTAATAAACTGGTACACTCTGATAAAAATGGGTTTATAGCTGGCCGGCAACTGGCAACAAATACACATTTCTTAGCTGAGGCTCTTGATTATTTTGCTTCTAATAAAGTCCCTGCCACTATTCGTTTGCTAGACGCGCAAAAAGCATTTGACTTGGTTGTTTGGGACATGCTTTTTTCATTTCTGTCTAGTTACAAGGTACCTTCTCAGGTCACCGCACTAATTCAAAAGTTGTACTCAAACTCAGAGGCCAATATTATTATAAACTCAAAGTGCATCGGCCAACTTCAAATACAACGAGGGACTAGGCAGGGCTGTCCTTTATCCCCCATTTTATTTGCCCTTTTTATTGAGCCTCTAGCCATTAAAATTAGTCAACATTTCCAGATCCAACCTCCTTTAAAGTCAATGGGAAAGATCAAACTTTACGCTGACGACATCATCATGTTCTTAGATACAGAACGTTCTTCTCTAATGTATTTAATGAATTTTAGCAAATTGGTGGCTATAAGATCAATATGAGTAAGACTGATACTATTCTTTGTGGCACTTCTCCTGTCAATCTTCTTCCTAAATTAAGAGGCTGTGTGAGTGCCAATCCAAAGAGATATTTAGGAATTCATTTCTCGGCCAATCAAGGAGACCTGTACGATTTAAATTTTGCTCCTTTCCTTCAGAAAACTCAGGCTCTGCTGGCTCGCTGGGGGTCCCTCCCCCTCTCTATATTAGGCCGAATTGCGTTAATTAAAATGTCAATCTTACCACTCTTCAATTTCTTGTTTGCGGCTATTCCGTGTGTTCTAACACAAAAATGTTTTAGAAAACTGGAATCCAGATTTCGCCCTTTTATTTGGCAAATCCGAGAGGCTCGAGCCACTTTAAGTATACTATATGCGGATTAAAAAAAAGGGGGGATTAGCTTTGCCAAATTTCAAAGATTATTATTTTGCTTTTTTCGCACATTACTATGCTAGCTTTTAAATGGATCATTTGGCAGGCTCCAGGTGTTTTTTTATTGATTTCCGGGTGTTAATATGTAGGGGGCATAATATTGGGAACCCAGCACTCTTGGCGAAATCGGCTCAAAAGTTTGCTATAAGATTTTTAAATGGTTTTTCAAGAGAAGATCAGACTTCTTTAGAATATTCAATTCCTTTTTTACATTTTGACACTCCTCTTTCACAGATTTTGCTGCACTCTGGTGCTCAGCTTAATGAAGACTTAGTAAGGAGGCGGGAGCTCGCTGGATTCAGTAAAATTGGGGATTTCTGCACCAAGTATAACTGGGAAACTCCATTTAATATTCTGACCACTGTTAAAAATGATTTCTTTTTGCTTGGATCTTATAACATTTTGTTTCATATTTTAAGGGATTTAGACGTCAATTCTATCTTTAACGTCCAGTCATTGGTAACAGAATTGGTGGATCCTCCTGGGATAAGGACTGTGGGGTCATGGAGAAGGCTTCTGGCAGACAGGGACAAACCAGATCTTGGGACAAAAGCTCAGAGGAAATGGGCTTGTCAGGAGGGCTTAGAGGTTTCATTTGATTGCTGGGAGACCATTAATCGTCTGAATTTCTCCGTTCTTCGAGGGGCTAACTGGCACCAAATTATATTTTTCAGCAAATGGTTATTGTATCGAACCCCGCAAGCCCTGTCTCGCATGGGGACCGGCTATCCCGATATGTGTTTTCGCTGTTAGGAAGTAGGAGTGGCAGGCTGGATCCATGTGATTGCGACATGCCGATGTATACAGGGATATTGGGAGGGAATTTTTTAGATGTTAGCAACTATGGTGCCGGTATCCATATCTCCCAGCATTCGGTTAATGAGCTTGGGCTACGATCCTGAGGCAAGGCTCCCTTCTAGATGGGAGAAGCTCATATTTATAGCAACTGCAGTTGCTAAGTATCTTTTGTTTAGAAATTGGCGTTCTGAGCTGTCTCCTACTAGTCAAGAATGGCATTGTAAGATGACGCAAGTCAGGGTTCAGGAGATACGATATGCTAGCAGACTAGGTAGTGCTAAAAAGTTCTCTCTGATCTGGGGGGATTATTTCTTAGAAAAGCCTGGCTGATTTTGTTTTGTTTCTTTTTTCTGAAAGTGACAATGTAACTTGTTCTGTTTCGGTGTTACTCCATCATGGTAAAAAAAAAAAAAAAAAATATGTGAAAAGAAAATAATTAAGCATTGGTAGTATAACCACTGATAGTCGTCTGACTATTCAGATTATTTATAAGAAGGCACAGGTACAACCGAGGTTTTGATCGGACATGTATACATCCCCCTTTACCAGTTTACCACTTAAACCATACATAATAGCTTACTAACAACTGCTTACTCGTAAAGAATTTTAAATTTGGTCTGTCTTTGTTTTAGAATGCGTGTTAGCGTGTCCAGTTAAAAAATGTGGATATGTTTTATTAGCAACATGCTTAGAACTTTTTATGTATTTTAGTGTTACTTACGGCTTGATTATGAGTTTGACAGTCTTGTCGCCACCGTTACAGCAGTGTTGCAAAACGCCAACTAGGCTGACTGCCAGCCAAATTATGATGTTGGTGGTTTGCTGAACTAGAGACCACAGAGTCCCACCAACACCATCAGCAATTTGCCAACTGCCTTGATGGTGGTGCGGGAATAGCAGCTGTCAAAGGGCAGTGTAGACAAGGGGACCACTGTCCAGATCACGATGTGCTTTCCTTTTGAGTTGACTGTAGCAGGGAGACCACCTGCTTTTAAATGGCAGAATCGAAGGGATTGGGGTGCTAGCTCTCCTATTTCCTTCTTTTCTCTTTAGTCTCTGACATGGACCCCATCCTCCAGGGCCCCACCTTCACATCAGCAACTCAACCTCCAAAAACAGAACAAAAAAATCGAGGTAAGTACCTGTCCCATTTTCTGCCTTTGACTGGAATGGGCATATATGGCCCAGTCTCCAGCAATGGAATGGTACATGTACAAAGTATTATTACACATGTGTCATGCATATGTGTACATTTTGGTGAAACTGTGCACACCTGCATCAACTCAAATAGAAAAACATACCTTGTATTGCTGATCATATCCTCTACTGTTCCACCGCCATCAGAACTCCGCCGCTGTGCCAGCTGTAACATTGTACTATTGCAGGCAGGAGACCGTCTACTCAGCAGTCTTTGTGGGACCACCTCCTTGGCGGAGGGGCTATTAAACCAGCAAACTCATAATTAGGCCCTAAGGCTTTATCACATTTTGCATTAGTACAACAATTTGGTTATTCCATCTTTGTATTCTGAAAACGTTCCCAACATCCATTCTCTCCTCGCTCCATAAGTACCAGCAATATTAGTTATCTGTGTCTTGGTATACATAATATCGAATAAAGTATGATTGAACTGTGGTAATGAATGATTTGAGTGATAATGTTTTATTTGCAAAATCTTGTGATACTGAGTGAGTTATCTGGAGGATGAACAACAATAACCACATATAGTTGTTGCGCCTCATATTTATGTGAGATATGCATTTGTAAAGTACATCCTTCATAAAATGTAAAATATCGAGAATAGTAAAAGGATTATTAATATTAAATACCATAACCTTTGACACCTACATTTATAATGTATCTTCAAAAACTGTAAGCCAGCACAATACTTTCCAAAACATGTAAGCAATTTTAAAACTCTGTAGACTTCTGGACAGTCTTCCAAGGTGTCTACATTTACCGGAATACGCATTAACCCTAGCTATCTGCCAAAATGTAATCAAGTACTGTGTGTGTAGTAAAGATGTGAGGAATAAAGGGGTTTAATTGATCCTAATATAGAACATCTTTTAAATATGTTCAGTATTCTTTTCCCTAATTCTGTACAATTTTCAGAAAGTAAATGTCCCCTAGGGACTCTTCTCTAAGTTTTCACAATTTCTACAGGTCAGAAAACCCAAATTTTAAGCATGTTGACCATCTCCTATCAACTTGTGAAAGAATAAATATTAAATAATGATAAGTAGGTCGATACAAATAGAGGAATATATTGAATAGCCAATATATGAATGTTTGAATCAACTCAGCCCATTCATGGTTGCCTAAACAGTTAATTTGTATTTGCTTGTTCAAGTGACAGCCATGATAACGGATTCCTCCATAGCATTGCATGTATAAATACCTTGACAAGACCTCCAATCTGTATCAAGTACAAGAACCCAAGTACCAAGAGAACATCTGCTTCTTGCTACCATAAAACATGACATAATGTTGGAGACCTTGACCATCAATTGATTACTCGGGAACCAGCTCAGTTGCAAGTGAGGGCTGTTATTACACGCTCATCTGCCAGGAAAAGAGCATGCAAATGTGCATTTGCCAATTTTGATTAAAAAAAAAAAAACATATCCACTATTCATATTTGCCTCTTTATTTCCAACAACCAAATATGGAGATGCCATCTAGACCTTCATTTTTTAACTTCCCACACTCTAATTCCCCATTTACACTATTGTCTTCTGACTAGTATGTCATTTGAAGTATTTGTTCCCAATCAGATTTACATTTTCTATCCTCTATCCTGTCTTCTGCCTTCTCTCCTTCTTTTTCCCCTTAATCTATGACCACCTCTGCAAGCAAACTGGTACAATGTTTGATTCACCACTCCCTACTCATACCCCATAATTCTCCCATGCATAGAAAGCCAAAATATGCAATAACAACCAGATTGCACATTCCGTTGCCACCAGTCAATGTATCTCACATCATCCATTTCATGTTTTTCATTCTCCTCACTCCAAGTATTTTGCTTCTTTAGGATGGCACTGAATACACCTTCAGATGCAATATTCCCTATTCATCAGTGTGCGAATTTGGGTTTTAGGTTGAGGGAGGGTGAATCCCTACTCAAGCAGCAGCCACGATCTTTGTAGGGGTGAATCACAAAAAGCCACTAAATTAACTTGTGCTTTTCCGTCTGTTAGCTTGACTCAAAAGCATTCAGACTTAACTTAGAGGAAATGTGTAAAGTATTTGTGCAGCACAAAACAACAACAAAGTGACTTCAAAACACAATAACATCCTCAAACCAATTTAGCAAAATTGAGTGAAATGTATAAAATATTGAACAGCAAAATGACAAAAATCCAATCAGCAGAGCCGGAGATTGCAAAGTTGTAATGTACGTATAATGCCTAAAAGCACGAATCAAAAATTGTGGTTATCTGGACACAGGACATTTGCAGTAAATGAAATGTGCCATTGGGCGTTAGCAAATTTTACTACGTTTAGATGACAGAGCACAAACATTTAGCACTGGTAAGCAGTGATAAAATGCACAGAGTCAACAAAAAGGGATTCAGTAAAACAGGAGGGAAAAATGCAAAACAACACAAGAAAAAATCCTACACCAATTTAAACATGAGAGCAAATTGTAATACATTATTTGACACCAAAAAAACAAAAGACCCAAATGGCAGAAACCAGAGACATGCAATTTCAAATATTTAAAGTAAGTATAGTATCTAAAAGCACAAAGCGCCACTTGTGGTCGTCTGGTCATTTGAGGCTGCATGAACGTCACAAGTTCAGGGTGACCAGAATGGAGTACAGTCTGGATACAGGAACAAGCTTAGTCCAGCTGCAAAAGTTACCTTCTAAACTCTATTGTGAAGAGTTCCACTGATCTAGAGAGGTAGCAGGGAGAGTGTTGCAGATGGTCATCAATGCAGTGCGAAGAACAGGCCGGGCATCGAGGTCTTGCATTGCTGGTCTTTGCTAGTTGTCACTGTTGCATAGAGTCGGGTTCATTGGAGCTCCGCATTGATGATTGGCATGGATGGCTTGATTTTGGAGTGAACGGGCCTTTTTGTGGTCATTATAAGCCCAGAGCTTCAGGATTTTGGGGGTCATTCTGACCCTGGCGGTAATTACCGCCATGGCGGAGGTTGGCGGTAGCACCGCCAACAGGCTGGCGGTGCTCCGCCGGGCATTCTGACCACGGCGGTACAGCCGCGGCCAGAAGCGGAAAGCCGGCGGTGTACCGCCGACTTTCAGCTGCCCATGGGAATCCGCCAAGCTGCGCCGCCATGGGGATTCTGACAGCCCATACCGCCATCCTGTTCCTGGCGGTTCACCCGCCATGAACAGGATGGCGGTATGGGGTGTCGTGGGGCCCCTGGGGGCCCCTGCAGTGCCCATGCCAATGGCATGGGCACTGCAGGGGCCCCCGTAACAGGGCCCCACAAAGAATTTCAGTGTCTGCTTTGCAGACACTGAAATTCGCGACGGGTGCAACTGCACCCGTCGCACCTTCCCACTCCGCCGGCTCCATTCTGAGCCGGCTTCCTCGTGGGAAGGGTGTTTCCCGCTGGGCTGGCGGGCGGACTTTCGGCGGTCGCCCGCCAGCCCAGTGGGAAAGCCAGAATGACCGCCGTGGTCTTTCGGCGGGAACCGCTTGGCGGGCGGCGACCGCCGTCCGCCGCGGTCAGAATCACCCCCTTTATCTTTTCTTTTAGGAGGACCTCAACTGATCTCACACCAAGAGTCCAGGACCTGGAAGGCATCTCAATTGCAGGTCTAGGCAGTTCAGTTGCGGCAGGTCAACACGGAAGATGGGCAGTTGTAGAGAGGCTTTAGTAGCTTGTTGTGTCCTTGTAGCTCAGAACAGAAGATCGGTCAGCTGACCCTTGAAGCCACTACAGCCTGTGTTGAAATGAGCAGGTCCATTCTGCCTTCTCAACAATCTGGGCAGGCCTCAAGCATCAAGGCGTCCTTCTTCTGTTTTATCCATAGGTCCAGGAATGTACTTAGAGTGGGTCTGAGGGTCCGATTTTTATACCTGGTGCGATTTACAAGTGGCAAAAACCTCTGGAGTTTTCCCCTACAGAGATGTCTGGAATTTCCTGCTTCCCTGCCTTGGTTTCAGTCTGTCATGGGGCAGAATATTTTAGTGGAAAGTCCTTTATGTGTGAGCTAGTACTTTTGAAGTGCAAGTGTGGTAGGTGACAGCTCTGCCCCCCCCTCCCCCCAACAAAGTCAGGGTTGGCCTAGGACTCAGATCCTCCTGTGTAATACACAAAGGCCAACTACACTTAGTAATGTGACCGAGGCAAACAGCTCAATGCACCAAATGGTTAGGACAAGAAAATGCTAACTTTATAAAAGTGGCATTTTTTCAGAATTGTGACTTACAATCAGGCTTAAGCATTAAAGATGTTTTTAAATGACAATCCCTCAGACACCAAACATGACGTTTTTACCTGATTCCAATCAAAAGTTATCACTTATTAAATATAACAAGGTAACCATAGGTTATTGTATTGTATGAGAGAGGTTGGCCTTGCAATAGTGAAACATTAATTTGAGAGTATTTAAATACAGTTTGATTGTATGATGTATTATAGATGTGATTGGTGGCCCTGCGCTAGTCTACTACCATCTATTTCTGTAACACAATAAACATTTATGTTGTAAGGAAACATATATGCACATCAGCGGGGAGCCATTGTCAACTAGCTACATATTAATTAACCCATACACCTTCATTTGTTTCACTTTTTTATTATAATACTATTTTCTTTTAGAATCCTCTTTCAAGAACCCTTTTTACTTGTAATACCAATACATTTCATCCATGTTTCTTTATGGTGATATATTTTTGATCGCATTTTAAAACAACATACAAGTCCTTGAATTATTTTTATTATTACTATATAGTCCCAACCTTTTAAGTGCAATGCACTTTGCCCCGTGGACCGTTTATGGCCTACTCTAGGGATGACTTTATATGCATTAAAAAGAAAGGTTTAGGCCTGACAAAAGCTTTATTTGCCAGGTTGAAATGGCAGATAAAAGCTGCACACACAGGCTGCATTGACAGCCCTGAGATGGAGTTAGAAGGCTATATAAGTGGGTGGCACAGTCAATGCTACCAACCCGTTTGTAGCCTTTAATTTACAGGCCTTGGGTACATGTAGCACCACTTGACTAGGGAATTGCAGAAAAATTAAATGTGGCAGTTAGCTGTGGCACAATTCTACCATGACTTAGGTAGTGAGCAAAAGCATTTTAGCATTGGTCAGCAGTCCTATAAGCCAATACAAATGTATTCTAAAAACAGGAGGGGTGAAGGCAAAACGTTTGGGGGTGATCCTGCAGAGAGGGCCAGGTCCAAAAATCAGCTTTAAACTTTTTCATTGATTTACAGCCACACATCATTGACCTGTAACCCTCCTATTTCATTATCTTTTCACTCAGCAGGAAATGTTTGAACCTTTTCCAGACTTTTCAGTCTTTTCCTACATTATACATACTCCCGGTTTTGGTTATTTTCCCTCCTTGTGTCCCGTTATCTTTAGACTTATGTCACATTTAAATTCCCCTTTTCCACTTTTTATGAATGTACTTTGAAACCCTTAGGTGAAAGTGCTTTCTTAGCCAAGAAAACTCAAATAATAACGAGGCTCTTTACATATGTTTATCCTTGTTGTACAGCAAAATTAAAATGTATTTAAGTACACAACAAAATTTGATTGACAGTTGTTCCAGCTGTTCCAATTACATGACTTTTTCTCCTGAGTGCCTATGTGGGCATTTTCAACAATTAACTTTTCCTAAATGCCCTCAACTCAATACAGTACTTAAATGTTGTTTGTATGCTCTAGAAACATGTAGACAAAAAAATAAATCATTGAGGTCCCGGAAGAATTCTTTTGATGCTACCCATGCACTTCACAGAGTGCATTTTCTTTTATTGTTCCTTTCTTTCCTTCATTTAATCTTGCCCCATTTCTTTTTCCATCCTTCCTCTCCTATCAGACTTTTCTTACCTTTTTCAATCCCACACACATTTACTCCCTCTCTTTCCATGCTCGTTGTCTCTTTTCTTCTCCTTCAAATGTCCCTTCCACCAAATGTATTTCTTTTCCTACTCTCTCTCCTTGCTCCTCTCTCGTTCTCTCATCTATCAGTCTTCCCTTCCTCTCTACCATTTTTCTTGGCCTTTTTCTACTTCCGTCTCTTCTTTTTAGGTTTTGTCTGCACACACGCTTGCGTGCTGCTTGCAAAATCCATTATTAATAAATAAATAAACTTAAAAGGGGCTTAGAACCAGCCTCTTACTTACCTCAACTTACCATTGGACCAATGTCGCTCTGATTTGCATGAATCTGATTGGCCAGCACGTCATCTATATATCCTCATGCTTCACTTCCTGTTGTCTTCTTTGAAGTTCTTGCTGTCAGGTTCCCTCTAGACCAACTACTCCTTCCGGTCACTTCCCATTGGACACTGGTCAGTGTCCTTCCTCTGGCTAAGACGTAGAAGGTACTTCTATTTTCTTTCTGCATGCCATCTTCTTTCTTTGCTGCTGTCTTCTTTCTTCTTCACTGCATGCCGTATTCTTTCTTTGCTGCCATCTTCTTTCTTCTTTGCCGCATGCCATCTTCTTTATTCACTGCCGTCTTCTTTCTTCTTTACCACATCATGTCTTCTTTCTTCAGTGCTGTCTTCTTTCTTCCTTACTGCATGCCGTCTTCTGTCTTCTTTCTTCACTGCCATCTTCTTTCTTTTTTTGTTTACTGCATGCCTTCTTCTGTCTTCTTTCTTTACTGCTGTCTTCTTTCTTCTTTACTGCATGGTATCTTCTGTCTTCTTTCTTCTTTGCCATCTTCTTTCTTTTTTACCACATGCCGCCTTCTGTCTTTTCTTTACTGCTGTCTTCTTTCTTCATCTTCACTGCATGCCGTCTTCTTTCTTTACTGCCATCTTCTTTCTTCTTTACAGCATGCCGTCTTCTATCTTCTTTCTTCACTGCTGTATTCTTTCTCCTTTGCCGCATGCTGTCATGCTAATAGGTTTCACCTTTGCTTCTTCTTTCGACCTAACTGCATTACAAATATTAGAAGAATGTTATAATGTTTGTTTTAAATTTGATAAACCGCTAAGGGTTTATCAAATTTGAAACAAACATTATTATAACATTCTTCTAATATTTTAGAATCGGTTAAAAAGAATAAACAAAGGCGAAATCTGTTGGCTTTGCCAATGCTAGTTTAAGGTAGTCTTGCTTTTGACTCTCGTTTTCATTAATAGTCTGCAATTTGCTCACTTTATCAGAACATAGGCTTCTCCCTACTGATACATTTCATCTGGAAATTATTTTTGAGCTTTATTTCCAAGGTTTGTGCGTGTTGTGTTGAAAACAAGATGCCATCCTTTCTGCGACTGCACTTGCCCAAGGAAGGCTCAAAGCTATTAGTAGCGCTTTGCTGTTACTGCCTGGCAGTGCTATTGGCAGCCACAAAAATGGCTGCCTTTGCAGGCTATTACGAACGTTAATGACAAAATGACCTTGCAGCAATTATGTAGATGAATTCACTTGAGATTTATCTGTAACAAAAGAAATGTGTTTCTTCCAGAGATGTGTATTAGACAAAGGGGCCGGGCTTTGGAGTATGAGGCGGAACAATGAGGAAGGTAAAATCATTTCCATGGGTTGGTTTAATGTTCTAGTCTGTTTAAAACAAAAAGACTCAAGCTGTGCAAGATCAGGAGGGTCAGTGTTTTGAGATGCATATAAACAAGTGCCTGGCCTTTTTCGTGGTCCATTACACATTTGCTTAGTTTAATGTAGTGTGCTGAAAGTCATGAATAATGAGGCCAGAGTGGATTCGTAGAATGCTAATAAAAAACCCACGCTGGGGAAGATGCACTCGAGTAGCAAAACAAAGAAGACAACAATTTTGTGTACATTTTGAAAACTAACAATCATTTTGGTGGCTTGCACAAATTCGCATCCTTTCAGAGTGCTCTTTTGTTCAGGTTTTACATGCTTTTCTGTTTTCTTCTGGCGTTGTTTAACTTCCTTATGGATTGGGAATGTATAGTGAAATATAAAAAAATGAACACTTAATAATCTGTCATTTATTTTGAGCCTTTGATATAGGGCACACTTAGATGCAAAGAGTAGTGCAGTGCTTAAGTGGCTGAAATTGAAACAGCAACCGGGCTTTTGTGGGGCCTAATTGAAAGGAGATAGTAGCTGTCCGTGTGGCACGGGGCTAGGATGAGAAACGTAATTGGTACAGCGCAGGGCAGCTCGGTTCGCATTTAACATTTACGTTACTGATTTTGTTTTACATTGAAGCGTTTTATTAAAAAGTGGGAGACATTTTTACTGGGTTTCTCTCCGTTTTTATTGTTTGACGACCTTCCCTTTGCTATTTTGCTGCGCTAGCTCTCTTTAGCATTCACGAATCACACACAACATGTTTTGTGTAAGATGGTGTTTCCCTGCATTCATGGTGCGGTCTTTGTTACAAATGGGCATGTCTGACAAATCATTGTACTTTTTTAAGTACTGGTTCATTTTTAATGTATTCCCTTTAACGCTGAGAAATCGGTATGAAGCTTGGAACAGGCAACTGGAGAAAGTAGAGACCATGTCAGATACACGGCCTCCAGGAAAGAATCTTCCACCAAAGGATATTGGACTTGGTGCTACCATTAATTATATGTTGTGTTGCTAAGTTGGATTGATGGCAGGGGTTGGAGCACTAGCAGGTGGGAAGGATTGTTGGCAGAGTGGCCAGTTGTCTGAATAGGGGGGCACGAGCCACTGCAACCAGATGGTTTCAATTTCTATGTTCCAGGGGTTAACACTTATTGAGCGATGAGCTTGGAATACATATCTTTGGCTAGTTCTAAACTGAGAAGGGGACATTCCTTCTCTTCTGTTCTATATGTCTTTATGTATATTAGCTTACATATGAGCAGGACAAAACCACCGACTGGTATGCAATTTATTAATGCTCAGTGCTCCACTTCCCGTACACAAGTTCTGACGAATGTTTTTTGTATTTTATATTTGAGGCTTTTTGTTTATAAGCCTTCATAACATTTCTCCATAAATTATATTCAAGACACATTTCATTAGTTTTACCCCTATGTGGTGAAGATTCATAGGGTGGGTTTGTGGTTTCCTCTTGGGGGAACTGAGAAAATAGCCAAACTGTGGCTTTTTTTTCTTAGAATAAAATAGGCAAAAGTGCTTTTCACAAAAGTATGTTATTTGTCAAAATATATTTAAGAGTCCCCTCTACTTATCTATCAGAAGCAGGCAGAATTATTAAAAATATTTCCTTTTTTCATTTCAGTTTTTACATTTTCCACGAGGTGCATTAGTGTTTCCCATGTTTGCAGTTCTACATACCTATTGTTTGTGGGGAAGGAAGTGTTAAAACCATGGGTGAACTCAAAAGGATATTCATTTCTGGAAATAAGCCAGCATTCTGTATTCGGCAAGTGGTCATTTTTGCACACGACTGGTGGTTTTTCTAAAGAAACTCATCCATGGAATAAGAAAATAAGTTAGGAAATAGAAATGGATGACAGTGTTTTCATTGCGATTTTTTTCCATTAAATACAAACCAACAAAAGTAGTATACAGCAGGGGTGGCTCCTCCATACGGGCAGAGGAGCGTCATCCCCCCCCCCCCACATGCCAGCAGCAAAAGCTGCAAACCTTTCAGAACGAATTTGTTCTGAAAGGGGTGGGGCATTGGGGGTGACAGCACTCTTCCTCAGAACACATGTGTGTTTAGCTGTCTGTCTCGGGCCGGCTAAACACACATGCTCAGTAGGGCTGGAGAGAGCCTGCACAGGCTCCCAGTCTGCCTGGGAGCACCCCGGCTGGGTGCTCCCAGCCGGTCTTTACACTGCTCTGAGCAGCGTCAGGATTGGCGCAGGGCAGGCTGGAAGCAGACGGCGGAGCAGCGCGCGGTAGATTCAGGTAAGGATTTTATTTTATTTGTTAAAATAATTTAATGTATTTCAGCCCCCGCTCCCACCTCACCCTGTCCCCCCTTCCCCTCCCCGTTGTGCCGCACCCACCCCACCGCTTTTAGGAGCAGCGAGCCGCAACTGGTATACAGCTAAATTTGCCATACTTAACTGATTGCAGGATAATATAGTGTTTGTCTGTTATCCAAAAACATGTGATCCCCAAAACAACCGAACAAACTGCAGCTGATAATGATTTTTATTGAGTTTGACCATGACTCAGTTCACTACGTACAATCTAAAGAAAGATGAGTATGATGGAAAGTGGTGCTCATTTTAGCTGAGGCCTTGAATCTGAGTTTTGGAATAGGGTTATAAAGGCATATTTAATTGCTTCAGGAGCAGATTCAATTGTTTTATGATCTTTCTTAACTTTTATCTCGGGGTCAGAGGTCAATGCAAGTCAGAACAAATGGTGATAGAGACAAAGAAAAAATATTAAAATGGCAAGAAGATAGAGGCAAATGAAGTCAGACAGCACAAGGTAAAGAAAGTAAAATGCAAATAATGAAAGAAGGAAAGAAAGAGAAGCCTGAAGGAAAGAGGGTAGAAACAAACACTGGAAATTAGGAAAAATGTAAAAGAAGAAAAAAGACAGAAAAAAGAGAATGAAGGGTGGAAAGAAGAAATTGAAAGAACAACACTTAATAAGTAAGTAAAATGAAAGGAGAGAAAGAAGAAAAACAGAAAAATATATTTAAATGAAGATGAAATTTGAGATGAAAGGATGGGCGACTGAAGGAAAGAAGAGAAAAAAGAATTCTTTAATGGAACAGATACAAACAGAAAACATGCAAAGAAGGTGTGAAGGAGTAACATGGGCATGATAAGAATAAATGGATGGTGGCCAATGTGGCTCAGCCGTCCTTTCCCATCAATATGAAAGCTTTTCCACCATGAGCCTGCCAACAATGTTAACTGAGGTGCCCACCAGATTGTCTGCGTTGCCGACTACGGCTGTACCCACCTCACGCTCTGGTACGGAGCACTGCAGAGTCAGAAATGCCGAAACAGCATGGTGACCTAGTGAGGCCTAAAGTGGCCAAGATCGATGCAGTGCACAAGCCAGGACAGAATTGCTGGGGCTCCCCCCAGTCATAGTGAATTCACCCCACAGTTATCTTTTGTGGCCTGCTGTGAGCCCGCTGCTGCCAAACGCTGGTGCACCAACCTGACTACCCCATGGACGAATTGAGTTGTCACCGTTCTGCGCTCCAATGTGGGATGAGGTGGGGTTGGGAGCTCCAAGACAGTGTAGCAGCATGGTGAGGCCTAACGTCACTGGAGACTGTGCCATGCCCTTGTCGGGACAAAGTTGTGGGGGCTTCCTGCCAATGAAATACTCACCCCAGTACAAGTTTGCCACTGGGAGCATTGTATCTGGATCTATCTTACAGGGATCTCGGAGACTAGATGCAACAGGAGTCCCTACGGCCAGCCTTTGCTGCTTTTTTCCTGCAGCAGGTCTGGTAGGTCAGATGAATGGGGGGGTGACTGTTGGAACTGGGGGGCCTCCCAGCAGCACAACAAGGGCACTGTCACCACTTACCCCTCCTCCCCTTGCCTTGCACCAGAAACTTGGCCCCATCGGGCAATTAACGCTTGGGAGTGAGTTCGCAGGAACATGCAAGATTCAGCAGCTGAAAGAAGCTGCACAGCGGGTCCTGAAACTAGATTTTCAGCAGGGGCTTGAGGAGATACATTCCTGAGGTGAAACTGGCTCCCTATAATATATACATTCACTGTTCATACTTGGATGGAGATGGCATGACAACTTACAGAGAAATTAGTGAGGCAGAATATCTGCGCCCTATGAACAAGCAAAACAAGTGACTGCACTAGTAATCCATGTCGACTCCTGATGTTTCATAACCCGCGTGATGCAGTCTGAAAACGTTCAGGGGTAAGTCATATGTTTGGATCGTGGTGGGATCCCCACATGGGCCCCCCGTCTGACACCATGACACCACTTTGTCTTCCTGACAAGGCTGTTTCCCACGTTCTTCACCAGTGCCCTATGCTGTCACAATAGTGACACTACCCTAAACACCACACTGAACAAAGCTGAAGGCTGCAGCTAATGGAAGCCTTTTCTGCTGCCCTAGATACACGTTTGACATTAGCGCTGAACATTCATTCCTTATGAACTGTATCTGCGGATGAGTGACCACTTTTGCACTTGCTCGGAACCTTCCTTAAGAGCTCACCGCCTCTTGTATATTTCACCTGGTGACTTATAGACCAAAACTCTCTGCTACCCTCTGCCTGCATTTGGACATACGGGGCTGCTCGTGCTGCCATGCTTCAAGTGCCTGAGGACGCTGGCAGGCAGGCCCCTCACAGGTTCACAGTCTACTTCCACTCAAAGTAACTGTATGAGACAGGACCGAATGGGTCACATGCGCACTACTGCCCAATTTGCAATTGCATTCCTCTGCGACCACTGATAAGCTACCCTAAGTCCCTGACACATTGAAACACTCAAACTCTTCTTCCTCCATTGACAACAAACTATATTCTGTTCTCTAGGCTTTGACATACTCTGTACCTCATTTGCAAACATGCATACGTCGCTGGAAGGAAGATATATTTCAGTATTTCAGTGCATATTCAATTGCATCTCGAGTAATCGCATAAATATGATATGCATGTACCTTTGTATAACTTTTGCCTAAAAGGTTGTTTATCGTAATAGCTCGCGTATGTTTCTTCTTCACATACGGGGACCTAAATATCCATCTGCCATGCTTTCACCACCCACATAGCTTATTCTGTTTCAGGCTATATAGTTTCTACCACATATGTTGTTTGGTTGTTTTGCTGCCCGGTTGGTATTACCAGTTTTGGTTTTTCATGATGTTGTATTGCTTTATGTTACAATTTGCTGTGTACTGCCCCTGCCCCCTGCACCCCTACACTGCCACCAATGACTGCACTATTCAGCGACTAATTACTTTTCATTATGAAACTTAACACCATTTATATTACCCACCTTAACATTATCATCTAGAATGTGAGTGGAGTGTATACTCCTGCGTTCCGCTACTCCTTATACTCATACCTCAAATGTCAACCTACTCATATTGCCCACCTACAAGAGACTCACTTGACATCAGTGGAGATCTCCTAGTAGCAACAATGCTGGCACAGCCCGATATTTGCCACCAATTTCTCCTTATACCCCAGGGGTTTGTTACTATGGGTTAGGCCAGAGACTTCCTTTGTGGCACAGTATACTGTCATCGGTCAGGAGGGCCATTAGGTGTTGACGGCCGACATGTCCTTTTAGGCTCGATCTATGCCTCTAATACCAAGCAGGCCACATTCTTTTGTAACCTATCAAGTATTCTGCCGCATTGGAGTGGGCTGTCATGGCTTGTAGGAGGTGACTTCAACAGTGTCCTTGACACCACTCTTGACTGCTCTTTTCTCCCTTTGCTGCATACTCCTGCCACCTTCAAAGCCCACATGTTACAAGACTGTGTCCAAGAGGCAATTGACTGACATCCGGTGCTTTCACAACCCAAGTACGAGAGTGTATTCCTTCTTTTCCTCGCCACACCAACTACGTTTGCATAGACAGAATACTTGCCACATCCTCCTTGCTCCCGATCATTCTTGACACAGACTTTATTAGGATCATAACCTCCAGTACTTGCAACTCGCATGGAACACATACCCCTATCCCATTCCAACCTGGGGCCTGCAGCCAATGATATTGGATGACACCCCATCCTTTCCTGGCTTCTCTGAGTGCAGCGATCACTGATTTTGTTTATAATAATGATGACACAGCACCTGCTAAATCTATAGAATGGGATGCATTTAAAGTTAAAATATGGGGGCAATTCTTGGGAACACATTAGACCACATGGCAGGTGCTCCACAGAGACGTAGCCAACATTGAACATAAACTCCTAAGTTACATAAACCAAGCCTTTCAGAATCCTGCTGCCACGCGCCGCTTGACAGGTGCCTAATGGGAACATGCTACCCTGCTGGAAAGACTATGAAGTCTAAATTATGCTGCTCGCTCAGCTCGCACACACGCAGAAGCGGACAGATATGGCTGGCTCCTGGCAAGGCTTATTCACCAGGACCAACCCAGACACCTCATTATAATGATATGATCTGCAGATACCACACTACTATACACTTAGCATGAAATACAAGAGGAAATGACCAATCACTTCATGCTCTTAATTCAGTCTTGCACTGTAGCAGGCACTGCTGACATTTACCTCTTCTTCTCCACATTATCCTTATCTCATATCACATATGAACAGCAGGAAGAGCTAGACAAACCTAGCATCCTATTTGAAATACAGGAAGCAATACAGTCAGTTGCCTTTAGGAGTTTTACAAGACTTATGCATCCCTTCCAGCCCCCGTCTGCTGACGCTGTACAAGGCACTCCATTCAGCCAATTGTCTCCCCACTTCCCAGTGTGAGACACTGATAATATCCCTCCCCAAACAATATAGGAATCCTTCTCTGTTGGGGTCATACAGAGCACTTGCCCTGCTAAATACAGATTATAAAATATTGGCCCAAATTCTTGCTGACTGCCTGGCACCTCTGGTCCACTCCCTGGTACACCCAGATCCAAATGGGTTTATCCCAACCCATTGCACCTCATTGAAATTGAGATGAATTTTACGAGTCATGGCCTACTCATGACAGAGATGGCATAATATTGGTTTTAGACCTCAGGAAGGCCTTTGATTAATTGAAGTGGCCCTTCTTGTTTAACACATTACCACAGTACTGTATTTGGCCCCGTTTTATTAAATTAACATAACTACTACACACCCACCTGACGATCAGGGTGAAGGCAGATTCCCTGATTTCTGATACTATTCAAATACACAGAGGCACTAGACAGAGTTGCCCCTTGTCTCCTCTTCTTTTCTCCCTGGCAGTGGAGCAGCTTGGCATAGTGATCCAATAACAGGGTGACCCTTGGGGCATACCTTTAGGCGACGGACCTGCATTTGTTCCCTTTAGGCTGACCATCTGTTGCTTTACATTAAAAACATGCATGCCATTCCTGCTACGATAGCCTCAACACTTGCACGTGTGAAGGTAAATTGGGCGGTCTTGCCTGTTTCCCTTTAAACCTGACTTACCTGATCCTCAATACACTCTTAGCGTAACACAAATCATGTGCAATCTCACACATTCCGTTACCTTGGTGTGTGAATATGCCACTCCACTACAGGCCTATTTGATGGTAATATTACACAGACATCTGTGTCTCTGCGATCTCAAATAACGTTTTGGGGCACACTCCCAATAGCAATGGCTAGACCAGTTGCCCACCTGAAAATTGTGGTTTTGCCTCATTTGCTCAATTACTTTACTAACTTGCCTCTCTACATCCCAGCAACCTTCTTTCGCTCTTTCAACCAACATAAACAAGAATTTACCTGACACAAATCCCGTTGTAGGGTTGCACTAGTGAAACTGTACTCCCCTTTAAGCCAGGGCTGTCTTGCAGGCCCACACCTAGAGCAATACTACCTTGCCTCCTAGATCCAGTGGATAGTTAGATGGTTGGTTGGCTGTCAACTGGGCTCTATCCACTATCTTACATTTATTTAATCCACGCACCGAGCTTGAACACCTGATTCCTTGCTAATCAACGTGGCATATGGCTGTTAATGCAGATGCCTTCTCCCCACGCGATCCCAGGTCCCCTATGCACCTTCTCTAATGCTTCTGGGCACCCCTAAGGTAAACATCTACACGCTGACATCAGAACTAACCACATGGCATACCGCCAGCCTCCACACATTGGTTGACCTGTGTTGAGACGGCACCCTGCGCTCATATGATACATTAATGACTGAACAGGGCCTACACCCTGGACAGTTCCTAATATTTAACTCCATTCTTTTCTCGCTGGGTGATAAATGGGGTGACATGTCACAGGAACTTCCAACTCATCTCACAATCCAGTATCTTCATGTGATAGGTGAGGGCCAACACCTGGTGTGCTGGTTTGCCCGACTTAGTGCGTATTGACACTGCTCCATCACTCACAGTCCTCCGACGACACTGGGAGACAGACCTGGCCCGCCCCTCCACAGAGAAAGAATGGGCACCATTATTTGAAAGCCCGTCACATTCCCCACACAATGCCTATGTCACACTTATTTAATTTACATTGTCCATAGAGCATACCTTACTCCTGTTGAAATTAACCATTATTTCTACTGGACAGATGCCGGCTGCCTTAACTATCATCAAATTGACACACATTTGCTTCCCATGCTGTCGGCTTTCAGGTTTACTGGCAGGGTGTCACATCTCTCTTGTATCACTGTCCTGACTTCATGGTTCTGCACATGTGGGAAATATGCCTTTTGGGTCTTTACCACAGGCACAAGAAGACCGAAGCTACCACTCGTTTCCTAGACCTAGGTTTCCTAATGGCTAAACGCCTTATCACCAAGAAATGGAAATCTTATGAACATCCAGTGCTCATGGCATTGATTAACTCTTTCCTTACATGGGCTTCGGCAGAAAGTGCTGCATTACACAGGGAGAACAATCTTGGGATCCGTAAATACCCAAGAGCTTCTTGCTGGGATACTATCCTATCTGAGTTTAGGACCAACAACCCCCTGGGCACAGCCAATTAACTAACATTGAGTCACATCATTACACAGTCAAAGATACCATCAAAATTACAACACCTGGCACACATAGGTTCCTCCATTGACACTCTCATTCAGGAATTTTTATATAACTGATCCACCAGAGGCTTGGGCAACTCTGTGGCCGCAGAAGGAGTGGAGGAGGATAGAGGGACTCCCTGTTATGTTTTAATTCTTACTGGGAAAATGTAAAATGAAATTGTTTAACCAATATCTCTCCCTTTCCTTTTTTCATTTATTGTGATTTTGTACTTTTAAATTCCACTGTAATGACATTGCTTCATTTCCATACCACCTCTATCACACAGTGCTGCAGGACACTATATGGCAAATGCTCCTTAATCCTTGTAACTCTGCCTTTTTTTGTTGTTGATGCCATCTCAATTCATGTAACTCCAATCAGGAACAAAATTGGTATGTTCCATCTGTTTAACTTTCATGCTGTATAAACAAAATTCAACAAACAAGAACGAAGCAAAGCTAGAAAATTGTTAGATAAAATGAGGAGAATAGACAGAAGGAAATAGATGGAAAGTAATAATGAAATTGACAAAGGAACGATGATGGAAAGAAGGAATAAAAGAAGCATAAAAGGAAAGAAATAAGGTGGAAAGTATGAGTAAGACATACTCCAGGACGGGTTAATGTGTAATATTTGGCCAAATACCTTTGAAATGTTTCTGTACTATTCGTAATTTTGCAGCAATGCCCTCAAATTTTCCCCAAGGGTGCAGTTCCCATGGCACTTTACAGGAAGAGTTAGAATTACTCACTTTACTTGCGTATATGTTGCTATATGTGGGTCAAAGTTGTGGGTATTTAATTTGATAATAGTTTACCTCCAGGTGTTCTGTGGCCTGCCTCTCTTCCGTTTCCCTTCTGCAGTCCGTTGAAAGGTCAAAAGATTTCATTTGAATTACATTGATTACTCGGATAGGGGTGGTTATATGTTTTTTGGGCCTGGGTTTGAACAGCCCCAAGGTAACCTATCAGCTGCAGATATTTTTGAGAAGTAGACACAAGAAGGATTTCAGGGTGGTGTGACTTACATAGATCACACTACTTGTTCTTACCGTAAAACAAGTGCACTGCTCCACAGCCTCCCTGATTCCTCACTGCTCCCCTTTCAGGACTTAATATGAGCCTGAAGAAATAAGACCAGCTCACTCCCACCCTAAGGGATCTGCAGTAACTCCCCTTTCTGGCTCACACCATCGTCAAAATCAGTGGCATTATTTACAAAGACATCATGACATTTAGCTGACCTATTTACTGCCCTTCAGGATGGCTGGCATGCAGGGCAGCAACAAAATACACTTAAGCTAGCCTGGCTGGTGAAGGGATGATATCTTCAAACTGGTCCCAGGATGCTTGAATCCTGTCCAGGGAGGACCTGGCTTTGCAGTTCGGGTAGGACTGCTCCCATAGGAAGAAGGGTTAAGACTGATTTGCATATGGCTGGGTCCGAACTGGGGTGACGTGGCAAGCAAAATAACAATAGATTAAACCCAGATCTGTGACTGGGGATGAGTGTTTGAAATGTTTCAACACTCCGTCCATCATTTTATTTTGTGATATTTCCTTGTGTGCCCTAAGTGGCTAGGGTAGGCCCAGACATAGGTCCCTTGCTTGCTGGGCGCTGGATTCAAGCTATCCTGGCCGATGAAAAGTGATGCCCTAAAACCGGTCCCAGGATGCTTGAATCCTGTCCAGGGAAAACCTGGCTTGGCAGTTCGGGCTAGACTGCTCCCATAGGGAGCATGGTAAAGACTGATTTGAATATGGCTGGGTCCGAACTAGGGTGACGTGGCAAGCAAAATAACAATGAATTAAACCCAGATCTGTGACTGGGGCTGAGTGTTTGAAAAGTTTCAACGCTCCGTCCATCATTTTATTTTGTGATATTGCTTCATTTCTGTTTCCATAGTTTACCTCCAGGTATTCTGTGGCCTGCCTCTCTTCCGTTTCCCTTCTGCAGTCCAGTGGAGTGCTGTTTTAGTGATGGAGTCTTGGTCTTCTCTGTTCGTGTTCTCTATCCATCTCCATCTTTTTTCTTGATGATGTCCATTCTCTCTTGCTTGCAAATGGTTAAAGGTTACTGGCTGGAGATGCTCAGTGGACAGAAAATGTCCAGGGTCCTTTTCAGTTTATTAGTGTGGATGGATAAAAGTTTGGTGATAATCCTTTTTGTCATTTGCCAGCATTCTGATCTGTTCAAGGGTATGGACACAACACAGCTCTGGTAAAACCTTAGCTTGGTGTTAGTGTGCTGTATTGAGATGTCCTCCACACATTGTTTAGCATACTGAAGATATCCCTGGCCTTGTTCAGCCTACACTTAATGTCACTGCCGGCTCCCTCCATCATGTACTATAGTACTACCTAGGTAGGTGAACTCTTCGGTCATGGCTAAGTCCTTTCCATCCACCTTGATTAGTGAAAAATTCTTCTCTGTTCGTGTTCTCTATCCATCTCCATCTTTTTTCTTGATGATGTCCATTCTCTCTTGCTTGCAAATGGTTAAAGGTTACTGGCTGGAGATGCTCAGTGGACAGAAAATGTCCAGGGTCCTTTTCAGTTTATTAGTGTGGATGGATAAAAGTTTGGTGATAATCCTTTTTGTCATTTGCCAGCATTCTGATCTGTTCAAGGGTATGGACACAACACAGCTCTGGTAAAACCTTAGCTTGGTGTTAGTGTGCTGTATTAAGATGTCCTCCACACATTGTTTAGCATACTGAAGGTATCCCTGGCCTTGTTCAGCCTACACTTAATGTCACTGCCGGCTCCCTCCATCATGTACTATAGTACTACCTAGGTAGGTGAACTCTTCGGTCATGGCTAAGTCCTTTCCATCCACCTTGATTAGTGAAAAATTTGGGATGTTTAGTGGCATGACTTCTGATTTCTTCACAGCAATCTTTAGGCTCACTTGTTGTGTATAGATGCTGACACAATATGCCTTTTCCTGCATATGCTGGTGTGTAAGAGAGCAAGGCTAGGTCATCCACATAGTCAAGGTCCTCCAGTGTAGAGACTAATGTCCATCTGATGCCTCTAACATTGGCTTCTGTTGTGTCCATCTCCTAGTCAATAACTAGGTTTGAGAGCAACAGTGACTTCACGCATCCCTGTCTCACACCAGTCTTGACTTTTTAACTATACTCACTATTTGCCACCTTGTAGATAAAATGATCATAGACCCACTTGAGGAGGAGAACTATCTGCTGCGATATCCCATAGGCTTTTATTATACGCCAGTCTGCCATGATGGATGCTGTCAATGGCTTTCTCAGAATCAATGAAGTTGATGTACAGAGTGCTCTTCCATTCTGTACACTGCACTGTGATGTTGTGTATAGTAAGGGCCTGATCATTACACCCTCTGCTCTTGTGGAAGCCAGTATGTTATTTTCGTTAACTGTTTGTCAACAGCTTCAGAAATACCCTGTATAATTATTTTCACCAGGAACTTGCTAAGGATTAACAGAAGGGTGATTCCACACTAGTTGTTACAGTTGGTTAATGCTCCCTTCTTTGGAATTTTGATGATGCCTTAGTTTCAGGCTTTTGGTACTTTCCCTCCCAAATCAAGGTCAACAGTGGGTTGGAGGATTTTGCACATATGGCACCCTGCAGGAAAACATATGCTTTCCTGTGGCTCCCAGCACATGCATAGCCAGGATACCATCTGGTTGTAGATGAAGAAGTGCAAAAAAACTGCATTAAAAACAAGGAAACACTCAGGGCTGCCCCACCCCTGCTCCAATTTAGAAAAGAACTGAAGACTGACCTCTACAAAGAACAATGCATCATGCTCCAGTAACAGTCTGCAAACTAGCTACTGTGTTTTTGCTTTTGCCCGTGTACAGTGCTTTACTGTCTGTTATATAGAAAGGTACACTGTTCCAAAGAAACAATTAATAGATGCAGGGACGGAGAGTGTCAGGGATATCTATGATATCAGGAGAGCCCTCAAGCACCCAAAGGGTGACAAGTATCATCACTGGGCTATCTCCTCGTCAGACTGGTGCTGCAATGTCTGGCGGACCATCCCGGCAATGGGGATGGTGCTGAACCGGAGGCAATTTGCCAGGAAGAGGTCTGAAACTTATACTGACTCAGAGGATAGAAAAGGTGTAAGTGTGTAGGAGAGAGTGAAAATGTTAAAATTAGCTCTGTGCCTCAAACATCACTTTAATGAATCAGGGAAAAGGCGCAGGCCAAGATTAAAAATAGTCCAGAGTGTTGGTGGGAATAATGTCCCTATGAACTCTATGAGGAAGAAAAGGTAGTGTGCCTAATCCTGCTAATTTGTGGTCAACATGTTTTGCGTCTTTTATGGGTCAATAAGTGATCCCGTGACGCTTCGTCAGGATCCGGAAAACTACTTCTCCTATTTAAATCAAATACTACTAGAATGTCACTTACAAACTGCAGACAAGTTGTCAATGTCAGTTGGTCAATTAGTCACCCTGCATACAAGTGAGAGACAAATAAATATTAGTGCAAAGGTGCAAATAAGCTCAAAATACAGTGTAACCACAGCAAAAACAGCAAGAAACAGCAACCCCAAAAGTGCCACACATTAAAATGATAAAGTGGCTTACCATCCCACATTCGAGATTGAGCTTCCTAGGACCGCTCTAGCCACAATCAAGGAGGTATTACTAGGTATAGAAATAACATGGTAACAAACACATGTACACAATAGTGGGTCACAAAGGAAGTGTCACAGCCATCACTCAAAAATGGTCAAGTGACACATGTAATAATAGTTTACAATGTCGGAATGTCAAACATTAATTAGAGGGAACTAAACCCTTACTGCAAGGTCTAGTAACTGTATGAATACAAAACCAAAAATGAATAAAAAGGTCGAAGGCCCCAAGTGTAAACTGAAGGTCCTATGTGTATCTGAGGGTGTACTCCTAAAAAGTGCAGGTAGCAATTAAAAACTAAGGTACAGAGGGTTTTAAACAATCTGGGAATATCAGGTTACAAGTGAGGCATGTAAAAACATCCGTGCGAGTGACTGTACACACCGATGTCTAATCACTTAATACCAATTATTAAAGGTAACGGGCAGCGTCACACACCCTGTGTCAAAAGATGCACTTACTTGTTTAACCTCCTTAGTTGAACTTGAAACCTGCCCATACGCCGCGCGCCTGTAGACGCGAGTGCGGCATTACAAGGTAGTTTAAATATTGTTTCTAAGACGCGTCTTTACCGTGTCCCGATCCGGAAGGATCCGGCCGGTAACTATGGGTAATAGAGATAGAAAATGGACAGTTGTTAGTACGGCGGGCATCTTGGGAGAGGCTGTTCAATCGACTGCCAAAATGTTTTGAAAAACGCAATGCTGTGACAGAGAACTTCATCTGATTCAGCCTCAAGTGGATCCCAAAGGATGTACCAAACAGAAAATCAAATGTCATTTAGAATACATTCGTCAAAGAACAGTATCCTCGTTTACTGGTATAGCAAAGGAAGCTATATTACAGCCATGGGCATGAAAATGGGAGTAGGACAACAAATGTGTAACGGGGCGGCCATTTTACTAGTGGTAATGCAACCTACAGTTAAATCAACTGCTATTCCCAAACAAGATTTTTGAGAAATAAGCATAGGTAAAAACCACTAAGGCACCTTGCCAAGCTAAGTGATCTGCATATCTGATCAGCCCACAAGCGGAGGATCCGAAACCATACATGAGGACCAATTAGCCTGGATTCTGAAAAATAGGATCCCACCAGGGACAGAATTTGTAAATGTTATTGGTCTAGTCAAATGTTGTGGACGGATCAGAAAATCGTCTTTGGTAGTCTGGGAATTAAAAATTATCGAAGTCAGTATACAAAAGTTGAATATGCCCTGGAATAGCATACTATGATGTCAAAGAATTCCAGGGGATCTCATCATTTAGACCTTGAATATGGGTCTTGAGTCTAAAAACCCATCTTTGTTCAACTTTAAATAAAGAGTTGGGATCGTTGCTGTTATATCTTGGTACCGTTAATACAATCCACCACATATCATCAGGACCATGATTGGCTTCAAGAAAGTGTGAACTCAATTTAGTTGTGATACGGGAGCATCTAATATTGCTCCGATGTTCATTGATTCTCTGTTTTACCGGACGGGTTGTCATACCAATATATTTCAAGTCACAAGGACAGGAGATCAGGTAAATAAACTGTTGTTGTGTTACAGTTGGTATATTTATTCAAATGCCAGGTCCCGAAATGGTCAAGGACCACTCTGTCAGTACGTTTGGTAAGTGGGCAAACATTACAGGAACCACACGGGTAATGAAAAAAGTAAAAAAGTTGATCCAAAGTAAACAAAAAAAAATGTATACATACATAACCAGAATGCCTTGCAAATGTCACACTTTGGTTATAATCATATTGTTAGCTCAGATCTCTGACGGAGAATTCTGGAATCAATAAAAGTCATTCCCTTTTCCCACTAAAAGAGGTACCCTAGTTCTCTAGGAAGGCTTATCACCGACAAAAATAAAGGCACTAACATGCAACATGGAACATATTCTGTGGTTGGGCATAGCTGTGACATGTGGGTATTGGGTTCACTGGTACCCTGAGAGAAACCTACCACCCCCAAACTTTGCTGAAAAGTAGAAACACTGGCGATTTGTTACTCAGAATACCTGTCAAATATTAGATCTTGGCTACAGTCTCAGAAAACCCAAAACCCTCTTACTTATGTGACAGAAAATTCCACATGAGAGGATATTTGCTGTTTTTAGGTGTAAAGCCAAAGTCTGAGTACTGTGGCCATGTCCTATGACAAATAAGAGGAAATTTGGATTTCTTTAAGCATTAGATTGACATATGTACTGTGAGAGTGGGGATTTATGTACTATTCTACCTTCCACTGGAGGCAGAATGACTGTCTGATGCCCACTGCCAGCACATGGCACCTCATACCATTGCTTTCATCATATAGACAGTCGTAATATTGTTGCATACTTAGCAAATAGATCAATAAAACTGTCACACAATTAGTGAGAAATTCAAAATAATTTTGTCTGCATTTTACATAAATTCAGGAAGTTTGAGCCTGATTACAGGGAAATTAAAAATCATCATTAAAAGGAATTATGGTAGATATATTGCACAGATTGTAAAAAAAAAAATCAATCATTCAAATAGGAAATAACAGTAATTATATGATCAATATTCATAAGAACCTACCCTTGTAAGTTAATATGCTCAAAATAAACAGCATGAAAAGCTAATGTTACAGTATTCTTTTCATGCAAACCTGAATCTAAAAATATAATTAGTCTGGCTGTCAATTTACTGTCTTCATATTAAATTTCATTGTAATGTAATAATTTGAAAATACAATGTATACACTCATGCAATGGGATGCCAATATATTACATAGGTGGTGAAGAGTCAAAGGAGTTTAGGCAAAGTCTACAAAGTATTTCACCTTTTGACTGATGAACTTTTTTTCAGTCACCTCAAGTAATAACATATTTGATTCTCATTAGTTTTTGCACCCTATTTGTAGCAACAGTTTATATTGATCAAAACATTTTTTTTGTTGGAAAGTGGTTTATCAGTAAGTGCAGGTAGGTACCTAAGGCTGGTGGTAACACCACAATCACAAATAAGGTCCTCTCAAAGTCTTCATAAATGAATCCTTGCTCAACCGTTTTTTGCTTGGCTGATGTGCAGTCAGACTTAACTTAGGAGACAGGTGTGTAAAGCATGTAATATCAATAAAACAGTATATAAGTAAGACACAAAACACAATAAAAAGTCAATACCAATTTATAAACATAGAGAATATTTTTATCTTTAAAATAACACCAAAATTACAAAAAATCAATGCATGGAACTGGAGATATGAATTTTAAAAGATGAAATGTAAAAATGTGCTTTCTACTACCAAAAGAGAAAGAAGCCAACTGCACCTATCTGGTCACACTGGACCATGTCAAAATTTTAGGCCAACCTCAATGGTGCCCGGGTCGGATACAATGAGTGGTTGGGGCCGGTCAAGTTTTTACCTTCACATTTAGTCACTTTTTTGGAGCTTTTTCTCTTGACGTTGAGTGAGTCTCCCCTGTAGGCCAGGTTGCAGATTGGCGATCGCAGCTTGCTTTGGTGTGAGGTCTAGGTGATTCCTGGAGGTCTTGGTTCTCGTCGTCAATGACAAAGAGCTCTGGAGCTTCAGCAGTGCAAACCTGAATTTCAGGCTGAGTTGTGGTTCAATGCTGCCGGATGGACTTTCAACTGAAGGTCAGTCAACTTATTGAGCTTTTTCCCCAAATTTCTCCTAAAGATTCCAAACCTCTAGATCTTCTTCTAGAAGGTCCTTTTGTGGGTCTTAAAGGGTTCACATCACCAGTTCAGGTTTCAGAAACTCTGAGTTGCTCCTTGGAGATTGGTGACAACATTTCCCACAATGCACTTGAGCACATCCTTAAAAGTACAGTTGTGCTGGTCAGCTGAGCTTTCAGTTGCAGAGGTTGATGCAGGTGGCTATTGATAGCTCTTTTGTACTTGTTGCTTTCAGGGAGGTCAATTCCTTAATCCTTTTGAAGCCAGCCAAAGTCCTCATTTGTGAAGCCCAAAGAGTGAAGAAGATACAATCCTTGTTAGTGTAGTTCTCTTGGGGTACAGACTAGGGGTACTGCAGGGTAGTCCTTCTTCTCTTGATATTTCCAGGCAGGGATCTAAAGTGCAGTGCAGCTCTCCCATATTTATGCAGGTTTCTGGGATGGCTAGTGTGGGTGCACCCCTGACCATTGGTACACAGGGTGCCCCCTTCTGTGATGGCAACTTCCTTAGAAGTGTGCCACATTTGTGTTCCGGAAAGCACTTTTCACAAAAATCCAAAATGGAGAAACCTCTCCTGGAGGATCAGGTCAGGCTAACCCAACCCACAGGTGTGGCTAACCTTTCCCAACTCTTCCCTTCCAGCCCTTCTCTTAATCTATATAGAGAGACTCCCAGCTGGCTGGGGGTTCAGGAAGTGGGGGTGGGCCTAGTTCCTTAATTATCTGCTCTTCTCCCTTTACATGCCAGTTTGGCTACCCAGCCCCTTCCTGTCCTGGCATCTGCAGCAACAGATCCTCTCCCACCAGATGATCCCTTTGTTCAGCCCAGGCCACTTTACACCTCATCAGAGCAGCTTGTCTAGCCTGCCAGAGGCTGACCAATCAGGAGAGGCTGGTACAGGGCTGACTTTAGGTAACTATAGGAAACCAGTTCTGAAACTACAATAGATATAATACATCTAACCTTTGAAAGTTGTTGGACTTACTGTAACTATGATTTTGACACTTTGCAACACTATTCTAGCCCACTCTTGTCAAAGGTTAGACTTAATTAAAGTTTAACAAACCCTTCCCATGTTATCCTATGGAGCTAGCAGCGCTACAGTGGAACACAAAATGGGCAGCTTTCCCTTACCAGGGCATATAAAAAACTTTTATACTGTCCCTACTTATTATTACAATGCACACTACCATTGGGGCACCTTGGGGAGACCTTAGGGGTGACTTATATGAAACAATAAGTATTTTAAGACTTTGGAAGTACCTTTAACTCTAAAGTTGAATTTGGACATAGTTTTAGTTTGAAAGCAGCCTGCAAGGTAGGGCTGGCCTTTAAAATGAAAGCAGGCACCACAACTGTGCACACTTAGGTGCATTAAATCTACTGGGCCTCTAAACCTATATGCCCTACCATATACCACAGACTTAAAGGTAGGTTATCAGAGCCAATTGAATTTTTTCCAAATCACCATACACCTATTAAACAGAGCACTGGCTTCAGGGCTGGTTAGCAATACCCATGGCACAATCAGAGTCAGGATACAGCAGTATCAGTCAAAAAGGGGGCAAAAAGTAAGTGACCACTTGTAAAAAGCCCTGTTTTCTCACATTCCTCACTATATAATACACCATAAATGTAGTATAGTTTCTTTAAGGACAGTGACCAAATATCAGCCTTTATTGATAAACCATATATTATTTTCCTCATTATTTAAATAATGATCTGGTAGTGGCTGGATCTTGGAACAAGATTGTCTTTTCCTAGTTTACCAGCTTCTTAGTACAGCATTCATAAAGAGGATTTCAGCATCCTTTCATTGTATCTAAGAATTATCTATGTGGAAATAAAAAAAACAAAAAATACTAGAGTTTTGAGATTTTATGTAGGTTAAAATCTAAGGGCAATGTTGATAAAGTGCCATTGTTCAAGAACACAACAGACCTATCTTTGAGTGTATAAACTTAATGATGTACATTGTAGTATGTATAAACTTTTTCCAAATTAGAGCTTCAGTCTTCTCATCATTGAGCGCTTTTTTTAACTGCTAGCTACACTGAGGCTTCATAGGTCAAAGATGGCATCATTTTATAATGATGTGTAATGACGGGATGCTGCTGGTTATGTGCTCCATAATTGTGGTTGAAGTGACATAATGCATTTGCAATCATCAATTCTGTTTTTTGGTCCCCTGAAAGACTACCAAACTCATACAATTGGCCAATAAATTCTTAGATATTTATATGTGTTGAAGTTAGCCAGTGACATAGAATTGATATACCATCCTGCTTGACTTCTTATCAAATACCATAACTTGGATTTTACTTGGATTGATCTTGAGCATATGGGTCTCTTTGAATCTTGCATCCGTAGTAGCCCTTTCCTAAATCTGAATCTCCTACATATTACTTGGCTCTTACCTTTAAGAATCCCACTTTAGAGAGTGGGGCTGGAGAAGCCACTGAACTGCTCTGTTTAATATTTAAAGAATAGAATGGGAGTGAGACCATATCCTTGTCCAGCGGCTGAAGATGATAGGACTTTAAGGCCTGCAATGGATACATTCATTTTAGGGGAGAATGCCAAAGTATTTAGAAGAAGCCTCTCCAAAATACTTTGCTTTGGCCAACTAAGAGTGAGTAGTTTTGCCTTGAGCAATCTAGAATATAAATGAGTGAAAGCAGTTTTTTAGTTTACTGATTTTAATTTTGAATTTTCTCTTCCATGAAGGGATATAAAACAAGCTGGATCGATTAAAAGTTAGATCCTTGAGAAAATGAGTTTATACAGTTCCAGAAATGGATTAAAATATTTAAAAATATGATAAAGAATTGGTGGCAGAGGGATGGAAGAAGACAGATTTTAAAGCTCATTTGAAGTTACCTTATTCCTTAACGTATTTCTCATATAACTCAGTCAACTTTGTTTAAGTGAATGCCAAATGAATAGTTTGTGTTGCAAATCTGGAATTCCCTAAAAGCTCAAATTGCATGTGCATCCCTTATGTTGCAAGCCTTCCCATCTTTGGGTATAATATGTTAAAGGTACCCTACCCGATCCTGGAATAATGTAGAATTTATGTATATTAAGGTTAATAAACATGCTCATATAAGGCTGGGATAGCCTATACAGTGCTGTCTCTTTCATAGAACAGAGATCTTATGTACACATGAAATCATTTCTAAATTCTAATGATAGTTTTGTAGTTATATTTTGATAAAGTAAGAGAATTTCTGGTTTTATATTTAGTTGTACGAGTACAAAGTCAACATTTCCCTCAAATCTAAAGGTTTCCTCTGAGGCATTCAATTATTATTTTTCACAAACGCCTGCCCTGCATTTCTAAGAACATTGAGAATTCAACAGGCCCAAATCATTATAGCATCTGGTGTTTTTGAATAGGTAGTACTCAAGTTGTTGAGTTGAGTTCAAGTTAGATAACTTGCTGTGACCAAGATTTACGCATGATAATCAGAGATTTTAATATTTTCCCTTCAGCACATTTTAAGAAGGCGAATTTGGTGAATGAAGTTTACTCTACTCCATAGAACAGAGCAGGTTTAATATTTGCTTCATAAAAATTCATTATCTATAGAAGAATAGGCAGTTTCTTTTCTAACCTTATGTTGAATATGAAATAATTCCTTGTTTTTGAGTAATGGTACTTTTCAAATAAACATATTATTTTACTTTCTCAAGCAATGATTCCTGATACTGTTATCTAAACTCTATCTTCTTTTCATGTGCAGAAAAGCCTGTTACTTTACTCTTACCAGAGGTTATCTTCAAGAAGTAGCTATCTGGTTAGTCACACAACTTTTCTAAACCATGGACAGAACAATCTCATGAACTGTATATAATAAAGAGACCACTGACAAATAACCAATTTGGGAGGAAACATCCTAAACCTATAAACCATATTGAGGCAATCATGGCTATGCAGACTTTAAGATTATTGCTACAATACGCCCCTGTTTGAGAACATTGCCTAGTTCTGTTCTTTTACGTAACACTTTGCCCTCACTGATTAATATTTGACACCATGGTTTGTTATGTAGATCTACTAGGATCCTAAGCAGGTATTTGGTAACCCTAGAGAAATTAAGTTATGCCACAGCAGGCTCAGTCAACCTTACCAAAAGCTGTGCAGAACTCAATAAACACATCATAGATGGACAGCCTTCAGAAGGTGGGATATTTGTTCAATTTAGTCTTACAAGCAGTCTAGATGTTACTTAATTAGTTGTCTTTAGGTCCCTGTTCATGAAAAAGGAATAGAATAGAACCATACTGAGAACTGACAATAGCACCAGTATGGATATGTGTAAACAAAGAAAAGTTATTGTTTTCTAGCAAGTTGTGTTTCTTTTAAAGAGCGTCATTGGGATTTCTTCCGGGCCTTGTGTTGTTTGAATTGATAATTATATTATTTCTGATAGTTGACCTAAGAATTAAGGTTGTGATTTACAAGTCTAATGGAATAAATGAGTCTAGGTTAAATTGAGGTGATTTGGGATTTATATCATGCTTGTTAGTAATAAGGTGAACCCTAACATCAGATTTGGAAATAGAAGCCCTAGATTTTATCATACTAGTCATTTTACAACTCAAAAACCAGAATTTACATGAGTTCTGCTCTTTTCTTGTGTTGGTTAAGGAACATTACAATGTATTCCCCTGAGATTTTATCCTTTCCTGACAAAATGTTATCCACCATTTTGGAGTATAATTATTTTACAGATGTTTTAATTTGTTTATTCATGTTACAATTATTTCTCCTCTCTTTGAGTATAGGTTGATGTGTGTTTTGGGTGTGACTTAGAAGTCCTATAGGACTCTTGTCTTATGTCAGCTAATTTCTTGTTAATTTCTCTAACCATTCTGTAATCTGAGTACCTTGAATGTTGGGAGTAGAGGTTAAAAAAGGTTCCTGTTAAAGAATCAGTGCCTCCCATTATTTGAGGGGAAAAGTATATTCTCTGTTAATTGTGATGCAAAAAGATAGTATCTCTTTCTACATTCCATCAAGGGTGTTAGGTTCTGTCAGTTGCATACCATCATAACTGCTGTTACTAGGAATAAGGGACAGTGTTTTCATTAAATGAAGCAATTCATACAATACAATCAGAGACTTGAGGGTAAACCCATTTCTCTGGCAAAATGTTGGGAAACCCCTAAGAATATTGTAATTAAACCAACTGTTACTGGGGGTGTAATCTGTAACGCTTGGGTTAACCCTCCACCTAACTGGAGTTTACCTTGTGTTATCAACCTTTTTACTCTTGTGGGAAATTTCTTGTATGTGCTATGTCTCTTACTATTTTTTCTCTGTTATGAGTGTCACACATTTGGTGGATACTTTTGTATTGCAATCCCCCACCTTCATTATATTAATTGTACCATGATTTGTTGAAATCTTGACAGTTAATTTCATTTTCTCCTTTAAAATATTTTTATAGTGAGACCTGGTGGGAATACAAAAATTACACAGCAGTATGTGAGCTGGGCCTGAGCAACTCTTTAAGATTACATTTAAAATCATTATTTAACCGTGATGGTCAATGATTGTTTAATTTTGTGTGGCCATTGATAGTCGGTTGTTAGCTTTGTTACAATGCCTTCTCTTGCATTACCATTAGTTGTTTTTTGCATGGTACTAGAAAGAATGTTCTCTTACATGTATCACATCTTAGCTGTTTAAAACAGCAGGGAGCCAGGACCAAGAATAAGGAAAACTATTGTCAAGATTTTTTTAGATCTCAATGAATGCACTGAATTGATAATTCTTCTGTGTTCTATTATTGCCATGAGAGAATTCGTATCTACGCTTCTTTAAGATTTCCGAAGCATGGGTCCAGGCAATTGGGAATCAGGGCAGTGTTTTTTTTCTCTGCTAAATTTCACAAGATGGGAGTTAGCAATAATCCCCTTTCTCCTTAATAGACCACATGTTTTAAAATCATATTAGAAAATATGGCTGAGGCACTATCATTTCAGGTAACCAAGGTAGAAGGGATATGCCACTGGATTTGAGCTATTTTGCTAATTTGATATCACATTAGAAGAGTAATGTGAGACTGTTTATAGAGTTAGACAAGTCTAAAATAAATATTGATTCACTGCAAGTAATCAGTCTCTCCTTACAAAATAAATCAGTAGTCTAGTGTTGCTCCTAAGGTTAAACATTTAGACCTATTTTGTGTTTTTTTCTGCAGCTTTTGGCATAATGGGATGGCTCATCTTTGTCCTGAATTCTGATGCAAGAGGGTGTAATGTTGGACAATCCGTTGATATGTTTTCTTTTAGAGATTTCTTTGCTGGTTTAGAAATGGCATTGGGGTTTGGTTTTCTGGGTTTGAGATAACTTCTGTGATTAGTTATTATTGCTGCTGCTTTTTGTATGCTCAATTTCTGAAAATGTGATATTTAGTTTTCTTGCACACTTTTTAAGATCCTATTTTATGTCAATGTTTGTGACCTTTTGCACTTGGTGGGGGAGTAATTTGCTGTCTTCCTTTATGGGAAAATATGATATGTGTTAAGTGATAGAGTAATAGGCTCCACTGGAGTTGCTGGAGAATTCTTGGTTGTATTTATAGATCCTCCGAATAGTTTACTCTGGAATAAATGTTATCACTGTGAACCATATAAGCTATTTTCTGCCCTGTGGTGTGACATGTTTTTGTTCTGTATTGGTGTTTTCTTCTGTTGTAGTCACAAGTGGAAAGTGCATTTTAGAGCTTGATTAGGTTCACAAACATTGACCATTTCCACTTGTGCAAACAGTGACACTGCAATTAAATGGGTCGAATAAATCTGGAGTCAAATGGGGTCACATTTAACAGCATTGTCCATTTGACAATTTTTTTTTATTTTCCTTGTGAAATAATTAGTGGACCATTTGTTTTCGGGAGGCTCATATTACAGTGAACAAATGCTTTTAAAATGGACATAAGGAGTTCTGACATGAATCAAGCCCACAAGAGAATTTTATGGTCGAGCCTGTGTTGCATGCGCTCGCGCATGTGTATCGCAGCGAGATGCTTTTGTATTTAGAAAAGGGCTCTGAGCCCTGTCAACTTCACGTCAGTGTTTTTTATTGGTTTGTGGGCTTGCCTAATAAAATCTGCTTGCTTTCATTAGTCGGAGGCAAGCATACGTCATGCCTTTTCCAGTGGCTAGCCCTCCTCAAGCGCAGCGACCCAGTACAGAAAACATGCGAGGCTCGCTGTTTTCCATTGGGCTCGTGGACTTCTTCTTCTCTAATTTACGAGTGCGATCTTGCTTGGCAGAAGTCGAGCACTTTACATAGTTAATTTCACTTTTTCGGGTTGTGTACATAAATGCACTTTTGCCCAATAGGTGAAAAGTCGGGTTAGGAGTTTACAACGCGATCAGCTCTAACATGAGCAAACGCGAGACCCGTTGCATTGTAAATGCTTGTTTAAGTTGTGAGCATTAGCACAGAGGGAAGTGGATGCTTAGAGTCAGTGATATTTTATCCTCCCTCATTTGACAGTCTTTGGAACCTGAGTGTAGGTGTCTGAAACAGTGATCCCTACAATGTTAGCATTTGAAGCTTCCAGAAATGCACTGTAGTGTAATTGTCCCTGATTGCTAAGCTATATTAGAAAGACAGTATAAATACAACTTCGCCTTGCTAAGTACACAGTTAGTGGCAAAATAACATCTGAAAGATAGGCATTGGAATGTTTCTAACAATCACATCCTGCTTTGTAGTGAGTATAATTTTAGAGAGTAGTGTAACGGGGGGCTTGCATATAAAAAAGACAATAATCCTGTGGCTTACTGAAGTTATTCACCTCCTTGAATACAGGAACTGAGAGGGCTTCTCTCTAATTGGCTGGAATTTAGTGTTTAAAACTGGAATTTTTATTTGCACCCAACAATGACCATTGTGTCTCAAACTATTAATAGATAGGGTTAATAGGCCTTTGCTTTCAGTTAGTTTTGCTTTATGATTATTATTTTTCTGTTTTATGAATAATTAAATAGTCACAGACATTGGACTTACTCACAGGTCATCATACTAGCCATACGGATATTATGAGTTATTTTTTATTTTTTTTAAAGCATCTGCATATATATTGGCCACAGTTTGTTTACCATCATGCAACTCTGGGTGATATTAACAAATGACATCCTGCCTGGGACTAGTGCCCAGTCGTTTAATTAACATACCTTAACCATTATTTTCAATTTATTGAAATGTGCGTTTGTTTTTTGTCTTATTCAAACTGTTCCGATCTTTGTTTTTTTTAATAGTGTTATAGTGATCTTGCCTGACATCATACAAGAGTCCTATGTATTGTTATAACAAAATTCTTAAACATAAGTGTCCTATGCTAGATTTCGTTTCATATGTTTCATTGCACACGCTTGTGTATACGTTTGGTTACATGTTTTTCATACTGCATGCAAAAGTCATATGCTGTAACTATATTCTTTGAAGTGGAAGAACACTGGATATCTCTGCTACAACAGCTTAATGTAGGATAAATTATTATCCGTTAACAGATAAGAATGAAGGTAAATTAAAATGTTATCTTGAAAATTTATCATTTCTGACTAATTGTCACGCTCATCTTATGCTATGATTTTTCCTATTAGTGTTTATATAAAAATTAATGTATAATAAATCAAAAAAGTAGATGAGGAAGAGATTCAACAAGTAGCTGTCAGTCAGTAATTTCAGAATTGGTCATTAAAGTGCAAAACATTGTAATAAGCAGACTATCCTATCTGTCAGTATACATTCAATATCCTTACTTCCCTCACTTGAATGGTCAGATAAACACATATTCATTAAAGTCATTAGTCCATGAAGCAAACTTGTCTAAGAAGTTTGAAAATATAGAACACTGCAACATTCATAACTCTTAGCAGAAAATCACATCCCCTTTACTATCTAATAATAATGATAATAGGAAGAAGAAGAAGAATACTGATAACCAATATAATTGCCAGGACAAACCTACTTTTATGAGCCCCTTTACATAAATATTGTGGTATGTCTAGACTAGAGATAAACATATTTCCAATCCTTCAGTAGAATTGGAGTGTTTTTTTCCTTTTCATAGCCACACTATAAAAGACCTTATAACTTTGTCTCTGCGTCCGTACTGCTACGTGAGTGCAGACGCAAACAGACCCTTATGATGCGCACTGACAGTGAGCCACAATAAAAGATGGCACCCAGTCAGTGCACCTCCTTAAGGAGCACCCTAAAGAAGGCACAAGAGATTTTATAGATGCCCTAAGTATCCCCCTGCAAGCGGGTACAGCCACTCACTGCATCTGCCTGCAAAGGGATCTCTCTTCCCTATTTAAAGTACAGGTGGTTTGCTGCCTGCACTGTGATATACAGAGCAGCTTGTAAACAGGGCTTGCAGCTGCCCTGAGGGAAGCATAATAATTCCAATAGGGTTCGTTGTCCATATTAGCACCATGGCACAAACACAATGTACCATATCTGTAATGCAAGTCCCAGATGCAACCGTATTCTTGTGCACTATGCAAAAAAAAGTAATTCCTTGTCACAATTCAAATGTAATCAGTGTATATGCAAAAAGTCATAGTTTCACACTAGTAAACATCTGCTGAACATTACTACAGTAAATAAATTTGAGTTGTGTGTCTTGTTTACTCATGGCAGTATGCAAAACATTAATGCCATATACTCTTTGCAGCAAAGCTACAGTTTTTGAAGTGAATCAATCAGTTAAATTTGAAGCAGGGAGATCTTTGACTGAGAGGCAACACTTATGCAACAGTCAGGGTTGGATTAGTGAATGTAATAATACAATATCACCATTGCTGGAATATTTAGTTGGGTCCTGCTCACTGATGGAAGTAGAGTTGTGAGCCATTATCAGGGCTAACAAATGGTACCAAAGTACAACCATACATATTTTATGATCCAAGAAGATTATTATTCAAATAATTATAGCACATTAGGTCAAGTGGTTTATACTTTTACCCTGGTCATCGCTTGTCAGCGAATGCATTTATACTCGCTGGCTCATCAGCCCGACTAACTGAAGAAATTAAGCCACAGGATTTATCCTCCATTACTATAGGTAATCTGTTATTCTCTCTGTACTTAATCCATGGTTGATGGCAGTAATATGTCGGGAGAAATAGGCAGTTCGATTACTTTTGAGGTAATAGGACAGATGAGTAACAGAGTCCCTTTAGAGATGGCAAAGTTATTGTTGCTACTCAGAAATGTTTCTCCTAAAATAGAGGCTTTAGAGTTGGTGGCCTCAGAAACACAAAGTGGCCTGCCACATTTGTCTGCCATGTTGTTGCACTTCGTATGCACAGACGACAGAGGAGATTTTAGTTGATCTAATACATTACATTTGATTCATGGTTTTGAAATAAATATGTAACCGCAGAGTGCAGTGCGAGAGAAACCAGAGCCATCAAGTTTCTTCTCTCGGTTGAAGAGGCATCCGTTCCAGGGTCTACACTTATTGCTGAATTAATAGCATTTTAAATCTATCAGGGAGACTCGAGTACATTCATAAACAAATCTTCTACAATTTCAGGTGATAAAGACAAGCATAGTGCCTCACACTGTGACTCTTTTCAGATTTCTGACCTGTTGATACCGAAGTAGAGTTAGAAACCATCCATTTATAATAGCATTGAGGCAGATGTAGCCAGATTCGATAGTAGAGGAGGTACTTGTGTTATTGGTAGGGACTGTGAGATATGATTTGTATTGGCAAACATTCCAGATAATTGTCTTTCAGTAGCATCCCTGGCGATATAACTTAATGCCTGTTTTAGAATTAAACATACCCAGTTATTGTCTGAGTGGAAATTGTTGGAAGGGAGGGGGCTATGCTTGTCTTTTAAATATGAATAAATAGTAAAAGGTGTGCCGCTGGTGCCAAATCCATGTTTTTGGTTTTTGCACAGTTATCCAGACCAAAACATTAAACCATATGATTTCTCATTCTCATAGTAAATACAGGTTTGCTGACCACAGAGCTGTCTTCAGGTCCTCAGTTGAGGTCACTTCTAGTTGCGGAGTGGGCATAGTATTGAAGCTCTCCAACTGTGCCTTCTCCCCTAATGAAATACTGATCATGCGCATAGCATGCTTCACCTGTTCCCTTGTGCCACTCCCTGTCTGCATCACTGGAGGTGTTCTTTAGTAATGGCAGCATGAGAGTGAAGAGCAGCACTGGGTCCTCAGGCTCCCATCACATTCTCGGGTCGTGGAAGCTTTTGATTGGCAGCAATCCAAGTGTTACTTATTGTTGTCCAAGGAACAAGTTAAGGAAATGCTTTGGCAGGCTGCTAAAATCCAAGCAAATCGACTCTTACAGAAAGAGCACACACTTTAAATAAAAGAGATATCCTTAAAATAGAAACACGTACAACTGAAGGAAGGACTGTTATTCACTCCTCATACTATCCAGCTTTCTTGACAGGGGGAAAAGGTTGCACTGAAAAGAAACGACTGTAATTTGCAAGTTACCAAGATGAGAAGGTTGCAGTTATGTGATGCCTGCATAGTGAAACATGGTTATGTTATCGATTAAAACATTTTTACTGTAGTAAATTAAAAATTGTTTCTACCATAGTGAATTAAGTTAAATTAAGTGTATACATTTTTTTAAGTTACATGCCTCCTCTAACTCCTTTAATGTGAGGTCAGAGCAGGCTCTCTATAAGCAAAAAGTAACTAAATCTTGACACATACGATCCTTTGTCTGTACACATTAACTTCTAGGTTCCAAGTCTAGAACAACAATCATGGTTGGTTTAGCCTTTTTGACATATTTCTCTCTAGCTAAATGTGGCCATTGTCTTCTTTTCGTCGTTAAATACTGCTTGCGGTTATTTTACAGTGTATCAACATTTTTTATGATACCTTGATGAAGAGACAGGTTAATTAGTTACTTCACAAGTAACAAGAATTAATCTTATTAAATCTCCTCTTTAGGAACCCTCAGTCCACACCGCCCATCCCTTTAAATGAGTGCCCAAATCAATTGGTGACACACCTTGAATTGAGGTGCTACAGAGCCCTGAAGCGTGTCACGGCACTTTTTAATGCTCCTCGACTCCTGTTACTGTATTGCAGGAGTTGACAATTGTAGATAGAGTCTGAGAGCATCCCAAGGAGACAATGGTGCGTACTGGTTGCTTAACAGTTTACCTGCCGCTAGGTGATGCAAACTACTGATTAGTAAAACAGATCACTACTTTTTATAAGCAATAAAGAAGTAGAAAAAAAGTGTATTATATGTTGCAATTACTAAAAGTGATTATAATTTAATGTACTATGTGGAAACCAGGTTGGGGTGAAGGGAGGCAACTACGTCAACAAAATCAGATTTAGTTGGCATAGTTCATATACCAGGAAAAGTAGAAAGTTACTCAGAGCACCAGAGGTCTAATTTCCCTTAATCCGTCCTCATTCACTTATTTTGGTTCTCTCGTTAATCAAAGATGGAGCAACTGACTGTAGGAAATTATGTTTATACAATGTTACTCTCAGCTTTTTAGCTCTGAATGGTATTTAGAAACAAAATAACTGATTCATCATCTGCCTTCCCTGTGCCAAAATTGCCTCCATGGGTATTCCAAAGTACACAAAAAAGTCACTGTTGGAATGCTTAAATTAATCTCCGCCACTGATAGGTGCTCGGGGGAGGAGTGGATCACATTCCAGTGTATGGTTGTTTTGCAAACAATGGCACTTCAGTTGAGACCCAGCCGTATGCAAATCAGTCTTGAACCTGCTTCATTAAAAACAATCCAGTCTGAACTAAAAGGCCAGGACTTTCATCAACCAGAACATAAACAGCCTAAGATTGGCTTCGCCCTCATTGGGGCTCATCAGCCAAGTGCAGCTTGGTTTTACTGGCACAGTAAGCACTGACCCACATCTTGACATACCTATCACGCTTAGAGCAGTGCACTGAATTATACAAAAAAGTGATGGATGGAATGCTTGCGACCCTGGATATTCCGGAAGTGGGGATGTGAGAAGCATGCACCTGCAGCACGGCTCTGACAAAAGTATGTTCTGCCAGAGTCCTTGCCATCCTTGCAGTCCCAAGAATGTTCTGCGGCTGTGCGTGGCTCGGTTTTTTGGCCGTCTCGTTTTTTTGGCCGTCTCGTTTTTTTGGCCGTCTCGTTTTTTTGGCCGTCTCGTTTTTTTGGCCGTCTCGTTTTGTAATACTTCACTGGTGTTGCAGTTTGGAAAGCAGGCAATGTTCAAAATTATAATATGGGATGATGTGAGGTCTAGGAGTTAGAAGAACGTCCTATCCCAAATGAAAACACGTGCTGAGGAAACATAAACTACAAAAGTATAGCCTCAAAAATCTATTGAGAAAATACCTGCTATGCAGACAGATCTCCTTGCGAAATTTTTACATGGAATTGATTAGTCATAAACTTTCCCCATATATAAGTCTAAAATTAAAATAATAAATAAAGCCAGTCCTGCAGTAAGTGGGAAGTTAGTCCGGCTGGGTCCAGGATATCAGAACTGGTTAACATTTTAGAGGGATACCTATTTGTAGTTGAAGTTAGGACAACATGTTATTTTTTTGTCCGCTCTCCACTGTACCGTAGTTTGCTTACTAAGGAAGGTAAGCGCACATAAAACCTGTGTGGATTTTCCACCTATTGTGTGTCAGAAGTTGTGGTCATGATCTCCATAATAACAATGCTAAAGAAAGGCAAAACAACACTTGGTCATCAATCCTGTATTAAATAAGACAAGCAGTAAATGAAAATGGAAATCCAAAACACAGCATTAATAACGCATGCAGATATTATACAAGCAGTTCAAGCAAAGTAATTGAATTTCTTAGAGGCAGTTACTTCACATATTTATGCGTGTCGAAAACATTTTAAATAAGTAAATTTAACCTTTACTTCAGAATCTTAAAAATAGCATTTGATGTTTCAGAAATGCCATATAATAGTACGCCGCTATTATTTACTGGCGAGAGCAGATATAAGAAAATTACTTTTTTTCTGATGAGGGCGCAGTTGAAAATGATTTACATTTTTCATTTCCCCACTGCATCTTCTAGATTTTTAGCAGGTATGAGTCTACTAAAAAAAAAAAAAAATCGATGTAGTTATGCAGACCTGATTTCATTTCAAGGGGATCTGTTTGTTAGTTGAACTGTGTTTGTAAATCTCGGATTTCCAGATTAAAATGTTCATCAGCTTGTCCCATACAACAAAAAGGCGTGAAAAATTATCCTCTAAATTTTGTAACCTGAAAAAATGTTATAACTTTTGTGACGTTTTGTGAAGGTTTGAAAAGTTTCATTTGCAGGGGCAAAAGTGCTGTAAAAGTATAATTTATGAAAACATCCCAGCAATTCTTTGCTTTTAGCAAAAGGATTGTCTAGCCCAAATAACAATTTGAAGGAAAATTCTTTTAGGGAATTACAATTTGTCAGTGTTTTATATTTGTAATGTTTTTTTCCCCCAGTTGCAGTAAACATAAAAAATAGCATAGCTTTTATTGCTAAAAATGGTGTCTTCTAGTACAAGGTCACTAGATGAATAGAATTTAGCATGCATCTACCTGCAGGGCCCTTCACTGGCTTGCAGTGAGAAGCACAAAACCTGTTTTGGGCTTAACATATAATAGACATTTAGGGCCCTATTACGAGTTTGACTCATGGTGACGGTCGGACCGCTGCCGCGGTCCAACAGCCACATTATGACCCTGGTGGTCGGAGAGCCAAAAGTCCACCGTCTCCACAAGGATCTTTGATCTTGACGGGAGGATGGCAGCGGTGCTTGTAATCAGCCACAGCGCCACTGAAGTCAGCACCACTGTGCTGATTACAACCATGCTGGGGTAGAACAAGTGATGGAAACCACAGGGGGGGGGGCTGCAATGCACAGTGCCTTCTGTGCAGGCGGTGCCCATTCCGAGGATGCTAGGGAGGTCCCTTGTGCAACGCCATTGGACTCTGCTCCATGTGGAGCAGAGTCCAATTCCACTGCACGTTTTCCACGGGCTGTCCCGCGGAAACCTTGGGTTCCACCGGTTAGCCCAGTGGGAAACTCATAATGGTGCTGTTGGAGAGCCCACCAGCACCGTGGCGGTCTTCTCATAATTAGCATGGAGGTCTGGTTTTTCCAACTGCCAAACTGATAATCAGCTCCTTAGTGAGCTGAGCATGTTCCTAGTTATGTGAAACTTGCATGTCGTGGTTGGTCCGAGTGTTTTACTCACTTGTGATGGAAGAAAGCCACGCCACTTGAAAGAGTTTGGATTAGAGTTGGATAAAAAATAAATCTTTAAACATTTACAGTTGTAAGTGATATGCAGTGAACACAGTAACTCATAAAGGAACGTCTTGAACTGTTTAAAGAAAAGTGGACATGGTTCCCTGGCTAACAGAGCCCAGCAAAATATATAACCACGGACTCACAAATGAGACACTTGTTTGCATGGAGTTGTCTGTACTCTTCCTAACAGTACTGGACTTATCCATTGCAAATGTTTTCAGGCGTTAGTCGAATTGTTCAACTGAAGGAAAATAAAAGCTTCAAGCAACAATTAAGGATTCATGTGTAAGCCATGGACTTGAAATGTGGTAGTTTGATGAATTGGAGCTAAGTGATAGTCGAATCCACCTCAGCAGAGTAGGGGGTGGTTTAATTTGTTGGAACATTATTCAGTTTTGCACTAAGGGAAACACATAATCAGCTGTTACACCTATAGGTCCTGTGTAAACATTCATCTCATGATCGATCCCTTTGCCCCACAAAATTTAGCATAATTCTTTTTCAAAGAATATTCTTTAATCTGATCTGTACAATACTGCCCAGGATAAAAGTGATTGATGCTGGTGCAGCACATCTGGTCATATAGTTCCTTTGTTCTGTCATGCACTGTGATACTCATTGTTAACACATTTTGCCCATTTTATACCTGTATAATATGACTAAGTTGCTTCACTTCAAAAACAGTGTTAATGGACTTGAACTGCATTTGTATAGGTAGTTTCTTTTATAGAGATTATATAAATGAATGAGACCTTTAGGGCTTTCGGGTAGTCTTGTAATGTTAAGCACATTCTCTCAGCTGCTGCTGGATTGCTTGGCGTTCCTGTTTCATCTTGCAACTTTTTTTTTTTTTACACAATTACCTTTCCCTTTTATAATGATTGCCAACATTGTATTCCTCAGTTTTTTTCATATCCATGAAAGATGAGTATTCAAATAGTGGTCTGAAAAAGAATGTTATTGTTAACGCGTCCATCTATGTTAATTTATACACATCAGGACTCGTTTTAGGCCAATGAATCTTTGGGCCCAGTGGTAAGACACCGTATGAATGAAGTTTTATGAGTTTTATTCCCTATTGATTACAATCTAGTAGCAAATGCATCAATCTCAAAGCCAGGAAGCATATAAGCACAATCACAAGATGACAACCATAATAAGCTTTCAATAATGCAAAAATCAGTAGCATAGACAATCAGATATCATAATACATTGAATGTTCTAAGATACTAGTTCAGCATAGCATCACATCAGTCACTTCGGTTTGTCAGTCAAATGAATACCTCGTCTAACCTCTAATTAGCATTAGCATGTTGGGCTTCATGCAAAACAATTTGAACACCAATTTGGAAAACATCTAACTAAGGTCTCTAATCAAAAACATACAGCAGTTGGTACCTAGAAAGAAAAGGCAAATAAATGAATTTTCATTAGCAACATTATAATTACCCTCCTCTGATTAGGTCAGCATTCAGGATCAGTCTTCGTCTTCAGGATATCAGTTAGATCGCCGTCAGTCTATCTAAGTTCAAAGGCAAAAACACTCTCCTCATAAGGAGAAAAACTGTAAGGGACAGTTTATGGGCAAGGATGGTTTTCTCTAAGTCTCAGGTCACCAAATAGAGTGACAGAGTATCGAGATGCAATCGATATCATTCCCTACCTAATGATGTTTGTTTCCTGTGTCATGGGTTTTTATCCCTTTTTCGTGATTCATTCCCCCAAAATTCTATTGGTCAGTCAATACACCCCACCATTGTTAACCTATCAAATTATACATTAAGTGATGCATTTTGTCATTTTTGATAAATCTTTATGTTCTAATTGGTCATCATAATTGACGTATTTTCGTAGGTGGCTCATCCGGGATTACTTCATTGTCTTTACACGTATCAGGTCAAAAGTTCTCTTCTTCTCGCTCCATCGTCCTTGGAAGTGTCCATTAATGTTTCGAAGCACATAACTTTATACTAAAAGCTGCTAGCATGCGGATGAGAAAATCTGGCATTGTTGCGAACTATTGAAGAAAAAGAACAATCGCTGGGTCATGGTCTTTTGCAAGTCAGCATACTGAAGAGACAGAAAAATACGCTTTAATATGAGAGCTACACAGCTTTGCTTGACTCACGCTAACTTAAGATATACGAGTTCTAATGAATGCAGTTTTATGCGTTTTAATGTGCACAGTTTTAGCAACCTATGAACGATTATTTCTTATAGTTGACATTAGTTTACACACATAAAATCCTTTGTTAATGAATATATTTCAATGAATATTTTTATTTAATGCAGCATTGTTAATCATAAGCATTTCACGTCTATAATATGAATATAAAACTACGCTCTCTCAGTCCCTCCTCTGATGACGCTCGTCATCACAAATCTTTTGGTCTTAATTTTTCACATTGCGCATAATATGCATTCCAACATCTTTCCCTTTATGTGAGGTTTCCCATATTTCATTGAACATTTTCTCTCTTTCACTTTCTTCGTTTCTTTTGGTTCTTTTAGTCCAATTTCTTTTCACTTTATCATTAATTTTGCATATTCCCCAAAATCCCAATAAACAAATCAGAACAATTAATAATCCCATCATAATTTTTGCAAGTACCCCATTCCAAATGTTGGTAAACCAGCTTCCCACTCGGGCAATTCCTTTTCCAAATTTCTCCCAAACACCAGGTTCTTTTAGATCCTTCAAATCTGTACTATCTCTAGTCAGGTTAGTAAGCATGCTTCTAATTTTCTTACTATTATCAGGTATATATGAGCAGCAATGACGTTCATTAAGCATTTTGCACACACCTCCACTCTTTGCTAAAAGAATGTCTAAAGCAAGCCGGTTTTGAAGAGTCATAGCTCTTTCTGCAGAAAGTTCAGTATCCATCAGAAGTATAGCTCCTGTAAAATTTGTCAGCATGTTATCCACAATAGTAGACAACTTTTGAATTTTCATAGAATTTAGGATAACCCCTACTGAAGGGATTATAGCTCCAAATATGTCACCAATGACAGCCGCCACTGATTCTCGTTTTTGTCTGGTATGTTGTAATTCAGACGTTTTAGGTATTTGTTTTAAGTCATCAATCTGGTAAATCTTTGGGAATACTATTCCCAAATAACATGTCCCATACCATCCCTTAGGGAGACGGTAATATGCATTTAACCCACAGATGTAATAGATTCCAGGAATCGCTGGGTCTTGTCCATTAAACATAAAGGTCCATTTGCTCTGAAACAGAAACACATGCCTACATTCACTCGTTCCCACAAACAAATTATCTTGATCAGATTTCGGTCTATATATACAGAGTCTACCTATGTGTAATGCATCTATAGCTAACTTGCCTTGTGTTTTAATTGCAGTATAAGCGTAATCATTTGCATAAGTGCGTTTTTCTAAACCTTTTTCTAATCTTTCCTTTAATGCTTTGCATCTATCATCTGTATGATCTAAAAAGCTTTTCTCTACAGGAGACAGTAAGCATGTTAAATTATTGCGATGTGCATAAGCAGTTCCAAATGTTAGTGTTGGCTCAAAGAATCCTCTAACTAATTTTATATCATGCTCTTTAGCTAGCTTATTTAAGAATTCAATAACAGGCACAAAAGAAAACACAACATCTAAATTTGAATAAAAATATTGCACATGCTCTTGATCATAAAATCTTGTTAGTAGCAAGCTACAGCTGATCCCATACGTAAGAGGGAGGCTATGATAAGTAACTCCCTCCTGCACAGATGAAGGAATTTTAGTACATACATAACAGTCTTTCACATCCATAGTTTCCACATACTCATTTAGTAAGCGATAGAAAACATTAGTAGAAAGTTCCCCTTTTGCATTAGTTCCCTCATGCAGATGTCTTGCGCCTTGCTCAAATTTCTCCCATGGTGATAGTTTATTAGTTGTAGTAGTAGTCTCAGGTTTTAAAGTTGCATTAATAATTCCACTCTCTCTCCATGGCATTCCTACAATTACTCCCACAACCATTATTGCGCATACAACACCTATCATAAGTCCTAACCAACCACACACTTTACTTCCTTTGTTACTATAAGCCATGTTTGTATAGAATCAGAATAGCAGATCAACAATCAACTCTGAGCAGCAAACTCTTTCTGCGTATTTTACAGCGCCTTCACTCACTCCAGGACCCTTTTCGTCAATTCAGGTTAGCAGCTTGTCGTAATCATGTTTCTATAAGTCAAATCCAGGTTTAATGTCACTTTCCGGTAGTTTTTTTTTTTTTTCTTAAGACTCTTTATTATTATTTTCAGCTTTCACAATTTCAATCTTTATCTCAGTTTTCTTGTTGTATATTCTTCAGGTACCGTAGTACTGGCCTGGTATTTCTCGATCAAAACAGAACGCTTAGAATTCTTGTTGCCATTCAGAGGTTGTAGCATATGCCCATTCAGGACCTGTATATCTTCTGTTTGCTATTCTCTTTCTTTTTAATTTTCGTTCTCCTTGATGTTCTCCTTCACTCAGATCGTCAGCTTGTGAGGTATTGCTTTCCTCTATTATTGTCTCGTTTGCTATTTCTCTTATTCTAAGGTGTGATTTGTCTGGCCAATTGTCACCTCTGTTCGTCTTGCTTCGGCGTTTCCCTTCAGTACCTTGGACAGCACCCTCCTCTTGTGATATGGTATTTTCTCCTGATAGGCTTGGAACTTGTTCAGGAGATTCTGATTCGTTCTGATTTAAATTTACCACTCCTTCGTCTCTCTCTCTTTCCTGTTCGACACTGTATTCAGGCTCTGAATTGTATTCGTCTGCTTCTGGGAGAACCTCTCCTTGTCTTTGTTCTCCTGCTGCCTCCACTGAGATTGGCACTCCGTCACCTCTCTCGAACTCACTGATAATTTGAGGGACACTGCTGTTCTCAGCGGGTTCTCCTGTAGTCTCAGATCTTTCTTGACTGATCTCTGACTCTGAGACTTCTCCTCTTGAAGTTGCTGTACCAGAATTTTCAAGTTCCTCTTCAACAGGACACGTTACCCTTTTTGTATGGCTGGCATGTATCCAGTTGGGAACCCCGGCACACTTCACAGCAGTAGTGGTTGTTAGTATTACTTGATATGGCCCCTTCCAACGCGGCTCAAGACACGATTTCCTCACTTGCTTCTTGACAACCACCCAATCTCAAGCTTGCAGAGAGTGTCCTGGTTCGCCGATTGGTGGTAACGTGTTAGCTTCCACCTGGTGAGAGAAAGAGCGAATCACGTCAGCCAAACTTTTGCAGTAATCCAACACCATATCATCTGTAATATTCACTAGTGCATTTGCAGGTACCGCCGGTAACCTCATTGCTCTGCCCATGAGGATTTCATGTGGGGACAATCCCGTTTTCTTATCTGGCGTGTTTCTCATAGACATCAGTACTAGAGGTAATGCATCTGGCCACTTCATGTTTGTTGCTGCACACATTTTTGCTATTCTTGATTTCAAAGTACCATTCATCTGCTCGACTAGTCCTGAGGCTTCAGGGCGATAGCTACAATGCAGCTTTTGTTCAATGTTGAGTGTGGCACACAGAAGTTTAATCACCTCATTGTCGAAGTGTCTTCCCCTATCTGATTCTATAGAAACCGGAAACCCGAACCTGGGTATTAATTCTCTGAGTAGTAGTTTTGCAACCGTAAGACTGTCATTCCTACGTGTGGGATATGCCTCAATCCAATGGCTAAAAACACACACAATCACCAACACGTACCTCAAACCTCCGCAAACAGGCATTTCAATGAAATCCATTTGTATTTTATTAAATGGACCACCAGCTCTCCCAATGTGGCTCAAAGTTACCACGGTTCCTTTTCCAGCGTTCATCTGTTGACAGATGACGCACCTGTGACAAGTAATTTCTGCGGCATGTCTGAATTTTGGATTGAACCAATCAATCTTAAAGGATCTGATCATGGCATCTCTTCCTAAATGTGCCTGCCCATGATACAATCGGGCAAATTGTGACAGAAGACTGTTTGGCAAAACCAGTTTTCCCTCTTCTGACACCCAAATATCATCTGTTCTTTGTACACACTGCATTTTCTGCCAGGAACGTTTTTCTTCTTTACTAACGTGGCTTTGTAATGTCTTTAATTCGTCTAAGGTATCAACCACTTGTAATGCTAGGCTTAAGGTTGTATCATTCTCAGGTTGTGGTAACAGTTCCCACTGCTCCTTAAAAGATATACAGTTTAATGCACAAAATCTGGCAACTTGGTCTGCATAACCATTCCCCATTGATACAAAGTCTTGTGATCTGGTGTGAGCACTGCATTTCACCACGGCAGTTTCAAGAGGCAACTGAATCGCATGTAACAAATCTCTTATTTGTTCTCCATTTTTCACTGGTGAACCAGAGGATGTCATGAACCCTCTCTGTGACCAGAGTTGACCAAAATCATGTACAATTCCAAATCCGTATCTGCTGTCTGTATAGATTGTGACTTTCAGATTTACAGCAGCATAGCAGGCTTTTGTGAGAGCTATCAATTCTGCCACCTGTGCAGAAAACACTTTCTCGAGCCAGGAGGCCTCGACTATGCCAGATATGGTACATACTGCATAACCAGCTCTCAATGTTCCTGTTGAATCTCTTAAGCAGGACCCATCAACGAACATAATGCAATCGTTTTCCTTTAACTGGGTATCCTGTATATCTGAGCGAGGTTTGGTACTGAGCTCAGTCACCTCCAGACAATCATGCTCAAACTCTTCCCCATCTTTTATTTCTGTACTCTCATTGGGAGGTAGAGTTGCCGGGTTCAGCACAGTGCACCTTTTCAATGTAACATTGGGTGACCCCAGAATAATTGTCTCATATTTGGTAAGTCATGCATTTGTCATGTGTTGTGTCTTAGTTCGTGTCAGCAGAATTTCAACAGAATGTGGAACGAATACTGTCAAAGGATATCCCATGACTATGCCCTCACATTGTGAAAGGCTTTGACCAACTGCTGCGACTGCTCGCAAACAACCCGGTAAGGCTGCTGCGACAGGGTCCAAAGTAGCTGAAAAATATGCTACAGGGCGATTTGCATCTCCATGGACCTGTGTTAAAACAGACAAAGAACAAGCATCACGTTCATGACAGAACAACAGAAATGGTTTCTCATAATCAGGCATTCCTAATGCTGGAGCCCTGCACATGCACTCTTTCAGCTCTAAAAATGACTCAAGCTCTTCTTTTGTCAATGTGATTGTGTATGGTTCATCCTTAACTTCTTTTCCTGTCAGTTTTATTAATGGTGTTGAAATAATCGAGAAGCTGGGTATCCACTGGCGACAGTAGCCCACCATTCCCAAGAACATCCTAACATCTCTCTTTGTTGTTGGGGGATTCATTTGTAAAACAGCTGTTATTCTCTCTTTTGATATTCTTCGGGACCCTTTCTCAATCAGATGCCCCAAATACTTCACCTCTTTTTGACAGTACTGCAGCTTTTTAGGTGACACCTTATGTCCGTTTTTCCCTAAATGATTCACTAATGCAATGGTATCATATTTGCAGCTGTCTCTGGTTTTGGTTGCAATCAACAAATCATCAATGTACTGTACAAGAGTCGAATTGTAAGGCAGCACGAGAGGTTCCAAATCCTTCTTCAATATCTGATTGAAGATGGATGGTGACTCAGAAAACCCCTGAGGAATTCTGCACCAACTGTATACCTTATCCAGGAATTTGAAACTGAACAAAAACTGGCTGTCTTCGTGAAGTGGTATTGAGAAAAACGCTTGTGATAGGTCTACTACGGTAAACCATTCAGCATCACAAGGAACCTGGAACATTATTACCGCTGGGTTGGGAACCACAGGGCAGCATTTTATCACAATTTCGTTTATTTTTCTCAAATCCTGCCCAATTCGAACTTTTCCACAGGGCTTTCTCAAACCCATAATAGGAGAGTTACACGGACTGCTCAGGACCTCTTTGAGAAAATCCGCAATTATCTGTGTCACTTCAATAAGGACATCCTGAGTCATGTGATATTGTGGCACTTGTGGGAACACTGCATTCGGCCTTATCTGCACCTTGACTGGACCTACTCCCTTGATTAATCCAACCTCCTTTCCAGTCAAATCCCACACCTTCTCTGTTACCGATCCTTGCAGATCAGCAGGTAGATCGATCAAGGTAAACACTGGGAATAGAGTAATTAGAGGGTAATCTTCATTCATCTCTCCTCCTTCTTCTATGAGTTGACCCTCATCATCACTGTTTGTCTGTACCTCTATTCCACCATTGGAACAGGTAATCGAACATTTGGTTTTGCACAATAAGTCTCTTCCTAATAAGGATACTGGGCTTGAGTCGCATACAACAAATCTATGCAGGCCCTGAAAATTTCCGATTTCAACCTGCACTGGGTCAGTGATTGGATTAGTCAGGTACTGGTTAGCCACACCAACCACTCGTATGGTGCGCCCCGAGAGAGGTAATCTTGGTACCTCTGCACTGCGAACCGTAGAGCGTGTGGCTCTTGTATCGACTAAAAATGAGGCTTTGTAGCCCATTACTTTTCCCTCCACATATGGGCCTCTCTGGTCTACCTCTAGGGATGCTGCGAGTCTGCACTTTTCACTGTCTGAGCTGTCATCTGACCAATCCTCATTCATATCATTTTCACCTCGTAATGGGAATTGTTGTACAGTGTTGTTTTGGTTTGTTACCTGACCTGTGACCTGCTGAGGAAGCGTCACCTGTTGCTGTCCCATCGGAGCTAGGGGTAACTGCATTTGCTGTCTAGGCACCATAGCGATCTGCTGTAGTATTGGTTGTACTGACACTGTTTGGAAACGCGGCATTTGCATTTGCTGCATAGGTTGCACCCCTGACATTTGCACCAAATTATTTTGATAGTTCTGATTCTGGTGTCTCATTCTTGGACCTCGTGAATTTTGTAGTGTACCGGCATTAATACTCTGCTGAACCGTACCATCCTGCATTATATTCGGACAATCCCGTTTCCAATGTCCCACGCCCCCGTACGCATGACATGGTGACATCTTTTTCACTCCTTGACCATCATTTTGAATAACAACATTATTCATGTCCGAACCACGGTTCACAAACCCTCGACCTCTGCCTCTCGGCTGTGCCTGAAACACACCATTCATTTGCGGTTGTTGCTGTATCATTTGCTGAACACCATTTCCCTGTATTCCAGTCTGTGCAGCCCTTATCTTCATCACCATCACTTTCTCCTTCAACTTTTTCTGCTTCAACTCCATTTCGTCACTACGTATTTCGCGTACTGTAATACTTCATCAATCGGTTTAGCTTGCCAACAAATCAAATGATTTTTAATCATTTGGCTGACCTCCGGTCTCAGCCCTTCGACGAATCTGAACACAAGATGATTCATGTCCTTCGGTTCAATTGTTTCAGTACCACTGTAATGTTTGAATGCCTTCAACAACCTTTCATAATATGCATGTATTGACTCTTTAACCTCTTGAGAGGTCCGGTCGATTTTCTGCCAATCAGTCACCTTCGGCGACACCTTTTGTTTCAAAAATTCAATTACTTTATGATAATATTTCATCACCTCTTCAGAAGGTGCTCCAGTCACTTTATCCCTTGCTGGTTCCTCTGTGGGCCAATCTACCCCTCTCTTACACTCGAGCCACAAGTCTGGCGGAACAATAATCTCAAACAATGTATTTAAGTCTTCCCAGTGACATTTTGCAAGCTTCACAAATCTATCTGTCTGTTGATACCACTCAATCGGTTTTTATCTTAACCTAGGATAATCATTCGTAAAAGACAAAATGTCTCCCCTGGACCAAGGCACATGCACCAAAACACCACCAGCTGTTTCTCTCATAGGTAGGATTTTTACCGTGTCTAAATTAGGTGTGACTGTTGTTTCATTAGATCCTGGACTATCTCTTTTTCCCTTATCTCTTTTCTTTACCCATCGGCCTTCCCATTTTTCTAGCGCTCCCCAAATTTGTGCGCTTTGCAGCAACTCTTTCAAATGTGTCTTCATGCCTGCAGATCTCATGTGTTCAAAATCTTTTGTGTCAAAATCTAATCTGTAACTCCGTTTCAAATGTTTCGTGTTTACAATGTCGATATTGTATTTTACTGCCAAATTCGTTAATTTCTGGTGTACTTTGCCTACCTCTTTGGTAATTTTAGGGCATAAGTACCTTAATTCTGCCTCAGTGTAAGACTCCAACCTATTTACTCCCATTGTTCCATCCACCAATTCAGCAGCTTCTGCTCCTAGTCGTACTAGATTTAGGTATTCATCTTGTTTTTCTTTTTCAGGTTCGATTGTAGTCGCTGTAGTCTTTTGTGATGTGCAAGTTTTCTCTAGCCACTCATTTAACTGTTGTACTGTAAAACCCTGCAGTGAAATGTTCCCTGCATGTATCATTGGAGTGTATGATGTATTTGTACTCATAGTTTGGGGAGTCAGGACTCCCAACCCTGCTTGTCGCATTGCCTCAAGAGGTGCCCCTATTGGACTGAGGTCCATTAAGGGTCTTGATTGTTCGCAAACCTGTCCTCCTTGGGCCATTATTTGTGGAGTTCTAATAGGCCCTCCTCTTATCGTTTCATGAGTCATAACCCCCTGTTCGGATGTCCCTGTTTTCTCCTGTGCATATAATGGTACTGGGGGACCAACAGTAATAGGTAGTGATATAGCGGCAGGTGTCTGGCCTGATCCCAAGCTTCTTGGAGCGGCGACACCATAGGTCTGCTCTAATAATCCTGGTGCAGGTTCTTTCAAAGGACCCGCTACTGGGTTATACCCAGGTATCAGTTGTGGCGGTTGTGACACTAACTGTGGAGTTGACTCAATCTGTATTAACCTTGACTTTGTATATATCGGGTCTGGCGGTACCACCAAGTTCGTAGTAGTCTCGAGTACTGGGACATCGGGGTAAATCCTTTTTATCTGTGGTGGAGGTTGTAACTGTATCGGTGAGTCTGGTGCAGTGGGTACACTGACACCATTCTGTATCAAAGCTGTATCGCTAATCTGCACTGTATCAGTAACACCCTTCTCCTTCGTCTGGTTCCCAGGATCCAAGCTGGTACTTGGAGCACTGTCGTTCACCGCGTATGGTGGCGGACGATCATGTAACAATCTATCCATAAACGCCTCATCATCTGAATCATCCTCTTCTTCCCAGGACCTTTTATTCTCTTTGAGTTTGCCTGAAGTCAGTTTTGCAAGAAGCTTTCTTTCCCTGTGTCTCCTCTCCCTGTGTTATTGCCAGAAACAGTTTTAACCCATCCACTATTCCTCGTCTCCACATTTTGTTCTCATTATCCCACCTAGCCTCTGCATAGGATTTTTCTGCCCTTGTCAATCTTCTGTGAAATCTTTCTTGTCTATGTTTAAGAGCCATCAGGTCCCAAATTGCCAAAGCCTCATATTGTGCCGGTCTTGGAGGTGGTTTCTGCGTACTTAACATCCACCTCAAATTTTCTAACACCTTTTGATTAAATGTTCCATGTTCCGGAAACGCTAGACACCCCTCTTTCTCTGTTAATTTGCGCCATTGTTTTATCCATAAACACGGTGCAACACCCTTTTCCTCCATAACCGTGTAAGCTGGTGTACCCTCAGGTGGTGTAGGTTTCCCATCAGTTGCAACAATATACACATCTCCTTTCAAAGCGCTTTTGAATGCCTTAACAAAATTCATTTTATTTTATATCTAATCAGAAAAACGGCTTAGTTCCCAGGACACTCTTCACCTACCCTTTGCTCAACCTATTGCCTCTCACGGACAGCAGCCAATCCGTGCGCGACCCCTCTCGGCATCTGACCTATCTCAGCGCGGCACCACTGACGTCACACTCACACACACTGCAGCCACACCTCGCTAACTCCTTACAACTCATACAAACTAATGCAAATTATTGCTAGCACTTAAATAACAATACAAATCTGCCGGTTTACTACAGGACGGGTAACACATTTGCTTCAGAACTTTACAGAGATTTCACTTGAAGCCTCGGCCGCTACTCTCTCCTTCTCAGTTCCCTCATACGCAAGCAGAATTCGACCTGCAAATCCTACTCTCGACTTGTCAATGACTCCTTCTAGTGCACTTTAGAACTTGTCAAATCTCCATCGAAGGTTTCACACATGCATCATAACTCGAAACTCGACTTGTCAACCACGCCCGATTGACCTACTAAACCGCACAGATCACAACATAAACCATTTTAACATCATACTCCGGAGTCTTAGACCTCAATAGGCCCGTATACAACAACCAACCACGTGGATAATTTTGAGCAACAAGCGCTGCATTCACATGAAGTACGCCGACTTCCCTACTCTCATGCTGTGGAGTACGCCCACTCCTTCTAAACAACACTTAATTTGGCCTAATCGCATTCAAATATTCACAATCACCTGCAAAGTGCATAAGATTTAATAAGCGCAAAAGACCCTAACCACACATACTATGGCGCCGAGAACATTCCCAACTCATTTAGGCAGGCTCCGAGATCCCGGGAAAGCCATGGTGAATCTAGCAACTCATCATCTCTCCAAATTGTATTATCACAAGAAAACAAATTAAACAATGAAACTCCGTCCTAGGGCCCCCAAGGGCCAAACCGTACTCTGCTACCAGAACTGTTAACGCGTCCGTCTATGTTAATTTATACACATCAGGACTCGTTTTAGGCCAATGAATCTTTGGGCCCAATGGTAAGACACCGTAGGATAACTGATCAAATTATCAATCAATATGTCAATAACATTGCCAATATTTAACACCAAAATATCGCTTACTTTAGACATTTAATAAACATTCGGCGCAACCATGACCTTTCAGTCATGAATAATCACACCTTAATGAAGTTTTATGAGTTTTATTCCCTATTGATTACAATCTAGTAGCAAATGCATCAATCTCAAAGCCAGGAAGCATATAAGCACAATCACAAGATGACAACCATAATAAGCTTTCAATAATGCAAAAATCAGTAGCATAGACAATCAGATATCATAATACATCGAATGTTCTAAGATACTAGTTCAGCATAGCATCACGTCAGTCACTTCGGTTTGTCAGTCAAATGAATACCTCGTCTAACCTCTAATTAGCATTAGCATGTTGGGCTTCATGCAAAACAATTTGAACACCAATTTGGAAAACATCTAACTAAGGTCTCTAATCAAAAACATACAGCAGTTGGTACCTAGAAAGAAAAGGCAAATAAACGAATTTTCATTAGCAACATTATAATTACCCTCCTCTGATTAGGTCAGCATTCAGGAATAGTCTTCGTCTTCAGGACATCAGTTAGATCGCCGTCAGTCTATCTAAGTTCAAAGGCAAAAACACTCTCCTCATAAGGAGAAAAAGTGTAAGGGGCAGTTTATGGGCAAGGATGGTTTTCTCTAAGTCTCAGGTCACCAAATAGAGTGACAGAGTTTCGAGATGCAATCGATATCATTCCCTACCTAATGATGTTTGTTTCCTGTGTCATGGGTTTTTATCCCTTTTTCGTGATTCATTCCCCCAAAATTCTATTGGTCAGTCAATACACCCCACCATTGTTAACCTATCAAATTATACATTAAGTAATGCATTTTGTCATTTTTGATAAATCTTTATGTTCTAATTGGTCATCATAATTGACGTATTTTCGTAGGTGGCTCATCCGGGATTACTTCATTGTCTTTACACGTATCAGGTCAAAAGTTCTCTTCTTCTCGCTCCATCGTCCTTGGAAGTTTCCATTAATGTTTCGAAGCACATAACTTTATACTAAAAGCTGCTAGCATGCGGATGAGAAAATCTGGCATTGTTGCGAACTATTGAAGAAAAAGAACAATCGCTAGGTCATGGTCTTTTGCAAGTCAGCATACTGAAGAGACAGAAAAATACGCTTTAATATGAGAGCTACACAGCTTTGCTTGACTCACGCTAACTTAAGATATACGAGTTCTAATGAATGCAGTTTTATGCGTTTTAATGTGCACAGTTTTAGCAACCTATGAACGATTATTTCTTATAGTTGACATTAGTTTACACACATAAAATCCTTTATGTTAATGAATATATTTCAATGAATATTTTATTTAACGCAGCATTGTTAATCATAAGCATTTCACGTCTATAATATGTAATATAAAACTACGCTCTCTCATTATCATTCTTCTGTCCTCGTACTCTATTTTTCTGATTACCTGTGTTTATCTCTGGCCTGCTGCTTTTTATTCCAGTTTGCCCACACCAAGCAAATGTTTGTGTGTGTGTGGCAGCTGGTTGTTGTGGATATTGCTGCAACACTTGTTTCTACTGCTACTCTTTTGATTCATTGTAAGCCTCTTTTGATGTGGTGTGCAACTGGCAATATGGTGTTTGCTGTTTATGGATTAATCCGTCCATCAGCTCTCAGTCTGTCAGTTGCATGCACTATTGTGCTGACATTGTGTGCACCAGTTTGCCCTATGTTGTTGCACCCCAAGGTGAGCCTAGCCCCTTCACAATTTCTGATGGTGCAATCCTGAAGCACATTCTTTTTCCTTGAACCTTCTCAGCAAAAGACACACTAAGTGTACTTTTTTGGATAATGTCTCCTTTTTGTTGTTCCTCTAATTGCTAAAAAGCTGTGTATATTAGCATTAAAACCCTTGTCTTTTAAATCACTTCCTTCTTTGTTACTTTGCCTTTACCATTTAGGACTGAAGTCAGTGCTGCAGGTACTTTTACATGGATCTTGTTCTTCATCTATGTACTAACGTGGGGAATGTACCCAACAAAGATGTTACTTTTGATGGAGTGGCATGAGGAATTGTAGTTTTGTTGCTCATGAAGACCTTATGAAAGGGGCAAAGAGTTAAAATGGATATGCTGTTTTAAGTCACATAGTCTGTGCAGTATAAGCTTTTGCCAACTATTATGTCCACGCTCTTCTTCTCATCAGTAATCTATCTATTCTCATTGCTCTTCTGTTACCCTCAAAATTCCCAATCTTTTATCCAAGAGAGTCAAATGATTTCTTCTGTCTCGCCTTGACTCTCTGTCATGGAAGGCTCTCAACTGCTTCTTTAATATATCAACTCTTTGTCCCAGGAGTCACATCTACAACTAGGCACCTTCCCATCACTTCCTGTGGCCAGGGGATCTCACTTAAAGCACTGGACAGCTTTTATCAATCAATCAAACAGGTCGTATTTGTATAGCACAGCATACCACCTGAAAGGGTATCAAGGCTCTGCGCTACAGGTATCAGTCGAAGAAGAGGTCTAAGTCGAAGAGCCAGGTCTTGAGTCATTTCCTGAAGTGGGCCAGCAAGGTGGTGATGTGGAGCTGAGGTGTGGAGGGAGTTCAAGACTTTGGCAGTGAAGTGGGAGAATGAGTGTCCTCTAGAGCGGCAATTGCGAATATGTGGTATTTGTGCAAGAGTGAGGTGTGTGGAGCAGAGATTCCTGGTAGGTCAGTGGAAGAGCAGGCAGTGGTTCAGGTATTTGGTCGTAGCCCCAGAAATCGAAGTGTGTTATAGACCCTCTGCGATACACCTGAGCCACCCAAGCAGAATCCCTGTGGGTGCTAACTTAACATTCTGGACATATCTCATCAAAAATCATGGCACAGGTTTGTCATGCCTTGTTATATTATAAATCATAACACTGTCCGTATGTACAATCATTTCATTTGATACCTGGCCTCTTCTACAAATGGACTCCTTGTCTCTGGAGCAGTCACTATTTCTGAGCCCACTTCAGCATATTCATAATGCAAGGCACCTTTCTTTATGAACCATGAGGTTTGTTTGAGCCAGTTCTTCCTGCAGACTCCTACTTACCCTACCACGCAGTATCATAGACGGCATGTCTCCTTAGTACTCAGGCAGCATATTTAAAAAGCTTTCACTTCTTTTATAGTGAATGCAGTGTTTAATTTGTACCTGTGTTCGACACTGGCACATATTTAGGACAGTCTACCACATGGTGGTACTGTTAGCCTATTTTTAAAACAGTACATGACAAGAGCATTTTACAATGCAATATACATTTAGAAAGAAAAATAATAAAGTCATTCTTATAGCTTTAGGACAAATATAGCTCAAATACTCACATTTCCAGGTTAGTAGAAGTCGTTGTTAGTGGTTGACTTAGCTAGCAGGACCATCTGTGGTTCAAGCTACTGTGGCATCCTGAGTAAGCCCTAGTTCGTATAGTTTACACAAATTAAGCACTGTGTGAATGTCGTTGTGTACCAGGCACCTCTTTCAATATTCTGTGAATGGCTGGAGTGTATGCTTCTATCTTCAACCTAACCACACTTGGCCCTTCATGAAGTTTGAAACATTGTTTCTGCCGCCACAGGAAAAACTTTTATGGAGTTTTTAGAACTATTTTGTCATATTTACCTTTACCCTGGAAACCCCCACAACACTATCATCCTGTAAGTGGATGAACCGCCCTGAAAAGGCTGTGTGCCTATGTGAGCAATTGCATCCTGCTCTCTATATTTGTCTCACCAGTGCCAATTAGGCATATGCAACTTTGTCTCTTTAATGCTCCAGCTACTGACAAGCTCCATTGATCTGTTAAATACCAATGAAATGCTACATGCATGTTGTGCAAGAACTACAAACTAAAGATCAAGGGAACTGATCATTCTGACTATGCATGTGCTGCCTTTCTTATACCAGTACCTATTAATGGCAGTTCTTGATAACCTACGTTTGGCCTTGGATGGTGGCTGTGTCAGTACCAAGATCCTTTTAAGTCTTTCAGCTGTATTTGACATGATGTTTTCCATACAGATTTCAGAAAACTGGCCAAGGGACCAATGTCTTTGACAGATTTACTTCTAATATCTGTAAAGAAACTCTGGATATGCTCAATCAGGTCTTTCCACTCCTGAATGGCTTGGAGGTTCTGTCTGGGCATCTCCTTTAGGAACTGCATGTAAGGGCAATTAGAAAGTAGATTGGTCAGAATAAATATGGATAAAACTGAGGTTCTGTTATTAGACCGATGCTAGAGCCTTCAGTACTTTGCGCACTCTCCTGAGGAGATGGTCTGCCAAAAAGTTGGCCCCTGTGGGCCCTCACCACCGGACCTATGGGATCAGGGTATGTCTATCCTGCCCCTTTATGGTTTACCTTTTGTCTTGATATTCAGATGAGTCGGTTAGAGTGTTGGCAGCCAGTCAGATCTTAGCATTAGATCTGGTGGATCCACAGAGGATATGCGTCCCTTGATATACACATATCTTTTTCCTTTAATATCTCTACAACTACTGAAAAGATTTATGCCAAATCACAAAAATGGATCTTTCTGCATCAAGAGTTAGCTTTCTGCAGAATTTGGAGTAGTTCCATCCCGTAGTTTGTGCTGTGCTCGTGTTCAAAATCCCTATGGGAAATTGCATGTGGAAAACATGTTTTGGGACCCTCCCTTTTTCTCAGCCCCTTCTTAACATATTGCCCCCAAACTTTCCAGACAGAAGCTGCATGGAACACGCCACGTCTTCTGAACATTTCATAAAGATTCATCAAACAGAGCCAAAGTGCTTAACAAAACAAAAAATGCTTGTATGGGAATTAGGTATTAACTCTAATACAAGCATTTTTTGTTTTGTTAAGCACTTTGGCTCTGTTTGATGAATCTTTATGAAATGTTCAGAAGAAGTGAAGAAGTGGCATGCTCCATGCATGTGAATGAGGGTGCATCTCTGATTGTGGGCAATCTTGGATTTATGTAATATGGTGGCCCTGCCGTGAGAACGCACCACCTGAAGAAATGGAAAAGGATCTCAGGTGGTGTGGAACTTGATACCCCCATAATATTGGAGCATCTAGGATGGGCAGTGATCATTATTTTAACAAATTTGTTAATACTTTGGCACCCCAAACCAACTTATGGGAAGAATTGTTTGGGCAGACTACTAGTTCCATCATGCATCAGCAACCCACTTGGGGGGGTAAAGATTGGGATGATTGTGAAAAATATTCAGTAGTCTCCAACAGCTTGTGCGGTGCGCAAAATGATTACCTGTGAACAAGGACTGTGATAGATTTGTTTCTGCCTAAATTAGAGTGTCTCTGTTTGTGGGCAATACATTTATATATATATATATATAACTATATATATATATATATATATATATATCCTTTTGGCAATAGGTAGTTCAAGTTAGGACCTAGTTTCCATCGGAAAAGCATTTTAAAGTTTGCTAATAACTTTGGCGCCATTTACAAGTTACCATGACATTTTCAAAACTAATTTGCCACTGCAGCTGCTATCTGGAAAGTTTCAGGGTGATGCATCAAGTGGTGGTGGTGCATTAGGCCCCATGCAGTTTCCCATAGGGATTTTAGGCATGACTACAGCCCAAACCACCGCCCGTTAGTAACACAAAATTTTGTAGAAAGCTAGATCCTGGTCCAGAATGGACTCTTTTTGTAATGTGATGTAAATCTGTTTGGTAGTTATGGACTTAATTAAAAAAAAAAAAAAAAGATTTATGTTTATCTTGAGGGCCCCGGGCCAACAGCAATGCTGTGATTGGCTGGCCGCAACCTGAGAGAAAAGTTGTGGTGCCCATTTTGTGAATTGGGACACAGTTCTCGGCAGTGGGAGAATAAAGATTAAATAGGACATAATGGGTCTGGATAGAGGTATCCTGACACCATGGGACTGATGGAGGGGTCTGCAATGGACCCCTTTGGGCAGCAACTTGTCCAAAAACATTTTTTGGGATGTACAAGTATCCACAGATCTTCTGTGGTGCTCAGCACAGCCCCCATGTGAATCCGCTACAGTTGATCCAGCCCCAATTTGAAAAAAAAAAATACACCCACTCACAGACCCTCAAAACCACTACCACGCCCAGTCACAGACACACACAGCCACTCACACACCCACTTACACACCCAAACAGCCATTCATAGACCCACAAAATCACTTGCATACCCACTGATGGACCCACATAGCCACTCACGCATGCACTGATGCAAACACTCAGTCACATCCACTTACACACCCACACACACCCAGTAACACACCCATACCACCATTCAGACACCCACTTACAGACCCACAGTGTGTGGTTGGCTGCATACAGCCTAACCCCCCTCTGTCCACTGCCTTTGGTGGTGGTTGGATTAACGTACGGTAATTAAATATTACTTGATGTTTAAAAACCCTAGAAATTTGCTGAAAAAACTTAAGGTTACAGGGACGTTATATTTTGGAAATATAATTTTTTTTAAATTGGAAGTTCACTAAAAAAGCAAAGGTTATAGGGGTGTTAAGGTTAGATTTAGAATTTAACTCACACAAACCATAGAAATTTAGTAATTATAGTTATCCTATCTCAAGAAAATAGAACTTCTGCCATATGGTGTAACAATAACTTGCATCCCCGTCTGAACCTAACTATAATTTCCCTGTAACCGTTTTTTTTTTAAAAGTGAAAATAAATAAATCCATCTATCTATAACTATAGCTGTATCCCTCTCTCGCGCTCTCTCTCTCTCTCTCTCTCTCTCTCTCTCTCTAATATATATATATATATATATATATATATATATATATATATATATATATATACACAGTCCCAATCCCAGTGGTAGTCAACACTGTATAGTTAGGATTGTGTTTCCATAGGAAAAGCTTATACCTTTGGAGTTATTCGACAAATCTTCACAAAACTTTCCATAAAAGAACTGTTTCATCCACCCTTAGCACCATCCTGGACATTTTCGGAGTGATTCATCAAGTGAGGGGTCCCAATAAGTGTTTTTCCCATTCCTTTTCCCATTCCTTTTCCCTCTGCCCTAAAGCATCTATAACTCGCACCATCACCAAGCACTCCGAAATAGCTCACATATTACATCACATCATTGATAAGAAAACTGTGCATGGCGAGGGGGCATGTTATAGTAACTCTACGGCATGAACTATAGTTAATTTGAGATACTATCACTGGTTTTGTTTGTTTAAAATTGTATGTTGTCTTAGGGTAGAAGTTATAGTTACATGACACAACTATAACTACCGCGGGAAGCGCAATTCCTAAAAGGAGGAGGAGGCGGTGACATTTGCCGGGGCAGGAGCCCTTTAAACAACTTGCTCGCGCTCCTGCTACCGTGGGAAGCGCGATTCCTAAAAGGAGGAGGAGGCGGTGACATTTGCCGGGGCAGAAGCCCTTTAAATAACTTGCTCCCGCGAGGCGGTGACATTTGCCGGGGCAGGAGCCCTTTAAACAACTTGCTTGCGCTCCCGCTACCGTGGGAAGCGCGATTCCTAAAAGGAGGAGGAGGAGGCAGTGACATTTGCTGGGGCAGAAGCCCTTTAAATAACTCACGCGAAGCCCGGGCCAAGGGCGGGCCCGTCCTGTGCCCGTCAGAGACCGGAGGAGGATGGGCTGGCCCCCCCTCTTTCATCTGCACTGTGGTAGTAGCAGGCTTGCCAGTGCCTGGTGGGACCTCCAGTCCCAGGTACCCTTATTCTCTTCCTACACCTAGAGGATCCGTGTGGGCTGGGTCATCATTATTCAATTTTCCTTTTGCTTTCGTTCTTGGGGGCCCCAGTCCTTGGCTCGGACACGCCGTAGTGAATAATGGGGAAGCGCAAGGCAGATGATGTCCCTGCGCCACCTTCTGGCACCAAAAAACACAAGAAACGAGCTGGTCGGAAAATTTATGACCCTCCTAAGCCCATTAAGAATCAATTTCAAGCTATTGACTCCTTGTTTGCGGAAGTAGAGGCAATATGGAGGAGTCCATCTATTATCGCTCCTTCCATTCCTGCTACTTCGACTATCAGGAAGATCCCAGATCTATTTATCAAAAAACTACGGACACCTTTTTTGTCTGTGGAAGTGGTCCTCCATCCCCCTCCTATATCTGAGGCTGCAGTTTCCTCACCGCCAATGAGGCCTACTTCAAGTGTTGAAGTTGCAGAACGTAGGGACTCTCTGCATTTGGGTTCCAAGTCTGTAGTTTCTAGTGATATTCTTTGCTCCAATAGATTTCAACTCCTATCCACTTCTAGAGAGAGCCCAGGTCGTTCTCCGCCCTTAACTTCTGTGGAACCTGATACAGAGGAACTGGTCTGGCAGGCTCAATGCAAGATGTCACTCGAACTGGAAAATGTTTCCCAGAAGCTGGACAATCTAAAATCCTTGGTAATGGTTATTTTGGGTAAAATTTCTGGACTATCTGAGACGTAGGTATTGTGTAATTGTAAATCGCTTAGCACGAATGACCACCTTCCTGAGTTGATTGGAGGGCCCAATGCGCTAGCTACATTAGACACTGGGGACAATTCAGCTTTTAACCCCAAATGTCCAAAGCTGGGGGCTAAGTCTGAGTATGGCAACAAATAAAAAGGGGAGTTGCCTCTCTCTATCTGATAGCAACCCCACTGACTCCGGTCGCATGCTTACTCTCGCTCCAAGAAACAACGACCCACGTCCTCCCTGTATAAATCCCCTGTCTATGGGAGCTATGGTTGGGAAGGGTGCACGGGTGCCCGCAAGTCCACCCAGAGTCCCACGCCAAGGTCAATCCAAATTCATTCAGGTGACAGTTCCAAAGGGGAGAAATGATCAGAGTAGGAAGGATGCACACATCTACATGACAGGGGTCCCCAGGTTATTTGATGGGCAGAGAGAGTCTTATGATTCTCTCATTAATAAAGTTGTCTATTGGTTTTGCATTCAGAGGAAATGTCTGTCTGGTATTCGTTCTGATATTTGGGAGGCACGTAGACATGCTCAACCAGACTCAGATTTTGTTTATATTTCAATCCTCTTTTTTGACACCACTATGGTTGATAACCTCATGGCTTTCAACCTACGGACTCATTCTCTGACATCTGGTAGAAATATCGGAATTGGCCTCTGCATGTATTCTCTGGGGGGGAGTCACGAAGGACCGATAGACCTTCCAATACTCATGAGGGAAGGGCTCAGGGTCCACTAAATAGCAATCGATCAACTTTGACTAAGATTCGCTCTCCCCGCCTATCTGATTTAGATTGACTAAACGATGTTTCTCCCTCAGTGCTCCCCTCCTCAGATGCTATGGTTTATAGAGGTAAACGACCAAGGGTCCTGAACACAATCATATCCCCGAGAGCTAGACCCACACCAGTGCCTTCTGCACTTAATATTGTATCTTGGAATGTGGCTGGAATAAGGAAAAAGATGGGAGATCCTGGATGGGTTGACTTCGTCTCTAAGAAAGACTTATGCCTTTTTCAGGAAACCTGGGCGGAAGAATTAATATATGTTGAGGGGTTTACAACTTATTCGGTCGCAGCTAAGCCTGCCTCTGGAGGCTTTGGTAGGCCTATGGGTGGGCTCATGATCTTAGTGAATAAAAAACTGCAATGCGACCACTCTGTATTTCCCCTTAACTCATTAGATCTATTGGGTGTCAGACTTATATTTCACCCTGGTTTCACAGTGACCTTGGTCAACGTGTATGCGAGGTTCGTCCCCCCCAATATGGAATCAAGGGTACTTGCCCAGTTAGTTGAGCATATGGAATCTTTGCATCCTTCTAACCATCTGGTGATAGGGGGCGATATAAATTGTTCTTTTGTACTCAAGAACCTCGTAGGTAATTTAACATCTGAAGAAGATGACTCCTGGGGTATTCCCCAAGTGAAGGATGATTCTCTTAGTATTGGTTCTTGTGCTGCTACACAGATGGCTTCCCTTTGCCTACGCTATGGACCCAGGGAATGTAACGGTCAGACTAGATCTGATCTTAATCGTGCCCCCACTTTTAAGCGGGGTGTTCGTCCAGCTCTATTGATTATTTTTTTGTTGACATCAGGCTTTGGTCACATATTCTGGACATGAAGGTTGAACTCCGTCATGACAGCGATCACTACCCTCTATGTCTTACTCTATTCAACAAAGCATTTGGGAGAACTCAACATCTAGAGATCACTGATGTTCCGCTCCCTTCCCTAAACTCCAGGCAAACTCGTGTTAGTTGGCCAAAGGTTATATCTAACCCACTTCTGGTTAAACAAATTTATTCTTCCTTTCTACAGCTGTTCTCTGGTCTTGAAAAGCAAGTGGTCGATAGTCTTCCAATCATGAAAATTCATGTTGAATTGATAAATTTTCTACAGAATGTTTTTTATAAAGAAATCACTATGAGACATACTCTAGATGCTATTCGATCCAGGGTATGGTTCAACAATGACTGCGACCTTGCTAGGCTCAATCTTAAATTGGCCCTCCGCAAGCACTCACAGGAGGAAATCAGGACCGCTAGAGTTAGCTATACTAAGGCCCTGAATCTAGCGAAGAAAAACTGGGAATTTGAGATCTGGCAGAAGCTGCTGGAGGCAGTCGAGAATCGAGACGAGGGTTCTTTTTGGAGGTTGTTGACTCACAGGCAAAGAGAGGGTACTGTTATTTCTAATTTTCACATCCAGCCCGAAAGATGGGTGGCTCATTTTTCCGAGATTTATGCCTCATCTGTGCAACAGCATCACGAGGCCTATACGGGTGGCAAATGTAGACCTCTCATTGAGGGTCCCACGGAGGACATTGTTTTTACAATTGCTGAAACCATGGCAGCTATTCATTCTTTGAAACCCGCGAAGGCTTCTGGTCCTGATAAGATACCAGGGGACCTGTTTAAGTCTGAACCCGTTATTTGGGCGTGGTACATTAATACTTTATCAAATGCCATTTCAGCAGGTAGCCCCATTCCGGACTCGTGGCTAGGAGCCGAAATTATCCCTATTTACAAAAAAGGAGATGTGGGACTGCCAGCTAATTACCGCCCAATTAGCCTCATTGATAATCTTCAAAAGATTTTTTCTAAGCAAGTCCTAGACAGGCTAATGGACTGGGTCCAAGCTAACCAGGTTCTATCTCCCCTTCAGGCTGGGTTCCGTTCTAAAATTAGCACTATGGACCAAGTTTTTAGATTTTTTTTGTTACTTTGGAAATACGCTACCTTGGCCAAACAAAACTTGTATGTTGCTTTTGTTGACCTTAAGTCCGCGTTTGATCTTGTTCCAAGGCAGAAATTGTGGGAAGTCCTAAAGAAAATTGGCGTCCCAATGAACTTGGTGCATCTAATTCAAAGATTACACAAGAACACCTATGCTCGAGTAAGATGGTGCAGCCAGGGGGAACTTACTGATCATATTAATATCAGACGGGGAGTACGCCAGGGCTGTGTCCTGGCACCTACTCTCTTCTTGTTGTTTATTAATGAAGTAGTGCAAGTTGTAACTGATTGTCAAAACGATGGCCCTTCCTTGAATAATTCAAAAGTTCCAATTCTTTTATTTGCTGATGACTCCCTCTTGATCTCCAAAACACCTATGGGCCTACAGGCCCTCCTGGATAGGTTTAGTGTGTTTTGTGCAGATCATGGATTGGAACTTAACTCTAGTAAAACAAAATTTATGATCTTTGGTCCTGGTAGCTCAAAACGATGTAACATTCTGTATAATGAGGTTCCCTTGAGCAAGGTATGCTCTATTGATTATTTAGAGGTGAGAATCAGCAATGATATGAACTGGCAGGCCCAGGTAGGGAAAAGCTCAGCTCTCCTAGCACATAGGTCAGGGGCAATTTTGCGTTTTCAAATGTCCAATATTGAGAAAGCTGTTTCCCCAGCTATTAAAATTTATCTAGCCAAGGCTCAGAGCGCCGCGGTCTATGGCGCTGAGGTCTGGGGTTGCTCTAAATCTAGCAAGTTATCTGTGGGGGAAAATCATTTTGCAAGATCACTCTTGGCATGTCCTCCTAGTACGCCCCTGGTTCCAGTGTTTTTGGCTCTAGGGTTCCCTCGCATTTCTGATGTAATAGCTTTAAGGCCTTTAATTTTTGGGGTTTGTATTTGGACTATCCCTGAACTAGTCACATACAAGAAATCTTTGCAAGACTTATTGGATAGACCAAATGTACTTTCTATCCCCTGGTTCAAGCACATTTCAGATTGGTTTCATACCTTGGGACTCAGTTACTTTTGGAGCCAGCCCAATAATTTAAGGAGGGCTCACAAGGACCACCTAAAATCTGCTTATTGGTCCCATGTTAGGGAAAAATATCTGCTCTGTACTTCACATGGTAGGCTGACGTCTCTTTTCCTCGATTATAAGTGGTTTCCCCACTTCGAACCCTTTCTGGACTTAATTACCGATCAACTAAGTAAGAGTTTGTATGCTCGATTTAGGTATGGATGCCTCCCTCTGAAGTCCTTTTCTAGTTCATGGAGCTCCACCATGTTATCCGATAAATGCCCCTGCTGTAATGGTTCTGTGGAAACTGTAGTGTACTTTGTTTATTTGTCCTGCCTATGGCATTGCCCGGCGGAAATGGCTTTGTCCCGTTTGTAGAAACATGGGGTTGAGAATGTGTAGAGATGCCCTCAGGCTGATGTTGAGAGATTGCTCCACTCTTCTAACTTGTGCGGTCAGCAAGTTCCTTGCGTCCGCTTGGCATATACGTACACATTTAAAAAAAAAAGGATTATTGTGATTTGATATTGATTGATCTCTGATTTTACCTTACTCTACCCAATTGTTTTATTCATTGAATTTCTTATAAATTATCGATGAGGAAGTTAAAAGTGGCCAACAATAGGATCTTTGACACTTTCCCCTTACTTATAGGACGGTATATATATGTGAAGATTTATTTCAATTTTTTTTCTCCCTTTTGTATACTCGCAGATCCCTCATTTTACAGTATTTTTATCTTATTCTTATTACCTACTTTTTAAATTTGTTGTTATATATTTATTATGTATAGATCATGATTTTATTGTTGTAAGTTATTGCTTTTATGGTTATTCAGACCGAATAAAGCTTGCTTGAACAACTGGTGAGTTTCAGTGAATTTGTATGTTTAGAAATACATTTTTTAACTTTTATCTTCACCTAACTATAAACTCACTTTATTCTGTGTTTGATAATGAAATAAAAAAATATGGTTAAGTTCAGAACTAAGTTTCTTAATGGAATACTTTTGGTTTCCTACTAATTTTGGTGCCATTGGACAAACATATGGGCTACTTTTAAAAAAATGGCTCCTTCCTGAAAAGTTTGAGGGTGATCTGTCAAACAGAGTCAAGAAAAAGGGACTTTTTCAGGCACTGTAGTGCCGTGTGACCGGCAGATGGAAAGATCAGATCTGATTGGCTGCACTTTTAGGGCAGTAATGGGCGTGGCTAACACTGGAAAGTGAAATCTACTATTCGACCTCCATACCAAAAAAGTAGGGAAAGAGCAACTTTCCCAAAATATTCTACGAGTCCGATTTACTATTCCAACTCCCATCCTGGAATATTTTGGGGAAATTTATAAATTCGCCATGTCTTTTTAGGAATGGTTGAAAAGTAGTTATTTTGAATTGCAGAACGTGCTGCTCTGAGGGTGCACCTAAGGGCAAAAAACTAGGAATACCAATTGTCTGTCATCAACACCTACAGAGAGATCTTTTCAGCCATTTTAGAACTCTGGTACTCATCCCTTTTCTTGTAGCAAAACATTATGCCATACCAAATATCGAGAGAAGGATGTTGTTTAAGGCACTTATTTTATCTATTAGGCCTTTTACAAGATTGGTCCTATTTTATTACTTGAATGGTACACTGGATCTCCACTAGACTGCTTTGTTCTACTGTGGCATTGTTTTTCGAGGTTCCTGGATTTCATCAGATTTGAAAAAGTGGGTGCTCTTTTTTGGTACTCGCCAAAAAAACGTGGACTCAACTTCTGCTATGACTTTGTGCTATTTCTCAAGTATCGATATTTAGGAATGCTCTTAAACCCCACCTCTTCTTGCTCATTTTGTAAAGTGGCAAGTGAGTTTGCCTCCGCAGGTAGATGAAACAGCAGAGCATCTATATTTGGGCAACCTCCTGGGTTCCAAGTTGCTTTTTGACATTTTTTGAAAAAACTAAAACTCATACAGAAAGAAAATATTTGTCTTAGAACAAAATAATTGTCAGGAAGAAAGTCATTAACACCTTTTGTAATTGTTTCGCTGATGATCACATGACCTTTCCCATAAAATGATCCTTGGCACGCTTGGGAGAAAACTACCAGCTTCTTTTGTAACTTGGAGTAATCTATGATTTATGGAATGTTTGGTGCAGACACAACTTTGGTTGCAACTTTGCATTACTTGTGTGCAGTAGGTTTCTGAAACTGTCAGGTGATAATACCTGGCAAATTTTGGAAACTTTAAGCAATACTAATTTGCCGAGAATTGCAGGAAATGGTCAGAGGTTTGGACCCTGTTGGTTGTGCTCAGCACTCGGGATAACTGAGCTTTAAACATGGAAGTGTTGCTTCAGGATAATTTTGTTGACTTTATTTTTGATAGCAACACAAAATTTTGTTTTTTTTCTTTAATGCTGGCTGTGGCTGGAAATATGAATATGCACAGTGGTGATATTAAGCCCCAAAGTTGTTAATCTTTACATTTCCTATTAATTATTTTTCTCTTCTTTATCCTTTTCTGTTATTTAATGACTTTTTCACGCATGAAAACGTTTCACAAATTTCATCTGTCTGAAACATTCATGTGTAATATTTATTTAAGTTCCAATTTATATGTCATTGGTGATGTCTCAGTTAGTACTCACCCATAATTTCTGTGCTCCATTTCAAAGGTAAAGTTTTGAGGCTTAGTCACTCAATAATTGTCAGTGTTAGAAAAAGTTCTCTAGCTTTTTCAGGTTGCTGGACTACATGCTATGTTCAGGTTTTTGGTGCTTTGCGATGACCCCAGTAGAATTATCAGAAGCCTTCGCAATACAATTAGTCTGCAATTCCTCCCTATGTTTAGAGCCAGTCCTTCCTTTGTTTAGGTCACCTGGTAAAATGGTTTAACGTGCAAATCCTTCCTCATGCATACATTACATGGTGAAATATATTTTCATTAGCTTCATTAGCTACTGTAAATTCTAATGAAATGATTGTAATTATTGACAGGAAATTGGACAACTTGCAATTAGAATTATTCTTAATACTCTTATAAGGGATTTGGGTAATGTGATGAATTGATTATTTAGGTTTTCATTTCATAACATTCAGAACAAGATTCTGCTGACTTATTTATCCTTGAACATTTATCTGGGGGTTGCACCTTACAGGGAGTTACTCACTGATCCACAATTTTAATTTCAAAACACTGATTTTTAGTTTACTTTCAGTATAGGTTGTTTGCCTGTGCTGGTTAGACAACATCTCATAGGGTAGAACATGCATATTCTGTTACCCTTCAAGCTCTGTCTTCATTTGCATTTTGGCTGGCTCTGTGCCCTTCAAATAAATCGCCCAGACTGTACTGGGTTCTTTAAGCTGAGATGTCTAACCCCGTTTTTCCAAATTTCTATTTTTAACATTGACCTGGGTAATTGTTTTGCAGCAAGCTGAAGAACTGACAAATAAGTTTTCATCATTGTATATTCCATTTAACCAGTCCATTCGACCTATATCTAATAATCTGTCTTTTGTTGATTAACTTAAACCCTTCCCCACATTGATATAGAAAATTGGGTTGCCTTATTTAACAAAGGTTTGTTATATAAAAGTAGTTTAATATGATAATAATGCATGGAAGCACATACTACCTCTATTTTGGAATTTGCCCTTGCTACAGGATCATCCCTAAACATGTTTGCTTTCACTCCTCCATTTTTTGCAGAATTTGTTTTTGTTGGCCTTAGAACTCTGTACACCTTAACACAGCTAACTTGCGCACTTTACCACTTCTAACTAGTGCTAAAGTGTTTGGGTTCTCTCCTTAAAACATGATAACATTGTCTTATACCCAATTAGCATATTTAATATTTCTACAAGTCCTTAGTAAAGTGACACTGCAAAATGCCCAGGGCCGTCATTTAAATGCTACTAGTGAACGTGCAGCACTAGTTGTGCCACACACTTAAGTAGCTGTTTAAACATTGCTCAGACTTGCTGTTGCAGAACTTGTGTGTTGAGTTTTAAAGGGCCATTTCCATCTGGCAAAATAAGCCTTTTTCTAGGCCCAAGCCGTCCTTTTTTTATGTCACCTCTAAGGTAGGCCCTTGACAACCCAAAGGGCAGGCTTCTATGGATTTTTCACTACTGCGAAGCCTATCTCTCACATGATATAACATCCATGGTGCCTTATTACATTTTATAAGTGTAATTTCCTAATGGGAAGATATAATCAGTCGTATTTGGTGTCTCTGGAATCATAATTTAAAATCCTAACTTACGTTGAAGTTGGATTTTAAGTTCCAATTCTGAAAATGGCACTTTTAGAAAGTTGCCATTTCCTTGCATTAGCCATTTGGTAGATGCAGCCCATCTCTGTGTCTCATGACTGGGTGTGGGTGACAGTTGAGGTTTGTGTATTCCTCCTAGACAGCCACACACAATGAGAGCTTAGGTGTAAATGTACGGGCCAGCACTGGCAGGATGGGAAGGAGGAGCTGGGCACAGCCCCACTTACACTTGAATATGTTGTGTCGTCCTTCTACACAAAGGGCTGCATAACCCCAGTTGTTAGTCTGGAGCCAGGGCAGGGATAGCAGGGCACCTGTGCACTTGAAAGACATACTTCTTGAAGCATCTCACCACTTCAAAGGCACAGTACTTCCTGTATAAAAGTAGAAACTCAAACACTAACTCTTCCGTACACTTCTGGGCCTGTGGATACTTTGCCAGGAGAAAGGACTGCGGTGCTGCTACAAGGACTGCCACTCTGCTGGATGGCTGCTTTAAAGCAACTGATGCCATGCTGTGCTGACCTGCATGCAGCCCGCTGCCCTCTTGCCTGGGGTAGAAATTAATGACTTTTTCATGCATGAAAACTTTTCACAAATTTCATCTGTCTGAAACATTCATGTGTCAGGCCTGCAACCTCATCTTGAAGCCCGGATCCCAGAGTGACTCCAAGGACTAGTCTACTGGCCTCATAATCTGAGCCTCAGGGACATAAAAGGCTCCTCAACCAGCTCCTGGACGCAGCTGCAGTAGGTTCCTGACCTCCAAGTGGTACTCCTCAGGTTCTGAACCATTACCGTGACTCTCAGGCTTTTGAAATCAACCTTTTGGGCTCTTTGAAACAGGAAATGGGACCATTAGAATACAAACCACCCTGCCCACACACACACATTCATCGAGAGAGGCCCCCAGCCTGTCTCTTCGTACAGCAGGCATTGACCGCATGTGGAGGACCACTGCTGCGAAGCTCCAGCTGCAATGCAAATGGGACACTTCACACAAAACTTGAGAAGGTAAAACTTCAGCAGGACTAATCTCAGACTGTATTCGACCTACTCTCCATCACGGTCGGCCTGAACTCTTGACTGGAATCTGGTCCAACATGACCAGGTAGCCGCAGTTGGCACTCACTGATTTCAGGTGCTATTTATTCTTTCAGAATTCGTAGCTCTGGTTCTTCTAATTGTATTGTTTTCTTTTTAGCTTTTTTAATTTATTAAAGTTTGCTCTATTGTTGTAACCTGGTGTGGGATCTTTTTGTGTGGTGTTTTCACAGTGTTACTGTTTAAAGTGTTGCACGAATAATGTACAAATTGCCTCTAACTTAAGCTACACTGCTCTGTGCCAAGCTACCAGGGGGGGAGCGCACTTCAATTTGGGATTTGTTTGTGTCTTACCCTGACTAGGATGGCGAGTGTTGTCCTATTTCTAACACTTTATAAACACCTCTCTAAATTTCTTGTTGCAATCTAAATGTAAAATCTCTGTTAACCTGAAATATGAACATGTCATCACTACTGTCCTGATGTAGCCTATTACCGTTGTGTTATGGACATCAAAATACCTGCTACCAGAGGCAACAGACATTTCAAGAAAACATTCCTGAGCAAGAGAGAACTTCCATTAAATCAATGAGCAGCTTGTCATTTCTTGCAAAGATATTCTCTGTAGAAGTTTAAGGTAATCCATCAAGTATAAGAGCCAGTTATGTGCTTTAAATTGTAAGAGAACCATGGAGCAGGTACCAGGCATATTTCGAAGACCTCTGTATTGAGTCTCAGCAGTGAAATACACATTTTACCTTTAATAGCTTTTGAGATAGAAAATTCAGAAGAATGCAGTTTAAAAGTGCAGTCTAATCTTTAGGTGAGTGCATATTTTCATAGTAGTGCCTTTCCATTTAATATGGGTTATCTGTGGACATCAGAGCTCTTTTATCAGAAGTAGAAAGAGTGAAGCACGTAAAATGGTTTGAGGGTGTCATGCTGTGACTATTTATTATAAGCAATAACAACCTTCTGTCTTATGTAGTTACAAAAACGTGAAAACCGATGACAAAGCCCAAATATGTGATGGAAATTCATACCCACTTTTTATTTTGCAATGTACTAGTGGGCCTCAATTTCAGTAAAGCAACTTTCCTTACAGCACATACAAATATATACTGCCATGTGCCACTTGACATCAGTACCTAGTATATGGGAATTGTGTAATTTAAGTCATATGAAGTGTGTAATGAAAAGAATTACACAGACCCAGGTCTCTTAAGGAACAGTAGGAGCACTGAAACAAAGAGGTACTGGCAATTTTGATCTTCCGAGTGAAACCAATAGGCACCACCACCAGTGTTTTTTTTTTTTATTAGATTGCTGCCACGAATGTACATGGACCTGTGACAGCCATTTTATAATAGCACTTAATAAAATATTGCCAGTGCTTTCAAAGATTGCATTTTTGGATACGTGTGCATCCACCATGGTCATCTTTGAATGCATTGATAATGTTTTAGCAAATGTCAATCAAAGATCATCCAAGTCAGTCGTCTTTCTCCTGTGTGCTCTTCGAGGATGCATGCAGAGCTGTGGGTGGCCATCTTGAAATAGTAAAAAAAAAAAAATTAAGACTTATGCCCGCTGATAGCATGGCGGGTGCCATAAATTTAAACAAAAAAAAAAAAAAAGTGGTGGGGAGGAGGTCCCAAAGGGAGGGGTGACAGAGTAATAGAGGAGTGGGTATTAGATTAAAAAAAACGATGTCTGTAGACAAAGACATAAAACGAGGCAGCACTGGTTAATAATCGGCCCTTGCACAATGGTATTTAACTTGTTGCTTTACATGAAAGTAGCTTTTGCTCTAGTATCCATGCTAATGTTGATTAGCTGTCAAGAGAGTCAGACGACTGTTGCCAAAGATGCAGCAATGAAAGAGGAATGTAATCTCTCCTAAAATAGTGTTAGAACTGTAATTTATGTTAAGATTGATATTAACATTTCCGTATTTAAGTAATTTACAAACAGTCTAAACTCTATAATACTACGCAAAGTTACGCGTGTATTCGTTTTTCTTTTATATTCTTCTAAAAATGTTTTTTTTTATTTTGATTACTTGGGGTATACCTTTTTTACTTTTAATGCCCAATTTGTATACTGCATCTAAAGCTAATCCTTTTAGACCAGCTGAACAGATAGAGTCCCACAGATGGTGACTACAGAAACAGTTGAATCCAGTAATTCCTGCCAGCTTCTCTTCTGGTCCAGTGAATCAAGTAGTTTTTTAATGAAATTTTTCTGTAGCTTGCGCTTCTGTTACAAATTATAAAAGTAATGAGTTCATGGTAAGACGGAAGCCTGCGCTCATCGGCATTGCCTTACCAGTTGATTAAACCTACGGCCTCTGGACCCTGCAACAACCATTTGCAATCTGCTTTGCTTCTTTATTCTAGTACGATCCATGTCCTAATCCCTCTTACAACTCTCAACCTTGTGTCTTTTGTAATTTAATGGTCTGCTCATATAGCTTGGGTAAGGGCTAATAGACTTGTTGCTGGTAGCAGATGTCACCTCTCCTTTTGAGGCGGGGCAAAGTCGGAAGACAGTCAGTTGGTAATGCAAATCTTAATCTGCACATGTAACATTAATTCTCAGAGTGATAACCTCTTTCAAATCTCTGCTTCAGACTTGAAAAATCAGTTGCGCTTCAGTGCGCATACGAAGCAAATTGTTTATTCAAGTGGGTTATCCATGTCTTGATATGTACTCAATAATTAGTGATACAATGTCCATTTTGGACTACTTGTATTGATTTTTAGAGAAGCCTAGTTTGTCTTTTTTCCTGCTTCACCTTACTGTTGATTGCTAGGACATGTGTTTCATATGTGGCACGTGAAATAATGCTGTCGTGGAAGAGGCAGTGTTTCTATGCACAGCCGATTAGACATACAGACACCTCAGATTTTAGGTTGATGCAATTTGTGCCACCGCAGAGGCACCATTTGCACTTTAGTGGGAGTGGAAGACAAAGCAGCCCACAGGTCAGGAGTGTCTGGTGAACCATGAGCTGCCTTCAAAGTTCTTTGTTTCACCTAGTCACAGGGTTGACTCATCTTAAAGTAGCACGGAGGGTTAGTGTGCCTTCTGCAAACCACAATGTGTAATGAGAAAACCACAGATTAGTATTTTATGTAGATATCTCAGTAGTTTACTGCTCTGGTCACAGATCTTTTGTTACTTGCCGTTGGTAAGCTAAACGTTTTCTAATGAACCTGCATCCAAGAGCTGCATGAAAATGGCAAAGCATAGGTTTTTCGGAGTTTGCTTAAAATGGTTTCCTTGGAGAGTAATACATTCTTATCAGTATAGATAATACATTCCTATCAGTATAGATAACAATAAACACTGTTATCAGTTTTAATCCCGACTTTGTGTTTCTGCAGGCCAAGCACTCTCAACATCTAATGCCTATCAGTAGGGATGAGGTGGTTCCTACACCGTGTAGCCCTCGTTGTCTTATGTAACATTTCTTATACATTTAGTTACATACTTGTATCATTTAAAGCCTCAGTTTAATATGTTTTTTTATGTAAATTTCTTTGAATCTGTACTTTGTGATGAGTAGCGCTGTGAAAGGAATGTGAGAGGGTCTTTGAAGAGTTGAGGGGGCATCTTTGAAGGGTGGTAGTGGGGCACTCTTTGGAGAATTACGTTATTGGGGCAGAGGGATGCCAACAAAGAATGTTGCAGCGTGCACCGCCATCGCTAAAGCTAACCCTATGACCAGAACTATCAAGTCTTGTGATGAGAGGCAGAATAGGCAAGAATTGAAATGAACAACTGCCAAATCCAGGCCCGGATAGGCAAATAAAAAGAAGAATAATGACTTCGTTAAAAATGAATTCACAAACAACATAAGCAAACAAAGTTCTGACACAACCAAATAATGCTTTCAAAATGTTTTTAAGTTAAGGGCACATGGACCTTTTTACACTACCACTAAGTGCATGATAGCTACTGGTATGTAATACCTAGATAGTTTGTCTTCCCTGTTGGCAATCCGACTTCTATTCATGTAGCCTCTGACTTAAGGGCGCCCTCTTTCATTTGATTTTCATGGGTGATGAACAAAAATGTTTACTCTTTAACATGATAGCTTTATATTTGCTACCACATACGATTTCACAACATTTTACTTATATTTCCTTCCTCGTTAGTAGATCCAATCCTCATTGCATACGTCTAAAGAATTCAGATCCTCTTAGACTTCTTTGTTGTACACATGATTTTTCCCCCATTGTCCCCTTCTTTCTCTTCCTCATTCAGTGAATTAAACACTACTCCTCATGCAGATGCAGTACAATATATTATTACATACGTTTCTACATCTGTAATATTGTGCTGTCAGATTTTGTTTGGGAGGGCTATGGTGCAGACAGGAGCTACTGAGCCTCACCCGTGGTGGTTGAGGTTGTTTGGCACTCGTGACCCAGGGCCCATTCTACTATGGCTCTGCAAACTAGGTCAAGAACAACCCTTTCCTCACGGTAGTGGTGGTGAGCAGTTGCAAGCTTTTGAAGGAGGTAGTTTATGGTGCTCGAGGTTAGGACTCAGCAGTCGATAAAAATACAAAATAATTACATTGTCTAGCTCTGTGCATGTCTTTTACAAAATGAAAGCACTTTTAAGCACATAATGGTACTAAATATAATTGGATTGGTTATACAGTTTGTCGTCTCTGGTTGTGATTTTTCTTCATCCCTCCCGGAATGCCATCTATCTGCTGGTTCTCTGTATTTGAGATCATTAAAGGTGTGAATCAAGCACATCTATAGCCATTGTGTTCTCACACAGTCCTATTCACACTCAGCTCAGGTTATTTGGTGAATGGGGTAGAGAACAACTGAGTCTTAGTTCATAGCTTGGGCAGTCCCTCCACATGTCTTGCAACAGGGCCAACTATGAGCAAGAATTTCACAGGCCACGAAAGCAGCTGGGTACCAGTGATCACGGCAATTGCAGCCCCAATTTTAGTGTACAATGAAAATGCATTTTTATGACCCATCCAAGCCTGTGATGCTCATTCAGTGGTTCCCATTGTGGGTCTCTCAGAGCTCACTTTCAAGATGTCAGCTCACTCTGGATGTCTCTCAGTCGCCAGGGATCAGAATGGTCCTTTGAATTAGGAGAAGGTCCTGGAGGTTTCCACCCCCAGAGGTGTTTAGAATTTCCTGCCTCCCTGCCCTTTCCCATTTGGCCATATTGTGTGCATTTGTAAATCACTTTTCAAAGTTATTCCTTTGCTCTCCTTTAGCCAAGATTCATACTATTTATAAGCGGCTACTAAGTGTGAGTTTAACAAAAAAAAACTGGACTGGATAGTACTTAGGGGAAGTAGCACAGTATCCAGTCCCATGGTATATTAACCAAAATGCAGTACGCTGGTAAGGTTGTAGCCTTTGGTGCAAGTAAGTTTGCTGCAGCCTTGGGTTTCCTACCATAACAGTCATGTTGGATGTTGTGTGAATCGTTCCCTTCCCATGACTTTGCAAATACTCTAGCAATATGTGTGCACTTTGAAACAGGCTTAACGGACAAAATAAATTCCAAAGGCATATTCCCAGCAGTGGACCTCAGCTTGGTTTTCACTCTCACATTGAGCCCTATTTCAGATCAAGTGGCTGTATTTCTATCTCAATAGTGGAACATGCTTTGCTTTATGAGTAACTCCTTCTCTGCTGCAGCTCCTTTGTTCTATCCATCAACAGGCCCTTTTTACAGCTCATAAAGGGCCTACAGAGTAACAGTTGACATCATCCAGTGTTCTAGTCAGCTTCAGGATAGTAGCTACGATTGCAGAACTATTATGTAAAATGTATGATGGTTGACCACTGTAGTGAAACTGGGGGGAGTAAAGGAAAGGCCAGGAAGATTGTAAGGGGTCACGAGTCTCCCTGACCCCCACTAAAATGCCTCTATTATAAAATATGTTCTTGCGTTATCTGTAAGTAGTGTGGTTCTCCAAAACAATCTAACATGGAGGTTGACTTCAAACTGGCAGTGCTGTGTGGTGCTTCAGACCAAGGCAGTGCATGGACGAGGGGCAAATCATTTATGTGGACAATCGTTAGCATACTTTCCACTGAGAAAAGCCATTGTTTTAATCTACAACGGCACTAATATGTCCTATCAAAACCTGAATTTGCAGGGTAATATGTTTTGAAGGTTGTTAAAAGAGCATCTATAGCATTACACCAACAAAAGTAATTTTGCTGCACTGAGATTTGTATTTTTTTCTGTAAGATTGAGTGTACCGGGCCACTTCAAATAGTGCTAGTCAGCTTTGTTTGCTAGTTACCGTAACTTTTCAGTTTTTATTCCATGCCGACCTCGTCCTAACATCATACTAGTGCCTTTTAGTATCATTTGTATTTCAGTTAGGAGATGCTTTTCATTTTGGACCCCTATATGCAGGGGTTCAAATCCCTTCTTTACAATGGACTTGAAAGTAAGGGTGGGCACAATATTTATAGCAGCTGGTCGAAGTTTAGCTCATTTCTTGACTATGGTTTTTCACATAGTTTACAAATTTCTCCGTTGTCTTCTTATACACCTAATTGTAATTTTCTTCTCGAGAGTGCTAGTTGGTCTCCCTTTTTCAATTGTTTATAGTAGTTTTCACATAGCAGTAAATGTATAAATAATTGGGCAATACAGGGTGATGTCATTCAAGATTTTAACATACATGTAACATATGACCATGAGCGCCTCATACATTTCATCACACCAATTTATAGTCTTGTAATGAAGTATTAGTAACCACACGTTCCTGTCAGTACTTTCCATGGAGAGAAAAGATTACAGTGTTATCAACAACTCTTAGCAGTCAAAGCAGGCTACCCAAAGAGATCATTAGGGTCCCTTACTAGGTACCATGTTTTGGATCAAGGATACCCTAGCTAGAAGAGTATGTATTGACTAGATCATCTCAATATAGTGCGTCAGTTAACCATGTTCGAATCGTCAGGAATGGACCAGGCAATCACAATTCTGTGTGTAGAACGCAAAAAGATAATATCTGTGAATCTTTTGACATTGCGCACAATTTTTCCTATACAGCCCAGCCGGTGTAGCGCTGAGCTACTGAGGCTGACATATAGCCTTAGTGACAGTAGAGATGAGCAGGAGACTTCAATGTAGATAAAAGAAAACCTTTAATTATGGCAAAGGACCCACAACTGCACCAAACATCGGCAGGCTCCAGGAACAGCAGGCATCTGACTCTTGCCTGAGATTCAGGAACCCAGGCAATGTCTGATGTAATCATAGTTCCAAATAGGAATGTATTACATGTTAAAGCAATATGCATTTATAAAGCAAAATACAAATGAGCAAAAAGCAGTAAGCATTAACAAGGTGTAAATGCTACATGCAGTCAGTGAGACCATTTTTCGCAGTGGTGACCTTCAATTTTACTGACTGCATCAAAATGGCTTTCTGGCAATCACCCACATTTGAGCAATTCGATGCCAAATGTATAAAATCCTCCTTTGGATAAGGAGAGTGTTAGCATCTAAGATTGATATTTGGGCCTACTGTATTGAGTCCTACTGGAGTGAAATGAAAGCACTTCAGGAACTTAAAGTGACTACCTTTATAACTTTAATTTCTACAAATAGCCTTAGTAGTAGTTAGGCCTACTTATCAAGATCACCGAGACACCGTGTAGTGCTGGTGCCCAGCTAGCATTTTTATGAGAGTTAATAGTTTGCCTAGCTTTTCATCACAAATCACCTAGCCCTCCAGGGAGGGAGGAGGAGGAGGAGAAAATTAGTCAAATATTCTCTTCACATTGGTTGTCAATGTATAAGCTTTCAATAGGAAATACAACTGGGGTAGAACTTCATGAGCTAAATTTATTATTTTTGTATTTTTATGAGAAGTATATAAATGTCAATAGACCTCCATTTCTCCTAAGTGACTGTTTTGTATTGAACACCCCCCCTTCTCAGGATGCCCATTTCCAACTTATAGGAAGCCATTGATCTCACTACATGACATTGACTCAAATTTTCCAGCCTATCTCAATGAGATTTTAATTTCCCTTTGACAGACGCCAATTCTTTTGAGGGCAAAAAAAATCCTCACACAGTTAGTTACCTCTACTGCCCTAGAAAGTAGTGATTTAAATGCCAGTTAACTCGGGACAACATTTCATAAACATGCCTAAATTGTCGGCTACATAAGACATCTCCATATGAATTTCCCTGCCCGGTATTTTTTTCTTTCACAGGATTGCAGCGGGCAATAAACATGTCGCATAGTTGGGGTTCATCCAACAAAATGAATGGTCACATTTTACATTATGCTGATGGATTATTATTGTAGTTGGCAGCAGGGCGATGTTATGGCAATAACATATCTTGAAGTAGCTCTGGGCATAGTACCAGCATATATATGGTACAGAAGTACTACGCAATATTTCTCAGAAATAGCAAAAACGTTTAGACTATATATCGGTCTCCTCCCTCCTCAGAGTAAAGTCTACCTGGCACTAGTAGAGATTAGCACTCCAGTTTTTGAGACCCTTTGAACAACTTTATCCATTAATATTTGTCTCTCCCATAATGCTGCTCTCTGAATCCTTCCAAGCTGTATTTGACACCGATCACTACTCTTGGATGTTTTTTTATTGTCCATATTGGGCACTTTTTGGTTAATTTTGCCAGTATTCCAAGTAAATTAAAAACAAATGTTCTAGTGGTGTTGAAAAGTAACTTTATCTATGTACTGAAATATTTGGGTATAATGCCTATGCATCATTAATGGAATTGTGTTCAATCATCTACCACATTGAAGCATTTGTTTTTAGAATGGTTTGTGTTTGCCTATACAGTTCCAAAATATTCGGAGTAAGTTTATGATCTTGCCTAAATACAACAGACAGGCAGTATTGATTATCATTTTTGCTTAATATTATTTTCATATCGTCAACAGATGAATTACGAAAGTTGAGCTGGTCCGGAATTCCCAAGCAAGTTCGTCCAATAACGTGGAAGATCTTATCGGTAAGATTATTTCAGTGCGTTACGATAAACGCTTATTCTCTGTTACTGGTGGTCGTTGTACTCAAATTAAACTTCCGGCTGCGGTGTGAAAACAGTTTAGAAAAAAAAAATGCATGCCATTCCCATTTTGGTTCAATGTCATGCTTGATTTGACAAGGTTGAATGGAGATAATTAATTCATAATTCATGAGGTCCTTTTCATTTTGCACAAAATGCAGTTTAAAAAACAATGTACTGTGTTTATCATGTCCTCCTATGGCCAATGGTGGCTACCACCAATCAAGGGTGGTGTGGTAGGAGGTGGCACGGGGGATCAGAGGGGTGTCTGATGGGGGGTATAAAAATTAAAAAGAAAATACTTACCTGATGCTGCTTCTCCCGATCCTGAAGCCGGTCACTTCCTTTCTTTCCAAACGTCACCACAGGCTCCCATTCCAGACACTGATTTCATGCTACAGCTAGCATGAGAGCAACACCAAGACTGGCCTGAGCAGGCTGGTCTGATGCTCACTCAGGCACACAGCCACACTGGAGAAATGTAAGTGCACATTCAAAACAAGGCCCTTTCAGGGTTAGAGTAATGCATAAATGCAAAACAGAAGCAAGAACTCTGGGTAGTTCCCAAGTTTAGGTGGAGAGCAGCTCCAGTGAGGAGCACCCTGCAACACCAGCGACACTCTAGGTTTGCTCACCTCAAATGTCTGTTTATCTAGCAAAGTTTTTAAGCATAGGATCAGCAGAGTGTTATCCAGGCCGAGCTAGATATGAACATAGCCTTTTGCCATTAGTTCAGCAAAGTTTTTAAGCATAAGATTGACACAGTGTCATCCTCTCCGAGGTGTAAAAAGACAAAAGCCATTTACCACTCCAGGCACAATATTACAGCTTTGGACTAATCAAATACCATCCAAGGCAACCTGGAATGAGTAAAGCAACCCCTGACATATGTTCCGCTCTCATTAGAGCTCTTCAGAGAGGTTTAGCTTTGTCCAGACACAAGAGAGCACCCAATATAAGTCAAAACATGGCCCCTTCAGGGTTAGAGTGACGCATAAATTATGCAAAAAAGAAAAGAGAACTCGGAGTAGTTCCAAGTTTAGGTGAAGAGCAGCTCCAGTAAGGAGCACCCTGTAACACCAGCAACACTCTAGATTTGCTCACTTCAGATATCTGTTTATCCAGCAAAGTTTTTAAGCATAGGAGCAGCACAGTGCTATCCACGCTGAGCTAGATAGGAACAAAGTTTTTTTGCCATTTGTACAGCAAAATCTTTAAGCATTGGATTGATACAGTGTCATCCTCACGAGCTGTAAAATAACAAAAGCCTTTTACCACTCCAGGCACACTATTACAGCTTTCGACTAGTCAAATACCATCCAAGCCAACCTGGAATGAATATAGCTCTAGATTTGCTCACCTTAAATGTCTGTTTATCTAGCAAAGTTTTTAAACATAGATTCAGCACAGTGCTATCACATGCCGCGCAAAAGAAGTTTGATGAAGTAGGGATAAAAGCCTATGAATAGTTTTTACAACAATGTAATATACAATTATATCAAAATAATACCATGCTCTTGGAGATAAGAATGTGCTTAACAAATAATTTTTTAATTTTTAGGTCGAGCGTTAGCGTTCGGCCTGCTGTATACTAAAGTATACAATAGACTGAGTTCCAGCATTTTGATTTGTTAGTTGCAGTGCCCTTCAAAAATCCTTGCTTGCTAGTGGTCAGTTCTGCCTCTTTGTCCTGCCTTTTTTCACTTTGGGAGCAGCACAAAGTACTGTGTAATTGCGCTATGTCCTGTTTATCTCTTCTGTAAGGGACTTTTTTTGGCATTTGCCTGTTTCACCTCAACAGTGTGGGTGCTTGTTCAGTCCCTCCTCCCCACCAGCTCCCTCTGTAAACATAAACCAACAGCAGAGGGGGGGTTTTCCAGGGCCAGCTCGCCCTCGCTCTCTTTATTTTCAGTCTGTGTGGCAAAAAAAGTCCACTCAGTAATTTACAACGCTAGGAGCTCTAACTCGAGCAAACACCAGAGCATTGCATTCCCCCACCCCCAGCTTTGTAAACTCCTAACCAGACTTTTCTTGCCACACAAATGAAAAAAAAAAAGTAGCGCAATCGTGCTGCATTTCTTTTTATTTTCATTTGTGTGGCAAAAAGAGTCCAGTTAGGCGTTTCCAACGATAATAGCTCTAACTTGAGCAAATGCGAGACCAGTTGTATTGAAAATGCTCATTAAATGCTCTGGGTTACGTCCAATCTCTCATCTTCACAGGCTGCAGCAGCCCCTCCCCAACGTAACACGACTATCAGACAGCCCCTCTCACACACTCACATTACAATGGACAACCCTGACCTGACACAGCATGTGCTGCGCCTCCTTGGACCCCTCCTTAGGGCATGACACCAAGGAGTCAACAGGGGTGACGCTGCTTCTGAACAGCAGCATTCATTCTTCCCTCCCAAGGACGATTAGTTGCTGCTGTGCAGGAGTTCTCTCTTCGTTATCCCACTGAGTGGCGACACCTCCATTCACTCTGGCTGGGAGAAATATCTCTTCTACTCTACCTTAACAAATCCAGAAATAAACGGGAAGGCAAGCCAATGACTGTTTTGCTTTCCCCATCTTATGACCGAGCTGACAAAACTTCTCTGGAATGCACTTCTTAGTTTAAAGAAGACATTTATTATTTTTACTTCACCACGAGGTTCCTGAGAGATGAGATTAGTAGGTTGGAAGCACACGTTTAAAAGTAGTCACAGCAGTGACAGCAAAATATATAAAAGTACTTCTCATTTGCAATGTACACAGCAAATACATGCAATTATCTTATAGCATAACTTCAAAGCAAAGAATAAAAGTCAACATTTTGTCACCGTAGGGCCTATCACTCCGCTTCATCTTTCTTATGCCTGCAAGTTGATGACTCCTGTTCAACTGCGAGAAAGAGATTTTCCACCCAAACGGGAGGTCAGGCAGCTGACGTCCGCTCCTGACTGACTGAAGTCCTGTAAAATTCCCCCTTGATGCTGCCCAGGGACACCGTAAAAAGCCTGTTAACAGGCCCCTTAGTCAAAACATGCTGGCTCAGTGGGGGAACCGAACAGTTTGGAGAGTGGCCAAGTCTCCAAACTTCGCTCGATCCCAGGCTGGATAGAGAGGTAAACACAAAATATACGCTCTCTTATCACGTTAGGGTTCGGTGTGAATTCAATCTGAAAAACACAGCTTGAAAAAACACAGCTCATCTGCAATGTCTCAACTGCAATGTCTAACTCCACGTTATAGCCAATAGGCAGCTAACCTAAATACCAAATGTAATGTCTAATGCCATGTTAAAGACAATAGGCAGCTAAACTGAATACAACATGTAATGTGCTACTGGTGAACATTGAACAACTAATATATGCAGTGGTGAAACACAAAGTCATTGGTCAAACACAATTAATGGCATAACAATGACTTACCTCTTCTTGCACTTTTTTCACTTAATGGAGAGGCTCTGTCACAATGTAAGTGCCATCTGCAACATATTCGCCATGGGTGGCCAGTCTTTTCTTTACTTTTGTCAAACCAGGGTGCCACAGAAGGTATTTAGGAGTTGTTGGAAAAATCAGATCTTTCATCATGGAATCTTTTCTCAAACAACATGCAAAATAATGCCCCTTCTTACAATACAAGTGAAACTGGAAGAGACAGAGGTCTGTAGTTTAATGCTTAGGACGCAACAGTGAGTAATGTGCTCTCTGCTGGGATGTTTTCCTATGTTGAACAGGTTTTATTCTGCACACGCCCTGCTCACCCATTCTTTCTGTGGTCGATAAATGGATCGTTGAGTTAATGACACCTGTTACAGTGCCATGAAATGCCGGAAAATGCTTTGGAATGCTTTTACAACAACTCAAGTTGTATGCACCTTTACTCTTTTTATTCCCCGTTTCTGGAATGTTCTGCTTTTGGACTCTGTTACACTACTGTCTGCAACTCATTTAATTCTTCCACACCGAATAGATCATCGTCCTTTTATCCCATTTCCGACACGCTGTGCTGATTTTTTCCATTTGGTTGCCAATAGTGGGCTAAAGCACTATTTCTTGGGGGCTAATGCTTATTCATGGCACAAGTCTTAAAGAAAATAAGTGGGGGGACTGACCAAGTTAGACACTATGCAAGTGACATCACGGCACAGGACACCACGACGTGTGAAATCGCACCTGGAATCACAGGTAGTGGCATCACAACCCATGACCTGACAGGAAATGACATCACAAGAAGTGAGCTCTGGTTTTAAGACCTCACGCATATGCTTATCGCAAGAAAGCAAAGCCTTAGCTAGGGATCCCTTTGCCCGTTGTGGAGCAAATGTTTTCTTCAGCTTGGGCCGAATATAAAGTTTTCCTTTAGAAAGTGTGTATTTTAGTGTTATTGCTGTTCTTTTTTATTTCTTTTTTTAAGACCGTAAAAAAAAAAAAGTGCAGGAAATAAAAAGTGGAAAATGAAATTAGCGAGGAAGCTGTGTAATTGAGCTAAAACGTGCAGCACCTAGTGTCTGCAAGAGGCAAAATGCCTACAGTCTCCTATCCAAGTACTAACCAGGCCTGACCCTGCTTAGTTTCTGAGATTGGGCGTATTCAGGGTGGTATGACCGTAGGCAGGAAAAGCTGCAGTTTCAGCTCTCTTCTGCTCACCAATCCCACCGCCCGGAGCCTGCTGCTCTTAATTGCACCTGCACAGGTTCCCCTTGGGAAGCCGGACATGCGCTCACTGCCGGAGGCCCAATGCCCCAACCCACATGGAACACCATTTTTAGGGTCGAGCACTGCGCTTGTGCATGTGTTTCGCTTGTGAGACGGATTAGTTGTTGGCAAAGGGCTCGGAGCCCCACCCATGTCACGTCAGTGTCTTTCATTGGTTCGTGGGCTTGCCTTTCAAAATCTGCTTGCTTTCATTAGTGGAAGGCATGCAAACGTCATGCCTTTTCCGGTGGTTAGCCCTCCTCGAGCGCAGTGACCAAGTTATGAAAACATGCGAGGCTAGCTGTTTTCCGTCCGGTTTGTGGACTACTTTTTATCTTTTTTCGCAGCGCGATCTCGATTGGCAGAAGTCGAGCGCTTTGCATGACATCGACCCTGTTACATAGTTAATTGCACTTTTGCCTTTTACATAGATAATTGCACTTTTGCCAATAGGTTTATGTGGCAAGAAAAGTCCGGTTATGAGTTAACAACAGCTAATAGCTCTAACTCGGAGAAATGCAAGACCTGTTGCATTGCAAATGCTTGTTGACAAACAGCTATACCTCCAGATCAAAGGAACAGCTATGGGTTTTTCATTTTCTCCAAACTTTGCGAATCTGACAATGGGTTGGTTTGAGCAACAATGCGCCTGGTCAGAACAAAATGATATGTTTGTAAAAAAAAAAAAATATTTGTGATATGGCTTTGTTTCATAGACGCTCTCTTCATCATATGGGATGGAACATAAGGAGAATTCCAACAGTATTTTGAACAACTTTACATAAATAATAATCAAATACATACTCCGTTACATAGAAAAAGAATGGCAACAAACTCAATACTCCAACAGACAGCTTTCATCCACCAAATATAAAACGGAGCATTCTGTTTGGAAAATTCATGAGAATTAAAAGAATTTGCTCCGAAACGAAGGAATATGAACAACATTTGGAAGCTACATCTGAGAGGTTCATGAGGAGGAAATACCCCAAGAAATGCATCAAAAAGTCAATAGAAAGATTTAATAACATCACAAGATTAAGGCTAATGCATCATATGAGAAACCAAAAAACAAAAAAGGAAGAAGTAATAAGATTTTTAACGTCCTATTCATTTGAGGTAAAACATGTACAAAGGATTCTCACTAAACATTGTTCTGTCTTAAAAAGAGATCCAGTAATACGAAAGGCAATAGGAGACCATCCACATGTAACTTATCGGAAAGCACCAAGTTTGAAGAATTGTTTGGTGAGAAACTACTTTGAAGATCCAGACACATCATGGCTTGCACAACCTGGTTTTTGGAAATGCAACAAGTGCAGGACCTGTGTGATTAGAATCATTAAAAAGGAAAATGTAACAGGAATGGGAAAGATGAAACAGATTAAGCAACACATACCATGCAGAAGCAGATTCTCTGTATATATCATAGAGTGCCCATTACAGGCTTAAATTCGTGGGAAGTACGATTTGTGAGACAAGAAAAAGAATTCTGGAACACATACGGGCAACAGTTAATTTGGACAGGAGCTACTCAGTAGCAAAACAGCTAAAATAAATTCCCCAAATTCCAAAAATTGGAACAGCAGAGTGATTGGCAAGCATTAAAATATTTTGCAATTGATCATATCCCAAAAATGGCATGTGGTTGGGACCATGAAAAACTACTTCGACAAAAAGAATCAAAATTCATAATAGAGTTACAGACCCTGATGCCCTGGGGACTGAACTCCGATGAAGAATTACATGTACATTTATGATGGGCACAAAATATCATTGTGTAGGATTGTTTCCCTCTTTTTTGTGTTGTTTCTGAGATTTATAATTGTAGCATAATGGAAAAATTAAGGGTTTTTTGGTTTTTCACAAAATAAGAGTTTGTCGCATAATAATGCAGCAACAGACACCAATATTTAAGCAATTTCAAATAGATCAACATCTGACAATGTGGGGTTAAAAGAAATTATAAACATAGAAGCCATACATTATGTCTTTCAGTAAGAAAAGGGTTCTATTATGCCATAAAAAACTGATGAGACATAAAATAACATGCAGAAACAATAGACAACATCATTCGGTGAGTTAAAAACATAAAAATAGGGCACATACAATTTGTAGCTAATAGGGGTGCAGGGAATCATCTTTTCATAGTGACAAAATTATATGCAAGAGGAACGCAAAGCATTCTCATAAAAGTAATTATGTATGTATGGCACTACATAACCCATAATGCACCACAAATAAACTGGAATATTAGGGAAGAGAGCCAAATGGATAAATTAAATATAAAGCTACTGAAAATACATTAATAAAGCAAATGTAAAGCGAACATAATATACAATATCAAAGGGAATGTAAAGCGTTCTCATAAAGGTAAATATGTACGTTTGGCACTACATAACCCACAATGCACCATAAAGAGACTGGAATTTGGGGCAAAAGAACAAAGCTATTAGATGAAGCATTCAGTCATTGAAACCATAATATCAAATTGCTGCTTGACAATTTTAGGCATTTTAAAAGTGATCACTTTTTCTTACACTAATATTGTTTAGACAAGTAACACAAGATCACTTTTTTTTTATTTGGTAAATGTTTGTTTAAGTAATGATGATGATATATAAACACTGTTGACGGACTGTGCAAATATGCTTGTGAACAAGGTCGGTGAGACTGAAATGCGTAGAGCTTTTTACTGCCAGAACGAGCATTTTCCTAAATAAATATATGCCAGCAAAGTGACCTCTAAGTGCGGTTTGTCTTTTCTGGATAGGAAAGAAAAGGAAAGAATCTTTTGTTGATATATGTATGTATAGATATATCTAAAGATGTGTTTATAATATCCTGTGAAAATTATATTTTAATTATAATAAAACATTAGTTTTCAAGATATTTTTCTCCTAAATTTGATATAAATGTATGTAGCCTCTTAAACATTCAGAACACAAAATATTATTTACATTGAAATCAACTAAAACTAATCTATCTACAGAATCACTTACTTAGGAAACAATTTAAATATTTATATAATTTTGTGACATACAAATGCTGTGCCATTTTTATTATTATGTGCATGTGAGGTAAACATACGTCATACCCATCCCTTTTTCATTTTAGATATCTCTTTCTGACATACATGTAACTGGTAAAAGGACTTTGTGACAAATTGAGCTGTTGGTTAATAGGGGTGTGAGCCCTCCTCAAACAACAGCCACAATCCTTGTCCGGGTGAGCCACAAGCAGGCACTAAATTAACCTGTGCCTAACCCCCTGGTAGCATGGTACAAAAACAGTTAGTCATAACTTAGTGGCAATGTGTAAAGTATTTATGTAGCACATAAACAGTAATATAGTGAAAAACAACACAAGAAAAATCTCACACTAATTTAGAAAAATAGAGTAACATTTAATACATTATTGGACAACCAAACATCAAAAATACAGTCGATAGAATTGGAGAGTTGCAATTTCAATGATTTAAGGTGCCCAAAAGCACCAAGCACCACTTTTGGATATCTGGTTGTGTGAGATCATGTGAAAGTCACAAGTTCATGCTGATTTGCGATGGAGTGCAGGCCGGACACAAGGATTAGGTTAGTTCTGCTGAAAAGGTCAACTTTTAAAGTCCAGAGCAAAGAGTCTATTTTGTGGTGGGGGGTCACGAGGAGCAGGGAGAGCGCTGTGGATGGTCGTCACTGAAGCGCGAAGAGCAGGTCGGACATCACAGGCAGTCGTCGCTGTAGTGCAAAGATCCTGTGGGGCATCACAGATGATTGTTGCTGAAGCTTCATGTTGATGGTCACAGCGGGATGTCGATAGTATAGCGTGAAGTGCAGGTCTTACGTTGCCAGTTGTCTCTGGCAGTCAGTGTAGAGTGAAAAGTCTGGGTTCATCGAAGCTTTGGTTTGGTGCATGAAACATGATCTTTGCACAATTAAGCCCGTTCACTGTCACGTAGAGGACATCTGATGCCACACCAATGGTCAAGGAGCTGGGAGGCATCTCTTGGGGATCAGGAATTCACTCCAGCAGAGGCCTATGTGTCTCAAGGAGGTCCGGTTCCAGATCCAGGCAGGTCTAGTTCATGCAGATCAGCTGGACAATTGCAGAGAGGCCTCTGGAACTTATTGTGTCCTTGTACCTTAGAGCAGGAGGTCAGTCAGCTGACCCATGAAGTCACATCAGCCTGGGATGAAGTGCAAACGTCTAGTCTTCCTTCTGAGGCAACATGGCAGACCTCAGACAGCATGGCAGTCCTCTATCAGCAGGGCAACCCTTTATGTGTAGTATCCATAGGTCAAGGTGTGTACTGAAGAGTGGACCTGAGGTCCTACTTCTATGCTTGGTGTTTCCTTTGAAGTAGGAAAAGCATCTGGAGTTATTTTCCCACAGAATTGCCTGGAACTTCCTGCCCCCCCTGCCCTGGTCCCAGTCTGCTTGGAGATACAATAGGTTAGTATGAATTTCTTTGTCAGTGTACTGTGCCAGTGCCTTTGAAGTGCAAGTGTGATAGGTAACAGCTTTGTCCCCCCATTAGGTTAGCATGGCCCATCCAGCCCACACTCAGACCTCTATTGCCTGGCTGTCTGGGAGGAATACACAAAGGGCAACTACTTCTAAATATGTGACCCAGGAACAGGCTGCAGGCACCGGATAGGAAAATAAAATTCCAACTTTCTAGAAGTGTAATTTTCTGAACTGTGACTTTAAAACAGACTTTACAATTAAAGAGGATTTTAATTGATTATTTATCAGACGCCAAACATGAGATTCACACCTGTTCCTAAACAAAATATATCACTCATTACATATAATAAGGTAACCCATGTTATCCTATGGAAGAGGTTGGCTTCACAGTAATGGAAAACAAATGTAGGAGTTTTTCACTACCTGGATAGGGGGGTGCCTTTTATGTATTAAAAAGGAAGGTTTAGGCATGGCAAACCTTTTTTTTTTTTTAAACCACAATAGGGTCAGGATGGTTCATGCCTTAAAGTGCTAGGTAGGTCTATAATAGCAATCATAGAGGTATTATCCAACTGGATTGGGGGCATTTTGTGTGGCTGCGATAGGGCTTTTGAGTTCTTGTTAGACCACTACCTATCCTTTTTCCTTCAGACCCCAACATATTCCCTCACTCTGGAAGTCTACAGGTAATCTTTGAATTTGGAATGTCTGTGTGCCATCTTTCTGTTTGTAAATGTCAGTGATATCCTATTTATTTGTGTCTAAGCACCTCTTCTGGAAGCTGTATACTCAACATAGACATCCACAAGGGAGCATAGACCTCCAATAAGTAGTTGAATTACATCTAAATCTTTCCTTCAGTGTGAAATGTGTTTTCTTATTTTTTTTTAAATCCTTCAGTCTTTTATTCCTGTGTTGAGATTAAACAGTTGGGTTTTATGTTTGTCAATATAGGGATGTGTTGACTACACAACCCGCTACTAGTTTCTATTCACTGGGTTAGGATATGAACTACATGAAACAATTAGTAAACCTTAAACATCGTTTAGCAAATATACATTTGTATTATGTTTTAATGGGTAATGCGGGTTTTGTTTACTTTAGCATTGATTGACAAGTAGTGAATTGTATGCAAAGGCAAGACAGCATTAACAAGAAAGCTCAGAAATTCAGCTTTTGCAAAGCATTTAGGAAGTAGATAAATTACATTTGGCTTCACTTATATGTGCCAGGTGCAGATAAGGAATAGTAAGCCCAATCACGGAAAACAAACGCTGAGAGTTAAAGCTTGTGCTAAGGAAACTCATCAGTGAAAGGCTGAGCTGCATTTCAACTGCGGCTCTGCCTTTCACTTCCAGCTACTCTAGACTCATTTAATAGGGGTCAGTGATCAACTTCCAGGTGGGTTCAGTAAGAGAGAGCACCTGATAGTAAAGTGATACGTTGGTGGGGTAGGGGTGCTAACCCCCTTCCCTTTCAAGGGGTGCCTAAAAGAGGTGCTCTGATTGTGCACCACCTCTTTTCTATGCAGAGTAAATGCACTTGCTGATGGCTTTTTAACCTCTGCACCCGCATCTGTAATAAGATATAAGCAAAAAGAGAAAATATTTCTTCCTATGCATAGAACACACATTCTCATTCGCTCATGCTTACTTACCAACACTCACTACCTGTCTCACACACAGAATCATGCTTACACATTAAGACAGATATATGCTTCCACAAACTGTCATATGCACGCAAGCACACCGCCTACATTTAAGAGTATTTTCTTTTAACTTATTCAACTGCCAGTGAAGTTCCCTGCCCTTCCGTTTTATCACACTAAAAGAAAATAACAGACATGTATTAATTAGCAGAATGATAAAACTGGGTAGAGACGTAGGAGGGTGGAGCCCTAATGACTTTAGGAGGAGCAGCCCTATGTTTTTGTCACTGATTTTGCCACCTCCGAGGGCAGGGGTCGCACATCCAGCACCAGTGGTATCAAGAGAAAAGCCAGGGCCCTTAGCTAGTGTCTAGCGTATGTAAATCCTTCAGTCTTTCATTCCTGTGTTGAAATTAAACATTTGGATTATATGTTTGTCAATATGGGGATGTGTTGACTATACACAACCCGCTACTAGTTTCTCCTCAATGGGTTAGGATATAAACTACATGAACAATTAGTAAACCTTAAACATCGTTTAGCAAATATACATTTTTATTATGTTTTATTATGTGGCCTTGCCGGTGAACCGGAAGACAAGATTAATGTTTTTGCTTTGCCTTTTTAGTAACTCATTCTGTGATTATTGATCCATATACACATTTTTCTTTTCAGGGTTATCTTCCTGCAAATGTAGAACGCAGAGAAAGCACATTAGAAAGAAAACGTAACGAATACTTTGCATTTATTGAACATTATTACGACTCCAGAAACGACGAGACCAACAAGGAAACATACAGACAGGTACCTATAAGCCAACGTTTCAAAGCGTCCATCGAGGCCATTTGCCACTGAAGTAAAGCGCACGACTGTAGGAAACTGGAACATATAACAATATAGAGCCTAACGGGGATAGGGTGGCTTACTGAATGGTCCGTAGATGTCCATTCAGGCTCTATATAATAGGTTTTCTCATTTATATTTCACCGACATATGAACATTTGCTGATGGAACAATGTTTTACTTCTTAGTTCCTACGAGCAAAAACCAAACATGCTGCCTATTAATTGTAAAACATTTGTTATGCTGCTACTAAAGTAGATTTGTAAATGGTGCTATTTTTAGGCCATGTGCTTGGAAACGGTCCTAAATTCACAAACATCTCATCCACTCAAGTCTCCGGGATACAATCTGGAGTATTTCAGAAAGTTCTCTTCACAACTCAGGCATATTTTTCATGCTCTAAAAATACTAACATTTTCGCAGTGTAACGGTCTTTTTCCATTAAATAAGTAGTTGCACAACACAAGCAAAATGAAGCATGCTATCAGCAAAGGTTTGACATAAGGCTGAGATGAAAGAACAGAGTGGTTTAAGGCTGTTAGAAGAGTTAGACTGTAGAATGTGTAAGACGCCATCACTTTTTTCACCTATGGAGGTCGACTGAATCTTTGGACTTGGTGACAGAGGTAGTAGTCAGAAACATTCAATCACAAATCAGTTACATAACATTTTCTGGACACCATAAACAATTCAACCCCAAATCAAACTCCAAACTTAATAAAGTTACAAAGCTTTATTACAATTCCAAAATCAAGTTATAAAAATACACATAGGCTGACCAAAGCCTCTGAAAAGATTCAATCTACTAAACATCAGTTCTGTTAGACACTCCAAAAGAATAATGTAGACTAGCAACAATATGATAGGAACATCATTAGCAGATTTCAAAGCAGATGATGGTGACATCAATAAATCATCAAAACACAGTTTTAACAATTTCAGGGCTAGGCCATTACTAATACTAACCAGAATTGGGACTTGCACGTGTGGAATGGGCTAACACATGCTGACAAAAGCAAAAAAAAAAGAGAAAAAAAAAACAGACGACAAAAATAATTTGGAAAACATCTTGCTAGAATAACTTACTAAAAAAATATGCTGGTGTAAATTACTACCTGAAAGGGAAACTAGAAATCACATTTAGTTACACCTCTCCTCATGGGACAGCGTTGATTCATCAAGTCAGAGCATTACCATCTTCTGGCATCAGTTGATAGCAGCATCAGGATGGTGCAGAACATGAGCTGCATATAGGACAGATCAGCAGTTGAGAATTAGTTGGGCATATTAGTACTGAACAACATAACAGAATAGGGTAGTTAAGACTATGATAAGGAAACTCAATGAAAGAGAGTGTGAGATAGCAGACTTAAGCGGGCATAAACTGAATCTAATGAGAACTCAAGATTGAATGACTACAAAGAGGTCTCAAAGGGAACTGCTCACAATTCCAAAGTCCCTCACTAATTAAAATAACCAAAATCCATTTGATTGGTCCTTGAGGTGGACAAATACTGGGTGTGATTGGTCCTTCAGGTGGGCACATATGTGGTGTCAGTTTAAGCATCCAATCACTGTAGATGGCACAAGTTTGCAACCTTTCAAAGTTTTTACAGCAAGGTCCATTGTTGTCCACATGACTTTATATAGTTCAGCCAAAATATTACATTTTCTAATAATTTTGCAACTTATAATTCATTTCACATGACACACAATAAACTAAGCTAATATTCTTTCACATGAGTGTTGTGACTTCCTGCTCTATTCAAGAGCTAGAACAAATATTCTTACATTTATTGAAACAAAACATGCTCTTCTTCTATACAACAGAACATTCAACATTACATTTGCTGCCTAAGGCAAAAAAAATCAGGTCAGAGGGGACAGAATAAAAAAGTAAAATTTTCCAAGACTGCTTGCAAAATGAAACTTTAGGCCTAAATACATGTTAATACAAATAATTGATTAATAAAACCTTTTGGCATCTAAATAGTCAAATCAAATATGCAAAGCAAATTATTTTATTTCCAATATCATTCGTGTTACGCGAAAACAATCTTAAACATATGTTTATTTTTCTTCTATGCACATAATTCTTAATAATGAAATCCATTTATTTCAATGTGTGTTTAATTCAAATTCATTTAATATTCATTATACATTTCATTTCTACTCTTTCTACCTAAAAATAATACTTTCAGGTTAATGTTTATAAATAATTCACTCATTTATGGATTCAAAATGATTTCTTGTTAAGCATAGTGTCAAAATATAATTGGTAGGCACAAATGTTCATCACAATTTAAACCTGCATGTTTTCATTTATACCTTATTTTCTCTTTTAAAACTACAGATTTATTACTTGCCATATGCTATGTCTATGCCATTAGTTTATTAATAAATCTTGCTCTCTCTCAAAAGTGAGAGTCCAGATGTAAATTTAATCTTCTTTTCCAGTGCCCCTTTTTTGTTCCCAGTCTTTGTTGGCGCTTACCCAATAACCTCATACACCACAGATTACCTCTCTGCCACCCTCCAACAGTGCGCCTCATCTCTCCATATGCCCTCTCTCACATGTATTTAATTTGTTTTATAGCACCACTCACACCAGTGTAGAGTGGCAGGGCACTTTACATCACACACACACACATTATACACAGACAATGAATAATTTGTGTGTTAATCAGTGTATTGGAAATGTTTTATAGGACAATGAGGAATACAATGTGTAGGAGTCACATGCCATCCATGCTGGTAGGTAGTGCTAGGTCTGGAGAAGCTTAAACTCAGGATTTAAAACATAACAGAGTTTGGGGTTGACTTTACTAAATAGAATGTATTTCTACACAAATAAATCCTTTTCAGCAACACTCGGGTAATCATAGACTGTTGAAAACCATAATGTTGTAACCTATACCTTGCATTTTTATACAGTTCTTTGATCACAGTTCATAGCTCACTGTGCTATAGTAGGGGTGTAACTTATGAACTGCAGATGACAAACGTAGTACCCCACGGAGCTATCTATGTAAAATACAAGTCTGTGATCTGCATGGTACATGTACTTACTTGGTTTGGCATAATAACCCACTGGGCTACTTTGATAACTCAAAACTGCTATTAGAGAAAACTACAATCTGTTTCTCTAGTAGGTACATTAATCATCAGAGTTTTCTTATCATTTTCATTGTTGCCTGAAAATTGTGAAAATGTAATGCCTTCACTCACGAAAAGTTTCTTTGACTGCCAATAGCTCCTTATCCGCAATTGAATAATTTATCTCTGGTGGTGTTAATTTTCGAGAGAAATAGGCCACTGGATGTAATTAACCTGGATCTTTATGACGCTGGGAAAGGATACCTCCTATGGCAACATCTGAAGCATCTGCCTCCACATAATATGGCTCATCTGGATTGGGGTGGAGCAAGATTGGAGCTGAGACGAAGGAATTCTTCAAAAAATTTAAAGCATTTTCAGCTTCTTTTGTCCACTCAAACTTCACTCCTTTCTTCAACAATCGAGTAATGGGTGTAACTGTTTGAGAAAAATTGGATATGAATCTTCGATAAAAATTAGCGAACCCCAAGAAACTCTGGATCTCTTTGACATTGCAAGGAGAAGGCCAATGTTGCACTGTCTTTATCTTGGCAGGATCCATACTAACTCCTTCTGGTGACAAAATGAATCCTAAGAACTCAACTCGTTCCACATGAAATGCACACTTCTCCAATTTTACATAGAGATCGTTTTCTTGCAACCTTGTGAGGATGGATCGAACATGGGAAATGTGCTCCTGTAGATTGTCGGAAAAGATTAAAATGTCATCTATATAAACCACGGCAATCCGGTCGAGGAATTCTCGTAATATATCATTAACGAAATGCTGGAAGGCAGCGAGAGCATTGCATAACCCATAAGGCATCACTTGATATTCAAATAATCCGTATCGAGTCCGAAAAGCGGTTTTCCATTCATCCCCTGAAGCCACTCGAATCAAATTATATGCTCCTCGCAGGTCCAATTTGGTGTAGATTCTAGCATTCTTTACTTGATCTAATAAAACTGACACTAAAGGCAGTGGGTATCGATTTTTGATGGTAACCTGATTGAGGGCTCGATAATCAATGCAAGTTCGAAGACTCCCATCCTTCTTTGGTATGAAAAATAGTGGGGATGACACTGGAGATTCAGAAGGACGAATAAAACCATTAGCAAGATATTGATCCAAATACTCCTTTAAATGTTGATTCTCTGCTTCGGTCAATGCGTATATTCTGCTACATGGCAATATCGCACCTGGCTCCAGTTCAATTTTGCAGTCGTAGGGTCGATGTGGTGGCAATTTCTCAGCCTTCTTTTCATCAAAAACGGCGACTAAATCCTCATATTCTTTTGGGATTTCTGCTGTCTTTAGTGCACAGATCATTGAAGAGTGTGATGATAAACAGGCCGCTTGGGACTTGGTGGACACTTCCACTCCATCATGAAAGCAATTCTCTTTGCAGTAAGAGGAATTCATCTTGATCGTTCTTTTGCTCCAATCAATTTGTGGATTATGTTCTGTAAGCCAGGGCAGACCCAAAATGAGTTGAAATTGTGGAGCATCTATCAAATTAAAGATTATCTGCTCCTGATGTCCACCAAAACCTTGCATCTGAATTGGTTCGGTCTCATGGGAAATGGGTCCTGAAGAAAGATTGGTTCCATCCACAGCTCTTACTACTTCCAAAGTAGATTTCTTGATAAATCGAATACCCATTTTACGAGCGTATTTGATATCACAGAAGTTGCCCGTAGCTCCAGAGTCTATCATAACTGAGATCCCTTGAATTTCCTTCTCCAGGCTCTTAACTGATACTGTTTGTACCAAATGTGGCGCTGCGGTTTGTAAGGTATTCGCCACTTGTTGATCTAAAGGAGTTGTCTTGGGTTCTGCTTTCATCAGGGCAACTCCCTCTACTGATGAAGCTGGCCTTTTCCCGACTGAAGAGCTTTGGGTTTCTTGGGACAGTTTTTAACAAAATGACCAGATGCACCGCAATATAAACATAGTTGATTCACTCTTCTTTTCTCTTTTTCTTCCTTAGATAAAGGACCTCGGATGGAACCAATTTGCATTGGTTCTTCTATCGTTATCCCTTCTCCGGCTCTCATATGATCATTTCTTACACGATCAATTCTCAGGGGAAATGGTCGATACTCTCTTCTTTTTTCTGCTCTTCGTTCAGTTAACCGGTGGTCAATCTGTAACACAAGATCAATTAACTCCGAAATTTCAGTGGGTCTATTTGGAACTTCTGCTAAGGCATCTTTCAATTAATCTCTCAGTCCACGATAAAATATGGCGGCTCTTTTTGACTCCGGCCAGGCAGTCTCTACAATTAGTTTATTGAAATGAGCCAGATAGGCTACTAGATCTTTATTACTTTGCCTGATTTCCAGTAGTTCATTGTCAGTGGCTTGAGCTGCAGTTCGCCGATCAAATATTCTTAAGAACTCTTCCTTGAAATTTTGGAAATTATATAAAACAGGATCATTTCTGGAAATTATTGGCATGGACCATGCGGCCGCATCTCCTGTCAGATAAGACAATATAAATGCCACTTTGGACTGGTCTTCGGAAAAAATGACTGGTCTACATAAAAAATGCAATGAGCATTGGGTCAGAAAAATCTGCGCCTTATTTGGATCCCCACCGAAGCGCTCAGGTTGAGCCAAAGGAATAATAGGGGAAACCGCATGAATTACTTGAGTGGATATACCTGCAGACTGTGAAGGGCTAGGGATTTGTGAAAACACAGATTCATTTGATTTAGCGGTGTTCCCTAACTCATTTATTCGCTGTTTTATTTGGGCTGTTTCTTCTATGGTGTTATTTAATTGTTTCTGCAACCCTTCCAAAACGGTGGCTAATGCTTTTATATCAATTCCTTCTGCCATTCTGCTCAGGAGGAAATTTGTTTTTTCCCTAAAATTAGGGTGACAGCATTTCAATCTGTCAGGATACTTCAATTCGATTTCCTCAGAAGCAGAAGATAACTCCTCTGTCCCGACCCGAGCTACTCACAACGAATATTAATCCTTCGTGCTGAGTACCCCAGAGGGGGAAAGGGGAATGGGATGGTAGAGAGACTGCCACAGAGATGATGAACACCAGTACTCAGTCTGCCTCTTCACATCTAAGATTGGATACAGCACCTGCAAGAGTCACAGTCGCAATTACTAGGGACATACAACATCAGTTTTTCACTTTCTACTCTCAACACTTAATTCTCTTTATTTCTATTATTTCTTCACTCACCCTGAGTTCTCTGTAGCCTTGCTTCTCTCTATAAATGATAGCTCTTCTTAAAAAAATGCTTATTACTGATTCTGGAAGAACTTCTCAACCTTTGTTAGAGATTGGTTTTATGTTGCTATATATATATATATATAGTTGGTGATAATGCGTTCTTCAAATCAGCTGATGTTATTTAATTTCTCCTGTCTTATTGTGACTTCTGTCAATACTTGTATTTGTAAATGCTTGTTTATTAAAGTTTGTTTCTCCTTTCTTACTTCGACATTTGTTGATAACTTACTTTTTGTAAATGCTTGTTTATTAGTTATTTTCTCCTTCCTTACTTCGACATCTGCCCATAACTTGTAGTTGTAAATGCTTGTTTATTTAGGTTCGTTTCTCTTTTAAACTCTATTTTGGTTTATTACCATTGAATTTGTAAATGCTTATTTGTTAACAGTTCGTTTCTCCTTTAAACTTGGCCTTTGTTTATAACCTTGACATTTGTAGATACTTGCTCTTTTAAAGTTCGTTTTTTCTTTGACTTTAATATCTTAAACAAGAACCTTGTAAACATAAGGTTAATTCATACATTAACTCTGTAGCCTTGCCGACTTCCACGGGAACGGTCTACTATCAAACTCTTCAATAAACCTTGACAATATTTATCCGTTTTCTGTAATATAATCTTCAAATGTAATTTTACCTCAGAGGAATTTCTGTTCTGAAGCGCGCTCTCTCTCCACACAGCTGATTCCTGTCAGACCTCAGTTGAAGTGCAAGGCTTCCAGCTGGAGAGCTCGTAACCTAGCAACCAACCGATTGCAAGACTAGAACTGTAACTAACCTTCAGGACTCACAACGGCCATCTTGAATCTTCTCTTCTTGATTCTTCCTTTGAAATAAGCGCAAGATTACTCTGCAAACCTTCTTCCAGTTTGGGCTTTGCTGTCTCCACTGAGGATATCTCTTTGCTTTTCTCATGCACATCTTTGATTTGACTTGGCAAGTTTGTGTGATCATGACACTCACCCCCATGGTAGCTTGGCTCAAGCAGTCAGGCTTATCTCAGAGACAATGTGTAAAGTATGTATTCTCACTCACAGTAACACCACCACAAAAGTACTCCACACCAGTTTAGAAAAATGGCGATATTTCTCTAAGTAAACAAGACTAAAACAACAAAAGTACAACATGCACTAGCAAAGATACACATTTTCAAACATTAAATCTTAGTATCGTGCTTAGAAACACAATAGCTGTGGCTATCACAGCGTCTAAACTGATTTATTTGCAAAAGTCTGACACCACTCACGAGGGAGTTCAGGCACATCAGGGAGTCGCATGGACCCTGAGTTCAGTATCGATAAGGAAACGGGGAGGTGAGGCATTTCTTGAGCCAGTGCTGCATTGGATCCTTACTGCTACCGGGGAGGGGAGGTGAGGTGAGGTGTGGGTTCCTTACTGCTAGGCAGGGGAGATGAGGCCTCAGTTCCTTACGGCTGCAGGGAAGGTGATGTGGCGTCGATGATGAGGCATCGGTCCTTACAGCAAGGCGAGGTCAATGAATTCAGCAAGTCAAGATGCAAGGTGTAGACTTGGAGGAGTCACGATTACACCACAGGGCCACAGGTGCTGCAGCAGAGTTGGGTGTCCTGGACGTCCGTAACATAGCACTCAGGACTCATGCTGTGGTGGGACCTTGGAGGTGCAACAGCAGCATCGGGCTGTTCTGCAGGTCGTGGTCATTGCACTCAGAGTGGACCATGGCTCTGGTGCAGGCAGCAGTGCAGAGTTTGAGAGCCGCACTGGTTTCAAAATCACTCCGGAGTCGATGGGCTTATTTATTTTCTTCTTAGTTGCACCAGAGCTCACTTCCAAGGGCCCAGGAACTGGATTTCGAATCACTTGGCCGGTCAGGATTCTCAGTAAGAGAGCCCAGGTGCTGGCAGGTGAAGTCTTTGATGTCCCTGAGACTTCTTAACTGGAGGCAAGCTCAGTCCAAGCCCTTGGAGAACCTTTAGAAGCAGGATGTAGAAATCAAAGTCCAGTCTTTTCACTCCCAGGACAGAAGTAGCAGACCAGCATAGCAAAACAACACGCTGAGTGGCAGTCTCTCCTACAGCATCCAGCTCTTCATCCTAGCAGAATGTCCTTGGTCCAGAAGGATTCAAACTCTGTGGTGCCAGAGGTCCAGTACTTATACACATTTCTAACTTTGAAGTAGGCAAATTTCAAAGGGAAGTCTTTGAAGTGAACAAGACCCAGCCTTTTCTTGTCCTAGCTCCAGACACTCTAGGGGGTTGGAAACTGCTTTGTGTGAGGATTGGTACAGACCTGTTCAGATGGAAGGGTCAGCTCCTCCCACCACTCTAGCTAAGGAAGACCCATTAAGATATGCAGCTCCCTTTGTGTGACTGTCTAGAGTGAATTCACAAACAGCCCCACTGTCATCCTGGCCTAGACATATATTCAACACACAGGCAGAGGCACAGCATGGTTAAGCAAGATAATACCCACTTTCTAAAAGTGGCATTTTCAAACTTACAGTCCTAAAACCAACCTTACCAAAATATGTCTATCATAGAGTGTGTTTAGAGTAAAAAGAATCAAAGGCAGGACCCTGTTGCAATCTTTATCATCTAGGCTAGCTCCTTTTGTCAGCATCTGTTTTATTTTTTGCCTAAATTGCTTAACCAAGTCAGCAGTTTGTGGAAGGTAAACAGAGGTTTTCAAGTGGGTTATTCGGTTGCGACATTTGCTGTTTTCCTCAAGATCTGCATGACAAGATTTAAGTCAGTCATAAATTATGCCCCCAAAAATACAGTGAGGCATTCAACAATATGTTCTGTAAGCCTGTAATTCACTTAAAAGTATGAGAGAAAATCAGTCACGTACAATGAGTAAGTTCAAGCGTACCAATGTTATGAGTACACTGCAGACAATTAAGAACATGGCCCTTGTATACGTGAAGCAGAAATCAAAGATGTTTTTTCTAATATGTAGGGCTTACCCTGCAGAGCATGGCCTGCTCTGAATCTATAGGGATTATTTCTGCGCAACCTCATAAATAGCTAATGCACATCAGCACGATGTCAGGAGAATGCTGTAGCATGCAGCACAGCATCAGGAAGAGCCCCCAATGAAATCGGGAAATGTGGCAGCATGGAAAATGCTGATGCATACCAGCACGGTACAAGAAAAGGTGAACTCACCAAGAGAGGCTTCCAAAGAATGCCGATGTGCATCAGCACGATCCCCAGGGGTCGCTCTTTGAACAGAAAATCAGGTGCTCAATAGAGTTCTAAGGCAAAATCCCCCATTTATGCAAGAAGAATCGTAGCTCCAACTCCGACGTAAATGGGCCTGGGCCACACCCAAAATGCCTGCCAAGGGCAGCTGGGCAATGCAGTCTCTGAAAAGGTAATACCTTGCAAGGGAAATGCTCCAGGCTTGAGTCGCATAGTCTACTAGTAGCAAAACATACTGGTGTCCTCTCACGGATGCAGGTATTGGTCCCACATAATCTATTTCTCTTCAGTACTTTCTGTACAGACCCCTTGTTCTTTCGTTGAAACTCTACACATCTCTTACAGAACTGAAAATTCTCTGCGTATACCCCCGCTAGAAGAACCGGTGAATGGCATGTTGTGGCATCTAAGCGCCCTGATGTCCCTCAGTTGAATTATTGTGAGACAATTGTAGGCAGCTCGCTGGAATGGTTTAAGTACCAGGAGTTGTTTTGAAGGAGGTTGATTTTCTGTGGGGATAAGACAATAAAAATGCCTTTTCTCACGCTGAAAGTAAAGGCCCTTTGGTAGAGGGAGTATGAGCATCTTCCCTGTGGGTGCATGAAATGGCATATTGTAGCATAGGATCTTGACTCTTCTCCCTTCTCAAGAGCATTTATTGCCCTCAATCCAGCCTGTGGGCATCTTTGATCTTTGTTAGAAATTGGGTCTTTAGTTGGCAGTCAGGTTACCTCCTGCCCAAGCAAGGACCCTCACTCTAGTCAAGGTAAGGGAGAATCACACTCGGTTAACTCCCACTCACCCCCTTGGTAGCTTGCCACAAGCAGGTAGGCTTAACTTCAGAAGCAATGTGTAAAGTATTTGTACCAACACACACAGTAAATTCAGTAAAAACACAACAAAATGACACAACACAGGTTTAGAAAAATAGATGATATTTATCTAACAAAACAAGACCAAAAAAGACAAACATCCAACATACACCAGTCAAGCTATTAATTTTTAAAAGAATTCGAGTCGTCACCTCAGAAAACAGTGAGAACGCTGCTAGCGCACAAAAGTACCTGGCTAGCATAAAAATAAAGCCGCACATGTGAGTGTGCGTCGAAAAACGCTAGTGATGCGTCGATTTCTCAACCACAAGTGAGTACCTCCTTTGGTTGGGTCTGCGTGCATTGTTCTTCTATCCCGCAAGAGAGTGATGCGTCGATCCAGGCAGACTTTACGTTGATTTTCTGTGCCCAGCCATGTTGCGTTGAAATCCGGTCGCACAGTGTCGAGAAACCACGCTGAGTGGGGGCTTGCGTCATTAACAGCAGCCGCTGAGGGTGTTGTGCGTCGTTTTTCCAGCCGCATTACGTTGATCTTCCAGCTGCCATGCTGAGCGTCAGTTTTAGCCACGAGGCTGGTGGTGCGTCATTTATCAGCCGTGAGGCGGGGGTGGTGTGTCGTAAGTTTTATCCGCATATCGGTGTTTGCGTGGATATTCAGTTCTTAGCTGCCAGCTTCACCTCTCAAGGGCCTAGGGACTGGATAGGGCACCACTTGGCAGGGCAGGAGTCTCACCAGAGAGTACAAGTGCTGGCAGGGGGAGTCTTTCATGGCCTTGAGGCTTCAACAATTGGAGGCAAGCTCAGTTCAAGCCCTTGGAGATTCTTCTCAAGCAGGAATGCACAACAAAGTCCAGTCTTGGTCCCCTTTCACAGACAGAAGTAGCGACTGCAGGATAGCCCAACAAAGCACAGTCTCAGGCAGGGGCAGCACTTCTCTTCAGCTCTTCTCCTTGGCAGGGGTTCCTCTTGATTCCAGAAGTGATTTAATTTTCAGGGCTTTTGGGTGCTCTTCTTATACCCCTTTCTGCCTTTGAAGTAGGCCTACTTCAAAGAGATGTCTCTGTTGTTTTCAAAATCCTGTCTTGGCCAGGTCAGGCCCCAGACTCACACCAGGGAGTTAGAGACTGCATTGTGTGAGGGCAGGCACAGCCCATTCAGGTGTAACTGACCACTCCTCATCAGTATATGCAGGCTACACCCCAGCTCCCTTTTTGTCACTGTTTAGAGGGGAGGTGCAAACAGCCCAACTGTCAAACTGACCCAGGCAGTGAATCCGCAAACAATCAGAGTCACAGAATGGTTTAAGTAGGAAAATGCCTAATTTCTAAAAGTGGCATTTTCAAACGCACAAACCAAAAATAAACTTTGCAAAAAGATGTATTTTTAGAATGTGACTCTACAGACTCCTCATGGCTATCTGCTCCTAAAGAGAACCTGTGCTTTAATAATAATTAAAGGCAGCCCTCATGTTATCCTATGAGAGGGATAGGCCTTGCAACGGTGAAAACCGAATATGGCAGTATTTCACTGTCAGGACATGTAAAACACATAAGTACATGACCCATCTTTAACATACCCTGCACCCTGCCCATGGGGCTACTTCGGGCCTAACTTAGGGGTGCCTTAGATGTATGCAAAGGGAACGTTTGGGCTTGGCAAGTGGTTACATTTGCCAAGTCGAATTGGCAGTTTAAAACTGCACACACAGACACTGCAGTGGAAGGTCTGAGCCATATTTACAGGGCTACTTATGTGGGTGGCACAACCAGTGCTGCAGGCCCACTAGTAGCATTCGATTCACAGGCCTTGGTCATCTCTAGTACAAGTGTTCAAATTGTGGGGAAAATTCCCCTGTACTTATGCTAGGGTTACTGTGTAACAAGTAAATCAAATATGCCAATCATGGAAAAGCAATTACACATACATTTTACTTAGGGGCACTTGCACTTTAGCACTGGATAGCAGTGGTAAAGTGCCCAGAGTATGAAAAACAGCAAAAGCAGAGTCCAGCACACCTCAACAACCTGGGAAACAGAGGCAAATAGTTGGGGGAGACCACACCAAGGATGCCAAGTCTAACAATCTTTCAGCAAGAAGGAATGATTTCCCTTTCTGTTTTCTCTTCTCCGTTTTCTGCTTTTCTTTGGTTTTGGTATAGTAACTGGAAACTTGTTTAGGGTGTTGGGAAAATTTTTCTACATGTTTTCAAAGGATCGAAAAGGAATTCCGTAACATCTGGGGAATCTGTATCTAGAACTATGGGAGTTGAGAGCTTCAAAATTACCCCTAATGTGATAGGGACATCATGTTTGTTTATAATTCTAGTTATAATCTTGGTGAGGTATGTCTTGGTCCCCCCATATGAAGCTAAAAGAAGCTGTTCCACACGTAGGTGTATTGGGGAAAGGTCAGTGCTTATTGTAGTCATTCAACACCACTATCTATTACACCTATAACCATATGCCTAATTACAGTTAATTTCTTTAAATAGGTGGGTATCTTAAAAACATACTCCTTTTGGAATGACTTCCATGGATTCTAGCTGATTCTTAAGGAGACATAACCAGGCAATCTGTCTGTACTCCACACAAAGAAAATATTGGGCCCTATCTGGGCTGCTGTGTTCCCATCCTTATTTCCTTCCAGAAATGTCTTTCTCTTGGAGGGTAATACATGACTTTGGGTTCTGGATACAATACAACCTGCTTTTGGGTCTGACACATGGATCAAGAATTTAGGTGGGCCAGCTCATTGATATGGTATTTGTTGGACCTGACCCTTTTACAGGGTCATTCCCCAGACTTTTTGCCTCCCTATTTTTCTGACCTTTGTTGGCTAACGTTTTGACTCTGAGCACTTTTTCACTGCTAACCTGTGCTAAAGTGCATGTGCTCTCTCTTACAAATTTGGTATGATTGGATTATACCTGATTGGCATATTTAATTTACCTATAAGACCCTTGTAAAGTGGTATCCCTATACCCAGGGCCTGTAAGTTAAATGCTACTAGTGGGCCTGCAGCACTGCTTGCGCCACCCACTGAAGTAGCCTGTCAAACCTATCTAAGGCCTGTTAGCGCAGAGCTCGTGTGCGCAGTTTCCTGCCACAGGGACCTGGCATCTAAAGTTACTTGCCAGGCCCAGAACTCCCCTTTTACTAAATGTAAGTCACCCCTAAGGTATGCCCTAGCTAGCCCTTTGGGCAGGGTGCCATGTATGTAGAAGGCAGGACATGTGCCATGCTGCGTGGCCTGTCCTGGTAGTGACAAACAGCCTAACGTGGTGTCTCACTGCTGTGAGTGCTGCCACCTCATAGGATTGCATTGGAAATGCCCTGCCTTGTGTGTAAGGGGAATTGTCTGATTTATGAGGGGTATTGTAGGCATGTTTGTGATAGTGGTAATAAATGCTGCTTACTGGTGTAGGTGTATTTTTTATTACTATCACCGCAATGCCACTTCTAGAAAGTGCGCATTTATCTGTGCTTATGACTTTGGTGTTTTGCAGCTTGTCTCCAATCCACGTCTGGGCAGACTGACAGTTGAGGCTTTGTGCATACTTCGCAGACAGCCTGAACACAGGGAGGGTGGAGGTGTCACAGAGGTGCATCTACATATTGTAAAGCCTTCCTGGGCTGAGAGAAGGGAGAGGCGGGGCACACCTGCATTTGTAAAGGCTGTGCCCTGGCCTCACACAATAGGGTTGTTAACCCCCCACAGATGTTTGGAGCCTGTGCTGAAAGGAGAGAGGGGGCACTCCCAGAGCCAGTTGTAACTGGCTGGAACCTCCTCGCCCTACCATTGGAAAACACACTGTAACCCTAGCATAAGTACAGGGGAATTTTCCCCACAATTTGAACACTCTGGGAACTTGAAACCGGACACAGAACGCTGATGAATGGACTCACCAGGAAACCACCTTGGACTGCTGCTGCTGTGCTGACCTGTGACCTGCCTGGTCACTAGAAGGAACTGCCACCATCTGCACCCCTTGTGCTGGCCTGTAGTTGGGCCACCAGCCCTGTGCTTCTCGTTGTTTTCTTGCTGTTCCCAGGGGCAGGGTGCTGTGGCCCCTGACCCCTGCAACCATCCCTGCAGATTGGACTAAGAGCTCTGCAAGAAGCGCTTTGTTGGATGTCCTAGCGCTTTCTTCAAGCGCCCCTCTGCTGAGGAGAAATCACCGCCGCAGGCCGGGCTTATGGGAGTGCCCTTGCGCTTTCAGAAGCGCTACTCTGCCGTTTAATTCACCGCCGCAGCCCGAGCTTTTGAACTTTGCTGAGTGCAAGGTTTGCGCTAGCCTAGTGCCCCTGGGGCACAAGGAAGAACCAAACGGAGCAAGTGTGCTCCTGTCGGCGCCCCCGTGGCACAGTCCGCTCCCAGGAGTGCCACCGGGGCACCAGCCGCCTTGGATCTGCACAGACTTCACTGCAGCGGCCCAGGAACACCTCAGAACACTTGCGCACCACGTCGGGTTCAGGCAAGTGGTTTCCCGGGCCCCCGGAGGGGTCTGAATTCTGGAATTACTAGAGTGCAGGACTCAGGGAAGGCAAGGGAAGTGTCCCCTTCACCGGTCACTGCCGTAGGAGCAGGACGCTCCTTTTTTTTCACACCATTTTTGGGCATACCTGTTTCCCCGGTAAGGGAGACCTCAACGGAGGTCCCTTCCCCTTCGCTCCTCAGTTGTTTGGGCCTCGCCTGGCCTCCACCCCGAAGACAGGGAGTGAGAGGCCGGAGGCAGGGCCCCCACCTAAGGCGCAGGTCCCCATAGGGGCCCGTTTTACCCAGAGGAGAGGGCGCCGACCGCCCCGCTCCCCCAGGAGCATCGCGTGGCCCCCGTTGTGCACACAGGAGCGCCGGGGGCCCCCTCCTGCTTGTCTAGGCACTGGGAGGGCCTCCCCTACAGAAAACAGGTAATTTTTAGGGAATCTGGGCTCCAGGAGCCTAGTATAGACGTTTGGAGGTTTTTAGATTTCCTACCTGCTTTCTGCCACTACATATATGTGCTTTTTATGGGCATGTCTAGCTGATATGTATTTATATGACTTGGGGGATATTCTCTAATGTTCCTTTTATGGGTATTTAGGAATTGTTCATGACAAGTGCATATATATTTTACTGTAATTCCTGACTACTGCTTATGTTGCAGAATCCTGAGTACTTACGTGTTCTAATGTGACAACTGCATATTCTTGCAGAGTATTAGTAACTTGTGTAACATTCTGACAACTGCTAAGGTAGCAGGGTATTACTTACGTGTAATGTTGTTCTAATTATGTTTTGTGCAATACAGATTGATTTTACATAGCTCAGTGTTGTGTTTACTTTGTGGTGTACAGTTTGCGTCACGTGTGTTGTGTGTGTTGTGCAAACTCTTTACACATTGCCTCTGGGATAGGCCTGACTGCTCATGCCAAGCTACCAAGGGGGTGAGCAGGGGTTATCTTGGACGTGTATCTCCCTAGCCCTGACTAGAGTGGGTAGGTTCTTGCCTGGCTGAGGTGCATACCCTAGCCAATTAGAAACCCCATTTCTAACAGTATTCAAGTGAGAGTTGCGTTGGGGTGCTGGTGAATCGAAGGTCGTAAAGAGGGTAGCAATGATTCTATTAAATTGTTCCAAGACTACTTTACTTTGAATACTTATGTGTAGCTTTGATTGTTTGTAACCACTTATCAATTACATCCTTAGTGTGCAAAAACAATTAACAAGGAATCTCATTAGCTTTACGTCTGATGTTATGGAATTGCAAACAATAGGGATCCTCATCAAGACCCAGGGCTTCAAAAACTGTTTTCTTGTTCTCTGCATTACGGCAGTCCGATTTGGGTGAGCAGCCTGATTGGGGCACTGTATTTCTCCAGTCAGTAGTGATCCTAACATTCTAGGTGACAATTGGTATTGTGAATTTCCTTCTCAAAGGTCATAGATAAAAGTTCTGGATCTTCCCCAGTAGTGTAAAACCAATTAGGGTAGACCCAGGTGATAGCAGGCACTTTTATGAGCTTTGATCAAGTTTTTATATTTATCTTTTGCTTCCAGTTAATGTGCCCCTTGTAGTTGGATGGCTTGGCAATCTGTTTGGGCATGTTACTGCTAATGTTAGAGCCCCTGCTGCTGGCCTCCTGACATTTTTTGTAGAAGCCATTCCATGTTTATGTAGCCTTTTTGATCCTACGCTTGACACCACTTTGTAGAAAATGGCTGAAACCTCTCATTGGCTACGGATAACTTTCCTTTTTATTACTGTTTCCACACTGGGTATTTCTTAATTCAGAGTTATACCACTAATATCTTCAACCATAGTTAATTCTCTCTTTGAATGCAATTAGAGGTTAACAGATATCTAGAGAGAGAGAGAGAGATTATTTAACAATCAAACATTTACCCCCAGTCACAGATCTGGGATTAATCCATCAGTTTTTTGCTTGCCATGGCATTCCAGTTTGGACCCAGCCATATGCAAATCAGTCTTTACCCTGTTCCCCATGGGAACAGTTCAGCCCAAACTGCCAGGCCAGGTCCTCCCTGGACCAGAAACCCAGAAACGAGCATCCTGGGACTGGTTTCAGGGTATCACCCTTCATCAGCCAGGCTAGCTTGAATCTGGTGGCGTAGCAGGCATGGGACCTACGTCTGGGCATAACCTTCCCACTTGGGGTGACAAATGCAAAAACAACAGATGATGGATGGAATGCAGAACAAATCAAACATTCACCCCCAGTCACAGACTGGGTTTAATCCATCACTTTTTTGCTTGCCATGCCATTCCAGTTTGAACCCAGCTTGTTTCCGGTCCAGGGAGGACCTGGCTTGGCAGTTCGGGCTGGACTGTTCCCATGGGGAACAGGATCAAGACTGATTTGCGTATGGCTGGGTCCAAACTGGGGTCGTGTGGTGAGCAAAAAAACGATGGATTAAACCCAGATCTTTGTGACTAAGGGTGAATGTTTGAATTGTTCAGCATTCCGTCCATCATCTGTTCTTTTTGCAACAATATCTTAAAGCCTCTGTCGATCATTCTCAGCAAAGTCTACTTGAGAAGGATAGCGTTCCGTTCGAAGGAAGTGGACAAGACATGTGTCAATGAAGACAGTCTCATCCCACACAGTGACTGCTGTTTAATTCTTATATACCATTACAGGGAGTTTTCCCACTACCACCTTTATTCCTTGAGAAGGATATTAGTCTAACCTTTGGTTCCTCCATCAACATTGCCCTTTCTCTCCCAGACTGGTGAAAGAACATTTCTCCTCAACTGAACTCTGCTACCTTTCAAAAACATACTCCTCTTATCTTCTCGCTAGGAAATCCGAAATGGCATGTTCAGGCAAACCTTCCCTACCTGGCCTGAGTATGGAACTCACTCTGTCACCTGGAGACCCTACTTCACCGACTGTGACAAATATCTCCTTTGTGGTAGTGGCTCTCAATGGCTTTTCTTCATCTTTCTCACTCCAAAACCCTAAGCATTATGGAGTAGATAAAGCAACAACATAATATGTAATCCCAAGATCTGTACACCGATTTATGCAAAATGTGTTTGAGGATCTGTTCCTCCTGCTCCTTTTTCAGTCCCTGTCTGGTGGTGCTGTATGTTCTGACTGTGTGACTTTCTGGCCCTTTACAGATAACACCAGATTTTTACATTTCTATCACAGGAAGTGTTCACTCTATGACTAGATAGTGAGTCACTAGACTTAAATCATTTCAGTAATTTTCAGATCTTTGTGGTGAAGACTTGAAGTCCATGTTAGTGATGATACTTTTGTTCCTTTTATTCAAAATGTGCTTTATTAATAGATTGCAGAGCTTTTAATCTATTCTTAAATTCACATGTGTATACTGACATAATGCTGTTGCAGTTAATGCAAAATTGTTACCACCTGTTAAAGTGTGTTTTCCTGGCTTATGCTAAGGCGACCTCAGTTTGGCCTCGACTCCATCCTGTCCAAAATGAATGTCACAACATTACATTTATTCTTGGTTTATAATCCTGTTGATCATAGTCAAGCAGAATGTGGATGTTTATATTTCTGAATTACTTTGTTCCCAAAGGAAGCCTGCTACAGGTCCTACTGTAACACGTTTTCAAGGACCTTTCCTTTGCATGCAATATTACATTCATTCTCAGTGGTTCAGTTATTTATGTAACTAGTTTGTTCTGACATTTCCAGATGACATTCGGTCAGAGAGGTTGAATCAATATACATGTAGTGGGTTAGTGCTAAGGTGTTAGGGTATTTTGAAGTTTAGAAAATGCTGCAATTTGATTTGTTGAAAATGTACTTCTTTGCTCACACCGCAATGACTTTGTAGTTGTGATACTTTCCTATAAAGAAATTGGCTAAATAAACCCTTGACCTTCATGATGAACCAGAACTCTTTTGAGATCCTTCCTGTGCTATTCAGGGATGCTGCCCAATTTCTTACTGAGTTTGCTGCACATTTGAGTCTTGGTGCACTATTGAATTTGCATGTTATTCTGCATTGTTTCTACTACAGAAAGCTTTCATGGCAATGTATCTATGCCTTTGAATATTTTTTGCACCTACCCTTTACTATTTCTGTATTGCACCCTTTTGAATTTTCTATTAAACTTTCATGTTTTTTCAAGTTTCCGTTCCAAAACTCACTTTTTATGTCAATCCTTTTTTTATTTGACTGTATTTTGTATTGCTATTTTAAACCATGTCTCTGGGGCACATTGCCTTATGATTTAATATTAACACCGTCCCGGAGTGCCCAACTCCTGGCATGCCCACACCCACATCAGCTATAACGATTTGTGAGTAGGAACACTTGCATGCAGTGGCCTTAAATGACTTCACAAATACTTTGATATATGGGAGAACAAAGGCAGAGAAAAAGTGAGGTTGGATTGCCTGCTTTAAGTTTGGCCAGATATGTTGGTGACTTGGATAAACAAATGTCAAAACTATTTCTTCTGCAGAGACTGAGCTCAAGAGTATTGTCTTGAATCTGGTGTGGTTTGTTTGACTGTGGGTACGTTACCTAGGGCTTGGATGATTGAGAACATGTATTTCGGGTATTTGTGTCTACTTCTGAATCATAACAATTAATAAACCACTTTGAAACTGAAAATTGATTGTATCTTTCTGTAGTGCCGAGCTGTGTTTTTACTGTGAAATAGGTATGGTCACCTTGATCTATTAATAGAAAGGTTTTGAGTGTGAAAGAGTACAAGTGGAGTCCCTTAATTTGTTTTTATTACTGCCCATTTCAATGCAGCAAGAGGGTTGAGCTGTTTCCAGGCTGCTTTGCTATACTTCCATCGACAAGAGCTTCATTGCCCAACTTAAGGGTAAAACACACTATATAAATGATGCAGTGGAATACAGTATTATTAATGCTTCCCATGCATTGTGGCAATATAAAATTAGATTTACATAAATATAATGTATGGGCTTAAACTTTGCTGTTTTTATGAAAAGGCTATGTAGTGCAGGTCTGGCTAGTTAACACGTTGTGAGATCACTTACAGTGGAGGGACATTGTGAGTATTTGGTTTCTGATGTGTCTTTTTAATTGTATAATGGAGGTGAACTACATTGGTATACCTAAGGGACTGCCTGGTCAGTGCTGGAAGAAAAGGGGAATTACCTAAATGCAATGAGTTCCTGTAACCTGAGCATGAAGGTTAAGTAAATGTCTCGGAATGAATGAGTAAATGTTGCAGTTTAGTCCGGGGATCTATAGAGGAGACATTGATAAATACAGAGGAGGAGGTTGAGCCTGTGCCATTGACCAAAATGTGCGAACTAGGTTTGATTTTCTGAGATATCTGAAACCAAGTGAATGAGACTTAGGCGGTCATTATGACCGCGGCGGGTGGCGGTCGCCGCCCGCCATGCAGTTACCGCCGAATGACCGCCCCGCGGTCAAAAGACCGCGGCGGTCATTCCAACTTTCCCGTTGGGCCGGCGGGCGACCGCCAAAAGGCCGTCCGCCGGCCCAGCGGGAAAGCCCCTGCAACGAGGAAGCCGGCTCCGAATGGAGCCGGCGGAGTTGCAGGGGTGCGACGGGTGCAGTGGCACCCGTCGCGATTTTCACTGTCTGCTAAGAAGACAGTGAAAATCTGTATGGGGCCCCTGCACTGCCCATGCCAGCGGCATGGGCAGTGCAGGGGCCCCCAGGTGGCCCCACGACACCTGTTCCCGCCATCCTGGTTCTGGCGGTGAAGACCGCCAGAAACAGGCTGGCGGGAAGGGGGTCGGAATCCCCGTGGCGGCGCTGCAAGCAGCGCCGCCATGGAGGATTCCCTGGGCCAGGGGAAAACCGGCGGGAAACCGCTGGTTCCCCTTTTCTGACCGCGGCTTTACCGCCGCGGTCAGAATAGCCCAGGAAGCACCGCCAGCCTGTTGGCGGTGCTTCCGCTGCCCTCCAGGGTCGGAATGACCCCCTTAGTCTTAAAAGGCCACGGACCCTGTGAGGATTAATTCCTGCATAAAAATCTGAAGCTTGAGATTTGTTTGAATATGAGAACAATCCAAGAATATTCGCAATTTTAAAAGTAGTCACTTTATCAGTAATATCCTTTCTTCCCTGCATCAACTAGCATTCATGATTCCCCTGGCTGAGCTAAACTCTCCCTACAAATGTATTACATTACAAACATTTTGAAACATAATCAGTATTGACTAAGGAAATAGGTTTGACTTATTTTGTGTGTGTGTTTTCTGCACTATTTGCTGAATATATATTCTTAAGAAATGTGTGTGAATTAAGACTCGGATAATACGTCCATTCGACTTTTTTCCACAGATAGCTAGCACATACAAATACAGATGCTTTATTGGATGGGAATTTTTGTTTGGTATCTTAGTTGAGGGACCATTTGGTGCCACTCTCCTAAAGAGGGAACATTTCCTATTTCTTTTGGGGTTCAAAGAACTGTCTTATATGCCCAAGGAACAGGCTGACACTGCCTTGTTACTTTGTTCTGGGAGGTTGGGGTGGATGTGTGTGTGGGATGGATAAAGATATATGCATGGATTTGTGTGATTGAGTATGAGTGAATATGGGTGGACGAATGAAGGGGTGTATGGACAGCTGAATGTACATATATGGATGGATAGATGGATGTGGGTTGGTGGACGGTAAGATGAGTGTGGCTGGATGAAAATGTGTAACAGAGTGATAGCTGGCAATGGACAAATGGGTGTGAAGAGGTTGATAGAAACATACTTTTGCTTCAATGAATGATTGTGCATTGTATGGAAGACTGGATTAATGGGTAGGGATGAATGGATGCAGATCGATTGGTGAGTGAACAGGATGGATGTTCATGCATGGATTTGATGGATGTTGATGACTAAAGGACTCACTGAAGTGATGGCAGGATTGATATCAAGAGGTGGACAGTTATGGGTGTCATTGTGAATGGACTGATGGGTAGAAGGATATTGTCAGGTAGATGGGTATTGAATAACATATATAATAGGTGCAGGTGGATTCATTGTGGCTTGGTTGGTGAAAGATCCGTATGAATGGATGGATAGTTGTGCAGAGATTGATGGATTCGTGTATATAGCCAGATGTATGGATATGTATATATAGATGTTTGGTGAGGTTGGGTCAGTGTGGGTGTGTATAAGTGGATTAGGTGGTGTTGATACATGAATCTAGGTGGATCTATAGGTATGAATGAATTAATAGAGATTGAAGAGTAGATGAAGGGTATTTTTGACATTATTATGGTTATGCGTAAGTGGATGTGAATGAATAAAGATGGATGGGCTGGGTTCAAGGCCATGTCATTTCAACCTCTACAGTTAAATTCTGGAAGTTATGAGTAACAAATCCACCGAATTGAGCATACTTAGCACCTGAAATGAGTGCCCTGAACTTCAGTACTCAGAGGAAGAATGAATGAACCTAGTGCTTTATCATGTCAAAGGCCTGCTCAATTAACGTTTTTTTTTTTCAATTTTCAATTTCTGCAAAGGTGGTGCTGTTCCACCGCCAGATTACACAGACAAAACCATGGTCTGAACTACCTGTAATGGCGATGCAAACTCCTGAACTGATATTGCAGACGTCTACTAACATAGATAATTTCAATAAAGAGGTCGATTCGTATGTGAAGGCACCGTGTGACTCTGACTTTGCAATGTCTGCACTGTTACCATTACCGAATGATGCTTTTGATATCTCTATTGGTATCGCACAACAGATATGCTGTGGCTAACCTTTGTGTTTTGCTGAAATTGAAAACAGACGCAATGCTTCTTTGAATGAAAGACTAGGATATTCAAGGAGAGGCTGATTGATAGACAACTCCCCAACGGATGATCATCTACTCTTGTGACTACTTCCGACAAGCAAGCTCGGACATGAGTAGTTAAACAATGTTGCAGATCCATAACATTACACTCTGCTGGCTTTGTTTATCATACTCTTTAGCTCATTAGTGCAATAGCTATGCAAGGCTAATGTACTTTTATACCACAGTCTAAGAGCACCTCCTGTCATTAAGATTCAGGGGTGCAGTGGTATGTTTTGGTTCATTAAAGTTATGTATATGGGAGGGTTGAATCATATCTTGATCCCCGGAGTACGAAAGCAGACCCCGGCAACCTTACAGAAGAGCTGTTCATAAAAACAAGGCTCTCTTCCTTATTAATCTGACGTCGTTTCAGCCTTATTTTAGCCTTATTCCAGCCTTATTCCTGCCCTCGCCCATCTGGAGTGTGAATGCCTTATCGTAGCAAAGGATAAACCAATAAATCAAGCCCCATTTGTCGCCACATCCACTTTCATTAGAGGCAAGCTCAGAGGCTCATCCCGGCAATCCAATAGTCTGCTTTGTCCTCCTATACACATGCATTCTACCACTACTTGTGTATGAGAAATGATAGCTCTCTGCTCCCAGTCCTCGTTCCCTAACCATACGCCATGGTGCTCGTTGGCCCTGTCCCCCACCACACCTCTTATCAGTTTCTATCCCGCCCTCTTCAAGAATACCAATCGATCCTCACATAACATGAATATACTTCGTGGATTTTCAGTGATGGCCCGTCCATGAATTCGACACCCCCTTTGTAAGTACGCACACCAAAATGTGGCAATCAAGCTGTGCCTTGTACTAACATTGTTTACGATTATTGATTTTGATATGAACATGTTGTATACATGAATTTGAATAACTAATAAAACAATGAATTAAACAATGTAAAGATAGGTGTGGCTAGATAGACAGATAATGGGTGGGTTTTTATGGAGGAATGGGTATAGCACGGAGGATGAATGGAAAACTATGGAGGGAAGAATGGGTGTGCATGGATACATGCTTGTATTATGATGGATGCACGTATGGCATATGTGCAAGGATTGGTTAGGAGTGAATGCACAAATGAATGAATGGATGGATAGATTAAACACATGGTATGGACAAGTGTGTAAATGAATTGCATTGGAGAGGTGTTGATAGATGGGTTGATTGGCTATGGAAAGAGAGACAGGGATATGTGTTTGTATACATATTACATATGTATATATATATATATATATATATTTATAGAAAGAGAGTGTGTGTGAGAATGAGAGATGACTAGAAGAATGTATATGGGTGGTCTCAAAATTTTATGGGTGACCGTATGATTTTGTGTTTGACTGTATGTGTATAGACTGATGTAAATAAATAGATGATAGTGTGGTAGGATGAATATGTTGGGTGTGGGTAATATATTCCATGGGTGTAGATAACGAGAAACACATGCATGGGTAACTTATAGTGGTGGATGGTAAATTTGGATATATGTATGTTGATGAATGGATAAGTAGAGATGGTGTTGATGGTTAGGTGTGAGTGATCTTATGGGTGTGGACTGATGAAATTATGTTGATAGGTGCATTGGTCTAAATGAGTTGATGGATGATTTAGATGAGTGGGTATTAACAAATTAGTTTGCTGTGTGTCGATGAATTAGATGGATGTGAATGGTTCTGGGTGGGTCATTGTGAAATAATAGACTGCTGTGGTGAGGAATAGAGTGGTCGGGTAGATGGGTGGCAGGATATGTCTGGATGGATGATTGTGATTGGATCAGTGAAATAAATGGGGCTGAATTCTGCATACCCACTGGTGGTTAGATCAATTGATGTGGATTAGTTGGTGTGTGGATGATTGTAGGTGAATGTATGAGTTAGTGTAGCTGTCTCTATAGATGTGAGTGGATGGATGAGTGGGTCTAGAGCCTGTACAGATTGAATGAATATGGATTGATGAGTGTGTGTGGGAGTATGGATGGGTTTGTATAGCTTAATGGCTAGTGGGTGGGGGTTACTGAACTGATCATGGTGGAAGCAGCATTAGATTCGAAGGTATATGATTGGCATGAATATCTGCCAATGACTTAGGCAGCAGTCTCTGCCTTTTCACAGGGAGGGATGGGGTCAGTGAGACTGCTGACTCCACCTCACTATGTGACACAATGTCAGTGATTGACACTCGGCCCTGGGCATGTTACGGCCTAAAACTGAAGCATCCTGGTCCGAGGCAATCAGTGACGATCCCCCTTGTCACGAGCGAGAGGGCCTTGAGGCACTGTTGCCAGGCTGAGGAGGTCACGTCTACAGGGCTGGGAAATCCACAGCCAGGTAAAGTTCATCTCAGGCAGCCAGGAGCCTGCTCATTTAGCGCATGTGTAGCTCCTGGCTACCTGAACTGAACAGGAAGAGTGCCTGTCAGGCTGACCTTTGCTCAGCCACACATGCACTGTTCTTCTCCAAAAAAAGGTGAGGGAACAGGGCCACTACGTTCGTATGGACGGGTCTGTAGCTGGATGGGTCAGTGTGAATGAATGGATGAACATTAATAGAGAGATGTTGATTAATGACTAGATACAAATGGGTTTTGATTGGTGGATGGCTACAAAGGGATTAAGGGGATAGATGCCTCTAGAAGAATAGATTGGTTTGATGAATGAACTTGAATGAATGGGTGTGTAAGGATGAGTATGGAAGTATATGCATGCATGGGATGGATAGAATGGTGAATCAGTATAAGAATGGATTAGATTATGGTATGAGCATGTGGGTGGTTATGGCAAGATGGAGGAATGTGTATGGATGGGGATGGATGGAGAGATAGGTGTGGATAGAGGTCTCTACAGGGATGCATTAGTGTGGAAGAATGGATATAAGAATGGGTGTAGGAATGAATTTCGGGAGATGGAAGGGCCCAGAGGGGCATCTGGGTTGGTGTGGCAGAATGGGAAACGTCCTTAACAACGCTTCCTTAAGGATGTTAATGTTTCCCATGCAAGCATAACCATGCTTGCCTGAACAGTGCACTGCTTTTTCCGTGCCTTAACCACGCATGAGCAGAACTATGCGTATGTGTGGTTAAGGCACCGGAAAAGCCATGCAGCGTTCAGTAGAAAACACAAAGGATGAGGTGAGGTAAGTGGGGCTGGGGCAGGGATGAAAGGTGAATTAAGAGATTGGGGTGGGTGGGGGGTTCGGAGGTGAGATATATATTTTTTTTTGCGGGGCCAGGGTGGGGGGGTTCAGGAATTCTTTTAAGGAATTAGGTTGGGACATCAGGGTATTTTTTTTTAGGGGTGGGGGGAGTTTGGGTATTTATTTTTATTTAGGACTAAGGGTGGGTGGGGTGGTTCTTTTTTTTTTTTAAAGGGGTGTGAAAAAGTTTGAGGAAGGGTAGGAGGAGAGAAGGGGAGGAAAGATCGGGTGAGGACGCGGTGAGGTAAGTGGGGTTGGGGCAGGTTTGGTGGGTAGTTTTTACCAGTAGGTGTGGATTTAAGGCTTAGAGTGGGTGGGGGATGTCGAGGTACTTTAGTTTTTAGGGTTGGGTGATCATGATGTTTTTTTTTTTTTGTGCTCAGGGTGGGTGGGGGGTTGGAGTAATTGAGTTTTTAGGGGTGAGGTTGGGGGGTCAGGATAGTTTTTTTTCAGACTTTGGGCTAATTTACTTACGGGGGAGGTTTTATCGCTCAAGGTGGCTCGGGGTAGTTTCCTTTTTATGGTCGGGTACGGGGTAGTTTTGTTTTTTTCAGGGCTCAGGGCAGGTGGGGGTGTCGGGGTAGTTCCGTTTTATGGGGCAGGGGTGGACATTGGGGTAGTTTTATTTTTTTATTTTTTTTAGGGTTCCTTAGAGCACTTTAGTTTATAGGGGCAAGAGTAAGGGTTAGGATAGTATATTTTTTTTAGGGATCAGGGCAGGTGGTAGGGGTCAGGGTAGGTTAGGTATTAGGGATGGGGATAGTTGTGGGACTCCAGGCAGGTGGGGGGGTTGCATGACAGAACACTCATGCAGAACACTCACACTTGTATGCGTTCCCACACATGCCTTTACTAGGCATGCTTATACAACGAAATTAATTGTAAAGGCATGCATGGTAAAGGCATGCTTGGAAACTACGTCATTGTGGTTCCGACTGTGTTAAGGCATGCGTGTTCCAGCATGCGTGGTTCCATCATACAACCAGAAGAACACATGGAAGGATTGGTGGATAGATGGATTGTCTATAGGTCGATGTGTATTAACTAGTGGTTTTAATTGATGGGATTTTTGAAAATAGAAGAATTTGTTTAGAAGAAAGCACGTTGATATATGTTGTTAAATAGATTTTGCTGAGTGTGGTTCTGGATAAAGGGACTGTACCAATTTTATTATTTTTTTTTAACATTTATGTAAGCACACTGTTACCATGCTGGTATCCTAGCACTGAAAGGGAGCATACCGGAACATAAGGGAGGGGGAGGGAAGGGGGTAAATGAACAAAGCTACAACTGAGATGATACCAAGAGTGATAAAAATTCTGTTATATAAAATAATACAGTATAAGCCTGCATTACTTTGGGAAGAGCCAAGTTTTAAGGGCAGGAGATCCATCAGGGATTTGATAGGAGCAGGAAGCTGATTCCAGATTTGGGCTGCTCTCACCATAAAAGCTTGTCCGCCATGTTTGGTCTTCTGGACTTTTGGTATACACACAAGGTTGACATTGGCAGAATGAAGGCACCTCCCAGAGGATTATCATTTCAGTCTGTTATGTAGTGACACTGGTCCACTACCCTGGAAGGCTTTAAAAACTGTTCAAAGTGATTTAAAGGCTATGTGGTGAAGCAGCAGAAGCCAGTGCTGATCTTTCAAAATAAAGGAGGCAGACAACCTCCTGGTTCTGTTTTAAAGCCTACTTGGAAGCAGAGACCTGGACCCTGTACAATCTATTTAGAAGATACCGTGGTGCACCTAACAAAAGGGCATTACAATAATCCATCCTGCTCAAAATAGCACTGCGAACAATGAGTGTTTTAGCAGAAGGAGGCATCAGGGGGTGCCTGTTACTTTATTCAGATGTGCTCCCATGGACAGTTTATTATCAAACGGAACCCCTAGTTTAGGAACAGATTAAGAAGAGGATAACTCTACATCAGAAAGCCAGAAGTTTGGAAGAATTGTAATCTGGACTTTGCTTGCAGAACAATACTGGAGCTCAGTTTTATCCCCATTAAATTTAAGTGAATTAAGATTGAGTCAGCTGATGACATCGTTCATAGAGTTATGAAAAGCTGTGACAGAGGCCAATCTGCTGTTGTCCGAAGATCAAATTAATTGAGCATCATCTGCATAGTTCATCACTCTGAAAATATGAGACTTAGGGCCAGATGTAGGTAGGTTTCCTTTTGCGAGTTGCAAATTGCGAGTCCCAGCGACTCGCAATTTCCAACTCACAAAAGGAAATGCAGAAAGGTGTCTCAGACACCTTCTACGACTCGCTATGGGGTCGCAAAGACCCACCTCATGAATATTTATGAGGTGGGTCGCAGTTTGCGACACCATAGTGAGTCTAGGCACTCACGGGGATGGTGGCCTGCTGGAGACAGCAGACCACCATGTCCCTGACTGCTTTGAAATAAAGCAGTTTTTTTTTTTCTCTTTGCAGCCCGTTTTCCTTAAAGGAAAACGAGCTGCAAAAAGAAAAAATACCGAAACCTTTTTGGTTCGGTTTTTTCAGAGTAGGCAGTGCCTGCTCTGAAAAAATATTTTTGTGAGCATTCACAAAGGGGAAGGGGTCCCCTGGGGACCCCTTCCCTTTTGCGAATGAGTTACCATCCACTACAAGTGGATGGTAACTGCAAGTTGGTTTGCGACCGCTTTCGCGGTCACAAAGCATCTCTACACGTGATGCGGTCGCAAATAGGAAGGGAACACCCCTTCCTATATGCGAGTTGGAATCACATTTTGCGAGTAGGTACCGACTCGCAAAATGTGATTCTGCATCGCGGAAGGCCTTTTGCGCCTCGCAAACGGCGTTTTTCGCCGTTTGCGAGTCGCAAAAGGCTTACTACATCTGGCCCTTAATGAGAGTGATCAGAGGTCTGAGATAGATGTTGAATAAGTCCGAACTCAAAGCTGAGCCTTGCGGAATTCTGTGATCCAAATTCTTTGTCAGAGCAGTAGGGGGGGGGACAACTGCCTGAGAGCATTCAGATAAATAGGAGGCATTCCTTTGTGTACGGTGCCACATACACCAGTTGAAGAAAGCCGATACAGAAGCATAATGTGGTTTGCTGTATCAAATACAGCTGAAAAATTTAAAAGCACTAGGCTAGGTGAATGGCCACCATCAGTCCACATTCTATGTTTGTCCAGTGACATATGGAAGCAGATTCTGTGCCATGATTCAACCTAAAGCCAGATTTCTCTCCTTTAAGGAGAAGATTGTCCTCCACAAATTGAGACCCCTTCCCTCTGACAAAACATTCTGAATTTTGACTGGCTATGGCAGGAAAGAGATAGGCCTACAGTTACTAAGGACTCCTGAGTCCGGAGAAGGCTTTTTTTAGTATAGGAGTAACTATCACCTTCTTCCAGGCTATAGTGGCAGTGCCAGATTCAAGTGACGGATTAAACGTTGCATTAGCAGTGGATAAAACGAATCTGCTAATTCTTTCAAGACCTTATGAGGTAAAGGGTCAAGTGGAGAGCCGAAAGAGGTAGACATTGCAATGGTATAAAAGAGAACCTCTGTGAGGGGTTCAAACCAGTCCAACTTATTTCCATACTGAGATGTAGTCTTTATAGTATGGAGAGCACCCTCAGGTCTGGGATCATTTGGCAGATGAGGAACACCAATAAACTCCAAAATCTTGAAGATCTGGTTCTAAAAAAAAAAAATCTGAAAGTTTGTCACAGACCTCCTCTGTTGAATTTAATTCCTGAGTCATGCACTCCAGCTTAAAGACAATTTGCATAATGTCAAAAACACTTTTTGCTTTATCAACGGCGGCCAGGATGGCGTCAGTTTAATAGCTTGCTATAGCTTTTCCAATCTCTTTTGTATTCATGTATTGAGCTTTTTAATGTTATTTTATCTTCCTCCTTATAGAATCGGTGCCACCTACTTTCCAGTTTCTTACAGGATTCTTTAAGTTGTTTCAAAGGTGCCTTATACCAGGGGGCAAAGTGTCTGCGGGGTATTTTCAGACTTTTTAATGGTATAACTGCATCCAGGGTTTTCACAGTACTGTTCGCATTTTAATTTTCATCTGTAAGGACTATCTACGTTCTGCAGGTAAAGGCATCTCCCATGTAGTGGTTTGTTAAGTTTGTGCCAGGCTCTGGCAATGAGCTGAGGTTCTGACGTGGGCCTGGGAGGGCTGGAGTCACCACTATGAAGAAGAAAGGTAACAAGAACATGATCGGTCCAACTGAGGGAAAGGAGGGTTCCCATGGTAGCAAAATACCAATGGTTAGACTGAGTAAATGCTAAAAGAGAACAATGAAACTCTCTCCAGGCAGACTTAGAACACCTTCAAAAATAACAGTACATAGTTTGTGCTCTACTCTTTTGTTGAAAGACAGCATGCATGTTTTAAACATTTAGACAATCTGGAAGCAGGTGGATGTAAATGTTGTCTTTCGGAGTCAGTCTTACTCACGGTTGCTGAAGGTACTTTGTTCTTTAGCACGGGGTAGTTGAAGTGGGGTCTTGGTTGCCATGTTTTACCTCCTTCTCCTACTTCTTTCTGATGGACCTTGGCACTTTTATATAGTCCCTGGTGAAGACGCTGCTATTACAGTAAGTCAAGCTCACTGCAGTGGATCCTTGGCAATGTCCAGATATTTCAGGAGAGGGCTATAGCACTTCTCAAGCACTGTTCTCCATGCATAGTCATTCCTCCAACTGCTAGGACATTTTCTCCACTTCCCAGTGCTCTGTCACAGTTTCTTCCATATACCTTGCATTCAGGATACACTGCTGCTTTGCACGATAGTGATGTGATTGCTCTACCCTTGTCAACTACTGTTTCCTCTCACAGTACTAGTCTGGTGTACAGATTGGGAGAGTTGCGACTCTGAGACCATTATTAATGTTACATTTTCAGTAATGATAAAACCCCTACTTGTTGACATTTACAGAATTGCTAAACCTGCTATTTTTCATTGTTCCTCTTCTTTTTTTTCTGTCATTCATTGTCTGTCCTCTCTTCAAACTAAAGCTGCCAGAATTGCTTTGTCTGAATCATAGGCCAGGACATGCAATTTATATTGTAATACATGTTTCTTTCAATCCATAGATTCACATTGATATTCCTCGCATGACTCCTGATTCTTTGATACTACAGCCGATTGTTAAAGAGGTAAGAAAGTCTGAGCTGTAATGAAAAACTGTGACTAAAGTAAAAAAAAAATGGAATATACAGATTATTTCCATCATTCAACAGCAAGTTTTTCATATCAGTGATTCACGCAGTGTGATTGCTCTGAAGATCAAAGTATTTTTCATGAACCCTAAAGGCTTCGGTATTGACATACATGTTTACTTCTCTCTTACATGTAGACTGAGTGTTCTCGAAGCACGTTAGCCATCGTTTTGGTAGGACGTAACATTAAATGGCGTGTTCTATTTACATCCACTACTTTTCTTTTTTTACTGTCTATGAAGTATGTTTGGGTTTGCAGGTCCTTCTGTGATGTAACATTCTAGGCTGACTCTTCTTGTTAAGCCACATCATTTTCCTCTGTAGGATTTTGTTTGACTTCTTGCTAATTTAGGGCCTGAATTAGATTATGACAGAGGAGAATACTCCAACACAAACATGACGGATATTCTGTCTGCCGTATTACAATCCCATTATATCCCATAGCAATCCTAATACGGTGGATGGGACAGGAAATTCCATCCACCAAGATCTCACTCAGGCCCTTAGACTTAGACCTCAATAATAAGGCCCCTTTTAATTCAGATGGAGCCGGTCATGGTGGACATTGTGGAATTTCCAGTGAATAAACCCAGACTAACCAATTCCCATGCAATTTCCCCTTTCTCAGGGGAAAACTGTGGGTTCACCTTGCATTCCCTAATAATTAAGCCCCTCGGAGTTAACATTGTAGTGTTAAGAGGTACCTGAATTAGGGACAAGTGTTAACATGCACTCTGACGCTGGCCATGCTGGAGTGTTGATGGGTTCATGCACCAATTTTGAGCATAACGTTAAGTCTGGTGTTTCCGTCCTGAATAGTTTGCCCACAGTCTTCCCTCCAATTTACATCAAACTGCTCCATAAAGGATGCACCAGCCAACCTGCTAGTCAAAGGACTGGTGACTGATGTGATTTCAATAGTACTACAGTTGAGGCTGTTAAAGCTGGATCACTGACTGAGTGAGCCAACATAAACACATTTGGGGTAACCTGTAGGGCTATAGGATGGTAGAAATTGGAATACTAGCTTTCTGATCAACCAACTATGCCACCTGCCCCTGTAGGATATAAGGCAACACAGAAGAGTGACCCATCCAAAATGATCCCTGAACCAAAGGCGATAAGCCGAGGCAACACAAAATATCATCTGTGGCAGAATCTCTGACCATTTCAGAGACTGTGCAGACTGAGACCATAAGGAGTCAAGTGTGACTGTTGCTGTTTGAACCTAGTTAGGGAGGGATCTAGTATGTGATGCAGCACCTGAGTCAAGAGACACATGTTAGTATATGCGCTGACGCTGGTCACAGCTATGAACCATTTAATCCCTTCGCTGCTAAGTCTCTTCTGCCCAGTGCTGAGCACTTTTTTGGCTATTTGGGGTAGTTTGCGCTTGAGGCTCCATAACTTTTTTCTAGATGAGTTATCCACGCCAAATTAGAGTACTTTTTTGCAACATCCTGGGGATTCTAAAGATACCAGGGTTTGTGGATTCCCCGGGAGGGGACTGTGAAAATAGGCAAAATGTTGAGTTAAAAAAAAAAAAGTTACAAAGTGCGCCAGATAAAAGCATCTGTTTTTTTCTAAAATGGGATGATTCAGAAAAGCTACACATTTCTTAAAAATAGGCAAAATTCCAAATTTAGCAAAGGGTCATATGTGGAGATCCAACAATGTTTTCCCAAGGAAAACAACTATTGAAATGAAGAAATATTGAAAATTTGTATGAAACAACGGGCATTAAAGACATTTTCATCCGTAAATTTTTGTCACAATGGCAGATTGATAAAAGCAATAGTACCCAGAGCTTCACCGTATAATGAGTTTTCTTGAGTACTGAGCATAGCCCAATTATTATAGTGTAATAGGCAGAGTGAAAAATGGGTATCAAGAAAATGTATGTATTGATTAAATGGGCACAAGATACAGAGTTTAGAAGCAGTGGTAATTTCTACATTTCTCAATTTGTGGTACCCGTAATAGCATATGATTTAGAGGGTATTTTTCAAAATGTCACCTTTCTTATAGACTGTCTTACATTTGAAAGGCACAAATGTATCAAAATCCAATTGGTAATGACAAATATTCTACTATTCTATGCTCCCACAAGTCTCCTTATTGAAATGGTACCTCACTTGTGTGGGTAGACCTATTGCCCACGACAGGAAACAGGACAAAATGCAACATGGACGGAGCACACTTTTCCAACCAAAACTGACTCTCTTTTTCCAATGTGGGTAGCTCTAGATTGTGGACCCTAGCTGAGTGTGCACCTAGGGAAACCTAGCCAACCTGTAAATTTTTTTAAACTAGGCACCTAGGAGTATCCAGGATGGGCTGACTTGTATGGCTTTCACTACATTTTTTTACCCGGAAGACCTAGCAAACCTCAACGTTTGACCAAAAAAAACACATTTTCCTCACATTATCGTGATGGAAAATTCTAGAATCCGTGGGGAGTCATGAACTTCCTTCCATCTGGCATTTTTCCAAGACTCCTGATAAAAAATGTTACCTCACTTGTGTCGGCAGACCTATTGCCGGCGACATGAAAAGGCCGAATACGCAACATGGATGCATGGGATTTTTCCACTCAAAACTGATCCTTTTTTTCCAATGTGGGTAGTTCTACATTTTCTACCTAGCTCGTTTAGTACCTAGAAAAACATAGACAACCTGTACATTTTGAAACTAGACACCTAGGGGTATCTAGACTTGCTTATGGGATGAAAAATTCTAACATCTGCAGGGAGCCACAAACTTTCTTCCACATGGCATTCCCCAAAGTCTCCTGATAAAACATGGTACCTCACTTGTGTAGCTGGGCCTGGTTCCTGCACTAGAACAAATCAAACCAAGGTCAAGGAGGGCCCCTTTGCAAGGACTCCCATTGAAATTAGTTTGATCAGTTCCTGTCGCAGGCACTAGTCCCAGCCACACGGGTGGGAACTCATTTTTATTTGGACAAATGGGGTAAGGGTGGGTGGTAGGAATTTTGTGGTTTCCTTCTGATTCTGGAAGAATATGGTCCAGAAATGCAAGAAAATTTGATTTTTGAGGTGATGTTTTGAGGTTTGCAGGCCATTGTGGGTAAGAAAATGTTATGGGATCCACAAGAGGCACACATCCTGTATTCCCCTGGGTGTCTAGCTTATGAAAATATCTAGTGTTGGTAGATTTGCCCTAGAGACATTGTACACCCTGGTACAGAAAGACATAAAAGACAAATATTACCTTACAACCAGCTATTCCTGAAATGCACACACATACTGGTTGGATTTAGTACGAGGCCTTGGGCCCAGCACATTACAACACTCACATAAACTGACATCGCTATTCAAGAGCCCATCACTTTCATTTTCCCACATGACTGACGCAGCAATCACACCAGCTGGTGGCTGATGGAGTGTGTGGACTGGTGTTTGGCTAGCAAAGTGTGTAGTGACCAGAAGAAATTCACCAGCTCACACACTACTAGCTAAATGCCAGCTCTCACACACCACCAGCCACGGGCGAGTCCACTCTCACTGCCAGCCAAGGGCCAGTCTATGCACGCTGCCAGCCAGGGGCCAGTCCAGGCACACCGTCATCATATTTTGTTTTTAAAAAAGAAAAACAAACTAGTTGGAAGCAGCTTTAACAAAATATATCACACTAATGCCAACTGTGAAATACAAATAAAAAATATAAACCAATACAAACCAGTCAGTTCACTTTTATGCTCATGGTTGCTCCCAATAACTCCAATGCGTGTGGTACAATTTAAAACATGCAGCACTTAAAGCCCAGGATTAGAAGAACACTCAGGTCAGTACATACAACTCTTCTTCCTCGTGCCTTTTCGGACACAGACTCTACATCTCCTAATGGGATCGTTTTTTTGGGGCATGTTAGGATTGTAATCAAGAAAGGGGCAATCATTCACTCAAGGCACATCCTACAGGTCTCCAACTCTCGGAACACTTGCCTGTTCCACCACAACAATGCTGCTTATTACAGGCTGCTGAAACTGAACAAATGTCATCTTTGAATCTGGAAACAATCCTTGAATACAACAAAAGCATTGAAGGTTGCTAAATAGAACAAATGGATAGCCTACTTCTTACATCAAATGTACACCTTACAAACAGCACTGTAAGGCTCCAACCTCTGAACTACACCATCAACACCACCTATGTGCATATTGTAGTCTAAAATGCACACAAGTTTGCACTTTTCAGCAACCTGACCCCAAACAGTCACAGGTGAAGTACTTTAATGATGAATAGTTTTCACATGTGGACATCTCTCCTGTCTGCAAATTTCACAGATAGAAGATCATCAATATAAAAGGCTCTGCCCTGTCCCCTCTGAAGCTTTTTACACACAAGCTCTTTATGGTTTGGCAGATTGTGCCACAAGCAACAGTATCCACTTTGAACAATTCCCTGAACAATTGTACACCAGTGTCGAAATGATCTACATAGAAATGGTGATCTTTGTTAAAGTGCCCTCGACCAAGTTCCCACACAATTTTCTTACTAACTCCTAAAGTGGATCCACAACCCTGGAGGTGTCAATCTCTACCAGTGTACACCCTGAAATTATAGACATATACAGTGCTACTCTCAGACATCATATACATATTGAGGTGACCACTCTTGAGGCTCGAATTCTGGTGCCGTAAAGCTGACCCCAAAGAGAGGCATCAAAAACCCTCACTCACCAACAGATTTCTCTGTACAAATTATGTCCCTTCTGGGTAGCATTTCAGAGGTAATTCCATTAGCGCAGGGACTCAACTAGGAAACTTCTCCATTGGTTAGCCATCAAGGACCTGACATCCTGGGTGATCCCTGAGATCATTGACAGGTGAGCTGTTAAGAATGAGAGCGTGGATATAGCTACTGTATTCACAAACTACTACTACTCCTTATCTGCTGAGAGTATGCAACCCACACATGAACGAGAGACCACAATCCTGAACAACATATCTCTTGCAAACCTTCCTCCCCAACTTGGTCAGAGCTAGAGAAACCTTTCACAGTTTAAGAGGTAAATGAAGTTTTGCTGAGTACGAAAGCCAGCAAGACAACTGACGATGAGTGCAGGCGATTGAGTTACATATCGTCTAACTGCATATTTTACATCTCATCTCCTTCGTCTTCAGCATCTTCACTTCATTTTCTCATAAATGCACTTCCTCACATCTCCTTCACTTCACCGCCTTCAAACATACAATGCACCCACTCACATATAAGCACTCAACTTTCTTTTTACTTCGCCTCTTCAAAATTTTGACAACTGTACGCCCTTCACATACTGTGCTTCTGCAGAGTGGTCAAGGATAGGATGTATTCTGAACACCTTTTTGCCCCTTAGGCAGGCACTACGAGAAACTTATAGCGCCATCAGCCTCAACTTCAGAGCTCTCACTTGTGACCTGTTATAAACACGTAGTGAGACTCAGTTCAAAGTATGCCTTATACAAGAGTAATATGCTGCATGAAAAACAAATACACAAAACCAAAATCCTGGCTACAGCTAGCAAACTTAGAGAATGCAAATTTAAGTAAAACACGTGAAATGCAAACAGAAACTGAATTGTTGACATGCATTACCTTAACATTTTTAATATTCATTGTAAAGAAATCGATCATTGTTTTTGGCATTAATGGTAAGGACGTGAGTATAGCGCTCAGCATGGACCCATCAGTCTTGTGCACCATCACCCATTATATCAGTTGGGGGGGTCCTCCATGAAGGGCTAAGGCAGCTAACTCTCACCTCCAACGTACATGCCCACCATCCTTAGCGCACAAAGTCCTTCAGTGATGAAAATGGTGCCAGTGTCATAATGTGGGTGGGTTTACTGCTCCAACTCCAAGGAGCAATATTTCTCCTTTAGTTCCACAGTACTCAATTCTCCCCTGGTCATCACACCCAGAGCTCACCATCCACCCAAAACCATAAGTTGGCCTTCTGAAAGCAAGCTGTTAGGATTGCCAAGCCCAGCACTTCTGGAGTTTCAACTAGGTCCGAAGAACTTGCCGGGTACAATGTGCTTCTGCACATTATCATAATCGGGTATAGTCCTTTTTAATGACCTAGCAAGATCCATTAAGGGTGCTGAGCAGGATTGATGCTGGAGCTCAGGTAATGTACAATCGGCTTGACGCCAGACATTTTACAATATTAAGCACTCTGAGTCTGCAACAAGCTAGCGTATCCATTATATTTACCTACCTTATGCTGCAGTCCAGATCACCCACTTGTAGCCTGCAGTATCAATGGTGACGGGATAGGGCTAGAACCTGTGCCCAATCCAGAAAGGCCCTTGGGAGTTTCAAAAGGGTGGGCATTGGGAAGCAGGAGCGACTTTGGAATCCTGCTTCACTGAGTTAAAGTTGCAACAACTAGGAGTGCTCCATTTGCTTGTCTCCTCACATGTGCCTATTACACAGCGGGCTGCTCCCTGGCCTGCCCTCTTCGGAACAAAACCATACCAGCATCATATGGGGCAGGAGCTCATGCTTGTCTTGACGCCTGGTCACCTTGCCTCTTATAATCCCTGGTGTTGTGTGGACTACACCCCAAACCACAGGACTTAACGCCCAAAAACAAACATTACAACACACTGGCATTGAAAAATGCCTCGCCCACCACCCTAATGTCCTTTCACTGCCTTGTTTCCCTCACGGTGAGTAAACTGTCGACCGGCCCAGCACACGCGCACTATTGTTTCCACTTTCACAGCTGTAGAAAAAACGAGTTTCGGGTTACTGCCTGTTTGAGACTGCGCACCACAGAGCCTTTTTCGAAGGCAGGTTGGTGTGTTTTTCTATCTATTTATTGTTGGTGGGGCAATACAGCCTAAGTCCCATAATGAAAAGTGCCTCTGTAAACATCATGCTCTGTCCTTGTCATTTCACATTCTTGCAGCTCTCTCCCCCTGCCTGGTTATAATTAAAATGAACTTTATTATAGCATTAGTCTATAACATTATCCAAATAACAAGACGTACATGTGTTTTTTAGGAAGGCAAGAAAGCCATTGTTAACAGAGCCTTGGTTTACAAATGGTAGTGTGAGATAAGGACATATGAAATAAGCCTGGAGCCAGTAGGCACGACCTCAGGCATGGCGGAGTAGAAACGTCCTCTTGAACTGCCCCGATGCACATAAAGAATGGTGCAACAGTCTGCGAATTTTACTCAATCCAGTTCTTATTATTTAGGTTTAAAGTGTATCATTAATCTCAAAAGTGCTAGAAAGGCAATTTGGTGGGGATTTACAAATACAAACATCCCAAAATATGCAAGGTGGCTTACAGTGCAAACTTTTTTTAATGTAAATGCTTCTTACATTTTGTAGAAAAAGTTTTTATCCTAAGAGATGCGCTTTATTTGCTTAGTCGATTACGACTTCTTTTGTCTGTTCTCTTGGAATGTTTTGGGTTAAAAGGCAAATCACTGTTTTCCTAAATAGCATTAAATAACTTTGAGAGGTTCAGAAAACCGGTAACGTGCTTTGTGCCTTGCTGGTCTTTCACATCACCTGCTGCACCGAGTGACACGACGACAATATGGAAATTATTGCCATTATGATGAGGCCAGGGGGTCTGCTGGTGTAGTTGTTTCTTCTAACAAATGAAACACACTTGAGGTGTGAATTGCAAACGGAATAGGAAATCATTGGGTGGCATGAAATGTGCAATATATTATTAATTACGATGTAACTATCACAGCGTGCAAGGTAGTTACTTTGGATCGTACAGTGGTTGCAGGGGCGTAGCTTGGTCAGTAAGATTGGGAGAGGAGGGGGGGGGTGAGCTTCAGGTTTCTCAACAATCAGGCTAACATATAATGTTAGCATACATCATATGACAAGCAGGGCCATGAGAAGGGCTTATGGGGCAGTGGAAAGGAAGAGGAATGCAGGTTGTTAGGGTAGTAAGTGAAGGAAAAAGCAATATTTTGTAAACTCAATACATTTTTTAAAGAGTTTTAAAACTATGTGTGTTTTTTTTCTATTTGCATTTTAACATTCCTTGTGAAATCCATCAGACACCACCAAACCCGACTGGAAGCACCTGTACCCAACTATTTAGCAGAAAATAAATGTATTAGTGGGGTGTAACACAACCCTGATGCTACGTCCCTGAGGGGTTGTTCGTGCGTGTGTCTCCGTTCGTCAAACGTGAGCAACATTCATAAGAATGTTAACCAATACGTATTCTCCCCCTTAAACAGGCCTCTGCTGGGGTAAGAAATCGCTAATTAAATGCCGGTACCGTCCAGTATGATAAAGGTACAATCAGTGCCTACTACATCGTAGAATCTGATTTATCAATAATGCTCTAAGCATAACCATCTCTGGTTTGACTAACGTTTGGCAATTGCATGAAACTCCAAACTGCATTTTAAAGTAAGTCTGTCTGTTTTGAAGACTCTAATATAACAAGCACTAGTAAAGCCGGTATGTCTGGCGCTGCCCACAAGTATTTCGTCTTTGGCGGCTCTTGCTTTGTCCTGTCATAGTTTTTGCAAATGTTTATTGTGTGTGAAGCTGCTGTGTCCTCGTCAATTGAAAAAACATTGGCTAAAGACAAAAATAATTTGTTGTCTCCATAAAGTACACATTACTAACTATGTTAAACGCATAATTTTATTAAAATCAAAAAGGTCTTGGTTAACATCAGACCTAAAAAGCCAATCCCTCTGGCGGTGGCTGACAGACTCTTTCTTTTTCCAGTACGTTTTTTTGTAATGTTTCTGTAATTTTTCATTACAAATAGATAAAGAGGGTTGAAAAGATAGATAGAGAGGCTTGCAAAGATAAATACGTTTGTACAGATAGAGAGTGTTGCATGGATAATTAGATAGTATTCCATAGACATCTAGATAGAGTTGCATGGATGTCTAAATGAATAGAGATGGTTACATAGATAGCTAAATTGGGAAGAATGTATACATAGGGACGGTTGTGGGGCATCTTCATTTCAATGTCCTCATTTGCCCCAATGGCTGTCCTCAGGACTGATGTGTGTGGAGTTGATACGTCAGGCATCGTTCCTATTGGGATGGCACGTGTGACATGAAGGGTTCAGTATTGCAGAAGGTTGCATAGATAAAGAGAGAGTTGCCTACATAGATAGACAGATAGATGGATAGATAAGACTGATAGTTTTGCCAAGATAGATAAGGTTGCAAAGATAGATGTGCAAAGAGATTGATAGGGCTGCATAGAAATCTGAATAATTGGCATAGCTTCAGTTAGTAATATAATGGTTAAGTGCCTATATAAGTACAACATAAAAGAGAACTGAAAGCAATCTGGAAAGCAATACAAGCAGGACATACAGGCTAAATCAGTTTACAAGTATAGCTGTAGCCCTCAGTTAAAATACATATCAGCATGACATGCAGGAGTGCAGTTACAAGTGCATAATACAAAAGAGAATAACATTATAAAGATCAGTTTTATATCAATACAATCTGTTCTGCTGTGAAATAGCAGCTCAGAGAAACAAAGGCCATTCCAAAATGAGTTTACAACAGCTTTAGCAGAAGACATGTACAGATAAAGAAAGTTTGCATCTGCCCTGTGATCAGAATCATACTGCTATCACATCTGGCTCTAAACACCAAGGCAACAACAAAGTAATAACAATATAAAAACAACAGCATTGGCATTGAAGAGAACTACCTTGTGTGTGAATGTGTTCCTTGTGAAAGAGCAAAATGCAGTCACTCAAAGTGAAATTAGCCAGTTGTCGAAGTAGTGAACACATTTTCCCATGCAGTTCGCTGCAGCAGGCAGAAGCAAAATGAGAATGGTACAGCAGACCAATGGATGAAGAGAGCTAGCTATCTGAGTGCCCACTATAATTTTTATTTTAGTTAAATCAAAAGATCTTTGCTCATGAAAGACCCAAAAGGCATACATACTGCCCTAAAGTGTCTTTGGTGCAAAGTCTTGACTACTTGATTTAAGACTACCACTTGCCCTTAGAACCAAGCCTTTCGGGCTACTATTTGACCCAACAGAATTGAGTATCTGTTAAACAGTTAGGTTTAGTGAAATTGTATATGTCTTTGTTGTATTTTGCAAAAGCAACAGATGATGGACAGAAAGCAGAGCAAATCAAACATTCACCCCCAGTCACAGATGTGGTTTTAATCCATCAGTTGTTTTTCTTGCCATGCCATTCCAGTTTGGACCCAGCCATATGCAAATCAGTCTTGACCTTGTCCCCCATGGGAACAGTCCAGCCTGAACTGCCAGACCAGGTCCTCCCTGAACCAGAAACAAGCATCCTAGGACTGGTTTCAGGGTATCATCCTTCATCAGCCAGGGAGGACCTGGCCTGGCAGTTTGGGCTAGACTGTTCCCATGGGGAACAGGGTCAAGACTGATTTGCATATGGTTGGTTCCAAACTGGGGTGGCATGGTGAGCAAAATAATTGATTGATTAAACCCAGATCTGTGACTGGGGGTGAATGTTTGAGTGGTTCCGCATTCTGTCCATCATTTGTGTTTCTTTGCTTTTATTAGATTTTGCAGCAGGCAGCAAAAGGATTTACTGCCACTTACGTTATGACTTAGAGGCAATTCTGAAGAAGACAGCCAAAGAAGTATTACTTCATGTTATGCTGCCGTTTTGTACCAATATGAACAGCCAGTAGGCATATGTCTATAATTTAAAATAAGAAATGGCCTCCATTGTCAAACAGGTGGGTAATTTTTACAGCCAGAATTTTTAACTATTGCTTACTCTGGCTAATTTACAAACCATTTCTGCTTGTACAGCTACATGCATAAACATGTTATTGGCTATTTATACATTTGCCCCGAGACCTTCGTGGTCAGAGATGTATTACTGCCAAATGCTTCAGTAAATCCTGCTCATGAGCAGAAAGGGAATGGAAAGGCATCTAACTTTATAGAGTTGTAGAGTAAGGCTCCTTCACAGTGAAAAATATTTCTCTCCTAGGGACAAAAAAGTATTTTAAAAAAAGTGATATTGCACACTGGCGCTGCTGTTGGATAGCACTCAATTGTACCTAGCCCACAAATTTGCATTGTTCAATTCATGTCTGCGAGGCCTGGAATTCTGGAAACTTATGACAGGCGCCTCTTTTAAGGCATACTCTTTTAAAGTTATGCAGAAGACCTAAAAAGGTTAATTGAAAAGGGGGTGGGGGGATTGTCAATGAATGTAGCTTTTGTTTGTGAATGGAACTATCAATGGGCATCGCATGAAATCCAGTGCAACACATCAGACAGCTATGATACACATCACCTATTTGATTTAAATAGAAAAAAACAGACTGCAGAAAAATTAAAAAGGCCTTGATTACAAGCTAGAATTTAGGAGTAGCAATACTTGTGGCTGGAATTAATGATTCCGACCAGTAACGTTGCACCTAAATACACCAGTTCAGAGTTAATCCCTGGCAATGAGTAACAACAATGCAGAGCCGAATTTCCAGATGACATGCTACACAGCATTCCCTAACCCAATGGGAGCTGGGGGAGCTTTGGTTGGGAACCATGGCAGTGGGAGGGCTGTATATGGCCAGCTAGCAAGAGCATTTCATGCTTCTCTTGATCCTTATAAAAGGTTGGGTGGGTTGGAGACCTAGCATGGCTGCCCTTGCAGCCCAAGCCCAAATCAGTTTTACTGGCTGGATTTTCCAGATGGTAAAATTTTGTCCGGTGTTCGTGCACCAGTAAAATAAAGGTGCGTACCACCAAGTTAGTTATAATTGGTAGGAGTGGGATCCTGCTCAGTATGTAGAACAACTGCTGGAAATCATAAATGTATCCGAGAAAACTCAACAAAACTCTAAGTTCATACTTTTCTTGCCACGGACCATAAGCGCAAGACATGGTCTTGTCTACACTCAATGGAAGTTTTGCAATAAGTAATTTTTTAAAAGTTTAGATGTTTAAATTAGTTAACTATTCCTACCTTGTTGGCGGTGGGCCCCGAGCATTGATAACCTTCCCCAGTTTCCCATGGCACTGCATTTAGACATGAATGACTTGATCCCCTTCTGGTCTCTTTCATGGATTTTTTTTTTTTGGGGGGGCATCTTGGGTGCAATATCCTCATTTGCCCCAATGGCTGTCCTCAGGACTGATGTGATACTGATACCTCGGGCATTGTTCCTATTGGGCTGGCACATTTGACATGAAGGGTTCAGTATCGCAGGATATCTGTCTGGTGGGGTGTTGGATAAACGTATTCCTCAGTTATATAACTGTTTTTTGTGATTCATAGAACATATGGCGAACCTCGCCTCCTTGAAGACAGTCTCACTTTGTTAATTTCTCCTTAACCTGGACGTTTAAAGGCCACATACTCAGTGTTCTTTTATCTCAGGTTTTCCAAGCCTGACAGTTTGGTGCCTAGTCATAGGATGTTCTGTCTGTTCAGTATGCACCAGTTCCTTTGTGAAGTGTAATCTGGGGATAATATTATGCTTTTTAGGCTTGTGAGAGCCCATCTGTTTTTGTCATGTTATCAGGCCCTAGAGATTCCTTGTCACTACCATCTGCATACAGTTTGTTTTTAATTAAGGGTGCTCCTCCTGCACCCCCTGCCTGGGTCTGCTACTGATCTTGTACGTTGCAATTTCCCTTCCTGGACATGGGGATTTTTAACATGAGCAAGTACTGTTGGAAGTTTTGCTCCCCTTTCCCATTGATGAACATTACATGCTCCTTAGTGGGGTCACTTTCTTTGTTTACTGCTACTTTTCCATTTGTGTCTCCACTTTAAATGCTTTCAGGATCTTTGGTTGTTCCGATTTTTTAAAATGTTTTCAATGTTCTCTTAGAACCCCATTGATGGGACCCCCCTCGTTGTGAAGATGATATTCTTGAGGAGCCCAGCAGCCTTATATCGGGTTTATGAGTGATTACTGCTTATTCACTAAATAAGAATCTTGAGGGATAGTGAACAATCTTTTCAGTTTTCGTGAGAGAGGCCCCAATTGTAAGTTGGATGCATACAGTACATTAGAAATGAATCCTCTCATTGCCAGAACCTACGTCTTTCTTTTCCATATAAGGGGTAAGTACAGTTTTAGGAGGTGCAAAAGAGACTAAGAAGAATCATCTGTTTCTTTCAAACGTGTACCACAAAAAGACAATAGCTTTTTCTAGAGTCCTCTGGTGGCCCTCTGGCAGCCCTCTGCTGGTCCTCAATAACTTTAGGGTAACTACTGTTGCTTTAGGCAAGGAGAGGGAGCACACCGGTAGGATGCAAGCTGCACCAGAACTACACAGGCCACCTCTGCATCCACCGGGCTCAACCTCTCTGACAGCGTCCAAGCATTATCAGTGCTGCCTGTTTCATGCCTCAGTTGTGTGGCTTCTAGCCATCACACTCCAAGTATTCAGTATAAACTCAACCTGAGGTCCCTCAAAGAACTTGCAAAGGGTCCCCTGCATTTGATGATGATGCAAGATGACACTACGCTCTGGCCGGTGGCCAGTGGAGCGACAAGTACATTGGGTAGTTACCCCAGGCAGAGAGAAGATGCAAGGAGAGGTGCGGAGAGAAGCACAAGGAGACTGGTTGACGCTGTGAGCAATGTAAGTTCAAGTGATGGGCTCACATACACAATTGATTGCCTTTTGCTCACCATCTTTTTCGTTGAAAACTCCCCCCATTCCCTGTGAGCTGCGAGCTGCATGCTGCATGTGAATTGTGATGAGCAGTGCAGGGACATCACAAGAGTTGTGGGCAAGCCTGGTGTTAATGACTCAAGTGTCTTGAGTTCAGGTGGCGTTATAGCCTGCTGGCCTACTTTTGCTAGCCACTGTACTCGTCACTCTCCTCCGCAGCAGGGGCTCCACTCCGGCCTCGGCCCTCCCCAAGCCTGTGCCTCTCGTCTTCCAGCACCACTGTTATGTGGCCCCAGTAATTTAAAATCTAAATGAAAGGCAAGTGCGCCTAAGTTAAGAGTAAGAGCAGTTGACAACTGTTAAGGCCATGTATCCAGTAGGCAGTACAACTATACCCATACATGCTTCTAGTAATCTGTGATGTCTGCTTCATGTTCCTCCTTTAGACTTTTCCCGGAACTTATCACGCAAACAGACAGTGTGCTAAACCTGTAATCCATCCGACTGGCTGACCCAATCTCAGCATTTTATTGACGTGCTAGTACTTATTCTGTGTGACTAGTCAGGTACTGATAGCTGAACTCAGGACACAAGGACGTACAGTGAACAATTTTATCTGCTCTGTTGCTCCCATCCCTCACGTGGCGAGTAAAAATTGCAGACTGAAGTAGTATTAGTTATCCCTAGTAACTATAACTCATACCGTAGGGTAACTATAACACACGCCCTCACCAGGAACTGCTAATTACCCCACATTTTACATCACTAATGACATCTTTTATGACATCATTGATAATATCAGTGCGCTATTTGCAATTAAACTATTGATAACAAAACTTTGCACGTTGGCGCCATGAGTTATAGTTTCCTTAGGGCACAAGTTAAAGTTACTTGAGATAACTCTAAATATAACTTGTTAAGTTTTGTGGATTTTTGAGTTCAAAATATTTTGTTGTTACTGAAAATTTCACCTAACCATAGTGGTAATTTAACCTTTTTTTTTTCTTTTTCTTTTTTTTTTGTGAATATATGTGTGACCTGGCTGTTGGCACTGGTTAGTTATAGACTGGACCATTTTTCTAAGGAAAAGCACCTTTTGATTTGCTTATAACTTTGGAGTTGTTTGACAAAAATTTCACAAAAAAATCTCATCCACCTCCGCTCCTTCCTGAAAGTTTCAGGGTGGTCCGTCAAGCAGAGTTTGTGAAAAAGGGAGGGTCTGAAATGCAGTTTCCCCATTTATTATTCTTTAGGGAAATTAGACACAGCTACAGACCAAATGGCTGGATGAAATTACAGCAAGTTTGACAGAAAGCTAGATCTTGAGCCAGAAAGTGTGATTTATGTGATGTGGTATAAATCCATTCAATAGTTTTTGGGATATTAAAGTGTAACTTTTACGTATATTGCACGCCTGAAAGGATCTGTAGGCCCAGAAAATCTAAAGATAAGAAATGCTTGGTGGCCACAACATCAAAAAAGATGTTGCAGCAGCTATTTTAGGAGTCCAGGAGTCAGTCGCCTGGTCTGTTCAGAGTTTTAAAAAGATATAGAGTGGCAGGGTAAGGATACTCGACTACCTTACATGCTTTAGGGGAAGGGAGGGGAGAATCACAAAGGAACTCCCTCTGGGGGCAAATATATATATATTTGTAATAGTACCAGAGATTCGCTGACATTTTTTTTTTTTTTAAAGAGTGGGTTGGCACTATTTTGAAATATAACCTCCCACACCGGGTAGGGCAGGGCCCCAACAGGTTGGCGCAATAACAAATTAAGGGGAATAGGGTGTGACACACCATGCTCAAGCTGTTCCAAGGAATCAGGGATCCCATTCTCCAGTTATCATATGAATGTTATGAGGTAGGGGGGGTGCAACTTTAATTCTTCTTGACCCAAACTTCAGGGCAAATTTTATTATCATCGGATGGTGGGAGCCTGGCCCCCTCTACTGACTATTTTAAGGCCCCTGGGACTACATCTTTCAGGGCCAAATTCCTTCTAATGGGGAGGCGGTCTGCTGCCCCTATTCAGATGTGAGGGTACTCCTTGATAACCCAATTCCCCGGTGCCTGCCATATGTATTTTGGAAGGGGCATGTTATGGCCCTAGAGACCCCCAACTCTTAGTGCTGACTCAATGTTGGTGTGGAACCATCCCCCAGGACACAGTTCCCTGACCACCAGAGCACGGGCACGTTGGATTTTAGTGCTCCCACTGGGCAGGAGCAGCAGAAATGCTTCTGTCCAATGGGAGCACAAATCTTTCTCCCTGCTCGTGCTTTGGTGGGGAAGGAAACACATATTTGCTCCTGCCCAGGGGGAGCCCAAAGAAAAGCTCCTAGTGCCAGGAGAGAGAAAGGCCACCCAGAATCTGTGCAGATGCGGTGCCTGCAGGGCTGCGAGGCAATTGATTGGAATGGGCACCACCAAGAAATTTTTTTAATATTGTGTACGGCTTTAAGGAGCACAGCAGCCCTCCTCACAACATTTTAAAATAATCTGGTATCTCCTGGGTCATTCAGTCTATGACCCCAGGAGAGCTTACAACTATTTTCAAAGTACTCCAAGCTGGAGCTGTTTTTTTCTCAGCTGGAGGGCATGGCCCCTTCGTGGTTGGTTCTGTGTCTTCACTTTGTGACTTGAAAATAAAATAAAAAAAAGAGTAAAAGACATTTAAGTTTTTGTAAATGCTTTATTGAAAATATTTTGTGATAATCACTCTTATTAAACGGTTAAACATTCCAATATGTGCATTTATAAAATATACATTTGATTGTAGTTTTTGCTGACTTTTTGACAAAGTCAATAGGTCTGCCTTACAAATGTTGCTCAGCCTCTGGTAAAACCAATAAAACCAACTGGCTATAATAGTTCTGGTGTTCTGACCCTTTGGCAAAGCCAGTAACAGGGTGTGATATATAGTTGCTTTAGGACATGAGTTATAGTTACTTCAGATAGCAATAACTGTTGAATATCTGTGGTTTTGTTAGGTGAAAATGTCAATTAAAATACTGTTTAAACTAACTGAAGCGTCCCTTTAACCTTAGCTTTTCAGCGAATTTCTAAGGTTTTTATATGTAAAGTTGCAGTACAACTCTTAACTAGAACGTCACTTTAACCTTTTGTGTTTTGTGTTTTCAGTGAATTTATATATTTTTTACGTAAAGTAAGATGTCCTTTGCCGTGCCAGATGTGTAGCTGGGCACTTAAGTCCTCGCTTCTGTGCATGTCTGACTATCTCATGTAACAATATAAGGGGTGTCATTTTAAGTAAGACGGACCTGCTGGCTTTGCCAAAATAAGGTTAGAAGACCAAAAGAGCAGCAGTCCTATTGGCTTTACTAAGGTGTCAGCACAAGTCAAAAAGTCACCAATAACGATATTCAAATGCATTTTTTATAATTTGACACATTACAATGTTTAATAATAGTTACTGTCACAAAATATTTGCAATAAAGCCCTTAAAAATAAGCATTAAACATGTCATGGAGTCTTTGTTTAACATTTTTCATGCTACAGAGCGCAGCCATAGAGCAAACCTCAAGGGGCTTGTGCAGTCCAGCTGAAGAGCATAAAGCTTCAGCTCGAAGTGATTTAAAAAATATGGTAACCTATCTTGGGTTAATGAATTTAATGACCCAGGAGATGTACAGTTTTTTTTTTTATATTACTGGCGGGGGGGGGGAGACTGCTATATTTCATTCACTCCTCCACAACATGAAAAATGTTTGGTAGTGGCTGTGCTCCTTCTAGGGGCACCACCAGGATCCAAATATTTAACTAAAAACCCGTGCAGGGCAATATGGGGCACTCCTTTCTTTGAACAATGAGTAAGAAATGAGTGGCTCCTGCACTCTTTTATTATTATTTTTTTTGTATTTTTCTTCATGGATCTTCCGAATGACCCTCTTCATGCCAGCTCCTCCGCTAGCACCCTGAAAGGAGAGGCTCAATTGCCTTTTTACCTGCTGGTGCCCCAGAGCCCCAAAACCCCCGAAGCCCTACCGGTTTCCCTTCCAGCACCCATTTTCGTTGCAGCAGGATCTGGCTATTACTTTGTTCCCACCTGGGCAGGAGCAGCTTTTCTCTGTGCTTCCACTGAGTGGGAGTAAAGGTATGTTCACTGCCCAGGAGAGTAGAGGCACGAAAATCTATTTCTATTTCCTGCCTCATTCCCCTGGGTAGGGGGTCCCAGGGACATTGCTGCCTTCCTCCTCTAGGAATGGAGTTCCCCGGAACCTAGGATGCCTCAGGATGGGCACCCCCACACCCATTTCAAGAAAAAGGCATTAACCCTACGGAATAGAATCTCCAGGATATAAAAGTGGTTTAGGGAGAGTGCATGCTCCGCCTCCCCTAAAAAGAAAATCGCCCAAGGATACAGGGTCCTCAGGCCTAAAAATGCCTCTGGGAGTGGGGCCACACACCCCCTCCCCAAAATAATCTGTGTGTTGAACCCCAGGGCCTGGCTGCCCTGGGGGAGGGGGCATAAAATTAAAAACAATGGAAGTCTGTCCTTTTTGTCCGCTACCGCACATCCATAGTACCACAACAAAAAACAAAAAAAGAGTTATGTTTTTGGCCCATGTGGTGTGGGGACTGGGGGGCCTGGGACACCCAGCTTCCATGCCTAATGGGGCAGGCTATGCCTACTCTGACGTGCTTACTTTCTTTTATTTTTTTTTACAGGACAGACGACTGAGTCTCTGAATCCCAAAATGGCAGCCGCTTCATCTTTGTTGATGTGTTACCAAGCTGCCAATTAGATCTTATCTCTTTATCTGTTTGTTCTCCTGTGGTGTGATAAAATATACAATTTGACCCTAAATTTGTCAAAAACTTCTGAACAAATTTACACCAAAATACAAGCTTTCTGTGTAAAAAATACATCTTTCTTCAAGATCTGGTTTAGTTCTGGTCGTCCATTTTAACTGTAGCTTTGTCTAATTTTTCTATGGAAAATTGCATAAGGAAAACGCATTCTCAGCCCCCATTTGACGGATCACCCTGAAACTCTTAAGGAAGGAACTCATGTGGATTAACTTTTTGTTAGCAAAGTTTTGTGAAGATTTGTCAAACAATTCCAAAGTCCTAAGCAAAACAAAAAAATATTTTCTGTACTGTAGTCCTAACTGGCTTGACGGCAATCTGTCTCTGAAACATTACATAACTGGTCTGAATGCTGTTTTGGCGTTGAGGTGCTTCAATAAAGTGTTATGGCCTCTTCTGTCCTACACTCAGCAAAACGTTGTACAACCCCTTCAGCTGCTTTTTACTCTACATACCATATCATCTTTATTCTCTGCTGATCTAAGATGCCTTCTGGGGACATATTAGCTGAACTTAAATTGATTGAAAATTGCCCAGTCTCGGGTAAGGCCCTATGTGCCACGCAGAGAAAGCCTTAAACAGGGAGCGTTTTTGGATTGGTAGCTAATGTAAGCTCCTCAGTACCTGAGAAATAGCTTGATTTTTAGGAATTACCAATGCCAGTCTAGCTTCTGCATTTTTCCTACAAACAAGTCATGAACACAATGCCTGGGTAAATCCCAAATATAAGGGGTCACCATAGTTTGAGCGAGAAGTGAACAATGCTTGGATGACTGGTTTGCATGGAAACAGAGAAATAGAGGGAAAATAATTCTCAGCATTCTAATGATGCAGTCACTTGGTTTATCTGAGCCTTATAGGGCAGATCTTTATTGAAAATTACTCTTAAGTTATGTACACAATCAACTGGTTAAGGCATTGTTCCTAATTCAGAAAGCTACCATATGTCTGGCCAGATATTTGGTGAATGACCAAATATTAGGATCTCTATCTTCGCTTCATTAAGTCCCAAACAGTTTGTTTTCATCCAAAAGTCTACCTCTCATGGAATCCTGAACATTTTCTGCTGTGGCTAATTGATCTTTTGAATATTAATCACTATTTGTGCATCTCCTGCATAGGATGATACTGTGAAACCATTCAATTGCACCAATTCAATCAGTTTAACAATATAAATATCAAACAGTGTTCGACTAAGTGAAAGATCCTGTGGCACACCACACGTGAGGGAAAATGGTTGCAATCCAAATGGTTTGTAAGCCACAGTTTATATTCTCCTATCAAGAAGGAGGTAAGAAGCCTAACGTTCCTTTTCTTAATGCTCATCGGTGAAATTAGAGCCACTAAAAGAGATCCGGCCAAAAAGTTTTTGGAGAGATCTATTAATATAAGGATCCTAGAGCCTACAAGGTCTAAAATGCCTCGGTCATACACGACTGAAACCAGCATTGACTTCGGTCATCTGAGCTTTCTTGAAGCCAGCTTGAGAACTATTTAGTAGACTGCAGTTTTTAGTTCAGGAAAAGGGTGAGGCTGAGGCCTAAACCACAACCAGAGCTGGTTCCAGCTGTTGCACAGCCTACTTTTAAGGTAATATTTGAGTGACTATACTCTTTCTTTATTTAGAGTGAATTTGATGTCATTCATATTAATTGCTAATATTGTATCATTATGGAAGGAAAAATTTGCATGTTATGAATAACAAACATAACTTTTCCACCACCAGTAAAGTAAAAAAATTTAGATTCCACTGAACCTTCTTTATCTATTATAAGTCAAGCGCAAGAGGTGGAGAATGCCAATAGGTGCTCGCGCATCAGCGACAAGTATATCAGCTGTGAGATCAGAAAGTAATCATTTAAGTGAACAATATAGTAGTGGGTGCCAGGCTAGCCAAAACACCTGCCACCACAGGTGTTGGAGGGCCACACACTGAGGAGTGGGTGGTTGCCTGTATAACAAAAGAAGAGTGGTCAGGGCACACCCGTATTGTAGATCCAGATAATGTTCAGAAATTAAGTAGATGTCCGGTCTGGGACGATGATGTATAGGAATTTATTGTAGATGCAAGTAGGTAGTTCAAATCCCAATCACAAAGATTGCGTTGTACAAAATGTCCATGTATCCAGAAAGCTAGATGGTAATAAATGGTCAGAGTTACAATAGGATGATCACATGTAACAAGAAGTCCATATAGCAAAAAAGCCGATCACATGTAACAATAAGTCCATGGAGAAAAACAGCCAACACGTGTTTCGTCTTCAAGACTTTGTCAAGGCTGTGAAAACATAGATGAACAGTACATACAGGTCGGTCAAGTAGAATTGTACAAGGCGTAATCAAACATCTAAACCCTTTGTGAAAGAGGTGAAAAAAGGGAACCAGAGAATATGTGCAATAGTGTTTGGCACCATAACGTGAATAATACGTGGGGATGCGCATAGTAGGTGTGAAGAAAGAAAGAACAAAAGAGTACCAAGAGGGTCTCATAAGCAACTGATCAAATAAAGTTTACAAAGGAGGACGGCCAAGTTGACCTAGAGTAGGATAACTAGGCAAACATGTGAGGTAATATTATCATGGATGTGAATCCAAAGTGGGACAAAGTGCACGTGCATTTTATTGTAGAAAAAATAATTCCAATAGTGAACAAAAAGGAGTGCTAAGATGTGGGAAAGAGTGCATACAAAATATAAAGGTAAAATACCTTCCGAAGTGTAGAACATATATAAAGATACGGTTGAACCATACAACGTACTGCTGGTGGTCACAAATCTCTTAGGAGAAGTCAAATAGTGCTGGAGAGATGGATGCTGGCCCTGAAAAGCCTGGGGTGTAAAGAGCAATAGCATAAGTTTGTGCCTAGTGGGTAATGTGCGAGCAAATACACGTTTAGCTAAAGTAGTAGTGTCCCCCTAAAATGGGCATCAGGGGAGAGCTAAGTAAATGCCCAGATATGGAGTAAAAGTAAAAGTTGTTAGATATTGCAAAGTATATCGCTGTAGCTCAAAAGCTCGGCAAATGGTGTAAATAAGCAGGAGCCTGCTTCAAAGGAGCTCTACGTAAAAAGTAACAATCGGAAAGGTCAAAGTGCCTGTATAAATAAATTCTGTTGTTTAAAAACCTTCCGAGAAGCGGAACATAGAGAAAGTAAATAAAGTGGGCAGTAGAAGACGGCGTGTAAAATGCGGCGCTCTGTAAAATTCAGAAACCGGTATGTAACATGGTGTCTGTGCAGAGACCGCGGGTTTTACCTGTTTAAACCCACGCCAGTACCCCGTAAGGGGGATCTGGTAGTGAAGCAGAGAAGCAACGGCATATATAACTCGGCGTTCTGTAGCTTTCAGCAACCAGTATGAAAAATGGTGTCTGTGAAGGGACCGGAGGTTCTGCACGTATAGACCTGCGCCGGTTAACCGTAAGGGGGAGCAGGTCGTGAAGCAAAAAAGCAACGCTGGTAGTGTCTTACATCAGAGTTCTTGTAAACACCACCCGTGCCGGTTGCGTCGGGATTCAGCAGTGTGTTATGACTGCGTGCGTGTTAGCACTTTTAAAGGCTGAGACCGGTTGGGAAGAGCAAAGTGAAAATAAAGAAAGGACTTAAAGTGGACGGAGAGGAGCTTAAGAGGCCCAAGGTGGGGGCCATTTTAAGACGGAGTGAACCATCATATAGATTAATGCTATGAGCAGAAAATACGAAACCAAAAGAGGTGTAGCGGTCAGACGTGAAAGTAGTGCCAATGAGTACAAAGGATCAAATGTATTCTGTAAGCAATACAACAATATAAATGTTTAGAACAATGCAACAATAGCAGTGGAAATAACTGCAAACAAATTGTATACACATGTAAAGCAAGGAACATGATCAAGGCAAAGATGAATAGGGTAACAAACGCATCTTGTAAGTCAAATAACTTTCTTGCAGTGGACTAAAACAGTAATTGCTGGCCAATAACACATATAAACATATACCTTGGTGTATATAGTGTATGGTGGTGAGTGTTGTGTTGAGCATCGTGTTAAAGAAAGGTGTATAGATCTTTGTCGATATTAATGCCCTCATCCACAGCTCTAAGTCTAATAATCCAACTGCTTTCTAGTTGTCTAAGCCGTAGCGTTTTATTGCCCCCTCTGGGTAGTGAGTTCACTGTATCAATACCATGTATACTAATGCCCAGTATCTCTTGCTGCCCATGCTTGGCATTGTAGTGTACTGCAAAGGGATAGTTGACATTATTGTTGTGGATGGCCCTGATGTGTTCTTGTAGTCCCTTCTTAAGTGGTCGGATGGTGCTACCCACATAGATGAGACTACAAGTGCAGACTATGCAGTAAACCACAAATTTGGTGTTACAGTTGATGAATTTATTAATCTTGTAAGTAACTGGCGAGTTGTATTGAAACTTGGTAAGCTTATCTTTGATGAAGCAGCACATATTACAATGTCCACATTTGTAGGATCCCTGTGGAGCTGTTGGTAACCAAGTCTCTATTTGTTCAGGTGGAAGAAAACTGTGACACAAGTGATTTCAAAGGGCAGGTCCCCTGCTGTACGTAATGTTTGGTTTGGGAGGGAGGCTCGTTTTAAGAAATCCATCCGCTAAGAGGAAGGGCCAATGTTTATGAAGAATCTTATATATGTTCGAACTAAGTGCATTGTAGGGCGTAATGAAGGATGGAGGTCTAGGTAAGTCACTCTTTTTGGTGGATGCAACCAAGGGATCTGATCTTTTAACATGGCCTATTCTATTGTTGGCTCGTGATAACGTGTCAGGTGAGTAGCCCCTCCGTAAGAATCGTGTGTTCATTACTTTAGATTCATCATGGAAGACTGAATCTTCACTGCAGTTTCTCCTGATCCTGGTGAGCTCTCCATATGGTATAGCCTTGATTTGAGAGGCTGGGTGTGAGCTGCTTGCATGTAAGATGGCATTACATGCTGTGGGTTTTCTGTATAGTTTAGAGCAGATTTTGTCGCCTTTGATGTAAAGTGTCAGGTCCAGGAAATTGACATGTGACGTGCTGTGTTCCCCAGTGAAGGTGATGTTATAGGAGTTGGTGTTGAGATGTTGTAAAAAAAGGTCAAATGTATCCAAGCTCCCTGACCAAAAAAGGAGGACGTCATCAATGTACCTGGCCCAGTACAGTATGTGTTGAGTCAAGTCAGGTGGGCACTCTCTCCATATATGTAGCCATTCAAAGAAGCCCATGTACAGATTTGCAAAAGAGGGGGAAAATTTTGTCCCCATTGCTACACCTTGGATCTGTTTAAACCATGTGCCTTCATGGACAAAAAAATTATTATCCAAAACCAGTTCTATCAAATCTAGAAGCATGTTGGAGTGTTCTAGGAATGATGCTTCACGTGTATCTAAAAAGTGCTGAACAGCAAGAAGGCCCTTGTCTCTTGGTATGCAAGTGTAAAGTGAAGTTACGTCTAAAGTCGCTAGGATATGTCCATCTGTCCAATCAAAGTCGCTAAGTTTGTTGAGCAAATCCTTCGTGTCTCCGATGAAGGAAGGAAGGTTGCCGACCAAAGGTTGTAAGAACAGGTCAATGTATTCGGAAATTCTTTCTGTTGGGGAGCCAATTCCTGAAATAATGGGTCTCCCTGGCAGAAAGGGACCTAGTTTGTGTATTTTGGGTAAAATGTAGATGTATGGGGAGGTGGGGGTGGTATTGTACATGTATTTAAATTCCAGATCAGTGAGGAGACACTTGTCCTTCCACATTGATAGTATATGCAATATGTGTTCATTGGCTTTGGCCAATGGGTTGTATGACAGGGCAGTCAGTATGCAGTGGCATCATTTAATTGCCGGTCAATTTCCTTGATGTAATCTGATCTGTTCATGATAACAATGTTTCCCACTTTGTCAGCTTCCTTAATGATAATATCCTTATTCTAAGCAAGGGAGTGTAGGGCTTCTCTCTCAGGGATGGTGATATTATGTGTGATGTTTTTATGTCCTGAACAATATAGATCCTCAAGTTGATAAAAGTCAGCCGTAACTCGCTTATAAAAAATTTCAATGACGTTATCGCTTCCTAGGTTGGGAGTGAATTTAGAGGAGGTTTCGAGATCACTGTCAAGGTGTGCATATGGATCAATGTTTAAGTCAGATGTGATCTCTGAGAAAGATGGAGGTAAGTCCGAGGAGGACTCTAGGGAGAGAAGGGTCTGAATGTCTTTCACGTCTTTGATGGTGATGTTACTGTTAGGACAAGACTCAGGAGCAGGTAAGTTCGTCTGCGCAGGTCTGCCTTCAAAACATTTTCCAAGTTTGCATTTGCGAATGAATTTGAAGAGATTTATATGTAGTTCACTGAAGTTAGGTAAAGACGATGGCACAAAACCCAAACCTTTGCTCAAGATATTTATTTGTTGCATGTTCAATTCAATGTTCGTTAAGTTAACAATAGAAATCTCATCATTGGTACTCAATTTGGAGTGAGTCATTTCGGATTGCGGGTTGTGGACCTCGTGGTGACCCCTTTTCTTTGTTATGTCTGTATGCCTTTCTCTTGCCTCTTCTAATGGGTTGGTATGAGATTCCTCTCTTATTCGGTTGAATATCTGGCCCTTTCTGTATCTTTCTAATTCCACTAAAAAAGGAGACTTGTGGTTGGATGGAATTGTGGATTGTCGTGTAGTGATGCAAATGTCACTTCCACTGATACTGGAAGTACTAGAGAGGTCTGTCTCACTTGTAGAGTAGGTGGAGGTGGCCCCTTTATTAGGTGGGTGGGAAGAGGTGTCTTGTCTGTCCAGTTTAATGTTATCAAATTTGCGCGAGTAAGTAAATACTCTCCCATTTTTGTAGTCCCCATCATCCCTCTTAAGTTTGCGTATTTTTTTCTCTTTATTGTATTCTTGGTGTTTGAGTAGTACTTCCTTAAGAATTCTATAAGTTTTTTCTTTGGCTTCAGGTAAGTTAATCTCTTTAATTTATTTTTCCAAAGTGAGGATTTCCTCAATAAGTTTCTCTCTCTTGGCACGAGCATCCCTGATTAATATGTCCATCATGCCAAAGGAGGAGGTAACTAAAAGGTGTTCCCACTCTTTTAGGAGTTCAGGACTAAGATCTTCAAATGAAGGGAATAGAATAACACGTAAACCCCTGGGAATTTGTTTGTTGTCGATATATTTTTGTAAGATGGTGTAGCCCCACCATCTTGAGAGCTCTTGTTTTTTTTTAGACGTTCTAGTTTTACAAATTTCGTTTTCAAACCCTCTTGTTTGTTGGGTAAGTTATGAGTAGAAGGAAGGCTAGTGCCTGTTTGAAACATTTCCTCAAGAAGCGCATTCCTGTTGTCATCAAATGTGCCCATGTTGTGTCAGTAAACAATATGAAAATGCAACAAAGATAATACACACGTAATATAAATGTAAACAACAGTAAATCAATCAGAATGTTGAGTGCTGAGCCGGCATCAATAGAGTAAGTCAAGCGCAAGAGGTGGAGAATACCAACAGGTGCTCGCACATCAGCAACAAGTATATCAGCTGTGAGATCAGAAAGTAATCATTTAAGTGAACAATATAGTAGTGGGTGCCAGGCTAGCAAAAACACCTGCCACCACAGGTGTTTGAGGGCCACACACTGAGGAGTGGGTGGTTGCCTGTATAACAAAAGAAGAGTGGTCAGGGCACACCCGTATTGTAGATCCAGATAATGTTCAGAAATTAAGTAGATGTCCGGTCTGGGACGATGATGTATAGGAATTTATTGTACATGTAGATGCAAGTAGGTAGTTCAAATCCCAATCACAAAGATTGCGTTGTACAAAATGTCCATGTATCCAGAAAGCTAGATGGTAATAAATGGTCAGAGTTACAATAGGATGATCACATGTAACAAGAAGTCCATATAGCAAAAAAGCCGATCACATGTAACAATAAGTCCATGGAGAAAAACAGCCAACACGTGTTTCGTCTTCAAGACTTTGTCAAGGCTGTGAAAACACAGATGAACAGTACATACAGGACGGTCAAGTAGAATTGCACAAGGCGTAATCAGACATCTAAATCCTTTGTGAAAGAGGTGAAAAAAGGGAACCAGAGAATATGTGCAATAGTGTTTGGCACCATAACGTGAATAACACGTGGGGATGCGCATAGTAGGTGTGAAGAAAGAAAGAACAAAAGAGTACCAAGAGGGTCTCATAAGCAACTGATCAAATCAAGTTTACAAAGTGCTAAGTGCTAACACGCATGCAGTCATAACACACTGCTGAATCCCGACGCGACCGGCACGGGTGGTGTTTACAAGAACTCCGAGGTAAGACACTACCAGCGTTGGTTTTTTGCTTCACGACCTGCTCCCCCTTACGGTTAACCGGCACAGACACCATTTTTCATACTGGTTGCTAAATGCTACAGAACGCGCGTTATATACGCCGTTGCTTCTCTGCTTCACTACCAGATCCCCCTTACGGGGTACTGGCGTGGGTTTACACAGGTAAAACCTGCGGTTTCTACACAGACACCATGTTACATACCGGTTTCTGAATTTTACAGAGCGCCGCATTTTACACGCCGTCTTCTACCCCCCACTTTATTTACTTTCTCTACGTTCCGCTTCTCGGAAGGTTTTTAAATGACAGAATTGATTTATACTGGCACTTTGACCTTTCCGGTCGTTACTTTTTACGTAGAGCTCCTTTGAAGCAGGCTCTGGCTTATTTACACCATTTGCCGAGCTTTTGAGCTACAGCGATATACTTTGCAATATCTAACAACTTTTACTTTTACTCCATATCTGGGCATTTACTTAGCTCTCCCCTGATGCCCATTTTAGGGGGACACTACTACTTTAGCTAACCGTGTATTTGCTTGCAAATTACCCACTAGACACTAACGTATGCTATTGCTCTTTATACCCCAGGCTTATCAGGGCCAGCATCCATCTCTCCAGCACTATTTGACTTCTCCTAAGAGATTTATGACCACCAGCAGTACGTTGTGTGGTTCAACCGTATCTTTATATATGTTCTACACTTCGGAAGGTATTTTACCTTTATATTTTTTATGCACACTTTTTATGAACTCTTACCCACATCTTAGCTCTCCTTTTTGTTCACTATTGGAATTATTTTTTCTACAATAAAATGCACGTGCACTTTGGCCCACTTTGGAGTCACATCCATGATTATATTACCTTACATGATTGCCTAGTTATCCTACTCTAGGACAACTTGTCCGTCCTCTTTTGTAAACTTGATTTGATCAGTTGCTTATGAGACCCTCTTGGTACTCTTTTGTCCTTTCTTTCTTCACACCTACTATGCGCATCCCCACATATTATTCACGTTATGGTGCCAAACACTATTGCACATATTCTCTGGTTCCCTTTTTTCACCTCTTTCACAAAGGATTTAGATGTCTGATTACGCCTTGTACAATTCTACTTGACCGACCTGTATGTACTGTTCATCTATGTTTTCACAGCCTTGACAAAGTCTTGAAGACGAAACACGTGTTGGCTGTTTTTCTCTATGGACTTATTGTTACATGTGATCGGCTTTTTTGCTATATGGACTTCTTGTTACATGTGATCATCCTATTGTAACTCTCACCATTTATTACCATCTGGCTTTCTGGATACATGGAAATTTTGTACAACGCAATCTTTGTGATTGGGATTTGAACTACCTACTTGCATCTACAATAAATTCCTATACATCATCTTCCCAGACCGGACATCTACTTAATTCCTGAACATTATCTGGATCTACAATATGGGTGTGCCCTGGCCACTCTTCCTTCTTTATCTATTATTTTAGAAGAATTACAAGCAGAATGCTCTAATACAGATAGCATTGCGTCAGAAATTAAAAATATGCACAAGAATATGGCTAGCCTCTGAATGAAAGTTTCTGACAATACAATTAAAATCCAAGATAACAAAGCACAATTTGACAGTTTAACAACTTTTAGTGCAAAAATTATCATAAGAATAGTCTATTACTTGATTTAGAAAACCTCAATAGAGAATATAACCCATGCATTTTTAATTTGCCACAAGACATTGAAGACAAAGATTGCAGGAAGTACTTGGAAGCCTTGTCAGTTTGTCTTTTACATGTAAAATTCTCTGAAAAATTCAAAATTGACAAAGCATTAGAATACTATACCATGTCAAGTGATCTTTAAAGTTCTAAGGGCCATATGTATGAAATTTCGGATTTGTGACCCGCAAAGTGCGAGTCAGAGCAACTCGCAATTTATGAGTCACAAATCCGAATGTAGGATGGTGTCCATGACACCATCTGCGATTCGCAAGGGGGTCGCAAATGCCCTCCTCATGAATAATCATGAGGTGGGTCACAATTTGTGACCTCCTTGTGAATGGCAGCCCTCACAGGGATGGTGGGCTGCTGCGGACAGAAGACCACCATGTCTGTGACTGCTTTTCAATAAAGCAGGTTTTTTTTTTGTAATGCAGCCCGTTTTCCTTAAAGGAAAACGAGATGCATTACAAAAACAAAAAATGAAACGTTTTTGTTTCATTTTTTAAGAGCAGGCAGTGGTCCACAGGACCACTGCCTGCTCTGGAAAAATGTTTACAGTGACATTCACAACTGGGAAGGGGTCCCATAGGGACCCCTTCCCTTTTGCGAATGGGTTAGCACCCATCTGAAATGGGTACAAACTCCGATTGGTTTGCGACCGCGTTCGCGGTCACAAAACAATCCTACATTGCACTGCGAGTCGCAATTAGGAAGGGAACACCCCTTCCTAATTGTGAGCCGCAAACCCATTTTGCAATTTGGTAACCACGTTACCGAATTGCAAAAATGGGTTTGTGCATCGCAATGTGCTTTTTGTACGTCGCAAACAATGAAATTCGCTGTTTGCGACGTGCAAAAAGCTACCTACATGTTGCCCTAAGTCACTATCGTCTTGTAATGATCCGGAAAGCAGCAAGAGAGATTCCAACATTAATGGTCAATGGAAATAAACTTTTCATACATCAAGATTTCGCCAAGGAAACTGCTAAAATATGCAAAGAATCTTCGGCCACAACTAAGAAGCTGTGGTTTTAAATATGACCTTTTTGATCCATCTATTATGAGAGTCTGGAAAGATGGTATTTCAAGATCTTTTCAACACGCTGAAGATTAACGTGCCATTTTGGATCACCACTCTCCATGAAAAGCAGTGATACCTCTTCTTAATTCTAACAAAGGAATTTTATTATTTTTAAACTATTGCCCGATTTTATGTATAAGGGCATTTGTTACACAGGAAAATCATTCATATGCGTGAGCACGATTCTGAAATACCTTTTATGTTTCTATGTTGTCTTTTTTATGTTTGTATATTTCTTCCCCTTTTCTCCTTTCGTCTATCTTTAGTTCCTACTCCTCAATCCTATAGAGTATAATGTATCTTCCTCTTTACTGCATTTTCTATTTGCTATATATGAATAGTGTTAATAGATTCAATGTTAGTTTTACGACAACCCATTAAAAGAACTAAAGTTTTCAATTATTTAGCAAGACATAAAACAGACATTTGTCTACTCCAGGAAACTCACATATGTGATGCAGTTTTATTGTATATGAATAAAAAATGGGTTGGTAATATTATTTCTTTCCCTGAGGTTAACAAAAATAATGGTGGTGCTATTCTTTTTCCAAAAAAAGTTAAATATTCAAATACTTAACAATTGTACTGATATTGATGGTTGATATATCATAGTGAAAAATAAAATCAATACTTTCATTTTTCATATAATTACTGTTTATGGTCCAACAAATGATGATCCTAAGTTTTGGTCGCTCTTTACCTCAGAGATGATCAATCTAGGTTTTGCACTGCTAATCATTGGTGGTGACTTTAACCCTATAAGTGACCCTTTATTGGATATATGTTCTCAAACCATTTTCATCACCCAAAGAGAATGTTTTCTTTTTTCTCTAATCCTCGTTCTTGGATTCGGTATTTATTAATTTCCCATCAATTAATCCAGTCTTTTTCTGATACTAAAATTCACAGAATAGATATTTCTGACCATAAACTTATTTCTGGAGTGTTACAACTTAAATCTACTCAACAATTTTATTCTTGCTGGCGTGTGAATGCAAGAATTGTCCTTAATGATAAAAATAAACCAAAAGGTTTGTCAGCAATACAAGACTATTTTTCTTTTAATCAACTAATAATAAAAAATTCTTGCAACCAGACTTGCTTCTGTGCTTGGCTTTATTGTATACATTGACCAAACTGGTTTTATGAAACATAGACATTCAGTAAATAATACTAGATTATTGTTCCATGGAATTAAAAATGCCTCATTGTGATCTTTACCCTCTTGCGCCCTAGCATTAGATGCTGAAAAAGTATTTGAGAAAGTAAATTGGCAGTATCTATTTCATACCCTATCTGTGTTTAATATTGCGTGTTTAAAATTGCCAATTCCTTTATTCCTTTATTCACATGATTTCAGCACTCTACAATGGTCCATCTGCAAGACCTTTCATTTATAGCCAACTATTTAATACATTTTCCATTTTTAGAGGCACCTGTCCCTTATCACCTCTATTTTTTATCCTTGCTATTGAACCGTTACTAATTGTTATTAGAAATTGTGAGGAAATAAAATGTGTTACTGATGATGTTATTAGTAAAACTTCTGCATATGCTGATGATGTATTACAGTAGTAACCCTAACTCACCCTTTCCCCTTAATTAAATCTAATTCATACATACTCCCAAATTTCAGGTTACTCTTTAAACACTAATAAGACAGAGGTTTTTTTCCTTTAAATGTATATTGTACCCATGATATGCTCTGCAATAATGAAATAATATGGCAAAAGGAAAAAGTGAAATATCTTGGTTTTCTATTTTCTAATACCATTAAACAAGTAGTTACATTGAACTGTGATTTTATTGAGAGAAAGTTGAGTGGGGATCATGGAAAGGAGAGAAAATATTTTTGGGGCAACATTGAACTGTGATTATAATTTTAATCATATCAATGATACTTTTCATAAATGGTCCCTTTTTCCATTTATTCTGGTGGTGCAAAGTTGACTCTATTAAAATGATTATTGCCCCAAAAATATTTGTTCTCCTTTCCATGATCCCCACTCAACTTTCTCTCAAGTTCTGTAAAAAGTTGTTTAGATGTATATCTGAATTTATTTGGAAAATTAAGCCACCATGTATACGCTATAACACATTAAAAATCTCAAAATGTAATGGTGGATTTGGATTACCAGTCTTCTTCAATTATCATAGAGGCGTTTATTAAAACAAAACAGTTTTTGGTTTACTAATACAGACTTGAATAACGTTTCAACATAGCTCCTCATTGAACAAAATTTGATTTTACTAGTCCTGTTACTGGCATTACATGCTGTCTTCTAACCCTTTAATAGGAAGATCCTCAGTAGTATAATCTACAAAATGAATATTACAAGATTTAGATTTCATTTTCAAAGCACCTATTTCTAATACCTTAAATATATATTTATGGTAAAAGCCTTTATTAAAATGTAGTCGTAATATAATATTTTAGAAGTATTTGATAAATGCTGGTAGTTTTTTTTTCATTTAAAAGATACTTATCATACCAATCTGTTTAGCCTTTGAAGAACTGCAACAGAAATATTTCCTCTCCACATTACATGTGTTTAAGTATGAACTTCTATGTAATTCCACCCTTGATTTCTTACCTAATTTTCCTGAGAACGTTTTTGATTTAGAAATTTATATTCAAACACTTGCTACCTCTTCTCATGCATTGTCAATGTATTATAAAAATTTGAATGATTTTGAAAGAAATAATTAGATTTTTTTTCTCCACTTTTTGGACTAGTGAATTAGATATATCTATTTTTCAAGATATATTGCGAAAAATATGGTTGAATAATATTTCTGGATATTTACCGGTATCTATATATTAAACTAATTCCTTAATATTATTTATTTATGAACTCTGTTAAAACTGTTTAATGCTAAATTACTAAATTCTCCTAATTGTTGGCTTTGTAATATATGTGCAGGCTTCTTGAAATATATACATATTTAATGTACTATTGAGACAAGCTTTTGAAGGAGGTTTGTGATGTTATTAGAAAAAGTATAAATTCTCAGATAAACTCTCATATAACATATACATTTTGAATGTTCTCTTGTCTCTAAGTTTAGGAAGGAAGTTTGTGATGTTATTACAAAAATGTATACATTCTCAGCTAAACTCTCATATAGCAAGCTGATTTGTAAATCAATTTTACTGTCAGTAAAACTGTCAGATTCGAATAACAAACATGTTGTTTTTTTAATTTCTAATTGGAAAAATGCTTCATTACTATCAATCCATACATGGTTGTCATGGACAATCTTTACCAGAAAAGGAGCGGATTTGACTATGTTGGGTGCCATAAAACAGATGCTTATCAGTCATTTTGGAAACGGATTAATAATTATATAGCAGTATATTTAACCCCTTAGGTGCCAGGGAGGAGCTGGTTACGTCCTCGGCCGAGGACATAACTAGTTCGTCCTGCAACCGGCTGTGGGCCTCCCACCCCCCCGGGCAGGGATGGAATGGGAATCATGTGCCCTTCAACCCCAAATCCCCCTAACTCTCCCCACAGTGACATCTGATGACGTCAACGACCGGTCACGCCCTGACCTCTTCAGAGGTCGCCCCCATTGCGCTGGAATCTCAGCTAACAGCGCGATTGGAAGAAAAAATGCTTTAATTTCTCTTTTGATCGGGGTTGGGGGAGATAGGAGAAGCATGAGAGGAAAGGCTTTTCCTTTACTTTCATGTCTCTCTGAGCATTTCTGCAGCACAATCTTAAAGTGATTGTGCTGCAGAAATGTCCACTACACACCAGGGAGTTTGTTTTTTTCAATGTGAACAATGAAGTGGAGCGACCCCTTGGGCAAGGGTCATTCCCCTGGGAGGCATTATTTTTAAGGCCGTTTCTGCCCCCTTGGGTGCAGATCGGCCTATTTTAATTAGGCCGATTTGCCCCAGGGGGTGCAGAAGCCACTAGGCACCTGGGATAATAAAAAAATAAAAAAAAACTTTTTACATGTAGGGAACGACCCCTTAGGCAAGGGTCACTCCACTGGGGGTCAAATGTATTTTAGGACATTTCTGCCCCCTTTGGGGGCAGATCGACCTATTTTTATTAGGCCAATATGCCCCCAAGGGAGGCAGAAACCACTAGACACCAGTGATTTTTTTTTGTATGACAATTTCGCGAAAGGGGAGAGACCCCTTGGGCAAGGGTCGCTTCCCTAGGGGGGCAAATGTATTTTAGGTCATTTCTGCCCCCAAGGGGGGCAGAGAGGCCTATTTTAATTAGACCGATCTGCCCCCAAGGGCACACAGAAACCACTAGGCACCAGGGATTTATTATTATTATTATTTTCTTTTTTTACAGGTGTGGAGTGACCCCTTAGGCAAGGGTCACTCATCTGGGGGGGGGGCAATTTGATTTTAGGCTATTTCTGCCCGCCTTGGGGGAAGATCAGCCTAATTTTCTTAGGCCAATCTGCCCCTAAGGGGGCAAAAACCACTTAGGCACCAGGGATTGGTGTGTGTGTGTGTTTTGTTTGGGGGGGCGTCGCTCCCCATGGGGGCACATTACTGCTGGCTATTTCTGCCCCCCCTTGGGGGCAGATTGGCCTATTTTTTTAAGGCCCGTCTACCCCTAAAGGGGGGGGGGGGGGGCAGAAAGCCCACTAGGCACTAGGGAAGAATTTTGTTTAAAAAAGAAGATGGTAGATAAATGGGGACAAAGTTGGTCTGCCCACCGGTGAGCAGATGGAGCAATTACCCCCGATACACTCCCAGGGGGAGGAGGGGGGGAGAAAACCTTCTAGATGATAGGGAATTTAAAAATAAATAAATAGTGGAGTGGTGGTTACCAACCAGTATGGGCATGGTTATGCCCCCACCCCAACTGAAGGGGGTAACAGTCTTTCAGGTCTCCCCCCACACACTAAAAGATCTTATCCCAACGGCAAGCAAGAGGACATTTGATTGTTTTGGGTTTTGATTTTACATTTGGGCCATTTTTGTGATGGAACCTTCCGGAATCTGCAGGAATCCACAAAATTCCTACCACCCAGCATTTTCACGTCAAGTGGGGAAGCCTAAATTGATCCCAGGTCTTTTGCTTTTGCATTGTAAAATTCAGCAATTAGATGGGTACCACGTTCCCTGTCACATTTTACATCAGAAAATAATGTTTTGTATTTATTTGTTCCTTTAGGATTTGGTGGCAGACAGAAGCCACATAGAGTCTTAATTCATTGTGGGTTTGAGGATCTCAGAGGACTTTGAGCTGAGCCAGAGAAGGCTCACCCACCTTTATTATATAATGTCAGTTAAGAGGGTATAGAGATAGGAACGATGTGATTTGGTCCTCAAAATATCTGCACCACTCTGTGCCACACCATGTACATGGTTTGCTTCCCATACATTACCTTACACTATACCTGACCCTCACACTGCTGGCATCAATGCATCCTTTGGTCATAACTATGACCATACATTTTAGCCCCTTAAGAAATGTTTGAGATTACCCATGATCTAAAATTGACCTGCTGTTAGACCTGGCCCTCTCTGCTGGGCCTTTTGCCCTCTACTTTTTGCTCATTTAATTTTTGTTGACCTTAAGACTCTGTACACTTTACCACTATTTCCCGGTGCTTGTGCTCACCCCACATAACCTGGTCAAATTGGCTTAAATATATTGGCATCATTAATTATACCTGCAAGTCTCTTGTAGAATGGTATACAATATACCCAGGGCCTGTAAATTAAATGCTGCTAGTGGGCCTGCAGCACTTATTGTACCACCCACATAGGTAATCATTTAAAATGTCCTATGTCTGCCACTGCATCCTAAATGCAGTTTTAAACTGCCATGTCTACTTGGCATTAAACCCCCCTTGCTAAACCTTAAACTCCTCTTTTGTTACATATGTCACCCCTAAGTTATGCCCTAGGTAGCCCATATGGCAGAGTGCTGTGTAATTAAAAAGTTAAACTTGTACCCTTAGGTTTTACATGTATTGGTAGTGAAAAACACCTACATTTGTTTTTCACACCTATGAAGCTTACCCCTCCCATATGATAACATTGGGGATTCCTTGTTATATTTAATGAGCTATAATTTCCAAATGGACGCTGATAGCTATTTCCTGTTTGGTGTCTATCGAATTGTGGCGAAAGGCCCCATTTAACGGTGAAGTCAGATTTTTGATTACAAAAAAATTAATTTTTAGAACGTTGGCATTTTTCTGCCCTTATCCCCTTTGTGCCTACAGCCTGGCCTGGGTCACATGAATGGGTTACCTACCAAACTTTATGAATTCCTCCCAGACAGTCACATAATTGAGGACCTCATTGGGGGCAGAGATGAGCACAGCCTCACTAAGAATTTAAATAGTTTGTGCTCTGCCTTCACACAAAGGGCCTACAACCCTGTATTGTCAATGCAGCTAGCTTGGAGCCAGGATAGGTAGTCAGCAAATTCTGTGCACTTCATAGATCCTTTCCAGAAGCTTCTTCCACATTCCAGAAGAAGGGCACCAGGATATAAAAATAGGACCTTCAGACCTACTCTTCAGTAAACTTCTGATCTGTGGATACTCTGCCAGTAAGAAGGACTGCTGTGCTTCTGGAATGACCTCTACCCTGCTGGATTGCTGCCCTGTTTTTCCTGCTGCTCTGTGACCTTCTGCCCAGGGACCAGATCTACCATTGTCGCAGGACCTCAAGAGTGACTCACAAGGGCTAGTTTGCCGGCCTCCTGTTCTGAGCCACAGATGCACAAAAGGTTTCTTCCATCCTAAACCCGCAAATGGACTCAGCCTTTGTGAGTCCTGCCCATCCAGTGGTTCCCCTCTAGTCCTGGACCCCTGCAAGTGGTGCTAAATGTGCCTTACATAGCTTAAATCAAAAAGTGCCAAGAAACTGTTCTGAGAACAAATAGGAGACCGGGACCAACCTGCTCGCCTCTGTGCCCAAGGTGCTTCGCTTGTTGGATTGACTCCATGGCTTCTTCCACTACATTCTTCTCCGCAGTAGCAAATTTGTTTCAGTGGTCATTTGCCAAAGAAGTATCTGACCTCATAGAACTGACCTCGGCTAAACCCCTCTACCTTGTCTCGCTGGAGATTTTCCACTTCCATTTCAGAAACAGAGCCCGTGCATAGAAATCTTCACCGGGGGTTCGAGTCAAGGCTATCTGGTGATGACTCTCCTTCTTTGGGCACCTCCTGCAGCCTCGCACCACAGAATTTTTAAATCTCAGAACATTTTTCTCCAGAATTTTTCTAAGTCTGAAAGTAAGCACAGACTGGGCCCAACCCACTTCTTGTATCTGCACCCTGCTCCATCACAGTCAGCAATATTTTTCAACTTAATCCAGGTCTTGTATGACTAGATGTCCACGGTTTCTGCTTAAATCTTTTAGATGCTATTTTTCTGTAAAATCTTTAAAAATGTATGACTCCCGTTCTACTGATTGGATTTTTGTCATTTTGGTGTCAACTTCTATTTATTTTTTTTTTTTTTCCACTTTATTACTGTATGTGTGCCGCATAAATACCTTACACGTTGTCTCTAAGTTAAGCTTGACTGCTTTCTGTGCCAAGCTACCTAGGTTTAAGAGCAGGTTAAGTTAGTGGCTTTTGGTGGATCACCCTGCAAGGGATTATGACTGTTGCTTGACCAGGGCTCACACCCCAGTCAACCAACAACCCAATTTCTAACACCCATTTTGTGAGTCAAAAAGTCCACAAGCTGAGTGAAATCCAACACATTATATATATTTCAGACAGAGCAATAGTATCTGTGTTTTCTACCATCCTGAGGTGGAAATGTAATTCCCCTAAGATGGGAAGTACTCCTAGTAAGAATCTCAGTGCTCATGTACAGTCCCCTAGGACCTAGGTCTATAAATAAGGACCTTACAACATTCAGTTCTTGAGAAAAGCGATTGGCCTCACAGTGAGATGATTTGAGTGTACAAATCAAACCTCTGAACTTGTCTTTAAAAATCTTTGCTATACCAATGCCCATCTTATTCATCCAATACTCCCAGATACCCGGCTGGTATTGCCATAACGCTGTCTGGGCCAGCTGAACCATGCAACCCTGTTTTGACTAGAAATGCAATCTCATTTTTATGTATTTGAATATATTCTGTAAATTCAAAGTTGTTTTTAATGAAAGAACAAGTGCTAAGCACATAGTGGCTTTCAAATTATCATTATTGGAACAAACCTGCATAGCTTGAATATTACTAATTGTAGGAGATTCAAAGCAAATGACTTGCTCCCCCTTGGGATTTTAGAAGTGGCAAAACCACATTGCTGACATGCCCATGTCCCACTTCATATGGTTTAGCTTAGAGGTACAAGCTCCAGACTCACCACAATGTTTACGTTTAAGAATGATATCTTGTAAGTATATGACCTGTTGCTTGCTGGTTAGTTTAAAAAGACCAGGGACTGTGGCACTTGGCGTGGTCCAGGCACGGACAGGCATAGTGGGCATGCTTTTAATGGGCTTTTGGCATGGCAGAGCTTAAAATGGTGCACAGGACTGAGATTGACAACTACAATGTGCAACCCTGTAAATTGGCACCTTCGATATCCCTGAGGAGTAATGGCCACCTAATATGATGCACTCTATCCGCAAAAGTAACTGCAGTCTAGAGAACTCAGAATTAGCCTACAAATGTAAAGCACAAATAAGTAATTGGTAAAGTGCCAGTGTACCCAATAAACAAGCCTTGAGCTCATTGCTGTGTGTTCTCAAACATCACTCCATCTCCATCCACTTGACTGACTTGCATTGACTACCATTTGCAAAGTTGGTTAAATTCAAAGTCCTGCTTTGCCTTTCACATCATTGACAATATTGGCCCGACTATCTGCTGCACCACATCCAGCCCTGTATTTATTTATTTATTTATGTATTTGTCATCAGCATTAGCCTTACAATATTTAAAAAAATAATTACAACATTTTACAATTAAATCATCCAGCCCTATACACCCTCTATGGTACTTAGGCCCTTCAACTTTAGGTTAGAATTAGAATAGCCAGACATGGTGCCCGTTTGCTCTGTCTGCACCAAAGTCCTAGTGAGATGGTATGAGACATTGGGTTGTCGATTGAATGGGAGTGAGCCCTGTGCAAGCAACAGGCTCAGTCCCTGTCAGTGTCAACCACAACAGTCACTAAATTAACTTGTGGTTAAACCTCTGCTGTCTTATCACAGATAGGAGCCAAACTTCACCTAAAGGCAATGTGTAAAGTAGTTATGTAGCACACCAAAAGTAATAGAGTGAAAACAAAACATCAGAAAAAATCCACACCCCTTTAGAAACATAGAGTAAATTTTAATAAATTATTTGACACCAAAACAATGAAAATCCGATCAATAGACGTGGAATTATGATTTTTTTTTTAGTTTAAGGTAAAAAAGAAATAGCATCTAAAAGACCACAGCTTCAGCTGTGGACCTTTAGTTACTCAAGACTGGGTCAACATAAAAATATGTGACTGACTGCGATGTAGCGCGGGTCGGATACAAGAAGTGGATTGGGCCCTGTCTGTGCTTATTTTCAATCTTAGAAGAAAGTGTGGAAAAAAGTTCCTAGAAGGTAAAGTTCAGTTAGGCAAGGCTGCAGGTGGTGTCTAAGGAGGGACCGTCGTACTCAGGGAGCCGCTGGACACATTCACAGGGAAGATATGTGTCTTTTGACTTAGTCACATTTTTGGAAGTCGAAAATCTCCAGTGGGAAAAGACAGAAGACTCCAGCCAACACAAGTTCCCTTTGGCAAAGGACTCCGGAACAGGATTTGCTGCTGCAGAGAAGTACATGAGCAGCTATAAATCAGTCTGACCAGCGATGTAACTCTGGCCGATAGATGAGGTTTGTTCCAGTCTTCCCTCTGTTCTCAGAGCAGTTTTTAGCCCAAAAATGTCTGTCTCAAGTTTCAGATTTAGTCTGTCTGGTACCTCTAGGACTACCACAAAGGGTCTAAGACTTGAGAGGCACCACTCTGGGTATCAGGACTCACTCAAGCTGGGTCCAGGTGTGGTTTCAAGATTGTGGGAGCCTCTTATGTCCCTGTGGTTCTTAAAAGGAGCCAGCAAAACTAGTCTCTAGTAGTCCTGGGTTCAGGTGAAAAGGCAGGGCTAAAGCAGCAAGGTAGGCCTCTGAGAGATCAAGGCAGGCTCTAGACAGCAGAGCAGTTCTTCTGGCTGCAGCAAAACTGTCTTGTGGAGTACACAGCAGCAGGCAGCCCTCTAAGAGTCTTTCTGCAGGTCCAGAAAATGAACTGAAGAGTGGGTCTGTGGGCCCATTTTTACACCTGGTGCCTTCTTTAAGGTATAGGAATTTTCTATAGGTTTTGTTTGGAAATGCTTGGGATTTCCTGACTCCAAAGCCCTGGCTGTCTGCAGGGAAAATGCAGTGGTGACAACCCCTTTGGGTGAAGGCAGAGACCAAGCCTAATCAGTTGCAAGTGGGGCTATGTCCAGCTTCTCCCCTCCTCCTCAATCCTGCCAGCAGATGGCCCATTCAGGCATACCTAAACCCTGTCTTGTGTGACTGTTTGGGAGGAATTCACAAAGTCTAACTGCCAACTATACCCACTCATGTGAACTGAGACTGGTGCTGAGACAAATGGCAAAGGACAGAAAAATGACAACTTTCTAATAGTGACATTTTCGAAATTGTAATTTAAAATCCGACTTTACCATTAAATAGGATTTTTAATTACAATGTCATAGATACCAAACATGAAAAGATCATCTATCCTCAATCAAAAGTTAGCTTTTATTAAATGTAATTAGGCATCCCAATGTCATCCTATTAGGCAGGTAGGGCTTACATTAGTAAAAAAATGAACTTAGGAGTTTTTCACTCATACAGGATATGTAAAACGTAGAAGTACATGGCCAACTTTTTTATTACAATGCACCTTGCCCTATGGTCTACCAAGAGCCTACAGTAGGGTTGACTTATGAAAAGAAGGGAGTTTAAGGTTTGGCTGGGGGGTTATACTGCCAAGTCAGAATGGCAATTTAAAACTGCATTCAGGCTGTAATAGTAGGCCTGTGACATGTTTTAAGGAGCTATTTAAGTGGGTGACATGAAAAGTGCTGCAGGCCCCTTAGTAGCATTTCATTTCCGGGCCCTGGAAATAACAGAGGACTTAAAAGTAAATTAAATATGCCAATGAGGTGTAAAACTATTTTACAATGTTAAGGAGAGTGAGCACAAGCATGTTAGCAGTGGTAAGGTGCACAGAGTCCTAAGGCCAAAAGAAAAAACAAATTCAACAAGAAATTGGAGGGTAAAGTCAAAAGGTTTGGTCCAGGTCCAATAGGAGATTTTTAGAAAGCAACTGAAGACATGCATATTTTAATACCGGTTATTGCTTAATTTCTCATGTGTTTTTTGTCATTGCTGGTTCTCCTTCTCAGAGATGTCCTGTTAGGGCTGACATGCACTTGACAAATTCTAAACATCAATATAAACACATTCTTTATTGTCATTCCGTGATGTTACAAATATCATGTTTATTCCTTTCAGGTATTATTATAACACAAAGGGAGAGTAGCGGGAGTAATCCAACCCCACACAGACTACCGTTTTATCAAGGAACTGCAACCACAAAAAATGTGTGTGGGGCGTTTAGGGTATAGGTCTCTTATAGCCTAGTCAGTGTGCGCCAGTTGGGCGATTGCCTTTGTGGGCATCGAGGGACGGGAGTGGCAGTAGGGTGTATGAGGGAGTTCCCTTTACTGACTAGGTGGTCTCACACACATTATATTGTCATGTTTCATCATATGACCACCTAGCCCCACCCAGGTAAGATGATACTACCTGGGCAGACTCAACCTCGTTGCTAAAGGAACTCAGAGGGAGTGCTGAGATTTTATCTTGTTGATAAATCAAGGGATCCAGTTGAAAGCAGTGATAGATAATAAAATTACGTTACAAATCACCTATTCGGTCTAAGAATTTAATATAGGTGTTTATAGGTAAAAAAGGAGTGTGGACACCTTTTGAGTTTAATGACTCAAAGTGTGTGAAAAGGTGGGGACCAACATGTTTCTGCCTGCGCTAAGAACGTAAACCGTCTGGGGTATTCTTCAGGGTCAAGGATCCCTAATACATGTGGAGCTAGATAGTTATGCCAGCAAAGAAAAAGTGGATACTTCAAAGGAATGAGGGGCCTACCTGGATATCCTCTAGAGGTATGGCCTAGAAGAGAAATGAGATCGGAGTTCAAAAGAAGTGAGATATACTGTATGTGCCACAACTGCACACAAAGGTGTCAACATCATGCCGTGGTTAATACACACTTACATGCAAATGTTACAATGTCTATAGCATGGGCTGCTGGCTCATGTTTGTCTTACCCAAAACGAACAATGCAGGTAGCCTCTGGTCTGGGAACAGGAGGAGGGAAGTTGCCCCTTGTAGATACACTCTATGAGGGAAAAGCAGATTCAAAACAGGCTAGAGAAGTAAAAGTGGAGGGGAGGGATTGCAAGGACTCAAACCATAAATTTGGGTCGTTCAGTCGTATACACAATTGGTACTACAAGATTTAGTGTCATCCTTTTCAGAGTGAAATTGCTGCGAAAGGAGGTGATGACATTTCGCGTCTTCCGGCTTCTCTGGCCGCTGGGAAATATAGTCCCAGCGGTCGGAGGGACGGTTGCAGGCATAGATGCCACGGAGACAGTGTGCCGGTGCCTAGGCTCAAGGGAACTGTAGTTCCTACGCGCTAGGCAGCCTGCCGCATCCTTCACTGGGCGTGGGGGCTAAAAGGAGACGGGTTTGGAAAACAGAGGGGGTGGGGGAAGCGGAAGAAGAAGAGAAAAGAGGGGGTGAGGTTTGGAGAGGAGGAGTGGGAGAGGATATAGAGTTTGGGTAAGACGGGTGGGGAGGGGTAAAGGTGGGAAAAAGAGGGGAGGACGAGAGAGAGGAGAAGAAGTGAAAAGTAAAGAAAAGAGGAAAAAGGATGGGAATGGGGTGGCTGGGGGAAAGTAAAGAGAAAACAGGGGAAAGGACTAAGACTGAGCCCCAGGGGAGGGGGAAGAAAAAGAAAGAAACAAGGGATAAGGGGAGGTGTTTAGGTGAGGGGAGGAAAAGAGGAGGACCGGAGGTCGGTAACTTGCTTGAGGAGAAAGCAGCACCTACAGGGAAGACCACTCAATATCATTATTGAATCCTGTGGTGTCTGTATGCAATCTCCACACCCATCTCTGTTCGTAGTATAGCAGTTTTTGTTTCATGTTTGTAATCGGGTTGCTTAGTTTGTCTATGACAACCCATTCTATGTCAACCGGGGAGTGATTGCTCCGAATATAGTGATCTGTTAAACGGGTTGCATCCGGTCTACATCTGATGGTACTTCCATGTTCGCATATGTGTGTGCCCACTCCCCTTGTAGTCATGCCGATGTACATGAGCTGACAGGCAAGTTAATCATATAGATGACATTTCTGCTATTACAATTTGTGAGTGTTCTCAATTCCCATGGGGACTGTAGCCCGAGTTCTAGTTTGGTGGTTTTCTTTGTGAAATGGCAAAAACTGCAGTTGCCGCAAGGGAAGTACCCAGTGGGGGGCAGTATTTTCCATAGTGTAGTTTGTTTGTTCACAGGGGCCCTAGCACGGGGGCGCGTGTGAACTACCAAGTCACAGATGCTTTTCGGTTTTTTTTTATAGCATTGAGCGGGGGATTCAAGGGTAATCCTCCGGATGTTAGAATCTTCCAGTCTTCCTTGATTATCTTTTTGACTCTATTAGATAATGGGTTAAAAGTGGTTACGCAGATTTAGCTGTCCTTCTTTTCAGTTTGTTGGGATGGCTGCAGCCACAGGTCCCTGGGCTGTAGCGGGATCTTTTTTCTGCTCTTCTAGTCAGGTGGCCTGGATAACCTTTTGCCCGCAGTTTGTTATTGAGCTTCTTGGCGTGTTTGGTATAGTCTGCCACCTCAGAGCAGTTACGCCGTAGGCGGAGAAATTGACTCACTGGCAGGTTCTCCTTCAGGGAGCACGGGTGAAAGCTGTGGAATTGGAGAAAATTATTCCTGTCTGTAGGTTTATAGAAGACTTCAGTCTTCAAAAGGCCTTCCTTTTCAGATATAAGGAGATCTAGTAAGGAGAGTTTTATGCCACCTATAGTTGATGTGAATCTCAGGTAGGGTGTTTTAGGCATTTAGCCATTCCACAAATGTTGCATCATCTCTTGTTCCTGTCCAGATCAGGCGGACATCATCGATATAATGTTTCTATAACTTAATATGTTCATAGTAAGGATTTTCTTCATTCAAGACTAGTTGTCTCTCGAAGTGGTCTACATAGAGACAGACTAGACTGGGGGCAACTGTGCTGCCCATCGATGTTCCGTGTACTTGTAGATAGTAGTTGTTGTTGAATTCAAAAAGGTTTCTCGGAAGTGCTGTGTGTGCAAGGTCGAGAATAAGCTCTGGAGGTGTTATTGAGTTCCAAGCACTGTTTTTGAAAAGTTTATAAATCACCTCAAGGGTGGATTCCTGAGTTATGTTGGTGTACAGGGACTCAACATCCAGAGTTATCAGGTGCTCATTTTCCTTTTCGAATTCCAAATCATTAAGCAAGTTGAGTACATCTTTTGTGTCCTTTAAGTAAGTTGGTATCTTTTTCACAAAGGGTTGTAGGAAAGAGTCGCAAAATTGTGAGAAGGGCTCTAGAATAGACCCAATCCCGGATAATATTGGTTTCCTGGGAGGTGGGTGTTTATTTTTATGTATTTTAGGCAATACGTAAAAGTAGGGTGTTTTGGGATTCTCTTGTTTTCGAAAGGCTGTCTCATGTTTAGTGAGCCATTTATTGTCTAGTGACAAAGAAGGCTTTTTTTTTAAATTAAGAAGGCTATTTCTTCTTGGATCTCAGAGGTGGGTTCTCTGGAAAGTTTTTTTATAATGGTGGGTAATCCCAAGTATTCGCAGACACTCCTCATTACACATTGTTGTTGGCATTATCACTGTGGCACCCCCTTTGTCTGCTGGTTTAACAGTTATTGTGGTGTCTGCGATGAGGTCCCGTAGTGCTGTTAGTTCCTGGGTGCAAATGTTCTGGAAGTTATCTGAGGGTGTCACTCGTAGGCTGTCAATTTTACGACTAACTGATTTTTCGAAAGCTAACACATCTAGTGGCATTTAGTTGCTGGGGGTAGTGAATTTGGATTTGGGTCGTAGCCCAGTATTCTTGTCTAGTCTAGTGTTGGAGATAGGGTGTTCTATGAAGAAGGTCTTGAGTCTTATTTTCCTGAAAAACTCTCCCAACTCGATTCTCAGTTTCAAGATGTCTAATTTTGGTGTCGAACAAAACCAAGGCCCTTCTCTAGGGCTCTTAATTCATTATCCTTTAACGTTCTCTTGCTTAGGTTGATAACTGTGTTTAAACAGTTTGTCAAATCTTGCTCGTGCTGGGGGTTTCCGTCTCTGCTAGTTCCTCCCTTGGTCTCCAACTGACTTCCTTCTTTTTCCCTCTCCCTCTTCCCCTGGCCTCTTTCTAAAAAAAGAGCATTGGGGTAGGCCCAGGGTGCAGGGGGTGGAGGGTACATAGGAGGTTGAAACTGGATGGGGGGCCCGTAATTGGGGGTCCATCCCCATGGCTGATTACTCATTGGACGGAACTGAGGCATCATATGTGGGTGGGCGGGGTCGGTGTCTGCGTCAGAGCTCGTATAGCCTCCTGAGGATGTGTCAGAGGGATTAGAAGATTTAGGGACATAGTCTTCCCTGGTATAAGGGTATATTCTTTCAATTGAGAATGTTTGCACGTCTTTTTGAAATTTTGAAATTTTGCATTGTGTCAGATGTTCTTTGAGTTCATTAATGGTCTGATTTGATTCTTCTAACTTTTTTTTTAAAGATAATATTGTTAGTCCTGCTTTAAGGTTATTTTCTGCTGTCTTTATCTGGATTACTAGGGCCTTGGATAATCTGGTTGCTGTCTTAATAATCAAGATCAACCAGTGTTGTGTACATTTCCAGGCTATCATAGACGAGTCTTTTCTGAACTCCCGATCTCCCAGTGGGAGCCCTTTGATCCACAACAAACATAAGTACCCCTTCATGTTTGTTTGTCCAATACATGTAATTTTCCTTGTAGTAAATTGGCGACTCCCTTCAGTGGGAGTTCATTGATCCACCACAAAGATAAGTACCCCTAGTCTTTCAGTTGTCTAATTGAGAAACTTTTCCATGTAATATCATCACCTCCTTTTGCAGCAATTTCACTCTGAAAAGTATGGCACTAAATCTTGTAGTACCAGTTGTGTAGGCACTGAATGACCCAAATGTATGGTTTGAGTCCTTGCAATCCCTCCCCTCCACTCTTACTTCTCTAGCCTGTTTTTGAATCTGCTTTTCCTTCATAGAGTGTGATTACAAGGGGCAACTCCCCTCTGCCTGTTCCCAGACCAGAGGCTACCCGCCTTGTTCATATGGGGTAAGAAAAACATGAGCCAGCAGCCCATGCTATAGACATTGTAACATTTGCATGTAAGTGTGTATTACCCACTGCATGATGTTGACACCTTTGTGTGCAGTTGTGGCACATATATCTCACTTCTTTTGAACTCTGATCTCATTTCTCTTCTAGGCCATACCTCTAGAGCATAACCAGGTAGGCCCCTCATTCCTTTAAATATCCACTTTATCTTTGCTGGCATAACTATCTAGCTCCACACGTATTAGGGATCCTGGTCCCTGAAGAATGCCCCAGACCATTTAGGCTCTTAGCGTGGGCAGAAACATGTTGGTCCCCACCTTTTTAGACACTTTGAATCATTAAACTCGAAGGTGTCCCCACCCCATTTTTAACCTTACCTACAAACACCTATATTAAATTCTTAGACCGAACAGGTGATTTGTAAGGTAATTTTATTATCTGTCACTGTTTTCAACTGGATCCCTTGATTTACCCAGCAAGATAAAATCTCAGCACTCCCTCTGAGTTCCTTTAACAACGAGGTTGAGTCCACCCAGGAAGTATCATCTTACCTGGGTGGGGCTAGGTGGTCATATGATGAAGCATGACACTATAATGTATGTGAGACCACCTAGTCCGTAAAGGGAACTCCCTCATACACCCAACTGCCACGCCTGTCCCTCTATGCCCATAAAGGCAATTGCCCAACTGCCGCACACTGAATAGGTGATAAGAGACCTATACTCTACACCCCTACACACTTTTTTGTGGTCGCTATTACTTTCAGATATCCTTCTTTTTGAGTTACATATGTTAGTTATATGAATACAAAAGATGTACATGAATGCACATTTATATATTACACTTTTCATTGCAATTTGATTATCAAGTCTGCTTGGATATATTCTTGTTATTCTATTTGAGTTGAGTCCTCTGTTTCAATAATTGTTTTGAAATTTAGAACAAGGTTTCATGGAAGTTAATAATTTTACTTCTCTCTTATTAATATTAATCGAACAGCACAGTTCCACAGAATATAAATAAATGAGAGGTGGCCATGGCCTTTTTTCGATAGCTGTTTATTTTTTTAAAGATTCAGCAATGGTCAGATACATTACAAAAGCTAAAAACAGAGTATGAGAGATAGAAAGTAACTTCATATAAGAGACCTGTGCACTGATTCCATACATTAGAATATCACCTTTCTTTTGTTGAAGGCTAATGAGAGGAAGGTATGCAGGCATGAACCATCCTTGAAACTGTAGCTAGGCCCTTTAATTGTTGCTAAGATCAGTTTAGGTAGTCAGAGAGGTGAGGGCGGGATTGTGATTATTGACAAAAAGAAAAGCTCTGTGATTTTACCAGTAGGTTACAATTATATTCCCTGTTTACACGTTTTGTGAGTTTCCCATTCCTATACTGTTTTTATGGATAATAGCTGTATTTCCTGCAATACATCTCACTCAGATATTCGTGGGTTGTGTGGTAGCTGCAGTCCAATGGGCTTTCTGTCTTGGATTGTCAGATTGATTAAGCCTTTAGTGCTGGGGGTCTAGAAAGTATAATTAGGGGTTGTGTTGTGGAAGATTGATTCAGAAACATATCAACACTAGGGAGGGGGCAGTGGAAAAACACTTTTTTGCACACCTTGGGGTTGGGGTGAGTAGGTTTAACACCTGTTGTCCCCTTAGCGTGGAAAAAAACCTGCAATAGATGCCATGGAATTTAGAAAATATAAGAGCTGGGGGAGGCCTGTCTAACATGTACTTGGATTAAGTGGAAAATGTGATGGCTAAAATTCTGAATCTGGCTAGTACCACCAAGTCTTAAAATCCTGCAACCTCCTTCAAAATCTAAGGTGTTCGTTATATATACCTATAGAAAAGAATTGAGTCAATCCTACTTATACATATGCTCTTTTACATTATGCTTTAAAACACATTATGAGGTATGAAAGGCACATATTACTCAAGGGTTTACCACCCCATGGCATTTACTAGGATAAAGTTACAGATGAATCATAGGTACCTTTATTAATTGGTATCAATGGATGTACTAACATTAAATTACCCACGTACAAGTCATTAATAACTGATTCCACCAGTCAATCTTCATTGGTCAAATCCAGTACAGTTACCCTCCCCTAACTTTTTCATCTATATCTACTAATTGACAATCCAGTCTACAAATTAAAAAATAAATCCTCACTATTTTAAACCCATTAGCTGAATTACTATGTTTCAAGGGCAAAGTAAACTTGGTTGCTATAACAGCAGCTCCTTGTATCTAAACATTTATGTGGCAAACCTTGTGGAGGAACAACTACCAACTAACATTGTATTGTTTTATTCTTGAACTTCATTGCTCCAGCAGTTCACCTATTGAGACTGCATTACATTTGTGCATTCTTTCCCCAATAAATGAGTGACCTTGGAGACTCACCCTCACACATGTTGCTGGAGTCCACACACACTTTCTCGGTACACCACCTGCTCTAAGAAAAACACAATCTAACACTAAAAGGTACAATCTCCCATAATTTACTTTGTGCCACCAAAAGTGTGTTTAATGCAGAAACCCATCTAAAGAGGCTAAAGAACAGCAACCCACAAACGCCCAAGCAAATATAGTAAAAGAAGGATTGTGTGCATAGGAATCTGAAAAACAATTGAAAAGAAAAGGTGAAATTATGGCATCACCCTGGAGTGTTAGCTAGAAAGTGATCATTGACTTCAAGTCACCAAAATGTCAGGGGTAACGTAAGTGACATCACTGACATAATTTGACCTTGAATCTTGCCCAAAAGTGATGTCTTTTGACCTCAGCCCAGATGACATCACCATAATTTACATCACTAAAGTTTTATAATAACTGTGAGTCATTGCCTTTTTGGGGTCCTTTTATCATCTTCTCAGTTTGCTATTCACAAGGGACTGAGTCTAGAGTATATTGAGCACCAGTTTAACCTTGCTCAGTTTGGCACAAGAAGTAAGCAAGCTTGAATAGGGAAATCATGGGAATAAGATACCATGGCTTAAATATATTCGGAAGACAACTATGGCTGTAGGCTGCTTGTCATTTTATGAGAAACCCTCAGACATTTGCAATAGGGATAGAGGATGGATCAGGAAGTGTTTTCTCTCCAACAGAATGGCCCAGAGAGAGGGTAGAGAATTATTGAAGCTCTCCGTGAAGGATTACCGCCTTATGCAAAGCATGCTGGGGGTAGCACTATTCTGGAGTCTGGTACTGGGGTCCTGGGAGTGTACGCTGCTATCCCATTTTAGCCTAGGGTGAACTAGGTGGATACTCTGTTTCCCACAAGGGCATTTTGCCTCCTGATATTTGCATATGCCCTTGCAATGAGATGTCACCACAGACCTTGTTGCATTTTGTCTTTGTTGGTAGATTTTACCTTCACCTTTCCAAATGTTATCTATTGCCTGTTTTAAGGGAGCATAACTTCAAGAAGTGTAGAATGGTGGTGCTATATTTTTTGTAATTAGACTGTCTTGATGTCTGTAGTAGTAGTAATAGGTTATTTTCTGAAAACTGCACTTTGTTTGGGGAAATCTATGATGTTGTAATGCCTCTCTTAAGCTCGGTCATTTTATTATGTTTGTATTGCTTTGTATAGGCTCTTTAATCCTTTTTGTGTAGTTTTTAACTTTTTATGATTTTTTTTAGGTATTTTGTTTCTTTTGTGATCTGCTTTGCAAGTGATTGAATAGAGAATAAATTGATTGACTGATAACTGTGAGACTGATATATCAACTCAACATAAATGCCTATTTTATATACATCTATATTAGAGTACTGACATGATGTTTGAAAGTGACCTCTTCTAAAGGCGGTCAGGTGGAAGGAGGTTTAAAACAATTGGGTCCAATAGTGCATTTTAAAACAATAAGATCATACAAATGTGCTATAAAACACACTCTTTAAAATGCACTCATTAAATATACAACTTTTTCATAGAGCGCCAAGCCAATAAATTCTGACTCTCCCCAGGGGCTGATGCCTTTTTTTTTTTTTTTACTATATGCTGTGGGTGTCCCTTTTATGTCAGAAATAATTTTGTTTGTGCAAGGTCAGCATGGTCATGGGTGCCCCCGTTATGCCATGGATGCTCCACTCTATATTATGGGTGACCCTAATGTGAAATGAATCTCTAGTGTGTTAGGGCCAGCATTTTTCAATTGTTTCCTATATGGCATCACTGTCCATCTTTATGCCAAGGATCTCCTCCTGTGTGCTAGTGCCAGGGTTTTGCGACGAGTGCTCCATATGGCAAGAATTATCCTTAGTATTCCAGTAAATTTTCCAGGGTTGCCCCTGTGCCAAGATTTACCTTCAGAATGCCAGCATGCGCCTTTTGCCATGGATGCTATATATGTCAAGTATTATTTTTAGTATGCCAGTGCCAGTATTTTGTTACAGAATTGCCCCGTATGCCAGCACCACTATTTTGCCACAGGTCTATCTAGGAGCCTTCATTATCCCATAGCCAAAGGCAGACTTTCAATCATAACACCGCATTCTCACTCCGGTTTACACACACAACATAGTTTTAAAATATTTATTTTTATTTACCTCAGCTGCGAGTGAAGGTCCAATCCAAGCTCCTGATGCTCCATTTTTTCACTGCGATAGTGGGCTATTAAAAGCAAAGAAGGGTGGCAACGTTCCCGTGTTCCCCTCGAAGGTTGCAAACGGAGTACCAAGGGTCGCAAGATGTTAACTAGGGGTCGCAACTGCGTCCTAATGACGCCTATGATTGACCCACTCTTCTTTCTCATAGCAATATTTATTTACCTCATGAAGAAATGTAAGCCTGTATACTTGTCTTGTTTTAGGCCCAATGCCCTCACATCCTGAGCACCTGAGCAAAAAAAAAACCATGCATTCAACAGCAGGCAGACCACTGCAGCTAAAGACCACTGAGTATCACCGCGACTTCCAGCAACGCTAAACTTCCAATGACAGCTCTACAAAACATGAATATGAAATGCAAAGTATTCACCTGTATGTTTCCGCATTGAAATATATGACAAATGAACTTTACATATTGTAAATATTGCACATTTGGAGGGAGTGTTCACATTTTAAAGCGTAGTCTCTTTGTTAGTGCTTAGTGTGGATCACTAAGTTTCTCACATTTGTGATGAGCGTGTCAATTAACTCAGACCTTCAATCATCCTTGCATCTTCTGTGTGATATGAGAAGTCACGAAATTGACACATATTTCACTGTGTTGGCGAAACGACAACAAAGTGCTTGCTATCTGATAACAGCCATGTGGACATTAAAGAAGGATGTTTGCCGCTTTGATCACCATCCGCGGATCCAGGGTGAAATGTATTGTGATTTCAACCTTCAAAGAGATCAAATAGACTTTTATCCTTGAAAGCTCCTTAAAGTTTGGCTTCCATTATTTGTGGTTGCAGCCACGCACATTCTGTTGAACTTAAAGGGATCTCTGCTCATTCTTTGCGAACCTTTTACAACTTCTGTTCAATGATTGCAGTGAGCATAACGTATACTTAATACAGCGTTGTGAGTGCTTCAGAACGAACACTTGTCATTAATAATAATAGTAAAAATAATAACAAAAACAATAATAACAACAATACTATCATATTAACCTCATCGCTGCTAGGCCTCTCCCCCGGCCCGCTAAGCCTTTTTGTGGCTGTTTGGGGTACTAAGCTCTTAGGCCCCCTCTATTTGTCCACATAAGCTATCCACAACAAATGTGTGTCCTTTATTGCCAACATCCTGGGCATTCTAAAAGTACCCAGGGTTTGTGGATTCCCCCGGAGGAGACTGAGAAATTTGGCAAAATATAGCTAAATTTTGTTTTTCGGGGACAAATGGGAAAGAACTGTTGCAGAAGAAAGTGCCCTGTAAATGGTATCAATTAAAGTTTTGCAGTGCTAAAATGACCATCTTTCCTGCTTTCAAGAACAGGCAGACGTTATTCAGAAAACCAATTTTATTAACACCTGCTTTGGCATTTTACTGGGAGATAGTCCATTTTTTAACTTTTTTTCTTGCTTTTAACCACCTCTCAGTTTGTGGTGGACACGTGTGTGATGCCCCTGGTGGGCACCACAAAGCTATACATTTCTGAAAACAGGACAAAATTGTGAATTTAGCGAGGGGTCATTTTCCTGAAGAAAGCAAGTGTTAATTTAACAAAATATTGAAACTTAGTAGGAAAAAATGGGCATTTGTGACAATGTGTTCATTTGTAACTTCTCATCATGACGGCTGATTTGCAACACCTATTTACCATTACATCTGCTAGACCCTTCTGTTTGAGGGCATATACAGGGTTTATGGGTTTTCCAGGAACTCGAGGTACCCAGAGCCAATAACTGAAATATAAATTGGTGAAAAATAGTTATCAAGGAAACCTATGTATTTCTGAAATGGGCATAAGATATAGAGTTTAGAAGCAGGTGTTATTTGCACATTTCTGAATTATGGGTACCCAAACTGGCATGTGAATTACAGGGTAGTTCTCAAAATGACTTATTTCTCACACATTGTCATATATTTGGAAGGTGCAAATGCAGAGAAATACAATTGGTAATAACACTTGTTCTGCTATTTTGTATTTTCCTAACTCTAGCGATAACAATGGTACCTCACTTGTCTGGGCAGGTCTAGTGGCTGCGACGGGAAATGGCTCAAAACACAACATGATACGTACATATGTGGCTTTTGGGCCCTAGCTCAGCTGGCAACTGGGGGAAACCTTTCAAACCTGAAAACTGGATACCGAGGGGAATGCAGGATGGGGTCACTTGAATGGCTCTTACCAGGGTGTGTTACCCAGAATCCCTAGCAAACTTCAAACGTTCACTAAAAATCGCATTTTCCTCACATTTCTGTGATAGGTGCAAACTTTCTTCCACCCAGCATTGTCCTATGTCTTTTGAAAAAAATAGTGCCTCACTTGTGTGGGTAGGGCTAGTGCCTGTGGCAGGAAATGTCCCAAAACATAGCATGGCTACATCAAATGTTTCCATACAAAACTGACCCACTTTTTACAAAGTGAGTAGTTGTGGTTTTTAGGCCCTAGCTCAGCTGGCACTGACGGAACTCCTACCACCCACTTCCTTCTGCTGTTAGAAATTCTGTGCCACTTGTGTGGCTGGGCATAGTTCCAGTCAAACCAAGGACAATGAGACCCTTGCATGGGTATTCCTATTGACCTCAGTTGGATCCGTTCCTGTCAGTGGCACTAGGCCCAACCGCACAAGTGGCACAACATTTTCATTGACAAAGGTGGGGCAGTGCTAGATGGTAAGAAGTCTGCGGATTCCTGAGGATTCTGGAAGCTTCCATCACAGAAATGTGAGGTAAATGTGTGTTTTTAGTCAACATTTGAGGTTTGCAGAGCATTGTGAGTAAGCAACTGATGTGTATGCGTGCAAAGCACACCACCCTGAACTCCCGGGATGTCTAGTTTTCAGAATGGTCTGGGTCTTGTAGGTTTTTCAAGTGGCAGTCTACCCAAGCCCAGATAGTTCAGCTGTTCACCATTGCAAGTGGGATGATACTCTCCTGTACTATCTGTAATAACAACACCCAGAAGAATCAAATGTCCTCTTGCTTGCCATTGGGATGAGATGCTTTAGTCTGCTGGGGCACAGAAATACTGTTGAGGTTTTAGGAGTGAGGGTGGGGCCTGATGTTAGGCTGAGAAAGACCTACACTATTATGTTATTACAAATATACAGTATTCCTATACAATAGGACTTTTGCCCCCTCCCCCGTGGAGCAGATCTGGGGTAATTACCTCATCTGACCCTGGGGGGGTTAGAAAGACTGTTTGACCATTGTTATGGGGGTGAGGGAATAGCCATACCCATGCTGGGCAGCCCTTAAAAACAAAAGTAATTACTGGTGTTTAGTGGGATTTCTGTCCCCTCAGGGGGCAGATGAGGTAATTGCCCCCATCTGCTCCCAGGGGATGCAGAAAGGCATAAAAAGTAATCCCTGATATCTAATGGGCTTTTTGTCCCCCACAAGAGGCAGATGAGGGTAATTGCCCCTACCTACCCCCACAAGATGGACAGAAAGACTATTTCTCCTATTGTGAGGTGTAAGGGTATAGCCATGCCTATCTTAGACAGCCCCAACCTCTAAAATTAAATAAAAAGGATTTCCTGGTTTCTATTGGACTTTCTGCCCCCCAGTGGGGTGGCAGATGTGGATAGTTGCCCCATCTGTTCCCTGAAGGGGACAGAAAGACTGTGTCCGCATTATTATGGGGATGGGAGGATGACCATGCACATGCTGGACCACCACCACTCCAGAAATTAAACAAAATCTGCCCTTTGGAGGTAAAAAGACTGTGTCCCCATTTTATGGGGATGGTGGCATGACCATGCACATTCTGGGCAGCCCCACCACTGCAAATAATTTAAAAAAAATTATAATCACTGGTATCTAGTGGTCTCTCTCCCCACTGGGGGGCACATAGGGATCATTTCCACCATCTGCCCCGCGGGGAGACAGAAAGACTGTGTCTCGTTTTTTATGGGGTGGGGACATGGCCATGCCAAAACTAAGCAGCCCCATTCCCACAATCTAAAACATAAAAAATAAAGGTAATCTCTGGTATCTAGTGGATGTTCTGCCCTATATGGGGTGCAGATGGGTGAAAATGTCCCCACCTGTCCCCCCGGGGGCCATAAAGACGTTTTTCTTTTTTTCCGGGGCTGTGGACATGGTCCCACCCTTAAGAAAAAAATAAAATCCCTGGTATCTAGTTGATAATTGTTCCCATCTCAATCCCCAGAGGGGAGAGGTGGGCAGAAAGACTGTGGCCCTCATTATAACATTGGCTGTAAATCCCACTTACCAGCCATCTGGCTCCGCCAACATACCACCGCCGCCGCGGATATCCGTTCACCATATTATGACACACACACCAATCTGTCAGTATTCAGCCACATACACAATTCCACCACACCAACAGTGATAAACTGGTGGTATCAAAACCCACACCGTTACGCCTACAGAACTATGCCCACCACATTATGACCCATGAATCACCACGTGAAAATATATTTTCTTAATTTATTTCTAGAACCATAAGATTCAAGTTGCAGGTATGTACATTACTAGATACGTATGTCACATATGAATCAATATGACTTTGTTTGGAATTGGTAAATTGTACAAATTAAGAATAAATGGCAATAATCTGTTTTAAAAGTTAACACACTGCAATTTTCTGAAACAGTTTCCGGGGGGAGTTGGGAGTACGTATGCTTTACAGGTACATACCGCTGCTCTCAAAATACACACACACATGCAAAACAACACCACATTCAGCAATTCAAACACACACACCTGACACCCATACACACACCACACCCACACACCCTACCACTATAAAACACACCCACATTACCCACAACCCTTTTCGACTACAAACCATTGCCAACAGACTGACATGACGACTACAGACAAGAGCAGACTCACACACCACTATCACCTATACATCACACACCCCAACACATCACCCTACACACCCACACCACTCACACAACACCCATGGCACCACAGTGACACCCCAGATTCTCTGAGGAGAAGCAAAGGGTCATGGTGGAGGAAATCATCCGGGTAGAGTCACAGGTGCAGCAGATATCCATTGCTAGGAAGATGGAGCTATGGCGGAGGATCATGGACAGGGTCAATGCCGTGGGACAGCACCCAAGAACCAGGAATGACATCAGGAAGAGGTGGAATGACCTATGGGGGAAGGTACGTTTCATTGCAGCAAGACACCAACTCGCTGTACAGAGGACTGTCGGTGGACCCCCACCTCCTCCCCACAACTAACAACATAGGAGGAGCAAGTCTTGGCAATCATGCATCCTGAGGGCCTGGCAGGATTACCAGGAGGACTGGACTCTGGTAAGTCAACTCTCTACAACTAACAAGAATGGCATTAATGTCTGTTACTCACGTTTCATCAGACAGTTTTAATTCTGGGATATCTCCGTTACCTGCATGCCATCACATACCCTCACCCCAATCACATCACCACGTCCCACACCATCACATCTTACTCATTCCAATGCCAAGCCCTGCATGCCATACCAATGCATGCACACCACTCACAGACCTGCATGGACACCTATCACTAAAGCATGCACACCAGAGAGCATCAGTTAGCCCACCACATGCCAACTCACACAAGTGAAAGCTGCCAGGGCCAATATAACCAAACAGGCAACCCACCCATGCACCATATGTCACACACAGAAACAATAACACTGTATTTACATCCCCACAGGTATCCCAGCCAATGTCAGTGGAGAAGAGGTGCCAGCAACTTCCAGTCCCCCCCACAGAAGAGGCCCACAGTGATGACAGCAACTCTGGTCGCCTGGATCTGGATGACCAACTTGGCCCATCAAGGACCTCTGGACAGTTGGTTACCCAGCCACAGTCACACACCACCACAGAGCCTCCCCCCTCAGGAAACACCACCACAGCACCCACCCAGTGTACCCATACCTCTGTCCCCAGGACACATCAATCAGCATTGTGTCCACCACTACAGGGACCCCAGGGCACACCTCGCACCAAAGACAATCAGGGACCTGGGGTCATTGGCAGTAGGCACACGGTTCAGGGGACAGAGGCACAGGACAACAGGGAAACTAGAAGGAGTGTTGTGTGCCAGGGGGAGGACAGGCCCAGGAAATTGGCTCTTCAGGAGGCACTCATCGAGATCCTGGGAGCATACCAGCATCCCAGGATACGCTGGGCCAGATCCTGGACAATGTGCAGGAAAACAGGCGGTTGCCGGAGGGACAGTAGCAGGGGATCAGGGAGGACATGCAGGCCATCAACACTACCCTGGTCTCCATAGCAGGGGTGCTGGCAGACATGGCCAACATTATGAGGGAGGCGGTCTTACAACAATAGGCCCCTGCCACTAGCCAGACTACTGTACCTCCCTCTACCTCTGCTGCCACTAGTGGACAGGAGGCCCCGCCACAGGACCAACAGGCCACCATCACCCCTCCCCCTGCAGAAGGAGAATCACCCCACAAATGTTCCCTGCTATCCAGGCAGAAGCCAGAGATTATTGCCAAGACCTCTTCCAGGAAATAAGACTCTCCTGATTGTCACCCTTGTGTCCCACTCAGTCACTCTGTCCACCTTGAACTGCCATTGCTCCCCTTCCTATGTCCCCTTGGACAATGCACCTGTGCTACCAATAGACTGGAACAATACTCTGGACTTTCATCCATCATCACCCCAGCCCATTGCACTACTCCCTTTTCTTTATAGCACTTCAATAAATACATTCTGAAATAATACAAATATGGATTAAATCAAATGATTTAAGTATGTATTTGTTTAACAAGGTTCAAACATTGCAAATCAATTGCACAGTAATGTGCACATAGGATAGACCTGTAGTTGGCTGCAGTGAACACACCAGGTGGGATAGTGGGGCATCAACATCTGCAAAAAGAGTTTCCAAAGGGTACAGTGAGCAGGCATAGAAGTGGGAAATCACAGCCTGCCAGTGACAATGTGAAACAAACAAATGCCAATGAAATGTGAAGTTACACTGTCTTACCTGTGTGTCATTGGAAGTATTGTCGAAACCCTACAGTTCTGTTGTCTTCATCCTCATCCTCTGCCTCCTCATCCTCACTGTCCACAGGGTCCACTGCTGCCACATGGCCATCTCCAGCCTCCTACTCCTGCAGAAAAGGCACATGGCGTCTCAAGGCAAGGTTATGCAACATGCAGCACGCCATGATTATCTGGCAGACCTTCTTGGGTGAATAGCACAGGGATCCACCTGTTAGATGGAGGCACCGAAACCTGGCCTTGAGGCGGCCAAAGGTACATTCAATTATCCTTCTTGTTCGCCCATGTGCCTCATTATAATGTTCTTCGGCCCTTGTCCTGGTATTCCTCACAGAAGTTAGTAGCCATGATAGGTTGGAGTAACCAGAGTCACCTGCAAATATTGAGGGTCAATTTAGCCACACACTATCCCATATGGCCCATACCCTACCCATACACCAACATCCACTGGGTGGGAACCAGGGCTCACCTATAAGCCGCACCCTGTGCCTCTCCAGTTGGGCCATCACATTTGGGATGCTGCTATTCCTCAGGATAAAGGCATCATGCAGAGACCCAGGATACCTAGCATTGACGTGGGGGATGTACTGGTCCGCCAGGCACACCATCTGGACATTAATTGAGTGAAAACTCTTTCGATTTCTGAACACCTGTTCATTTTGCTGTGGGGGAACAAATGCAATATGTGTGCCATCAATTGCCCCAATGATGTTGGGGATATGTCCTGTTGCATAGAAGTCAGCCTTTACTGTGGCCAAATCCTCCTCCTGGGGGAAACTAATTTAGCTGCACATGTGTTTAATCAGGGCATCCAGCACTGTTGTCAGCACTATTGAGAACATTGTCTGTGACATTCCTGCTGCCAAGCCCACTGTCACTTGGAAAGAACCAGTTGCCAAGAAATGGAGTACAGATAGGACTTGCACAAGAGGGGGATCCCAGTGGGGTGACGGATAGCAGATATCAGGTCAGGCTCCAATTGGGCACACAGCTCTGTGATTGTGGTCCTGTCAAGTCTATAGGTGAGGGTAATGTGCCTGTCCTCCATTGTAGCCAAGTCCACCAGTGGTCTGTACACTTGGGTATGTCTTCATCTCCTATTTATCTGCAGCGGTAGCAAAAGAGTGAGGAGCCGGTCACAAACTGTACATTGTAGCCACAACTGTACAATGCATAAATTTAATTTGAAATTTATAAGTGGCATCTGTCCTGTATGTATAATTGTCAACTGTAACACAGTTATAATACAGGGCCTGTTCCCCCCCCCCCCTGAAATGGCATCCACCTGTCCTGTGTGGAGGGACAGGTGGAAGTGAGGTAATTCCGCTGACACTGTGCGCCGTTGCGGGAGGTGGTTGGGAACCGTTGTGCAACTCCTCAGTGGTTATTATTGGGCCCTGTGGGGTACAGTGGCCAATGGTGATGTACGCCGGCGGTGACTGTATGCACCGCCGCAGTTGTCACCGCCATTTTCTATTTGTTGACTCAGTTGCTACTTGACCTTCAACAGGAGAGGACCTACACTGCATGTGCTGATGTGCCCTGTGTCTGGAACCTACCATGACGCATGTGACTGGGGAAAGTGCCCCTGCCTTCACCTCGGCGGAGTCAGAGAGACTGGTGGGTGGGGTCCTACCCCTGTACCAAATGCTTTATGGGCCTCCAGACCAACAGGTGAATGCACTGTGAGCACGATGCATGGGGCATGAATGCATGGAGTGGGGTGTGTGAAGGCTTTGTGTTGGAGGGGGTTGGTGGATGTCCCCTGGGCGGTGTGCTGCTTGTGTGCTGGGCCAGGTCTGTGCGGAGGGGAAGAGGTATGGTGGGCCATGAGTTTAACAGGCAGGATTGTCTGACTAATACCTTTCCCTGTGTGTATTTCCTCTGCAGGTCAGCCCCCATCAAAAGAAGAGTATATAGCGGCCACTGCCAAGGACGTGTGGACCCTGGGGGTCTACGGCAGGCGGAGCACCCACTGTTGTAAACAGTGGGAGGACCTGAGACTCTGGGCACAGAAGATGGCAGAGTCCCAGCTGGGGATGGCCTCCCAATGAGGAAGGGGTGCCTGTCGAACCCTGAGCCCCCTGATGGTCTGAATACTGGTGGTGGCCTATGCAGAGCTGGATGGGCGCCGGAGGGCATCACAGTAGCCACAAGGAGGTGAGTACAGTGCCCATCATTACTACTTACACCTGGTGGGGTGGTATCCGGGTAGGGGGATGTGTGTCTGTGGGTGCCCCTAGGCAAGGCCTGACATTGCAGAGTAGGTCCCATGTTGGCCTGGGTTCTGATGTGATAGTTCACCTACCTAGCTTGTAGGCATCCACTGCTGGGCAAGGCTGTGTGTGTCCCAGGTATGCTGCAGTTGGTGGTATGTGTCCCTCCCCATGCCCTGGTGACTAGCATTGTTACTGGTAGTGCATTGCATAGTGCGTAGGCCTGTTCCCTGTGTGTGAGCGTGCTGTGTACGCCAACAGTGGTGTTGGTGCAGCCATTGACAAAGTTTATCCTTTGTCTCCTCCCCCTTTTTGTCCTGTCATCCTGTCCTTATGTGCATTAGCGTCATCTGGTGGAAGAGCAGAGGCACCGGCGATGGAGGGAGCTGTATCCCACAGGACCCAGGAGGCAGAGTCCACCAACGTTGAGGGCACCAGTGGGACGGAGAGCGAGGGGAGCACCACGGACTGGAGGAGACAGTTCGGACCCAGATACCTCCTCCGATGGAAGCTCCCTGGTGGTGGCCGACACCTCTGTGCCCACCCCAGCTACAGGTACATCCGCCACCCTACGTACCAGTACCGCCCTCCCAGCAGCCCCTCATCGAGTTGCCCATGCAGGAGGGTGGGCATCTCCTTCACCCCAAGCACCTCAGGCCCTGCCCCAGTTAGCCCTGCTGCCCTGGGTGAGGAGGCTATTGACCTCCTGAGCTCCATATCTGTTGGGCAGTCAACCATTATAAATCCCATCCAGGGTCTGGCAGCCCAAATGCAACAGACCAATGCATTTCTGGAGGGCATTCACACTGGCTTAGCGGCCCAACAGAGATCAGTTCTGGCCTCCTCTCTGATGGCAGCCATTGTCCCTGTTTCCCCCCCTCCAACTTCCTTTACCCAATCCCATTCCCCTCAACCCCAACCTATACAAAGCACACAAGCAGATGAGCATGCACACAAGACAACACACAAGAGTGGCACAGGCAAACACAAGCACCACACATCATCCCACAGGCACTCACACAAACACCATCCAGTTGCAGACATCCACTGCCTCCACTGTGTCCCCATCCTCCTCCATCTCCCTCCCAGTTGCGCCTACACTCACACCTGCATGCACTACATCCCCTACTGCCATCACCAGCACACCTATCAGAACACACACCTCACTGGGAGACACCTCCACAAAAGCCATGCACACTTCCCCTGTGTCCTCTCCCACTGTGTCTGCCCCCCCAAGGTACACAAACGCAAGCACTTAGACACCCAACAGCCACAACAGCATCCAGCCCATGCACCTGCACCTAAACACAGCTGAAAGACACCTCCCACAACCACTCCCTCTTCCTCCAGTCCCATACCTTCTCCCTCTCCCCTCCCCAATGTCCCTAGGCAGATTTTTCTCCCCACCATTGACCTCTTCCCTACACCCCCCCATCCTTCATGTCTGGCCAGGGTGGCTAAGACCCAGGGAAGCACCTCAGCGACCCAGTCCAGGGGCCCAGTAGTGCCCACACCCACTCATGGTGGGAAAGGATCCAGGGCACCAGGCTGCCTCACGGAAAGTGTGCCTGTTCCAAATGCTGCCAGGAAGGGCAACGATCCGTCTCCAGCTGCTGCCAGGAAGGGCAAGGAGCCGTCTCCAGCTGCTGCCATTAAGGGCAAGGAACCAGCCCCAACTGCTGCCAGGAAGGGCAAGGAGCCATCCCCAGCTGCTGCCAAGAAGGGCAAGGAGCCATCCCCAGCTGCTGCCAGGAAGGGCAAGGAGCCATCCCCAGCTGCTGCCAGGAAGGGCAAGGAGCCGTCCCAGCTGCTGCCAATAAGGGCAAGGAACCAGCCCCAACTGCTGCCAGGTAGGGCAAGGAGCCATCCCCAGCTGCTGCCAGGAAGGGCAAGGGGCCTTCACCAGCAGGCAGGAAGGACAAGGGTCCTGATGCTGGGACTCATTCGGAGCTCCCACCACCAACCATGGTTGTGCAGCCATCCGAGGCTGCAGGGGATGGGCAGGAGCTCCCCCCACAACCACCGCCAGCAGCAGCAACACCACCACCGGCAGTGGGCAGCCGTCCAAGGCTGCAGGGGATGGGCAGGAGCTTCCCCCCACAACCACCACCAGCAGCAGCAGCACCACCACCAACACTGAGCAGCCGTCCAAGGCTGCAGGGGATGGGCAGGAGCTTCCCCTCACAAACATTAGAAGCAGCAGCACCACCAGCAGTGGGGAGCTATCTGAGGCTGCAGGAGATAGGCAGGTGCTTCCCCCCCACAGCCACCGCCGCAGCAACACCACTGCCACCACTGAACAGCCATCACCGCCAGGCTCATTCTGTAGACCTGCCTCCGTGGGCTGTCGTGCGGCCTGCCCCCTGCTAATTCTGTGGGAATGACACCCACTTGAGAGACTGTGAACTTGCGCTCCCCAAGATCTGCATCACAGAGCACATTGCCCCCTCAAGAACCAGTGTGGAAGCCCCCCACTCACCCCATCCTCCCGAGGAACACGAGCATAGGGCACAATACCCCCTCCAGAACCAGTGGGGAAGCCACCCACTCACCCCATCCTCCCCAGGAACAAGAGCACAGGGCACAATGCCACCTCCAGAACCAGTGGTCAAGTCACCCACTCAAGAGACTGTGGCCTTGCACTGACCAGGATCATGCATGGGGCATGTTGTCCCCTCCAGAGCCAGTGGTCAAGTCACCCACTTGAGAGACTGTGGCCTTGTACTCCACAGGGCCAGTGGTGTTGTTCCATCTGCCGGCTGAGGTGCTCCCCTATTCCTGGTGCCCCTGAGGTTCCTGCCTGTTTTCCAAATGATGCCCCTGCAGTGTTCTCTTCGTGTTGTGGCAGGAGACAAGTGGGGCCTTGGACTTTGTCATGTGGCCCTGTGGCCCACGCACATTGAGGACTGGGCAGTGTCCCTTGAATTGTACATATGTATATACTTTTAGATTGGATGTACGTATTTCTACTGTATTTATATTATTACACTCACTTTCATCTATTTGTGTTGTCCTTGCATTATTCCTGATGGGTACGGGGTATATATGTTTTCTTACTGCATCTGATTGTGTGTATGGGGTTGGGGGTAGGGGTGTGTGTGTTGCGTGTCACTCTCTTCCCCCCCACCCCCTGTGTGCTAGGCGGCTGTACTCACTGTGGTCATCTTCGCCGTCGTTGGTGTTCTTGGTGGAGCAGGACCATCGGAAATATTTTCAGCTCAGGCTCCATGGCGGCGTGGTTGTTCCCTGTGTCTCGAATGGTGAGTCTTCTCCCTTCTGTGCAGTGTTTCCGCCAGGTCTTTTGGAAAAGGTGGCTGATTGGTACCGCCCCGGAAAAAGTGGCTGATTGCACTGTCATAATACAGTGGGTGGAACATTGTCTTCCGCCTGGCTGTAGGCGGCTACCGCCGTGGTGGTTGTTGTTTCCGTCCTGGCAGTCGGTGTGGTGAAGTGGCCGTCTATCTGAGCTCTTTCCGCCATGGTCATAACTTGGCGGTAATTACTGCCAGCCTGTTGGAGGTATTACCGCCACTTCATCACTGACTGCCAGGGTTGTAATGAGGGCCTATAGTTTTTTTTGGGGGGGAGGGCATGGCCTTGACTATGCTCATGAAAAAAGTAGTCCCAGGTGTCTAGTGGGCATTCTGCCCCCCACCGTGAGACAGATGGGGTAATTGTATTGTTCTGCCCTTCATGGGGTATACAGACCATTTTCATTTTCTGGGGGGGGTTGAGGGCATGGCCATGCCCATACTGGGCAGCCTCCTCCCTACAAATATAAAAACATAATCCCTGGTGTCTAGTGGGCTTTCTGCCCCCCCCCCAGGAGGTTTGGGGGCAGATGAGGTCATGGCCCCCATCTCCCCCAGATTGTTTTTTTAAGGGGGGGGGCACAAGCCTGTGCCAAGGGGCCCGTTAACCCTTCCTGGTGTTGAAAGGGTAGATTCCTGCTTGTTGCCCTCCTGCTCCCATCAGCTCATTTCACTTTCATTTTAATTGAAATGATGTCAGCACCCCATGTGAGTCAATCAGTATTTCAGCGAAAATACTGAAAACGCCTCCCCAGCTCCCGAGGCTTTTTTCAGTTGCAGGAAATCCCTCTGGTGCGAGCAGAAGAGGGATTTCCTGCCTCGCGTGCCAGGATGGCTTTGAGTCTTCCTGTGCACATGAGCACTGTGTGTGCGGATGGCTTGGAGCGGTCCTGCACACACAAGGAGTTAAGTGTGGTTGTAAATATCGATTGCTATATGATCCTCTTTCTATGGGCTAATTGAGCGGTAGTACAAAGTTGGTATATATATATATATATATATATATATATATATAGTAACCCAACGCTCTCCTAATCCAAAGAGAACCAGGACACCTCTGTATGCGATTCCAGCATTTATTCACAGCAAACAAAACAACTCCAACGCGTTTCGGCAATCAGCCTTGTTCCGTGAACAAAAACTGAAACTGTTGTAGGGGGTGGGCACAAATATCTTAATCGAATGAGGTAAATTATGTTTGAGATTGAGAGTTGGGGGTTATCTGAGCTCTGCCTAAGTCCCTTTGAGATGTAGCCACTCATCCTCCATCCCTTTGGTGTGAATTTCCTTTCCAGGACAAGCATAGGTGTTTTTCAACACCTACCACTATGATCTTTTTTAAGAAACAAAAAGCGGCTTTTTCATCTGGGGCGTCCAAGTTCTCAGAACCAATAAGTTGAGAGCTATCAGTCTCGAGGGTTATAGATCCAACTCATCATTTTCAATGATTTTAGGTAGGGTGTCTCATATAGATTTTAAAATGAAGAGTGATATTTCTTAGTCAAGATGACATTGATAGGAAAAGCAATGAACTTATAAAAAAAGATTCTCTTTTGTTAAAGAACACTCTGAACCCATGGCCAACTCTTCCTTTACTCTTCCTCTTGTGTTTATGTTACACATATCTAACAACGTGAAAAGTGTCCTGGCACTGAGCAGATGTGAGTCTAGTCAGACCAAGCACCCAATAGGACTACTCGAAAAGCCATGTCTTTAGCTTCTTGCTGAATTCAAGAAGTATGGCAAAGGCTCTTATGTGCAGTGGCAGGTTGTTTCACACTTTAGGAGTGATATAGGAGAAGGCATGCGATCTGGTTTTCTTTATGCATGAAGTAGAAGTCCAGATTAGCAGAGTTGTCTGGAAGATTTGTGAATACGGATTGGGATTATTAAGGTATGCTGTGCCACTGGTATGTTGCGCCTTGAAACTGTGGGTGAGGATTCCAAATTGTGTTTGTGTGTGTATGGGAAATCAGTAGATTTCAGGTGTTGTGTGATGTGAGTGCAGATGTGAGCATGTGACTGCTATTTCAGGCTAGGTTACACATAATAGGGCAGTGGCATTTACTACCCATTGAGGTTGACTTGAATCCTTTGACTCAGATAGTATCGTGAGATAATCCAGTCAAACAAAATATACCATTAAACATCAAATATTTAACATAATCATTGTGGAGTCAGTAATTTATACATACCATGACCTATGTTGTCATGAAGCATCATACCAGTTTAGTAAAGTTCAAAAATGTATTGCCCTCAAATTAACAACGCTAAAGTCACATAAATGAGGCGCAAGACCAAATGATCGAAAGACAGAAACAAAACATGCTGTCCAAAGCATCTAAAGTATCTCAATTTTGCCAATGTATTAACCATTAGCACACCAAAAGAATAACACAGAATAGCAACAGAATTAAGTGAATAATAGGAACAGTATATATTTAGTTTGTGCAGTTGAATTAATCACAATCAATTAATATAGATTCAAGAGCAAATATTAGGGCAGGCATCCCTAACTAACACTCTAATTCAAAAAGCATGTGTTGGCTTCATACAAAAATAAAATAAGACAGAAATTTATTTGGAAAACATCTACGACACTAACCAAAATAAGCAGTTGGATTTTCTAAAGAGAAAACATGCAAAGAAAAACAAACGCACATTGGTTATACCTCTCCTAAATGGTTCAGCAATCAGTAGAATTTTTGTCAGCAGAGTGAAGGAACATCAGGCCTTCATTAATTAGCATCAGGACATGAAAGGGAGACAGTTCAGTAAAGTTGAGCTTCATATAAATGAACTCTTAGAATCATAGACAAGAGCTAAACAACAGACTCTGACAGTGCAGAAAGCTAAACAGAAAAACTCTGACTTACATCACCTAAAAGTTTGCTATAATAAAGTCCCAAAAGTTAATAACTAAGCTTCTATTTGACAAGACATAGGTGGTTTAGTACACAGCCAATAACACATAATTTGCACTTCAGATATAACTTTTCTTTGTTTTCTTGATCCAAGGTTTGGTTCACGCTGTCACGTGGTCAGCAGCTTCCGTACAAAAATTACAAATTAAGCTACACAGGAACATGACGAGCTTCCTTCCCATTGTTAGATGTAACAATTATTAACTCGAGGAAAGTACGAAATATGAATCAGGAGCACAACAGAATTTTCCACTATGCAAGTCACACAGGATGTTTGAAGAAACATTATTTTACAAAGTTAACACAATATTTAAACATTGTGTTTGTGGAAAATTACTAAAACATGAGCCCTTTTAACTAATGCTAAACATGAAGAACAAAACATTTCATTTAATTGTAAACCATTAATCTTTTAGTACATATTAATAATCCTCTTTTGTCAGTACATATAATTATGAATAAACAAAATACATTCTCATTATTAGTTATTATTTCCACATAAACGTTTGTTGTGGCTGAGACCAGATCAATCACTTTTCAGAGCACATGTTTATTTTTCTAACACACGTTTTCAGTTAGGTCTTTTAATACATGTTTTTTCATGTTATGTTTTAGTGACTCTTTTTATTAATAATGTTTGCAATCTAACAGAGGTTGAGAAAGATTCTGGCTGCTAAGTTCTGAATGGTCTGCAGGCTTCTGGTGCATTTTTTGTTGATCCCGGCATGGAGAGTGGTAGTTCAGCTTGCTTGTGACCAGGGAGTGCATCACAGTTTTACGGGTGCTGATTAGGAGCCATCTGAAAATCTTTCTAAGCAACTTCCGGGTTTTGAAGCATGAGGTGTTGATGGCGTTGACATGGATGGTGATGTTGGTTTCATTATCAATGACAATCCAGAGGTTCGACAGGGTTGTCAGGGTAGGTGTCAGTCCTAGCCCTGTTGGCCACCAGGTAGAATGTCATGGTGAATTGCTCTTCCCACAGAAAATGATTTTGGTCATGTCGGTGTTAAACTTTAAACTGTTGGTCTTCTTTCAATGGACGATTTGAGTCCTGCAGACATTGAACTTGATCCGGGTTCCTGAGGGAGAGCATGAGTTGTGTGTCATTGGCATAGGAGAGGACATTGATATCATTAACCCCAGTGATGCTGACTAGAGGGTAATCAAATGCAAGCTGTGACTCTTATCATTTCCATTACTGGATTTACGCAAACCGCACCAAAGATTCTCACACTTACCTGCTGATTTATGCTTTTGATTATGATAAACTACGTGAGTATGCTCTGTACCCTAAGTTTGTACTATGCATATGTCCCTTAATAAAGAAACATGAAAAAAAATGCCCAAGATGCTAACTGCAAAAATACAAAACAATATCCAGCTGAGACGCATGTCTGAAAAAATAATTGTGAGCCAGGCCCACTTATCATAATATGCCGTGACATTTTTAAGTAGTGCTATAAAGTTCATAAACAATGTATTCCATTGCATTTGAATTATCAATTTGGGACAAAGAGGTGCATAAGGGTATGCATTTGAGTTATGGTAAATGGGGGTGCACGTCATTGATGTTAACAAACAATTTATCCACAGATTTGATACCTATGTCAGATAAGTGAACATAAAACTGCTTAAATGTGATTAACCAAGTTTTATTGATAAATGTAAAAGCTGGATGAATTAGACCCCGAATACACATTAAAATATATTTGCATTTCATTTTTTGGGAAGTAAGTTTCATACCTGATGTAGAGACATGATGAGTCCTGGGCAGACAGTGTACAGAAAATATGTAGGTTCTACCTTGTTTTCGTTGTGACAAGTGCGCCACATAAGACATCTGTGAGAGATAATCCAATAGTATCCTTTGGTTATGAGGGACTAGCAATGCTTGCCAATACGCGGTATGGCAATGGTTCTTGGCTATCATTGATCAAAACAACATATAGAAGACACTTTACAGATGATATAGAGAAGCAAATGTATACATCTGTTCCCAGAAAAAATCCGCAAATACAATGTACTCAGTAGCTCGAATGTTTTTGAATTCACAGAGTATTTGAAAGGTGAGAGATGAAAGCCTTAACAATAGAACAATAGAACAATAGAAAGGTTGTCAACAGAACTCCTTGTAAACTGTTTACGACAATGTGAACGCATTTCTGCTTTTAGGTATTCAAAAATATATTAACATGAATGCAATTTCAATTTGAAACTATTTTATTTGCTTCTTTAATAAAAAACTATGGCCCTCAGTACAACTTCGGTGGTCTTTTCAAAAGACCGTCAAAGCTGTGGGTGCCACTATACCGCCAGTGCTGGCGGTATATCTGGCTCCCTATTATGACTTTTCCGCTGGGCCAGCAGACGGAAACAGCATTTCCGTCCGCTGGCCCAGCGGAAAAGTCACATCAACATTGCAGCCGGCTCATAATAGAGCCGAAGGCAATGATGATGTGCAGCACTGCCTGAAATTCGCGATGGGGCTGTGCCTGGGGGCCCCTGCACTGCCCATGCTAAGTGCATGGGCAGTGCAGGGGCTCCCAGGAGCAGCCCGAGTCCCCCTTACCGCCAGCCTTTTCATGGCAGTGTTTACCGCCGTGGACAGGCAGGCGGTTGAGGACTCCTATTATGACTGCCAGGCAGAAGCCTAGCAATATGTTGGAGGGGCCGGTAGTATGCCCGTGGCTAATGCGCCACGGTCATAATAGCTGGAGGTACACCGCCAGCCTGTTGGCGGTGTTATCGCCAGCTTACCACCGGCCTCCAGGGTCCAGGCCCTATGTCTGCCCATGCAGAAACCTGTTTCATTAAAGCCCCACCAGTTTTGCAGTGTTCCTTCCTATTCACAGTCTTGAAATTGATGCACTCTCTTTGATAGAAGTACATCTCTAATATTTTCAGGCAGGGAATGGGTGATGGAAAACTTTCTGGTTTCTCACAGACTGGTATCTTTATGGGTGTTGTCAACCTTGCCAGAGAATCTTAGTCCTGAAATGCTCACTCATCACCCCTGACTGGTGATTTAGTCACATGAAAAAGTATGCGTGAGTAAATCTTTTTTTGAGTGGTAAATTATATTCATAAATGTGGCTTTAATGAACATGAAGAACAATGCAGCCCGCATCCACTACTGATTTAAAAGAATTATGGAGTTTGTATATCGAGGGAGTAGATTTATTTTTTATGAGTCAATTTAAAACTCTTTGTAAGACAATTGTCTATATATCAATTTGTCCCTACTACTGCTTCAAAATTAGCTAGTTCCTGTTGTAGGGCTATCACCGACGTGGATGGGGAGGTAAGGGAGAGGAGCACGTCATCAGCAAAAGAAAGATTTTGTGGTTTGCAAAGCCAAATGGAATGCCTCAGATTGCGGCCCTGCTTCTTCTCTTGGCTGTTAGGGGTTGTATGCTAAGTGGAGATAAGAGCAATGAAAGTGTACAGCCCTGACTCTTACCATGTTGTAGTTGATAGAGGTCAGAGCCTACTCCATTAACTATCACATGGGAGCATGGATTCAAATAGTTTGCCTGGACCAGTGCTATAAAGTGTTCATCTATTTCAAACTTGCAGAGTTTGTGGAAAAGAAAGGTCCAGTCCACTCCATCAAAAGCTTTCCCAGCGTCCAGCCCAAAAGAATTGCAGGGATTTGTTTTTTGGTAGCCTTTTCAACCAGGTGGATCAACCTCTTGAAGTTATCATGCATTTGTCACCCTTGTATAAAGCCCGACTGGTTTGGGTGTACTAAGCCTGGCATAATATTTTCCCACATTGTGGCTAGTATTCTGGTGTAGAGTTTGGCGTCTGCATTAAGCAGTGATATAGGCAGCACAGCGGTGGGGCACCTTCCCTGGTTTAGGGATGACAGTAAGCAATGCCTCACTCATTGAGGGAGTAACCATATTTGTGGATGTTATATAATTGAAGAGCTTGGGTGTTAGTTCAGAGCTGAAGGTTTTGTAAAATTGAGGTTTAAGCTCATCGGGTCTTGGGGATTTGTGCACCTTGAGGCCCCTAATAGCTACCTGAACGTCTTCCTCATTGATCGGGCTATTCATGTCTTCATTCTAATTGATCAATACTTGGGGTAGCTTGACCCTGTCAAAATAGTCAAGCTGCGTCATTTTGCTTGGTGACTCATTTTGCTTGGTGTCTCTGCTGTATAGAGGGATCTATAAAAATCACAGAAGGTAACCACTATGTCTTGCTTAGAGGCCCTTTTTGTGTGTTAATGTGCCCAATGTAGTTTTTCTTGTGTTTGAGATGCAATTGCCGGGCCAGGTGAGTGCCTACCTCATGTGTCTAAGGTGGAGAAGAGTGAACTACACTCTGTTTGTGTATATTGCATTTAATTTCCCTCTTTAGGTTGTAACTTTCCTCAGTAGTGTTAGAGATCAAGTTTGAGGGGCATTTTTATGGGCTGTTTCTGCAGACTGGAGTTTGGCTTTAAGGGCCACCCTGTCCTTGGTCTTCTGCTTATTTTGTGCTGATAGAAGGGATACACTTTCCTCTTATCACAGCTTCAAAGGCGTCCCAAGTGGTGGCTGGATAGTTCTGCGCATGTCAGCTCTACAAAGGCAATATCTAGTGAGAGAACTGGGAAAGATCCAACAGCAGAGTTTGGCTCAGAGAACCAAGAGCCATATTTTTAAGCACTTCTGAATAACATGTTTTTTTAGTTTGTCTATCCGAGTGAGCAGTGTTCCACAACTTTCTGACTTAGGCAGAGAAAGAGCACTCTCTGAGCCATGTCTTGTTGAAACATAGTAGTACAGCCTTCAAGAATGTGTTGGCTAGAAAGGCATTTTCTAGGGTGCTGTATCTGAAATGTTGTTCTAGAAATGTTGGTCTGATTCCATACAGTGCTTGGTGTATAATGTGGAGTGCTTTAAATGAGATTCGTCAAGACACTGGCAGCCATTCTAATGTTACCCAGGCTGGGGTCTTGATGTCTCAGGGTTTCAGGTGTAAAAGTAGTGTAGCTGCTGAATTTTGTACCCATTGCCATTGGTTGAGGAGATTTTAAGGACCCGATAGCAGAAAGTCAAAATATATATGAGCACATAGCGAACTTTATTACAACATCAATTTGCAGTTAGAAAGTTAGATCTGCCGCAGAGATGAATTATAGATGTTTTGTGCTTGTGAAGGCACTACTGCTTGGTATATAGGCCAGGTATTTCTTCAGAAGGAGGTCAAATTCCCTGTCTAAGGATTTCAATGTTGTACCAGTTGAGGTTCTTTATTTTTATTTAACAATCCCTGTGTCACCTGTGTAGTTGTAACAAGACAGACTAAAGGATTGAATCAGTCCATGCAAAGGGTTGAGGCGCATACTTAAAAGAAAGGGGATGGGATTGAACGCTGGGGGACAGCGGTATCGAGGTAGTAGGGTCCGGAAGGGAACGGTGGAAGCAAGATGATGTGCCTCTAGTTGGATTGGAATGAAGCAATCCGGTAAATTGTTTTTCCTTGGATGCCCACATTCTCCAGTCTGGTTAGGAGTACTGGGTGGTGGACAGTGACAAAAGCAGCTGATAGATCTAGTAGGATCAAGTTGGCTGCTCCATTTGCATCCTCATGCAATCTCGGTTTGTCCATCGTAGAATCTATGATAGAATTGTCCCTCTGGAAGAAAAAAAGCTGACCTGGCATCTCCAAAGATACTGCTGTCAGTAGTGAACTCCCACATGTGAAATTAAGCTGCACTTCAAATTATTTTAGCTATATAGTATCAGTTTGCTATGTCTTTATTTTGCAGGGTTATTTGCATTCAGACAAGGATTCTTTAGAAATGGTTTAATAGAGGACCATTTAACCTCTTTCTGCGTGGTAGGCACGGTAACTGATGTATTGGTAATAATTTGAGCAGCTTTCACATTAATGCTTGGAAGCTAAGGTTCCCAGGAAAATAGTCAGGGGCATTTCAGATGGTGATCCATAGCTCTCAAGCATTGGTCAGATAATGGGTTGAATATACTAACAATATTTCCCTCCGTTTGAGTACGCACTGCTGTTTCAGAATGATTGTTGTTTCTTGTACCCTTTTATGTAAGGAGGATGTGTAGCTCTTTTGCCTTTTCTACAAAATGAATGGCTTTTGATTTCATTAGTGATGGTATTAATTCATTGTAGAAAGTCTGGAGACAGTTCTGAAAACTTCCTTTGAGGGGTGCGAAGCAAAGGCAAGACAAATGGAGGGATATTTATTTTGTTTTTGTTTTATTTATGTTATTCTGTACTAATGTTCCTATATTCTTAAAAAATCCTAATAGTCTCAATAATGTCAAAGATTCTGAAACATCTTTTCCGGATAATTACTGAAAAATCCGTGCTTGCATACCATTCTGATATTTGAAAATGAAAAACGTTCAACTTTTCTTACGAACTCTCATCTCCAGTGTACAATCGTTGTCATTTTTAGCTTTGTCTTTCTAATATTTTTTTCCACGTTTTCATTAGGTGACTTTATAGATGAAATGTGTTTTTCAGATTTTCGAACGGATTTTGTTCATCTGGGCGATACGACATCCGGCCAGTGGATATGTTCAGGGAATTAATGACATCCTTACACCGTTCTTTGTGGTCTTCATTAGTGACTATACAGGTAAAATCTGTGATGGAAATGTCTGAAGTTTTCAAAGAAGCACAATAGCTAAATATTCTAATGCTTGCAAATTAGTATGATAGCATGTACATTACCTTACCTTGGACAGCAATCAGATTATATTTGCGTTGATTACTTGAACCTGAGCACTCTTCTCAGCAGTTAAATTAGTAGTATCTTTGTGTTTTAGCTTATGAAGAAGCTCATATAATGATACTTCGATACCATTCACAGCACTGATGCTAGGTCTGAAGGTACACATTTTAACATTTCTGCAGAATGTCCTCTAACCCAGGTGTGCAGACTGTTCATGGAGCTGCATTTAAAAAATAGCACCCTCCCCTCTACTTCCTCCTAACCACACAAACGTAGAGAAGGAAATTTGTGTAGCTCCATACAGCATCTTTTTTGCAGCAGAGAGCAAAGCTAGTTAAAATGTGAAATGCTGCTTCCCCCTTAAGTGTCCCTCCCTTGACACATTTGCATTGGAGTAACCTGAACATGGTAAGTGTCCTCCAAGTGTTGTTCATAGCCATAAAACTGTGTCAAAGGTATGGGCAAACCAATGACTTTTTGATTCCACCCCCCCCCCCCTTAGTTTTGCCCTCTGCACCTTGTTGAGTCTGCAAGGAACCTAAGATTCCTCTATTTGGTTTAGCTTTCTAAAAACCTTCCAAATGTTATGCAGAATCATTAAATATTGCTAAAATTATATGAACTTAAGGGGCCAGTCTTCACCATTCAATGGACTGTTGTGCCATTCACATTCTTCTTCAGTATACTAGAGTACACAGCATGAGACAATATATCAGTCTTCAGCTGCTGGCTGTTGTCTCTGTGAGAGCATTATGCACATCTATACATAAAGTAATTCCCCCGAGTGTCAGGTTCTACAATGGTAATATGTGCATTGAAGAGGACCCCTGCCCTTCTTCAAGCAACAAAGGTTTTACAAAAACCATGGCTAAATCAAACAAGCATTTACAAAGCCAAAGGGCTAGTGACCAACACTCGGCCTATTGGCTGTGCCAATGCTTGTTAACAGAGTTCCACCTTGATGAATCTACATGAAACTGACCATATGTATGACCACTAAACATGCCATGTGAAAACATTAATGACCCAGCTTTTAACTATACCCCCTTCAACAATCAGTACAAATTTAAAATTGGCAAGAGTCAGTTAAACATGCTAAGCATCTGTTACATTACATGCAAATTCGTTCAAGGGCTCCAAAGGAATAGGCAAATCAAACAAGCATTGGCAAAGCCTATAGGTCTCAGTTGAAAGCAACTAAATTTGTGAATATTTTTTGCCGTGCCTGTGGAACATTGGCAACAGCAAATGTTTTTTGCTAATCCTGTTCAGCATCAGCAAAAAATAAAATGAATGAAAAATAATTCTATGACGTATTGGTGAAGATGCACTTCAGGCCAGACACTATTGCAGCCTTATACAATGGGTGTTTTGTTGGAGTTTTGGGCACAAACTTGGACTGAACAAGGTATATTGGACGTAATGGAGGAGTTGTGAGCTGATGGTCAGAGCTGCGGTCTTTAGGACTGAAAAACCAGGTTCGACTACGGCGTCGGCTCAGCATCCTGTGATCCTGGGCAAATCACTTAATCTCCCCATGCCTGAAAAACATCTTACTGCTTAAAGTAATCTGGTGCTCAGGTAAAGTGCTCCAGTGCCCTTGAGTTGGCTGCCTGCAATATAAAAACTGCGAAAGTGGAAAACAAAAGATAGTGTGCTAAAATACATAAAGGTTAATTTGAACAGGAACGTCTCGCTTTCGTCATTAAATGTAACTTTTGTTGGGGCTATGAACAGTTACTTATTGTGAGAGGAAGAGTGCCTTGATACGTTTGACAGTTCTGTTATAAAGTTGAAAGCCCTCACCTCAGGCTGACAAAATGCCAGGGCACAGATATTCGAAAAATAATTACAATTCGAGTGACAGCTGACACCCCAGAGGTAACTGGGATCCAACGTCTTCCTCTGCAGTAGATCAAAGCGATCCCAATTCATTTAATTGAGAAATAGGCGTTTGGGAAAAGGCACTGCACACGAATAACCAGACGATGCCTCTTTGGAGTTATTGAATTAATTGTCATCAGCTGGGCTTCTAACATACAGGATACGGGATTTAGATTAGACTTATTTTTATTTTTGTTAATGAAGGCCACATTTCAATAGAACCCATAAAACAGCATTAAATCGTGTTTGTTTTTAAAGATGAAAGTGGTATTTTCACCATTCCACTGATTACTTTTTGCTCACGTTGTGCGAGAAGCTCAAGGAGATACAGGAAACTGATATTATGAGCTCCCAAATAAGAGGGGGTAGGGGCAGGCCGTTTGGGAGGGACTGGAATAACAAGCAAGCATTTGCAAGGCAATAGGTCTCCCATTTGCTTGAGTTAGAGCTATTGGCGTTGTAAATGCTTAACTGGACTTTTCTTGCCACATAAATTGGTCAACGCGGCTGCATAATTTGACCCTCTCTGCCACATAATTCCAGTGGCCCTCCATATAACTAAAGCAGTTCTATTTACCTTCTTCCTCTATCTGCAGCAAAAAATGCAAATATTGGCATTAGCTATTACATTTATTTATAATATTATTTTGAGCCCCCCTCAACCTAGTGTGGGGACCCATAGATGACCTTGACAGAAAGAGCACGTCGTGCTGAATGCTTTGATCGTGGTCCCTTTGCCCTAGGACCACCACACGATGAGTTATGGGAAAAAATGTTCTGTAAAAGGAATGCCCCACAAACCAATATGGGGCAAGCTTCTGAATGCAGCGAATATTGTAGTATCTTGACTGTAATGCTCAAAACAGCCCCTAGAAAACACCACATTAAAAATAGCATTTGGCAGAAACATGGTCATGTAACCATATTGTCCTCTAAAGGGCATAACTACTTGAAAAGAGAATGGCAGAAAGTAATGCAGTGCAACCATATATTTAGCCCCTAGAGAGTGTAGTGTCTTACACATTTTCAGGCCTAGCAGGCCTAGTAGATTAATATTACAAACAAGGCCCTTAAAATACAAACTACTCCCAGCTGAAAAACAAATGTTCCAGCCATGAGAGAACTGAAAAAGACACTGAATGGTGATAGGTGTTATTGTTTTGCCCCCCACCAACCAATTGGGGGGACCCAGAGATGACCTGGACAGAAAGAACGTGCATGCTGAACATTTTGATGGTGGTCCGATTGTCCTAGGACCCCACACGGTGAATTACGGGCAAAAGAAATGTGTAAAAGGAATGCCCCACAAAGCATTATGGGGCAAGTTTCCGAGTGCAGCGAATATTGGAGTATATTGATTATAATGCTCAGAACAGCACCTAGAGGGCACCACAATAAAAAGAGCTATTGTAAGAGACATGCTCATGTCACCCTATAGTCAGCTCTTAGAGAACATAACCACCTGAAAAGAGAATGGCAGAATGAAATGCAATGGAACCATATATTTAGCCCCTAGAGAGCGTAGCATATTACACATTTTCAGGCCTACTATAATACTACAAACAATGCCCTTAAAAATACAAACTACTCCCAACTATAGAACAAACGCTTAAAAAGACACTGCATGGTGGTAGGGTTAATATTTTCGGGTCCCCCAACCTAGTGAGGGGACCCAGAGATGACCTAGTCAGAATGAGTGTGTCACGCTAAACGTTTTGATGGTGGTCTCATTGTCCTAGGATCACCACATGGTGAGTTATGGGCAAAAATGTTTTGTAAAATGAATGCTCTGCAAAGCGTTATGGGGCGAGTTTCGGAGTGCAGCGAATATTGTAGTATCTTGACTGTAATTCTCAGGACAGGCTCTAGAGAGAATACCGCAATAAAACTAGCATTTGGAAGAAACATGGTCATGTTGCCAAATAGTCAGCCCCTAGAAGGCATAACACATGAAAACAGAATATCAGAAAGTAATGCAGTGTAACCATATATTTAGCCCCTAGAGGGCGTAGTAAGGCCACCCTCTAGGTATTTACACAAACTACTCCCAGCCGTCAAACAAAGGTTTGAGCCATGATAGCTTAAAAAGATACTGAATGGTGGGAGAGGTTACTATTTTGGGGTTCCCCCTAACCTAGTGTGGGGACCCGGAGATGAACTAGACAGAAAGCGTGCATCCTGCTGAATGGTTTGGTGGTAGTCCCATTGTTGTAGGCAATACAGACTGACTTATGGGCGAAAATGTTTTGTAAAAGAAATGCCCTGCGAATCATTATGGGGTGAGTTTCCTGAGAGCAGTGAATATTGTAGTATCGGCTGTCCCGATGTGTAGGAAGAGCCGTATTGAGGATTTCTCTATTTGTTTCTGTTTAAAATGCACCAGTTTGTATATTTTTCAACTGCTAAACTTGTATGTAAGTGATACTCGTGTGAAGTGCTCCTCCAATCGATTTCGGGCTATATGAAACTTTACGTATGTAAGTGCTCCTCTGATCGAGTTTGCGCTATATGAAACTTCCAAAAATAACTACATAAATAAATAAAAAAGAACCTCACCTCCAGCTTGAAGCCTTTGGGCGCAGACACCACAAAGAAACAGTGGCATGCCCAAAGATAAGAAAGATAAAGAAACAATATACGTACACGGAGCACGAAGCAGAGAGGCAAAAGAAAATAGTAGTGTGCCACACTAACGTATATGGCTGATCATGCAATATTCCATGTAACGGTCATTCTCCAAGGCGGTAACAAAGCAGCCTCAAGGTGGGGCAAACGTTAATCACCAACGAAGTCAAGGTAATTTTGAAAGGCAAACCAAGGAACGAATTAAAGTGAAGGGCGTGAGATGGGCATGGTGAAAGCTCACAGAAGTAGATTACAACATGTGAGAGACAGCGCATGCCCGCTGCCTTGGCTTGACGTAAAAAGCAGAATGAGTTGTGTACAGGCATTGTAAAAACAACTGCAGCACATTAAGAGAACAACAGGTTATTCAGGCACGTCCTGAGCATATGATTCTGTACCTTTGGCAGTCTGTGGGGGAATGTTTTGAAACATCTAGTGAGGATAACTGCAGTAGACTAGACAGGCCATCATCTGAGCTGAGGCAAATTCCAATAGTTTATTATTTTGAAAGAGAAAGAAGTAGGTTTTAGAAGAAAGACACCCCTTGATAATCAAATTGAGCTAAAATTAAATGAGATCTGGGTACAATATGATTGTTCGATTTTTGCTTTTAGGGTGAGAGGGTGGTGCAGGCCAAATTATCTGAGTAGGAACACATGGAATATAACCTGTGAAAACCAGGACCTTGGTTTTTGCTCCACTCAAGCAGAGGAAGCTTTTCTTCAACCAGTGGGGATTGTCATCGTCATACTTTTTGCAGTTCACAGTAGCGTAAAGCAAACCCTAAGCGATCGACTGAATAATCCGGGTAGAAAGAGATTGTCAGATAACAATTGATTGGTAAGGAATGGTAACTTGATACAAGTTTTAAATTCAGTGCAGATAGAATTAAGTTTAAACCATCATAAAATATGGAGCCGAGCTAAGCCAAAGAAGGAAAAACATGACAAAAGGAGAACAGACGACACAGAATGTTAACACTAGAATATACATAGTCTGGGACAAGAGGAGGGCATGAAAAGGAAAAATACACGTTACTTATGTTGAGAAAAAACACAAGTTCTAAGGAGTAAACTGGATTTCTGCAAAAGGGAGACGAGAACACGTTTTTTAAATAGTAAATAATTGACTGCGGCAAAAGTGTGTGTCTGAGATTTGTTGTTTCAATGAGAAGGGAAGATCGAAAAAGATAACGAAATTTCGGAGCAGAAGTTGTCAATGACAATATGGAGGGCAGGGAAGAAATCAATGTGAGGGATGATTGTGGTTAGAGGTGAGAAAAAAAGAGAATTTACATCCTAGATCGAAACAATTAGACCGCTTCTTAGTGAGGTAAAACTGTGCCTGCTAAATGCCACTACTTTTGGCTGAGGCCCGTGAAACTTACCTCCCCATTCCCGGTCTTGAACCGTGGTTGGGTGGGGAGGTAATTTTTATTTCTGGTTTAGTAGCCTGCAATGTGTGGTTTTCGTGCTGTGAAGGAATGGAGGTCTCAAGTCATGGTTTGGACTCATCAATGTCTGGATGACATGTGCTGGGTACCCTGTTTCATTCATTTTGTTTCCTCAATGAATGTTCCTATTAGCCTTGTTCTCCCAACCTGTAGCAAAAACGTGTGACACTTATTTGTGGACAAAGTTTTACATTTTGCCTAAGTAGTTGGGTGAAGTTGGGAAACAGCACATGGTGAAATTGGGTAACATCGGCCGATTCACCAAGGTGTAGTGTAAACATTCCTGCTATTTCTCTAATGACGATTTCCTGCACCACGAATTCCTAGGAGTGAGACACCTTGGAGTATGAAACAGTGACAGCCCTGAGCCCCTCTGTAGATACCTGTGCAGGGTGGCAGGGATGGTCGCAGAAGATGGTGCTGGCCACAAGGGTGGCAAAGGGACTCCTTGCATAAGTGGAAATATAACCCACTTCCCGGAAGAGTCTCTGCAGCTGTCCTTTGTTTTAAAACATTGCTAAACTAGCATTTCGTTTTTTTCAAGTTGCACGCACCTAATTAAAACCAATGCACACTTACTGAGGTGGAGGAAGACGATCTGGCTTAAGATGGAATGTGGTCTTTTGCCCCCATTTTCATTTTTTGTCCTATTGACCTTTACATGGAGAGTGGTGCAATTGGAAAAAATGAAGAGTCTTACATGTTATAAATTTCGATGTCGTACCCCTGGCACAGTGTGTCAACCAGAGTTAAGTCGCTGGCTTTTTAATCAGGAGTTAAAGTGGAACTACTAAAGTAAAATTCGTATTTGGTTTCTGTTTAAAATAAAAACTATGTAACAGTACATACTCAATATAACCTGAAGCACAATTTGTCAGGAAAGTCTAGTAGTAAACGTGTCAACTGTGAAATCAGGCCTTTGAACTATAGTCACAACTTTCTCTGTGCACCAAATCTGTGTGATCTTGGGCAAATCAAGTCATCTCCTGGCGGCATCATCTGACATATTTAGAAGCATCTGAAAACAAAGCAACATCCAGTGTTGAGCCTGGAATAAACGAGGACCTTTTGTAATAACCGAACTTGACATTCTACCCATGTGCTCTAGAAATATGCTGCAGTATTCCTAAAGCAGCACTTATTTGAGCAGGAACCAGAAAAACATAACAGATCACCTTACAGCACAAGCGCTGACGAGGCTCGACCGAAAAAGAGAGAAAGCAGATGCAATTACGGACAGTGAAAATATACCTTAAAGCATCCGACGGAATTTGGGTTTTTATGTTATTTTTTAAAACTGTACATGCCTCGTGTACGTCTCCTAAACGATAACCAGAGCACTTTGAACAATACGCAACAGTGTTTTAGAAGGTTCACTCAAATGTGCACCAGTGGGCGAAATTTAGGAAGCAGACTTTGAAATCCTACACGCTTGTGTAAATTACCTTCTCTTTCCCGCCAAATAAAACTAGCTGTGTAAAATAAAATGTCACCTACGTTGCTAACAATTCAGGAAAAGCTTCGTGAAGTTATTATTCATTTTAGCAATGCCATATTTTCTCCGTAGCCGAAATGAACTTTAAAACGTGATGGCACTGTGACGGGTGGAGTTACAGGGAGCAGCGGGGTTGCGCCAAGGGATCAGGAGAGATTCCAGCTCAGATGCCCCCTTCTGTTTTATATAGCGCTGCGTTCCGCAGTTCTGCAGCTTCGAAGTATTGCACATGACAGATGTTATTACTGTTGCATATTGTGTGTTATTTAATTCACCGATCTCGAAAAGAACGAAGGGCGAACATGCCCTGCGGTATCCGAACTCACGATCTTCAGAACACTGCATTTGTCAGCGGCTGGGGTTAACCTACCGAATACCACCCTGCAAAAGTGAAAGAAACCGGTGGATAGAATAGCAAGTGCGACTGTAGAAAGGTAAAACGAGTTCACTCTGTTGGCGCTGTGAGCTCCAGGGCCGCAGCGAGAAGTGGAGAGACAAAAGAAAAAAAATAGTTTGCCCACCTTGAAGTATAATCGGCAATCGTGCAATTATCCATGTAAGAGCATGGCATGACAAAAACTGCCCCTAGGCGGGGAACACACACACACATAACGCATTTACCAATAACATCAATTGAGTTCTGAAAGGCAAGCCCATGAACAAGTAAAAGTAATGGGCGTGAGATGGGCTTAGTTAAAAGCCCACTATACTTATATCAGGTCATGCCTTTTGAACCTTAAAAGTGTTTAGCCATGTAGCACATATTTCCTGGGTTAAGTACCATACATAATAAATAGAGAAAGCTTGGTAACCATGGCTTCCTGCTTTGTTCTTTTAGGTGCTGCATCCTAAATCTGTAAAATTGCATCTATTTGGTTCTGCTGATTGGACTTTTTGTTGTTTTGGTGTCAAATAATTTATTAGATTTTGCTCTACTTACCTACATTGGTGTAGGATTTTTGTGATGTTTTTCACTTTATTAGTGTTTGAGTGCTGAATAAATACTTGGCATATAGCCTTTAAGTCAAACCTGACTGCTTTTGTGCCAGGCTACCAGAGGATAAGGTACAGGAGTTCAAAATGGCCCTCTCTGCATGTTCACCCCAAACATTTTGCCTTTCCTCTCCCCATTTTACTGAAATTGTTTTGGTTAGCCTTAGGAATCTGGGCACTTGACCCGTGTTAACCAGTGGTAAAGTGTTTTTATTTCCATTTTGTCCTCATCACACCATTAGTTTCTTACACTCTTGGAATGCTGCTGCTAGCTCGCTGCCCCCTCCAGTATAGCATTTACAATATATAAGAATTAATCATTGGGCAAGGCAGAGGTAATTGCCGTTCAGTGTAACTTTTCCAAACTCTCTGGTAGCTTCCTGTCATATCTTCTTAGTTGATATTTTTAAATAGTGCCTCAGCAGAATGGGGGGGGTCTGCTGATTTCAGAGTCTACATCTTTCTCTCCTTGCCAATAATACCAGATAAAAAACGAGCCTAAGAGGCGTCAGACCGAGTGGTCATCTCAAGGGCCCTCCCAAAAAACACCAACTGACTTGATTTGATGGCCAGTTAATTAATGAAGAATCATACCTAATCTGCCACAGTAGAATGACAGTGCGGGACAGAGCATGAACATGTGCGTATCATCTGCTTCCAAGGTGCCACATTTCAGGCAAACAAGGGCCTGGCTGGTCACCTTTGCCATCTTGTTTGCCTGAAAGTGGTAGAGTACTTATGCTGTTTCCCTAAAACATGATTAGATTGGCTTATACCGAATTGGCACATTTAATCTACCCATAAGTACCTGTTAAAGTACACTACATGTGCCCAGGGCCTGTAGATTAAATGGTACTAGTGAGTCAGCAGCACTGATTGTGCCACCCACTTAAGCAGCTCTTTAAACATTAGTCCGGCCTGCCATTGCAGAGCTTGTGTGTGCAGTTTTGAACTGCCATGTGGACTTGGCAACATAACCCCTTTGTAAGACTCAGACCTTCCTTTTTAAAACAAAGGTCACTCCTAAAGTTGGTCCTAGGCAGCCCCAAGGTCAGAGTGCAGTATATCTCAAAAGTTTGACATGTACTTTTAAGTTTTACATATCCTGCCAGTGAAAAACTCTTAAATTCGTTTTTCACTACTGCAAGGTGTATATTTCCCATAGGATAATTGTGGAGTTGCCTCATAACTTTTTTATAACTTCCAATTGTGAAGAGATAGATTTTCCAAAATTGATGTCTCAGGAATCATAATTTAAAATCACAACTTATGGTGAAGACGGACATTAGATTTCAATTGTGAAAATGCTACTTTTAGAAAGTTGGCATTTTCTCACTTTATCCATTTGGTACCTGCTACCTGTCTCTGCTCACATGTCTGGAGTGGGGTGACAGATGGCCTTTATGCATTCTTCCTAGTCAGCCACACACAATGGGAGCGTAGGTGTGACCTGATGGGTTTTGTGCCTAGGGGCAAATTAATTACTGGCTGCTCTGACCTACTTGATTCCAGTTTTGCGAAAAGGTGGCAGAACAGCTATGGGGTTTCTTCGGTATGTTATTTATAGCGAATTTGATTAAATGATGATCTGACCAACTACAGGAAAGGACACTAAGATTAGCCATCATTATGTTTAGCACCCATACATGATCTAAGATGTGGCCTTTAATATGTGTGACTGTAGCTATTTGTTGGGCAAAGTTCAGACCTTTGAGAGAGTCAGTGAGTTCATAGGAGGCATAGCTGGCATTTTCCATATGTTGGAATCGCCCAAAAGCAGAATATTAGCATAGTCAACAACTAAGGTGGATAACAAATCCACTAAGAATGAGGAAAATTGGGGCCTATAAATCAGAATATATACTAAGAGGGAGTAAGGTGAATCCAGTTTTAGCACTATATTTTCTGCTATCGATATGGGTAGGATATTGTAAGATTAATACATTTCCTCCTAAGGCTTTACATGACTCCAATAGCTTTACCACATTTTAAGAGTCTAAACATAGTTATACCAAGATTATACGTTTCAGAGTTTACTTTATATTATGTAAAACTGGAAAAAGATCTACAATGAGGAAGGGCTATATATAAAATGTGGTTGTCAAAAAAATATGTCTAACATAAAATGTTTGCAGACTCCTCAAAATGGAAGATTTGCATAGAAACTACAGTAAAGGGCCAATTCCAATGTCCAAGGTATCTGCATGCACAGAGCTTGGTAAACTGTAAAACCAATAATTAAACAGAGGACTGGTAGGGAACAGTTTGTTCAAAATTGCGAGTGGTAATGACTAACCGTGATTCCAGGTTGTGGTTTACCAGTTTTGTGGGCCCATCATGAATCATTTTGATAAAAAGTTCAGCAATTTTTTATGGCCTAATATAATAGGAAAAAATAGCTTTTCTCAGTAATGTTTAAGTTTTGGTAACCTATGACTACTGCAAGGACAGTGGTGTACTTAGCAACACTACAACATTGTGATCAATCAGGAAAACAAACTATACCACCCAAAGCACTAACAGTTCTTTATTACTTTAAAGTTTATAACACTCACACCACATCCTAGGCTGTCTTACTGACCTCTATTGATGAAAGGCCAGAAAAGCTGACACTGGATGAAAATGGGTTGTTGGTTGAGGGGGTGAAATCCTACTAAAGCAAAAACCACCACAATCCTTGTCAGGGTAACCACAAAACGTTACTTTATTAACTTGCTGTGAGAAATTGGATGTAAGCCCAGGTTAAGCAGCAAGCACAGTTCATGTCAGGATAAGTCATAAGCAAACCCCAAATTAACCTGTGCTCGTTCTCTGGTAGCTTGGCACAGAGCAGTCAGACTTAACATGAAGGCAATGTGTAAAGTATTTGTGCAACACTTCAAACAGTCAAACAATGTATGCACCACACAAAAAGGATCCAACAGCAGGTTATAAAATAATGTAATAATACAACAAGACTAAAATGACAAATATCCAATAAGTACAACTTGAGTTATGAATTTTTAAAGAATAAACTGTAAACGAGTGATTAGAAGCAAAATGTGCCAACCGGGGCTGTCTGGTCACGCTGGATCGGGACAAAGTCAAAAGTTTAGGCCCACCGCGATGGAGCCGCGATGGAGCCTTGGTCAGCTACATGGTCCTAGTTAGGCCTGCTGAACCAAAGTACCTTAAATCCTGGTTACGAAGCATTGCGTGGGTCCGAAACAAAAATGCAACCGAGGTGATGTTGGTCCCAAGAGGCAAGAAGGCTAAAAGCAAAATCCTGATGTGTCATTGCCGAAGGGCCTGTCGACCGGGCATATGAAGTGGAGAATGCATGGCGCAGTAGAGACAATGCATTGATTCTGATCCATGTAGTAGTGGCCATGCGGAGGTTTGGTGTAATCGTTGAGGCTGCTGTCGATGAGGGATGCATGGAGCTTTTGCCAGGGAAAGAATTGTTCAGTAGTGGTTCCAAAGGCGATGCACCCATCCCAAGATGAGGCAAAGCAAGACTGTTGCATTGGGTCTGACCCACACAGTTGTGGTGATGTGCTAACTGTTCTCAACACAACAGCAGCAATGAGTCAGTTCTGCACATGCAGCCAAAGATGTGTTGGTTCTACTGGAGCAAACACCTTAGGCCCACTTCTGAGGGCTCAGGACTTGGGTGGAACCACTTGGCAGGGCAGAAGGCAGAGTCCAGGTGCCAGAGTAGGGTGGTTGGAAGTCTTTTATATCCCTGCGATTTTAAATCAGGAGGCCAGCAAGCTAACCCTTGGAGTCACTCTGGGTTCTGTGATGGAGAGATTCAGGTAGAGTCGTTCTCACTCCCAGGCAAGAGGGCAGCAGGCAGTACAGCAAGGCAGGAGTCCAGGAGAGTAGAAGTCTAGCAGAGTGGCAGTCCTTCAGCAGCACAGCAATCCTTCATCCTGGCAGAGTATCCACAGGTCCAGAAGTGTACTGAAGTGGTTGTGTCAGGTGACCAGTATTAAACCCAGTTGGGCCTTTGAAATGGGGGAGACTTCCAAGGCATGCCTTTGCAGTGCACAGAGTCCCTGCCCTTCCTGCCTGGCTCCACTCACTACAGGGGGTTATGCAGCCCTTTGTGTGTGGACTGGACACAGCCTATTCACGTGTTAGTGAGGCTGAGCCTTCCATCCAAAACTAAACCACTACATCCTCATGAAGCATCTAAATGGTTTATGGAAGATTTAAAGAAAGCAAAGCTTGAGCTGTCCTAAGCAGAAAGTAAATGGCAAGGGATGTATTCACCTGATGAAAAAAGAGCTTTATCTCATGCTTAAAAGCCTATAAGAAAGCTATCTGGGTTGCCAAATCCAATTATTTTAGTAATAGGATCTTAAACGCTGAAAATAAATCTGAAGATATATTTGATATTGTTTACGAGGTTGCAAACCCACATCATGTTAATACACCAGTAGTCCCCACTCAGAAGCTGTGCGATGATCTGAACTCATTTTTATTAACAAAATACAGACAATAAAGGACAGTATTCCAAATAGCACTTTAACATGTGCTCTTTCTTCAGATGATGAATATTACCATGAGTAATCTCTTTAAGTTGATGTCCAAAGTTAAAGCGGGGTCACCTGAAGACATTTGCCCTCCCAGGATTCAAAAGTTAATTTTCTCCTGTTTGCTGGATTTGGTCTCTTTGATTAATTTATTGTTAAGCCAGGGTGTTGCACCTCATTCTTTTATGGAGGCGAAAGTAATCCCTCTACTAAAAGATTCTGGTGAGGATCCCCATTGTTTTGAAGAACTATTGCATTACTTCCCTATTTATCCAAGTTACTAGAGGTTCACGTGGCTCAATCATTATGTTCCTTACTAGAGCATTCTGCCTTTTAAGGTTCCCATTAGGTAGGCTTTCGGCCTCCTTGCTCTACAGAAACTGCTATACTATCTGCAGTTGATGATCGGAGGGAAGCTGCAGTCGAAGGCATAGCTCAGGTATCAATATTATTGGATTTATCAGCGGCCTTTGACAAAGTAGACCATTATATTCTTCTTGAGTGTGTCAGGGCCACCGGTCTGTAAGGCTCAGCACTAAACTGGATGAAGTCCTTCCTTACTGATCGGTCACAATCAGTTAGCCTCACCCCTTTCCGATTCACTAAAGTTAGGCTCAGAGTGGTACACCGCAGGGCTCTTCACTATCCCCTCATCTATTTAATATATACATTCGCCCTTTGATTCACACCCTACAGAGGCAAGGTGTAAAATTGTACAGCTACGCTGATGATATGCAATATCGAGGAAACATGGGAATCTTGAGAGTTTTTTCAGAGCACCATGCTTTACATCCTTAATTGGATGAAAATCTATCAACTGAAGCTTAACTCGGATAAAACTGAAATGGTGCCATTCAATAACAAACTGCAGAGGTGGATCACCTCCTTTTTGGCCAGCTGAAATGCAATTAAAAGTATTGGGATACTCATGGATGAGGATTTATCTATTAGCACAGATCGGTGAGGTCAGCTCAGCTAGTTTTTTTTCAACTTCGAAAAATAAAGTTTAGAACTATTTCATGAAAGAAGATCATTATTGCACTAGTTATAACCTGGGTTGATTACGCTAATTCCCTCTACCTGGGACTTCCACAGCTCAGCTAACACTTGCAAATGGTCCAAAATAAGGTGGCTAGGCTGGTATGGTGCCACCCTACATCTTGTCACACTACTCCTCTATTAAAAAAAACTACACTGGCTCCCAATTGTTACGGAACACCCTTTAAAATTGGGTGCATTATCATTAAAGCATTAAATGAGAAGAGTCCCACATTTGTATAATTGAAAATTGAAAAATATATGCCCAAACCCAGCCTTAGATGATCCCTCTAAAACCTCCTTGAGGTTTCCAAGATTATACAGAGTGAGACTTGGTGGCTCTAGATTTGCTGCGATGGCCCCAAAGTTATGGAATTCCATTTTCCCTGAGATCTGAGCATCCACTGCTGATATGAAATTCAGGTCTCTGTTGAAAACCTGGCTCTTTAGACAGGGTTATGGATAAGTCAAGACTGTATGCACTGCTGTTTTAGTGCCATTTTTGCGTGTAAATGCGCTATATAATTCTACTATAACATAACAATATGTAAGTTGCTCAATGATGTCTTTATTGTGTTCAAGTGAGGATTAGACTCAATTGAGCTATCTGTATTCACATGGGTCAGGAGTTATCTTAATGGACGTAGGGAATTTGTATTTTTCCTAAAGGGAGGTTTGCATTACATTCAGGACCGGCTGTAAAGCAACATCAACCGACTAGCCATCCTACCTGCCTAGACTACCATCTCAAGTGGCTTTTGCAAATAAGGAGATACATCTCTGCAAGACTAGAAGCAAAAAGGTGCAAATATGTAACTGCCCTTAGACCCATGTCAAGTTCAAAGTACGTGCTTAGTTTCTGCAACAACATCCTTTACAGGAAAGGTTCACTTCAGAACGTTCTTATTTTCAGGTGGCATGTCATTTGTCCTCATAATGACCTCATAGGTTTCTAATGCCCATCTTGGGCTTTCTCTATTCCCTACCCATGTAGGATTCAGCATGGGGCTGTGGGACATTTGGGCATCGAGAAATCTAATTGGGCCTGGTTTTTATTTAGAAAGGTGCAATTATGAAGCCAGGCCAGCCTAGAAAGATCATGCACGAGTATGTGATCTCCAATCGAACGTCAAACAGTACTTTACGTCCATTACATTTGATATAAAGTATATGTAATGGTATCTGTGTATTTTTGTCATATAATACACGGATTACCGCAATAATAGTATAGTACCTTTTCAATTATTACAGGTTACCTGTGGTGTAAAAAGTGACTGAAGATTATTGGAAAGGTGCACTGTTTGCAAAGTGTTTAATTTTGGCGTACGCAAATTGAATCTGTGACATTCGGAGGAGAAAAAAGTGTTGCATTGCTAAATTTAGTCTGTAGGCCCAGTGCTATTGAAAGATGTTGTTAGCTGCTGTTGCATACTGAGCATAGGGCATTTGACAAACTTTAACCTAAGTGGATAGGTTGCAATGTCACAATGTACAACCCTGGGGTATTGCTGAAGGCTCTCCTTAAGTACAAAAACTGCTTCACCAGTTACCTTTAGCACAGTAACGTATTCACCATATCTTATTTCACAGATGACAACACCTGCATGTATGTAGAAATATATCGACTCAACCTTATTGAAAATTGCAGATCAACTCCTCTGCATTAGAGACAAAGGAACAGCATAATTTGATTATTATTTTATTTTTGTGGTATTTTAGATAGCATGATGTACACCCAATGTGAATACCTTGGCACTTCAGCAATAATCACAGTACAGATTGCAGCAGTAGAAAAGTGTGTTCATCTTGTGAATAAGCATGTTTTCAACTTTTTCTAAAACTTTAAATGACGCAGTCCTTTACAAATATGCCTATCCATTTATCTGGAATGCTCTGCCATCCTTTTTGTGTATCTAAACTTAGGGACAAACACAAGACTTTGCCCACAGCATCTATGAGTTCTTTGAGGAGCATGTGCAATATATCAACGGGTGTTCTTAAAACATATACATTTACCAACCACGAGCCAATGAAGCTAATTGAGAGTACCCACAATATGGTTGAACGTCCTCAAACATAAAAGACCTAGATGTAGTGGTTTGATTGTACTGATGTTTTGGAATTTTGTAGAAAACTTAGTTGTATGGAATTGTCAAAATCCAAACACAACTGAGAAAGGCATTGGTTGCCATAAGTGCTACAGGTAAAAGTGGCCTTAGTAGTCACTGCTACATTCTATCTGATAGAATGATTCAGTGACCTTTCCCAGGTGCTCCTAGATCTTTCACCCATGTTTGCAATGACTGATCACAGAATCCTCCACTTCGAACTGGAGTCTAGGTTAATTGTTGGAGGTGTTATGTTCCAATGTTTCAGATGTTTCATCTGCAATTGCACCCAACAAACATAACAGGATTATTTTTATATCTAAAATCACTCAAGTAATCTGGGGTACTCCTTAAGTATCAACCCTTTCACTGACCTTTCTAAATCACATGTGGCTCCCTTGCAAAGATTCTCAACAGCCTTAACGATGTATATCGTATATATGCTGATGATGCACAAGTATACATTGGGATCCCAAGAAAACCTGAACAATGGTAGTGACATGTGAACACATGGGAGATTCCCTCTGGTTAGATCTGTGATCACCATGCTATTGTTTTTAATCAAATGATTCGTTTGTTTTGTCTAGAGTTATTTGGGAGGGGTGGTGGAGGATTTTACATAGACCAAGAATACTTCCTCGTGGGCATCTTCAAGAGTAGCACACAGAGTTAATGAAATTGTTTAAAAAGATGCTTTCCTGCATTAAATGGAGGAAGTATAAAAGGTTGACATAAATAATAAAAGACACGCTAAGCTCTACATGGGGCATAGGCTTCAGAATATAGAATTATACAGGTGGCATTAACCTTTCTTAGCCAAAGGCTAGCTCATGATGTAGAAATTAAGAAGAGGGAAGGGTGTAAAGATCACATTGAAGGAGAGGTGAACTTCAAGGGTATGAAGGTGAATAGATGCTAAGGGTGGGAAAACGTGCCTTCATCCTTGGTTTGGGGGGGTTGAGAATTAGTGTACAGCGTTGTGTGAGCGTGCCATGCTTGAGTGAGTTTTTAAACTAGACATTTGCCTAATTTGAGGATTAATAGTTTGCAAGAACTTCACAAGGGTTTGAATTTGATGCTGGATTGTAAACGGTGTCATTGGAGATCATGGAGTGGTTGGGATATGTGATCATATTTATATTAGTTCATAATAATCTGTAATTAGCTATATTCCACCATGGAAGGTAACTTTGGGGGCTCTTAGTGTCACGACAGAGAGCCATCTGATTAGAACGTTCTTTCCATCAGTCAAGCTAGCAGAAAGAATAGTGTGTGTGCGGGGGCAGGAGCAAGCTAATACTAAACCACGACAAGTGTTTTTAAGTATATGTTTCCCACAGTGAAGTCTCGAATTAGTGCAGAAGCCTAGAGATTTTCTACTTGTTTGAAAGGAAGTAGAAAACCTTTGAGTTGGCATAAATCCATGTTGGGAACCCCAAGCAGCCCTGGCAAATTGTGTCCGACCAGGCCTCATAGGGTACAACGCAAGCGAGCCTAGGCACTACAATGGGGACTGGAGGGGGTTCTCCTCCACAAGAACATTTTGAAAAAAATGACAAAAAATAGTGCATTCTACAACACATTTTTCATTATATATTCAATTGTATTCGTTTTTAAAGCATAGTAAATAATGACCTTACAGTGCACCAGGGTACACCAATCTTTATCGGGGCTCTTCAATTATGCATAGTAATAAAAAGATCTCTGTGGCAAAAGCAGTATCCAACTGAGCTCTGCACAGAAAATACCGTTCTGTAATCTGCATAATACAGGTTCTTTGCAGCAGGCATATTAACATTCTGCGCTATGTAATAGGAGGGTATTGCAAACTGCCACTAGACAAAACTCCATTCTCTCTCCAGCAGGTACATTAAGCACCAGAGTTATCTTGGCATTTTTATTGTTGCCTGAAAACTGTTAGATAGACAAGGAACTCTGCACTGCTTTTAAAATTGTTGAACTGCTACAAAACCAGCTCCCAACCCTGTTTAGCTTTGGTGGGAAATGCCCAATGCCTGGTACAGCCAGACCGGCCCTGCGCTCTCCATTGTTAAGGGTGAACTTTGTTTTAGAGGAATTCTGTTTTTAAGTATGCAGTTTCTGTTACATGTTCAATTTAGTCGAAGTTCAAGCCACATGCTTTAAGAATTATACAACTGAGGGAGTGTCTTACTTTGTCCGTCCAAGCCAATATCAGTAACTTCCATATGCAGATTAAATATCATAGGTGTGAAAATTGATCCCAGTTGCATTGCATGTTTGACACCTCTGATTGACATGAAATGATGAATTTGGGGGATAGGGGTCGTAATTTAAATGCTCAGAAATCTGTTTGCCAAGAAAACTCATTATGGACAGTGTTGGAGAGGTCTGAAAATGTGATGATGGTTTTAATTTTGTTAATGAAAACAGTATTGATGTTGGTTACTTGTAAACAAATGAGAGATGAGGCCAGATTTGTGATTTGTTTTTACAATCTAAAGAGTGATTTATTTTCATTAATACCTTTAGCAGCATTATTGGCTTGCCAAAGCAGGCAACCTTAAGGGTATTTCTTCTAATGGAGTATTTATATTTTGGGGCCTGCATATCAAGTGTGCTAGTTCTCAGGTTACAGCATTGTGCTCATTTAGGGACCATGGAGTTTAGAGAGTGCTTGTGTGCAGAACAAAGTTCTCAGAGAGGAATTGAGTTTGTGGAGGAGGTTGTCCACATATATGATCAAGTTGAGAGAGAAGATGACCAGGGCATGGTCATAGTCTCTTACCAGAAGTTCCTGAGTGTGGGGTTGGTTAGCTTGCATTGACCCTTTATTCGGGCTTTTGGGAGATTAAGGTGGCAATGTAGTGGGTATTGGTTGCTTATGTTAAAAGGGGGTGCAGAAAGCAACAAAAGGATGCAAGACTGGGAGAATTAGATCAAGGTTGATGGCATGGGGGTGGTTTGGGAGTGATGTGTGAAGTGAGGTCCAAAGTTTCTTGGGGGGAGGGGGTTCTTTCATGAATCAATGTTTTGGGTTGCTGTGGTAGTAAACAGTCCCACTCAGAATGACAGTAGGCCTTGCCTAAATTTGGGAGAAAAAGAAGGTGTTTTAAACAATGTTGATAATAGTGCCTTTCTGGCAGTAAATTACAGCCTGTTGATTAGACACCTATTTATCAATTAGTCATCTAGGAGTAGAAGAACGTTGCATCATAATTTGCTCTTCATAAACATACAAAGAAAACAGTAGCAGTTCAAGTTAAATAAACTTTTTACATTCTGCATAAAAGAAAATTATCAAATTTCAATGTAAATAAAAGTTTATAGTTGACCCAGGCCCCTTTTCTCCCTTTTTCATGTCAAAATTGTGTCACATTGTAAAGAAACAGATAAAGTGTGCTGTTAAGTTTAGAAATCGACAGAAATAAAACCTGTGGACGCACCTTAATGATCTTTTCCAGCTTGTCACTGGGTATCGTGATTTTAAGCAGTGCTTAATTTGTAAATAAAAATGTGCCGGTACTCAAAGCTCTCCTCTGAAACACGTGGCTGCTACAATTAAATGTGCGAGCACGGAATACTAAGGCAGCTTAATCCTGAAGCCATCTCGGGCCTCTTTAATCCATTTACAGCCCCTTTAGCTCACTCTTGCAGCTTTCTCCCTTTGTCATGCTTTTTCGTTTTTCTCTTCCTCTGTCTTTCCCATATGTGTCTTTTGCTCTCAGTAAAAGCTTGAGGCAGAAAAATAAGTGTTGGTGCTCCGCACCTGGAACCACCGGCTCAAATTAAACACTGGTTTTAACAACAATATCCCCCTTAAATAGTGGGATATGCCCAGTGCTCAATTTGTAAATAGAAAGGTGCCAGTGCCCTAAGCTCTCCTTTGAAACATGCGGATACTGCATTTAAATGTGCAAGCACAGAATTCCGAGGCAGCAAGCCTAAAACCATCTCGGTTCTCTTTAATCCATTTATAGCCACTCCCTGCCCCTTCAGCTCACTTTTGCAGCCTTCTGCTTTCTCCCTTTGTGGCACCTTTTTGTTTTTCTTTCCCTCCGCCTTTCCCATATGTGTTGTTTGCTCGCAGTAAATGCCTGATGCAGAAAAGAATGTGCCGGCCCTAGAAAATAAGTGCCGGTGCCCCGCACCAGAAACCACTGGTTCAAATTAAGCACTGAATATACTAAGTATCCACATATAGTAGCATGCATGGTAGACACGTTAACTCTTTCTAAAATATTTTGTTAATGTGTATTGCCAACTGAAAATTCATAGAAGCCGAGTTAAGTTTGTAACTAGCTGTGTTGTGATGACACCACTGGAGTGTGTCATTAACAGCTATCAGTATTCACTGTGTACAATTTACACTTTTGTGCATGTGAAAACGGTATACAATTCATCTGCCTAAAATATCCAGCAAGGTGGAGATATCCTCCACTGCAGTATCAGTGTAAAATGCGCAGTACATTTCCTGCATAAAGTTAAACCGGTTTTTGAGTGTGATATCATCAGTAAAGGTAAGGGCTCTGATATACCGTGCTTCAACAGTCTGTGATTTTTCAACTGTTAGCTGAACTGCTATGGATATATGGAAGGTTAAAGACTGCGGACTATAATTTCAATTGCAATATTTCCGTTGTTACTCCATATTATGATAGACATAGTTATTTATAAACCCATATGCTAGTATAGTAGAAGAATGTTCTTTTCACAATAAATACTTTGGAATTTCACGTTCAGTTTTTCCTCCTCTTAAGAGGTTTAGTGTATAACACTGTTAGGCATATCGACGTGCTGCTTACTTCAAATTATCCTCACTACCATATTCCTGTGTGATTACCATTGACAGGGAAGGTCATATTACCCTCGAGTGGATGAAAACCTCTTCATTTACTGAATTTCATGGCAACACCTCTCTTTTGTTTTCGTTGTCTATTTCCCTGGAATTCTGCTCATTGCTAAGTAACTAATGAGATCTACCGCTGCCTGCTCCCTAATCATCTCTTAAGTAGGGTAGAGGCCTACTTCTGAGAGTGCTTGCCGTTCCTTCCTCTGACTCCCTCATTTGACTGATAATGAAAATGCGCTTAATGATCGTGCAGCAGTAGGCTCTCTGTTGGTAGACTTCAGAGTTGTTAATTGAAATAAGAAGTTCAGCAGATATGTCATTAGAGAATTGATATTCCTTGTTAAATAGACCATTTAATTAATGTGGTAAATAAGTTTGTCTTGAATACTTAAGTTACATTTCAGTTATTGAGCAATAATGAATTAACCTTTGTGGATGAACATGATTTTAAGGAAATTGTCATACTGTTTGATTGTCCAGTAGAACAAATGTTAATTTGAAGTAATTTATTTTTATTTGCTCACTGAAAAACCTAAAAATAGGGAGCGTTATTCTTCTTTTGTGTTTGACCTCGAGTTACTACAGACTTTCTGAAACAGGAGAAACTCCTAATTCTACAGAATTGTATTTATTTCTACATATGCCTTTCATGAAGTAGCCTCTTGAAAAAATACATTGAGCATTTGTTAGCAACGGCAGTACTGACATAATAGCGATATGAGACCAAGCAGATATGTGTGGGTGGGAACTGTCAGGTCGGGGAGATGTGTATTGTGGTTGTCGAAGACATACACTATCAACCACATAGCCAACATTTAGGTTTCCTGTGAGGTCCAAGGGTTGGCTTTTTACAGTGCCGTACTCCGTGGCTGTTGTTGGTCTTCTTGGCTCCGCTGGCCTATTTAAGTACTTGGACGAGGTCTCAGGAATTTGGAAATACCATTTGATTACAAAAGGAACAAGAGAGAGAAGTCAGTCAGATAAGACAGTCATTGTGTAAAGGCAAGCAGCTCACTGCCTGTCATCACACCACTGGTCACATAAATAATGCAGTTCCCAGTGATGGTGTCCTTCCACCCTGATGGAAAAGGCACGGGTGAGCCAAGCAGTTTGTCACATCAGTGACATAATCTGCAGGCTGAGCTGACTACTCAACTTCATCTGACCACCAAGGACTGCAGTTGCACAAGCCAAGCAGTATGTTGTACCTTTACTATGTCTTTAACTTAGAGAATGACGATTCTGTATTCTATGACGTAGAGGTTCCCTCTTCAGTCAGTTGTTGGCTAGCTAGAGAGGGAGCACCAGGTACGTCAACATGTGCCTTGAATAAATGCCATACGGAACCTTCAGAGGCTGATGGGAGTATCATTTACAAGATTGGCAACGAATTCCAGCCTCAACACAATATTTATTGATGGCAAGAAGAAGTTGGTGTGAGAACCCACAACGAGAAGTAAGACAATTTAAAATATTATATTTGTGACGTCGTGGGAACTTAGACAGCACTGGAAGTGTGATATAATATCCAAGGGAGAACGAGCGAATGCAGATTAATCAGCTGTGTGAACAAAATGTTGGGAGATTAAAATTTACGATAAATACACTGGGATTAGTGCAGTGATAAACGGCTTCAGCGCATAGGTTAAATGCGCCTAGCCGACGTGTGTGGTGGAATCCGAAGTCAGTTCTCATGCAGGGGAGTACACATGCGTTAAGACGAGCAGCAGTTTGGGGAATATCTTTTCGAAACTGATGTAAACCATGTTGGAACACAAGAAGAAACAAGCTCCAGTTCCAATAAAATAAACTATATGCAACGACTCATCGGTTGCCCTGTTTGAAGGTTGGGAGAAATGTATTAGAAATACACATCATACGAGTCATTTGAAAGTACATTATATCTACGTTATTTTGTAACCCACTAGTACTGATGAATTAAACTGAAGGATCGTCGGGAAGAATAAGGCGGTGATGGGCACACCTGACAAACAATGAATTAACAGGTTGAAAAGAGCGGCGTGGCTAAAGTTTGTGTGGAAGAATGACTTTCCACGTGACCACAGCAAGTGACAGTTTGTATCTGTGAATGGTGATAGGCAAACCTTTAAGCAAGTGTCTGACACCTTAATGTGTGGTAGGGAACAGGGACAGTTTGTTTGTTCAACGGTGACAACCACACTTATAAACAAGCTCCTGACACCTTTGCGTGTGACAGAGGACACAACTTCATGATGGCAGGCACGCCTTACCTGCAGCTGTGGAAAATGTATGTTTAGCGACAGGCATCTTAACTAGTGCCTAACAATATTATTGGCTAAATAACAATATGGATGCAGCAGTCATCCCTCCACCACAAATTGAGTTGGTGGAGATATTTGAGAACTATATAGAGGTTTTGGGTGGGAGTGGATTTCGGGCACAAAGGAAAAAAGCTCTATTGTTAAGTACATTAGGCAAAGAAGGTCAACATATTTTTAAATATTTGCCAATAGCTGTACATGACAATGGTCAGACTATAGTAAATGTATACTTAGAAGATAAAGCAAGACTTGAGAAGTGTTTTACAAAAGATACCAGTATTGTAACTTGTAGGCACAAATTTAATACACAACCACAAAAAACTGACGAAATAGTAGATCAGTTGTGTCAAGGTTGTGGGAATTAGCAATGAAATGTCATTTTGGCAACATGAGAGATGAAATGATTTGTGACCAGTGCCATACTGAACCAACAGTGGCTGAAGAGAGTATTATTTACAAGACTGTCGCATAGGCGCTCATCATCCTAATGAGACTACTGGATTTTGAGCGGCAACATCGTTCACAGTGTGGGGGACTAAGTCTGACCCACAGGGAAGGACCCTTATCACTCTAATTCCGGGTTTTGCTCCGGCTAACTAGCAGTGCCTCATCTCTCCCAAAGGGAAGAGACAATTGGGCAGCCGAGCGCATGACATCTTAGCACTTCCCAGGGAAGTCGTGGTCACTCAGGTCCCAACCGGTTCTCTCATTCACAGTACGGTCTCACATAGAAATGACAAAGGCAGTTTAAGTTTTAAAGATTGGTTTAATAAAACAACTGCATTTTAGATAGCAAAGCGTGAGCTGCAATAACCAGAACTACACAACACAGTAGGATTAAAATAGTAATGATGAGAGTGAAGCACAAGAATAAAGCTATCATAGTGCCGCTAGGTTATGTTCTCTCTAAGTTATATTTCGAGCACAGCATGTTAAGCTCTAAGCCTGCCTTTCAGGTTCCCCCGGGAGGACATCAACCCTCGTACCTGAGCAAAGGCCTGTAATCTGCATCAGCATCTGCAACGGGGCAGTCAGCATCTAGTTGTAGGTTCCTGGCCGGAATCTCCCTCTGACGTGTACTAGGACTAGAAAGTGTTTTTATAACTAAAACGCAGATGTTCCAAGAAAATGTCCCTACGTAAGGATGTGTATTTTCTACGAATACTGGAGACTAAACTTCTACCACGTTTACCGGCAATGTACCAGGCTGTAGCCTTGACTGAAGCACAGGGCGATCAAGAATGCATTATTTGAGAACACAGTGCTGAACTAAGCTAAACAGTGTGATAGAAGGAAATTAAAACAAGACCGTAAAACTGGTTATTTGTAAAATAACAGTGCGAAGCTGAATAAAATGTATCTAGGGCAAAGTGCATAGCAGCCTAGTATGCTAAACTGACGTGCATGAAGCTATATTAAAAATGGCTACATTACAAGACAATACAACCCACACACTGCTTTCAGCACCACTATAAGTTATTATTGCCCTGTGGATGGTGGGGCACCCCAATGAGAAAATACCTTATCTGGGGCAAATCTGAATAGAGTTACTGAGGGAAGCAAATAGGTGGCAAGCTCTGTGCTGTCACTGTGGGCTCTTAGTGAAATTTACCCATAAGAAGGTCTGAGACCTAGTAGTCCCTGTGCACAGGCAGTACATCACACTCTCTGCCCCTTTTCTCTCATTTCCATCCAGGTAAAGTGGAATGCATTTGTCCATTCACTTGTCAAATGGCTCAATTTACCATCTGCACAGAGAGGAATGTTTGTGATCACTCTACAGACAGAATTAAAATACCATCCACCTCTGCCAGTGGTATTATTTTTTAATGAGGCTGCTATAGCTTGACGAGGGTAAATTTAGTGGAAGCTTTTTTTTTTTTTAAATACAACAAAAATGACAATCATGACATTCGAACATGTGCAAGACCTAAAGCTATAACTCTAACTGTAACTATTTCTCCTCGAGAAGGCACTTCTGAGGATGGTATGTTTTTTTTTTAATGTCAATCAGTTTCCGCATATTATTTGACCGAATGACAGAATTCAAAAAGTTATGAGGATGCATTTTTTAAACTTTAATTAGGATCATAAATAGATGTGTTGCATATCCTTAATTAATTTCCTACAAGTATATAGGATGGTTCATCGTAATGGATTATATATTAAAAAGGACTAATAACAGGAAAAGGCACTGAAGGATGCAAGATTTTTTTTTTTTAAAGAGCTAAATATTGGAAATGTAACAAAACCATAGAGTTGGAACCTCTAAGCTATGATGGTGGGACTAATGACTTTGGAAAGTTATTATAATTGTATCTAGGACCCCATACTGATTTGTTACATTGTATGGTTAACATTGATTATTTCTCATTTGATGTACAATTGAAGTGTATTAAACTGAATAGCTTTGAAACACCAGTAACAAATTGGAATACAGATTACCCACTTACTTAAATCCACTGCACATCCCTATATCACTTATTGAATAAAGTGAACACCACATCTTCTAATTGTTTTTGTTTATTTTTTAATGTTTTATACTTCGATCCTCTGTGAACCCTTTACAGATTCCAATTTGAGAGGATATATAAAAGTCCCTGTTTGATTAACCTTTTGAAGTCGGCCCAGCAGCTTTTGGTATAAGAGATCTCACAATCTAAATGAAAGCTTTACACCAAACCAAAAATGTTTGATTAAAATTCTAGTTTGATGCCAAATATGATATAATTATAGTTAGACTTTTGTCACGAGCATTGTGAAAGCATTCCTTTTTTTACGGAAATATAGTTAAAAGTATGTCTAAGTGCACCAAAACACATCTTCAATTCAAAAATTAAATTATTTGTAAGAGGAAATAAAAGTTGCATTTCCCAATCCAAGGAAAAGTGGGGCATTATCATTCTAATACCTCAAGCTGTGAGTCTTTCAGGTAGCTTATTTACTTAGTTTACCACCCACAATCTGCAGTGCTGAACAGACTCTTTCCCTTTTAACTGTTTAAGTGCATCTTCTAAAAACCTAACTAATAAACAAGCTAGTTGTACATTAGCCCCTACTGTACACCTTGTGATTGCTTAGTAGATTGTCCATGTGATTAAATCATGAGCAAAGTTTTCATTCATTCATCTGTTGAGTGCATATTAAATGTAACACTGATTCTACTTTGGAATCAAAACAAATCAAATTTATTTTATTATCATGATTTGGAACTCCAAAGAGATCCACATGAATGATGATACAAACCATATAAATACATAATAAATTAATTCACTTTCTAAAAAGAGAATAAAATTACAAGCTATCAATTCATTCCTACAAGCTTCACGTAATACTAAAAGTTTGAATCAATGACAATTTTAATCTAAAATAATATAGATTTATTATAAATTTAACCCACTACCATCACCAATTCTTAAAAGTCCAAGGGTCTTGGCGCAACAAAATTTAAAAGCCTATCCCTCTCTTTTTTCATCCATAGGAATTCTCTTAACCATATAGGTCCCTCGGGTCCTGGCTATATATATTTTGCTTTCTGGGCCAGGGGTCGGAAGGCGATCTAATCAGGCAGGGTCAATATATCTGCAAAAAAGTTTGAACATTTTAAAAAATCCTATAACAAAATCTCTCATTAGGAGGATTATAACATAAATCTAGGGCCTCTTTATAAAATCTCACTGTAACCGGACGTCTCCGGACGCCGGTTTCCAGGACATTGTGCGGAACGGACGCGAGCCTGTGACGTCAGACGCCTTCGGCGTCTGGACGACAACCGAAAGAAAAGACGGACCAAAAGAGGACGAAGAGAGAGAGGAGACGGAAGTGGTGTCTCGACGTGCGCGACCGGAGGAGAAGGAGACCGGGACGCCGACGACAGAGAAGAAGGAACCCGCCGAAGGAACCAAGACCCCGAGAGAGAGAGGAGAGCCCCGGGGCTCTCCCGCCCCCGTCGGAGAGAAGCCGGGAGGCTGCCAAAGTGCCGGCCACGTCCCAGGAGGGGCGTGGTCACCTCAGGTACGTTCGTACCGCAGCTGGGGGTTTGCTAGAGGGTGGTTGTTAGGGAAAAGGGGAGCCAAAGAGAATAGAAAGGAGGATAACAAAACAGGTAAGTGGGATATATATATAAAGTAAGTATATAGGGTTAGTAGGGCGGTGAGGGGGGGTGGGGGGTAGGTATAAGTGAAGGGAAGTGAGGGTTTAACTGCCCTTTGGTTTGTGATTCCCCCCTATGGGTGTTCTCAGACCTTCTCCTCCTCGTAGAAATCCTCTGGTGGTTGGTTTTTGTGGGGTTAGGTTTTATTTTAGGGGTCTTTGTTATATGGCCTCCCCTTCCCGGCAGGACCTCCCTTCCTTTCCCTTGGCTCCCCTTTTCCCTAACAACCACCCTCTAGCAAACCCCCAGCTGCGGTACGAACGTACCTGAGGTGACCACGCCCCTCCTGGGACGTGGCCGGCACTTTGGCAGCCTCCCGGCTTCTCTCCGACGGGGGCGGGAGAGCCCCGGGGCTCTCCTCTCTCTCTCGGGGTCTTGGTTCCTCCGGCGGGTTCCTTCTTCTCTGTCGTCGGCGTCCCGGTCTCCTTCTCCTCCGGTCGCGCACGTCGAGACACCACTTCCGTCTCCTCTCTCTCTTCGTCCTCTTTTGGTCCGTCTTTTCTTTCGGTTGTCGTCCAGACGCCGAAGGCGTCTGACGTCACAGGCTCGCGTCCGTTCCGCACAATGTCCTGGAAACCGGCGTCCGGAGGCGTCCGGTTACACATCCCCTCCCTTGAATGGGGCTGTTCGAGCCCCAAAGGTCCCGGGAACCGGGATAAATAGTCAGCCTGTCCCATAAGATCACCAGGGAGATGGCAAACCTGGAAGGAGAAAGGTTGAAGCTCCATAAACCATCTCAATATGCGACTGTTAGTATCTTTATACCTCGATAGCCAGGTGAGGGGAGCGTGGTCCGTATATAATAGAAAGGATCTTCCCAGGAGGTAATATTGGAGGCTCTCAAGTGCCCACTTGATGGCGAGACATTCTCGCTCAATAATGGGATAGTTTTGCTCCCTGGGAAACAGTTTACGGCTAATAAAGACCACGGGGTGACTAATACCTTTCCCATCTTTCTGAAAAAGCACGGCCCCCAGACCCACGTCTGAGGCATCCGTTTGGAGGTGAAAGGGGACAGTGAAGTCAGGACATTTTAAAATCGGTTGGGTAGTGAGGTATCTTTGGAGGGTACGGTAACTATGGGATTGTACGGGGTTTAAATTCGTGATATTTTTTTTTTGTCCTTTCCTCAGGAGATCGGTTAGGGGAGCGGCCACGGTGGAATAATGGGGTATAAATCTTCGGTAGTAGCCTACTAAGCCTAAGAATGAGCGGACCTCCTTTTTCGTTGTGGGTGCCTCTATCCGTAGGATGGCTTCAACTTTACTCATTTGTGGTCTAAGTATACCTTTCCCTATATGATATCCTAGATAAGAGATCTCATTGAACGCCAATCGGCTTTTGGAGGCATTGGCTGTTAACCCAGCCCCTCGTAACGCTGTAAAGATTTTGGTTAAATGTGTCAAGTGGTCCTCCCAAGTCTCGCTGTGGATAACGATATCATCCAGATACGCGGCAGCGTATCTGGTATGAGGTCGTAGAATGGTGTCGATGAGACGTTGGAAGGTGGCGGGTGCCCCATGTAACCCGAAAGGGAGAACCTTAAAATGGTATAACCCAGAGGGGGTAGAGAAGGCCGTTTTCTCTTTATCTTCTGGCGTCAAAGGAATCTGCCAATAGCCTTTGGTCAAGTCGAGTGTAGACATGTACCTAGCTTTTCCCAACTTCTCTAAGAGTTCGTCTACCCTTGGAAGGGGATAGGTATCAAACTGGGATATAGAATTGACTTGTCTAAAGTCAATACAGAAACGTATGGACCCATCTGGCTTTGGCACTAATACCACCGGGGAACACCAGGGACTCTGGGAAGGCTCTATAACGCCTAGGTCTAACATCTTTTCTATTTCGTTTTCTACCAGGATCTTTCTAGCTTCTGGGATACGATATGGTCGTAAGCGTATGACCTTGCCAGGTGGGGTTATGATTTGATGATGTACCAGCTTGGTCTTGCCTGGTATCGAGGAGAACACATGGGCATGAACATGGAGGAGCTGATTTAATTGCTCACTCTGTTGGATCGAGATTTCGCTATTTATGGGAGGCACCTCGTTTCCGCTAGGATGCTCAGTGGGACACCACCCTATCTCTAACTCCTTAACGGTGTTAACTAGGCATCCCCTGGTTGGTTCTCCCTGTGGCTCTTCCCATTTTTTCAATAGATTGACATGAAAGATCTGGGACCGGTTGGAACTATCTGTGAGCTGGATCTTATAGGTCACGGGGGTTATTACCCCTATCACTTTATAAGGTCCCTGCCACTTTGCCAGCAACTTGTTGTCTGAGCTAGGGAGAAGCACTAACACCTTATCACCTATGGTAAAGGTCCTTAATTGGGTATTCCTGTCGTAATATCTTTTCTGCTTTTCTTGAGCCTTTTCCATATGCTCCCTTACATTTTCCCACACATTTTGGATGTTGGTTTTTAACTCCTGGGTATATTCTAAGAGGGATTTTTCTCCGTCCTCCTCCTCCCATAACTCGGCAGCCATATCTAACAAGGTCCTGGGCTGTCGTCCGAACAATAATTCAAATGGACTATGGCCCGTGGAAGCTTGTTCATGGGTCCTGATAGCGTATAACACTAAGGGGAGTTTTCTATCCCAGTCCTTACCTGTCTCTGAAATAGATTTCTTTAGTAGAGTTTTCAGAGTGCGGTTATACCTTTCTACCAAACCATCCGTTTGAGGATGATAAACCGCTGTCCGTAACTGTTTGATCCCCAGAAGTTGACATATTTGTGACATCAAGTTGGACATGAACTGGGTACCTTGGTCTGTTAAAATTTCTCGGGGAAAGCCTATTCGGGAGAAGAACCCTATCATTGCATGAGCTACGCTCTTGGAGTTAATACTGCTGAGTGGGATGGCTTCTGGATATCTGGTGGCATAATCCACTAATACCAGTATATAACGGTATCCTCTAGAAGAAGGTAGGAGAGGACCTACAATGTCCATTCCTATTCTTGAAAAAGGGATGTCTATAATGGGCAACGGTTGTAAGGGGGCTCTTCTTTTGGGACCAGGATCAATCATTTGGCATTTGGGACATTGCTGACAAAACCTCCTAATCTGTGAAAAGACCCCCGGCCAGTAAAACTTCCTCAACAGATATTCTTCCGTTTTTTCCCTGCCATAGTGACCCCCCCCCTGGCTGGCTATGGGCTAGGTGTAGGACTTGTGGTCTATAAGGTTCGGGGACTAATAGCTGCTTCTTTTCTTCTCGGTTATTACCAGTGACACGGTACAACAGGTTTCTGATTATGGTAAAAGAGGGGCTTTTGTCTTGGGGTTCCCGTGGTCGGGCATTTTTCCAGGCATGGATCAAACTCGGATCTTCCCTTTGACAACTACGGAATGGGGGAAGGTCAGTAAGAGTAAGGACCTTTGTAATTACCCTATCTGGACTCATGTTTCCTTGGGCAAAGACTCTTCGGGTTTCTCTCTTTTCTTTTCGGGAGGGTCGGTATTTAAGCACCGGTGGTGTTATTGGTGTACTAGAAAAAGGAGCTCTTTTCCACCATGTGCTCATGTTTTCAGAGTCTTTTGTACTGTCAAGAAGTTCCGAAAAGTCAGGGAAGTCGGTTCCTATGATAGCTTCTTCGACTAATCGTTCCACCACCCCCATCCTTATGGGGACTTCTTTTCCATCCCAGGACAAAGTTGTCCAGATTAGGGGGTATTCTCTTGTATCTCCATGAATACAACATATGGATACTGTAAGCCCTGAAGCAAAAAGGGGTTTTTCCAATAAATCGGCACGAATTACAGATTGGCTGCACCCTGAGTCGATGAGCGCTACTGTGGTTCTTCCATTGATAACAAGTCTCTTCTTGTATCGGGTTTCCTTTCCCCCTGTATAGAAGACTCTCCCCCTGGTGACTCCTATTTCCATCGGCTCTGACTTTTCTGACTTCAGTGGGCAAACCCGGGCGATATGTCCCCACTCTCCACAGCTAAAACACTGTGGTTGTTGCATATAGGGTCTTTCTGGACCTCGTAATTTTCCCGGATCCTCGGTTGGTTTTCGCCCTAGGGATGGGGAGGGTCCGAGGTTCTGTCGGAGGGGGTTAAGTGTTGGCCGTACGGGAGGGATTTTGAACTCGAGGGAGCGATGAAAGGCACAGGCTAATTCAATAGTGGTGTTAGTATCTGGACTTGGGTGTTGCTTGATCCAATTACGGGTATTGGTAGGTAGAGCATCTAGATATTGTTCTAGGAGAACAACCTCAATGATATCCTCCCTATTGGTCCCAATGGGACCTAGCCACTTGAGTCCTAAATCCTTAATTCGAAAATATAGGGCCCGGGGATTCTCGGAGGGTCCCCACTTGGCTTTCCTAAACCGGACCCTATAATGTTCTGTATCAAACCCCACCCGCTCCAGGATACTCTTCTTAATATCCTGATAGGGTGTCGTTCCGCCGGGGTTTACCGCTTGATAAGCCGCTTGGAGAGTTCCTGTCAATAACGGGGCGATGTATTGGCCCCACCTATCCGGGGGCCAGGTGGCGGAAGTAGCAACCCGCTCGAAATTCGTGAAAAAGGCATCCGGGTCTTCGCCTTCCTGATATCGCTGCAGGACCGAACTGGGTACGTTCGGATGTACCCGGGTAGTGGCAATAGTGTCCGTGAGGTTTTTGATTGCAGTCTCATGGACCAACTGATTGTTGGCCATGATAGTGGCCTGACTTTTCAGAGCGCTTTGTAGGGCCTCCCTTTCCACTTTAGCCTCCTTCTGTTGCTCTTCCCATACTACTTGCAGATGCCTCTGCCCTGCGGCTAGCTGCTGCATCATCTCCGATAGGCTGGGTGTGCCCTCCATCGTCTTTGGTTACCTGTAGTTATTCCAATATCCCACTTCTGACACCACTGTAATGGGTTCTTTATCCCTGAAGCACATAAAAGGGATATTGAACCCATTACACTCACATTTAACCGCAAATAAAGGGGTTTCATCCATAATTTCCTCTGAGCGGCTAAAGCTGGGCAGACAAATAGAATATGTTTTATATTCTGTACCCCATCTTGGCACAAATCACAAGAATTAGTCGCACCATACCATTTCGAGATTAGATCCCTAAGAGGTATTCTGTCTAATCTGATCAGTATAAAAACTTGCCTCACACCGTGTGGAAGATTCCATGACAGGTAAGGTTGGACCACTTTCATAGATACTGACTTAATTAATTTCTCCAGACCTTTTTTACGGCGGCATGCATCAAGATCCATGGTAAAGCCTATGGACCAAGTTACTTCCTTCAAACATTTTTTTAGACTTATATTAGATGTTGAAGGAATAAGGTCCTGGTCCAGCTCCAAGGATTGAAGCGCATGGGTGTAATTTCTGAAAAACCCGGATTTTTCTTTCAGATTATTAAAAATTTCAATAAAAGACAGGTTTCTCAGAGTAAATTCCTTGCTATGGATAAGGCAATGTGCCCTTCTGATCACGGCCGCAAGGCCTTGCACATAGATATTCTTGATGCCAAATTCAAGCTTTAGCGCTGCCCCTGGAGCTGAGTTATTACAAGAAGCTATGCATCTTAGGATCCTGCCTTCCGTCTTGTCGAGGAAATCCCATTTATTTTTATCAATACATTCTATCGCATGTAGAAGAGTAGGTGGAATATTGAACTGGTAGGCTGACAAAAAGTGCGAGAAATGGCGTTTACCATTTGCATTAAAAAAAGCCGCCAAACCTTGAGCGTGTGAGATAGCCTTACAAATGTTATTGTGAATATGATCTTGTTCATTTATTGTGGCAGATTTTTTTTTACCCAAGAACCAATATGTGTCTATCTGCTCCAACTTATGTTGACCCAAAAGCCCAGAGAAAGATGTTTTCCTTCTGCTTTTTTTTCCCTGTGAAGCAAACAACCTGAGACTTAGATGTATTAATTTGCAAGTAGTGCTTCACCGAGAACAAATTTAGGGCTGCCAAACGTTGATTTAGGCCCTTTGGGGTGAGATCAAACACAACTATGTAATCCGCGTAAAGTAAGCAGGCAATTGGATAACCGCCCACCACGGGGGCATAGCCAGTGAAACTTCTCAGGATTTTTGGGAGGTCATAAATATATAGAGAAAATAGCAGTGGGGCCAATAAACAACCCTGTTTCAGGCCGTTTTTGGTTAAAAATTTTGTCCACAGCCCCTGTTCTCCACCCATAAGGATTTTACACCAGGTCGTAGAATACAGGGCTATCACCAATCGCAAGAGACAAGGCGGGACCCCTATTTCCTAAAGTTTCCTCCACAGGATTTTCCTATCCACCCTGTCAAATGCTGTGGAGTAATCAATGAATGCTGCATACAGAATTCCCCACCTAGTCTCAACGTATTTATCAATTATTGTTTGCATTATTAGGATATTATCTAGGGTATTATGGGCCTTTCTGAAGCCAGCCTGTTCCAATGGAAGAATAACATTATCTTCGACCCAGTCAGTTAATTGCATTAAGATGCTTTTCGCAAAAATCTTTCCTGTTGCATCTAATAAAGCAATTTGTCGATAATTTAATGGTGCTGTTCTATCTCCCTTTTTATATATGGGGAGTATGATACTGCCCGTCCACGATTCTGGGATATTGCCTTGTGCATAACAGGCACTCAATACTGGATGAAGAAGTCTTGCCCAGAGTAAAGGCTCCCTTTTAATTAGAGTCATCGGAACCTCATCGGGGCCCATAGCACCCGATGAACGCATTGAATTTATAATCCCCTCTAATTCAGTTATAGTAGGAGGACCCGCAATATCCATTTCTCCCCCTCCATTTAAGGCTGACACCTCTCTCCCAAGATCCATGGCCCCATTTTCAGCATAAAAGGCCTGGATGTACTGCTTCCAGTCTTCCTTTGCTATCGGTGGGGCGAACAGAGTTTTACGGCTGCCACACCCCTCGGAGATAATAGCCCAGAACTTACTAGGGTTTCTCTTTACAGCTGCTTCCCTCAATGCGATCCACCTGTCGTCCGCTTCTTTCCTACGGGTTGCCAGTTTCAGCCGCGATCTTCTTCTCTTAAGTAATGATATTTTTGTTGCTCATTTCCGTGGTCTTACATTCCAGCTGTTGTCTTACTAACTTAATAATTTCTCTATTCACATTCACAATGGGCAGCTGGATTTTTTTTAGTTCTTGTTGTATTACGCTCAAGAGGTACTACACATAATAATGTGTCTCATTAATTTAGGAAAATATAATAGGGCATCCTTCCCCCAAACCTCCATGCTTCCCACAATATTTTCCAACAGTGGTTTTACCAATGTTATTTCAGGTATCGACCAAAACGTTCTCCTATTTTTCTCATTAATTCTGAGGTTTACACCTTTTATAGACCAAAGATCTGCTACCCCTAGCTGCGTTTTTAAGGTAAGTTTTAAAATCCTATAGTCACTATATTGGGAATCTATTATTTCCATATCCTCGACTCTTTGCGCAATATTATATGAGGCACAGATATAATCTATAATAGAATTACTCTTAAGGGACCTATGAGTATTGAGTGCAGGAGAGTACGAACAGAAACGCCCATTCAATATAATACTGCTACAGGACCTCAGACCTTTCAATAAAATTAGTCCTCTTTTGTCTGTCCTAATTCCAGATGGAAATAGGATAGGAGAAATATTTAGCGCTTTGTCCCTGTCTGGATCACAAAAGATGTGAAGTGAGGAATTTGAGATTTTACAATTTATATCCCCCATTATAATTAAGTCCACAGAATTACCTAAAGCAGCGACATGATTGAACAACTGTTGAAGAATAGTGTTGAATTCCTTTTCAGGGGGGTATATGCATTTACGATAATCAATGGGAATTTCCCACCTCTTTCTCCACGAACAAATATTCTTACTATTTGGAAAAAAATTGTATTCACAGGTAGGCTATCAAATTATATCTATTGCTTAAAAGCATAGCAATACCCCCTTTAGCACGCCCTTTTTTTTTAAGGGAGTGCTTTTTTACTTAAAACTGTATAACCCAGGCATGAGAAATCATTTAAACACCAGGTCTCTTGGATACATATTAGATCGACCTTCAATGAGCAAATTACATTTAATTTTCCTAACTGTTTACCCAATCCTGCCGCATTCCAGGAGACCAATGAAAAATCAGTGTTTGTAACTTGTCTGTAGCTGCTTGCCCTTCGAGTGAGACCTGTTCAGGGCCCCCGCCAACCAACTCCAGTTTTCATGATTAGGGGTAGTACCCTGATATATGGGACCTTCCAACACCTTTACTACCCTTACACCCTGGACTAGTGAGACTTGAACAATTTCGCCAGGGGAAGAGGAACAGTTTCTTCCCTGATTCACCTTACTATTTGTAGGGTCCAGATCATGAGTAAGGTGCTGCCCGGGTAGGAGCGTTAGCTTATCCCATACTGGGATAACGTCTATACCCCTATGCTGGAGTTGGACACAGTTGTCCAGGATTAGATTCAGAGCAATTTTCGAAGAAAACCATACCTTTGCCTTACACCCCCCTATACTGTGGTCAAGAAAGACCCTCACAATATCGCTACTTTCAATTGATTTGAGTTCCCTTATTTCCGAAAAGCACCACAGTAGAAAGGAACGATTTAAGCTTATGTTAGAGTCAAATATAGTCAAAAACTCCAAGCTGTCCGGAGACTCCAGGTGGCCAATCAGGACATTATCTCTTCTACGTTTTTCTCCCCCATTCTGAGTAACTCCTCTAGCACAGGTGGCCATAGCTCTTAATGGGGCGGTGTCAGACGAGATTACATCGATTGAATCAAAAAATGTGACACTAGGGAGTACCAAAGAATGTGTCTGTTGGGGATTTCGCGATGTGCCCATATTAGGTTTTAGCTGTGAGACAGGAATCACCTCCTCTGACTCGCTCTGGAAGTTCCCCATTGACGGAGCCAGTTCTGGCACGTCCAAACCATTCTCCTGCTCTCTTTCCTCAAACTTAAACTTCCTTGCCTTCTTTTAAGTGATTCGCGGGTTCCTTTTTTTTCCCGCCTTTTTCCTTCTTATTTTAGTTACTTCACTGGCCTTTTTCATCTCGATTTCATTTCGTTCCATCAGCTTTGTGGATGAGTGATCTTTGGGAAGGAAAATTGGGAAGGGAGCTGCTTGGGGATTTAAAGCAGGTTCCTTATTCTGGACATCTTGATTCTCTGATAAAATATTATACACTGAACTCATGCTGGTAAAAAGATTGTCCAGAGAGTATACCTCACTCGCTTTGCAGGCGGATTCACTAGCGTTAAAACTGCTTTATCCAGTTGTGTTTTGCCAGCTTGAGTTCCTTTGTTGGAATGGATGGAGATGTTGTCTATGTTCGTCAAATCTCTAACAGATGAGGACTATAGACAAGTACCATTTATTTTTAATCATAATCCTTGACCTCTTTCCTTTGCAGTTATCTTGACTATCTCATCAGGGAGATGGCTCGCATTTTGTTTTATCAATAGAACCTTTAAAATGGAAACGAGAATAACTTGTGTATGATCAGAGTTTTTTATAGATTTTTCAAGAAGTTCCAAAATAGACAAGAGAATTCTTTCCAGACACTTGAAAGATTCAGAAATGACTATATGTTGATCTGATGGGCAATTGGGAAAGTTCACAGCATAGACTGAATCCGGGATTTCTGAAGGCCCTATATCCAACAGGAAGTGGTTCGAGGGAGTACTACTGAAGAGTTTTAACATAGGGGAACCAATCTTAAATTGCGCATCCACAGGCGTTATTGGGATGGATGAAGGGACAGTTCCGGAGCCGGGCACTTCATCTGGGTCAATATCGGGGAGAGTAAAATCCTCAATTTCAGCTTCATTAACCCTCCTCAAGAGGGGGGAAGCGGGACCAACTGCTAAACTCACCCTATCACTAGTGCCTCCTTCATCACGTAATTTAAATCATTACCCAATTCGGGGCCTTGGACGGGATCTTGAATGGTATTATTGTTGGCCCCGAGAGAATTTCCCACCTTAGCCGCTGATTTCTCACAAGGATTCTTTAGAAGGAATGTAAGAATAGAATTCAAACTTTTTGCATTTAGATGCTGGACGCCCTTGTTTCTTAAGGCGTTTGATTTGTTTTTTTTACAGGCGCGACTAAGAAATGACCTGCTCCTTCTTGTTAGTTTAGAAGTCATTTTAATTAATTCCAATCCTTTTACCCCTTATCTACTTTATTCTATTTATTCCTGTGACCTTACTCCAGGCAGACCAGTTTTCTATTGCAAAAGTTAGTGATCCACCAGGATCTAGGGTGGTACTGGATGCGTTTTTTTCCTGTTACACGCTCTGGGTGAAAAACAGCTCAGTCCAAAAACAGTCCACAAACCTCAGGCACCCATTCTGTAGTACTGCATACCGGCTGTGGCACAGCACGCAAAGGGCTAAACAAGGTAGAGCCGAGTGAGGGAAGGCAGAGCTGGGCCCAAAAGAAAAAAGATACAGAGAATTGAAAAAGAATGGGCCCAGTAATGAACAACAGTATCTAAAAGTCAAATAACAAGCTCTCTTTGGGCCCCAACACTCCCGGCACTCATGCCCTGCTAATCTGGATACTTTGCACTGCTGTGCTGATCAGGTAGCTTCCCTTGTGTGCATGAAGGAGGGGGGGGATGGGGCTGGGTTTCTCTCCTTCTTTTCCACACCCAGGACTCCCCGGTTTCCCCTATTCCAAGGGTTGAGATGGAGGGGGGGGGGGGGGGGCAAACGTCCTTCCTGTAAAGACTTGTGGCTTTTCTCCACAGCCGCTAGTCTTTTCCAAGAATGAGAGAAGAGAAGGGAGCGACTGACCTTCTCACGTTGCTGCACCCTGCGGCGTCTTCCTCGTGGCACCACCGCAGGCGCGGTTTACGGCGTCCTTCTCTCCGCCGCCACTTGCTGCTCTCTCTTTCCCCTTAGCACTCTGAGGGGGGGAACAAGTGCCTCCGCGACGATTCCGCGGCTCACGGATACTCCAGAGCTCCTGCAGCCCACAGCCGCTGCTGCGATGTTCCGCCCTTCCTCCGCCCCCGCCTCGCTTCTCACTCCTGTGTCCTCCTGCGTCCTCACGTCACACGCAAAAACTTCCTCCTTCTCCGTTCAAGCAGCCAAAACTGCTTCTAGAACCTGACTTTTTCAGTCTTTAAAGAAAGCCCACCCATACTTTGGATTCACTGAGCCTGCAATATTTACACGTGAATGTCTTGTCATTTTTCCATTAAGCCAATTTCTTAGTGATTGGGAGAAGATGAGAGCGAAAACTCATAACTATTGATTATATGCTTGATTTAAGATGGTTTTGAATATATGACTGGTACGCTCAGACTGCAGAAAGAAGCTATCAGGATGCAGCCCCTTTCCAAACTCACATGTTGTCAACATTTTCTCCATAAGGCAGGAGTTTACATTTTTTCTTGCTCTCATTTTGAAACATTTGTATACTGGAGGTTTGTCCCAATCGACCAAAATTTCCAGGTCATCTTTCACGATTGTTGAGTCCATGCTACAGTTGAGATGAAACTTGTCAGATCATACCTTTTTAGAGATACTTCTTGTTAGGACCTCAAATGGCAACAGTAGCTTATATAATGCATGTCAAATATGGAGCCTATGTTCAGTAGATGGGGCTCTAGTCTTAAGTGACATACAGGGCTGGAATGGGTTTTTTCCAATCCAGCACTCAGCTTGTTCCAAAATGAAATAGCTCACTAAGGGGGAAGAATTTGGGCAAAAAAGCCGCTTTAGGATTGAATTAGCTTTTTGACTATACAGATTGAGGTACTCCATCCAGAGTTTGCATTGTTGATGGCATACTTTATCTTTGAAATCTTTTTAGTGATAGTAATGTTTGACCTTCAAATGTTGCCACACTCCTAGGTCGAGATATGAAAGCATTAGTCTTTCCAATAATTTTTTCTTATTTAAATGTATTAAAGTGCAGGTATGGTTACAAAGCTAAACATAAAACTCACTGAAATGTGCCTGTTATTATTAAGTTAACTAACTATGTTTTGTGCCTAATCATGCACTGCTTATGACACAACTCATACCCCTCAAAGGGTATAATTGATGATATCAATGATATATTAAATGATTTAATTGATATCTTCCAATATTACAGATACAGTTCCATCAGCCATGCACAATGGGATTCAGCTGCCTGATCCTGTGCCTAACTCTGTGTGAACAACCAACCCACATGCAAACAGCCTTAAGCAATGTGGGCTTTCTTCCAAGCCTGGATTCAGCCAGATCCTTTGGACAACACTCCGCTGGCAGCGAACCTCCATTGAACATGGCTATCCAACAATTATATTTGGTGACAGGACCTAACATACAGACAGCCATGTGGCCAGACCCTCCTGTGCATGGCCTTTGGTTATGCGCAACACAAGTTAGACACAGGAACTGGCTTTCAGCTAAGTCCTTACAACGCTCCAAAGGAAATTACACTCCACTTTGCACAGCCTTCACCATACAAGGTGGGATTGGCATCTGTACCATACTGTTCGTGGGTAGCCAAATGTGATGTGCGAATTGCAAGGGGGGCCTGCACTGTAGCACCTTATTTCCTTTTTATGTATTTTTCTTAGGGTTTGCACTTTAATATCAACTGCAGTATCATGGATGATAACACCAGTGATGTCATTATTGATATAACAATGATATCATTTGAGCGTTCATCAGTTGTATCATTTTACAAGTCATGAATGATGTCATACATGATGCTATACTCTGTGCATAACTGGGGGCACAAATTATGTTTAGTTAGTTCAGAGATTTCTAGATTTTATTTTGTAGTCATAACCACACATTAACTGTGCCTTTTTAATGAATTTCAGAGGATTTTTGTAAAAACATCTGCTAAGTTCCTATAAGTAAAGCTATCTATAATTGTAAATTAAACTTTGTTATTTTCTGTGAATTTCAATTTTATTCTGGAGGCCACCACCTGCTGTGCAATGACAAAGGACATACACAGTGGGGTTGCCACAGGGCTTAAACAGATTATTGGTGACAAATCTCTGCAGTGCACTCCAAAGGCTTTGCTAGGAGGGTGTGGCCAAAGATGCTGGCCTCCAACTCACCACTGTGCCCCAACTCTCCATGGTGGGCCTTCCTCCTCTGTACATAACCATCGCTGTACCTTAGCCTTGTTTTTTGTTTGTTTTTATCAGTGTATGTCTTTTTTTTCAGCCAGGGCCCTGTCCCCAGCCTGCTGCAGCATGTGCCTGGCTCCATTCCCACTTCTGGGAAGAGATGTGCCAGCTGGATATTTGACCCACAATTTCAGGGAAGGAAGTGGCAGGATGGAAGGGGCCGCCATCTCATTCTACACACCAAGGTCAAGGTTCACAACAGCATGATGCTAGCCACAGCAGAGTCCCAGCTGGAGCAGCATGGTACACCTTGAGCACCTGGTTTAATAGGGGGACATGCCTTGGCACAACATCTGGGTGCCACCGCACTCTGTTTCAGGTCTCTATTACTACAACTCATTCATACACTCACTGTATGAAACACAGAGGCCCCATACATGTCCACAAATAACACACACCTGAGATGGTAGCTCAATGATGCATGTTTAAACAAGTGAGCCAGTAGTCCTCCACTTAAGTGGCACAACTGCTGATTCACAGAATACAGTATGATACCACCACCACTATAAATGCTAAAACCACAATGAGGACATGTTAGATTAGTGCTCATCCCTAGGTCACAAACTTCACTCACATCAAGCAACAGGCTTAGGCCTAAATGTACATACTTGATTAGGGTGTGGCTGGAGCCAAAATCAGGAAGCATGATACCATACCAGATATAGTTAGGCACTCAGGACAGGAGAACATTACTGTATATCATGCAGAGGACTTCACTATCCCAAATAAATTTCAAATAGGTTCAACCCTTTTACTACACCCGGATTTTTTGCTTTATTTACCACCTGATTTTTTACCTTTATGATGGATGAGTCTCATATTTGAGCCTAGCTCCCAGTATTTGCATGGTTATTGCGCCTTTCAAAATATCCCTAAACCATTATTTTAAATATTAATAAATCACCCCAAATATGGCTGTATTTCCCATAAAGGCAGAGTGCTGAAATGTAGAACCTGTAGAAATGTATGTTGAACATTTCCTTAAAGTGAAATATCCCAAAACATGATTTGCACTTTAGCAAGGGTAATTGCTGTCATAGAGCCTAATTGGCTACCTTGTTACATTTATTAAATGCCACATTGGGATTGGTAGCAGCTAGAAAGATACTTCTTACAGTCTTTTGAATTGTAATGCAAACTTCTCTTTAATGGGAAGGTGGCATTTTAAATTATTATTTTAAAAATCCCACTTTTAGAAAGTTTCTTTTTTCAGCCTAAAGTTTTTCAGCTGCCTGGGCTGGTGGTGGCTCTCCCACCGTAAAAATATGTATGGTAGCCAGACCGTACATCAAAGGGCCTGGAGGAAGGGGGGAGTGGGTCTTCCTGACAGGGTAGATGAATAGGAGTCAGGCTATGCCCTGATTACACTTCAAAGGGATTTACCCATACAAAGATACCTGACTCCAGCCTTTTGTGTCACTAGCCAGGCTGGAGCCAAACAGAGAATAGAGGGGAGAACTGACCAGAACCAATGTTAGGGGTTAGACAAAGGGATGGCCCCCACCCACAAGCAGGACTGCGAATAAAAGTGTCCTCCCCAGAACATGAAGGAGATCAAGACTTTGGACCTGAACTGCGACAGGTGCAACTGCATAGACCGCTGCAAGGACAAGCCTCCTAATGGACTGAGGACTCTGTCTGCAGCTGATACCAGGACTAGTGGATCTCTCCAGGGTCAGTGTTCCTGTCTCCCAGATATGCCCCGAGGACCACTTGGGAAAGTCTTGAACTCTACTGCCCCCAGACATTTCCAAAGAAGCAGAGCTTATAGGACTCTGCTGCATCTCTAGAAATTTACACCTGGGTAGGGCCCTTTAGTCAGTGCAAAACTCATTTTTAATTTTCATGGATAGGGCATGCGTGGGTTCCCAATCCCTTATTTCTTTGGTATCTCCAGGTCCCCAACTTCCCGACAGCATGCAGATTTTTGGTGGGCCCAAGACCCTAGCCCCTGGGCCTCAAACATAGAATTAGGGCCAGCAAGAGGTGTGCAGCAAAAAGGTGATTCTCTCCATGCTCATGGCTGGGAAGTGCAGCCCAGCCACAGATCGCTGCTACCGGTGCTAGTGGGAGTAGGAGACAAGCAGCTGCCTCCATAGGAGCAGCAGAAACCAAGATAACATATCCAGTGCTGCAGCAGTACTGCGAGTGCGGGAAGCCAGCTGGGGTCATGTCCCCCCAAAACTATCACTACCTGTGTATGTACTTGGTGGTATTGGGATATCCAAAAGGAAAAAAACAGAAAAGACCGCTGCCCAGCCTCAACACATATCAGGAGACCTGCTGTTATATTCACTGCTCCATGGCTGAAGCACCCCAGAATGTACTGCGGGGATTTGTATACCTGTCTTCCCTGTGCTTGTGGTGGGCCGGGGCACCACCAGCAACATAAAAGAGCATTGTGGGAGGCTGCAGGGGTTGCAGCAGCCCCCCAGTTGTATTTAAAAAAAGACTACCCATAAGTCTCCTGGGTTCCGGAATCCACGACCTCAGGAGAATTTTACATTATTTTTAAAGCACTCCGAAGCTTGAACTTTTACTCTACAGCTTAAAATGCAGGGACCTCTAGTGGATGGGTTTATGACTACATTTTATGTGATTTAACAGCAATGAAGATGCATATGTTTTGTTGATTGTCAATGCTTTATTGACAATATATTGTTGAAAGTGAGTTTTGATAAACATTGCAATGCATTATTAATGATAATGATTCATTTTAAACTTGGTTATTGTTTCTGTGATGTGATGGTGCTTTTTTCATTTTTTTTATACTACAAAAAAAAAAAAATACAAGCAGTCTCCTGGTCCATAGGAGGGATGAATGAGCAAATAAAAACCTAAGGTTATAACGTTGTCAATAGAGACAAACAATGCAACAACAGTTGGAGGAATCGCAGAAGAGTTGAGTGTCCATGATGTAAAAGGGACTAAAAAACACAGGGAGACAGACGAAGGAAACACATCAGGAAACACATACATTTGTTTAACTGTCACAAGAGCACAGGTTCCTTCAAGCTACTGTCCCTGTGTGGCGGTTTTATTTACCAACAGGTAGTTTCTCAATGGTTGCCAAATGTCCTTAGGTCTGGACATGTGTGTTTGAAGAGTAGCATATATTTCACTACGAGACTCTGAATCCAAGACTCCATTGTTGTTGGGGTTCTACTGTCCCAATGCATGGCAATTTTGCGTTTGGCTAAAAGTAGGGCCATGGCTGTGTAGCATCAGGAGATTTAGGAACATCATTCACATATCCTAGTAAGGCTAGTAGAGGGCTTGGTTCAAGAGTTGTCAGTCATCAAGGTTAAGTGGCCAAAAATGTCCCTCCAATACCCGGCAATAGTTAGAGGCGAGTGACACCTGGGGCAAGTCAGGGAGCGGGTGTGGTCTATTTTAGCCATCGCTTCAGGGGTAGTGTATGTGCAAATTAATAATTTGACTTGCAGAAGTTTGTGTCAGTGGTTCATGGAGACCAAACGTGGTTGTGCGTAGCATGGGTTCCAAATTTGTCAGGGAGGGGGTGACCCAGTTCACCATGTGGCTTGTAATTTGGTGCCATGGGGTGGTAATAGGTTCAAGCAGGTGCAATTTAGTTTTGAAACCAGTCCCTCACCTCTGTGTCAGTAATGACTAACATGAGCAGCTTGAATTCCTCCAGTGCTAAGGGATATGAGGAGATTAGGGTGCGTAACACGTTCTGGAGAAACCGAAGCACAAAATGGTCCATATATGTAGCAGAGGTCAGTTTGGGATACTCCGTGCATGAAAATACTTGTCCCCCTGGGAAGAGATCCCCAAAGGTGTGCAGAGTCGAGCTGTTCAGTGTGCTCTAGACCATTTTTTCTTTTGCAATGGGGAGCTATTGGTTGTTTGATATGGGTGGTGCAGGAGAGTACAGGGTCTACCCATTAAGAAGCCAGTTGAGCTTGCACCATCTCCAGCAGATGATTGGATTGGTTTGGACGTCTAAAGGATCTGACAGATGTCCAGCAGGGAGCAGTGCCCCTAGTGGGTTTGGGGAGATAAGGTCCCTTCTCATTAACGGCATACGACAAACATGTGTCCGCATGATAGCAGTGGCATGTAAAGTAGCATTGTGCGGCCTGGTAATACAGTTGAAAATGAAGAATGCCACACTCCTCTCTTCATAAGGGAGTAACAGCATATCCTTGCGGATCCGGGGTCACCTGTCCACCCAGACAAGTTGTGTCAATAAGCTCCTAAAAGATGCAAATAAGGAGTTGGTAAGTGGGATAGGGATGTTATTGAATAAATACAAGAAGTAGAAAAGAACCACCATTTTAATTGTAGCGATGCCGTCCCCCCATTGACAATGGTAGGCAAATTCACCATTCGACCTGCGCAACTAGTTTGGCGATGGCTGGTCCATAATTCAAAGTATGACCTGCTCCCTGTTACAATGCACATACACACCAAGATATTTGACTGAATCGGTACACCATTTAAGTGGGAACGCAGACTGGACTAGGGTCGATGCGTCCAAAAGAGGATACAACTCAGACTTTGTCCAGTTGATGCACCGTCTTGAAAAGTTCCCAAATCTGACAATTTCATGCAGGGTAGGGTCCAGATTGTCATAGGATGGCATATAAATAACAAGATGTCATCCACATAAAGTGAAAAAAGCAGTAGGCCCTGCTTAACCTGCAATACCCCATGCAGATGTTGTTCTTGTAGGTGGAGCACCAGTGGCTCCATGGCAATGATAAACAGTAGGGAGAGAAGTGGGCATTTACCTCTAGTGACTGGGAAGTGGGGGAGAGATAGTACCATTAAGTCGAATCTGGGCCTTAGGTTGTGAATACAGTAGCATGATCACAGAGGTGAAGCCCCAGGGCAATCCCAGTTTTTATAAGATCTCTAGTAAAAAGGATCATTCCAAAGAATCCTCCTTTTCACCGTCGAGTAGACCCACAGTGGCTGGGGTGGTGGGTGAGATCCTATTGAGCATAGCAAATACTGTACGGAGGTTGATGGATGTAGACCGATGAGAGACAAAGCCCGACTGAGCTGGCCAGATGATTTGGTCCATCAGTAGGGAGAGGAGCATGGGCAGTAGCTTAGCCAATATCTTATTGTCGAAATTCAATAGTGACCGGGCGGTACGAGCCTCATAGCAGATGGTCCTTGTCTGGTTTGAGTAGTAATGTAATCATTGCTTCTCACAGCATTGGTGGCATGACGCCCACCTTCAGAGCCTCAGTGTACATCGTTAAAAAATGCAGTGCCAAGATGTGCTTATATGCTTTATAGGATGCGCCAGTAAATCCATCCAGGCCGGGGGCCTTGGATCCATCCAGAGCATCTATTGCAAGTATGATCTCCTCGATGCTGAACATGGTGCTTTTTAACATGTTGAGACTTATTGGTCTTTTTTTATTGATTTGGTGACCTCTGACAAAGCCAATAGGCCTGCTTCATCTAAAGTAATATCCACTAAATTGTAATTTGCTCTCTGGTATAGATGTGGGTTAAAGTTATTTTCTGTGTTGGGAGGTCATGACCCATTAGGGGTCAAAAGTGATTTCACAATTCTGGATACATTTATTTGTAATTAATGTATAAGTAGTATGTGTATGATAAGTGTACTTTTCCTGTTTCAAAGAAATGGCACAGACATGTAGGCCTTGAACTGCTCTGCTTTGCTACCCTGAGGAGAGTCAAGTTCTACAATGGGATGCTTAGTTCCCAACAAGGAGAAATTGTGGGCCTATTACTTGAGCAGGCCTCACATCCTGCACAACTAACAACCTAGTTTCGTACACCAACACATCAAGGAATGATTTTCTTAAACTGAAGGGCATTTTTTTCCCATTAATATTAAAAAAGGTATATTATAACTAAAAACCACAGGGCAGATATACCATAATTCTGAGTTCTCTAATTGACCAACTGGTTTTCATAGTTAAACTCAGAAGCCCCAAGGTAGATGTACACAGTGGTTTAGATAAAACCAGTAAAAGATCTAGATATGCTCTTCTCCTTCTGGGTGTTCTGATATACAAATGGAACTCCTTGACGTACATGACACTTGGGAAATTAAATATGGGCAGAATGTGCATATTCATATTATTCCATGGCTCACAACTGTTGTGCTCATCACATCTGCTGTGTTCGGGTAGGTGGGTAAGAGCAGAGCTATCTACCTAAGACCCAGTCTGGCATCTCCCTGATTAATTATAGTTGGCTTTCAATGCTGATGTGCTGTGCTATTGGCCTTAGAGTTTTCACTTCAGAGTGCTGCCTTTAAGGCAGAACTGAACACTGTAATTCATGATTACTTCTGATTGAACTCTTGGCTCACTGTATCTGATGCATTGCTGTGGGAGGCCTTCAAGTTGGTGATTTGGGGGCGGAATTGTATTTTGAAACAATCTGGCATTTTGAAAGTGGTCTGTGATCTGCTTACTATTCTGGATGACAAGCTCAAGGAAATGGAGAACCATTGGGTGTTAGTGCCTGGTGGTAGATCTGACTATGAACTGTATGAAACTTTGTTAGTCCTTAAGAAGACTGCAGAGAGGGAGACACACATAATTGGTGGTGAAACACAAGCCCGAAGGTTTGGTGGAGGGGAGTGTGGTGGTAGGCTTTACCATGGTTACTCAGAGCTAACAGAAAAAGTGAAATTATCACATGCCTACAGCATGACAGTGGCACCCTTAAAGTGACTACAGCCAATATTACTACAGTCTTTACTATATATTACTCTGACCTACATATATTTCCATGGCGCTGTTCACAGATACCTTAATAGTTGGGTATTTGGATGATATTGCCATTGCTTGGGGACCGACAATAGATTGCCACTCAATGAATCTCTGTTGCTGGAGGAAATAGCCGAGGCTAATAAGAATTGAGAGTTTTACTGCTGGGTTTTAAGAGGCATTTGCTGAAAGTCTCATTCCACACCTACTAAATGTTTTCAATGAATCATTTGGAAAAGGGTGCTTGCCACCATCATTGAGGGAATCCATTTGTATAACCTTACTTAAACCAAATAAAGGCTCTCTATTTATCTTGCTGTAACGCCTTCTCCATTCTCAATGTAGACCAGTGATTCCCAACCGTTTGATTCCTGAGGAACCCCACTGAATCACTACTGGAAGGCAGAGACCTCCAAGCAATTTGTACGATTTAAATTTTAAACATTAAAAGAGTAATTCACAAAGAATACACAAACAAATACACACCAAACAACTAGTCGAATTACTAAAGATATATATATATATAAATAATAAAACAAGATATATAAATTTTATATTGAAAAAATATACAAACATCAAACAAAGTTTAATGGGAAGGGTGGCGCTGGATCAACTAACTTTTTAATGTTTGGTTTCATTCAGGAAAGGTGAATCCTCAGGTCAGATTCTACATTTCCTTAGCAATTTATGTTTTAACTTTTAGGTATATAAGATCTGAGAGAGCCTTTTCACATAAATATGTGGTGGGGAATGGAAGTAAAACCAGAAGGGCATCTCATCTCTCCATAGGCTCTCTGTCACCTGTAATTCATTTGTTCTAAAGCACATCTCATTACAAGTGTGGGCTGTCAGAGCACTTTAGAGGGGGACTACAAGGTGTAGGATTCACATGTCATTTACACTGGCAGGCATTTTCTAAGAGTTCTTGGTCTGGATAAGCACAAACTCAGGACTCGGAACATAACACAGTGGTAAGCATTGACTTTAAAAATAAGAATGTATTTCTACACAAGCAAACCATTTTTAGCAGCATAAGGATAATGAAAGGCTGGAAAAAACATAACTTTCTAATTTGTGCCATGTAGTTTGTATGCAGCTCTTTGATGGCAATTCATAGCGCACTGTGCCAGATTATGATTGTAATTTATGAACTGCATAGTAACAAAATCAGGCTTTGCCCATAAAATACCGTCCTTTACATTGCAGCAGGCATATTAACCATCTGCCCTACCTTAGATGAGTCAAAACTGCCACTATACAAAACTCCCATCTCTCTCCAGCAGGTACATTAATCACCAGATTTATCTTGACGCTTTCATTTGTGCCCGAATGCTGCTGGATGAACAAGGAACTTTGCAGTGCCTTTAAAACTGCTGCACAAAGGAAGTACTAAGGGACCTCCCCATGTGTTTCTGTGGAGAAACCCGAGCTGGAGATGTGCCTTTCTGCCTGCCCAGGCCTGTGGACCCTTGGGAATGTGTCACGGACCCCCTTGGGGCTGTGGACCACAGGTTGGGAACCACTGACGTAGACAGTAACATTTTTGCTAGAATTATAGCCAGTCGACTGACCCACCTAATTAAAAGTCCGGTTCTCCCAGATTGAAAAGGCTTTATCCCAGCTAGGTCTAATGCACATAACATATGATTGCTACTTGCATTGTTGCATCAGGTCAGCCTAGAGCGCCCTTTAGTTTTTATCTTTCTGGATGCTGAAAAGGCTTTCAATTCACTGGAAAGGCATTTTGTGTTGAACAGGATGATATGATCTTACTACTATATACTTTTCCCAACTGCTAGAATTCTCCTCAAAAGAACGTTATCAGCTCTGTTTGTGCTTGTGAGAGGTATGCGACAGGGCTGACCCATGCCTTCGCTCCTTTTTGCTGTAGGATTGGAGACTTTGGAATGCAGATATAAGCCACATCATGCACATAGAGGGGTAGTGTTTATGCACAGAAGTTTATTACTCTCATCCTGTGCGGATTGCATCATCTTGTTTCTTAAGCATCTGAGGGAGAACTTGACTCCGGCTCTCTGTGAAACTACCAAACTTGGTGACACACTTAGATAGTAATTAACTAGAGTAATTCTAAAATATATCTGTTGTCGCCCTCTGCCCAGATGGATGGTTTGGACTATATGGTATGGACAGAGGAACTGTGTTATTGGGGCATCAAAATTCACAGAGACTAAGAGGTGGTGATGCCTGATAACTATGGCCAAACAATACCCAAATTGCGAACATAGGTAGATCAATGGATTAAATTTACTTTGTCTATTGTTGGTAGGGTGGCAATCATCAAAATGGTGGTGATGCCTAGATTTCTCCATTTATTCATGAATATACTTGTCCCCTAACACGTAATTTCTTTACCATACTGAGATTAGAGATCATTTGGGGGGAGAGACAACCAGTGTTGAGCTGGGAAATAATGACGTTCCTGATAGTGAACAGCAGACTGACTGTACCAGATTCTGTGCTATGTTACTTGTCAGCCCTGGCCTTCTCTGCACTTTAGTGATACCTCATGCAGGCTCTCATACTGTATATCTTAGGTGCATCAGAGCCTGTGGCTCTAGGTACAAAATGCACTTGTCTCTTTCAAAGATTGTAAATCCTAGGGCTGCTGTGGATACTGTAGTGGCAACCATTGGTGCATGGTGCAGACTGGGTGTTCTCATGGCCTACACCCATTGTACACTTTAAGAGCTCTAATAATGGATAATACTGTGATACCCATCACTGCTGAGGCATTAGTGAAATTATCATTTAATAGGGTTTATGTAGAAAAGCCGGGACATCTGTTTCAAGAAGGAATATTCTGACTCTTGAGCAATATTTTGAGAGAGAACCAACAAGCACCCTTGATTTTTCATATAACACAGACTTCATCATGCTCTCCTTCATGAACCCAAGGAATTTATTCCCTTACCAAACTCTTAGATCTTTTGTTCTCAATGGATTGGGTCTCACAAATCCACAAACTTGCATTGGGAGAGCATCTACTGCACCATGTTCCAGCCACGGTCTTACAGAGACTGTGTCAATACGTGGTGCAATCACATAGCATTCGCATGACCACTTGTTAACATTTCTTAGTGGGAATTAATAAGGCTTGAGGTTTAATATATAGGCCACTGTGTTGTATGAAAGGTGGCTTAACTGATAACTTTTCCAAATCCAAAAGACTAAGAGAGTTCTGAGCTTCTTTAACTTTATACAAAAACATCTTTACCACTCCAATAATTCAATATGGAGGAAAAATATTTTGATTGTAAATTGTTGGAGTATCAGCACAGTGTCATGGTAGACCATCTCCTAATACACTGTTTGGTCTGGGTATGGAAGTGATGAAAAAATCATATTGACAAAAGTATATGTAGCATATTGAAGGCACACAGAAGATTCTTGTGATCAGTCCTATCCTCAAAAGATTTTCAGTTCCCAATTAACAAAGGTCACTGTGTTTAATAAACATTTTTTTGTCTCAAGAGTTACTCATCAGTATCAGAATATTTATGTTCATGGGAAGATAAAGTGTGGGGAAAGGTGGGAATGGGTGTTCTTAATTGTCAAGCACTTTTGTTTGCAGCAAAAACTGCTCTCAGTTCTCTGATAGAAGCTTCCAGAATAAACTTCTCCATTGGATATGGCTGCCATAAACTTGGTTAAACTTGCTATAGCCATGAATGAAGTACCATTTATTAATTTGAAGCCTTTCTCTCCAGTTTCATCCCACTAAAATCCATTCTTTAAGTTTTCTTCCTTGAGAACATTAGTATGGCTCAATCAATCAGGGTTCCTATATAACGCGACTACTCACCTATGAGGTTCTCAAGGTGCTGAGAGTTGGGGGGTGGGGGGCTGCGGATTAGTAGAAGACCCAGGTCTTGAGGTCCTTCCTGAATTACAGCAGCAATGGTGATTGCCTGAGGTGCAGAGGCAGTGAATTCCAGGTCTTCGTAGCAAGGTAGGAGAAAGATCTTCCTCCAGCCAAGGTTGAGGTATGCAGGTCTGGCGCTGTGGAGGGCCTTGTAGGCATGTGTGAGGAGCCTGAAGGTAATTCTTTTGTTGATGGGTAGCCAGTGAAGGTTTCTCAGGTGGCCAGTAATGTGGAGCAGCATGGGATGTTCAGGATGAGTCTAACAGAGGTGTTCTGGATGTTCTGTATTTTGTTTAGGAGTTTCTGGGTGATGCCGGCATAGAGTGCATTGCCATAGTCGAATCTACTGCTGATGGGCACATAGGTGACCGTTTTTCTGGATTCAGTGGAGATCCACTTGAAGATCTTTTGAAGCAGGTGGAGTGTATGGAAGCAGGAGGACGAAACTGCTTTGATTTTGTGTTTCATTGAGAGGAAGGAGTCCAGGATGATGCTGAGGATTTTGTGCGTGGTCCGTGGGTGTTGGGGAGGGGGGTCCTAGTGCCCTGCGGGCCAACAGGAGTTGTCCCAGGCGGAGGGTGCAGAGCCCAGCATGAGGACTTCAGTCTTGTCTGTGTTAAGCTTGAGGCAGCTGTCCTTCAACCAGGTGGTGACAACCGTCATCCTGTTGTGGAAGCTGCTCTTAGCAGTTGTGGGTTCATCTGTGAGGGAAAGAATCAGCTGGGTGTCAGATTAGGAGACAATGTTGAGTCTGTGGCTTTTGACGCTGGCTTTGAGCAGGGCCATGTAGATGTTCAATAGGGTGGGGCTCAGGGAGCATCCTTGAGGGACTCTACAGCTGATATCTGTGGGTTCTGAGTTGAACAGTGGAAGCCTAACTCTCTGTGTTCAGCCGGTGAGGAAGGAGTGCATCTTTTCTAGGGCAGTGTCACGAATGCCAGCATTGTGTAATCTTTCTCAGATGGTATGGTGAAGGGCGATTTCGAAGGCGGCTGAGAGGTCCAAGAGGATGAGGGCAGCAGTTTCGCCTCAGTCATGGATAAAGTGGATGTCGTCTGTAGTGGTGAAGAGAGTGATCTCAGTGCTGTGGTTGCTTCTGAAGCCCACTCTGGAGAGGTCCAGGATGCGGTTCATTTAGATGAACTCAGAGAATTGGGTGTTGAGAGCTTTCTCTATGGCTTTGGCTGGGAAGAGGAGCAGTGAAATGGGTCTGTAGTTCTTGAGGCCCGTCAGGTCGTGAGAGGGTTTCTTCAGCAGGGGGTTGATCTCTGCATTCTTCCAGTCTTCTGGAAGGTGGAGGACTTAATGGAGCAGTTGATGGTGTGGCAGAGTTCAGGTGCAATGGCTCTGTTAAAGATGTGGTAAGGGCAGGGATCCGAGGGGGCTCCGGAGTGGAAGCTCTTCATGATCCTGAGGAGGTTGTCAGAGGTGAGGGTGGTCGAGTTGGATATGATATACTGGGGTATGGAGTCAATGGGTGTGGTGGTTGTGGGTGAAGCTGTCATAGATCTCCTTGATCTTGCGGTGGGAGAAGGTGGTGAGGTTGTCGCAGAGGTTTTGAGAGGGGGAAATGTCTGCTGTCTCTGTGTTGGGTTTGGTGAATTCTTTAACTATGGCGAAAAGTCCTTTGCTGTTGTGTGCATTGGCGTTGATGTGTTTCTGTTTGGCTGCTTTCTTTGTTGTTCTGATGAGGTGGTGGTGTGCAGTACCCGCGGTTTTGATGGCTGGATGGTCTGCCATGGTCTTGCTGCTCCTCCATCTTTTCTCGAACCATCTGTAGTTGTGCTTGGACTATTAGAGGGTGCGGGAGAACCAGCTGGCTTTTTTGAAAGGCTGCATTTCCTGAGGGGAGCCAGTGTGTTGGCACAGCTGGATATCTAGCAGTGGAGGAGGTTTGCATGCTAAGGTGGTGGCGTCCTTGGATGTCGGTGATGAGATTTGCTGAGGGAGGTGGTGAGCTGGTCTTATGTGACCTTGTACCAGCACGTGCAGGGATTGCAGTGGGCATGGTGGCATACAGTGGGTTTGGTGAAAGAGAAGTGGGCGCATTGGTGGTCAGTCCAGTGTAGATCAGAATTGTGGCTGACAGGGATGTCATTGCTCGCGGAGAAGATGGGGTTCCAGCTTGTATCCTGCTGAGTGGGTTGGAGTTGTGACTAGTTGTTTGAGTCCTATGGTGGCGATGTGTTGTGGTCATCTAGGTTGCCCAGGAGGTAGTTGAGGTCACAAAGGAGGATGTAGTCCATTGAGGTGAGAGCGTGGTGGGCGATGAACTCGACTATGGGTTTGCTGAAGGGGGCAGGGTCCTGGTAGATCTGTAGACGAGGGTGCCGCAGAGGGTGGTGTTTTGGTTGGTCTGGATCTGAAAGTGGAGGTGTTCCATGTTGGGTGAGAGGTCATCCGAGGTGGTTGTGAGGCTGAGGGTGTTTTTGTGTACGGTGGCGATGCCTCCTCCTGGTTGCTTGAAGTAGTCCTTGTGGATGATTTTGTAGCCATCAGGGATGGCCGTTGCGATGTCGGCATTGAAATGATAATAAAAATCAGCTGTTCAATAATTGCAGAAATATTGTCTTGTTTACGTAGAGATTTCATTTTATGTTAAAAGAAACTCAATACATTTAATGTGTTCCTTTTCAAACTTGCACTACTCAGGTCTACACAAAAGTTGTTGTTTCAGCCAGGACAGAACTGAAAAAACATGAATTCTGTTGTCCGTGAGTATGTCATGTGCCAAGAATACTATCAAACATTGTCTCAAGATATGTGATCCATGAATCTTTGAATCACTGCTGGAAAATTGCACAACTCATATGACTTGACATGATATTGATCATGCCCAAATGGAGTATGAAATGCAGTTTTCCCCTTTTCTCCAGATACTATTCTAAGAAAATGGTAGGCACCCAGCAGATCCTGCTTAGTGAAGAATGTGGCACCTCAAACACTCTCCAGGATGTCCCTAATTTAGTCACAATGTATCAGTCCTGTATTGTGCCCTTAGTAAGCATACAGTAATCAATGCAGGGTGCTAGTTTATTATATTTCTTTGGAACCAAAACAATGAAGCACCTGCTGTGGGAGAAGTTTGGATTTTTAACCCATTCTATAAACCTTTGTTAGAGATCCTCTTTAAGTTTTGTTTTTATTTTTCAGGCAATATTATACCCTACCTCGTGGAATCTGGGTTCAGTAGGTATGGCACAATCAAATTATCTATGAAATGCTGAAGATAATTCTGTAGATTTTTCAAAATATCAACATACTCCTGATAAGGTGCTGGGATCAGTAGGATGGTAGCATTGTTCAGCTCACACTGGATTTCTTCAAAAGAAGAAAAGTAATCTCATTAAAAGGGCAGTAATCATGGTAAAATTAAGACAATATGGAAATAGGTCTGGTAGCCCACTTCATATATGGGTTGTTTCTAAGTAGCCAGGGTAACCCACAAATTGATGCATAGTTAGATAAAGAGGTAATGTTTATCATCTCCAAAAGAAACCATCAGTGCCACCATCTTTCCTTTTACTGGACCAGATTCCAAAGAGTTTGTCAGCAGTCTATATGTCTTCACTCATCTTCTTTTAAACTCAGGGAACTTGATTCTTCTAGTCCTATTCATCACAAACTTACATTCTGGAAGCACCACAATCAAATAGCCCTGGAACTTGATTACGAGTTGGACTCTGTGGAATGATATGCACTACAAGGAGTAATTGACCACCAGTCTCTTCCTCCCTTGCAGGCACTCTGGTGTTTTCCGCATTCCTTTTTGGGCAACTAGGACAAGCTTGGACCAAATGACCATCTTGCTTTAATTAAGGATTCTCTTCCCCTTCATTCTCAGATACTGCAACCCTTGTGGCCCCAATCTGCACTGTTTCTTCTATAAAGTATATACTATCAGCAGAAATTAGGTCTTTCTTCTGCGAATATGAAGTTGGAAGGAAGTCTAGAATACTAGGGCCTCAAATCTTCTGTCTCTCTTTCTTGCATTCAAGCAGGTAATGTTATATGAGAAGGGCTGCTTCTACTAACCACAACAAGGGTATACACCGAGCTCAGAAATTCATTCACCTAAATCTTCCTCTTTACATTTCTGCCTGAAAAGTGACAATGGGCTCTCTCTGCTAGGTCACGTAAGTTAGCCAGTCATCATTTCCTTGCTGGATGCCACTCTGTTCCGCTTCAACAGAGAATTCTCTATCTGGCCGTTTAAATGTTTTCTTAAATGAAATCAGGTAGGTTGTTTAATTATCTTATCATTAATGTAAATGTGCAACTAATGAAATGGCCCAAGTCAAGGCTGCACCAAAAGGACTGCTAATTGTATATCCCTCCTTGGAGTCGTCGAAATAAATCGAGACAGATGAAAGGCAAAGTATACTAGAAGAGAGTCTAGAAAATCCTAAAGTTTAGTTAGGTCTCCAGAAAATCTGTAATACTTTGACTAACCACAGGAGAACACAAGCATTCAGAGTCTGTGTGATGACTTCAGTCTTGCTTCTCAATTGTTGCAATTCATGAACTTGTTGTTGTAAGGCTGCTGCAGAGTCTTGCCTGTGATCCATATTTCTACTGCAGTGTGGAGTCATTGGTGTTTCAACCTTTCAGTAGTTAGATGTAACAGTCACACCTTCTCTAGTAAAGGCTGCCAGAGATAAGGATATCTCCTTCCATTAGCCACTGTCTTTCTTAACACTGGGGAATATCACATGGAAGCAAGAGGTGTCATCTTGCCATATCACTGATTGGAGGAAAATGTCACGTCTTAAAACAAACCTCCAAGCAGACGGTACATCCAGAGTAGAGAACTGTGAGGAACATGACACTCACAAAACCCCTAAAAATAGTAGATAAGGTTGGATCTATTAGGATCATGGTTCCAGGAGATTAAACAAGAATTTAAAGAGATGGAGCAGGATACCAGGAGATTAAGCATGCTTCTCAGGAGATTCATGATTTTCAGGATGTATTGCAAGATTCCATGAGATGAAGCAGGATTCTTGGTACAGAGCTGGAAACCGGGAGCAAGTAACTTGATGAAAACCTACCACACATTATTGAAGCATTTGTGATGCACTGTGCTGGGAGTCCCATCTCTTTATATTATGAAACAGGAAGAAGGTGAAAGAGGAAGCAGTAAATAGTGCCTCTGTGACTAGTTGGACGTGACAACTTTGGCTGCGGAGGTGAACATGATGGTTTAGAGGAAGCAAACCTGTCAGGTCCTGGTTCTTTATCAAATGTTTCAGCTATCATGTGAAAGAAAGCTTTTATAGATATAGGCTGAAAAGGAAATTCAGATAAAGGGCCTCATTCCTACCCTGGCGGTCTATGACCGCCAGGGTGGAGGTCACCGGAAGCACCGCCAACAGGCTGGCGGTACTTCCTTTGGCATTCCGACCGCGGCTGTAAAGCCGCGGTTGCCTAGCCGGGTCCGGCGGTTTCCCGCCGGATTACCCCCTGCTGGGAGAATCCTGCAAGCAGCGCCGCCATGGGGATTCCGACCCCCTTCCCACCAGCCTGTTTCTGGCGGTTTTCACCGCCAGAAACAGGATGGAGGGAACGGGTGTCGTGGGGCCCCTGGGCAATGGCATGGCCAGTGCAGGGGCCCCTAACAGCATAGCAGACAGTGAAAATTGCGACAGGTGCAACTGCACCCGTCGCACCCCTGCAACACCGCCGGCTCCATTCGGAGCCGGCTTCTGTGTTGCAGGGCATTTCCCGCTGGGCCGGCGGCCGCTCCCTTGGCAGGCGCCCGCCGGCCCAGCGGGAAAGTCTGAATGGCCTCCGCGGTCTAATATTGGAATGACCCCCAAAGTGTTGGATACTGGATTAGAGGTAAGGGAATAGCTAAAGTGGTGTTTATCAATCTTAGAGGAAGAATAATGTTCAGAGACTATCAAGAGTGGCTTCCTGAGAGGACAGTGTATGTCTGCTATGATAAACATAGGAGGTTGCACCCTGTGCTGAGCCAAGGGCAGGGAGAATGCTGCGGTCCGCTGGCCATGGCCAGAGCGAGATCCACATTGATTGCTCAATATAACTCACATCTGTATTACCATGCGAGTGATCTGCAGACCATTTGATGCTATTCAGGAATACATGCATCTTTGCAAACGTGCAGTATTTAGGGAAAATGGCATATTGCTCCACTTTTCCTAATTACTGCATTATGTAATGAGTTTAAATCAATAACAATATTGAATCAATTCTTTAATATCCACTTCTCAATGAACAGTTGGTGCACCTTTGGTACGTTTCATAATAACCCTAAGAACCATGTATAAAGTAAATGTCCATTTCCAGTGTACTGGGCCTTTGGCTGCAAAGCAAAGGTTCTCAATAATAATCCGTACCTCACGTAATAGATACATGAATCAATATATAAATCCTTAAAACTGCATGATATAGTGACAGTTAGACGAAACTACCAAAAATGACTGAAATGAAGCAAAAATTGTGTAACTTTCAAATTGATTTTGAAAGGAGGGCTCAGTGCTAATGTGAATTATCTTTATATAGGTTTATTTGTACCACAGTGTTTATGTGGCATTGTGACAAGCAGATTTTAAATCTAGCACAGGTAATTGGCAACAATGAAGAAATATGAAGAGGGATGTGGTATTTTAGAGTATTGTTCACCAAAATATTATTTCTAAAAGCAAGATTCCGTTTACAGTGTGCACTCAAATGTAACATTACCTCTCTTCAGAGACTCTATCCTGCGACAGCTATCAGAACAGGAGTTTCATGTTTTGACATGAGGAAACTAAGTTGAAGGAGCTTTGCACAATGTTGGTAAATTATTGAATAGCATGTTTTCCAAAAGCAACCTCGCTTAAAATGACCCTGCGCGTTTAACGAACTCCTGCTGTCTTTATCGGATTTCTTTCTGTGGTGAAAAATGTGAATCCAAAAAATTGAAAATTGTCTGTGCTACTTCTTCATTTCTTGAAAGACACTTCTCAGCCTGCGAGAAATGCAAAGCAACACAATCTCTTGTGGTATTTTTCCTAACAGCACAAAATGTGTTTTTCGTTGACAGCAAATGATGGACATCACCATCAAAATACTACTAGCATTAACGATATGTCTATGGATAGACAGCATTTTACATGCACTTTGCTTTTTGGCTGCAATGAGTCGAATATTGGCTGGGTAGCTTTCAGCAAGCGCCATATTTCATCATAGGATCTTAGTACCAACATATACAAGTGAGAATCTTCAATGTCTATCTTAGAAATAACGTATACTTTTCGGTCAATCTTAAGCACCAGACATGCCAATGAACAATATTACTGTTATTCATTGATGCTTTTTTGTTCTCCCCAAAAAATGAAAAAGAAGTGACATTCTGATGACTATATGACAAAACCCAGCAGACTTGTATATGTTACCTTTAACTTTATGCAGTGCTCTCGCTAGAGAAGCCACATTTACAAGGCCTCATAGAATTTCCATTTCAATCGCCTTTTAACAGATTTACAATCATGTAGAATTTGCCACTTTCCACACCTCACCTCTCTGAAATAAAGTCACATAACCCACAGATTATGCAGGTTATAGGCAAAGCCGAATATGAGTATGCTTTTAATCAAACTTCTCTATACGTTCCAGCATATTTGTTTCTGACCACTCATTTGTAATTGTATTAATATAGCGTTTACTACCCCTGACGAGGTTTCGAAGCGCTCTTTGGGGTGTAGCACTCTACTCTGGAACCCAAAATTTTAACAATTATAACTGCATAATAAATTGCAGCCTTTTATTTGTTAATCTTCACTATTTTGTGGGGTTGTTATAGTTATTTTCTGCATCAAAATTGCCTTTCCTCCATTGTCTTCCTACATTTTTAACCATTTTCTTGACACTATTTTTTTATAATATTAAAAATCTGTGCCCTGCGACACTGCTACTCTTAGCCATAACACATGCACTTTTGTACTAAAAATGTTATGGATAAAACTGGTTTCACTCAATTGGTCTAATAAACTGTCCTGTAAGAGTATTGTGGAAAGCGCTCAGAAGTTGTGCCTATGGCACAGAAGTTAAATGACATGTATGGGCTGCAGTGTGAATATACACTTCACACATATGACAAAAATGTTTGACAGGAGCACCACTCTGCCGTGGCTGGGCTGCTGTTTAATTAGCCTGCAGTGACAAGTAACAAGCCCTTTCCATTTAGGTAAATCCTATTTTTATATATTCATATGTCACCCCTAAAATGTGTCTTGTTGCCCACAGGCCAGGGCTCTGACAAATGAAATAGGGAACAATATGTTTTGGGCTTACTGTACACTCACAGTGAAATAAAACTCAAAAGCGACTTCACTGTGCATGACTTGCTAGACATTTTCCTGAATATTCCTAGATGGAATTAAAATCTGTATTTCCTATTCTAGAAAAATGCTATAAAGTTACCTACTTCAGTTTTAAAATCTGATTTAAATGTAAGATTAGATTTTTGGTAACCTAAGTGAACGAGTTACTTTGCAAAAATGTGTTTTAGGCTGCCAGAGCTAGAACTGGCTTAAAGCCACACTTGCACATTCATCACATCATCAGTGGACAATCACCTGTATCTGATCTCAGTATGGCAAAAGATAGCTGTTAACTGCTGACCTTTTAGCAGGGATTTTAATCTGGGAGACAACAGGAACACTTTGAGAACAAAGTGAGTTTCTGGCACTACCTCTTTTGACCTGGAGATGCCAAGGAGAGCTTCTCCTATTCATTTCCAGGAACCACCTAGACTGTCAGGCTGCAGTAACAGAAGGGAAGAGAATCAGTTTTTCTTCCTCCAGATGGGAGAATAGCTTATCAACAGGGGAGTGTGTCTGTGGAGCTGATTACAGACCTGCTTGGTGTCAGGCAGGGGACTGTGAGGAAAAACTTATAACAAGGAGGCAACATTTTTGGCTAGTCCACAGGATAATGCTGATGCCTCAGCCACAATTTCTTCAAAACATTCCTGAACTTGGGTAGATTCCATTTGAAGAATAAGGGCCTGTTGTAGGAAGATTCCAGACCCTTGCTAGGGTAAGAGGAACCCATTCAAGGATGCAATGTTTCAATGACACCTGCTGACTCCCAGGGACTGGAACTGCTCCTCAAGGCTCAGTTGGCTCACTGCCTGTTTACCTGCTCCAGTGGCATATATCTAGTTCCTCTTATCCTATAATCATGATCTTTGTATCTTCAGTCAATTAATGTTCTCTACTTTTCCAAATTGTTTGGTAATTTTATCTTTTTGTGTTTGTTACTTTAAAACTGTTAGTACTCTTCAACTTACTTTGCTGGGGGGTTTCTGCTGCTTGTGCCATGACCTCCAGGGCTTGAGCAGAGGTTCCACCATAACTATGCTTATACCTAACCACACAGGGTTTATTGAGATGGTAGGAGTACACCCTTGCAAATTAATAACTCGATTCCTAACATTTTGTTTGTTTATTGGGAATTTGAAATTATATTTGTTTTCTTTTAAATCCCTGTGGTGTTTGTTGATCGAAGCAGGTTATTTTTGACTCCTGATTTCATGTTTTATGTGGAAAAAATATATTTTTATCTAAGGTTGTGCTGTTTTGTTGTAGCCATTGAGACATTTTGGATTTAGGAAGCATTGTGTTAAGTTCTCCTTGTGTGCATGTAATATGGAATGGTGCAGGTTTGTCAGTAACTCAGTATTATAATGGGTGGAATGTTTTGATCTGAAAAAGGGTATCATTTGAAACAGAGGAAAGTGGAAACTGCCTGCTGCTACTGTAGGAGTGTGTGAGTCTTGCTTCCATAAAGTGTCTTTCAACCCTATGTTGTTTTTGGCCTCTTCCACAGAGTCAACTAGGTGTTCTTTGCTACCCTACAAAGACACCACTTGTGATCTTTAGATAATTTTCTTGCAGAGCACAATACTGAATCAAACAACAATGAAATTGCTGAGCTGAAAGCCTAAAAGTGTTCTTTACCACGCTAATATTTGCAGTAGCAAGCAAGGCACGGTTAGCAAGATTTAGAGACATACTTTGTGCTAAAATACCTTATTTAGGATGCTAATCACCCACACATATCTGTGTTGACACATGCAGTTGGTTCTAGCAGCTCTGAGCGCTGAGGTGCATGAATTTAGGAATCCATAAATAGAGGTGAGTGGAACTTGCAGAGTTGCTTTGCACAGAGTAACACAAAAATTCAGCGAGATTCCACTGTGTTCTGCCAGTTAGTGGAAAGTGTGCATGTCGTGTTGCCATCTAAGTCAGCAGTCCGAGCGGCACTGAAAAATCTGCGCAAAGGCAGTGTGCAAGAGCGCACAGCCGTTCGAGTTGATTGTGCTGCTGCTCGAGTAGAAAATCTACTTGAGCTGCAGCAAATCTACTTGAGAAGGAGCCCTCTGATCCTGACCGCCGTGACAGAAAATGGCACTTTGGGATGCCAAATCTTGCTCGCATTTCTGGAGCACTGTAGGATAAAATGCCACCACTTGACGATTGTGGAATTTGGCCAGAATTCCAAATTCTGCAAATTTCACGGGAGGAATGAAACATTCTGCCTACCCATGCCCATAATACCCTCTCCTATGACCTGTAAAAGGAATATATCCAGCAGTCAAACGCAGCCAGCACTGTGTGTCAGCAAATGCATTATTTGTTAGGTGATACTCCACCTTCATGTAACTGCAGAAGCTCTAATACTGCAATGTTTGCCAGTGAGTGACACACAGTTTCAATTTTAATATGGCCTCAATTTGCCAGATAAGCTTACCACAGTGCTGGGATGTAGAGGAATGCATTGCTGATTTGTTTATTTCTGTGCTCAGTTTTGTTGGATAGGAATATCTAACAGGCCACTTAAGCGATGTTGAAAACTTAGTGGTACTGCATTTGGTGCCTCGAGGGCTCAGAACCTGGGTTTGCATTGTTATGTGTGCTTTGGTTGGCCCATTAGCTTAGCAGCACTGGGGAAGTTGGATGTCAATGTTTTTGGTCACCTCAGAAACGGTTTAAGATCTTGGGTAGAACATCATTGCTAGATTAGAAGAGAATTGAAGTTTCCGTTAAGAAACATGCAGGTCTTTTAACCAGTTTTTCTAACTGTGGTGAGGGGGAAGATCTTATTTTTCTTGTGCCGTTAGTGTGATCATAAGGCAGTTTAATATGCGGAAAAGTGGAACTGTGAGTGACTGAATCCCTCAGTCATGCAGAATAGTCCTGCACCTTAGTAAATATTGTGACCACATGCGGGCCTTGTAAAGCTCAGAGAACTAATACAGAACTACAGAACTACAGTACCCACAAAACTCACAGATGGTGCTAGGCCTAAGTGATATTTAAACCTTTGTGAAATTTAAATTAGGCTCAAGAATTTTGCTAATTTAGCATAACTCTAAAACTATGATATTTTTCAGGTTGGCATACTTGTGTGCTTGGAAGAAACTAGTTCATGAAAAAAGTCTCACTCACAGACTTTTTTGGCTCCAGCTATCCTCCTGTTATCTCGTTTGATTTAATAACTCAAGGATTTTGCACAGCTATATTGGCATGCTGCTGGGCATGACCGCTTCATATTACTCCACTTTCCTGTACAAAAGACTGAATATTTAGAGGAAAAAGGTTCTTATGTCTGAAGCTTCATGTATTCGTACTAAAAGAGTACCACAGCATTTTCTTTGGTTTTCCATTGGTAAGTCTTATATATTAAAAAATGTCCACTCTGTATATTATGTGTTAAACTGTGCAGTCCTTTTGCACTGTATTTTAGAAACATATCTGGGTTGGGTGGAACTTGCAGAAGTTGACTCAGAGGAATTTGCAGAATTACATACAAACTGAGCTAGATTTCACAGAGTTCAGCCAACGGCCGGAACTAGGCATGTTGCGCTGCTCATGCAGTGGTTTAGTCCTGGGAGCATGTTCCATGCTGAAAAATCAGCATGAATGGCACCACATGGTGCACTGGATCGTGCAGCTACGCAAGTTGATTTTGCTTCAGCTCAAGTTGATTTTCTACTCGAGTGGAAGCCTTCTGACCATGAACCGTCATGACAGCCCATGTGAGAAATATTTTTCCAGATGTCCCAGTGACAGGAAATCACACTATGGGAATCCAAATCTGGCTTGCGTTCACCAACTTACCGTTCTGGAGCTGTGCATCAGAAAAAAATTGTAGCACACAGCAGTTGGCGGAATTTGGCCAGATCTCCATGTTACAAGAGTAACACGGAGTTGCCAAAATTCCAACAGTTCCACAGGCAAAATGGAAAATTTCACTCACCCCTAGTTATATCCTTGTTTAGATGTTGAAAATAATGCATAGGACGTTCTTATTTCCTCCAGGGACCCTGAAGGGAGAGACTAATTTTGGGCCAAATAATTTGTCAATTCACAGAATTCAGTATATTATATGTACATTAAAAGAAGGCAATGTATAACAATATCATTTATCCACAGAGGAAGGCATGGCTCCGGGTCAATTAATGTTGTTTTAATCACTTATTTGAACATTATTGAAACATCCCTGGTATTTTATTATGCAAATACATACAAGGGGAGAGGAGATCCCTAATTTTGTAAGTCTGTAGAAATAAAAGCTTTCTATTGAAAGACCCTTATTATTAAATATATTTTGGTAAAACTCAAGATTAAACGAGTTAATCACCAAAATGAGTCAAATATTCAATATTGATGGTAGACTGTCCCTTTTACATGACTACATAAAACCAGAGCACATAAGTAAAAATGATTTTCAAAAATCGGTAAAAACTCTTGCAAAAAAACCCTAACAAAACCTGAACGCTTTTGCACCACCCCCTCAACAGAGTAAACACAACCAAGCTTTCAAATATTTCTTGAAGGAAGAAAGTCCGGGATAATTCTCAACAAAAATGGGCGGGACGGTAGATTACATACCCTCAGTGGAATACTAGAAACAACTCTTGCCAACACTTCTGAGCCACTAGCCTGAGATTACCTTTGCTTAATCTTCTGTAGTCGGCTGATGTCTTTAATATGTTTGACAAATAGGACACAATTCTAGCACTCACTGCTTTGTGAGCAAGACATCTTCAAATAGTACAGCGGTGGCAGCCAAATAACTTATTTTGGCACAAAACTAATGTTGTTTAATGTGCATACGCCAGAGAATTTCCCCCAAAACTACAGGACTGTGAACATGTTTCAACAGCAGTATCTAGAGATTTCTGACAACTGGCTCCGCACGTCGCTAGAATTAGAAATTGTTATCAGTACTCTAGAGAAAATGTCCAGAAGTGAACAGAATGAACCACAAATTTCTACAGAATTTTCTACATGTTTTACAGGTTTATCCAGTGGTCACTTCCAAATTAGCCAGAAGCTTCTTCAGGGTTACCTAAAAGATTATATTGAAATCTTCCCACTCTTAGAGCTTTAAACATACATTTCTATCGAATTATCAGAGTTTCATTCAGAATTCGACTGTGATTTCTACACATTAGTTTACTGGTTACACAAAGTTGTGTTAAGGCAACCAACAGAAACATTACGTTTAAAAATCTTTTCACAATTTTCTGCAATAGTAGCTACATTGGAACAGAGTTTGCCAGACTTTCTAATCTGTCCCTAGCAAGATATCTCACTTCTGTGATCACTGGATGAGCATGTGCAGCATCCAACCCGACACCAGATGCAGGGGTGTAGCCTCCATGAAAGGAATGGTGTGGTAACCTGTGTAAATCACTCAAATTGGTTTGGAATCCCTGCAACATGGGAAGGGTATTGAGTCCACATTTATTTAGTAAATTAGTCATATGAACACACATTTTTTTTTTTTTTTTAAATATTTTATTGACTTTTATCATGTAAAACATACATTAACACAAACAGCCCCCCTCATCATTACAACAAATAATGTATGCAACAGTCCCCTTCAATTACAGCAGTGTCCCATTCCACAAGGGGAAGTCAACAAATAATTCTCACAGTGAGCGTCCGTATCTAGGGACACTACTTCAAGCTTCCTCCATCAGTTGTCGAATAGCAAAGTCCACAGCAGCAGTCCAGAAGGCGTGCTATAAGCAGCAAAGGACTAAGCATATCATAGTGGAGGGGGGAACAACAGAAAGAACAGACAGAAAGGCAGGTGGAGTGCACAACCAAACTATACCAACCCGTCTCAATAACGCAGGATTATACCCAATCGAGGGGGGGGAATAAGGCACAAGCGTGGGCTTCTCCAACTATTCCACTTACTCATTCCGGGCTGCCAAAAATGTATTCAGCGGTGCCCAAATATCCTTGGGCCGAGACCCTTCAGGCATCAAGTTCCAGAAAACCATCAGCTGATCATGACAAAAGGCGGCATCTCGCAACCATTCAGATCTACGCGGCACTCTCATCCCACCCCAGCACATGGCAACTCTACACTTGGCCAGCAGCAAAAGCAGACCCACCAGACGCCTGTACGGCCCCCGAACCTCCTCTTCGCACACAAGCAGCGCAACCCTGGGAGAAACAGGTATCTCCAGGTCGACCATCTCCGTAATCGCTTGCAAAACCTTTACCCAAAAAACATGGACTTCCGCTCACTCCCACGCCAAATGCAGAAAACCCGCATCCGGCGCCCGACAGCGGGCACAACATGCATCCTCACGCAAACCCAAGGAATAGAGCCCCCCAGGAGTATAGCATAGTCGGTGCAAAAATTTAAAGTGCAGCAGTCTAAGCCTATAATTCGGGGACAACGCCCTCATATGAGCACAGCAGTCGCGCCACATAGCCTCCGAGATGGGCTCCCCCAGACCTCTCTCCCATGCAATCCTGGAAGATTCCCAGAAGCCACTTCTCTGCTCTTGCATACAGTTATACAGTTTGGTGACCGCGCACTGCAGAGAACCTCCAAAGCGCGAAACTCCAAGGGGGCCCCAGTCGGGCCGAACAATCGGACCCGCAAAAGGGAACGAACCCGAAGAGCATACATGCGCTGTAACGCCATACCCTCACAGCCAGCCAGTGCCTCAGAGATGTCAAGCAAACGGCCATCCGCCAGCCAATCTCCCAGCTCAGTCAAGCCAGCATCTCGGAAAAACCCACGTACCCCGCCATCCCGGTACATCTGATCATCAATCACCGCCATGACAGGCAAGGAAGGAGCAAAGGGCACAGTAACCCAGATCGCTGCATTAACATCCCCCACGCTCTCGTCGTGCATGCCACTGTGTCAATTCCCTTAACTCGAGGCAGAACGTGTCTCCCAAGCGCTCACATCAAGCCATTCGGCCACACAGAGTCACTCTCAGGCGCCAAGTGCGGCAAGTATCGAATCGGGTTCAGCCAGTAATACGCAAAGTGCGCCTGAGCACAGAGATAGTATAACTTCAGATCCGGAGCAGCAGGCCCGCCCAATTCAAACGGTAACGTCAGCCTCTCCCAGGAAATGTGCGCTCGACGTCCCTCCCACGCCAGGCGAATCAGCGCAGAGCGCAGGCGCCGCAAGTAGCCTCTTGTGAACGGAAGGGGAAGATTCACGAATAGGTACAGGAACTTAGGAAGGACCACCATCTTTGCAATGGCAATACGCCCGATCAACGATAGTGGTAGGGCCCGCCAGATCTCAACTTTTCTCCTCCAGCCATGTCAGTGCAGCACCATAGTTAGCCAGCCAAAGCGTGTCAATATCACAACTCAGATGAACACACATTAAACCAATAACACTGGCCAAAACTTTGAAGGACTAAAAACACACATTCCAGGGGTTCTGGTTCCCCAGTCTCAAAGATGTTTATAAAGCACAGAGACAAACCGAGCAATTTGAAGCAGATGAGCCACCGGAACTGATAGCAGTTTTGCGTTAGTTAAGTTCTCTTAGATAAGTGGGTTTAAGTGGTTTGACTCCAAGGAATTTTGACAAATGATGATAAAATATTGATTTTAAGACTCTTAGGTCAGTGACATTGATCAAAGTTTGATAGTATTCATAGATAACTACAGATGGTTAAGTTCACACAATGCCACAGATAGCTTACCAATTATCCTATTGCCCCTGTAATTATACAACTTGCAGTCACCTATGATGCCCAAATAATTATACCCTTTGCAAAATGGCACGATGCTCCAATTTTCCCCCATGTTGCCCTAGTTAGCATATTCTTCAAGTTTGCATAATATCTCAGTTCCAACTTTTAGTGACCTACTTAACACACTTGACATGCCCATGAGTACACTTTTTAGTAATTATATGGTTTGCTAGTCCCCTTCCTTGAAACTTCAGTATCTATGCACTTCCAAAATTCTACTGCTTCCTGAAAATGCTGCCACAGATAGACCAAGAGTTGGGTTTCTATATTTCAGTGGACACACTTTCCAAATTTCAATAACGCCTCCGTTGGCATACTTTTCAAATTGCCATCATTTTCACTTTTGCTTCCCTGCAAATTCTATTAGAGCCCCGAGAGGTACACATATATAGTTGTTTTATATAATGGCACAGCTAGCACAGTTAGTAACATTCCTTTATCCCTGGCCAGGCCTGTTAGGAGTAAACTACTTTTATCCCAGCCGAAACTGCAGTGCCTGGTTGCCTGGAGATGATTTGCAAGGGTCGGGTAATCCGCGCTGATTGGCATGCAGTTCACTGTTGAGGGGCTGCTCCAGTGTGTGCAGGTGCATTGCCATCAGCACAGACAGGCATTGCTGTTTCCTGGCACACAGGAGTGCTGCCCTGTCTGCTGTGGCTCATGTGGTTGATAGTATTAATGCTGGATTCACGGGACAGTCCTGCAATCATGTAACAATCCCCACTCCTCGACACTGCAGGCATAGCCCAGGCATTGAGCAAAGCTAGACTTTGATGCACAAGTACATTTGCCAGTATCGCGATATTTGGGTTGAGTCTCACAGCCAGGAGTATGAGCTATGAGTATAACCCATCCACAAGTATGACCCAGGTCTTCAGTCGGTAAATATGCCACTAGACCTCATGTTCAGTTTTAATGCCACATAAATAATTTAATTTGAGCACCACTTGTGGTGAAGGCAGAACAAGCACATCAAACACATATAAAATGGAACATGCATGAAAAACTTGCCCCGCTTTCATTTGAGTTATTTTATTATAAAACTGCGGCGTCTGCATAAAACCCAAAAAGGCTGTGGTACAGTGATTTCATTGCTGCCCAGAATTCAATGCCGCTGAAGTGAAAAACATTGTCTGCTCTAAGGGAGGTGTTCCCATTTAGTCCTGAGGTATTTTTTTTGTTAGAGAGGGGCAACCTGATTATTTTGCAACAGGGGAAAGGTGTGGCGCAAGGACTAGAGCTGCTGACTTTGGAATTGAGGACCCGGGACCGAGTCATGGCGTCGGCTCAACTTCACTAAATCTCCCGGTGCCTACAAAAAATTAATATGTCTTTGTGTAATGTAGCAGGCCCACTGGACGGCGAGAGCCCACATAAGAGCAAATGTAGCGTGAAGGAGGGACACAAAAGAAAAAAAGTTGTTCACCCACGCTGAAGTATATTTGCGATGGTGCAGTAATCCATGTAACAGGGCCGGTCCCCAAGGCGGTAACAAAACCGCCCCAATGCGGGACAAACGTAAAGCATTTATCAATCTCATCAAAGGATTTTTGAAAGGCAAGCCTACAGTGGTGGTTATGGTTAAAAGCCCACACAGATAATATCACGTCAGAAAAGCAGCGCCTGCGCGCTGCTATGCCTGACCTAAAAATGCCTATACTGATTCACTACCCTCTGATTTCTCTATGTAAAATTAGGTCCAATGCATATATACACACACAGTCATGAAATTTTCTTTGTTGTCTGATTTTAGCCCCCTCATTTGTTATGGGCCGTATTTACTACACAACGTAACTTAAATTACTTCAAAGCATCATCTTCATAGGTGGTCTGACTTATTCTGCTGGATCTAGAACGATAAATGTATTCCGCCTTCAGTGCAATACACACTCCGTGTAAACATTAATCTGTCACTTATCCTTATCCTCTGATATATACGGTTCCTCTGCAAGCGGCTGTCACTGTGTCTGGAGAATGTATGTCTGAATGTACCTGAAAATCACTTCAGTCTAAGCGCTTATACTGGAAATGTGCTTATAATTTAGTTTTCTTTTGCACAAGCAACCTTGCTTTCTTTTTTTTCTATATAATGCAAGGTGCTGTTAATGAACAGGAATGTATTTTTTCAGTTAGTTTTAATTAGATTTTATGAAATAATTGTACCTCATATTGTTCCGAAGTGCTGCTTCACCACCATCTACATCATTAACGGATCTGCACCAGTCTTCAGAATATGTATCTCCATTTCAAATGCTTCTCAAGCAAATAGGTCATGATAGCGAAAATGATCAAGGCAGAGGCCAGCGGCTGGATTCTGTAGTGCAAAACTAATGTGAATGATAGTTTTGCAGTGGTTGATGCCATAATGCACAGCAACGATTTTGGCCCCAAAGATCCCAATTCGAAAGTTTTTTTGAAAATGAGTTTTATCTCAAAATGTAGTAGTCACACCTAAACTGGGAATAAGGTTGGTTACTGTCAGAAAAACAAGTAATGTGCCTCAGGCCATAAATACGTGGCTCTGGCTTTTCAGTCATTGGACAAATGATTTACTGTTGCCTCTTCTCACCATCTCTTTCAGTATCTATCTGCCAAAGCAGTCCTCACAGTTCGCTTTGGGGCCCCATTTAGTTTTATTAGTGACATTTATTCAGCTGCTGCGGCTATACTTTCATCCATAAGGTGAGGTGAGTCAGCAGTCATAGGGTACAAGGGAACAGACAGAAAATGTAAACGGCACCTCTTGAAATATACTTCTGTTAGCACCAAGCACGCAAATCAACCAATGCAGACCCTCCTTAAAATACCTCCTTTCCAAACATCTATACATTCAACCATTCCATCTTTTTTATCCATCCATCTGTCCATTGCTTCACGTTTCCATCTACCTGCCCATCTGTCAATAATTCCATCCATTTATCCCACCATGCATTCTTCCTTCCATCCAGATATCCTCCCATCCATCATGTATCCTTCCTTCAGTCCTTTTATAGTTCTGTTCACTCTTACATCCATTCACCATTTCACCTTTTTATTGTTTCTTTCTGCCATCCAACCTTTCATCCATCTATCTTTTCACCATTTTATATTTACATCCATCCATTCTTTCACTGTTCTATCCTCCTTCCTTTTTCCTTCCGTTTCCCCTTTCTATGAACCCGCTTTTTTCTCTCATGCTCACTTTTTCTTTCTTCATTTCTCTCTCATGCATACTTTTCCTATTGATCCCTCTGCCTGTGTTTTAACTATTTTAATTTTGTTCTTCTTCTGTCATTGCGCACATCACTTGAAGCTCCACGTCCCTCCTTCATGGTTTTCCAAACAGTGTTATTTATTAGCATTCTGACTGCAGAGGGAAAAGGCCGATAAAACAGAAATGCATCTTTTAACTGAGAGGAAGGTCACCAGCTCTTGTGCCCAGGGTCAACCCCCACTTAAGCTGCTGGAGTGGGAGTTCCCTGCGCCTCTGATAGGGCACCATCTATCCGTGATGCAACATTTCCATCCGAGGCCAGACAATTTGCCTTTTAGGGTCGAGCCTGCGTTGCATGCGCTTGCGCATGCATTTCGCAGCGAGACTCTTTTGTATTTAGAAAAGGGCTCGGAGCCCTGTCAACTTCACCTCAGTGTTTTTTATTGGTTTGTGGGCTTCCCTAATAAAATCTGCTTGCTTTCATTAGTTGAAGGCACACATATGTCATGCCTTTTCCGGTGGCTAGCACTCCTCCAGCGCAGGGACCAAGTACAGAAAACATGCCAGGGTCTCTGTTTTCCATCGGGCTCGAGGACTTCTTTTTCTCTAATTTACGAGCGCGATCTCGCTTGGCAGAAGTCCAGCGCTTTACATAGTTGATTTAACTTTTTCGGGTTATGTACATAAATGCACTTTTGCCTGATAGGTGAAAAGTCGGGTTAGGAGTTTACAACGCGATCAGCTCTAACATGAGCAAACGCCAGACCTGTTGCATTGTAAATGCTTGTTTCTGTGTTGAGAGGTCACTCCTGCTTGCATAGCCCTGGTTCTACTAGAGCCCTGTTAACTGCACGAACATTTGCTAGGTTTTTTTCTCCTGGAACGTGTAGTTATGAGGCCTTGACAACATAATGAGGATCCCTATCACATTGTTTAATTGCACAAATAACTTTCATTGGCTAGAACAGGCTTAAGAAGATAGAAGCAGACTCCGAAAATGCTTGAGATTGTTTTCTTACATTGCAACCATTGATAGTGATGCAGACACTTCTTGCTCAATACCCCTAATAATAAATGGCTCTTGGAGGCGTGGTAGTGTATTTCAAAAACCATGCTGTGTATCGAGCAGCCGGGGATGGCTGGAAACCAGTTTTGTTCGAAAAACAGAGACATGTTTTCCTCTGCTGAAATGCTCATTATGGTACACGCTCGTCGAATTAGAAGCCCATTTCAGCGGCTGCTGGAAGCCAAAAGCCGTCGATGCCAGAACCTGCATACAAATCTATAAATTAAGTGGGAATGTCGGATTTCAGAGGAGGCTGCAACCGTTCTTATACACAGCTTCTTGTCAGCTAAAACTCCTTGATAAGTGTTTAAACTAGTACTTAACGCAATTGACATTTTGCCTTGGGTTCCCTGGAAGATGCGAATGAACACTTGTTGTTCCTAATGGCCTTAAGTTTCCTGTTTAATTGGATGGGTAAGACGACAAATGGAATACGAAGATTTCAATTCGGCCATATGGAAAATGAAATGAAAATGACAGAAAGCAACATTTTGGTTCTGTAAATATCACAAATATTTTGTGAGACCTTGTAAAAAAAATTATTTTGCTGTATCCTCTTAGAAGATGTAATATAAGGGCATAGGTCACGTTCAGAATTTGCGTATGATAGAATCATGTTGACTAGTTCAAGGAGAAAATGTCTCCCACAAAACATGTTCTGCTTTCTTTCACTCTTCCCTGCCACCCCTGACAAAAGTTGTGCAAAGTTTCACATCAGTAAAATTGGTCGTTTTTCATGGATTTTGAATAGTGTGAAATTCTTCCTACTCAACACCTGCTCCATCTGCAAACATGCCATCGAACTCTGGGACCTACTCGACTCAGCCTCATCCGACGTCACCTTCCTAACCAAGACCTGGATGAACCCCTCCTCAGTGCCTGACATCACCACAGCCATCCCGGATGGCTACAAGATCACCTGTAGCGGCCGCACCAACAGACCAGGAGGAGGCGCTGCCATCGTCCACAGGAATACCGTTAGAATCACGACCAGCACCAAAGACACCCTCTGCGCCGCCGAACACCTGCACTTCCAGATCCACACCAATCCAAACACACCCTCAGAGGGACCCTCGTCTACAAAACACCCGGACCTCTGCAGCAGTTCAGCAACTCCATCTCCATCACCGATGTTGTCAGCACGCACACCCTCGCATCCACAGACTACATACTCCTTCGGGACCTGAACTTCCATCTCGAGAACAACAACTTCACCAGCCTGCTCACCAACCTCAGACCCAAGCAGCTCGTCACAACACCCACCCACTCCGCAGGACTCATGTACGACCCCATGTTCTCCACCAACAAACACGTCTCCTTCAGCTACACCATCGAACTCCACTGGACCGATCAACACTGCATCCACTTCACCTTCGAAAAACCCACAACGCAGCACCACCCACAGCTGATTCCCCAAAGCAGATGGAACAAGGCCACCGAAGACCAGCTGATAACCACCTTCTCCCGGAACCCACCAATCGACACCACCGACACAGCTGCCCTCAACCTCAGGCATTGGATCGACGACTGTACCAGCACTCTCAACCTGATCAAAAAACCTTCTAACAGATGCACCGTCAGTAAAGGCCTTCTGGTTTATCGCTGACCTCCAAGAATCCAAGCAAACATGCCGAAGCCTCGAGAAGAAGTGGCGCCAAGAAAAGACACCAGGCAACCACACAGCCTTCAAAAACGCCATCCGCGGACACCACCAACTCATCCAAACTGCCAAAAGAACCTCCTTCAAATAACCAATCGACAGTAAGGCACACAGCTATAAGAAGCTCTTCAACATCATGAAGGAACTCTCCTACCCCGGTTCCAACATCGTCAACATCCTGCCATCGCAAGACCTCTGCGATTCCCTAGCCATCTTCTTCTACCATAAGATCACAGACATCCATCACAGCTTCAATACCCAGACCACCCCGTCAACTACCGACACCACAGACTCACTGCCCCCCAGACACACCAACCTTCTGCTCGCCTGGACCCACGTCAACAATGAAGACACCATCAAAATCAGGAACCAGCTCACCATCCGACCTCTGCCCTCACCACATCTTCAACAAAGCGAGCTCCATAATCGCACCCCAACTCCGGAAGATCATCAACAGCTTCTTTGAGCCCCCCACCTTCCCGGAGAGCTGGAAACACGCAAAGATCAATGCCCTCCTCAAGAAACCCAAGGCGGACCCAAAGGACCTAAAGAACTTCCGGCCCATCTCCCTGCTCCCCTTCCCGGCAAAAGTCATTGAGAAGATTGTCAACAAACAACTGACCTGCTTCCTCGAGGAGAACAACACTCTGGACTCGTTTCAATCCGGATTCCACATCAACCACAGCACCAAAACCGCCCTCATCACTGCCACCTTGACATCAGGACCCTACTTGACAACAGCAAAACCGTGGCCCTCGTCCTCCTGGACCTCTCGGCCGCCTTTAAGACCATCTACCACCACACCCTACGCACACACCTCAATGACGCAGGGATCCACGTTAGAGCCCTGGACCTGATCATCCCTTCCTCACCAGCAGAACCCAGAGAGTCTGCCTCCCTCCATTCCGCTCTGAAGCCACCAAGATTATCTGCAGCATACCCCAGGGGTTGTCCCTCAGCCCGACCCTCTTTAACGTTTACATGGCTACACTCGCACGACCTCAACATCATCTCATATGCCAATGACACCCAGCTGATCCTCTCCCTCACCAAGGACCCCGCCACTGCCCAAACAACCTCCACAAAGGAATGAAGGCCATCGCCTAATGGATGAAGAACAGCTGCCTGAAACTGTACTCTGACAAGGCTGAGGACCTCATCCTTGGTTCCACCCTCTCCACCTGGGACGACTCCTGGTGACGCCTCTGCACGCCTCAACCTGGACATCCCCCACCACAGCCACATCACAGCCCACCTGAGAGACCTGCACTGGCTCCCCATCAACAAGAGAATCACGTTCAAGCTCCTCACTCTCACCCACAAAGCACTGCACAACATGGGACCAGAGTACCTCAATTGACGACTCTCCTTCTGCACTCTGGCCCTGCAGCTTTGCTCCGCTGACCTTGCCCTCGCCACCGTTCAATGCATCCACATAATGACCGCCAGTGGCAGATCGTTCTCCCACCTCACTGCCAAGACGTTGAACTCTCTTCCTATCTACCTGTGACAGACACAGGACCTGCTAACCTTCAGGAGACTCCTCAGGACCTGGCTGTATGAGCAGTAGCAGCACTCCCACACCCCCTCAGCGCCTTGAGACCCTCACGGGTGAGTAGTGCGCTTTACAAATGCTAATATTGATTGATCCATTCACCTCTCACTGGTGTGCAAGCACACTTGCACACATAAAGGAGCAAATCCACATTTTATTTTTTAAAATTTGTATTCAACCCTGTGCAATCATTTATTTACTAAAAAAATGCAGACTTCATAAGTCTTTATTAATAAATATATCTGAATACACAGGAAGAATACAATCTCCTGGCATATGCGTCTTGTGCTACAGGTGCACCGGCACCTCAGTAGGTGACAGAACCATGTCACAGCTCGTTTTAAGTCATCTGATCCTAAGGATGTAACTTGGTCGGGAAGCTTGGGAGAGGAGTGAGCTTCAAATTTTCAACAATCATGCTGGCAAATCATGGTAAATTACATTATGTGAAAAGCAGGGCATGAGGGGGCTTAAGGTTCGGTGAAAAGGGAGAACAGTGCAGATAGATTAGAATTACATAATTGTTAAAAAAAAGAAAAAAGTTTTAAAATCTTCAAAAGAGAGAGAGGCAATAGAAAGAGTGTGTCTTTGTTTTTGTTTGTGTGTGGTGTGCATGTATGATTTTGTTTGTTTGTTCATGTAATCATCCTAGGTTAAATCCGCCAGGCACTTCGCCCCTGCCTGCTCTGAAAAATATATTGAATTATAGATGCGTACTGAACAAGGTTAATATTTTTAAACCAGTGCAGTCTGGGAGTTGCTTCCAGGCACTTCAAAGAGAGGGAGATAAAGAACGGCATATATGATCAACAAAGTCCAGCAAAGCTCATTTACTCAGTTACAAACTGGAACCGTACCATCTGCCGGTGCCATTTTCTCACAAAGCCAGTGCGATTGTTGATACATCCAAGTATGAGAGATGATAACTGTCTTCTGATTTGTTTAGTTCTTCCCTTTGCCAAGGCTTATTGGTTTTACTAACATTATATGTATAATATACATTCCTGTAGGAGTGTTCAGTCAGTCTTCTTAATCAATTGTCCTGTTGGTATGTCATTCATATTTTTATTCTACCCACTCCAGCACACAGCATGGGACACTGGGTCAGCCCACTTCACCCATTTCCTAACTTCACTGTGAGTGATGGCATTCGCAAGGACCGCACCCAGAAACAAAGTAGTTCCCCTCGGTGCCTGTTTTCGTTTTTACTTTATACATTAGTGTTGCGTCTTCCTTCTGTGTTGAGACCCTATTCTGATATCAGGGCACTTTCTGTCACGTCTTAATGTTGCTTTTGATGTGAGCACAGGGCGCATTCACCCTTCATCCGTTCCTGTTTGTTACTCATGATCTTGTAAATACCCTTTAGATCGGTCTGTCACTCATTGTTCTGCTGCTATATCAAATTGTACCGGATTGTGTGTGCTTGAAATTGGTCTTAATAGAGGTATCTTCTTTTTAGTAAGCACACGATGAAGTACATTTATATTTGCACACCAATATGCAATGCTGGTGTGTATTTTAATTTAGTATTAAAGTAATTTAGATTGGTTTCAGAGCTGCCATATGTCCTGCTTGAACATCTTTACAGTTTGATTTCAGTGTATGAAATGCACGCATAGACATTTCACTATGATAGTTCTAATTGAATCACTGGCATCTATCTATCTATCTATCTATCTATCTATCTATCTATCTATCTATCTATCTATCTATCTATCTATCTAATTGTCTATCTAGCATGTTTCCAAACCCCTCTATTTGTATTAAAGATGCACAATCATTAGAAACTCATGGGCAAAGACAAGAAGCTGACAGCCAATGCTGACCTATTGGCTTTGCCAGTGCTTTCTTCCTAAGTATCACTCCTTTACTGTGACTACTGGCAAGTAATAGATATTTCAACACCATATGTTCCTGCTTTTGCGTGAACTCTAGGGCAAGATCTTAAGCTGAATCAGGTTTTATGTCTTAGAGCTCCGGACAGGTACAACGCACTGACATAACCACTGGACAGAAGTGATTGGTTGAGTATAGCTATGTCCATCACCTGTTGCGGCCAGCAACTAACTTTGATCAAAGCAACCCTTTGAAGTGTTGAAGTGTTAAGGCTCTCCTTGGTGCATTATAGCCCATGTCCTGCTTGGCTGCAGAACATCGTTGCTGATAATATGCTGGTCATACAGAGTTTCCTCCAGTGTCAAAAGACATTCACTCTGTAAATGATGATTCCTTGGTGATCCATCTAAAATGCCTGCACAGAGCCAAATAGGCTGCAAAGTGGGTCTAGAATATTCCAGTAGACTTTACATGGATACATTCATTCCGAGTTTTGTCTCATTTAATCTCAAAAAGACACCTTCACTTATTGGTGAAACTGGAAAAACGGTCTCCTAAGACCATTAGAAGATTACCCAAAAAAGGACCCTGCCACTGGTTATTTTTTCAAGCCTTCTGTGGTTTCAGTCATGCAGTGGCATAACGAAACTTGAGGCCCTACTGGGCGGGGGCCCTCTTTCAGACTTATGCAGGAGCTCTCAGGCTAGAGCACTGTGCTAACGAGACCCCCTGGAGCTCACTTGTTTCCCCCCTTCTCAACTGGTCTAATCTTTGTGCATATGAATCATAGAAGAGGGTATGATTAAGTCATCGTGTCATCAGTTAACTCACTTGGAACATTCGAAGTTTACTCATTGGCCTCAGCTGATTGGAACAGGCCCTTGGATAATGCAGGTGAAAGGTTATATTTTCTCTTTAATAGGGAAACACAGAAATTGAAGCTGAAGTGTCTCTTAGCTGGAAAGACTACACGTATTTACTTTGCTATGAAATTGCTAAGATTTAGAGAAAATTGTCTTACCCGAGAGAGCATCATCCTGCATAGATCCTGATTATTACAAAGCTTTCTGTTGTGGGAGACTTGGTTTGAGCTGAATTGTCTTTGCTGGATCTATGCAATCAAATGTAGCCACCTGCATTTAGCTTGCAGTGTTTCCATTGTCTGACTGAATATAATAACTGAAATGTGGACTGTCATGAAGGAAAGTTATGTAAAATAATTTATGCCTACAACAAATTTGGAGAATTGGGATCAAGTGATGGGGGGACACTCTTAAAGTACTGATCTTCAAGTGGGCACCTCATGTAGGTTGTGTATAAAGCAAACATTCCGCCATAATTAGGGGTGCTACACCACAAAAAATGTATCTCAACCCTTATTTGTTTATTTCTAGGTGATCTGTGCAGCAAAAATTCTGCCTTACAGCAAACTTCAGAGAGCCACAAGTTAGCTAAGAGTGCATAGTGAGGCAATACAATAAGTGAGCAGGAATGGAGCATAGAAATATGCAAGTCATTTTCGAAGCTTCCAGCTAGTCAACCACCAGGGCTGCTTGCAATCGTTTATCCAAACGGATCGGGAGAGAGGTTGAATATTCTCATCAGAGGTAAACTGTGAAGTTGTATAGGTATTTGGAGCAATTGCTGAGTAGTCAAGATATTCACTGATCTGCATTTTGTTTGCTATCAGGTCTGAGCAGAGTGATTTCTATCCAGGATAGGCCTAGGACATAATTTCATTCCCTTTAGAACTTGTGGTTGTTTTCTTGTGGGCTTATCCATGCGTTCTCCGATTTTTCCCAATGAGCACCCATTGTGATGAAAGGAGCAAGGTGATATCATTGTCTGATGGAGCGCTCATATTGCCACATCCACGAGTCACTAAACTACAACCATTGTTTTGCCTGGTAAAGAGAATAGCTGTGTTTTGGGTTCAAAAACCTACTTGTCCACTCTTCACATGAACTGGCCTTAGCCAGTCTATTAAGATTGCCACCCGGAGAATGGTTGAAGGACCACATATACCGTTTCTGAGTCTTTCTGTCTCCGCATTAGATGCATGCACTTTTATAACATATTTAGAAGTCACTGACAACAAGCAATGAGGTACCACACAACTTGTTTCATTGCCTTCTGTAGCTATTAGAAATGGGAAACTATGAGCCATTGTGAAGTTGCCCTTCAAATGATGTCGAAAGTGCCCTTAAATCACTCTGTCCATCTGAATATTATGGTCATACGAGCGCAGCATCACTTTTTCATTATTTGATTTTTAGAAACTTATGAGAAATATTTTAAAGTGAGTTTCCTTGCTTGGAGAGTTGATTCTGCTGGATTGCTTAAAAAGTTCATATGCAGAAAAACACGTCCACAGAACAATTTTAATAATAGATCTTTTGAATAAAAATAAGCTCTGCGCTCAGCTGCTAAATTCAGTATGATCTGTAGTTTTTGAGCAGTGGGAACATTTGCCCAAGGAAAATTAGCATCTTGCAAGGCAGCAATTGTCAACGATTTTTCCCACCTGTGTTACAAAGAGATCGGCCGTAGATTTTTGTTGAGTCTAAATATTGTTGAGTTTTTGATGTTTTGCACGGTAGGCTATTGTAATGTTACGTCCGCTTTAGGGATGACTGCTGCAGGTAAGCACAAAGGCCCATGAATAAAGGAAACATTTAACTGTGGCCAGACAATAGATGTGCAATCAAGGCATAAAACATACATCATTCATTGTTTATGTATCATGTTGCTGGGAGTTAGTGTTAACATTAAATAACATTAGATATTCTCTTTTATTTTGTTGGCGTTCTCTTCGAATATTTTAGCATGCATTAGAGGAGGCCTGAAGTGCTGGAGGAGCAGTAATTAGTGCAGTGTTAGCAAGGGAAGCAGATTCGGAGAGCCCAGGGGGACCCAGAGGAGCAATAATGCATTGAATTTACTATTAGTTGGTTCTCAGTGAGGCAGTCATTCCTCCACATCTTCCAATTATCAGAGTGTAAATTAAAGTTTGAATGACAGCGAAGGAAAGAAAAAATATCACTGCTATCATGTTGATAAATTAAAGGCTTAGAAAGCTGTTGGCAATGCTCCTGTTTGCATTTCATCGGAATTTGTTTGCTTTTTGGGGTTTTATTTCGATGGTAGACCAATGACATAGTAATTGTTTCTCTACAGTCTTTTATTGATTGATTAGGATGCTTTCTTTTTCACGAACTTCATTATTGAAACTTTGTAGTCTGATTTGCATTCGGTTTTCTAGTTTTACATTTATTTGAATTTGCATTTTGCTTTCCAATTTGTACCATCATACAGTAAAAACCCCTTCTTGTTTATGTAATTATTTGTTTATTGTTGATATTTTATTCAGTGCGCTGTATGTTAAATAAAACAATGGTACACAAAATCATATGAATGGGCAATTAGTAATCACATGGTTAAAAAAAGAGATTCGGCGCTTAAAGTTGATGACCACCGTATTTGAACAGGAAACTTGTTCAATAGCGTACGGGACCCAATGAAGTAACAAAGTGACATAAAATCAAAGCATGAGACATTACTTTTTCTTGCTTTCTTATTGCTTGGTAGGTATCCTATTGTAAAAGTATGGTATATACCAAGGCCTCATGTACACTCCCGAACGACTTGAGAGTTTCTTTCTTTTCATTATAGACATATATATCGAAATCTTTATTCAACTGTGGGATCTACCGTCCTCCGGAATCGGCCAAACTCGGTGTGTTTCATTCTTAACTTTAATGTAATCTGATTTGTTTCCAGTTTCTTAGATAGTAAATGTATGAAACAGCTGCATCTTTTCTTCCCAGTCCATTTACTTTCTGTAACGATTTTAGAGGCAGCTTTGAAATATATATGTATATATACATATACATACATACACACACACACATATATACACACACACACACACACACACACACACACACAAAACCTATTGGCAGTCGCTAGAAGGTAGTTATAGTTAGGTTGTAGTTTCTACAGGAAAAGTGTTTTTGTTTTGCCAAAAACTTTGGAGCTGTTTGACAGATCAAGGACATTTTCATAATTAGTATGCCACTCACTTCAGCTGCTGTCCTAAAGGTTTTGGGGCGATTTGTTAAGTGGGGGCAAGAAAAAGGGGGTTCCAAAATGCTTTTTCCCTATGCAATTTGCTTAGGGCTATATAGACATGATTACAGCCTGTTAGACTTGGCATCCTTGGCGTGGTCGCCCTTAACTTTTTGCCTCTGTTTCCCAGGTTGTTAATGTGGGCTGAACTCTGTTTTTGTTACTCTGGGCACTTTACCACTTCTAACCAGTGCTAAAGAGCAAGTGCTCCTATGTAAAATGTATGTGTTATTGTATTTCCATGATTGGCATATTTTTTTCACTGGTAAGTCCCTAGTACAGTGCACTAGAGGTGCCCAGGGCCTGTGAATCAAATGCTACTAGTGGGCCTGCAGCACTGGTTGTGCCACCCACATTAGTAGCTCTGTAAACATGGCTCAGACCTGCCACTGCAGTGTATGTGTGTGCAGTTTTAAACTGCCAATTCGACTTTGCAAGTGTACCCACTTGCCAGGCCTAAACCTTCTCTTTTCTAACATATAAGACACCCTTAAGGTAGGCCCTAGGTAGCGCCATGGGCAGGGTGCAGTGTATGTTTAAGGTAGGACAAATACTAATGTGTTTGATATGTCCTCACAATGAAATACTGCCAAATTCAGTTTTCACTGTTGCAAGGCCTCTTCCATAGGTTAACATGGGAGCTGCCTTTAAATAGGATGAAAGCGTAAATTCCCTTTGGGAGCAGATTGACATGTGGAGTTTGGGGTCTCTGAACTCACAATTTAAATATATATCTCTTAGTAAAGCTGGTTTTGAGATTGTGTGTTTGAAAATGCCACTTTTAGAAAGTAGGTATTTTCTTGCTTAAACCATTCTGTGACTGCCTGTTCGTGGATTCCCTGTCTGGGTTAGTTTAACAGCTGGGCTGTTTGCACCTCTCTCCAGACAGTGACACAAAGGGAGCTGGAGTGTAGCCTGCATATCCTGATGAGCCATCTGTGCTAGGAGGAAGAGGAGGAGTGGTCACTTACACCTGAAAGGGCTGTGCCTGCCCTCAAACAATGCAGTGTCCAACCCCCGGTATATGTCTGGGGCCTGGCCTGGGCAAAGCAGGATCTCACAAGCAAGAGAGACTTTCCTTTGTAGTAGGCCTACATCAAAAGCAGAAAGGGGAGTTAGAAGAGCAACCACAGCCCCTGAAACATAAATCACTTCTGGATTCCAGAGGAACCTCTGCCAAGTAGAAGAGCTGAAGAGCTGAAGAGCTGAGGAGAAGTGCTTCCCTGCTTGTGACTGTGCTTTGTAGAGCTATCCTGCAGTTGCTGCTTCTGCCTGTGAAAGGCGACAAAGACTGGACTTTGTTGGGCATTCCTGCTTGTGAAGAATCTCCAAGGGCTTGACCTGAGCTTGCCTCCTGTTGTTGAAGATTCAGGGCCATCAAAGACTTCCCCTGCCGGCACCTGGATTCTCTGCTGAGACTCCTGCCCTGCCAAGTGGTGCCCTATCCAGTTCCTGTGCCCTTGAAAGGTGAAGCTGGCAGGCCTAGGCTGACAGTCCACGCACAGACCGCTGTGCAAGGAAATTTTCCATGCACCTTCCATGACGCAGCTGAGAAACAACTCTCCGCCCGCTTCGTGGCTGAATTCAACACTCCACCTTCATCGCGGCTGGAAGATCGACTCAATGCAGCTGGAGAAACGACGCGCAACACCCGCTAGCAGAGGCTGATTTCGAAGCAAACCCCACGTGCGACCAGATTTTCAATGCAACATCGTTGTGCACGGAAAAACAACGCAAAGCCTGCTGGGACCCGAGGTGCCTGTCGAGATCGACGCATAGCTCTCTTGCGGGAGAGGAAAAACAATGCACGCCTACCCGACCGGAGGAGGAACGACGCACAGCCTTGCTTGCGTGTGAGAAATCAATGCATCACTGGCCTTTTCCGAAGCACACTCATCCGTGCGGTGTTATTTTGATGCAACGCAGGTACTTGTGTACACTAACAACGTTCTCACTATTTTCTAAAGGATTTAAGACTCTTATTCTTTGAAAATCCATAACTTGAATTGTGTATGTTGGATTTTTGTCATTTTGGTCTTGTTTTGTCTAGATAAATATTCTCTATGTTTCTAAACATGTGTTGTCATTTTTTTTTTAGAGTTTTCACTGAATTATTGTGTGTGTTGGTACTAATACTTTACATATTGCTTCTGAAGTTAAGCCTGCCTGATCTTGCCAAGCTACCAAGGGCATGAGCGGGGGTTAACTGAGGGTAATTCACCTTTACCCTGACTAGAGTGAGGATCCTTGCTTGGACAGTAACCTGACTGCCCACCAAACACCCCATTTCTAACACAGACCAAACCACTGGACGGAATTACACCAAATTTGGCAGAAAGGTAGATCTTGGTCCAGAAAGCACCCTTTTTTTATTTGGTGTAAATCTGCTTCGTATTTTTGGAGAAATGTAAATTTTAAAAAATATAGATAACTAGTGACGAGGATCCTCCATAGCTCTGACAGTCCCCGTGCCGATACCTGATTGACAGCCAACACTTCAACCAAGCAGTGCTGGCAGCCATTTTGGAACTCAGAATCAGCCGAGTTCCAAAAGAAACATTAAAAATAAAGAAAAAGGGCAGAGAGAAAACGTACACCGACCTCCCCTAGCCCTGGTGCTGGGGTCACCCACGAAAAACACTATGGTCCAAAACCGTTTTATGTTTTTTCTAAATGTTGCTGCTAAATTGCAGAGGGTCTGAATATTTGCGACCAAATTGAAAAAAGAAGTGCGGGCTTATGTTTTTCATTGAGCACCGTGTCGGCCAGTTCTGGGGACATGCCATTTTGTAAAACTAAGTGGAGGGGGTCACATGTGTCCCGCCTCCTCAAACTTTAGAGTGCTGCAGGGACCACCTCCCTGGGGTTTTAATTTGAAATTAGGGCCATGCCCCCCTCAGGTCACTTTTGGCCCCGGGCACCACCACCTCCCTCGGCAGGCCCTAAAGAACAAAGGAGGGGAGCTAACAGCCCCCCTCTCAGAGTCACTTATGGCCCTGGCGACCGGCAACCCCCAGATCTGGCTCCCTATCTCCTGCGGTGCCCACTCTTGGGAGATAGCAGTTTGCTGTCACTTAGCGGGAGTTATGACAGCTCCCGCCAAGCGAGAGGAAACTGTAAGTTTGCTTCCAGCTGGCGGGACCAGAAAAACTGCTCCTGCTCACTGGGAGCAGACTTTCAGATGAAAGGGGTGCTCCTGCATTCAGGGAGCAACATCTTTAGCTGCTCCCTGCACACAGGAGCAATGCCAGGTCCCCACAGAGGGAGCAGCATTTTTAGCTGAAGGAGGGGAGCTGGGAAGGGCCTCGGGGCCTTAAGGCTCCGCCCACAGTCCTCAAGAGAGTTGTGGCACTTGTCCAAGGCCAAGGTAGAGTATTTTCACTGGCAGTGCCACCTTGAAAAGTTATCTGAAGTCCTTGATAGATGTGTTGTTCCTTCAAGCACAATGTTATGTAGTGACATAAGACAGCCAATTATCCCACATATTACACAATTCATGACATCCTCTATGACATCATTGATGTTATCATTGAAACATTTGCAGTGAAATTATAGGTCAGTCGGTCAGGCCACGGTTGAAACTAGCAACTATTTCAATGTATCCCATAAGCTAAGGTGTTGCATGGCAACACACCCTTCAAGGACCCACAGGTTCATAACTCCACTAGTCAGGAATATAATTCACATGCAGGCTCTGAGTTTTGGTGTTTTTTACTTGGTCTAGACAGAATTGAGGAGTTAGAAGAACTTGTCAGTAATCAGTGCTGACCTTCCTATGCTGCTTGACAACATATTGTCTTTGGACCAGTGATCTTTGCTTTCAGCAGTCTTCTAGACAGCCACAGCAAGTGTTTCTGTTTTTTCCATTTACACTAGTGCGAATTAGTACAGATTTTAGTACAGTTGTGTGACATTCTTTTTACCTTTAACACTTTATCACTAGAGGTATGGCAGGCTGTTAAGATGAGCATCGTACAAGTTCATATATTTTTTAAAGAAAGTTTGTCAGCTTCAATAGAATTGTTAAGTTGGAAGTAGCAGGAAACATTCAGGCGACGTTTGAGGGCTGAAAGTAGGCCTGTGCTCTCTCTCTGCCTCTGCGCACTTACGTTCCCTTGCCACCGGGGGATGGGAATTCAGGGAGCTGGGAAGTCCCCTTGAGCTGCTGCAGAGCAGTACTTCTTTTGGCCACTGCTGCAAGGGGCTAATAACCGATCTCTACATTTGTATGCCACATGTATCCGGATTTACAACCTTTAACCATCTTAATGGAGTAGACCTTAGTTTGAGTCACCAAATGTTGCAGTTGCTGCCCATGCCTTGAGGTTCTATTTGTGATCACTCGCACTGCCCTTTAGATCCCTGGCTCAGATGTCACCGAGTGACACCAACAATAGTAAGCAAGCAAAATGACAAAGAGACATGTTTGCATTCTTTATTTCCCCTGCTGTGCTCCTCAGCAGCCTCCTGTTGGCTGCTGAAAGTATTAGGGAGGAACAAAGGGTGGCAATTTTCCTCCCTCTGTACATTACCAAGACAGATCTCTGCCACTAACTAGCATTTATCGGAGTACAGTTATAGAATGCCCAACCAATTAATGATAGAGAGAAATTCATCCAGGCTTAGATTGGATGCCGAGAGAGCATGCCAGATTGATATGTGTAGTCCTGCGAGTAAGGACTTGGTTCGGTCAAGGATAAAGAAGAGGGGGCATCTCTGACGGATGGGCCCAGACCAGGCTGAGCTTGCCACTACTACACTGTGAGCATGGAGGTGGATGGAGCAGGAGGGAATGAGGAAAAATCTGGGACTGCTGTGCATTCTCCTATGTCCAGACTAGAATAAAAAAAAAATCCACACACACCTATCTTGAGCCTCTACTCTCCCTGAAATCCACACCAGGGACCCTGTCTTAACCAGTGCTGACTGGAATGCTGACATGTTTTGCCCTCATTGCTCAGTGGGTTAAGGCACCAGTGGTAGGGATATTCTTGTGTTGGAGAAAATGACGTACAGATACGGTATTAATACATTTGGTAAATTAGGAAGGGTATTGATGGAAAAGGTGACCTGTATTCCATTATGTAATACAGTGTATCATAAAAATGCAAGATCTGTTTACTTGCCGAATAATCTTCTGCCCTGTTATGTTGGTAAATGAATCCAGTTTCCTGGAAATTCAATTCATTACAAGCTGAAGATATCGGACTAGTGGGCTGCTGGTCTATACATAAGGTACAAGCATCTGGACTCATCATAAGTGCCCCTTTGTCCCTTCCTGTGTTTGATACCAGAAGGAGTACCTTACTAGACAACTGATCGTTGCACTTGGGATCTGTAGTCTTTAATTTAACATTTATGTAAGAGGCACACAGGGTGATGTCCATTTAAAACATACATGACTGGCTACGTGTCTCACATGCAATAAGTAACTCGGCAGTTATAAAAGAGGGTACAATATTTGCCTGATTACAGGTGTCTGTTTTAATTGTGAATGGGAAGGGTAGTAATGCTGTTTTTACAATGTTTGATTTCACCTCATTTCAGACAGAACACATGGCATAGCATGCTTTTGTCTACACCTCCTCTGTAGTCTTTCATTACCCACTAGTTGAAGCCTAGCTATATATTGATGCACAGGAGGGCCTTTCCCTCTATAACACTGTTGTCTTTTGTCTGTGTAGTGCCTAAATACAAGTCACAACAGTGCTTTTTCATGTTGTGTCTGTGTTATCCATTCTGCAGTCAAAAGGACTGTCATTAATCAATGTGTATTGATTGAAACAAAGTGGATATGTTGCATCAATATTCATAGGCGTGCTTGTTATTTTCAAGTAAACAAGATTCCTCGGATCAAAGAGAGTAAATAAACACAAACATTATTAATAAAAGCTTTATTGGTATTTATACCACATAGCACCTTGATGCAAGAGGTACATATTGAAGGGCAAATGTTGTGAATGGCAAAGTTTTGAGCTTGAAATAAAGGTAATGGATTATCTCATGACAAGTCAGGTGCAGTATATGCTAAGGGGGTAAATCCTCGTATTTGCCCAGCTGCCACACTTCCATAAGGTCATTCTGCTTGTAGCAAAACAGTCCCTAAATTCAAAATGCATTTTCATGAAAGCAAGAGATGGGGAATGACCTTTCCATATAGTGTGATTTGTCTATCGTTTACCCTTTTCCATAACATGAGCTCTTCCAAATACACTGTCAGTCATACTGTGACTAAAAACTTACTTGGAAAGTACAGAATGTGAAACTAGCAAGAGGTTTATGGAAGAGAAGGAAGGAGGTGCTTTATGGAGAATGATAGTCCATGTTAAGCTGCAATTGTCCTTGCAAAGAGTTATGGTTGCTAAGCAGATCCTAAAGTATTGGGAACATCCCTATATTCATTTGAACCATCACCCAGATGTCATCTTTGCATGATCTGACTGGAGGATGTCACGTCAAACTCCTCGGAAAGATATGCTTAACTGAGCCTTTGTAGGACTGCGTTGAAATGTGTTTCTTAATTGTGCAATGTGATGCTGCATGGAATTGTGTTCCTATTGTGGGTATTGTGATTCTAGCATCAAAATGTATGCCTTAATGTGTTTCTCCGACACTGCCACGTGGAAACTGACAGATTGGCATATTACTCCAGTACCTGTTGTTTCCAGTCAACACCACTAATTCCTTTTATGAGGATAAGTGGAACATAATAATAATAACATCTCTAGTGTTTAAGGGAACACCACCGGATAGTAATTCAAACATCCAAGAATGTTTATCAATCACTTCTGCATGTGCACGTATGTGGAATAAGATTTTGGCAATGATAGTCATGTGAAATCATTTGACTTACTTCAAAAGATCTTTGAGATGTTTAAGTCAGTTTGCTGCTATTTCATCAACGTTATCAACTACTTTTAAAATGCTTCATACAGTTTTTCGTATTTTGTTTCTCACCCCGCCTGTTTTGAGCTGAAACTTGTGGTATGGAGTATTTTAGATTGTGCGCAGGAGCCAAGACTAGCCTCAATATGCACTCCACATGAGTATTTGCACTGCCACTGCTCATTGTTCATCTGCATTATTAAAAGAAAGTGTGCACTGCAGCGGACTATGCTGTTTTTGTTCTGTGAGAGTGATTGAAGCTTGCTACAGCCAAAGCTTTTCTTGATATTTGTGCCCAAGTGAACCTTGCAATAGTTGTTTCTTTTCATGTGAGGCTATGGCTATCTAGGGAGCTATAATAGAGCAGCATAGCATGGCAGCCTAGCAAATGTTGGCTGTCCCTAAGTATGTGATGACTGCAAAGCTAACATGATAGCAGTTCTGCTGGAATATTTGTAATAACTAAAATAGACATGGACCTCCTCTTGCAAGTATATATTTTTATTCTATAAATGTTATGCTTAACTTTGCACTTTTTATTTTTTGTATACCACATTCTGAGATGATAGTTATGTGAGGTTTATGAAACCTATTTTCTTGTAATGTGACCAGGGGTGTGTTAATGCTATGTCACTGCCAATGATGGTTTCACAGTTCAAAGGACATGTGATGTCACTTGAGCTATCTCTGGCATTCTGGTGATTCAACGTCCATAGGCCGGTTTTCTAGGGTCTGTCGTGAAAGAAACTCCAGACACCTTTTATAAAGATGCCACGGACACATAATTTGATGTACAGATAAAAATATAATCATATCAAACCATTATCTCTTCATGATCAACCGAGCAGGAGGCTAGCGGCCTAATACCATCATCTCTGTATTTACACTTTTAGTTTCTCAAATGTTCACTTGTAATTTTCTTTAATGCTCAGTTCCCTATATTCCACATTTTTTTCATCTCTATTGTATTTGTAAAACACAATAATGGCTCTCTATGCAGCAACATTACATAAAATCGTAAGTTACTACAGTGCATTATCTGTAGAATCAGTGGCTTAGTGAGATTTGTGGCCTTGTCGATTGTAGATGAATTGCATCTCATAAAATTTCAAGCTTTTGTGCAAAAGTTCAAAAATAGGATGTTCCAAAATAGAACAACTGTGGCTTTTGGTAAAGGCATCTCAGAGTTTTTCTTGCTTTATTAATTTAATCTCTGTCAGAAGAATTATTAATGGCAAAAGTTGGTGGCCCTATACATTTCAGGCAGGAACCTCTGCTCAGCTACACTTCATCCTATCCACCAACAACCTTCTAAAAAGCAGACTCTTGGAAGTTAGGGTCTCAAATCTCTTAGAACTCTGCAGTGTTGCCTGAAGGTGGAACTAACATACCAGTATTTCAGAGGACTACTTTACATTGAATTGTTCAGACAATTATTCTGATCTGGACATTACTGTTATGTTTTAGTGTCTTTCTTTTGTGTTAAGTCGTTGTTATAAAATTGTGAATTCCGAGGTCAATTACCTGCCGATGTCTGAATAAACAGTCAGGGACACGAGTGCTGTTTTCATAATGTCCAATAAATCTTATATAAGTAAAGTATTGACTCCTATGTCATTGGACGATATGACATAATTTGGGGACAAGTGTTTCAAGGAACTCATCACATCGCTGGACCACCCACGAGCCCCGCTTTGCACTTTTCCATAGTTCGAGACTTTTAAAATGGATGTCTTGAGGTGAGCACGCTGCTGTCTTCTACCCAATAGTTGGTGCTATTCACACGTACTGTTTCAGGAGCCGATTAAAGCTCTCAGTGCTGTATTATTTATTTAACTATTGGCCATGTTTGTGCCATTTACTGATGCTTCTTTACAACCCTCAGCTTCACGCACACAGGTAAAAAATCACAAACCCTGCACAAGGCTTTCATCCTGCTCAAGGCCCGAATGCTGTAACGTCACTAACAGCGCTCCTGATCACGGACTCCGGCACAAGTGGAGGCACATTAGGCCTTGTCCTTGACCATGCTATCGGTACCACTTGGAGGGACGGGTATTAATATGATTTATTTGCAAGGTATGGATGCCTAGAGTTGGAAAACATGTGACTGCAAATCATAACACTTTGCCTTTTGTGAGTTACCACTCCACTCCCAAGATACCTTGATGAAAATGGAAATGTTTTCATAATTTTTATTATTGCTAATTTCTTTATTCAAAATTACAATGACAGTAAATGTGATTATATAAAATGATAATAATCATAATGGTAATGATGATTTTATTAAGTACACCGAGCAAAATGTATATATTTTTTTAACTACTTTTTTTTTTCCAGAGCTGGTGGTGAAGGTCTGTGCAGCATCATGAAGAAAACTGAAACAAGCACATCATGTCCCTCTTGATCCCCATTGTATAATTCGTTTATGGTCAAATGTCCAACATGGAGCTACGCCAACAAGCCCGCAGGACTACTCATCATGGAAAAGTTTGTTAGAGGAAACTCAAGTAAGCAATCACATTCCACTGTTAGACATTGTGAGAAAAGTGGAAAGCAAAACAGTTCTCCAAGTATTTTACAACAGGAGCCTGCTTACTACGAAGAGAGATTTACAGACTATATTAAGCAAAAAGCTGAAGCAAGTGTCAGTGATGATGCTGGAACGAGTAAGTGCACAAGTAAATGCTTAAACAGAAGAAAGCCGTTAAAGTCAAATGTGTATGCAGAAGAATATATATTTTGTGGAAAGATAAAATGCTACATGGGAAAATCAACACGTGAGAAATTAATCAAGGCCACGGAGCTTAAAGTTTACAAAAGGCTTCGAAAGTGTGCAACTAATAATTGTGATTCAAATATCTTAGCAGCAGTAGGGACATAGTGGCTGTAGAAACCCATTTTCATGCATCTTGTTATTGGAACTATACAAGAGTTAAAGCAAAGGAGGAAGATAATGCATCTAGCATTCATATCAATTATCACTACAAAAATATGAGACATGAAGATTATGTTGAACTATTTCAATACATTAGAACTGTGATTTTTCCTAACAGAGAGGTAATACATGTGACGACTCTCACTGTAAGGCTTGAAACCCTTATGACACGCAGAGGAATTCAGGGAATAGATGAAGCAACCACGAAGCATATTGGAATCAGTTTTAAAGGATAAGGCAACAGACAAGAAAAATATAATTGATCAAACATCATTGCACATAAGAATAATGATTAAAACAAACTTAACATCAACACCATGGCCATGTCATCCATCAAACGTTGATAAAGATTCATTTTCAGTGCCTGATTACCTTAAACGGTTCCTATTAGGACTTCTGACCAGAGATCCAGAAAACCCAAAGCCATCCAAAGGGATTGCCTTACTTATACGGTCATTCAATCAGGACATTATATATGTAGTCACAAATGGCCAGCAGAAACAGTTGCGGGAAAAGGGAAAGTAAGTGCATTCAAAATCCTCTCTGTCAACCGACATACACAGGAAACATTTTTGCAGCTTGGACACGAATGGGATCTCTCTGAAGAACTAATGGACAAATAGGAGCAATTCTCATGCTTTATTTATGCACCAAAACGTTTGGTTCATCACATGAATGACTTGAGATATGACCTATTCTGAGCAAAGAAGGGTGAGCTAGACAGTCATCAACTTCCACCTTGCAGGAACTTGAAGACTTCAGGAAAATATTTGATTAATCTCACCTGGTGTCATATTCATTGGCTCTCCATTACTCATTTCTTGCTTCACTGCTGGTTTCATTCTTATGGGAGATTGGATGTTATGTGCTTCCACGCCATTGGCTACTGGTCTTTTTTGTGACTGGCTGGAAAATCAACTATGTCTGTTATAATCGTTTCAGCATCAGTTTTCTAGAGAAATACTTCTAATCATACTTCCATTCATATTAACATTTACAAAGTATCTTGGAAACACTTTTTAGTTAAGAACATGCAAACTGCATATATTCCAGTAGCTTAGAATTATATGGCAACAGTGCTACAGAACATTCAAAAGCTACCTATTAGCCACTGATGGTACGAATTTCAATGCTGCAAGAAAGAAAGTCCTCTTGTACTATTGTTTAGGGTCAAAAGGCCAAATAATTTTTGGCCATCAACCTCAAATTACCCCTCCAGCTTTATTAGAATGGGATGTGTTCATAGAGACTTTTAAAAGATTGGTGCACCATTTTAACGTTTGAAGTTTACCCTGGATGGTTATGAATGTTTTGTAGTTCTGGCTACTTCCTCTTTAGGTCCATGATCCCAAGTAGAGTTGTCCACTTTGTCCTGCCTCTCCAAACTCTTTAGGGTTACTCCAGTCCCCGTGGTGCACAGTGGGATACAGATCGTGTAGGTGATTCTATCTAAGGATTTTCAATTTCTTATAGTTAAGTTCTACAATTCAGTCTTTGAAGCAGGATGTCAGATTGATATCTTGTTTAAAATACTGTCCGTCCTAGAGACTAGATCTCTTTTTAAGTTTAACTTTTTCAGCTTTCTGTTGGGGGGAAATTTGATTCGAAGGTGGGTCTCAACAGCATTCCTTTGAATCCCTCACTGGCTGGTGACACTGCTTTCTGACCTCAGATGTTAGAGGACAACAGTTGCTTAATGCCCTAGGGCAAGTGGGATTGTGTAATCTATTGGACATGGGAGAGGAACTTTTTTACCATTGTAGGCTAGGACAAAGGGTCAATTATTGATTATGTGTTTGTTTCCAGGACCTTTGAATGCTTTGTCTATTTTGGTAAGGTCTACAAATCTTGTTCCAGTGATCATAATCCTATTGACGTTAGGATGACTATATTGGATGATGGTTGTTCTGATCTTTCACAAAGTTTAATGGGCCTGGTCCCTAAAGACCAGGGCCTTAGGGTCAAATGTCATCACATATCAATCCCCGTATTCTTGGAGACTCTTATTGATTACAAAGACTATGTTAATTCTGGAGGCTTCCCCCTACCATCATTCCAGAGGTCTTCCACCTGTTAAATCTTTTCGTAAGAACTATTATGCTTGAACTTTCTGGACCCCGTAGGTTGCCCAAAAAGGGTTAATTCAATAAAGGCTGTAGGGCGGCCAACAAGTGGCTACGTGATGTTCTAAGTACCAGACCTAAAAACCAGCAGAACATTATACTGGCTAGAACAGCTTATAAGAATGTCATAAAAAATAGAAAGCTATCATTAAAGGAGGACATGTGGAAGCGTCTAATAACCACCTGAAACACTAGGGGCGCCAAGGGTTTTTGGGGAAATTGTAAATGGGAAGCAAGCTTTTTCTACTTCTCCCAATGATATACGTTCAACCACCACCCCCACCCGGTGGGTGGTGCACTTAAAAAATATATATATATATGCACTAGGGGGAAGTGGAATTCTGGCTTACCCTGAGGGGGCACTATCATTTCCATTAGGCATTTAATTTGAATTGGAGGAAGTTATTTCTGTCATCCTGGCCAGCCCTTCCAACAAAGCACCTGGGCCAGATGGGGTCTCTATCGACTTTTACAAAGCTTCTTAAATTCCACTTCTACATCCGAAATTCGCAACTCATGGAAATCCACAGTCATTGTACCTGCTTTGAAAATGATTGTAGGCAGAACTCATCCTATTATAGACCCATTCCTATTCTTATTATGTATTAATGCTCTGAATTATTTTTTTGTGTTGCAGCAAACAGTAAGGACACGCCCAAGGTGAAATCATCACCTGTGCTGACTTTTTCATATGCCAACGATGCAGTTCTCCTCTTCCGTACCCCAAATGGGCTTAAGTGTCTAGTAGACTTATTTGTCAAGTTCATAGATTACCTTATTTGTCAAGTTCATAGATGAACTGGACACAAACATTGCTAAAACACACTATATGGCTAGTGGGAAGCAGATCAGCAATTCTAGAGCCATAAGCATCAAGGGAAGGTGATTTCCAGGGCAGCCACCTTTCCATATTTAGGTGTCACCTTTGACCAAAATAATACCTTGGTCCCCAGTATTGCAAATCATTGTTTGCATTTTAATCAACCCTGTGGATGCCTTATTAGATTTGCATCCATGGAGGGCAGTAAACTGATCCGGCCATTAATGCAAATCTATAGAATGAAATGCCACCCTATCTTGCTATATGGTGCTGCTATTCTCGTGTATCATAATTGTCTGAGTAATCAACATCAGGAGAATCACTTTTTGTAGGAGAATTTTAGGTCAGGGACCCGCCAGCTCGAGTTTCTTCTTGCAAGGTAAGCTGGATCTGGATTGTTTAGAGAATCTTTTCAAAACTGCCCCATTGCTTCTTTAGATTGCGGTGTGGAGTCGGGAGCACACTGCCTTAAATAGGGATGTGAACGAGGATTGTCTTGGGTGTGAGCTTTGCCATTAAATTCAGTGTCTCAGACACATTAGGTGTGTTGCCAACACTTTGGGTCACCTTGAATTGTTCTCTGCTCTGCATTTTGTTAAACAAAGGTGATAGAAAGCTGGTCAATGATCTGTATATAAATTATGCAAGGGAGAATAGAGATGTGGCTCTGGTGAAACCCAATCTGATAGAGACTTCTAGTTTCAGATTCCTTACCTTAGAATTTCCCCAGGCGACAGACTGGATCCAGAAATTTTTTCTTCGAGCAGTACCCCTGCACGCCATTAGGTGGTGTCGGTCGAGTCCGCGGGTCTCACTGGCATCGTGATTGCTGTGATGATGTTGCAGTCGTATATAGGCACTACCCCAGCACGCTGACGTCAGTTCTTTTCTATCCGCGCCAGCCTACGCGCAGATCCGGAGAAGAGCTACCCCTGTCATTTTTTTGACTAACTGCGACATTTTGTTGAATTTGTTTTTGATGAGTTTTGGTTCGCGTTGAGGGATCTCCCCTAAAACCAGTGACACATCTGCACCTTGTCGTGCTCAAGTGTCGGGCCATGAACTTTGAGGGAGCGATCTCTAAAGCTCATGGCGGCCCGACCATCGTTCATTTTCATCCAAGCCATCTGGACATTCAGGTAAGAAGAAGTTGAAGAAGGTGAAACGTTCTTCGACTTCGCCCCATCGCACGCACGATGTGATGCGGGAAGAGGGTAAACGCTCTAGGTCTCTGTCCTCTGAGCCTCAGTCTGGGTCTGCTCTGTGCCTCCCCGAATTCCCAGGAGCTGGTGCTACCCCTACCCAACTTAAAGACTTCTATAGACCATGCGCCTCATATTTGGGCAGTCCGACCCACCCTTGGCGTCTTCGGGCCCAGTGACCCCCTCGGGTTACAAGTCAGCGACTTCAGTCCCAACTCCGGAGGGCACCTCAGGATCCACTTCTGGATCAGTCCTGACACCAGTTGTGCCAACTCGACCTTCCCCGGCATCGGGTCAGACGTCGACGCTTCCAGCGCAGATTGGGCCCACAATCGACATCAACCCTATACTTATCCTTGATGATCCAGAGCCAGAATGACGTTGTTCGATGCCGATTCCATTTTCCATGGGCTCTGCTGTGCCCAGGGTTGATCCTGAACATTATTGCTATGGGTATGGATACGGGGATAGTGTAGAGGGGTTGCTGGACCCTTTAGAAGAACAGCTTGACCCTGACATGGACTGGCTACAGGATTTGGGTGATGCCAGTGGGTTGGACACATCCCCTGACAGTGGCATGTTTTCTCCCCGCAACATGGCTACGGAGGAGGGAGCGTCATATTCTATGGTGGTGAGAAGGGCTGCTGAGGTTTTAAACCTCAAGCTTCCTTCTGTAGAGGTCCGGCCTAACCTGCAGACCGCAGTGCTTCAGCCTGGGGCCTCCAACTCGGAACCTCTTCTGCCCTTCAATGAAGCGCTTACGGACTTCCTACTGGGGACCTGGTCCAAACCCAGCACAGGGGCTCCTGTGAATATGACGGTTGCCCACCACCATCGGCCTGCACCGAACGACCCAACTTTCCTTACCCAACACCTATGCCTGAGACCCTTGTCATCTAGGCTTCATCATCCTCTGCCACATTCCCTACCACTCCCCGGACAGGGAATCAAAAAGACTGGATAATCTGCCAGTCTAGCACAGCGGTCCGTGAACACCGCATGCCTTTTGGGCTGCTATTCCCATACTCTCCGGGATACAGTCGTGCAAGTGCTGCCTCAAGTTCCCGAAGAGGCCCAGAACATTCTCTCCCAGGCCATGACAGATGGGAGAGATGCAGCCAAGTTCATGATACATTGTGGACTGGATACGACTGACTCACTGGGCAGATCGATTGCATCAATGGTAGCATTGAGATGCCAAGCCTGGTTGAGGAAGTCTGGCTATTCGGGAGATGTCTAGCAATCTTTGATGGACATTCCCTTTGATGGCACTTGTCACTTTGGAGACAAGGTGGATTCAGCGCTCAAGCGCTTTAAGGGTTCCCGGGCTATGGCTTGGTCCCTTGGCCTTGCAGCCGCTCCTCTCTCACCTCAGTCCACCTCACGCTCCTTTCCTGGCTATGGAAGGGGCACCCAACCATGTTCATTTCCACCAGGCCACTGTCCCACGCATGCTGTACAGCCCCTGCGTGGATGAGGACGCGGGATCCAACGACCTCGTGGATGAGGGTGTCAGTAGGCCGCCCAGTTCACCCGCCCCCTCCTCTGCCTCTAAACCTTCCTAGTCTTTTGGGACATCCGGAACCAGTTGGCAGCAGGAGTCACCATCACCAGCCCCACTGGAAATCCATTAACAAGGACAGGTGAGTTTTACAGGTCATCTGAAGGGGCTGCTCCCTCCCCTTCAAGGCTTCCCCTCCAGCCATGCCACCATCATTCGATCATCTATCCGAGGATCATTTGGCACTTCTTCGAGAGGAGGTCAAGGCTCTCCTGGCCAATGGAGCCATAATCAGGGTCCCTGTGCCAGAAGTAGGCTGTGGTTGCTATTCCTGCCACTTTCTGGTTCCGGTCCCTCAATCTCTTCCTCAAGAAGGAGAATTTAAAGATGTTAACCCTTGCTCAGGTCCTTTCTGCCCTGAACCCTGAAGACTGTATGGCAGCGTTGGACTTGCAGGATGCCTATTTCCATATTCCCATCCTGCCGGCCCACAGACATTACCTACGAATTGTGGTAGGTAACAAGCACTTTAAGTTCACAGTGTTCCCCTTTGGCCTTATCCGCGCCCCTCAGGTGTTCACGAAAGTGATGGTAGTGGTTGCATCTCATCTGCACAGGTTCGGGATTCCAGTCTTCTCCTACCTCAACGACTTGCTGTTGAATCCGGACACACTCCTGAAAATAGTCTCCCACCTCCAGACTACGGCAAACCTCCTGCATTCACTTAGGTTCACTATAAATGTGCCGAATTCACACCTGACTCCCTCTCAGATGCTCCCTTTCATCGGAGCTGTTACAGACACAGTGCACTTTCGGGCTTATCCTCCCAAAAAGCGAGTCCAGGATATTTGAGCAATGATACTCATATTTCAGCCTCTATCCTGGATTTCGGTGAGAATGACTGAGGCTGCTGGACCTCAGGGCCTCCTGCATCCTGCTGGTCCAACATGCCAAATGGCATACGCGGGCTCTGCAGTGGGACCTGAAGTTCTTGTGGGCACAGCATCAGGGGAATCTCTCCGACATGGTTCAGATCTCAGATGGAACTGCAAAAGACCTGCAGTGGTTGTCAAATACAGATTGGGTCAATGGCAGATCTCTCTCCCTTCCCCAAAAAGATCTCACAGTAGGGACAGATGCATCACTCCTGGGATCAGGGAGCCACATGGGAGAAACAGAGAACAGAGGCCTCTGGTCTCCGGTGGAGTCTGGACTGCACATCAACCTTTTGGAGCTCCAGGTGATCCGACTTGCATTGAAAGCATTCCTTCCCTCTCTCAAAGGGAAAGTGGTGCAGGTGTTCACCGACACTACCACCACCATGTGGTATTGCAACAAACAGGGCGGGTGGGGTTGTGAACCCTTTGTCAAGAGGCTCTTCACCTCTGGACATGGCTGGAACGCAAGGGTATTTCACTGTTTTTTTAACATCTGGCGGGCTCTCTGAACATCAGAGCAGATGAACTCATCCGTCGATGCATAGTCGATCACGAATGGCGAATCCATCCGGAGGTGGTGCACGGTCTCTTTCAGCAGTGGGGTTAGCCTTGGTTAGATCTATTGGCCTCCACGTAGAACGTGCAGTGTCAGCTGTTCTGCACATGGAGTTTCCAAGGCGGCACTCGCTCAGCGACGTTTTTCGTCATGAGTGGAAGTCAGATCTCCTGTGCGCCTTCCCGCCAATACCACTTCTGCCCAGGGTTCTGAAGAAGATCAGAAAAGACCAGGCCCAAGTAATCTTGGAGGCTCCAGACTGGGCACGAAGAGTCTGGTATCTCGAGCTACTGAACATGGCCATCGATCCTCTGATCAGACTGGCCCTTAGGGAGGATCTTCTGTCGCAGCAGCAGGGAACGGTTATCCACCCAAGCTTGTCCAGTCTCCACCTCCTTGTGTGGAGATTGAGCGGCGACAGTTGATGGCTTTTGACCTTCCACCCGAGTCTGTAATGTCATCTTGGCAGCCAGGCGTCCCTCCACCAAAACTGTGTACGCCTGTTGTTGGAATGAATTTGTGGCATATAGTATCAACAAATCTGTTGATCCCCTCTCTGCATCTCTCTCAGAGGTTCTCTTCTTTCTTCTCTCTCTTGCCCAGCAGGTCTCTACTCTTATCACCCTCAGAGGATATTTGTCTGCCATATCTGCCTTCTTAAGGCTACCGTAACAACCTTCTCTTTTCAAATCTCCCATTGTTCGGAGGTTTCTTAAAGGCCTCACTCATATGTTTCCTCCCGTCCCGTTCAGCATGCCACAGTAGGATTTGAACTTGGTCCTCACATACCTCATGTGTGCCCCTTTCTAGCCGTGCCACAACTGTCCTCTAAGGCTCTTAACCCTCGAAACAGCTTTTTTGATTGCCATCACCTCTGCTCGCAGAGTAAGTGAGCTTCAAGCTCTTTCTTCAAAGCCACCATTCCTAGCAGTGGACCCTGACAAAGTGGTGCTTCGTACCAAGGCTTCAGAAACTCAATAGGGTCCTAGACATTCTCCAAGACCACGAAATGAGCTCAAAGAATAAAAATTGCAGGTTTATTGTGGAGGAGGTGGAGTATTTAGGGCACATTATCTCAGAATAAGGAATAGTGCCCAAGGAAGACCTTATCAAGGCTATCACAGATTGTTCTTGTCCCACAGATAAAGACCAGCTGAGGTGCTTCCTAGGTTTGTGTGAATATTATTTGAGATTTGTGGAGAATCTTGCTCTGCAAACAGAACCTTTGAGGAGACTGCTAGAAAGAGGAGTGCAATATGAGTGGGAGCAGGGGCAAAGAAGTGCTTTTGACAAGTTGAAATCACTTACTATCATTTCTACAGCCTTTCGGGGATGATATTCTTTTAAAAGTCACAGTGGATGCGAGTAACTTAGGGATTAGGTATATGTGTTGAGTCAACTTGTGGATGGAACACAGAATACAATGGTGTTTGCTTCCAGGAGGTTGTCAGAGGCTGAGAAAAGTCACAGCACAATTGATAAGGAAGTGTTAGCAGGTGTCTGGGGTGTGCGACATTTTGTGACATATTTGTGGGGAAGAGAATTCACTTTAGTTACAGACCATATGCCTGTGGTATACCTTTTCAATGACAAAGACCTGGGAAGTGCCAGCCCGAGAGTGGTTCGGTTATTGTATAGAATGTAAAAATATGATGTGAAAGTGAAGCTTATTGTTGGATAAAAGAATTGTAGGGCTGATTTTTTGTCCCAATACCCGATAAGACAGGCATGGATGGGTGAACCACTGGACGATGAAGAATGTGTGCTTGGTTTGGTGGATGGAGTAATGGTGGCAGAAGATGCAGTTACACCTCAGGAGTGAAACGGATGCATGGAAGAAGACAGTTGTCATAATCAGCTCAAGAAAATGATTTGTCAAGGGAGGCTGTGGTTGTTGAGGAATTGACATACTGTTTTAAGATTGAGGACAAGTTGAATGTTGAGGGAGGACTGATAATTAGAGGAAGTTGTCTGATTTCCCCCCTAGTAGATTGAGAAACATATTGGTGAGTTTGGCTCACCTACGCCATGTAGGAGCAACGGGTACAAAAAAAGGATGACATTTTATTTTTAGTTGCCAGTTATGGATGTGGAAGTTGATGCATATGTGAGCAGATGTGAGGAATGCCAGTCTGCAGACAAATCTTTACACATGCACAATGAGCAGATGAGTTCAGTGGAATTTTAAGAGAATCCTTGGGAGAAATTGGTCCAGTTGCTGAGAGGAATGATAGAAAAAGATTTGTGGTGGTTCTGGTGGATTGTCACTCAAAATTGATTTTGTATAGATTCATGTACATTCCAATACACACAATGTTATTGCATTTCTCAAAGATGTGCCGAGGTGTTTGGTCACCGACAATGTTGTTCAATTTGTTTCCCATCCTATGCAGTGTTTCTTGAAGAAACTATGAATCAAGCAGCTCACCGTGGCCCTTTACAGCTTTCAGGGTAATTGGATGGTTGAGAGAGTGAATTGAATGCTTAAGGAAACCATCCAATTGGCATTAAGAGCTGGCAGGGATGTCCAAGAGGCAGTGGCTTACAGGGTCTGGTGGTATATTAATACTCCACACTCTACCATGGGAGTGCATTCTTTTGTGTTGTTGCATGAAAGACACCCGAGCAATGAGTTGGCACCACGTTGGGTCTTGGATGAGACTTAAGTGGATAAGATCATGCCTGATGTTGATCAGATTAAAGGCCAGGTTAATAAATCCCAAGAGAAGAGTGGGCAGAGATACAATGAATTGAATAAGGTAAGGATTTTTTTTAAACTTTAGTGTGAGGTAGAAATTTTGGATTACGAGACCTTTGGGTGCAAATAGATCTTCGTCTAAATTTTATCCTAAAACTGAAGTCATACAGGTGTCCAAGCATTCTGTCCGAGTGGAAAATTGTAAATGGTGGAGCAAAAGAAGTGTGGCCAAGATGCGGAAGAAGTGTTAAGTGCATTGCTGCAAGAGCAATCTTTCCTGTAGATTTGGATTTAGATGAGTTGCATTGAAGAGGTCACATATCTGTGTGAGTTGTGGATGATCGGAGATTGGTGATTTGTGGAACAACAGTGGAGCGTGTTTGGGCACATCCGGGACTTCTGGAACTGTGATTAGGCAGGGAGGTGATTCTGAGTTGGGTGAGGGAGAAAGAGCCAAATGTTCACAAGAAGTGAGTGGAGCACATGAAGGTCTGCAAGTGCGATTGAGGGTTGATGGAGGGTGGGTTTGCCTAAATATTTGAATGATTATATCCTCTCTTTAATGTGTGGTAAACGTATATGAGTTATTCTCTTGTGTTCTGTGTTAGATTGTCTTTGTGGAGGTTTTCTGCTTAGTGTTTTGTTTTGTGTGTTCTGTGTGGCTGATTGTTTAAGTAAGGGAGGTACGTTATGGACTTGGTCTGGGGGTTATGTTTTAGTGTTTTTATTTTGTATTAAGTAGTTGTTATGGAATGTGGGTTTGGGGTTTTTATTGTCTTGGTTTCCTCAACTGGAATTCCAAGGTCAGTTACTTGTGGATACCAGAACGAACAGTTGAGGACATGGAGTGCTGTTTTCCTTATGTGCAATAAATCTAATAAAATTACTCTCTTATGTCATTGGATGATATGACAGTGACCGTGTGATTGAAACCAAGAAAATTAAATTAAGGCGTCATCTTGTATTGAAAATAGGTAGGTTTGACCACTGACTTTGTGTTTCACCACTGTGCATATTAGTTGTTCAGTGTTCACCAGTTGCAGATTACATTTTGTATTCAGTTTAGCTGCCTTTTGGCTTTATCGTGGCGTTAGACATTGCAGTTGAGACAATGTAGATGAGCGGTGTTTTGCCACATGGTAAACTAAGCTTGTTTCTTCGTATTTCTCTTACCGAACATGAACAGTTCTTGATTGGAGAGCACATATTTTTTGTTTTCTCCAGTGAAGGGAACAGGTTTTCTTTGGAAGGGGAGCCTTGAAAGGTTGACCAATTTTCAATGTTTTTCTTCCAACTCTGACCTACGGTAGGCAGCCTGTTTGAATATTTCCATCAGAGAGCGGAGGGCCTTTCAGAAGGCTCCTTCCATGATTGTTTAAACTATAAATGAGGTGGCCCTGCTCAGGAGCAAAGGAATTTCCGAGACCTCGGTCAGGATTGGACGTCAAATACCTGACATTTTCCCATGAGGGTGGATATCTCTTTCTCGCAGTTGAATAGGGGTTGTCTTCTTGCTGGCATGAGAAAGATGAAGAGCTTGGCAGGCCCTACGGTGAGGAATTTTTACTTTGTCCTTTGCTTTGCAATTATGCTATAATATAATCACATATATTTGCTGTATACATTGCAGTTGAGAATCACTTTGATATATTTTCCTTTCATTGTTGTGACTATTTTTAAACGTGTGCCTTCGACCTGCTAATCTCCTTCATTTTTTTAGGAACCTTGTGGTGGAATAATAATAAGTGTCTTCTTTAAACTTAGAAGTGCATTCTGGAGATTTTTGTCAGCTCGGTCATTAGTGAAAGCAAAACACACCTTCAAATGCACCTGTATTGTCGAGCCCTTTAACTATGTTGTATCTATTCTCTAGAGTAGCTGTAAGCATGACATAGACCACTCAAAATGAGTGTATAGATGAGTATTAAGTGTTGCGCTTGCCAAATGGCAACCAATGGACTAATGAAAGCTATGAATTTGTTCTCAGTTTTTTCACTTCAAACACTTTATTGATATCTTAACAATCATTTCTTTCAATACCATGATATGTTTACTCCTTGTGTGTTTATTGCCCCATACATTGAGTGAAAACATCAACAGCAGACACTTCTAAATCACAAAGGCCATTCACAATATCCAATTGCTGAGAAAGCTACAGAACAAAAACAAGCAAAAGTGGAGTCAAATGATATGTTTTTTAAAAGACTGAGCTATTCGCTTTGTCAATGCTTGTTTACATTAGCTTGCACACACATGCCTGGCAATCTTGAAATGGGTTTTCTACAAAAGGAAGCCTATTTGAAGGTGGCTGCAATATGTGCATGTACCCTTTATGGCACACATGCACATATATCTTCACACACGTCATGTCACATGCACACATCTACATTGTGACATATGCACATGGTCATGATGCATGCATGCACTTGCATCATGACACTGCTGCCATTTTTTAAACTGTACTGTTCCAAGATGATAGACACCCATCTTGGACTGATAAATTAAGCAAAGAAATATCAAATGTGCACAAATGTGCATTTTTTAAAGGGAGCTTGGCAGAAAATTGAAGGGGCTATAGAGGGAAAAGCTTTAAATTGGAAAAAATGCAAAACTTCCTTAACTTCCTTAGATGACAACTGTAGGAATGAGAAGGCATATGAAATCTAAATGTGTTTGGGCATCATCATGGATGAATGTTTGAACCAAGCATAATATCTCAAAGGAAATCAAACTTTCAACTGTTCATCAATGAAGATTAGCAAATATTGGTTTAGCTTAGGACATGTTGGGGGTAAGTTAACCATTTTGGCTGCCTAGTTCTGGATAACTTGCAGTCTAGTAATAGGTTTCTTCGAGATTCCCAAATAAAGGAAATGTCAGTTATGCAATCTGTATCCAATTATAGCTTACACCACCATTTTCAAGTTTTGGATGGAAAGTAGGGGAAGAATTGACCCCAATTTCCACAGCACAAGATTATTGTTAGAAATTGTATCTTTGGTTGGCAGTCAGGCACAAAAGTACCTGGGCAACGTCAAAATAAAGCAGCACGGGCGAGTGTGCATCGAAAAAGGTCAGTGATGGGTCAATTTCTCACCTGCAAGCTAGAACGTGTGTCATTCCTCCTTCAGTGAGGTCAGCGTGTGTCGTTTCTTCTCTCCTGCAAGAGAGCGATGCGTTGATCCAGATGGGCACCTCAGGTCCGGGCAGGCTTTGCGTTGATTTTCCACACATAGCGATGTTGCGTTGAAATACAGTTGCATGGTGTCAAGAAACCGCGCTGCGTGGGGGCTTGCGTCATTAATAGCAGCTGCCGCAGTTGTTGGCGTCGTTTCTCCAGTCATGTTGCATGGATCTTCCACCTTCGATGCAGATGGAGCGTCGATTTTAGCCGTGAGGTCGGCGCCGCATCATTTATCAGCCGCGAGGTGTGTGGTGCATCAAAAGTTTCCCCGCACTGCAGTCTTTGCGTGGATTTTCAGTTCTCAGCAGCCAGCTTCAACTCTCAAGGGCCCAGGGACTGGTAAGGCATCACGTGGCAGGGCAGGAGTCTCAGCAGAGAGTCCTGGTGCTGGCAGGGGAAATGTTTGATGGCCCTGAGGCTTCAACAACAGGAGGCAAGCTCAGTTCAAGCCATTGGAGATTCTTCTCAAGCAGGAATGCACAACAAAGACCAATCTTTGTCCCCTTTCACAGGCGGAAGCAACAACTGCAGGGTAGCCCAACAAAGCACAGTCAGGGGCAGCACTTCTCCTGAGCTCTTTAGCTATTCCTCATCGCAGAGGTTCCTCTTGATTCCAGAAGTGATCTAATTTTCAGGGGTTTGCAGTCCTCTTCTTATACCCCTTTCTGCCTTTGAAGTAGGCCTACTTCAAAGAGAAGTCTCTGTTGTTTACAAGATCCTGCCTTGCTCAGGCCAGGCCCCAGACACACACTAGGGGGTTGGAGTCTACATTATGTGAGGGCAGGCACAGCTCTTTCAGATGTAAAGGTCATCTACTCCCCTCAGCCCAGATGGCCCATCAGGATATGCAGGCTACACCCCATCTCCCACTGTGTCACTGTCTAGAGGAGAGGTGCAAACAGCCCAACTGTCAATCTGACCCAGACAGGCAATCCACCAATAAGCAGAGTCACAGAATGGTTTAAGCAAGAAAATACCTACTTTCTAAAAGTGGCATTTTCAAACACACAATCTAAAAACCAGCTTAACTAAAAGATGTATTTTTAAATTTTGAGTTCAGACACCCTAAACTCCATATTTATATCTGCTCCCAAAGGGAATCTGTGCTTTAATAATATTTAAAGGGAGCCCCCATGTTAACCTGTGAGAGAGATAGGCCTTGCAGCAGAGAAAAATCGAATTTGGCAGTATTTCACTGTTAGGACATGTAAAACACATCAGTACATGTCTCACCTTTAAAATACACTGCACCCTGCCCATGGGGCTACCTAGGGCCTACCTTAGTGGTACCTTACATGTATAAAAATGGAAGGTTTAGGCCTGGCAAGTGCGTACACTTGCCAAGTCAAATTGGCAGTGCACGACTGCACACACAGACACTGCAGTGGCAGGTCTGAGACATGTTTACAAGGTTACTCATGTGGGTGGCACAACCAGTGCGGCAGGCCCACTAGTAGCATTTGAATTACAGGCTCTAGGCACCTCTAGTGCACTTTACTAGGGACTTACTAGTAAATCAAAGAGGTCAATCAGGGATAAACCAATCACCATTACAATTTACACAGAGAGCATATGCACTTTAGCACTGGTTAGCAGTGGTAAAGTGCCCAGAGTCCTAAAGCCAACAAAAAAAGGTCAGAGAAAATAGGAGGAAGGAGGCAAAAGGATTGGAGATGACCCAGCAAAAAGGGCCAGGTCAAACAATTTTACAATGGAAGAGATTTGTCTTTCAATCGTGGGCTTGTTATTAAGGGTATGTTGCAGATTTTTCACAGTTATTTTGAACATTTCTGCCAAAGGATGAAGGGCAAAGAGTTAGTGACCATTGGATATGTTTTTTGACAAAGATCTCAGTGTTATCAGTGTTGATTTTAAGCCAGTTGTGTTCAATCCAGATTACTAACTTGTTCAAATATTATTTCAATAGTGTGAAAGATTTAGAGTTTTCCAGCTTTTATATTGCAGAGGTATTATCAGCATAGGTGTAAATTTTGCACCCAAAGGATCCAATTAGGCTCATTAGAGGGAGGAGATGAATGTTAAAAAGGAAAAGCGTATGGATAGATCCCTGTGGGAGTCTGGCCATAATGGAGTGAGATTCAGAAAGGAAATCAACCGACACTACTCTTTGTGTTCTTTCCCATTCAGAAAGGATGAACACCATCCGAGTGAAGGAGAATCATGTCAGAATTGTATTATTTTATTATCAACTTTATTCCAAGTCCAAAATATTATAGAACCTTCTACTGAAATCAAAGTCTGGGTGGGGTTAATGATTTGAAATGTTATTAGATAATGGTACTTGCATCGTAAAGATTTAATTGTATTTGATCACTTGTTTTTGAAGGAGGCCCATAACATATACTAGATGTGCCCTACTACAAGGGTTGGCTCATTAATTAACTGAGTACACCCACAGTCCAATTGATGTTGATAAAAGTTACTGGCAGTTATATCATTTGTTTAATCAAAGTGAAAGATAAAATCACCATGATTTAAACAATGATTTATTTCACGGCACAAGAAGTTGCATTATCTTGAAATGTGAAAATATAATACGAAGGCGGACTCGGAGGGTGATCAACAAAAAGAATAGATAGACTAGACTTTGTACAAGTAGTAACAGCTTTAAGACTTTAGCCTTATCTATCTGAAAAAAACCCAGTCTATGCTAACACCCATTTTTTTGGGTGAAGGTGATCCATCTAAAAAAAAGACTGCTTTGGAATATAATAAAAAAATTGATTCCTACCCCTCTTTTGGTATGTTTCTGTTATGATTTGTACATCAGAAATATCACTAGCTAGTAGACTGAACCCTTTAAGAGCATGTTCAGCTCAAGGTTTGACATTAATTAGACCACATTTTATGATTACCCACACAAATTGTTTAATACCTCCTCAAGTGGATGAGCAGTTTTTGTTTGTGGCTTACATTGTTTAGGATTAGAGGAAGGAAATATGATGGGTATGTAGAATCTCGAAGTCTAGGAGAAGACTTACCACATTTCCATGTAGGCGTAGAGCTGTAGCTCTCAGATCTCTCATGGAGTATTGCAGGCAGTGGGTACCTCATATCTAATCTTGGATCATTCCGCCACTTGGTGGAACAAACACTAGAATAGGGAGAAAAACAACTAAATCAGGACAATGTAAATAATATTAACAACAAATCCCTACAATCATCAGCAAGGGGCGATCTATAGTGCACTCTATGTATATTAGAAACAATTGGTATGGCCAACACACAACTAAAGTCTGTAGCTAAGACCTAATGAATGGATGTGTGAAAAGAAGTGAAATTCAGTAAGCAGTTTTGAGAAGTGAGGTAAATCTTAGTTTCTTTCTAGTTTATGTCGATAGTGACCCACAGTTAGAAAACCACTGACACTGCAAAGGTGCAACTATCATTGAAAATCATTTTTTAAAATCTGCGTAAAGTAACAGGGGCACGCTGTGACCCTTTTCTCCAATTTGAGGGGCTGAGCTCTAGCGATTTGCCAGAGTTCTTATTCAGATCATTTTACCTTCAGAGAGTCATATGTACATCTTCTGAAGACCCTCACCTCACTCAGTTCATAATAATTGCCATGCTTTGTGACAAATGCTATCATGACTGCATCTGTGACTGAAAAATGATGGCAGTAGTGCTTGAATTAATATCAGCCAGTGGGAATTACTCAAAGCCTCATACCAATCCATTGTTATGTTGCCCTTTATGCCATCTCAGTTTGGACTCAGCCATATCAAAATCAGTCTTGACCAGGCACCAGTGTGTACATGCCAGCGCAAACTGCCAGGCAAGGTTCTCCCTGAACCAGAACAAATGCAACCCAAGACCAGGTTCACCCTTATTAGGGCCTATCAGCCAGGTATAACTTGCCTCCAGTGGCACAGTGTGCATGTGGCCCTCATCTGGACATATCCTTCCAACTTAGGGCATCACACTGGATGAAGTGATCAGTGGACTGCTTGAATTAATCTCAGCCACTGGTAATTACTCAGGGGCCAAACCTTAATCTATTGTCACAAATGACTACAGTCCTCATTTAGAGTCTGGTGGACGGGTTACCCAATTGTAAACATGACGGATATTCCATCCACCTTATTACAAGTGCCATAGGACATAATGTTTTTGTAATAAGATATATGGGGTATCTGTCATGGTTGTGACAGAGTAACCCATCCTCCAAACTCTAAAGCAGGCTCTAAGTTGTTTAATGGCTTAAAGAAGTGCCATACTGCATCCGGTTTTACAAGCAGTTCAGGAGTCCTCCACAACTACTTCATTAGGTCAGTGGAAGCCCTGGGGGGAAAAAGATCGATAGTGGTGACTTCTTCTAAGGGACCAGTTAACTGTGTCAACATCTTCAAAAGAACACGTTAACTGTGTTCTGCAGGAAATCCCCTGCTTTGGATGAGTAACAGCCACCGCGCTGGTCTCTGTTCAGTGATTAGGGCCAAAAATGGTTAGTCTTTACTGCTCCGACTGTAAGGGTAATATGCAGTTTAGGGTTTATTATTTATAAAACAATGTTATGATGCGTGCATTCTGGCCTTCCTAGCTGTGCCAAGTTGCCAGTGTGCTACACAATGAAAACGTAGCCACAACCACACCGTTTACTTAAAATACTGCTTGCCCTAGGTAAAAGCCAGGGGCACCTTGTCATAATGCAACTTGACTGCTTTTTAAGGAAATGAAGTGTTGGTGGAATAGCCGTGCCCTTTGCTATTCTGTTCGGTGCACCATTATTCTTCGCGAAATAAGCAGCTTGGCCAAAATACCCTGGGAGCATTTATGTAGCTAAGTCTCAAATGCAAGTTCTTAAAATAGACACACATCACAATTTTTTTTGTCGAACATTAGTTTGACCTCATGGTTTAACATCAGCATTGTAGCGAGAATCATTTAAGCAATTTCCTTTATATTTTGTTTTTTTTTAGTAAAACTCAAATGCCCCCAATTTGGCTCATCTGCTACGCAACATGCATTGTAAAAATGTGTTTTGCTATTCGCAGAAGAATTCATTAGCAAACATACATAGTACAGCTTCTTTGGTAAAGGTCGAATGATTAAAGCCGAAAAAACAGCGCCCGACTTTGTTAACGCCGGCTCAAAGATGAAAAAGAGCTAAATGAATTTCTTTATAAAGTTTAGGACTTGATTTTCTGGAGCAAGTAGGCGGAGAGTTCACTGAAAGTTACATTAACTAAAATTGCAAGCTGCAATAAAATGTTGTGCCCTGGGAATAAGTGAAAAATAAGAGCTTGAGTAATGATGGCAGCAGTAAAATGGAATTGAACAGAAGCCAAAGGACTTCTGCAGGTGTCAAAATGAAAGAATTATGAAGGAGTAGAAAGCTAATTGCAATTAATGTAATTATGAGGAGAGAAATGTACTCCAAAGGGAGCTGAATGCTTTGGTTCTGGCGTGTACAGACATATCTTTCTCCCCATGGTCTGCATATAGTTATAATTAATGAGCCTCCTCTTCCCATGGTGGAATGAGTTCTTTCACTTGGAATCTTCTCCAATAGGTTGCTCTTGGGTGCAAGGCAGCTCTAATTGCCTTTGGCAGAGACATGACAGATACACTCCAGATATTCAACGTTGAAAGGAGCAAAAGCAAATAGGCAGAAAACGCTGTAATTAAATATGGGAAAGGAATGTACATTTACAGCTTGGTCATGACTTGTAACATATTTTAAGTGTACGCCAACTCTTTTTGGGAAAAAAATAATAATATACACCACTTGAAGTATTCTAGATTATTACACTCATTATTTACATAGAGTTATTAAACAGGACTAAATCGCCAAGTGAGTAAGACTGTTCAATTTTAAACTCCCTGCCAACAAATACACCGCCAGCGGTATGTTTTACCATTAAGAGGGCAACACTCTATAAATATTAACATTTATCACTTTTCCAACATGCCCACAGCCTGTTAAGGCTAGAAAAAGTGTGGTTTTGGGTGTTAGACTGTGTTCTTAACAAATTATATCTATTGATATTGTAAGTTTAGAAGGAAATCTAGGGCTAGAAAGTTTTTATCTAATTTAGTGGGCCTCGTTTGGTATTGTGTGCTTTTCTTGCAGGCAATGGAAAAGGTATACCATGGAATAAACCAATAAATGTAGTACTCTGACAAATGTGACGTACCTCCAAGTGCTGTTACGTGGCCAAAAATGGGCATGAGAAAATAGAGGGACCAGTTCAAACTATGATATGAGGTGCAGGGAAGACTTTGGTACCTCATGTGCAAGTGACTTAAGCTCATGGTGGCGTGAGAGATGACTAACATAGGCATGTGAAGAATCCCTTTGAAAAAAAAACAGATGTATGTGGGATAAGTAAGACAATCTCACCTATGGAGGTGTTTAGCTTATGCTTCCACTATATCATTCTTAAATGTATGCAATACTTCGTAGTTTATGTACCTAATCACAGAGGACTTTCAACAAGCAAAGGTATTTGACGTGATCAGCAGGAGCATTAAGGAGTATGCCCATTTGTCAATGGTCATTAGAATCTGGCAATCAGGGACCGTCCACCTATTCCCAGTACTTCACAAAGAGCAGATATTAGCAGAGAGAAAATTAAATCTTAATACTCTGCTGTTTTCAGAATACATAAATTCGTGTACACACAAAACTATGTGAGTGAGAAAGTGCACTCTAAGGCTGCTTGGAGCAAGGATCTTTTACTGCTGGAATTTGGAAACCAGGATCTATTACTTTCACAAATAAGAAACTAACATAATTTTGATCTTGGAACAGTATGCTGTTGCACAGTGCTAACACGGATAAAGCATATTCTACATTTTATATCTGTCTCCACACCACCCGGTACACAGTAGCACACCGTGTGCTTTCCTGCACTCACTTGCTGCATTACTTCCTGAGTAACCTTACCTTCATCCAGAGATATGGGCAAAGGATTAGGTCAAAGGTTCAAAACTAGAGAGCAATGTTTAATTAGCATTTAATATACGTTCAGAGTGTAAAAAGAAAGAGCGTTTAATACACTAGAGCAGAAATGTATAGCGGAACTTCTGAAGGTGATTGAGTTGTTCATTTCTAGAAAAGCAAAGACTACCATTACTCTCAAAGCGCAGTATTTAAATGGGGAAGGTGTAGGAACAGGTGAAGAGAATTTAATATACGAGGCTACCTGTGAAATCTGTTAATATCTTGAATAAAGGGCTCACAGGTGAAACAGCAATGTGAGGTTCAAGCTATAAATTACTTACTACTACAGTAGAAATACCCTTAGTATATTTGGTGTTGTTTCGTCCTAAATTTGGTAAAACGATATCAAGAATGAGAAAATCGCCTTAGTATATGCTGCAATAAGTGCTTGCCTCTAAAGAGCCAAAATTAATCGTTCTATTGAGCACATTAAATGAGTATTTTTCATGCATTACTTTACCATAAAGTCCTAAAAACAACCAAAAACACAATTCCTATTAATACCTTTTGCTTATTCTTTCATATGGGCTACTTAAACCTTAAATGAGAGGAGTGTTTTAAACAAGTTACTTTGCTTATTGGGTTTCATGTTTTGCCTTATTTTCTCCATGTCAACTACGTCGAAATTGTCATTTTGCAATAAAGTCATAAAACTGATATTTATATGAGTAAATACACTAAGGGCCTGATTTAGGGTTTGGCAGAGAGCTCACTGTCCATCGGGGTGGCAGAAGGCATTTCATCCACTACCCTGACAGATTACTACTCCGCAAATGTATTGATAACCACCAGCCAAGCGGTGATCTCAGTACCTTTAGAGTAACCACTATCAGACTAGGTCCTCTGAAGGCACAAAACGTTTGGTTGATGGCCATCAATTCTGAGTTTTGTTTTTCAAAAACAAACTCCCAGTGTGGGAATTTGTTTTTTCACATTTGAAAAAAAACTGAAAAAAGGAGAAAGAAAGGAAACAAAATCCGTTACCGTAAAGAACAAACATATTTTAATTAGTGAAAAGGGCCATTGCGCTATTGCAGTAATAATGTAGAGAAAGCAAAGTCTTGTAAAATCAAAATATCCGTTTGGAAAATTAGTTTGTTCTGCTTTACAGCAGTTTCTGTTAAAGAATACTAATAGGAATGCAATACAGTAAGCTGATGTTCTCCCTATTGAGATTGTGTTGAAAATAGAGAAATATCACTGTACTAACTAAAAGTGGAGCAAAATGGAAACATCCCAGACACAAGACTAGACGCTGTAACCTTGTCTTCATAGGAAGGGCATCTGGGGCTTTCAGAATAAGCTATGGATTCTTAGTGATAGATTAGGGCGTAGATGGTAAGTTTGCTAAGCAAACGTTTGCCCTAATGGCGGACTACTGTGACTTACGGCAAAACGTACACAACTTTATGCGAGTCTACTTAACATTTAGACGCAGAGAAAGTGTCATCCGATAAATAGGCAAGCATATGTGATGGAGGTAGAGTATAACAGTGCATTGAATACCATCAATTCTTGTTGTAGAGTGCTAGGAGCAACTTCACCACATAAACACATGTTTTTTAAATGAAATAAAATCAAAAAGACTGTCCAAATGCACCTTTACCCTATGTTTACCAAACACATGTAAACAACCTGCAAGCATAGAGTAAAGATATCACATTTAAACAAAAGTGAAGATGATTGCTAGAATGTTAACTCATTTCTCTGCCACTGGAAGTCACATTGACCCCCCGAGGCAACCACATGAAAATCAGAACTGGGCCTGCTACAGTGGGAACAGTGCAGCCTTAACTGACCAGCCATATCACCTCTAAATGGGAATACACAGGGCCAGCTTTAGCACTGGTGGTGGCCAGTGTTACAATCTTTGTTAGCACCACCCCAACCCCCTCATAAAACCTCCTTCTCTTCGAATTCTTCACTACCGTGCTCAACCAGTGTCGCTCATCTCTCCATAGCCCCTCTCTCACTTGTGATACTGGTAGGGGTTATATTTTGAAGAGTGTTTGGCATACAGAAGCACAAACTCGGGATTTAAAACATACAACAGTGGTTGGGTGGCTTTACTATTACCAATGTATTTCAACCCAAATGAAACCTTTTTAGACACATTAGGTAAATGACAGACTTGGGAAAGACATAACGTTCTAACCTTCACTATGCAGTTTACATGCAGCTCTTTTATTACAGTTCATAGCTCACTGTGCTGTATTAGGGTTGTGAGGAATCCCCATAAAATACCATTCAGTGATTTGCGTGGTAACAGATGGTCTTTGCTGGGTGCTTTTGAACTCTCTGCACTATTTTTATCATTTTATCATGAGTGTAAACTGCCACTAGACTAATCTCCGAACTTGCTTTAGCAGGACATTTAATCACCATAGTTATCTTGACATTTTTATTGTTGCCTTAAAACTGCTGGACATACAAGAAACTCTGCAGCAGGTGCTTTTTAAACCTGTGTTATTTCTAAACACTGCAATCCCTGAGGTCAGCCCCAAGGGCATCTGCACTGGCCGCACCACCCTAGAACCAGCCCTGGGAATACAAACAACTCAGACCTGTTTCTGTCTTGTTTACTCTCATCTCTGAGGTGAAGTTAGGGTCTTGTGGGGACACCAAGCACGGGACCAGCATCTGGGTATATCTATTGGCTTTAGAGCATCACACAAACAACTAAAGTTATGGGAAGAATACTTTCAAAAATGCCAGCCACTGGCAGTTACTCAACTCACTTTTCAGTCCTTAAGTTTGTTTTGCCAACTGCACCACTCCAGGTTGGAAGCAGGCATATGCAAATCATCCTTAGTCTTCCACCAACAGCACTATTCACCCATGAACTGCTGGGTCACTTCACCTCTGAACGGGAACACATGAAACACAAAACAGTTTCAGCTGCTTGTTCCCCATCAGTGAGGTGGGGCGTGGATCTGAAAGCATTGCAAACTGAAGGGCCTTCATCTCAGCCTACTCTTGCACTGACATCAAGGACTTCATCAACATTTTTATGATAATGTTTTCATGTAGGATCTGCTGGGTTCCCTTGAGCATGGTTGTTTTCTGGATAGCTCCTTTAAATCTGTGCAGCATTTTGGATTTAAACATTTCTCCTTCTGTTCTTAGATACTGTATGATGGTGCAAGCGTTAACCTTTTGTTTGCTGTTCAGACTTCAACTCCTGTACACCGCTAAATATCTTGTGATTCTCATATGGGGATAGGATAGCAGAATCAAAAAAAGGCAGAGTAGCCTAATTTACTGTAGAGTCTCTGTGGTCTGTAGTTCATGTATTCTTCTCTTCTGGAATTAAATATATAGTTAATGTGTGAACAGACTTGCTGCAGTGTCGAACCAAGTCCATAAAGCAATGCAAAAGAGATAGAGCTGAGCATGAAAGTATGTGGATTTATAAAGTGCTGTAATGGGGAGTACGTGAAGGTGGTGTGCATGTAGTGGGTTAATCTGGGATGGGGTAAAATGAAGGGTCCTGGCAGTGAGGGTGTAGGAGAGGCTGCAGGAAAGAGTTTTGGGTTGACTGGCAAGCTGAAGTGTGGAGGTGGTAACCTAGCTCACTGAACGTAAAAATGATCTTGGCTATGTGCATTTGTGTTTACTTATTGAAGATGTGGTGCTCAATCATCAGACTATGTCCAAAGTTTAGGCCACATTAAGGCTACCTTTTTGGTTATCAACCACTAGGTTAAAGGTCCCTTTTTTATCTAAAAAGATTGTCTTTTTTGTAAGGAATTCTTACTGACGCCTCCATGTTTATTGATTAAAAATACTGGAAATATCAAAATGAACTTTCATTCTCCAGTTTTTTTCTCATGCACTTCAGGTCAGCACTTTCATATGATATCCATTTTTTGAATTTGGTGTTGTTTTCAGAAATGTGTAAGTTTAATTTATGATTGCTTTTGACAACATATTACAAACATAGGCATCTGAGTTTGAAAATAGAAATTCAGAGTCATGATTAATGAGTCTTATATTTTGAATCTTTATTAGACTGTATTTCCACTTAAAATACACATATCACAAGCCTGGAAAACCAGTTTATTTATACCAGTTTTACCTCACATGTTTCAAATTAGTATTTCCTCTTTTCCTGATACATTGATTTTATCATCTCCCTGGAAGGGTAAAGCCATAATTAATGGGATGGGTATAAAGTAGAGAGTGAATGTGTTTGATCTAGACATATTATATTATCTTTCACATTTGGTTTTCTGATTTTGAATGAGGTACAATTATACCTTTTGGCAAAAGAGTTGATTTGATATATAAAACATCATGCACTCTGAAGGCACAAGAATGGGCTTCCTATGTTCTGTAAGCAGTGGATGCTTCTAGTGGTTGTGCCTCTTTCGTGAAAGTAATTTACTCTAGGTCTAGATTAGGTTTAGATTTAGTGTGAGTAATACAGGCTCAGAATTAATATGTGTAAATTTGAGATTTTTTGGGGTGTATGTAGTAGGTGACATGAGAATGCGTAGTAAGCTATTACCTGTGATAGGCTTACGATATAATCATAGGGCTAATATGACAATTCCTAATTTGGTAAGCAGGTCAGACGGACATGGTGTGCTTGTGGAGTTTAGATGGAAAGGAGATGCATTTTGTGCATGTCCACTTTCAGGTACAAAAAATATCATTAAAGAATTGCTTTAAAAAGGCATGAGTGGAGCAGTCTATGGTACAGTGAAGTAGATAGCCCAACTCGCTGCCTATTTTTTTAAATCACCTGAACAATCATATCAAGAAACTATTTCCTAAGAATTAGCCACCAATAGTAACAAAGTGTTGGATTTTGGCCTCCAGTGGTTGACTTGTTGCTAAAGCCAAAGCTCTTGAAGTACACCGGGTTCAAATGCACTAGCCTAGTGTAAATCGGTCTGCCTTTTACACACATTTTCAGAGTTTTAAACTATATCCTTCATTTCTTTCAGTATCAAACACTGGCTTTGCAAGTATTTTATTGGTGTCTAGGTCTAAAGTTTGTGGTGTTTATTTAGGCTCAGTGGCAGATGTCCCTTCATAAATGGCTTGAGTATTAAAGTAAAGAGAAACATAAAGGTGAGAGAAGGAAGATTCATTTGAAGTCGTCAGACCCATGCAACAGGTCAGCACAAGTGATGATAGAAAGTGTAATTGAAAACGAATTACCAACTGTCTCATAATCAGTATAATGTTCGAAGTTTTAACAGCATACGTTAACACTTTGTAATCATTTACACAAATAATAAAAGTTCCCCTAATACTTGCATCTGTGCTCTATTTTGGATTTAGGGAAATGTTATAATAGCAGTAAAATATGTTTTCATTTATTATTAATCGTGAGTACAAGAAAGAAAGAAGGAAAAGAACTGCGTACCTCATTAACACTTCACTAAGGCAAATCATGGTTCAGCCCGATGACATATAATCATGACGCAAGAAGAAACCACTCTATGGTGGGGCAGTGATGGAAAGGTGAAGAGCATGGACGTAGATGACCCAGAGTCAAACCCTGGATTGACAACTTCCCCTAATCAACAACAATTTATCATAAACGTTTTGCAGGCACTGTAAGCTTCCCTTGAAACAGTAGAACAAGAGAAGGTAAGAGATATGTCAAAACCACCTTTATGAGTACATGGTAGGACATTTTATTTTCTTCACATGCATTGCATGCCTTTGTTCTAGGTCTTCCACATGAACTTAAAGAGATAGCCCTAGTCACCGAGGGTCTAAAGCTCTAGACACAGTGTGCTTTGTGGGAGATTCAATGACTTTGAAAATATAACGCTAGATCAAATTTTTAATAAAACATTTCATTCTGAAGAATCAAATCTAAATTGTTATAAAAAGGATACACATATAAATTATTGGAGAGAGCCCTAAACATAAAGGGCCTAGATTAGACTTGGAAATGTGAAAAATATGCAGATTTTCTGGGTTTGTGGGTTCACTTAGAGTGAACTGAGAAAATAGCCAAAATAACATATTTTTTGACACCTGCTACGGGAGTCCTGTGGAAGACAGCATTTCTTTGTTTTGTTTTTTTTTAAATAGGAATTGCATCAATCAATGGTTTACTGTGTTAAGATTACCATCTTTTCAGCTTTCTGGAACAAGCAGAGTTGTAATCACATTTTTTTTAAATCTAAGTAGTAGGACATTTTTCCTGGTTTTTGATATTTCAACATAGGTTGAAGTTTTTGGTGGAAGCAGGGATAAAACCCATGGGTGAACTGGGAAAGTTATACATTTCTGACAAAATTACAATTCATCAAAGGGAGCTTGCTCATTGTCTATTAAAATAAACTAATCACTGAAATCAAAAAGTTAGTAAGAATAGAAAAACACAGAAATAGGTGACATTTTCATCTGTAGTTTATTGCCCCTATAACCAGTTTACAAAAGTAATATGCCATTATTTATGTCAGAGCCTTCTCGTTAAAAGTAATTATAGTGTTTGTTGAAAAGCCAAAATCATGCCGAATACTGAGCTAAAGCCTATAATGATGTTTCATTTTGTACGGACTATGCTTAACATCGTGAGTTTAGGCATAGAGCTGATTTGTAGGACTCTGACGAGTTATTGAGTGATTCAGAAGGCTTTTTGAAAAATGTGTTTTTTCTTGCACACTGCTTAACATTTAAATATGCCAAAAAAGAGAGAAATTCAATTGATGATAACATAATGATTGGCATATACGTACTAGTGAGTGCGACTGACTGCCTAACCCTTGTTCATGCGAGGGTCAAGGATTGACAGACAACCAGGCAGTGATTACATTGTGTTGCTTACCATCATTTTTAAACTCTGTACACTGGAGCACTGCTGTCCAGTGTCTAGTGTATGTGCTTGACCATTAAACATGGAGAAAATGGCTAATCCCTGTTTGGCATATATAACTCCCCCATAAGGTTATAGTATATTGTGTAGGAACTGAACCTAGAGCATGGTGTCACACGCTCACCTGGTTCCAACCACGCAGATGACACTGGAGCAAATGCATGACCCCCTCTTCCTCCCACGAAGAAGCTAGACTGAGGGGCAATACTCGGAACAAGGCTATACTTGGCACAAGGTTGGGGTTACTATCACTCTCTCAAGGTTGTGCTCGAAACAAGGATTGGAGTCAGGGACACTCCCAAGGTATGCTAGAAACAAGGCTACACTCTGTACATGTGTTGGAGGAGCACTCCCAAGATATTCTAGAAAACAAGGTTACAGTCTTTAAATAGGCTGGAGTCGAGGGCACTCCCAAAGTATTCTAGAATCAAGGTTGCACTCTGTACATTTGTTGGGATCGGGGCACTTCCCAGGTATGCTAAAAAACAAAGTTCATTCAGGAGATAATCTCTAGTCCTTGAGCAACACAGTTTAGGAGCCAAAGTTTAAAAAGAGGGTCCGGAGCCAGAACAAGAAAAGAGCAACAAAGGCTAGAGTTTTAAAAGGGATGACAGACAGACGTGCAACTACTGCTACAGATTAGTGCACACTAACCTGGAGGCAAGTGCTTAGCCTGTACTAGTACTTTAACAGGAGTTTGAAGATGGCAGGCAGGTCAGTGTAAGAAGTTCAAGAAAAGGAGGAGTCATAGCTCATGGAGGGAGTGTAGGAGGCTAGCCTGGCTTGTAGTGGGTACCAATGGTACTTATACCTTATGCCAGATCCAGTTATCCCTTATTAGTAGATTGTAGTAGTGTTATAGCAGCTTAGGCTGATAGCGGTAGCTGTAGCAGAGCAGGCAAGACTGAACTAGGAGACATGCAAAACTTATGCAATACCACTTATATCATATAGATACTATATGATAAAGACAATACTCATAGTTACTAAAAATAAAGGTGCTTTATTTTAGTGACAATGTGTCAAAAATAGCTCAGAGGATATTCTCCCTTAGGAGGTAAGTAATATACACAAGTAACCAAATCAGGTGAGTAAAACATTCAAAAAGTTGTGCAAACACTGTAAAACACAATAGGATGCAATAGGCCTAGGGGCAACACAAACCATATACTAAGAAAGTGGAATGCGAACCACAAATGCACCCCTAGGAAAGTGTAGTGTGTAGAGGGTCGCCGAGAGTGTGAGAAAACACTAAGGGTGTAAAAGAGACCGCACCCCAAGACCCTGGAAAGTAGTAGTAAAGTACTACTATTTCCCCCAAAACACACTAAAGTCGTGATAAAGGATTTTGCAAGGACCACAACAGACTGCAAAGCACTGAAGAAGGATTCCTGGACCTGAAGACCTGAAGAACGGCAAAGGAAGGGGACCAAGTCCAAGAGTCGCTAAAGTGTCCAGGGGAGGCAGGAGTCCACTAAACCCCGGTTGAAGGTGCAAAATGGCTGCCTCTGGTTGGAAGAAGCTGCAGGTTTTGCAACAACGAAAAGAGGCAGGAACTTCTTCTTCATACAGAAGATGTCCCACGGCGTGCTGGAGGATGCAGACTTGTTTCCTTGGCAAAATACCACAAGCCAGTCTTGCTACCTGCACAAGTCTCAGTTGGAGAAAAAAGGTGCTGCTCAGGCCCAGGAAGGACCAGGATGTCGCCACTTGGGAGAAGAGACAGAGGGGGCCCTCAGCAATGTAGAGAGCCCACGGACAGGAAGGAAGCACCCACGGAAGTCCTGGAAACACGGGTTCATGAAGACTGAACACAGCGGTTGTCTCAACACTGCAAAGAGAGGTCCCACGACACCGGAGGTCAACTCAGGGAGTTGAGCATCGCAGTACGGAGTGCTGGGCACCGAGGCTTGGCTGTGCATGCAGGATTTCTTGGAAATGTGCACAGAAGCCCTTGGAGCTGCAGATCACACGGTGCACAGGATTAATGTCTGGTGCGGGGGAGGCAAGGACTTACCTTCTCCAAATTCAAACAGTTAGACCTCTGGACAGTCTGGGTCACTTGGGTCTACTACCTGTGTTCCAGGGGCCACGCTCGTCACCTGTTCCAGGGGGCCACGCTCATCCGGATGAGAGGGACCCAGAGTACCGGTGAAGCTGAAGTTTGGTGCCTGCTGAAGCAGGGGGAAGATTCTGTTGACCCACAGGAGATTTCTTTGTGGCTTCCAGTGCAGGGTGAAGGCAGACAGCCCCCAGAGCATGCACCACCAGGAAACAGTCTAGAAAGCCAGCAGGATTAGGCACTACAATGTCTCTAGTAGTCCTCTGGCTACTTTGTTGCAGTTTTGCAGGCATCCTGGAGCAGTCAGCGGTCAATCCTTGGCAGAAGTCGAAGGGAGAAGTGCAGAGGAACCCTGATGAATTCTTGCAAGTCGTAATCTGAGGAAAAGCGCACTGGAGAAACCCTAAATAGCCTTCAGGGGAGGATTGGCTACCTAATCAGGTATGCACCTATCAGGAGGGGTCTCTGACGTCACCTGCTGGCACTGGCCACTCAGAGGCCTCCAGAGTGCCCCCACACCTCTGGAAGCAAGATGGCAGAGGTCTGAGACACACTGGAGGAGCTCTGGGTACCACCCCTGGGGTGGTGATGGACAGGGGAGTGGTCACTCCCCTTTCCTTTGTCCAGTTTCGTGTCACAGCAGGGACTGGGGGTTCCCTAAACCGGTGTAGACTGGCTTATTCAAGGAGGGCACCATTTGTGCCCTTCAATACATTTCCAGAGGCTGGGAGAGGCTACCCCTCCCCAGCCTTTAACACCTATTTCCAAAGAGAGAGGGTGTAACACCCTGCTCTCAGAGGAAATGCTTTGTTCTGCCTTCCTGGGACTGGGCTGCCCAGACCCCAGGAGGGCAGAACCCTGTCTGTGGGGTGGCAGCAACTGTAGCTGCAGAGAAAACCCCAGAGAGCTGGTTTGGCTGTACTGGGGATCCATAGGGGGAGCCCCCAGGATGCATGGAATTGGTGACCCCAATACCAGATTTGGAATGGGGGGACAATTCCATGATCTTAGACATGTTACATGGCCATATTTGGAGTTACCATTGTGAAGCTACATATAGGTATTGACCTATATATAGTGCACACGTGTAATGGTGTCCCGCACTCACAAATTCCGGGGAAATGGCCCTGAACTATGTGGGGACACCTTTGCTAGTGCAAGGGTGCCCTCACACTTAGTAACTTTGCACCTAACCTTCAGCAAGTGAAGGTTAGACATATTGGTGACTTATAAGTCACTTAAGTGCAGTGAAAATGGCTGTGAAATAACATGCGTGTTATTTCACTCAGGCTGCAATGGCAGTCCTGTGTAAAGGTTTGTCTGAGCTCCCTATGGGTGGCAAAAGAAATGCTGCAGCTCACATGGATCTCCTGGAAACCAAATGCCCTGGGTACCTAGGTACTATATACTAGGGACTAATAAGGGGGGGGACCAGTATGCCAATCGGAATTGGTAAATGTAGTCACTAGCCTATAGTGACAAATTTAAAGGCAGAGAGAGCATAAGCACTGAGGTTCTGATTAGCAGAGCCTCAGTGACACAGTTAGGTACTACACAGGCATACACATTTAGGCCACAAACTATGAGCACTGGGGTCCTGGCTAGCAGGATCCCAGTGAGACAGGCAAAAACATGCTGACATACATGTAAAATTGGGGGTAAAATGCCAAGAAAGATGGTACTTTCCTACAGGGAGACACTGGAAGCATTGCAAAAATCAGGATCTCGAAGTCATTAGGAAGATCTGGAAGACTAGCGACCTGGAATTTTCTGGATGATGAGAAGATGAGTGCAGGGATGAGGTTGCGTAGGGCTGACGTGATGATGGTCTGGGAAGTTTAGGAGATGAGTGAAAGAATGAAGCTTGCACTGGATAGGAACACAGGAAGTTCTGGGCAACTCAAGAGGTGAGTGCAGGGTAGCTGCTTGTGCAGGACTGGGACAGGTCCGGATTCGGGTATGAGGTCAAGGCTCAATGCAGGTTCTAAGGGTTTTATTTTTATATGGGGAGCCATAGGTGTTCCAGAAAAGCACATATCCCACATAGAATATTCCAGTGAACCTGGGAAAACCATGTGTTACATACAACGCTTATGAGGCCTAACAGGCAGCAGGTGCAAACAGTAATAGACAACAAGAACAACAGAAACTAGTGCATGATGTGCAATCCAATGGTTAACAGTGGAAATATGACTATCCTGGATAGACATGTGATATCTACAGGTTCTAACTAGCCTAAGTTTGCAAAGCAACAGAAATCAAGGGCCTGTAGTTCAGGTCTTCGGGGTAGGGTAGCTGAAAAGAGCCTCAGGGAAAGGAATGCCATGAGGCCAGTCAGCAATACCCATTACACATAGAGCACGAGATTGAATCGTAACACATAGACCGCTAAATGTCACTTGTTGACTGCAGCACTTATTGTGGCATCCATTAGTGTGACAAGGGATACATGGTGTCAGGCCCATCATTTTAGTATGACTGCTGCACTGTAAAACTTGCAGTGAGACCTGTAAAAATAACTATATTTGACAGGTATCAACTTTGATTTAAAATGTTAGTAAGTCACTACTAAGTAGGCCTTGTGGTCCACAAGGTAGGAAGCATGAGATTTAAAACTAAGTCATGTAGAATATTAATGATAGCATGTTCCTACAAAGAAAAGGCCTACAAACTGTTTTTCCTGTAGCAGGCCTCACTGTCCTTTGTGGAAAACCAGAGTGCAGATTAAAACACTAAAACTGCTAACTCGGTTATGGGACCAGCTGGAAAAAAACAATTAAACCACTATTTTTAATGTTTAATAAAACTCCAGTTCAATGGTGAAGGCATATTTTAATGAATTTCAAGGACATGTGACTTTTAGAAAGTTGCCCTTTACCTTTCTAAGCTTTCAGATGACTAATTAGCATTAGCCTCTTCCAACTCCCAGTCTGTCCTCAGCCATGATTGGGGTGTGATCGATGTGTGAAATTTCTTGTAGGAGCTACACATTACATTGACCTGAATGGAGAGGGATGACTCATCCGAGCTTTGCTGAATCTTTAGTGCAGTAGCTCTGGGCATGCTGTAGGCACCACAATGTCCAATCCTACTTTGCAGGTCTCTTTGAGCTACATGTCACTCTGTGGTCAACTTAAAAGGAACAGAACATCAAAACAATTTCCGTTTATCCCCTGACTGGGTGCTGTAGAACCCTCCCTTAGTCCTACCAGACTTCTGTCTCTGAATTTGGTGTGGTTACAGGTCCTGCTTCAAAATGGAGTTTAGTGTTAACTCTGGGAGAGTACTAGTGATTTCCATAGTGCACGCCTCTAAACACCCACAGCCCTCAGAGCCCATGTTTATTGTGGTTGAAGAATTTCACTGTCTTGAAAATTCCCTGACACACACCATTTTGGATCTGTTTGCAGTAAGGCGCGAGCATGAATTAATGGAAAGATGGATAGAGTTGCCCCTGGGAGCTTCTACCCTATGGGTTCGGGTGTGCCCATTAGTCATCCCCACCAAATAGCTAGTATCAGTTATAAATATGACATCCCATCAAAACACTTTCAGGAGCTTTGGAAGAACAGAAGAATGACTGCACCTGGTGTTTGAGCCCTGTGAGTAGACCAGAAGGGCTGGGCCTGCTACGACTTGTACCCAGAATAAAGAAGTGGACTACAAGGGGTCAGTTGGCTGACCTCTTCTGTGGCTACAGGGACACAAAAAGCTACAGAAGGCCTTTTTTTCTAAAGTGCTCACCTGCCTTATAAAAACTGGACCTGGACTTTAACCTGCTGTTGGCTTCTGCCTCCCTTGAGGTCCTAAGCAGGGTACCCCTGTGACTGTCTGGGCACCAGAAGGCACTTTGGAAACTTTTGAAATGTTTACCTCCAGACCTGTGGGACTTTAAACCTTTCACTAGGACCAATTCACTTGGCGTGTCCGATGTGGACTCCATCTTGATCGACCTGCGCATCTTGGACCAGGTCCACTGTCTGATTTGTTCACTTAAAACAACAGAAACTTGGATGCATTGCCGGTGCTCATATTGTCCCTTGCATATGAGGATGAGCCACAATATCCCACATTTCAATTGAGCAGAAATGCTACTTACTACAAAGCTATATGTTAAACTTTAGAAGCAATGTCTGCTACTGTTTTACATTAGTACCAAAACTTTGTGTAGAAATCAGTTACCAACTGGGATGTAGATTAATTAAAAAAATAATTGCCCTCCGTAGCATGTGAATAGAAAAGAGAAACATTAAAAGTACGTGTGCTTTGATATATTTTTCAACAATAGAAATATCACGTATTCATGATATCACTAGTCAAATCTTTGATGGAACCGGGGCGTTGTTGGGTTTAATGTCATCAATGATGTCATCAGTCGGGTCATAAGGTGCACATGGCAGATAGATGAAGTGTGCTTAGTCATATTAACGGACACTTTTTCGGTCTTCTGGGGTTCTGAGCCGGAACCTTAACATTGTTTGAAATAAAATATTGGATTGATGTGCTTACTAAATAAATTACTTGCTTTTAAATTAATTGTTCATATGTATAGAATGTAGACATATTAAATAAGTGGTATAGGCCCATATCTGCATGGCCCAACCTTTTACAAGGCTGAATTTTCCTAAATGCATTTTCACATTAGAACTGAAATTCTCTACATTAAAATCCCCATTCCTGATATGTGTCTCATACATCTAGGTCCATGGCTGATAATGGTCAAACTAAATTAATGAAACAGAAATCTAAAATGGAAAATTCTTTGCCTGGCAAAATTATATTTTGCCTAGCTCTGTGAAAAGTCGTGCACTGTTTCTTTGAGAACCTACTGATACACAAGGCAGAAGTCCTCCTTACTTTTATCAGGCTCCAACCTCTCCAAAATAAAAAAAAATGTTTATCTTTGTACAGATTTATTTTAGGCCCTTTGAGAGGTTTCCTTTGAATTTGTCCTAATGTTGCTCTCATCAATGCCAATTTCTTAAATCAGATCTGCTCTGACTTGGGCCATAACGTCAGGATCTGGGCGCTGTAATTCTAACTTGTGAAAGTGCCCGTATTTCATGTGATGGACACGGTGTTTCTCGTGCTGCAGGGCTGTGTTCGGATATTGACAACTCTGAGTTTCTAAATCTGCTAGACGACGGCCCACTGTGGAGGAAATCGGAGGTAAAGAATTATTCAAAACCTATTAACGGAAAGGCCACCCAGCATTCTATAGAAAGTAATTACGTAATCTGTTCCCAGTGTAATTTAAGCCTTATATAGAATTGAACAAAACGAAGAAACAAATGAAAAGTAAACGTCGCAATGATCCAATCTGGTCGAAATATACATTCAGCATTTTATACACTTGAAGAAATCAATGAAATACATGTTTATTTATGTCAGGTATATTAAGCAACTGAATATAAAATACATTTATAATACATTGTTCTTAATAATTTGAGACGTACTTTTTGATGTCTCAGTTCGTAATTAACATATATATTTTCATTTTATTAATTGTTGCGCTTAACCAGGCTGCAGCACTGCAAACCACTTGCCCGAGACCAAGTAATACTTGTTTACATAGGTAAAATGGATTACGAGGTAGTCGCCATGCATGTAAAGATATGAGCAAAGCTGAGTCACAAAAGCTACATTTTAAAGAATATCTAGAAAAGAATAAGAATTGTGTAAAGTAAAGAGTAGCATTTGTTCGTTTATGTCTGATCAAAGTAGCAATTGAATTCACATGAAAACATGGCAGTGCTGATGTTACAGTAGAGGTTTGTGGCACCTTCTGAATAACTTGCAGCAATAACAATCTACCAAGCATGCTGTAAAATTAATTTACCCTTGCTCTACAAATTGGCCTTGAAGTGACACACAAACTGTGTCAGGGTCCCGGTAATGGCGCAGGTATGGATCTTTCACTGTAGAGGCCCAGGTGTCAAGAACAAGTTTTATTGTGATCAATCGTATTTGGGCATGTCAGCAGTGGGGTCAGGTGTGAGGCAGCTTATAAACAGCCCGTAAATGTACAGCACAAGATTAGAGGTTTTTACCGGAGTTTGACTTGCTGTAGTCCACATAGCAATTTCACTAGCGCACTTCCTGCAGTGGAGTCAGTAATAGGGTTGGTTATACTCTGATTCACAAAGAAGTACATAACTTTATGAGTTATGATTTTTCTAGTGCTTCTCAATTTTGAGTGGGTGCAAAAATCCCTGTCATTGTACAAGGATAGCTTTTCAGGCCTCAGCTAAATTTTAATTACACTTGCAAAATTTGTGACATTTGCGAATTTCACATTACATGAAATTTGCAAGATACTGCATTACACAATTTATTGCAATTTTTTGTTCTCAAAGACTGTTTCATAGTGAGAGACATTTTCAGCTCAAGACAATTTTCCTGCTGGTATGTTCCATGCTGCTGTGGACCTCACAACAATGTTTCATGCAAGATATCAGTATAACCGCAATTTGCACAATTTTCATCATTTTGCATAATTATGTGTAATTTTCGTCCATTTTCCTTAAAAATATGCAATTTCACACACACCAGCTTCTAATGCTACTGATTTTGCTCTAAATCATCTTTAGGGATTAACTGTATGACTTTGCCAAAGTGATGCAAATACATTTAATTAGATTTGTGTTTGTAAAATTTCACTTGTCCACTCATGATAACTTTGGAATACTGAAACGTTGAGAAGGGGAAGAACAAAAACCGTAAAGTACACAAAAGCAGTGGGCTCTTAAAGTATAACCATATGGCTTCACCACCAAATTACTTGACATTGCCTGTCGCATGTCATGTGGGGATTTCACCAGGTACAATACCAGAGCAACCCAAATGTTAGCGTGAGCATGGGTATCAGTATTAGGACAAAACACACTCATTCATGTGAAACGTTTTAATCACAGTCATTGGTGTATTGATACATAAAGAAAGACAGACTCATCTAATAGATGGACAGGTACGGCCACAGCCCTCCTCCTCCCCCCCGAAACCCCCCCCCCCCCGCGCACCTTGTGGGATAAACAATAGAAGGGTCTGTTAGGGCTTAGTGGCAGCTTCAAAGCAGAGGAAATGTTTTTTAAACATATATTATTTTATGTATGATTGGATTAGGAATCTTTTATGAACACTCTGAGAGATAATTGAGTGTTGAATTTAGTGCATCGTACTATATGTCAAGATGGCGCCTGCTATTACACATGTTGGTGAAAGGGTATATTTTTGAGAGTCCGTTTTTAGTGGTTATGTAGGTTCCACAGTGTTTTTAGGTGATTCACACAACACAGTGATTATGTGAGCAAGGCCGTCAGTACGGCCAAAACGCATCATGGAGGGTGATTACAAATGTGTGATCAACTCTACACTTGAGTGACTGCAATTATTGACATTTTGGACATATATATATATATATATATATATCTATACAGTCCTTAGCAAGAGTAGTTGCTGCGTCATAAGATAACTGTGTGTGTTCAGCACTTGCTGCAGAGTTGTGTGTAACCAGCATGTCAGTGTTACAACTCTCACAGGACTATCTGAGCCTTCATCATTCAGAGACGACTAATATAAATCCCAATTATCTGGATAGTAAATGCCCCCCAATTTAAGGCAGAGAGAGAGTTTAGGGTACTTATTAAAGTCAATAGTCCTATATTTTAAACACAGCGCTGCTTAGGCGCAGTATTAGAATTATTCAAATAAGGGAGAGAACCTAAATTTGTACTACGGAGTTGCAGAAGCAGTGTGCCAATCCTTTATGCTTGTAAGTATGCTTAACTATGTGCGGCGTAATTGAACAGCAGAAATGTTATTTATAGTCCATGCTCTGGTGCCAATAAATGTGATTAATGATTACTGAAGTTTAATAGTTGAGAGGCTAATAATAAAGAAGACTTCTTGACAATTATTATATTTTTATTATTTGGTTAGTATACTTTATGATTCTGTAGTCAATGAGAAAGATCAGTGTTTGCTTGAGAATGAGTTGTTGTGTAATTATATTATGCTAATGTAATATGCAGCTTAATGTTACACAGCGTGTTATGCCCGATAATGCATTAAAACACAAATTATGATTTGGTAGATTCGTTAATAATTCAAGGGTGTCTTATTATTTTGACTTTCATTTGAGAGTACTAAGAATAGTAACAAACCAGTGCTCTCTCGTGTGGTGTGCATGTGCCACTGTGTAGTTACATAATTGAACACCTTTTAAAAAAAAAAAACTACTGATTGTACTTTTGCCTTTAATGCAATATAGCTCTCCTTTGCTTTTCGACTAGGTTAACGCTATACAAGCATCACATGCATCCATTTGACTTTGTTATTTGTATTTCCGTTGTGCGCACCAGCTTGCTGATGTGACACTCCTGCCTTTATTACAACTGGCCTAGGAGCAAATTGTAATTTATTTTAGTGTGGAGTGCGTAAACTAGAAGGTGTGAACATTGCACACTGTAATGGAATGTGCATCCAGGAATGGGCAATCACACTGTTTACATATCATTGCACCCTTTCTCAAATGCATAACATTGAATGTTTACACACTTTGTGCAATGGCTATAGCAAGTTCTACCTGCCACAAATTGTGGGTACGAAATCCTGAGTCAGGAGCAGTTGGGGGAAAAACAAGAGTTTGCACCCAAAAACGTAGTGTACATCATACTTTTACCAAGGATGTTGGAAAAACGAATAGGGTTCCTCAAAACAGAAATATGTAGCATAGAAATCAGATTTGAAGTGATGATATCACCTTTGGTCCCATATTTTATCTGAGAGTGGCATTTAGCTGCATATTTACAATGAGGCCCTTAAATTGGTTAACAAAAGGTGCAGAAGTAGAGCGAGACAGTTGTTAGAGCTGAAGACCGGATGATAATGAAGCTTTGCACAATGCGAATGGTCTCGAGATATCAGAGCTAAGAAATAAAGTGTGACTTTATTTTGAACTGTAGTGTGGTTAGTTTTACGTATTCATTGCGCTTTAGCTTCAGGCTTTAGGCCTTTGTGCACTTTGCCCTGAATATATTTTATTCATTTGCTGACAGCTTAGAGCCTCTGTGCACTTTGCTCTACATGCTTTTTATTAGGCTTCGTACTGTTATTTTTCAAATAGCCAGTTCTACGGTGTTGTTTTTTATTTCATATCACACTGTTTTGCCTACTTCAGCACTGGAGTTCTCCATAACATATTTACTCTGTGCTTCACTCAAGGATACAGTCTGGTACATTGCCGATAGACGTGGTAGGAGTTTAGACTTGGCATTCCTGCGTTGGGACATTTTGTGATCACGATGACATGTTAGTTATAAAATCACTTCCTTGTCCCAATACATGCAAGAGGGAGATTCCGACCAGGGAACCACAACTAGACGCTGACTGCCTCGTTGCAGATGCTGAACCAAGATCACAGGTCTTTGCTCAGGTATGAGGGCTGATGTCTCCACAGTGATTCTAATAGGCAAGCTGGAAGCTTAACATGCTGTGCTCTAAATAGAACAAGCAGAGGGAGAGTAGAAACTGTTAGACAATATGATAGCTTTGTTCTTATGTTTTACTCTCCTGGTGACTATTTCAATCCTACTGTGTTGTATCGTTCTGGTTATTGCGGCTCACGCCTTAATATCTAAAATACAGTTGTTTTATTAAAACAATATATAAAACTTATACTGTCTTTGTCATTTGTATATGAGATCATATTGGAAATAAGAGAGTTGGTTTGGATCTGAGTAACCACGACTTCCCTGAGAAGTTCCAAAGATGTCATGCGCTCGGCTGCCAAATCATTCCTTCCACATGGGAGAAATGAGGCACTGCTAGTTAGCCGGAGCAAAAACCGGATTTAGGGTGACAGAGTTCTTTACACGTGGGTCAGACTCAGTCCCCCACACCGTTATAGATCCTGCTACCTAGAAATCCAGTAGTCTCATTTAGAATAATGAGAGCCCACGCGACATGGCGCCGCCAACGTTTGGTCTGGCTCTAATGATTAGGTACGACTGACTCTCTTGGTCTCATATATATTTTGACTCCTCGGTTCCGTATACGGAGACGTCCGTGGGGCTGAGGGTTTCCGCCGCCACGGCATAGGTGCTTCCTGTTGCTTAGTGGTTGGTTGTTCAAGCTTGAACTTTGAAAGGAAAAACCCCGATATTGGTGTGCCTTCTCTGGCCTGAAGCTATTTTTTATAAAATGGCGAATCCTAATGTAGTGAATATAGCAATTAATATGCGTCATCCGCTCACGGGACATCTGTTGACACATGGACTGACAGTCCAGGGGGGTCCAGTCACTTTTGTGGTGGACGCCCATGCAGCCTATAGAACAGAACTTTTTTATTCTTGGGTCGGATTTCCAGCAGTGGATGGGGGAACAAATACTTTTCACGAATACACTGTTGCGAATGTCCCTGGACAATACAGGGCTTACGCTTATTTAGAAATACCTCTATCTTATCAAGAACACCATAATTGGCTTGATGGCGCCCTCCTACACACAGTAGCACAAGTTAGGTTAGGTCCACTGAGTAATGATGGTCCTACCTGGCCTTTATTGGCTACATATTCACCTCATCCTGCGGTTGCTCAATTGGCAGTGGTTGAAGTTCGTCGTTTATATACGGAATTAACCGCTACATATAGACGATTAGTTCAGTTTGTCATGCAGACACTAAATACGAATGCAGCCGTGCTGCTTCAGCGCACCCACAGGCTGTGGTTCCGGGTATTAATCCGGCCACTGTGCACTCAGTTATGGGTAAGGTACCGGCTAAACGAGAGGAGATTCCATTTTGGCTGGCGCAAAAAATGAATACGCTGGAGGCAGTTTTTCCCCATACGGGACCTCAGGATAAACACAGAATTTTGACGATGTGTTTGCCGTACGGGATGGTTCCTCCGGTGGACCTTTGTAATACCTGGGGCACGGTGTTTGCCGCGCTCTACACTACGGCACACGGTACACCGACATTAGCTAATTTACCGGACATGCTTAAACAGATTCAGGATGAATATGGGGCTGCCCCTGCCTTAGATTTGGGCATGCAGTTGCTGGGCAATTTTGCCACAGTTTCTTCTATTATTTTGAGTAATCTCAAAGGAGAGGCAGTAGCACTAGCAGTGCGAATGCGTCTTCGGGATGTTCCGCTGCTTAATCAGGAGCGGGAGCTTCCGAGAATAATAGCGGAAACATATTCTAGTATTGGTCGTGATAGCCTAGGGGCTAGACCACAAAAACCCCAGTTACAGGGTAAAAATAATAAAGATAATGCTAAACAGCAACAACCTGATGGTTCAAAAAAGCACTGGGAAAAGAAACAGCAAACACCTAAGAAAGATGGTGGAAAGTCTCCGCAACCGGAGACACCACAGAATAAGTATGATCTCAGGAATAGGGATACTTTGAAGACGCCTGATAGATATCAATATACTGATACACGCCAATCTCGTTCCTTTCAGGACTCCTCGGAAAAGAGAAGTGAGAGAGGTGGGCGGTCAGAGCGGAGGACGGAGTACGTGAAACCGAGACAGGATTCACAACGCTCAGCTGAGGTTTCTATTAAACAAGAAGAGAAACCGCTGCAACAAAAACAGCAATTTAAAAAGAAGAAAGTGGCAGCAGTCTCAGTTAGACATGCCGCTCAAGAAGAGAGTTCTCTTGACGAACAAGACATGGGCGTTAGCACTGTTAGACAGCGCGGCAGAGGTCACAATAGTTCGCCAGAGTCTTCAAGAGCATCTGGAGGTGAAAGCAACTGATGACTTCATACAAGTCGAGACGGCGGATATGCGAGTCTCTGATCCTGATAGAGTATATGAAGTGACTCTGCGATTGGAAGGGGACATTGACCGTATTATAAACGCCATTTTTTGGGACCATGTGGTGAAATCATATGATGTTCTGCTGGCCGAACAAGATTGGCCACCTGACTTTGTTCGCGACTGTCCGGTTGGGGAGGAGGTTATTACACCTTCCTTCTCACCACTTGTTCCGAGAGAGCTAGCAGAGTCCTATAGTAAATCATGGGCTCTAGCACAGGCTCCCGCCTTGTATAGAAATAACGTGGGGTGGGACAGACAATCACCTTATCATGTAATTCCGATAAAGGGCGAACCTCAGCCACAACCGCAGTATCCTATCAAATTTGAAGCAAGGGCATCGGTTAGAAAAATTCTTACACAATTGGAGTATCAGGGTGTAATTGAGCCCTGTGTCTCGCCGATGAATAATCCCTTGTTTCCGGTTGCTAAACCCGACCATTCATATAGGATAGGGGTGGATTACCGAAATTTGAATAGTCATACACGCACATATGCAATACAGAATTCACATAGCGCAGCGCTTATGAATAATATAGTGCGTAAAAAATACAAGACAACATTAGATATCTCAAATGGATTTTTCTGCCAGAATATAGCACCCGAGAGTCGGGACTATACCTGTTTCAGTGCGTTTGGCTCTCAGAAACTTTTTTGTCGTTTGCCTCAGGGGTATAAGTATAGCCCAGGACTGTTTTCGGCTCGTGTAACTGAAATGCTGCATGAGTTCGACCCTGAAGCATTATCATATGTTGATGACATATATCTGACAGATGATGAGATTCTGCAACATCTAAGGCGTGTATCGCGCATTGTTGTGGGGTTTGCTGATATTGGCTATAAGTTTAATTTTCAGAAATCAAAGATTGCCTTCCTCAGCGTCATTTTCCTGGGATATGAGTTGTCGAGTGAGGGCAAGAGCCTAGCGCCACATTTTTTGGAGAAATGTGCTTTATTACAGCCTCCTAATTTGGTTCGGAAGCTCCAGTCATTGTTGGGGTTTCTGAATTTTGGCAGAACTTACATTCCTGAATATGCGACGCGTATAAAACCCTTATACGAGTTGATTCGCCTGAATTTTTCGAGTAGATTTTGGACGATTGAACATACACACATACTACAAGAGTTACAGAGTGATCTCTTAGCAGTTAAACACTTACACACACGGGACAATAAGACACATTTAGTCATCAGGGTGATACCTGGGGCTGTTGGGTTTACTTATGTCACCTTTAATGAGGGGGAGACAGTCCCGATTGCATACAAGTCTCACTTGTATTCTGCTGCAGAGCAACGTTTTGCACAAACTGAGAAAATTCTCACTGCAGTACAGATGGCTGTTATTAAAGAAAGACCGCTGGCCCAGGGTCAACGCATTGTTGTCGTTTCCCCAGTTCCGGCTTTAGAGGCCGTTACAAAAGCGAGTGTTCCTAATTCGAAAGCTTTACACCCGCGATGGATACAATGGGCTACGTCTTTGACAGCCACTGATGTAGATTATGTATTTGACCCTAAACTGCAGACTCAAGAATTTCTTCAATACGAAATGGAATACCCTGTTCCTGCTGGTACGTTGCCTATTGACCAATATCAAGTGGTCATGTATACTGATGGCTCTGCTCAACCAGCGGTTGGGACTAAACAACCGTATTCTGCTGCATGTGCGGTGGTGAGCGGCACTATGGAGATGGAAGTGTTCTGCCCCCGACATACTTCTACTAAAACCTTGGGAGATTGCACGGCACAGCTGGCTGAGCTCAAAGCTCTATTGTTAGCGTTGGAGCACGCGGATCCGACGCTTTTAACCTTGCTGGTCTGTGACTCCTACTACTGTGTGCAGTCTTTCAACGAATATCTACTCTATTGGAAGAAGAATGGGTTCAGAGATTCTAAAGGCAACACCATTAAACATAAAATGTTGTGGGGTAAGGTTGCGGATCTGAAAGAAACGCTTCCTAAAGTCCATGTTGTGCATACACTTGGACACCAGTGCGTTGGAATACACGTTGCTGGGAATACTTTGGCTGATGAAGCCGCGAAATCGGCAGTGGCTGTCGCCACTGTGGCCGCAGTGACTCGTTCGAGTTCCAAACCAGGCACAGAAATTTCGGCTGCCATAAAGGCTACGGCTGCTGGCACGCCCTTTCCTAAAGGATTTCCTTCAAAATATAGTTACTGCTTGAATGGTGCGCTGAATGCTACTGTTACAATTGCAGGCATTGGTGTACGTGAAATTCCCAATAAAATTGAGAGACCTCGATTAATTTCTGCAGCACATGAGGGGGTGGCTTCTGCACATGCTGGGGTGGCTGCCACGATTTCACTTTTACAGGCTCGTTACTGGTGGCCTGGTCTCTATAAAGAGACGAAGCAATATGTCCTTTGTTGTGACGTTTGTCAACAAATTAAAGCATCGTCGGCTAGACGCCCGCAGCAGACGCCCCTTCTGATTTCAAATAGACCATTACAGTGTGTGTACTTGGATCATTGTGGTCCGCTGATACCAGATAGTGCATACAAATATATATTGGTTGCTGTAGATTCGTGCTCCAGATTTGTATGGGTATGGCCTCAACGCTCGGCTGACGCTCGAACTGTTATTAAAGATTTGCGCATCTTTGTCGATATATTTGCAGTTGCGGCTTTTCATTCGGACCAGGGCCCTGCTTTTGCCTCTAAGGCATTCAGGGACACCATGGCTTCGTTGGGGGTCCAACTCCAATTCTCGTCTCCATTTCATCCCGAGGGAAATTCTATCGTGGAGCGTTTAAATCGTGATTTAAAGCAGTCCTTAACGGCCAGAGTTATAGGTACGGGTCGTGGTTGGCTAGCCCACCTATATGGAGTACAGAGAGCACTTAATAACTTGCCTAGAAGGTCACTGGGGGGTCGTTCTTCATATGAGTGCCTGTTTGGAACATGAATGTATGTTCCTGATCTAGATGGTCCTGGTGTGGAGGCGGCAGATACGCCCTTTGACATAAATGATCGTGTCACTGTTTTGCAGGATTTACAACAATTCCGTGAAGATAACTCTTCTGCCAGTGCTGCCTCCTCAGGAATTAAGGATGAGCCAGTAACACCTACTGGTTGGATACCCAGGATTGGGGATCTAGTGCGTGAAAAGGTCGCAGTTAAAAAATAATTTGGTCCTTCTTATCGAGAACCTGTCCCTGTGTTGGGGGTGAGCGGCACGAGAACTGTGATTTTACCGCCGCTGCGAGGGGCCAAAGGAAATCGCTTTGTTTCCATTGATAATGTCAAGTTACAACATGTGGCCGATTCTGCACAGCAGACCAAGAGGGACACCCAGTAGTTCCGGAATCCCTCTCACTACTGGGGAGGAAGTCCAGCTGCAGGTGATTTTCACCAACACTGTTTCCTCTCCGAGCTTGGGGAGGGTGGATGATGATCTTGCGATTGTTCCACCGACGGCGATTAATATGGAATCTTGTGATCAAATTGCTGTACGTTCTACTGAAGTTTCTGAACATGTGGTTTATAGCGTGCCACGGCGAGAGCCTCCATCTGCTTCTTTGTTCACAGTTGCACCTTTTGCTAGAACTTCTTCTGGCTGCTTCAATGACGCTGATAATGACGTGTCCGGCTCCTCGTCCTCGATGTCTTCTGTCCACGGTCCACGACGGCTGCTGGGTTGGCTTAAACGCACATATTTTGTTTTTCCTTGGAACTATTTTTGGCTGTTTTTGGCCGTGATGACTCTTTTATTATGGTTGGGATTTGTGGTTACTTTTTTTCTGATAATACATGGTCATTTTCTTCCTGATCGATCTGACATTGAGCACATGGAGACTGTGTTAAAACTGCATTTTTCGTCTCATATGGTTCGAAGAGACTTGTCCACAGTAAACATTTCTGCAATACCAGTTCCGGATGGAATTGTGTGGGATAAAGTAATGTTTGATATATATGGTCCCACTGAATTGATTCAAATACCGTATGTCCTCAAATTATCAATGAATTATATTGTTATACCTGGCATTGTTTCTGATGATTGGGATGTGAAGACAGTACATTCTATGCTAACGGATTTGCAATATTATACTGTCTATGACGATGATGATGCTTACCAGTTTAGAGATAATCATGGTGACATGTTTTGTTACAACTATTATGGACACCACTTTATTCATAAAGCTAGTAGCCCCAAGTCCATGTTTAATTATGTGCAATGGGAACATTGCTCGACTCCTCCACAAGGGAGTTCGAAAACGTATTATGATAAATTTGCATATTTTGCTGGGCATGATCCACGTAATGCTAAGTCCTACTATTTTAAAGTTGCACCGTATTCTAATAAGCAAATGTTATTGACCGATACTAAATTACTGTATTCCAATTTGTTTGTATCTAAACTTTCGGTCGAGGGATATGAATACTGGTTTAAAACTGTTGACTTGAAAAGTGTTTGGGGTTCGAAAAATTGGCAAATGCAAGGCAGGGACACGTTATTTAGAGCATGTATTATCCCTGTGCAGATGATTTTCCTCAATGACACAGTACAACAGACTAGCTGTTTGGGCTTAGCGACGATTAGGGAGTTGACTTTGCCTAGTATACCTGTCCCTTCAAAATAAAAAAATTTGGATCATTGTATTATGTCAAATAACAGGATTCAAATACATCCCCTGTGTCCTTTCTACGACCCTGTGCTTCTACCAAATCGCATTGTTATTAATTCAAGTATTCATAGACCAGACCCAGAAAGGTTTCATTTACAGGTAAAAGTACCCTCTAGCAATCGGTTTTCGACTCTTAGTCACCTTGACGAGAACGATTGACTGACGGCTTTGGCCCACCCCTGTTCCTCTAACATGGAGAGACCGAAAGCCGGGAACGTCCATGTTGAATGTACCTGGGACACAGGAAAGCATGTAATGGATTTGCCAGTTCCTATAAATACTAAAGTTCTAATGTTATGTCCTGTGTCTAGACCACTAACCCTGCTTAGCTGGAACACAGCAGGGCTGCGATCTAAAATTGACAATTCAGATTGGAAGAGCTTTATTTCCTCTTACGACATAATTTGCCTACAGGAGACCTGGTCTAAAGATACGTTCCTTCTGAGCGGTTTTACCTCTCTGTGTCAGCCGGCATTAACCTCCCAAATGGGGAGAGCTCGAGGCGGCCTTTTAGTTCTTGTTTCCTTACATCTCCCGCTTTTAAATGTGTCCTTAATCTGGTCTTCCCCTTATTTCATCGTTGTTTTAGTTTCTATTAGCGGACAAAAGGATATCCTAATTTTAAACTTTTACAATAACATTCCTCGGGGCCTGCTTATGGGTCATTTGGAGGAGATAACAGACCTCATAGATTCATCACATGTTTTGCAGAATAGTAATCATTCTATGGGTGGGCGATTTCAATACTCCTCTTTGTAGCAAGGAACAAATGGACCTGTGTGCCTTCCCTGCTGAGGGCAGAGAGTCATTAATTCATTTCAATCATTCTACTGAAGGAGACGCCTTAAACCTTTTTATTTGTAAGTTTGATTTGGTTCACGTTATAGAGAAATTGGCTCCTGACACCTGTAATATACCAACCTTTACAGGGAATTTGAAGGGGAGTATTATCGACTTCATACTTATTGGCTCCTCTGATTTTTATTTAATTCAAGAATTTAAGATTACGCCTCACTGTGCGAGCGACCATAACCCCCTTAGTATTATTTTGGACCTAAAAATTAACCAGGCACCTAAGAATAAAAGCTTGAGAGCTGCTACTGTTTATAACCCAAATTGTGGTCTACGTTTAAAATGGGACAAAATTGATCCAAAAGTTTTCAACCAGGAAATTGTAAGAAGTAGGTTTGACTCCATTCACATGTGTTTGTCCCAGCAGTTAGATCCTGACCGTATAGTTCGTGAATTTGAATCTTTAAGCACTAACATTTCACGTGCCCTGGTGGTGGACAGGCCCTTGAAGGGGCCGGTGGCCCACAGATGGTTTGATTCTGTGTGCTCATCCGCCCATAAAAGCTCAAAGACGCTCTTAAAGCAGCTCCTCTCTCCCATCAACTAGTTAAATTAGCCAGAGCCGACTATAAGGCCACCCTTAAAAAACGGAAATCAGAAATTAGGTCTAAGGCCTGGGACGAACTAATGGCTGCGTCTGAGCTGAAGGATACTTCTAAATTCTGGAAAGTGATAAATCACTCCTACTTCTCTGATAACAAGTCCAAGGCTGATGACTGTCTTATTGCTGAGGACGTCTGGGTAACTCATTTTAGGAAAGTTTTCTGTTCAGGAATTCATGAGAATCCGCATATAACAGATAATCCTTCTGCACATTCTATTTTAGACTCTATTTCTAAGGCCCCAAATATTATCTTTGATCTTCATGAGGTCTTAAGCGCTATTAACAGATCAAGGCAGGGAAAGGATCCTGGCCCTGATGGGGTTCCCGCTGATCTTTTTAAATCAGAAATTGACCTTTGGGGCCCGCTAGTTACAAAGTGTTGAATAGTGTGGCAAATAGTAACGTGCCCATCTCATGGAAATTGGCTATTATTGTCCCCATCTTCAAAAAAGGAAACAGACAAGATCCTTCTTGTTACAGACCAATTTCTCTCATCAATTCGACGGCAAAGATTTTAGGTAGTGTGATCTTGTCCCGTTTAGAAGATTGGGTGACCGAGGCCCAGATTTTATCTCCTATTCAATTTGGTTTTAGACCCGGTGTAGGCACAGTTGAGCAAGTTTTAAACCTGCAGCTGATACTCAGTAAATATGTGACAGCCAAAAAAGAGTCCATTCATATGGCTTTTATTGATCTAACTAGTGCCTTTGATATGGTCAATAGGTCAAAGTTATGGCAAATTTTGGGAGGTTTAGGCTGTGATCCGTCCCTATTGGAGCTCATCAAACGCCTACACACAGACTTAATGGTTTCTGTTCAGGTCGGTTTACATGGGCAGGGAACCTCTCTCATTCCATCAACAAGGGGTGTAAGACAGGGATGTATCTTAGCCCCCTTTCTTTTTCTGATATATATAAATGGGCTCTATGACTCCCTGGTAAAACATTCAAAGGATGTACCGAAGATGGGCCAGAGACTACTTCCAGTTTTATTATATGCTGATGATGCAGTTTTAATTGCTTGCACCGCAAATGGTTTACAGGGGCTATTGGACGCATTTTATATCTTTATGTTGAACCTTGATTTGAAAGTAAATTACCCCAAGACTTTTGTTATGACCTGTGGCCCACGTAACACAAAGTCTAAACAATTTATTATGGGAGGACATATTTTAAACAAGGTCAATAATTTGTGCTATCTAGGCATGTATATGAGCTCTTCTCTGTCCTGGAAGACACCCATTAATTTTAAGCTCCAACAGTTGATAAGGAATAATGAAGCGATTTTTCGCTTTTCAACCAAACTAGGCCACAGACCCCCTGCACAGATGAAAACCCTCTACAACTCTAAGTGCGCTGCAGCAGTCCTCTACGGGGCAGGTGTCTGGGGCTGCAATAAAATACCCTCTCTCCAGAGCGTTGAAAATAAATTCCTGCGCAGATTACTGTTGGTTCCAAAATGCATTGCAAACATCATCTGCCATGAAGAACTTGGCCAGCGCTTCTTGGAGGATAGGGTCTCTATAGCTCCCCTACTGCTCTGGATTAGATGTTGGTCAAACCCTATGACAAAACTTGTCCAAGACTGCATTTCCAACTGGAAAATTAAAATAGGATTCCCTGGCTTACGTTTTTGCGAAACTCTTTTGAGAACCTAGGGCTTAGGTACATGTTTGATGAACCCCATTTGCTAACTACAAACTCTAGGTCTGTTTTGAAGTCTACTTATTCCGAGCACATTTCAGAGTTGAGATTTTATAGTTCCTTGAAATTGAAATCTTTCGATTCCTATTCTCAGATTGTGACTGTTCCATGTCTTGAACCCTATTTGATTTGGTTCTCAAGTTTTAGAATAATTTCTCTTTTAACACTTTTTAGACTTAATCTAATTCATTTTAAGGAAGCTTTCCCCAAACCATGTTTTTGGAAAAAGGATTTACCACTTTGTCCCTGTGATTCCGAATCAACTCAGAATACCTTGCATTTTCTTCTTTTTTTGCCCTCTATATGCTGCTCCTAGAGGGGCTTTTATTCTACCCATTTTATGTCCTCTTAGACCCATTCACTATAAGGAAGCTCTACTAAATCTTCAGAGATTGCCAGATATTCAAATTTGTCATCATGTATTAGATTTTGTTACAGCTTCTTTAAGTATCAGGAAAAGGCTTACTCTATTTTAAATTTTTTATATGTATGTACAGTTTATCATTCTAAGCTAATACTTGTATTTTTCTGATTTTGTGATCTTAATCATGTTTAGTATATTTATCTGTTTATGTCAAGGGGTTTCAGATTGGATGTTTATGCAGTGTTTTTAGTTATGGTTTTTAAGTTTTATTTATGTTTTATATTATTTATAGATCAGTAAACGTGTTCTGGTTCTCACTTTTATGGCAATTGCCGAATAAAGTTATTTGACTGACTGACATCACTAATAGATTTTAGACTAGTAAGTAAAGTCGCCAATAGAAAAGGTTCCATCACAAAGTCTGGCATTTTTTTCCAGATTCCGGATCTGTGTCAACATGAAAGAGGAATGTGAACTTTAAGTTGATGTAACTATCGTTTCCAGTTATACTGGGGCAGGGGAGTGTAAGCCCCAATATACTACAGCTCCCACATTCCTCTTGGGAGCGCTCATATGTGGTAAAATAAGTGGAACTGAACACAATTGTATGAGAGTGGAATGAGAAACCGTTGTATCTAAAATTGTGGATAGAATAGAAACCGCCTCATCCAGTGGTAATTATTATCAGAATAGTTCCCAGTATTTAGGCCCTGGCCCTGACCCTGATGGTACGGCACATTGACTCAGACCGCTGTTCCCAAGGGAAATACAGACTTCCCATTTTGTTTTTGTCATGCTTGCTGATTAAAGTAATTTACCAATATTGTAGATATGTTTGCATGGTACAAATGGTAAAAATGAAAACTGGACAGTCCCACTTGAACAGCTGTGCCAATTTAATGGCAATTATTAATTCAGGCATTCCATTTATCACACTTAGGCCCTCATTATGAGTTTGTCAGTCCGAGGACCGCCGCAGTGGAGGTGGCAGTCGCACCGCCGGAGGCACGGCGGAGTAGACCACGATATTACGACCTCAGTGGTGATACAACCGCAACACAGGTAAGACACCGCCAGTACAGTCATCACCAGGCTGTCAGGGACCAATTGACCACCCATGATATTACGAGTCAGCAGACCGCCTGAATTTCTGGGGTGTTGCTACTGCCACTAAAAGCCTGGCAGAAACTGGCAGTATAGAGGGAGGCACTCACCTCCAGGTACAGAGACGCGTCCGCAGCTGCCATGACAAATGAACTGCAAGGCTTCCCAGCATTGTACCTCGCCATACACCTTTGTGACCGGCGATGATGATGAGCACGACAACCGTAAGTACCCCCGCCTAGCACACACTGGAGGGAAAGGCAGCATTATACACTCATACACAACACACTCACCTGGCATGGACAGCGAAGGCCACACACACACACGCAAACAAACAAACCTTACCAGCACAAACACCTACACACACACACACAACACACACCATATTCAACATACATGTGTCATTCACACACCACACCGCGCAGCACACACCTCCGCCACTGTCAGACACATCCACACACAACCACTGAGGCACACAACCAGAACACCAACTTAACCACACAAACACATTGGCAGAGAGGCACAACACACCTCCACAGGAAAACACATCACATACTGCCAGCAATACGTAACAACAGCACACAACCAATACAAACAATCAAAACTGCCAAACAACAAGTCACATCACATGCCATGTCCACCCAACACACAAAGCACATCACAGATGCATCACAACACACACCACCACCACACAATGCCACACAACACCAACACAACACATCACAACAAGTCCATAGCACAACTCACCCACACAACTCATCCTGCTACACAAACACATCACATACACTCAAGACACACACCAAATCACACATATACAACAAATAAATCTTGAAGGAAAGGCAGGACAAGTATGTAAACCCCAACCCCAACGGGTGACTGGTGCAGATATATTAAGATCATGTCCGAATATAATTACAAAACTATATACAACAGAGGCCTAATGGCAAGTCCAAATTTTGCAATTGCCCCAGACACACTGGGCAGAGTTCCTGGTGCCAACTTGACTCCTGATAGCAAAGTGGCCTTCACATTAAAGGGGCATCAGTGCAGCAGGCAGGCACCTCAGGAGTGGGTAGGGGGCTTGGGTGTGGAAGAGGGGTCCTTGGGTCTGGGTTTGGGAGGGTGTGTGGCTTTGGGCTTATGTCTGAAAGGTTGGTGTGGGGTTTTGGCAGGGGGAGGTGCATGGGCACTAGTATGGGGAGCCATAGGAGGACTGGGATGTGGAAGCGCTGAGTAGGGGCAGGGGGACTTGGCATCTAGGGGTAACATGGGGTGGAACAGGAGTAGGGAACACGTCAAGGGAGGCAGGGAATACTTTCTTAGGGCACAGGGTGGTCAACTGAAACAGGATTAGAAATGGAGGTAGAGGGAGTGCTTGTTTGATATGTTGGTGTGCTGGACATGAAGGAAGGTGTGTGCACTGTGTGCTTGTGTGTGGTGGGTGCATGTTGGGTGAGTGAGTGCGTTTGTGTTTCTTTGGAGGAGGGGGAAGAGATGCAAGGAGAGTGATTGGAAGATGTGTGAGTGTTTATTGGGGTGGTGCCTGCAAGTGAGGTGGATGTGCTGCATGTGGTAGTGAAGGTGGTCGTGGTGAGTGTGGATGTGGTGTGTGGGGTGGGTGTCTGCATATCTGCTCTTGTGCTGTCTGAGGGTATGACAGGACTGGTGGCAGGATCAGGGTGTGATGATGCAGTGACAGCAGGTATGAGTAGTGATGTGACTGTAAGGGAGGAGGTGGTGGGGAGAAAGTGCAGGAAGTGTCTGTTGTCGTCTTTGCTGATGCATATTGTGTGTGTGCATGCTTGTGGTTTCACTTGTGGTGCTGTGTCTGTCTTTGTGCACTTTGTCTGTTGTAGTGGGTGAATGCTGGTTTGTAGGTGTGCTCTGATGAGTGAAGGGAGAGGGGCTTGCATTGGGAACCGGTAGCTGAAGGGGGGATCGAAGATGAAGGGACACTGGCTGCTTTCAGAGGAGGTCAGAGCCTCAAACGATCTCTGTAGGCCAGCCAAGGCACTGTGAATGCCTTCCAGGTAGGTATTGGAGTGCTGCATCTGGGATGCCAGTCCCCGGATGGCATTCATGATGGTTGACTGCCCCACAGAGATGGACCTTCAGGGGTCAGTAGCCACCTCATTGAGGTGGCAAGGCTGACTGGGGCAGGGGCAGAGGTGCCTGTGGTGAAGGAGATGCCCACCCTCCTGGAGGAGCAGGCACGGGCAACTTGGTGGGGAGCTACAGGGAGAGCGGTGCTGATAGGGGGGTAGCGAACAAGGATGGTGCTGAGATGGTACCAGATGGGTCTGCCACTGCCAGGGAGCCGCCATCGGAGGAGGAATCCAAAGAAGATGGTATAGCTTATCCAGTCTCCCCCCATGGTGCTCCATTCCACTTGTCCCCTCAGTGTCAGTGGACTCTGCCTCCTGGGTCCTGTGGGATGCAGCTTCGCCACTCACCGATGCCCCTTCTCCTTCACCAGATGATGCTAATGCACACATAGACACAGGAGGAGAGAGAAGGAGGTTGGGAGAGAAAGAAAGGGAGGCAAGTGTCAATACTTATCCATCTTGTACAAATACAAACCAGATATCCACTTTTTAAGCGTGTGACTATTAGTGAGTATGATACAATTGCTATAAACTTAGCTCAGGTAGCCATGACGAACTATGCAACCTATTACCTCACCTCTTCACCCAATGGACAATATTGAACCTCCTACATGCCCTTCATCTGTCATACTCACATGTTTATTCATTAACTCCATGAACATACTTACCTACATGTCAATCATAACAATTAAAAATAAATACATTTCAGAGGTACTGTATAAACAGCATATATGACAGGTATGTGTGGAATACATCTTGTACAGATGTCCTTTCATATTGCAATGAATCCTCTTTCAATGCACACCACACACACACCAGTCATATCCCAAATACAGAGCTAGCAAGATAACATTGGCTGAGTAAAGTAGAATCAGGGATAGAGAATGAAGGTTTTAGAATGCTTCAACATTTAAGTATTTCCCAGTTGCAGTTGAAAATTTGGTATAGCACCACCACATAAATGCTTGCATGGCTTTACAAAGCTAATGGACATCACTGCAACACAATCAGAGTCACAACCATGACTGTATACCCCTCTAATTCCATTAGACCTCATCAATACATATGTCCAGTAAGGGACACATTAGTAAACCTTTAAAATGTAACCTAACAGTCTGCACTTACCCCCTTGTGGCTGCTGTGTAATACTCAAGCACCCATCCATATAGGGGTAGGCCACAACTAGTATGTGGGCCATTGGGGGGGGGGGCAAGGTCTGACGGGCACCCCTTCCTCGTTGGCAGGCCGTCCCCAACTGAGCTTCTGCACTCTTTCAGGCCCAGTGTCTCAGGTCCTCCCACCGCTTCCTGCAGTGGGTGCTCTGTAATAGAGCCCATCAGTGGTACTCACATCGCCTTGGAACCTCCGAGGGTGAATTAACAGGTGTACAGAAACCAGAAGAGTACATATTCGATTAATGTTCAAATGGTGTGTCTTGCAGACCAGTATGTTTCACATGTGAGTCCAGAATTCCCTGGTTCGATACATGATTCCTACGTCCTAAGCAGTGTCCGTGCATTGATGTTATATCTACAGCCAGAAAGGGTCTAGCTCATTGGTAAGTGCACTGGTGTCCATGTCAGATGTCTGAAATACCTCTTTACACAGTCAGCTCTATGCCTATCACAGTTACCTAATGTACTGTTCCTATGTCTACACAGGTGACTGGATACCCCAACCTGCCCTGGCTCCTGACTCCAGTCAGATATCCAACTACAGATGGGGAGGACAGATACAATGAGGCACACAGCTGAACGAGGCGTATGATAGAGAGGACATTCGGCCTATTGACGTCAGCATTTTGTTGTCTCCATGTTTCAGGTGGTGCCCTACAGTACCGACCAGAGAAAGTCTGCCAGATCACTGTTGCATGCTGTATGCTCCATAATCTGGCCCTCAGAAGGCACATCCCACTGTTGGAGGAGGGGGACATTGCTGTAGGACCTGTGGCAGAGGCTGGTGACCCTGATACTGATGAAGAAGCAGACGAGGAGGAAGCTGCTGACAACAGGACTGATCTAATTTGGCAATACTTTCAATGATTCTCAGGTATGTGTGGTCTAAAGTTTAATGAACAGTTGAACCCTGTATGGGAGATGTGTCCTTTGTGCTTAAATGTTGTATGCATCAAGGTGTATGAGAGACTACTTCCTTCCATCTTTGTTTTCAAACCAGAAGGGATGCTGAGTTGACATGAGGGGAAGTGTAAATGCTATGCTGGCATTCACATGTGATAAATGCTGGTGCCATTACATGTCATCCTCATAGATGTACTCAAGTTGTATGGTCCTAAGTCTGAATTGATAAGACAATCAAATGTACACATCTGTGATTTGTCCTGTTCAGTAGCCCTATTATTTTGTACTCTGGGCTTCTGTTTGGCATCTACCTGTTATTGAGTATGCAAGGTGGTGTACTGTTGGGGGTGTCAGCTATATGTAAGAATACCATTACTTTGCATGTGCATGACTGACAGTCCTAGCCTGTGGAAATGTGGTGTCCTACCCGCTGCAGCATGTATCCTGTGTATGTGAAATACTGCTGTATGTGTATTATGGTGGGCTACATGTGTTGCATCATTTAACCTTTTCCCTATTTTGGTTTCTGATCAGGTCACTTGTGTTTACAATCTGTATTGTGACTTGACTGTTGGCACCCTTGCCATTGGATGTGACTGCCGTATGGAGGTACTGACACACCTACTTGGAATTCCTGCTACATCTGTTACTCTGACAAACTTGTTGTACAGATATGTGTATTTGATTACTGTTTGTTAGCAAAGATATAATTTTGAACAATGAAGACACATACACCATTACTTGTGCTCATTAGAGTTTATTTTGTGTTCACCATCACAGTTCTGAGGAGTGGGGTAATGGTTTCTTGAATAATCGGAGTGGGTGGTCCAGCTGTTGTTTCCACAGGTCATGTATCCATGAGCCAGGGGAAAATTATGTTTGGCATTGGACAGTCAACAGGGTGTATCAGTGGCACACAAGGAAGAATGTTCAGGAGAGGGATCACTTCCTGGCGGTGTGTTTGGTTTTGGCATCAGGTCCTGCAGAATGTCTGGATGGATGACCTCTTTTGCGTGGGTGGGTTCCTCAGATGCAGGGGCAGGGTTGCTAGTGGTGTGTGGGTCCTCTTGCTGGCCCTCCATTCCAGTAGCTGGGGCATATGTTGAGGACACAGGTGTTTTCAGACTACTGGATGGAGCCTGCTGTTGGGTGGAGGACCCATGCTAGATTCTGGTGAGTTCAGTGAGCACCCCTACAGTGGAGACCATGGTGGCATTGTGTGCCTGCCACTGCTGCATGGCCTCCTGATGGTATTCGCTCTGCAACCTCTGGTTCTCCTGCAAGGTGGTGAGTATCTTGCCCATCGTGTCCTGGGATTGCTGGTAGGCTCTCACAACTCTGGAGATGACCTCCTGGCTAGTCGGGTTGGGTTGCTGTCTCATCCCTTGGCCCACAGTTGCCCTCCCACTGGCCGTTGCCCACTGTGCCTGAACCCCCTCCCACTGACACTAGGACCTTCGTTGTCTTGGAATTGAGTTGTTGACTCCAGTCACTGTACTGTGGGGCACACTGATGATTGATCTGTTCTTGGGACACAGGTTTGGGGAAGTGGACTCAGCTGTGTTGTAGGTGCCACATTGGAGGGGGATTCAGTTGTAGGCAGGGTAAGGCTGGTGATGGTGAACTAACTATTAATGCCTCATGGGTCCTTTCCAGATATCCAGGGTATTCGTCCACTAAAGGACCTACTTCCAGGAGCTGGCTTTCAGTCTCTAGCTTCCTCTGCTGTGTGGCAGTACTAGGGATACCTATGGAGTGAGATGAAGTGTGTTACAAGATGGTATAGTAGTTGTGGTACATATGGTTGTTTGCTGTCATTGCTTGCAATTGCTGACCAGTAATGGCATGACAGCGTCTTGACAACTGCGGCGTTTTGGCTCTGTTGGTCTATTGTATTATTTTGCTTTATGGTTCACCGTGGTATTGACAGCTGTCATTGCCATGTACTCATGTGCATTCAGATATTCTTGATGGTGGGGGGGGTGGTGACATGGTTATACGTGCAGGTGTCCAAATGTTGAGTGGTATTGGCAGTTCTACAATGGTTGGGAGTCTTGCATTGTGGTAGTTGTAGTTCTTGCTGCAGTGTAAGAAATCCATGCACTAGGTGGGGCTGTGGGGGAACGGAGTTAGTGGGAAGGTGTGGCATGCACAGGAGGGTGTTGGGTTCAGGGTGAATTGGTGCACATACGGTGGTGTGAGGGGGTGACAGGATGGTGGGGGTACATGCTGTACAGGAGCACAGAGTGCCCGGGGAGTGCTGTTGACTTACCAGTGTCCAGTCCTCCTGGTATTCCTGTCAGACCCTCTTGGTGTAGGATGGCCAAGACCTTCTCCTCCCACAATGTTAACTCAAGGGGAGGAGGTGGGGCAACCAACTCCAGTTTTGTTGATGGCACTCTGGTGTCTGGATGCAACGGAACGCACCTTTCCCTGTAGGTCATTCCACCTCTTCCTGATGTCCTCCCTTGTGCGTGGATGGTTTCCCACTGCGTTCACCCTGTCGACGATCCTCTGCATAACTCAGTTTTCTGGGCTATGGATGTCTGCTGAACCTGTGCTCCACACAATAGTGGCTACACTGATGATTTTGTCAGCCATGACCCTCAACTCCTTGTCTGTGAATCGTGGGTGTTTTTTGTGGTGCCATGGTGGTTGTGTTGTAGGTGGTGGGTTGTGTGATGTGCAGGGATAATGGGTTGTGCTGTTTGTTGGGGTGAGGTTGAGTGCTAGGGTGTGCGTGTGGTTTGTGGTGTTTGTGTGCAAGGGTGATGTGTATGTTCTGTTGCTGATATTATTGTGTGTTGTGTGATACAGGTTCAATGTGATGGTGCCTTTGAAATCCTGGTGCTGCGTCTTCTGTTGGTGCAGTCTTTCCTCTCTCTGTTAAACGTTTCTATATGCAAAGGATTGTGGGGGGGGTGTTATATAGTGCTGTGATCAGGAGTGTGTGATGTGTCTATGTGTATCAGGTGTGGGGTATTTGTATTGTCCAATATGTTGTGTTCTGCTGGAGGTGAGTTGGTGACCACGGCGGTTAGGCCCGCCAATGGATTACTACTGTGCACAGACTGTGGTGCTGATTTGTGGGTTGTAATATGGAGGGTGGGTTGTTGTCGGCGTGGCGGTGCTGGCAGTGGAAGTGTATCCCTCCCGCCATCGGTCAGGCCGAGGATTGCAGATTTTTGGCAGTTGTTTAACAGTGTTCTGTTGGTGACTCGTAATACGGCGGTCTTCAGTCTGCCATCACTGGCAGTCTTTTGGCACCCACTTAGATGGCGGTCTTTGGGAAATACCGCCAAACTCGTAATGAGCACCTTAATTTGGTCATTGAGTCATATTTGAAGTTGAGATCAATTAGGCATTATTAGGCTGAGAAGTGGGTTCATGCTTTATGGACTAAATCTGCACCTCTCTGCTGAGGCACTATTAGGTCACATTGTTCTAGAATGCTTGTATTGTCCTCCAGTTGGGATGTGGTTTGGCATTTTGGGCTTTACTGCCCCTTTTGGGGTGGGATCAAGATTGTTTTTTAAATAGCTGGTCCTTCTTTGTAATGGATCAGTGATATAAAATCAGTGGATTGGAATGCTAACTGGATCCATGCTATTGAATATGATTATTTCGCATATTCCATCATCACATTTTTTGCTGTGTTAGTCATTTCTCAGTTGATGCTTGAGGAGACATGGTTAGGTCTAGATGTAGGTCACATACCTTACTGTGCTTTAAGGCCTCATACTGCACCTCCCTAATTAGAAGAAAGTGGCCTGGGATTGCTGGTGTTCCCATTAAGAACAGAAGTGGCCTGGTAGTAAAGCCTGAGTTTCCACTTCTAGGGAAACAACCAATTTGTGTATTGTTGGTTCCTCTGCTTAATGCCAACATTAGCAAAACAAAAAATGGAGCTGCATGCACCCAGACAATGCCAGTTAGTTTATCCAATCTTTCTATCCATCACGCCTTTGTTTTACTTTGTACTTCAAAAACCTCATTTAAACCATGCTGGATGGCCCACTATCCCTGTAGGTCAGTAGAGGTTCTTACTCCCCTGACAGCAAGCCAAATATTAAGATTAAAGAACCCCCTCAGCTTGTGGGACATCTCTCTATTCTTTCAATTAATTCATCTTTGCAGGAGTTACATTGAAAGCATAGCAAGTGGAAGCTTTGTTCCTTTGACCCATCTCATCAAACTTTTTGGTTTCAGTGAAATAAACTCCCAAATTGTCCCTGGCATACAAGGAGGTTTATCCCTGTGCATTGAACCATTGTTTACCTTGCCCAGAACAACTTTTCTTTACATGGCAGTCGATCAGTAGAAGCAGGGCAACCAACACTGTGGCCTAGTTGTCCGGGGGTGGATTGGCCTTTAGTTCAAACATTTCCACTTAAGGAGACAGTTATGGCTCTACTAGTGGAAACACTGCTGTTCCCTTTCTCTAAATGAAGGGGAAGAACAATGATTTTGGCAGAGCAGGAGCATAGCAGATTTTTGACTGTACTTCCATCTTGCCAATCTGCACATTCTGTGGTCCAGGGTGTGCCATTTAATTTATCACCATGTTTTTATTTGCCAATAAGTAATGTAACTGGGAATAGTGGGTCTGAGTCTCTCATACCAAAGATATAACACCCTCAATGTTTATCAAGTGGATGAAATACACAATGAGAGATTGTATTTAATATGATCCAGTAGCAACTCTGATACCAAAGTAACTAAAAAATATATTTTCTCAATATCAAATAGTGTTTTGCCAAACGAAAGATGTAATTTACCCATCTAATGAAATTATTTCCTCAATCCACTGTTAACTGTTTTAAATCCAAAACATTTTAGGATTTGGATTATATGTAGACCTGCTGGGTGAAAACACCTTGATACTGCTCAGGGCAGTAAATGCATCCATGTGCAAGAATAAATGAGTTCAAACTATGCGTAGCACTAAAATCTGTTTCATGAAGTGACTATTAAATTCTTCTGAAAAATACGTTTTATTACATTGCAGACATCTTCAGGTGTGTTAGGAAACATTCCCTATGCCTGTCCTGACTATTAGACGCACTGGATCTGCTGCTACTTTTCCAGCAGTGCAACAACAGTTTAGCACCCAGGAAATCCTGCTACTTTGAGACACAGGACTTCCAGCAGCTTGTTGTATTGCAAGAAAGTGGCAGGGATTTGCCCCTCCAGCCCACGAGTGCCTGTAGGTCTTATCAGCAGCAAGTACATTTCTTATTCACCAAATACGATTCTGGCCGTGACGCATCGCTGTTGCTGATCCGTCCATGTGTTTCCAGCTCCTGAACGCCACCTTCTTGTGTGAGACACCCAGCTGCATCTAATCGTTACCTGTGAGGGCTGGCATGCTAATCTAGTTTTTCGTTGAAATTGGGAATCAATCATTTCTCACCTTCCTGCAGGGCAATATATACCTACATTGTGAACTGAGAATTAATTCTACCCAATCCTAGTTTTTTAGGCTTTTTAATGTTTGCTACAGAAAATATCTCTGCAATTCCACATGGATATGAACTAGGCCCTTTTCCCTACACTGCATTTTCTACTCCTGCCAAAAAATTAAACTGAGCCACTTAACTTACCACTGTCAATAAACACAGCAGTATAACTATGGGTCATAAATCGTATTTTATTCGCCTTTACCCTTTTCTAAACCCCTCTTTAGGCTCACGATGACACAGAGGAAACTCAGCATGCAGTGATATTGCATAGGCAAGCTAAAAAATAATAGTTTGCTAGTTATACTACTCTGTGCCTTTTTAGCTGTGATACCAGTATCAGACAATGTTCTTTGACATCCTTTGATGAAAATTACATGCCTTGACTACCTTTGCATTTTCTATCTTGAGGACAGGATTGTGATTAAACTAGAAACCTATAATGTCTTGGTTCATAGATGTCCACTTCTTCTGTAGCTCACCAAAATTAGAACCCCAGTACAAGTGACTTAGTTTTATCCCCCTTTAGAGCAAATGTGTTCTCTTTTTCTCATATCTAGGCCTAAACTGCAAATTAACGAACATGAACTGTTGTCTCAGTTGCCTGTCCATCTGCACCACAACATATGTATCATCCGCAAACATCTGGAAACCCAGATGGTTCATTGTGATGATTCATGTCTGTGGATGGATGTACTGACTAAACTGCAGAGGGTTGAGAGGCAGACCACTGCAGGGCACGAAAGATTAATAAGAACATTTCAGATTATGAGAAGCCTTTAATTACACATAGTTTGTTTTTCCAGAAATGGCTGTGTACAATGTTTGTGCCCATCCTAAAAGCCAGACCCCTTTAAATGATGCTTGACTGAGAGCCAATGGAAGCCCCTCATAAAATTTAAAACATTAAGAAAAGGTGGTACCTTTGATCACTTGCCAATAGTCAATATGTAGTGACTTATTTTTGCAAATCTCTTCAATACCTATTTTGTGATTAATGACAGGAAAATGTCAGCTTAAATAAGGTAGGCCTCTGGCCAGTAGATCTATCACCAATCTGTCCCTCGCTAATTTGGTAAAAGAACTTTAAACAAAGATTGTCTGTTGAACATCTATGGTGACTGTGGATGAGCTTGGAAGGCAGTGGCAGGCTGACTTCTGTTGGGCCAACAAAGTTCTGAAAGACCCCCAACAACTCGGTATAGGTGTTTGCCTGTTAGTAGCATAGATACGTGCATACATATTAGATTTGTAAGCCTGTTTACTGTTCCAGTGGGCAAAGATGAATAAATCACCTCTCTGAAATATACCTTTTTTCATGTACAGATGGCAATTATTCAGCCATCGTTGGAGTCACCTGCAGACTGCTTTATTCTCACCTACCCTGACTTTCTCCATTTGTGTTTCTTTCTTTAGTAACGGTACCCACCTTCCTGAATATCTTGATTACACCATTGTATTTATTCCTCTAGCCAGCCTCTTCGTCTACTACCTAGCATATTTAACTGGAAAAGAGAACATGAATTGGTGCATCCTCTAAGACAACTTATATGTCTTCACCTTTCAATTTCCCCAAGGAAATGTGCATGAATGCTTCAGAAGGAAGAGCACTTATAGGGTTCTTTCAACAAACGTTTCATGGTTGATTTGACTTAAAGAAACTTAGCAAAGAGGGATGGGGTAGTCATACTTCACTGGCGAATCAGGAACACATTCATCATTCATACCTCCCCTATTCCTACCAGTGCACAGCACATGACAAATTGAGATATACACACTGCAGTCCTCTAAAATCTATTTTTTTTTCTGCAACTTATTCTTGCAAGAATCATGGATGGGTGATCATATGCAGGAAAAGTAAAAACGTATGTGGTCGGTATAAGCAAAAGAAAAACAGAAATTATGTTAAATGTGAGTAACACAGTAATCATGATTTACTTGAGGTTTTGCTTGTGTAAGAAACATTTTGCAGAGCCTCAATACACAAGTGCTCACAGTTTTGCCTAGGTTCATCTTCAGATGACTTCATGTTTAAATCTTAATGCCTTAGGCAATTTAAGAGATTTCTTGCATATTCCTTCTGGCCCAAAGAAGCTCACATATTCCTCATTTTCGGAAAGGAAGCCTAGCTTGTGAGATCTCAAAAGCTCTAAATAAAGAATTAGGTGGACCCCCTAAGATAGTCAACCTAAGGCCAGTCAAGTCAATATGCAGGAAGGAACTGAAGTGTAACAATACCAAGTTAATCGCTATTGCCAGAATCATTGTCCGCTCCTTAAAAAATCAATAACTTCTTGTATGTAATGCAAATTAAACAGGACAACATGTAAGTGATTTTGAGTAGCTTGTAAGCCTGGTGTCAATGCTGGGGGAAAGGTGGAAAGCAGATTCGACTGCACAATTGGCAACAGACTTCGGATAACAGAACACCTGAATGGTTACGCATTATCTGCTTTGCTGAAATGAAGAGTATGATGGGTATCCCACATGAGAAGACATTCAAGGGGGTACATATAGAAAAGGCTTACAATTTCCCACTGTTCCCTTATGCAGTTGCAAAACTGTATGATAATGAAAGGAATGAGCTTAACAATGAAATGAGTCAACTATGGTGACACGTGCATTTGTTTCCTCTGCCAAAGAAAACTAATGAGCAAACAAATTCAGAATGAGTGACTTCAATTTTTAAAATTGCATAGCTGAGCAAAGATTGAGTTCTTAGAAATACAGTATCACCACTTAGGTCTTTTTTGACACAAGTATTATTATTACACAAAGCCTTCTTTGGGTTGTAGCACTTTGTGTTGTCTTTTTGTAATTTACTTTGAGATGTAGGTCTGTCTGATCTGCTTTCTTTTTGAACCCTGGGGGAGCGCAACTTGGTGGTTTTGCAGGGTGCTACAGAGTTGTAAGCTTGTGGGTACTCACCCACATTTTACTGGAAATCTCCACTCCTGAAAGCTCTTGGAAATTTACTGCTGCCAAGAATTAGTGTAAATAAGTTATTTTCTGCACGGAAATGGGGAGTGAATATCCAACAACTAGAATATTTATAGGTTGGGGTTCTCTGAACTTTGTTTCACACTTCCTCCTGCGGAAATGTAGACCTGTGTATTTTCTGTACACAGAAATAGTTGTGCATGTGACAATGTCTGAAACTCATCAACAATTGCAGCATCACAGGGATACTGCTATGGTTCTTGTTGTATTCTGATTAGGGTGGGAATGTATTTCAAACATGTTAGTAATTTTGTGGACGGCATTTCCGATGGTTATCCTGGCACAATTGTGAATTCTCATAATCTTTTACAAAGTATTTATTGGTAGATGGCACTGTGTTTCATGTCATGGGAGTCAATGGTGCTAATACTCCACTGTGGTCCATATTTCATGTGTCCACTGCAGCAAGGTGTGTCTATATCGATGAGTGAACCTTGTTTGACTTGCTCACAGGATAAAGTATACCAAAAGAAAGATGCTTCTTCCAGCACTGCAGACACGGCCCATCCCCCATTTGACTAGTTGTTAGTTTATACTTACTAGATTGGTGCTTTGATTATGTATTCACCAATAGCTTTTTTGTTAGAAGCAGATTAAAGACATGTTGACCACTTACAGTTTTTTGCCAGCATACCTTTATAATTATGGCTATGCATATTATAATCAGCAGTGCTCCGCTCCATTCGGGCTGTAGTATTTCTACCTCACTTAAAGTTGTTGGTCTACCGAAGTCTTTTTGTATGAATAGCATTTTATTAGAAAATCTTTTCACATTTAGGTTTAAGTATTCAACTGTTCCAGGTATGAACATCAATTCACTAAAATGCCAGGGGTAGCAGAAGTGACATCACACACCCTTTGACCTTAAGTTTAACTCAGACATACACATGCTTACACATACACACACATTCACACTTACACTCTCCCTCTGCCATGTGAACAGACACTCACCCACAAGCACGCACACAACATACATTTCAGAGCATTTTTAGGGTTCAACACACAAGTGCTGTAGTTTGTTGTAATCTCTGTATGGGCTTTTAATCATGCCCACTCATGCTATTCATTCTTTGTTTTGCTTGTCTTCATTTTTATTGGTGCATTTTGTGAAATGTCCCTCCTTTGTGTGCTGAGTTCCCTCCCCAGGCAATTTAACTAAGTGAACATTTCTTTTGCCCATCACACTATGTCAGGCTTTCTCCTGTTACATTATGCGATGGCCCCTCCTCTGGTTTTGGTTTGCCTTTCATCCCAGCCGTGATCCTTTCTAGACATTCACACAGGGAGCCAATAACTCTCACTCTCATGGTGGCCATGGCGCTTTGAATTGGCTTGTTTCTGTCAACTGTTTTACTTTTCATGTTCAATTTATGTGGCAAGAAAAGTCCAGTTAGGAATTTACAATGCTAATAGCTCTAACTCGAGCAAACGCAAGACCCATTTCATTACAAATGCTTGTTTTTACTTACCTCAGCTGCCAAGGAAGGTCATATTCAACCTATTTGTACTCCATTTTTGTATTATCCACTATTAGTATAATGAAAAATGAGAGAAAACAAAGACAGTGGAACACCACCCCACTGACTTCCCACTGTGTTCCTGGCATTGATTTTGCCACCTCTGAGGTCAGAGGTCGCAAAGGCAGTGACAAGAGTTGGCAGGGGTCTCAGCTCCAACCCCTGGCGACCCCTAAATGACGCCCATGGTTCCAGGAAACACATTTTAGTTTATTGAAATTATTATGACAGGGCTCTTCTTGTGAGAAAATCTTCAAAGTACTTCAGCAAAACTACTACATCAGTCCTAAACATTATTTTTTGACAGAATGATAAGAACCTAAGGCAGATAATGCAGCAAAAATGTTATTCATTTTCCTCATCACTCCATTACGCCTGGCCAGTGCCGACCACACATGACCTAAGAGATTGTTTTAGGTCACATATGTTTTGTCAATATCCCGTTGCAATGTACTTCATCTCCCATTCTTCCCCCTTCCGTTTGTATTCCTCTTGCTTTAGGTTGAATTTTAGTATTATTCTCTCCACGTTCTCAATGTTTTCTACCCTTGTGGATTTGTGGAGATTTTATAATATTTTTTTCTCTGTGCCTCCAGGATGCCATGTGATGTATGATATTGCAAACATATATTTATTACCATATTTAAAACTGTATTCCTATTTATTGCTTTTGATTATCCCGTTACAGATTAATTGAAAAAAGAAATATAGACACAGTGGAACAAGATCAGTATTGCAAAGTGAATCTCTGCCAAAAGAAACTATGAGTACAATGCTTAAATTCCAAATAACCAGACATTAGGGCATTGAGGCAAATTCTGGACAGGACTGTAAAAAATTCAGGACAAAGGGTCAAAATTCAGGACAAAAATTCTGGACAAAGGGTCAAAATTCAGGACAAAAATTCAAGAACAAACGTCAGTTTTACAGACACACGCAAGAGAGGCCATGCCTCACTATGTTGTCAGTGCATTTATGTACTCTTTTTTTAACATAGCACTATTTATTTACTGTGGACCTTTTGTGATTGCCTCCTGGTGTGCTACATTCAGGTGTCACATTACGTCCTTGTTCAGTAGTAAATTAATGCCCTTCACGGCAAGGCCATCACCCCTACCCAAATCTACCCGATCTTTCCTGAAGAGAAAGTAACAGCAACATTTTGATTAAGTTTCTGAACATTTCAAAACCCCTGGCAAACAGTTTGGGAAACATTAAGGTAATTAACCTTATGCTAGTTTAAACAAATTGAACAAAAACATCTGGCTTACCCCAACCGCCCATGGACTTTCAACCTAATTTTTTTTAAAGAGGTAGGGCAGATGGTGTGGGTGACAGTCTCACATCTAATGACAGGATGTGATGTACCCATAACTTGTCTGTAGTCTCACTGCACTAGAGTGTATGTTTAGGACTCTACATTTATCTCAGAAATTGGAGCCCGGACTACCAATCAAAGATAACAAAAGAGTAGGATGAAATCGAGATCAAATGGGAGATCCGCAGCAAGTAATTTAAAGGGTTGTTGCTAACAACTGGATAAATAAAGAAGAGAAGAACAAGGTGGGACAATTTCTAAAATCAGACAAGATGGGACCACCAAGACTATTTGAAGGTATTGGGTACCTGGGGAGTTGTCTGCACACAGGAGCGAAACAGAAGGGGCACTGTCAAGTGGTTGAACAATCAACACCCATCCACCTTGGCAAACTCTTCTGGTGCAATGGTTCGCTGTTAGTGCTTGTGAAGGGTGAGCAGGGGCCAGACCCCTTGCAAGGTTGTGCAAGGCAATTGCCCGCTTAGTCCATGTCTTTATATGGTTTTGAAATTGAGCAAAAGCCAAACTAGAGATCTGGGTTATCCCTAAGTGTCAAGTACACATAGAATCTTCAAAATATTTGGGATGTAAATTGCACAAACAAAATTTACAAATTTTAAAATTGAATTAGTGTTTCTTTAACATATGGCACTGTTTTCACCTTCATACACAATTAGATCTCAGATTAAACTGGGAACCAGTTACCTTTTGATACCTAGTGATTAATATCTACCATTCTTACACTGATTTCCAGGATGAAAATCTCGGCAGAGCGAACGGTGCCTCCAAGCTCAGTTTGCTTTTTGGTCTTCTCTTCTGCTTTCTGTAGAGGCCATGTGGCACTAGCGAAGATGGTGTACTACCCCAATGATAGTATTATTTTGCAAACCTTCCCCTGCTCGTCCTTCATTCCTTCTTCAGACAGGCCACACATCTGATTTGGTCGCTGCGGCGCCATCGGGAGCTCTTTCCACTCTAAAGCTAACTGTGACTGCGGGTGGATTAGATCTTCTAGACTTAGAATGATTTTATTCAGCTTCAGATGTCCAATGGGTGGCTCACTGGCTTTCTGCCCACCTCCCTGCATGAGATGGGGTTTACCAGTAAAGACTTTTAAGGAAGGCTTAATGCACTGCTCATCGTTTCCTACTGACCATTCTATGGATCACCATCTGGGGTTATCATGCATGGCTTTCTCTTGCCTTGCCAGAACCTGTAAACTCACTTTCACAAAGAAACCCTATGCTCCTGCACTACCTTTGCTAAGCCTTCCCACTCGCACAGGATGGCTGTGCTCAGAGCAACTCCATCAGTGGCATGTTGCAGGTGTCTTAAAATTGGGGACTGTTTCTAAACAGTGAGCTACTAAATTTCCAAACCCTTGTGGCAGACTACCATCTTCACCACGGTCAACTCCTTACTTACAACCACCTTAAATAATCATTAAATGCCCTATTTCATGTCTGCTACCTAGCACTAACCCTACAAGAGGTGTGCCAGAAGCTCTGTACCATAGGAAATGGTGGCAAACTGATAGAATGGGTGTACAGACCTATCCTGCAACATGGAAACCACTCCAGGTCTTCTTGTCATACTGCCTGGGTGATTGATGTAGCCAAACCTCTGCAAGATATGGACTACAATACTGGACTTTCCCCACAAAGTACCCACAGCTGTCACTTTAAGTAAATTCATAGTGCTTCCTTGTGAATGTATTCTGCCCGTTGCTTGCCATTGGCCTTGTGGTTTGTAACTCACAATTTGTTGCTTTCAATTTGCTGGCTTTATTTGTTTTAGGCTATGCAGCTTGAATGCGTCCCTTCCCTTGCAAAAACCTTATTTACAGTATCCTGCCGAGTTCTCCCTTTCTGTAAACAGGCCTGTAAATCTTGTTCTTTTCTTATCATATTTGCTGTGCATTCAAAGAACAAAGTCAAATGTCAGGCTCTGTCTTCGGTGGGACCTTAGTGTTTACTTTCCTTTCTCTGACTTCAAAGTGAGAGGATTTATGCAACAATCTTGCTGGATACTGGGGTTAGGAAAGAGTTTTTTTCTATCACATGACACCATTTAAATAGACTTCAGAATATATCAGAATTTCACCCTACTCTGTATCACTCCACTTTACGCCACTCCATGCCACTGTTCTCTTCTCCATTCGGAACCACTTCACATTATGCCACTGCTCTCTATGCTACTTCACACTATGCCTCTCTACTCTACTCTGTTCTACTCTACTCTAAGCCACCGCACTTTGCGCCTCTCTACACCACTGCGCTCTGCTCGTCTGCACACCATACCACTCCAGTCTAGGCAACACCAATCTAATCCGCACAACTTCACTCTCTGCCACTCTGCAACGCTGCACTGTACGCCACTGCACTCTAAGCTAATACACTCTATGCTAATGCACTTTACTCTGTAACACTCAACTCTATGCCCCTGCACTCTACAGCAATACACTGTACATCATTCTAATCTACTCTGCACCTCTGCACTCTACACTACTTTACTCTATGCCATCACACTCGATGCCACTTTATGCAACTCCACTCTAAACTGCACTGCTCCACTCTAAGCCACCTCACTCTACTGTGAAATAATCTACTTTATGCCACTGCACTCTGTGCCACTGCATTCTACCCTGCACCTCTCCACTCTATGCAACTGCACTCTACTCTGAAACAATCTATTCTACGCCACTGTACTCTATACCACTCTGACCACTGCACTCTAGTTCAGTGCACTCTACACCACTGCAAGCTGACACTCTGCAACACTGCTCTGGCCGCCACTATACTCTACACCACTCTGCCCTGTACTACTGCATTTTGCACCAATATACTCTATTCCACTGCATTCTATGCCACTCTACTCTGCCCAATGCCACTCTATGCAACTGCACTCTACACCAGTGCACTCTAAACAACTGCACTGCCCTTTACTCTGCACCACTGTACTCTATGCCACTGTTCTCTGTACCACTCTACACCACTGCACTGACACTCTACTCTGCAACTCTGCACTCTACACCACTCTACTCTATGCCACTGCACTCTAGGCACTATACTCAACTCTACAATACTCCACTCTGCACCACTCTACACCACTACACTCTATGCCACATGAGTCTACTCTGCACTCTATGACACTGCACCACTCTGCATTACTGCACTCTCTGCTACTCTATGGTATGCCACTGTACTCCACTGCACTCTATGTAACTCTACCCCATGCCACTCTATGCCACTGCACTCTGCGCCAATGCACTCTACGCCACTGCCCTCTACTCTGTACCACTGTACTCTACGCCACTGCTCTGTGCCACTCTACTCCACTCTACATCACTGCACTGACACTCTACTCTGCAGTGTTGCACTCTCCACCACCATACTATACACCAATGTAATATGTACTACTGCATTCTATGCCACTGCACTTTATGCCACTCTACTCTGCATCACTCCACAGCACTTTGCCCTACTCTGCACCACTCTACACTACACCACTGCACTCCCTGCAATGTGAGTCTACTCTGCAATCTATGCCACTGCACCACTCTACACTACTGCTCTCTCTGCTACTCTATTGTATGCCACTCTACTCCACTGCACTCTATGCCACTCTACTCTGTCCCATGCCACTCCATGCCACTGCACTCTAAACCACTGCACTCTACGCTAACTCACTCTAAAAAACTGCACTGTACCCCACTGCACTGTACTTTGCACCACTGGGCTCTACGCCACTGCTCCTATGCTACTCTACTCCACTCCACACCACTATGCCACTAACTTTAAGCCATGCTGAACAGCAGCTACTCTGGTGTATAACATGGCTAATGGCTAAAACACATTAGCAAAGCCAATAACTCTTTCGTAGATGAGACCTATTGGCTTTGCCAATGTTTGTTAGTACTATGAGGTACCGAGGTACCTGAAAGAACTGTGAAAAATACAATTACATCATAATAAAGGCTGCTACAAAATGCGCAAATACATTTCGGTTAAATTAAAAAAAAAGTGCTTCTCAAATACAGATTTGAATAATATACAGTTTATACCTAGTGATAAAACAAATTATAACACTCCATTAAAACCACACACTCCACAGCTCACCTTGGAACACCATTAAAATACCTCTCTGAAAGAAATATCTTTGCCACCAGAAAACTTCAAGTGACTCCTTTTAGTAAAGGCAATGCAGGTTTTCAAGCCCCTTTGTATTTGCAGATTTACCAGTTGCCCACATTTGCATGTCTTTAGGGAAGGAGACCCCCTGGCAAGAAGGCCTTTTCTTATCTGTCTGCCCCTCCCTCCCTTAGAGCACAGGAGACCCCCTGCCTTCCAGCCCAGCTGGGGAAACTCCTCTGCCCCTAATTTCGCCCTGCCTCCACGGACAACGGACAGCAGGGCGAAATTACGGACAGTCCGTGAAATTTACGGACGGGTGGTCACCCTAGACATTCCGTGATAATTTATAATACTGGTGGTGGGGGGCTTCACAAGTTTAAATCCCGGCAAGGCAGACTCAGCCTTCTAGCCTCTCGAATGTAGAGTACTATTAAAATTGGCAAATAATGACACATGCTACTATGTGTGCTATGAAACACTATTCAGTAACCAAGTTGATATTCCCACCTTTGGAATTACATTATAACTATTTCGTTAAACAACATAGACCATATAGCAGTTTGCTACAGCTTGCTAATTAAATACTTATTTGATATGTGGCCTTTGTTAGCCAGATCAATGAAAGAGAGGCTACACATCAACGACAACACTTTGTGAAGTTGTACAACGTTTTCCATGGCAGATACAGTGGGAGATAAACGATAATCATTACTACCAATATAAGAGAAGTGTTACTTATTTCTCTTCCTTCTGGTACCTCAATTTTTTTTTTCTTACTTGATATATCAGTGCCTTTGGATCACACAGGCTTTCTGGAACCGCCCAGGGAATTATGTTTATGTCGCTAAACAGCTCTGCAAATGTTTTTTATCAATCTGCTCTAACCAAAACCAACAAATCAACATGGGCATGTGTACTTCATTGCTAGGATGGTAATGTCCCTTATATGGTATACAGCTGTGTATCCCTGCCCAGAGTTCCCCCCTCTAGGTGAATCTGGCCTCATATATCTTCACTTTTATTTTGACCCTGGGATCATGGTAATCTAGTGTGAGCACAGAGGTTTAAGCTTCTCGCTGACTTTGTGAAGTCCCTTCCTGGATGTATTGCACAAAGCTGTGATGGCAGCATCCTGCATTACATAACTTGTAGTGTGACCAGATCTTTTTATTTGTGTCAGCGTGTGATCTACTGACCGATCTTCTGTAAGTACTGCTGGTGTGTAACAGAGAGATCATAGTGCTGACATCACATGTGCGTGTTCAGTACAGTCAGCATGTGACACAAATATGGAATTAAGACTGTGTGTGAGTCTGAGCACTGATGCCAGTGGGATCGATTTTGTATGCCCTTGGTTGTAGCATGGCACTTGATGGAGTATAAGGATAGCCTTCCTCAGACAGCTGAACTGCATTGCCTGCCTTCATTTAACTGGTGGGTGGAGACCCAGACATTGAAAGGAAAAGAATGGAGGCAGAGCTGCCTTTAAGAATATTATGATACTGTGTTAGCAAAAGGCAGCTGATTCGTTCTTCCTGCCCTCTGACATTTTGTAAATGGTAAGATAGGGGGGTAGCTCATACTTTTGTTTAATGTGAGTACATTTCTAGACAGGTACTGCCCTTTTGTCTGTCTGATTACTACTTCAAGATGGCTGATGTCAACAAGCTGCAGAAATCTCATACTTCATTGTGCCCATGCTGTGGGCATTCCTGTTTTGAACCAGTCTCATTGCTGCCTCCTGTGCAATCCATCACAACGGTTCTGTCTGGAGACTAGGATTTTTAATGGACAACTAACTCAAATTCTTTCTGAAGCAGCAGATTGCGGGTCCACATCCCTGCCTGTCTGGAAAATGTGTATAAAAGTAGAATCCAAACAACCACACTTGTCCCTGTTTTTTTCAAAGACGGAAGTGTTCTAAGGACTGCTTTGTAGCCAAGACTGATGTCTCTCTGACAGCCAGTTTCCCAGAAGTGAAGAGGACATTACCTCAAGTAATAATGCTGTGTTGAAAGAGATGAGGTCCTGCTTAAAGTCTGTCAGCCTGCGAGAGAGAAGAAGAGTGTGACTGGCCCTGCAGCAGGAGAGACTGTCTAATGGAAGAGATTCTTAATGTTGCTGGTGGAGTAGCACCCAGAGTTGAAGGTTGTGAGAGAATGATCCGGGAGTAACTCAGTTTCTCTTCAGAAATCTTTAGGAGCTGTAAATGAGATTATATTGCAGCCTGTCATTATGTATCACCTGGCAGCAGGCTGAGTGACTGACACTGTCACTCCAACGAGGAGAAGGATATTGAACTACCATTGAAGCAGAATGCCCTAAAACAGGCCGGAGTCCACAGATGCTCACAGACAGACTTGTCATGAAGGCTGCAAATTCTGCAAATTGAAGTGCCGTTCTGAAGCCAATTCTATACGGTTAGTTCTGCTGAAGATGAGTGCCAACATATGTTTGTCACCAGAGGCAGTCCTGTAATGATCGTGGTTGCCACAGCTTTGATCTAAAAAGCCTGTAAAGGTGGGAATGCCACCCAGGCCTGCGTCATAGCCCTGCTCGCTGCTGACCACCAACAGGTAACTGAAGGACTTACCTGCACCTTGGGATGAGACAAGGAGACACACTGCCAAATCTACTGCCCCTGCTTGAAAGGTTTTTATTCTTTATACAAAAGTCGGTTAAGTTATTTAACTTAGCTGTACATTTATCTTTTGAAAACTTATTAGTGATCTGCACCTTGGCCTAATCCTTGCATATGGTCTAGTATGGTCCAGTGGACGGTAAGAGTGGTATCTTCCGCAATGCAGGAGGGGAGAGAGGTGTTGGTCAGAAAGGGAAGTGTAGCACTTCATGGGGAATGAATAACATCTGATAAGAATGTATGACATATTATTTGGATTGTGTAGTTTTTAATTCTGCAGTGAGATAAAAAGTACTTTTTTTTTTTATAAAGCTAAGCAATAAGCTGGATATTACGTTATTGGGTCTTCTGAGTTTTAAGCTCTTGTCCTCCACACTCACTCTCTGATAAGCCTGTGACTGCTTGCCCTTGCTGGCATGATGGTCAGATGGGGAAAGGTTTGTATTTTACAGAGCCATAGTAGTGTGGACCCAGTGACTCCACTGGCAAATGACCGCAACCCCCACAGTTGCAGCCCACTAGGCCGTGTCTGTGAATTAAGCTGCCCCATCTCCTGAACGGGGTCTCACATTCATCAACTGAAACTACCGTCTGCTGGTCTCAAAGGATTCACATATGTCAACTGTGCTCTAGCATATGCAAGACCCATGCCCCAGATCATCTCCCTCATCAACCTGCCATTTCAGATGTTTGCAGATGACATTTAGTTCCACATCCAAATCCATAAGAACTCAAACTGAATATCACAGAATGCATCCAGCACAGTAACATCCGATTGAATGAAAATTACTTCCATTTAAAAGGCCAAAAAACGAAAATATATATGCCTTGAATTGTTTAGTTGACAACATACTATTTGTGGATGTGTAGATCTAAAGCCACTTTATCTACACAAAAGGATGATGGATGGAGTGCTGAAACTTTTTAAGTACTCCCCCAGTCAAATATCTGGGTTTAATCCATTGTTCTTTTGCTCACCATGCCACCCCAATTTGGACCCAGCCATATGCAAATAATTTTTGACCCTGTTCCCCATGGGAACAGTCCGGCCCGAACTACCAGTCCAGGTCCTCACTGGACCAGAAACAAGCATCCTGGGACCAGTTTCAGGGAATCACCCTATATCAGTCAGGCTAGCTTGAGTCCAGTGGCACAATGAGCGTGGGACCCACGTATGGGCATACCCTTCCCACTTAGGACAACTTTAGAAACACAAAAGGATGTGGGACAGAGTGCTGAAACTTTTGAAACACTCACCCCCCAATCACAGATCTGAGTTTAATCCATCGTTCTTTTTCTCACCATTCCACCCCAGTTTGGACCCAGCCATCTGCAAATTAGCCTTGCCCCTGTTTTCCATGGGAACAGTCCAGCCTGATCTGCCAGGCCAGGTCCTTCTTGGGCCAGAAACAACGATAAGATAAATTTTGCTTGTGGTCATTAACACCATATTTTGCTTGTGGCTATCAACACCAAATCATTACATTTGTCTCTTCCCCACCCCGTTCCCTTCACCCCCTCCAGATAAAATACACAATTTAACTCACCAGAGTTTTGATGTTGCCAACAGTGCTGCACTACAACCTACACCAGAGTACCCAAAAAGAGTATTCGAAAAGCCTCAAAGTTGGGTTCCAGTTCTATATATGAGATCTGTGTTGTTTATATAGTCGAAAACTTCACCTATAAAATAATAGCGGAACCTTTGTCATTGCCTGGCTTCTCCCTTTTTTGTTCTCTGCTTCTCCCTTTTTTGTTCTCTGCTTCTCCCTTTTTTGTTCTCTGCTTCAGTGCCCTTTACATTAAAAATGTATTAACACAATTACCTTACATTAACCTTAATAAGGCCGTGTGAAGCTTAGCCATTAAAATGTTGGCTTTCCAGACCAAATTAGTGGCCTTTCTTGATATTTGCATGTAGGTATTGAAACTATTAATCAAAAAGAACAATTGACAAAGTATCCATTTTAGTACATTCAACTTAGCATTTAACTTTTTCATCTCTGAGGCTAGAAATAGCATGTCTTCATAGAATTTCTCCAGCTTTATTCATCTCAAACTCATTTCCAGTCACTGTTTAAATTCTGCAATTTTCAGTAAATGAATATGGCTAATGACAAACATTGAATACAAATAAACAGTTATTTTTTCTCATTGGCATGCTGTTTTAAAGCCATATAGGGAGCAATTGGCAAGGGAGCCTAGACTGTATTATAAAACGACAGCCAATGGAATAGAACATGAAGCATATTTATTGCAGCAGATGGTGGAAATGTAAGAGTTGGAGGGACAGTATTTACAGAGCACAAACCCATTAGTATAATAATGTACTATTTTGTGGACTGAAAACAAACTGTAATTGAGAAACCTGATAAAAGCTGTGAAATGGCCAGTGTGCTGAGCTGAAACTAGTAGTAAACACAAAGCCAACATTTCTGAGCTACAATCATCACCTGATAGTCTGTGGTAGGCTTTGGTTAGCAGTTCACATTTAAGGCCTACTACACAAGTACATTATTTAACAAGGCCAGTGTAAAAAGTGAGAAATGTCTGACTTTTTATGGTTTCACAAGAAATCACTGTAGTTTTTCAGGAAATATACAACAAATGCGGATTTCTTGCAGTCCTTAAACCATAAGCATGAAGAATGGCCATAAAATTAGTAAATGTAGATTTTCCACTGCCTATTGGGCAGAAAATGTGAATTTTATTAAAGACACGGATGCTAATATTACGCAACATCCTAAAGAAATATATCCTCTATCCGTTATAATCCGGCAGCTTCCCACACAGTAAATAGTGGGGAAAGGGAGCGACGAGCCGCTGTGGTCACTGAGACCTTGGTTGCTAGAGCCGCCTGGGCCGATCGAATCTGAGATGTTGGAATGGCAGGCCACCCTCTTCTGGAGGCAGACCGTGTTGGAGATCTGACCGGCTGGGGTAACGTAGATGGAGCACAGCCTCAGACGAGGCAGTGAGGTACCCCAGGGGCTAAGCCAGAGAGCGAGGAGGTGCCTGGAGGCCAGGGCCCCACGACATGATCCTGCGGACTGCACGACCCGGCCCGAGGACCTGATGTGAGTGGAGGCGAGGAGGCAGACAACGGCTGCGGACCTGCCGGCGCTGCGACTAGCCTAAGACGTGGCAAAGGTGTGGCCCAGTCGGTGAGTGTGGTCAGACTGAGACGTGAGACCCCTGAGGGCTAAGTCCAGGAGGGGCCCTGGTGCCTGGGCCCTGCGAAGAGATCCTGCGGGCTTCGTGTCCTGGACCGGTGCAGGCATCGGAGAGGAGGCTGACGGCGCCTGAGGACAGGCCGGTGAAACGGTGGGCCTCCAACACGGCAGAGGTGCGGACCCAGCGGTGGGTGCAGCCAGATCGGGACAAGGGGCCTCTGGGGGCTAAGGCTGGGAGTGGGAAGGATCCCAGAGGCCAGGGCCCTTGATGAGATCCTTCGGGCTGCGTGGCCCGGCCCCGCAATCCCACTGCGAGCGAAGGCCAGGAGGCCGGCGGTGCCCACGAGCGGGCCGGTGCTGTGGCTGGCCAGAGACGCAGCAGCAGTAGAGGTCAAGATCCGGCGGTGAGTGTGGCCAGATGGTGAAGGCCCTGGCAGGAGGAGGGGGGCTGTGGTGATTGCAGGTTGAACAACAGAGTGAGGAGGGTGAAAACCCCCAGCCTCCGACCCGTGTGGAGGTGGAGGTGAGGTGCTAGATACACCTGTGGAAACAAGTAGGAGGAGGACCCGCTGCTGGTGGCTCGCCCGGTGGGGCTCAGAGGTGGAGAGACCCCCTGATGGGGGGCACCTCGCTCAGCCACGGATGAGTGAGGGGCGTTTAAAGAGCTTTTCACCCTCTGCTGCCAACGGCTCGAGCCCCAGTTCACCAAGATAAAACCAAAAGATCAATGCCTCATCACAATCCAATTAAATAGACAAATATGCAGTGCAGAAGCAGCTTCCCTCATCCAATGGGTCAGAGGTAGTTACGCCGGAGGTAGGAGAGCTTTCATTGAATGCCATCATGGCACGATATCGGACTACAAAAGCACGCTGGTGCCTAAACTAGATGCTGTGACGTCCGACATCTCCTTTTTGAGTGCAGCCCTTGAAGAAAATGTTCGACAGTGGAGTTGGACATCAAGACATTTCAGGCCGCTTCTAATAAGCTTGAAGAACAAGTTCAATACCTCACGAAGCAGAGTGGGGTGATGGTGGCCAGACTGGAAGACCAAGAAGGACGGGCATGAAGAAATAACATCAGAGTCGTTAGGGTTCCAGAGGGACGGAAGGGCCTAGCATGGATCTCTTTCTGGAAGACCTCATCATCAACACTCTCCATCCGAAGCGTCTATCTAAATTCTTCTCCGTAGAGAGGGGGCATAGGGCACCAATTCCTCTGCCGAAACCGGTGCCCCCGAGAACAATTATAGTGAGAATTTTCACCCACGAAGACCGCAAAGCTATACTGCAAGCTGCCCTCACCCATGGAGATGTGCACCTAGACAATGCCATAGTGTGTTTTTCCCCTGATTTTCCCCTCCAGGTGCAGAAGCAAAGACGTAGCTTTGGTGAAGTAAAGAAAGCCCTCTGAGTGAAAGAACTGAAGTATATGATGCTCTTTCCAGCAAAGCTACATGTACTAGTAGAGGGCAGGTCCTGGTTCTTCTCATCCCCGGAAGAGGCCTGGCACTGGATGGAGGGCTGGTGCCCAGTAGGCCAGCAGGATAGGAAAGGAAAGTCAAGAGGACGCCTGAAGGTGCAGAGACCAGACAAGCCACCAGAAAGTGAACTTGACCATTCTGACACTGGGGCTAAGGAGGAGAAGTGATCCAGGAGTTTCCTGAAGTTGGAATCCAGGGGGGTGCTCTTTTACGGCCACCGGCGATGAGTGACACACATAACAAAGCACACTGCTGAGAGGACCAAGGCTAGGAGGGGGGCACAGGTTGCCATATATAAGGTAAACTGCACATCCTCCCCTTAAGAGGATTGGAGATGAGTGACTCTAGCACTACAGCTGTTGAGTGGGAAGCTTTACATACTAACACTGATGCTAAGCAACAAGACTATTCGGCACGCCATAGGAACCATCTCTGCAGAGCCGGTCAACCCATATCACATTCTATGTTACAGTTGGGGTCACAGGCACTCTCCAAGATGGGGGGGGAGGTGTTCAGTTTTAGGCCTACTGGGCAGGGTAGCAGGGAGGGAGAAGTGTTGTTGGGGAGTTCAAGGGCACAATTGGTTGAGGCCCTCTATAAAGGTTTTTTAATTTTGCTCATGACATCCACTACAGGAAAGGACAGGGAGACCCCTGAGTGGTGGGAGGAGGGCGTGGTTAATGCAGGGGGTCAGGCATCTGCGGACCCGAAGACTTAAACAGGTATGACAACTAGGCCCCAGCCCTTGAAGGTCATGATGTGAAACATCAATGGCCTGGGCAATAGAATTAAATGGACATTGGTCCTACAATTTTTCCGTAGACATGTACCGGATGTGGCCCTCATACAGGAAACACATCTACTGGGAAATTACTGCAGGGCATTAGACCGAATGGGCTACTACCTGGGGGCACATGCGGGGTTTACTTCTAACTCTAGGGGAGTGCGTATCTTACTTAAAAACTCGACACCCTTTGTCCCGGGACTTGTGAGGATGGACCAATTGGGTAGGTTTGTGGTGCTGACTGGGATCTGGAATGGCCAGATGCTAAATTCCTGTTCAGTATACTTGCCTCCAAAATGACATTCAGACCCTCTACCAGCACTGGGAGCCATGTTGTTGGAACTATCCCCCCGGCGCCCTTATCCTTGGGGGAGACATGAATGATGTCAAGGTCCTGACCCTGTACAGGCTGTGTAGTGGTAGAGGAGGATACAGGAAACTTGAAGACCTTTGCAAACTTGTTGGGCCTGACTGACCTCTGGAGAGCTTACAACCCCCATGAGAGACAATTTACATTTCTATCTGGAGCCCGTAGGAGTTCTCACTAATTGACTACCTTTTCATACACCACAAGGGGTAGGATGCTTTCAGAAGGTGACACATCTTGCATGCGGTGTCAGATCACTCCCTGGTGATGGCCACTCTCATTGGTACTGTTAGAGATGCAGGACTGCCAGCCAGAATAGACTCATGGTATTTAAAGGAGGGCGATTTCCCAGAAAAACTATGCAAAGGGGCTAAGAGATATTTCGAAGATAACCTGGTAAGTGTGACCTCGGCAGTAGTACTCTGGGAGGCCTTCAAGGCGGTCATTAGAGGACAAGCACAGGCATTAATAGGAGGTTTAAAGAAGGAGCACCATCTCCAATGTGACGCAATAGAGGGTGAGATCAGTAAGTTGGAGGCAGCGATACTAGCCGGGTGCTCGATTCAGCCACACCATTGTCATAGTCTCTTACTTAAACAGCAGGAGCTGAGGGAACTAGTGAACAATAAGGGACATGCGCATGCTCTGGCCACGCAGCGGCACCTGTATTAGGTAGGAGACAAGGCAAACAACCTGTTGGCCTGGTTGGAAAGAAGAGACCGGGTAGGAACTGGCTGATGGAGATCAGAGAATAAACAGGCAGTCAACATACCACAGGTGACACTATATCTGAGGCCTTTTTCACATATTATCAGCGAGTCTATTCTTCAAAGACGGCCCACACATATGAGAACTGCATGGAACTTCTGGGTGACCTGCTGATGATGGAGTTCCGAGCAGACGATAGGGAGGTGCTTGACCAGGACATAATGGCAGAGGAGGCACAAGGGGCAATCATGGAGGCACGGTTAGGAAAGCCCTAATGGGCTCCCGGTAGAGCTCTACAAGCGTATGGCAAATTTTGTGGCACCACACATGTTGCCAATGTTCCAGGTATCTAGGCCGGAAGTTGTATTGCCTCTAGATCAAAGAATAGCAACCATTGTCGTAATATATAAGGAAGGCAAGACACACATGGAGTGTGGCTCATATGGGCCTGTATCGCTGTTAAACTGAGAGGTTAAGACATTGGCTAAAATTCTGGTGAATAGACTTCGTCCAGTACCTGATCAATCGTGACCAAACGAGTTTTATGCAGCATAGGAACACTGGACTGAATCTGAGGCACCTGTATGGGATCCTGCATGTGACAGGTTCTCTGGAGGTAGAGGAGGCAGCATTGCTGGCGCTTGACACAAAGATGGCCTTTGACAGCATCGAATGGGCTTATCTTAGGGCAGTCCTAACAAGAATGGGCTTCAGCCCACAAATATGTGCTTGGATCCAGTTCCTGTACAGTGACCCACAAGCGTGGGAGAGGGTCAACAGGGTGACATCCCGCCCCTTTGCCCTACACGGGGGCACGAGACAGGTCTGCCCTTTGTCCCCGTGGCTGTTCGCTCTAGCACTGGAGCTGCTGCCCACCTGGGTGCGGCAGGACCCTCTTGTGTGGGGTATTCCAGAAGGAGGATGGTGGGAGGCTAGGATATCCCTGTATGCCAATGATGTCCTTCTCTATGTCACAAAGCCCCATCGTTCCATAGAGAGAATGTTGCACATTTTCCAGCTTTTTGGAACATACTGGGGTTACCAAATAAACTGGGAAAAATCCAAGGTTTACCCACTAGCGTGCGGAAAGATGAGCATCTCGTTGGGATGTGTGGCCCCGCTGGTGAGGGAGAGATTATCTTATTTGGGAATATATGTAACAAGGCACCCCGAGAAATTTCTCAGACGGAACCTATACCCACAACTTGATAATCTCCGTGGAGATGTGTTGCACTAGCGGAGGCTGCCGCTTTCGCTGATGGGTTGCGCCGCCCTTTTTAAAATTATGTCCCTACTGCGTCTACAATACATGCTCCAGAACACACCATATAAAATACAGTCTACCTTTTTTGCCTAGGTTAATAGGGAATTGAGCACGCGGCTGTGGGATGGGGTAGCCCTTGCATAGCACTGGGTAAATTGCAGAGAAAGGTGTTTGAGGGGAGCCTGGCAATACCTAACATCCAGGCATACTATTGGGTGACTCAGCTGGTCTTGGTGAACTGGTGGGCATTTGCGGACAGGGAGGAGCCGTCCTATAGGGTAGATCTGGTGGCCATGGGACAGGAAGGGCACCTATTGGTGCTGTATGAAAAAAAAAAAGAGAGGGCCTGCTCCCAAGCCACACAGAATCAGTGGTAAGAGCGTGGAGGGAGGCCTCCAAATTCCTGGGCTGGTAGGGTAGGCTAACAGATATAACCCCTCTTTTGACTAGTGATCAGCTCAGTGAACTCTGTAATTTAAAGGGGCTCTGCTGCTGGGGCCTTATAGGAATAGACCATCTGGGGGACATATGAAGAGCCGGGAGGCTGGTCTCTCTTGAGGACCTCTGAGGGGAATATGCAATGGGGACAATGATAGATTTCCTATACCTTCAACTGAAACATGCACTAAAGAAGAGAATCCAGGTGGGCGAACAGCTTCCAGAGTAGGCTGCTCTTGATGACCAATTGCTTTCGGAGCCACTACCAGAGAAGGCAAATCTCCCTGCCCTATAAAAACTTATGAATAACTCCTCTGATACCGGGCGTTCTCTGTGAGAGGCTTGGGATGGCGACTTAGGAACAATAGAGGAGGAGGACTGGCAGGAGGCACTACAGAGACCATGAGTGGTGGCAATTCAGGCTAAATTCCACCTAATACATCTAAGAATCTTACGTAGATCATATTACTCCAACCCTTTACCCTTTCGTATGGGCCAAAGTGAGTTGGCATTGTGCAGGAGGGTATGTGGCTTGGTGGGCTCATTCTTTCATATTTTGTGGAGCTGCCTGAGAATACAAGAACTCTAACAGCGAGTTGTCTGCATCATGACTTGAGTCACGGGCCTGGCAGTTCCGCTGAAGGCCCATTGGTTAGTACTGCACATAGCAGGTGAAGAATGGTGGCTGCAATGTCAGCGGATGTGGTTAATGCTAGTGGCAGGGGTAGCTAAAAGAGACATAGTGAGGGCATGGGGAATGGCCGAGCCACCAGGGATACAGGACTAGGAAAATAATTTGGGTTGGTGCCAGCGAGCAGAACAAGTCATTTACCTGAGCCGTGGATGCCCCCAGAAGTATAGCAAAATCTGTTCTCATTGGGAGGCCTACAGGAACAGGGGATGAACTGGAGCCAACTGGAAGGGTGTGGAGGGAGGAAGTATGGGCCTATCATCCTTCCTTACAGTTGTGGGGAATGCATAAATTGTACATTGTAGACAGGGAGAGGGGCATAAGTTACAAGATGAGATATTGTATTGATGATACAGTGACTATTGCTGTGTAGATATGAGAAACAACTCGATCCTCTGCAAAACCTTGGTGTAGAATGTATTGGAGTGAGCAAATGTTTATTCCAATACAAATAATTAAAAAAAAAATATTATGCAACATCCTTTAATGCCACTACTCACAGCAACTTCTTTAAAGAATTTAGAACACATAAATTCCAATCCAAAAAAACAGAGAACCCCCAACCCTCATCCTTCATTTTTTAGCAACTGCAACTGACACAACATTTTAAAACTTTAGAACAGTCTCTGGTAAGGTAAGGTACAAATAACAATTGATTTAGGATTGGGACACTGGGTGGGATAATATTAGCCTTTGTGTTTTTAATAAAATCCAGATTTTCTGACTACCAGGCTGTGGGAAATCTACATTTAATGTCCAGACTTGGAGACTTACATTATGCAAATGTAAAGCTTTTCAAATAAAGAACTTGCCCAATTTTCAACAGGTTTGTAGTACAGTCTCCTAAAAGTCACATAATTGCACCAATCAGCACATCTCAAAATGTCATGCAATGAAACTCCCATCATAAAACCCTTAGACACAGCTGCCCCCTCTCTGAATGAGCTCCAAACATGGTCACATTCACACCTCTCTACTCCTCACTTCTTTCACCCATCTCGCAAGTGATGGAGAAGGTAAAGTCTCATGAGGTTTCCTAAAAGAAAGAAATAATCAATTGACTCCCTGAAGTCTGACTTTTGAAGTTCTCTTCTCACACTTTACCACACATACATTTTCCTTTTCATCAAAAAATGTATGCAAAATTGAAACTTAATTTGTTTTTGTTCTTTTAGTCAGATAAAAACACACACCCTCAGAAGATTAATTTCTGCTTGTTATATCAAGTCTCATACATCTGATACTCTCCTGAGTGAAATCAAGCACAACAAAATTGCCAGTTTCAAGGATAAATCAATTAAAGGCAACAACTCATTTGATTCCCATCTGTTCAGAAAATGTAAAACCTTTGCAGCGTCCCAAGCTGAATTATAACTGGATACTGGGGCTTTTGCTATACTAATGCTTCTCATTAATATTTGTACCACAGCATCCTGCCCCATCGAAAGACCATTGACCAACTCATGACCTGCAAAAATCGCTGATCTGCATACATTCACTGCCCTATAAGACAGTCCATCTTCATACATTTCTGATTAATAATTCACCACTTCCAGTGAAGACACTGAAACAGGATCAAACTCCGTCCCCATGCACAGCAAACCCATTTTGCCAAGCCAGTCTATACATTTTTCTTGTTCCTGAAGCCCAGTATTCCTTAATAAGCACCAAAGCCTGTTGCAAAAGGTCTGCTACCTCCCAATCTCTACTGAGGTTCCCCATGAGACAAGCCTCAATTGGTCTGTGAGAATCAAATTATTCACCTCCCCCTGCCAGGCCCAGCAGAAGCTCTTGAAACTTTGTTAACAGAATGGGAAAGTCCATTGACAATTCCAGCAGAATAGGGTACCACACCTGTGCTCTCCAAAGGGGAGTTATCACCACCTTTGTCTCCTTCCATTTGTGAACCATCATTGTCACATGAGCAATCCTCAAGAAAGGAGGAAATGCATAAGTGCTATGACCTCTCCAGTCCTGTCTGAAAGCATCTATCCCTTCTGACTCTGGATCCGTACACCAACTGAAATACTTTTTTCACCTGAGCATTTAGTCTATTCACAAACAGATTCACACCGAATGGCTGCCAGATTTTCTCCGCAAGAAAACCATCCTGTTCAGTCTCCAATCGCTTGTATCCTTGAAAGTTTGAGAAAACCAATCTGCTGCTACATTGCTCAAACCTGCAAAGTGTTCTGCCTGAACATAAACCCTTATCTTTAGAGAATATTCCCAAAACACCATTGCTAAATCTCCTAGTTAGTTCATATTCCGAACCTCAGACATATTGTCCATCTGCTGGAGCACCAAACATTTCCCCTTGCTCTTTCTAAAACAGTATATTACAAAAGAACCTGCTAGCAACTCCATATATTTTATGTGAATCTTCTTCTCCTCTTCCTCTGTCCAACAAGCTCCTGTTGAATCTACACCACACCGTGCACCCCCAATACTCTAAACTTGCATCCGACTCTATCATCAATTCTGAAGTTTCTCCAAAAATCGCTCTCCCATTCCAAGCTTCCCTGTTCAACAACCACCATCTGATTTCCTCTCTTGTTTCTTTTCAAAGAACAACCGCTTCTGAATACCTCAAACCACTTCTCAGATGCTTTGCCTTCAGTCTCTGTAAAGCACAATATTTCAAAAGTCTGGGTCATTGAAGACAAAAGACAAACCACATGCACTACCAATCTGATCTTGCTGCAACACTACCTGAATTTCTTTCCTTATTCTTTACTTATTCTCTTCAACCTTTCCTTCTGGAGTTTCAAGAACCCTTCAACTGTGCTCCCAAGAATCCTAGAAAGATAATTTCCCCTTTTGGAGTTAAACAAGATTTTATCCTGTTGACCACAAAACCTAAATCCTCCAGTAATTTGACTGTCATCTTTGCATAATCCATCACTCTTGCCCTGCTCTGAGCCATGATCAGAATATCATCCAGAGAAATGATCGACTGGGTGCCTGTCTTCCTCAGAAAGACACAGCTGGACGCAGAATTTTTGTAAAACACCATGGAGCCAATGAAAGAGCAAAAGGAAGGCAAACAAACTTCCACATCTTCCCGCCTCATTTGAATTTGAGATACTTCAGAGGAGGCTGCCAAATTGGAACTGTCAGATAAGCATCCTTCAAATCCAATTGAGTCAACCAATCTCCTGTTTGCAATATGTTTCATAACGTGCATTCCTGCCATTTGTAAATGGTGAAACCCTACCCAATCACTCAATCTTCTCAAATGCATTACTGGTCTCAGGCCCCTGCCCTCCTTCTTTACAAGAAATATATTGCTTGCAGATCCTCCCTTTTCCTGAAACACTTCCACAATGGCACATTTCTCGCTTAGCTTCCGGGACCTCTTTGTCCACTAACTTTGCTTGCTCTGTACTGAACTGAACTCTACAGAGAACCAAAGTTTAAAATGGCTCTTCTGTGAAATTGACATGATAACCCTGTACCGTTTCTAGAACCCAATGATCACTTGTTACTTGAAACCAATTGTGATAAATTTGGACAAGTCTGCTGCTCCACTTTACTGGAATAGCAGTAAGATTTAACCTTAAATGATACTCGGAACCGTCAATCACTATGTCCTCCTTGCCTTCTTGTGACTGCCATTGAGGACAGAAACTGGAAGATCTCCACAATCCTTGACCTTGTGGAATGCCATATCCTTGGGAAAATGAAGACCTCATAATTCCCTGTCCCTGGCTGGGAAAACGACCCCTTGTTCTCCCAGCCGAACCAAAATCACAGTCATGAAGACTTTCTTTATATCACGCTGGGACTTATGGATAGAGGAATATGCCCCTACAAATTTTGACACTGATTTGATGAAATCATCCCTGAAAAGAAAGACCTTTAGGAGAAGGCCTTGCTTCATTGATTTACACATCTACCAACTTAGGGTCTATCTTTAATATTATACTCTTCCTGCGCTCTACTAAAAGAGGTGTATTTGCATTGCCCAACAGACAAACCACCTGCTGGGCTCATTGACGTAGTTCTTCAATATCTAAATTATCCTTGTTAATGTGAGCCTTCTCAACCATATCGCACATTTTTGTCAATAGTCCAATTACATCCAGCAATCTATCCTGACACATATGTAAACCTTTGTCTGGCCCTTAAGTGGATCACAACCTCCATTCTCAAAAAATGCCAACATTTTTTAATCCAGCTCAGGAGTCGCTATAACCTTATCCTCTAATGAAGGACTTGTACACTGAGATCTCAGGCTAACCCTGACCTTTTTGGAAATTTGCTTCTTGAGCCAATAATGCACGTAGTCTGCAACATGCTCCACTGGAGTTCACTCTGGACAAAAAAGGATCAAACATAGTGCCCTTGAAGGATCTGTTAATACCTCTTGGTCATTAAACTCATTTCCTTAAACTCATATGTTCTTGTAACTTCCTTGCACTCTGACTAATCTAAAACAAAATTCAGATGAACAACTCAATTCAATCTCAGCACTTCCTGAGAACTCTTTTCATTGCACCACAGAATGCTTATGACTGTTCTTCAATTTTTTTAAATCTTTCTCTGGGCCTTTGATCTGCCCGCCATGTGTGACCTCATACCTCATGCTTACACAGCCACCATGATTGCCACCGCAGATTTCCTCCTTTTGCCTGTAAAAATTCAACCTAAAGGTGCTTTCTTTTTCAAGCCACCTCACCCCTCTTCTTCATATGGGAAGTCTCTCCTGCTGACCAGAATGTCACCATGTCTGAACCAACATTATTACTCAACAACATAGCTTCTAACTTTATTTCCATTCTAGTATCAGATTCAGAAGACATCTTTTTCAAAGCTACCTTAAACCTCCTCTCTAACAGACCCTCATCACCCAACTGACTCCTCTCTTCACTCATCTTTCTTAATATAATACCATATAAAACTCTCATACAGTAACAAATCAAAACAGCTATTCGATATGTAATAAAAAAAAATTAAAGTGTGCCTATCCAAATGCAAGAAATAACCCAAATTGCTAATCCAAGAAATCCTCTCGCTGCTATGGACACACCACAACTACCACCAACAGTACCTCATATGCAACTGCCAAGTGTTACCTGCTCGCATCAGCAAACCCTCACTGTCAACACATACGACCCATAAAAATCTATGGTATCCTCCCCAACTTCCTAAAATGGCATGCTAACGATGAATCCGTTCCTGAGAGTGAAATCTTTCTCAATGTCAATGACACTTGATGCTTCTCCGATTAAGTTCACCACTATTCAGGCATTTGTTTCCGTAAATTTTGTTTTTACTAAATATGAGTAATACATAAAATTAAGGGCCTTATTTATACTTTTTGGTGCAAAACTGCACTAAGGCAGTTTTGCCCCAAAAAGTTTTGCACCGGCTTGCACCATTTTTTAGCACCAGCTGGGCACCATATTTATGGAATGGTGCAAGCCGGTGCAAAGGGTAGGCTAGCTTAAAAAAAAAATTACGTTAGGCAGTTTTGAGTCAAAATAAATGATTCTGACCAGATTAGCATCATTTTTTGACGCTAAGGGGCGTATTTATACTCTTTTTGCAATGAATTAGCGTCATTTTTTTTGTACTCTAATTCAGTGCAAAACTAACTCCATATTTATACTTTGGTGCTAGACCCGTCTAGCACCAAATTTATGGAGTTAAAGTCATTTTTTGGAAGTGGAATCCTACCTTGCCTTAATGAGATGCAAGGTAGGCGTTCCCGTGCAAAAAAATGACTCTATGGCCTTAACACCATATTTATACTCCCATGTAAAAATGGTGCAAGGGAGGGAGGAAGGGTCAAAAAATGGGGCAAAGCTCGCTTTGCCCCATTTTTTAAGACCTGGGTCAGGGCAGGTCTTAGGGGACCTGTGGCCCTATTTCCATGGTGGAACACCATGGAATAAGCCCAGAGGTGCCCTCCCTAGGCCCTAGGGGCACCCTCACCCACACTAGAGGGACTGCGAGGATGGGGGACCCCATCCCAGGTAAGTACAGGTAAGTGCATTTTGGCCCATATTTATACTTTTTGACGCTAAACTGCGCTAACGCAGTTTAGCGTCAAAAAATTTAGCGCCGTCTAACGCCATTATGAAGCGCCATGCGGGCGCCGTATTTATGGAATGGCGTTAGCCGGCGCTAGCAGACCGGCGCTGCCTGGTGTGCGTGGAAAAAAACCACGTAGACCAGGCAGCGCCGGCGTAGGGGGAAAATGGCGTTAGGGCGTCTTAAAATGGGGCAAGTCAGGTTGAGGCAAAAAAATCGCCTCAACCCGATTTGCGCCATTATTTTCGACGCCCAGACGCCATTTAAATGACTCCTGTCTTAGTAAAGACAGGAGTCATGCCCCCTTGCCCAATGGCCATGCCCAGGGGACTTATGTCCCCTGGGCATGGTCATTGGGCATAGTGGCATGTAGGGGGGCACAAATAAGGCCCCCCTATGCCACCCAAAAAAAAAAAAATATATAACAAATTATACTTACCTGAACTTACCTGAATGTCCCTGGGGTGGGTCCCTCCATCCTTGGGTGTCCTCCTGGGGTGGGCAGGGGTGGCAGGGGTGGTCCCTGGGGGCAGGGGAGGGCACCTGTGGGCTCATTTTGAGCACACAGGCCCCTTAACGCCTACCCTGACCCAGGCGTTAAATAGTGGCGCAAATGCGGGGTTTTTTGACCCGCCACCTCCCGGGCGTGATTTTTGCCCGGGAGTATAAATACGACGCATTTGCGTCGCCGTCATTTTTTTAGACGGGAACGCCTACCTTGCATCTCATTAACGCAAGGAAGGCGTTCACGCAAAAAAATGACGCTATTTGCCCATACTTTGGTGCTAGACGCGTCTAACGCCAAAGTATAAATATGGCGTTAGTTTTGCGCCGAATTTGCGTCGAAAAAAACGACGCTAATTCGGTGCAAACGGAGTATAAATACGGGCCTTTATTTTTGAAAGTGCCATAGGGGGCCCTGAAATGGGCCCCCATATATGGCACCGGGTGCAATGGCCATGCCCAGGGGACCCCTGTCCTCTGTGCTGGCCACTGGGGTGGTGGGCATGACTCCTGCCTTTCCTAAGGCAGGAGTCATGTGGCATGGTAGGTTTAGCACCATAAAATGACGCTAATCTGGTTAGAGTCATTTCTTTTTACTCTAACCTGCCTAAAGCCATTTTTTGGTGCTAAACCCTCTTCTTCTATACTGCCAGCCCCACCGACTAAAGTAATTTTTTTAAACTCTAGCCTACCCTTTGCACCGGCTTGCACCATTCCATAAATATGGTGCCCGGCTGGTGCACAGAAATGGTGCAAGCCGGTGCTCAACTTTTTGGTGCAAAACTGAGTTAGCGCAGTTTTGCAGCAAAAAGTATAAATAAGGGCCAATATTTTGTAAGTTTGCGCCACTTTTGTGTCATAAAATGACGTTAATGCGGTGCAAAAAAAGTTTAAATCAGGGCCTTGGTGCTAGATGGGTCTAGCACCAAAGTATAAATATGGAGTTAGTTTTGCACCGAATTAGAGTAAAAAAAAATGACACTTATTCGGTGCAAACAGAGTATAAATACGCCGCAGAGTATAAATATGCCCCTAAATATGGTGTTAAGGCCATAGAGTCATTTTTTGCATGGGAACGCCTACCTTGCATCTCATTAGGGCAAAGTAGGACTCCACTTTCAAAAAATGACTTTAACTCCATAAATTTGGTGCTAGAGGGGTCTAGCACCAAAGTATAAATATGGAGTTAGTTTTGCACCGAATTAGAGTAAAAACAAATGACACTAATTTGGTGCAAACAGAGTATAAATATGCCCCTAAGTGTGTTTCCATGAATGCGCTAACTACTAAAATCAGCCTAAGCCTGCAACAGGCTACACTGGCTGTGCCTCAATCTGCTCATGCAACCAGCACAGAAAACACGCATCCTACGCAGCTGACTCCAGCTCCCTGCATGCGTGATGAATCATGATGTGCCATCCAATGCCTTAGAGCCTCCTCATGCGGTGAGTTCTTACTCCCAACATGATCAGCCAAAGCATCGCTCGAGCCCCAAATGCGGCGCCCAATGGTATCATGGCCTCCCACTGTAAAATTATACCTAATTATGCTCAAAATGTCATACAAACACACAAACTACTGAAGTCAGGTTAAAAAATGGGAAACAGAGAAATGAATTAATCGATTAAAAGCTTTAGGTATGTAATCTTTTGAATTACATACTCCACAAACGATATCAAATATTTCAAGCTCTCCTCAAACAAGTACTTATTTTCAGGAGCAGCAGCAAAAAGGAAGGATGAGGGTTGGGAATGTTGTGTTTTTATTGTGTTGAAATTCTTCTGTTCTAAATTCAATAAAGGAGCTGCTGTGAGTAGTTGCATTAAAGAATGATGCATATTATTATTTTCCAGGTCTTGCCATCAAATTATCCTTGTATGAATGACAAGTAAATGCACATTAGCACATGTAACATTTTGTTTCTCCATGGCAAACTCATTTTTTTCATTAAATAACTTTCTCTACATACCCATCTTACATGAGTTGTTTCTCATTTACCACCATGCAAAGGATTTGACCCTTGCTTTTGAGAGGAAGTAATTTAGATGTTCAGAAATGAGAGCCTACCTGCAAAAATATGTGAACATCCATAAAATTAGGGGTGTGTAAAAGTGTATCTACTTCTGCCAGGTGGCCATGCAGAAACTCTGAACGACCTAACTCTAACACAAAATCTTTGATTATGACCACACTGACATAGAGGTGGCATTTCTGCTTTTGTAGATGCACCTGACAAATGTAACAATCCACTAAACCTGATTCTGAAAATAAAGATGTAGAATTTCCACCAGGAAAGCGATTTTGCTGAAAAGATTATATTTTTGCACCATCTTTTTGTACTACTAAGGCATGGCAAAGAATCTGTGGTTAAGGCCCCAAGAGTCAGAAATTGGGTTATTTGTTTAGGAGAAGGTGACCCCCACCAACTTAATAAACACAATGCTGTTAGGTCAAAACACATTTCTTATTCTTTTATGATACATTTTATTGATTTTAGTTGAAGGTTTCATCTTAAAGGAAAAACAAAGTAATAACAGTGCAACCATGGCACTTTTCCCCCCTCACCCCAAATACCCCACCATAGGAACTCCTATGGCCAAAGAGTTCATGGCAGTCTGCCTGGATAGGGCCATGTGCAGTCATCTCATGTATGTGCTGATATCTGCCGCTAATATTGTGGGCTGTGATTCCACAATATGTTGCCAATTTCTTACAGATTCTTATGTATTATCTGGGGCTTGCTCTGGCTTCATACACTGACTTTTCTCTACTCATGCACCAGTCAAGTCCTCTCCACCATTCTTCTACAGAGGGAGAGAGTTATTGTTTTTCCATGGGAAAGCCTAGCCACAGCAGTGCTCCTCTATAGCATTCCTCATTGAGGTCCGTGGTGACATTCAGAATGACCAACTTCAGGTTTCTAGATATAATCCACCCCAGCACCAGATCCAAGTTGGGAAATACCTGCTTCAAGTATGATTCAAGCTTGTCACACTCCTATTGGTGTGGAGTAGATTACCATCCTGCCTCATGCACCTAAGGTAGGATAGGGAGGCGATTATCTCCATTTTCCGGAGTTTTTATCTTTTGACATAAATTCTATGAATGTATTTCAGTTGCATGAGGCAGTGTCCCTTCGCTATTGCTGAGTGTCACAGGGAAGCTCTAGCTTCCACCCATTCTTCATAAAAAGAGTACCTAGGCCACGTTCCCAAGCAGAGTAGAGTGCAGTGAAGGTGTGTGATGTATTTGTGAGTGGTACATCTATGTTAATTTGTAGTCGTCAGTTCACTTAAAAGCAGCTTTGCCTCTAGAGGGTTATATTCCTCTATTCCCGAGATCTAGGACATTGTAGTGTGTCGTAATTTAAGAAATTGGATATCACTTAAGTATCTTGCTCTCCATTATGTTTCCCAAGAAGAAAATGCCTGTCATGTCCCATTTTATTAAATCCCTCAATGCCACCATCTATGGCAGTGTCATACCCAACCACAGTGGTGTCTGTCCTGTGAGCTTCTCAACCCACCCCATGTGTTTCAGAGTGGTTTGTGGCCAGAGGTGACCATGCCCTTTCTCCATAAAATAGATAGGGATCTCATGGAACACCCATTTCTTAGAGGCATAGGTGTGGTCGCCTTTGGGTAGTGTAATACCATTCGTTAACGAGCACTAAGTGGGAAGCCTTATGACAGGATTTAATGCAGCTGCAGCAATGCCACCCTCATAGGTGGATTTGAAGCATTCAATTTAGAGATTACTGTAAGCAGGCAGTCTGCTCTAAACACATTTCTGAGAAACTCCCTGCTCAAGCAGCAAACAGTCCTAGAGTAACGTGTGTTAAGTTAAAGCAGTGCCAACAATTGTTTTTTTCACTAACAAGAATTTTAAAGTAAAGGACACAACACATTAAAAATTCCCAAAGCAATTTAAAAAATAAAGAAGAAAATTAATGTAGCAAATATACTCTAAGATCTTTAAAAATAGGTTGCAGGGAACCAAATAAATGAATGTTTGAAATTTTAGGTCACAAACAGCTTGGAAAAAGTAAAGAGTCATTACAAAGATTTTACTTTTGGGACCTATTCACTTTTTTTTAGTGGCTGAACTCCTCTAGTGGGACAAAGCTGGAAGCTGTAGGGGGGCAGGCTCCACGAGGCCATATACCTTTACAGTGAGATCCTGCTGCTGAACACGTTTTTAGCATAGCTAAATGCTCTGTGCTGGATTTTCTTCCCCACCTATCATGCAATCTTCCTATCCAAGCCTCAGCACCCCTTCTCAATCCTCTAAATGTGAAGCAAAAATGAATAAGTCCAACTTTTCTCCACCTGCTAGGAAAGTTCCTTGTGGTTGGTCTTGAACCCCCTAGCTCCTCAGGGCATGTTTCTCTTTCAGTCGGGTTTCTTCTATGACAGGTGGGCTTTCTTGCAGCACAGAGCCCTGATTTCTGTGTCCCTGAATCAAGCAAACAAGATACCCTCCACTTGAACCTTGGAACACATTTCAGTCCCTGGGTGGCAGCAGAAGTTAGGAGTCTTTAAGTGAGCCATCTTCTTCCATTAGGTATAAGGAATCTTCTGTCGGTGGAGCCTTCTTATTCAGGGGGTGTCTTCCCAGATCTACAAATGATCTGAGGGAGGTAGTGGTAGGTTCAAGATATATCCTTTGCTACAGCTAGTGATTGGAATACTCTGCATCACAGTTATAACTATTGTCTCACAGCCTCTGACATCCCTTTGCAACAATCCCTCCTTATCTTCTGTACAATCAGCACCAGGATACCATTGTGGGTGATAGTGCACTTAACAAAAAGACATGACACAAAATAAAATTACTCAGGATCTGCTGTTTCAATATGGCATAACCCATCGGTCACCAGGCCGCTCTTGTTTCTAGTCCTTAGTAACTGCCCTGTCTAGATGAGCTCTCCTCCCACCTGACTGGGTCCAAACTAATTCTCTTTCCCCACTGTAATTGGAGCCTAGCTGTCTAGAAAGGCAGTGTGAAAGAATAGGAGTAATCCTTCTCTGCATTTGCAATACAAAAGAGGTAGAAATAAGGCTCTCTTTTCCTCTGCCAACTGTTCCTGTCCTAGCCCAGATAGTTAGCCTCTGCGACATGGTCAACAGTTAACACACCCTTGACCTACATGGGCTCAAACACAGACTATTGTCTTCTGAGCCTGGGTCATTAACTGTCTAGCCAAGAGTGTGTGTTCTCAATCTCTGAGGTGGGATTAGAGGCAGATCTGGTTTCAAGACAGTTCTGGACCAGGCAGCGTAAAGTGCTTTTTTACAAAGTTACTTTCCCAAATATGTTGTCAAAAATCTGACTTCACCATTAAAGATTTTAATAATTAAGAAAGAAATAACTTTTAAGGACTCTGCCAGCATTTTCACGGGAGGTGATATGAACTTAACTCTGAATCACCCCTGGGCCTATTGAAAATGTAGCCAGATGTGCAGACTGAAATAATCTTTAAAACGTCAATCCCTGTGAGGGTACACTTTTTAAATACAGGGTGTGCCATTGTCTTTTGGACTTACAAAGTACATATTAGGGTTGACATCATTATTTAGAAAAAGCTGTTCCTACATGCAAAATGCATGTTTCCTTGTCATGTGTTACTACAGTGCATTTAAAACAGCCAACCAGAGAACAGTGGTGATCTAAAAGCCATATATTTTTGGCACATTACTGGGTAATGTAAATACACACTGCAACCCACATATGACATTTAACTCCCATTCCATCTGTGCATTTTCTGTGCTGTCTACACTGGCCATTTAGGACAGTTAATTACACAAATTAGGTGAACCAATTTTACTAATCCTATTTTAGGGCCAGAGAACACCGAATAGCAGTGCCATGGTGCACTAAACTCTAATAACAGCAAAAATAGGGTCCCGAAAAAGGTAAAAAAAATATGCAGCGCCTCCACACAGAAAGTGCGTTTTACCACACTATATTCTTCAATACCCATTCACAATGAGAAAGCCTGTCCCTTTTGTGGAATGAATGTTTGCATCAAAGTGCCATGTTCCTGCTGTTATTGTTTTGCTCTACCCTAAAAGGATGTGTAACAACATTCTCTTGCATGTTTGTATTTGCTACTACTTTTTATACTAACTTAGGACGTCTTTTTTTTTATTTTCACATTCATCCCCAAACCATTATAAGGACCACCGAGTGTGATACATATAATTGCTCGTTTATACTAACGTGTACTGGCCACCAATGATAACCAGGAATGGCCTTAGACTTGTAAAGGCTATTTCATTATCTCATAGCTCCATATTTTCTTACTTGTTTCCAGCAGAAATATTTAGACTAATTGTCCCTTATTTTAATGTGTCAGCTATGGTTTGTGCTAACAAAAAACTGTCATACATAGCACAAAGCAAGTGCCAGTGTAAGTCCTGATGCTACCAGAAATAATTTGGTTTCTAGATTGTGTCATTACCCAATCCCAGGGTAAAACAACATAATTTATAAATCAGACTTTTCTCCATGCAGAATGCACTTTCATAACCGTGTCGGAAGTAGGCTCTGGACAACTGGGCACCTTGTATTTAGGGAATATCCTTATATCCTTATTCCACTTCACCTCCAAATGTATTGTTTTCAAGTCAAGTTGTTTCTGCTAAGAGCAGGTAACCTCTTCCTAAATGGGTGTCACATTCAGCACTACACTAGGCACTTCGTAAGATCCTAATGTTATAGTTGTATTGCACACTTTGATGTGGGTACACATCTACTCTGCTGGCTGTTGACAGAAAAGGCGATGTTCACATAAACACTGATTTTAAGCAGAGAAATTGTTTTTGCCTTTAAAAGGTGTTCGGTGGGAACAAGAAAACCACTGTTCCTGACCCACCGGCCCTAGTAAACGCCCTTTCTGCATGTTACATATTTGCAAAAAAATCATTATATGATAAAGAATGTTTCATAAAGTGAATGTCCTGCTTAAGATATAATGGGTTTTTGGTCTAGAAACGTACAGGAAATGTTTTTAGTAACAGGTTATGGGCAAATTAGCGAACATGCCGACTTTTATTTGGCTAATGAATCATCACTAAAAGGACTTGGAATGATGTAGAATAAAACCTTATTCTGTAACATACTATTGAAGTAAAAAGAAAACGTCACACTGATCTCCTTCGTCATCCTGACTAGAAGTTTTAGAACATTTTGTGATCTTGTATTTTTGTAACTTTTCCTGACTCTATATCTATGCAACCACAACACATTTATTTTTCACTTTTTTCTGGCTCCTTTGTATGCTCCCCATGCACATATAGAAACTGCTGTTGCTCATTTATATGAGATATGAGGCTAATCAGAAGGACATAGGAAAAACTGATAATAATTAATTTCCCTTTCGTTTTCTCATGTTGATGCCGCCTGTGGAGTGCGCGTCTTGTTAGAGGAGTCTTAAATGAGTGGTGGATGTGTACCTAGAGCAAGTCTGTGCCAGGGAGCGGTAATGCCAAGGGAAGAAGTAAACAGCAGCTATTAGCAGTATTTCCAGCAACAGAGGCGCTTAAATCTGCACATCATACACACCCAGCCACTGCAGATTTGTTCCTGGCTGCTTAGCTATTTTGCTGTCGGATACAGTTTCCTAGATAATGTGATGCGAATATCCACAGGAGACTGCTGGAAAAATAGGAACCGTAGCTGAGAGACATCTTAATTGGTAGGTACAGAGATGGATGTCCCAGCTATTGACAGAGTCAGTCTTGCTGGTGGCTGGAAGTTTTATCAACTTTACTCATTAACTTGATGATCAAGTTGTAATGGTTGGTTTAACGCAGTAATGCTTTTGTTCTTCATAGAATGAACACCTCTGACTGATGCTCTTTTTGTGCTATTTTTATTTTTATTTCTATTTACGTCTGCAGTGGTTAGAATTAATGTAGCGGAATCGATCCTATACGTCTATAATATAACAAAAACATTCAGGTCAATATCTTTGAAATATTAATTAATTTATGTGTTGGACTTCATTCATGTGCAGTGTCGGCCAGCTACAAGGTGACTATTCTGAGACCATGTAGCAAAGTTCATTTTTATTTGCATTCATACCTTGCCCTGTATGCTAGATCTTTGCATGCATATTTCTTAGTTTTATTGTTCCATGCACACTTCATGTGCGGCCTCGCCCCATGACTGCCATTTTGAGTGCCAATAGCTCTTCTACTTTAATCGGCATAAAAGGGATATTTCGGTGCACTTAATGCTTTGCACATGTTGATTGTGTATACTCCAGAGACAAGCAGATCTTTTTCAGAATCCCAAGAAAGGCAATAGGGCCACAATGACTACTTGCAAGTAAACCTGTTGTCCACTCTTACTGCTTCACTGGGCAGCATCCTAGTATGCCTTGCTTTACAACCCTCAGAAGTCAGTTTGAGCTATTTGACTGCCACAGAAACTGCTTTGTCTTCCTATCAGTGTAAGCTTACTGATGCTCTGGCGAGGCAGTTCAGGGTTGTCAGAAGAGCTACTCAATTTATTCCTTCCCTCTGGGTCAGAATGGGGGACTATGCATGCAAGAGCACAGAATGGCTCAAGGATTACCTGCGGTATTTATACATGTACAATTATATGGAGTATTTTGTGTTCTATGCTCCGATGGTTTCTAATGACTGAGTAAAGCCCTGTTTGATGATGATCAGCTGCAGTCTGTGTTCGATCCCAGAGCCAGGTGATCATTCTGTTGATTGCTTAACTACTGGGGACTGTAAGCAATGTGGAAGACATCTAAATAAAAGGGGGTCTAGAAGTACATATTTAGGATTTACAAGGTGGAAACCATGTTAGGTTATCTCTTGCTTTTCTAGTTTTGAAAAGCTTGTATAAATTAATGGTGCTGTAGGATGTATTGAGAACAACATGACAAATGCACTAGAATGTGGAGAGGAGTCTCCTGAGCACACCATTTGCGATAGGGCATGAATCAGAAGTAGACATGAAAAATCTCCTATTAAAGAGAGGATAGCTAGTTTGTGGAGGCTCTGGCTTGCTCTTAATGTCCCAGGAGCCAGAGATAAATGCAGAAACAATGTGGTTCCACCTTATCCCTGCTATGTTGAGGACAAGAAACACTGCATTTACCACATTTACTCATGCCGGCTACACAAGGGGAAGGAGATGAGAATAATGGAGATGAAGAGAAGTTGCCCCACTACTCTGGAGGCTGCCAATGCTTTAACGTGTCACACCAGTCAACCTTGCATTAAGATTTCTTGTGTTCCATTTTTCTCTGCACAAAATAAAATAAGAACAAGATTATATCTAAGGAGCCATTCAAAAACATACCAAAGTACATTTTCCCGACTGTTAGTTGATGTGTGTGAATTAATGAAAAAAACAAAAACTGAGAAACCACTTTGAGGGAAAGCAAATCATGGAAAACCAATTTTAATGAAAGAATACAAATAATTAGAAAAATAAAGGAAACTTTTTTATTTAAAGGGAAGATACTTTTTAGGAAAAATCCACACTTTAAGTGAACTTAGGTGGAGTGTGGGGTCAGTGAGGGTTTTTTGGTATTAAGGCTGAGTGGTGTTTATCGGTAGTGAGAGTTTTTGCACGGTTCTGAGTTTAGTGGAATTTAACGGTGATAAGGGGTTTCAGGGATGGATGTGGTTTAGGCATCAAAACTGCTTTTTGGGGTCAGGTATGAATGACTATTACTAATTGTCATACAGCCAGGTACAGCACAGAACAACTGGAGGTAAGGGCTTTTAGAATTGAGGGATGGGTGTAGTTTAGGTGTAAAGAGGGTTTTTAGGGTTCAAGAATGGTTGTAGTTTAAGGATCAGGGGTGGGTGTCACTTAGGCATGTTGAGTGTTTTTTAAGGGTCAGGGATGGATAATGTGTAGGGGTACTAAGGGAATCAGCAAATTCCAAGCTTCCAAGGTACTTGTTTGACAATGTAAAATATATAAATTAGAAGTAATATCCTCTGCAGTAGAGCCCTGAAAAAAAAAAAACAATAAAAATATCTCTTAGAGCAAGACCTGTAACCATTATATTTACGTATTAGAAATAAGCATTCAAAAGGCAAATTGTGGGGAAAAAAAATACATTCTATGAATTAGTTTCTATGAAATGGTAAGTGCCATTCATCCTGAAAATTCCAATTAATTAGTTTAAGTGAAATAGTTTCTCAGTAATGGTATTCCATGAAATTGTTTTTTCTGAGGAATCACATATAATCCTGTTAGTACCTTAACAATCTCTGATTCAGGATTTTTCAGAGCTGTGATCACTTATCTTTTCAAAGCCTAGTTAGTGGCTTTTTCATTGGAGTGCTATTTTATTTTTCTTCTGCACCAAAGAACAATACAAATTCATAGTTTTTTTCTTCATTCACCCTTCAGGAGTCTTTCTCTTTCTCTTGAAACACATATATTCTTTTTCCAGAAAAGATTCCCTTCAACTAAGAAGACATTTTCAGGATTCTCAGCTTCCTAAACTGATCTCTAAGAAACACTTTTGCAATTATCTTTAAAACTCGAAATTTCTGTTGCAGTTAGATTCTCAGAAATGATAGACTTTACTTGAAGTAGTCAGAATTCCCTCACTTGAACCAGTAAATACAAACTAGACTTTTGAGGTCATAACTGGAGTGTGAAAGATGGTCTTAAGGAAGCTTATCCTAATGTTCCAGAAGCTTGGCTACATACGCATTGAGCAAGGCTATCTCCTGCAACGAGGCTGAGCAAGACTGAACATTCCTCAAGGCCTTAAGTGCGCTCCTCATAGAACTGTGTCCAAAATAGCAGCCAATTCATGCAGGAACTGGTAACCTCTTGCAAGATTTGCCATAATTATAATTATGGGTTTACTGTAAGCTTCAAGGAGAGCAAAATATTGACCTTTTTGGGAAGGTCACGGCCAATGTTAACTAACAGATAAGATCACACTATACAGCACAGTCCTGGGTCTCAAGTGAGATTACAAGGCCCCCTTCCCCTAATAATAATTGTCTGGTCCCCGGGGATAAAATCTCCCATGGCCTGGCCAATTATATACAGAACAAAATATATACAATCAAGTAAAATATGCATACTGGAGCTTTTTGAGTTTAACCCTCATTTGAAGAGATTTTCTACATCCATGATTCTCTCAGTATCCGGGAGATAGCAAAACCAAGGAAACCCAGAACTTCAAGATCTCTGTTCGCCGTATTGGGTATGGGAGTTCTGAGAGAAACATGGAACGTTTTTAACTTCCTGCCAAGAATTACATAGATACAATGTTGAGAACTTTGTCTTAAGGTAGCTTAAGTCCTTAATTCTTAACTCTATTGCAGCCTTTTCCTTTAGCTCCTTTTTGTTGTAGTTATTTACTTCACAATAATAACATTGTTTAAACCATGTCTTTTAGCCTGCACCTAGTGTCTCTTGTGTAGCGGGATTCACTGCTGCAGATTCCTTTCAATCTATACTTTGTCTATTGAGGATGCTAGCAATCTTTGCCAAAACTGTGTAGTTATATTAGGTGAAATATTATTTCAAGAGGTTAAACCAAGTTCCGCATGAATGGCTTGTGTTATCTAGGGCAGAGGAAGACCAGAGATTTTTTAAACATCTGGCTTCCATTTTATTCCAGTCGTACCACAGAGCAAGACATTTCGTACCATAGAGCATTTGGGGGTGCTACAAAGTTTTGGGCCAACAAATTCTATCTTAAACGTCTTTAAACCCCCACATATGTACACGAACTAGGTCTGAGGGAGTCTAAATTAAATTTCCATTGCAGATTGTTTGAAAACATTATGCCCAGGTATATGAATGTCTCTTCTACTAAAATATCTCCAATATGCCATTTATATGTTTTCGTTTTCCTCCCCATTAGTAATATTTTTGTTTTATCTCTGTTTAGTATCAAATCATTGATTTACATTTAATAATAAAAGCTTGCAGTTTCTTTTGCAAACCCACCTGAGTTACATCTAGAATAACTAGGTCATCAGCATATAGTAAGCATGGGATGTGACGTCAACCCATCTTTGGAGAAAAAGAATGTGTACTATTGAAATAAGCAGACAAATAGGCCAAAAAAAGGAAAAAGAAAAACAACATAGGAGTTAACACACATCCCTGCCAAAGCCTGTTTGAAATAGGGATTTTCTGTGAAAGGGTCCCATTAATGTCTAACCCCACTTTTGCCCAAGAATCACCATTTAATACTTTTAATACAGCGAAAAGACACTTAGAAATGCCTATCCTATCAGTTTTTGACAAAGCTGGTTCCTAAAAACTAGGTCAACATTTTTGTGAAAATCAACAAAATAACAAAACAGGTTATCTATCTCTTGTTTCTATTGCTTTTTGACTCATAGCCCAAAGACTGAAACAATGGTTATTTGTGGAGTGCTCGCCCTTAAAATCCATCTTGTGTTTAATTGGGATTAAGCTATTATCCTCAATCCAGTCCTTCAGGTAGAGGAGAATTTGTTTAGCAAATATGTTGGCCCCTACACCAATTAAACTGATCTGAAAATAGTTTTTGTGGTCATTTGCATCCTTTCTTAAAAAAATTGGCTTCATTATAGCACATTCCCGTCTCTCTGGAGATTACCCCTTTTTCAGAAATCCATCAAAGACGAAACTAGAGAAGTTGGTCTACCAGTCTGGATTGGACTGAAATATAATTGCTGGAACATAGTCTGTGCCCGCAGCTGAAGTAAGATTTATAACTACTGTCGACTTTTTCGTTGCAGACAGGGAAGTGAAATATAAAAGATTGTCATCTGGGTCAACCCATTCTCCAAAATCTATCTCACATTTAACCATTCATGACTTCAGCCAATAGTCATCCCAGGGTTCCTCCAAAATATTAAAACTCAAAAAATAATGTATTTCTTCCTTCCTTCACCAACTCCCAAAATGTCTGTGTCCTTTGATGCTATTACAAGCATCCGATCCTAATTCATTCAATATTACTCCTACTTCCGACCTTTAATTAATTTAGCATACTCTGCTTTTGTTTTTTTACTAAATTCTTCCTTTTTTAATAATTTTCTGCCCCCTTATATTTCCTTAGTTTTCTTATTTTATTTTTCCCTTTTGAGGCACTGCAAGTCAAACCAACCAGAACACAGCATCTTATTATTAAAGGCTTGTGGATACTACAACATCCTCCTTAGGGAGACCACCAGGCATTCAGCCACCTTGCTTATTGCCGAATTATGCAGTATATCTTTATTTGCAGCCTTAGAATGTCCAAGATCAATAGACAATTGTAAATTACGAAATAAAGCAAGTTCAGCTTATTTATATGGGTAGTAAACCTTCTTGGTTACTCAATTCACAAAGGCAACACTTGATCCCTATTCAAGATCCCTAGTTGCATCCTAGTGTTCACGGGGAAATGGTCACTCCCTTTTACCTTAAAAATCTGAAAATGATTGCAAAGATTGTAAATCTGTGCCTGAATGAAAACATAATCAATGGGTGTTTGCAAATTGCATGAGAGAGAGGTTTTACTAGCCTGTGTATCAGCTGGAGATCTCTTATACTAAACCCTAAACATGCAAGACATTGTTGCATCTTTTTTGCCACATTCCATGAAGGACAGTTTGAAACATTAGCCAAGGGAATATTGTACACTCCAGCATATCTGCCTGATCAGTAACTTTCTGAGCTGGATTTAGATGCATATTGGATTTTCCCATGATCATAACCAAAGATTGTTTACTAATCACACAGAGATGACTGCACTCTTCCGAAAACCGAGTTACATACTTCATGCTTGTTTGCTTCCCATCCCAGTCAACATAAACATTTATTACTAGCAGTTGATCATGGTTTACAATATTAGCATAAAGATATATCATCATCACTTGCAGCCATTCCCATTTAGTGTTTACCCTGGTAATTTGTTTGTTTATTTTTGTGGATACCAAAGTTAGTAGCCCCCATCCCCCCGTCTGTCACCCTGGGTACTTATGACGAGCGTCACAAACCTTCTGCAAAAAACATTGAATAGAGAAATATATCCAGATAGCACATTATTCTATTTTTTGTAACATTTTGTTCCAGCTGTCCTTATCCATCAGTCTTCGAAGACCATGCATATTCTATGATATAGTCTTTAGGCTATCTGGCAGGCACCGTCACTAATTCCTGAAATATGAAGTGTCTTCTACACACTGACATTCTATGGAAAAGAATATGTTCCTCAGTCTAATATTGCAAACTGGACTTTTACTCATTCTCTGTGGAATACTAAATTACACTACCTTTGTGGGGATCTACCATCTTTCGTTGGGCAACACTCAGGATGCTCATTCATGGTGTGTTAAAACGAACCCTACCTAACCCAGCATGATGGCTAAGAAAGGCAATCCCATCATCTGAACTTATTTTCTCTCTTACCACTATCTTGATGACCTGTGCATTTAATTCCAACTCGGAATCCAATATCAAGCTTAGGATCATTTTGTAATAGAAAACTACTTTAGATATCGCTGTTTCATATTATTTGAAGCGAGGACAATTTTTAAAAGTCTGCAGGAGATTTGATCTAGTAAGCAGTTTTAATTCATTATTTGTCTTCCCCTTTTGAAGTATATCAAAGAATGGTGCAGGGTCACTACTACTACATTTTGGAGTATCTGTCCTAAGCATTTTGTTTGGTATCACTGGCCTCTGTAACTGAGTTAAGAGGGCTCTCTAATGTTTTTAATTTACAGTAGAGTGGCTCTCACATTTATTCCCTACATGCCTGACAAAATCCTTTTTGTTTTTTTCATACACTTATTCGAGTTTACAATCAGCTGGCTAGTAGATGTACTTTTATCTATCTTTGTTTTTTGATCTCTTCGTGTTTTCCTCTCGCCCTTCTTTCCCAAATCTTTTGAGTTTAACTTGGCACATGCCCTATATCTTCCTTAGCCTACCTTCCTCGTATTCTGCTTATGCTTATTTCTAGAAACTCAGATTCCATACGTTGTATATCTAGGGTAAAAGATAGAACCCCCAATTCTCTTCACCAGCATAGGTCTCGTAGATATAAACATCAAGGTCTGACTAACTGAGTCTAACACATCTGCCTCTTCTCTATTTCTGTGGTGGCCACTGTAACTGGCATAACCATTGCTCACATGCTTTAATTTATTGCCTGCATGTCTTTTGCTGTGGAATTTAGAAGTAAGGTTTGTGATTTTGTCACCTCATTGTTCACAACCATTGCTTCCAATATACCATGTAATGCCTAAGCAATTGACGTCAAGTAACATTGGAGAAGATAAGCCTATAGTAATCAGTCTTTGTTGAGGGGTAATGACATCCATTTTTTAATTTTTATACATGTTCCATTGCCCCATTGCCATTAAAAGTCGAGGGAAAGGCCTTATCCCTCATCTATTGTAGTAGCACAAGGTAATATGCTATTAGGTGTAAAGATACCACCTTCTCAAGCATTGACTGTGATCCCTGCTAAATAAGGCGTGTTCTGTAAGGCTAACGAAGGATCGTCTGGGTGATGGGAATAGAACAAACAAGGGCAAGGAGACAAGCATGATTGCGGGAATACTGCCTTAGGACCAGCGGAAGAAGCCAATAGACTGTTGGCTTCAATTGTGTTCTGTTCTGATAAGCTTCCCTGGTCGGTTTTTCCATAAAATGTTTCCCCATAAACTCCTTTATTGATTTAGTGTGATTTACACTCAGTGAGGGTTCATGAGTGTTCAAAGTACTTTCAACTGAGGAAACCACTGGGTTGTCTCTTGAGAGCTCCCCTGACTTTTCCTTTCTTAGGATCCTTCCCCTCTCTTCATGATTTCTTTTCCTCCTCATGTTAACATTCACAGTCTTTTCCTCAATGCCCCTGGCCCTCTTCCTTAGATTGGACATATGAAGCGGGATACAAGAACTATAGTTAAAGAGGTATCAAAAACACTTATCCCCTCCCTCCAGTCAATATGCTGCCTCCACCCTCTAAATATAGTGGCTGAATTAATGTTAATTTATTTTTTGCAGGGTGGATTCCTTACAAAAGTCTTGTGCTATAGCTCAACCTCACTGCTGCACGCCCACCTTCCCACCTCCATAGGGGGATGGGAACAATCGGAGGTAGGCTGATTATCACAACACTGCACAGAGCAATCAGGGAGCAGACAACCAGTCATACTAAAGCACAATAAAAAGATGGCAAATGCCAGAAATTCTGTGGAAGCCCAGGAGCCTTGAGCACCCCAAGGGCAGCCTCAGAGGCCTCTGAGGTATAAGGTCAACTGTCCACACATCTGCCGAAACAGTCGAACTCTGTGTCTTTAGCACACTGCAGTCTGTAGATAATTAGCTATTTATCCCAGCAGCCCAATGAGTGAAGATCAGCTAAAATGTAAGCAGTCAGGCTGGTACAAGCACGCCAGTTGTGCAGCACGGAGTGCTATGTGCGTCTGCACGTAAGCGTCTCAGTCATCAATAGACAGAGTAATAAGTCAAATGCAAGCAATGCAAACATACATTGGTGAACTGCCGCATTCATAAAGGCACTGTGCCTTAGCAATTAGGGCAAATTCTTTTTAATTTACTGTCATAACAACATGTTGTTGGAGTTACATTTTTGTTAATGAAGTAATATTATGCATATACGTCTGTCTATCTATCTATCTATCTATCTATCTATCTATCTATCTATCTATCTATCTATCTATCTATCCAGGGATTTGTAGAGTGCAACATTTACTGTACCAGAGGGACCAAAACAAAAATGCTAGCTTCTCCCATCTAAAAAAGGCCAAAAGTAACAATAGATCTACTGTTACATGACCAAAGTAAGCAAGTTCCATCAAAGTTGCTACTATGGCAGGGTCCACTGAGCCTCCTCTAGACTGTTGTGGGAAGGATCCTCTGTGAGGAGAACCCACATTTGCTATGTTTACTGACATATTTGAGGCAATAACGGCTATTTTGAAGAACATTGATTGCTCACTAAAACCTTTGATTAACCAAGGGCCTAGCAACATGACAACGAAGATTATAGCTTCTACCTCAGACATGTTGGAATCAGCCATGACCAGCCTAACAATCACTAAGGAGATGGTCAATGGGATAGTGTTATGCTATTAATTGTGTTTGACCAATGACTTTGTGTTTCACCACTGCGCATATTAGTTGCGCAATATAGCACATTACATGTTGTATTCAGTTTAGCTGCCTATTGGCTTTAACATGGCATTAGACATTACATTTGGTATGTAGGTCAGCTGCCTATTGGCTTTAACATGCCATTAGACATTACATTTGGTATTTAGGTTAGCTGCCTATTGGCTTTAATGTGGAGTTAGACATTACATTTGGTATTTAGGTTAGCTGCCTATTGGCTTTAACGTGGAGGTAGACATTGCAGTTGAGACATTGCAGATGAGCTGTGTTTTTCCAAGCTGTGTTTTTCCACATGATAGACAAAGCTGTGTTTTTCACACCAAACCCTAGCTGATAAGAGAGCGTAGATTTTGTGTTTACCTCTCAATCCAGTCTGGGAACAAGTGAATTCTAGAGAATTGGCCACTCTCCAAGTTTATTCGGTTCTCACACTGAGTTTGCTTTTAACGATGGCCCTGGGCAACAGCGAGGGGGAGAAATATCTTGACTTCAGACAGGAACAGACGTCAGTTGCCTGTCTCCCGTTTGGGTATAAAATCTCTTTCTCGCAGTTGAACCGGAGTCATCAACTTGCAGGCCACAGAAAGATGAAGCAGAGTGATAGGCCCTACGGTGATGCAATTTTGACTTTTATGCTTTGCTTTGAAGTTATGCTATAATATAATCATATTTGCAGTGTACATTACGACTGAGAAGTACTTTGATATATTTTGCTTTCATTGCTGTGACTACTTTTAAACGTGTGCTTCCAACCTACTAATTTCGTCTTTCAGGAACCTCGTGGTGAAGTAATAATAACAATAAATGTCTTCTTTAAACTAAGAAGTGCATTCCAGAGAAGTTTTGTAAGCTCGGTCATAAGATAAGAGAAGGAAAGCAAAACAGATAGTGTTAGAAATGGGGTCTCTAGTTGGCAGTTGGTTTGCACCCTACTCAAGTAGGAGCCCTCACTCATGTCAGGATAAGAGAGATACCCGCTCAGATAGCCCCTGTTCACCCCCTTGGTAGCTTGGCATGAGCAGTCAGGCTTATCTCAGAAGCAATGTGTAAAACATTTGCACATAACGCACAGTAACATAGTGAAAACAATACAAAAGGACACCACACCAGTTTTAGAAAAAAAAACAAGACCATATGCGATAAAAATCCAACAAACAGTAATAAAAATATGAATTCTGCAAGAATTACTTAAAAGTACAGTTCCTTAAAGTCGATAGCTCCACCTGGGGCTATCACAGCATCGTGATCAACAAAACCAACAGTTCAGGCCGGCTGCGGTGTCGCGGGCCAGCTACGGTGTTGGGAAGACCCGCAAACCGTACCTTTGGAATTGCAGGGTGTGGTGATCCTCGTGATGAGATCCGGAGCGTGGCGTCGCAGTGTCAGTTCCGAAGGTCAGTGCGGGGGTCGCCGGGTCCTTGAAGTCACACATGTGGATAGAAATCCGGGTAGATGACGTCATCAGCGCTGGTGTGGGACAATGCGTCGTGTGGTGCCCACAGGTCACGATGCAGGCAGTGGCTCAGTGATGGTGGCGTCGGTGAGACCAGGGCTGCGGTGTGAAGCGGGGTGGTACGACGTGTGGTGTCACTAGGTTACGGTGCAGACAGCGCCATCACCGTTGCTGAAGCGCTGTCGGTAGGCCCAAGCTGGCAGTGCAGGGCAGGACGGTGCTTCTTATCCCTTACGAGCGGTATCCATAGGCCACGGTGCAGACAGGGACGTCTGTTGATGACACTTGAGTCGATGGTGCTGGCGTCGGTGGACCCGGGCTGTGGTGTGGGATGGAACGGTGCTTCATGTACCTCACGAGTAGTGTTCACAGGCCCCTGTGCAGGCAACGGCGTCAGTGTCTTCATCAGGGATGCCCAGGCTGCAGTGTGAGCAAAGTGATGCCAGAGTGCGGGCCCACAGGTCACTGTGCAAGCTGCGGCTTGGTGACGGCATCAGATGGCGGCGTTGGTGAGACCAGGGTTGAAGTGCAAAGCAGGGCGGTGCAACTCTGTGCAGCGTCAGTAGGTCACAGTGCAGGCCAGCAGTGGTTTTTCTTCTTGAACAGCATATAACACATAGTTGCCAGTGCTGTAGGCAGATGAAATTGGAGTCTTTGATATCCCTGAGACTTTCAACAGGAGGCAAGCTCTACTCCAAGCCCTTTGAGAACTTTCTCAAGCAGGATACACAGCAAAGTTCACCCTTTGCTCTCTATTGAAGCAGAAACAGCAACTGCAGGCCAACCCAGCAAAGCAACACAGCAAAGGGGCAGTACTCCTCCTCCAGCTCTTCTGCTTTTCTGCTTGGCAGAGGTTCCTCTTGATTCCGGAAAGATTCTAAAAGTCTGGGGTTTGGGGTCCACTACTTATACCCCTTTCTGCCTTTGAAGTTAGCAAACTTCAAAGGGAAGTCTCTCTTGTTTGCAAGATCCTGCCTTGCCCAGGCTAGGCCCCAGACACACACCAGGAGGTTGGAGACTGCATTGTGTGAGGGCAGGCACAGTCCTTATAGATGTAAATGACCACTCCTCCCACACTCTAGTTCAGAAGGCTCATCAGGATATGAAGGCTACACCCCAGCTCCCTTTGGGTCACTGTCTAGAGGAGAGGTGTAAACAGCCCAAGTGTCAAACTGACCCAGACAGGGAATCCACAAACAGGCAGACTCACAGAATGGTTTTAGCAAGAAAATACCTACTTTCTAAAAGTGGCATTTTCAAACCAAAAATCTAAAAAACAATTTCACTAAAAGATGTATTTTTAATTTGTGAGTTCAGAGACCTCAAACTCTATATTTCTATCTGGTCTCATAGGGAATCTGCACTTTAAAGTTATTTAAAGGCAGCCCCCATGTTAACCTATGAGAGAGATAGGCCTTGCAACAGTGAAGACTACATTTAGCAGTATTTCACTGTTAGGACATATAAAACACATCAGTACAGGTCCCACCCTTAAGATACACTGTACCCTGCCCTTGGGGCTACCTAGGGCATACCTTAGGGGTGCCTTATATGTAGTTAAAGGGAAGGTTTTGGCCTGGCAATTGGGTACACTTGCCAGGTTGAATTGGCAGTTTAAAACTGCACACACAGACACTGCAGGGGCAGGTCTGAGACCTGTTTCCAGGGCTACTTATGTGGGAGGCACAATCCGTGCTGCAGGCCCACTAGTAGCATTTGATTTACAGGCCCTGGGTACCGCTAGTGCACTCTAATAGGGCCATACCAGTAAATCATATCTGGCAATCATGGATGAACCAATCAACAGTACAATTTATATAGGGCGTACTTGCACTTTAGCACTAATTAGCAGTGGTAGAGTGTGCAGAGACAATAAACCAGCAAAAACAGAGCCCAGTATACCATAAAAACAGGTGGTTAGAAGGCAAAAAGACAGGATAGACATGCCAAAAAGCTGCCAGGTCTAACAAATAGCAAAACACACTTGAGACCTTTCAATTCGGACCTGCTAAGTATGGATACATCTACTACTCTAGCAGCAGTTCATATGAGACGTGCTTACTGATGATACAGATTATAATAAGCGGGCATCCATAGTGGTCATCAAACTCAAAAAGAGCTCTTCTGCTATGATCTGAAGACACCCCACTAGCGATAGTTTTAAAAATTGTTTCACCTTTAAACCCTGATCACCACAAGGATTACTATCAGTTAAAAAAACCGTTAGTGCAGTCGCTGGCAAAATCTTACGACATGTATAGCTGTGAAATCCTTTATGAAAATGTAATCAATGTTCAACAGGTGTACTATGTTAGATTACAACAAAAAAATGGTCCAGGGGACTGCATTATTATTAATTTTAGCAACAAATATGTGGCTGGGTCCTTACTGGAAAGAATTTTTTCAGCCCACTCCCCTCTAGGGAGCATCATGGCGGTACATTTGGGCTATTTTTACAAACCTGGCGCTGCAAGAATATGCTCATTTTCTATCCACGAGTTCTCTACCCATAAACCATATGAGATACCAATTTATAATCATTTTACGACCCTGGAACAAGTTGATTGACTGCCCTATTCAGGGACAGTCACGATTCATGGCCTACAAACTGAACAATTCAAGGGTATGAACTTAAAACACATTATTGAAGGACGGTCACCATTTGGGGTAAATTAAGAAGTTGCAAATAGGGGTGGGGGAGGCTGGCTTACAGCCGATAGGAGAGGCTGCCTTTCTGTCAGCCTCCTGCCAGGGACTCCCATCCTATAGCCATCCTGAAATAAGAATGGTAACCCTGGTCCCCCATAAGAGTACTGGCATCCCAGGACAGGGGTCGCAGGTGATAAGGTACCCTATGCCTGCTGCACTACGACCAGAAAGAGAATAATCCTCCTGCAATCCGCAGCTGTGCCAAAGCAAGATGGCGGCCACAGCGGAATAGAGATGCCCCAACAGGCCCACAGATAGAAAGATGCCTGGGTGACTGCATCAGAGGGCCCCAGACCACCAGATCCTGACACAGGACCACACTAATTTAACAAATGCTTGACTGGAAGTCAAGGCTGATTTGTGCCTGATTATCGAGAGGGGTGCACCTGACCCAGAGGTAACGTCTGACGAGCCCATGTGGCAGGCTGAGGGGGCGGCACATATGAGTCCCAAGTGAAGCCGTGGACATACAGGATAGCGATGCAAAGAAAGCGACCGTGCTGACCATAAGATGGCAGCAGTGACCGAATAGCGCCGCCGCAGCAGGCAGAGGATAGAGTCAGGCTGCAATATTTATCTGGTCAAGAGCACAACAGTGCGGAGAGACCCATTGCAACCAAATAAAAGGAGGGGTGCGATAGTGCAGAGGAATACGGCTGAGGAGCACTCGAGGCAGATGTGGGGAGAGACCGGTATGAGACCCACTTGGAGCCAAGGCTGAAGGAGACTGGAATGCGGAGAACACAACCACTTTGGCTCCGATCAGCTCAACCACAGCACATCCACACTGGGGACAGACTTGGCGCTGCAGCTCAGCCCATCGCAGAGATTGACCCCTGCAGCACTAGGCCAGCACCAAAGCATCTAACTTAGATACTCCCAGGTAGCACTAAATGATAAGAGAGCAGAGCCCTGACAAATACTGAAAAGTGCCCATAGTACAACACATGACTGGAGGACCAATCCCCCACCACCCAAAGTCCTCCGTCAATTCCGCTAGCATCAGCCACTTACTCACCGGGAGGAGAAATTTGGACTTACAGACAGCAGCGAGACAAGGTGACATTGAGGGGAGAGAGTACCTGCATTGCTCCCCTACGGGGACGTTAGCAGATGGAAGTCCCGAAGTGGGGTGGGAATACTGGGCATGACCGACCAACCCCCCTCACAGTTAATACAGAGCGGTCCCCAATGGCCACAGTGAGGTGAGGAAGAGAAGGGGGGATACCGTCCCACAGAACGGCAGTCCCATCCACATGCTACGTACCAACACCCAGCTTCAGCATGCCACCATAGACCGACCACTGCATCTGGTGGGACCACGTACTTGCCCAGCCAGACTGAGAGAGGAGTCCACCCAATAAAAGAACACAGAACTCGAGAGCTCAGGGGGCCCCTGGCTTCTTGTAGACACACATAATGGGGGAAAGTAGGCCATAGGAGAGATCCCGAGACACAGGAGGAGGTCATGGAGGCCCGCCCCCCCGGTGCCGCTTCAGAAGGACACATGGCTGCACGCTAAGGAGCAGGCTTGTAACACTACCCTCAAAGACATCCTTCAGGCCATAACTGCCTCCCCCGAAGCACTGGAGAGCCAAATTGACTCACTGGCGACAGACATTATCATACTGAGAGATGACCACTTAGCGCAAAGGGTCTCCACAATGGAGAAAAGTATCACAGAGGTCATACCGACTCTATCTGACACAACTGAAAAATTGCACACACTAGAATGGAAAATACATAGATTGAAACTGAGAACAGAAGACACTGAAAGTAGATAGAGGCACAATAACATCCAAATACTATGCCTACCAGAATAAATAGAAGGGAAGAATATGGTGGACTATCTTGAACGGTGGCTCAGAGAAGAACTGGCAGGAGATGACCTATCTCCATTCTTCTACCTTGAAAGAGTGCTTAGAGTTCCATCACACTCTCCTCCACTGGGGACCCCCCCACCCCAAGACCGGTCACAGGATCGCTTTTGCATTACAAGGACAGAGGCTACATCCTAGGAGAAATGAGGAAAAAAGGAGACTGTATAGTGGACAACAGTGTAGTTCAACTGTTCCCAGGCTTCTCGCCTGAAGTGCAAAAACAGATGTCCATCTTCAGAGAAGCCAAGGCAAAGCTGAGACAAATGGGGATCCTGTGTAGCATGATGTTTCCAGCTCGCCTCAGAGTGATTGACAGAGGGGAACCCAATTTTTCCACACTCCAGAGGCACTATGGCAATGGCTGGACACCCATATATCTGATAAGACAGGTTCACACCTACACAGAAGATCTGATTGCAACCCCAAAAAAACAAGACCTTAACCTAAAAGTAAGCAAACTGGCCCTCCAAGGCAGGAACTCTGCAAGAGCGTCAGATGGTAATGGAGGCAGTGGCTTCATTAAGTGGTGGTTAACCGAGCCCAGCCCCAACAGTTGAGGATGAAGAAGAAGGTGACAAATCGGGGTCTGATCAAGACAACCTACAGTATGCACACATCGGAGGACGTCATGCCAGTAGTGACACCTGGGAGGTCGGATAGCATTATATGACTCCTGATCCCTGGATGGCGGGCATTTCTTGGACTCGAACACCTGAACATAGCCATGACCTTTGGAGTATTCTCAGGTCCTAGTAGGGGTGCACCGCTGGGACCCAAAGACACAGCCCCTACAGGGACAAGCAATGGCTAACAGATCGTAAAAATGGGTCGACGGGACCGGCGGGGGGGATGTTACGGATATCCACCTACTTGAACGGGGGGCCCGCTGCTGCTTTAGTGGAGCTAGTTGATAAATAACTGTTTGGATGAGGGATTTTAGATTCCTTGTCTTGGGGAAGGGGAGTTGGGTAATTTATAATTGGGTTGTTTATACTGGGGACCTTGAGTCACACACTGACGAGCTACAGTACTTAAATATGATGTAGTTTGCTGGTCGCATGGGGAGGGTTGATGGGAAGGGGGAAGAGGGGAAGTAGTGGGGAAAAAAGCGGAAGGAGCATGGCTAGACTTGACACTTACAAGTTTATATCATGAATCATTCGGGGAATGCACACAATGGCAATAAGGTATACAGTATTTTCCTACTTACAAAGGAGAGGAGTACACATAGCAATGCTCCAGGAATCCCATCTAACAGCAACTGAGGGGAGGGTACTACAGAGACGATGGAAAGGTCAATCATGTTTCACAACTTATTCAGCTTATGCCAGAGGGACACTAATTTGGATACGGGTGGGGGTCCCCTTTCAGCACACAGAAAGTCTCATTGACCCAGATGGGAGATACTTTGCTGTGAGGAGAAGATTGGAGGGACAATACTTGCTTCTAATTAATGCTTATGCACCTAATACAGAACCAGGGGCTTTCTTTAGAAGACTTGCAGAGCGTTTGGCCCCATAGCTCACATAGTCAACAGTGATGGGAGGCGACTTTAATTGCATAGCTTAGCCACAGGTAGACTGTTCCCACCCTCCATTGCATGATTCCCCAGTAACTAGGGTAGCTTGGCAATTCACAGCTTGACAGGCACAGTGGGGGTTGATTGATGCATAGCGTAGGCTATACCTGAATATGCACGATTACTCATATTTTTCCCCCTTACATGACCTACATTCATGCCTAGACACCATCCTCTGCACCCCAGATATGATTGCCCTCGTACACGATGTGGAATATCAAGCCTGCACCATTTCGAATCAAATGGGGCTGCACCAGCACAGGCATCCCCACATGGAAACTAAAGCATGAATCCCTGGAGGATTCGCACTACCAATCTGCAGTGAGGCAACATATTGACAACTTTTTATTTTTTTACTTACAAACACAGACACAGCTAGTAACTCACTAATAGAGTGGGATTCCTTTCTAATTTGTGCTAAGAGGGAGGTCCATAGCAGAGTCAGTGGGGATGCAGTGAACACTGCTGAAAGAAACCCTAGAGGTGGAAGATGAGTTGAGGGAAGAAGAGAAAAATTTCCCAGGGCACCTAGAACTCCAACAAAAACTATTAGAGCTGAAAGAAATGGTAACTGATCATATAGAACGTTTCTGCTGCTTTGACTGCAAGTCATACATGTCCTGTTCTCATACCGAGAGAGATAAAACAGGGACACTTGATTAGCGTCACCAACTCCAAGGGGCTCCATTATAGTGGAGATGCAGACAGTGGAGGGGAATAGCTTATACAGGCAAGAAGAAATTAACACATACGTTATGCAATATTATGAACAACTATATAAAAAGTAGTACCCCCTATGATGTAGAGGCCACCTGGGTGTACTTGGACCCCTTACCAATTTCAACACTCATGTGGGAAGAAGCAGAGACACCAGAAGGGGATATTACCGTTCAAGAAATTACAGGTGCAATCAAAGGTCTAGCCAAGGGTAAGACACCAGGAACGGATGGGTTCCCGTATAGTTCTATGCAACATATACTGACCAATTAGCTTGGAAACCGGTTGCGCCGTACAAAGCCGAAACTAAAGAGGAAATGCACTCTACTGTGGCCAGGAAAGCACTAACTATACCTTTACTAAAGCCTGATAAACCACCAACTGACTGTGGAGAATATAGGCCATTATCCATGCTGAATCTGGATTTCAAGATCCTTAGTAAAATATTGGCAATGCGGCTCCTCCCACACATGAAATTGATTTACCCTGACCAGACGGGATTCATCCCAGGCTGTAATACGGTTACAAATGTTTGCTGTTTACTGGCTATTATGTGTGGCCCCCTCATAGGATAAAAACACAGCAGGAGTACTGAGAGTAGACATGGAGAAGGCTTTCAATAGCCTGGAATGGAGCTTCCTTTACAAAGTAATGTACAGAATGGGACTCAGCGCAGATTATATAACACGGGTTCAATTGCTTTATACTACCGCTATGGCCAGAGTCCCTACTGGCCGCCTGCAGTTTGCTCTGGCCATGGAAATGTTAGCTAACATGCACGTGGGGGTCAGACATATGAAGGAATACAAATGGGACACACACACCATCACACAGCTCTATATGCAGACAAATTGATTATCCTCCTGGGTAACATGCAGAAAGACCTAAAGGGAGCTCAACATATGTTATCTGAGTTCAAAGGACTCTCGGGTACAAACGTGAACTGGCAAAAATCCTGACTCTTCCCCAGGACACTAGACCGCGAACCACCTGCTGACTTGGTGGTATGGATCTGGGAACCACGCTGCCTCTCATATCTGGGTACTAAAATATACCATGATGGGATACATATACTGGACAGGAATGTGGGACAAGCAATTCATTCCACACGCACAGACATGGCCTATTGGCAGGCGTTGCCTCTGTCTTTGGCCAGCAGGGTGGCTCTTCTCAAAATGATAATCTTACCACCCTTGCTATATTATTTCACAGTCCTCCCAGTGTGGAAACCCTGATCTATCTTTAAGGACTTCGATACACTATTAATGACTTTCCTCTGGTGAACAGGCAGAAGAAGAGTGGCTCCGACCAAATTGCAGAGACAATCAAAGGACCGTGGACTGGCAGTATCAGAACTGGAATCTTATTATATTGCAGTACAACTCCAGTGGTTCACCCAATGGCTGTTGAGTAGGCAAACCCCAGAAGGGTTAGTGAGGCCCTTCACCCCATCATTAACTAGGCTGACAGAAGTCTTGCTGAAAGTATATAAATAACAGTTTGAGGACTCTGCAGAATTAAAGGTGGTCATGCAGTGCTGGGCAAGATACCTGGGCAAAACCAAAACAAAAATGCTATATTCCCCTGACGTTCCCTTATCATTTTTGCACATACTACCACATAGAGATGCCTGGGAGGGCTGAGACACCTGGGTTGAAGCTGGGGCGATGACGATCAGCCGTTTTTTGTTTTTAGAGAAATAACACTGCTCCCCTTTGAGGATCTCAGACTCAAATTCGACTTGCTGAGAGGGCATTTCCTACTGCCTGGAGCAAAGTACAGCAGCTATTTGACAACATTGGGGAGCGGGCCTGGACAAACCTAAACCACAGATGGCCCGCCAATACCTACCAAACTCTTGGGAACATTTATGGCATTTACAAATCTTTATAGCAGAATACGTGCAGACATAACCCTTCCCCTAGACTCCTTAAAACTTATATGGGAAGAGGACTTGAGCACTCAGATACTGGCCAGGACTTGGGACTCTATCTTGGAAAGGAGCCCAAAAGCTTCACGAAAATGTAAGATTTAAACTAATAAACTTTTTTATACTACATAGGGCCTACCTGACTCCGGGGAAGATTAACAGACACTTCCATGCAGGGGAAGCAGTTTGCCCGAATAGTGGGGTTGGAACTCAAACATATGCTGTGGGACTGCCCTCATTTAGGAACATACTGGAAGGAGGTAACACGTAGCATAGCAGAAATCATAGAAAAAGAAGTCCCATGCACTTTGGGCCACTGCCTGCTGGGATGGTTCCCCCACGCACCCAAGACAAAAGTGACCAGTAGATTCCAAGATCTTGCCTACATCCTAGTCAAGCGAAAAATCACCAGGAACTGGAAAAACCCAAGAGGGCCAGGGTTAGATAAGAGGTGTAGGGAATTGGAAAATGGTCAACATTTGAACGGGACTCCCTACTCAGGGAAGCTAAGAGAGGATTAAGGCCCTTAGATGTAGCACGCTCATGGGAGGCCCTGGTAGTAGGCATGAAGGATTTAAACATTAGATTACCTAATTCATCCACAGACAGATCCTAACATAGGCACTGTCCGAATTGAGAAGTCACTTGCTCACCTGGCGCTCCTCACCCCCATCGAGCCCCAGGAAGGACTCCGCCCCCCACCATTTAACTGTTACAATGAGAGCATACCCAATACACTGAGGCAGAGGCAAATGACTTGAAGAACACAAAATCACAATCAAAATCCCAAGTACGAAACAAACACTGACTCAGGGAAGGAGGGGATGGGAGGTTGATTATACATTGTTATTATAAAAGCAGGTTAAAATATTTTACGTTGAATACTCTACCTACTAAAAAAAATCAAGGAGTTGCAAATAAACCTTCCTTAAGACTCTGTACTCGCACTGAGAAGGAAAAAGAGCCTCGGAGAAAAGAGAAATTGATTGCTGAACCCATTGTGGGTGAGCCAATCACTAATAATACATTTTCTGCTCCAATCATTTGTACTAAGCCAATATCAGTTTGTTTGGGTACCATTGCCAGATTCTAAACACCACTCAACTCCAGAGGTTGATACACATTTTGATTTTAAATGTATGTTCTGGAACACGGCTGGTTTACTCAATCATGGTGAGAAATGAAGATTGGAGTGGATTAATCAAGGCTTTTAATATTGTCTGTTTGCAACAAACCTGGATTAGAAAATCAGAGCACATTTATGTTTTTTTCTCAATTTATACTCCAGCAGAATATTCCAGAGGACAGCACAATAGAGGTGTTCTGATAACTTTAATTTCAAACACCCTAGACAAAAAGGTTGTACTAATGTATTGTGATTCCTCCCATTTTCAAATCATTGATATTATGTATAAACAAAGGCTATTGCTTGTTATCGTCAAGTTTTTTCATAATAACTTCACTTCCAATAATGTAGATATTGCTGCTTCTATTGGCCAGAGGCGTTGTAAATCTCTAGGTGACTTAAATATGGAGCTCATTGTTATTTTGTTTGGGGAGAGTGATTTTAATTGCAGATTATGCCCACTATGTAAATCACCTATGTGTGGGATGTCTGGGGGTGACACCGAGGACTATCCCCATTTTGAGCATAGCCCTTGTGGGGACATTTTCAACTTCATTCTGAATAAGTTCTCTCTTTTCCTTACCACCAATCTCATCCCCCATTTTAATATAAATCATGTTACTTACATGAGAAGAGGTAACGGCAGTGTTATTAATTTAATCGCACTTTCCCAGCATTATAAGCCGAGGGCCACTGAATTTTCAATCATTCAAATTTGTTTAAGTGATCATTATCCCTTGACTTTATTCTTTGATACAGGTGTTAAGAAACAGCCAGATACATTCTCTATTATGCCCAATAGCATTTAATAAGAATAAAGTCTATGGTGAACCCAGGCACCGTTTTGGAGGAGTTATTAAGGAGATGCAGGGGGCAGATATTAGCATGTTTAGACCATGATTTGAACCTTAAGTATATGCTGCAGGCATTTGAGGAAATCTGCCATAAAGTCGCTATCCTCTTGCTAACCAAAATAAAGGCTAGTGAGCCAACGCCACAAAGGTGATTTGACAGTAACTGCTCAAAGATCCATAGAAATTCACACTAGCCAATAAACAGTTGCCCAGGATCAGGGGGTTAGTGAGATTATGCAGGAAGAATTACAAACAGGTAATCACGCAGAGGAAGGCAGCCATTAGACAAGAAGCATGGAAAAAACGGTATCAAGCAAGTGTAGGGAGTGATTCTTGTCTATTTTGGAAGACAGTTAATGATCCCTATTTAAGAGAGAACCATAATTCACACATTGATGTTACAATTCCACCACATGAATGGGTTGAGCACTTTACTAGGGTATATAGTATCAATGATGGGTCAAACAGACACCCTGTCAGTCATTAGTAATTTGCCAAAGGGGTGTTATGAAGCTAGCTTTACCCACTTATAATGAGGTCAGACATGCACTGGAATGAAATGCGATAAACAAGGCCCCTGGCCCTGACAGGGTGCTAGCTGGTCTCTTTTTTGATAGTCCTGACCTATGGGCACCATTACTTACAAACATCTTGAGAAGTGCAGTTATTGAAGGTCCCCAAAATCGTGGTCAACTACCATTATAGTTCCTATATTTAAAAGAGGAGATAGAGCAGAACCCAATGTTATCATCCGATTTCTTTAATTGATAACATGAGTAGGATTATGGACAGAATTCGACTCAACTGGCTGGAAGCATGCGTGGCAAAAAAGGGGTGTTTCTCTGATGTAAACTATGGGATCGACATGGGCCCAGCACAGTGGAACAGTATCAATCTTCTTCTGGTCATAAGCAAATATAAAGTGGCACAGAGTGATACCCTTCATTTAGATCTTATGGACCTAACTTTAGCTTTTGACTGGGTGGACAGATTGACATTTTGGTCAAAATTGCTTAGAGTGGGTATAGATATGGCACTGGTATACTTTCTAGCTCAGATACATGAAAATATGACAGGGTGTGTGAGGTATGGGATAAATAGAGAATGCACTGATCCCGTTGAGATGAAACATGGAGTGAGGCAAGGATGTGTATTGTTCTATTCTTATTCTGCCTATACATTAATGACCCTTAGAGACTTCTTAACCTAGAGGAGGCAGGTACACCAAAGGTGGTCTGTAAGAAATTGCCAGCTCTACTCTATGCGCATGACTGTGTTTTAATATCAGGAACTGGTGTAGGTCTACAAAAATTATTAAGCAGGTTTGTCCTATTTATTAGCAATTTGTGTTTAGATATGAATACTTCCAAATCGTATGTCACTGTAGTATGTAATTCCTCTACCACCCTCAAACCTCACCATAATAATGGGGATATACTCCTTATGTCCCAACTTTCACCTACTTACAGGTACTGTTTGACCAAAAAGGCACCTGGCCATGTCTATTTAAGATGAGGGATTTACGGTTCAACCAAACTAATGAGGCCCTTTTTAGGTCGAGCCTAGACAGCGCGCATGTGCTGTCTGGAAGACCTGATGTTAGGGTTACAGACATTTGGTCCCACCTGCCGCTGCCTGCCACTTCCAATAGGTTGAAGACAGTGTCGTTCTTGTAGTGCTGCCTCCTAAGTGATTTGGCAGCCGGTACGTCACTTTCTATACTTGGCCGAGGAGTGAGCACCGGCCAAGTACAGTTTACTTATGCCTAAAATGTTTTTTTATTGTTTGGACTATTTTTCTTTGTTTCCTGCCTCTCGTGTTCATCAGTGCGGACTCATGTTCACGCGTGCGGTTTGTTTTCTACTTTTGTCTATCACTTGGTCCGTAGTTTACATAAGTAGATATTACAAGTAGTTGTGTTGTACCTGTGTGTTGCACTTTTTTTTGTTGCTTTATATTGCATGAAATCGACCTAGGAATGAATCCTCAACAGCAGCACTCCCGGCACAGAGGGACAGCGGATACTACAATATTCAGTGCACTCTGGGAAACTCACCCCATGATGCTTTGCAGGCATTCATTTTACAATACAGTTGGGCCCATAATTCAGCCTATAGTAGTACTAGGGCAATGGGACCACCCCCAAAACATATATAATGATGTGCTCTTTATGTTCAGGCAATCTTGTGGGTCACACTAGGTGAGAGGTGGTCCAAATATCATAACCTCTTCGACCATTCAGTGCATATTCAAATTCTATGATAGCTGAAATGTTTGGTTCTACAGCTGAGAGGAATCTATGTTATAAGGACCTTGTTTGTAAGAGTGTTCTGGTAGCCCTGTTTGACCTGCAAATGTGTAATGTGCTATCTTGAAATAATAAGATATTACTAACTTAGTTGGCTTGACAGGGGCAGCTAGCCACCACCAGTGGTAGTGCACCTTATGCTAATGAATGAACACAGTGTATTTTGGCTAAATGTTACTCAAAGAAACTCACGCCATAATGCATTGCAGGCATTCATTTTACAACACATATGTGCCCATAACTCAGCCTGTGGTGGTGCTAGGGCAATGGGACCACCCCAAAGAATCACACTAGGCGAGAGGGGGCCCAAAAATCATAACCTCTTCCACCATTTAATGTGTAGTTAAATTCTCTCCATGTTAAAACTTTTGTTTTTACAGCTGAGAGGAGTTTGTGTTATCAAGGCCTTGTTTGTAAGAGTGTTCTGATAGCCCTGCTTGCTTTGCAAATGTGTAATGTGCTACGTGCTCCAGAAAGCTCCAAGACAGTACTAATTTAGTTGTCTCCACAAGGACATCTAACCACCACCAGTGGTACTGCACCTTCTGCTAATGAAAAAACACTTTCTGATAAAGCATTAATGTATTCACAGAAACTCAGCCCATAATGCTTTGCAGGCATTCGTTTTACAACACATTTGTGCCCATAACTCAGCCTGTGGTCGTCCTAGGGCAATGGGACCATCCCCAAAACATTCAGCAAGATGTGCTCTTTCTGTTTAGGCCATCTTGTGGGTCACTCTAGGTGAAAGGGGACCCTAATATCCTAAACTCTTCCACCATTCAATGCACACTAAGGGGGTCATTCTGACCTCGGCGGTAAAAGGCGCTTACCGCCGGTCAGAAGACCGCCATAAAACCGCTGCGGCCGCGGAAAGCCGCCACGGTCATTCTGACCCGCAACGGCCAAACCTCCAAAAATCCGACCTCCACTGCAGGCCACCACATCAGCGGGCAGCGATAAACTGGAGATGACCAAACCTCCACCGTCACGCCAACAGAAAAACGCCCATGCCGTTACGACCCACGAATCAACGCGGCGGGCTTTCCAACGCGGTATTCCATTGGCGGTACACACCGCCGCGGTCAAAATACACACACAGCACCAAAACACAGGCACATTGGACAATTACAAATACACACACCTGATACACATACACAACCCACTCCCACACAATCAATCAACTATAAAACACACCCCCACATCACCCACAAACCCCTACGACCACAATTACTGAGAGAAGGAGAGAGAGACACAGCAGACAATCCATAGCAATACACACTGAGGCACACTACACCATCACACACACCACATAGTAGCACAAAGCACCACACACCAACATACTCATCATCACATACACCACCCCACACCTCACCCACACCACCCCATGGCACCCCAAAGGCACCCACGCTTTTCGGACCAAGAACTCCGGGTCATGGTGGAGGAAATCCTAAGAGTGGAACCCCAGCTCTTCGGCTCACACGTGCAGCACACCAGTATAGCTAGTAAGGCGGAGCTATGGCAGCGGATCGTGGACAGGGTCAACGCGGTGGGACAGCATCCCAGGAATAGGGAGGACATCCGCAAACGATGGAACGACCTACGGGTGAAGGTCCGATCAATGGTCTCCAGGCACAACATCGCGGTCCAGAAGACTGGCGGCGGACCCCCACCCACCCCTCCCGAATTTACATCATGGGAGCAAGAGGTCTTCAACATCCTGCATCCTCAGGGCCTCGCAGGAGTAGCCGGAGGAATGGACTCTGGTAAGTCCAATCTCAACTACTAGATCCCCCCCACCCCACCAGCATGCCAACCCACACCCCCACCCTCACCCCCAACCCCCCAGCACACATCCTCCCTGACAATGTCTCACCAGCACAACCCACCCATCCCAACACCAACTCCTGCATGCCAACACAATCCATGGACACCCATCACCCAAGCATGACCACCGCACTTACCCCCCCCCCCCACTAACTACCCTCACAACACCTCCCTCAAGGGAATGCCTGCACTGGGGAACGAGGGCACCCATAACACGCACGCTATTGCACACACAGAAACAATAACCAAACTCTCTTACCCCATGCAGGACCCGAACGCCAAAACACCAGCCAGGAGGGTCCAGAAATGTCCATCCCACCCCCGGAACAGGCCCACAGTGAGGACAGCAGCTCTGTCGACACTGAACCTGATGACCAGCCCGGACCATCGGGGACCTCTGGGCAGTCGGTTCCCCTCACCCAGACACAGGCCACACCAGACCCGACCCCCTCTGCCAACACCAGCACAGCTCCCACCCAGCGGGCCCATGCCTCTGTCTCTAGGACACATCAATCAGCGGTGTGTCTGCCACTACAGGGCACCCAGGCTAACCCAACACCCCAACAACAACAGGGACCTGGGGGCAGTGGGAGCGGGCACACCGTCCAGGAGACAGAGGCCGGGGGAAACCGGGCAGCTCGGAGGGCTGCTGTGCGACAGGGGGGGGGGGAGAGGCCCAGGGAACCCACTCTCCAAGAGGCCCTCACCACTATCATGGGGGCCTACCACCACTCCCAAGAGACGATGGCGACGGTACTGGCCAGGTTCACGGAGATCCAGGCACAGCAGGAGGAACGCTACATGGGGTTCAGGGAGGAGCTGAGAATCATCGGGACCGCAATGGGGACCATCGTCCTGGCCCTCAACAGGATAGAAGACGCGTTGCGGGACCATGTGGCACCACACAGGGCCCCTGTCACTAGCCCGGACCAGGAACAGCCTACCACCTCCGCCGGCGCTAGTGGACAGGAGGCCCCAACACCACGGCAGGCCACCAGAACCCCACCTCCTGCTGAAGAACAACCACCCCGTAAGAGGAGCCTGAGATCCAAAAAAAAGACAGAGTAGGATGTCAAGACCCCCGCCAGCAGGACATACCCCCTGAACTCTTCCCACTGTCCCACATTGCCACCCTGTCCAACCATGAACTGCCTCTGCTCCATCCTTCCACAGACAAAAGGACAATGCACCTGTGAGACTGAGAACTGGACTCTGCCATGGACATTACTCCACCCCCACCCATCACCCTTAGAATCACATGTACCAATATCTAGCCCTGTAAATAAATCACATATTGCACACAAATCAGTTTGGAGTCATGCTGTATTATTAGCAAATGTATTACATATTACTGTTCAATATCTGTTCTGTCAATTAGTGATGACAACATACCAATGTCAATACGCTGTAGTTCATGGGCAAACCAAGCAGAAGTCAGGCACTGCGTCATACAGCACTGAGGAGGGAAGGGAAAATCAAAAATTACCCAAAAATATCTCGTGGGAACTACAGAAAGTACAGATGCAGGAGGCTAGAAGCAATTGTGAAATGGCGTGGGTGATTCTTACCTGGGTGTTACTGGAAATACTGTTGTATCACTCTGTCCCTATTGTCTGTGTCGTCCTCTGAGTCCTCCTCCTCTTCACTCTCCACAGGCTCCACGGCTTCTACAACACCACCATCTGGACCATCCTCCTGCAGGAAAGGCACCTGGCGTCGCAAAGCCAGGTTGTGAAGCATACAGCACGCCACGATGATATGGCACACCTTCTTTGGTGAGTACATTAGGGATCCACCTGTCATATGCAGGCACCTAAACCTGGCCTTCAGGAGGCCAAAGGCTCGCTCAATCACCCTCCTAGTACGCCCATGGGCCTCATTGTAGCGTTCCTCTGCCCTTGTCCGGGGATTCCTCACTGGGGTCAGTAGCCACGGCAGGTTAGGGTAACCAGAGTCACCTATTAGCCACACACGTTGTCTCTGTAGCTGCTCCATCACATAGGGGATGCTGCTATTTCGCATCACATACGCGTCATGCACTGACCCTGGGAACTTGGCATTTACATGGGAGATGTACTGGTCAGCCAAACAGACCACCTGGACATTCATCGAATGATAATTTTTTCTGTTTCGGTACACCTGCTCATCGTCTTTTGGGGGTACCAAAGCCACATGGGTCCCATCAATGGCACCAATGATGTTGGGGATATGTCCAAGGGCATAGAAATCACCCTTCACTGTAGGCAAGTCACCCTCCTCTGGGAAAATGATGTAGCTCCGCATGAGTTTCATCAGGGCAGACAACACTCTGCTCAAAATCTTAGAAAACATAGGCTGAGACATTCCAGATGACATGGCCACTGTGGTCTGGAATGACCCACTGGCCAAAAAATGGAGGACTGACAAAACCTGCACCAGAGGGGGAATCCCTGTGGGTTGGCGGATGGGGGACATCAGGTCTGGCTCCAGCTGGGCACACAGTTCAGGGATAGTGGCACGGTCAAGTCTGTATCGAAGTATTATATGGCGTTCTTCCATTGTCGACAGGTCCACCAGCGGTCGGTACACGCGAGGATTCCTCCTTCTCATCGCAAGTCCCAGCGGACGGTGCCTAGGAAGGACAACATGGAGCACAGAGTCAGCCAAACCACAGGTACGTACAGACAGCTTGCACAGTTAAAGAATGGCAATGGGTTGAAAGGCGTGTATGTGTGGCAATGCAAGGCCTAGGCCTGTGTGTCGCAGTCAAAATTAAGCCATGTAGGCCCTTGAAATGGCGGCTGACTGACCTGTGAAGTGGGACAATGGGATGTGAGGTCAATGCGCTGGCGGGGCACACCGTGGCGGTAGGCGGTCGAAGACCGCGGCGCAAAGCCGCATTGGTTAACATTGAAGCCTATGGGTTTCAGGAGCCAATTACGAAGTGCGCCGGCGGTCGCGGTACGCACCGCCGCGGGCGTGACCGCCATTTTCTATCTGCTTAATCACTCGAGACCTGATCATCCACAGGAGAGGACCTATACTGCAAGTGCTGCTGTGACCTCGGTCTGGAAGATACAATGGCTGCTGCGACTGGGGAAAGGGCCCCTGCCTTCACGTCTGAAGAGTTGGAGAAGCTCGTGGATGGGGTCCTCCCCCAGTATGCGCTACTCTACGGTCCTCCAGACCAACAAGTGAGTACACCGGGTGCACATGGAATGGGCTATGCCTGTGTGGATTGGGGTGGATGTAAGTTGGTGGGGTGGGGGGCGAATGAGGAGTGCAACGCCCGACAGATGAGAGCATGTGCCATATGGCAAAGTTGGTGGGGGGGGCCAATCACATCTAACATGCAGGTCATTCATGATTTCCTCCTTTCCACCCTGTACATGTCAAATAGGTCAGCGCCCATCAGAAGATCGAGATTTGGCGTGCCATCGCCAAGGAAGTCCGGAACTTGGGGGTCCACAACAGACGGGGCACCCACTGCCGCAAGAGGTGGGAGGACATCCGCCGCGGAACAAGGAAGACCGCAGAAACACTGCTGGGGATGGCCTCACAACCTAGGAGGGGTGCCAGTCGCACCATGACCCCCCTGATGTCCCGGATCCTGGCGGTGGCCTACCCTGAATTGGATGGGCGCTTTAAGACATCACAGCAGACACAAGGGGGTGAGTATCAGCACATTCTCCTATCTTTCTGCGCAGTGGAGGCGTCTGGGTGGGGGAGGAGGGCTGTGGGTGACATTAGGCCAGGGCGCTTTCTGTAGTGTAGTCCTCTCCCTTAGGCATGGCCCTGTGCCCCCGGCCCCCACCTCGGTAGGGTGACAAGTACAGCCATTGAAGGTTCAGCATCTCCCATGTGCGCGTTTGACGTCTCTTGGCCTGTTCTCTTAGTCAGTAGTACTGAGTAGTGTACCCCGAATGCGCGGCTTAGTGCATTAGGCACCTGTGTCTGTCCTCTCCGCCAACGGTGTTGACATTGCATGCACTCAACCTGGTCTTCTTTTTTCTCCCCCCACCCTTTCTCTTCATCTTCTTGTGCATGTGTGCATTAGCATCATCAGGCGGAGGAGATTTGGCATCGGAGCACGAGGGAGCTGCAGGACACAAGGCCCCGGTGGGCCCAGGAACAGACACCGAGGGCACCAGTGATCCGGAGGGCGAGGGGAGCACCACGACGGGGACCGCTGGTGAGAGCAGCGAAAGCGACACGTCCTCGGATGGGAGCTCCCTAGGGGTGGCGGCAACATCCGTGCCCCCGCCTCTACAGGTACAGCCGCCACCCAGCGCACCAGCCCCGCCCTCCCAGCAGCCCCTCAGTCTTCGCTCCGTGCCGGTTCGCCCAGGAAGGCGCGCGTCTCCTTCGCCCCAGGCACCTCAGCCCCTGCCCCTGTTGCCCCTGCTGCCCTCAGTGCGGAGCTCATTGACCTGGTAAGGACGCTCATTGTTGGGCAGACGACCCTTTTGAATGCCATCCAGGGTGTGCAAAGGGAGGTGCAACAGAGCAATGCGTACCTGGAGGGCATTCATTCGGGTCAGGCTGCACATCAACGAGCGTTCACTGCTCTGGCCTCAGCACTGACGGCAGCCATTGTCCCTGTTTCCAGCCTCCCTCTTCTTACTGCCTCCAGCCTTTCTCTGTCTCCTGTTCCTCAGCCTATCCCATCCACACCATCAGACCAGCCTGCACACACCTCAACACCCAAGAGCAGCTCATCCAAACACAAGCACCACAGATCCCACAAACACTCACCCAAGCAACACCCAGATGCAGACATGCCAACAGCCACTGCCACCCCTGTGTCCCCCTCCTCCTCGTCTCCCTCCTCCCTCCCTGTGACGTCTACACTCACACCTGCATGCACCCCAACATCAGCCAGTGCTTCCATCACCACCTCACCCTCCAGGACAGTCCACACTCGTGCAGTCACCACCCCCACTGCCATTTACACGTCCCCTGTGTCCTCTCCCACTGTGTCTGTCACCCCCTCTTCCAAGACACACAAACGCAGACACCCACCCAACAGCCATCCACCTCACGACAGCCTACAGCACCAGCACCTTCACCCAATGACAGCACACCTGACTCTCCTACAACCACCTCCTCTACCTCCACTTCCATCTCCACTTCTCCTACCCTTTACCTTGGCCCTAAAAAACTTTTCCTGGCTAACCTTAACCTCTTTCCCCCCGATGAGCTCCCCCATCCATCTTCAAAGAGTCCCAAGAGCACCGCAGCCACCACCAGCCCAGCTTCGGGTGTCACTGTTGTGCCTGGGTTCTGGAGCCCACCCTTTGCCAGCAGTGACACATCGATCAGCAGCAAGGACACGTCCAGCCCCCCCCCGGCAAGAGGACCCGCAAAAACAAGGGCCGCCGTGCGAGGACCGACAGGGCTGCCCCCAAGGAGCAATGTGCGGCCACTTCACCACCCACACCATCTAGGGGAGGCAAGGGCCCGAGAGCCCCATCAAAGGAGCGGAAGGGCAGCAGGAGCGCGGAGAAGGTGGACCCCACATGCCACATCCCAGCTGGGAAGGAGGACACTAAGGAGGCCAGGAGTCCGTCCCCGAAGGGTCCAGAAACGTCACGGTCCGAGGGCGACTGAGCAGGGAGTCCAGGCCAGGTCTGGCTCCCTTGACCTGCTGGATGAGCACCGCTGAACAGGGCCCGCCGTGGAGAAGAGCACCGCTGAACAGGGCCCGCCGTGGAGAAGAGCACCGCTGAACAGGGCCCCGCCGTGGAATAGAGCACTGCTGAACAGGGCCCGCCGTGGAGTAGCGCACCGCTGAACAGGGCCCGCTGTGGAGTAGAGCACCGCTGAACAGGGCCCGCGGTGCAGAAGAGCACCGCTGAACAGGGCCCGCCGTGGAGATAGGCACCGCTGAACAGGGCCCGCGGTGCAGAAGAGCACCGCTGAACAGGGCCCGCCGTGGAGAAGAGCACCGCTGAACAGGGCCCGCCGTGGAGAAGAGCACCGCTGAACAGGGCCCCGCCGTGGAGAAGAGCACCGCTGAACAGGGCCCCGCCGTGGAGAAGAGCACCGCTGAACAGGGCCCGCGGTGCAGAAGAGCACCGCTGAACAGGGCCCGCCGTGGAGTAGAGCACCGCTGAACAGGGCCCGCGGTGCAGAAGAGCACCGCTAAACAGGGCCCGCCGTGGAGATAGGCACCGCTGAACAGGGCCCCGCTGTGGAGAAGAGCACCACTGAACAGGGCCCGGGGTGCAGAAGAGCACCGCTGAACAGGGCCCCGCCGTGGAGAAGAGCACCGCTGAACAGGGCCCCGCCATCTCAAGCACCGCTCCGCTGGGCCCTTCCTCTCAAGCACCGCTCCGCTGGGCCCTTCATCTCAAGCACCGCTCCGCTGGGCCCTTCATCTCAAGCACCGCTCCGCTGGGCACCGCCGTCTCAAGCACCGCTCCGCTGGGCACCGCCGTCTCAAGCACCGCTCCGCTGGGCCCTTCCTCTCAAGCACCGCTACGCTGGGCACCGCCGTCTCAAGCACCGCTCCGCTGGGCCCTTCCTCTCAAGCACCGCTCCGCTGGGCCCTTCCTCTCAAGCACCGCTCCGCTGGGCACCGCCGTCTCAAGCACCGCTCCGCTGGGCACCGCCGTCTCAAGCACCGCTCCGCTGGGCCCTTCCTCTCAAGCACCGCTACGCTGGGCACCGCCGTCTCAAGCACCGCTCCGCTGGGCACCGCCGTCTCAAGCACCGCTCCGCTGGGCCCTTCCTCTCAAGCACCGCTCCGCTGGGCACCGCCGTCTCAAGCACCGCTCCGCTGGGCACCGCCGTCTCAAGCACCGCTCCGCTGGGCCCTTCCTCTCAAGCACCGCTACGCTGGGCACCGCTCCGCTGGGCACCGCCGTCTCAAGCACCGCTCCGCTGGGCCCTTCCTCTCAAGCACCGCTCCGCTGGGCCCTTCCTCTCAAGCACCGCTCCGCTGGGCCCTTCTTCTCAAGCACCGCTCCGCTGGGCACCGCCGTCTCAAGCACCGTTTATGGTTCACTGTGCCCACCATGCCTCCTCCTTGACCAGTGGAGACTGTCATCCACCTGAAGGACTGTGGCTTTGCACTCCCCAGGATGGTCCAGTGGGCAGCCCACCCACTGTAGAGACATTGAGAGACTGTGGCTTTGCACTCCCCAGGATGGTCCAGTGGGCAGCCCACCCACTGTAGAGACATTGAGAGACTGTGGCTTTGCACTCCCCAGGATGGTCCAGTGGGCAGCCCACCCACTGTAGAGACATTGAGAGACTTGTCCAGTGGGCATGGTGGCTCCTCGTGGATCTGGTGTCGTGGACTCATGTGGCTTTGGTGCCCCCCCCCTTCCCTTCCCCCTGAGGTGCCTGTAGTTTTTACATCTGATGCCCCTGCAGTGTTCTCTCCAAAGGACTCAGGTCTCCTGTGTGGGCTTTGCCCTTATTTCTCAAGACTTTGGCCCACGGACATGCTGAATTCGTAGGATGTGCAGGACTTGGTACTTCAGTTATACACTGATGTGTATGTCATTAGTTTTGTTGTGAATATCTTTCATGGTTGTACGATAATTTTCTGGATCTTTTTGGTACATAAATATTTATTCCAAATATGATTATGTCCTAGCATTTTTCAGGGGTGTTTGGGTGGTGTCACTGTGACTTGGTGCTCTGCATTGGTGAGTACATAGTTGGGGGGGGGGGTCGCATATGTGTGTGCCCGTAACCTTTCGTCCTCCCCCTCCCGTGTGTTGTAGGTGCAGTACTCACTGTTGTCGTCTGCGCCGGACTTCGTACTCGTGGTAGATGAGAAGGTAGACGAGAGCAGGTAGGATGTTTAATTTGGGTTCCATGCTGTCCTCCTTCCTCCTGGAGTGCGTAGTGGTGAGCGTTTTCCCGTCCGTAGTCTGTTTCCGCCGTGTTTTTATCGGCGGTGCTCCCGCTCCGGAAAAGGTGGCGTATTGGTGAGTTGGAATAGTGTGGGCGGTACATTGTCTGCCGCCTGTCTGTTGGCGGTGACCGCCGCGCTGTTTGTTTGTACCGCCGTGGCGGTCGGAGTGTTAAGGTGGCTGTCTGTGTTGGCGGTTCCCGCCAGGCTCAGAATCCCATTTTTTTTACCGCCAGCCTGTTGGCGGGTTGGCCGCCGCTTTAACACCGACCGCCAGGGTTAGAATCACCCCCTAAGTGTTCTCATAGCAAAAATGTTTGTATTTACAGCTGAGAGGAGTTTGTGCTTTAAGAGCCTTGTTGTAATAGTATATTGGTAGTCTTGCTTGGCCTGCGCCTTGCTCTGTCTGGGCTGAAGAATGATTATTGTTCCAAGGCACTCCTAATTCAGTTGGCTTAACAGGGACATCTAGTCACTGCCAGCAGTACTGCACCTTCTGCTGTTGAATCTACAGGGACGTATAGCCACTGGCACTGCACCAACTGCTGTTGACTTTGCAGGGACTTCTAGCGACAACCAGTGGTATTGTACCTTCTGCTATTGACCAGTGGTACTGCACATTATGTTGTTGACTCTACAGGGACAGTTAGTAATGACCTGAGGCACTGCACCCTTGTGCCACTGACTCCACAATTAAATGATGTTTAAAAGACCTGCTAGGCCTGAAAATGTGTAATACACTATGCCCACAAGGGGCTGATTATATGATTGCACTGCAGTATTATTTATCACTCTTTTTATGTGAATATGCCCTCTGGGGGCTGAGTATATGTTTATATAACCATGTGTCCTCCCAATGCTATTTTTACTTTGGTGTCCTGTAGGGGCTGTTCAGACCATTACAGTCTAATGCCATTTGTATGAAGGAATGCACAAATACAGTTTATTTCTGATAAAGATTTACTGTGCTGCATGGTAAAATATTCATAAGGTCCCAAATGCGAGGTTGTCATTATCATTTACAATGCCAACAGCTCTAACTCTCGCTAATGCGAGACCTATTGCATTGCAAATGCTTGTTAGATTTGCAGAGAAGCTGTGCTCCAAACCCTTGGAAGCCATGGTCAAAATGTATACTGCACGTTGTTCCTATGAAGCCGGGGTATGGGGATACCGTAATGTTCCAGTCTACAGGTCATTGAAAACCTTTCTTTGGGAAGGCTTTTGTCGGTGCCAAATAGTCTCCCTATTTTTCTTTCTCATACGGAGATAGATATAGTGACTTTAGAAGATCGTATTAAACTAGCACCCCTAATGATGTGGAGGACAATTTGGGACAAACATGAACCCTTCTCAATCAGGCTATAATTAGCCATTGTCTACATCTGGTCAGTGCACACAACAGTGCTTGGCTTAGATATGTAAAGGAACAACTTGCCATTTTAGGGACAGCAGACATGTGTAGGAACCCACAGCGAATTGTCACCATTATAAAACAGTAGTTAAATCAAGATTTTTTTAGCTGTATGCAAAAAACAATTTATTTGATTATGTTTAGATTCTGTATAGCTCGTCTTTTTGTATCATTCCCCAGCAATGTACATTGCCACTCTTTACTCAAACCTTGCCCCTGTGATTCAAATTAAAGCCAGGCAATGTTGCATTTTTTCTTTTTGTGTAAATTATACACTGCACCTTAGAAGGAATTTTTAATCCCATTACTGAGGTTCTTGAAAATAAGAAGATGTAGGCCAGCTCTGTTCTATTTACAGCTCTTACACTCAGAATATATTTGCTTTATTTATCTACAATTGTTTTCTCCGCTGCTGTACGTTTAAGAAATCTAGTGAGAAAATAAATATCACCCGCATAATAGGCGGCAAGGAACTCGAGGAATTTTGCTATGCGATTATGCTCATATTCTGCATAAGGCCCTCTTACGAGATCTGTGCTTACTTTTGCACAAGGCACTATATGGTATTAATTAAAGAAAAAGGATCCCTAGTTGAGACTGCAATACTTTGCTTTACGGTTTGTATTTTGAAGCAAAGTTATGTTTTGATTATGTTTTAAGATATTGTTTTGGTTAGTGTATGGTAAAGTTCTTGATGTAAACTTGGCAAACTTAAGTGTTTACGTTTGCACATGGCACTTTATGACTCTAATCATCAAACGGATTTCTTGGCATGATAACTGCTCAGGTTACAACATTTCTTAAGTAAAGTACGGTGCACATGTTTGTGCATGGCACCTTTGGGTTTAAGCAAACAAACGGTCACCTAGTCGAGTTGAGTACACAATACTGACACGATTGTGATAGAAAATATTAATAGATGGATGTGGCATTTTCTGAGTATGATTGTATATGATTTTAAATAACAGAAGTAGGTTACTCAGTTTGGCTTATGATAAATTATCCCTGAGCTTTTACCTTTACGGATGGGCTGGTCTGATTGAGCTGGAGACATTTTCTGAGTATCTTGGTTATGTTCTGTTTACTTCTGCACTTAGCACTTTTGGTCAATAAAACTGAGTTGGGTTGGTTGGCCTGTGGGAATTGCTGAATTATGTGAATAAGGATTTTATGACAAAGTTGGACGGACCGACTATTGTAATGGAAATCAACTAATGTGATGCATTGCAACATTGAATCTATGTGATTTTATTCGTATGTGTCTTTTATGGTTTGCAACCAAATAAAGAATGATTTGATTTGATTTAAAACATTACAGATCAGAAATCATTACAGTTGGGGCACTCAGGGTAGGGTTGTATGTCAGTCACCATGCAAGGGACTTTTACGTCCCATCATTTTCTATAGCCTGTTGTAGCAGGCTGTACTGGCCATTAGGGCCCGCTCCAGTTCGACGAGGGACTTTAACAAGGGAATGGGACTTTAACTGCCGGTATAGCCCAGCTATGAAGGGCTATAATGCTATTAGAACATTCTGCCATTAGAGCGCAGAATGTTCTAATAAATAAAACAAAGGCTTCAGGGAGCCCAAGCTGTCTTCCGTGACAGGCTCCTTGAGGCCTTTGTTCATAGCTGTTGCTGTGTGGAAAACATTGGATTGCTGGTACTCCGGGCTTTTACCAGCAATTAGTAGACCATAGCACTCCATTGTCTTCAATGGAGCGCGCAACATTCCAATGTTCTAATGTTATTTGCGACTAATTTTTCACCATATGGGCTCCAACTACAAGTTAGGTTGAGCAAACTGAATGTTTTATGCATTAATTTTGCTCCTACTGAATATGATTTGTTTCGGTTTTTCCCCTCGAGGGCTCTACCGAATATTGGAGAACCTGAAAACATTTTTCCAGGTAGCAGAAGCAGCCACGCCTATATTCCACTCTTTCTTTCTAGCAGAGGAAGCATACTTTGTCCTCATCTAGCAAACGGCTGTCCTCCTCCACTCCCCACAAACCCCTCCCTGACCCCACCATACCCACAGGCCTGTGCTCAAAGCAAGTGGTAAATGTGTGCAGTAAAACTCTGTGGAAGAGAGAATTTTGTGTGGGTTTACGAGAGGGAAAATTGGTCCCACACGGTAATTCCCCATTTCATGGTGTTCAAGTCATACTTGCATGGTACTGCAACCGGACAGTAACATTAAAACCTTATGCAATCTTACATGTGACCCTAGTACGATGCAACGCCTAATCAAGGCCATATTATTTTATCAAAAATACAAGTCCATTTCAGGTTGGTACTCGTTATCTCAGGTGCAGATTGCATTAAGTGTCAGTTTAAACTGAAGTAACTCGTATATTTTGGGTATATGTATGTTCATCGATTAAAATGCAAACTTAATTTTCTCACTCATTTTCACAACACTCTTTTGTGAGGGTATCTTGCCTTTGCCTTTGCAGTTTGTTCATCAAAAGGGCCTTACTCCCTTCTTCTGTATTGTTGTAGTCTTCGATGTTGTGGGGGGCAATGTTCGTTAGTACTGTACTGGAAGCAGTACTACTTTTTGTCTTCACAGTGGTCGTAAAATGGCTTGTTTCTATACAGCTGCATTCATTTTCTGTTACAGTACGAGGAGCAAGCATGATAATCTTGATCTCGTACTACAGTGGTACATTTTGGCAACGCATTTTGTTTCAGCCCAAAACATATGCCTCCACTGAGAATTCAATACCACTATCTGGGCCAGGCAGTGACCCCTCCGCCCTCTTCACAGAGAGTCAAGATTTCATGTAGAGGGGTCGGACAGGCGTCTTGAACCCTGGCACCTTGAACTGCTGGGAACAGCAGCTTTATGTGATTTAAGTCTGCAACAATAAATGCAGCTTGCAGCTGGAGCGGGAATGTGGAGTGTCTTTCACCCTGAGATACCCATAACACCAGATCGTTATTGTTCATGGGATTTCATGATACAGGCCTCAGAAACACGGAATGCTGTGCTCGCTGTTTTTCCAGCTGATTAGTCTCGAACATAACAGTTGGCTTGAGAGGTTCTCCTGAAAGATAAGATGAGAAGGAAAAAAACATTTGGAGAAAGCCTAGTTAGTGTACTGTTATGGAAGCAGTCAGCTGAAAAGAAATGCGTCACCGATTTATCATGGATCAGTAAAATATATTTCGTTCGGAGGAATATCATTTAATCTCTGCTTTCAAATTCTTAGCCATCACAAATCCTAGACTATGCCTACTTTGCATTACCAGATGGAGAGAGTTACTTATTTGTTTACTTAAACTATATAGAAAAAATATTTAAGTTGTATTAAATATCTTTCTCATTGAGATTTGTTGCCATTTTGGTTTTGTAAGGAGTGCCCACAAAAATACCTATGATTTAGGAAAAATGTAATATATATTTAGGAGCCCTGCTGAAAAGCACTTTTTAAGTGACATTAGCTTCCACGACTAGTTCCACAAGCATTATTAAAGCTTGAGGATTTGGTCTGCTCTGTAAAATGTAAGCCACGCCTATTGGCTTTGCCGCTACCCGTCTCTCAGTGGTGCCCCGTGATTCCAGAAACGCATGCAGACCTCGGTGCTGGTAGCATCCATCATTTTTGATAAAGCGATGTAATTCTGTGTTATTTCCTGTAAATTAACATTTGCAGTACACCACTGCCTTTGGCGCAGACTACAGGGCTGGCTTTGGTGCAGGTGGTGCCCCGTGTGACAATCGTTTTTGGCGAACCACAGCACCAATTACCTTCTCCACGGACTTCTTCACTACCCCCCTCCAACAGTAGCCCTCATCGCTCCATATCCCCTCTCTCACAAACATTCCATTTGTTTTAAAGCTCTGGTCGAGGTTGGTTTTATTGATAATGTATATCTACTCAAACAAACACTTATTTGCAACATTAGGAATAGATAATTAAAGATTGGGTTAAAAACATATCGTCCTAACCTATATTATATATACAGTTTGCATGCAGCTCTTTGGTGCCAGTTGACTGTTTTATTTCAGAATTCTAACTTATGAACTGCTGTAACAAAAGGACCTTCCTGACAAAAGCAGTAACCCACTGAGATATCCACACAAAATAAAGTTCTGTGATCTGCACAGTATACGTTCTTTGCAATAGGCATGTTAACCCTTTGCACTGCTTTATGATGAGTCAAATCTGCTACTAGATAAAAAACACCAATCTCTCTCCAGCAGAAAAAATAATCACCAGAATTATTTTGCCATTTTTATTGCTGCCTGAAATATGCTGGATGCAGAAGGAACTCTGCAACTGGCACATTTAAAACCATACGTTTTTTCTAAAGACAGTCTCCTCTTCAAGGGTCAATAACAGGTGAGGTTCCACAGGTCGTACCGCCCTAAAGCAGTCCCTACACTCATGTAATTTTGTCTTTCATCAGAATCAATGTGCATTGCAGTATTAAAGGACAAATGTTGAGGGAAGGTGACAGGCAGATGGGAGAAAGCAAGTACTGCTGACAAGAGACACTGGCAAAGAAAAGGAGGAACTGCTGATAGATGTGGAAGCTCAGACAGGGAAAAGAAGGGAACTAGTGAGAAAAGAGAGCAGACAGGGGACAAGCAGTGACTTTTAAGGAGGGGAAGACAGTGAAAAACAAACAAAACAGCTAATAAAGGAAACAGGGAAACATGAACTGCAGAGAAAAGAAAATAGGCTCACCAAAGATGTTTCCATGACATTGTAAACTAACTGTTCACGTACAAACTTATACTATGTATTGTATTACAATATTTGTATAGCGCTCACTACCCCTATATAGGTCACTGCAAAGCTTGCCTATAGGTACAGCTTGCTGTGCTATGTAGGTTGTGTGTTTGGAAGTGTGTTGTTTTTGTTTCTGATACTATGTAGAAAGTGTTTTCATGTCATTCACACTTCATGGCTTTCCATAGATTGGCAAGTTTGATTTGCTCTGCAGGTCGCTTTATTGTATATCAGGTAATCATAGACATCTTAGCTGGTTACTGCTCTGGGGTGTCCAGCCTGAAACTTTGTTTTATAGTAGCCACAGTTGGAGAGAAATGTGGTAGTCTAGGATAAACTTAGTTACTAACATGCCAAATCTGAATGTCATTATGAGATGTAAAGAATCAGTCATAGTATGTATCTAGTTGGGACCTGAAGTGGTGGGCAAGATTAGAGTACTCATATTGGCCAGCAGTATGTGACAGATAACTTCAGTTATTCCATGACTTTTCAATTTGAGCTGGCTGGTTCATGGACTTTTTTAAGTACTGAGTGATGGACAAAACCCTCAGCAGGTACGCCTTATATGAATATAGGAAGATTTAGCTACAGTTAGCTGCAGATTAGTAAGTATTAATATATTAGTTTTAGCACTGGCTAGAAGAGTTAGGCAAGAAATTACCTTACTATAAAGCACCCAAGCTAGCCATAGGTAAGCTCTCTTAACTTACCAGGGTGTAGTGTTGTGTACTGGTTGGTCTTCTCTATATCTGTGGGCTGTAAAATGTGGATTGTTCTTGAGGAATCAATTATCTTGCCGGCTTCTATCCCAGGGCTGTTGTATGGAGTGCTTATCTTGGAAATAGCCATGTATTCAACTGTCTTGTGTAGTGTATATGCTTTTGACCGCTTTTAATATTTTCTAGTGCTGAGTTCCAAACCTTGACAGCTTTTCTTAAGAAAGCAGTTTCTCCTTTCATATTGTAAGGTGTTATGGATGATCTGTGGTGCAAGTCTGCAGCAGATGGTCCTCTTTTGTTTGTGTTACTTGAATTTAGCTTGTAGGTATAGTGGTATTTTCCTTTGGAAGACTCTGTGGACAATGAAGAGTGCCTTGAACATTGCTCTTTTACGTATAGGTAACCAATGGAATGATAGCATGACTGGAGTCATGTGTTCTTGTGGGTGAAGGTGGGGAAGGAGTTTTGTGAAAGAATTTTGAATTAGTTGTATTTTAGGTATAATTAATCTGGGTACATCGAGGTATAGGCTTTGGGCGTGGTCAAGCTTGGAGATTGAGTAGCAGGATAGCTTGTAGTTTTGGTTGGTGCCCAAGGTGTGGGAAGATGTGATTCAGTGTTGATGTTGTAGAAATGGTTCTTTATGATACTTTTGACATGTGTTGTCAAGGATAGGTTTAAATCCATGGTTATCCCCTGGTTTCTGACTACTCCAGGAGGGGCTTTGAGTTCCTTGGGCCTTTTTGTGATAGGTTGGTATTTTTTGTCATGATCCACAGGTCATCATCTCAATCTTTGCGATTTTGAACTTTAGGTGGTTACTCATCATGCATGAGTTAATGGCGTGGAAGCAGTTGTCCAGGTTTAAGCTGTAGAAATCCTCTCGGCCATCGATATTTATAGTAATTTGATTGTCATCTACTTTGCTGTAATAAGTGAGGTTACATTGTTTAATCACGTCTGGTCATAGTGTTAGGTAGATGTTCAATGATATGGGAGACATTATGGACCCCCTTGGGATGCCACAGGGTTGGGTGTGAGGATCTGATGTGAAAGGTGGTAAGTAAACCACATTTTGTTTGTCTCTAAAGGGGGAAGCAATCCATTTTAGATCTTAATGCATTCCGAGGTCATGTGGTGGTGGACAGTGTCAAATGCAGCGGCTAAAGCCTGGAGCAATAGGGTGCTATAGGGTGGTCACTACGTTCTTGCCCAATGTGAGTTTTAGCCCATTCCAAATGGATACAATGGTTGATTCTGGTCCTGGTATGAAGCTGGGGCTGTCAGTCTGACGTCATAGTCCTGTATAAAGGTGAAAGTTGAATAAACACTGCTCCTTCAAATATTGTTTCTAAGAATGAAGCACTTGATATAGGTCTGTAGGTTGTTGGGTGAGATTGGTCAAGTTTTTGCTTTATCTGGAATGATCTACTATATGCTGCTTTCAGCTTGGGTAAGAATGAATCTAGATTAATGGACAGTGTTGAGTAACCTTCAGCTACCTTTCCTGCAGAGGTTGTGTGGAGATTTTTGGGAGTGCTGGGAATTAATATGGTCCTGATGGTCTACTTGCAATGTAAAGGAAATCCTTTACAGAGGGTAATGAAAGTATTTAGTGTTTGAAGATTTTTTTTGTGTCTTACTATGAGGTTGGGTTTTGTGTTCGGGTGGTGGTGTCTGTTTTCTCTTTAAGGGAATTTCTGTCTTTCTAATATTTGAGATCCTTTCCATGGAGGTTTTGTCACAGATGTTTTGCTATCATGGTATTGCTGTGTTTTTTTACTATGGGTTGTGGAATTCATCTAGATATTTATTGAACTGCATAAAAGGGTCATCTGCTTCAGTTAACGCATTTTGAGTAGTGTTGTCTTTTTGTGGTTCTGATGGCATGTTTTGAGGGCTCTGTTTTAGTGGTGTAGTGTGATGTTTGTTTCACATCTTGATTTTTCCAATTGCAGTGTAGTATGTTTTTTCTATTTTTCATGCTGTTATTGAGGTTTTCTTTTTGTATTTAACTTTGGACATGGTCATTATTAACATCTGTTTGTCAAATGCAGTATGTCTTGAGGTTGCATATTTATTATGTTCATCACAGTAGAGGAGTTTATGGCGGTCTTGTTTTTTCCATTGTCTGTATGAGCATTTTTTGTTGGTGGTTCTTGTGGTCTCTGAAGTGATGTATTTGATAGGTGTGTTGATCCTTTGGGGATGATGTTGTAGTTGCTCCAGGGTACTGGGAAGGTGTATGTCACTGCAGCCTGTCCCTAGTGGGCAAATATGGTATCCAGTGTGTGTGTTCATCAGAGTGGGTTGGGTCTGAAACAATTTCTAGGGGTTTGAATGCCTGAAGGTTTGTTGTGATAGCAGTGGTTGTAGTTGGATTCTTCTTGTCAAACCATATACTGACGTCACCTCCAGTGTGTACATTTAGGTGGTTCAGATGGGTCTTAGTCACTGTATCTAATAAGCCATCTTTAAAGTTTTCATTTCTAGATGGTAGTCTATATATCAAGAGGAATTAATATGTGATATTCGGAGTGGGCTGACATCAGCAAGGATTAACAGTTGTCAGTGGTTAAGTTTTGAATATGTTATATTTAGTTATTTTTGTTATGGCGGACAGGCAGGCCCCCTACAATTGTGTCAATAGGATATTTATTGATTAAAAAGGCAGGTGGGATGGCTTTGTTGGATGTTCCTGCAGAGTTTTTTCTGTAATGAAGGTGAGTAATGTGTGGTTTTTGAGAGAAGAAAAACGTTAAAGCATTTTTTTTTCATGGATCTTGCATGAAAGAGTAAGCATTTTAGTTTTTGTGTTTCTTTCCTCTTGATTTTAGGGTGCTTTGAGGGGGGTGTGTAGTCTAGTATCAGAAGACAAAAAAGGGGCTTAGAGGAAATTGTTACAGGTGGGTTTCATGTTAGGGTGATTTGAAGGTGTTGAATTAGAGAATTGTGAGTTTTGAGAGGTAGGTGATTGTGTTGGCCCTGCTGTGTTGTGGTTTGGTGTGGGTATGGAGAGTTGTAGGGGGAAGGTGTGGTCATGGAACCTAGCAATCATGCGCTTGCACCTTCCTTAGGTTTTTAATTTCTACCTGGCAAGTGATATTCTGCATGTCAGTTGTTTGGGGTGTCTTTTTACAATAAGGATATTGTGTGATGCTTGGTTTGGTTGTTGATGAGACTATATTGGTGATGTGGGTGGGCCAGTAGTAATTATATTCACCTGTGAATGTACATGAGAGGTATCCATTTAAATAGTCTTTGGGAGTTCCGCTAGATATAGCTTGTGTAAATGAGTGGTTGCTTACCTGAAGTTTTAAATATAAAGTCTCTGATCCCATGTCCTATCCAGGACCAAACAGGCAGTGCCCTTAACCTGACACACTTTGCCTGCATGCCCTAAACACTTTGATCATATGAACTGGTCCAGTGGCAGCACAAGCCCTAATCCCTGAGTGCTCCAGCACAGAGAAATAGAAGCCCAAGTTCCATAGATTAAATTACCCTAACCTTAAGGGGAAATTCAAGGTAAGAGGGGACGAGGAAGGCCCATTCAGGTGTCTTTGGGCCCAGCCCAATCACTGAGCCTGCAACTCGAGTGAAAAGGAGGCTGGGAGGTGCCGCTCCGCACAGTCTCTCCTTGGTTACAGACTTGTCTGCGCCTACTAAGCACCGCAGATAAGGCGCAATCTAACTAATTTGGAATGCTATCATGCACTTCAAAATCCTTCTCTAAACACCACAAGACAGGTGCTCAGCAGAGACAGGAATACAATTTAACACAAATGTATATGACATTAACTGCTTTTACACCCATCAGTACCTGGGTGATTAATAGTTATCCATCTCAGTCTGTACCCAAGGTAACACATGGAGATTATTACAGATTCTTGGACCTTTTGGATTGCGCAGAGGGTCCTCTTCTCATCAGACCTATTGAGGTCTTTTATATAGGCTGCTCTATCTAGGAGCCTGACCCCAGCCCCACCCCCCCGACCAACAACAGGGACATTATTTTACAGGTGTCTATTCAATTGCATCGCTACTACTCAGATTTACCACCTACCTCTGAGGGAGTATCCTCTGCTTATCCATATTGTCTGTGATGCACACATTATCATGGTGTTCAACTTTTCTATCTTGGACTGTCTCATTCTGTACTTACCCTGATATCCTTGAGAGGGTTGAAAAGTGATCAACAACTAACCAGCAAACAATGACTATTACAACTGTTGAACTGGTAAGGAACATTACAAGAAGCAGTTTATTGTAAACACACAAGGCTCTACAATGTTGTCTTCACTACGTTTTATTTGTGGTTGCTGCCCACTGGGGACACACTTATGAACACACTTGGAAATATCTTTATAATGTGGTTTGGTTTACAAATGTGGATAAAGTATTTCCCTGCCTGCAGTTCTTGCATGCTGATTATATGTTGCTTTATGAACCTGGGCATCAAGTGCAGACTGTGATTTCTTTGAATAATGTAAATTATTTATGAGTGATACCAATGAGAGCCATTGTTTCTTGAGAACCACAATTTAACATTAGCAAAAGGAATGAATCCACCACTGTGTAGTTATAGTTAGGAGGTAGTTACCATAGCAAATTCATTTTTGTGATTTACTGGGCTCAACATGAGGAGAAATGTTGTGGGCATCATTCTTTGACACATAGACTTGGTCTCTGTGTCCTGAAACGTAAAAAGAAATATGGTGTAAGGGGAGAGGGCAGGGTACCCTGACCACCTCAGCCTTGTGGAGGCTTCCAGAGAGATCAAACTTCCATTTTCTGTGGGCATTTCTGTGGTCCTACAGTCATCCAGATGGGGACCTCCCCAGGCTTCTGCTGGAGTCCCACAAGAAGCTGGGGCCATGCTAGCTCTCATGAGTCTTGGGGGATCCAAATTCTTTTTTTTTTTTTAAATGTGGTGTGGCTTGAGTGCCTGCAGTGGGTTGCCACAAACGAGTAGTTGGCCCTGCGGCTAACCCATGCGTCTGTGCATGATGGCATGTCAGCTTCCCTTGGGGGATAGGGCGCACAGGGCTGGCTGTCATCTGAGCTGAAAGTTGTCGTTGGTGGGGGCTGTCTAACTTACGTATGGTAACAAAAATATTTGGTAGGTAAACAATCAGGATATTGCTTTTTCAGTGCCTTATATAGTTATGTTGGGGTTCATTTGATAGAGATTTATCTTCAACCTCAATGTCATAGGGGCAAGTTGGAGTGTTGTGATATTCTCCAATCTTCCCATTAAAAGTGTGCAAGTTGTGGAATCTGGTCAAGTACATGTGTTCATGTGGTTTGCAGGCTCAACAGGTGAAAGCACAAAGGCACATTTGCCATAGTTGTTAATGGCCCAAAAACCACTGAACTAGATGTTTTCATACCTTGAAATACTTGAGGAAGCCATGGCTGGGCAACAGAGTTTTTCTTCTTATGAGCAACAGGCTGTGAAACTCAACTGAAACTTAGAGGTATTGATATTAACAAATTTAACATGAGCACACTGTGAGAAAGTCACCTCATAGTTTGTTCATGTAAGAAAACAAAGGGCCTGATGTATATATTGATGGAGAAAGTACTATGTCGCAACATTGACAGAGTTCCCTCCCCGCCAATTTAGTGGTTTGCCCATCAATTTTTTTTGCAGGCCGACCTTAAGTTTAGCCACAGCATCTACTCTGTCTCTACCATGGCCAAACTTCTCCGACGGACCTGGAGAGTTAGGCTGTTGAATGAATGGCTATGTTGCCCACACCAAATTTAGATGGGCAGACATTTAGTGATTTTTTACTGTTCCTTACCGGCCAGCTAAACCTTGGGGGTAAGGAACAGTAGAGTAATGCTCCCCTCGCAATGGGAGAAAACTCCAATGGTGATGAGAGCACTACTGTTTTTTCTTTAAAAAAAGAAAATGCCATTTCGGGATTTTCTTTTTTGAAAAGGAAAAAGAATACTGTTAGCGATAGGGCTGTGTTATTCAGATTCAGCCCTGTAGCAAACAGTAAAATGCATTGACAGAACCTGCCATGATGGGGCTTCCTTCCAATGAATTTATAAATAACCACCTGGTAAGTGTAATTTCTAAATATGGTGAGTGGAGTTCTCTCGGCCTGGTGGACGTAAAGTCATCCACAAGGCCAATGACGAATACTCCATCCGCTTTAACATTTATCAATGCAGAATTATACAAACATTATATAACAGACTGATCAATCAGTATAGACATTTCCTATGAAAGACCCAACTTTTCTAGTGGATGCTACTAAAGTATGTCTCTTTTCATATTTGCCGAGTCATAGAACATGAATGCCAACTATAGGCAATCAACAATGCTTTAGATTGTAACCAGCTCAAATTTATCAGATTCTTTACAAAGAAATCCTAACATTAAAAATCAGCAGAATATTTATTACAGTAAAATGTGCACAATCCACTGAATAACCTAAGCAGTGTTTCCTTTGGCAGACATTATGAGATAGGATACATTTTTATCCCATATAAATTGCATACTTAATTATTTATGAGTTATAGCAAGTTCTTTTCATAATTAGATACTTAAACCACAATGAGACAAAAAACAAGATAACATCACATCGTGGTTTTTGAAGTTCAAAACATTCTAAATTGACACATTTTTCTAAGCTTTCTAAAAGGTTTTACCGGTTACAAATACCCTTCACTTACCAGTTTACAACAAGCATTTGTAATGCAATGGGTCTCGCTTTTGCTCGGGTTAAAGCTATTAGCATTGTAAATTCCTAACCTGACTTTTTCTTCCCACATAAACTGAAAATGAAAAGTAAAACAGTTTCACATAAGCGAACCAATGGCTGCCATGAGCACAAAACAGGCACACAAAAGGAAACAGAAGTTTGCTTGCAGCAAAACATATCTGCAAAAGTGCAATTATCCATGTAACCTGCAAAAGTGCAATTATCCATGTAACCGGCAAAAGTGCAAATATCCATGTAAATTGGGTCATGTCATGCAAAGCGCTCAACTACTTCCCAGCGAGATTGCGCTACCTACGAAATAAAGAGAAAAAGTAGTCCAGAAATCATACCAAAAACATGGAGGCTCGTATGTTTTCAGTAGTTGGCTGGTGCTCTTGAGGCGGGCTATACACCGGAAAAGGCATGATGCATGCATGCCTTTCATGAATTAAATCAAGCGAATTTTAAAAGGCAAACCCATGAACCAACCAAACGGCGTGGGTAAAAGCCCATAGAGTGATTACACCAGGGACAGAGCGCTTTGCGCGGTCAACCCTATAAAGAGAATGTTAACATGTTAGCAGCATTCTCCCTTTTATGGGTTTGTTTCCTAATAATAAGTCTTCTACATTTGGATTCATTTTCCTGCTTGTATCTTCCAGGTCAATAAAGTTCACCACAGAATATTACTATATTTCAACCTATGAATGTTTTTACATCGCAAAAGTGCTTCTTTACATGGATGGACGTCGAAGTGCTTAAATTGTGACTTCAACCAACTTCTTCTCAGAATTACACGTACACAATCAGGGCCACCTCTAGGACTGTACAACCAGTACCACAACATCTGGCACTAACCTGAGGATGGGGAGGGGCACCATGTTAAAATAACACCTGTTTAAAAAGCACCTGCTGCACAGTTCCTTGTGTGTTACTCAGTTTTAATGCAACAATAAAAATGTCACAATAACTCTGATGAATAATTACACTTCTCTGTGCTTTCAGTACAGTTAATTGATAGGTGGACTATATAGGCAAGATTGCACTCCTCTGTGGTGGCCCACATTCTGTAATAACATGTGAATGTGGGAGAAAATCATTTTGCAAGCAGTATCTCACAATCATGTCTCTCAGGATGTGAAATATCCAAATAAAACTTGACTTGGGGTTCTTAGATCAGTGCTATGTATTTTTTAAAATTTATTATGCTGCTTATCTTGGATATTCCTCAAGGTTTCCAAGTTGTCTTGTCAAGTTTTAATACCAACCAGTAGTCTCACTGGTTCTCATCTTTGCCTGTTCATTCTGAGGAGGCAGACTGTTATTGCAACCTGCCATTTACTTTTTTCAGATGTGGACTTAAACATCTTTGATTTATGATTCAACTACCTAGCACTGAGGATTAAACACTGCATACTAAGTCACCCGACTTTGGACTCACTTATTTGGAGTGCCCTGGTTGATCTCTTCTTAGTAGTCTCACTATGTTCACCATGTAGGCCTTTCTTTATTGAAATCTACATATTCTCAGTTTATGGTAAGTGATAGGCCATACATTTATTATAGTGTGTAGTATTTAATATTCATTAGTAGGCTTCAGTCAATATTGTAATTACATTCTAAACCTTTCTCGTCACTGTGTAATTTTCCTTCACTTAGGTGTCAGGGAGTGTGGATTCCAGCTTTGAGAACCCTATGCTAACTGAGAAAGTTTTTGCACTTCGGTTTGTGTTGCTTTTCAAGGCATTAGTAGCTCACCAATCGCACTGGTGGTGTCTTTTGACATGCCCATAGATTACATTAAATGTGGGAGTCGGCGTCATTTCATCAGGCAGCTGGGCATAGGCAATTGGTACATTCCGAAGGATGTGGTTGAATCTGCCAGTTATGATCATCTTAGTGGTCTTTAGACCTCCCAATAATGACCATTACTGTTTCAACCGTTGTGTAATGTAATTGGTACAAACTATTTGATGTTATCTGTAACTACGCTTCAAGTCTTCTGTTTACTTTAATTTCCCAGTATGTATCCTTCTTTTGTGCACAAATCGGAAACACCTCCTACCACACTGATCGTGAAATTAGTAATTGATAGTATTTCACTCTTATTTGAGTTCACCCTGCATCTGGAAAAGTAATGCCTCTCCGTCCTCGCATTGATTATGCATACGCTTGATATATTAGCCATATGGCTACTCTGACGGCCCAGGTTTGCCCTTTATAAATATCTAAAATTAAATAAAAGAACATGAAAGGAGTGTATCAATCTTGATGAGTTCAGTATGGAGTGCTTGGTAGTATGAACATGTTTCCGTCATCACATAACCTTATCTTTAACACTTCGGCAATAGTATTAATGTTTGATGTATCAAGATGGGTTCAAGCACCAGTAAGAAATCTAATCATCAAGATTCTTTTTAAAAGTCTTGTGTCAGAATTTACTAGTAGTGTTGTTGGCAATTTCTTTAGCCTGCAGAATATATCTCCAGCTTGCAGATCAGAAATATAGTAGTTCTGTTGTATTCTTTGCTTACTGGGTGTGAGGGTTCAGCTTCCTTAAACACTGTAAAGAGGAGGAGCATGATGGTGTCATGTCCTTTTTTTGTAAAAGATCAAGGTGATGTACCAGTATTCGCATTGTTGATGGCATTATTGACCTAATCTTCAATGGTTTTACCGTGCTTTGGTTTATGGTCGTAGCATTCTCACTGAGGTAGAATTTGTTCTTTCCAAACATCTTTTCTCACTGAACTGAGTTGTAGAAATTTCTGAAAAAATAGATAAAGGCGTATGTGGTAGCCTGGTGCAACCAACAGGAGATTTACAACATTGATGTGTATTTTGAGTATATGACTCATAGTGGTCCTTCTTAGGTCAAGCATAATAGCGCACAATCGCTGCTTTTCTGACGTGTTGGTATGTATCTGGGCTTTTTTAAAAAAACACTGCACCCCATCATTCGTTCGTGGGCTCGCCTTTCAAAAATCCTTTGTTTTCATTGATAAGTGCTTTACGTTTGTCCCTCCTTGGGGCAGTTTTGTTACCGCCTTGGACATCGCTCCTGTTACATGGCTAATTGAACGTTGGCTGATAACTTTGACTGCAAGCAAACTTCTTTTTCCTTTTGTGTGTCTCCTTCATGCTCACGGCGGCGCTTTGAATTGATTTGCTTATGTCAACTGTTTTACTTTTTATTTTCAGTTTGTGTGATGATAAAAGTCAAGTTAGTAATTTACAATGCTAATAGCTTCAACTCGAGCCAACGCAAGACCCATTGCATTGCAAATGTTTGTTTATGTTGGGTGGCACAGATTCCTTCCAGTTTCTCTCATTGTTCATAGCCTTGAATTAATTTGAGACGGCATACTTTACCTGTACCCAAAAATCGTGATGAAGTCATTTTTTGCTACTTCAAATGTGTGTTCTAAAGAGATGTGCTACATCTTATTTGGATTTCAGACCTACCTTATGGAGTTTAGTCTGCCTCACTATTTCCTTTTTGTACAGTAAAGCAATGACTCATCATCTTGCTTCTACAATAGGCTTTTCTTTCCACCCACAATGATTGACTGGAAGCAATACAATCCTGGTTGGTATCCAGGTGCAATACATATAGTTCTCTGACCCTATTCTTAGCTTTCATTTTCTGGTGAACAAATCTCTTTTCACTTTGATTCTTTCAATGTCAGATAGGTTCCCTGTATGCTAGTGATATAAGGTTCGAGGCCAGGTAATTTAAAATGACTTCCTTAATTATTGGTTCAGTCTATTTATGTTCAGAAAGAGTACAGGGAAAACAAGTTTCCTGCTGGTAAGATAGTGGTATTTTAGACTGTACGGAGAACCTCAGATTAGCACATTCATATGTCTGAGTTTAGCACTGTGAACTTGTGCGGTGGAAAGGTGGAGGAGGATTTTTATTGTTGCCATATAGATGTATAAAACATATTTGTAAGACCTGACAGCCTTAGGGTGGTCACCCCCAACTTTTTTCCTGTCTCCCCCACTTTTTGACACAGTTTTTGCTGGTTTTAGGACTCTGCGCACTTTACCACTGCTAACGTGCATATGCCATCTCCCTTAAAAACATGGTGACATTGTCCCCAAATGGCATATTTAATTTACTTGTAAGTCCCTAGTAAAGTGCACTACATGTGCCCAGGACTTGTAAATTAAATGCTACTAGTGGGCCTGCAGCACTGATTGTGCCGCACACATAAATAGCCCCATAACCATGTTTCAGGCCTTGCCAAGTCTGAAACTTCCCTTTTTCTAGATATAAGTCACCCCTAAGGTAGGCCCTGGAAAACCCACAGGGCAGGATGCTATGTAGATACAAGACAGGACATATACATGTGTGTTTTATATGTTTTGGTAATGGAAAACTTCTAAATTTGTTTTCCTCTGCTGTGAGGCCTGCTCCTTTCATAGGCTACCCTCATATACTGTTTGAGTGGTAGGTTCTGATCAGAAAGGGGTAGAAGGTTATATTTAGTATGGCCAGAATGGTAATTAAAAATCCTGCTGACTGGCGAGGTTGGATTTTATATTACTATTTTAGAAAGTGAGCATTTCTCTGCACTTAAAATCCTTCTGTACCTTACAGCCTGTCTCCAAACCACAACTGGGCTGGTTGACAGCTCCCTTGTGCATTTCACCCAGACAACCACAAACACAGGATGCTCAATCACACCTGCACACATCTGCATACTGAATGGGTCTTCTTGGGCTGGAAGGGTAGAGGGCATGACACTTACATTTCAAAGGACAGTGGCCAGCCCTCACACAATGGACGGCCATTCCCCTACTGGGACCCTGGCAGATAGGGCTGTACTGAAAGGGGACCTTGTGCACTTCAAACCACTCTTTGAAGTCTCCCCCACTTCAAAGGCACTTTTGGGTAAATAAACTGGATCCCTGACCCTACCAACTCAGACACTACCTGGGACAGATACTCTGAACCAGACCCTGCAACCTGCCAAGAGGAGCTGCTTGGCTGCCCAAAGGACTCACCTGGACTGCTTTACTGTGAAGGACCGCTGCCTTGCTGTTGCCCTGCTGCCTTGCTGGCCTCTGGCTCTGTTGAGAAGTGATCCTCAAGGGCTTGGATTGAGCTTGCCTCCTGTTCCTGAAGACTCACTACAAAAAGACTTCTTCACTGCAAGGAAACTCCTTGTGCGGTGAAAATCGATGCACAGCCTGCCGTAATCGATGCACAGCCTACCCAGCGGTGAAAGAATCACCGCATCGCCAAACCGCAACAACGCAGCCCGGCTACCCGAGTGAGATCAACGCAGCACCAGTGATGGGACTGGAACTTCGACGCACAGCCCACCGGATCGATGCATCACAGAGCCAGAATGACGCAGCTCAACTTCCTGCAGGAGGAATCAATGCAGCACCTGCTGTGCGACAGAAACTCCAACGCATTGCCCTCCGGATCAACACAGCACATGTGACTTTGTCCTGAACGCCCACGATTTCCCCGCATTGTTCCTAGGCGTCAAAAGACCCCACATCACAAAGAGGATTCAAGCCTGTGCATTGGAATTTGATGCAAAGTCCTTGCCGCGTGGAAAAGAATCGATGCATCATCTGTGTGCAGCCAGAAATCCGAAGCACACCCTTTGTTTTCCCCGCAGGTCCTCCTCTGTGGTTTCCATGCATATAATTTTGATGCATACCAGGTACTTTGTTCATGCAAGAGACACTTGTTGCTTTTTAAAGACTTAAGACTCTTCTTATTATTGCAAAAATGATATTTCATCTTGTACTTATCAAATCTTGATCATCTTTACCTTAATTCACTCAGATAAATATCCCATTTTTTTCTAAACCTGCGTGGTATATTTTTGTGGTGCTTTCACTGTGTCAGTGCATGATTTATTGCACAAATACTTTTTTTAAAAATCTCTTCATCATTGAAAATACAACAACTTGTACCACTGCCAACCGAGTCGTTTTTATTGCAGTACATATTTAGAGGATCACTTTGCTGAAAGGGAAGCAAACAGGGTAGAAGTTAATGTTCACTGATGGGAGGGGGTAAGACCCATGGATGTATGCATTGCTACATTACTGACAATTCCAGACTGCACCTAGCACCCATACTGAAGTGGAACCACATGAGCGCTGTGTGGGGATAGGTGGACTCATGTATCAACCCTGCGCCTGCCGCACTTGCTGAATTGGATCTGTGTAGGGGGTAATCGTAATACAAGTTGCGTCTGATAATACCAGACGACAGCTCAATTTGTCATGGGCTGTGAGGAGGTACATTACAGGTGATGGTAACCCCCATCCTGGCTAGTCTTTTACTGTGGGCCTTCACTCTGGCCGGGATGGAGGTAGTGTGTTCCTACTTTGACTTCCTGGTGCCATGTGTTGCATGCCTACGGTAATTTAGGTACTGTGTCCTAGAGTAGTGGTCACTTATACATCCTGTTTTGGTCTCCAATTGGACAGTGTCATTGATGTGTGGGTTCCACACACCCGGTGACCTCCCTTGTGGGTTCAGGGAGGGTGGGTGTCATCTTTAGCCTTGATTGAAATTATATGTTTATCCCATATTTCTACTTCTTCTTTCCGTACTCCCCTGTCTAGGCAGGACTCTGGAGTAGGGGATATTGGGTGTTCCACCAGTTCAGCTGTCAGGGAGGTAATATTGTGCCAGGATCGTAGAACTGGTGGGCAGTCCCACATCATGTGATAAAATGTAGCTTCCTGTTCTCCGCATCTAGGGCATTCATGGTTATTGTGGGGGAACATACGCTGAAGTTGGTGGGGGGATGAATAAGTTTGGTGTAAGTAGTTAAATTGAGTGAAGCGGAAGCGCGGGTTACGCAACACTGTTTTGACCATGCTGGGTGCCATGTTCCATGCCTTTTGCGATAATGGTGTTGAGAGAAAATGGTCCCACCTAGCCCTGGCTTTCATATGGGCATCCACAGAGCTCCCCAGCAGAAAACTATATAACTGGGAAATGCTATAATGAGGTCCCACATCCACTAGTAAATTATGTAGTTGGGGAGAAACTGTGGGATCTTTGTCCCTGTTTTGCCATACCCTGCGTGTAAGTTGTTGTAGTGTGCAGTACGTTATAAAGCGACCTGGCCCTACATCATACGTGGCTGCGAGTTCAGAGTGTGTCATCAGTCTACCTTCCTTGAAAATATCCCCTCTCGTTTGTATGCCTAATGCTGGCCATGTCTCAAGAGCATGATGTGTACTTAGTTGCCGCACCCCCTGAACGGCCGACAATGGAATCTTGGGCGAGTAGGGTGGGACCGATTCCCTGTTCAATATATAATGGTGCCAGCACCCACGGGCCGCAATCATCAGAATATTTTTGTGCCGCAGGGGATTTGTGTGGTCATGTAACCATCCCAGTACATTGGAGTGCCCGAGGATATTGTGCACCAATGTTATCTCCATGTTAGGAAGGTTCTGTATCCAGAGCAGCGGCCATTTAAGCTGTGCCGCTGCATAATATAACTCGTAGTTTGGTGTGCCTATTCCCCCTTGTGAGGGTGGTGTATGTGTTGCAGCTAGTGCTACTCAGCAGTGACTGCTGCCCCATATTAGATCAGTCAGCAAACTATCCAGCATTTTAAAAAAGGATCGGGATAATTATTGGAAGAGCCATGAAGTGATATAGTAATCTGGGGAGTATTATCATTTTCGCAATAGCTACCCTACCAAATGGTGATAGTGGTAATGAGTTCCAGAACGATAGTGAGCCCTTGATGGATCTGACCGCGTGCCCTAAGTTGCCTTCCCTTAAATCAGCTAGATTATGGTATATCTGAATACCGAGATATTTAAATGTGGAGTAACACCATGGCATTGGGAAATTAGATCTTAGGTCCTCTGAGACCGGTATGATTGGGAATACACAAGATTTCGACCAGTTCACCTGTACGCCTGATATATCTCCGAATTGCTCCAGTAATTGTAGGCGGTCCAGAAGCAAGGATGTGCATTTATGTAGATATATTACTGCATCATCCGCATAGAGGGATGCTATCTGAAGGCTGTCACCATCCAGGATACCCCACTGTTGTGCCAGTATTCTGAGCTGGGCTGCTAGGGGTTCTATTGCTATTGCAAACCGCAGTGGTGCTAAGGGGCACCCTTGCCTAGTTCTGCAGCCGATAGGGAAACTTTCAGAAATAACCCTGCCCGTTTTGATCCTAGCTGTGGGGCTAGAATACAGAGTGTCAATCCAGCTCATTAATACTGGGCCAAATCCCATATTCTTCAAGGCTGCTCTTAGAAAAGGCAAACCAAGGGTATTGAAAGCCTTCTCGATATCCAAGGAAACTGCAACCCTCTCATAATCCAATTCCAGGGTGGCTGATATGAGCCGCAACAACTGGCGGACGTTTAAGAAGGTATTTTTACCAGGAGTGAACCCTGATTGGTCTTCATGTATCAAGTGTGACATGAAGGGGAGCAGTCGATTCGCAAGTATCTTGCCCAATATCTTACAGTCTAGATTCAACAACGACAAAGGCCTATATGACCGTACATCTACTGGATCCTGGCCTGGCTTGGGCAAGACTAGTATTAACGCTTCACACTGAGAATCTGAAAGTTGCCTCTTTATCTGTGCTTCCTGAAGCATCTCTTGATACGGTTTGAATATCGGTGCCATGAAAGTCTGGTAATATTCCACCGCTAAGCCATTGCCACCCAGTGCCTTATTGAGAGCTAATTTTCACAGCGCTGACTTTATTTCTTCTGCATCAATGGGTCTTTCTAGCTCTAACTGTTGTGGTGGAGAAAGCTGAGCGAGAGGGAGTGAACAAAACAAATATGCTATCCGTGTGTCAGGGGGGGTCAGGTAATGCCTCATATAGTGTACTGTAGTATTGCTGAAAGGCCTCATTAATGCCTGCTTGCGTGTTAACTACTGTCCCGGTGTCAAGATGAATGGCTACTATAGGAGTGCGTGGTAACGCACCCCTAACCAACCAAGCTAGTAATCTGCATGAGCGATCACCTTCCAAGTGTGTCTTGCCTATATAGTGACGGTAATCAAGTTTCCGCAGGCGCATGTCCACCTCGTTCCTGCATTTGCATGGTTCGAGGGGGCGTCAGGTTTGGTCTTACCCTGTGCCACCTCACATTCTACCCCCCGCAAATCCGTTTCTATTTGTGTCAACTCATGCGATAACGTGCATCGCAGTCCCCCCGCAGTTAATAAGCAATAGCCTCTCATCACTACTTTAGGGCATCCCATTCTATTGCACACGATGTGGCAGTTCCCCCATTTAGTTCAAAATATTTAGGGATGTGCTCAGCCATTTCCTGGTGGAATGGAGGGTCCAGCAGCATGTCCGACTGCAGCCGCCATGTGGGTATGCGGGCATGTTGTCTACCCCATTGTATGGAGGCTGTAGGGGATAGTGGTCTGATAGTGACTTAGCCAAATAGAATACCTCCTGGAAAGCACCAACCAGACCAACCGAACTGAGCAATAGGTCTATGCGGGTGTGTAAATGGTGGACCGGTGAGTAGGAGTAATCCCTGTCTAGGGGGTGGGTAAGTCACCACACGTTGCTCAGTCACCTCTCGGATATCCACGTCTGAATTGCTGTGGTAGTTTATCTGCTAGGGGCACCGATTAATGGTGGGTGGGACTTATCCATATCAGTGTCTGCTATACAGTTAAGATCTCCTCCCCATATGATACTGGACGTTGGATCCCAAAATAGCGTAGGCTTGAGTGATAGGAGGAATTCACCTTGTTTCGTGTTGGGGGCATATATCCCCACTATGGATAGTGGTCTGCCATCCAGTGCACCTTCCAGCAACACATAACGACCATTAGCATCTTCCGTGTAGAGTCCCACCACATAAGGAACCTCTGGAGGCACCCACACCAGCACCCCTCTGGTGTATGCCGATGCTGTTGTACCAAATAATTTTCCTCGCCACTTATTGTCAAGAGCATGTAGTTCTGCCACCGTGAGGTGCGTTTCCTGCAATATTGCTTTGTGTATCTTGTACCTTTTCAGGTAAGTGTAGATCCTGGTACGCTTAGTGAGAGTGGCCATGCCTCTTACATTCCAGGTTAATACATTATAATCATCAGTGCTCATCTGATTTCAATAGTGTAGAGTGGGGTAAGGTCGGAACTTTGCTACCCATGTGTTCATCCCCCCCCAGCTGCAGTTGGGTCTGTGTCAAGTAGTATTTGCTAACATGATAAAAATGAACAAGGTGCAAACTTACTGGGCAACACCCAGCATGTGACGTGTACGCACAACAGGTGCAACATAGAACCATGGTGTCAACTGTGTGTCTACGGAAACCCATAGGGTACGGAGGGGCGTGGATGAGAGAAGTAGAGGTGGCGTGGGCCTGTGGCCCAATCGACTAGTCTGCTCGCCCGCTCTAACTTATTTGCATAGTCTTTTATTGCTCCTGCAGTATAGCGACAGGCCCCAGAGGGAGCTCCGAGCAAGCCGATGTGTAACCACAATAGAAAGGAGACTGCTTCGTCCCCTCAGCTCTTCTAACGCGTTCTATGCCTTTCATGTGTTGCCTTGTCTATGTGACCAGGGAGTTAGTGGCCCGGGTCATGAGGCCAGGGCCGGGCCCATGGGGCCACACACGCTAGAGAAGATTAGAGGTCATCTGCTATGTGCGGGGTGAGTTCAGGGCCGAATGCCGATGGGGACGTGGATGCACTGGAGCGGCCCTGTGATGAATTTGAGTGAATGCTTTTGTCCTTGGGAAGTGGGGCATATTGATTAGAGGAGAACTGGTTAGCTTCCATCAAGGCTTGTGGTTGGCTCGCAGCTGCTTGTGCCCTGGATGGGTGCATTGCGATTCCGGGTTTTTTCTTGCACCGTGTTTGGGGTGTGACCCAGTCTTCTGTTTTGATTGCATCACTTTGAGGTGAGACCAATCCTTTGGCAAGCACCCCGGTCCATGCGTCCTCTGTGGAAGGGAAGAAGTGAGTTTTCTCTCTGTTGCACTCCCATAAGAGCTGTTTAACCTTCGCAAAGGATGCTCGCTGACGTTGTAATTCCATGGTAATGTCGATAACGTTATCGAATTGCCAGGGGCCCTGCAATCTGAAATTTTGAAGAATCTGGTCCCGATCACAAAAGTTGAGGAACCGTGCAATCAAGGGAAGAGACGGGCCGGGCCCACGGGCGTGGCGGCCTGCCCATGCTCCGGTGAGCACGCTCCACCGCAAAGGAAGGTGACATGCTGTTCGCCAGTGCCGTGTCCCTCAACCACAGTTCCAGGAATGCCTCAGCATTGGGCATCTTGGCTCGCTATGGGAACCCCACAAAGCGAATGTTGTTTCTCTGTGATCTGCCCTCCGCATCCTTCGCTCTGTGTTTCAATATTGACACCTCTGTTTCCAAACTCTGCAACTGACTCTGTATTGCAGCAATTTCGGATCAAACTGTTGTGAGTGAGGTTTCGTTTGCAGATACCCTGTCTGCTAGTTTGCATTGATCCCCTCTCAGTAAATTCACTTCCAGCGCCACCGAATCTATCTTTCCTTCGAGGGTCATATTAGTATCTAAAACGGCTTGTGATAATTTGTTAAACTGTGAAGAGTGGGACTGTAATGTCTCGTTCATTTGCTGAAGGGACACAGCCTGATCACTTGCAGCGTTTTTAGGGGGTAGCATATCGTCTCCAGTGGATGAAGGCGGTCGCGTCTGCTTTGGTTTGACCATGACGGTGGGTGACCGTATCTCTTGTCACACAGTCGCTCGTGTTTTCTGTGGCTACAATTAATTACGCCCGTCCTTTGCGCATCCCACCCTTGTTGGGGCATGCAACACTATGCACAATGTGATAATCGCAGGTGTTGATACAAGTGTGAAGCTTTGGGGGGAGTCTACCTCTGCACCCCACTCGAAACCGACGGCTCACCCAGGACGTGGCTAGAGCGTACTGCGAAGACAGGATCTGGGTCCCAAGATAGTCTGTGCCACGGTATTATATTATTGACAGCTGGCCCTTAGTTCTCTGTACGTCCCTCGCAGGACTCTCTCTGCGTCTGCTCTAAGCACTGTGGCGTATTAGGCAGGCTGCCCGGCACCGGGGTGCCCAGCAGCTCTGCCGTGCCTTCATCCCCTTGATGTGCGCAGGCTCACGGGGACTCCACCATCCAGACCCAGGCCACCGACGCAACCGCATGCCGCATCCCTCTCCTGAGGGATGCTGTCTCTGACTCCGGCCAATGCCCCGCTCCTCCAGGCCACGCGGCGCAGCTCCTCCAGCCTGGATGGCCCTCAAAGTGCACCCGCAGTGGCTCCCAGCCAAGCCCCTCGGGCCGTCGCAACCTCACTGAGAGGCACTGGCGCGACCGGCAGTCATGCTGCACCGACGCTGCCCCAGTGCACGTAGGCCTGCGAGGTCACCGCCACTGGAGCCCAGGTCGCCGACGTGACCACCTGCCATAGTCTTCTCCCGAAGGCCGCTTCAGTCAGCCAGGCTGCACTACTCTATTCCAACAACTCCGGCGGCCCGCAAAGCGTGTCTGCTCCGGCTAACGTCCAAGCCCCCCAGGGTACCCCGTGAACACATTAGAAGGCCCCAGGGAGGTCCGGGCAGGATGTAAAATAGGATTAATTTGGGGAAGAGAGCGGAGCACAATATTTAGCGTCCGCTCCAGTTGCCATCTTGGCCACGCCCCTGCACAAATACTTTACACATTGCCTTCTAAGTTCAGCCTGACTGCTCAGTGCCAAGCTACCAGAAGGTGGACGCAGGATAATTTGGATTGTGTGACTTACCCTGACTAGGATTGTGGTCCCTACATGGAAAAGGGTGTATACCTCTACCAACTAAAGACCCCATTTCTAACAATAATCTTTGCAAATATGCGTTCGTATCCCGGGGGCTGGCCCCTTACACCTAACATTGTTGTCCTAAACTTGTGGGTGTAATTTTATACCACAGGTCCCAATGGACACGTATCTGGGACACATTTACATGTGTATGTTTTAAGTAGGCTACAGATCTGGAAGGTGTGCTACTAGTGTCTGTGCCATGTCTTACAGAGTAAGGTATTCTCCAGTTTGACTTAATCACCCTTCCCCTTCAAGGCTGAGCTCTCTTTGCATCTTCCTGTTTCGTTAAGCTCTACCTTTAGCTTATCTGTGTTTAATCAGTGCCTCTGTGGTTGTGCAAATGGTTTTCATTTGCATTAATCCCCTGACATTTTCCCTCTGTACTCATGCACTCTCAGTGTTAGTGTCAAGTAACAAACCTGAAATGTCCATTGTGGGCACTTCAAATTAATCTAGAAGTCTTGCAATCATTTATGATGATCAAAGTAACAAGATCCAGTAGTGCAATGTATATATCCCATTTCTGCAAGACACATCCTAGCATTGAGTATTTCTTTAAGTTATTTGTCTCTGCTACAAATTAATTTGCAACATGGATTACGTGTTCTTTATGGTCAAATGAGCAGGGTTTTCTTGGATTATCAGGATCCTACAAGCCTTCTAGTAGAGAAAGAAGTGCTTAATGAGTAGTCTTGGGATATCTTTTCTGGCCAAATTTTGGTTGCACATTTTGTGTGCCATTTGCATTCCGGCGTGTGGGAGAAAGGAGAGTTCCAAAATGTCACTATGATGTAATAATGTCATAATCTTAATGTTTCTCCAAGATACTGAAGAATGTACAATGTATTATTCATCCTTTCCTGAATGGAGTCCAAGGACTTTTACAGTTGGTTGTCAATAGAGTTGAGCCGGCCTTTAAAGGTTACCATCTTTTTGTGGCACATAAACATATGAATCTATGTAGGTTTAAGTTATTATCTCCATTTTCTTATCTTCCATAGGTCTGATGAAGGTTTTAATGGCTTTCAGTTTGCTAAAGGGAGCTTGAATGATTCTCTTTATTTATCTGTGGAAGTGGATAGCATTGGATGATCTGCCGCTGTCGGAAAAAAATCTTCCTTAGGCATGGCTGGAATTGACCAGCTGTAAACAGAAACTGGATGGTAGTCTTAATCATGCCTTGCATGGGCTGAGAGTTACTCAGGCTGTTAAGTAAGTTGCCTTGCAGTCCATGTTTACAGACACTCTGTTGAAGGCAGTGACCTGATCAAATGAGAGTAGCAGCTGCTGAAGATAATTACATTTGTCAAGTCATTTCAATTATAGGTTTGTTGCAATGGCATATGCATGTTCGAAATAATACAATTACTCAGACATCAAAGGGGGAAATCAAGAAACCACTGAAGTAATTGATCTAATAAAATACATAATAACCATTTATTTCCCAAAATGTTGATGAAGAATGATGAAGGTGGTCAGAAGATGCCACATACTGTTTTTTTGGGATAGATGTTTATTCTATCATAGCACAGCACAGATTGGTTAAGGTATTTACCTTGGGTGATATTTAGTGCTTGTGGTTTTGACTCTGATGTATCCTCATAAAAAGGGGGTCACCTGCATTATCTTGTTCAAAGTCCATCTTTGAAAGTTTTTTTTCTGCAAGTGATAGGATTGTAAGACCCATACAATATACTTGATTGAACTTAAAACCCGGTCAATACATATGAAAGATGGCATTGGTGAGGAATATGTGGACTCCATACTCCTGGGGTCACATGACTCCAACTTGGCGTCTCAAAAATGGCGGCCAGGGGTTGCTATGCCTGTAATTACAGGCCTCTATCACAACTGGCGATCAGAGATCAAGCAGAAGTTTCGAATTTTTGGCTTACCTTCATTGGTAATTGTCTCCTAAGTTCTATTTACCCCACTCAGAACTGTGGTTCTTGTGGCTGACCAAGGCTGGTTGTTGTGATGCTCTGGAGTCTATTCTTTGAAGGGCCAGTATGCAAGAAGTCACTGCCTTGTGCTTAGATGGTCTCTGTTGCCTCCTCATGTACACAAGCTAGATATGCAGCATGAGGTCAGGGAAATAGTTGCCAATGTGAGTGAGGTTCTCTGATTGAGGTAATTGCTTTAAACCAGCTATGCTGCAGGATGCTATCCTGCAGGGTCTCTGGGGTGATATCCAGCATAGAAGGCGTGTCTGTGCTGCATTTCATCAAGTGTGTTTGGCCTTTGGAGCATTTCACTTATGGCATCCGTTTTATGGTGTCACAATGTCAAGCAAGTCTGAATCAAAAAACAATAACATGGATATGATCACACTGTCCAGTGCCTTATTTGTGCTTGTTGTTTCTGGTGCAGAGCACCAGCACTAATTTTTGATGGTCGGCTCTTATTTTTCTGCCTCAAGCATTTATTGTGAGCAAAAGACACATATGGGAAAGACAGACGAAGAGAAAAATGAAAAATCGTCACAATAGGAGAAAGCAGAAAGCAGCAAGTGTGAGCTGAAGGGGCAGAGAGTGGCTTTAAATGGATTGAATTGGCCCAAGATGGCTTCAGGATTACGCTGCCTCAGTATTCCTTGTTCGCACATTTAATTGCAGCAGCCGCATGTTTAAGCAGGGGTGGCTCCTCCATTAGGGCGGAGGAGTGTCGCTCGCCAGCAGTGGCAGCTGTAAAACCTTTAAAAGAAAAGGAAAATAAACTTTGTTTTTTATCCTTTCTTTTAAAGAGGTGGGGCCACAGGGTGAGGAACGGCGAGGCGGAGTGCCCAGCACTCCCCCTAACTGCGTATGTATGTTTGGCCGGCCAAAGACACATGCGCAGTGGGCGCTCTCCAGCATAGCAACAAAGTTGCCAGGCTGGAGAGAGCCTGCACAGGCTCTCAGTCTACCTGGGAGCACCCTGACTGGGAGCCTGTGCCTGCAGCCTGGATCGATGAGAGACATGCCGGTGGCAATGAAGAGAGTACGTGGTTTGAGACGGAAGTAAGCCAGTGAGGTTGCGCTCGTAAATACAAAATTTATTGAACGATAACAGCGTGTATAGTGGGTTGATTGAAAAAGATTGTATTGGAGCTGGCAGCCTCTGTGTGAAGTAAACGACGACCATTTTGACATGGATAAGGCACTGTTTCCGATGTCCTGAGAAGGCCATAAGTTGTAAGGCCGAAACGCATTGACCATATTTTTGAGGAGCATTGTGTAAATTGTTGAACACAGGAGAAGAATGTGATAGTACCAGATATAATCAACGGGAAGCAATATCCTACCAAAATCAATACTTAAATTGGACTACCTCATCCAAAAGACTGTTCACCTAGGAAAAGGGTTTAGCAGCGGATTTTTGTAGGAACTGTCAATTGGAAAACGCAGTGCAAAAGATTGCTCAAAATTGTTTTGATGTTAAAGGTAAAGGATTGTTCAGAATTTGATGATACAAAGTAGCATATAGAACAGGGACAGATATGTTTACAGTTACATGTATAATTGTTTTGTACATATGATGTGTAAATAAGTTATATGTTTGTATGATTATGTTGTATGTTATGAGAGTAATACAAAGAGAGACAAACATTAAGGAACGTTAATTAAAAGTTGGAAAATAAATAAAATCCTATTAATGATCAATTAATATTTTCATTGTCGATACATTAGTATTTATTTATCCCCTCTGTGTAAGTTTATTTGTTGTATTTTCACTTGGCCCATATGCAGTGGGGTTAAGAGGGCTCCCCTAGATGATATGGATGAGGGACAGAGGAGGGGCGTGCGGTGGAAGAGGTAAGTGTTTTTGTTTTTATTTTTTCAATTTAATTTTTATTTACACCCCCCGCGCATGCGCCGCCTCAGCTTGTTGTTCCGAGCTGCTACTGGGTTTAGGAGGTGGGCTTTGGGCACTGGCACATTTTTATTTACAAATTAAGCACTGACGCTATCCAAGGGAGGTCACAGAGCACCAAGATATATTAATCCCTAACCCACAAGGGATCGAGCATGTGAGTGGGCATGGCAATGTGAGGACTCACTAAGCTCAGGGAAGAACAGCCAATTCTGTCTGCCCCCACCACCATTTGATCCATGCTCATTCCCATAGGACTGTCTTTATAATAACTGTCTTTAACATATCACCATTGCAAGTATTAAGCTGGGGGCTCACTCCCTAGAAAAAGCATCTTTCTTCAACATCAACAGCATCATTTACTGAAATTCTTTAGACCAACTCCAAGTTTCAAGATAAAAGGACCGGAATAAAGAGCAGAAATTGAATGAAATTGAATCCTTTTGAGATCTTTTTCGTCCTTTCCACTGTGTGCAATGTTGCCAAGAATATAAGTGAACCCCAGGACAATCGGGTTTTATCACATGGATTCATTGGCCTGTGTCTCCCTACTTTACAACACTGCTGGGCAATCTGTGTGATTAAAGGAACAAACTCCTATAATTCAAGAGTTCCTGAGAATCAAACTTTCTTGGAGCAAAAGCCCTCACTCACCATTTGGTGACATCCTTCATCATTGGGCTATGCTCCTCGTCAGGCCGGCACTGCAATGCCTGACGGGCCCCACACGGGGGCTCTTTGCCGGAGATCTTTTGATGATGAATAGTAGCCGGTCAATGTGTGAACTAATGTAGGATTGGTATGAAAAAAGAAAAAGTGCTGTTTCTTTTTTCTGACGAGGAGCATAGCCCAATGATGAAGCATGTCACCAAATGGTGAGTGAGGGCTTTTGCTCCAAGAAATTTTGATTCTCAGGAACTCTTGAATTATAGGAGTTTGTTCCTTTAGTGGAACTGTATATACTTTTGATTTATACGTTAGATGGGAGTATTATACACAGGACCAGGACTTCGTTTCCGAATCTCCCCTATCTTTTAGCCCCTCCTTTTCTTGATGTTTGACGATCTGTGTGACGCCTGTCTGCCGCAGTCCAGTCACTAGGTTTTGTAAGAATAGCTTTCTTTCCATTTAAAATTCCATCTACTACAGTTAAAAAGATGAGAAGGTTTAGTAGCCAAAATCTTGCTTTCTTTCTGGAAGTGTTTTTGCTCTTCTCCTTGGCACCCATTGCCTAGCAGTTCAATGAATCAAACACTTTATCTTTTTGTGCACAAAAGGCAATGGAAAATGATATTCTGCTTCCATATTTTCTGATGTGATATTGACAATTTGACAATTAGCAAGTGTTGTAACAACCTGGTACCTTATTCCTTTCCATTTTAGATAGTGTTAATACAAAGATTCTCCTGTTTGGGCTTGTTGCAGTAAAGGCCGTTTTGTGGGCCATGCAGCATTGTGATGGTTTTATTAGTAAGAGATCACAAGCACCCCCACAAACACACACTGTCACTCCCATTGTGAATTACTGATCAACCGTATGCATTTATAAAATACTACCTAAAGTGCATTTCATTCGATCTCAGAGGGAAGACAGTGTCTTTCAAGGGTAATATGGCACTTCTGGCCTGATTGCTTTTGTGCCTGTAATTTTATCGACAACCATATTCACTTTGTAGATGTCACATGGCTAATAATAAATGATTTATTGTAATCAAACTTCATTTGGGATTTTTAAGGTTGTAGTAAATTAAGCATGGAAACCGATGGGAAACATTCAGCTGACGTAATTGAGTAAGGTATGGTTTGTAAAGCCCAGATCATGGGGAAATGTTTAGGGTTGAGCGCAAAGTGCTCCGTCCCTGATGTAATCGCTCTGTGGGTTATTAACCATGCCCATGTCAAGCTCATCTGTTTGGTTGATTAGTCTGCTTGCCTTTTAAAATAAGCTTGATTTCATTAGTAGAAGGCATGCATACGTCATGCCTCTTCGGGTGTTTAGCCTGGCTTGAGCGCACTGGCCAAGTACTGAAAACATACGAGGCTCCATGTTTTCCGTATGGTTTCTGCACTATTTTTTCTCTTTATTTCATAGGCAGCGCGATCTGGCTGGCCAGAAGTCGAGTGCTTTGCATGATATCTACCCTGTTACATGGATAATTGCACTTTTGCCGGTTACATGGATAATTGCACTTTTGAGGTTACATGGATAATTGCACTTTTGCTGATAAATTTCACTGCGAGGGGACTTCTGTTCCCTTTTGTGTGTTTGCTTCACTCTCATGGTGGCCATCAGCTCACTCATGTGAAACTGTTTTACTTTCATTTTATATGGCAAGAAAAGGCCAGTTAGGAGTTTTCAAGATAATAGCTTTAACTCGAGTAAACGCAAGACCCATTACATTGCAAATATTTGCGAAATAGATTCCATTCAAGTCCCATTGTTTCATAAGGCCCTACTCTGCTGAGTAAAAACTAAACAAATGAAGATGTTTCCCTCTAGATGAGGATGGTGTCCCTCAGGAAGGCACTGTGCTGTAATCAGTTCGGAGGTCCTTTTTCTCACTTAGGAGCAAGGGGTTTAAAACATGCTTTTCAGGGAAGCGTGTTATAAACAGAAAATGTTTGAGCGTTATTCAGACGCAAATACAATGAACATATCACACCGAAGTCCCAGCACGAAGGATTGTATGTCAGCACCTAAAATACAACGGAGTCCATATACCCCTACCTTGACTGTACTACATTGAAATGAGCCCCTCTGAGATTACCACTGCAGGGATTACCACTCCTGCGGTTACCACTACTGTGATTACTACCTTTGAGATTACCAGTGAAAAGATTACCTCTGCTGAGTTTACCACCTTTGAAATTACCACTGCAGCGATTACCTTTGAGATTACCACTACTGTGATTATTATCTCTGACATTACCACTGCTAAATTACCACTATTGTGATTACTACCTCTGAGAGTACCACTGCAGGGATTACTACTGCTGAGATTAACACTGCTGTGATTACTACCTCTGAGATTACCACTGCAAAATTACCACTGCTGAGTTACCACTACTGTGATTACTACCTCCGAAAGTACCACTGCAGGGATAACCACTGCAGGGATTACCACTACTGTAATTACTAACTCTGAGATTACCACTGCTGATATTACCACTACTGTGATTACTACCTCTGAGATTAACCCTGCAAGGGTTACCACTGCTGAGGTTACCACAACGGTGATTACTATCTCTGATATTACCAGTGCAGGGATTACCTCTGATGAGATTACCACTTGAAATTATCACTGCAGGAATTACCACTGCTGAGATTACCACTACTCAAATCCCTTCCTCTGAGATTACCACTGCTGAGATTACTACTGATGTGATTACTACCACTGAGTTTACCCCTACTGATATTACCACTGTGATTACTACTTCTGAGATTACCACTGCAGTTATTACCACTGCTAAAATAAGCACTACTGAGATTACCACTGCAGGGATTAATACTGGTGAGATTACCACTTCTGAGATTACCAGTGCATTGAGATAGATTCAAGAGTAAGTGTACTTACCCTATGCTAACCTACATCTTAAAATGAAACCTTACTTTAAAACTACCCACCACCCTGTCTTTATGGCCATACAGTGCCCTCTCCTTAACCCAGTGGTTACATTGCGCCGGGGCGGGGGGAGGGGGGCAGGGTGCCAGTGGGCCCACCAGTACATATTTTGGAGAACCAGGATTCTTCTACTCTTTCCCATGGTGGTCCTGTTGGTCTTTACAATGCACGGGCCTGCCCTGTCTATTAGTCCCACTCAGGCCCAGGCATAGACATGACTGTAGCATTCTCAAGTGGCAGGGACCCCAAGCGCATCATTTTCCTGCAGCCATTCTGATGTGAAACCATTCTGTGCCAATCCAGCATTTCAGGATTTTTATTGAGTATTTCCCTGTTCTTTGTCCATGTACACAGGCATGCTATCAGTTTTAGGTGGACCAGCCCCTTTGATATTTTAGTAGATGCTGCTTTGTTTCACTCTGTCTTTTTTTCGGTAGAATACTAAAAATGTGATCCCATGACATCGACCCTGTTACATGGATATTTGCACTTTTGCTGGTTACATGGATAATTGCACTTTTGTGGTTACATGGATAATTGCACTTTTGCTGAGAAGTTTCACTGCAAGCGGACTTCTGTTTCCTTTTGTGTGTTTGCTTTGCACTATTGGTGGGCGTCGGCTCGCTTATGTGAAACTGTTTTACTTTTCAGTTTATGTGGCAAGAAAAGTCCGGTTAGGAGTTTACAGCGCCAATAGCTTTAACTCGAGTAAACGCGAGACCGAGTGCATTGCAAATGCTTGTTTTAATTTTGTGAACACAAGAAAAATGTCACCTGTCTTTGTTTTCAATTGCACCCCTAACCTTCTCCTGTTCGGTGTGTACACTACATTGAGTGGTTTCGTCTTTCTCTCCCTTTAGGGGAAGAGGATGTAGAACATTTCGCTGTTTCCAGTCTGCCTGAAGAAGTGCTGCGGAACATTGAAGCTGACAGCTTCTGGTGCATGAGCAAGTTGCTTGATGGCATTCAGGTAAATTGATTGCCCCGTCCTCAACCAGTAGGGGTAACTGATTCATTTCATGGTCTCATGAGACTTCCGATAACTGAAAAAGGAAAGCGTATACTGAAAGTGAGAGAATGACTATCGAGCTACATCTGAAGTATGCATGCCTTTCAGCATTTCAGTTTTAGACTCCTGATAAATGTATTCTAACTTGATTAATAATATGATTTTTCATCATTTATTGGTTTGTTTCCTCAGATGGGAATATTAACAGAAAACTCATTTTGTCAGCCACAACTGCGCATCAGGGACAGCAATAAGCACCATTATAATGAGCTGACTGATTGTCCTTTGCACTCTCAATGAGTACTGCAGATGACTGGGCGCACGAGTGAGCTGGCAAATGTTATGCAATTGAGATATATACACACACACAGACACACACACATCACACTACCACACCATCCCACTCCACCCCACCACTCCCACTTTTATTTTCCCTAAGGAAGTCAGCGCTACACTGCACTAGCTACTCGGAAACAAATCCTAGCATTCCCTTGTGTGTACATGGATGTCTAGAAAACTGAGTAGACCGTTCTAAATCTACACAACGCATCTCAAATCCAGAGGAGTATAAATCCATGTCAATCTGCTTGAAAGGCAGAGAGACAGCGGGTGATGAACTCCGGAATTACTATGTTTTTGAATTTAGGACACTTTATAGACGGAGTCTACTTAACTGAAATGCGCTGCATCACCTTTTCCGAGTTTATTTACTAAAGCAAGTAGGGGGTGTTCATCAAACATATGCTGTTAGAAAGACTCTTCTAATTGGACACTTAGACCAGTAGCCTTCTATTACATGAATTGGTTGAAGTGTGTCATTGAAAGTGCTGTGAAAATCTGAAGAGGATGCTGTTAGTGAGACTCTCTAATTGGAGACTTAAACCAGTAGTCTTTTATTACGACGGCTTAGACCACTATAGGTCAACCTTTGCAACAATGTCATTTATTGAAATCTACACAATTCCGTCTTCTGGTGGACTCCATATTATAATTTAAAAAAATGGAACAGGAAAATACCACATCTGGGTGGGATTTTTTTTTTTTAAGTTTTCTGGCTGATGTAAAGCAAGGATTGGATCAATATTAAAAAAGTCTCTCAAAGTCCAGTTTTTTGGAAAAACTTCTTATGTGGTTTGGATTGAAGAATATTGTTTAGTGGAATTGTATAAAACTACAGATTGTTACTATATAAGGTCTGGAATAACTGGGGCAGCATTTAAGTACAATGTTATCAAATACATATTTACTTCACTAAGCAAGGAATTGGGACCGCACACATCTCAGCTGAAAATATTGACAAGATTCTTAAACATAATTATTTAGATCAGAATTCGCTGTTTTTGCTCACACTTGGCTCTGCATAAAATAACTGTCAACAATTTATAAGAAGCTACCACCAAACACAAATGAATTAAATGGCACAACATACTTGGTGAATTACAAGGGAGTAAAAGGCTCTTGGAGAAGTCTCAAAGACTTTTGGAAATTGATACTAAAAGATACAGTGTCTAAACTTACAGATTCTTCTTTGAAAATGGTTTTCAAGTATTACATTTGAATAAAAGAAACACACACCTATAAAACTAATGCGGTTTGGGCTACTACTGTTTAATGACAGTTGCTGGATTGATAATAAAAAAAAAACAAGACACCTGAGGGTCCTGTGTCGTATGGCCGAGATAAATCAAAATCATTTTAGTCAGAAGAACCGAGTATAACTAGACAGATTTTCAGTAGTGAGTGCAAATATATAAGCATCCTTGAGGGACTGCTGTGCTTGGTTCCGCCCTCCATACAGCTAATGCTAATTATGTTGCTTGCCTGCAGTGTAGGCTCAGTGATAGGAGCATGACGCCAACAAAGCGAACAGGGGTATTTGTTTGCTCGTATTGTGTGATTTGAGTCCAAAAGCCTACTTGATTGTCAGCTCTGAACAGTTGGTAATTACTTCAACATCTAGGGACAATTTAAATGTTCCAAGGAAGGTTTTAGGATTCTTCAGGTCCCATCAGTATGTCTTAACCTGTCTCTTTATTTGAGCATCAGTCCAAGCCACCAAAATAGGCTTCGGTTTCTCCTGTAGGTTTTCAAATGATGATCTTTACTAGTGAAGGTAATTGCCTCCTGTCCCAATGGCAATGGAGGAAGAACTTTGTTACTCTGTTATAGGCCCCTGCCATGACCACTCAGCTCTGTCCATATTTCTAGGGAAAACACCTCCTGCTACTAAAGCACACGCTTTCAAGGCCCCAAACTCTGTTAGCTTCTCAAGCACTGTACCTACCACTAATTAATCCCTTCTTTGTGGTTTCGTGCTTTATAACATGCAAACCCACTGCCCTCAGATCATGTTAAACCATTGAAACTCACATTTATGAATGTATATATGATGATCCTACCTGGAGAGCAACAGAGCACTGATCATTATGGTGAGCATTGGGAGCTTTAACAAGATCATATATGTAAAAGTGTATTTTGAATCTTTAAATTACACAATTGTATTTCAAATACTCACAGTTAATTTCACTTTTTTAAGTTTATCATTTTCAGCAGTTACCGTATAAAACAACATTGTTTGCAGTTACATATGATGTGGCTTGAATGAACAATGCCACTACACATACAGGTGCTAGGCGTAGGGGGCAGGTGGTTCTGCAGCACTTCACAATAGTGTTGTAAGCGAACCATCACAATTGTACCACGTTCTAGGCTAAGGATGTGTTTGTTTACTGTTTACTGTTTTATTGACATATCGAAACATAAAATCTCATAGACAGGAATCACAATTTAAAAAAAGTCAAAAATGTAAACAAATCTCAGTGCAAAATATTTCGTATACAATCATATACATAATTATTGGGAAACTCCCCAAGTTTGTAATACTAACTGCTTTAAAACTGAAGTGTTAACAAGCCAGAGAATCAAAGTGAACTGTACTATGCTTGTCACAGTGGGGACATTATAAACACTAAAATAATTGGCATAGACTATAATCATTATAATCTTCAAATTTGTTTGGCATAAAACCTTATAAAAAACATTCCTGTTTAAGGCTGGGCTAGTGACCATGTGCAAAACTTTGCAGAAATATCATAATGTAAACATTGATGATGATAAAATGGAAAGCTTCAAATTCAAGCTTTTAAGAAAAGGCAAATTTGTAGTACTAACATCTTTAAATATGCAGTAATAAAAAAACCATAAAACCAAAATGTACAGTACTATACATATCGAAATGAATGGAATACATATACACGAATAATTGGCATAGGCTGTAATAGATGCAATCTTAAGACCTTAAAATTTGTTTTGGATTAAACCATATAAAAAAAAAAAACATCCCAGCCAGAGAGTGGGCTAGTAATCATGTGCAAAACTATGCAAGTATAACACTGTGTGAACAATGATGATGGTACAGCAATAAATGGAAAATTTCAATTTCAAGCTTTTAAGACTGGATCAATAACCCTATGCAAAATAACACAAGATTTCTTGAACAATCCCATCCTAATACTATGAAAGCTCTGGACCATTACAGCCAAAGGCTCTTATTATAAACCGTCTCCTCCAAGTGCTTTGAGGGCTCTGCAACGGATAGACCAGGCAGCCGACATATATTTAGAAACTGCACTTTCTACCACTGTAGATGTATAGTTTTTACAAATTCTATAGGCATTGGCACGATTGTGGAGAAGCAAAGTTTTGCAAAGTGGAATGATCAATTTTTTCCTAGGGATCTTGTATTTAGGACAGAAAAAAAAATGTTCAGTTGATTCGACACATGATTGGCACGATTTGCATTTGTTATTTTCAGGGCTGTTTGACGACCATCGGATGGTGAAAGCATTAACAGGTATGTTACCATGTCTGAACTGGAGAAATAGGGAGTGAGCATAGGCCGGTTAAAAAAAGGTTCAGCACATGGCTCCTATTTGACATGCAAAAATACTGATGTCAGTTGACCCAACCCTCTCCTCTGGGATATCGGATCATTTACCTTCCCCCAATATCTCTGCTTAACATGCGTGACAGCATTGGTTGGGATTGATTCAGGGTTTCCCCACAACTGGGGGAAACCCAATTCAACCCAAATGGATTTCATTTCCCACAGCCAACCAACCTTATCTAAACAGCTTGAGTTCCCTAATAAGTCTCTGATTGCCTCCCTGAAAGATTCTAGTTCTTCTGTCTTCCGGAGCCGGATCCAATATAAGGTGGGCTTCAGGGCTACATGATCTTCAATATTGTTCAAACTAAGGTCCATTCTTAGGGGTACTAATGGAGTGCCCTTTCCCAGCCTAGCTATCTATCTGATGAAGTTGTTTGTAGGAAGTTCTGCTGTCTGTTGAAGCCCCACAATTCAGCTCCATATAGGGCGGCTCCCCTAGCCTGGGCCTTGTACATTTCTACGATGGGGTTTAGTGGGGGACTAACTGCAGCTTTAGTTTCGCGGCCCAAGGCCTCCCTTCTGTGGCATATGGTATGGGCACTTTTATTAATATGTGTATCCCACCTACCCGAATCCATCAATCTGATCCCCAAATAGTCGATCTCTTTCACTCTTTTCTAGAATGACAGAATTCATTGTTATGCTAGCATTCACCCTTTTCTTTCCCTGGCAACAGATCATCAATTTTGTTTTCCCGACATTGATCTCAATGTCAAAGTCTTTATAAAACAAGCAGAATTGGTCAACTAAGTTTTGTAAACCCATAGGTGAATTTGCCATAATAATGGTGTCATCTGCATAAAGCAACCCTGAAATTTTCCGACCAGCCAACTGTGGCGAGTCATTCAAGCAACTATTTAAATACTTAATGCAGTTGTTAATGTACAAAAGAAAGAGGGTGGGGGCAAGAACACAGCCTTGCCACACCCCTCTCAGTGACAACTGGGTCTGTCAGTTCACCGTCCCTGCTGCATCTGATTTGGGCAAAAGTGCCTTTGTGTAGTCCGACAATTAAGTTCAAGAGTCCACTAGGAACTCTTATTTTACTCAATGTGTACCACAACTTATGTCTGGGGACCAGATTGAAGGCTGCATGGAGATCAATGAAGGCAACGTATAAGTTTCCTCCACTGTTGTCCTCAGTCTTCCATCTGATTACCATAAATCTCACCACTTGGTCAATTGTGCTAACTGGAGGCCTAAATCCAGCCTGCAAACTCGAAATGGCCCCACTCTCCACAATCCACTCTTCCAAACGATTCAAGATCTGCTTTGCTAAAGGTTTTTGGCGGTTACTAGCAGGCCTCTAGGCAGATAATTAGATGGATCACTTGAGTTTCCCTTTTTACAGAGGCAAACTATTTCAGCTCCTTTCCATGTATAGGGGATGGGCGCACCTGCAGCCACTACATTACAAATCTTCTTTAGATAATGTGTCCCGATGTCAAGGTGTGACCTATAGAGGTCACCCAATATTTTGTCAATGCCGGGGGCTTTGCCCCACTTAAGGGAAGATATTACTGCCTTGGTCTCAGCTAAGTAAAACATGGTTTAAGATACACTCTCGTCCCTACTAACGCTCCCCTCTGTGAAATCAGTCTTGTCTCTATCAGAATAAAGTGAACTGAAGTGCTTGACCCAATCATAAGGAATAATTGATGCTCCTAACAGAGGCTGGGATTCATCACTTTTGTTTGAGACCAATTTCCGAAAATTACTGGCATCCTTGTATCTTGCGGCCTCTAAAAAGGGCTGTCCAACGCTTTTCTTCCAGACTTCTCAGTGCCTTTGTTAACTCCAACCTATAATCTTTCCTCGATTGTTTGATTGGATCACTAATCCCCATTCTGAGATCCCTCAATTGCCTATTCTTAGCGTCTCTACAAAATGTATTGTACCACCTATCATTTAGCTTGGTTTTCATTTTGCCTGCGGCCTCTTTAACGAATAGTTCTTTCAGGCAATTAAATAATTTCAAATGTTCAGCCAGTATCCTTCCCTCATCCTGTCCGAATTGAAGCATGAGTTCCATTTGGTTTGCCAGTAATCTATACATGGTTGCGATGGTGTATGGGGAAAAATTAATTGATTCCCAATTAACATTCCATCGATTATTTGTCGTAGTGATATGCTGATCCAAATCCTTAGAAACAGGGGCCCCAACAATGGGTAGCAAACTCCTGGTAGTGAGTATCAATGGGTCATGATCACTTTCCTCATATTTCACTACCCACCATGTCTTCCATATGCCCCCACAGGCATACATCCAGTTAAAAATTAGTCAATATGACTCCTACATGCCCTTGTCTAAATGTAGGAGAGGGAATTACATCTGAGCTAGAACACCCATTACACGCTTGGAGACCATGGGCAAGCATGATATTAACAATTTGCAGTGCCACCCTAGTCAGTGTTTGTCCTTTCCTCTTTGCTAATTGAGGGGTACCTCCTAGACTATCCTCTTCTTGACAGAGCTCCTGCACCAATTGATAAGGTTCAAATGTAGCATTAAAATCCCCAGTGTTAGAAATGGGGTTTTTGGTTGGCAGTCAGGTTACCCTCTGTCCAAGCAAAAGCCCTCACTCTAGTCAGGGTAAGTCACACACTATCCAAGATTATCCTGTGCCCACCCTCTGGTAGCTTGGCACGAGCAGTCAGGCTTAACTTAGAAGGCAATGTGTAAAGTATTTGTGCAATAAATCATACAATACCACCATATAGCACCACAAAAATACACCACACAGTGTTTAGAAAAATATATAATATTTATCAGGATAATTGTAGGTCACAAAGAATAAAGTTGCAATGGAAAATTGTAGAAATATCACAGGACAGTGATATAAAGTGTCTTAAGTCTTTAGAATGTAAACAAAGTCTCTTTTAAGCACAAGTACCTGGTTGGGAGTGGAAAAATCTCCTCAGAGGGCCACAAGAGAAGAGGTGCGTGGAAAAAGGGTGTGTGCATCGATTTCTCCTCAGCACACACGGACTTGCGTCGTTATTTTCCACGCGGGGAAGTCGGCGTCGTTTTCCGGCGCTCGGACAGTCTCTTTCTGTGGATCGCGGGGATTACCAGATGTCCCGGGTCTGTGCGTGGATTTTCCTGCTTGTTCTCCGGCTGCGCGTCGGTCTGCGGGGCTGCGCGTCGAAATTACGATCTCACGGCAGGCGTCGCGTCGATTTCTCCTCTAGACTTCGATCTGCGGGGCTGCGCGTTGAAATTACGATCTCACGGCAGGCGTCGCGTTGATTTCTCCTCTAGAGGTCGGGTGGCGTTGTCCTTGCGAGGCCGTGCGTCGGATCTTCGATCGTCCCAAGAGCGTCGCGTCGATCAGCGTCGGAGTGCGGTGTTTTTCTCACCGCGAGACAAGCTGTGCGTCGAAATTTTCGCCGCACGGAGCGTCCAAGTAAAAGAGAGAAGTCTTTTTGGTCCTGAGACTTCAAGGAACAGGAGGCAAGCTCTATCCAAGCCCTTGGAGAGCACTTTCACAGCCAGACAAGAGTTCAGCAATGCAGCAGGGCAACAGCAAGGTAGCAGTCCTTTGTAGAAAGCAGACAAGTGAGTCCTTTGAGCAGCCAGGCAGTTCTTCTTGGCAGGATGTAGTTTCTGGTTCAGGTTTCTTCTCCAGCAAGTGTCTGATGAGGTAGGGCAGAGGCCCTGTTTTATACCCAAATGTGCCTTTGAAGTGGGGGAGACTTCAAAGAGTGGCTAAGAAGTGCACCAGGTCCCCTTTCAGTTTACTCCTGTCTGCCAGGGTCCCAGTAGGGGGTGTGGCAGTCCTTTGTGTGAGAGCAGGCCCTCCACCCTCCCAGCCCAGGAAGACCCATTCAAAATGCAGATGTATGCAAGTGAGGCTGAGTACCCTGTGTTTGGGGTGTGTCTGAGTGAATGCACAAGGAGCTGTCAACCAAGCCCAGCCAGACGTGGATTGTAAGGCACAGAAGGATTTAAGTGCAAAGAAATGCTCACTTTCTAAAAGTGGCATTTCTAGAATAGTAATATTAGGTTGCCAGGCCTTGATAGTTTCAATCTTGGCCTGGAGTGGCTGCACCTTGCCACCACCCACTAGGTGTCCTAAGTACACCACGGAACCCTGCCCAATCTGGCACTTACTGGCCTTGATGGTCAGGCCTGCCTGTTGCAGGGCCTGAAGCACCTCCTTGAGGTGAAGCAGGTGTTCCTCCCAGCTGGAACTGTAGACAGCTATGTCATCCAGGTAGGCTGCACAGAAGGCATCCTTGCCAGCTAGGACCCCGTTAACCAACCGTTGGAAGGTAGCGGGGGCATTTTTCAACCAAACGGCATCACCCGGAACTGGTAATGGCCATCCGGGGTTGAAAATGCGGATCTTTCCTTGGCCCCCTCAGTTAGGCCGATCTGCCAGTACCCTGAAGTAAGATCAAACGTACTCAGGAACTTGGCAGCGCCTAGCCTGTCCACGAGCTCATCAGCTCGGGGGATGGGGTGAGCATCAGTCCGTGTGACTGAGTTGAGACCCCGGTAGTCCACACAGAACCGGAGTTCTGGCTTCGCACCTGGGGCAGTAGCCTTAGGGACCAATACCACTGGGCTGGCCCAGGGACTACTGGATTTCTCAATGACCCCTAGAGTCAACATCTTGGAGACCTCCTCCTTGATGCTGGCCTTCACCTTATCCGACAACCTGTAAATTTTGTTTTTCACAGGAAGACTGTCACCGGTGTCAATATCATGAACACAGAGGTGGGTCAGCCCAGGAGTAAGGGAGAACAGGGGGGAGGACTGCTCCAACAGCTCATAACAGTCTCCTTTCTGATTTAGAGTCAGGGAGTCAGACAGAATGACCCCGCTTACTGACCCATCACCTTCTTGGGCAGAGAGTAGGTCGGGGAGAGGTTCACTCTCCTCTTCCGTTCCTTCATCTGTGACCAGAAGCATGTTGATCTCCGACCTCTCAAAATGAGCTTTTAGTCGGTTCACATGGAGCACCCTTAGGGGATTCCTAGGGGTTTTGAGGTCCACTAGGTAAGTGGCCTCCCCTTTCCGCTCCTTTATTTCAAATGGGCCAGACCAGCGGTCCTGGAGAGCTCTGGGCTCTACTGGCTCCATTACCCACACTTTGTCTCCAGGTTGAAACTCTACCAGGGTGGCCTTCTGGTCATACCATTGTTTCATCACCTCTTGACTGGCCTCAAGGTTATCTTGGGCTTCTTTCTAGAAGCGGGTCATCTGGTTGCGGAGGGCCAACATATAGCTGACCACATCCTGAGGGGGTGTCTTTGGAGCTTTCTCCAATCCCTCCTGGACAATGCTTAAGGGTCCCCTGACAGGGTACCCATAGAGAAGTTCAAAGGGACTGAACCCTACCCCTCTCTGGGGGACCTCTCTGTAAGCAAAGAGAAGGCATGGTAAGAGGACGTCCCACTTACGCCTCATGGCCTCAGGGAGGCCACCAATCATGCCTTTCAGGGTCTTGTTGAATCTCTCCACAAGACCATTCGACTGGGGGTGATAGGGTGTGGTGAACTTGTAAGTTACACCACACGCATCCCACAGAGACTTCATGTATGCAGACATGAAGTTAGTGCCTCTGTCAGACACTATTTCCTTGGGGAATCCCACACGGGTAAATATCCCCATCAGGGTTCTGGCCACCACCGGTGCAGTTACTGTCCTCAGAGGGATTGCCTCTGGGTAACGGGTGGCATGGTCCACCAAAACCAGGATGAACCTGTTGCCTAAGGCAGTTTTGGGGTCCAAGGGACCAACAATGTCGATGCCCACCCTTTCAAAGGGGGTGCCAACGACAGGAAGTGGAATCAGGGGGGTTTAACCCTTTTTCCTGCTTTACCACTGGTGCAGAACTTGTCTGAGTGTGTCCTCATTTTGGGCCAATAAAAGTGGGTGACAAGCCTGTTAATGGTCTTGCTCTGCCCCAAATGTCCTGCCAGGGGAATGTCGTGAGCCAGACCCAGTAGGAAGGTTCGGTAACATTGGGGGACCACCAGCATACGTGCTGCCCCAAAGCCCGGAACCTTAGGCTCACTGTAGAGGAGATCATTCTCCCAATATAGGTGGTGATCGCCCGAGGCGTCGCCGGCTGCCTGGTTTGAGGCTTGTTTCCTCAACCCTTCTAGAGTGGGACATTCTTTCTGCGCCTTGCAGAATTCCTCCCTGGTGGGTCCACCCTCAACTTGCCAGCCAGCAAGCTCAGGTAAGTCACCTAGGGCGGCAATGTCTTCCCCAGTTGGCTCGGAAGCCTCCTCCTCAGGAGCCCCGTCAGCCACTGTGGGAACAGCTGGGGCCGGTTTCCCGCACCCCTGGTCCCTCCTCCTGGCAGCTCTCTGGGCCATCGTTCCAGGCTCCAGATGCCCTTGACTTCCCTCTCGGTCAGCCATGGACCGTGTGGTCATGCAGACCCACTCAGGTAACCCTAACATCTCCAGGTGAGACCTGAGCTCCACTTCTTTCCAAGCAGTGTGCTCAAGGTCATTGCCTAACAGACAATCTACAGGCATGGCAGGACTCACAGCTACTTTCAGAGTACCAGAGACCCCCCCCCACTCAAAGGGAACCAGAGCCACCGGTAGGTGACTCTCGCGATTGTCAGCGACTCTGACCTGGTGGAATGTATTAGGTACTATCTGCTCTGCTGACACCAGCTGACTCTTGATAGTAGTCATACTGGCTCCTGTGTCACGCAGAGCCTCCACCCTCTGCCCATCAATGGTGACCCACTGCCGGTACTTGGAAGTATTTCTGGGCATGTGGGCCTTGGGCACCATTTCTCCTTCTCCCAGGGACACTAGGGAAATCTCTACCTGCTCCCCAAAGCTAGTTGGGTCCATCTCCCCCCCGAGTGCTACACTAGTCAACCCAAGTGCCTGTCCGGTAGTGGACGGTGCCCTCTTGGGGCACTGTGGATCGCCTTTGTAGTGACCATATTGGTAACACTCCATGCATTTGGGGCTAGATTTTCCTGACTTGTCAAATGTCCCTGGCTTTTTCCCAAATTTGGAAAAGGAAGGGTTGCCACCCCCTCCCTGGGAATTCTTTTGGGGGCCTTTAGAGAGTTCCTTATCTGTAAGTTTATCTCCCCCCTCTTTCTTCTGTTGGGAACCCTGACCACCTTTGTGGGAGTCCCCCCCAGGTACCTTTTTGGACACTCTGGTGCTAACCCAGAGGTCCGCCTCCTCAGCAAGCTTCCTGGGATCAGTCAGCTTACTATCCACTAGGTGCTGGCGCAAATCTGTATAAGTAACATTAAGCATATGCTCTCTCAGGATCAAGTCATATAAACCTTTATAATCTGCTACTTCGTTGCCCCGCACCCATCCATTCAGTGCCTTACTATAGAAGTCAAAGAAATCTACCCATGTTTGTGTGGTTTGTTTGGTGCTGTCCCTGAACCTCTGACGGTATCCCTCAGGGGTCAGCCCAACTTGGCAAGTAAAGTGGCTTTCTGGAGGGGGTATGTGTTTTGATCCGGTGGATCCAATGTGAGAAGTGTGTCCCTCCCCAATGGCGGCACATAATCCCACATAGCTACCCCCCATTGCCCTTCAGGAACCTCATGAGCTCTTAGTGCAACTTCATAAGCAGCTAACCATTTATCTATGTCATCTCCCACCACAAAACTGGGCACCACATTTTTGGGTATACGAACCTTCTTTTCTCCAGCAGGTCCTGTCTGTATGCTGCCACCATTATTGCTGGATTCAGACTGTCTTGCCTTGATCTCCAGCTCCTTGAGACTCAGTTCATGAGCCAACAATAGTTTCTTTTCAGCCAAAGCTCTTTCAGCTTCCACTTGTTTGGCTGCTCTTTCAGCTTCTGCTTGTTTGGCTGCCCTTTCAGCTTCTGCTTGAATCTGTTTGGCTGTTCTTTCAGCTTCAATCTGTTTGGCTGCTCTTTCAGCCTCAGCTTGTTTGGCTTCTCTTTCTGCCCTCCTCTCCTCCTGTTGAGCCTCAATTTTCAGTTTTGCCATTTGTAATTGGAACTCCCTTTCCTCTCTCCTTTCCTCTGCGGTCAGGCTTTGCATGGAGACACTGCTCCCTGGTCTGGAAGGGTGCACAATTGCAGTGGTAACACCATCTACCGATAGTGAAAATTCCTCTGAGGGACCATGTTCTGGCTCCTCTTCCTCATCATCCTCTAAATGGGCTTCTGCCCAGGCCCTCAGCGCCACTTGAAAGTCCTCCTTTCTGGAGGCCCCTTGGGTGGGTACCCTCAATGCCCTGCAGAATCCTCTTAGTTGTTTGACCGTATATGCATCCAACTGGACTAGGTCAAAGTCCCCTGTCTGAGACCCAGTCAGAGACATGTTGAGTGAGGATTTAGTTTTTGAAAATTGTCAGGAAAAGAATCGGGTTTTCAAAAAGAGATAAAAACCAAGTTGACCTTCAACTGTGGGTAGGTAGTGAAATACTTAGCTACTGTATGTCACTGCACAAATACAAGTCCTATCCTCACCGCTGATCACCAATGTTAGAAATGGGGTTTTTGGTTGGCAGTCAGGTTACCCTCTGTCCAAGCAAAAGCCCTCACTCTAGTCAGGGTAAGTCACACACTATCCAAGATTATCCTGTGCCCACCCTCTGGTAGCTTGGCACGAGCAGTCAGGCTTAACTTAGAAGGCAATGTGTAAAGTATTTGTGCAATAAATCATACAATACCACCATATAGCACCACAAAAATACACCACACAGTGTTTAGAAAAATATATAATATTTATCAGGATAATTGTAGGTCAAAAAGAATAAAGTTGCAATGGAAAATTGTAGAAATATCACAGGACAGTGATATAAAGTGTCTTAAGTCTTTAGAATGTAAACAAAGTCTCTTTTAAGCACAAGTACCTGGTTGGGAGTGGAAAAATCTCCTCAGAGGGCCACAAGAGAAGAGGTGCGTGGAAAAAGGGTGTGTGCGTCGATTTCTCCCCAGCACACACGGACTTGCGTCGTTATTTTCCACGCGGGGAAGTCGGCGTCGTTTTCCGGCGCTCAGACAGTCTCTTTCTGTGGATCGCGGGGATTACCAGATGTCCCGGGTCTGTGCGTGGATTTTCCTGCTTGTTCTCCGGCTGCGCGTCGAAATTACGATCTCACGGCAGGCGTCGCGTCGATTTCTCCTCTAGACTTCGATCTGCGGGGCTGCGCGTTGAAATTACGATCTCACGGCAGGCGTCGCATCGATTTCTCCTCTAGAGGTCGGGCGGCGTTGTCCTTGCGAGGCCGTGCGTCGGATCTTCGATCGTCCCAAGAGCGTCGCGTCGATCAGTGTCAGAGTGCAGCGTTTTTCTCGCCGCGAGACAAGCTGTGCGTCGAAATTTTCGCTGCACGGAGCGTCCAAGTAAAAGAGAGAAGTCTTTTTGGTCCTGAGACTTCAAGGAACAGGAGGCAAGCTCTATCCAAGCCCTTGGAGAGCACTTTCACAGCCAGACAAGAGTTCAGCAAGGCAGCAGGGCAACAGCAAGGTAGCAGTCCTTTGTAGAAAGCAGACAGGTGAGTCCTTTGAGCAGCCAGGCAGTTCTTCTTGGCAGGATGTAGTTTCTTGTTCAGGTTTCTTCTCCAGCAAGTGTCTGATGAGGTAGGGCAGAGGCCCTGTTTTATACCCAAATGTGCCTTTGAAGTGGGGGAGACTTCAAAGAGTGGCTAAGAAGTGCACCAGGTCCCCTTTCAGTTTACTCCTGTCTGCCAGGGTCCCAGTAGGGGGTGTGGCAGTCCTTTGTGTGAGAGCAGGCCCTCCACCCTCCCAGCCCAGGAAGACCCATTCAAAATGCAGATGTATGCAAGTGAGGCTGAGTACCCTGTGTTTGGGGTGTGTCTGAGTGAATGCACAAGGAGCTGTCAACCAAGCCCAGCCAGACGTGGATTGTAAGGCACAGAAGGATTTAAGTGCAAAGAAATGCTCACTTTCTAAAAGTGGCATTTCTAGAATAGTAATATTAAATCCGACTTCACCAGTCAGTAGGACTTTGTATTACCATTCTGGCCATACTAAATATGACCTCCCTGCTCCTTTCAGATCAGCAGCTGCCACTTCAACAGTGTATGAGGGCAGCCCTAATGTTAGCCTATGAAGGGAGCAGGCCTCTCAGTAGTGTGAAAACGAATTTAGGAGTTTTACACTACCAGGACATATAACTACACAGGTACATGTCCTGCCTTTTACCTACACAGCACCCTGCCCTAGGGGTTACCTAGGGCACACCTTAAGGGTGACTTATATGTAGAAAAAGGGGAGTTCTAGGCTTGGCAAGTATTTTTAAATGCCAAGTCGAGGTGGCAGTGAAACTGCACGCACAGGCCTTGCAATGGCAGGCCTGAGACAAGGAAAAAGGGGCTACTTAAGTGGGTGGCACAACCAGTGCTGCAGGCCCACTAGTAGCATTTAATTTACCAGCCCTATGCACATAAAGTGCACCTTACTAGGGACTTATAAGTAAATTAATAGTCCAATCAGGTATGATTCCAGGTTACCATGTTTTGAGGGAGAGAGCATATGCACTTTAGCACTGGTTAGCAGTGGTAAAGTGCGCAGAGTCTATAAACCAGCAAAAACAGTGTCCAAAAAAATGGAGGGAGGCAGGCAAAAAGTTAGGGGTGACTACCCTAAGGCTGTCAGGTCTAACACCCAGCAATCAAAATGTAATTGGCATTGTATCTGCTACCTAAAATATTATACAGAGCACTTAGAGCTTCAGATTCACAACTTCTTCCCATGCTCCTACGATAGATGTTTACTAGTAGTAGTGATTGTTCTCTGTGGGTGGACAGAAGTAAGCCCTGTAAATCAGCACAACCCATATCCAATTCTCGTACTTGGCACATAAGTGAGCCACTGATCCAAATAAGTAGACCCCCCCCCAAGGGTCTCCCAGAGGAAACCCTGTTTGATGGAACCCAATAACTTTTATAACCCGGTCTATGCCTGGGCTCCATGGCCCATGTTTCCTGGAATAAGCAAATCATATGCTCCTCAATAAAAAAAAAAAAACATTCTGGGATGGACATGTTGTCCGCTAGCCCTGCTACGTTCCACCTGATAATATTAACTGACTTCTCAGACAGTGCTTGTAATAGAATCTGAGGTGAACTCTCTGGGATACATTTTTGCCTCGGTTTAACCTCCAGACGCACATCTCCATGCCTAGAAGCATCATGCACATCAAGGGCTACCATTAACACCCCTCATCCTAGAGGTCCCTGCTTAGTCCCATCTCTCAGTCAGTCCACTTTAGACAATATGGATGGAATCCATCTGCACACAATTTGTTGGAGAGGCGGAATCACCATTTTGGACACAAGAGCTAACAGGGCCTTTGGGGCCAATTTCCTCCCTCCTAGTGAAGAAGGAACCCTTGTAGGGATAAAAAAAAACGCAATTCTGCACAGAAAAATCCCCCTAGGCAGCAGACCAATTTTACAGCAGTTTAAAAATATGTGGTTAGCTGTTGCAGGAGAGTTAAAATTTACAACAATACAATCTCCTTTACAATATTTCTTCAACTACCCCACCCAGCCCACCCGCCTCACCATTAGTATTGAAGATATCATTGAGAATGGAAAGTTAGCATTAATATCTAACCATTGGATGACCTTCTTTTTCAGTTCTGTGTAAGACTCTGAAATGTTTAACTGTAACCTGGGTACATTAGTAATCGCTGCCAGATAGGGACTGGCCTCCGTGGAAAGGTGTAGCACCTTGTGAAGTCTATCACTGCTTCTTGAGCCATCCTCTGGGTGTTTGAAGCCTGACATTTAGAAGACACCCTGTTGTGATCAATCATTGAATTGGTACCATTCTCTCCCATGTTATTAATGGCTGCGTCTCTAAAATGAAAGTTCTCTGAAACTTGACCAGAACATCCAGCTTGGTTCTTTCTCATGGACAGTCTGGGAGAGGCACTATTACGGCATGATTGTGACATACTTTGAGATGTAATGAGGTTCTATCTTTTGGCCTACACAATGGTGAGTTGTCTGGGGATAAGGCTGGGGCTTAAGGGAGAAGGTTATAGGCTGTAGATCATTAGAGTTTCTCTTCAATGGCTATTAGGCGGTTCACTATAGGGCGCAGTCTTTTAGCTCACTCCTCTACTCTATGCTCTGTTACTATGGAACTAGATCAACAGGATCCTCCTGGAGCCTCTCAGCTGTCCTTCTTTCGATTCCAGAGCTGTGGGGACCCACAATACATTCATGTTTGTTTTTTAAAGGACTGCCACCTCGCTTTCTTTTACCTTTGACTGCTGGGATCTCTAGCTCTGTCACATCAACCACAGCGCCCAATGAAACCAGCGAAGCTCTGTCCTATATAGATCAGTCAAGCAGGTGTCCATTATCTCCTGCCAACCATCTCGCTTGGATCTCTGTTGGTTAGCCCTTGTGGCTAATTGAGGTGTCAGCAGAAACTGGGGTGGCGAGGAAGTGGTGGCCGAGGAAGCTGCAATGGACAGTCGTAGTTCAGCATATTCAATCTCCTTTTCTATGGCTCCGGCTGCCATTTGTAGGAGGCCGACTACTGTATTATTGGCTCTAAAACTGTCCTGTGAAGTTGCAACTTTCCATTTGTACATCTTTTTCCAGGTACCAAGAGCATAGGCAACACAATCAAAGATCAACTCAGCTGTTATAGCTTTTATGGAGTCAAAAACATGCAGCAATTAGGGAATGTAAACCTAATCATCAGATGAAGTGCCACTTACTATAGATTACTGTGAGTGAGTGTGTACACATGTTGAAAAACTTTGTTTCCTGAGCCGGAAGGTCCAAAGGCCTGGGAGAGGGCTACCAAGGGCCGTCAAGAGACAGCTGCAGCTCCAGCAACTGCCGTACGCACACAAAGCTCCTCCTCTACCGGTCTTCCACCAGTCTCTCCTCTGCTAGTTGTCCTTAGTCTCTAATGCTTGTTTCAGTGTGCCGTGAAAATGAATGTTTGAGCTTAAAAACAGAGGCACAGTGAGCAATATTCAAGTTCTGATCAAGTCGGGTTCTGGATAATTACATAAGCCAAATTAAGTTAAATAGTTGAGACCATAGATTAAATATGTAAAAAAAATATAAAAAATAATAAAAAAGCGGAGATCCGAATGTTGCAATACTTGAACCCCCATGAAAATGTGATCAAAAGGGGGCACAGAGCGGACAAAAGGGGCAGTTAATGGCCCTTCGTGTGAGCAAGCCACACTGACCTAATGCCAGCCACTCCCACGCTGCTCTAAAGGGACCCATGGCTGTAAGCCTCACCTCTGTCCACATTGCCCCCACGACACCTCGCTGTCTTGCCGCCTCGTTGCTGGCAACTAGGAGCCCGACAGAAAGCTCCAGCAGCAGCCGACCGCCAGCCGACGCCCTCCAAAGGCCGTCTGCCGCCGCTCTCCTATAACCTGTGATCTGCAACCTCCTAACCTCCCAGGGGAGAGAGTGGGAAGAGGGACAGTGGGGAGCAGAAAGGGAGGGTGAAGAAAGCAGTGGCTCCCCTAACAGCACCTCGCAGCACATTCTTGTGGCGATCTCGGCTATCTTGCCATGCGACGTAGGCAACCCGGAAGAATGTGTTTGAGAATAGAGGTGATAGGACATTTTTTATTTTTGCATGTCTCTAGTCAAGCTAACTATTGTTTCTCACATTCTTGTAGTAAACTATGCCTATTGCAGGGTCTCTAAGGAGTGTTAATGTGTTAAGCCATTAGCAGCGAGATGCTGGCATCTGCATCTGAAAGGCTCTCTGCCCTCTTGCCCCAGGGCTGTTTAACCTATGTTGGTCTACATGCAAAAAAACGGAAAGAGAGGTGCTACATTTTCTTTTGCACTGCACAACTCTGAGCTTTGGCACAATGACATATGATACGGTCATCTGCTAGTTTTTTCAGCAAATCATATGGTTCATTGAGGGGCTTTTAGTTTTGCTTTTAACAGTTTCATGGTGGATGCAAAACCCCAGCATTCACTGGACTGTAAGAATTGGCCACTTGTAAAGCTATGTTTTAATAGTTTACAAAGTTGACTTGCCAGCTATGTTATAATTTCACAAAGTTGACTAGTCCATTTTAAAAATTGGTTGTTTCACACATAAATCCAAAAATAACTCTGCACAGATACTTTGTGAGGGTTTCAGTCTTTATCTCACATCATGCATTAAAACAAGCACTGGCAATGTGAATCATTTTTTCTCATGAAAATTTTATACCGAGCTTCACAACACAGTAAAGGTACAACATGCAAAGCAGAAGCACAACTTTCCTAACACAAGTAATTAGTTAATGACAGGTGGCATTAGCAGAAGGAACAGAGCATGATTCTCTCACGCATACAGGACGAGAACAGAGATAGCTAACACACTCCAAAGGACGTGAGGGGAGTGAAGGACTGTTGTATGATTTCCATAAACATATGAGAAATACAAACCTCCTTGAAGAAACAGCCTAATCTCTTATGGAATTTGCATGCATCTATATATTCATAGGATGGTGCACACTCACCTACCTAATGTGGTAGATTTCATCAGTGGCTTCCATATCTTCAACTTGGAAGCGTTCAAGAGTATTACTGTTCACTGGATGTATAGTATATCTCATAGTCATGAGTTCCCAGGTTTGAATGAAGATATGCCACTTACTTCATTATTTAGAATCTGCAAATCTGCTTTGTTAAATTGTCACATCTATATTAAAATTTGCATGTGGGTGAGCTAAAATGTTGTTCAGTGGTATCTCCCTACCACAGGATTAAAACAGGAGGGCCGAGCAACATGTCTGACCCCTGTGGGGTCAGGCATCTTCCCTAGTAATTTAGGTATCTCACATCAAATACTGTAAAACAGACTCTGCTTTATAAGGCATGTTCACCAGCCATCTGATGGGGTTTCGAAGGGGCTATGAGGGGGGGTGAGAGTGGGCACACTTTCTCCAGTGTCTCTAGGCCTTGAAACATGCTTTTGGCTAGGTTGTCACCACGTGCACCATGTTTGCAGTGTGAGGCACTATCATAGTAGCCTGCACTATGAAACAAGCCATGCCCACGCTGCTAAGCCACACTTGCGGCTGATTGGGTGTCGGAAGTGGGAGTTCATTGGACTGCAAATCAGGCTTTCAACTCCAAAACATCTCCTGCCTCACTACCAGCACCAATAGGTCATTTGCAGTGAGGCTTTGATGGACGGATTTCCCTGTTCTGAGCCACGCCATCTTTATTGCATGCTCTCTGAAAAAGCAGCACCATGGAGGCTGAGTAGAACACCTTTTAGCTCATCATGGACCGACTTCCCTACAGCAAGTGTAGCTGATTGCCATTTCATTCATAGCAGCGGTACAGACGTTTATACAGGGAGTGCAGAATTATTAGGCAAATTAGTATTTTGACCACATCATCCTCTTTATGCATGTTGTCTTACTCCAAGCTGTATAGGCTCGAAAGCCTACTACCAATTAAGCATATTAGGTGATGTGCATCTCTGTAATGAGAAGGGGTGTGGTCTAATGACATCAACACCCTATATCAGGTGTGCATAATTATTAGGCAACTTCCTTTCCTTTGGCAAAATGGGTCAAAAGAAGGACTTGACAGGCTCAGAAAAGTCAAAAATAGTGAGATATCTTGCAGAGGGATGCAGCACTCTTAAAATTGCAAAGCTTCTGAAGCGTGATCATCGAACAATCAAGCGTTTCATTCAAAATAGTCAACAGGGTCGCAAGAAGCGTGTGGAAAAACCAAGGCGCAAAATAACTGCCCATGAACTGAGAAAAGTCAAGCGTGCAGCTGCCACGATGCCACTTGCCACCAGTTTGGCCATATTTCAGAGCTGCAACATCACTGGAGTGCCCAAAAGCACAAGGTGTGCAATACTCAGAGACATGGCCAAGGAAAGAAAGGCTGAAAGACGACCACCACTGAACAAGACACACAAGCTGAAACTTCAAGACTGGGCCAAGAAATATCTCAAGACTGATTTTTCTAAGGTTTTATGGACTGATGAAATGAGAGTGAGTCTTGATGGGCCAGATGGATGGGCCCGTGGCTGGATTGGTAAAGGGCAGAGAGCTCCAGTCCGACTCAGACGCCAGCAAGGTGGAGGTGGAGTACTGGTTTGGGCTGGTATCATCAAAGATGAGCTTGTGGGGCCTTTTCGGGTTGAGGATGGAGTCAAGCTCAACTCCCAGTCCTACTGCCAGTTCCTGGAAGACACCTTCTTCAAGCAGTGGTACAGGAAGAAGTCTGCATCCTTCAAGAAAAACATGATTTTCATGCAGGACAATGCTCCATCACACGCGTCCAAGTACTCCACAGCGTGGCTGGCAAGAAAGGGTATAAAAGAAGGAAATCTAATGACATGGCCTCCTTGTTCACCTGATCTGAACCCCATTGAGAACCTGTGGTCCATCATCAAATGTGAGATTTACAAGGAGGGAAAACAGTACACCTCTCTGAACAGTGTCAGGGAGGCTGTGGTTGCTGCTGCACGCAATGTTGATGGTGAACAGATCAAAACACTGACAGAATCCATGGATGGCAGGCTTTTGAGTGTCCTTGCAAAGAAAGGTGGCTATATTGGTCACTGATTTGTTTTTGTTTTGTTTTTGAATGTCAGAAATGTATATTTGTGAATGTTGAGATGTTATATTGGTTTCACTGGTAATAATAAATAATTGAAATGGGTATATATTTTTTTTTGTTAAGTTGCCTAATAATTATGCACAGTGATAGTCACCTGCACACACAGATATCCCCCTAACATAGCTAAAACTAAAAACAAACTAAAAACTACTTCCAAAAATATTCAGCTTTGATATTAATGAGTTTTTTGGGTTCATTGAGAACATGGATGTTGTTCAATAATAAAATTAATCCTCAAAAATACAACTTGCCTAATAATTCTGCACTCCCTGTATAAAAAGTTTATTTGGGATTGTTTCACTTTTGCACCTTAAATATATCACTGCACTGAGTGGCGTTTTAGAATTAAAGCAGTGCAGCCTTGCTGCTGTGACAGTTTCATTAATGATTGAAGAGCCAAGTCAGTTGTTTTGTTTCTCCTATATAGGTCTTTATATTTATTCATGGTGCACCATTATGTTCTTTTACACCACACAAAAATGAGACTGTTGTACAGTATGCATCCTAAACTGAATTATTTGAAGGTGGTCGTAGATGTGATGATCATGGAGCAGAGGCACATGGAAGAAAGGTGATCACCTAGGGTCACACTGTTTGGGCACGCTTGGAAGCCAGTATCAAAATCAATGTTACTGAATAGACCTTGTGCAGTTCCCTTCCTGGATGGGTATTGCATTGTTCCCCCTTCAGTCCTAATGGGAATTTTTGTTGGTAACCCAAGAGGCAAGTCAGTTGGCTTGCCCACTTATAAAAAGCCTTTATTGCTGTAATAGCTGAAGCAGTATTATTGTCAAGCCATGTATGAAGGAAGAATTTTGTACGGTGCACAACCGGAACTTAATTATTTAAAGGTGCTCTCAAATGTGATAAGCATAGAAAAGGAGGCAGAGGGATGAAACATAATTGTCCAGGTTCAGACACTTTTGGTCTAGCTGGGAAGCTGTGATTAAAACCAAGGTCTCTGGATCAGGACCACTCAACTAGGTTTTGACTTCTTCTAACAAAAGCATCTGATTGGCCTGGGCATGTTTTGAAAGTACATTCAAGAAATTCTTTGTATTTTTATTAAGTGGGGTAACAACAATCCTCTTCATAGAACAAACAAACCTTGGGAAGAAACAGTGCAAGCTTCTCAATTTCAGAGGACAGGTAGAGCTAGTGTAGCATCAGCACTAGCCTTTCTTATCATAGGATAGGTATAAATTGTGAAACAGCAGTGTAAGCTTGACTTCCTCACAGAACTGTGACAATATAGCAATGCCAAATCAAGCTTCCTGTCTCACAGAAGGCAGTACATGCATTCATCCATTTCTGCAGAACAGATCCAACAGGACAGACTAGTACTAGCTTACATTGCTCTTATAGTATGTAGTTCGGCATGAGTGACATGGAGTTTACATGCAGATCTCTGGAGCGGGGTCTTGAATTACTAAGGTGAATGTATAGGTGGATGAGTTAGTGCATATGGAAGTTCTAACACCATTCTTGCATAGGTGACATTCCAAGTCAGCATGCTGAATGTCCTGCTCTTTGTGATGATTCTTTGGTGTTCCAGGTATTAATAAGTCATTGCTATTTGAAGCAACCTCATCAGAGTGTAATTAACTATGCCAGTCAGGCAAACAGATGGCAGCCACTACGGAAAGGTGTGGTGTGCATGCGCATCAGGAACTGTGCCATCCCAAGCTTGGTGCTGCTCCTGTTCAAAACATAGATGGCCACCAATGAGTGAAAGGATTTAGTAAAGTGAACCATCTGACAATCTTACTGGGGTACACAAGGTGTGAAAGGAAAAGCATTATTATGTCATTGTTTTCTTCCATGCAACAAAATTGAAATAACTTTAACTGAACTGTACAAATAATTGGCAGTTAGGAAAATGTAATCCTGAAGTGTAATGGTAATAAAGCTATTAATAGAATCAGAATTAAACAAGGTACTTTACATGGTGTTATGCAATGATAACTATTCGCGGAAACCGGATGTGCACAAATTATTTTTTGTGGGCTGTGTAGTTTCATCACCAGAATTGCATGCCTGTGTAGAATGTGGTCATTTTGATGGAAAATGTGCCACTGTGTCCCATGTGGGTATCCTGTATGATCCTCCCTTTCCATCTCGAGGCCCATCTTCACAATGGGGACCGGAAGGTTAAGGAGTTGATGGGTCCCTAATATACCCCACAGGCTGCATCGCCAACCTATCCACCTGGAAGGCTGGTTCCTCCGCAGAGCAAAATACCCATCCATTAGTGGTAGTCACCTGTGCCACCCAATAATATTTTTGGATGTATGGTAATGCCGCGCCCCTGTCATACCATCCCCTCATCAACTCGTGTTGCAATATCCAAGCAGGACCTCCATCACAGAGCAACTTCCTAATCTCGCTCTTGATTTAAAAAAAAATATGAATTATGGATTGGATATGGAGAGGTTTGCAAGACATAAAGAAAGTGAGGTAGGAACATCATTTTAACCAGTTCTACTCTGCCCAGGAGCAGTGGTGGTAGAGACCTCCGGGGCTTGGTGTCACGCTTCAACATCTGCAGGGGCGATGTTAGAAATTGGGTCTCTAGTTGGCCGAGGTATGCACCCTGTCCAAGTAGGGACCACAATCATAGTCCGGGTAAGTCATATACACACACTAAATTAACCTCTGCTCACCCTCTGGTAGCTTGGCACAGAGCAGGCGGGCTTAACTTAAGAGGCAATGTGTAAAATATTTTTGCCCCTCACCCACACAGCAACACAGTGAAAGCACCACAAAAAGACTTCAGATTGGTTTGGGAAAATAGAGGATATTTGTCTTAGTCAAATGAGAAAAAAACTACAAAAATCCAATAAGTAGTTCATGGGATATTACTTTTTAAAGAATACATGCAAAAACAGTGCTTTTCAAGGTATGAAGGTTTTTACAATGTCAAGAGGAATTGTTCTTTACAATAGTTCTAGGTGCACGTGGTTTGTTTGAGTTAAAATGCCTGTGAGAAGTGCATGTCGGCTATGCATGTTCTCTCAATGGGTCACGCTACAGCACCTTGCAGGAATGTTGACTCACTCTGAGTGCTGAGTGGAGGAGGCCTGGCACCACCAATGTCAATAGGATTCGGTAGCTGGGACCACATTGTTGTACGCTGTTGCCTTACTGAAAGGGGTGGGGTCTTTGATTCACCTATGGTTACCGGGGAAATGCATCCCAGAGAAAGAGCTGCGCAAACAAGACGCTGCTGCAGCTTCAGGATAGACCCGCCAATCTCTGGCAACATGGGTCTCTGGGTCTTCTCGTGGAAAGGCACTGGTGACCAGGCCCAGGTGGCTTATGGAACACTGATGCTTTGGTTGTAGAGAGCCGAGTGATCAGGTCTGGGTAATTCATAGGGCACTTGAACTCTTCAAGTGAAGTGCTGTCCTGTCCTTTTAGCCGATCGGGTTAGCGATCAGACATCCTCTGATCTTAGTTCTCGGTCCTCTGCTGGACTCATGAAGGGCAGAGTCTTATGGCAGTGACCTTGAGGTGAAATCTTCGATGGCCCTTAGATTTCTTGAAAGGGGGCAAACCAGTGAGCCCTTGAAGTCACTTTCATCAGCAGGACAGCACAGCAAAGCAGAGATTCAGTTCCTGGGGACAGTCAATCCTGGAAGAGTGGCAGTCCTTAAAACAGAGCAGTCTTTACTCTAGTAGAGTTCTTTTCACTTCCAGTAGTGTACAATTCTTAGGGGGTCAGAGACCCAGTACTTATAACAAAAAGGGCCCTTGATGTGTGGGTGACTTCAAAGAATCTTTCTAAAGTGCACACGTTCTTCTTTCACCTCAGTCCTGGCTCAAGACTATAATTTGGGGGTAATCAGTTCTTTGTGTGGGGCCCAGGCCACTGCTCCTTGAAGTGTAAGTGTGAGCCCTTCCCATCCTCCCTACCCAGGAAGACTCATCAGTATGCAGATGCAGTTGAGTGTCCTTTGTTATGGGTGTCTAGAGGGAATGTACAAATGTAGCTGCCACCCAGCCCAGCCAGATGACTTTTGGAGACAGGCTGTCAAGCACACAGGGCAGTGGGAGCAGAGAATGCCCACTTTCTAAAAGTGGCATTTCTAAAATAGTAATAATAAATCCGACTTTACCAGTAAGGAGGATTTATCATTAGCATTCCAATTATATTAAACATGATGCAGCTACTCCTTTCTGATCAGGAATTACATCTTAAAAGTATATTAAAGAATTCCCAATGCGGGCCTGTTAGAAATGGGGTCTTTGGTCGGCAGTGTCCAAGCAAGGACCCTCACTCTAGTCAGGGTAAAGGAGAATCACCCTCAGCTAACCCCCACTCACCTCTTTGGTAGCTTGGCACGAGCAGGCAGGCTTAAGAGTACTAGGTGTAAAGTATTTGTACCAAAGCACACAGTTACTTAATGAAAACACTTCAAAAGGACATGACACAGGTTTAGACCAATAGAAAATATTTATCTAAACAAAACAAGACCAAAATGATCCAACATACACAAGTCAAGTTAAAAAAGCAAAAAGAGTCTTAAATCCTTGAGAAAACAGGTAAATCACTGTTAGCATTGAAAAGTACTTGGGTAGCGTCAAAATAACACACACGGGCGAGTGTGCATCGAAACAGGTAAGTGGTGCGTCAACTTCTCACCTGCAAGCGAGCTTGTGCGTTGTTTCTCCTTCTCCGGTCAGGTCGCAGGGGAGCGATGCATACATCTGGGCAGTACTCCGGTCCGGGCAGGCGATACATAATTTTTCCGTGCCCAGCAAGGTTAGTGTAGAAAATCCAGCCGCACAGTCTCAGCAAAACCGAGCAATGTGGGTTGCGACGTTAACAGACTCCGTCAGCGGGTGTGAGCGTCGTTCTCCCAGCTCTGTGCTTCGATTTTCCAGCTGCAATGCCGGTGCAGTGTAAATTTCTCCCACGAAACATTCAGCTGCATCTCGGGAGGTGCATCAAATTTTTCCCAGCACAGTGGATTTTCAGTCTTGTTCTGCCAGCTTCTTCTTCAGGGTCCCAGGAACTAGATGGGCACCACTGGGCAGGGTAGGAGTCTCAGCAGAAGCTCCATGTGCTGGCAGAGAGAAGTCTTTGCTGTCTCTGAAACTTCAACAACAGGAGGCAAGCTCTATTTCAAGCCCTTTGAGATTTCTTCACAAGCAGGAAGACAAACAGAGGCCCTCATTTCAACCTCAGCGGTCTTTTTGCAAGACCGCAGAGGTTCCACCGGGCCGAAGACCGCCAGTGGTGGTGGTCTTCCGTCAAGCATATCATGACTGTTGGCAGCCCTCCGCCCTTTTTCAGACACAAAGCCGCCCGCAGCCATACTGGCGGTCGGCGGTAAAGTGGAGGCTGCTCCACCGTCACCACCACGTCATCAGAACACTGCCCACTGAATTACGTCCCAGTATTCGGCGTGGTGGTGTTCTGGTGATGGGGTGCTGGCGGCGGAGCAGCCCCCATGGATCCCATTCCCTCACAGAGGATCACCGGAACAAGTAAGGTGATCGCCCGTTAGGGGAGTGTGGTGGGGGGGTTGTTGTGTGTTGTGTGCGTTCATGGGGATTTACATGTGAGTGTGTAGAGAGGTTGTGTGAGTGTGTGTATGCATGTGGGGGGTGTAATGTGTGTATGGGAAATGTGAAGTATATGTATGTATGTGTGCATGTATGTGTGCTTGTATGTGTGTGAGTGGTGTGAACGTGCGTGTAGGGGGTGTGGGGTGTGTGTGTTTCTGTGGGTGTGGGGGGGCGGGGTGGGGAGGGGGTCCTAACACCTTTGGGGGTTATAGGGGGTCGTGGGTGTTGGGGGAGGACTCTGGGGAGGGGTTGGGAAGGGGGAGACCCCAATCAGTGGCAGGTAACAAATTCCATGGCATTGATAGTGCCTACCGCCATGGATTTTGTGGCGGTACAAAACCCCCTGAAATCCATGGCGGTATGCGGGGTCCTGATACCGCTGGCAGTCTAGTGATGGCTGCCGGGCTGGAGACCCAAGTCTTCAGCCCAGCAGTCGTTACTACCCTGGTGGTTGGTGTGTTAAAGTAGTGGTTTTGAATGGCGGTAACTGCATGGTCAAAATCCATTTTTTTTTTTACTGCCAGCCTGTTGGCGGTATTACCGCCACTTAAACACCGACCACCAGGGTTGTAATGAGGGCCAAAGTCCAGTCTTTGTCCTCTGGCACAGGCAGAAGCAGCAACTGCAGGATGGCTCCACAAAGCACAGTCTCAGGCAGGACGGCACTCCTCCTCAGCTCTTCAGCTCTTTTCCAGGCAGAGGTTCCTCTTGATGTCCAGAAGTGATCTAAAGTCTGTGGTTTTGGGTGCCCTTCTTATACCCATTTTGCCCTTTGAAGTAGGCTTACATCAAAAAAATAGTCTCTCTTGTTTGTGAAATCCTGCCATGCCCAGGCCAGGCCCCAGACACACACCAGGGGGTTGGAGATGGCATTTTGTGAGAGCTGGCACAGCCCTTTCAGGTGTGAGTGACCGTTCCTCCCCTCCCTCCTAGCACAGATGGCTCATCAGGATATGCAGGCTACACCCAAGCTCCCTTTGTGTCACTGTCTACTGAGAGGTGCAACCAGCCCAACTGTCAAACTGACCCAGACAGGGAATCCACAAACAGGCAGAGTCACAGAAATGTTTTTAGCACAAAAATGGCCACTTTCTAAAAGTGGCATTTTCAAACACGCAATCTTAAAACCAACTTTACTAAAATATGCATTTTAAAATTGTGAGTTCAGAGACCCCAAAATTCCACATGTCTGTCTGCTCCCAAAAGGAATCTACTCTTTAATCATTGTTAAAGGTAGCCCCCATGTTAACCTATGCGATAGATAGGCCTTGCAACAATGAAAAACGAATTTAGCAGTATTTCACTGTCAGGACATATAAAACACATTAGTATATGTCCTACCTTAAACATACATTGCACCCTGCCCATGGGGCTACCTAGGGCCTACCTTAGCGGTGCCTTACATGTAAGAAAAGGGAAGGTTTAGGCCTGGCAAGTGGGTACACTTGCCAAGTTGAATTTACAATTTAAAACTGCACACGCAGACACTGCAGTGGCAGGTCTGAGCCATGTTTACAGAACTACTAATGTGGGTGGCACAAGCAGTGCTACAGGCACACCAGCAGCATTTGATTTACAGGCCCTGGGCACGTCTAGTGCACTGTACTAGGGGCTCACTAGTAAATCAAATATGCCAATCATGGATTACCAATTACATACACATTTTGTGCAGGAGCATTTGCACTTTAGCACTGAATAGCAGTAGTAAAGTGCCCAGAGTTATAAAAACAGGAAAAACAGAGTCCAGCACACATCAACAACCTGGGAAGCAGAGGCAGATAGTTGGGGGAAACCACGCCAAGGATGAAAAGTCTAACAGGGCGTATGTGAGGAGAAGGTCTCACTGTAATGAAAAATGAAATTTGGGAGTTTTTCATTACTGGGCATGTAAAATTAAGAAATACATGCCCTGCCTTTTGCATAGCACCCTGCCCTGTGGGCTACATAGGTCAGTGTAGGGCTTGGAAAGTGGCTTTAAATGGCAAGTCAAGGTGGCAATGATGCACACACAGCCCCTGCAATGGCTGGCCTGAGACATGTTTAAGGGCCACTGGAGTGGGTGGTACAGCTAGTGCTGCAGGCCCCCTACTAGCATATAATGTACAGGCCCTGGGTATATGGCATACCACTTGACAAGGGACCTAAAAGAAAATTAAATATGCCAATTGTGGATGTACCACTGTTACCATGTTTAGGGGGAAAGCACCTGCAATTTAGCACTGGTTAGCAGTGGTAAAGTGCTGAGAGTCCTAAAGCTAACTAAACGTTACAGCAACATAACAGGAGGTGAAAGTGCCTGGAGTAAAACCACCCCAAGGATGCCAGGTCTAACAAGTGATAACAAGTTTTTGTGGAAGAATAAATCCGGATCAATAGTCACATAGAACTTGAGGCAGCAGAATCCCTCAGTAACTACAGGGAGTGCAGAATTATTAGGCAAATGAGTATTTTTACCACATCATCCTCTTTATGCATGTTGTCTTACTCCAAGCTGTATAGGCTCGAAAGCCTACTACCAATTAAGCATATTGGGTGATGTGCATCTCTGTAATGAGAAGGGGTGTGGTCTAATGACATCAACACCCTATATCAGGTGTGCATAATTATTAGGCAACTTCCTTTCCTTTGGCAAAATGGGTCAAAAGAAGGACTTGACAGGCTCAGAAAAGTCAAAAATAGTGAGATATCTTGCAGAGGGATGCAGCACTCTTAAAATTGCAAAGCTTCTGAAGCGTGATCATCGAACAATCAAGCGTTTCATTCAAAATAGTCAACAGGGTCTCAAGAAGCGTGTGGAAAAACCAAGGCGCAAAATAACTGCCCATGAACTGAGAAAAGTCAAGCGTGCAGCTGCCACGATGCCACTTGCCACCAGTTTGGCCATATTTCAGAGCTGCAACATCACTGGAGTGCCCAAAAGCACAAGGTGTGCAATACTCAGAGACATGGCCAAGGTAAGAAAGGCTGAAAGACGACCACCACTGAACAAGACACACAAGCTGAAACGTCAAGACTGGGCCAAGAAATATCTCAAGACTGATTTTTCTAAGGTTTTATGGACTGATGAAATGAGAGTGAGTCTTGATGGGCCAGATGGATGGGCCCGTGGCTGGATTGGTAAAGGGCAGAGAGCTCCAGTCCGACTCAGACGCCAGCAAGGTGGAGGTGGAGTACTGGTTTGGGCTGGTATCATCAAAGATGAGCTTGTGGGGCCTTTTCGGGTTGAGGATGGAGTCAAGCTCAACTCCCAGTCCTACTGCCAGTTCCTGGAAGACACCTTCTTCAAGCAGTGGTACAGGAAGAAGTCTGCATCCTTCAAGAAAAACATGGTTTTCATGCAGGACAATGCTCCATCACACGCGTCCAAGTACTCCACAGCGTGGCTGGCAACAAAGGGTATAAAAGAAGGAAATCTAATGACATGGCCTCCTTGTTCACCTGATCTGAACCCCATTGAGAACCTGTGGTCCATCATCAAATGTGAGATTTACAAGGAGGGAAAACAGTACACCTCTCTGAACAGTGTCTGGGAGGCTGTGGTTGCTGCTGCACGCAATGTTGATGGTGAACAGATCAAAACACTGACAGAATCCATGGATGGCAGGCTTTTGAGTGTCCTTGCAAAGAAAGGTGGCTATATTGGTCACTGATTTGTTTTTGTTTTGTTTTTGAATGTCAGAAATGTATATTTGTGAATGTTGAGATGTTATATTGGTTTCACTGGTAATGATAAATAATTGAAATGGGTATATGTTTTTTTTTGTTAAGTTGCCTAATAATTATGCACAGTGATAGTCACCTGCACACACAGATATCCCCCTAACATAGCTAAAACTAAAAACAAACTAAAAACTACTTCCAAAAATATTCAGTTTTGATATTAATGAGTTTTTTGGGTTCATTGAGAACATGGTTGTTGTTCAATAATAAAATTAATCCTCAAAAATACAACTTGCCTAATAATTCTGCACTCCCTGTATTTCCACTACACAGTCTCGGGTATTGTTGGCAGTTGCCCCTGCAGATTATATATTTGGGACTTAAGCCAATATTTTGTGTACCCCAAATAGCGGCCAAAAGTGGTCAGCATCTGCATTTTTCTAACTTGTTCTTGGGATGTCTTACATAGAGTAGGACATCATCTGCATATAGGGGTAGCTCATCCTCCCATTGGTTGGCCCATTGCATACTGTGAACCAGCGGGTCTTGTCTGAGCCAGGCAGCCTGTGGCTCCATCACTAGAGTGATTATTAGGGGCAGCAAGGGGCATCCCTGTTGAGTGCCCTACTGAAGCTGAAATTCTTACACCCCTGTTCACTTTCACCTGTGCCAGAGGGTCTGCATATAAGAGTTGTACCCAGCTAATAAAGCATGGATCACAGCTGATTCTAGCCAGCACCTCAAACAAATAGGCCCATTCTATTGAGTTGAATGCCATTTTGGTACTTAATGAGAATACCAGTGATTCCTGCATATTGTGAGCTTGGCCCAGCACACCATAAAGGAGCCTCAGATTAAGGAAGGTACTGTGATACAGCATAAGCCTGGATTGGTCCACATGGACTGAACCTGTTATCACTTTGATAAGTCCAGAGGCCAGGACTCTGGCATAGATCTTAGCTTTGGCAATGAAGAGGGAGGTCGGCCTGTAGGAGCTACAGTCTTTTGGGGGTTTCCTCTCTTTTAGGTTGGCAACTATCATGTCCAGTCTCTGGTCTGTAGGCAACATGCGCTGTTGATGGCTCTCCTAGAACATACAGAGCAAGTGAGGGACTAGGTCTTGGCTTGATAGTTTGTTGAGCTCAAAAGTTATCCTGTTGGGTCTCACCACTTTGCCCAGAGACAAATTCTGAAGGGCTGTGGTTATTTCATCTTCAGTTATCTCTTCCTTGAGGAGAGCATGGTCTGAAGTTGGGAGAATCGGCATTTGGATGTCAGCAGTAGCTCACGGGTTTCCTTTGCTGTGGTTGCCACCGCAGGGGAGTATAACTGGGTCTAGTAAGGGACAAACACATCTTTCATGTCCTGTCTATCCTTTATTAAGTTACCCTCTTGTGATTTCACCTCCAACACCCAGCAACCCGTCTTATCCCTCTTGTCCACCTGGGCCAGTAATTTACTTTTTTTGTTTCTGATCTCGTATAGGTATGTTGGGAGGTCCTATGACTAGGTTTGGCGGCATCAGTGGCTACATCCCTTAGCATTCAAGAGGAGTGTGTGTTTTGTGTCCTTACTGTCTTGTGCAGCCAATTCTCTTTCCAGCATTTGATTTTTTTTTTTCCAGCAACTGAATTTGGAACATTATTTTGTTCCTTGTGTGATGCTGTAAAGGATACTGCCTGTTCCCTAATCACTGCTGTTGTATGTCTCCCAGAGGGTCTGAGAAGATGTCACTGATCTCTCATTTTCAGCAAAGTAGTGTGTCATGGTGACTATCAGCCTCTATCTAATCTTGGACAATTTGAGGTACCAGGGGTTAATAAATACGCTACGCCCTGCAGTGTTCCAAACCAGGCCAAATACTACCCTTAAGGGAAGTGATTAGTAATGTCTCTTACCAGATGGCGGACCTCCGAAAAACATTGGAGATGATGCGTCGGGCTGTAAAAATATGGGCAGACTGTCATGTGACCTCAAATGAAATTAAACTGCTGCTCCATGAGGTTGTATGTGTGCCATATTTCAGCCAGGCTGTAAGGGGGAGCACACCTGGATGGGGGCCATTGATCTCACTCCTCACACAGTGTCAGGTTTCAGTCACCCCCCCCATAATCACTTTACCGTCTGGTAGTCAGGTCAGAAGGGCACCTAAGTCAGAGAGGGCAACATCATGGAGGTGAGTTGGGACATGGGCCACCCAGCTCTCTGTGAGGGCCACGCATTATCCATGGTAATCCGGAAAGACCTGTTGCACAATAAATGGAAGGAACTTTCTTATAAGAATTCCAACCCCATTGAAGCCTGTGGTGCAACCTGCATGGTGCACTAATTTATGACCACATCTTTTGGGAGCTTTCTAAGTATTGCCCTTCAAATGAGTCTCCTGAAGGAGGACCACATCTGTGGCCTGTCATTTGAGATACTGCTTTATGACACACCGTATGACGCCCAGGCGGTTAACATTCCAGGACAACAGCTTAATAATTTGTTATCAACCTTCCTAGCCATCTGTGCATATGGACCTGGTGGCATTGCATTACCACTGTTTCAGAGACCAGCATGTGATACTGCATATCTGATAGAGACAACTAGCCGCAGATTCCTTATTTTAGGTATTAGAAATGGGGTCCCTAGTTGGCAGTCGGTTTGCACCCTGTCCAAGTAGGGACCCTCACACTAGTCAGGATAAGGGAGATACCCACTCAGATAACCCCTGCCCACCCCTTTGGTAGCTTCGCATGACCAGTCAGACTTATCTCAGAAGCAATGTGTAAAGCATTTGCACATAACACACAGTAATAAGTGAAAGCACTACAAAAAAGCACCAAACCAGTTTTAGGAAAATAGCCAGTATTTATCTATATAAAACATGGATCAAATATGTTAAAAGTCCAACATACAATAAATAAGATACAAATTTAGCAAGAAGTACTTAAAAAGACAGTTCCTTGAAGTCGATAGCGCCACCTTGGGCTATCACGGTGTCATTATCAACAAAAGCAACAATTCAGGCCGGCCGCCCTAAGGTGTCGGGAAGACCTGAAAACAATACCTATGGAATGCAGGACGTTGTGATCTTCGCAATGAGATCCGGAGAGTGTTGTCTGTTCCAGAGGTTGGTGCGGGGGTCTTCAGGCCGTTGAAGTCATACCTGTTGCAGATCGAACTCCTGCCCTCCTCTGTTAATTTGGGCTTCATCTCCTCTGTTAATATGGGTTCCTGTCCTTCGCTTCCCATCTCATTTTAGGATTTATTTCCCTTTCTGTGTGTGTATTCTTAGTCTTCTTTTTGCCACCCAATGCAGGCTTCTGAACTTAGCATTGTTTCATGCTTGCTAGCTCAGCGTTATGAATGTTTTCATATTCTTCTTCATATACAGTTTTGTGTTTCGAATCTATGGATCTGGTTATTCCCTTTGGCCTTGCTGGCTTCTCAGGTCCGGTGTCCGGATCACATACTGGGGATTGATGTTTATATCCTTTCCTTTTCACCATTTTCATTGTCAGTCCACACTTGGATTGCTTTCTTCTCCGATGGTTGTCCCTCCGGGATTTTATTGCTTTTCGTTCAGTTCTTTCTTCTTCTGTTGGTTGCATTGTCATTGCTCTTGCTTATGTCCTTTCTGTGAGTGGAATATCCTCAAGGAGTATTTCTCTGCCTCATGTTTCTGTTTTCATGTACTGTCAGGTTTCTGTCGGTCCCTATCGGCAGATAGTTCTACCACCTTCTACTTATTTTGGAAAACTGGCCTTGATTTTCATCTTTGGCTGTTTTTTTTTCTTTCTTGAAGGGTGTACTCTCTCCCCTCTTTCTTTTCCCCTGTGCAGTTGCACTTCCACAACTCTTTTCTTTCTATGTATCTTGCACCAAGAGAGGTGGCTCAAGGTTCAGTTCTTGAGCCTTTAGAGTCACTGCCACCTACAGATCAAGGGTTCTGATCCTTCCTATGGCATCCTAGTGCCTTGAGTTGTCACATCTGTAGTGTCCTGGTACTATGCATGTCCCTGTACAATTTCTATATGGAAACATCCAGGTCTTTTTATGTCTGTCCTTCTGTATGGGTCTCTTGACGGGGTTTGTCCATTCCTCCAAATTTCCCATTTATTACATGCCTTTGGCTTACCTTTTGTGTCTTCTGTTAACTGACTCTATGTATCCCATAGTTCTTTTTCGGATCTTCACATGTTTCCCTTTGAGGGGTTCCTGGGCACGTACAATCTGCTATTAAGTTTCTCTCTGTTCCAGTGTTACGCTTCCTGCTTCTTATAGGTTTCACTAGGCATCTTGATGCAAGCAGCATATAGGCGTACCTTCCCATTTTTCTTACCCTTTGAGTTACCTCTTGCTGGGTTTTCCATTCCTTCTATTGTAATCAGTATTGGGATACTTTTGCACCTCATTCCTTCGACTCTTAATTTGAGGCAATTTATGTTGTTCCCTTTTGTAGTTCTGTACTAACAGATCATTTTTATTACCATCTGCTTTAGACACCCATGAATTATCATGTCTTCTTGTGATATTCTGTGGGTCATACACTCTGTTTGAGTGAGCTGCATACTTCTTCTAAATATTGTTGATCTCATATCTAGTCTCCTACTCCTTTAGTTGACCGGTTGTCTATTGCAAGACTTGGGTGGCATGTGTTCACAGCCCCCCTCCTGGGCTGATATTGCTTTGGTGTCTAATTCTAAGATAAGGAATCTTCAGCTACCTGTCTCTATCATATGAACAGGTTACTTACCTTTGTTAATGCCTTATCTGGTAGAGACACGGACTAGCTGCAGTCTCCTCATCCACCCGCTCTGCAAACTATGTTATCTGACTTCAGTCTCACTTCGGGGCATTCTTTTGGTATGTTTTTCAATTTATTGGTTGTAATATCAAATTTACATCCACCTCTTTGGTGTATACACTCTATTGTTGCAAGTTTCTATGTGGCTAAGTGTTTTTGTGTGGATTTTAGTCACAAAGAAACTGATGTCAGCGCGTCGGGGGAGGGACTATATGGATTCGGTTGACATCATATCCGGGGGTGACATTGATACGGAGTCACACGATGCCCTCTACTGACTCGCAGAAGTACTGCTAAGAACTTTTTTCTGGATTTAATCTGACACTTTGGGGAGAATTCTAAGATAAGGAAGCTGCGGCTAGTTAGTGTCTCTACCAGATAAGGCGTTACAGAAGGTAAGTAACTTGTTCTTCTAAGATCATTTCTGAAGTATCAGAAAGTGTCAGAGTATGTGCAGGGATAGTGTTCAGTTAATATTATCCAGTTATTCTGATCATTAGTGCTAAGGAAGAAATCCATTCTAATTGCTGTGTTGTGAACCATGGAATGATGTGGAAGCTCTAGTGCCATATCTGACACGCCAGACATTGATGATGTGTAGTTTGTTATTATTGTCAAGCTGAAATCTCCCCCCACACCATTATGTGTGTATTGAGTTAGTTACATTTTTTCTGACTAGCTGGAAGAATTCTGTTATCATAGTTCGGCTCACAAATCGTCATTAATGTGATATGCATGCTGTAGCGGAGTCCCTGCAATATGATGCGTCAGTCCTGGGGGTCTTGTATGACTCGTGTTTGTTTAAATGGGATCAGTATTGCTACAACTCTGGCAGAGTTAATGGAGGAGGTGAAGGACCTGTATGAGCTACCATTTTAGAGAATGGACCTTCTCTACTGAGAGAAAGAGGTGTCTCTTGCACCACTGCCACACTTATATTGCAAGTATCCACGCAACTCAGAACTTGTCTGACCTTCCTAGGTTTGTTCGACTCCCTTAGGTTTCTAGTCAACAGTCTAAGCTCATTGCTTGTGTAACAGGCATTACTTATGGGTTGAGCATGTATTGTACCTTATATCCGCCTTGAAACCATTGTTGTGTGATGTAGTTCCATGCAAAATCAACCCGATATTCATTTAATACCTGCTCCCTTCCCACTGAACTCCAAGATGTCAATGGACCCACTAAGTCTAACATCACACAAATATCCAAATGACAAACTCTTGACACCTAGCCTACCCCCACTCAGGGCTTATCAGGGCCTGGTCCTCTGAACAGGCAAGACCCTTTCAGACCCCACTCCTTCCTGTGTGAGGCACCCTTTTCACTTATGACTGCTTCTCTACTGTTGTTGTCTCTCTCTTATTGATACCGTTTTTTTTGCTTGCCTCTCTGTTTTGCCTGTTGGTTGCCCATGACGTTGCTGTTTTTCTGAATATATGTTTCTTACTGCTATTTCACTGTTTTTTTCTCCCTTGCTTGCTTGTTCATTTCACTCTCTACTATTTCCTCTCTTCTCTCAGCACTCTCTCAGCTCTTTTTGATCCTTTCTGTTCTTTTCATGAGTTCTCTCTTACTTTTTCACATCTTGCTCATGTCTGCTTTATTTTTCCTATTGGCACTCATTTTTGTTCAGTTCTTTTTCTCCCCTTTTTTTGTATTTTCCAGCTCTTTCCCCGTCCCTCTGCCTCCCTTCATGCCCCTTACCTCTTTCTCTCCTTCTGGTTTGGTGCACCCTACTGCTTCCTGTGTAAACCCAGCCCTGCCCACTGCCACCTTGCTTTTCTCCCCAACCTGGACCTACCTAATGATGGCCACACTGCTGGTGCACCAAAGGAAAACCCATCTCTGCCTGCCCTTGCACATAGTCAGTGACTGCAAACTAGGGCCTTCACGCCCTCCGTCTCCACCCGCTGTGACGCTCCATGCTCTTAACCCTGGTTTCTGAGCACTGTGCTGCACCACACAACACTGATGGAGGTTGTCCTGCACCACCTGCAAGTTCTCTGCACTTTCCCACCCTCACCGCTCAAATATCCCACACCGACAGCACCACCCCGACTCATTTATACCCACACTCACCAGCCATTGACCCCACTGCACTCTGCACTCTCCTGCATAGTTGACAACACTCAGTCTCTCGCTGAACATGCCTTAGAGGTCAGGAACGTGCTACACCACCATGCACCAGACCTGCTGCTCCTCATGGAGACCTAGTTGAACCCCACATCTGCCTCTGGCATCACCACAGCCTTCTCTCCCAGCTACAAAATTGCCAGATAGGACAGATTAAATAAGCCCAGTGGCAGAATTACAATTTTCTCCAAAGGCTACATTAGTTGCACCACCTCCTCTGCACAACCTCTAGCATTGTGGAACACCTGTCCTTGAAGCACCACATCACAACTTTACCTTGACCAACATCCTCATTTATAGACCAACAGGACCACACACCAAACTCACCAACACCATTATAGACTTCATTGTACTCTCATTCTTGACTGTGATGCCTTCTTCCTCCTCACAGACCTGAATGTTCCCCTATAAGACTGCACTGAACCAAACACAATCACACTACTCAAAGACCTGGAATGTCATAGCCACTTCTAATGTATGAAAGAATTCACGGCTTCTGACGTGCATGTTCTGGGCCTGATTTTCTCCACCTTTAACAGCGTCTTGGTCGATAGCCCCACACTAGTCACCTGAACCGACCATGCCTGCATTAAACTCACCATCCCTGTCCTGCATCAGCAGAGATCTACCACCACCAAACCATCTAGTTGGGACTGGAACAAAATCCTAGAGGAAGAATGGTTGACCGAACTCATGGAACACACACCCGAACACAGCAGCAGCCTATCCAACTCTATTCCAGACTAGATTCAGACCACAAGCCAGCTGGTATACAGAGGAGCTCAGGATAACAAAGCACCATTATAAACAACTGGAAAACAGTGAGAGAATGAGCCAGAACAAAGTGTATAAAATCACCTTAAAAAATCCACAGTCCGATACTACCACAAAATACTCACCATTAAACTCTGCACACACTTCTATTCTAGAATTCCATAAGAAATTGCTGAAATTGATCTTCACATAGGTTTCCACTCACCAGCCCAGCCCAGACCAGACTTGCACCTGATTTCAGAGTCACAATATTCTAATGTTTTACAGTAGGCTTTACAAATAAATACAAAGTATAGTAGATGGGCAGCAGCTTAGGGGTGCCAGTCTGCAGCCAAGTAGAGAGATGGATATATGGACTGGAATCATTTGGAATCTTTGTCATGTATCTGAGAAATATAGCCATGTTTTAATATTCTCAGATTGAAGGTGGACTGAAGGAGTCAGAGGGTATCATGTCACATTAATTTATTGATAGCATACACCCATTTTTTTCTTGTACATGTGCCTAGCTGTGTTATTACCTGAAAAGTTCTATGTTCAGCCAAAGTGGCATGCTAGTAATTGGGGAATAATGTGATGTATTAATAATCAGTACAGGTATTCATCATTTCTTATTTTAGTAGTCTCTCTAAAGTTCTCGTTTTGGCTGGTCTGGATGTGGCTGTCTTGTGTTTAGTTGGGAAGATGAGAACCATTTGAAAGTCACTGAAGTTATGGATTTTACAGTTGCATAAGAAGCAAAGCTTTGCAGGCTTCAGCATTACGTAGGGGATCTCTATATGCTGCAGTTTCTGTGTGACAGCAGTGAATAATTGCATTGTTTCCTGCAGAGCTTAGGTTAATTTTGTAAAGAATGGTATAGAGCTTAGCTTATATCCCTTTTTCCCTCTAACTATTCAAAGCATTGCATCACGATTTATGTAGTTCCTGGTTCCTACTATTAGTGGGTGTGCAGGTGCACCTGGGATGGGTCAAAGTTCTAATGATCTTTGAGTCTGTTGCACCACAAGCATATGTGAGAGGCTTGTTCTTTTGACCAGCTTGAAGATCAGGTGATCATGGTTTTCACAAAGAGTTCCATGCAGCATGGATTAATTATCTTTGAAATACCAATGATGAAGGTGTTATTTCTCCGCCATCTGGCTTCTAAGTTGTCATTAACTAGTGTTCCAGATTTTTGTGAAACTATCACCATCTTCATATTAGTGACTCGGACTCAAAGTGTAAGTGCTGCTGATAATTGTAGCTTATGCCACTGTGTGCACTTGCATACCACAGTCACTTTTCACTTACTGTAAGGACACGTGCAGGATCTGTGCTGTCTGGATGTTGGGAGGGTGAGAGTATGATCAGGGGTCACTCCAGGCTGGAGCTGTACTGAAGGCCAGCCCAGGGCTCCCCCTTTTCCACTGCTGCCCTCACCGTGTTCTAATACATGCAAGTCCAGTAGGCTGCTGTCCTCCTGCCTTCAGGCTCTCGCTTTCGCCTGGCTGAAGTTACCCGGCCAGTGAGAAGCGGGCATTTATTTATTCCTTCCCTGGCACAGCAGAGTATACTGGACACTTTTTGTTCAATACCGCCATGACTGACTGGAAAATGAGATGGCTGCCATATTGTGGCTGATATATCTCTCTACATAATTTCCCCATTAAAGCCCAATGCAGTTGAAATGGATTGTTTGTGTATTTTGTTCATGGTTGCATGTCGCTGCACAATGTGACTGACTAAATGCTTAACCAAGATAATATCTAGTACATTATTGTAAAGGCTGGCAGAGGATTGCAAAGACTGGCATATGGTAGCAATGCCTGCCAAATGGGCAGGATGTCTAATAGATGTTTGCAGTATCTGATATGTTAAGGAAATATATGGTTCCTGTTTAAATTATTTGGTCCATTCCCCAGGCAATGGACAAGTACACTCCTGGTAATAATGATGAACTCTCCATCATATATTATCAGTCTATGACACATTATATAGAGATAGACTGGCAAAGCTTAAGAATCCCTGACATGTGATGAAAATTCATGGTCTATGTTGGCAGTGCCTCACATGTGATGATAATCACTGGCATGAGAATGCACTCCCTTGTATGGACAGTCATTCTATAGAATGTTCTCCCTGGCTCAGGGATTGCAATTTGATGCATGTGTGGCAATCCATGTCATACAATTGTAAGGCATGGAATACATTGGGAACGTCTGCTGTAGGATGATAAACCTGCCATTTTAAAGCTATCAATGTTGTATAATCCAGTGCACCAACTGCTCTCTGAAGTAACCTAGTGGTGACATACATTGCTCTACAAAACCTCGTTGTAAATAAATAATATGATGCTGATTCCCGCAATAGAGGAGCAGCACATGAGACTGAGATGCTGAATCTTGGTCTACAAACCTATTCCTGCCATATAACAGGGATCTGTGGGAAAGGGATTGTTAGATGTGGCAGCTCTTGGCATGGTTTCTCCTGACTTTTTGGCTTCTGACCTCCTATTATGATCCTGTGCTTACCTTTGTTTTTGCTGGCTTTAGGACTCTGGGCACTTTACCACTGCTGACGAGTGTTAAATTGCAAGTGCTCCCTGTGTAAATAGTTTTTGTGATTGGTTTATCAGGATTGGCATATTTCATTTACTAGTAAGTCCCCAGTAAAGTGCACCAGAGGTGCCCAGGACCTGTAAATCAAATGCTACTAATGGGTCTACAGCACTGATTGTGCCACCCACATGGGTAGCCTTGTAAACCTGTCTCAGTACTGCCACTGCAGTGTCTCTATGTACAGTTCTGTACTGCCAGTTCAACCTGGCAAATATACCCACTTGCCAGGCCCAAACCTTCCCTTTTCCTACATATAAATCACCCCTAAGGTAGTCCCATGGACACGGTGCAGTGTCTTGTGTGTTTTACATGTCATGATAGTGAAATACTGCTAAATTCGTTTTTCACTTTTGCAAGGCCTATTTCTCCCATAGGATAACATGGAGATTGCCTTTAAATACCTTTTATGTGTAGTTTCCTATTACGAGTAGATAGAGATGTGTATTTTAGGGGTCTCTGATCTAACAATTTAAAAATACATCTTTTGGTAAAGTTGATTTTTAGATTGGATTTTATGTTTGAAATGCCACTTTTAGAAAGTGGGCATTTTGTTGCTAAACCATTCTGCATCTCTGCCTGGCTACTGACTAAATGACCGGGTCAAACTGACGGTTGGGCTTTTTTTGTGAATTCCCATTAGACAGTGAAATGAAGGGAGCTGAGGTGTGTCCAGCATTTCCTGATGAGTCTTCCTGGGTTTGAATGGGAGGGAGAAGCTGCCAGCTGCACTTGAAAGGCTATGTCTGTCCCCTCACTATACAGTCTCCAGCCCCCTAGAATATAGCTGGAGCAGGGCAAGGAAGAGGCAGGGACTTGTGCAGTATGAATACTTTCCTTTGAATTTTTCCTACTTAAAAGGCAGAAATGAATATAAGTATTGGACTGCTGACCCCACAACTTTAGATCACTCTGGATCAAAATGAACCTCTGCCTGCTGCTGTGCTGGCCTGCTGCTGCTGCTTCTGCCTTGGGAGTGAAAGGACTGGACTTGGCTTTCTGAAATCCTGCTTGTGAAGTTTCTCCAAGGGCTTCGTCTGAGCTTGCCTTCTGTTCTGAAGTCTCAGAGCCATCAAAGACTTCATCTGCCATAACTTGGGCTCTCTTGCTGAGACCGCTACCCTGCCAAGTGGTGCCACATCCAGTCCCTGGGCCTTTGAAAGGAGAGCTGGTTAACCCACGGTGAAAATCCATGCACCAGAGCCGAGCAGCAGAAAAATCAACGCTGCGCCTGCACTGCGGCTGAAAAATTGCCAGCTCAGTGCAGATTCATCGCTGCAGTGCGTCTGAATTTTCCAGGCATCATCCCTGGGCATCACAATCTTCAACATCACCGCATGGATCCAAGGCTGGTTGTCTGGAAATTGGCACATCCATTCCCTGCAAGTAAAGAATTGATACATCGCTTACACAGCGGAGGAAGAATCGATGCACAGCCTCACTTGCAGTAAGGAATTGACACAATGCTTGCTTTTTGATGCACGCTCGCCCCTACGGCTTTATTTGTGGTGCATACCAGGTATTTTGTGATAAACAGCACATCCATTGACCCTATGGACTAAAACCTTTTTCACTTTAAAAATTTGATATTCTTTACTTGTAAGTTGAATTTTTGTGGTTTTGGTCTTGTTTGATTAAGATGAATATTGGCTAGTTTTCTAAACTGGTGTGGAATCTTTTTGTGGTGTTTTCACTGTGCTACTGTGTCTTTTTGTATAAGTACTGTACACGTTGTCTCTCAGATACGCCTGACTACCTGTGCCAAGCTACCAAGGGAGTGAGAAGGGGTTGTCTTGGGTTTGTGACTCCCTTACCCTGACTAGAGCGAGGGTCCCTACTTGGACACGGTGTAGACTGACTGCCAACTAGAGATCCCATTTCTAACAGGGATACTAACCACAGTCAATTGATTCAAGCGTGCCTGTAGTTAAGGGAATACCAGGGAAAATGACAAGATTACACCTGTGGACAAAATGTTATTATTTATTCAGAATGAACAGCTGACATTTAGGAACATCATTGCAAATAAATCATGTGCTGATATTTGGAGACATAGGGCCTCATTACGAGCCTCGTGGTGGCGGTCGGACCGCCGCAGACAGGGTGGTCTGACCACCCAATTATGACCATGGCGGAGCCACCACGGTCAAACCACCGACACCGCCAGGCTGCAGCCAGCCTGCAGCCAGCCTGCAGTCCCAGCGGTTGTAATCCTCCAGGGCAGCTCAGCAAGCAGCACTGCCCTGGGGATTACGAGTCCCCCTCCGCCACCCTTTCTATGGCGGTAAACACCACCATGGAAAGGCTGTTGGAATAGGGGCAACGGGGGGCCCCATGCCGAGCCCCATTCTGCATTTCACTACCCAAATTATGGGCAGTGAAATGCGCGACGGGTGCTGTTGCACCCGACGTACCACAAAGTTGCCGCCGGCTCAATTACGAGCTGGCATCAATGTTGTGGTGAGTGTTCCTCTAGGCCAGCAGGCGAGAACTCTGTTTTCGCCCACTGGCCCAGCGGAAGACTCCTAATATGGCGGGCAAAAGACCTCCAGTACTGGCGGTCTTTTGCCTGCAGCGGCTTTGGCGGTCCTGTTAAGGGACCGCCAAAGTGGTAATGAGGCCCATGGTATATGCTGTCCTCCCCAGGTTAAATCAGTAACTCCCACTCTAGTGAACATGTTTCTACTCACAGACAAACATTGACCTATTATATTGACAAGATGGGGATTTGCTGACACTTGTCAGATTTTGTCTCGGAAGGAAAACTACAAATGTTATTTCAGTATCACTGTGTAATTATTTATATGCCATTGTTGGAGCTGATCCCAATCACTTAAGAGCCCCAATTTTGCTGAACCCCAATTTTTACTGCAGGCAATTCAGCTGTCTTCTCATTGATCTAGTGGTAAAAGACTACCCTCCCAATAAATACACATCTTAGCACAGCAAATAATAATTAGAAACTGGCACCACTCAATAACTGAGTTGTAGATCAATTAGAGTTCTAGATCAAAATTGAGTTTATAAGGTGTAATGCAGAATAGTTAAATAAAGCTATACAGGATAAATGTGCAGTATGCCATAAAGGCCATGATAAAGAATACAGATATTATAATAGAAGCCCTCGTTACTCAATTAAATTATCTGTGTCAAACTCATAAAGATTACTGATCGCACCCTAAATGAGGAAATCTCTAAATACTTACAGAGTTTTAGGAGAAAAATGGAACGTCACCCCCAGATCTATGAAGACCAGGGGTTTTATACACAATTTATGCATATTAATACAACTGAAAACTCATCACAGTACGATCATAGTTAGGTAGCACTGGCGAATGAAAAACAATTTATTTCATAAATCTGAAAGGTTCTTAATGCTAACATGTTTCTTAAGGTCAGAGAAATGTTCTGCTTACTTCCTCAGAAAATGCACTCCAGAGATGTACAACACAATATGAAACATTTTCTTAACAATAGCTGATAGAATGATGTTCTTCTGCACACCTGCAGCAGAGCTAGCAGTGGAAATTCCTCAAAATGATATTTCAGGTACACAGTGGAAACTTTAATTCACTATACATGCTTTGTAACACTACAGTTAATTTATGTCATTCCACACTATGTTCTGTGGAAACTGGGGAAAGAGTAGACTCAAAGTGGATAACTGATTGGGAGGGGGAATGAGCAGAAGCAGTATGAGCAGAACACCAGAAACTGCAGCCACTTTAAAGTAATGGTGTCTTGCATGAAAATGTGTCATAACTATACTATGTTATTAATTTCACTTCTAAATAAGACAATCATAGTTTTTTAAGTACTAAATCATTAGTTACTGTCATATGCAGCATTAAAATTACTAATTCATCTAAATAATTTGTCACTCAAAATTGCACATCAGAAAAAAACTTTGACATCATCATGAATATTCTTTGCTGCACTTCCCCCTTCATTTGATCAGGAGCTGATTGGCCAGCTAAGTGCTACTAAATGAATCTATGAGCAGTATGTGACACAGCAACACCTTGCCATGGATTTCACCTCTCTTGTTGAAGGTCGGGCTGGCACATAGGGCAATCAGGCAGTGCCCTGACAGATCAGTGTGTGGGCTGCATTTTATCAATTGTGAGCCAGTTTTATGGTCGGGTAAGATGGTTTTTACTGTTGATTTCCTTGATATTACCACATTTGCAGCAGTATGGTTTCGTAATGTGGACTACTTTTATTTTGGTGCCCAGGCCTATTTTTATCCCAGTCCAACTCTGCCTTTATTTTACACAACGAGCATATAACTATTTGTATTCTCAACTTTATTTTAATGGCTAGCATATTTCTAAATAACGTGGGAGAAGACAAGAGGTACATAATTTCTTGAGGCAGTGGGGAGGTGCAACGACTCACTTTTCTATTTTATACACATTTAAATTGAGGTTGTTTTGCCACATTAAGTTCTGTTGTGCTTCAGACTCCTTTACTATATTGGAGATTAAGCCATGCTGAACCACACCATTTTCTTATCATGGTAGGAGTGCAATTATAGGTGCAAGACAGGAGTTGTTCCAAGTAAGCGTTAACATTGACATTAAATATAGGTGATGATGGGGCACAACCCTGTAAACTAGGCGTGTCAGTGGGCTAGCAATAAAAAAGTGGTCCTACACAGCCACCTACCCATTGTGTGTGATAGCCACTTGCTGTGAGATTGCAAAGAGCCCATAACAATTTTCCACACAATGGCTTTACCAACTTCTACAGCCCTTGTGTAGAGTGTTGGTTGTAATACACATTCTTTTTCCCCAGTTTCTCCCTCTTTGCTAGCATTCGCTACTCATAAAGTAATCACCGCTCCAGAGGCACTCAAGAATGCACCCTAAATGTCATTGTAACATTGCAAATATCTTCTTGGTTTCTTTGAGTCTAAAATTGCCAAGATCAAGATCTTAATTCCCAGCAATTAGGAGCTTTCCCCACCGGCAATAGTCTACTTTTCTGGTGCTTAGTGTGAATCAGTGTCCACATGTACAAAGCCCTTTGTAGTCCCAATTCCTGCAATTCACAAAATCACATAATTTGTGACCACAGAGGGTTTTTTCACAATGTACAAAACTACTTTAGTCAAAGACGTTTTTCTGGCTCATACAATGGCTTTTGCAGCTCTCCAAATTGCAGACGGCAAGGGGGAATAAAAGAGGAGAGCTCCTCCAATTTGTAATTCAGAAAGGGCTGTATCTACCATTTGTGACCACAATTGTTGTCCCAAAACATTGCTCAAATACGAACCTTTCAATTTGGTGGTAACTAATTTACGAAGGGGGAAGCTGTCTCTTTGGAACAGCTTCCCGTGGAAATCATGCCAGAGGGCTCAGAGTGAGCAGGCCATGGCCAGAGGTCTAACATTGTTTGATTTATAAAAATTAATTATTTCATATTCCTTAGTTCTGTATAACATGCTTTTATGGAGAAAACAAATTCTGGGGCAAAGGACTCTCTGTTTGATAACAATACTTAATATACTTAACACTACCCTGAAATGGGCTGATCGACTGGCATATGACACAGTAATGCAAATTGTTTTCACATAATCTAAGACATTTTTTAGTCATTTGTTTTGCCCAACGTGTAGACTCAAGGCAATATATTGAGTAATGTTATATTTACTTATTTCAGCAGTTTAATATAGGACAAACTTGACCGATGGTTGTCGGAGCGATTTAACCGAGCACCAATTGCATTACATAAGGTCAGATACATTTTTTTTTTTTTTTTTTAGGCAGGGCCGGATTAACTGGATTCCCCAGTACCACTGGATGTTCAACCAAAACTATAACCTGGTTCCCCAGGTCCAAAGCTGGCAGCTTTGGCAGTAATGACACATCTCGCCACATTTAAATGTTATAGTTTTGTAAGCATGAACATACCTAAAAGGTGTCCTGACCCTGTGAGGCTGAATACAACTCTACCTGTGCAAGATCTAAAAAATAAACAAAAGAGAGAAAAGTATTATTGAATTGTAGTTGCAATCGCATGATTTTCATCTCCGTCGTTTCTATGAAATTTCCCGGACCTGATAGGTAGATAAAAGTTGAACCTAATAGTTCTAGGATTCTCTTTGAAGCACACCATACTAGCAGTAGAATGTATGCATTGTGAGCTAGCACGATCTCGTGAGCAGGACTTTGGGTTGTGCCTTGCTAATCCCATGCTTTTGTCTTTATCTGCCACTGTAGTTTGTTTCTCGATACTGCGAAGAAAGAAAACTGTTTTTAAACGCACTCTCTTAATACTCCTTTGAGATCTATGTCTGGGCAGGCTTTCATTGGCATGTGACGACTCCATCTTGGAACACAGTGTAGAGCCAATGTCGGTTTTGTAGAATTGAAATCGGCTCTATTGAATCAGTGTCGGAGAATTTACTGCAAATTGCGCAGTGATGTATTCTACCCGTCCTTGCAAAGTCAGCCAGGGGCGTCAGCGATTGGCGCGGGCAAGGAAGCGCTTTGTATTTCAACACTTCCCCTTAAGAAAAAGATGGGGCAGTCAACCCTAGCGCGCTCACGCACTGTGATTTGGCTTTTTCCGAAGGGGAGGCATTTTGCTGGCGACTCATAAACTAATTAAGGTCATAATAGAGTTCACTTTTGATAAAATTGTTTAGGAAACATTATAGGGAGAAAAGTACTTTACTTCCCCTAGGGTGCTTTAAACATAATTATCCTCAGCCAAGGTCAACCAAATAGCGGTCTGTTTTCGCTGGCAAACTGCATCTGAAAAATGAAGGCATGGAGCCTGTTAATGGCCGCGTTTGTAAATAAAACGCATAGTTTATTTTAGAGTGCGTAATTCACATTTTTAAGGGCCGTGCATAAATATCATCTCCCGTGTCTCTAATATAATTAGCAAATGCTTGTAAACAGCTTTTAGAAGTTTGGTAGCAAAACTATTTACAAAGTGAATTGTCTATTTGCTCTCGTTCATAATAATCATCTCCTTTTCCAACGCGTTCTTGTTGTTTATTTTTTGTGAACGCCACTTAGGAATTTCACTGAAATTAATTATACTACTTTCCTGATCACGCCCCTTCAGATGTCACTTCATTTTAAGCTTTCTCTTTGGTGTTTCATATATTCAGTTAATGGTTTGACTGGGCTTTTCTCCCCTCTAGAGTATTAAGGTGTTTACATGACGCAATAATGTCAAATGATGATGAATTTAATACTGAGAGTCAATCATTCATTATACTCATGGTTGGTCGCAGCAAGAAATAGTAGAAAGCCAACAACAAGCACATTCTCTTTATGGTACTCACTGAGTTTGACTTTCACATAATAGACGATCTCTCCTATGAGTGGTGTCCAAACAACATGAGGTATAAAGCAAATTTTCGTCCTTTCCCCTTAGACTACTTTTCGAACGAGACTTAATCCAGCAAACCTAATTGTGTTCTATGAGTAGTGCCAGCTCTCAATACCTTTTCACAGGAGGTGATCCTTGCAAAGCTACTCTGTATAAACGGTAGGTAGTAAGAAATAGTAAACAACAAACATGACCAAAACCAAAGGTACAATCTTGGTCTGTGGTGAGACGTCAAAAGAACCCCAATAGTGATGTGACATCAGCAGCTGCAGAATCCTGTTTTGTTCCACCCACAACTTTTGGCTCACAATCAACATTTATAGAGGGAGCTCAAGACTGGTGTTAGAAATGGGGTCTTTGGTTGACAGGTTACCCCCTGTTCAAGCAAGGACCCCCACTCTAGTCAGGGTAAAAGAGAATCACCCTCAGCTAACCCCTGCATACCCCCAAGGTAGCTTGTCAGAGCAGTAGGCTTAACTTCAGAGTGCTAGGTGTAAAGTATTTGTACCAACACACACAGTAACTTAATGAAAACACTACAAAATGACACAACACCAGTTTAGGAAAATAGGAAATATTTATCTAAACAAAACAAGACCAAAATGACAAAAATCCGACATACACAAGTCGAGTTATGAATTTTTAAAGATTATACTCCAAAATAGCGCTTAGAAACACAAAATGCTTTGATGAGGTGTTAACACGGCATTGTGACGGAGTCGTTCCCAACAAGCCGACACCAGCGGCGCCGGACATGGAGTCGCGCAGACCCCCATGTACAGTACCTTTGGTGAAGTCGATGCGCGGTCGTGGATCACGGCATCTGTGCGAAACGTTGAATCCGCACACTTCGAGCGGCGTCGGTCACGACGTGGTGCGGCGACCTCCACGGAGTCGCGGACTTCAGAGGGGCTGCAGCAGCATCGGGCCTGCGAAGGTCATTGTGTTCCAGCAAAGATCACGGAGTCGGTTGCAGGCGGCATCACCAGATTCAGCAGCGGCGTTGGTCCGAAGTCATCCGAAGTCGATTTCCTTGAATTTCCACCAGCTTTCCTTCCAACGGCCCAGGGACTGGATAGGGCACCACTTGTCAGAGCAGGAGGCTCTCCAGAGACTGCAGGTGCTGGCAGAGAGAAGTCTTTGCTGTCCCTGAGACTTCAAACAACAGGAGGCAAGCTCTAAATCAAGCCCTTGGAGATTTCTTCAGAAGATGGAAGGCACACAAAGTCCAGTCTTTGCCCTCTTACTGTGGCAGAAGCAGCAACTGCAGGATAGCTCCACAAAGCACAGTCACAGGCAGGGCAGCTCTTCTTCCTCAGCTCTTCAGCTCTTCTCCAGGCAGAGGTTCCTCTTGTTTCCAGAAGGGTTCTAAAGTCTGTGGTTTTGGGTGCCCTTCTTATACCCAATTTCTCCTTTGAAGTAGGCCTGCTTCAAAGTAAAGTCTCTTTTGAATGTGAAATCCTGCCTTGCCCAGGCCAGGCCCCAGACACTCACCAGGGGGTCGGAGACTGCATTGTGTGAGGGCAGGCACAGCCCTTTCAGGTGTAAGTGACCACTCCTCCCCTCCCTCCTAGCACAGATGGCTCATCGGGAAATGCAGACTACACCCCAGCTCCTTTTGTGTCACTGTACAGTGTGAGGTGCAACCAGCCCAACTGTCAAACTGACCCAGACAGGGAATCCACAAACAGGCAGAGTCACAGAAATGGTATAAGCAAGAAAATACTCACCTTTTAAAAGGGGCATTTTCAAACGCACAGTCTTAAAATCTACTTTACTAAAGATGTATTTTTAAATTATGAGCTCAGAGACCCCAAACTCCATATGTCCATCCGCTCTCAAAGGGAATCTACACTTTAATCAGATTTAAAGGTAGCCCTCATGTTAACCTATGAGAGGGACAGACCTTGCAACAGTGAAAAACGAATTTAGCAATATTTCACTGTCAGGACATATAAAACACATTACTATATGTCCTACCTAAACCATACACTGCACCCTGACCTTGGGCTACCTAGGGCCTACTTTAGGGGTGTCTTACATGTAAGAAAAGGGAAGGTTTAGGCCTGGCAAGAGGGTACACTTTCCAAGTCAAATATACAGTTAAAACTGCACACACTGACACTGCAATCAATGGCAGGTCTGAAACATGGTTACAGAGCTACTCACGTGGGTGGCCAAACTAGTGCTGCAGGCCCACTAGTAGCATTTGATTTACAGGCCCTGGCAACTCCAGTGCACTTTACTAGGGACTTACTAGTAAATCAAATATGCCAATCATGGATAAACCAATCAACAATACAAATTACACAGAGAGCATATGCACTTTAGCACTGTAAAGTGCTCAGAGTTCAAAAGCCAACAGCAACAGGTCAGAAAAAATAGGAGGCAGGAGGCAAAAAGATTGGGGGTGACCCTGCATAAGCAAAAAAGTCTAACAGTTGGCATATGTGACTTAAAGGCACACTTTCCAGGTTCACCTCCTTGACTTCCTCAGCTGTAGGACTTTGAGCTACAGCTAGAAAAAACTAAGGATCTGATTTGGAGTTTGACAGACTGGTTACTTCATCACAAACGTGACGGATATCCTTTCCACCTTATTATTATCTCCATAGGCTAGAAAGGATTGTAATACGGCAGAGGGATATCCGTTACGTTTGTGGCAGAGTAACCCCTCAGCCAAACTCTAAATCAGGCCCTATGTCCTAAATAAAAAATAAAAAAACATTGACTGTTGAGGCACACTTTATTTGCCCAGCACTGCTCCATTGTGGTTGGCCTGAAATTGTGCCTAGGTGTCAGTCAATTGAATTTTTAAAGTTTCTGCTTTCTGATTTCTTTGTGCTTTTTTCCTCAAAACTTTTAATATTCGTATCTCCAGTTCCCTTATCAAATTGTAATTATGTTGGTGTCTTTTTTTGCTTAATTAATTCGTTCTGTTTTTTCATATTGATTTAGGAGTTTTCTTGTGTTGTCTTCTTGACTTTAAAATTGAATCGTTGGTATTGCTTGTCCTTATAACATACATCTGTCTAGAGAAATTTCTTTTGCGTGTGATAAATAAACCAGTGATTGAGCAGAGAAATATGTTCTGACTTCGTTCACAAAGTTGTGTTTAATAAATTGGTAAGACCAATGCTGGAATCAGTGTCACTCTAATCAACTACTTTCCTAAAGCCAATGGCATGTTTATGTTCAAATACTCTTCAAAGCATTCGATTTCTATACAGGTTATTGTTAATTCTCCATCTCACATGCTTCAGTGTGCCTTTCTCAAGAGCCACCTCTGTGAGTGTCGGGAAAGCATCTAATAATTCTGATAAAATGTCACTTGTAGTCCTTGGGTAATTGTGAATTAATGAGAAATAAAGTGATAAACGCACTATAAGATGTAATGAGGATGAGACAAGAAAGTATTGGTTAGAATGAGGGGAAGCTAGCAAATGCAGCAGTCAGGTTGCTGTGAGTGCCTCTCCCAGGCCTGACACTTCATCAAAGATAATGACTGACCTCATTGTGAGTGAGTTTCACTCCCTGGCAGGCATAGGGCGAAGATACAATCTGAAAGAGTGTTGCTTGTAATCTGATTGTGCTGTCTCTATTTGGCTCAGAATATAAGCATCCTGTTTGCTTATTTTCTGGCAGATATAAATACTATTGGGGAGTCGCGCAAGGGTGCGAAGCAAGATGACAGCTTCCCGATAGACTCCTGACAAAGCCTGCATTATAGATAAACTAATAGACATTTTGAGGCATTTCATACCTGTTTTGGGGGCATATTTGTTGCTGTGTGTTCAGCGCTCCCTGGGGAAGTGATTTTTGTGGCTTTTCAGGAGTGCTGAGAGGCTTTGCTGATCGGAACCTTTCCTCAGAGGTTTCCAGTGAAGTGCTGCTGGAATTTCCTGTCAGGAGGGGGGAGACAGTGCAAGGGAAGGGCGAGGCTGAGGCATAAACCACACCAACAGCTGGCTCTACCTCCTGCGCAGCCTGCTGTTAAGGTGATATCTTGAGTAACTTTAATCTTTCTTCATTTGGAGTAAATTTGACATCATTTATATTTATTACTAATATTATATCAATATGGAAGGAAACAATGTGCATGTTATGAATAACAAAGGTAGAAAAACAACTTCTCCATCAGTAAATATTTTTTTTTTAATTTCACTGAACTTTAATTAACTGCTATATTAGAAGAATTACAAACAGTACGCTCTAATACAGATAGCATTGTGTCAGAAATTAAAAATATGCACAAGGATATGGCTACTCTCTGAATAAAAGTTTCTGACAACACAATTAAAATCCAAGATAATAAGGCAAAACTTGACAGGATAATGTATCTTACTGCAAAAATTGAACCTATGAATAGACTATACTTGATTAATAAAAACTCAATAGGCCATATAGCCTGTGCATTTTTAATTTACCAGAAGATGGTGATGACAAAGACTGTAGGAAAAACATGGAACCCTTGTTACCTGGTCTTTTACGTTTAAAATTTTCAGAAAAATTAAAACTTGACAAAGCAATTAGAATTCCTTCTCATCGTCATCCAAGCAATTTGACTCCACGTCAAGTGATCTTTAAAGTTTTACATCACCATCATCTTGTAATGATCTGGAAAGCTGCAAGAGAGATTCAAACATTAATGGTCAACGGAAATAACATTTTTATACATCAAGATTTCACCAAGGAAACTGTTAAAAAATGCAAAACAATTGCTGATCTTCGGCCATGACTAAGAAGCTGTGGTTTTAATTATGGTCTTTTTAATCCCTCTATTATGAGAGTTTAGAAAGATGGTATTTCAAAATCTTTACAACGTCCTGAAGATCTACATACACTTTTGGATCACCACTCCCGAAGGAAACCAATTATACCTCTTCTTAATGCTACCGACTCAAATTTATAACAATTAGTCTCCTGTTTGATTTTTTTAGATGAGGGCATTTGTTACACAGGTCAATATTGCATATGTGTGTGCACAATTCTGAAATAATTTTTATGTTTCTTTGTTGTCTTTTTTATGTTTATATATGTCTTCCCTTTTTCCTTTTTCCTATCTCTAGAGCTACTCCTTAATCCTAAAGAGTATAATGTTTCTTTCTGTTTACTGTCCTTTCTATTTGCTATCTATGAGTAGTGTTAATAGAATCAAGATTGTTTTGTTTTATGTCAAAGGTTTATGACACACTGTTAAAAGAACTAAAATGTAGATTATTTAGCACAGCATAAAACAGCCATGTGTCTAATCCAGGAAACTCACATAGATGATACAGGTTTATTGTATATAAATAAAAAATGGCTGGTAATATTATTTCTTCCCCTAGAGTTAACAAAAAGAATTGTGTTGCTCTCTTTTTGCAAAAAAGTTGAATATTCAAATACTTAACATATATATTGATACACATGGTTGTATATGGTAGCTAAAATTAAAATTGAAACCTTCATTTTTCATTCAACTAATGTTCATGGTCCAACAAATGATCATCTTAAGTTTTGGTCAGACTTTACCTCAGAGGTGATCAAATTAGTTAATGTACTGATAATCATTGGTGGTGACCCTTTATTAGATAGATGTTCTCAAACCAAATATTGTCCTCCTAAAGCTTTTCTCACTTTTGAATCTTTTTTTTTTTTTTTTTTTTCCTCATCTCACCAGCCCGTGCCAATAGCAGGAGGATCCATATTTGCTACAGGTATCCAGCCCCTTAGTATCAACGGGCCATTCCACCTGATGCACTTTTCTGTGGCTCTCCTTATCTCCTTGGAAAATCGGCCCCTTCTTCGCCCAAAATCCCGATTAACCAATAGGGCCCGGTGTGTCAATGAGGGGGGCAGGTATAATCATCGGACCTCTTTAACCACTTAAGTAATATTTTACCGTTCATTTTCCCATCCCACCCACAAAACATCTCTTTTACTGATCGGCCCGGCTCTATCCAGTTTATACAATCTATCTATTGAGTTCAGCCACTCCAGTACTGTAGGAGGTTGTGAACATATCCATTTATAACAGATTTGTTGCCGAGCAGTAAGCATCAAAAGGAATAATAAACGTTGCTGAGATTGATCTCACAAACGCCAAATAACACTAAACCAAGATTCAAAATTATTTCTTCCCCAAATATCCTATTTAAGACACTCTGCACATCTATCCAATATTTAACTAATCCTGGACAGTCCCAAAACATGTGCAAATCGTCCGCCTCAGTGCCTTCACATCGTGGGCATTTCCTCTGGGTTCCAGTTATCCAAGATAATCTCGCTGGAGTCCAATACACTCTGTGCAATGTAAACAAATGATTCTTCCTTATTGCCGTAGATTTCACTGTATTCCAGAGAATAGAGCATGATTTTTGCCACGTCGCAATTATGTCTATATTTGGGAACATCTCTCCCCATTTCTGGCATGGGGGAGGAGGGTCCTCCTCGACTGCCTCCATCAATGCTTTGTACCAAACCGCCATTTCTTTCGGTATAGATCTTTGAGTTAGTTTCTCCTCCCAGCTGGATCTACCAATTTCTCCTTCATGTAAAGATTTGATCCAACTGACCAACTGGTAGTATTTGAATTTAGAATTGTCTTCTCCCACTCTCTCCAAAAATGTGGCCCATGGTACCAAATTCACGCCCTCTATAATCTGTCCCCATTGTATTATCCCGCTAACTTTTAGTGGATTTGATAGTTTATCACACAGACATGCCGGAGTGCCTGGTGAATCCCATATTTGAGCTGAGCCTGAGTAATAAGCTATCCGCAGTAAATTGCGGATCTGTAGCCAAATTTTACATGCCTGCCGCAGAATCTTAAGTCTAACTTTTTTGAAATATTTTGGGTGGCCAAATTTGTATTGAAAAAACTCCGCTCCTTCCCCCACGTATGCAGTCAATGCTGCCCACATTGGTGTGTAATCTGATTTTTTATTTAAGAGAATTCTACTATTCTTAAATTGAAAAGCCAAATAGTACTTATAGAAATCAGGTGTTGCTAGCCCCCCGTTCCTTTCTCTTGCATAACTTTTTCCACGAGATTCTTATTCCCTTTTGTGCCCAAACAAACGAAGACATATCTCCCTGTAGTTTTGTAAACCACTTGCTCTTAAATTCCAACGGGATAGTATTAAATAAAAAAGTGAATTTTGGCAAAATAATCATTTTCAAAATATTGGATCTACCTATTAAGGACAGCGGGAGAGCCGCCCATGATCTTAGAAGTTTCTTGGCCTCTAGATATGTTTTCTCAAAGTTTATCCTTGCCAAGTCCCCCAATTCTTTTGTGATCAAAACTCCTAAATACCTAATTTCCTGTTTAATTAGCGGAGATTCATATGCCATATTCCAACACATAACCTCTGTTTTCTCAGCGTTAACTTTATATCCCGACATTCTGCCAAAACCTTCTATCGCCAATTTTATTGGAGGAAGTGACAAAGAGAGATCCCTGGTGTAGATCATAAGATCATCCGCATATAGTGCGACCTTCTTTTCCCAACTCCTACTCTGAAAGGAGAGGATTTCCCTATTATTTCTAAGCAGTGTCGCGAGTGACTCAGTATATAGATCAAATAACAAAGGAGACAAAGGACAGCCCTGCCGCGTCCCTCTGAAAATAGCTACTTCTTGTGAAAGCACATCATTGATCAGAATTCTCGCTGTTGGTGACCTATATAGTTCATTAACTGCTCTAATAAAAATAGTCCCTAGTCCAAACCTTTCCATAACCACCTGCAAAAATAGCCAGTTTACTTGATCAAATGCCTTGGCTGCATCAAAAGTTATTATTGCAAGAGGAAGCCTCTCTGCCGAAGCCAGATCCATTGCCGCCAATAAATCGTGCACTAACTCCTGTAGCTGTCTATCCTTAATAAACCCTTTCTGATCTGGGTGGACCAGTCCCGGTAAAACCTTCCCCAACCTTTTAGACAGCAGACTTGTATACATTTTATAGTCAGAGTTGAGTAATGAGATACGTCGATAAGAAGAACACTGTGTTGGGTCCTTACGGGGCTTCAAGATCAGACAAATTACTGCTTCCTTCCAGGATCTTGGTGCTTGGCCCCCCTCTAAGAGCATATGATTAAATAATTTCAATAGAACCGGAATTAATTCTTCCCTCAGTGCCAAATATAACTCGTTTGGGAGATCATCTGGGCCTGAAGCTTTACTTCTCTTCAAACCCTTAAAAGTGTCCATTAATTCTGACCCAGTTACCTCTCCTTCTAAAATGTGCAACACTGAGCTCTCCAGGCGAGGCAGGCTGACCGTAGCCAAGAAATCTCTAACCTGCTCCTCAGAGTTCCGCAGCTCATCTAAATACAAATCTTGGAAGAAGGAGACAAAGGCAGCTTCTATTTCTGTACCGTCTACACAAATCTGACCACTTTTGAATCTTTTGTTAAATCATCCAAAATGGTTGATATTAGGCGTTTACATCACCCAAAGGAGAAACAGTTTTCTTTTTGCTCTAATCCTCATAATTCCTATTCTCTGATTGATTATTTTTTAAATTACCCGTCAATTAAGACAGTCAATTCTGATCCAGAAATTCACAGTATAGATTTCCCTGACCATGCACTAATTTCTGGAAATTTACAACTTACATCTTCTCAACAATCTCATTCTTGCTAGCGTATGAATACAAATGTTGTTCTTAATGATAAAAATAAATCAAAACGTCTGTCGGGGACACAAGACTATTTTTCTTTTAATCCAGAAGGACCCACTTCACTTGTGAATCATAAGGATACATTTAAATCATATATCAGAGAGGTCACAATATCAATTATGGAAGATGATAATAAAACATGTAATGCTAAACTTAAAGAATTAGATAAACAAATAGCAAAACAAAAATGTATTTTTATAACATCTCATGATAATAAATACAAAATACATTTACAAAGACTTCGATATGAATTAAATTCCATGTTAAGCAAAAGAGCAGGCACACAAATTTCAAATAATAAGGGTAAATTTTATTTCAAAGCTAATAGGCCCTGCTGACTTTTGGCAAATTATTTTAGTATTAAAAAAGCTAAAATTCAGATTAATGCAATTTATGATTTAAATGACAAAATTACATTATCTCACGAAGACATAGGGGGTCATTCCGAACCCAGCGGGCGGCGGGTGCTGCCCGCCGGGCGGAGACCACCAAAAGACCGTACCGCGGTCAAATGACCGCGGCGGTCATTTTGACTTTCCCGCTGGGCAGGCGGGCGACCGCCAAAAGGCCGCCCGCCCGCCCAGCGGGAAAGCCCCAGCAACGATGAAGCCGGCCCCGAATGGAGCCGGCGGAGTTGCTGGTGTGCGACGGGTGCAGTGGCACCCGTCGCGATTTTCAGTGTCTGCTTTGCAGACACTGAAAATCTTAATGGGGCCCTGTTAGGGGGCCCCTGCAGTGCCCATGCCAGTGGCATGGGCACTGCAGGGGCCCCCAGGGGCCCCACAACACCCGTTTCCGCCAGCCTCTTCCTGGCGGTGTAAACCGCCAGGAACAGGCTGGCGGGAAGGGGGTCGGAATCCCCATGGCGGCGCTGCTTGCAGCGCCGCCGTGAAGGATTCCCTGGGGCAGGGGAAAACTGGCGGGAAACCGCCGGTTTCCCTTTTCTGACCGCGGCTTTACCGCCGCAGTCAGAATTGCCCCTGAAGCACCGCCAGCCTGTTGGCGGTGCTTCCTCCATCCCCGGCCCTGGCGGTCCATGACCGCCAGGGTCGGAATGACCCCCATAGTTACTGAATTGTTGGAATATTATTCAAATATATATAATAATCCCCCATCTACAGATTCACTTATTATTGATATTTTTTTGCAGTCATACCTAAAATTACCCAATCTGCTAAGGAAAAATTGGATGTACCAATTTCACTTGAAGAAATTAATCTAGCTATTAAAACTCTAAAACTGGGTAAATCACCAGGACCAGATGGTATACCTGCTAAATTTTACATAGAGTTTCCTCCTCTTCTACTACCTCACTTACTTAAGCTAATTAGTCACTTTAGTATTTCAGGAACAACTTCAGGATCCTTTACTGAAGCCTTGTTGATAGTTCTCCCAAAACCTAATAAAGATCCTACTATTGTTTCAAATTACCGTCCCATATCATTAATAAACCAAGATTGTAAGCTTTATGCAAAAATTATTGCAACCAGGCTGACTTCTGTGGTAGACTCTATTGTAATCATTAATCAAACTAGTTTTATGAAACATAGACATTCTGTAAATAATACTAGATTATTATGCAATGTGATTGAAAATGCCTCATCTCTATCTGGAGTCCTAGCATTAGATGCTGAAAAAGCGTTTGACATAGTACATTAGCAATATCTATTTCGTACCAAATCTATGTTTAATATTGGCAATTCCCTTACTTGCATGATTTCAGTACTCTACTCTGATCCATCCTCAGGTTTTTCAAATAATAACCAAGTATCTAAAAGATTTTTCACTTTTTAGAGCCACCTGTCGAGGCTGTCCCTTATCACCTCTATTTTTCATCCTTGCTATTGAACCCTTACTAATTGCTATTAGAAATTGTGAGGAAATAAAAGCTATTACTTTCAATGATGGTACTATTAAAACGTAAGCATATACTGATGATGTATTACTATATATTAGTAACCCTGACTCATCCATTGTCCCTTTATTGAATCCAATTCATACATGCTCCCAAATTTCAGGTTACTATTTAAAACTAAAAGACAGAATTATTTCCTTTAAACTTATACTGTACCCCTGGTATCGACCTAATAATGTAATAATATGGCAAAAGAAAAAAATTAACTATCTCAGTATTCTATTTTCTATACCATTAAACAATTAATTACATTGAACTGTGAGTATATTCTTAATCATATCAGAGACGAATTTCAGAAATGGTCTACTTTACACTTATCCAAGTGGGGCAAAGTTGACTCTATTAAAATTGCTTTTGCTCCAAAAATATTTTTTCTCCTTTCTATGATCCCATTTCAACTTCCTCTCAAATTTTCTAAACATCTACGTAACTGTATATCTACATTTATTTGGAATAATAAGCTACCAAGTATATGCTATAAAAATGAAAAATCTCAAAATATAATAGATTACCAGACTTCTTTAATTATCATAAAGCATTTGTATTAAAACAAATCATTTTTTGGTTTACTAAAACAGACTTGAATAATGTACCTACATGGCTTCTCAATTAATGAAGTTGGATTTCACCTTTCCCGTTACCAGCATTACTGACTATATCTTCTTCTAGCTCTTTGCTAAGAAGATCCTTAATACTAAAATCTACAAAATTAATATTACAAGATGTGGATTTTTTTTTTTCCAATCCCCTGTTCTTAATACTTTAAACACATCTTTATTGTATAATTCTTTATAGAAACGTAATCTTAATATAACATTTTGGAAGTCTTGGATAAATGCTAGTATTTTTTACTTAAAAGATATTTGTCATAACAATACTTTTTTAACCTCTGAAGAGCTGCAACAAAAATATCCCCTCTCAACATCAGATGTTATTGAGTACAAACCTTTATGTAATTCCATCCTGGATGTGTAGCCCAATTTTCTGATTTAGAAATTTAGATTCAAACAATTGCAACCTCTTCTCATGCAGTGTCAATGTATTATAAAAACTTGAATAATGTTCCTCCTCTTTTTGAAATAGTGAATTAAATATATCTGTTTCTCAAGATATAAGAAGAAAAATATGGTTGAATAATATTTCGGATGGTTACTAGTATCTTTATATCAATTTAATTCCTTCATACTATTCAACTATTTACGAATGCCGTTAAAACTATTTAAAGCAAAATTACCAAATTCTCATAATTTTTGGCATTGTGATATATGTTTAGGCTCCTTAAAGCATATGCTCTTTGAATGTACTATTGCTTCTAAGATTTGGAAGGAGGTATGAGACCCTCACGGTTGAGTAGCCACGCTTTACAAAAATTGATTGATTGATATTACAAAAATGTATAACTTCTCAGATAAACTCTCATATAGCATGCTGATTTGTAAATCAATTTTACTGTCAACAAAACTGTCAGTTTTGAATAACAAAATTGTTGATTTTTTTAAATTTCTGCTTCTCTAAAATCAAATACTGGCATTTGAAAAAATGCTTCATTAGAATCCATCCAAACATGATGGTCAAGGATTATTTTTTACCAGAAAAGGAGCCAATGTGACTATGTTGGGTGTTGTTCATACCACAAATGCTTATCAGTCATTTGGAAACTGATTGATATTTCTAAATAAGTATTATAAATATGCTATGCATTATATATTAAGAAACATATTTATGATCAATGAAGTAGCTCTAGTATGATAAACTTATAAAGATGGCTTTTATTGATTCCCCTTTTTATTTTCAAATTTGGTTATATATACAGCAATTGTCATTGTGTAGGTACAATTATTATATTAATGTTATACTGTTAAAAATTCAATGTACCTCTTTCAGTGCTCTTTTTTTGTTTGAACTTTTGTCATATCAAACCTTCTAACCGGGGAGGAAAATAAACAAAACAAATGTAATTGAAATTGATTAAACAGGCTGGGGGTAGACTGAAAGGGGGTGGCTATTCCTCAGTAATGATGGTTTAGGGCTCTCTTTCACCAGTACATCTGACAATAAGCATTCTGAATGTTTACTCTATGGAAAAATTCAATTAGGAGTCAAGTAATCATGTCCAGAGATATACAGGGTTTGCCTTTCTGGCTGTTACAGTCTTGAAGTAACCGGAGACAGGGAGTCTCGATCATAAAAGCTGTAATAGAGTTACAAGGACTGCCATCATCTCAATCAAGTCAATCAGTGATCTATAGCAGGAAAAGTGAGGATAATGAAAAGTATGTAAATAGCCCTTGTAATAGAAAGAAGGGCTTAAGCTATTATCTACAACAAGCTTTTGTCTCCTGCGTAGGCAAGACTGGAAAATAGGTAGGCATACAAAATGTACTTCCACAACAGGTTTCTTGTGCCTTTTTTCCATGGATTATAAAGGTATATTAAGCTTGTCGAACAAAACATAGATTCAGGCTCATTATCCTTCCCTAGCCTAACCTCCCAATTACTTCAGCACAACAAGATTTGCGCCTCTCACTTTTCCTTAGGACTTTAGGTGTCTCAGGACACTTCGACTATGTAGACACAGTGCATAAGGTAGGATCTCCAGAATTTGCTGCATATCACAGGGTTATGGTTGACTTCTTGAAAGAGACCACTGTCCAGCTGGTGTTGTCTTGGTGACTAGCAGAGACAGAGCAGGAAGCTTTGAATTGACGCAACCAAACATCATCCCTAAAGTCAAAAAATCCACAGCAGGTGAAATAAACATCTTAAAAAACTTTCACAACCAGGGAATTCCCTAGTATTCCACTGCACTGCCTCCAATCTCTGCTTCCTGGCCTCTAGAAATGCTATAATCACTTCCTCGTCTGTAATGAAACCTAAAACCTTGCAGCCAGCTGCAAACACAAAAACCGAGATCTGTGCAGATTATGAAGCTTGGAGTAAGTATGAGTGGTGTGCCTCAACATGGGAACTTGATCTGGCCCCTGAAAGTCAGCCTTCTACAGTTCTTTGTACTCTATTTTCTACAACTAGAGAAATCAAAGGACAGCAAATAGTATTTTCATTTCTACCTCAGGCTCTGGTCTATGAGGCCTACATTTTGGGGAACTCACACTGGAAAAAATGTTGATGATATTTTAGCTGATCCGGAAATATATTGAGCAGCCCTCTGCCATGATGTAATCTAAGTTGCTAGCTCAGACTCTTGAATAACAACTACAAAGTCAAGTAAATCATTGCTCAAGAAGCAACCATCTCTTAGATGTTGTAATTCAGATAAGAATTCAAAATTGTATTTGGACCTAAAACCATGGATTAGCAGTTTTCTTTTTGCCTGTGAGACCCAGCACCCATACCATAGTAGGGGTAGCATGGTCCATTCCCTCAATTCTAGAACTATCGATACAAAGTGATGTATATTGTGTAGTAAACCCCGACCTACAGACACAGGTGGGGGCTAGTTGTAGCAACAGTTGTTGTAAAAGTTTTCTTTTTATTTGTGTTTATGTAATCACACATTACCTTCTGATAAACAATTCAGGTTCACTGATGTACTCATTTGCAGCCCCGATTTCTCTGAGCTGACTTATCCTAGTGCTTATATAGATGCATGGTGATATGATATAATAGACTAGGTGTTAACGTTTCTTTTTGGCTAACTGAAGTGAATGATGTAAAATGTATATGAAAAATGCACAACAAAGAGAGTTAAAAATGGCTTTTTTTGCAGGGGGTGTATGTCATCTTAAAGTTAAAAAGGAAAATCTCTCTCACTGTGACATCTTTTGAGAATAAATAATGTATTTTAGATATAAGGTAATTTAAGATCCTGAAGGCAGAAGTCGTCAAGAATGCAGTGCGTTCATCATGAACCAAGATTTATATGCTCCCAAATGTTGGATACAAACAATGCAAACCCTTGATGATATGTTTTACACTGTTCTTCTGTTGAAAATGATTTGCCTTAGATTGGTGCTTGCTTAAACTAATTGTAAGTGCTGGCAGTAAGGTGTTAATCTCACAGGATAGTCCCAAATGCACGTACACATGACATTGGGAAATGGATTATATATTTAAAAAGTTTGAAAATATATTTACTTTCAGTTTTTCATCTAGCACCCAGCTAGACTGAAACGGTTCTCTTCACATGGTCCTACGTTCATCTTAAGAAGAAAAGAGGAGAAGATGCTGCTCCAGAATTTTTTGGGCTGTACTGTGGCCACCCCCTTACACGCATTTTAAACAAGCTAATATTCTGAGGGCTATCTCAGTATTAGTCATCCTCGACAACTGACCTACTGTTGTGCTCTAAACAGCTAATTCAACAGAGTAGCAATAGTGATATTCTATGCTGATATTTGTCCGACCACTCTATGATTAGAGGTTCTATTGTAATAGACCGTGCATGGGAGAGGGCAAAAAAGCTTTTCACTTTTGATTTGAAACTCTTTTGATGAACCTGATTTTCTTAAATGACTTTGCCCATCCATTGTCATGTGGGACGATGTTAAGGCCTCTGTTCATAGTTTAGCTTATCAGCCTTCGCTCATGAGGTTTGACCCACCACAACCACATAAAATTAAGTTGAATTCCATGATAGAATCAGTTAAAAATGTCTTGCTCAGCCAGGTCAGTTATGGAATGGATAAGGAGTTTCTCTTGAGATCGGTGTACTCCTCAGAATGTAAATCTGTGGCATTCACTAAAGTTAGTGCAGATCTTAAACCCAGGCAGATAAATTACTACAAGGACTCTAAGGTGTGTGGTCAGACTCTCACTATGACGGAGGATGTACAGAATCAGATTAAAACACTTTATATTTGTGGTATTGTGGCCATGGCCAACAGAGGTATTCTCTCAGCTTAAAAAGTGTTTCTCTGATTTGTGCAAACTGGAACATATACTACCACAAAATATATTGTATGCCGATCTTGAGAACATAATTTTCGCCAATTTGTTGCTGAAAAACAAGAAGCTTTATATGCAAATAGTACCTCTCCAGAGCTAGAGCGGGCACTTTGAAGAGCGGAAAACCAGATGGAGCAGTCTGTATTTCTACCAAATGTTATGAACGCCTTTTCCAAGATCTCCATTCTGCTTTCTTAGGATTTTTTTCAGTTATATGATGGGATGAGAGTGGCCCCCAATAATGGGCTGAATTGGTCATTTGTTTTCTTTAGAAAAAGACAAAGGACCCAATACATTGCTATTTTTAATAACTGATTACCCTGCTCAATTGTCATACTGAGATATTTGCTAAAATGATGCCTTCCAGATGGGATTTATTTTATCTGCGGTATAGGATAAGGAAAAAATATTGTACTGTTTCAATGTTGCTGTTGCTACTCTGTCACCCTTTAATCTTAGTAGATATGGAGAAGGCTTTCGCTTGCGAACCCTGTGTCAATGTGTGGTCTCTGATGAGTCATCTACCAGTACTCGTATGGGTGCAATTAATTTTGTATATCAGATTACCAAGGTTAGATAATACATTCATTTGATGCTCTATCTCAATAGATTGAGATTGGTAGAGGCACACACCAGGGATGCCATTTCCATATGTGTTGGATACATTTTATATGCATACCGAATTATTGGCAAAAGTCCAAGAAACTCCTCCAAAACCCCTACTTTCTGCACATCTGTGGGATACAATTATTTGTGCAGACCCTTTTCATAATAATACTTAGGCCAAAGGAAGTCTTTTCTTTGACAGAAGAGCTGTCTTTTCACTGGGCTTAAAGTTAATATCTCAAAGAGAGAGATCGTGTGGGAAGCACTGAACATCCTTGATTATTGAATCACATGAGGTATCCCAGAGTCATGATTACTCATGCTTTGTATGCTTTATATGAAAGTAAAATTGCCAATACCTGGTTGTAGGAAATGGGTTCTGCCCATTTTTGAACTTTTACCATGATTGATTCTCACTCAGTGTAAATTCTGTGGAAATGGACTGAGTGCTAACTGCCAGTTTCTACTTTTTAATATACGATCAGATATGCTGCTGGGCAACTAGGATAAGAGGCTCCAGGCTGGGCAAATGTGAGCATGCGACTTAGCGGGTCTAGCATGAGAGACGACTGCATCGCTCAGCCCTTTCTCTCAGGTAGCCTGTCGCAGAAGGGATCCTTCAGGGAATGGTGCTGGCCTGGTGTAGCAGTATAATGTGAATGGGCCTTTATAGTGTAGGTCGATGGTGGTTAACACTATTGCACATTATGGGCAAAATCTGCTCCAGAGTAAATTTTAATCCTACATAGGCCTAGAGATACCGATCATGTATTATTCTTAGGGTAAACATTTACATGGAGTGCGGATTCCCCAGCACTTTCATCCTGACTTCACTCCTTACGACACTTGGAGAATTGTCATGTTTACATGTCTCAGCTCATAAGCAGATTCCATGCCTTTGCCCCCCCAAATGGGCCAAGTGAATTACTCTGCTGGCCAGCAGGAGGATTGACTGCCTCCCCACTTAATAAAAACATTTGACAGTGCTGGGCCCAGTTTCCAGGAAAAGAAGAGCTGAGGAGAAAATCTGCATGTGCTAAATAACTCTTAATGCTGCACCTGTCCTGGGCAAGCCCACAGAAGCAAAGGAAGACAACCATACCCCTGGAGTCAATCACAGAAGGGGCAACCCCCTTGAAGATTTGGTGGGTAAGTCTCAGGCAGCTGTTTCAATTGGTTCCTTGGTCAGCAGCTGGTCATTGAAGTGGTGTTCACTGGGTCTTTTGTCTTGGGTTGCAGGAGAGTGATGCCTTCACTCTGGAGTGGTATCATTGGTGATTTTCAAAGTGTGAGGTCCTCTGGGGGTTTGTAGAGTCCGTCCAATGTCCAAGCAACCCCTCAATGGCAAGTTTTTACACCTGGGTGCAGCAGGCAGGGGTTGGTGCCTTTTATTGGTGCAGCAGGACTTCAGTTCTCAAGCCTTGGGTCTTCTTTGTTGCTGGTCTTCTTTTGTCCTTGGGCCATCTACCTTAGGGTGGCTAAACCCATTAGGTGACCACTTCCTGTGCGCAGAGGTCACTTACCTACCCTTAATCGGCTATTTTCCTTCCATGCAAGATAGAGGAAAATTAAATGGAAGAGTCACCTCACATGCAACACCTTGGGGGTGGTGCAAGCTGGGGCTGACCACTCCTCCTGTCCTTTGTGCGGTTTTCCCACTGTTGCTCCTGCCAAAAGTGAGGGTTTGCAATGGTGGCAGCCATCTGCTGCTAGCAGCAGGCTTGGGGTCGAGTTTCAAGGGCGGTAAGCCCTTTGAAGCTTGCTAGTAGGGCAGTACACATTCCTGAGGGGAGGGGTTGTTTACACCTCCCCCCAGGATGGGCTTTGTTCTGGGACCCAGAGAGCAGGATCTCTCACCCCAGGTTTCCAGAATCATGTCTGGTGGTGGCAGGATGGTTGTGACTGACCAGCAACCATGCCAGGGTAGTTAGCTTTTGCAGGGCGCACCTATAGGGTGACCCCTGGGTACATTTTTTAATAAATCCAATACTGGCACCAGTTTGGATTTATCATTCTGAGTTGTTTGATACCAAACAACCCAGGGTTCAGAGTAGCCATCATGTAGCTGTAAAACTCCTACTGACCGGTGTTCAGCACATGTGTTTAAAATGTCAGCTCTGTTCACTTATTATGTCCCAGGTTTGTCATGGACACAGTAAGGGCATATTGCTCATGTATCTATGCCCACACATACAAAATAGTGCACACTGCCTTCGGGCTGGACGGCCTGCCAGAGGGGTGACTTACCTATAGTGCATTCAGTGTGTAGTGGACAGTGCATACAAGATGTGTGCCATGTTGAGTTTGTCTTTTAGGATTGCATCAGAACACTCAGCCTGCAATGGCAGTGCTGGGTGCTTCTGGATGCATGGCCCTAGAGGGTGGTGCAATCTCTGCTGCTGCCCTCAGGGGCCTACCCTTAGCACCCGATGCCCTGGTTACATAAGTACCATCTACTAGGGACTTATGGTGGCAGCCAAAGGTGTTGCCAATGCATCACAACAGTTTTAGGGAAAGAGCTCTGGCCAAGGGAACCTTGTTAGTAGGGACCCTGGGCACCAACAACTTTGGGACTGCATCGAAAACCAGGAAAAAAGTGGGGGCTAACCATGACAAGAAGCCTTTTCTCACATAGGGCTAGAGAAAATCAGAAAAGTATTCTGGTCCCTACGAGATGGGGTGAGAAACTGAGTGCATAGCTCTCTGCCATACTTGCTACCTATTCCACTGGGGGGGCATGCCCACAGGGATGTGCACAACCTAATTTCATAATTTAATTGAGGAGGGGAGGTGTGTGATGCACTCTCCTCCAGATCATCAAAGGCCCCTTGGGCCCATTTTCCGGAACCTGACATAACTTCACTTGTCCTTGGGGACCCCATCCACCTAGAACAGAAAATGAAGCCAGACCTGGCTGGACGCTCCGCAAGCTGGGGGTGGGCCTGGCATCAAGCACCCTGTCTTGGGTGAGAATGACGGCTGTTCCCACCAGCATTGGACACCAAGAGGCAAGAGAACAGGTGAAGGAAACGACTCCACCCAGTACCCAGGAGCAGTGTCCCACACTCAGGGAGCTGCACGGACAGGCCACAGGGGGTTTGGGAATTCCCATCCAGCCCCCTGTAACTGCAGAACCCTGGTGTCTGAGGGGCCTATCAAAATGTGGTGCAAAGACGCATAAAATGACAAAGTGGCTAACAAAATGTTCATGTCCTCAGGAACTGGAGTGTCCCATCTGCCCTTGTGAAGGCTTAAAATCAGCATACATTTTTCAGTGCTGTCCAGAGGGGCCAGGAGCACCACCAATGTTGGTTGTAGTGTGTTTTGGGGTCAGCCAGAGAATCAGCAGCCTCCCCAGAGGATGCCCCACAAAGTTGGCCTAAATCTCTCAGGGGGTCATATTGAGACCCCAGGATATTTTGATTGGTGTTCAAACACTCTTGAAACTTGTGCTTTCCCACAAGGGCTCAGAGGTTTACGAACTCTTATTGGTTGGTCTTAGGGCTGCATTACCAGCTTGTTGAAGGGAAAAGAAAATCACCTGCACATTTTGAATTGTGTTAATGTATCTTTATTGATATTATTTCAATTCACAGCAAAATGTTGTTTTTGGTAATGAAGGTTATTGCAAGGTTGTACCTTCCTTAAAGATCTCAGTGGTGTTGCATATGATTTGAGTGTGTTATTTTGCCTTATGCTAATGTGGTGACACCCTGACCAAGACAGTAGGCCTTCCTTATTGATATTCACATCCTCTTATGTTGTGCTTAGTGTAGGTGGGGGTTATGGTGGTAATAGGGATTGGGGAATGCAGGGGGGGTGAACTGTTCTAAGAGTGTCAGCAAAGGTATTTTATTCTACCTTATTGTAGCTATTTCTAACTTAAGGCGTAGTACTTAGTAGTGAGTGTGTAATAAAGTACTTGTTCATTTTTATTAGAAAAAGCTCTGACTGGACAATGATTTATTGAGTGTTGTTTGTTACTTACCAGCGAGCTGTTGGTAGTTCCCCAAACCACCTCCGCTCCTCTGAGTACCATAATTGATTTTGACATCAGTAATGGTAAAATGAACATCTTCTCAAGGATCTGTTTATTTTTCCTGCAAATACTTGTTTACATTTGCCCCTCAATATTACCAGACGTTGGAGACCCATCAAGAGACTTTCATAGAGAGACCCATAACTCTTCATATTTCATGTAAAAACTTCAGCACACGTTTTTTCAGGAAGGTCAGGTGCGGTCAGAAGTTTGCAAATATTTGTGAACATCCCTCGTGCAGCATGTTTAGCAACTCTAGACTCCCAGCTTTGTTTTGAGAGCCCTAACAGATCTGTGTGCCATCTAACAGCAATATAACCAATACATCCATCCATTTCAGAAGGTTTTAGTCATAGATTTGTCACCACCAAATATTTTAGAAATATAGGATTAACCATTCTGCAAGCTCTGTGTTTAGTTTGGAGCGTGATTAAAAAGCTATATCTCTCATTTTTTCCAGGCACATTTATGTCTAGGGCAAGCCTGACTTCCCACATTTGTCATTTAAGATTAGAGCTGGATTCACAGCACTCATTAAAATCTTGGTTGATTTCTTAAGCCATGATTATACTTGCAAACTTTCCTGAACATACTACTTAACACACAGATGTTTCACCGATCTGTATACTTAAAAAAATATTTTTTTTGGTGGGGGGGGGGGGGGTCCATAAGTATAAGTATGGGCACACTGATCAGATAGCCAATACATTTAGTGGAAAAGGCACTAAACAATAAAGAATCAATTTTCCCATAACATTTTGCAATGTACTAATTGCTGAATAATAGATACCAATTGACAACAACCCATCATTGATGAATGGACTTGTTTAGGGGTTGTGTCGCATTACAACAAATGTCATTACAATATATGCCTTTACCACGCAATGCCTTTACCACGCAATGCCTTTACCACACAATGACCCTCATTACAACATTGGCGGGCAGCTACTGCCGCTCGCCAAGTTGTAATCGCCGTGCGGCCGCACTCCCGCGGTGGCCATTTGGACATCCCCGCTGGGCCGGCGGGCGGAAACCGAGTTTCCGCCCGCCGGCCCAGCAGGGATCTCGACCGCAACATGGAAGCCAGCTCCAAATGGAGCCGGCGGTGTTGTGGCCGTGCGACGGGTGCAGTTGCACCTGTCGTGCTTTTCACTGTCTGCATAGCAGACAGTGAAAAGCTGCATGGGGCCCTGTCAGGGGGCCCCTGCACTGCCCATGCCATTTCAAACCGCCAGGAAAAGGCTGGCGGTCGGGGACTCGTAATCCCCTGGGCAGCGCTGCAAGCAGCGCTGCACTGGAGGATTATCACCGCCGGGGCAATTGTGGTGGAAAACCGCCGGCCCCGGCAGTGCGACCACGGCGCTACCGCCGCGGTCGTAAAGACCTAGGAAGCACCGCCAGCCTGTTGGCGGTGCTTCCGTCATTACAGCCCTGGCGGTCTTGGACCACCAGGGTTGTAATGACCCCCAATGTCTTTACCACGCATATGCCTTTACCATGTGTGCCTTTGCCACACATACCTTTACAGCAAAATTGTTAAGTGTGTCAGGTAAATAAAACATCTCTTTTTTAATATAAGTATGCCACACAAATACACTTACCCACCATAAAAACAATCTTACCACTGTAATACCCTTACCCACCATAAAAATACCCTTACCACCCAAATACCCACCCTAAACCCTAAAAGTACCCTCACCACCCAAATATCCACCCTAAACCCTAAAACTACCCAAATGCATTTAACCACCCTTCACCCTAAAAATACCCTTAACACCCAAATGTCCTTACCTGCCCTAAACTCTAAAACCCCTCTCACCACCCAAATGCCCTTGCCCACCCTAAATCCCCAAAACAGTATTACCACTCAAATATACTTACCCACCCTAAACACTAGATATACCTTTACCACCCAAATACCCTTACCCACCCTAAACCCTAAAAATACCTTTGCCACCCAAATACCTTTACCCTATCTTATCACACAAATACTCTTACCCACACTAATCCCTAAACATACCTTTGCCACCTGTAGTGCTTTCCTCTTATCTTGTTTCTAAGCACTAACATAACACAACAGAAATGCACTTGTGAGGTCAAAGAAGACTTTTATTGTTATTAATTCTTCCCCAACCACAATATTTTATGTATGACGAATTAGTAGCTTTCAAGTCCGCGTTAATCAAACAAAATATATCAGTTTGCAATATACACAGCAGGTTATATTTATAAGATATTAAATGCAAAGCAAAACAAATACTTCACCGTGTGGGAATTATCTACAGCTTCATCTTTCTAAGGTCTGCAAGCTGATGACCCCTGTCAGCCGCGAGAAAGAGAGATTCATCTACCCACACGGGATTGCTGGCAGCTGGCGCCAAGCTCCAGCACGAGGTCCGGCAGATTCGAATCTGCCCCTCTGCAGCCTGTTACATTCATTACAAAGGTGTGCCCCCTCCTCTCAGACCTGGGAAACTGAGCAAGCCTTTTGGAGACTGGCCAGGTCTCCAAGACTACTCCTGTTCCCAAGCTCAAGCGAAGAAAAAACAACACCCATGTACTCTCTCTTATCATGTCTAGTCTACTGTGAGAAAAACATCTTGGTTCTCTGGTGCAAAAACACAGCTTGGAAAAATACAGCTTGGATTCTCAACTGCAATGTCTAACTCCACGTTAAAGGCAATGGGCAGCTAACCTAAATATCAAATGCAATGTCATGTTAAAGGCAATAGGCAGCTAACCTAAATATCAAATGCAATGTCTAGTGTCATGTCAAAGCCAATAGGCATCTAAGCTGAATACAAAATGCAATGTCTTATATCATGTCAAAGCCCATAGGCAGCTGAGCTGAATACAAAATGCAATGTATAATATCATGTCAAAGCCAATAGGCAGCGGAGCTGAATATAAAATGCAATGTATAATATCATGTCAAAGCCAATAGGCAGCGGAGCTGAATATCATGTCAAAGCCAATAGGCAGCGGAGCTGAATACAAAATGTAATATATGATATCATGTCAAAGCCAATAGGCAGAATATCTAATAGCATGTCAAAGTCAATAGGCAGCTAAATTGAATACATCATGTCAAAGCCAATAGGAATGCAATGTCAAAGCCAATAGGCGGCTAGACTGGATACAGCATGTCAAAGCCAATAGGCAGAATACAGAATGTAATGGCTAATGCAATGTCAAAGCCCATAGGCGGCTCAACTGAATACAGAAAGTAATGGCTAATGCCATGTCAAAGCCAATAGGCAGAATACAGAATGTAATGACTAATGCAATGTCAAAGCCCATAGGCGGCTAAACTGAACAAAACATACCATGTGCTACTGGTGAACATTGAGCAACTAATATGCGCAGTGGTGAAACACAAAGTCATTGGTCAAAACAAACTCCATCAAATAGCAGTACATTCCGCCCTTTGACCAATGAATTTTTGTTTCACATATCTCTTGTTTCAAACAAAAACAAAAAACAAAAAAAAAACATCAGCACAAAAAAACATTATCAGTAAGTCAGATTTGAATAATCAAAGCAATCCCTGTAAAGCAATAGAAGTGAATTAACACATTGATCTCATAACCTTTCACATCAGATACATCTACATAGAAAAGACTGGGCAATTTTTATACTCTGAGTGAGTCTCTAATTCAACAGTGTTAGCAATTTGATGTGACATGAGTTCTGCTCATGTAAAGGGGCACGGTCCACCTGAAAGGTTTTCTGGAAGGTAAGCAAAAGTCAGAGTTCCATACGAGAGGGAAAAAAAAAAAAACACAGCTTAGTTCCCGTGGAAGAATGCAATCAAACAAGTTGAACTTGAACTGAAGGCGCAGTTTGCGCAAAATGGATCCATGGTGCTGGCACTTTACTCAGCCAGGTTCAGGTTGGGGATTCGGTCCCTTCCCCGACCCCACACGCACACACCGGAAGGGGGACCACACAGCGCACTCAGGGACAGTGGCATAACGTGGTAGGATCTGCAAAAGAAACAAGTATGACTCTTCTTGCAAATAACATTTTTCATTTAAACTGCACCCTTCCTCTTTCTTTCCCTGTTTTATAATCAGCAGGACGTTTTTGAGGCCCTTTGTTATATTTTCTGCAGGTTCTGGAGGATCACTTGGGGCTTCAGCCCACACATCAGCACTGAGGTTTTTATCTGCTGCGCCACAGCTTCCCTTTTCTTGCACTGTCAGAAGGGCTGGGGCAGACTCATTCTTTACCAAACCTCCATTCACTGCACTTTTGCCAATTTGGGCCATTCTGTCTCCAATTTGTATTAATAAATCAGATTCTTTTCTAGGTATCAGCATAATTTCGATTTTTCCTTGGTAAGTTGCAGCAATCACTTTCCCTAAAACCTGATCACTTTGCCATTTCTGTCCTGGTAACTTTCCTCTCCCCAACTGCTCTGTGACTGCTTGCATGACAGATTGCTTTTGTGCGTGCTGCACAGTTTTTATCAAATCTAGGGGAATGTGCATCTCTCTCATCTCTGCCCACCTGTAAGTGGCTTTTTCTCTCAGCTGTTCACATTTCTGGGGCACCCACTTAGCCATCCCCACTAAGGCAGAATTCTGGGTGTACACTTCTCTCTCTGAATTTTTCTCATTAACATCTGCAAGGTAATTGAACCAGTTAGGTGCTAAAACATTAGCAATGAACCAAAAATCAGCGTATAAATGACACATCTCACATAGCTCTTGCTTTAAAATCTGACACACATTATACAACGCTGTTCCTTCTACGGTGCCAGAAAACAACATTTCAGTCAATGAATCATTAGTAAAACAAACATGCTTTTTATCTTCAGTAGACACGAATTCAAATGGTGCACACAACTTCATTGGTAATTCTTTTATCAGTGGTACTCTAGCCCTGTCTTGCAAGTACCAGATCCATTGTATGATTCTAGCTAGGGGCACTATTTTCTTTCCTTGTTCATGATTTAAATGTACATAAGTATTTCCTTCTTGCACTGCGCAGAAACCTAAAGTCTGCATTATTTCATTTGCCAAATCACACGCGCGCAGCTGCATATTATTTTTCACAGTGACCATATACAAAAGTGTTAGGATTTCACTCAAATGAGGGCTATTCTTTTTCCAAAAATCAAACAAGCTAATGAAAGTCGGCTCTTGCTCTAAAATCTTTCGTTTTACTTGTGCATTTTGCAACGGTAACTCAAAACCCTGGCTCACACGGAAACTCAAAGCAGCTCGGAGCTGTCTTAACCCCCTCATTACTGGAATGGGACAAGAAAGATTCTTCCAAAACAGCCCTTTTATAACTTTCAGTCGGGCTAATTTGCTCACGTAAATTCCTATTTTCATGTTCCAACTGCCTACATTTCTCCTGCATTTCTCTGTAAGCAGATAAAGGTATCCAGACCTTTCTGTCATCATTACTTCCAAAACACACGTTTTCTACATATGTACAAGCATTATCAGGCATTTTAGCTACACATGCATTTTCTTCTGTAATTCCCCAAACAGAAAACAATTCACAGTTTTTCTTAGCACCATCAGGCAGTTTAACAACACATGACATGGTCTGCCGTGCTACTGTGATTCTCCAAACAACAAACAATTCACAGTTTTTCGTAGCACCATCAGGCAGTTTAACAACACATGACATGGTCTGCCGTGCTACAGTGATTCTCCAAACAACCAAAAAACAATTTCTGTAACTCTCCAAACAACAAAAACAATTACACTTTTAAAGTGTGCACTTAGAAATCTACTAACTCGTCAAACCCCTTAATCACCTCTTAATGACCGACCCCACGACTCCAGGTACCAATTGTAGTGCTTTCCTCTTATCTTGTTTCTAAGCACTAACATAACACAACAGAAATGCACTTGTGAGGTCAAAGAAGACTTTTATTGTTGTTAATTCTTCCCCAACCACAATATTTTATGCATGACGAATTAGTAGCTTTCAAGTCCGCGTTAATCAAACAAAATATATCAGTTTGCAATATACACAGCAGGTTATATTTATAAGATATTAAATGCAAAGCAAAACAAATACTTCACCGTGTGGGAATTATCTACAGCTTCATCTTTCTAAGGTCTGCAAGCTGATGACCCCTGTCAGCCGCGAGAAAGAGAGATTCATCTACCCACACGGGATTGCTGGCAGCTGGCGCCAAGCTCCAGCACGAGGTCCGGCAGATTCGAATCTGCCCCTCTGCAGCCTGTTACATTCGTTACAAAGGTGTGCCCCCTCCTCTCAGACCTGGGAAACTGAGCAAGCCTTTTGGAGACTGGCCAGGACTCCAAGACTACTCCTGTTCCCAAGCTCAAGCGAAGAAAAAACAACACCCATGTACTCTCTCTTATCATGTCTAGTCTACTGTGAGAAAAACATCTTGGTTCTCTGGTGCAAAAACACAGCTTGGAAAAATACAGCTTGGATTCTCAACTGCAATGTCTAACTCCACGTTAAAGGCAATGGGCAGCTAACCTAAATATCAAATGCAATGTCATGTTAAAGGCAATAGGCAGCTAACCTAAATATCAAATGCAATGTCTAGTGTCATGTCAAAGCCAATAGGCATCTAAGCTGAATACAAAATGCAATGTCTTATATCATGTCAAAGCCCATAGGCAGCTGAGCTGAATACAAAATGCAATGTATAATATCATGTCAAAGCCAATAGGCAGCGGAGCTGAATATAAAATGCAATGTATAATATCATGTCAAAGCCAATAGGCAGCGGAGCTGAATATCATGTCAAAGCCAATAGGCAGCGGAGCTGAATACAAAATGTAATATATGATATCATGTCAAAGCCAATAGGCAGAATATCTAATAGCATGTCAAAGTCAATAGGCAGCTAAATTGAATACATCATGTCAAAGCCAATAGGAATGCAATGTCAAAGCCAATAGGCGGCTAGACTGGATACAGCATGTCAAAGCCAATAGGCAGAATACAGAATGTAATGGCTAATGCAATGTCAAAGCCCATAGGTGGCTCAACTGAATACAGAAAGTAATGGCTAATGCCATGTCAAAGCCAATAGGCAGAATACAGAATGTAATGACTAATGCAATGTCAAAGCCCATAGGCGGCTAAACTGAACAAAACATACCATGTGCTACTGGTGAACATTGAGCAACTAATATGCGCAGTGGTGAAACACAAAGTCATTGGTCAAAACAAACTCCATCAAATAGCAGTACACCACCCCAATACCCTTACCCACATTAAACCCTAAAAATACCCATACTACCTAAATACCCTTACCAACTCTAAAACCACTCTTACATGTTTGTAATGTGTGTGTATATATATATATATGTGATATATATACATGTGATATATATATATATATATATATATATATATATATATATATATATATATATATATATATATATATATATTACCTAGTTGTGATTGCCAGTAGGTAGTTATAGTTTGACCATGTTTCCATAGAAAAGGCATTTTTTGACTTGTCTATATCTTTGGCGCAGTTTGATGAATCTCCACATGCCCCCCCACTTATATTTGTATATTCGCCCAAGGGAGGTGATGTCCCTGGGGCTGTTGGGGAGGCTGTAGGACCTCCCCCACCTTAAAAAGCATTTTGCTCTGGGGGGGTGGTGGTCTCTGGGGGCAGGTAGGCCACGGCCCTCCGTTTATATTTACTCAATCGCCCCGGGGAGGTGGTGGTCACCAGGGCTTATTAAAGCCCAAGGAGAGGGGGCCTTTTGTGCCCACCTCCCATATTAACCCCAAATGCTGCCGGTACCTGGCCCAACAATAGGCAACATTTTTTTTAAAGCACAGGAGACCGTGTTGTTTTTTTTTTTTTTTTTAGTGCTGATGGATCCGTGGATTTTTCCGTTTTTCTTTTTTAATTCTATTTTTTAACATAGAAATGCTTCTTTTTTTTAGCCCTGGCGCGAGGTCCAAAAGCGTGATCTGCAGAACAGAATCTAGTTTTGTGCCAAATTTGGTGTAACTACGTTCAGGGATTCTGGCTGTAAGCGTGTCTAAAGATCCAATGGAAAAATGAATGGTGAAAACGCATTTTGGGACTACTCTTTTTTTGAACCCCAGCTTGACAGATCACCCCCAAAACTTTCAAAACTGAAGCTGATGTATACGTTTTGGAAAATTCGTGAAGATTCGTCAAGCGGCGCCAAAGTTATAGGCAAAACAAAAAACACTCTTCCTATGTAAACTAGGTCTGATCTATAACTACCTAGTGGTGACTGCCACTAGGATATATATGTGTATATATATATATATATATATATATATATAACTTCCAGGCATATGCATGATAATGACTGCGTTGTAAGTGCTAAGTGATGATGGTCGTCTGGAGGAAACATTGACTTTAATTGAAGACTACCTAGTTTTGGGAGATGAGTTTAAATGAGCAGGAGAGCATTGCAGGCCTGTGATGTTTTTCTCACTTCAAGTCCAGAGTATCCCAAAAAATGAATTACTATGATATTGGATAGCATTGGCTAAAGGAACTAGTGTTGGAAGTGTGCATCCTCAAAAGTTCTTTCTGAACTAAAAATACAGGAGGAGTTCCAATTTGGAAAATTTAAATAGTTGTCCCTCCATAATGTTGCTTTGTAATGTTCTTCCCAAACGTGTAATTATGATTTTATCAGAGTGAAAGCACTTTTATGCTCTTTCATTGGTTGTCCAACCTGTACCTGGAGATGTTGTGTGTGTCATCATCTTCTACACATTAGTATATTCAGAGATTATGAGAAAACCATATATGTAAGGTGAGGAAGAAATCCAGACTTGCAGGGCAGTCCTACTTTTTCTTCAAAAGTCCTGAAAATTTTCATAAAATATAGCAAATGTCCTGGTTTACAGAAAGGGTCGATTGAACCCAGAGGTAGGCAGGTTTTAATTTTTCTGTGCAGAATTACATAATACCACCTAGCAGAGCACAGTGTAGTTAACACAGAGGAAACTGTATGTAGAGATTGGATTTAATTCACATTAGTGCACCATTGTCTCTGTTTTCTTTGTTGGTGAGCAGTGTCAGTGAAGTCATTCTGAGCCCCTATAGCTGTGTAAAATTGTAGTCTCACTTCTATGTTTGTAGAGTATTCCTGTTTTTGGTTTTCAATATTCTGCTCAATCTACACATAGCCACTGTATGTCATCATAAAAGTCCTGTAACTAACCATTGTGGTCTTGTAATGCCAGGAGCAGGTCTTTCAACAGTGTGGGAGCACCTTGTCCTACTCCTGATTTTGTCAATATTTGTGATATATAAGTATTCCAATTGAGGGGTATTGGACCTGGTCCTTTCTGTAGGGTCATCTGCAGACTTTTTGCCTTTTCCTTCCACTTTTTGCTGAATTTGCTTTTGTTGGCTTCTTTAGGACTCTGGGCACTTTACCACTGCTGACTAGTGCTAAAGTGCATGTGCTATTACCCTAAAACAAGTTATCATTGGCTTATCCACAATTGGCATATTTAATTTACTTATAAGTCCCTAGTAAAGTGCACTACATGTGCCCAGGGCCTGTTACTTAAATGCTGCAAGTGGGCCTGCAGCACTTATTAAACCACCCACTTAAATAACCCTTTAAGCATGACTCAGCCCTGCCATTGCAGAGCTACACACAAAGGGAGCTTAGGTGTGGCTGAGTAGCCATCTGCATGTTGATGGCACTTTCTGGGCAGGGTAGGAGGAAGGAGCTGATACTTAAACCTGCATAGGCTGGGTCCTGGACCCTCATAAAGGGCTGCATAAACCCCTGTAGTGTGTCTGTAGCCAGGGCCAAAAGGGCAGTGAGGTTGCGCACTTTAAATGCCTCTCTTTGAAGTCTCCCCACTTCCAAGACACCACTAGGTATAAGAACTGGACACCTGTCCCTACCAAACAAGTACACTTCTAGACCTGAGGACATTCTGCCAGGAAAAAAGACTGCGGTGCTACTGAAGGGACTGTCAGTCTACTGGAAGTCTGCTGAACTTTGCTCGACTCTTTCTTTGCTATGTCTATCCTGCTGCCCTCCTTGCCTGGGAGTGAGAAGGGCTGGACATGCATCTCTACATCCCAAGAACCAAAGTGACTCCAACAGCATGCTGGCTTGTCTCTTGTTCTGAAATCTCGGGGAAAACAAAGACTACACTCAACTCTGCTACAGCTTCTGGACTCTGCCACCTGTGAGTCCTACCCTCCCAAGTGGTGCCAGTTCAGTCCTGGGCTCTTGGAAGTGGGTTTTGCAGCTGTTCTCCACAGAAATCAATGCATCTCACTGTGCTGATCAGAACTGCAGTATCTCTCCTCAAAGCTGACACTCGCCACTACTTCTGAGGTCAGAGACATCACAGCACCAACTGTGTGGCTCAGTACCGGCACATTCCTCTCAGTCCCAACGCATCGCCTTCACACATCCGACTACGCGGCTCGACTACTAAGCATCGCCTTCATAGCCAAGGATTTGGACTGCACCTCAAGGACAGTGAATCAACAACTGTGCAGCTGTATGACGACTTACTGTTTCAGCAGGACACGGTTGGTCCCTGTAGCCAGCCCGAGTGGCAGTTCACATGGGCTTAATCCATCCTGTTTGTTTAGGATGTCTGCATTGGGTACATTTTGAGATTGTTAATTTATATTGCATTTGGTTGTTTTTTGTCCTCCCCAAAATCTACCAGAGATTGACTCTTGTGGACAAATGTATGCCAGCCCCTTTGTAACAAAAATAAATACAGATTGTTATTCTATGTCATTAAGATTTGTATAGCAAACAGTTTGCTTTTAGTGCAGTGCCATTGTACTCTCTGATGCAGGACCTGCGTTAGGGCTGGTGGCGGCTAGTGAGACAGTCCCTTTTGGTGCTCCCCATGGCCTCTTTCTCCATAGATTCCCTTACTGCCGTTCTCCAACAGTGACCCTCACCTCTCCATAGTCCCTCTCTGACATACATTTCATATTTTTTAAAGCGCTACCCATATTTTACTCACGCTCAGTTTTGTGATCTGCATGATACACATTCTTTGCAGCATGCACATTATCCATTTGCACTACTATATGATGAGTCAAAACTGCCACTATTCAAAATTCCAGTATCTCAGTAACATTTATCAACAGAGTTATCTTAACATTTTATTGTTGGCTGAAGCTGCTGGACGCACAAGGAAGTTCAGTACTTTTAAACCTATAAGTTATTTTTAAAGACAGTGCCCCTACCAAAGTCAGCGGTAGGTGCAGCAGCACCGGTTCCACTTCCCTAAAGCCGGCCCTGCTCTGATGTCTGTGCTATTGTAGTGTTACCATCATAAGCCACAGCCACGAGACCGAGATGCTTCTCTCCAAATCTGCAAAGTACATTCATTTTGGAATGCTTTTTGTTAGAAATGGGGTCTCTAGTTGGCAGTCGGTTTGAACCCTGTCCAAGTAGGGACCCTCACTCTAGTCAGGATAAGGGAGACACCCGCTCAGATAACTCCTGCGCACCCCCTTGGTAGCTTGGCATGAGCAGCCAGGCTTATCTGAAAAGCAATGTGTAAAGCATTTGCACATAACACACAGTATTAAATGAAGACACTACTAAAGGACACCACACCAGTTTTGGAAAAATAGCCAATATTTATCTATTTAAAACAAGACCAAAATATGATACAAATCCACAATATAGGAATAAAAATATGAATTCTGTAAGATTTACTCAAAAATACAGTTTCTTGAAGTCGATAGCTCCACCTGGGGCTATCACGGCATTGTGATCAACAAAACCAACAGTTCAGGTCAGCCGTGGCATCATGGGCCATCTACGGTGTCAGGAAGACCCGCAAACAGTATATTTGGATTTGCAGGGTGTCATGACCATTGCGGTGAGCTCCGGAGAGTGGCTTCGCTGGCGTCGCGTTGTCACTTGCAGAGTCGGTGTAAGGGTCGTCGGCCCTTGAAATTACACGCCTTGTGGATCGAACTCCTGGTTGATGAAGTTAGGAGCGCTGGCATTGGGCTGCGGGGTGAAGCAGGACTATGCGACATGTGGTGCCCACAGGTCACGGTGCAGGTAGTGGCTCGGTGACTGCGTCCAACGATGTTGGTGAGACAGGGCTGCAGTGTGAAGCAGGGCAGTGTGACGTGCGGTTTCACCAGATCACTGTGCAGGCAACGGTGTCGTTGTTGCTTAAGTGCTGTCATTGGTAGGCCCAAGCCAGCATTACGGGACAGTGCTTCGTGTACCTCACGAGCGGTGTTCACAGGCCACGGTGCAGGTAGGATGCCTGTTGACGACACTAGAGTTGAGAATGCTGGTGTCGGCGGACTGGGGCTGCGGTGCGGGCGTGATTGTGCTTCGTGTACCTCACGAGTGGTGTCCACAGACCACGGTGCAGCCAGCCGCACCAGTGTCAGCAGAAGCGGCATCATCGGGGATGGCCAGGCTGCGATGTGAGCAGGCGATGCCGGAGTGCGGGGCCCACAGGTCGCAGTGCGAGCAGCGGCTCAGTGAAGTCGTCTGGTGATGGCGTCGGTGAGACCAGGGTCGCTGTGCGAAGCGGGGTAGTGCCGCTCTGTGCGGCAGGTCACAGTGCAGGCCAGGGGCGTTGTTGGTGGCGTCACGGTGGTTTCTCCTCTTGAACAGCACGAAACACACAGTTCCCAGTGCTGCAGGTCATGGAATCTGAAGTCTTTGGTGTCCCTGAGACTTCCAACAGGAGGTAAGCTCAACTCCAAGCCCTTGGAGAACTCTTTCAAGCAGGACACACAGCAAAGTCTACCCTTTGCACTCTTTTCAGACAGAAGCAGCAACTGCAGGTCAGTCCAGCAAAGCAACACAGCAAAGGGACAGTACTCCTCCTTCAGCTCTTCTCCTGGGCAGAGGTTCCTCTTGATTCCAGAAAGATTCTAAAAGTCTGCGGTTTTGGGTCCTCTTCTTATACACCTTTCTGCCTTTGAAGTTGGCAAACTTCAAAACAATGTCTCAAGTGTTTGCAAGATCCTTCCTTGTCCAGGCCAGGCCCCAGACACACAACAGGTGGTTGGAGACTTCATTGTGCAGGCACAGTCCTTTCAGGGGCGAGCAACCACTCCTCCCTCCACTCTAGCTCAGATGGCTCCTCAGGATATTCAGGCTACACCCCAGCTCCCTTTGGGTCACTGTCTAGAGGGGAGGTGTAAATAGCCCACTGTCAAACTGACCCAGACGGGGAATCCACAAACAGGCTGAGTCACAGAATGGTTTAAGCAAGAAAATGCCTGCTTTCTAAAAGTGGCATTTTCAAACTGATAATTTAAAAAACAACTTCACTAAAAGAGGTATTTTTAAATTGTGAGTTCAGAGACCCTAAACTCCATATTTTCATCTGCTCTCAAAGGGAATCTGCTCTTTAAAGTTATTTAAAGGCAGCCCCATGTTAACCTGTGAGAGAGATAGGCCTCGCAACAGTGAAACCCGCATTTGGCAGTATTTCATTGTGAAAACATGTAAAACACACCAGTACATGTCCTACCTTTTAAATATACAGCATCCTGCCCAAGAGGCTACCTAGGGCCTACCTTAGGGGTGCTTTATATGTATAAAAAGGGAAAGTTTAGGCCTGGTAAGTTGTACACTTGCCAAGTCGAATTGGCAGTTTAAAACTGCACACACAGACACTGCAGTGGCAGGTCTGAGCCATGTTTACAGGGCTACTAATGTGGGTGGCACAACCAGTGCTGCAGGCCCACTAGTAGTGGTTTGATTTACAGGCCCTGGGCATCTCTAGTGCACTGTACTAGGGACTTACCAGTAAATCAAATATGCCAATCATTGTTAAACCAATCACCAATACAATTTACCTAGGGAACACTTGCACTTTAGCACTGATTAGCAGTGATAAAGTGCACAGAGCCAATAAACCAGCAAAAACAGACCTGAAAAAATAGGAGGAAGAAGGTAAAATGTTTGTGGATAACCTAGCAAAAAAGGCCATTTTCAACACTAGTATTTTCTTTCTCATGCTTACCTTGTGAACATAAAACATTTTATGTTAATAATCACATCCTCCCACCTGATTTGTTGTCTGTATCACCCCAGAATCCTGAAACAAAATACGGAGCGTTATGGTACAAACTGGTTAATCATTTGCCATTTTTTTGTTTTATTTCGGAAGCATTTTATCGCCTTTCACAGGGTCTCTTAAAAACAAGTCATGCAACTCTGCCAAAACAAGGCACTGCTATTTCTTGTAATCACGTTTTTTAAGTGAGGCAAGTCAGTGGTGAGTGTAAGAATTATTGCTCACAAATGCCACCTCGATCAGCTGATTAGTAGTTTGAAAACTAACTGGACCTAAATCGGCATTCAGACATTCCGAGTTGGCAAACTGATTACCGTTTATTTTGCCAATGTATTTAAATATTTGCATAGCATAGCCTAACCTGGGCAGTACTTGAGCCCCTTACATGTAACAATACATTCGTACATAGCAGAAGCTCTGAACCTTGATGGAGAAACTTTAGGTATCATTAAATTGGGTAATAGAGACAACTGTTATTTGCAGTTCTTAGCTTTAGTAAAAGCTTCTCTAAATATGTTCTTATTCTTAATAGTATTGTTGTTAGTAGAAGTATCTGTAGTAGTAGTGTTGTTTGCTGCCATCTCAACGTTCAGGTCGCCTAAACTCTGTGAATACCAAGTTCGATGGGTTTTGCTAGATTGTTGAAAGATTGCCTGGCAGAGATTCCGTAACGGGCAAACGACAAATGAAGTATTGAGTCCTTGCTTCTCTTTCATACACATTCCTGTTTTCACTCATTAAATTGTTTATTGACAAGCGAGACAGGGTGAAACAACGGTAATTTATTGAAGTGCAGAATCATAACAGTGTAGGAGCCGGAGTAGTCATCCATCTCTTTCAATGTGCGAATTGATTGATTGAAGTGTGTCCTGCAGGACAAAGGGCTTATTGGGTCAGATGAGACCCTGTCCTTGGAACATACCAGCACTCTGCATTTGCACTATGCGCCTCTACACAATTCCTCTTTGCTTACATAGGATCCCACTCGAATAAGAAAATGCAAACAATTTAGTTTTGTGCACCGGTTACTTTGACCAAAGTTTTTATTTATAATCAAATAGTTGATCTAAATGATACCACTGCTGAAGCAGCCACCATTTCTAAGAAGTGAAGTGGAACTTAAGCTGTGGGCGCCATTGTTTAGACTGGAAATGTATTAAGTGTGCCGCCTAAAGAGACTGGCCCACCGGTATGCCATGGATATAATACTCAGGTTTGCTCTACCTCTTCCTCCATACCGCGAGCAGGTTAACTGTGCCTTTTATCTTTCTGAGGGGGGTATTTTTAACTCTGTAGGGATGGCTAAGAGAAGTACTTTTTAATCAAGATGTATTTACACCAAAATTATGTTTTAATTCGTTTGTAAATCTCTTGATTGTTTGTTTCATGGCACTTGCGCCATTTCTAGCACAAATGTACCCAGTCTCTCTTGTACCTTTATGGCGGTTGTTCTGTTGTTATTGAGTTTTTTTTTTGTTTTATTAATGTATTAAAACCCCAATTAATTGCAACTCAACAGCTTTAATTTTATTTCTTGAATTAACACAAGGTATTTGATTACTGTGCCGACCTGCACCTTTCCAAAATGGATCCACCCAAAAATACACACTACATAAATAATACTTCGTAGGGAATAAATTACTATCATTCCATTTACTCGAACAAGAACTTTTGGTTAAAACATCGGGCCAAGACATAGATTTAGATATTGTCAAGTTCTGTCTTGGACTTTATACCTAATTCCAAGATGATGTGGTGCCATGTAGGAGAGCACACAAATGTCTCCCTTGCATTATTACTTAGGGCTCGAGTTTGGAGTGGAGTGACTGAAGTGCCACAGTACTAGTTGACTGGGGGGATAAGGACAACAGAGTCCTAATCATGGAAGCAGATGTCACTGCTCATATGTGTGTTGATGTGTTTGGTAAGATGGGAGGAGGCAGTACTCATAGTGTAAATGTAGAGGAGGCCACTGCCAAAAGCCGAATTTGCTGATTGCCAAAGTTTCACAGTTTTGATCTCATCTCGTTCCCCTTTTTTTCTCCATTCTATATTTCTTGTCTCTTCACCTCTCTCTTTGCGTATTCCTCTTTGTCCCGTTTTCCTTCTTCTAACTGTTTTCCGAACTTTCTCTCTCCCTTTGCTTTCTCATTTCTGCCTTTCTCTCTCTGGTTCTGGGTCAAATTGTGATGATGAAACATAAGTCCTCAAAACATTAGTGCCAGTGCCCACCTACGGAAACCATCGGCACAAATTAACCACTGGCAGAAGGTGAAGAATACGGTCTGTGCTGACCTTTGTCCTCATGCCGCCAGTAGGACTTACCTGTTAAAATAAATGAACACTTTCCTTTTTTTCTCTTTCTCAGATACCCATCGCTTGTACAACAACAATTAAATGCCACATCTGGCTGAAAATAAGGACTTTATACAATGTGGCGTTAATACCTTCAAAGAGAACCTGTGCAAAGTGGGGACAAAAATGGGTCCAGTGACTATATGTCGATGTCCTGTCTACATGGGTGTAGTCCCGCCTTTGAGTTTCTAAGCAACAATGTAATTGTGTAATAGGTCAGACAGAAACTTGTGAATATGGGTGAAGTAAAGAAAAAGAACGGTACTGCGAAATATTTCTACAATTACATGTTCTCGGTACCAGCCCTCCGCATCACACCCTGGATTCAGCAATCAGTTTTCTAAAATACGGCACAGAGGCGTAGCTTGGGGGGATTGGGGTGCCACACCCCCAGTAAATATATTTTCTGATAAATAGTTGGGGGCAAGGGCTTTCAGTCAGGTATGATGAGGTGTCTGTCAAATTTCAGCAGGATTGTTTACACACAGTCAAAAATTAACACCCTCTCTCTGATGTAAAAGTCCTAAAAATGTTAACTAATTTACAAAATAATGTTTTCTCTCACATATACTCTTACCAATCCACACTCCTCTCCCTTTCCTCTGCCCCCTAAGCCCCTTAATGCGCTCTGTATTTATTGCATAATGTATTTTAACATTGTATGCCACTGTGTTTGGTGGAGAATCTGATGCTGAAAACGACCACGCCCAATCTTACGGACCAAGTTATGCCCCTGACAGATGCCACATGTGGCAGAGGCAGGTTTTCATTTTGTACAACCGCAGGGAAGTACTCCTTAACAGGCAACATGCTCTGTTGGAGCTGTTGAAATTACAAAATGGGATGACGAAAAGTGCAGCAGTGACCACTGGGGGCTAAAAACATTTGACAGTGGTGGACTTCAAATACCTTGTATGAATTATGAATTACGAACAACGAACACAGCCATAATTGCTCCAGGATCGCGCTCACATAGTGAGCATAATTCGTACCTCATAATTTGCTAAAATTCTGTAGGTCTTGATGTTCTCAAGGGGTACTCGTGATATTGTCGAATATCTGAAATTGTGTGCTAAGCAAGCCTGACCCTCACCAGGGATTTTTGTGGGGGTTTCACCTCCACAGTAATAGTTGGAAAACTGTGATTTTTTTTTTCAGCACAAGTTCATCATCTCATTAGGAATTGGGGCAAGTTCATAAAATATCAATATGCATTTGAACATGTCCCCTTAGTTTTTAAATTGTATATTACACCTTCTGTCTCTTCTACATTCCACTTCCTTCCATTCTCCATTCATGCATCATTTTAACCATATATTAGGATGACAATCTACTTTGAAGGAACAATGTGGACGCATTAAAATTGACACAGAAATCACAATTTGTAGACCGTAGAGTTAGATAGACAACCTTTTTGTCCTCACATATCAGCTTTTGCAAATAAACATACTTTATTATCAAATATGTGTATTTATTTCGGATGCACTCAAATACCTCAAGCACAAACTTGCCGGTTTTATGGAAAACACTATTTCCCCCTCAACACCTGCCATCATCATTTTTGTAGTAAATCCCTAACTATCGGTCTCTCTCACATGGAGATTCTGCCTTACGTGCATGCCCCTTACCATCACATTAAAGAAATGTACATTAAATGCCAAATTTGTCCACCACCATTTTGTGAGTGATGGGGAATATCGTAGAATGGATGCCTATGTTGTACCAAGAATTACCATAATTACCTTAATTAGCATAGAGGAGGAATTCTGCCAGAAGTAGGGGCCAGAGACACACAAGGGGATAAACAATATCAAAACAATTACCAGTCATGACATAGCCAGCATTATACTTTGTGTGGACACCAAAGGGTAACTAAAGCCCACAATAGGCCATTAAGTAACACCGTTACACCAGGGCAAGTATTATACAAAGGTGGGCACCCTCATACAATGGATTCTGCAATATGACAATAATTACCACAAATAGTCTATGTCGTCATATAGGATATGATAAAGTGACACTCTTCAAGTAATGTTAGCACCGAAGTAAGTTTAATGTTTATGTATTATAGACATATTCATGATTTGATCCTCTAATATACTAAGAATTTTCACTGCTATACCAGGATCATCATTCTGCTAAGTGTATGAACCATCTTGGCACATGCTCTGAATGCCCATAATATGCCAAGAATTATCCCTATTATACCATGTCGACAATTAAATCAGGGGTGGGCACCAAAGTGTGATGTATCACATTAAGACACAAATAGTCACCATCATGCCAAACGCAGTATTATGCCGGGGATTGCACCTTGTCAATAATGCCCACAATATGCCAAGAATTGCCAACATTATATTAGGGGTGCGCCTCATCATGTCAGAGATGTTTCCCCTGGTGCCTGGCTTGAGATAAGAGTTACCAGTAGAACATACGCCTTACAAAAAACACAAACTTAAACAAGGACACTTAGATGAAGACACCTCCATTCAATGCAGAGGGAGAGACGTGTTGAGAATGGCTGAATACCTCAAAGAGATTTTGGGGCTTCTTCCCTAAAACAATTTTGAAAATGTTAGGCTGAAGTTCTTTCCAGCTCCTTTTTTCACAGCTATTGACTTATAGAAACACAGCAACAATGGCGAAGTAAACATTTCCCATGTTTTTATTAAAAGCTATGAACATGAAACAATGGTACAGGGTCCATTCTTGCCATTACATGTGATGTTTCATGAACTAACCTCTTGTTCTGTCTTAGTGTAAGTGCACCAAGCCATCTGAAATTAAAAACACTTTCTACATTACATCCTAACTTTAATATTTGTACACTTCACATTCTGACGAGAACATTTTAGGTACTGTGCTGGCTTTTTTTTTTATTGTTTTCTTTCGCAACGGTAACAGTTGTAGATCGGCCAAGCATCACTTCCCCCGTGAGGCTCAAGTATTTCAGCAGTCAACAGAGTATAATCCTAAAAAAAAACACATAAATCATGTCATACATTTCTTATGCAGCATGAAATAAATCACATATGCCTTTACTGATATAGGGGTGCCATCCACTCCCCCTAACATATATTTCTCGTCCACCGATCGGGAAGGTCTATTACCAGAGGCTCTAATAATTTGAATAACATCTCAGCCCTCTCTCAGGTCCTCGGTTAACCTTTTACACCTTGTTGTCGCCTTTGTAAGTTGCTCATTCCTCTGTAAGTCCTTTTTTCCCACTTCTCATACCCTGGAAGTCCTGGTGCCTCCCAAGTGGATTGATATCTGTTGTTTTGCTAACACTGTCCCTAGGACCAACATGTGTATCCTTACTCAATGACCTTTCTTTACAGGAAATATACCTAGTAAGTATTTATTTACAGATGCATCCTACTCTACCCCGGTCATATGTGTCAGGCAGCAATGCACTTGCCTCCAAATGTTTTCCAACTTCGGGTAAATACAGACCTTGTGTGGGAAAGCTGCCTCAGCTCCTGCGAATCTTCCACATGTGCCAGCCTGTGACTGGTAAAGTACGTTTTATGCAGGAAGTGGAATGGTATCAATTTAAAGCAGGCATTGATGGAGATGCCCATGACCTGTTCACAGGCCTTTCTCTAGTCCCCTTCAGATAAGACCTCCGTCCACTCCACCATCCATCTTTTGTATGCCTTCTCAGTATTACCCTCTCTGTCCTCTATTAATGCCAAATATAATTGTGTAATCGGTTTCCTGCAGCCCCCTAATTCCAGGATTTTTTTACTTGATGGGGTGTTTTGTTGTGGACTCTGGAAATGTATTCGCTGGGCCATGCTTTATGTGCGCTATCTTGCAGATATTTGACAAGGCCTATTCCAAATAATTCCTGACTAGGCAAAATATATAAATCTACTAATTATATCTAGGTCTTCCACTGCGTTATAGACCCTCTCTCACCAACTTTGGAAGGACGTTTTCCTCTCTATGGTCTGAAACGTTTCCAGCTCCTACTATGGGATATCCATTGCAAATGGAGATCTCTCTGACACCCTAACTGCCACTCTATAGGACACGTTGCCTATCTGTTGCATCGAGTATGGCAAATAACACGGCACACCTCGTCTACTTAGAAACTGTTCCAGTAAGTGATAAGTGCCACAGGTTTTCCGCCATCAAGAACCTTTCACAGCTCAGGCATTCCTTGAACCAGTTGGTCACTTGCTATAATTGAGCAGCTCCGTCATATAAAAACAGATCAGGCAACCCTAGTTGAAAGACTTATAGAGAACGCGAATGCCTGAAAGGCACCTGGACGCTAGTGACAGACTTCCAGTCCAGTAGCAGAACCCAATGTAAAGGAGAGCGCAGGAAGAACCACATTTTTAGCTGTTTTCTGAATTGCAGCAGATCAGATTGAGCTCTAAGTTTAAAGGGAAGAGAATTTCACAATTTGCACGTGGAGAAAGAGAATCCTCTGCCTCCCCAGTGGGCCTTCTTGAAACTGTGGGCTGTCACCACTTAAGCACCAGAAGATCGAAGCACGTGCTTGGGAGGAACAGTTGGAAGGTTTTTCTAAAATGATCAGGACCAGCATTGTAAATTGATTTGTGATCCATGCAAAGAGCTTTGAAGTTAACCCGCTCACGAATCAGAAGCCAATGAAGGTTCATGATGGCTTGGGAGACCGAGGTGAATTTAGGAATTTTAATGATCAGGTGAGCTAAAGTATTCTGGAGAGTCTGGAGTCTGCTCAAAAGATGTTGTTGGATACCTACGTATAAAGCATTGTAACGCTCGGTCCTAAAAATGACTAAGGCAAAAACAACAGATTTCTGGAGTTCTAGCAGGATGAAAGGAAAAATCTTCCTGAACATTCTCAAAAGAAAGAAACCAGATGAGATGACCTGATTTATTAGGTCCAAGAACAAAAGCTTTCTGACAAAGAGAACACCTATGTTTTAGGCTGTATCGACTGGATAGGGGAGTGGACCAAGGACCACCAGGAGGCAGACCAAAATGTCATGTCCTTTCCGATTAAAAGTAACTCATTCTTGTCTGAATTTAACTTGAGACAGTTTTTCCACATCCAGAAAATAATTTGTTCCATTCAGTTGTTGAACTGTCTGGCTACCACTTCAACATCACATGAGACTGAGACTGCTATCCTTGTATTGTCGGCATAGGAAATCACAGAGAAACCAGGTGATCGTATCAGGTTCGCCAATGGGGCCACTTAAACATTGAAAAGGGTGGGGCTTCAAGAAGCCCCTTGAGGGACCACACATGGGATGGAAAAAGGTTCAGATATGAAATTGCCCTAAGATACTACTTGTTCTGCCTTTTCCAGGAAAGAACTTAAAAGGGAGACAGCAGAATCTCTGATACCTATGGACGTCAGTCAGTTGATTAGCACAGAGTGGTTGACTGTATCAGACGTGGCTGATAGGTCCAAAAGAATCAGAGCTGCGCTGTCACTGCTGTCAACCAAGGACCTGATTTCTTCTGTAGAAGTCACTAGGGCTGATTCAGTACACAGATGGGCCTGAAACCAAACTGGGGCCCATTTAGGATGTACAGTTTCTCAAGGAAAGCCATAAGATCCATGTCAATGCTTTCTAAACAATCTTTGCCGGCAGAAGAATACAGTAGATGGGCCAAAAACAATTCACATTGAGGGAGGGTTTTTTGACCAGGGTAAGCACTGATGCCTTCTTCCAGGTTGGAGGGGGTGAAATGTCCTGAGACTATAATCTTGTTTAGTAGATGAGATAGCCAAACTGCTACCAACCCGAGACACAGTGGACGTCATTAAGGGAACATGGATCTGTAGGGGTGCCAGATATTGTAGCCTCAATGAGATCTACACATTTTTCACTGGTACTGAGGGAGAAGGCTGAAAAGGTGTTGTGTTTTGTATTAAAGTTAGTATTCATAAACTCAGAGTGGTTGCTATTCAAATTAGGAGTGAATTCATTGAAGATGGTATTAATCTTCAATTGGAAAAAGTAACTAGAATGTTATACGAAAGGCCTCATTACAAGTTTGGTGGTCCGCGGGCTGCCATGGCAATGTTGGCTGTCTGAGCACCATCAAGTTGGCGGTCAGACTGTCAGATCACGAGCCATGCTGGCCGATGGAGCAAAGACTGCCACGGTCTTGCCGACACCACCAGGCAGCACAGACCGCCACAGTCATGAGGCTGGACAAAAAGGTCAGCGGAGACAGTGTTTTTGCAGGACACATTATGAGGTTGCACACTGCCAATGTGACCACATCAGCAGGCGGAAACGGACAGTACAAAGGGGGACAGTTATCTGTAAGCAGCCCTACAGGTCAGGTAGCACCACAGAGGACATCATGCATGTCCTGCTGATGATCATCAAAGGCGTACAAAATCAACTCAGCTGTGGGCGCAGCCCACCATAAGTACACACATCTACCTGTGTCATTAACTGCACCAACAGACCTTTGTGCCGTCATCCACATGAAATTGGGGCAACGCTACGGTCGCCAAGCATATGTGTCATTGTGTCCTGGGTCGGACTTATACACAAAGAAGGACATATTCACAGTCACAGTATGCCCCCTTTGGGAAGGTCACTCACACTGCACTGCAACACTACTACATTCTCAGGGACAGTGAAGGGTACACAATATTGTCTCACACAGAACCTACATCACATCTACAAATGCAACTCACACACTCACATTGCACACATGACATGGATTGTCATCACATTCAATATATATATATATATATATATATATATATATATATATATATATATATATGGCATGGAACTCGAACACCACTCCCATGAACCAGCCCTGCAATGAACCCACACATTGCAAAACAATGAAAGGATAATGGGATGCACATGAATCTGAGAGCCAAATAGCCAAAGCTCACTATGTAAATAATACCTGCACAATATGGATGGGGCCAGCAGGAACACCCAGGGAAGGAAACTGGCCCTACATGTATCTCAGGGACAGATTATACTAGACCAAAATGGCATGCCTATCTGCGCAATGTGTAAGTGCAAGTCAACAAAGCACATACAACTCCAACTGCATGGGACATACATCTGCATGAACTAGCTGCAAGGTACACACAGCTAAATGAACACATGCACAGTCAAATGCAAACAAAGGTAGCACAATTGAACAAATTCCAAGTCTGTACAAACAAAACTCAATCTGACACACATTAGATTAATCTATAATCCATATCAGGAGGACACATTCAACACTATACACGCTCACATTGAACAGAATGAGATGAAATACTTACCATACCAAACAGAACACAATGCTCTGACACCACAATTGCAATTACACCCACACATCCATACAGTCAACATCTACCTTTTTCTTGGGTGACACCATCACTGCTTTCAAAGTCGGATACTGCCAACAACAGCAAATGGGCAGCAAGAAGTTTGAATCACCCATAATTGTAGACAGACAACACATGTCACTCAGGAACAACATAAAGGTAGAAAAGTAATTGCAGGACAAATGTATACCCAAAAAAACAACTGTTTGGGATTATTAACAAAAATTTGTCAAAGTCTAAGGCCACTGGCCAGGCGATAGTTTGCTGCACAGGCACATCATTGTGCCCTCTCTTGACTCCTAACTGCCAGGGAACCTCCCAAGGAACAGCATCAAGTAGGCAGGCACCTCAGACACCATTCGGGGGAAGGGGCTCAGATTTGGGAGGGGGGTTTTGTCTTTGGTTTGGGAGGGCGTGGTCTGCTTTTTGGGAGGGATGGGCTTCTTCTTGGGGGTATGGGTGCTTGCAGGGGTGGCAGGGGAGGCCTTGGACGTCAAAGGGAGAGGCTGAAAGGTGCGTGGGTGCCTCCTGGGTTTGGGACAGGAGTGGAGGGAACAGGGGAAAGGTCAAGGTCAAACAAAAGAACTTTCTTATGGACACAAGGACGGTCATCAGAAAGGGGTGGGGATATGGAAGTCGAGGGAGTGGTTGTTTGTTGTGTAGGGGTAGATGTCGTGGGTGCGTGCTTCTGGGAGGTATGCTGGTGTTTGGTTGGTGTCTTTTGGGTGGGTGAGTGAGTGCGTTTGTGTGTCTTCCAGGAATGAATTCATTTGTTGGAGTTTGGTTGCCAATCCCTGGATGGCATTCACAATATGTGACTGACCCACAGAGATACTTCTCTGGATGTCAATAGCCTCCTCACTGAGGGCAGCAGGGGTAACAGGGGCTGAGGTGGAGATGCCTATAGCAAAGGAGACGCCCACCCTCTTAGGTGAGTGGGCACGACCAACTGGGTGAGGAGCAACAGGGAGGGCGGTGATAGAATGGGGGATGGCAGACAAAGATGGTGGGGGGGATGCTCCCATGGGTCCTCCACCACTAGGGAGCATCCACTGGAGGAAGAATCCGGTGATGAAGAGGATATTCCGGTATCCCCTGTGGCACTACCCTTGCCCTCCAGGCCACTGGGTCCCTCTGTGTCGGTGGTGTCTTGACCTGAGGTCCCGTGGCCAGATGCTTCCCCGCTCAGCGGTGCCCATCTAATTTACTTACCAGTGCTGATGCTGCACATACAAAGATAAATAGGTACATCACATGTCCATGATCACACTTGAACAACAGCTCTGATTAGCAAACATTACCATGATATCAAGTAGGCCCCAGGAACAGTCTCCACCTAAGTGGACCATACATGTGCCTTACCATATGCATGCATGCCATCTGAACTGTCAACAGTTATCCACAGGAAGATCAGGATTTCAGACAATTACGATTGCATGGCTGAAGTTGTGCAATCATAATAACCACTCAACAAGTAGGAGACCACATCACCCTCAAAGCTTTGCCCCATGGGGCAGACCTCAGTTACCTGTTGTCATACAATAGTAGGCCAATGCCATATGCATTCCCACAGATCTCACACAAGGTCATTCACACATCTATTTGTCATATACATAATGACCCAACAAGAGGAAATGATGCTCCATAATCCTTCCATGTTGATGACAAACATACAATAGCCAGGAGAAGGTGACATGGAGACTCATGTCACACTGGAAGCAGTTTCACTATGCACACTCCAATAAGTGATATTTGTCCCAATAGAGTCATGGAGGTAGCGTTAATGTTGCTCAACTAGGCCACACATGTGGCATGGAAATGGAAACTGTAGACATCATGTGCAATATGTCAGAGAGAGATGTCCCCAAAATCCACAACACAGTGAATCAGCAAGCCCAGGGTAATCACTACTGATGTCTAGCACCTCTTACTATGACATACTCTGCGTACATCAATAGACTGCATTAGTCCATTGGATGTTGGAGAGGCCCAGATATTTGCAAGTATTTGTTGAAGGCCCTCAACATGTTGCCCGATTGGAAGTTACATCATTGTCTCCATCATGGTCATGCAAACCCAGATGTCTGTCTATCAATGAATGATTGTACCCAAACACATGTGATTCCAACATAACTGGCCAACAGTTAGGTCACAAAGCTTACCCATTACACATGTGCAGTGCACTTTTCCACACGATGCCACATCAAAGGCATAGATTTTCAAATTATGGCTTAAAACTCTAGGCCTACCTGTCATGTCCCTCATTGCTACTGCAGTTGTACATGCCAAATGACATGATATGATGCATGAGGGAATATGTCAGCCAATAAACAGTGCTGACACACTGCTGTGGAAGAGCATTACATGCACCCCAAGTGTAACTATCTCATTCCACACACAGTTTCCATGCACACATATGTGAGGGAATACAGACATCATCCCATCAACGTAGGTAGACCATGCAGGAAACAGCAGATTACAAATGTTTCTCAAAAGAAAAAGGGATACATGCTGATATGTAGGCAGAAGGAATGTTGGAAACAGTGATGGCACATGAATCATGTCAAGGGACATTCCCCACTTACCAAGGGAAAGTGTTGATCTATAGCTGACCCAAAGAGCAATTTAAGCTCTGTCACATATATGTTGGCCATCTTCACATTACAGAATTCAGTGAGGCACCAGTACCCGACATACGCTGAAGACAAGTGGCATGTGGGTGGCAGATGCCCATATACTTAATTACCCAGACAGATGGCTGAGAACAGTGATCCATCATTTCCTTACCTTAGGCCTGTAACATTGAGGAGTAGTGGTCTGTTGCATATAAATTACACATACTACAACAACAAACCGTAATTGATTGATCAATGTACCCAGCCGTATGCTGTCCCTAGAGAGCAAGAGGCTTATGGAGTCTACCAAGTTGTGCCCTAGACCCCCGGGCCAATACACAAGGCACATCAGTATGCACCACATGACATGCCTACACAAACAATGTTCATCTACTGTGTAACACAAGGCTCATCCTTAATTGTCAAGGGGAGCTGTCAGAACCTAACTCATTAACTTGGCAATGTGGCAGGCAGAAATATGCCCTGTACTCACCCCTTTGTGGCTGCTGTGCTGCCCTCAAACACCCATCGCAAGAGTGCAGGCCACTAGGGGGGTCATGGTCCAATGGGCACCCCACATATTGGGAGGACATCCCCAGCTGGACCTCAGCAATCATCTGGGCCCAGCATCTCAGGTTCTCCCACCTTTTTCTGTAGTAGGTGCTCTGCCCGCTGTGGACTCCCCAGGGTATGTTGCTTCCGGGCAATGGGTCTCCATAATCCCTTCTTTTGATTGCCTGCCTGGATACAAAAGACAAAACAAGAGATTATCATCACAAGTTTCATCACAAATGGTTGAGTCACATCCATGTCAGTAACATCAAGCTAGGACTTTAATATTTGTCAATACTACCCAAGTGGGACACATACAAGCCAATAAGTACAGAGGCATGCCTACAGACATAAGGTTTACCATCTGCAGACTATCCCACTACCCTGCTCAGGGCCTACAAGGACTAAGCAAGCTAACTGACATCAGGTAGCCCATGCTCTAGCAACGTGTACTGTGATGTGAGCCACTATGAAACACATCACACATATGTGGCTTCTGAAGGGTAAACTCCTTAGGCATGAATGGGCTAACACATTCACACTGTGAGAATGTCTCACTGCAAACAGTCCCCACAGGCAACTGCCAGGATACAAACTCAATCATTACACATGAGTAGCATTGAAGGGACATGCATGGTGGATACCAAAAGTGTCTTCCTTGTTCATGTGTGGACATGTGACATGTGCAATAACAAATGCAGACTAATGCCACTAAATGGGGTGGGGTTATGTGCTATGTACCTGTACCACAGAACACTCCTTTGGACATATGTGTCCATCTTACAGAGATAGCATTCAACAAACAAAGGTATGCCGTTGTGCAGTTTCTGCTATGTGACCAAGCTACTGAGTCACATATCACGGCCTTCCAGGAATCAACACACTGTCTGCACTGTGGGACTGTCATCAGTGCAATAAGCTTGTACAGGACAAACATGACCCGTGTGAAGGTGACAGCAGAGCAGTCGGAGTAAGCGACCTGTCATGAGTAAAACACACACATTGACAGTGACACATATGGACTAGATTAATGACTTACTTCTGTACCCATTCCTAACCTAGTCAAAGGAATGAGGCATTCTGGGCAGGATTTGTCACCTGCCAGGATCTGCTGGTGTTCACGGAGTACCACAGTTGCATAGGTACAGTGGCTTTACCCTTTTCTAGACTAGGTGCCATACTGGGAGATACATGTGACAAGCCCTGGTCTCTGCAGGCTGAGCTGACAGAACCTACATGATGCTGCATTTCCTTCACTTCTGTGTGTGACAGTACATTATGTAGCCTACAGCAATTTGGCATGTGGTGTGTGTTGCAACCTGAAGGGCAGAGTGACTCATGATTTGTCTTCCACACAACATTTTAGCAAGGGCGCATGTGTTCAGAAATCTGTGGCACCATACACGTCTCACATGACTCTCAACTGACTCATACGACATGCATACTCATCTCATGCTGTCATGCACACACGTTGTCAGACATTTACAACAATCATGAGGAAAGAGATGCATCTTGGATGGCAGTAATGTCTCCTTACCTAGTTATGTGCATCCAACACAAGGATGATCTAGGACCCCAAAAAACTCACACAGCACAATGTGACTGAACTTAACATATGGCACTGGCCACCAGTACCTGCCCATTGTCCCTCCCATTGATGCTACACACAGACTGCAACAACAGGCACACAAAAAGTCTAACTGGCACACATGGCCACATTACAGCGTGTGAGAAGGGAAATGATGCTTAAGTACAGAGAAAATGGTGCATATGAGGTACTTACCTGCTCCTCTAGTGAACCATAGAGCTGTTCATACAAGGGTAAGACTTCACTCAATAGCCTCTCTAGCTCCTCTGGAGAGAAGGTAAGGGCCCTAACACCTGCTGGATGTGGCATGATAGCTCCCAGAGGCAGTACACAGCAGCTCAGGTGAATGGTAATGTTGCTGGCAGCAGTAGCAGGAGTCAAGTGAGTGAATGTGCACAATGGCAGTCACGTCTGCCATGTATGCAGTCATCACGGCCGGTGGACGGCCTGTGACCACCACAGGGAGCAGCGTTAGCCTGTGTCTGTGTTCACACCAGCTACAACCGCTTACCGCCATGACAACTTCGGCCAGAGGTCTGTTCCTAATGTCCAGTGGACTAGGTCAGGCAGCTGCCATTTTGGCAGCCTGAAATACTATATTGGGCTATATAAACTGTCACACCTCCAAAAATGTATTTTTGACTACACAGACATGATTATCCAGTCTTGTCATGTAGGTCCTTCTACTCAAACACCATTGTAGTATGTTGCAGGGTACCAATGGCATTTAACAGTTTGACAGGGCCCACCACCACCAGCTTTCATTTTGGCAGTAGGGCTATCCAGTCACATTTCGAGGGGCATTTGTGTTGTACATCTTTGACTTTGGTCCACATACTTGTTGTGGACACGTTTGGAAAATCATGGGGTTCACATGTGATCCTTGTGTTATTTGCAGCTGTGATGTGTACTGGGTGCCATGTTGTAGGAAAGTACCATCTTGCCTGGCATGTTACCCCCATTTTTACAACTATCTAAGTTTGTTTTTGCCTGTCTCACTGGGATCCTGCTAGCCAGGACCCCAGTGCTCATAGTTTGTGGGCTGAATGTGTGTACCTCTGTAGTGACTATCTGTGTCACTGAGGCTGTGCTAACCAGAACCTCAGTGCTTATGCTCTCTCTGTCTTTAAAATTGTCACTATAGGCTACACTGGAACACCCTTATGATTCCCTAGTATATGGTACCTAGGTACCCAGGGTATTGGGGTTCCAGGAGATCCCTATGGGCTGCAGCATTTCTTTTGCCACCCATAGGGAGCTCAGAAAAATATTACACAGGACTGCCACTGCAGCCTGAGTGAAATAACGCAAAAGTTATTTCACAGCCATTTTACACTGCACTTAAGTAACTTATAAGTCACCTATATGTCTAACCGTCACTTAGTGAAGGTTAGGTGCAAAGTTACTAAATGTGAGGGCACCCTGGCACTAGCCAAGGTGCCCCCACATAGTTCAGGGCAATTTCCCCGGACTTTGTGAGTGCAGGGACACCATTACACGCGTGTGCTACATATATATAGCTTCACAATGGTAACTCCGAATATTGCCATGTAATGTGTGTAAGATCATGGAATTGTCCCGCCATGCCAAATCTGGTATTGGGGTGCCAATCCCATGCATCCCCGGGGCTCCACCATGGACCCCGGGTACTGCCAAACCAGCTCTCTTGGGTTTTCTCTGCAGCTACTGCTGCTGCCAACCCACAGACAGGGTTCTGCCCTCCTGGGTTCTGGGCAGCCCAGTCCCAGGAAGGCAGAACAAAGAATTTCCTCTGAGAGAGGGTGTTATACCGTCTCCCTTTGGAAATAGGTGTTATGGGCTGGGGAGGATTAGCCTCCCCCAGCCTCTGGAAATGCTTTGAAGGGCACAGATGGTGCCCTCCTTTCATAAGCCAGTCTACACCGGTTCAGGGAACCCCCAGTCCCTGCTCTGGTGCGAAACTGGACAAAGGAAAGGGGAGTGACAACTCCCCTGTCCATCACCACCCCAGGGGCGGTGCCCAGAGCTCCTCCAGTGCGTCTAAGACCTCTGCCATCTTGAATCCAGAGGTGTGAGAGCACAATGGGGGCCTCTGAGTGGCCAGTGCCAGCAGGTGATGTCCAGTGGTCCAACTGTCCAAATTTAGAGGAGCTAAGTCCTTGCCTCCCCTCTCCAGACAGTAATCCTGTGCACTGCGTGAACTGCAGCTGCTAGGGCTTCTGTGCACTTTTGCAAAGAATCCTTCATGCACAGCCTAGCCCAGGTCCCCATCACTCCGTCCTGCATTGCTCAACTTGCTGAGTTGACCATCTGCTTTGTGGGACCCTCCTTTATAGTGTTGAGAAGGCCGCTGTGTTCAGTCTTCTTGAACCCATGTTCAAGGACATCTGTGGGTGCTGCCTTCTTGTTTGTGGGCTCTCTGTGTTGCTGAGGGCCCCCTCTGTCTCCTCTTCCAAGTGGTGACATCCTGGTCCTTCCTGGGCGAGGACAGCACCCTTTTCCTTTAACTGCAACCTTTGCAGCTAGCAAGGCTCGTGTGCAGTCTTTCTCCAAGGAAACAATGCTGCATCCTCCAGCACTCCATGGGACATCTTCTGTACAAAGGAGAAGTTCCAAGCACCTTTCGTTGTTGCAGAATCTTCAGCTTCTTCCATCCGGAGGTAGCCATTTTGCAACTTCATCCAGGGTTTAGTGGGCTCCTGCCCCCTGTGGACACTTTCATGACTCTTGGACTTGGTCCCCTTTTCTTGCAGGTCCTCAGGTCCAGGAATCCGTCTTCAGTGCTTTGCAGTCTGTTGTGGTCTTTGCAGAATCCTCTATCACGAGTTTAGTGTGTTTCTGGGAAAGTAGTATCACTTTACTCCTACTTTTCGGAGTCTTGGGGTGGGGTATCTTGGACACCCTTAGTGTTTTCTTACATTCCCAGCAACCCTCTACACACTACACTAGCCTAGGGGTCCATTCGTGGTTCGCATTCCACTTTCAGAGTATATGGTTTGTGTTGCCCCTAGGCCTATTGCATCCTATTGTATTCTGCAGTGTTTGCACTATTTTTCTAACTGTTTACTTACCTGATTTTGTTTTGTGTATATTGTGTGTATTTTAGTCACCTCCTAAGGGAGTATATCCTCTGAGATATTTTTGGCACATTGTCACTAAAATAAAGTACCTTTATTTTTTAGTAACTCTGAGTATTGTGTTTCTTATGATATAGTACCTATATGATATAAGTGGTATAGTAGGAGCTTTGCATGTCTCTTTGTTCAGCCTAGGCTGCTCTGCTATAGCTACCTCTATCAGCCTAAGCTGCTAGAACACTACTAATCTACTAATAAGGGATAACTGGACCCGGCACAAGGTGTAAGTACCATCAGGTACCCACTATAAGCCAGGCCAGCCTCCTACATTGGTGGTGCAGCGGTGGGATAAGTACTTGTAACTGCTTTACCACTTTTAATTGGTGCTTTTCATAAGAAAAACATATTCCAAATACGTAAAAATATACACAGTTAACCAAAACAGTATAATTCTCTTTCTAAAAACTTCTAAAAAGTTTCTAAAAAGTTTGAAAAAGTTTTTCTCTTTTCTTTAAAAAGTTTCTAAACTTTTTTCTCACTATCCTAAACTCTTTCTTGCAACTATGTCTGTAGTAGAGGCCACTTCCAAAGTTGTCCAGACAACTTATGGCAATTTAAACTTTAAAAGTTTGAGGGGTCTCTGCGTAGAAAGAAGTTTAAGCATTGGTAAGAACCCTACCAAAGATCTTCTTCTTAGCCTTCTCCTAGAAAGTGACCAGAACCAGTCTGGCCCATCCCAGGATCAGGAGGTAGAGGAGTAGGAGGATACCAGGTAGAATCAAGGGAGGGCCCTGAGGACTCTGGGGAGCGTTTCTCCAAAGACCTGTCAGCTAACAGGCCATCTAGTGAAGCTGGTAGTGGGAGGGGGTCACACATCAGTAGGGCACCTTTCACTATAAAAAGCCAGGTAACTAGAGTTCAGACAGTTCGAGACAGGCCCACTTCTGCCAATTCCCACATCACCTCTGTGTCAGAGCATTCTCAAGCCTCCCACCCTGAGGATAACACCCTAGACAGGGAACTCAGAAAGCTGAGGTTGGAAGAGGCTAGACTGAAGCTGAGACAGCAGCAGTTGGCCTTAGACAGGGAGTCTCTAGATGTACAAAGGGAAAGACAGAAGTTGGGGTTAGTTCCCCACGGTGGCAGCAGCAGTGTTCTTGATAGTCATCCTGTAAGAGAAACAGATTCAAGAAACCTGCACACAATTGTCCCCCCTTACAAGGAGGGGGATGACACAAACAAGTGGTTTGCTGCACTTGAGAGGGCCTGTATGGTACAGTTGGTCCCTCAAAGGCAGCGGGCTGCTATCGTGTGGCTATCTTTCACTGGCAAGGGTAGGGATAGGCTCCTTACTGTCAGGGAGAGTGATGCCAACAACTACAAAGTCTTGAAAGATGCTCTCTTAGATGGATTTGGCTTAACCACTGAACAATACAGGATAAAGTTCAGAGATACCAGAAAAGGGGACTGGACAGACTTTGTAGACTGTTCAGTGAAGGCCTTGGAGGGATGGCTACATGGCAGTAAGGTGACTGACTATGAAAGCCTATATAATCTTATTTTGAGAGAGCATATTTTGAATAATTGTGTGTCTGACTTGTTGCATAGGTACTTGGTAGACTCAGATCTGACCTCTCCCCAAGAATTGGGAAAGAAGGCAGACAAATGGGTCAGAACAAGGGTGAACAGAAAAGCTCATACAGGTGGTGACAAGGAAGGCAAGACGAAGTTTTCTGACAAGGGTAGGGACAAAGATAAAAAACATTCTGAGTCTTCATCAGGCCCACAAAAATCCTCTGGGGGAGGTAGGTCCAAATCCTCTTCTAACAATCAAAAGAACCCATGTTGTTATTTATGTAAAAGTAAAGGCCATTGGGCAAGTGATCCCACTTGTCCAAAGAAAAACACCAAGGCTCCCACTACCACAACCCCAACTGCGTCCTCTAGTGCCCCTAGTAAAAGCAGTGGTGGTGGGACGAATACTGCAAATAGCCAACCAAAGGGTGTAGCTGGGCTCACCATTGGTAATGTAGTTGGGGTTGGTCTTGTTAGGGAGACCACAGAGGCTATTTTAGTCTCTGATGGTGGTATGGACTTTGCCACCTTACTTGCTTGTCCCCTTAATATGGGTAAGTACAAGCAACTTCCCCTAATAAATGGTGTTGAGGTTGAGGCCTACGGGGATACAGGAGCCAGTGTCACTATGGTGATTGAGAAACTGGTTCTTCCTGATCAACACCTACTTGGTCAGCAGTACCAAGTGACTGATGCTCATAACAACACTCTTAGCCACCCCATGGCTGTTGTGAATCTCAACTTGGGGGGGGGGGGGGATGTTTCTGGTCCAAAGAAAGTTGTGGTAGCCACTGATTTACCTGTAGACTGCTTACTAGGCAATGATTTGGAGACATCAGCTTGGGCTGAAGTGGAGTTGGAGGCTCATGCAGCAATGCTGGGCATTCCAGGGCATATCTTTGCTCTCATAAGGGCTCAGGCTCAGAAGCAAAGAGGACAGGGAAGCTTGGATCCTGGAACAATGGACCAAGTGCTCCCAAAAGCTAGGGGTAGAAAGGGTAAATCCCTGCCCACTATCCCTCCCTCTCCAGAAGATTCCCATTTTGAGGAAGGGGAATCCTCTCCCTGTGCAGAACCTACACCAGATGAGCTGGCAGCAGACACTGCTGAGCTTTTGGGGGCAGGAGGGGGCTGCTAGGGAAGAGCTGAGTGTGACACAGCAGACCTGTCCCACACTAGAGGGTTTAAGACAGCAAGCTGTCAAACAGCAGAATGGGGATATCATTGATAGCCATAAAGTCTGTCAAGGGACCCTAAACCTGGAGCTGCCAGGAGATTGGTCATCCCTTTGCGGTATAGGGAGTTTCTTCTGACTTTGGCTCATGATATTCCTTTGGCTGGGCATTTAGGCCAGAGTAAAACTTGGAACAGACTTGTTCCATTGTTTCACTGGCCTCACATGTCAGAGGACACTAAGGAGTTTTGTCGCTCCTGTGTGACCTGCCAAGCCAGTGGCAAGACTGGTGGCACACCTAAGGTCCCCTTAATTCCACTTCCAGTGATTGGGGTGTCCTTTGAAAGAGTAGGGGTTGATATAATTGGCCCCCTTGACCCTCCAACAGCTTCAGGCAATAGATTTATCCTTGTGGTAGTGGACCATGCCACTAGGTATCCTGAAGCTGTCCACTTAAGGGCCACTACAGCTCCTGCAGTGGCAAAAGCCCTCCTGGGAATCTTTTCCAGTGTGGGTTTCCCTAAGGAAGTGGTGTCAGACAGAGGTAGTAACTGCATACCTCAAAGCTGTGTGGAAGGAGTCTGGTGTAACTTACAAGTTCACTACTCCTTATCATCCACAGACAAATGGTCTGGTTGAGAGGTTTAATAAAACTCTCAAGTACCTTTATTTTTTAGTAACTCTGAGTATTGTGTTTCTTATGATATAGTACCTATATGATATAAGTGGTATGGTAGGAGCTTTGCATGTCTCCTATTTCAGCCTAAGCTGCTCTGCTATAGCTACCTCTATCAGCCTAAGCTGCTAGACCACTACTAATCTACTAATAAGGGATAACTGGACCTGGCACAAGGTGTAAGTACCATCAGGTACTCTCTATAAGCCAGGTCAGCCTCCTACACATGTCTATCCAGTCAAGAATGCCTTGTCACATGATATCATTGACATGCATCAGGTATGTTGCTGTGGACACACTGACTAATATTACAAATCATGTCTTGTTATGCATAGGTACCAAGGGAGAGGGAGGATGTGGCCACCTCCTGTCTACCTCCTGTCTGCCAGACCTTCAGACCATGGAAGAACGTCACATTATCCTTCTTTACCGTATGAATAGGCAAACAATAGTGGACTTATGTCTTCAGTTGGAGCCAGAATTGTACGTTATCCAACCAGCATACCACCCCTTGTACAAGTCATGTCAGTCTTGCACTTCCTAGCCATAGGGTCCTTCCAACATACAGTGCCCTATCGACTGGAATGTCCCAAACTATGTTCAGTCTGGTGTATCTCAACAGAAAGAACTTCAGTTCCATCATTGTGCAAGTTTTTTGGCTGATCTCTACATATCACAAGACTGTGCCCTGTATCCGGGTTAAGTCCATGATTCCTTCATAATGCAGAACAGCACCATACCCCAGCTGATGTCACAACTGTACCCGGAGAGGGCCTGGCTGGTTGGTAAGTCACATCTGTTTTGAGTGTGTGTGCTCAATATCTGGTGCTACAATCATGAACTGAGTGACTCATTGTTGCACATGTGTCCAGTGCTTCAACAAGAGACTCTGCATAGCCAAACCATCCTTGGTTGTTTACGCCAATATGGAATCCATCTACGTCAGGGGAAGTCCACATCAATGAGTCCCATGGAAGAACGCGGCGGGTAGTAGAGCAGGCTTTTGGGTTCCTGAAGGCCAGATTTTGCTGTCTTCAACTGACTGGTGGAGCCCTCCTCTACTCACTGGGAAAAGTATGTCAGATCACTGTGGCATGCTGCATGCTCCACAACATTGCTATGCGGAGGAATATCCTGCACATCCCAGAGAAGAGGCAGTCTGCAGTGCCACCAGGTTAACATCCTGAAATGCAAAGTGAGTTTGACAGTGGTGAAGAGAAAGGAGCTGACTTGCTGGAAGATGTCATCAACAGCTACTTTTCATGAGTGCAAGTATGTCATGTGATGTCATGACTATAACTGTACAATGTGTACTGTAGGTCTGAGGATGTGTGGAACTGAGTGTTTTAGCAACAACTAGGAAACTGATACTCTGCAATATTCAGCCAAAGGCTTCTTGATCAGTTGACCTTTACCATAGCCCCTCCTTGATTATTCTGCTTTGTTTGTGGCAGTCTCATTGCAATGTTACTTCTTTTCCAGATGCTTACTACGTGATTTGTGTAAGAGATATGTTTCAAGCCTGTATGCCTTGTTTTGTCTTTGTACAGGTACCTTAACATCCTCATGTGGGCCTTTCAGAGTTGTGACATTGGCAGGTATTTGATGCTGTTCTGACATAGGAAGTGGACATGGATTGTCCCAGGTAGTATGGGTCACAGATTTGGGGTGTATGAGACCTGTGCCAAGGCAGCTTGAATGTTGTTTGGGTGGAAGGTCTAAAGTGCACATCGTACTTAGTGTTGGGCCAATTGCATCATGTGTGCCACCATGTGGGCAACAAATCTGTAGTCCTCAATTGTGAGCAAGTCATTCACCCTTCACATTGACTAAACACTCTTCTTGTATGACCTGGTTGTAGCTGTAGATGTGTTTCATCGTTGCATGCCATGGTTCCTGTGCCACAACACTGACATATGTTTGTGTCATACCACCAGATGCACAGTCATTGGATAATGATGGGCCTGTGGTGAGGGAATGTTATACTGCTCTCTGTACCATTGTTAATGTGATGATGGATTACTCTGGTGTGGTATGTGACAGACTCAAGCTGGTGACACCATCCACTTTTCTGTTTGCCTGTTCTACAGGACAATGTCTGACAGGGCCCTTCCTTACGTGGTCTGGGGGCTGTACCTTGGCATGTGTACCTAGACTCAATATGAGTCAGCCATTCTTGGCCACGGCAATCCAGGCATTTCAACAACCTATGTGCTGTGGAGTGGAATTAAATATTTGGTATGACCCGACACTTGTTGCAATGTGTTTGTGTGTGTTGGTAGTAATCCTTAGCAGGACACTGTACCTGTAACATATCCCTTCTTGCATTAGTGTCTTGTGTCTTCCTCATTTGGTTCACATGGCCTTACGTCTCTACGTAGAAAAAATGTGGAACAGAAGCAAGCAGACATTGACGTTGTGATAGGTGAATTTATTGGAACGTTTTGCAGAATATGAATAAGAGCATAAAGGAACAGAAAAGGGGTCAGTCATGGTGGTTGAAATCATTGGCGTAGATGCCACACCATTGGAAGTCCAAAGTCCAATGTACTCCTCCCATTGGAAATGGAAGGTGGTTTTAGAACAGTCAAGTGAATGAGTATGTGGCACACAAAGGGTATTTTGAAAGAGGTCATTTGCTGGCAGTGGTGAGTGTCTTGCCATCCACACCTCCTGTGTTCTTAGCTGGAAAATCCCCCCTGCGTGAGTGGGGCAAGATCTGCTGCTACAGAGGCAGGGGGTCTGGGTGGGTTCTTCCCCTGACAAGGCCTCCTATTCGCTGGCACCAGTGAAGGGCTCGGTGTAGATGCGTCAAAGAAAGGGGCAGAGTGTTGTTGACCATCCCTGCTCAGGGTGGTGTCAATGTCCCTCAAGGCCGCTGTTAGGGAGGCCATGTTGGTACTGAGAGCCTCCTGAGGTCCCGCTGTAGCTGCTTGATTTCCCAGAGTTCGGTAACTGCCTAGCCCATCACGCCTTGGGACTCCTGATAGACCCCCAAGACATTGTTGATGGTGTCTTGGCCAGGAGCAGCCCCAGTGGCCTCACCCCACTGGCCCACAGCATCCCTCCCATGCACCCTAATGGCCTGTGCCCTTGCCACGGGGTGCCCTCTCCCACTGGTCCCTGGACCATCATTGTCAGAGGTGTTGTGTTGCATCTTAGGAACCTCAACTGAGGGGCACAATATGGTAGACACTGTGCTAGGTACACAGGTTGGGGAGGCGCTTGGTTTCCCGTGAAATAGAGGCAACTAGGTTGGGAGGTGTTGATGTGGCTACAGTGAGGCTCACTGCTGGTGTTTGACGAGGTTGCCAAGATGGGTCAGATATCTAGGAGTGTCTTCATCACTGAGGGTAGTGGAAGTCTCTTCAGTGACCTCTGTGTGGCCAGTGGCAGGTCAACTGGTTGGTGTGAAAGATACAATGTTACTGGTTGTATTGTGACATTTCCCTCCACAACTGTACAGTGACATTTGGTAAAGACCTTGTACATATTTGATTTGTGGGTAATCCTTATGTGACAGGTATCCATGGTATTGGTTATATTGACATGAGATTTGCTGAGCATGTTCGCCTTGCCTGAAACAGCTGCTGAGAGGAGCAAAACATTATCCTTTGGTGGGATGGCCTGAGAATAACATCTTGTCACCAGCTAAACAGTGGCTAGGCAACCTAGGTTTTTGACCCATTTTGATGCCTAGTCGAATGTGATGCAGTCAGATCCAGGATATTGTTGTATAGGTGACAGGAGTCATCATATGGTTACTGCAGTGCTAATGTGTCTGCTGCCAATGCCATTCTGGTGATGCATCTTGAGGCCTTTGGGATCATTGTCTTGCATACTGGGTAAGGTGTCCTTCATGTCCTAAGTACTTTTGTCTTGGGTTGGCAGGTTAAGATGGAGCTAGGTAGCCAGAGACATCTCAGAGTTGGTCATGATCTGTGTCCTGGTCACTTCCAGATGAGTATACTTCAAATGTGATGTAGCAGGCAAGTGTATTTGATCAAGTGACCACTGGTGTTGTGTTTTGAGTTGGGGAAACAGTGCTGCCTGGGAGGTACAGTCATGAAACTGTTACTACCGCAAACACTTGACAATTTTCATCCCCCCCAGGTGTGTAGAGATAATTTGTGAGTTCTCTACTGGATGAATGGGGCAAGGGAAACAGGTTTTGTTATTGGAGTTAGGTAAACAGAGCCACTTGAGCTTTGTATTCTGGTCACTCCCTCTAGTTCCTACCATTTTTCATATGGTATCCTCCCAGGTGAACGAACTTCAATTAGGATTTCACATACATGGCTATTTGGGCATATGGATCTTGGGCTTGTGTCTGGAGTGAGGGATACATAGCCTCATGGCTTTAGCAGTCAGTTGACTCCCTCTACTACACACACTGTACAAATGGTAACCTCACATCTGAATAAACTTATGCTGTGATTTGCCAAACTCGGCTGTTTGATTGAATGTACACTGTTCTAGGGTTTGGAGTCAGAGAAACAAGGCCTCCTGTGAGTTGAAGTCAGGTTATTCCATCTACTTCACACACTTAACCAATATCATCCCCCCTGGTTAGTAAACTTCATTTGTGGGTTACCAAACAAGGGTATTTTGAAAGGAGGACATTGTGCTTGTGGTTGGGGTAACAGTATCAGAGCCTCCTGGCATTTTCATTCATGGCAGTCCCTTTACCACACACACCATCTGTTAGACCTGACAGCCTTAGGGTGGACACCCCTAACTTTTTGCTTGCCTCCCTCCATTTTTTACTGGTTTTAAGACTCTGCACACTTTACCACTGCTAACCAGTGCTAAAGTCTATATGCTCTCTCCCTGTAAACATGGTAACATTGGATTATACCCAGTTGGATTATTTGATCTACTTATAAGTCCCTAGTAAAGTGCACTATATGTGCCCAGAGCCTGTAGATTAAATGCTACTAGTGGACCTGCAGCACTGGTTGTGCCACGCACTTAAGCAGCTCCTTAACCTTGTCTCAGGCCTGCCATTGCAGGGCCTGTGTGTGCAGTTTCACTGCCAAATTTGACTTGGCATTTAAAAGTACTTGTCAAGCCTAAAACTCCCCCTTTTTCTACATATAAGTCACCGCTAAGGTCTGCCCTAGGTAACCCATAGAGCAGGGTGCTGTGTAGGCAAAAGGCACGACATTTACTTGTGAAGTTTACATGTCCTGGTAGTGTAAAACCCCTAAATTCGTTTTTAACTGCTGTGAGACCTGCTCCCTTCATAGGCTAACATTGGGCTACCCTCATATATTGTTTGAGTGGTAGCTGCTGATCTGAAAGGCGTAGGAAGGTCATATTTAGTATGGCCAGAATGGTGATACAAAATCCTGCTGACTGGTGAAGTTGGATTTAATATTACTATTTTTGAAATGCCACTTTTAGAAAGTGAGCATTTCTCTGCACTTAAATTCTTCTGTGCCTTACAATCCACGTCTGGCTGGGTTTAGTTGACAGCTCCCTTGTGCATTCACTCAGACACACCCCAAACACAGGATACTCAGCCTCACTTGCATACATCTGCATTTTGAATGAGTCTTCCTGGGCTGGGAGGGTGGAGGGCCTGACACTTACATGTCAAAGGCCTGTAGCCTGGCCTCACACAAAGGACTGCCACACCCCCTACTGGGACCCTGGCAGACAGGATTGAACTGAAAGGGGACCTGGTGCACTTCTAAGCCACTCTTTGAAGTCTCCCCCACTTCAAAGGCACATTTGGGTATTTAAACAGGGTCTCTGCCCCTACCAACTCAGGTACTTCCTGGAGAAGAGAACCTGAACCAAAACTTGCATCCTGCCAAGAAGAACTGCCTGGCTGCCCAAATGACTCACCTGACTGCTTTCTGTGAAGGACTGCTGCCTTGCTGCTCTCTGGCTGTGGTGAGAAGTGCTCTCCAAAGGCTTGGATAGAGCTTGCCTCCTGTTCCCTGAATTCTCAGGACCAAAAAGACTTCATCTCTACAAGAAGGGCTCCTTGTTCTGTGAAAATCGACGCACAGCCTGCCAGAAACGACGCACAGCCTGCCAGAAACGACGCACAGCCTGCACCGCAGTGAAAAATTCAATGCACGCCAAACCGGAATGACACAGACAGACTTCGCACTGAGAAGATCGATGCAGCGCCAGCATGGCGACCGAAAATTCGACCTACGGCCCACTGGATCGACATAGCCCGACTTCCATAGAGGAATCGACACAGTGCCTGCACTGCGGTAGAAATTTCCACGCAACACCCACTGAATCGACGTGACTTCATCCTGCCATTGTAGGAAATCCACGCATCATTCCCGGGGCATCTGAAAACCCCGCAACCCGAAGAGGATCCACGACCGAGCGCCGGAAGTCAACACACAGTCGTCCCTGCGTGAAAACTAAATGATGTATTGCTGTGTGCGGCCCGAGAAATCAACGTGCACCCCCTTTGTTTCCACTCATCTCCTCCTCTGCGGTTCTTTGCAGAGATTTTGTTCGCGAACCAAATACGTTGTGCTTGAAAGAGACATTTACTGCTTTTTAAAGACTAAAGACACTTTATATCACTTTTACAGGGATATCTCACATATACTTATTGCATTTTAATTGTTTTGACCTGTATCATATCCGATAAATATTATATATTTTTCTAAACACTGTGTGGTGTATTTTTGTTGTGCTATACTGTGATTTTGCATGACTTATTACACAAATACTTTACACATTGCCTTCTTAGTTAAGCTGGACTCCTCAGTGCCAAGCTACCAGAGGGTGGGCTTAGGATAATTTGAATTGTGTGTGACTTACCCTAACTACAGTGAGGGTCCTTGCTTGGACAGTGGGTAACCTGACTGCCAACCAAAGACCCCATTTCTAATACCATCCATATGTTCTCCCCCCCGGGTGAGTACACTTCAATTCAGAGCTCACAAACAATGATATTTGGACTAGTAGCCACTGGTCTGGTGTTTGGAGTTAAAGAAATAGTGCCTATTGGGCTTTGCTGTCATGTCACTCTATACACATGTGACAAATAGTCACAAAGTACGTTTACTCAGATGTGAGGATACCATTTGTAAAGTGTGTGTAGTAGAGGTAGTGACTTGACTGCTAAGGTCACTAGGAAGTGATTGGGTTGGGAAGTGTGAAAGAACTAAGAATATGACTGTGATATGGAAGGAGGTAGGATTTTGAGTGTGACATGGAATTGGAAGCTGGCGGGGACAGGGAAGATGGCTAGGAAGGAAAAAGTGAGAAGGACTTTGAGAGGGACAGGGATCTAGAGAGTTCTAGGCAATAGGAACGTAATAAGATGGTGAGAGAGAGGGGTGTGTAAATTAAAATATGAAGGTGTGATAGAAATAGTAAGGGTCATAGGGACTGGGAGTGAAAGGGATTGAAAGGGTGGCAATGATGGGTAGGGTGACGGGTATTGAGTGGGCAAAGGTGATTTGGAGAGTGGCAGGGACAATGAAGGTACAAAAACAGCAAAGGTGTTTAGGATGGGGATGCTCTATGGCAGTGGTTCCAAACCTGTGGTCCGCAGACCACCAGGGGCCCGTGACACATTCCCAGGGGATCTGTAAGCCTGAGCCGGGAGGCAGGCACTTCTCCAGCTGGGGCCTCTGACAAACGTGTGTGTTTTTTTTATTTATTACTTTGTGCAGCAGTTTGAAAAGCACTGCAAAGTTCAGTGTACATCCCGCAGCTTTCGGGCAAAAATAAGTGTCAAGATATCTCTAGTGATTAATGTACTTGCTGGAGTAAGATGGGAGTTTTGTCTAGTGACTCAAAGGTAGCGCAGATGGTTAATATGCCTGCTGCAAAGAACGTGTTTCATGCAAAGGACATTATTTTATGTGCATAGCACAGTGGATTACTGCTTTTGTCACAGAGTCTTTTGTTACTGTGCAGTACATAGGGTACAATTGTAATCTAGCACAGTGAGCTATGAACTGCCATTAAAGAGCTGCATGCAAGCTGCATGGCACAAATTAGAAAGCAGTTTTTTCCCCAGTCTTTCATTTTCCTTATGTTGCTAAAAATGATTTGCTCGCATAGAAAAAACATTCTTATTATTAAGGTCAATGCTAAACACTCTGTTGTGTTCTGAATCATGAGTTTGTGCTTCTCCAGACCAAGCACTCTTAGAAAATGCCTACCAGTGTGGATGATATGTGACTCCTACACCTTGTAGTCCTTGTAAAGTGCTCCAACACCCTATACTGGTATGAGAGGTTCTTTAACACAAATGAATTACATGTGAGAGAGAGGCTATGGAGAGATGAGTGGCCCTTATGGTTTTACTTCCTTTCCCCACCACATATTTATGTGAAAAACCTTTCTCAGATCTTATGTACCTAAAAATTAAAAAGAAAAATCGCTTGAGAAATGTAGAATCTGGCCGAAGTATTCAACTTTCAACTTTCCTTAATAAAAACCAAACATCGAAAAGATTGTTGCCAAGATGCAGTGCCAACCTTCCCATTAAAATGTTTACATTTTTTAAAAATAATTATATCCTTAGCAATTCGAGTATTTGTCTGGTGTGTACTTGTTTGTGTATTTTTTGCGAATTGCTTTTTTAATGTTTGAAATTTAAATGATACAAATTGCTTGGGGGTCCCCGGCTTCCAGTAATGATTCAGCAGGGGTCCTCATGAGTCAAAAGCTCTGCTCTACAGTTGGTAAGGGTGACCAGGATGGGGAGTGTAACATGGGTGGAAAGGGTGACGGGCATTGAGATTGATGCAGGTACTGCCAGAGTGACGGATATGCAGGGTGACAGTGATGTGGAGTATTACAGGCATGGCGAGTGTGACAGGGGTGGTCAAGATTAGGATGGCAGGAGTGTCATTGCGACAGGAGTTTGGAGAGACTGGTATGGTAATAGAGACTGGTAAAGTGACAGGAACTACTGTAGCTCACTGTCCCCCAGTTCTCCACCCTTCACCTCCGCACCCACTTCAGCCCCTTTGACATCTGATGCCCTCTCCTGACATCTATAGTCGCCTTGCAAACCGCTCTTTGAAATTGTAAATTGTTTAATGTTTGCCAAGGTGTACACAATAGAAGACATGCTCTGCCCCTGTTGCGTGTGTCAAAAGCAGTGAAAAAAGATTTGCTCCGTATAGTGTGCATTGGCAAACAATTATATTTTAGTGTATTTTTTCTGTATTTATGAATAAAAAATAAATGGCGCAAATACATGTTCTTCACTTTTAAAATACAAGTGATTAAATTAAGTTTAATGCAAAATAGGTATTCTCCATTTCTTTTTACTAAAGAATACTTCGCCCAGCATCTGTGTGTGCATTTCATTAACAGAGCCAAGGAATACCTAGGCTAATTGCTTCAAATCATTTTACATCAATTGAAGATTTTATAAGCTTATGTCGCCTACATTATTGTGAAAATGTTGGTATCTGTTCACGTCACGTTTTCATTGGTGTTAAAATATGCATCAAATATCAGCTGAAACATCCCAATCAATCAATCAATCACAACATTTGTAAAGCGCACTATGTACCTGTTAGGGTTTCAAGGCGCTGATAAAGGGGGGGAGGCGGGTACTGGTCGAAGAGCCAGGTCTTAAGAAGTCTCCTGAAGGTGAGAAGGTCCTGGGTCTGTCGCAGGGAGGTCGGGAGGGTGTTCCAGGTCTTGGCGGCAAGGTAGGAGAAGGATCTGCCACTGGAGGTCTTGCGCTGGATGCGAGGTTGGCAGAGCGGAGTTGGCGGGTGGGGGCGTAGAAGTTGAGTCTGTAGTTCAGGTAGGCTGGTCCGGCGTTGTGGAGTGCCTTGTGAGCGTGGGTGAGGAGCTTGAAGGTGATCCTCTTGTCCACGGGGAGCCAGTGGAGGTCTCTCAGGTGGTGGGAGATGTGGCAGCGGCGGGGTATGTCAAGGACCAGTCGGGCGGAGGCGTTTTGGATGCGTTGGAGGCGTTGGATGTCTTTTTCTGGGATGCCTGTGTAGAGTGCGTTGCCGTAGTCTAGTCTGCTGCTGACGAGGGCCTGGGTCACCGTTCTTCTGGTTTCCGTCGGGATCCATTTGTAGATTCTACGGAGCATGCAGAGGGTGTTGGAGGAGGAAACTGCGTTGACCTGTTTGGACATGGTGAGGGCGGAGTCGAGGACGAAACCCAGGTTGCGTGCGTGATTGGCTGGCGTTGGCGGGGCTCCCAGCGAAGTGGGCCACCAGGAGTCGTCCCAGGCAGAGGGGGTGCGTCCGAGGATGAGGACCTCCGTCTTGTTGGAGTTCAATTTCAGGCGGCTGTGTCTCATCCACTCGGCGATGGACTTCATTCCCTCGTGGAGGTTGGCTTTGGCGGTGTGTGGGTCTTTGGTGAGGGAGAGGATGAGCTGGGTGTCGTCGGCGTAAGAGAGAATGTTGAGGTTGTGCTGACGGGCCAGTTGTGCGAGGGGGGCCATGTAGATGTTGAACAACGTTGGGCTCAGTGAGGAGCCTTGGGGTACGCCGCAGATGATGTTGGTGGCTTCGGAGCGGAAGGGTGGGAGGCGGACTCTCTGGGTTCTGCCGGAGAGGAATGAGGAGATCCAGTTGAGGGCTTTTTCTTGTATTCCGGCTTCGTGGAGGCGTGTTAATAGGGCGCGATGGCAGACCGTGTCGAAGGCTGCGGATAGGTCCAAGAGGATGAGGGCTGATGTTTTGCCGTTGTCCATTTGCTGTCTGATGTCATCTGTGGCGGCGAGGAGTGCTGTCTCGGTGTTGTGGTTGCGTCTGAAACCGGACTGGGAGGAGTCCAGGTTGGAGTTGTCCTCGAGGTGGCGGGTAAGCTGAGCGTTGACGATCTTCTCGGTGACCTTCGCCGGGAAAGGGAGCAGGGAGATCGGTCGGAGGTTTTTGAGGTCGTTGGGGTCTGCCTTGGGCTTCTTAAGGAGGGCGTGGATTTCGGCGTGCTTCCAGCTTTCCGGAAAAGTTGCGGTTTCGAAGGATAAGTTGATGACCTTTCGAAGTTGGGGGGCGATGGTAGAGTCGGCTTTGTTGTAAACGTGGTGGGGGCATGGGTCCGAAGGGGATCCTGAGTGGATGGAGTACATGATCCTGCGTGTTTCAGTGTCATCTACGTAGGTCCAGGTGGTCAGGCGGTTGGTGCAGGTGGAGTTTCCGGGGGTGGGGTCTGACGGAGGCGTGGTTTTGAGGCTGTCGTGGATGCGACATGCTTCCCTTGCGACTATGCAGCTTTTGTGTAACAGGGCTTCTTAGGTTATGATTATCGCTGACTAAAACAAATGTAGTTTAAGGTATAAACTCAAGAACAAAAACTAGCAAGCAACAGAATGAAAAGCAATCTGTGATGTATAGCAATACGTTAAAAGTTCATTCATCTAGTCATACTCTCTCCTCATGCCTTTATTTATCATAGTGAATACTTTTACTTTGTGTGACATCTGATTTACTTTCAATATTGCCACACAGAAGTGAAAGCTAAGAGTGAACATCTAGGTTGGAGGTTGTGAGGGAACTGTTTGGTGATTTCTGGGCCATGCAGAGAAGTTGATGGCCCTTATAACAAGCATTGGCAAAACCATTAGGCCTCGCCTCTGCAAGAGCTATTGGTTTAGCCTATTTTAGCTGTGTTGTAAAGTAGTGTGGTTGTTAAGGACAAGAGAGTTCTAGCAGTAGGGTGCTGCTAATGCGGCAGTCTGTGCTGGGTGCTGGTTACCCAAACATTACAGCAGATACTCCTCCAATCCAAAAGAAAAACACACGAACTCCAGAGTGCAGGGTGCAGTTGGCAGTTTTATTACAGTCGCTTCACCAACGCGGTTTGGCCGTAGCCTTGTTCACAGTAAGTGGTCAAAGTTAACCCCTTGACAGCCAAGGACATTACAGTTACGTCCTTGGCTATGGCGCTGAGGCACCAAGGACGTAATCGTTATGTCCTGGTACTGGCTCATGGGGGAGCGCGCTCCCTCTATGAGCCTCACCTCAGTGCCCCCACTGCAGGGATGGAAAGGGATTCACTTCCCATTCCACCCCCACCCCTCCTCCTCCCCACCTCCATGGCATCTGATGACGTCAGAGCGCAATCGCGTGCTGACCTCATCTGAGGCCTGCCCCTCCTCGCTGGAAGCAGCTTCCAACGTGGATCGGAAGAGAAATGCCTTTGCATTTCTCCTCTTATCACTGGAGGGGCCGACAAAGGCATGAAAGGAGAGGAAAGGCCTTTCCTCTCCTGTCATGTCTCTCACAGCATTTCTGGCCACTAGACACCAGGGAATTTCTTTTTTTTGTAATTGTCATGAGAGGAGCGGCCCCTTGGGCAATGTCTTCTCCCCATGGGGCCAAATAATTTTTAGGCCATTTCTACCCCCCCACCCCCCCCACCCCCCTCCCCGGGGGAAGATCGGCCTAATGTAATTTGGGCGATCTGGCCCGGGGGGGGGGACAGGGGGGGCAAAAACACCCTAGACACCAGGGATACATTTTTATTCTTTATTTGTATTTTTTATATGCGGGGAGCGACCCCTTATGCAAGGGTCACTCCCTGGGGGGCAAAATTAATTTTAGGCCATTTCTGCCCCCCTTTTATTAGACCGATGCCCCCAAAGGGGGCAGAAACCACTAGGCACCGGGGATTTTTTTTGCGCCAATTTCACACAAGGGGAGTGACCTCTTAGGCAGGGGTCGCTCCCCTGGGGTGGGGGCAAATTTATTTTAGGCCATTTCTGCTCCCCTTGGGGGCAGATAAACCTATTAATAAGACGTCGATCTGCCCCCGGGGGGGCAGAAACCATTTAGGCACCAGGGATTGGTTTGTGTGTATGTGTGTGTTTTGTTTTGAGGGCAACCCCCTGGGCAAGGGTCACTCCCCTATGGGGGCACATTACTGCTTGCCATATCTGCCACCCTTGGTGGCATATCAGCCTATTTTTGGAAGGCAGAAAGCCCTCCAGAGACCAGGGAAGATTTCTTTCAAAATAAGAGGGTAGGGGTATGGCCATACCCCCACCCAAATAAATGGGGCCAAAATTGTGCTGCCCACCAGTGGGCAGATGGGTCATTTACCCCCGATCCACACCCCGGGGGTCAGAAAGTCTACTAGATTCCAGGGAATTAAAAAAAACACAAAATAGTGGGGTGTGGGCTACCAATCAGTATGCGCCTGGTTACGCCCCCACGCCAACCCCAACTGAAGGGGTTAACAGTCTTTCAACTCTCCCCGCACACTAAAACATCTTATCCCGCGGCAAGCAAGAGGACATTTGATTATTTTGGGTTTTGGTTTTACATTTGGGCCTTGAGAGCTTGGCTAACTTTCAAAATCGTCCCACTTGGAATGGTGAGGGCTGCACTTTTTGGACTTTGGGATGCTGCCATGTAGAAAAATCCACAGGACTTAGACATATTTGAAAACTAAACATCTGGGTGAATCGAGGGTGGTGTGCTTCACATGCACCCCGCACCATTTTCTTACCCTCAATGCCCTGCAAACTTTCAACTTTGCAGGAAATCACACATTTGTTTCCACATTTTTGTGATGGAACCTTCCGGAATCTGCAGGAATCCACAAAATTCCTACCACCCAGCAGTGTCTCATCTATGCTGATAAGAATTCTGCTGCGCTTATCAGCTTAAAAATGTTTTTTTTCAAACTGCCCTTTTGCGCTTTGGTTCTTCCTCAATTTCGACATGTTTTTGGCTCTTCCCTATCACAGACACTTGGCCCACCTACACAAGTGAGGTATCATTTTTACTGGGTGACTGTGGAGAACGTTGGGTGGTAGGGAATTTGTCCCGGTGCGGTGATCCCACACAGAAATGTGGGAAAAATGTGATTTTTTTTTTAGCTAATCTTGAGGTTTGCTGAGGATTCTGGCTAAGAAAACATTAGGGCCTTCATGCAAGTCACACCTCCCCGGACTCCCTCGGGTGTCTAGTTTTCAGAAATGTCTGGGTTTGGTAGGATTCTCTAGAAGGCTGCTGAGCCCAGGACCAAAAACGCAGGTGACCCCCCCCCGCAAAAACAGGTAGTTTTGTATTTGATAATTTTGATGTGTCCACTTTGTGTTTTGGCGCATTTCCTTTCGCGGGCTCTAAGCCTAACCACTCAAATGAGGTACCATTTTTATAGGGAGACTTGGGGAATGCTGGGTGGAAGGACATTTGTGGCTCCTCTCAGATTCCAGAACTTTCTGTCACCGAAATGTGAGGAACAATAGTTGTTTTTTGGGCCAAATTTTGAGGTCTATAAAGGATTCTTGGCAACAGAACCTGGTGAAAGCCCCACAAGTCACCCCATCTTGGATTCCCCTCGGTGTCTAGTTTTAAAAAATGCGCAGGTTTGGTAGGTTTCCCTAATGCCGGCTGAGCTAGAGGCTAAACTCTACAGCTAGGCACTTTGCAAAAAACACATCAGATTTCAATGTAAAATTGTGATGTGTCCATGTTGCGTTTCCTGTAGCGAGCATTAGGCCTACCCATGCAAGTGAGGCACCATTTGTATCGAGAGGCTTGGGGGAACACAGAATAGCAAAAGAAGTGTTATTGCCCTTTGTCTTTCTCTACATTTTTTCCTTCCAAATGTAAGACAGGGTGTAAAAAAGACGTCTATTTGAGAAATGCCCTGTAATTCACATGCTAGTTTGCGCTCCCCGAAATTCAGAGATGTGCAAATAACCACTGCTTCTCAACACCTTATCTCGTGCCCATTCTGGAAATACAAAGGTTTTCTTGATACCTACTTTTCACCCTTTATATTTCAGCAAATTAATTTCTGTATACCCGTATAGAATAAAAACCCATTGCAAGGTGCAGCTTATTTATTGGCTCTGCGTACCTAGGGTTCTTGATGAACCTACAAGCCACATATATCCCCGCAAACAGAAGAGTCCAGCAGATATAACAGTATATTGCTTTCAAAAATCTGACACCACAGGAAAAAGTTACAGAGTAAAACGTGGAGAAAAATGGCTGTTTTTTTCAGCTCAATTTCAATATTCTTTTTATTTCAGCTGTTATTTTCTGTAGGAAACCCTTGTAGGATCTACACAAGTTACCACTTGCTGAATTCAGAATTTTGTCTACTTTACAGAAATGTTTCGCTTTCTGGGTTCCATTATTGGTTTCATACCAATTTGTGTCACTAACTGGAAGGAGACAGAATGCACAAAAATAGTAAAAATGGGGTATGTCCCAGTAAAATGCCAAAATTGAGTTGAAAAAAATGTGGTTTTCTGATTCAAGTTTGCCTGTTCCTGAAAGCTGAGCAGATGGCGATTTTAGCACCACAAACCCTTTGTTGATGCCATTTTCAGGGAAAAAACCACAAGCCGTCTTCTGCAGCCCTTTTTTCCCATTTAAAAAAAAAAAACAAAAAAACTTTTTGCTGTATTCTGGCTAATTTGTTGGTCTCCTTCAGGGGAACCCACAAAGTCTGGGTACCCATAGAATACATAGGATGTTGGGGAAAAAAGGACACAAATTTGGCCTGGGTAGCTTATATGGACAAAAAGTTAGGAGGGCCTAAGCGCGAACTGCCCCAAACAGACAAAAAAAGGCTTGGCACCTGAGGGGGGAAAGGCCTGTCAGTGAAGGGGTTAAAGCAGACATTTTAAAAGTGCTCAAACAGTGAAAATAAACAAAGGACTTGTGTTTTGCACAAACTAACATGTACCATCTTGAAGTTCCAATGTAACAGCGGACAGACTATTTCAAAAGCATATTCCATAATAATTTTACAATAAAAACCAATCCAATTGCTAAATAAATAGTAAGTTTGCAAAATAAATCCATAAGCAATTGAAACCATTCACCAGTGTAACGTCATAACTGACAACCTCTATAAAAGTATTAGTATGGTACACACATGATCGCCATAATGTAGTATAACTGGTACTCCACTGTGTATACTTAAATGGCTGAGGTTGTAATGGAAGTTAGAACTAAGATGGCATATTTGAAATATATTGAAACTTCCTCACAGTAAGGGTGGCGGAATCACTGCATAAAACATCCAATATGATTAGTGATTACATATTTTAAAGTGTCATTTGAATGGTACATATAAATGAAGTGGCTTATGTATGCTACAAAGAAATGGATCACATGTTGGCCAGACTCACATTACCGGTAGCCTGAATTGGTCAATCAACACTGACCAAGCTTCATATACATACATATGAGTGAAAAACACCACCCATAATTGTAACTATGCTGGGGGTTTCGTAAAGTAAGAAAGGAAATGTTTGTTACCGTAATCTGTCATTTGGAACCATGGATGGTGACAATGGAAATAAGTGTTACAGTAGACCACCATATTTATGGAAGCATGGTTGACAGTATAGGAATGGCTAATGGTATCTCCATGGTGTGCAATCTTGAGTACGAATATATATATAATGTTATACTACACTCCACTATTGTATATCCCACAAATGTGGGCAAAACATAGTGAGACACTGCATTACCAATGGAGCAAACAAAGTAAATCAAAAACTCTGGGGTGTGTAGAAATGCAAGTAAAGGCAATACATATTTGCAGACAAATACTGATTATTCTTCATATGTATTCCCACAAATGCAAAATGAATACGCAGGCCAAAATTTGGCAAAGAAACTCAAGTTCCGTATGGATCATGTCTCAATCACACTGCGCTACCTTATTGTGCATATCAACTATACTTCTTGGCGATTTAAGAGACAATGGTACCTAAATAAAAAATCATAAGATAAACACAACAGTAGATTAAAACTTTAACCTCTAAAAACAAACATCATATCAATATTCAAGCAAAAAAAGGGGAGGTAAACAAAAGAGAATAAAATGGAGCGAGAAGAAAAAGGAGTAGCAGGAAAAATCTGCATATCATAAACAGTTGTCATAAACAGACTAAATGACATTTAATCCAAATGCACTGATAACTCTTTACTAGAGTTGAGACCTCGGGTGCCTAGGGCATCAAAATCAATGATATAGCTGGACTCCAAAATACGCTATTTTTGTTCTCTATCCCCTCCTCTGATATTTAGTCCTACATTACCAAACACTGCAAACTTTAAAAGTTTGGCATTACACTCATGAAACTCAGCAAAGTGTCTAACTACTGGATGTTGATTGTTTTTGTTTCTAGTGACCCTCATGTGTTCCAAGATTCTCATTTTAGCTTTGTGGATGGTACTGACCACATATAGTTTGTTACAGCGGAATATTAGACAATATATATAGTATTCTGTATTGCATTTATACATTCCAGTGATGTAATGGTATCTATTTTAGTAGAAATATACAACTTGCTACAATTGTTACTTCATACAGAAGCTTTACACTTCATGCAGCAGAAAAAACCCTTATAGTCTGGTCCCTGCTGCTGTTGATGTGAGAAGTAACTGAGTTAACACTAAGATTATCTACTAATGAGGAGCTTTTGCGAAAGTGATTTCTGGAGTACTGTGAACAAGTTTGGTAATGTGATCATCTGCCTTGAGTATTTCCCAGTATTTGCTGAACACCTTACAAATTTGAGATATCTGTTGGGAAAATGCAGTGATAAACTGAACAGTACCTTCATTTTCTGAAGGCAAACTATAGACAAAGTACTTGTGTTCTGCCCATAGAATCCACCTGGTCAATGGCCTATCGAATGATCTTCTCACTATATCCTCTTTCCCTGAATCTGTCATGCATGACCTGTTTCTCCCGTTCTAATCCAGATACAGTGCTACAAATTATTGTGGCTTTGAGTAATTCACCCTAAAGGATGCTGCATACCAGGTGTTTGAGATGTACACTAGTGGCAAGCAAAAGGATATTGCCTGCAGTTTGTTTACAATGTAGTCTGGTATTGATTTTAGCTTTGTCTACAAAAACCTCTATGCCCAGGAATTCAGTTCTGTGGCTATCAACTTTACTTGTAAATTGCAAGTTAAAAGGGTTGAGATTGAGTTTCCTAATGAAGTCCTCAGCAGAGGCAACATCCCCTTTCCAAATAATGAAAATATCATCTATAAACCGTGTCCATACACGTTCATGCTCCTCAAAGGCTAGGATGCTGCTGGACACATGCTCCTCCCACCAGCCCATGAAAAGATTTGCATAGCTGGGGGCATAGCAAATGCCCATCACCGTCTCCTGAACTTCTCTATACAGCCTATTGTCAAAGAGGAAGTAGTTATTAGTGAGACAGAAATAGCTCATGTCAATGAGCATTTCAGAGTATAATAAAAGGGAAAGGGCTCTGGCCCTGAAGAAATGTCTTACTGCTTTGATGCCCAGCTCGTGGTGTATGCTAGTACAGAGACTGGCTACATCCAATGCTATCATGAGATAATCATCCTCCCAAAGCAGATCATCAATTATGGTGAGGAAGTGGGTGGTGTCTCTCAAATAAGCATATAAAGAGGTTACAAAAGGTCTCAAGGAATGGTCAATAAATCTTGGTGTTCTCAGTGAGACAACCTATTGCTGAAACTATTGGTCTGCCTGGAGGATAATTTGGATCTTTGTGAAGCTTGGGAAGAAGGTACATGACAGGAGTCCTAGGATGATCACTTCTCTGAAATAGATATTCTTCCCGCTCCAGAAGTCCACAATCTCTCCATTCTGTTAACATTTCTCCATACCTTTTATTGGTGCACAGAATTGCCTGAAAATTAAATGGTTCATAGCAAACAGAATCATTCATTTGTCTTAGACTTTCTGTAAGATATTTATCTTTGGACCACACAACCACATTCCACCCACCCCCACTTCGTCAGATTCCCTAATGACAATTGCAAGGTCATTTTTTTATAGCTTAGTCAGAGCCCCACGTTGATTTGAAGTGAGAGTATTGTTTTGCTTCACTAATGATCGAGCTGAAACCCTCATGCACTGACAAAAATCTCTGGAATGCGCTTCTTAGTCTAAAGAAGACATTTATTATTTCACTTTGCAAGGTTCATAAAAGGAGAGATTAGCATGCTGAAAGTACACGTATGAAAATGGTCACAGCAATGAAATGAAAACATGTACAAATGATTCTCCACTGCAATATACACAGCAAATATATGTATCTATATTATAATGCAAAGCAAATAATGAATTAAAAAGTATGCATCACCATGAGGAAGGGCACACTTGCTTTATCTCCCTCCTATCAGCATCAGATCACCAGATCCCAGAATCGATCGAGGAGAGAGAGAGATCAATTATACTCATGGAAAGGATGACACACCTCAGCGTCCTGGGCATGTCTGAGATCTGAATCACTCTCGGTACCCAGTCCATCTGGTCTCGGCTTCTTATACTTTGAACGAACAAGAGAGGAAAATTCTAGAACCTCCCTCTCACTGCAGAAGTTTATTATTCAAAAAATGCTGATTACTTTAGGCCAGCTTTGAAGCAAACACATTGGGACTCGCCACAATCCCAAGGTGCCCCTTCAAAACAAGGCCGTTCCCTGCTGTCTTAGTACATTCTTTTCAGTCTAAGCCCTTGGTGGGAAAGAACACAAAAAATAAAAACATGAGCACATTATACAATGTGGAAAACTTCTTGCAGCTTTTAACGTGGTGGTGGCTAATGCTAAAATAAAGTCAATAGCCATTATGAATCTGGTGGTCACTAATGTGATGGTGTACTGCTAGGCTAAGTGCAACGTGGAGTCAGTGGTCAAAACATACATATCATTACACGTATAGAAACCTGTTTTACATTCTTTGAATCTTAGCTTTTATAATTCATTCAATACCCCTTTCTTAAACACTTCAAGCATTTCACAATGTACCTTTGACATAAATATGGACTTAGGTGTGAAGTGACTAGCATAATTAAGACCAACATCAATACCACAATCCACCAAATTTAGTATTGGATCCTCATGACCCACGCTTGATCACTCCAACATAGTTATAGTATGCAGTGTTTCAGTGTCACTAATGCACAAATTGCTGAGGATGGGTGTCTCATTAGATTGTAGGTCAGACTGTACTTGTATGGAGAACCATTTTTTCAATTTGGGTTTACACATAAAGAGAAATAGATCTATCATAGTTTGTGCAAAGTTAATTTTGGCAGTAGAACAAAAAGATAACCCCAACAACAACAATTCTATTTGTTCTTTAGAAAGCACACATTCTGAGAGATTTACTATGTTCATTAGGTTGACTGTTTGCCACTTGTTCTTGTTCCCAAGGGCAAATTTACATTTTCTTGCTCTTATCGTGACCTAATTGTTCCTCTGGCTCCTCCGTGTTTCCCTCTGCCCCTTCTTCTACGTTGATTTGGTTCTCCATATTTCTCTGTCCTCCTTTAGTTTACTAGTTGGTACAGCTTTAAAAAATGCATCCTCTGATTGATTTCTACTTTTGTGTTGTGTGTTGTGATATTCTTGGATGCTTCTGATACGTTACTATCAGAAGCATCACTTTCTTGTTGCTCTGAGTTCAGCTGTATTTCTCCATTATCTGATGATGGGTCACTGTTGGTTTTATCATCAAGATGATCAAAGATTCTTCCTGACTGTTAGTCCTTGGAGTCCCTTATGAACTTTCTTTGCTTTTTATTAGTAATCTCATTTTCAGTTTTAGCTTGAAAGTCATGCATATTATTCAAAAATCCCTCTAAATCGTCTTTGGGCATTAATTTGACGATTTCTTGCATTAATCTGTCAATATCCTCCAGTATTTTAGCACGATTGTTAAGCACATATTTAACTAAAATGTACATCATTGTGATTGAACAACTCTTTGAGTTGTCTGCCCATTCCTGCAGCATGTCTGGATCTGAATCCTCAAATGTTGGGGCTCCAAAAATCCTTGTGGTTGTGCAGCATGTCTAAAATGTTAGTATAATTCAGCCTGTATTGTTGCATCATTTATTAAGGCAGGAGGGGGTGTGTGAGGTCAGAAGTAACTTGGAAAATGGATAGGAAGACGTACTATGGCTAACAAGTGCAGGAAAAGTAGTATGATATAGCCAGTAGTGGCTGCATTTATTTTGTCAGGTGGTGGATGGCAACATAGACAAAGGGTGGGATAATGGGAGGGAATAAGCAACCTGGACAATTAGGAGGATGATATAAAGAAAATAAATACCATGTTCAGTGAATTATGTTTTTCAATTAGAAGGTAACAATATCAAAATTGAAGCAAATGCATTTTAATTAACCCGTTAAGGCAGAAGGAAGAGTAGGAGGTACGAATGAGAATGGAAAGCTATATGATATTGACCCAGAAACATTTATCTTCCCAGAATCCTGATTAGAAAAAGTCACAGTGGCCATCTAAAACAATATCTGAAAAAGTGTGTTGTATTTGATATAGTATAGATCTAGCATAGAACAAGCATCAGTAATTCATGCTTCCCTTACACACAAAATGGGTGCAACATATGTAGCACAAGCAGTAGTTCAGGTTTCCCTCACACAAACACATGAAGTGTAGATCAGTGCACAAGGTTCCCACACACACAGAACTGTACTAGCACAGGCAGGTGCAACACAATATACCCTCCCACAACAGACCAAGAATATCAAAGTTTGCAGTTGGAAGGCAAGCATCCCTCATACACCTAGAACAAAGAGTGTTAGCCCTAGGAGTAGCACTGCAAGCTCTCCTAATAAATTAACAAACAAGCACAGTATCTATTTAGGCTTCACTTAAATGCACAACATGACAATGGAATGATGTTGAAAGTGTCGAAATGCATTCTATGTTATCATCAGTTCAAATCAAATTCCAAGTCAGTTCTAAATCCAATATCTCAAAAAGTGAACATTCACTGTGCGTTAAACCCACAGAATTCTGCATTCTGGCCACAATAAGCTGCTATCTGCGTTCATAATTAGTTGTATTTTGTCTGCAGATAGGGCATTGAGAATGGTGTTGTCCTGTGTCTGGACTTGGCAATTTGGACCAGGCTGAATGGAAGCTAAAGATAGGCTGCTGTAAATTTAACACATAAGGGCTGTTAAACACAAACTGATAGAAAGGGAAGACTGTTGCAGGCCACATACATGCTTTTATTACACAACTCAAGTAGTTTGTTCTTTCAAGATGTTGTACCTGAGCTGACCTGACCTGACCTACCCTTACATCTGCTGGCTAGCTGTCTGTAGAGAGGGCAACGAGAATGGTGGTGGTGGCCCGTGGCAGTGTTTACAGAGGGTCCGGTTGCAGGGGCGGCTCCTTCACAATGGCGAAGGAGCGTCGCCCCCCCTGGCTAAGCCAGCAGCTGAAAAAATAAAACAATATTTCACAATTGTTTTATTTTTTTCAGCTGGTGGCTCAGCTGAGCCAGTGTGTGAGGAGAGGGTCAGCCAGGCCATGGGAGGGGGAGAGGAGGAGTTGAATCCGTGCACTTAAGTATGCATGTGTGTTTTTGGCCAGCGGTCTTAGGCTGGAGAAACTGCACAGGCTCTCACACAGTGTCTGAGTGGCAGAACAAGCTGCTCGGACCAATCCTGGCACTGCTCTTATGCTAGGTTTAACATGAGAGCACCAAGATTTCAATGAGGAGCCTGTGCTGGTGTCCCCGGAATTTCTGGGACACCAGAGAGAGGAGCAATGTGGCAGGCAAGCAAGGTAAGTTTTTTTTTTCACCTCATATTATTTCTCCCGTCCCTGTTCCCCCCGCCCACCCCTTCCCTTTAGATTTGAGGCGGCCGCCGCTGTCTGTTTGCCTGCCTTTCTGAATCAGCCTCATGTTGACGTGCATCCACTTTGTTTTTGTTTTTAATTCTTTACCTTTCCAAGAAGAAAGTTACATTTGCACAAAACCACACTCTAAACAATAAACAACCAGGTAGCAAATTGCAGCTGCAATCAACTAAAAAAATGTGTGTACTTGAGCCCGTACATGGCATGTGAACGCTAAGGTTCTGTAAGACGAAGTGGCTGTGAATGACCTCCATAAGGTATTAGCTCCATTTCTAGAGGAAAACAAAGCTTCTGCCTACTCACCCATTACGCTCTGGGAGACGCTGAAGTGTTTCTTCAGACGCCAAGTATCAAGTCACAGGGCTAGGAAAATGCAAAATAATAAAATCTCCTTGGACAAACAGGCTGCTGAAGTTAAAGCTAAAGAAACTCTATATAGATATTCTAATGACCCATTTGCCATGGCTGCACTTAAATGTATTAATATGAATATTACACCATTATCAGTAAACACACACACTTTAGGGTGCATGACCAGAAAGGCAAGAAACTATTATAAGGCAAGTAGGTCCCTAGCAGCATATCTGTACTTAAAAAGTCACTCTGCTATGATCTAGAGAATTAAAGGCCACCAATGTAGATTAAGGACAACAGCAAGGATATTCTCAAGGCCTTCTAGAGAGTCTATGCTGAACTGTAAATCCCTACTGTAACCATTTCTAAAGAGGGACCCTTACATTTCCTTTAGAGTCTCCCAATGAAATTGATATCTGCAGCTGAACAGATTACACTGCATAGAACTATTGAGAGATTTGAGGTTATGTTAGCAATAAAGACTATTCCAAATGGTAAAGCCAAAGGCCCGGACGGTCTCCCCATCAACTTTTACAAAACCTTCGCTCCCACAATTATGGACCCTCTAAAGACCACCCTAAGTCATTTTGCCTCCTCAGGTAAAGTGTCTGGTACCATTTCCGAAGCCCATCTCGAGGTTACACCAAAAGAAGGGAAAGATGATTCTGACCCTTTAGTTATTAATTATAGAAGCAAGAATGCATGCTAAAATCTTGGCCACATGGTTTGCCCCCTGACTTGCTCCCCTGATCAAAAAAAATTAACTGTTTCTCAACTATTGATAAAATTATCTCTGACTTTCTTTGCGGCAAGAAAAGGGCTAGAGTAAGTGTTAAACAACTATGGGTTAGCTCCAAGGATGGTGGATGGAGCTTTCTGAATTTTTTCAATTACCAAACAGCATTCCTAGCAGCTCAAGGTAGTTTGAAGTAGAGGCCATCAAATAACCTGTGTGACTCAACATTGAAGGAAATGTCAGCCATCCATTCTAGCAAGCCAGTTACATTCTAGCAAGATTCTTAGAGACATGATTTCAGCTTTAATTATTAGTCAACAAGGCCATATCATCTAATATACATACATCCTTTTCCATATCACTGTGAAATAATAAGAGCCTGCAGATTACCGGTTCCCCAATCATTGTCCCAAACTGGGCTAGTAGGGGTATCTCTTTAGTAGCAGATCTTTTTGCAGATTCTGAAGAGTTATCCTTTGTGGCTCTTCAAGCAAAACATGGACTCTCCAATTTAGGCTTCTACAGTTTGTTGCAAATCAAAGTGAAACTTTCCAAAGTGGTCCACTTTAAAAAAAAAAAACTCTTTTCCCCACCATTTTACTCATCCAAACAGGGGGCCACGTAGCATCTATGATTTACAAAGTGTTACATAAACCCCCCCCCCCCCAATGAAAGCTCGTCCTGCAAACCAAGTGATCTTGCCCAAACCACCTATTGAGCTCCAAGACCTTGCCCTACTTGATTTGCTGATCACTATTGCTCTTCTTGTCCTGATAGACTGGAGATTCTTTAACAGTATCTCTTACCATATGTGGTGGGCATGGTATACTTATCTTAGGAGCACACTTATAGCCCAATCACATGGCAGTGACAACCCAGTTAAGCTGCAACACATATTGGAAACATTAGACACCTTCATTCACATTCTTTACCACCCTCAAAGGTACCCTTCTGACCTTCTACCCCTCATCTTCTGTGTTGATTCTGTCAGACCACCCACAAATTCGCATGGCTTATCCTGTTGCGTAAGTTACAACTTTGGTGTAACTCTATAAGGGGTCCCCTCCCACTCACTGGAGATATTCGTGAACATAGTTCATTACACAAGTGCTGAGTGGAAAGGACAAGTCATTGTAGCTGTGTAAGGCACTATTCAATTTGTAATTGACATAGAAGTACTGCTTTTGGGTTGCTAACAATCCCATGAAAGAATCAGGGGCACTTTGGAAACAGCAGCAAACTCATTTGTTTATTTACACTACCATATATACCATACTTAGAAGAATGAAATGATTTTATGCTAAAAGTATTTATCTGATAAACACTTCTTGTTGCAGATTCCTTACATTTGAAATTCCCTCAGGCATCAGACTGGATCCGGAGATTTTTCTTCAAGCAGTACCCTTGCACGCCGTCAGGTGGTGTCGGTCGACTCCGCTTTCGACGTTGGCATTGTGGTCACTGTGATGGCGTTGGGGTCATACATAGGCACGGTGAGGTCAGTTATTTTTTTTCCACGCCACGCGCTGATCCAGAGAGAGCTACCCATGTCTTTTTCTTACCACTTTCAACACTTTTTTCATGTTTTTTGGTGACTTTTGGTGCGTCGAGGATGTCCCCGAAGACCGAGTTCAAGCCATGCAAATACTGTCACTGCATGATGTTGGTGACTGATCCACTCCAGGTCTGTTTATGGTGTTTGGGGCGTGACCACAACCCGAAGTCGTGCTCCGAGTGCCAGGCCATGAATGCAAAGGCTTTGAGGGAGCTCTCCCTAAAGCTCATGGCAGCCCAGTGCTGAACTTCGCATCGCTCCCGGTCTCGCTCCAGAGGAAGGTGTTGAGACCGCTCGTGGAGCCACCACCACTGGTCTTCTTCCATGTCTTTGGATCATTCGGGTAAGAAGAAGTGAAAGAAGGCTAAGCTTCTTCAACTTCACCCCATTGCTCAGCCTCCGATTGCAGAGCCTACTTTCTGGGAGCCAGAGCGATCCTTGCCCAACTCAAGCAATTCTATGAGCCCATGTGTCTAATATTTGGGCAGTCCAATCCCCATGTAGTACTGTCTGAGTCTGGGGGTTTGGCTGGGGGCCCTTCGGGTTCCACGCTGGCGGCTTCAGCCTCGGCCTCCGAGGGCCCCTCCGGATCCGCTAGCGGGTTTGTGCCAACGCCGGTCATACCGTTGCGACCTTCCCCGGCACCGGCTAAGTCATTGATGCTCTCGACGGTTGGGCCCACGATCAATGTCGACCCATTCCTAATTCCCAACGACCCGGAGCCATAACGGCATTGGCCGACACTGCTTTCGACTTTTCTGGGGCCCTTCACCCAGGTCAGATTTGGACCCTTTTTCCTATGGGTACGAATATGAGGAGGGATTGGAAGGGTCTCTGGACGTTTATGAATACCAGCTGGATGACCTTAACATAGACTGGGCACAGGAATTGGGCGAGGCCAGTGGTCTGGATACTTCTCCAGATGCTGGCATGCTTTCTCTTCCTACGTGGCTATGGCGGACGGAGCCTCAATAGTGTTCAGTAGGGCGGCTGAGGCCGTTGGCCTTTAACTACCCCCTATAGTGGTCAGGACTAATCTCCTTACAGAGGTGCTTCAGCCTCGGGCTTCCACTTCGGAGCCTCTACTCTCGTTCAATGATGCCCTCACTGATGTCCTTCTTGGTACTCAGTCCCCAGACCAAGCACAGGCGCTCCTGTGAACTGAACAGTTACTTGCCACCATCGGCCTGGCCTGGACACCAAACAACCCAAATTTCCTGTCCCAACACCCCACGCCTGAAAGTCTGGTGATTCAGGCCTCCTCTTCCAGCGCATTTCCCTCCGCTCCCCCGGATAGGGAATCAAAGAGACTGGACCAACTGACCAACTTGGGAAGAAGACGTTTTCTTCCTCCAGTCTGGCGTTGCGGTCAGTGAACACTGCATGCCCTTTTGGGCCACTATACCCACTCTTTGTGGGATACAGTCAAGCAGGTCTTGCCGCAGGTCCCGGAGGAGGCCTGGGCTTTCACGTCCCAAGCTGAAAGGGAAAGACGCGGCGAAGTTCACTCTTCGCTGTGGGCTGGATACGACTGACTGAGTAGATTGGTTGTGTCGACAGTGGCCTTGAGGTACCACTCCTGGTTGAGGACATCTGGTTTTTCGGGGGATGTTCAACAAACCCTTATGGACATGCCCTCTGTTGGCACCTGTCTCTTCGGAGATGAGGCAGACTCGTTGCTTGAGAGGTTCTAGGAGTCCCAGGCTACGGCTTGGTCCCTTGGCCTTTTGATGGCCCCTCACCCTCAACACTTTGCCTTTCGCCCCTTTCGTGGCCACGGAAGGGGCTCCCTGTTGCTTGTGGGACAGGGAGCCAGTGGTCTGCCCAGTCCACCCCCACCCCTGCTGCAGTCTCCAAGCCTTCCTAGTCCATGTCCCCATCTCAGACCAGTTGGAGGCAGGATTCGTCATCACCTGCCCCACTGGGAATCGATCACAAGGGACAGATGGGTTTTGCAGATCATCTACTCCCTCCCCTTGGAGACTGCCCCTCCAGCCTTGCCTCTATTCTTCGGCCGCTTACTGGATGATCATCTGGCATTTCTTCGTGGGGAAGTTGCAGCTCTCTTGGCCAAGGGAGCCATAGCGATGGTCCCTGCACCAGAAGTAGGTTGTGGTTGTTATTCCTGCTACTTTCTGGTGCCCAAAAAGGACAAGGGCTTACGTCCTATCCTAGACCTTTGGGCCCTCAATCTCTCCTTCAGGAAGGAGAAGTTCAAAATGCTCACACTGGCTCAAGTCCTGTCTGCCCTGGACTCAGGAGACTGGATGGTTGCGTTGGACTTGCAGGCTGCTTACTTCCATATACCCATCTTGCCTGTCCACAGACGCTACTTGCGATTTGTGATAGGTCACGAGCATTTTCAATTTACAGTGCTTACCTTCGGCCTTACCACCGCCCCTCGGGTGTTCACAAAAGTGATAGCGGTGGTTGCAGCTAATTGTGCAGGCTAGGGGTTTCAGTCTTTCCCTACCTTGAGGACTGGCTGTTGAAGGCAGACACACCCCAGAAAGTCAACAAACAAAGCGGGTGTTATACAAATAAGGAGTGGCGCTCACAAATACCCCACCCAAGTCACAATCTCCAAATTGTTCAATTACGGTGCTCCTGGAGGGGAAGAAAACACACCACTCCCGCAAAATTTCCACACGGAAAATGAAACAGAATAATGTCCAAGGCACACGTATATGTTAAATAATTGCAGTCCACAGGTCCATAGATGAAAAGTTATTGTGTGTTTAATGTAGCTTCCTTCTCCAAACACATCCAAAGCAGCCAACACGTGTTTCGTCACGTGACCAATCCTCGCATTGGACTTCATCAAGGCTGCAATTGATAAATAAAATTGCCTATATAATATCAAACAACAAATAATCAATGAACATAAAATATACAATGATAATACCCAATGCTCACACAGTAGTGCTCATGATCCACTGTTCATTCAAAAGTGCCACAAATGTGAAGAAAAAAAATGGTGGGTAATGCAACCATTAATGATACCAAGTGATGTTTACAGGCAAAAAAACAGTAATCCAGATTATTGTTCACGTGCTGAATCTGAAACAATGGCACCCCCTACACCCAAATGCTACAAATCTTCTATGTGTGAAGTTAAGCCAAATACAGACAAAAATTCAACCTTGTAAACTTGCCTCCACTGATTGAGTCAGTTTGAATAACACCCGTGTTGCCAAAATTTCCAAAAGAATCAGTTCACCAAACTCTTGTAAAACTATCTGGTACATGGTCATTGGAAGTCCAGTAATTACCTAAAGTCCACACCAAAATTCAAATAGATAAGAGCTACGTTACAATCTAAAGAAATAAAACTCAAAGAAAATATTTGTACATTTAGATAAATTGCAGGAATAAGGCAAGGCATCAAAATATTTGCCAATGCACCAATTCTTAGTTAAAGAAAATACCACGGAAACAATTGGCAATAATATAATATCCAAAATAAGGAAAACATGTAGAGCAAGACACCCTACCAATAGCCCGACATTCAATAAAACATTTCATTTAGACCAATAATAGAACTGTAACGAATATCTGAATTGTATTGATAATATAAGTAACTAACAAAACAGTATATCAGAAAATCTAATCAGCTCCATTGAAAACAAATACTCGCATAATAACCAAAAATCAAAACAGAGTATAATAACTCACTTACCCCCAAAGCCGATATCAATATATCACATCCGAAAATTTAACAGCATGTACGCTACAATATCCATTAAACCGCACTCACCCCCCACTTATACGTGAGGAGGTGGCAAGCTAGAAAGCGGACTACGTAAGTGGGAAATGTCCGCCATTATTGTAGTTCCACTATACCAGAGGAACGAAGGCTGGAAAGCGGAGTAGTGATGATAAATATCCACCATTATTGAAATTCCCAATTCACCACCTAGAAGCATACTCAATTGTCTAGAATACAGTAATCGAATTTGTAACCAGACGAACTGGTTAAAATAAATTAGTAAAGTAATAACAATACCTGAGGAGTAAAATTCCTCCGAATCAATAAATTATAATGTAAGGGAAGCACAAAAAGATCAATAGAACACACTATCTCACATGAAATAAATTTGTTTTTGTACACCTAAATAAAATAAATAAACTACAACCAAGCGATAACGGAGAAACAAACCTAACTGTCGCGAGGAGGCGGCAAACTAAAAAGCGGACTACGTAAGTAGAAATGTCCGCCATTATTGTAGTTCCACTACACGCGAAGAGCGAAAACCGGAAAGCGGACTAGTGATGATAGATATCCGCCATTATTGAAATTCCCGATTCACCATCTAGAAGCATACGCAATTGTCTAGAATACAGTAATCGAATTTGTAACCAGACAAACTGATTAAAATAAATTAGTAAAGTAATAACAATACCTGAGGAGTAAAATTCTTCAGAATCAATAAATAATAATGTAAGGGAAGCACAAAAAGATCAATGGAACACACTATCTCACGTTAAATAAAATGTGTTATTGTAAACCTAAATAAAATAAATAAAATACAATCAAGAGATAGCGGGGAAACAAACCTAAGTCATAATTGCAAGCCACAATATCAAAGGTAGGTGACCATTCTCAACAGAGACAGCATGCGTAACAGTCTCTCCTAAATATATAATATATGTAACCTGTGTGTTGACAATAACGTAAGTATCTTGTCAAATGACAAAAGCAAATTAAAGTCCCTGTAACATAAATACATTTAGCTCCTGGTCAATGTATGTGATAACCATGTATCGAAAACAATATTAAGTAAATTTTAGTCACCCAAAAAGAACTCCAATTCATGGTTGGTATTTAAACCCTCCTCAACAGTTCAAAGTCTCAATATCCAAACGCATTCTTGTTTTCTGAGACGCAATTCCCTATTACTCCCTCGAGGGTCCAAAGGTGTGTGTTCAAGGCCAAAAAAGTGAAAGTTCTTGATGTGGCCCTGCACTGGACATTGTTGCATGTGTAAAGCAATTGGATACCTGACATCATCTTGTCTAACCACCCCATAGTGTTCACTGATTCTCAATTTCAAAGCTCTAATAGTACTCCCAACATACATTCGATCACAATTACATACACTCGCATAGACCACATATTTACTACTACAATTGATATATGTTTGAATCCGAAATTCCTCCCCAATACTGTTTGTAAATGAGCAAATTCAGTTTTTTGCCCACCTACACATACCACAGTACCCACATTTAAAGAAGCCTTTGTCCCTCATTGTTAACCAATCGCTAGGATATACAGTCTTAGGATAGCTAGGACACAGTATATTTTTCAAACTTCTACCCCTACGATACGTAAAACATGGATGATCAGAGATGTATTTGCTTAAATTCTTATCTGCCCTTAATATATGACAATGCTTGTACATACATTTAAGTAAATCACTAGACGCTTGAGTATAATCCACCACACGTCTTATCATAGCATTTTCAGTTTTAGGAATATAACTAAGAGTATCCTTCCTGTCCACTCGCATAACCTTCTTACAGGTTTTATTGACAACTGATATGTCTTAACCCCGTTGTACAAACCGTCTACTTATATCTTCAGTACAACGCTGAAAATCTTCATCCTTACTACAGTTACGTCTTGCACGTATTAACTCCCCCCTACGGGTTTGAATTTATTTGATGCTTGGGATGTGCACTTCCTGTATGCAACAAAGAATTGCATGCTGTACTCTTACGATATAAACAACTGTGAATTTTCTGATCATCTATGTAAAGTCCTACATCCAGAAATGTAATCCGATTACTACTATGTTCATATGTGAGTCTAATGTTGGCCTGATTCGAATTCAAATACTCACAAAACTGATTTAATAAAAAAACTGTCCCTGTCCAAATCATAAAGCAATTGTCAATGTATCTACCCCAGTATAGGATGTGACTGTTCCATTTTGCACCCCCAGGGCCCCAAATTAAATCCTTTTCCAAATAACCCATGAACAAATTAGCATAGGCAGGAGAAAACCTAGATCCCATCGCTACACCTTGTTTTTGCTTATACCAATCAGTCTTGAAAAGGAAAAAATTATTGTAAAGTATTATTTCTGTCATGGTTATTAACATCTCTGTATGTTCAAATAGACTTGCAGACCTCTTATTCAAAAAATACTTGAGAGCCAAAATACCCAGATCGTGTTGAATACTCATACTCGTATACAGTGAAACCAAATCCAATGTGACCATAATCATCCCTGGTTCCCAATTAACATCCATCAGAATACTCAAAATGTGTTTCGTATCCTTAATGAATGAAGGCAAATTACGTACAAATGGTTGTAAAAAAATATCCACAAATTGTGACAGCTTCTCCGTAGGTCCCCCTATAACCCGATACTATTGGTCTGCCAGGTGGGAAGGGTAAGTTTTTATGTACCTTATGTAATGTGTACAAACAAGGATATACTGGTCGAAAAACCCGTAAGTACATATATTCTTCTTCATTAAGTAATCCTCTGTCATACCAACCTCTAAGAGATTTGTTAATAGTACCCGTGAGTTCATGTATAGGATTCTGAGTAATTTTTTCATAACAAACCGAGTCCGCTAATTGCGCATAAATTTCACTATCATAGTCACATGTGTTCATGATTACAATGTTCCCACCTTTATCTGCTTCCTTTATAGTAACATCATCCCAATGCTGCATAATCTTTAGTGCCTCTCTTTCCTGAAAACTAAGATTGCTATTCGAAAGTCAATTCTTTTTTCTTGCCCTTTTTTCAAGCTTGTCAAGATCATTCCAAACAAATTTGTAAAAGGTATCAATAGAGTTCCACCTAGTCAGGTGAGGTGTCCATTTAGATCTAATTTTAAGACCACTAGCAGCTGTACTAGTGTCAATATTTAAATCTGCAAGTAATTGTGAAATTGTAATAGAATCATCATCAAAGTCAGTTATAGACATTAAAGTCGCAGTATCTAGTAAATCCTGAATGGTAAGGGGGCAATGTGTTGTAATTGTTGCCTCTAGGTGTTCCCCTGTCTATCCAACACATTAGTGTCAAAATGTTTCTTGAGTTTGAGACGCCTAACAAATTTGAACAAATCAATATTAGATTTATAGAAATCCCCCCTATTATCAGGGCAGAAACCCAAACCTTTATTAAGAAATGAGGTAATACCACTAGACAATGTCTTATTGGAAAAATTGATAATGTTAATGGTAACATCCTCCATACCTACTGTTTCCCCTTGACCCAAGATCTCGTTCTCATTCCTTTATTTTCTTCTGTGGTTCCCTCCCCTCTTACCGCTCCTTGTTCTCCTATATTGTCTCTATTGCAATTCAATTCTCGATGTCCTTGTTTGATTCTCCGCACCTCCCTTAAAAAAGAGGGAACAGTCTCATCTCTAGATATTGGATGCAATGAGGCACCTGCATTGTCTGAATCACTATCACTCGTAGATGGGGCACTCATCGTTGTCAATTCAGAACTTGTCAATTCCGATCCTGTATCTGGTTTCTCAAGATCAGTTCTAACTAAATGGTCATATTTTTTTGAGAAAGTAAATATTTGTCCGTTTTTATAATCTAACTCATCTCTTTTTAATTTCCTAGCTTTCCTTTTGTGTGACTTCACTCTGATGTTTATTAATAATGTCTTCCAATATTGCATTGTTCTTAGTTGTTGACTCCACTAAATTAAGTTCCTTAATTTCATTCTCAAGAGCTGAAATTTGTATTTGCAAAGCCGATACTTTTCTATCCGCACTTACAATTAAGATTTCTATCAATCTCATAGAACTCCTAGTCAGTTCATTTTCCCAGTGAGCCAAATGATCTACATCCAAGTCATCAAAGGTAGGAAAAATCTGGGACCTAAGTCCACTCGGTATCCTATTAAGTTTGACATATTGACATAACGTTGCTCCATCCCACCATTCCGATATTTCCTGTTTCTTCAGTCTTTCCAACCGTATGAATTTGTCCCTTAAACCCTCCTTCGGTTTATATATTGTCAACTGGTTCCTAGTCATCATTGCATCACCTCCCTCAAGACTATTAAAAAAGTGCTTCTGCTATTTTGGAACGATCCATGATTAATAAGCGATATGGTGTACGGAGCTGCCCTCCTAAAAACAAGTAAGCAAACAGCCCAGAAAGTCATCTCCCACCTTCAGACTACAGCGAACCTTCGGTCCATGCTGGGGTTCACTATAAACATGCCGAAGGCACACCTGACGCCCTCTCAGATGCTCCCTTTCATCTGCGCTGTTCTGGACACAGTGCATTTTTGGGCCTATCTTCCCGAAAAGCATATCCAGGATATTCAGGCTATGATTCCGATGTTTCAGCCTCTATCCTGGTTTTTGGCGAGAATGTCTCTGAGGCTGATGGGCCTCATGGCCTTCTGCATCTTGCTGGTGACACATTCCAGATGACATATGTGGGCTCTGCAGTGGGACTAGAAGTTCCAGTGGACTCAGCATCAGGGGAATATCTCTGACATGAGGGGAATGTGAAAGATCTGCATTGGTGTTTTTTGAATAAGGATTAGGTCAATGGCACATCCCTGTTTCTTCCCTAACCAGATCTTACAGTAGTGACAGATGCATCACTCCTGGGGTGGGGCGCCCACATGGGAGAGGCGGAGATCAGAGGTGTTTGTTCTCTGGCGGAGTCTGGACTCCACATCAGTCTTCTGGAGATCCGGGCGATCAGGCTTGCATTGAAAGCATTCCTTCCCTCTCTCAAAGGTAAAGTGGTGTGGGTGTTCACGGACAACACTACTGCCATGTGGTACTGCAACAAAAAGGGCAGAGTGAGGTCCTCGATCCTTTGTCAAGAGGCTCTTCACCTCTGGATGTGGCTGGCACATCTGGACATTACGCTGGTGGTTCATCATCTGGCGGGCTTTCTGAACGCCAGAGCAGATGAACTCAGCCGTCAATGCATAGTCAATAATGAATGGCATCCCCATCTGGAGGTGGCACAAGGTCTCTTTCAGTAGTGGGGAGAGCAATGGTGAGATCAGATTTTTTGCGTGTTGGAGTTTCCAAAGAGGCACTTGCTCGGTGACGCTTTGCGTCTCGAGTGGAACTCAGGCCTCCTTTACGCCTTCCTGCCTATACCACTTCTATGCAGAGTTCTGAGGAAGATCAAGAACGATTGGGTCCAGGTAATCCCTGTGGCTCAGGTCTGGTCATGGGGAGAGTATGTTATCCAGAGCTACTGAGCATGGCCAAAGATCCTCCAGTCAGACATACCCCTTCGGCAGGATCTTCTGTCACAGCAAAAGTGCTCCACCCAAACTTGTCCAATCTTCACCTTCATGTGTGGAGATTGAGCGGCGTCAGTTGACAGCTTTTGACCTTCCGCCCTAAGTCTGTGATGTTATCATGGCAGCCAGGCATCCCTCCACCAAAACGGTTGACGCCTGTCGTGGCATAAATTTGGGCATGGTATACCACCAAATCTGTTGATCCCCTTTCTGCTCCTCTCTCTGAGATTCTTTTGTTCATCCTTTTTTTAGCCCAGCAGGGCTCTGCTTTGGGCACAATCAAGGATTACTTGTTGGCTATTTCAGCCTTTCTTAGACTACCGGACCAACCTTACCTTTTCAAATCTCCTATTGTTGGTAGATTCACTACGGGACTCACCCATTTGTTTCCTTCCACTTTGTTTACTATGCCTCAGTGGGACCTCAGTCTGCTCCTCACTTAATTGATGTGTGCCCTTTGTGAACCTTTACAGAATTGGCCATTGCGGCTCCTGACTCTCAAAACTGTATTTCTTTTTGCCATCACCTCTGCTCGCAGAGTGAGTGATCTTCAAGATCTTTCTTCTAAACCCCAATTTTTGTTTGTTTACCCTGACAAAGTAATGGTTTGTACGAGGGCCTCTTTCCTTCCCAAGGTTGTTACACCTTTTCATGTAGGTCAATCCATCATTTTGCCTACTTTTTATGCACTCCACATTCTTCTCATGAGGAGGAGAGACTCCATTGTCTGGATCCAAAAAGAGCGTTGCCGCTCTACCTCAAATGTACTAAAAATTTCCAGGTGGACGATCAACTCTTTGATGGATATGTGGGTGCAAAGAAAGGGAAGGCAGTGCAGAAATGTACATCTCACGATGGGTACTACTGTGCCTCAAACTGTTCTACACTTTGGCAAAGAAGCAACCCCCTAAGGTCTTGCGCACTCACTCCACATGAGCAACTGCTGCTTCCACAGCATTAGCACTCAGAGTTCCTGTCCTGGACATCTGCCAGGCATCCCTGCACACGTTCACAAACCGTTACTGTCTGGACAGGCTACTTTTGTCATTTGGACCTGCAGGACTTTTTAGTATGATCTTGGTACGGAGCCCATCACTGAGGATGGTATTGTTTGGGTATCTATACCTATGTAAGGAATCTGCAAGTAGAACTCTCTGTCAGATGAATAAGTTACTTAACTTTGGTAATGATTTATGTGGTGGAGACATACTATAGTTGTAGATTTCTTACCGACCCACCCATCCTCCCCACTTGTGAACTGATTTCTAGGGACAAGGATTCCGTTTTCAGGGCCTTAGCTCTGGCGCACCATTTTCAGTATTGTTCGTGGCTCCATGCTTTGATGTGGAAAGTCGTGAAAAGAAACTGACGTCACTGCACCGAGGCAGCAACTATGTATGACCCTGACATCATCATGGCCAATGACGAATGCTGAGTCGACTGAAGCCACCTGACGGCATGCAAGGGTTCTGCTTGAAGAAAAATCTCCGGATCCAGTCTGACGCCGGGGGGAAAATCTAAGGTAAGGAATCTGCAACTAGAATATGTCTCTACCAGATAAATTGTTACTGAAGATAAGTAACTTGTTCATTACTACAGAAAGAACCTGTTTCTCAGTACATCTAAAACAACCACACAGAATATTATAAAAACAGTCAAGAGACACATTACAAGTAATGAGAATAAAATGGACATTTTGAGCAATACTAAAACATCATTTAAATATTGTATAAAACCTAATGCTCTATTGCCTTTCTGTATGTGCTATACCCTGACAGCATGAAAGGTAAAGAAACTTGCATTCTGGAGTTTCTTAGGGAGAAGGGACGCATTGCATTCCTTGTTGACAAAAAAGGTTGTGGTAATCCGTGGAGGCATGAAGACAGTGTTCCCTGTGAAGGGCACGTTCAATCAGTCTTCCTCTGGGACTGGGCTACATCAGCTGCAGACTTCAGGGGAGATGTGTCATCTGTGAAGTGCATTGGCAGTAGATGAGATTGTTTCTGTCAGACCCTTGGGTGAGAATCGGGATGAAAACCTCTCTAACAAGTGAGAAATGACAGTCCTTTCTTCCTAATTCTTTATCAGAGATTGGAATGTGCATGCTAGATTATGGACAACAAAGTACACCCTTATGATGTTGGTGTTATGGACATTTAGAAGAAAAGGACGTCAATTCAGACTACAGTACTTTGATCAAATATCTACATTGTTTATTATGTATCACCTTAGAGTGTGTATTTGTCCCTGATCAAAGAACTGGAATATATCATGTTTCTTAGCAAAGGTAAGGCCAGCGACAATGGTGCTATCATAAAGGCACAACAGTGATTCTGCAGAAACAGGGAACATGGTGATGTCCATGAGCTAAGATGGAGTACAGGCCTAGCTAAGATGGGGACTGACCTCAGGGACTTTACAACATTGTTTTTTTTCTCCTATTCTTCTTCCTTTTTCGGCCTCTTATTGGTGTTCTCTATCTTTTGTGTCGATCATGACCCCAGATAGGGAGTATACCAATTTTTTACTTTCTCTGAATGATGTAGTCTTCAGTTTCTACATTGACTCAAATTTTATGAAAATGAATTTTATCTCATCTTACTGTGTCAACCACATCCGAAAGGTGTACTTCCCTATTACCTCTACCTTTATTGTTACTGTAATTATTTGGCTCCCTACATATCCAATAATCAACATCTTGTGTTGGTATATTTTTGTTGTATTGCCTTGAAATCTCAATAAAATATGTAGAACAAAAAAAGGCTAAATTCAGAAATCATTTCCATGAGAAAACTTTGAAGCAGCTTTAGCAAAGGGTAGCTGCATACAAATAACCCAAGCTGTACATAATTATTATAAGGAAATGCTAATATCCCAGTGGCAGGACACAGAGACAGCCTAAAGTTGCAGTGTTGTCAAGTTAAATTACATTTCATAGCCATGTCAAAAGTTAGTATAAAACACATAGGGCCTGATTACAACTTTGGAGGAGGTGTGAATCCGTCCCAAAAGTGACGGTAAAGTGACAGATATACCACCAGCCGTATTACGAGTTCATTATATCCTATGGAACTCGTAATACGGCTGGTGGTATATCCGTCACATTTGGGACGGATTAACACCTCCTCCAAAGTTGTAATCAGGCCCATAATTTTCTGTAAAGAGGACTTAGTGTGCACTTTGATTGTGTTGGGCATATTGTGGCAAGAGTAAAGAAATAATTACTTAACAGAGATAATCACTCAGAGATGTGATGTAACAAGATCAGGTTATTGTGATTTAAGAGCATTTTTGATTGGATCCCTAGATTGTGGAGGGCCATAAATTAGGGGAGAAGAAATCTGAGTTCCTTTTGAACATCAAAATGGAGAAGAATAGCATGCTGTATTTTCAGTTAACATATTGGCCAGACACTTCAAATACTTTTCACCTTGACAATACTTCTAAGACACCTAGGGAGTGAACAAAGTAAGCTCAACTGTCCCTATAAGAGTTCAGGATGGAGTGTTGATGCTGACTAGCTGTTCTCATCTTAAGAACCCAGTCACGCCCCTCCTGAAGTAACCCTCAGCGGACCCCAATGAGCTCAAAAACTACCACCCCATCTTGCCTCTCCCATTCCCTGCCAAAGTCTTGGAAAAGGCCATCAACTGCCAGCTCATGGACTACCTTGAACACAACAACATGCTTGAATCATCCCAATCCGGCTTCCGGCCCAATCAGAGCACCGAAACCTCCTTGATCGCAGCCACCAATGACATCAGGCCCCTCCTCAACCTAGGGGAATCAGCGGCCTTCATCCTTCCTGACATTTCAGCTTCCTTCAACACCATCTCACACCACACTCTCATCGGCAGACTCCACAGCATTGGCATCCAAGACAATGCACCCATCTGGAGCTCCTCTTTCCTCTCCGGCCGAACACAGAGGATCATCCTCCCTCCCTACATCTCCTCACCCAAAGTTTTCATCATCTGTGGCATCCCCCAAGGCTCCTCCCTCAGCCCCACCTTCTTCAATATATACATGACTCCACTGGCAGACATTGTACACACCCACGGACTCAACATCTTCTCCTACGCCAACAACACCCACCTCGTCATATCCCTCACAGACAGCACTGCCATCACATGAACTAACTTCCAAAACTCATCTTTGGGAACCAGCCATGCCCCTGGGTTGACACTGGTGGCCCGCCATCCTCGGTCCCCCACCCACACCCACCGACCATGCACACAACTTCCGGATCATCCTAGAAACCCAACTGACCATGAAGCAACAGATCAACACCATCTCCTCTGCCTGCTTCCACATCCTCTGCATGCCCCACAAGATATTCCAATGGATTCCCATCTCAGCCGGGAAAACAGTCACCCAGGCCCTCATCTCCAGCCGACTCGACTACGGCAGCATGCTCTATGTTGGAACCACAAAACAGCTCATGAACCACCTCCAGACCATCCAAAGCGCAGCAGCAAGACTCGTTCTCAACCTCCCCAGATGAACCAGCATCTCACCCACCTCAAGACCCTCCACTGGCTCCCCATATAGCAAAGATGCCTCTTCAAGCTCCTCACACATACCAGGCCCTCCACAAAGCCAGACCCACTGACATCAACAACCACCTCACCTTCCACCAACCAACCAGAGACCTCCGCTTAGCCTCCCTCGCCCAGACCCACATCCCCTGCATCTACCACAAACGCTATGAAGGTCGTCGATTCTTCTCAAACTTTGCTGCCAGCTCCTGGAATGACCTCCACCTGCACACCTCCCTTTCCCTGAAGGACTTCAGAAAGCAGCTCCAGACTTGGCTCTTTGACCGCCAGCATCAGCTAGGCGAGGCCTGCAGCACCCCCCAGCGCCTAGAGTCCTCCCTCCCCCCCCGGGGTGACAAACTTGTGCTAGAGAAGACCCTGTGATTGATTGATTGATTGATTGATTGAACCTGTTCTACAAAAATGACCAAATGGTAATTTTACAGCTCATTTTTCATGATTTGTTTTGGGTGAAGCTCTTCACTCACCTAAAACAGCACCACTTCATGAACACCACTGTCAGGTTTCCACAACAACTACAGCACAGAAGCCACCCTCTTGGCAGCAACAGACGATATCTGGACCATCATGGACAAATCCGAAACTGATGCGCTCATCCCCCTTGTCCTCTGAGCTGCTTCCGACATTGTATTCAATGGCACCCTCATCTCAAGATTCCAAGACTAAGGAATTAAAGGACCCGCCTTAATATGGATCGCCTCCTTTCTCTCCAACAGAACTAAATAAGTTTGACTCCTCCATACACCTCTGAACCCAAGACGCTTGTCTGTGGAGTTCCCCAAGGATCCTCCCTCAGCCCGACCCTCTTCAATGTGTTCATGGCTGACCTCGCCCACATCATAAGAGCCCACAACATCAACATTGTCTCCTATATCAATGACACATAACTTATCCTCTCCCTTACTGATGGGAACAACGCCACCAGGACCAACTTCACAACCTGCATGAGCAACATGGCCAAAGGATAAGGGAGAACTGACTAAAACTCAACACAGACAAAATGGAGATCCTGATCTTCGGAAACAAGAGCTCTCAGTGGGACTCTGCCTGGTGGCCAGTGGAACTGGGACAAACACCAACCCCACAGACCACGCCAGAAACCTCAGGTGTAGAAACAGGTGAACGCCATGACCTAAATCTGCTTTCTCATAGTCAGATGTCTCCAAGAGATCTTCAAATGGCTCCCCATGGACAAAAGGTGCACTGTCATCCAGGCCTTCATAAAGAGCAGACTAGATTAGGGCAACACACTCTAAGCCAACATCTCCAACCAGCTCACTCAATGACTTCACACCACCCAAAACACCAACACAAGATTCATCTTAGACGTCCTTGGAAAGCGTTCACATCACTCCCCACCTTATAGAACTACTCTGGTTAACCATTCAGAAAGTATGTCAATCCAAGAATCCAAGCTGCTCATCCACACCTACGAAGCCCTCCACAACGCCAGACCTTGCACACCTTAACAACAGGCTTCAACTCTACAATCCAACCAGACAACTATGCTCAGCCTCCTTTTCCCTTGAAAAAGTCCCCTGAATCTGCAGAAACAAGTCAGGAGGATGCTCCTTCTCCTACCTCACCTCTAAGACCTAGAATGACCTACCACAACACATCAGAACCTCCCCATCTCTACTCAACTTCTGCAAGAAGTTGAGGTGCTGGTTGTTCAACTAGAAGCTCTGCTTGACCTACATTCCTACTCCAGTGGCTGGATACCCTCACAGGTGATGAGATGTGCCCTAAAAATCATTAAAACATAAGTTAACATAACCATTGCACAGTGTAGAGTAGGTCAGCTTTTGGATTGGGAGGCAGCAAGACTCTTGAGCAGTCACTGTAGGCTGGAGCTCCCGACACAGGTCCATAACAGAGGCTGGACCTCTAGCCCATTGCACACTAGAACTACATACTGTTGGACAGTTCATAGGGTTAAAGAGAAAGACAGCATTGGATCCACTTAAAGGTGGAAAGAGGTGCTTTTGACTTAGTAAGGTAATGCTTGCTGCTGACATCTGATGTGATTTGTATATCACACAATTTGCAAACCTAGATAGATCAACTCAATTTACCAACCTTGGAAGAATGGAATGCTGAATCCATTCAAACTAGGTCATTCTTACACCTGATTTTTTCCAGCACCTTGAAATCATATCCCTTTTATTAGCAATTAACTGACATAATGCCTACATCCCTGAAACATGTCGATCTGATGCTTTGGGTTGCAAAGAGAACCAACATTACTGATGAAGGTGGTGAGGCATGACACCACACATGGAGATCAACTCAGTCGAATCAGAGGGGGGATAGACAAGTTAGACAAATGTGACTTAAGAGGAGATGCTAGTGATTGCACCTACACTGTTGAGGGGCCTTTTACAAAGAGTATGCAGGTGGAAAGAATCTCTAAACTTTAACTTAAGGTTTAGAAGGCTGCATGCAGATTTTTGAAGAGACTGCTGCCCTGTTATAAGCTGAATATCACACCTCCGTTGTGGTGTGACAGGAAGGACGTAGGCCTGACAACACAAACTTTCCCACCCTGGGGTCATTTTATAGTTGACACCATTAACAACAAGAGGCATCCATAGTGGAGATGAATTCATCCTAAATAAGTTCAGAGTGGTACTGGTAGGGCATAGGGCACTTCAAGGCTGATGTTAAGATTTACTCAACAGGCAATGGAACCAGTGGAACCTACCTTAAGTGCAGGACATAAACTTCCATTGCTCTCTGCTGACTGACTAAACAACACAAAGAACCAAATCAAGTCAGCAATTGACTAGGTGGTGATCTATGATCATCATAAAGGGTCCACAGTACGAGCATGTCCGCAAACCTACACATAAAATAGCAGACACTCATAAAAATATGATTGGATTTTAATTACTTGATTTGATTGGGTAGTTATATAAAAAACCTTGTACTTGCAGACAACCTGGTGCTGATGGAAGGGAGCTGATTTCTAGGTCAAAGGCTATACTTAACATTATAAATATGTTTTCATAGCTTTCGTAAATGTTAAATGATGACAAATGAATCTCAGAAAAAGAGGAATAGAGGTCCAATATTTAGGGCAAGCACAGAGAACCCCCAACCACCACTTTGGGAACGTCTGTAGGTGAGAGATTTCATGAACATTTTAAAATCTAACTGGAAAGCCATGTCGGTCAATAGGAAGAGAGTTTGTCTAAAATAAAAGGGGAACATTCTCATCAAAGCAAAAATGACAGCGAGAAGAATGATACAAAGTAGGGGTGGCCTAGAAGGACTTGAAGGTAGGAATATAGAGGGAGAAGTATATGCATCTAAAAGAAATGGTCTTAGTGATACATATGTACCAAAATCAATGCTTTGCTTCTGAGGGAGTCATATTGGTCAGCAAATCAGCTGATGGCAAATTAAATAGGAGTGTGGAGATACAGTTATGTCAGTGGTTTACTGTTGACCGGGTAGATAACTGATTAAAACTTGTTATTTACCTGCTTCTGTGCGCTTCCCGGAACATTTTAGGGATATGAACTAAAGAGGTGGTTAATGAAGTGCCCTACGTTTTGCTGCAAAGTCATGATTTTTGTGCACTGAGGCTTGGTGTTAGCTATCTTTTAGGGGTGAAGAGTTGTGTAGCTGTCATTGAAGAAAACTGGGAGGGGCTCAGGCATATGAGTGCCCCTGCACTCCCAATTATGGCTGTTCTGTATCTGATCTAATTTCATTAATTGCACTAGGGCCCTTAGCCCTTGGTTATACCACTGATATACTGGTGGGAAGAGATTTGTTTGCAGTTGATACATTAATAACACTATTTTCAAGGATGTAGATTTGGTGTGTTTCTATACATTTAATTTCTCCCTTCTTAACCCTTTACCAACACTCATTCCCCTCGAGGCGAGTTCTGCTACAAGGTGTCTAACGAAAAAACTAATGAAGACATTTTCTAATCTCTCCATAAAAAGGTAAACAGTTGTGCTGCATTGAGCTTCTCTATTTTTTGAAGGGTCTTGCTATGACGGGCATGTCTACACTGACGAGTTCAAAAAGAAAATATATAAAAGAATGCAACAAATTGTGTTATTTTCTGGCAAAACTTTAATAAATATTTCGCGTGCGTTTACTTGAAAGCTTCTCAACTTGAATATCTCCTAATTGGTTTGTGATGGACATTAGTTCGCAGTCTTCTCAACCTTTGAAAGCATTTTAATTAAGACAAAATTAGCCATATTCTCTACTTGGCAGGGAGCGTGGTTAGCAGGTCTATTTACCCACGCACACACAAGCTTTCCAAACATTGCCATGGAGCCACAAAGTGCTGTATTTATCCCACCTTGCTGTCGCATTATTAGGCGTACCATGTGCAGAACTTGACGTGAACACGGCTATTTTTATGGAACATAACAGAAAATTGCTCAGGATTTACGAAGGAAGCAGGGGGTTACATCACAGATATTACAAAGTGTGTTTTGGACTGTAATACCACTTAGCCACAGCATGCTTTGCGTTCCAGTTGTATTCACTTAGAGAGTGTCCCCTGAGTTTATATTTTCATAAGGTTTTTCTCATAGATTGTATTTATTGTGTATATTTTTGAAAAAAGTCCATGAGTGTGTCATGTTGCGAAATATGAAATGTCAACAGGCACCTCAGCACACCTGTAGTTGAGAAATGCATTATAGTTGCAGTTTATATAAATAAAATGTACAATATACACTTTTTCTATTCAACCACTCAGACGAGGTGTCTATTATTCACCTTCAACAATCTGAAGTGATGACTTTGTAGTCAGGGGAATATATTTTTAGATATGTAAGCATTTCGGGTCGTCTTGACAGTTCAGTTTGTAGCTTTCCCAGTAGATGTAGTAATACATTTATAAAGTACAGGAGCCTTGCGTTTGTAAAATAGGTGCACTACATGTGGCACTACATGTGCATAACTTTGCCTTTATATTTCAAAACAAAGTAAACAAGAAGTCACTAATTACGGTTAGCAATGCTTTGACAGGGAGATAAGCCGAGTACAATTGTTAGTATTTTTTCACCTCTGATAACATTGTTCTTGTAACCGGCCTTCCCTAATTGAGTGGCTACATTTGAGGGGCGCGTTTATCTACCGCAGCCAGAGCAGCTAGGTTCCTTCCATCAATCAGGTGTCCAGATCCCCCTCTAGAGCCTATACAGTGGCCTACCAATCATCCACATCTAAGAAGCAGCTGGTGGTACCATTCGACTTTAATATGGCTTGGAGTAGTTCTGACACCTGCCCTGTGGTAGAAGCTCGCCATTGACGTCCCCGAGGGTTCATGTGTTCCCTCTTGCGTGTTGCATGCTGGCAAAGGTCCCCAGCACCCCTCTGAGTCCCAGGAAGGGCGGGGTGACTCCTATCGACTTCTTAACATGAGAGACCCATTAAATATACCTAATTTGTGCTGGCTTTTGTCACTGATATTCTATTTTGGGCACAGGAATCATTGCTTCTTCTGGCTGCAGCCTGTCCTGTCCCCTCTGCCACCTTCCAACGAGGCCCAGGGTTCCTTGGCAAGTTATATCATTAGAAATGTAGGGACTTTGCTTCACTCTTCAAGTGGGTAATATCTTGGTATTAGTGGTGCCCGGGAATATCTTCATTTGTCTGTGGGAGGACCTGAAAGTCCGTACTTTGGGGGGCTTAGTGAAAAAGGGTTGGGACAGTGATGTTGCTCTCCATTCCACTGCATCCTTCCCTTTGTGCTCCCAGGCTCTGATATTTTTTACTTTCTTCGTTCATTTTTTTTTATTTTAAGATGAGGGAAATGACTTCCACATGTATTTTTCATCTTAAGCTTATACAGATATCTTCTGTGCCACATTGTTACCACCATTATGCCAATCAATAATCACCATAAATTGATGTATCTGCTGTGGATGATTCTTGAGCGTGCGTTCCTTGGTGGACCCATCAGGCATGTGCTATGGCTGGTTATTTAATGTTGTTCTTCTGTGGTATCGTTTTTAGAACATATATGAAAATGGCTCTACACTACTCATTTTCAAAGGCTGGCTCTCTGATACCCACTCTTCAGGTTGCTGCCCATCAGCTCCTGTGTGGGTGCTCAATGTCTCGATGTCATCCACTGGGGCTGCTGTTATTCCATCGGGCATTTCCCCAGTGAGCAGTAGTCATTGGAGGCTACTTCTGAAGCCCAGGGCTCTGACTGGTGCATTTGTAACTTTCCCCTGCTTCCCAAGGATAATTCCAGCAACCGCTGGAATGCTTCGAGGGATGCATGGTGATGGAGAGGTGGAGGTCAGACAAGGAGAGGAAAGAAAGAATGGTAGGAAGAAAAAATAGTGTTACTTCACACAGATCAGGGGTCGCAAAAGACTATCATCATACGTCTCCTTTCAACCATCTGATTAGATTGTACCTCCTTCCTCATATACCCCTCTGAAGTAATCATATGTTTTTGCATTTTAAAATGATTAGAAAACTCAAACACATAAATAATAATTTTGGTAATTTTCCCTATTGTTTAATCTCGGGCAAAGGTCTAGACTGAGATATTGATTGGAACCAAATGATATTAATTGGTTAACCTTGATGAAAACTATAGAATGTAACAACATCAGCATACGTTATGAGTATTGAGTTCTCAGTTTAACAAAGTACTCAAACGAGCTAACTACATTACTCTGTGTTGTAGTTAAGTAAGTCAATAGGTTTGTTAAAGAATTCATAATGTGGGCCTAAAATGTGATTTTGGGTCTAGAATGTAGAGGAGATTCGAGTACTGCACACTCAGGAGTGGCGGTTTGGAGAAAGAGCAGAATTGGAAGGTGGCTCCTATTTTCATGCAATAAAACATCTTAAAGTTACGCCTCTTCATCGTTATTCCAGTGGATACCACATAAATTTGGCGACGAGCAACTGATTGAGCCATCTTGAAGAACCCATGCAGTGTCAGCAGTGACAAACGCATACTGAAGTGAAGTATAGATGTCGTTACCTACAATCCTCATCGGCTACCCGAACGTGCTAGTTTCATCCATCGATTGTTGGATAAGGGTGAGGTTTTAGGGGTGCGGCAGGCTTGTGGGGCAGCAAGTGAGAATTTCAGTGATCAGTTGCAGTGTGCGTTTGATCACATGTACCCGGAGTGTACAAGCTACCAGCTCGAGCTGCTATTGCACGCGCATACTCTTACGCATACGCCAAGCCACTCTTCTCCGCCCTGAACCATTAAGTGTTTACGTGTGGGTTGTCCAGCAACAAACCAAACGATTTTTTAAGCACAGTGCTGGGCTACGGAAGTGATAGTTGGATATGGACAACATTGGATTCCGTGTATTTTCGAGTTAAAAGTCTTGTGTGTCACTGACACAGTTATGCTTTGAAAATGTATACATTTTTTTTTCTTTTCTTTTTGGAAGCATAGGTGTTGCTGCTACACTTAGTTAAACTTGGAAACATTTTTCCAGATTTGTTTTTTATTTCTCTGGCAACATAAGGATTTTCTTAGTTTTTTGTTGTGGAGATCACAATCTACAGCGTGTCATTTTGGTTCTTCACATAGCTGCGTTCACTGACACGCACAGCACAATTTTTAGGAACACTTTAACAAGGAAAAAAAGTATTGTTGCGTGGGTGATAGTTTCATATTGTTACCATGCAGTCTGTTAATGCTCCACCACTTTTTCTTGAAATACCCGGTAATCCCCCTGTAATGAGGAAACAGTGGTTGGATGCGTTTGAAACTTATTTAGGGACAATTGAAGCATCACGATTCAGGCCTGAAAGGACAAAATGTTTACTGATTCACTCATTGGGATTTGCAGACAGAGAGATATTTAAACATCTCCCAGAGCTCAGTTCTGTCGAGGAGGAAGAGCTGGATGAATATCAGGAAGCAGTTAAAAAAATGTACATTAAGATTTGACAGACAACCTAGTATTGTGGTTTTACACCCCAAGTTCTTCAAAAGGGAACAGCTACACAGTGACAATGTGGAAGATTATATTAGAGCGTTAAGGAAATTGTGTTCCCAATGTCAGTTTGGTACATTTCATGATCAGTTGGTTAGAGATCAGTTTATTGGTCATTGTTTAGTCAAACGCATTCAGCAAAAACTGCTTACATTGGGTGACCCTTCTCTCGAAGAGGTTATAAAAATTGCAAAGAGTATATAGTTTGTTCAAATTTCATTACAGGAATTGGCTGTTCAAAAGAAAATAGATGAACAAGTTTATGCTATTTCTAATATGTCAGTACATAAGGACAACAAAAGCACGGACAAACAATTTTTCAAACGCACCAATATTTGTTAAAGGTGTGGGAATGTATCTCATGGGACGGATACTAAGGGTTGTCAACAAAATCTGTTGTTTGTCACAAATGTGGTAAGTTGGGTCATTTTGCCAGAGTGTGTCACAGTGGGTTTATTAAAAGTGGGAAATCCAACTGTAATGTGGAAACAGAACAGATTACTGACCAACAGTTGGTAAATGAATTTCAAGACATGACTGTTATGGTGTCGGATGATGGTATTGTTTCTGGAGACCCAAGGCAGTGTGTTAATCCATATGTAGATGTTACTGTTGGAGATAGAATTCTGCGTTTGTTGGTGGATTCAGGAGCACGTATTACAGTGGTGACCTCAGATTCATTTACAAGGACTTGGGGCACTAGGAAATTATTTGTGTGAAGGAAGCAAGATTGAATTGGAAGGGTACATTGAAGATGTCATGGAATTTTAAGGCAGAAGAATCCAGGGAAAAGTATATGTGGCAGTCAAAGGTCTTAATATTCTAGGGTGGTTCCATCAAGTTCTATTTGGCATGATTTTAAGGCCTGGCACAAGTGAACAGGTTATGGTAGTGAAGGAGTCATTTTTCTCTGAAGTCGACTCTTTGTACCAGGAATTTCCTAAAGTTTTGAGGAAAGTCTAGGATGTATTGTGGGATTCAAACACGGGATCAAAGTTAAACAGGGTACTGTTGCTGTCAAGCACAAGCTTAGGGCGATCCCGTTTAGTTTTAAGGAATTAACTCAAACAGGGGCTTCACAAATTGCAAGAGAGCAGGTGATTGAACTTGTTGTGGCCAGTTTGTAGCTTTCACCCATTGTGGGGGCTCATAGGAGGAATGGTGAAATTTGGTTGTGCATTGATTTAAGGAGCTTTAATAAAGAAATTTGGGTTGACCCATTTCCCTTACCTAGGATTGGTGATCTTTTGGAAGAACCTAAATGGGCTGAATGGTTTTCAAAAATTGATTTGGCATCGGCCTATCATCAAATTATTCTGGAAGAAGGTTCTAGGCATTTCACAGCATTCAACACACCATGTGGCAGTTTACAGTTTTGGAGGATGCCATTTGGACTAGCCTCTGTGGCATCTGCTTTCCAGCAAATTATGGTTCAACTTCTTAAACATGTAAAGGGAGTTTTAATATTTCAAGATGATGTTCTTATTTTTACAAAATATCTAGGTGAACATGATGTCGTGCTCAAGAAAGTTCTGCACATTTTTGAAAATAATAGTGTAGTTGTAAAGAAAGAAAAATGCGAGTTTTGGAAGAAAAAAAATTGAATTCTTAAGACATCTGATATCCAAAGAAGGCAGCAAACCTAGACCAGGTCTGGTCAGGGCAGTCATTGAATGTCCGGTCCCGAAGAACAAGGACGAGTTTTGCTCTTATGTGGGATTGTGTGAGTTCTATGCCATATTCATTCCAGATTATGCTACTGAGATGAAGTTGTTAACTAATATGCTTAAAAGCAAGGTGGAGTTTGTGTGGAATAAAGAATGTCAAGATACTTTTCAATTGGTAAAATTGAAAATGACGAAGGCGTTGTGTTCGTATTATCCACGCTTAAAGTGTACGATCACGGTTGATGCCACCAAGTATGGTCTTGGTGCGGTGTTGACACAAGACTCCACACAGGGTGAAGTCACTATTAGCTATGCGTCAAGGGTTCTGAGAGAGGCCGAATGGAATTATTTGGTCATTGAGAAAGAATTACTAACATGTGTGTGGGCTAGTGAAATTTTAGGAGTTATGTTTGGGGCAGAAGGATCATGGTTCAAACTGATCATAAGCCTCTTGTGTATATTTTGAGAGGTGAAAAAATCAATTACACCACACCACGCATTGCTAGATTATCCATAAAACTTCTTCAATATGACTGATGAGCTGATTTCTTATCTAGACTGCCTATCTGTGATACAGACAAGGTAGATGTAGATGAGGACAATGACAACTGTTTCATTGGAAGTGTTGATTTACCTGTTGGAAAAGCGTGTAGTGAAAGGATTGGAAGGATGCTGAGGAAGGTGAAAGTGAAGGAATTTGGGGTTAATGGGTGGTCGAAAGAGAGGAATTTGGATTTGCCGCTGCAACCGTTTTCAAGAGTAGCAGAAGAAATTTCTATTGAGGATGGGGTGGCGATGAGATATGAAAAATACATCCCACCATTTGGTGTCTGTGTGGGTTTAATTACTGCTGCCCATGAGGATCATTTGGGTGCCACTATGATGCAGCGCAATGGTGGTCTGCATTGGATAGGGAAGTGGATGACGTGGTAAGAGAGTGCGTTGTCTGCAGCAGTGCGGAAAAAGGTTTTAAAGTTTCTACTCCACCTTTACAACCTATAGAGTTTCCCGAGAAACTCTGGGTGAAACTGGGTATTGACATGGTTGGTCCTTTCAATTTTCTCTCTCATAGGTTGCGCTATGCGTTTGTCCTGATGGATTATCACAGCAAGTGGCCAGAGGTGTGTTTTTGTGCCAGGCCTACGGCGACTAATGCTGTGAAGTTTCTGAAAGATGTCTTCATGAGGGAGGCTTTTCCGGAAATTATTATAACAGACAATGTAGAACAATTTGTTAACTGTGAAATTGAATCTTTCCTAAAGCAATCAGGGATTATTCACTTAAGGAGTTCTCTCTATCATCCTCAAACTAGTGGGCTGGTGCAGAGAATGAAGAGAGTATTAGGGGATTGCATAAAATGGGCAAGAACCAACAATTTTGATACGAAAGAGGCAGTCAAAGCTATGTTATGGTTTTATTCCAGCACATCGTGTTTTTAAAAAAGCGTATCTCCTTTTCAAGTTTTGAGAGGTCGTAAAGCTACCTCTATTCTTGTTTCCAGCCTGGTTGGCTAAATCATTTAAGGAGTTGTATCATACTGAGATTGAGAAAGTAGATAAGCTGAGGAGAGTAAGCTGAGGAGAGTAGAGTTGGGACAGAGTAAAATGAAATCAAGATATGATTCTATGAAGGGCATAAAACCGAATAATATATGGTTTGGGGATTTAATACATGTGAAGCTTTGTACCTTTGTTGAAAAAGGGGATTCCTGTGATAGTAATCCTGTGAGAGTAAAGAAAATGTATGGTAATGTTGTAATGGTTGAGGGGGGTCGGTGGTGGAATATGGACAAGATTGTGAAACTACGAGAGATGGTTTCTTCAAAGTCTGATGTTTGTGATGGGACTGTGGAGTGTGAGACAGAGGGTGTTTCTGCTTCTGAGAGTGTCACACTCAATAAAATGATGCCCCTCCTTCTTCTATGAATGTTGTAAGTAATGTTGCTGGCAAGGACAGTGTACCTAGATCCTCCCGTGTGAGGTTTATACCATGGAAATTGAAACATGATTTTCTTCCTGTGTGAAGTTTTACCATGGAAATGGAAACAAGATTTCTAGTTTATTTAATTTTATTTTTTGTAATAAGGCTTTTAGTTTTAGGATTGTTTTTTTGTTGGTGTGCTTTTCTTTGTTTTCTTCATTAATTTTAAAAAAAAGGGAAGATAATGTTGTAGTTAAGTAAGTTAGTAGGTTTGTTAAAGAATTCAGAATGTGGGCCTAGAGCGTGATTGTGGGTCGAAAATGTAGAAGAGATTTGAGTGATGTATCAAAGATGTGCTTCAATCATGATGCAGTGAGAACCTGATGATACTAAGTCAGTGAAACTTTATTGCTTTTCAGAAACTTCTTTGCCAATTCTGTTTGTTCATCTGTGTGTCCTTTGCCATGGAACCTTTGAGACTAGGTTTCATGTTTTCACTGATCACATAGTGCATATTATCATGTTGTAGCATGTAACTTAGGATGTGTTTTCAGCACTTTGCAAAGTAGCTGGTTATATAGTTCTGTTATCTGGGCAGGAAGAGTGTTGCAGAATTTTACAGTCTTGACCGAGATGGTTAATCCCTAATTTGATATTTGGAATTTCAACTCTGAGGTTGGTAGGTGCACTCTCTATCCTGTTGGGCATGGTTATTTTCTATTTAAAAGATGTTAGCTGAATTAGAGGGTTTGAAAAACGTTTTACTTCCATCGAGAGACAAAGTATTGGATTGTATTATAGTATTTAATAGTGGTTATTACCCCTGTGTGGGGTGCTGAAAGTGCTTGTCCACACAAGTAAAATGCTACGCCACGTGGTTGTGTGGTAGGAAGAGTTTTGTCTTTGCTTTGAGCTTATGTGGGAAGTGTTTCCCTGTTGTGTGTGATGACCACCTGGGTGTGGAGCTTGTTTTATGGAAGACAGCACTTAGCTGTGTGATGGATGAGAAAGTGTGACAGATAAACACATTTTTAAAATGTGTGTTATATAGGCAGCTCTGATTAGCTCTGCATATTCCTTTATTGTGTGGGTAGTTTATCTTTTATGTTCTGAATCTGATTTCTTATGCTGTCTTTGACTGGAGGTCATCCACTCTGTGATCTCATGGACACACAGAGGGGAGATTAGAGATCCTCATGGACAGACTGCATTACAATCCTCCTTTATCTGATCACTATTATGAGATGTCAATTGAAGGGATTTCCCAAGCTAGACCTCATACCTGATGCCAAAGCTCAGAATGTATGAAAATTTGGTACCTACAGGGAGAACTATGTTAGATCTCCATTGATCGGAAATTTGAAACAGAACGCTTTGGTCTCAGCAGGCCTGTGTGGGTAGTACTAAGTTGGTTATTCAAGCGAGCCAGTGTAGCCCAGATCCATGTTATCCAGTTTCAGCAATGTTCCACAGGTCCTTTCATACAGTATATGCTGTTCCGTTTATGGACAAGAGATCAAGTAATGAAATGTTGTATGCTATGTCATGAAATATATTGAATTGTAACTGGGAAGGACTGTTGTAAAGACTAGATTAACTATCCTACATAATGTGGTTAGAGGTAGAAGGTAGTATATACATAGTTTTATTATGTAATGAGTCGGTGGAGGTTATGATTAGAGTCCAGTATGTCATTAGACAGGCTAGTGGGTCTTCTGGTGAGGAGTGACAGCTGGTACATTTGCTATTGATTGAAGTAATTATATTCCATCCATAGGTCTTTGTGAAATTATTTTGAGTGCAGCTCTCCAATTTGGCTTGGATGCTTGCATCTGTCATCTTGGCATAGTGTGCCGGTCTGCACTGTTCAATGGCCCTAAACTGTGGTGATATTACTAGAAGGATTTTCCTTCTGGGTTAAATCCCAGCGTTAATTGTTGATGTAATTGACATGGCATCAAGTAAGTTTTCCCTTCTCCTATTAATTTTAAATTTTCATGCATGCTTCAAATTTTGGCAGACATTGTGTTCCTGTGCTTAATGGCTTCTACAGACAGAGCTGTGGTTCCCATTGATATCTCATTGTAAGGTCTTATGAAGATCTCTGGTGCTGGCAGGGGGTTGTGTTCTTTTTTGTTTGTAGTGTCTAAATGTATTTTGTATGTATAATAATCCTTTTCCTTGGATTTGCTGCGGATGATGCAAAGTGTTTTGTCATGTTACCTATTGGGTGAAGGCAGAGAAGAGACAACATTTTGAATTAATAGAAATTTGTGTTATCTTGCAGGGCTGGCAACATATAGGCTACTGGCATAGTCAAGCTTAGAGATCACAAGAGTGAGGATCATTTCTTGCTTTCAGTTGTATCAAAAGTATGGGAAGATAAATTGCAGGGTTTTCATTGTGTAAAAGGTGCTCCTTGTGCCTTAACTGCCATGTTCATGGGCTGGTGTTTGTCCTATTATCCACAAGTCATGAACTCTTTCCTTGAGATGTTGAGCTTTAGTGGTTTAATCATTATCCAGTCATCTTGGGCAGATAGGCAATCATCAACTACTCACTTATAAAGTTCTTCTTGGCCATCAATGTTTTGAACGATTTGCATATCATCAATATAACATGTAAGGTTGAATGATTTGATCATGCCAAGTAAGAAGGTTTGATAAATGTTAAAATAGGAGAGGCCACAATGTTGCATATGGTTGGTGGATACCAAAGGTGGTATGAAAACTAAGCTTTGTTTGTGTTTGAGGTATGAGGCAATTCATTTTAGGGTGTTTTTGAATATTCCAAGATGATGTATGAAATCTATGTAGTATCACCAGTTGTTTATTAATGTTTCAAATGTTGCTAAGTCAAGGAACAGTAAGGCCGGGGTGTAGCTTCAGGGACAGTGCATGGTTTCATGTAATTTTTAATAAATAGTTGGGCACAGGAGCACTCAGTCAAGTATGATAAGGTGTCTGTCAGATTTCACCTGGGATTTTTAAATATTCATTTAACAAAAACACACACATACACTCTTGGCTCTCTTTTGAAAGTCTTAAAACATGGTTATTTGTCAATATACTGTGTTTTTAGTACCCGTCAAAACCCGCACTCCTTTCCCTTTCCACTGGCCCACAAGTCCACCTCATGCGCTGCGTCTCATGGAATGATTAACATGATGTGCCAGTGTGATTGTCGGAAAATCTGAAGCTCATGCCTCCCCAGTCTTACTGGCCAAGCTACGCCCCTGACTAAGGCAGCCACTCCAATGTTTTTTAATCTATTCTTTCATCAATGTTTTTTTCTTGTTACTTATTTATACTTAACTATAATTTTTCTAAATCCTTATTCTGTGTTATACATACTAAATAATGAACATTTGCCTAATTAATATGTTACTTGATGATAACTAATGTACTTTTAAGACTTCAGGTGCATTCTTGTGACTAGGCAAGATAAATGGTTATTCGTAGAGTGGTAGAACTCTCAACAATCTCATAAAAATTCCTGATGGTTTCAATATCTATGTTATGTGTATTTGCAAAGTGCACTATCACCCGGGGGTAGCCTATATGGGAAGCAAAATTAGGTGGGAGGAAAAACTTATAAAATGCTAAGGATACTTCAGAAGTGAAAAAAAACAACTTCTTTCAAGTAGGTCACAGGACCCCACATGAAGTTTCCTGCCTAGTAAGATAGAAAATTTGCATATTCCATGTCATATTTCCTTGATGATGTTTTGTGGTTCTTTGGCTCATCACATCCAAGCTCACTGATGTATTTTGGTACATGTGACTATGGTTTTGCTGCATGTTGTCACACTGAGGGAAATATTAAGGTGATTGATGGAGGGCTTGAATTAATCTCGGTATCTGGTAGTTGTGCTGTTCATGTGGTGACATTGAACAACTATTCATACTATTGGTGACTGTAACCACTTTGAGCTGCTGGAGACTAGTTTCCTGCTTCAGTTTCCTCTTAAGTATGGCTTATGGGGTCCTGTGCTATATCTAGTAGTGAGCGATGGCCAACATGTCTAGGAATCATTGTAATCAACGCTGTTAGCTTTGGAATTGATAGAAAACTCAATGCTTTTATGACACAATCTAAATATTCAGGGGCTTGAGTTGTGTTAAGTGAATGTTCATAGCTTAATCAGCTGTTTATCATATGTAGTACATTTTGCATTTTTATGTATAGTGGGGCATGTGGCTTCCAGCGATAGCAGCTGGAAATCTCAATGGGGGGTGGGCAGGACGACGGGGCCAGGAGAATGAAAGAAATTCAATAAAAAAAAAAACACCTTTCTGTTTCCGCTGCTGCCTCCTGTCACCTCGCTCGTTGCTCCTCTTCTGTGTTCTAGCATTTACTGGGACACCAGCATAGGCTCCCCAGCAATACTGGTGCTGCTTCATGATAAAGCAAGGATGAAACCAGTGCCAGGATTGGTCTGAGCGGCTCAAACTGCTCCACAGAGACAGCCCAAACATAACATAAAACGATAATGAACTATTATTTCTTTTTCATCTCCTGGCTCTTGGATCTTGGCCAGAGGAGCGACGCTCCTCCACCTTTGCTAGGCTTGGATAATGAGTTCAGGGACGAAAAAACATTTGCACTTTTCTGGTGAAGTGAGTAAATGGTCCAGTGTACTATATCAACTTTGGTTACCTCCACCATTGTGATTAATGAACATGATATCTGTGCCACATAATGTAATGGTATCGCTCATTGGTTTGATCTTTTTTATGACAGCACAGTCATTAAAGAGAATATATGCTCCTCTGGCATTGCATGTGCATACTTTTTGTGTTATTGCCTGTGTTTTTGGCAGTGCATTCTCTCTCGTTTAAATGGTAATTTGTGAGTGCAATATGACGTACTTCCTAGTGAATATAATTGTTTTGGCTTTAGTGAAAACCATGTACTTCTAGTTTTTGTAGTGGGAATTTCATTGTGCAGCACATTTCAGGTTGTTCTTTTACCTCTTTTTTTGGGACTGCTTTCTGGCATCACGCTGCTGCACTGTGATGTCCGCGGGTTTTATTGGGAGGCCTGTTTAAGGTCTTTTCTTGTAATGTACACGTAATACCTTTATACAGGTTTGTCCAGGTGTGAATTGGCTAGATATGGTGGACAGTGTTCTGCAGTGGTCATTCTTTCTGTCTTAATTATTTCCTAAGTTGCCATTGTTTAAGAACTTGGTTACTTTTCTGGTGCCTGCCACCATCACGTTTTGAACTTTTTCCCCATATTTGCATACATGTTTGGGTATGTTCCCCTGATCATGATAATGCTCAGCATGCTGCAGCATCAACATACAGCAGGTTTATGGTTTGATTCCCTAGTCTGTCAACTGGCTCTGCATGCTCTTTCATACAAATGCGCACAAAAGCCAGGGCATTGCATTGAAATATCGAAAAATAGAGGAGTCCCTTCATATGCCCTCTGCTTGAATATACACATTATCGCAAAAGCCAGGATTATTTCAGTCTCCCAGTGTTCTGATTGTAAGACTTATATACTTCCACTACATGATTATTTTAGTTTAAGCATTTCATGAGAGTGCATGTTTCTTTGCTTTCTCCCTCTTTGCCACACCAGGTGCTCTCTCTTCATTCTCTCCCTGCCCCATCCTGTTTCCTAACTTGTATTTTTTTTTTGCAAGGGCTCGGCAGCTGAAAAGTACCTGTGGGCCCTCGCTCTGTTATCCACCTGCAATTTAATCCCCTTCTTCTTTTATTGGCTTCCACTTATATCCCCTTCCTTCACCCACTCCCTGAGTCCCACTAGTCACCGTCGATCTTATATATATATATATATATATATATATATATAAATATAGATATATATACACACACATATACTGATAGAGTGGCAACCGCGTTTTTTGTTTGTTTTGCCAATGATTTTGCCACCATTCGACAAATCTTCACAAAACGTTCCAAATTAGAACTTCATTCACTTCAGTTGCTGTTTTGAAAGTTTCAGGGAGATTTGTCACCTGAGGGGGGGCAAGAAAAAGGGGGAATTTGTAAATGCGTCTTCCCCGTACACTTTCCTATAGGGTCTTTAGACAAAACTACAGTCCAAACTGCTCAACAGAATTACACCAAATTTGGCAGGCAGCTAGATCTTGGTGTGCTGATTATGCTTTTTGTTATTTGGTGTAATTCCATTCAGTAGTTTTGGAGTTATTAAAGGAAAAATAAATGTGTATATTTAGTGATGCAAAGGCTTCACCGATCCGAGAGATCTCAAGGTGAGATTTGAATGGCTGCCAACACCTCAATCAGGAAGTTTTGGCAGCAATGTTGGGACTCAGACTCAGTCGAGTCCCAAAAAAAACATTGAACAATAAGGAAAAGGGGCAGGATAGTAATATCCTGACCCCCTAGCCCAGGTGCTGGAGTCCCCCAGGGACCCGCCAGAACGAAAAAGCAATTTTTAAATGTTTTTGCTGAAATTCTGTGAGTCTGGTGAAAACGCTTTTTCACAGCTAAGCCCCTGGGTGGACCAAGTCCCAGGGGCATGCAGAATTAGAAAAAAGGATGGGGGTGCAAGGGCCCTTTTAAGGCTCAATTGACCCTCAGGTAACACCATCTCCCTGGGGCTTTTTTTCACATATTAGAGGGGAGCTCCCTGGGGCTTGATCGCTATTATGGAGGAGGGCCATGAGGACCACCCTCCGGTGGCAATTTGGAGCTCTGGGGATCACCACCTCCCTGGGGGTTAAGTTCTTTGCTGGGGGGGGATGAGCACAACCCCTGGGGACCAGCACCTCCCTGGGGCCTGTTACAAAATTAATGGATGTAGGGCGGCCCACGACCCCCCTCATAGGCTACATTCAGCCCTGGGGACCACCTTCCCGGGACTGGCCCATGCAACCTAAAGGAGGGGGTCTGCGTGGAACAATTAATGGCCCTGGGAACTGCCATCCCCCAGGGCTGGCTCCCTACCTCCCGAGTTGCCCACACTTGGGACATAGCAGATTTCTGTCACTTGGTGGGAGCTTTGATAGCTCCCGCCAAAGGAGAGCAAACTGTAAGCTTGCTCCCAACAGGCGTGAGCAGGAAAACTGTTCCCACTCGCTTGGAGAAGACTTTTCACAGTGGACAGGAGAACAGATTAAAGGATTGCTCCAGCACGCAGGGAGCTGCATTTTTTTTGCAGCTCCCTTGATGCAGGAGCTACGCCGGCAACCGCAGGAGGAGGGGAGCCAGCAAGGACCACGGAGCCATTTAGGCTCCATCCGCAGTCCACATGCAGAGGGATGTAAGCACATCGCCACCAAACAAAGAGGCACTTACTACATATAATTAAGAGGAAGTGCCCTTGTTTGGTGGAGATTAAACTCTTTGTAGTCTCATTATCTTCTCCACACTGCAATTCATGTTAACAATCATTTCTGTATTTAGACCCTCGAGTAACTATCACATTGCCAAAATTACAGACACACAAGGTCACTAGAGACATTACCTTGTCATCCTTTACACAGTATGTAGAATATGCTCTATATATTTACCCGACGAGGTAGCAGTTACTAATTACCCAGTATAATGTATTCCAGTTGGGTGGATATTTTGCGCGAAACTGTGGCCTATTCTTAAATTATTAAGTAAGTTAGAACGTATTCTGGAACTGATGCTCATTTCACAGAAATTAAAGCTGAATTGGAAGCACTTAGAAATATAAACAAAGCAGGTACCTGAGTCAAAGCTCCACTTCTGTTGAGTACAATTCGTTGAAACTTCTTGTGCTTGGACAAGGGAAAGCACCTGTGTTCTCTTTGCAGTGCCACCTTCAAATATTATCTGAAATCTGTGCTAGTAGCTTTTTTTCTTGCCACATGTTGTTGAGAACAGAGCAGATTGGTAACCCTTTTTACTACTACAAGTATGCAAAATTAGTTAGAAGCGAGGTCCTGCGGCCAACCTCCATCATGCACTGTCGTAGGCTGCGTGCATGTGTGGTTGGGTTAATGTTAGGTATTTAAATATTGCTTAAGGTTAAAAAAAATACAAATTCACAGAAAAAAACTAAAGTTACAGGGACATTATGGTTATGAAATAGCACTTAAAAACCTTAGAAATTCACAGAAAAATCTAAGGTTAGAGGTTATGAATTTACACGCACAAAACCATAGGAATTCAGCAGATATAATTAGCTATTTCAAGTAACTATAACTCATACCCTAAGGTAACTAGAAATCGCACCTTCGCCATGCAATGCTAATCACCCCAGATATTACATCACTCATGATATCTTCTATAACATCATTGGTAATATCAATGTAACATTTGCAATACAATTATTGATAAGACAACTGTGCATGGCAAAGGGTGCAAGTTATAGGATATTCCATTACTGAGAAAAGAATGTTATATCTGGAAACACTTCTCTATTTCGTCTGTAGAGAAGAAGGTGGTAGCGCAAATTGTACAGTGCAACATCGGTTCAAAACAGTTCTCACGTGCAATGGGGAAGAAATATTCACATGGAACTTCTTCAGTGTGGAACCTCTTGAAGACAATATATCAGCAAACATAAAATCTTATGATGAGGGAGAAGGCAGCAGGACCATTTGCAGGAGCATCTGCACCACAACAGATGATTACCATCACTGGTGTTCCTGAAAACCTTTCTCAGATGGTGACTCACTTTGGCAAATGTCACATGCCTGAGGGTCTAAACATGTCTTCCATGGATGCCTATGTGGATGCTAACAATATCCACAGTTGATAATTTTTTATGTTCTCCCCATTCGATGTTCCATTTTTTTGGGAAAGACGGAAGTCTGCTGCTTCCTCCAAGTTCCCGTCCCTTATCCCTTTACAACCCTGGTTATTATTGCCCTCCCCAAAACAAAAAAAAAACAATATAAAATCTAAAAAGTATACAAAAAGAGACCTTGTTAGACCACTTCATCTGGTCATAGAAAGAGCTAATTACATGTTTTATGTTTTTGAGCAATAGTTTTTAAGTGTATCTGCATTTTTCTATGTGTATATGTACCACACCCCTCACAAGTGAGTTTAAGGTAGTACGTGTGACTACTTTATTATTCACCATGGGGAATAGCCCTATAAAGTATTTAAGAAGACACTAGTAATTGTTCTGCAATGTCCTCTAAAATACTAAAATGGAAATGGATGTGCAAGGGAGTGTATGGGTGTGTGAGTGGGTATGCCAGTGGCTGTATAGGTTTACCATTGCTTCTGTAAGTGGCTGTCTGGGTATGTGAGCAGTTGTAAGGGTCTATTAGTGGGTGTGTATGGGGCTGTGTGGAGGTGGGAAGGAGTGTGTAAGTATCTATGGATGTATGAGTATGTGTGTAGGTGTCTGCATACCTCAATGGGTGTGTGAATGACTGTATGGTAGTGTGAATTGCTGTGTAACTGTCTGTGTGGCTGTGCCAATACCCCTGTGAGTGACAGTATGAATGTGTTAGTGGAGTTGTAAATGTAGGTGTGAGTGTGCAAGTGGATTAATCACTCTGGGTGTTACTGGATGTGAGACTGGTTGTATGGGTCTCTGACTGTCTGAGACGGACTGTATGGCTGCATGAGTTGGTAGTTCTTTGGATGTGTCAGTAGCTGTTTAACTGCCTGTATGGATGTGTTGGTGGGGATGTAAATATCTCTATCGGTGTGTAATTGGGAGTGTGACTGCTTGAGTAGGTGTGTGACTGTGTAGGTGTGTAGCATGGTATAAGACTAGCTTTATGGGTGTATGAGTGGGTGTGTGAGTGCCTGTGTGAGTACCTGTGTGGGTGTATGAGTCTATGTGATTAACTGTCTCCATGTGTAAATAGCTGTGTGAGTGACTGTATGGGAGTGTAAGTGGGTGTTTGAGTGGCAGTGTGGGTGTGTCCGTACCAGTGTCAGTAATGTACATATGGGTGTGTTAGTGTGAATGTAAATGTCTGTGTAGGCGAGTAAATGGGTGCATGACTGCTTGACTGGGTGTGTGAGTGGGAGTATGAGGGGCTTGTACTCTGGAACACCCTCAAAATATAAGGTAATACACAACACTGGAAGGACTAAGTTGTAAAACACATTACTCTAATAAACCGTGAAATTCATTTGTATAAAAAAGAAACAAAAAAAATGTGAGTTAGTATTAGAATTTATAAAATTATTAAATAAACTTCACAATGCATAACTTCATAAAAGTGACAAATCACTACATGTCTCCCATGCTGTAATGCTAATTTACAATAACAATATGCATTTAATTTTCCCTTTTTATGTTGAGCATAGCAGCGCACAAGCGCTGCTTTTCGACCTGTTGTAATCTATTCTGTGGGCTTTAAACATGCCCATCTCATGCCAATCACTTGAATTTATTCCTGGGCTTGCCTTTTAATGATCCATTGATGTAACTGGTAAATGCTTTATGTTTGGCCCACCTTGAGGCTCGTTTGTTACACCTTGCAGACTGACCATATTACATGGATTATTGCACAATTGCGGTATACTTTCGGGAGGGCAAACTACTTTTTTCTTTTCTCTCTCCCTTTCGCGCTCCATGGTGGCCATGACGTTCTGAGTGTGGAGTGTGCAAACTTGATCGATGGTATTGGAGCGGTTGTCACAATATTCACACAGTTCGAAGTAATTTCAATTTTGCTTTTGTCTCTCCCTTTCATGCTCCATGGCTTTTCTTTGTTTTAAAAAACCCCGTAATTGGTAAAGGCTTTACCTAAATCAAAACACAGAAATCATCAAAGCGACTCTCCCAGCACAGCAGCAAAGTCGTTACTACAGTATACACTGCACTCAGGGAAACTCGCCCCATAATGCTTTCAAGCATTCTTTTGCAAAACATGTTTGCTCATATAACAGCCTGTGGTGGTCCTAGAACAATAGGACCACCACCAAAACGTTCAGCACAACACACTCTTTCTGTCTAGGTCATTTCTGGGTCCCCATGCTAGGTTAGAGGGATTCGAAAATAATAACCCCTCCTACCATTCATTGTCTTTTTAACTTCTCTCATGGCTGGAACTTTTGTTTTACATCTGAGAGTAGTTTGTATTTTAAGGTCCTTGTTTGTAATATTGTTTTAGGCATGCTAGCTCTTAAAATACGTAATGCACTACTCCCTCTAGGAGCTAAATATATGGTTGCATTGCATTACTTTCTGCCATTCTGTTTTCATGTGGTTATGCCCTCCAGGGGCCTACTGTACGGTGACGTGACCATGTTTCTTACAAATGCTGTGTTTTTTGGGGTGTCGTCTAGGGGGCATTCTGAGCATTGCAACCAACATACTACAATATTGACAGCACTCGGAAACTCGCCCAATAATGCTTTGCAGCGCATTCTTTTTATAAAACATTTTTGCTCGTGACTCAGCCTGTGATGGTCTTGGGACAATGGGACAACCTTCAAAATGTTCTCCGCAACATGCTCTTTCTGTCTAGATCTTGTCTGAGTCCCCAAACTAGGTTAGCGGGGACCACAAAATAATAACCCCTCTCGCCATTCAGTGTCTTTTTAAACTCTCTCATGGCTGGAACGTATGTTTTACAGCTGAGAGTAGTTTCTGTTTTAAGGATCTTGTTTGTAATATCATTACAGTAGGCCTGCTAGCCCTGAAAATGTGTAATGCACCATGCCCTCTAGGAGCTAAATATATGGTTGCACTGCATTATTTTCTGCCATGCTGTTTTCATGTGGTTCTGTTCTCTGGGTTGCACTACCATGTTTCTTACAAATGCTATTTTTTGTGGTGTCCTCTAAGGGCTGTTCTGAGCATTACAATTAACATAGTACAATATTGCAGGCACTCAGAAACTCGCCTCAGAATGCTTTGCAGGACATTTTTTTAACAAAACATTTTTGCTCATAACGCAGCCTGTGGTGGTCTTAGGACAATAGGGCCTCCTTCAAAACATTCACAACAATGTGCTCTTTCTGTCTAGGTCATCTCCAGGTCCCCACACTAGGTTAGTGAGGGCCCCCAAAATAATAACCCTTCCCACCGTTCAGTGTGTTTGTAAGCTCTCTTATGGCTGGAATTTATGTTTTGCACTTGGGAGTAGTTTGTGTGTTAAGGGCCTTGTTTGAAAAACTATCCCAGTAGGCCTACTAGTCCTTTAGTTATATACAGGGCCCCTGGAAATATGTGGCTGAAAGGACCAAAATATGCAGCAGGGTTGACCAATTTATGTGGCAAAAAAGTCCAGTTATGCGTTTACAATGCCAAGAGCTCCATCTAAAGTTAATGTGAGACTTATTGCATTGCAAATGTTTGTTTTTACTGTTCTCAGTTTTTATACTTGTACCAGATAAATGATGCAATGTATAAACAATCATCCTTGAACAGTGGGGGAAAAAACAATCATATACTGTATAAAAATAACCCAAAAGTGCTGTAAATAAGCAACACATATACTTGTTCTACTAATCTTAAGATACATATGCTGAATATGAGAACTTCATCATTAGAAGTAATACTAGATATATAAGGCTCACCATCAAAGGTGTAACACTTTATAAAGACATCACCGTTGGTGCGCCACAGGATGTCATGATTCCTGATGATGCATCTAAATTAACTTCACTATTCTTGTTTTCTAATTGTGACCCTCCTTAGAATTATGCTTCTAAAAACACAAAATAGGAATTTGATAACTTTTAAGGCAATCTTTATCTTAATTTAAGATTCATATCAGTACATTCAGTACATTCTGTCTGTCCACTTCTACTTCTTTAATAGACAGTGTAATGACCAGAGCTAATACTAACTCCTTCATGAAAAATGATGGCGACAGTAGTTAGGTTTTTACCAGAAATACATAATTTTCCTGCTTTAAAGTTAGTAATCTCATTATGTAATTTACTACCATCTACTATTCATCATTGTAGCATTAAAATAACATACTTCCCAGTTCTTCCTACATCTGAAGTTGACAGATCATCTGTTTGACAACTTGGTCATACATTGTTTTAAGTTGCTTTTTTCACTAATGAGTAAAAACTTACACTTTTGGATTCTGATAACATTAAATAAATAAAATGCTTGTATTCTAAGTGTGTAGGTGATGGGTATGAGCAATCTTCACATTCATGGTGCCACAGGTAACTAAGTCCGAACAGGTCATTTACAGGTAGCTCATCTTTTTCTAAGACACAAAATATCACCGTTAAAACTCCTGTGCATCCTCTTGAGTATTTTTAGTAAACTGTACACATCAACTACATAGATCTACAGCGTCTCGAATTACTGCTGAAGAATCTATTTTCGTTCTGTCAGTATGCAGACAGTTCAACAAACTATACAGTGCAGAACACAATACCTTCTGTTGTTCCTCTTGTATTTCATCGACATTACGAGATAATGGTAACAAAAAATGTACCATAGCAGTTCACGCCAGAAGGGTTTGACAGTTAATAACATACAATATCTCCATCATTTTCATTTTTTTGTTTCCAATTTCCACCTTCTCTTTCATTTCCTTCTTTGAAACACTATCCCTGCACTGCTTTGAAACTTTCTGCATTTCTCATAAACTGGATACTGTCCTAAATGAGGAACATAAACACTTCTTAATCGGTTGTATTCTGTAACACAACTGGACTGTGTGTTTACTCTGCTCTCATCAAATACTTTTAGATACAAACTAGACAATGCCTTAGCTTGAGACAAAGCTACATATGACATACCTTCCTTAACCACGGTACCACCTATATTAATAAAAGCTGCATCTAAATTTAAATCTTGTGATTTATGAATAGTAACAGATTATGCTTGAGAAACTGGAAGCTGTTTCAGTCGAATATATAAACCTTTTACAAGCAAAAAATCACAACAGACTGTGCTATGTGTGTCAGTCTGATCAAATTTTATCACAAAGGTTTCTCCTCATTCCTATTAAGACAATTTATAAAATCGACAACTTTACCCATAGGACCATTAAGAAAACCTTCCTCAACATTTAAATTTCAATGCAAAATCACCCTTGCATAGACTTAAACATTTTCCCAGCCCTGCAGTATGTGAAACAGATTTCGAATTAATCCAGTTTTGTTTGCACCTTTTCATTTAACAATACAGTAGCACCATGGTGTTGCATTTTATGTATTGCCTTCAGTTGCAAAATTTATTCTTTCTCCAATTCCAGCAATTCCTCCAATGTTGGCATTAGGCACACAGTATGTTTACCTTCTTGTATCAAGTGAACATTAGTTTTGTTGCTGTCTTCATTGTTGGAAACAGGTTTTTAAGAGAATGACTTTCTAGAACATGTCTACTTTTGAAATAACACCTCCTCTAATCTCTTTCAAAATATTTCTATATTCAGTATCCGATGCTTGTTGCATATTCCTACTTAGTTCTTTGTATTCAAAGCGTAATCAAATATTCACATTTCCAATGCTTCCTAAAGAATTTCTAGTTTCATCATGGACCAGTCTTTTCAATGTGCAAGGTGTAAGTTGCAGTGGACCTCCAAAAGCTATCAAATTTTTTCCTCCAAATAGGACATCATAATCCATTCTCAAAACCTCTTGCAAACTCAAATGGTCGAAGGCAAGCATTAAGTTTGAGACCATGCTCACTCATCGATGATTAAAAGCTTTAACGTTTTTAACACTCTTGACACTTCACCAGATAGCTTTTGGTATTCCAGTTTGTTATCATGCTCCAGAGGCAGCATCAAAAGTCGATGTAAAGTAATACGCATCAAAAGTCGATGTAAAGTAATACCTTCAATATTGTGTGCAGCTAATCCAGTAGGTGCTCTAACTACCTATTATAAATTACAGTCTGTAGTCTTTTGTAGGAAAGCGGTAAGAACTTGTATTAAGAAACATTTACCCTTTACCAGATTGACTGCTGACATACAACAGTATAGGTTCAAATGTTGGGCATGCATACTGTTTTGTCATGAAGCAATTCATGCTCAACTATGTCTTTCTCTTCCATATATATTTACATTTGCTCATCATTTAGTTGTCCAACCAAGTCTGCCAAATCAATTGTTTCCTGTCTTGCTTCCTCCATTGCAGTCTCTACTTCATCCATGGCAATAGGAGCCTCATTTTCAATTATAGTTTATCCAAGTGGGTTCTGACTTTGAGGACCTGAACTTTAGCTGCTATGTGAACTCTCATCAGCTACCTCAGCAGCAATTGTATCTTCCTGTTCAATTTCATCTTTCAAAATTTTCAAGTAGTTATGAAAAACCGAGCACTGAATACTATCCTTTGCAGCATTGAAAGAATCTTCGTTGCTGTCAGACCCTCCTAGTAATTCTGATTCTGAAGACCAGAGTTTAAGCAGCCACAAAAGTGTCAAACAGAAAAGTTTCTTTTTTCAGCAGTCTGGAAATTCAGTTTTCTATGGTTAATTAGACTGCCTTTGCTATGTCACACCAAACATCCAGTGCAATCACCTATTGCAATTTTTCCTTCATCTACATTTTCTGTCACACTGTTTCTATATGTGTAGTACTTGAGTACTTCATAGAGGCAGACGTGATCAAGATGTATACTCCATTTTGGATAGTAAGTGGCCAACATGTTTGTTTTTACAATGCCTGCACTATCTGGCTCAAATTCCACAAGCTATTGAATTTCTGGGAAACATTTCAAAACTCTGTTTCATGGCTGGACTCACCCAAACAATTCCTCTCAACTTAGAATATAAACTAGCTGAACCCAACTAATCACAGCATTCATAGGATCCGATTTCTCTGTGCAAAAGTATCTTCAAACTGAAGCAGTTCAGTTTTTTCCCTAGAGACTTTTAGCAGAAATCTCTTCCAACACATCTTTCATCTCCATCTTCTCAGATTTTGTTATGTATAATGAGCAACAGCAGGGTTGTCTGCCCCAAATGGTATATCCATATTGCATTCCATATTTTTAAAATGACAGGGTTGTTGTCATTGATATATTTGGAAGCCTCTGTTCTCCTCAGGTTCTAGATGTTTTTGTGTGTTTATGAGTAAGTGTATGTCTCACTGAAGAAATAAAACTGTTCACTCTTCCGTTTGAAAACAGCAGGTCTTGGAAATCCAAAACAACAGTTTGTGTAAAAACTTTCCTTTTGCTCTATATTTCTGCAGACAGTATTTCCCACATCTATGTGATTAGAACCACATGACATACTACTTTAGACCTTTTTCCTCAGTGTCTTTAGTGATACTACATGTAATATGCTGTTCTATGAAAGAAAGTACAGACTCATCTGTGTCTGTTCTAAATTTAGGTGCATCTTTTATCCACAACGGCATTTTAATTATGAGGAGCACCTCTTGCTTGGTACTCTTTTCACCAAAAGAAATCAGTAATGTCTCCAAGAGGTGGATTTTTTTGTTGCAAATAAAGGACAGCAGCTTGTAATCTGTGGTTGAAGTACCTGCAAACATTTGCAGGATCAAAAGAGCAATGTTCTCCTTTGTTTTCAATGTGATGCCTTTAATGTTAGAGTTTGCTTCCCTCAAAAACTCATGTAAATCATCCTATGCATACCCTGCACAACTCAGTTTTACAATCCAAGTTGGTGCACCTAAATTTCACAACATACACTTGAGCTCACCATAAGGACAATGCCAGTATTCATTGGCCCCACATTGGCATGTCTTCAAATTTATCAAATTGTATTTGAGTTTCCCATAAATGTTTCTCCACAAAGTCTTTTGAAGAAATATTTTGCACATTAACTCCTGTCTTAAGAATATGGTTAACAGCGTATGACAGACAGACACTTTTTTTTTAACTGATGGAATATTTATGGAATACTTTGTCAAAAAATGTGTTCCTTTGAATATAATCTTGTTAACCTACACTCAGCTGCAGGAATTTTCATACGGCAGTCATCATACTGTCCAACTACCCCAGTTAGAATTAGTTGAGGAAAACATCAAGCTTCTAAACTTTTGCCTCAAAGACTCATTGGAACTCATTTAGCTAGTTTCATCTGATACAGTTTAATTGCATCCACCATAACCTCTTTTGAATGTAGTGCTTATATATTTCTTCAGATCTACTTCTATCCACATTTTCAAACAGTCCAGTTGAAGGCAACATTTCTCTGTCCATGCAACTTCATGTGCGACAACATCTACATTTATATAGTTCACATAGTTGTGTTTAAGGTACAATGTAGCTTTCTTCGCCTTATTCAGATTCAGTAGTTCAGGCCCACTTTTTCTTTTCTTTTAGTGGGCACATCATTCACTAGAAAAGGAAGTGGCTCATACATATCTCTCTCTATCCCCACAGTCTTAATTTTGTGTTTAAAGTCTAAAGGTAGATACACAACTCTACCTTTAAGCACTTTTTGAAGCTTAGTGGATGGCAGTTTCCCAGTCTTTGGTTTCATGCAAACTATTGCTTTAAGAGGATCTAAAGATTGTATAAGTATTCCATTATAAACATTCAGATGTTGACGTTCCTCTGGAATTTCAACCACCTCTAACTTATTGTATATTGCTCTGGCAGGCATTTTGTTGCCCTCTAATTTGTCATAGCAATACTTACACATGATATGGTGTTTCTACAAATAAAATGTTCTTCCACAAATGCATACACAGTAAGTTCTAGACACTTTTCTCTGAATTCTTGTTCAATTTTCAAGAATACTTTGTGTTTGGCATTTGTAGTGAGTGCTCTGACAACACAGACAAACATAGAAACTATTAAAATTTGATACTCCTCATGCAAAGTTATCAGTACTAATATCTGTGTTTTGTTCCTCTACACCTGAACATACCAACTTCTCATTTTGCCCAGACTCCCCTTCTGGACCATAGAAACATAATTGAACATTTTCACAAAGATTTTCAACCTCTGATACTGTACCATGCAAAAGTGCTTTGTTCATTTATTCTAAACACCATGCAGGACTTTTTACAAAGTAAAGTCTTAAACTACATTTCACATTTTTTAATGATGAACAGCAAACATTCTAAAATGATGAAAGGTATATGTGCACACTATCCTGGATAGGCGTGCGAGTGAGTATTCTTACAAATTAGTATATTTCCTGACTTTGCATTGATATGGTGCTTGCATCATTGCAATTTCAGCTTCACACTTCTTTCTGCAAATTGATGTGGAAAATGTCTTAATATATCAATTAATTCCTGGTGAACAATACAAAAACTACTGCAAACAGCTAAATCCACTCACAGACCCACACACCTACTCACACACTCACTCACCCACCCACCTGCACACCCTCAAAGCAAGTCACACTCACAAACAGCCACTCACACACACTCACTGACCCACACAGTGCTTACACACCCATTCACACATTCACTCACACAACCACTTACACACCCACACAGATCCACTTGCACACCCACTTACCCACTTAAGCATTCACACACCCACTAACACACATATACAGCCACTCACACACCCACTCACAGAACCACAAAATTACTCTCACAACCACACAGCCACTCACACACCTACACAGCCACCCCAACACCCGCTCACAGACCCAAACAGCCATTCACACACCCACTTACACACTGACACAAACACACACACCGTCATATACCTATACAGCCACTCACACAACCACAGTTTGGGGTTTGCTGCATGCGGAGGGTTGGACGTAAGGTCTGGCTGCAGGTCAGGCCCTGCTCTCCACCCCCAGCCGCTCCACTTGAAAGTGGTGCATCTCAGTGGTTGAATTAATGTCTGGAAATTAAATATCACTTTGCATCAAAAAAACTAGAAATTCACTGAAAAAACAAAGTTTACAGGGACGTTATAGTTAGGAAATAGATTTTTTTTAAACTTAGAAATTCACTAAAAAAAACAAAGGTCACAGGAATGTTATAGTTAGGTTCAGATTTTACACACAGAAAACCAACAAAATTCAGCAGTTTTATTTAGATATATATATATATATATATATGTTCACTTAAAAAATCAAAGGTTACAGAGACATTATAGTTAGGTAGTGTTAAGCTCACATTTTAAACATACCAAATCATAGAAATACACCTGTTATAGTTAGTGAAGAGATAGGCTTCTATAAGAGGGTGGAATGTGGAAGATGAAGATTCTGGAAAGAAGGCTGGGCAGCTGGGACAGAGAGAGACTGGAGATGGAGGAGTGAAGAGGAAGCTGGGAGTTATTGCATGTACTTGTTACTTAAATAAACGACCTTTCACTTCGACCGACTTGCGTTATCACTACAGTTAGTTATCTCAAGTAACTGTAATTAGTGCCCTTAGGTAGCTGTAACTCGGGCCCCCACCACGCACAGTTTTTTTGTAAAAAATGTTACTGCAAATATTACATTGATATTATCAATGATTTTATCAAATATGTCATGAGTGCAGGAATTTGTGGGGTAATTAGCAGTTCATGGCGAGGGTGTGAGTTATAGTTACTTGAGATAATTCTATGACAGGTGAATTTTTATGGTTTGGTACATTTAAAAAGTGAGTCTAACTATAATGTCCCTGTAACCTTTGTCTTTTTAAGTGTATTTCTATCTGTTAGTCCTGACAGCTTTAGGGTGGTCATCCCCCAACTTTTTGCATGCCTTCCTTGATTTTTCTGATCCTATTTTTGCTGGACTCTGCACACTTTCACTGCTGACCAGTGCTAAAGTGCTGGTGCTATCTCCCCTAAACATGGTAACATTGTCTCTACCTAATTGGCACTAAATGTGCCCACGGCCTGTAAATTAAATGTTACTAGTGGGCTTGCAGCACATATTGTGCCACCCACATCAGTAGCCCCTTAATCATGTCTCAGGTCTGCCATTTCAAGGCCTGTGTGTGTAGTTTCACTGCAACGTCAACTTGGCATTTAAAACTACTTGCCAAGCCTAAAACTCCCCTTGTTCTACATATGTCACCCCTAAGATAGGCCCTAGGTAACCTGTAGGGCAGGGTGCTATTTAGGTAAAAGGTAGGACATGTACTTGTGTGTTTTACATATCCTGGTAGTGAAAAAACCCACAAATTTGCTTTTCACTACTGTGAGTCCTGCTCCTCTCATAGGCCAGCGTTAGAACTGCCCTTATATACTTTTAAGTGGTAGATCCCGATCTGAAAGGAGTAGCCCTGTCATGTTTGGTATGGCCATAATGGTAATAGAAAATCCTGCTTGATGGTAAAGTTGGATTTAATTTTACTATTTTAGAAATGCCACTTTTACAAAGTTGGCATTTCTGTGCACTTTTTGCCTTACAGCCTGTCTCCAATCCACATCTGGTCTATGCTGGTTGACAGCTCCCCTTGTGAATGCTACCCACACATCCATAAACACAGGACACTCAGCTACATCAGCATATAGATGGGTTTCCCTGGTCAGGAAGGGTGGAGGGGCACCCACTTACACTTCAAAGGCCAGGGACCTACCCTCACACAAAGGACTGATAACCCCCACAGGGCTCCTGGCAGACAGGGCTGGGTTGAAAGGGGAACTAGTGCACTTCAAAAACACTCTTTGAAGTTTTCCCCTCTTCAAAGGCACTTTTGGGTGTATATATACTGGGTCTCTGACCCCACCAAATCAGGCACTTCTGGGCCTATAACTGGATTCTGTCAGAGAGACTGCCTAGCTGCCCAAGGACTCATCTGAACTACTTTGCTGGAGGGACTGCTGCCCTGCCTCTTTCTCTGTTGTCTGCTGGCCCCTGACTCTGCTGGAAGGACTTGGCCTTCCCCACAAGTGCTCTCCAAGGGCTTACACTGAACTTGCCTCCCGTTTTGAAGTCTCAGGACCACAAAGACTTCATCAAACAGGAGAAAATCACAGTGCATCGGAAAAGTGATGCCTCGTCTGCAGAAATCGACACAGCGCCTGACTTGCTGTTGAAAAATTGCTGCATTTCCTACTGGATTGATGCAGCACCTGCTCCTTCTAACCAATGTTCCAAGTATTTTCAGCGCATCATCCCTGGGTGTCAAAATATCCCTGCATCGCAGTGAGAAACCAAGGCTGCGCTTCTGGATGGATCACCTTTCATCGTAGAAAGAAACGATGCATCTTATGTGCTGAACTGGAAAATTTGACGCAGCGCCATATTTTTCAACGCACCTCCTTCTCTGCAGCCCCAGGGCATCATTATTTTTGACTCATCCCAGGTACTGTGTTTTATAAGGATACAACCACTGATTCTTAAGGATTGAAACACATTTAAACCTTTAAAAAGTGATATCTTGACTTGTGCATATTGGATTTTTGTTGGTTTGTTTTTATATTATTCAGATAAATATTATCTATTTTCCTAAACTGGTTTAGAGTACTTTTGTGGTGTTTTTGCTGTGTTATGGTATGAGTTATTGCACACATACTTTATACATTGCCTTTTAAGTTAAGCCTGCCTGCTCTCTGCTAAGTTACCAGAGGGTGAGCACAGGATAATTTGGATTGTGCTGTGGCTTACCGTGACTAGGAATGTGGTCCCTACTTGAACAGGGTGCATACCTCTGCCAACTAGAGACCCAATTTCTAACACAATGGATTTATTAATTTGGTTCCCTAACTATCATGTCCCTGTAACCTTTGTTTTTTTCAGTGAATTTCTGTTTTTTAGCGTAAAGTAATTTTCATTACTATACATTAATCCAGCCACCACCATGCACAGCCTTAAGCCGTGCATGGAGGTGATTGGCCACAGGGCCTGTGATCAGGCCCTGCGGCCAACCTCTTTAACTACACAACTCCGTGCTGCGCATGGCCTTTAGCTGTGTGCAGGGGGGATGGCTGCAGGGTCAGCCTTTTCGGCCAGCCCCTATAACCACCCAACTACAAACTTTGCACAGCCTTTCGCTGTGTGCAGTGGGGCTTGGCCTCGTTATAAATTTTTTGGGGGGGTAGGGGGACCACATGTCCCTCCTCCTCAGGGTTCAGTCTTAGCCCCTGGGACCCCATCCCTCGGGACCTGGCCTAATTATTAATATTTTTATTTAGGGAGGGGGTCCGCGTTCCCCCCCCCACCACCACAGGGCCGATCTTGGCCTTGGTGACCCCATTCCTAGGCCTGGTTATGTGACCTGGGTTCCCCCAGTGTGCCCACTGACAATGTTGGGGACCGAGGGGGAGTCTGAAGACCTCCTGTGAGAGCAATGTTTCCTATGTTTCCCTGCCTTCATCTCGGCATGCAGGGAAACAGAGGAAACTCTGCTCGCATGAAGTGTGAGCTCATTGACAGCTCTCACTTCATCTGAGCAGAGTGTTTGCTTTGACTTGATGGGAGCTGTCAGCGCCGCCAAGTAAGAGCAAACAGCTGTCAGCGGGGTTGGGCACCCTGTGACATAGCAGGAGCTGGCCCTGGGTGGTGGCTGTCCCCAGGGCCATCAGTGGCTTCTAGGAGGGGGGGCACGCTCCCCCCCAACTAAAATAGCCCCAGGGAGGTCGTGGTCCCCAGGGCTTAAGGGCTCTGCAAAGGATACCTTTCATTGTTTTATTGAAGCCCCAGCAAAGGCAGTCCCCGGGGCTGCAGTGGGGCCCCCCCATTAGATTTATTTAAAGCCCCAGGGAGCTGGCCATTCACGGGGCTGTGGGCAGGACAGACGGCCCTCCGCATTAAATTTGGTAAAAGCCTCAGGGAGCTGGTGGTCCCCCGGGCTGAAGTAGGGGCTGAGCAGCCCCCATTAGAATGTATTTAAAACCCCGTAGAAATGCTGGTTCTCAGGTCTGTGGGGGGACCCGCCCCGTTAAATTTGCTAAAAGCCCCTGGGAGGTGGCATTCCCCTGGGCTACAGGGAGGCCCGGTGGCCTCCCGGCTTTATATTTGTTTAGCGCCCCAGTGACATGGCGATACACAGGGCTTCGGCGGGGGGCAGAAAAGCCTCCAGCGATACATTTGGCAGAAGCCCTAGGGAAATGGTGGTCCCTGGAGATGTGTGGGTCCCACCCAGCCTCCCATAATAAATTTGGTAAAAGCCCTCTGGAGGTGGCGGTCACCGGGGCTGAGGGAGGTAGGGCAGGTGGCTCCCTGTCTTATATTTGTTTAACGTCCTGGGGAGATGGTGGTCCCCAGGGCTGTGGGGGGTCCAGGTGGCCCCCTGCATCCATTTTGTTAAAAGCCCCAGGGAGGTGGCAGTCCCTGGGGGGCCCCCCTGTAAAATTTAATTGCCATGAGACCTGGCCCACCTGTGGCTGTTTACAAAGCAGGAGCGGGAGCACACACTTGTTTTTTTTTTTATTTCCAGCAGATCTGAGGCAAAAAATGTAATTGTAAAAAAATGTGTATTAAGCCTGAGGACCCCAGCACCAGAGCTAAGGGGTCAAGGTGTCCCTTCCCTGACCCCCTTCCTTATTTTTTACAGGGACTTGGCTGAAGCAGAGTCCCAACATGACTGCCAACGCTTCCTTGTTGAAGTGTTGGCAGCCAATCAGATTTTAGCATGAGATTGGGAGGGTTTGCAGAGCCTTGACATCCTTATACATACAAATTTGTTTCTTCTTTAATTACAAAAAAAAATATTAAACAGATTTACCCCAAATAACAAAAAGGTTGTTTTCTGGAACAAGAGCTACCATTCTGTCAAATTTGGTGTAATTCGTCGAGTGGTTAGGGAGCTATTGCTTTTCAAAATCCCCATGGAAAATTGAATGTGGAAAAAGTGTTTTGGGACCTCCCCTTTTTCTCGGCCCCTGCTTGACGGATTGCCCCGAAATGTTCCAGGCAGCAGCTCACCTGAGCAGCAAATCTTTTAGGAAAATTACATGAAGATTCGTCAACCATCGCCAAAGATATAGGCACGTAAAAAAATGTTTTTTCTATAGAAACTAGGTCCTAATTATAACTTCCTAGTGGTGACTGCAACTAGACAATATATATGTATTCTTTAACCAGGGCTTGTCAGCTGGATAGTGCTGTCGGACTGGTTTTGGGTTTTCGTTGGTCGACACATGCAATTGGAAAAAAGCATTTGGGAAAGCCATTGATTCGCATTTTGGAGCCGAGATTTATTGGCTTTATCACTGCTTACTCACTTCTTACATGCCTTGAAAAATGTGCATTTCTGTGATGTGCTCACTGCGTGGTAATTATAAATATTTTCTCTTTAGAATTCATGGACCTAGCTTTAGGAACAACTTTTAGGAAACATGTATTAATTACTGAAACATAGTTAAAGAATGATCTTGTTCTTTAAGTAGTTTCCATAGTATCTGTAGTATGCTTACTTGATGAACGACTAATAATTAATTGGAAACAGCACATCCTTGGATACCTGAAGATAAAAACGGATTTGTTTTTTTTATGCTTCAGTGGTAGTGAAGTTAAAACTCTTGACAGATGCATCCGTCTGCTTCATTCCACTGCCTTTCCCCATCACTGTTCGGAAATGAATGCTTTTTCTTTATTTTAATTTTTTACATTAAGCCTTCTACTCCTGCGAAATATCTTAAAACTGTCAATTGTAGTCCATTTTGTCAAAAATACATCAAAGAGCAAAATAATACATCAAAGAGCACGATGTGAAAATGGGGGCATTAGATAACTAAATATTTAATTTAGTGTTTCTGTGCGTTTCTGCAAAGAAAGTTGATCTTTCAGAATCTGAGAGGGACTGTTATGCAAAAAAAAAAAAAAAACAGAAAGCATGAGAAGAAAGAACTTTTTTTTTTTTAATTAATTCACCTCCAAAATCTGGTGCCGAACAAGAATACTGCTAATTTGTGAATCACATGTAAAGTGAATTCTGTAGAAACTCGCCCCAAGGTGTAAAGATTCCAGCTGTGCTGCTGCCATATTGCGGGAAAATGCCAATTATTTACTGGTGTGATTTTCTAAGGAAATATTTAGTGAGAAACTCTGGTATGAGTGTGAATTGTCTTTTTGTTAGGTATTTTTCCGATGTAAACCGTTTCAGGACTCTTTTCGTTGTTTTTCTTATGTGAGGAGATCTCCAGAGAAAATGGTTGCATGGTCCACTCTAGCCTCATGCTGCTCACTAAGTGAGATTTGAATTGAGAGGTTTTTTTTCCGTAAGTGAGATCTTCACATGAATAATCGAACAGTCTGAGTGATCGAGTTTACTGCGGTTAGCTTTGTTAGCAGAAGTTCAGTGCTTTAAATGGGCCGGTATTGTCTGGTACTGATTACCAGCACTTTTTTATTTTGAGAAGGAAAGTACCGCCACATCTCAAGAAAAACGTGATACTTTTAATTGGAGAGTACCGACACCTCTCAGAAACAAGCAGGTACTCTGGCACAGAGTACCTGCACTTTATTGTTTCCATTTCAAGCACTGCAGAAGTTATCGATTTTTTTTCTTACATGTTGTCCTGGGTCTATTTGCAAGATACCTAAAGGGGACCATGAGCAGGGCACACTTAGTAATATGCCCCACTAGGTTTTGGTGTCGCATGGCGAGTTGCCACGGCACTACCCTCTTTGCCCAGCACTGGTGCTTCAGAATGGTTCATGAGTTAGAAGTATTTTTCTAGACATTTCTTGCTGATGTTCTGCAGTAGAAGGCAAGCTCCACTGATAGGAGTAAAGAGTCTGGTGTGCAAGAGAGGCACATGGAAATGCCTTGAGGCTGCTGTCATGGAGAATACCATGACACAATTCAAGTCAACTCAATTAAATTGTATGTTACATAATTAATTGAAATCTTTGTATTGAAGTATCAGATCCTATATAATATTTAAAACAATATACCGATTTTGCAACATAAATAATATATCAAGCAAGTACATTGTAAGGAGTCATTGCTTCTTAGAAAAGAATGGACAGCTATAGTGAAAACATGATTACAGTCTTGATAGTCTTATATAAATTGAAAAAATGAACGTAATATGTTAAAAAGGTGCATCAAAGAGAGAATTTCTTCACAAGAAAAAAGGACTGCTGTAACAAAGATTATCATTGCTGTGCACAATCACTTGGTTATGTTTAGTCAATGCTTATTAGAAATGTTATAGAGACAATTGAGCAGCATATCCATAGGGTTTACACTTGTAAGAATGCCATGACACAGAATTTAAGAAGCTGGGCATCATGTCATGGGATGTGGTTTGTCACTGCAGTCTGCTTGAATTCAGGCGTTCTGGTAAATATTGAATTTTGTATGCATTCCTGCAAGTAGGGGCATGTACAGGGCAGCCTGCTACTAGTTGACAGTGTGGAAAAGGCCACAATAGAATCTGATGAGGTGGTGCTGCAACAGCATCTGTAGAACATGAGTATTGCGGATATTCAGAATTCGATTAATAAGGAAGTGGCTGCTGACCTACACTCTAGAGAGGGATGCGTAAGGCTAATGTCATTGTAGTAAGAGGCAAACTTGTTCAGCGGAAAGACTGATTACAATATTGCAGCACCAGTCATTCTTGTATATCCGATTAGGATGTTTTATTTACTCATTAACAACGTCCATAACCCGTGAGGCAATCAAAAGATGTCCTTACAAAAGAATGGGAAGACGGTTCTTCTGGTGTTCCATCACATTTTGCTTTGAGGTTTTCCCCTGGAAGACTTTGACCTGTAAATTAAAACTGTTTTACAGAGGGAAACTGATGCGCTTCATGGGAGCAAGTCAAATCCAGAAAAGGGTGATAAAAGTGCAATTCCGTTGTTCCAAATAATTCGGATCTCTATTTGAAGAGTTGCCAATGAAAACTTTCGAAGATTGACACTTAATTCTACATTATTTTCATTGGAAAGCAAAGGGCTACCACTTTCTGGCAGACTTAGATGCCACACTGGCCCTTTAATATATTCGCCCACAATGCAAAGGTCAGCATTTCTGCTACTTCACCAGGAGATTTTATGGCGGCACTGCATTCGCAAGATTCATGGGTTACCACCATTTTATGCAGTGTCACATCAATGATTTAGTTTTTAGGTAAATAACCAGCATTTCCATTTTTCAGTGCTTTCAGTTGGGGTACACTCCATAAGAAGAACTGGCAGCAAATTGTGGACATTTCTGGTAATGCAAACGCATGACAAAGAAATGTCTGTTTGTCTCAATAAGGATGATTAGCTTAGTTTTGCTAGATTTACAAGGACGAAGGACGTTCAAGAAGTAGACAGGGTGTTGTGATAACAAAGGTTCTTGATCATCCAGTCAAAGTCTGACTTTTCACCTTCCCAAATATTTCAATTAATTAGGGTGTCATTCTGGGTAAAACAGAGTAAAGTTGTCCTTCCATGTGGACAGCATCAAAACTTAGTTTAATTTCTAGACACTTCTGGGGTGAGGCAGAGAACTACTTAACGATTTGTCATGCACCATAGATTTAATCTAACATGGGGCCCACTGAAAAATGGTGTCCCCCCCTTCTAACTTTTAATGAGTATCACTATGAAGGAAATCCATATTAGTGTGCTACAGCAAGCGGGGATTCTCTGAATCACGAGGTATGGAGGGGGTCTCAAATAATATAGACTTCTTGCTGGTGCCAATGGCAAAAGCAAATGTATTTGCATATCACCAATGTAGATCCTCTGGCAGGGAGAGATTTTCCTGAAATGCAAGCAGTCTGTGACTGTCTTTTCAGCTTAGTTAATCCTCCAGATGAACAAATGGCCATAGAGCCCTAAACGGATAGGTGCAGAGCATTACATAAGAGGAGCACATATCCAGGCCCTTCGTGCCCTAATACTTTAGACCCAAATCCAGAATCAGCACGAGGGCACAACAAAAGTGTTCTCTACATGGGAACTTAACCAAGCAGCTGTGCCTAATCTTGTGGAGCCTTTTGCTGGTAGCAGTGCTTTTATGATCAGAGACATAGAATGAACTCCCACAGATTTGTGCAGCAGGAAGGAGTGAAAATGACGTCGTATAGGCATAACTAACCAAAACGGCCTCCATTAAAAAGGTTCTGGGCACCTAAAGGTGCAAGGAGGAGACAGCAGGGAACAAAAACACTAATAAATTACAACCTAATCATCACTGACAGTCTGCTCAATTAATCTTCACGAACATGATGTCCTGCTAGATCCAGTGGATGCTTAGGCACCAGCAACAAGAGCTGACATTCAACTGCTAAAAAGGGAATTCAAATCAGAGTTTTCAGCCCAATGGAAGGACCTCACCAAATCCATTTCTGATCTAGACAACACGTCTGGAAAGCTGAGGGTAGACTCAGTCAGGTAGAGCCATTTTGTAGATCAACAAGCGCACTGGATAATCTATCCAAAAAAATACAGATGCTGTGTAAGCACTGATCCAACATGTTAGAATAGAATAGATGAAGTACACTGAAAATGGTTCCTGTGGAAATAAGATTGAAATCCAGAGCATTAACCCCAGATGTCTCTGACACAGACCTAGAACTACAGATAAAAGTTCTCCTCTACCATGTCCTTTCAGAAAATATAGACTTTGAGATCAAACTTGTTAGGACAAAAGAGTCTTTTTGACCCACCAGGTCTGCCAAACGTACGTACTCACAAAAGTACATTTCTTCATACCCTGAGAGACTTTCTTTTATTATTCCTCAAAGACTTCCTCTTATTCCTACAATTCTAACCTTCTGGCTCCCTCTCATGGTGTCTAGATTGAAAGATAGGCCTTTCTTATTACTATCCCTTCTGTTTTTTATACTGAACGGGAAAGGGAATGGAATTGGCTTGAAAACTATTACAATTGAAGCCTTCGTGCATCTTTTTTAAAAGGTGGAATCTGTGTAATAGAACTGTATTCATATCTTTATTGTGTAACCGTTTCAACAACTCCCGTTTTTTAACTAGGTAATTTAAGCCTTGGGAATTTAGTGACACTATTTGTACATCAGACATTTTAAATGAACGAGGTACGGCTTTGCTTCTGTGAGCTTTTGTCTCCCTTGGTGGCTAGTGTTGACCTGGATCTCCAAACTCATTTGAGGATTACCTTTGCCAATGGGATTACATCCACTTTCAGGTTATTTAGCTTTCTTAATTACTTGAACATCTTTACCTTCCTGGTCCGTCCTAAGACATCATAATGACAGGAATCAACTTTAAAGATAATATACAGCATAAATTGATAAATTCTGATTGCGGAGAACTTGCTACCAGGCATTGCAAAGTCTGGCACCCTAGGTATGTCACACAGAATTGAGCCCCCTATTTGGCTGCACTGACCAACTGCTCCAAGTCAAAATCAAAGGTAATGGGAAGCCAGCCCTGCCAGGACTGAAGATTGTTTCGCCACATTCAAGGTTCAGTTCAAGACATTATGGAACTAAATAGTAGCTGCTGCCAACAAGCCTCAGGTGATAACGTGGGCAGATTCTGGTCCTCAGTCTTCAGCTGATGAAGTGGAAAGCACATCTTTATCGGTCATCTTTCTTTGCCTGAATTATTCCCATGGTACACTTTGCAATGTGTATTTCTTCCATTCACCACTCCTGTATTGTCTTTTTTCCTGAGAGTCTGTGATGCTCAGACGTTTGTGGGCTTTGACTGAGCCAGGCAATATGTTGCTTAGCACAGCACAGGATGCCAGAAAAATGCTACAGGGAAGGAGGTTTGGGATCTCACATGTCTGTCTTACAGAAAAGGCCTAAGGAAATGAAATAGTCTCAGACTCCAAATCAGATAACTGCTGGACCTGTGGAAAACTCAGAAGAAGGAAGGACTGCCCTGCAGTCTGAGTAAGGAAGACTGGACCTGCTCCTTAAACCCAGGGCTGCCAGAGTGACTCCAAAGGCTAGCTGGCTGGTCTCTTGTGTGAGCTACAGGAACACAGCATGCTCAGACTGGCTGCAGCAGCTGGTTCCTGCTGGAGTGAATCTTAGCCCCCAAGTGGTACGCCCCTCAGATCCTGGATCCTTTGAATAGTGCTAAAGTGACGTTATTCCTATCAAAACCCAAAATTTGAGATTTAGAATTTTTGTTCAGCATAAACTGCTCTGAGATGTAGAAATCTCCACCATGCTTGACGGTACTAGAACACCCCATCGATGTGGATGACCTACTCAGCCTGAAACTCCAGCTTTTCCTGCCATTGCCGACTGCCTCACCAAGACTCCATTCAGTGGCATGCCGTCGTCCTCCTCTTGGCTGCAGCCTGGCCCTGCTGAGAACTCTACCCTCTCCACTAAACCTTCAGAATTTCTCACAAGTCCAAAGATAACTCTTGACCGGGATGAACCTAGTACCTGCATCTGTCTCGCACTCTAATGCAGTCAACCTTAACTTGTGACTTTGTCCCAGCCTCACTGGCCAGATCCCCATGGTTTGTGCTTTGTTTTTGTCTTGCAATTGTTCACTAGAAAATGTAAAAATTCATAACTCCTGTTCTACTTAATAGATTTAATTCATTTTGGGGTCACTTTATTTACTAAAATATGCTCTATATTTCTAAATTGGAGTGGCATTTTTCATGTGTTGTGTTTTCACTTTATTGTAAATACTTTACAAATTGCCTGAAAGTTAAGTTTGACCGCTTTTGTGCCAAGCTACCAGTGAGTTAGGCACAGTTTAATTTAGTGACTCTTTGTGGTTCACCCTCACAAGGATTGTGAATATTATTTGAGTGGGGCTTCCATTATTCTCATCTAATAAGCCAAGTTCTTACAAGGGGGTAATATATGGTGGGATACAAAATGCATGCTATTCTGTCCCGTCATTACCTATGACAGATCGGAGGTGGCGTATATTAAAAGATTATGTTTCAAGTCATACTTCCAATATTTGTTGAGTACTGCTCAGCTTGAAACTATGGACACTCTTGAGATGAAAATATTATCAATATATATCTATCTGATTACAGACCCTTTGGGAAACAATAAGAGGCACTTCAAGAGTTGGAGGCCTCCATTTACCCATTAGAGATTAAAGTAGTGATTCAATGAATGCTTCCCAAAAAAACCCCACATCCTATTAAAGCCAGAAATAGGGGGACACAAGTAGGTAGTAGGGTTATATATAAATGTCCAGATGAAATACCCCTTGACCCAGCTGGACAGCAAGGTGGGAAACATGTCAACCTCACAAAGACAAAGTGAATAACTGATGTTCAATTGGTCTGCACTAGTTTTTCACATTGCCATAGATAACCTTCAGAGAATAAAAGCGGTACATGTCGGCTATCTACAGGCCTGGTGTGTATTGCACTGCCCGCCCAGTGTGGATGAAAACCCGTTGATGAAGCATGCCATGTTGGTGGGTAAGGGTCCATGCATCCTGAGAAAGATACTCCTGGTGATATTTGTAAAAGAAGAATAAAAAGGAATTATTTTCTTCTTGCTTTTTCATCCTCAGTGTGAAAAAGCAAATCACCATCACATTATTCTGTAAGAACCTAAGTTCAGGGAGGATATGTGATGGACCACTAACACCCTCTTATTCTCCCTTATGATTTTCGGTTGACATGTCTCAGACCTGAAGAGAAAAAGAGAGATGCACAGAATGTCTGGCTCTTTATACAAAGATAAGAGAGAAGTGGGTATTGTTGGAAAATGATTAACCGCTATGGCCCCAAAACAAATTTACCACCATTAAGGTTGAAGGAAAGGGATACAAGAGGCCACTTCTAATAACTAGTCACTCATGATTGTTGCAGCTTCACCACAACCACTGGAATGCTTTTATGACAAGGGAAGAGAGAGATTAAGTGAGGCATTAAATGCATTAATGTTCACTTAAGCAGTAGCTCATAATACCACAATAAAAAAAACTGCAGATGATGACAACTGCTCCTCTTCTATTTAGCCTCTTTCACAACTGTCCAATGCCTTATAGGTTATTTGCACATTTGGCTGTGTTATATCACCATATTGTTGTTGTACATTTCTACCTACATTGTCATTATTATCCCACCCCTCTGTTAATAGTCTGTTTTTTTTACTTGAAAATCTGATAAATAAGGTGCTGAATAGGTATGAAAGAAGTGGCTAGTGGGTCATTCCTTTCTTCCTTTATGGAATTTGCCTTTGCTTCTCCAGGCCACATCTAGGGAGGTTTTGGAAGACGCAGGTTTGGAGAACTTGGAGCACTCCCCAGTCAGGATCTATTGGTAAACTTCTTCAGAGAGGCTCAGCTTTTGTCCTGAAAATTCCCATTCCCATTCAGAATGTGTTTCTCAGGTCCCATCATATTTCAAGAGATGTTATTACATTATATATGTATTTTCAGACTGGTTTCATTACACTGCTTTTGATTTTTTAGAGCGCCATATCAGTATAGTTGCTACAATGCCAGCTTCAAGAAAAGAGGACTCACTTTAGGTGATATTTGGCCTGCCGACAAGTGATAGAATCATTTTGTGGCTTCTGTTAAAATATATATTCATCTCTGACCGTTTGTTTTGTGTACAATGACAGAGAACATTCTCTAATAAGGGTCAGACTTTGAGCCTGACTTAAGATATAATAGAATTAATATTTCAGCCAATGGGCTATCCGTCACTGCTATGACAGAGTAACTTATCTTTCGAAATCTAAATCAGGTCCTCAATCATAATTTCAAGAGTATGTGTTTCTCCTCACAGTCCTTGTGTTTCCACCCTCCTTTTGTGGGACAGATCTTGACAAGAGTTCAGCCTCTTATTGGACAGGATAGGAGGAGATGGGTGGTTGTATCAAGGGAAGAGGTGGAGGACAAGAGTTTAAAAAAAAAAAAAAAAAAAAATGGAGTTCAGCAAATATTTAAGATGTGCCTATTTGATAAGGAGGTCTTGCCCATATAATAGGGATTTTGATGAGGACAAGCTAGAATCTGAATCATGAAGATTGGTCAGAGAAGCCAGGCCATTAGCTTTTTTATTAAATACGTTCTGACATATGGTGCTAAAAATGTACACATTTTTCTCAAAATGTAATAATAAATAAACAACCATGGCATTTTGCTTAGTGCTCAGTGCAAGTGAGCATCTGCTCCATATTGGCAAAGATTAATTGAGCAGACTCTCAGTGATGATTAGGTGGTGTTTTACTAGTCCTCTAAATCTGATTTGATATCCCTTATCTCTGTTATATTGTGTGTGTGTGTGTGTATGTGTATGATGGCCCTTTTGCAGAGGCAGCACGGCACACTGAAAAGAAGACACACACCCCACTTATTCTTGTATCTAGCATAGAGGCATGAGCCTCGGTGTCTTTCATTACCTGTTCCTGATATGTGATGGGAACAACCATTAACATGAAAACGGCTATGGTCATTACTTCAATTACCCCTCCAAGATCATGGGTGTTGGGATGACCCATCCCCAGCACAACATTTCTCTTTCAACCTAACAAAGCACAAACAACACATGAATTAAACAAAACAAGAATAGTTGTTCTCCAAAATACCAAGAAAACATTCTTGCATAAATGTATCAGTTTGCCAAAAACAAAACATATAAGTCAAACTGCATAGATACGGATGAACACCATCTGCACACCATCTGTTTATAGCTGGGATTAGTTTAGGACCAAATCTTTCAAACTTGTGGACACCACAGACATGGTCTAAGGTGATATCTCTCTACTCCTTGTTGACAAAAATCAGTAGCTCCTGGATCTTCCTGGCACAGAGGGACCTCATTGGACAAAAGGTCACTGGTAACTTTGATAGTTTGACTGTTACTTGGATCAATGGAATCCGTAGCCTGCTGATGACCATCACTCTCCCCTTGTGGTGCTATGTCCAGGGGAGGATTGTGATACTTTCAGTGCCCTGGGGTATCTGCTCCACTGCCCCGGTCCACCACTCCAAGCACATGTTGGTGATTATCAGGCTGATGGGCGGGTTGTCATTTTAGACAGTGTTTACTGTCTAAGGTTCTATTTAAAAAGTCGAAAAGGAATTTGCTCCTAGGATATCAATTCTTGACAAGGGCCAAAATTTATACCCGGATATTTCTCTGTTGTCCTCATCTTTTCACAGATATTTGGTGATTCTTTACAGATATTTGGTCATTCTTCACATGGCGTCAACTCAATGCCTCAGCCATGTCGTCTCGACGTGCTGTAGGTTCCTTCACATGGGTTATGGTGTCCCGCACCATTCGGTTCATACGTAGAGTTCTGGGACTCACCTTGGTTTTAGCATGTGGGAGGGAGGCAATATTCTCTGAGGAAACTGTACAGAACACAGTCCATATTTTGATCATTGGCTAGCTCAATCCTCAAAACTTTATTCAAAGTTTGCATGAAGTGTTCCACTCCACCATTTACCTGTGACCAGCGCTGAGTAATCTTCAGATGATGAATGCTTCTTTATGATATGCTCGCCGCAAACTCCTGACTGGAGAAAGAGGGCCTATTGTCAGTTCAGAGTTCACTCAGTAGGCCAGGAGTGGCCTTCTGTAGGCGTGGTATGGTCTGGCTGGCTGTCACAGACTCAAGGATCTCAACTTCAAGGTACTTTGAGAAGTTATCTATTACTACCAATGTGTCAACCATCTGGTTGACTCCCAAAGTCAGCACTAGCTCTGTGCCAGGGAAACAGGGGAATTGATTCTGTAATGAGATGTGCAGGTGAGTCCACAAGGCCAACACCCTAACACAGCAGGCATTGGCTTGGCCACTGGTACAGCTTTTGATTGTTTATGGTCCTTTCTGGCTAACCATTAACAGGTTGTGTGGATGAAACCATATGCATCTGAGGGTAAGGCCCTGAGATGGGGTGTGCCACAGGCTCTTCCCTTATTATAAGACGGAGGTGATATTATTTGGCCATGATCTATCCCCTGGTTGGATGGGAGCATGGCCAGTGCAGGCTCTACCCCCTCAATTCCTAGTAGAAACTCTGGGGTCCTTTTTGACACTCAGCTTTCCTCTGGAGCTCAAGTGTCCGCTGTAGTGAAATTGTGCTGTTTGATTATGCGGATGCTGTAGCCCAGGTGACAGTAGTGTGAGAATTGATTTTATCCAGACTAGATTATTCCAATTCCCATTATTTGGGTCTGCCTGACTACTTGTTATACCGATTACAGGTTATTCAGAATACGTGGGTTCGCCTACTGTTTAAAGTCTCTAAATGCACCAGGGTGTCTTTCCTATAAGAAAAGTTGTGTTTAATGCACTGACTTTGACCCACCGGAATCTTCATAAGCAGGAATCAAAGTACCTGTGCAAGAGGATGGCGGAATAGCGTCCTGCTTGGCCTCTGCGTTCTAGCTCTGTGAGCTTACTCAGGGTTCCCACGCTTCAAAAAACAGCATTGGAGGAGGCTCTTCCTTCTCGATCCTGGCTGCTAGAGCTTGGAATATTTTGCCCACACACCTTAGACTGATTAATTCTAGGATGAGATTTAGAAAGGAGATGATTTTTTTTTAATTTAAGCATGAGTCAGCAGATTTGAGCTTCCGTTGCTTACCCCCATCTTACCTGGAGCGCTGGGACACCCTACAAGTAGCTGTGCGCTATACAAGCATTCTTCATTTAGTCACTCATTCATTGGCTCACTGTTCGTTCTACCCGGTCACCCAGACCGGGGGAACCATAACTTGCACCTGAGCCTGGACTTAGTTTTAATTACCCCTTGGTGGCCAGTGTGGACGAGGACAAAAACTTGTTGTTGTAGTGTTTGTGGAATTACCAAACAGGGACCCCTCATCCAACACCCTTCTGATGACACAGCCAGCTTGAAATGGACGTTACACAGCAATGTCAACCTCAATCTCGCTTCTTCAGTGCAATAGGATGCTTTCTGAGTGAAAGTGTACCAATGCCACTGCTGAGATTGCCTGCTGCAAACACTTGTCCAACTGGGAGGCCATGAGGATCTCAGCCAGGGAGATAGGCAGTGGTCTTGATCATTCAACAGCCACTCACACATATTCCTCCACATGGGATTCTCCACCTGCTGTGGCAGGCTTGATATGTCTAGAAAGATGCTCAGCAGGATTTTGAGTCACTAGTCGTTACACTATCGAGAAATGGTACTCCTGTAGCTGGAGGATCCATTTTTCAATCCATGGCAGAGGTCTGTAAGATAAATCAGCGAAGAATGGAACCAAAGATTTGTGGTCTGTGTGGGCTACAAATGGTTGTTCATAGAGATATATGTGAAAATGGCGACATCCCCAGTGTACAGCATTGGCCTCTCAGGTTGGAAGCACCGCTGCTCCATTTCTGTTGAAGCACAACTGGCATATGCCATGGGTACCCAGTCACTGTTTCCTGGTTTCTGTGACAGGACAGCCCCAAGGCCAGTGGGACTCGCATCCGCTGAAAATTCTGATTCACCATGGGAGTCACAATACACTAAAGTAGTATTGACCAACAGGACTTGCTTTGTTGCCAGAAAAGCTTCATCCTGGTTGGGTCCTCAATTCCACACCGCATTGTCTTTTGTCAGTTCTCGAAGTGGAGCAGTGAGGGTGGTCAAGTTTTGAATGAAATGGATACAATAAGTGACTATTCCTAAGAAACTGCGTACACCTGTAATGCTGAAGAGGGTTGCTACAGACTGAATGTCCTGGACCTTCTCAGGATCAGGCATGACTCCATCCACAGAGACTCAGTATCCAAAGAAAGCAATTTCCATCTGGAGGAACAAACACTTTTCTCTGGGGAGAGTGAGACCACTGCCCTTCAATCTTTGGAAGGTCGCCCTCAGTCTTTCAAGTTGCTCTGCAAGAGTGGGAACATGTACAAGAACGTCATCCCTGACATTGATGACCCCTCCAAGGCAAGCAAACATTCCTCTGATTGTGTCCTGAACAAATTCAGCTGCGCTTGACAGCCCAAAACTGAGGCATTTGTACCTTCTTAAACCTACGGTTGGAGAACGTAGTGATTGCGTGTGACTCTGGATCCAACATGAGCTGAGGAAACACTGCCCGTAGGTCTATCTTTGAAAACCATCTAGAGCCACTGAGTTCTGCTACAGTATCATCAACAGGGAACGTTAGATGTCATTCACGTCAGATGTCAACACAAATTCTGACTTCTGCTGGGTGCTTGGATTTATGAGCTACCACAATAGGGGACACCCAGGGTATTGGGCTGTCCACCTGTTCGATGATATTCACCTATTCAAGTTTCTTCAATTCATCTTCCACTTTGGGGTGCGTATGGAAAGCCACTCTTCGAAGTCTTAAAGCAACTGGCTGGATCGATTTGTCTATGTGGAGCTGTATGAGACAATCTTTGAGACACCCAATGCCATCAAACAGCTATGAAAGTTTGGCCAACAGATCCTCCACACTCTCTGGGTGCATGCAGAAAGCAAAATACACTAACTGGAGGCGTTCTGCCGTCTGGCAACTCAGCAGCATTCTGGATCCACCCTAGGTGACATATACCAAGTGTTGAGCATGACTCATGAGTGATCTCTGTGGTGAAGACCCCTGCCAGTGGGAGTGGTGCTGAGAAACCAAAAGCAGAAACTTGGGTGGAGGTAGGATGCAGATCTGGTTGTATAGGAAGGGTCTTTAGGACAGATTGCACCTAGATATTAATTGATGATCCTGTGTCAGTGAGGGCTGGGAGCGGATGACCTCCCCGAGAGAATCGTGCACTTTGGGATATGTCTCTGGGGATAACAACTAAGTAGCAGGACATGTATAACATGGCCAGCTCCCTCCACATCATCATTGTCAATGTCCCCTTCATCTACGGGCCCCAGGTGTCTTCATAGCATCCACTGTCCTGGGTTTCTGAGCTTTTTGAGGTGCAGGAGAGCAACACACCTTGGCAAAGTGATTACATTTACTACATGCTGAACATCTCTTTCCTTGTGCAGGGCAGGGTCATTGATGTGGATATGGTCATCCACAGCCATAGTACATTTTGGAGCTGTCGCAGGTTTGGCTCAATTCTTTTTCTGTTCTGCGGCCCCTGCTGTCACTGCACTGACAGGATCAACCTTTTCCGGACATTGGGTGCCTCTTCCATGTGCGGAGTATGAACTTTGGAGAGTTCTTTTGAGCGTCCCATCATTAGCATGTCAGCCATAGACATCCCTGGGACTTATAGAATGTTCTCCCTCAGTTTAACAGAAAAACAGCCTTGAATGAACTGTGCTCAAATCTCATCATCAGCATCTGGCAATGTGCAGGTACTGACTGAATCTTTCAAATGAGTGTAAAAGTGTCCACCGACTCCTCTGGGAGTTTTCTGGCTTGGCCCAGCAAGAAGCGTTCATAATCAGGATTTGTCAAAGGCTCAAAATGTGCAGGGAGTGCCTATTTCAATGTAGAGTATGTGAATGGCAGGCCAGCTTTTACAGCAGACTTCCCTAGTTTGTGAATGGCCACACCTCCCTAAATGTAACATCATGAGATGCTGTCTGTTGTTCTCCGGAGCCAGAGCTGCTGCTGCCTCTGCTTTGCCTGGGAATGAACTGAAAGTCTACCTGACTCTCAGTTCGAGGCCCTCCTCCACCCGCAGGCTCCTGCCTGCGCCTTATCCTTGGTGGTCTAGTGGCCATCACAAGTAAGTAAAGTAAGTATCTCTCGCTCTCTCTATCCTTTACTCTTGCTTCTTTATTTCTGCCTTTGCTTGTGTGAGTATGTGCCTTTGCTTTCACTTGTTTTTTTTACTTTTTGGGGCTTTTTTCTCTTTTCTGACCTTTCCCTGGCCCTCTCTCTCCCGCACCACTCCTGACCCTGTGGCCCCGTTCCCCCACCCAAGCACCTTTCCCATCCTCCCACCTCCCTGCTGAGCAGACCCGCACCCCCTCCCCTTCCTAATGGCGGCTGCAGCATGGTGAGAGGGCAACTACACTGACCTCCTGGTCAGTGTCTGCTGCCCTCCCCAGTTCCTCTGGTTGCTTCTGCTGCCGCCTCTGCCTTGCCTGGGAACGAACTGAGAGTCTGACTGACTCTCAGTTTGAGGCCCTCCTCCACCCGCTAGCTTCTGCCTGTGCCTCATTCTTGGTGGTGTAGGGGCCATCACAAGTAGGTATCACTCACTCTCTCGCCTTTACTCCTGCTTCTTTATTTTCTATTTCACTTGTTTTTCACTTTTTTGGCTTTTCCCTCTTTTCTGCCCTTTCCCTGGCCCTCCCTCTCTCCCCTACCGCTCCTTCCCATGCGGCCCTGCCCCACTCTGTCCCCCTGAAGTGCCTTTCCCGCCCACCAGCCTCTCAGCTGACCGGACCTCCCTCCCCTTCTTAATGGTGGCCGAAGGCAAACCCATCTGTGCCCAGCATTAGGAACCCTGGATCTCTGTCAAGCCACCCCCTGTCCATCATCCATTACGATGCCGTGACCCTCCCCTGCCTTAACACCAGATGTCTAAGGGACTGCTGCACCACATCCCCAAAGGACACCCACAACCCTTTTTTTACAGGAACTGCAACTTCAGTGCTGGCCACAACAAGCAGAAGGCACTCCCCACTCCCTGAAACACCAACACCCAACACAACCCTCATAAACTGCCTCCTCCTGAACATCTGCTCCCTCCACAAGCATGCCACCGAACTCTGGGATTTGAGTGACACTGCCCAACCGGTCATCGCCATCACCATCCCAGACAAATACAGCATCCTAAGGAGGGATTGTCCCTCCTGCCCTGGTGGAGGACTCGCCATCGTACACAAGTCCTCACTACGTATCAAGGTCTATTCAGAAGAACAGTGCACCACCATGGAACACGATCGCTTCCTGGTCCACACCAATGACAACTTGTCCATCCACGGTACCCTGGTCTACAGACCACCCAGCCTACGCCCAGCATTCATCAACAACGTTGTACACATCGCCAACCCCAGGCCCTGGCGACCGACGACTACCTCCTCCTTGGTGACCTGAACTTCCACCTCGAGGACCGAAACGATCCAAACACCATCCCTCTACTCGACAGCCTTGCCACCCTCAGCCTAAGACAGCTGATGACGGCGCCTACGCACATCAAAGGACACACACTGGACCTCATCTTCACCTGAAGCAACCGGATTACCATTGAAACCATCTCCACCCCCAGACTGGACCGACCACCGCTGCCTACACTTCACCATCACCACACCCAGTAGCCACATCTGCGCCCCCAGGACCCACCACAGGAAATGGAATGAAATAACCAATGAGCAACTCGCCACAACTCTTGCCAAATCCCTCCTGCCTCCCTCCAATGATGCCAACACTGCAGCACTCAATCTCAACGCATGGATCACCGAATGCACCGACACTTTAGCCCCCCTCCGTCTGACATCGGCCAAGCACATACCAAATGAAAGCCAGCTGGTTCACCACCGAACTCCAAGAATCCAAACGCATTCACAGGCGCCTAGAGAATAAATGTAGGAATAGCCAAACCAGCAAAGACCTCGCCTCCGTCAAAGCCACAACCACCATCCTCCGCTGACACATCAAGAATGCAAGAAAGAACGCACTCTGGGAACGCATCAACTCCTCCACACACAACACGCAGGAACTTTTCTCAGTCATCGAGTTCTCAAATCTCCCCTCCAAAGTCACCAGCATCCCCCATCGCAAGACCTCTGTGACAAACTTGCCATCTTCTTCCACCGCAAGATCCAAGATATCTAGGACAGCTTCCTCGCGGAAAACCAACCCAGCACCAGAACCTACTGACCCACTCCCCCAGAACCCAAACAGACCATCCACATCTGGTCCACGCTCATCATGGAGGAAACAGAAAGCAGCATGAATATCACCCACTGTGGAGTTCCCACTGACCCTTTTACGTACCGCATCTATGTCAGAGCCAGCACATACATCACCTCCAAGCTCTGAAACATGATAAACCACTCCAGCAACACTGCCACCTTCCCCGAGGACTATAAACATGCCGAAGTATGCCCCCTCCTGAAGAAACCCTCAGCAGACCCATCAGAACCAAATCATTTTTGGCCCATCTGACTGCTACCCTATCCAGCCAAAGTACTGAAAAAAGCCATCAACACACAACTATGAAATTTAATTGAGTTCAACAACTCTGTGGACAGCTCCCAGTATGGTTTCTGCAGCAACCACAGCATGACAACAGCTCTTCTTGCAGCCACCGACGACATCTGATCACTTCTAGACCGAGGCCACACCGCAGCACTCATACTCCTTAACCTCTCAGCGGCCTTTGACACGGTCTCCCACAGCAGACTGTGCACCAGACATAGGAATCCGCGGAACAGGCTCCCTCCCTACACATCTAAACCTACATGAATCAGCTGCGGAGTTTCCCAAGGATCCTCTCTGAATCAACTCTTTTCAACATATGCATGACCCCACTCGCAGCCATAGTCATCAGCTACAGAATAAACATCTTGTCATACGCAGATGACACAAAACTCATTGTTTTCCTCACCGAAGACCCAGACACGGCCAAAAGGTACTTCCACTATGGAATGGAAGCTGTCGCCATCTGGATGAGAGAAAGCTGCCTTAAGCTCAACTCTGGCAAGATAGAGCTCATCGTCTTCGGAAATACCACCTCAGCACGGGAAGACTGCTGGTGGCCCACATCTTTCAACACCCCGCCTTCACTGTCCAAGCACGCCTCCAACTTAGGCATCATCCTCGACTCCTCCCTATCTATGTCCTGATGGGTAAACTCAGTCACCACCTCCTGCTGGCACACCCTCCGCAAACGTTGGAAATGTTTCAAATGGATCCCAGCAGACTGCCGCAGAACAGTCACCCACACCTTAGTCACAAGCAAACTTGACTATGGCAACGCTCTCTACACCAGCACTACAAGGAGGAACATCAAAAACCTGCTGCAAGACCTGTCCTTAAACTCCCACCCCAAGAACATATCTCCCAGCACTTGAGGAACCTCCACTGGCCCCCGATAGAAAAACAAATCACCTTCAAGCTACTCACCCACACGTACAAAGCTATACACAACATCAGACCGGCATACCTGAACCACCGCGTCTCCTCCTACACCCCCACGAGATCCCTCCGCTCTGCTCAACTGGCTCTGGAAACTATCTCATGCATTCAAAAAACCACTGCTGGAGGACGATCCTTCACCTACATTGCATTAAAGAGCTGGGACAACCTGCCCCTAGACCTCCAAGCCCATTACTCACCACGTGGCACTTTGGATGAGGCTCCACCATCCATCCCCCCCTCCAAAGCCCACCCCCCCAGTGCCTTGAGACCCTTACGGGTGAGTAGCCACGCTTTACAAAAACTGATTGATTGACTGAGCAACAAAATGCATCTCCAAACACTTAACCCACTCTTTTCAACGTGCAGCATGAGCAGACAGGGGTCCATCAATCACAAATAGCTCAAGTGGGGTATGGAAGCCATTATGGGTGTAGTCTATATTACACTAGAGTGCCAAAATGACTTAGGTCAGAATTCACCAGCAGCACAGAACCCCAAAGACAACACAGATGTGCCAAAAAGTACTCACCAACTTGAGTGCAGGACTTGTAGAGTATATTACATGGACCTCTTGCTCACCTCAGAAATAGTAGACATCTTTCTGGGAAGGAATAAGCAGGCCTTAACACCATAGGCATGACCCACGTGCTGCATCTAACCCCATGCCTAATCTGCATGGTGTGTCATATGGCTGGTTAGATATTCTGGGTAGGAAGCCGGCGTGTGCCACCCCTGTAGCTGAACGCAGGCAGGAAAACATGCAGAAGAAAGGCTGGCATGCCTGGACATAGCACACTGCAGGCAAAGCAAGCTACTGTGTCCTCTGTGGTGGCAGGGAAGATGCCAGGCACTCCTCGCCCAGGAGCAGACAGGGACGAGTCAGCACACGTGGTTGGCCTGCATCAGCAGGCTCAGCAGAGCAGGCAAGAAACATCTGTGAGCAGCAGGAGTTGCTCTTCAGCTGTTGGAATTCACCCACAATGCAGCCAGCGGGAGTCGGGTGCCAGCAGCTGGCCAAGATAATGTGCAGAAGGCATAGTGCCCAAACAGCACCTTATTTCAACTGCGAGGCAGACAGCGGGGGTCAGGTGCCGGCAGCAGGTCAGGCTAATATGCTGGATGCAAGAGGGATGGGGCTTGAACACCGGACTTGTTGCCAATTTGTTATGGTGTGTCTGTGCGTATGATGGCCCTTTAGGGAGGCAGCACGACACGCAGAAAAGAAGACACACAGTCCACGTATTCTTGTATCAAGCCTCAGGTCTGTACACCTGTTCCCTTACATCACAGTAACAACTATTGACATGCTAGGTTTGCTACTTCATTACCCCTCCAGGATTGTGGGTGTTGGGCTGACCCATCCCAACACAACAATTTCTGAGTATAACAAATCCAAAACTTGTGGTGCAGGGCTGGAAATGTTCATCTCACTACAGTTAGGTAACTTAGGGTAAGTAATATTATTTTATTAGGATGTGGGGGACAGTATCAATTTATACACCTGTGGATAAGGGTATTTAACTTTAAGTATGGTTGCACTGTAATTTTTTGTAAAACAATTATAAACTTAGGATGTATGGGCAAATTTAAAAGTTCACAAGACATTACTACAGTTGTAAATCGAATTGGTACACTCAAGAATAGAACTCTTGTGGCCATCACAGGAAAGAGAAGTGAGAGCTGAAGGAAATGACCCATATCAATGCAGGAGATCAATTATTATTTCAAGTGTCCCTCAAGGAATAATAGTGCTAACTTCTTAGGGTGAACCCATACCTGCCAACTTACATGCAAATATCACAGTGGCTGTAGGGGGTGTGGCCTTGTGCCTAGAGCTTCCTGAGAGGCACACTGTCCTCCACCAATGCATGCACCACTCCCCCCCCCCAAAAAAAATACAGAAAAACAAAAAAAAAGGGTCTCTGAGGCAGTTGCCAATGACGATGCCCTGGGGTGTTTTCACACCCGTTAGTCATCGTCAGCTGCTCACAGCCTCCAAAGACAAAGTGAAAAGCCACTCTGTGCAGTGCTTTCCAGCTTATCTTTCCTGCCACCATGTACCAGATGACTGTGTGAATGAAGTTGAAAATGTGTGACACATGGTGGCACCGTATGATTTGGCACGTCTGGGTAAACCTCAAAAGTCACAAAATTATTCTGAGCTCAACACCTTAGTAGGTATGGCACAGAGCAGACAGGCTCCACCTAGGCCTATATGTAAATCATGTATGCAGCACCAAAATAATAAGAGGTCAAAACACCAAACAATAAAAATCTCAAACCAAATAGACTCAAGTTTACCAAAACAAATTATACCAAAACAACAAAAATCTAATTAGGAGAACCAAAGATGTTTATAATATTTTCAGTTCAAATATCACCAGAATGTACGGAGCATTAACAAGAGTCTATAAAAATAGAAGCCTGGGATCTGGGCATATGTTCAAGTCCACTGTGATGGAACGTGAGTCATATGCACTGAGTGGCTTTATTGCACGCAAAGATTTTACCTTCTTACGTTTTTATGAAGTTCAAAATCCTCCAACAGGGCAAGCCTAAAGCCTTATCGGAAGAAGGTGCATCAAAATCGAATAGCTTTGCCATGAGGTCACCTTGGTGGCTGCAGAGATCTTGGGAGTCCAGAAACGTTTCTACATCCCAGTGTTTCAGGGTTAAGGAGCAGCTCCTCTGGGTCACTTCTCCAGATTCGTAGGACCTTGTGAACAGCACTTAGGGGCCAAGGAACACTCCAGCAGAGGCAACCAGCATTTTTCAGTTCCAGTACAGTGCAATAGTGGTTTAGCTGCTTCCTATATAAAGGTGCCACTTGTGGGATATCATATGGTTCAGCAGTATCACAAATATTATTCATTGTTAACATAGACTCCTATAGGATTTCCTATCACATGATTATGGACATGATGCATCCTGCATGTTAAGCCTGAAGATAACTCTAGTAATTAGCAGAATGTTTGTAACTGCCTATCCCAGGACTAAATGAAATGACTCTCTAACTCTCTCTCTCCCCTCCCTCTCTCTCTCCTCCCTCTCTCCCTCTCTCTCTCCCTCTCTCCCTCTCTCTCCTTCTCCTCCCCGCCCTCCACCTCTCTAATAAAGCCATTCCAAAACGTTGGCGCATTCTATGAATTGTATAACAGTAAATTCTTCCCAAACCTCCATGTAGATGATATCCCTAAATATACTTCATGCCACCTACGTGTACTAAGAGGAGTTCTATAATTCCCTCACCTATCACAGAAAGCTGCTTTTACACCACCTGTGATAATTTCCCACCTTGATTAGCGCAGTTGTCTCCAAATTGGCCAGTCCAGCAAATCTTTCTCTCTCTCCAGAGCCATGCCACTTCTCATCTTTCTTGTCTGGATTTTTCACTAATCCTTGATCCCCTCAATGTTGTGTAGTGCTGCACAGTGACTGAGGGTTGAAAGAGTCTCCTACGGAGGAAGGATGATGTGTTACTACTATGGAAATGTGAAGATTCCTCATGGTGGGTGTTTGAAGCAGAGCTCAGCAGAACATTACATCCTAGTGTACCTCCAACACTTTGCAGCACTTAAACAACCTACAATGGATAGCATGCCACAATATAAAATTTGGTTGAATTACCTTGTAAACAAAACTAGTAACTACTCTATTTGCTCTACAATTTTCAAGCAATCTTATTATGCTTAACTTCCACCAGACCCCCTCTACTTATAACTCTATAGTGAGAGCAACAGTGCTGGTTGTTGTCCAAACTGAATCTTCACCAATGTTCATTGGAAAGATAGATATCAAATAAAACTAAAACATAAACATTTACAATTCCATCTACCAGCATTTTAAAAGTAGAACATCCCATCCTCTCCCTTATGCATCCTCTTCCTTATGCATCCTCTTACCCTACTGGAAGAGTCAACCTTTCGGAGTGATTGAACATTTTTCACTCTGTTTTTTTCCTCTTCCAGCTAGTATGGTTCACTCAAAAGATAACTGGGCACAAATGTTATATCTAATAATAATTTGTGATGCACAATTGGTATAGTGGTAGAGAGATGGCTGCAAAGTTAACATTAGTGACACACTCACATTTCTTACCTGGCTCTCCATGCATAACAAAGCAGCAGGTGTGAACCTGTTCCATTGTTTGTATTGTCATCATTAACCACATGGGAAGATGATAGGGACCTGTTATGTTCAGCAGACACACTCCCAACACCTGCATCACCATGGAAAAATACAGACATTTTCCTTCGAGGGCAATTGCAATTCAAATGTAACATTTCTGTTTCCACCATTCGTTAAGTTCTCAAATGTAAATCTAGCTTCTGTGACTCATGTACTTCATAAACTGTGGAGTATTGGTTCAGCAAATCAGACAAGTGTCCATTTGATGCAGATCTGAGCCCGGTAAGGACTACCACATGAGAAGGCTGTATGCCTCATTAGCATGTTTTAGCACAGACATCTCCCAATAAGGGATTTCCTGTAATCTTTTACATACACATCTGACCTGGTGCAAAATGTGAGTCCGGTGTGAGGGTGGACAAAACACATTGCATACATGCACTAGCGTTTTTATGACATAGTGCATACACAAACAATGGAGTCAGGAAACACTTATAATGAATCAGGAAATCAATACTTGGTTTACTTTCAAAGCAGACTGGCATCCAGATATACACATGTTGTGGCTTCTAAGGGTCTGTTCCCCAAATGTCCACATCATCAAATGGCCAACCCAACTAGAGGGCTCCGATATAAAATGCATTACCTCCATTCCAAGTAGGCTAACAAGACACATAACTATAGCTTGAAAGACCAGTCTCCTTTTGCTTTTCAGTTAGTGTAATGTGGCCTACTCTTAGACCTAGCATCCTTGGTGTGGTTTCCCTGACTTTTTTGCTTTCTGACATCCTGTTTGCTGACTTCATTTTTGCTGGCTTGAGGACTCTGGGCACTTTACCACTGCTGACCAGTGCTAAAGTACATGTGCCTTTTCCCTAAAACATGTTACCATTGGCTTATCCACAATTGGCACATTTAATTTACTTATAAGTCCCTAGTAAAGTGCACTATATGTACCCAGGGCGTGTAGATTAAATGCTACTAGTGGGTTTGCAGCACTGATTGTGCTACTCACTCAGAAGTCCTTCAAACATGGTTCAGGCCTGCCATTGCAGTGCCTGTGTGTGCAGTTTTAAACTGCCCTGTCGACCTGGCAAATAAACCCTCCTGCCAGGCCAAAACCTTCCTTTTTAATAAACTTAAAAACTGTAAACTTTGCACTTGTATAGCGCACTACTCACCCGTTAGGGTTTCAAGGCGCTGTACACATACCGCTGTGGAACCCCTCCTGGCTTTTCCCTGTGATGCGCCCACTCCTGGACAGCCCCAGGGTGAAGCCAAGAATCCAAGTGCTGTGAGGGCCATTGTGGAGATTAGCAAGCTATTGCCCAGAGTTACAGAGTGGGACCCATTAATTAGATTAGACACCGAGGCGAGAATTATCTGGTCCAAGGGAATTGAATGCAAGACCCGCTGAGGTGGGAATTGAACCCTGGTCCCGGACCAGATCTCTGCATCAGGGTCTGCCGCTCTAACCATTGTGCCACACTTCTCCATATATGACGTATAATACATATACGTCGTCACCCACACCTCCAAGGAAGGCCCTGGACAGCCCCAAGGCGAGGGTGCAGTGTATTTAAAAAGTTGACATGTACTTTTAAGTTTTACATGTCCAGGTAGTGAAAAACTTTTACATTTGATTTTCACTACTGCAAGGCCTCTCTCTTTCATAGGTTAACATTGGGATTGCCTTATTACATGTTGTAAGTGTAATTATCAAAAGGGAACAGATTGGACCCCCAAATTTGTTGTCTCAGGAATCACAATTTAAAATCACAACTTATGGTGAAGCTGGATTTTAAATTGTAATGCTGAAAATGCCACTTTTATTAAGTTGGCCTTTTCTTAACTTAAATCATTTAATGGCTTCTGCCTTTCTCTGAATACACATCCTGGTGAGTGACAGCTGAACTCTTGTGCATTCCCTCCAGATAGCCACACACAAATGGAGCTTGCATGTGACTGAGTGGTCATTTGCATTTTGATGACCCATCCTGGGCAGGATGGGAGGAAGGAGCTGACAATTACACCTGAATGGGCTGGATCCTGAAGCCTCACAAAGAGAGCCAGGGCAGTGATTTTGTGCACTTCAAATGCCTCTCTTTGAAGTCTCCCTCACTTCAAAGGCACCACTGGGTATAAGAACTGGACTTCTGACCCTATCAAATCAGTACACTTCTGGCCCTGATGGCATCCTGCCAAGAATAAGGACTGTTGTGCTGCTGAAGGGGCTGTCACACTTCTGGAACTCTGCTGGACTTTGCTGGACTCCTGCTTTACACAGCCTGCCCTGATACCTGCTGCCTTTCTTATCTGGGGGTGAGAAGGACTGGACCTGCATCTTTACATCTTCAGAACCATAGTGACTCCGAGGGCTTGCTGGCTTGCCTCTTGTTCTGAAGTTTCAGACATTTAATACTTCACTCCATTCTGTTACAGATTCTGGACTCTGCCAACTGTGAGTCCTACACTGCCAAGTAGTGCCTATCCAGTCCTGGGCCTTTGGAAGTGGGTTCTACCTCTATTTCTATGACCAGTACTGCTGCATCTCTCCTTGATGCTGATGGAATGCTGCTGAGGACAAAGACATTGCAGCACTAACTGCGCAGCTTGGAACCAGTGCATCGCCCTCAGTTCCGATGGAATTGACATCACAGTGTCGGCTGCACAACTCATGGACAACGCATTGCCTTCATTTCAGAGGGTTTGATGCCACACAGATGCTCAAGGAAATCGCATCGATGACTATGGTGCTCAACGCATCCCTGACTGCACAGATTGGAACTGACACATCTCCTTTGTGTTGTCCCCTTTGCTCCTCGCATCTTATCCCAATGTCAATGCAACCCTCCACACAAGGTACTTTTTCAGCGGGACAAGGTTGGTCCCTCTCCTAGGCCTGCGCTCCATCGCGGTCAGCCTGAACTTTTGGATTTACCTCTGTCTAGCATGACCAGATCGCCCCGGTGACACTTTAGGTTTCTAAGCAGCTATATTTGCATATATTCTTTAAAAATCCATATCTCGACTACTACTAATTGGATTTTTGTTGTTTTGGAATTGATTTGTTCATTAAATTTAGCTCTATTTTCCTAACCCAATGTGGATTTTTTAGGTGGTGATTTCACTGTTCTACTATTTTAAGTGTTGCACAAATACTTTACAAATTGCCTCTTAAGTGAAACCTGCCTGCTCTGTGCCAAGCTACCAGAGGAAAAGCACAGGTTAATTTATGGTGTCTAAGTGACTTACCCTTACTAGGACTGTGGTCCCTGCTTGGACAGGGCACATACCTGTGCCAACCAGAAACCCAATTTCTAAGACCCATAGAGTGAAAATGTCACAATTACAGGCTATGTTCCTGGTTTTGTTCGAATGTGATCTTAATTATTTCTCCAACAAAGTGTTATCACCACAGCTTCACCTCAGCTACTCTAGCACCCACTTAAGAACTCATGGAACTCAGTTACATATAACGGGCATAGGTCTCAAAAAAGCAATGCTGCATATCATTGCAGGTGACAGACTTCGTTGCTTCAAAAGGGTCAGTGACCTAATGCAGATGGTTACAGCTTCTCTTAGGGCACCTTTGGGGAGGGTACATTAACTAAGTTTCACTTCTGAGGTGAAATGCAGTTAAGTGTGCCTCACGCAAGCCTGTTTTCTCCTATACCTGTATCAATTATAGGCGTGAGGTCAAGGGCAAAAGAGTTTCCTCCTTTACATGGAACCAACCCCATTCGAATTGAGGGTATGGTCCCTTAAAATGGGGCACTTGCAAATTTGCATCCATTATAGAGGGGACTGCACAACTGTCAGTGATCCATTCGGTGACACAGAAATGCAACAAAAACAGGGACTGGTGCCAGTTGTGCCCTTGTCTTCCGTCTGTTATATGTCTACTGATTTTTTTCTTGTCTTAAACTCAGCATCTTTGAATTAGATCAGGTCCTTAATTTTAGCTGAGAGATATCCATGGCTACACTTCACCATGAGCAAACCTAGTAACCTACTAAGGTCCTCTTGGTTCTCACTACGCCTAGGTGGAAGATAAATTATGTCTGCATGTTTTGCATAATTTCAAGAATTGTACCATTATGATTTGTCATGCAAATATGTGCCAGTCATGAAAAAATGTTACTACAAACACACAGGACCAACAGAACGCTTGCAACTGTTCACTAATTTGTAGCGTGATGTGCATCCTTGCAACAAAAGTTGACACATTTCGCACTAACAAATAGCAGTAAATGTTAGATTTGAAAATAAGTTTGCCACATTTTCACACAGTTACTCAAAATCAAATGTGTGGTGGGCTATGAGTTACTATGTACAACCTCTTCCCTATTTCTATGTAATTTTCGCCAACAAGCTTTCCCCTCTATCAAGGTTGGTTAATTGATTACAGGTAAACAGTTTAAAAGTATATTAGGAGCTTAAAATGACAGACATGATATGAAGCGCTACATAAAATCTAGGGCCGCTGTGTGCTAGCGCTCTTCCCCATAGACGAAGAATCGGTAAAACATTTTGATACATCAGGCCCTAAGATCGTTGTATAGTTAAAGGATGCAATCCTGCTTGAGGTAATGAATACACTTTTTCCTTCAGATTAAATTCTACGATACTTGCTACAGTGGTTTGACTCTGGCAGTTAGGTTGGCTCAGTGAAATAAAGTATTCATTGCTAAATTCTGTGCGTTATTTAAAGGATACAGGTTTGACAGGGTATGTGTCCGCTCAGGCTGTCATTCAAGGTTCACAACATTGTTATCCTTATTTAGGGAAATAGTAACACGTCATTACAGTCCTTAGGATATAAGTGTGTTTCAGTGCCGTCAGCTTTATCACTGTGGAAGTCAGTGCTTTAAATGGACAATAGAATTGCAGATACTCCCTCTTCGGAGTACCTGCCATTAAATGTATTGAAGGAGCGCAGAGTAGTGTAGGTACTCTCCCTTTCAAATTAAGGAACTGCAGGTACTCAGTACCGGACAGTACCTGCTCATTTAAAGTGCTGGTGGAAGTAATTTGTTATAATTTACATTGCATTAGACAGTTACGGTATTTGTTCTGTCTGTATTCAAAGATTTCGAATCCTCAATAAAAAAACTGCCAAATAGTAAAAAACAAAGAAATCATTGAGGCAATGCTTAATTTCTTATAGTTCTGCGTGATTGTCGCAGAGAAATATGCATATTGATAATATAAAAACATAAACATGTACCCTCCCCCCAGTTCTATTAGGTTATTACATTGAAATTTCCAATGCCTATGAAACTGCTACCAGTGCAACGTTTTCTCTATGTAAGTTTTTAAATTAAAAACAAAATAAAAAATAAAATAAAAATAGATCCCAGATGTACATACGGTTTCTCAACCCAGAGAGCACACTTTTAGTACAAATTAACATCTTAAAAATCACGACTCCACATTATAAAAAAAAGGGTATTCATTCACCCATTAAAGACGAAAATGTGAAATTCATGCTTGTACTTCTTTGCCATCATGGTTAGACTCTAAAATGATTGATCTAACAAACGCCATTGCTGTTGTTGACAGGTCATTCTCAGGGTCGGATGACCCATGCTCGCAGTTGTTCCTAAACCGTTAATTCTATTGGTAAATTAAAGCAATGCCCATTTACTGTAACTTCTTCTCTCATCTACCGCTCTTTTCCGTAAAACAATAACATGTGCAAATTCTTTTCTTTCATTTGTAGGATCACTACACCTTTGCACAACCAGGAATTCAAAGGAAAGTGAAAATGTTGGAGGAACTTGTTAGTAGAATCGATGGTAAGTCCCGAAATTTCATTTAGGCCCTAAATGGCTCTTCTGCAAAAGTGGCAAGTTAAAAGCTCAGCGAGTCGCCTGGCCAATAGCAGTGCGCCCAACCACCATGACAGTCGAGCGCTGCCTTTTGCAGGCGATGTCACCTTTAATCAGGTGGCGGGTGACCAATCAGGTGGTGGCAGCCATGCCTTTCGCGAGATCACTGCTGCTCATCCTTTAAAGGAAAGCCACCCGAGCATGTACCACTTCCATTACTTTTTATTAAGGCTGTATAATCAAAATTCGATGGCAATCTCTTTGCAGCAGAGTAATGGCCGCAAAGTAGAGGCAGCCAGCATCCATCTCGCATTAAGCTCAATGATTGTTGTAACGCTGCCGAGCCACAGACTTTGTTTATGGGCGTCCTTCGGCACTTAGTTATGTGTCTTTGAACATCGGTTTGCTATCAGAAATGGCTGAATAATTTCACTGTAGCACCCAATTAATCACTTACGTTGGATATAACATCTTTTATATTGTAGATAAATTGCAGTGCGCCTAAGGGTAATTTCTGGTTATGGGTCTATGTTTTCGTTTGGCATTTTGAAATATTGTTTACCTTCATTCTTGAAATAATTCGCTGATACGAAATGCTCAGTGTCATACACCTATAGCAGATTGTAATTAAATGAGGTTGCACAGATAATGCTCGCCCCAAGTGTGGTCTTTTGGTAGTTTGTTAAGTTATTGAGCAGAACATTGACAAAGTGCTGATACCTAGAGCTAAGGATGCACTAGTTTGACATTGGTCTGACAGTTATGAAGCTGAATGCGCGTTGCAGTGATTAACAACTACTTTTTTAGTTTAGTTACGGATGTTAGTCCGTACAAAAATGTGTTTTTGCTCACCGACGATTATCACCCCCTTTAGCAATCGTGCAAGGAACTTTACATAGTGAATATAGATAAACCCCCAGGTTGTTCTAAAAGAGTGGAGCATTTCTATAAGGAGCAGAGGGTCCAATAACTTTCGTTTTTCATTCAAACTCCCTAGAAGCGTTTTACTCTTCACTAAGTCAAAAACTGCGGAAACCATTTATCTTGAACAAGGAAGAGTAAAGCTTATTATCTTTCGAAGACGCACAGTATTTTATGCTTCCCATTATAGCATAAAGTTCTGGATGCATTTGTACTAAATGAGGAGAGAGCTTGTTTCAGCTTAGGTCATTTTTCTTGGTTTGGTGTAAATATGATCCTCAGTTTTTGAGAGACTTGAAGAGAAAGCGTAAACATAGAGCATATGTGAACTTTTAATTTTAAGACCCTGTTCACAAACTAAAAATGTATCTGCCTCAGAAACTTGTTCTCCTATTGACCATCTCACGGACTTACTTAATTAACCCAAAAGACTCTGATTGACTGAGAAGGCCTGATATTTTGGCTCGTCTGACCATTATAAGTTTTATATTGCACCTCTCAGTTCCTGAACATTGGTCTTGAGAAAATTATGCTCGGGTCATATGGTAGATGGCACAAACTAAGGGCTAAGGGATGAGGGCACGATTAGAATGAGGGGAAAAAGCTTTCTGCTTTATTCAAAGTAGTGTTAATGAGACCTATGTACACATTCGCCGATTTACATTTTTTTTTAAATGTCATCAGCTCTGCAAAGTGCTAAATTGATGAGGATTTACTTTCCTTGAAGGAAGATAGTATCAGCATCCCTTTGTAGTGATGTTAAATCATGACTGAATCTGTGAAGTCCCATACCAGGCACTGGATGGGCTGCTGCGTGCCTCTGTATTTATCCTGCTGCACTATGATGTCCTTACAATTACCTGATCCCCCGCTTTAACACCTGAGGAACTAAGCTCCTGCTGCCATGACCTGACCTGAACCACAGCTGCCCCAACAAATTCCCCCATCCATCTCATATCCATTTCTTCCCCTGAGGAAAACAGAAAATGTAATTGATCGATTGCTTTTATTAATCTCAGCCTCTGGTAAATACTCTGGGATGCAATCTGGTTCTTAGTTTTTGTGTGAACCATGTCACCTCAGCCAGCAACTAGCCATATGCCAGTCCAGGTCTTCTCTAAATGAGAACATAAGCCACCTCAGATCGTTTTCAGCCAATTTTGGTATCATCATATGGTGCAGCTTGAGTTGTATGGAACAGTGGGCACGAGGCCCGCACCTGAGCATACTAAACACACTTAGCGCATCTCACAGTGAAAAGAACACCTTTTGCATGTGTAGGGAAGTTCTGAAACATGGTCCCTGTGGGTTTCCTTGTGCAGGTTGTCCTGCTTATATGAGAAGCTGTGCAAGAAATTCTCCTGTTGAGACTGGCCGGGTGGGCCTCATACAAAGCTGACAGTACTTGGAAAACTTGATGTAATTTGAGCAAACAGATGTTTCCTAACTACATTGATAACTAAGACCTAGCTTAACTATTTCCTCACCCCAACAAAAAAACCTCTTAGTTACAAAATGAGCATTGTTAATTAGTTTATACAATGCTTGAACCAATATGCCTTTTCTTTTGGTCTTTTGTCACTTAGGGGGTGGGGAAAAAGCTTAACCCACCTCTGTCACTTTTACAACAGTAGAGATCCCCCATGTTTCAGTTCCCAAACTTGTTCATAAAATAATAGCAGTGGCTGTCTGGAAACATGGCAAACTTGCCACGGGCCTAACTGGAACAAGCTCAATACCTAGAGCTGTGGCAAATGTGTTTTCCCCTATAAAAATATTTTTTCAGGTGCAAGGTTTATAAACTGACTGAGAAACCTCTACAAGGTTTGGACAAGTATTTTCAAGTTTTTGCCAAATGTTAGGATACTTTACTTCACAGCTGGCTAAAACACCTATATATGAACTGTGTAAATGTAAGGAAATCAATAAAAGGGGCAAGGATATTGGGAGGAGGGCATGGCAGGTGATTACACTGAACCAGGAGCCATTTGGACATGAAGTGGATGCACTGTGATGTCAGTTTTTAGGGCAATGGATCTAGGCATAGGGCATGACTGACAGCTTACCTCTAGCTTCCTGCACATTACTGAAGAGCATGTTCTCAGACTCAAAAGATAGTTGTACTGGGCATCAGTAAAGCTATACTCTCAGCATGTAGCCTGCTGTGCGTTGCCAAAGTCCACGTTTAGTGAGATGTGATTAAGACATAAACACAAATGAAATGTATTTCTTAAAGTATGTAAAATGTGCTTCAATAACACTTTCTCATAATTCATGGTTTAAATTATTGAACACCATGTTGGTTTATATTATATTTTATATTCAAAAATATCAATTCAAAATGCTTTGCATAGAACTTCACTCCAATGCAAATTAATGATGAGATTTCATTTCAATTTTAATGTAATCCACATCAATATTAAAGATGGGCTATTGCGTTTTAATCTATTTTGCACTTCTTAGGAAGCAAATCAGTATCTGTATTGTGTAAATTCTTAATAGATGCACAAATACAGTTAGAGAATGTAGAGAAAACACTCCCAAAAAAACATATGTTTAAGTCAGTTTCACAGTATATTTCTCTATCCAATGCCTGTGAACGCTCATTTCACACTTGAAACACCATAAACCTAGTGGGCTTACTTTATATAGTTAACTGACGTTTATAAGAGTCTATCATTTCAAGCACAATTCCATGTTTTTCTCTATGCATCAGTCTACTATTTGTGTTGCAGATCTCATAGAAAACACTTAAGATGAATTTTGTAATGAAGCTGATAGTGGGTATGCTATTCAATTTCTTTATCCAAAACGGATCTCTCTGCAGTAGTACACATTCACTTTCCTCCAGCTCTTTCAAACTCAGTCATCTGTTCAAAACTAAGAATCAAATGTATTTAATTATATGTTTCATTTCTATGAAATGCACTGCCACTGATGCCTTATTTGAAAATCAGTGTCCCTAATATCCCATGTTCTGTCCATCAATCTTCACCTTTCTTCACTTTTCCCATATGTTTACCAATGTAAACTATGCAATATGGTCCTTTTGTGTAATGAACACAGAATTCAGTATTACACATGAAAAGAACCCATTGAGGTCAATTTGATGTCCTGCATTAGGGCGAGGTACACGTTTTCCATTATTACATTTCAACAGTTAGAGTACTTCAACTTCAGTATCTGAGATTCGAAATTTATTGAAGATAAACTGATTCTCATAGAAAGGACATACACATACCACATTTGAAAGAGCCAAATCATTGAACTAGTTATCAACATACATTTATTAGAACAAGAACACAGAACCCAAATTAGTGTTTCTATCCAGTTCTATCTACAAAGTAAAATAATAAAAACATATTTTTAAACTTTGGAAAGCAATAAAGATTGTGAATGAATCGGAGTACATCTTCCTGTGGGAATGTATTTTTGCATACAAATAAGTTAGTAATATGAAAGAAATGTTAACATCAATATAACAAAAGCAGTCCATTGTGCAAACATCAATGCTACTAACACAACTGGTATGCATTTTTTACTTGAATTTTTTAAAACTGTTTTGAGAATATGTATATCACTCTGCTACATTACACAAAATCAAACAGTTTCTTTCAAACGTTTTTCAACATTTGATAATACATTCTGCATTTGGTGTATAAAATGATTTTGTGGCAAAATTATGTTGGTAAACAAGGGGAAAAGTGAAAAGTATATGTACAGAACAAGAGAGCACAATAGAACTCAAAACAAGAAGGCAACATAGTCAGTGCATTACATTGAGGTGATGACTTTAATCCAGTCAGACTCTCGGTCTGATAATATACGTTCATGGTTTCATACTCTTTTGAATTTAACAATCAAATCTAAATTCTGGATATTCATTTGATTGAAAAATTGAGCATCTTATTGAGCTATGGGCTCAAACAGTCAAATAGAAGTTCAATACAAGGTGTAGTACAGTGTTGTAGTTCCCAGTATTAACCAATAAAGAAGATTGGGATTTTTGCCACCTCTGATGGATTCAGCCCTAGCTTCCATATATTAAATGAGACATTAAATTTCTCTTGTTATGGTATCATAGTCATATAATGTGTCTGATCATTAATACATCACACTGTTTTTCTGCCATGAAGTGTTTATTTAATCAGAAATAATTCCAGCATTATGAGAAAGCAAATGTTGCATCCGATGCATGTTTCACCATAAAACACCAGCTACAAAAGAGTATTGTTTACTGCTAAAAGCATACCTTTACACAACCTTTCACAATCACTGAAAATACTTTTGTGAAATGAAATTATCTTCTAAGATAATTTGCTAATCAATAGAGTACGAAAAACACACTTTTAACAAACACAGCTTTGCAAAACCAGCCTATTCACACATAAGATTGTAATGCCCTTGACAGTGGACAAGTTGCTAAAAGAATAACCATTTGCAGCACAAGTGAAGACATTGATGATGTCAATAGTGATGTGATATGTGATGTCACCAATGATATAAATACTGATGCAATTCATCATCTGACATGACATCAGGAGCATTGAGTAAGGGCAGTTATAGTTGTATAGTTAAAATTAACATAGTATTAGTTTGCAGCTTTTGGTCTTTGCCCTGCGTAATTCCCTTTCCCCCACATGTGGTATGATATGACTTTAGATCCGTGATTCTTAACCTTTGGGTCCACAAAGCCTACTCAGGGGGTCCACGACATCTAGAAAAGTATTATGATTATTTATGAAGAAGTTAAAAATTGTAAAACATTCTGTAAATGTACAGGTATTTGAAATTGGAGACTAAAAATTAAGTTAGCATACTCAGATTAACTTGTGGGAGCAATGCAAGTGGATCAAGCTGAATATAGCATGGCTAATGAGTGGTTTAATTTGAATTTACAAGAGCTCCAACCTTCCAATTAAACTTCAACTTCTGATTTCTTTATATTTGTGAATTAAATACAATATTACATCATTTATGTATTTGTTTGCTGAATGTTTTTTTCTGTATTTTTGTAAATATTATTTTGTAGTTGAAGTCATTGTAATTGCTTATGCTGCAGTCCCTATCTGCCAGTTGTGACATAGTGGGGGTCCTTGGATTTCAGTAATAAGTGGAAATCCACAGACGTCAAAACGTTATGAAACAGCTCTTTAGACTATGTCCACAAGGCTTTCGGCACAGGATGTGACCTTAGATCACAGGCAATGGCTTAATTCCACTCCTGCTCCTTGGCAATCATCCTTTCTTTAGCCGCCTCACAAAATCCACTGTACCATCTTCCCACCTATGTCCTCCTTCAAGACACTGCCTGCAATTTAGATTTTATAGCCAAATAAGGACTCATAATAATGTCACATTGTAATTAACATAACCAAGAGGATACCAACATACATTTAAATCTACAAAGGTTTTTTCTGTTTGTGCCATGAGCCTGTCCCATGAGGTATTTCTCTCACCCTTAATGCCTCCCCACACACTTTGACCAGCTGTCGTTAATGGGAAACTAAGGATACTTTGCAAACAAACAAGAGTCTCAGAGGATGCCCAAGCAGGTTGACACTTACTCTAGTATGGAATTGCTAATAATTTCATGATCTCAAACTATGTTTTAGCAGCCATTTATAACTCCTTCAGGCATGCTTTTTTTAAACTATTTGGGAGAGGAAAATTTGGACAAAAGGTCTCCCTAGAGATATCCAATAACATAAACCTAAAAAGTGAGCTCATATTAGAATCATCTTGGTAGATTATTACTACTCTACATTGTTTTAAATTAGCTTTTCCTTTCTCCAGATTATAAATGGTGTCACAGATTTCCTCTGCATGTGTGGCAGAAATAAATATAGTATGTTGCTCCGATGTAAAGCTGAAGGGTTGCAGTTCTTCCAGCAGGCTATTAATTTGTTATCTGGAAATATTTCATTATACAACCTGAAAAGACAAAGAATGTAGCCTCCATTCATTGTTTAGCAGACACACATAGGACTGGTCTAACATCTCTCCAATGACACTTTTCAGCTTATCTGTAAACCTTAGATTTCCAGGATAGCAAAGCCCTGCCCCACCTCTGGATTTACCATATTCAGAGTTTGGAAGATTACTAACTTCGCACTGTGAACAACATCTATCATTCAACCTGTATATATACATAGCATTTGCTTCTGTAGGTCCATAAGAAGTCTGAGTCTTCTTTCATAGCCTAATGAGTGAGCTGAAAATTCTTATCTAGCCTCTAATCTAGATTTCTAGTTTAACACTCCTTTCTCTTTTACTTCTGGCTCTACATTTTACTGTCTGTGTGAACATACCAATGAAAAAGCCTTACTTGAATTCCACACTGTACCCACCAATAACAATAAAAGCCTTTGCACTGCAGTCAACCCTGTCTGGGACTTTTACAATCCTCCTGTTTTTATATTTTGCTTTGTTCTTGAATCACTAAGTTTTCAGACATCAATTGGTCGCTCACATTTAACTCCCAGATTGCTTGTGCATTGTTTGCAATATTACCTTCAACTATTTCCATACATTATTCCAATGTTTTAATGCTCCTTGCCAAATCATCTAATCCATTTTCTAGGGAAATATGAGGTGGCCAAGGTTCACACTTAATATTTCAAATCAATTTTGTACCTTTTATTTCTTGCAATACATTTTCTAAAGCACTGATCCCTAATCCTTCCTGGGTAGATTGTACATCTGTACTTTCTTCCTTTGCTGATCTGAAATTAAATGTTGTAGTCTCTAAGTATACCTTTTTTATCTGACTTCACTTCCCACCTCTCCTAATATATCCCTGGCCTGAAACTGATTAGAATTTGGGTAGCAATACAATTTGATAAATAGACTTGCAATGCTGGGGACACCTATGAGCTAATAGAGTGATTGAAGCAGTTTCTGCTGTCAAAATTATCTCCATATTATCTAGCTTGTTTCTAGGCCTCACTCCTAAAAATGGGGAACAGTTATCTACATTTGTTACCATAGAGACAGAAATGATTTTTGTTGGGGCACCCAACAAACCCAGAGATTCTGAGGAAAACACAAATAATAAGAAAACTAACTCTGCAGGATGTATTGTCTCTAATGACAAAGACAGTGGTTTCTAATTTTCTTATCTATTTTGCATATGAGGAGAATCGTCTTTTTAAAAACTGTGATCAGCACTATCATCAGAGACATATACTTTTATCATATCCTCTGTGTGAGGAAATGCTTTTTTATGCATGATCACCCCCACACTTTTGAACTGATGCTGTGCTGGTTTTTAGACTCAGGCCTCAGTGCCAGTGCTCTGAGCCTTTAAACATGTATGTCTAATTAGTTTACCTATAACTGGCATATATTAGCTTACTTATAAGTCCCTAGGCATATGGTACCATGCGTACCTAGGGTCTGTAAGTTAAGTGTCCCTAGTAAACTGCACCACTTATTGTGCCACCATAAGTGTGACAAAGCAAAGCATGACTCCCAGCCTGCCATTGCGGACTGGCAGAGCAATTTTAAATTGCCAGCTCAGAATGCCATATAAACCAATGGCAAGTCCCAAAGCTTCATTTTTTATATTTGTAAGTCTCCCCTAAGGCACATCTGTCAAGCCCTAAAGGCAAACTTTCCTGTCCTGACAGTAAAAACCATGCATTGTCGTGCTTATATGGAAACGCTAGTATCAACATTTTTGAGTATGAAGTTGCCCACCAACTCCCCTGCAATGCTAAATTACAAATGTGACTAATACATTTGATACTTCAAGGGCTCAAGAGGATCATTGAGCTAACCCCAACTTGTTGCTGAAGTCTGTTTTAATGTAACTATTTCACAAAAATCTAATTTAGAAAGATGCCCATTTGTTGCTTAAAGTTTCCTGTACAAAATACTTTATTAGATTATATAATAAAATACACTTACAAAAATAGTACAGAATACCTTACATAATAAAGTACATAGGTTAGAATAATCAGAAATGATCAAGGAAGGGTAGAACAATACTATTGAAGAAAAATGTTAAGAAAATAATAAGAACAATAAGCTACTATATATACAGATCATTATGGGTCAATGTGCCATCAGAAGTGTTGTATCTTGTAATGACTCCATATTATAAAGCAATAGAAAAATTAATGTCTAATGGTTTGCAAAACAATGTGTGTTTATACAATGTATGTGTTGGAGATAATGAGGATGGTCATTATTTACTCATGAATATAATCCAGGCCCACAATATGTGTACTGACACAGTTTAATATCTTTCCAGCAATATGTAATGGATTTGATTGCCAAAGAAATAAAACAGATTTAAAAGGCTTTGATCAGTTCTATATATATCAGAAGTTAAAGCAAATGGTTTATATATGATAATTGAATACGATAACTTCAGAAATGTAAACAATTTTACAAATGTTATCCCACACTTCAGTTCAAAGTGAAAAAATTACAGGGCATTCTTATAATAGGTGTTTCAAAGAACCAGCAAGAACTTGGCAATGCCAACATATTGGGTTGTCCATTAAATGTACTTTAAACAATCTAACAGTAGTCAACTTAAAAGTGTAGAGGATAAACACGTTTGACTGATATAAAGAAACAGGCAGTCAACCAGATATATTACATGAAAGTGTTAAGAGAATAAGTGACAGACAATTTAGTAATCCAGAAAGTGCTAATATGATTTAGGTAGGTTAATGTTAGGCAAGTTCTTGTTTACTTTTGAAGTAACATGAACTCTGTAATTATAAACATTCAGTGTCATTGAGATATCAGAGATTTAATCAATCTGAATAACACTAGGAAAAGCTGTAAGAATAGAATTACACAGTATTTTATATTTGGTAAAATCTGTATGAGGTATCTCAAAGTTTTGTTGTAATTCAGTGAATGATAAAAATACATTATAGTAAGTAAACTCTGATATAGAAAAAATACCAGCATTTATCCATTTTCTCCAATATGTGATATGCGTAATTTGATCATAGGATTAAACCAAAGAGACATTCATGTTGATTTACGGATAGTATCAGGAAATAATGAAAGCATGTTTAGTTGCTTTCATAATAGGAGAAGTTGTAACAAAAGACTTGGTATTGGAAGGAGTTAAACTAATGCTTTTTCAATTTCTATCCATTGGGGACTATAGGATCCCAGCACATTTTGTAACCAGTATGAACCTTGTTGTACAATAACAGCAGTGCGATAATCATAAAAGTAATAATCTTAAACCAGCATTAGCATTATTGTGTTCAGGGTATTTATACCATATTTTAGGGGGGTTTCCATTACAGATAAAATTCAATGTTTTTACCTGTAGTTTTTTGTACCAAGAGATAGGGAAATAGATATGCAACATAGATAATATTTGGGATACAATAATCCTTTTAACTGAGTACAGTTTTCCCTCCACATAAGGTGTAGTGAAGACCAGTTGCTTAGTTTAGTGGCAATTTTGTGTATAAGGGATTCACTTTTAAGGTCATGGGTAGATTTAGCAGATTGATACAGGCAAAGTAAATACACAAATATTTAAACTTATGTGGACACCAAAGAATGCTGTATTGCTTAAGTTGAGTTTAGCTAAAATAACTGAGAGTGATGATTCTGGCTCAGAAATAAATACTAAAACATAATTAGCATATGCTGAATAAGAGTGGTATTGCTAATATGAATACCATTGTTCTGTATGGAATTCCAAATAGAGTTAAGGTGAGGTTTGATAGTAAGAAGGAAAAGTAAGGGAGAGAGAAGATCTATTTGGGGAAAATAAGGTAGAGATATGTCCATTACCTAAATGTTTAGTAGCAGGGGATAGAGGGATTTAATCATGTTAGTAAAAGGTAACCTAAAATGGCATAAAATGGTTAGCTTGAAAAAAAAATTGCCAGTTGACTTTATCAAATGCTTTTGCTGCATCTATTACTATAGATTCCGAAGGTGAATCTGTAGATGAGATAGAGGCAATAGTGGGCCAACTTACTCTAGTATTATGGGCAGAAAATCTGTTTTTTATGAAGTCAACTTGGTCCGCATGAACTAATTTCTCAAGAAGTGTAGATAATTCTGTAGCAAGAGCTTTGGCATACATTTTGCAATCTTGGGCAAGTAGAGATTTGTCTATAATTAGAAATAATGGTAGAATCTTTGTCTTATTTTGGAAAAACTACAATTATGGCATTAAAAAGAATCCAGCAACAGAGCAATTGTTTGCAAAATCTGTAAAAGGAGTGAGGTATTAATTGCATAATAACGAACATATCAAATGCAGTGGGAATGCCATCATGGGAAGGGGATTTGCAGAATTAAAGGAGTTAATGACAGATTGGATTTCAGATAAATAAAGTGGAGTATCTAAAAAGTCTCTATCGTCTTGAGCAAGGGTAGGCATATTGCATGAATATTGGAAGTCTTCAGTTATCTTAGAATCTTCCATCTGTGGGTTACTGTTTAAAGAGGGATAATAGCTTTGTTTAAAGTATAATTTCTTTTTAGTGTTAGAGATTTGTATACCCACACATTTGCTTACTATAAAATTATATTCAGATCTCAATCTTTAAAATTCTTTGTTGCAGTCTAAGTAATCAGAAGAAATAAACAGTCTTTTGTATTTAGAGATATCTTTCTCCAATATAGCAAGTTTGAAATAAAATGATTTATTTTCATGTGCTATCATAGAAATAGCAATGTTTCTAATATAGGCTTTGAATAAGTCCCATCTAATAATGTTAGAATCAGTGTCAAAACTGAGCGTAAAAATTGTGTGATAGCATTCAATAATTTGATTTTATGTTCATCTTGAAGAAGTATGTCAGCATTGATTCTCTAACAAGATTAAGGGAGTGTAAGAGTTTGAATTAACTAGAAAGTAGATAATAACATGGTCAGAGATGCTAAGGATATATATTTGGGGATATTCTATTGATAGATGTAGACTTCTGGAAGTCAGCAGTTAGTCAATTCTGAAGCAAGATGGATCAATATTAGAAAACAATAAAGTATTTTTAGTTGGAAAGCAAAGCCTCCAAATGTTGTGTAATTTAGTAGTTTTGAGAAACTATTTAAATGTATGGAACATTTTGGGAGGTTTTAACTTAGGTACAGAACGCCTGTCTAGTAAGGGATCTGTTATAAGATTGAAATCTCTTCCAACAATTAAAGGAACATTTCCCAGTTTAACAACTTCAGTCCTAAGGCTTTCCCCAAAAAGTGGGTTATCTGCATTAGGACCATACACATTGACAAGATTTAAAATAACTTTTCCAATTTGTATCTTAACTAATTTAGTGTGGGCGTCGGCCACTGGTCGACGCCCACATTACCTCCCTGGTGCGGGTCACGACCAGTGGCTGACACCAGGGAGGGGCTTAAAAACACCTGAGGATTTTTTTAAATGTAAAAGTAGCCCAGGAGACACAGAAGATTTTCCGTGTCACCCTCGCCCCTCTACTCCTTTGTGACGTCAGCGCGCCGTCAACATGTGTGTTGTTTCCCTGGGGGCTGCGATCGGCCCCCTGGAAAACCACACCCACATATAAAAGTGATCTCATCGCCACCAGTTGTCTTGCAGCTGCAGCTTGCATCTTCAAAGCAATGCACATACTTCAACTGACACGTTTCAACTGTAGCTTTTTGGTATGTGACAAGGTGAAGTAATAGTGTGTCTTTTTTTGAGTGTCTTGAAAGAACGTGCTGATTGAGGAAAGAAGCAAAGGTAAGGTGACCTCTACTGTTGCAGGTATCACACACACACACACACACCCACCAGCAATTTTGTGACTGTCTACGTAGGCTAGTGTTTTAGAGCAACAGTTTAGCCAGTAGCAGAGATAGCATCTCTTTGGATGACTGCTGCTCAAGCCCTCACTCAGGTTATAGAGGACAGCTCTGATGCAGGCGCACAGACTGAGACAAGAGATACTGAGACAGCATCTGAGGGATAGGACAAAGGCGCAGACTCTCTGAGTGATTTTTCAGTTGGAAGAGTACCATTCGATAACTCCTCTTCCAGTGATTATGAGGGAGGTGATGAGGACAGTCCTGCTGTCCCTTCGCAAGCACAGTCTGTGCAGCGGGACAATAGAGGGTTATCCCAACCCAGAGAGCAGGTAAGATAAGATGGTATCAGTTACTTGAGTTTCTTCGATCATACAAGTATCTGATTTGTGCCTAGAGAGATATTCACTAATCTTCTTACGTTTGACAGGAAGTCTAAGCCCTTTAACATTGTGAGAGACAACTTGAATCCGACAATCTAAGGACATATTACAAAGGAAAGGGGAAAATGAAATACAGAAGCACAGTAATTAATAGAGGAGTAGCTTATAACACTAAGGGCCTCATTACAAGTTTGGCTGATGGTTTAGGCTGTCCACCGAACTTCCTATGGGAGGTTGCCTCCATAGTGGCTACCTCCCCGCCCGACCCATTAAGAGTGTTCTGCTAGGTCAGCGGGCGGAAACCTGAGTTTCCGCCCACTGGCCTGGCAGGAAACACCTTACTACAGCATTGCCTCCAGACAGAAATCAAAGCATACTACAGATGGTGGACAAACTAAGGAAGAGAAACATTTAGAAGTGGTGGTGCCCAGTGGCCAAGAACCAGATGGAGAGAATCACAAAGAATTTCATATGTCAGCCCAATGTTATAGGTATATAATGAAGGACAAAAAAGAAAATCAAAACAAAGTTTCAGGGAGTAGTTCTGTCTTGCACCTCTATTTGAATATGATGATATTGGTCATGGAAGTTCAGTAAATCTGTTAGAGCATTGAAGGATTTGGATCCATCATCTATCCAGTTTCTCTTAGTTGATGGAACATATTGACTATATTTATATCCCTGTTGTTTGATGAGGTCTAATTGAAGCAAATTGTTTGCGGACAGCAACTGTCTCTTTAGGTAAGTCTTGATGGATGTATATTTTGTTATCTGCTACTTTCAAAGTAGGTATGTCATGAATAGCCTTATGAACCATGACAAGATGATGGAGATGGAGACCCTTAAAAATGATTTGTTGCAGTTTAGCATTACTAGCTTTCAAATGAAATGGAGTCTGGTGTGCCTCGTCAACTTCAAATGTCTTTGAAAAAGTAATTTCGAAGTGTTGGGGTATGAGAGTTTCAATGTAGTATGGCAGTCTTGACCCTCAATGTGTTCTATAAGGTTGGAAATGCAGTGGTAATATTATCTGTTGCAATTTTCTAGATCAAAACGCTGTATGGTTTGTGAAACCAGAGGCATAAGTAGATGAATCTGAAGTTCGTTATCTTTGATTTTGTTCCTATTGTCAGTAACTTTGAGTGACAATGCGGAAATGTCATTGTGAGTATGCTTAATGTCAAGACTTATGGCATCAGTAATAGTATGTATTATCTGAATTTCTTCCAATATGTTGTTAATGTACTAATCAGGTGGTTCAGTTTCCTGAAATTTGTTGACTGGAGGTGAGGAAGTCTGTTTCCATTTGTTGGGAGACATTAATGATTTATTATCATGTCCCATAATATTTCTGTAGATGACAGCTACAGGGCGTGTAACATCTATTGAACGTATCTCGATTTGACCAAAAATAGAAGAATTTGTGGAGAGGAGTAACACCAAATAAAGCAGTGAAGTTGCCTATAAAAGAGATTCAGTTTTGACAGTCATTTGTGCTTCTGTTATATGGTGAATGATAGAAAGGTGCAGGCCTAGAGACAGCTGCACCTTTTCCTGAGTATGTTGCTGAATCCCTGATAGAAACCTTTGGAAATGAAAGGAACATGCAGCTGTTAGGCACCTCTTCCACCAATACAGCCCCGGAAACTCATCACGTTCCTGTAAAAATGCTCACCAGCAGAGCAGTGAGAGGAAAACTTCCCTTAGGTAAGGCCAAAAGCATCAAAATGTCCTTCTCTGCAGTTCAACTCGCCATCAAGGCCACTGTGTTGGAAGAGCTCACTACTCCACTGCCATTTTGTTCCTGAGTGCACCGCTTCTCACTTCCCAAAGTTTCTAGTAGCCGTTTACAGTTGCACACAAGCTGCTGTTGTCGAGACAGCCTTCTGCCTTCCTGGGGAGAGGTGAGAAAGATTCTCAGGAAGAGGAACACAGGACTTGCTGTGGGAAGAGGTGTGGCCTCCTCCTGGCAGTATGGCCAGAGTGAGTGTGAGCCAAAAGGTGAGCTTCAAGGGGGAAGCCACCTCTAAATAGCAATTGGTAATCACATATGGAGGAGGCTGTTCTTTTGTTTTAATAGACAGGCTGGCATCTTGGCCAGAAAGAGAGAAGCTGTTGTCAACTTGGTTTTTCAAAATGAATGTAGCTCCCAGATAGCCACACAACTAGGTTGGGATAGGGAGCCACACATTGATGGAAGCGTTCTGCCATTTTGGGATTGGGCAGAATTGTGTATTCTGGGCTAGCTAGATGCCAACGTTTCACAATAAGTCATCATCAGGTAGAAGGGGAACTGGTAGCTCATTGGCTAGTTAGTCACCATACCTAACAGGCTTGCACTGGTCATAAAAGTGGCACCCAGACCTCAGATCACGTCTGTTCTGGAGAGAGGACTGCAGAAGGGCTGCTCTGCTGTTCCCTGCACCAAGCAAAGACAGGCCATTCAAAAAAAGACTGGATTGCACCTGCTGTAGCTCAGGCTGGCTAAAAAAGGGCAGTGCCCTGCTTATGGAAATGTTGCCCACGAGTTTCAGAAAGATGAGATTGGCTGACTTCCTGTTGCAGCCACAGGACCATAAATGCTGAGAAGCCTGAACCCTTGAGACCCCAGTGCCACAAAGCTGGATCTGTGGTTGGCAGAGCAGGTTATGTAGTGCAGGAGATTTAAGGTTAAGGGTAAAGGCAACATTTTACATTAAGGGCATCTCAGTGTCTTGGCTTTGGAAGGAAAACAAACATTTCTAATCAGCTGTGGTCCCCATGGCTAAATGTAGCCATTTATTCTTGTAGATAATGATATTGTCTCAATCTGGGGAACAGGAATTGCTACAGCTCTTGAAGTGGTTGAGTAAGCTTGTCCCACAGCCCTAGGTAACATATTCCACAAATAAATCTGCAGACCTCAGAAAAAAGGCAGAGACAAATGAATAGCCATAGAATTCCGCATTCCATCATAGGAATTTGACATTGTCAGACATCTTTTGACTGATAGTTTTGTGCAGAGATATCAATACAATGTTAATTTAAACTATACAATTAATATTGAATACCTTTACATCAAATTTTTAAAAAAACAGAAGACGTGAATAGCTGCACATTAAAACCGGTGTCATTCACCCCACTACTAGGAATTCAACTTTAAATGTTGGGACAAAATAGGGCTGAAAATTATTTTGAAATGTTTTGTGGCGATTCACCAAACCCATATATCTAACTCTGTTGGGAAGGGGTGTGTCAGTAGTTTGTTACCTAAACTGAGCAAACCATTAATCCTTCATTGCCACCTATGTTGGGGTGGAAACTGATTCACAAACAGAAGCTGCCTGAAGCACCACGTCTGCTTTTGGAACAATATAATGGACCTCAGAAAAGCAGGCAGTGGTGTAGAGGACCAAAGCCTGACCTCCTTCATTGCTTCCAAACAGGATTCCTTTTGTTTTTTAAAAGTAGGACCGATCTCTGTAGTGCACATGAGTTGATAATTAAACAAAATACTTCCCACACGAACCAAATTGATGATTGGATGTCTGCTGTCCCTTGCAGACCTTGATCCCTGCGTTCCCAAATATTGACCACAGGTCACAAATTGTGACCTGATTAATTATTAAAGATTAACTTTGCATGCCATTTTATGATGCTCTGTGAATGCACAATTTTCAATGCGACCAGTTAACACGTAGGTCATAGTGTAAATTGCATTTACATTCTAAAACCACTCAGTGTGCATATCACTCATCCTTGGTATGCAAATGGAAATAGTTTATCTGGCCATTGACTTTAAAGGACACCTCCAGTTCCCCCTCCCCACCCCATGCCCCAAAATATATGCTTCTTACAATAAGGTTGAGTTAAATTCACAGTGGTAACCATAACTGTTTTAATGTATTTATTATTTAAATGTATCCACAACATTATGCAAGTGTATGTTGTGTTAGAATAATTATCATGGTTTTCCAGTGTTATGCCTGTCTCTGATTACATTTTTTATATTTTAAATATATAGCCCTCTCCTCCCACCAATCAGTCGTTTTCCAATAATCTTGTATCCAACGTTTAGTGACTTTGAGTGAAAGTTGTTAAAACCCCACCACCAAATGCAGGCACTTTTTGTCCTCTCTTGTTTCATAACTGTCTCTGTGTAAGCTATGTTTCAGCTTTTCGAAGGACAGGAATTTTTGTCAGAGGCTTAGCTTGCTCAGTTTGATTGGGGGGTGTGAGCTTCAGATTTCTCAAGAATCACGCTGACACATAGTGTTAAAATACATTATATTACAAGCATGGAGCACGAGGGAGGCTTAAGGTGCAGTGGAAAAGAAGTGGAATACAGATTGGTAGGGTCACTAAGTGAGAGAAAACACATTATTTTGTGAAATAACCAGCATTTCATTTTTTAAGTCTTTTCAAACAGAGAGAGGGAAATTGTGTGCATGTGTTTTTGTCTGTGTGTAAAAAAAAATCCTGGTAAAATCAAACACCTCACTATACCCGACCGAAAGCACTTGTACCCAACTATTTATCAGGAAATACGTTTATTAGGGAGGTGTAACACTCCAAACAACCCCAAACACCCTCCTGAAGCTACACCCCTGATTTTTGTGAAAGATTTACAATGTAAAAGTGTTGATGCGACCCTACCTTTTGTTTTGCTTAGGGTGTCTAATTGTAACTATAAAAACATTAATGGAGAAGTACTGCATAAGTTTTGCTCATCACCCCCATTGTGCCGTTGTGACAAGACCTCTTGAATTTAACCCATATATTTTACTTTTAACTTTTTTTATTAGACTCTTACGAAAATGTGATTAATTCCCATTTGGAAGAATGAAGGTGTTTGTTATTTTGAAGGGGTATGTTCATAATATTATATCTTTCACTGAACATGAGGAATCAACGTGTTATATCCCAAATTTTTGGTGACCCTGGGCATAAGGAAGTGGGTTGTAGGTTAAAAGACGTTGCCTGATCTCTTCTGGTATGAAAATAGGCTAATATTGTCCAGACAAATGCATGTGTAACTACTAATAATGTTTTCCACCAAGGATTTATGAGTGCCACCAAATAGGAAGCTCAAGTTTGCTGTAATGTTACCCAGAATCCTTTGGTGAAAATCACCTCCATTGGTGCTTGCAAAGGTCCTGGGAGATTCATAGGGAATATGGCCATACCTGCCTCAAGCCCACTTTTGCCATGATACCCTCTTTCACCAAATAGAAACAAAGATTTCATTCTAACATCACCCACTCCACCTTCAGCATTTCCCTTGCATCTCTTTTCCACATGTTCTAAATGAAAATGGAAGGTGCCCCGCCACCCACCCTATCACCCTTCATTTTTCCCTTTTCTTCCCTGCTCATAAATTATGAATCTTAGTCCGTTGCCAGCAAGCCCCACCAAACTGTCTCTCTATTTCATTTCCCCATCCAACCTGAACCTGTTCTTTTCCTCGGACTCAGCATTTTACCTCACTCAACCTACCCTGGAGTGCCCTAGTCAACCACGAGTCTCTGCAAATCTATGGCTACCAGGGAAAATAGCAGTTGGTGGCAGTAAAGAGCCACGTGTGTTCCTGTGCCTCCCTTTGCTATGGGGGACCTGAGAGATCCCAGACAGATCCGGGAGAATGTGGGTGAGATAAAAGACCATAAATCACCATTCTGCCACTTTAATTCATCATCATCAAAGCCTCTTTATTCTGTAAAAAACCCCATAAAAGACAGTACAGCATTAAAAACACATAACAAAAGCAGTTAGTAAAATACAATGCAAAATGTGCAAAAATGCATGATAAAGCATCATTGTCTCAGGAAAGACAATGACAGTGGAAGACTGGACAAACATTTTATTTTCCACTGTTATCTCACAACAGTGAACCCGATGTAAGAGACATACATAACAATTCCAATATTTATTTACCAGTTATACTGGTCAGAAGAGCTTATATTGTATGAAGAATAGTTTTTTTTTATTATATTTTGATGTGCTTTGTTGTTGTATTTAAAAACCTTGCCGTTTTTTTTTTAACGGAATGTTTATTTTTAAAATTCAGTTTTATTTGTATTTATAGTACATAACTCCAAAGGAGATCCACATTAACCAGATGAAAAAATACGTATTCAAAAGACCTAAAAGTATGAATAATAGTCATATTCCACAGAGAACAATAAAATCCAAAACGTTGTGTAAGTCATAATACTATAAATATGATAATGTGAATACACATTTGAAAAACGCTTAAGAGAGTTACAGAATCTATAACAGAACAATTACTTAGGAGGGGCATAAAGTGACTGTAGTATTTCTGAAACTGAGAGTATAGATAATTTAATTCAAATGGGTCTTACCATTTATGACGAAATAGCAGCAAATTAGGGCAAACAAAGAGAACATGGATCAAGTCTTGGAGGCCGTTTCGACACAACTTATACAGCTGAGATACCATACCATTTAACCAAAAGGACATTAAGTGAGAGCAACTCCTGCTGCAACACTCCAAAAGGGTCTTACCCGTTGCGGTGAGTGGAGGAGTTTGAAAGGTCCCACAGTGACACCTGTCTACCGTTCCTCCCTAGAACAACTTTCATCCCCTGCTGGTCTCAAAAAGCCCCACTATTGTGGAGCGGGTGCAGGAAGGGGGCCCACTCACCATTCTGGTAGGAGTCCAAACCAACACTGTGTCTCCTTTTCCCTTCTAATACTTGGACGACATCAAAGCCCCTACATTGTAGCCATTCAACATTTTGTAAAATCGTATTGGCCGTAAGTTTGGAGTAAAAGGACACTCTTGTTTTTAAAACCAGACACTAAATTCAACAGTGATACTAAATAAATATTGCTGGATTAACCTCAGACTCTGGAACCTCATTATGGGTCTGGTGGTAAAATGACCGCCAGACTCGGGGTGGTGGTCCCACCACCAACAGGCTGGCGGGTGAACCGCCACCTTATGACCTTAGCGGAGCCGCCACGGTCGGACCACTGACACTGCCAGGCTGCTGCTGTCCCGGTGGTTGTCATCTGCCAGGGCACCGCTGCTTGCAGCGCCTCCCTGGGGATTATGAGTCCCCATACCCTCAGCCTTTCCATGGTGGTTTATACCACCATGGAAAGGCAGGTAGAATCGGGGCGTTGGGGCCCCTGCACTGCCCATGCACTTGGCATGGGCAGTGCAGGGGTGCCCATGCATAGCCCCGTTGTGCATTCCACTGCCCGAATTACGGGCAGTGCAATGTGCGATGCATGCTGCTGCAACCTCCGCACTGCTACATTGGGGCTGGCTCCATTAGGAGCCCCCACCGGCCCTATGGTGAACTCCTAATAGGGCCGGTGGGGTTCAGGCTGCACAGGCGGAAAGAGTTTGGCGGGCGGCCTCCACCGCCCGCCATACTCGTAATGAGGGCCTCTGTCTCCAAGAAGCATTTTAGCAAACAGGATCTATTTAAAATTAAGTCTGCATCAAAAAGAGGAATGAAGTCTAAAATATGTGTCCACATTACACAGCCTCAGCCTTTTCCCTTGTAGATTAGGCCACTCAGAGAGGTCCTTCTTCATGCCTGAGTCCACAAGCAGTGTTGCCATTGGGTTCAGTGCAGACGGACCACAAAGAGGTTGGGCTGGGAAATCCTCTACTACTGTCAGCTCTTCATTTGTTTCGACTGCTGGGCTTGAGAGACCGGAGAGCTCACCCCACTCCCAAATGACCAGATTGACAATTTTGCTTTAGCCCTTCTGACCTTTGTGGCCTTTGTGGAATCAACCTCCTCTCTAAATCAAAGTTTCCTCTAACCCCTTTTCAAAATTCTATGATTGGGTCTTTTCCACCCTCTCCATTTTTTCTTCTTGTCCATTGGCTTTGGCTCAGGTAAACCTGTTTCTCCGACACTTATATCCAACCTCGAATGAGATTTAAAGATTGGGAATCATTTCTGTTCCACAACTGGGGCTTTACTCCTGAGCCCCTCCCGGCAGGTATATTATCAAAGATAAATCTTATTGAGCCAACTGGACTTTCAGCAGGGGTGACATTTATGGGCATCTCCTTACCCTGTGGCTTCCCTGCCTGAGAGCCAAAGTCAATACGAGGATGAACCTCTTTACTCCCAGTCATTCTAGATGACGTTTGGGACCACTTCAATAGAGGGTGACTGACTATGATCAGCTCCCTTACCCTTAGTCACTTCTTTCAGTATTGCCATCACCTTGTCAAAGATATAATCGGTCCCTCCTCCAAATTTTTCCAACAAGTTTAAGATTGAGGAAAGACGTCTTACTAGACTGAATAGCGATGCGAAAACCTTCACTTCTTGATCTGGGGGGGGGGTGACAAGGTAGATTATCACTTACATCCAAAGTTAGCATCACAGATAGATGGTAATACAGTGATGGATGATGTGAAGGAGTACTACTAAACAGCTGCAACCGTGTAGACAATAGCAGAGGAGGAGACACCACAGGCTATGATCCTTATCTTGTGGCCCATATCTCCTGCATAAGTCCATATCCCGGTCTGACAACGTGAAATCCTCTCTCCGAGACCCTGTATCTATTCTTTGAAGTTGACCCTCCAGATGAAGAGTAGTAGACTTGTTTGCCACCTCCAAGGCTGGTATCTGAGGCACTGAAATAGGGCATAAAGGGGAAGGAGGCATATAGAGAAGAGAGGAAGGGGCCCTTTGAGAGCCATGAGGATGGTGTAGTTATCATGTCCATCTCCCGAAGAAAAGTGGTTGAAACAACCCCCTTGGAATTTGACCCGCTTAGGCCTTCAACCCATATAACCACATTTTGTCCCCCCCACTCCTCCACCCCAGGAGATCATATCAGTTTTAGAGTCTGCTAGAGATGCCTTCTCTTTTTCCAGGAGAGTAACAGTGTGATTCTTGCCCTTCAACGCTGATACCAGAAGGTCTCTATTCCGAAATGGATTAGATTTTGTTTTTGAGCAAGCCCTCCCTGGGAGCAGACGTCCCGATCTCAGCTTTTTTGCTGTCATCATGCTCCTCTGATGCCTCAGGTACATCAAATTCACATGTTTCTTGTAGTCGGGAAGGAAAAAGACTCCTCAGGCCCCATATAAAGTAAGATGTTGGACACTAAACCACCCCAAGGGCATCCTATCCTGTTTTCTGATGTCACTCACCACCGCCATGAATCGTGGGAGCGCATCACCAGCCTTCAAATCCCTATGAGGGCGAGTTTACAGACTCCTCCAGACTGGGGCACAGGTGCGACTGCTATCAAAAGTTGAGTCTATAGATAAGAACCTCCAGCCTTTGCAGAAGGCGCGTCCTTATAGAGAGCTGAGCAGTACCCTGCTTAAGAAAAATAAACCTGTGCTGTAAGCTGCCCCTTCTCCCAAAAAAATTTCTGGCCACTGCACAACTCAAGAGGGTGTAAGAGGGCAGTATAGAGCGTAATAGGGGGTGCGAGACAACAAGCCGCACCGCAAACTAAACTCGGTCCTCTCTGCTGCCAGACACACAACCCTCCAAGCCAGGCTTCCCCATTGGGAGACTCCAGCCAAAGAACCCCTGTCTCCGCTCACCTATTCTCTTCTTCTCTGGAGGAGAATCCTCTAGGTGATTGCAGGGCAGGTGCAGAAAATGGAGGCCAGGGATTTCCACTCATAACTTAGGGCTAGGACTTGGACGCAGGCCGAGCTTCTCCCTCTCTGACTCGATTCATCAACCAGGGAGAGACGGGGCCTGGGGCACAGGGAACTGGGCAGAAACCCCAATCCCGCCCTCCTCCATGGACCAATGCTGGGGCACCACACAGCATGAAAATCTTTTCGAGCAGCCCTCCCCTCCACAGTCTGTCCCATAGGACAATGGGGGAGGCAGGGCAGGTGGTGCCGTGGAGCAGTTGTGGTGAGCGGTACAGCAGTTAAGTGGCCTCCTGCCCAAAGACCTGATCACCACAAATGCTGCTCCCTGTTCCTTGCTCCACTTTGCTCTGCTCTGGTGTGTTGTGTCGGGTCTTTTTAAAATTCATAGGTCTTTTATTCGTTTCTGTTAATTTTGATTTCTAATGTTTTCTTATTGAAAGGCATTTCAAAAAATAAATCTTAACCTGTAAAAGATGTCTGCATAAGAAATGCTATTTTCTCAACAGTCTCCCAGTTGGTTCATATTTTGCAAACCTTATACACTTCACACACAGATATCAGCTTTTTAATATTGCAAAATAATTATTGCACCAAACCGCACCAAATCTGAAAAACTCACATACGACAGTCGGCTCCCTGTGCAAATGTTTTACGGAAATTTTGTCTGCAACTTCAAAAAGACCAAACACACCACAACAACTTTAAACTCCTTTGATACTGGCACAGAATATACCGTGATTATTAAAAACATTGCACTTTATAATCAGAAAGTTTATTGCTGATTTGACAGGTGGCACAAGACTGAATAGCTAATCCAAATTTGGCTTGCCCTATTATTTATTAGTTCAAATAGAATAGATTTCTTCCTCTGACACAATCATAGTTTGAAGTTCCTTTTCATGACTGTCATACTCACTCTAATTTTCTGTTAACGTCTGTATAGTTTGGCTAGTAAATGAAGCATGTACGTTATGTGAAGGGTAACCACTGGTGAATCTATCGTCATTTCACCATGTCATCAGAGTGATATTCTTCTTTCCCCTCTTACAGTACTGCCAGCAATTTGTAGAGATCCCCTCCTGCCTATCATCATTCTCTGTAATGCTGAACGATCTGCCACACTTGCAGTGAAGTTTTCCAATCAGATTCCATGTTTGAAGAGCCCACTCAGCAAACCTTTTTGTTCAGAGAAAACAAACTCCCAAAACGGGAGATTGTTTTCTTCTAACTAAAAGTAAGCTGCCACCTCAACCCCTACTGCATGGAGACCATTTAACATTTTTTTCTTACTGTTTTGACCATGCTTTGCATGATGCACATGAGCATGGAAAAGGACTGATGATAGTCCGTTCTTCATTAGGGCGGGATGACCATCACTGGACCCAGTGGTCCTGTCATATGTGGACTCCTTGGTCAGGGGTTACAATTAATGGGGCCAATAGATGGTCCACGGATGGTAACCCAGCTATTTACCAAATTCTAACTAGAGAGAGGGAACTTTGCATTTTACTGCATTGGAGGACCACCAGTTTACAGAGTTGTTACTTTTTTCCCCAAACGAGGCTGTAAGATGTCTTTGACAAATCTGCATAACATTAAAAAAACATAGTTGAAATATGTTGCATTACAATGCATTTTTATACTAAATGCATTTGTATACTAAACCTTGCAAATCTGAGTGTAAACTAGAGCATGAATGATGAAAGTTCTTCAACAATTCAGTGAGATAAGTTATGCAGATAGATCAATCAATAGCAAGCTGAAATCACCCAATTACATATGCAGCTTACAAAAAGACTTTTTGTTTATTCTAGATACTTTATATGGTGGTTCTGTGTATGCTATGTCTGTGGTATATTGAACAGAATATGATCTTTGACTGGGATGCAGGGGGCCTCGCATAGATGAGAGCCCTCCTCCATATCTGCATGAAGGATTTATAATATGTGCATGTGTTATCGCCAGCACTCTTCAGAACAACCATTCTCTTGTGCATCTGTCACAGGAGGCATGGTAAGTGAATAGTGTGACTTGTAGCTATGTTACATGGGAAGTTAGAATTACTCTAAGGGACATCTGTGAGAAAGTACAACCCCTGTGCAGGTCAGTTGAGGGTAGGGGGAGGCTAGCCAAGGGATTGGTCAGTCCACCATGCAAGAGGAGTCTTGATCACTTAGGCAGGAATGTGTCTTTTTTTTTTAAGTATGCAATTGTAGGAAATCAGGTTATTTGTTGTGCAGAATGTGAGGCCTGCACAAGTAATAAGTCCAAAATTATTGCTTCTCTTGGAACGAAGCATGCTCTTGTAGTGTTGATTCTCTAAAGATAGGAACGTAGAGCAGTCCAAGGCCTAATGAGGGGAGGTGGTATGGGCTGTTAATCAACATTGTCTAGCATGCAATATCAACACTTAATAAATGATTTTCCATTATATGTTTATTTTTTGAAAATTATAAGTACTTTTACTGGGAGATGACATGGCCCCAGTATTGCATGAAGCCTTCCTCCAGGCTGTCAAACTATCACACAAAATCGTATAGGCAAAGGAGGAGGTGGGCTAGCTGGTATATTAAAGCAAACTATAAATCTTATCAAAGTCAAAGACGTTTCCGTACAAGGTTGCAAGGCCCTCATCACCAAATGCAACCAGACACCAAGGGCTAGATGTAGGAAGCGTTTTGCATGGCTCAAACTGCGAAAATTGCAGTTTGCCACATGCAAAACGTGCACCGCGATGCACATTCCCATTTTGCATTTCGCTACCAACTCACAAAATGGGAATGCGACTCGCAAATAGGAAGGGGTGTTCCCTTCCTATTTGCGACTCGCACCGCGATCGCAAAGCAATTCAAAGTTACCACCAGTGTCACACTGGTGGTAACCCATTTGCAAAAGGGAAGGGTGAATGTCGCCATAAATGTTTTTTCAGAGCAGGCAGTGGTCCAGTGGACCACTGCCTACTCTGAAAAACCGAAACCAAATGGTTTCCTAATATTTTGTATTGCAACTCGTTTTCCTTTAAGGAAAACGGGCTGCAATACAAAAAAAAAAACTGCTTTATTTAAAAAGCAGTCACAGACATGGAGGTCTGCTATCTCCAGCAGGCTACCATCCCTGTGAGTGCAGGGAATCTCAATGGGGTCACAAAATGCCACCCACCTCATTAATATTAATGAGGTGGGTCTTTGCGACCCCATTGCGATTCGCAGGTGGTGTCTGAGACACCGTTCTGCATCCGATTTTGCGATTCGGAAATTGCGAGTCGCACCGACTCGCAATTTCCGAATCGAAAAATTGGAATTTGCTATATCTGGCCCAAAGTTCCTCCTGTAACTTCCTTCTTCTTTACAGACCACCACTTTGCAATGCAACATTCCCAGACAAGTTTCTAGACAGAGTTTCAAACCTTACAGCACTACAGTCCTACCTATGCATTATTAGCAACCTAAATATTTGGTTTGAGAAACCCAATATGTCCTATCCAAAAACCATCATTGCTGGCCTAGTCACAATGAAACTACATCAGATCTTACACAAACCAACACACATTCCGGGACACATCCTAGATATCATTTTTGCTAATCCAGAACTAATTACCTTTCAAAGGGTTATTCCAGCCACATGTTCCAACCACCATTTGCTAGCTCTTCAAAATAAAACACCACAAATGAACACACCTAAGACCACCTTGCATGCACCCACCTATCAACCGTGGAACAAACTCAATTTTGAATACTTATAAACACAAATAACATCCAACACACATCTAGAATTCTGATCAAAAGCTTTAACAGCAAAACAGAAAAAGAAAACAAGCACCATGGGGAAATACAGAACTAATTTTTAGAAGTCAAGTGATGCCTCCCCCAGCATGGAGTTCAGTACTCACTGTTATTCCTGGCATGGCTGAAGGTAATCTTCAACAGCGCAACTTTTTTTTTTTTTTTTTTTTTACAGACCCCGAGGAGGCCTGGGATTGGGTAGATCAGCACTTTGGTGACCATGCTTTGCAGCGCTCTGAGAACCCCTCTCACCGCAGTTCCCTCGACGGAAGCAGAGGGGCAGGGAATGGGGTGTCCACCACCCTCTGGCCTGCTTCATCCACTTTTCCGGACTTACAACAGATCATTGCCGATCGGAGGAAGGCCCTGAAGGCACCAACCAACTTAGGCACCATGGTAGTGTCCTCTGATGAAGACTCTGGACCCCACATTTTCACTTCTGAAGATGGTTCCATTGCCTCAGATGGCACCCTCCAGGATTTGAAACAGCTGCACTTGGTGACCCCACAGACAGCGTACAATCTGGTTTAATCGCGTGAAAGCTATTGCTTTCATCTGTCCTTCTCACATGTTCATGTTGCTAGATACACTATAATTGTTTTTCATAACTTCCTTCTCCCTTATTAGAGAAGGACACACTTGACCTCAAATATGCTACAGTTTCCTACCACCAGGTTGGCAGGTCCCTCCTGCAGTTTCCCTCAGGGTACATCCTAGAGTGGTTTTGCAGTCTCCCGGGCCCGATACCCTTTTTTCACTTGCTATCCAGGGAACATTAGACACATCCCCAAGCGCCAGCGAGCAAAGCCCCAGTTTACCTAAAAAGTATGCATTTCATTTTGCCCTGTTTGGGCCTACCGCCAGTTGCGGTATGCTCCACCAGTTGGTCATCTTTTGTTCTCCACCCCCCAGTCATGCATTACTTATCCCTTCCCTCCTCAGATCGATGAGCTCAATACCCAAGGCACAGTACAACCTTTTCGAATAGCTGAGATGATGGCCTCCTATTTTCCTCATTCCTCCCCAGACCTCTGACATGTACTTTTGTCTCCCCCAAGATGGAACCTTCTGATATCAGATACCTCACCCTAATTGCACACGGCTAGGAAGTGTTATGCTATCTATTCCTATGTGAAGCACCACTGGGCACAAGTAGTTTTTCTTCAAGAATTCTATACAGTGGAAAAAGAACTTGAATGATTGCGCAAGCATTGGTGAGGCACTGTCAATGCCACCACTTATTTGGCCTATGCGCGAGGTGCCCTGATATGGGTCTTTCTCTGCAGCTCTGGCCCTTTAGAGACAGGTGCCGTGGACCCTCTGTGGTAACTTTAATTGTGTCCTGCACATCACCCTGGATAGATCACATCACCCACTGCCATGATCTCCCAATTACACAAGTAGCTGGACTCTACAGTTGGGCTCAGTATTGGCCTTTAACTGATGTCTGGTGGGCACTGCACCCTGATACCAGGCTCAACCATTCCATACCGCACAATCTGTATGTCCACCTAGACTGCTTTAGCTGCTTGAGTTCCAGTGTCCCTATGGTGCAGCATTCAGACTATCTGGGTTGCTTAATTTAAGACCATGATGCCCATGTCATGGACCTGCAATGGCAACCACCTTATCTACTGACAACATTTTGGCATCTTCCCAGACACACTGGAAGACTCTGCCTTCTGCGCATCTCAAGAGACACAGATCACGCTATTCTTTATTGAGAATTATAACACTGCCTCCATTGTAACTATAGAGTGGAAGCATTCAAAGTTATCATTGGGGGAGCTTGCATGCAGGAAATAGTTGAGGTGGGGAGGACCTTGGAATGTGAAATTACAGCAGTTGAAACCCACCTTGCTGATTTAGGATGCAGGGCGGAAGGCAATGCTGTGGTCTCTCCTAGCTATTTGGAGCCCAAATCTGACTACGCTGCTCTGTTTGAACGCCTATGGCACTACTTCTTTGCAGCACATGTGTTCAGAGTCCACAGGGGGATAAGTCCGGACGTTTGCTTGCTTGGCTTGTCCGGAAAGAGACAGTTGCTGCTTCTGTCACAGAGGTTTTTGCGGGTTCGGACGTCCTTGTTAGTACACGAGATACAACTGAAATTTCCATTTTATTATTCAGCAATTCTGAACAACTCTCCCATGAATTCTCACTGCCACACATACCCCGGCAACTACGAACACTTCAGATGCCTCAATCACTGTTCAGGAGGTCACACAGACCATAATGGATCTGGCACTTAATAAGGCCCTGGACCTCAATGGCCTACCCTTAGAATATTCTAAGCATTCTCCATGATAATAACACCCTGTTTGGTGGCTGCTCTTGAATCTGGGGAATTCTCCCACTCCATGCAGGAGTCTTTACTTGTCTCTGTTCCTAAACCAGACAAGGACCGTACTCAGTTCAATTCTTATCAGCCCATTGCCATTCTAGTGGCAATTATAAACTTCTAGGCAAAATTCCTGCCACCTGATGCTCCCAGGTCATCCCATATTGTGCACATAGATCAAAATAGGCTTGTCCCAGGGAGCAGCACTTCACAGAATATTCTGCACCTCTTCCATATACAAGAAGGAGCAAAACTATTTTTTCGCAAGAGCCGCCTGTCTTATATTGGACCTGTAAACGGCATTCAATACACTTTTATGGAACTATATTTTTCTAGCGCTCCAACATGTGGGCACTGGGAAATGTTTGCTTGCACACACCTTACTGCTTTATCAGAACCCAATGTCCTGAATCCATTTCAGCCCTCTTTTGTTGGGTCCCTTTCCCAGTTGCTACGGCACCCAGCAGGGTCACCCACTTTCTCCCTTGCTATTTTTTCCCTAGAGATGGAGTTGTTAGAACTTAGACTCCAAAGTGAGTGTGAGACTTGGGGTATTCCTCTGGAAGATCACGTACATGCTGTCTTAATGTACGCCGATTACTTACTCCTTTACCTCCACAGTGTGGAGGTGGACCTCTCTCTGCTCCATGTTGTCTTGTCTAATTTTGCAACCACTTCTGGACTGCATGTAAATTAGTCCAAATCTGCACTCTATCCACTTTGCTCTAACAGACCCATGCAAAACATTTTCTTGGCACAACAAAACTCACCTGGTGCCCAGAGTCAATTTGCTATCTCTGGATTCTTTTAAATCATTCCCCCACAGACTTGTACGAGGGGAAACTTGTGAAGAGCACTCAAGGATATTCATTTGCAGATGGCATTCACAAACCTCTTCCACTTGCACCAATTGGCAAGATACTTTAGCCAAGATAATTGTGTTGCCCGGACTGCTTTACTACGTTGCCAATCTTTCCCTTTCTCGCCCTCGCCCTTTTTTTGCAGAACTGGACTCTCTTCTTTCCACACTAATTTGGGGCATCAATTGTCATCATGTTGCACTTATAAAATTACCCATTGGGCCATGATGGTCTCACTGCTCCCTCCTTAGAGGTGTATTTTCTAGTGGCACAATTGCACTGGCTCTCTTGATAGGCATCAGGATGCTACATGGGTGAGACGTGTGATACTTGGGGAGTCCTTCCCGTTGTGAGACTGTGCAACCTCCTACTTCCAGGGGTGTTGCCCTCTTCTCCTTGTTCCCTCCAGGTCTCAGTGGTACGCACATGCATGCTCTGAATCTATCACCTTTCTTGTGTTAGGCCAATGTACTCACTCAACCTGCTCCCAGCAGGCCTTTCCTGATTCCCGGGCTTCTCCACACTGGCGGACATGGCAGCATGGACATCCTGCTCCCTACTCACAACTAGCAACCTTTACTCTGAAGGCCAGTTTCTCCCTTTCAATCAACTTACTACGGAATACAATTTACCTATTGCCCAATTTCTGACACATGGACAACTTTGCAATACCTATTGCACTCTCTGGGGCATCACAGATTTGGAATCCCCAACACACCAAGGGGGTTATTCTAACTTTGGAGGAGGTGTTAATCCGTCCCTAAAGTGACGAAAAAGTGACGGATTTACCACCAGCCGTATTACGAGTCCATTATATCCTATGGAACTCGTAATACGGCTGGTGGTATATCCGTCACTTTACCGTCACTTTTGGGACGGATTAACACTCCTCCAAAGTTAGAATAACCCCCCAAGTCTCATACACTATCATGATGATGGGTGCATGTTGACATCTAATAACCTTGCTTTATAAAGCTGTCCGCACCTTGCAAGATGCCCCCTTACTGTGCTGCGAAACACCTGGGAAGAAAACTTTGGGAGGGCCATACATGATAAAGAATGGGAACAAGCTTTATTTAATCCCCAGCGGGTTTCATGGAACTCAAGTTTCAAGAACATTCAGTTCAATATCCTCCATAGAGTGTACCTGACACCAGCCTGACTGAACCAATACTACCCAGAAGCACATATTGCCTGTCCACCTTATCTCGGCCCAGAAGCTGACTTTAAGCACATCTTGTGGCCCTGCTATGCGATACAGAGATTCTGGCACTTGATACATACCACACTACAGGAGGTCACAAACCTTACAGATGTGTGAATGTGGGAAGCCATTGCTGTAGGCATTTTTCAGCACAGAAAGCAGCATTACGTTTGAACGCAATTCGTAGATCTGGATCTCCTCCATGCGAGGCGCACTTTACATTACACTGGTGCTCTCCAATGTCACCGCCGGTGAAAGCCTGGCAGGAATGCCTCCTCAAGTGATGTGCAGCCAAGGAGGAGGCCCTCTGTGGTGAGGAAGCATGTAGCCTCTGAAAAGCGCCCTATCTCCCCTCTGTGGGCCATTTTGTTAGCCAAATTTCAGCGAGAATTCACAACAGTACTTTGCTACCTTGAAGTCGGCCACACATGCTACATAGTTGCTATAATCCCACTATACACACCCTTATTTAACGAACTGGCCTCATATATTTGTCCCCTTGCCTATGTTCCTCCCCTCCCTTCTCCCCTACACCCTTGACGTGCACCTCAGGTGCGCCTTTCCATTTTACATACACCTTTATGATAAGCTACCACTCCCTTTGTTATATAACTTTATGTCCAAGGCCTCTCTCATAACTAAGAGTATTCCAGATCAGTGCTATACTAAACTCACTGCCTTCCCCTCTCCCCCACTTGTATTCTTGTTTCTCTTTTCTTCAGGGGGATGTTAGTACATGTTGTACACTATGCCTTTATTAATGTGCAAAATACATCTTTATGTCACATTGAGTGACAGCATTGCCCTGTGAGTAATATCATATAATTTCTAGAAATCCTTGTCTTATTCACATATCAAAGTGAATGGAGCCTTGAAGTACGCAATTGTGATGTATTTTTTAATTTGTACAACTTCTGCCTTTTATTTTTTTCTTCTTTCTTTTGTAAAAACCTGATAAAAAGATGTTACAAGAAAAAAAGTCTTATCTACTCAAGAGATGGCTTTTTCCGACGTAACCACCATACTCAAACACTATTGTATAGCATATCTATGTATATAAACATTTTATAATTTGAATATATGTATGTATCTGTGTATTTCATTGTATAACAATGTATAATATTTATGGTATTTTAAAATATATAGATATCTTTAGGACTGCTTAATAAATACATACATTACTTATGGTTAAATTATATATATATGGTCGGAGGGAAGCATGCATTCCCAAAACACCTTAAAGTTAGATGCCACACACAGTTATGTACACTAAGCCAATCAGGACATAGCATACGCTGTGACCACGGGCTCCTCAGGCCAGATATCTGGGCACGTAATCGCTGGCACACATTGTGTCCATGCCAGGTCAAGGCCCGCCTGCTTTCCCTATCTAGAATTGTAACTAAGACTTCATGACGGATGTTCTCTTTTTATGACTTTATTGCACCCAGAGAAATGTATGAAACCTGCGTCAATTTAATGGACTTTAAGAGACAGTCCTCAGAACCCGATTTGGTTAATTGCTCACCAAGCCGTAATGGTTAATTAAACAAACAATTGCCTGTTTTGCCAGATGTCTCTTGCCTTTTGTTTTTTAATGTAAATTCTTATTTGAGAAACATTTTTTTCACATTAAGTAAATTGTTCACCGCCATGTGTAGCATGGGGTTGTACACAGCCCTGTGCAAGTGCCCTGGCCAACTCCCTTCTACTGCACTGCTTTTAGACATGAGTCGCAAGGCCAATCCAATAATTCACCAATGACTATAATCAAATGTATATTTCATAAATTCACACATTACAATGATTAATAAAAGTGATTGTCATAAAATATTTTGACTAAAGCCCTTACAAAACATTATCATATCTTAGAGCCTTTCTTTTAACATTTTTCAAAGCACAAAGTGCAATCATGGAACCAACCACTAAAGGTCTCTGCACTCCAGCTGAAAAGCATATAACTCCAGTTCAGAGTGATTTAAAAAAAATATGGTAAGCTGTCCTGGGGTCATGGCTTTCTGCACTGCAGCCCCCACATCATTAAAAAAATGGTTGGTGGTACCCCTGCCTCTTCTAAGGTCACCACCAGCAAGAACATATGTTTGTGGGCCACTCCTTGCTACGACCAGTAAATACTATATGAGCGGCTTTTGCCTTGCCCCATCCCGCTCCCCCTTATGCACCCATTCTGTGTGCAGCAGGAGTCACCTTTGCACTCGCTCAGCTGTAGCAGTGTGTTTCTCTGCTCTTGTTGGGCAGGAGCAGTCTTTGAAACATGATATATATTTGTATGTAAATGTCCTATGTCTGCTAGGAGCTATGTTCTTCCGTCATGAGAAATGTAACACCTGAACTAGTACAGCTTTTGGCCTGCACAGCCCATGAATAGAATATGGTTGTTTCAGTGAATAATTCTAGTCGACGTTGTAGACACTTATTCCTCACTAGTTTTGTTCTTTCCAAATGCATGGAACGTCTCACCTTATATATAATTTATCTCTATGTGTGACAAGGTCTCTTTCATTGTAGTGATATGTCTTGTGAACAGTATTATGGAAATTTGTAGTGAGCACAGACTCGCATGATGAGCTCAGAATCCTAACACATATGCTTTATACACATATAGAAAGGAATAAAGAAAGGACTGGATTTTGCTAGAACCACACAAAACGTATGTACATGGAACATAGGCACATTCTTGTAGGTATCTTGGTCTTCTGGGCAGCATCACATAGAGAAAGAAGTCACATGTTAGGTTATATGTCATAGATTAGAGGTCATGTAGGCTTCATACATTAGAAAAAATTATACACTCATGAAAAGAACACTGATTTATTGCTTCCACACTAATCTTTGAGCCTCTGGTTTGACAAGAATTTTCTCAGTGCATACCCTTTCTTACACATATAAAAGGAAAAACACAAGACTTTTGTTGGTTGGCAGTGCCTAGCAGTTAACTGCTTACATCATGATCTGATATGGAGACACAATATATTTTATAATTGTACCAGGCAACCTCAAGTTTTTCCCGCTTAAACAACGCCTCTCTGCTTCCCTAAATAGTGGCTTCAACCATTAGATGCGTTCGCCAGACAGTCTTGGATATAGGAAAACATATCCTGGGCTAGCCATAGAAAGAGATATATAGCCCAGAAGAGCTACTGTCCATGGAGAGGGAGGAGTAAAAACTATTTACGGTGAATTTGTTATCGGTTAAACAGGAATGCAGATACTCTTGTCTTTTCGGGGTCACTATGGAATTATGCTATAGTGCTATAGATCATAATGTTGTGCAGCTTGCAAAAATGTCTTAAAATGTGCTTGCATATTTAATGGTAGATTCCCATAAAATGTCAAGATCTGACTGCTTAATTGAGCGTTAGACATATTTTGACCAAAGATTCTGTTGAAGAGATTCACTTCGTAATTACCGCAGTTTCTGTATGACCTACTCAGCCCTATTGTTAAAGATTTTCTTAACTGCAAGAGTTTGCCATATAAGTCCAAATTCAATTGCTCACTGAGCCTGCCCATTCAGGTGTGCCAAGAAAATAATGCTATAAATAGAATGTGCATTCAAGATCTAACCAGTTTGCCAACATTCCCTTAAATGTTTCATGTCCATAAATTATCAATCGAATAAACTTCACCTTAACAACCAAAACACTGGGGCTGAACTATTGTTAAGTAATTTACAAAATATTATTGAAATGTGAAAGATAGTACTAGATGCCTGTGACTTTATTGTAATCAGATGATACTGGTTGTTTACACCTTCTTTGAGCAATAGCCCTAACAAGTTATATGAACTGATTTTCAACCAGTCTATAAAAAACAGGGAAAGGCCAAAATTGATTTTCGCTCAAACACGATGACCTTTGTCTTACTTACAATAACTTCTAATTTTTTGGCAGACTTGTTGGTTTTTAGTGGATCCTGACAACGCTGCAAACCAATCGAAGTAAGATCAAAGCTCACCATGTCCTCAGCGTAATGTAAGATATGTGAGATGTGTCAATGCAGCATCAAAATAAATTACCTATACGGCCCACCAGTGCCTGCAGCACAAGTGTGTAAAGGTTGACAAGTAGGGTTTCCCCTCCTTCTGTCCATGATTCTTTTATATTCTGTCAGGCACAGCTGATTCTTCTGTCTTCTAAATACAAACCAGGCACACGAGTAAAAGCTTTGGAATGCCTGTGATGGCATTTTAGAAATCCCACGAAGTCTTCGGTGTTTGCTTCATTATGACTGTCAACCACATAAAAGTATGCACCGATGGGCTTTCCTGATTGTATTTTAACAATTGACTAACAGAAAGCAAGCCAATATGTTGTCTGGCGTTTTTAAAAAAGACTGTAACTTTGACTGAAATTGAAGAGAGTCCCCATTGTTATAAAGAGGGCAACAAATCAAACTATTTTGTGGCTGTAGAATAGCTCTCGTGTGGATGCAGGAACTACAAGATCTTTGCCTTCTGCTGTTGAACCTGTTTTTGTTGGCATCGGGACTCTGTTTACTTTTTTCACTGCCAGCTACTGCTCAGCTGCTTGTGCTCTCTACTTTAAACACGGCAGACCTAATTGGCACATTTAATTTACTTTTATGTCCCTCATAAATGGTACTACATGTACCCAGGGCCTGTAAATTAAATGCTTTTTAATTGACCTGCAGCACTCATTGTGCCATCTACTGAAGTAGAGTTTTAAAACATATCACAGGCCTACCAATGCAGCCTGTAGTGCAGTTGTGGACTGCCATTTAGACTTGGGAAAATATATATTTTGCCAAGCTTGGAACTTACTTTTTATACATATACGTCACCCTAAAAGTAGGCCCTAAAGGCTCATAGGCAAGGTGTCTTGTATTTAAAATGTAGGACATTTGTACTTAAGCTTTAGAAACTTCTCTGGTGTTTTTTCACTGTTGAAAGGCTAATTTCTTTCCTTGACTAGCACTGAAATATTTGATTACATTTAATAAGTGATAACTTTGGACTGGGAGAGATAGAAATATGCGGTTTCACTCAAATGAATTCTATCCTAAAATCCTATTTAATGCCAAGGTTGGATTTTAACTCATATTTCCTAAAATGCCACTTTTAAAAAGTTGGCATTTTCTTTTCCTAACAATCTGTGCCACATGACTGTGAATGCCTCTGCTGATGGGAATTGTGTATTTCTACCAGACAGTTCTACAAAGGAGATTAGGCATGTTCATGATGGGCCATCCCTGCTGGGTAGTTGGAGTGGAGCTGTTCCCAGACCCACTGACACTTCAATGGGCTTGCCTCCATCACACACACTGGAATGTGACACAAGTTTTTTGTCACTGCAGAGTTCTTGGAGCCTTGATAAGGAAGGAGAAGAACTTTCCAGAACCAGATGTGGTTATAGGATAGACTCTCATTCCACACACGAAGCTGGCACCAGACATGGATCCACTCTTCAGTACTCTCCTCGACTTAAGGCTATTACAGAAGGACAGCATTGCTCACCACAGGCCTTGCTCCCAGACCCTCACCCTGCTGATACCAGAGGACTGCTCAGCTGTTTGAGGACCGCCTTGACCCCCATTGGGCTCCCTTGCTGCTTGAGGACTACCTCTCTGTCTGAGGGAGAAGACCGGACTTACTCCCTTCATCGCAGGCTATGCTGAGTGACTCCAAGAGTCAGTTGGCTGACCTCCTGTCTGAGATACAGGAACACAACAAGCTCCAGGGGTGTTCCTGTTCCTGCTCAACTGACCTGGTTCACTGGACCTGCCTGGACATGGACCTGGACCTGCCTCAGCCTTTCTGGCCTCTGCTGGAATTAGTTCATGATCCCTAAGAAGTGCCTTCCCCGGTCTTGGACCTTTTGCTAGCATCAGTTCAGCTTCTCGAGTGAAAAAAGGTGAGATCTTGAAGTTTTGTTCTCTTTAAAACTGCAAACTGGCTCCTTCACATGGAGACTGCCGCCTGCAGCAACTGCCATTGCAACGCTTCAGTGAACCAGCCTCTTTGTGCTACAGCGACCACCAGCAATGTGTGATCTGCACTTGGATGTACAGCATTTACAGCTTGCCATGACTGCCAACACGAAGAATCAGTAATGACCATCTGTGACACCCAGCTGGACCTGTGCGCTACAACAATGACCATACATGACGTCAGGCCTGCTCTTTGCGCTACAGCAATGACCATCCATGACTCTCTCCCTTCTTGTTGCAGCACCCTCCACTGTGAAAACAACTCTTTGGGTCAGACTTTGAGAAGGTAACTTATTACCTGTATCTTGCCCATGTTCCATTGTGATTAGCCTGAACTTTTGACTTTCTCCTGGTCTAGCACGACTAGATGACCGTGAGTGGCGATTTGTGCTTTTAGGTGCTGTGTTTAACTAAAACTTTAAAAATGAATATCTCCGGATCTGCTGATTGGATTTTTATCTTTCTGGTATATATTTTTTTTTTTTAATTGACTCTATTTTTCTACATTGGTTTGTGCTGTTATTTCACTTTATTGTCTCTGTGCAGCACAAATGCTTCACACATAAGTTAAGCCTGATTGCTTTGTGCCAATATACCAGAGGGTTAAGCACCGGTTAATTTTGTTACTTTTGTAGTGAAGCCTGACAAAGGTTGTGGTTGTTGCCCGAGTGGGGCTTCCATTCCTCTCCCTCCGGATTCCTTTCAATTACTTTTATACCCTTGTAGGTCCTAGTGGTTTTAAACCTTGATCACATCATTAATTATTTTAAGGGGTAAATCAGGATATTGTTCACCATAGCAACTCAGGATATATAGTCTTAAGGTATATGTATTTAGATAGATGGATAGATAGATATACATATATATATATCTATATATATATATATATATATATATATATAGATATATATATATAGATAGATAGATATAGATAGATATACATATATATGGATAGATATATCGTCTAGTGTTCATATTGGACACTAAACAAGGAATACATGGAGAAAATAACTATTTATATAGCACTTACCACCCCTTATGGGGTGTTGAAGTGCTTTTCAGCGAGTAGCACACTACTCTGGAAACCAAAAAGGATAAAGGGTGGAATTGTATAGGGAAATATGAATTAGTTTGAGCAATGGACATGCAAGTCTATTAGTTGGATGGAATAGGGTACTGGAGGAAAATGTTGAAAGTAAGGATCATGGGCACTAGAGTCAGCTAGGCAATAAAGATACCATCAATTTGTTTTTCATACTTGTTTGGTACTTTAGAAGCATAGCACTATGTACTAATTTCTGACTTGCCAGTCTCTAAAGACGTGTCCCCATGTGAGAGGAGGGGGTGAGTCATTGTGTTAAGCATATCTGGAAATGCAAAAACAACAGATGATAGACGGAATGCAGAACAAATCAAACATTCACACCCAGTCACAGATCTGGGTATAATCCATCATTTTTTTTGCTTGCCATGCCATTCCAGTTTGGACCTAGCCACATGCAAATCAGGCTTGACCCTGTTCCCCATGGGAACATTCCAGCCCGAACTGCCAGGTCAGGTCCTCTCTGGACCAGAAACAAGCATACTGGGAACGGTTTCAGGGTATCACCCTTCATCAGCCAGGCTAGTTTGAATCTGGTGGCACAGCAAGCATGGGACCCAAGTCTGGGCATACCCTTCCCACTTGGGGCGACAAATGCAAAAACAACAGATGATGGACGGAATGCAGAACAAATCAAACATTCACACCCAGTCACAGATCTGGGTTTAATCCATCAGTTTTTTTGCTTGCCATGCCATTCCAGTTTGGACCTAGCCATATTCACATCGGTCCTGACCTTGTTCCCCATGGGAACAGTCCAGCCCGAACTGCCAGGCCAGGTCCTCCCTAGACCAGAAACAAGCATCCTGAGACCGGTTTCAGAGTGTCACCCTTTATCAGCCAGGCTAGTTTGAATCTGGTGGCATAGCAAGCACAGGACCCACGTCTGGGCATACCCTTCCCACTTGGGAATGTGGAAACTGGGGTGAGGTGGCGAGCAAAATAACGATGGATTAAACCCAGATCTGTGACTGGGGGTGAGTGTTTGAAAAGTTTCAACACTCCGTCCATCATTTTATTTTGTTTTGTGATGTTGCTTTGTGCGCCCCTAGTGGCAGGGGTATGCCCAGATGTGGGTCCCTTGCTCGCTGCGCCACTGGATACAAGCTAGCCTGGCTGATTAAGGGTGAATCCCTGAAACTGGTCCCAGGATGCTTGTTTCCTGTCCAGGGAGGACCTGGGCCAGCAGTTCGGTCTGGATTGTTCCCATGGAGAACAGGGTCAAGACTGATTTGCATATGGCTGGGTCCAAACTTGGGTAATGTCGCAAGCCAAATAACGATACATTAAACCCAGATCTGTGACTGGGGGTGAGTGTTTGAACAGTTTCAAAACTCCATCCATCATTTTATTTTGTTTTGTGACGAAGCATAGCTGGAGGCACTTCAGCTGACCCTTCACATCCCCACCGAAAAAAAGCTTCTGAGGCACCTGCCAGTACCATGAGAAGGCTTCACATCCTGTAATGAGCATTGGTTGTGCAGAGCCTGCAAATGCTATCTGGTAACCCACTCCTTGCAGGAATTTCCAGCTCACCTGCTGTTCCACCATGTGCTCTCTGCTCTTTTCTGGGTGACGGAGTGAAGGGAGTCAGTATCATGTGACACATGACTTCCTGTAAGTTGGATGTTCTGTAATTAACACACATACTTGGACTTTTCTTCTTTTATCATTGTATTGATTTCTGAATTCATAATGTAATAAGACATTGTAGATAAGAATTACATTGAAAAAAAGACGACCTTTGAAATTTGAAGGTGATCAGGAGTCTAAATGATCTCAGCCAGCTGACAAGAGACATGGAGTCCCTGTGATAGAATCACGGTGGACCTCTCACAGAAAAATTCAGAAGACAGGCTCTCTGTTTCCATTGTTATTTTGAAATGATACATAGTAAATATTTGGGGAGCTGTACAAGAGATTGTGCACAATTAATTTACTTGTTGTGATGTTGGGCAGCCTGTTTCTGATCACTGTAAAAGACTAATGAAATAAATCTAAAGTTTGTTCTTCTCCAGCATTGCTTCATAAATGGGTTTTAGCCTAGTGACATTGGGTAAACAACTATGGTCTTAGAAACTCAAACTCTACTATATAGTATTGGGTTTTTCACTCTGTTGTCTCACACAGTAGGAGCACTGCATTTGTAAAATGCAACATAGTCTGCCCAATTCTGAACAAACAAATATTTTGTGTTGTGCGAAATCACTTTTGTTAGACTAGTTTTTCATACTTGGCAATCGCTGTGGCAAGTGCTGCCTGTTATTTGTGGTCCACAGACCATAAATGCTTTTGTGCAACATGCCAATACTCTGGCTTACTTACACGTGGATGGTAATATCAGAAATCGTTAACACTTTCGTTAGCAGGCAATAAGCATAATGTCTTGTCAGAGCTATACATTCATAAAAGTAGAGACTAGGACTTTATTAACACGACCTTCAAAACTAGATTAAAATTCAATAGCATGTTGCTAGATGCTCTTTAACAAACACAAGGTCCTCAATTATTAAAAATGCTGTACAGATTCACATAATGTACTGCTTTGTTTGTTTGATGACAGGCATAATCAAGGCAGGAACTGAGAACTTTGCATCGCAGTCTTACCTGTTGGTGAGCTGGCGCTGTGTGTGAGATCACCAGAAGCAACAACATGGAGACCTGCTCCTAATGTAATAATTTTGTTCTGATGCTAGCAGTTTCACTGTACTCAAAAGATGAACAGATATTCTAAGCCAATGGGGTAACATGTATCCAGATGCTGGGTGGTTTGGTACCAAGCAGCTGTTCAGCTTGTGTGTTACACTTGAACATTTGGATGAAGTCAACAATTTTCAAGTGAGTACTTATTTGTTTACAGTTTAGGTCCAATTTGACAAGATATCCTATAACAGTTGTACATCTTGAAATCCATGGTGATGGGGGACAACACATAACACAAGCTATATGAATGCACTCTAGACTGGCATAACTCAATCAGCTCTTGTTCCTGTGGCTGCAACACATCTGAGTTGTGGTCATGTCCTTATCCTTTTCTTTTGTAGGAGTCAGTCGTGGGACGAAAAAAGGGTGGGGTGGCCTGGCGCATGGTGGAGGGGAGGGGTAAATGGCCCCCCAAAAAATGTAAACATACCTCTCTCATTGTGCCAACCCATTCCGATCCGCTCCTCTGGCCGCCAGTACTTTCAAGCAAAGGCTCCCAGCCTGCCCTGCGGCCAATCCTAACGCTGCTTTCATGCTGCTGGCAGCATGAAAGCAGCTTTTGGATTGGATAGAGCGCCCTGGCTGGGTGCTCAGAGGCAGAGTTGAAGTCTCTGCCTGCTGTCTCCAACCCGGTTGGAGAGAGCCTAGTGCGCATGTGTGTTTGGCCGGCCCCACATACATGCGCACTGACGGAAAGGGCTGTGCTCTCCCCTAGGTCCCTGTCACGCCCGATGGCCCTGCCCTAAACATAGTTTATTATGGTTTTGTTGTAAAGGTTGGGGGGCGATGCTCCTCCACCATAGCAGAGGAGCCACCCCTGGTAAAAGTGTTGCTTGCGGGTCACAAACTGTACTTCTTGATCTTGCTGAAATTAGTGTTATAAGGTCTCTGCTCCATTGTTGATTTTGTTGATCCAGACAAGACGCACAACTACCAAAGCTGGAGTGGTCTGTGCAGGGTTGGGAGGATGGACAAACAAATGTACTTGCTCTTTTCTATCAAGTCTTCACAACTTTGAAATGTACACTGGTTACAGCTGTAACCAATTGAGAATAGCAATAGGTTTGTTTTTGGCCAGGAGGTCTGATGTTGTTTTTATTTTTTAACACACGCATATATCACAAAAATATTAAAAAAACATACCACCAACTAATGTGGCAGGCATACACTTGCAATCAACCCCAATTCTAAACTAAAAAAATAGTGCTAATCATCACATATCATTTCAAATTAACTGACATTGGTTATTAGAATAGGCATAGAAAACTATATTCAAGATTAACGCACATCTCGGGAAAACATGATGTTATTGATGCAAAGAAAGAGATAAATACAAAATTAAAAAAGCATATAGATTTGAAAAAAAGCATAGTCAAGGTCAAACATTGACCCACAGCCCTGGCACTGAAGTGCTCTTCGTTCAGCTCCCGCTCACAGTATAAAGGAGCCAGTGGCTGAAGTGGCTTGACATATTACCCTATACAGGATGCTGTGGGCAGAAGCTAAATATGAATTGCAGTTGAACAGACAAACTGTAAATATGGACCTAAAACCTTTGTGTGTGTATAAATATATATGTTAGATTACACTCATTTGTTATTGCATTAGTCTGACGACTCCGCTAAGCGAGTCACTAGGCCAGACCTTAAAGTCTTTGGTTGCCAATATAGATTATGTGTAATGTTGTTGGTTTGTTTTTGGAATCTATTGCTTATTGGTTGACTGTAGTAACTTAACTCCCTCATCGTGCGATTGTAGCCGGAAACATTTGTGAAACTGCAATTTATTTTGTGCAGGGCAATCTTTATATGTATTGGTAGGAGGTTTGCATTGCACTGTTTTCCATTCGGTATCGTTTTCCTCCCACACATACTTCTCTGTCTTGTTTCCTGAGTTCTTTTTAATTTGTAAAACAATAGCTGCCATTCGATGGAAAACGCTCTAACCCGTTACTGTTATGGCCGTTCATGTTAAGAGAAAGGCTTCTCCTTTCTCCTAACAATGATCATAAACAAGATGATGAGGGGATTTTAGAAAGATATTGCTTTGATTGTCAGACACGCACCGTCTGACCTAAAAGTCATTTGTTAAGCCCTGACTACTCTTGCTACCTCGGCCAGAACCCCTATCCTTCGTTGAACTCCGACCCCGCATTGGCAGCCTCTGGCTTGCCAATGCTGGAAGGTTTTCGCCAACGCATCTCTTTCTGTGTTTGTTCTTCTCTGCTTCCCTCTGATTGATGGGGTGTTTGTTCCTTAGCAATGGGAAGACACCATTCCCTGGAACACACTGACGCGTCTGGCGATGAACTGTCCGCTCATTTGGAGAGTATTTTCAAAAATAAATCTTATCAGTTCGCGGTAGAAAGCAAAATGATATTACGCGGCGTCAGCTTAAGTTAAAATATGAGTTTAAGACGCAAAGCAAAATTATACGTGTGATCGTTTCTAGTACGAACTAAAAAAACATTCGTGCTTCTAAACACCTGCTAACAGATGGCAGACAGTTCTCACTAGGGCACTTCAATTTTGAACCCACACACCAGAGCACGGCTATGGTGTGCATAGAATAACAAAATATTTTTTGCAAAGTGATTGTTTTTACCGGTCTGTTTTTGTAATGTATGGTCGCTGTAAGCATAGGTACAAAACCTCACTTCTTCGCAAATTTAATGTCATTTGAATCCCTATGACTTGAAAAAAAAAAATCTCCAAAAAGTTCCCCTCTGGATCAGGCATCCTTTTTCTATCATCTCACACAAAATATTGACAACAGAAAACCCTACTAGAAGGCCTCACATTCCCATTAGTGTAGAGTATAGTAATGGTGCTCAATACATTCTAAACATGCCTGTTGTCAAACATGTATTGTGGGGCAAGAAACCTTGTACCAACAAACCAAAACTCAAATTGAGAATGGAGCACACTTTGAAGAGTTAAATTAAATTACATTTTCTGGTTGTATCCATGGAATCCTAAATTCTACTGGAAAGTTTTATACATAGACATAATATAGTCAAAAAGAAAAAATATATATATGGCAATGGTGTATAATGGTTCCAAGACTGTACTGTTACAATTACACTTTTAATACAAAGAATACCTGTATAATATACATATGTACAACATCTGTTCTTAGGTATGCAGGTGTAGAGGGAACTGACATCTAAAGTTACCCACATCATTTCTGAAGACCATGTGATGTCTTCTAATTTTATCAGAACATCACGTGTGTCTTGCAAATATGAAGGAAGGTTTTTAACAAAAGGTTGTAGAAAGCTGTCAATATATTTAGATAGAATTTAGGATTCCATGGATAAAACCAGAAAATGTAATTTAATTTAACTCTTCAAAGTGTGCTCCATTCTCAATTCGAGTTATCCTTTTTCTATCACTCTCCCTTACTTTAATGCCCTTTCTTCCCCGGTCGCCTCTCTTAATACATGTTGTACCCAAGTGCAAAAGCTGTGCTAACGCCTTAGCTGCTAGACCTCACCCCTTACCCATTACCTTCGTGGGCTAAACCTCCTTTTTTGGCTATTTGGGGTAGTTTGCGCTTGGACATCCATCACTTTTGTCTATATAAGTTAACTAAGCCAAATTTAGGTCCTTTTTTCCCCAACATCCTGGGAATACTAGAGGTCTCTAGATTTTGTAGATTCTCCTAGAGGAGAGAAAATAGGCCAAATATAGCTTAATTTTTATATGTTTTTTGTGAAAAATAGGGAACAATTGCTCCAGACAAAAAGTGTTTTTTGTTTTTTTTAATTAAAAACAAATCCACGTACTGTTTGCTGTACTATAGTCACCATCTTCTCAGTTTTCAGGAAAATGAAGAACTAAATCAGAAAAACCTAATTTGTACCACAATTTTAGCATTTTCTAAGAGATAGCCTATTTTCCCTATTTTTTTTTTGCTCTCAACCTACTTCCAGTTTGTGTGGAAACCAGTGCGAAATCCATGGGTGCTCCAGAAAGGCTATATATTTCTGAAAGTAGATAAAATTCCGAATTCAGCAAGGGGTTATATGTGTAGATCCCTCAATGTGTTCCAAGGAAAAGAACTGTTGAAATAAAGAAATATTGAAAAAGAGTAGGAAAAAACAGTCATTTGTGACAACATTTTCATCTGTAACTTTTTGTCACGATAGCCGATTGACAAAAGCAATATACCATTACATCTGCTAGATCCTTCTGGTTCTGGGGATATATAGTGTGTGTAGGTTCTCCAAGAATCCAAGTTACCAAGACCAGACAATTGAGCTGCACAGTACAATGGTTTTTCATTGAGTTCCAAGTATAGACGTATTCCTAAAATTAAATAGGCAGAGTTAAAATTGGTAATCAAGGAAACTTATGTATATCTGAAATGTGCACAAGATATAGAGTTTAGGAACAGTGGTTATGTCTACATCTCTGAATTTGTGGATGTCGGTAGTAGCGTGTGTTTTGGAAGATATTTTTCAAAATGTCATCTTTCTTATACACTTGGCTTACATTTGAAAGGCACAAATACATTGAAATTGAATCAATAATAACAAAGGTGCTATTATTCTGTGCTCCTAAAGTCTCCCAATAACAGTGGTACCTTACTTGTGGAGTAGGTCTAGTGTCTGCAACAGGAAATGGCCCAAAATGTAATATTGTTGCATCACATTTTTCCACCGAAAACTGACCTTTTTTTCTAATGTAGGTGGCTGTAGATTTTGGACCCTAGCTCATCTGGCACCCAGGGAAACCTAGCCAATTCATACAGTTGTGAAAACTAGACCCCTAGGAGTATACAGGGTGGGCTGACTTGCGTGGCTCTCACCAAGTTTTTTCAGCAGGAATCCCTTTCAAATCTCAAACTTTGACAAAAAAAAACAGATTTTCCTCACGTTTTTGTGATGGAAAGTTCTGGAAACTGCGGGGAGTCACAACCCTCCTTCCACCTAGCATTCTTTCAAGACTCCCAATAAAAATGGTACCTCACTTGTGTGGATAGACCTTGTGCACACGACAGGAAACGACCCAAAGCACAACATGGATGCAGTGCATATTTCCACTGAAAACTGACCCTCTTTTTCCAATGTGGGTATCTCTAGATTTTGGACCGTAGCTCAGCTGGCACCTAGGGAATCATAGCCAACCTGTACATTTTTAAAAACTAGACACCAAGGCAAATCCATGGTGGAGTGACTGGCATGGTTCCAGTTAAATTTTGTTTACCTGCAATGCCCTGGAAAAAACAAACCTTTACAGAAATCATGCATTTTCCTTGCATTTCTATGAAGGAAACGTCCGGTATCTGCAAGAATCCACAAAATTACCACCACCCAGCATCATCCCATCTTTGTCCTACTTGTGTGGCTGTGCCTAGTGCAGCGACAGGAATGGATCAAACAAAGGGCAATGGAGCCCTTGTGTGGATACTCCTATTGACCTCGGTAGGATCCGTTTCTGCCGATTAATAGTAGTAGTATTAGTAGTGGTAGCAGTACTGTATTTCTTCTTATTACAAATGGGGTCTTTGGTTGGCAGTCAGGTTACCCCCTGTCCAAGCAAGGACCCTCACTGTAGTCAGGGTAAAAGAGAATCACCCTCAGCGAATCCCTGCTTACCCCCTTGGCAGCTTGGCACGAGCTGTAGGCTTAACTTCAGAGTGCTAGGTGTAAAGTATTTGTACCAACACACACAGTAACTTAATGAAAACACTACAGAATTACACAACACAGTTTTAGAAAAATAGGGAATATTTATCTAAACAAAACAAGACCAAAACGACAAAAATCCACAATACACAAGTCAAGTTATCAATTAAAAAGCAAAAAGAGTCTTCATATAGTTTTATACACACACTAACACTGTTAGCGTGAAAATGTACCTTGGGTGCGTCAAAAATAACCTCGCACTGGCGAGTGTGCACCAAAAAGGGCTTGGGATGCATCGATTTCACTCACAAGCGAGACCTTGCGTCGTTTCTCCTTTCGCTGGGTCGGGCGCAACGTTTCTTCTCTCCGCAGGAGAGTGATGCGTCCATCCGGTCAGCGCTTTCGGGTCCGGGCAAGCCTTGTGTTGTTTCTACATGCCCAGCGGTACTTGCATCGACAATCCAGACGCACAATGATCCAAAAAACACGCAGCGTGGGTTGTGATCTCACCAGCCTCTGCCAGCAGTGCTGCGTGCCGTTTCTCCAGCTCCGTGCATCGATTCTTCAGTCGCGTTGCAGGCGAGTGTCGAATTTCAGCCACGAAGCTGGCAGCATGTTGATTTTTCAGCCTCAGATCGGAGTTGCGTCGATCTTTTTCCCCGCACGGCGTTCTGTGCGTGGATTTCTTCCTCTTAGGCTGCCAGCTTCTCCTTTCAGGGTCCCAGGAACTGGATGGGAACCACAGGACAGAGTAGGAGTCTCTCCAGAGACTCCAGGTGCTGGCAGATAGAAGTCTTTGCTGTCCCTGAGACTTCAAACAACAGGAGGCAAGCTCTAAATCAAGCCCTTGGAGATCTTCACAAAATGAACGGCACACAACATCCAGTCTTTGCCCTCTTACTCTGGCAGAAGCAGCAACTGCAGGATAGCTCCACAGAGCACAGTCAGAGGCAGGGCAGCTCTTCAGCTCTTCTCCAGGCAGAGGTTCCTCTTGGTTTCCAGAAGTGTTTTAAAGTCTGTGGTTAGGGTGCCCTTATTATACCCATTTTCTCCTTTGAAGGAGGCCTACTTCAAAGCAAAGTCTCTCTTGATTGTGAATCCTGCCTTGCCCAGGCCAGGCTCAGACACTCACCAGGGGGTTGGAGACTGCATTGTGTGAGGGCAGGCACAGCCCTTTCAGGTGTGAGTGACCACTCCCCCCTCCCTCCTAGCACAGATGTCTCATCAGGAAATGCAGACTACACCCCAACTCCCTTTGTGTCACTGTCTAGTGTGAGGTGCAACCAGCCCGACTAGCAAACTGACCCAGAAAGGGAATCCACAAACAGACAGAGTCACAGAAATGGTATAAGCAAGAAAATCCTCACTTTCTAAAAGTGCCATTTTCAAACACACAATCTTAAAATCAACCTTACTAAAAGATGTATTTTTAAATTGTGAGCTCAGAGACCCCAAACTCCACATGTCCATCCGCTCCTAAAGGGAATCTACACTTTAATCAGATTTAAAGGTAGCCCCCATGTTAACCTATGAGAGGGACAGGCCTTGCTACAGTGAAAAACGAATTTAGCAATATTTCACTGTCAGGACATATAAAACACATTACTATGGGCCTCATTATGACCCTGGTGACCGGCGGTAAGCTGCCGGTAACACCGCCAACAGGCTGGCGTTGTTCCGCCAGCTATAATGACCCTGGCGCAATAACCACGGGCATACTGCCGGCCCCTCCACTATACCGCCAGGCTTTTGCCTGGCGGTCATAATCTCCGGGGATTATGAGTCCCCGACTGCCATCATGGCCACGGCGGTAAACACCGCCATGGAAAGGCTGGAGGTAAGGGGGACTTGGGGTACCCCTAGGGGCCCCTGCACTGCCCATGCACTTGGCATGGGTAGTGCAGGGGCCCCCAGACATAGCCCAGTTGTGAATTTTATTGCCTGAATTTCAGGCAGTCAAATGTGCGACGGGTGCTACTGCACCCGTGCACATCAGCATTGCCGCTGGCTCTATTACGAGCCGGCAGCAATGTTGATGTGACTTTTCCGCTGGGCCAGCCAACGGTAACACTGTTACCGTCGGCTGGCCCAGCGGAAAATTCATAATAGGGAGCCAGAAATACAGCCGGCACTGACGGTATTCTGGCTTCCGCAGCCTCGGCTGTCTTTTCAAAAGACCGCTGAGGTTGTAATGAGGGCCTATATGTCCTACCTTAACCATACACTGCACCTTTCCCTTGGGGCTACCTAGGGGCCTACCTTAGGGGTGCCTTACATGTAAGAAAAGGGGAGGTTTAGGCCTGGCAATTGGGTACACTTGCCAAGTCGAATTTACAGTTAAAAACTGCACACACAGACACTGCAGTGGCAGGTCTGAGACATGATTACAGAGCTACTTACGTGGGTGGCGCAACCAGAGTTGCTGGCCCACTAGTAGCATTTGATTTACAGGCCCTGGGCACCTCTAGTACACTGTACTAGGGACTTACTAAGAAATCAGATATGCCAATCATTGATAAGCCAATTACATACACATTTTGTAAAGGAGCACTTGCACTTTAGCACTGGTTTGCAGTGGTAAAGTGCCCAGAGTAACAAAAACAGCAAAATCAGAGTCCAGCACATATCAGCAACCAGGGAAACAGAGGCAAAAAGTTAAGGGAGACCACAACAAGGATGAAAAGTCTAACACTTCTCAAACAAGCAATTTCCATAAATTCATATGGGCTCCAGTGGGTACTTTAAACAGTGAATTAGAAAAGAGTAGGAGTAGACATTGAAGAGTTGTGGACTTTTGCCTTCTATTACAAAACACGGGCTTGTTTATGCATTTAGGAAAACTGCATTTGTGTTAGCTGTACATGTGCCTAACTACTATGCAATCACTGCAAATACATAAAGGGGCCTATTCAAAAGGGTTACTCAAACCTAAGCTGCTAGGCCATACCCTGTCTGAACGCTCCCTCAAGTAACCTTAGTTGTGTTTTAGCCTCGTTGGTCTTCATCATTGAAGTTCAGCTTGAGTATGTGTTTTTTGTATATCACGAACCTGACGAGAGAGCAACAGGGTGCTATACCAAAGAAGGATCCTTGAGCTATATTTCAGGATCATTACATCAAACCATGAGGGTAGATTCACACATTTGAAAATGCTATATTCTCTGAAAAGTTGGACCCATCTGCTTTCTGCATTGCAGTGTGTTTGTGGCAGTTATGATACTGACATGGAGACTGTTCCAGATCCTGAGAGCATAGATGAAGACATCTTGTCTTCTAATGGTCTCCTCTCTGCATTTTTTTGTTTGTTTACAGCCTGCTTCTTACGGGCTTCTGGTCTGCTGCTGCTCTTCTGACATGGCTCATTTGCAAGGAAGGAAAGGTGCAGTTTCAGGTGGCTGCGTTTATGATGCAGGTGGTCTTGAGGATGATGCTGGCTTTGAAGCAGGCCACTATATTACCTTCATGGTTGAGATGATAAGGTTTGTCACTGGGGTTGAGTAAACTATGGAACAATTAGGAGAATGCACAAATTGTGACCAACAATCTGCCTTTAGATAAGTACTGGCAGGTTCTCTCTGAAAATTATCATATTACAACGCCACAGGAATCACTCATGGGAGTTTTTCCGGATTTTAAACTGAGTTACTACTTTGAGTAGTTCATGGATTATATCACCCCCTCCTGCTCCAAGACAATTGTGGATAGCATTTGGGCACAGGACTCTCCTCACAAACAACTTTGGCTCAAAATGGTAGAATCTGAGCATGTAACAGATGTATGTCTAGCTTTTAAACAGGAAAAGGAAACTACAAAGCTTATGAGCGCCCTCAGAAAAAATGGATACCCCCAGTATGTAGGTTAATCGGTGTAAAACAATACATTGTAGCGCTGAGAATTGTTTGATCAGACTCCAGCAAAGTGATTGTCTACAGTCTAGCAAAGTTTTTAAATGCTACATGGATTATAAGAAAGGATGTTCAGAAATAAAGAATATCAAAAGTTGGTGTTTTTATGGTTTTTATTGGATGTTATGGATGCAGATTTTTAATGTACTGTATATTTTCCCACTCTGTTATTTATTCATTGTTGTAAATATGTAATGAATTTAAATTGTTCTATATGTTGTTTTAAAGGGAAGACCCCCCGAATACCCATAATTTGATGATGATAAAGTTGGACCTCTTCATGCCTTTGATGAGACATATGGCAGCATGTTGTATACTGTTCAGGTGGGCCATGGGAGTGTAAGGGAGACCAAGGAGCTCTGGATGCTGACCTGGAGGGGGGCAGTAACCTTGAGGGGGTCTATAGGGGATTGCTGTGTTCAGCAATAATTTGTAATTTAACTTGCAATTCAAAAGCACCTGCTGCAGAGTTCCTTGTCCATCCAGCTTTCAAGCTGTGATTAAAATGTAAAGATAACTCTTGTGATTTGTGTTCCTGCTAGAGAGAGAGAGAGATTGAGTTTTTTCTAGTGGCAGTTTTCTTTAGACTTCCCATAAAGTACCACAGAGGGTTAGTATGCCTGCTGCAAATAGGATGTCTCTATTTTATGTGGATAGCTGAGTCAAATTAGTAAAGCCAGCCTTTACCAACAAATGTATGTGAGAGAGGGACTATGGCGAGATGAGGGACACTTTTGCTGGGTGGTAGTGAGGAAATCTGAGGAGGAGGTCATGGGGGTGCCACTAAAGCCTGTTGCACCTGGCACCACCAGTGGTAAAGCCAGCTCTGCTGAAGAGTACAGCAAATCCTCCATTCAGGAGTAAGTTATTTTTTTCTTTTTTGCAAAGGAATTTTCTGAAAGGGACAATTTTACTTTATTCAGAAGCATAAATTAATAACATACTGTCTTGGTTTTATTGGCAGTGTGTTCTGTGAGAGATCAATTTTAAAGTTGAGTCCACCTGAGTTTCTATTAGGTGAGGACTTGATTCGTCAAGTTAGTGTGGGAGATCCAGGCTTCAATTTATGATCATTTTGTGTTAGTGGTGATCAGGAGGAATTCCGTCTTGGTCAGACTGAATTTAGATAGTCACTATTTTCCAATGTGATAGATTCAGTTTTTAAGTCGATCAATATCATGAGTGGCAAATACTTTCTGAAAGCATTGAGTATTGTCTGCAGATGCTTATATTAGTAAGTTCAAAGAGTTTTCTTTTAGGGGGTTAATTGTGATTGAGGTTCTCCATAGAAGACAGGCACTCTCTGCTACTTTTTAGTTCCAACCTTGATAAATTGGTGGCATTTCCTGTGGTACGAGGTAAGCCGCAAGAGTGCTGTGTCGGAGAACAACAGTCGTATTTCCAGTATGTGGATCAGTACTTGAGCCATAGGATGAAGCTGACAGTGTTTAACTGAGAAAAGAAGAATGTTCTGTGTAAGTAATAGAATATAGATTGTGGCTGTATTGCATGTGCATGGTGTATCCCAGATATGCAAAACCCATCTCATAGACAGACTATTCTGAAGCAGCATCAATTATTACTTATATTTTTCAAATGAAAGCAAACATGTTTATCAAGCAAGGCAAACATATACTGTATAGCTTTTTTTTTTTGTCGTCGGTAGAAAGTTGCTGCAAGCCATTTTGATACTGTAGACAAGGTGATGGGTAACTTGTTCCAGTTAGCGCCTTAGAAGAAGCAGTAAGCACAGGGCTTCCAGCAAGGCTTTGTACAGGAAAGCTAGTTGTTTCACTCTCTCTTTATATTTGTTAATATTTCTTTTACATAAATATAACCTCTTGCCAGCATTAGCCTTTTTTTGTTTTACAAATTGTGTCAATTTTCTTTTTTTTGTGTATTGTGCATCAGCGTTCAATTTAATTTACAGACCTTCCTGTTTGCAAAGTTCATACATACTAAGTAAGGTGCCTTCACAGGTTATTTTATCAGAGTAATGAAGTAATTAGTACAAATAGCATGAAAATATTTTCTTAAACTGAAATATGTTTCCTCCATTTTTATATTTTTATTGCCCACTCCCTCTTTTAATGTGCTAAACTTAAAAGCTGAAAGACCTGAAAGGGTTGACTCTTTCGAGCTGATGCTTGTCACCCACCTCCCCAACGGAGCTGTTGACTCGTTTATCACTTAACCGAGCTGCTACTGCCACAGAACCACCACACAACATAAGCATTGATGTACACAATTATGCGGTACGTTTCCTTAAGCTTTCAACCATTTATTTTGCCTTTAGAAGTGCTGGTAGGTTTAAACATCTCTACCAAATGGTGATATACTATTTTTGGGGGAAAGGTGCAATCGACCATAGGCATAGATAAATTCAGTGTCACCATAAATGATTGCAGTAGGATTCCAGTAAAGGAACTGGATAGATAGATGTTTGTGCCAGAGGCAAAGATTGCACAGTTAGTTTAAAATTCAAATTTAAATAGCAATACTAATATTATGCAGCAGTAAGGTATCAGAAGCATGCCAATTTGGGGGAGAGGTTCAGCTCATGTTTTTCAGTTTTGTGGCCATGACCCGGAAGGATTACTTCAGTGGTTGTGTCTTGAGACTGGCCGGCAACATACATTAGATTTGCGAATAACATGGCCCTTTAGGTCACAAACGTCTGAGATATTCCTCCTCAAGTGTTTCAAAGTTGAACAACTTTTGTCTGCTCTTGTAAATTAGAAACTGTTCGAGATGCAAAATCTCTTAAATCAAATCTGTTTCACTTTAGAGAATTGCTCTTCTGTGCAGTGGATTATTTTTCCATTTCATAAGGTGTGTGATTTTACAGTACTCACAATAAACATGATTAGAGTAGTTCATTAAAACCTGTTAAAATTGTATAATTTTAATTACATGTTGGCGAGATATGCACAGTTCACTGGTGCAAGGACCAAGGTTGCTGCGTTGTAATCAAAAGTTAAGACTTGTAAATAGAAATGGAAAGCTCTTGATGCGTGGATGCGGTGATTGTCAGGTGCAGAGATTGTCAATGGCAATTTGGATTGTGTGATCTTTATTTTGCTGGTGGAAGAGATGCGATATGCATTAGTTGTTTCTTATTTGATGTCGCTAAATTGCTCATGCTTTATTTCAGCTGTTTCCATCTTCTTTGCATTTAAGTGAAAACGTTTCTTGTGCTGTAATCGGGTCGCTTTGTTGTTCTCGGCTTCATTATCAGCGCTAGTTTTTAAGTGCCAACCAATTGGAGAGAAGCGAACTGAAGCGGAGTAGCCAAACGTGACTGGCCCATGTTGGCAAGACATGTCAGAATTGATTGGGACTAACCCCCTGGGCGCTTACGTTCAAAAGCCTTGCAGAAAATAGTGTTAGCGCGTGTCAAGATGTTTCTCAGATAGAAACTGTGATTTTTTTTTCAAGGTTTTCTATTTTTTTGCGTTTAGTAGAATAGTTTCAGTGTGTTGAAACAAAGTTCCCACCTAAGCATGTTAAGACATCTAGCAAATAAACAACTCACGCTAAAACATCAATGGACTTTTTTTTGTATTTTTCAGGCGTATATAACGTTAATTGGAGAACTTTAAAGGAGCACCGGAATATGTAACACACTTTTTCTGGGCACTGGGAGATTAAGTGATTTATCCACGATCGCAAGATCTGGAGTTTAGGCCTGGCTTCGAACCTTCTGTCCAAGGTCACTAACACCGACTTTATTTTCGATGATCACATAATGGCATGCAAGTGGTTCACTAAATGTTTGTAAATGGATATTATGAAGTATTGCAAATATAAACTCATCTAGCCAAACTTTGCTAAAGATTACAGTCACGTCTTCTTTAAAGAAATTTTGAAAGCCATTGACTGTCCAATGCCTCTGACATTTACTTTGACAACTGTACAATATCAAATTGCCAATTTTTGATTGAATCCTAGATGGGTAAAATTGACTTGGAAACATTATAGCTGATGCGGAGTTAAAACCAATTACAGATTTTTTGTAAACCAGCCGCCTTTCCTGTCAGAGTCACTACATGAATCAAAAACTCTGTTCTAAAAGTGAAATAAAACATAATGGTAAATTCACACAGTACGTTTATGGGTGCTGAATGTCTGTACCTACAGCTGTTGAAGACCTATCGGTAGGACGCTGTCTGCTCCATGCATTGTCAGAATCTGTTACAGGCTCCGTCAACAAGAGAGACTGTGAGACATGGGCAGGGCTGAATTCAGAAAGTAAATTCAGAAAGGGAAATTTGTGGTGCACATAAATTCTGATCACAGTAATACCTAACTTTCTGATTTCACTTAGAACTGTGGAAATGCTACCAGTGTAGTGCAATCCTTCAAGAGTAATAGAAATTGAAAAATCAGAGCATAGGCAAATAGAATAGGGGTAAGGGGATGACCTGAGAGAAGAAAAACACAGGCTAGTTGATTAAAAGTGCAGAACACTACAACCTGTACATAACAGGATGGCATCAAAAATAAACATGTACCTGTACAAATAGTAACACTATAGTCAAAACATCGAAAGTAACCCTGCACCTCATGGCTGAGGGAGCTTATCCTTCAAAGAACGTGGAAAACGGTAACACCAAGGAGACTAGAGAAGAAGCTGAATACAGAAGGCAGAAACAATACAGTAGACCCCAGGGAGGCTCACTTAGGAGAGAATAAATATCACCACCCACAAGGAATGTGTGAACACAAATGGCTGTCTGTCAAGGTACAACAGATGGCACAGCTAACATTAGCAAAGAGAAACCCAATAATAAAAGCATTACTGGTAAGGTAGTAGCGCAGAGAGTGTGGCTTCATACTGATGGTGCCTCCCAGAACATGAAAGCAGTAATTGTAGTTGGCCCAATGACCCCAATATTCTTGGAATTTGGGATACTTAACAGATGTGGCCAATGACCCAGAACCAGGGCAATCTGCTTAGCAACATTTGTGAGCCCTAACTGCTGGGGTGACAGTGTGTGGTGCCATTTGTTCTAAGATAAAATGCATACCTGGCCTGCCCACTTTTCAGACTCAAGGACCCTGAGGTTGACAATCAAGGAGCTGAATCAAATGTAAACTTTAGCACCCTGACCCCCTCAGTAAGTCCTGCCACTTCAACGAACAAGCATCTAAATGACTTATAATCTGTTCAGTGTCATGTAAGACTAATTTCACTGAGCTATTGTTAGAAATGGGGTCTTTGGTTGGCAGTCATGTTACCCCCTGTCCAAGCAAGGACCCTCGCTCTAGTCAGGGCAAAGGAGAAACACACCTGGTTAACACCCACTCACCCCTTCCCTTGTTAACTTGGCACGAGCGAAAGGCTTATCCCAGAAGCAATGTGTAAAGTATTTCTACCAACACACACAGTGATAAAGTGAAAGCAGTACAAAAAGGATACCATACTAGTCTAGAAAAATAGGTAACATTTATTTAAATCAAACAAGACCAAAACTACAAAAATCCAACATACACAAGTCAAAATATGAATTTTCACAAGAATAACAATGGAAACGTTCATTTTACATAAAGTACCTGGTTTGCATCAAAGATAAAGCCGCACAGGCAAGCGTGCATCAGAAAAGTCAGTGATGTGTTGATTCCTTACTCGCGAGTGAGGCCTTGCGTTGTTCCTTCTCTGGTCGGGTAGGCGATGCGTCATTTTCCTCCTTCACAAGAGAGCGAAGTTTTCTAACACCGATTGCACAGTGTTAGAAAACCGTGCTGAATGGGGTGTGCATTGTTCTCAGCAGCCGCAAGAGTGTGTTGCATCATTTCTCCAGCCGCGATGCATCGATCTCCCAGCTGCGATGCAGGTGGAGCATCGAAACGTTCCCTGCATGGTATACTGTGAGTGTATTTCAGCTCTTGTTCTGCCAGCTTCACCTTGCAAGGGCCCAGGGACTGGATAGGGTACCACTTAGGAGGACAGGAGTCTCACCAGAGAGTCCAGGTGCTGGCAGAGGAAGTACTTGATGGCCCTGAGACTTCAAAACCGGAGGCAAGCTCGGTTCAAGCTCTTCGGGATTCTTTTTCAAGCAGGAATGCACACCAAAGTCCAGTCTTTGCCCCCTATCACAGGCAGAAGCAACAACTGCCCAACAAAGCACAGTCACAGGCAGGGGCAGCATTTCCCCTCAGCTCTTCAGCTCTTCTCATTAGCAGAGGTTCCTCTTGGTTCCAGAAGTGATCTTGAATAAATCTAAAGTTTTGGGTCCACTACTTATACCCCTTTCCGCCTTTGATGTGGGCAAACTTCAAATGAAAGTCTTTGTTGTTCACAAGATCCTGCCTTGTCTAGGCCAAACTCCCAGACACACACCAGGGGGTTGGAGACTGCATTGGTAAAGGGCAGGGACAGCCTATTCGGGTGTAAGTGACCAGTCCCCCCTCCACTCTAGCACAGATGGCTTATCAGGATAGGCAGGCTACACCCCAGCACCCTTTGCCTCCTGTTTAGAGGGGATTCACAAAGAGCCCAACTGTCAAACTGACCCAGACAGTGAATCCACAAACAGCCAGAGTCACAGAATGGTTTAAGCAAGAAAATGCCTACTTTCTAAAAGTGGCATTTCCAAACTGACAATTTTTACCAAAAGATGTATTATAAATTGTGAGTTCAGAGACACCAAACTCCAAATTTCTATTTGCTCTCAAAGGGGATTTGTACTTTAAAAAAGATCTAAAGGCAGCCACGTGTTAACCTATGAGAGAAATGGGCCTTGTAACAGTGAAAACTGAATTTGGCAGTATTTCACTGTTAGGACATGTAAAACACATCAGTACATGTCCCACCTTTAACATACACTGCATCCTGCCCATGGGGCTACCTAGAGCCTACCTTAGGCGTGCCTTACATGTATAAAAAGGGAAGGTTTTGGCTTGGCAAGTGGGTACACTGGCCAAGTCGAATTGGCAGTGCAAGACTCCAGACACTGCAGTGGCAGGTCTGAGACATGTTCACAGGGCTACTCATGTGGGTGGCACAATCAGTGCTGCAGGCCCTCTAGTAGCATTTAATTTACAGGCCCTGGCACCTCTAGTGCACTTTACTAGGGACTTACTAGTAAATCAAATAAGTCAATCATGGAAAAGCCAATCACCAATACAATTTACACAGAGAGCATAGCCACTTTAGCACTGGTTAGCAGTGGTAACGTGCCCAGAGTTCTAAAGCCAACAAAAACAGGTAAAAAAAATAGTAGGAAGGTGTCAGTTTGGGGACGACCCTGCAAAAAAGGCTAGGTCAAACAGCTATCCACCTAGCTATTCATTATACTTGAGTTTCCATTTCAAGCCTATCATCAACCTCTGTCATTCTTCGAATTGTGATCACTGTGCAACACGTTGCCCGCCTCCAAACTAATAAACTTACAAATTACTTCCAGTTTGGAATGACATGATACAGGAGCACCAGATCAAAAAAAAAAATTGAATACTAGGGCAGAATTGCTTTCAATAGGATATGTAGAGTGAGAATTGTCTTTGTTTGAAGCAGGACTTCACAATGCAAGTCACTCATCAGCAACCACATCAAAGTGATGCAGGACCCTGCATTGCAGACTTGCACCTCCTCGGAACCGGCGCTGCATGACTCATCTTTGACCACGACCTTGCATCGCCTGAGCTGCGTGATGCATCATCAACACTGGTCTCCACCACTCTTCGCAACTGGATTGAATTTACTCTTGTTCAGTGGGCCTAGCTGGGTCCCTGTAGCCGGCCTATGCTTCAACCTGGTTGCCCTCAACTTGTGACTTTGTCCTGGTCCAGTGCAGCCAGATAAACACAGTTGGCGCTTTGCGCTTTTTGAGGCTATTTTCACTGAAATGTTTAAAATTGCATATCTCTTGTTGTACTGATTGCATTTTTGTTGCTTTTGTCTTGTTTTAATTATTACAATTTACCATATTTCTCTAAATTAGTGTGGGATTTTTCTTGTACCATTTTTTCACTTTATTATTGTTTGAAGTGCTGCACACATGCTTTGCACATTGCCTCTAAGGTAACGCTGACTGCTCTGTGCAAAGCAAGCAGAGGGTTGAGCACAGGATAATTTGGGATCCGCTTGTGACTTCTCCCTGACAAGGACAGTGGTTGCTGCTTGATTCGGGTTTCACACCCCTCAGCCAGTTATCCATTTTCTTGCACTCACATACCTCTACCTCCAGGAATTCTCTGTCCCTGCCCGTTTTTGTGGAGAGGCAGACAGAAATACCTGTAGGTTCACTACCACCCTCTTGCTTTGGGATGGGAGTCAGATCAATCTAACAAAATGCCTTTCTCTCCCCTTCTTTCTACCAGTCCCACTTCACTTGTGGTTGTGTTAAAGCAACTTTCCAGCTGCACGAGCACAATTCAAAAACATGAATTATAGTCAAATTAAGGAAACTTCCAACCAAAGCACGTCCGAAAAGTAAATGAGCTTGAGAAATAACAGCAAATTATTTAACCCAGCCAATCTTTCTCTGATGAAACTGCGATCCTGTAAACTGTTCCCAGTGCACTTTTTCTGCATGTAATTTCAACATTACTTTAAGTATGTTATTACTGTACTAGTAAATCAGATAGATCAGAAGGCAGCAAGACTTGCTGATCTTTACTGTGCTAAAAGTGTTTAGCATTTATTTTATTTTTTTACACTGGATAGGCTTTTTGCTTTTTATTTGAACTTCTGCATTTTGTAGATATGAGATCACCCAGCATGTCCTAGGGACTTATTTAAATAGGGACGGGGCTGAAGTACCTGCAGGTGGTGTACCGCAGTCAGGGAAAGTATCTATGCAATGTACATAATCAATGATTAAAATACATATTTTATAGCACTTCTGAACCGCAAAGAGATGGTTTCAAGCAGCTACAAGCTCAGTTTCTTCTGGGAAACAATATTTCAGGCCACAGAACTGAGTTTCTCTGATCCCGTTTTCCGTACACCTTGGTCTTTGGAATTTTTACACGCATGAAGTGTTGAAGCTTAAAGGTGGATATTGGGCCTGTGAGTCGCAAAATCATAATGTGACTGCAAAATGTTGTTTGGCAGTGCACTAACCTCTTCTTTTTTTTTGCCAAAAATATCATTCTAGCTGACTGAAGGGTGTTTCCAATCATTACTAATCGCCTCATAAGTACAAGGATACGATATGTATCAATGGTTTGTGATTGCAGTAGCGCTCGCAAAACATTGACAAGTTACCAACACCAGAGACGCAGCTTCCCCTTTGGGAACCACGCTGGGTAGTCTCAGGAGGGGGGCACTACTAGTCCAATGGGCTTACTGCACGCTCCCTCTAATGCGACTCCAAAGCAGATTGTTTTTTAATGGACACGTGTTGCTGTACATGAAGCCACCGTCCAAGTATTCACAGTGTGTCACCGATAGCAACCTGCTTAATTAATATTCTTTATGCCAGTCGGTTTGTGACCTTTTGCGAATACGCAGCTTTGATATAAGTCCCATTGAAAATTGCATATACATTCGCAAATCACTTGGTATGCAAACTGAAGAAAAAAAAACGAGAAAGGAGGTTAGTATTTTTGGCCGCTTGTTCCTTAAATGTAGGGGTAGGAGAGAATTGTCTAAAGGCATTTGCACAAAAGGCGTTCAAATACTTCTTAAGTAGTTGTATTTCTTATAAATAGAAATAGTGGCCTTACAAATATATATTAATAATCAAAATTAAAACGATTGAAAAACTGACTCGACTTAATATTTAATTGCGTTTTAGTCCTAGGTCCTACAACAGATGTTTTGTCGGTATTTAATTTAAAGGAGTGTTAAGAAACTTCACTTGCTAAACAGACTTTTACGATGTTAACACCTCTTAGCACCAGAAGCAGCACTCTCACAAAGTGCTAGTGCTTCCCTCTGAGACAGATTGCTCTCTAGCACTTGACCAAGCACACGCTAAGCCGTTGCGTGTCTGCCAATATTTTATCTTCCTTTTATCTTCTTTTAGAAAGTAAAATCAGAATAGGATTATGTAAAGACAAACAAATGCGTACATAGAACTGTGTGAGGAAATGGTGTTAGAGGACCAAGGAGCGTTCAAGCTGCAGTCACAACCTATAGGACTGCAGTTAGCTTAACATCACTTTAAAATTAAAACAAGCATCAGTCAATAACTCTGCCGTGGCAGTCAGCCCTTTGGCTTTGTCATGTGATTATTTTGTCTTGTCATGGTTCACGCAAAACTTTATTGGTGGTAAAGTTGTCAATCCCTAGTCAATCTTAAAAAAAAACATGGACTAAAAGCAAAAATACATTTTGATCTCAAAACGCCTATGTTGCCATAGATTTTCCTGGCACTGCTTTATGTGTGGAAGTGCGCCTTGTGATAGGGCCAAAGGCTGTCAATTACAATGAAGTTAGCCAGTGGTTGAAGAGGGTGGCCCACTGCTCCATGCTATAGTGGATAGAACAAAAATGTGAATGACATAATAACAGACCAAGGGATGAAGAGTGCTGTCGAAAAGCGCCAGAAAAAAAATATGTTATAGATATAATTTTTGTAAACTCAAACGATCTTGGCTAACGCCATACGAAAAATAAAATGAAATCTGGGGTTCAAAGAAACGTGCGGAATTGGAATTGAGGCGATCAGATGCTGGGAAAGTCTGCTAAAGGAGTGTCAACAAATCCTTGCTGTCCTGCCATGGCTGCAAGACGTTTTATGTGCTAAGGTAGATGCCGTGTGTTCTAGGCACAATTTGACCACACATCTTTTGGGATAGAAGCACATTTTGGGCACAATCTGACTCTGCGTCAGCAGTGAGCATAGTAGCAGCATGCAAAGGTTTATCTAAATAAGTAACATTTCTACTCAAAGGCAGGAACACAGTTGAAAGAACCGTTGAAATAAATTGCTGCCCAGGATCTTAACAGAAACACTCCTGGTGGTGCCATGTAAAAGACTAAAGCGTATTGAAATACAGAGGCACTTCGTAAATTATCGAACTACAGTGGCATTTTGCAAATTAGAACTATATATATATATATACATAGATATATATATATATATAGTTGGAAAACATAGTTAAATAACAGAAATAGTATTAATTAATGTAAAACGTATTGCCGCACTTACTGCTCTGGAAATAAGTTACAGGATGTTCACTATGGAAAAGTGTTACCACATTTAAGTGGGCTGGCACAGAGACAGAAGTGTTGGTTAAAAAAGAGCAACGTTGAAGATGAGAGACAGAAATAATATTGTTAGAAGCACAAACTGTGCCAATGGTATCTGGGTGATTGCAGCATTTTGGGAGAACCCCTACTAGTTTTGCTTGACACCACATGCGGAAACTAGGCGATGCTGTATAAAGTTCAGCCCATAGTTTATTTCTTGATATGAGACTGTAAGTGTTTTGGCATGGACTTCAATACATTATTTTCTGGATCTGCATCCATGTCAGGTATCCTGATAGGAAGAAGATCCTAGAGTAGCATTTGGAAACATTTACCTAGAACTTACATCAGGCTACCCTGGAGGACTGCATCAATTTCTATAGTGATACCCTGAAAGATTCAACCCCCTGACTTCCCCTTTAGAAGGGTTGGACAAAAAGGTGGCTTTTGAGAGTACAGAATTGTAGATGAATCGTCAGTAATGACATGTGACTTTTGCATTTGTTCTCAGCAGACGTTAGGCATACAAAAGTGCAGAGTGACATGGATATGTGTGAAAATATCAGGTTGTCTGCATTTCTTATCAGGCAATGGGGATATAGCCTTCTCGGAGTCTAAATGTATTCTGAATACCCTTAAAAGTCTGCAGGATCTACCAGGTTTTCACAAAAATACTGCCTTTTTAGTCATCAAACTATTCTAGTCTGTTGCACCTAAACATTACCTAAGATGAAGAATTTATTTGTAGTCACCACCATGTACCAATACAGTACGTTTGTATGTTAGAGTTAGTGCTAGTTTGCTAGCTTTGAATTGTATCCCTATGAATTTTGTGCTTTAGTTAAACCATTATCCGAAATGTTTCTTTAGTGGTCTAGAGATAAAGCAAAAGTAGCTTAATGAATGAATCAATTGGTTAACTTTATTAACAAATGCAATGCTTTCTGGAGGGCACATCATTTCAGCTGGTTAGCATTTTTGCCAGAGGCCCCAGGCAGGATGCTCAGATGAGACCTTGTGGCGAGAAATCTGGTTGTTCCCCCACCCGTTAATTGAGGTATGGGAAACGTGAGTGCGTGGGATGGAGATGAGCTGCTGATTTACAGTGTTCTTCCATTTTGACAAAGTCTAAATGATGCCCTAAGTCACCGTTATTACAGTAGCCATCACTGCCATCCTGTCTGAGTGGGAGATAGGTGCAGTATCTAAATTGAAAATATGGTATTTAAATCAAATCAATACATTGGTGATGTGAGAAAGTGGTTTATTAGTTTGGGTGGATTGTTGTCTACCACAAGCAATAAGGTCACTATCCAGTTATGTTCAGTCAAAGATTTCAATAATTTATACTCCCTTGTAGTTATGGAGCAGAGCAGTCAGCCTTAAATAACAACAATGTGTGAAGCATTTAGAAGTGTCAACATAGTTAGCAAGTCAATCAATCAATCAAATTATACTTTATTTCGGCCAGAAGCCATAAAAGTAAGCAATAAGATATCATATCATAATTGAGCAACATATCAGTTATAAATAAGAATCAACAAGAAATACCACATTATACATTTAAAACCCTGATTAAATTATAAAATCACTTTTTGTAAAACCAATGCATCACAGCCATTGTTCTTAAGATCTTGGTATTCAAAGATATTAGGTATGTGATATGATGGACTATTATATCTTAGTTCCAATCAATTAACGACTTGATATATTAAATAGCTAAAATCTAAAATATTAGTATTCAAAGATATTAGATATAAAATATGATGGACTATTATATCTTAATTCCTATTGATTAACAACTTGAGATATTAAATAGATAAAATCTAAAACCAATATGTTAAAACACACAATTATAGTAATTCTCTAGTTCTTATAGCCCATGCACTTTGCAAATATCTCGCAACTGAAAAAACTATTTTGTCATTTGTATCAGTTGTCAGGATACGTAAAGCTGTGATCCATTCCCTTATCCCCATTAACCTACATAGCGGGGCAATCCACTTCTTCCTAGGCAAGTCAAAAATGCAACATAAAAAAATCCCACTCCAATTTATAAAGATAAAGTAAATTGTAATCAGCAAAATTGCATTAAAATAACAGATATCCATTAATGGAATCCACAGATGTGCATTTTTTATGTTTTATGGGGACATATTGCTAAAAAGAGTAAAGTGCCGTTGATAGTCAGTGGTTGTGACAGACCCATACCTCTGCCTGATTTGACACCAATGGCAGTGGAGCGCTGCTCAGATACACTAAGAAGTTTGGTCCTGATGGAGCCTGGCTCTGGAAAAGTTAAAACAAAAAATTCTAAGTTCAGTGCTAAAAGGGACATTGTTTTTTTTAAAAGAAAACATATTTTCTACACAGATGAAATTGATGCTGCTACTGTGGAGTCCACCTGTTACTGTTGATGTTCTGCAGCTTTTGAGGTTTTTGGTGAAAAAGTTTCTATGCCCCAGTGCAGAAAGGGGCCTTGTTTTTCAGAGCTAGGGAGATCTCTGCGCAGGGTAAACATGAAATTCAGTTAGACGAAGTGGAACTACTGGTCAAACATTTCACAGTAGCCCTCCTTGAAGCTCTGGTGCCAAGCATTTTCAAAAGTTTCCAAACTTCTTCTAGTGCGCAAACAAAACAACCACAGGAGTACATTTCTAAGGAACAGCGCTTTCAGGGAGTGGCAGACAGAGGCCTCCAGGAAGTTCAGTCCAAGTTCTAGATACCACTAGTCAGCTGGGAATTTACAGGTAAAGGCCTCTTGCAGCTTTTTGTGCTGTTCTTGCAGCCACAGAGGAGGTCAGCCAGTAGACCCTTTGAGTCTACTTCTTTGCCCTGGGTAAAAGAAGAAGCCAGTCCTGTCCTTAAGGGCTTCTTTCTGGTGTCAGATGGCAGGTACAATTCTGTTTTGTTCTTCTGCAGGTCTGTTAAGCGTTCTGAAGAGGTGCATAGTGGCACTGCATTTATACCTGGCACCAGCTATTGGGCGGGGTGACTCCTGGACACCCCCTAACCAATGGAGTAAAAGTTTCTGGGGGCAACTCTACTCACTTTTTCAGTACTTCAGTTTGCTTTACCACAAAGAGTCTCACAATGCCATGTGTCAGGGCAATACCAAGATGGCTGGTGTGTTCAGCTCACTAAACATGGGCTCTGAAGGATGGAGGTGAATAAGGAAGTATACTTTAGAAATTGCCAGTGTTACCTACAACTAACACTAAAATCCTGTTAGAAGAAGGCCCCATACCCTCAATAAATCAGGAGACAGCTGGTAAGACAAAAGCAGTGCCCCTCAGCACTAGACAGAAGGTACACAAGAATTGTCCTGACAACCTGATTTCTCCCTTCCAAGTGCATCAAGGTGTTACATGTGGCTCACACAGACCTGTCAGTCAGGATTTGATATTGTGGAACCAACAGGATGTCAGGCATGAACCCTGCTGCTGAACTCTTGTCACGTGAGACACTTCTTCCAACTCAGGTCAATGTGTCATCATAGGGACCTAGTGTGCTGTTCCTTGGAGGAATTTCACAACTCATTCAGGTGTAGTAAAGACTGGGAGTTGTCTCCAGGAATTCTAAAGAATGAAACAGCAACTTTTTAAAAGTTACTTTTCCTTAATATTTATTAAAAATCCAACTTTACCATTGAAAATTAACAGTTGTTTAATTTGTTTCTAGTTGGCCCATTTCCAAGATTTAATATTAGTTTATTCTGTACTCTGATTTTCTGCATTGCACAGCTAGGCCTACCACAGTGAAAATAGCTCTTAGGGCTTTGCCACTGTTGGGACATGGTAACATTACGTCTCTATATGCCCTACTTTCAAATACCATGCACCCTACCTGTGGGCTACAAGGCTTACATAGTGTTGATTTACTGATATTTAAAATGGAGGTTTTGTCTTTGTCAAGAGGTGCTGCAGTCCATAGGTGAAGGTTTCACTTTCTGTTCTACATTTGCAATTTTTACACCATATACTATGGCCTTATCAGATAGGTAAATACGCCATTCAAGGAATAACCAATTTCTACATGTTTTAGAGGCCAGAGCACATTCACTGGGCACTGGACAGCAGTGCCCTAGTTTTCAGGTTATAAACACCAGTAGCAGAATTCTGCAAACAAAAATGGGAGTGAATAGGCAAAACGGGGCATTTTCTCACCTATGGACCTATGTGCACACTGTTCACTTTTCCTGATATAGTTTTAACATTTGTTTCTTCTATGTACCCGTGAATATAACTCTAACAATTAGGTTTTGATGTATTTAAATTATTTTTATTCTGATCGTTTGTGTCATCTGTTACCTGTTAAGAATGTTCTAAAGTATAATCAAATCTAAATCAGAGTATACAAATATTTTTCACATTGTCACCATACCTCATTAAAGGACTACCCATACAATTTGGTATAATTTGTAGAATACCACAGAAAACTTAAGCAGAATCCTAAAGGTACAATTACTCATCTTCAAATCCCACTCTTGCAACAAAGTGATCAGTCATAAATTTTTGGGATGCAACGACCACAGTCTTCCACCATTCTAATGGTAAGTGGCGATCTGCAGAGAAAACAAAGCAACCTTCTTAGCTGAGTTTTTGCATGATTTCGGTTAGAAATGGAGTTTCTAGCTGGCAGAGGTATGCACTCTGTCCAGTAGACACTACATTCCTAGTGAGAGTAAGTCAGTTACACACCATAAATGAACCTGTGCCCACCCTCATAGGGCTTGAGCATTTCTCACCTCGCAGCCCCAGCCTATCAAAAAGAGCAAAATGTTAAGCAAAGAGTTTTCCATGACTAGGGTTCTGGCACATTTTCACTGTATCCTGAAGTTGCAAATGTGGGGGGAACTTGTCCAGGGGAAAGGCCAAGATTGTTTTGCTCTGACAGCCTGACTGCATAGAAGGCCTCTGAAGAGTAGTGGAAAATAACATTTAAGCTCATCCTCAGAGCATCCAGCTCACAATGCACTGTACACAGTGATCAGCTCTACAGACAGTGGGAAAGTAGAAAGGAGTAGATGGCAGAGCCAGCTACAAAACACACACTCTGTAGACTGGGTCAACAAAAATAAAATAATAGCACTCAAATGTGTGAGCAGCGGAAGGACACAAATACTTGGGCCATGCTCCAGGGGATGGTCACTTGAGAGAAGAGGAAAGTGACAACTTCAGAGCTGACCAGCAGGAAGCAAGCAATCGAGAGGGGCTTTGAAGCCCACAAATGGTAAGTAATGGGAGGGCTCCAAGCCCACAATTAGTAAACAAAATGTCTCATAGAGACAGTACATGCACTGTCCATGCAAGACCTAAAAAAGTATTGCATGGAGCATTTTACCAATGAATGGGTCAAAGCGCAGAGAAAATGAGAAGGCAGGAAGAAATCAAAGCCAGATTTACCTTGGAGGCCCATTCTTCCAGTCTTCCAGATACTAGGGTTTCCTGTTCGCATGGTGAAACTCACTCTTTCAGAATAAGGTTTGTATTGGTTGTTGTTCCACTGTGGGTCTTTTTCAAAACAAATAATCCGACGTTTCCTGAAAGTTGGTTTGGCTTGGCTATTGTTCTTGACAATACTGTAATTTGCATGCTATTGAGGGAAGGTAAATGTTGAACAGTAATGGTGGGTGGGGTGACCCTTGTGGGACACTGTGTTTTATGCTTCCTATTATGAATTGTTTCTTCTCATATACCCATTTTGGCTTCTGTTGTGGAGAAAAGACGAACACCATTGTAAAGCAGTACCAGATATCTCTGCACAGTCTTTAACTTTTTTGTGATCCACACTTTCATAAGCTGCAAGCAGAAAGACCAAGCACTCATATATCTGCTTGCTGTCCTTCATCCAGCGTGTTAAGAAGATCTCCCCTAGAGTTGGCAAATGTAGGTTCTGTTAAGTTCAAAGAACTGAAACCGGATTAAAGGCTGTGGATGAGATCTAGTCTGCCCTACCCCTACCAGGCCTAGGCCGATCGGCCATTTTCAAGATGGTCTCACTCCCCCAACTTCTGTATCAGCTACAGATCTATCACTAACCACTCCCCAAGACATTTTTCACTAAACTGGAAGGGGCCCTGTGGAGATTTGTTTGGAAGGGTGATGCAGCCAGAATCTCATTGAAGGAATGCTACAAACAATGGAGGAATAGCAATGGCAAATGAAGCATTGTATTACGGAGCCACATAAATAATCCTTCATGAGTCCTCACACAACACTGAGAATGATACAGCTTTTGCCACTGAAGAGTGGGCAATGCAGGACGTGTTACTACTACATCTCTTCTACAGCCTTTAACAAACACTATGGGGGTCATTCCGACCCCGGCGGGCGGCGGGCGCCGCCCAAACACCGCCCCGCGGTCAAATGACCGCGGGGAGCATTTTGACTTTCCCGCTGGGCCGGCGGGCGATCTTCAAAAGATCGCCCGCCGGCCCAGCGGGAAAGCCCTAGCAAAGATGAAGCCGGCTCTGAATGGAGCCGGCGGATTTGCTGGGGTGCGACGGGTGCAGTTGCACCCGTCGCGATTTTCAGTGTCTGCTATGCAGACACTGAAAATCTTGTTGGGGCCCTGTTAGGGGGCCCCTGCAGTGCCCATGCCAGTGGCATGGGCACTGCAGGGGCCCCCAGGGGCCCCCACGACACCCGTTCCCACCAGCCTGGTTCTGGCGGTGAAAACCGCCAGAACCAGGCTGGCGGGAAGGGGGTCGGAATCCCTATGGCGGCGCTGCATGCAGCGCCGCCATGGAGGATTCCCTGGGGCAGGGGAAAACCGGCGGGAAACCGCCGGTTCCCCTTTTCTGACCGCGGCTTTACCGCCGCGGTCAGAATGCCCCGGAAGCACCGCCAGCCTGTTGGCGGTGCTTCCTCTGCCCTGGCGGTGAGACACCGCCAGGGTCAGAATGAGGGCCTATATCTTCCACCGGCTATGCTAGTCATGCTGAAAGCCTGATGCAAAACAGCAAGGTCACTAGTGTGGAATATAGGATCTCAGATGACAACCTTGTGGGAGGGCAGCCAACTCCCCTAGGTAACCTGAGGGGACTTTGCAGCTGGGGCACCATAGGAATCTCCAGGTTCGAGGGACATTGTGCAGGCCACCACTAGGAAATCATTCATAACATTGTAATTCAAACTTGACCTCCACCGCAGTCAGTTAGAACCTTGGTGATTAGTACTACTGACACATTCCCAAAGCTGCGCCAGAAACATCCCAAGATCTGGAGAGACTAGGCCCAATAAAGAGAAATCCTTCTGGAACCCAGCAGGATGAAACCAGGATATGTGGACAATGAGCCCAGAACTTCGTGTGTACACCAGTGTATTGACCTTGCATGTTGAAAGGGCAACGTGGGTGGATTGGGGGGGGGGGGTAAAAAGGACTGTTCATTTGCAGATTCTGTATAGTGCATTACTTTATTTGTGAATGCTGTTCATGTGTGGCCTTTACTATGGTGAAAAGTTAATGAAATGTTTTTCAAAAAATTATATGGATGATATAGGCCAGTGGTTCCCAACCTTCTGACTTCTGTGAAACCCCATGTTATCATTACAGGAACCCGGGGACCCTCACTGAATCATTATTGGAATTCGGGGATCCCCACAGGATCATTATTGGAATTCAGGGATCCCCCACTGAGTCATTACTGAAAACTGAGGACCTAATCTGCTAATAATATTTAATATTCTAAGCAGTCGCGACCACCTTAAGTGGCTTCACGGACACCCAGTGGTCCCCGGACCACAGGTTGAGAACCACTGATATAGACGGTATTGATTCTGGAAGTCCCTTACTGATCTCTTACTTCATTCTTGTGCTGCTAAAATGTATGGATGAGACTGGCTGATTTCTGAGCTCTTCTGGATTTGCCATGTTTTTTCAGGAGGTGGTATTGATTTCCCAATTCAGTTGGTGGGGAGCAGATCCCTTAGGAAAGGAAAAGATGTTTATCCCACTTCTAATATCCGCTCCAAGGGCAGTGATATCTTTGAAGTGAGCTTTAGGACTAGGTTTAATCACCAGATTACAAACTTTCTGCCTAAATAGACAAAAGGAAGGTCTGAAGTGATGTGGCGTAAAGGCATGGTATAGTTATAGTTCCTGATTCTGTGAAATACAGGCACAGAAAATGTTGTCCTGAAGAACTTGACAGTCCTTGTTGTGCGTGTGAGAAGCATACTGAAGAAGCTTTAAGGCCTCTACCTCAGTTAATTATTGATAGATATTGATCAATTCTTTTGCTTGTTTGGGTGTCTCGTGGATAGGTTCGGGGATGTGTTTTTTTAAAGAATGTTTTATGACATTATGATAGCCTCTTCTATGTCTCTTAGTCTTTTCAGATAAAGACTTGTAGCAAAACATGCCAAGACATAACATTATTTTCTTAGATAGGCCTATGTTCCTGCAAACCACTTGTTCATGGCCTTCATCAAAGTTTTGGTTGTATCCTGGTTTACTAGTGACTGACTGTTAGAAATGGGGTCTTTGGGTGACAGTCAGGTTACCCCCTGTTCAAGCAAGGACCCTCACTCTAGTCAGGGTAAAAGAGAATCACTCTCAGCTAACCCCTGCTTACCCCCTTGGTAGCTTGGTAGAGCAGTAGGCTTAACTTCAGAGTGCTAGGTGTAAAGTATCTGTACCAACACACACAGTAACTTAATGAAAACACTACAAAATGACACAACACAGGTTTAGAAAAATAGGAAATATTTATCTAAACAAAATGACAAAAATCCACCATACACAAGTCAAGTTATCAATTAAAAATCAAAAAGAGTCTTTAAGTAGTTTTAAAAACACACTAGCACTGCTAGAGTGAAAATATACCTGGTGCGCTTCAAAAATAACCCCGCACGGGTGGGTGTGCGTCAAAAATAACTCTGCACGGCGGTACGCAAGTCAAAAAATTTAGCCGCACGATGATTCGAAAATCCCACAGCGCAGGTTGTGATCTCCCAGACTCCGTCAGCGATGCTGCACGTCGTTTCTCCTGCTCCGTGCGTCGATTCTTCGGTCGCCTTTCCTGCGAGCGTCGTTTCTCAGCTGCGGAGCTGGCGGCGCGTCGTTTTTCTCAGCCGCAGATCGGATTCGCCTCATTTTTTCCCCGCACGGCACTCGGTGCGTGGATTTTCTTGTCTTTAGGCTGCCAGCTTCTCCTTTCAGGGTCCCAGGAACCGGATGGGCACCACAGGGCAGAGTAGGATTCTCTCCAGAGGCTCCAGGTGCTGGCAGAGAGAAATCTTTGCTGTCCCTGAGACTTCAAACAACAGGAGGCAAGCTCTAGATCAAGCCCTTGGAGATTTCTTCTCAAGATGGAAGGCACACAAAGTCCAGTCTTTGCCCTATTACTCTGGCAGAAGCAGCAACTGCAGGATAGCTCCACAAAGCACAGTCATAGGCAGGGCAGCTCTTCTTCCTCAGCTATTCAGCTCTTCTCCTGGTAGAGGTTCCTCTTGGTTCCAGAAGTGTTTCTAATGTCTGTGGTTTTGGGTGCCCTTCTTATACCCTAATTTCTACTTTGAAGTAAGCCTACTTCAAAGTAAAGTCTCTTCTGAATGTGAAATCCTGCCTTGCCCAGGCCAGGCCCCAGACACTCACCAGGGGGTCGGAGACTGCATTGTGTGAGGACAGGCACAGCCCTTTCAGGTGTAAGTGACCACTCCTCCCCACCCTTCTAGCACAGATGGCTCATCAGGATATGCAGACTACACCCCAGCTCCTTTTGTGTCACTGTACAGTGTGAGGTGCAACCAGCCCAACTGTCAAACTGACCCAGACAGAGAATCCACAAACAGGCAGAGTCACAGAAATGGTATAAGCAAGAAAAAGCCCACTTTCTAAAAGTGGCATTTTCAAACACACAATCTTAAAATCAACTTTACTAAAAGATGTATTTTTAAATTGTGAGCTCAGAGACCCCAAATTCCACATGTCCATCTGCTCCCAAAGGGAATCTACACTTTAATCCAATTTAAAGGTAGCCCCCATGGTAACCTATGAGAGGGACAGGCCTTGCAACAGTGAACAACGATTTTAGAAATATATTACACTGTCAGGACATATAAACCACATTACTATATGTCCTACCTTAACCATACACTACACCCTGCCCTTGGGGCTACCTAGGGCCTACCTTAGGGGTGTCCGACATGTAAGAAAAGGGAAGGTTTAGGCCTGGTAAGTGGGTACACTTGCCAAGTCGAATTTACAGTTAAAACTGCACACACAGACATTGCAGTGGAAGGTCTGAGACATGATTACAGAGCTACTTATGTGGGTGGCACAACCAGTGCTGCAGGCCCACTAGTAGCATTTGATTTACAGGCCCTGGCACTTCTAGTGCACTTTACTAGGGACTTACTAGTAAATCAAATATGCCAATCATGGATAAACCAATTACATACAATTTTACACAGAGAGCATATGCACTTTAGCACTGGTTAGCAGTGGTAAAGTGCTCAGAGTTCAAAACCCAACAGCAATAGGTCAGAAAAAATAGGAGGCAGGAGGCAAAAAGATTGGGGATGACCCTGCATAAGCAAAATCAGTCCAACACTGAATGTAGGTATTTCATTCATGTTACCCTAGGATGTTTGTGTAACATTCCAGGATTGTTTAATTTGAAATGTACTGAGTTGCTGATCAGCCCGGGAGGGTCTGTGCTGGGCTAAACACTGCTCTGTATAGTTCAGTAAATGAATACTCACCTCATCCTGAATCTCTGTGTGAACCTAATACTAGTGATAGTGACCCAGATATCTGCTTGTCGGGTCATGAGCAGTATTGTATGTGGATCTGACTTCATTTGTATTGGTAATCCTAGTAACACAGACAGAATAGTGTGGTCATCTCTTCCATGTTACAGGAGGGGGTGCATCATAAAAACAGGTTTAACAGCACTTAATTTCCTCACCAGGAAAGGTCAGGTGCCATTATCACTTTGATAGTACAACAGGCCAACAACCTCAGAGTTATCAGTACCTTTAGACAATGCGCAGTGGTGATACTCCTAACTAGATAGATCATAGATTTCCGCTGGTGCCTCACCACCTAGTAAACGAGCATAAGGATGCATGGATGCACGCCACGGCACTCAAGCACAACAATTTTGCATTGACTTGCATAGTGTCATTCAGGATACATGGGTGACTGCTGTGTATTGATGAGATGGTGGGGATACTGGATGGGGCATAATTGTTTCCTAAATTACTAGACCTTTTGTCGGCCTACCCCTAGGTAGTTGTGGCAGTGGAGTCAGGTTACCTCATGGCATTTGTAACCACTGATGTGCTATTTCATTTTTGTAGAATGGCGTTTGGCCTTGCCTCTGCTGCGGTATTTTAAAAAGTTATGGGTTGAGTGCTAAAAGATGTGGATGGGGATTTGGTCTTTCAGGATGATATGTGTAGTATATAGAATGGATGACTAGGAGCACATAAAGAGGCTAGGTATGTTTTAGAGAGAATATAGAAGAGAGGTTTGAGAGTGAGTAGAGATAAATGTGATGTGTTTTTTTGGCAGTGGATTACATTATTAACAGTATATTAATAGCTTCAGTACCTGGGTTTTTGAGTGACATAGAAGAAGTACCAGATTGAACCACCCAGAAACAATTACCACCTTTCATCGGGTTGGCAGGGTTCTATGCCAAGTTTGTTGAAGGTTCAGGCTCTGTTGCTGAGTCATTAGTGTGGTTTTGGAAGAAGGGAGTGGAATTTCATGGGAGGCCGAGCAGCGATTTTCTTTCAGGAAAATCAAAGAGGTGTTGTTGCAGTTGTTAAATCCATTTAAGCTGTAAATAGAAACAATTCTTATGCCTGAGGAGGGCGAGTGTGGATTTGAGGTGGTACTGTCTTAGGTAGTTGGTAGTAATGAACATTCTGTAGCATTTGCATCTTACAGGCCACCAAAGAGGTCTTACTTAATGATAGAGAAAGGGATAATGGAATGTGTGTTTTACAGTAGATAAGCTCAGGCCATACATGTGGGATGTGAGGTTTTCGATCAGGTCTGATCATAAGGCATTGGTTAGATTGGAGTTCAATTTGTTGGAGTGCCACTCTGACCTATAGTATGCCTTGAAGGCAAAGGCCATGTGAACTATTTGTCATTATGTGAGAATGAGGTGTTAGAGAAGGACTGCACAGAAGTTAATGAGTTTTTATTGGCTTGTGTGGTGGGGTAGGCGACAGCTATGTTTCTGACAAGGAGCAGACAAGATCTTTGTAGGAGTATTCAGTGATGAGGCAGGTTATGAAGTATATTAGCAAGTGATGGCCAAATGAGAGTAGTTTGTCTGGCTCGTTAGAGACTTTCAGGAAGGCAGGTGTGGAACTGCTGGTAAGTGTGGGTTGCAGTTTGCAGGGAACAAATTAGTGCTGCTAAGTACACTTAGGTGACGGTAACTGAATTTGATTTAACTGGGACACCTTGGCATGATGCTAAACAAAAAGAGATTGAGAGCGGTACTATTGGCCAGAGATTTCGGGCAAAAGATTGTTGATTGTGTGGTGTGAAGGCATTCAGTTAAGAATGCAGAGTACAATTTATTGTGCCAGTTGCTGTGGAGAAAAATAGGGGAAAGGCTAGGAATTGAATTTTTTTAGGCTGTTCTATGTGTTGCTTGCTGTCCATAGTGTTACCATTGTATTGGTTGATTACACTTCTATAATGTAGGTCAGTGTTGATAGTGAACCCATTACTCAGAGTGTTATTGAGTTCTAAGTGGATTTGTTCTTGAGAGACTAAACCCCTAGTGAACTGGTGTTGAATAATGATGAGTAGTTCTTGATGTGGGAGATGCAGGAATTTTCACCTAACTTGACTATTAGACGGAGGACTTGTAGCCTGCATTATCCTCAAAGAAATAATTTGATGGAGAATGAAAATACAGTTATGAGTGAATGTGTAGGTGGTCTTTGTTGGCTGGAGTGAGTTTGCTGGGTGCAGCTAGGTTAGTGTTTTAGTCCAACACAGTACTCTGCATACCTCGACAGAGGTGATGCCATTTAGAGCTCTTACAGTTGAGATGCATAGGTTATGGTGCTGCCTGCTTGGACGAGTGTGCTGGCGAAGGTGATACCTTTTGCTGTGATTGTGGATACATTTAGAGAAAAGATACAAAAGACCCAGAGCAAAAACAGAGTGAGGTATCATGCACGGAGGTTTCTGTCAATTTCTTCAGATGGTGTGGGAGAGATGCTGAAAGTAAAGAGATCAGTTAAAGTCGGAAAAGGTGAGGTGAGATTGGTGAAGTAATGGTGGTGAAAAGGGGACACAATGCTGTGTGTTTACTGGTAACTGTGTGTTGGTCTTTGTTTTACATGTTATCTTTGAATATTGGTGTAACAGTCCAGAAATCTTTTCTTTAAAATGTACTAAGCGCAAGTGGAGGAAGGTACTACAGTGGAGACTGCTTGTTTTAGCTCAATAAAGCTAGTACTAAACTTGGCCTGGATCTATTTATAGACTTATTAGTTTTACATTTATGTAATTTGAGGGAGCCATTTTTGACATAATGATGCTCTCCATGTGGTTTTAAAGATCTGTTAACACACGCACTCATGCCATCTGACCCAATCAGCATTTATATGTGAATGTGGGTTTATGTGTGGGAATCTCCGCTCAGATGGCAGAGATTTTGAAACTCCGCATCCCACTTGGAGAGCGGAGTTCACCCAAAAACTCGGCTAGCCCCGCCAGTGAAGCAGAGCTCACCCAGTGTGCACTTTAGCCCAGTTATGAGCTGCACAGCACAAGCACTTTATTCCTGCTAATTCCTGCTAATCTTTAATAATGTGCTTGTGTTCTTCCTGTAAACCTGGTAGAATTGACATATTCCTAGTTAGTACATTTCATTTACTTCTAAGTTCCTAGTTTATGGTACTGCGTGCACCCAGAGCCTGTACTGTAAATGCTGCTAGTGGGCAAAGTACCCACTGAATTAGCACTTTAAAATATGTACCCAGAACGGCCACAGCAGCCTGGGTATGCAGTTTTAAAATGGTACACCAACTTGGTACACCAAATCTTTTCTCAGGGCTAAACCTTAATTTTTATTACTTATACGTCACCCCAATGGTAGGCCCTAAATGACCAACAGGGCAGGCTTCATGGCATTTAATAAATAGGGCATGTGTATGTAATGATTTACATGGCCTGCCATTGAAAAGCTGTCACTGTGGCAATGCTGACATTCTCATAGGAAACATGCAGTTACATTATGACAACATATAGTGCTTAGTTTCAGTTTGAGAGATTCTAGAAAAATGGTACAAAGCCTAATTTTAACAGTGATTTCAAATCCAACCTAATGGTCAAGTCATATTTTATACTAACATTTTAGAAATCACACGTTTGCAAATATGTCATTTTCCTTCCCTTGGCAGATAGGGCTTTCTGTCAGTGTCACCTGACTGTTGGTGGCTCCCCTGTGGGGAGATGAGGATTGCTCCCAGACAGTGGAAAAAGGGCCTGGGTTTGGAAAGGTTCTTTTCCTTGAGTTGAATTGCCTGGAGGGCTGTGCCCAGCCTGTTGCTGAGCCTCAAAGGATGCCTACTCTGTGACTGACAGATATAGTTTAAGACATGCCTCCGTTTTGCTTTGCTAGCCAGCTTAGCTCCAAAACAAGTGCTTCCCTAGAACTGGTTTGGAGTGCCTACAAGGGAGTGTTTGACCATTTCTAGAGCCACATCTCTGAATGGTCACATTGAGCTCTGGCTGGGGGGGAGAAGGTTTCTGCCATGTTGCTTTTGGTGAAGGATGGGTACTATGGGATAGTTACAGTAAAAGACAGAGGAAGTGCTGCAAAAGTGGAAAGGGGTCACCCCTGGGAATCTTTACTTTATTGTTTAGAGAGTGGCCAAGATTTGCCCTACCCACAGGCTGGCACTGGGCATAGATGTTGCACCTCCAGTATCCTCCTCAGAGCACTTTTGGACTTGTGGATAATCAGAAGAAGAATGGCTCTGCTGTCTGAAGAACCTGAAGGAAGACAGAACCTGCTTGTTTTGAACTCAGGACCACGGAAATGATCTTGCCTCCTGCATGAGCTACAGTCACATGACGACCTACTAGAGGCCCTTCTCCCTGCAGCTGTCCAGCTGACTAGTACGAACTGCACCTGCCCTAGACCCAGCACCTGCCCTCTGTTGGAGTGAGTTCTTATCAACAAGTAGTGCCCCCATGTCCTGGACCCTTGGCTGGTGTTAGTGTATGTCTTTCCTGCCCACAGTGCAATTGTTGGAAATTAGGAACCTTTTGCTAACTTCCTGCCTAAAGAACTAATGGAGACTGGGATGGCCGCCAAAGTCGCAGATGTCAATGTTGAATTGCCAGTCAGCCTCAGCTTGCTGCCTTGCCCTACTGAAGGAGATGTTGCTTCCAGAAAGGTTTCAATGTCCAAACATAGAAGGCTTCATTGGTACCAGTGTTGAGCAGTAACCCAGCAAGGCCTTCCTGGGCACAGACTTTGGAGCTATCCCACCTTCGTTGACATTCACCCAAGACCGCTCTCTTCAGTAACCCATCATCAATGAGCCCCACTTATGAGCCTGCTTGCAACATATCATGCCCATGAAACATTGGCAACCACTTTTTCTTCATAAAAGTTTCTACATCCAAAGGTAAACTTTTCACTTGGCCAAACCTGGTCTTTTATCCGACCCTCATTCCATTGCAATCAGCCTTAAAATTTGACTTTGACCCAGTCTAATGCAACCAGGTAAACTGTGATTTTGGGCACTATTTTTAATTCAGTCAGTCAAAAAGGATTTGTAAAGCGCTGCTAATCACCATCGAAGGTACCCAGGAACTTGCAGGTCTCAGCTGCTCATTTGAATAGCCAGTTCCTGAAGACTCTACGGAATTCTGGAAGAGAGGTGATGGTTGAGAGATGAATAGGGAGGCTTTTCCAGGATTTTGCTGCTATGTGAGAGAAAACATGCCCTCCACTTCTGCTTCGGTAGATGCATGAGGAGTGCAGGCAAGTCATAGGGAGGCGGAACATAATCTTCTTGACAGTGGTGGAAATTCAGGCGGTGGTTAATGTAGGTGGGACCTTGGTTGTGTAGAGCTTTTTGTGCATGGGTCAGCAGCTTGAATACACACCTCTTCTTCACGGGAAGTCAGTGGAGTTGCCAGAGGTGTGGTGTGATGTGTGATCATAGGGGAAGGTCGGAGATGACTTTGACTGCAGTGTTCTGAATGGTCTTAAGTATTTTTGAGAGTTGTGAGGTGCTTCCATATGTAGAGGGCAATGCTGTAGTCTAGTCAGCTGGTGCTGAGGCCCTGTGCCACGGTGCATCTCATGTGCCGTGGTAGCAACTTTAAAATCCTATGTACCATGTTCAAAGTTAAGAAGCTGGCAGAAAAGATGGTGGTAATCTGTGATTCCATGGGGAGTCTGTTGTCAATGATGATTCTGAGGTTTGTGGCATGTTCGGAGGGAGTGGGTGTGGATCCTAGTTCTGAAATCCACCAGTAGTTGTTACATGTGTTGCTGCTCTTGCCAAGGATCAGAACTTGAGTCTTTTCTGTGTTTAGATGCAGGCAGTTTTCTTTCAACCATTTGGTGACCATTATCAGGCATTTGGGGAAGCTTTCTGTGTAGGAGAATATGTTGAGGCTGTGGAATCCAGCGACGTTAACAAGCTAGGTCATATATGCGCTAAAAAGCATGCGGCTGATCTTTGGGGAACCCCGCAGGTGATGTCTTTTGGTTCGGAGGTGAAAGGAGGTAGGTGAATCTATTGCTTTCTTCCAGTAAAGCAGGAGGTGATCCATCTGAGTGTGTTCCCTTGGATGCCCATATTGTGTAGTCTTTTGATCAGCGTGTGGTGGGATATAGTATTGAAGACTGCCAAGAGGTTGAGGAGGATCAGGGCTGCCACTTCTCCTCAGTCAAGGAGAGTACGGATGTCATCCATGGCTGCAATCAGGGTGAACATGGTGCTGTGATTGCTGTGGAAGCCCGATTGGGAAGTGTTGAGTAGCTGGTTCTGCTCCAGGTAGGTCATGAGTTGCTTGTTAATTTTTTTTCCAGTACCTTAGCTGGGAAAGGGAGCAGGGCAATTGGCTGGTAGTTTGAGTACAAAGGGGTCTGCAATGTTTTTTTGAGTTTTGGTTTAACTCTTGTGTGTTTCCAAGAAAAGGGGAAGGTTGCAGTGGTAATGGAGGTATTGAGTAGAGTGGTTAGTTACTGGCCGATCCTTTGGTTTCTGATTCAGATATACGATTTTAAAAATCCATAGCTTTGGTTCTACTTATTGGATCTTTCTTCATTTGATGTAATTTTATTTATTAAAATATTCTATTTTTCTAAATCGGTTTGGATTTTTCTTGTGTTTTTTTTCTTTATTGCATAAATATTTACACATTTCTGCGAAGTTAACCCTCACTGGACAGGTTCATTTAGTGACTATTTATTTAGTGTTTCATCCTGATGAAGATTGTGATTATTATTTCAGGTGCCCCCATCCCCGCCCCCCAACTAATACTCCAATTTTGTACAGGTACATTTCACTCCACAGACCATGTTGCGCTCGTTTGAACAATAGAATAATTGGGGCCAAAGGGAATCAGAAAAGGCGGAATTATTCTTGATCACCTACACTGGCCTCTACTATGTTGAGTTTCATAGAAAGTTCATAGTGTCAAGCATGGTTGGATGTGAGGTCCCATCCCTAATGTTTAGAAACTGGAGGAGACATAAAAGCAAAGCGTGGCAGAACGTCAAACTATGAAGAGATGGGAGAAAGAAGGTGACCGAAACTTTGAAAAATGGTCATGCAGAATATAATTCAGGTGGAAATAAAACACAAAACTCAGAAACACTCAATTTGTGAAGTGATCTGATGTGTAACAATGCTGCAATTTGCAAATGTCCTTAACGGCATTCTTTGTGTGATTTGTAACAAAATGTTAGTAAGAGGGCACTAAAGGGAATTTTGGATCTATGTTAATGATTATGACAAACTGTACAAAAATGACAACTTTTAACTTATCAGCAGAACATTGACACATCAAGCTTTTCTTTTAAAAGCAACCTAACAGCAAGTCTCGTTTATTGTCGTACATAATTGATAGGTAATTGAAAACAGTCAACCAAGATATATTACCTTTGTGAATTTATGGATCTTTTATCAATAGTCTTCTTGGCATGGTTGATTGACTTATTTCATTATTGTCGATACATCAAGACAGCAATCGTGTGATTGATCTTTGCTTGGAAGGGGCATGTTAAAGCGGTGACATCACCTTGACCACTCACCTTCAAATAACAAATGCAGGAAAACTATTTCTGTGTCTACGGGCAGTAGCGATATCACTTTTCACCCGTTTTTTGTGTGTATTATATTTGCACTGTCTATGTGTTATTCCATGGTTCACAGAAATACACTGTTTGCAGTATTGCATGCCATACGTTTTGGCATTCCTACATCTAAATGAAAACAAGTTGTAAAGGGTGGGAGTCATACTGCTGATGCCTGGATATGTGGTGGAAATATACTTTTCTGATCAAAGTAACAGAATATTCACTCCGTTTCCTGTATCATTTTTAATTTTGAAACTGTCATAATGTTGACTTTACATGTGGTGCAGCTTGATAACTTGGCCAGCGATTGCTGTCAGGTTCGACAGACAGATGAATTTGAGGAAATGCGGCTTCGTTGCCCCCCTGTTATTACTGTAAATCATTTTTCAACATTCAGTGTTACACACTGGAATTCTCTGCAAATAATATTTTCCCTCCAGAATGAGCCCTTTCTTTCTCTTGTGCTGTTTGTATAGAAGCCCATTTCCCTATAGTTCGGCCGTTTGTACATGTTAAATTCCAGACCTTAATAAATACAGCCAACCCCGATCAATATACATAAATCGTGTGCTTTTTCTTCAACGTACTTCCTTAAATCCACTAAGTAGTCTTTATCAATGCTAAAATTAGTAGAAGTATGCTGAGTTCTTGTGTAATATATTGTATTTGACCATTTGATCCTTAGGCATTTTGTTTGAATACATTTAACACACTAGATATATAGAAATCTAAAAACATATTTTGATTTATTTAATAATTACTACTGGCATGACGAGTCAGTGTTTCTGTTCAGTTGTTTGTCTATTTTAACTTTCAGTAATTGACCATCTCAATGTAATGGATGAAATTGCTTGAATCGCTATTAACAGCTTGTATTTGTTCTCGGTGGATTCTATTCCATCAATTTTAGCTCATCTCTGCTATTACAGAGAAGGAACAACAGTTTCCAATTCAGTCTTGGCCGCCATCTAAAGAGGGACTATGTTTGCCAAACTGCTCTGGTCTCTCCCTATTGTAAATGAAATCAAGCATCCGCGAATGTTTCAGGCTGATTGATCGTTATCGGTGATGTGCAATCTGAGACCCAGTGGCACAATGAACTTTGGACCCATGACCAGCCATACTTGTGCCACAAAGAGTGTCTTGCTTAGACTAGATATGCGTATTGTATGAAATATTCTAATTTAAAAGAATGTGAACCACTGGTTATTACCCTACATTATTTTGGTGCTCAGTAGAATGTGGCTTACAACAAATACCTTTCTTTTAAAATAATGCAAGTGTGCAGTTCATAATGTCTTATTCTCGTCCGTGTGTCATTCTCGGTAGCACGAATACACCCCAAAATGTCTGGTAGCTCATAGTGACATAGGGACACAAGGTACACTTTGGTGTGGAACCCCCAAAAGGCCAAAAATATATCTGGAATTGAACCTGTATAGCAGTCATATAGAATGCAGCATGGCAGCCAGGGCTTAACTGTATGTTTGGCTCACTATCAAGGCTGATGTACACATGGTTACTCCCTGCCTGTAATGGTAAGGTGAACAAATTTAAAATAGAATAGAGCGTGGCCCATAGTCAGAAAGATTACTTGATGTATTTCATTTACGACTTTTATTTTTCTCTTTCGGCAAAACGTGCAACTGTTTCCAACGATGATTAGCTTGTTGGATACAAATAAAAATATTATGTGACAAATCACATTTCAGTTGCTTTTATACACGATTAGTGGTCTTTCCAGAGAATGTCTTCTTCGTTACTTGTGGTTTTCATGTTAATATGGGTAGAGTGACTGCGAGGGACTCTTTCTCATCTAATTTGTGAACATCCCCAAATTGTTTACTTGACTCCTTTGCTTTTGACCTCCAGTGAGGTTTGAACGAGAGGGTGGGTCATCATTTTTGTCCTCCACTGCCTGACTGTCTTTCTTTTCAGTGCCACACGGAGCACAAAGACCTGAAACCCCACTGTACCTTTAACTCGGGTGAGCAAAGAGGATGTTTTGATTCACTCTAGATTGATAAATAGCATGAGGTTCCTCTTGCTGTGGGAGCAATGACCCTAAAATGGAAACACAATGTTGATTTGTTCCAAAATCTTTTCTTGTGCAGATTAACTTTTTGTGTTCCATAGAACACTTAAAAACGTTTGCACAACTCAACGTCCCAGCACTTAGCATACCTGTACATTTAGTCCTGTAATCTAAATGCAATGGAACTACAGGTTTAGGAGGTAAACATGATACATTTTCTTTATATTCTTCCGACTTACATTTTATTTTCAGGTCTACACATTATATATCTTCACTTTGGAGAAAGAGGGAGCCAGATGTAGTAGTGAGGACATAAATTTCACTTGTGGAATTAATGTGGCATTCATTTTGGTAATCTCCCTGGCTTAACAAAGAAGAGTTATCTGTCATGATCTTCATTAAAGGCTCGGACATACCTTTTCTTGGTAGTCAGACGAGTGAACCTAATACCCTGAATCCACAAGAGTTGCATTTTTTTCAGGAAACTAACTGTTAACAGTACACTCAAATTTATGGTACTTACATCTAAGGATCTAAACACTGAATTATAAACTACACTTCCCATGAAGCCACAGACCCACTGTGTTTTGAAAATTGTGGTGGAAGATACATAATGTACGTTCTCTATGGTCCAAACATTCTTGCAAGACATTCTACATTTATTTTGAAAGACTTGGATATTCTTTCTACCCATGTATGTATGAGAGAGCCTGAAGCTGAATATAGGTATGTATTTGAAGAATTGAAGTCTAATCTTTAAAATGAACTCGAGTTAGTTAAAAGTACTTCTCAGGAAATACCTTAATGGATTATCAATTCAATATTCCAATTTTCCCTTTTGAATTCTGAAGATAATTGAGAAATAGAAAGGATCTTCAAAATATTTAAACACCGTTCATATTTCATGATTTATATACTTTTATCTAAGGTAGTGGTATATGTTTAAAATAATGTATTATTAGTGTGAATACAATCTATTTATTCCTGACAAAGGTTACATCTTGAAGTAACTTGAATGTGTATGAGAAACCAGAAGGAATGTGTATTGAAAACATAAGCAGCTATGTTTAGTAGAGAGAGCTTGAGATTATTTCAAATACATGTCCACATCTCTCAAATAGAAATGGTTTTTCATTTCAATGAGTAACCTGAGTTTCACCAATATTCTATAGAGTAGGAGGAATATCACGTTTGATTAGGAGTGTTAATTACACATATTTGTAGATGCATAATAATGAAGTAGTTACCTTGTTATTAGATGTTCCACCTTGACCTGTGTAGAGGTCAGCATCCAGCAGGGTGAAGTGTCAGAGTAGTGGTATCAGGTGTCTCTATTTTCACTCCTCTCTCATTCCCCTTTCTCCTCGTCTCCTGCTAAATACCATCTTCCAATTGTGCATGGTTAGTTATAGATACAGCGGAATGTGGAACTGTTCAGTGTTCCCCCTGTACATGGGTGTAAGGTTGGTGAACTATGAATTCTCATAACACTCTGTACCAAATTCGAGATATAATAGTTAATTACAGCTGGAGATTAATACAGTAATATTTGAAAATACATTTTAATAATTATATTCAATCGCAGTCAATACAAGACAGTGGCCTCATGCCTAAAAGAAGAAACGGGTCATTGTGCCTTGCCACTTATGTTACAAGAGTCTGTGTCCCACTCACATGTTTATTAATTGGCAGCACCAATCAGACTTCTAGTGCATCCAGAGTGATTAACCTGAGCTCTAAGGGCATTGGCACTATTTGTTAATCTGTGACAATGTAATTTCCAGATGAGCAAAATAAAGTAGCTTTCAATATGTCATATTTAAGGAGAAATGCTGCAAATTGTACTGTTCCACTTGTAGGGGGGGGGGGAATGATCCATTTTTGAATATTTTTTCGATTTTTTTGTGAGCAAATGTCTGAAGTCTTTTGATAGAATGTCAAGCGTTTATTCCTTGGATAATGAGTTACTAAATTAAAAACAAGTAAGTTAAGATTTATTAATTTGTTACATAAAACAATTATGCTGGTTTTTTTTGTTAAATGATTTTTATTGACATTTTTCTTTTTAAACTCTTATCATGGACCTTGTGTAAGTTACAGGATGATTTGCATATCCGGAACAATATGGTTATATAATGCAGTAATATATGATAACTTGAACTATTACGACCTTGCATATGCATGAGGACAACCTTTTTGTCAGGGCTACTCTTTCCGTAACCAATAACTGCAGGGTCTGCCAGAATGCTATCTGTACACATAAGACAGTGACAGAGCGAACTGCGTTGCCATCCAGGACATCTTCTGATGTGTGATAAATCCTTATCCCCAGATGATAGAATGTGGATTTTTGCCATCATATCATCTACTTAAATTAAAGAGAGACAGAATGTGTACCATCTTTTAGAGAAATACCCTACTGTTGGCCCTGGGTGTGCAGTAGGTGTATCAGGGGCTCCAGTGCCAGATAAAATAGGAGAGGGAACAGATGGTAGCCCTTTTAGGTGCCCCTCTATATCTTGATAGGGTCAGATATGTGGGTACCCATTTTAACCCTGGCTGCAGAGTTAGTGTATACCATTTAATCAATCTGAGGAAGGGAGGCCCCAGACCATAATGTGTGAGGACCTTAAATAAGTAGGGCTATTCTAGGGAATCAAATACTTTATGTAAATGTAGAACTAGGCAACCCAAGAGTGGTTGTGTCTGAGGAGCATGTGTCATTACCCGGAAGAATCTGCATAGTTTCAGAGATGTGTGTCTGGCTGGTACCAAACCGTTTTGGTTGAGGTGTACCAGTTTTGGAACCTATGGGGCCAGTCATTCGACCAGAATCTTTGCCAAGATTTGTAAGTCAGTACCTATCAAGGCTAGTGGCCTATAGGAGTCAATCTCCAACTTGTCTCTCTCTGGTTTGGGCAGAGATATGAGTAAGGAATCATTCAATGTGTCCGACAATGTTGCCACTAAGAGAACTGCATCATACAGTATTTTCAAATGAGGTGCCACCAGCGGAGCATAGGCCTTGAAAAATTTGGACAGCAGCCTGTGAGGATAGTGAACATTGCGAGTGTGCGGTTCACACTGCTGGCTACAGCATTGCCGTTGGCTCCATTACAAGCCGGAGACAATACTATAGCCTGTTTCCTGCTAGGCCAGTGGGTGGAAACTCGGGTTTCCGCTGGCCGACCTAGCCAGAAACTCATAATGAGTGACTTTTGCAGGGTGGTGAATGGGTAGGCTGTGGCCACCCTGTCGGGAGTTTTGCGGACAGGCTTTCCCATCCGCCAATCTCAAAATAACCCCCTTTTTCTTGACAGAATTTAACCTGAAAATAATTATGACAAATTAGTTACCTTCCATTAATTTTTTAGGAGAATGGCAGATAAAAGATCCTCATTAATCTTGTCATCTGAAACTTCAAAATGGAAAACTGCTTCCACATTAGAAAATGTGGAAACATTCTTGACAAAAGTACATACATAAATATAGATAAGGAAGCTTGTGCAACAGGACGGAGGAGATGGGAAAGAGATGGATGGGTTACTGTAGCAAGATAATGCTATGTAATTTCCATTATTTCAGCTTTGACAACAGACTTTGAACTAGCTTCATGATTCTGGGACCGCTGAGAATACTGAAATAACTGTAACATCAACTGCAGTCAAGAGGTATTCTTACTGTACCACATTATTTGCAGATGAGAAACAATATGCTTAAACATGTTCTATTTCTGGTCAGATAAAAAGTTCCATTATAAAGCCCTGGGGTCTCTAGACCTTGGCATTCAGCGTCAATGGAGCTTTGAATAGAATTACCCCAAATTTGGACTGTATTTTGGAGGATGTAGTTCATTTAATTAAAATGGGTTATCGTATTTTATTACCAGGATTACCCACTTCCAAAGAGGTAAAACAATTCCTTGTATACCACATCATTAGACTACATGGTATACCACAAATCTAATATGATGACAGGTAGTCTCAAGTCAACTCAATCGTTTTCTTTGCTTTATATAACAAATTTGATGTGGAGCTCCATCTATCTACTTGTTTTCACCCACAGGCAGATGGACAGACTGAGAGACCAAATCAATGTGTTAACCGATATCTAATATGTCAAGTCTTAAAATAATAAGAGGATTGGAGTAAGGCATTGCCATTAGAATAGGTAATATACAACAATAGAGAGCATTTGGCTTTTAAAATATTACTTTTTCTTTGTTTGTATGGAAAGCAACCCAGAATATTACATTTCGATCTGTCCTCTGCATGCATTAGTCCCTATGGTACAAGAACATTTAATTGAACTAAAGAGGATTCAAATACCAAGACAGGAAACTTCAGAAAAAGTAAATGCTAGATATAAAGTATGTGATGATCAAAAGAACCTCTGCACCTAAATATACAGTTGTTGAAAACGTTTTTGGCACTTGGAATTTACATTTGAAAATACATTCAAAGTTGCAGACAAAATGGGCTGGTTCATTTCCTGTATAGCAGAATAGTAATCTAGCATTTACACAGGTAAAATTAATTTCATTAAAATTCATACTGTATTTCATGTATCATTGTTGAAATCATGTTTTGTAGAAACACATTGTGCTCCAAACCCTGCTCTGGTTCAACTGAATGCTCAAGAAATGTGAAGTACATAAGATTGTGGATGCAGGAGTTGGTATAAGACAATTGCAAGGTATCTGATAGATTGAAAGGGCTTAAGCACTAAGGTCTTGTGAACCGGCTGCCAATCCAGTGTTCATGGCCAACAATAGTAATGGGAATTCTACGCCAAGAATCCAGACAAATCTGGAGCACCACTGCCATGACGTTGGTCATTGGGGGGTGAGAGTGGAATGATGTAATTTTCTGTATTAAGTACTTGCACTTACCTTTTCACACTCATTGGACAAGCAGGTGTAATACTCTGAATTCACAAGTGTTTTACTTATTCCAGGGTAGGAAAGGTTGTGCTGGTGCTGCTTGGTGAATGGCTGTGTGTCTCTGGTGAAAGTATTTCACATAGGTGTCTGAACTTGGACTCAGAAACTATATTATTCAGGAGGGCACAGTGCTGTTACTATATTTTGGAACTATTAGTGGCGGTATTAAAGATCTTGAGTAGAGGTTCTGTATGGCCCAGTTTGATCTTGCTGAACAATCAGGATACCTTGTTGATGAAGCTAGAACCTAGATTGTTTTGGAAGCCATGGGGATTGTTTTTGCCTTTGAAAGCATGAGAGAGAGTTTGAAGCTAAATACAGTGATATGTTCAAGAAATTAAGTTATAAATCTTGAGAAACAGAAGGGATACCCAACATATTTATAGACTGATGATACTTTGTGATGTATATGATTATGCTGAAGGTAGTGGAGTTTGCTTGACAGAATGATTCTATTCTATCAGGGTGGGGACCCACCATGAAAAGGCTGGCATAGAACAAGGTTGTAATCAGCAGGGCGGCGCTGAGTTCAGCACCCACCTGTCTGATTACAACCAGGACTGCCGTCAGCCCATCAGGATCTTTGAACCTGCCAGGGACGACTGTCTTTAGGCGGGACCGCCCACCAAACATATAATGTGGTGGTCGGATTGCCACTGCCGCAGCAGTCTGACCACCACCATGAGGCTGGTGGACTTGTGACATCCAACCTCATAATGAGGCCCTTAGTCTTGCAGTTGGTGATCAGTGTTCAGTATTTCTGAAACCAGTTAATAATTTCATATTTTGAGGTAAGCAAAGACTTGATAAATAAACTTCCTTTAAATGGGGAAAAAAAGGAAAGAAAATTCACCATCAAACATTTGATCAATCCAGTTATTACCACATGAATGCTGTTTGTATCAGTACATTGTTCTGCTGTTGCTATTCATTTGAATTTGTATAGCAAAGTTCATACCCTCAAATGGGTGACATGGCACTGAAGAAGTGAGAAGACTGTCGCTGAATGAAGGAGAGTGCTAGATGTCTTTGTTAAAAAAAAAAAAGTCTGTTTTCCATTGTGTTTTAAAGGTAAGAATCCAAAGGGAGAATGGCAGACGATGCTGATAGGTAGCTGCTATAGAAGCGAAGGAACTGCTCCCTGACCTTTTGAAATAGATCCAAGGAATAGTAGCTAGGTTGTTGTCAGAAGATTGAAGGTGGTGTGATCGCAGGTGAAAAAAAAAGCTGCATGTTGAGGTAAAACAGGGCTTTGTGAGCAAAGCATCAAGTGTTAAACACAATGCCCATTGTACAATTGAAGCCAATGACATTTTGGATATGAGTGGACATAGAGGATTAAGTTGGAATGTTACGTAGGATTAGGTAAATTGGAATGCCAGTATTGAGGGCATTTCCACAATCTGCGCAAGAATTAATGAGAAGCTAATCTACAGTTTTTCAGCTGTGTAAGTGGAGCGTGGGAAGAATTTTTGCATAATTCTAAGAATGACAAAGTAAGAATAAGAGGCCCACCTTACTTTCAAGGTTGGGCCTTCGGATAGACTAATGTCCAGGTTCTTCACAGATTTGGCTGTCATGAAAGCTACCAGACATCTAACCAGCACGCTGGTGATTTACCAAACAGGGCAGATTTTTCACTGTAGAGTTTAAAACCATTCATGTGCATCCAGCTGGCAATAGAATGCATGCAGGATTGGAATTTAGCTTAGATTTCTGATGCATTGCTGGAAATAGAAACAGTGATCTATATGTCATCTGCATATATGCCAATTTCAAAGCAAAAGCATCTGATTATCCCTGATGGAGGCCATGTTGATGTTGAAAAGTGTTGGATTCAGTAATGACACCTGTGAGACACTGCACAGTATCTTGGTAGCCAGTGAGTCATAGTGAGAGCACAGCCATTTGATTTCTGTCAACAAGGAAGGACCAAAATCAAATGAAGGTTCTCAAGAAACTGCCAGACTCATGCATGCATTTTAGTAGAATGGCGTGCGAAATTGTGTCAGACATCACTGAGAGATCCTGAAGCATCCGGGCCATGGAAGCACACTGGTCTAGAATGAGGCGCATATCATCAGTGGTGATTAAGATGGTTGTTTGATTAATGTGCATGACAGAAACCTAACTGAGAGGGGATCTAGCAAAGCATTAGATTCTGTAAATGAACTAAATTGCAGGTTAATAATTTTTTCCAACAACTTTACCGGATAGGTCAAAAGTGATGTTTGATAATACCATTGAGTTTCTCTTTGTTTCTTTAGAGGTGATAAACATGGGCATGTTTCTATGCCATGGGTACACAGCAGAATCAGTGATAGATTACAGAGGACACTAATAGAAGGGCCAACAAGACTGTAGCCCAAGGAAAAGCTGTGTTGTGGACAAGGACCAGAGAACCTAAATTAATGATTGGAATAGTGCTAAGACATGATCAGAGTCCAATAATGCAAAATTCATTAAATACACTCTGTTGGTGGCCATAGATTCGGCACTGAGAAAAGGGAAATAGTCTGCCAAAGGTTGAGATGCAAAATTGGTATGAATCAATTTGATTTTGTCTGAGAAGACGTCAGAAAGGGCAAAGCAGAGCAGAGGGTAGGTTTAGTAACCAGACTGCCAGCTGAGGGCTACTTGTGGATTTTGCATTATAGAGAAAATTACTTGAGAGGTTTTGGAGCCATTTTTACTGCAGCATACAAAATAAACTTGGTGGGTTTAGTGTATGTTCCTTTGGTAATTCCTGAGCGCATCCTTGTAGGTTATTCTGTTGGCGTGACTGAGGATAACACCCTCAGATAAGCTCTAAGCTCCTATTGTGGCTTTTAAGGGCCATGAGTTCGTCAGTGTACGAATCGGCTGAAGATGACATGTGTGAAATGGACTATGATTTAACAGGAGGAATAGAGTTGAATGTTTGTGAGAATCAACTGTAAAAATGAGTGGCCACAGACAGTAGCTCTACTTCATTTAGCCCATGGAAGGAGAATAAAGTTGCCCCAAGTCTGTCTTAGGATATCTTGCTCCAGGGCTTTTCTCTAATGTGTTATTGAAGGTGGTAAGTTTGGGTTGACCCAATCCATTAATTTCCATGCAAGTATTCCCAAGAGGTGGTATAGTTTGAGCAACCTCCCAGATCAGCCTGGAACAGTATAAGAGGGGTATAGGGGTAAGGGAAGGTGAGAGGCGAATACACCATGTAAGCAGGCAAATGGCACTGCAGAATCCTTCAGCAGAGTTGGAGCATACAGTGTTTGAGTGGGCAATTCCTGGTTCAGAGGGGAAAACCAGGCACTTCGGAATTTATGGCAATAATGGGCCCCACAGGCACTAGGAAATACCATGAGACTCTGAAACACCAGTTAGGAAGATTGTCAGCAAAGCCAGCTGCAGAGATTCAATAATCAGCCCAATGTTCTTGTGGAGCAGAACCCAAACTGGGAACAGGCAGTAAGACAATAAAGAAAGAGGGGATATATGAACCATATCTAAACGGGGTGGTTGCTTGTTTAGAGGATTGTGTGAGTGATGCACCTACGCTTGCAGGCAGGAAGATCCCCTGATTCTCTTTGCTGACAAAATGTTTCTAATTTCAGAAACTCTGAGTGGGCTCCAAACATTGGTCAACAGATTTGGGACATTTTGTCAGGAAAGAGGGCTGGTGATTAATCATGCCAAAACAGAATTTATGGCCACCAGCTCGCATAGGTCCTTCACTGGCTCTATTATTTTAGAGGGTGTCCCATTAGAAAAAGTATCAGATTTTAACTATCTAGGAATTATCCTATCCAAGAATGTGGCTTGGTCTGGCCTGCCCAGGTCAAATAAGTCCCCTAAACTTGTCACCCTCATGCTGCTGCCATCCTCAGGTTGTACAACTCTTCCAAGGTAAAGCATGTCTTATCTGTCTTAAAGGTTTGTAGAGCAAAGGCTGAGACTAGTGCACTTTCTGGGGCTGAACTATGGAGTGGGCTACACTCTAAGGAGCTGAGCATAGCAGAAAAGCAAATCTCCCTAAGAGTACTCATTTAGTCCCATTGCTGAGTGATCTGGGTCTTAAAACGATAGCTTCTAAAGCCCATATATGGCCCCAGATTGTAGCATACCCCTGCATTATTGGAATACTAGATTGCTTTTAAGGATGTAGTGGACCATGAGAAATCCTGATCTATTAAATGGTTAAGCTATGTGAAAAATACTTTGGTGGCTATAGGCTTGGGCAATTGGTGGGCAAATAGAGCTCCATCTCTCACTAGGGATGTATTGAAGGACTCCTTTCGGAAATGGAAGTGGGCGATAGACATGCTGATTTTGAACCTTTCTTTGACTATTTGTCTGATTCGGGAGCCAGGAGTTTACGTCTCAAATTGCGTAATGGTACATTGACCCTTTTATCGTTTACTGCTAAATGGCAATCTAACACCAGGGCAAGTGCTACTTGCCCTGTATGTTTGCAGTCAAATGAGTCCTTAGTGCATTTTTTCTTTTATTGCCCACGTTATAACCACCCAAGGAAAAAGTGCTTATCCCCTTATGTATGCAGCTGGGATGTAGGCAGTATCGCCCAGTCCTGAGACAACTGTGCACTCAAACCAAGGATGTTGTTGTTTGTGTGGTGGCCAAATATTTGCAATGGAGTTGGGTCATTAGGGCCAAATCGATGAACTAATTTCTGATGGTTTTATCTGGAAACTCCATATTAATTCCTATATGCCATCTTTCTTTTGCCTGTTTTGCAGGTTTACCATTTTGTATAGATTTTTTTTATTGTTACAAAAATTTGATACGTTTTATTTGTCTGTGATTGATTAATTGTATTCTTGTGGTGAGTTTTATGTACTTTTATGGCCCTTTGCGACTGAATTAAGTATTTTTTAATGGAACCTTGGTAGCAATGAAACAACAAATGTGGAGGACACCAAGTGGTGATGAACTGAGCGAGAGTGAAGCCATAAACTGAAAAAGTATTTGTTGCCATCTTGCTAATTCACAGCCTTTTTTTTTTTTTTAGTAACCTTGTGCTACAGCCACGTCCTTCAGCTACTCAGCAACCCCTCATCCACCGCCTGCTTTTCGTTGCCATGGAAGGGGTGTACAACTGTGCCAGCCCTTTGCCAACCACAATCCTGTGTAAGCGCCCCAACCTGTGAGAGGACATGGGTGCGGTGTCTTCAGACCTAGAGGGTCTGAAAGTAAGAAGTTGCCCGCCACTCATCCTCGGCAGCTGCAGCCTCGAAGCCCTCCTGCTTTGGTTCTGCAGGACCATGCTCGCCCAGTTGGAGGGAGAAATCAACATCATCTCCTCCACTGGCAGTCCATTACATTGGACGCTTGAGTACTGCAAATAATTTGGAAGGCTATGCTCTGCCTTTCCAATCCTTTCCTCCCCCAATACCACTAACATTCATACGGCTGGAAGAGGATCACTTGCCTCTGCTCCGAGAAGGTTAAGGTTCTCATGGGCAAGGAAGCCATAGAAAGGCTTCTTACGTCAGAAGTAGGCAGTGGTTGTAATTCCACCTACTTTCTGATACAAAAAAAGAACAAGGGTCCTCATCCTATTCTAGACTTACAGACCGTAAACCTCTTCTTCAAGAAGAAGACTTTCAAGATGCTCACATTGGCTCAGGTCTTGTCTGCCCTAGATCTAGAAGACTGGTTGGTAGCGTTGGACTTAATGGATGCATATTTTCATATTCCCATCCTGACTTCACACAGGCATTACCTGTGGTTTAAGGTAGGCCACGAGCACCTTCAGATCACCGTGCTGCCATTTCGCCTTACCAGTGCCCCTCAGGTATTCACCAAGGTGATGGTCACAGCTCATCTTTGCCGTCCAACCTCCAGACTACAGCAAACCTTCTGCATTCACTGGGGTTCACTATAAAGGTGACGAAGTCACACCTGACTCCCTCTCAGATGCTGTCTTTCATAGGAGCTGTTCTAGATACAGTGCAGTTTCAGGCGTATCCTCCCGAGCAGCGAGTCATGATATTCAGGCTTTGATGCCGATGTTTCGGCCTCTATCCTGGGTTTCGGTGAGACTGCCTTTGAGGCTGCTGGGCATCATGGCCTCCTGCATCCTGCTGGTAAATCATGACGATGGCATATGCGGGCTCTGCGGTGACACCTGAAGTTCGAGTGGGTGCAGCATCAGGAAAATGTCTACGACCTGGTCGAGGTCTCAGAGGGAGCTGCTAAAGGCCTGAGTAGTGGATTTTGAACCACAATTGGGTCAGAGGCAGAATCCTCTTCCTTCCCCAACCAGATCTTACAATAGTGACAGATGTGTCACTTCTGGGATGGGGCAGTGATCTGTAAGAGGTGGAGACAGATGCCTCTGATCTCTGGTAGAATCCAGGCTCCACATCAGCCTGTTTAAGCTCTGGGAAATCTGACTAGTTTTGAAAGCATTTCTTTACTCTGTCAAAGGGAAGTTAGTGCAGGTGTTCACTGACAACAGCACTGCCATGTGGTACTGCAACAAGTAGGGCGGAGTGGGGTCAAGAGGCCCTGCATCTCTGGACATGGCTCAAGCAACAGGGCATAACCTTGGTGGTTCAACACCTGGCAGATTCTATGAATGCCAGGGTGGACAAACTGAGCTGGTGATGCCTAGCGGATCACAAGTGGTGTATCCACTTGGAGGTAGCTCAAGGGCTTTTTCAGGAGTAGGAAGAGCCTTAGTTAGATTTGTTCACCTCTAAAAAGAATGTGCAATAACAGCAGCATTGCATTGGAGTTTCCAAGGTGGCAATTGCTCAACAGCACTTTTCGTTGGGAGTAAAGCTCAGGCCTTCTTCTCTCTCTGATGTTCTTTTTATTCCATCTCTTGACCAGCAGGGCTCTGCTCTGGGCACTCTTAAGGGCCATCTGTATGCTTTATCAGCTTTTCTGCGGCTGCCTGACCAGCCCTCTTTAAGTCCTCTATTGTAAATAGGTTTCTAAAAGAGCTTGTACATATGTTTCCCCTCTTCACCCCTTAGTATACCTCAGTGGGACCTGAACCTAGTTCTCAGAGAGCCCCAAGACCCCCACAGCCCCAGCTGACTCTGCATCCAGTGGGAGCCGGCATTGCTCCCGTCCACAGGGAACAGCTAAAAATGCTGCTCCCTGCATGCAAAAGCAATCTTTTCATCTGCTTCCCTGACTGCTTCACTGCAGACAGAGAAACAGATGGATAGTCAGTTCCCAAGCCCTTGCCTGTTGGGAGCAGGCTTGTTGGTTGCTCCCACTTTGTGGTAGATTTAAAATTGCTCCCACCAAACGAAAGCAAACACACGTTTCCCTGCCCACACTCGGGCATAGCACAGGAGCTGACCCTGGGAGAGGGGGGTCTCCAGGGCCGTTAATGGCTCAGAGAGAGGGACCACATTGCCTCCCTTCCCTTTGTAGATGTGGTCAGGCCCCGGGGATGGAGTTCCTTGGGACGAAATCGCCCCAGGGAGAGGGCGGTGTGGCCCCCTTTCCCTTTGCATATCTGGTTAGGTCCTGGGGGGCGGAGGCCCTGGGGCTGAAATTGACCCAGGAAGGGGGGCTGCGTGCTCCCCTCCCCCTTAAAAATGCAGCCAGGCCCCAGGGGATAGGATCTCTGAGTCCAAAATCGGCCTGGGGAAGGGTGCCTCCCTCCAAAATTGCATTATAATGTCCCTCTGGAACCTGCCCCTTGGTGTCTTTTAATAAAATACAAGCTCAGGAGATGTTGCATTTTATAAAAACTAAAATATATTGGCCACAGCTTTGTAGATCCTCCATGAATTTGTGGCAAAAATTTTTTAAAAAAATGTTTTTGACACGTGGCGTGGAGTTTCATACCTTGACCCCCTAAGCCTTGTGGTGGAGTTCCATATGAAACCTACCCTGTGCCCTTGTGTCTTTTTTCTTTTTTTTTCCCCGAGTCCTAAGATGGCTGCTATCACTTCCTTGTTAAGGTGGGAGTAGCCTATGAATTCTTGGGTTGAGATCTGTCAGAAACAGAGCCTCCATATCCCTACATATATATATTTATTTTATCATTAATTGGTTCAAAACTCCTAAATATGATTTACACCAAAAGACAAAAAACACTCTTTGTGAACCTAGATCTAGCTTTCTGCCAAACTTGATGTAAATCCATCCAGTGGTTTAGGCTGTAGCTGTGTCTAAAATTCCAATGGGAAATGAATGAGGAAATTGCATTTTGCCCCCCCCCCCCTCTTTTTTCTTGGCTCCCCTCTTGATGGATCACCCTGAAACTTTCCATGCGCAAACTAGGTAAAAAAAAAGAAAACTTTTTGGGAACATTTTGTGGAGATTCACCAAACGGCGTCAAAGTTATTATCAACACAAAAATGCATTTCCTATGTAAACACGATTATAACTATATATATTTATTTATATATATATATGTATGTATATATATATATATATATATATATATATATATATACACACACACACACACACATACATAAAAGCACCAGTGGGAGTGTGTCACAATTTGCATCCTACCTCATGAGTAGTAATGTGGTAGGTTGGATTGTGAATGGGATTTTTGTGAACTGACCTATTAGCACATTGGTTGGTTCAAAAACTTCTATTCCATTCTTTAAAAGTTGGGTGCAGTTTTCAACCTCTTTTTCAAATGGAGTTTTCATGCATCTGGTCCACCATTTTTTATGTTTGCCATGGGTAATGTTAGTGCTTTTTCTGTTGTCTGATTCTCAGCTGCTAGGAGGAGGTAGGTGGTGTTATTACTCTTTAGCAGCCCAGGCAGCATGCAGTGATAAGCTTAATAAAGTAAATGTGTTGTAAAATGGGTACTCTGGGATGATTGTTCAGTAGTAGACAACAGTCTAGTGGTGCTACTTCACTGGCAGACACTGGAATATTAACTTCCAAAGGCTTGTTGGCTTGTCTTCCTTTCTTTGCTGGCTCAGGCTGACAGATACACTGCCACCTCCTTGCTAAGTAGGCTGCTTACCAGTTTGAAGAGTCAGGCCAAAGAGAGAACTCTGTGAGTGCTGTGAAGCAGGGTCAGTCATGGTACTGTCTGGAACTTGGCATTTGCTGCCAGGCTCAACTGCCTCATGAAGTCTGTGAGTACCTGAGAAGCAAGTTGCCTGTTATGGAGTGCTAATGGCGGGCCTGGGCAATACCAACAGTGACTTTCAGTTGCTGGTAAATCAGAGGTTCCAACTGACTACATAAAACTCGTTCTTACTTTGTGGGAAATTTGCCTCAGTCTGACCTGGCAGTGCCATTTGTCATCTCATCCCACTGGCCATACTCATATGGCAGAGACCCTTCTTATTACTAACGTATACGCTCCACTCTTCCCTGGTTCTTTCCTCACAACCATATGGTGCCTCTGTGATAGCTAAACTCCATCTCGCTGGAGAGGATGGGTCAATGTAGAAACAGTTTACATGGAGGAACTAAGACTACAAGGTTGCTATCTGATTAGAGGTCAGTCTAAATGCCCCGAATGCTGTCATAACCAAGACACAGTGACTGGTTTGCCTCTGCCCAGCCATGACGTGTCACTGCCATGTTTTGAATGAGTTTGTGCACTAACACGATGCAAGGAGAGAGGAATAGATGTAACAAAATCAGTTTTGTTTGCTCAGCTAGGACTGAATGTCATCCTTCAATTCTTATGCTGATGAGGCAAAGTAATAAAAAGAGTGAGTGAAACCCAAGAAGTCCGGCACTTGGCAAGGCTGTTTTGCATCGGCTGGTTTGTTTCTCCTACAGCACTAGATACCTGCCACGTTTTCAATATGATAATGGGATAATGGGTGATATTTTCATATTTTCTTCGTGTCCATGTGTGGTGTTACAACTGCTCACATTCATTTGACACTGTGAGGGACACTTTATATTACAGGTGTGAAGATGATTAACACAGGGGCACACCTAAACTTGTGTGTTTTAAAGAGGAGAAAAAAGCTCCTCCACAACAGCAGGACATATATAGGCAGTCTGTCTTGACTGCAAGCAGGCTTCTCCTGCCGCTAGGCCACCACGCAATTTTGTTTCCTTACAGTCAGAAGTCTCACACTAAGAGGCAGAACTTCCAGGCTCCAGGAATACCCTATGAACTGCAAATGGCTAACAACAGACCTGTTTTGCTGCCCTTCGATCTTCCATGCAGCACAAGTTAGATTAATGAATTTTCAACTTTCATCACTTTTTCGGTGCGACAACGGTGGTGGTGCTGATGCCGGCCCTTGTTTATTTAATAACACGAGTGCCGCATGCATCTGCACTGATAAAAAGTCTCACCTAACTTAGGCTTGGCATGACCTAACTCTCATTGGCCTGCTATCTGTTTAATTCCTCCCTGTAGGAGTTGCTGGACTGCTCCCACCTTTGGCACGTGTCCCCATGTGGCGCATGTGGGAGCTTAAAGGAGAGAGTGGTGATTTTGTGGGGAGAAAGTACTCTTTTAGCCTGAAGGGAGGAGAACAAAGCAGGACACCCCTCTTTTGAGTAGCATAGCTCATCACCGACTGTCACCACCTTAGATAGTTACCGTGTCTTACACCAACACAAGCAGTCTGTTCCAGCTTCATATGAAACGTAAGAGTACTTTAAGTGCCTATCCACTCTGGCTGGGATACTTGTAGCCTATAAAACAGGTGATCTGACCGGCAGCAATGGTTTAACTGGGTCACCAGATGCACTTCAGTGCACACTTTGACAGGTGCACTCTTCATTTGAGATCCTCTGCGTGGTTGACAGCAGAAGTGTGGCAAGCTGGTAGATATTGGCCATCAGTGATTATGCACCCCCTCATCTAATAATACTACGGCCGCCCTTCCTCTATTCACCCTCCACCTATGCATCAACTGCACCTTCTTTCTCTCCTTCTATCAACATTCCTGCATCTTTCTCGTCAATCCCCATTCTCTTTCATGGCAGGTCTACGATCATGTCTGACCTCCTTTGGATTTCTTTCCCCTGCCATCCTTGCATCGTTTTCTGCATTTCTCTCCATCATTGTCTCCTTCCTACCTTTTAGTCTGCCTTGTCCCCTGCCCCTCTTCCATCTATCGGACCCTCTTTTAGGATACAATAACTTTATGTCCAGCCCGGTGCCTTTTTAAGATATTACTTTTAATTAAACAGCAAAGTTAAATACTAAACAACCCAATCTGTGAAACTCGATCATGACCCTGATAACACTCCCCCTTTGGACGCCAACCCCACTCCCTCTTTATTATGTGTTCTTTCCCACTCAGGCAACCCCATCATTATATTTCCCCAGTAGACCTCGGCAAGAGTCATGAATTGGGGTGAAGAGCACATTACATTGCCCACAGTTTCAAATGTGCAGTCAGTCACGTGTTTCTTACCCCAGTGTTGTTGTCCTCACCAACATCTCAGTTCTGCGTGTCATTGTCAGTATCAAATAATGTCCCCCGGCAGCAGCCAGGTAGGCACACAAATTGTGGAAATTTGTGCAGCCTTTTAGGAGCACCTTTCGATGGTACCTGTGGAGCTAGACCCCTTAAAGCACAGTCATGTGCATCATACAGTGGTCGCCAAGAGGCGCAGCTGCCACCACTGTCCTCAGAGGTGGCCAAGTTGGTGCCAGAAACACAGTTGCGGCTGGTCCTTATGGAGGTTGGTTGGGGCTCCACTCTTTGTTTTTGAACATTTTTTTATTACACTGATACTGAATAATATATTATTGTAAATAGATTTTATTATTCATTATTAGTGTAATAAAAAAAAAAGAGTTCTTGTTAGGATATAGTAGAGTGTGCCAGGTTGGTGTCCACAAGGAGCAGTGCAGAGAGCTGGTTTCCTGTCACTCGGTTATAGTCATCTAAATCATGCTTCCATAAGCAGGGTACTAGAAGCGAACAAGTCCACAGGGGCATTTGCTTCCATAGACAAAGAATAACAGAATCCCGCTACCCAAAGGCATATATACACGGGTCTCCAGTTCTAAAGGTACAAAATAGAGAACATGTTGTATGTTAACTACATTTACTCTGCTAATATCTGATTCAAAGCGCCACACTGCTCACACATGCTGAAACAGATGCTAACCACCACAGGCTTAGTTACAGTTGAATTAAATTGGAATAATTTTGGGGGCAGTACGTTTTGGGACAAAATATTAATGCATACCAATTTGTCGTCTGCTGTTGACATTTAATTTAATGCATTATTATAATTTACAGCATTAGCATCAAATATCTCGTATCAGGGGAGGAGCTGCATGCGCGTGCTTCTCAAATGTAGGATTTATTCTTGTGCTGGTGTTTTTAATTTGCCAGTGTTTCAGTGGACCATAAAAAACATTGTTATAACGTTATGACAGGTAATAGAAGTCGTTTAAATAATTTGCAAAGTAAAATGTAAATACACGTTCACCTCCAGTAGCAGGACGCAAGTTGATGAAGTGTAAAATTGTGCCTACAAAAGATGATAAGCAGAGAGAAGCCCCAGAGGCCTCGTGTGGAAAAGATATACACTTATTGTCATTATCGACGTTCCGCCATTTTCAATTAGGGTTTGGGCTGAGGAAGGGAATGTTTGGATACGTGTTCTCCAGGTAAACAGCGGGCCGTGCTTCTGCATGTGTGTCCTCAAGCAAACAACGGATTTGTTGCATAAACATTGCTCCAATGGAGGCGCCTGGTGCAACCCCCAGGGTGCTTTTACACAGGCATACGTGCGCGTGTTCATTCATGCATACATATATATGTTTGTGAGCAGCAGTAAGGAGACTAATCTTGAACATTGCTTTATCGTAGTTATATTTTTCGGAAAATGTGACATTATTCTTCTTGTTTTAGAGGCAGAGAGGCGGTTTCCTAGTGGCGCTGGAATTACCTTGCAGTAGCTTTGCTTCAGAAATAACAAGAGACCCCACCGTGCATTTAGTTCCTGGTGTTAAAGTACTGACCCAGTTTGAGTGAATGAAATCGGAATACAGGGTAGCCTCTGATATATTTGCGTGCACACCCAGTGTTTATCTTTACGGCCTCTTTTCCTGGTGCTAATATTAGGCACGATTACATTCAGACCAATCTCGCGAGTGCACAAGTGTTTTAGCATGTACAATGTCATACCTGGCACAACAGCGCTATTCATCATTACACACCAACGCGTAACAAAGACCGCTGTATCTTGAAATACGTCTGTAACAAACCATGCTTGGGAACTGGTTATTTAAATACAACGAGGACCCCTTCTGTTAGGTCATCTCATCGGTGCTCTGTAGTAACGATTGCTGGTATCACCTGCACACTACTAACGTGTTATTGCTTGTTACAATCACTTGTATATTGTCAATCTCCAGGTCTTTTCTTTCTGTCAGTTGCCACTGGTCCATAGCCATGGCAGATACGGTTGTTTGCCTCCGTTTTCAAGGGCCTTGATGAGCAATGCACTCGCACCGAATCACTTAGTTGCTGTCATACTATACATGAGTTTGCAGGGTTAGTAGGAATAAGAGTCCAAGCTCGGGAACACATTCTCAGAGTGAATAAGGGCCATCAAAGTCACCTTGAACTCAGAATGGCAACAAATACCTGAATGCCTTCACAAACTCCATACAGCTGACTCTATTATAACACCAACTCATGGTGGCTTTCATATGCTACCTGTAGAGCTATCCCTCCCTCTTTGTTTGCATTACGCTTGAGGCGCAAACTACTGATACATGGAACCGCACCAGGTTTGAAGAATACTCTCCGAGCCTCATGCACAGCACCAAAACTCAATGCTAATTGCTGACCTTGCAAAAAACACACCTTTCCGAATTCATGTGCAGCACGGTTTGGTACATTTGGGTCCTCTGCAAGAGATAGGAAAGAACTTTAGAAATAATACTATGCAGTCAAATCTTACCCCAGAAAATGGTGAGTTTGGACATCAGATACTAAGTAACACAAGTAATTACATCCAGTAAACTATGCAATAAGAATGTTGCCTTTAGAAAGCCATATGTGTGGTATTTACATGGAGTGACGTATGTGCAGTTATAAATATGAACACTGCAATAAATCGGATGGTCCTGGTACTGACTGTGTCAGGAACGCAGCACCCACATAGCTTTCTGCAAGAAGAAGTTACAGCATGAATAAGAAGGTACATGATGTTCATGAATTTTCGAGGTTCACTCCCTCGAGACAACCTCCATGAGTCTTTAGTCATCTGGGTTTGCTTTTCGCGCCCTGGTTGGGAGCCATTTCATCTCACCATGTTGGCCGGTTCAGCTTCCTCTCCTTGCAGGACAGCAGCAGCAGTGCTCCTCCAAAGTCCTGGAGCGGTTCCTCCTTTTAAAGAGACAAAAGTGACTGAATCTTGCCACTGCTAAATGTCTTTTTAAGTTAATGCACGGAGTATAGGGAAATAAAATAACATACTAAAGGACCTACAGTGGCATATTGCCAAATTACTGTTTTTTTGGGGGGGAGGGGGGAATTTTGGTTAGAAATGCAGGTTTTCAGATTCAGAAAAATGTTGGTTCAAGCTTGGACCCACTCCACAAGTTGTTCTAACAGACGATTTTGTGGTGGAACAAATTTACAAGCCACTGCTTCCACATTTGCAGAGACCACTCTGTGGTATTTTACCAAGGACTCCATCCAAGCATCAGACCCCAGATAGGTACTGATTTTGGCATCCTTATTTCAAAAACATGGTTCAAAACGTTTGCCTCAATTTATTACAGAGAAGACTACCAAGTGAGCCTGTGGCTGAAAAGAAGACATTCCAATGATACTGTCAGGAATCATAGCTTGCAGTCAAGCAGGACAGGCATAGTAACACAGCACAGCTCTCTATTGGTAAGATCAGGGAGACCAGAGACATCTAATTAGAGGGAAAAAATGCAAGATCATAGTCTTTTCGGAAAAGTTGGTCGGTTGTTCTCCTCCCTTAGGCCACTGGCAGGAAGGACTGGCATAGCCGTGCCACTGTTAAGTCTAAACAACTTTTGGGCAAGGTTGCAAGTGATGAACCAAAATATTTTAAGAAGGTTAATCCAAGGCCATAAGTGTACTGATCAGTTTTGAACTCAGAGACTTTAAGAATCTAAGGGCCTCATTTAGAGTCTGGTAGGTGGCCAACTGGCCCACCAGGTTGCCAGACGATTGACTCTGTTACCCTGACGGGAAATTGCCCATTATTTGTAGAGGTTCCTGCCCACCTATTGAGGCCTTCTGTACCTTTAATGAAGCTGCTGCTCCTTCAGAGTGGACCGGCTAAATAAAGAGGGGAGTTCATGTTTGTATATGTTTCATTGCAAGAGTAGTGAGCAGCCCTTATCAGAAAGCAATTTATTTAACAGAGATGATAATCGGTGTAAAAGTGTTATTTAATTACAAGTAGTGCATCTTTGCTCATGTTTTCCAAGCTGGTAAGCACTTTCAATAAACTCATTCAGGTCCCGCCAATGCAGAATTGTAGCCTTCCTTGCATGTTTGTGAAATGTCCCGACTTTAGTTTTAAAAATCTGGTCACACTGGATGACATGCATCTGAAAGAATGCTTTAAGACAAAGGTGTGGTGTTCCTTCAAGTGCTGTTCCCCTACCACCACAGAAGCCTCTCTGGACTGTGGCTTTTTGCAGGGACGTACCTCCATGGTGGGTTTTTGGGGTGTTACACCACCCTCATAAATGGATTCTCTAGTAAATAATTGGGTATAAGTGCTTTTAGTCAGGTATGGTGAAGTGGCTGTCAGATTTCATCCAGGATTTTTACATGTACACATAGAAGAAAAAAAATATACAGACACACTTTCTATCTCCTCTCTGTTTGAAGTTCTTAAAACTGTTGGTTATTTTACAACATATTGTCTTTAAGTAACCATAACCTGCCTTTTCCACTGCCATTTAGCCCTCCTCATGCCCTGTCATATTATATATTTTTCCATGATATGCCAGCGTGATTGTTGGGAAATTTGAAGCTCGCTCCCCACCCACCCCCTTACTAACCAATCTGCGCCCCTGGCTCTATGGACATTCGAACCAACCAAAATATTTCTACAGCTCCGAACCCTGCAGTAGCACAACAAGGCTGACTAGGAAAGTGCAAATAGAAGCCACGAGGTGCAGACATGAAACTGGTGAAGCTTCACCTACAGCCATGCCTGGTACATGACTTCCAAATAGTTAGGTGAGCTTCCACTGGTGTGATGATCCAACGGTCAACCATTGACAACAACGTGCCCTAGGAAGTGTTATTCTGCTTCATCTGTCATAGAACCTTAAATGGAGGGCTTACAACGATGGGGCACCCTGGCGTTATTGCAGATGTCTGAAGCGGGTGCATGTATAGAGTTCATATAATGGCCCCTTTGCCCTACACCGAGGCTTTCTTTCAATAATTCAGTATGAAATAATAGACAAGTCAAAAAATCAAAAGCGGGCGTAGGATTGTACAGTAAACCGCGATAGACACTGTTTGATGCGCACCTATCTACTGTAAAATAGTATCTCACTGCCAACTGCTATGTGCTCCCACTTAAAATCTAGCTATAAGAAGAAAGTTATTATATGCCCAATTTTGCAACAAGGCCGATGTAATCTTTCAATTAAAATGTTTAGTGGGTGCCTGTCTGTCCCCACGTCATTGGCACTCAGGTCTATCAAGGACTGATTTTATCTGATGTCTTGGTGAAATTAGTGCATTTTAGTATTTCTAAAATTGCGTTTACACAGTAGAACTAAATCGTCAATCATATTTATTGAAAAAAGAGCACCTCTATAATCGTCAAAGCTAGCAACGCTAGTTAAGCATTGCCTAATAAAGATACATTGGCGGCAGACGCATTCATCTTTTTATGTATCTTTTTATGTATCTTTATGTTTTCAAAATATATTTACCATATTTTCTAGCGGCCACGCTGCACAAAATCGGACATGCAGTTTTTTTATGTCCCTTTTATATTACATTTACGATGTGATCTGGTATTGTAAAGAACTTCACTGCAACCCGACCACTGTGAGTAAACCCTGGTGTTGCTTTTCACATACTATTCGCTGCCTCCCAGGAATTGGTCAGCAGGATATTTACCTGCTATATAAAAAACAAAAATCATGGCTGGCGGCCTGCCTGAAGGTGTCACTGTTTCCCTGCATGTGGGAGTCACTCACCCATGCCGGTGAACACTGATGCTCCCTTGCTGACATCCACAACCTTTCCGAGGGCTCGAACACTGAGCCAAGTGCCACCATTTTCGTCTCCTATTTGACAGAAACCATTTCAGAAATTGTCAGCAGCGAAAATGGACCGAGTCTTAATCTTGGTTATTTCTTCCTTTTTTGGGACGCGAGAACAATACATACCAAGTGACCATCATATTAACGCAACGCCATACTTTACTGGAAATAAAACCGCAATACCTGTGCTTGTAAGACACATAAGTGGAGAAATAGAAATGCGCCAGTAGGCATGCAGGTGTGATGATACAGATGCAGCTCTTAACACGAGTTCTGATATGTTATGTGCCAGGAGATAACTCATTGCCGAAGCGTGTGTATAAAATAGGGACATTTGAATTTGAAGATTACATATACAAGATTGCCGTGTGGTTAGAATAGTGCTAACAACTGTGATTCTTTCAAATGCGGTCACCTTGACTGTAAGCAATCACCACAACTAAAACATTATTTACATGCATTTTTTTTTTTTTGCTTGCTCACTTTCATGCCATCTAGGTGGGATTCCTAAATGCCACACACAAAAATGAAAAAAGCTGAAAATTAATCTTTCTTTTTTCTCGACATAATAGATAGGCCTAGTATTAAGAAGTGCTGATGTCTCAACTGTTTATTACAAACGTGTACACCTTTTTTGAAAAACCTAAAAAGCTTTTGCTGTAATTGAATGCCCGTTCTGAAAACCGGTATTGTGGGCAACCCTCGGTGTACAAAGGCCTTATTTGCTGGCTAGAAGACTTTTGAACTTATCTCGAAGAATGTTTTTTAGGCACAAGTTAAGTGTTCAGGTAAAATCAGGTTTAATGTGTACATTTGTATACTTTCCATGGGTTACACATCCTAAAACATGCATGTAAGCGTAATGTATGCAAGGTATGCAAAATCCACACAGATAAAACATTTAGAGTGTGTTTGCAAAGCAGGTCACACCAATCCATATTCGGCCTCTTCCACTGCACTAGTTGGTGCTCTCAAGAAATGGGAGACAAAGCCCCTGTTCAGTTACCTGTCCCCTGATCTTACCCCTCCAGAGGGATGAGATAAATACCCTTAGCCCCCCACTGTTCTAGTACACCAAGACAAGGAAATAAATTACAGCAGGGGTTAAAAAAAGATATTGAGTATACTGAGTGTGGCATCGTGTGTTGTAATATAGAATGTTAGGGACGTAGATGTGGAATGAGGGCTTAGAGCAAGGATTGTGGAATGCGGGGGTGGCAGTTGGAGGTCGGGACATACACTGTGCCGTTCTTTATGCGCATTAACAAATAAAGGAATTACTGAAGATTTACTGCGTCTTCATCTATCACTGTATTGGCGACGAGCGGGAGCAGTTCTTCACTCTCTACTTCTTCAAGGCCGGTGAGGCATCCGGCCGCGCACATATTCACATTGTGCATCTGACATTGCGTTCACTCGTCTGGAGGAGAGAAAAAAAAATACAGGTAAAAGAAAGAAAACTCGGCCGTAGGCAACAATGGTTTGATGCTTCGTTTCCACGCATCCCTGTTGCCTTGACAATGAAGCCTGTCGTCTGCACTCTCTGGCCGCCATCTTCGAGGACTTCGTCTACGTTGTCCTGGCTGCCAGCTAACTTCCTGGAACAGTTTGATCATGCTGGCTGGCTGATTGGCTGGCTTAGCTGGTATCAGGGAAATTATTGCAGTATACTTGTCTCAAGCAACTGTATACTGTCAGCAGCCATCTTGGAGTGTTAACGACCTCCACTGCTTATTAATGAGTGTGGATCTCAGTGATTCACACACTTTTGTAATTATCTATGGTATTTAAAAAAAAAAAATTATAATGTTTTTTTCTTTTTCTTGCAGTGTAGGGTAGTCTGACTAATTTGCAACCCTAATTAACAACTGCATATTTATTGTACAACGGTGACTGTCAAGTGGAATTTTGTAGTCACGTTTGGATCTAACAGCATAAGTCAAGTGTTATTATATCAAACATTCAGCCACTGACATTTTTTTCTTGCTGAGCCTGGTGAGCCTCCTATACAATGGGAATTATGGATTGACTTGGTAGAGGCCTATGTGGAGGTTTTAGAAGAACAGGATTGCTCACCTGACAGATATTTGGCCTTGTTGAAACACAGGTTAGGTGCGATTGGCTTAAGAGAATTTACCTCCAGTTGACAATGTTGGCGATATGGATGTTTACCAGCTTGCCAAGAAGCAACTCCAAGAATGTATGGCAGGAAGAATAATGTGAAGTTGGAGCGCTACAAATTTTACTCAAGGACACAGGATGACAACGCATATATAGACCAATTCATAGTGGCTCTTAGAGGATTGGCGGTTACCTGTAATTTTGAACAAATATCTTATGACCAGATTTTGCAGGATCAGATTTTGATGAAAACGAAATCACGCAAAATTCAGGAGAAATTGTGGTCATGTGGTAGTGAGTAAACATTGAAAAGCGTGATTGATGTTGCGAGAACGATGGAAGTATCTGAAAAATGTATTCAAACTGTGAGATAGAATGTTACTGATTCTGAACTTGGGGCGGTTTGTGTTAGTTCTGTGACTAAGGAGTGGAGAAAAAGACTGAATGGAAAAAAAGTGGTACTTAAAATAGTTATAGGTGTGGAGCTGGAGATCATTTAGCCAATTTTAAGAAGTGTCCTCCACTGAATGAGATGTGCAATTTGTGTAAAAAAAAAAAAGAAATGGCCACTTCAGTAAAGTATGTAAGAGTGGTATGAAAAGTATAAGTTATGTTTCTGGTCATGATGATTTTGAGTGCAATAGAGCCCAAGATATTGTTTTGAGTGTGTTACCTGTTGATGAAGGAAATGAAAGGTCCTCCGTTATGCCCACTTGCAAGCTACATATAGATGGTATTGAGGTTACTGCTATGGTTGACTCATGTGCGTGGTTCACAAAGTTATGGCCTGATAGGGGGTTAAGGCCTACAGATGTGAATCCCGGAAGCTATACAGGTAACAGAATTCCTATAGTCTGTAATACTAATGTACAGATTGAGTTTGGGCATAGCCAGTGTAAGGGCAAATTGTATGTGGCTGATAAGGGTCAGTTAATTTTAGGATGGCCTCATATCATGGAATTGGGTATTAAGACCAACTCTACCAAAGTTTTTCCAGCGTATGTGGTGTTTTAGCATGATTTTCAAGGTGGGTTGAAGTACAACGAGTTGGACAAATGATTTCCTACTGTGTTTTCTAAATCCTTAGGTAAATGGAAGGAATTTAAACACAAATTGTATTGCGTGAAAATGTAAGTCCTGTGAGACATAAAGTGCAGAATGTACCTGTGAATTATAAACCAAAACTTAAAGAAATGTTAAAGGAGTTGGGTAAAAAAATATTATTGAACCGACTGAAATTTTGGACTGGGTATGCCCGGTTGTGTTATCTCTTAAGGGGAACGGGGATCTCAGATTGTGTGTCGATTTGAGATCTTTGAATGAAGCAATTTGGGTTGATACGTTCCCTTCACCCAATTTAAAAGAGTTGGTGTCATCGGTGTGCCAAGCCACAATTTTTTCCAACATAGACTTATCTAGCGCTTATCATCAGATTGAATTGGATGAAAGCTCAAAACATAATACTGCATTCATAACAACGGAGGGTGCATTTCAGTATAAAAGGCCTCACAAGTGCATCTGCTGTTTTCCAAAGGGAAATGAATAGGATTTTCAGTGGTGTGATGAATGCTAAAGTGTTTCAGGATGACATCCTAATATATGGCAAGGACAGATCGGAACATGACAATGTTTTAAAAGATGTACAAGTCTTACTTTGTGAAAATGGCTTGATAGTGGGGAAAAACTCAAGTAGAATATTTAGGTCATATCTTTTCCCGTGATGGAATTCGTCCCATGGTAAGCCATGTGAAGGCTATTGTTGATGCTCCTGAGCCAAAATTTAAGGAGCAATTTATGTCATTTTTAGGTCTAACTGAGTTTTATTCACGTTTATAGAGAATTATACAACCAAGGTGGAGAATTTGAGAAAAATCTTAAAGAAAAATTTTCTGTTTGTATGGGGGCAAGACGTGAAATTGTTCAAGCACCGTGTTTAAGACGGATTGTGTAATTGCAGTTGATGCAAATAACTATGGAATTGCGGCTGTCTTATTGCAAAGAAATGGTTATGAAAAATGAATTGTAGCGTATGCTTGGCACACGCTATTGCAATCTGAAAGGAATTATTCTGTGATTGAGAAGGAATTGTTAGGAGCTTCTTGGGCTGTACAAATATTTCAAATCTATGTATGGGGAAGAAAGTTCAAATTTTGCACAGACCACAAGCCGGTGGTTAATATTTTGCAGCCTGGTGGTGGGAAGAACTTATCACCAAGACTAGCTAGACTTGCTTCTAAGCTGCAAATGTATTTTTTCGAAGTGGAATATATATACCCGGAAGAAGCAACTTTATTGCTGATGGTCTGTCCCGATTACCTGTTGAAGATGGATGTATTGATACAGAGTGTGATGTTGCGTTTACGTATGAGGATGTATTTTTGGGATAGGAGTTGCATGAAGAATCGGAACAAGCAATGTTATCTGAACAGGAAATGGTGAAGGATAAAGAAATGCAAATGGTGAAAGGGTACATAATTAATGGTTGGCCTAGTGAAAGTGGATTGAAGGGTGTGAAAGTGCAGCTTTATGGAAATTAAAGGATGAACTGAGTTTAGAGGGTGAGGCAATTCTAAGGGGTGACAGAATAATTCCTCCGAAGGGGGTGCTTGATATCATTGTAAGAAGAAGTCACAATCGTCATGGTGGGATGTCTAGGAATGAGAGGCAAGTAAAATTATTTTTCTGGTGGCCGGGTGTGGATGTGATGGTCGACAGATTTCTAAGAAATTGTGCTATTTGTGCCCAGAGTGATAAGAGTGCGAAACCTTGTATTGCACCGTTAATACCAGTTGAGTTACCAGACAGACCTTGGAGGAAGTTGGCTATTAATTTTATGGGTCCATTTTCTACTTTACCAACGAGGTAAGCATATGCCATAGTGTTGATTGATTATTTTTCTAAATGGTCAGAAGCTGAGTTCATGAGCAAAGTTTCCACAGGAACAGTAATAGATTTTTTGGAAAATATATTTTCCACAGAAGCGGTTCCAGAGACTCTTGAGTCGGACAATGGTGTACAGTTTACTTCTGCGAAAATGTCTGAATTCCTAAAAAAAAATGGTATCAAACATGCAAAAGTGGCTCTATATAATCCTTCTTCGACTGGTCAGGTAGAGAGATTCAATAGAGTTGTTAAAGAAACTATACAATTGGCCTGTAAATCTGGTATTCTTTCGAAACAGGCCCTAAGGAATATGCTTTCATCATACAGAGTGACACCGCATTCCGTGATGGGAAGGATGCCTTTTGAATTGTCAAGAGGAAGGAAGCCGTCTACTCGTTTGGTTCCATGGTGGTTAATGGAGATAAATCAAGTCAAATTTGGGGTAGAGTGTGATAAGGAGATGAGCAACAAGGTACAATATTATCAATTGTGCACCAAACTGTGTCATAATGTCAAATCCAGTATTTGTGGATTGAAGGTGGGGCAAAGTGTCCATGTTAAGATACCTGGAATTGTTGAGAAGGGGAAATCACAATAGTCTGAACCAAGGAAAATTGTGAAAGTTTTGAGAAATGCAGTGAAATTGGACTTATGGTAGAGTGTGGAATATAAGGCGGTTGTCAACATGCAGGAGGGGAGGATTCATGTGTTGAGAGTAAGGAAGACGGGGAGTGTTTGGAGGTGTGCAATGGGTACTTGTTTGGGAGTGATATTGACGCGGGGAATGCGACGGCCCATCATGAGAGAGATGTGGATGGGGCATTGCGATGTAGTGTGAGAGAGAGAGGAAGACTCCTATATATTTAAAAGACTATGTAACAGACCAATGAAGTGTCCACATGTCTTTACGTTGTTCATTACACTTAACTTTTAAACTCAAATTGTATTCTTGAGATATATGTATATACTATGGCAATTGTTCTTATGTTTGTATTCCTTTCCATTGAACAATGGTATTTAAATTTTGTTGGGGGGAAGGTGTGTGGCATCGTCTGTTGGAATATAGAATATTAGAGACATAGATGTGGAATGAGGGCTTAGAGCGAGGATTGTGGAATGCGGGGGTGGCAGTTGGAGGTCAGGGCATACATGGTGCTAGCAGACGGTGCCGTTCTTTATGCGCATTACCAAATAAAGGAATTACTGAAGATTTACTGCACCTTTTGTCTATTACTATACCGAGGTATTAGAGACGGATGCATGACCAGATCACTGCTTAAAGATAAATACTATCACAACGCCAAACTGTGAAAATGTTTGTGTATGCTGAACAAAACCAACCAATCTTGGTATATAGTTGACAAACTCTTCCGTGTAGTCAGCCTGAGACAGGCTGCATTTACTAAGTGGATAAGGCAGGAAAATGTAAACTTTCTAAAAGTGGCATTTTTAAAATTATAATTTAAAATCCAACTTGACAATAAGCTAGGACTTTTCAGTAAAATTCAAAAGACACCAAAAATGAACTGGTTACTTGTTCCCATTTGAAAATTGCAGCTTATTATTAGTAATTAGGTAACTTCACTGTTACCCTATGGGAGATATAAGCATTGCCTTAAGTGAAACACAAATGTAAGAGTTTTTCATTACCAGGGCATGCAAAACTTAACAGTACAAGTTAGACTTTTTAAATACACTACATCTTGCCCTCCATGCTGCCTGGAGTCTATCTGAGGGGTGACGTATATGTATTAAAAAGGAAGGTTTGGGCCTGGCAAAAGTGTTTTTTGCCATGTTGAAATGGCAGGTAAAATTGCTCATGCAGGCTGCAATGGCAGGCCTGAGACATGTTTAAAATGCTACTTAAGTGGGTGGCACAACCAGTGCTACAGGCCCCACTAGTACCATTTAATTTACAGGCCCTGAATACACATAGTACCACTTTACTTAGGACTTAAAAGTAAATTAAATAAGCCAGCTAAGTATATACCAATTGTACCATGTTTTAAGGAGAGAGCGCAAGCACGTTAGCATTGTTATGGTTCCCAGAGTCCTCATGCCATCAAAAATGAATTGAGCAAAAAGTGGAGGTTAAAGGCAAAACATTTGAGGGTGACCCTGCAGGGAGGGCCAGGTTGAACAGCATCAATACATGGAAACCCCTCAAACATTTAACCCATACCATTCACCAAAGGTATTGGGAAGGTATAATGTGTGTGCAGCCATCATACAAGCAAAGGATGTAGTGGCAGGGGACATTGTATTTTTTCATGGCAATGCCAGTCCAAATAAGTCACCTTTAAGACCTCCTTCTCGAAATACATCCATGTGAAAATAACAATGAATAAGTAACTATGCATTGATTTCAATCTCCTGCCCAGGGATAGAGTTCTATTGGCCAGGCTAAGACTCAACATTTCTTGTAACTTTTCATAGTGACATCTTTTCAAATTATTGAGCAGGACAAAGTCTGAGCTTGTATTGTTCGTCTTTCGTTGATGTATTCGGGATGATTGCGAAAAATAAAACGTTTTAGTTGTAACCATCACAAAATAGTGAAAATAGGACCCTTTTCAGTCATTTTTGTCACAAATAACCTTATTCAATGAGTATAAAATTGGTCTTCAGAAAGCACTTTGGAATACTCTCCTCAAGCAATTCCATAGTGCATACAAAAATATCCCAAAAGGTAACCGTGCAGAGTAAAATTCAGCATGTATGTTTTCTTCTTGGTTTGGTTAAATTAGTATCAAAAATATCTCACTTTGTGGAGAAAAAAATGTGAAGGCAGAGGTAAACTAGAAAACCTATGAAACTTTATAAATGTTGAAAATCAAGTACTTTGCAAAGGTTTGGCAAGCTAACAGCTGCATTTCAAATGTAACCTATGTTACGTTTATTCAGTCAGTTTTGGAAAACTTACTACTTACTATCGGGGGGGTATTCACAAGTGTATATATGAGTATATGAAGTCGAACTCTTTCTGTACTACATCACATACTTTTAATTGCAAATCACTAAGGATCGTATGGACATTTATGCCTATGCTAGCCCTATCTCTTATGTGTGAAGTTTTCCACCTCAGGTGCAGTGAACTTTCTACATGTTGGCATATATTTCTGATATAAAATTTATTTCAGTAATACTACATCTCAATACAGGCTCAAATGTACTCAAGAAAAGTCTTGGTGAAAGTTACAGACTCACTTTGCCATTTAACGGGTTTTCAAGGAAATCACATTGTAATCCATGTATGAAGGGAATTTCACTGACAACATAAAGTTAAACAAGTAATAAAAATACATAAAAGAACAAAGGCCCCATATAACATCAGATAATTCAGACACGCAAATACATCAAATTGGAAGACAAATATAAATAAAGTTATTGTAATTAAAATACATAAAGGAACAAAGGTGTTGTAGTTTGGACTCCTGCTCTAGGCAAGACTGCTGGTTAAAGGATGACAGTACTTTTGTTTGTAGGCGATTACGCCTTTCCTACAACAAGTCGCAACTGTTGTCCCAACCATACCGGTTCACTAGCAGCACCTCACCAGAAACACAATAGTAAAAGGTGATTTGTGGCACCCTTTACGCATGGACTCAAAAATAAGACATCACAGGGAGTGTTGTGGTTAAACGGAGATTACCCCTTTCTCACAGATATATCATGTCTCATACAAACATAGGCAATGACAAAGATGCAGTAAAGTTTCAATAGTTTTTATTCAACATAACTGCAATTTGCGATAAGTTGCATGGGCTGCAATGATTAGGATAATGAATAATGCAAGAAACAGAATTGTGAAGACGAGAGTCATTATTACAAAGACCCCCACCATCTTGCAATGCATAGGAAAGACATATTAGATGTACTATGCCCTAATACCCTAATGTGAAAGGCCTAACCTCCTACCTAAAGGAGAGCTGGGTTTGTTAAACCTAATCTGCCAGTGCCATGTCCATGAGAGGAGCCCCCAACCCTCGTTACCTTGGAATGAGGTCTCTATCTCAGACTCCGCAGGGACACGAAGACTGGGTCATTGTCAAGACGACTGCAGAATCGATATCAGTGATGGTGGCGATGCCCTCTGGTCGGAATACCTCTGATTATCCGTACAAAGTGCGATATATTTATACAGATCTTCAAGGACCCCTGACGTAGGTGTGTTCCCAAACAATAGATAACAGACATGCTTGGGACGGCAATTAATATAAACAATCCCTCGAAAGTATACAGAAGGAAAATCCCTAAGTGTGAACACCTACTGTTTGTTTGTCTTTGGTACTTGATCTTGACGCCTAATGTAACTCATAACAAGTGGCCTAACTCTAAACAAGGCAGCCATCTTAGAAGAAATAAATAATTAAATGTGCTAAGACAGCAAGCTAAGTAGGTTAAAAGTCACTAGGTGACGGGAGCACGAGTCTGCAAGCCAAAGGCTAAGCTAACTCCTGTTATCCCATTAAAGCGAAGTAGGATTCACTACAAAGGTTTATATACGTTCATATAATTCAGCCACCCATATACATCAAATTGAAAGACAAAAATAATAATGTTATTGTAATAAACATCTAAACTTTTATAAATAAATATACTAATCAATTTATAGAAATGTAAACATTATAGATGAACTAACACAGAAAATTATAAATATCAAATAGTTAGTGGCCTATAGAAAAAAGATGACTCATCTCACTTCTGACTCTGCTGTATACACACCTCATCACATGCATGTCACAGAACAGACACAAACCTGCAGGCATACTCGTAGTAATACACATCAAAACTGCAGCTGAACAAAATCGCACAGCACAATGTGGGCTTTGTTCATGTGTTCCAAGTTGTGTTAGTCCTATGCTGTTTTTCCTCAGGTTTCGCCTGTTTCCTTATTCTTTTCAACTTATAGTTCTATATAACATACATTTAACTATATTTGTGGAATATGCATAAAATATTTCTGTAAAGGTGGTAGTAGTAGTAACTTCGAAGCTAAAATATATTTTGCATTGATTATTTATTGATAATATTGGTTTGCTTTATAATCTGTGCACCTAAAAGAAACACAATGAATTGTATTAATATTTGAAAAATCTTCCTCCATGTGCTCCGTGTATTGGGCAGGTTAGCATTGCTTATGCCCGCCTATTTACATGCTAAACAGATGTCACAGTCCCCATCTTGAATAGTCAAATTGCACAAACATCAACACAGAGGGCCAGCATATGGTGTTTGACAAGAAACAAGTTATTTTTTCGTGGCCATTCATTCAAGCCTTCCTAAGTGACACCGACTGTGTGATTGACTGACTCACTACCGGAAAACAAATGGATAACAATCACACATCTCCGAGCCACTAAGGGACGTCGAGGGTTTGGCTGGAAGGCAATTGTTTTTCTCCGTCCCGCCAAACAGACATATAACATGTCAGCACTCACAGTCAAACAGGTCTTAGCTATGAGTAACAAGAGGCTGCATAAAAACATTGACACAGGTAAGGTGAACAGAGAAATCAGATCAGGGAAATTCACAAGCTTACAAATCCAAGGTCATTTTGGATTACTCGTCTCGGAAATCATATTAGATAATAATTAATATAATCATGTAACTGACTTGAAGTAGGGACATAAAATATGCACAGTGTTTACGTCATCTAGGGAATGCTCATGACAAAATAGATCCAGCCCCACTGTTGGCCAGGTCAGTCAGGTATTTCTTTGGGCAGTACTCCTTCCTGCCCTAGCAAATTTCACTGATATTATATGGATAGTATAGGGTTTAAAAACATAAACATGTCAAAATTATAACCTCATTACCACTTATACATCGTTTGCGTTTCAGTACAATTATAAACAACGTTATCTAATATGGTTTGTGGTCGTGCAGTTGGTACACATATTGTCTGGTAGGTCAAAAACTGTAAATTACCACAAAAGGTGGTCAGAAAAAAATAGATGATATGTAAATTACAGAAAGGGTGTATGTTTTTCTGTTAACCAGTTCATGGTTAGATGTCTAAGTTATCCGATTATGTTAAGGATACATTTTGAGCATTCACCTCCTTTCATTGCAGGTAGTAATTGATATTAATGTTTCCTGCTTCAGATGAGATTATGTTATGAAATTATTTTATACTCACTAGTGGATGTAAAATGAAATAGATTATTTGTCCATTGAAGTATTAGAATATGAGAGGAGCATTCAGTCTTTCTTATTCAACCATCAGAACCAAGGGGAGAATTTTATGCTTTACATATACATGCTTTACATACACATGGCATGCCTGTCCGTGCCTGGACCACACCCAGCGCCATGGTCACTGGCCCTCCCTCCCACCGAAGATACATCATTGCCGAGCTCTACACCCTGAACTGCGGACACCGCAGCGAACACTGCCACTGTGCTGACTTACGCTCCAGGTTAGGACCTTTCACCTGCACCTACTGCCACTTGACCTTCCACAGCACACACACCAGCCCAAACATGAACACACCACAGACACCACCTGAACAAAAACACCAACTCGAATGTGCCATTTTCAACACACACTCACTATGTAAGCATTCCACCAAATTATGGGACCTCATTGACACCCTCGCATCCAACATCATCTTCCTCAATTAGATTTGGCTCAACCCCACATCCGCCCCAGACGTTGCCACAGTGATCCCCGAAGGATCTAAAATCATTCACTAGGACAGCACCAAAAAGCCAGAAGGAGGAACAGCCATCATCCACAAAGAAAGAGACCATACATGTAGTGCACCACCACCACGACAACACCTCCACCCCCATGGAACATCTCAACTTCAAGCTCCACATGGACAATTTAACAATCATCAGATGCACCCTCACATACTGACCCATAGGCCAGCATTCCACCTTCTGCAACACCATCTCAGGCTTCACTGCACCTCTAGCCATAGACTCAAAGGACTACATCTTCCCCGGCAACCTAAATTTCCAAATCGATGACCCCAACGACAACAACACTGCACACCTCCTTCACAGTTAGAGCAGCCTGGGATTGACCCAGATCATCCACAACACTACACACACTGCAGGACATTCCTGGGCCGCATTTTCACATCCAGCAACCGCATCAAATACGGACATATCAGAGAACTCACATGGACCGATCACTTCATCGTCCACTTAAGCATCTCCAGCCCCCGCACCCTCACCCCCAAGATGACCAGTGCCCCCCATCCGAGGTGGAACAAAATCTCACAGACCAGTTGGGCAGATGCCTTCAGCACCTCCAGACATGCTACCACCACCAACCTTGAGCAGGGAGTGAAAAATTTGAATGCCTGGATCACCAATTGCACCAACAGCATCATTCCTATCAAGAGCAACAACCAGAGAAAATCCTCCTAAAAGTCCCAAGAACTCAGAACAGTGAAACAAGACAGCAAACAGCTGGAGAGGAGATGGCACACCAGCAAGGATACCTTTGACAGAGCAGCCTTCAAGACCTCCCTCAACCTCTACCACTGCCTGCTGAGGGCAACAAAGAAGACAGCCCTTGGCGCACGCATCAAAACCAGCGTCAACAACACGTAGGAACTTTTCAACATCATTAAGGAATTCTCCAAACCAGCTGCCAGCTGAAACAACATCACACCCTTCCAGGAGCTGTGCGACAATCTTGCCCACTTCATGCATGCCAAGATCGCAACAATATACAGACACTTCAAACCCACACCTACGGACTTCCTCGATAGGTAGTCCACCACCATAACTGACACAAACCATACACTAACAACGTGGAACATCCTCTCCACCTAGGACATCCTCTCTACTCAGGAGCTCCCACAGACCCATGCCTGCACCACATCTTCAATCTTGGAAACCAAAGGATCGACCAGGAATTCGCCACCCTGCTCCACACCTCTATTACCACAGCAACATTTTCTTGATGCCTTGAAACACGCCGAAGTCAGACCACTACTCAAAAAACCCTCTGCAGACCCCAGCAAACCTAAAAACTACCAGCTAATTTCCCTGCTCCCATTCCTAGTGAAAGTACTGAAAAAGATCATCAACAAACAACTCATGACATACCTGGAGCCGACCAGCTACTCAGTGCCTCTCAGTCCAGCTTCCACCGCAATCACAGTACCGAAACTGCCCTGATTGCAGCCACTGACGACATCCGAACTCTCCTTGACTGAGGAGAAACAACAGCTTTGATCCTTCTTGACCTCTCTGCAGCCTTCAACACCGTAGCCCACCACATGCTGATTGAAAGACTCCACCACATCGGCATCTAAGGGGCTGTGCTCAGATGGGTCACCTCCTTCCTCACAGGAATAACCTAGAGGATCTACCTCCCACCTTTCACCTTTGAACCCAAGAAGATCACCTGTGGTGTCCACCAGGGCTCATCCCGCAGCCCAATGCTCTTTAACGCGTCTATGACCCCATTGGCCAACATCATCAGATCCCACTGTCTCAACATAATTTCCTATGTAGACGACACCCAACATATCCTCTCACCGAACTACCGACGACCCCTCCACCATCAGACCAACTTCCACAGATGCATGACAAGCATCATTGACTGGATGAAGCGCAACTGCCTGCAGCTGAACGCAGACAAGATGGAAGTACTCAGCTTTGGCAATAGCAGCAAGACATGGAATGACTCCTGGTAGCCATTAGCTCTTGGACCTGCACCCACTCCCTCTTACCATGCCAGAAACCTCTGAATCATAGTTGACAACAAACTCACCATGAAATCACAGATAAACGCCATCTCCTGCACCTGCCACCTCACTTTGTGCATGCTATGTAAGATCTTCAAGTGGCTACACCTACACAGGAGATGCACTGTGACACAGTCCCTCATCACCAGTCAACGGGACTACGGCAACACCCTCTACGTAGGAATTAACGCACACCTCCTACAGAAACTGTAGACCATACAGAACACTGCAGCCAGACTTATCCTTGGCCTTCCCCGATGAACCCACATCCCACCCCACCTCAGACAACTTCACTGGTTCCCTGTACAGAAGAGATGCCAATTCAAGCTGCTGACCCACACCCACAAGGCTCTACACAACAAAGGACCTGCATATATTGCCCACCACCTGAACTTCGACCAACCATCGAGAAGACTTCGCTCTGCCTCCCTTTCACTTGCCATACTGCCCGCATCTACCGAAGCAGAAGTGGAGGATGCTCCTTCTCTCACATCACAGCAAAAACCTGGAACAGCCTCCCCACGCACCTCTGGACCATTACCTCACTTCTGGAATTCCAAATGGCCCTCAAGACCTGGCTGTTTGAAACAGCCTCCAGAACCTGCAAGCACCTGGATACCCTATCGGGTGATTAGCTGCGCTTTATAAATCCTGATTGATTGATTGATTGACTTACATACCAACAGGGGCAGGACACAAGGAACTCTAATGGGAGTCATAGTGAATTGCTTTGTGGTCATAAGTAAAAAAAAAAAGTTATGTAGCAACCATGGGGGATGGGGTCCTCAGGGCCTTTTGAAGACTCGAGATGGGGCTGCGTACACCCCCTCCCTTTTAAGAAATAATTTGGGCCCCAGGTGCATGAGGGTTCCCTAGGGCTGAATATGGCTTAGTTGAGGGGGTCGCAGGCCCTCCTCCCCATAACAATTACATTTGGTCCCAGGAATGGGGTCCCTGGGGCCAAAAACAGCTAGGGGAGGCTCGCCACGCAGCCCCCCTATAAATACATTGGACCCTAGAGGATGGAGTCCCTGTGTGTCTTGTGAGGGTGGGGAAGGGGGGCACACCTGGCCCCCCTCCTCTTTAAAGTACATAAGACTCTGGGAGATGGAGTTCCCAGGGCCTAATGGGGCACAGGGGATGGGTCCACATGGCACCTTTCCCCTTACTTTATTGGTATGACCCAGGGAATGGGATCGCCGACGCCTAATAAGACTTGAGGAGGGGGGCTGAATGCCCCCCCTCCCCTTAGATGTTTTCCCCCGAGGATGGAGTTTCCAGGAGCTCAAGTGGACTTGGGGAGGGGGGTGAGTCCCCCTCCCCTTTTTATTGTATTTTCCCCAGGCAATGGGATCCCAAGGCCAGTTAAGGGTTGGGAAGGTGGCTGCATGCCCTCTCCCCTTAATATGTATGTTTTGCAGGGGATTGGTTTCCCAGGGCTTGAAGGCGAACTGTAGGCTGCGCACAGCAAAGGCTGTGCATGGTGTTGGGTTAACAGCCTGCTGGGGGTTTGGCTACAAGGCCTAGTGGCAGGCTAAGCACTCTTCCAACACACCACTGTGCACAGGAAAAGCAGCTTGGAATTGGCTTCCTGTGTGGAGTTGAAAACAGGGCCTGGCTACGTGACAGGCCCTGTGGCTAACCCCACACCACACATGACCAAAGGCCATGTATGGTGTGGGATTGGTTTCCTCCATGTGGCTGCCTGTGGGGAGCTGGGTAAAGGGACTGGCTGCAAGCCAGGTTCTGTGGCTTTCCCCATGCTGCACATGATGAAAGGTCATGCACAACACGGGGTTGGTTGCCTGTGGAAGATTTGCGTGGCCGAACATCTACCATGCACAGCCAAAGGCCATGCATGGTATGGGTGGTTGGCTTTAAATATTGCAAAACAAATCCCTTAACATTAAAAAACACTAGAAATTCACTGGAAAAAGCAAAGGTTAAAATAAAGTTATATTTAGGTCTGATAAATATCTCTTTTTTGTTTAAAAAGTACCCTAGAAATTTGCTGAAAATAACAAAGGTTAACATTAGAGTTAAGTGAATATGTCAATGATAATATTAACGTTTTAAATAAAAAAAAACACACACCATTTTACCAGTTATGGTTAGCAAAGCTAAATATAAGTTAAAACCCCATCATGCACTGCTTACGACCTCAAATAATACATCACTCACAAAATGTTTTATGCCACGTATGACATCACTGATGGCAAATCACATGGCATCATAGATGACATTACTGATGACATCATCCAAACTTATTTTGCACACACTGCTCTATAAACTTCTAGCATTAGAGCTATAAAAGTAAGTGCAAAATAGCTCAGAATAACATGAAGCAACATTAATGCCATCACTGATACTACTCCCTTAAGTGCAGGAAGTCTGTGGAGTGTGCAAACTTTGACCCTATACCATACACTTCACAGAAACCTAGTTCACATTAGCAATCCACCATAGGTATACGGGAAATCCTCATTGCACACAGTGTTCTATATGTATACAACTATTCAGGGAAAGCCAAGTTCCTCAAGATAATAGACTTCTGTTCTAAAATTAACGCCCAACTAGAGACAGATTTTATCTGTATCAAATCCATCACAATCACCAAACCTACATTTAGAAATGAAGTTGGTATTGTAGAAAAGTGGCTGCTGTGAACATTGTTTACTCTATGGAGAGATGGAGAGAGTTTACTCTGCAACACACTGTTTGCAGGGAGAACTCTCATGAGAAATTCACCACAGAGTATTAAAAGTATCTACTAAGAACAGTGCACACTCTATACAACACTTGCCAAAAAAGGCCCTATTCACTTAACATAACCAAGGTCTGAAGGTACTAAAGATTATACTTCCTGCAGCATGCATGCTGTGGTGAAAACTTTGCAGATAGCTTCTGAAGCAAAGGTAGCACATGTACATGGGTTAGTACCTAATGCACGCAGTCTTCTATGTTCTGGAGAAATTATCATGCTGTGACAATTCTGTCTAATAAGTCAGTGCTGCTTACAATACTTAGTACGTAGTTCGGAAATGTGTCTGGAACATGCTGAACACAAGTGGCCAATTGTCACATGCATACAGTTTCTCTTCAATGCATAGATTTATAACGTGTCCAATACCTCTACACACCTATGATGCATTAGGAGCACATGTGTTTTGTAAACATTTACAGCCATTAGCTGGAATCAGGCTGTACAAAATTAGGAAGAAAAGTAATATGGGAGCTACTCTCCCCTGTGTAAACTATAAAACAAACTAGTACATGCACTGGCTGATGTCATCAATAATGGCATAAATTATGTCATTTGAGGCGCCATCAGTGATGTAATAAATTATGTCATAGAACATGTCATGAGTGATGTCATATGAGGTTATAAGCAGTGCATGGCAGGGGTGCAAGTTATCGTTAGATATGCTAATTATAACTGGTTAATTTCTGTGGGTTTTCTTTTTGCTCAAAATATTCATGTTTTCACTTACATATTCACCTAACTATTCTCCTATGTCACTTCAACGTATTGTTTTTTTCAGTGAATTGCTAAGTCTTTTTGATTTGAACAAAAACAGATCTTTTTATCACACCTAACTGTAACGTTACTTTAACCTTTGTGTTTTTTAGTGATTATAATAATATATTTATTAGACCTGGCATCCTTGGCATGGTTTCCCACTGTCTTTTTGCCTCTGCTTCCTGTGTTTTTGACTGTGTGCTGGACTTTGTTTTTGCTGGGTTTTGGCACTCTGGGCACTTTACCACTGCTGACCAGTGCGTAATTGCCTCCTGTGTAAATTGTGATTATGATTGGTTATCCCTGATTGGCATATATGATTTATTTGTAAGTCCCTAGTAAAGTGCACTAGAGGTGCCCAGGGCCTGTAAATCAAATGCTACTAGTGTGCCTGTAGCACTGATTGTGCCACCCACATGATTAGCCCTGTAAAGATGTTTCAGATCAGCCACTGCAGTGTCTGTGTGTGCAGTCTTGCACTGCCAATTCAACCTGACAAGTGCACCCACTTCCAAGGCCCAAACCTTCTCTTTTACTACATTTATGTCACCCCTAAGGTAGGCCCTAGGTAGCCCTATGGGCAGGATGCAGTGTATTTAAAAGGTAGGACATGTCCTGGGTGTTTTACATGTCCTGTTAGTGAAATACTGCCAAATTCATTTTTCACTATTGCAAGGCCTATCTCTCCCATAGGTTAACATAGGGATTGCCTTTAAATATCTTTTAAGTGCAGTTTCCCATTGGTAGCAGATGGAGATATGGAGTTTGGGTACTCTGAACTCATAATTTAAAATTACGTCTTTTGGTAGAGTTGGTTTTTGATTGTCTGTTTGAAAATGGCACTTTTAGAAAGTGGGCATTTTCTTGCTTAACCATTCTGTGCCTCTGCCTGTCTATGGAATCAACATCTTGGTCTGACTGACAGTTGGGCTGTTGTGAATTCCCTCTAGACAGTGACACACAAGGGGCTGAGGAGTGTTGTGCATATCCTGATGAGTCTCCTGAGCTAGAGTAGGAAGGGAGGAGCTGACACACCTGAAAGGGCTGTGCCTGTCCTCACACAATGCAGTCTCCAACGCCTTGGCGTGTGTCTGGGGCCAGGCCTGGGCAAGGCAGGATATTGTGAACAAGAAAGACTTTCCTTTGAAGTTTGCCTACTTCAACAGCAGAAATGAGTATATGTAGTGGATCCAAAACCTCAGACCTTTAGAATACTTCTGGATCAAGAGTAACCTCTGCCAAGGAGAAGAGCTGAAGAGGTGGTGGAGTAGTACTGCCCATTTGTTGTGTGTGCTTTGCTGTGTGGGCCTGCAGTTGTTGCTTCTGCCTTAAAGTGTACAAAGACTGAACTTTGCAGTGTATCCTGCCTGTGAAGATTCTCCAAAGGCTTGGACTGATCTTGCTCCCTGTTGTGAAGTCTCAGGGCCATCAAACACTTCATCTGCCAGCACCTGGGATCTCTTGCTGAGACCCCTACCCTGCCAAGTTGTGCCACATCCTGTCCCTGGGCCCTTGAAAGGAGAAGCTGGTGAACCCAATGTGAAAATCCATGCATCGGTGCCGAGCAGCTGAAAAATGGACGAACCGTATGTAAAATCGATGCATCGTCAGCTCAGCACGGATTCATCGCTGCCGTCTGTCCGGATTCTCCACGCATAGTCCCTGGACGTCAAAACATTCAACATTACCGCACCGACCCGAAGCTGCTTGTCTGGAAATCGATGCACCTTTTTCCTGCAAGAGAAAGAATCGAGGCACTGCCTCACTTGCGAGTAAGGAATCAACACATTGCATGCTTTTCCGGTGCACGATCACCTGTGCGACTTTATTTTCGATGCATACCAGGTACTTTGTGCTAAAACAACACATCCATTGGTTTCTATGGATTGACTCTTTTTACTTTAAAAATGTATATCTTTGCTTATGTATGTTGGATTTTTGTCAGATTAGTCTTGTTTGATTTAGAAAAATATGGGCTTTTTTGTGTGGAGTCCGTTTATGGTGTTTTCACTGTGTCACTTTGTGTGTTGGTACAAATACTTTACACACTGCCTCGGAGATAACCCTGACTGCTTGTGCCAAGCTACCAAGGGGTGAGCAGGGGTTATCCTAGGTGTGTATCTCCCCTACCCTGACTAGAGTGAGGGTCCCTGCTTGGACAGAGTGCAAAGTGACTGGCAACCAGAGACCCAATTTCTAACAAATATATATATATATTTGAATTGTTATATATATATAGTTAGGGTGAAAAAAGAAAATATATATATATATCAGCTGTAACGAGAAAGCTGCTTCCTGCCAGGTGACATGGGTACTTTGCCGTAATTTTCAACACAAGTTCATTAATCCTCGATTCTGGATAGAAGACACGGCACACCAATTCTTTGTACCACTGTTTTAATGGCACCAAACAGCACAATAGGTTTCAGCTTCGCAGTAGCCCTTGTCAAGTTACAGGTACTTCCAAGCGCTTTTATTCTAACCCTGAATGTTGGTTAAACATAGAAAACATACTATGGTGCAAACCTCTGGAGCTAAATAAAATACTATCTATGGGATTAAGAGAAGAAACAGTTGAAAATATCCTGACAATTGCATCTCATGTTAATAACATAAAATATGTTTATGACTATCCACTCACTTTAAAACATGTACCAAAGAGTCCTGGATCTTAAATAAGGTTCACTCATATATATCAAATAACTGATAATCCATGAGAATATGTGATGGAACAACTACGTCCTAAACAACTGCTTGCCTAAACCGCTACTGCTAAACAACTAAGAAGTCTTTACAATGAAGTACTGAACAACTAATGTCTAAACAACTATTTTGCCTGAATAACGATTGCCTGAACATCGAATTTTAAGGTAAGTTTTTCTTTTTTTTTATGGTTAGTAGTTGTTTTGAATTGACTGATATATATATATATATATCCACACAATGTTGACACAAGGTCAATGACGCAGCACTCACAGGATTCTTGATTTACTTCTTTTAATGTGCATCGTGATAACACAGTGTTAGCACGTTGCACATTAAAAAGAAGTAAATCAAGAATCCTGTGAGTGCCGCGTCATTGACCTTGTGTCGAAATCGTGTGGTGATTAATATAGGGAAATGGTCCTTCCCTGGCGTGGGCATAGACGACAAGAGCGTGCCTTGAGTGGAATGTTTGTGGAGAATATATATATATATATATATATATATAAATTCTAAACAACATATAAACCATAATTACTTACCTTAAAATTTGTTGTTCAGGCAATCGTTATTCAGGCAAAATCGTTGTTTAGACAGTAGTTGTTCAGTGCTTCGTTGTAGAGACTTTTTAGTTGTTTACCAGTACTGGTTTAGGCAAGTAGTTGTTTAGAACCTAGTTGTTCAGGATGTTTCCCAATCCGTGATGATATGCAAGACATCATCTTTGCAATGTAATTTTAGCGGTCTCAATCCCCACAAACTAAGTGCCTACCAAGTGCCCTACTGTGCAATCAAGTGTTCCAACATATCCATCCACAACCAGGCTTAAAATTGGAAAACACAATACAGTACATATATATACAGCACATGTATATCTGCGATGCCCTCTTGGTATCCAGTGTATCATCTCATACCTTTAAGGTCCAGCCCTAAGGAAAAAACTTCTTCAGTGTTCAAATGAGTGCAAAGAAAGTGCAGCAGTGCAAAATAATGAATAATGGAACAAATAATAAAAGAAACCAAAAAACAAACAAGGCCTCATGAATGAATTAGTCCCCAATGTGTACAGCCAATTGTTCTTCTCCATTCAAACCAAATGGGAATTTGGAATTCATTTAAATGATCTAATGGCATTCCATTGCTTTGAAGATTTTCTTTCAATTGCCACCCCCGATGTTCTTGATCACTCTATTGATTTCAAAGTATCGTAGAAGGTCAATGTTACGCTCATTGTGAGAACAGAAGTGCCTTGCTACAAGATAGTTCAGATCACTATTGGCATTAGCATGTTTATGTTCAAGTATCCTCTTCTTAACCAGCAGTTTGGTGCTGCAAATGTATTTCAGGTTGTATGTATATATACACACCACAAAGTCAGATGTACACGAAATGAGTTTTGTAATCTGCATTTTACCTGGTGGCAGATAAGAACTACAATTTCTACTGTTCTGACATGCCTTGTGTTGGAAATGGCCCTTTTTGCAGGGATATCCCCAAACGTTTCGTCTTTGACCCCCTGTTTTTGACTGTGTGCTGCATTTTGTTCTTGCTGACTTTAGGACTCTGGGCACTTAACCACTGCTTACCAGTGCTAAAGTGCAAGTGCTCCCTGTCTAAATTGCATTGATGATTGGCAGATTTGATTTACTAGTAAGTCCCTAGTAAAGTGCACTATGTGTGCCCAGGGCCCATAAGTCAAATGCTACTGGTGGGCCTGCAGCACTGAGTGTGCTACCCATTTGAGTAGCCTTGTAAACATGTTTTAGACCTGCCACAGAAGTCCCTGTGCGGGCAGTTTGAAACTGCCATTTCGACTTGGAAAGTGCACCCACTTACCAGACCCAAACCATCCCTTCTACTACATGCAAGTCTGCCCCTTGGGCAGGGTGCAGTGTATTTAAAAGGTAGGACATGTATTGGTGTGTTTTACATGTCCTGATAGTGAAATACTGCTAAATTTGGTTTCACTATTGCAAGGCCTATCTCTCTAGAGTAAAATGGGGATTTTCTTGAACTATCTTTTGTGTAAATTCCTATTAGGAGCAGATAAAGTTACGGAGTCTGGGGTCTCTGAACACACAATTTAAAAATACATCTTTTGGTGAAGTTGTTTTTTTAAGTTGTAAGTTTGAAAATGCCACTTTTAGAAAGTGGGCATTTTCTTGATTAACCATTCTGTGCTTCTGAAGGAGGGGTGTGGCTTGAGGCCGATGGAGCAGCACGCTTGAAGCGCAGCCCCCGGTGGCCTCCTTGAATCTGAACTTATCCTGAGTTCCCAGCCGACAGAAACCTAAAACCGGGACATTGGGCAATGGCGAGAATCCAATGCAAAGCGAAATACAAAGAGCTGAGGACCCAAGAGGCTCCGGTGAACTTGAGTGAGCGATCCGCAACAGGTGGCTGTGAGACAAGATGGTGCCCACAATACAGGGAAGCGCGAATCTTCTGTGGTGGAATTGAGACCCAGGGGTACTGCCCAGAGCTCCTGGGGCGAAGCGCAGAGCTCATTGGGGGGAGACCCTGTATGCCTGGAAGAGTCGGGAGTGGAGTGGAAGTTGGCGCCTGACCAGTGACCCTTAGAGAAACCAGCGACTGGGGTGAGTGACGGGCGTCGACGGCTGATGGTGAGCAGAGCAGACGCGGCTCCATAGCTGCAGCGCTAATTAACTTAAAGTACCACCGGAACCCCCCATCAATCCCCCTCCCGAAGAGCGTGGGGGCAGCAAAGTGGGGGGAGAGTGAAAACAAGCCCTCTATGGCAGTGACCCTCCGCTGGAATTGCTCGCTTGGGCGGAGGGGCCCGCGCTATTCACCACACCAATCACTGCTGGGGTCCCGCACGGCCCAAGGGAGCGGACTCCTGACTGGAGTCCTAGCTTGAGCACTTCCACAAGACTGGGGCCTGAAGTGTGTCGGCTAGGCTGGTGGAGATCGCTGACTCACCTTCCCCTCGCCGGTGACGATGTGGAATCGTGGAGACTGTAATGATCCTCGGTAGGGGCCCCGGGGGCCATCAGGGTTGAACCCACAGCTTGAAGGGTGGAACACAGACCTGAGAGCCACAGGCCCAAGCGACGGAATCCTGGACTGAATGCACCCTCATGGCGTGTAGCCCTAATGCGTAGCCTGCGCCTGGGGGGTCCCGGGGTTCGCTCTCGTCTCGCTGACCTGGGGGTGGGTCTGGCTCCTGGATACCGTGACCCAATCTCTGCAGGCTGCACCTGCAATTGGAGCCAGATCAGGAGACACAACCGTGGGTAGGATGAGAAAACAAGAGGGCCCAGACAGAGAAGCGGCGGGGGGGGGCCCAGCTGGAAGGGGGTGACACCGAACGAACAGAACCAAATCGAAATATGTCCCAAGAGACCACCCTTGACACCATACTTCAAGCGATTCAAGCATCCCGAGAGGCCCTGGAATGAAAGATTGATACGCTAACTGTGGATCTGACCCTGCTGAGAGATGACCATCGCCGACTGACGGACAGAGTTGTAACAAATGAAAAAAATCCCTTAAACAACTTGCTCCGAACTGTCAAAAATTGTCAAAAAATATGTCCGAACTAACATCACAAATGAAAGCCCTAGAGACTCGAGCAGAAGACGCAGAAAACAGGGCTCACAGAAGTAATCTGAGACTAGTGGGACTTCCAGAAAAAGCAGAACTAGGAGCGGCAAATATGGAAGCATACTTGGAACAATGGATTCATGACGAAGTAGCCCCTGAGGGCTTATCGCAATATTTTGCAGTTGAACGGGCTCATGTGGTGCCGATGAGGCTGCGACCAATCATTGCCAAGCTGCTCCACTTCAAAGACAGAGACCACTTCCTGACCCAGGCGAGATTGAAAGGGGAGATCAAAATGGGGGACCAGCAAATAATGAACTTTCTGGACTTCACCAGAGATACTCAGAAACAAAGGGCATCTTTTACGAGGCAAAGAAAAAACTCCAAGAACAGGGAATCCATTATGCCATGCTTTTCCTAGCTAAACTAAGGATAACCACTAACAATAAGATTATTTTTTTTCACTGTGCCACAACAAGTGTGGGAATGGCTGGAATCACTTAACCCTGCCTCAGCAGAATCATCAGAACGTACGAACCGGTCAAGTACCAGGCCGCGAAGGAGAACCGGGAAACTGCTGACAACCGCGGCACCACCAGCGCCACCAAGCACTACTGGAAATGCGGCACACAGTGGGCATCGCAGCATCCTTGAACGGAGGGGGACCTGGTTCATCACACCCATCTGAGGTCCTGTCTGGCCAGGAATATACCTGGAATAATTGGTAGTGCTTCCTTTTCATCTCATGATGCCTCCGACATCCTGCCGAAAGTGACCCCGGGGACGTCTGATGAAATACTGTAATGGACACCGGACCATGAACATACACACCGACTCTTCTTCTATGGGAGGGGAATGTATAAACCTACTTAGACACATTGGACGTCGCTAGATGAGCCTTGGGTTCACATCATTGATTAGCTGGAACCCGCACAAAACTGAAAAACATAGTAAGAAGGCACTACAAACACCGCCATGAACCAACATGTCCTACAACAGTGTTGCAATAGTACTGTTTGCACCGCGGCTGAGAAACAGAGAACAGTTCTGAGATACTGGATTCCTGAGGGCACTCCGGTGAGGCCTGCTCTTGGTCTTTTGTACCTCACCCCCAAATACAATGTTAACAAATTTGTTGAAAGTTTGGACGGGGATAGTTTTTAATGCCGGTCCTGGGGAGAGGGAGTTGAGGTATTGGGGAAACTGTTTTGTTTGCTACTGTTCTGTCACCTCCATATGTATCGGCTCCATCACATTTATTAAACACAAGAGCATATTCTCACAGGTTCACAGACACTGGGCATGGGGGTAGAGAGATAAATATGCCTCACTTAAAAGCACACTATGGCCTGCCCCCTAACCTATACATTTCTTACCTGGAATGTCAGGGGATTGAACAGCATGAGCAAAAGATCTAAAGTCTATTGCCAACGTAAAAAGGAGAGGGGCACATATAGCAGCTATCCAGGAAACACATCTAACAGAACAGGAGGATAAGCCTATAGCTAAAAGATGGCGTGGTCAGTTCTACGCCACAACCTACTCAGCATATGCCAGAGGGGTCCTCTTATGAATCCGACCAGGAGTACCATTCCAAAAAACAGATGAAATTATAGATAAGGAGGGTCGTTATGTCCTGGTGTCTGGAAGATTGGAGGGCAGAGATATTACACTTGGGGGAATTTACGTGCCAAATCAACAACAAAGCACCTTCCTGACCACACTATCCCATACTCTGGGATCACATCTCACTCAGGCAACCATTATAGGCGGCGATTTTAACTGTATTGCTGATACAGAGCTGGATAGACTACATCCCCCCAGCAAATTATCCCTCTGTACAAGACACTTTGTTCCTCTTGTCACTGCCAAAGGAATAGACATGAAATAACTAGCAGCAGTAGGTGTTTCATAGATCAAACCCTCACCTGAGTGGGACCCATTTCCTTATTACTGTGTCGTGGTTCCAAACCATTGTTGGTCCAAAGAGTCACACAAGTCTCTCCTGTGTATTGCCTCTGCCGAACGGAGGCAACAAGAGGTTGAATCAGCTTCTTGCCCCGAACGTGTGTTAGCAATCGAAGAACCTCATTTAGGAATTGGTGAACTGTTCTCTGTTCTTTCAAGGCAGCAGAGAGATGTACTAGGTTGTCTTGGTGGACTACAGCCCACACTGTTTGTAGAATTTCACCACTGAAGTAGAGATCACTGTGTCTTCAAAGAAGTGGCTGCCATGATGATTTCACCTAAGGCAACAAAACTTTGATTTGCGCCGCCATGTCCAATGCTCACACAGAGCAAGTTTTTTTTAAAAACAAGGTAGGTGATTGATTTTGAAAAACTGAAATAAATGTCACTTACAGGCTAGGAGGTTTTTCCAGTGTGCGTTGGTCATTTATTTGTTTTTCTATTTTGTACCACCAGGCTTTCTCTGGACGGTCCAACGGAAAACAAATTAATGGGTTCAACGACCCAAGGCTAGATGTGGCCATCTGTCAAAGTTTTTTGTCGGCAGAGCCAACATTATACCTTTTTTTATAATTTACACAACACCTTCAAATTATTATAACTTGCCAACTTAATACACAGGGCCTCATTTTGAGTTTGGCAGATGGGAAAGCCCATCTGCCAAACTCTCGACAGGGTGGCCACCACTGTAGTGACGATCACCTCGCCAAACCTATTAGGTGTTTCCCGCTAGGCTGACGGACGGAAACCTCGGTTTCTGCCTGTCAGATTAGCGGGAAACAGGCAGCAGCATTGTCTCTGTCTTGTAAAAAGTTTGATGGACGGTGCTTCATTACAAAAGTGCCAGGCATCCTACCTGCCTTATTAAAAGTGCCATTTGATATAATGCAATAATCATAAGGCATACAGAATAACCGTCACATTTGTGACAGAGTATTATTTATCACCATTTACAATCCATGTGTGTACAATTCTTAAACACTATAGGTACATTATTATAAGGGTGCTGGTAGTATGGGTGTGGCAGGTGCTGCAGCGCCCCAGATGCCTGGGAAATTCAGCAAGCAAAGTGCAATATGGAGTACTTTTAGATTGTTTAATTTATAGACAACTCAGTGATCCTTCAAAGGGGACCAAATTGTCAACAGCATACAGGGAAATTAAAATTTTTAATTAGACTATTTTATGACATAAGCTCACTAAGTGCTCTATTGGAATATTAGGTTTGTTGTACATACTCATATACACTGTTTTTCTTTTATAGCAGATTATGAAACTTGCACATATGTTGTCATGTTATGCATATCGTGTGTTGATATGTATCAATAAAAAAAGGCTAAACCTTTGTTGCGGCGATTTTAATTGTATTGCTGATACAGAGCTGGATAGACTACATCCCACCAGCAACGCTCCCCCACAAACAGGCTAGTCAAGACATTCACAAACTGACAACAACACTGGGGCTTCACAGACTGTTGGAGACACCTTCACCCTATGGAGCGAGACTACTTGTTTTACTCTCACTTACATGACCTGCATGTCCGACTAGATATCTTTCTAGCATCCCCAGAAGTAAATAGCACAGCAATAGCGGCTGAATACCTATGTCGCGCGGTCTCGAACCACAACCCTTTATTACCTATGCTGGCCTGGAAAAGGGACCGACCTCAAATACCGGAATGGCGACTTAAAGTAGAGTCACTTTAAGATAGAAGCCTTTAGGCAGTCCATTAAAGTTGCAATCAGTGATTACATTGAACATTAGAATGGGGGGGGCCTTTAAAACGGTTGTCAGGGGCAAATGCATGGTGGAAGTGATGGGGTGAGGAAAGCCCTGGAGAAGTAAATTGGAAAACATGAGGGAGAACTTAGAGAAATGGAACGAAGGCAGCCTGGTGCCCCGGAGTTGTCCCCCTTCTTTACTGAAACCTGGAAAAAAATTGCTGTGGCAATGGAAAAGTTACGATGCTTAGACTATAAAAACTACATGGCCAGATGACACGTGGAGGGTGATAGGGCCGGGTGCGTTACTGGCCTGGCTCTCTGCCCGCCGTGGCTGCTTTCTCTACTAATGGAGATTGAGGACCCTACAGGGAGGCGGCTTTTTAGGCAGGGGGATATCAACTACAGATTCACTAACTACTACTCCCTGTTATATGCCTCCCAGAGGGGAGGCTCTACCCCCAACACACTTGCAGAGCCTAGATGACCTTCGGCTCCCTAAACTAGGGGAAGAGGCTCAGCAGGCCCTAGCAGAACCAATATCCTCCACTGACATAGCTGTGGCAGTGGGAGTGATGGCTAGAGGAAAAGTTCCAGGCGCAGAGGGACTCCATCTGGATTTTTATAGTTCATACCTGGACCTACTGGCTCCACAACTCAGTGCACTCTACACAGAGGCGCTAGAAAATGGAGTACTGCCCCCGTCCACGAACAAAACTATAGTGATACCACTCTTAAAACCAGGCAGTCCCACTACAGATGTGCGCTCCTACTGTCCCTTATCAGTGCTAAACATGGACTATAAAATACTTAGCCGGATTCTGGCCATCAGGCCTCTGCCTCATATTCCAACACTTATTCACCTAGACCAAACTGGGTTTATCTCTCATCGTAGCACTGCCATTAATATTAGACGACTAGTTTCGATCTTACAGTCTAAATCACCGAATCTACAAAATGCAGCGATTATAGCAGTAGACATTGAAAAGGCCTTCAATAGTCTTTGATGGGATTTTCTGGAACATGTAGTGGTGCGGATGAGCCTGGGACAGGGCTTTGTTCAGTGGACAAAACTGTTATATACGAAACCCACGGCGCGTGTTCTTACGGGCCGTATTATCTCAGAGCCATATCTGGTTGGCAGGGGCACCAGACAAGGCTGTCCTCTATCGCCTCTGCTATTTCCCATAGCAATGGAACCACTGGTGCAAGCGACGAGAACAGGCATCTACTACAAAGGACTATGGGCCTGATTCTAACTTTGGAGGACGGTGTTAAACCGTCCCAAAAGTGGCGGATATACCACCTACCGTATTACGAGTTCCATAGGATATAATGGACTCGTAATACGGTAGGTGGTATATCCTCCACTTTTGGGACGGTTTAACACCGTCCTCCAAAGTTAGAATCAGGCCCTATATATTGAAGGTCAAACTCACCCTACTAGAGGGGAATGTGAGCTGGGCGATTCGGAAGTTGCGGACAGATATCCTGTTTTGGAAAACACTTCCACTGTTGGTGGCAGGGAGAATAGCACTAGTAAAAAAGGTAGCTCTGCCCAGATTAATGTACTATTTCCCGACACTGCAGTTACTAATTCCTCGTCCATTTTTCCGGGATATCAACTCCACTCTGACTAGTTTCATTTGGGGGGGCGAGCAGACATACATAAGCACTAAATAAGCTCCAAAGACCCACAATAGAAGGAGGAATGGCAGCACTAGATGTGGCAATCTCCTATTTGGCATGCCAATTACAATGGTTAGCGAAGGCAATACATGCCTCACAGTCGGAGCCGATCATGAGACATCGCACAGAGCACTCAATTAAAGTCCTCCTGGGGATACTAATGAACCCCAGAGGGCAACGCACATTACATCCGCCGGATTTACACATCCTGTGCACCTGCTGGATGCGCAGCTTACAGCGCACACAAACCAATTTACTGTACACCAGACATACCACTGTGCGGCCTGACTACACTGTCAGGTGGGCAAGCCATGACGGGCATTTCGAAGCTAGATGCATACGACATTACTACACTGGGGGATCTGTTCAGTAATGGAGAACTACTAACCTTTAACGCCTTAAGGGAGCAATTTGATGTTCCCCCAGGGCTGTTCCTTATACACAGATCACTAATAGCACTCATACAACAACACTGGAGACTAGGATTGTGCGAACCACCCACCCACACAGGATGTCAGGCTATCTGCACAATAGGCGGGGAGGGAAAAGTGGGATCCGCCCTCTTCAAAGCATTACAAAAAGATACTCTTCTCCCACTTGACAAGCTACGAATAGTATGGCAGGAGGACATGGGAGCGCCCATAGATGAGCAACAATGGGCAAGAATCACAGCACATATATATACGGTATCTAGGGATGCTCATTTCAAATTAATCAATCTCTATGTGTTCCACAGAGCATACCTCACCCCCTTCAAGATAGCAAAGATGTTCAAAACTGGGAATGGTGAATGCCCCCGCTGCTCTGAACCAGACGTAGACCTCGTCCATATGTTGTGGAGCTGCACGGGGCTTGGGCACTACTGGGAAGGGGTGTTCAAGAGTATAACTGCAGCTATAGACAGAAGGCTTCCGGCCTCATCAATGGTGGCCTTACTAGGGGAAGTTCCCCACCCCAAAAAAACTACGAACAAGTATATTGATTTAGCACTGTGGCTAGCCAAAAGGGAAATCACGCTACACTGGAAAGACCCAGGGCGACCACATCTACAAAGATGGCTGGACACATTAATAAAGTGGGCTGATGCAGAGGGGAGGGTATTGCACCAAGAGGCAGCAAGGGGTTGCAGACATGTAGAAACGGCATGGCAATTGGGCCTCTTGCTAGATTGCCTTAAGGAACCGAATGCAGAAACAGCGGATCAGGCCTAATCAGCTGATGAACCAGACAGTGATGAAGACCACAACCAGAAAAATGGTACTAGACCCAGACTCTGATCAAACCTGTTGACAAGAAAGACCCTGATAGAAACAGATTGGAAGCCAGAAGATAAGGAGCTGATATGGGGGAGGGCACCAAGGGAGGGGAAGTTTAGGCAAGATGTTGTTTATGCCTGTACTTGTTGCCAACAAAACCAATAAAAGTATATTTTTAAAGCATTCTAGATGTCTGCCTGTCTATGGAATACACGTCTGGATCAGGATGACAGTTGTGCTGTTTGCCGATTCCCTCTAGACATTCACACAAAGGGAGCTGAGATGTGCCCTGCATATCCCGATTGGCCTACCTGTGCAAGAGTGGTGGGAGTAGCTGACACTTGAACCTGAATAGGGCTATGCCTGTCCTTAAACAAAACAGTCTCCACAGCAGGATCTTGTGCACTACAAAGACTTTTCTTTGAAGTTTGCCTACTTCAAAGGCAGAAATGGGTATACATTTTATACAATTCTCAATGAATTTCGAAAACCTACTTGCATGGAAGGAAGTCATCCCACCACTCAAGATTTCACAAACAAATTGGCAACTCACTACATAACCAAGGCAGACACATTGGACTCCTATTTAAAACAGAAGAAAACCATCAGCACCAACCCCTTTACTAAAATACCCTTTAAGAATAAACCATCCCAACCTCTACAGTCCTTCAAACAAATATCCCAGGATGAATTTATGGATTTGGTCAAAGCAAGCAGACCTTCTGGTTGCCCTTCTGACCCTTGCCCACCACAAATCTTCAAGAAAATCCTGCTATCTACTTCTGCTGCCACACCTGTAAGAAGAATCATCAACAACTCTTTAACTTCAGCAACTTTTCCTGCAGACCTGAAAAAGGCATACATACGACCATTATTAAAGAAAACAAACCTAGACCCGCAAGACCCCAACAACTACAGACCTATCACAAATGGACCTTTCCTGGGCAAATTGATAGAAAGAGCAGCATTCGCCCAGATGTCACAATTCATTGAAGACAATTCTATAGTTTCAGACTTCCAAACTGGATTCCGCCCAGGAAGAAGCACTGAATCGGCACTCATGGCAATCTGGGACGATCTTAAAAACACAGTCGACCGAAATGGAGTTGCTGCACTACTTCTTTTGGACCTCTCAGCTGCCTTTGATACGGTTGACCATGACACCCTAACTCAAAGACTCCACGAAGCCGGCATACAAGGGATTGCTCTCGACTGGATTACTTCCTATCTCCAAAAAAGAGCGAATATCATCCACTCGCCCCCCTTCTCGTCCGAACCCTACCTCACAAAAGCAGGGGTCCCCCAAGGGTCAATCATCTCACCTTTGCTTTTCAACATCTACATGATATCTTTACCAGAACTGATCAATGATTTCCATCTCACATGCTACAACTATGCAGATGGCACATAAATACTACTTAAATTAGAAGACCCCAAAAACATTGAAAACTCAGAAATCTTCAGTTGCCTCAGAGCCGTTGATCAGTGGATGACCTGGAGCCATCTCAAACTATATACCTCCAAAACAGAAATACTCATATGTGGTGACTGGAAAAATGATGACCCTCTGTGCGTCTGGCCTGACGATCTCGAACCACCTCCTCAATTATCCAAGGAAGTTAAAAACCTAGGAATCACCATGGATTCCAAGCTAACTATGAATGCCCAAGTAGACAAATTAGCACGCACAAGCTTCATCACCTTAAAGACTTTACGACGCATCTTCCCCCACCTCGGATTTCCACACAAGGTGCAAGCTACTATCTCACTTGTACTATCCAAACTGGATTATGCCAATAGCCTCTACCATGGATCATCTCTATCTGTTATGAAAAAACTACAACGTATCCAGAATTCTGCAGCCAGGCTACTACTACATATAAAGCCACAAGCCCACATCTCCCCTGCCTTGAGAGCACTACACTGGTTACCCGTTGCCAGAAGATGCACTTTCAAGCTGCTTTGTATCACCCACAAAGCTATGCATGGAACAGGACCACTTTTTATCAGAAAGAAAATTACCAAATACATCCAACAAAGAACCCTCTGCTCAAGACTGGCACCCCGCCTTAGAACACCACCATACAAGAAAAAGACTGTAGGTGGTACATCCTTCTCCGTCCAAGCAGCCAAACTATGGAATTCATTACCCCCAACTATAAGAGCCACAGATAACTTTCTTGTCTTCAGAAAACTACTAAAGAGTTGGCTCTTTCCTTCATAACCACCTTTTTCAAACAACTATGAACTGCATATGCCTATGTGGATAAATATTTTTTTCAGATTATATGTATATTTCTATTTATTTATAGTTTCTTTGGAAAATATGTATTGCTACTGTCATAACAATAAAATACACACACACACTCTTTAAACCTGTCTGACTAAGTATTTTTTACCCATGATTCTAATTATGTATTGTATGTGCATATGTGTGTGTATTCATGTGTGTGTGTATATATATATATATATATATATATGTGTATGTATGTGTATATGTTGTTTCTGTGCTTGGCATGTTCATGGATCATTGCATGGCTTCTGGTTTTGGGTTGTTATACTAGATATCTATGAATTCCTGCTCTCATCTTATCACACTTATCTACTCATCACTCTTATGTCATGTCTCTATCAAACTATCCTCCATTCTCACTCTGACTCATCCCAAATCCCTTCTACCACTTTCATCTCCTAAATATCTCTGCCTAAGCTCTTCCCTCCACCTCCACATCTAACTCACCAAACCTCACTCTACCTCTGTGACCTCCCACACAACCCTACTAAATTCTCCTGCAATCATCTCACCCTGCTACTATGCTCTCCCTAACCCTTCCACATACTCTTCCCCCTCCTCCCCCCTTTATTCATCCCAAGCCTTTGGGTTGAGTAAATGAAGGATATACTCCCAATTAACACTTCTGGATTTCTTTCCTCCTCCACCCCTCCATTACTCCAGTCAATCTAACTAACAAACTCTCATATCCGCGGCTCAAATTAACTCATAATAATACTAAAACTGTACTCATTATTAAACAATACTAATCCATCACTAATTCTTGTTGGGTTCCGGAGTAGCGTGCTACTCATCGAAAAGCGCTTCGACGCCTCGTCAGGGGTAGTAAGCGCTATATAAATACGATTACAATACAATACAATACAATACTGGACCTCTGACATCACAAAGATAGAATCCTTCAGGACTGAGGGTATTCTGCTAGGAAGAAGAGCTGGATGCTGTAGGAGGGACTGCCAATCTGCCTGTTGCTTTGCTGTTCTAGTCTGCTGCTTGCTGCTTATGTCCTGGAAGTGAAAGGACTGGACTTTGCTTTCTACATCCTGCTTCCAAAGGTTCTCTAAGGGCTTAGACTGAGCATGCCTGCTGTTAAGACGTCTTCGGGACATCAAAGACTCCATCTGCAGGTACCTGGGCTCTCTTGCTGAGAGTCCAGACTTGCCAAGTGGTGCCAAATCCAGTTCATGGGCCCTTGGAAGTGAGTTCTGGTGTAACGAAGAAGAAACAAACACATTGACTCCAGAGCAGCTGTCTGACTCTGCACCGCTGTCTGCACTGGAGCTGTGGTCCCCACTCAGTGCAATGGATGATGCTGCTGCCCAACACCGCCGCAGAACCTCTGAAGTCCTGCCACAGCATGAGTCCTGAGTGTTGTGTCTCTGACGTCTGTGACACCTGACTCTGCCGCTGCATCTATGGCCCCGTGGTGTGATTACAACACCACGAAGTCAACATCTCGCATCTTTACCTGCTGAAATCATCAATCCCGCCGATTCATAATGAACTGACACCTCACCACCAATGCCACATCACCTCCCTGCAACTCTAAGGAACCAGCGCCTCACCTCCCCTGCATAGCAGTAAGGTACTGATGCCTCACCTCCCTGATAGGAACCAATACTGCTCTGGCACCAGAGATTCCTTACCTCCCCGACTCCCTGCAGCATCTTGGTTTCCTCATTTTCCAAGGTACTGTATCTGGGTCGGTCCATACAACTCCATGTTTGGTCCGCACTCCGTCAAAAATGGCGTTGGACTGTTCGGAACGACTCCATCAAGACATTGTGATAGCCCCAGTTGGAATTATTGTCTCTCTGTCAACACCAGGACAGTGCGCGCTCTACAGGCATCTAGAAGGCAAAAACCTAACACTCGCAAGATAATGTAATTTATGCATTGTGATGATATGTTATTGTTTAACCTTTTGCATTGCAGAATTCCATCCAAAAGATTCATTTTTAAGGTGCTTATAAATACTGTACATTTGCAATGTATTGCTGCAGACATTCAGAGTGTGTTAGGGTGTGGTCCCTTTCCAGGGCCTTCTAGAGACTTTCCCTGCAACATGCCTGGGTGTGGTTCTAGGCTGGGCCAAGACTCTATAAAAGAGAGTCAGCCCAACATCCAGTGCTCACTATTCAGAGGTCCCGGTGCAGAGCAGCAGCTTCTTCCTTAGCTCCTGTCCCGGCGGCCTATTTGGATTTTCCAGTCTTCTGCGCTCATCTCTCATTGGTGATCACTGTTTCCAGGCGGTAAGACGGTGTTTGGACATTTCCCAACACCGTAATTGAGAATTTTCATATTCTTGATTTTAATTCTTAAATGAATAACAGATTACTTGTGTGCTGCCATTTTTTGACATTTGTACAGTGGTTTGCAAATAGGGAGGACGCGCAATTTATTCCATAAAGATTTGACTTCGTTATTACATTGTTGTTCATTGCGCGCTGATATTTCTTGACATTTACATGATGTTTTACGAGTTGGCAAGACGTGCAACTCGTTTCGTGAGCATTTAACTTTGTTTTTCATTGCGCGCTACAATTTTCTTGCATTTACATGGTGGCATTCGAATCGGCAACACACGCGATTCTTTCCTTGAGTGTTTTTTCATGTTATTCATTGTGCGCTACCATTTCTTGGTGTTTGTATGGTGGCGTTTGAATTGGCAAGACGCGCAATTCTTTCCTCGTGTATAAATAATGTAAATTACTGTGCGCTACTATTCTAAGACATTTTCTTGGTGGCATTTCAAGTTGACACGTTGCGTGATTTATTCCTTGAATCTACGTTGAGTGATTTCATGGTGCACAATCCTTTATGGTGTTTAATACTCATATAGAGGTCTGCAATGTGCGCAATTCACTTCCCAATGTTTTTTCTGAGATGAACACAACAATACCAGAGTTCTAGATGTAATGCTGTGTGTTCCTGATATATATTCTTAAAAGGAGATTCATATGGTTGTTTAGAAATTGCTCAGAGTGTTTCCTGATTCTCATGTTAAAGAAAGTACTTGAATCTGAAAGTCCTATTTAACTTTTCCTGTTTCCTCCTCAGGCATTCAGACATCTAAAGCCTAGTCAATTTTAGGACTATTCTAGGGTTGTTCATGTTTTTCGGAAAAGACAAAGCTTAGAGTTGTAGCATGGTGCTGATTTCATGAGATGTAATTTTTATGTTGTGTTTTAACCTTTTGCTTCCTACAGGTCTCCTTCCCAGCTGTTCCCGTCCTAATCCCCTTTTACCCACTTGGACTCTCTTAGACTCTGTGATAAATCTAATCAGAGTATTGGAGCTGTCTTGTGGTGGAAGTGTTGGGAACGTGCCCAGACCCTGAGGATCTGGTGACTCTGACACTCTCTAAGTGCTTTACTAAGATTTAATTTTTGAAAATTGGTATCTTTACTTGTGTATGTTGGATTTTTGTTGTTTTGGCCTTGTTTTACTCAGATACATATTGGCTGTTTTTCTGAACTGTTGTGTATAAATAATTTACACATTTCCTCTGAGATAAGCCTGAGTGCTTGTTCCAAGCTACCAATGGGTTGAACAGGGGTTCTCTTAGCTGTGTGACTCCATTAGCCTGCCTAGAGAAGGTGTCCCTACTTGGACAGGGTGCAAACCACTGTCAACTAGAGACCCCATTTATAACACCTTGCATGACCACATTTGTAGAAACCGAGTTTGAGGACTAGCCAGGTGGTTTTGGTTGGTAAGGTGTAGCTGTGTACTACCATATCTCTTATCGATCTGAATTTCCTGTATGTAAAAGCAGGGACATCCCTCAAATCCTCTCCAATGATGGGATCAACTTTAATCAGATTTCAATGACTTTGTGTGAACTCTTGTTAAAGGTGGTGATAATCCTAGGTATGTTGTTGGCATTAGACACTTCTCTGCTTGTATTCGATCTAAATAGTGCTTTTTCCTGGGTGGTATCTTTGAACTTATTAAGGGCCTATGTGAGAACATTAGGTGGATAACCTCTTTGAGAAAATCTCTACAAAATAATGCCACTCTCCCTAGTGAACTCCTCATTGTCACTACAATTGTGTCTCGCCCTTAGGAGTCCCCTGTAAGGGATACTCCACTTTAGTGAGCTGGGGTGATGACTCCCAGCGTGTAGAACTCTGTTAACAGCAGTTTCTTTGTGATGTAGTAAGGTTGTCAGTTTATTGTCCTGTATGCTAAGGCAGTGTCTACACACTGACTGTTAGTACTGCTAATCTTGTAACTGAATGCTAAATTAAGATCATTTTGTTCCAGTACCCTGATAACTCAGTAGCAGGCGTGACATCTTCATCCCAAATCCAAATAGGTATGTGTTGTGTATACCTGCCATTGGCCTCTGCCCAGACTACCTGCTCCTTCCACCAGCCTAGGAATAAATTTGCAAAGCTGGGGGTGAAGCAGGTCCCCCCACATGGTCCCTATACTTTGGTGGTAAGCAGTGTCTTCAAACAGGAAAATGGTGTTCTCTAGACTAAAAGTCATCATTTGCTCCAGCATAGATGTGTACTTAACGTATTTCGTGGCCCTGCCGTTAGGTAACTTTAGGCCACGAGTTATAGTTTCTTAACATACATGTAACTATAAGTATAACTAGAACTCCTGAATTTCTAAGGTATTGTGTTGGTAAAATATGAACCTAACTATAATATCCCTGTAACTCTCTCTCTCTCTCTCTATATATATATATATATATATATATATATATATCTGTGTGTGTGTGTGTGTGTGTGTGTGTATATATATATATATATAGATATATATATAGAGTGAGAGTTACAGGGACATTATAGAGGAACATTATAGTTAGGTTTTGTGCATGTAAAATCTGAACCTAACTATAAAATCCCTGTAACCTTAGTTTTATATATATATATATATATATATATATATATATATACACACACACACACACACACCATCTGTGTTGCTGGTTCCATGGTCCGTTGTGCAGCACTGCTGTCCCACTTGCCCTTTGTGGTGTATTGTGCCTCTGCAACCCCTGACGCCTGTCCTTAAGGTTTGTTTGGTGCCCCCACCCGTCTCCCTCCTGCTCTCTCTTATCCAAGTCCATGTCCCTACCTCATTCCTCCTGCCCTCCGTGATCGAATGTACCATTCTCGCCAACATTTTGAACTTGGTAAGAGGGAGATCTAAAAAAACAACAACTGGGGAACTAATTTTCCCCATTGACTTACTTTGGAAAAGAGAAGTTTTTGGCAGTAGATAGATAAAAATAAAGTCCTCATACATGGTTGTTTCGTTGCCCCTGCCAACTTTGTCCTGCTCTCCATGGTCATTTGTGCAATTACTGCCTCTCTTCCCTGCCCAGCGTGGTCAACTTGTTGTCTCTGCACCCTCCTCGCTGCCCTCAGTTATCTGAGTCTGTGCCACTGACACCTGCACTTGCACACTATTCTAATGAAGAACTAGATTGCTAACATTCTAGATTTATAACAAAAGTGTGGCACGCCTCACCTCATCTTGATGTAATCAAAAATGTAATACCCAAAGCACTTTCTTTAGAACTTATAAAAATGAGAGGTTCTTATTCCTAAAAAATTATGGTTTGTGCACTAAAATACAAAAATGAGGATATATTTCCTCAGTTCTCAAATAGTGACAAAGCACTTTTAAATTATTTGCTATCTTGATTGTTTTTATCCAATTAATCACTTGCTTATATGTTACACTTAGGGGAGAGAATGTGGCATTACAGTCAGAGCTGCCTACTTTGCAACTGAGGAACCAGATTTGAGTTTCTGTGCCAGATCGACATCCTGTGGTTCTGGACAAATCACTTACTCTCCCCATGCCTAAAGTCCAAAAGGAATGTGACTTTGTGTGATGTAACTGATGCTCTTGTAAAACACCCCCCTACCTGCAGTCAAGACTGTGCTATATAAAACTGCAATAAAACAAAAAAAATAAGTGTATTGCACACGTCTGTCATTGGGCTATACTGGCACTATATTTGAGTGATATTTGTGCTACATTTGGACTCTTTTTTCTGGTGGCCATCCTGAGAGACATATTTGTTATGAATCCCCCTATTCCCCTCATTTACTGCAGTATCCTCAGTAGAAAATACTTTCATTTCTCCAGTTCATTTCCATCAAGACAGCAGTCAGATGTGCCACACGTTTGGCATAAATTCAGAATGCTTGCACTCTAGTTGCTCATTAGAACGTTGTAGTAAGCGGCTGATCACCAGGGAGTTAACTGGCAGTCTTCTGCTGGTGTTGAAAGTGCATGTTTCAGTCTATATTTCAGATTGTTTTAATGAAAAAGAAAAGGAAGATATTTATGAACTCACCTAATTTTTCTTTCTACTGCACAAATAATTTCAGTGACAAAATGAAACACCTCATTCTGTTCCTTTCTAAATTAAATGTTTTAAGTTTTACCAGTTTAATTAAATCAAGATGGTTTCAGGTGTGCTATACTTATGTCGTAAGTAAGACTGTTAGTGCTCTAGTACTTCTTTAGAACACTCTAGAAGGCTGCAGTAGGACACACGGGAATCAACTGACAGGCTACTCCTGTTGGAAGTACAACAGGAATATATTTTAGAACTCACTTGAAGCATGTTCTAATTGTTCTTTTTACAGCACTAACCATAATCTCTATGACAAAATTAACCCCCTCCTTTTGTTCCTTTCTAAATTAAATGGTTTACATTTTACCAGTTTTTATTCAATCAAGATAGCTTCAGGTGTGCCAAATTATTGTCATAAGTAAGACTGTTAGTTGTTATTTGAAACACTCTGGGAGTCTGCAGTAGAACACAAGAGAGTCAATTGACAGTTTGTTCTTGTTGGAAGTACATGTTCCACTGGCACTGTCAAACTTCATTCTAATATTGCTGAGAAAGATAGTGTGAATTTACTGAAAATATGCTCGCATTTTACCTTCTGGATCAGCTTCCATAACCTCTGTGGGAAAATCATGAGAAAACAGTTTTCTCGCTTTTCATCAGGGTAAAATCACATTAGTAACAAATGATTTAGATTGTAACTAAAGTCTGTTATACCCCTTTATGCATTCTTCTTTTTGTGACCTTCAAAACCTGCCCTTCACTACAATGCATTTCAATGGATGCTATCATGTTTATTGGTCCCAAGATGGCTGGCAGCACTTTCTGGTTGAAGTGCTGACAGCCAACCAGATCTGTGCGTAGGCTCTGTTCAGATATCTATATTTATTTTTCCTTTAATATCTCAAAAACTACTGAACAGATTTACACCAAATCACAAAAAGCATGCTTTCTGGACCAAGGGGTAGCTTTCTGCCATATTTGGTGTACTTCTGTCCAGTGGTTCAGGCTCTAGTCGTGTTGAAAATCCCAATGGGAATTAACATGGGAAACACACATTTTTGCCCCTTCCTTATTGTCAGCCCCCTGCTTGAAGAATTACCCTGAAACTTACCATGCATAATAAGACTCAGTAGGATACATTTTTGGACATTTTTGTGAAGGTTCGTCAAACGGCACCAAAGTTATAGGCAAGTCAAAAAATGTTTTTCCTGTAGAAACTAGGCCCTAACTTTAACTATCTACTGGCTGTCATTTATATATCCAGTCAGTCCTCGCAAACACCAGCACTTCAAAGTCCTTTGTTTACAATTTTATGTAGTCAAAAGTCACCAGTTACACGTTTCGGTTGGTGAAAGTCTTGATCACACAAGGTGAACCACCATTACAATTGCAATATAAACATACATGTTGTGCCCCACTTCACAAAGCACATGCTAGACATACTTCGATGGCTGGTGTTAACCCATGATCGCCATACTTTATTGCTTAAAATACAGTGCATGCTTAATAATTTAATTTGGATTTTAAAGCAAATGATGATTGTTTTAAAAAATCTTTCAACCTCATCCTGTCCAGAAACTCATCATGCCCCATATCACAATACTCGTGATAGATATAGTGAGAGTCAGTCACTTGTAAATGTTAATCCTTCCATGATTACAATTAGAGATGCAAGGCATTCTTGTTAATATCATTTTGAACTTGAAACAAATGAAGATTTTTAGTTCAGTACATTTTTCAACATCATCCTGTACACAAAGTGCCTAGGTGCTAAATGTTTTCACCCCAACAATGGCAAAGTGTTACACAATGCAGTAATCTTGCTTTACAGACCATGTCCATAGGTTTTTAGACATGTCTCAAGCCCATACTGCTGAACGAAATGACACCAAGTTTGACAGGAAGCTAGATCCTGTTCCACAAATTATGCTTTCTGTAATTTGGTGTAATTCCATTCAGTAGGTTTGGAGATATTGAAGTGCAAAAAATATAGCTATCTAGGGATCTGGATCCTCCTCGGAACCCAACTTTATATGGTGCTTGAAATAAAAAACATAGTAAATCTATGTGGTCAAAATATGGTTATTAACTTATTTGCTTAAAGGTGAAAAAACCTTGTGGTCAAAATATGGTTATTAAATTGTTTGCTTAAAGGTGAAAAGAAAACAATATAAAAATAAAATTAATAACAAAAATAAAGCCCCAGTGGGGAAGATCTGCTTATTGACTCATTTAGGTCCCATTAAAAAAAAAAATCTCAAACTGTAACCTACTAAGCAGTGGCATTAAAACCTTGTTGTTGCTTCATGTAGGGCATGCTATAACTCGTGTAATGTCAAAACTCACAGAGATCTCCCCTAAAATACAGTTAAGGTCTCTAGAGGATAAAGAGCAGGAATAAAGTGTAAAAGTATTTGTGAATGAAGAGTTTTTGGAACTTACCCTAGTCAAACTGTTGAATCACCTTAATCTATAAATTTGTGTATAACTCTTCATCAATGTTGAGCCCTCCTGGGTTTTTGCTGTCTAATATCAAAACACGAATGGATTCAAGTTTCCTAAGGTCTTTTTCTCTATTGCTACCCCTGATTCTTCAAGACACCATATCAATGACAAAGTATCTTAAATCTCTCTCATTGCTGTCATGTGTTGCTGCAAAGTATCTAGCCACTCAATAAGTTTTAGCCCTATTTTTAATGGCTCTGATATGCTCCAGTATGCATTTATCAACTTGGAGATTAGCACTCCCTACATTGCGTAACCCACAAGGGCATTCCAATACATAAATAGCATAGTCCTTCTTACAGCTGTGTGCTCCCCTAAAGCATTATGGAGTTTTTCCAGATGTTGTTAAAATGGGTCTTGTTTACATCGTATTCGAAAGCTTTACACTTGCTGCTTTTGAGCCAGTTACTCTTGGTGGATTCCACTGGATAGCTTTTGACAAGGTTGTCCCATATTATCCTTACCCTCCTAAAAGTGCATCTCAGTTTAAATGGAAGTTACTTTTCTGATGATGTTCTGTTCAGTACTGTAATGAGTAATGAAGCTGAGCTGTGTTGGTTTCTGTTGTTTGTTTCTGCAGAGTATATACAGGACTGTCTTCCTTTTATGGTTTTCTCAAATGATCTATTGATCACCTCTTCTCTGTAACCTCTCTCCTTAAATTTTACACCATCTTTTTGATGGCATTGTCAAATTCTTTGTCTTCACTGCAATTTATACACATGCGTAATGCCTCTCCATACTAGAATGCTGGCTACTGAATACATTTGGTTAAAACTGCTGGCATGCAATACTGTGTCACCGTAGTGGGATTCCTGTAGATGTTGATCTCTAACTGGTGATCTTTTACGTACACCAGTAGATCTAAGGAGACCACTTCTGACCTGTTGATTGAACTAATGAAATGGAGGTTAAGGTTGTTGTTGTTTATTCCCTTTACAAATTCTCTGGCACTCACCTCTGACCTCCTCCATTAAACAAACAAGTCATCTGTGAATCTAATCCATACTATTACGTTTTTTTTCATGAAACACTAAATTTAGTCTGGAGCACCTGCAAGTGCCCATAGCTGTACCTCTCAACTGCTTGTATATCTGGTTGTTAAACAGCACATATTTATTCTCTAAATAGCGTTTAGCCATAATAATCAGCATTTCTGTATGCTTCCGCCGTACCAAAGGTCTTGCACTAAGAAAATGTGTCATGCCTCTTAAACCATCATTATGCTTATTACTAGTATAGAGTGAGGTTACATCCATTGAGTTCAAGAGAAAACCCTCGTCCCATGGAACATCAAATATTCATTTTAGAACATCTCATGTATCCTGACAGGAGACTCTTAACATAGTCCTGCAAAAAACAGCCCATAGATTGGGAGGTATTTTCCAACAGGCTACCTATGGTCAAACTATTCAGACATCCTGGTGGTTGCTTGAGATCTTTATGCACCTTTAGAATGAAAAAGGAAATAGTTGTCCTGAAATTATTTTTTTTTAGTAATTCTTCCTGTGTCAGCAATACATTACTTCGCCACTCAACAAGTTCTTTATGGAATTGCACTTTAACCTCTTTGGCTCCCAAAATAGTAGTTCCATATTACAATCTGTATTGTTGAGTTGATGTATTGCTTCATTCATGTATAACTGTAAAGGCCAAAGTACAATATTTCCACCTTTGTCTGCACTTCTTATCTGAGTCAGCTTGAAGTTTCTTGATCAATTTATAATATGCTGCTCTGTTGGCACTGAATTTCACTCACTGTTTGTTTTTAGACATTTGAAGGTTTTTAATTTCTTAAGTTATCAGCTCTGAAAAAGTATCAAGACCATCCCTTGGCAAATTTGGTACAAAGCTTGATGGGGGCTTGAATGGTGTAGTTGCTTCCCCATATAATGGCAAATCAGTGGAAGAAATAATGTTTTCTTCAGTGATGACTTCTTGTATCCCCTGAATTTAATTTTCAAGTTGTTTGAGTTCCATTATTAGCTCCGTGTTAGAGGCTTGAGGATTGCAATGTTATCTTGGGTTCTAATAGTTAGCTGAGGTCTTTGCTTTACTTGCATGACATAGAATTTCTGAAGTTTGAGTTTTCTTATATATTTGTACATGTCCACATGAGTTTTGTGTAATTGAAACTCCTCTCAGGCAGAAAGACAATCCTAATTTCTAGATTTGTTACTTGACTTGATTCAGGATTACATCTGATAAGTTAATTATTGATGTGCGATCAGAGTTCAATTACGGTTGCATTTGCATTTCACTTTGGTGTCCTGAACTTGTGGTTTATATATATATATATATATTAACTTGAAAAATCAAAGGTTGCAGGGACGTTATAGTGAGGTTCTGAATTTTCTCACACAAAATCATAAAAATGCAGCAGTTCGAGTTATTTCTAATAACTATAACTTGTGTCCTAAGGTAACTATAACTCACACCCCTACCATACAAAGTTTTTTCTTCAATAATTTTACTGCTAAGGTTTCACTTATACTTTTAATGACGTTATAGAAGTCGTCATGAGTGCTGGTATATCTCGGGTATTTAGCAATGCATGGAGAGGGTGTGAGTTATAGTTACCTTAGGGTAAGTTATAGTTACTTGAAATAACTCTAACTATAACTGCTGAATTTGTATGGTTTTGTGCAAGTAAAGGCAGAATCTAACTATCACGTCCCTGTAACCTTTGTATTTTTTCAGTGAATTTCAATGTTTTTTTAAACATAAAGTAATTTTGGCGGGTGTTGGCCAACTCACTATAAGCACCCAACTCTGTGCTACACATGCCCAAAGGGTCTATCTCTCCGGCTGCGAGAATAGGTGTAAGAGTGTCTGTTTGGGTGTGAAAGTAGGTAAGTGAGGGTCTGAGTGGTTCTGTGAGTGGATGTGTGACCTACTGAATGTGTCAGTGTCTGAGTGGGTCTGTGAGTTGGTGCATCAGTGTCCAAGTGGGTGTGTCAGTGTCTGAATGGGTCTGTGAGTGGGTGTATGAGGGTCTCAGTGGGTATGTGAGTGGGTGCATGAGGATCTGATTGGGTCTATGAGTGGGTGCATGAGTGTTTCAGTGGGTCTGTGAGCGCATGTGAGAGAGTCTGTGGGTCTGTGAGTGGGTGTGTCAGTTTCAGTGTGGTCTGTGAGTGGGTGTGTGAGGGTCCGAGGGTGGCTGTGAGTCGATGCATGAGGGTCTGAGTTGCTATGTGAGTTGGTGCGTGAGTGTCTGAGTGTGTTTGTGACTGGGTTTCATAAGAGAGAGAAAAAGAGGGAGACAGAGAGTTTTTTAGGTTTTGATGACTGATGTATTTAGAATTAGATATTTTTGGACAAATAGAAAAGAAAATTGTATTTGTCAATTAAAAAGAGGGAGATACCCTTTCAGTATGAACCTTAAACATTAGAAGTTGAAAAGAAATTAAAACAGGCAAATGATCAGAGACACACCTAGGCTGGAACCTTCAACGTTTAGCATGGGGATCTGAGACCTTAACCACTAGGCACAGGAGAATAACTTTTATACCAAATATTTTGCTAGTCTTACTCTTTGTATGGAGAGACTTTGCATTGACAATCTCTCATTCTCTCCTATCCGCTTCAAGTCCCCTGTGGTCCTTGCCAGCTCTGTATGCCCTGTGGGAGCCGACATTGCTCCCCCAAGCAGGGAGCTGCTTTTAATAGCAGCCTCCTGCTTGGAGCAACGTTTTCATCTGTCTTCTCTGCACAAATATTCGCATGCAGGAAAGACAGATAAAAACTTTGCTTTCTGCAAGGGAGAGCTGTTTGACAGCTTCACTTGCAGAAAGAGGGCTTTGTTTGCTTTTACTTGGTGGGAGCTTTCAGCTCACACCTAGCAAAATCAAAAGCCTATATCTATGTCCCGGGGGAGCACCTAGGAACATAGCAGGAGCGGGCCTCGGGAGGGTGGCAGTCCCAAGGGCCATCTGTGGCTCCTCGAGGGGGGGTGCGCACCCCCCCCTCCAACAAGCATAGCCCCAGGGAGGTGGTGGGCACCGGGGCTGCAGGGGGGCCTTACAGCACCCCACACTCTATTTAAATATAACCCCAAGGAGGTTGTGGGCCCCGGGACTGCTGGGGGCCGTGCACCACCCCACAGACTTGTAATTAAGCCCCAGGGAGGTGGCAGTCCTGGGGCTGCAGGGGAAACCTAGTTTCTATAGACAGAGCATTTTTTGTTTTGCCAGTAACTTTGGCGCCACTTGATGAATCTTCCTGAAACTTTCAGAACCTATACTTTGGTCAGTTCAGCTGCTGTCTTGAAAATTTTAGGGTGAACTGTCAAGCGGGGGGTCGAGAAAAAGGGGGGGTCACAAAACGCTTTATCCATAGGATCTTTAGACATGCCTCAAGCCCATACTGCTGAACGAAATGACACCAAATTTGACAGGAAGCTAGATCCTGTTCCACAAATTATGCTTTTTGTAATTTGGTGTAATTCCATTCAGTAGTTTTGGAGATATTGAAGGGCAAAAAATATAGCTATCCTCCTCAGATCCAACTGTCCTGTGCTGATATCGGATTGGCTGTCAACACTTCAACAAGGAAGTTTTGGCGACTATCGTGGAACTCGGCTCCAGCCGAGTACCACAAACAAAAAGTCAAAAAATAAAAAAAGGGGACAGGGTAGAGTCACCCTGACCCCTTAACTCAGGTGATGGGGTCCAAGAGGGACTTCGCCAGTGCTAAAAATGCATTTTGTTTTTAAATGTCTGCGCCTATCCGCCAAAAATTCTCAAAACTTCCAAGTACGGGCTTCTGCTCTTGTTTCAGTGAAGCCTCCAGGTAGGCCAGGTCTGGGGGCATTTAAATTTGGAAGGGAGCCTATGGGGGAATGTAAACAAGGGATTACATTCAACCATATCTTAAAACGAGAACTCTGATGACAACTGTGCTTACAAATGGGAAGGTCACAGGGAAGAAGAGTAAATGTTAGTCATGCTAGATTCCAGGGGGATATAAAAAAAAGCATATTTTAAAGTGCCCATGTCATAAAATACATTGATGCAACTGATACAAGAACAGGTGCAGGGCTTGCTTTATAAATGGGTTGTTGTTTGCCAATCTTCCTGGATGCCTGTGACATGCTCTGTCAGTAGTGTCTTATATTCTTGTTTCTCATTCACTTAGAGGTGGTGTGAAGTGAGCAGCGCAGGCCAATCAAAAAAATAATAATGGGTGAGTCAGTGTACTGGACACCCCGGCTCCTCTTCTTCTGCAGTGTCCAATCACGTTTCTCTGTGTTCTCTAGGCTGAGCCAGCCCTGCACTCGAGTCTGCCTCTTAATACCGGTAGGGAAAGTTGACAGCGAGGAGCCAAAGACACGCAGAAGGAGCCGATGCAAGCACCACGCTGCTCCCAAACACACACACCTCTCCTCAAGTCTTGAATTCTGTTAACAAGCAATGAACCAAGTGATGCTGCAGTCAGCCACCTCCTCTTCATGTCTTCTCTTCCTTCTTCAGCCACAGTAACCTCTTGCACCTCCATAAGCACTGGCTGGCCACCCTGACCTGCCTCCAGGCACTTGGCATCAGCCACAATCGGATTGAAAGACTGACAGCGTGGGTGTTCCACAATGAGACTCTGCTCTGGCATCCCGATTTATCTTCCAAACTTATGGTGTCCCTCAAGGTGCACTTCTTCTAACTTCTGGTCAATCTAGAGGAGGCTGCTGCTGAACAATAATAAGTTAACACAGGTGGACAGCCATCTTTTTTTAATGTATTTACTTTCAGGTTTTACTAGGAGAATACAACATGGTTGCTGCTCACTAGACATACACTAGCATACTGCCTAGAGAAGGTTCCGAATATCCACTGCATGGTACCCAGTCATGAAACTCAACAAGGAGTCATTCTTTAACGCTTTGACTGGCACTCAAGTGAGCCTAATAGTAAAACATGGGGTTGATGTTTATTGTGTGGGGAAGGTTAGAGTAAAGCAGGAGGCAAAGAAAGACTTGCACTGTTTGTGCAGGAAAAATGGGCACAGAGATTGGGCTTGTCAGTCGTTATGCCCGCAACACCTATTTGCTTATGTGAAACGTGGACGAATGTCAGGTGCAAATAATGCAAATGTAATGTTAATGCCTAGCTCTTTTTCCATACTGTCAGACCTCGATACTTTGTCTTGGCTCATGAAATTCTGTCCCACCATAAAAGGTTGTCTGTCATTGTATCTGTTAAAATCATAGTTCTGTACTGTGTATACTGAACTTTTTATGTGATTGACAACATAAGCACACAGTTTCGATGACAAATGTACCATCTTTTTTATTTAGTTTGTTGCCCAGAAATAGCATCACCTGCTACTGTGAACTCAGTTAGTATCCAAGGAAAGATCACCTCCTTAAACATCGCTGGCAACTTTAATACAAATCTGTGCAGGGTTGAGACTCAACTTAGAATAAGGCGAAACATTATTAATTATTTAAATTAATCACATCTTGTTGACGAGATAAGCCTGTTAACCTATACAGTCTGCTTGGTGCTGGATGTAAAACGAGCTGGCACTTTATCAACATTCCTTTGGACCAGGGCCCATATCAGTGTAAATCCCATTACAATCACCACTAATCAGCACACCTCTTAAAAGCATCAGCAGAATGTCATGGATTGAATGGGAACTCCAGCTGAACTCTTTGTCCCCCATGAGAACAGGGCTGAGGCACATGGACCAGGTGGGGATAAGAATGAGTGGTTGGGGAAGCATGCACTTCTGCTGTATCCAACTGGCCTATGGCAAGAGAGGTTTTTGTTTTGTGGCATAGCATTGAAGCCCGGGATTGGCTTCAAAATATGGAATACCTCCTGTGCAATGTGTCAATAAACTAGATGGGCCCAAAAGTGTCATTTACTTCAAAGGGTTTGGTTTGTACGGGTTTTAGGGTCGAGCCTGCGAGTGCATGCGCTAGCGCATACGTCTCGCTTGTAAGACTCTGTTGTGTTAAGTAAAGGGCTTGGAGCCCGCCTGTGACTCACCATTTGTTGATTTGCGTGGCATTGTTCTTTACAGCCTTGTAATTCGTCAAGGCAAGCTGGGCGTCATTTCTGTTTCTCTGTGTGGAGCAGGGATCAAGCACTAATTGATTCAACTTAATTAGTGCCCATACGCTGCTCTCGACGTGATCAAGGTACCATTTGTTCCTTTTAACTTATACTGCCCTGTTGTAGTCAAAGATGTACACAACTTGCAGAAGTTCTTTGTGTATCTTTTATTTCAAGAAGCATCAATAATAAAGGCTCACCGACAGCGTCTGATCAGCAAAGCCTCCTCTCCCAACTGACTTCAATCTCCCCACACAGAATTCTACATTCTACATTCTATTCTACATTCTACATTCTATAGCTATCTATTCTATCTATCTAGTATTACAACATCTCTTTTTTTTCCCAAACAAAACAAAAAACAACAACAAAAAATAATAATAATAATAATAGATAAGTAATGATAATAAATTACTACATCATATAAACATTAATACATTTCAAATTCAGAATACTTATTCGGAACTTGTCTTTTCCTTTTAGTTCTCAAATTAACATCAGTTACATCAGTTAATTCATTCTCTGTAACTCTCTGTGCCATTTCTAAATTATGCATTTCATTGTCACAAATACTACTATTACTCCTACTATTGTTTCCATCAATTCTGCAATTGGATTTTCCCTCCATTCCATCACTAGTTAAATCTCCAAAATCATAATAATCCCTATTTTTCAAATGAACATCAACTCTGTTTCCTACATTTTTCAAAATGCTCTCTTGATGTGGTTTTAACAAGATCACTGCATTTTTACTCCACCAACCCTTATCTTTCAAAAGAACAGAACCATTAGATACTTTCAAAACTTGCACTGGAGCAGAGTATACCGACTCCCCTTTATGTACTTTATAGGGTTTTCTTACAAGAACCCAATCACCTACGTTGAATACTCCAGATCTCACTCTATTTATTTTATCATAATAATGTTTAGTTTTTACTTGTTTGTCGATAATTTTTTGTTTAACTTGAAGTTCATTATCATCCACAATTTTGACCATATTACCATTATTCACAACCTTGCCAAATTTAGGAGTGAGTAAAGTTTTCTCCTTCCTACCTCTCATCAAAAGGAAAGGTGAAAATCCAGTCGTAGAATTCGTAGTACAATTATACCCATACACTTTCTCTCGTAAAAATTCATATACATCTAATTTAGATGCTAATGCTAATTGAATACCTTCTTTCATAAATCTATTCATGCGTTCTACTTGACCATTCGATGAAGGATTGTAAAGAGGACTTTTTTCTTGTCGAATACCATGACATTCCAAAAATTCACACATTTTCTGTGAAGTTAATTGTGTACCATTGTCAGATACTAAAATTCTGGGTAAACCTTCAATTGCAAATATTTTTCTTAAAAATTCAACAACCGTTTCAGTACTAACATTACTTAAAAATTCCCAGTGAATCCATTTAGAGTAATAATCTGTGATGACAATTAAGTAACGCATATCTGATTCAAGTAAAGTAAATGGTCCTGAAATATCTATAGCTATTTTCTCCCATGGTGCATCAGGTATCAAAACAGGTTGTAATTCCTTTTTGCTCAGTTTCCAATGTTTGTCAGATCTAATACACTCCACACAGTTATCTAGATACATATTAACATCATTGTCAAGCCCAGGCCACCAATAATATGATCTTAAAGCTTTCTTTGTAAGACTAGTGCCAGGATGTCCTTTATGGGCCAATTCAATCAACCTTTTCTTTAAAGCTTGTGGTGGAACATACAAATCATGTCTCATTAAAATTCCACATTCAATACTCAATTCATTAGCTACTTGTGAAAAATTCTTTAATACGTTACCTACATTTCTGCTAGGAGGCCACCCTTCAGTGACATATTTCATTACTTGTTGTAATACTGAATCACTTTCAGAAGCTTTGCACCACTCCTCAGCAGAAATCACACCATCACAATGTTCTACAACATCCATATATGCCACTATACATTCATCATCCAAATTTTTTTTGTGATCATCATCTTCCAAAGATAACCTGGATAGACAATCAGCACGTCTATTCAGACCACCAGAAATGTGTTTTATCACAAAGTTATATTCTTGTAACTTAGATAATAATCTGATCAACCTAGAAGATGCCTTCGTATTACTCCTCCCATCCATCACGTATACCAATGGTTTATGATCAGTTACTAACTCAAACTCATTGCCCCAAAGATATGTCTTCAATTTCTCCACGGCCCAAACGCAAGCCAATGCCTCTCTTTCGATGGTACTGTAAAAACATTCTGATTTCCAAAGCATTCTAGAAACAAAAGCTACTGTAACTTCCTTTCCAGACACTATCTGAGTAAACACAGCTCCTATACCTGTTGCACTAGCTTCAACAGTGATTCTGTTGCGTCCTTTCGTATCATAAGGTTGCAAAGCTGGTGCTTTCAATATGGCATTTGTTACATTTATAAATGCAATTTCTTGCTCATGTGACCATTCAAATTTTACTTTCTTTCTTAGCAGTTTTCTAAGAGGTTCACCTATGCCAGCATAATCCATAATGAACCTAGAATAGTACTCACTTAACCCAAGAAAAGATTTTAGAGTTTCCTTATCCCTAGGTCTGGGAACTTCACGAATTGCTTTAAGTAAATCCTCCTTTGGTTTTATACCATCAGTCGATAAAGTGTGTCCCAAATACTCTATTTCTGTACAAAAGAACTTACATTTCGATCTACTCACTGTCATCTCTCTTTCTCTTAAAATCTTTAACACTTTATTCAAAATGACATTGTGTTCAGAAGATGTTTTCGCATGCACCAAAATATCATCCTGAAATTTCTCAATACCATCCATATCTTGAAAAAGAAAATCCATCAGCTTTTGAAATGCACTAGCGGCTGAAGCAAGTCCAAAAGGTAAGCGTACATATCTGTACGCTCCAAATGGTGTTACGAAAGTGGTATAATCTTTTGATGATTCACACAATTTGACTTGATGATATGCTGACTTAAGGTCAATCAACGAAAAATATCTTGAACCATTAGTAGCTGCTAGAATTTCTTGTATCCTGGGCAATGGGTGACAATCTACTACAATATTCCTGTTCAAGGATCTCAAGTCAGCACATAACCGTATATCACCAGTTTTCTTTTTTGTAACTACAATAGCCGACACCCACTCAGAAGAATCTGTGAGTTCAATCACACCTTCATCACACAATTTCTTTAATAAATCTTTTAACTCCTTTCTAACAGACAGTGGAACAGGACGCACTTTATGAATGACAGGTGTAGCTGTTGCTTTCAACTTAATTTCGTGTTCAAATCCCTTCACACATCCAATATGATTCGCAAAAACATCCTGATTATCAGTCAACACCTTTTCAAGAGTCAAATACATATCAGTATCCTCAATGCTATTGACATCTGAACATGGTATATCACCTAGAATGATTGGATTAGTTGATCCTGGTTTCAAAATTATTCCCAGTCTACCCAAGTCTTGCCAACCAACAATGTTCCTGCCATTTTCAGCAACATATATCTTAGTATCGATGCTGCGACTTTTAAATTTCAAAGTGTCACAAAAATATCCCACCATGTTAATATCAAACTCTCCAAACGCCTTTGGGTTTACATCACTCTTTTCTAATTTCAAGTTTTTCCAAACTTTCTCAAATTTGTCCTTATCTAATATAGTAATAGGAGAACCAGAATCTGCCATGACCTCCAATTCTTTCCCTCCAATACTAACACAACCAAGTGGTGCTTTATATCTGTTCATCATTTTCCTACAACCATCATCTTCTACAGTTAGGACAATATTTGCACACATTTCTTCATCAAAATTATCAACTGTATTAATTCTAATTTGATTGCCCTCTTTTGTACTTCTACATACAACAGCAAAATGACCGACTTTTTTTACATTTAATAAAAAAATTTCCTAACGCTGGACATTTGGGATTATTACCCAAATGTGATTTTGACCCACATCTGTAACATTGTATACTTTTCCTTCCGTAGTACTTGCTATCTTTGTCTTTAGTGTCTTTAGTTTTTTGATCCTGTACCATATATACATCTGTATTAGAAACATCTACAGATGTTAAAGCTTTAGTGGACAGTAGCGATCTCTCAATTCCTTTGGCTATGTCAACAACCTCTTGTAATGTTGGATTTCTGCATGCCAACAACCTTTCTTGTATTTTTTTTGAATAACATTGAAATACAAATTGATCTCGAATATAGGTATCAGTCATCTCATTAAATTCGCATGAAGAAGCTAAGACTCTCAAAGAAGCGATGTACTCCTCTACGCTTTCATTCTCCATTTGCTTCCGTTTGAAGAAACTGTGCCTCTCCACCATTACATTGGGCTCCTCTGTGAATTGTTTTTCCATACGTTTAACTGCTTCCTCATACTCGTTCAATGGAATAAATTGTCCAGGAGGCGATTCATACTCCGGTAGATTGTCAAAGATTTCTTGACCTGTATTGCCTAATAGGCCAAACATCAATGCTTTTTTCCGTTCTGGATCAAAAAAAATTCCATCAATAGCCACCAAGTAATTTTCAAATGCTCTATGCCAATTTCTCCATTTCATTACAGGTTTGCCAGGATTATTTAAAAACAACGCAGGTTGGTTAATAAAATTATTATGAGCCATAGTTTATTTATTCCTTTAAATATTTATTAATATATATATATATTTTTTTTTTTATGTATTCCACAGTATCCAAAACGTTCTTCAAGAATCTGAAACTCTCCTGCAAACTTAAAATGGCTACTGTATACTCCTTGGTCAATTGAAAGCAATGTATATCCAAATCGACATACAAAATGGCCGCCGTTGATGAGTACTTTTATTAGGAATTTGCCCTTGTTTCACTCAATTTGCCCAATCCAAAATGGCTGTTGTTTATGTCACCGCGTTATATTTGTTTTCATTGGAGATTGGGCACAATACAATTACACAAACAGTACTCCAGCATGACTAGCAACCGTTGCTAGGAAACTAGTACACTTCGTTAATGAGTGCTTGAAGCGGTGATAAATTAATAAGGAAAGAGGAAATTTCCAAATCCCACGGCTACAGTACCTTTTTGAAAAGCGGTGAGTACTTTGAAGATAAAAACGCCAAAACTTTCCTCCACCGTATCCACAATATAGAATATTCGTTGAGCCTAAACAATACTCGTCGCCAAATTGTTGTAGTCAAAGATGTACACAACTTGCAGAAGTTCTTTGTGTATCTTTTATTTCAAGAAGCATCAATAATAAAGGCTCACCGACAGCGTCTGATCAGCAAAGCCTCCTCTCCCAACTGACTTCAATCTCCCCACACAGAATTCTACATTCTACATTCTATTCTACATTCTATTCTACATTCTACATTCTATAGCTATCTATTCTATCTATCTAGTATTACAACATGCCCGCAAACAGAAGGCTTTGTGACTAGCAAAAACGTGCCCAGAAGGACAAAATTGCAAAATTTTATTTTTCAAATCTAACTTTTTTATTTTGCCTAGTCGTCATTTTTCAGTTTCCATGCATGTTTTCTTTTGTTTTTGCTCGTGAGTGCCGTCGTCAAAAAATTACAATTAACTTGTTCTAAATATGCGAGATCTATTGCATTATAAATGCTTGTTTTTAACATTGCTGTGAAGGTGGTTATGAATGCTGTCTCCCCACAAATACTTGTATAATATTGGGGCAATGGTATTTTAAGCGGTGCCCCCTGAAGTTTTTGCACGGTCTCCCTAACCTCACCTTCAATATAATGCACAAAATAGAATCAACAAGCCAACTGCTAATTGCAAAGGTGGGGCTGTCTAGTGGAGAAATTGTTAAAAATGTTTGGCACAGTGGAATCCAGAAAAGCATAAAAAATAAGAGACAAAGCAAATCAAGCCTAATTGCTTCTTGTTGTGTTTTTTAAACAACTGCTTTCGTTCTCCAAAAAGGACGTATGCGAAAAACGTGGATGTCTTTGTGGAATTGTAAATACCCTTCACAAATCCGTGTAGGCGGTCCATTTTTCATCCCATCAAGTTTCAGCCCTCGGGGGGACACTCGGCACGTCGAGTGAAACAATCGGAGAGGTGAGCTGAAAAACCCAAACAGAAAATCCCAAATAGGCTATATGCAAGTTTTGATTTAAATCGCGAAGGATTGTTATAGCGCTGGTAGCACTGGTTTGAAGGGAACAGCGCACAGTCCCAGCTCTTCACTGATGCACCATGTGTTCTTGGTCGAGTCAAATTTCTGTACCACCTGACCTAAACAGAAATAACTATTGAGTAAGAACATACTTCAGTTTAAAAGAGGTTCAATAGTTTGGAAAATCAAGCTTTTAAAATGAAAAAAGAAAACACAAGAGCTTGTAAGATGAGGCACCCATACCCTAATTATTTCTCCTCATGCCTACCGGAGCCTACTTGCACGAGCAATTCCATGCCCGTGCCTGCCCTGCATGCGGTACTGCCAGGAGATAACTGTTCTGCAGATCAATGGGACATACTGTTCCCTCGTGCAAGCAGTTAAACACACAGTGTTTTGTATATAGCTGGATCCAAACTGAGGTGGCATGGTTTGCAAAAAATGATGGATTGGGATGTGTCTGAGCAATCACCATTGGCTCTGATTATTCAAGCATTCCGTCCATCACCTTATTGTTTTTACATTTGATGCCCCTAATCAGAACATACACACCGCTCTGTACTGTATGCAATTCTCCAGTGCTATACACCACATATGATTTCCACCTGTACATTAACAAGTATTTTGCCTCTGCTCCAGTTTACTCTTTATGAGCTAAGATTTTGCTCGCCTTTTTTACACATTTGCATCTCTTGGATACAGGACTTGGCAGGAATCACAGAGTGAGACTGAGAGACCCACGTACAGCATAAGTCATCCCTGGCTTTGCTCTCTCAGGTAGACCGATTTCTCTGGGTGTTCCTCACGCCAGGAATCCGCTGGACTTCTCTTCTTTCACATTTTTTCCTCCTGCAGAACTTTCCCTTCTCAGAAGGCAGGTTTCTAGGAACTAGGTAGACCCCCGCTCCTCACGTTAAGAGTAAATATCAGGTGATGTCCCCTCACCGCTAGAAGACTTGTTGTCACATAAATCCCAGCCTAGTTCACACAGCAGTTCTTTGAATACTCTGTGGATCACTTCCTTCTTTGGTCATAGATAAACAGGAACCCATTGGAATGGTCTGGATCCCACTTTTACATATATTTTCCAGAGGGGAGTGTGGATTATATGTCTCTTGCTTCAGAAATGGCTTGAGTTGGTCCCTTTTCACATGTAATTTCCAAGTTGCTTTCCAGTCAGCCTTCCAAGTAAAGTGCTGCTTCCCACAGCATGCAGAAATAGATCTGGCTCCAAGCAAGTAGTGCCCAAAACCATGTGGACAATGAAGGGTAAGCTCTCTGCACCTGGCTGTCATCAGCTATCCTGAAGCAGTAATCAGGGACAGACAAAAGCGCATGACTGACCTTGAAACTTCGACACCTGGAACAACAGAAATAGAAGTCCCACTCCTCATCCCAATTTTAAACTAAATAGCAGTGCTCAGGAAGAAGTGATCAACAGCCCCTTGCTAACAAGGGCTTCATTGAATTTCTAAAGGTATCCATCTCCCTCACTTCACTGTCTGGATCTTCACAGGCATACAAACAGTACACTTAACTGTCTCAGACAGCTTTCCTCATCCTACATCTTGTGCCATGCCAAACCAGGGGCATCCAAGATGGATTCCAGTAGCTTACTACTCAGTCTCAGGTATATATAGAGTCCTGCTGCTATACAGGTAGAACATGCTTACTGAACACGCACATGGGCACTGGATAACAGCAAAATTTCTGAGTTTCACGAAACATCAGAACTTTACGCAAGGATGGACGAGGAGAGCAGATCACACTCATTGATGAAGAGGGAAAGGTCAATATAAAATTTAAACCACAAAACAGTATACAGCCACCACTGCTTTATGTGGCACTGCAGACAGGGAAAGTTGTCCACTGTCTCTATGAGGACACACTTGGTATGACCTTCCCTGTCACACACAGGCCTTGGACCCACCTGCATTTTTCTGTGCCAATGTGCAATATGTCCAAAGAGGGCATGCAACCTTAGATTAAATGTTATCACAATACACATTTATATATTGAACATTTTCAGGTCTTTTGTATAGCCACATCTTCATGGAGCAGGCGAGTTGATGTCCTGAAAATTAAATAGCAGGCAAAAGGCTGCTATTCAGTAACCTGTTCTGCAGAAAAAGGCAGATTAGAACACTCCCTCACCGTCCAGGATTTAACATTCACTTGCAAACCTGTAGTCAACAGAACTGTTCCTTCCATTATTCAACCACCGGAACCTAACCAATTTCTTAAGGAAATCAATGGAACAGATACCAATGAGTCTCACTTAATTTTCCTCCTCCCAGTGCAGAACATGAGTGGAAACTAACCGAATCCCAGATCCAGTAGCCATTCGTGAGTCTGAGCCAGATCTGGGAGTGGGGTCTACGCTGGCTCCAGTGTAATATTCTGAATTTGCCCTCGTGTAATTTACCAGCAGTGCTTGCATGTTGTCTGCTTTCCGTTTTAAGCAGCAACCTGCTGGCAGAAAAGAAGCTTTCTTATTTTTACTTTCAGTTTGCTCAAAACAAAGGCCGAATTCAAGGAGCCACCAGTCTTCCTTTTATTAGAGTATCACCATGGCTGCAAGCTATCTGGAGCTCAACACCTACATGTCAACATAAAGGAAGGAAACAAAGGCACTCAGCCTGCTATCACTTCACAGGCATTTGACTTTGTTCATCCCCTGCATGTAAGACATAAGCATGCACTATAAGAATGTCAGATTCATCTGTATGAATCATTACTCAAAAACAATTCAAATGGAACTATTTTTTCTATTCAGGAAATAGAATTAAAATAAACTTAGAAATTCACTGAACACAACAAAGGTTAACCGGATTTTATAGTTAGGAAATAGAATAAAAAAAACATCGAAATTCACTTAAAAAAACTAAAGGCTGCAGGGACGTTACAGTTGGGCTCACATTTTAAATGTATCAAACTATAGAAATTTACCTGTTATAGTTAGTTATTTGAAGTAACTATAACTCTCGCCTTGGACTGTTAATTACCCTAGATATTATAGCAATCATGACATATTTTATAACATCATTGGTAATATCACTGCAATATTTGTTGTAAGATTATTCATATATATATATATATATATATTTTTTTTTTTTTCTTACTTTCCCATAACACTTCCCATTCCTGAACTCTTAAAACTGCTTTACACCACCAATCCCTGTAGCCTAGAAATGGCTTACTACCCCTTTCTAAGTAAAATACATTGAATATAATAAATAATGTACATATTTAAATTAATATGTGTGTGTGTACATATATATATTTATATATATATATATATATATATATATGTGTGTGTGTACACACACACACTGCTAAATATATCTATAAAGTATATGTTATAAAATGGCAGTCACTGCTGTGTACTTATAGTCAGTGCTATGTCTCCGTAGGAAATGGATCTTTTGGTTTGCTAATAACTTTGGTGGTGTTTTCAAATGTTTACAGAACTTTCCAAATGAAAGGCCAGCCCTTTTCAGTTATAATTAAGCGGGGACGGCTGGGGGTCGATGTATGAGGTTTATTAAGGGAGGTGGGTATGCGATCCCCCTCCCTGAACAATATAATAGCACCAGGGGCCCCTTCCTATGGGGCCTGAGGCAACATATATTTATTTGCAGAGGGGGCAGGCAGCACCCCTCTCCGAGCCATTTAATGGCCCTGGGGAACTAAACCCTAGGACCTGACATGCTGTATATTACTTTTGCATGGAAAGCATGGGGCCCTCCTCTCCTGAGTCATGAAGCGGGCCTGAGGACACCAGCCCCTGGTGCACCAACTACAAGACAGTGTCCAGTGGACCCTATCCCTTGTGACACTGTGTGTTGTTCCCTGCCCACAGAAGCTCATACAGGGGACACACCATTGCTCTTGCCTGGTGAGAGAAGGAAATGATGTGTGCTGGCTGGGGAGCCGGTGGGGCAGCAGGGTCCATAGGCCTCCCTCCACCTGTTGCCCAATCGTTTTTCATACTTAAGGGAGTGACCCAGGTGGAACCAGGGTACCCAATCAAAAAACTAGAAAGTGTGACTTGATTGTGTGCGACCCCACCCAAGAGAAAAGGGGCTGTGTGCATGGATCAGCAGAGGGCGTTGAAGTGCCTCAGGTGGGACCTAGACACCAAAAAAAAAAAAAGAAAAAAAGAATGTGGAGAGTATTAGCATGACAACAAGCCCGTCACGAGAACTAGCCTTCTTTCTTAGGCAATGTATTCAGACAGAATTATAGGAAGTGGAACAAGTATCACACCTAGGTGGGAATTAATCCCTTCGTAGTTTCCGTTTCTGCCTGAAAAATAGGGCGCACCTGTCTAGAGATCATTCTTTCTTGCATTGTTCCCAATTGTATTTTATTTAAATAGAAAACTGTATTCTTTTAACTGATTCAGTACTTCTTAATTCTTCAAATGGGAACTCCCACTTTAAAGGCTAAAATGGAAAAGGCAATTTATACGCAGTTTCAACGGAACTCGAAAAGGGAAATGGCGACTTGTGCATTATTCTTTAACCTAGTATTGATATAGCTTCTTGACATACGTGTGATACATTGGATAGTCAATACCTGTGTATCTATATTGTTTCAACCGTAAGAGATTTAAATGAAATTGTAAGCGTATAAATACCGCAGGCATTCATGCCTAAAGTATTTTATCCCGTAGCCTTTTACAGATGACATTGATTTTCATTTAGCACATATGAATTCCAGGCGAATCGATTGTGGTGACTGTATTTAGTTGTGCAGAGCCTAAGCTCAAATCTGTTTTGACTAAAAATAGGGTCGGAACTAGTGATTTATACTAACTCTAAGATGAGTAAGAAGAATGTTAATCAGAAGTTAACAGAAACGCTTTTTGCAATGCGTGCAGTAACACATAATGTATTCCTTCTATTGCTTTTAGTTCTTGGGGCTCATACTTGACATTATTAAAAGCATGTACTTGATTTTTAAATGGCTGTACATTCAATGTTGCACTATAATCTAGTTGTCCATCTCCGATTTTCGGCCGTTAGGTGGTATGCTATTTTCCCAGTAGAAAGGTCTACCTATTAACAAAGTGCCCTTTTAGTGTGTTTTTTTCTGTCATTAATCGCCCATAGCTTGCATTGCTGTGGGACTAGAATACAAGTGGTGTGTCTATGGTACATAATGTGCCATAGGCCAACATGGATTCCCCTCTCTTTTTGAAGTGCTGCACTTGTAAATCGAGGATTACAGAGTGATGTTTCTGTAGTGTTACTTTTTGGTTCAATCAAATTGACTTCTGATGCTTAAGAGGATAGGAGGTTGGGAGTGTCAGATGTAGTGGTCCCACATATTTACTTTTAGATCTGGTAGGGTAGTGTTAGCTTCCTTTCAGAAGTTCAGTAATCAGTTCATCATTAATCAGAAATAACGTTATACACAGAAATGGGCTTTGGGCCAGCACCCTTCTGCCACTGCTTGCATGAATCGTCATTCACATTTTGAATTCATCTACCAGACGGAGTACGTGCAGTCAGCCAATGGTTCAGCCACCTTCAACGTTTTGCTTGGCTGTAAAGCGCCTTTAAGACTTTAGATAAACCCACTGAACAGAAATGTGTTGTGTGCAGTGTCAGACATTTTGAGTCTCTGCAACCCACCTTTTCGCAACCACACTAGAGAGTAGGTGAGCATCAGAGTCAATAGTTAATCTCATGTCACCATCAAGCTGCACAGGCCTCGAGTGAGCTCTTTAAAAAAAATCATTTATAGCACACAGAACCACAGCATTACCTGTGGCGTTGTCTGGTGCCAAGAGCCATTCTAGCTTTATCGTGCCACTAGAATCACCAGTTTTTTGCTTTCTGCATCATCAGCTGGTAAGAGGGAGCTGCAGTGAGCCGCAGTGTAGAAAAGCCTCTTTCTGAGACAGCAACGGTGCAGCCGAAAAATGGGAATAGAGCGCCAGCATGAATGGGAAGATGCATCTGCTCGCTGCATCCAGGATGTTGTCAGCAGAGAGACTGCCCCAGAGCAGCAGGAGAGCATATGGCTCCTGTCTGCAGTATCAGCTCTGTAGGAGAATGAATGCCTTTGGTGTGGGAATCTAATAATCCAGGGTCTGGCAGACTGTCATGTGTGTAGCTCTTTAAAGCATTGAGTCCTGTTTGATGGTAAATCTATGCAGAGAGAATTGCCAAATCCAGTTTCAGATATTCCTGTGTCCGCCATCAGCACTGTCCTCCAAAGATTCAGTGGGATCAGACCAAGGATGTATTATGTCTAACACATCCAAAAAGACCATCCCTCGCAGTCTAGAGATTGATGTCCCTTTGTATTGTCATTTGGTTCTGCTTATTTTCTTATGTAGTTATCTCATCTCTTTGTTTTGTTTTCTCTCTGTCATTTCTTTAATTTATTAATGTATGACTATGAACCAGTAACAGCTTAAGAATTCAGAATGAGGACGAGAAGACAGTAAAAAGGGGCAAAAAACAAATACTGCAAACAGTAGAGTAAACAAAACTACCACCCCAAAATCTATAATGCATAAATATATGTCTGCAAAAATGCATACACGCGCCTATACATGGTATCCTGCATCTGCCTTTAAACATGCTAGGAGTCAGTAAATTAAATCCAGACGCACACACTCACCATCTGTGGAGGGACTGGGTTAAATATTTAAATGCCTATTGTGGATGGCAGGGGTAATCAGACAATAAGTATATCCCCAATGAGTTGTCTCTGTATGTGGATGAAATAAATAAAAAAATCGAACCAAGCAGCTGAACACAGTTAGAACATGCCAGTATGGGATTATCCATGATGTCTCCTTTTGGAAGGTGAGTAAACAGAGTGGGCACTTCTTGGAAATAGCACTTGCCTACTCTCAGGTTTGTATTACCTAGGTCTCACATTTTAGTTTTCTATATTTTATTATTAGTTTTTCATTTTGGACTGTGTTTCATTCTGGCAAACGCTGCTAGCTTGTCGATCTATGTTTGATCATTAAGAAGAAATGGAATAGTCAACACAACTTGTAAATCCTTACATTCCCATTTAAATCCCAGCTTTTACTTCTCTGCTTGGCCAGCCCACAATCAAATATGTTTATATTGATTACGATTATGGGAGATGTTGGCTAGATCATTACAGCCTCTCCAACATTTGTGAGATCTGTGTGGATTCAGAATATGTAGTTTCTCTGGAGTGAGAGGCTACCTATATAATATTTTATAAGTGTTTCTCTACCCTTGGCATGGCTAGCATGGTTTGTGTTTATGGTGATTTCTTCCCATTGACCCTAGCCAAACTGTAGATTAAATTATGTCTCCTATTCCTCTCTATAGGTAACTTTGCATCTCCTTATAAGTGCCTGTACTGTTTCTTAGAGGTCAGTGATTGCATACTTCATAACAGAGTGTGTCTTGATGCGTTTTTCCATGCATGTTAAGTCCTTAGTCACCCATGTCTTATCCCAGGATGTAGGACACATTTTCGCACCTGTGTGTATCTATATTATTCCTTCTCTTTGAGCCCATGTCCCTGTTTAATTTCCTTGGAGCTTTCCAATTGCCCCAGGACATGTTTCCACCCTTGAAATCCCAGCTTTCTTCTACTTTCTAAAGGTTTCTCTATGCAGGCCTAGAGTGAAGTCAGAGTTGCTTCAAAGGGGAATGTATATATTGTCAGCTTCCAGCTATCATTGCACAAATCCCATGTCCTCATCACGGTGGACACTAGTGACATGTATATGTACTATGCCTTTGGAACTTTAGTCACCATGTTAACTCCCATGGGCAGCTTTTTGCTACAGCGTGGTGTAATTCATACCACCCTTTATTAGGTTCTACTGGTATGCACTCTGTTAGAAATGGGGTCTTTGGTTGACAGTCAGGTTACCCCCTGTTCAAGCAAGGACCCTCACTCTAGTCAGGGTAAAAGAGAATCACCCTCAACTAACCCCTCCTTACCCCCTGGGTAGCTTGTCAGAGCAGTAGGCTTAACTTCAGAGTGCTAGGTGTAAAGTATTTGTACCAACACACACAGTAACTCAATGAAAACACTACAAAATGACACAACACCAGTTTAGAAAAATAGGAAATATTTATCTAAATAAAAGAAGACCAGAACGACAAAAAGCTGACATACACAAGTCAAGTTATGAATTTTTAAAGATTAAACTCAAAAATAGCGCTTAGAAACACAAAATGCTTCAATGAGGCGTTAACACGGCTTTGTGATGGAGTCGTTCCCAACAAGCTGACACCAGCAGCGCCAGGCACGGAGTTACGTAGACCCCCAAGTACAGTACCTTTGGTGAAGAGTGAAAACAAGTCGATGCACAGAGTTGGAGATTGCGGCGTCTGTGCAAAACGTTGAATCTGTGCACTTCGAGCAGTGTCGGTGACGACGTGGTGCGGCGACTTCCACGGAGTCGCGGACTTCAGTGGGGCTGCAGCGGCGTGGGGCCTGCGAAGATCGTTGCATTCCAGCGAAGATCACGGAGTCGGTTGCAGGTGGCATCACCGGATTCAGCAGCGGCATTGGTCCAAAGTCGATTTCCTTGAATTTCCACCAGCTTTCCTTTCAAAGGCCCAGGGACTGGGTAGGGCACCACTCTCCAGAGACTCCAGGTGCTGGCAGAGAGAAGTCTTTGCTGTCCCTGAGACTTCAAACAACAGGAGGCAAGCTCTAAATCAAGCCCTTGGAGATTTCTTCACAAGATGGAAGACACACAAAGTCCTGTCTTTGCCCTCTTACTCTGGCAGAAGCAGCAACTGCAGGAAAGCTCCACAAAGCACAGTCACAGGCAGGGCAGCACTGCTCTTCTCCAGGCAGAGGTTCCTCTTGATGTCCAGAAGTGATCTAAAGTCTGTGGTTTTGGGTGCCCTTCTCATACCCAATTTCTCCTTTGAAGTAGCCCTACTTCAAAGTATAGTCTCTTGTGAATGTGAAATCCTGCCTTGCCCAGGCCAGGCCCCAGACACTCACCAGGGGGTCGGAGACTGCATTGTGTGAGGACAGGCACAGCCCTTTCAGGTGTAAGTGACCACTCCTCCCCTCCCTCCTATCACAGATGGCTCATCAGGAAATGCAGACTACACCCCAGCTCCCTTAGTGTCACTGTCTAGTGTGAGGTGCAACCAGCCCAACCATCAAACTGACCCAGACAGGGAATCCACAAACAGGCAGAATCACAGAAATGGTTTAAGCAAGAAAATGCCCACTTTCTAAAAGTGGCATTTTCAAACACACAATCTTAAAATCAACTTTACTAAAAGATGTATTTTTAAATTGTGAGCTCAGAGACCCCAAACTCCACATGCCCATCCGCTCCCAAAGGGAATCTACACTTTAATCAGATTTAAAGGTAGCCCCCATGTTAACCTATGAAAGGGACAGGCCTTGCAACAGTGAAAAACGAATTTAGCAATATTTCACTGTCAGGACATATAAAACACATTACTATATGTCCTACCTTAACCATACACTGCACCCTGCCCTTGGGGCTACCTAGGGTCTACCTGAGGGGTGCCTTACATGTAAGAAAAGGGAAAGTTTAGGCCTGGCAAGTGGGTACACTTGCCAAGTCGAATTTACAGTTAAAACTGCACACACAGACACTGCAGTGGCAGGTCTGAGACATGATTACAGAGCTACTTATGTGGGTGGCACAACCAGTGCTGCAGGCCCACTAGTAGCATTTGATTTACAGGCCCTGGCACCTCTAGTGCACTTTACTAGTAAATCAAGTATGCCAATCATGGATAAAGCAATTACATACAATTTTACACAGAGAGCATATGCACTTTAGCACTGGTTAGCAGTGGTAAAGTGCTCAGATTTCAAAAGCCAACAGCAACAGGTCAGGAAAAATAGGAGGCAGGAGGCAAAAAGATTGGGGATGACCCTGCATAAGCAAAAAAAGTCCAACACACTCCATCAGGTACTAGAGTAGTGATACCTTGTAGCAGGCTTCCGTGTTAGGGATACTCAGGTCTCCACACTTTGTGTGAAGGGTGCTCTGTGCGGGCTGCATTTGTGGATCCATGCCTGTCTAGATGTAATCATTTAATTTTTGAAGACATGATCAATCACTTTTTAAGATCCAAAGAAGCAGTGCCTGAGACAAACACAGCAACTTTGGGGAGGATGGCAATTGTAGCACCAGTGACACACCCTACCAACAAGATGTTGACCCAGGTGTGAAGTTGCACTGAAATTGCCCGGTAGCGCACTTGAAAGTTGTAGTGAGCAGTTACCTTTACCTGGGGGAATTGGTGCAGGTTCCTAGGTAGCTAATTTGTGTAGAGAACAGTCATAAAAGGGGTTCCTGCTGTTTTAGCCTCTTGGTCCTGCTGTCTTCTGCTACTAGCAGTCCCTCTGATTTGGATTTATTGACCTTGAACTCTTCTGACCATTGGTACCTTTCCAATTCCTCCATCTCCTATACCATCAAAGTATGAGGCTCTGTCAACATTAGGAGGATGTCCCACAAATACAGTAAAAGTGTCTGTCCCCAATTTCCCTCATTTGATATACTCATTTTATCTGATATTCTAGGCCAAAGGTTCCATGTATAGGGAAAATAAGAGTGGTGACATGACACTACCCTGTCTGATTCCCCTGCCAGCAGTCACCCCTGCTATTAGATAGCCATTTACTTTTTATTTTTGCCTGTGGTGATTGGCATCCTGCCAATTTGATTCATTAAGTCTTCATCTAGAACCATATGTTGGAATGTTTCTTTCAAGAATTCCCAGTCCATCCTGTCGATGGCATTTAAACCATCAAGCTAAAGCAGTACCATTTACTTTTTCTACTTGTCTTGTATTTCTATCAAATGTTCTGCCCTTTTGTGTCATTAGTGTGCCTTCCCTTAATAAAGCCTGCCATATCTTGGTGGACTCATTTGGGTATCATTTGTTCTAGGAGGGCTGCAAGTATGGCAGAGAATAGTTTATAATCAATGTTATGCAATTATGCATGGTATGTTAAGAAATTTCTAGAGCGTTGCAAATGCCCAAGGGCGTCTTGGTGCTGGCGACTACAGGTGACAGTAACCGGCCGAGGTAAGGACCTATAAAGGCTACAGATTAAACAGGATCAACCAGGTTCTAATCGATTTATTGAAAAAAACAGAGATTTGATTAATTTCTAAGCTGGAATGGCAATTGGTTTAAAAATTTGCTATCTGAATGAATAAAGCTTTTGTTGACCCATGAAGTAGTTTTAATATTGAGTGCCTTAATTAATGTTAGAGTGGCTGATCAAAGACTCCTACTTGGGACATACCAGGAGAGTTTTGTTCTGAGATACTCAGGATCTGTTCCGTTGTGTGTCAAACATAATGCCTTGAGGGCCACTTTCCTTTTTATGGGGAGGCAGTGAAGGTCGTTCAGGGCTTGTGAGTCAAACTTTTTTAAGCTGTTTGATTAGTCGGGCAGCTGCATTTTGGGCTCCGTGCTGTTTGTTTTCCAAGACGTCTGTTGTAAGTTCAGATAGAGTGCATTGCAGTGGTGAAGCCTCAGCAGTACTAAAGAAATCACCACTGGGAAGAAAAAGCAGATTTTTCTTTAGCATCTTTAACTGGAAGAAGCAACCAAATTGATATAAATTTATTAATTTGGTCTAGAAAGGTGAGCTTGGAGTCGAGAATTACTCCAAGGTTTCTTACTTTTGTCACTGGCATGGGAAGGGGGGCCAAGCTGCTGCAGCTACCACGAGGCATTCCGAAAGGATTTATCTCTTCCAAAAAGCAGCACCTCCTTTTTATTGGAGTTTAATTTAGGACAGTGGTTTCCCATCCAGGTAGCCAGCACTTGCAGACAGTTGTTAAACTTTTTTGCTGCTTCCGCTGTATTACTATTAACAGATTCCACAATTTGTGTGTCATATGCATAAGAGACTGTAGCCAAGCCAAATGATCTTATGAGTTTCACAAGGGGGGGCAAGATAAACATTAAACAAGGTGGGGCTGAGTGAAGATCCCTACAGGACACTGCATGGTAAAGAGAAGGAATTGGAAGAAAAATCTCCTAGTGCTACCACTTATTCTCTGCCTTCAAGGAAGGAGCAAATGAGGTCGTAGGCAGAACCTCCTATTCCTATTTTGACCAGACGCTCCTTTAGGGCCACATGGCTAGCAATGTGAAAGGCTGCGGATAAGTCCAATAGGATCACCGCAACCTTTCTACCCCTGTCCATGATCCCTGATTTCCTCTGCTGCAGCTAAGAGAGCTGACTCTGTGCTTTGGAATTTTCTGAAGCTAAATTGAGCACTATGCAAACTGTTGTTGTGATCAAGATATTTTCGTGATCACCATATTCATGTGTTTTTCAAGAATTTTAGCAGGGAAAGGAGGCAGAGCAATCAGATGATAGTTCTTTTGTTCCTTTGGACCAAGGTTATTTTTTTTTTTTTTTTTTAGTAATGGCAGAATGCTGGCCATTTTCCAGTCATCAGGAAAGTTCCTGGTCTGGATCACCGTATTGAACAGTCATGTAAGAGAGAGAGCTAACATACCAACTATGACGTGGCATATTTTAGGTGGACATAGGTCTGATGGGGAACGTGATTTGGTTAATTTGATCAAGTTGGATACTTTTGTTTGTAGACAGAAGAGGAAAGCATGTAAGTTTAGGAAGGTCCATTTGGGTTACTACTTTAGTTAAGGAGCTGGCAATAGCAGTATTTGGGGTATGGAGAGCTTTAAAGGTGTTACAGAGAGACTCAACCTTGGTTTTAAAAGATTCTGCTAGATTATTACAAAAGTCTTGGTTAGGAATGATCTCATTGCCTGAGGGGATGTTTTGAACAGCTCTTTCAAGGAGTTCTGCGCTTTACCGATTCTATCCGTGTAATAAATAGTTTTTTCATTTACACTCATGATTTTGTACTCTTGAATCAGCCCTCTGTATTTGGCCTTCTCTGCAGCCATATAATGGGTCCTCCAAATCCTTTCTTGCCTTCTGCACTTCTGTTTCATCTCTTTGAGCTTAAATGAGAACCCGGGGGCAGTGATATTCTTTCTAAAAGATTTGATGGTTCTCGTCCGAGTCATTTTGCTGGCAGCTTTATTAGGCCAGTCATGATATTCTTTCGCGTCCCAATGGGGAACATTAGTCAAGGAAGGTAAAGTTGAGTTCAGAGTGGATATGAAAATATTCATATCTAGATTGTTCCAGGCCTTCGCCAATTTGGTCTGGGCTGAGATTTTGGAAATAGAATCATCTGATTCCAGCTTAAGGGTAAAACCTACCATTAGGTGATCTGTCCATATCAAAGGGAGAATTTCTTACAACAACAAATTAGAGTGATTAGTAAAAATCTTATCCGAGATGTGCCCTGCTTTGTGAGTGGCTGCATTGACTATTTGAAACAGATTAAAGCCAGCTAGGTTATCTATTAGAGCTTTTGTGTCACTATTATTTAAATATTCCAAATGGAAGTTAAAATCCCCTAACAGAGTAAAATTTGCAAATTGAATATTAGCCTCTAGAAATTTGTTAACTGATTCTAAAGATCTGGTTTTAGGGCCTGAGGGCCTATCAGTAAGAAAACCAAATAACATAGAGTTGCTATTCACTTTACAATTAATAGAAGGTGCCTCGCAGCCTTCAATGTTAGCTGGCTTACATGTGAGAGAGACCTGGTCTTGATAAATGATTGATAACCTCCCTCAAAGTCTAGAGATGTTGAAGCCATGGGGTAGGAATGTGATAAAATCGGGTTTAGAGAAACGCTCCGCCCATGATTCCATAAGGAAAGTGATGTCCAATATGTGAATGTCCAGCAGAATAAATAGCTCATTTTTGTGCTTTACGGCAGATCTAGTATTCAACAGCATACACTTAAGGCCCGAAAGGCGTGAGTTGAGTCCAGCATGAGTCTCTCATGAAAGTTCCTGCCTTGATGTACTCAACAATGGTACAATCATGATATTGCAAGAGAACTGACAGTTAATACACCTCGGGTTATGGTCCTCCTGACTAGGATCGAATTTTGGAGAGGACAAATACGGCGTACCTTTATTTGTGAATTGTAGAAGTTCCTTCTTGATGTATTTAAAAATTTGGGCTGAATTTCAGGTGCTGGTCACAGTCGGGTCATGGACGGGTGCAGACAGGCTTGCCTTAGATGCGTCAGTGGCGTTCCAGGTGCATGGACGAGCTGTGCATCGGGTTAAGAAGGCCGGCATGGGGGCATGGCCAGGAGCATGGTTAGAGCACGAGTCATTGCTTTAAAAATAGTTGAGTGAAGTAAGAGTCTAAACTGGGGTCCAGCAACCCTAACAACCAGTGCTCCAGCTCCCCTTAAGAGGTGGCTACTGGTAAAACAAATTAGGCCAAAATTATCATGTCAAAGTTAAAAGCATAAAATTGAAATAATTGGTTCTTGTCCGAGCAGTGAGTGTATATCTAGTTTGAGCGAAGTTGTGTCAGAACGTCCATGGGATGTTAAGGATATTTCACTCATATAGCAGATATGTTATGACAGAGATCTTCTAGGGATGGGCAGGGCGGAAATATTGACAGACAGAAAAAAGGAATCCTCACAATCTTAGGCCACAGAAAGCAGAGCAAGTGATTGTACATTGGGGGTAATACTCAGTGTGTAGAGTTTTACGGATTAAAACAATTCTGATCTTTCACCAATCATGAAAGGATAGGGTCTCACAAAGAGCCAATGACCACCAGGCTTAGATGTTATTTATTTTTAAATTAAATATGTTTGTCCCCAAACAAACGTCTTCCATTTTAAAACATACACTCAATTCCCTTGCAAAAAAGATTTCACTTTAGAAAAACAGTACTCCAGAAGCGAAGCTGATCGTTTTAATGAAAAAACATTATTTTGACTTAACATACCTTCTTTACATTTTTAGTAAAAGCTGGTTTGTCTATTTCATCAACTATTCTCAAGGACTACTGTTACTCATTGGTTTATTCTGTCTTGCGTTCTCAAAAATCATGATCTCACACCATGACTTACCACAGCATGACATGAATTACCACTGTAGTCTCACAACAAGAATTATTCCAGAGGTGGGCGTCATCAGACCACAGTATGTCAAGAATTGCCGCCATTTTACCGGGGCCAGAATTATAATAGTGATAAATATCATTATACCTTGGATGCTAATCATATACCATAAACTAGCAAAATTACTTCAGGGCAAGCCTTATTCCTTGGGGTGGGCATCATTATACTATGAATGCCCCAAATATGTTTTTATTTATCACACTAATGTGGGGTAAGCACAATCCACGAGATGGACATCAAAAGACTATAGATGCCAACACTATTCTTGGTCTGGCACCACCATGAGACAGATTCTCACAATAGGCCAAGAATCACCACCATTAAGCGAAGAGCAGCATTACACCGGGGAAGACCCCAGCATACCATACATGACCACAACATACCAAAACCTATTGCCATTCTATTAAGGATAGTAATGTCCCAGGGGCAAAACGTGCCACATATGTCCTACACTACTGTCATTATCATGGGGCCAACATTTTACCAGGGGTCAGCAGTGGGTTTATCACACTCACACACAGAAGCACCAGTATTGGATATTATTCAACAAGATGTGAGTAAGTTGACTACAATTAAATTGAGCAATAGTTACATCTGCTCTTTACAGTTCTTAGAAACAGCAGAGGTGTGTGCATGACGTGCCATATTAAGTGACAAGTTATTATTCGAGACATTTTGTTCTGTATTTACGTGCTTTGTCCGATGGCACCCTTCAGTTGCTTCCCTGGTTGACTCACTAAATCCCGTCCCTCTGTATCCTGAACCCCAATACCCACTATGTGGCAGACCACATGTAACAGTTACGATCTAATTATTTCTTGACTTGCCAATTCCTGACAAGCCTTGAGAAGCCCTGTTTGAAGGGGGTGGGTTAAGTTGTGAGTTGAGCGGACATTATCACACACAGTAATTACCTCGTTTGCTTAATCCCAGACTGGCTGTTTAACAGGTCAAATCTGCTGGATTTCAATAGGGCAAATGTCGAGACATGAGGAAATCTGTATGTTTTTCCCTGGTGCTGTAGAAGCACTCAGAATAGATGCTAATTATCGCACCTGAAAAATTTGAAACCCTGGGGCAACTAACCTCATGCTATGCAGTAAACAGGGCACTTGTTCTCAGGGCCTAGAGGTGTTAAGAATGCACGGCCTTTGATCATTCCCGCCACTGACTCAGAGTAGATATAGTGCGGGCCACCGGTTTGTGAATGCTGCTGTGCAGCAATCTGCTGGAAACCTATAGGCTGTAATGTCAGGCTCCACATCTCTAACAGAATGCTATATATCAGTGCTCTGAACAATGCGAATTTTGCATGTCTGAAGAGCTAATCATGGACATAAATCAATGTATATTTTATTTATTTTGCTGAAACCCCTTGCAGAGGTGGCACTACAGCTTCAAACCTTTAGATTGAAAGGGTAGAAAGGTAATGCCTGAATTATGTTACGGGTGTAGCTTGGGCAGTAAGATTCAAGGGTGTGAGCTTCCGATCTCCCAACAATCATGCTAGCATGTAGGGGTCTTATGTTACCAAATTCCCATGCTGTGCGCCAGCCCAAAATGCTGCATGAGCAGGAGAGAGGAGGCGAGTACCATACTTACAGAGATGTGGCACTTTCTCCTAAGCTCCAGCACACAATCAGGTTGCCATGTGCCATGCACATACCGTTGCACCATAGCGCAATGGTGTCTGTGTGAGTCTAGCATAGGTTTTGTACTGGAAGGCAGAGGCGGCTGGTAATTTTAGGGGGGCAGACGGGGGATACGCAGGCACACATACACACTCACGCTCATTCATGCACACACACATCCATTCAGAACACTCATTATCAAATATTCAAACAGACATGCATGCACCAAACATTCATTTTAAAAAACACACACGCTCACACACTTACTTTCAGCTCTGCCTCGGAGGTCGCAGGAGGGTTGGGACTGCTGTCTTCCCTCACTGGCTAACCTAAAGTCAGCAGAGGGAAGGCAGCAGTCTCAATTTGTCACAGAGTAGGATGGGGTCAGTGAGACTGCTGAAACCACCCCACTCTGTGACAAGGTGTCATTGATTAACATTCGGCCCTGGGCGATTAAGTGCTTAAAACTATAGCGCCAAGGTCCAAAACAATTGTGACGTTCCTCCTTGTCATGAGGGGAAGGGCCTTGAGGCACCTTTGATAGGCTGTAGAGGTCATGCTCACAGGGCTGTGACTTCTTCAGCCCAGCAAAGTTCAGCTCAGGAAGCCGGGAGCCTGAGCAAATAGCACATGCCTAGCTCCTGGCTGCCTGACCTGAAAATGAAAAGTGTCATGTGAGGCTGACCTCTGCTCAGCCTGACAGACACTGTTTTTGAGGGGCAAAGGTGGGGGGCTCAGCCCCAAAGGGCGGGCCGCAGCTGCTGAAAGGTTACCCTTCCAGTACAAAATAGAATGCTTGGTTGGACTAACTTTAAAACTTCTCACACTTTATATGTGTGTTCTACAGTTTCAGCACACGTGCAAAGTCTGAAAAGAAAGGAGACATAAAAGCATTCTTCCCTGATAGTCCATATTTTAAATCTGCATTATTTTTTGATGCAAAACTATTTACATTTCTTTTGCAAATATGATTTGTTTGGGGGGTGGGGGACAGTGTGTGTGTGTGTGTGTGTGTGTGTGTGTGTGTGCGTGCGCATTTGTAGTCTGTGTGTAGAAATTCCCGGTGAAATCCAACAGACCCTCCCCCTTCCTGACAGAAAGCACCCCAAACACCACCCCCTGAATCTATGCCCCGTGAATGCCTTACATTTTAGAATGCACCTGCATAATTAGACAATTGCCTTCTGGCTTGCTACCTCTCCCTCTACGTCTCGTTTTTCACCTCCCTTTTCTGTTGTCTACTTTTTGGCTCATGTCTCTCCCCTGCTACATCCCTTGCATCTGATCTGACTTCTCTCTGCCTTGCTCCATCTCCTACATCATCCTTTGCAATTTATCTGTCCCTCTCTCCTGGCACTTTCTCTCCTTGCCTCCTACCTCTAGTAATGCTCTGACTTGTGCTATCTCTTTTTCTTATGTTGTTTTTTTCCAACCCTGTCTTTCTAAGCGTGTCTCTCTCTATTACTTCATTCTCTGTTTATCGTATTCGCTGTCAACATCCTCCTCTTGCCTCCTGCAATGAAAGATAGCGTCGCCCTACTGGCTCACAGTCAGCAGCTGAAAAATAAAACAATATTTTATTATTGTTTTATTTTTCAGTTGCTGGCTGAGCAAGCGTGTGCAGGGAAGGGTGGGCTGAGCCATGGGGAGGGGAGGAAGAGTGGAATAGTGGTGTGCACTTAAATGCGCAAGTCAGTTTGGCCGGCTGTTCTAGACCAGCCAAACAGACATGCAGAGTTAGGTTTCTCTTACCCAGCTGCATTGTACAGCTGGGTTGGAGAATCAGCACAGACTCCTTGTGCCTGAGGGAGTGGTAAACCAGCCCTCTCAGGCCACTCCCTGTGCTGCTCTCATGCTTAGTAATAACATCAGAGTAGGGCAGAGTTTACAGAGGGAGTCACTGAGGCTGTCCCAAGGACTGCTGGGACCAGGAAGCAGAGTAGCGTGAGATGGCCGGCAGCACCAGATAAGTGTTTTATCTATTTTTTATTATTACCCCCTCTCAATATTCCCCCTGTCCCCTCTCCACCTGCCCCACCACTTTTAATTTGAGTTGGCCGCCACTGCTCTCCCACCACTTCTGTATGTCTCCCTCGCTTGTCCTTGCTCTCTCAATCACATAATTGTCTCTTGGTAACTTCTCACTGTCTCGTAGACATATTGGATCAGTCTGTGGTGTCCCTTCTCTTAAGCTATTTGTAGCTGGTTGTCTTTCCCCTTTCTGCTCCTTTTCCCGCTTCTCTGCTTGCAAAAGGTCTATTTTGCTCTCCTTTTCTCTTTCTCCTCTATATTTTTGTCTGATGGCTTTTTATAGATTGTTTATCACCCCGAACCTCTCTCTTTCTCTCACATGTCTGTTTTCCTTACCTTCCTTTTTGTGATGTCTATCACTCTTTCTCTTCTCTTACTCATCAGATAGACTCTTTAAAACCTGAATTTCTCTCACATACTCTCCCTCTGTCCCATCTTGCTTGACTCTTTACACAGTAATTTCTCTCTCCTGTTGTACTTCCCCTCTCTTTCTCTCTCTGCTCTTTCTTTCCCTGTCATGCTACATTACAAAGATACTGTGACCATTTTGTCCCCTAGGCATAGCGCAACAGTAAATCAAGAACAAGCATTTTTATTGCAACGGGTCTCGCATTTGGTCGAGTTAGAGCTATTAGCGTTGTAAACTCCTAACCAGACTTTTCTTGCCACACAAATTAAAAGAAAAAAAAGGCAGTGCTATCACACTATGTAAAATGCAGCGCAGTCGTACTGAGACTGAAAACTGAAAAACTGAGTGCGATTGCACTATGTAAACCCCAGCGCAATCGCGCTGCGTGTAAAATAAACAGATGAAGTAGTCTGGAAACCATGCTGAAAACATCAAGCCTCTTATGTATTTAGTAGTTTACCGGTGCTGTGTAGTTGGCTAAACACTGGAAAAGGCATGACGTATGCATGCCTTTAACGAATGAAAGCAAGTGGATTTTAAAAGGCAAGTCCACAAACCAATGAAAGTGACTGACGTGACATGGGCGTGGTTGGAAGCCCAAACAGAGATTACTACAGGGTACGGAGCGCTTTGTGCTCGTCCGTAAAAACTGTTATCATTGTTTCTTTCTGCTTACCACTTCACAGAGCAGGTTGTGGCCGTTCAGCAACAGTTTATTACTTGGCCAGATCGCACTGACATTGCACTTTACAGGAGCCTGAGGGGTACCCCCCAGTAACTGGCGCTCTCCTGCCCAAGGGGCCTGCGAGGCACTGTGTTACGCTTCTGTTTCTAGCCCGGACGCTCCCTAGCTCTCTCCATTTTTTGTACAGCCTGCTTTATTAGCTTAAGTTTCACATTAAGCCGTGATGGGAGTATAAATTCTTGATATCAAATCACTCCTGATGCCTGGCCAAGTCATGGTTGTAAACAATAATTTACAATATGGGCGATAAAACACCTCTTAATTGCCCAAACTAACTACATATTATGCCTACTCTATACTTCTCACCACCTATGAGTCCTTACAAAATCCTCCCACCACCCCTCCAAATAGACCCTCTATCATGAGGATTGAACAGACTGAACATAACTTTAAATAGTAGGCATGCCATGCAGCAGAATTATTTTGGGGCTTTTGAAGAAAAAAAAAAAATTAGCAAGTGAGATGCCACTCTACCATGGTCACATAAGCCTACCTATCTGATTGCAAGGGTCTGGGGGTTTTGCCTGTTTTGTTGGGATGTTGCCTCGTGTATTTGAAACCATAAGGGTCTAATTAGAACAGGGGGACATGACCAAGCTTGTGTATGTGAGTGCTGAAAAAGTATGCAGATCAAGTATCAACAGTGACATTTTAGGACAGTGCGTTGGGGTGTCACTGTAAAAAGTATTACACTTACTAAAGACATTCAATTGTTAATTACAATTGCTGGCACAAATTTAATTATCTAGAATATTAGGAAGAATATGATTCTTAATTATTTTCCAAAATCCGTTATCATCGTTGGCATGAATCGTATAAACAAAGTTTGTTTACTGTTCAGTTTTAATGTTTGAGGTAACATTGTAGAGACCTATCTGTTCCTATCATCCGATGTCTGAAATGACAGGCCCGAACTTCTTGCTGAAGAAAATGCTCTCTCTTGAATTTCCACATTATATTAGAGAAATCTACTGCACCAATCCCCTCTCTCTAATGCCTTTCAAGAAACAATACACTGCATTTTTTAATGTCATAATCTTTGCTTCTCAGGTGTTTAAGTTAAGTAAAGGTTCCGTCATGTTTTAAAATGTAAATCTAGCCTTGTAAAGGGGTAATACAGTTTAAATAAAATACCTAGAAATAAAGCTGTAATACTGTTGCAAAATTAAACGCATTGCACAGCAAAATTTGCATTTTCTTTCTGTATAATTTAGTCAATTCTGCTGCATAATTTGGTCGTCCCCTGTTGCAAAATTCCAGTGGTCCTTCATATATTCTACGCATCCACAGTGATATAAGTGATATTCCTAACATCCCTGTGAGGGTGGTATCCTTTGAGTGGGGATTTGGGAAACAAATATTATAGAAATTGTTCAGAAACAGGATGGAAATGTGTCAAAATATATTTTTATATGTAATTTATACCATAATCTGGAAGTGATTCAATGGCTCGCTATGTCGAGTAATACTCTTTGTTTTTAATTTTAAAAAAATCGGTTTGGCTGTTAAAGGTGGGCATGATGACTAAAAGAGTTCGGGGCCCTTTTGCATTCTAACTTGTTCACGGAAAATGTGGTGATCTGAAAAATTCTGTCCTTGAAGTAGCAGTGGCACAGTGTAGAATCTTGGGGATGTGGTGATTAAATTACAGATGAAATGGTTTGCTAATTTGAACATTATTGTCCACTGTTAAAAGTGGTTCTCAAGTTCCACCTAAGTCATTAACAGTTGTTAACTTCATTTACCACATACGGCAAAGTACATAATTGCTGGAAAGGCAATTAACAACTGTTAATGTCCACCACCAAGTGGACAATAAGGGGATTATCACCTGTCTTTTTAGTCTCATCCAACACAGGCAAATACAGACAACAGTTTCTGTCTCCTTCAAGTCTGTCACTGAATCTAGAATATAGGCAACACTGTGGTTAGTGACAGTATTCCAAGCATCTGGTCGACAGAGCTGATGTTCACTCACGATACAGGTGTGGTTATATTTTATAGTTTTGAGATGGTGTGCTTTATAGACTTTTGCTTTTGTGATTCAGACACCATGGACGACAACTGTGCCCTTCTCTGAATGTAGTTTTGAATTACTCCTCAATGTCGACAAGTAAGTCAAGCTTGTAGGAATAGTTTTTGGCAATTAGGCCCTTTATAGTTTATTATTATGAAGTTTTATGAGTTCAACCCATAGGCAGTCTATGTTGAATTATTCTTGTGTTTTGTGGTAATAATTTTGAAAGACATTATACAGAGAATGCTATCACAGGGGACGTTTCTCCGAGAATGTTACTTCGTTATAACAATAATAGTATCTTGGACTCTATTGATACTGTTATATATATAGGGGAAGCAAATTATTATGCCATTCCTCCTCAGCCCCCTGTGGTTTGGCAATGATATAGGTTTATTATGGCATACTTTGAAAACTAGTAATCATCAGATATAAAAAGAGACACATCTTACATATGCCTTCGTATCTCCAACTAAACAATCCAAAGTACAATTATTTTTAAGATATCTTATTTTATAATTCATGCTCAAACAAGTTCAAATAATAAACAAAGTTGTGCATTAGTTATCCTGGTTACATATGCACCGGGTTAACTAACCATAGTCCTCCTTCAGGGAGCTTTCACAAGGTTGCAAAAATTCCAGCTGCGTTGAAGCATCTTGATGGAGGACGTTTGAATGAATGAATTGTTTCCTGCTAGGATATCAGGTGATTTGTGATGACTTCCAATCCTAGCAAGGCATGCAGTGGTTATTGGGCCTAACTGTAGCGGTTGAAGCCCTGTAGTCCTGATGTTCTAGGGCCCGACCTACTGTGGGTCCTGAGCAACTGGGCCAAGTACCCCTTCTAACTTAACTCTCCACTGTAGCTATGGTCGAGCAGTCCAAAGATCATTAGACCGTAAGTGTGAATAGAGGTCAGTGCGCACAACTCAAGGAGTACAAAGCAATGTCAGTAAAATCAGTGTCTAGTTAAATATTATTGTTTGTAGAAAAAATAAGTATTTTATTTCTATGCATTCAAAGCATTATTATGACATGTACAAATACTGTAATAACACATTTCCCCTTTCACTAGGAAATTTGTCTCTCACCTGTTGTTCATAATGTGGTTGTCGGTTATTCCTCTTTCACTGGTAGCCACCTCTAGGCGGTACTCACTAGTTGGCCTTAATTCAAAAGTCCACTCTGACTGTTTGCAAAATAGTCAAGTGTCTTGTTGCCGCAGGGCTCTAAGGACCGAGTTTCCCTGAGGCCCAACATGCATGTAGTCAGTCTTTCCCACTCTAGCAGTGAAAAGGCTTGCAATATCTGAGCAAGTCCCACGGGCACTCACACTGCTCCAGTCCTGTATGGGGAGTGGGCTGTACATGGCTGTCTCCTGAGCATACGTGGCCAGTTCCAGTGGCAATCTACTTCCTGAGATGTGTCCAGTCAATTTCTTTGTGATTTATCACTGAATTAAAGAGCATCCTTTTGAAGTGGACAGGGGGGAGTCTCTCTCTCTCTCTCTCTTCCTCCAGCTCACAGGAATGCAGCAATACACAAATCTGTCCAGGGGATTCCTCTACTCCTGATATCTTGACCAGGTAGACCTCTGCTTCAGCAAGTGTATCCCAGGATCCTGCATGTATCATTGCAGGCACACTTGCACTGAGTGTACATACAAATCACCCATAGTGTGAAGTGTTATTACCTCCATGTATTCTGCCCCTCTGTGACATACATTCAGCACAAACAGTCATTCTGTGTGTACTGCTCAATACTGTATCTTTTCTGTACTGGGCGATAGTGTGCTATTTGCAAACACACACACACAGCCAGCACACACACTAACCATGCGTGCGCTGCACAACACTTCACCATTCATCTATTGTATTTCTCACAAGCACACATACTCCCAGCACAGGCTTCCATTGCACATGCACTGTACAACAATATATCTTTCATGTAATATATATCCCAATGGCATATGTACTTCCAGTACACACTCCACACACATGCACTTCATAGCACTGCTCTATTTCTGTAATGTACTCTTCCCAGGCACACACACACATATCCAGCTCAGAAGTACCACTCCTGTGCTGCGCAGCACACTACATCTAACTGATATAGGCCAAGGGTGAGTTAAGCACACAGCAGGGGAACTTTAAAAAGAAGAGTGAGTATGTAAGCCTCGCCCCAGTGACACAGGTTAAAAAGGATCTGTCAATTCCTACTGATCACTACACAGGATGCTGACACCACCATACCTGTTCTGCTTAACTCTTGGTGAATGCGGAAACACTTTGGGCCACCCTCCCAGTCCAATAGGACTGCAAACCACAAGGCATGCCTAGGTCATGGAGCACATGCATGGCAGTGTTTACCTATGATACCAATAATCAGCATTAGGGATCCAGACATCAGTACAGTTGGGCACTCAGGGCAGAGGTACACATCCATTGCCATGCAGGTGGCTTTTTCATCCCAACAATAGGCCAGATGTACAAATCCATTCTGTGATTGCAAAGCAGTGATTTGAAAAATCACTAAATGTGCAACCACTATTTCTTTGAAAGTGCTAAACCCATTTTGGGATTCAGTAACACGTTACTGAATTGCACAATGGTTTTAGGAAGACAATGAATCACTCTTCAGAAGTGGCATGTTTGGGACGCTCTTTGTTGTTATATGTTGTATCAATGTTTTGCCACTGAAATCTGCTGAAAGGGTACTGACTGCAGAGTTGTGATGGTAACACATTTGCAAAAGGTAAAGGGCCACATCAGACCCTTTCCCATTTGTCAATACAAACAAATAAATTGGGAGAGTAGGCAGGTGATCCAGTGTACGACTGCCAAATCTTAATGTTAAAAACATAAGCATCTCTTTCTTAATGCAGCCCTGTTTCCTTTACAGAGAACTGGGCTGCATTTAAAATGTTTCCTTTATTTAAATTCACTAAGAGACATGCTGGTCTGGTGACCCCAGCAGTTCTGTAGCCCTATTATGTCATTCAGTCATAGTGAGTCGCAATTTGCAACCTACATTATGAACGTTGAAGAGGTTGGATTGCAGCCCACTATGATTTCAAATATTTTGAGCCCACCTATTAGCACTTAGGACAATTCATAACATTATTTTTTATTCTAAAAAAATTAGAGCACAATTCGAGTCCACATTTTGGAAATGGAAATTTCATACATTGGCCTCATTTAAAAAACAGGTTGTTATTATTTTGCAAATTGTCTGTTGTGGAAAGTTGAATGACGTGAAATTATTTTTGGTCCAGGAATCAAAATACTATGTGATAGTGAGTACAGACTCAATTCTGTCACTTGGTTTGGTTTAAGGAGCCAAGAGCACCTTCCAGAGGAGAATAGCTTATTGCCTTTCATGATGAATTGTTAAAATTGAGACCACTTTTGTAGAAAATGAAAAATAATAATTTCCAGAGCAAACATCTGTAGAGTACGAATGATTTAATACTTTGTTCCTCAAATTCCACTTACTCTTACAGAGATATGTATTTTAGATTATTACTCTGACAGTGAGATGCTGGTAGAAGCAGAAATGATCAGGTACTTATCTGTCACATTGATTTGTTTACACAAATGTACGGCTCATTCTTTTATAGAAGATATATATTTTCCTGTGCATTCAATTGCAGGTCTACTTTACAAATGCTATAAGATCAAATTGTTCATTTATAAGACACTATCAAGTAATATAATGCTATCCATTATAGTTAAACGTTTTGATCTACGTGCCATAAAGAACTGTGTAAGTGACTTACCCCTGAACAGTAGCTAATTGTCTGATACGTATTTCTATCATTATTCATATGGCTTACCAAACAACTCTCATTGTTTTACCATATGAGAATGGAACGGTAGGCTAAAATAATTTAATTAACATGGTGGTTATTGAAGAGTTGTTTGTTTTTACAGAATGCCTTCTTATTATAGTTTTTTAACCTTTCAAGTGTTGCTGTTCAGCCAAATGCAAGAATTGATTGGCTCACTTCCTTTAACACCACCACAAAATAAAATGATGGATGGAGTGTTGCAGCATTTCACTCCCAATCAGAAATCTGGGTTTAATACATTGTTATTTTTCTTCTCATGTCACCCCAGTTTAGACCCAGCAATATGCAAAGTCAGTATTGACCCTCCTCCCCATGGGAACAGGCCAGCCCGAACTGCCAAGCCAGGTCCTCCCTGGACCTGAAAAAATTAATGTGGAACTGGTTTAGGGGTATTACTCCTCATCAGCCAGGTTAGCTTGAATCCAGTTGTGATATCACTTTGGTTAAGGCCAAAACATATAGGATTTTGATGTTTTGTCTAACGTTGGGCCTCACTGTGTGAGGGAGGGAGGGTGGGTTCTTGGAGGGGGTGGAGCCTCATGCTGAGAAAAAATGACAAATGCAGACATTGTTTGGTGTTAAGGGTGTCAAGGTCAAAAAATCCTAAGTGTGGAAAATTAGGTTGTGGGTTGAGTGGAGTGTTAATCCTGCTCAAGCAACAGCTGCAATCCCTGTCGGGATAAACTACAAAAGTCACTAAATTATCCTATGGTTAACCCTCTGATACCTTGGTACAAAAGCAGTCAGGCTTAACTTCTAGGCAATGTGTAAAGTATTTATGCAGCACATAAACAGTAACAAAGGGAAAACAAAACACAAGAAGAATCCCACACCAATTTAGAAACAAGGATGAAATTTAAATAAATTATTAACCTACAATAACAAGAATCCAACCAGTAGAACCGGAGTTATGAATTTTTTAGGTAAAAACTAGTACCTAAATGATTGAAGCACCAACCGCAGACATCTATTTGGGTGAGACTGGGTCAAAGTTGAAAAATATTGCAAACTGCAATGGAATATGATTTGGATGCAAGGATTTGATTGGGCGTAGTCGGCGCTCACCTCAAATTTAGGAGAAATTTGTAACAAAAATGCTCCGAGAAGGTAGAAGTTCAGCGGGGCAAGGCCGTAGATGGTTTCCGAGGAGTCTGGGTCAGTATCGGAGAGCCACTGGATGAAGTTGCAGTGAAAATGTCTACATTCAGACTTAGTTTCTTTTTTTGGAATTTGAAAAACTCCAGCAGAACGATGCTGGAGGCTATAGCCGATGCGGGCTCCATGAGCCAGAAACCCCTTCAGTGAGGAAATGCTGAACAGGATTTGCTGCTGCAGGGAAAAATGAAGTGGGAGTCAGGCCAATCCGTTGATGCACCTTTGGTGAATAGACAAGCAGGTTGGTTCCAGTCTTCCCTCTGGGCAGTTTTTAGTTAAAAAAAAAAGTCCAAGTCACAGGTTTTGGGTTTTGGCTATCTGGACACCTCCAAGGGCCAATGACTGGTGCGGCACCACTTGGAGGGGGGAGAGTTGGAACTCACTTAGGCAGGGTCCAAGTGAGTTTTCAAGATAGTTGAAGCCCTTTCTGACTCCGAGGCTCTGATCGGGAGGGCCAGCCTCATAGCCTTTGGAGTCACTCTGGTAGTCCTGGGTTCAAGAAGTGAAATGGGGATCAAGCAGCTGTGTGTGGTTCATGGCAGGCTTCAAGCAGCAATGAAGGCCTTCCAGGTACAGAAAAGCAGTTTGCTGAAGTTCATAGCATGTCACAGCAGCTAGCAGTCCTCTGATAGTCCTTTTGCTTGTATAGAAAGTTAACTGAAGAGTGGGTCTGAGGATCTTATCTGTATACATGATGTCTTCTTTGAATTAGGAGACGTTTCTAGGGAATTCCGTTTGAAGTGCTTGAAGTTGTTTCCTGCCTCCCCTGTCCTGCCTCCAGGCTGGTTGCATAAACAAAGCGGTGGTGACAAGTCCTTTTTTTGTTTAGGCAGGGCTTGAACTTTCATGGGAACACACATGACATTATAATGCTATTCAAGTGTCTTACCTACCTACATAACTATAGGTGTTTTTTCTAACAGCAGCACAGGTGGGGGAGAGCAGTCATTAACCTAAATGGATTTTTAGGTCTAGGTTAACAGAGCAACTGTCACCTGACATTTTAACCCACAGCAACATTACTCTATGATTCCCCTGCTATCTACTTGTAATGCTTCACATTACCCTGCAAAAAGAACAGATGATGGACGGAATGCTGAACAATGCAAACATTCACCCCAGTCACAAAGATCTGGGTTTAATCCATTGTTTTTTTGCTCACCACACCACCCCAGTTTGGATCCAGCCATATGCAAATCAGTCTTGACCCTGTTCCTCATGGGAACAGTCCAGCCCAAACTGCCAAGCCAGGTGCTCCCTGCACCAGAAACAAGCATCTTAGGACCGGTTTCAGGGCTTCACCCTTCATCAGTTAGACTAGGTTGAATCCAGTGGCGCAGTGAGCACAGGAACCCATGTCTGGTTATACGCTTCCCACTTGGGGCGACAAATGCAAAAAGAACAGATGATGGACGGAATGCTGAAGAATGCAAACATTCACCCCCAGTCACAAAGATCTGGGTTTAATCCATTGTTTTTTTTTCTTATCATGCCACCCCAATTTGGACCCAGCCATAGGCAATTCAGTCTTGACCTTGTTCCTCATGGGAACAGTCAAGCCTGAATTGCCAAGCCAGGCTTTAGGGAAATGCTGCAGGGTTCTTTTCACATTACCCCGCAGCATTTCCCTAAAGCCAAACCTTTTGGTATTACCAGTGCTTGTTCTTGATGCCAGCCATTCCAATTTCTTCCAGTATTCCTTCTAGTTTGGCATTTACCTGCATTTTTTTTTCATTTTGTGATGTAACAGTTACCAAGTGCAGAAATAAACCCAGACAAAAAATATAAATACAGGTAAATCATCATTACATAGTAACATAAACATTTCTTGTGAAATGTAGAAACCAATACCGGTTAGGAAAACGCTTGCCTTCCAGTCCCTAATAGAATAAACTATTTTTCTTAGCTGTAGCTAGAAAATGTTACAAATATGTAAGGATCATTGGCAATGCTTATGCAACTTTAAAGCTTTTCCACCACCGTTGAAAAAGGGTTAACTTACTTGCATAGAGTAGAATTGTCTGTACAATGAGTCAGAAGATCAGCCAGCAACTCACATTATGTACTCTGATCTCCTTCCCAATAAAAATAACTTAGATGCTGTGGAATCTTTAAAAGAATGATCACCAATAATTAGAGTTCACTACCTGCTTTAGTCATGTCCCAATTCACCAACCACACTATGGTTAGAGAGGGAACAGGTGAAAATGTCATACAAAGGAAATTAAAAGATCAACAGCATAAGAAGACCTCAGATCACTGCCCAACCTCCCCATAGGTATAAAGACAGTTAAAGTTTCAAATTTCTGGGAAAGCTTAGCATAAATTTGCTTTCTGATTTCAACAAAAGATACACCATCTGGGGTGAAATATTTACTTTCCAACTTTCCATGTCTAATGCTCTAACACCTAAAACTCTGTGAGACAATGCCAAACACACTAGCACGGCTGACTTGGTGGACAGTTTCTTCTAGGACAGCAGATTATCTGGTTAACACTGAAGAAGCTAAATACTGAGGAAATATTCCAGAGGGCGTGATACCTCAGTTCTGCAGACATACAATCTTGAATGACTGTCAGCAGTTTGGAAACCAGAGGGTGTTCCCCAGCTCGGAGATCTGCAGCCAGTAAATGTCCTACTGAAGTGGCAGACTGCTAAGCACAGTCCTGTAGTATAATCGGTCTGCAGCCAAAATTGTCTGGCAATTCACCACATAAATAATGACTGGCCCATAGGATTGAGATCCCATTCCCCTCACCAATTTGCCAACATAGTCCAAGAAAATTATTATCTTTTGTGTGTAGCGGCAGACCACACTTTTTGATGAAGATGAAAACATTTTGGAAACGACATGCCATCTACTTTCTCCAGAAAGTCTTCATGCAACCAGGGAAAGATGCTTTTGCATCACCAAAGGGTGTGCTTTGCTTACTGCATCAAGTACAATTGTGTAAATATATCCTTGGGGGTTGCAAGACAATCCCAGCAAAAGTGGGTAGCATGTGTGTATTCTCCAAGAATGAGTTATGAGCTCCACTCTGTTGCTAGCTCTCTGACCTCAAAGTTGAGCCTCTGTATCATAGGAAATGGTGGGAAGGCCTAATTGAAAGTATTATATTTAGGCTCAAATTAATCTGTTACTATTGCTGATGGATCCTCTCTCCAACAGAAAATCAAAGGGAGATGAAATATCATGTGAGACACAAATAGGTTTATACTGCTTGGCCCCACGTTGTCATTATTAAAAATTTTTTTAAAAAAAAACAGCAGAGTTCAGCTTTCATTCACTGGAGTCTTTGTGTTCCAATTTACCACCTTGTTCTCCTTGACAGATAGATTAAACTCCATCACCACAATGTTGTAAATATGGCAAAAGTGTCAAAATCCTTTGGCTATCTGGGCCATGATTCATGTCCTTATACCTCATACCTCCCAGACAATTGATTTGTTGCTAGGGGACAGATCTGAAGTGACCCAGCTAGTAGCTTCAGTCAGTTGATATGAAGAAAGAGCTCATATGCCCCCTGTGATCACCTCCCGACATCTTACTCTCCAAACATGACAACTGGCATCTGACTATATTACCATGTCTGGAGCTGGACAAGTGTGACAGCCACCACTGAAGTGCCTGATGAACTTCCTCGTTCAGCAGGACCAACTCTGCATAAGAAAAGTCTTAGCAAAGGTCAAGTAAATACAGTCTTTGGAGGGCCCTATAATGGAGAGAGCCTATAACGATTTCCTGAATAGAAGGCGAGAGGCCAACCAGTCTGGCTGTCCAATGAAGAGAGGCTTGATCTTTCCCCAGAACCAGGAATATCTTCATCCTAATGGACTTATGGGAGACCATGTTCGGGAGAAGTGGGGGGCAGGGGTAAGGCATGGCCTAGTGGGCCACAGCTCCTCATGACTGTGGTCATTTTCCTATACCATTCTGGGGTCCATGCTACTACAGCAGTGTAAACTGGACCAAGTACAAACATTTTAGTACATGGCTATCAGTGGCAGTAATGGAAGGCTTCTCAGGGAGGTTAGCATGGGAGTACACATGATCAGCACTCCACAGTACACCCAGCAGCCCACTAATCTCACTGTTCCACCTACTGCTTCTCTTTTGAAAAAGAGTGCCTTATTTTACCAAGGGCATAGAACGACACCCTTCAATAATGAGTTAGATACCTGATGCACCGGTGTGAGTTCCATGTGTTCAAGGTTGGGCCTCTGAAACACATCCAACCCTTTCTACCTCAGCTCTGTGGATTGGGGCTCTGGTGCCATGGTCTCTAATTCAAGTGTAACTTGAAAACAGAGTCACTGCTTGGGGCTTTGTAACCCATATAGCGCTCAATTGCTCCTCTTCTGTCAGAAGAAAGTCACAATGGGCCTCCTGAGAATGGTCAGGTATACTGGTGGTGTGGTGGACAAAGCACACAGCACTTCACAGTTCCACTTAAGTAGGGCATCTGTCAGCTACATGTCAGCTCCTCAGCAGCAGGAGTGGTGACAGTAGCAGCATCCCTCTTCCAAGATTTCTAGGACAGGTCTGTAACTGTCATCACACCAGTCACGCAGCTTGCGAGTCTCTGGTGGCCAGGCTCCTGTACCATGGTCAGCTGTTTGTATTCCTTTCGAGGGGTGGCCGAGGGCATTTTCTCCTCATGCAGTTCCTCATCTTTTTAGGGAATGGCTTGTGCAACCTGGCTTGCACATAGGCTTTCATTATTAACTGATGGAGCTCAAACAGTAGAATGGTGAAAAATATTCTCCTTAGAGTGAAACATGCCCCTCAAAGGGGCAGAAGAGGTGTGTGTGCTCCACGTGCTAGGCATCAGTACCCCTTTCTTGTAGGTACAGAGTGCCTGGAATGCTCTAAAACTTCATCTCTGCCATCTAAATACTCAGCGGCCACAGAGCTCTCCTGAGGGGCTTCAGGCTGATCTTGTAAGTAAGCTCATTTATCAATGAAGTGGCTGTGGTCAAGGGGTGGTAGTTTCAAACCACATCCCTAACCTGCCCACTGTCTAAAGAATCAAGATACCTATTATGATATTAGATCACAGGAAACTGAACTAATGTAAAATCCTCCTCTTAGATCAAAACTAAACCTTTTTAGTTTCACAAGAAAAGGTCCCCAACTAATTGCCCAAACCCTATCTATACAAGTTGTTACTATTACACCTTCTTTTCTTCCTGAAACCAGCTAAATTACTCACAACAGGCTCCAATGTTAGGACAATCTCTCCCAGGATCACATTTCTCCCTCCGCTTTCTAACTATCCATTACCTTGCCACCCCAAAGTCTTTCACCATTAGGGCCAGCTTTAGGGTGATGCTACTGGTGCAGTTGCACCTGGAACTGACCTTGGGGTCAAAAGAGTGTTTAGAAATAACATAGGTTTAAAAGCACCTGCTGCAGAGTTCCATATGTACAGCAGTTGTCAGACAGTGATAATAATGTCAAGATAACAAGTGTTGTCAAGTGGGAGTTTTGATTCATCATAAAGGAGGTTTAAAGTGCCTACTGCAAAGGATGTGTGCAATGCAGATCATAGAACTGAATTTTATGTGGATAGCTCATTGGGTTACTGCTTTTATCACAGAGTCCTTTTGTTGTGTGCAGTTATCAATTCACAATCCTAATATAGATTGGGTGACCAAGCTTCCTGGATTTGCCGGGACAGTCCTGTTTTTTTGCCAACTGTCCCAGCAAATTTTGGGAAATTTAACTCATGTCCCTGTTTTTAGGGAGGATCACCTGAAAATGGAGGGAGGTGAACGTTTTTGTTTTCCAAAGTAGATATAGTTAGCAGGTGTTATCGGTAAGTAATTTAATTAACAGGCATTACACTGGGTTGAAAAACAATTGTTTATGTTGATAGTGCCTCTTCTGTAATTCTATGCTGATTAACGCTGTAATTCTGTGCACTAGGTTGAAGTAATAGTGTAGCCCTCCTTCTATTTTTGTGAAATGTCCCACTTTTTGGCTTTAAAATTCTGGTACCTTAAATATAGCACATTTACCTGTGAACTGCCATAAAAGAACTGCATGCAAACTGCATGGTAAAGGTGAGAATGTTATGTCCTTTCCCTCAGTCTTTCATTATTCTAATGTTGCTAAAAAGGATTGGTTTAGATAGAAATACATTCTTATTAGTAAAGCCAGCCCCCAAACACTGAGGTACATTTTAAATCCTAAGTTTTTGCCAGACCAAACACTCTGCAAATATACTGACGACCCATATGGATGACATGCAAATCCTACACCTTGTAACACTCATTGTTTAATGTAACATTTCCTATAGACTAATTTAGACAGGCATAATTCATTGTCTGTAAATAATATGTGCAAGATGTAAAGTGCTTTGTCGCCCTTTACTGGAATGTTAACGCTATAAAACAAATGAAATGCATGTGAAAGGGAGACTATATAGAGAGAGGGGGCACTATTGGAGGGTGGTAGTGAGGGAATCGTGAGAAGAGGGTCCTCAGGGGCTGGTGCCAAAAAAGATTGTCACAGTGGGAGCTGCCAGCACTAAAGCCAGCCCAGTTCCCCACAATTTGTAATACCTAATGCATCGAAAGGCCCTCCCATTAGAACAGCGAACCAGAACCAACCAGAGTACTTACAAATGTACCTTCAAAAACATCTATTTCCAAACTGAAGACTCTCGCATTCGCTGTACTGTTTGAGTGTGTTCAGTTGCTGCCCAGAACAACCCACTTTGAATATGCTCCTGTGCTGTTCACCTTTCCACACACCGTTAGCACAAGCCTCTAGGTCTGCTTACCAAGTCCTGTCACTTACCTGATGTAACCACATGCCGTCAACACTGTGGAGCATTTTTGTTCAAAATCTTTTTTATACAGAAATTCCAATATAAAAATAGAATTGTCTTCCTCCTCACCACTTTCATTGCCTACTTATGCTGATGATGTTAACTGATCAGATCAGTGGATAACATAATCACAGCGTGTATGAGGCTTGCTCTGTTGGACATGACCGTGCAAGCACCGCGCACACTCGCACAATGGCCTCAGGAGGCACGTGATGCCGTGGGCTTCACACATGGGAGGTGCATCTAGCCGTGGTAGCCGGACGTGTGCCTTCGACTCATGCATATGCCTGAAAGATGGCGGTTATTTACATTGTCAAATCTTCTCATTTTGTGGGCAAATACATGGTGTGTGTGCTAGACCGACATGCAAGGTAGTAAAAAAATACCAGCCTCTCCACACGTAAATTTCCCCCTCATCGCACCTTCTGTACTCTTTATTTGTGTAGTGATTATTAAGCTATATGCCTTGAGACCTAATTTCGTGTAATAACTATTTTACAAATCGATTTTTGACAGATCTCACCAGTGGCTCCTTTTTGTGACTTCTTTTTCTTAGACAGAGTGAATCCGTTTTGGGAAGCCAAAACATAACTAATTATGGTTTTAATAAATAAATACTCATGGTGGCCTCAACCCTGCTGTTTATCTGCGAAGCAGTTCTGCTCATTAACGTTCCTTTTAAAAATTAACAAAATCAACCGCATTTTAACAGAACAGATAACTGCGTGCGACATTTCTGCAATGTATATGATCACAAGCCGCAATGTAACGACTTTTTGCAAAATACCTCAGCTTTAGAGATGACAGTAATTACCTCTCCCTCTCATTTATTATATGCGCACGCTTCTTTTCAGTGAAATGGAAAATTTAAACTTAGAATTATTGCTTACGAAATTACCTTTTTCATGGAAGGCGCATCTGCTCACAATTACTTGCAAAGTAGGAAGAATGAATCTTTTCAACATGCGCATTTGCTGTTGTGATCTCTGTAAATTGCAAGTAATGCTCGCAGTTTATCAGCCAATTTTTCAATATGTTTTACATACCAGGCGCCCTCGCTAGGCTCTCGCTGCGCTTATTAAAACTGGATTTGAAGCGCTGCTTGTTGGCAGCGCTTATTGCTCTTCATTACTCGCTTTCGAAGCAGCCAGATCGTCGAATGAGCATTTGCTGCTGCGAGACGAGGCTCAGTTAGTGGCCTGGTAACGCCTCGAACTGGCCATCTTCGCCTCAGAGATTTGAGACACGTTGCAGTCGGGCCTGCCCAGATACGGTGACCGCGTTAAATTTGGTAGCCCTCAATCTACGCAGCGGAATGTGACATTTTCATACTTCAGTAAGTTAACATTTTGCCTCACTCCAGCAATTGGAAGGCGCTGCCAGCTCTGCCTGAAGCTGTGGCTAGCACATGGCAATAACACTTTACTCTCCTGACTAGCAGATGGCGGCTACAAGGTGCCCAAGACCTGCTTGTTCATGCAGAAGACAACCGCGCCGAAGGCCGTGAAGCGTGGGCCCCTCTTCTGTGAGGATTTATTGTTTCTGCCATAGTTGCTTCTGCATATTTTTTAAGGGACCACTGGCTTTCTTATTTATGGTCTCTCTTTCTATACATTCCGCTAAGCCCCATTCTTTTGGTCTTTCCTAGCCCTCCTCCCATTGCGTAATCTCGAGCTGTAAAAAGCATGCTTTAGCTGCAGTGATGGGTATGTAAATAAATAATGAAACACCTTTGTTTAGCTGGCAACATGGATCTTTTTAAGCACTCACTGTGTATGTTATTGTGATCTGCAGGTCCTGTGTTCATACCTTGGTGGGACCGACCATCTCGAACATGTATTCTTCCGAAGTGATAAGTTCAATACCATTTAATTGCATAGACCTACTATGAGTTATAGACACGGCTTTGAAATGGCAAAACAGTAAATACTATTTGAATTAGAATGTATAGTAATACTATTTTTATTGACATTGGTATTAAAACAAAAATAACTTTTGTTATTGTTACTACTGTTATTCCTTGTTTATAAATAGTATTGCCGTGTTGCCATTTTAAAGCCCTTTATATAAATGGCTTTACTCCTACCCAATTTCAAGCTTATTTAATGATAATATCACGTTAATATAATATCGATTGCGAGTGTAACTGTTATGTTAATATTATTATTGTTATGATCACTACATGTCTTCCCAGAGAAACTCTGTTTGTTTTACTAGTGGCAGTTTGACCTCCGAGCATTGATATGCAACCCTTAGCGGCACCCCGCTTTATGAAAATGAAAGAAATACTTCAAAAGCTACGCTCTGGGCAGGCCATTGACAAGTTATAATCAGATCCAATGTAATTCCTGTTTAACTAGTACTTTTCAATAGTGACAAATATTTAATTAACTATTGTACTGAAGCTGCAGTTAGTCCTTCACGGTTGAGGCGAGAATGCTCCATGCCGTTAATGAATGCTTGTGAATATACATTCTGAAACTAGACTTTAGAGGAAATTAAAACATGGCACACCCGTTTCTTGTTTCAATGTTCTCAAACCCAGAATTGCAAATTGGAAAACTCGTTCTACCACACTGTGGTTTATGATCTGCGTTGCTAGGGAATTAAAAGGAGTCTGCCTACTAAAAATGCCCTCCCTTGTCTGTTTAGAGGTTTCTCTTCATTAGCTGTTTCAAAGATATTAATCCATTTTCAAAAGCATTAGACAGAAAAAACATATTTTAAAATTTTACTATGAAGTATAAACTTTCCAAATTAAGACACTCAATGTGGACAATGTAAGGGTTCCTGGTGCAGGAAGAGCAAGCATCATTTTTCAAGAATACTGTACAATGGAGCCAAGAACATATAACCAGTCTTAATGTGCAGTAGACCTTTTTTTTTTAGTGTAAGCAAACTATTTTGTACTTTCTAAGAAGTAGCTGTGTCACAATACATTAATATCAATTCGGACATGCAGTGACCTAAAGCAAGACAAATCAGTGCAGAGGGAGTTGATGCACGTGCACATGCTAGGACATATCATCATTTCTCACTGGGGTAATAACGAAGTGCTGTGTTTAATAAGCAAACTAACTTGGTCAGTGGGCATCCAAGATGTGACAGGAGAGTTACCCAAGAGGAAAGCAGGAACTGTAGGCTGTGTAGAAATTTACCTCCATATGCCAAGGCAGAAACCCAAATCCAACTCTTAATTTCCCCTAGGTGGTAGTTTGCCTCTTACAATTATTGTTGTACCCCAGTGGTGTTTTAGAAGCCTACTACAGTTCGGCCTTATTGCTTTGTACAAAAAGCTGTCTCCTCCTTCATGTGTCCTTGAGGCACAAATTGATTGTCATTGTAACTTTCGGTCCATGATGGTAAGGGGGGAGAAGACTATTGTCTTCTACACCTGGTGCAGCTTACCAGGGGCCATATCATGATGGGCTTCACTGGCTCAGTGCAGAGCACAGTGCTTCTTTTTATACCCAGTGCAAGAAGTAAATTAATTTAACACTCTCTTGCCTGGAAGAGGACTGGACCTGCATTTCTTGAACCCGTAACTCCAAAGTTACATTAAGGGCTAGCTGGCTGACCTCCTGATCTGAAGCCTCAAGGACACAACAGACTTCCAACAACCTTGCACTTGCACCTGGACTGCGTCATCTTTGAGCCTACCCTGCCTAGTGGTGTGACCCCAGTCCTGGAGACTTTGGAAGGGGCTTAAGGTACTCTGCCAGTGTCTGTGATCCAGCAGAACCAACACATCACTTTTGCTGTGAGGCACAAACCTGAACAGAACCAACGCCCCACAGCTGCTGCGTGGATTGGACCCATCACAAAGACCCGCATCGCATCACAGCCCATTGGAACTGCTGCTGCACAATGCTTCCTCAGTGCAGACCCTCGCATTCTGTATCAGCAGCATCTTCGATGATGATGCCAGACTCCACATCGCAGCCTCGCAGCATCTTAGCACCGATGCATTGCCTCAAATGCTGGATTCATCCTCACCGCCCAACTTCACATTGTAAGCCTTCGTTGATGGGATCCTCAACAATGATGCAGGGCCTTGCATTGCAGTCTTGTTGCATCTCGGAAACGATGCATTGCTATGGCTGAGCGATGCATCTTCAACACAGGTCCTCGCAATGGTCTGCAAACTGCAATTGTAGGTGTTTTGTCCTGCTGGCCTAACTGGATCCCTGTAGTCAGCCTGCACTCAGTTGACTTAGTTCTGGTGTGCTTAGATACCCAGAGTTGGCGCTTTGTGCTTTTTGGTGCCTTTTTCATTAAAATCTTTGAAGTTACATGTCTCCGGTTGTACTGATTGGATTGTTGTCATTTTGTTAGTGTTTTATTTACTAAAGAAAGTTCTATTTCTCTAACTTGGTTTGGGATCCTTTTTGTGTGGTGTTTTCATGTCATTACTGTTAGAATTGCTGTTGTTAAAATTGTTGCACAAATTCTTTACACAGTATATTTAAGTTAAGCCTGACTGCTCTGTGCCGAGCTAACAGAAGATTTAAGACAGGTTAATTTAGGGTTGGCTTGTGCCTCACCCTGACAAGAATTGTGGTTGGTGCTTGACCAGGACTCACGCCCCAGTCAACCAACAACCCAATTTCTTACAGACCCCTGGTGTTTTACTGGAAATTTTGAACATTTCAAAGTAATATATCTGCAACCACTAACAGGAGTACTTTTAGGGGTGCAGGTGTGCTTCTTTTTTGTGAATTGGGTCTAATACATTCCACTAGGGCCCAGCAATACCCTCTGTTTTCCTTAATTCAATTATTGCATGCTCTGTCTTGCCCCTTTTTTCCCAGATTCACTACCTGTGCTCTTGTTCCCACCAACAAGGGGCCTACCTGTGAGACTTGCCAGTATTCTAATAAACTTCTGGACCTTCCACTGTATGTATACTTATTTTCTGGCTTTTTTCATCCATTCCTCATCCATGCCGGGTTTTTTGGAAGCCAGTCTTTTCTTGCTCAATACTCCATTGCTAAAAATTCCCTGATCACTGCTTCATCTCCACCCCTGCAGGCCAAGGATGGGTGGGGGATTTCAGCACGCTTGTAGCTGGCATCCGCTAGCCTGCACATACCTAATGTATGTGATCACAGAGAGCTCTTTTAAACTCCAGTTCTCTTTAGCCCAATGTTGTTCATTTTAGCAGTGTTCCTGTTTGGCTGACCCCTGTTTCCCGAGGTTTCGCTATCTTTGTTTCCAGAGTTGTTTCAAGTCACTTCCTTTTTGTTCCGTCAGTCTCTTTATGGCTGAAAGTTTGAGTGATAGTTGGTTTATTTTTGTTATAACTTTGGACCTTGCGGTTGGTAAGAATACATCCAGTGACAATTCAAAATACATACAGTTGAGAGTTAAAGATCTTAAGTGGAACCAATACTTTAGCTCAACCTTTGCAAACTAAAGGCGATTCCTTGGTATTTCAGGGAAGAGTTTGTCTTTGAACTAATGTATTCCAGTGTTTTGGAAGGTCAGTTCAAGTGTGTTAAGGTTCAAATCACTCTTCCTCTCCTCCCCTTCTCCTCCTCCTCCTCCTCCTACTACTACTACTACTACTACTACTACCACCCTGCCTGGTTGATCTGATACCGAAGTTCTTGAAAATAACTGCTCTGAAAATAGAGAGATTTTCCATTTATCTTTTTGCATTTATCTCTTGGCTTTATGTAGTATTCCTATATTTTGGTAGTTTTGTAGAATTTCAGATTTTTTAAAACAAATTCTTTATATATCTTCAAATGCTGACTCTTAGACGTTGCACTTCTCCATAGTAATGCATTGTTTCCATTTGTCTCCTGTTAATCACTGTTGTTTACTGCCTTATGTGATGTATTCTCTCTATTTTGACACTTGAGTGGAGACTGATGCAGCAGCATATTTTCACACAGAAAAACGAATATGGTGCGATCCTGTGGAGAAATATGATGTTTTATTTTGTGAAACTCCACTCTACTCTCGTGAGGAAAGAACAGGCTCAAAACCTAAAGAGCCTGTCTGATATTTCGGGTAATATTGCAAAAGATAACATATATATCAAAATAAACTTAGACGAGCTAAGTGAAAAAACGAAATCTTCTATTTCCAGTATACACTGTTTCATAACCAAGCTAGAGTAGCTTAGAAATTATGTTCCATAGGAAGCAACATTATTTTTAAAATATACTTTCTTTTTAGCACGGGGCAGCAAACTAACCACAAAGTGCTTCAAACTAGCACACTTGTCCATTTAAACACTTACTTGCTTGCTTACAACAGATCTGTGAAGATGTACATCAAGCAGAAAATATTGAAATACCTTGACTGCATAAGCTGTTCATTGTTGATCGTTTTGGGTCTGATGTACCAAGACCTTTTGATTTTACTGAAATTTTACGTAAAAAATATTTATGGGGCTTCCACCTAGCCCTCTTCCCCCCTCGGCCTGTTAGGTTGTGTGAGAAATTGGGTTACAGGCTGGGGAGTTCAGGGGGCAGGAGTAAAACCCTACTTTAACAGTAACCACAACCCTGGTCATGGTGAAGTCACAAGCAAACCCCAAATTAATCTGTATTCAACCCTCGGGTAGCTTGGCACAAACCAGTCAGGCATAACCTAAAGGCAGTGTGTAAAATATTTATGTGGTATTCAGAACAGTAACATAGTAAAAAGACACCACAAAACCGAACCCACACCAGATTAGAAAAATAGAATAAATAATAATGAATAAACCAAGATCAAAACAACAAAAATTCAATCAGTAGAACCACAGATTTGCAGTTTTAAAGATTTAAGGGAAAATAGCACCAAAAAGCCCAAAGTGCCAGCTGTGGATATCTTGCTGTGTCAAACCGTGACAAAGTCACAAGTTCAGGGTGACCGTGATGGAGCACAGGCCAACTACAGGGACCCAGTTCAGCTCTCTGAAAAAAAAGTGCTTTAAATCCTGGTTACGGAGCATTGCAAAGTCCCACGTTCAGGATGCGCAGCTCAGCTGTGGCAGTGCATCAGTACCAGGGAGCTTTGAGCTTGCAATGTAAGGTTCTGCATTGTCATTGAGGAGGCCATTTACAATGGAAGCTTGCTCTGTGAATTCCTATGTTGAGGATTCAGTGCACACTGTCTGGTTCCAAAGAGACCACAGGGCTTGCAATAAGAAGTCCTGCATCATCGTCCAGGCCTTAGTCGACAAAAGGCTTGCGATGCAAGGGCCTCACTCAGGGATGCATTGCACAGCAGCAGTTCCGATGCGGCTGTGTGCTGTGAGGTGTATGTGGAGTCCTTGCCCTGGAAGAATTCTCACAGCATGGTCAATGAGTCATTTGTGTTTGGACTTGCACTGCACATCAGAGGAGATGTGTCAGTTATGCTAGATCACAGATGGGTTGTCAGAGCACTTTGGGGCCCACTCCCAGGAGTCTAGGACTGGGGTGCACCACTTGAAAGGGTTGAACTCAAAGTTGCTGAGTACAGGTGCTAATTACAAGAGATTAGCTCTTGGAGTCATTCTGGTGTCCTGGGTACAGCTTGTAGGTCTAGTCCTTCTCATCCAGGCAAGAGAGCAGCAAGCAGAGGTTCAGCACAGCAGGCAGCAGCTCTTTAGGGCAGCAGTCCAGCAGAATGACAGCCCTTTCAACAGCAGAGCAGGCTTCCTGGCAGAGTTTTCCACAGGTCCAGAAGTGTACTGAAGAGTTGGTGTCTGATGTCCAGTATGTATACCTGATAGTTCCTTTGAAGTGGGAGAAGCTTCTAGAAGATTCCCTTTAAAGTGCATAGAATTCCTGTCTTACCTGGCTCCAGACTAAATATAGAGGTCATACAATATTTTGTGTAAAGGCAGGAAACATCCTATTCAGTGTAAGATAGGCTGTGCCTAACTCCACCCTCTGATCCTGCATTGATGGCCCATCCAGGCAAACCTAAGCTCTCTTTTGCTCATGTCTAGGAGGAATACACAATATCCAGTGGCTGACTACATTCAGTCATGTGACCCAGAGACAGGCTGCAGGCACTAAATGGCTAAGGCAGAAAAATGCCATCTTTCTATAAGTGCAAAAACAACAGATGATGGACGGAATGCAAAACAAACCTAACATTCACCCCCAGTCACAGATCTGGGTTTAATCCATCAGTTTTTTTGCTTGCCATGGCATTTCAGTTTGGACCCATCCATACACAAATCAGTCTTGACCATGTTACCCATGTGAACAGTCCAGCCTGAACTGCCAGGCCAGGTCCTCTCTGAACCAAAAACAAGCATCCTGGGATCGGTTTCAGGATAGCACCCTTCATCAGCCAGACTAGCTTGAATCTGGTAACATAGCAAGCACGGGAGCCACGTCTGGGAATACCCTTCCCACTTGGGGTACTAAATGCAAAAACAACAGATGATGGATGGAATGCAGAACAAATCAAACATTCACCCCCCTCCCACAGATCTGGGTTTAATCCATCAGTTTTTTTGCTTGCCATGCCATTTCAGTTTGGACCCAGCCAAATGCAAATCAGTCTTGACCCTGTTCCCCTTGGGAACAGTCCAGCCCGAACTGCCAGGCCCTCCCTGAACCAAATGCAAGCATCCTCAGGACCGGTTTCAGGGTATCACCCTTCATCTGCCAGGCTAGCTTGAATCTGGTGGCATAGCAAGCAAGGGACCCACGTCTGGGCATACCCTTCCCGCTTGGGGTGATAAATGCAAAAACAACAGATGAGGGAAAGAATGCAGAACAAATCAAACAATCACCCCCAGTCACAGATCTGGGTTTAATTCATCAGGTTTTTTGCTTGCCATGCCATTTCAGTTTGGACCCAACCATATGCAAATCAGTCTTGACCCTGTTCCTCATGGGAACAGTCCAGCCCAAACTTCCAGGCTAGCTCCTCCCTGAACCAGAAACAAGCTTTCTGGGACCGGTTTCAGGATATCACCCTTCATCAGCCAGGCTAGCTTGAATCTGGTGGCATAGCAAGCACGGGACCCACGTCTGGGCATACCCTTCACACTTGGGGTGACAAATGCAAAAACAACAGATGATGGATGGAATGCAGCACAAATCAAACACTCACCCCGTCACAGTTTGGACCCAGCCATATGCAAATCAGTCTTGACCCAGTTCCCCATGGGAACAGGCCAGGTCCTCCCTGGACCAGAAACAAGCATCATAGAACCGGTTTCAGGGTATCACTCTTCATCAGCCAGGCTAGCTTGAATCTGGTGGCATAGCAAGCATGGGTCCCACATCTGGGAATACCCTTCCCACTTGGGGTGACAAATGCAGAAACAACAGATGATGGACGGAATACAGAACAAATCAAACATTCATCCCCAGTCACAGATCTGGGTTTAACCCATCAGTTTTTTTGCTTACCATGCCATTTCAGTTTGGACTCAACCATATGCAAATCAGTCTTGACCCTGTTCCCCATGAGAACAGTCCAGCCCAAATTGCCAGGCCAGGTCCTCTCTGAACCAGAAACAAGCATCGTGGGACCTGTTTCAGGATATCACCCTTCATTAGCCAGGCTAGCTTGAATCTGGTGGCATAGCAAGCACAGGACCCACGTCTGGGAATACCCTTCCCACTTGGGGCAACACATGCAAAAACAACAGATGATGGATGGAATACAGAACAAATCAAACATTCACCCCCAAGCACAGATCTGTGTTTAATCCATCAGTATTTTTGCTTGTCATGTTATTCAGTTTGGAGCCAGCCATATGCAAATCAGTCTTGACCCTGTTCCCCATGGGAACAGTCCAGCCAGAACTGCCAGGCCAGGTCCTCTCTAAAACCAGAAGCAAGCATCCTGGGACCGGTTTCAGGGTATCACCCTTCATCAGCCAGGCTAGCTTAAATCTGGTAGCATAGCAAGCACCGGACCCATGCCTGGGCATACCCTTCCCACTTTGGGTGACAAATGCAAAAACAACAGATGATGGACGGAATGCAGCACAAATCAAATATTCACCTCCAGTCACAGATCTGAGTCAAACACATCAATATTTTTGCTTACCATGCCATTTCAGTTTGGACTCAACCATATGCAAATCATTCTTGACCCTGTTCCCCATGGGAATAGTCCAGCCCCAACTGCCAGGCCAGGCCAGGTCCTCCGTGAACCAGAAACCAGCATCCTGGGACCGGTTTCAGGGTATCACCCTTCATCAGCCAGGCCAGCTTGAATCGGGTGGCATAGCAAGCACGGGACCCACGTCTGGGCATACCCTTCCCACTTAGGGTGACAAATGCAAAGACAACAGTTGATGGACAGAATGCAGAACCATCAAACATTCACCCCCAGTCACAGATCTGGGTTTAATCCATCAATTCTTTTGCTCACTATGCTACCCCAGCCATATGCAAATCAGTCCAGCCACAACATTTGTGTTTCTTTACTTTCTGAAAGTGGCATTTTCAAAATTGTAATCAAGAACCTGACTGCATCATAGAGGAGGGTTTTTCATTACAATTCCAAAGACACCAAGTGTGAAATGTTTACCAGTTCCCATTTGGATGCTTCAGCTTCAAAAATCTAATGAGGTAAGTCCAATGTTATCCTTTGGTATAGGAGGGCCTTGCAGTAGTGAAGAACAGTTTTAGGAGTTTTTCATTATCAGGACATGTTCAACTTAGAAGTGCATGTTCAACTTTTTAAATACACGGCACTCTGTCCTCTGGGCTGTGTAGGGCCTACCTTAGGAGTGAATGATATGTATTAAAAAGGAAGGGTTGAACCTGGGAATGGCTAATTTTGCTTGGTCAAAATTCCAGTTTAAAACTGCACACACAAGATGCAATGGCAGGCCTGAGATATTGTTAATGGACTACATAAGTGAGTGGAACAATCAGTGCTGCAGGCTCACTAGTAGCATTTAGTATACAGGCCCTGGGTACATGTAGTGCCAACTAGACGTAAGCCAGTTCTGTCATGTTTGGAGGAGCAAGCACACGCACTTGAACACTGATTAGCAGTGGTGAAGGCATTGAGTCCTAACACCAACAAAAACAAGATCAGATAAATATGGAGGAGTAAAGGTAAAAGTTTTAGGGAAGACCACCCTAAGATTGACAGGCCAAACAGTGTGTCATCTGTCATTCACATTTGTCCTCTGTCCCAAACAGCATGGGGCAATGGGTCAGCTCTCTACAGCCATTGCATTACTTCATTTTGAGTGAAGGCATTCTGCCCTTTCACATGGAGCACATCCACATACAAAGTCATTCCCACTATGTGCGTTATGAGAACATAAAATATTTTTACTTTTAGCCTATGTTTTTGTTTTGATTGACAAGGGCACATCAGTTTCCCCAATGATAAAACAGTCCCAAAAACCATGACAAAACAAGCATTTACAAAGACAGAAGATTATAGTCAATTCCAGAGCTATTGGCTCTTCCTTCACTTGATTTATGTCTGGTGTTACCCAAGACCTTGACATTTTATTTGTGTAATATATTTCTTCAAAGGGTCTGTCAGCCAGCCCCTCCTAATCCACTGTACTGGTATTGTGTCATTAACATTATTCTTCCACCCACTACAGCATGTAGCATGGGCAATGGGTATGCCCACGTCAGCCTTTGGCTAATCTTACTGTGACTGATGGTATTTTTTGCTTTACTTTTATTTTCTATATTGACGAGGCCCTGGCAGCTTCTCCAACAATAACGTTTTGAAAAAACCATTAAAAAACAAAATAGGCACTAGCTATTCTGAAAGGCTGCCAGCCGATGCCAGGCCTGTTGGCTTTGCTAACACATGGTTTAGTGGTGGCATTCAGTGCAAAGGAAGATACGTGGGTTGAAGTGCTTTTTGGGCTAAACAGTCATTTAGCCATCAGCCATTCACAAGCATCTCAAACAAAAGTCTTTGTCTCTTTGTCTCTTTTTATCAGTACAGCTTATTCTCAGAATACGAGATGCAAAATATTGGGACTTTGGGCAATGGCACTAATACATATAGGTGGTCATTCCGACCTAGGCGGGCGGCGGTTGCCGCCCGCCCGTCGGAAGCCGCCTGAATACCGCCCCCCGGTCAATAGACCGCGAGGGGTATTCTGACTTTCCCGCTGGGCCCGCGGGCGATCTGATTCAGATCGCCCGCCGGCCCAGCGGGAAAGCGCCTTCCACAAGGAAGCCGGCTCGGAATCGAGCCGGCGGAGTGGAAGGCGTGCGACGGGTGCAGCAGCACCCGTCGCGCTTTTCAGTGTCTGCATCGCAGACACTGAAAAGCCTAGTTGGGCCCTGTTAGGGGGCCCCTGCAGTGCCCATGCCATGGGCATGGGCACTGCAGGGGCCCCCAGGGGCCCCAAGACGCCCGTTCCCGCCGGCCAGGTTCTGGCGGTAAGAACCGCCAGAGCCAGGCCGGCGGGAAGGGGGTCGGAATCCCCATGGCGGCGCAGCATGCTGCGCCGCCATGGAGGATTCCCCAGGGCAGCGGGAAACTGGCGGGAGACCGCCAGTTTTCCCTGTCTGACCGCGGCGTTAGCGCCGCGGTCAGAATGCCCTTAGGGGCACCGCCGGCCTGTCGGCGGTGCTCCCGCGCCCGTTGGCCCTGGCGGATTGTATCCGCCAGGATCAGAATGAGGGCCATAGTGTCCAAATCATATCAAACCTCAGTTTGCAGTGTTTTTTATTTTATTTATTCCTTGTGCCGATTCGTATTGTGGTTGCTGCACTTGTATGGTTTGAAATTTGTTCCCTCTAGTAAGTACAGAAGTACTGTCATGGGTCACATGAACTTCAGAATACCACAAGGACTAGAGTTTGAAGCAGAGCCCTCCTGAGAGTGCCAAAAGTAGATGGTACACCAAGGATGTATGGGCACATGCACAGCTCTCCCCAGTGTCATGCGCTATGTGTCTGTGACTTTGGAATTGTCACGTTATCGTTGCTGTGGAACTTGTGCTCAAAAGAGGGACATCAGTGTGTTTAGAGTGGAAAGGGTCAGGCAAACTTAGAGTGTTTTTCACTTCTCTATTGCAGGACAGAGTTCAAACAACGAGACCCTTTGGTAGTCTGAGCGACGGATCCAGCCCTATCACACACAAGGGTTTGGTTTTCTCACAGTCGGTGGCTGCTACTATACTGTGTAATATGAGCTTAGAGGACACGCTGCAGACATTTTTGCATTAGTACCATCCTTTCTGCACTACTTTCCTACTTGCATAATATGAAAAGGAGCAAATAAATTTTTCCCTGTTCCATATTACAGAAAGGATTTTGAACCTGGGTAAAAAGGAGTCAATGGACTTTGGCTCCATATACTTTGGTATAAGAAATAATGTAAAGCCGATACGGATTTTAACAAGAAATTCTAGTCCTCTAATAACCCTTTTAAATGGAATAGGAAAAACATATGTTGTACTATTTTTGTCACGTGTAATATCAATGCTACAAATTGATTTTGAGTGAGTACCAACTTTCACATTTAACAGTGGAGAAAATATAATAATCGGATTAGTTGGGTCATGCAGAAAACATTTCTCTATTTTTAGGCCTTGCTTAAAGCAGCACCTTCACTGGTTGTTATGAGGCATATTGTTGTCTTACAGTGAGCTTAAAGTCATCCTGTTGCATAACATTGGGTGGGGTCATTGTCACTCTGATTTGCTTGCTTATTTGTTAGCTGTGTGGGCTTACCATTCTCTTCTTGTGTTCGTCCTTCCGTTGGAGCATTGAAGCATTACTATGTCCTTCCAGTGCTGGCTTTTTTCGGATGCTACTTTTCCTTTTTGTTTAAACACTTTACAAGTGTGCATGTGGTTTCCTGCTCTATCCCTTGTGTGTTTCTCCACCCCTTCACCACACTCCATGTTGGTCTTTGTTTCCTATGTGCCTCTCCCCCACATGCCCTCATTGTATGCTCAACTTTGTGCTTCGCCATGCCAGCTCTTCATTGCTGTCTGTCATTCGCTTGATTCCCCACAACACCTTGTTGCTTCCCCTGCACCCCTGTTTTACTTCTTCCCTCACCCTGCATTTCATCTGCTCCCTAACCACGCCCCTATGTTGCATCCCTCACTTGCTCTAAAAACTGACCCTATCCATGTTGCTTCTGCCCCAAATCCATATGTTGCACCCACCCTCCACCTGTGCTGCTTCTGGCTTCCTGTTGCTTCCCTCAACCGCCTTCAAAAACACAAGAAAGCTTTAGCAGATTTTTTTTTATTCATGTACCAAACCAACTCAAATCAGTAACTAAAAAAATAGAAGACGTGGCTGCATCATGTTGTAGGCACAAACAAGTGTGATCTGTTAGATATCGGATCTCTAGTCGGCAGAGGTCTGCAACCCTTCCAAGTAGGGACTACAATCCTAATCAGGATAAGTCAGATATACACTCTAAATTAACCTGTGCTCACCTACTGGTAACTTGGCACAGACCAGTCAGGCTCAAACTAGGAGTCTATATGTAAAGTATTTTTGCAACACTTGAGTACAGCAAAACAGTGAAAGACACCACAAAAAAGACCCCACTCTGGTGTAGAAAAATAGGAGGTATTTATCTGATTATAACTAGACCAAATACAACAAAAGTCCAATCAATACTTAGCAACCTGTTGCATTTTCAAGTAGTTATCTAATGCCATAGTGCTAAAGTAATGCATTAATTTGTGTGAGGGCCAGAAAGCACTTGTGATTACTGGATCGCTGCAGTCTCACTACGACCAGGGTGATAGAGAGGGGTCCCCTTCCTGGGAGATCAGCTAGTATGTGTGAGGTAGGTGAAGCAATCCTTTGCAGTGCACCCAAATGAGCCACAGGTCCCTCAGGACTGATAGAGGGAAGTTACTTACTTGTCACGCAGGGTAGGATGAACTCAGATTTCCTTGTGATTCCCATCCTGAACACAGTACCTCTCAGTGTAGGAGCGGTTCAGCAGTGGGCGGTACAAGGTTATCCTTGGCAGGTGAGCAGGTTTGGCAATTTTACATTCCTCTGAGATGATGGGTGGTGACCGCAGCTGGTGTGTCGTCACAGGGGAAGCCAAGTTGTTACGGCAATGCTAGGGATGCGCTGGGAGGCTTGTCTATACCCTGCGATGCCAGCTCAGTCCAAAGGCTGTGATTTCAATCAGTGCATGTCACTGATCTTGGGTGTAATGTAGAGAATGAGCACTGGCTTTGTTGGGACTGCAGTGCCTGATCTTAGCAGCAAAGTCTTTCCTTGTGCAGGGGGACATGCCGAGGATGTGCTGGTGTTTGCAGAGCAGCTTCTGCAGCAAAATGACAAAAAGGAGGAAACAAAAGGCCTTATTTAGATTTTGGCTGAGGGGTTTCTTCATCACAAACATGACAGCTATCCCGTCCATTGTATTACAATTCCATTTTAACCTATTGAACCTGTTATACGGTAGACGGGATATCCATCACACTTGTGATGGAGTAACCCCTCAGCCAAACTCTAAATCAGACCAAAAGTCTCTGATGACCCGAGACTTCGAGAACGGATGGCAAGCCAACAAGTTCTTGGAGTTACTGGGATTTCAAAGGTTGTGAAGTAGGTTTCAGTCCTTCTTACTACCAGAGGCAGCAGGCCAACACAGCAGAGCAAGTTGCAGAGAGGTAGTCCCTCTTGACAGTACAGCAATAAGCAGGCGGAAGGCCAACACAGCAAAGCAAATACCAAAGTAGCACTCCCTCCTGGCTGCATGGCTCCTCTTCTTGGCAAAGTGAACTGATTTGATGGGGCCAGTACTTATACCAAAATGTGTCTTCAATGACTTCAAACGAGGCCTTTGAAGATCACAAGGTTCCTTCTTTTCCTTCCCTGGCTTCAGACACTCTACAGGGGGTTATGTAGCCCTTTGTGTGAAAGGTACAGCCCTGTTCAGACAAAGGTGTCAGCTCCTCCCTCCCATCAATCCCAGGAAACCCCATCAGCCAAGTGATGGGCCATCAGGATGCAGTTGTCACACCCATGCTCCCTTTGTGTGTGACTGTCTAGAGGGAATGTACAAAGCCCAGCTTTCATATACCCTAGATGTGTATTCAGGAACAGGCAGAGGCACAGAATTGTTGAAGTAAGAAAAAAACAACTTTCTAAAAGTGGCATTTTCAGACTTAAAATTTAAAAACTGATACACCATAATTTGTGATTTTAAACTAAGAGGCAAGAGACACTGAACTCCATCTTTCTATCGATTTCCAATTGGAAGTTACACCTAATGGATGCTTCAAGGTAACCCCAATGTTAACCTATGGGAGACACAGGCTTTGCAATAGTGAAAAATGGTTATAACTGTATTTCACTACCTGGACATGTTAAAAATAAAAGTACATGTCCAACATTGCACCCTGCCCTTGGGGCTGACTAGGGCATACCTTACGGGTGACATATGAATTAAAAAGGAAGATTTGGGGCTGGAAAGTGGGTGCACTTGCCAAACCAAAATGGCAGTTTATAACTGCCAGCACAGGCTCTGTAGTGGAATGCCTGACAGGCCAATGGCAAATACAGTGCTTTTTACAAGGAACTTAAAAGTAGATTAAATATGCCAATTGTGAATAAGCCATTGTTACCATGTTTTAGAGTACAGAGCACCTGCACTTCAGCACTGGTCAGCAGTGGTAAAATGCCCAGAGTCCTTAAAGCCAGCAAAAATAAAGTCAGGAAACAGGAGGTCAGAGGGCAAAAAGTAAGGGGAGACCATGCCAAAGATGCCAGGTCTAACATGGTGCTATACACTTATATGTTTGAAAATAGCCAATGGACCAGTTTGTAGTATTTAGATTATTCTCAAGCCTAGCCATGGGCAGCAGGGTCCCCAAAAAAGAGGTACTACCCACTTATAACAAAATGCAACAGATGAGTATTGAAGAGGCACAGATCAGTGTGGTGTTCAGAGAGAAATTAGCGCTCACCTGAGAACCGTTTTCCTCTTTGTTCATACACTTTTAGACATCTGACTATGCATACCTTGGGTATAGTGGGGAGGAGAAAATACTTGAGCACATATATCCAAACCCCTACATTTAATTTCAATCTGAATTCAAATAAAAATAAAAAAAACATTGTTAACTTTGCTGACAAAGACTCCAGATAAAGAATAGTTTTTTGTCCCAGTCAACAAACAATTTGAGCACCTGACTGAAGCACAAAAGTGCAGTGTATCCAAATTTCAGTGGATCTTGTAAGCTGGTAGTCCTATGCGACTGATAAACCACAGGGTGTTACTTGAAAGAAGAGCCAGAGCACCAAAAAACCCACTACTGTGGCTGGTAGTTAAAGAAATAGAGGTCTTTAACTGACCACTAGCTAAAACTTTCCTACAGATTTTATCTATATGTAGTACAGATTGTGGATCAGTATTGTGCCATTTTATGATTAGGCCCCACCCCTCTATTGACAGTAAGTCAGGGAGCAGTTGGATGTTTCATTGTGAGAACTGTGGGGAAATATGTGATAGTGTGAATCAAGGGAATTAATTTAAAAATGACTTAACAACCTTCATGCCGTAAATGCAATGGTTAAAAGAGAAGTCTCCCAGCATAGCGCAATTTGAGGTACTGGCAATTGTGCCTTACAAGACTGCAGCTCGGTGTGTGGGTGATTGAATGGTGTGCACCACTGTAAATTGATTTATATCAGAGGGTGCAGAACAAACCTACCAAAGAAGCAGTACCACATCAATTGCTATTGCAAGCGTGTTTTCATCATTTGCAGGAATCAAATGCTTTACCAAGTTGATGGACTTTTTGAGCCAGAAGAAGTGTGGTGAACCATATACAGCTGTACATTAACACCACCCCAACACTTTAGACACCATGATCAATGTGGCCATGGAAGAAAAACTCCAATCTAGAATAAAGTGCAAAGCTTTATTTTACAACCACAAAGTTAGTGTCATAAAGACAGGACGTTAGATCAAATTATAAAGGTATATAAGAACCATAAGTTGCCCTAAGGGGCGAAACAAGTTTAAACTAATATTCATCAACACAATTAGGCATTCAAGGAGATTAATGCATATCATTAATGAAATTATCTGAGATACAGAAACATATCTCATGTTAGACTTTATCAACATTTGTCAAGTTCAATTAAGCAGAGTATGGAAATGTGTGCTGGACATAGGTTGCCCCTACGTCTAACCAAATTAGGAACTGCATGTGAGGGGACAAACACATGCAGTCAAAAATACAAAATGGAGACAAAAATAATGTGAAAAAAATATCTTGGACTATAGAATACTAGCAAGAAAAATAAGAGTGAGTGTCAGCATGATAGATTCTATTCTATATAGAGGGACATGTTGAGGTAAATGGCAATCAGCTGAGAGAGATATACATCTCCAAGCGACAGCATTCACGGTTTCTCTATCAGTAAAGCATCTAGATCAGCAGAAAAGTTCAGTCAGGTGTGTCATCGGCAAGGTGCAGAGAGAATCTCAGCTGACTAGAGTCAAGCGGTCTGAAGATCTGCTCTAAACTTTCAAAATCCATCCCTAATATAAAGCACAAAAATCATGTTGATTCATCTGTTTAATGCCATCATGGCATGCAAAAAGGGCCTCATTCAAAAATAATTAATTGACTACTTCACTTTGCAACAGTTTAGTATTCTCTCAAGTCTGTCTTGAGAACATCTCCTCTTTCTGTGTGATGCCAGACAGTTGGACAAAAGTATTCCTTTGCAACAGTTTGTTTGGTTACCAGGTTTTGCAATGGGATCATCTCAGTTCCATGTGAATCCATACACTGGTGGTAACATCTTATTTCACATTAAGTCCGCAGGCCAGAAAGTTGCTCTCCAAGGTCACTAAAAGTCTCTGTGCAATTGAAAATTGAACCTATTACTAACTTGCATAGCTTCCCATGAGAAAGGAACCTAAAGAACAACTCACGTTAGAAAGAACATTGATTCATCACTTTTACATGACTGCAAAATACGAGCTCTGCAGGACTCATTTAAGCTAACAAAAAAAAAATGATTTTTGTTACAGTTAATCATTTTAGTATAATAAACATGTAAAATATAAACTTATAAACTTGTAAAGAGAAGTGCAATTGTTTAATTTTTGCACTTAATTTTAAACCCATAAATCACATGTTAAATATTAGAAAACTAAATTCCTTTTCATATTAGCAGTTACTCTAGAGTCTAAAATGCATTTTAACATAATTTGTATTTCTCTAACAAACTGTTTAATAAGGAAGGCACAATTTTGACCACCAACAAATGAAAACATAAGCACATTTAAAATGTATGTTAGTGCAGTTTTCTACATTAGTCTGTAAAACATGGGTCATAAACCGTCACCTTCTGTTGATGTCTGGGTCACTTAAAGCATTACTAAAATGTACGCACTATCATTAAATTAAAGTGCATCATAGATGAAGAAGGAATCCAATGTTTTAATGAACCAATGTTTTATTCATTGCTCTACACCTAAGCAGGGATTACAACCGATTACACCTTTTCACAATAAATAGTTTTATTTGAAAATAGTGTGTGGTAAATCTGTCCCCATCACACACATTTTAGTGCACAAAGGGCAAAGATGTGTTCTACTATACTTGTCGTTTTGTAAGGGGCTTAAGACTTAATACATAACCCCTAACATTTTAATGGTGCCTGTATTTGTTGGCAGAGGCACTTATCTGCTTGAGCTAACGACCTGTCACTTCTATCAAGAGCACAAAAGGCATGAGGAGAGTGCAATTGAAAGACAGCTTCTGAAGCCGTATCACAAGATTGCCTTGTCTAAGGAAATTGCAAATGAAACCGTACACAACCTGATTTTCATCGGTAAAAACACTGAAATTACACTGATGCCATGCATAATATGCCATAGTCTCGGCACTAGTGCAGTGAACTGACACAATGCATCCTCTTAATACAAAAGCAGAAGTTTCTCTTATGAAGTTGTCGGAAGTCCATCTGTCCCCACCCCCTCTTGCACTATTTGTACGTGGAATCTGGTTGTAAGAGGAAAGGGGAATAGCTTGCCAACAGTCTGTATAGTTTGTGGTGACAAGCTTTTTATTTTTGAGGGACATATGATCTGGGGAATAGTGCATGCTGGGTGATGTCAAATGCCCCTTCTTTCTGAGCACACAAGCAGACAAGGTGGAAGCAAGCTCAGGTCCCAAACAAAAAAGGTGGTCATTTGAACTGGTAGTCAGATCATCCCTATCAAAAGTGCAACCATCTAAAACTGCAGACTGTGTCAAGCATGAAATATAAGGCTTCTGTAGTGTAAGTTCTCAATAGAAATACTCAGTTTAACTTTCACTTTTTCTCCGGTCATTACCTTTCAGTGCTCCATCCAGTTTTTTCAGAGGTTCTTTGGTTACTGACCCTTATGTTTTCAAGTTTTTCTCTTTTCCAGAGCAGGTATTACCGATGGGAAACTCTGTTGAAAGCCATGGAGCCCTACCTCTCACATGCTGAGCTTGCATGCTAACATAGCCTGAGGGAGAAGAATCTCACCTCCCGCTTTCAGCAGAATTTGTGATGTGATTTTGACAACAAGCAACAACCACTGTGCATACTGATAGCTTCATATCAACAATTGGCGTGTGGATGGACTCCAGTGCGTCACGCTTACTATGTCCTTGCCTCAGAAGAGCCTCCTGTCATATATACTCCTGTGCCTTTAAAGTTTAAAGGGAATGACCTGACAAGAGCTCTTCATGTTCATGGCTTCCAGATTTTGCCCGCAGAACTATCAGTGGGCATCCTCTTTTAGGTGTCAAAAGTCGTTCCTTCATCTTGATTCCGCCATTGCAGTACTCGCAGAAATGTCTCGATCTGAGCTTTGACTAACCTCCTAGTAAGTCAAACCAATCTAAGTGCTAATAGGTTAGCAGATTTCCTTCAGGGTTCCCGAGCTTACCAAACATTGGTTGGCACAAGCAGCAAGGCTTGCCTCAGATAAAATTGCATGTGGTACACAAACCGCAGTAGCAAAAACAAATAAACACTTAAAATATTCCCAACCATTTTTTTTAAATGAAAAAATAATGTGTCAAGTCTAATGTCTGCATAATGATCATTAAGAAACGGGCTCTTTTTATTTGATCAAAAACTAATCTCCCATAGGCCTCTCATTCACAAACATGGCAACCACTGAGCAGCAGTGCATTACTTTGTGGTGTCAGAAGAGCAACTGACGGAGAGAATGTATTTAAATAGAAATAGTTTTAAAAATGTGTGTATTCTTCAAAAATAGTTACTCAGGTGCAGTACCAACAGTTCTTGTTTTAAAAGTAGCTGATGAAAAATGTCCAGACCTTCAGACACTAATCCATAGTTTCCATTTACAGTGTCACCCCCAAATTCAGGAGAAGCTGTGTTACTTTTTCCCCCTAAGGGAAGTCTTATTCCACATCTGGCTGGATAGTTCCGTTGTGAAAGGTCCTTTCATACTTTCCGGCAAGGCCGGCTGCCAAATGTAAACTGCAACTGCTAACACAGTATACTTCCAAATGGAGACAACTAATTCAGTATTCTGGATACTCCACACCCGCCCAACCTCAATAGAAACTCTCTAGCAGCAGGCTGCAGTCACCAGGATCTAAACCCTTGCACCTCTTAAATTTGCAGGTAAATAGTTTTCTTGGCCATGAAGTACTGTCCAGGTCCAGAGATTCAGGATAAAGCGTTAGGCACCGCTCTACTGTCTCTTACCAGGTTGATAGGAATTCTCTCCTCATCCAACAGCATTTCTCTCTCTTTCTTTCCCATGCGTTTTCATTCCATATGTGAGGTTGTGACCGGTTTGTACGTGGCTACGTGAATGTCCTTGAGCACATCAATGTGACCCAGTTTCACACCATGGTGCTGAATGTGTTTTTTTTTTTAACTCTCTCAGCTCTTCTCCAAGTCAGCCCACTCCAGCCCCCTGAGGATTAATTAACAGTCCCACCATTTCTTAGCACATTTGCTTCCGCAACATGGGTAGAAACACACCCTTATGACTCCAAAGTCCCTTTCTCTCAAAGGAAAAAACAGTTAATTAAATCTATTAGCAAATTGATGTGGCTTAGAAGAGAGGTTTACTGATATAAATTATATTGTCTGAGAGCACTTTGAAGTTAATCTGTTCTCCACCTCTTTCGGGTGTGCATACCACAGTTATCCCTAAGCTACAGCAGGATCAGCTAAAAGAAAGAGGATCCCCCCGATTTGGCAGTTTCACTTTAGTCAGGTGTGACTTTACAGAAATAATGCTAGCGATGTAGAGCAAAAATCCAATGTGTCGGCTGAATTTATTTTCTTTAATTACAGATATTCTATGAAAATGTTGTTTCTTTGTATTTCCTGGCAGAAGGTAGTCAAAATAAGTTTCGAGCCCAAATTGATATTTTAAAATACTTCAGCATGGCTGTCTGCATATATTTGTAGAAACCGCGGCTGCTAGGCCCATGTTGTCTCCCTGGGTGCAGGTAGAGCAACATTTTACTTCTTAGATGTGCACAATAAGCAAATATGCCTAACATTCTGATGTACATTCGTACATTACATACAGAGTTCTAATTCTGGCATTTTAAAAGCAAGCCTGGCTATACGTTTTATTTTTCACGCACTGGGCTGCTACATGGCAGTGCTAAAACCTTTTGCTGGTTAGCCATTTCCTACTAACTGCAATAGTGGAACAGGTATTAGAAATCAAAAACACGAGGACAGGGTTTTTTTTTTTTTACTGAAAATAGCTTTTCCCAAATGAATGAGTCATTATTTCTTAACCTAATATTTTGATACCTTTCTCACTTGCTTCAGTGAGATCTTTAGTCTCAAAAGGGGCTCGCCCTTTATTCTAACAAATATATTTTACCCAGTACTTTTTTTTTAGAGAAAATTGTGAAAAGTGGATAATTTTGGGGTGAGAATGGGGCCTCTGTGGGATGGGATTAGATAATCTAATTGTTATGTCCAATACCAAAATTGTTTTGAGGGGATTAAAAAACTGGGACTAACTGGACAGATTTAACAGTAAATTGTGTCTATTAGGAGGAGCAGTAGTTGGAATACTATCGTCAGATATATCTTATACTGCACACCTTTAGGTTGGAGAGCATAAGGATAGACTGATGTTTGAACAAGCTGTGATTGGGACTACAGTGCTTTAGCAAAGACGACATAAGCAGGGGAAAGCATATTGTGCAATTGGGAAATCCATCAATCCTTCAAAAAATGTTTCTCACAGTATTAAGTGTTCTTGTTTCAAGCGTTTACAAGGGAGAAACTGTTACAGGTGTTTGTTCAACTATTGTTGAGGGACTGGAACTACAACCACCCTGTGATTTGACAGGGAGACAAACTTTACCTATACCACCTCGCAGAGAACTCTCATAAACATCAGGAAAATGTTGAAACAGAGTACTCTGGGGTCTGTGAGGAAACACAGAAGAGCAAGCAGGAGTTCGTAAGGAAACAAATCATGAATGATGCAAATTCGAATAGATTAATTGAAAGTCAATGGGCATCAAGAGGCTTCAGTAGTCAGTCATAGGTGATCTTTAGGAAGGAAATACATGGCAGAGGTTAGTATATGCAGGAAGCGGATTGGTTGATCCACATACACAACATACATTGAGAACTCATAGCCTCAACTCAACAGGTCATGGCTGTTGTGGTATCCATGGTATGAATAGATGAGGACAAGGATAAGGAGTATCAGCCTTCATTTAAAAGCGGAGGTCCAAATGGTCTTCAGAATAATATTTTGGAAGGATGGTCAAATTTTGGCAAGCAATATTGATGCCAGTGATGAAGGGAGGGGGGCAAGGGGTATAGAGAACCATGTCATATTCTGGTGTTCCTTCAAGGTTCAATGTCGTAAAGAAAATATATAGCCCCAGTTCATGAACATATTGGTTGATTATTCTCAAGGATCCCTGTGACAAAATATTTGCAAACCATTTGTTGAAAGGAGCAGGTTTGTGCTCTCTCCGATGTTTATCTCAGTTTCCAGACTATGAATTCTTTATTCTGTTAAACACAGGTATGTTCAACATTATTGGGAGAGAACTGTCTAAAATACAGTCAAAGTTATTAACATTTCTTGGCCAGAATCATTCAACAATTCCACATGTATTTGTGGTGGTACTCAACCTATGGCCCTCTTGCCCTAGGGCCTATCTGATCCAGATTCTGTTTTTGTTTGTTGCCAAAAAATGAGCCTTTCAACTAGAAGAAATAAAGAACCAAACACGAGAGGACGGTGAAGGGTAAATTATTGAAAGATTGTTCATGTTTGAAAGGATGATTAGAATACCCTTCCATAGTTGAAGCAACTGACTCAAAGTACCCATTCAAAAGAATTTGTAGACATTAGTTAAATTGTAATGTTAACTGCTCACCTACTGATGTAAGTAAAAACTGTAGCCGGTTGATAAAGTAGGTTTAGTGAGCTGGAAGTGTTTTCTTTCTTGTATGGTATTATCTCTCCACTAGCTAGGCGGTAATGCATGTGAGACAAATTCAGCCAGATGTCCGTAATGATGGTAAAAGGATCCTGGCTTGGAGTTGAGGGAAATAATGGGATTTGTCAGGGCTAAACTCGGTATTTAGAAGCAGTAGCCCATGTTTTATTCAAATGCAAAGACAAATTCAAAACAAAGACAGCAATTACCTAAAGGCAAAATGTATTATTCCTAATTTCTTTATGACATACAGATTTGAACCCACCCTCCATTCAAGTGATATGACTGATGTGTGGTTTCAAATGTAATTTGACTTTTATGAAATAGAAAGCTAAGTGCTATCTGTTAATGAATAAAGATAAATTTATCTTTTAAGTTGGAATGTGGGTAGTCCAAATTCATTGTAATATTCACTTTAATTAGAAATAGTAATATTTCTTCAACAATGTGCGCATGGTTTACATATTCTAAACCAGCATTTCGCAAACTGTGGGTCGTGGGTTGTGACACGATTTATGATGGGTTGAAAAAGTCTGATCAATAAATAAAGATGCCTTTAAATTCTGTGTTTAAGGTGTTACAGTTGCCATTGATTCAAAGATAGAAGTCAAACACCAGGCAATGTCATCTGACAAACTGCTGCTTTTCTTTTATCATGGGATTGCTGTTTACTTTTCGTCCTCTGACTGCAAAGTGAGAGGGGTTTTTACAGTGAATTAGGGGCTAATCTTGCTGAGTACAGGGATTATGAAAGGAGGGGCTGCAGGATGTCTTTGTTTTTGCAACGCAACACAAAATGTAAATACCTATAAATGAACTGTATGCATTCAGCAGTTACAAAAGCAAAAATCAGACACTTTACTTGGGATGCACAGATATACAAGTTACTTACCTCCGGTAACAATATATCTGGTAGAGACATATTCTAGTTGCAGATTCCTTACTTTAGAATTTTTCCCCAGGCGTCAGACTGTATCCAGAGATTTTTTATTCACGCAATACCCTTGCACATCGTTAGGTGATGACGTCGACTCTGTGGGTGTCGTAGCCACCGTGATGACGTCAGGAGTAGTACATAGATGCCGCCTCAGCGCAGTGATGTCAGTTTCTTTGCACTACTTTCCACGCCAAAGAGCAGTGCCCGCAAAGAACATTGAAATTGATGCACCAGAGCTAAGGCCCTGAATGGTGAAGCCCTGTCCCTAGAAATCTGTCCGCAAATGGGGAGGATGGGTGGGTCGGTAAGGAATCTGCAACTAGAATATGTCTCTACCAGATATATCGTTACCAAAGGTAAGTAACTTGTGCATCTAATAGAGACATCTAGTTGCAGATTCCTTACTTTAAGACAGATACCCAAGCAATGCCATCCTCGGAAGTGAGCTGCAAACCAAGATCATACTAGAGAGTCCTGCAGGACCGAACAACCAAAGTAGGCGTCCCTACAGACCTGACTGTACAGGCAGTATTGTTTAGTAAATGTGCACAAGGATGCCCACGTAGCTGCCTGGCAGATATCCAGGACAGGAACTCCGCGTGCTAACATGGTGGAAGCAGCAGTTGCACTGGTGGAATGAATGCACAAGCCCTCAGGGGGTTGCTTTTTTGCCATAGCTGTGTCTTTGATGCAAAGAAGTACCCATCATGAGATGGTATGTTTTTGCACTGTCTTCCCTTTCTTTGCACCCACATATCCAACGACGAGTTGATCGTCCACCTGCAAATCTTTAGTACGATTGAGAAAGAACACCAAAGCTCTTTTTAGATCCAGGCAGTGGAGTCTCTCCTCCTCATGAGAAGGATGTGAAGGTGTGTAAAAAGTAGGCAAAGTGAGGGACTGGCCTACATGAAAACGTGTAATGACTTTGGGAAGGAAGGAAGCTTTAGTGCGTAACACCACTTTGCCAGGGTGCACAGACAAAAAATGGAGGCTTAGAAGGTAGAGCCTGAAGCTCACTCACTCTGCAAGCAGAAGTAATTGCAACAAGAAAAACAGTTTTGAAAGTAAGAAGCCATAAGGGACAATTGTGTATCGGCTCAAAAGGAGCACACATTAAGTAAGTAAGGACAAGATTGAGGTCCCACTGAGGCATGATAAACGGAGTGGGAGGAAACAAGTGGGTGAGGCCCTTACGGAATCTACTAACAGTAGGAGACTTAAAGAGTTAAGGCTGATCAGGCAACCTAAGAAAGGCTGAGATAGCCGATAAATAGCCCTTAAGGGTGCCCAAAGCAGAACCCTGCTGGGCCAAAGAAAGAATGAACAAAAGAATGACAGAAAGAGGAACAGAGAGGGGATCAACAGATTAGTGGTACACCATGCCACAAATTTATGCCAATGACAGGAGTATACCGTTTTGGTGGAGGGACGCCTGGCTGCCAAGATTACATCACAGACTTCAGGTGGAAGATCATAAGCCACCAACTGTCGCCGATCAATCTCCATGCATGAACTGCTGCGACAGAAGATACTCCCGAATGGGCAGTCTGAGTGGAGGATCAGTGCCATACTCAGGAGCTCTGGATACCACACTCTCCATGCCCAGTCCGGAGCCACCAAGATTACTTGGGCCTAGACGTTCTTGATCTTCTTGAGAACTCTGGACAGAAGTGGTATAGGCAAAAAGGTGTAAAGGATGTCGGAGTTCCACTCAAGACAGGAAAAAATCTCCAATTGAGTGCTGCCTTGAAAACTCCAACACGCAAAAGAGGTGACACTGCACCTTCTCTGCGGAGGCCAACAGATCTAACCAAGGCTCTCCTCACCGATGAAAGAGACATTGCACCATCTCTGGATGGAGACGCCATTCGTAATCGGCTATGCATTGACGGCTGAGTTTGTCTGCTCTGGTGGTCAGAGAGCCTGCCAGATGTTGAACCACCAGGGTGATGTCCTGATGTGCCAGCCATGTCCAGAGGTGCAGCGCCTCCTGACAAAGGGTCCAGGACCCTACTCTGCCCTGTTTGTTGTAGTACCACATGATGTTAGTGTTGTCCGTGAACACTTGCACTACTTTCCATTTGAGAGAGGAAAGAAATGCTTTCAATGCAAGTCTGATCACCTATAGCTCCAGAAGATTGATATGGAGCCCAGACTCCACTGGAGACAAGAGGCCTCTGATCTCCATCTCTCCCATGTGGCTGACACATCCCAGAAGTGACGCGTCCATCACTATGGATAGATCTGGTTGGGGAACGGAAAGGGATCTGCCGTTGAACCACTGCCAAATCGAATGCCACCACTGCAGGTCTTTCACAGTCCCCTCTGAGATCTGGACCATTTCGGAGAGATTTCCCTTATGTTGCACCCACTGGAACTTCAAGTCCCACTGCAGAGCCCGCATATACCATCTGGCATGTATCACTAGCAGGATGCAAGATGCAGGAGGCCATGAGGCCCAGCAGCCTCAGAGTCAGTCTCACCGAAACCCAAAATAGAGGCTGAAAGATCAGAATCATAGCCTGAATATCCTGGACTCGCTTTTCAGGAGGACAGGCCCGAAATTGCACTGTGTCTAGAACAGCTCCAATGAAAGGGAGTGTCTGAGTGGGAGTCAAGTGTGACTTCCTCACATTCATAGTGAACCCCTTTATGTGCAGGAGGTTGAAAGTGGGAGATGACTTTCTGGGGCGAGTCCGCCTTCAACAGCCAGTCGTCGAGGTAGGGGAAGACTGCAACCCCCAACCTGCACAGATGAGCTGCAACCACTACCATCACTTTCGTGAACACCGGAGGGGTGCTGGTAAGGCAGAAGGGGAGCACGGTAACTTGAAAGTGCTCGTGACCTACCACGAATCATAGGTAACGTCTGTGGGCAGGCAGGATGAGAATATGGAAATAAGCATCCTGCAAGTCCAACATTACCATCCAGTCTCTTGGGTCCAAGGCAGACAGAACCTGAGCCAGAATTTCTCTTTCATGAGGAAGAGATTGAGGGCCCAAAGGTCTAGGATAGGACGTAAGCCCTTGTCTTTTTTTGGCACCAGAAAGTAGCGGGAATAACAACCACAACCTACTTCTAGCCCAGGGACCCTCTGTATGGCTCCCTTGGCCAAGACAGCTGCGAGTTCCTGGCGGAGAAGTGCCAAATGATCCTCCAGAATACGGCTGAATGATGGAGGCATGGCTGGTGGGGCAGACTCGAAAAGGAGAGAGTAGCCCCTTCGAACGATCTGACATACTCACCTGTCCATAGTGATGGATTCCCAGTGGGGCAGGTGATGGCGAATCCAGCCACCTACTGGACCAGAGTGAGAGGACAGACCAGGAGGGTTTGGTGTCTTCAGAAGGGGCAGGGGTGGACTGGGCAGACTTCTGGTTCCCTGCCCCACGACCACGTGGGATTCCGTGTCCCCAGAAATGCAGCAGCTGAACAGCATGGGTGGCACGGTGGCTGGGAAAGGGACACAACAGGGAGCCTCTTCCGTGGCAACGAAACGGGCGAAAGGTGGACTGTTGGGGATGAGGGACAGTGGAAAGGCCGAGGGATCAAGCAGTAGCCCGGGAGTCCTTGAACCTCTCCAGCGCTGAGTCCGCCTTGTCTCCAAAGAGACAGGAGCCATCAAAGGGCATGTCCATAAGGGACTTTTGGACATCCCCTGAGAAACCAGATATTCATAACCAGGTGTGGCTTCGCAAGGCCACCGTTGTCGCAACCAATCTACCCAGAGATTGTGTCCAGCCCTCATTGGATAGTGAACTTTGCTGCATCTCTCCCATCGGTGACAACTTGGGAGATGATGCAAAAACAATAGATGATGGACGGAATGCAGAGCAAATCAGACATTTACCCCTGTCACAGATCCCAGTTTAATTGGGAGATGATAGCACGGGCCTCCTCTGATATCTGCAGCAGAACTTGTGCGACAGAATCCCATAGAGAGTGAGTATAATGCCCAAAGGACATGCAGTGTTCACTGACTGCAGCGCTATACTAGAGGAAGAAAACATCTTCTTCCCAAATTGTTCCAGCCTTTTTGATTCCCTATCCGGCAGTGCGGAAGGGAATGTGCCAGAGGGTAAGGATGCCTGGATAGCAATGCTCTCAGGCGTGGGGTGTTGGGCCAGGAATTTAGGGTCATATGGGGTGGGCCGATAGCAGCATGTGATTGTCCTATTCCCAGGAGTCCCTGTGTTGGGTCTGGACCACGTACCCAAAAGGACATTGGTGAGATCTTCATCAAGAGGCTCAGAGGTGAAAGCCCCTGGTTGAAGCACCTCCGTCAGGAGATTAGACCTGACCTGAACAGTAGTCAGCTCGAGGCTGAGGACCTCAACCGCCCTACTGACCACCATGAAATAAGTAGCTTCCTCCAACGTAGCCATGATAGGATGAGACAGCATGCCAGCATCTGGTGAGGTATCCAGACCACTGGCCTCGCCCAACTACTGTGCCCAGTCAGGTTAGGATCATCCTGGTATTCATAAGGGTCCAGGGACCCCTCCAACCCTTCCCCAAATTCGAACCCATAAGAATAAGGGTCAGAATCCAACCCTGGGTGAATAGGCCCCATCGAAGAAGGAGGCGGCATCAGCCGATGCCGTTCCGACTCTGAGTCATCAGGGATCAGGATCGGGTTGACGTCGATAGTGGGCATCACTGATGTTGAGAGCATCGACATGCGAACCGGGGAAGGTCTCAATGGTACGACTGGTATCAGTACGGATCTGAGAGCAGATCCAGAGAGGACTTAGGTGGCTGGAGCCACCGGCGTGGAACCCGAAGGCCCTCCAACTGAACCCCCTGGGCCCAAAGGCGCCGTAGCGGGGACGGACTGCCCAAAAATGAGGCGCATGGCCTTGTAGAATTCCTTTAATTGGGCAAGGGTCGCCCCGGCTCCTGGAAACTCGGGGAGATGCAGAGTAGACCAAAAAGCAGACTCTGAGGACGAAGGCCATGAGTGTTGACGTTCCTCCCACGTTGCATCGGCCGAGCGACGGAGTGCAGTCAAAGGATGATGAGATTTCTTCTTCTCACCTTGACCTGAAGACTTCAAGGAAGACGAGTTGTGGTGGTTCAGTGACCGGTCTCGAGACCAGGACCTATGCGGAGTTGAGTCCGGTCTGCCATAAGCTTGAGGGACTGCTCCCTTAAGGCCTTCTGGTGCATGGCCCGGCACTCGGTGCACGACTTTGGGTTGAGCTCGCGCTCCAGGCACCACAAACAGACCTGATGCAGATCCATCACCGACATCATGCGGAGACAGTCCTCGCAATGTTTGAAGCCGGTCTTCAGGGACATCTTTGATGCACCAAAAATGTGACCAAAAAAACTTGACAAAAGAGTCAAAGTCGGTACCTGAGGTAGATCTCTCTGGATCAGCGCGTGGCGCGGAAAGAAAAGAACTGACATCACAGCACTGAGGCGGCATTTATGTACTACTCCCGACATCATCACAGCGACTACGACGCCAACAACGCCTGCGGGGTCGACCGATGCCACCTAACGATGCAGAAGGGTAATGCTTGAAGAAAAAAACTCAGGATCCAGTCTGACGCCTAGGGGAAATTCTAAGGTAAGGAATATGCAACTAGAAGTCTCTATCAGGTGATAAATATCCACATGAACCCCTTTTCCACACATTATCATTTCAGTGTGCCATACTTTTATCAGATAAACTGTATGGTCCTGATTCACAAAGATAATCTTACACACTTTTGTATGAGTGTACTATGTTTTTTGGGGTATTCACAAGCTTCAAGTTAATAGTAAGTTTACGACTGTAGAGGGCAAGCCTATCTTTTGCAAAGAACACCTAACATAAAAAGATACAACAGGCCTATCTGATTATGTGCAGAGTTTCTTAGTCCTGACTGGGAAGTTTCCACACTCGTAAACTTGCTATTAACTAGGAGTTTGTGAATACCAAAAAGATTAGTAAACTTACACCATGGTGTAAGTATAACTTTGTGAACCAGTCCCCCAGTCGTTTCAATGGAAAATGTACTGTCTGTAAATGACCATGCGCTTCTTCACAATGCTTTAGTTGCATTGCAAACATCACCCCTCCTCATGTCCGTTAATGGTTGGTGGGCCGTGAAAGTTTGCCATTCTGAAAAGTGGGTTGTGGTCTAAAAAGTTAAGAAACCACTGTTCCAAATAATTATAAAACTATTTCTAAAGATGGTGTTATCAGCATTTGTATGAGGAAAAACTAGTGGACATCCGACCCTGATATAATAATATCCAATACATTAGTCATTTACTATCTTAGATAATGTTTGTAGGAGATTTACTAACCGAGAACATGCTACCACCTTAAAAATGGTCAAAGATGTACTCCTCCCAAAATGTGAGTAAATTCATTTGCAGGGTGGAAAGGAAGGGATAGACAGTTCAGGGAAATCCAGGAAGTTATTCATCTGGATCACAGGGTGTCACCCCAGGGAATATCATGAATATAGTAGCCCCTAATGACAAGGTAGAGAACACATAGACGTTCACCCCCTTGGCTCTTCAGGGGGGCCATAGAAAACCTTAATGTCTACCCCTGTTGAGGAATTCATGCTTCCATGGTTGATGACCCTCAGAGACCTGCATACCTCAACCACCACCTCTCCCTCTACACTCTCACCAGATATCTCTGCTCCACCCAACTGGCCCTGGCCACCATCCCACAGCTCTGCAAGACCACTGCTGGAGGAAGATCCTTCTCCTACATCACTGCGGAGACCTGGAACTCCCTGTCTCTGCACCTCAGGCAATCACCATTGCTGCCACAATGCCGGAAGGACCTCAAGACCTGGCTCTTCAACTAATCCGCAGATACACCCCACCCCCATCTCTGAGCAGCTTGAGACTTTAATTGGTTAGTATTCACGTTTTATAAGAACCCTGACTGATTGAATGATGATACAGCACTCTCCTCCTGAATCATGCATGCCTGGAGCAATATGTCACCATCCTACCCTGACTCAGACAGAAAGGTATGTCTGGTCCTTTGTCACACAGAGTGAAGCACCCTGCAATGAGGGGTGCCTTTTGTAGTTGCAGTGGAGAAAGCAGAACCAAGGAGGATTTGCACTGGAACGCTCCTGGTGCCAGACCACCCTCAGTCATGAAGGTGTTGGAGTCAGAAACTTGAAGAGGGTGAAGGCACCATGCCCTGATGGCCATCCATCCATTCCAAAAAAAAAAAAAACACCAGTAGACGAGCAGTTATGGATTGGACCACAAATCACTCCACATGGCAGAGTCAAATTGCCTGTTGGCTTGATGGGGAAAAAAAGTACAGTGCAGCGAGGTGGTCCGGTTATGCCGCACCTCACCCTCTCTCGAAATTCTGAGAGAGTTCTAGGCAGCTATCTTTGTGAAGGAATAATACCCTTCACAACATTAAAGTAATGAGCACGCTATGCAGTTACCTTCCATTTCATGATCTGATGGAATAGCTTATTTCTATGAAAATGACATCTGCATCAGTTCTTAAGGGATACTCTTTGGAAATACTATGCAAATTGATTTTATGTTGTATGAAACTGATTCATGAAATGCATTCAGACACTGTTGTTGCTCGTGCTGTTAAAAACTGCAAAATAGAGGAAGATATTACCGGGCCATTTTTGGGAATGGCTATAGATTTGAAAAAGACCTTTCTCACAGACCTTTGCTTCTGTGCCCGTTCGTTGATAGCGTTTACTAAGTGTATTATTACGTCAAGGAGATAATCTTTTTTCTCATTTTGTTGGCATGTTTCTAAATATACCACTATTTTAACATTTTCTTACATTGTCATAATGTTTTGATTAGAATTATTATGTCATAATGTTTTGATTAGAATTGACACTCATTTACAAGTACCGTCTGTGTCTCTTTCTAGAACAAGTACACAGGCACTTGCTCAGGCACGACGTGAAATATTTGCAATTTGCCTTTCGATGGATGAATAACTTGTTGATGAGAGAAGTTCCTCTGCGGTGTACCATAAGGCTCTGGGATACATACCAGGTAAGCTCTTTCGTTGATGCCTGAATGATTCCAATTACACATATACCGGCCACTAATTCCACTAGATTCTGATGGTTTTCCTCTATAATTTTGCTTTGCCAATCTTGCACACTCCAAATAATTGTAAAGTGGACACAAGAGCACATAGCTCTACATGCTCGGATGAGAGCAACTCTCAAACCATACACTGCTTATAATGATAATGTAGGTAGCCTTTTTCTGCAGGCATTTCCCAAGTCGTTACATTTAATGCATGAGTAGATGTGGGCGAGCTCTAAATTAAGAGGTAGAGGTAAGCCGAGAGTCTGGCTTTAAGTGCATTTGTTACTAACAGGCCTATGAAAGAGTTTGGCATTTAAATTGTGCAACAAACATCATATAAAAATATCATAAATTCACTACAACATTTCGAAAATGTGTTTCTTCAACAAGCGGGAACATTTCACCTAAGTACAAATTGTATCATGATCCTGCTTTCTGCGATGTGTCAAGTAGAAAGGAGTTGAGCTTTTCATTTTTGCATCTTGAGCAAATACACCGACTTAAAAAATCTCCATGCTTAGTGCATGTGGTGCAAGTAGCAGAGCTGAGAAACACAGCACAGTAACTGCCTTTGGATTTTCACTACTGGTCTGCCATTAATGTGCTCTTCAAAACACATTTATTTTTCTTTGTCTGTTGTCTAATTTTACCTTACCACTTTCGTTAGTGCGAGAATTTCCTGTTGTTTCTTGAGTTGATGTAACATCGGTCTACTCGAGTAGCAGTGGGGATTTCCACTACTGAATCAGCAACTCTATAGCTTGACTTTGAGTGACTGATTTCGCTAAAAATGTGCACATCCGCACATCACAGGCATTTGCCAAAGAGTTGCACGGTGATTCATGAAACTCTAAAGGAGTACTCACAGCATTCTAGGGCCCAGGGACTGGATAGGGCACCACTTGTCAGATCAGGAGTCTCTCCAGAGACTCCAGGTGCTGGTAGAGAGAAGTCTTTGCTGTCCCTGAGATTTCAAACAACAGGAGGCAAGCTCTACATCAATCCCTTGGAGATTTCTTCACAAGATGGAAGGCACACAAAGTTCAGTCTTTGCCCTCTTATTCTGGCAGAAGCAGCAACTGCAGGATAGCCCCACCAAGCACAGTCACAGGCAGGGCAGCTCTTCCTCCTCAGCTCTTCAGCTCGCCTCCAGGCAGAGGTTCCTCTTGTTTCCAGAAGGTTTCCTAAAGTCTGTGGTTTTGGGTGCCCTTCTTATACCTAATTTCTCCTTTGAAGTAGGTCTACTTCAAAGTAAAGCCTCTTTTGAATGTGAAATCCTGCCTTGCCCAGGCCAGGCCCCAGACACTCACCAGGGGGTTGGAGACTGCATTGTGTGAGGACAGGCACAGCCCTTTCAGGTGTAAGTGACCACTCCTCCCCTCCCTGCTAGCACAGATGGCTCATCAGGAAATGCAGACTACACCCCAGCTCCCTTTGTGTCACTGTCTAGTGTGAGGTGCAACCAGCCCAACTGTCAAACTGACACAGACAGGGAATCCACAAACAGGCAGAGTCACAGAAATGGTATAAGCAAGAAAATGCTCACTTTCTAAAAGTGGCATTTTCAAACACACAATCTTAAAATCAACTTTACAAAATCTGTATTTTTAAATTGTGAGCTCAGAGACCCAAACTCCACATGTCCATCCACTCCCAAAGGGAATCTACACTTTAATCAGATTTAAAGGTAGCCCCCATGTTAACCTATGAAAGGGATAGGCCTTGCAACAGCGAAAAACGAATTTAGCTATATTTCACTGTCAGGACATATAAAACACATTACTATATGTCCTAGCTTAACCATGCACTGCACCCTACCCTTGGGGCTACCCAGGGCCTACCTTAGGGGTGTCTGACATGTAAGAAAGGGAAGGTTTAGGCCTGGCAAGTGGGTACACTTGGCAAGTCGAATTTACAGATAAACTGCACACACAGACACTGGAGTAGCAGGTCTGAGACATGATTACAGAGCTACTTATGTGGGTGGCACAACCAGTGCTGCAGGCCCACTAGTGGCATTTGATTTACAGGCCCTGGCACCTCCAGTGCACTTTACTAGGGACTTACTAGTAAATCAAATATGCCAATCATGGATAAACCAATCAACAATACAATTTACACAGAGAGCATATGCACTTTAGCACTGGTTAGCAGTGGCAAAGTGCTCAGAGTTCAAAAGCCAACAGAAAAAATAGGAGGCTGGGGGCAAAAAGATTAGGGGTGACCCTGCATAAGCAAAAAAGTCCAACAGTTCATATGACAAATTTTGGCTGTTATCTCTAGACCCCTGGATCTGTGAACTAGTGTCTAGCTCACTAAAACATCAAGCACCTCCTTTTGACTCTCAGGGTTAGTGAGATCAAGCAGTCAAGCCTTAGTCTCCATAGTGATATAGTTTTAGAATTTAAGATACACTGAACATTTAAGTAGCACTTACGTATTGCTCAGTAGATTTTAGGCACTCGAAGTAATCATTATAATAAAAAAGAAGACTTTAATTTACTTAATGGTTTTGCAGTTTTGGTTCAGGTCTGAACTAGCTTATGCTACAGCTATGGGGAAAAGCTGTGTGTTAATATTTTAATTGTACGGCTGGACACTGAATGTCTGGTTGGCCTTTTTGAGGTCCTGGGTAAGTCCCTTGAGACTTCCACCTCTGGTAATGACTTCCTTATTTTGCATGTCCTGAGAGATGTGGCACCTATATGGGGAATGGTTTCAGTACAAAAGCTTTGACCTCTAGCCCTTCTGTACATGGATTTGAGTGCATTCATCTCTCGATGTTGCAGCAGGCAGGCTCCTCTTTAAACTAACCTGCCATTCCCCTCCTCAATTAAGCATCCTGATTCCTGGGTTACCAGTAAACATTGAGCCTTTAGCTGTGGTTATCAACTTACTTTTTAGCTACCTGTGTAAGGAAAGGAAAGATAAGCTTACAGGAAAACACACCAAGTAGCTACATAGCATAGAATAAATTAACCACAATGCATAGGTGCTCCACATAAAAGCAAGGGTGTAATCTTTGAGTACTAAAGAACTTGACATATAGACTAGGAATGACTTGAAGGCAATGTAATGTATAAAAGAATAACTTGTGACACAAAACATTTCCAAGAATAAGCCACAATGTATGGTGCAGCAAAAGCTTGTGAGACTATCAATCCTTTATCAGAAATGTATTTTTCCTGAAACAAAATATAACCTTCTGAAAGCACAGGGTTACTTAGATTCTAGTTGCAATTGCTCTACTTTTTCTCTACCTGATGGAGGAAGATTCCTCTTGCTTCACTGTTTTCTGAACTTTCACTCTTCAGGAGTTGCATAGATTCCATTGGACATGAACTTAGTTACTTTGGCCTTGTAAGGAAGCTAAAGTCAGAAGGATACAGGATAGAGCTAGACAATTTATCTCTCCACAGTGTCCTATCAGGCAAGGTGTTTTCCTTCTTCCATAAAGGCAGTTCTTATAGAATGACCATGAAGGCTTTTTTTAAAAATTGTAACTCAGTCCGTCATTGCCAACAACCCCAAAGAAAATCTCAAGCTTTTGCAGATGCCCTGCCTAATATCTTCAGCAATGTGAGAAGTTCCTGTTTCAGAAATAGGTTTTACTGCAGAAGCTATCCATGGGCCTTTTATCTATAGCAATTCAAGTTGTCAGAAGCCTGCTTACATTTTATCATTTTCCCTCTCCCACCACACACCTCCAAGACCTATCAGCACTTCGTCTAACGATCAAAAAAATGTCTCCAGTTTTCCATGTTCCATCTGTTGTCAGTTTGTGCTTTGAGCTGCTGCTGTAGACAATCAGAAGCTTGCAAAATTTCCTAAAATATTAGAAACTGGAGATTTTGATCTGTGTCACAGATTCATTCACATACCTTTGCTTCCTATTGTGCAAATATTTGACTTTAAACACAGTCGTTTTAGCTGCAATTAGAGAAAAGGGCCTTGTTAAATCTTACTCGCTAACTTTTAACTTTGTGCAGCTAAGGAACTGTTTGCTCTTAATTACAACTGGCTTTCATTGTGCCGAATATGGCCATTAAAACGTGTTGAACTTTTAGAGAAGAGTAAATGTAGTTGGGTTGTACCTAGCAGGCCAAGCTACTCCTCCAGATGTCGAATACCAGATGCCTGGGGTCCAAACATATTATATGGTGGGAACACGGTAAACTGATTGATTTCTTACATCACTCGTTTTAAATGCACCTTTTTGCATTAATTGTCAGTGCATATAATGGTGCCAAATTACCTATTGCCATGTCACGTCTTTTGTAATCTGGTCGCAAGTGCACAATTTGAAGTAGTATTCGGGAAGTCCACCTTCTTACAACAGCCTGTAACTGGAAAACACTTTGCAGTGTAGTAATAGTTATGTAAGTAGGTCTTTAAGGAATGTTAGAATGTTTGTGTGTAATAGAATTGATGGTTCGTCTTTTCACATTCATCGTGGATGCATTACTACATGCAGGTTTGACCATTTAAGTGTACAGCTTTAATGTTTAACAGCTGCACCACACAGCATCTTGCGTTGTCCTGAAAAAGACCATCTAGCCTAGCATCTCTATTGCTTAACACCTCGATGCATCATGGTGTAGGCGTGGCCTTCCCTTTGTGCCTGGCACATGATATGAAGCTTTCTTTTGTAATTGAATAACGGTTATCTGTATGACAACACAATGCAAATTCCCTTTGATATCACATTTATTTTAGTGCAATGACAATAACATATGCCAGTCATAAGCCTAACTATATTTTTGAATGTGTTATTTTAAAGCTGAAGTTGATTAGTAAAGGCTGTTTTGTTAGTACACTAGATTTTCATTAGCGGTGTTTTAAATGTCATAAGACCTATCATACTTGACTCCCTTAAGTGCTTTTTTCCATTTTGATTAGGGGCTTTCAACAAATAGGTTTGATTAAGATTTGTCATCAAGCACCTTGCATTGCCGCCGCTACAGCGCTGGGAGATAACATAACGCCATTCCTATTTGTGGCATTGTAATTGTGCAATTTGTCCGCTACAAAATATTTCCAGTACTTTTTCTATGACAATATATTGAATATTCTAATCAATTTGAAATGCCATCTTTATTCATTTGTTACGTTTGGGGGGAAAGGAGAGCCTCCAGCAATACTTTTTATTTGCTCATTATTATGCATTGCTGTTGTGATCTTTGGCAATCTATTCGGTAAAAGAATTTAAAAAAAAATAACTCTCAAACTTCCTCCACATCTGGGTTGTTTAAATACTTTCAAATTTGGGAATTACCATTGCCCAGCATCCCTCAGTAACTGCTGCTCAGTTTTCTTGTAGGAACAAACATAAGTGATCTGCTTGTGCAGGGAAACAATGCCAAAGTATTGGACTATTTCATGAGTTTGCCTTAAGCCATGCATACAATTTTTATTTTGTTTGCCAGTATAGCTGGACAATAGTACTGTAAGTGAATCATTTGAGTGCTCTTAAAAAAAGTTTTACTTGAGGACCAGCCTTTTTTAAAGATTGATTGATTTGCTCCTTGCAACATGTGGCTTATTTTGAAACATTTTCAGGATACTTGCAGAGGCAGATGTGCAATCCATATTAGCAAATCACTGATGTGCACAGAGAGTGTTTTGCCAACAGCGATGTAATTTGCAGTACTAATTATCTATTACTCTGCTGTATTTTGAATGTGTTACACTGTCTTAAATTATGAGATTTCTGGGCCTATATAACAAAGCTGCATAATGAGCACAACAAGTCCGGAAGACTATTGGCCAGGCTGGCTGTTAGAAACTGGGTTTCTGGTTGGCAGAGGTATGCACCTTGTCCAGGCAATAACCGCAGTCCTAGTTAGTGTAAGCCACAAAAACACCCTAAATTAACCTTTGCTCATCCCCTGCGAGCCTGGCCCAGAGTAGTCAGGCTTAATTTATAAGGCAATATCTTAAGTATTTGTGCAACACTTCAAACAGGTAAACATTGAAATATCCACACAAAAAGATACCACGCCTGGTTAGAAAAATAGAACTTAATTTAATAAATAAAACAAGACCAAAATAACTGAAATCCAATAAGAAGTTGAGATATGAAGAATACACTGTGAAATAGCTCTTAGAAATGAGAAGTGCCAACCGGGGAATCTGGTCGCACTGGACTGGGAAAAGTCAAAATTTTAGGCCAACTACAGTGGAGTGCAGACCAGCTACGAGGCCTGCTGAACAAAAGTACCTTAATCCTGGTTGTGTCAGCGTCAAGGATGCGGGGAGCAGACTGAAGTGGTGTGTTCATGTTAATCCCTGTAGTGGAGGCGATGCGCCGATCCTTTCCACACAGTAGTGAAGATGCATCGCTTTTTTCCATGCAATAGCGGTGATGCGTTGGGTCTGAGATGCAATGATTAAGAAAGCGATGCATGGAGGTAAATCCCAGCTGGAGAGGTGATGCATCAACTCTGATCCACACAAAGTGGCTGACTGCCAGTTCTGATACGCACAATATGGGTGATAAGTCAATTCTGATCCATGTCCTACTGCCATACAGTGCTTTGATCAAAATAAAATGAGGGGTCTGAGAATCAATTATGATGCAGCACACATCCTCCATTAACAGCGTCAAACAATAAATAGTGTGCTGTTCAGAAAACATTATGTTACCTAGTGAACCTAATTACGACTCTGGGTTTATTTATATGCCACAGGGCATCCCTTTTAGGAAGCAGAGTTCTCACCCACTGAGGTAGAACTTCATCATTGGACCAAGCCACTCACTGGACAGGCTCTGCAATGCCTAGTGGGCCCCACGAGGGGGCATTTTGCTGGAGATCATTTTTAATAACCGTGTGTGTTCTTGAGGACCCTAAGTCTCTGATGTGGGCCCTACAGGATTCCTTGGGCTAATTTAGGAGTAGATTGGGGGGATAAATGTCAAATTAATAACATGAACTAAGGGTATACAAAATACCTTAATTGTCCAGAGAAGTCCTAGTTAAGGTTAAAAAGAGATGTACCCACATTTTTCATGAGTTCAGTATAAACATTAGTGTGAGATCGAAATGTTTCCTGCCTAGCTGTCCTTGCCTGGGATCAGTGGCAATTCATCAGGATCATAAAAATGTAACTCCTAATCTATTATACATGAGGCTCCTATGCTATTTTGGTGGTGCTTACCCTAAGTGTCATATTTAGCAGTGTGTTAGATAATTAAGAAAAATAATATGTATATGTTAGACTTTTCATCCTTGGCGTGGTCTCCCTTAACTTTTTGCCTCTGTTTCCCATGTTGTTGATGTGTGCTGGACTCTGTTTTTGCTGTTTTTGTTACTCTGGGTACTTTACCACTGCTAACCAGTGCTAAAGTGCATGTGCTCCTTTACAAAATGTGTATGTAAGTGGCTTATCCACGATTGGCATATTTGATCTACTAGTAAGTCCCTAGTAAAGTGCACTAGAGGTGCCCAGGGCCTGTAAATCAAATGCTACTAGTGGGCCTGCAGCACTGGTTGTGCCATCCACATAAGTAGCTCTGTGATCATGTCTCAGACCTGCCACCGCAGTGTCTGCGTGTGCAATTTAACTGTAAATTCGACTTGGCAAGTGTACCCACTTGCCAGGCCTAAACCTTCCCTTTTCTTACATGTCAGACACCCCTAAGGTAGGCCCTAAGTAGCCCCAAGGGCAGGGTGCAGTGTATGGTTAAGGTAGGACATATAGTAATGTGTTTTATATGTCCTGACAGTGAAATATTGCTAAATTCGTTTTTCACTGTTGCAAGGCCTGTCCCTCTCATAGGTTAACATGGGGGCTACCTTTAAATATGATTAAAGTGTGGATTCCCTTTGGGAGCGCATAGACATGTGGAATTTGGGGTCTCTGAGCTCACAATTTCAAAATTTAATCTTTTAGTAAAGTTGATTTTAAGATTGTCTGTTTGAAAATGCCACTTTTAGATAGTGAACATTTTCTTGCTTATACCACTTCTGTGACTCTGCCTGTTTGTGGATTCCCTGTCTGGGCCAGTTTGACAGTTGGGCTGGTTGCACCTCTCACTAGACAGTGACACAAAGGGAGCTGGGGTGTAGTATGCATTTTCTGATGAGTCATCTGTGCTAGGAGGGGTGAGGGGAAGAGTGGTCACTCACACCGGAATGGCCTGTGCCTGCCCTCAAACAATGCGGTCTCCAACCCCCTGGTGAGTGTCTGGGGGTTGGCCTGGGCAAGGCACGATTTCACAATCAAGAGAGACTTTGCTTTGAAGTAGGCCTACTTCAAAGGAGAAAATCGATATAAGAAGGGCACCCAAAACCACAGACTTTAGAACACTTCTGGAAACCAAGAGGAACCTCTGCATGCAGAAGAGCTGAGGAACAAGAGCTGCCCTGCCTGTGACTGTGCTTTGTGGAGCTATCCTGCAGTTGCTGCTTCTGCCTGTGCTAGAGGACAAGGACTGGAATTTGTGTTGCCTTTCATCTTGTAAAGAACTCTCCAAGGGCTTGATTTAGAGCTTGCCTCCTGTTGTTTGAAGTCTCAGGGACAGCAAAGACTTCTCTATGCCAGCACCTGGAGTCTCTGGAGAGACTCCTACTCTGCCAAGTGGTGCCCATCCAGTTCCTGGAACCCTGAAAGGAGAAGCTGGCAGCCCAAGAGCAAGAAATCCACGTATTGACTGCTGTGCGGGGCAAAGATCGACGCAACTTTGATCTGCGGCTGAAAAATCGACACACCGCCGCCGGCTTCACAGCTGAAAGTCGATGCTCGTCTGCAACACAACCCAAAGATTGATGCCCAGGGCTAGAGAAACGACGCACAGCATCGCTGACAGAGGCTGGTGAGATCGCAACCCACGCTGCTTGGTTTTCGGATCAACGTGCAGCTGGATTTCAGACACAAACACCGCTGGGTGTGTAAAAACGATGCAAGGCCTGCTCTGACCCTAGAGTGCTGACCAGATCGACACATTGCTCTCCTGTGGAGAGAAGAAACTACGCCCGTCGACCGGATGAAAGGAGAAATGACGCAAGGTCTTGCCCATGAGTGAAATCGACACATCGCAAGCCCTTTTTGACGCACACACGCCCAAGCCGAGTTATTTTTGACGTGCTCAAGGTACATTTTCACGCTAACATCTTACGGTGTGTTTAAAATTACATGAAGACTCTTTTTTGCATTTTTAGTGTTAACTTGACTTGTGTATTGTGGATTTTTGTCGTTTTCGTCTTGTTTTGTGTAGATAAATATTCTCTATTTTTCTAAACTGGTGTTTTCATTTTGTAGTGTTTTCATTAAGTTACTGTCTGTGTTGGTACAAATACTTTACACCTAGCACTCTGAAGCTAAGACTACTTAGCTAAGCATACTGCTTGTGCAAAGCTACTAAAGGGGTAAGCAGGGGTTAGTCCTTGTTAAATTGAGGCACGAGCAAACCCCAAATTAACCTGTGTTCAACTCTCTGGTAGCTTAACACAGAGCAGTCAGGCTTAACTTATAGGCAATGTGTGAAGTATTTATGTAGCTCTTCAAACAGTAATAAAAATTAAAACACAAAACAAGAAAATTACAACAGCACTCTAGAAAAATAGATATATTTTACTAAATAAAACAAGATCAAAATGACAAAAAGCCAATCAGAAGAACTGTAGACATGCAATTCTAAATATTTCAGTGAAGCTAGAGTCAAAAAGCACAAAGTGTCAACTATGGATTTCTGGTTGCGTCAAACTGGAGCAAAGTCACAATTTCAGGCCGCCTGAGATGGTACGCTGGGCAGCTACAGGGACCCATTTAGGCTCACTGAGGAGAGTACCTTAAATCCTGGTTGCAGAGCGTTTCGACGTCCAACGTTGAGGATGCTTCACAAAGCCAAGGTGATCTGTTGGTTCCAAGGAACTGGAAAGCTGCGATTCAAGGTCCTGTGTCATCGTCGAGGATCCCATTGTTGAGAGCTTGTGATGTGAAGTCTGGCATCGATGATGCATCATGCAGTCGAGGTGATGCATCTGTTCTGAGGAACTGCGCAATGCGAGAACCTGCATCATCATCAAAACTGCTGTTGAGAGTTTTGCAATGCGACTGCCTGCGTTTGGGAAGGTTCTGATGTAGGGTGCAAGGTCAGTGTGGAGTCCTTGCAAATCCTCGCAGCAAAGGAGTTGTGTTTGTTCTCCTCAGTATTGTGCAGGGCTGCTGAGGAGATGCCAGTTCTGCTGAATCCAACAGATGGACTAGCAAAGAAAACTCTGACCAACTTCCAAGGGTCTAAAACTGGGGTGGCACCACTTGGCAGGGTAGAAATCACCAATGGCAGAGGGCAGTTGCTAGGTTCAATGTTGTTGGAGTCTTCCATCCCTGAGGCTCTAATCCAGAGGCCAGCCCACTAGTGCTTGGAGTCACTCTGGAGACCTGTGTTCAGCAGATACAGGCACAGTTCTTCTCATCCAGGGAAGATACCAGCAGGTCAGCACAGTAGGGCAGCAGTCCTTCAGAGCAGCATTCCATCAGATTGGAAGTCCTTTCAGCAGCACAGTATTCCTTCTTCCTGTCAGAGTAGCCACAGGTCCAGAAGTGTACTGAAGAGTTGATGTCTGAGGTTCAATATTTATACCTGGGTCTTCCATTTAAGTGGGAGGATCTTCAAGAGATTTCCATTTGAAGTGCACAGGTTTTCTGCCTTCCCTGCCCTTTCTCCATGCTAACAAAGGGGGTATGCAGCTCTTTGTCTGAAAGCCGGACAGAGCCTATTGAAGTGTAGTTAGGGATGAGCCCAGCTCTGCCTTCCTATTCTGTCAATGATGGCTCACGCATCCACACCTAAGCTCTCAATTGTATGGCTGTCTAAGAGAAATATGCAAAGCCCAACTGTCATCTACATCCAGTCATGTGATCAAGAGACAGGTCGCAGGCACTAACTTTCTAAAAGCGCCTTTTTTGAAATTGTAATTTAAAATCTGACCCTACCATGAGAGGATTTTGCATTACAATTCCAAAGACACTAAACATGAACTGGTTAACTGCTCTCTCTTGTAAATTATCACTTATTAAATTTACTATGGTAACTCCAATGTTATCCCATGGGCGAAGCAAGAAAGTACTGAATAATTTAAGAGTTTTTTACTCTCAGGACACTTAAAACTCCATGTCCTATTTAAATACACTATACCTTGCCCTCTGGGCTGTCCAGGGCTTACCCTAGGGGTGACATATATATTGAAAAAAGGAAGGTTTGGGCCTGGCAAAATGTTATTTTTCCATGTCAAAATAGCAGTTTAAAACTGCACGCAGTGAGCAATGGCAGACCTGAGACAGGTTTGAACATGCCACTTAAGTAGGTGGCAAAATCACTGCTCCAGGCCCACTACTAGCATTTGATTTACAGGCCCTGTGTACATGTAACACCATTGTACCAGGGAGTCCTAAGTAAATCAGATATGCCAATTGATCACATATTTGGTTACTTTCTTATCTCTTAACACTTCCCAAGGACCTTCTCTTTGTTAAAAGGACTACCTTTTTGTTTATTTCCATCTCTCGTTCTCGGTGCAAACTTGGTCACTCAATAGATATCTTGTTAGTATTGTTTATGGAACCGGTGTTGGGTTCAGAGCCCTAATGGAGGAGGGAGGCCCTCTTCGAGGGAGGTGCTCCCAAAATCTTCTGAGATTGAAGGCTTTCCTAAACAAAGCATTGCCAATGTCTGTCAACAAAAAGGGCAGCCTCTTTGAATGTATTTATTAGTGTATCATATGGCCACTATTCACTAAAGCTTGTAAACTTAATTCTTAGTGAAAGGGAAAAACGTTTGCCTGGAAGGTTGCTACCCTGGCTAGATACAAGAGTGAGATCCTATACGTGCCTAAGGATGTTTATAAACATTCCGCTGTTATAAAGAAATACTTTGCAAAATGTCTTTGGATCGTTCATCTGCCTAACCGGATTGCCTGTAAATAGCATGAAATTAACCCCACATTATAAACTTATCCTTTTGCTAAATTTCCATCACCATAACTGTCAAGTGTGGAAAAAGGTAATTAAATTCATTACAATCCTATCTTGCTCGACTTAAGCTCCTTTTGTTTTGGTGATTTTTTTTTTTCTGCCGCTTGAGTTTAAGCTCAAAGGCAGCGGGTCCTGCATTGATTTCAGTGGTTGTTGACGCGCGTGCTTCATTGTTTGAGCAGTGTTATCATGGACACTTGTTAGGCAGAGACCAAGTCAATAATCCAAGGATATTGCTTAATGCCCACATATCGATTTCCTGTTCTCTGAGCTAAAGAACAAATATACCAAAGTTTATAGAGTAGAAGATTTAAACAGGCTTGCGGGATGTAAAGCCACATGGAAAGATCACCACCAACACTTCCATATTATCTTTTTTCGTACATAGCATTTTGAGTTTGTTTTGAGGAGTTACAAGTCTGCACGCGTTTATATTTCTAGGTCCAAGAGAACACTATTATTTGTCAGACAGTTCTAGTGAAAAAGACGTACATTTCAAACAGCCCATTGGGAAACCCCACATACTGTAAGCGTTATTTATTCATGTGGGGAATCTGCGCTTCTTTCAGTTTTGAAACTGGCGCATAGACTCAGAGCCTTATTGGCAGATAAACAAAGCCACCCGCGCATGAGTCCTTATTGTTTTAATAAGCATTGGCAAAGCCAACAGGTCTCGCCTTTCAAAAGCATTAGCTGAGGTGTAGGCTTTTCAATGTATTTTGCAGTTACTAAACCGCCTCTGTGAAAAAAAGAAAAAATATATATATTGTTCCTTATGTTAACAGTATCATAAAAAAGCCAAAACTATTGGCGCCGACATAATTAAACCTATCTATCTATCTATCTTTTATTTCACCATTTCAAGATGGTCGGTCCTCATCAGGAAGAGGCCGTAAAACACATGTAAAGGCCATGTACGCTGTAGGTAAGGAAGTCAAAAACAAAGTATCAGATGTGAAGCAACAATTGCAATTGGAAATGATGAGTGACGAGTTGACTCAAAGCTCACTGTTAATGTAACTATTGGGATTGTACACAATAGGTTTGTAGGAGAGACCTAAGGTGTATGACTGAGAGGGAAATGATTAATAAAGAGCAGCATTCTGTGGGCCTAGTAACTAACTAGCAGCACTGTAGGCCTATGATCATTAAGCAGCAGCATTGTGGGGCCACTGATTAAGGCACACCTAATATAAATGCAGAGAAATGGGGTTTGTAATTGATGACAAATACTGCATGGCCCTAATTTATAATATATAAGCAGTTGTACTAGTGAGGTCATGATTAAATGGGAGTATTAATTTGTAAAAAATGCTTAATGAAAGCAGTACTTTAGGGTCTCCTAAACTTGTCTCCGATCATAGGCAGGAAAAGCTTTCAATTGGCAACTTTTCAAAACTGCATTTTAAACAAAAACTTGATGTGATTTGATTCTGTGCTATTACAATGCTGATGCTGCACAGGGGAAAAAATGAAATAGCCCCTTATCCCTTAACTGACGTCCAGTCACAAGGATGAGATTCATTCAGAAACATTAGCTACAGAGGGCCTAGAATGGTGTTCATGTAGTTTGATATCTCCAAAAGAAACACAATTCCTGGCATGCACACTCCTGCAGACTGAAAAAAACATAGGACTGTCTGGAATTCTCTCTGGGAACCTGGAGCCAATCGACCACTAAGTAAATAAACAGACGGTATTGTGCGGAATAAAAACTGGAGCAACTATCTAGCAATCCCTCTACTTTATGAAAAATCCGTTGGACAACTCTGTCAACTGCCTCTAGCCAGAAGTTAAAAAGCTTGGTTCCTTTCAAACACGCCCGCTATAACACTGCATTGATTAGTTTAGGCGTGTTCAGCTAATGCCGAGTAACTTAGTGCAAATATTTTTTTGTGCACGGTCCCCGGTACGGTTTATACTTGGTCACCCAATGTTCTGCCATTTATCTGTCTTGGTAAATTGCTGCGCTGGTGGCAATTATTTTTCAGATATTGTTTTTTTTATTCATAGTGAAGGTAAACAGTTCAGCTCATGCAAAGTGAAGAGGCCATGGCCTCCCGATAGCATGGGCTCCTGTCAGGTCCCTTGAAGCTGCTCCGTGGTGGTGCCCTCCTGCTTCAGTGACTGTGCCTGTGGACCCACAGAAGCTATATCGGCACACTAGGAATGTAGCGCACACAATGTTTATTTGCAGAGTCACTTTTCTAATTTCATTTCATTTTAGGCAACTTCTGCATAAAAGTAGAGGCTAGATTTAAGACTACTGCTTAGACCAGTTGTTTATGCTGATGACGCACACAGCATTACACCGCTGCTTGTTTTTTTATATACCGTTCCAGTGCGGTAGAGGCTAATCTTGGAGTGGTAAATAAAAAATAATAATTTAAATGCAAAAGCTTTTTTTGAAAAGTCTCTGCTCGCCTCAACTTCCTGTGATTCAATGGTGTAACAGAGGCCTTCACATCCCCTGGGGTGCAGGGCGGCCCCCGAGCTCCAGGGGGCCCAATCAGCACATGACACTGTGCACAGGAGGCAGTCCCTGTCTGGGTCCAGGGGGAGGGCCCCCATCAAGATACTTTGAAGGGGGCCCTCTCAAGTTTTGTTACGCCACTGCTGTGATTATGGGCATATTATTTATTCTCCCAGCTTTGAAAAATATGAATGTGACCTTGTGTATAGTAGGTGGTGCTTATGACAAGCGCCCCAGTACCTTCTTGTGGGTTCGGGTTGGGGCTGTATTAACATACCAAAAAGGAATAAACAGTGCCTTAATCATAGCAGAGGGAACACCTATTAGTTAAATAAATCTGTAGTTGGTCGATGCTCCACACAAACACCAGGAAGCGATGGCATTGCAGCGCTGCTGAATTAGCAGGCAACAAAGAAGAGTGATTATTGTTGGCAACAAATGGTAAGTGGTGGGTGTGCAAAAAACCCTTTAGTAGAATTTGTTTTAAACACAAAAGATCATCGCCATAGAGACAGGGCATTTGCGCTGCCTGCAGACTCGACTAAAAATAGATGATTAGTTTTGACATGTTATGTCAATTGCGCAGTTTCTGGAACACATATTGTGTTTTATCAAAAATCAGTAACTGATGATAGACATACTTGAGGCATTGTGCTCATTGGACTAAACAACCAGAATTGCAGTAGAGCTTCTGAAACTAATGCAGTGGAATTGCAACATTTACCCAGAGTATGAGGGTGTGATTAAATGTTGAGAAATTTTACAACACGTTGTACATTGGAAAATGTTATCACTGTGTCTGAAAACCAATACAATTTTATAAAATATAATTTTATAAAATTTGGGTGGAGATGATTATCATGCCCAAAAATTCGACATGGTCTTCATTTATGTATTCTTCAACCCTCTGTGTCTGTTATGTATGGTGCTTTTCAAATCAAATGTGTACTGCCGACAAAAGCTCTCTTGCTCTAGGCATTCATCTCAACAGCCCAAAAATGCTTATGTGGTTCGTGCCTGTTGCTATCATAGTACTCAAGTTGTGGTTGATATCAATTTGGACCTAGGACATTAGAGCACTTTATTTGGGAACCAGATATTGTACATAAGAAACCAATGTTACTTATTTTATTAAAAGGAGTAGGAAGGGAAAGTGTTTTTTTTCCAGAATTGGATGATGTTGAGGCCCGTATTCCATGCTGGTTCCCTAGTTCAATAGTCAGTAGCTCCCTAATTGTTTTAATGAACGGTGGTCAGCCCTACTTTGCAGATTTCTCTGTTTGCTAGTGTTGTGGTAGTCAATGTGCATTGAGTACTTTTAGCATGTGAATGTAAATGGTTGGTTGTCACAACAACTTTGAAAGCTTCAGCTGCATTTGGCACGAAATGTATCAGCATTTGGTAATATATAACCCAAACAACAAAACATAATACAATAATATACACAGAGCAACTTTACAACATATTTCAAATATAACATGGTGCAAAGCAACAAAACATAATACAATAGCCATAGTAAACAAACCACAATATCACATTGCAGTAATGCAGCACAAAAACATAGCAACACAAAACAACAAAACGTATCACCACTGAAACAAAATGTCACACGTGTGGTGCATACTATCGTATGTGAAAAAATGTGTATCCCACAAATTTACCTGTACGTACATACACCATGTTGTGTTGTTAGAATTTATTGATGAAAATATGCCTTTCATCACTGCAATAGGAGGAAGAAGAACCCCATGCCACGAAATATCTATTGAGCTCTCAATAGGTTCTTCTAAACTTGAGATGATAATTAAGTCCCCTTATTAAGCAGGAAAGGAACTACACAATTGCACAGTCTAGGCTGAGAGAATTCATCACTCTGCTAAGGTAACGAACTGTAAGCAGAATGATGCCAACAGAGTAGAGTAAACGTTCCAATACTGACAGAATTCTGAAGTTAAAAGCAGTAGGACATAATGATAAAAAAACTGAGGATGTACATTGAATTGTTATCTTTACTACAACTAGCGCTTTGAAGTGGACAGTTGCTAATATAGTCCTACGCTGGACCATAATCAGGTATGTTGGCAGCATTTTTCCATACTCCTAGTTATTTGGGATGTGTGCATAATCCTACAAGTAGTGACCATGCTCTTACAGCCGTGTCCCTTTCAGGGAACTCAAGAAGTTGAATGCTTACATTCCAGTGCCATTAGATTGGATTAAAGAGCCCATAATGAAACAAGGAGATCGGAGAGAATTCTGTGCAGTTACATATTTACATTGCACATATTTAAAGTTGAAGGCATATTGTTGTTAAGTGTTTTTCAGAGAGCTACACAATGTCAAGACTACTCGCTAAAGCCAGAATTAAGACCTAAGCCCCCAGGTTCCAAGTTCAGTTGATTTTCCATTATAGAATATCTTTCTAGGAGCCCCTTACTTTTCTTTATAGGTGCCAGAAGATCAATCACCAGTGACAGGAAACTGTTATAATAAAGAATGTTAGAAATGGGGTCTCTAGTTGGCAGAGGTATTCACGTTTTCCCAAACAGGGACCACAATCTTAGTCAGGATAAGTCACACACAATCCAAATTATCCTGTACCCACCCTCTGGTAACTTCACACTGAGCAGTCAGGTTTAACTTAGAAGGCAATGTGTAAAGTATTTGTGCAATAAATCATGCAATAACACAGTGAAAACACCACAAAAATATACCACATAGTTTTAGAAAAATATTATATTTATCTAGTTAAATTAAGGTCAAACGCTAAACATTCAATAAGCACAAAATGAAATATCACTTTTGCAATGTTAAGAAAAGTCTTAAATCTTAAAAATCAACAGATGTCTCTTTTGTGCACAAACTACCTGATTTGCGTCAAAATTGCATGCACGGAGACTGCAGAGGAGGAGATGTGTGGAAAAATAAGGTGAGCGGCAGATTCTCCTACACAGCACAGACAATGCATTGTTTCTTTGCACGCTGCAAAGGGCTTTGTGTCGATTTCCAGCATGCAGTCTTGGTTCCTCACTGCGATGCAGGTATCTTTTGATGCCCAAGGACGATGCACGGAAATCCTGAGCATGCGGGATGAAGTGTCAGCATTGAGTTGATCCGGTAGGCATTGCGTCAAATTGTCTGTTGAGCGGCAGGCGCTGCTTCATTTCTTCACTCAGGAAGTCGGGCTGCGTCATTTTGGCGTCGATCCGACAGGGCTGTGCAGTGAATTTCCAGTTGCAATGCAGGTGCTGCGTCAATCTTCACTCGAGAAGGTGGGCTGCGTCATTCCAGTTCGGCTGTGCAGCGATTTCCTTGTCGCAAGGCAGGCTGTGCATCGTTTCCAGCAGGCTGTGCATCGATTTTCAGCACACAAGGAGTTTCCTTGAAGAAGTGAAGTCTTCTTAGCCCTGAGACTTCGGAAAATAGGATGCAAGCTCAAGTCAAGCCCTTGGAGAGCACTTCTCAGCAAGGTCAGAGGCCAGCAAGGCACCAGGGCAACAGCAAGGCAACAGTCCTTCACAGGAAAGCAGTCCAGGTGAGTCCTTTGGGCAGCCAGGCAATTCCTCTTGACAGGTTGCAGGTTCTGGTCGAGAAGTGTCTGATTTTGTGTGGTCAGGGACCCAGTTTATATACCCAAAAATTCCTTTGAAATGGGAGAGACTTCAAAGAGTGGTTTTGAAGTGCAAAAGGTCCGCTTTCAGTACAGGTATGTCTGCCAAAGTCCCAGTATGGGGTTTGGCAGTACATTGTGTGAGGGCAGGCCACTAGCCTTTGAAATGTGTCAAATGTGTCAGGCCCTCCATTCTTCCAGCCCAGGAAGACCCATTTAGTATGCAGATAAATGCAGATGTGTCTGAGTGTCCTGTGTTTGTGGTTGTCGGGGTGGAATGCACAAGGGAGCTGTCAACCAGCCCAGCTCAGACATGGATTGGAGACAGGCTGTAAGGCACAGATGGATTTTAAGTGCAGAGAAATGCTCACTTTCTAAAAGTGGTATTTCTAAAATAGTAATATAAAATCCAACCTCACCAATAAGCAGGATTTTCTAATACCATTCTGGCCACACTAAACATGACCTATTTACCCCTTTCTGAGCAGAATCTACCACTTAGCCAGTATGTGATGCTAGTAATGCTAGTCTATGAAAGGTGAAAGCCTCACAGTAGTGGAAAACTAATTTAGGAGTTTTCCACTACCAGGACATATAAAACACACCTGTATATGTCCTGTCTTTTACCTACACCTTAGGGGTGACATATGTAGAAAGAGGGGAGTTTAAGGCTTGGCAAGCACTTTTAAATGCCAAGTCAAAGTGGAGGTGAAACTGCACACACAGGCCTTGCAGTGGGAGGACTGAGACAAGGTTAAGGGGCTTCTTATTTGGGTGGCACAATCAGTGCTGCAGGTCCACTAGTAGCATTCAATTTACCAGCACTGGGCACATTTAGTGCACTTTACTAGGGACTTACAAGTAAATCAAATATGCCAATTGGGTATAAGCCAATGCCACCATGTTTTTAGGGAGAGAGCACATGCACATTAGCACTGGTAAAGTGCGCAGAGTCCCAAAGGCAGCAAAAATGAGGTCAGAAAAAGAAGATGAGGAAGGCAAACAGTTCAGGGGAGACCCTTGAGAGAGGTCATTTCCAACATAGAAAATGAGCTTTAATATCTGAAGTACAGATGTTACCTGCAGTGATATCCAGTGTAGTTTTGGATCCATGACAGACATTGTGGTAATCACTGGCTGTCTAATTTATTTTTATTTGGATTATGCTCATTTAGATTGATTCTCTTTTTTTACACTTATGCTGTGTGGGAATCTGAAAATCTGGCATGGATTTTACTGGCCCAGACCTGCCTGCTATGGACACCCATACTTTGCAAGAATATCCTAGGTAGTAATACAAAATTAGCACCCTGTGATAAGCAAATTAAGCCACCATAAATATGTCAAAAAGAATTGTAAAGTGATCCAATCACACTGTATGAAGTGGATGACTAACATAAATTTAATTATAAAATGCAGTACTAGATTTCGGTACTAATTGCTTTAACACTTCCAAGTTGGTGATAAAGTTATTGTTTGCTGGCAGATAGGGAAAACCTGCCTAGATGTTACAGTTGCTAAAACACCAGAATATGAAAGAACACAGTAGAGACTAAGTAGGAAAGACATCAAGCAAAATTCTCTTGAGAACCTGATTGCTCATAGGTCAGAATTAGGCTCACAGCAGCGATGATGATAAGGCTGCCTGGGCCACAACTGTCTCAGAAAGAGGAGCAACTGAAGAATGCTTTAATGGGCCAGATACGGTGTTGTTGCTGAGTAGAACCATTATATTGCCTGTCTAGCAGTGGAAATAACGGTTCTGGGTACGCCAGTGGGAAGCATAGGTTCTATAATAGTGGCACAGTTTTCTTTAAACTAGATGTTTAAGATACTTGTAAGCATAGGTTTCAAAATACATATCTTAAGGTAAAGGGCTGTTTTACTATGGAATTACAAGTATGTGGTCAGCACCCTAGCACAAAGTGAAGTGTATGTATAGATATATGGGTTGTGCTTTAAAACCTTTAATGGGACAGTATTTTTTTATTATTTTTTCCAAAAATTAAATCGACTTTAATTAAGACAAAAAACAAAATACTGAACATAAAATGAGAAACGTAAACAATGAAAGCTAGACTTTTCTGGCTCTTCCTGAACTAGAGGTGAGTATGAGAAAGTTTTGAGTGTTGAACAACGAAAAGCCTCTTTTGTGATGTTTGTAACAGAGCTCACTACATTATACCACTGTCTGTTATATTTGTCAGAGTTTATGAAACACAGAACACCAGAAAGCAAAAGGTGACATTAAATCAAATTTTAAAAATAAAAAAACATGTTGATGCACATACATCTAAGCACTAAAAAAATAAATAGAAATGTTTGCAATGAAAACCAGATTCTCTGTGTAAGTAGGTATATATATTTTAAACAACATAAACCATTCCTATAGTGTTTGCCACAGAGCTCAAAATGTAAATCCCTTTCATCTTGTATTTGTTTTTTTTAAACATCTTTTTAATTGTATTTATTGAACATTACACACAGGGATAAACAAAATAGCAAAATTAGAAACAATCTCCATACGCAGTATGAATACCTTTGGAATAGTACACTTATGTATAGCACCAATATTACAGTCACACCTTTGCGGTCTGCTTTCTTATATTAATGACTAGTTTGGTGTTTGCTGCTAGTATTCACGGAGATAGTTTGAGTGAGAGGAGAGAGATAGGAACTAAAGAGAAAAGTTAAATGTAATAGTGGTAGAGAGCGTGGGAAGGGGCAGATATAGGGAGCCAGAAGAATTGGCTTCATTGTTGTAGCGGTGTTATTCGGTTTCTTTCGGTTAGTGGGTGTGCGGGGTGTGTTTAGTGTTATCATATAGGTTTTGCACTGCTTGCTGTTACTCCTATTGTTTGCTGTTCATTTGAGTGTTTTGTGTTTTTGTGGTCAGGGGGGGCGCTCATTGTCCTAGCTTTCAAGTGTTGTGACAAAGGAGTTCCAGGTTGTAAGGCCCTTCACTTTGATCCCTCTATCCTGTAGCGACTGCAATGTGTATGTCTCTGCTTTTGCCCAGCGCAATAGTTCTGTGTGCCATAGTGTCAACCCTGGTGCATTGGGAGCTTTCCAGTGCATAGCTATTAGTCGCCTGTACAAGACTAACGCTAAGTCTATACATTTGTGTATTTGCTTTTTGCCTTTAGGTCTTTCTCTTATTCACAGTAAACATAGCGCTGGGCTGAGGGCCAATGGAACTTCGAGCCATGCGGTTATTTGAGTTATTATGTTGCTCCAAGCATTCAAGATCGGGGGACATTCCCAGGTCATGTGAAAGAAAGTGGCTTCGATGGTGCCGCATCTTGGGCATTTCTGGGTTGATTGAGGAAACATTTGTGCGAGTCAGTGTGGTGATAGGTATGTCTGATGTAAGTAGTTGAACTGTGTGTATCTTAGCCTGGGGTTACGTGATACTGTGTGTGTCGATGTTATAGCCTGGGTCCACTCGTGTTGTGAGAAAGTGTAAGTGAGGGTCTGGTCCCATCTGCTTTTAGCTTGTTCTTGGCCTTGTGTATTGTGTGGTCAGGGTTCTATATATTCCCGAGATATTCGGTAGGTTTTGCAGGTTATTTAATAATTCGTGTAGGATTGGGGCTACAGTAGGTTCTTTGTTCCCGCATTTCCATGTAGCGCGTATTAATTGTCGCACCGCTCTGAACGTGATGAAATCACCTTGTCCTAGGTTGTGAGCGGCATCTAGTGCCTCGTATGTGCTTATTTGCTCGTCGTTGAATAAGTCGCCCACTGTTTGTATGCCTTTCTCTGGCCAGGTTGATAAATCTAGTTTTGCAGCTATTATTTCGACTTTGGGTATGTCTAATAGGGGTATCTTGGGGGAGTATTGTGGTGTCCTGTCACCACACTGCACATATTTGTGCCATATTCGTCGTGCATTATGCAGTAGTATATTTTGCGTACGCCATGTGTCGTCCCTATCTGATAGGTGGCGTATTATATTAGTATGTCCTAATTCGCTGTATATACTTTGTGCTTCTGTGTTTGCAGGATCGCGTATCCATTTAAGCACCCACTGCAGCTGGGCGGATGCATAGTATAGTTCTAGTCGTTGTACCCCCATCCCGCCTTGTGCCAGTGGGTAGTGTATTTTGTTTTGGGCCACTCTTCGACAGCCGTTTCCCCAAATTAGGTCTGACAAATATGATGGATAGGGATTTAAAGAAGGAGGCAGGGAGTGTCAGTGGTAGCGCGGAAAAGAAGTATAGCAGGCGTGGTAAGACCACCATCTTTGCAATGGCCACTCTGCCCAGAGGGGAGAGTGGGAGCGAGCACCAGAAGGGTAAGGATCCGCGAAGGGCTCTGATCGCGCGTCCAAGATTGCCTTCCTTTAGATCCTGGGGGTCATGGTAAATGTTTATGCCCAAGTACTTAAATGTAGTGTAGCACCATTGCAGCTCAGTCGGAGAGTGGACTATATGGCATGAGTCTGGAATCGCACGCATTGGGAATAGACAGGATTTCGACCAGTTGACCTTAAGCCCGGATATAGTACCAAATTGATCTAGCAGCTCGAGCATACCAGGAAGGGAGGCGGCATAATTACGCAAAAATATCAATGCATCATCTGCATACAGGGAAACTATACGGTGCTGTGGGCCGCCTTGAATGCCCCAGTCGGACGCATATGTACGAAGTCGGGCGGCCAGGGGCTCAATGGTGAGAGCAAACAGCAGTGGAGATAATGGGCATCCCTGCCTTGTGCCTCTTTCCACTCTAAACCTCTCAGATATAGTTTCGCCTGTTTTAACTCTAGCTGTTGGTTCAGAGTATAAAGTTCTAATCCACCCAATGAATGTCTTGCCAAAGCCCATGAGTTCAAGTGTTTCTAGCAGAAAAGGCCAACCCAGTGTGTCGAACGCTTTTTCAATGTCCAGTGACACCGCTACTCGTCTGTTTTCATTTTCAGGGGTGTTTGCCATTAATCGTAGTAAGTTCCTAATATTGACATGTGTGTTGCGGCCGGGTATGAATCCCGATTGGTCGTGGTGCACCAGAGCCGACAGCAGCGGGAGAAGGCGATTTGCTAGTATTTTGCCTAGTAGTTTGCAATCTGTGTTTAATTGTGACAGAGGCCGGTATGAGCGGACATCCATTGGGTCTCGGCCTGGCTTATACAGCACCACTATTATTGCCTCACGTTGTGATTCGGGTAGTTGACCTCGTTCTAGGGCTTCACCCAACATTTCAAAGTATGGCGCTAGTGTTTGCGTTTGGAAGGTGTTATAATATTCTATGGGGAGGCCATCGCCTCCCGGTGCTTTATCGTGTGTCAACTGACGTAATGCCTGCTGCACTTCCGCGATGTCTATTGGTCTATTTAATTCCTCAGCCTGTATTAGTGTGAGTTGCTTTATTTGTATTCCACTAAGGAACTTACGCAGTTGTTCTTGTGTGGGGGGGGGGTGTGCGCTCTATATAATGTGCTATAATATTCTCTGAAGGCATCATTTATTTCAGCCTGGGTGTTTACGATTGCTCCCGAGCATAGCCGTATCGCCCCGATAGGAGCACTATGTCTCTCGCTTTTCAGGAGCCATGCCAGAAGTCTGCCCGGTCTATCACCCTCTGAATGCCTACGGGCCATATGATATTTATAGTCGTATTGTCTCAGGCGGTGGTCTGCATCCTTCCACAGTGTGCGCATAGCTGTGAGGCCCGCATTGTCTATTGCTCCCTCTGCGAATTTACATTCTGCGGTTCTCAGATTTTGCTCGTGCATTCAGATTTTGTTTGTCAGTGTTTGTCTTCCTAACCACCACTTTATGTGCGTCCCATTCATTTGCTCTGGACTTCGTGGTTCCTTTATTAAGTGCAAACTATGTGGTAATTTGAGTGGCTATTTCTTTCCTGAAAGGGGGGTCCAGTAATAGTTGTGGTTGCAAACGCCACGTTGGGATGCGTGTGCGTGGTCTGCCCCACTTGATTTGTGCTATAAGCGGGCTGTGATCTGAGATCACTCTAGCGGAGTATTCTGCTTTGGTGAATTTGTATGTCAGTTCAAGTGAGCAAAGTATTAGGTCTATGCGGGTGTGTAGAAGGTGCACAGGTGAGTGGTAAGAGTATTCCCTGTCCAATGGGTGGAGGTATCTCCACACGTCAATCAATCGGCGCTCGGATATCCAGGATTGCTGTGTTTGTGAGTTTTTCCTTACTGGGGCAGCCACCAGCGGGGGGTGTGATCTGTCCATATCTATTTGTGGCACGCAGTTCATGTCACCACCCCAAATATTGGGTATGTTTAAGGTGTTTGATAGGTGAGATGTGGTGGTTTGTAGAAATTCGCTCTGTTTAACGTTAGGAGTGTATAACCTAGTAATCGCCAATGGCTCTCCATCCAGTGTGCCGATCAACTGGATATACCTGCCTTCTTTATCTGTTGTATTATGTTTTGTAGAGTATGGCACCCCGGGAACTATCCAGATCATAACCCCCCTCGCGAAAGATGAAGTGCCTGCTGCGTATAGCTGTCCCGCCCAGCTATTTTCCAATGATTTGGCATCTGCTGGAGTGATGTGTGTTTCCTGTAATATAGCAATGTGTATATGATGGCGTTTTAGCTGTGCCCGTGCCCTGTTACGTTTAACTGCACCGGCCATGCCTTTTACATTCCATGTTATTATGTTGTATGTTGTGTCCTTATGTGCCATTTTACGTTGTGTTGGCTATCGCCCTGAGGGTCCGCCTCAGGGGATAATGTTGGCTCTTTGCATCGCCCGGCATGGTATCGTCGCCACGCTTTAGCCCCCCGTCCGATTACCGTCCCGCATGTGTAGGATATTGATGGCCCCGAGAAATTGGTGTAAGCACCTACTAAGAAAGGTAGAATAGCGGAAAGCAACAGAAACCAATAAAAAGGATATACTGGGCGAAGCCCAACTTTAAGTGTTTTGGCACAACCGGTGCCTAAATCGTGTCTGAAGGGGTACTGTTCCATTCAGGTACCGTGTAGGTAGTGGGGGGCGCACGTAGATGAAGGCCAGTCTCTCTAGCCCCTGGCCCGTATCAGTGCAGATTGTCCCCAGCGCCGCAATGTGAGTTTCCTTATAGTTAAGTGTTGTTATTTCAGCTTCAGCGCGCAGCTGCACCGGGCCAGCATGCCACCAGTGTACTTTTGAAGTGAGCTTTCCCTCGAATTATGTCCGTAGGCGTTTTAGGGCAGGTGTCGTTAGTTTCGGCCCTTTGGGGATACCAGGGAGTGATTCTCATATTTCGTCGGCCGCAAGTGGGGTGAGGCTCGGCCCCCTCACCAGCGGAGAGAGAGAGGGGCTGGTATCACTGTGTTGCGAGCTGCTGTCGATACACTCTGCTTCATTGTTAGTGCTCAGTTGCGAACGTGCTAATGTGCTGATCTCTTTTAAGGCTTGCACCTGGTCATCTGCCATTTGTGTTTTGATTGGTCTCACCAAGTTGTTTTTCTTTTTTTTCCCTCTATGGGGGTATGGGGTTATCCATTCTCCCTTTGGCTTGTCTTTTTTAGTTGGGTCGACTAGGCCTTTCGCGTGTGCCCAGGTCCAGGCGTCCTCCGGGGTTGGAAATATAAGTGTTTTTTCATCTGAGATTATCCGGAGGCGAGCTGGGAACATGAGTGAATAAGTAATTTTATTCTCTCTTAAGACTAGCTTGATTTTGAAGAACGAGGCCCTTTTGTTTTGAACTTCAGTCGTATAGTCCGGGTAGGCAGTGATAATGTAATTCTCCATGCTGGCCATGCCAGAGGTTCTGAAATGCTGTAAGACAAGGTCCCTGTCTCTACAATTTAGAAATCTCGCTATTAGTGGGCGGGGCGCCCGGGCGAGGAGGTCTGCCTGGGATTCTGTGAGCTCTTTCTATAATTGGAACTTTAGTAGAGTCTTGTATTTTCATTGTGTCTTTAAGCCAATTCTCCAGGAAAACTTCAGCCTGTGATGTTTCTGCTCTTTCTGGGATTCCCAAGAATCTGATGTTATTGCGTCTGGACCGGCCCTCCGCCTTCTCAGTTCTTTGCTGTAGCTGTGTGATTTTCCGCTTCTAGTTGCTGTATTTAGTTTTTCATTACAGTTACCTCTGGTTGGACATTTTCTAATGCTGTTTCTGTGTCCTCAACCCTATCTGTAAGTTTGTGGTGATCCGCTCGGAGGATGGTGATTTCTGAGATTGCAAAGTCAATTTTGCTCTTGAGGGAGGCCTTAGTGTCCATGACTGCTTGCAGCAGTTTTTCGAATTGTAACGAGTGCGTGCGAAGTGTCTCATTCACTTGTGATATTGTTGTCCTTTGTGAGTCTGGTGGGGTGCCACTGTCCGAGCTGGGTCCCAATTTGGGTAGCTTTGGTTTGACCATTATGTCTTCTGTAGTATGCTTGTGGAGCAGCCGAGGGTATTGTGCTTTGCCCACACGGGGCCGTTGAGTGATGCGGTGAAGCGGTGTTGTCTTCCAGCGAGCGGCTTTTAAGTGGTAGGCTATGCGAGAAGGCCCCACGTTGTTTATCTGCTAGAACGGGTTGGCATTGCTTATTTTGCGCACTTGAGCCATGGCATTATGTTTGTTTTCGGGCGTCCTTGGAATCTGGCAATCCGCGGCGCCACGGGCACCCGGTCCAACGATAGTGTCCTTCCAATCGTCGGCCCCACTCTCGGCTTCGGGCCGACACCCTGTGTCTACTGCCCAAGGTGAGCTGCGATCGGTAGCGGGGAGCGCCCCTCAGGACCGCTTGAATACTTTTATTCTTCTTGTCTCGGGCCGAGCTCACTCGGGGCCGTGAACACCGCCTCGACCCGAATCCGTCACCGCTGCCATTTCCGGGCCTACGGGCTGCCAAGCAATGGGGAGCACCCAGCGGGGGGTCAGACGGCCCCACCGTTCATAGCCCCGATCGAGCCGCGATCAGCCTGCGGAAAGCGCTTCCCCGGGATCGCAGTGTCTCCTCTGCGCTTCTCACCTCGGGCCGCCGCTCCGAGTTCCGCGACGGTCCGACCCGGCTCGTCCTGAGCTACTTGCTCTGCCTCGCCCTGCCACCACCTCTTCTGGTTCCCTGAGCCTCAAGTGTGTGGCCGTGGGGAGCTCCGATCTACATAGCCGCACTCTGCCGAAGATCCGTTTCTTTCGTCCGGAGGGCTGGGCCGCAATCCCAGCCTCGTGAGGTCTTATCGGCCGGAAGGGGCATCACCCATTGATATCCTCTTCGGCTCTGGCCCTATGGGACCGCGCGCCGCGCGTTCCTAGTTGTTGCATGTGTTGCTGAGCCTAGCAATCCTATGAGAGGACTCAGAGGAGGCTCCGGATTACAACTTTGGTGTTATTTTATCGCTGGGGTCAGGAGCGGTGAAGGATTCTAGTGGCCCGAGAGCGGAGCTCCTCGTTCAAGCGTCCGCTCCGGCCGCCATCTTGGCCACGCCCCCCTTTAATGGGACAGTATAACATGTATTTCAACATATTTATTGCCTCTGTTAAGAATTACATTTGAGCCTTTTGATATATTAAGTATATGGATCATTATGAATGAATGAACAGTTCTATAAAGTGTAAACAGCTGCTGCAACAAGGAGCGTCCCCCCGGCGCTAGATAATAGTAAGGCGTAGCAAGGGGAAGCTAAAAAAAAAAAAAAAAAGAAGACAGGGAAGGCCAACCAAATTAGAAGTCTTTAAAAATATGAGTTTTCAGAACACTCTTGAACAACGTCTTTAAGGTAACGCATCTAATATGGTCAGGGAAAGGGTTCCAAAAGTTTGAGGCCAAATAAGAGAAGGAAAACCTGCCTTTTCAAGTCTTTTTAATCTTGGGGATGCATAGCAAGTTGTAGTTGGCTGAGTGCAATGCTCTACTAAGAAGGTATCTTTTGATTTTGTTGTGCATATATGACGGGTCCTTCATGGGAGTGGCCCTGAACGTTATTGAGAAAGCTTAGAACTTTATTCTTTGAATGATGGGGAGCCAGTGGATTCTTTTCAAGCCATTACAGATTGATTGCTTGTTAGGAATATTCAACCCCAGTCCGGCAGCTGCATTTTGAACCTGTTGCTACTTGTTTAACAATGTTTGGGGGATCCCAGAAGCAGCACATTGGCATAATCTAGCTAGGATGCGACCAATGCAGGAATAATAGTCTTTCTGGTGTGTTCCTGCATTAATTTATGAGCCTTTCATAAAGGTTTCAGCAAGAAAACAGGCTCCTGCGGTAGCATTCACAAATGCCTTAAATGGGAGGGCATTATCTAACTTTACTCCCCAATTTGTCTCAGTGGATCGTGCCCGGGGTGTCCCATTTCAGTATGTCACAGATGGGTCAGGTCTGATATAGAGGAGGAGACAAACATCAAAATTTCAGATTTTTCAGAATTTAAACAAAGGCAGCTTTAATGCATCCAATCTGCTGCTGCAGATAAACATCCCTGGAAATTTGCTGAAATTGAGGTATCCAGGAGCTTGAAAGCAAACATCAGCTGGGCGTCATCGGCGTTGGGACACCACATTGAAACCCCAGTCATGAACACTAGCAGCACAGGGAGCCATGTAGATGTTAAAGAGACACAGGCTTATAGCTATGGTATTCAACTGATGACCTCTCGAAACCCCAATGTCAAATGGTGGGAGGTAGACTGCTTGCTTATGAAGAAGATCTGATCCATTTCCACATGGTGCCAACAACTGCTTTTTCCAATCTTTGTAGGAGAATGGCATGCAATACCATGTCTAAAGCCACCAATAAGTCTAACAGGATCATGATGGTGTTTGTGCCCAAGTGGAGGGGGGGGGGTGTTTGCTAAACTGAGTCACTTCTAGAAGTGCTGTTTCAGTACTGAATCCTGATCAGAAACTGGATTTTGAGTGATGTAGCACATTGTTTACCTCGATAAAATCAGTAATGCTTTCTCTTCTTGTGTTTGTCCCTGACCTTGAGCGATTGATTTGTGTCCTTCCACTGCTCATTTTTCAAGCACTCCACAAGAGTGCATGTGTTTTTCCAGCGGTCTTTCTAATGTGTTTCCCCTCCTCCATCTGCATTCTGTATTGTGCTGTCTCTGTTGCCTGTGTGCTTCTTCCCTGCCGGCTCCTGTTGCGCTCTCGCCTGTTTTCTTTTCCTCACACCCTCACATTCAACATTTTTCTCTCCCTGTTAGTTTTCTTCCTTTCCCGCAACTTCCATGATGGTCACCTACCTGTGTTTCTTACCCACAGTGCCCCCTATGTTGCTTTCTCTCCACTTGAGCTCCCTGTGTTACTTCCCTCCACTACTCTGTGTTGCTTCCCCTACACACCTCCGTTGTTCCCCTACCCATGCACCCTGTGTCGCTCCCCATCCCCCATGTTGCTTTCCTCACCTGTGTTTTTCCCCTCATCCATGCCCATGGATTGCTTCCCCCCACTTGCACTCCTGTGTTCCTTCCACCCACTCACACTGCCCATGTTGCTTCCACCCACATACACCTCCAGCATTCTGGGGAACGTTTTGAAGAACTTCTCTGGAGGATGCTTAGATAACCAGATTTGTAATGGCAATTACTGTTGATATTTGTGTCTTGAGAGAGAGAGAGCAAAAGATCTGTGACCACCAAAACACTGTCTTAACTCACTAATAAGTTGTATTGGATGGTATACCTTCATGCACACACAATATATATTGTATTTCAACTTATGAGAATGTGGTTGGAGAATAGGTGAGTATATTTTTGATTGACAATACCTATGTGTTACCATTTAAAGAGACCTTTATTGTATTTGCAATATAATTTCTGCTGCTGTGCCGCTTATGTTTCAGGGCAAATGCAGGCTATTGAAATTAGACGTTTAAGAGCCATGCCTTAAAATAAAACGTTCACAGATGACACAATATTAGTTTTTAATTCATCACAGGCCCTCTTGTTGTAAAAAACTGTCTTCTTGTCCCACAAAAGCTTTTTCTTCACAATAATTCTTCTCTCCTTGGAACTCCACCAGCAGAAATCTGAGAGTTATATTTGATTCAAAAAGAGAATATCCAGCAACTCTGCATATCATTTCCGTGGCCAAAGGTGTATGTTATCCCCTGTCAGTAATCTTGATGATCTTCACCACTGCCCCATTTGCATGTGGTTGTGATTGGCCTCACAACTGTCGAATCCTGATTTACATCTAGCAAAATCGTATATACCAAGAATGAACTACATGAATGGCAAAAACATCTAACTAGTATTGCCAAACTGCTCAAAAGCCTACAGAAAGTCGACCAGTCAACCCATTGAAAGATGGGTGTCTTGAAAACAGTGGCATTTTTTCTATTGGTGAATAATTTGATAGACCAGCTTCTTTAACCAGCTGCCTGAACACATCGTGGGCTGGGGATGATTGTATCATGGGTGGTAACCACTGTGTATTGTCAAAATTATGGGTGACCTCACCATTATGTACCAGTAAAACCTCCAGGCACAGTGATCAGGCCAGTGTTGCACATTTTCTACACATATCAAGCACCTGCCTCAACAACTCATGCAGCAATAGAGACAATTATCTTCCTCCAAACCCATGGTGTACAGGCATGTCATTGGTAAGAGCAGGCTTGTATGACACCCTTGCCATGCTGAGAAAAGGCAAGTGTCACCATTTTAATTCCTAAAATCATTTGGTGATTAGAGAAGAAAGGCACGATGGGTTTGTGGAGGCGGTAGCATTCTGGTTCAGACTGGGTTATAGGGCAATCAGCCTGATGAGCTCGTCTGATAGATCAGTGTGTGGACGTTTTTTTAGCAGTGTGTGGGGCTGCTTAAGGCCAATAAGACTGGTGTTTACTGTTCATTTCTCTGATGTTAAAACAAACATTACTTGCAACAAACACAAATGCATGCAGTATCCCATACTTCGCACATACAGCATGTCTTTACAGGTTCAAAACTGCCCTGATGTGCAAACGGGGCCACTTTTTTGGTTATCTAGCTCGCTAATGTGGGCTACTTTTATTTCGGTGCCCGGGGCTGTTTTTTTTCCCAGCCCGACCCTGGTATTATGGCGTGCTTTAATTGTACATCACCTGAAGACATAAGCAAGCTCCAGTCCAGTTGCCATTTCCTAGCCATCTGTGGTATGACTAGGTTTTAGCAAACCCATGAAGACTAGCAGATAAAAGAGACGTAGAGCTTAAATGCTGTGCTGCAAATATGAGTGTTCTCGTATACGGCTGCTAAAGCTTTCATTCCAGTAATTGAAGTCACTGTTTAAAGTGTAGGCTTTGAAAAGAAATACCTGACAAAATGCATTGCAATTCAAGCAATATGTTATTTGCAGTATGTTCTTAAGTAACTATCATCGGTGTGTATTTATGAGAATTGTTTTTAGCACAGTCCTGCAGAAGACTGAATAGTTTCACATCACCCAGTTTAATAGTTTTTGTCTTGAAATGTTCAGTGATTCTCATGCAATTTAGCACTCATCCTTGGGTAACAAGCTTGGATAACCAGTTCTGAGAGACATCGAAAACCCATTCATAAAGTGCACTACAGCCAAAAGTGATACTGCATGTTACTGTTTTGTAAGACCATGTCCTTCAGCTACAAATGCATATAACAGATTGACAATTACAATCTTCAGTACTAAAGAGGAAGAAAGAATCAGCAAACGCATGCACAGTGAAGTAAGACACAAACAACTGGATACGATTTTAGAATGGTTTGTAGCTCAGGACAAATTACCCCTGTGACATGTACAAGGAATGGCAAGAAGCCAGATCTTCAAGTATTTTTTTGAAAATGAGATTAATCCTGGTCACTTGCCACAGTCACGGGGCTTTCCTCTTGTAATATGACTCTGATGCAGTGGCTAATGGGTGGCACCTTGCTTCTCAATATATCTCTGGAAAAGGTGAGTTAAAGGGCATAAAATTATAGCTAATAGTTTGTTTTGGCAAAGAAGCTAACAAAAGTGGATGGACGCAGGTGCCAGAGAAAAACCTCCCCACTTCAGCAGTTTTCTGAAATGTCTTTATCAACCCAACACGTGTAACACACAGAAACAGAGTGGCACTTCTCTTCAGCCTGAACTACACAGATTATATTTGTGTCTACCTCTGTGTAATATACTGCTGTGCCAGCCAAACTAGTGGCTATTGTATTTAACAGGGTTTCTAACTTTAAAGTATTCTTTCACTTGTGGAAAGCATTTATGCCCTGTAGGATTTTTATGGAGTCTTGAATAGCATGGAACATTGGAAGGTATTTTCAATTTGAGAAGGCTAGGATGGCAGGAGCAAAAATCTGTCCCTAAAAATAAAAGACTGGAAGTGTAGCAGTTTATTTTCATATTAGATCCAAAAGATGCAAACAGTCTCAGGAGTGGGGTTTTTTGCTGACATTTTATAAGGGTGGCTTGAGCAAGATAGCCCATAACCGCAGCTCCTAGGTGTTCCATCCCACCAATTTTTTTTTTTTTTTTTGTTCATCATTGATGCCCCCAGCGAGTTAAACCTTTCAGCTTTGTGGGGGTCCTATTCCAAGCAACCCAATCATTTACAAGTCCAGTGCTCCTAGTTACACCGTTACTGACTACCATAACAAAAGAGACCCTAAAATTATTTCCCCACCGATTACGTTTCATCAGAGTATGCCTGACCAGCTTACCTATGTTCTATGGTTATCAGCATACCTTTAGTTTTGGAATGCAGTAGCTACTCTTAGAGAAGGCATGTATGTGATTCCCATATATGTTTACCTCTGATGACACAAAAGTATTTGTTCTTTTTTGTAGTTAATGATAATGTTAGAAATCATTAGTATGCTTGTGATCACAATTTTGATCATGAATATTAATTCGAAAGTGCTTGAAAATACCTTTGGTAAACCTGCCACTAGGGTTAACTAGAGCAAACATTTTTTAGGTATAGACTGGGATTAGGACAATAGATAACTATTGCCAACAGAGCATGACAGGGTCTTCCATTCGTCTATTTATTCTTCTCCTGTGACTTCTCAGTGAGATGTACAAGTTTTCCCAACTCACAATCTGGGTCTACCACTTTTGTGGTTACACATATGTTATGTTAATACTACTTATAATAAAGTTTGTGTTCATCTATGGTCTCTTGGCACTCATGAATAACACACTTTCTGGATGAATACTAGGATTGGTGTTAGTCGCTTCTTCTTTAAGCTTGTCTAAAAAGCTATGTCTTGCGAAAGTGATGAAATAACCTGCTGGACTTTTTTCCTTATGCAGGGTCATCCCCAATATTTTTGCCTCCTCTCTCATATGTTTTCTGACCTGTTTTTGTTGGCTTTAGAACTCTGAGCACTTTACCACTGCTAACCAGTGCATAGGCTCTCTGTGTAAATTGTATTGTTGATTGGTTTATCCATGATTGGCATATTTGATTTACCAGTAAGTCCCTAGTAAAGTGCACTAGAGGTGCCCAGGGCCTGTAAATCAAATGCTACTAGTGTGCCTGCAGCACTGGTTGTGCCACCCACATTAGTAGCCCTGTAATCATATCTCAGACCTGCCACTTCAGTGTCTGTGTGTGCAGTTTTAAACTGCCAATTCGACTTGGCAAGTGTACCCACTTGCCAGGCCTAAACCTTCCCTTTTCTTACATGTAAGACACCCCTAAGGTAGGCCCCAGGTAGCCCCATGGGCAGGATGTAGTGTATGTTTAAGGTAAGACATGTACTAATGTGTTTTATATGTCCTAACAGTGAAATACAGCTTAATTCGGTTTTCACTGTTGCAAGGCCTGTCCCTCTCATAGGTTAACATGGGGGCTACCTTTAAATATGATGCACGTGTAGATTCCCTTTGGGAGCGGATAGACATGTGGAGTTTGGGGTCTCTGAGCTCATAATTTAAAAATACATCATTTAGTAAAGTTGATTTTAAGATTGTGTGTTTGAAAATGCCACTTTTAGAAAATAATCATTTTTTTGCTTAAACCATTCCGTGACTCTGCCTGTTTGTGGATTCCCTGTCTGGGTCAGTTTGACAGTTTGGGATGTTTGCACCTCTCACTAGACAGTGACACAAAGGGAGCTCGGGTGTAGCCTGTATATCCTGATGAGCCATTTGTGCTATGCGGGAGGGGAGGAGTGGTCACTCACACCTGCCCTCACACAATGCAGTTTCCAACCCCCTGGTGTGTGTCTGTGGCCTGGCCTGGACGAGGCAGGATTTCACAAACAAGAGAGACTTTCCTAATGGGTATAAGAAGGGCACCCAAAACCACAGACTTTAGATCACTTCTGGAAATCAAGAGTAACCTCTGCCTGGAGAAGAGCTGAGGAAGAATGTCTGCCCTGCCTGTGACTGTGTGTTGTGGAGCTATCCTGCAGTTGCAGCTTCTGCCTGGTGGAAGGGGACAAAGACTGGACTTTATTGTGCATTCCTGCTTGTGAAGAAATCTCCAAGGGCTTGTCCTGAGCTTGCCTCCTGTTGTTTGAAGTCTCAGGGCCATCAAAGACTTCCCCTGCAAGCACCTGGACTCTCTGCTGAGACTCCTGCCCTGCCAAGTGGTGCCTTATCCAGTTCCTGGGGCCTTGACAGGTGAAGCTATCAGACCAAGTCTGAAAATCCACACACAGACCGCTGTGCAGGGAAATTTCTGACGCAACCTCTGAGAGCGGCTGGAGAAACAACACGCCCCCAGCTCCGTGGCTGAAATCGATGCAGCGCTTGCAGCACGGCTGGGAGATCGACACACGTGGCTGGAGAAACAATGCACTGCATCGCTGGCAGAGGCTGGTATCGTCGCAACCCACACAGCGCAGTTTTGCTATCACTGTGCAGCAGGATTTTCGACGCAAACCTTGCTGGGCATGAAAAAAAATGCAACGGCTCCTGGATCGACGCATCACTCCCCTGTGGGGAGGAAAAACAACGCATGCCGGTCCGACCGGAGAAAGAGAAACAACGCACAAACTCGCTTGCGTGTGAGAAATCGATGCACTACTTACCTTTTTTTGACGCTCACTCGCCTGGGCTTGTTTTTTAACGCAATCCAGGTACTTTTCAATTTTAACAGTGTTTTATTTGTTTACCAAAGGATTTAAGACTCTTTTGGCTTATTAATTAATAACTTGACTTGTGTATGGTTGATGTTTGTTGTTTTGGTCTTGTTTTATTTAGATAAATATTTCCTATTTTTCTGTGTTGTGTCATTTTGTAGTGTTTTAATTAAGTTACTGTGTGCGTTGGTACAAATACTTTACACCTAGCACTCTGAAGTTAAGCCTGCCTGCTCATGGCAAGCTACCAAGGGGGTGAGCGGGGGTTAGCTGAGGGTGATTCTCTTTTACCCTGACTAGAGTGAGGGTCCCTGCTTGGACAGGAAGTAGCCTGACTGCCAACCAAAGACCCTATTTCTAACATAAACTAATATCAGTTTTGCTGTGAATCTTATCTGGCAGAGAGTTCCGAGTTACAGGGGCCACAACTGAGAAACTGTGAAAACCGATATGCATTTACAGAACTTTGGGACCATAATAATTCGATTTGCTTATGTCAACCTCAAATTGCGTGTAGGAATATACTTCTCAAATTTTTTCAGCCACCAATTTGTATCCCATTGAATCTTTTGAACACTGCAGCATACCTTAAACTGTAATCATTCCTTTACTGATATCCAGTGGTATTTCTTTAGTAATGAGGTGGCATGGGTGTATCTAAGAAGAAGAGGCATCAGTCTTGCAGTCTTATTTTGGACAATTTGAAGCTTCTGTCGAGTGAAATTAGGCAGCTGCGCACAACCAGAATTGGCTTAGACGAGTCTAGAAGTGATGTTAGCTATTACGATCAGTTTCTGTACCTGGCAGTTGAAAGTTGTACTATTCTCCTCAGCATTTTAAAGTAAAAAGAGCACTTGGACACAATAGAACCTACTTGAGATTGTACTGTAAGGTTTCCATAAATCTCAACTCTTTGTTTTTTTGCAGAGAGCTAAAATCGGCACATGTTCAACTTTGTTAAGCCTGTATAGCTGGTTCTGTTTACTGGTTTTATCCTTCAGTAAGACTATTTCGGTCTTGTCTGCATTCAGTTTCAAATAATTGCCACTAATTTAGCCAGAAAAAATCTCATAACAGTTTGACATTTTGCATATGAAATTGGAAGTACCATCTAGATGAAATAACAACTGACGATCATCTGCATATTTACATATTCTACAACTTCTGCATACCAGCTTCACAAACAGATGCTTGATATACAAATTAAACAGATTCAGAGATAACAGTTCTAACGTAACTGCTATAGCTCAGAAGTATCCTAAATGTTCTGTAGGGAACACTCAGCTAAAAATAGCCACTTGTCTCCACAAAGCATGCTGGGAGTAGGAGAAGCCGGCATCTGACCATTAATATCTGCATTTTCCCAAAAGCAGGAAAATCTGCCACTACCCAAGTGGTTTAAATTCTAAAAGTATAAGATAAGTAACTATGGCTGGCTGTGGGCTACTGCCCAACTGATATGGACTAGACATTTATGTGGGATTCACCCCTCCAGCAACTGGCAACTATACATCATCAAAAACTTACATGATGATGTAATAGGTTGGGTAATTAGCAGTGCGTGGTGAAGGCATGAGTCATAGTTACTGGGGCTAAATATAACTGGTGTATTTCTGGGTTTAAATTGTTACGTTGTTACTGAACATTTCACTTAACTATAAATTTACTTTAACCATTTTCTTTCTTCCAGTAAATTTCCAGGGCCTTTTTAATGTAAACTAATATCTTGTTATGATGCATAAATCCCACTCATGCAGCCAACCCCACACTGCACAGGGCCGAAGGCCTCACCTAAGCCTAGATTTCGTGGCCAACCCCCTCAAATAGGTCCATCACACACGCTGTGCAGGACCTTCTGTTGTGCACAGAGGGAGTTTGACCCCTGTGGCCAACCCCACTTTACAAGTGATATTCTGCCCTGCCTGGTGGAGGATTGGCCACAGGGCCTTACTGTGGCCAACTCCCCCAAAGGCAGCCAATCCCACACTGCACAGGGCCTTTGATATATCAATCAGTGGTGGCCAGTATGTTGTTAGAGTCAGAGTTTCCATAGTATGAGTGTTTTTTGTTTTGATAATAACTTTGGTGCCGTTTGACAAATCTTAATGAAACATTCCAATGAATTGCTCATCTGCCTGAGCTCCTTCTTGAAAGTTTTGGGCTGATCCGTCAAGCGAGTGCCAAGGGAAAGGGAGGGACCTTAAATACATTTTCTTTTTGCAAATTCTCATAGAAATTATAAGAAACTATAAGAAAAAATAGCTGAAAAGAATGACACTAAATTTAGTACAAAGCTAGACCTTCATTCGGAAATCTTGCTTTTGGTGATTTGGTGTAAATCTGTTTAGGCGTTGTTGAGAACTGAATATTCAAAATATAGTGATATCTGAATGATTGGACCCACTGGAATACCCTGGTACTCCTGAGGTAGCACAAATGTCATATTAGAGAGGTCTGATTGAGCTTTTTCTCCCATCGGTATGCAGGATTGGTACTGGTTCAACAGTTTTGAGCAATCTGGCTGGCTGCAACATCAGAAATATTTTGGCTGCCACTTCAGGGCTAAGTGACTCAGCCATGATTTCCTGTGTCTAAAAAAAAATAAGGAGGCAGAGTAGGTGCACCCTGACCCCATAGACATGTGTGGACAAAATAGAAGAAAAGGTTTTGGTACTGTGGGTTCTGGAGTAGCCCTATAAGACCCAGTGAGGCCTCTGATGAGGATGTACGGGGATACTGCAGGACTCAGAACAACCCCAATTATGTACCTTAGAAATACTGTGGGTACAGCAGACTCATGTAAGCATTTAAAAAGCAAAGATTACACTGTCCAGTGGTGCCTTGATGAGCAGCTTTTGCAACAGTATTTCCAAAAAATTGAAAATATGGAGTTACTCTCGGTGGAGGATTGGCCAACTGTGGTAGGGGGTTGACCAGTAACAGGGGTTGGCCAACCCTTTGCTGCACATGGTCAAGACTGTCCACAGCAGGGTGCTGGGTGCAGTGCCTGGCAGCAGATCAGTCCCATTGTCCAAGCTCCTACTGCACACTGGTAATAAATTAAGCATAGAGAATGAGTTGGGTGAATATGATCAAGAAACTCCAGAACTCCCATGAGTATACAAAGGTTAAAGTGATATTCTAGTTAGGCAGGGTAATAATATTTTACTTCACAGAAAAAAACAGAAATTCACAGAAAAAACAAAGGTTAACATGACTTTATAGTTCAGTAAGTTACTAAGATTTTAGCTGACACTAAAATTAAAACCTGGAAAGTCACTGGAAAAAACGTTTGTAACAATGAAACTGCTAAATTTAGGCCTTATAAAAAAACTAATGTTTTAAAACAAAAAAAGAACATATAACTCCCCCCCCCATGCACTGCATATAACATCACATATTATAACACTCAGAACATGTTAAATGACAATATTGATGACACCACTTATGGCATCATACAACCATTGTGACACAATCTTATAGGGTTTGGGGCCTTGAAGTAATTCAATACAATACAGGTTTCGACAACTGTCCACTCCATTGATGTGAATATGCTCTTAAAGATGTCACATGACCCTCAGTTTTAGTTCAAGAGGATGGCAGGTAAGTATTTGCTATTGTAGATACAATTTCTTCCATGTCGTATGGGCAACTCTCTTTAGTTTAGTAAAATAACTTACACACATTCTTGAGATGGGAATAATGGCCTTGAACCTTACAACCCTGCTTACAACACCAGTAGAAGATAAACTACCTTTAAGTAGGACACCCCTGCATTCTACATTATTCAGTAATCTGCATTCCTCAAAATCCTCACAGAAAGTTTGGAAATAAACATCCACACTTTATAAATGCCCATGCTATGCAGAATTAGTTTATAGCAGTGAATTACAGCTATTATGTATAATAAATGTGCCCAGATATCTACTGATAGATTATCTGTTGTGAACAGAACATTTGGCCTTTCACAAACATTTTTGGAACAGGCTTTGAGACTCAGTAGTTGCAAACATACCTCTTCAACTCACATTAGGCATGCTCAGCATTTACTTTGTTTAACAGGGAGTAATACTCCACAATCTTTCAAGATTTATGCTATTCCCACGCTACAGACCCATATCCATAAAGTACACTCAGTAGCTCTATGCTGTATATAACTGTGGTGTTTTCAGTGATGGCATCAATTATGTCATTCAACATGCCATGTAAGGTCATAAGCAGTTCATGGAGGGGGTGCAAGTTATATTTTGCTGAGTTAACTATACCTTGTGAATGTCAGTGGTTTGTGTGTATGAGGGTGACCAATGAGTCTCTTCAGCCATTTCTCAAGGTTGTAGCGGGTTGTGTTAAAACTCAGCTGGCTCGACTGAGAGAGTACATTAAAAAAAGAGAGTTCTGCCCCCCCTCCATGCAACTCCATGCCGCTGGAGAAAGCCACACCACATTTTCCATGAAACACCACCACCCCTCCTTGCTACTGTGGACTACCTGTGAGAGCCCCACCCTCTCTCCATGTCACTCCAGGTTGCTGCTGAGATTATTGATAAAAACTCCACGTCTCTCTCCATCCATCATTCCTATCCTCAACCAAAAGACCTATAGAAAAGTATGTTCCATCGCTTCCATCCATCTCTTTCTACTTGCCAAGGTCTTGCCCAAGATTGACATTAGCTTGCTGGTCTTTGGCTAGGACCTCACCTGTAGTTCCTCAGAGGCTGTGTCCTGTGACCAGATGGCTTCTACCTCCTGCTTGAGGTCTGGCCTTCAGCCATGATTCTCTGGTCCTTGGTCCTAGTCCTCCAATGAAGTCAATATTATGTTTTCAACTTTCAGTTTTCAAAGTCAATTGGTATTCACCTGTCAGTTGCCAACAAATCTCCTCCAGACAGTCCCCAGCAGAGAATAGAGCAGATTGATATGCCTGTTAGCACACAGGAGGAGAACATGGAGCTGTTGCCCTTCTGCCTGAATGTATGTTATGCTCTCAGTATCTGATAGAGACTTCTAGTTGCAGATTCCTTACCTTAGAATTTCCCCTAGGCGTCAGAATGGATCCAGAGATTTTTCTTAGAGCAATACCCTTGTGCGTCGGTAGGTGGCACTAGTCGACTCCACCAGCATCGTTGGCATTGTAGTTGCCGTGATGATGTTGGGAGTAGTATATAGATGCCGCCTTCGCACAGTGACATCAGTTCTTTTCTATCCGCGCCATGTGCTGATCCAGAGAAGAGCTATCCTGGTCTGTATTTGACTGACTTCGACCGTTTTGTTGACTTTTCTAGTGAGATATTGGTGCGTCGAGGATGTCCCCGAGGACCGGTTTTAAGCCGTGCGAGGACTGCCACCGCATGATGTAGGTGAAGGATCCTCATCATGTTTGTCTGTGGTGTCTTGAGCGCGACCACGACCCGAAATCGTGCTCCGAGTGCCGAGCCATGCACCTGAAGGCTTTGAGGGAGAGGTCCCTAAAGCTAATGGCGGCCCGGCACTCGACTCCATGTAAGGCACAGTCTCGATCGACAGGAAGGTCTCGAGACTGTTCGCAGAGGCATCACCACTCGTCTTCTTCAAAATCCTTGGGTCAAGGTAAGAAGAAGAAGTCGAAGAGATCCCATCGCTTTCTGACTTCACCCCATCGCTCAGCTGACGCGACGTGGGAAGATCATCAGTGCTTAAGGCCTCTGTCCTCGGAGCCTGCGTCAGGGTTGACTCCGCGCTTTCCAGAGTTTCAAAGAGCCTGAGCGACCCCCACCCAGCTTAAAGAATTTTATGAGGCCATGCGCCTCATCTTTAAGCCGACCAACCCCGATACGGTGCCTTCGGGCCCAAGCGGTTCGGTTGAGAGCCTTCGGGCTCTGCACCGGCAGTTTCAACTCCGGCAACCGAGGTCACCTCCGGATCTGCACCGGTGCCAGTCGCACCCTTGAGACCTTCCCCGGCACCGGGTCAATTTTCAAAGCTCCCGACGTCGGTAGTGCCCACTATCGATGTCGACCCGATCCTTATGTCGACTCTGAGTCGGACCGGCTTCGGCCGACACCGCCTTTATCTTCGATGGGGCCTATTCACCCCTAGTCAGATTCGGACCCTTTTTCCTATCGGTACAAATTTGGTGAGGGCTTGGAGGGGTCCTTGGATCCTTATGAATACCAGAATTACCCATCTTTGGACTGGGCTCAGGAACTGGGCGACGCCAGTGGTCTGGATGCTTCCCATGATGCTGGCATGCTGTCTCCTCCTACATTGGCTATGGTGGAGGGAGCGACTTATGGTATGGGGGTCAGTAGGGCAGCTGAGGTCCTTGACCTTGAGCTTCCTACTGTAGAGGTCAGGTCTAATCTCCTGACGGAGGTGCTTCAGCCCGGGACTTCTACTTCAGAACCCCTTTTGCCATTCAATGAAGCCCTCACTGATGTCCTTTTGGGTCCCTGGTCCAAACCCAATACAGGGGCTCCTGTGAATAGAATTATTGCACGCTGCCATCTGCCTGCTCCGAACAACCTTAATTTCCTGTGCCAACACCCCACACCTGAAAGTCTTGTCATCCAGGCTTCCTCCTCTTCAGGCGCATTCCCTTCCGCACCCCCGGACAGGGAATCAAAAAGACCGGAACAGTTTGGTAAGAAGTTGTTTTCTTCCTCCAGTCTCGCGCTGTGGTCTGTGAACACCACATGCCTTTTGGGCCGCTATACCCACACTTTGTGGGATACGGTTGTGCAAGTCCTGCCGCAGATACTGGAGGAGGCCCGTGCTATTGTCTTCCAAGCTTTGAACGATGGAAGAGATGTGGCAAAGTTCACGATCTGTTGTGGGCTGAACACAACCGACTCTCTGGGCAGATCGGTTATTATGACGGTGGCCTCACGACGCCATACCTGGTTGCGTACTTCTGTTTTTTTCTGGGGATGTCCAACAGTCACTCATGGACATGCCCTTTGATGGCTCCCGTCTCATTGGAGACAAAGCGGACTCAGCCTTGGACAGATTCAAGGATTCCTGGGCTACAGCTCGGTCCTTTGGCCTTTCCTCTCCCCCTCACCCCCCCCCCCCACACCCCCCACAGTCCGTTTTTCACCCCTTTCATGGCTACAGAAGGGTCCCCCTGTCATGTCCTCCACCCAGCGTGCCACCCATGCTTTCCAGCCTCTGCATGGGCGGGGACGCGGAATCCCATGTGGGAGGGGGACAGGGAACCAGAGGTCTGCCCAGTCCACCTCTGCCCCCACTGCAGCCTCCAAACCCTCCTAGTCCGTCCCCTCACTCCCACCTAGTTGGCGGCAGGATTCGCCAACACCTGCCCCACTGGGAATCCATCACTATGGACAGGTGGGTTTTCCAGATCATTCGAAAGGGCTACTCCTTCCCTTTTGAATCTGCTCCACCAGCCATGCCTCCATCCTTCAGTCATCTTCCAGAGGATCATTTGGAACTTCCCCGCTAGGAAGTCACAGCTCTCTTGGCCAAGAGAGCTATAAAAAATGTCCCTGTGTCCAAAGTAGGTCGTGGTTGTTATTCCCGCTACTTTCTAGCGCCGAAAAAGGGCAAGGGCTTACATCCTATCCTAGACCTTTGGGACCTGAACTGCTTCCTCAAGAAGGAGAAATTGAAAATGCTCACCCTGGCTCAGGTTCTGTCTGCCTTGAACCCAGAAGACTGGATGGTAGCGTTGAACTTGCAAGATGCTTATTTCCACATCCCCATCCTGCCTGCCCACAGACGTTACCTATGATTCGTGGTAGGTCACAAGCACTTTCAGTTTACCGTGCTCCCCTTCTGCCTCACCAGCGCCCCTTGGGTGTTCACGAAAGTGATGGCAGTGGTTGCCACTCATCCGCGCAGGTTAGGGGTGTCAGTCTTCCCCTAACTCAGTGACTGGCTGTTGAAGGCAGACTCGCCCCAGAATGTCGTCTCCCACCTTAAGACTACAGCGAACCTCCTGCACACGCTGGGGTTCACTATAAACATGCCGAAGTCACACCTGACTCCCTCTCAGATGCTCCCTTTCATCTGAGCTGTTCTGGACACAGTGCATTTTCGGGCTTATCCTCCCGAAAAGTGAGTCCAAGAGATTCAGGCTATGATTCCGATCTTTCGGCCTCTGTCTTGGGTTTCAGTGAGACTGACTCTGAGGCTGCTGGGCCTTATGACCTCCTGCATCCTGTTAGTAACATATGCCAGATGGCATATGCAGGCTCTGCAGTAGTACCTGAAGTTCCAGTGCGTGCAGCATCAGGGGAATCTCTTCGACATGGTCCAGATCTCGGAGGGGACTGTGAAAGACCTGCAGTGGTGGCTTTTGAATCCGCATTGGGTCCACAACAGATCCCTCTCCCTCCCCAACCAGATCTCTCTATAGTGACAGATGCGTCACTTCTGGGTTGGGGAGGGCCACATGGGAGAGGCGGAGATCAGAGGCCTCTGGTCTCCGGCGGAGTCTGGGCTCCACATCAATCTTCTGGAGCTCCGGGCACTCAGAAATTATTGTCTACTACTTTCATTTTTCAATGGTAATCTGTCATGCTGAACTTGAGGATTGCTTGAGATCATCTGTACTTTTAAATTCATGTTTTGATTATTTTTTTTAAATGCTGGTGTAGGTTTGCAGATGGTAATTCACATAAGGGTGAAACTGTGGCTTTAGATCATTAATCCAAAGGAGCACAGATTATGCAGGAAGCAGTTCAAACCAGCTCCCTGAAGTGTTTTCTGGAGGTCTTCCACTGGAATTGACTAGCCACCATTCACAGATCTCAGCCACTGTTGGAACCCATATACTTCACCCAAGCCTCACAAAACAAAATCTGATGTCTTGATGAACACATCTGGGCAGGAGAAATAATCTATAGAGAAGTCATGACTTTAGAGATACGATTTCAAATTTCGGCACTCCACACAAAGTGTAATGGTCTGCATAGCTTTTCTTTCATAACCTACGTACATTCTGCTGTATATTGGAAAAGTACAGACATTGGTATTTTTCCCATTGCAAGTGGCTAAGGTGTGTACATCTAGTAGCTGGCTTTTATAGTGTTGATTGTTAACCATCTTTGTGAAATGTGTCTCCTTTTGGTTTCACATGCTGTGTGTTAATCTTTTCTGCTTTTAGTTATGGCATTGTTTTTAGATAGTTGTTTTTCTGACTTTTTGTGGATATTGTATCGGTCTGAACCTGCTACTTAGGTCATTGGGACAAATACCTCTCCCTAAGGGTGCATAAGTGTCAAATGAAATGTTTGAGTGATGATAGGGAATGGTTTACTTTTCTATTAACACTTTTCTTAGAACAACTTGAAGTCCTTGTCGTATTTAGATGGACCCCCAAGAGCAAAATGTACCTTGCGTGCTAGATTACCATTCCATCAGCCCTTTCGATGCCAAGTCCTAATCTAAACTTTTAATGGTTTGTAAATTAGAAGGCAAACTTTCCACTGTAACAAACTTGGTCCCTGTATCCGGACCATCATCCGTTACAGTCAGCCTTGACTTTTGACCTTGACCCGGTCCTATGCGACCCAATAATAGTGATTGGCGGTTTGTGGTTTTTTTTGCATGATTTTCACTAAAAACTTTATAAAATCATGTCTCTGGTTGTATGTATGGGATTTTAGTTTTAATGTAATTTTATTTATTAAAATATTATTTTTGTTTCTAAATTTGGTTGGGATTTTTCTTGTGCAGTTTTTTTTACTTAATTATGTTTCAGTGCTGAATAAATACTTTACACATTGTGCCTCTAAGTTAAGAAGGACTGCTTTTGTTATAAGATACCAGATGGTTACGCACAGGTTTATTTAGTGATTTCAGTTGTTCACCCTGCTAAGGATTGGGACTACAACCTGAGTGGGCCTCTCACCCACCGCAACTAAAAACCCAATTTCTTACAAGAGTATATACCCAATTAATGAACTCCTTGATCCTTTCAGTGTTTTCTTTCCAGGTAATCAAGGTGTCAGGTCCAATAAGTTTATTGTGTAAATTTAAATTCAGTTCTATAAATACTAAGAATAAAAGTAATTACAGAATACAATGAGCTGTCTAATGCAATCAAGGTATCTTTGATTAATCTACTTCACTGTTTGATGTTGGCTGTGTGTGGATTGGTAGAAGTGTAGATGTTTCCATTTCGAAACTCTGATTGTTAAAAAAACGTGCAAAAAGTGTGGCACAGGAAATGACCATAGATTTCTCTTCATTTGTAGAAAGAATGCTTCTTTAAAAGAGATGATATTTTCATGCATCACTATAATAGCACATGACAAATGGGATGAAGGTCATGTAATTCCAGTCAGTTTCCAGAAGGAGGTCTTCATTGGTCTTTAAAGTAGTGTGTTGTTGAATACTGATGTAAAAAGCTTCCATATCTAGTCTGACGATACTTCTGTGCCAGACTCAAAGGGCAGGTCTTCATCCTATATGTCCTTGAAATATGGTGGCATCTATTGATGGTCTTTTGCAGATGAAAGAAGCTACAAAAAGATAATAGAAGACCCCACCAAAAGACTGCAGAACCAAACACGTAGCAGAACTACTAAACTGCCATCATTAGCATGGATAACAAGACAAGACGCTGACTTCCTGATATGTTACAATACAAAAGTCCCATACTTATACACTTTTTCCAAGCTCCACAAGATAAAACTGCCATGGCCTGGCTGACCTATTGCCTTGGCCACTGAATCCATATCAGGACCCGTTGTCCCAATTCTTGACTTTGATTTCAGACTGCTTGTCCATCAGATGCCATCATCTCACAGAGACATACTGTGCTCTAACCCACACCTGCAGGCTTGTTTAATCCTAAAATAATGGCAAAGTCCCACCTTAGGTCAGAATCGATTTTTGTGCTGGCCGGCTCTTCTATTTGGCTCACAAGAACGAAGTTACTTTAATTATACTTTTACTGTAAATGCAGTTTCGTAAATGTGTGTTTTAGGAGCTTCTTACAAAGGGCTTTATTGTGTAGCTCGTTGCTTGGCAACGCCAATTTAAGTAACCATGCTTCAAGTGGCTCCTGAGCTAGCATTAAGATTATATTTGTCACATATTTTGAAACAGTGGGTAAGGAAATGTCTTTCACGTGACTCCAGCACCTTCCCTCCCCCATTTGTCCTCCTCCATGTGTCCATTAGCCTCTAATTGTTAAAAACGCTGATCGAATTGCTGCAAGGGAACATTGTATTTTTACCTCTTCAGAATCCACAATGAAAATATAAAACAAATATTAATGGATATACCATGGAGAGTGGGCACATAAGTAAAAGCTCAGACTGTTATAAATGGCAGCCATTAGTGTGCAGTGCTCCTCTCACGTATGAAATAAATACCGATAAAGCCATATTTGAATGAAAAATGAAATGGCGCGTGCGGGCAGTTCCATGGGCATGACACATTCGCTGTATACATTCTGTGTCGCCTGCACAAATCCACTGCAGATTCGTATTGAACCATGCATGGGCGTAGGAAGTGTGGGGGACGCGGGGGATATATCTCCCCCAGATTTTGGAGGGTGGGAGACACGGGGGACGAAGGTGGGGGGGACAAGGGGACAAAACAATTTCCCCTTTTACATCTATTATTCAGAGGGCCATTAGCGCACAAAAGCGCTACTTATAACAGCCCTGTACCGACAATCCTCCAATCTGATGGGAACAGAATGAAGGTGAGTCAGGAGGCCCCCTGTGCCCTCTGCCCTTTTGTTTGTCCTGTTTACAGCTGTGGGCATTAAGGGTGCTCATAAGAACAAAGGGCACGAGGAGGAGAAAAGAGTTTTGGATGATTACTGTCTGCATCACCTGCCGCCTTGAAGAGGAGCACTGCAGGAGGCCTTTAAGAGGAGCTGCAGGACAATGAGGAAGATCTAAAGTGGAAACAGAGTCACACTCAGCCTGGTGCCTGCAGGCTAGAAAGGAGACTCTGAAACACAATATTTGTATTTGACTAAGATCACACCAGTTGGTGAAACAGTGAAGTCGAGATTGGGCCCAGGTTTTACCTTTTCACACAATTTAGCTATTAGAAGGGTACATTTTTCTAAGATTTGATCTAGGTAATGAAGGGCTTGATTATAGCATGGCTAACAGGGAGAAGCGATATTTCATTTTGGGCCGTTATGCCTAGCATTATTATTTATGTTGTTGTTATCATTACATACTTCAGCATATTGAAGTATATTATCTTTTCTCTATCTTTTCTTCACTGTACTCTGAAACAATCTACCCTATGCCACTGCACCCTACACCACTCTACTCTGCAGCACTCTACACTACGCCACTGCAATCTATGCTATTCTTCTTTAACCATTGCACACTACACCCCTGCACTCTGCCAGTGCACTCTTCACCACTTTACTCAAAACCAATGCACTCTATGCCAGTGCACTCTATGCCAATCTACTCTGCACCACAGCACTCTCTTCCACTGCTTTCAATGCCACTGTACTCTGCGCCACAGCACTCTAGGCGACTGCACTCTATGCCACTCTACAATACACCACTGTACTCTGCGACCCTCTAATCTGCAACACTGCACTCTGCCACTGAACTCCACGCCACTCTACTCTGCACCACTGCATTCAATGCCACTGTACTCTGTCCCACTGCACTCTTCTGCACCACGACACTCTAATCTACTCTACACCACTCCACTGTAGGCACTTCACTCTACTTTGAAATCATCTCCTCTATGACACTGCAATCTACACAACTCCACTCTATTCTATGCCAGTCTAATCTACCCTGCACCACTCCAATGCACCCTGCGCCACTCCAATCTTCTCTGCACCGCTCTATGCTACTGCACTCTACATCACTATGCTCCACTCTGCAACAATCTACTCTTCACCACTATACTGTACTCTGCAGCAATCTACTCTATGCCACGGCACTCTATGCAGCTCTATTCTACTCTGCACCACTGTACTCTAAGCCACTCTTCTCTACTCTGCATCACTCTACATCACTGCACTCCACACCAATGCATTCTATGCCACTCTACTTTACACCAGTGCCCTTTATGACACTCTACTCTGTACTCTGCCACTGAACTATACTCCTCTCTACTCTGCACCACGGCACTCTACTCTGCACCGCTCAACTATATGCCACTCTACTGCACTCTACACCAATGTACTATATGCCATTACACTCTATGCCACTCTACTCTGCATAACTGCACTCCACCACTGCACTCTACACCAGTCTACTCTACCTTGCACCACTCCACTCTACCATGCACCGCATCACTCTATGACACATCACTCTGAACCACTGCAATCTATCCAATCTGCGCCCCTCGACTCTTCACCACTCTACGCTACTACAATGTATGCTAAACCAGTGCAGTCTTCGTCAATGCACTCTACACCACTTTACTCAAAACCAACACACTCTATACCAATCTACTTTGCACCACTGTACTCTATGCCACCTCACTCTAGACCACCCAACTCCACTCTACGACACTTCACTCTGACATTATACTCCATGATACTAGACTCTGACACTCTATTCCATTAAACTCTAACACTTTTTCCACTCTGTAACTCCCTATACGCCACTCCATTCCACTTTACTCCACTCTGCCACTCCACACCACTCTATGCCACTTTAATCCACGATAATCTACTCAACGCCACTGCACAACCCTCTATGCCACTCCACTATACAACAATGTACTACGCTCAACAACACTCTACCCAACTTTCTCTACGCTAGTTCACGTTACTTTACTTCACTCTACTCCAGTTCACTCTTATTTATGCCTTTGCACTCTACAACACTCTACCACTCCACTTTCTGACACTCTATTACACTGTGACACTACTCCACTCTACTACTACTTTATGGCATTGGCGCTTGATTAGAGATTCAGATCTCCATTGATTGCCTTGTCACTCATATGAGCCGTGAGTCAGATTTATCTTCGCCGTTTTGGTTACAAGCACTCTGTAACCCTTTTAACTCAAGCTTAACGAAGGCTTAGGATGATCCTGATACTTTTCTAGGGGATCGAAATATCATCGGCCAAAGTACCTTGACTTGAATTTGTGATATTGTACATAAGTTGGCATAAGCATAGGTACTATGAGCTAATGACTTCTTGATTCATTATTTGAGTCATTCATGTAAAAGTGGATGTATAAAAGCTTGTAACTCATTATTGTGGATGCTAACCTTGTAGGAAAGTAGCCTCTTTCTAGCTTGGTTACCCCCACATTTGGCCTGTTTGCCAGTGTGTTTGAGTGTGTCTACTGGGATCCTGCTAATCAGGACCCCAGTAGTTATGCTCTCTCCCTTAAATTATGGTTGTTGCATACTGGTAACCCAGTATTTCACCCACGATTGGCATACTGGTGCCCCCTTATAAGTCCCTATTGTATTGTACTTGGGTACCCAGCGCATTGGGGTTCCAGGAGATCCTCATGGGCTGCAGCATTTCTTTTGCCACCCATAGGGAGTCCATGCAAAGGCTTCTGCAGGACTGCCATTGCAGCCTGCGTGAAATGGTGCATGCACCCTTTCACTGCCAATTACACTGCACCTGGTCACTTATAGGTCACCTCTAGAGCAGGCGCTCCAGCCCTGAGGGCAGGGTGCAGAGTACCTGTGTGTGAGGCACCCCTGCACTAGCAGAGGTGCCCCCACGACTTCCAGGACCATTTTCCCAGACTTCAGGAGTGCGGGGATGACATTTTACACTTGTACTGGAAATAGGTCACTCCCTATTCCCAGCTACATAATGGTAACTCCGAACATAGGTATGTTTGATATCAAACATGTTGGAATCATACCCCAAGGCTTTTGCAAGCATTGGTTGTATGATTTCATGTACTCTGGGGGCTCCTTAGAGGACCCTCAGTATTGCCATTCCAGCCTTCAGAGGTTTTCCAGGCAGCCCCAGCTGCTGCCACCTCTCAGACAGGTTTCTGCCCTCCTGTTGCTTGAGAAGCTCAAGCCCAGGAAGGCAGAACAAAGGATTTCCTTTGGGGGAGGGGAGTTACACCCTCTCCCTTTGGAAATAGGTTTGAAAGGGGTAGCTTCCTTCCCCAGGCCACTGGAAATGCTTAGAAGGGCACATTTGGTGCCCTCCTTACATAATCCAGTCTAAACCGGATCAGGTACCCCCAGTCCATGCTCTGGCACGAAACTGGACAAAGGAAAGGGGAGTGACCACTCCCCTGTCCATCACCACCCCAGGTGTGGTGCTCAGAGCTCCTCCAGAGGGTCCCTGAGTTTTGCCATCTTGGATTCCAAGTTGGCAAGGACCTACGGGAGCATCTGAGTGGCCAGTGCCAGCAGGTGGTGTCAGAGCCGTCCTCTGATAGGTGCTTACCTGTTTAGCTGACCAATCCTCCTTTCAGGGCTATTTAGGGTCTCTCCTTTGGGAGGTTCTTCAGATTCAGATTGCAAGACTCCAGCATGGATCCTCTGCATCCTTTACTTCACCTTCTCACTGAAGAAACTGCGTCTGGACCCTCCAGGAACTCCACAAACTGCAACAACGAAGCAAAGATGACTTCTGCAACATTGTAACTTCAGCTCCTGCCAGCAACTGAAGCTGTTTCCGGGTTGTGCATCCTCAGAGAACAGCCTGTCTTCAGTCTGCACCAGAAGAATGAATGAATCTCCCTTGGAGTGAAGGAGTCACTCCCCTGCTTCAGCAGGCACCTCTCTGCAACCATGACCATGTGCATGGGTCCCCTCTCCTGACGGGTTGCATGGATCCTGCATCACGGGTGGTAGACTGAAGTGGTCCCGATGGTCCTGACGTCCTACTGTCCAACTTTGGTGGAGGTAAGAGCTTGCCTTCTCACGCAAGACAGTACCCCGTGCACCACGTGTTTTTTAGTTGCCAAGGCGTGTGGCATCCTTCTATGAAATTCTTTGTGCACAATGTAGCTCCGGCCCCCAGCACTCCTTCCTGAGATGCACAGCTTCCTGAGTGGTTCTCTGGCAGTGTGGGATCCTTTGTTTTTGTGCTGCGCGGGCCTCCTTTTGCAACTCCATTTTCTCCGTGCTGGGGGACTCCTGTGTGCGCTGGCTGGTATTCTGTGGGCTCTCTGAGTTGCAGAGAGCCCCCTCTGACTCCTCCTCCTGGGTAGAGTCCACCAGGTCCCTCCTGGTCCCAGGCAGTGCCATTTTCCGCTAACCATGAGCTTTTCCTGTGCCAAGGCTTGTTGGTGGAATCCAGCGATGCAAACCAGACTGCAATCATCCATCCGGTGTGGGATATCATCTGCACCAACCACGAACTTGCATCCAACTTCTTGGGTGCAGTACTGACTTCACCAGTGGTTCTTCTTTTGCACCTTGATTCGGGTTAGCAGGGGCCCCTGTCCTCCCTGGACTCTTCTGTGCTTCTTGGACTTAGTCCCATTCTTCCACAGGTCTTTAGGTCCAGGAATCCACCCTTTGTGTCTTGAAGTATCTTCTGGTTCTTGCATTATCTTCTGTCTCGTGTTCTTGTGTGTTCTAGGAAAGTTACTGTGATTTACTCCTGCTTTCCTGGGCTCTGAGGTGGGTTTTATTACTTACCTTTGGTGGTTTCTAATACTCCCAGCGCCCCTCTACACACCACACTTGCCTAGGTGGGAAACCGACATTCGCATTCCACTTTCTTAGTACATAGTTCGTGTTTCCCCTAGGCCCATTTCTAACCATTGTGATTTTCACTAATTGCACTGTTTTCTAACTGTTTTTATTGCTATTGCTGCATACTAGTGTATATAATTGGTGTATTACTTACCTCCTAAGGGGGTATAGTCTCTATGGTACTTTTGGCATTTGTGTCACTAAAATAAAGTACCTTTATTTTTGTAACACTGAGTATTTTCTTTCATGTGTGTGAGTACTGTGTGACTACGGTGGTATTGCATGAGTTTTGCATGTCTCCTAGATAAGACTTGACTACAGCCACCCCTAGAGAGCCTGGCATCTAGACACTGCCTACGTTTCACTAGTAAGGGATAACTGGACGTTGTATAAGGTGTAAGTACCATAGGTGCCCACTACAAACCAGGCCAGCCTCCTCCAAGCCACTGTACTATACAGGTTACTTTTTACATTTTTCTTGTAATTGGCGACATTGGGTCATCCAGATAACTTGTGTAATGCCCGAATACCAGTCTTTCTCGATTTCCCCTGTTAATGTTTTCCCACTACATTTGATCTTTTATATTTTGATTGAATAAATGCATAAAACATTCCATTTGCATACTACTTTAATATCATTGTTTATGGGAGTGGTGTTCTAGGGCACTCTACTTACTCCATGATACTACGCCACACCAGTCGATGACACATCATTCTCCTTTATGCCATTAACTTTGAGCCATGCTGAATAGTAGTCTCACTAGTGTACAGGGTGGCTAAAACACATTGGCAAAGGCAATAGAACTTGCATAGGCGAGACCTATTGACTTTGCCAATGCTTGTTTATAAGGTATGAACTTAAAAGTGACTTGCAATATCCTTATGTACACAGGGGGTATTTTACACCACCAACTTTCCCACAAACCACTTAAAACCTTAGTGCATAGCTTCTGTCATTCCAAGCTATTAAAGTAGAGCAGAAGAAAGAAAAGCAAAAGTCCATTTTCTGGTTTAAACAGCTGCATTAATTATGCTCTGTGACCTGATCTGCCTTTTACCTTGGCTGCTAGCTCTGGCAGAAGGCATTGTAATGTCAGAACTCGACTGTAATAACCCTATCATAGTCATTTTCTGATGTCTTTTCTTTACAATCAGTGAATGTCTTTTCTTTACACGCTGTGAATTGGTGCATCACAAACAGCCGTTTCTAAAGAAATTAGTGACTGCAGTTTATACAGAGATTAGAGAATCCATGTTATATAGCCTGTAACTCCAACAGCTTCTTCAGTTGAAATGCTCCTAGTTATGACTGATGTGGAGCTGAGCTTCCCAAGATCACACACAGGAGTAGAAGTGTAAACTCTGGTTTCCGAGCACAGTTTACAACTATTGTCCTAATCGCTTTTGATGTCTCCAGTGCAGTTCCAATTGGCATGAGGCGTAGGGCATGATGGGTGTGGGGCGCAAAGGGTATGTTCTTCCTTTTTACCCTCCTACCTTGATTTGCTTGGTGCATGAAGATGCAAGGTTAATCAACATGTTATTTTCATATTTGAGCTAATTACTTTGTGAATGTAAATAACAATAAAAGATACTTTCAGACTGTGTAAACATGCCTTCCTTTCTCCCCATTTCACTTCCAATATATATATATATATATATATATATTGTATATATATATCTATATATGATTGTGTATATTTATCGGAGCCTGCAGTTCGTAAACAACGAGCGATATTTGTATAGGGTTGATTGAAAGTCCCCAAGGCTGTCCCTGTCCCCCCCAGAAATGTATTGTCTCCTACGCCCCTGGAACCATGGGCGTTCACTGCAGCTGCTTGGCGGCTGATTGGAAGAGCCTACCCCTCCTATGTCCTCAGTCCTCCCCCCTCCCCTTCCCATTACCCAATTCCTGCAAAAGTAGCCAGGATATTCTTGCAGTCTTATTTGCCTGAATATGCTCCAGTTTAAACTCTTTACACTTTGACAAGGATCCACACTTGCCACCGTCTAAGGAGAAAAGGAATAAAAAGCTTACTGCCTCAAATCTTCAGTCGGCTTAGGAGAGCAAGCCTTGTAGGGCGCAGGGCTTCCGCGGAGTGATTAGATTAACACAGCCATCCGTCAGCCTCATCCGCGGCCTGACACCGGAGCATTGCAGCCGCGGCAGTCTCTGCTCCTGCCGCCCCTGTTGACAAACCGCGGGCTTCACGTGGATATTGGGCCTGGGAATATTAAGTCCCTTCTCGTTTAAGAAGCGAAAGGAGTTCACTGGCGCTGCTTCTCTTCAAACGGATACTGCTTTCTTGAAACAGCCCATAGAAATCATCACAGATGTGCGGGTTATTGGCTTCAGGCATGCCAGTATTTTAAGGGAAATATTTAGACCACAGTGCATACTGGAGGAGAAAAACGCAGCCAGGCTGCAAATAATATTTGTGCGTGGGAACAGGTGTGTTTCCAACTTACTTTTTTTAATTAAAAAAAGAGACTAACAAATGTAGTATTTTAACTTTTTGACTGTAAAAGTATTTATATTTTTCATGTGTAGTTTTACCCAGCAAAAGACTTGTTGGATGTGCATGTTGGCAATTTGTGTAATATGCACTCTGCCCCTAATTACTCAGAACATAACAATGCAAGTAGAAGGTGCAAATGACTCAGGCAGGGGCCAGTGGAGAGCGGTGGAAGGTGGTGTTCAGAGACAGGGACAATGCTGGGTATAGGATGGAGCAGGGATTTGGACATTGTGTGACAGTTTCTCACTGCTGCTGCTGACCATAAAAGCTGCCCTATTTTATTTTATTTTATATTATTTTATATTGTTTTGTTTCATTTTTATCTTTGCAAAGTTTAAAAATATTGAGAACTTGTAAGTTGCTCCACTTCACTGCTTCGCATAAATCTTCAAATGACCACAATGCAAGCAAAAATGCAGAACTTTTTTGAGAGTTAATAATTAATGTTCATAAACGAATTTTTCCTTTGTGATAATGTCTCACGTTAATTCTTTAAAATTTACCCCAAGGTTTTGTGGCGATATAACACCCACACAGGAGAAACACCTACGCACTGCAAGGAGTGCTTCAAGTGTGTTGCATTCTATCCGAACCTTCCCGGTTCAGCCTGAGTAATAAGGATAGATTGCTTCAGAATACAAGTTTATGAAAGTAATTTTAGAGAATATGAAAATGTAACTTTTGTTCTGCTAATACAATCATATGTGACTGTATCCTGTTTTGTAACTCACCTTTTCACCGTCTAAGGAGGTTCCAGTTGTTTATGAAATATGGTTAATGCTATCTAATGTAATGTTGTTCCTTCATCTACTCCAGAAAGTTGAATGTTTCAGTAGAAAACCTGGATTCAACCATGACCGTAGGATTAAAATAGATGCATTCACTGAATTCTTTAGTAAACTTAGTGATCTTATTAGATCACATGAAGGAAAAACAATCAATCATGTTTTGTAACTTACAGTCCGTACCTAGAGCATAGAACAATACCTGAAATCATAACCATAATTTATAACCCCAATTTTTTACAGTGAGCGTTCTTGTGAATTCTCCGCTTCCTTTGCTCTTGATTTCACAGAGTAGATGGCTTTTCAATCGGTCTCCTGCTTCTTCTTTTTAATATTTGTGGTAAGTCTGCAGTTGTCAGTTTTTAAACTTTGTCAACCGAGACAACAGTTGGCATTTTCCTCTGAATGCTTTCCAAGATTCACAGTGCCAGGCTTATGGGGCTGAAACAATTGAGGAGTAGGAGGGCATCAAGTAATTGCCAGTGTTGTCCAAGTTTAGCACTACACCCGTTTTCTTCCACTGTGAAGAGAAAAGTCTTGCACAAAAGGTAATACCAGTGGATTGTGATTGGTGACTAGATTACAGCTGCTAGTAATGCCTAGATAACTTACTTGTCATCATCAGTACTACTAGTGATATTCTGCCTTGTCAGATTAAGCAGGGCTCCCTCCTCTTTTGACAAGTTAATACATTTTACCTATTGCTCAGACTAGTGAGACTATCATACCATCGATAAGAAGTATAATACTTTGGTGAAGTGAAGCCTAGCACCATAGATTTAGATGAAGGCTGGATATTTAAAAAGACACAGACAACAATGAACTCAGTAACAGTCACTGCCTATCACGTACAAATGAATAAATCTTTGGCATAGAATGCACTAGTGGCTAAGGGAAAAACTACTGTAAAGGCAATATATTTAATCTAGTTGCACTATCATGGGCTACTATATAATGTATTAATACCAAGGCCCTCCTACAGAGTATAAAAGAATCGGGATGCTTAAGGAAAACCATCCAAATAGATTTGCAAAAAAACTATTTGGATGCTGTTTATTTGTGTAGGAGTCTGGCTCTTTATGTAGTGTGCAGAACCGGGCACACTCTGCAGAGAGTCCGGGCAATAGCACGTTGCTTTAAAGAGGAAAAAAACTAGACCACCTAATGCTCTAATTTTATGGTAGCTTGGTCAAGCAGTTAAGCCAATCTTGAGGAGATGCAAAGCATTTGTGGTACTCACAGCATCAATAAAGCAAGACACACACTCAAAGGAATAACTCAAGACTGATTTACAAAAATACTTCAGATTTTAAAAAAATTGTTAAGACCAATATCATCAAAATCGGGTAAGTACTTTTGTAGTTATGATTTTTCAAAGTTTAGCAGAAATAGTCTTTTATGTTCACAATTACTCACCTAAGGAATAAATGGAAGAAAACTTTAAAATGCATATAAAATCAGGAAAAGCATTTATCAATGTCTCCTTTTGTTTATAGGTTGAGGTCGTCAAGAAGTCCTGTGAGCCAGCCGGAAGAGTTCACCTGGTTCCCGGTTTTGGGGGGAAGAGCTGCGGAAAAGTCCTTGGAGCTGGTGCAGGACCACTGTTGGGGACCACTTGGAAAAGCAATGCACAGGTGGAATTCAAGGTAAGTCGGATGAAGCTCCTTTGAGTGTAGACGTCACAAGGGGTGGGGGACCCTTACAACACAGCTGGTTCTCCGGTGCAGGGCCCAGGGAGGCCGGGTGCAGAGCAGATAGATGAACCAAGAGCTGTGCACAAAGGTGCCCTTGGAACCAGGAGGTAGGTCACTTTGAGGGCCTCTTGCCGGTCAACAGAGCCACTCTAGTGGGTGGTTATGGTGGGTTCAGAAGTCCCTTGAATGGATTCCTCCTGGTCCTTTTGGAGTCTGGGTAGACTTTCATTCCTGGTGTCCGACGTTGAGTGGCTAGTACCCGGGGCTCTCGCACACTTCAGCCACTGGAGGTCACAGTGCCACCAAACTTCGCACACTTGAACATTTTTCCCTCCGGTGGTATTTGATCTGACTACTGTGCCTGGTTACTTGGTCAGCAGCCGGTCAAAGAACTGTACTTCACTGGTCTTTTGGTCTTTGTTGCAGGAGAGTGATGCCTTCACTCTGGAGGGAGATCTTCAGTGATTTTTTGAAGAGTGGAGGTCCTCTGGGGATTTCTAGAGTCTGTCTGATGTCTAAGCAACCCCTCAGTGGCGATTGTCGAGCCCTGGGTGCAGCAGGATGGTTTGTCACCTTTTTCTTTGTGCAGCAAGAATGCAGTTCTCGAGCCTTGGGTCGTCTTTGTTGCTGGTTTTTTTGTGTCCTTGGAGTCTGATCTGCAGGTTTAGGAGTGCCCACTAAATACTGCATTTAGTAGGCGTTTAGGGAAGTACCTAATAGTAACCAATGGGTCATTTACCTTAGGGTGGCTACATCCACTATGCGACCACTTCCTGTGGGCAGAGGTCACTTCCCTATTATTGAAAGGCTATTTTCCTACCATGCAAGAGGGAGGAAAATGAAATGGAGGGGTCACCTCACATACACCACATTAGGGGTGGTGTGAGCTGGTGGTGGTCACTCCTCCTCCTGTCCTTTGTGTGTTTTCCAGCTTTTGGTCCCTCCAAAAGTGGGGGATTGCAATGGGGGCGGCCATCTGCTGCTAGCAGCGGGGCTGTGGGTCAAGTTTTAAAGGCGGTAAGCCCTTTGAAGCTCGCTGACAGGGCAGTGCACATTCCTGGGGGAGGAGGTGTTACACCTCTGTCCACAAAGGCCTTTGTTCTCTGGACTAGAGAGCACAGGCTCTCACTCCAGGGTTCACAAATCCCCTCTGATGGTGGCAGGCCAGCAACCATGTCAGGGTAGTTAGCTTTTGCAGGAGGCACTTCTTAGGTGGCCCCTGGATACATTTTGTAATAAATCCAATACTGGTACACGTTTGGATTTATCATTCTGAGTTGTTTGATACCAAACGTCCCAGAGTGCAGAGTGGCCATCATGTAGCTGTGAAACTCATACTGACCAGTGTCCAGCACATGCATGTAAAATGGCCTCTCTGTTCACTTACCATGTCCCACGTTTGGCAGGGACATAATAGGGGCATATTGCTCATACATCTATGCCCACACATTCAGTATAGTGTACCCTGCCTTAAGGCTGGAAGGCCTGCCAGAAGGGGGGGGGGGGCTCACCTATATTTTATGCAGTGTATAGTGAACAGGGCAAACAGACTATGTGCCATGTCGGTTTTTTCAATTTAGGATTACACTAGGGCACTGAGCCTGCAATGGCAGTGCTGGGTGCACTTGGATGCATGGTCCCCGAGGATGGCACAATCTGTGCTGCTGCCCTCAGGGGCCTACCCTAATTACATCATGTTCTGGGTAGCTCATACCACTTACGCAGGACTTATAGGGACACCTAAAGCTGTTTCCAATTGTGCCAATGCATCACAGCAGTTTGGAGAAATAAATCTGGCCCAGGGAACCTGGTTAGCAGGGGCCCATGGCACTAACAACTTGAAACCACATCATATACAAGGCAAAACGTGGAGGGCTAAATTTGTGAAAAGAAACACTTTCCTACAGTTTGATAAGGCAAGAAAGATGATTTTAATTCAGGAAAATTGATAAACTTGAATATTTGAACTATAACTTGTTACTTCCATTGATATAGTGCAGCATAAATATATGGCTCATAAGGAGCGTATCCGGGATGAAAGCCCAAGAGTGACAGTTTCCTACTTAATACTGGTGGATAGATTTATACCTGAAAACTTAAAACTTTGTTTTTCTGAGTATGCAAGTGGGCACTATAAACAAAACACTGTCTGATAATATACTTTAGATGGGGTAGAATGAAGATGACGATGTCGAGCTCCCAATCTTCTCAGAGTATCTCACCCTGCAACAAGTCGTAGTACAAAACATGTCAAATTTTGTACTTTTTATGAGAGGAACAGAAACATTTTAAAACCCTTAAAGGATAGGAACATATAAGTCTGGGTCAGATTTGTAACATCCTATTTTTCTGGGATCCTTATTGTTTTTAAGTCTTTGCTAAATAACATTTTTGATTTGGCTGTCTGATGATGAAACACAATACTTAGTCAAAATTGCAGAACTTATGATTTTTTTTGAAACCATATCTTTGGTAACACTTTCTTTAAGCAAAGGTTTGGACCTAGAGATTTAGATTTCTTTTTTAGTTAAAATAAAGTCTCCAAATTTACACAACCTACTACTGACAGCTACATTTGATAACCGTAGGCACAATTAAAACAGTCACAAGCAATGACCTCATTGTATTTGCTAACATCTATCATCAAATCTTCTATGTGTATCATACCTCATAACAGGTAACATTCAGGTGTAATCCCAGTTTGGAATTGTTCTAAAAGTAAGTCTGATATGTGTTCTGGACTAATAGCCCAGAATATGGTTCAGGACGGTGTAGTAGACCCCATGGAAACTAAGGAGTTTGTCAATGTGTCAACTCCAGACAGAAGGGCAGTTGAACTTCTACGACCCTGCAACCCACTGAGCAATATCTCAGTCAGTTACTTTTCAGGTAGAGATCAGTTCTGTGAGATATCGTATGTGATTAGTGGAGTACAAACCCTTTTTCATAATAGAAATGCACACTCAAGAACACTATAAATCAATGAATGCATTTTAAGGATTTGTTTTATGAATAAAACCCTAACCTTTGCACACTATATGAATAGTAATGATAATAAAAATAAGCAAAATAGTAGCTGCAGCATCACGAGTAGTATGAAAAGCAGAACATATTACAACATATTGGTGGATGCAAGAAGCTTTCTTTATGTCAATATTTGCAATCTAACCCTTCCGTTTTTGGTTAACTGAACTAGTCAGCACCAAAAATGAGCCTTACTCATGCGTCAAAGATAGATCACACTTCATACCTGTAATAGCATCTTCTGCATTGGCTGACAGGATGATATGCCCAGCCATCGAAGGCTAAGCGTGCCTCTCGTTAGCTATCAGAAAAGTAGGCGATACGATTCAGCACAACATGCCTCAGTCTTCTGGCACAGAACTCCTGCTAACCCATCAGACTCTGTTGAACCTTTTAGGATATACAAGCAGACAAAAGTCTTTGCTAACCCTTTGCTCTCTAATTTAAAATAATACTAATCAAGAAATGAGATTAGCAACTTTCAAAGGTCTCTTGTTCATAACCCAAAACCATTATTCATGCCAGATAACTCAATTCAAATGAAATACCGTGGGTATAACCAATCAGGCTGGATTAACACATTGCAATAGAAAGCACCATTAATAGATGTGCTTTTTATATTTGACACTTGTACCTAAATAATCAGTATATGTAGCACAGAAAAGAGAGTAAATATAAAGGACAAAAACAAAAAATATAACAATTCTTTTATAAAATAGACGTACTACATACAGATTGCACCTCTTAATTTTTATGCGATGACGTACCGGGAGGAGGCAAAAAAGAACTAACATAAAGAAATAAAAAACAAAGCTTTAAAAAAAATCCACTAGATAGTTTTTTGCCTTAAAGAAACCAGTGCATTCAAAGCCATCCCTAGTGAAAGCGCTAATGCCATAGGTGCAAATTTGACAAATTAAATGGCAACACAAAGCAAAATCTATGTAACAGAGGACACATACGCATATACTGACATTTATTTTCAATAGTATCAGAAATGAATTCTGTTGTAAATGCTGCATCATAAACACAGGAATCATCAGGTGTCTATAGTTACAGCTTGCACAAAGTCTTAATTTCAGGCAGTGAAAACTCAAGTTATCATTCCCTTTAAGACAAGTGTGCAAAGATTCTTTAATTTCTTGTCCATAATGGCTGTCAAAAGATTGTAAACAATCCCAGAGAATCAAATAAGCCGAAGTGAATTCTCACTGTCACAAAGTGCTGCTCAGGCTTATAACTTGAAGTCCCTTATCTTTGGCTTGTGAGTTTGTGTGTGTGTTGCATTGGAGCTGCATCAGTGAGTAAATGAATGACATGGTGCCCTTTGAAAATGTAGAGATATGTAAAATACACCTTTTTCTAATCTTTACTCTGCTAGTTATGATTTAAATGAGGATTAAAAGCACACACTCATTCAGGAAGACCTATATTTTTCTCTTGCCTTATGAAGCCCACCTCCCTAGGGCTCCCCACCAATCCAAAGCTCAACCTCTTAGCTAAATCAATGCAGGGCGGTGCATTTCCCACTTTGTGGGTAAAAGATAGAGCTCTTATAAGCACTCTAATATTGAATGACTAGCGCAGTCTGTTGTTTTTGGTAGTAACCTTGCTAACGGAGGATTGTAACTCCATCATTGAAGACCTGGTGCTGGAAAACCTTGAAATTAGCCGGTGTGATTGACATGACAGACGGGGTGGCCATAACATATCACAAGTCTTTGAAAAAGAGCTAAAATCTTCACAACTATTTTGCTTTGTATTGAAGCAAATCATAACACACATTTGTGATGCATTCTATCCTAACTCCAACCTCAAGCCCATGATGATTGTTTTGCTTGGTTTGAATAACTTTCTATTTTCTCTCAGAAACTCTTTTTGAGTCTCTCTTCAAGTTCTTAGAGACTTTGCCATCTGTGCTAATCCCATAGGGTCCAATTTCCTGAACGTTCTCTCTTCCCCTTGCTTACACAAATTTTTGACTCTCCAACGCATATAATAGGGCATAACTTAATTACCACTTCAGTACTCCTGACCAAGCTAAATTCTTCCAAAGACATGACCTTCTGTGGCCTGACCATCTACTGGTAACTTGGAATATAGTTAACCTCAACTGAAAAGCAGCCTTTCAAAAAAGTTGTTATAATCAACCGTAATTAAAAACTGATTACACCATCAGGTTTCACTACTAATTTCTCAGAAATCCTGAAAAACTGAATCAGACTTAAAACTTAAACAAAATGAATATAAACAGAATTGTACAATAGTTTGATGAGCTTTTGACAGTAGCTTTAGACCTGCTAGCCCTGGCAGAATCTTAACAAAGTAAAAAAAAAATACCTTACCTGTACATGGTTCGCTGATGCTATTAGGAAGAAAAAGCTACACTTCAAACACATAGAATGACTGTGCTGCAAAACCTATCCACATTAAACAAATGCAGAATTATTATAATCACCATAAATACATACTACACTCTAAAAAGTCCAAAGAACTATTTTAAATTGTGGATACACTTTATAGTCCAGCTGTCTCAAGTGACCACTTCATGCCTGCTCAACAGATAATAGATACACTCTTAGATTATTTATGTGACTAAATAAGCAACGTTAGGAAAAATGTAGGACCTGAAAGTCTACCCATTCAGAACAGTGAAGATGCTAATAATTATTTTCCCTGAGAAAGACTTTGAGAGGTTCATTATAATTTGTAATCCCTCAGGGTCTACCCTTGACATCTGTCCCATGTCCTGTTTCTAAGTTTTCCACCAATCTATTACTCCCATTATTGTGCAAGTCAGTAATATGTCACTTAACAGCATTAAAATCCCTTACATTTCCAAAAAGGACATTGAATACCTGTTTAAGAAAACACAGTTTTTAGCTGATAAGCCAACCAATTTCATAACTATATTCTGCTCCCATAAATAGCCAGACTTTTAGAAAACTCTGTCATTACCCAGCTTCAATCCTTACTATAGGACCACAATTTGCTGCCCTCCAGTCAGGCAGGATTTATACTAGTTTTTGGAACAGTGTAGGAAAGTGGAGTATTATGTAGTGATGCTGGTTAAGCTTCACTATGTAATACTCCCAATACACAAAAAATGGTCTGGTCCTTGGATTAACAATAATGAATCCTTAGCTTATTCCTGATAGAAAGGCAAAGCGCAGTCAGACTTTACTAGAGGAACACGTGTTAAGCATTTCAAAGTACCAACATGGACGATAAGTAATTGACATACTCGCTAGATCTCTGACACCAATATATGAAAATAAAGCAGCTTTTTATTTTAGTTTAGACATGAAAACAAAGTAAATCACATATGTATAACAGGAGTAATGGATCTTCAAGTGAAAAAACAATTCAACACAGTTCAAGCTGTCAAACTTTTATTACTGTGGTAAATGGGGAAAATCACTAGAGACATTCGGCCACTTGCAGGGTGAGTTTAGTGGAACCCACTTGCGGTTAATGTAATGCAGGCCCCAGGACCAAGCTACGACAGTCAGTCAAATTTTACCTGGCTTGTGGGGCCCTGGTGCAATGGTCTCCTGACTGTTCTTGGTGCTGAAAGCGGGAGCTGCTTGTGCTGAATAATGATACTTGTGACACTCAGTCTCTAGGAGGTTGAGTTTGTGGGAGCCCACAGAGGGTTACGCTTGTATGGGCCCCATGGCCAGGATTGACCAGGCAGAACAACTCCACCTTGCTTTAGTGCAGAGGTGTGCTTGGCTACCATTGGTGCTGAACAGAAGCTGCTGCGGCTGGCCTTACCAGTTTGATGGTGCAGGCGATGAAGCAGATAAAAAAAAACTCAACAATGGAGCCACTGGTTATGTCAGCTGTAGGTGTTGCATTGTGCCCTCGGGTTGCAGTGCTGAGTAAACGCAGTGATAACTGGACTAGCCAACAACAAGCCTTGACAGTGGTAGGATGAAAGAGAAGCTATCTTCCCTTCTGGAGAGCATTTGGAAAACTGAGGTCAGCTGATATTTGGTGTACAGCTGGACTACATTTCCCACAATGCATTTGACCACCTGCTTTTTAACAATCCTTCAAAGGGCCTAATGGCCAGTGCTTCTCCAGTTCCAGTAGGTGCTTTTTACCTGTGGTGTACAGGGGATTAGTGCCACTAGTCCAGGGGAGTCTGGTCTTGCCTTTTGCTCACAAAGAGTTTCCACTTGCTGGGAGAATAGAACTTTGTTCCAGTATGAGTCACAGTCGAGCAGTTCAAGAATGTTTGCTGCACGTTCAAGGTATCAAACCTTTGGTATGTGCAGGCTTCTGTTGTCAATGAAGCCATTCAATCCTGAAAGAACTCTTTAACCAACCTTTGACAAGTGGAAGGTGCATTCCTAAACCAAATAAGGCATCCCTTTGAATTGAAAGTGTGCTTCAGGGGTAGAAAATTCAGACCTCTCCTTTGATCCCTGACTGAGTCCAATCTGCCAGCACCATGATATTAAATCAGAGGTTCTGAGAAAATAAGCTGCTTCCAGATTATAAATAAACACATCTGCCCTTGGTATGGGGAATGCATTGATTTTAGGGATGGCATTAAAACTCCTGTAATCCACACAAAACCTCATCTCTGGCTTTCCAACCTTTGAGTGAGGCTTGGGACCAGTACTACTGGGCTAGCCCAAAGACTGTCAGAGACTGTCAGAGGGTTCAATCACCCCTAGCTGTAGCATCTTGCTTACATCTTGCTTACTTCAGCTTTGATGCATGCTTTGACATGATCGTACAGTCAATATATTTTTTTCTTGACAGGGATGCTGTCATCCGTGTCTGCATCATGGAAACACCAGGTTGTCTGACCAGGGGTCATTGAGAAGACTTCTGCAACTGTCTGAGGCTTAGCTGCAGTCAGCATTCATGCATTGAGGGTGTCCGATAAAACAGCACCTTCTCCTGAACCATCTTGTGAATTTGTTGATAGCAGGTCAGGGAGGGGTTCTCTTTCTTCCGCCTGCCCTCCAGGGGTTTCTAGGGGGTGCCTAAGTCTTCCAAGTAGGTGACTTCCCCTTTCTTCTCTAAAACAGGGTAGGGCTCAGCCCACTTGTCATGGAGAGCCCTGGGAGCCCAAGGCTCCAACACATACACCAACTGACCTGGTTGGTGCTCAATCAGTGCTGACTTGTGGTCATGCCAAAGCTTGAGAAGCTCTTGGAAAGCCTCTAGATTCTTGTTTGCTTTTTTCATATACTCAGCCATGCGTGAACACATGCCCAGTACATATTCCACTATGTCCTGCTTGGGTTGTTTGAGAGGTTTCTCCCAACCTTCCTTTATCAAACGCAGAGGACCCCTTATAGGATGGGCAAACAAAATTGCGCAGGGGCTACCTCTCTGTAGGCAAACATGAGGCATGGTAACAGGACATCCCATTTCCTTCTCAGTTTTTCAGGGAGGCCCATGATCATGCCCTTCCTTGTTTTGTTGAACCTTTCAACTGAACCATTTGTCTGGGGAATAATAGGAGGTGGGGGATTTGTAGCTTACACCACATTCATTCCAAATAGCTTTGACATATGCAGACAGGAAATTTGTCTGTCAAAGACCACCTCTTTAGGAAACCCTACCATGGTGAAGATTCCAAAGAGGGCTTTTGCCCCTACAGGGGCAGTCCTGAGGGGCATTGCCTCTGGGTACCTAGTGGCATGATCCACTATGACTAGAATAAATATGTTCCCAGATGCAGTTGGATGGTCAAGGGGACCAACAATGGCAATCCCTACCCTCTCAAAAGGTGACCCAAGTGAAATTAAAGGAGGCTCTGGTTGTTAGCCTCTCTTTCCACTGCTTGACAGGTTGTGTTGGAGCAACAAAACTCCTTCGCCTTATCAGACACCTGGGGCCAATAAAAATGGGCAACCAACCTCTCCCAGGTTTTGGTTTGTCCCAGATGACCACCAAAGGGGATGTCATGGGCTAAGGGCAGAATTAGCTCTCTCTGCACTTTTGGGGGACCACCACTCTCTTGGTTGCCCCTGGTTTTGGGTCCCTGGCCATAGTGTACAGCAGTCCATCTTCCCAATAGACCTATGAGTTCTACTGTCATCACCCTCTTTTTTTGCTGGTTTTAGGACTCTGCGCTCTTTACCACTACTAACCAGTGTTAAGTGCATATGCTCCCTTCCTTAAAACATGATGACATTGGCTCATACCCATTTGTCTTATTTAATTTACATATAAGTCCCTAGTAAAGTGTACTACATGTGCCCAGGGCCAGTAGATTAAATGCTACTAGTTGGACTGCAGCACTGATTGTGCTACCCACTTAAGTACCCCCTTAACCATGCCTCAGGCCTGCCATTGCAAAGCCTGGGTGTGCAGTTTCACTGCCAATTCGACTTGACATTTAAAAGTACTTGCCAAACATTAAACACCCTTTTTTCTACATATAAGTCACCCTTAAGGTAGGCTCTAGGTAACCAATAGGGTAGGGTGCTAACTAGATAAAAGGCAGGACATATAGCTGTGTAACGTATATATGTTCTGGTAGTTTAAAATTCCTAAATTCGTTTTTCACTGCTGTGAGGCCTGCACCTTTCACAGGCTAACATTAGGGCTACCCTCATATACTGTTTGAGTGGTAGATTCTGATTGAAAGGAGTAACAGGGTCATAGTTAGTATGGCCAGAATGGTAATACAAAATCCTGCTGACTGGTGAAGTTGGATTTAATATTACTATTTTAGAAATGCCAGTTTTAGAAAGTGAGCATTTCTCTGCACTTAAATCCTTCTGTGCCTTACAATCCACGTCTGGCTGGGTTAGTTGACAGCTCCCTTGTGCATTTCACTCAGACAACCCCAAACACATGATGCTCAGTCACACCTGAACATATCTGCATACTGAATGGGTCTTCCTGGGCTGGGAGGGTGGAGGGCCTGACACTTAAATGTCAAAGGACAGTGGCCTGCCCTCACAAACAGAGAGGATGGAACTGAAAGAGGACCTTATGCACTTCTAAGCCACTCTTTGAAGTCTCCCCCACTTCAAAGGCACATTTGGATATTTAAACTGGGTCTTTGACCCTACCAACTCAGACACTTCTTGTCAAGATACCTACTGGGAAAGGAACTCTGAACCTGCAACCTGCTAAGAGAAGCTGCCTGGCTGCCCAAAGGACTCACCTGACTGCTTTGCTGTGAAGGACTGCTGCCTAGCTGTTGCCCTCCTGCCTTGCTGCCCTCTGGCTCTGCTGAGAAGTACACTCCAAGGGCTTGAATTGAGCTTGCCTTCTGTTCCCTGAGGTCTCAGGACCAAAAATACTTCATTTCTAAAAGAAGGATTCCTTGTGCGATGAAAATCGTCGCACAACCTGCAGCGCAGAGAAAAATTCAGTGAACCGGAACGACGCAGCCCGACTTCGTAATGGGAAGATTGATGCAGCGCCAGCGTAGCGACCGGAAATGTGAAGCACAGCCCACTGGATCGAAACACAGCCGAGCCGGAATGACGCAGCCCAACTTCCTGCCGTGCGGTGAAAATTTCAATGCAACGCCCACCGGATCGATGCAGCCCCTGTGACTTTGTCCTGTCAGTGCCGGAAATCCATGCATCGTCCCTGGGGCATCCGAAACCCACTCAACCCGAAGAGGATCAATGACCGAGCACCGGAAATCGACGGAAAGCCATATCTGTGTGAAAACTAAACGACACATCGCCGTGTGCAGCCTGAGAAATCGATGCACACCCCCTTGTTTTCCACGCATCTCCTCCTCTGCGGTTCTTTGCAAAGATTTTGAACGCATACCAGGTACTTTGTGCTTGAAAGAGACATTTATTGCTTTTTAATGACTAAGACACTTTATATCACTTTTACAGTGTTATCTCAACATATACTTATGGCATTTTAATCGTTTTGACCTGCATCTTATCAGATAAATATTATATTTTTCTAAACACTGTGTGGTGTATTTTTGTGGTTCTTTACTGTGTTATTGCATGATTTATAGCACCTATACTTTACACATTGCCTTCTAAGTTAAGCCTGATTGCTCAGTGCCAAGCTACCAGAGGGTGGGCACAGGATAATTTGGATTGTGTGTGACTTACCCTGACTAGAGTGAGGGTCCTTGCTTGGACAGGGGGTAACCTGACTGCCAACCAAAGACCCCATTTCTAACACCCATAAAAAAAGTTAAACCCAAGAACTTTTTCAACTCTTCCAGATTTGTGGGAATCCACCTGCTAGCTCTAGAGTGTGGCCTAAGTCTGGCAGCGTTGTCCCTCAAATACTGCTCTGCATACAAATTAGTCAGCTCAACAATCCTTGCTGCCCTCTGGCTCTGCTGAGAAGTACTCTCCAAGGGCTCGAATTGAGCTTGCCTCCTGTTTCCTGAAGTCTCGGGCCAAAAAGACTTCATCTCTGCAAAGAACTCCTTGTGCAGTGAAAATCGACGCACAGCCTGCAGAATCGATGCACTGTCTGCCCTGCGGTGAGAAAATCACTGCATCGTGAATCGAACGACACAGCCCGACTTCCTGCGAGAGGAAGCAACGCAGCACCTGCAGTGCGACAGAAATTTCACCGCATCGCCCACCGGAGCTCCTGTGACTTCGTCCTGCACGCCCGGGATTTCTCAGCATCGTCCCCAAGGCATCCAAATACCCTGCAACCCAAAAAGGATCCAAGCCTGTGCATAGGAAATTGATGCAAAGCCCTTGCTGCGTGAAAAAGCATCAACACATCGTCTATGTGCAATTGGAGAAACCGACACACACCTCCCCGTTTTCCATGCATCTCCTCCTCTGTGGTCCCATGCGGATAATTTAGAGGCAAACCAGGTACTTTGCGCTTGCAAGAGACCATTGTTGTTTTTAAGAAATAAAGACTCTATCATTACAAAAGTGATATTTCAAAATGTATTTATCAAATCTTGATTGTTTTGACCTTAATCTACTCAGATAAATATTCAACATTTTTATAAACCTGTGTGGTGTGTTTTTGTGGTGTTTGCATTGTATTGTTGCATGATATATTGCACAAATACTTTACACATTGCCTTCTAGGTTAAGCCTGACTGCACAGTGCCAAGCTACCAGAGGGTGGGCACAGGATAATTTGGATTGTGTGTGACTTACCCTGACTAGAGGGAGAGCCCTTACTTGGACAGGGGGTAACATGACTGCAACCAAGGATCCAATTTCTAACACACTCTTATTGGGTCTTCCTGAACACCCTGGTATCCTCCCTAGCTCTCTGGGAAAGACAGTTTAGAATCTACTAGAATCTTCTAGAATCTACTAGATGCTGTCACAATTTCCCTGTTGTACAGGGTGCCCCTAAGCTTGATTCTGTACTCCTCTGTGGTGGGTCCAAATCCTTCTGTCAAGGTTTCATTCATATACAGATAGGACTCAGCTACTTTCTCATTAAGGGTCAGAAGTCTATCTCTGCCCTTCACTGAGAATAACTCCCAAAGTAGAGAGCCCCAATGTTGGCAACCTATCCTCATTTTGCAGGCCATCACCATCATTAAAATTGGAGAGAATCCCGTTGGGGATCTTACTGTCAAAATATTCATCCTTTTCTGTATTTGTATTGCTGCCACCATCATCTTTGGACTTGAACGCCATCTTGATCCCTCTTTCTTCAAGGGCTAATCTCCTTCCCTCGAGTTCCAGCTTTCTCTCCTCTAGTCAGAGTAGGTCAAACCCTTCTTCAAGGTTTGCTACCAACTTACCAATGGGGGTCTGCAGGAGTGACTCCTGTCACTTCGTACTGGTGAAGGGGGTCTGGAAAAGGGTGGAGAGTTTGGGTCTTAACCAGATTCCCCATCCTCATCAATTTGGTCTGGGGCATTTTCCTCACCTTCTCCAAGGTCGTCTTCTGAGGAATGGCTCTCTATAGTCTCTTTTTCTCATAGGAGCTGAGGACATTTTGAAGTTCCTCTTTTTTAGCTGTAGCTCTATAGTTAATACCCCTCGCTTTGCACAAGATCAATGATCCTCAGGGTTGGTAGACTGATAAGTCAAGATTGTTACCAGCCTCCATGGTGCACTAACTTTTACTTGAAATTTGGGACCTTTTTAAAATGTTAAAATACTTTTGCTCGACTTTCTAAAATTTTTTTAAACTTCTGGAAATACTGTTGGAATGGTCATGTATACAGAGTGCCCTAACAATTACATTAAAAACTTTTTTTTAAATCGCAAAATTACTTTGAGTCTCATGACAACTTCTCATGTAAAAAATACAAATGATGCAGTGGTACTGCGATACACACATTCATGATCCCACCGCTATAACACCAATGTGGGAAAGTGGAGTGTTATGTAGTGACACTTGTTAGGCTTCTCTATGTATTATTCTCCCAATACCCCACAGATGGTCCTTGAGTTCACAGTAATAATCATTAACTCAGATCTGCTAGTGTGGCAAACAGCAGCCAGGCTTTACTAGAATTTTTAACCATTTCAGAGCTCAGAGTACCAACATGGACAATAAGTAATTGACAGGGCTCAAAAGAATTCCAACACCAATTTGTAAAAATAAAGCTGAATTTATATTAATTTGGACACCAAAACAAAGTAAATCAGATAAGTATAACAGGAGTTATGAATTTCGAAGTGAAAAATAAATTAATACAGTTCCAGCTGTCAAACCTTTACCAATGCGGTCAAAAGGGAAAATCACTAGTGACTTTTGGCCACTTGTGGGATGAGTTCAGAGGAACCCACTTGAAGTTAAGATGATGCGGGTCCCAGGACCAAGCTGTGACAGTCAGAACAATTTACCCTGGCTCATGGGGCCCGGGTGCAGTGGTGTTTTGGCTGTCCTTGGTGCTGAAGGCGGCAGCCACAGGTGCTGAAAAAGGGTACTTGTGACAATCAGTCACTTGCAGGTCGAGTTTGTGGGAGCCTACTAGGAGTTACACTTATGTGGGCCCCTGGACCAGGAGTCACCAGCTCAGGAGTCTCGAGTGCAGAAGTATTCTTGGTGCTGAACAGGAGCTGCGGTTGCTGGCTTTACCACTGTGACAGTGCAGGTGAGGAAGCAGCTTCATAAACTCAACAACAGGGCCACTGGTGGCATGAGATGCAGGAGTTGCGGTGTGCTCTCAGTTTGTAACGCTGAGTAAAGGTGGTGATGATAGGACTGGCCACAAACAAGCATTGGCAGTAGTATGGTGGAGGTGAAGCTATCTCCCCTCTCAGATGTCCTGGGAAAAATGGTAGCTGGATGTAACTTGGCAGAGAGCTGGACCTCACATCCTACAAGGCACTAGACCACCTGCTTTTGGGCAATCCCTCAGGGAGCCCCATGACCATCGCTTCTTCAGTTCTGTTAGGTGCTTTTTTATCTGCGGTGTGCAGGGGCCTAGTGCCACTAGTCCAAGGGAGTCTGGTCTTGCCTTTTGTTCATAAAGAGTTTCCTCTTGCTAGGGGGGATCAAACTTTGGTCCAGGATGAGTCACAGTCAAGCAGTGCCAGAAAGGTTGTTATAGGTTAAATGTATCACACCTTTGATTTGTGCAGGCTTCTGTTGTCATCAATGCAGGTCTCCTTCTGTCTTTTCTTCACATATTGTTGCAGGTCTTAGGTTCTGAGACCACTGGTGCCCCTTACATCATAGATTTAAGGGTGTTAGTGGTGTGAGTGCAAATAGCCAATAGGCTACTAGTACCAGTGGCTAATCCACCCCGAGGTAACCACATCCAAAGAGTTGCAGCACCTTTTCTACCTAGAACCCTCATTTTTGCCACTTTTCATGATCGCAGCAGTCTTCCTTGGCTGTACAGACCAGGTGACCCTAGAGGTGTGGCTGGCCTTCTGGAGGTGTAACCCTCCTGACTAACTTTCTCACCTGCGAAGTGCAGATGTGCATGGGAAGACAGAGATGGCTTTGTCCTCCACTGGGGGACAGCCTGCTTGCATATCAAAGGTGGTGTGCCCTTTGAAGCTCACTGCCTTGATGTGCTACTGTTAAAAATGGGATCTCTAGTTGGTAGAGGTATTCACCTTTGTCCAAACAGGGACCACAATCCTAGTCAGGGCAAGTCGCACACAATCCAAATTATCCTCTTCCCACCCTCTAGTAGCTTGGCACTGAGCAGCCAGGCTTAACTTAGAAGGCAATGTGTAAAGTATTTGTGCAGTAACTCTACAGTAACACAGTGAAAACACCATACAAATACACCATTCAATTTTGGAAAAATATAGGATATTTATCTGGTTAAATTAAGGTCAAAACGATAAAGATTCAATAAGCACAAGTTGAAATTTCACTTTTGCATGTTTAAAAAGTCTTAAATCTTAGAAGTCAACAGTTGTCTCTTGTTTGCACAAAGTACCTGGTTTGCGTCAAAAATAACACGCATGGAGCCCAGTGAGGAGGTGATTCATGGAAAAATAGGGTGTGTCTCGGATTTTCCGATGCAGCACTGACGTTGCATTGTTTCTTTCCACGCTGCAAGGGGCTTTGTGTCAATTTCTGACGTGCAGTCTTGATTCCTCACTGTGATGCAGGGATCCTTTTAAAGCCCAGGGATGATGCGGGGAAATCCAGGGCGTGTGGGATGAAATCAGAGGTGTTAGGTGGATCTGGTATGGTGATGCATCAAATTTTCTGTCTCACAGCAGGCACTGCATCGATTCTTCTCTCGGGAAGCCGGGCTACATCGTTCTGGTTAAGCTGCGTGTCGATCCAGTAGGGCTATGCATAAGATTTCCGGTCTCAAGGCAGGCGCTGCATCGAATCTTCACTCTGGAAGTTGGGCTGCATCCTTCCGGTTCAGCTGTGCGGCGATTTCTCATAGTTTCCGGCAGGCTGTGTGTCAATTTTCAGTGCACAAGGAGTTTCCTGAAGAGATTAAGCTTTTTGGCCCTGATTTGGTGGGGTCAATGACCCAGTTTATATACCCAAAAATGCCTTTGAAGTGGGGGAGACTTCAAAGAGGGGTTTTGAAGTGCCCAAGGTCCCCTTTCACTACAGGTCTGTCTGCCAGGGTTCCAGTAGAGGGTTAGGCAGACCATTGTGTGAAGGCAGGACACTAGTGTTTGAACTGTAAGTGTCAGGCCCTCCACCCTCCAAGGTCAAGAAGAACAATTCAGTATGTAGAGGAGTACAGGTGTGACTGAGTATCCTGTGTTTGTGGTTGTCTGGGTGAAATGCACAAGGAAGCTGTCAACCAGCCCAGTCCAGACTTTGATTGGAGACAGGCTGTAAGGCACATATAGATTTTAAGTGCAGAGAAATGCTCACTTTCTAAAAGTGGCATTTCTAAAATAGTAATGTCAAATCCAACCTCACCAATAAGTAGGCTTTTCTTTTACCATTCTGGCCATACTAAACATGACCTGGTTACCCATTTCTGATCAGAATCTACCACTCGAACAGTATATGAGGGTAGCTCTAATGCTATCCTATGAAAGGAGTAGGCCTCACAGTAGTGGAAAACACATTTAGGAGTTTTCCACTAACAGGACATATAAAACACACATGTACATGTCCTGCCTTTTACCTACATAGCACCCTGCCCTGTGGGTTGCCTAGGACCTACCTTAGCAGTGACTTATATGTAGAAAAAAGGGAGTTTAAGGCTTGGCAAATACTTTTAAATTCCAAGTCGAAGTGGCAGTGAAACCGCACACACATGCCTTGCAATGGCAGACCTGAGACATGGTTAAGAGGCTACTTATGTGGGTGTCACAACCAGTGCTGCAGGCCCACTAGTAGCATTTAATTTACAGGCCCTGGGCACACGTAGTGCACTTCACTAGGGACTTACAAGTAAATGAAATATACCAATTGGGTATGAGCCAATGTTACCATGTGTAAGGGAGAGAGCCTTTGCACTTTAGCACTGGTTAGTAGTGGTAAAGTGCGCAGAGTCTTAAAACCACAAAAACAGTGTCAGAAAAGTGGAGGAAGGTAGGAAAAAAAGTTGGGGGATGACCACCCTAAGGCTGTCAGGTCTAACAGGCACTTAACTAGTTTGCCTCAGAGACCGAGGTTTGACCTCCTTCCCATCCAGGCCTTTGTCCTGGCTCCTGGGAGTGTTCACACTTCTGCCCAGGGGTTCAAAATCTTTTCTTGGCTGAAGCAGCTGCGAGCTGGCAGCCAGAGCACAGGAAAACTGGGGCAACTAGGGAAGCAACCTCTAAGGTCAACACTTGGGTGCATGCCACATAGCCCCCACCACAAGATTCTTGTCAGGGGTGAGAAGGCACTTCGTTTGATACCAAACGTGACCTATTTTGGTCGTGAAAGACATCTCAGTCTGCCACTGAAAACTGAAAGAGCAGTGTGCCACACTTACTAACTCGAATTTGCCATTATCCCTAATGGCAAAGGGACCATTTCTCTCAAGGGAATATATCAGACTCCCCTAAGGCAACCCTACCAAGTCCTATTGGAGGGAGCAATATTCTCTTAAGTCAGACTTGTGTTTTAATATGTCTTTCCACAACACTTCCAAAAGTGTTGTTTTGCTGCGTAAGCTTAGGATCCCCATTGGCTAAAACGGGGTTAAACGGTTTACACCTAAAGACGTCTTACTTTTCAATGGTACCACCTAACGAGGTCAAGTAAGGTATCAAAATAATAGGAAAATTAAGCCTGATCTGATGGTCAGATCGGATTTAATGCCCCTATTAATTTTAAGCCACGTCTCGAAAGTTGCTGCCCTGCACTCCAGCTTGTTCAGTGGCCCCACAGAGGCCATTCACACTTTGACAGGATTCTGACCGCCTGGGGAGATAAGTGAACAACTCCCAGGTCAGTGAATAATAGCATTAGCCCCGAAATGAGGTGTGACCTCCTCCCCCAGGAAGGCGGCAAAGGGTGTTGACCCAGAAGGCGAGCTTCAAAGGTGAAACAACCTTTGAAGGGCCACTGACCACAACACGCCTAAGTAGGATGCTTTTTGTTCCTGCCGACATCTAGGAGACAGGGCCAAGCAGAGGAAACCAGTGTTAGAACTGGTGTTCCACTTGGCATGTAGCCCACTGGTAGCCACACCAGAGGGTGGGCTACCTTTCTCTTCCCATCCAGGGAAGGGGTAAGAATGGGTCACTCTGGGATAACCATGTGCCACACATCACAGGAACTTTGTTACTAGGTAGGTGGGGACCCAGTAGCCCACAGGCTAGTGACCAGGTGGTACTCTTGGGATATGCTTCTGTGATAAAATGGGTACCCCTGCCACCCTTACGCTCAATTCACCTTTGCAGAAGAAGGATGATAGAAGAAGGCTTGTTCTACTGGCCTTGGACTGCGCAAAGAGAGGCTGAACCGCCAAGAAGATGGAACCTGCTGCACTTTTAGGCTAGTGAGCTGGGACCCTGCCTTTGTCTCCTGACCATGGAAAAACTTGATTTCTCCACTTTACCAACTCCAGTGACTCCAAGAATCAGGTGGCTGGTTCCCACTACAGGAACACAAGAGCGGAAAGAGCCCAACTCAACAAAGTGGTAGTCCTCGTGAAAGTTTTCCTGCTAACAGTCGCCGGGTGCACCAACAAAGGAATCAGAGACTGGCAAAGTCTGCACCGGAGTCTGCAGGTCCCAGGAGAGCTGTCAGTAACCAGATTCACTGGACTACAAGGGCACAGGTCCCCACCAAAGTTTTTGCCTCCAACCACGTGTATCGTTGTGTGTGGCACAGCTGCAGCTGTGCAACCACTGCAAATCAGAGATTTTCAATGGACCTCGGTCCATGTGACCAGGTTTGCACCAGATCACACATGGACTGAGAAACCACCACTAAGACACCCCCAGTGACTGCACCACAACACAGGCATCTTTGTGAGCATCTTAGCCTGTATCCTCAGCATCAGGACCACTCCATTGCTTCCTGTGGCGGTCAGATGTTAAAGTTGAAAACTTGCTTAAAAATCCATCTGGCTGCCAGGTAACTGTGCAAAGTATTCTTCTGGTCCTGTAGACTTCGACCCTGTGGATTTGGGCACCCAGTCGGGCCGGAATACTCCGAATAACTTTTTTAAACTTTCTAAAAGCTGTCAAACTTTACATTTACCATTGCTTGTTTGTGGTTGTATTTTAAAGTAGTTAAACATTTTAAAATCTATAACTCTGGAACCCTCTGGACAATTTTGATGATCAAGGACTCTAAAAATTCATAAAAATAATCTTTATTTTTGACAATTGGTGTTGTGTCTTTTTATTGGTATGTCAGTTTCTTGTTCTGCTGTATTATGCTGCTAAATGCTGTACAGTAAGTTCATTTACTGAGTCTTACTGCTTGCAACCCCAGCTACTCAGAGTTGAGCTTGAGGTTAAGTAAACAAGACTGATCTTTCCTTAAAGGGGTTTCTGTGAGTGTATTCCACAATATGGCTAGCTAGCCCCAACATATAGTACATCCAGATCCTCACATTTGTGTTAACTCATTTCTTTTCAAGATTGCTCTTGTCATCTTGGACTCTACCCAAAATTGGTCTTAGGTGTGAGTTGAAAGCCTTAGTTCTTTTTAATAGTAATAAATCACTGCAGAGAAAACAAAAATTGTGGTGTGTAGAAGATATAATATCTATAGTTGCTGAAGGTGGCTCTGGAAAAAAGAACTATGGGGATCATTATGAGTTTGGCGGGCGACAAACTCATTGCCGACACTTTACCGCCAGTGCGGTGAAGCCCCCGCCGGCCCTATTATGATGTTCCTGCTGGGCCGGTGGGCAGGAATAATGTTTCCACCCGCCAGCCCAGCGAGAAACAAGGCCTTTACAGTGACGCCAGCTCCTAATGGAGCAGGCACCATTGTGGTGGGTGCAGCAGCTCCCTTCGTGCATTTCACTGCCCGTAATTCAGGCAGTGAAATGCACAATGGGGCTGTGCATGCAGGCCCCTGCACTGCCCATACCAAAAGCATGGGCAGTGCAGGGGCCCCCAAGAGGGCCTTGAGTCAACCATTCTGCCAGCCTTTCCCTGGCGGTGTAAACTGCCCAGAAAAGATTGGCGGAATGGGACTCATAATCCGCAGCACTGCTTGCAGCTCTGCCCTGTTGGATTTGAGACGCCGAGACCGCCAGGCTGCCTGGTGGCGTCAGTGTTTCTACCATGGCGTCTCTGCCACCGTCATAATATGGTGGGCAGACTGCCACTACCGTGGTGGTCCACCTGCCACCATGAGTCTAGCGGTCCATGGACCGCCAGACTCAAAATGAGGCCCTATATGCCTTACGCCATCAAAAGTTCCTAACAGTGATGTTCATTAGGACGTTTATTTAGAAGAGGCAGTGCTAGGACGAGAAGTTCTTGAAAGTTTAAGTGTCAATGAATGATGTTTTGTGATTAATGCCTAGTATGGAGGTTTCTTTTTTCATCATTTAATAAATGTCTCCAAAGGAAAGGTTGCCTCTTAATGATGCAGAGCTACTTATCGCTCACAACCACTGAAGTACATTCCGCCTACTGTAAGGATGTTGTATGAAGATTGGTTGAATTGGAGCTTTCCTCTTAGAACATCTTAGCCGCAGCACAATTCCTTAAGTTGCTTTGTCTCGGACTAATGACAATAGGAATAAGATCTCATCCTGGAGACTCTAGGGGTGGAGATGTGTAAGTTTTTGGGATAATTCTGAGTCTATTGACTGATTGAACTAACCAGTAAGGTGGTCAGCATATCTGATTATGGATTTAAAAAACTTTTGAAGTCAGATCCAGTAGAAATAAGTATCATGGAGTTTAACGGTTACAAAGGAAAAACATCCTCATTGTTTACTCAAGTGATCTTCTGTCAAGTTTCTATGTATACTTTTTTGTAAACTTCCCAACACCACTATTGAATTCTGTGGTTTAATCGGGGCATTTATTTTAAATGGAGCATTCTAGACTATAAACAGGCAATTTGTTAAATGCCAGCAAATACATGTTGTAGGAAATGAAGTTAGTGGTTGAGGGGGTTGAAATCCTACCACAGTTCTCTCCAGGGTGAAACACAAGCAAACCCCTCTGCTCTGGCCCAGAGCAGCCGGGCTTTACTTAGAGGCAATGTGTAAAGTATTTAGGCAGCACTTAAACAGTAATAAGCTGAAAACACCACACTGGAAAAATCCCACAATTAAGTAAAATTGAGTAAAATGTATTAAATTATTTGACAGCAAAATAAAAAAAATAGAATTAGTAGAACTGGGGATTTGCAATTTTAAAGGTTTTGTAGAAATCAAGCACTAAGAGGCAAAATGTGCCAACTGCATTATCTGGAAAGTACCTTTTAGCCTTAGCATTGAAATGTGAAGTCCTTGTGACGAGCTGCTCAGCAGGCATCGATGGACCATCAATAAGGAGCTGCGATGCATCTTCCAGAATGAAGATGCATTCCGCAGTGGTGGAGTCAATGACTGTCAACGAGGCTTGCAGTGCAAGGTTCTCTGTCATTGAGGAAACTGGTGGGGCTTGCAGAGACTTATGTTGCCATGCGCTGGTGCAGTGGACGAGATGTATCGTACTGGGCTGCATTGGCACTAGGCCGCATTGGTGTTGAAGAAGCTGCCAGATTTGCACTGAGATGCATCAGCAATGAGGTCAAGCTGTGTAGCGCTGGGCTGGAGTCAATGGCGGGCTGTATCCACCTGCACCAAGGTGTGAGGAGTTGTGTCAATGGAAAAGACACCTGTTATGTCCCTGTAGCTTTGAACACTGTGCCACCGACTGACCCATAGAAATTCCTTGGAGTTGCAGGTCCACACAGGCAGACTGGATTCAGCAGGGCAGCTCAGTAAGCAGAATAGCCCTGGTGCAGCAAACGCAGACCCTGGCCAGCAAAGCAGTCCTTGGTCAGCAAGCATTTCAGCAGGGCAGACTTTACTCCTGGTCAGCCCTTTTTCCACAGGTTCAGAAGTGATACTAAGAGTAGAGTCTGAGAGTCCACTATATATATGTGGTGTCCACTTTGAAGTAGGAAAAGCTAGAGTCCTCCTCCTACAGAAGTGTCTGGAATTTCCTTCCTCTCTGCCCAGGCCCCACCTTGTCTGGGGGCCCCAGAAGACTAGTATAAAACAATTTGTGGATGTGCTGAGGTAGAGTCGTTCTGAAATGCAATTGTGGGAGGTGATAGCTCCTCCTCCTCATCCTGACAGTGATCGCCCAGCTGGACAACATCTATTCCATCTTTGTCTCACTAGCTGGGAGTAATGCAGAAAAACCAGCTGCCAACTACACCTAGTCATGTGACCCAGGATACAAGCTGCAGGCCTTAAATGTTTGTGACAAGAAAATGCCAACTTTTTAAAAGTGGCAATTTCAGAATTATGACTTATAATTCAGCTGTACTCTTAAAGGGGGTTTTACTTTACAATCATTTAGAGACCAAACTAAACCTTCCTAGTGCTCCCAACTGAAAGTTATCTCTTATTCAATGTAATAAGTTACCCAATGTTATCCGATGGAAGAAGTAAGCCGTGCTGTAGTGAAAATGAATGTTAGAGTTTTTCAATACCGTAACATGTAAAAGATAAATGCTTTTATATACACTACGTGCTTCACTCTTGGCTTTTTAGGGCCTACCTTAGGAGTGACATATGTATTAAAAAGGAAGGTTTAGGCTTGGCTAAATGTTTATTTTGTCAGGTTGAAAGGGAAGTTTTAAGCTGCACGCACATACTGCAATAGCATGCCTGAGACATGTTTAAGGTGCTACTTAAGTGGGTGGCAAAATCAGTTCTACAATGTAGCATTTAATTTACAGGCCTGGGGAACAGATAATACCACTTTACTAGGGACTTACAGGTAAACTAAATGTGCCAACTGGGTCTAAGCCAAATTCTCCATACATAAAGGAGAATGCACAAGCACTTCAGCCCTGGTTCGCAGTGGTAAAGTAAGCAGAGTCCTAAGACCAACAAAAACGAATTCAGCAAAAACAGGAGTAAGGCAAAAAATTGGATGAAGACAACTCTAATATATGTAGAACATTATTCTTGACTCTAACCCTGTGTAAGTTATTCTCTACTGCCCACTGCTTCACGAAGATTTGAAACACGGTCCGTGTCCTCTTTTTATTCACTGTGAGCCAATAAACAAAAAAGTATGTTAGGGCTCTACAATTGGAGTCTAAAGATGTGATACTGATATTTGGATGTTGTATTATGGCTCTTAGAAATTTATTTTTGAATCAAAGTAATAATATTTTTCATATTTTGGAACGATAATGATGTCTGCTGCTGCCTCTCTGTTTCATGGCTCGAGGAGTTCAAACGCTGCAAAAGTGCATATACTGCAGTAACAATGAAGGTCAGGCCTGATAGCTCAGTGGACTAATGCATCCATTCTACGGATCTGTGCTTGAACGTATGGTCACCGGGTAGAATCCCAGCAATTACACTCAGCATTTCATCTCTCTAAGATTGATCATTTGAGCACTGTTGGGTAACCATAACCCTCTGTTATTTCAGAGCCAAAAGTCCCAGGTGTGAACATGCACTTTACAAAATACACATATAATGTTATTTTATGGGTTTATCGGAACTCAATTTTTGGTGAAGAGAAAACTCAAAGAAGCGCACAGTTTTTTTTGCTGACACCTATGTTAGGAGAGAGAGTTTTCCTCTCTCAACTTAATAAATCTCTTGACCAGCCTTTGACACAGTGTTAAACCTATCTAAATGATCTGTTATTCAAAATAAAGTAAAACATTTTAAATCAGTGCAACAGGATAGAAGTGGAATAGTATCAACCTAACCCAGTTTGCAATTCTAATTCTGGATGGCTTTAATCATCCAGCCTGGGATCTTGGGCCACTCTACAGTATGGTGCTTGGTGACCTCCAACTTGTACTTAGTTCATTGCATCTAATACAGACCTCTGAGGAGGGCAAGCGCAAGTTCAGAAACATGTCTCTCTCACATGAGATCGTCCGTACCGCCACCCCCGCCCCTCCTCCCACTCTGTATCTTACTAAATAGTTCAATTTAAGTACACTCTTTTCAATAACAACAATTAGAACATTGGAATGTTGCTAGCTCCATTGAAAACAATGGAGTGCTGCGGGCTTTTACTGGCCAGTAAAAGCCCGCAGCGCCAACATTCCAATGTTCGCTTTGTTCACAGCACCAGCTGTGAACAAAGCCTCACGGAGCCCGAGGGGATTTTAATCCCCTCAGGCTCCGTGAATTTTTTTTTTTTTAATAGAACATTCTGCCCTGAGTGGCAGAATGTTCTAATAGCCTTAGAACCCGCCGTAGCAGGCTCTACCGGCTATTAAAGTCCCTCTCCCTTGTTAAATGCCCTCGCCTTCGGCTCGGGCATTTAACGCGGGGAGCGGGCCTTTAATAGCCGGTAGAGCCCGCTACGGCGGGTTCTAAGGCTATATTCATATTCAGAATTCTATAAGTAGCAGTGCAGTAGTTTCCTGCAGCAGTTTTCGGGTGTGGTCTAATAAGGGCGAACAGTGTGAAAACCCACTGTAAAGTGTTGAAAGAGATTCAATGGTGTCTAACAAATGCTAATGCTTTATAAAATGGGATGGACTTTTGGTACAAATGCAGTATTAGTAAGTGTGTAAAATATACTACAAGGTACAGTGGAAGTAGTAAAACATAGCTAAAAGATATTTTTCCCAGCACAGGGGAAGTCTTCCAATGTTCTGCCACAATCCCTGACCCTTTTCCAGCCTTCTTAGAACCTCTCTTCCTTACTTGGACACTCTCCTTGACTATTAGGAGAAATGTCACAACTCCTGCCTTGTGCTAGAAAACCTCTACCTCACCCATGACAGGAAGTTGATTTCCGTTTTTTTTCTGAAGCCACTAGGGGCGCCAGTGTTGATGCTGCTTCGAAGTGTAGAGCTACATCTGACTCAGCAGCAGCTACCTCGATTATCGATAATTAATAGCAAAATCTGTTTTGAAGATTAGATATATATTGTTTAACTATGTGTCTGATTCACAAAGGGACTTACAACTCCTAACGCTACGAATACGGAATTTCTGCACTCGTGGTAGAATTTCCGCAGTGTGGGTGGATTCTCCACACTGAAGTGCTCAGTGCATACATTTCTCCCCAAGTGCTTAAATTTGAATTGTAAGCCCCTTTGTGGATTGGGCCCTAAGTATACAAGCTTTTACATTGTATTTGTTCCTCTGGTGGCTTACTCTCCCAAGGCCTCTCAGGAAAACTCCTTCAGATGTGGATTAGAGGGCTACAACTTTGCAAACATGGCTTTGGAAAGACTCTGCATTCGGGCTAATTGAGAGGAAGTTGCCAACATCATTAATGCAATATCAGGGTTAGCATTCGAGAGTGTTCCCTGGTAATGGGCAGGAACAATAGAAGCAATTCCAAAAGTGAACAGATGATCTCTCTCCTGGACATTGACAGCCAAGGGCAGAATACATATGTGCCGAAGAAATCGTTTACTGCACCTCATTGAAATTACTTTGCCTTGTTGCAAATTCGAAGGTGTAGTTATGGTAGTGGGTGGCTAAAAGTAAAAAAAATATATATATATAATACATGACGCTGAGATGGCTCGCAGTCACATTTCCTCTTCTGTGTGTACATGCGAATTTGCAAATATTATTTAAATTCCACCTAAAAAGCGTCTTTTGTGGAAGAGCCAGACTTTAATCTCCAAGACCTTCATAACATACAGGCGATTGCTTTGTTAAACGTGTGTAAAATGAAGATTTATTTGCTTTCACATTATACCATTTTACTGAGTTATTAAACCATCTATTCACCAAACTACAGCAGGACTGAGCTATCTCTGCCATTTTATTGCATGATTTATCTCAACTTAATATCCTTCTTTCTGAAGTGGTGTAATCGGTTTCACTTGAAGTATTATTTATGCTGCACATATCTGTCTTTCAGCAAGTGCAGCTCGAGGTATTTATTTTGGTCATGCATGCGTTCCTCTACAAGAGAGGAGTGAGGAAGAATGCCTCTGAGAGCTTAGGATGAGGTGAGGCTCATTGCTATGCTGGCAGTGCCGGAGCACTTTCTGAGCAGGACTATTCAGTGCCTTGTATTCAATCCCCAGGCTGATGTGATAAAGGAATAAAAAGAGCATCTCCGCTTATTGAAGTCAAGTAGCAGGGCCATTGTGTGGGCTCATGGAAAGGTGGCCGACAAAAGTGATTACCGTCGGGGGGTGGGGGCAAAGAATTGAGAATATCTTGTCCCTGCTCATCTTCTCAACCTCTGGGAACAGGTGGTAGACATGCAGAAAGGGAGGGCTTCTAGAAGAAGAGCAGGAACAAGAAACTAGATACGTTTTTCTCTTCAAAATTATGAATATGGGGATTAAGAATAATTCTTTTACATCTAATCATAAACCAAGTAATTTGAAAACCGTGAACAGTGGGCTATAAATAATGAAGATTAACTTCGGTATGATTTCGCAAAACTTGTAATACTAGAAACCGATGTATTTTTGAGAGAACTCTTCATTTAAAGAACTTTTTATACATTTATATTAAATATATAAAATATATATGTAGAGATGTGCAGTGTGCCATATGGTAAAGACAGTGCTTTGATTTAAAAAATTAAAAAAACATAAGTGGAGGGGTCCAAATATTTTCTTAGGAGATCAACACCATCGCCAAATGCTGCCAAATACAAAGATGTCACACTTTGGTAGACCTCCTTTTTCGTCCACCACTATACAATTTCTTGCTGCTCACCATATTCTATGTACTTGCACATTCATGGTTTCTTCCTTCTTTCTCCATTTAATGCCTTTTTTTCTTGTATTCTCGTCGGATGATGAAAACAGTCTCCATCTTCTGAATTAAGTGTGGGTGCCCAACACCTGCAACCACCAGCACAAATTAGGCACTGGTCGCTTGTTACTGTAGGAGAGTGTGAATTCAAAGTAAATCACGTGGCTCACGAAGGCTTTTGCTCTGTCATCAACATCCATTAGAAATATGGTGTTACTCTCTGTAAACATCTGATTATGGTTTATGCCTTAGAAACTATTGCCAAAGTTATTTAACCACAACCAAAGGGTTAAACCTGCACAGTGTGGTAATATATCAGTAAAATAATTGTAGTCCTTTTTTTCCTCTATAAAGTGGTTGTTTTATGTATGGTGTGAGAAAAAGGATTTTTGGCCCAGGAGAGGGGTGTGTGCCCTATACAAGCAACAGCCATAATCATTGCCAGGATGAACCACAAATGTCACAAAATTAACCTGTGCTTAACCCTCTGGTAGCTTGGCATAAAAATCAGTCAAGATAATCTTAGAAGCATTGTGTAAAGTAGCACATCAAACAGTAATAAAGTAAAAAAACACAACAGAAGGAAAATCCCACACAAATTTCGAAAGAGAGAGTAAAATTGAATGAACTGTTTAGCTGTTTGTCATTTTGGTGCTAATCAGTAGAACCGGAGATATGCAATTTTCCAAGATTTAATCTAAGTATATCACGTAAAAGCACAAAGTATCACTTGTGGTTATCAGTGAGTTCGAGGCCAGGGGAAAGTTACAACCTCAGTCTTGCCATGTTGGAGTATAGGTTGCATACAGGGACCAGGTTAGTCTAGGTGAAAAAGGTACCTTCCAAAGTCCAGAGAGAACAATGCCATTTGCAGTGGAGGAGACTGTGAGGAGAACGAGAAGCATCACAAACTGTCCTTGCTGTAGCACAAAGATCATGTCGGGGATTGCAGATGATCGCAGCTGGAGGTTCACGTTGGTGGCCACTGTGGTCTGTTGACAATGTAGTGTGAAGTACAGTTCTTGAGTTGCTGGCAGTCACTGTAGCATGAAGTGTTTGGTTAACTGGATCTTCGCACTGGTGGGTGGCATATGGTTGCCGATATCTTGGTGTGAATGGGCCTGTTTGGTTTTGTGAAGGACTGAGAACTTCAGGAATTTGCGTTTTCTTTCAGGGTGAGCTCTATTGATGCCATGCCCAGAGTCAAGGACCTGAGGGGCACTTTTTGGGGGGTCAGGAACTCACTCCAGCAAAGGCCATCAGGGCTTGGGTAGGCCCAGTTGCATGTTCAGGTAGGTCCAGTGCAGCCAGTCAGTTGGGCAGTTGCCAGGGAAAATCTGGAGCTTGTTGTGCTCCTGTCCCTCTGAACATGAGGTCAATAAGCTGACCCTCAGTGCTACTTCAGTCTGGGATGAAGGTTTTAGGTCCAGTCTTCCTTTTCAGACAACAGGGCAGGTCTCAGGCAGCTGGGCAGCAGGGCTGTTCTTCGTCTGTATTATAAACAAGTCCAGAAGTGTACTAAGTAGTGGGTTCGAGGGTCCGCTTTCTATATCTGGTGCCCATTTTGAAGTGGCAAAAACATCTGGTGTTTTCCCCCTACAGAAGTGTCTGGAAATTCCTGCCTCTCTGCCCTGGCCACGTCTGTCTAGTGGCACAATGGGCTAGTGTGCCGTCTTTTATGTGTGAGCTGGGCTGGTGCCTTTAAAGTACACATATGGTAGGTGACAGCTTCACCCTCTTATCAAACCAGGAAGGTCCATCCTGCGAGACCTCTATTGTGATGTTGTCTGGGAGTAATACACAAAGGCCAACTGCCAACTACAACTAGTCATGTAACCCAGGAATAGGCAGCAGCCACCAAATGATTAGGACAAGAAAATTCCAACTTTCTAAAACTGGCATTTTCAGAACTGTGACCTAAACTCAGACTTTGCTATTAAAAAGGATTTGAAATTACAAGTTTTCAGATATCAAACATGGCATTCCTACCTTCTCCCTCAGAAGAGTTATCACTTATTGAATGTAATAAGGAAACTCAGTGTGATCCTGTGGGAGAGGTAGGTCTTGTAGTAGCAAATTCCAACTTTTTCACTACTGGTATTTGTAAAACTTAAATGTGTAGGTCCAACTTTGTAATTATAATGCACCCTGCCATATGGGCTATTTAGGGCCTACTCTAGGGATGAGTTATGGGTGTAAAAAGGAAGGTTTTGGTCTGGTAAAGGTTTAAGTTCTCAGGTCGAAATGGTAGTTTAAAACTGCACAATCAAGCTGCAATGGCTGGCCTGAGACATGTTTAATGGGTTGCATGATGAGTGCTGCAGGCCCAGTGCAGCATTGAATTTACAGGCCCTTGTTACATGTGGTACCACTTCAATAGGGTTGTTCAAGTAATCTAAATGTGCTAATTGGATGTAAGCCAAATTTACCATTTTTACAGGAGAGAGCACACACGCTTCAGCACTGTTTAGCAGTAGTAAACTGTCTAGTGTCCTAAAGCCAACAAAAAACGAGTTCAGAAGATGGGAGGGGGTAAAGGCAAAACGTTTGTGGATGACCCTGCACAGAGGGCCAAGTCCAACATATGTTTTTTTTTCTTTTGTTAGAATGCATGTTAGAATTGGTGATTTTCTTTAATCCAAATAGCATATTTTACTGAGTCGCATTTACTTTTACTGCTAAGGTGTATTGTTAAGGGAGATGCTAAGAGTGCCTCATTAGTTAGGGACCTAGTAGGTAGTCTTGGTTGCTCATAACGGTGATATATTTTGTCATAGTTACACAAGCCTTGTCAGCAGCAAATGCAGTTTTATTTCATACAGTTTGTACAGCAATTGCCAATTATTTAGCCTCTTTAATTTTTTAATTCCCGTGAGCAGATGTATATCTGCTAGTTTGTGGTAGCACCACTTTTAGGGAGTATTTGGCTTTCAACTGGCTTGAGTAAGTGTGTTTTGTGTGGCTTGTGTCTCCTTGAGTTCTGTTGTCACTGTTTCAGTGTACTGAAATAATTATGTTCGTTTTTGTAGTATTCCCTTTCTGTTATCCAAAGTAATTTTGTCAATTGTATGCCAATTTCACACAATGTGAGAACTCCTCAATCCCTTGTTCCTAAGTTTCCTTGTTTTCTTTACCCATGTCCCCGCATCTTATTCTGTGATCCCTTTCCGTAAGTCACCCAGGTCCAAGGGTCCTTGCTCTTAAAGCTAACTCTCGTGGGGCTCACTGGGATAATGGATGAATGTAGATAGTCCGACAGAGAAAGAACTGAAAGATGAACAGATAATCAGACAGAGACAGATGCATTCCTAAGCACGAATTGATCAGAGGAACAAGGAGTCGATCTTGTGTCTGTGACAGCAATGACCATGTAAGTATTTATAAATGTTTAGTGTCTGGACTTGGAAGAGCTGCATTAAAATCCCGCCACCCCCAATTCAACAAATTGAGTGCCAATCCTAGAAAAATCACTGCATCTGTATATATACCCTTACCTGCCAGAACGAGCAGTACTTAGAAAAAAACTAATCTCCTTTATAAAGCAGTCCATCTGTAATTTATACACATTTAACATTTCATAAATATTAATGGCAGACACAGCTGAACAGATGAGTGCAATGTTTGCAGATTTCAAGCAGCAGTGCCAAAGGTGCAATAGCTGATGATTCACCAGTCCCTCTTGTTCATGCAGAAGTGTTTCAAGAAGAGGGATGATAGAAAAGTCACGCCTAGCCGTCTGTTCATAAGTAGACAGGTGATGTAGTTTGCACCCAGTGCTTAATTTAGAATAAGTGCTGGTGCCCAAAGTTTTTCAGATGAGCCTGCTGCTGGTGTCCCACTGCTGCTGAAATTCAGGGTAGCGCAGTACCAACGCTCGCTAATATAGCAACTTTATCTCGGTTTTTCAGGTTCTTTATTCGTCCCTGCTTTCCCTGTTTGTCAGTGTTTTCCCATCTTTCTCTTCCACCGCCTTTCACTTTTTTTAATTTCTCTCTTTTCTCCGCCAAGTCTGATAATGAAAAATAAGTTCCAGTCCCCAAGGAAATGAGTGTAGATGGACCCCACCTGCATCCACCGGCTCAAATGAGGCACTGTTGTTGGCACAGATGTTTTTTAAAAAAAATGTAATGTACCACACTGTGGTCAACAGCAGTAGTCTGGACCAAGAACTTTCTGTAGGGTAGTTTTAATATGAAATGAACCGTCTCCTTCATTTGTCTGCCACACAGAGCTCTACATCGGGTGTTCATGGGTTGCACCCCACAACCAGCTCAGGGCAAATGGTCACCAGCACTGCAGTTTCAATAATTCAAAGCAACATATTAAAACAAGAATTCATCTGATGTAGCGCAACGTTCGCTGACCTGAAGGTTGTGGCTAAAGTGAGTTTTTGTTGCACTAAGTAATGGAGCAACAGCTCGGGTGAGAGCTTAGTGGCAGCTATTAAAAAAATGTATGTCTATACATGATGTGCAGACATTGTCATTGTAAACATTTCTCATAGATGTTTACCAATCGTACACCATTACTTGTCAACCCACGTGAGGCTGTGCGTGATGCCTTGGCCAGGTTGGAGAATGATTGGAGGCTAGTAGTTGACATCTAATTCAGCGAGCTGAAATATGACCTTTATCAACCTCGCACGTATATTTATTTTGTCTGCTCTTTTATCTGCCGACCCTAGTTCGCCACTTTGAAGGGTGGCAGCCCTTCCAGTAAATGACACGAGCATCTAGACAACTATTTTTTCAGGCAACTTAGAATTCAGGTACTCGAAAATTGTGCGCTCGCACAACCCCTCTGTATCTGGTGTAAGTCGAAGCCTGTTTTATAAACATATGCACATAGAAGGCTCTTCATCCATTAGTCTGCTGTGATTTCATTCACATTTTACTTCAGTTCATCACTGCCTTCAGCATGGGACAATGTGCCAGCCTACTTTAGCTATTGGTTTAACTCTGTCACAGCCCCATTACTGTATCCTTCCTTGTAGGGAAGTGACTGCCACTGAGGGAAAAGTGGTCCATCTACGGTCGCCACTACACCGCACGGCTCACCACCGCTTCAGTGAGCTGGGAGTGCTTGATGTGGTAAAGGGAGTGGCACTAGAGAGAGCAGAGTAGTGCCCGCAAAGAGAGGGTGATAGATATTAAAAAGGGACTGCAGGTGCTCTCTGGGCAGACATATAAGGTGCCCGCAGCTTCCGGCTGAACATTGACTAAATATCAATGATCCAAAAGTAGATGAAAGTAGAATTTAATTGCACATGTATGCAGCGCTTGAAATGGAAAATAGAAAGTGCAGGTACTCTGTATCAGAGTACCTGCTTCTTTCTGGGAAGTGCAGGTACTCTCCCTCTAAAAATAAAAAAGTGTTGGTACTCCGTATCGGACAACACCAGCCCATTTAAAGCACTGCATGAATATAGACAAATAAATTATGCCGCTGTCGTGGTAAATTAAAAAAAAAAATGTAAATAAAATGTAAACATAATTCATGAATGAAAGTGTTAAGTAAAGTAGCCCAGTGTGATTTTAGGCTTTGGCTGCACATTTCTTTTTTATGAGCTAAAATTGCATTCATGATACCCAAACCCCCTGCATTAAATATGTCCATAACTCTCACTCCTCTTTCATTTTCTATGCTGCTTGAGCTTGGTGCACACTGTTATAAAGAAACCCCTGCATTCTAGATCTCTGGATTATTGAAGAACAGAGAAGCTCATGCCCTGGGTACTCATGAGTAATCTTCATTACCCTTAGTCTATGTCGTCCTCGTCACAGTCATTACTGATGAGGTGATGTCACCTCATGACAGGATCAAAGTGGGAGGATTCTTGAAAGCCAGCCTCACTCACCAAACGTGGGTGGCATAAATGAGGCTGGCACTCCTGGCTCCTCCTGCATATATCCAAGCTCCTTGTCAAACAACTGAAATGAAGGAGGGTGGAAAGTAACAACTGAGACATGGATGAAATGGACAATTAGTAATAAAGATTACCAGTAAGTTACTGTGGCATTACCTCTATGTCCATCATCCTCGTCCCGGCCATCACAGATGATGTATACCAAAACTGAAGTCCTTTGACCAAATCATAAACCATACTATACTTTCTTTAATATGCAATACATCAAGCGTTAATGGAGGCAAAAAGACTAAACAAGTGCACACTACCACCATTTATATTGCTGAACTCAATATGAGTGTTTCCAGATGCAGCTGAGAGTCTGAGACAGATTTAAGGCAATAATGCTTCACAAAAGTATGTTCTGATGCCAAAATGACTTCCCAAAAGATTTCTTGAATTGATAACCCCAGCAGTTCTGCCCAGGAAGTGGCCACCCCTCTCGTAGACTGCCTCTGGATAAGATCTGATGCATTGTCCTGTAGCACCATCAGGACAGTGGATTTAAGCCGTCTGTTGAGGGTTATAGTAGAAGCCTTCTCACCCCTTTCATTCGGTCCAAAGGTCACAAACAAGTAATCCTTCTCTCAGCATTGTTTAGACCTGTCAACATAAATTAAAAATAGCTCTTTTAATATCAAGTGTGCTCAACAACTCTCCCTCTGCATTGGAAGAGAAAGGAAAGAAAATAATAAGAATGATTTCTTGAAATCTATGAAAGACAGAATTTACCTTAGGAATGAAACCAGGTTTCAAAATAACTCCGTCTTCCATAAACGTAACACAAGGGGGAGAACATTCCAGAGCCCCCAAGTCCCTAGTTCTATGAGTTGAGATAATAGCTACAAAGATCTTAAAAGATGGTAATTTCAAATCCACACTCTCCAAACATTCAGAGGATTCAACTGCTAGGCCCTTATCACTGCAGGAAGGTCCCAAGCAGGAGAGGGGGCTTAGCTGTGGACAGAATGGGCCATTCCGGCAGGATGCCTAGAAGATGCTCCCTGCAGCTCCACTTACACTTCCAAGGGATTGGCCTTCTGTAAACACTAAGGCATCTAGCACCTGGAGGCCTTTCCTGCAATTTGTCACCCCATCAGCTTGAATCCTTGACAGGGAAGGAAAAGAACTATCCAGAACTAGATATGGGGTTAGTGCAAGGAATACTCCACCACAAAGACTGGCATCTGGTAAACGTATAGGACCTTCAAGCCACTCTTCAGGACACTCCTGGACTTGTAGATGTTGCAGAAGGAGGACTGCCCTACTAAACAGAACTTAAGTGCTTACTTGCGTTTGTGTATATATAACCCTGCAAAAGGTGCACCGATTCTAGCACCCGAAATGAAAGAACCTAAAAGAGTGCTAACAGAAAACCAGTAGGAAGCTCTCGCAAACCCATGCCAAATTGCGGAGGGAGGCAACAGTGGGGAAGATCTCAAAGCTTTTTACTATAGGAGAGGACATAGAACCACCATCTGAGAGGAGGACTCACATAGATGCCTTCTTCTGAAAATATCACTCCCACCTTGGTGGCGTGCATCCCCAGGCCCTGAAAAGAAGGTATGCATAGCCACAAATCGGTCAAACCAGGGAGGGACCTTTCAGGTCCTCATCCCATCATTCAGGAAAACAAAACAAAAGAAGCCAGGAATACCAACAGCCTTTATGGCCCCCTGGGTTAGGTGGGTGAGGCTAGCATCCAAGGATCCTACAGCTTTGTTCCTGTCATGAGCGTACATCACCTCATCTATAATGACTGGGATGAGGGGTGTAGGGGAGACTAGTAAGCACACAGAGCATTCTGCAATACCTCCCCATGCATCTCTACTTGTTTGGCAAGTGACTGTTTCTCCTGTTACTTCTCTTGCTCCAACTACCCTTGTTATTGTCATTATTTTGCTACTTTCATACCTCTCGAGAAATGGAGCGTGTCTTCTCTGTGAAAGACATGAAGAAATGTCACTGATGGTTAAATATCCTATGCTGAATTTTGAACTTGCTGTCTCTTGGCCCATTGTAATACTCTCTATATTTATTTATGTATATATATGCATATATATATATGTTTTATTTTTTTTACACTTGGCTGAGGCACTCCTTTATGGCTGTTGACTTGGCTTCCCCCCTGGCCTGCCTAATTTTCCAATACTCAACTCTCACTCGACCCCTTTCTTAGATGCATTTTAAACAAGATGACTGGAATTATGCAGCAGGAGAGGGCCAAATTATGCAGCATGGTTGAGTAAATTATGTGGCAAGAAAACACAAATTATCCAGCATAATGCAGCACATTTTTTCATAATATTCCTTAATTATTTAGTCACTTTTAAACTTGTTAACACTGTCTGGGCATTGGTTGCACTTCATTAGTACCAGATTAACACCCAAATATAGCAAATAAACAAGAGAAAGGTGACCAGTTGAGGTTTGCAAAGGGCCTTCCAGCACACTGCAACATGTGTCACTGCATTTTTTGTAACTTTTGAACCATTTTAGCTAGAATTTGAGTATTTGTCAAAATATGTAGATTATGCGGCAGATAATGGATTGTATGGCAAATCTATAATTATGCGAAAATCACTGCAGCAGCACAATTGCACGATTCCAGTGGCCCTGATTATACATATTCCTTTCACTGTAAATGAAGGTTTAGCAACTTATAAGGTTCAAAGGCACCTGCTGCCATGGGCAGGTGTTGGTGTACTTTGATGAGAATGCGTTAATATGGATGGCCTTAATACGAGAGTCTGCATCAAAAGTATTAAAGGCCTAATAAGCCACTTAAGTCACATATTTGTCACTGCAAGCAGATTTGTAAAAGGCAAAGCACTGGTTTTGTGCATTTTTTGTTTTATTCTTTTGACAGATAATTGTAATGTGTAATGAAAATAAGTGCTACTGCTCTGCACCTACCGAAATCTGTCTTTTGTTCACTGGAGCCTACTGATAGCATAAGATATTGTAAAGGCGAGCCGGCAATCCATTTAACATTTCAGATGTTTAATAGTTTTATATATATATATATATATATATATATATATATATATATATATATATATTATGTATTTTTAATATGATTTGTATATTCTACGTAATTCAAGTTTTTAAATGGAACTGAGGAGAAGGCTGATTAATCTATCTGCCTATCACTAAAAGAAACATCTTGTTCCCAAGGTGACATTGAGGACTTACTGTTACCCCTTCTACTATCCCCAGCATAGCTATGTGTACCCACCCTCAATATGCTATGACCAGTATATCTGCTCCAAATAAAATGTCACTCCCAAACCAATGAAGAAAGACAGTGCTTTAAGTATTGTTAAATGAATGGACTGCTATTTTCACACGAGCGTTTGAGCTGTAATAAAGACATATACCAGCGGGAAATACACGTAATCTTTTTCAAACCACTTCAGTGCGACAGAGTTGAGACCACAAACAGTTTAGCAAAGCACCTTGAACTGCAAAATGAGTCCATTAAGTGAATACTTTTATATAAAATGTGGGTATTTTAAAAAATGAAATCGAAGTTAAAACCATCAAAACGTCTAGGTAAGTTTGGTAGCTGCTCACATCTGCAGTGATGTCGAGATTGCAAAGCAAGGAGACTTTGGCTTCCTTCCTTCTGAGGAGGTTAGGAAATGGAGTACCATAATGTGCAATGTATTTCTGTTTTTTACTGGATTTAAAAATGACGAGTGTGTTAAACATTTTATAAACAGGCATTAGCAAAGCCACCAGCTCTGACTTAAAAGTACTAACACATGCAAACAGCATTCATGTAAACCTGTGTTTGCATACGTTAGCACAGTAAAGCAAAACCAATTGGCTAAGCCAATGTTGGCTTAAACCTTGTTCCCACGCTACTCTGTTTCTCACCATGGGATGTCGCTACCTCTGGGTCGGAAAATGAAGATGACGCTGGGCTTTCATGCAACCTACATGAACAACTGATGGGGATGGGGCACAAAACACTGACGTTGTAAGACTGACTACTGTGCAAACGCTGGATGGTGGTCGGTTATGCAACGCACCAAAGATTCAACTTCTATGACAAGCATCATCAAATCAGCTGAAAAGAACAATACTTTATGAAAAATAACTGACATTTTATGGAATAGAAGATTTGGGGCTGCACGGGCCAGCAGGATGTGAGCCACCAAAGAGTGCAAGCTAATGGAGATCAGTGACAGTGACTGGTGCAAGCAGACTGTATCAGAATTTGCTGCAGAAGCCTTGTTGACATCAAACCAGATTTGTGTGAGAACAGGCCAACTATGATGAGCCACAGCAGAAGACAGCGATTAGCTTTTTTCACTGTGAGTGTTTGTCTTATTCCCAGTGTGGGCTCATGTAATGGGGAAAAATGTCATCACTCAGGCTGACTGGTGTTCCTTTCATGGAATGGATATCTTGTGGGCTGATCGAGAAAGTGATTGGCACTCAGAACTAAGTAATGGCTGAAGAAGGTTGACCCCTTGCTCCACTGAATGTATGCTACTTGTGGGCTGATCCATAATGTGAAGGAAACGTCAGGCAAGCAGTGGCTAAAGGGGGCTGGCTCAACACCTTTGTGTATATATATGTGGATATATATATATATATATATATATATATGTATATACATATATATATGTGTGTGTGTGTGTTTATTTATATAACACAATTGCAACTGCCACTGTGTAGTTATAAGAGTCTTTCTATAGGAAGAGTGTTTTTTGCTAATAACTTTGGCATCGTTTGACAAATCTTCATGGAACTTTCCAAAAATAATGTTCATCCACCTCAGATGTTTCCTGGAAAGTTTGTTGATTATCTGTTAAACAAAGGCCAAAAAAAGCAAGATTCCAAAATACAATTTCCCCATACATTTTCCATTGGTATTTTTAGACAATGATACAGGAAAAACAGCGGAACAGAGTTACGCCAAATTTGGCAGAAAGCATGGTTTTTGTGATTTGGTATAAATCTGGTTAGCCATTTTTAGGTTTCGCCTGCATGCGAGCTTGTGAACTGTATTGCTAATAAAAAATGTTTGTTTAAAACTTAAAAGGGACTTAGAACCAGCCCTTGCTTACCTGAACTTACCATTGGCTTAGTCCAGCGTCGCTCTGATTTATGTGCACCTGTCTGATCTGCACGTCGTCCTGCTTCACTTCATGTTTTCCACTTCATTGTCTTTGCCATTCTTACCGTCTGGTTGCCTCTGGACCAAGTACTCCTACCAGTCACTTCCTATTGGACTCTGGCCAGTGTCCATTCAAACTTCATTAAGAACTTTGGTTTTCCTATTCACAATGGTACATTTTCCCACTTTTGATGCTCTGTTTATCTTGAGTGGAAAAACTAATGCAGAAGTCCAGACTCCCTAGTTTGTGTCATTGATGTGTTCTTTGAAGTAATCACAGAAGGAAAGCACTGTAAAAATAAAGGCAAAGGGTTGAATTCCTCAACCCTCACAGTACTTAGCCCTGCATCCTTCAGAGTGAGGATCTTTTGCAATGAAAGTGAATGCTTCGGACAATGAACATGTGTTTTAATGCACAGGTGGTCTTTATAAAAGGTATAAAAGAGATGGTCCTCTCTTTTCACTCCATGCATGATGTGGCCTTGCCTTGAAGAGGGGCCAATCGAGAAACTATGTGCCATTGGTATTGAGAGTAGAGACGGAATGCACGTGCACAAGGCAATGTCAGTTTAATTAACAGTTTAAAGTGTACGATAAATGTCATCATAAATTTGTTTTCCTTCTTTTATTCCCTCAAGCTTTCCCTTCCTGATTAGATACAAAAAAATCTGCTTTCAATACAATTCTTTTGAGCTCTTTTTAAATTAGTTGCAGCTTGCTTGGGAAGCCTGGTCTAATTTGATTACTGTGACTTGTGAGGTACCTTATTTGTTTACCATCAGTTATTTTCTATAATCTCACACACCAATAGCAGGCAAACGTCACAAATCTCAAAGACGCATGGTGGCCTCCACCGAAAGCAATGCATTACAACACTGTGGGGTGTCTGCTGTACTTGCTGTACCTAGTATTGCAATCCTAACTGTCTAAAAAATCAGTGCATCACCCTGCTGTGGAGTATGTGCTCTCTTAATAATCCCACCCCAAATCAAGGCTGTGCCATCACAAACTTGTAAGGTATGTCCTCTCACACCTGCTCAAGTCCCAACTTCATTACATCATAAACTTTCTACAGTAAAAAATATATTTTTGTCTTTAGGAACTCATAGTGCTTCAACTGGACACAAATATTAGAACAATGTTAGAATAATGTTTGTTTAATGTTTAACAGTTTATCAAATTTAAAACAAACATTATTATATATATTTTTTTAATATTTTAGAATCCAGTTAGCAAGAAACAACAAAGGTGTAACCTATTGGCTTTGCCAATGCTTGTTGAGAGTTTAAGGTTAAGGCTAAGGAATAATAATGAACAACGAACTCACCCTTGAATGCAGTGTCTTTCTCTGGCTTCCACACACTCAATATGCTCAAGAAGTTCTTCAATTGGCTCCTCGTCAGTATTCATAGAACCATCACCCAAGCGCTTATCACCAGCAAGCTGGACTATGACAGCACACTCTATGATGGAATCAATGCTCAACTGACCCGAAGACTTAAAACCATACAAAATTCAGCATCCAGGCTCCCTCTCAACCTCCCGCCCCACAGTTACAACTCCCTACCCCTTAAGGAGATCTCTTTGCTTACAGTCCACGAACAAACATTCTTTAAACTCCTCAGGCACACATAAAAAGCCTTACAGAACATTGGTCCCATTGTACCTCAGCAACCACATAAACATACATAAACCTACAAGAAACCTCTGATCATATGGATTGCTATTCTCATATGCCCTAAATATGCAGAATAGATCAGCAAGTTAGGCCTTCTAGCTTGCTCCTAAAGACTGGACAGCCTGTTCCTGCACATCAGAGCCTCCTCCTCAGTTACTGAATTCCACAATGAACTGAAGATCTGGCTCTTCACCTAGCCTCAACCATGCCTCAGCCCACACAGCTCCTGCTTCAGGTCTAGAATACTCTTCCAGGTGAGTTGTGCATTATACGGATATAAATAAAGTAACAAAAAATAGAGATGGGACAGAAAAAATAGAGAAATATGTTATGTGGGCTTTTTTTCACGTCCAACGGTACAGAGGAATCAGATTGGCTGAGCGCAACATGAGTCACAAACTGAAATTTAAAGCACATAATAGGGGCAGGATAGGAGGGCCCTTGTTGTAGTTTGCTCAATAAACTATAACTGGTGAATTTCTGTATTTTAGGTTTAAAATAAAACATTGCGACTGACATTTTCACCTAAATCTAACACTATAACTTAACTATTACCTATGATTTTTTTTCATTGAATTTCTAGCGTTTTTTAAACATAGAGGTAGATGCTATTACCATATCTAATGTAACTTTAACCTTTGTGTTTTCCATAAAAACATATATGTGTGTGTATATATATATATATATATATTTATATATATATATATATGTTTTATTTACATATTTACATGAACTCCTGAGACCTAGTCATAGTTTTGCCCACCACCTGACAACAGGAGACTTTACAGCTCAAGCATGTATAAAGGAGGAGCCATTTTGGCTTGTTCTGCATTGTGTTCTCTGACGTCATTTATAGGTAGAATCTGCTAACCTGTTTTGTCGTTGGGTAGTACGCACAATGAATGCCCTTGTTTCTGCGACTTGAAGGGGTCAAGAAGGGAACCGCATAAACAAAAGGCAGCCAGGGCTCCTAAAGGCCTGTGTACTTTACTTTTTCCACTCCTTGCTCTTATTCTAGTCCTACAACAACAAATAGGAAGCTGTTGTAATACTATACGTGAAAATGTCAGGGGTCAAACCATGCCCCAAGTTATTCCTTCTACCTAGGCCATTAACATGCTTGCATAGGTAGCTAGTGAGTAATAAAAAGTGCAGCACGAAAATCGTGTTTGTCGACTTTTTATTTTATATATCGCCTGTAACATATTAGCCAAAGTACCTTGAAAATTGTTTCACCACTTTCCTCTTGGTATATTTCATTTGGTGAAATAATGGGACAGGGATGCATTTCTGCTCCCTTTGCTGTTGAAATCCGTAGAGGCCAAGAGTCGAGTGTCCTCCATAGAATATTTTAAAGCAGCACTTTTACATGTATTGATCCACAGATAATACCTGCTACTTATTTTCGTATTACAGAAAACATTCTGTACATCTTAATGGCCCCTGAGGACCAGTTGTCTTTTGTAGGGCAGATAGAGTTCTTAAGGAACACATCTTCTCTGTTAACTTTATCTTTCTTTTCAGTGCTGTGCCTCTGTTCCTTTCCTCATTGTGCAGTGTTGAATGACCAAAAATGCATCTCATCAAACAGCCGAACAATGCTGCTTCTAAGTGCCTGGTGGTTAACCCTAGCTCTGAAAACTCCAGTGACTTTCCTTTTTAAAGTTGCATGTTGCAGTGAAATATGAAAATTGATGAGTATCTGTGGGAAGGGATATGATTGTGTCCTGCTTAATAGGCTAACAATTTCGTGTAGAGCTCCCAGTAGTGTCATTGTTCAAAATGAAAGGAGACATGCAAATGAGGCCGTTGCTCAAAATGTAGCAGAACAATAGCGCCACTTTCTGTATTGTATTCGTTAATTAATTCCCTATCAACCCCTTGCTCTGAGAGTGGGTAGGAAAAATAATTAAAGTGATACACGAGGTAAGCCATTCAGAACCGAAAGGTGAAGTATGAAATTAGTTTAATACATAATTAGGCATATTATTTGTGTTTATTCATTAAAAATGAGCTTCATTGATGCTGTGTACTTCGCATTGGGGTCTGGAAGTTAATCACTTTGCATTTGTTGGATTGGAACTCAGGTATGGCATGGATCAGGCCACGGATGTTGGAACATGATCTCTTTTGCTCTGAGTAGTACTTAGGCTCCCTCAAAAACATAGCACAACAAAGAACTTAAGAATAAAATAGTAATTTGCCCAACTACATCTTGCTTAAGATGCATAAAGGCTTACACTGGCCTTTATAACTCAAGGCGTTATATCTTGTATAGCCAGGTACAGCTCTAGAAAGCAAATTTCAAATGATGTGCTTTTATCAGAGAGGAGTGTCCTTCGCCTTTGTAACACCTATTGGTGGGTGACCTTCCTCTCCTGGGCCAGTGTTGTTTATCAACTACAACAGGCTAGACTTTAAAGACAGGGCAATAAGGGAGGGGGCAGAGTGGAAAAAAGTCTGATATTCACTTTTGTTTTAATTGCCCTATCTAGAGAGAGTTGAAGTAGGGCCATAGCAGCCAGTGCAGGTCACCGGTGCCCAGAGAGCGAGGGGGCCCATTGCAGTGGCAGATTCTAATTAACTGAATGATTTGAACTCGTGGAGGATGAACTGCGTCCGGTTCATTTTCTTTGCAGGGTTTGGGAACCCAATCCCATTAACATGAAATGATATTAACTATTGCTACAGTATTACAGTATAAAGTGTATGTGGCCCGTGTTGTTTTTGTGGAAGAGTGCTGGACAAAGGAGCTGAATTGATAAGAAATCTGCACAGTGATGCAGTCACCCAATCAGAAAACGGCTGGCTGCGCGTGCGAGACGCAAGCCTCACCATTTTAGGACAGAGTGAGCTCCATTGGAGGCTTTCGATCTGCTTCTCCTCCCGTGGATTCAGTTGAAGGGCAGGCAGTGAATGAAACACAGCGTTGTCTTCTCAAAGCAGCAGATAATGGCTGGGTCGAATGCGTACTGCTGAATCCAGTACGATCAGCAGGTACCAGATGTGAACTTTTCAGCGACTTTTGATTTAATAACTAAACTTAGGCGAAACACTACAAAGCATCTGCAACTTTTCCGATTGTGCCAGCTCAAAAAATAGAAAAACAAAGTCTGATGTAAATTCGTAGGGATGTTTTCACCATTTAAACTATATGTGAAGGTCTGCCTTTCTAAACACCGCTTACCCAGCACTTAACGAGTGAACTCAAATATAGTCGGATGTCCTTACTACAATAAATGCTAGCATAGAACAAGCACCATTCATTGGTATTGAGGCAATGATAGACATAATAATTGCCTTGAGTAAAACGTGGCCATGATGTATTTATTCCTTGTCTTAAAGAATGGAATCCGAGATGATTTCTAAAGTTTCGATTTTATGCGGAGCTGCCTTAGCAGAAGAAAGTTGAGCTAACCCAGAGGCGAGTGGTTACTATAGGTTTGGAGAATCCATGCTTCCAGAGCTTTCCCGGTTTTTTAAGGTCTACGTGGGGGTGAGTTCTCCCTAGAGGGGTGTACAATTGGTAGGTGCAGGCTGAAATCGTTGCTCAATTCGTCTATTTACGTGCTGATCACTGCATAGGCCCCTTGTAATAGAAAAGGTGTTTGAAGTTGTTATTCGGGGCTTCTTAAAATGCTTTCTTAAACAAGCCTTTGCAGTAGCTGCTACATGTTGCAACGTGAGTTCTCCACAGATCTTCAGAGATAAGTCAGAGCCGTCAAAATGCTGAATCTCACGACGTCGAGCAATATTGTTGTCTAATAAACCACATGTAAGCGAGATTTGTATGGAACACACACCCTATCCTGAATTTGTTCCCTCTGGTCACAGATTTTATGGTCAATGAAATGAGGCACTGATTTGCATTAGATCATACCATTTAACCTGACATTCGATTCCATTGTTCCTGGTTAGACGAGTCCTAGTCACTGGATACAAATATTCACCGTTGTCCCTTTACCTCCACATTTCAATGCTTTCTGTTCAATCATTTCTCGACCCATAATCCTACATTATGTTCAGTAAATCAAGTATTATGTTCATTCAATTCAATTAGATATTTAAAATGTCGCACTACCCATCTTAAACCACGCCAAGGGTAAGAGGGTGCTGGAGACTATTTTAATGTTAATATCATTGTAAAGAGAACTCGTTCATCTTGCAGGCGCTCAAACTCCGCTGCAAACATACAAAGCAGAAAAAAACCCTTTTCCATTACGTACATACAGCTTAGTTACTCTTTTGTGTTTCATCTTTTAAAACTGTGACAGGGAGATACAAATCTAGAGCCTGAAACCCTTGACTCAGCTCTGTTTGGACTCTCCGGTCCCCGAGGGACAAGGTCCAAGCCGGATCAAGTCATTCAGCCTGAGCCATACTCAGTCCTTTATTTGCTTACCCATCTGTAAGGGAAATCATGTTTAGTAATCCGTAACCCCCTGAGTGAGGCTGATTGCATCGCCTCCTTATGCGAGGAGTCTATCATACCACTTAGAGACTGTCAGCTAAGTAGGTTTTATGAAGTCAGTTTGTAGGGAAAGTTGTCCCTGGTCAGATCTCTGTAGTTGATTCCGTCTTGTTTCTCTTCACAATCTCCCCACCCTAACATAGTTTTGCTTTCGGTGTCATACAGTAAAATGCGCTGATGGCAGAGTACAAAGAAAACAACCAGGACCTGGTGAACTATTGATATCTGGCACAGGCACCTGAGATCCCTTCACCCACTTATCTGGAGAGCAATATGATAACTGTGGGGGCTAGTGTAGCGTTTAAACAAGTCTGCATCCTGTGCAGAAAATGTTTTTGGAGATGCCCTCAGATAACAGGATATTTTTCTTTCTACTTACCTTACCAGTGATGGATACACAGGACAGTGAGTATTTCCTTTGCATGGTACTGTATTCACATACACTTACAGAAAAATATACAGACATGGCCGTGTCAAGGTCACCATCACTGGGATGCTGACCAGCTACAGGATGCAGGAAGCAACTATAGGTACATAGACCCTTCGTGGTGTGCTGGATGACTGGTTATTAATGATATTGTCCCCATCGCAGTATGCACAATGGCTTACTGCTAAAGTGATCAGTCCTATATACAGTGTCAGGATAGCAGACACCTAAAATGTTCAGTCTCGTCACAGTGTGCCGTGCAGGTCACATGTGTATTAGCATAGGTATTGTAAAAAAGTACCTGTCACAAGCTAAACTCTGCTTCGAATTGAAAGTGGTTAGCTCTAGCGTGGGTCAGTATAGAAATGGAGTTCTTCTTGAAACTGACTGTATTTACATGCCTTGTCACTCATTCATTTGGTCACTAAAAGGATGCAGGCTTTCTGCAGCATTAGTGAATGTAAGAAAAATGTGCTTCCCTTCAGCACTTAGCTAAAACATGTATTGCTGAGGCATTATGTGCTCAGACCACCCTGCTGGTGATGTAGGAATATTGTGTTTGGGCACTGAAGATAGTAAATATAGTTTTCAGATGTAGCCATCCTACCCAGTAATAGCATGGAGGAAATAAAGTGCTGGCACTTGAATCCATTATCGTGTACTGATAGCATGATGAAAAATAGTGGTGCGATCAGCAGTACTATGTGGTTAAAATCAATATGTAGACTGGGGTCTGTTGTGTGCTTTTATAGGAAACTGTGACACCTTACGTTCTACCCATTTCTGAGATTGCTGCTATTCCCCTAAAATTTCCCTCTTTTATTACATTTCCTTAAGAATACTTAGGGGAGAATCACAGAGCACTTTTTTTTCTCTAATTTTCAGCAATGAAACTGGCTATGTGTGCTTTTGGAAGGCAAAATTTGCGAAACTTTATCTGGATGTTTATTTTAGTATAGACCCCCTAGTTCTCTTGTTAAATTATTTGCATATCTATTCCAGTACAATCAACGTCATGGGTCTAAACCTTTTTAAAACGCACTCTTTCGTGCAAATGGTCATGGAGAAATCTGTGTGTATTTTAAAGTTATCAAAAAAAAAAAAATTCTCAAAATTTCACAGGAAAATCCTGCGAATGCTTTATAATGCTTTATAGAGAGGTAGATAAGCCATTTCATAATATTTGAGTTTATTGTCCCACTGTGCTTTATATTGCTTCTCAATTTAAAAAAATCTTCAAGGGAAGACCCTGATTTGATTGTGTTTTCAACATTGTTACCTCTTGTCACCAAACGTTTATTGGTGGTTATTCCCTAAATGGTCCTGGAAAGAGTTGTTAAATTCCTTTTTCAATTTTAACCGGTGTCAAGCTAGTGGCACAGCACTGGCACAGATCATTATTGAAGTGCACTGGAGAGGGAGCAATTAGTGTGTGGGAAGCATGAGGAGCAGAGGCGGGTGCTGGTATTTGAAGCCTTTGGCCAGCATAGGGACCCTATTTCCTACTGTGCACTAGGGTAACCTTGCTATTCCAGCTAGTATGATGGTCAACTGGTTGTGTGAAAGTCTTAAGTGCACAATGAAACTTGTATATCTGTATTTCTCCATTCACCCCTGCAGTGCCCTCATAATTTAGTAGACTTCCAGACCATTGGAAAGGGTTTTCAAGTGATCATGACAGGAAGAGGATGTTCCTAAAGGATCATACAGTTTTGTTTAGCTAAAGAGCCACGAAACGCCTTATCGTGGTATTATTTTATGTGGTTGCAATAATCAAGTTGTTTCAGTCCACATAGCTGGAAATCTCATTGAATATTCATTGAATAGCCTTAAATGTGTTATCATTTTGATTCTGCAGTATCCTTATTCTGCTGCTTTCCATGTCAAATAACTCAACCACATCTCATACAACAGGAATGTGGTTGAAATGTCAACCCCACCCTCAAACCCCGGAGTGTTAGCGTACTTACTAGATTTACTTTGTAGGAATATTCTGTGAAAATGATCAACCTCTGGCCAATAACAGGAACATTCATCAAACAAATATGTTAAAGACAGACGTGTTTGCTTCCACAATAATTTTCTAGATTTATGGTTGAGCTTACTCTGCTGTTCTTTCTTACCTGGCTGAAATATAGAGGGGTGTGCTTTGCTTCACTAATGACCAAGCTGAAATACTCATGCACTGACAAAAATCTCTGGAATGTGCTTCTTAGTCCAAAGAAGACATTTATTATTTCACTACGCAAGGTTCCTAAAAGGGGATTAGCTTGCTGAAAGTGCACGTTTAAAAATAGTCACAGCAATTAAATGAAATAATGTACAAATTATTCTCCTCAGCAATGTACACAGCAAATATATTTATCTATATTATAATGCAAAGCAAATAGCGAATAAAAAAATATGCATCACCATGAGAAAAGGGCATCACTGCTTCATCTCCCTCCTATGCAGCATCAGTACAATATAAATGCCTAGAGAATAATCAAGTTATGCTATGTGGTGTATAGTCATTGGTGTGAATATGCCCTAACAATATGCAAGGTGCAGAGCTCTGTACGCTGAAGGCCAAACAGAAGCATGCTCCCTCCAGTAGACCATCGGTACTGGGTAGACAGTACTCCACTGTAAGTCATCACTCACATTCTTGCATAGGTATACTGGTTCCACCACCGGGGTCAACTCCCCTAGTTGGGCACCTCCAGGTGGTAAAAATACATTTCAGAATTGGGTCATTCATAGCCTTCGTGTGGGGTGTATCGCTGCCAAGTTCTAAACATCTGTTGTACTAGAGATGCACTCATCTTGTGCTGTCTCGCATCTGAGAGGATCTAGTCCTGGACTTTATCATTTGCTTCTCCATGTTTAAGACAATACTGTAGAACTAAGGTTAATTATACTACTCAATCTCCTCTACATATGGTGAGCCTCCTGACACAACAGAATCAGCTGATGCTACAACAAAGCTCAACTAGTGCTACCTCTCCGCCAGTCTTGTTACAAAATTATTAGTACTCCACTTCAAGCAAACACGTTGCTAACATTGCCCGGACCACTTCTTGAAGGGGTCCATTCAAAAGGACATAAGTGTGCCAACAAGGAATATTGTCATGAAAATATTCTATGATTTGCATTTATTTAATGATGCGTGCTGTTAGCATCTGAATTTTATTCTTTACAAATATAATGAGTTACTAATCTGAAGAATGATTTGTGATTGATTTGTGACTGCAGGTGTATCTATTAAATCAATTGTATTTGGGGCAAAATTCAAAACCATACCACTAGACACAGGAAAAATGACAAACTAATGATGTTTGTTTTACACAAAGATGTTTCAAATTTATTAACAGTATCTTTTTCAGTTCCAGTCTTCTCTTAGTGACATGTCAAGGTATTCAGTGTCCACTTTCTTATCCATTACAAATTGTATGTTAAATAAACATGCCCGAAAAAAAAAACAGATACATGTCCCAAGAAACTCCAAAGAAAGATAGGTGGTGTGTCGATGTTTCTGTCCCACATTTTTAACCACAAGACCATCCTCAGGATAAAGATGTTTGAACTTGGAACAAACAAGGCCTCACAATGTTTTCATCCACAAGACCGTCCTCTGGACATGGAATTTTGAAATGAAAACAAACAAAGCCCCCTACAAATATTAAAATACAGTGTAAGATTGAATCAGCATTTGTCACACTTGCAATCATTAAACAATATAGGGAACCAGAAAGAATAGATTACTACTGACAGAGATTGGGGGTCATTTTGAGTTTGGCGGGTGGAAAAAGCCCACCTGCTAAACTCCCACAGTCAGGTTGCTGCCAGTATGGCCATCTTCCCACAGGCCCCAATTCAAGTTCCCCACTGGCCCAGTGGGGAACAGCCCACAACATTGACGCTGACTCATAATTGAGCCAGCAGCAATGTTGCGGTGCGTAGGATGCAAGAGCACCTGTCGCGCTTTTCACTGTCTGCATAACAGACAGTAAAAAGCATGAAGGAGCTGTCCAGGGGAGGCCCTGCACTGCCCATGCTAAGCGCATGGGCAGTGCAGGGGACTGCCATGGAGCCCCCTGCACCACGTCTCCTCCATCGTTTACATGGAGGTGCAACTACCATGTAAAAGCTGTTAGAGAGGGGGCTCTTAATCCCCAGAGAGATGCTACATGCAGTGCTGCCCTGACAGATTAGAACCGCCAGTCCCTCCAGTGGAGGGAAACTGGCCAAACCGCCACAGTCATAATATGGCGGTCTGACCACCATCAAAACGGTCGGACCACTTCTTTTGTAGAGGTCAGACTGCCACCACAACCCTGGAGGTCAGTAGACCACCAGGGTCATAATTAGAGCCATTATGTCCATCACCATGATTTTAGAAAAAAGCAAAAATAAATTGCCCTGTGTGATAAAAAACTATCGGAAGCATGCACAAAGTGCATCAGCGCAAAAGTGAATACCTTGTGCACAGTGAAAAGATTTTTTTTTAAAAGAGCCCTTAATGTGCTAAACTAGGATTCTCAGGACAAAAGTAACTTACATTATCTGAGTCTTGTTAATGTGGAAAGGTACTAGTCCTATCTTAGAACCGACAAATGAACAAAAGGACCTTATTATATGGACCACTATAAATCCCTTCTAGGCAAATAAAATGGTCAAAATGTCCCATACTTTTATGATTTCAACTAAAACCTGTAATGATTAGAGTTGATCTCAGCGTGGAAGGTATTGAATCAAATGTAGGCTTCAAAAGTTTCTTGAAACAGATAATGTTCAAGTATTCAAACTGGCTAAAATAAAAACAACAGAACTGTATTAGATCCGACAATTCATAGAATAAAAAATTAGGTAGGAGATAGTCTGTAGATAAAGTAATAGCACCTCAAAACAGTTTGAGGGACAAACTATCAGAAGGCTGATGCCCTGAAATTTAAAGCACTAAGAAACTATATTGACTGTGGGAAGACATAACAGTACCGTATGGCTGGTACAGGACAAATAATCATTCGTAGACATTTCAAAAAAATAAAATGGCAAGGGAGATCATTAGGTAACTCGATCGAGGCTGTCTACTGTGAGTTGTTGAGGGACAGAATGGTTCATGAGCTACAATCCAATGTACTAAATATCTATATCAACTGGTGGAAGGCATGAAAGCACCTAATGACTGGTACTTCAAAAACAAATTGGCAAGGGAGATCATTAGGTAACTAGATCTAGGATATTTTCTGCGAATGAAACCAATTCCCCCAAAGTTTTGCAGTGCAGTGCAACTTATGCTATGAATAATCCATTCTGTCCTCCAAACAAATTATATAAACCTAGATGAACAGAAAATAATGTATAAATATGTTTTTAACATTTAAGTGTTTGACTTAATCTAAGGAAAAGTCAGTGCTCAGTTCTGACTTACTTGATTTCAATCCTTGACAGTCTCTCTAATGTGCATGCCGGCGTCTGTCCGAGCTAGCGCTGTAAACTGGCCTGACGTAATCGGCCATTGAAATACAATGTAGAAGGCTTTGTTTTCATTTCAAACATCGGTGTCCTGAGGATGGTCTTGTGGATGAAAACATTGTGAGACTGAAATGTTGAAGCATTTTCCATTATTCTGTTGAATTTCATGGGAAATATCTTTTTCTGCTATGTTTATTTAATATATAATTTGCAATGTATGAGAAAGCGGGTACTGAGTTTGTTGGCATATATCACTAAGAGTAGCCTAGAACTGAAATAGACTTTGTTAATATACTTGAAACATCTTTGCTGTAAGAAAAAAACATAATTTGTTTGGTTGCCATGTTCCCTATATTTATTGTTTTGGTTTTGAATTTTGTCCTACATACAAATGCTTTAATAGATAAAACTGTAGTCACGATTCATTCTTCAGATTAGTAACTCATGATATGTGTAAAGAATCATCTTCAGAGGCTAACAACATGTATCATTAAATAAATACAGATCATAGAATATTTTCATAACAAATTTGACACTCTAGTACCCAAAACCACAAGGGGTTATTGGATCATCACTTTTTGTGTTACTCATTCAAAAGGACGTAGCAGCGCAATAACAGAATTCCTAACCTACGTAAATTCTAATGGTTTTACTTTCGAGATTTTGCTGCCTTTCTCAGTCCTGGCCCAAACACCCTTGTTTTTTCTCATCACTAAACCTCCCTCCATGCCCTTTATACCCACTAACAATGACTGACCCTAGGTCATAAGGTATGACTCAGGTGAAGCTATTTCTATACTCTTTCAGGTCATTCACTTACCAGTGCTTCATTGACATTCCAGTACACATCCCCCTTTGACAGTGTTTACAGCACAAGCTCTCCACACAGTTACATATAGGTAGGACTGTTCAAAATGCCAAAATATAAGATATTTAAGCATGAGCTAGTCCCTCGAGAGCTCACCAAGAACTCACAGCTCCACTTCTGCCTCCAGGCTGCATTGCTTGCAAAATCATGTCAACCAAACTACATGATCCTGAAAGCAATGCACAAATAGAAACAAATCTTCACCACAAACTCAGCTCATTCAGCAGATGCCAGAAGTTGTTATTTAAGGCCATGCAAAGTAACATCAACCATTGACTGAAACCCAGGGCTCCTGAAAATTCCTTGAAATCTTTCTCAATAGGTCCTTAAGATTCAAAATACATTACCAATAAATTGATACCTCAGCCATCATTCATCCCTGCTCTCACTCTAACTCCTTCTCACCCAAAGGCAATCTATGTTATGCCAGTGACACAGACAAGACCAGAACCATCCCCTGATTTCTCATATCATTCCTGCACTATCATGCACATTGCACCAGCTATCCTCACACCTCCGCTCAATAGGACTCCTACTTACCAACATCGTATAACCAGAACCAGATCAGGAGGACAAGCATTCTCTTACATTGCGCTTAAAGCATGGAACAATCTCCTTCTCCATGTTAGAGCCTCCTCCTCTCTTCTTGAATTCCACAAGAAGCTGTCTTTTCAATTAACCAACCTACCATAGGCAGGAATAGATACACACATCTGCCCAGTGCCAGGATATCCTCATGGGTGATATTGTGCAGTTCAAATACACTTAACAAAGCATACTCCTAACTCCCAGTAAAATTCCTCTCTCATACATGGGGAACTTGGAAACTGCAGATGCATTGACCTACTTGACACAGTACTATAAAGTGAATAAATACACGAAACAAATATATTCTCTTATTTTAATTCTTACTTGAAACTAACAACTTAATCAAACAAGGTAATTGTGGCTTTCAGCACAAACATCATAATGGAGTCATTTAGTCAAAGTATTTTTAATCATTTAGCCCACCTCCGACTTATAATGATCATAATATAATGATTAATCATCATTTATCACTCCAATGCCTTTTGACACAATCTCCACCTCATCATAATTGAGAAAGAAGAGGCTGCACCAGGATCCTCTATCATACTGCTGGGTTTCTTCCACTCTTTCCTCAATAAAGATAATGTATTAAAATGGCAAATTGCTCTAGAAAGCAGACCAGTCCTTACAGGGATCCTCTACATCCCCTAACATTTTCAGCATGCATATATGCTCCACTTTTGCATCCTCTCGGGGATAGTTTCATGCCCAGCTCACCCAATAACTTTAATCCACCCACAGTCTACAACTGAGCCCCCCCCCAAAAAAAAAACACTTTAATTTCCATTACAGGTATCAGCATGACCACTCACATGGACACTCTAACCAAGGTGGCATTTTTCCACCCCAACAAAATGGGAATGTGCCATTTTTACTTCCCATATACATACAACTGAAAGCAGCTTCCTAAACAAATCAAATTTTGTTTATGTTCTTTATGCAGACCTCTCCAACTACAAAATCAATAAAACAGAAAACGTTCCCAAATGTGTGTTCTCGCCTCAAGGCAAGCCTAAAGAAAACCACAAGTTACTAAGGTGTATAGGGGATAACCCTTTTGTGATTTATGTGTATCTAAGAGAGGACGTACTTTTGGTTATAACATGGTGCTCCTTTTGCTCTTTGTTTGATTTGGACTAAAGAAAAGGGTAACATATGCTACCATTTCTAATGAAACCTCGATGACTTACGTTCAGAGCATAAACCCAATTCAAAATCCTGTGTTTCAACTACATGTTCAGTGCCTGGTTGGCATGACTCTTTACTGTATAAGGAGTAAAGAGTATACCTGCTAGTAACCTTCAAGACCACTGTGGCTTGATAACTAGCTCATCCTGGTCATCATTCTCCGGACAAGCAGGGAGAGGTGAGAGAAGACTCTTTTTATACAAGCCAGTCATTCACTCATCATATACTGTCAATCATTAGCTTCAGAAAAAGCCCTGAATGAGAACATATTCCCTGACAGCACCATGAGATCACCCAAAAGATAGCAGTTGTTCTACCAGGGATATGACTTGTCCTCCAACCGAGGGTCCACTGGACCACAACAGATACTCCATATGTGTACCTATAACTCCTGAAACCAAAGCTGCCACAGGTATCATAATAGCAATCCTGGACAATGTAATTGTTAATTGTAAAAGTGCGCAGTGAACGGCTAGCGCCTTCTTTTTCTGTTAGTTTAGTACACGTCCACAGATGTACCAAAGTGATTCTGATGCAGATATGTTAATTAGAGATTATTAATTAATATTTGTGTTTTGATTAACAAGGAAATGATAGAAAATTAAACAAAGAAAAATTAATGTGCATGTTTGAAAATGTGCCCACGGAGAGTGACAGCCAGATAATACAAATTTGTACTAAAATGATTAAAAATGCATAACATATTAAAAAAGCATAATAATAATGTAGTAGTATGTCATATTAAGATGTATAACGTGTGTTTTGCATTATAATGTAGAGCTAACTTAGCTGAAGTTGTGGCCTAGTTTTGCCAGGCCTCATGCAGAAGCTGAATTACTAGCACTTTAGAGAAAGCTGATGTAATGAACTGACCGTGAACCATTAGCTGTTAAAGCCTTCTTAGCTAGGATTTTCTGCAAAGTACCGACGGACAGGAGATAAGTGAACCAAATCGCAACATCAGTTGTGTAGAGCAGACAAGATGTACTTTACCAGGACTCAAACAATAGAGACATTGACTGGAGAAGAAGATGCAACATTTTCGATTCCTGATGAGCTGGATGATGAGGACATTGTACAGTGAACCAATAGACACCCTGAGAACGGCGTAATATTAGAATTCATAGATTTGTAAAATTGAAGTTATTGGTTAGGGTAATAACTGGTGATTGACTGACCAATTAGGAATTAGGGGGATGGACTGGAAAACCTTAATAAAAAGTCATGACAGAGGGCTAAAACTTCATATGAGATGTGAGATGCGAGGGGTGAATTGATGATGTCAGAAGACGCGATTCGAGATTCTGTCATTGGGCTCATTCTCTTGAGAGCCTGATGCGTTGCTGATCGATTGATGACCTGAAGACGAAGACTGACTTTGTTGCTGATCCATTCTGTGGATAGGTAGCTATGACAACGTGACTGTTAACATTTTGTGCCTTTCTTTCTAGGTACCAACTGCACTGTTTAATTAGTTTTTTTTTCTTTTAGCTAGATGTCTTCTAAATTCGTGTTCTAAATTGTTTTCGCATGAAGTCCCACATGCTAATGTTAATCTGTGTTAGGTAGGGTTCCTTTGGGTAACCCTGACAGTGACAAATGATTGACAAACTGATTGCTGAACTCTGCTATTAACACTGTTATATTCATCTTTGTTGGCTTATGCTAAAGCATTTGAGCATATGTTTTCTCAAGTTCTGATGAGATAATGTTATTGGTGGTCACTAATGAATTAATCTTGAGTGAATTTGAATAAAGTTTGAATTAACCAATGGACTAGTATTGTAACTAATAGGGAAATAAATTGATAAAACGCATAATTGAGTTGTGGTTATTCATGAAATGTTGACGTTACCGATTGATGAATAGTGTTTTGCTCATTGATTATTGATACGTACATTGATTATTGGTGGACATCAGTTACTACATAGCTAGGATACTCCATGCGGTTCAAAAGATCCATCGGCCTATACGCGTCCCCTTTTAAGTTTACTTACTAAGGACCAGGTGCGCTTACAGTGACATCACACTTTCTACTGCTTTTGTACTGTGGCAACAAGGTTTTCATTCCATTCACTAATTTCATACCTTTCTGTAATAGTAACAAAACCTGATGTGGCAGATAATTATGCTCCTGTTACGATGGACACGGAACCATAGAGAATACACTCTGCATTTCGTCCAAAATTATTTTATGTTCTTTAAACGGTTACTAAATTGCACATCTTTTGACAAGGGTCCACACAGGGCTAGCTATATTGGAACTGTTCCCCGTTATCATGGTTCGGAAGTATAAAGATGTTGCCTACTGTGAGTGATAGTGTTCTGCATCATTGTGTTTGGTGTGCATGTGCAATAATTGGCAAATAATTAGAAATCCATAGGATTTGGAAAGGACCCAATGGGACCAAACCCCTGACAGGATATGGACCTCATAAGAGCTGTTGCACTTAGATGAAAAAAAATTGACACCCTTTTTGAGCCACATTATAACGCCATACATACACTGGGGTTACCAGGGTACAGGTCAAGTGAAAATAAGAAATGGCTTTATCGGATGGGCCGGGTGTTACTACATGTTGTAGTTTGTTAGGTCAGGTCATGGAACACGAGAGGTTTATTTTGTTCTTTCTCCTTTTTTATTGATTTGACTTCAAGTTTGCTCACATGAATATTAGAATACCAGCTGGCCATGGAGTGATTATGTGGCAAGTTGAAGTTATAGTGCTCTGAGAGAACAGTGTGGCCCCAAGAATTATTTTGCTAGTGGTTAACTTTCATCCAGCCATTCTCAGGACATCAGTTTATCTTTTTTTCCTCCTCATTATGAAGAACACAAAGAAGTATTGTGCATGCACAAGTTAGACTCTATTCCCTTTGGGCATAGGGAGAGATAGCCAAATTACCACAGTGTTTGAGGACTACCGCACTAGGCCTTTTTTACTTGCACACATCTCAGCCAACAAATCCACCTCAGCACAGAACGACTTGCAGCAAACAGACACGACTATGTAAATAAAATTAGGGCTATTACTTTTCCAGAAAGTTATGGGCTTCCTCTGATAAATGCTAATCCAATCCACAGTCCAATTCTCCTAACAGTGTTTCGTTATGCTGGCAACAGTGAAGCTAACATGTGATTACCGTAGCAATCTACTGCATGCTTTATCTGCCTGTAACCGGGAGTCCATCGCCGCGGTTACGAATTGTAACCTGGAGCCGGCGGAACAGTACCCCGGGGGCACCCTCTGGGGAATCGCCGACCCGGAAGTGTTCTCCAATCCGGATATCTGGGTCACTGATGCCGCAAATAGAGAAAAGGAGAAGCCGGAGAGAGAGAACGCTCTCTCGAACCCGAAGACGGAACACAGAGCGAGACGGAGGACGAGCGGAGGACGAAGCCGGAAGAAGAACCAAAGTCAAGTCGAAGGAGGACGGTCGTGAGGACACAGGAGAAGGAAGAAGGAAACCAACCTCATCTGGAAGCCTGGAGGAAGACACAGAGACCCCCACATAGTTCCACGGGAGATACAACCAACGCCACCACGTCCCTGGAGTGGCGTGGCTACCACAGGTACGATCGTACCTCAGGGTAAATCTCCTACCCAAGTGGATTCGGGGCGGGAGCGAGGAGGGTACGCAGGGGAGGGACTGGGAGGAAGGGATTTAAAAAAAGGGAAGGTTTCAGGGTATGTTTACCTAACTTCACGAGGAGGGGTTGGTGAAGATAACCACCCCCCCTATAAAAACAAGAGAGTGTCTTGTATTCACGGGGAAATTGTGGTGCACTCCAAAGTTTATCCCTCTCACATCCCTGCACACCCCTACCCTCGCACACCCGCCTACTAACCCTTAGGAAACCAGTACCCCAAATACCAAGACTTACCTGTTCTTTCCATTTTCTTTGGGGAACCAGCCATCATCATCCGGGGATGGAGGGGTCCAGTATCACCCTGAAGACCATCCACTCGGGAGCACGGCGACCCAGGAGGAAACCCTGAAAACAAAAGACCATATATATAATTACTGGTGGTAAAGAAGACGGGAAAGCCCAGGACATTACCTAAGGAGGAAAAACAATATCTAAAAGGAAATCGCAAATAAGAAATCCCATGCCATTTGTGACAATGGGCTGGTTTTGCATTTTCCAAATGGTGATTTCCTACTAGGATATCGCTATTTGGGAAATGCAAAATGAAGAATGGCTTTGAACAAAAGGCCCCCCGAAATGCACTCAAAAAATAGTGGTGCATATATAGAGCACACATATGCCCAAGGGGCATGTGTGTGCTCTATTGCACTTAAAAAAAGGGATTTTGGGGTGATTTTCTTTTTTGATTGCACATGGTTACCATTGACTTGAAGTTGATGGTAAGTGCATTTCCTAAATGCTCAATTTCCATTTAGGAAATACTTTGTACATCTGAATAAGAATCACAAAAAGGTAATTCCTATTTGCGATGTCCTATTCAGCGGATAACAAATTGCGATTTCAACTGAGTAGAAATCACAGTTTGTGATTCCCTAAAGGGCTTTGTACATCAGAAAAGCCCATTTTGCATTTCTTAACGGCCTGAAATAGTGATTCCAACTGTTAAGAAATGGAAACTGGCTTTGTACATCTGGCCCTTTTCTCTTATTAATGGTGACCAAACAGTTGTCTGAAAAGAAGCAAGGTCTCAACAGAAGTTTAAGTTAGTATGACTTCCTCTGGACAAATCCTTAAAGGGAGATCATTCCAAATTAGGGAAGATTTAAAAACATCTCTTCCCCTTGGATACCACCTAAATGTATAGAAGACAAATATGTCTGTACTAAATGTCTATAAAGGGATATGTCAGTCCATTTTAAATTACAGTTATGCAGCAGTAGTGCTAATGAGATATTTTGTGCCAGATGGATTACTATTCTATTTGCAGAAAGTGTTCACAGATTGCGCACTGACTTTCTGAGAATTGAATCTGATTTTGCTAACCAATTCATGTACTAAAATGTCAGTTCAGAAAATTACAGGAGGGTTCCATAACAACTTTCTTAAATACCATTCGTTCAGCATGCAGCTCTATGTAATTGTCTGTAATCAAATGGTTGTTGGCCTGCTAAATCACCACGCCTGTGATTTCATTCCAACGCAGAATCCTTTTTTAAAGCAGCCTATGTTTCTTAAAGGAACCAGTGCTGCTTTAAAAAATATATAAATTTTGGTAAACTTCAGAGAACAGGCAGTGGGGCTATGGCCCACTGTCTTCTCCCCCTGAATCTGCCACCCCGATTCCCAATTAGGAAGGGGTCCCTTCCCCAATGCTATTCAGTTACCACTTCTTTTGACCATTTAGCCACTGGCTAATAGTTTGTGACTAGATTTGCATTTGCAAACCATTGAAACTTTCAATACAGAATCACAGTTTGGAAGGAGCACCTCTTGCACACCCATTATTTGCACAGATCGGAGAAAATAGATATTCAGATGGGTGTCATTCAGGTAAATCAATGATTAAAAAGGAGAGGCAATCTACTCCCTGGCAATCACTTAGGGTATCATTCTAACCCATTGTTTTTGTCCAATATGCCAGTAGAGGCAAACACCCATTAATGCAAATCAGTACCAACCCTAATCTTTAAGGGAACAGTCCATCCTGAATTGCCAGGCAAGGCCCACCCAGAAGAGAACACAAGCAATCCCAGTCCATTTTCAATGTTGTTAGGTTTGTCAGTGAGGTACATAACTTGGCTCCTACGCCGCAGTGAGCAAGGGTCCCACATATGAGCATGTCGGTCCTGGGTTGCTTGTGTTCTGGTTAGAGATGGCCTGGTTGGGCAGTTCAGGCTGATTGTTCCTATTGGAGCAGGACCCAGACTGATTTGTCTACTGCTGCATTTAATCTGAGGTGCGATGGTGGGCAAAAGAATGATAGGTTGGAAGGCCACCCGGAGCGATTGCCAGAGGTCAGATTGTTGAAAGTATTCCTCCCATCCCCTATTATGTGTTAGATATCATTCAGGTAAGACTTCTCCCCTACTAGGAACACAAACCAGATCTGCATTGAAGACACATGCTAAAGACAGGTCCTCTGAATTACAGTGCATGCAATGGAGTCCTTGAATGGAACAAAGGGATCCACTTTGGCTTTTCTGCACTGGTTTGATGAAAAGGAGAATCCTCTTGATCTTAAATGTGTCTCAGTTTCCTATAGCTCCTGTTCCCTTGCCTTTTACCAACTTACTAAGGACATTTCTGCAGTGTGGGGTACATAGATTTAAATGTGCCATGTCCCTTAACCCCTTCACTGCCAGGCCTTTTCCCCCTCAGGTGCCAAGCCTTTTTTTTCCTATTTGGGCAGTTTGCGCTTAGGCCCCCATAACGTTTTGTCCACACAAGCTACCCACGCCACATTTGTGTTCTTTTTACTTAACATCCTAAGGATTCTAGAGGTACCCAGAGTTTGTGGTTTCCCGCGGAGGAGACCAAGAAATTAGCCAAAATACAGCAAAACGTTTGTTTAAAAAATATAAAAATGGGGAAAAGGGCTGCAGAAAAAGGCTTGTGGTTTTTCCCTGAAAATGGCATCAGCAAAGGGTTTATGGTGCTAAAATCATCATCTTCCCAGCCTTCAGGAACAGGCAGACTTGAATCAGAAAACCACATTTTCAACCCAATTTTGACATTTTACTGGGACATACCCCATTTTTACTATTTGTTGTGCTTTTAGCCTTCTTCCAGTTAGTCACAGAAATGGGCATGAAACCAATGCTGGATCCCGGACAGCTAAACATTTTAAAAAAATTGGCAAAATCCTGAACTCAGCAAGGGGTCATTTGTTTAGATTCTACAAGGGTTTCCTACAGAAAATAACAGCTGAAATAAAAAAAGAAATATTGAAATTGAGGTGAAAAAAACAGCAATTTTTCTCCACGATTTACCCTGCAACTTTTTCCTGTGATGTCAGATTTTCAAAAACAATATACTGTTATGTCTGCTGGATTCTTCTGGTTGCCGGGATTTATAGGGCTTGTAGGTTCAAAAAGAACCCTAGGTACCCAGAGCCAATAAATGAGCTGCACCTTGCAATGGGTTTTCATTGTGTACTGGGTATACAGCAATTCATTTGGTGAAATATAGTCATAAATAGGTATCAAGGAAACCTTTGTATTTCCAAAATGAGCACAAAATACGGTGTTAAGAAGCAGTGGCCCTTTGCACATCTCTGAATTCCGGGATCCCCACACTAGCATGTGAATTACAGGGAATTTCTCAAATAGAGATCTTTTATACACACACTCTTACATTTGGAAGGAAAAAATGTAGAGAAAGACAAGGGGCAATAACACTTGTTCTTCTATTCTGTATTTCCCCATGTTTCCCAATACAAATGGTACCTCACTTGCATGGGTAGGCCTAATGTCCGCGACAGGAAAAGCAACATGGACACATCACATTTTTACATTAAATTCTGACGTATTTTTTGGAAAGTGTCTAGCAGTGGATTGTGGCTTCTAGCTCAGCCGGCACCTTGGGAAACCTACCAAACCTGTACATTTTTCAAAACAAGACACCTAGGGGAATCCAGGATGGGGTGACTTGTGGGGCTCTCACCAGGTTCTGTTATCCAGAATCCTTTGCAAACCTCAAAATCTGGCAAAGAAAACACCTTTTCCTCAAATTTTGGTGAAGTTCTGGAATGTGAGAGGAGCCACAAATTTCCTCCCATCCAGTGTTCCCCAAGACTCCCGATAAAAATGGTACCTCACTTGTGTGGGTAGGTCTAGTGCCTGCGACAGGAAATGCCCAAAACACAACATGGACAAATCACAAAGAAAACTGACCTGTTTTTTGCAAAGTGCCTAGCTGTAGATTTCGGCCTCTAGCTCAGCCAGCACCTAGGGAAATCCTGCAAACCTCTATGTTTTTGAAAACTGGACGCCCAGGAAAATTCAGAATGGGGTGACTTGTGGGGCTCTAGCCAGGTTCTGTTCCCCAGAATCCTTGAAAACCTCAAAATTTGGCAAAAAAATCACTTTTTCCTCACAATTTGGTGATGGAAAGTTCTGGAATCTGAGAGGAGCCACACATTTCCTTCCTCCCAGTGTTCCCCCAAGTCTCCTTATAAAAATAGGGATTCACTTGTGTGGGTAGGCCTACTGCGCACTACAGCAAATGTCCCAAAACACACCATGGACACATCACGTTTTCCCAAAGAAAACAGACCTGTTTTTTACAAAGTGCCTAGCTGTGGATTTTGGCCTCTAGCTCGGCCGGCACCTAGGGAAACCTACCAAGCCTGTCCATTTTTTAAAACTAGACACCTAGGGGCTTCCAAGATATAGTGACTGGTAGGTCTCGCACCAGATTCTGTTACCCAGAAAACACTTTTTCCTCACATTTCGGTGTTCCCCTAAGTCTCCTGATTAAAATTGTACCTCACTTGTGTGGGTAAGCCTAGTGCCCGCGACAGGATATGCCCCAAAACACAACATGGACACATCACATTTCCCCAAACAAAACTGACCTGTTTTTTGCAAAGTGCCTAGCTGTGGATTTTGGCCTCTAGCTCAGCCGGCACCTAGGGAAACCTACCAAACCTGTGCATTTTTTAAAACTAGACACCTAGGGGCTTCCAAGATTGGGTGACTTGTGGGGCTCTCACCAGGTTCTGTTACCCAGAACCCTTTGCAAACCTCAAATTTTGGCAAAAAACACATTTTCCTCACATTTCAAAAAGTTCTGAAAACTGAGAGGAGCCACAAATTTCCTTCTACCAAGCGTTCCCCCAAGACTCCCAATAGAAATGGCAACTGACTTGTGTGGGTGGCCCAGGAGCCTGCAACAGGAAAAGGCCAAAAACGTGTAGAGTGAGAGGATAGCACGAGTTGCTAAGCAATTATTTTTTCTTTTATACATTTTTAGGCTGACTCTGCTTTGGGAACCCGCACAAGTGAGTTATCATTTTACTTGGGAGACTGAGGGGAACACTGGGTGCTATGAAATTTGTGGTGGTACAGTGACCCTACAAAGAAAAGTGTGGAAAATATGCTTTTTTAAGCAGATTTTGAGGTTTGCAGTGGATTCTGGTTTGGACTGGCAGTTGGTTAGCATTGTGTTGCAGTGGTCCACAGCAAGTCACTATTTACACCACGAGCCAAGCGCTACACCATGCACGCCGCCAGCCAAGCGCCACTCCATGCACATCGCCAGCCAACCACCACTCTATGCACACCGCCATCACTTTTTTTTAAACAACGAAGAACCCACTTACTAATTAGAAATAAGTACAAAACTACAAACACAAAAGCTCTCACTAAATACATGATAGTAATGCCAACCGTGAAACTGAAAATATGAAAATATAAAACGGGCAGTTTATGCTTACAGTAGTTCCCAATAATGTTTTTGAGTGTGGTAACTCCTGAAACAGCCACCTATACACAGCCCAGGCTTTGAAGGGAAATCAGGGCAGTACATCCTAGTCTCCTTCCGGATACCTCTACGAGCACAGACTCTACATCTCTTAGCAGGAAAGTCTTTATTGGCAGTGGGAGGAATGTGCTCAGCAAAGTGGTGATCTTTCAGTCTAGCCACATCCTCTACCACTGCTTCTCTAGGAACTCTTGCCTGTTCCAGTACAACAAGGCTCCCTATGACAGACTCCTGAAGTTTCACCAATGTCATCCTTGACTCTGGAGAACTATTCTTGAACACAACACAAGCATTAGAAGTTGCCAAGTGGAACAGGTGAACCTCTAATTTCTAAGCATTTTTCATATTTCATAAGGATTACGAGCAGCAGTGTAAGGTTCCAACCTCTAATCTACTCTATAAACAGCACCTATGTGCTTATTGTAGTCTAAAATGCACCCAGGTTTGCGCACTTCAGCAACTTGACCCCAGACAGCCACAGGTGAAGTACTCTCATCATGGATGGTAGTTAGCATGTAGAAATTCCTCCTGTCTGCAAATTTCAGAGCTAGCAGCTCATCATTCCGCAAGGCACTGCACTGTCCCTTCTCATGTTTTTTACAGACAAGCTCTCTTGGATAGCCTTTCCGGTTAGAGGGGATTGTGCCACAAACAACAGTGTCCACTCTGAACAATTCCTTGAACAGTTGCACTACAGTGTAGAAATTATCTATTTACAAATGGTGACCTTTGCTAAACAGTTGTCTACCAAGTTCCCATACAATTTTCTTGCTAACTCCAAAAGTGGGCGACAACCAGGGGGGTCATTACTGGAATCCCTACCAGCGTAGACCCGGAAATTATAAACATATCATGTACTACTTTCAGACAGCATATTCAATTTAATTCCATACCGTGCCCTCTTGCTAGGAGTGTACTGGCTAAAAACCAAACAACCCTTGAACAGGACCAAAGACTCATCTACAGGTATTTCTTTGCCTGGAACATAGACCTCTGAAAACAGATCTACAAAATGATGAAGAACAGGTCTAATCTTAAAAAGATGGTCAGAATCAGGGTGATCTCGTGGCAAGGCTAAAGCATTATCAACAAAATGCAGCATCTGAAGAAGAAGCTCATACCGGTTATCACTCATGATTGCAGAAAATATAGCAGTTGCCATCAAGGGACTAGTAGACCAATATGGAGACAGTGATGGCTTTCTTATCAGCCCCATCAAAAAAGTTAAACCCTATAACTTTTTCAACTCTTCCAGATTTGTGGGAATCCACCTGCTAGCTCTAGAGTGTGGCCTAAGTCTGGCAGCATTGTCCCTCAAATACTGCTCTGCATAAATTAGTCTGCTCAACAACCTCTTTAAAAAATACGTTGTCCATAAACAACAGAAATAAATTGACAGGCAAAAAGTTTTCTGTATTCACTCTACACCCTGGGAGACCAGTAAAGGCAGGCAACTGTGGCTGCCTCATGTTTGGGGCAACCCAGAGTTCAGGTCTTCCAATGGGAAGCCTTTCAAACACTGGCTGCTGCACCTTTGCAGATCAGTGTCCTCCTCTAAAACAGGCACTTCATCAGCACTGAGAGTGGCTTCATCATCAGATGATTCCTCTCTGACAGAAAATTCACCTCCAGAATCTTTTACTTCTTCCTCTGCCTCAGATGCAGAGTCATAATCATGGTCAGCAGACAACTCAAAAAACACACCAACAACCTGCTGAATGGTCATCCTACAGCTAGCCATGATACTTCCCACGAAAAGTAACTGGACAAATGCACCACCAACAACCAGCACTGTGTAAGATAAGTAATAAACTGTGTGGTTTTATCACTAAGAGTTATAAACTCAAAAACTATACCACTCACTTTCCTGAAAAAGCTAGACTCACCAGCAACTACTCTGCACAGCCACAGCAATCACCAATGATATCCCCCTAAAAAGAAAAAAGAAATCAAATTACACATAAGACAACACACATATCATTGTGCACTAATCTAATGACAGTTTCACACGTAATCCTGTATTTAGTACACCAGTTACAAAATGTCATTCATGCATGGCAACAATAGTCATTTTGAGTAAATTTTTTTAACTTACCTAAAACATGCAACTATGCAAACTGCAGGTAAACCACTGCCAAAAACACAACGAGCCACAGCAAAGAACTAAAACAAAAAGGAGAAATAAAGTGTTATAATCACAAATGCAAACACTACGCCAGTTGACAAACACCTCGCCACCAAACATTTAGAAATTTTCCCTGGTGTCTAGTGCCTTCTGCCCCCCCTTGGAGGCAGATGGGCCAAAATAAACTAGGTCTATCTGCCATTAAGGGAGGCAGAAATAGCCACCAGTACTGTGCTGAATCCTTTGCCCAAGGGGCCTCCCCCACACAAAAAAAATATATCCCTGGCGCCTTAGTGGCTTCTGCCCTCCTTGGGGGCAGATGGACCTAAAAATAATAGGACGATCTGCCACCCAGGGGGACAGAAGTGGTGTAAATAATATGACGACCCTAGTGCTACCCCTGAGGCCGGTCCCAGGAAGTAATGGTTACGTCCGTGGAACCTCAGCACTGCGCTACCGGACGTAACCATTACGTCCATGGCAGCCACAAAATCCGGATCTGGTCCACAGATACCTTAGACCCGTATAGGATATGGCTAAGAGCGCTTCTGGGTGTCCCTCAAGTCGAAAAAATCCCATGGTGTAATTATGTAAAAAGCAGCTTTTTTTAAACTTGGGTTGAGTTCCTATTGGTTAGATCCTTTGCAGCTCCCAAAGAGTGCCCCACAGAGTCTGAAGGATGCATACTGGGCAAGTGTGCAAATGGCAGTTTATTCTTATTCAAGTGTCACTATGAATTCGAGCACAATGTAGATATTATTTTACACCCTTTGGCGTGCACTTTCGTTATGTGATTTTTCTCTAAATGGAAGCAAACTGCCAGTCCAACAGACTCTTGCCCGATGGGATGTAAGACTAAAGAAAACATCAGTCATGTCTTATTCCACTGTCCCGCATATAACAAGCAGAGGGCCCATTGGATAAGACCGCCCTGCAATATCTTGGGCATTAGGGATCATCACTTGGCCCTTAGGATTTGTAGAACAAGTACTTATGGGCCTGTGGTGTGTACTGTGGCAAAGTTTTAATTAGTGATTTGGCACATTAGAGAAAGATCCTTAAGTGCTCAGGCTCATTTTTTGCTAGATGATCTAGATTGTGTCTCTTGATTAACATTTAGCACTGCTTATTTTAGCTTCTCGTGTACATATTTCTATTTTATTAAGTGCCAAATCTTTATGCAGGGTAGGAGGATGCAATTTTGCTATGAATCCTTAATTTATCTGGTAAGGTTCTCACTGCTCTTTTTTAAATCAGCATGTAGTATAGTTTTTTAACAAACCTGCTATGGCACAAATCTCCAAATTTCGATGAATATTTTAGATATAAGTGTGTGGTGATATAGTATTTTGTAGACATTTTATGCCTTGAGATCTGGCCATGGTGGAATATAGTATTGTACGGATTTTATTATAATTTTTATTTGTTGTAAGATGAATCACTGGCTTTATGTGTGTGTATATGTTGTGCTTTTATGGCACTTGCTGACAAAATGAAGCTTGATTTGATTTGAAAAATCTCTATTTCTGGTCCCCTGGCATCATTCCTCCCCTATGCTTTTTATTTGTTTTTTTAATTGGAAAATGTTGAGTGTGTTCATTGCTCTAAACACCTAGCTGTAAGGTAGTAGGGGTAGAGAATTGTGGGTCCCGCAGGGCTGGATTCATGCCAGAATTTCAGAACTACAGATGAAGTCTAGATTCTTTGATTATAAATGTATCTACAGTGGATAGCTGGAAAATACCACAATTGTCTATAAACATTAAAACTAAAGCAGGCTGTAAGTTTGTAGAACTGAGGGTCTGAGTTGGTATTATAGTCTGGATAGATGCTTCTCCATGGTGTCTTGTCTAAACAGTGCCTTAACTGTTCTGAGAATGAAATAGCCATCCATTGCCGATTTGTATTAGCTGAGAAGGACTAATAGATTCTCACCAGAGGGGATTGTTTGGTGAAAAATACACTTAGTATGTACTTGGATTTGTATACATACTTTGTACATCTATTTACTAAATGTGTTAACTAAAGTTCCTAAATTGGCATCTTTCTTTTTCTCTATTTATTGTGTAGATGGCACTGTGATTCAGTGAGTTGTACTCACCTCACTGAAACACACGGTCATATGAGGCACAAGGTTGAACCCAAGCAAGACTAACTCAGGTATTTTTCACCACTTAATTGACTAATGGCAACAGCTGTTATTTATTGTGCATAGAAACATTAGACATGCAGCATGACACACTATATAAAATATGAAATCTGACATAGACTTCTAGTTGCAGATTCCTTACCTTTGAATTCTCTCCAGGCGTCAGACTGGATCCAGAAGATTTTCGTAAGCAGTATCCCTGGGTGCTGTTAGGTGGCGTCGATCAGCTCTGCGTCTGTCGTCAGCTTCGTCCACGCTGGATATGACATTGTGTTTCCTATATAGGTGCCACCCCAGCACACTGACGTAAGTTTTTTTCTTCCCATGTCAGCAAGCACTGTTCAGAAGAGAGCTACCACTCAGTCAGTTTTTGACTGGCTTTTTTGACCATTTGTAGAGTGTTTTTCGAGTGTTCTACTGGTCAGTCAAGAATGTCCTCCAGAAGGACCAGCTTCAAGCCCAGTGGATCCTGTCATTGGGTGATGTCCTTGACAGATCTGCACCTCATGTGTCTTTGGTGCTTGGAGCGTGGCCATGACCAGAACTCGGGCTTGGAGTGTAGGGCATGCATTTGAAGGCTTTGAGGGAGAGGCAGCCCAAAGCTTGACTCCGTGCACATCGAAATCTCAATCAAGAGGAAGGTCCCAGGATCGGTCAAAGAGTCTTCCTTTGCCCTTGTCCCACTTCAAGTCCTCCGGGTAATCGGAGAGGTGGAGGCATAAGAAGTTGTCCAAGAATTCAAAACGTTCTTCGACTTCTCCTCGTTTGTCAGCCAACAAATTGAAGGTGTGTTGATGCTCTAGGCTTCTTTCTGCGTAACCTGCACCTATGCCAATTCTGCTTGTCTCAGAGTTTTTGGGAGCCTGGCCAACCCCTGCCAAACTCTGAGAGTTTTATCAGGCCGTGCACCTCATTTTTTGCAGCCCTACACCGCTAGAGCTCCTTTCATCACTGTGGAGTCGAAAGGGGCCCCTTCAGATTCCAAACTGGCAGCTTCAGCGCTGAGTGGCACCCATGGATACAGTCCTGGATCCCGACTGACGTTAGTCATACCACCTGGCCTTCCCCAACACTGGTCCCAATGCCAATGCTTCCGACGAAGTCCTCTTCTTCGGGCAGTGCCATTCCCATTGTAATCACTGAGTCCAACATGGAGCCGGATGGTGTTGGGCAGCGCAAACTCCGATGCTGGCAGGAGTATTGCCTTCTAGAGTTCTAGATTGGATCCTGAACCCTTTTACTGTGTGTAAGGCCTTGGGGATGAATTGGAGGTGTTGCTTGACCCTTTAGAATGCCTGTCCCAAGAAGGCATGGACTGTGGTGAAGACTTGGGTAAAAGCAGCAAATTTGATACTTTTCTAGTTAGTGGCATGCTTCTTCTTCCTACCATGACTATGAAGGAGGGAGCATCTTATGCTATGGTGGTGAGAAGAGTGCCTGTGGTCCCGGAACTTCAACTGCCTACGGTGGCCATCAAGACCAATCTCTTGATAGAGGTTCTGCAACTGGGAGTTTCCACCTCAGAAATCCTGCTCCCATTTAATGAGGATCTCACTGACATCCTACTGGTTACCTGGTCCAAACCCAGCAGAGGGACTCCTGTGAACATGACAATTGCCTACCACCATTACCCCATACCTGAGAGCTTGGTGGTCCAAGCTTCTTCCTCTGAACCTGAAGTTCCAATGGGCGCAGCATCAGGGGAATCGCTCAAACAAGGGCCAGATCATGGAAGGAACCTCAAAAGATCTGCAGAGGTGGTTAACAAACTTAGGCTTCTTGTACTCCTTTCTAACCATACCACTTCTGCCGAACGTTCTCAGGAATATCAAGAAAAACTGGGCACGGAGAGTGTGATATCCTGAGCTGCTGACCATATACATCGATCCACTAATCAGACTGCCCCTTCGGGATGATCTTCTGTTTCAGCAGCAGGGGAGGGCTGTGCACCCAAACCTGCCCACTCTCCGCCTTTCTGGTGTGTGGAAATTGAGCTGTGACAGGTGATGGCTTTTGACCTTCCTCCCAAAATCTGTAACAGAATCTTGGCAGCCAGGGGTCCTTCCAACAAAAAAGTTATGCGCCTGTCATTGGAAGAAATTTGTGCATTGTGCACAGACAAGCCTGTTGGCCCCCTTTCTGCCCCTCTTTCTGAGGTCCTGTTGTTCTTACTTTCCCTGGCCCAGCAGGGCTCTGCTATGGGCACTCTTAAAGGCTATTTGTCTGCTATTTCTGTTTTTTTAGATTGACTGATCAACTTTCTTTGTTTATGTCTCCTGTACATAGTTTCTCAAAGGTCTTACACATCTCTTTTCTCCATCCCCATTCATTATGCCCCAATAGGATCTGATTTTGGTTTTGACATCTCTCATGTGCTCCTTTCTAGCCTCTTCACAATTGTCCTCTAAGATTTTTTCACTTTGAAAACAGCCTTCCTTGTCGCTATTACATCTACTTGCAGGGTGAGTGAGCTGCAGGCATTGTCATCTAAGCCACCCTACCTTTCCATCTATCCTGACAAAATGGTGCTTCGCACAAGAGCCTCTTTTCTGCCAGATGTGGTTATGCCCTTTCATGTAGGTCAACCCATCACCTTGCCTACTTTTTACTCACCCCCACATCTTTCTAAGGAAGAGGAGAAACTCCACCGCCTGGACCCAAAAAGAGCATTGGTGTTCTACCTTGTTCGTACAAAAGAGTTTTGGGTGGATGATCAACTCTTTGTTGGTTATATGGGCGCAAAGAAAGGTCGGGCAGTGCAGATGCTGACTAGCTCCAGATGGGTCATACTCTGTATTAAGATCTGCTAGGCACTGGCCAAAAGCACCCCCTGAGGGTTTGCATGCTCATTCTACCCGAACTAAAGCTGCAACCACTACATTAGCATGAGGACTTCCAGTCCTTGACATCTGTCAGGTGGCAACGTGGGTGTCTCTGCCAATGTTTACTAGACACTATTGCCTGGACAGCTATATCTGTAGAGACAAGTACTTTGCCTGTTCAGTCTTGCAGGATATTTTACTATGAAATTGTTTTGCAGACCCACCTTTAGGGATGTAATTGCTTGGGTATCTGTTCAAAGTTAAGGAATATGCAGCTAGAAGTTTCTATCAGATGAACGACATTTTTACCTTGGGTAAAGCTGTATCTGGCAGAGATAATATCTAGCTGCAGATTCTTTGTTGGCCCACCCTCCTCGCTCTGCAAAAAAAATATTTCTAGGCACAGGGACTCCCCTTTCAGTGCCTTAGTCTTGATGCAGCAGTAGTCAGTTTCTTTATGGCCATTTGCTTCGGGTGTGGAAAGTCGTGAAAAGAAACTGAGCATAGTGGGATGACTCCTATGTAGGAATTGCAACATCATATCCGGCCCGGACGACGCCAATGACAGACACAGAGCTGATCAAAGCTACCTAACAGTGCACATTGGTACTGCTCACGAAAATCTTCCAGATGCAGTCTGATGCCTGAGGAGAATTCAAAAGGAAGGAATCTGCAGCTAGATATTGTCTCTTCCAGATAAGGATTTAGCGAACGTAGGTAGCTATCCTCCTCATTATAAAAAAAACTCCCTACATCTGAATGGTTGCACTTCTACAGAGCTGAACATTGACAATTCTAATTTATGCAAAGAAATTGTGTGTTTCTATTAAAGATGTTTCTTAACTTTAGCCAGTAGCATTCCTTTATGTAAAATGTTAATTCTACCCAGTAAAATAAAATATAGCTATAAAAGGGTTATCTAAACTGTTGAGAAATCATCAGCCCTACTCTCCGCAATGTGCTTTTAATCCAGGCAGCTTGTCATACTCTAAAATTGCATAATTAGAACTTGATGAAAGTGCAGTCCCTTACGGTGAAGTTGGAAATTTAAGTAGAAAATGTGGCTAGAAATGCACATTTCGCATAACACATACTTGATTAAAGTCGTTTACATGCTCTATAAAATAACATAATTACTAGTATTTTCACAAAATTAATTAGCAGTAAATGTGTTTTATATTTCATACAATTATGTCAATGTGGAACTGGAAAGGAAAAATGCATATAAGATTTACAGCAAGCTGAAACGTACTCCATTGATATTCATGGCCAAATGCTCAAGAAGAACACTGTGATACTGTATTTCAGGGGTTGATCTAAAATGCCTAGATGGTGCCACTTTGCTCACAAGGTTCTACTGGACGCTATATTAGGTATTGTAACATTGTCCTTTTTTGCTGGATGTCGTTTTGCAAATATGTAAAATTTTGTGCAATAGTAATCAATCTTTGTATTTTGTCTACAATAGACAAATGATGAGCAATGCCTTTAGCTCCATCAAAAGAGCACTGAATGGTGTAAAAACAGAAGAGGAGCAAAATTGTACCCTTACAGTTAGCAATATGGCATTCATTTACTCCACAATAACATCATCTTCATAAAATACTTTATTTCAGCAGTTCCGCCATAAAAGCATAACAAAATAAAAAGAAATAACACATACACAGACATACGTTAAATAAAATATGGAAAACCATGCAAGATAAAACAATACAAAAAGTAAAAACCAGAAAGGGCTGGCTACAGCAATCAACCCTACAGCCCGTCCAACTCTACTATATATTTAAGAAATGGGTTCCTGAGCTCCCAGACAAAAAAACATATATGCTAAAACCATGAACCACCTCTGAACTCCACCTAGCCAGAGATGTAATAACTGTATGTCAAAGACAGCATAGTTGACTAAACCAAATGCTTAGGACAGTGACACATACTGTCCTTTCCTCGTCTTCCAAACCACCAGCATGAAACACAAGACGGCACAGACCAGGCTTTGTCTAGCATCGGACTTCAATATTCTCAGTGCAGTTCAGTGTTCCCTCACCCTAAAAGCTGGCACAGAGGAATAACCACTTTTTTCTGCTCTTAATGTAGGCCGGACAGAAAAAATGACATTCTCTTCTGACTCCCTGGCCACCCCACACGGTTCACTTCAGTTTTAGCAAAAGGGGCTTTATTAGCTCAAGTACAGGTAAAAGCTGCAATTGGTAAGCAGCAATATCTGCATTGGAGATAAAATTTCTGGCAAAAGGGGGCTGTATTTCATCTAAGAATTGTTCTAACCTGAAGGTATCCTTAAACTGGAGGAAGGAATTAGTCAAGGTTTCATGCACTGGGAGAACCATATGTTGGGCTAACTTATGCTGCCAGTACAATCAATTTAGTTCTATCTTACAGATAACAGGGGCTACCTCCGGTTCCTTCCACAGTGCACCACATCCCAATTCCATTATTAGATCTTTTAAGCCCATCACAATATGAATATAACTTAGGGGAAGCCCAAAGTCTTCGCCAAAAAAGCATTGGTCTGCTCCCTGCCCCCAGTGTAATGGGCTTGCGATCCAGGTACAATGTGAGCGGGATTAGTGGGGTGCTACCAGGAAGCCCTGACAATGAGTGGAGAAAATTATTCTCAGTTACTAATAATTTGGACAAGTCTTTGAACCTCCACAACTCATCCCCATAAAGGTTCATCCCCAAATCCTGTAATTTATAGAATTGCAGAGCAGGAGTAATAGGATGATAAGAGGAATTACGAAGTGCCCTTAAGAGTACCCCCGTGCATTGCATTAGCTTTAACCTCTGGTTTTCTATGTGGCACCTCCAATATAGTTCTTCAGTGAGAGTCAGCCCCAAATAAGCAACAACTCAAATGTGGTATAAAGGGACACCAGAAAGCTTGGGGTTTGATCTGGAGGAACAGCTTGGGTTAAGTATCATAAATTTTGTTTTAGTTACATTTATTTCTAAGCCCCTTCTCTTCTCAGAAATGCTCAAAATGCTTAAGTATTCGTTGCAACCCCATAAGCGATTTTGAAATCAAAAGTGTGTCATCCTCAAACAATAATGTCAGGATCTTAAGGTTAGCCAGCCTGGGAGAATCACTGTCACAATTATTCAGATAAGCCACCAAATCATTAACATAGAGTAAAAAAAGGGTAAGTGCAAGAACGCAACCCTGACTGACCCCCCGGGCCAGAAAAGGGGTCCAACAGGTCATCTCCCAATCCACAGCACACTCGGGCAAAGTTCACACAAAAGAGTCTAATTGAAATAGCCAACAAATCATCAAGGACCCCCATCTTAGCCAAAATATGCCATAACATGGGACACGGTACAATGCTGAATGCAGAACACAAATCGACAAAGGCAATATAAAGGCTACCACCTCCTACTGTCACGGTTTTCCAATAGATTAACTAAAATCTAAAAGCGTGATCAATAGTGCTGATACCCTCCCTAAATCCTTCTTGAAGATCTGTTAAAATTTCATTTTCTTCCATCCACAAGTGCAACCGATCTAGTAATATAGAGCTAAATCATTTTTGGGAGTAATAAATTAAGCTTGTTTGCTATAGTTACGAGGGTCAGAGGGGGAACCCTTTTTAAAAATGGGAATAATCTCTGACTCAGCCCAAGTGGGAGGAATAGGGGCTCCTGCCAAGGTACTGGGCCTCATTATGAATCTGGCGGTCACTAGACCGCCACACCCGTGGATGGCGGTCGGTCTGCTGCCAATACAGCGGTCTGACCTCCGCATTAGAACCCTGGTGGTAGGGCCACCAGAGAACTGCCAGCTCCACCAGGATCAGAGATCCCGGCAGTCTGGAGGTTGGTGGCAGTCCTAATCCGCCAGGGTAGCACTGCAAGCAGTGCTGCCCTGGGGATTATGACCTTGTTCTCTGCCAGCCTTTTCATGGCGGTAGCACTGCTATTGAAAGGCTCACGGAGAACGGGCACAGGGGGCCCCCCTGGGCAGCACCCTCACAATGTTCATTGTCTGGTTTGCCGACAGTGAACATTGTGAGGGTGCTGGTGAACCCTGCAGGCTACAGCATTTCGGCTGGCTCGATAATGAGCTGGAGACAATGCTGTAGCCTGTTTCCTGCTATGACAGCAGGCAGAAACTCAGGATTCCGCCCGCTGACCTAGCGGGAAACTCTTAATGGCACCAAGGGTGGGTCACCACATAGGCGGCGGCCATCCTGTCAGAAGTTTGGTGGACAAGCTTTCCCATCCACCAACCTCAAAATAGGGCCCATTGTTAAAGAGGACTGAAAAATAGGGCCCTTAAACTCCCTGTTCCTTTAAGAAAAGATCACGAAGGACTTTATCCAATCCTGTGCTTTATTGGGTGCAGTTTTAGTGGTCGCAACTCTGACCACCACCACCACAGATATTGGGGTACAGAAGTTGCCATTGCCAGAGGCAGTTCCACATTCCCAAAGATGATCTTCCAGCCCTAGATGGTAATGAGGGTTCCCACGCTGTTTTGATGAATAAAGGGAGGATAAGTGGGTGACCCAATCCGCCGTAGGGACATTAGCCCCTGGGGGCAAATGCCCTTCAAAGCCTGTCGAAGCCAGGTTCCTAAACCCACAGTGGTCATCCTTCCGATCTGTGTGCAACATAGATTCCCACTTGACGGATTCCCAATCTCATTTAGTAACTGAGATGATCTTCTTTTACAGAGCCCTGAAAATTTAATTTAACCTCAATCACGATTTTTGATTGCAGATACCAGTGCAGACTTTGCTTCCCTGCATGCACTATTGAACCAGGTACGGCAGGCCCTCCTACTAGGGAAACCACTGTCATCTGCATATAAGAAACCCTTAAGGCTAGCATAAAGATTGTTATGGATGGAACTGATTGTATTGCAATTCCCCCCCTGGTTAGAGCACTGCCACTCCTCCACCAAGAATCTCCCTCAAACTATCAGAAACCAACAAATACATTTCCTGCAACAAATTCTGTGAATCAGCCAGGTAACTTCACCTGATTCTACATATATTATTGGTTAATATTAGCCCTTGATCAGGACTGTCACCTGCACTAGCCATCCTGTCCAGAATGGGGAGGTCCACTCCAAGAACTAGAACATTATCATTGGTGTCAAAATGTGGTATTACTGACATATCCTCAACCAATGGCCAAAGCCTAACATCCACTAAAATATCATCAATAAGACCGGAGCCAGGGTCACGATTAAATGTATGCTTCCCCTTTAGATCTGACCTCATTCTCCAATTACCCACTCGACAACCTTGTTTCATTGCAAGGGCATTAATTTGCAAAGTCATGAAGAACTTCTCTTAATTGGTGCCATGGTCAACTTTGGGAGGCACCAAACATTATCTTCCTCGAAGCTAATAACATCATCACTAGCATCCAGGGGTTCGAATTGGCAATTACAGTCACTACTTACAAGCATCGAAAGGCTCCCTGGAGCTTCTGACATTTGCAGGATCAGCTCCTCAAGTAGGGGAGACTCCTGATGAGCCCCACCTGGCCTGAGGTGCACATTATACAAATAAAAAGTTTGAGATGCAGTGCTTAATTCAACACATAAAATATCCTGAGAGGACGCAGGAACTTCTTTAACCTGACAGGATAGTCCAATGTACACCTCATTTTTGAGCCCCCTGGAAGGGCTGCCCCTACTGTTGGAAACAGCCTCTTTATAACATTTACATATCCTGACCGACACAAAGGCTGGACAGACCATGTCTCCTGAAAGAGGCAAATAGCATGTGAGTAGATACATTTACCCCATTCTGGGAGGTAAAGTTTAGGATCAAGTCCGGCTACATTCCAAGACAATGCTTTTCCAGCCAAAAAGGGGCACTTGGATTGAGGTTGACCAGAATTAAAAAAAATTCCACTGAATAGTCATTGCTTCCCAATTGCACCAAAGTGCCGGAGGCTCCTATCCAGAAATCACTAGCTGGAGCCCGTCTCTCTTGGCTTGGACCAACTATTTGGCTAGAGGCCCTTGCTAATGGCAGCAAATCTGGGGATACTACTCCTTCCAAACCATGATCCTCCGATATTTTGTCTAGGGAGAACCTTGGGCCCTCACTTGCAGGGTGGTACCCTGCGGCCCCTTACATAGTAGCCCTTTAGTGCTGTGCCCCTCGCCAAGCAGCTCTCTAACAGGGCTACTGTCAGCTACAATGGCATAATTGCCAGTAGAATCGACCACGCAACTCTCACACTTGCTGCAGCTCACTACCCTCCTAAAGAAATCAAGTCAATCTACCCCATCCAGGCCATTAAATTGATCAAACGAGGGGAGGACAAAACAATCTGTTCGAGTTGCCTGATTTACATGCGTCATAGGTGGATACAGTGTAGCATGTTTACAGAACCCTCAACCCTGAGACTCTTGCACCCTATAGACTATAGAAGCTTGGTTTAAAATAAAACCATGTTGGATTCTCAGGTCGTACATCCAGGGAGGGAGAACAGCAACTGCTTTACAACTTGAGGGGACCTGAAATTTATAATAATATAGTCACCATCGACATCCTTGGCACTAGGTCACAGCCAGCCCACACATCTAGATAGAAGTATTTCACTAGCCATATTAAAGTTAAAGGTTCCTATGTAAGGCTAGTCAGCTAATACACTTGTTGATCAGCTTCCCGTGGCCTTACTTCTGATCCGCTCATAACTCGGGAACTACTGCCAAGATTGTGACATATGGACAGGAGGCTGGGGGGAGGTGAATCACTTGCTGCCTCTTGGTATCACCAAGGGCTTTTGGGGCCGGATTCAGACCTTCTCCCGACCTCCACTGGTCGCAAAGAAGCCCCATTGGAATCAAGCCCTCAAGCGTTGGAAGGAGATCACCATCTGCTATCCTAGAGTGAGAACTTGCCAAGGCTGTCGGTATCCCATTGGGAGGCCCCAATCTCATGGGCGCAGGGTACTCGTAGCACCTTGGGTGCTCCTGAGGTTGGAACTGGGTTTAGACATAGTACCCCTACCACTCTCCTGTGGAGCCGAAGATACCTGGAGCGTAGGTTGATTGTGAAGCAACAAAACAGAATCTAAACCATTCACCAGCGTCTCAAGCCAAATCAAAATTGGTGACAGTTCCTTGTTAAGCAGGACCTTGATTTTCCCCAGAAAAGTCTCCAAGAGAGTCTCAACCCAAGCAGGATAAGCATCAGTTTCCTCCCTGACAAGGAGTAATACAAGTCCGAGCATCCACCCTGCTAAGTGTCCCTGAGGAGGCTTTTTGCTTTAGTCTAGATCTTTTTGTGATTCTTGGAATGCTGAGGAGTTAGTTTCGGCCATGCTCCTGCAGAAGTAGAAGCTGGTCTGCGCTCCTCTACACAGGTGCCCTCACAGCCCAGCGTCAAACAGTCAGGTGCAGACATCGTACCAGCTTGGGTAGGAGAACACAATACAGCCCCATTCACAGATTGATCATTGGAGCCACTCAACAACAAACGCCTCTTAATGAGCTCAATTTCTGAAGAGATAATCCCCATAGCTCTCTGTAACATTTTGTCAATGCTAGTAGTCTTGGGGGGGTGGAGGGGGAAGCGCTGGAGGGGAGCATCCAATGGCTTTCGTTTTCCGCATGGCAACAAGGAGCACAGAAAGCAACACAATGCTGTGCAAAAAATGGGAGAAGGCTTGATGTTCAACTTAGAGAGGCTCCATGCGTGATCCCAGATGACTTAATACCAAATTCAAAGGATGTTACACTCCACTGAGGTGCAGAAATCTAGGGATCAGAGTGTAGGCCCAGCCCAGCCTCCTTTGAGCTCTGACGGGTGCAGATGGACCCACTCTTGGCCTGGTCTTTGCCCGGGCTTGTCCCGCACAACGGGTGCGAACCGTTCCAAATATGTTCGTCTTTAGTGTGGAAAGCTGACATGCGACCTGTCCAGCGACAACTGGTGCCAGGATACTTAGGGGGTCGTTACGACCCCGGCGGTCCTGGACCAAAAGGCTGGCGGTGTCCACCAGGCATATTATGACCATGACGCATTCGCCATAGTCGTCCCGCCAGTACTTCCAGCATACCGCCAGGTGGTCGTAATCCGCCAGGGCAGCGCTGTTCCCTTCCGGCAGCCTGTCCATGGTGGTAAACACCACCATGGAAAGGCTGGCGGTAAGGGGGACTCAGTGTGCCCCTGGGGCCCCCATCACGCATTTCACTGCCCGATTTACGGGTAGTGAAATGAGCGACGGGTGCTTCTGCACCCGCTACACATCAACATTGCCTCCGGCTCTATTACAAGCCGGCTTCAATGTTGATGTGACTTTTCCACGCGGAAACGCCATAATAGGGTCCACGCATACCGCCAGCACTGGCGGTATTGTGGTGCCCACGGCTTCTGTGGTCTGTAGAAAAGACCACTGAAGTGGTAATGACCCCCTAAGTCTCTGCCCCCTCCAACCCCTTGACAGCAAACTCCTTACACCAGCATCCCACACAGTGGACACAAACCACTCCAAATATGCGCCTCCTTGGCATGGAAAGCCGACACGCGGCTTCTCCAGCCGCAACTGTTGCTGGAATACATACTCTTTGCCCCCCCCCCCCCTTGGCAGCAAACTCCTTACAGCAGCAGCCTGTGCAGAGGGAGTGAACTGCTCCAAATATACTCCTCCTTGGCATGGAAAGCTCACGTGCAGCCTCTCCAGCCACAACAGGTGCAAGAATACGTAGTCTCTGGGCCCCCTACCCCTCTGGGCAGCAAACTCTTTAAACCGTCACCCATGCAGGGGGTGCACACTGCTTCAAATATGAGCCTCCTTTGCGTGGAAACCTGATGCGTGGCCTCTTCAGCCACAACTGATATCGGGATACGTAGTCTTTGGATCCCTGAACCCCTGGGCATCAAACTCCTTACACCAGCAGCCCATGCAGTGGGCGCGAACTGCTCCAAATATGCACCTCCTTGGCATGGAAAGCTGACGCACTGCCTCTCCAGCCACAACTGGTCACAGTATAGTCTCTGGGCCCCTCCCAGACAGCAAACTCCTTACACCAGCAGCGGAAGCAAACAACTCCAAATATGCACCTCCTTGCCATGGAAAGCTGATGTGCGGCCTCCCCAGATGCAACTTGTGCCGGGATACGTAGTCTCTGGACCACCCATACCCCCACCTCACTCCAACCCCCAGGCAGCTAACTCCTTACACCTGCAGCCCTCGCAGTGGGAGCGTACTGCTCCAAATATGCACCTCCTTGGTGTGGAAAGCTGACACGCGTCCTCTCCAACCGCAACTGGTGCTAGGGTGCAAAGTATCCGGGCCCCCTTTGGGCAGCAAACTCCTTACACTAGCAGCCCAGATACCAATTAGCATCATTTGTGCATGGTATGCTATCCCACACCTGATATTTAGCAGATGTTATTCAGTGGTTAATATGTTGAACCAACCTGTATTCAGTATTTTTGCACCTTTAAAATCTGTATTGGCATTAATAATGTTAAGTTCTTACCTTTTTTATGGTAACATCTCCTAAAACAGGTTTAGTTTCTATCCATGGCAGTGTGACCAGTATCACCGCATTGAGCAGTGAGCCCACGGGGTAAATTACAGGATTAAATACACCTGCTGTGGAGTTCCTTGTGTATCCAGCAATTTTCAGACAGTAATAAAAATGTCAAGATTACTCTGGTGATTAGATCTGAGTTTTGTCTAGTTGCAGTTTTGGCTCATTAAGAAGCGCAGAGGGTTAATGTGCCTGATTCAAAGTATATGTAACATGCAGAACTTTACTTTATGTAGATAGTTCAGTGGGTTATTGCTTTTGTCACAGATCTTTGTGTTGCATGCAGTTCATACGTTACAGTCCTTCTGATATAGCATACTGAGCTATGAACTGGCATCCAAGAGTTGCATGCAAACTGCAAGTCAGTGGTTCGCAAACATGTTAGAACCACAACCCATTTTTTAGAGCACCACACTTTTGTTACCCACCTACCTTTAACGGACAGGAGGTGGGGCAGTTTTTAATGTAACCAAAGCATCCTGTGATGTCACTTTGCCATTGACAGACAGCATATTTCCTTTGAAATGGCCTCTAACATTGCTCATAAATACAGTTTTACTGAAAAAACTATATATCACATAATGCGTGGAAAGCATCACCAAGTAAAGTGTTTTCATTTATTTTGATCCTATTGAAACTTCTGTTTCCAGCACGCTTCAGAATTACAAAAAATGAGCTTCATTTTTCCTTTCCTAACTTCTGAATGCATACAGTTCTTTTACAGGTGCTTACATTTTGTTGTGTGTTGCAAAAATGACATCCCACATCTTTTCCTTTCACACTCCCTGGACTCCAGGAAGATTGTCACAGTTTGCTTTAAAAGCTCCTTTCACTTTGTAGCCAGAGGGGAAAAAATTTAAACACCAATCCCCATGTTAAGAGAATAAGCAGCAATTTGTCCAAAGACACCTTGACATTATGTCTGTGTCTTTGAAACACCAACAAATTTGACAAGATAAACACAGAGATTAAAGGCACCTTTATTTATGTTTTGCTCATACTTTTCCAATCCACCAAACATCATATCACGACCCACCAGTCCACAGTTTGGGAAGCCCTGGTTAAGAACATTATGTTTTTCCTCCAATCTTTGTCACTAATGTTTGTTTTGGTAGAAATAAATTCTTATTATTAAAGTACCCCAACTATGGTTAGATTTAAAGACCTGAGTGTGTACTTCTGTAGCCTAAGCATTCTTTAAAATATACTGCCCACACACATGGGTAAAACGTATACGACTTCTTGCAGCCCTCATTGTATAAATTTCCTATACATTGAGTTACACTCGTATGTCTCTATATAATGTGCATGTCATATGCATATGAAGTGTTTGGACAACCTACATTGATACGAGTATGAATAGAGCCGTAAAATAAATTAAGTACATGTGAGAGAGGGGCTATAGAGAGATGAGAGGACTGTAGGGAGGGAATATTTGGTGAACAATGTAATTGAGGTGCGCCAACCATGATTGTCGCACCAGGTGCAACCAGTGCTAAAGCCCGTCATCTTTCTAACCACAGTTGAGTGTAGAGATTGTGACAGTCTTACATTCGATTTTTCTTTATTGTCTCTTGATTTGCTTTTGAATGGGTTCTTGTGGACAGCATTCCTCACTTGATGACCTGAAGGCCATATTTTTACTGTCTTGGTGAATATCTTATTTATTTTTAAAAAATGGTCAGTTGCCTGTCAAAACTTCTAAAGCAGATCCCATTCCACAGCCGCATAAGGGCTTAACCAGTAAAATGTATTTTATATTCTATTTCATGTCTAGATTTACAAGAAAGATATTTCATATATTGACCTAAGAAATGGAAATCTGTCTCAGTAATATCTTTTTGATGTGAAAACATAGACTGACAAATCATAACCTGCAAATTCAGTGTAGACTTTTAAAATGCCCCTGATATGAAAATGTACTCTTAAAAAGATTTTGGCTTTCTTACATACTTTATTCGGGCCAAACTTATGTCCCTCCTATTCTGTAATTGAGCCAATTCACTATTTTCACTATAAACCTAACAAGTTTGGTGTCAACAGTAGGAATTTGTGAATTTGAGTGAATTGCAAATTGTATGTCTACCAAATTAAAAAATATGCGAAGTATAAAAATAGAAAGTGAGGGGCAGCTATAGCAGTTTTTTGCAGCAGAGTAAAAAACATTCCCACTGCATTTAGAGGGCCCGAGGGATGGAGTGGCACTGAGGGGCAGTTATCACTCAGCGGAGCCTGCACCACTAGCACATCACCTGTCCCATTTCGTACCCCTTTAACAATCCAGTGCGGAGTGCAGTATTTTCTCCGCATCCTTATCTCCAGACCCAGAACAGACTCTAACCCCTGTCACGTGCAGCCACCACTTTGTGTTACCAGTCTCAGCCATCTTTCAGCTGAAGGACGACCTGCCTTTAAAGGCTATCCATCCTGCAGGTGGAAAGCAGTCAACTTGTGCAATCCTAATCTGCACCCATTGTACTTTTTATCCAAACGTTAGATACCTTTAATTCCAAGTTGGTGTTCTCTTTTCAGTCCCACCCCACAATGCCTCCACATGCCAAACGTCTAAAAAAAAAAAATCACGCGCTTGTCATGCAAAATTGAGTATTAAGTCACTCTTGAGATAGTGGCGTGGGATAGATTTTTGTGAAATGCCATGTTATTTCAACTGTCTTTCATGGCCGCAGAATGTGTTATCCGTCTGAGAGCTTCCTTCGCCCAGCCCCTTTCTTATGATCTAGTTTTAATGCATATGTGTCCAATAACCGAGGCCATTGAAAACGGACAACGAGTCTAAGATTTTTCTATGAATTGTACCGGTGGACTAGATGTGTATCTGAGTGAAAGCGAGTGGAATGAATGCATAGGGCGGCTACATTTGATAGTGCAACATCTCTATAGAAGCCTGTTAAGCCGCATACTTGCTTTTAAGTCCACTTCTGCACATAGTTATTGGAATTACAAGTATCTTTTAACTAGGCTCCTTTTGTGAACAGAGTTCTTAAAATTCCTTTCCATTATTAAGCTTTGGTTATCATTTTTATAGACGCACAAACTCCCATTTTGGGGGAAGAGCCATGACCCTGTATGCTCACACAAATGAAAAATGATAACATTCCTTCCCTATTTTGGATTCAGTATGTCATTGCTTAAATGGCTACTGACACAATAGGCAGTCTGTTCTTAGTTGAACATAGAAGATTATTTCTATTTTATTTTCGCAAAAATAATACTTGCAAGGCAATTGAATGGACTGAAACAGAATGATTTATTTTCTGATTAACTGGGGGAATCACAAGAGAACAGTTAAAAAATAGGTTTCTGGTTGACAGAGGTGTGCACCCTGATCGAGCAAGAATCACAGTCCTAGTCAGGATTGTAACAAGCACACCCTAAATTAATCTGTGCTCACCCTCTAGTAGCTTGGCACGGAGCAGCCAGGCTTAACTTAAGTGGCAATATGTAGCTTATTTTTGCAATGCTTAAAGCAGGAAACAGTGAAGACACCACTCAAAAAGATGCACACCTAGTTACAAGAATAGTACCTAATTAAATTAATAAAACAAGACCAACGTGACAAAAATCCAGTAAGTAGAACTAGAGTTATGCATTTTCAAACAAACTGTAGAAAAGTGCTTAGAAGCAAAAAGCGCCAACCAAGGCTATCTGGCCGTGCCAGAATGGGACAAAGTTGAAAGTTCAGGCCGGCCACGATGGAGCACGGGCTGGCTACACAGACCCTGAACCAAACTGCGATAAATCCTGGTGCAGGAGCACTGTACTGGTTTCAAACCACGCCGCCGAGGAGAAGCGTTGAAGTTCCCCATCCACCAGTGGTGGTGCGTCGGAGGCAAGATGCAATGGAGTTCGGGCGTAGGAGCTGGCTGTGTCAACGTTGAGGTAATAAGCTGATTAAAATGAGCACAATTGCTGTGATGTGGAGTTCGACAGCAGCAATGAGGCTGTTGTTGTCGGGGGAAGGAGGAGTCCTGTGCCAAAAGAAATGCTGCAGTGCTGGTTCTGAAAGAGATGCACCAGTTTTATCCATGCAGTAGTGAAGAAGCACTGGTTCTGTCAACGCAACAGCGAGATGTTGTGGTTCTGCTAGAGCAGCACCTGAAATCTACCTCCAAAGGTCCTGGACTGGGGTGGCACCACTTCGCAGGTCAATGTCACAGCTGGCAGAGTCCAGTTGGGTCAGTTGGAAGTTGTTTATGTTCCTGAGACTTCAAATCAGGAGACCAGTTGTCTGGTCTATGGAGTCACTTAGGGATCTGGGTTGGAGAGATGCAGGTCCAGTCCTTCTCACCCAGGTAAGGAGGGCAACAGGAGGCAGGTCACCACGCTCAAGCAGCAGTTCTTCCAGAGCAGCAGTCCAGCAGAGTGACAGTACTTGTAATAGCACAGCAGTGCTTCTTCTTGGCAGGGTCTGAGGTCCAGTTCTTATACCCTTTGGTGCCTTTGCAATGGGGGAGACTTTAAAGAAGTCTTTAAAGTGCACAGTGGTCCCTTCTTCCTGCCCTGGCTTCCGACTCACCAAAGGGGGGTCTGCTGCCCTTTGTGTGTGGACAGAACACAGCCTATTCAGATGTAAGTGTGAGGCTGTGGCTGGCTCCTCCCTCCCATCCTGCCAGGATGGGCCATCAGGGCCCATCAAGTCACACCTAATGTCCCATTGTGTCTTGCTATCTAGACACGAAGCCCAACTGTCATCTACCCTAGGAAAGTGATCAGAGACAGACTGGAGGCACACAGGGCTAAGAGCAATACTTTTTGCACCATTCAAGATGGTTTATTATTACATTTCTATAGGTACTAAACATGACAGATCTACCTCCTCTCAATTAGGAATTATAGGTTATTACATGTTATAAGGAATCCCCAATGTTGTCATAAGGGAGGGGTAGGCCTCACAGAAGTGAAAAACAAGTTTGGAGTTTTTCACCATAAGGGCATTAAAACTGAAAAGTACATGTCTTACCCTTTAATTGCATAGCACCCTGCACTATGGGCTACCTAGGGCGTACCTTAGGGGTGACATTTGTTATAACAGGGGAGTTTAGGCTTGGCAAGGAGGTTTAAACACCTAATTAACATGGCAGTGTGCCCCTGCATACAAGCTCCAACGGCAGGCCTGGAACATATTTAAGGGGCTACTTAAGTGGGTGGCACAATCAGTGCTGCAGGCCCACTAGTAGTACTTAATTTACAGGCCCTGGGCACAGGTGCTGCACTTTACTAGGGAGGTATAGGTACATTAAATATGCAAATTAGTTATTACCAATCAGACTGTTTTTAGGGGTGTGGGAACAAGGCTTTTAGCACTGGTGAGAAGTGGTAAAGTGCACAGAGTCCTGAGGCCAATAAAAACGAATTCAGCAAAATCGGAGGCAAGCAGAAAAAAGTTTTGGGGGAGGACCACCCTATGGCTGACAGGTCTAACTGTGGGTCCAAGAACTAAAACTATCAAATAGCCATACTGGAGATGAGGAAACAATGTATAAACATCAAACATTTGTATGCAGCAGGAATATCTAATAATTCACTGGACTTATCTTCTCTTGGAATCTCAGCGTATACTGGTACTTGATGTGGAATAGCCAAACACATCACTGGATTGATGATAGACACTAGTTTTAGGTCCAGCTGGCATATTGCTGTTGTTAAGAAAAAAATCCAACCCGGCAAAACAATTATAGTCCCAAAGTCCTGGGAATGGGAGTACAATCTAGGAGCTCTAAACTCAAGGAATTGAGGTAGGGGGTTAAGCATGCATTTATTATAATGTAATAGGCAGATAGAATTTCCCCAAAGACAGACTTTAATCAGTATACTGCATGATCGGCCAGTGGTGCTTTAACCAGAGAGGCGGTGCTGCCATTAATCTTACCTCATCAAAGTAACGGGGATTGTGAAAAGTACAAGGGGCACACAAAGACCAAGTCTTACAAATTAGCTATTCCCTTTCCTTTCAGCAGGAGAGTGATAAGGATGTGGTATGTAGCCAGTGGTGCATTTTGAAGCACACTGTCAAAAATATATTACTAATGCATGGTGTGGTAGTGCTCTGTAATTTACAGACAGCACATTTTTCATTGAAACGGCCACTAAATCTGCACAGACATGCAGTTTTACTGAAAAACCTATAGAGTGCACAAACAACGCATGGCATCAGGTTCAGTGAATAATTATCATTTATACATAACTAAGTAAAGTGTCTTAATTGTTTTGATCCTATTAGAAATGTTTGTTTCCTTCTCAAGTTTTTCATTTGTGTTTTTTAACTGTTGATATTCTGAAATAGTTGTACACTTCATTTAATAGGTATTTTAGAAAAAAATAACATAAAATAGACTTTTTCACAATTCCTGTACTCCAGCAAGATTATCACATAGTATACTTGAAAAAAGTATCTCACTTTTTAGTCACAGAATGGAAAGTAAACAACAAATCTCCATGTCAAAGGAATAAGCAGCAATTTGTCAGGGGACATAGCCTAAAATTTGACCTCGATCTTTGAAAGCACAGCAGTCATGACCTGTTAAAGACAATTTTTAAAGACATCTTTATTCCTCATTTATCTTCTGAACTCCTGCCTCGTTATTTCTGGGGGTGCTGCATCATCCCCCAACCCTCCAGAACCCCTAATTCCAGTGCCTATGCCCATGCCCTCACTCTCTGTGATGCTTTAATGTTGAATACACATATGATTTGTTTATGACTAGTTCCAGCTTCTGCTGCTTGCATGGTACGGCTCAAATAAAGAATGCCAGACTACCATACCACACCAAGGCACTTCAGAAACATCTCAGCCAAGATTCATTGCAGAATCATGCCATATTTTGCCAGTAATAGAGTTAATCTTGTGGTACCATACTCATACTGAATGATATCACTCATGTTCTGTAAGACAAACTAATCCTGACCTGCTACTAGCTCTCCCTATCAGTCATAGGTGCTAGCACTGTGCTTAACAACTACTCACTACTCTTAATCAGGGGCAGCTCCTCCGTTAGGGCGGAAGAGTGTTGCCCCCCGCCAGAAGCAGAAGCTGCAAACTCTATCACAACAAAGGGATAATAAACCAAGTTTATTATCCCTTTATTGTGAAAGGGGGCGGGGCCATGCAGGTGATGAGCAGTGAGGGGAGTGCACTGTACACCCCTCAGTGCGGTTGTATGTTTGGCCTGCCGTCCCTGGCCGGCCAAACACATGCGTAGTAGGGTCTCTCCAGCCTAGCACTGTGTTGCCAGGCTCGAGAGAGCCAGCACGGGCTCACAGATTCCTGGGAGCACCCTAGCTGGGTGCTCCCAGCCAATCCTGATACTGCTTTGAGCAGCATCACAATTGGCCACATGGCAGGCTGGGAGCCTGTGCCTGCAGCAAGATGGAGGAGAGGAGTGGCGAGGAGCGAGGTAAGTTTTCATTTCTTTTTTTTTTAATTAATTTTTAGACCCACTCCCTCCCCCAACCCCGCGCACCGCACCTGCCCCACTCCTTATGAGCGAAGCGAACCTCAACTGCTTTTAACTGTTCACAAATACTCACCCATGATGGTCTGACTAGTCTGTTTGGTCTTCTTCAGATAACATATCTGCAAGCACTAGTTTTAGGCAAACGTAAGGGAGTGAACACTCCAAATTATTTGTGGGATTATGTCTTCTTAATTTCCAGCATAATAGAACAATATGATAATGTCTAACTGCATTTCTTCTAAGTGGCCTGTCTCCATGATCATCACTTACAAGTCAGTTTCCTGGTTTAATGAACCAGAATATAAAGGAAGGTGATCAATTTAACTGAACTGGAAATTGTAAACTATTTTAACACTGATGATTCAAGAGGAATCCAGACGCTCCAATTTCCCAAAGTCGATTAGTTTCTGAGGTCCTTGCGGGAACATTACCGTGATTAGGGAATAATTTGAGCCTTGCATATGACAGACATTGAAGTAGCAGATTGGGAATTTGATTGGCAGTTGTCCCAGGAAGCTTTCTCTCCTCAATACTTCACTTGGCTCACTAGTTGATTGTTTCTCTCAATAATTTTTTTTAACCCGTGCCTGACTTTTTCAGGGCCCTATTTTCCACGCTTTTCAAGTGGGTATATTTTGGAGCCAGTGTTTGGTTCATTTCTCCGCACCTTGTTGACCTCACATAAGTAAATTAAATATGCTAATTAGATATATACCAGTCATACCATGTTCAGGGGAGTAAGCAAGAGCAGTTTAGCAGTGGTTACCAGTGGTAAAGTACAAAGTACACAATGACCCATTGGCAGCTGGCTCGTGTTTTCAAAGGGGGCTGAAGGGAGGGTACAATATTAATAACATTTAAAAAAGGCACTTACCTGAGGTCAATCTTCTCTCCCCCCTTGCGCGTGGCTCTCCATGGTGCTTGGTGTGGACTGTTGCTCAGTTTCCTTCTCATCTCCCTCCTGCTGCTCTCGCAGAGTTTGTGGTACCAGTGACGATCAGAGGCTGGGCACTGCAGGCAACCTGTAACTTTGGAGCTTGAGAGGACTGAAGGGTCAGAGGCCTGAGGGGCCCAAGTGTGGTTTGCAGGACACCAGCTTCCTCATAGTGGGAGTCATCATGGCCTCCCAGTAGTACCTGAGAGAAGCCAGTGCTGGCAACACATAGGCAAGCAACCCCCAGGTACTGGCGGTGAGGTGGAGAGATGTCTGGAGAGAGTGGCCATCTCTGCTGGCTGATCAGTCAAGTCAGGGGCCTGTTTATTAGGCTGAGTTCCTAACAGCAGTCAGTGGTTTCTGTGCAAGGCTGTTTTTAATATCAGACCTGATTGACTCCCCCAGCCACCGCTTTGTTCGCTCTTCTGCTTACACACTGACCTTGTGGACGATAGTTTGTGGGGGTAAAGTATAGGGCACTGTGCTTCAATGCTCATATTTTGGGATGTTGTCTTTTGCTCTGGGGTACTAGTGTAGGATTACTAGGGCACAATGTGCACTAGTTCACCAATGTGATTACACTGTGTTGTGGTACAGTAACAGTTACACACTTTGCTGGCTCAGTAGTGAGTATGCCATAGTCTGGTACGATTGTACAAGAATCAAGGTATTGTGTTGAACTGTGAGGTTTCCTGCGTAGTGCCAAAATCTCCCTCCCGTTGGCAAGGGATGCATGTACCTTGACAGATTATGCCCCAGTATCAGATTCAGTGGCTCTCCTTACACTGGTGCACAGTCCCCATGTCCTTAGCACAAGTAAGAGACAAATTATTTCTGACAGAGTGCAGCTCTCTCACTCTCCTGCATGGGTACACAATGCCATGCCCTGAGCAAGGTGCCCAGCCATACTGCCTGGCTGTCTCCTGTTACAGCTCAGTGCACAACAGTTGGAAAGGATGTGGAATGTATCAATGGCTGCTAGTCACACACGATATGTCACTCGGAGGAGGTCCTAGCATCTTTCTCTCACAAGTACTTGATGATATTGAACATGTTACTTTGTATTAGTAAACCTTTGGTGTCCACCGCTCGCTGTCGCCATATCTATCACCCCAGTTCCCATCAGCCTCATTTCCCATAAGTAAAAGTGTGTCCAGTCACCACTGGTGGTAATGCCAGTCACTCAGTAAAATTGTGTCCTGTTACTATCAGTACCAGTGTGCCAACGGGTGTCAAAATCCCTAGTCATATACTTCATGTAGTTGCTCTCTGTGCCAGCTTAAACATTTGTCAATGCCCCAGTCACCTTATATGCTAGTTCTCTAAGTCACTGTCAATATTAACATTTCCTCCTACAGTCAGTGCAGACCCCCCAGTCACTTTTTGTACCAGTCACTGTCAGTACAACTCTGCCTTGCTCCAATATGTTTCAATACCCTATCACCTCCTGTGCCACTTTTTGCAGTCCCTATCAATACCAGGGTGCCAACCCCTCTATCACTAATGCTCCCATCACCATCAGTGCAAGTGTCAATCCCCTACTCACTTCCTGTGGCTGCCCTCCCATTCACTATCAAAACCAGTGTGCTCTCTCTTGATCCAAGCCAATATTCCGCTAGTGTCAGCATCTCTACAGTGCCACAGTTTCCCGTCAGCAGTCTGGTTAGACTACTGCCCTTTTTGGCAGTGACAATACCACCAGTCACCACATTTGACAGTGCACCAGTCACTGCATTTGGCAGTGCCCACAGCCATCACATTTAGTGGGTAAAGACATTAATGAATGTAATTATTTGATTTGGGTATTCTCCCAACTTAACACATGCGTGCTCTAGGCATTGCATGAATAATCTTATCTAGGGAAGGGTAAATGGCAGTAAGTCACCAACATATAAGATTGCCCTAGACTTCCAAGTGCAATGTGTGCATTATGCATGAGTCCCACTGAAATCCACACATATTAGTTAAAACTAGTAAATTCAGTACATCTGTGGATGTGGTTTGTGATTTGTCTAAGTTGTACATTTTCATGCAGTAGCACTGGTTATATATGTTGTTGTTTCGTGCTTGGCTGCACAACTGGCTGCTCCTTGAGGTAGGTGGCAGCGAGCATTTATTTTTCTGGCACCTTCCAAACTGAGCACTAGTTTCACAGGCTAAGAAGTGCGGTGTAGGCACAATGTGTAATTATCTGTCAACTGGCTGTCATCAGCAGTGGAGTTGTAGAGATGATTAGTCGCTCCTACCCATGTCACTCACTTGAAAGTGTCCTCAGCCTGTCAGTGCTACCGGTGACTGGGGAAGCGGGGAGGGGCCGCTCCTTCACTGGAGGCCACGCTCTGCTAATTAGAGAGCGAGCTTGACTACTGAGGTTAGTTACCATAGTTGGAGAGAGGTAAACATGTGCTTTTTATTAATGACACCAATAGCCATGTTGGCATCTAGTATGTAAACGGGCAACAGTCGCATTTCATGAACTGCCTGGAGCCAATTTTGAAGGTATCCACTTACTGCAGGGTGTTGGCCTGTGTGTTAATGAAGCGTTCATATTAGGTGTGGCCGTCGGCCGAGCCATTCTCTGTCCTCTCGCGGAACTCTGTGAATTGAGAGGAGCTTTGCGGTAACTCAATAGAATTCTGCGGAGTAAAACTCCGCCCAGGCCTAGTAAATAGTTTCATCATAGTATTTATTTTCTTTCTTTGATTTCATTTTAATGGGCCCAACTGAGTTTTAAATGTGTTTATTCTTTCTGTGATTTTCCAATTATTAATGGTAGCTCTAGGCCATCATTAATATACATGTTATACACACTGTAGCTAATAACATGTCTAGGTTGAAAATGGAGGAGGCCAACTGCCTGATCTACAGGGCACTGGCCTGCTACATACATGGTGATGGAGCTTCACCACCATATTATAAACATAGTGAATGTTTTTATCTTTAAAATGACAGCAAAATTACAAAAATCCAATGTAGGGCACTGGAGAATGAATTTTTAAAGATAAAAAAAAAAAATTTGCATTCTTTCTCCAAAACATTTAACACAACAGTAGGGGCTATGTGGTCATGCTGGACCGGGACAAAATCACAGTTCTAGGCCCACCAAGAATGGAGCGCAAGTCAGATAGATTGAGGGCTAGATCCTGGTCAAAATTATACCTTCAGACTTAGGGCCTGATTTATATCCTGGTGAAGGAAATACTCTATCACAAATGCAACCGACATCTTGTCTGCCATACTACAATCCCCATAGGATATAATGGGATTTTAATAGGGCAGATGGGATATCCGTCACATTTGTGACAGAGTAACCCTCGCGACCATAATCTAAATCAGGCTCTTAGTCTTTTTCTTGGAACGTTTCTCTTGACTGTGGGTTTTTCGGCGGGTCGAGTTTATCGAATCTGAAGTACAAGCCGACTGCAGCTTCCTGCTGCAGCTTGCTCAGCAATTAATTGAAAATAGGGGAGTCATATCCTCAGTGTCAACAGCAAAGAGGGTCTTGAAGTGGTCATTGACAGCTTCCCTCTCCACGTTGAGTTGGGATCCACCTGGAGCTTTTTAGTGGGATGAACTAACAAGGTACGATCCGATCAGTGAGTCAAAATCAAACTGGCTTCCTTCTAGAGCTTTTGTTCAAAACTTTGTAAAATATTTCCAAACTTTTAGTTATTGGAGTTTCTTGGTTCCTTGGTGGAAAACTAATGTCCCGTAGAAACCAGACAAGGGTTCAGGAACTTTGGATTGCCTCTTCGGGCTAGGAATCAACTTCCCACAATACACTTGCACTTTCCAGGAAAAATCAATTTACAATTGGCCAGCTGAGGTGATGCTCTCTTTGGTATTGCAGGTGACTTCTTCCAGATGTTGTACCTGTTGCTGATCAGGGAGTCCACTCCTTTTCCTTTAAGTCAGCACAGTCCTTTCTTTGTGGAATCTTTTGAGTACACCAGATGCAATTGTTCTGTGTGCAAGCCTTCTTTGGTGAAGCACAAGGGTTTAGCAGGGCATTCCTCCTCCTTCTGATGTTCCAGGCATTGATCTGGGGAGCTCCTGCAGCAGTGGCGTAGCGTGGGAGGTGCAGGGGGGGCCGGCCGCACCGGGCGCAACATCTTGGAAGAGACTAAATCCACGGGTTAGGGGGCGCAAATTACTTGCCTTGCCCCGGTTTAGGGGGCGCAAATTACTTGCCTTGCCCCGGGTGCTGACAACCCACACTACGCCACTGTCCTGCAGCTCCACCATATTCATCCTCTATCCTGGGCCCAAACAATAGGGGTGAAGCCACCTTCCTCTGCTACAATCACATTAAGGATTAAGGAAGTGGGTGCTGGCTTGGGGTCCTGTGACATCTGCTCTCGTGCCTTCGAAGTCCAACTTATCTCCCCAACACCTTTTCTCTACCTGCCTTTTCCAGGAAGCATATCTCCTCCCACCAAATGGCTGCATTGTTGCAGCCGTAAGCTTCTTCATACCTACTCAGGTAGTAGCCTGGCTCAAATTATAACAAGCTGACCACTCAAAAGAGGCTGCAGGGCTTTGTTTGGTAGCTTCAGGATTGTAAGTTCTAAAACTAATATACAGTAATAGTTATAATAAATCCGTCCTTGGCACGTTCTTTGCTTTTTTCATAACTGTTATTGTGATACGTTGAATGAGATGTCCAGCCAAATCAAAAGTTAGACTTTATTAAGTTTAATAAAGCATTACCATGTCAGCCTATGGGGCTAGCAGCACCACAATAGGGAAATGATTTTGGCTGTATTTCCTTACCAGGACATTTAAAACATATTCTATATTGTCCCCACATTTGATAACAATGCAAACTACCCTTGGGGCACTTAGGGAAGATTTTAGATATGACCACTGTAATCGAAAGGTAGTATTAGACTTTGGAAGTACTTCTAATTCTGAAATCAAATTTAGACACAGTTTGTTTTTAAAGCCAGCCTACAAGGCAGACCTGGCTTTAAAACAACACCAGACACCACAGCAGTTCATTAAGTCCATTGAGGTCTCTAAACCTACATGCCCAACTGTATACTATGGACTTACATGTAGGTTGTCTACGTCAAACAGAATTATATAAATTACCATATACCTTTAGAGAACACAGCACTGGCTCTGGGCCTGGTTAGCAGAGTTCAGAGTCAGTAACCGCCAGCATCATCCAAAGAGTGGGGTGAGTAGGGCAAAAAGGATGACTAACTACAACTTTCCACTCCAAAATGTAATGGAAACCACAAATTCCTGAATTATACAGATACATCCTGTTTGCTGTCGTTCCTGCATCTTATGAGTTGTCAAATATCAGCTATATGAAATATCAATTTTTCCCATCTCAGGTGGGGCCATTAGGCAAGTAGAAATATATTTCTTGCGTTTGGTAATGCACATGATGAATCAGAAGATACAATATTTTTCCTGCCAGAATATACAATATGTTTCCTGCCTATAGAGAGAAAGTTATTTGTAGAAAACACTCATGGATTGTTTGTTATGACTGTTTGACCATTTTTGCTATGTAGATAAATAGTGATCAGTATATTTCATACTTTACTTTTCATGCAGTTACCTCTGCCACTTCAATCCATTTGTCATGATAGAATGCAATATTTATCTAGTCATGTGATGGCTGTCAACAGAAGAGAAGCACATCTTCACCAATTCACCAAAATACCAGGAGTAGCAGAAAAGACAACACACACCCTTTGACCTCAGTAACATCATGTTTAACCTTTGCCTCAATTGTTTTACAGAATGGTGTCACATGACCTAAACCCCGTTGACATCACAATATTTGGCATTGCGGAAGTTCAATATTAACACAACACAATTATTTAATGACACAAAAGTGTTTTAATTTGTAAACACTCACAGAACTCCTAAATAGTTGTTGCGGACCCAAGACAGGAACCTCGGCCATAGCCCTATTAATGTTAGCACTTCGAAGATGTATGTCCACCTAATCATTTCAATTTTGTCCTCTAAATGTTATAAGGTACTGGAACGAAGCTGTTCACTTGACTGCCAGGGACTACTAAGAGAATGTGTGCTTTTGTATCAAAAACATTGAGCTTTTAGCCATTTTTTTGTTGTTGTTTATATTGGCGATGACTAAGCAACAATAACGTTTTACAAAAACCATGTAAAAAAAATAATAATTGACAAAGCGAAAAGGCTGGTAGCCATTGCCTTCCTTTTGGCTTTGCCAATGCTTAATGCTTTCATGTGGTGTCAGCGGAGCCTCTAATTCTTCTGCCTTGGCCAACAGTGGAGATTTTATTATATTGTTGACTATATGCATTCGTGTTTGTCCTGTAACAAAATAGATATTAGTTTAGTCTAACAGTGTTATTTTGTATTAATGCTGACTTGATATTCGCTATAATTAGCTCAAGACAGAAAAGGCTGATTTAGTGGTTATTATTTACTTTAAATTACAAGTCACCTGATCCGAGTTTATACTGGTAGCTATTAATTATTGCATAACGAAGCGATTGCTATGCGTATTGCCCTTTTTCGCGTCCCCTCCACCTAGTAACTGAGAACTGAGCTCCTATCCTTGTTATCAGCCTTATTTCAATAAGAAACGCTACTTAAGTTGTGAATCCAGCTTGATTTACTGTTTCTATAATAGTGCTGATTGTCTTTTTTTGCTTGAATCCGAAAAAAGGATGCTCTTGATGCTAAATGCTATCAAGTCTTAAATAACTACAGTACTCAGCATTAAACAGTAATTAAATTAATTGCATAGAACATTTATCCAGAGCATTTTAGAGGCAGACATTTTACGTGTACAATGATTATTACCTAATTACGTTTGGTGCTCGATTTAGCTTCTTCCTTGCCGTAGCGTGAAAATTGAGCTCACCCTGCAGTGGATTTGCCTGATTTGTGCAGACATGCAACAGAACATCCTGTCCATCTTCATTTCCTGGAAGAATGCAGCTACCCATTGCAATTGCTTGTAATGTTTCCAAATGTTGCCGGTGAATTTCATGGACCATGAATGGAATTCCTTCTGGGGGCAAGATTACACAAATGTGCATGTGTGCAGTAGAGTGCTGTTTAGCTCTGCTGTTGGTAATGAGTGACCAAAGGTAAAGTTTACATGGACCAGTCAGTGTATAAAACAATATTTCCACTGACCTACCAGTACAAAATTGTGTTTTTGCACCTGTAGGGCAGTGAAATTTGAGTTTTTGTATGTGCTGCTTGGTTTAAAAGTATACTTACTGTTCTGGTGCAAATGTTAATTAATATGGCCTCTTTAATTATGTTTTGTTAAATGTGATTTGCTTTAGACACAAGCCAGTAATTCAACAGCAGAAAGTTATAAAAGTATGCCACAAGTACTCGCTGGTATTCTCTATTACTCTAAGCCCTGCTCTTCCGCATCACGTATTTTACTTCCACAACACCTATTCACACCTATTGTTAGAGAACTGTGTCTCTCTGCTCTTTCCTCCATATCTGCTTGGAGCACGAGGTTTGGTGAAGCTCAGAGTACAACTATCTTGAGACATGTAACATTTTCCTTCCTTAGAAATAGAGAGCCCATAATTCACTTCCGTGTTTCACGAAGTACAATTTCCTAGCCATCAATTGCATCCTATTGTATGCTGTACAAGCACACTGCTTGGTCAGGTTCACTTTCCATGGTGGGAAGTTTCAGCAATTGATAATTTGAGCCAGGGGAGAGTGAGTTTAGTGTAATGAAGATTACTGTAAGTAATAAGGTCATTTCCACTTTGTCCCTCTTCCCTATGACAATCTCTAATTCATTGATGATATAGCCTGGTAAAACGTAACCTGACCAGTAGGACAGCAACACGCATGAAACACTGCCTTTTATTTTAGTCTTATGACTTCAACTTAACACTCATTGGAGGGCTTTCTTGATCAGTGATACACGTTAGCACCCGACAGCCTACAAACTTGTACAAAATGTGTCTGTAAGCCAATATGTCTGTATTTCCTTTACCACTGAAAACTAAGATGATACCAAGCAATGAAAGCAATGTATGCCGCTGAAGTCACCATCTTATTCCACTGATTGCAGTTAAAAAAGTCACCCCACTGTAGATGGAGGAACATGTTCACTTAGGAAACATTGCTGTCCTTATCACACAAGGCCTTTAGGCTCAAGGTTTTTCTAGCACAGGAATGGACAAGGATATTAGGGGTAACCTGAAAATTCGGAAATCAAATCAGTTAGCTTTATTGCATCAAGACTTCTAAGTAAAATAAGAAATAGCATAATGCAGCACAATTGTACCTTTGTGCTGGTTGCACAGGACACTTCTGGGGCAGTTTCTTCTTTATCACTAGTCCTTAATGACAGAAGACCATTGGGCTTTTATGGGATTATTAAAACAACTCACTCAACATCTTCTTTTGCAAAACCTATCCAAAGTGATTATGCCATATCCCTCATTCCGACTAATACCAGTCTCAAGGGACGGATCATAACACCGAAGAGAATTATTGGCAGGATATTATCTCTCATTTCACAAAATATCCCAAAAAGTAAATAACTCACCCTCCTCCTCATCTCTGTCTTCCTTTGGTTGTGTCTGGCTATGGCTACTTTATGTACAACCTTCAGGGCTAAAACCTCCCACAGACATCACCTGTAAATGGGGAGGAATCTGCTAATTCACCCTGTGGCAATAGAGTAGAAAGAAGGTGAAACCATTATCTATAAATCCAAACCTAGATTCCCAACCCATGCATATATCCTGTCAGGCTAAAGAAAATGATGATGATTGGAGTGTTAGGGTATTATAAACCCAGTAATGGGTGTAGGTTTGCTGAAATGATTCCTTGAAAGAATGTTTCCAAGAGACAAGTGTGGTTACGTGTCTCAAGGCACAGAATAACTGTTTTTCAGGTAATTACAGGGATTAGGCAGAGGGGCGAAATGCAATGGTAATCTAGAAGCTTAGTCTTTTTTTTAGTAAACCCGTTTCAGTCTCAAGCATCTCTATTTGCAATGTTCAATAAAAGCATTTAAAACATTTCTATATACATTCGTAAAATTATTGTATACAATAAAATGATTTGGTATAAAAAATTAATGTCAAGCCAAATAAATGAGGACGCATACAATACATATAGGAGAATCACAAATGAGAGATTTTACAGAAGTTTCTCATAGCTCTAAAACAAGATCTAAAAATATCATTTTCAAACATCAATTACTAAATATCTGTATATTAAAATGTATTACATAAATCCATTTAATACACTCCTCATAAAATTAAATACTCATACCGTTTCCTGATGACTAGTGTGCCCTTGATAACGTTTAGAACTGTCTGACATATGTCTACAGAGGGCAATTTTTTCAAATACTCCAATGCTGTCAGAAATTGTCTGATATTTGCCTTATGTAACACAGGAACTAAAAAGGAGGATTTTGGATAAAAGTATAGTTGGCAGAATATCATAAAGTGACACATGCTCTTTTGTGCTACATTATTACAACGAGGGGGTAGTTGATACTGCCAAACACATTGAATCGGGAAAGCAGCTTTAAAATTCATTAACTTCAATCTACAAAACTTGCGATAAGATTGGTTGGTGACCTTTTTCAATCCATAGTTAATACGGTTCTGCGTTTTTGACAGTTGACACTTTTAGATAATTCTGAATGGTATGCATTTTCTGCACTCCTTAGCTAGTCTTCAATGTTCTGCCAAGGTTTTGTGGACTAGAAAACATTTCTTATAGACCCAATTTTTTGATTTTTTTTTTTTTTTAAATATGCAAAGCCACGTATCTTGCTTACACTGTTTAAGGAATAGCAGTCTGAAATGCATATGCCCACCAGCCCTGCCTCTGCGTTCTGCCAACATTTAATCTACAGGAGGAGTGGGGCTACTCATATCAGATCCTCTACAAAAAGGAGATCCAATTCCTTGCAACAAACAAAATTTGCAGATCTTTTGGGAACAGCAAGCAACCTAAATGTTAAGCCATTTTCCATATGTTCTAGGTCATCTGCTTTGCATGACCCCCACACTTTCCTGCACCATGTAGAGCTGCCGAGATACATTTAGTTTTATAAAGGGTTATCAACTCAGCTATCGGTTTCTGTTTGAATTTCTGAGCAAAACAGAAGATGATTTCAATATTTGAGCTGGATTTTTGAGGTTTTTCTAAAAAAAGGGATTTCCACAAAAGGGATGAATCAAATGTTAACCCTACATAACCAAACTTGCCTTTTCAAGGTATATTCCCCCCATTTTAAAATGCTTTGTTTTAGTGCTGGAGGGCCCACATGTCATTATGTAGGACTTAGAGTAATCGCCATAGCGGCGATCAAAACCACATCATCTGTGTGTAGGAGGATTGGAATCAATTTGTCTCCCATTCTTGGCAGATCCCTTCCTAGCCCTGTTAGATATTTTGTAATTCCATTTATAAAGAGCCAAAAGAGAAACTCAGCCAGAATGCATCCTTGTCTCACTCCTCCTAATTAGTCTATGGTGGTCATTCCGATGACCGCCAGGGCCGGAGACCGTGGATGCACCGCCAACAGGCTGGCGGTGCATCCAGGCCAATTCTGACCGCGGCGGTAAAGCTGCGGTCAGAAAAGGCCGCCGGTTTTCCCCTGGCCTGAGGAATCCTCCATGGCGGCGCTGCAGGCAGCGCTGCCATGGGGATTCCGACCCCCTTACCGCCAGCCTGGTTCTGGCGGTTTTGCCCGCCAGAACCTGGCTGGCGGTAACGGGTGTCGTGGGGCCCCTGGGGGCCCCTGCAGTGCCCATGCCAGTGGCATGGGCACTGCAGGGGCCCCCTAACAGGCCCCCACCAAGATTTTCAGTGTCTGCATAGCAGACACTGAAAATCGCGACGGGTGCAACTGCACCCGTCGCACCCTTTCCACTCCGCCGGCTCCATTCGGAGCCGGCATCCTTGTGGAAGGGGGTTTCCCGCTGGGCTGGCGGGCGGCCTTCTGGCGGTCGCCCGCCAGCCCAGCGGGAAACTCAGAATTACCGCGGCGGTCTTTTGACCGCGCAGCGGTATTCTGACGGCAGTACTTTGGCGGGCGGCCTCTGCCGCCCGCCAAAGTCAGAATGACCCCCTATGTTTGATGTTTTCTTGCATGTGGGCCATAGGGCACCGTTACTTTCAAATCATAATGTTGTCATAATATTAAATTGAGGAATTCTAAATCAACCCCCATATTCTGCATTATTTCCCATAATTTTTAATGGTTGACTAATTCAAATGCACTCGTTAAGTCAATGAAAGCCATATGCAGAGCCGGTGTTGACTTGTCTTTATTTTTAAAAATGGGGACTATAATGGCCAATCTCCAGGACTTCGGGAATATTTTCAAAATATATGTTAGTACCAGAGCCCATAATTGAAAATTTGATTTACAAAGGTCAACTTGTACCCCATCTGGGTCTGGCACTTTCCCTGGGGAGGACTGATTGATAGCCGTAACTTACTTCATTTTAGTCTTTAGGGATGGTAAAAGTCTGTAAATTCGGATCTTAGGTAGGAAGCCTCTTAGAGTCATCACTAGCATGTGGGCATCTTTCACCTTCTGGAATCAAAGATTCCACCTTTGGAATAGAATATGGAATAGAAAGGGTGATTTATTACCTCCCAAAACTTATTACTATCCTTTAGCGCTGCTGCGGGTAATAAATCCTAAACCCAGATAGATTTCATATTTTCTTTAATAATTTTTTTATTAGAATTTTCAGAGTTGACTTTATCCCACTTGACTCTTAACCCCTTATTTTTTCAGTAAATTAGATTACAACCTTTTTCCTCCAAGGCTCATTAAATTACTTTTTAATATAATAGTCAGCCGATTGCGGTCATTGCGGTCATTGAAGCATTTTGGAACAAAATTAAAATGCAATATTAGTGGGGAACCTGCATATATTAATATGAAATCAGCAATGCGTGCTGAAAACCATCCTGAAAATGGGGTTAGTTTGGCTATTCCTCGGTAAAACATCAGATATAAAAATTAAATTATATTTTTATATTAGTTATGCAGGGCGTTCCCCAGTATTGTGTGTTTGTAGTGTGTCACTTGACACTATTTTCTTTAGGAAAACCACAAAGATGTCCCGAAGAGCATAATGACATATTAAAATCTCCCACCCAAAACAAAACAACTTCCCTACTCAGATACAACAAAATATTCTCCAAAAAGTTAGCCAGGTCATCAACCATATTGCAAACATTGGTTAAAAGCATTATTATAAAATAAATTGAATCAACAAAATATCAGGCTCCCTAGCAAAGTGTATTAGAGAGACTAGAAAATATGGTGAGGACCATTTGAGTGGAGACAAAAATAGCTAAGCTGCCCCAGCCCTCCCAGGCAATGAAGAAAGCGCTGGTTGGAATTAAGTGTTTGAACCATCTATGTAGAAAGGCTCCGTCACCCAGGTTTCTTGAACATATATGATATCAAAGGTGAACACAAAAGATATCCAATGAGGGTTTATTTTTATCTTGGTATGAGCTCCACCAATATTCTAGGACACCTGAGTCAAACCTTAAGAATCCACTTCTGGGTCAGAAGATAAAATCTCCAAGCTGGGGTATAGTTCCTGTTTCTGGGTTTGGGAAGCTGGTAACAAATTTAGTCACCATGTCACCTTCCAAAGTTTTAGACTCAATATCAGGGGGGAGTCAGTCAATCATGGCCAAGTGACTCAGTGTTTCAAATCGATTAGAGACCGGTATGTTTGGCTGATGCTGAACGTTTGAAGGAATTGCTTGCTTGTTCTGAGCTGTTGAAGAGTTAAGTTACACGTGAGGTGATGGTTTATAGAAGAAACAGAGCGGCTGAGCTCAGATTCCCTCATGACTATTGACTAGATAATTCAAATGGTGCAACAGAAAGTGAACAAAATCTGGGTCTTTAAAATTGATCACTAAAGAGTCTCAATTGGAGGGTTTCCTTGAATAACTGACCCAGCTCACCCTCTGAGAATATAAAATGCTGTTGTTCAGATCTCCTTGAAACCTAGCATTTATACACAACCAATGTGCAGTCTTGTGCATTAGTTCCTCAGTATCTGCTTTTCCCTGAGGGTAAGGGTGGAGCATTTTCCAAATCACCACATACGGAGTGTTCTCAGGTGGCAGTGCAGGGTTCCTTCTTGTGTGAATACTAGAGCATTTACATAATCACGACCCCTTGCCCTTGGCATAGCCATAGTTAACTCCCGATTTTTGCTGAGTAGGGGGGATAGCTGTACCCGGTGTTTCTCCACAAGGAGCCATACCCACTTTAGGGTTGATTAGTTTGCTAGAGGAGTCCCGGGTTACTTCTACGGTTCCTTACCATGGCAACTAGATGTTTTTGCGTGAGACGCCTGAGAGAGATTATTAATGGCCTGATACGACTCAGCTTTGATTAATGTTTTGATCTGTCCATTCATTTTCCTACAGAAAGCATTTAATAAGGAATTCCTTTTAGAAAATAAATCTTCCTCTAAATCTCTCCCCAAGGTCATATGTCTTTGTATTATTGATATGTTGTCTTGGTTTTCATTCATAGGGTCTTCGCTAATACCCCTTTAGTGCATACTGGGGTGAAGTGCTTCAATAGGAGTGGAGGTACTATGGGCGGGTTGCATAATATCATAAGAACTTGAGGTGGAGGGTAAAGCTGGAGGGGTTAAAAGGGTTTTCCTTTTGTTATATTCAATAACCACAATGGGCTCAAATGACAGTTTTTGAGGCAATCTGTGTGCTGCATCGATTCTTTCTTCCACTTGTTCTAGCTTTGGTGCTATATCTCCGATAACCATAAATAGATAATTTGTGATTGTTGCATGAGAGGGCGGTTGGGCACTACCTTTACTCAAAAAGATACAATTTTACTTTTTCTAATAATGAAAAAGACCTTAGATAAGCCTTCACATCTTCAATAATATAAAAGTCCTTCTGCCAGTGTTCCAATTTCTCAGGCCAAAAGAGGTGGCCCGCCCTCATCTGGCCATCGATGGGCAAATACGGGCCCTCTCTTGGTCCAGTCCTATGGGATTTATATTTCAGCAAATGGGATATCCATCACCATTGTGATGGAGTAACCCGTCCACCGAAATCTAAATCAGGCCCTAAATTCTGTTCAGGTTTTTCCAATTTTTGCAGATAATAGAATCAGTGCACATGGGGTTGGACTATTTTGTCCAGGTTCACATTATTTAGTCATGAGAGCATTGCATGGTCTGAACCTTTATCTAGCTATAATATTAGACATGATGCCTACGAAAGATTCACATAGGTGTTTCCAACATTCCTTTCTGGTTAGGGTTCTCTGGGGAAAGAGAAATCTACTGCATGCATGTCTAGAAATGCTACTATATTTATCTTTATTTAGCAGTCCAGCATTTTACAAATCTGCACGTTGCTGCAAATCTCTAAAACTGAAGGTGTTTTAATCCACTAGGAGACCTTTTTTTCTCGTAATGCGATGCTGGTGATATTGAGAATTTAAATGATTTTTATTGATGATAGATGGTTCTGTGAAAATGTGCCCTAAGCCACAGATAATATGTTTAGAATACGTCTCTAGGAATGGTAGACATCTATCTTAAGATCTTATGCTTAAAAATGTAAATCAAGGTCACTGTTTTTAATTTGATTTTAAATAGCTGTTAGCTGAGAGTCTGAGATTTCATGCTGTAGTAACCAAACTGTTTGTATCTCCAATAGTTACAAATGTAAATGTGTTGTAGGCAGCAGTTGGCTAAAAATACCAATACGCGTTTGATGTGCAGCTCAATTTTCAGAACTCCCAGGAATATCAGTTGCTTATACTTACTAACTTAATGTTACGTTCTTTGCATAATGAAGTGTAGCTTCTAAAGCAGGGGAGTGCACACGGTCTGGCTCCATGTCTGATTTTCAGGATAACAAAAGATGAACTGACTTTTAATGAGAATTATGCTCATTTACATAGTCACTGGTCATTCTGTAAATGTGATATTAATTCAGCCTTGCTTCACAAATGATGGACACCCCTGATCTAAGGAGACAATGATTGCTTTTCATAATGAGCTGAACATGTAGGCTTCCTTGACTGCAGGGTAAGTACTATTGGTAGCCCAGAATTTAAGGAGCGGGTTTGCATACAGTCAGAAAAAGTGAGTTGATCTAAAAGAGTAAAAAAATGTGCATTTCTCCTAAATTTACACATACTATGAAATCATCAAAAAAGAGAACAGTTTTTAGAATTTTGTAAAGATATTACTGTTTATGATTGCAAATAAATTCCTACAGATTCTAAGGAATCTACAGCAATCCTAAATAACTTTGGCATCTATACCAATTTAGCCTGCTAATGTACCATTTTGTTCTTTTTATCCTTTAGATAAATATTAGTTTTTGTTGTGAAAAACCTTCACACACACCAACACATTGAGTGTCTTTGAGGGCTTTTTGCACTTCTATTTTGCATGCTTCTGTACTCTAAATGATTGTGCTATTAGGAGTATGGCTATGGAAAACGCTGGGAAGGTGTATCAGTAGCCACAAAGTTTGCTTTAGTGTGTCTACCACCTTCCCTGTGGCAATCCGTTACACCTTGTTTCCACCCTAACATGAACCTTTCGGCTGCAGAAAATATGACAAACTAGTGGAATGTCCACGGTCAAAAATTAAATGTTCAATTGTAAAAATCAGCAAATACTGATTTGTTGCATCAGAAAATACTGATTTGGTGCATAAAAAGTGGCAAATTCCAATTATTGCACAACCTATACATCTCATTTGGTGACCAAGACCCTAGAAAATAAAAGATTAGTAGTTGCACTAGTAGAAGTGTTAAGTTTAATTTAGACTAGCTCTTAAAAATTCATGGTTAAGAATTTATTTCTGTTTACCCAACAGAACAGATAAAATAAAAAAAATGGTTTTGATGGACTGTTAGACCTGGAAACTACTGGTGGTGTTTCCCTGTACTTTTTGCTTCTGACCTCCTGTTAATGAACCTTGTGCTGCAATTCGTTTAGGCTGGTTTTGATATCTTGGCACTTTATCACTGCTAACCACTGCTAAAATGCAAGTGCCCTCTGTCTAAATTGTATTGGTGATTGGTTATCCATGATTGGCATATTTGATTTACTAGTAAGTCACTAGTTAAGTGCACTAGAGGTGCCCAGGGCCGGTAAATCAAATGCTCCTAGTGGGCCTGTAGCACCGATTGTGCCACTCACATAACTAGCCCTGTAAACTTGTCTTCGAACTCCCACTGCAGTGTCTGTGTGTGAAGTTGTAAACTGCCAATTTAACCTGGCAAGTGCACCCACTTGCCAGGCCCAAACTATCCCTATCTGATAGAGACTTCTAGCTGCAGCTCCCTTACCTTAGAATTCCCTGGCGTCAGCTTCGAATCTGGAGTTTTTTCTGAGCAGTACTCTGCGCACGCACCGTTGGGCGGCGCCGTTTACATTCGCGTGCGTTGACCGGCTCCGCGTGCGTCATCAGCATCGTTGGAGCCGTCTATGACGTCATGGTTGTCTATATAGACGCCGTCTCGGTGCGCATACGTCAGTTCTTTTCCTTCCGTGCCGGTTAAGTGCAGTTTTGGAAAGAGCTACCCTGCTTCGACGGTTTGTCGACGCTTTTTTGACTGTTTTGACCTCTTTCCTCCCCAAGGTGGTGACCCCTTTCCATCTGGGTCAAAATATCACCCTACGCACCTTCTTTGCACCACCGCATCCCTCTAAGGAAGAGGAGCGTCTCCATCGGCTGGACCCAAAAATAGCGTTATCGTTCTACCTTGACCGCACTACAGAGTTCCGGGTGGACGACCAACTCTTTGTGGGGTACGTTGGTGCAAAGAAGGGTTATAGCTTGGGTATCTAGTCTAAGGTAAGGAAGCTGCAGCTAGATGTCTCTATCTGATGAACAAGTTACTTACCTTCGGTAACAAGGTATCTGTTATAGACTCTATCTAACTGCAGATTCCTTACACCCGCCCAAGCCTCCCCGCTCTGTGGATATTTTTCTTATGTAGATATATATATATATATATATATATATATATATATATATATATATATATTTATGTGTACATATGTATATTTTTGATCTTGGCATTTTTGCCTTTCTTAAAGGCATGAAGGAATGTTTGCTTCAAACAGTCAAAGAGGTAAAATCAATAATGGTTGGTTCTTCCATGACTCTGCGCTTCTGGCATTGGGAAGTTGTGCAAAAGAACTGACGTACGCGTGCCGAGACAGCGTCTATATAGACAACCGTGACTTCATCGACGGCTCCAACGATGCTGACTGTGCACGTGGAGCTTGTCGATGCACGCAGATCCAAATGATGCCGCCCGACGGCGCGTGCGCAGGGTACTGCTCAGAAAAAACTCCGGATTCGAAGCTGACGCCTGGGAATTCTAAGGTAAGGAATCTGCAGCTAGATAGAGTCTCTACCAGATACCTCATTACCGAAGGTAAGTAACTTGTTCTTTACTACATGTAAGTCACCTCAAAGGTAGGTCCTAGGTAGCCGGGTGGGCAGGGTGCAGTGTATACTACCAAATTCGGTTTTCACTATTGCAAGGCCTATTTCTCTCTTAGGTTAATGTGGGGAATGCCTTTTAATATCTTCTAAGTGAAGTTTCCCATTGGGAGCAGATGGAGATCTGAAGTTTGGGGTCTCTGGACTCGCAATTTAAAAATACATCTTTTGATAAAGTTATTTTTTAGATTGTCTGTTTGAAAATGCCACTTTTAGAAAGGGGGATTTTTCTTGCTTAACTATTCTGTGCCTCTGCCGGCTTGTGTATTCCACATCTGGATCAGACTGACAGTTGAGCTGTTGTGAATTCCCTCTAGACAGTGTCACAAACGGAGCTGGGGTGTAGCCTGCATATCCTGATGAGTCTCCTGGGCTACAGTGGGGAGGGAGGAGCTGACAACCTGAAAGGGCTGGGCAAATGTCTTGTTGTGTATCTGGATCCACCCCTTGGCAAGGCAGGATCTTGTGAACAACAGAGACTTTCTTTTGAAGTTTGCCTACTTCAAAGGCAGAACTGGGTATAAGTAGTGGACGCAAACCCCCAGACTTTTAGATTATTTCTGTATCACGAGGAACCTCTGCCAAGGAGAAGAGCTTGATGCTTGAGGAGGAACTGCCACTCTGCCTATTGCTTTGCTGTGCTGACCTGCTGCTGCTGCTTCTGCCTTAAGAAGGGAAAGAACTGGACCTTGCTTTCTGAAATCCTGCTTGTGGAGTTTCTCCAAGGGCTTGGAATGAGCCTGGCCCCTATTCTGACATCTTGGGGACATCAAAGACTGCCCATGCCTTGGCCCTTCTGCTGTGAGTCCTGACTTGCTAAGTGGTGACAAATCCAGTCCCTTAGAAGTGGAAGCTAATAGCCTGCGGGGGAAAATCCACGCAGAGCTGTGTGCGCATCAGAAAAATCGATGGATAGCCCGTCCTGTGACTGAAAATTTGATGCAGCACCTACCTCGCGGCTGGAGAAACAACGCAGGGCCTGTTCTCACCGTGGACTCTTCGCACAGCTCGTCATAAATTTCCACTCACGGATCCTGGGCGTCAAAATCTTCAACATTCCCACACAGATCCCAGGCCGCGCACCAGAAATCGATGCACAGCATGCCTTGCGAGAAAAGAATTGATGCATGGCCTCCAGAACGAGTAAAGAATTGATGCACGGCCTCACTTGTGAATAAGAAATTGATTAATTGTTTGCTTTTCTGATGCCCTTGCTGCTTTATTTTTCATGCATACCAAGTACTTTGTGCTAAAACAACCTACCCATTGATTTCTATGGATTAAGACTCTTTTTATTGTTGAATTTTTGTTGTATTGGGCATACCCTTCCCACTTAGGGTGACAAATGCAAAAAGAACAGATGATGGACGGAGTGCTGAACAATGCAAACATTCACCCTCAGTCACAAAGATCTGAGTTTAATCCATCGTTTTTTTGCTCACCACGCAACCCCAGTTTGAACCCAGCCATATGCAAATCAGTCTTGACCCTGTCCCCCATAGGAACAGTCCAGCCCAAACTGCCAAGCCAGGTCCACCCTGGACCAGAAACAAGCATCCTAGGACCGGTTTCAGGGTATCACCCTTCATAAGCCAGGCTAGCTTGAATCCAGTGGAGCAGTGAGTGCAGGAGCCATGTCTGGGCAAACCCTTTTCACTTAGGTTGACAAATGCAAAAAGAACAGATGATGGACGGAATGCTGAACAATGCAAACATTCACCCCCAGTCACAAAGAGCTGGGTTTAATCCATTATTTTTTTGCTCACCACGCCACCCCATTTTGGACCCAGCCATATGCAAATCAGTCTTGACCCTGGCCCCTATGGCAACAGTCCAACCCAAACTGCCATGACAGGTCCTCCCATAACTGGAAACAAGTATCCTAGGACCTCTTTGAGGGTATCACCCTTCATCAGCCAGGCTAGCTTGAATCCTGTGGAGCAGTGAGCCCGGGATCCATGTTTGGGCAAACCCTTCCCACTTAGGGTGACAAATGCAAAAAGAAAAGATGATGAACGGAATGCTGAACAATTCAAACATTCACCCCCAGTTACAAAGATCTGAGTTTAATCCATCGTTTTTTTGCTCACCACTCCACCACAGATTGGACCCAGCCATATACAAATCAGTCTTGACCCTGTCCCCAGTGGGAACAGTCCATCCTGAACTGCCAAGCCAGGTCCTCCCTGGACAGAAAACAAGCATCCTAAGACTGGTTTAAGGGTGTTACGCTTCATCAGCTGGGCTAGCTTGACTCCAGTTGCGCAGTGAGCATGAGACCCATGACTGGGCATATCCTTCCCACTTAGGGTGACAAATTAAAAAAAGAACAGATGATGGATGGAATGGTGAACAATGCAAACATTCACCCCCAGTCAGAAAGATCTGGGTTTAATCCATTGTTTTTTTGCCCACCACGCCACCCCAGTTTGGACCAAGCCATTTGCAAATCATTCTTGACCCTGTCCCCCATTGGAACAATCCAGGCCGAACTGCTAAGCACTTCATCTAGGACCGACACCCGCGCGAAAAATCTTGGAATCGTTATTGACTTCAAACTTCTCATGACTTCCTAAGTCAATGATGTACCTGTTTCTTGCTCCCACACCAGGAAGATGCTGAGGAAGAATGTCAAATCGCTTCTAGTCAGAACCTTGAAATCCGCCATGCACAGTATCATTACAAGCAAGCAGAACTACCTGAACACTTTCTACAACGGGATCAACAAAAAACTCACGAAAAGGCTGCTGATCATTCCAAACTTGGCAGGCAGAATCATTCTCAACCTCCCATGCTGCACTAACATCACGCAATACCTGAAGGAGCACCACTGGCACCCCGTACACAGATGAGCACAATTCAAACTCCTCACCCACACTTTTAAGGCTCTACATAAATGTGGCCCAGCATACCTTAACAATTACATCTGCTTCCACAAACGTTCCAGACACCTCTACTTGTCTGGACTCTTAGTTGCACACACCCATGCATACAAAAAGCCATATCTGGTGATCAAGCCTTCTCATACATTGCTCCTGAAGCATGGAATGACCTGCTGCTACACATAAAAACCTCCTCCTCATTTCTTGAATTTCACAAGAAGCTAAGGATCCGTTCCTGAATCCGAACCAGCATCAGAAATGCTGATGCCTCCCCTGCCCATTGTTGGCGTTGACCCCATCCTAATTGCTGATTCTGACTCAGAGCTGGACCAGCATCAAGCAACACCGATTCCAACTTTTACGGGGACCCTGTTCTCTAGGTCAGATACTGATCCTTATTCTTATGGTTTGTGGTACAGTGAGGATTGGGAGGGGTCGCTTGACCATTTAAAATACCAGCTTGAAGACCCCATGGACCCAGACCTGGGTGAAGCCAATAGTCTGGACACTTCCTTTGATATTGGCATGCTTTCTCCCCCCCGTGGATACGGGGAGGAAGCATCCTATTCCATGGTGGCTAGAGAAGGGGCTGAGGTCCTGGACCTCGAGCTGCCTTCTGTGGCCATCAGAACTAACCTCCTGACTGAGGTGCCTTACCCCCAGACTTCCTCGTCTGAACCCCTTTTTTCCTTTATTGAAGCCTTTACTGATGTCATGCTGGGGACTTGGCCCAAACCCAGCACAAGGGCTTCTGTTAATAGGACAATCACCGACCGCCATAGACCAGCACCTAATGACCCAGTGTTCCTGGCGCAACACCCACACCCTGAGAGCTTAGTTATCCAGGCATTCCACTTCGCCATGTGCACTCCCCTTTGCACCTCCAGATAAGGAATCCCCGAGACTAAATCAGTTTTGCAAGAGAATGTTTTCTTCTTCCAGTCTGGCATTCCGGTCCATGAACACCGCATGACTTTTGGGCCGCTACACCCATACTTTATTGGGCACAGTTGCGCAGGTGCTGCCACAGGTCCTAGTGGAGGCCCGGGCCATTCTCTCCTAGTCTGCTGCTGATGGGAGAGGCATAGCAAAGGTCACGATACAATGTGGACTGGATGTGACTGACTCACTAGGTAGATCGGTTGCATTGACGGTGGTGCCATGCTTGGTTGAGGACGTCTAGCTTTTCGGGGCATGTCCAATCCACGCTTATAGACATGCCCTTTGATGGCACCCTTCTCTTTAGAGACAAAGCAGACTCGGTGCTCAAGCACTTTAAGGAGTCCTGGGCTATGGACAGGTCCTTGGGCCTCTTAGCTGCCCTTGTTCCCCTCAGTCTCCTTTCTGCCCCTTTCATGGCTACAGAAGGGGCATCCAACCACATCCATTTCCCTCCAGCCACTGCATAGCATGAATGCTGCCCAGCCTTTGCATAGCCGGGGATGTGGGATCCATCATCCATGTGGATCAAGGGGCCAATAGTCTACCCAGTCTACCAATCCTCCTACTGCAGCCTCCAAACCTTTCTAGTCTGACGCTTCCCCATTAGCGGCCAGTCAGTGGCAGGATAAGCCATCACCTTCCCCACTGGCAATCCATAACGTCAATCAGGTTTATTTTGCAAATAGTTCGAACGGCTTCTCTCCCCCTTCAAGACTACCCATCCATCCATGTCAGCATCCTATGATCAGATGACAGAGGATCACCAGGCACTTCACCGAGAGGAGGTCACAGCTCTCTTGGCCAAGGGAGCCATAGAAAGTGTCTCTGTGCCAGAAGCAGGTTGTGGTTGTTATTCCCGCTACTTTCTGGTGCCCAAAAAGATCAAGGACATCCACCCCATCGTAGACCTCTGGTCTCTCAGTCTCTTCCTCAAGGAAGAGAAGTTCAAAATGCTCACTCTTGCTCAGGTCCTATCTGACTTGGACCCAGGAGGCTGGAAGGTGGCTTTGGTCTTGCAGGAGGTATATTTCCATATACCCTTCCTGCCTGCCCACAGACATTACTTGCTGTTCACAGTAGGCCACGAGCATTTTCAGTTTCCATGTTCCCCTTTGGCCTTCCCACCACCTCTCAAGTGCTAACCAAAGTGATGGCTGTGGTCGCAGCTCATCTGTGCAGGTCAGGGGATTCCGCCTTCCCCTACCGCAACGACTGGCTGTTGAAGGCAGACTCGACCCAGGCTGTCGTCTCCCACCTCCAGACTACGGCAGACCACCTGTATTCTCTGGAGTTCACTATCATCATGCCAAAGTCACACCTGACTCCTTCTCAGATGCTCCATTTAATTGGAGCTGTTCTGGACACAGTTCAGCTTTGGGCCTATCCTCCCAAGCAGCAAGTCCAGGATATTAAGGCTATGATTCCAATGTTTTAGCCTCTATCCTGGATTTCGGTGAGGATGACTCTGAGGGTGCTGGGCCTCATGGCCTCCTGCATCCTGCTGGTGACACATGCCAGGTGGCATATGCAGGCTCTGCAGTAGGAACTGAAGTTCCAGTGGGCAAAGCATCAGGGTAAACTTTCCAACATGGTCCAGATCTTTGAGGGAACTGTGCAAGATCTGCATTGGTGGCTCTAGAGCAGCAATTGGGTCAGAGGCAGATCCCTCTCCCTTCCCCAACCAGATCTACCAGTAGTGACAGATATCACCCCTTTGATGGAGCGGCCACATGGGAGAGGCAGAGATCAGAGGGTTTTGGTCTGCCCCCGAGTCTTAGCTCCACATCAGTCTTATACGCCTTTCCGCCCATACCACTTCTGCCCAGAGTTCTCAAGAAGATCAAGAACGACCGGGCTCAAGTAATCCTTGTGGCTCCAGACTGGGCACAAGGAATCTGGTACCCCGAGCTATTGAGCATGGCCACCAATTCTCCGATTAGGCTACTCCTTCAGGGGGATCTTCTGTTGCAGCAGCCGGGAAAGGATTTCCACCCTAACCTGTCCAGTCTCCGCCTTCTTGTGTGGAGATTGAGAGGCGTCAGTTGACAGCTTTTATCCTTCTGTCCGCAGTCTGTAACGTTATTGTGGCAGTCAGGCGTCCCTCCACCAAAGCGGTATACGTCTGTAAATGAAAGAGATTTGTGGCATGGTGCACAGACAAGTCTATTGACCCCCCCTCTCTGCCCCGCTATCTTAGGTCCTCTTTATTATACTTTCTTTAGCCCAGCAGGGCTCTGCTTTGGGCACCCTCAAAGTTTATTTGTCTGCTATCTCTGCTTTTCTGAGATTACCTGGCCAACCCCTTCTTGTTTAAATTTCCTATTGTTAGTAGATTCTTAAAGGATCTTAACCACATATTTCCGCTTTCAACTTTCATAATGCCACAATGGGATTTGAATCTGGTTCTTACTTTTCTAATGTGTGCTCCTTTTGAGCCGCCTCATAACTGTCCACTCAGGATTCTGACTCTAAAAATAGTCTTCCTTGTGTCCTTCACTTCTGCCCACAGGGTGAGTGAGCTGCAGGCCATTTCTTTGAAGCCACCCTTCCTTTCCATCTATCCTGACAAGTTGGTGCTTCGTAGCAGGGTTTCCTTTGTGCCAAAAGTGGTCACGCCTTTTCCTGGAGGTCAATCCACCACCTTGACTACTTTTTACTCGCCTGACATCCTTCTAAGGAAGAGGAGAGACTCCATCTATCTGGACCCACAAAGAGCATTAGTGTTCTACCTTAACCGTACCAAAGAGCTCCGGATTGGTGATCAACTGATTGTGGGTTTTGTGGGTGCGAAGAAAGGTTGCGCAATGCAGAAGAGCACCATCTCCAGATGGGTCGTTCTCTGCATTAAAATGTGCTATGCATTGGCTAAGAAGCAACCCCTTGAGGGTTTGCGTGCTCACTGTCTAGAGCAACAGCTGCAATCACTGTGTTAGCACGTGGAGTTCCAATCCTGGACATCTGTCAGGCAGCAAAATGGGTGTCTCTGCGCATGTTCACCAAATACTACTGCCTAAAAACTCAGGTCCGAAGGGACAGGTATTTTGCTTTTTCAGCCCTGGAGGACTAACTAGTATGATCTGGGTTAAGAGACCTACCTCTGGGAAGGATATTTATTGGTTATCTATTGTAAGGTAAGGAATCTGCAACTAAAGTCTCTATAAGATGAACAAGTTACTTACCTTCGGCTACGCATTATCTGGTAGATCCATATTCTAATTGCAGATTCCTTACCAACCCACCTAACATCCTCATTCCGCAAACTAATTTCTAAGAACAGGGACTTCCCTTTCAGGGCCCTAGTTCTGACGCACCAGTTGTCGGTGTTCTTCATGGCTTCACGCTTCTGAGCTGGAAAGTCATAAATAGAAACCGACATCAGCGCACTGGGGTGGCACCTATATAGGTCCTGCATCGTCATATCTAGCAGACACAAAGATGGATGCGCAGCTGACCGACACCACCTAATGGCACGCAGGGGTACTGCTCAAGAAAAATCTCTGGATCCAGACTGACACCTGTGGGAAATTCTACAAGAAGGAATCTGCAACTAGAACATGTCTCTACCAGATAATGCATTACCAAAGGTAAGTCATTTGTTTGTCACCGCTTAAAAACACAAGATCAGCTTATGGGATGCAAAGAACTGTCATGGATCTCCTGTAAGATTTTATGAAGAGAGGACCTCAACTTTTTATCTGGTGTGCTTCTCATGCTTATAAGCACCTATGAAAGTGCATCCTGTTATGTCAAGGACATTGAAGCACACAACTTCACCAGCTTGCATTTTAGAGTAACCTTCCCTCTTTCAACAAATCCTAAAGCTTCTGCTCTTTTGCCTCAATGGAACTTCTGCTTCATTTGAAGGCTGTGCATAACAGTTTTAGCAGCTTATTTTTGTAAATGCCTTCCTTTATCCAATTCTAAAGAAGTTGGCAAACCAAATGTAGAGATGAACTTCCTTTTTATTTATTTGGCCACAGTCATGCAATCAGCTCACCTGGTTGGGTAGTATTCTACCCACCTGAAAAACAAACTGACAATCACTAGAATTTTCCTAAGGCCATTATGAAGTAGCATCACTACAGAATCATGCTGAATCTGGGTAAAAGGATTTTCAGACTTGCCTATGTGGCTCACTGTCGCAAACTTCCTTTCCTAGATTTTCTGCTGAAAAATAACACAATGCTCAACTACACTTTAACCAATTGACCAAAATCAGGGGTTGTGTCAGTACTTACTAAGCAGCCTTATCATAGTGCCTCTACCAATGTGAGTCAGGCCATTAATCAACCTTCTAATGGAAGCAACAATGCATCAGGTGTATTAAAGTGGTTCTTGTCAGATGTTGGACAAATTTCAACTTGATTTTTGATGCAGTCTGTCATTTTCTTCAACTTCTGGTACCTTTTCTTGGCGCTCCTTCAATTCATTTAAGATATGAATAGGAGTCAAGAAAAACAATTTATGCTTCATTTTCCATTTTCATTTTCATTGGCAGTTTTCATTTTTTTTTTTTTTTGCTCATCCGAGTTAATAATAGCAAATTCAATGCACAGGATTTTGCAACCTCGTCTGCGTGTGATAAAACTCATTTGTGACTACAACTGACCAAAATCACAGACCATGACAAAACCATACTGGCTGTCATTGTAGATTACAGCACGCAATTCATCAGAAAAGCAGCATGCTCTTATAAGTGCAAGTAATTTTGCTACTTGTGCTGAAGTTACATCACACAACTCTGATGCTTTTGCAATGTCTGATACTGTACAGACTACATATGCTGCTGTCTGTGTGCCACGATGGTCTTTCAAACAAAAACTATCTACAAATAGAGTTTGATCAGCCGGTTCAAGTAAAATATTTTGTGTGTCTGGTCCTGGCTTGGTTCACAATTCTGTTACATCAATGCAAATTGTGGTCATAATCCGTAGTGTCCCTATCACTGTCTGTAATTGGCAAAAAGGTTGCGGAATTCAGGGTATAGCATCTTCTGATTGACATACTGTCAGCAGCCAAATTCATTTGCTAATAGTTAGTAACATGACTGTTTGTCAAATGCTGAGTTTGTGTTTGAGTCAGCAAGACTCAACTGAAGTAAAGGGCTAACAGAATAAGTATGTAACCCATCACAATCACTTCACCCTGCTGACTTGCCACTTAAGCCACAGCTACTGGTTTCAGGCAGCCAGGAAGTGCCATGGCTAGTGGGTCTAATATAATGGACAAGTAATTTTGAACCTTAATATCTCCAAAACTACTGAATGGATTTTCACCAATAACAAAAAGCACTATTTCAGGACCAAGATCTAGCTTTCTGCCAAATTTTGTAAAAATATTTTCAGTGGTTTGGACTGCAGTAGTCTAAACTTCCTATGGAAAAGTGAAAGGGGAAACACGTTTTAGGACCCCAACCCCCGTTTTTCTCAGCCCCCTATATGAAGATTTTTAAAGGGTTTAAAGGCAAATGTTTTAGTAAAACAGGTAAAAACACTGCTAGAGCTGCCTTCCAACCCTGCTTTTGCGCTAGCACAGAGACACAATTAAACAAAATGTATTTCTTCAGAAGCCAATGCCATAACTTCCAAATTTGATGTAGGGCCTACAAACAGCATAGTTTAGAAAGAGAGACTGGTTATCCAGCAGCCTGAAGTAAGTACACTGGCTCTTCTTGTTCTTTCTTTACAAGTTTATTTCCAGTTATAATGTACAGACAGAGATACATGTGCTCGCCATCCCCAAACCGGCACAACTCCAACCTTTCATATGAAAACATTCCAATCCCCAGTCACAGCCTGCCCCAACATTCCACTGCCCCTGATGTCATAGCATTCTTCTTTTACATACAAACCAATACATCACTACACATCCCCTTCCCTTAAAAAAAAATAAAAAAAAACAAGAAAAAAAAATTATAATATGTATATAAATAAATATATATATTTTTATTTAATCACACACGAAATTTTCTAATCCCTTAGGTTTTCTCAAAACCCTGCCGAAACAACTTTTCTTCACTTCACCACAAGCTACATTTTTATTCTGTTCACGCTCATTCACATTACATTCAAATTCTCCCATATTAATATGAGTCTGGACACCTTCCTGACAGCCCCTAGCTCCCAATTCCCCAATAACTCTAGAATCTTTGTTACCATCAATATCCCACTCCAACCACCAATATTTGTTATTATTACCTTCCAGCAAATCATACTGCACAAATTGTTGTTTGCAAGGCTTAGCAATAGCAACGCGACTCATGTGACATACACTGCCATCATCCAAAATGACAGTATTTCTCATCACTTTCTTAATTCTTATAGGCTCGCCAAACTTGCTCTCACCTTTAGCCACTTTCCTTACGGATTTCACTCTCACCCAATCTCCCACATTCAAATGTGCTTCTTTAGTACCATATTTATTATTAAAATATTTCTTGTTCTTTTCTTGTGAACTCTTTATGCACTTTCTTACATGTTCTTTGCTCCAAAGTACTTGTCTGCTTCTTTGCATCCAACCAGGGTTAATCTTCGAAAATGACATTCTACCTCGCATTATATCAAACGGACTTTGACCTATTGTCTCATGAGGTGTCAATCTATAAGCCCATAAAATTTTCCTTAACTCAGAATCTATATTACTTTTGTTTCCATGCTTTGCAATTTGAATGATGCCCTTGAAAATCCTATTTATACGTTCCACTACAGCATTCCCTCTGGGATGATATAAAGCTGTAAACCTTTGTTCAATACCAGTCATTTTAGCAAAAGTTTTCATTTCCTCAGATTTAAATTGAACACCATTGTCCGTCAATAAACTTCTGGGAAATCCTTCCCTCAAAAATATTTCCTCCAAACAATGAATCACTGCCTTGGTATCAATTTTTTGTAACACAGAAAATTCAATCCACCTTGAAAACAAATCAACTAAAACCACAATAAACTTTGAAGACCCATCATGCCACGTAATAGGACCCATAATGTCTAAAGCAACTTCTTCCCATGGTATATTAGGACAACTTGAAGAAGAAATTGGCGGGTTAAGCGTCTTTTGAGATTTGTCACTATTCTCACACTCCATGCAGTCACGTACATATCTCTCAATTTCTACATACATTTTTGGCCACCAATAAAGTACTTTAATTCCTCTTTTGGTGCGAGATATTCCTGAATGACCTTCATGTCCAATAGCGATAAGTTTATTTCTAATACCACAGGGGGGAATAATCTTCCCACCTCTACACACAAAATCACCTTCAATACTCAAATCATCTCTCACTTCCCAAAAAGCTCTTAACATATCACTGCTTTTGACTTTCTTGTCATTATACCAGCCGAACATCACTTTGTTTTTAACTTCTTTCAACACTTCGTCTTTCTCATACTCCATGATCCATTCTTCTTTTTGCAATGAGCTCAAAGTATTCTCATCAAACACACCAGCTACACACCAGTCATTCCATGGATGTTGATCCAACTCTCTAAAAGGTAAGGACATTCTACTTAAAAAATCTGCAGTAACATTTTTTACCCCAGGAACATACTGCACTTCATATAAGAAATCTTGTAGTCTCATAGATAGTCTAGCTATTCTCGCAGATGCTCTACATAAACCTTCTGTAGTTAACAATTTAGTAAGAGGCTTATGGTCAGTCCGTATGATGCATTTTTGCCCCCAAACAAATTTCCGAAAGTGTTCTAATGCCCAAACACATGCCAAAGTTTCTCTCTCTATTACAGAGTATTTTTCCTCTGTGGGAGACAAAGAACGGGATGCAAATGCAACCACATATTCTTTACCCACATTGTCACTCTGTGTTAATACACTACCAAGGCCCTTACCACTTGCATCCGTAGTGATAATAGAACAAGCTTTTGGATCGTACCCATGCAACATTGGAGCACTCACAATTACATTCTTAATTTCCTGAAAAGCTTTCTGACAACTTACATTCCATTCAAATTTCACTTTGTTTTTTAGTAACAGTCTCATTTGGTAGGTTTTATCTGAAACATTTTCTACAAATTTCGAATAAAACTCGGCTAGACCTAAAAAGGATCTCAAATCATCTTTAGATGTGGGGCATGGGGCATTCTTAATAGCTTCCACCAACTTTTTTTTTAGGTCTTATGCCTTCATGGTCAATCTCATGTCCTAAATACGTTACTTTTCTCTGTGCAAACCTACATTTACTGATCTCTGCGGTCAGACCTTTTTCTTGTAAGATGTTCAAAACATTCCTCAATTCCTTATCATGATGTTTCTTGCTACTTCCCATAACTAAAATATCATCCTGAAAGAATGTAACATTAGGCAAATGTCCAAATAACTGCGCCATCAACCTTTGAAAGACGGCAGCCGCCGACGCCAAACCAAATGGCATACGTTTGAAACGAAAACAACCCCATGGTGTACAAAAAGTTGTAAAATGTCTGCTATGATAGTCCAACCTAACCTGGTGGTAAGCAGACGACAAGTCCAAAGTGGAAAACCATTTAGCATCTCTCGTGGCAGACAACATCTCATCAATACGAGGCAAAGGAAACTGATCTAATATGATATTATTGTTCAAACCTCTCAAATCCACACACAAACGCACTTTGCCATTAGCTTTACGCGCAATAACCAAAGGTGAAACCCACTCAGAAGCTTCAACTGGTTCTATAATCTGTGAATTTTGTAACCTGTCCAACTCTTTTTTTTACCTCTTCCCTGACAATAAACGGAATATTCCGTACCTTATGAATTTTTGGTTTGGCATCCTTTTTGAGTCTAATCTGATGTATAAAGCCTTTCAGTTGACCTACTTGCCCATTGAACACTCCTGGAAACTCTTGTGTGACCCATTTTTTTGTGTCTTCTTCATCACACATTACTAAGACTTGCTCTACACTGTTAGGATCAAGCACAATATGCAGTTTCTTTTGGTCTTTCCAGCCTAATACCGACGGACCATCCTTAGCCACATGTAATTTACATACTTTGCTTAAATTTGAATACCAGCAATCTAAAACAAATAATATCTATTCTATCACCAGTGTAACTTTCAGGCGAAATGTCAGAGGTTTCTAAATGTTCTCCTAAACTATGTACAAAATGCTTTTGCCATGTGCATTCTGAAACAATACTGTATGGGGAACCAGAGTCTGCTGCCACCTGCAGCATAACTCCCCCAAATGATACCCAACACAAGGGTTTGTTTGACGTTTGTCCTGAAATGTTCAAAACCACAGTTTTGTGACCCCTCAGTTTATAATTTACGTCTTCATCACTGTCATCAGAACAGTCTTCCACCACTTCCTTAATGTAGGCCACTTTATTGTTCACTTTCTTCATTTGTTTCTTCTTGCTCACCCTAGCAAAATGGCCTACAATTCCACCTTCCAAACACTTAGCATTTTTAGCTGGACACCCATCAAATTTTGCAGAATGAAAGGAACTCCCGCAACGGAAACACTCATTTCTGGATCGATCAGACATGTTATATTTTTGATTCTTTGCAAAAGTTTGATTTTTCTCTTTTTTAAAGTCATTATCCCGCTTATCCATGGACCATTTGTTGTGCTTGCGATCACTAATTTTGGCAACAACTTCTTCAAAGTTCTTATCCTGTGCCAAAGTGATTTTCGCACATCTTTCGGATAATTCCGCTTTCTTCACTAAAGCAATAATATCCTTTAGACTGGATTCGCCTTCAATCCACAACCTCTCTTGAATAGATTTGTTTTTAGTATACATTACAATCTGGTCCCGTACCAGTTCATCATGTAGACCAGCAAACCTACATGAGCTAGCTAAATGTTTTAAAGCAGAAACGTAGCTCTCTATGTCCTCGTGTTTCTCTTGTTTCCTATGGAAAAATGCGTGACGAGTAACCGCAATGCAAACAGCAGGAGAAAAATTATCATTTAAATCCAAAATAGCACTTTGAAACACGTCTTCATCGCCTCTATCGTGTTTTTGTAGTTGATTGTAAATACGAAGACCTTCAGGGCCTAAACAGTGCATTAAGATCCTTTTTTTTCTTTCAGCAGAGATTAAACCATTGCAATCTTCTAAGTTTGCTATGTAATTCAAAAAATATTCCTTCCACTCCTTCCATTGTACAGCTGGTTCACCAGGAGATGCTAAAAATTCCTTTGGTGTACTCAACTGCAAAGAAAGCGACGTCCCTGTACCAGAAGAATCTCCACTCAAAGACATAGTGTACTAAAAATTATAGCTGTAAAATATAACTCTTTAGCTTACTTCTTCAGCAAGACATGTATCTCTGTTATAATAATTTCTGTTTGTTTTCCTTTGTGCCGGATAAACTTCAGCAATGAAGTTGCTAAAAAGTTAAGAATAGTAAAAATAATACCATGTACTTGGTACTAATTAACATTAAAAGGGCGCTGTTCCTGCTCCTATGTAACTTCCAGCGCAAGAACCAGCACGTTCACAAGACATTGTTATTAAGCATTATGTTGTCCAGGCAACCAGTAACCATGCGGGGGTGCACGCGAGGACCGACGCAATGAAAAATCTAACGTTTGAGCAGTACACACGCGCCTCAAACTAAATAAACAAACGGCAACTGTATTAGAGAAAGAGAAAAATAAAAATAAATAAATAATAATTAAAAAAAACTTCCCTCACTTGCTTAAAATAAGTTGCCTATAACAAAGCAGGTCCGAAAATAGCTGGTCTCCAATCCTCAGTCTGATGTCTGTAGCGTTGCCTTCCAATACAGTTTTCTTAGTCCAATGCTTGCTGCTTTACGATCCCATCCTCGTCGCCATGTGAAGTAAGTACACTGGCTCTTCTTGTTCTTTCCTTACAAGTTTATTTCCAGTTATAATGTACAGACAGAGCTACATGTGCTCGCCATCCCCAAACCGGCACAACTCTAACCTTTCATATGAAAACATTCCAATCCCCAGTCACAGCCTGCCCCAACATTCCACTGCCCCTGATGTCATAGCATTCTTCTTTTACATACAAACCAATACATCACTACACAGCCCTTTCTCTAGTACAAGTGCTAAACGGTAGTGTTAGAAAGTTATCATATGGGCTGCAGAAAGTGTAATTTCACAACTGGCTCCTGCACCCTTGTGTAAGTGCCGTGATCTGGCCACCAAGAGTTGTCTCTTTCTTTGGTTTACTGTGTACATGAAAAGCTTATTTTTTGGTAGCTGAAAGCTTAAGTATTTGAAGAGCATTTGTAAAATTGGTGTATCTGACATAATTGCATTAGTTAATGTGTGTACATTACGAAATTTGTCATGCTTTCGTTCTCTTATATTTTCTCTTTTTTTTCCTCTAGTCTGAGCCTGAGAGTTTTTCCCATTTCCACTTGTACGTGTGCGCAGCTTTTCTTGTTAGTTGGAGAAAAGAGATCTTGGAAGAAAAAGATTTTCAAGTGAGTACAGATGTGATTTCGTTCTCTGCAGAAACTTTGACATACTTTGTAGCAGGGGAGGTATTTATTAAATTTATTTCGACGAGGTTCCTTATGAATGAATTTGTGGCACAGCCATAGCTCGACACTAAATTGACAGTGTCACTCTGTTAGAGAAAGTCATTTTAAAGCTCTAACTGTAAATTGATTTATGGTAGGTAGAAAAATACATGCCGTTTCTGTTCTGCAAAGAAGTTTAATTTAAACTGAGAAATACATAGAGGCCGAAATATGCGAAGTCTGCTGTTTATAGCAAACGTGTGATTTTTCAGTAAAATCCTGCATTTTCAATTGCTTACCTCTCAGTTTAAAAATACATGTATCAAAAACTACATGTACCATTGTTTGGAAACATTGTTGAGTTTATACGTGCTGGATAAAGGATGTGTAACAATATAAAATTATCAGATTACTCCATGTTGTCCTTAATACCATCTTCTATTTCTTGGTTTTCCTTTGACAGCTTAAAACACTTTGGGAGTTGGAGTCTTGGATAATTTCAAGTTAAATTATTAGATTAACACACCTGAAAATGATGACTGGTAAAGTGAAAGTCTGGGACTGAAACAGGCTGTCCCAAAAAGACATATAGGCCCTCATTATACTGTAAGATTGCCGCCTACCACCACGGCGACGGCCACCAACACACCGTCGCCGTGGCTACCGACCGTCCATGGCATTATGACTGTAGCTGGAATTCTGCCAGAAGGCTGGTGGAATTCCGGCTACAGTCATGACGACGATAAGGGCAAAACACCACCTACCGTATCATGTCCCATGGTCCCATGATACGGCCTGGGGGTGTTTTGCTGGCAGACGCAGCAGCAGCAGCGCTGCGTCTCGTCTCCTGCCGGAGGACCCCCTGCAAGCAGGTAAGTTGGGTGTGTGGGAGGGTGTGTGACTGTGTTTGAGTGCGTGCATGCGTGTGTAATGAGTGTGTACATGAGTGGGTGTGTGTGCACGTGCATGTTGTCATGTGATTGTGTGTGTGCCTGGATGTATGTTTGTGAGTGTTGCTGTGAGTGTGTATGAATGTATTCATCCAGGGGTGAATGTTTGTATGCATGTGTGTATGGGTGTGTATATGGGGGGGGCAGAAAGGGTAGGGTGGGGAAGGACTTTGGGGAGGGGGTGGGGGAGATCCCTATCAGTGCCAGGGAAGGAATTCCCTGGCACTGATAGTGCCTACTGCCATGGTTTCCGTGGCGGTACAGAAACCATGGTGGTGGGCGGGGTCAAAATGCCGTGGGCGGCCTAGTGACGGCCGCCGGGCTGTAGTCTCCAGCCCGGCAGTTGTTACCGCCGTGGCGGTCGGTGTGTTGACTTGGCAGTTTGGCTTTGGCCTGTTGGCGGTAATGCCTCCACTATTACAACGACCGCTGGGGTCATAATGACCCCCATAGTCATTTAGCAACATTAAGTTTAAGGCCCTAATTACAAGTTGGGTGGTTAATTCTGTCCCGTGCATCAATCCCTCCTTAGGCACCGGACAGAATTACAAGTTTAGTTCTGTTTAGCACAGCCGATATTAATGAATCCGATAATTATCGAATGCGTTAAATAACCCAACATTTGTTAAATTGCGGCAGGGCAAACAAAAATATATGCACAGTATTTACTGTACTATGTGGATTTTGGTGTGTTGTACACAACAATCTGATCTGCATGTTCTACCCCAGTAACTCATAATACGTGCTATTTATTGCCCCTGATAAATAGGAAACCCCAGGGTATTGTTATTTAGCAGGTGCAATACACAGCACTTTCACTTGTAATCAGACCCTAAAGGCCGAATTGACAACACTCTTCTTTACATATTTCAGTTTAACTTGAGCAATCAAAGCCATCTGCAGTTATCAATGTCATTCTCTTAACCCCTCAGGTGCACAGGATGTAACGGTTACGTCCTCGATTGCACTGCTCGGGTACGTCCTGCTATGGGCCCCCGATGGCCAAGCACCCCCCCACGGGCAGGGATGGAAGGGCAATCGCTTCCCCTTCCACCCCCACCCCACACCCTCCCCCCCCACAGACCCCCTGAGGCATCTGATGACATCGACGTGCGATCGCACAATGACCTCATCAGAATCTGCACCCTCCACCGTTGATTGGAGGAGAAATGCAAAAGCATTTCTCCTCTGATCACGTGGAGGGGCAAGAGAGGCATCAAAGGAAAGGAAAAGCCTTTCCTTTCCTTTGATGTCTCTCTTAGCATTTCTGCTGCCCGATCGCAATGCAATCGGGCAGCAGAAATGCCCATTAGACACCAGGGAGGTTTTTTTGTTGTGACTCATAAGGGGAGCGGCCCCTTGGGCAAGGGCAGCTCCTCAGGGGAGCAAATTATTTAACAGCCATTTCTGCCCCCGGGGGGGCAGAAACCTCTAGGCACCAGGGATCATTTGTTTTTAAATACATTTTGTTTTACACGTGGGGAGCCACCCCTTTGGGAAGGGTCGCTCCCCTGTGTGGGGCAAATTGTTTTGTGGCCATCAGCCTATTTTTATTAGGCCAATCTACCCCCAAGGGGGGCAGAAACCACTCGGCACCAGGGATTTTTTATTATTTTTATTTTTTGCAGATGGGAGTGACCACTTAGGAAAGGGTCGCTCCCCTGAGGGGCAATTTCATGTTAGGACTTTTCTGCCCCCCTTGGGGGCAGATCAGCCTATTTCTGTTAGGCCCATCTGCCCCCGGGGGGGGAGAGAAATCACTTAGGCACCAGGGACTGGTGTGTGTGTATTTTTGTTTGGGGGGCACAAACAAAGATTACGACTTAATGTCGGCCTGGCGGTTCTGGTGGTCCTAATTACGACCTCCATTCTCTGCCAGCGATTTCATGGTGGTAGCACTGCCATCAAAAAGCTGGTGGAGATGGGGTGCAGGGGGCCCCAGGAGAGCCCTAAGTGCAGAGGACCCCCATTTCCAGCCCAATAGCAATGTTCACTGTCTGTTTTGCAGACAGTGAGCATTGCAACGGGGGCTGGTGCACCCTACGCACTACAGAATTGCCGCCAGCTTTATTATGAGCGAGAGACAATATTGTAGGCCTTTCCCGCTGGGCCAGTGGGCGGAAACTCAGTTTACGCTCACTGACCCAGTGGGAAACTCGTAATGGGCCCGGCAAGGAGGCTGTCACACTGGGGATAACCTACCCATTCGAACTTCGGCGAATCGGCTTTTCCGTCCGCCAAAGTCATAATAAGGCCCAGTCTTTCAGATTGAAGTAATTCTTCATCCCTCATAAGAATTTGCCTGACTAGACTGCTCTTTCTGATCTCCAAAGAGATACAATATTCAATTTTGCTAGGTGGAGACCTATTCCTATGAGTGTGCACAATGGCCAGAAACACACATTTTGAATTAAGAGCTACTGGACATCCCACTTCGATGAACAGTGTATGTTGTACATATTACCAATATTTTTAGATTACTGGGAAACCACTTAAGACATGAAAGGAAGTCCCAATAGTCTTGTGGATCGTAGGCAAGTTGGAGAAAGCCTTTTATCCATTTGCTGCAGCCTTTTGGGTGAAGTAGGTTATATGAACATTTTTTAACTGTATGAGACTCAGGTGGGTAGATATTGCCAGCTCTCTGGAAAAGGCCATCTTCGAGCCTTAAATCTCGTTCCCACTCAGAGCAGAGCTCTACAGGGTATCTTAGATATTTAGCACTAAAAAATTATATGTTCAAAATACGCCTTCCTTACCTAGCTGCTTGAAGGTCAACTCGGCCTTTAATCAATTATGCTCTACATGGGTCTAGGACATATCATAACTATAAATATCATTATAGAGTAGTGAAGGGGAAACTTTTTCTTCTGTTCCTCAAAGACTCCCTTCCCATATATCTCCAAGTTGTAAGATTCCTATCAAGTCCCATGCTTAAAGGAGGACACCCACTTCAGGTGAGACATCAAATTAACCTGACATAATGAGGCATCACATGTGAGCCTGCTTTTGCTGCTCATCCATGTAAACCTTTGCCCCAGCAGTCCAGGGCGATTTTAGTAACTGATAGCAGTTTAGAAAGGATTGCAGGACTGCATAAAATCCCAATGAATTAGAGCTTTCAGCTAAGTCAGACCTCTAATCAATGAACAAGGTGGTCTCTGTTCCTGCTTAGTCAGTCATTGGAAGTATATAGTGTAAGAGAGGCCTTTTTTGATTAAAACTTATATTTGTTGTATTGTAGTAATGTCCATGCCTTTTTACTTAGAACTGTCTTTTTGGGTATGTAAACTAGATTGCCAAAGAGTGGTCAGGGTTCCTCACTGCACTGGGTCAATAATAGTTTTTCCTCCAGCTGAGTGTGCTACCAGAGGCTTTCTCACATAGGTTCCAAATTTCCATCAATTTCTGTTGGGTCCTCCTGAGGTGTGGGAAGAATAAAAGCATGTCATCAGCATAGAGCAAAATGTGATTCTCATCATCTCTTCACCAAGCCATCCTTTCTAATCTCACGCTGCCAAACGCCTTTTCAAAGTCGACCAGAATTAAGTCACTGGGGACAAAAAATGAACAGGTGCAAGACACTGTTACGTGCTGTGTTAAGGCATCAAGCCATCTTGACCTTGGTGCGTCTGTGTAGTTATCACTGTATTCAACATTATCTACTTGACTTGGCTAGCACTTTTGCCAGGATGCTGGCCTCAGTGTCAATCTGAGGTGTCAGACAATAGAAGGAGCACCAATTTGGGGGCATTACAGGTTTCAACAGAACTGAAATTGTCATTCCGCAAGTTGCCTGAGAGCAGACCAGCCTACGAGGCACCAAAACAAGTCCAGAATGTTGAAAGCCAGAAGGAAGGTAGATTTTGGCAAGAACTCTAAAGAGAGTCAGTTTGGAGCCTGAAATCTTACCCGACTGCATCTCCATTACAAGTTCTGTGACTTCCTCCAATGTCAAGGCGAGGTCCAGATCCTCACAAACTGACCTTTGAAGGGTTGAAATTGAAATTACTTGGAGCAAGGGATTAGTAGTCTTAACTGCTAATTTCGGATGTACAACTTTCAGCCTCTTCACTGATACTGCTGCCTTCATGAGGCAATCGGTTATCAATCATCTGAGTCATAGACTGTTGGGACATTTCTGGTGGCAATCTTGTGCCTAGCAAGCTGTTTAATCATGTGTCTCCCAATGCGTGGCAAAACTCTTTGCAAGATTGAGGACCCCTGACTTGGATGTAATTTTCAGTTCCCTTTCTCTCTCCCTTTAATGGAGGTAGGGCATGGACATGTCTTGACTCACTGTTATAAACACATCCTCTTTTGTGACTGCTGATAAAATTTAACCTAGGTTGAATTGAAACTAGGCTTCCACTACTTCATGTAAAACGTGAACAGCCACTAGTTGTGCATGGTGTGTAGGTTCTATATGCTGAGGTGACTACTGCTCTACCAGTGAGTGGTTTAATATACCCCAGTACAAAGATGCTTGAACTTATCCCTCCAGATAAATCAACAGCTGGGACAAAGAGGTCATCTTAATGGGAAAATAATGTTAATAGGATGTGTATGTTCTTTCTCCTAATTGCCAGAGCTGACAAGAATCACAGAGTTTGCTAATTTGGAGATCTATCCTATGAATGTGTTGAATGATCTAGTACCTCATTTGCATAGTCTCTTGTCCATGACAGCATTTAAGTCACATTATGAGTGGAGTGTCTCCTTGTAGGTCAGTAAGAATTTGTAGGATGCCAACTGTGAATGTGGATGGGGCTTACCCCTAAAAAAATGCCCATGCTATATCCATATTCGTCCATCTACGAGCAAGCCACTAGTACATAACACCTATGTTTCATCAGTCAGCACCAAGATACTAGGAACAGGACGAACTTGTGCATTAGAACTGCTACACCTGTAGCACCCTTCATGAAATCTGAGCCTTGGGTCTTCCCATATCAAGAAAATAGCAGTTGTTTTTAAGAAGATGATTTTCCTGTAATTGCAATAAATTGGGGATGTGACACTTCACAGACTGTAGGACTGCCCCCTCACATCACATCATTGAAGTTGTTCACATTTCACACATACATGTGTGTGTATATATATATATATATATATATATATGCATGTGTTACTATTTGTAGAGCGTGAACCTAGCACAGTGGCATGGTGCATGTGAAGGTACAAGAGAACTATTTGAAGGAAGTAAAGGGTAGGCTCATGGGCCTGGGGTAGTGTTCCTTCAGGAAATTTGTGTAGGAGAGTCAGTACTCATTTGCTGTCAATGGGGATACTGTTCCAAATCATTGGAACATGAACAAAGAAGAATGGACTTTGTCACCCAGACATTTGTTTGCTTACAAGTGACCCAGGGTAATGTTGCGATCTTTAAAAGTGATGCAGCTTGTATGTAGATGTTTCTGGTTGTAACGCAAGCCACTGTAGGTCTTTTAAGTTAGGGATTGGCATAACTTTCAGGGATACTATGGTGTTATTAGGGAGACTGCTGAACAGGGTGTTTCCTCTGTCCAAATGGTAGATAACTAAGGTTTACATAGTTGTTCTGGCCTAATAGTCCTTTACTGGTGTAGAATAGTATAAGGTGGTCATTAATTGGGCACGCAAAAGTACATTCTGACATATCTTTTCTGTAGAAATAAAACCAAGTATAATACAAACCAAGCAAAGCTCACCCTCTCATTATTATCTCCCCACTTTCTACTTCCACACCATTAGCATCTGTCACCCAATTGGAATTCCATTCCTAGCAAAAGGATAAACAAAACTTACTAACTAACTAATAACCAGACCACTTGCTTAGTGAGGCTCCAGAATGTACTGAATAACAAGATGACTGATTTCCTGCTGTCATCCCGAATCTAAACTAGGAGTGCTTCAACTGCTCCTGACATGGGTTCATGACCTCTTCAGTACTCCTACAATTCAAAGCCTGTTACAACACAATCTGTCCTTGGGATCCTCTTCTGTGTCCAACAAGCTTTTCATGTGTTCCAGGAGCTGTAGAGGATCCCCTTAAGCGTGTGAATCCAATCTTTATCTATCAAGAGTCAACCTAAAACTTCTGTTACCCCGTACACCACATTTCTAAGGTCATACCAAAGAAGAAACATGTCTAGATGTACCTCTCTGATCGTTCCCTCCTTTGATGACTGAGTACCTCGAATTGCTTTATGTTAGTGTGATTTATATAGCATCTGTATCTGCTGCCATTCCTGCATGTTAATATGGCTTTGAAGTCTACTGCCTTTAGCTCATGCTAATCTTGATACACTTGTTGATCTCCTTTTATTGTGGGTTTAATGTCTCTTTTTCTTTGGCTGTGATGTAGTTTTGCAGTTGGTGGCAGTTACCAGTAATATACAAGGATCTGTGCCACTAATCCCACCAGTACAATAAATCTTATGAGGTTCAGTGTGTGACTCTGGGGAAGTACTCATGGTCAGGAATACCCCATGATCAAATGGCACCCTGCCAGCATGCCTATCTAAGGTTTTGGATATTTAAATCACGTGACCCCAACCCCAGAAGAGAGTGGTTCAAGGAAGCACCCACCACTGCTCAAGTACAGCAGGGACAAGACTGTCTACTGTTTTGCTTCTCTCCCCTCAGAATGATTAAATGTGTTCTCATCACTATGATCCTTTATGTGCTCCACAAGTGGATGAAGCAGCTGAAGCACAATTTGGGGGTCCAACAGGGCTATTAGCGTTTTCTCCTGAGGTGGCGAGTCATCACTGATCCTGTAATAGGGCCTCTCCACAGCCCCAGGCAAAGAAAAGTGTGGAAGTGGGAAAGAGGAGAGGAAGCTGGGGGAAGAGAAAAGATCTGGCTTGAGGTTCAAACATCTCACCATTAAAGAGCACTCCCATGTTCTTCTTTTGTGAGTCCAAGCGAATGATGCCTTGCAGGTATCTCCTCCCCCTCTTTGGGCTTCTCATGACAGTACTCCACTGCTCTGTCTTGTGGGGGCCTTGTTCTGAAAAAGAAGAATGACAAATTATAGCTTGTAAACATGGGCTTTAATAATCTTCCTAAAATAGACCCTGGGGCTGTCTTGAAGTAGAAATATATGAACAATATACTATTGTGCCCACCTGCTGGTAGGGAGCTCAATTTGCTGCTCGTAAAGCATCTCAGTGACACAAACACCATACTTTTGGCAGCCCAATACCTTAATGAAATGCACCATGTATTTGTAAAAGTGTAAGGGCCTGACCTAATGGAATTTTTTATTTCCAAACCTTTTGAGAACATGATTTATCTTATGTGTGATCCTTTCAACATTAGTATGTATCTTTTTTATTGTGTATATAATCTTGCCATATGCAGGATTGACAGGATTTATTTTTATATTCAGATATATTCATATTGAAACTTCAGTTTGAAAACCAATTGGACTGCATATGAGAATTATTCCTACCTATTATAAACGGAGGTACCTTACATCCTATTTTCAGTAACTAAAACTCAGCATCTTCTGTTGCTGTGCATGTGGTTAATGGCCTATACTCTGTAGCTCCTCTGATCACGTTACCTCAGAACAAGCCTGACAAAATAAATCTCTCCTTGGGCCCTTCCCTTGGACTATCTTTCAACATGCCAACGCTGGTAAATGTTTACCCTCTTATCCTGTAAATCTTTCTCCCTCTTACCCTTTATTCAACATTTTATACTATATTATATTTCTCCTTTTCCTGTAAGCATTCTCAAAACAGGAGAGAATCTATTCTTAACATTATCTTTTTTCCTTCTCGCACTAAAATTGGAACAGAACCCTTTACTATTGGCCATCTCTGGATAATATACTGTTCTTCTTCACTATTTGAAGCATCACTGGGTGTTCATTCCCTCACTTTTTCATTCCTCATCTTGTCGCATTGGGTGACGGTCATACTTTTCCAAAGGTTCTAAGGACTCATTAGTGATCTTTGCAGTATTGAGAAAGCCCCAGGCTGTCAGCCGTGTAAGGGGTGGAACACATGTCGGCTGTTTTCTTAAATCTTCTTATTACAGAACCTGGATAAATTGAGCTAAAACAACCTTAACTGTTGAAAAAGCATTTGGAGAAGTCACTCTGAATTAAAAATCACCTTTCACGAACCAATATGCTTCTTCTTAAAATTTAATTCTGGGTGTATTCACTTGCTTTTCTCCCATAAAACTATTGATTTTGATGAACAGCTGGTCCAAACCTCAACTGGTTACCCACCCTAAACAACAAATGGGAGAATTATGTGACAGAAGGGATGTGTTGGACCTTAAAGCATACCATTTAGCTTGTTCACTTACTATGCCTGGATTTGACTGCCTCCTGTCAGCTCACCAATGGGTCAGACCATCAGCTTAATTTACTTTTGTGGTGGTCATCTTAGGAGCTCCTTATTATGTCCTCACGCGCCCTTCCGTGCCTTCCAAAACATAGCCTGGACTATGTAATGGCCTAATAGTACAACTCCATCAGACTCCCTCATGCTGAGGCTTGTCTCTACGATATGCTGGTCCACCCAATCTGTGAGACTGCAGAAAAAATGCAGGACTTCCCTGGAGGGCACAAGAAGCTGGAATATCTATGATAGAGCCCTCCTGTAGCCAGAATCAAGGGAGACTGCAGGCTTCCAAAAGTGCAGCTGATGGGTCCAGTTCTATCTATGAGGTGCTGGCCTGAAGCTCTACTGAAATGCAGGCCCCACCTTCGGTGGTCGGGCACTAACTCCAGTAACACAAGAGTTTATGGCCAGTGTCAAGAGTAATTATATTGTATTAACTGTATTGGAAACATTGCACAGAGAAAAATAGCATATTGCTGCGCACATCCTAGTTAAATTCATCACAACACTAAGGGCCTTATTATTAGTCTGGCGGTCCATGGACTGCCACAGTCGCTAAGGCACTCACCACATCACCGACAGAGGCAGTCCGACCGCCACATTATGACCGTGGCGGAGCCGCTACAGTCTGACCACTGGCACCGCCAGGTTGCCGCCAGCCAACGACATGGTGGTGCCGGTGTTCTCAATCTGGCAGGACAGCGCTGCAAGCAGCGCTGCCCTCCAGATTATGACCTGTGTTTCCACTAGCCTTTGCATGGCGGTCCCACTGCCATGTAAAGGCTTGCGGAAAGGGGTTGCCAGGGGCCCGATGGGGCGGTCACTGCACTAGCCATGCACTTGGCATGGGCAGTGCAGGAGCCCCCCATGGACAGCCCTGTTGTGCTTTTTCACTGCCCAAATTACAGGCAGTGAAAAGCACGATGGGTGCTGTTGAACCAACGCACCCCAACATTGCCACCGGCTCCATTAGGAGCCGGCGTCAATGTTGTAATGTGTTTCCCGCTGGGCCGGCGGGTGGAAACACTGTTTCTGCTCACTGGCCCAGCAGGAAATTCGTAGTACGCATATGCGTTCATCCTGATGCGGGACTTTGGCGGGCGGCGGAAGTCATAATGAGGGCCCAAGTGTGCTTTTCTCTAAAATCATCCAATAATATGAGGAGTTTTCATACAGAGTCAATGAGGAATCATCAACAGATGCTTTGTGTGTTTTCCTCTGTTGTTTTTTTCAGATTTAGTTTTCAGTTTTATTTAGTGTATGGATGGTACACCTGTATTTTTTCAAATCATTTTGCAGCCAATGAGCTGTATTTATAGATTTAACATGTGCCATGTGTCACACTTGTTATTAAGTGTAAATATATTTAATTGTTCTATCAGAATATGACTTCTAGCCTATTTCCTAGGAAGTTCAAATTCCTACTGCTATACGCTTCCTACTAAGATAATAGGACTGCTTATTTTGGACAACAGAACCTCAACATCTGGGAGACTACACAATCAGAAACTGTTGGCCCAATTGCTGGCTAGTTCACAGTGACGCCCCTAAACCCCCAAACCTACCGGGGTGCAAGGCGAGTACACCAACCTAAACATGACACTCCGACCCCCTGGAAAGTTGTGGAAACAGATTTCACTCTTCACTCTTTTGTTGTATTACGCATGCATGCTCAGGTAAAGACACAAAAGATATACAAAGTGAGTTTTCAAAATATTTATTGAAAAAAATGTATTCTTGCATAAAACAAACAAGCTGCAATATTTAGCCAAATGTAACAAAACAAATTAGCCAGTATAATGAACATTGCAAAGACAATTAATAATCCAACCATGGTAAATGTGTTGTGGAAGTTCGAGAGGTTCCTACCTAACCCTAAGACTACACTGAGAGCATAGCGAGTGTACCCTTTTGCCTGGCCTGATCTAAGGATTAATCTCAGCACCATACCTGAATGCAGTGTCAGGAGTTGGTTTGCGGTATAGATGTCAATCCTCTCAGGAGGTGGCAGTTTAGTGCCAGCAGGGCTGCATGTTGAACACATCATTCAACATGCAGCCCTTGAGTGCCCTCTGCCACTCCTGTGTGAATGCACTATTCATATAATAAAGCCATACTGTAGTGGAAGTATAGCTCTGATGCAACACTGTGTCTAGTTGTTAGAAGCTGTCTCCTGATTAGGCAACAGAACAACTAGGATATTGTGTACAGTATGTATAGCCATTAACAGAAAGTACTGATTACATGTAGTGCAGAGGCTAACTAGATATGCAACTCGTACTGCATATACTTGAAGAATATCATGCAAGAAATGCATGTAAAATATCAATGCTAAATGGAGCGCAGGTAAAATATGAAACATAAAATGAAGCTAAAAACAGGGGCAACCAACTCGGGTCTAAATGGTACTCACAATACTATGTTGCCTTTTGAAGGATGTCAACTCATATTCATTCCATCAAATGGCTGAAAGGCAGAAATTGAGAAAGTAGCTACAATCATTTTTTCTGGAAAAATTTTGACAACTGTAAATAAAGGGCAACTGAGTTTGTCAGTACATGGGAAACCACTCCTTTAGTTGTTGAATATAAGGATGGCTAGCGCAATGGAAAGAGATATAATATATTCTGGAATGTTAAAGATGCTAATGTGTTCCAGGTGAAAACACATCTGAATTCCTTTTTAACAACCCTTGGTGGAAAAAAGCTTTTGTTCTTGTGAGTTTTCAAGGTTCTTGGCAGCGTGAAAATATTCTGTATCCATGAGGGCGCCCACTTAAACTGCCATTCAGTGAAATGCCTGACTTAAATGGAAACATTCTAATTCAGCATTTTCCCATAATTCCAAACATCCCCCCATAAACATCACACATTTAAAAGTAAACTATAGCTACACTAGTGGATTACAAACAAACAAAATGTCTGTGTAACATATCATTAAGATCACACCAGATACATTTTGCAAGTATCAGTAACAATCACGTTTAGTAGAAAGTCTAAAATTTAAATTAAACATTTAACATGTGAAACACACCAAAAAAGAAATTACTAATCTAGCTAATTGGTGTGAGAAAGTGGTTTATTACTTGAGATCAATTAGTGTCCAGTACAAGTAATAAAGTCACTGTCTTGTTAGGTTTAGTCAAAAGTTTCGGTAATGTAAACCTGAGATGAACCCATGACAGCTATTGCACATGGCAGACAGGCTTATCGTAAGAAATTTTGTAAAGCATTTAGGAGTAACAAAACAGCTAAAAGCCAAAAACACAACACAATAAAACTTCAAATTTAGCACAATAGTGAAAGATTTAATGAGCAAAATGACAACAATCCAAGAATGGGAACCAGAGATGTCAACGTTTAAATATTTAAGTGAAAATAGAGCCACAAAGCACCAAGGTAATCAATGTTTGCAGTAGGCCAGGATCTAGGCACACTGTAAGAGTGACCACGATGTAGCTTAGGTCAGATACACGAAGCTGTGGCTTGGAAGTAGAAAGGTCCAACATTTTTTGTAAATCCCAGTCCGAAAGGGGACAAATGTTCTCCATGTGACACAATCCTAAAATTAATAGTCAGTCCACTTGAAGCACTAGAGTAAACGTTTTTTAAAAGTTCACAAAACATTTTTGTTGCCACGCAAACACAAGATGTACAGTTCCACAGCCACCAGGAACTCTGGGGCAGCCTTTAGAGACTCATAGGATGTCGGGCTGAAGCAACAACAAAGTCCAGTCCAGGTCCAGTTCACTATTAATCTGATATTCTTCACAAGAATGTTTTCTTCCACTTTTTTATGGTCATAGAGCCACCAAGGAAATGATCTTTATGTCCTTTGATTTCAAGTGGAAAGGTAGCCAACTTCCTCAGGCCCTTCTCTCATGTCACAAATGGCAAGTGCAGCAGGTTCAGTCTACCTGGTATTCTTATGCAAGTCCAGTAGTGTTCTGATGAAGGTGCATTGTGGTGCCACTCTGGCTGTGGGTGACTCTTGGACACCAACTACTGGCTGTGAGTGACTCCTGGACACTCCGTAGCACATAGGGTAAAGGTTCCCAGGATCAACCCTACCCTCATTTTAAGTAGGTCCTGTTTGTCGTGCTGCAAACAGACCCAGAATGCCTTGTGCCAGGGCATTTCCAAGATGGCTAAAGATTTCAGCCACACAAAACTAGGGTGCTGGGGATGTATGGAAAAATCACCAGTGGCCTCCCATGCCTAAGACTAAAATCCAGTTTGAAACACTCACTGTACTCACAACAAATCAAGAGACAGAAATCTGAAAGGACAAAAGCATGGTCATTCACCAACCAGAGAGGGGATAGAAAAGAATTGTCTTGCCATGTAGTTCTCTCGCTTGCAAGTTTGCCCCAAGTGATACATGTGACTCACCAGACCTGTCATGAAGGGTTTGACAGTGTGGTGTCAACAGGATGCCTACATTCTGTGGAATTCGGAGGGGCCATCTCTGCCCAATCAGATCTGCCTAATGTTAGCTCCTAGAAGGACTTTCACACCACCTTCTGGGCTTCAGCATAGGTTGGTGCCCTGGCAGAAGCTTGTGTTAATTAGCATTCTGTTAGTTCAGGCAAGTAAATGTTTACTTTCTGAAAGTTACATCTCCATATTATTAATTAAAAACCTGACTTCACCATTGAATTGGATTTAAAAAAATAGTAGTTTAATTTTTTTTTTTAGCTTGTCCCATTCCTGAGATAGCAGTATTAGTATTCTAATATGTACTATAATTTTCTACCTTCGCACAGCCAGGCCTGCCACAGTGAAAATAACATTTAGGGCCTTGTCACTGTAGGAACATTATATCATTATTTTTCTACTTGAATGAATTAAAGTGATTTATAAATGATTTATTAACATGTGGCTGCTCCGAGGAGTGTCTCTGCACTAGAGGAATGAGCCCATGGGATGCACCCAAAAAACAAGATCTTACTGCTCACAGAGAAGAGCCATGTTTTGAGTTTTCTGCGGAATGTGGTCTCAATGGAGATCTGATGCAATTAAATTAGAATCTCATTCCACGATTTGGCAGCATGAAAAGAGAAGGTTTTACTGCCCCTTTGTGCATGCTTAAATTGAGGGATCGACAGAAGTGAAGCAGAGGCAGAAAGAAGTGCTCTGAATGGGAGGTAACAGGTAAATCTCTTTGCCAGATAGAGAGGGCTGGACAGATACTGTCTTGTGAATCAGAAGCAGGCCTTTAAATAGGATCTGTTTCCTGACAGGCAGCCTGAAGCCATGTTTTCCTTCGTCACCCTAGTGATGGCACAATGAATGCTGCATTCCACAGTTGATATTTAACATTATATGTCATGGTTATACTTCCGCACTGTTACACTGGCCTTATAGAACAATTAAAGAGGCTAATTGGAGATTAACCAATTTCTACATTTTTAGGGGTCAGAACACATACACTTGGCACTGGACAGAGACAAAAAGCAGCAATACAATTCACAACCAAATGTGAGTGTCCACTCAAAAAGGTGCACGATTCCACCATTCCAGTTACTAGCATTATACATACCCTTCAGCACAACTATTTGAGATCACACAAACTATACAATGCATTGGGTTGCAGTTGATAGTCTTGCTACCATACTGGGCTTTTGCCAAATTGAGAGTTTTCATTGATAACTTCCAATTCAGCATTTCTTTGGGCAACACCTATTTCCTCACAACCCCCTCTCTAATGAATGCACGCAGACAGCTTTACAACGTTTCCGACATTCTACAAATTACCAGCCGATAGATCCACCACATTACTTCTCTCTCCAGTTACTGTTATTGACTTGGAAAGCTTGCAGACTACTGCCTTCTGGCTTTTCTCTTTAGTGATTCTCATTAAATCCCTAACCTGGAAATGCACTGGGTTATTATTCTTGCCACCCCTTGACAGACCCTTACCAGTAATAAACCACCTATCCTCTGTACCCTGCCTAATTCAACTCTTACCCTTACATCTTCAAACAGGTCCACCATGGATGTTTAAGATTGTATATTGTAACTCTTACCCTCATGTTCTCAAAAGGAGACTTAGCTCCAACATTCCTGGAAGTGGTGCCAAACCCCCAAAGCAATCTCTGACTATTTCACCACAACTCCTCTTGATAATGGCAAACTAAATTCCCTCTTTCAGCACCCTTATCAGCTTTTTCATAATGTCAATGTTTTGGGGATAATGGAAGTATGTATGTGGAAGTAAACCCATGACACAATCAAAATGTTTTAATTTCATAAGACGTTAACTTTACACTGTCACAAAAGATTTACCAAAACCTTCACTTTCTAACATTTTCAAAAGGTAATTAAATACCACTTTAGACGTTACATGATCCATTACTTTCGCCTCTAGCTACTTTAAAAAATGATTAATCAGCACAAGAAATAATGTAGGTCTTCCCATCAAGCACATTGGGCCAGCAGTGTGTAATGTAATTCTCTTCCATACCTTATTTCACATGGAGATATTTCTTCTTGGCTGCTGTACTATCCTTTGAGACTCGTCATAGATGGTACATTCACTACAAGTTCTCACTTTATTCTCCACATTTCTGTCACCATTCCGCCATTAAAAATCACATCTAACCCTTCTCTTCGTACTGCCTGTGTTTGGATGACAATGACCCTTATAGGTCTTTTCCAGGGCCATTTCTTAAGCGTTTGGGTACTACTAACTGTTCAGCTTTTAAACAGTGCCATCTAATGTAGGCATCTATGGCTTTACATTAGAAAAGACAACACATCTTCATCCTTCTTTATCTTGGAGGGTCAACCTGGTCTGATTAACGCCTTGATCTTTTGTAAAAAAGGAGTGCTTACCACTCCTCTTTTGAAATAAAACATCTTGAGACCTCACAAATAAAACTGCTTTCTTCTCTTCTAGATCATCACCCTGAAAACATTCTGATTCAGCCACGTGTAATCTTGATTAGCCACCTGCAAAAATGTTTCTACCTCCTGGAATGTATTCCTCATGGGTATAAAACTCTGGCTAGCCTAGTGGTTGCTCTTCTGCATCTAAGAAATACCTCTGCCACAGCGATGATCTGCCTTCAGTATGAATTCTGATCTGTGTACAAACTTCAAGAAGTAGTGTACACTCCACCAACAAGCCAGTGTCTCTTTTTCTTAAGTAGAAGAGTTTTAGCTTCCTTTAATGGTCAGGAAATGGATGTTATAGTTGCTACTCAACTGTCATGCTCCTGCATCAACATTGTTCCAGTACCTACATAGATGGCACCTATTAAAATAATCTATTTAAGCTGGGTGTTAAGCGGGCTCAATGCATGCACAGAGGAAATGGTTTATTTAATGGTATAAAATTCTCTACTCCAGACGCATGTTTAGTATAGGAGCATATTTACAGGAGTATATTTAGTGTGATACTCCACAAGAATGACCTAAGCTGGTCCTTATCCTTAGCTTCGGGAGTCTCCTCTATTGTCTTCACTGGATTCGTATTAACGCAAACACCATCTTTGCTTATGCAGTGTCCTAAATGATCTAATGATTCCACTTCATATTTACACTTTTCTTTAGTGCTGGTCCCACCAAAACTAGTATGAATGTTGCTTGCCACATTATCGTGCTCTTTCTTATTTTTTGCCAAAGATTAAAATATCATCTTGAAAATGCAACACATTTAGCAAATCCTTATAAAGCTTGTCTCACTCTTTGAAATACATCAAGGGCACATATTAATCCAAACAACGTTTATTTTCATAATTAAAGGCTTCTGTAATTGGCCTTGAGTCCTCATGATGCTACACCTGGAGATAAGCTTATGTGAGATGCAGTTAAAATCACAGCCCCATTAAACAGAGGCACCACCTCACCAATGTTTGGTAGTGCTTGGCATTCTAACCACAAACACCCATAAACATCTCTCAGATCAATTCAAAGTGTAATGTTTCGGTTGGGTGTGTGCACCACTTCCACTGTGGAAAACCATTCACATGATTGTGTCTCTTCAATTGTGTTATCTTTTCACAACCTCCCTAAATTGGAATGCCATCCTCTGTTAAACTGAACCATTGCATACATTGTGCCCTTTGGTGTCACAGCATCTTTTAGTATTATTTTATGTGTGAAACCCTTTAGTGACCCTACAGTTGTTGAAAATACTTACGGAAAAGTTAACCCCTCTATGTACTTCTGATACCAAAATGCTATATCCTACTACCTGATTCAGATGATTTGAATTCAATGGCATCATAAGTTCCCTTTGTTGTTCTCAACCCTCTAAGAAGGCTACACATTAGAATCAATTGCTTTTCCTTTGAACCGCCTTGTGCCTACAACACAAATATGCTTGTTGCCATAAACTAGCAAATGTTTTCCTCCTGATGGAATTTCAACCCCAATATCTGCCTCACCTCAACACAGTGCTACACCCAGCAGGACCAAATATCAAATGACAAATGTGACACAAAGGGCCCACATGCGGCCATGCTAGTGCACTTTGGACCACTGCCCTGCTGCAATTACGCAGCTATTTCCGGTTTCAGTTGCAAGCACGTCAAAGCTGTGAAGATGGCGTGTGGATGGTGGATTATTGTGCCTAGACTGACTCCCTGCGGGCTGATGACTAAAGGTGTAGGGAGTTGATCTGCACAATGCAGCTGGAGGCCAGGCGACACAGAGCGCAGCAGCACGCGCTGTGGCTACCACATGGCTAGAAGAAATGCCAACTGAGACAGGAGAGATATTGCAATCCAGATGCCTCCCGGGGGGGGAGTAAGGTACCATGCTTGGAGGAGTTGTGGTAGGAGAGTCAGGCTTCCCCTGGGTGGATGCCCCTGAGCAGTTCCCTCTTCCTTCCACTTGCTCCCTCTGGCTCCTACAGAAGCATCCTCATCAAAGGTGTGGTGGCACAGGCTGTTTCCTCTCTGGCTTTGCTACTTGCCTTTTTGGCAGTGGATGACCCCTGCCTCAAGAACACTCTAGTACAGGGGATGCGAGCAACAAGAGGCAGCGACATTTAAGAGGTTTATCATCGACACCCACTCACAAAAGGTAAAGCAACGAGTAGCATAGGCTGTTCTCAGAGAAAAGGGAGCAGCGCATAGAGAGAGTTTCCTGGGAGTCAAAGCCGAGAGAGACATATTAATGGAGAATCATGAGTTCGAGGTCCATTCCGGCCCCAGCGATAATACCTCTTGAAGGACAGTGGTATTACCGACCATTGATTATCAGTAGGAATCGATACAGATTCAGCAGCAGACTCAGCCGGCTTCTCTAAGCTCTGGGTGTAACAGACCATGGTGAAGGCATGGCAACGAGGAGGGCGGGGGAGACGGCACAGGAAGATGCCATGCCATTAATCCATCACCTCAGCTGAACTCAGGGTCGGATAAGGGGCTAAGAAACTACCACTTATTTTCCAAATATTAAAAGACTGGGGCAGAAGTGGCAGGTACCCCTGTACAATAAAGGCTTGTTTTAGGGCCCTCAGGGTTGACAGGTGAGTTGTTACATGAATCTGGGAATACGTCTGACAAGATTAAGCCACAGACTGGACAGAATCAATCTTGTATGGTGGGAGGTTCAGTTTTGACATCAGCTAGCCCTGGTCTGCCTCTGCGAGATGTCTAACACTTAGATCAGGTGCACTCATTAACAGGGGCGAAGGTCACTTGTTTGACATGGGCACTGTTTGTATTACTACCCTGATTAATCAGCCAAGTTCTACATCCACCTAGGCTTGCCCCAACCTCTGTTCGAAACATTTCTAGCCGAGATTCGGGCGTTCAGTTCATCACAGGATGCAGAGATTACGACACTCCACCGGAGAGTGAGTACAATTGAGTAGATGCTTTCATAGATCCCTGAGCAGCTGCATGGAGTTGAGCAAAGGGTGTCTAATCTGGAGGATCGCTTGCTCCTTTGGGATAAAGATTTAGATAGTTTATATAAAAGAAGCTGATGATTTCTCAGGGAAAAGTAGATAAATTAGAGAATAATGTACAGAGATCCAATTTGCATTTTGTGCGGTTCTCCGAAGGTAGAGAAGTCTCTGGGAAGCATGAGCGCACTTACCACTTTGTGGATTAGATTAGATTACACATTTTCAATTATGCCCCCCAGACCTTACTATTATGCAAGCACATAAGGTTCCAGCCCAAAGTTTGCCTAATTCAAGGTGTCTTAGTGACATTATTATGAACTTTGCTGACTACTGCATCAAGTAACACATTCTTACAAAAGTAATTAAGAAGTGCAATTTGGCTATGCCTGATGGGGGTCAGTTCTGAGTATTCTCTGACTTCTTAGCTGTAGGAGCTTGCCGGAGAAGAGTCTTTCTTTGGTTAATTGGTCAATTTGGAGCTGCTGGTGCTCAGGCCTCCTTCATTCAGCAATCAAAGCTCAACATTTTGTTCAAGGGCCACTTCCATTTATGCACCACTTTAGAAAAGGCACAATCCTTATTGCAAAAAGTGTTGGGCTAAGAAGACTTACGGGGCAAGAATTAATGTCTTTGTCCTAGTTCATGTGGCTACCACTTTTTTGCACTTTTTTGCACCTTTTTGCACATTGTCATGTTTTCGTTGTGGAGCATTTTGCATGGGGGTAAAGGTCATTAAGGTGCTTGATATTAGTGTCATGCTTTAACAGACTTTAATGTTCTGGCATTTCTTTTGGAATGATTAGTTAGCTGCTATGCATAATGCGCGTTATGTCAGGGGCAAGTGGAGATCTTCTGCATAGGTATGCGAAGGTGTAACACAATTTAAGGCCTTCTTTTTAAATGGCCTACAACTACTCTAGCCAATTGCACTCAGCACTTTTCTTCCTTCTGGAAGTTTGGTGGCGTGGCAGCCTTGCAGTGGAGTGAAGGTTCCTTTCCGGAGCACTTTTGGGTTTACCAACATTGTGCTCATTTGAGAACAAGGCGTGACAAGGAGCAAGATGGGCTTCTCTTCCCGTCTAGAGGAAGGGTCTTTCATTTTGATGTGGGGGCATGGGGTGGTTGGAGGAGTAGGGAAAGCAGAGAAACCGAGCAGTGATGACAGTCATCCGCATGGCTATATACTTTTGGCGAGCAGCATAAGAATACAACACCTAATAGCAGTTATGGAGAAATAATGGCACCTGTAAGAGGATGAGTATTGTGAATTCATATGGTCCAGGAAATTAAAATAATAACTTGTGATGCAAATCGGAAAAGCGCAGCAATGTTCACTTGTTTATCCTCTTTTCAACCACATGTGATTTTTATCCAGGAAACACATTGTAAGGGGAATTGCTGGTGCTTAGCCATTCCCAGAGGCTTCTCACATGGTTATTCTGTATCAGCAAGTGGTGTGGCAGTCAAAGAACTGGCTATTTATTCGGTTTGCACGATTGATTGGCAGACTAAGGAGGTTTTGCATGATATTATGGGAAGGCGGTAGTCGACCACGCTAAGGATTACATTTTCAATCGGGTGAACTAATATGGGCCCAATAGTGAGTGAATTGAACCACAAGTCAGTTATATAATATAGAAATGATGGCCGCTGGCCTAATAATCTGGGGGGAGGGGATTTTCATTTGATGTAGAATATAAGGTTAGATACATCTAATAGTAGTAAACTGCAGCTTAAACCTTGAACCTTGAACACCAAAAATGTTGGCTTCCTTTAAATCTGATCTCTTGTTAAAAGATTCTTGGTGGGTAGATCCCCCGCAGTGCAAACAGTTTACATGTTTCTCTCGTCAGTTTAATACAGCCACACGTCTGGATTTTTATCCTGTATCTCAGACAATCAAGGAAAGAGTAGTTGAAATTGGAGTGAATGGCTTTTCTGACCATTCATAGTAATTATTTTAATAAACTAGAATGCTACACCAAGAGAAAGACCCAGGTGGCGTTTTGATAACTCCCTGTTGACCGACCAGGTGTGATTGGGTAATATAAGAATATTTATTAAAATGTTTTATGAACGCAATAGAAACTCAGCCAGTGATTCGATAGTTTGGGAGGCTTTTAAGACTACTTTTCGGGGTCATGTAATTGCATATCAGTTGTTTTAAAACAAGGACTTTCTTCTAATCATTAGTCGGTTACAAGTAGCAGTTAATCAGGCGACCAACATTTAGCTGTCCCAGAGAAAGGGGGGTCTCGTTCAGCAGCAGCTTGAACCGGCTAAACAGAAGCATCATGATTTTTAGTTGGCTAAAGAGGCTTGTGGGCATAGAGCTTTCCAACAAAAAGTGAATGAGAAAAGTCAACATGTTGACAAGTTCTTTGCATGTTCAGTAAAGCTTAGGACCAACTTTCTGGAAATAAGACAGATTTTAAATCCGGTCACCCAGGTTGAGGTAAAGGAAGATCATGCAATTTCCAAGGTTTTTCTTAATCACTACCACTATGTTTAGGGTACAAGGGAAGGAGAAGGTCAAGTGCAATTGGACCAGTTTTTTTATTCAATTGTGCTACCTCAGATTATGTAACAAAGTACCTCCTGCACTAGGGCCAATTCAGATAATGGAGGTATCTTGCTCCCTGCCTGCCAAATGCAAAGGCCCTGTGGCAATGATGGGATTCCAGCAGATGTCTACAAAATGTTCGCTACATAGCTCCTCCCATTTTTGGTGGCATTATTCAACCAGTACCGGTCTGCGGCCAATATTCCTAAAGCTTCTAAAGACACTGTCATAGTCGTCTTTCTAAAAAAGGATAAAACTGCAACTACTGTGAATTCCTACAGGCCTATTAGCCTTTTAAACGCAAATTATAAACTAGTCACAAAAGCTTGGGCAACCCACATTATCCCAGTGGCACAAAGTGTGATCCATAAAGATCAATATGTTTTTTTTACCAAAGCGACAAATTTCAGTGAACATTACTTTCTTGATTCAAGCTAGCGACTACTTTTCTGAAAACCCAGAGAAGTCTGCCATCTTAATGATGGATGCATAAAAGGCCTTTGATTTGGTCAATTTGAAGGTAATGTTTTTATTCTAAGGAAATTTAGTTTTCCAGGTAAAGTTGTAATCAACTCTAGGGAAGCTGGCATTGTAAAAATCAATTGGAGTACCCATCAGGGGTGCCTAATGTCCCCCATACTTTTTCCTCTATCTATTGAGCCACTTGTAGCAAAATTACAGAAAGACTAGTTGATTTTCCCCCCTCTGCATGGGATGACAAAATTTAATTATTTGTGGCTGACATTAATCTATATATAAAAGCAGATCAGATCAACATCCAAACAACCCAGAATACAATACAGAAATATATTAAGGTGGGGGAATACAGGGTTAATCAAGCAAAGACTGAGATTTTACTATTTAATTCTCACCCCGTGAATCTTTCTGATCAATTGCAACAGTCATACTTACCGCAACAGCCTTTTAGATATCTGGGCATTTTTGTGATCCATGACTACTCGCAATTGTTTCAGTTAAACTATCGAGCCACACTTTTGAAGGTGAAGGGCGTGCTATAGAAATGGGCTTCTCTTCCCCTGTCACTAATCAGCTGTGTTGCTTTGATAAAAATGACATTTCTCCCTTTAGTTTTTTTTCTACTGGCCAATCATCCTATTAAGATTAAGATATTGTATTTTAAAGAAATAGATCAGCTGTTCAATTTGTTTGTGAAATAATAAACGTTCAAGAGTGAAGTTGAATGTGCTTCAATTAGAAAAGGCTCAGGATGGTTTGCTTTGCCACACTGCCAGACATACTATCGGGCTGTGTTGCTCAATAATATTATTCGTATCTCTTCTTCAGTTAGGGCGTTCGAAAATTTTCTTATATCATTGATGGTCATGGAATCATCCACCGATTTACCCTTTTTTGTTTTATTGGCAGCTAAGCTCCCCAAGAAAATGCGGTATATAACCCTCTTCTCCTTAAAACATTGCATCAGGATTTATTACAATACATGGCAGGTCCCACGATACCATGCGTTTACCCCAATTGAAGATTTTATAACATTGGGCCTTGCCCGGGCTACAAATATGGAGGAGATGTGGAAATCGAAGGGGTTTGTCTGGTTACAGGATTTTTTTATGGGAGGGTGGCGCATTGGCTTGGAAGAAGTTGGTCTGTGCTTTAAGGGAGCCACAAATCTACTCCTATTTAGCTATAGGCAAATAAGTAGCATGTTAAGGATGAATTACCAGGAGATGACTCAAAGAACCAATACAGTAATTTCCCTGATTCTGAAGGGGAAATTGACTGGGATTGGAAATTAGTATAGGGTATTACGCAGCAATTCTGATTTGGATTTAGTACCTAGAGTTTTGGATAGGATCCTCAATATGACCGGATGTAAGATAACGTTGGCAGAGTCGCGATAGGCTTCCAAGATGGGTCACAAAGCGCAACAAACAGAGAATTTAAAACACATGGCTTTTAGGTCCGGGTGGCCGGTGTACTATACAGGACATGCTGGGCATAAAATGATAGACTGTATTCCTGATTATTGTTGATAGTGTCAATCAAGCTTGGTAGGAGATAGGCCCCATAACTTGCACAACTTTTGGAGTGCCATTTATGGCAAGATGGGTAAGAGAGTCAGGCCCCAGTTGAGTCAGAGCTTAAGCTGGCTTTATTTGGTGTATCTTACTCTCTGGGCCATTTGCATAAGAAACTGCAGTGCCTGGCGTTTATCTGAACATTGGTAGCCTGTAACTTAATTTTACAGAATTGGAGGAAGGTTGTGAGTCCGGACTGGGATCAATGGCTTGCGAAAATGAAAAGGACACATGTTTTTGAGGACGTGTATGCACAGTGGGTGGGTTCACTTAAGAGATTTTCCGCTGCCTGCCCTCTGCATGAGGTTAAATTGTGTGTTCTACTGTGTAGAAGCTGGTTCTTTCAGTGTTTTGGGGTTGCCGCTACTATATGCCACAAGATTCGATCAATTGCTCTTTTTGATCTAGGGGGTCGCTCCCACCATGGGAATTTGGCAGGGGTGTTTGGAGGGGTGCATGAATTTTTTTCAGATTTGATGCCTTTAGGTCTGCTCTGAGCTTTGGGGTAGCTTAAAGGGTATGTGAGTAGATGTTGAAATCATGTATTTTGAAATGTATCAATAACAAGATATAATGAACATTGCTTTAAAAGACAATACATTATAAGGGAAGAATAAATGCTGCAATGTCGTCTGCACAAAAATGATTTTAATTGTGGATTCTTGAGCCTCTTTTCCTTTCTTCGTATTTGTTTTCATATTTCGATGTTCAGCCATTCTGTGGGTGTATGTTTTTTATATGATTACTGTTTGGTATAAATTATTTGAAAAAAGACAAATGTGTCAAAAAAATTGTCCCCATGCCCTGCTCAGTGGTTTAAACTCCACACCGTAGTTTGTTTCTCATAACAGATGCAGGAGGTGATCTTGGCGGTCTTTTCTCTTGATCTGCTCATCCCATCTTATTCTGGTCAGTTTTCAAGTATTGGCAGTGTGACAATAAGCTGCACACAAGAGAGACCTGCCTCCACTTGCATTCAGTGAAATGCTTGACTTGAATGGACACATTCTAAACCGGTATTCTACTAGAATGCCACACCTACTTTGAGTCTGCTTCCTTAAACAAATGTGGTTAATTCCCGTCACATGCTTATTGGTGTACTGCTAGGTCGTGTTCCTTTTTTGTGGGGATCCTAGATCCCCCGCTTCTTTGGTCTCCTTCTTCTTGTTCCACTTCGACTTCACCTCTACATTCATGCCTTTAGCCTTTCATTCATATTTTCCTTTTCTCATACTTTGTAATATGTGCTTGTTAGACCTGGCGTCCATTATGTGGGTTTCCCCTAGTGTTTTACATTCTGACCTGCTGTTTTGCTGACCTCTTTTTTGCTGGCTTTAGGACTCTGGGCACTTTATCTCTTCTGACCAGTACTAAAGTGCATGCACCTGTTCCCTAAAACATGATACCATTGGCTTATTGACAATTGGCATGTTTAATTTACTTATAAGTCCCTAGTAAAGTGCACTGCATGTGCCCACGACCTATAAATTAAATGCTGCTGGTGGGCCTGCAGCACTGATTGTGCTACTCACTGCAGTAACTCTTCAAACATCGCTAAGGCTTGCCAACGCAGAGCCTGTGTGTGCAGTTTTAAACTGCCATGTCGACCTGGCGAGTTTACCCTCTTGCCAGGCCCAAACCTTCCTTTTTAATATATATAAGCCACCCCTAAGGTAGGCCCTGGACAAAAGCCCCAAGGGCAGGGTGCAGTGCATTGAAAAAGTTGACATGTACTTTTAAGCTCTATATGTTTAGGTAGAGAAAAACTCTTTAAAACCGCTTATAACTACTGAAAAGGACTATCTGTCCCATAGGGTAATGTTGGGGGTTGCCTTATTAAACTTTATAACCATAATTTCAAAATGGATAGACATGGGACCTCCAAGTTTGGTGTCTATGGAATCACAATTTAAAATCAGAACCAATGGTGAAGTTGGCTTTTAAATTGTAATACTGAAAATGGCACGTTTCGAAAGTTGGCATTTTCTTCCTCTAAATCATTTCTTACCTGTCTCTGAATACACATCTTGGTGGGTGACAGGTAGGCTCTTGTGCACGGCCTCCAGACAGCCACACAAAAAGGGAGCTTAGGTGTGACTCAGTAGCCATCTGTAGGTTGGTGGCCCATCCTTGGCAGGATGGGAGGGACCAGCTGACTCACCTGAATGGGCTGTGTCCTGCACCCTCACAAAGAGCTGTATAACCACTTGTAGTGTGCCTCGAGCCAGTGCAGAAAGGACAGGGACTTAATGCACTTCAAATTTGAAGTCTCTCCCACTTCAAAGGAACCACTGGCTATAAGAACTGGACTTCTGACCCTACTAAATCAGTACACTTCATACTTCTGGATCTGAAGACATTCTGCCAGGAAGACAAGGAAGAACGACTGCTGTGCTGCTGAAGCGACTGTCACTCTGCTGGACTTTGCTGGACTCCTGCTCTGCTGTGCCTGCCATGCTGCCTGCCTTGAATGGGCTGTGTCCTGATCCCTCACAAAAGGCTGCATAACCCCCTGTAGCGTGTCTAGAGCCAGGGCAGGAAAGGCAGCGACCTTATGCACTTGAAATTACTCTCTTTAAAGTCTCCCCCACTTCAAAGGCACCAGTGGGTATAAGAACTGGACTTCTGACCCTACTAAATCAGTACACTTCTGGACCTGAGACCATTCTGCCAGTGAAAGGACTGCTGTGGTGCTGAGGGGACTGTTACTCTGCTGAACCTTGCTGGACTTTGCTGGATTCTTGCTCTGTTGTGCGTACTCTGCTGCCTGCTGCCCTCCTTGCTTGAGAGTAAGAAGGAATGGACCTGCACCTCTACATCCCCAGACCCAAAGTGAATCCAAAGGCATGCTGCCTTGCCTCCTGTTCTTAAGCCTTAGGGACATCAAAGGCTCCCCTTCCATCTCCAAACAGCACCTGGACTTTGCTAGCTGTAGATCTTGCTCTGCCAAGTGGTGTCAACTCAGTCCACAGCCCTTGGAAGTGAATATAAAGTGCTGCACCTACCAGAACCTATGCATCAACGCTGCTGCACTGATCAGAACTGACGCATCACCTGCTACGAGATCAGGATCGAGGCATCACTGCTGTTGCAGGGACCAGTCTGGCACATTGTCTTGGAACCACTACATTGCCTCCAGAACCACCACCACTTCAGACCCAATGCATCTCTGCCACTGTGTGAAGAAGATCGACGCATCACCCCTCCAGTGTGAATTGACCAAGTGCGTTGCAGTAGGATCCACCGCACTCACAAGCGGCACACCGCCCTTGGAACAGATGAATCACCACAGTTCGTTTGAGAAATTTGGTGTAACACCCCAACTCCGTGGGGGATCATCAATGCCTCTTGTGCTGCAACAAGGATGAAGGTACTGTTTCTCAGCAGGCTCTGCCTGTCTTCTGTAGCCAGCATGTGCTCCATCACGGGGGCCTGAAGTCTTGACTTAGTCCCAGTCCAGTAGGACCAGATTTCCCAATAGGCACTTATTGCTTCTTAGCGTTACTTGCACATTTATTCTTTAAAAATGAACATCTCAACTTCTATTTAGTAGCTTTTTGTCTTATTGGTCTTGTGTTGTTAATTAAATTAAGCTCTAGTTGTCTAACCTGGTGTGGATTATATTTGTGTGGTGTTTTCACTGTTTTAAGTGTTAAACAAATACTATACACATTGCCTCTTAAGTTAAACCTGCCTGCTATGCCAACTAAAGAACCAACTTTTGACATGCTTCTTTCTGCGATACACATCGCTTGCTTCCTCTGTTGCACCATCTGTCTGATTACCACATTGATCTTCTGCTTGTTTTTCATCTTTTCTTTTAGATTTGCCCTGCGTTTTTTCTTTATCCTTACTTTGTAGGTGTTCACCTTGCCCTTCATTTCCCATTTAGATCTTTTCATTCAAGCCTCCTTTGTCAACTTCTCTTTGTCTTGTTTTCCCTCCTTAGTTGTCACATGCCTTCTCATGCTGCCATGCTTTATGTTACTTTGGTTTTAGTATAACTATAATATGAGTCACACCAAACACACTAATTTATTTTCTGAAATTTTCAAAAATATTCCTCTCCAGACCTGGTATTTGATATGGGGACCATGAATTTATTTGCAATTCTTCAATTATTCAATGATTGATTGATGATTTACTTTAGACCCTAAGAGGAATAGGTATGGGTGAAAAATTCCTCTCTGCTGGTGTAGTTGATGGAATTTTGGCCAGTTCGCGTAATGCAGTTTTATCTCATGTGCAGGTCTCCTATGGTAAGTTGGCAAGAATGACCGAGAAATGGCAACCCCTAGTGCAATTTTCAGGCACTGAGAATGCACCTGGTGTGATTTTCCCAACACGGGTGGTCGTGGATGGTTGCGACCGTTCTCACTGAGAAAACTACAGCTCGAGTAGAACATTACCTGTGTGGCAGCAAAACCAACTCAAGCGGCGGTGCCTTCTGCACACCACGTGGTGTTGGTCTTCCTGATTTATCAGCATTGAATGAGCTTCTGGCACAGAAAATCAGTGAAACATGGTTATTTCTCTACAGAACTCCGCAGATTAAAAACTATGTGAGTTTCAACTAGGCCTAAAGAGGAATTCAACAACTTGTGTTTTGTGAAGATAACATATTGAAAGTTTTGAAGAAGCTTGTCTATCAAGGCATCAGTATTTTAGAAACAATAAGAAGTTCATGAAGCAGCCTTTTACCTGATGTGGTGGAAACCTAAACAGTAAGTGATTTCAAAGTGCACTGAGACAGGAGCTGGCGCACTCATAAGGTACAATCGTGTTATGGAGATGGTTACTCCTAGCATGCTGGGTACTATTTCCCACTGTCTTCCTTCTGAATAACAATGTACTCTGATTTCCTCCAGCCATCCTCAGTTTGAGGAAATCTATTTAATTCATAGTATAGTTCATTGTGAATTTGAGATTAACATTTTTATTATTCATCCCATTGAGGAAAAGGTCATCAATGTAGTGTCTCCGCACAATGACCTTGTTCACAAATCTCTTAAGGTTCCTGTCATCTGCTCTTCCTACCAGCTCATGGGTCCATTTTCTATAGCTGGGGGCAAAGCAGGTGCAAGCACGTGCCCATCGCTGTTACCCTTGCCTTTTTGCACAGTGTACCTCCAAAAAGAAAGGCATTGTCAGTAAGACATACATCAATCATCTCTATGAACATTGTTTGAATGCTTGAGGAACCCCAACGGACTGGCGTTCCAAATGAATTGATAGCTTCCATTCCCTTGTCATGGTGCATGCAACAGGCTATTCAGTTTGAGACAAATGCCATAAATGACCATAAGTATGGTTGTTGGATTATTCACAAACTGGTTAATGCCCACTTGCGGTGTACCTGAGACAAATGGTATACATGATCAAAATAATGAGATTGAAATTAATTTTGTTTTGCTTTCCTTGAATACTAACTTACTTAATTATGTGAATTCTATGTAGATCTGTGTATGAAAAAGAAACTATGAATGAAACTTTAATGTGGGTTGTCACTTTTCACTATAACACTGGGATCACATGGGAGAAAAAAATGGTGACTACCGTGAACAAGGTAATTGCTTCAGAGGCGCCTTGGGTTCAATGCTGGTAGTTAGAAACAAATCTCTACTGACATCACAATTTTTGAGGTATATGTATTTTAGTGACTGAAAAGGTGCATTTTTTATGGTTATGGGGTAGCTAGGCCTGTGCACACCACATCCAGCTTAAGTGGAACAGATGGACGGGTATTCCCGTAGCCTTAACCTCCATTAACAGAATGCTTTACACAATATATAATAGGTCTGACACCTCTATAAATAATGGTTGCTAGTCTGTTTTCATGTTTAGACCTGTGTAAACAGTAAGGAGAGTAGTTAAATTATAACATTCATTTATCAGTGAACAGACAGTCATTTGAGCTTAACTATTATATCCACCAAGATTTCTAATGCCTTATTATCTTCTATTTGAACATATGGTTATTCTGTTTTCATTTTACAATGTAGGACATTTGCTTATCAGAATGTCATTTTATCACATGAAAATATGTATAGAATTAACTGATATTCTATTACTCTCATATTTATAGACTAAATTATGGAATGCAGTCTGGAGCTTCATTCTATATGATTCTTGATGCTACTTCTAAAGACTGTTTCCATTTTCATTGAAAAAACATTCCCTGTAAAGATTGTTGTTACATGCTGATTTTATTATATGAATTCATCATTAATTCCTATCAATTTGCTATCGTTTCTAATTGAATTGTGTTTGAATTTGGAAGCGCATTTTGAGATTTTTTTTCGTGGAAAGACAATAGTATATTTTCTATGTCTGGTTCTCGTCCCCATGTATCTTTACAGTGTATATTAGTACTGAGTACGTTGAGCACTGCACTGTAACCAATATGTCATTAGTCATGGACATTCTTTAAGTAAAGTAATGGATCCACTGCCCTCAGGTCTTTTGTCTCTGCTTGTTGTATTTCGAATGGATTCTCATGCATGTGGAGGGAAGGCCACAGTGCCTGGCCTCAGGCCTAGGCCTGCAGCCAAGCTGCGTTAAAAAAACATAGAAGGGCGTTGTAGTTAGGAATTGGCATTTCAAAATCCCTTGAAATCCACTGAAAAAACAAAAGTCACAGGGATGTTTTAGTCACAAAACCATAGAAATTCATTTTTATAGTTAGTTATTTCAAGTAACTACAACTCGTGCCCCAAGGTAACTATAACTTGCGTCCGTGCCATGCACAGCTAATTACCCCACATATTACATTGTTGATGGCATCTTCTATGGCATCACTGATATTATCACTGCAACATTTGCAATAAAATTACTGTTGAGAAAACTGCATGGCAGGGGCGCCAGTTAATGGTTACTTTAGGGCGCGAGTTACAGTTACTGGAACTATCTGTAACAGCTGAATTTCTATGGTTTTGTTTATGTAAATTCAGATCCTAACTATAACATCTCTGTAACCTTTGTTTTTCCAGTCAATTTCGAAGGTTTTTTAAATGCTAATTGAAGTGGGAGTATATACATATATGCACACATACAGACATACATACATACTACCTAGTGGCAGTCGCCACTAGATATAGTTAGGACCTAGCTTCTATAGCAAAAATAATTTTTGGCTTGCCTATATCTTTGGCATCAGTTGATGAATCTTCACGAAATCTTCCAAAAAGGTTTGCCACTTACTTCAGCTGCTGTCTGAAAAGTTTCAGGGTGATCCGTCAAGGGGGGTCCGAAAACATGTTTTCCTTATATTAATTCCCATAGGGTTTTTTAACAGGATTACAGCCCGAACTGCTGGATGGATATACACCAAATTTGGCAGAAAGGTAGCACTTGGTCCAGAAAGCGCTCTTTGTGTTATTTGGTGTAAATCAGTTCAGCAGTTTCTGAGATATTAAAGAAAATTCAAATTTGTATATGTAGGGATGCGACTGCGTCGTGAACCCTCCCGATCTTGTGACGAGAACTGGTTGGCTGCCAACACTTTAACAAGGAAGTTTTGGCAGCCACCTTGGGACTCTGCTTCAGCTGAGTCCCCGAAAAAAAGATTAAAAAAGCAAGAAAAGGGGTCATGGTAGGGACACCCTAAACCCTTAGCTCTGATGCTGGGGTCAGACCTTAAAAATATATATTCTTTTTACATTGTTGCCTTGAGTTGTGGCGGATCTAGCAAAACCTTTTTATTTTAAACCATGCACTGCTCTTGCTCTTGTTTTGGAAAAAGCCCCCGGGTGGTTCAGGCCCCGGTGGCATTGTTAAAAAAAAAAAAAGGAGGGGGCAAATGGGCCCACCTCCTGAGGCTCATTGAGCCCCCGTGACCACCACCTCCCCAGGGCTAAATAATTGTAATGGGGGGGGCCTCCCGGACTCCCTTGAGCCCCAGGGACCCCCATCTCCCCGGGTTACCATCAAAGTAATGGTGGGGCCTTACAGACTCCCTGTGCCCAGGGATGACCACCTCCCCAAGGCTAAGTTCAAAGTAATGGTGCGGCCTCGCTGATGATGGCGCTGGAGACCGCCATCCCCCAGGGCTAGCTCCTGCTATGTCCTAGGGTGCCCAACCCAGACATAACTCTTTGCTCTGGCTTGGCAGGAGCTTTGACACCACCTGCAAGTCAGAGCAAGCACAACTCCACTCCCAGGAAGCAAGAGTGGAGTTTTCATCTGTTTCCCTACCCCCATAACAGATGAAAGGATTGCTCTCACAAGCTGCTTGTTTAGCAACTCCCTGTCTATGACAGCAAAGCCCACTCCCGCAGGAGGCGAAGAGCTGGCTGGAACTGCAGGGCCATTTGGGCTCCCCTGTGGCCCCAACGGCAGTGACTAGGCACCCAGGTGGGTTGGCCAGGCCCTGGGGGATGGAGTCCCTGGGGCCAAGATTGGCCTTGGGAGGGAGTCCACTTAGCCCCTCTCCTTTATTAGAATATGAAATCCTTTGTGGAGGTGAATGCATTGCTGATCCTTTGGAGTGCAATCTGTTTGTGAGTTGAGTTGTATGAGTTGCTTCTTTTTGTCCTCTCCTGTGAGAGCAGACTGCAAAGTTCTCCCTTTAAGTTGCTACAGGTATGCAAATTTGTGAATCACTGCACCTGTTTGATGCTGCACTGTCCACCTGAGTAGAATGCAACGGTCTTTGTGCATTTTGCCAGTATGTTGGACTATTTACCAAAGCGCCCCCCCCCAGTGTGTTTTGGTGCCACATTCTTGATGCCGAGAAAGTTGAGCACATCTCCACAAAACACTTACCTCATATAGATAAAAGTAAAGGCCCTGGATTGGTGGAGATTTACAGATTTACATATTTGTAGTCTCATTTGCCTCTTTACAGGGGGATTAATGTTATCACAGAATTCTAGTAAAAGACTCACCAGTAACAATCATGTTGCCAAAATGCACACACTCCTTGTGCTCCATTACACAGCTGTAGTGTAGAACACATACTGGACATTTTTCTAAGGAGACAGAAAGAACTCCACTTGGATAGATATTTTGTGCAAAGCTGTGGACTCTCATTTAATAAAAGGGCAGGTAAGATTCCTTTGTGGCCAAGTCACTCACACAGCTACTGACACATCCACACAGACACTCACACACCCACTCACAGGTGCACTCAGACACTCATGCACCCACTTACAGACCCATGCACCCACTCACAGACCCACTTAGATGATCATTCATCCCCTCACAGATCCACTCAGACATTCGCGCACCCACTCACAGACCCTCCCAGACATTCATGCACCCACTCACAAACCCCCCTCGGCCTCCCCTACCCACTTACAGACCCACTCAGAGATTCATACAGTCACTCACAAACCCACTCAGAAGCTTATGCACACACTCAAAGATGCACTCAGAGACTCATGTACCCCTCACAGACCTGCTCAGATACACACCCACTCACAGGCCCACTCAGACACTCATGCACCCACTCACAGACACACTCATGCACCCACTCACAGACCCACTGTGAGACTCATGCATTCACTCACAGACCCACTTAGACACTCATGCACCCACTCACAGACCCACTCAGACATTCACGCACCCACTTATAGAGCCACTTATAGACCCACTCAGACTCTCACACACCCACTCACAGACCCACACAGACACTCACACACCCACTCAGAGACAGTCTCACACCCAGATACACCCTCTCACAACTTCTGTCACATCCAGACACTCTCACACCCACTGTCACACCAAGACAGACACTCGCACACCCATTCTCCCACCCAGAGACACCCTCTTTTGGTTTATAAGTGAATTTCTATGTGTTTTTTTTATTCTATTGCCTAACTATAACATCTCTGTAACCTTTGTTTTTTTCAGTGAAAAAAAGTATATATGTGTGTGTTTGTATATATATATATATATATCTATATATATATATATATATCTATGTTGGACCTGACAGCCTTACAGTGGTTATCCCCCAACTTTTAGCTTGCCTCCCCTCCACTTTTCAGACACTGTTTTTGCTGGTTTTAGGACTCTGCACACATTACCACTGCTAACCAGTGCTAAAGTACAAATGCTCTCTCCCTTAAACATGGTAACATTGATTCACACCCAGTTGGCATATTTGATCTACTTGTAAGGCCCTAGCAAAGTGCACTACATGTGCCCAGGTCCCGTAGATTGAATGCTACTAGTGGACCTGCAAAACCGGTTGTGCCACCCCCGTAAGTAGCCCCTTAACCATGTCTGAGGCCTGCCATTGCAAGGCCTATGTGTGCAGTTTCAATGCCACTTCCACTTGGTATTTAAAAGTACTTGCTGAGAATTAACCCCCCCTTTTTCTACATATAAGTCACCTCTAAGGTAGGCCCTAGGTAACCCATAGGGAAGGGTGATATGTAGGTAAAAAGCAGGACATGTACATGTGTGTTTTATATGTCCTGGTAGTGGTAAACCCCTAAATTCGTTTTCCACTACTGTTAAGCCTGCTACCTTCATAGGATAACATTAGGGCTACCCTCATATACTGTTTGAGTGGTAGATTCTGATCAGAAAGAGGTAACCAGGTCATATTTAGTATGGCCAAAATGGTAATACAAAATCCTGCTTATTGGTGAGGTTGGATTTTATATTGTTATTTTAGAAATGCTACTTTTAGAAAGTGAGTATTTCTTTGCACTTAAAATCCATCTGTGCCATACAGCCTGTCTCCAATCCACGTCTGCGCTGGGCTGGTTGGCAGCTCCCTTGTTCATTTCACTCAGACAACCACAAACACAGGACACTCAGTCACATCTGCATTCATCTGCATACTGAATGGGTCTTCCTGGGCTGGGTGGGTGGAGGGCCTGACACTTACATTTTAAAGGCTATTGGCCAGCCCTCACACAATGGACTGCCAAACCTCCTACTGGTACCCTGGCAGACAGACCTGTACTGTAAGGGGACCTTGTGCACTTCAAAACCACTCTTTGAAGTCTCCCCCATTTCGAAGGCATTTTTAAGCCCCACCAAATCAGACACTTGTGGACTTGAACCTGCAACCTGTCAAGAGGAACTGCTTGGCTGCCCTAAGGACTCATCTGGACTGCTTTGCTGTGAAGGACTAATGCCCTGCTGCCTTCCTGGCTTCGGACTTTGCTGAGAAGTGCACTCCAAGGGCTTGGATTGAGCTTACCTTCTGTTTTCTGAAGTGTCAGAGCCAAAAAAACTTCATCTCTTCAAGTAAGCACCTTGTGCTTTGAAATTCGACGCACAGCCTGCCAGAAACGATGCACAGCCTGCCCTGCGATGAGAAAATCACTGCACAGCCGAACCAGAACGACGCAGCCTGACTTACTGAGTGAAGATCGACGCAGCACCTGTGTTGCTACTGGAAATTTGACGCAAAGCCCTACCAGATCGACGCACAGCCGAGCAGGAACAACACAGCCTGACTTTCTGAGTGAACAGTTGACGCAGCGCCTGCTGTGCGACAGAAATTTTATGCATCGCCTACCGGATCAACGCAACGCCTGTGACTTTTTCCTGCATGCCAAGGATTTTCCCTGCATTGTCCCTGGGTATTAAAAGATCCCCGCATCGTAATGAGGAACCAAGACTGCGTGCCAGAAATTGACGCAAAGCCCCTTGCAGCATGGAAAGTAATGACGCATCGTCAGTGCCGCATCGGAAAATCTGACGCACACCTTATTTTTCCACACATCTCCTCCTCTGCGGTCTCCATTTATGGTAATTTTGATGCAAACCAGGTACTTTGTGAAACAAGAGACAACTGTTGCTTTTTACTCTTGCGAAAGTGATATCTCAACTTGTGCTTATTGAATTTTTATCGTTCTGACCTTAACTTAACAAGATAAAGATCCTATATTTTTCTAAACCTGTGTGGTGTATTTTTGTGGTGTTTTCACTTTACTATATGATGTATTGCTCAAATATTTTACACATTGCCTTCTAAGTTATCCCTGACTGCTCAGTGCCAAGTTACCAGGCGGTGGGCACAGGATAATTTGGATTGTGTGTGACTTACCCTGACTAGGATTGTGGTCCCTATTTGGACATGGGTATATACCTCTGCCAACTAGAGACTATATATATATATATATATATATATATATGTCTGTATGTATATATATATATATATATATATATATATATATAATGCCGAGTTGTTTTAACATTAAAAAAACAGAGCCCATAAATGGATGCAACACCGAATCACTCATGATACTGGAATCTTTAGTATCATAAGTTGAGTACATATGTGGATGTTGACTGAAAGAGTTCCCACTAAATGACAAGCAGTGTGTTACGCAGAACATTGTTATGAAAAGTAACACGAAAAGGACTAATGAATATACACATATGTGTTTGTACGTACATGAATAAACATGTAAATGTTTGTTCTGTGCAATAATGCTGCAGGTTACATGCAGCTGACCGACACCAAAAGGTGTTCCTTTTCATTCATTTTGTGCTCACAAGCAAAACAGCTTTCCATATAATTTTATACATACATCATATTTTTACTTTTTGCTTTTTCTTAACAAAAAGCGAATGCACATATTTAATTTAAGACCTGGTGACATTCCTGTCATTTTATTTGACCTAAAGGGGAACTAGTTAACAGCTTCCGAAAATAATCAGAGGGCTTCAGTTAACAAAGTTTTATTTAGCATATTGTGTTATTGAAATATACCCTCCTTGAAACTACTTCCTTGCCCGATCGGCTATAACACCCACATTAATAGACTTTTTATATTGCAGGTACATCGCTTATACATGTATCATTTCTTTAAAATGCTCATCATGGGTACCTGGCATACCTTATTTCTGTGGAATTCCAACCGTACCCATTCCATGAAAGAGAGAATTCTTTGTGCAGAAGGTTAATTTAGGAACATTTCAAAATGAAAGGAAGATTGATGACAAGTATTACTTGCGTGATTTTCGGTACCGAGCTTCTGAAGAGGCGCAAGAGCGGCTAAAGCGCAGTGTTTCCCAATTCACAGCTCCTTAGCACCATTGTATCGAATAGAACTATTTTTAGTTAATTTTTATGTAGCTATCAATATAACATTCTGTCTGAAAGCTTTTCGGAGTATCCCATTAATAATACTTTATCTGCAGCTCTCATTTATTCTTGTTTCACTGCGTCCGTTTTTCCATTAATCTTAACTTCGCTGCTCCCAGGTTTTTTTTCTTCAGGATCTTCTTCCCTTTGTTTCTTTGCTTAACTGACCTTCTGATTCTAATAGTTTAAATGATACTTTACACTTCACTGCCGACCACTGTTTTACTAAAGCAGAAAATTCTTACGGAAGATCAGTTTCTGCACTTTACATCAGTATAACTGGAAAACTCGCAGAATTATTTTGGAAGCTCCCCAAAAGCATAGTTATCGTAAAGAAAATATATATTTTGCACATTAATGTGTTGATTACAAAACATTATTTTAAATATTGAAGCGCATATGTACGAACAGCTGTGAGCATACCACGGCCCATTTTGCAACCGAAAATGACATATTTCTGTAATGCATGTGCAATGTTGATAATGAAAATGCAGTCGCATCGTCTGTAAACTGATTTGCCTCTTTTCTATATCAGAGGAGATCAATTATATTTTTTGTGAACTAATAAGAAAGGAAGCATTTTGCGGAAACTGTTTTTTACTTCCACGCTATGATGTACTTTATAAGGGTTCATGCAATTCTCTGGAAAAAGACAGGTAGTAATTGCCGCTAAGTTATCCAAATGTTTTACGCTTTAAAGATCAACATTTGTTATGTGTAATATTTTTCTGGAAATGTATGCATTTCACAACTTTGGGGGTGGGTGGGGGGGGGGGGGGTGGTTGGGGGCTGGTGCACATCAAAAGACTTTCAGGGATTGGTTTGAATTCCAAAAATGCAAACTCTACGCTGGGATCACCACACACCTTCTGCATAGACTGCAGACCATACAGAACTCCACCTCCAGACTCATCCTCCACCTCCTCACTCATCCTCCACCTCCTCAGATGGACCCACATCACCCCCACCTTAGAAAACTCCACGGGATCCCCATGCAGAATATATGCCAATTCAAGCTTATCCATTCCTGCAAAGCACTTCACAACCAAGGACCAGCCTACATCAACTGTTGCCTGAGCTTCCACAACCCTACCAGATAATTACCCTCCACCCACCCTCCGCATCCACCAAAGCAACAGCAGAGGACGCTACTTCGCCTATCTCGCGGTGCAATCCTGAAACGTCCTCCCTCTGCCTCTATGAAACGCCACCTCTCTAATAGAATTCCGGAGAGCACTCAATATGTAGCTGTTCAGCTGAGTCACCTGAACCATCATGACCCTGAAGCACTTGGATACCCTCTTGAGTGATTAGTTGCGCTATATAAGTCCACTTGATTGAGTCCTCCACTCTTCCGTTGTTAAAAACAATGAGAAGCATACTGATAAGTAATAACAAACATCATTTATGTTTCTATGATCAATTTCATTTGTTGCATGCTTAATATAAATGAATTATAATACACATAATAATACAAACCATAGTACTAATCTTAATAAAAGTATTGTGTAGGGACAACATATTTGCCAAAAATGTAATGCTCGTTACTGTGGCAGTTTTGGCATACAGTAGATCTACTCACCGGCATATGGACAAAGAAGAGACTTGCACTGGGACAGAAGAAGTTACAATTGGTCACATAGACCTATACAACACCATTTCCACAAGTGGGTTACACCATCAAGGAATCGCGTAGACTAACACACACTACTTGACAATGATAAAAAAAAGGCACAATATGCATTTCTCATCTCTGCACGGTTGCATGTATTGATGGTATATCAGAAGAGTGGAATGATTAAACAGAATTCGCAAATAGTTGGTGGTCAGCTAACAAATGGATAATGAAAATGCAAGACCACTTACACAGTGTAAAACAAAAGAGGGAAAAATACATGCTAAATGAGCATGTGAGTCTTAGGATCAGGCAGTACAATTAATAATTGGGAATAAACAAACTGTCAAGCTAGTAATAAACAAATAATAGTACAACAATATTTATAATAGCATGTGTAGATGATTGTGTCTTAACTGGAAAATTATTTTATCTGCTTATCTCATCTAGGTTTTCCAAACACAAGGAACCAATTAGCATTGGAAGTGACCTTTGGCTTTCCTTTTCTCCAGATCACAATTTAGTGTAGGGGTCACTAGTAGCTATCCTGCCTCACTCCATTATTTAACTGTCAGAATAAGAAAAATTGCTACCTCCACAATACTGCACTTGCAGGACTGTTTTCTTGATGCAGGTGAGATAACCCTATTTATGGTTGTGTGACATCAAGATATCCTTTGCCGTGATGAGGAATAGAGGTGGGACCGAGACAGTGTGCACTCGCTCTTTTACGTAAAGGTGCACCAATGAACAATAGCATCTTTCACTAAATCTATTTGTGGGTGTGTGTGAGGGTTACCAGAAGGGAAGTCGTCTGTGAGCATGAAGATGCATGCCCCTAGAAGGACTTATGAGCCCCTCTTACACAAATGTGTATCTGGTTGTCAAATACTAAAGGACTAGGCAAATCAATCAAAGTCTTTTTTTTTAACAGAGCAGTTCTCTTATGTTTAAAGTCGCTGTCCCTCAAATGAAGAAAATAATTTGAGAGAGAGAGAGCTGAGGAGGAGGAGAGACAGGATTTTCTCTCTCTCGGCTGCATATTGGTTGTTATCTAATGGGTCACAAAGCTGTTGGTCAAATGCCAACTAGTATAAAGGGTAGCAAGAAAGGTTACTTGGCTTCCTCCATTTGTTCATCACATGCTAACTTTTGTATTATAAATTGGATAAAGTACTTTCTGCTGAAACTTATAAGGATAGCCACTGAGGAATTTGGTAATGTTATAATGTGTCTCTGTATAGTCAAGGCAGTCCAATGTGGCTTAAAGTGTAAAGCTGTCAGTACTTTTTCATAAGAATTGTCACCATTAACCTTACCTTAAATCCAAAAAGAACACATGATGTTTTTTCTTTGAAATAAAGATCGAATGAGCAATGCCCAAATTCCAATCTTAAGGCCTGAATTTGCCCTGGATTGAGAATTCATAGAACTTCTTTAAGAAATTAACCCTTGGTGTCAGTGAAACTGGAGTTACTATCTAGCATAAGGACCTCACTCAAATAAAGGAGCATTGCAACCACTTTACCTTCAATGGCCTATAATACCAGTTGAATCAAGAAACCGTTTTAAAGACTATTAAGCTTATAATCCCCTTAAAGGCATTTTTTGCTTTAAGTTGTAGTTTTCGTAAATGATGAGACCAAGGCAATGCGCTTGAATTTTTTTTCCCTAGATATTGATATTGTTTCATACTATCTGGCCATTCCACATTTAACCCTCGAGAAAAAGTAGATAATGATCTTCTTTATATTAAGTACTAACTTATTTGTAAAAGGTAATTGTTGAAGGTGCCAATGGTTAAAGTTAGCAAGATCAAATCATCTACAAAGACACAAATTCAAAATGCCTTGTACCACTTCCTGAGCTATAGGAATGTAATTGTCAAATACTAGTGAGAAGGGCAGCAATAAAAAACAAAACATAGTAGCATAAAAACAGAGTGGAAGCTAAAAGCCATCTTGCTTATTTGATATTTTCAATAAGAATTTGCCATTAACGGTATGCTCAACTTGGGCCCAATTATTAGAATGTAATACTTTTAATGAAGGTAGTAGGCTTGACAGAATTCACAATTTATTCAATGTATCCCAGAATAAAGGCAATCAACCGAATTGAATATTGCCCAGAAAACCACATAGCTACAATAAAGAACACTCATTGAGGCCATTACCATTGACTAATATCCCATAACAAAACCTCATTTGTTGAGCATCCCCATTGAAAAGCAGCTTGATCTGATGGGAATTAGATTATGTCCTCAATCCATTCATTTAACACAATTAAAATGCTGGCATGGTTTATCTTATAAGTTTTCTTTAAAAAAGTTTAAAAAAATTGTTCTATTCCATGAGGAAGGCATTATCCCTTCCTTTGTATCAAATGAAATAATGGACAAAGCTATCTTCCCACCATTAACCGTTAAACCCATAAACACTGCCAGGTAGTCAGTTTGAACCCACTGTCTGGGTTAAGTTCATAGATGTTATTGCTATGATGATGTTCTCCACTGTTGTCATTTTAATAATATACCCACTATCTGACTCAAAATTGGAAAAAGGTAAAAACAATCATGATATGTGAATAATACATTTTTCTTCCTCAATCCTGCTTTCTGGCCCATTGTTCCCTATGTACAGTACTTTATGAACCAATAGCCAGAATTTACAGCAATCACACATTCCAATAGTCTGTAACATCTTTAGTGGATCAACACGGGCTAACCCTGCTGACTGATATTTAATTTAATTTTGAGTAACCCTATTTTTCCTAAAAAGTATGTAGTGATAGGCAAAACAACATCTTGCTCTTATGGCTTTCTTTTTTAACAACATGATTATAATTACTGCAGCATTACCTCAAAAATGAGCCATACGATGTTAAGAAAGGGAGACTTATGAAAGACTATCAAAAACGGCCTTTCATTTTGAATACAGTTTTTCTATAGCACCAGCATAGTATCAAGTCCATAGACACTGAGAGTATTCTACATCAAGTTTTGAGACATAATAATTAGTACTTTTAAATTGGAGTGGAGAACATAGTAATTAGTACTATTCAAAGTGAGAAAAGAGGGGGTAGTGGACACTCTCATCCCTGTCCAAAATGAGACAATTCATAAATTTAGAGTTAAAATAGAAGTATCTAGAATATAATCAATCAAAGAGATGCTATTACTATTTTCGAATATTTGGGGTTGGAATAGCATCTTTAAATTGACTACTTAAGAGAAATAAATTGAACTCAGTAGGATTTTCTCATGTTGTAGGCCACTTTGGAATACCTACTAGACTGACGCTTTCCACAAGAAATGTCAAAACGCTTTAGGATTTATTCTACAGGATTATCTAATTTGGATAAATAAGGTTAATAAATAAAATTAATAAACCAAATTAAAGGAAGAGTCAGGTGGTTTGAGCCCGATTTGGTAGTCTGTCCCTCCTCTTAGAAAACCAAACTCTTACCATACAATGAAAGGCACCCACAGCCCCATAAGTGTTGGCATGGCACGGGATGGTGCAGAAGTGGGGAACTGTGGAAGGCACGGCCTTCCACAGCAAGGAGGCTAGGCTTGTCTGTCGGCGTCCCTTATCCCCTGTATGGGACACTATCCTACCTCACTTTCTACAGTTCACCACTCTGGTTGACCAAACTCCAATACCCACCTCTCAAGTTGCCTCATCGAGATATCCCTGGACACCCGCCCCCACCACACCTCAGTGCACCGGTAAAACTTAGGTCAGGGTGGCACATGGTCCCTCCTCATTGTCTGAACACCGGATCCTTCCCCACGCCGCCCAAGCACAATACCTCAGATTACCCTCTTGCCCCTACAGGTGTATTCACCCCTCACCATTCACTGTGTAGCTTCTGTCAACCCCCAGTCTCAGTTAATTAGTTGACTCTTGTTGTTCTGTTATTTTTGGTCATGAGACTTGCCTTACAGGGACCTCCATTGCTCTTTATATGACCCACATTGCTTGCTATGTCTGGTACTAGACATTGTTAATCATGCTCTGATGGATGTTCGCCCTTGCTGATCTTCTCTGTATCGAAGCCATCTGTGTAAAACACTTAATAAAAAGAAGGTTTAAAAAAATATACAAAATGATATCTAAGTTAGTGAATCAAATTAACATAAATAAAATGAAACTTGCCAAGTAAATCAAATTAAAATTCCCTCCTAAAACTGAACTACCATATCAGAAGATTTTATCAAGGTTATAGCCTTCTAAAAATCTTCCAGTTCATATTATCATTGTGTGAATTGAGAAAATATAATTATGAATTCATTAAAAAAATAGTGTGATTTGAAGATAACAATTATTCTCACATTTCAATACAAATGGCCTGCAGCCAAAAATGTTAGTACATACTTAATATGATTTAACATTCAGCTCAGAAAATTAAAAATACCATGTCTCTTATGGGACACTGTTCCCTCGAACTTCCAAATCGCAGCAATTATTTTTGAACAAAAGGAAATACATTTCTTCCAGGCTGACAAGGTGTAACCCTTCTCTCTGGAATTTACCACCAACATTTAGAACATGGAACAATTAAATGAGAATGGAAAACCATTTTTTAGTTTGCATGAATCCTTCTAGTTTATTGTTTGAGGGAGTACAGACTTTTAATTATGGAATGTGACCAAATTGACTAAATATTCTTTGCTTGTTATTAGACTGAAGTTTGTTGGCTCTCTTACCATTCCTTTTTATATAAAAAAAAAATGTAGAGTCATTACATTCATTCTGTAAGTCAGACATAGCCTTGCAGCACCAGGGGTAGGCTCCATGCCTCTCATTTATATCCCATGTGACCTTAACCCCATGACAGTGAGACCCGCTTGAGGCACCTGCTACAAATCCTGAGTTTCAGGCAGTGATCAATTTTTCTAACTTTGGTCATAAAACAAGGCAACAAACATCCACATTTTGCTCTTGCTATAGACCAATTGCTCTGATGACTGTGAAGGCCAAATTGTTTGCTAAGATTCTTGCAACATGATTTGAAGAATGGTTTCCCAACTAATGCATCCTGATTATTCTGAGTTTATTGAATGTTGGCAGACACACAACAACATCCAGTGCATAGACCACCTGGTTGAAAAACCCAAATTGAAAACAATTCCTTTTGTTGCAATATCCCTGGATGCAAAGAAGGTACTAAAAAGGTAGCCTGGCCATCTCTTCTTAAAATATCTCATCAATTTGGACTCCCTTCTAAAAAAAATTCCAAATCAATGGAATGGTAAGATGCCATCCCTTTTAAAGTTGTGGTTAACCTCAATTTTTTATAGCCTTTTTCACTGAGAGGTATGCGTGTTAGGGTACACCCTCTCCCTATTGCTTTTACCCTTACCATTGAGTACTTTGCAGCTCACATTACACATAAGGCAATTGAAGACATTCACTTTGGTTACGACCTTCACAAAATCACCCTTTTTCAACTGACGTTTTGCTCACTTGACATCACAACAGTCATCCATCCCATGCATACAGTTCAAGTTATTAGAATTTGAAAAGGTGCTGGGCTTCAGGGTTAATCTGACAATAGTGGAGATTGTGAACCTCATCTTGCTACAGGAAAGTGTAAGCCCCATGGAATCCAAGATTCTCTTCTGCAGTGTCACTTATTCCTTTAAAACCTAGTAGCCCACATCACTACAGCAGACCTCTATAAATCTAATTACCCACATATTTTTATATCCTGACTCCAAGACTTGCATTTCACTTATGGGTGAGCAGGATACATGCCTTCAAAATGAATGTGTTCTACAGAGTATTATGGGGGTCATCACAACATTGGCAGTAAAAGCCGCTTACCGCCGTGCAGAAGACCGCCAATACACCGCCACGGCCGCGGAATTCCACCACAGCTATAATGACACACATCTCGGAATGTGCCGAAATACAGACACCCACACAAGTCCGTCACACCAAAGGTCAGTGATAAACTGGGGGAAAAAAATCCTCCACCGTCATGCCAACAGAAACACGCCCATGCTATTACGACCCACGAATCCACGCGGCGGTCTTTCAACCGCGATATTCCATTGGCGGTACACACCGCTGCGCTCAAAATACACACACATCTCCAAAACACCGCCACATTGGACAATTCAAAATACACACACCTGATACACATACAAACACCACTCCCACGCACCCAACACAATATAAAACACACACCCACAAACCTCTACGACCAAAGATTAGAGACGAAGGCGACAGAGAGAGCACAGCAAGAGACAACCCCACCACACAGAGGCACACAACACCATCACCCACAAAAAATCCACGCACAAAACACCCCACACCACTACACATCACCACACTCATCACCACATACACCAGCCCACACATCACCTACACCACCCAATGGCACGCCAAAGACACCCCAGGTTTTCGGAGGAGGAGCTCAGGGTCATGGTGGAGGAAATCGTACGGGTAGAGCCACAGCTATTTGGATCACAGCTGCAGGACACCTCTATAGCTAGGAAGATGGAGCTATGGCGAAGAATCGTGGACAGGGTCAACGCAGTGGGACAGCACCCAAGAAATCGGGAGGACATCAGGAAGAGGTGGAACGACCTACGGGGGAAGGTGCGTTCCGTGGTCTCCAGACACCACCTGGCGGTTCAGCGTACTGGCGGCGGACCCCCACCTCCTCCCCAACAACTAACAACATGGGAGGAGCAGGTCTTGATCATTATGCATCCTGAGGGCCTCGGAGGAGTCGGTGGAGGAATGGACACTGGTAAGTCAAATCTTAACTATCATATCCCCACCCTACCTGCATGCTATCACACACCCCCACCCTCACTCCCTCCCCTATCACTCCAACTCCTCACTAATGTACTAATAACACAAACCATACATCCCAACACCAAGCCCTGCATGAGACAACAAAGCATGGACACCCATCACTAAAGCATGCCCACTGCACATACCCATAACAACCCCTAACCATCATCACACACTGGGGTATACGCTCACCCACCCATTGAACACCATGACACACACACATGCAATAATCATGCTTTTATACCCCTGCAGGACCACTACCTAACGTCACCAGACAGGAGGGTCCCGACATCTCTACCCCACCCACAGAAGAGGCCCACAGTGATGACAGAAGCTCTGGCAAACTGGATCCAGATGACCATCCCGGACCATCGTGGGCCTCGGGACAGTCGGTTCCCCTCACACAGGCACAGGCCACCACAGACCTTCTCCCCTCTGGAAACACCAGCGGAGCACCCACCCAACGGGCCCATACCTCCGTCCCCAGGACACGTCAATCAGCTGTGTGTGCACCACTACAGGGAACCCAGGATAACCCACCACCCCAACAACAACAGGGACATGGGGGCAGTGGTAGTGGGCACACGGTCCAGGGGACGGAGGCCCCGGAACACAGGGGAACTGGGAGGGCTGCTGTGCGACAGGGGGCGGACAGGCCAAGGGAACCCACTCTCCACGAGGCCCTCTCCTCCATCATGGGAGCATACCACCACCCCCAGGAGACGATGGCTACGGTCCTGGCCAAGTTTCAGGAGACCCAGCGCCTGCAAGAGGAACAGTATTTGGGGTTCAGGGAGGAACTCAGGACCATCAGCTCTGCCCTGGGCACCATCGTAGGGGTGCTGAAGGACATACAGAACACCATGAGGGACACCGTGGCACTCCAAGGGGCCCCTGACACTAGCCTGGATGATGAACTGCCCACCACCGCCGCCGGCGCTAGTGGACAGGACACCAGCACCCCACCCCCCTGCAGACGGAGAACCACCCCGCAAGCGGTCCCTGAGATCCAGGAACAGGACAGAGCACGATGGCAAGACCCCCGCCAAGAAATGAGACCACCCTGATTGTCATCCCACTGTCCCACTTTGTAACCCTGTCCATATTAGAACTGCCCCAGCTCCACTTCCTATGCGCATATGGGCAATGCACCTGTGAGACTAATAGACAGGACATTCCTCCACCATCAGCCATCACCATTTTACCACCCCCTCCAATAATTAGCACTTCAATAAACACCCTTGAACCACAAAACAATCTGGAGTCAGTCTGTGATTTAGAAAATGTGTATTAGCTATGACAATGACAAAATCCGTTCTCAATAGTAATGTCAACATACCTATGTCATACATCACAAGTCCATGAAGGATGCAAGCAGATGACACATGTTGGTAACCACACCTGTGAAACCGTAATGGAAATGTACAACTCAGTTACCAAATACTGCTTGAAATTGACAGACAGGATAGAGGTAGAAGTGTAAAAGTAAATGTATTAGTAAATAAAGTGTTCTCACCTGTGTGCCACTGGAAATATTGCTGTATGACTGATTCCCTGTTGTCAATGTCTTCTTCCTCTGCTTCCTCCTCATCACTGTCCACAGGCTTCACAGCTGCCACAACACCGTCATCTGGACCATCCTCCTGCAGAAAAGGCACCTGGCGTCGCAAAGCAAGATTGTGAAGCATAGAGCAGGCGATGATGATCTGGCACACCTTCCTTGGTGAGTAGAATAGGGAACCACCTGTCATATGGAGGCACCTGAACCTGGCCTTCAGGAGGCCGAAGGTGCGTTCGATCACCCTCCTAGTCCGCCCATGGGCCTCATTGTAGCGTTCCTCTGCTCTGGGATTCCACACTAGGGTCAAGAGCCATGACAGGTTGGGGTAACCAGAGTCCCCTAATAGCCACACCCGGTGCCTCTGGAGTTAACCCATCACATAAGGGATGCTGCCATTCCGCAGGATGTAGGCGTCATGCACTGAGCCAGGGAACATAGCATTTACCTGCGAGATGTACTGGTCTGCCAAACATACCATCTGTACATTCATCGAATGATAACTCTTCCGGTTCCTGTACACCTGTTCACTCCTGTGGGGGGGGGGGCAGAGCTACATGGGTCCCATCAATGGCACCTATGATGTTAGGGATATGTCCCAGGGCATAGAAGTCAACTTTAACTGTAGCCAAATCCTCCACCTGAGGGAAAACGATGTAGCTCCTCATGTGTTTCAGCAGGGCAGACAACACTCTGGACAACATGTTGGAAAACATAGGCTGTGACATCCCTGATGCAATGGCCACTGTTGTTTGAAATGACCCACTTGCTAGGAAATGGAGCACTGATAGCACCTGCACTTGAGGGGGAATTCCTGTGGGATGGCGGATTGGTGACATCAGGTCTGGCTCCAACTGGGTACACAGTTCCTGGATTGTGGCATGGTCAAACCTGTAGGTGATGATTAAATGTCGCTCCTCCATTGTCAACAGGTCCACCAGCGGTTGGTACACCGGAGGATTCCGCCATCTCCTCACATGTCCCAGCTGACGGTGCCTAGGAACGACAACAGCGACCACAGAGTCAAGCAATTTAGAGGTATGTACCCACAGCTACACAGAACACGAAACAAAATCCTAAAAGTTGTCTGTATGTGTGTTGAGTCCAGGCCTAGGTTTGTGTGACACAGTTGAAAATGAAGCCATGTGGGCCCCTGAAATGGCGGATGCCTGACCTCTAAACTGGGACAATGGGATGTGAGGTAACTGCGCTGGTGTTGTACACCGTCGCGGTACGCGGTCGTAGACAGCGGCGCAATGCTGCATTGGTTAACATTGGACCCTATGGGTCCCAGGAGCCAATGACAAAGTGCGCCGGCGGTGATGATACGCATCGCCGCGGACGTGACTGCCATTTTCTATCTGTTCAATCACTCGATACCTGATCTTCGACAGGAGAGGACCTACATTGCAAGTGCTGCTGTGACCTCGGTCTGGAAGAGACAATGGCAAGTGTGTCTGGGGAAAGGGCCCCTGCCTTCACTGCACAGGAGTTGGAGAAGCTCGTGGACGGGGTCCTCCCCCAGTACACACTACTCAACGGTCCTCCAGACCAACAGGTGAGTACATAGGGTGCAAGTTGTATGGGCTATGCCTGGGTGGAGAGGGCTGGATGTAAGAAGGAAGGGGGCAGAGTTCTGCGAGCATGAAGGAGTGTGAATGCATGTGCCACATGGCAAGGGCAGGGATTTGGGTCACTCACTTCGACGGTGCAGTTTTTTAATGACTTCTCTTCTTCCCCTGTACATGTCATGTAGGTCAGCGCCCACCAGAAGAAGGACATTTGGCGTGCCATTGCCAAGGACGTCCGGACCCTGGGGGTCCACGAGAGACGGAGCACCCACTGCCGTAAAAGATGGGAGGACATTCGCCGCTGGAGCAAGAAGACGGCGGAGGCTCAGCTGGGGATGGCCTCCCAATGTGGGAGGGGTGCCCATCGCACCATGACCCCCCTGATGTTCCGGATCCTGGCGGTGGCCTACCCTGAGTTGGATGGGCGCATGAGGGCATCACAGCAGACACAAGGGGGTGAGTACACTCTCATTCTGCTGGCTTTGCGCGCAGTGGAGGGGTCTGGGTGGGGGAGGAGGGCTGTGGGTTTCCCTAGGCCAGGGCGAGTTCCGTAGGCTAGGCCCCTCCGTAATGCAGGCCATGTGCTACTCCACCCCACCTCTGTAGAGTGCCAAGTACAAGTATACACGCCCATGTGTCATCTATGTGTGCAGATGTCCACCATAGCCATGTCGGCCATATCCCAGGAACTGCATCTGTAGAGCCCAAGAACGTGGCGTAGTGCAGGGGGCTGCTGTGTCTGTATTGTCTGCCAACGGTAGCGGGAAGCCATGCACTCAACCTGTCTTTCTTCTGTTTCCCCACCCCTTTTTGTGTTCTCCCTGTTCTTTTCTGCATCAGCATCATAAGGCAGGGGTACAGTGGCACCGGAGCACGAGGGGGCTGCATCCCACATGGCCATGGAGGGCCACACCACTGACTCAGAATACACCAGTGGGACGGAGGGTGAGGGGAGCTTCACGGCGGTCACCGGATCAGCAACCAGCGACACAGACTCGTCCTCCGATGGGAGCTCCCTTGTGGTGGCGGCACCATCTGCGCCCCCCAGTTCTACAGGTACAGCCACCACCCCCCTACCAGCACCGCCCTCCCAGCAGTCCCTCAGCCTTCGCCCCGTGCCCGCTCACCCAGGAGGGTGGGCATCACCTTCTCCCCAGGCACCTCAGCCCCTGCCCCTGTCACCCCTGCTGCCCTCAGTGAGGAGGCCATTGACCTCCTCAGGTCACTCACTGTTGGGCAGTCTACCATTGTGAATGCCATCCAGGGTGTAGAAAGGGAGTTGCAACACACTAATGCATTCCTGGAGGGCATTCATTCTGGTCAGACTGCCCATCATCGAACCCTGCAATCTCTGGCCTCAGCACTGATGGCAGCCATTTCCCTGTGTCTAGCCTCCCCCCTCCAACTTCGTCCACCCAGACCCAATCCCCTGTACCTCAGCCTATCCCAAGCACACAATCAGACCAGCCTGCACACACCTCAACCCACAAGGGCAGCTTAGGCAAACACAGGCACCACACATCCCACAGGCACTCACACAAGGATCACCCACATACAGACACAGCAACATCCACTGCCTCCACTGTGTCCCCCTCCTCGTCGTCTCCCTCCTCCCTCCCAGTGTCGTCTACACTCTCACCTGCATGCACTACATCTACAGCCACTAGGACTCACACCAGAACACCCAGCACCACACCCGCTCACCTGCACTCACCACCCCCACTACCATTTACACGTCCCCTGTGTCCTCTCCCAGTGTGTCTGTGACGCCCCCTCCCAAAGTACACAAACGCGGGCACACACACACCCAACATCCATCCACCTCACGACAGCCTCCAGAACATGCACCTGCACCCAAATCATCCACAGTTACACCTCCTACAACCACCTCCTCTTCCTCCACTCCCAGACCCCCTCCCAGTGTTCGTCAGAAACTTTTCCTGGGCAACGTTGACCTCTTTCCCACCACCCCCCTCCAATTCATAGATCCCGTAGTAGCACCTCAGCCAAAACATATCCGGTACCAGTGGTGCCTGTTAGAGGTATGTGGAGTGCACCGGGCCCCAGGGCAGCCAGTGTGACACAGAGCCAAAGCACAGCCAGTCCCCCCCCTGTGAAGCACCAGAAGTTGGACAGTGCCCGATGGGAGAGAGTGAAGACTCCTGCCGGCAAAGCCTCTCACAAGGGTCCCGGTGGGAGTGGCGAGTCAGCTGTGACTCCTCCCAAGGTGGGGAAGGGGCAGAAGAAAGTGCCAAAGTCTGGGAAGAGCAGCACGGCGGAGAAGGCCGCCATCATCCCCGCTGCCCAGGACGCCACCGCCAGCCCCATCGTCACTGGTCAGGAGACCACCGCCAGAGTCAGTGCCCTGGAGGGCAGCCCAATCGTCACTGGTCAGGAGACCACCACCAGAGTCAGTGCCCAGGAGGGCAGCACAATCGTCACTGATCAGGAGACCACCGCCAGAGTCAGTGCCCAGGAGGGCCCCGGCGGCCACAGCCCCGCTGGGCAATGAGGGACCGCCATGGCACACACTGCTGCACAGGTCAGAGACAGCAAAGTCAAGCACCACTGAACAGGGCAAAGACCGCCATGGCAAGCACCGCTGAACAGGGAAAGCACCGCTGAACAGGGCAAGCACCACAGAACAGGTCAGAAACTGCAAAGTAAAGCACCGCTGAACAGGGCAAAGACCGCCATGGCAAGCACCGCTGAACAGGGCAAGCACCGCTGAACAGGTCAGAAACTACAAAGTCAAGCACCGCTGAACAGGGCAAAGACTGCCATGGCAAGCACCGCTGAACAGGGCAAAGACCGCCATGGCAAGCACCGCTGAACAGGTCAGAAACTGCAAAGTCAAGCACCGCTGAACAGGGCAAAGACCGTTATGGCAAGCACCGCTGAACAGGGCAAACACCGCTGAACAGGGCAAGCACCGCTGAACAGGTCAGAAACTGCAAAGTCAAGCACCGCTGAACAGGGCAAAGACCGCCATGGCAAGCACCGCTGAACAGGGCAAGCACCGCCAACTCAAGCACCGGTAGCCCATGTGCGGCAGGGGCAGTGACGGAACTGGGACCGTCACGGGGAGAGTGATGCACTCTGGGAATGAGTCCCCCTCCAGAACCAGTGGAGAACAGCATCCACTACCTCAGTCCTTAACAGGATGAAGCACTCTGGGCACCAGTCCCGCTCCAGGACCAGTGGAGAACAGCATCCACTACCTCAGTCCTTAACAGGATGAAGCACTCTGGGCACCAGTCCCCCTCCAGAACCAGTGGAGACTGTTATCCACATGAGAGTCTGTGGCTTTGCCCTCCCCAGGATGGTATAGTGGGCAAACCACCCACTGCAAAGACTTGTGAGACTGTGGCTTTGCACTCCCCAGGATGGTACAGTGGGCAAACCACCCACTGCAAAGACTTGTGAGACTGTGGCTTTGCACTCCCCAGGATGGTACAGTGGGCAAACCACCCACTGCAAAGACTTGTGAGACTGTGGCTTTGCACTCCCCAGGATAGTACAGTGGGCAACCCACCCACTGCAAAGACTTGTGTGGCTGTGGCTTTGCACTCCCCAGGATGGTACAGTGGGCAACCCACCCACTGCAAAGACTTTTGAGAGACTGTGGCTTTGCACTCCCCAGGATGGTACAGTGGGCAACCCACCCACTGCAAAGACTTGTGAGACTGTGGCTTTGCACTCCCCAGGATGGTACAGTGGGCAAACCACCCACTGCAAAGACTTGTGAGACTGTGGCTTTGCACTCCCCAGGATGGTACAGTGGGCAAACCACCCACTGCAAAGACTTGTGTGACTGTGGCTTTGCACTCCCCAGGATGGTACAGTGGGCAACCCACCCACTGCAAAGACTTGTGTGACTGTGGCTTTGCACTCCCCAGGATGGTACAGTGGGCAACCCACCCACTGCAAAGACTTGTGAGACTGTGGCTTTGCACTCCCAAGGATACATCAATGGGCATGGAGCCCTGTCGTGGATCTGGCGTGATGCTGTCATCCGGCTGAGGTGCCCCCCTTCCCTTCCCCCTGAGGTGCCTTTTGTATTTCTATCTGATGCCCCTGCAGTGTTCTCTCCGTTTCTGGACAGGTATCGTGTGTGGGCCTCGCCCATGGAGTTTGGGCCCAGTGGTCCACGGACATTGAATGGTGCATACGTGCACTACTAATCGTGATGTATATTTTTGGAATGTGTATATATTTCTGTATATATTAGCTTACTATATTTTGATACATTACAATGGTTGTACTCATTTCCTTTTGTCTTTGCATTCTTCCGGGGGGGGTTGGGGGTTGTTACTGTGATGTTTGGAAATGCATTGGTGTGTGTGTTGTAGTGTGCGAGGGTCAGGGTGGGGGTGGGGGTGTTGCGTGTGTGTGTCCCTGACTTTTGCCTCCCCTATGTCGTAGGTGCAGTACTCACCGTTGTCTTCGGCGCCGGCGTTGATGATGTTCGTCGAGGAGCAGGAAGACTATCGCAGGGAGTATTTGGAGTTCCGGCTCCATGGTGCCCTCCTTCCTCGTGGAGTGTGTTAAGGTAAGCGTTTTCCCATTGAAATGGCTGTTTCCGCCGTGTTTTTATCCACGGTGAATCCGCCCTGGAAAAGGTGGCGGATTTGCCTGTTGTAATACTGTGGGCGGTACTTTGTCTTCCGCCTGTCTGTTGGCGGTGACGCCGCGCTGCTTGTCTGTACCGCCGTGGCAGTCGGAGTGTTAAAGCGGCTGTCTATGTTGGCGGTTTCCGCCACGGTCATAATTCCCTTTTTTTTTCTGCCGGCCTGTTTGCGGTATTACTGCCGCTTTAACACCATCCGCCAGGGTTGTGATGACCCCCTATGTGTCTTCCAGGCCCTTCCCATTTTGGCCCAGAGAAACTAATTTACTGAAATCAAATGGTTGAACGTGGTATTTGTAGGGCAGGAGGGATGGCATAGATTATGTGCTATGCCAACCCAAACATAGGGATGAATTGGCTATCCAGGATTATATGCTCTCCCACACCACCCAATACCTCTCATAGTATCTACGAACACCATCTTGGTGGTCTAGCAGACACTAACAAAATACTTAGACCTGACCTCCTTCCCTTCACCATAACTCTTACACATTACAATCCTGCCTACACACGGGGCTGGCGCCTGTTACTTTTGTCAAACAGAATACCGTAGGCTGCCTCAGGATCTCTGACAGGTAACATGATGGTGAGACCCTTTTGTATGACGTGGGTAACCACGTCTTTCAGCTAAATGACAAAGCTAATTTGAGACTCCAGGTCATGAATCAGACCATCAGAGATGTGAATGACTCCTTTTGAGAAACTTGTGAAAATTATATGTGGCTGGAGGGCCCTTTATTATGGTGCTGCTCCCCCTTATGCCTGACTCCTACAAATGAAGGTTGAAAGATGGTCTGGGTAAAGAAGTAGCAGTGAGCCAATGGGCCCACCTTTGTTGTGATATTACACAGAATTCCAGTACCAAGTTGGGATGAGAAGGCCTCTACAGTGTGATGTCTAACTAATACCTGTGCCAAATTCTACCCTTCTATGAGTGATTTCTGCTGGTGGGATATTAGCTTTGTGGAAGATGCTAAACACATATGATGGGATATAACCCTTATATCAAACTCCACTCGTGGAATTCTTGGCATCATAAAGATAATTCAGAGGATACTCCACTCCTTTTGATGCTGCTTTAATTCTATTAGGCTTCTGATCCCCTCTCCTAAAACATCAATGTGAGGCAGACTGAATACTCGTGTGAAATTGTCTATGGACAACCAAGAAGGCTGTGTATTGGAAGGAGAAAAACCATCCACCTTTTTTACACTGGCATCAAAGAATATGGTGTATGAGGGCAATTGAAGGACTGTCAAATACCAACGTCTGACCAAGAAAAACAATCTTCTACATGGTATGGGATCCATTGTTGTTGTATTTATCCATGGGTACCCCAACCTTACATGCCTGCGCGCCCTGTTGTCTCTTAATCTGTTCATGTGTCAAGAACGTAGTAGTAAAATTAATAATGATATAGGCAAGCTGGCAAGCAAGACTAAACAGACGTTCTTGCCAACACTCAAATAGGGACATACTCATTTTTTCCCACTCTGATTGGCACAATTGTTGTTCTTTGGGTGGTGGAAGAGGAGGGACCACATGCTTTTTCCACCAATGTTGTAAATATTCCTCTTGGGCAAACTTACTGCAGTGTAATACTTGACACTTGCAATGATTGCTTGTGGCTGTGCATAGCTCGACACAATGTTAAAAACTCCAGAACATTGGCTTGTGTAAAAGAAAAGTTTAAAAAGTTTAAAATCAATGTAAAAAACAGAACCCGCCCATAACTTGTCACCAAGATTGAGACATCCAGGCGGCTTCTTTGGAAGATACACAGCAACTGAATTGCTAGACAGGTATTCGGGAAGGGTAATAGTAGGCACCAGATGCTCTGATTGTGAAGCCAACTGAAACCAGGAAGGTACCATCCGTTTTTCATTCAGAAAACAACATATAACCCTAGTTGTCAAGCAACACCATATTGTGTTGTAGCCCACTGTCCTCCAGGCTGCAATGTACTGTCTTTCCCATGGCATGGTCCTGCCCCCAACACACATATTTCAGACTCTCACAACCTGCTCCACCTGACCTGAAGCTCACTTACTCCTGTAACCCACTACCCATCATGGCTTCCTGCCTTCTGCGCAAACTACAGCATCCTAGCCCACATTACATGTATCTAATCATTTTGCATCATATTTTACACCATGCTGATAGCAAACTGAATCAGTAGATCTTCCCTCACTTATATCTCAAACTCGTGGAAGCTCAATGGTCATGCATGATCTGACACAGAATGCTAGTAAATTAGAGATAATGTTGGTGGAGGACCAGCCAGGCAGTTGGTCATCTGTTACTTGATTGCTAGCTCTGTGGTGTTCCCTATAACCAGCTGAACTGCTTAGAGACCTAGCACTCTGATAGATTCAGGCTGTAAAATAGAACGACAGCTTTTGGCCAACGTTTTGAAGCATGACGTCTATCTGAAACTTGTATGCAATATCTTAATTTTCCCGACTTTTATAAATAAGATATTTGTTGTTCTTGCAATTGTTATCTCCTGATTGGACAATGTAAGCATTGTCTGCTTTGGTCACCATCAATTTTTGATTCATTGCTGTCGGAGTAAATAGAGCACTATGCCTATGTAGGCTTGAAACTGACTCAATCAAAGACAGTGGCCTATCAAACAAGGGGTCACCGTTTTTCATGCATTGTTAGATTCCCTCCTATTTAAGGTGGTCATCCCAATACATCTTTTCCCTGCTATGGAAAAGCATGGTGCCTCCAGTAAGGGGAAACGAACAATAAAGAAGTCACCTACCGCACACCAGTTATTGTTGTTTTTTTTTCACCGATGCTTGAGAATCAGTGAATAAACCACTTCACTCCATTATAATTAGTAGCAAACATAGCGGCTATTTGAAAATATGATTTTCTTTTTTCTTTGATCATGTCTCACTTCTGTTGACGTCAGCATTGTTACCTACTTTCATACTTTGAAATTATAATTTTCTCAAAATTATTTCTTCTTGCCAGTTCTCTTCTCTGGAGACTTTTCACATTATTAAACCTCACATATCTGAGATGTCGTCCTTCATTTCTGCTTCTATATATTCAACTTCTTCTCCCTTTTCCATGTTTATGCTTTTTAACCTCAGTGACCCGAACTTGACCTATGCCGACCACACTACCGATCCCTCTGTTCCCCGTCCTGTATTCCTATTGCCTCATTTTACCATTTGTGTTTGTTTTCTAAGTCTTTTTGAAAATTTGAACCTTGTTTCCTTTAAAGTAGCTGAGTTTTCTTTGTTCTTAAAGCCTCCCTTTTTATTCTTTTTCTAGCTCGCTCTCCATTTTAATGTCAGTTTTTCTTGGACATATAAATAATGTCCATTCTATTCTTCCTTTGTTTTTGATTTGCTTCTTACATTAGTAAAATTAGATATGGTTTGCATAATTATATCTGTGCCTGTCATCGCCAATGATTTCTCACGTATCGCTTATAATGCTTATTATTCTCCATATTTTCTCCAGGCATGCTATAGACAATACTACCTTTTTATTTCAGGAATATAGTGAGAGACACTGTGTGTTTCAGGAGATTTAGATGCAATTGTCATCCTTGGTATGGACATTTGTTGTGAGGATTTTGATTAGTGGACTGTGGTGGGATAGTGGTACTGGCTATGAGCCAAGGGACCAGTGTGAGATTTAAGGAACACAGTTTTTCCAGGCTTGATTGAAGTTGAAGAATAGTTTCATCGTGTTCTGATACGTTTCTATGCCCGTTATGGTCAATGCACCTAAGAAGAAAAATGCAGTTCTTGGCAATTATTTCTCTGCTTTGATGTTTTTAGGGTCAAGCGTGCAAGAGCTGTAGACTTTTGTAGTCTCGCTGTGGGCTTTTAACCACACCCATTCTTGCTATTCATTCTTTGTGGTCCTTGTCTTAAATGCTTCATTTTTATTAGTTCATTTTGTGAAATGTCCCTCCTTTGTGTGCTGAGTTCCCTACTTTGTGTGCTGAGTTCCCTCCCCAGGCGATTTAACTAAGTGAACATTTCTGTTGGCCATCACAGTACCTCATGCTTCCTCCTGTTACAGGATGTGATGGTCCCTCTTCAAGTTTCGGTTTGCCTTTCATCCCAGCCGCCATCCTTTCAAGACATTCGTGCTGGGAGCCAATAACTCTCCCTCTGATGCTCATGGCGGCTGTGGCGCTTTGAATCGGCTTGCTTCTGTCAACTGTTTTACTTTTCATTTTCAATTTATGTGGCAAGAAAAGTCCAGTTAGGAATTTACAAAGCTAATAGCTCTAACTCGAGCAAACGCGAGACCAATTGTATTCCAAGTGCTGGTTTACTGTTGATGTTAACTCAGTGTTTTCCTCCTATCGTAATAGAGAGCTGTATTTTGTTGGCTCTTGTTTACAATGTTGAAAGAAGGAAGTATTTCTCTAAATCTTGTAGATTTTTAATTTTAATAAAAATTATATGAAAAAATAAATGCTCTTGTCCTGTTTAAAATATCCCTATAATGCCATCCTGTGCGAGCAATAGCTTTGGTTGCCCAGGATCAGCCTCCCAGTATGCATAGGAACATTTCTATGCTCATATTTTCCCATCGTACAGCAGGTATACTTCTTGCTGAGGCGTGCACCTATCAAAGACGCTAAATTAAAATAAATGTGTGCGGTTTTAAGCACCTATGTTATGCCTTCATGGACGAAGAGTAACTTCTTGTCCCTAGACTTTGCCCTAGAGTTCAATCCCTCCTCCCACAAACATGCAAGCACTTGCTCTCTCGCACAAGCAGAGACACACATCATGTATACACATGCGTACACAGTATTTCACAGACAACTCACTTGCATTACTTGCCAATTTGGCTGGTCATTTGTTTCCTTTGTGATGACCACCTCTCCTTACACCAACGGTCCTCTACCCTGTCCTCACCATCTGAGGTAGGCAAAGGGATTACCAGTCCAACCATAGAGTGGAGTCCCACAGTTTGCTGCTCGTATCCTGCAGAGGCAGGCAGGATTAGTGATGCCACCATGAAAGGAAGCAAATAAAATAGCATGAAGTTTATAGCTCAGATTGCATAGGTGGGCACGGGGAGAGACTATATGCCAGCAGTTAAAATATATATTGCCATCTTTTCGCTGTAGCTCTCTGCATTTGCCGAAATGTTTAAGTATGAGCAAATTTCATAAAAACTTAGTTGCTCCTCCCTGATGTCACTAAACTTTCTTGAAGGCCGATCAATAATGGTGTTTTTGAGCTATGGTTATTGTCTTTGTTAATTGGTGGGTAAATAGATCTGGCAAAATGTCCGTGTGTGTAGTTGTTGGTATTCCTGCAGCTTTGTTCGGGAAATCCCTTTATGTGACAAAAACGTCTAAAAGTAAAAGCAGTGTGAATAATGTTAACTTGAGGTTTACCAGCATTCACAAATAAATGTGTGTGGTAGAAGCCAAGTATTGCTTGCAATGTGTGTTCAACATGTGATCCAAGGTGATATGTCAAAACCATTTGCTACATTCATTCTAGCCCATCTGTGATCGGTTTGCGTTCACTAGAAGCCAGCAGACCCATTAGAGACCTCTTAATACATCACCCAATATGTTGCACTCTGAATTGGATATCAATCAATGGTTCGTGTAAGAAATATAATCAAGGTACTAGAACTCTGAAATTGTGTGATCGCTACGTTTTCTAAGATTATGGATTTGTTGCAGTTGCAAAATAATCCACCAAATACCGCATACAGGTTTTTATTAAAAAAAAAAAGTTGTTTCTAGCTCATACAAATCAAAGGTTACTAAAGACAAGGCACCAACATTTGACACGCAGTAGAAAACTATTTGTTAAGCCTGATTGGTCACCATTCAGTTGTTTTATTTACATGTTGAACTGATATCAATGACTTGAAACGTTTGCCCAGTCAGTTTTATCGTGTACAAATTAAAACAATAGTTTCACATAATTTGCCGCATTATGCCACATAATTTGCCTGTCTTGCATACTTTAATCAGTCAAACCGTAACCGTATTTTGATCGTCCCCATTTTTCCCGTGGCCGTGGTTATAGTACCATATGAGAAAGAACCAAAACATTTGTACTGGTGGCACATTCATAACTGAAATTGCAATGCTGTGCATCGTTTAGTTGCCATGCAACACCAGAATCTAAATTGGCACCCAATTAACTATTCGTACACTAGCAGCGATGAATATCTATTTTTTATACAACACCACTAAAATATCTGTATAAAAATTGAATCTAGATAAATGAAAAACACTGCAGAAATAGATTACACTCTGTCAATATAATTTGAGTGCAAGATGTAAAGTTCATTTAATTCATAAGGGCTATGCTTAACTAGACACAGATCTAGACGATGAGCCCCTTTCATTTCATTTGCATGTCTTCTGGTATGAGATATTGTTTTTCATTTCCCTAACTGCAATATAATTCTGTTAAGATTCAACAAAAATAGATATGTGCGCAATTGTTGCTGGCAAGACATAAAATATCCCCGTATGAAAACCTATAATATTCAGTAACACAAATGCATGCATATCCACATTTTTGCTTTATGAAATCTCTTCCAAAACACAACTAATGGAAACTGTTCGATATCTCTGCAAAAAAACTCATAAAAGCAAAGTAATATTTTTCTGTAGTTACTACATCCATTTTTGCAGCTAGAGTCCTGCAGCAATCAGTCTTAATTTAAAGTTCAAGACTTTGAAAAAATTGCAAGCTAGAGAATATTTAAATTGCAGAATATTAAGGTAAAGGTTGACTGTTAAGAGTCTTTATGTGGGAAGCGGTGAAGTCTTTGCGCACTGACTGCTACAGATCATTGACTTAATTGACCTATATTGGGAAAGTAAGACTTCTTGTAAAAACCTCAAGTGCTCAGATGTGCTTCAAGCAGTCTCTGTAAGGGCGACAGGGTCATTGAAATCAGTTACCAAGGCATTATTTCTTAGAAGTGTACATCGTTATTTCATGCATGGTATATAATATGAGCTCCGATTCTCAGCCTAGCATAACTTTACTTTTCAGAAAAACAATCATATTCGTTTGGAATAGTTGAGATTGGGATAGTTGGGAATGCTGTTGCTTGTGTTTTTTTAAAATTTTTTATAAGACACATCAAAGAGAAACATAGAAAAGATCGGATTTACAAATATTAGTATAGCTATAAATATTCGATCGCTTAGTTTGGTTTGGATCAAAGTGCATTAACAATGGTTTACAAAACTGAAGCAGTGCGTAGATAATAGAGCTGTTCAAGAATGTTTTTTTAACCTTACAGAGCAGATGTGACCCGTTGGAATTTGCGAACAAGATTCGAGTCCCTGCCTTTGCTTCACATTCTGATATTCTGGCCAAATAACTTTATCTGCCTAAATAAACTGTAATGCAATCTAGTGCTCATGTAAAGTGCTCTTGGGTAAAGATCACTACTGGACTTGGCCCCCTCTGCAGGGCCACCCCCACACTTTTGCCTTCACCCCTTCTATTTGCCGAACCAGGTTTTTTTGGCTTGTAGTTTTGTGCTCCCTCCCGAAAATATGGTAAAATTGGCTTACACACAATTGGCACATTTAATTTGTATGTCCCTAGTAAAGGGGTACTACTTGCACTCAGGTCCCGTAAATTAAATGATACTGGTGTGACTATAGCACTTATTGTGCCACCCAATTAAGTAGACCTTTAAAGCATGTCTCAGCCCTGTCATTGCAGCCTGGGTGTACAGCTTCAAACTGTAATTTCAACCTGGCAAACAAAACCTTTTGCTAGGCCTAAACCGTCCTTTTTAATACACCTAAGTCACTCCTATGGTAGCCCCCGAAAGAGCCCATCGGGTAGAATGTGTTGTATTTAAAATGCTGAACATGTACTTTTGGGTTTTACATGTACTGTTGGTTAAAAACTCTGAAACTCATTTTTCGCTATTGCAAGGCGTACCTCTCCTATAGGATAACATGGGGTTGCCTTATTACAATTATTTAGTGGTAACTTTTGTTTGGGAACAGGTAGGAATGTCATGTGTGGTGTCTGAGAAAATGAAATTCAAACCCCTTCAAATAGTAAAGTCACATTTCTGGAAATGTTACTTTTAGAAAGTTGGCATTTTCTTTTCATAACCATTTGGTGACTGAGCCTCTATCCTGGGTCACATGAACAGTTGTAGTTGGCAGTTGGCCTTTGTGTATTCCTCACAGACAGTATCACAATAGAGGGTCTGCGTATTGGCAGAATGAGCTTTCCTGGCTTGATTAGGAGGGGGAGCTGTCACCTACCTCAATTTCACTTCAAAGTCACTGACCCAGCTCACATACAAAGGCATTGACACTAGCCTATTGTGCCCCTAAACAGACTGGCACCAGGGCAGGGAGGCAGGACATTCCAGACATTTTTGTAGGGTGAAAACTCCAGAAGCTTCTTTCACTGCAAAGAGGGTACCAGGTATAAAAATTATTTATTTGTAACCCTTTAGGTACCCTTAATTGATCCCAGGGCCTGCACATATCTATATAAGTCTGGTCAACATTTCTACTGTATATTAGTCTACTGAAGATTTGTGTTTTGTGTATTCTCTATATAATCTTTGGATTTCATGTATATTGTAACCCAGAAGAAGTGTACAATATTATTACTTCAGTGTTGTAGCTGCTGCTTGAGTATGGGTTCCTCCCCTCAACCAATAAACCAATTGTTCCCATTCATTAAAGAAGAAACTGAGGGAAATAATTCCAATTCATGGTTAAATAAACTCTCCCCTTCTTTTTTGTACGCTGCAATAAAATCCTGCAAAAGGACTAACAATAATTACCCGCAGGTCTGGTTAGGCACTCACTCTGAATGCCATGGTAGGGCCAACATTGCCCTTTGCTACCTCTTCTAGATTATCCTCCCAAGTGTAGTCACAATATTACAGATGGCTTGTGCATTGCCAGAACCTGTTTTGAGTTGCCCATCCTAGAGTGATCTTGAACTTTGCTTCTCACTGTAACCTTAATTTTTTATTCCCTTGGTCTTGTAATACAGATTGGGTATACTGTGACTTCTCCCAAAACTGGTGAATTATCACATTCTATATATTTTTCACTTATAAACTTCCTTGCTGGAAATGTAAACAATTTGCCTTGCTAGGTCAGACATTTACTACCTACAGATTATCTTCTGTTCTCCAGAAGTCAAAGATACTTAAAAATTATGAATACTTTGAGGGGATATAATTTTCTTTTCACATCCTCCTGCATCCCACTGCTTACCCCTTATAAACGTCTAGGAGATTATACCAGAAGCTGTAAACTCATGTACAGCGAATAGTTTACATTATGTACATATTTATTTTCAAAGATAAAATGTGAAGAACATTTAGATTTTTAATTTGGGTTTTGAAATTTAAACAAAAATCTCACCATCAGTTGGGAACTTTGCATCAAGCAGACTGTCCTACTTTCTAACGCTGCTTGTGTAGAGATGGTAATTAAATTCTTTAAGTAGTAGGGAAACCATGTAACCATACACTGAGAAATCTAGAATACCACCCCTCTTGTTTTCTAGTACGCAACAACATTTATGATGATCTGTTCAAGTTTTTCATCCAGGTCCGGGTGAAGTTACCTAATAGAATCTTCTGGTTTTGAAAGAACTTTTGTGACAGTTAAGGTGTGATAAACACCCTAAGTAGTAGGTCTGGCCTACAGACAACATTAATTATTTCACCAGCCTCATGTTTCTAAGTAAATCATTTCATGTGAATGTTTCCCCAGGAAATGCATTTTGGTTTGCTTATATCTGTGACGTTATTTGACAAATCTTCAAATAACCTTCCAAATGTTTCTTTATCTCTGCTCCTAAATGGAATGTTTTTGGAAATCTGTCAAACACAGGCCAATAAAAAGGGATGGAGTTCCAACCTATGTTTTTCCCATTCATTTTTCCATAGGAATTTTAGCCACATTTACAGCTTAACCAGCTGAACTGATTTGCATAAAATTTGCCAGAAAGCTCGATCTTGGTCTACAAAGAGTACTTTTTGCAGAGTGGTGAGAAATTCAGTGCCAATGTAACATTTTAAACATCCAAAACCTCTGAAATTCACCAGTTACTTAGCTCTGGTAACAATAACTCATGCCCTGCAGTAAGCATGACTTGCGCCCTCACCATGCACTGCTAATTACCCCACATATTACATCACTCATGACATCTTCTACAATTTCATTTATAATATCATTGCAATATTTACAATTAAATTATCGATGAGAAAACTGTGCATAACTCTCTTGCATGTTATATTTTCCTTAGGACACGAGTTATAGTTAGCAGAGCTAACTATAACGGGTGAATTTCTATGGTTATGTACATATAAAATTTTAGGCTGCCACTGAAATTCTCACATAACTGTAACTCAACTTTTTTCAGTGAATATATATGTATATTTATATATATATATTTCTTTTTAAACAGTTGCATTCGCCAACTTTGTAGTTAGTTATGTCAGAATTTTCATAGGAAGAGCTTTTTCGTTTTGCTAATAACTTTGGTGTCAATTAATGTATCTGTATGAAACTTTACAAAAAACTTGTCCCCATCAGATCATTCCTAAAATGTTTTGTGCTAATCTGCAAATCGGGGCCAGTTAAAAGAGTGGGTTCAGAAACATTGATTTTCCATGTTAATTCCCATAGAAAGCATTTCATTGAGAAATAGAAAAAGTGATTGTACAGACGTATACCAAATGTGGAATGTCAGAACTTTATGAAGAAAGCTTGCTTTTTGATATTTGTTGTAAATGCATTTAGTCATTTGGAAGAAACTCACATGTAAAGAACTGCTTGGGTTGGGCTTGTATGGTTTTAAAGGTATGTATATCAAGATGATTGGTAGCACAGGAGCCTTGTGGTACGAAATAGGGCCCTCTGATTGGATGATGAATCTTTTTGTCTGCCCTTTTGGTTCTGCTACTGAGCAATCTGATTGGCATGCCACAACTCATAGGAAAATGTTGCAGCTGCCATTACAGAACTAGAGTGTCCTGAACATGTTTTGAAAGTAGAATATAACGGGGTGAGGTAGAGTAAGTACACTCACAACCCCTGGCCCTTGTGGCTGGGTGATCCGGAGGAAAGGGGCCAAAATGTAAGCCTGTTTGTGCTGCAGGTGTACCACAATACTTACACTGAATGAAGGTTAGCCCACCATCCTTCATGGATCCATGGGTAACTGCGGGGATCAGTGGGTACCTGTGTATCCAAACCCAAATGCAAGGCCTGGATTTGGCTGACCACAACCTGAAAAGAAAGTTTCAGCCTCCGTTTTGTTTCTCCGCTGAACCCTATAGAGAAATTACAAATAAAGAAAGATTATATTATGGGTCAGGATAGATGTATCCTGACCCCCATAGGAGACATAAGGGCATCTCTGAGGGACCCCTTATGGGCAAAAAATTGTCCAAATAATTTTTTGGGGGCCGATTTACAGATCAATAGGTCTACTGTGGTGCTCAGCCTGACCCCAGTGTAAAATTGCGAAGGATCCGCAGATCTGTATGTCAAAGAAAATTCACCCACTTACATAGCAAACCGTGCACATGTTATAGTTTCTTCATGTAAGCATAAGTATGACTGCTGAATTTCTATGGTTTTGTGTGGCTAAAATGTGAACTGCTAACTATGACATCCCTGTAATTATATATATATATATATATATATATATATATATATATATATATATATATATATACACACTCACATATATATATATATATATATATATATATATATGTTGATAATGCCCAGTTTTGATTTTTGCAGGGTTGTCCCTAAAGCTTTTGCCTTTCACTTCTTATTTTTAGGGCCCTCTTTTTGTTGGCTTTAGGGTATGACTTCGGGCACTTTACCACTGCTAATCAATGCTAAAGTGCATGTGCTGTCTCCTGCAAAACTTGCTATAATTGACTTACAGCTGTTTGGCATATTTAATGTACTTGTAAGTCCCTTTTAAAGTGGTGTATCATATACCCATGGCCTGTGAATTAAAAGCTACTTGTGGGCATGCAGCGCTGATTGCACCACCCACAGAAGTAGTCTTTCAATCTTGTCTCAGGCCTTCCACTGCAGTGCTTGAATGCACAGTTTACTGCCACTACTTTACAAGGCCTAATGTCCCTTTTTACTACACTTATATCACGTCTCAGTTTCTGCAAGTCATCAATGTCAGTGATTTAGCCAGAAGCAGTCTCTGTGAACACAGGAGCTGGTGCATTACTGGTGTGTGGATCCACTTCTTGTGGAGGTTCATAGTAGACAATGCCCTCAGTTTGTGTTGCATTGGAGTAAAAAACAGTCACATCTTGGACAGTTATTGTCAGCAAAGAGGTAACAGGAATCAGCAAAAGCTCATTCTCCGCCCTCCCTATGCTTGAGGAGGCATTTGTATCATTGTTGTACATGCTGATGTATTCACGCGTGTTGTTATTTCTTCTTTGAAGAGGTATGTCCTGTTGGGTAGTGAGAGGGGACCTGGGACTACCCAAGGGACCTCGTGGTCTACTGTGCAGGATGGGCCACATGGTACAACTTTACGTTGTCAATGGAGACAAATCTGTTCACTTTTAACCTGGCAGTGGTGGTAGAATTAAAGTTCTGGTGCCTTGGATCCCCAGGACTGAAACCTGTGCTCTGAAGATTTCTTCTTCACAGCAATCTTCCATAAACCAGATCCCCAACTTAAGGAATCCAGCCTGTAGAAGTTGTTGGCAAATCCCTTATTCATACGGTGGCAGCACTGCTAGATGAATTATCATCACAGAATTGTTGAAGGTCCTGTAGGACAGTGAGATGTTCATTTATATCAAAAGGTGTGTCTGCTGCCACCATAACATGGCCATCTAGATCCCGGGCATACATAGGTATCCCAAAGAAAACCTCATAAGGAGTGCGCCCTCCCATGGACCATCCTGGCAGGTTATTCAGTCCTCTCTGGACCCCATATAGGTGATGAAGCCAGCTGCAGCCTGAATCTAATACTCTAGCTGTTAAGGACTGCTTTAGGACACAATTCCACCTGTCCAGAACAGAATTACCGTCTGGATGATATGGAAAAGAGTAATGGCATTCAACATCCATGTCCCTGAATGCCCTAAAGGTCAAAGCATGGCGCTGGTCTGAGTGGAATGCTGCAACCACATATGTACTGATAAAGACCAGCAAGTCTTTTATAACAGTTCGAGTGTTAGCCAACCTCAGTGACCATGCCCATAGGAATCTTGAACAAGTATCAACATTCACTAAGATGTAATTTTATGCACCATCAGGTTGTAGGGGACCACAATTCTCCAGATACACACATTGTAGTTGCCTATTGGACATTAAGAGGGATGTCTGGGGTAAGCATTTGATGTTGGATTCCTTTATTTGCTGGCAAAAGTGACAGCAAAGAACATATTGTTTGGTCTGTTTGTATAGACCCGGCCACCAGAAGCATTTTTGTAAGAGTGATATTGTTGCCGCAACACCAGCATGAGCAGATGCAACACCCTCATGCGCTTCTTTGATGAGATCTAATTTCTGGTCTTGGTGGGGAATCACTCGATCTCCCACCCCAGAAATTGTAACAAAGGCAACATTCTGTGAACTGATATGTTAGGAATATTTTGTATGGTATGCTTTAGGAAGAGGCTTGCCCTCAACCAAAGCTTTCACGGCAGCCTGAATCTCATTATCAAATCTCGTGTAAGAATGAGTCACTGCAGCAACACAAGCTGTAGCTACTGCTGATTTGGCCACTTCAATAACCAAAGTGTTTCCAATAACATGTACTCCTACACGTTGGTGGCCCAATATATGTACTACATGAGTATCTGGTGGCTTATCCTTTAGATCAGCCACCCTCCCCCACAGAGTTCTGTGTCATATGTTTTCCCCTTTGAGTCTCTGAACCCGTTCATCTGCCAGTGACTGAGGTAACCACTGTAGGACAAGACACAGTAGTAAGAATCATGCACAATAGGTGTGAGCTGTTCTGGATCTGTATTTTCCAATGCCCAGATAAGAGCTTTTAAGTTCAGCCAACTGAGCTGTGCAATCCCTGAGGATCTGCGTATAGGTATGCTGAGGTTGGAATACACCATCCTTCATCACTCCGCTCACAGCTGCACAAGCAGCTGAATATTGATGTTTTGTACCTACAACCTGTTGTGCTGAATCATCATACAGATAACAGTTTGGTGTCTGTCAAGTGGCAAGATGTTAGCAGGTGTGAGGTACTTCTGTTCGTACTGGAGAAATTCTTGTGTTTAAAGTTTTGGTAAAAAATGTAGTCAACATCAGTGGCAGTCAGGGAGGTTTAGGAACACTTGCTTTGGTGACAGCCTTTAAGGCTCGCACCGGGGTAACGACAATAATGTGTTTCCCTTGGGCAAGTGGCCTCTCCTTAACGAAAGCCATGTGTACAGCAGTCAGAATCTTTTCTGTGGGTCCAAAGCGTTGTTCTGGGTTTGAGTACAAGTGTAATGAGTATGCTATGGACACCGTGTCACCCTCATTGAAGGTGACATAGGTGAACCCAATGCACCAGCAATTATTCTGATGACCACATTTGTTTTGTTGTCACGAGTGTGTAAATGTTTTGCTTCTAGCATGTCTTGCTGCAAACCTCTGTCCAGTGTCTGCTTGAAATATCTGGGTGAATAAAATGGTTTGATACATTGTGCATAATCTGGAATGTAAGTTTTGCCAAGGTTAAAGAAACCAAGTAATGGCTGCAATTCCTTTATCATGTTTGATGGTTGAAGCTGAGCACATTTTTGCGGACCAGGCTCTAGCCCTCATCTGATAGTTTGTATCCCAGGAACAATACACTGGTAAAGGCGATTTTAGTTTTCTTGAAATTGAATTTGTAGCCAAGGGCTGCGAATCCTAAAACGATCCAATCGACCCTGGGAAGATGAATATTGAGGTCGTCATCTGTGAGATAGATGTCATCCACATAGTACAATGCCTCAGGATCAATATCATGCAATATTTATGTTACACAGGCTGAGAACAACCATGGGCTGTTCTTTTAGCCCTGTGACAAATGTCAGAAACGCTTTTGTGAGCCAAATGAGAGTGCACTCAGGTCCCGACTTTTATGCGCTACGTTTTGGCTGAAAAAAGTGTTGGAAATATCCAAGGTTGTTCTGTATTGTTTACACACTATGTTGTTAATTAGTGCGGTGCAATGTGCGTTTTGTATTTAGTATGTGCAGGTTTAGTTGCTTAACTGTCTGTAATCTAAGACTATTCTATAAGAATGGTCTGATTTTGCAACAGGGAATAACGGGTTATTCATTGCAGAAACACAGGGCTCTGTTATTCCCTGGTACTCAAGCTGAGTGAGGATTTTATGGTAAACTGAAGAAATAATCCCAGCACACATAATCCTTCAAAATAATGTTTATTCCTTTACAAGAAATGAAGCAGGTCAAATGTTTCCCAAGTTTATCACCCCAGCGCAACGCCGGCCCAGCACAACTCTGGCCCAGCGCAACGCCAATAATGCTGTCACTCTTCAGCGCTCCCAACTGCTATTCCTCGACGTTCAGGATTCCTCACGCACACCGTAAGTGTAAGGAATACCGAACACCGCAGAAAAGGCTCGTGCGAGCGGCTCCGCTCTGCGTGCAAGCAAATAGTAAGATTCTAGATGCACGCACAGCGGAAGATACTACAATTTCCTCTCACTGGAGCTTTAGTCTGGTGTTTAACGGGCTATTGGGTTGAGGTGAAAACCTAATCAGTATTATATGGTAGGGGGAATCCTTATCCCACCCTACGTGGTTGCACTATAGCGCGGGTGTCTTCACCAAAGTCCAGTCAACAGCATAGGCTTCTCTCACCGATCTAGAACAATATCTGAGAAGGAAGGCAAAATGACATATTCCCCATGTGGGATTTTGTGGACGTGTTTGGGTGCCAGTCTCTTTTTGCCAAAAGATATCATAATTAAGTTCTTCCCAAAACATTACACTAAGGGTGCGCTCTACGTCTTCCTCAATTTGGAAACATAAATCATAAACCCGGTCAGATGGGAGAACGCGCCCATCCATTGTCTCGACTGCAAGAAAGTCGTTAGTTGCTGTCGCATCCAGATGATCATTCAGACTCTGGCGACATATCACTGTCCAGCAGGGTCACTGCCCACATCTTGTTCATCAGCAATGTTTTCAGGTTTGCTGGCATGTGTAATTGAAATTGTTGCCACCTTTTTTCTTTTTAAATTGTGACTTTTGTTGTGGGGGTTTGTCTTCTTTCTTGTCTGAAGACCGCTGTACGTCTTTCTTCTGTTTCAGGTAGTCAGTGCGTTCCTCGGACCGGCCCACTCTCTCACTCCATCCATCCGGTGTGCCCTGAAAGGAACAAGAGAGAAGTGAATCCGTATATCTGTCAGGAGCCTTTAAAGTTTCTCTATTTCTGAGATTATAACTCCTTTCCAAGCTCTCCTGATGCAGAGAGTCTGCTCTCTGAGTTCTGTCTTTATTTTGTTTTTGTTTATCCCAGCGTCTTTTAGAACCCTCTTGTGCTCGTTTAGTACTGTCCTTAAGGGTGGTACTCTGAATTTCAGGCTTCTTCGGCTTGACACCCAATCTATCCCAACCTATCTTAGTATAGATTTCAGAAATAATTTTCAGTAGTTGACACTTGTTTTCCAACTGTGCAACCTCCCGGAGCCACTGGCATGTAGCCAACGCTACCACTTCCCCTTTAATGTTACTTAGTATTATTGAGGAGACTGTGTCGAGGTTACACTTCAGTTTCGTCACTAAATCTAGGGCTCGAGCAGCTCTGTGCTTATATTGAATTTGTTTTCCCACTCATCTATAAAGTTGTACTAGCTCATTACAAAGTGCTCGCACTTCAGCTAGTTGCATTGCCTGGATGTCAGGATATGGTGTGTATTTGGCAAACATAGGCCACGTCAGTCCGTTATTATTTAAGGAACCTAATCTCACGGGTTGGATTACATGTGGCAGGGTGCCATTGAACCAATTTTGATGTTTTTGATAGGAAAGTGATATCTCTAAATACCTATAAGCTTGGTACCGCTGTGGTATGTTCACTACTTTATATGTGTGAAATGTATGTGTTCTGTCATCTTCCTCTGGAAAGGTGACCCAGGACTATAATGTTTCTGTTTGGTCAGCATCATGAGCTTCCCTGATAAATGTGACTTCCCCACCCTCATCTGTTAAGCCATGGGCTACTAAGTGTTGTTTTAATGCATGTCTGGCATTTTCTGAAATGTCTATGGAGTTAGCCATGTTGAATAATGGATGCAGAGAAGGAACACCAGATGGGGAAAGATCCTTTTAAAGAGTTCAAGCTTGAACAATCTACAGCCTAGTTAGGTATTCTCTAATCAGTTGAGGCGGATTATCCCTAAAACCACGGATGCCTCTGTATGATAGTAGTTAGAGGAAGTGCTGTGTGTGAGACAGAGATACTCAGGATATCCGTAAATTAGTGCCAAAAAACCATCATTGGTGGCCCCATGTCATAGTTGGAATCTCACTCCTAAGCAAGATGTCTGGTTTCAGGATGACAGCACTTTTCCTTGTAGGCGACTGAGCCACTTCTACAGCAAGTCGCAACTCTCGGCCCAACCCTCCTAGCTCACTAGCAATACCTCACTAAAACTGGGAAAGCAAAGGTGATTTCTGGCAGCCTTATGCATGAACTCTAGATAAGACCTCTCAGGGAAGTTGTGGTGGTACGGAAGTTACCCTTTTCTCACGTTAGCAACAAATCACAGTCATACACAGGCAATTGAGGCGATGCAGGAGGGTTTTCATTGTGTTTATTGAAAAGACTGCAATCTAGGATAAAATGTGTGAGCTGCAATGATTAAGATAATAAACAGCAAAAGAAGCAGAATTGTGAAGATGAGAGTTGAGAATATAAAACCCCCCACCAAATGTATGATGGAACAACGCATGCGTCAACCATGCATGCCTAAACAACGCGGTCGGAACAACAACTGCGTTGTTTCCACGAATGCCTTTACCATGCATGCCTTTACAATGATTTTTCGTTGTAAAGGCATGCCTAGTAAAGGCATGTGTGACACGGTAAGCATGGTTTTCACATGCCACCTCCCCAACCGCCCTATAAACAGAACTACCCCTACCCCTCCAGCTGCCATAAAAATACAACTACCTTGACCCCCTACTCGCCCTAAAGATACAACTACCCCAACCCCCCACCCACCCTTAAAAACTACCCTGATAGCCCCACCCACCCTGAGCCTTAAAGCCTATGCCGACCACATCACCCATCCTAAAAATAACGAGCCCTCACTACAAAAATAAAACTACCCTGCTCCCTAAAAAAAATTACCCCGATCCCCCCACCGACCTAAAAACACAACTTCCCGACCCCTCACCTGCCCTAAAAATAAAACTACCCTGACCCCCACCCGCCACTAAAACTACCCCTATAACTCCCACATACCCTGAGCCCTAAAACCTACCCCAATCGCCCCACATGCCCAAAAAAATACTGACCCCACCCCAAAAATAAAACTTCCCCGCCCATAAAAACAAAATTACTCGACTCCCCACCCCACCCTAAAAACCAAACTAAAACTACCCCGACCCCCCTAAACACCGTATAAATAAAACTACCCCTTATACCCCTCATCCATCCTGAGCACTAAACACTACCCCAACCTCCCCACCCGCCCTAAAAACATCCGATCCTACCCCCTAAAAACAAAATTACCCCAGCCCCTACCCTAAAAATAAAACTACTCCTACCGCCACCCGCCCCAAAAACAAAATTACCCTGACCCCACCCCTAAAAACAAAATTACCCAACCACCCCACCTCTAAAAACTACCCGCCGCTGCTAATACCCGATCCCCACCCTAAACACAAAATTAGCCCAACACCCCCGCCCCTTAGAAAAAAAAATAACCCAATTATCCCCACCACTAAAAACTACCCCCACTGCTAAATATTACCCTCAACCTTCCCCCTGTCCCCACTTACCTGACTGCATCCTACCCTGATCCCCCACCCCGCTCCTAAAAACAAAATTACCCCTTCTGTCCCAGCCCTAAAAACCATAGTACCCCGACCTCCCACCTTGCCTAAAAACAAAATTCTCCATCCCCGCCCCTTAAAAAAAATAACCCAACCACCTCCACTCCTGAAAACTACCACAAATCTTCACCCAGCCCCACTTACCTAACCACGTCCTCTCCTGATGCTCTCTCCGTTTTTCTCTGCCTTAATCACGCATGTGCATTGTTCAGCACATGCGTGGTTAAGGCAGAGAAAAAGGGAATCATTGTTAACTCAAGCATGTTTCTGCTTGCGTTAACAATGTTATCATTGTTCTGGAGTTGTGGTTCTGGACATTCCCCCCACCATCTTACAATAAACATGAAATGTAAAATTCCTAGCAAAAGAACCTAACCTCTCACCTAATGAGAGCTAGGTATGATAAACCTAATCTGCCAGTACAATGTCCATTCCCGACCCTCGTTACATTTGAATGACACAAAGGCTGAGTTCTTCAACAAGGTGACATGCAGCATAGATGGGACCTGAAAGAAATCCCTCTAATGACCTTGTGAGATGTATTTATACAGATCATGTAGGATCCCTGAAGCCAGTATTTTCCTACACAACTGATAAGGAGGCAGACTTGTGGCAGCAATTATATAAACAATCCCTAACTAGTGTACATATGTTCCTATCACATGTAAGTGAGAAAGGGACATGTTAATAATACCTACATACATCATTGATCATGACGCTGATAGTGATGCATGCTCAGAGTGGCACTGTTAAAGTAAATCAAAACATCTTTATAAACTATAAACAATGGCAGCCATCTTAGAAGAAATAAAATAATAAATGAAATAAAACAGAGCAAGCTAAGTAGGTTTAAACTCACCTAGTGGCGGGGACACAGGCCTGCAAGCCAAAGGCTAAGTTAAACTCCTGAGTCCCAATAAGAACTAAAATGGATTGACCACATTATAGTTAGGACCATATTTCCATAGAAAAAGTTTTTTTTGACTTGCCTATATCTTTGGCACCGTTGGTCACAACATTTTCCCAAAAAAGGTTTGACGGTGATTTTTGTTGCACAAGTTTTGGGGTGATCCATCAAGTGGGGGCTGAGTAAAAGAGTAGGGCAAATAAGTTGTGCCTCCAATGTTAATTTCCATAGGACCAATAGACATGACTACAGCTTGAACCGCTGGGTAGAATGACATGAAATTTGACAGAAAGGTGGTTTCGGTACACAGATTACACTTTTGCATATTTGGTGTAAATCCATTCAGTAGTTTTCGAAAATCCAAATTTATACATCTTGGGTCACAAATAATTTGGGAATATTCGCGCATTTTTGCAAATGCACGCACTAATAGAAATGCTGTGATTGGCTCACCAGAACCTGAACAGAAAGTGACAGCTGAACACAGACACGGTCCCTAGGGCTGAAAAACAAAACGAAAAGTAGCATAGGGGGTCAGGGTGGAGGTACCCTGACACTCAGAGTGTGATATAGGGGTGTTTGAGGGTCAAATGATGGGTTTGAAATGATTTTTCTGAACCACGCACAACATTTGGGAATAATCAACATTAATCAAGATTAATGGCAAATATTTATTTGTTTTTATTCAGACTCGTTACTACACTAATTCATTCACTCATACATGCAGAGACTCATGCCCACTCACGCACCCACTCAGACACTCATGCATCCACTCAGACCCACTCATAGACTCCCACACTCACTTTCAGACCCACTCAGACACTCATGCACCCACTTACAAACCCACTCAGACCCTACGCATCCACTTACAGACCCACTCAGACTCTCATGCCCCCTCTCACAGAGCCACTCAGAGCCTCACACACTCACTTTCACACACAGAAAGACACTCTCACACCAAGAAACTCCCTCTCGCACCTATTCTCACATGAAGAGAGACAGACTGTTTGGCTGTACATGGTGCAGGGTTGGGTGATTATGGAGGCTGTCTGAAAGGCCTGGTCATAGGCCAGGCCATGCGCTCAACACCGCCATGTGCGGCCTTCAGCCATGAGCGGCGTGGGTTTGGGTGGTTATCAGGGGTTGGCCGATGGCCAGGCCCTGCGATCAACCCCAGATGCAGGCCAGGCCCTGTGACTAAATCCTGCTGCACATGGCTGAAGGCCGTTCACAGCACAGGTTTGAGTGGTTATAGGGGTTGGCCACTGCCGTGCATGGGCGACGGCCATGCAGTGGTTGGATTAACATATAGGTCCTCATGACATCTTTGATAACATCATTGATAATATGAATGTAGTATTTGCAGTAAAATTTTAGACAAAAAAACTGAGCATGTTGGGGCGCGAGTTGTAGTTTTTTAGGGCATGAGTTATAGTAATTTGAAATAACTGTAAATATAACAGGTGAATTTCTACGGTTTTGTAGGTTTGAAATGCAAGACTAACTATAACGTCCCTGTAACCTTTGGTTTGGAAATAGTTAGGCTCAAAATTTACTTGCACAAAACCATAGAAATTCAGCAATTACAGTTATAGTTAGCTGAAGTAACTATAACTCGGTGCCCTAAGGAAACTATAACTGCGTCTCTGCCATTCACAGTTATCTCATCAATAATTGTATTGCAAATGTTACATTGATATTTTCAATGATGTTATAAAAGATGTCCCAAATGATGTAATATCTGGGGTAATGAGCTGTGAATGGCGAGGGCATGAGTTATAGTTACCTTAGGACTTGTTTGGTCCCAGGGACCCCATCTCCCAAGGCCCAGACATGATCTCCCTGGGCCAATTTTGACCTGGTGTCCCCATCCTGAGGGTCAAGTACATTTGCCTGGGTGCTGTGGGCCCACTCAGACCAGCCAGGGTGCAATAATTGGGACCCCGGGGGAGAGCATCAAGGCACCCATTTTCCTAGCCATTCTCCCGCCCACTTTCCTAGATCCCTAAGTGTGAGAGTAATCTTTGTTTCCCTGCTGGCATCACAGCTGGCAGGGAAACAGGTGAAAATTCTGCTTCCAGCAAGCAGGAACAGTTTTACATCTCCTGCTTGCTGGGAGCAGAGTTAGTGTTTGATCGCCCTTGGCCGGAACTGTCACACCTCCTGCCATGTGAAAGCATATTGCTATCTTCCATGGGTGGGCAGCTCAGGAGATAGCAGGAGCCAGCCCTGGGGGTGGCGGTCCAAAAGGGCCATTAATGCTCCCCAGGGCCTTTAATTTGCATGGGCCAGCCCCAGGGTGGTTGTGGTCTCCAGGGCCTTATATGGCTCAGGAAGGGGGCTGCAGGGTTCCCCATCCCAGTTTTAAATAGGTTACTGTCCCCGGGAAGGTGGAGGCCCCTGGTGGGGTCTCCAGGCCCCCCCCCCAATGGATGTAAGTTTAGCCAGAGGAGGTGGTGGTCTCCAGGGCATTTCAAAGCCCCAGGATGGGGTCCACATGCCCCCTCCATTTTTTAATTAGTAAAGTACCTGGGGTGGTGTGACCAGGGGCTCATAAGAACCAAATGGAGTGGGGCCACGCACCCCCCCCCCCCCAAGATGTAAAAAAAAAAGGCCCTGGGAGGATATGGTCCCCGGGTGTCAAAAAAGGGAGGGGAGACCCCCATGCGCCCCCATCCTTTTAAAAAATATATATTTTCACATGCCTCCGGGACCTGGCCACCTGGGGCCTATATTAGAAACAAGCACCGGAGATTTTTTTTTTTTTTTTTTTTTTTGCCCTGGTGGGGCATCCCAGCCCCATGGAAAGGGTGTCAGGGTATTCCTTCTCTATCTCCTTTTTGTTTCTATAATTTTTTTGTTTGGGGCTCAGCTGAGTCTGATATTTGTGGTAAAGGATGCATGGTAAAGGCATTATTACATCATTTATGAAATGTTAAATGGACTAATTTATGGCATTAATTCCCATTTGGGAAGGCCTGGACCACTGCTACTCCCACTAAGGTCACCTGACAAAATTCTCAAAGTGGTAACTGTTCAATAGGGACATCCTCCCTATTGAAAATGGATTAGCACCTCTTTTGAGGAGTTAAAAAAATATCTGTGGTTTGCGGTCCTTGATGCATATGATTGCAAATAGGAAGAATGTCCCTTTCATGCCACATCCTATTTGTAATACAGAATGAGGCAGTAAACCTAATTTGCAATCCGAAACGGCCTTATAAAATTGCAGAAAAGGTACATGTTAAAAAGTAATTTTGCAATCAAAAACTCTGACTTTGTGAATCATTGTATTTGTGAGTGCAAAAGTCTTTAGTACTTTAGCGCATATATCTTGAAAACAGTTTGGGAATGCCCCCTGCAACAGCTGTCGTCTGCAGCTTCGACATTTACACACCATTCTTTACTGTACACCATTATTGCCCACTGTAAAAAATTGGGTTACTGGTTGAGGGGAGTAAAACCCTACTTAAGCAGCAACCACAATCCTTGCCAGGGTGAAGTCACAAGCAAGCCCCAGATTAACCTGTGCTTTGGTATATTGGCAGTAAGGCTTAACTTAGTGGCACTGTATAAAGTATTTGTGCAACACTTCAAACAGTAATAAAATGAACAACAAACACAAAAGGATCCCATACCACTTTCATTAAAGAGAGTACATTTTAATAAATAAAGCAAGACCAAGATAACAAAAATCCAGTCCGCAGAACTGGAGATATACAGGTTTAAAGGTTTCAGTGAAAATAGAACTAAAAAGCACAAAGCACCCACTGTGGATATCTGGTTGCACCAGACTGGGAGAAAATGACAAGTTCAGGCTGACTGACATTGAGAGTGGGCTGGGTACAGGCAACCAGTTAGGCCTGGTAAACAAGAATACCTTATATCCTTCAGGCATAGCATTGTGAAGTCCTGCATTGAGAAAGCGTCACACAGCTGTTGAGATGCTTGAGTTCCGAGGAGCTGCTAAACTGTGATGTGAGGTCCTGCCTCATCTTTGAGGATCCGGTTGATTAGGGCTTATGACCCGAAGCGCAGTGTCAAGGATGTGTTGCACAGCTAAGACGATGTGTCTGGGCCGCACAGCTGCAGTGTGAGAATTTGCATTGTCATTGAGTATGCGTCAGTGAGAGTTTTGCAGTGTTGAGGGCCTGTGTCAGGGATGTGTTGCATTTCAGCAGTTCTGATATGGGCTGTGAGGTTGATAAGGAGTCCTTGTTATGGGAGATTCCTTGCAATAGCAATAGCAATAGTTGATGCATTAGTTCTCCTCCTGGGTGCACTGCACAGCAGAGGAGATGCACCATTTATGCTGGATAAACATATGAGAGGGTAGAGCACCTGCAGGCCAACTTTCAAGGGTCCAGGCCTGGGGTGGGACCACTTGGTAGGGCAGAACTCACAGTTGCAGATTCCCTGTGCTGGTTCAAGAGACTAGCCCTTGGAGTAACTCTGGGGGTCCTGGGTTCAGGTTGCAGTCCCAGTCCTTCTCACCAAGGCAAGAGGGCAGCAGGTCAGTGCAGCAGACAGATGTATTTCAAGGCATCAGTCCACAGTTTTTTCAGCACTGCAGTCTTCCTTCGTGGCAGGGTCTTCCTTGGGTCTAGAAGTGCACTGAAGAGTTAGGGCCTGAGGTCCAACATTTATACCTGGTGCGCACTTTGAAGTGGAGGAAGCTTCCAGGGGTTTCCACTCCCCTGAGGTGTCAGGCATATCCTTCCTCCCTACCCTTGCACCAGCTTGTCTTGGGTCACAATACAGCAATGTTGAGCCCTTTGTGAGAGTGTTCAGGCATAGCCTTTGTGATGTGCAAGTGTGGTAGATGACAGCTCCTCCCCCTCATTAACTCTGAGTGGCTCATCCTTCCAACACCTATCTCTCATTTTTCTCACTGTCTGGGAGCAATACACAAAGACCAACTGCCAGCTATAGCTAGTCATTAGACTCAGGTGCCAAATGGTTAGAGCAAGAAAATGCCAACTTTACAAAAATTACTTTTTCCGAATTGTAATTAAAAATTTTACTATGCCATTAAACAGGGATTTTAATTACGATCCATTAGACACCAAACTCCATGTGTCCACCTGCACCCAATTGGAAGTTAGAGCTTATTAAAGGTAACATTGTAAGTCAAATGTATAACCTCCTCTATCGGCTATGCCCTATACAGGCAATACAGCATCCTGAATGCATTCTTTGGCTATTATTCGCCATCTATGAGGTGTCACCCCTCCTCTTCAAGGACCCAGTGGGCAATTTCTTGCCTGGACTTCCCGTGCATCTCTGTAGCAACCCATCGGGACTAGACACCCCAATCTCAGCAGCAGATGTGAAACAGGCCTTTCAGGCCTTGGTCACAAACAAAACTCCAATTCTAGATAGCTAAATGATTGAGTGTTACAGTTTCTTCATTATGGGCTTTGCTCCTCGCTTAATGGAACTGTTCTAGCAGGCCCTGAAACTCGGGAAGCTTCCCCCATCTCTCTGTGAATTCCTCCTAGAATCCCTCCTGAAACCCAACAGAGGCCTCCCAATATTTCTTTCTATTGGCCTGTTGCAATCTTAGCCTCCTCACAATATCCCCATGCTGCCTGCCTTGTCCTGGATCTTGAGAAAGTGTTTGGCATACTCTAGTGGGACTACCTTTTCCAGGTGTTGACCCGCATCGGGGTAGGCGATCGCATCCTCAGGTATACGAAACTGCTCTGCATGAAACCTTCCTGCCAGGTGCGACTAGGGTGACTCATTTCACCGTCCTTCTCGGTGGGAAGAAGAACTAGACAGGGATGCCCCTTGTCCCAATGCACTTGCCACTCACCTTCACAGAGAGGGACAAACTGGGGAATTCCTCTGGATGATGGGGTACATGATGTATCCCTAATGCTGATGGCTTACACATCTACCTTTATAATGTTCGCTCCAATCTAACACCCCTTGCCTTCACACTCGATGCATTTGCACTAGCAGCAGGCCTCTGTGTTAACTGGGCCCAGTTGAGTATATACCCACTGCGACCGAATGTTCCCCCACAAACAGTACAGCTGATGGGGGGTTTCTTGCTCAATTGGTGCAGCACTACAGTGTGGTACATGGGGGGGGGGGGGGTTACACCTCTACCACTCCCTATCTGACATATTCAACAGCAACTTGAGCTAAGCCCAGTCCTCACTGAGACCAAGAATTTGTTTTTGGAAGCATCTTCAATTGTCCATACTGAGGAGGATAGCTCTGTCAAAGATGATCATCCCACCCAGCTCCTGTACTACTTCACCCACTTACCTGTCATCCTTCCTTGTTCATTATTTCAGGAACTCAACTCTCTTCTCTGAGAACTTGTTTGGGGTGGAAAATTCCCCCAGATCACCATGAAAAAGCTGCAGCTGCCAGTTGGCAAAAGTGGACTGAGCACCCCTTAATTTGAGACATATTGTGTGGTGGCTCAGCTCTAGTAGCTATCACTGTGATTGGCAGGGCCTAAACCTAGGAGAGGAAGGTCACGGGGAAGGCCCCCGCTCATTGACCTTGATTAGGATCTTCCTGCTCCCCTGGAGAACGCCCTCGCCTCCATGGTCCCTCCAAACACAGGTGGCCCATAAATGGATGGCTAGAGTCCATTTTCTCACTCGCCATGTCCCCCCTTCACCCTGCTGCTTCCACTGCAGTGCCTCCCTCACAGCTCTGACTCCTACTCCTTGGCAGCTCTGAAATGCTGGCACGAGCGCTCCCTGTACAAAGCGGGTGAGCTCTTTGACAAAAGACACTTGCTCACCTTTGACCAACTCCTCACAGAGTACGACATGCCACCTGGCCAGTTCCTTAGTTTTCAACACCTTCTCCACACCAATCCGACTTACAATCATTGCTCCTCATGAGGAAGGGATGACACCTGATTACTTGGATCTGTAGAGCCCACCACATCAGGCTTACACTGACATTGCGAGGCAAGTGGGAGGATGATATCAGGAGGGTACTACACAATAAGGATTCAGAACAAACCTTTAAATTCCCACAGAAGGTATCTTGGAATGCATGTTTCAAAAATATGCAATTCTCCATCCTTCACAGGGCCTACTTAACCCCTGAGCAACTCAGTTGTTTCTTCCCAGACCCGCACCTGCGATGCCCCCACTGCCGATCTATATCACATGCTCAGGTCATGCCCAGCCCTCTCTACGTACTGGCCTCTGCTATACGAGACTCTGTGAGAATGAATGGAACGGCACAACATCTATACATGGGGGACCTGTGCCTGCGGCGTTTTTAAGTGCAGTATGTGCCACAAAGCACGGACATGCTTCACCAGCTTGGGTATTTTCCTGGTGAAAAGAGCCTTGATTATGTACTGGAGGGGGTTGGCAGTGCCACCAATGGTGTCATGGCAAGGGGCAATGAATACATGGAGAGGACCAAGGCTTATGTCCTCCGTTATGAGGAAGTCCGCCACCTCTGAAATCTCCCCTTGTTTGCAGCCTGGGATACCCTCCTAGAGTAGTTCAGGCAACTAACCCAGGCTGCTACCTCGACCCCATGACCACAAAGGGGTCCTGCACACTTACCCTTTGCACCACTGCGCACCACACAACAACTATGATCCCTGGCTCTTTCCCCTGCAGCGTACCCTCTGCTATTTTCCCTTGACCCATCTCTTACTCCACCCTACATTTTCTTCCAGTTTAAGAGAAGGTACCACTCACAGAAGCGCATCTCTAGCTATACATGATTAATGTGAGTGAGCAACCCACTGGTCCCCATACGTAGGTCCACCTACATGACACAACAACACAGCTGTGACTATTCACCAATGGTAATGTTCTTCATATGCACTACATGGTGATTCATTACCTTGTTGATACCCGGCATGGGGGCCTGTGATGCTGTAATCTCATGTTTAATTGTAAAACTCAATAAAAATAATTCTGAAAAAATAAAGTAACTCCAATGTTACCTTATGGGAGAGGCAGGCCTTGCAGAAGTGAATGTAAGAGCCTTTCACTACCAGGACATGAAAAACTTAAATGTACATGTCCTACTTTTTAAATATACTGCACTCTGCCCTCTGAGCTATTTAGGAGCTACTCTTAGGGTTACATATGTATTAAAAAGGAAGGTTTGGGCCTGGCAAAAGGTTTATTTTGCCAGGTCGAAATGGCACACACAAGCTGCAATGACAGGCCTGAGACAACTTTAAAGGACTACTTAAGTGGGTGGCACAATGAGTGCTGAAGGCTCACTAATAGCATTTAATTTACAGGCCCTGGACATGTGTAGTACCTCTGTACTACAGAGTTAAAAGTAAAATAAAAGGCCAGTTGGGTATATGCCAATTTTACCATGTTTTACGGAGAAAGCACAAGCACTTTAGCCCCTGGTTAGCAGTGGTAAGGTGTGCAGAGTCCTAAAAGCCAACAAAAGTGGGTGCAGAAAACAAGAGGGTGAAGGCATAAGGTCTGAAGATGACCCTGCAGAATGGGCTAATATCATGCACTTATGTTTTGTTATTGGTATTAGTGTTTAGAGTGTTGATTTTTTATTCTACCACCCAATTCCTTTGCTTAAAAAGAAGCATCAATCTTACATTTTGTCTCTGTTTGTTTGCCTAGAAGTATTTGATTTTTCCTTACCATTCAAAGTGTTCACTTCAGCCATCCTTCAAACTTAAGGTGTGTCAACTCGCTAACTAGGGTTGTCACTAAACTCCTCCAGTTTCCCAAAGAAAGCAATTGAAACCTTTGCTTGTAAGCCCTCTCCCGTGCAGATGATTTCCTTAGAGACCACACCACCACAGTGTGCTTACCTTTGCCCAGAGCTAAAGCAACATGTGCACAGCCTCTTTGAATGTTAATCTTACAATGTCTTCTCTCCTTATTATGTTATCATCGGACCCACAATTTGCTTTCTATGAACATTTTAACCTGTGAATATTCTTACTAAATGATGGACACCTTTATTTTGAAAAGTTGCTCCATCTCTCAGTGATTATGTCCCACACCTGCAGTTGCCTTTGTGAGGAAGTGTAAATACGACCAGGAAAGACATGGTGTTTAGCGTGAGTAGTTTGTACCCTTCAAAAGAGCAGTCGGTGCCCTGTAAAGAAACTTTTGCATTAATTATTTAATTTTACCACAATTATTAAGAAGTAACATATTTACCTGTGAGGTTTTATCTTCCTGCATTTCATGTTCGCTCAGATAAGAGTGCTGTCGGTGATTCTCTAAATCCTCTGTCTTTAGCTTGTTCTGCTTCACCATACTCTCTTCTAATTTTCAAATGCTGTCTTCTACCCCCTGTACATTTTGAGCATGTGCACTTAACCTACCATCCATGTTCTACTCTATCTGATAGAGACATCTAGTTGCAGAATCCTTACCTTAGAATTTTCCCCCAGGCGTCAGACGGGATCCGGAGATTTTTTCTTCGAGTAATACTCTTGCACGTGAGTAGGTGGCGTCGGCCGACTCCGTGGGCATTGTTGCCATCGTAGTCGCCGTGATTACATCGGAAATAGTACTTAGACGCAGCCTCTGTGCTGTGACGTCAGTTCTTTTCTTTCTGCGCCACGTGCTGATCCAGAGAGAGCTGCCCTGGTCTCTTTTTGGTCAACTTTGACCGTTTTGTCGAGTTTTTGGGTGAGTTTTTGGTGCCTCGAGATGTCCCCGAAGACAGGTTTCAAGCCATGCGAGGACTGTCACCGCACAATGTCAGTGATGAATCCGCATCGGGTCTGTTTGTGGTGCTTGGACGCGACCACGACCCGAAGTGCTCTGACTCCGCGTAGGTACCGGTCTCGCTCGAGAGGAAGGTCTTGAGGCCATTCACAAAGCCACCACCATTCTTCTTCCTCCAAGTCTTTGGGCATAGGTAAGAAGAAGTCATCATCGAATCAGTCTGTCGCCCTTCAACTTCACCCCATCGCTCAGCTGATGTGACACAGGAGGGGCATCGACACTCAAGACCTCCGTCTTTGGAGCCTGATTCTGGGTCCGCTCTATGCTTCCCTGAATTTCCAGGATCCGGAGCGACCCCTGCCCAAGTAAAGGAGTTTTATGAGGACATGCAGCTCATTTTTAGGTGGACCGACACCGACACGGCACCTTCGGGCCCAAGGGGTTCAGACGTGGGGTTCCGCACCAGTGGCTGTGGCTCCACCCACCGAGGTCCCCTCCGGATCCGCTCATGGATCCGCTTTGCCGACACTTGTACCACTGAAACATTCCCAGGCGCGATTGCCGACTCTATCGACATCGGGGGTGCCCACCATCGATGCCGACCTGCTCCTTATCCCCGATGAGTCACTCTGTCTTCGATGGGGCCTACTCACCCCAGGTCAGAATTTGACCCTTTTCCTTATGGGTATGAATTAGGGGAAGGATTGGAGGGGTCCCTGGACCCTTATGAATACCAGGATGACCCATCCTTGGCCTGGGCACAAGAATTAGGTGAGGCCAGTGGACTGTACACTGCTCCTGACGCTAGTATGTTGTCTCCTCCTGCCATGGCTACGGTGGAGGGAGCGACTTATGCTACGGTAGTCCGTAGGGCAGCTGAGGTTCTTGGCCTTGAGCTACCTATTGTACAGGTCAGGTCCAATCTCCTGATGGAGGTGCTTCAGCCAGGGGCTTCCAGATCTCAGCCCCTTTTGCCATTCAATGAAGCCATCGCCCATGTCCTTTTAGGTACTTGGTCCAAACCTAACACAGGGGCTCCTGTGAACAGGACTATTGCATGCCGCCATCGGTCCACCCCAAACTACCCTAAATTCCTGTCCCAACACTCCACGCCTGAGAGTCTTGTCATCCAGGCTTCCCAATCCTCAGGCACATTCCCTTCCGCACCACCAGGTAGGGAATCAAAAAGGCTGGAACAATTTGGGAAGATGTTTTCTTCCTCCAGTCTTGCGTTGTGGTCCGTAAACACCACATGCCTTTTGGGCTGCTATACCCACTCTCTGTGGGATATGGTCACACAAGTTCTGCTGCAGATATAGGAGGGAAGCCCGTGTTATCGTCTCCCAAGCTGTCATCGATGGGAGAGATTCGGTGAAGTTCACGATCTGATGTGGCCTGGACACGACCGACTATCTGGGCAGATCGGTTGCTACGACAGTGGCCTTGAGACGCCACACCTAGTTGTATACTTCTGGTTTTTCGGGGGATGTCCAACAGTCTCTTTTGGACTTGCCCTTTGATGGCTCCTGTCTCTTTAAAGACAAGGCGGACTCGGCCTTGAAGAAATTCAAGGACTCCTGGGCTACGGCTCGGCCCCTTGGCCTTTCCGCTGCTCCTCGCCCACAACAGTCTGCCTTTCGCGCCCATGAAAGGATCTCCCTGTCGTGTTCCCCACCCAGCCACTTTGCCACCCATGCTATTCGGCCACTACGTGGCCGGGACATGGAATCCCACGTGGGACAGGGAACCAGAGGTCTGGTCTGCCCAGTCCACCCCTGCCCCCACTGCGGCCTCCAAACCCTCCTAGTCCGTCCCCTCACTCCGATCGAGTTGGTGGCAGGATTCACCATCACCTGACCCACTGGGAATCCATCACTATGAACAGGTGGGTTTTGCAGATAGTTCGAAAGGGCTATTCCCTCCCCTTCAAATCTGCCCCACCAGCCATGCCTCCATCAGTCAGTCAACTTTCGGAGGATCATTTGGCAGTTCTCTGCCAGGAAGTCACGGCTCTCTTGGCCAAGGGAGCCATAGAGAAGGTCCCTGTGCCAGAAATAGGTCATGGTTGTTATTCCCGCTAGTTTCTGGTGCTGAAAAAGGACAAGGGCTCACGTCCTACCTTAGACCTTCGGGACCTAAACTACTTACTTAGGAAGGGGAAATTCAAAATGCTCACCCTGGCTCAGGTCCTTTCTGCCTTGGACCCAGAAGACTGGATGGTAGAGTTGGACTTGCAGGACGCTTATTTCCACATTCCCATCCTGCCTGCCCACAGATGTTACCTGTGATTCGTGGTAGGTCGTGAGCACTATCAGTTTACCGTGCTCCCCTTCAGCCTTACCAGCACCCCTCGGGTGTTCACAAAAGTGATGGCAGTGGTTGCAGCTCATCTGCGCAGCTTAGGGGTCTCAGTCTTCCCCCACCTCGACGACTGGCTCTTGAAGGCAGACTCACACCAGAAAGTCGTTTTCCACCTTCAGACTATGGCGAGCCTCCTGCAAACGCTAGGGTTCACGATCAATGTGCCAAAGTCACACCTGAGTCCCTCTCAGATGCTCTTTTTCATCGGAGCTGTTCTGGACACAGTGCAATTTTGGGCTTATCCTCTTGAAAAGTGAGTCCAAGATATTCAGGATATGATTCCAAACTTTCAGCCTCTTTCTCAGGTTTCAGTGAGACTGACTTTGAGGCTGCTGGGCCTCATGGCCTCCTGCATCCTGCTAGTGACACATGCCAGATGGCATACTCAGGCTCTGCATTGGGACTTGAAGTTCCAGATCTCGGAGGGGACTGCGAAAGACCTGCAGTGGTGACTTGCGAATCTGCATTGGGTCCACTGCAGATCCCTCTCCCTACCCCAGCCAGATCTATCCATAGAGACAGATGTGTCACTTCTGGGTTGGGGCGGCCACATGGGAGAGGCAGAGATCAGAGTCCTATGGTCTCTGGTGGAGTCTGGGCTCCATATCAACCTTCTGGAGCTCTGGGCGTTCAGGCTTGCGTTGAAAGCATTTCTTCCCCCCTCTCAAAGGGAAAGTAGTGCAGGTGTTCATGGACAATACTACCGCCATGTGGTACTGCAACCAACAGGGCAGGGTAGGGTCCTGGACTCTTTGTCAGGAGGCACTGCTCCTCTGGACATGGCTGGAACATCAGGGCATTACCCTGGTGGTTCAACATTTGGCGGGCTCTCTCAAAGCCAGAGCAGACTAACTCAACTGTCAAAGCACAGCCGATCACGAGTGGCGTCTCCATCCGGAGGTGGCACAAGGTCTCTTTCAACAGTGGGGAGAGCCTTGGTTAGATCTGTTCGCCTCTGCAGAGAACGCGCAATGTCAGCTGTTCTGCACGTTGGAGTTTCTAATGCTCACTTGCTGGGAGTAGCTTTTCATCTCGAGTGGAACTCCGGCCTCCTTTACGCCTTTCTACCTATACCACTTCTGCCCAGAGTTCTCAAGAAGATCAGGAACGACCATGCCCAAGTCATCTTGGTGGCTCCGGACTAGGCACGGAGAATATGGTATGCAGAGCTATTGAGCATGGCCACTGATGCTCCACTTGGACTGCCTCTTTGGGTGGATATTCTGCTGCAGCAACAGGGGACGGTTCTCCACCCATACCTGTCTTATCACCGTCTTCATGTGTGGAGATTGAGCGGTGGCAGTTGACGACTTTTGATCTTCCACCCAAAGTCTGCAATGTTATCTTGGCAGTCAGGCGTCCCTCCACCAAAACTCTATATGCCTGTCGTTGGCATAAATTTGTGGCATGGTGTACCAAGAATCTGTTGATCCTCTCTCTGCTCTGCTATCTGAGGTTCTTTTGTTAATTCTTTCTTTGGCCCAGCAGGGCTCTTCTTTGGCACCCTTAAAGGGTATTTATCTGCCATTTTGGCCTTTCTTAAGCTACCTGATCAGCCCTCAATCCTATTGTGAATAGATTCCTTAAGGGTCTCACCAATTTACTTCCTCCCACTCCATTTATCATGCCTCAGTGGGACCTCAATCTTGTCCTTACTTACTTAATGTGTACTCCCTTTGAGCCGATGCAAAATTGCCCTCACTTTCAAGACTGTCTTTCTTGTTGCCATCACTTCTGCTCACAGATCGCAGAGTGAGTAAGCATAAAGCATAAAGCTCTTTCTTCCAAGCCTCCATTCTTGTCTGCACCCTGACAAAATGGTGTTGTGCACTAAGGCTTCCTTCCTTCCCAAGGATGTTACAACTTTTAATGTAGGCCAGGCCATCACCTTGCCTACATTTTACGCACCACCACATCCTTCCCATGAGGAGGAGAGACTCCACCATCTGGACCTAAAAAGAGCATTGGTGTTCTATCTTAATCGTTTCAAAGATTTCCGAGTGGATGATCAACTCTTTGTATGTGGGTGTGAAGAAAGGGAAGGCTGTGCAAAAATGTACCATTTCTCGATGGTACTTCTTTGCATCAAGATGTGCTACGCTTTGGCCAAGAAGCAACCCCCTGAGGGCTTGTGCACTCATTCCACCAGAGAAACTGCTGCTTCCACTGCGTTAGCACACGGAGTTCCTGTCCTGGATATCTGACAGGCAGTTACAATGGCATCCTTGCACACATTTACTAAACATTACTGCCTGGAGAGTCAGGTCCGTCGGGAAGGCTACTTTGGTCATTCGGTTCTGCAGGACTTTCTAGTATGATCTTGGTTCGCAGCCCACCTCCGAGGATGGCTTTGCTTGGGTATCTATTTTAAGGCAAGGAATCTGCAACTAGAAGTTTCTATCAGATGTACAAGTTACTTACCTTCAATAACAAAATATCTTATAGAGACATATTCTAGTTGCAGATTCCATACCGACCCACCATCCTCTCCGCCTGCGAACTGATTTCTAGGGTCAGGGAGTCCCCCTTCAGGTCCTTTGCTCTGGTACACCAATCTCAGTGTTCTTAGCGGCTAAGCGATTTGGCGTGAAAAGTCGTTAAAAGCAACTGACATCAATGCGCTGAGACAGCATCTATGTACTACTCCCAACGTCATCACGGTGACTATGATGCCAACGACGCCCGCAGAGTCGACCGACACCACCTACCAACACACAAGGGTATTGAGTAAAGAAAAAATCTCCAGATCCAGTCTGACCCCTGGAGGAAAATTCTAAGGTAAGGAGTCTGGAACTACAATATATCTCTACCAGATATTTTCTTACAGAAGGTAAGTAACTTGTACGTTTAGTGTAAACAAAATGGATTTGCATGTTGGATGTCAGTTTAACAGAGGACATATGCTTGACAGAGAAATGTTTCTCTTGATCTCAACTTCTTTACACGTGTAGGTGGGCTAAAACCATTTGCACCCTTAAATTCCTCGTACTGTTGTCCCCCTGCCTTGATACCTGTGCACGTGGTCTCAAACAGCATTTTGCTGTAATCAAGTACACATGCTCAATGACATTGCGAGTACAATGTGTTGACAATGGCATTTGTTTGTTACACCTGATTTAGCCAGTGATTTTGGATTAAAAGGCTACAGACCTGGTTCATTTTTCTTTTGTTGACCAAAAGTAACTAAATCAGTATTTATAGGTTAAAGTGATTACGTGTGATAAATTATTTTAAAATGTATTTAATTCCACATAGATTGGATATTCTTTTTTGTGAGACTTATTGTTGATCAAAATAGTGAAAATATCCCTTCCCTTAATTATATCATATCCGGTCTATAGTTATGCCAAGAGGAAAGAGTTGGGTTTTCCCACAGATAATTTTAGGGTTGTGCGCAGTTTACACATATCTGTTGGTTGGCAGATGAATTGAGAACTATGTGTCATTTCCCCTGCCGAGGGTGTGTGTAAAAGTGAAAAGTGTAAAGCTTGAGTTTAAAATCCAAGCGTACAGACATCCGTTTTCATATAGAATACACTTGATTTATTTGGTGAAGGAAGCTATGGAGATTGGTAGGCTTGACATACATAAATGCATGACAAACGCTGAATAATCAATTTAGAGTACCCCTGCATTAGATATCAAGAAATACATATGCAACTATATAATGTAGCCTGTCAAATGTAAAACAGGCATAATAAATGAGGCCGAGGAAGGTTACAATCGACACATCAGAATGCATGAATGAAGTATAGTTTCTTTTTTTCAAATTGGTAATGCATAAATTGTAAAATGTAGTTTGGGATTTGTAGTTCTCTGGCAAAATGATTATCTTTCTAATAGTTACGCAGTCAAATGATGACATAAATAATGTGCAATCTATAAAATCCTGCACTATATGCTTGAAATAATATGTTAGAGCAATTGGGATCTGTTGGACATCATTGAGGGTTAGCTAGGACTGAGTCAAAGGGAGGTGATCGATTTATTTTATGCATCATGGAATGGACCTAAATTATTATGTTCAGGAGGTTTACATTTCTACTGAATGAGCTATTTAGAAATCAGACAAAGTGGAAGAAAGGTAGATTTGGTAACCTTTAAGGTAATGTTCCTATATTTTACCTTTTCACAGAGCAATAAAAATGTGGCCAATTTATTTAAAGCTTGAAAGTGAATGCTACGGCAAGGGTACTTTTCTGGTCGGCGATGTACGCTCAACAGCTGAGATTCCTTGGTGTTACTTCAGAGAAAACATTTTGTGGGCCTTCGGAGCAAAATGGGGGTGGGGGGGTTTCTACGGAGTAGTAGGGGCTTGTTACATTTGAAGCACTCATTTGTGTTGTTAAGCAGCCTTTCCTGCACCATCGGATTATAGAAGGCACGATACTGTCTTGTGTCTTTTAAACACATATTAACCTCTCCATAAGAATAAACAAGAACGTTGTTGTGGAACATAGTTTGTCAGAGGCTTGTATTAGAGGGATTCAAATATTATTGCCAGTCAACATAATTTCTGAGTCAAAATATGCGGTTATTGTGTATGTGCAAAATTAAAAAGCAAAATATTCATAATTATTGCCCAGAATATCATGTGTGTGTGCCTTGGTAGTGCAGCTCTTCCAAAAATCACAACTTCTCATTTTACTTGTCATTGGTGGGTGTAAAGCTTATTGGGAATTGTTGTTAAAATAGACAAGTTAATTCACATGCAAATTCCTTTTCTGCGATACTCCTTTTTAGGTTGAGAGTGTAAGCGGTCTGACCTGTTGAAATATATCTGTGGGCTTTTAACCACGCCCACTGCACACCCATCACTATCACTCGTTCATGGGCTTGCCTTTCAAAAATCCTTTTTCGTCATTGGTATAATTGCATGATTGCCGATATGTTTGACTGCAAGCAAATATCTTTTTCCTTTTGTGTCTCTCCTTCGCACTAGCAGAAGGACTACTGATAATCATCAGCTACATGTTAGAAGAATGAGTTGGACCCTGCCTAGCTGCCATTGTGGTGAAAGGGTTGCTTGTTTAAAAGTTGTATTTTTCTGTGTCATTTTACCTGGCTTTGTTATTGGAGGAAGTCAATTTTACTAACAAGGCTTACATGGTGTTAATTTTTAAAACAACTTCTCAGTAGTATAGTGTCCCAGGATGGATTTCTGCCATTTGCCACACATATGTGTTATTTATCTTTATCTCGTAAAGGTATGTACGGTGTAATATCTCACTGTGCAGACTCATTGTGTCACAACACAAAGCTGTGAGTTGATGTGAAGCTCAGCATCTTCATTCCCGCCCCTGGACGCACCGCCATCGCAGGCATAACGGCCCATTCCAAATTAGCCCTGAATTTCTAAATTAATTCCACGTTTTGTACAAATATTTTCTGCATTTAGGAGGCGAAATGTCTGCTGGTGAAAAGCGACAGTTGCAAATTTCCCACAAACCTTTTTGTTCAGTATTTGGCATGCAGTTCCCTGCAACCAGGTCCTTAGTGGGATATATTCATTAAACGTAATGTACAGTTGGTGTTACATCTTTGTAGTACAAAGGAAATTGTAATATCCTTGTCAAAGGCTTACACTAATATTCTGCTCACTATAACACATTGGTAATAAAAACGACGTCACAAGTCACCTATACGTACAGAGTCGACTGGGACACCGTTTCTCTCATAGAGAGAGCGTCTCCTTCCTACACTTACTAACTGCAGTGAGAGTGGTAGAAGACATTGGGCTTCATTTCGTCGAACGCAGCCCTTAAAATAAGTGCTCATAGAAAAGAGAAGATGTTGTCAAGACTGAGCAGAGGGTGACATAGAGATGGCTATGTTGCTTTTCCATATCTGCCGCTGCAGGGGCTGTCAGCAAACCTTCCATTATATGTAAACTGCAACACGTTCGTATTCTTTTTATGAAAAAGGCACCACGAAAGTTTAAATTTTGTAATTGTAAATTGTATTTCTATAGCTCCTACTAACACTGAGGAGGTGTTGAAGTGCTTTTCGGCGAGTAGCACACTACTCCATAACCCTAGATTAGAGTTTTATAGTTAGCTTATTAGTAAAAAGCGCATTTTCCCACATGCTTTAGATATGTTGTTTGTTCTCTTGATTTCCTGTGTGTTTAGAGCTCTTTTTCAGGCCACAGCACTATAAATGGTGTGACACCAACGAAAGAACTGACGTCTGCAACGCAGTTTTCAAGGAAGAACTTCCATTACCTTCCGTGCTCCAGAAAAAATGCCCTGGAGCCCCCAACCCAGGTAGTACAAACCCTAAACCCCCTCTCCCTTCCACAAGCCCGCAGCAGTGTTTATGCTCCGCAAAGAAAGACCACCTCCTTACGGCTGTTGCTGCCGTGGACCCGACCCCTCCTCATCCACTCGTAATGGTTTCGCCTCTGAATGTTCGGCGATGGGGTGGGAGGGGGGAGCTGGGGTTCGGCATTGCCCAGGGCCAGCAGCAACACCCCCTGGCCATGGGCTGTGCAGGGTTGAAGTCCCTGGGGCTGAAACCCATCTGTGCCGGGTTTGCAGGTTCCGGGGGTCCGTAGTTTGGATTTTTGAAAATTCTCAATAACCTATATGTATTCAAGTAGTTTAGGAATTTAATTTATAAGGGGCATAATGGCCCCAAAAGTATGTAATGGGGACATTGAAAATGGCGTTCGACGTACACCACCATATGAAACCGCTCGTTTTCCGGTCTTCTGTCTCTCGATTGTGATTTAATTACTTGGCAGGCTGCCACACCCTAATTGCTCACAGCAGAAGGTGTTTTATCCTACCTAGAATTAATGAATGTAATGCTTTAACACTGAAGAAAGTATCCTTCTTATTATGTGTTCACAGTTCCACAAGAAAAAGAGTGAAAACGTTTTGCTTTGCTCTATAGTGTGTATGGCACACAATAGAAGCTGTTCAAATTTGTACATGAGTAATGCTCCATTAATCGTGAAGTATAAAGTTAAAACTATAATAGTTGAAACGCGTACTTTTCCTTTAAATTCCGTATGATAAAGCCACTAGGTCTTTTTCAAAGGGTGCCACACATTAAGAGAGAGTGAAACAGTGTATTTACCACAAATCTAAATAATTACTAAGTCCACGTTCATAAAAGTTTATTTCTAAACTCTTGAATTGAATATATATGGTTTCTGGTGTGGACTAAACTGTGCTTGCTCATATAAAAAATGAAAATTTGGTACCTCTAATATACTTTGCTGGTTGAAAAAGCCTGCATTAAAAATATTGCATTGCTATAATCTGCTAAACCAAGAGAGCTCATCCATCTGAGTAGTGGAGCAATGTTCTATTACCCACTAGACTTTCCAATGGTTGCCTTTAGGCAAAAGACACTTCTTGAAATATCTGAAACACATTTTCGTCAAGCCCTCCATCGACATCGATTTGATGTGAAGGGTTCGGATAATCAGTATGTGTCGCAGTGTGATTGCTCCCAGTGCATAGGCACAGAAGCAATAACAAGAAAGCAGGCTAGTTCCAAAAATTTACCGCAGTACAGTCCCCCCAGGATAGGTTTCATTTTTGAAGGATGAAACATTTTAAAAAGAGAGACAGTCAGTGGCCCTATTTTTAGTACTGTACTGCAACTAAATAATTTCATGAGGTGGCATTTCTACAGCCCCAACCCTGGACCCCTGCGTGTTCCATCCTTGGTAAAGCAGACGACCCGCACAGGGTTCATAGCTCAATCCATTAGTCACTAGTTAATGTTTTCTTCACTGACATTCATAATTCATGTCTTTCTATCATCAGTATTGTATTTCCTATTATGTTTACATTTTAAAATTAAAACGCTACATGCAACCAAAAACGAATTTAGACACTAAATACACACAAATAAAACCACACTTTCATATAACAACATTTATTTCAGGGAAAATATATATTTATTACTGACTAGAACTCTCAAAGTGAAATATGGGATTTCTTTAAGACAAATACACAGAAATTCCCCAAAAAACGTTCAGTTCAAGGTAAGTTATCTTCAGTGCAAAAGCTAAACCGTGTTATTCTCCAGTAAAACCTATACTTCAAATGACTGTGAACAAACTTCTTGACACATATGCGGAATAGAACTAAAGCTGGCGTTGCAGTGACAGCCAACATTTGTCCTCATATGTAGTAAGTAGAATCAAGATGTTGGTATTTAAGTGACACTTAACAAATGTCCACACTGAGTTGACAGAAGACAACGGGGCAGTTCCCAATAGAACTCCCACTCTAGATTATTGAAAAGAAGGCTCTAGTTTCACTGTCAGCAGTTGCACAAAGAATGAAGCTGCGGTTCCACTGATAAACACTACAGGTCCTCGCAAAAAATGTATGGTGACAAAAAGGCAGCCTTCAAAGCAGTCGCAGACCAGTGGTCTGACTGAGACTACATTGACATAAAAAGGCACTTCCATTCCAGAGAATGTTGGAGCCTCCTCACAAAGTGGTGGCATTTTAATCATAAGCGCAGTCATTCACCACCAAAGAGCAATTGTAATACAGCAGACATATGGTATTCCAAGCAATTGGTACCACATCCAAAGACTCTCTTGCCATCCTATGTGCAAAATGCAGCCATGTGTTTTATCAATGTCTTTGGAAGATTTCATTTGTGCGGGTCATTGCTGATGTTATTGAGATTAACTGTTTGAAGCGAATGTGAGGACAGCTTTGCAAGTTAACCAGTGTGGAGGAAGGTGTGTGTTGGCTGACAGCAGTGCAACTTAAATTGTAAGAACATTAGTTATATTCCATCAGGTGTTCATTGCAAAATGCAGTGGAAAGGAAAACATATTTACTAGACAACTGGCAATCAGTGGAGGGCTTGAAAAACAGGTGATATGTAATCTAATGGATTCTTGAGTCAAGTTCCGAACCATCTGTGTTCAGGTGTGCAGAGATGTAGTTCATTATCATAGTCCACATGAGTGAGTAAAATTAGTCTGAGTAGATGGAATGATTATGTGGTTAAAGAACTGAGGCTGTGATCATAGCATAGAAGTGCATTACTCTCTTTTCAAAGTTGTTTCAATGTTTCTTTTTTATTCTGATGTACAGTATCAGCTGTTTTCACTACACACTTGGCATTGCATGCAGTTGTGTCTTGTGGACTCAGGACAGAGCATTATCCCAAGCCTAACACCCTGTGCCCCTGCCTAGAGTACCTGCTCAAACAGCTACTGAATCCCTTATGACTAGGCTTTTGCCCTATTGATTTCACAGATTTATATAACTTGATCGCCACTGCTCATCACAGTTGTCCCTGTATTCATCTGTGACTGACTTGTAAAAACTCAACACTAGATAGCAGTGCATCTAAAGTGAACGCCTCCAAAACCGATATCATTTACTTTATGTCCCCTAGTGCACTCACCTGCTTAGTGTTACCATCTTGTTTCCCTCTGACTCACTGAAAATCGCCACATCAGCTGAAACATCATGATTCTATTTACCTCATCTGTGAAGATGAAAGTTTTGACCACTAGCACAGGCACCACTGCCTGTTTTGAAATACTCGGCTTATGTAAGACCCCATCTTTGATGTTAATCCTACACCCTTAAGGTGATGGGAGAATGCTTGCAACAAGTCTAACCCTTGGAAAACTTATTTGTGGTAGCATTCCAACCCATCATTCTTTTGCACACTATGCCATCTCAGATTAGATCCAGCCATATGAAAATCATTCTTGGTCCTGCTTCGTATGGGAACAGTCCAGCTGTAAGTGCCAGGTCAGGTCCTCTCTGAACCAGATCACAAGCTACCCAAGAAAAGTCTAACCCTGATTGGGGCTCTTCAGTGGGATATAGCTTGGTTTCAGTGGCACAGTGAGCAAAGGACCCACTCTTTGCAAACTTGCCTGCCAGTTCAAGCTGAACTGTTTAAATTGGAGCAGGGTCAAGACTGATTTGCATACAACTGGGTCCAAACTGAGGTGGCATGCTGTGCAAAATATTGATGGACAGGGATGTGTCCCTGAGTAATTACCATTTTTTTGTTTACTTCAGTGTGTCACTGTGAATGGGAATGGTATGCCCAGATGTGGGTCCTGTGCACATTGTGCTGCTTGAAACAAGCTGTACCTGACTGATGATGCCTAATAAGGACAAAGCCTGTCCAGGAGTGCTTATCCAGCAGTTCAGGGAGGACGTGGCTTGGCAGTTCAGCCTGGACTGTTCCCACTGGATTTGAATCAAGACTGATTTCCTTATGACGGGATCCAAACTGAGTTGCCAATGTGTGCAAAATAAAAGTGAACTGGAATGTAAACCTGAGTAATTACCAGTGGCTGAGATTAATTTGAGCATTTCATCCATCAGTTTGTTGTATTCTTTGTGTTGTTGTTCAATGACATGAACACCTGGTGGTACGGAGTTCCAATGAATTGGGCCTAAGTGGGACGGATAAGCCCAGTTACTGGTACCAAGCTATACCTGGCTGATAAGCCCAAACAAGGATGACACTGGTTCTGGGTTGCTTGTGTTCAGGATGAGGGAGGAAATGGCCTAGCAGTTTGGTCTGGCTTTTTCCCATTGGACCAAGTTCAAGAGTGATTTACATGTGTCTGGGTACAAACTGAGGTGTCATGGTGTGCAAAATAATGATAGACTGGCATGCGGCCAAAGTATTTACCAGTGGCTGAGGTTAGTTGAAGCATTCCAGCCATCACTTTTTTCCATTACTCAGTACATCCTAAGCACTGATTGTTACTGGTCTTCTGCTTATTGGCTACTGCAAAAATGTATGCACACTTCTAGACAAGGTTCTAAACTTTGGCAGCCAGACTCCATTCAGTCACCCTCAAAACACCCCTGCTTCAGCTCTTCTATCACCAGGCTGGCTGCCTCACCACCAAGAATAGGGTTATTTAAATGTGGCTAATATTAGTGTTCAAATCAATAAGAACATTTTGTCCATAGCTATCTCCTTGACACCCTGTCACACGACATACCATCTCATAACTTTGGATGTGGCAATCACAATATTCTGGCATACTCCATTATTCAGCCTTCCACTTAGGCACTTTTCACTGGCACTCCTTACCACCAGCCTTTCATACCACTGACTCACTCCAAAACTTAAAAATTCCGCTTTACTGAGAAGGCATTTGCCACAGCAAGAGTTATATGATGGATAACCATCCACCCATTTGATGTATGCATGTATATTATATCCCTCTTACAGACTTGATATGCTGTTTACTGCATATAATAGGACATTTTTATTGATTATGTGTCTGTTTTTGCCTACCCACCCAAAATGTTAGTACATTTCATAAAAACTGTTGAAAATTGGGTTTCTGGTTGGCAGAAGTATGTACTCTGTCCAAGCAGGAACCACAATCCTAGTCAGGTTAAGTCACCACACCAAAAGATGCCACACCTAGTTAGGAAAATAGAGCTTAATTTAATTAACATAACAAGGCCACAAAGGTAAAAATCCAATAGGTAGAACTTGTGATACACATTGTTGAAGAATAAACTAAAATCTAGTGCTTAAAAGCATAAAGCACCAAGCAGGGCTATCCAGCTGCACTAGACTGTGTCAGATCTCAAAGTTCAGGCGGACTGTGATGATGCTTGGGTCAGATACAGGGACCAGCCTTGTCCCTCGGCAAAAGTACCTTGTGTGCATCGACGTTGAGGAAATGCGACGAGCAGAGGAGGCGATGTCATCGTCGATCCTTAGGATGTAGGCAATGCATCAACTCTGAGTTGCGCAAAGTTGGAGATATGCCAGAAATGGAGGCAATGCGATGTGCCATTGGCGATGCGATGTCCTCAGTCCTCACAATAGCGGTGATGCATCAGCATTGATTGAGATGCACCAGCTCCCAGTGGCACAAGCGCGGCAATGTATTTATTTTGACTGGATCAGTAATTTATACACACTTCCGAATGCCCAGACCAGATTGGCACCACTTGGCTGGCACCACTCACAGTGAGCCCTTGGGGTCACTTTGGTTCTGGGCTGAAGAGATGCAGGTCAAGTCCTTCTCACTCCCATGCAAGAAGGTCAGCAGGTCAGCACAGCAGAGCAGGAGTCCAGCAAAATAGTAGTTCAGCAGAGTGGCAGTCCTTTAAGCAGCACATCAGTCTTTTTTCCTGGCAGAGTATCCAGAGGTATACTGATGTGATGGTGTTACAGTTCCAGTGCTTATACCCAGCTGTGCCTTTGAAGTGGGGGAGACTTCAAAAAGAAGCCTTTGATGTGCACAGAGTACCTGCAATGGCTTCAGGCTCACTACATGGGGTTTGCAGCCCTATTCAGGAGTGCCAGCTCTTTCCTCCCATCCTGTACAGTATGGCTCATCAGGATGTGGATGGCCCATCAGTCAGACCTAAGCTCCTTTTAGGTGTGGCTTTCTAGAGGGAATGCACAAAGTCCAACTGTCACCCAACCCAGATTTGTATTCAGAGATAGGTAGAAGGCACCAAATTGCTAAAGTAAGAAAATGCCAACTTTCAAAAATGGCATTTTCAGACTTTGAATTTAAAATCCAACTACAGCATAAGTTGTGGTTTTAAATTGTGATTCCAGAGACATCTCAGGGATCCCATCTCTTCCCAATTGGAAATTACACTTATGAAATGTAATAAGGTAATCCCAATGTTACCCAGATAGGCCTTGCAGTAGTGATTTTCTAATTGAAGAGCTTTTCACTACTAGGTCATGTAAAACGTATAGGTACCCGTCCTGCATTAAAAATACACTGCACCCTGTCCTTGGGTATATGTATTAAAAGGAAGGATTGGACCTCGCAAGAGGGTTACCTTGCCAGGTTGACATGGCAGTTTGAAACTGCACACACAGGCTCTGCATTGCAGGTCTGGGGCATGCTTGAGTGGCTACTTAAATAGGTGGCACAATCAATGCTGCAGGCCCACCAGTAGCATTTAATTTTCAGGCACACGTAGTGCACTTTGCTAGGGACTTATAAGTAAATTAAATATGCCAATTATTGATAAGCCAATGTCACTATGTTTTAAGCAGAAAGCACATGCACTGGTTAGCAGTGGGAATGTGACCAGAGTCTTAAAGCCAGCAAAAACAAGGCCAGCAAAGCAGGACGTCTGAAGGCACAAAGTCAGGGGAAACCACGCCCAGGATGCCAGGTCTAACAAAAACCTGATGAAGGTTTACTTCACCCTAATATGGTGGTAGTCATAGAAAATAAATTATTGCTAACCAGTGGTACTTAATAAATCATCCTTGGAAGAATGAAAGCCTGATTGGACCATCTGTGACTCAACCCTTTGACAAGGTGTGAAACACACTTCTCTGTAGTAGATGCATTAGTCCACTGAACCTCAAATAGGAAAAAAGGTACCCCCATATATTAATTTTAGGTCTGGAAGGAGAGGGAAGAAACAAATGCAAACAAAATACAAAATACCATATCACCTTTAAGCCTTCTATAATGGCTCTAAGTGCTCTATGGCCTGACCAAAAACAATATTCAAAACATGATTTTTCATTTATTTTTTGTCAACATAGTGGGTATATGTTTGCAATTATTTTCCATATATTTCAGTGTTCTGGTTTATTAAAACTAAACAAAAGAAAAAGGATTATTTAATCATATATATATATATATATATATATATTCCAAAAACGATGAGAAAATACTCATCAAACGGCTGCACCAAGTCAAAAAAGCAAATCCAAAGGCAGCGAAAAAACACAAATCTCGACCATTGCAGTAAATCCGCTTTATTCGTGCTAAACAGAAAACCGCTGTCTCACCAAAAAGAATGTTGCGTTTCGGCTAGCGCCTTCTACTGGACATTGGCGGACATCTTTTTCCCAACAATAAATGCTATCTAAGTCCTTCATTCATTGCAGTGACACACTAATACAAATACTGTGGCGGCCATCTTAAAACATATGTATTAGCATTGGTAAACCCTATAAATGGTGGATAAACTTGATTATGGAGCCACGCAAAATGAGAAAGGTGACATTTATCGCTAGTACTGAGACACTGAAATCACTTATAGAGTTTATATGTATATGATCATAAACATTCAAATATAATTAGATCAGACCATATACAACAATACATCAGTGTTGATAGTACCCGCTGTTCAACCCTTGAACTCCATATATTCAAAAATTATGATAGGTGATCCATCTATCATATTAAAGTGCATGTGCGTAGTTTCTCTGTATAAATAGCAATAATAGAGCACACTATTCAATAGCAGCAATATAACAACAATTTTCTCAAAGATTAAAAGATCAACAGTGGATCTCCATTTCACTAAACCAAATGGCTAACCATTAGAATATCAAAATAAGTGCTGGCGGCCACAGTATAAAAATTATTATTATAAAACTGCTACCCCAAATATAATAATCCTAAAAACATAAATAACAATATATATATATATATATATATATATATATATATATATATATATCTCACACATAAATATGCTTTGCCATGTACATGTCAACCCTATCTACAATGATAACTTTTTAAACTTTTTACCACCCCCATATCACACTCCACTCTCTCATTCATACACACAACACACACATCCTCTCATATCCACCATTCATTCACATCCCAGCCACATGTAGCATACACTCCAAATTGCAACAGGAAAATATCTCACATTTCTGCTGTTGTTGACTGGGATCTCTTGAAAAGACAGTCAATGTTTGTCTTGGTTTTTTAAGAAGTAATGACAAAGCACCTTCTTTAGGACCACACAACAAAATCATGTAATGAGCTGGGTCAATTTGGGTTATCTGCAAAGTAGCACATGGAGACAAAAAGGTCAGGCCCATAACTAATTTCTTTACAAAGTACTGTTCTACTATTATAAGCTTTCTTAGTTTCAAAGGGTTTAATTGTTTTAACCTATTACAAAATACCACCGCTCAGGACCATAAAGTCCAGGGGGTATGTTACTTACTCTGTTGTTGCTAGAAGTGCACTTACGTAGCTCAATATCGTATATCCCATCTCCTTTCAAAGGTGAATAATAGAGTGCACCCAAAGGCCTTGTCTTGGTATGAACATCAGACCACGTGGAATGGTGTTCATACGAAGACAAGGCCCTTGTGTGCACTCTATTATTCACCTTTGTAAGGAGATGGCAACATGGCATCCTGAGGTGGGCCCCAGCTGTGCTCTGTAGAGCACATTAACTTCAGCAGTGTAAAATATGTAAAATCCAATGTCCTAAATGCAATTTCTATGGTTTTGTTACCTAAAAGGCAAAACATCTGTCCATGTCCTTTGTATAGTATGTGATACACAATAATCCAACTTCCTATATTTAAAATAAAAATATAATTTCTGTACCAAGACAACAAGGGTACAATTTTAATTGTGTGTCTCAGCCCAAATACATGGTAGTTGTTCATAAAGTTAGGTTGCTGACCATACATAGGTTCATATTTTTTGCTACTGGAATCGGGTCCTTCTCTGTGTTCTGCTGACATCAAAAGCACTGACTGAACAATTTTAGCAAATACCCTGGTCAGCTCAAATTCCAATTTTGGTCTGTTGACTCATTTAAAAACCAATCTTCCAAACTAACCACATTTCATACCATTTGCTAACCACTAGTTGGATATACGTCTACCCAAAATTTAGCATCCAAGGGGAGTAATCTCTGACTTCATGCCAAGATATTTTTAATGTTTGGCTACATTTTTCCAATGGAACTTTAATTAGTTAATACAAATTTGGGACCCCCTTATAGCAACTCCACCTTCCAATGTGAAAGGTTTGTGAAGAATTCACTTCCTACAGAGTTGCTATCAGTGACAATAACATTTATTTATATTTTTAACATTCTTGAAGAGCATCAATTTTGCTCTACATTATTTATATTTTATATTTTTAATATTCTTGAAAAACATCAGATTTGCTACACAGAATAATCTCTTCTTCTCCCACTCACTGCTCATGATCTCATACTTAGCCTCATGGATGACTTCACAATATGTATCGCTTATTACATCGTTGTTCTATCATTTACAAGATCACCTATGAGTAAAAATTACTGATTGTACTGAAGGCATATGTTGAATTGTATCCATATTTTTATTACACATCAGCATATTTTTTGAAGAACGTCATTCATCATTATTCACCTGCTTACAGATATGTCTTTTAGTACACTGAGGTGGTCATTACAAGTTTGGCAGTCTAATGGTAAGACTGCTGAAGTGGTGACCTCCAAAAGACCGCCAGTGTTGGTGGTATTCCGCCTGCCGTATTAAGAGTCCACAAAGTATACCACCTAAAAACAGACACAAATCTGATACCGTTAGGTCAAAGGAGGGTGGGAAGAAGCAATTGCACCACCAGCACTGCCACGCAACAACTTTCCACCCACCAGATTACGACCCACAAATCAGCACAGCAGTCCTTCCATGGCAGAAAACCATTGGCTGGGGTCTGAATCGCCGTGCTCAGAACTCACTCTTGTTAGAACACTACACCACATTGGACAGTGTGAATACCCCACACCTGAGACACATACACACACCAGACACACCTACTCACTGCATTATATAACTCACTCACAATCCTTTGTAATGAGAAAAACACACACTGACAGAGAGAAGTGCACAAACGGAGGACACAGCACTGTAATGCCATAGCCACCATCACACTTCATATGCATCACACACCACACAACTGCACCTGCAACACAATACACACATCGCCACTGCACACAAACACCACATGCAACCAGCGCACACAACACCCCACACTGCACCCTTGCACAAAACACACACCCACAACACAACCACCATGTCACGTCAAAAGCAACCCCGCTTCACAGACGATGAGATGAGGGTCATGATCGATTAAATCATTAGGGTAGAGCCACAACTGTTGCACAGGTCCAGCAAAAGTCCATTGCCAGGAAAATGGAGTTATGGCAGAGAATTGTCGACAGGGTCAAATCAGCAGGTAACCATCCATGCACAAGGGAGGACATCAGGAAGAGGGGGAATGACCTTCGGGTAAGGTGCACTCCATGGCATCACAACATCAGATAGCCATTCACAATACTGGCGGTGGGCCCCCACCAACTCTCCCAGAGCTTGCGTCATGGGAGGAGAAGGTCTTGGCAATCATGCATCCTGAGGGTTTGACCAGAATATCCAGAGGACTGGATTCTGGTAAGTAACCATCACTCCCGTGGCACTAAGTATACCTGTCCAGCATACCCCTCACCACCCTATCACTCCCCAAGTCACCCCATCTACTACTCCACCTCACACCCAATCACTCAATACCCTTCCCCTGCATGGCACACCATCACACTGCCACAATGCCCATACAGTCCCACCCAAGTGCACGGATAGCACTGCCAAGAACAATCACTACAACTCCCACAAAGCACCTGTTCATCCACATCAATACCTGCTAACAGCACTGCACAGTACAACTCCTGCATGTGCAACCATTAAACCCCAACACCAACTGGATGCTTAGAATGAGGACCAACTCATGACAGTGGCAGCACTGCAATCCCTATGCCCCAACTTTCAATGTAACGTGTCATCTTGATCACAATCCACTATCCACAAACAGTGCCTGCAGTGCTGCATCTGTCATTGCCATAACTGGGAATCAAGTTAAGCCACTGTATGCATCAGACAAACAGACAACCAATCATAACTTCACCATATAACAATCTTCCACTCCTTTCACAGGTACTCCAGCCACTGGCACCATGGAGATTTTGCCAGAGACTGCCAGCCCTCCTCAGGATGAAGGCCCCAGTGACGAGTATGCCTCAGGATGCCTTGACAGTGACGACTTACCTGGCTCATCGGGCACATCTGGTCAATCCATCACTCCCAGCCTCACCGTGCCCATTGTCCCACCTTGTGACAATTACAGCGCAGCCAAACCCTCATCCCCAAACCTGAGCCACAAGGACTGGTCAATCAGTTGTGTGCCCCACAGTACAGGGAACAGAGTCTAAACCACAAACACAAGACAATGAAGGTCCTGGTTATGCTGGGATTGGGCACACCGTGCATGTGGAACAGGCTCATGAGGGCAGGGGGTGTGGAGGGTGCACCTGTGGACCAGAGGACGGGGCAGCCAAGCGACCTGAGTGATGAGGAGGCCATCTCCCAAGTCCTGGGAGCATACCAGCAATCCCAGGACAAGATAGCCCACATTTCCACCATCTTGGGGGAAACCAAAAGCTGCAAAGGATATACCAAAAAGAGGCCATGCATCAGTGGCAGGTACTCAATGCCTCCAAGACCACTGTTGCAGGAGTGCTCAGAGACCTCCCCAACATCCTGCTTCCCACCTCCACCCACCAGCAGGCCCCTTCCACTGGCACCCCCTTATTGGAGCCATCTACGTCAGAGGCAGCCAGTGGCCTGGAGGCCCTGCCAGGGGACCCACAGGCTATTGACACCCTCCCTCTGTAGCTGAGGAACCCCCCCAAATGTGGTCATCCATCCAGGCAACTGGCTGGAGCAAATGCCAAGACCAATACCACTGCCAGGAAGTGAACCTCTCCTGAGCATTCTCCGTTGTGTGCCACTGACACACCCTGTTGACTTTTCAGTATCATCTCTCACCTTTTCCGATGGCCCTTGGACACTAAACCTGTACTACCTTCAGCTAGGCAGTCTACTCCACTGAAAAAATCCACTATGACCCCACTCATCAACTGTAGGACAATAAGTGCACAATGAACACTGTAGAGCACAAAATATGCATTTGTGTCTTTATTGTATGATGTTGAAATGTGAGCAAACTGAAATGTTATGTGTCGTAACACCCATCAACCTGCAGCCAGTGCAAATCACTGTAGCAGGAGGCATCCACCCCAGGGAACATAGGACACCAGAGATGTCACATTAGACTTCGCAAGGAGAGTTAGCAGTCCAGGCTCACACTAGAGTAGATGCAGTTATCCAATCTGTAAAAAGGACAACATAGGGCCACAAATCAGGATGTGAGCCATGGTGCCACCCTATGCACATATGCAATAATTTGTATCAGTGCCCCTTGTGCTTTGGCAAGGAAACAGGGCACAACACATTACACCTCAACATCAAGAAACACAAGAATGGCATAACCAAAAACATGTAGCTGACATCTGGAATGGGATCAGCACAACACCTCCAACTGTCGGCAGACCAAACTTGCCATGAAAGGCTCAGGCAACAGTTAGGATATGAAAGGAAATGCTGTATAGAACCCATAGCTTGACTCACTTCTGGACAGGAGATAACATGACACATAACACACTATGGGACTGTCCTCAGTAGATGTCAAACTAGTAACCTGCGTATGGTACAAATGGCAGTGTTTGGACCACTGACAATGCTCCTGACATAAACTCAGTTGTCTATTACCACCCACATATGGTAAGTGTCAAAGTGACATCTCCACTGATATATCTGACCAGGAGGGGCTGTTTATTGAATCCAAGTGCAAATATTTCACCTGGTACATTACACACAGAACATACCTGTTTGTCATTGGAAGTACTGATTGATCAGCTCCTTCCTAGACTCTGCTGCACCATCGTCATCTGCCTCCTCATTACTTTCCATGTGTCCATCACCACCCAGTGGTCCAGTGGCCGTCTCCTCATCTGCCAGTAATGGGATTTGACATCTGAGGACCACATTGTTGTTCGTACAGCAGGCTACAATGATCTGGGAAACCTTTTGGGGGCTGTACAGGAGGGCATCTACTGAGATGTGGAGACACCGGAATCTTGCTTTGAGTAGGCCAAAAGTCCTTTCTATCACACGCATCATCCTGCAGTGGGCCTCATTGTAAAATGTCTCGACATCCGTGGTAGGGTACCACACTGGTGTCAACAGCCAGGAAAAGTTAGGATATCCTGAGTCGCCTGCATATATAAAGGGAGGACCAGTTGGAAACCAAGGACAGGCACGGGGAAGGTAGTGTTACCAGGTGCAACAACTGAGACACATATCCACACTGATACCTACCAATGAGCCATTCCCTCTCTCTTTGTAGATGTACCGTTCTGTGTGGGATACTGCTATTCCTGAATAAGTAGGCATTATGGACAGAGCCCGGAAACTTGGCAGTCACTTGGGTGATGTACTGGTCTGTCAAACACACCACCTGCATGTTAATGGAGTGACATTTTTTCCGGTTACGATACACCTGTCTGTTGACCCTTGGAAGATCCAAAGCAATATGGGTGCCATCAATTGCACCAATAACATGAGGGATGTGTCCCTGCTCATAGAAGTCAGCCTTGACAGTGGGCAAATCTGCAGGGAACCTGATATAACTTTCCAGGTGTTTTAGGAAAGCTGACAGTGCATCCTACAACGTGATGCTGAACATGGGCTGCGACATCCCTGCAGCCAAGCCCACTGTGACCTGAAAGGACCCAGTGGCAAGGAAGTGCAGCACCGACAATACTAGGACCATGAGAGGGATGGCATAGGGTTTGCAGATGGCAGGCAGTAGATCAGACTGCAACGGCGTACAGAACTCCATGATGGTGACACGATTCACACAATAGGTCTGCACGATGTGTACCTCTTCCAAGGTGGCGAGGTCAACTAACAGACGGTACACAGGTGTATTCCTCCTTATCCTCATTACATGGTATCTAGGATGGAGAGGAGAAAATGTAGCATGTGATGAGCACTCCCAACATGTTAGCAGGTCAGTATCTTGTGCCACACACTAAACAATGCAGACATGCTTGAGCGGGTGATAGTTACCTCATTGTGTACGCAAGAGTGCCATTAATGCTATGCGTGCTGCCCATTGAGAGCCCTGTAAAATTTTTATGCCACCCAAAACATGTGTTTTGTTCCATGTTGTGTGCACATATTTCTCCCGCACGGACTATGCATGTAGATATGACAGTGATCTAGAGAACAACACCGCCTGTGGGCCGGCATGTAGGGGCAAATGCACTTCAGGTGACATCTGTGTTGAATGTCACATGTATGTGCCCATACATGATGTAAATACTTGGGCTTGTGCAGAATTATGGACATTTCACTCTCATGACACACTTATATTTTATGGAAAATCCCATTACCTGTAAGCAAAATAGCAGCTGACTGTCCTGCAGCACAGTTGGAAGTGATGCAAATCCGCCGGCATATGCCGTCATGATGGTAGGGAGTTGCAACCGCCGTGCAACTTCTCATTGGTTAACATTGCTGCCTATGGGGGGCTGGGACCCAGAAGGATCATCACCAGCGGTGACAGTCCTGTACGTGTCGGCTGTGACTGCCATTTTCTGCTGCGTAGCTCATTTGACTCCTGACACTCCTGCTAGTAAACACTTTCCCTACCTGAGCTGCTGTGTACTGTCTCTGGGAGCCATCATGCCACATCCTGCAGGTGGTAGGGCCCGACCTTCACCCAAGAAAAACTGGAGAAACTGGTGGAAGGGGTCCTACCCCTGTACAGGTGAGCCCCATGCAATTGTAGTGTGTTAGGTGTGTGTGTCGTAGTGAGTGGCTAGTCATGCCGGCCACAGACTGCATGCATGCTGGGGGCATGGATATGTAGAGTGTGACCCGTTTAGATGGATGTGGATGGTGATGTGGTGTGTGTGGTGTTTGTAGTCCACTGCTGTCAATGTTGTGCCACTCCTAATCACATTCTCCTCCTGTCTGTCACCCATCCAGATCAGCGCCCATCACAAGAAGGGGATATGGTGTGCCATCACCAAGCAAGTGTGGACTCTGGGGTTCCATAGCCGGTGGAGCACCCACTGAAGAAAATGCCCTGAAACGATGGGCCTGGAAGATTGGAGAGGCCCAGCTGGGGATGTCCTCCAATAAGGGAGGGGTGCCCGTCAGACCCTGACCCCGCTAATGGCCAACATTTTGGTGGTGGCCTACCCTGAGGTGGATGGGTGCTTCAGGGCAGCACAGCAGCCAGAAGGGGTTGAGTACTGACTATTATTTTTCACTTGACAGGACTTTAGTGGGATTGGGTTGCTTGATTCTGCCATACTGTGAATGTCGACAATGGTAGCCACACAACTACGATAGGTATCAGTGACCCTGCCAGGGAACCCATGTTTATGTGTGACAAGACAATGCTGTCAGTGGAGTGCACTCCCAAACGTACCTTGTCGGGCTGTTGTGACTACCTATGCATTGTGTCTGAGCAGCTCCAACCATTGCCATCAGTGTATCAGAGCTGTAAATGCAAGTCCATCTGCGTTGGTCTCCTACTGGAACAGTGTATGTATTGGTTTGGTATAGTTGTAGCCATTGACTGTAAATGGGTCTGCCTTCACATTTCCACCACAAGAAGGGCCCCAATGGGACAGGAGTATTGGCCTGATATCTGTCTATGCAATCATATGTCACCTTCAGTGTTCAGGGACACAACTAAGGGGTACTGCTATATGATCTTACATGAGGGCAGATGGTACAGCAAGTGCAGCTCTTGTAGTTATCAGTGTGTGGACTTGGCCTTAAAAGAATGGGATGGTACTAGATGTGGTAAGTATTCAGGGAGGTCACTGAAGTGACAACTTTGTGAATCCATGTGAAATTACATATTCCCCTGCCAAAACCATGGTGTAATGCAGTGTCACTGCCTCTTCATGTCCATATTCCTACTTGTGTGCACATCTGATGTTAAAATGTCCATTACAGCTTTGCAGGATGAAATAGGTATTGGAAGACTTGGACTGCAATTGCAAAGGCATGCCCTGACATGTGATGTAATGTGTGATATGTACATGTACAAATGTGTTAATGCGAGTTAGGTTTTGACCGTTTCCCTACCTATCTTTCTCACTCTCCCCCTGTCTTTCTCTCCCTTTGTGTGTATCAACACCATCTGGCAAAGGAGAAGAGAACACTGGTGAGTGGGGAAACGGCAACCCATGAGACCCATTAGGCTGAATCAAGCGAGTCTGAGGGACCCAGTGGAATGGAGGGAGTGGGGAGTGCCACAGGGGAGACCGAATCATCATTATCTTCGGAATCCTCCTCCAGTGGACACGGACCCATCTGGGACCACCCCAGCACCATCTTTGTCTGCCACCACCCTCCCTGTAGCTCCCCAACCAGTTGCTCGCTCACCTAAGAGGGTGGGTGTCTCCTTTGCCACAGGCACCTCTGCCCCTGTCAGCCCTGCTGCCCTCAGTGAGGAGGCTATTGAACTCCTGAGGTCTATCTCTGAGGGTCAGACCACCATTGTGAATGCCATCCAGGGACTGGCAGCTCAAGTGCAACAGAGCAATGCATTCCTGGAAGGCTTTCACAGTGTCCTGTCTGGCCTGCAGTGATCCTTTCAGGCTCTGGCCTCCTCCTTGATGACAGCCAGTGTACTTTTGCCTACCTCCCCCCCCTCCACCTATCTCTTTCCAATCCCAATCCCAATCCCCTCTCTCCACATCCATCCAGAGCATACCTTCACACATGCAGGCATCCACTCCAACAGACACAGTTGCACATGTCAAACATAAGCACCACAAGACCCTCCACCGGCATGCACACAGACAACACACACCTGCAGACACAACAACATCCACTCCCTGCACAGACTCCGCCACAGCCCCCTCCATCACAGCCACTACACCACTAACACCTGCTAGCACTACATCAACACTCCCTTATCCAGCCACTACTCCCATCTTACCCACAGTCACCACAATAGATGACCCACAGACATTCACCAGTCACCATATTTGCACTCACCACAGCTACTGACACCGCCAAATGCAGATCATCCACAATACCTGCAACCACCACCCCAACATACAGTAACACATCCATCATGGCCATTCCCAGCACCTCCTCCCTCCTCTCAAGACACCTACACGCCCACACTCACCCACCCAACAGACACCCACCCATTCCATTTATGCACCTGCACCCAAGACACACGCAAGGACACTCCCTCCACTCCCAAACGCTTTTCCCATGACCACCCTTGTGTACCTAAAAATGTTTCCTTTTTGAGTTTGCCCAGTCCCCTGCCCCTCTCCCACCCCGTGAGCCCCCAGAGCGCCTGTGTCCCTGTCAAAGTCCTGATCTTCCATCTCAGCCCCTCCCATGCCCCCTGGTGTATCCCATGCTCCTCCCTGCAAAGAAATCTACCCCACCCAAATCCAAAGTCTCCCCTCCCAAAGATAAAACTAAAGCCGTCTGCCCAAACCCAAGGACCCACTCCCAAACCCCACCACACCCTCACCCCTGAAGTGCCTGCCTGCCCCATTGATGCCCCTACCATTGGAGGTATATTTTGTAGTCAAGAGTCAAGTTGGGGCAGATGTACACTGCCATATGTGCCATGGACACATACAGACATGGACTGGCCACTGGCCTTTTACTTGTATATAGTTGTTTATTTAATGTATATTCAAATTTAATACATCAAGCCTAACTTACTGTTGGTGTCGATGATGACATGCTTTTCCTGCCTTTTCTTCTACATGTCTGTTTGCTGTTTGTGGACTTTGGTTTGTGTGTGTAAGTTGTGTGTATTAGTTATGGTAGCTGTGTTGCCTGGTATGTGTGTGTTTGCGTGGCCCTGCCATTGGTCCTGATATTAGTGATGTGTTTTGTTTGAGGGTTATAATTGTGTGGTTCCATCTGTGTGTGTTGCTTAGTTGTGCATTCTGCCTGGTGTGATGAGTTGTGGTGCTATTGTTTGCCTGTGTGGTTGTTGTGTGTGCGTCCGTGTATGTAGGTATGGCTTTGTCATCTGTGTTGTGTGCTGTGTGGGTGTGGTGTGTTATTTGTTATGCTGTGTGGGTGTGTGCCTGTGTTGACCGGTTGTTAGTTGTCTATAAGTTGTCTATAAGTGTTGTTGTGGGTATGTGTTGTCATGTGTAAGTCTGCAGTGCTGTGTTGTGGCAACAAGTTTGTGTAGCTGCGGTTGTGTTGGTGTGTGACTATGTGGTGTTGTGCATATATGTGTTGGCATGTGGTGGTGATGTGTGTGTGCCGGGAGGTGCGTGTCTGATACATGTGTGTTGTGCTTGATATGTGTATTGCACACGTGTGTGTGTGTTTTGTGTGCATCTGCATTAATTCTAAAGGATCTACTGAATGAATGGAGGAAATGTCTACTATTCTATTATATATACAGTTGCCATACTACACCAATAATCATTGGAAATTATTTGTTTTACTTATTTAGACTGTTTCTCATTGACCTATTCAAATGTGTCCCCACATTCCATTTAGAACAGGCCTCACCTCAACACATCCGTGATGCGATGGAGTCCGCACCGGTCCTACACGCTCACAACCCTTGTGTCAAATTCCGAAGCTTTCTGACACACCTCACAATGCTGCATATGAGGTCATGCAAATGTGGAGAGTCATGCAATTTAATATGCCACCATTTTGTGCAGCATTTATTTACATTTGAATTTAATTACGAGCAGCTGTTCAGAAGGACAACAATGGCAACCTACTGGCACACCAGAAGACCTTCAGAGACATTCTGGGTAGGTGCACTTCATTTTAACAAACATCAAAAATTGTTACTTCCATCACCTTTTTAGTTAATAACGCTCTCCTTCCAAGCAGATTTTTTGCTGATATGACTGACTATGGTTACGGAGTAAACACAGTATATTCTAAACAACCTGAACTTCAAGAACATATCTTCACTTTCAGGTCAAAAGGTGTTTACATAGTTACTTTCACATTAACAACTAAAGCACGTCATCTTTCATAACAAATAGCTTACTTAAACTCTTCCGTCTCAGACATTTGTACCATATTCAGGAGAAGCATCATTGGTGGCAAGAGAGGAGGGCCCCTCCGAGGACGACGCCAGGCTTCGGGCCACCAGTTCCAGGTGCTGCCCACGACGTGATCCCAGAAGGAGGCAAGTGTTGCAGTGAGCAACAGAGGCCAGAAAGGGACTAAGGGGGGTCAAGGAGTGCAACAGGAGGGCAACGGGGCAACGGGGGGGTAGCCGTATCAGGGTCTGGCACCGGTTCCCCGCCAGGGCGTGTAGCACTCCTCACCCTGACACACCCCCGGTACTCCCACCAGGCAGCTCGTTGCCTCACCCCATCCCCCCTTTGCCCTGCTCTCCCCACACGCCCCCGCACCCGGCACCTTCCCCAGGGTAGCAGGGCCCAGGAGCGGAGCGGAAGGGACCACCACCACGGTCCACCAAGGACTGGCACGGTCCAGCAACTCTGTACTCTCTGCACCTCCCCAGGACCCAGGCCCTCAAAAGATCCTAACCCCCCCGGTGGTGATCACACACTCAGAATTTAAACGTCCATTAAAGTTTCTTTGAAGGACGGCACCCTTAACTGCCTCTAAACAAAAAAAGGGCACAAAAAAAAAAAAACTCAACAAGGCCCTTTCCCTCACCCCAACAGCCTGCTCAAAATCACCCCGCTCTAAAGGCAGCAAAACCTACCGACCATGAGATCAGGCAAAGCACGAGGCAGTATTACAAACCGTCCAGCAAAACAAGGAAAGAGAAAAAGGAAAGGAGACCTGGCTCCGGATGAAGCAACCCCAAAAAGGAGAGCAAGCAGTGAACAGGATCTCCCCCTCCCATGCAGGAGGCAAAACCTAACAAAGGGCACACTCGGGGGAGGCGAACAAAATTCCAGCATGGAAGAAACGATCTGGAGAGAACCCGGCTTTTGGAAGGAAGCGACCCCGCAGGAGGGGGCTCCAGAGTCCGTAGTCTCTCACAAACATCACAAGATAACTGACTATTTCACTACTACTGGCCCCAACACCACCAGAAAAAGGATCGACTCCCTGGGTCCATCCCAAACAAGTCTTGGGGAAATAACCTCACCATGCCAAGACTGGCAACAGCAAGGAAGCAGCGAAAAGAAACTCAGAATGAATTCACCCCCTCGCCTCCCCCTATCGCCAACAGTAGTGATCAGGAAAAATCACCCCACGAAACTATACGCACCATGTATAGTCCAGGACAATGTGGTACCACCAACTCCTACACCAGCATTCGTCTTCAATCCTAGGCAAGACAAAAATCTATGTAATAACCCCCTAGACGCCACTAAGTACCAATGGACATCTAGCCCAGCGAAACTACCCATCCTGGACTCAGAACTGGTAGCAATCGCAGAACATTTAGAACAAGAATCTCAGGAAGATGGCCCATTCTGTCAAAGTCCAAAACTTCACTCATTCCCAACGTACAACGGTGGAAAAGAAGAACAGGACCTCTGGGATATAGAACAGGTATCCATAAACGGACCAGCAAAAGCAGAAACAGTGACAGCCGCACAGAAAGCCCCCCATAAAACAACATTAAACAAAGTACTTCCAAGTGATAATCAAGAGCCCGACTCAAAATCCCGAGCCCCAGGGGCAGTCAGATCAGAAGAAATGTGGGCCGCAATCCTAAATTCAATGCAAGCAACGGTCATGGCGCTGCAATTTCATTCAAATAAAATGGACATTCAAGTTGACCTGCTAAACACCCTGGTAGTATTTGTCTCCGGGATCGACAGTAAGTTGGAAAAATTAAACGCACTTATAACAAGGGCGCAAGTCAATCACTCCAATGACTTTACAATCTGCTCCTGTAAAGAGGTAGTAGAAAAGATATCCCGACTGCCGCAAATCTTAGAGGGAATACTTCAAGAAATCCGCTCCACCAGGAAGGATGAATATACATGTATTAAACCGCTCGCCACCATTCTGAAACCCACCCCGAGGGAGCCGAAACAAAAAGAGCAGCAGCCCCTTCCCTCCCTGGCGCCCGCTCCATCAATTTTAAGTGAGGAGAGAACTTTGGCTGACAGCCGCCAACTAGCAAGCGCTCGATTGGAACCTATGGTGAATCATCCACCGCTACAGCCCATCAATAAGCCCAGGAATCCTGAGTCTACCACAACCCGGACCCTCTCAAAAAGAGAACGAAAGCGGGCAAGGAAGGGTAGGAAGTCCGCCCAACTTTATCAACTCAACTCGTCAAAGGATCCACCTAAAGACTAGGCGACGTCAAATGGTGGTTACAATAGAGACATTATCACCCACATAAGTACAAACTCTAACACAATAGTAGATGGGATAACATTCCCCGCCTCAGCAGGCACTACCCACTTAACAAAGTCCCCCCCGAGACCACACAAAACAATTGGCACTACAACAAACAAAAGACCTAGCCTCACAAGGGGTCAGCAGAGCAAAAAATTAAAACCAATTGTGCCTGCGCTGTCCCCCCAATTAACACTGGTCAATGTGGACAGCAAGACTGCAATTAGTCAGAGAGAAGATGACTATAAGGTTCAAGACCGGCACATAGAGCAAAATCAGTCACTTATAACAGACACGAATACCCTCCAGTTACTCTGGATTCCAGAATTCACCTCCAGGTCCTCCACAGATGTTCTTAATCGATCTTCTATCTTAAGAATCATAAAAGCCTTACCGGATCTTCAGTTTGTGGCCTCGAAGGACCTCACAGCTATAAAATGTATTCAAGCAAGAGGCAACCAACACACAGATCCAACACTTACCATCTTCTCGGCTCCAGATATCCCAAAGCGGATCATGAAAAAAAAGGATCTTTTGAAAGACTGGGGCATTGAGGTAACCATCTACAAAGGAGACCGCTATCCAACCCCGTTACTAGCCCCACAATACCTGGGAACCCCCAAAGGCGCATGGTCGGTTCTGAAAGGAGTACATCAGGCCAGCAGACCCATCGAAGAAAGGTGCAGTGAGGAGAACCCACCTACACACCCGCTGACAGTCCAAGTATGGAGAGAAGAAGGGAGGGAAAGAGTGGTTTTGGGTCAACAAAAGTACCCAGAAAGGGAACGGGTAGCGACGGTTTTACCCCCAAGACCGATGGGCAACAATTGAATTGGTAAGGATCAACCCGCACACGGCATTTTATCCATCTGCTCCTGGAATATCGGTGGCCTTCGGTCAAAACTGGAGGATCCCGCAGTAATACATTTTTTCAGCACTTTTGACATCTTACTCATACAGGAATCCTGGGCAATGGAATCAATACCGATAATCGGATAAAAGGTACAGTAAAATCTGCATTCTGGTTAATATCGGGCAATTTCAATCTCGGCTTATTTCACATCCCCAGTGAGGATCACACCCAAACAGTGGCAAGAATGCCTAGCCAAACCCTCCCCAAAAAACTCAGGAAAGACAAAATAGGGGAGAGTTTTATACGCACGTGTGAATTAGTAGGTCTCTTCGCGCTAAACGGACGGAAATGCCCCGATATCCCACCGGCATGGACAAGATTCTCCGGGAAATCAGTCTCCTATCTAGACTACACTTTAGTGTCCCCTGCTTTATATAAGTTAGTAAACACCTTCACCATCATAGACCGCACGGAAAGCGACCATAAGCCACAGGTATTGGGGATCTGTGCATCACCGCAAAAACCAGAGAAAGTGGCAGCCCTAAATGGGACACTAGGCACCGAAAATCTAAAGCGACTCAAATGGTCCTCAGACACCATCAAAACCCAGGCAGAAGAGGCCCTACGAAACCTAGAATCAAATACCACAAGTGGGGCAAAGCTGACAACAGTCTGGGAGAACTTTGCCCTAGATCTCACTAAAAAAGATTCCTTATGTAACACAAGAAAGGGAGCGCAATTGAATCATCGCCAAAGTTCACTTCTACCGCTGCCAGTGCGCAAAAGGAAAGCAGCTGTAGGGAAACTACTAAGGTCTCTACGTAAATCCCCCGATAATGTATCAATACTAACTGCCCTGAGAGAGCAAAGGAAATTGTACAAAAGGGATCTATGGACCTTTAAAAAAGCCCAAAAAGAGGTCTTGTGGGCCAAACTACATTTTGCGACTAAAACATCTGATTCCAAAAGATTTTGGAAAATCATCAATATAATAGACAATGGCGCAAAAGCAGGCAATAACGCAAACATAACAGAGGAAGTATGGGTATCCCATTTAAAGTCCCATCTAAAAGAACGGATCATCGAAGAAGGCCCTCAAATTCAGTCGCACATGATTAGCTGGGATCCCAACATCCCGGAACCTTTGAAATTTACGGCACCAGAATTACTAAAAATCATTGGGAAGTCACAAATGGACTGCGCTCCCGGCCCCAATGGCCTACCGCAAGCACTATTTAAACAAGAAACAGAAAGATGGGCCAATTTCCGGGCAGCAATGTTTAATGACGTGATCACAACAGGCAACGTCCCGGCATCCTGGAAAGGCTCAGTAATCCCCCCCATATATAAGGGTGGGTGCGTGCTCTCCCCAAGCAACTACAGACTAATCTCTCTTTTAGACGTTGACCTAAAATACTTTTCCTGCTGTGTGCTAAAACATCTAGAAGCCTGGATCACAGATAACAATATTCTACCCTTCAATCAAACCAGGTTCACCAAGCACCAAGGAACATTAACAAATCTTATGGGGCTAGGCTTGATTATAAACAGAGCAAAAGCAAAGGGGACTCCAACCTATTTATGTTTTGTTGATTTTAAAGCTGCTTTTGACTGTGTCTCCTGCGGTAAATTGTGGGCCAAACTACTTCAGTGGGGGCTGCCACATTCTATTTTTAATGCCATCATAATGATATACTCTGATACTTGGGTGAAGGTTAAACTTGGGGATGGCTCTCACCTATCCAGGGCAGTCAAAACAACAGTGGGGGTGAAGCAAGGCTGTGTATTGGCCCCAACACTCTTTAACCTGTACATAGCAGACCTCCCCACCAAGTTAAGTGGTCACTCATCTCACTCTCCCTCACTGGGCGGCCAACAAGTATCCAACCTACTATATGCAGATGACCTATTACTAATCAGTAATACCAGAATAGGAATGCAGAAATTGTTAAAGGCATTAGAAGAATACTCAGGCTCCAATGATTTAGAAATTAATCATAAAAAATCTAAAATGATTACCTTAAACCGCAGGCCATCCACCCAAGGTAAATGGCATATGAATGGGAAAACCCTAGAGGAAGTAACATCACACAGATACCTAGGATTGGTGGTGGATGCTAGAGGTAATTACACAGCACAAAAAGAAGCAATAAAAAACTAAACGCTGGCCCTTACTTACGCCTTTTGTAAGCTAGCAAATTCAATCTGTGGTCATGCTCTGAACCCATTAACAGCTGTAATGAGAGCGAAGCTTCTTCCAACTATCACCTATGGGACCGAAATAATGAGGGGGATGGAAGTAGGTCTTCTGGAAAAGCTTCTGATAAAAACCTATAAACGTGTTTTTCGGCTACCTGGGCGTGCATCGCCAGCCCAGGTCAGACTGGAATTCATGCTGGTCAAACAGTCGTTAGCCCGTCCGGCGGCATACATTAAATGCTGCTACAAATTGAGCCGCGCTTCAAAGGGGTCTTTACCCAATCTAGTCTGGCAGGAAATTATCCTAGAAAGAGGGAACTCCAACTACATAAAATTCCTAGAAGAGAGTAAGAGTCTTCTGAAATTAGATGAGGTATGGAACAGGTCCTTACCCATCCCCATTTTCAATAAAGTAGTGAATAAAGCGAGTAAATTACAGAGCCGGCTAGAAGACAAGACCTCATTGTCCCAAAGGGGACATAGTTGGTTGATCCTTAACTCCTACAAAACATTTAAAGAATCACCACTTATGGCGGGCCCGTACTCACGGAAAATCAAGCAATCCTTTCTCAGACTTAGGCTGGGTGAGGTCCCTACCTTAGACCTCATGCCAAAATGGATGAAGGAGCGGCAAGCAGACTCCCAGGAGTGCCGTCTCTGCCATCTAGCAGATGAAAACCTGATGCATGTGGTCTGCATTTGTCCAGCCCTGGCAGCCGAAAGGAGACTCTTGCTGAAAAAAGAATTTAACGTCTTAAGAATTAGATCCTGCAGACAAGCACTAATTGCAGCCTTTAACCCTCAAAATACTATATTGAACATTAGGCTGGTTCAATTTCTGGAAATTTTCACTAATAAAACCACGACCTCTCGAAATGTCCAGATAGAGGGAGGGCGGAAACGATAGCGAAATTCATATAATCTGCTTTGTATATCCTAAAGAAGGGAAGGCTCCTATGTAGTTCACAGAGTTGCTTAGCTCGTGTCATAATAAAGTCCGGCTTCAACAATCAGACGTAAGTGGGAGTAGATGAAATTGATGGAAGGCCTCCCCCCACTTTGTCTTATTTTTACCAATGTCTCAGTTGGCTGCCACTGTTTTCGTTAAATATCTCGGGGGAACGATATCTCATATAGCTTTTCATTTTAAACATAGGATTTTATCCGGCGTTGTATTAATTTTACATAAAAAAAAAAAAGATTGTTCTGTTGTCTCATTATTAATACTCATAGCACCAGTATGTTCCTTTCTTAAAATCTGTATATAGAAGAAAAACTCACTAACCACTTCACCTAAAGCTAAAGAACTGTCATTGCCTTTTTGCACTAAAATTGTTCTGCTAAATGTTTATGTGGAAGGAAAGTTTTATGGTTTTAATTAACTAATAAACTTGTGTTTTACTGTCCTGTCATTTTGGTGACAGAAAGTTTAAAAAAAAGAATGAGAGGAATGGGGCAAATATTTTTAAAATTATATATCTACATTTGATAAGGATGAGGACCTAACTTTGGAAAAAAAGAAAAGCAATACTATTGGATTGTCTTGAGCCTGGAGGTTTAAAAATGTATAACCACAATCAGAAAACTCTAGGACAATCAGTCCAAGGTAATGTATTTACCAGTGGACTTGTATTTCACACCCACTGGTATGCATGGGCATAGACAGATACAATTTCTATCAGAGAAAACAAAACATTGGAAGGCTGAGACAATTGAGGAGTTTGTTTCTGCCTTGAAAATTCTTGCATTTACTGTCGGCTTTGGAAATATGAAACACATCTCATGCAGGACAAAATCAGAAAGCATTCATCAAATTCAAATATTAAAGAGAGCTTTTGAGCTAAAAGAGAATTTCCCTCACAAGGTGTTACTGACATAGTCAGTTAAAAAGTGAGTACTAACAGAAAGACATGCCAAAAGCTTTACTCGCTGAAGAATAGAAGGAAGTGGGAAATAAACTGATTACTAAAGTAAAATCTCGTTAAAAAAATGCTTTGAAACCATGAGTCACTATAAGAAAAAGTCAAGGTAGTGAAAAATCCAGCAATTGCTGAATTCAAACATAAGCACTGGGAGATGCTGCAAGTGTGAGACAGCAGATACTTTGCTAATGAGGAAGTGTCCTATACAATCAAACATGTTCTGGATGAGGCATTATCGGGCATTTTTACAAAATCTGTAGACAATGCAAAGATAGGGTTGCTATAATGCAGATTTTACCTTAAAAAAACAAAAAGCAAAAGGCGTCTGGCAAAACAGAAATGGTTTGTTTAATTAAACATTACACCCTGGAGAGCAGTTACAGAACCAGAGTCTGAGGTCTCTCTCTCAAGGGAGGTGTAGGTTTTTATACATTTCTCTAAGTACTATAAGACAATAAAAACATTCTTATCTTGGTCAAGAATGTCAACAGTTGTCATGGAGTCATAAATACATTTCCATATAATTAATGAAGGTGGGGTCTGACCTTGTGTGGACAAGATGTGGGCCAGAGAGTATGTGCTCATTTGTCCGGCCAGACACTGTGTGTACTGTGTGTGTTTTGTTCTGATTGGATGTGTGTTCCTAACTACATGTGGCCTCTAACTTTTATGGTGTTTTGGGAATGAGCTCATCCTCTGGCCAATCTCCTGTGCTTATCTGTGGGATCTGATCTAAGTTTCCCTGTTTGCACATTTGCCTGCTGGCTAAGTGTTACCCCCACATGTGACCTGTCAAACATTGACCTCATGCCTGAGTCTCAAAGCCCGCCTGACCATGAACCCCGTGCTGGGGTTGACGGAGAGTTCACAAAAGTTGAATCTAATAATAATGATGCGATTTTGTTTGTGTATATGAATGTATCCCTGTATACGTCAACAGCAATCAATCCAATATTAACAACAATGCAGTCAAACTGCTAAATGTGGAATTTGATTCTGACCCTGAAGAAGCAGAAGACAGTGACACATATACGTGGGTGTGTTAAGTATTGAAATTGATGCAAATGTTTTGGATGTTCAGGAAACAAAAAAGAACCCCATGTGTGAAATGAGGTTTGGTGCTTTGAATTTGCTTGTTATTGCTGATTTGGGTTCTCCTTATACCACTGTCATTAAAAAATTTGGGGCAGACAAATTTAGAGTTACACTAGGATAATATTTGAAACTACCAGACATTTAATCTAAAAGCTTCATTGGAGAAATGTTTGACAGTATTGGTTTTAGGGAGTTGGCACTTAAATTGAAAAGAAGGCAGGCTGAATGCAAACAGTATATATATTTTTTAAAAAGTCCCACCTGTTTTGGGGTGGAGGGATCAAGTAGGCATACTCCTAGCTCCTAGTAGTCCCAATCTGGTCTTATTAGTGCAAACTGAAAATCAAGTGGATTCACAAATGTTGAGATCACTTCCAAGGATTTTCTCAGGAATATTGGGAAACTTATATGATTCTTACCTAGAATACTACTGAAGAAACATCTTGTGCTCTACATTCACAAAGTAGGGAATATTCCACTCAGGTTACAAAGAAACTAGATAAAATACCGACACATGCATCATGAAGCCTGTGGAGTACTCTGACTAGGTTGCCTCAAGGGTTGTGGCACGACACATCAATGGGCAATTGAGACTATATGTAGACTTAAGAGATCTAAACAAAAGTGTCTTGATAGATCAATTTCTATTATAAACAATAGTGAGATGTTTTCTTTGCCTAAGGGTGTAAAACTGTTTACATCCATTGTTGCTTACCACCAAGTTCCTCTGCACCCAGATAGCAGAAAACTAATTGATTTTATCAGCCCGTTTAGCTGTTTTGGCCTCATCTCTGGAGCAGCTCTGTTCCTAAGATTAATGTACGAAATGTTCAAAGGAATGAAGAATGTAATATTCTTTAAGTATGATACCGTACGTCTGGGTACAACAAGGGCTGAACATGATACAAAACCTGCACAGGTATTTGAAATTTTATGTAAAAACAGACTTAATGCTGAGTATACCAAGTGTAAATGTGCAAGAGAGAAGATTACCTATAAAACCATGGGGTGAGTGCTGAAATAATTAAATCCAAAACGGCATTACCATAGGCCATAGGGGACTCTCTAAAAAACAAAAGACAATGTGAGGGCATTCCTGGAAGTTGCCAAATTCTATACCAAATTTGTTGTCAATTTCTCAAGCTAAACTTACTACATACATATTTTGAAGGTGAAGAATAAAACTGAATGGTCCAAGATATGCTAAATGGCCTTCTAGGAAGTGAAATGCTCCTCCATTATAAGGTTTCAACCTAAAATGAAAGAATATTGTTACTTCTAATGTGAGTGGAAAAGATTTTGATGTGGTTTTAACACAATTGAACATAACTGGTAACAAAATCCCATTCACTCTCTCCTACGAAGAAAAAATATTCCATCATTGACCAGTAAGCACTTAATGCACTTAGGAAATAGAACATTTCAGACAGGATATTTGGGTAATGCTTGTTGTTTTGTATAGTGACCATACGCCCCTAACTATGGTACTCGCAATCAAAGGCGTGTAAAATGCATGCCAATGTTTAGCCTGCATATCAATCAGGATGCTATAATTATGACAATATGTGATATATTTTCTTAGGTTTGTACCTTTATCCTTATGAAATGTACCACCTGATGTGTGTGAAGAAACAAATGGCCTTCTTAATGAAGAGTGCATGGATGCACAAGGGAAAGAGCCAGTATTACTAGACATCCACAAGATAATAACGGAAGGATGTCCAGAGATAAAAATGTTAACAAGAAGCTACATGGCCTATGCGCAGTTGAGGGAAGAGCTTTCCACAGTAGATAGAAAGATCACGAGGAATGACACAATAATAATTTGAGATTGTGTTGATAAAGGTTTATGAGATATTTGCCACAAGAGATATACTAGTATTGACAAAACCTAATGCAGTATGGAAAAATCACATTGGCGGCCTGGGCTTAGACATGGCTTTAGAAAGAAAAGGTAGAAAATGTGTATTGTGTAACAATTCAGGCAAGACTCCGGGCACAATGAATCCACCTTTGTGTCAAACTAACAGTTGCAATAAATCATGGAAAGGAATTGGTAGTGGCATCAGGACCCGGTTTAGAAGATGATGAAGATGATGTACCAAAATGCCTCATTCTTATCATTGGTTACTTCTCAAAGTCGTTAGCGTGAGCCCAAGATATTTACAAGATGTATCACAACTGTAAGCATAATTGCAAATCTATATCCATTGAAGTGGTGGATTTTGTCAAATTACTGTTATCACAAAGAAAAGTGAAGAACCTTTACAGATGGAAAAAATATTATGTATTTGGTCCTACTTAGCAACAGTAAGACAGTAAGTCATGACACCTAAGGCACATCTCAGCATACAAGGGGAACAGAGTTTTGCCGAGCAAGGATACTGGAAAGCAACATTTGAAGAAGGACTACAATTGGTTGTAAGACAGAAACTCCAGCTCTACAAATAATGAGCAAATGAGGGAGGCAGGGATGGTGTTGAGCAATTTCCCCAGTCTGGTCCCAGTGATCAGGGTAGGAAACATGGGAGATTTGGAATATTAACCCCTACGGTGCCTTGGACGAGGTGATCTCGTCCAAGGCACCCGGGAACCGGTGCCTTGGACGAGATCACCTCGTCCTGCACCGGGGAACAGGGGGAAGCCATGTGCCCCCCACCCACACACCCCGGTCGTGGATGGAAGGGGAATCCCTTACACTTCCACCACCGATCCCCCCACCCCCGTGACGTCAGCACACATCGCACGCTGATTGTCACAGAGGGGGGCAGAAAAGGCCTTAAAAAAAATGCCCCCCCGGGAGCGACCCTTGCCCAAGGGGTCGCTCCCCTTGCGTGAAATTCGCAAAAAAAACCAAAAAACTCCCTGTTGTCTAGTGGTTTCTGTCCCCCTTGGGGGCAGATTGGCCTCATAAAAATAGGCCAATCTGCCCCCAAGGGGGCATAAATGGCCTAAATGTAATTTGCCCCCTAAAACAAAAAACAAAACAAAAAAAATATCCCTGGTGCCTAGAAGTTTCTGCCCCCCCGGGGGCAGATCGGCCTAATAATAGGCTGATCTGCCCCCGGGGAGGGGGCAGAAAAGGCCTCCCAAAAAAATGCCCCCCCCCGGAGCGACCCTTGCCCAAGGGGTCGCTCCCCTCATGCCAGTTTCAATTTGAAAAGATATCCCTGGTGTCTAGTGGGTGTTTTCAGAAGCCTATTATTAGGCCGATCTGCCCCCCGGGGGGGCAGAAACCTCTAGGCACCAGGGATCTTTTTTTTTTCTTTTCTTCTTTTTCTTTTAGAGTTGGGAAGCGACCCCTTAGGCAAGGGTCGCTTCCCTAGGAGGCAAATTACATTTAGGCCATATGGCCTATTTTTATGAGGCCGATCTGCCCCCAAGGGGGACAGAAACCACTTGACACCAGGGAGTTTTTTTTTCTTCGTGAATTTCATGCAAGGGGGGCGACCCCTTAGGCAAGGGTCGTTCCCCTGAGGGGCAGATAAGCCTATTTTGATTAGGCCGGGGGGGCAGAAACCTCTAGGCGCCAGGGTTAATTTTTTTGTGTGTTTTTTTTTTTTTTTTTTTTTTAGAGATGGGGAGCGACCCATTAGGAAAGTATTTAGACCATTTCTTTTGGGGGACATATTTATTTTAGGCCATTTCTGCCCCCCCGTGGCCGGCTGAGCTAGAGGCCAAAATCTACAGGGAGGCACTTTGCAAAAAAAAAAAACTCTGTTTTCTGTCAAAAAAATTTGATGTGTCCACGTTGTGTTTTGGGGCATTTCCTGTCGCGGGCGCTAGGCCTACCCACACAAGTGAGGTATCATTTTTATTGGGAGACTTGGGGGAACGCTGGGTGGATGGTAATTTGTGGCTCCTCTCAGATTCCAGAACTTTCTGTCACCGAAATGTGAGGAAAATGTGTTTTTTTAGCCACATTTTGAGGTTTGCAATGGATTCTGGGTAACAGAACCTGGTCAGAGCCCCACAAGTCACCCCATCTTGGATTCCCCTAGGTCTCTAGTTTTTAAAAATGTACAGGTTTGGTAGGTATCCCTAGGTGCCGGCTGAGCTAGAGGCCAAAATCTACAGGTGTAGGCACTTTGCAAAAAACACCTCTGTTTTCTGTCAAAAAATGTGATGTGTCCACGTTGTGTTTTGGGGCATTTCCTGTTGCGGGCCGTAGGCCTACCCACACAAGTGAGGTATAATTTTTATTGGGAGACTTGGGGAAACATAGAATAGCAAAACAAGTGTTATTGCCCCTTGTCTTCCTCTACTTTTATTTCTTCCAAATATAAGAGAGTGTGTAAAAAAGACGTCTATTTGAGAAATGCCCTGTAATTCACATGCTAGTATGGGCACCCCGGAATTCAGAGATGTGCAAATAACCACTGCTCCTCAACACCTTATCTTGTGCCCATTTTGGAAATATAAAGGTTTTCTTGATAGCTATTTTTCACTCTTTATATTTCAGCAAATGAATTGCTGTATACCCGGTATAGAATGAAAATCCACTGCAGGGTGCAGCTCATTTATTGGCTCTGGGTACCTAGGGTTCTTGATGAACCTACAAGCCCTATATATCCCCGCAACCAGAAGAGTCCAGCAGACGTAACGGTATATTGCTTTAAAAAATCTGACATTGCAGGAAAAAGTTACAGAGTAAAACGTAGAGAAGAATTGCTGTTTTTTTCAACTCAATTTCAATATTTATTTTTTTCAGTTGTTATTTTCTGTAGGAAACTCTTGTAGGATCTACACAAATTACCCCTTGCTGAATTCAGAATTTTGTCTACGTTTCAAAAATGTTTAGGTTTCTGGGATCCAGCATTGGTTTCATGCCCATTTCTGTCACTGACTGGAAGGAGGCTGAAAGCACAAAACATCGTAAAAATGGGGTATGTCCCAGTAAAATGCCAAAATTGAGTTGCAAAAAAGGGTTTTCTGATTCAAGTCTTCCTGTTCCTGAAAGCCGGGAAGCTGGTGATTTTAGCACCACATACCCTTTGTTGATGCCATTTTCAGGAGAAAAACCATAGGCCTTCTTCTGCAGCCCCTTTTTTCCCATTTTTTTTAAAAAAAACGAAATTTTCACTGTATTTTGGGTAATTTCTTGGCATCCTTCAGGGGAACCCACAAAGTCTGGGTACCTCTAGAATCCCTAGGATGTTGGAAAAACAGGACGCAAATTTGGCTTGGCTAGCTTATGTGGACAAAAGGTTATGTGGGCCTAAGCCCGAACTGCCCCAAATAGCCAAAAAAAGGCCTGGCACAGGAGGGGGAAAAGGCCTGGCAGCGAAGTGGTTAATAACAAATCTTCAAGGCTAAAGAATTATATCTGTGATTAACTCTTCCACAGTTAACATGTTTAAACTTGTAATTTTTAGGAGTTAATACTCTTTTGTTTTAAGCAATTGAGTTTATTTTAGCATAGTCGACTAGGACATTGTTTTTTTTTATTGTAATTTTATTTTTTTATAAATGTTGTGTAATGCTATGTTTTACTAACATTTCTAGTATAAGGAGGGATGTATGGATATCTATGTTACACATTCAGCTTTTCTGTGGGTGATGTATGTATGATGGAATACCGAATGTCATTATAACGAATGGCTTTATAACACAAGTATAAACCATATATATATATATATATATATATATATATATATATATATATATATATATATGGTGATTTTATTTATTTTTACTTGTAAAAAAAAAAAACCTATCCACCCCAAAATTCCCTTACCACCTTAAAAATTCCCTTACCACCCAAAAAACCCATGCTCACCCAAACACACAAACTTACCCTTACAACCTATACCCATCTGGAAATTTCACTTAACATCCAAAAACCTATACCTACCATAAACATCCCCTTACCACCCAAAAACCTATACCCACACTAAACCATAAAAGTTCCCTTACCATCCAAAAAACCATAACCACCCTGAACCCTAAAAATTCCCTTGCCACCCAAAAACCTATACCCACACTAAAAATCTCCTTACCACCCAGAACCTCATACCCGCCCTAAAACCTAAAATTCCCCCTACCACCCAAAACACAATACACACCATAAACCCTCCAATTTCCCTTACCACCCAAAAACCTATTCCCACCCTAAACCTTACCAATTCCCTTACCACCCACAAACCTATACCCACCCTAAACCCTAAAAATTCCCTTACCACCAAAAACCCATACCCACACTGAACTTTCCCTTATCACCCAAAAACCTATACCCAGGACAAACATTGCCTTACCACCCAAAAACCTACACCTACCCTAAAAATTCTCTTACCACCCACAACCAATACCCACCCTAAAAATACTACATAAATATATATCTATATATATATATATATATATCTGTGTATATATATATATATATATATATATATATATATATGTGTGTGTGTGTGCTATTTACTTACCTCCAATATCCATACATTTCCCATGAATTTCATTGTAAAAGTCATCCATCGCAAAGGCATAATTGCTGTTAAAACTGTTGTTGTGAAAGCCTTTCATTGTAAAGGCATCATCGTGATAAAACCTTTGTTGGAAAGGCCTCTCGTCGTGATAAAGCCTGCTTCCAGTGGGTGATATCATGCATCATTATTATCCTACTTGCAGTGATGTAATTTAGAATGCTCAGTTCTGCTGATCTTATTAGAACTGTGGGTGGGGAGAGCAGTAGATGTATAGACTTATCCTGCTATGTGCTATGCCAGGGTATTTGTACAATAAAGTTACTTCACTTCGCAGGGCTCTGGAGTAATCCTTACAGAAAATAACTGCACTGCATATAACTATACTTTCACTTATCACTATTGTTTCACTTTTATTTCTCTATTCCATATGTCTACTTATTGAGATAGTATCAAGAGGCAGGCTTATGTCAACTACTGTACCTTTCACAGCTACAAGGTGGAAAAAAATACATAAAAGAGGAAGGAAATTGTTAGTTATTGTGCAACGGGTGTGGGTGGCTTTCTGATTGATAAGGTGAGTGAATGCATGAATCAGGTGAGAGTGAGTCATCTGACAGAATACATGAGAAAATGAATCACTGTATGAGGAAGGTAGAATGACTGAGTGCGTATCCATGTGTGAATGTTGGGGCAGGTGACAGACATCTGTATGTTGAAATTAGATACCTAGGGAATGATTTATATGTCAGCTACTCTGGTAGGGTGACAGAGTATTTTATTTCCTCACAGCGACAAAGTACACCTCTTTCCAAATTGGAGATGTCTGCTGCCCAAGAGGCCATCGCCAACATTGGCAGGGTACATTGTCTCTGTGGCTTCTGTCAATGCATTTAAAGTGTGCCGTTAGAATAGCACAATTTTTTTTTCTTTTTTTTAATTTCAAAGCACCAAGGAGTAATTTTCTTTTTGAAAATAAACAAAAATCAATGACCTTCCTCCTGTGGGTGTTTTCGTCCATGACAGGGCTGGGGGAGGGTGGAATAACTGAAATGTTTTTACTTTCACTTACAACCAAGTTTCGAATGGCTGTATGTGACAATAAAGACTTTTCACTTGTTCTTCCACAATAACTAGGACAGGCAGACAAATTGCAAAGCCTCTTTTGGTTCCTACTCTGTCGGGCTGTTGGAGGAGTACGTCAGCAGCAGAGATGGAGAAGTCTCTACTGCTGACATACTGAAGGTCTGCCCAACTCTAAATAAGGCGGGCAGATCTTCAGTACAGTTGAAAGGACACTCTGTCACCATTGAGATGAAGTATCTTTTCTGATGTATTCCAATTCTGGGCCTTAGAACCTAATGTTATTGGTCATGAGTAATGTAAGTGCATATATTGGTAAGATAATTAGTGATGTCATGTGTACAGCCATGAGAAGTGAACTTTCTGAGTGGCTAGGATTGTACAGCTAACCATAACATGCATTTCTTAATTATGCGGTTTTATATCTGTACCTTCACTTTTCCAGATATCCATTGAGTTACCCCACAGCATAAAGTGGTCGGCAGAGCTCAAGAACAATACCTTTTAGAGTTATAAAGGTGAAAATGTTGCACATGAAATGGGTCACCCTATGAAAGTTTAAGACACGAAGGGTCTGATTACAACCTTGGTGGATGGGATACTCTGTCACAATTGTGACGAATATCCCGGCCGACGTATTACAAGTTTCATTATATCCTATGGAACTTGTAAAATGGCAGGGGGATATCCGTCACGTTTGTGATGGAGTGTCCCATCCGTCAAGGTCGTAATCAGGCCCTAAGATATCGGACTGGGCCAAAACATCATCATCAAAGTGCCTCTTTAAACAAAGCAGCATTTAAAAGAAAAGAGTGTGGGCACTGCTGCGGATCAGTGTTTATTATTAGTTAGCTAATCTAAAACAAGCTTAATTATTTTTAAAACTTTAGCGTTTAGGTCAGAGAATGTTACGGTGCATGTGAAATCACAGTACTTTCTATGCGAAATCCACAGAATGTATGTTATGGAATGTGTCACCCATGTTGATTATCTCTATCACTGGTGAACAGTATAAAGATTTGAAGGCTGCCATTCAAGTGTCTTTGCCTAACTGTGTCAGGCTTTTTTTCAAGTAAGCATTTTAGTTTTCATTCCACTGCAAGGGTTATATGTGAGCTGTTTTTATTACTACAAATCACTCAAAAATCGGGCTAACTGCTGTCTTCTTGCTCTTCCAATGCTACCTATTCTAGTTAAATGTTTTGATGCATGACCTTGGATCTTCATCAGTGCTTTGGAGATGCCTGGAGGCTTGTCTTTCTTAAACTAAGTGCTCAGAAGCCTGGGTGTTTTGCAGAAGGAAGATTTCTTATTATAATATTTACTACTGGCCTCCCACTCCCAGTGCTGCAGCGCATACATAGTAACTACACAATGGATTTACTGACTTGTTTGTGGGTTGGATATGAATGAAATATTTGTGGTAAGTAGTTCTGTATATCAAGATGTATTCAAAGCTGCTGCTGTATTTTTCTGGATCTAATACAATGCCATGAATCATGGTGAATGTAAAGCCAGTAGACTGGGACCCACACCAAAAGAAACCACCCCACAGCAAAACCAAATTACATTAACTATTTCTTCGATAGCAAAGCCTAACTGGCACAGAAGGCAGTGGTCAATCAAAGTGATAGTTCACTTGGCAAGCAACAAAAAACATTAATAGAAATATTGTGTAATAAACCACAAGTCATAGCTCTGATACCATGTACAGGAAGACCACTTTGGACATTCCCTTTAATAAATTTGCTCAACATTATTGTCCATACACACTGTAAGACTGATTTACATATGGCAAGGATGGTATTTAGCCCCATGATCACATACTTTACTTGAAGTATGCTGTAGACTTCATTACCAGTTAAACTCACAAATACTTCAAGAATATTGGATGCAGTTTACAGTGTCGCGTAGGCTCTCATTATTCTATTGGGACTACTGGATTTTGATGGGCAGAATCACCCGCGGTGTGGGAGACTAAGTCTAGCCCACTGCAGGTGACACCTGTTGCTCTAATCTGGGTTTTGCTCTGGCTAACTAGCAGTGCCTCACGTCTACCCAAGGGCAGGGATGACTGGGCATCTGAGGGAAGCCATGGTCACCCAGGTCACATCCATTTCTCTCAATTACATTAGTCTCATGTATACAATGATAAACAGGGGCAGTATATGTTTCAATAATTATTTTTATGAAACAACTGTATCTTAGATAGCAAAGCTTGTGCTGCAATAACCAGAACAACACAACATGACAGTATTAAAATTGTGACAAGGAGAGTGAAGCATAAGAATAATGCTACCATATTGTCACTACAGTCAATAGACTAATTCCTACCTCAGCTATAATAGAGCACATCATATTAAGCTCTAATTCTGCCCTTCAGGTTCCCCTGGGAAGACATCATCCCCCATACCTGAGCAAAGGCCTGAAGTCTGCATTAGCATCTAGCGAAGCATTCAGCAATCGGCATACAGTCGTGGTTCTCTGGCTGGAATCTCCCTCTAACGTGTAAGGGACAAAGAAGGGTTTTTATAATAAAACAGCTGATGTTCTAAGAAAATGTCCCTGCGTAAAGATGCGTGTTTTCTGCGAATATTGGAGACTAAACTTATACCACGTTCATCGGCAACCTATCTTGCTGTACCCTTGGAAGAAGCACAGAGTGAGCAAGAATGTCTTGTTTGAGAACAGAGTGCTGGCCTAGGCAAAAACAGTTAGATAAACAGAAAATAAAACAAGACCGTAAAAGTGGCTATTATAACAATATTAAAATGAAGCCGAATAAAATATATCTAGGTTAGAGTGCACAGTGGCATGGCCTAGTGTGTTAAAATAACGTGCATGGAGCTATAGCTAAAATGGCTACACAACAGCAGCAATCCCTTACCTAGAGATAAGGTAGCCCTAAGGCCATTGTTGTCTGCTGTACACACATCTATGTCAAGTATTAACTCCATATCTTCAACCAGACCTTTGATTTAGGTTTTTCTGAGTTCTAGACTACCTATGTTGTATTATCTATCTATGCTTCTTCTGTTGTGACTCCTTATGAAATAGGGGCCCTCATCCTTCAGCCTCAGTGTGCAAATTCATTTTATTTGTGAGATGCCAGGTTTGATGATACTTCGCAGCCAGTACCACTATTGGGGTGACTCTCTTATGAGTGGGACCCAAAGTCTGAAATATAACATTTTATTTATGGTTTAGTCTTTTGTCAGAAGACGACTGTAAGGCTTAATGTTTAATAATGACTGTGGTTACTCGTGATGGCTTGGTTCTGATGTACTGCAAAAGGTTTTTTTCCTGACATACCCCTATTCTAACAACTTGGCCTGTTGGCTACATCTTGCAGCAAGTGCAATGGGACTCATCCCAGTAAAATTGTGCCTTGATTCATGTAATGTTATTGAATGTGGAAGGTCTCATTTTCTCATGCCAAATCCGTACTGATCTGGAACTACTCATAAGAGAAACACCTAGGTCATGAACAGAGCCAAAAGGCAGCAGAGCATTGTGCAAGGACAAAATCCAGCATAATGGCAACAAGTGATAAGAGAGGTAGCTGGTTTGTCTACTTTAAAAGCATAGAGTTGTACTGTTCTTTAAAGAGATAGGTCAGCACTTTCTTAAATTACAGCAGCATTGCAGCAGTCCCAATAGATATGGCAAAGGTGTTCTAGGTCCTGTGTACATAGATGGAAAAGGCCTGCTGCCTTGTTTTTATCCTTTGTGCACTTTATAGTCTGCAGTCTGATTGTATTGTGGGTACAGGTATACTTAGATCCACCAGAGATGGTGCGTGTTCCTCCAAGATAAGCAGGGGTGTGATTTGTAATGACTTTGTAACTGATGCAGCTGTTTTTGGAGATGGTGTTATTTGGCAGGGGGAGCCAATACAGTTCCATCAGTATGAGTTATGTAATCATATTTCTTCAGACCCTTGAAACGACATGCTGCAGCATGTACGATGTGTTTTTACAGGGTGCCAGTGAGAAGTCTATGAGTTTGAGGAGTAAGGCATTCCCACCATCCAGTGAAAGTACAGAGGCTTGAACAGCAATTCTTAAGTAGCTTTCTGGAAGATACAGTTTCACTTTATTAGAAGGGAGATCTGGTCCCAGGCTTTGTTTTTTGACAATGTGTTCCTTCAGGGTGGGTTTGGTGTCTAGAATGAATCAAAGTGACTAAGCATTTAGTGAAAATTGGATATTGAAGCCATCGGTTCATGCCATTAAATGAGGTCTATCCTGTTTGTTGTTCTTGATAATTAACAGGAATTTTATTTTGGTTGGGTGGTGCTAGACATTGAGGTCTGGATGGCCTTAATAGCAATAGTTTACTCTCACAATATAGGCAGAATAATTGAGTACTCAATTTTCTTTATAAGATTATTGTCAATCTGCCTTTCCTATGTAAACTGTTGGTAAGAGGAGTCACTTTCCTGATACTACATTTTATAGGAGCCTGAATTCTATTGCATCCCGGGCAATCTGGGCCAGAAATTTCCAAGGCATAAAATCAGATTGGTACTCTTGTGGTGCTAGGTAACTAGAAGTTGTGGTGGGTCTAGCACTGAAACTGTTGAAAGGGTTCTTAATGGTCACTGACAAGATGCTGCTATTATGTTAAAGAAGCACAGGCCTTATGGCATCTGCACATCATGGATCCAACCTATTCTATCTGGAAGAAATAGCTAGTAGCTATTTGTATTACTCTTCAGAGTCTTTTCCCCCTCACATGTTTAATTCCTCAGGATTTTCCCCTAAGTCCACAACTGTTCATTCTGTAAAACTTTGCCTACAAAAGTCAGACCTAAATACACTTTTGATCAAATGACACCTGTCAGAAAGTGTGTTATTGCTTTCACATGGGCAAAAATAATTCAGAGTTGACTTGGACCTAGGTATGATTTCAGGACAACTGTGATGGAACTGATGTCGAATGCACCATGCAAGGTGTCCAAGTTATAGCTTTTACCTGCTCACTTAGTCTACATTTTGGAAGTCAGACTCTTCCAGCTTCGCCAGGTCCAAGGATGAAAGAGGAGAGGATTCTGTTGCATATTACTGTGGATGCATAAGCATGACATTTGTGTAATGCTACACTTGTGTCTTGTAAAAATCATTCAAGTCTTGTTGGAAAAGTATGAAAGCAGCGTTGGGATTATGCTGCACTCTTGTGTGTATTTTATACTGCATGTTTTGCAAACTAATATTAAATGATGCTGGTATGCAATGGCAACTATGCATTATTGTTGCGGTGTTGTTTGAATAAACTGGAATGTGGGATGGAATGCATAGAGGAGATGAAAGTGAGTGGGGAAGATGGTTGGTGTTCACTGACTGGATCAGGATTGTACCAGGAGTATTGCGGTTTGTGGATTAAAATTTCATAACAACAAAAGCTACCTTTGTCTCTATTGAAGTTATTATGTTTTCTTACAGGTCCCTTGCAGTCAGATATGTCACCATCAAGCTCAGGGTGAAGTGTTATGTTTTGGAGCACACAAACTCTGATTGGGACAGAGGTGGATTTTGTAGCCATCTAAGTCCCTTTGCTACTGAGAAAGATTTGCTGCCTAGCCCTTGGTCCAGGGCTTCACCGTATCTCTTTTGAGCCAGGTAGGGCAAATTCCCAGATGCCTTTATCATGAGGTTCTGCTGAACCTTTTTCAACAGGCCAAAAGGGTTAAGTAGGTGCCTTCATGGCTACGATTTTAGATATCTCTTCCTGTCTGGATGCGTTTCCAATGCATCTGGTAGCAATTCACCAAGGACACTGAAAACTACTGCCAATACCGACTGATATGCTTTACATAAAGTGGGGCATGTTTCTTGGTGACAACAATAAATGATGAACCTGGGGTCTTAGTGAATTTTCCAAACTTTTTGGCAAGCCGTAACTATCAAGTGAAAACATGAACATGCTATTTTAATAATGTGCTAAAAGACACAGACACATAAAATGTTAGGAGTCATCTTAGCCTTCATGAACCCAATTGGTGTTGCCCAGTGTTACTATTGTGAAGCATCTCCTCTCACTAAGATATAGTGAGGAATTTCCTCACCCTGGAACTTCTAGTCAACGTAACCTTTGTGTAGGGTACTATAGTTTATGTTTAATCAGATTATTTCTCTTGGAATACAAGCATCATAAAAGAAAAAAAAAACCTACAGAAGGTGTACCAAGAAGAGGCAGTTTCTTTTAGTTATATAGAAAAAGACTGGGGAAAATCATTGCACTTGTCTCTAGCATATCTATGCAATTTGAGGGTCTAGAGTCCGAAATCTGGTGAATTCTATGAAAGTAAATACTGTTAATATGTTCACACTCTGGGTATATTACACGGTAGACCCAGAATAATGTTGAGACTGTATTCTGTAACTTATACCAGTCATAATGTATTCTTTTATATATTCATTGATCATCATTTGATAGGATTTAAGTATACCAGACTAGTACACTTAAATGTCTACTATATCACTGCAACATAAATGCTTCAGCAACAATGGTCAATGTATGTAAAAAAAAAAAAGAAAAAAAACTCAATTTCATTTTTTAGGATTTTGATGCATAAGATTATGAGGGACAACTTTCAAATAAAGCAACCATCAGGATTATTTTTGTTCACGAAATGAGTCCAAGTAAGGATTCTTAAATGCAGTGTCAACGCAAAGACACCTTTTTTGATAACACATGAACGAGGCATAGAACTTAAATTAACAAATGATCCTCATCTCTGAAACCTCTGTATTTTGCTTTTGAGTTTTATACAGATGCATTATTTGGCTGCCCCGTTCCACATCCCCATGTCTAACCCTTCCACCTAGTTCAACACACAATTGTCAATGAAGGGTTTAAAAATCTTCCCTACACTCCAACAAAAATGCGTGAAATGAGAGCTCTAGCGTGAACATCACATTTTAAAAAGAATATGGGATGGCAGAAGACTGGGGATGGAGGTAAGGGGGAGATGGAGAAATCAGATGATGCATGTGGACTAGAGGATTAAGATGATGGTTCTGTGACTAGTTGAGCTTCATGGACTAATCCGCATTCAATGGCACTGTGGTCTATATTAGGTGCCAAGAAGAGGCTGCATTATTTACAACAGTTAACTTTTGCACCATCTGATCCCATCACCTGGGTCATTGTGTACGCTCAATTGAACGTAGGTTATCTGGTGCCCAAGATAATTATAACCAGTTCACTGTAGCACTGTACAGTTAATTTTTCATTATGTTATTTTCGGGATCAAACCGAACCTTGCTATTGTAGCGGACGAAAATATTCTTGCAACTATAGGTAGTAATAAAGTTACAGAAAGTTCTTGTTACAGTCACTTATTTTGAAATCACTTCCTGTCACAGATCTTCCCCAACAACATTTTTTGTGATATTATGGACGATTAAATAATTGGATCAAATGTAATGGCACATCATTGCCAATCTCCAATGATATTGGTGGGGTGATTGGGGGGGGGGGGGTTATCGTATGTGTGAACAGATTCTTTGCTTGACAAGAATGACATTTGAATCCCTATAAAATATCTGAATGCTACACACTATTTTTTGAATATTTTCAGTTGTCTTTGCTGATTTTTATTTTACTGAATGTGTCATTTTATTTTATGTCATCGCCTTTCCTGTCTCTGTTAAATGTATCCGAACTACAGTAACACATTTGTGTCAATACCGGATAAAATATTCGCATTTATTTAAAGTAAAGTCGTTGTGTTTCGATTTTCATTTCTGTGCTCTACGACCAACATGGACGCCTAAAGATTTGCTCCTCTATACCATTTTTCAACTGCATCATATGTACTGCAATCATTGTACAATCAGCGCAGCCACTCATCAGTCATAAGTACATCAAATGAATACTGCTTCTAATTGGCCAATAATATTATCTCTGCAGTGAAGTGCTTTGACATCTCAGTAAATCACTTGCGTCTGTTTAATTCAAAAATGTGTCATTTACATGTTAATTGAGGTTTGTGATGAATGTCTCTTTTCACAGCATTGACCACTGAAGACAGAGGTCCGTGGGCATTGCTTGCAATGCAATTTTCTCTGCATTACTTTATCGGGGAATTATGCCACGCATTTCCTGGGTAAAATTAATGAAGGTTCTGTTACTCAGCTCTAAAATTCCAAACGCAGTACCTTTTGACTCTTTAAAGCGTTAAATGAGAATATTTTTTATACAGGAAGAATGTATATAGAAATTACATTTTGGGTGCCACTCCCTTAATGTCCTGAAAAATAATCCGGAGGTACCGGTTATTGGAAAAAGAGGTACAGAGTTATTAGGAGAGCTATGGCTGTGTAGTTTTTAGCATCCAATGCCAATGGTCCATTTTCTTTTTTTCTTGTATCTCACTTCAGGTGTGTGAGTTTTACAAGGAAAAGTTAATTACTCCAGAATAAAAGCTTCCCTGGCCTTTTTTTATCACTATATTCCGTGACCTGATGGTCCTTACTTCAGACAGGACGATGAAGGAGTTTAGGGCTTTGTTTGTGAAGTCATACAATACTACCCATAAGGTGAAGGTAACATGTTATCTATGTTTATGATTGTTTTCTTAGAGGTCCCTTTTGAACCAAATACTGCCTCCTAAAAAGAGATATATCAAGATCCTGTAGATGTTGGGCATGCTCTCCTGATTGATGCATCGTGACTATAACTGGCATTTCAGGTGATCAGGTACCTTGTTCGTCACGTTGAAGCTGCTAATCACAAATCATTGGCTAAGGCTTCCACTTTCTTCTTCATCTGATGTAGAGCGAATGACTGTTCCAGAAGTACTTCAGGGGTAGGTACACAAGGTGGAAGATTACATTTTGATAAGAGTTCCACATGGTTATCTGAAGTACATATGTGCAGTAGAGCCATATGGTATACCCAATACACGTGCACCCAGCGCTATTCATTACAGATGCACTCACTCTAATAGACTTCTTTTGCAGACAATGTTCTGAACACAGTTTTTGTATTTAGCATCACTTAACGCTTTGAAGTAGGTGTTGTATTGATGTGTAGTCTCCTCTGTTTGCCTGAATTTAGGTAGGTACCTATGCTATGTACAGCCTTAAGTACTACTGACTATTGAGGAGGTCTGGTGAGGTGGTAAAGCTGTGATTTTTTATATGTAATTTTTATTAATCTGAGTCCAGTTCTTTCTTGTCACAGCAATGCATTGCACCCCTATCTTCTGATTACACTTGATGTTTCTTCTGAGTGAGCTAACTGAGTTTCGCTAAGAAGAAGGACAGTGCTTAGATTGATTGTCCATTGACTCAAGCTGCCCTCACTAACTAGTCTGCGTGTGTTCCCATTAAGAGGAAAGGTGGTTTAGCACTTTGGGCTAGGACTGTCAGTTGTGATGTCAGGCCAAAACTGTTTTGCATGTGGCTGGTCAATATCTGTAATCTGTAGATTAGCTAAACATTGATTAACTGGGTCGGAGACCAGATGTCTTCACTGAGACTGATAATAATTCAAGCATTCAGTCCTGCACTTTTTGTAAGAAACAGAAGTTCTAAACAGCTTCTTTTTCATTCAAGGTATTTCTAATCTATCTACCATACAGTTGCATTGTTTTCCCACTCAGTTTACCAGCTTGAGATATTTATAAGTAATTAGTCATTTTCTCACTTTTAGGTGGCAGCATGTTTTAATTTTCCCTTTTTTTAGTTTTGCAGCATATGCCTGCACTAAACAATAAAAACAAATAATCATTGCACCAGCTTGCCAGACGGAGATCTATATATGAGCACCATTCCATGCAGTCTGTAATATTGCAGGCTGATGGGTGTTTATTCATGTGCCCTCGACCTCAGCAGAATAATGGTCTGTTCGAAGGGTCACAAAGCCAGAGTTGAAAAATAAACTGGTGGAGCCGTATGTAGGCAGTTCAGCACCAGATGGTCACCGGTGTGCAGGCTCCTAATTTTATGGGGTCTCTACCTCCCCCGAGTCACAACAGCTGGCAATAAAGGCGGTTTCCTCCTTTCTCCTACAGCCTACTGTGCCGGATCATGCTGTGGCACTGCCCCACCTACAGCTCCTGGCACCTGACAGCTGACATGGACAGTGGTCTCCTCAGCCACATAGCCCACTGCTCACCCCACCTGCAAGCACTGCTCAGTGAGCACAATTTTTGGCATCACCACCCAGGGGCGGCATGTTGTCCTCCCCATGGGGCATAGAGACAATTAAAGAGTTCCTCCTCCTCCACGCCAACTGCAGATAAGGACAACTCTGAAGATAAGGCGTACTGCTGGGCTGTGCGCTGATGTGATGTGGCGCCTCCTACCACTGCTCACATCGGGCGACACTGGGGTTGATACAGTCCTTGTTTTTCGCACCTTCTACAGCCTCATACATCAGTGGCCCATGGACCTGCCGCTCCTGCAATAGTCTTCAGTTAACAGCAGGGTTGTCCTTCATGTCTCTGCCCTCCCTCTCCCTGGAGAACAAGGGTGTGAATGACGTTTCTGCAACAAGGCCTACTCCCATTGCTTACCTCAGATATGAGCACCCTCCTAGCGGTCCTTCCCATCACACTCTTGTCCCTGCACACTGGAGGCCAAACGTATGGTGTCAGTACCAACCATTCATTGTCTCGGGATCGCCCTCATTTCAAGCTGCAAAGTGGGCAACCTGGATCAATCACTTTGAAACATACTTTGCTGCAGTGGAGCTGGAAGCACATAGAGGTCTGTTGTACTCCTTCATCTAGGTTGCACTACCATACACAAACTTTCCAAAACTGTAGGTGAAGCTGGCCCACTTTATACCTATGCTATGCTCAACACTGTCTTGACAGCCCATTTCAAGCCCATAGCTAACCCGGATTAAGAGCGTTTCCAGCTTTGCTAAACCTACCAAGCACCATATGAATCCGTGGATGAATTCCATGCCAGACTCTGGGAACTTGTAAGCAGTTGCACCCTACCAAATGTTCAAGATGAGATCTGGGCTCAGTTCATTTGGATCTGTTCCTCTGCCAAACTACGAGAGCACTTTTCAGGTTCCCAGCATAACTATGGCACTTTGGGCCAGATCAAAAAAGTTGTCAAAGTCATTGCAGCCCACATAGAGGCCACCCTCCAATGCGCCATCAAGATGGAACCAGCCACCCAGGTTTCTAGTGCCACGTTGCCACCCAGTAAAAGAGACCGCCCAGAGATGCCACTGACCAACAGGGCATACAGATGGTGCAGTGGTGCCCCTCGCACATGGGAGACTGCCCAGCAAAAGTAAAGAAATGCTCCATATGTGGGAAGATAAGTTACCCCAAGGCTTGCTTCTCAATACTCCCCTCCCCCCAAAAGGGTCCATGAAGGAAGCAGCCAACCAACGTAGAAACACTAGGTCTGCGCAGACAATTACAACATGGATGATGATGCCTCAGAGGGCATATAAACAGATTAGCCAAATCTGAACCACGCCCACCATGCACCCCGCTGGCAAGTCACAATAGAAGGACAAACAATCATAGACTTCATGGACACATGGGCATCAATCAACATACTACCCCTAGCAAAACACAAGCACTTCACCACACCAAAACTTCACCCTGCCATCACCAGGGTGTAAGCCTTCGACATCACTACATGCCTCACCCTTGCCAGAATCTTCACCACCACAGTTGGGCAATGGGGCCAGTCCACAAGGGTGAAAGTATACATCACCAAGAGCAGGTTTGACATTTACATCAGCTGCCATACAGCCAAGTGCCTACAGCTAGTCCAATTAGCCTTTGGGATCCATGCAAGCACAGTAAATTCTTCCCTTAGCAAGTTCAAACATCTTCCCAGGCATTGGCTGATTAAAAGAATGAGTAGTCCTCCTGTATATGGACCAGTCTGGACCTCCAGCAGCCCTGTGCCACCGCTGAGTGCATTTCATCTTCAACCAAAAGTGGAGGCAGAGTTACAGAAACTAAAACTGGCAGACATTATTGAGAGAGTGGAGGGACCAACGCTCAGCATCTCACCCATTTTGGTTGTCCTCAAACTGAAGCAGAGGTAAGAATATGTGTTGGCATGGATCTCCCAAACAAAGCCATAAAGAGGGAATGACACATAACCCCAATTGTGGACATCATTGTAGGGGAACTCTGTGGCTCCTGTTGGTTCTCCAAAATGCAATTGAGGTCCAGCTACCACCAGATCCTCCTAGCTGCAGAGTCCTGGTATGTGACAACATTCTCCACCCATCCTGCGTTGAGGTGATAAAAACTCCTCAATTTTTGCATCTCCAGCACCAACAAGGTCTTCCAGGACATTATCAGGGGAGTGCTGGCTGGTCTTCAGGGAGTCTTAAATGTCAGTGATGACATTCTGGTCCACACACCCACTCTTGAGTAAAACCTTCACAGACTGAGGGTCGTGTTCAAACTCCTCCAAGACTGCAGACTCACCCTGCACAAGGAGAAATGTTAGTTTTGCAGAGAAGAAATAGGCTACTTGGGCTATCGCTTCCCCATCAAATGAGTCATACCTGACCTGGCCAAAGACCGTGATATTCAGTCAGCACCAGCGCCAACCACCATCACTGTGTCAGAAGTATTCTAGGTATGGTCACCTATGGAGGCTGCTTCCTGTTGAACCTCAACCAACTCACTGGACCACTGCAAAGGTGTCGATCCCCTGGCACTGGGGTACCAAACAAGAGCAATTTTTTCAAAAACTGAGCTGGCAGTAAACAATAACCCCACTGGCCTAGGAGCAGTTCTGTCCAAGAAACAGCAATATGGGGAGTGGGACCCCATTGCCTACATCAGCTGCACGCTGACCCTCACCGAGTCACAATATTTCCACATCAAAAAGAGGCCATGGGGTTGTTGGCACTTTCAACTTTACCTATATGGCCCGTTCACAGTCAGCACTGATCACAAACCACTGTTCCTACTGTTTAAAAGGGCCTCTGTCAAAGCCTCCATCATGAAGTGAGAAATGAATACTCCAATTGAAACAATACAATTTCTCAGTGGAATACTGACTAGGACGGGTGTCTCCAACCACTCCATCTCGAGCTACCAGTAGCTCACAGCCTGAAGTCCATTTTTAAATAAGCCCAGCATCACAATTTCTCTTTCAAAGTTAAGGGAAGGCTGTGTTTATTCTATATTATATTCAACCACGCTGCAGATAGCGACGCTTGATAAGGAGCCCTGCTGGAGTCAGATTTATGACCCAGGGCACGGAGGTGAAGAACTGAAGAACAGAGGTATTGAACTCTTAAATGAAAGTCCTTGTCACCTCAGAATTGGAGGTGAGAACAAAATGATGATTCTCAATGCTTTTAAACCGAAGAAAATTAAAATGAAAGTTACCTTATGGTTAACTTTTTATTTTAAATTTCTTAATTTATTTTCAAAGTGTTGTATTTACCAACAGCAGGCCTTTTGCTCCCAGTAGTTAATAGAATACTGTGCCATATTTATAACTGAAAAGCGCAGTCATTTTTTAAATGAGAGAAATTTAAAGTGCAGAAAAATATTCCACACTATGAACATTTTTGCACTTTAAATTTCTCCCATTTAAAGAACATGGTTGTATGTTTGTGTTATACATGTAACAGTGCCACAAATGACAAAAGGTATGTACTGTGCCATAAGTGCAACCGACATAGGCTCTCAGTTACCATACAAATGTATCCCTTTCATATGCACACATGTTCTTACAACCCTAAAGACCACTCTCTCACTGACACACATGGCAGCACTTCAAAGTATTTTGTCAAACCATATTATCCGGCCCTATGGACATTAGACTTAAAGTCAAGTAAGCTGGGCATAGGGGGTGTCTGGTAATAATGCAGGTGTTGTTCAGTAGCCTTCAATAGCTCACAATAATTTTCACTGATCAGAAGTAGCTCTCACTATAGAAAAGATCAGAAGTAGCTCTTGCTATAGAAAAGATTGGAGACCTCTGGACTAGGAACCCACAATCCATCCTGGAAGCCCAGAGTACCTAATGTCCATGCACAATGTACGAAATGAGCTCACTGTCACAGCAGACAGATGTCTGCTCTAAGGGCCCAACTCATTGCACAGGCAAGCCTGATAGAGAGATGGTAGATCTTGCCAATGGGTCCCAATAAGTTGTTGTGAAGACCAAAACATACTGTGCAGCAAAGTTATGTTTCCCAGTTTGGATGACCAAGTTGAACAAGCACTCCGACTTGTAGCCTATGCCAAGCCACGGGAAGGCTAAACTCCCCTCCACCTACCATCACAGAAAAAGTCCATGAAGTTCTGTGGCCCTAGTGCAGATTTTGGCAGCCTCCAAGATGGTAGCCGCTTGTTGGTAGTCATAGATGATTTCTCAAAGTACCCAGAGGTGGAGATTGTAAAATCTACCTCCATGGAGGAGACTATACCAAATCTGGAGAAGATCATGGTCACTCGTGGCCTAATAAGGGAACTCCAAACAGAAAATGAGCCCTCCTTTAGTGTCCACAACCTCGCCAGTTATCTTTTCCTAAGGACCAAGCACCCCAAAATCCCCCCCCCACTGGCCTCAAGCCAATGGAGAGATCAAAGAAGATTCATGAGGACTGTTATGGTAACAATCCACATAGCTAGACGGAGGAATAATGCGTTGAAAAGGCCATAGACTACTGCCTGGCCCCACACACCATCACAGGAGTAGCACCTAGAATCCTCTGTTTTGAGTGAAGGGCTGTGGATGATATCACACACCTCCGCAGCATGGGAGCAGACCCCTGTTCTAAACAGCCAAGCACACTCCTGATGACAAGAACAGAACTGACATGCTTCGCAACGTAGGCACCCAAGACCCTAATCATCTGTTTAGGGGTTTGGGTGCTGGTGAAAGATAGGTATCCAGGGAACAAATTCAGACTCCCATTCAAATGCCACCCATGGCGAGTCATAAGGATCCAAGGAACCATTGTGTTGGTGTCTAGAGGCCAAGAGACAGTCACCCTGAATGTTTCCTACTTCAAACGGTTCCTTGGCGGTGTTGACTGCAAACAGACCACAGGAACTTCGACCCAGCAGATAAGCACCTGTCTAAGAGTCCAGATGGCCCAGAGGAAGAAGTCAACCTACATCTGCCCCAATAGCAGTCCATATCGGATCCTGAGCTGATGTCGCTGACCGCCCAGTCAGTGGGGGAAGAAGGCACAAGAGAGCCCACTCCGTGCGGGACGGACATGGCCATGACCTATCCAAGTACAACATACAGAGGAACCCTACTGCAACCCTAACCTTTCAGAACTATGTGATGGGCCAGTAGAGTACAAGACCAGTTTGGAGCTGATACAGATCAGAACAGCCAGTATCCTTTAGCCTGAACTGACAGTTTTTCTGTTCTTGTGCCCCTACCAGTGATGTCTCTAATGTTTATCCATTTTGAATCAAGTGCCCTGCAGTTGTCTGTTTTTCATTTATTGGGGTAAAGGAAGAATGTAATGCTGCAGGCCGAGGGGTGTTTATTCAAGTGTCCCCGGCCACCAGGTAGTAATGATTTTTTCAGAGGGTCATTAGACGGATGTAGTCATTTGCGCACCAGACGACCACCAATGTGCAGGCTCTTGATTTTACGGGGCCTCTATTTCACGCTCAGCGTCTGGTTCGGCCTAGCCACAGCACACGCTGCACCCCCTAACCCCCATCCCCACTCACCTTCCCCTGAACACAAAACTGTCTGATAATATTGTGCTCTGCCTCTTTTGCTCCAGTCTAAGGTAGCAACAATTTGGAAAGCCTGTGTTGGGGCTGAAGACAACTTTGTAAATATATAATTTTGCTATATAATGCACTTTTCTCTATGGGAAAGGAAATAGGTCGAAATTGTATTTTCAGCATAATTAATGATGCTACCTAGTATTTCATACATTTAATCCCGTTATTTCTTTTTCTGCGGACAAATGTTTCGTGCTATGTAAGGTCGATTTCCTTTGAGAGATGTCTAACATATTTTCATAGTGTAAGATACTTTTAGATTAAGAACATATGAGAAGTGTGAAAGTGTAGAAGCAGCAAACATGATTCATGAGCGTCTTGTGAACCAAATCAATGCCTCGATTTTACACTTTCCGTCAGGCAGAAGCAAGTATTTGACAGTAATTTTACCCTAATTGACAGCCAAGCGAAAGCATTTTACATTTGGATGCTCAGGAAACCTGGGTTTTCACACTTACAGGGCTTCATATGGCTCTTGAGCGAAAAGGCGCGATCTGATCAAATTGGACTTGCTATACTGTGAAACTCTTCTTTCTAAAGAATGTTGTTAGTGAAATGAAAAGTAAAAAAAAAAAAGCTTAACCGAAAAACACTTTTTGCAAACGCTTATTTTAAACTGACGAGCTGTTAAAATGTCAGAATCTATTTTTCACGTTTAATGAACAATATTCAATAGTTTATCTGACAAGTTACTTGTTGATTTCTGGTTGGAGGGCAATTAAAGTTTTATTACATTTCTGAAAATGCAGTGGCAGGGTAACTCTTCACATTATGTAGCAGACGTTTGCATTATCTAAGTAACCATTGCCTATTTTCAGCCACCACAGGTATTCTGTCAGCAATGCACCACCACATAATACATATATTTCTTCCTGCAAAGTCCACTCGGTAGGTGCATTGGGTCAGCCAATCTCTTGTTATTTAGAGGCTGTTAGTCGTCCTGGCATCCTTGAAATTGTCTCCCCTAGCTTTTTGCCTCTGCTTCCCAGCTTATTGATGTGTGCTGGACTCTGTTTTTGCTGATTTTGTTACTCTGGGCACTTTACCACTGCTGATCAGTGCTAAAGTGCAAATGCTCCCTATGTGAAATTACATGTGTATATGTCTTTTCCATGATTGTCATATTTGATTTGCTCGTAAGTCCCTAGTAAGGTGCCCTAGAGGTGCGTAGGGCCTGTAAATCAAAAGGCTACTAGTGTGCCTGCAGCCCTGATAGTGCCACCCCCATAAGTAGCCCTGTAAACATGGCTCAGGCCTGCCACTGCAGTGTCTCCATGTGCAGCTTTCAACTGACAATTCGACTTGACAAGTGTACCCACTTGCCAGGCCCAAACCTTCCCTTTTTATACATGTAAGGCACCCCTAAGGTAAGCCCTAGTTAGCCCCATGGACAGGGTGCAGTGTATGTCAAAGGCGGGACACGTACTAATGTATTTTACATGTTTTAACAGTGAAATACTGCCAAATTTGTTTTTTACAGTTGCAAGGCCTATCTCTCTCATAGATAAACATGGGGGCTGCCTTTAGATAATCTTCAAGTGTAGTTTCCCTTTGAGGGCAGATAGATCTATGGAGTTTGGGGTCTCTGAACTCACAATTTAAAAATACATCTGTGAAGTTGGTTTTTAGATTGTTAATTTGAAAATGCAAATTTTAGAAAGTAGGCATTTTCTTGCTTAAACCATTCTGTGACTCTGCCTGATTGTGGATTCCATGTCTGGGTCAGACTGACAGTTGGGCTGTTTGTAAACCTCCTCTAGACAGTGACACAAAGGGAGCTGGGGTGTAGCCTGCATATCCTGATGAGCCATCTGAGCTGGAATGGAGGGAGGATTGGTCACTTACACCTGAATGGGCTGTACATGCCCTCACACAATGCAGTCTCCAACCCCCTGGTGTGTGTCATGCGCCTGGCCTGGGCAAGGCAGCATCCTGTAAACAACAGAGACTTTCCTTTAAAGTTTGCCTACTTCAAAGGCAGAAAGAGATATAAGTATTGGACCCAAAACGCCAGACTTTTAGATCACTTCTGGATTCAAGCTGACCCACTGTCAAGGAGAAGAGCTGAAGAGCTGAGGAAAAGTGCCGCCCCTGCCTGTGACTGTGCTTTGTTGGGTTATCCTGCAGTTGCTGCATCTGCCTGTGAAAGGGGAAAAAGACTGGACTTTGTTGTGCATTCCTGCTTTAGAGGTATCTCCAAGGGCTTGGACTGAGCGTGCCTCCTGTTTTGAAGCCTCAAGGACAGCAAAGGCTTCACCAACCAGTCTCTGAGTTTGCTTACTGTGGACTCTAGCTTGCCATTCCAGTTCCTGGGCCCCTGGAAGTGAATTTCTGGAGAAAATCCTGTGAAACAATGCCGGACGATGCTGTGCAACTTCGCTAAGCACACCTCTGCATGGAACCCGCAACGCCACCTGGAGCCGTGGACCTTGTAGAAGCGGGACGACCCCATGGACTCCGAAGGCCTCGCGTCACCGCAGCCGCTGATCCCGCATGAACTAGCAGAGATCAGAGTGTCGTAGGCCCGACGTTCATGACACCCAACTCCATTGCGGCGCCTGTGACATAATCGCGACCCTGTGAGGTCGCCCTGCTGCATCGTGACCTCACCAGACTTCATCTTTGCTGGAGGTACCACGGGACAGATACGTTGCAAACCGACGCTGCCTCACTTCCACCACTCTGCAGGAAGGACCTGATGCCTCTTCATGATGCTTCTGCTCCTCTGCCCCGCAGCACCGGAACTGATGCCGCCTCGGATCTAGCGATGCCTCACTCCCGACTCCAGGCACCGGCCTGTTTTCCACACTTTTTGCTAAGGTGCTGTACCTGGAGTCCGTGTGACTCCGTAAAGGGCACTAGTGGCGTTGCATTGTGGGAAACGACTACCTCACGAGGACCTTAACATCAAATTGCAGCATTTTTGTGTTTTTAATTGCTAAAGTCATATTGTTAACTGTATTGTGGATTTTTATCATATTTGGTCGTATTTACTTAGATAAATATTTACTCATTTTCTAAACCTGTGTGGTGTCCATTTTGTAGTGTTTCACTGTATTGCTGTGTGTTTGGTAGAAATACTTTATGTATTGCTTCTGAGTCAAGCCTTTCTGCTCATGCCAAGCTACCAAGGGGGTGAGGGGGGGTTAACCAGGTGTGTTTCTCCTTTGCCCTGAATAAAGTGAGGGTCCTTGCTTGGACAGGGGGTAACCTGACTGCCAACCAAAGACCCCATTTGTAACAGAGGCTGTTGCTGTGCTCATCTCCCTGACCAGGAGCTGAACCCAAGATGCGTTGGAAGGCAAGAAGCCCATCAAGCCCAGCACATGTATAAAGATGTTTTGCAGAGGCTGAGCCATGATCCACACCCTGGTTTCAAGTGTTTCCTCTTTCAAGCAAAAGGCTGGCCCATTTCATCTGGTATGACCCAGGCAAAGTGGACATGCAGAAACCTTACAACTTCATTTAAGTGGATATGAATCCAAAATGATAGCTACTGCAGGAAAGGGGTACAGAAGATCTAGGAGTGCATAGGAACATGCGGAAAATGGGGCATCTAGTCCTTTCTGACCAACACTAGCCTATAAAGCACACTACTGTGCTTAAGCTGCATGCAACGAGGTCCCCTCCTAATGAACCCATGTGGTAAATGAGATGGTCATGTCATTATAGATTAGACAGATTTAATCTGAGAGAGCCCCAATGTAATTTTTGTGTGGCAATATAATGTACTGCATTCCACAACTTAGATCAGCTGCCACTAACCATTAATCATGTCATGTTCTAGCCAAATGGATAGGAATCACCAATGTTAAAATGAGTTCCATGTTGCGTGGAGTGTGAGAGGCGTCTCAGCAGTCGCACCACCCTTATTAAAGTTATGCGTGTGATGAGTGTGCATATGTTGGATGTTCTTACATTGGTCTGGATGGTCAATTGATTCTTCTGATCCTGGGAATGGGGTGTTGAGTTAGTTGTTTTCGTTTTCAGGGTTTCTTTTTGGTTGCCTCTGCCTGCTGTTTCTGGATTCCACAGATAACGTTTCTGGGGCATTGGTTCGAGGGAGGAATTGGGTATTCTTCCCAGAGAGCTGTTGGTCATGTGTTGTTCTTCCTCATGGCATCCTCCATGGTGTATAATTTTATCTTCTGGAATGTTTGGGGTCTTAATAACATGGGCAAGAGTTATAAAGTGTATATTTACCTTGCGAGGAGGAGAATGCAGCAGACCCACCAAACTGTGGCTGAGTATCTAGCACTTCAAAAGAGGTGGCAGGGTCTGATCTCAGCCTACTCGGCCTTTGCCAGGGGTGTGTGATGTGGGTAAGGCCGGGGCTACCCTTCCAGAAGACAAGGGAACTGATAGAGCCTGACAGTAGATATGTGTTGGTCACAGGGAGGCTGGTGGGACATGATTTGGTCATAGTCTGTACTTATGCTCCTAACACGATACAAGGGGAGTACTTTGCAGAGTTATCCAGCATCTTGGCCATGTATATGACACAAATGCTATGCTCTTGGGGGGATGACTTTAATAGCATTGCCAACCCAGCCCTTGATCTGTCCCATCCTTCGCTGGGTGATTCCTCAGTGGTTCGTTTAGTTTGCGCAATCTCAGACTGGCAGTGACAGTGGGGGTAAGTGGATTCTTGGAGGTGACTACACCCCATAAGGAGGGACTATTTATTCTACCCTGGTATGCATGAGATCCATGTTCGACTTGATACTTTACTGTACACTACTGGAGTCCATGGGGCAGTACATCGTTTGGAATATTTATGCAGGATGGTCTCAGAACACAACCCAGTATTGCTCTCCTTAGATTGGGAAATAGAGCAACCTTGTATCCCTGATTGGTGATTGGCTGTTGAGGTGTTGGATGACCCAGTATTTTAACATAATATCTGCGAGGCAATATGAAACTACCTTGTGGATAAAAGACCACTGCTACCTCCTCCTTGTGGATAATATGTCCACTGCTACCTCCCCTTTACTGTGTGTGATGCTTTTAAAGTACTTATTAAGGTACGTTGCATCACCAAGTTGTGGGTGCGCACCGCACACTGGTGGGGGAAGTTGAAGACTAAAAGCAAGTATTTGTGGGATGTTGAGTGAAACAAACCAGGGAACCCAATACTAAAGTAGTCATTACTAGAGGCCAGGAAGTTACGAGCAACCCTAGTTGAGTAACTCTGCTGCTTTGATTATTGGGAATACATAGTCCATGTCCATGCAGAGCCAAACAATACAGGGACATTGCTGGCACAGCTTACTAACCCTACTTCTACGGGCTCTTTGATCCTGAAGATGGAATCAGTAGCAGGTGAGCGTTTATATAGCCAGGACGGCATTAATGATTGATTCGGGGAGTACTTTAGGTCCCTTTATGACCCATCAACTGACGTGCAACCTCAGGTCCTAGGTGAGTTTTTGGACCCAGTGGCCCTCCAGGTGCTTACACAAGATGACGCTGTGGAGCTGAGTGGTGCCAATATGCTCCAGGAACTAGGGGCTGCTATTAAGGCCAGGACACTGGGCAAAATACCCAGGACAGATGGCCTACCAGTGGAATATTATGCCCCCTTTATGCTGGAAAACACCATCACATGTGACTAGGAATGTGGGCACCGACAATGTACCCTCAGGTTCGATGCATTTTTCTAGTACCCTTATTTGCTGGTACAAATTCTGCCATCTGACATGGCCATAGGTGGACTATCCACTGCAGAGGGGATTCCTCACACCCCAAAGGCCTTCTCCTAGGGAAGATAGAGACACTTTGACAGAAAAAATTAGGTACAGAAATACGGTTACAAGTTTGGATGGAAAAACGTTTGTCCAAAATCCAAATTAATCTCAGATATTTTAAAATATATGCGTGCACCTATAACATAAGGCAGGCCATTCAAAATGTTTCAATGTAGTGTGGATGGTTCTGGAGGGAAAATCGGTGTAGCATGTGCCATGTGAGGGGTTGCTTTCCCTCACATGTCTTGTTCAAAGCACTGCATTTTCGGGGACTGTTGTCTTCTTTTGGCCTTTAAAAATAAATCCACCCCCAAAGTCCGACTTTATGGGTAGTTCCCTCGTCAACAAGCCCTTAAAAACAGTGATAATATTCCCTCTGCATTCGCCTATATTTCCTTCAAATGGTGCTGCAAAATTATATGGATTTTATTAACTATGTGTAGTATGTTATGATAGATCGATATATTAGTAAAAAAAAAAAAATACGTGATGTTTAGCAAGAGTTTTGAATGATGTTACCACTTACTTGGTTAGTTATGAGTTATATACAAATTAGCTAATATAACTACACATGTTGGCATTATACAAGCACAAACGTCGTAGTATGAGAACGTGTACACTCTACCAAAACGCGCATCAATGCTTATCTCATATGTGTAAAAAGCTAAGTCTGTTGCTATGCTTTCTATTTCCTTCTGTCTTACTTCTTTTTTTGTTAGACCTTGTATCTCCCCTTCCACAAATACCAGTCGTAGAACCTTACAAATGTAGGTACGCTATGTGGTTGAGCTATAATGTCTCCCAATACGTCAATGGAATAAAACAGACGATTGAACTGCTTTGGGGCTGGGTGGGGCTCACTGTGACAACATAACATTTTTTCATATATTCATATTGCTGGCAAATTATCACTAAGGCTAGGGAGTGTTTTTTCGTGTTAAGGTTTTGCTACTATTGATTTTTCAAGGCTCCCCTGACTTGCAAAATGTAATCTTTTCCTTTGCTTTCGCAAATGATTTTGATCCACTTAAGATGATACTTATAATTTAAAAGTATATGTAAAGCCCAAAAAAGAACTACCGACGCTGCTGCTTTCTGACGCTGCTGCTTCCGGGTCTGGGTCGGACCGGGCAGCCGTGCGCTGTGAGCGTGCAAGCCGCAGCCAGGCGTTGCTGCTGCTGCTCCTGCCGGGCGCCTGGTGAAGGCAGAGCCCCTCCGTCCCCCCGTCCCTGAGCTCCCCAATCGAGCCGGAAGGTCAGCAGGCTCCAAGGGGAGGCCGGTCAACAGGTCCCGCGGCAGGAATCCACATCGGGCCGTGCGCCGGCTAGCCGCAGTGCAAGCCGCACTATGGAGGAGGAGCGGTGTAGGAGGAGGAGGATTGAGAGGTGAAAGAAAGAATGAAGGAGGATTCCAAGCTCGGAGAAGGAGGTGGCGGAGACAGGAGAGACCAAAGACCAATACTCGATTGCAGGAGGGCAGTGGCAGCCTGCCCTTGGCCCCTGGACTAAGGTAAAGGGGAGAGGGGGAGAAGGGGCTGTCTCACCCTCGCTCCCCTGGTTACTTGATGGCCTAGTTACCTGGCTGCTAGCTCCATCAGCCTGCCCCACCTGCCTGCTTACCTCATGCCGCCTCACGCCGGCTCTTTTCCACCTCTCACCAACCTCCATTAATTTCATTGTCTCACAGGAAACTCGTAGGCCACCTAAAGGTACTCTTTTCCTGCTCACCCTCTTTTGATTTCCATTTCCAGGAGACTCAAAAGATATTATAGTTACCGTGATTATTCCTTGGCTTGGCATGGCGGCTGCTGCTACCCACATCACTGTGAGGAGGATAGGAGCTCAACCGGCACAGTACACCCGGTCTCGTTTGCCCGTCTGGGGCCTGGGGGTGTGTACCTCCGGGCAGTCTCACTGCAGTTGCAGCAAGTGGCGCACTCCGCCCGGCGGGGGCCCCTGGGTGAGCAACTTCTCCTCCGTCTTCTCTCGTGGACTCCCACAGAAGCGGCCCGACCGGGTGCGGCTTGCACAGGGGTAAGGGGGGACCCAGCCCATATGATTATCGTGTGAGAAGGCCCCTGCTGCCAAGAACCAGCTGCAACATTGTGAGGTGGGTTGGATTGGAGCTCAGCTGGCTCAGCGCATCGACGGACGTAGACAACGCAGCGGAAAGTTAAGCGCACAGAGCGAAGGGTGCAGAGAAGTAGGGGGTGGTTGGTGGCTGTCGCTGTTCGTCACTGGACGCCTATTAAACCGGACTAGGCTGAGTCAGCTGGTGAAAAAGTGGTTGACACTTGTAAAGAGGGAGACGGTTGTGCGAGTTTATCCTCGTTAGTTTCGCCCAAGCTGCAAATCAGTACCATTAGCCTTCTTGAGCCCCCAGTGGTGGCAGTCTATACTATGACCATGAAGAAGCTCCGCTCAGGTCATCTGCTTCCAGGAAGATCTTGACAAAAAAACAAATCCAACCCCATACGGAACAAGGCTATTCCAGCACTCCTGCTGAAGGGACAGTCGCAGAAGCAACTATTCTCCTTCTGGGGTAAAGAGAACACTTCATCACAGGAAACAAAAGGTGAAGCTCTCTCCATAGTAACTCCAGACACAGAGCCTTCTGGAGGGCCTCCAAGGGAGCCCTTAGGGGAGCTCTCAAGGGACTCATATCAGGCTGAAGTAAGCCAGAAAAGAGGAGCCAAGGCCTCGGAACAGGGACTCTCACCGTCCCTTGCGGAGATTGTAGAGACTGCTCGGCCTACCTGGAGCTCGCCGGGGCCTCAGCATTGTCCCACCCCATCATTTGCCTGGCCAGTCAGTTCTTCTACTTAAGCCGACATGGCTTCGAAAAACTCTAAGGATAGTGGCGCCAATTCATCAACAGCGTCTGTTGCCATCGGGCCTTGTGACTTCACGCTGCTGGACCTGGACCCAGATTTATTTCAGAGACATGGCCCCCAGGCTAACGACTTTGCGCTCCCATCTGTGGATCTCAGGTCCAAGGGCTTAACAACACCAACCGGTCTTGAACTGTTTAATAGCACACCCTCGCTACAAGATTCAATATACATCCACTCTCATTTGTCTGCGACGCCGGCTCTAGAAGTAAGTGGAATCCAACCTATTCAACCTTCGGAATCTGAGACAAGGCTCTCAGCCTCTCTGTTTAACTTGGAAAACCATTCTTGCCGCAATATTAAGGCTCTTGGAGGAATTTGTAGTGGGTTCAGACTGCATTCTTGACTCTGTAACAGCAATTTTAGCAGAGATGACTAAAGATAAAAAGGTGGTCGAACCTTTAGACCCTATTCAGCTTAATGCTGCTTCCTTGCAATTTCTTAAAGATCAGAGGTCTTCCGGTGTGTCCCCTAGGGCACCCCGAAGTGAGCGCATGTGCGAGGACGTTAGTACTCAAGCAGGAAGCTCCAAATGCATCCGCCCTAGTGAGGCAAAACTACTGCCGATTAGCCCAGTGGATTTTATTTGTTTTATCTTTGATCCTCATATGCTGAAGGACAACCCCTTTGAAGGTATTTCCCATCTTTGAAAAAGTTGTCATAAAAAAGAGTGGTCCCATAACATCCCCCCCGCGCGACCCTCGGAAGAAGAACCTAAGAAGGGGACTATTGCTAAAGGTGGTAAAAAATGTAAGAGATCGAAGAAATTAAATCGTTGAATCTGCAAAAAAAAAAAGAAGGAAAGTTCTGTTCCTCGAGGTGTTAACGGATGGGACAACTCCTCCCCGAGTCCGCACAGAACCACATATGAAGCAGCCCTGTCTGCTCTCCACGCAAAGGCCAAATATCTTTAAAAGGGGGCCTGAAAGTGAATGTGAACACAGAACTGTCCTTTCTACCACTCCAGCCTTGAATCCAACCACCTCGCCATTCTTGCCCTCCGACCGGGAGGTCGTTCCTAATGACTCTTTCATCCCTTTGCTTAAGGAAGGAGCACCCTCAACAGGTCATAACTTGGACTCTAAAATTGTAGACTTTTTTCCTATCTTCGACGTTGATTTAATCTTAAATAGGTTCACTTTGTTAAGATGTTTTTCAGAATCCAGCTCTTTGAAACACATTACTAGCTATGATAGTGACCTTGTCTCCCTACTGATGATAAATGGTGGCTTTAGGGCTAGGATCGCCTCCCGCTCTTTGCGCTCAGCGAACCTGGTCCTTTCCCACGCTGATTTTTTGCAGTGTCGGGGGATTGATGTGATCCCGCTCCTGTCCTACTCCGCTCTCGGCGGGGAAAAGGTCGCGACTAAGGGCCCTTAGAGGCTTCAATCCCCTGTCCACTTTAAGGGTACCGATTTTACTGTGCACAGATCTAGGTTTGATCTTCAGGCTCTTAAAGTCTCACTAACAGGGAAGGATAGACAGGTGTTACTGCGGGAGATTCAACCCATACCTAATCACCTAGCCACTTATGCTCAGGAAGATTGGGGTTGGCTTCCAGGTGCCCTTGTTCTAGAGCAGGGGACAAGGAACATTCTACATTCTTCTTCCTAACAGAGGATTAAAAATCATCTCCTGGAATGCAGCCGGGGTAAAATTTAGCAAGGAAAAATTATCTTATCTTAGTACACTTAAACCAGATCTAATTTGCCTACAGGAGACTTGGGCAGACACAGACCTATTGTGGGACAACTATTTCGTCATTGATTGTAAGGCCTCCTCGTCACGAAGGGGACACGCTAAAGGGGGGTAGCCTGTTTACTGTCTAACACACTTAAATGGGATTATTCCTGCTATAAAGATCCTAGTAACCTCTTCATGGCCTTAACTATTCAATTGCATAATACTGCGCGAGGCCCCACATCATTTTTACTAATTAATGTTTATGTGCCCCCAGATGCAGTGTACGATTCCCTGTTACAAAGGGTTTTTGCCTTTCTTGAGGACGCCCTAGATACTAAGTTCCCCCCACTGATAGCACTAATGGGAGATCTAAACTGTAAAATTTCCAACTTTGCCTTATGCCAAATGTGTGAAGCAGAGAGAGAAACAGCGCTTAGTATTTCAGCCTGTGTTTTCCCCCCCTTCAATTAAAACCAACAAAAGAGGTAAACTTCTCCTCAGCCTTCTTAAAAAAACGACTGCATTATTGCCAATGGCAGGTCCATCTCGGATTCTCCCGCCTCCTTAACACATATATCCCCGAGGGGAATGACCATTCTAGATTACTTAGTACTTGGATATCCCTCTTATTGTTTATTGGAAGATCTCAGGATTATAAGTACCACTTACAGTGACCATAACCTGCTTCTTATTACTCTATAAACGTCCATATTGTCACTAGATTCTTGGAAGTCTGGTGGGTTTACCCAGAGTTTTGTTAGTAAGACAGGGAGGACCCAGTGGAACTTTAAGAGGGTTGCAGATGTTTCGGCGATATTAACACTCGTGGTTGCGGACCTGATTAGCTGGGAGGGGATGGAACTGCAATATTTCTCTAATCTCATGAATCAGTTGGTGACTAACACCCTGTCCGGAGGGCAAAATGCAGCCCGGAAGATTTTCCCCGTGCACTGCTTGATCCAAATAGAGAAATAAATAACTTGGTTAGGGCCCAGTATTTAGTTTTCTCTGAGGAAAGGAAAGTCAGGGTCTTGCTATTAAAAAGCAGAAAGAAGCGGTTGAAGGCCCGACTCGCAAAAGAATCGGGGGATAGGCTTTGGATTTAGCTCCGGGATGCCGTTACTAAGGGCCAGGCAAGGCGCTTTTGGCCATTAGTTGGTGAAGTTTGTGGGTCGAGAATTCACCCCTTCCCCCGTCGCGATAACCGAAGCACGCTGGTCTGAATTTATTGCCTCCCTATATGCTTCAAACGGGGCCGCTCCATTTCGGCCCCCGGAAGATTCAGGTCTATATACTATTCTTCCCCCGTCAATAAAAGAGATTGACTGTGCTATTCCCGATATGCGCTCTTCTGCTGCAATGGACCCTGATGAACTTCCCTTATCAGTTATAAAACAGGACAGGAGCTCTTGGTGTAAGATCTTACATGTGGTTTTTAGTAGATGTTACCTTTCCAGATGCTTCCCTCCCTCCTGGTCGCCAGTTTTGAATAAGGGTACAATGATACTACCGATAGTATCATTGTACCCTTATTCAAAACTGGCGACCGATCCTGTCCCTTCAATTATCGTCAGATTGCCCTTCTTGATGCGGTTGGCAACATTTTTACTGAATCTCTGCTTTTTAGACTAACGTCCTGGGCAGAGGAGAATAACATCATCCCCTTGGAACAATCCGGATTAAGGTGCAAACACAGTACCCTGGATAATATCACAATGCTACAAATTATCTCAGAAAAATATGTGAAACTGAGAGGAGGGGTGGTTTATGCCACCTTTACAGACTTTTCCACTGATTTTGATAAAGTAGATAGAGACCGTCTATGGGCTAAGCTATGCAGCCTGGAGACACCTACATCCCTCCTTGAGTTGGTAATAGCCCTCCACTCTAACACCTGGTGTAGAATCCTTTTGGGGGGGCGATAGAAGTCTGTCCCATCAGATTTCCACATCCAACGGCTTAAAACAGGGTTGCCTATTGGCTCCCTTGCTTTTTTCCCCTCTATATCTCAGATCTCCCCTACCCTACTATCAAAATATTCTGACTCACATTACTTGAAGATCAATGTTTCAAAAACATTATTACACTCTACATCTGGCGGTTACACATTGTGGGGATTGTTTTTAAAGTCTTGATATTTTTGTATTCTCTGTTATCTTAATTGCACTGAGGTAAACATCCGCATTTTTTCCTTCCCTTTTTCTCTTTTCATCTTTCGTACTCATTACATGAGTATTGAGCATGTAATTTCAAGGTCGGAAAACATAGCAGAATGTTTTGATACAAATTTTATTGTATAAATTTCCTTTTGTATTCAATTTCTGATTTTAGGTCTAAATAGCAAGAGAGCCTAAATGTATGGTTGTGTTGTGTACCTCTTATGTGGACCTCAGTCGGGTTCCTAATCATAAATAAAAATTGAATTGAATTGTGTTTCAGGGTGCATTCATATTTGTCTTACAATTACAAGCTGGGCAAATATGCTGGGTTTTTTTAGTGTCTGTACATGTATTTTGCCTTTTGCTCATTAAAACGTGATGGCGATTAATCCAAACTGCTTTCTGAGTGATATGTATATTCTGCATTACCATTTCGTTTGAGTTCATTATCGGTATTTGCGCAGTCATGTCTCACAAATGTCACAGATTCAATTTGCCTACGCCAAAATTAAACACTTTGCAAACAATGCACCTTTTCAATAATCTTAATTCACTTTTTACATCACGGATAACCTGTAACAATTGAAAAGGTACTGTACTTTCATTGCGGTAATCCGTGTATTATGTGACAAAAATACACAGATACCATTACATATAATTTATATCAAATGTAATGGACGTAAAGTACTGTTTGACGTTCAATTGGAGAACCTCTGAATAGCAAACTAGTGGGATTTTGTTTTGGATTAAGCTAATTTTTACTTTCCAAAGCCGCTTTACCAGAGGAAAGTTGTTTCTGAACATCTTTAACAATCAGTGAACTGGTGGAGCCTCGGGTGTTGCCTTGTCTCGAGTCCATAAATTCTATTTTACAAATGACTCACGGAATTGTGTATGCCTGAGGGAAGGCCACATCGAATTTATGAAGATAAAAATTGCAGTTTTGTGCACCATTATGGAGCAATGTGCAACAGTTCTCAGTGAACAGGAAAGGCAAGGAAAGAGTAGGGTTGAATATTTCCGGCAATATTGGACATTTTCACTTGGCTGCTTTGTGTTGATAGACTTTAGCTGAATCACGCAGGCAGACTTGTGTCTGTGGTGTCGCAGTATGTCAGTTTGTCTGCCCTTAAAAGTGGTGGCAGCATTTTAACTTGTTTAGGAAAAGGGTATTGGTATGCCATTTCCAACAGCCAAAAACCCATAACATGGTGCGATGTGGCACTAGCATCAAGCAATTAAAAATGTATTACCTTTGAATTTAAATATCACGATAGCTTTTACTGCTCACAAATTGGAATAGGACTGACAACAGTTTGTTTAGACGATCGAGCTACTAGCATATACTAATTTGAATATGGTCAAAACCAAACCTCTGTCACCTGCACTATGTAAAATGCCCAATAATGACCAATAAAACGGAAAGAAACTAAACATCAATCTCCACACACATTAGAACTTTAAGATTGCCTCTTTAGGTCACAAGTTGAAACACAGGCTGCCAAAAATTCATTATGCAGAAACATGTAACTTCTAGTGCCCTGGTCGTGGACCACCTACCTTCATTTGAGTCACTCCAGCCTTAATGCTTTACAGCACCAGTTAGATTCACTAGCGTCATAGTGGCTGGACCATAATAAATCAAAATAGTGGGTCTTAGATGTAAAACAAGCCATGGTTAAAAAGTGTACATTTCTGGGAGTATTTTTTCTCACAGATTGAACTGGCCTTTTTACGGAGACATGGTTTGTAGGACTGCATTAAAACACATTTCACAAATTTGTGAGTCTGAGTTTGTAGAGCCACATACCTCTTGTTTGAATACACCTTAGAACTAAGCTTCATTGTTGTTGAATAGTTCAGTACTTCAAGCAATTCAGGTAAAGCTTGAAAGTATTTAAATGAATTCTCAGGCGAAGGTCTCCTCCCTTAAATTGTATTCCATATCTATGTACAGAAGCAGACTCTTCAGCAGCAGGTGCCTGGTATTGGGAATTAATGGAGTAGGACTGATCTTGGTCCCACCGATCTCAATTGGCATTTTCTCCATTGCATAACCGATTTCAGATTCAATATTGCCATGGGTCTGTTCAGTATATATAACCAATTTAAAAGAGTTCTGCTCTGCTTCTTCTTGGTTAACACTGCATTGAGTTAAGTGCAAGGGTGGCTGGCATTAATGGTCGAAATGTGGTTGACCTCCCACCTTTTGGGAGAAAGAAGTGGATGAAAAATAACACTGGGTAGCAGAAAATAGCCAATTACGTTTGAAAGCTGTTTGATCCTTTGTTTTTCTGAGGGGTGGGGGGGATGAGGAGCTGAAGCAATGGCCTGTGACCATCCTACACTTAGCCGGGCGAGGTCTTGGTTCCCTGCAAGCATAAGCTTAACATGTGAGGACAATAGAGGTGGGAGTGGTGATTGTTCATTTCGAGATGCAGAATTATTTCTGGGCGTCATTTGCAATGGCCCAGTGCGTGTCTGGAGCAGTGCCATTAATGTAAATAGCGGGGGGCGGTGTATGTCTATGGAAATAAGGAAAGATTGGGCGTGTAACTGATCTCTGCACCTGCCATTGGTCATTGACATTGGCGGGATGGGGCCTACTGAAGGAGCAACCACATCGGAGCTTGCAGTGCAGTTGTTACTTGCACGTTTGGAATTGGAGAAAAGAATCCAGCAGCAGGATTTTTTAATGGCCCAGAAAGGCAAGCAAGTTTTCTCCCCTTGATAGAGCATTTTGCTTTGCTGCCCGGGCCGACCATGCTTTCTTTCTGTCCTGCTGGCCTCCAACTGAGGTGCAGGCCTGAGCCACACTGCGGCTGCCACAGTCTACACTACAGAGACCCTCCGAGTTTAAAGGCGAGCCAGTGCAGCTAAAAAGCACCTCCAGCCGACCCTGCAACTCATTCTGCAAATAAACGTTTTTTTTTTTTTTTTTTACAATAACGTTTATTATGATACATATATATATATATTTTAATAAGCGATCGTGCAGAGCTTGATTAAATGAAGGTTTTGCATGTGCATTTTATTTGCAGAACTGTCCCAGAGCTTTTCGGGAGAAACTTGAAAAGCTAACGCAGTGCAACTTGACACGCTTTGAAGCCAACACGCATAAATAAAATAACTGTCATGCGTTTCAAGGCTCTGGGCCTGAGCGACTCATATCAGTAATGATCAGGCAGAGTGGATTGTTAATTGGGATAATGTGCTTAACTGAATTTCTGGTGGATTCCGACATCCATGAAGCTTTTCTGATGCCTGTGTTTAAAACTCAAAAACACCTATTACTTGCTACATCAGTAACCACATGAGTTGCAAAATGGCGCCATAGACGGGCCAGCACACACATTGCGCTCTCATGAAGAGGTTAATGTTTCAGTTTCCGTTCAGAGGCCCGTCTTCGTCAAAAAATATTAGATGACTTGCTAAAAATGCACCGCAGCGAGAGAAGATGTTTCTCTCCTGTCTGTCTTCCTTTGAATTATTAAGAGATTGGAGTTTACTACCACCTTCCTCGCATAGCCATAGCCATAGCCATTGCCAAGTGTTCTTTCTGACTGTGTTACATTTCCCAGACTAAAGACAGAAGCCAGAGAGGCCGAAACAAAATAATAGGAATCCGAGGTTAAAAAAAAATAATCAGTTCAAGTGTGACTGCTTTCATGTATTAGCAGATAACTATGGTTTTGGTCTGTGAGTGACTTGTATTATGGTATGTAAGTTGTGGTACACTAACTTCCCTGTCATTTTGTTGATGTTGATGCATTTAGGTATATTGCACATGGCTGGCAAATGGCAATACAAATTGTGACAGTTGACAATTTTAATTGTGGTTGGTATGTGCTTAACTATTGTGTTGTCTACGTGGCATCGCTGATGTTTCTTGAATATGCTGTGTTGAATATACACCAGGACAGATGCACACATATCGTGTGTGGGTGCCTCTGCATCACCTGCTGTCACGTGATCTCTATTTGGGTTTCTGTGCCTCCATCACTGAGTCCCCCAAACTACCCACCCTCTGTCTCCCAACACCACATCTCGCCCCACACACCTTTTTTAAGTTTGTTTTCCATAACGCATATAGTGAGTAGACTTGGGGTTGGCGTCTTCTTGTGGATGGCTTTGGTGTCTATTTTTCTTACGATCATGGGATTCAATAGTTTCCTCCCCATTCATATGTATGTCCTAACAAGATACATTTCGATCTCATAGTTCTAATGACTTGTATCCAATCACCGCTGACATTTCTTGCATAAGTATTCCAGGAAAGTAAACAATTAAATGGGTTTTCTTGCTCTCTCTCTCTTGAGATAGATATATATATATATATATATATATATATATATATATATATATATATATATATACACCTATATATATATTAGGCTGTTTAAATGACGACCAGCATCACGATGGATGCACATGCAAACGACACAATTGTACCACTACTAAATGTAGTACAAGCAGTTTGTGAATAGTCCCCATGATTTATACTTGTTAATAAGTACAGTAGTCGCAGGCCAAATATTCGATGAACACACATAATCAATGTTATAATAAATAAACAATGGAGATCATACCTGAATATATAGACAGTACTAAAGTAACATTAAAGACATCATTTAAATTTGCTATCACTCGCTTGGGAAATGAGAGGTTTATGAGGGTTAGTAAGTGGCAGGCTGGGTTCAGTTTACATTTCCATAATAACTACGCCATAACTCATTTCGATGTTTGCAAGTATCAACCTTGGTTTGAAAGCAGTAGGGTAATTAGATTGCAGTGCTGTTCTTCATGGGTTCTACATTTCAAGAGCTTTTATAAACTTTGGCTTTACTCAGATGAGAGAGATTCAGAATAGATTTGACAGTAGACACCATATTTCCGGTCCCGGCCTTTCATTTTGCAAATCTCTGCATTGTGTGAGTTATATGGCATGAATCATATTGCGTTTCATATAGTGTCTGCTCATTCCATAGGGGTGGCCCTGGTCCAGTGGTTCCCATCAGTGACTTCTCTGACACTGGCCATATGGTGATATAAACCTTGCTTCATGGTGGACATCCTTAGTATTTGGTGATGATAAAAATGTGTGAAAGGCATCCCCTGCCCATGTGTAACATTAGCACACAGGTGACACATGAAAGTGGCATGTTGATATTTGGGTAGCAAACTAGTATTTAGCAAAAATGAAAATCTGGTATTTCATGACAACTTAGATAGTCATGGAAAATGTTTAAAGTAACGTGAACACTTTGCATTATATGGTAATATGTCTTTATTTTCATAACCGTCAAAGGTGATGACTTGGAGAATATTATAGCATTATATTTAAAGCAGGTATTTGAGCAATAATATTTTCTTAGTTAAAATATGTGTGTGTGTGTGGGGGGGGGTTATTGCTTATCTTGCTTGCCTGAAACTAGAGAGGCCTTTCTGCTGTGGCTTTTAATTCGTGACTTCACTGAAGCATTTCATCAAAACATTTGATAACGCTTTTTGTGATATCGTCACCACTGCTTTTTCAGACTTCAGAGTAACATATCTGCGGTTCAGTCGTTAGAAAAATATAATAAGTTAGTAGCATTCTTGTATAGTTATGTAAGATTTATCTTCTCTGTCGTCTGTAGCCAATATCTGTGAAATTTGTATGTAAAAATCTTGAATGCAAAAAATAAATTATAAAATAGCTGTACCCATTAAAAAACATGATAGGGCATAAGAAATTGCATAAATAGATGTCAAGAACTGCTTGCTACTGGAACTACTCTGTCTTCCTCTCCTCTTCTAAAAAGGCATGCTTCAGTTTGTACTTTTGCTTTTCAAGAAGTATTTGGATTTTTCACAACCCTATAGCTTTAGTGAGGTGACATCCCTGGCCAACACTGTCGACTCTGAAAACTGTTTCAACACAACTGGGTTAAAAGGAGGATTTCATATGCCAGTGAAGAATGATGGAAATGTTAGAATGGTATATATGAAATCCTTTTAAATAGTTTGAATATCTTTCCACAAGTTTTATAGGAAGCCTGATTGAAACCCTGTGTTATAAAATAATACTGTACCACTGTTGATCTATTATTTATAGTAAGGACTCGTGAAGTGACACTTCTGCTGGGAAAGCTTCTAAATTTAGAGGACATACATTTCGATGAGATTGCCCAACTGCGAATATTCTGTTGTACATGACTTGAGGCTAGGGGCCAATAAATTGATTTCACCACTTTAATTGGCTACTAAGGCAATTTAAAGGTACATTACATCAGATGGTCAGTCAAGTTGATTTGTTTGTGAAAACAAATCTGAACTGGATTTAGATCTTTTCTGATGCTGAAATCTGCCAGCAAGTTCGCAAGGTAACTTATGTGCTCACCACTGATGGGAGCTGTGCCGCTCACATCCGGAGTGTTGACTTTGGGAATGCCAACTCAGCTTTCCACCACTCTTAGCTGATAATTTGAGTTCCATTAAATTGCGTAATACTAACACTAATAAAATAGTGCATAGAAATATCAAAAGTGCAGTGTGAATAGTTTGTCAAAAAACAAGTAGGATTAATATGTTGTATGATGTGAAGTACTGAGGCAGCTATAAAGCAGCAACATGGCAATGGTGACTTTAAGCCGCAATCAGCATAATAGAACATTTCCCCGTCCCTCACATTTATAGAGTGTAATATGTTCTTTTTGTTGTACTAAACTTATTAGAAGAAAAAGAGAACCATTATAATAAAAGTTTGAGCCAACCAACGTTTTTGTTACTACAACGTTACTTTGAAATCCAGAAGGCAGTGAATTTCAGTTAACAGTAGGTCGATACTCCATGGGGACGTAATGCCTCACGTTTCAACGGAAAAATCACTAACAGTCAGTATTGTGTGGTGTGCACATCTTTTATCAAAAGTGAAGCTCCCACACACACACACTCCAGGAGGTTTTATTTTATTGTGACAGCAATATATATATAGATATATATGTAAATTTTTACTGTTTTCAGTGATTTGTTTTGTGTCATGTCATTACGCAGCAGAACACCTCAAACTACTTACAGTGTTTCATAAGTTCGTCACAGAAGTTACACATTCCATGTTCACCAATACATTGTGTAATTATCCAATATCTTTCCAAAATATTACTTGCTGGCACAAAAAACACGTTGAAGGACCTTTGTAGATAGCAGATACATTGTTATTGTATAGTGTTTAAAATAATTGCTTTCGCAGCTCCTGGGTGATACAAAGGACAGCGGTTATGATATTTAGTGTACTCCAAAAGTGTTGGACGATTTTTTCACTTTTTGGCCCTTACTACAGACAGCATTAACGTCCTTTGGTGGGCTGTTGTCTACAATACAAAAAATACTTAAAGTGGGATTCGGGTCAATCTCTTGCTCTTGATTGGGTGGTGTTGATCTCACATGTCAGCTCTTGATTTGATAGCTTTCCTCCCTGTTCTTGTGTTTGTGCCACCCAGGAGCGTTTGGTCTGTGAATGTTCTAAGTGTATGATTTGTATCCTATGAATAATGTCTTGAACAATGACTCAAATGAAATGCATGTGTTTTCTTGCTTTCTTCTCCTGCTTTTTCCTCTTCTCCCTTGCATCCTCTCTTTTTACCTCTCTTCTAAATGCTCAACAGCCCACTTCCAGTGTCACCATTTTTTTTATTTTTATATATTTGTAAGGAGGATGTAAAAACCCACCACACTACCCACTCCCTTACCTGCTCTGTGGGGGAAAGGTACCATAGATAAAGCCAATGAGAGACGGTGGCAACTGGAAGGAAAAAACACCACATGCCACATTAGGAAGGGGCTGACGCTTTGTAACCAGGAAGCGCTAAAAGTAAGCAAGTAATCCTCATTTCAGGCCTATGGGGGAGGTGGTAGAGGACAACAAAGGAAGACGGATGCAGTGGAAAGCATTCAGGCAACCACAACAGTCCTTGTTAGGGTGAACCACAAAAGTCAATACATTAACCTGTGCTTACCACTCTAGTAGCTTGGAATAAAACAGCCAGGCTTAACTCAAAGATAATGTGTAAAGTACTTTTGAAATACTCAAAAAGCAATAAAATGAAAACACAACACACAAAAATCTCAAACCAATTTAGAGAAATAGAGTAAATTATAATGAATATAATGACCTGGGCTTAACCCTCTGGTAGCCTGGAATAAAACAGCCAGGCTTAACACAAAAAAAATCCCATACCAATTTAGAGAAATAGAGTAAATTATAATTAATTTAATGACACCTAAACAAATTAAATCCAATCAGTAGAACAAGAGTTATGAAGAAAAGGTATAGTCAACCACCATAGAGCACAGGTCAGGGTACAGGAGGTGGATTGGGCCTGGTCTCTGCTTACCTTCGGTTTTAAATAGTTTTTTGATGAAAGGACCCAAGAAAGTAGAGTACAGCATGGCAAAGCAGCAGACGATGTCTGAGGAGGAGGCGTCATCGTCGGTGAGCCACTTGATGGAGTTAAGATTTTTACCTTCAGCCTTTGTCAGTTTTTTAAAACTTGGAATTCTTCGACGGGATGAAGCTACAGGCTGTAGCCAACAAGGGCTCCGCAATGCTGGATACCTTCTCCAAGAGGTTCCGCTGAACAATATTTGCTGCTGCAAAGTCAGGCCAACTGATAATGCACCTTAGGCAGATTGGCTGGGGGTAGATCACGCTCTTCTATTGATTCTTATGGCAATTATTGGTGAAAAAATGTTATAAGTCTAAGTTTTAGGGTTAGTCAGGAGCAGCACCTCTAACACCACTTCTAAGGGTCCAGGAACTGGAGGCACCACTTGAGGGGTTAGGACTCACTCCAGCAGAGGGCAGGTGCAGAGTTCAAGATTTTTGTAGCTTCTGATGACCCTGCAGCTCCCACAGGAGGCCAGACAACTAGTTCTTGAACTCACTTCTGGGGGTCCCGGTTCAAAGCAATGATCTAGTACTCCTTCAAGCAGTAGACAGTCCTCTGGTAGCCACAGGGCAATCCTCTAGGGGTCCTGGCAGTCTTTGTGAAGTCTTCCACTGATGCAGAAGTGTGCTGAAGTGGTGTTCGAAGGGCCCAATATTTAAACCTGGCATCAGCCTTTGAAGTGGGAGGACATCCTGGGCTACACCAACATCTGGTTCTGGAAAGCTCTTCCCTTCTCCTGACAAAGCTCCAATAGGTCTGTGGTGACAGAAGGCTGGTATTAGGTTCCTTTGTGTGTGCTGTAGGTGAGAGAAGCCATTTGAAGTGGATGTAGGGCATTGAACAGCTCCTCTTCCATCCTGAGAGGATAGCCCATCTTGCCAACATCTAGTTACCATTTGTTCCATTGTCTTGTGGGAGTACGCAAAGGCCAGCAGCCAATTACACTCAGTTATGTGACCCTGGACACAGGTTGCAGGTACCAAATGGTTAGGACAAGAACGTGTGTGTTTTCTGTATTGTGACTTAAACTCCAACTTTACCATTATTGACGACTTTAAATTACGATTTTTTTTTAGACCAAACATGACATTTTTACCTGCTTGTTCCCAATAAAAAGTTAGCACTTATTTAATGTCATGAGATAAACCGATGTTACCCTATGGGATAGGCGTGCTTCACATTAGTGAAAAATGAACTTGGGAGGTTTTTCAATACCAGGACATTTAAAACTTAGAAGTACATATTCAATGTTTTAAATACACTGCGCCCTGCCATACGGGCTGTTTAGGGCTCACCTTGGACATGAATTAAAAAGGAAGGGTGAGGTCTGGCAAAAGTTTTATTTTAACAGGTCAAATTGGCAGTTTAAAACTACACACAGGCTGTAGTGGCAGACCTGAGACATATATTAAAGGGCTACTTCAGTGGGTGGCACACTATGTGCTCCAGGACCACTAGTCACAATTAATGTACTGGCCATAACCGTATGTAATACCACTTGTTTAGGGACTTATAAGTAAATTAAATGTTCCAATCAGATTTAAGTCAATGTTACAATGTTGAAAGAAGATAGCACACTGGTAGCAGTGGTAAAGTTCACATGGTCCTAATGCCAAAATAACCCCAAATCAGAAAATAGGTTGGGTGAGGGCAAAACATTTGAGGATGACCCTACAGAAAGGGCCAAGTCCAACACCTTCCTTGTTAAATCACTCAGCTATAGGAAGTATTTGTTTCTGTTTAGCCGTGAGCAGTTCTGGGAATGATGTGTTTCATTTATCACATATGGTCAGGTGATACAATTCTTGCTTTTAAATATTATTGCCCTGTAGTTTTCCATTGTTATTATAGAGTGTTTAGGTGGAGTGACATTATATCTGCCTGTATCCCCTGTCAATAGCTGCATCTTTCACCAAACTTTATATTTAGGTTAGCACACCAAAATCATATAGCCTACTTTTGGGTCAAAAGTCAGTCCATAATATAACTTTTTGGAATTTCTATTGTGTGGACAGCAGAGTGTTTCAATACAAAGCAATCTAAGCAGCTTACCTTTTACAAGGACCTATTGTACAGTTCTGATGACAGCTGTTGTGTTTTGCCAAAGGCTCTCTTTCTAAAGGATGGGCCTTTATGTGGAAACACTGTGTGGTATTAGTGCATCAGCACGTAGAAATTCAATAAGGGGATGAATGCAGATTTGTACTCTCCAGAACTTTAGTATACACCCAAAGTTCCCCCTCTAATAAAAAGCTTGAAGTCATTCTGATAACTCTCTCAGCTGCTGGTTCAGTAGTAAACCTCACAAAATTGGGTCTGCTTTGCCATTTCACAAATTCCAGTGCGGGCAATTTGCAAAATGCACTGCTGAACATGCAGCTCACAGCATTATCAGGCACTGCAAGAAATACATACTTTGAATTTGTTTCTTTTCACTTACCCACCGGCATTACTATAGATTTTATTTTGGACAAGTACTTCGACCGTACAATAAAGCTCCAAGAATCCAGTTTACTTGGGGTTCTCTTTTTTGTTGAATGGCCCCAAATTGCTGTAAGCCCTTTAACAACAGCAGACAGCTGGTGGTTCAGCACACTGACACATACCAGTTATGTGAAATGAGATTTTACTGATGGGTGTGCATACTCCGTCATCATGGCTGCTGTTCTTTCTCTTGTAATAGCAATCTTTCCAAATGCCTGCCTTTTTCTGACATGTGCATACAAAGCATGTTGCTCATAGGTCTGTAAGCTAAGGAATTCCCATAAGATCAGTGTTAGACCTGTTAACTGTAGGGTGGCCTTTCCCCACACATTTTCCTATTTGCCTCCTCTTTTCACTGATTCATTTTGTTTACCTTAGGACTCTGAGCATTTTACCACTGCTGACCAGTGCATAAGTGCACGTGTTAGTTCCCTAAAACATGGTAACATTTGTTTATCCACAATTTTGATGTTTAATTTCAAAATCAAAAAGTGGAGAGCGTTACCTGTGCCCAGGGCCTGAACATTAAATGCTGCTAGTGGGCCTGAAGCACTGATTGTGCCACCCTTACAAGCAGCCCTTTAAATATGTCTCAGGCCTGTCACAGGACAGCCTGTATGTGCAGTCTATCTGCCATGTCAAATTGTCATTTAAAACCTCTTGCGAAGCCTTAAACTCCCCTTTTAATATGTCACCCCCTAAGGTAGGCCCCAGGTGTCCCATGGGGCAAGTAGCTGTGTGAATAAAAGGTAGGACATATACTTTGATGTTTTGTATGTCTTGGTAGTGAAGGACACCTTCAGTTAACAATGGGAACTCCTTATTGCGCTCTTAAGCCATAATTCCTGATTGAGAAGGAGTGGCTCTGTCATGTTTTGTATCATTGGAATAGTAATGATAAATCATTTTTGCTGGCAAAGCTGGATTTAAAATTACTATTTTAGAAATGCCAATTTTAGAAAGTTGGTATTTCTCTGTCTTAAAGCTCTGTGTGCCTGTCTTCAATACCCATCTGAGGTAGGTGACAACTTGACATTGTGCTTTTCCACTAGACAGCCACACAGATAGGAAGGTTAGGTGCCTGAGTGCTTATCCTGGGCAGGATGAGAGGGAGGAGCTGACACACCTCAATGGTCAGTTTCCTGTCACCACACAAAGGGCTGACTACCCCACTGTAATGAGTCTTGAGTCAGGGCTAGGAAGAAAGGACCTCTGTGCACTTCAAAGACTCTTCTTTAAAGTCCCCTCCACTTCAAAGGCACAGCTGGGTATATGTACTGGGTGTCTGCCCCCCATCAAATCAGGCACTTCCGGACTGGCAAAGAACCTCTGTCAGAAGGACTGATGTGCTGCTACAAGGACTGTCACACTGCTGGTCTGCTATTCTGAAGAACTGCTTTTCTGCTGTGCTCTCTGACCCTGCTGAGGGAGATCTGGACTCTGCCAGGAGCCCAGAGTGATCTCCAGGGACTTGCTGGCTTGCTTCCTGGTGCTTGAGACTCTGGAATATCGAAGTCTCATCACCTGGCCCTGTGCCGGACCCATTTGAAGTGGACCCAGGTATTTGCTTCAGTCAAATTGACACATCTCCTGTCTGCTAGAAGCAGAACTGATGCACTGTTGCTGTTGCGGGAGCAGAATCGTTTCATTGCAATTAGAACCAGCGCTTCATCTAAAGAACTGACACATTAGAACTGTGGCATCGCTGCTGCTTCAGTGTGGGTTGATTAACTCACCCCCCTCGAGTACCTGGAAAAAACCCACGTATCGTCTATGGAAACAATGCTTCTCGACTCAGAGCATCATCTTTGGAATTGCTGCATCGCCGCCACTTAGTGAAGAAAATCGATGCATCACCTCAACTGCGAGATTGACACTAATGCATCGTTAAGCTGCACCCCCACATCTCGCTGTTGAGACCAGGATCAAGGTACTGTGTTCAGTGGGCCTGCGTGGCTCCTGTATCCAGCCCATGCTTTATTGCAGTTGGCCTGAAAATCTTGACGTTCTGCTCATTTTATTTTTACTGTTTTGGTCTTGATTTATTTTGTCAAATCACACTCTATTTTTGTAACATGGTGTGGAGCCTTTTTGTGGTGTGTTCCTTGTGTTAATGTGTTGTGAGGCATAAATACTTTACACATTGCCTCTTAAGTTAAGCATGCCTGCTTTGAGCCAAGCTACTAGAGGGTGACCAAAGGTTAATTTATGGTGTGTATCTGACTTACCCTGACTAGGACTGTGGATCCTGCTTGAACAGCGTTCATACTTCTACTAACCAGAAACCCAATTTTTTAAAATACGGCTATTCAGTTTTTGTCAAAGTCACCAGATCCTCGGAGTCTGTGCAAGTTCCCAACACTTCCACCACAAGACAGCTCCAATACTCTGATTAGATTTGTCATAGAGTCTAAGAGAGTCCAAGTGGGGAAAAGGCGATTAGGAAGGGAACAGCTGGGAAGGAGACCTGTAGGAAGCAAAAGATTAAAACACACAACATCAAAATTACATCTCATGAAATCAGTACTAGGCTATGACTCTAAGCATCGTCATTCTGAAAACATGAACAACCTAAGAAATGACTTAAAATGACTAGCCTTCAAGATGACTGAATACCTGTGGGGGAATCAAGAGAGGTTAAATGAAACTTTCAAATTCAAGTACTTTCTTTTGCATGAGAATCGGGAAACAATCTGAATAAGTTCTGAACCATCATATGAATCTTTTTTTAAGAATACATGTCAGGAACACACAACATTCCATCTAGAACTCTGACCTTTTTTTTGTTCTCTCAAAATGTTGGAACATGAATTGCGCACATTGCAGACTTTCACATAGGTAGTAAACACCATAGAAGGATTGTGCACCATGAATAACACAACGTAGATTCAAGGAATAAATCACGCGACATGTCAACTCGAGTACTACCAAGTAAATGCCTTGGGAAGGTAGCGTACAATGAATAACATGAATTAAGCACGAGGAAATTAACGCGCGTCTTGCCGATTCGAATGCCACCATGTAACTGCCAAGGAATGGTAGCGCACGATGAATAACATGAATTAAACATGAGGAAAGAATCGTGCGTCTTGCCAATTCGAATGCCACCATGTAACTGCCAAGGAATGGTAGCGCACAATGAATATCAAGGGTTAAATCATTAGAAAGCGAATCGCGCTTCTTGCCAATTCGAATGCCACCACTGCCAAGGAATGGTAGCGCACAATGAATAACGTGAATTAAACACGAGGAAAGAATTGCGCGTCTTGACGATTCGAATGCCACCATGTAACTGCCAAGGAATGGTAGCGCACAATGAATAACATGAATTAAACACGAGGAAAGAATCGCACGTCTTGCTGATTTGAATGCCACCATGTAGCTGCCAAGGAATGGTAGCGCACAATGAATATCAAGGGTTAAATCACTAGAAAGCGAATCGCGTGTCTTGCCCATTCGAATGCCACCATGTAACTGCCAAGGAATGGTAGCGCACAATGAATAACATGAATTAAACATGAGGAAAGAATTGCACGTCTTGCCGATTCGAATGCCACCATGTAACTGTCAAGGAATGGTAGCGCACAATGAATAACATGAATTAAACACGGAGAAAGAATTGCGCGTCTTGCCGATTCTAGTAACAGCATGCAAATGCCATGAAACATCCAAGCGCACATTCACACACGCAAGAGTAAATTATTAGTCATGTAAGAATAAGGCCCAAGAATTTGAGCGCACTAGATAACGGGCTCGAGGGCCCAGCCCAACCTCCGTCTTACTGCCCTGCTTAAGGATCACCAATGTAGTATGAAAGGCAGAGGCCTTCAGGTCATCTTCGTCATCACTGTTTGTCTGGATGGCATTCCATAATTTGAGCAAGTAATTGAATATCTTGTTTTGCACAAGTCCCTTCCTAGTAAGGATACCGGACTAGGGTCACAAACAACGAATTTGTATAATCTTTTAAAGTTGCCAATTTTAACCTGAACTGGTTTTGTAGTTGGGTTTGTCAAGTACTGATTCGCAACTACTAAAAACTGAACTGCTTTCCCAGAAAGGGGCAGGTTTGAAACTTCTGCAGTTCGCATTGTTGAGTGTGTAGCTCTTGTGTCAACTAAAAATGAAACTTTGTGACCGATTACTTTTCCGTTCACATATGGACCTTTCTAATCTACCTCTAATGAAGCTGCTAACACGCATTCCCCTTCATCCGAACTCTCGCTCACCCAGTCATCGTTTAGTCCATCCTCACTGTGTAACAGGAATTAGTGCATTGTGTTATTACTCTGATTAAACATTTGACCTGTGACCTGAGGAAGCATCACCTGCTGCTGCTCCATTGGGGCTTGAGGTATTTGAATTTGCTGTCTAGGTACCATTAGAAATTGCGGGTGCATTTGCTGCAACTGGGACATCTGCTAATGTGGCATTTGCATCTGTTACATGGGCTGAAAACCTTGCATCTGATTCACATTACTTTGAAAATTTGGACTGTGACCTCTCATTCTCAGTCCTCTCACGTTTAGAAAAGAATTGACTTCGCTCATTTGCTAAACAATACCTTCCTGTACTAACATCGGACACTCTGGTTTCCAATATCCTCCGCAAACGTGACATTGTAACAATCTCTTCTTCCCTTGCACATCACTCTGAACAATCAAGGTATTCAAATCAGGACTACAGTTTACATTTTCAATTCCACCATGACTTATACCTCTTGCCTGATTCTGAAACAACATGTTTCCCTGCTGCTGCTGCTGTTGAAGAAATCTTCCCTACATGCCTGTTTGTGCCGCTTTTATCTGCATCACCATTGCCTTCTCCTTCAACTTCCTCTGCTTCAACACAATTTCGTCACTACAGTACTTTGCATGCTTCAGTACTTCATCAATCGGCTTTGCTTGCCCGCAAATCAAATGACTCATAATCATCTGGCTGATCTAAGGTCTCAATCCTTCAACAAATCTAAACACAAAATGAATTATATCTTTTGGCTCAGTTGTCTCTGTACAACTGTAATGCTTGAATGCCTGTAACAATCTCTCAAAGTATGCATGTATTGACTCCTTTTCGTCCCGTGCTGTCCTGTCTGTTCTCTGCCAGTCAATGTTCTTGCACAAAATTCTTGTTTTCAAGAATTCAATCACCTTATAGTAATATTTCATTACGTCAGGGGATGGTGCACCTGTTGCTGGATCTCTCTGAGGTTCTCTTTTCGGTCAGTCTACACTTCTTTTGCACTCAACCCATAAGTCTGCTGTAACTACTATCTCTAACAGGGTGTTCACATCCTCCCATTGGCATTTTGCGAGTTTCACAAACCTGCTGGTACCATTCTACTAGTTTCTCTCTCAATCTGGGATAATCATTTGTAAATGACAGAATGTCACTTCTGCTCCAAGGGACATGGACAAAATTCCTCCCTGGAATATCCCTCATTGGTAGAATCTTCACTGGGTCCTCAACCTGCTGCACATTTGAAGGAAGATTTGCAGAATCCCTTTTTGTCCTGTCTCTTTTCTTCACCCATTTGCCTTCCCATTTGTCTAATCCTTCCCATGTTTGAAGTTTCTGAATTCGTTTCCTAAAGTGAATTTTCATTCCCGGGACTCTCATGTTTTCAAAGATTTTTGAGTCAAAATCTAACCTGTAGTGCTTTGTTTTCTCAATCTCTATGTCATATTTCTCTGCTAGGTCTGCTGATTTCTGATGTACTATTCCTGCTTTGTTAGTAATCAGCTTGCACAAGTAACACTGCTCATCTTCTCTGAATGTGTCAATCCTGTCTGATCCCACTGTTCCCTCAATTCAATTAGAAGTCTTCTTCCTCTAATCTAAGTCTGGTCAAATTTAGGGCACTTCCTCTGCTAGAATATCCTTGTGTGCTACTCAACCACTCTAACCATTCAGTTAACTACTGAGCTGTCAAACCTTGTAATGAAACGTTATTGTGACTCGCACTTGGCACTTGCTGTAATGTTAGGGGTCTCTGGTGTCACCATGCTTGGATTAGGACCTACATATGATCTCACCTCATTATTTGGAGGAGTCCTTAAAGGACTTAAATCAATTAATGGACCTGTTCCATCAAATATTGGTCTCATGGGAGTTATCATTCTTACATGCGTGTTATATCTCTCCCTTTCTATACTCGGGGTCAGTGTTTTTTTCTCACTGTTCTCGTTATTTCCCTGGGCGAACAACGGTATGACTGGACCTATGGTAATTGGTACTGACATCCGGACTTGGTCGGGCATTCGGATTTCTCGGATACATCATTCCTGACTTGGTCAGTGCAATGCTCTGCCTCCCGTTGCTCCACCGTCTAAGTAGAGCTCTTTCTCTGGCTCCTCTGAACTCCTGACCCCTGTCAGGAGTTCGAGGCCCTCCTCTACCCACAGGCTTCTGCCTGCGCCTCAACCCTAGTGTCTAGTGGGAGAGCTCTGCTTTCCTACTATGCTATCTTCTGCCTCTCTCCTTCTTTTGCTTTGCTTTGCTCTGCTCTCTGCTCCACTACTGTCCCTTACTGCTCCTTTTCCTTGTTTCTCTCCCTCACTTTCATTCTCCCCCTCTCTCTCTCTACCCTGCTGCTGCTGCCCCGCGGTCTGCCCCTTTTTTGGCTCCGTTCCCTTTCCCGCCCTGCCCCCTTTTTCGTGCCGTTTTTCGGCCCCCTCCCACCTGTCCTCTCCTCTCCCACACTTCCCTACTTAATGGCAGCCATACGCAGCTGGCGTGCTGCTGGCCCACCAAAGGCAAGCCATCTGTGCCCGTCCATGTCGTGACCGCGCCCAGTGTCAGAACCCCTGGCTCCCGTCCCCCCCACCACCGCCATGCACGTCTTCGCTATGACGCTGCCACCCTCCGCACCCTCAATACCGCCCGCTCTCCAGCCTGCCTTCAAGCCTCCCCGTGGACCACCCGCGGACCCTTTTCCTGCCGGAACTGCACCGTCACCAGCCTCCACGCCAACGACACACCCACCAAGGCAGGACACAACCATCTCAGATGTATCCTCCTCAACACCAGCTCTGTCCACAAGCATGCAGTAGAGCTATGGAATCTACTCGCCACCCCAGACATCGCCTTCCTGACCGAGACCTGGATGAACCCTTCAGTGCCTGACATCGCCATAGCCATCCCGGACAGCTACAAGATCACCCGCAGGGACTGCTCCAACACACCAGGAGGAGGTATCGCCATCATCCACAAGACCACCCTCACGATCAAGACCAACACCGAAGACACCCTCAGCACCGCCAAACTCCTGCACTTCCATATCCACACTGACCCAAACACCACTCTTCGAGGGACCCTCGTCTACAGGCCCCCAGGCCCACAACAGCAGTTCAGTGACTCCATTACCGACATTATCAGCACGCACGCTCTCACATCCACTGACTACATACTCCTCAGAGACTTAATCTTTCACCTCAACAACACCAACAACAACTCCGCCACCCTGCTCGACAACCTCTCCAACCTCGGCCTCAAACAGCTCATCACAACACCGACCCACTCTGCTGGACACACACTCAACCCTGTTTCCTCCGCCAGCAATCACAACTGTTTCAGCTACACCATGGAACTCCACTGGTCAGACCACCGCTGCATCCACTTCTCCTTCAAGAAACCCACAGCACACCACCACCCACAACGGATCCCCCATCTCAGCTGGAACAAGGTCACCGAAGACCAACTTATCGCGACCCTCTCCCAGACCCACCCATCGACACCACCGATACTGATGCAGTTGCCCGCAACTTGGAGCAATGGGTCAACACCTGTGCCAATACTCTCGCCCCAATCAAGAATCCCTCCAATAGACGCACCAACAGAAGGGCCTTCTCGTTTACCGCCGACCTCTATGAATCTAAGCAAAGCTGCTGAACTCTCGAAAGAAAGTGGCGCCAATATCAGACTCTGGACAACCACACAGCCTTCAAAAATGCCATCCGCATACACCACCAACTCATCCGAGCCGCCAAAAGAACCACCTTCAAAGACCAAATCCACAACAACGCGCACAGCCACAAGGAGCTCTTCAATGTTGTGAAGGAAGTATCCAACCCCAGCTCCAACATCAACGCCATCCCGCCATCCCGAGACCTCTGCGACTCCCTAGCCTCTTACTTCCACTGCAAGATTGCAGACATCCATGACAGCTTCAGCACCCAGATCTCCCCCGGCAACCACCAACACCACAGATTCACCGCCGACCAACCTCCTGATCTCCTGGACCCCCATCAATGACAAAGACACCATAGAAATCATGAACACCATTCACTCCGGCTCTCCATCTGACCCTGCCCTCACCCCATCCTCAACAAAACAAGCTGTGTCATCGCACCCCAACTACGGAAGATCATCAACAGCTCCTTCGAATCTGCCATCTTCCTGGAGAACTGGAAACACGCCGAGATCAACGCCCTCCTCAGCCAGACCCTCTTCAATGTTTACATGGCCCGCTCGCTAACATCGCACGATCCTACAACCTCAACATCATCTCATACGACGAAGACACCCAGCTGATCCTCTCCCTCACCAAGGACTCCGCCAAGACCTACCTCCACGAAGGAATGAAGGCCATCGCCGACTGGATGAAGAGCAGCTGCCTCAAACTCAATTCAGACAAGATGGAAGTCCTAATCTTTGGCTCCACCCCCTCTGCATGGGATGACTCCTGGTGGCCTGCCACTCTCCGAACCGCTCCGACTCCCACAGACCACGTTCACAACCCAGGATTTATCTAAGACCTCTCACTATCCATGACCCAGCAAGTAAACGCCACCTCCTCCTCCTGCTTCAACACCCTCCCCATGCTCCAAAAGATCTACAAATGGATACCCACCGAAACCAGAAGAACAGTCACCCAAGCCCTTGTAAGCAGCAAACTGGACAACGGCAATGCCCTCTAAGCAGGAACCATGGCCAAACTCCAGAAGAGGCTGCAACCATCCAAAACGCCTCATCCTGGACATCCCCCACCACTGCCACGTCACAGACCATGTGAAAGACCTGCACTGGCTCCCAGTCAACAAGAGAATAACCTTCAAACTCCTAACCCATGCTCACAAAGCACTACACATTACTGAACCAGAATACCTCAACAAACGACTCTCCTTCTACACCCCGACCCAGCATCTCCGCTCCACTGACCTCGCAACCGCCCCACGCGTCCGCAGAACTACAACCGGTGGTAGATCATTTTCACACCTCAACACCAAAATGTGGAACACTCTTCCCACCCACCTTTGCCAGACCAAAGACCTCCTTACCTTCAGGAAACTTCTCAAGACCTGGCTGTTCAAGCAGTAGTAGCACCTCCCTCCTTTTCCCCCTCCCCTCCTCAGTGCCTTGAGACCCTCACGGGTGAGTAGTGTGCCTTACAAATCCCCTGATTGATTGATCGATTAGTCAATGCAGACGTCTCTGTCTGTGATCATGTTATGTGAGTGTATCTCGGGATCATCTGTGTCTGTATCGGGGACATCAAATTCGGGGTTGACTCTATCTGGACCAATGTTGGCTTTTGGTAAACTTGTCCTGTCGGCCCTATCAGGTTTGTTGCGGTATCTACAATAGGTACATCTGTATAAATTCTGGGGGATATCCATCTGCAGCATAGGTCTGTATCTGGCTCTGAGTGGATTCAATTGATATCAGGGCTGTAGGATCTATACTAGTGCTTGAGCTTCTCTCGTGCTGCATATGGAGGGGGACGATTCCTCAATAACTGTAAAATGAACTCATCATCAACTGACTCTTCATTGTGTTTCAAAGACTTCCTATTCTCTGTGGGTTTCTGCTCTCTTTCACCTGAAGGGTAAGAATCCCTCTTCTTAGTACTCTTTTTAGTCTCTTGTGTAAGTACAGGAAACAGCTTAATTCCCTGAAAAGTTTCAGTTCTCAAAAAGTTCTTATCACTATCCCAGCTAGCTTCTGCTAGTGTCTTCTCAGCCTTACTCACCCTTCTCTCAAATTTCAGTTGCTGTTGCTGTCGCTGTCTAGACACTCGTTCCCAAATTGCTAAAGCTTTGAACTGTGCTGGTCTCAGAGGAGGTTTCAAATCATACAGTAGCCTCCTCAAATTCTCTAAAATCCTCAAATTAATTGTTCCATGGGCAGAAAATGCTAACCTCCCATCTTTCTGCGTCTCTTTGCACCATTGTTTCAGCCAAAGGCATGTCGCAGCAACTTGCTCTTCAAATACAATATAGGTGGGTGTACCTTCTGGTGGAATAAACATATCTCCCCTTAGGGCACTCTTTAAAGCTTTGAAAAATTAAATTTCTGTAATTTACGCTAATTTCAATCAAATCCAGGAAGTGACTTTCAATCCCCAAATCCTTTTTGTTGACCTTCTCAACCAATTACGCTTCACGGTTGTCCACCAATCCGTTTGCTACCCTTCTCACTAACCGACCTATCCCAGCGTGACTCAAATGACATCACACTCACACGTACAGTTGCTGACAAAGTCTTCTCAATCAAATCAAATTCACACAAAACGAATGCAAAATATTGCGAGCACTAAGTAAAAACCAAAACCCAATTTGTCTGTTTACTACAGGTAGAGTAACACAATTGCTTCAGAAACCTTGCTCATTTTTCACTGGTGGCCTTTTGCTCTAATAGCAACTCTTTCTATCTTAGTTTCCCTGATTCGCAAGCAAAACTGACCCGAACATTTCACTCTCTACTGGTCATTGGGTCTGTCCTGGTGCACATAGAACTCACCAAATCCCAGTCAAAAAAAACCTTTCACTTACTTTAACACACACACTTGAGTTTGTCAACTTCGCCTGTTTGACCTATTAAACCAGAAAAATTGCAACAATAAACCAAGTGTCTTATATCCTTTTCAATTCTCCAGAGTCTTAGATCACGCAAGGTCCATATACCAACAACCACATGTAAAATTTTGAGCATAATGCGCCACACACATGTGAAGTTCGACAACTTCCCTACTCTCGCACTTTGGAGTATGCAAACTCCTTCAACAACTTCTTTTGGAGTATGCAAACTCTCTAAACAACCTCATTTGGAGTACGCAGACTCCCTAAACTCTCTCAAACATCACAGTTCACCTACGATTTGCATATGCTGTGCGAGCGTAAAACCTATTTTATTCACTCTGTCACTAGAACGCTAAGAACATCCTCAAACAAGCATTGGCAAGGTCCGAAGGTTCGGGGAAAGTCACTGTAGTTTCGTAGGGAGACATTTTCTCTCCACTTTATATCATCGAATCTGGAAATAGTAATTTTCACTTTCAATTTCTCTTACCAAATCTGCGAATCATTTTGATCTCTTAAGGAGACTACCCATCAAACTCTCTTAATATTTCTAAAGGAAGAAAAGGACCTTCTAAACAAATAGTCCTACCAAAGACATAACCTTTCTTTTATGATGGCCTCCTGCTGAGTTGTCACCTTGTGGAAAACTCTCCTACTCTGCTGTCATTTCTTGAAAGCAAAAAGGATCTTATAATAGGCTCTTAGGAAGACTGACAATGTACCGAGCCTTACGATGGGCTCTTAAGCTCTAACCATCCTACTCTGCTACCATTTCTGTTAGCGCATCTGACCTTATTTGGTTTCTTATCTTTAATTTATAAGGGGACACCTTAGAGGTTTGATGGACCTTTTCACTGCGCTTAGAGTAATTCCCACCATAAATCCCACATACAACACAAATCATCAACAATATCAATCTACAATATTAATAACCTGTGGAGTCAGTAATCTCATGCACCATGACCCCTTTGGCCATGAATAACCACACCTTATGTAAAAGTTAGAATGTTTATTTCCCTATATGAACAATGCTAATGTCACATAAATGAGTCTCAAAACCAAACGGTACACATATCAAAACCACACTGGTTGAGTAAATCTTCTAAAGAATCTTAATTTCACTAACACATTAATCACTAAACATTCAAGAGATACAGTACAGATCAATAGCAAGAATAACTGCACAATAGAAATAACATACATCTGGGCTCAACAACTGAGCAACATAAATTATTTGTTAATAAGAACTTGTTAACATGTCAGGATTTCCCTTCCTAACCTTCTGATTAGAATAGCATGTTTGGGCTTCATGCAAAACAACATAAATTTGAAAAAACCTCTAACTATGGCTCTATCAAAATAGCAGTTGGTACCTGGAAACCAAAGACAACCGTACAACAAGAACATTAGCATGTTGTTATACCTCTCCTCACATGGATCAGCAAACTGCGATTATCTTCGTCAGTTGGACATATGTTCGGTGAAGATCAGCAAAAGGCCAATAAATGGAATGGTTCAGAAAGATGGACTCTATGCTATCTGAACCATTAAGAAGCAGTATCTAAGGGATCATTATTCAGCATCAGAAGTTAAGCAATAAAGTTAAAGATAGAAATAAATCATCAGGAACTGTTCAGTTCCTCAGACAGGATTGAAATGAACGTGAAAATGAGAATGATCAAAATGGTCGCTTCTCCTGTGTGCACTCGGGCTAAGTCAAAATCATCTAAAGAACTTCCCATGTTGCCATTGGTCAAAGAATCATACATTTACAATTAGTCTGATAGAATATAAACTGAAAATCTGAGATATAACTAAACTTTCATATGTGGATGATTGGCTCCTCTTCTCCTGATCCCGCTGTCAGGCTCGTCAGATAACAATTTTTATATCTGCCCGTACTCCAGTCAGTGCATCCATTGTTAGCTCCTGGGAACATCGCTGTCTCACACACTAAACTATACAATGTTTCTACTACTAGTATAAGACATTCTAGCAAACAGTTCTCATGAGAACAGTTAAAATATCTTCTAACGTTCGGTCAATTCGATGAAAAACAATACTTGTACTTTTCTTCAGGAGTACATTTCTCATGATTTATTAGAACAGTGCATCTTAATGTGAGGCTGTGCAAAACTAGGGCCAAACCTCGCTAACTTAGGTCTATAATTAATAAAGCAATTATATAATGCAAGATCATTAATATAACACATTACCATAATAACCTAAATATAGGCATTTCCATTACTATTTATATGCATTTAATAAGGACAATTATGATTAATGGCGGCCACTCAAGTGGGCACATTTTCTAAGTTGCACATTATTTTCTATGCTGAGTCAAATTCTATGCAGATTCATAATTCAAAATACATGACTATTGATTAGTCATAATTCAGCATTCACAGTCATTGTTTTTATCCATCCTTGGCAATCAAGCGTTCAGAGCAATGTTAAACACTTGGAATCGTAGCTCTAAAACGGGCAGCTTCTCCCCTGCTGTGAAGTAGATATGTCTGACTTTTGAGCTATAAAGAAATTATTGGAACTGCACACATCCAATGCTAAGGCTGTTGGCCACTTGAGGTTCCGGAAAGCATAGGAGATCATGATCAACACCACACCTGTTAAAACTACACAATCGTTGTCTTTAGAAAAAGGACATATCCTATCTGGGATATTAAATGACCTTCGCCATTTAACTTAAGTAAATCCTGAATTGGAGCAAGTGCAATTCGTTTTCTCTGACCCTTTTTTATGTTCCCCCTGTAATCGTCTCTATTACTGTTGATAACACAGTCTGATGCAGTGAGAAGCTAACTATAGAAGGGTATGGATCAGCCAAAACGTACAAGTTACTTACCTTTAGTAACAAAATATCTGGTAGAGACATATTCTAGTTGCAGATTCCTTACCTTAGAATTTCCCCCAGGCGTTAGACTGGACCCGGAGATTTTTCTTCAAGCAATACCGTTTGCTCGTCGGTAGGTAGCGTCGATTGAATGAGCAGGGGGTTGCTTCTTGGCCAAAGCGTAACACATCTTGATGCAAAGAAGTACCCATCGAGAGACGGTATGTTTTTGCACTGCCTTCCTTTTCTTTGCACCCACATACCCAACAAAGAGTTGATCATCCACCCAGAATCTTTAGTTGGCTGAATGATGGAGGCATGGCCAGTGGGGCAGACTCGAAAGGTTGGGAGTAGCCCTTTCGAACGATCTACAACATCCACCTGTCTGTAGTGATGATTCCCAGTGGGGCAGGTGATGGTCAATCCTGCTTCCAACTGGATGGGATGAGATGACTGACTAGGAGGGTTTGTAGGCTGCAGCAGGGGCAGAGGTGGACTGGTTCCCTGTCCCACGTCCACGTGGGATTCCTCATCTCTGGCCACGTAGCGGCTGAACAGCCTGGGTGGCAAGATGGCTGGGCGGGGACACAACAGGGAGCCCCTTCCGTGGCCACGAAAGGGGCAAAAAGCGGACTGCTGGGGGTGAGGGGCAGTGGAAAGACCAAGGGACTGGGCCCAGGAATCCTTGAATCTCTCCAAGGCCGAGTCCGCTTTGTCTCCAAAGAGACAGCAGCCGTCAAAGGGCATGTCCATGAGAGACTGTTGGACATCCCCAGAAAAACCAGAAGTACGCACAGGTGTGGTGTCTCAAGGCCACTGTCATAGCAACCGATCTGCCCAGAGAGTCGGTCGTGTCCAGCCCACATCGAATTGTGAACTTCGCCACATCACTCCCATTGTTGACAGCTTGAGAGACGATAGCACGGGCCTCCTCCGGTATCTGCAGCAGGACTTGCACAACAGTATCCCACAGAGAGTGGGTATAATGACCTAAAAGGCATGCAGTGTACCCGGACCGCAGCGCGAGACTAGAGGAAGAAAACAACTTCTTCCCAAATTGTTCCAGCCTTTTTGATTCCACATATGGGGGTGAGGAAGGGAATGCGCCTGAGGAAGAGGACGCCTGGATGACAAGACTCTCATGTGTGGGGTGTTGGGACAGGAATTTAGGGTCGTTCGGATCGGGCTGATGGTGGCGTCCGCTAGTCCTATTGACAGGAGCCCCTATGTTGGGTTTGGACTAAGTACCCAAAAGGACATTGGTGAGGGCTTCATTGAAAGGTAAAAGGGGCTTAGATGTGGAAGCCCCTGGCTGAAGCACCTCCGTCAGGAGGTTGGACCTGACCTTTACAGTAGTTAGCTCAAGGCCAAGAACCTTGGCTGCCCTACTGACCACCATACTATAAGCATGACAATGTCTGAAGAAGTGTCTAGTCCACTGGCGTTACCCAATTCCTGTGCCCAGTCCAAAGATGGGTCATCCTGGTATTCATAAGGGTCCAGGGACCCCTCCAATCTGTCCCTGAATTCGTATCCATAGGAAAAAGGGTCCTATTCTTCAGGGACAAGGATCGGGTCGACATCAATAGTGGGCACTACCGACGTCGGGAGCATCCATAATCGACTCGGCACCGGGGAAGGTCTCAGTGGTGCGACCAGCGCTGGTGCATATCTGCGTGCAGATCAGACGGGGACCTCGGTGGCCGGAGCCAAAGCAGCCAGCGCAGAACCCGAAGGCCCCTCAACCAAACCCCTTGGGCCCAAAGGCACTGTATCAGGGTCGGTCCACCCAAAGATGAGGCGCATGGCCTCATAGAATTACTTAAGCTGGGCGGGGGTCACTGGGGTTCCCAGAAACTCAGGGAAGCGCGGAGCAGACCCAGAAGCAGGCTCTGAGGACAGAGGCCTTGAACATCAACGTTCTTCCTGCGTTGCATCAGCCGAGTGACGGGGCGAAGTCGAAGTGCGATGAGACCGCTTCGACGACTTCTTCTTACCTGCACCTGAAGATTTTGAGGAAGACGAGTGGTGATGGCTCTGCGAACGGTCTTGAGACCTTCCTCAAGAGCGAGACCGGTACCTACCCGGAGTCGGGCACCGAGCCACCATGAACTTGAGGGACCGCTCCATCAAGGCCTTCGGTGCATGGCCCGGCACTCGGAGCACGACTTCGGGTCAAGGTTGTGCTCCAGACACCACAGACAAACCCGATGCGGATCCGTCACCGACATCATGCGTTGACAGTCCTCGCAAGGCTTGAACCCCGTCTTCGGGGACATCCTCGATGCACCAAAAACTCACTTGAAAGCTCGACAAAGCAGTCAAAATCGTTCAAAAAGAGACCAGGATAGCTCTCTCCGGATCAGCGAGTGGTGCTAAAAGAAAAGAACTGGCGTCACTGCGCTGAAGCGGTGTCTATATACTACTCCTGATGTTACTACGGTGACTAAGATGCCAATGACGCATGGGGAGTCGACCGATGCCACCTACCGACGCATAAGGGTATTGCTCGAAGAAAAATCTCTGGATCCAGTCTGACGCCTGGGGGAAATTGTAAGGAAAGGAGTCTGCAAATAGAAGTCTCTAGCAGATATACATTTTCCGGAGCTGACCAACTAGTTATTGAAGGCATTCCAGAGACACTGCCATAGCTGTATTTCCTGTTTGTTTCTTCAGTCACAGACTGACACATGTAGGGGCAGACAGTGGCAATCATTGCCAACCGCACTTCTCCCCTTTGTCTTGGGAGATTTCAAGACCAATATCTACCACTATTATTTGAAAATTAAGGAAGGGGAAAAACGGTCTGCAAAGGAATTCATGGCATAGGGTGAATGTGAAAGAATAGCCGTCACAGTCAGTGGTGCTGATGGCTAAGTGATGGGGCTGTCACAGGTTATATGGACGAAACCAAAAACAATTGTTACTAGCTAGTGACAGCAGTCATGAGAGCAGGTTTGGTGGCTTACACATGATTAAGTTCCCACTCAAAATGTTCTTAATGTATATATAGCATTGTAAGTTATTGGATCTGCCAACATACCTAAAGTGAGAGAAAAGAAAAATATCAGTCTTGCATGGCATACTCGACTTACTTTATAAAACATTTCGAGTAATTTAAAACCAGTGTTAATTCAAATTTAGACATCTCCCTTTGTCTGGTGTGTTATACCTGTGTGCGGGTGCTATATCTTGTTACTGAACCTTTAGGTCTGCGCCATTTTTCCAAAATGATAAAGCCTTGCCTGGATGTGTTTTTAAATCGCAGTCAGTGCTTGTAATTGTGGGTGGGTGCTGCTCAAAGAACTAATATCACCACACGTCTTAACAATTGGAGTTAAGTCTTCCTTGAAGTCAGACACTCCTCCCCTAACCCTAAAAACTGTGTCCCCTGAAAGTATTTTCCCACAAACCATTTGAATAGGTATTCCCCCTACTTTGGTAAATAATTTTGAAGCTTTTCAACTTCCTTCTCTCATAGCCTCTTAATGATTTTCAGCAATGTCTCATGTCAGTACAGTGAGTTTTTCATCATGGCAGTTTTTGAAGCGTAGGCAACTCATCCCTTCCACATCAGTGAGTGAAAGAGAAAAAAAAGTAAATTGGATACATGACTTACAAACAGAAAAGAATAACTAATCAAGAATGCAATTGCGCGTAGGACTACTCGTGGTGAATGTTTCTTCCTTGTGTGTTTTTTTGTCTCTGGATGTGATGCAAAATGTTCTTCTTGAATAAACACGTTACTAACACTTGAATCATTCAAGTGAACTAACAGGGTAAAATAAACTCAAACAGCACACAAAAGGCAGTAGCAACCTCATCAAATGTAGTCTGAACATAAATGGATGATTTCTAAAAATGACATAATCATTTGGTTATGAAAGCAAATGCACGCCCCGATAATCATGACTTGTACTCTACCTTTTTCTGTGGTTTGGTATTGTTTGTGTTCTAATCAGCTGTCTCAAATTGTCGCAGCAGGCCATTATGGGTCAATGATGAATATTTGCTGTAGTGTAAAGGACATTGTATTTGACATTGTTCTTTGCACTTGCACTTTGGATCTCCTTCTGAATGAAAACAATTCACAGTTTTTGTTGCTGTAGCATGCGGTGTATAACGAAACGGTGAAACATATGGCCTTTTGAATCGTGTAGGTTTTAGATTTTATACATGTTTGATTTTGAGATTATATCACTCAGTAACTGCCACATTGCCATTATACCTGCTGAACAATAGGTTTTAAAACCTACCTATACACTGTCAGGTGAGATTAGAAACGCCCATTGCACTGTCTTCTGTGTTGCAAGGAGCTCCAGGCGAGGTGGTGTTGAGTTTTTATGCAAAGGTAATTTTTTGCAACCTAGCACTTGTTTTGTGGCCATTTGTGCGAGGTCACAAGTGTGCTGCCCAGGGTTCACGCTTTGTCTAGCTGTCAGGAACAAGTGCCATAGGTGAGCCTTTCAATTTGAAACCCACACCACGTTTTCACTTCTAGATTTAGTTTCTACACCTTTGTAGTCCTACTTAACTTGTTGTTTTATGCGATTGCCTTGTTCTTCTATACTGAAAGGGAACCTTTGCAGGTTCCCGCATTAGCCTTATTGTACGGTCACTCCTTGCTAGGAGTTTATGTCACATTTCACACTAAATCCGAAGGAAATACTCTATTGTGGGATGAACATTAATGCACAGATTTTCTTCCTGTTTTTTTTTTTATGTAGTGCAACTTCATTTTGCATATTCTTTACACTAACTTACCACCAACCTTCAAGTGTTCAATAATAAAATAACACAGTTGAATTGGCATACGACCATGACCTCTAAGTCAAAGTAAGATGAAAAATGTGTTAATATTGTGCAAAAAAGATCTTGGAATACAACATCTATTACGAGCACACGGCTTTCCTATGTGAAAGTGGTGCAAAAGTAGGGGGTATGTTAGCTCTTTTATCAAAGCCCCATAGAATGTTATTGTCCCAATGTCCCAATGTCTGGTGGGATGGAGTTATATTCTTGATATTGACATTCATCTCAATAAGTAGCCAGTTTCTACTCAGGGCTGGGGCTTCCCAAAATCATTGACTTTGTGCATGATTGAAGCTATTATAAAAGGTTTTCTGTGCTTCTAAAGGAGAGTTAAGGATAGACGATTGATGATGGAACATTTGTGTGCCCTAGGCCAAACTGACAGCTGCCCGAATGCCAGCTTTGAGGAGTCCTATATTGGAATTTTGGATTTCATATACGTTGAGGGTCCTCATAGTTAAATTTCAACAGTACATACAATTGGATTCCTAGCTTATAATCTTAACCTGGGATGTAAGGTTCAATTCCGTGAATTCCGCTTAGTTATATGAGCTATAATTTTGTCCTGTAGCCCCTCTTTTGATATGTGCTGAAGTTATGGTAAGGGTTTTGCCCAAAAAGATGACTAGAGATCAATTGAATGGTTATAGCTTAATACCGTTTGTGAGATGAGTTAGTTTGAACCCAGGGTTGGAAAATGGGTAGCCTGTCAGCCTTTGAGTGGTCTTTCCCCAATCTTTCTACCTACTTGCCTCATATTTTTGCTGTATCTTTTTGTTGACCTTAGGACACTAAGCATTTGACCACTAGTTGTGCCACCCACACAAGTAGCCTTTCAATCTTGTCTGAAGCCTGCCATTGCAGGGCTTGTGTGTGCAGTTCAATGCTACTTCAATTGGCATTTAAAACTACTTGGAAAGCCTTAAGCTCGCCTTTTACTACAGAGTGACTCCAAGGGATTGCTGCTTTGGGCCCTGTTCATCTGCAGTCTCAGGGACATCAGAGACTGCCTTCAATCAGCACTTGGACTCTGTCTGCTGTGGGGACTGCTCTGCCAAGTGGTGCCAATCCAGTCTTGTGCCCTTGGAAGTGTGTATCTGTGCCGCAACCCCTGAAAACCAATGCATTGCTGACGTTGCAGCAATTGGAACCGCTGCATTCCTCCTTGATGCTGATACATCGCTGCTGAGGATGAGGACTTCCCATTGCTGACTGCTCCGGATGGATGTATCGCCACAAGCCACGGAGTATGACAGCTATGCAGCTTGACAACGATGTATCACCTTCATCACAAAGGGTTCCACTCCAAATCTCAAGGACATCTCATCGACAGCTTCGCAGCTTAATGACAATGCATCCCTTGGCTGCACAGATTGGATCTGATGCATCACCTTCACATTGCTCTTCAATGTTAACGCCGCCTTCCAGCCAAGGTACTTTCTAAGCAGGCCCTTTGTGGGTTATGTAGCCGGCCTGCCTTCCATCGCAGTTGGGCCTGAACTTTGGATTTACCCCGGTCTAACACGACCTCAAGTAACCTCTAAGCACCATTGACTTCTAAATACTACTTTTGATTTATACTTCATAACTCCACTTTTACTTATTGGATTTTTGTCATTTTGGTCATGTTTCACTGATAAAAATACAATCCGTTTCTCTAACACTGTGTGAAGTATTTTTGTGGGGTATTCATTGTGTTACTGAGTGTGCGTTGCACAAATACTTTACACATTGCCTCTTTAGATAAGCCTTACTGTTCTGTGCCAAGCTACCAGCGGGTGAGCACAGGTTATCTCCAAGTGTGTGTCTAACTTACCCTTGCTAGAGTGGAAGTTCCTTCTTGTACAGACTTCATACTCTGACAACCAGAAACCTCAGTTCTAAGATTGGGGGCAAGAGAACCTCTGTTTTAAGAGGGTTGAGTTTGGGTGCTTAAGTGGCATTAAGGGTTGAATGTGATCAAGTACTTGTACTATGATTTCTATATCTTTAAGGGAGGAAATGTTCAGGTAGATGTAGTTGTCATCTGCAGAAACAAGATATGTCATATTAGAGCAGTTGAAATTGGAGGACGAAGGCTCAATATGAAGGTTGATTAGGGCAGGAGCGAAAACAAAAATTGGGAGCACCCTACTGAATTGTCAGAGGGTCAACAAGAGGATGAGGAACCTACGAGAACAGCAGCATTCAATTTCATCCTCTCTTCAAGGATAAAGTTTGGATTCAAACTACATTTTCTTTGTACAGATGCAAACAGTAATGGTTTTGTCTTGGATCACTCCTACCTGTTTGACTTGTATGCTCTGTATATTTTAAAATCTGTGAATGCACAGGTGTGTATGCATTTAAGTTTCTTAGTGAATATTAAAGCTAGGTCCTTTAAGACAATTTTTATATCTATTCTGTCTTTTTATGATACGCAGGTGATTAGTATTACATATTTTGCATATGACCTGGAAGCAACATTTTCTTTTTTCTTATGTCCCTTCACCTGTAGTTTACGCCTCTTTGGCTCCCTTCTGTACTTTCTCCCTCTGCTTCCTTCAGATTGCTAAGATTCACATTCACCAAATTATTTTCAAATGTTAGTACTCAGATCATATTGGCCTGCCTAACAGTGTGATCTTAATTGTGCGTGAATTAGACTGGTCAACTCATTTTTCAAAATATCAGTCATTGATTCTTTTTCTTTACCAATTATATAAACGTTATGTACCTGCAGATTTCCCTGATGGTTCAGTCACTTCAGCCAATCTATTTAATGTGAAGTGAGAAGAGAATGCAAATATCCATCTGTTAAACAGGAAAATGTCTCACAGCTCCATCTCTAAAATAAATGGCATAGAGGACATCCAACTACTTCATCTTCACCACTTCTATGTGTCTACCATCCTCCTTTTGGCTGTCTTTAAGTGGCAAGAAAAATGTTTTTTTTTCTCCATAAAAATTCACTTGCACTAACTCTCTACAAATCCCTTGCTCTATCTTTGCTCACTCTCTGGAATTTAATCCCCACTCAAATCACCTAGAGCCATTAGTGACTCTAAACTAAAAGTTAACATCTAGGAGTCATATGGAACTTTGATGGAAGTTTGCTCTGACACCATAATACTGTTGTACGTTGGTGCATGATTATCATAGCATTTCCTTTGTGGAAGTGAATTTGTCTGCCCGCCGTTTGAGCAATTCCGGACCATTCACTCTTATCATGGAGATTGGATGAAGTCAGTTCACAATATATATTTCAAATGCTACGATTAATCTCTGGTATCAGCTATTAGCATGTTATAATGAAGTATGTTGATAAGGTGTATACTTGGGAGTTAACTTTCAAATATTCTTTGTGAAACAATGCCCCTTCTGTGCAAAACCATTTTTGCTGAATTTGTTGCTAGTTTTCATACTCTGCACACTGGAGCATGGCTGTCCAGTGCACATAAAATGTGTTGTGACCCCTAAAACTTGTAGAAGTTTGCTCATCCCGAATTGTCTTATTTTAAGTTTCTATAAGGCCATGCTGTATGGCGCAGAAAGGCACCCATGACGTGAAAAGCTAAATATTACTTGTGGACTGCAGCATGTATTGTGACATCCAGTGATGTGACACAGGAAAACATGGATTCAGGACTATCACTGTAGCGGGACTGCTGCAGTGTACCTCCTGCAGTGTCACCTGTTAAATTAACCATTTTAACTGGCAAAACCCTCCCTTTAAATGCTGGTTGGCCTTCAGGTCCCCCACATATTATGGGGGGTTAATAGTTAAAAGTGGGATATGCATAAAATTAGTGATACCATGTCTCTATAATGACATGACCCAAAACACTATTTTCACAGTGGATTACCTGTCCTATGTAAAAAATAAAAAAATAAAAAATACTGATAATGGGACAAGCTAGATTCAATCCAACAAGTGTTGTCAGATTTTTAATACATAGTAGGGAGCATAAACTTATAGAAAGGATTATTTTTTCATGCCTGAATTATCAGAAGTCTAGTTAACGTAATAGATTTAAAAGAGGTGTCAAATGCCTCGCAGGAACAAAAAAGGCTGACTTGAATGGGATGGGCAGAGATGACTCTTCTGAACTCAACAGAATGTTCAGGCTGTGAACATGGGGGCTGTGGGCACTCTGTTGACCCCACACTGTGAAATCATGCTTGATAGGCCTGTTGATCTACATGCAACACATGGAGTGCAGTTGAAAGGGAGAGAATAAGAATATGCCAAGACAATTCTTTGCATCCCCTGCCTTATACCCTGCTTGTGTCCTTCCAGTCTCCTGTCTCTGGGTTTGTCTGAGGTGCAGTGCCTGCTTCAAACTGGTTTTTAATGTTGAATGTGGGAGGACACTAGTGATTTTTCTATGACACTCCAACACACACACACCGATCCCCAGAACTCATTTTTGTGAGGCCGTTTTTTTTTCATCTTGAAAATGTCTAGGCACATGACATTTTGGGTTTGTTTCCAGTGAGGCAAACATGAACTACTGAAAAAAGTGGATAGGGTTGCCTTTGGGAGCTTTTACCCCATTAGTTAGGCAGTGCTCAGGAGTCAGGCCAACTCACAAGCTAGTGCCAGGCATTAATTTAACACTTCAAGACACACCATCAGAACCCTGCTGGACTTGTAAAAGGATGCCAGGAAGACTGGACCTGCTGCATTTAGCATTTCTGATCTGTAAGAAGGACCTGAAGAGCTCTAAATCGAAAGGCAGAAAGATATCAAAGGTTTATAAGGGTCATCACCTGGGTGGTAAAAATAACAAAAAGCTGAAGAGGATTATATATGTGAAGAATCTCAGTTAAGCAGTGGCAACTGGACCTGCACTGGATTTTTTGGGTTACTTTCCGAGAGACTCTAAGTGCTTTGGCTGTGGTTCATGGGGGCCTTAGAATTGTACTTTCGTGGTTGTTTTCAGCACCAAAAGACATTTGGGTACTTTTTCAAAGCTTAGGTTCTATATTTAAGGGGACCAAAAGTGAACAGTATTTGGCTGGCAGTTCCAGGGCATCACACTGAATTTCGTGTTTTGTCCTTTTCAGATTGGGACTTAGAAATGTTTGTTTTAATTTTCGTACTTACAGGCTTTAGCGGGCTCAATCTACTTGCTACATCCATCATGGGATCCATCGTAGACAGCGAGAAATCCCACCTTAATCCCAAACTGCTGGGACCAATAGTTGTTTGCGCTTTTTGGCAGCATTTTCACTCAAAGCTTTAAAAATTTATATCTCTGGTTCCCTTTATTCGATTTTGTTGTTTTGTTGTCGTTTTGCATATTACATATTTTTCTATTTTTATAAATTGAAGTGAGATTTTATTGTGTTCTGTTTTTGACTTTTTAACTGTCTGTTTTGGTACTTTTCAACATTATGTTCAGTCAAGCCTGTCTGCTCTGTGCCGCAGCTAACACAGCTCAGTTATAAATTAGTGGAACCTGTGGCTGGACTTAACAATTTAGTAATTTTATTCCTTGTGGTGGACAACCATCGACCCCAGTTAATATTTCACTTTCTCGCAATCTTATATTTTCATTTTATAGCTCTAGATACACGAATGTAAACATCACTTAATATAAAACATGAACCTTGTTAGTTTTCAAGCATATTTGTCATTTAGCAATGCTTATACCAATTTATCTCTTGTTGGTGGTTTAGAAAATAAAGCATGCTTTGTTCACTGTAAAACTGGTTTGTCCTTTAACAATATTATTTCTTTCCCTTGATGTGTTTTACAAGCACAACGAAAAATCAATCTTTTATTAGCACTAATTCATTATTCTTTGTAGATCTTCTCTTTCTAACATGAAGTATTTTCTCTTTGATTTTCTCAATGTCTGTAGGACCTCTTACAAAATAATACATTTATTTAATACAGTTATACTATACACTTCTGCTGATTTTTATGTAAAATCATGCAAACGTTTCATCAAAGTTGCAAATATGATATCCAAACTATTATTAAATTACATATACATTTTGAACTGATTCAAGGAACATTCATGTGTAATGTTATGGCATATATTTTTATATATTTATTTACTTGCACTTTTATATGACTTGAACAATAGCACACTGTAAGAAACTGGGTTTCTGTTTGAGGAAGGTGGAACCCTTCTCAAGCAGCAACCACAATTCTTCTCAGGGTCAATTCACCCACAAGTAAACATTAAATCAACCTGTGTTCAACCCTCAGGTAGCTTGGCACAGAGCATTCAGGCTTAACTCAGAGCCAATGTGTAAAGGATTTGTGCCACTCTTCAAACAGTAACACTGCAAAATCACACCACAAAAGGATCCCACACCAGTTTAAAACAGAGTAAAAATTAATAAATAAAACACGACTAATGCATAAAAAATCCTACCAGTAGATCCAAAGTTATACATTTTCAAAAATGCCAGTGTAAAATAGCACTAAAAGGCACAAAGAGCAAACTACGTTCATCTGGTCATGTGAAACCAGAAGAAAGTCACTAGTTGAAGCCGATTGTGATGGAGTGCGGGTTGGGGGCAGGAACCAGGTTAGTCTAGATGAAAAGTTACCTTCTTAGCCCTGTGCTGATAGTCCAGTTTGTAGTGGAGGGGACCTTGAGGAGCAGAAAAGCTTTATGGATGGTCGTCATTGTACTGTAAAGACCAGGCCAGGCATCGCGCGTGCTTGTCGCGGTAGTGTGACCATCCTTATGTGTTCGTTGACGGTCAGGCAATGTCACTCCATGAAAGCTGTCCATGCTGTAGTGCAAAGGGTCAGACTGACGGAACTTCCTGTTGCCTGGCTGTATGAGTGACCAGGATTCAGCAGCATTGGGCCTGTTTGTGGTTGCGAAGAGCCAAAAATCTGCACTTCAGCCTCTCTGATGCACATCAAGGGTCCAGGTTCTGGGAGGCAACACATATCAGGGGCTTGCTCCAGCTGGATCTGGGTGCTGATGCAGGTGATTGGGAGACTGTTATGTCCCTGTGGCTCAGAACAGGCAGCCAGCAGACCAGCTCTTGGAGTCACTCTAGGTGTCCTGGGTTCAAGAGGGGCAGGTCCATTTCTTCTCACCCAGGCAAAAGGACAACGGGTCAGCACAGCAAGGCAGTAGTCCAGCAGGGTAGCAGTCTAGCAGTGTGGCAATTGTTCAGCAGCACAGCAGTCCTTCTTCCTAGCAGAGTATCCACAGGCCCTGAATTCTACTGAGGAAATTGTGCCTGAGGTCCAGTATTTATACCCAGTTGTACCCTTTAAATGGGGGAACAGCTTCTAGATGTTTCCTTCTGAAATCCCCAGGCATTCTGTCTGTCCTGGATTCAGACTAACTGAAGACAGGACACAGTCTATTCAAGTGTAAGTACAGCTTTGCCCAGCTTCTCCCTCCTATCCCTAAACTCCCTATTGTGTGCGGCTGCCTAGGGGGAATACACAAGTCTCAACTGCCAGCTACACCCAGTCATGTGACCAGAGACAGGCTAGAGGCACTAAATGGCTAAGGAAGGAAAATGTTAGCTTCTTAAAAGTCACATTTTCAAAACTGTAATTTAAATTCTGACTTCACCATAAATTAAGATTTTTGATTACAATCCAAAGACACCAAACATTAAATAGTATCTGCTGTCATTTGGAAATTACAGGATATTAAATGTAATAAGGTAATTCCAATGTTAGTCTATGGGAGAGGTAGGCCTTTCAGTAGTGAAAAACTTATTTATGACATTTTCACTACTAGGACATGTAAAACGTAAAAGTACATGTCCAACTCTTCTTAAATACATGGCACCCTGCCTTCTTGGCTGTCCAGGGTCTACCCTAGGGGTGACTTATATGTATTAAATGGAAGGTTTGAGTCTGGCAAAAAGGTTAATTTTGACAGATCGACTTGGCAGCTAAACTGCACACACTGGCTGCAATGGCAGGCCTGAGACATGTTTAAAGGGCTACTGAAGTGGGTGGCACAATCAGCGCTGCAGGACTACTGGTTTGCATTTAATTTACAGGCCCTGTGCACATGTAGTGCCACTTTAATAGGTGCTTATAAGTAAATTAAATATGCAGATTGGGGATAAGCCAATAATGCATGTTTTAAAAGAGTGAGTACATGCACATCATTAGCCCTGGCTAGCAGTGGTAAAGTGCAGAGAGTCCCAAAACCAGCAACAATTAGATCAGCAAAAATAGAGGTGGGAGGCAATAAGTTTGGGGAAGACCATCCTAAGACGCATCCTAACACACACTATGATTAAACATCTTCTAGTCATTGAGGTCACCCCAGAGATAATAGGAATTGTTAGAAGAGAGTAGAGAAGAGGAACTTGCCAGATACAGAGTGGCAAGATAATCCACCCCCAAAATAACCCTGCTGGAATTCAGAAGGTTGATGACCAATGAAGATATTGTTACATTTTATACTATCGTAGAGGTCAAATGTCAGGCTCTGTCTTCTGACAAACTACTGCTTATTTTTGTTAATGGCGACTGGTGTTTACTTTTCTTTTTTTTAAATTGGTTATTTACATTTTCGTATTGTGCATCAACTTTTGATAGTTACCATGAAAGTTTACTAATTATGTTAATTATCTGATACATAATGAAGCAGGATCATATTGCAGTTGAATATAATAACATGGTGGACTCAAACAAGATAAGGCCTTCAACTATACACTCGTATGTTTTAGTGCCGGACAAAGAAAGGTGGATGGTGTGAAAGGGGAAAGAGGTGGAAGGAAGGAATGGGGTGAATGTGGTAATATGGGTAGCTTGTAGCCTACATCTAGCCCAGTCTATATACATTTGAAAGGATATTTGTAGTTGCGAGGGGACTGAATGCCCAATCGATCTGGTGTCTCATCATTTAGTATACCTCAGGCCCCAATCAGTAATACCTTGTCAGGCAGGGCAGAGGATGTCTGTGCCATGTCCTCTTGAATAGCAGTAACAGGCCGCAAACGATCTAGAATATGGCCAGTTGGTCATTTAGTTCATAAATCATGCATTCACAATCCGTTATCTTGGCCAAATCTGTCAACATTTTCTAATGTAATGGGAGGGTGAGCTGTCTCCAGTGTCTTAATATGTGTAGTTTAGCTGCTGCCAGGGTTGTTGCCAGCTACCTTTGGGATTATTTAGTAGGTACCTCACAATCAGACATATTGTGGATTAATGCAGGGTGTATTGATATGCGGAGTTGTGTTCGTGACCCAGGGGGGTTCATAATGTGTACCCATATGAGGTTAATGAGAAAATGTGCCATAATGTGTGAGGTAAGTGGCAGCCTCCTATCCCACATCTCCAGCATTGATCATGTTGAAGGAGATCTTATTTATTTAGATGTATGGGGTTGTCGCGTAGGGTCTCATTATCCTAATGAAACTACTGGATGTGGGCGGCAGAATCACTTGTACTGTGGGAGACTGAGTCCTATCCCGCACCATGTGACACCTGTCAACCTAATCAAGGTTTGTTCCGGTTAACTAGCAGTGCCTCATCTCCACCCAAGAGTAGGGATCATGGGGCAACCGGGCGCATAACTTAAAGGCCTCCTCAGGAAAATCGTGGTCACTCAGATCTTATCCGTTTCACTCAGTTACATTAGTCTCACGCAAGCAAGGGCAGTCAGAGTATAGTTCAATAAAGTTTTATTGAAGTAACTTCATGTTAGAAAATAAAGCATGTACTGCAATAACCAGGACGATGAAGCACAATAGGATTTAAATTGTAACAAGGAGAATAAAACACAAAAATAACGCTACCATGTTGTCACTACGGTTTTTAAGAATAGTTCCTACCTAGGCAATGTTAGAGTACAGCATATTAAGCTCTAATTCTGCCCCTCAGGTTCCCCCTGGAAAGACATCATCCTTCATACCTGAGCAAGAGGCCTGTAGTCTACATACGCAGCTGCAACGAAGCACTCAGCAATCAGCATGCAGTCGTGGTCATCTGGCTGGAATCTCCCTCTAACGTACATGGGTCAAAGTAGTGTTTTTGTAATAAAATTACTGATGTTCCAAGAAAGAATCCCCACATAATAGTATATATTTTTCTGTGAACATTGGAGACAAAGCGTACCACTTTTGCCGGCAACCTATCTCACTGCAGCCTTGAGAAAGCACAGATTGAAAGAAATGTCTTGTTTAAGAATGCAGTGCTGACCTAGGTGAAGAACAACTAGATAGAGAAAATAAATTAAGACCGCAAATGTGTCTATTGTTAAAATAATATAACAAAGCTAAAATAAAACATATCAAGGTTAAAGTGCATAGCGGCAGGCTTAGTTTGCTAAATAACATGTCTAAAACTATATCTAAAATGGCTACACAACACCCTCTCCTTGCCGGTTCAATGTGGGAATGTCAATAATGACAAGTTGAAGATACTTGAGCATGTATTAAAAGGACAATTTAAAATGTTAATTGTCGCGTCAAGAAAAGCCTAATTTCAAAAGTCAGAGTAATTTTTTAAATCGCCAGTTGAATCGGGGGCAATGGAAGACAGGAAATCTTTCACTTCGGTAGGTGGTAAATTAGGAAGTTCATCTCCAAGGAAACCCAAGGAGCATTCATGTTCCAAAGCCTGAGCTCCAGCCAAGGTAGCAGCATTCTGTTGTGTGCCCAACAGTGAGTTCAGAGCTGTATGACCCACAAAGAGCAACTCATAAACAGCTTCCCGTAGTAAACGCACCCTCAACACGCATGTCTAGTAATGAGCCCTCAGCGAGAACATCAACAGATCAGCGTCCAATTAAAGCAAGCACTGCTTAGAAAGACAAACTTTCAGTGCACATTCAAAAGAGAACCATAGGCACTGAAACACCGGCTGCACACAATGCAAAACCGCTCTGGATGACAGAGACTAGTTACACTCCAATTGCTCCGGGAGTGATGCTCCAAAGTACGGCATCATGCGTTCACGACACAGCTGCACTGGTGGAAGCGCTTTCAGTCCTCCTTGTTGCAGCAGGACAGCCATTGCGCAGAAAAAGTAGCAATAGCAAAATGCCACCTATTATAGCCAAAGTTATTGGAAATCCCCCCAAAATACTGGAGAATATTGAGTGGATGGCTGAAGGTATTAAGCTGAATATAGAGGAGAAGGTGTGAATGAAACCAGAACCAACAGCCTTAAAGAAGTTAGCGATTCCAGTAGTACTGGATGCATTAAATATCCGTCCCATGAGTTTACCAAAGTGTTTCAGCAAGTTTGTACTTAAAAGGGACTGTATTTCTGCGGATCACCTCACAACCTGACTCATGTAGGTCTTGCATGCAAATGTAAGTGCCACATGTTTTTGCAACAATAAAGCCTTGAGGCTGCTCAACTTGTCAAAATTCACATTTGAAGTAGCGATATGGGGCCAAATCTCATCTACTTCCCTCTGTCGTGTAGGAGGAAAAAGTCCTTTCCCGCAGCATGTAACAATTTTAGAGACTGGAACGACATAAACTATTCCGGCTCACATCCCACAACAGCTCTCACTATTGAGGAGAACGTAGCTGCCATTGAAGAGCACCTGGAACTCAGGTCTAATCAAGGGGACTGGGACTCCCTTCAGATAACAAGCCAAGTTGCTGCTGAGGCTTTACACGCCCTGTGCAAGGACAGCTGTTTACCAACCATCGAATGGCTTACAGAAGTCTTGCATTCACTACCGTTAAGAAACACCTCTTTCATGTCACTGAGACATTTGTACGTGAAGGGTAGCTCCCACACTTCATGGATGTAACTATCTCCTAGCCTTTCATATCTGCTCACTGGAACGTGTTTTAAGCAGGACATGAATTGCAGTGTTGGAATAGGCAGATTAATGACCCTGTGTATTAACCACTCAGCAGACGGTATTTCAGCCACAGTAAAAGGCAACTTTTCTAATTTTTCAATATTTAACATGAAATAAGTCGCTTCTTTTTTTAGCTATTAGATGTTAAATTAAATGTGGAAAATATGTCCCTTGCGCTAACGTGTTGCCAGGGAACGCGACCTGCCTTCAGTGTTTGTAGTGTCCAACCTAACTTCCTAATGGATCTTAGTTGGCTCTGTCCACGGTGTAAAGAGGACATGTCGCTCTGTACTGTCTATTACACAGGAAACAATATTGTTTAAGGTGTATATCTGGGCGGATAAGGTATTAATCCCATTATCTACAATAGCTAATGCCTTCTGTAAGTTTTCCTGGGGCCTAACAGGAAATCATGTAAGTCAATGTTATTAGACATGAGACTGAGATGTTCTCTAACAGCATCTAGAGAGGTACCCTTCAACCATTTCTGACATAGTTTCCTTACAATGTATGTTGTTACTATACCCGCGTGTTCAGATGACACATAGTGAGGGTCATGCCTATTTATTCTAAAACCCCCCCATGTAGTTTACAAGACGTTTATGACAGCCATTGGTATCTATTGGCCACAAAAACCAGCCACCAGGACATGAAAGTGAAGCATTAAACGTGCCATTTTGGACCCATTCATTGAGCTGATCTTTAGTTGCATTTATATACTTTTGCCATTTGTAAAATTTTGCTGGGGCAGGAATACTGGGCGCATTCAAATCTTTAATTTTTGCCAACCCTAAACAACTTGTCTGTTGTACAGTTTCATTAAAAAATATAATTTGAACAGGTATCAGGCATGCTCTGAACAAAGGTTCCTTTTCTCTTATTTGCCAATTTTTTGTTCCCCACACACTTTTTAAGTCAATAGACTTTAACCAATATTCAAAGCCTTCTATAGCCAACCGGTAAACAAAGGAATCCATATAAATGAATTTGGTATCTGTCAATAATATATGTACATTTTCCATAAACGGCAATTTGAAATATTAGGACTCATAATTTTTAACATTGTGCCCAGAAAAATATGAACATTTTTCAGAGTATGTTTTAGAACTCCCTTGTGGTGGAGCTGGACAGTGTTCCCATTGTGCGTAGTTAAAAATAGTCTTTGGGGTACAGGCTCTGTGAGTGAAATGGTGTCCATAATAATTATAGCAAAACATGTCACACTAATTTTCTTTGGATTGATAAACATCCTCACTTTCAAATACAGTAAAATACTGCAATTCAGTCATCATAGAATCAACTGTTTTCACATCCTAGTCATCAGAATTAACTTTGGGTATTATTACATCGTTCATAGAAAGTTTAAACACATATGGTATTTAAATGACCTCCGTCGGGCCGTATATATCAAATGTGACTTTATTCCAAACAATCCCATCAGGAATTAGTATAGCAGAAGTGTTCACAAAAGACAAGTCTCTGCGGACCTTGTGAGAAGAAAAATGGGGTTTTAGGACCTCATTCACCAGTTCAACTGTTGATCTTTCAGGAAGGTAGTGACCATGTATTGATAGAAAGAACGTAATAACAGAGCCAATCCAAAGGAGGAAAGCTAATATAGGCAGGGAAAGCCACAGAAAGTTCCATGGGAAAATAAAGTAACTTGTTCTAAGCTAAATTATCAGCTGTGGCAGTTCAAGTGTAGAAGAGGCAAATGAGTCTGAAAAGGTGTCATTGATGTCGGCAAAGTATCCAGAAGCAGTTTGGGTAAAAACTTGAGCCGTATTTGAAGGAGGGGAACTGTTAGGGGTCTCCCACTGTGGTTCACTGTAAATGACGCCATCCGCTTGTGTAGAAGTCGACTCAAATCCATCAGCAATTTCTGTGTTGCTTGTTGTAATAGATGTTAGTGGATCTAATGCAAGATAATTTTCCACCCTACCCAAGCTCGGAGAGATGTCTGCGTTGCTGCCCAAAACTTGTAGAGGAACATCTTGACCAGTAGGGAGAGGGATTTGGGTACTACTTGTTGTTCCTCTTGGTCTGCTGTGCAGAATCGGCCACATGGCGTAACTTGACATTGTCGATAAAGATAAAGCGGTTTTCTTTAGAACCAGGCAGCGGTGGTAGAATGACAGTTCTGGTGCCGTATATTCCCAGGACTGGAACCGGTGCATGATAAGAAGGACCAAACTCCTTTTTCACAGCAACCTTTTTACATACTAGATCCCCAACCTTTGGAATCGAGCCGGTAGAAGTTTTTGGTACATCGTTAATTCCTACAGAGGCAGCACTGCCGGAAGCGTTGTCATCACAGAACTGTTTGAATTCCTGCAAGACAGTGACATGTTCATTTATATCAAAAGGTATTTCTGCCACCACTACACCAGGGCCATCAAGATCTGGAACATACATTTGAATTCCAAACAGGCACTCGCTTGAAGTACGACCCCCCAGGGACCTTCTGGGCAGATTATTAAGTGCTCTCTGGACTCCAAACAGGTGATTAAGCCCACTACGACCCGTACCTAATACTCTGGCTGTTAAGGATTGCTTTAAATCTCGGTTTTGTCACTCTATGACACTATTTCCCTCAGGATGAAATGGAGAAGAGTATTGGAATTGGACCCCTAACGAAGCCATGGCGTCCCTGAATGAATGCCCTTGATGCGAAAGCAGGGCCCTGGTCCGAGTGGAAAGCCGCAACTGCATATGTGCTGATAAAGACTTGCAAATCTTAAATACCAGTCCGAGCGTCAGCCGAGCGTTGTGGCCACACCCATAAAGATCTGGAGCAGGAGTCAACAGTGACTAAGATGTATTTGTATGCACTATTAGGTGTCAGGGGACCACAATGGTCCAAGTACACACATTGTAATGGTTTGTTTGAAATTAGGAGGGGTGTCTGCTGTGGGCATTTGATGGTGGAACCCTTAACTTGTTGACAGATATCACAACAAAGGACATAATGCTTGGCCTGTTTGGATAGACCTGGCCACCAATAACAAGCTTGCAATAATGATATTATAGCCGCTACACCAGCATGGGAAGAGGCAACCCCCTAATGCGCTGCTTAAATCAACTCTGGTCTTAGGTCTTTATTGGGAATTACTCAAACTCCCATGCCTGGTATCTTTACTTCTGTGTCAAGGAAGCCTCCCATTTGGTAGGAATATTTAGCAGGAAATGCTTTTGGGAAGGGCGTGCCTTCAGCCATGGCTTTCACTGCAGCCCAAATGTCATTGTCTTGTTTTGTTCTAGAATGAGTTACTGCAGCAACAGAAGCCATAGCTACTGCTGATTTGGCTGCTTCATCAGCCAGTGTATTTTCAGCAACGTGTATTCCAACGTGCTGGTGTCCAAGTGTATGGACAACATGGACATTTTGTAGCATTTCCTTCAGATCCACTACTTTCGCCCACAGAAGTCTGTGTTTCATGGTGTTACCTTTAGAATCTCTGAATCCATTCTGGTGCCAGTAATGCAGATATTCATTGAAGGACTGGACACAATAATACGAATCACAGACAATCAGTGTTAGCTGTGCACGACCCGTTTGTTCCAGAGCCATCACCAGAGCCTTTAGCTCTGCTAGTTGTGCAGTGCAATCCCCTAGGGTGTGCGTGAAAGTATGTTGTTGGATAGAATTTACTACTCTCCATATAGAGGCTTACACAAGCAGTGGAGTATTGATGCTTGGTGTCTATTACAGGTTGCGCTGAGCCATCGGTGTACATGACTCTTTGATATTGATCAATAGGCAATGTGTTTGCCGGACTGGATATTCTAGTTCATATTGTAAAAATTCTTGAGTTTGTAACTTTGAGTCAAAAATACATTCTACATCAGTGGCTGTCAGAGATGTTGCCAGTTGGACCCAATGTGGATGTAATGCTTTAGCATTTAGAACACTGGCTTTGGTAACATCTCCAAGTGCTGGGATTGGAGATACAACAGTAATGCGTTTCCCCTGGGCTAGTGGTCTTTCTCTGTTGACAGCCTTCTGAAAGGCAATGAGAATTTTTTCAGTGGGAGAAAAACATTCTGCTGTTAAGTACAAATGTGATTTGTATGCAATCAGGACTGTCTCACCTTCATTGAATGTTACATAGGTGAAACAAATGGCACCAGAAATTACTCTGATGACCAGATGTTTTTTATTGTCCCTTGTGTGTAAGTGTTGTGCTACAATCATGTCTTGTTGTAATGCTCTGAGAATGCGTGTGTTCAACTGTCCAGAATTTACTGGAAAAGTCAGGACGTATAAAGTCATATAAGGGTTTTATTTGTGATGCGTAATCTGGAATGTATGTTCTGCCAAAATGTAGAAAACCCAACAGGGATTGGAGTTTTTTTTACAGATATTTGGAGGTTGTAACTGTGTGCATTTTTCTAGGAACTGTGGCCTTAGGCTCTTTCCTTCACTTGATAGTTTGTATCCCAGAAACAGGACGCCAAGGAAGGCTATTTTTGTTTTCTGAAATTAAATTTATAGCCAAATTTGGCAAAGCCCACAACAATGCGGGCTACCCGTCTTAGATGTTGCAGTAATTTATCATCCGTAAGGTAGATATCATCTACATAGGTCAATGTCGTGCCATATTGAAGTTACATGAGCCGGGAACAGTCCTGGACTGTTCTTGTACCCATGTAGTAAACAATTGAATTTTTTCAGGGAGCCTAGTGTGCTGAATCTTGTTACGTCTCTACTCTCAGGTGCTATATTTTGGCAGAAGAAACCATTTGAAATATCTAATGTTGTTTTGTATTTTTTGCGCACTATTTTGTTCATAAGTGCTGTGCTGTGAGAATTTTGTATACCATACGTGCATGTGTGACTGGTTAAGTGTCTGTAATCTTAGACTATTTTGTATGAATGGTCCGGTTTAGCTACAGGGAATAAAGGATTATTCAATGGTGAGACACAGGGTTTGATTACACCTTGGTACTCTAGTTGTGTGAGGATTTCCCTCATGGGTACTTTAGCATCATGTTTTATTGGATACTAGGTTTGAGGTTGGTATTGATTCTTAATTGGAATTACATGATAGGAGGAATCTTTATCCTATCCAATGTGGTTGCCATATAACGTGGGTGCCTGCGTCAATGGCGTAGGACTCTGGGAGCTCATCAGGAACAAGAGGCGAGAAAGAAGGGTTAATAACCTCTTCCCCATATGAGCAGGTATGGACAAATTCAGTTGGCCAGTCCCTTTCGGCCAGTACAATATCATATTTGTTTATGACACAGTCCCAAACGATTGCGTTGATTGTGCATTCAATGTCTCCTTCTAATTGTAATGCTACTTTGTACACCCTATCAGGCGTGGAGACACGCATGGCCGCAGTTTCAACTTGTAAGAAGTCATCGGTTGCTTTCACCTCCAGATGTCCTTGAAGATTCCGGCGAACTATTGTGACCTCTGCTGCGCTGTCTAGCAGAGCTAGTGCCCACTTCTTGTTCTTCAATAGAGCCCTCTTCGTGAGTGGCATGATGAATCACAACTGCTGCCACCTTTTTCTTTTTGAATTGAGTTTTGTGTTGGGGAAGTTTTTCTTCTTTTTTAACAGAAACTTCTGTAGAGCCTTGTGATTCCTGTCTTGGTTTCACATACTTAGTTCTTCACTCTGACCGCTCACCTCTCTCACTGCGTTTTTCCAGTGAGTCCTGAAAGAACTAAATTGGCAGTGTATCAGTATATTGCTATCTGTCAGGCGTTTTAATATTATCTCTATTTCTGAGATTATATCTATTCTGTGGGGTCTCCGTATGCAGAGATTCTCCCCTTAGAACCCCCAGGTGCTTGATTGGTAGAATCTTTATTAGATGTACCCTGAAACTGTGATTTTGTGGGTCTGGCCCCCAGACTATCTCGGCCAATACTAGAGGAGGTCTCCACGATAATCTTTGGCAGCTCATGTTCTTGATCCTTTGGAGGAACGTCCCAGAGCCGCATGTGCACTGCTAGTGCTACTGCGGCCCCTTTAAGGTTACTTAATATAAGTGAAGATACCGTGGAAAAATTGCCCATGAGTTGCATCCCCAAGTCCAGGGCCAGGGTAGCCCCGTATTCATCTTGAATTTGTTATAGCACTTCCAGTAGATGGGCAAGTGTCGGTGAACCGTGTGTGGTAGTATAAAACATGGCAAATACCATGCCCCAAGTATTGCAGATATCTACTGTGGGAACCATCCCAAATGGCAAGCACATAATTAATATTCTGTGCTTATCCTGTGGTCCCGTATGGGAAAATACTGCTTCCAGCACATTTATTTTTTGAGCTAACCAAAATGCAACTCTTCTCGTTTGGCGGGTACCTTACCCATGATTGAATGTACAGTTTCAGGATTAATACCTGGCGTTACTGCATGTGGTTGCACTGGGGTAGCATGTGCTGGCTTTGTATTTAATGTTTGCATTACAAACTGTACTAATCGTCTATATATTTCCATAAACTCAGCATATACGCAGCGGACTTCAGCTACCGTCAAGGTTGCTGCATCAGGGTGCAATGTATATGTAGCCAGTAAATGCCAGGTAGGACCATCATTACTTAGAGGACCTAGCCACAGTGTAGGATTGTATATTTTTAGATATGCATATGCTCTATATTGTGCAGGTATATTTGTAGGTGTATAGCAATGAAATGTATTTGTGTTCCCATCAGCTGCTGAAAATGTGACCCAAGAATAGAACATTTCTGTTCTATAGGCTGGATGAGTCCCAACAGCAAATGTAACTAGACCCCCTTGGGTTGTAATGCCATGTGCCTGTAAATGTGCAGTAAGGGGTGGTTGCATATTGACTGCAATTGCTACCTGTTGCGGGTTCGCCATGATGAATGGATAATCCTTCATCGTTAGTTAGGTACTACCTACTTAGCTGAGGAGGAAAATCCTCAATACCACAGATGTCTCTGGAAATAGTACTGAGGTGTCTTTGCATGTAGTGAGCCAGAGATACTCACGAGGACCAGAAAATTAGTGTCTGACCAAACGCTGGCTGCGCCATGTCGTGTATGTTCTCATTATCCTAATGAGACTCCTGGATTTGGGCGGCAGAATCACTTGTACTGCGGGAGACTGAGTCTTATCCTGCACCATGCAACGCATGTCAGCCTAATCCAGGTTTGTTCCGGCTAACTAGCAGTGCCTCATCTCCACCCAAGAGTAGGGATGATTGGATAACCGGCACATGACATAAAAGACTCCTCAGGGAAATCATGGTTAGTCAGATCTCATCCGTTTCTCTCAGTTACATTAGTCTCACCCATGAAAGGACAATCAGAGGCAGAGTATAGTTTAATAAAGTTTTATTGAAGTAAATGCCTCTTAAAAAAATAAAGCATGTATTGCAATAACTAGGATGATGAAGCATAACAGAATTAAAATTGGGACAATGAGAGCAAAACACAAAAGTAAGGGTACCATGTCATCACTATGGTTTTTAAGAATAGTTCCTACCTAGGCTATGTTAGAGCAAAGCATGTTAAGCTCTAATTCTGCCCTTCAGATTCCCCCTGGGAAGACATTATCTCTCATACCTGAGCAAAAGGCCTGTAGTCTACATAAGCAGCTGCAGCGAATCACTCAGCAATCACCATACAGTCATGGTCATCTGGCTGGAATCTCCCTCTAACGTACATGGGTTAAAGTAGTGTTTTTATAATAAAACAGCTGATGTTCCAAGAAAGGATGCCCGAGTAAGAGTGTATATGTTTCTGCGAACATTGGCGACAACGCATACCACTATTGCCGGCAATATATCTCACTGTAGCCTTCAGAAAGCACAGAGTAAAATAAATAACTTGTTTAAGAATGCAGTGCTGATCTAGGCGAAGAACAACTAGATAGAGAAAATAAAACAAGACCCCAAATGTGGCTATTGTTAAAATAATGTAACAAAGCTAGAATAAAACATATCCAGGTTAAAAGTGCACAGCGGCTGGCCTAGTTTGCTAAAATAATGTGTCTAAAACTATTGCTAAAATGGCTACACAACAGGGTCCAGTACCAAATAGTAATGCTATTTGATTTTGAATTCTCAGTCAAAGTAATGTGTGCACATGAGGGATGCCCCGTCCTCAGGGTCATAGTCTTTGTGCTGAGGGAGAGCCATTGGGTTCTACATTTCTCCTTAATAAGAAGTGAGGGCCTATTATCTATGAGCATATTTTAAAACAGTCAGACCATCCCTTTATGTTTATACCATATGCTGTTACACAGCTGAGTGCAGGATGTCAGTTTATTCACTATTTCCAAACTTACCTAGCAGTGCTTCATTTGGGAATATTTGCAATGATGAAAACAAATTTTGATTGAAGGTTTTGACAGGTCTTGACTGTGGGCACTATGTACAGGTGTTCTATTTGTGAGTTCCCTAAGGGCAAGCATGTTCTCAAAAAACCTAGGGAGTCCTCACTATTCATATTCCCCTGATGAACCATTTTGGTGTCAATTTGTGGTGCCACAGATGTATTTTAAAAGATCAAGTGCCAGTTTTCAGATATGGAACATAACATAGCAGTGATCACTGATTTATGTGGCTGTGATGAGGGTGGGATATGTCTGTATATCACCTCAGAAATTTCAGTATGTCAATTTTAATGGCAATCTTAGTAAGTGGATCTGAGTCCTGCCCTATCCAGAGTACCATTTGAGATAGATGGTTAGCAAGATGGTAGGAGAACATGTTTGATAGATGCCAACCTCCAAATTCAGTATGTGAGTTTTTTCATTTTTAATCTGAGGTATATGTCTCCCCCTGTGAGTGATTTAATGACTATATCTATCTGAGTCAGCAGGGGCTTAGGAATCAGCATTGGAATCACCCCAAACACATGGTTGAAGTGAGATGCAATGACCATTTGGATTGGCTGTACCCATCCCAATAGAGATAATTAAAGGGCAGACCTCAGTGCCAGATTTAGGTTGGTCCTAACTAACAGAGAGAATATATTTATCTCTATCACACGATTTAAACTAGTGGTGATAATAATTACTGGATATTTCATATATTTTGCCTCCCTTTTAGAGTTGTAGTCAAGCATGCATGCTTTGGTCATTCTACAACACATAGGCATGACCTCACATTTGCTCCAGTTAAGTGTATACCCTGGAAATCTAGAAAATGCATCTAATAATTCCATGCGACTGGGGAATTTTGATGTTGGTTTAGTGATAGTCATAAGTATGTCATCAACACAGAGTAGTGCTTTCAGGGAGAACATGTTAAGAGATAACCCATGAATCTGGTGCGAGTGTCCAATTGCTGTAGCCAGTGTTTCCAAAGTTAACAAGAATAGTAATAGTGAGAGGGGGCAGGACAAGTGTGTTTCCTAATGAATGTGGAAGCTTCAGGACAAGAAGCACACACAATTGAGTTGTACTTTCGGGCTTTGATATAACCACTTGAGCTTGTCAATGAATTGGTCACCCAGTCAAAACTTGTTCAAAACCTTGAATAGGTATGTCCATTCCACTTCATCAAATGCTTTTTCTGAGTCGGGTAAAATCCCCAAAGTATCTTGATTTGAATCCTTGGATTTCCAAAGTAGATATGCCAGATTTTGCAAGTGGCTCTGGGATGACTGTCCTGGGACAAAGCCAACCTGTGTGGGGTGGATGAGGAATGGAATAACTTTATTAAGGCTGGTGGCAAGGATTTTGGCCAAAATCACGATGTCCACATTACTAGGAGCGTTAAGCCTGTAGCTCTCACAGTTCAACATATATTTGCCCTCTTTTGGCAGTAGGGAAATATTGGATAAGGCATTCAAGGAGTTTGTATATTCTGCTTCTGTTGTAATCACCGCAGTATAGTACTTGTAGTTAAAGTGATGTGTGAAGGAGTTGTGTAGCGTATGGGATACAGATGTAATGTGGGATTCAGATGCATCTGCTGTAGCTGGCAGGGGAGTATCAGTGCATCAGGGGGTAATGGGTGCAAGTCAGCCATCACAGGGAGATCAGGTTACTTTCCAATGTAGTATGCGGGATTCAAGTTACTTTACTGATAGTCACAATGCAGGAAACAACAAGACATTGACAGTGATATTAATAACAATAAAAGTGATGACATGGAGCAAAATCACCACATGGCCATAAGATCTGCGCAGCAAAGTAGCCAAACCTCAGGAGTGTTCAAGGTCAGCCTCACATCATCAGATTTTCTGTCCTTCAGTAGCAATTCAGACCTGTCTCAGTTCTGGGATAGTGCTTCTACTACCCTTTTGAGTCTTGCCCTGTCCGATTTTCTGTAGTCGGTTGCCTAGTGCTTGCTGCGAAGGTCTGTAGCCTGCTGACTGAGCTCAGTCCCAATCATTTGTAAGACTTCTTCCTGTTGTGGCTTCTGTGTCCATAGTGTGAGTCCTTCAGTTTACAGTTACTCTTCTAGCACACTGGAGTTGCAGAGTTCCATTGTTTGGCCTTTATAAGTGATAAGCATAACTGCAGGGTTAAGGGAACCATTTTTCATGTCATGTTGATGTAACCATGGACACAGAGCTAAGAACATTTTCTGTCTCACAACTGTATCATAGGAGTAGGCAGCCGTGATGTGAATTTACTGGCCCTCTAACACAAAAGGACCCTCTTGTTTCTTGGCCTTCTGTAGTATTAGGAGTACTTTGGTATGTCAGTTGAGCAGTCCTGGCTCTAGAGGGTGGGCCAGGCCCACCTAAATGTGGCCATTCGCCCTTCCAAGTCCTGTTCAGAAGCTGAGGCACAGAGCACACATTGTCTTCCCTGCCAACTGCCACGCATGCATGACTCTAAAAAATGTTGGCAAATTCTTTGCATCACCGCAACCACCCGAGATTGTCATGCTATTATATTGAGTAGCATGTTCTTTTGTGCTGATGCCTGCTCTGCCTCCTTTGTTTTATTTATCAGCTGCGATGCAATAGTGTCAGTAACACATTTCAAACTGGGCAAATGCAGGGATAGCCCGGTATTGTATTGGTGTTTCATTTAGAACTTTGGAATGTTAGCTTTTGAGAAGGAACTTTGATTCTAGAAGTCGAGGGCGGTGGATGAAGCGGTGGGAAGGAGGTGCGGAGGCTGGGATGTTTCTCTTGCTGGAATCTTACATCTTCGTTTCATTTTCAATAAAAGAAGAGATCCCGTTTTCCACCGTGTTCCTGAGTTCCTGAGTCCCATTTCCACGTTATAACACTGGTGACGAGGGGCGTCTAACCTGCGCTTTGGATGCCCGAAAACCACAGGTCGAAACATCTCAACTCTGAGTTAAGTACATTTCGTTTAATTGACTACAGGAAGCGCAGCACGTTAACATTGACCTCTACTGGTCTGATTTTTTGTGCTTCGCCGAAGTTTTATTTACGGCTCGTATCTTTATCTCGACTTTATCTTTTACAACGTTGCGGTATCCTAGCAACATTCCTTCTCGAGCGTCCTCAATCTCCTGACACCTTTGTGTGCGCTGCGCATCATTTGACATCTCGTGCTTTCTGGAGTTAGCACGAGCGTCGGATGCATTCATTTTCTAAAAACAACTCTACACGTCATTTGACGTCTCGTGTCTCCTGGAATTGACACGAGCGTCTGCAGTTTTCGTCTTACACGAGCGTACTTGCCTCGTGTTGACTTATTCTACTTCACACGAGTGTCCGCTATGCTCATTTGATTTCCAGCCTGTCACAATGTATCATACTGCGATATGCACGCATTTTCAAGCAACCTGTGCTACCGTACTGCATTCTTCTTCAGATTCTTCGTGGGACCAATTGGACTTGTACTTTTATACATCATAGCAAGTGTTGTTATATATATAGTTTGTGTAAAAAAAATAATGTATTTCTCTAATTATTTGCATCTTGTTATTCCAGTTGCGTTTTATTTTTTATTTTTTTTTGTTTCCTATTCTACTCAAGTTCATAATGCAAAACGTGGCTGCTCCTCCTTTTTTCCTTTCCACCCCGGGTGAACCACTTATCAAGTGGGGGAAATGGAAAAAGGTTTTTAAACGGTACGCCAGGGTTTGTGGAACATCGTTAAGTACAGAAAGAAGAACTGCGTTATTATAACACTGTCTAGGTACTGAAGACCAAGACGTTTTTGATCATCTCCCTGAAATTCCCGATAAGGAAGCAGTTAATCTTAATGAATATGAAATCTGCATCAGGAAAATGGACTTACATTAGTTACCAAAAGTTAGCACCATCTTAGAAAGATATTGTTTTGGTCAAAGACTTCAAGTAGAATGTGGATCTGTTAAGAATTACGTCACTGATTTAAGACGTCTTGCAAATTGGTTCATCTTTAGATGAAAGAATTCGTGATCAATTCATGCAGGGTTGTATAATTGATCAAGTGCGAGATGAGTTCTGGTTATTGATGATCCTCATCTTGATGAAGTTATCTCTCTCGCTAAAAGGATTGAACATTCCGTGAAGTGTGTTGATGTGATAAAAAGGAATGGCCACAATGTAGTAGCACTAGTGAAAGAGAACAAGTCAAAAAGTAATAAGAATGTCACCAAACTTACGTCTCAAAATCCTGGGGAAAAAAAGGTGTTACTGATGTGGCAAAGAGGGACATTTTGCGAATGATAGAGTATGTCCGGCTATCAATAGTTCTTGCCTGTTCTGTAAAAAGAAAGGCCATTTCTCGATTGTGTGCAATCTACGTAAGGCTAAAGAAAGTGTGAATGCCATTGATTGTCAACTCACGAATGATGAAGATGGTGGTGAGTCACAGTGTGGCCAGATAGTGCTACAAGTGTCTGACAAAAATCCTAGTGGCCCTTTGGATTACGTTACGATAGAAGGAAAAAAAAACTAAGGTACTTTTTGATTCTGGTGCCAAAATCACTATTGTTTTTAAACAGTTTTATCAAGAACATCTCAGAGGGCAAGTTAAGTTATTAAAACCTGATATCAGGCCATGTGCGTATGGTGGGGAACCTATTGATTTACATGGATACTTCCTGGGGTTGATCGAATATAACCAACGTTATACCTCAGGGAAGGTGTGTGTCTCGAAGAGGGGTGACAGTATTATTAGCTGGTGGCATCAGAAAGATTTGGGTGTAATGCTAGATCCAAACAGTTTTCCCCCAATAATTCTTAAAGAACGAATGGGTGTTGAGGTGGTTGGGAATACATGTGAGACCTCAGATTTGGTGATGTCTCTCCGCCAAGATTTTAGCAAAATCTTTTCTGATAAGATTGGATGCATGAAGGGTTATTCCCACAAGTTCAAATTGATTCCTGGGTCTGTTCCTTATTGCAGTAAGGTTCGCAACATCTCTTTTGCCGTAAGGAGTCAACTCCAAGCTGAATTGGAAAAATGTATAGCTCAAGGTGTGATTGAGGAGGTGGAAGGAACGGAATGGTTGGCTCTGATAGTTATTGCTAAGAAGTCTAATGGAAATATAAGACTATGCATTGATCTTCGTAAGCTCAACAAATGTGTTGTGGTGGACAAATATCCCCTTCCGAACATCTCTGAGTTACTAACCAGAGTCTCTGGAGCTAGAGTGTTTCCTACCATTGATCTAACTTCAGCCTATCACCAAGTACAACTAGATGAATCCTGTAGAAATTTAATAGCTTTCATAACACCTTTTGGGACATTTAGGTTTGTTCAGCTACCATTTGGATTGATTTCAGCTGCCTTGGTCTTCCAGAGAATAATGGAATGTATTTTGAAAGGGATTTATGGTGTGTGCATCTATCAGGACGATATTTAGATTTTTGGTAAAAATTATGTTGAACATGAGATGAGGCTCAGAGAAGTTCTAGAGAAAAGTTCTGAATATGGCCTGACAATCATGTCAGAAAAATGCAACTCTTGATTATTTTGGTCACACCATAACTGGAGATGGCCTCATACCGAAGAGAGAACTAGTTGATACTATTTGAAGTTTAGCTTCTCCTACATCTAAAGAAGAGTTGTTGAGATTTCTAGGTATGGCTGAATACTATAGCAAATTTGTCAAAGATTTTGCGAGTTCATATTATCATATGAGGTACTTATTGAAGAAAGGAGTGGAATTTGTGTGGAGTGAAGAATGAGAGAAATAATTTGTTTATGTCAACGAATCTCTTTCTTGTGCCCCTGCATTGAAAGAGTTTGATCCTAATTTACAGTCCTTCTTGACTACTGATGCGGAGACTAGGTATCCTGTCATCAAAAGGGAAGCTCTTGCTGTGTTTTGGGCCATTAGGAAGTTCTTGTGGGGAGGTTCATTTGTTGTGAGAACTGATCACAACCACCTGTGTGAAGTTCTCTGTTCTAAGGAAATCAATGCAGTGTCAGGGAGGATCACCAAGTGGATTTTCGGATTACAGGAATATGATTTTATTGTTATATAAGTCCCTGGTTCAGACATTGTATCTGCTAATGTCTTGTCTAGACTGGTATCGCCCAGTTCTCATGTTCAAGAAGATGATTATGTAAGTGATGATATGGAGAGTTTGGAGCGAGTGTGTGAAGTGGATTTCGAAATAATCTCCGAGACGAAGTGGCATGAAGAAACTATGTCAGACAAGGTGTTGACTGAAGTAATCGAACTATTACGCAAAGGTTGGAAGAATGTACATCAAGGAAGTATGGAAAGCAGAGGTTTCTGGAATGTGAGGATTGACCTTGCGGTAAGTCAGGATCTCCTGTTCAGGGGTACAAGGTTAGTCCCTCCACTTATTCTTAGAAGTCAACTAATAAACCAGTCTCATAGCAGTCATATGGGTACTTCAAAAACTAAAGAAAGACTACGTTCCTCATACTGGTGGCCTGGCATTGATACCCAAGTTGAGCGTGTGGTGAGGGAATGTGTACAGTGTGCGGTTAGTGAGAAGGCAATGAAACCCAGGGTGCAACCTATGGTACTTAGAAATAAACCTAAGGGACCGTGGGTAGACATTGCGTTAGATATTTTAGGACCAGTTCATGGTGAGAATACTGTAGATTGCATAATTGTTGTGGTGGACATGTTTTCCAGATGGTTGGAAGTGTGTTTTACTAAGAACATTGAGACTTGGAAAGTCATAGAATTCTCGAAAGATTTGATAACTAAGGAAGGCATTCCTTCTAATCTTCTCACTGATAATGTCGTGCAACTAGTTTCCAAGGAAATTAATGATTTTTTGAGTGGGTGTGGCATTAAACATAAACTTTGTGCATTGTACCATCCAAAATGCAATGGTATGGTAGAAAGGTTTAATCGGGTCATTAAAGAAACCATCTCTATTGCAAAAGGGAGCCAGTTGAATTGGAAGCAAGAAGTAATGAAAAAAGTTTATGTATATAGATATACCCCACATTCCACTACTGGTCAAACGCAATTTACTCTTTTCCAAGGTAGGCGTGGGAATACAATTTTGGAACCTAAATGGGTGAATGATCTGTTGGAAAGGAGAGGGAGAGTGGTGGTAGAAGAAAATTGGAGACTTAAAGAACAAGAAAAGTTATTAAAGAGTAAACTGAACCTCAATAGAGCTAACTGTGTGAAGAAGACGTTGATTAAGGTTGGTGATTGGGTTATGATTAAACAACCTCTTGGAAAAATGGGTGAGAGGAAATTATCTCTACCCGTGAAAGTTGTGAAAGTTTTCACCAATGCTGTTAAAACTCATGATAACAGGATATGGAATTTAAATAGAGTTGTCACATATAGTGGTGTTGCTACTAGTTGGGAAGATGATGATGGAGGAAATGAAGGGAATGGTGATCGAACAGGAAAAGCAACTTTAAGAAGATTGAAGGTGGGAACTCATAGTTCCACGAAGGACTCTGTGGTGAGAAGATCAAACAGAAGCGTCAAGACCCCTGCATATCTTAAGGACTATAATTTGATGTGAAATTATTACTTTTGTTTCTTTTTGTAGTTTGTATTTCATATGTTTGCTGCTGTATTTTATGGTGGATTGTTTTTACAAGTTTAATATTTTGTTTGCATAATGGGAGGGAGAGGTGTTGTATTGGTGTTTCATTTAGAACTTTGGGATGTTAGCTTTTGAGAAGGAACTGTGATTCTAGAAGTCGAGGGTGGTGGATGAAGCAGTGGCAAGGAAGTGCGGAGGCTGGGATGTTTCTCTTGCTGGACTCTTACATCTTCGTTTAATTTTCAATAAAAGAAGATATCCCGTTTTCCAATGTGTTCCTGATTTCCTGAGTCCTGTTTCTATGTTATAACAGCCTCATTTCCTGCTGTTTCTGTGCCTTTCTAGGAGGTAATGTGGGCCAGCACCACATGCTCTGCACAGCCTGCTTGGGACCTCATGGAGAGTGGGGTAGCATGGGAGTGAGAGGGTGGTGTAGGATGCACATTATTTCACCATTGCTGTGTCTCTGCTTTGCCCCTCCAATCCATCACTTGGAACCCCTCTTCTTTTTATCACATCTTTCTGTCTTTGTGTCTTGCTCTCTTTCTATTCTTCGTTTCTTTCTAATCATATATTCCCCCATTTCACTCTTCTCTTTCTCCAGCTGTTTCTGTGGCACTCAAAAATCTTTCCAAAGTGGTTTCCCTCATGATCTTAATTTCTCATTCTCTGTCTGCCGCTTGTGTTTTCTCTCCCCGTACCTTTCCCACTGTTTCGCCTTCCCTTTCTATAGCTCCATGTCTCAAGGAAGAATAAGGCACTAATGCAACAGATACATTGGCACCAGATCCCAGAGATGTAAAGGACCAACTACACTGTGGTTTAGTTGTCTTTTATTTTTCAACAGACAAGAAGAGGAATTCTTTCTTCTCCCTAACATTAGAGCCCATAGTAACCTTTCTACAGCACTACAGTCTCACTCTACTGGGCACTACCCTTTTTCTCACTCTGTTTGTTGCCGTCACTATCTGTTTAGCTGCCTACTCCCCAAACACTTTTCTCTTTTCTTCTCTCCCTTCGCTCTTTCTTCCTCTTCATTATTCTGTCTCCATCGCCTTTTCAGTCCCTTTTCTTTCTCTCTGCCTTTTCTTAAACCTATTTCCCTAAGTCCGACAGTTCCGCCCTCAGTCTGATTCAAGACCAGGTAGCAGTAGCGGGCTAGGGATTTGAGAAGTGCCTGTAATGCAAGAAAAGCCTCTCAGTGAGGACACATCCCCGCCCTCTTTGAAGATGTAAGATATACCTGCACTATAAACAGCACAAGAGTTTACAACAGGGAACAGGGGATGGTTCACCTCTCTATCCCGCCAATGGCTGTTCTGTCCTGTCCGTAGTTTTCAAGAATAACAGTAGAATATGTACTCATGGCCTAAGATATGGAGGGAATATTGTACGTCTGCAGTATCCCCTCCTCAGCTTTATTACCAGACAGTGTGCACATACTGAGTTCCCCAACTCATCGCGAGATGAGAAAGTGTTGTATATTTAGAAGGAAGGAGGAGTTCATGTTACACTCATTAGCTAGCAGAGTCTGCAACATAGATTCTGAAGTATAAGGGTATACAACACAAAAGACACTCAGATAAACACCGACTGCAGGTTGCTATCCCATAACCATTCTTCTGTTGTATTCTCCTACTTGGTATTTTGGTATTTTCTTCAAGAAAACAGCGCTATGCGTGACAAAATACAAAGATAAAACGTCACTGGACATCCCACTAGTTATGTTCGCTTCTTGCTACATACTGTCACTCACAGTGTCACATATGAAGTTAATATTTGTCACACATATGAACACTGCAACCATACAATAGTCTCACATGTACATACTGAAAACTAGGCAGCTATGTTAATTTGTTTGACGTATGCCTATAGTGTGCCCTCTGTGCCTAGCGTCTCATTTGCATGAGAGCAAAGGGGAAAGCTGTTTTTTTTGCAACAATTTCAGTGCTTTCCTTAGCTTCTCTTAAGGATAGGGCACTCTCAATGTCAGTAAAGTGCAGATTTTGCCTTTCAAGACCTTAAACTGTAAACTACCACTTGAAAGGGTTGACTCTTTTTTCTTAATTTCCTTATGCCTAAGTGTGTATAAAATATTTTTGTGGTATCCCCTCGTGATTTACATCATCACTGTAAGAAATTGGATTATTATTTGGAGGTGGCAATTACCCACTTAATGAAATAATCAGATCTCTTGTCAGATTGAACCCTCAAAGTCACAAAACTAACCTGATCTTGACCCTCCTTGTAGCTACGGCTCAGAGTAGACAGGCTTTACTTAAAGCAAAGTGTAAGGTATTTTTTTCTGTACCAAAAGTAATAAAAGTCAAAACAGCAAATCTTAATGATGTCAGATAGGCGATGGTCGAAGTCCTGCTGAAGCCTTTGGTTTTGGAGGGAAAAGCTCAGTTTGGGAAAATTCAAAATTCATATCCAGGGACTGCTCTGACTGGCTAGATACTTTTTGACACATTTGGCCACTCAAGAGTTCTATCTTCTGACTTAGGGCCTGATTTAGAGTTTGGTGGAGGTGTTACTTCATCACAAACTTGACAGATATTCTGTTGGTTGTATTACAAGTTATATAGGCTGCAATGGAATTGTAGTACAGTGGACAGGATATCCGTAATGTTTGTGATGGAGTAATCCCCTCCGCCAAACTCTTAATCAGGCCCTTAGTCTCTTTTTAAGAGCTTGGAATCATCCAGCGGTGCAAGACAACAGGCTGTGTCCGACGGTGGGTTTCAAGAGGCCAGATACCTTCTCAGTAAGGGCTGCAGAGCAAAATGTATTTGTGTGGACAAACTTTGAGTGGGAGAAACCTAATTTTCCCACTCAGCAAGGTTGTACCTTGGGCAGATAGGCTTGTGTGGATTGCCAGAGGTGTGGCCAGAGTAATGAGCAATCCTCTCCTGTGTGGTCACTCTTAACCAGTTCCAAGTGGCATCTCTCCCACCATTTACTTTGGTGCTTCCTTGATTGTGAGGACAAAATCTGGTGCCTTTTCGGGTGTCACTAACATTTGCTTGTGACCGGGGAAGCCCCTTTGATGTAAATTAGGTCCCTGGGCCCACATCAACTGGTCTTCTTACCGGAGGAACAAAATCACCTCCTCCCCATTCAACCCTTTGTCTCTGCTCTGGGAGCCGTTTTTACAGCTCATCAGAGCTAATCACTCATGGAGTTACTGCTGAAGAACTAATACAAATTAGCCTCCAGGAACCTCAGGGAGTGAAAAGATATCTTTCTAAAAGTTACTTGTCCTTAAACATCAACTTTATCATTGAATTTGGGTTTTTAATAAATATTACAAATAGTTGTTTAATATTTTTTCTAGCTTACCCTGACTGGGGATAGCAAATCTAATATGTAATGTGATTCCCTGTGTTTCACTATGTGTCAGCCTAACTAAAGTGAAAACAGCTTTTGAGTGCTAGTCACAGTAAGAAGATTAACAATAAATTTCTACATGTCCTAGTTTTAAATACCATGCACCCTGCCTTGTGGGCTAAAAGTCCCACATAAGGGTGACACTAATAGTTAGAAGAAAGATTTCCTCTTGTTATTTTGACAGGTTACACTGCAGGATTTACACTGCAACAGTCAAGTTAAAACAGGTATGGCTAAAGCCATGTTTGCACTGCCACTATAGTGAATGGTACAATGGCGCTGCAGTTCACATGTGGCACTTAACTTCAAGGCCCCTCGGTACACATTTAACTGATGTTACAGGCCGATACTAATTCAGTTCAATATTTTTATGTCAGATGCTTAGTGTAATATTGATGTCAATTTCCACTCCTGCTTTAGGAATCAAGACCTATGATTAGCCAAAGCAGCTTGTATGTGGCTGCATAGAGGCTGAACAAGAAAAGGGTGAGCACACAGCCTTATTCATCTCCAATAAATACAGATCGTAGAGGATAAAGCAGAGGCACTGTTAAGCTTTAATTGAACTGAGGATCTAGTGTATAGCTGCCAGTCAGCTTGTAACAGTCCCCAAGGTATCAAATTTAGTTGAAAAAAAGTTCCTATCTACTCTAACAAATGTTGTTTCAAAGTTCATGAAGCAAGCATACAGCAGTTCCCCAGCATTAAATGTTTGCAAACATAGGCAGTGCTAAAGGTTTGTCTGAAGTACCATCAAGGAAACCTATTCAAAGAATGGAAAACGATTTTGGTGTGCAACTCATGTTTGTAGTTCATGTAACATATTCAATGTAAAGTAATGTCTATAGTCAATAGGTTTATAGGTCTGCGTGGCTTTTTACCTGCTTCCTCCATGTATATTCATGGCCCACCCAGGTGTTTTCTTGGCCCTACCAGGTTGAGAATCTGGGAACCAGGCCTGCAGATGGGGCATGCTATAATCCCTCAGGATGCAGAAAGTGTAGTTATATGGTGAGGTTGAAGCCTATGTGTTCTTCGAAATTCCAGTGGGTCTTCAAACTGAATGTCCAGCAGTGATCGTAACAGGGACTACAGGAATGCTACCATATGGTCTCCATTGGCTCGCTCTCTGATTTCATGTATATGGATATTGGTACTTCTTGAGTGGTCTTCCAATTCTGTAACATTTTGTTGAAGGCACCAGATCTTGGAGCCCCAATCAGGATGCACCGACACCTACCTGTTTTGGTCATCAAGCCACATGTCCATGGTTTCCAGCCGATAGTGTACTTCTGTGAAGTCAGATCACAAGGATTTAATTTCCGAGGAGAGTGCAATATCTTGGTATCAAAAATAGACAGTTTGAATCTCAGTCCTGCTATCTCTTTGAGGATTGTTTCTCGTGCCATATCTATTGATGGGCTCTGGGTGGAGGTCTGGACCACTTTCACCTCTTCTAGGGCTTCTGAGAATGTGAGATGTTGGGATGTCTGATATGAGGGTGCCTCATGCTTACATGGTCTCCAAGCACAGTAGTGGCTCACTTATGCATAGTTGAGTGGGAGCCTTCACGGATTGAGTGGTAAGCTAGGATAACTGCTTGACTGATCTTGACTCCTCCCAAAGGATGTTATGTTTAATTCTCCTATGACACTGCAATGCAGTGTAACTCCCTCATCTTGTCTGTTATGTTCAATTAAAGAGTCCCAGCCCATTAAGACACCTGATAATCCTGCACCCAGCTCTCTATAGTCTTTTTTTCCTGCTGCCTTGTATGAATTCTGCTTTAAGCTTTATCATCTACTGCTAGCAAAGGCAAAACCCCCAATTGCAATACAATTATTGAACCTTGATTTGAAAGAGTGAAAGTTCTCAACTTTGAAAGGGATGATGATCGACCCAAGAATTGAGGGTTTGAGATTGGGATGCAGGAAAAACATCATGAAAAAGGTTATCTAAATCTTGTTATGGCTGAAATAATAAAGACGGGGATACCGCCAAACAAGAGACCATAGGACTTGAAGAGGAGTAGAGAAAGTAGAGACTTGGTGAACAGTTATAGATACCAGTGAGTGTATTATAGTAGAAATATGAAGAAAGAATCATAAAAGGAGACAGATGACAGGTATATACACTGATATAGAGAGTATTAAAATGAGGAATAAATTGTATATAGGGGTCAGAAGACCATGATTTTGATATTTTCTACTATTTAATTCTCCCTTGGATTAGTCATCCATGAAGGTATCATGTAGAAAGTCACTGCACTGTTTAAAATGTGCTAGTGAAGCGGGCAGTTCTTGATGTGCCTGTTCTCCATTTTCATGGTCTGGCTTTACGGCGCAGCTGCCACCAGACAATTATGTGAGTATCACTAGAGAGGAGATTTGGCTCTGCCAACATGTTGGGAGCCAGGAGTACATGTTTTGATTAAGCATATGTTGCGTTCTTCCACAGAAAAAAGTGCATGCCATCCTCGCAGCTGGTATAGTTTTGTTTATTTATATAGCTGCCTAAGTTTGAACTTTCTGGGACACACATGACATTGGAATGCTATTAAAGTGTCTCAGATAACTACTTAATGGTGATGGTTTTCCTCTAGCAGCAGCACAGATGGGAGAAGGGGTAGTCATTAACCTACATGGATTTTTAGGTCTGGCTTGACAGTGTGACTGACCTTTTAAAATACAGAAATATTATTCTGCAGCTCTTTGCTTCCACACAAATGCCTATGTGTTCCTATCGTATTTACTTGTAATGCTTCACATTACCATACAACATTCATCTAAAGCCATACCTGTTGGCATTGAAAATGCTTTTTTAATGGAGTTTTTGCCTTTGCGGCCTATGACGTAACCTCCTCTAGGCATGTGATTGTAATGTGAAGAAAATATGCAATGGTGTTTACTTGTCTTGTGCATTGTGAGTTTGCATTGCTGCTATCCCGTATGCACCACTTCAATGTATGAGGTCTGCTTGATCTTCTAACGTCCCTGCTGCACCCGTTCTCTCTGTGACAAAAAGACTCACTGCAGTTCTCTGTGCCAAACCTTTCCTCCTGTGTGTGTGGGGAGCATACAGTGCTGCTGTCCCTGTTGTAACCGAACTGTATATGCGGCAGAAGTTTGTAATATTGCTGTCATTGAGGTGACTTGGTGTGACTTTGCATTATTATCGCATTTGACGTAACTGTTCTCGCAAGAGTAGTAAGCCTGCACTATTGCTACTGTGATGCCTTTGTGGGCTGTGTTTTATGTGTATGATAAACCCTTAGCTACTCCTGCCGTGCTTCTGTCTGTGCCAGTGTCAAACCCATTCTGTACACTTATCATTATGTAAGAGAGGTGTACACAGCTTTGATATCGAGTTCTTTAGCTACAGAAGGAGGCTTTCCTTGCTGTTGCTAATAGTTAGCATTTAGGGGTCACCAGGGGTCGCAGCTGCTACCCCTGTCTTGCCCTTTGCTACCCCTGGCACTGCGTTTGCGACCACTGCCCTCAGTGGTGGCAAATTCAGTGACAGGAGCATAATGGCAGATCATCCTTATGTATGGCAGTTGGGCTCCACTCTTTGTTCTCTGTCAGTTCTTTATCACACTAATTGTGAAAAATAATATTATTTATTCGATACTAGTGCAATAAAATGTCTACAGTTAGCTAGAATATGCTCTTCCATGGCAGCCGAGGTAAGTAAAAAAGTACTTTCAAATGTATGTTGTGTGCATGATTGGGGTGACAGTGTATTTATGTGAAAGAGCGTTTGTAAGTGTGAATTTGTGAGTATGGGTGAAAGTGGAGGTCAAAGAGCGTGTGATGTCACTTCGCTACCCCTGGTATTTCGGTGAATTGACATCCAAGCTAATAGCGTCCATAAATGACATTTGCATTGCTTCTGTCCGTATTCATCTTTTTATTTGTATAAAATTAAATATCATTGTTTGTGTGTTGTTATATATTTTTGTTTACTTGACCAGAGGTTTCACAGTTGCTGCCAGAGTTCTTCCCTTTCTGTGGCTGCGAGTGAAGCTTCCGTTACAGTTGGAAAATGCTCCTCCTACCACCTGCTTGTGAGGAAACGTTGTACTCGCATGGCTGGTACGTGGTGTTTCAGTGCTTTATCTTATCTGTCTGGGCAGGGATTTGTGTGCGCTGCTCTTTCATTTGCTGTTGTCCATGTTAAGCTTGTACTGCTGCTGTCGACCTTGTTCTTGTTTTCTCTGTTTGTGGCGGATCAGAAAGTTTGCTCCCCGTGGGTGCCTGTTGTCTGTATGCTAGAGAAGCTAGGGCTACCTATGCAATGCTGCGCAACCAGACCTTATTTAGGAGTTAATAAGATGTTACTTCCCCGAACCATCATTGCTTTGGCCTTTCACTTGCTAGGCACGCATGAAACACGTAAAAGGATTTTGTTAAGACAAAAAAGCTTGACGTTTTGAGGAAGAATATATATTCCCTCATGTACCATATGTCCCTGCAGTAGGACTGAAGGGAACATGCGTGATTGATTTCTTTGGCTTAGCAACAGTCATTATAGATGTCCTATTGATGACCTGACTCTCTCTTTAATGCTGGGGCTTCAGTTTTAATTAATCACCAGGATGTCTGCAGTCTTGAGCTTCTTTCGGATCCCACGCCTTTGTCTTTATTTTTGGCCTTGCAAATCATCATGAGCGGCTCTACAAAGGGTCCTCGAAATTACCTCTGTTCCTTTCGCGTGTGGCCGCGGGTAAAGCTGCTGTCATTTAATCCGGGTGCTTTTAGAGACCTTTTATGTCGGACCTAAATGCGGAGCAGATGAAACAGAGTCCCGGTATTCCTGACCCCACCTGCCCAGTCAGGATGCAACTCCTGCTTCACTTAACCAATGACGTCATAGAAAAGGGTTGGAAGTCGTGACGTTTGCTTCGGTATCTTCGGATTGTTAAGAGCTACACGATTGGATGACGACACATCATATTGTGATTGGCAGTATGCGAGTCTTCATATGCCTTTTTGCCAGCTAAGAGTCCTTCCTTTGCCAATCACAAAGTTGTCGATGGGGAAAACACAGACAAGTCTGGCGTTGCAGCACATGCTACCAGTGTTAAATCAATCAATCAGGGATTTGTAAAGCGCACTACTCACCCGGTGGGTCTCAAGACGCTGGTGGGGGGGAGCTACTGGTCGAAAAGCCGTGTCTTGGGGTGTTTCTTGAAAGATGGAAGGTCATTGGTCAGGCGGAGGTGGAGTGGTAGGGAGTTCCAGGTCTTTACGGCAAGGTGGGAGAATGATCGTCCTCCGGCGGTCGTGCGGCGGATGCGAGGAACATAGGCGAGGGCGTGGTTGGCGGAGCGAAGGTTGCGGGTGTGAAAGGTGAGGCTGTCATTGAGGTATGTGGGACCTGGGTTGTGGAGGGCCTTGTGTGCGTGGATGAGGATTATGAAGGTGATCCTCTTTGATACTGGTAGCCTGTGTAGGTCTCTGAGGTGGGGTGAGATGTGGTCGCAACGTGGGATGTCCAGAATGAGGCGGGCGGATGCGTTCTGGATTCTTTGCAGTTTTGGTTGGAGTTTGTTTGTTATTCCTGCAAATAGGGTGTTTACGTAATCCAATAGACTACTGACCAAGGCGTGGGTGACGGTTTTCCTGGTTTTGCTGGGAATCCATTTGAAGAGTCTGCGGAGCAGGCGGAGGGTGTTGTAGCAGGAAGAGGAGATGGCATTTACCTGCTGAGTCATGCTGAGTGTGGAATCCAAGATGAAGCCCAAGTTGCATGCGTGCGTGGGTGGTGGGTGAGGGTGCAGATCCTAGGGAGGTGGGCCACCAGGAGTCGGTCCAGGCTGAGGGGTTGGTGCCGAAGATGAGTAGTTCTGTCTTGTCTGTGTTTAGCCTAAGGTGGCTTGATTCCATCCAGCTGGCTATTGCGTGGAGTCCGTTGTGGAGGTTGTCCTTTGCAGTGGTGGGATCTTTCATGAGGGAGATGATGAGCTGAGTGTCGTCGGCGTAGATTATGTTGATGTGGTGTGTTCGTGCGATGTTGCCGAGGGGGGCCATGTATACGTTGAAAAGTATGGGGCTGAGTGAAGATCCTTGAGGGACGCCACAGGTGATATTGGAGGCTTCTGATAGGAAAGGCGGGAGGCAAACTCTTTGGGTCCTGTCTGTGAGAAATGACGAGATCCAGTCCAGGGCTTTGTCGCGGATTCCAGAGTTGTGGAGGCGTCTGCGGAGAGTGTGATGGCATACCGTGTTGAAAGCTGCGGATAGATCCAGGAGGATGAGTGCTGCTGTTTCTCCTTTGTCTAGCATGGTCCTGATGTCGTCTGTTGCAGCAATAAGTGTGGTCTCGGTACTGTGGTTTTTGCGGAATCCGGATTGGGAGGTGTTGAGTGCCTTGTTGTCTTCCAGGAACCGGGATAGTTGATTGTTCACAATTTTTTTGATGACCTTGGCTGGGAAGGGGAGGAGGGAGATCGGTCGGTAGTTCTTGGGGTCGTCAGGGTCTACCTTAGGTTTCTTTAGCAAGGCGTTGATTTCTGCGTGCTTCCATCTCTCTGGGAAGGTGGCTGATTCGAAGGAACTGTTGATGGTGTGGCAGAGATGGGGGGCGATGATGGTGTTGGCTTTGTTGAAGATGTGGTGTGGACAGGGGTCCGATGGAGATCCGGAGTGGATGGTGGCCATGGTGTCCGCAGTGTCTTCTGTGTTGACCGGGGTCCAGGTGTGGAGGAGGTGGGTGTTTCTTGGAGCGTAGGGTTCGAGGCTGTTTGTAGTTAGCTGGTGGGATTTGGAGTTGAAGCTGTTGTGGATTTTTTCTATCTTTCGACGGAAGTGGAATGCGAGTGAGTTGCAGAGCTCTTGTGATGGCGGGGGTTCGTTGGAGCATGCCTTCAGGGTGGATAGCTCTTGGATGATGCCGAAGAGTTCTTTGATGTTGTGAGCGTTGGTGTCTATGCGGTTTTTGAAGTGGGTCCTTTTGGCGGTGCGTATCAATTGGTGATGTCTGCGTAGGGCCTCCTTGAAGGCGAAGCGATTGGAGGTGGTGGGGTCACGGCGCCAGTTTTTTTACATTCTGCGGCAGCGTCGTTTGGATTCCTGTAAATCTGGGGTGAACCAGCTGGCCTTGATTCTGCGCGGGGTGTTTGGGTGTTTTTTGAGCGGTGCGAGGGTGTTGGCGCAGTCTTCTAACAAGTGGTGCAGGTTGGTGGCGGCTGTGTTGGGGTCTGAGGCCCCGGGGGGGGGTCTGGGCGAGGGTGGAGATCAGTTGGTCTGTGGATATTTTGCTGCAGTTGCAGTGGGGCGGCTGTGTGCGGTGGTGGTGAGTGACTGGTTTCTGGTAGGAAAAATGGATGCAGCGGTGGTCTGTCCAGTAGAGTTCGGTGGTGTGGCTGAAGGCGACGTGGTTGCTGGTTGTGAAGATGGGATCCAGTGTGTGGCCTGCGGAGTGGGTTGGTGAGGTGACAAGTTGCTTGAGGCCGAGGTTGGCGAGGTTCTCGATTAGGGTGTTGGTGTTGGTATCGTTGTTATTTTCCAGGTGGAAGTTCAGGTCGCCTAGGAGGATGTAGTCCGTTGAGGCGAGGGCTTGGGAGCTGATGGTGTTGGTGATATCGTCACAGAACTGTGGTCTCGGGCCGGGGGGTCTGTAGACCAGTGTTCCTCTGAGTGTGTTGTTGCCATTTACGTAGATTGTGAAGTGGAGGTGCTCGGCGGACTTGATGATGTCGTCGGAGTTGGTGGAGATTTTTATGGTGTTTTTATGGACTATGGCGATTCCTCCTCCTGGTTTGTTGTTGCGGTCTCTTCTGGTGACTTTGTGATTATCTGTAATAGCTATTGCTATATCTGGTTCTGAGGCAGGGTTCATCCATGTTTCGTGAGGAATGCGATGTCCGGCGAGTGAGTGGTCAGTAAGTCCCAGAGTTCAATTGCATGTTTGTGGACGGAGCGGGTGTTCAGCAGGATGCATTTTAGGTGGCAGGCTGTTGTTTTGGTATGGTGTTCGGGGGTTGGCTTGCAGATGAAGTTGCAGGCATTGCAAGAGAAGGGTCCTCTGGTGTGCGTTGGTGTGGACTGGCAGCAGGTGGAGGAACGACCTGGGTTTAGGGCGTGGAGTTCGTCGGCGGTATAATGTTGAAAGGTAGTGCGGGGCGTGTTGGCCAGGGGATCTGGCACTGTGCGCGGTCTTGGCGCAGAGGGGCGCAGACAGGCTTGCATTGTGCGTCCGCGCTGCGGCCGGCATAAGAGGGGAGGAGGGAGGGTGTGTCAGCTTGGAGGTGGGGTGGTGGTAACCAATGGCAGGGCGGGGGGGCGGACCAGCAGAGGAGCAAGGGGCGGGAAGGCAAGGCTACGAGGAGGGAAGGGGACGGGGCCGCGGGGACAAAGCGGCTGCGGGATGGGAGAGAAGCCCTTAAAAAAAAAAATACTGGGAGTCTAGCAGCAAATGGAGGCAGCTGGCAGCAGCGAGGAGCGAAGGGAGCGCCCTACCTGCTCAAAGCAGGGTCGGAGGTCGCTGTCCTCGCCGTGCTGCGGCCGGCATAAGAGGGGAGGAGGGAGGGTGTGTCAGCTGGGAGGTGGGGTGGCGGTAACCAATGGCAGGGCGGGGGACGGGCCAGCAGAGGAGCAAGGGCGGGAAGGCAAGGCTACGAGGAGGGAGGGGGCGGGGCCGCGGGGACGAAGCGGCTGCGGGATGGGAGAGAAGCCAAAAAAAATAAATACCGGGAGTCTAGCAGCAAATGGAGGCAGCTGGCAGCTGCGAGGAGCGAAGGGAGCGCCCTACCTGCTAAAAGCAGGGTCGGAGGTCGCTGTCCTCGCCGCGCTGCGGCTGGCATAAGAGGGGAGGAGGGAGGGTGTGTCAGCTGGGAGGTGGTGTGGCGGGAAACAATGGCAGGGCGGGGGGGCGGTCCAGCAGAGGAGCAAGGGCGGAAAGGCAAGGCTACGAGGAGGGAGGGGGGTGGGGCTGCGGGGATGAAGCAGCTGCGGGATGAGAGAGAAGCCACAAAAAAAATATAATACCGGGAGTCTAGCAGCAAATTGAGGCAGCTGGCAGCAGCGAGGAGCGAAGGGAGCGCCCTACCTGCTCAAAGCAGGGTCGGAGGTCGTGTTAAGCTTCTTTAATAATACAAAAGGTTATGTGTTAAACCCATTTGCTTTGCTGCAGCACAGCAATACGAGAGTGTTAGACCTGACAGCCTTAGGGTAGTCATCTCCCAAACTTTTGCCTGCTTAGCTCCTCTTTTATGACACTGTTTTTGCTGGTTTTAGGACTCTGCACACTTTACCACTGATACCTGATATGCTAAAGTACATATGCTCTCTCCCTTAAACATGGTAACATTGGTTCATTCACAATTGGCATATTTGATTTACTTATAAGCCCCTAGTAAAGTGCACTACATGTGCCCAGCACCTTAAATTAAATGCTACTAGTGAGCCTGCAGCACTGATTGTGCCACCCACATAAGTAGCCCCTTAACCATGTCTGAGGCCTGCCATTGCAATGCTTGTGTGTGCAGTTTCACTGCCACTTCAACTTGGCATATAAAAGTACTTGCCAAGCCTTAAACTCCCCTTTTTTTTACAAATAAGTCATTCCCAGGGTAGGCCCAAGGCAACCCATAGGGCAGGGTGCTAAGTAAGTAAAAGGCAGGACATGTACATATGTTTTTGTATGTGTATTGGTAGTGAAAAACTCCTACATTAGTTTTCCACTACTGTAAGGAAATCTCCTTTCATAGATTAGCATTAGGCCTTCCCTCATACACTTTTTGAGTGGTAGATTCTGATCTGAAAGGGGTAACCAGGTCATCTTTAGTATGGTCTGAATGGTAATAGAAAATCCTTCTTATTGGCGAGGTTGGATTTTATATTGCTATTTTAGAAATGCCACTTTTAGAAAGTGAACATTTCTCTGCACTTAAAACCATCTGTGCCTTACAGCCTGACTCCAATCAATGTCTGGTCTCCCTTGTGCATTTCACCCAGACAACCACAAACACAGTACACTCAGTCACATCTGCATTCATCTGCATACTGAGTGGGTCTTCCTGGGCTGGAAGGGTGGAAGGCCTGACATTTACATTTCAAAGGCCAGTGGCCTGCCCTCACACAAAGGACTGATAACCCCCTTCCGGGACCCTGACAGACAGGACTGGCCTGAAAGGGGAATCTGTTCACTTCAAAACCACTTTTGAACCCCCCCCCCACTTCAATGGCATTTTGGGGTATATAAACTGGGTCTCTGACCGCACCCACTCAGACACTTCTGGACCTTCATCTGAACTTTGTTAGAAGGCCTGCCTGGCTACCCAAAGGACTGCTTTGCTGAGGACTGCTGGCCTGCTGTTGCCCTGTTGCCCTGCTGGCCTCTGACTGTGCTGGAAGGACTCTGCCTTTCCCCAAAAGTGCTCTCCAAGGGCTTGGATTGAGCTTGCCTCCTGTTCTGAAGTCTCAGGAACAGCAAAGGCTTCAATTACTGGCTTTTTGCTAGTACCCGACTACAACAACTCCGGAACGCCTTCTGCGACATCACAGCCTGCACCAGCTCCATGGACCTCACTGTACGCGATGACCGTGGTCTGCAAAGTAAGTCTGATGTTGCTGCGACTCCACTGATGTCACTCAGGGTCATCCAAACAGTGCGAAGTCGACACTTCATTTCCTGACTGACCAGAACCAGCGACCCCGCCGGGTCACAAGGAATCGACATATTGTGGATGGCGATGCATCATCTCCTCCTGCATTCAGACAGAACCGATGCCTCAGCTGCACCTACTTCAACCGCAGAACCAACACCTCTTTCCTTGGAAGCTGTAAGAGACTGACACCACACCGACTCCAGCGACGCCTCTTTCTGACTCCGTGCCACGTTCTTGTTCTTCGTTTTCAAAGGTACTGTACCTGGGGGTCTGTGTGATTCTGTGTCCAGCACCAGTGGTGTCGGATCGTTGGGAAAGGCTACACTGTGATAGCCCCAGTCAAAGCTATTGTGTTCCTAGGAGCTTTAGTAGAATTTATTCTTTAAAAAGTCACAACTTTGCTTGTGTACTTGGATTTTCTTTATTTAAACAGTATTTTATTCAGATAAATATTCTTTATTTTTTCTAAACCTGTGTGGTGTCTTTTTTGGTCTTTTCACTGTGTTTTGGTATAAGTTCTGCACAAATACTTTACACATTGAATCCTAAGTGAAGCCTGACTTCTCAATGCCAAGCTACCAGAGGGTGGGCACAGGATAACTTGGATTGTGTTGCAACTTACCCCGACTTGGATTGTGGTCCCTACTTGGATAAGGGTGTATACCTCTGCCAACTAGAGACCCCATTTCTAACAGAGAGGAAACCTGCCCTCTTGCAACTAAGGCTGGCCTTATTTGTTGCACAGGTGAGTTTTACTCACTGATGGAATCTACCACTACTTCTGCCCTTGTCAAGGTACCTACCCATAAACAAAACCATGCACAGCACTCTCACTATCTTCCCAGAGGAGCTGTAAACCTGTAAAATGACTTAAGTCTTTTATCAGTGACTGCTTCAAAATGCATGTATTACTGCTAAATTCCCCAGCTGGATCATCCAAATGTGAAAGAACCATTAGCTGAAGGGGGTGATCTAAAGTGATAAATAGCTGCATGGGCTGACCTACATCCTCTTTCTGTGTATTATGTTGATACCAGCTCTGCGAAACAGCAAGCTTTGTCGAGCCAGATCTAAAAAGATCTAATCATAACCTTTTAGCTTTTTCAGAATTAAACAATATATTGTAATGTCATATGTGGGAGATTTTTTTTTATTAGAATTCAGTATTATTTCTTTGTGATGTTTTCTTAGAATGACAATGAAAGGCACTCAGCACTCAAGATCACTATGTTCACATTACATTAACCACAAGCATTTGTAATGCTATGGGTCTCACGTTTGCTCGAGTTAGAGCTGTTAACATTGCAAGTTCCTAACTGGACTTTTCTTGCCACATATATTGAAAATGAAAAGTAAAACAGTTGACTTAAGCAAGCCGATTCAAAGCTCCACAGCTGCCATCAGCATTAGCGTGAAGGGAAGACACGAAAGAAAAAAGAAGTTCTCTCACAGTCAAACGTATCTGCAACCGTGCAATTATCCATGTAACAGGGTAGATGTCCAAGGCGGCAACAAAACTTTCTCAAGGAGAGACAAACATAAAGCATTTAACAATGATAACAAAGAATTTTTGAAAGGCAAGCCCATGAACGAGGCTGGTTAAAAGCCCACCAATAGATTACAACACGTCAGAGCGCTTGCACGCTCGACCTAAAAAGGGCTTGGCTCATTAAATGGCTGATACAGTGCTAATGTGAATGTTTGGACATGGTTTTAACACTGTTCTTATTATAGATGAAGTTTTCATTAAACTAATCGGCTCATGCAGAATATGGCAAACTGTAGTACTAATGTTGAGAAACAAAACACCGGATACTCCTGCATGGGTTATTTCACACTCTAAATGCAGATCTTTATATGAGGCACCAATCTCTGTTGATATTTAGACATTTTCCCCCTCAATGTTTTTTTTTAATTTGATTTAGCAACAACTCATAAATCAGATGTTTTAGTTTCTACATTGCTAAGTAGCTGTTACAGCTCAACAGTCGTGAATGATACTGATACCTCCGAAAGGCTGGTAGGCAAAAACTTGCTTCCCCAAGAGGCCGTGAAGTAATGAACCTTTTAGCACGTCTGACCTTAATAAGTAAACTTATAAGGGTACAAGAATAGGTCGATAAACCTTTTGACTCGCATTTAAGATGTTCCCACCATAGATCCAGTACATGTAGATCAATTATCAATAACCAGTCAAGAACGTCAATAATCAATGATAATCAATAGCATTAGTAATCAATGGGAGTCAGTAATTATCACACACCATGACCTTTCAGTCATGAATAACCACACCTTTAAGTAAAAGTTATAATATTTATTTCCCTATATTAACAATGCTAATGTGACGTACGATAATCTCAAAATCAAATGATAAACAGAAAGAAACATCACTGGCTGCCCAAAGTGGCGAAAGAAACTTAATCTAATCAAAGTTTGAACAATTACATGTCGTAAGGTTACAGTGTAAATTAATAACAAGAAAAATTGCGCAAAAAATATCACATTCATTTATTTTCAGCAAAGAAAAGACTTTGACTGTTACTCCCTATACCAGATTTTCATTAGTGAGGATCCTTATCTAACACCAGATTAGCATTAGCATGTTGGGCTTCATGCAAAACATTTTAGTCGACACAAATGTAGAAAAAATCGAACTATGGCTCTCTCAAAATAGTGCGGTTGGTTCCTAGAAAGAAAAAGCAAATAGACTTAGGAACCACATCAGTAATAATATACCTCTCCTCACATGGATCGGCAAGCTAAGATAGTCTTCGTCATCAGGACATCAGTTCAGTTAGCAAGGCATCAGGATTCAGCATCAAGTTCAGAAAATGCATTAAAGTAAACCACATCTCTATATGCCCAGTAAAGTAATGGCCTCTCAGCAAGAAGAAAATGGGCACAATGCGCTAGGCAAAAGACAAATGCACAATGGCAGCTTCTTCTCAGTGTAGTCCGGCTAAATTAGATTTCCTAAAACTACTTCCCAGGTCCCTACTGGTCAAGGGATCATATGTTCACACAAAAAAACTATAACTTCAAATCTATAATTTCTACCAGTACTCAGTTCACATGTCACTGATTGGCTTCTCTTGTAATGTCCTCATCTTCTGGCTCATCAGATAACAATATTGTTGCAGCTTACACTCCAGTCAGTGTCTCCATTTCCCTCCTCCTGAGAAAGCCAGTCTTACACACATTACACTTATTGTTACATTTAGCAAGAACAGCATCTTCTAGCAAGCGGTTCTCATGAGAAAGACTTTGTTACCAGTGCTTGGACAGTATAGTGGAAAATCACAATTTAATTCTCTAAGCAGACATTTTATTAAACGAAATGCAGCTTGACATGAAGCTGTGCAGCTAGGCAAAGACCTCCACTAAGTTAAGGCCTACGATTAATAAAGCTAATACATAATGCATAACCCTTAATATGATGTAGTACTACATTAACCATACATACATTCCATATTTCATATTAATAAGCCATTAATAAGTGTAGTTTGTGAACATTGTCGACCACTCACGTGAACACATTTTCAAATGTGTGCATTATTTTTCTCTATATTATGAAATTTTCTACGGGACTCCAGTACATGCATATTCATTAATATTTTTATTAAAACTCCTGCTCTAGCAAACCTGCCTCGATTCACCGGTTTCCTTCAGACTGCAATGCAAGTGTTTCTACAGTAGCCTTGAGGCCTTTCTTCAGGTAGCAGAATGAACTCTTAGAAAATAGTGATGGATTGTAGTTTGGACTTTTAAACATCCAAAAGTCATTTTACCTGTACAATTTATAGTTTTTAATTTTCAAGAAAAATCAATTTCCCAAACTCATAGGTAGTTTTTCACTACCAGTTTAGATGTTTACATCTTGCCTTTTTCTTAAGTGCCCTGTTAGGGATACAGCACAGTATATCACAGTTCCATTATAGTTAATCTCCAGTCCAGTCACTGTATTTTGCAGGATTCTGGATGGGAATCATATCAGCTGTCAGAAAAGAAAATGAAATCAATTAGAACAGGTCCAGATTTAAGTCCCTGGCTAGTAACTCATGGAAACTATATATTATACTATAGTGGCAGTAGGTTTCTTTGTGGTACCAGCGCTGTGTTGGAAATATTTCCAGTTTTCTTAGAAATTAATATATTGCACTTTAAAAGTAAAGGTGAAACGCTGACACATAAAATACATCTAACTGTGAACCTTAAGAAATTAGAGAGATGAGATATGGTAAGTCATTCTTCATTTATGAGTGTTGTGAGAGAATGACTTTGGGAATCTCTAATTTCTTCGAAATGAAGAACATCACACATCAATTTTCATCCTGAGCTTAAAAAGCTCTGAATTTTGCAGAGTTTGCACAGAGAATAGCCCCCTTTAAGCATCTGATTAACAGAAATACATCCAACATGAAAATATATATTGTAATGTGCATAGTAAATTTAGTAATTCATATTTTGGCATTTTTCCTCACATAACATATTCAACAATTAAAGACACATATAAAGACCTGCAGAATGGCTGTACTTGATTTGGCTACACTGACTCATGGCTGGCTGAAGTGGAAAAAGCAAAGACAGTGGCAGGTAATGAACTACACAGAATTACAAGATATATTGATGGTCATTATGACATTGGCGGTAAATCCTGCTTACCACCGCAGTGACGGCCGCCAACATACCGTCACCGAGGCGAACATCCGTTCGCCAAATTATGACACACACACACACTAAATAGACAGAATATTGCCACAAACACAAATCCACCAGTTCAAAGGTTAGTGGTAAAGTGTTGGTATGAACAGTCACACCAACAAAACAACACCATCCACATTATGACCCACGAATCACCATGGCAGACATTCAACTGCAGTAAGCCATTGGCGGAACACACTGGTGCGGTCAGAACGGCCACCCAAAGACAATACAACACAACATTGGCCAGTACCAAAAACACACACCTGTACAGCCCTCCCAGCCCTGCATGTACACCCACCACCTATGCATGCACAGCATGGAGAACTAACAATCCCACAATACATCACCATACACAAACAAAGGGGGCAGGGCAATAGCAGCAATATAAGGGAAGCTAAGGATGTAGAATATGTCACAGACATGATGCATAATACTTAGATCCCCGCAGGTGCCGCAGCCAATCCTAGTGGCGAGGAGGTGCACGGCTATCCAGTCCCCCAACAGAAGATGCCCCCAGTGGTGACAGTAACTCTGGACATATGGATCTGGATGAACTTCCTGGCCCATCAGGGACCATTGGTCAGTCGGACACCCCAGCCCACTCCCAGTCCACTCCCAGTCCACAAAAGATCCTTCCCCCTCAGACTTCAACACCACAGCACCCACCCAACGTCCCCCACACCTTTGTGCCCAGGAAACATCAATCAGCAGTGTGGCTACCTGTACAAGGACCCCAGTCCACACTTCACAGCCAAGACAATCAGGGTCCTGGGGCAGTGACAGTGGGCACACCATTCAGGGGACACAGTCACAGGGGGGACAGGGACACTCGGAGAACAGCTGTGCGCCAGGGGGAGTACAGGCTCAGTAAACCGACTATCCTGGCGGCATTCACTAATGTCCTGGGGGCCTGCCAACAGTCCCAGGAAAAGATGGGCCAGATTCTTGACATCATGCAGGAGAACCAGAGGCTGCAGGAGGTACACCATCAGGAGATAAGAAAAGATTTGCAGGCCCTCAAGACCACCATGGTCTCCATAGCAGGGGTGCTCGCTGATACGGCCAACATCATGAGGGATTATACAGCAAAACAGCAGGCCCCTTCCACTAGCCAGTCAACTGAGCAGCCCACCACATCTGCTGCAGCTAGTGGACAGGAGACCCTGCCACAGGACCCGCAGGAGCCACAGGCCACCAGCACCTCTCCCCTGCAGAAGATGAACCACCCGCAAATGTTCCCTGCGACCCAGACAGATGCCAGAGACACTTGCCAAGAATAAGACCACCGCCAGGAAATGAGACCCTCCTGAATGTCCCCCATGTGTCCCACCCTATCACCTTGTCCACTTTGAACTACCTTTTCTCCCCTTCCTATGGCCCTTGGACACTGAACCTGTGCTACAAACAGGCTGGACCAATACCCTGGACTTACCTCTACCATCACCCCATTCCATTGCATTATTCCATTTATAAATTTCACTACAATAAACACTCTTGCACACAACTTGAGTGATTTTTCTTTATGTGATGAAAATGTGCAATTATGGTAACAGTTACATCTTGTGCAAATGACCTGAACACTATGATAGCATACAAATAATGACCTGTAGCTGTCTGAAGTCATCACATCAGTACACAGTTAATATAAAAGCAACATCTGCAAAATGAGAAGGCAAAGGTGACAGTTATTTGAGATGCAAAAGAAGTGAATGCCATCCTGCTACAGCCAAACTGAAAACAAAAATAATCAGAGGAGTGGTCAGTTCCACTGTCTCACCTGTGTGTGTTTGGGAGTACTGATGTATAACTGATGTTCTGTTGTCAACATCTTCATCCTCTGCTTCCTCATCCTAACTGTCCTCCGGGTCCACTGCTGCCACCGGGGCATTTCCAATCTCCTCCTCCTGCAGATAAGGCACATGTCAGCTTAGGGCCAGGTTGTGCAACATGCAGCATGCTACAACTATCTGGCATACCTTCTCAGGGGAGTAGCACAGGGATCCACTGTCAGATGGAGGCATCTGAACCTGTCCTTCAGGAGGCCGAAGGTACGCTCTATGATCTGCCTGGTTCGGCCATGTGCATCATTATACCGATTCTCAGCCCCTGTCCTGGCATTCCTCATAGGGGTCAGGAGCCACGATAAGTTTGGGTAGCCAGAGTCACCTGCAAGTATTGAGGGACAAACATTAGCCTTACACAATGGAATGGGGGATAACTCCTGAAGGCATACACTGACATAGATTGGGTGGGGACTTTGGTTCACCTATTAGCCACACCCTGTGCCTGTGTAGTTGTGCCATCACATTTGGGATTCTGCTATTCCTCAGGACATAGGCATCATGCACCGACCCAGGATACTTGGCAGCGACGTGGGAGATGTACTGGTCCGCCAGGCAGACCATTTGCACATTGAGTGAGTGGAAACTCTTCCAATTCCTGAACACCTGCTCATTGTGCCGGGCGGGGGACAAACGCAATATGTGTTCCATCAGTCGCCCCAATAATATTTGGTATATGTCCCTTTGCATAGAATCCTGCCTTCACAGTAGCCAAATCTTCAACTTGGGGGAAAGCAATGTAGATGCACACGTGTTTGCCTAAGGCAGACAAAATCCTTGCCAGCACGATTGAGAACATTGGCATTCCTGCTGCCAAGCCCAATGTCACTTGGAAAGAACCAGTTGCCAGTAAATGGAGCACTGATAGAATTTGCACAAAAGGGGGATCCCAGTGGGATGACGGATAGCTGATATGAGATCAGGCTCCAATTGTGCTCACAGCTCTGTGATTGTGGCCCTGTCCAGTCTATAGGTGCATATTATGTGCCTGTCCTCCAGTGTAGCCAAGTCCACAAGGGGTCTGTACATGGGATCTTGTCCCCTCCTCCTATTCCTCTGCAGTAGTAGGTATCTAAGGGACACAAGAGCGAGTAAGGTGTCACAAATTTAACAATGGAACCACCACCTCAGTGTACATAGAGAATGTATGTGATGGGACAATGTGAATGGCAATGTATGTGTAATTTACAGCAATGATGCAGTGTCTAATTTCTGAATGTTGTCCACCACCATAAAATGGAGACTGTCTGCCCTGTAAGTATGGATAGGTGGAAGTGAGGTAACTGCACCTGCGTTGGGTGTCATGGTGGAAGGCAGTCTTCCACCACTGTGCTATTCCTTATTGGCTAAAATGGGGCTCCATGGAGTGCAGTGGGCATTGGGACTCACCCACGGAGGTGACAGTGTGCACTGCCATGGACGTGACCGCCATTTTCTGTCTAAAACCTCACTTGATTCCTGACTTTCCACAGGACAACACCTCCACTGCGTGTGCTGCTGTGACCTGTGTCTGAATCCTGCCATGGCCCGTGTGACCAGGGAAAGGGCCCCCTGCTTTCACTTCGGAGGAGTTAGAGCGCTTGGTGGATGGGGTGCTACCCATGTATGGACAGCTGTATGGGACTCCAGACCAACAAGTGAGTACACCATGGGCACGATGCATGTGACAAGGCTGCTTGGAGATGTGTGTGCTAGCAGTGTGTCAGTGGGTGGGGGATTATGTCTGGTGGTAGTGTACATGGTGGGTGCCGGGTGATGTGTGTGCCAATGGAGATGGAATTTGTGGGCCATTTGTGTGACAGGCTGGATTGTATTGTTAATGGTGTCCTCCTGTCTGTATTACCTCTGCAGGTCAGTGCCCATCAGAAGAAGGGGTTGTGGTGTGCCATCGCCAAGGACATGCAGACCCTGGGGGTCTATAGCAGGCAGAGCACCCACTGTAGGAGAAGGTGGGAGGATCTGAGATGCTGGGCCCGGAAGACCACGGAGGCCCAGCTGGGGATGGCTTCCCAACAAGGGTGGTCTGCCCGTCGGAACCTGATCCCCCTGAGGTCCCACATACTGGTGGTGGCCTACCCAGAGCTGGATGGGCGCTTGAGGGCAGCACAGCAGCCACAAGGTGGTGAGTACAGTGAGCGTCACAACAATAATTGGTGGGTGGCATGGGATCCTGGTGGTGGGTGCCCTTTAATGCCAGCTCAGCCATTGCTGCATGATCCAGCTGAAGGTAAATGGGTGTATAGCAAAATCTAGTAACCTAGCTAGGTTGCATTCCATGTCAGACAGGGCTAAGTGGGTCCCAGGAGGGGTGCAGTTGGCGGTGGTTGGCTCTCATCTTGCTGTGGCACCTAGCCAATGGAATGCCAGTGTGATGCATAGTGTACAATCCTGATCCCTGTGTGTGATGGTAATGTGAATGCCAACTGTGGTGTTGGCGCTGTAATTGACCCAGTGCTCCCTTTCTCTCCTCTGATGGAAGATGCCTGGTGGTGGCGGACAGCTCTGGAACCACCCCAGCTACAGGTTCAGCCGCCACCCCCTGTATCATCACCGCCCTCCCAGTAGCCCCCTACTGAGTTGCCTGTGCCCACTCACCCAGGAGGCATCTCAGGCCCTGCCCAAGTGAGCCCTGCTGCCCTCAGTGAGGAGGCTATTGATTGACCTCCTGAGATCCATCTCTTTAGGACAGTCAACAGTTGCTAATGCCATCCAGGGGCTGGCATCCCAGATGCAGCAATGCAATGCATACCTAGAGGGCATCCACAGTGGGTTGGCGGCCCTACTGAGATCATTTCAGGCTCTGGCCTCCTCTCTGATGGCAGCCAGTGTCTCTGTTCCTACTGTCCCCCCTCCGACTACCACTTCCCAGTCCCAGTCTCCTCAACCCCAACCCATCGCAGGCACAGATACAGACAAGCATGCACACAAAACATCTCACAAGAGTAGCACAGTCAAACACAGACAGCACCCTTCAGGCCACAAGCACTCACACAAACAGCAGACAGTTGTACACACAACCACATCCACTGTCTCAACTGTCTCCCCCCTCTCCTCCTCCTCCCTCACAGTCACATCTGCACTCACACCTGCATGCACTGCATCAACAGCCACCACCATCACCACCACCACCACCACCACCACCACCACCACCACCACCACATCAAGCAGCACACATGCCTCACTTGCAGACACCTCCACAACACCCATCCACGCATTCCCTTTGTTCTCTCCCACCATGTCTGCCCCCCTCCAAAGGGACACAAACGCACACCCTCAGACACCCAACCGCCATCCACCCCACACACGCACACTGTCCATGCACCTGCACCCAAGGCCAGCAGACGTGCACCTCCTACAACCACTCCCTCAACCTCCACTCCCATCCTTCCTCCCACATCCTGCCCAAACACCCATAAGAAGCTTTTCCTTGCACGTCTTGACCTCTTCCCTCCTGCTCCACCCCCAGTCCTGCCTGTAAGAGCAGGGTCCCAATGACCCAGCCCAGCAGCTTAGCCAAACAGTGTGCCACTGCTCCCATCAAATCATCAGCTGCTGGCACAAAGGGGCCCCAGAGTGTGACGGCTGCCACTCCTACTGAGAGCACACCTCTGGCTCAGAAAGGGAAGACTAGGGTGGTAAAAAGCAAGGGACAGGAGACAGGGACAGTGGAGGCAACTCCTAGTCCTGGAGGCAAGGACACGAGTGACATCTCAAAGGCCAAGGGGACCCATCACAAGAGGGGACACATGGATCCCTCTCCACCACCAAAGATTGTCAAAGATCCCCCTCCACCAGCAAAGAAAGGGAAGGTTCCCACTCAACCACCAATGAAAGGAAAGGTTCCCACTCAACCACCAATGAAAGGCAAGAGGCTCACTCCACCAGCAGAGGTCAAGGAGCCCCCACCTCCAGCACAGGCACAGTAGCCCTCACCTCCAGCACAGGCACAGTAGCCCTCACCTCCAGCACAGGCACAGTAGCCCTCACCTCCAGCACAGGCACAGCAGCCCTCACCTCCAGCACAGGCACAGCAGCCCTCACCTCCAGCACAGGAACATGAGCCCTCACCTCTAGCACAGGCACAGCAGCCCTCACCTCCAGCTGAGGCACCGGAACCCTCACCTCCAGCACGGGGCACTGCAGCCCTCATTTCCAGCTGAGACACAGGATCCCTCACCTCCAGCAGAGGGCATGTAGGCCACTCTCCAGGGACTGTTGTACAAGGAGCCCCCTCCAGAACCAGTGGGCAAGTTCCCCTCTTCAGAGACTGAGGCCTTGCACTCCCCACCAAACACATATGGGCATGGAGCCCCCACTTCATCTGAGGTGCTCCCCGCCCCTCCTGCCTATTTCCTACATGATGCCCCTGAACAGTGGAGTCCGGAGTGTGTCAGGAGTCACGTTGGGCCTTGGACTGTGCCCTGTTGCCATGTGGCCCTTTTGTACTTTGCTGGACATTGTCACCTGCATGTATATTCGAATGGACAATATGGTGGCTATTGGCATCAGATTTCCAGTGTTTGCTGATAATCATTGTGGTCCTTGTTTCATTTTGATGTATATCTTGTGACGTTGGTTTAACTCTGCAGCTGGTTCTGTCTATGGTGTGTGTGTGTTGTGCGTGTGTCACTCTCCTTTTCCTCCCTCCCTCCCTTGTGTGCTAGGTGGCTGTACTCACCGTCGTCATCTTCATCGGCATTGGGGATCCAGGAGGGCCATGGCGTAGAAGAGCATCAGGAAGATTTGAAGTTCTGGTTCCATGGGGGCGGTGGAGTCCTCTGTGTACTTGTTGGTGAGTCTTTTGTTTTTTGTGTTCTGTTTTTGCCAGGCTTTTGATGGCGTTGGTAACACCCTGGAAATCCTGTTGGTTTGCTGTGTCATAATATGGTGGGTGATACCTTGTCTTCTGCCTGGTTGTTGATGGCTACCACCGTGGTCAGTGGTGTTAACGCCCTGGCGGTTGGTGTGGTACATTGGCTGTCTATGGGAGGGATCACCACCATGGTCATAATTTGGCGATTATTACCGCCAGCCTGTTGGCGGTATTACAGCCACTTTAACAGCCACCGCCAATGTCATAATGACCACCATTATGTCTAGTATGTTGTCCTTCTGTGTCTAGTTCAGACAAATTATTCATCAGTTGAAAGTATGAGGTGAACATGAGCAGTATTCAGTAACCAAAAAAGGGATGAGTAAACTGGAAGAATGAGCCTTAGTAAGAAAGTAAAAAGAGTAACGTCCTCATTCTTTGTCTAGTGCTAATGTCAGATGGGGATTATAACCTGACACAAATTGACCAGTCTATAGTTTTTTGCCTGCATGATTTCAACCAGGAAAAGCCTTGCACATAGCTCATATCCTGGTTATGTGCACCTGAGAATGGGGAATAACAGTTGCTCTTAGCACGTTGTCTCCCATCCTGGAGTGCGTAAATTAAAGTGGGTATGCACATAGCATAGAGTTTGGTATTAATTAGGTGCACAATATGCATCATGGATTGCCTCTGATGGGATATGTCTGTTTAAAAGTGAAAACTGGAGGATCGGTAATTAGAAATGATTGATAGGGGGTAAAATGTTTAGACAGTGAGAAAAGTTAACAGGATTATTTAGGCTAGCTCGGTGAAGTAGGTAAAATAGATAGGGAAAGAGTGTACAACATGGGTTCAAGGAGGGATACATTTGTGCTGTTTTTAGGATAGTCCCCAAAATTGGGTCATTGATTTGGCAGGGGAGGCTACCAACCAACCCAGTAAACCCACTCTGCTTATGCCAAAACACAATTCTAAGACTATCTCTGCTGAGTCCATATTAGTTGTGGAATAATCAGCATGCAATCCCCAGAAAAATCATTCCACTTTCAAGTGGTACTGACAAGTTTAAAGTAAAGATGATAACACAATTACATCCCGAACACCATTTAGTAAAATAGAAGAAAATGTAAAGAGCAAAAAGACACCAGGATTACCAAATAGGCCAGGTGAACTATCATATGTTTTTTTTTAAACTTTAAGGCAAGAGGCACCTAGAAAGGGTCAAGCATTATGGACAAACAACAGATCGTGGTGGACTCTTACCTAGACACAACTTCAGGACAAATGGGATGGAGCAGAGGACTGATGCAACAAACTGGATGTCCCTGTCAAAGGTTTTACCTTCAGGCATCATCTCCAACGGCTGGAAAAGTTTATTTTGGCCAGTTCTGTACCCCTGAGCATCCAGAGCAGGCATCTAGGCACCTGGTCTCTCTCCTAAAAGGTCTAGTCATCTTTGGGCCCTCAAGAGTCCTTCTGCTTTTTGTGTCCTTGAAACAGCTAAATAGGAGGCTACCTATTTGATGCATGGAGAGCAGTTTCTGATTTCAGGTGCCAGAAGAATTCAGGAGTCCTTGAGTCCTCTTCTTTCAGTAAGATCCAGCAGTCAGGATTATTCTACAAGCAGTGCCTACTTCTTCATATGGAGTCTTCCCAGGTTCTGAAGGAGGTGGTAGTTGAGGTGCCATGTTTAGTCAGTGATTGGAGACTATATACAACACAATACTAATTATTTTCTGGTGGTCACCTATCTCCTTTTACAATGCTTCCTCTTTGACTAACTGTGAAATTACCTAGGACCCCCTGTTTTAGACCCGTCTGAAGCTTCATGGCCACCCCCCCCTACCTGAGAGGGTCAAAACTGTTTTTCTCTTCTACTGTGGTTGGTGCCCGACTGTCCAGGAGGGCCCTGGGGATAAATAGAAGGACTTCTCCCTGGAATCTCAAAGTCAAAAGAAGAAATGCTAAAGCTACTCTTTCTTTTGCCAACTGCTCCTGTCCACTCCCATATCCCTGAGTGATCAGCAGTTAACACACATTGGCTCTTCCTGGGCAAATGATGTTGGCTGGAGTGCTGAAACTTTTCAAACACTCACCCCTCAGCCACAGATCTGGGTTAAATCCACTATTCTTTGACTCACCATGCGACTCCAGTTAGGACCCAAATCAGTCTTCATGTTGCTCCCCATGGGAATACCCTAGCCCAAACTGCAAAGTCAGGTCCTCCCTCGACCAGAAACAGGAATCCTGTGTTTCGGAGTATCACCTCTCATCATCCAGTCTAGCTTGAATCCAGTGGCAAAGCGAGCAATGGACCCACGTCTAGGGATACTGTGGCCACGTACGGTGACTATAGCAACACAAAATGATGATAGACAGGGTGCTGAAACCTTTTCACTCTGTCACCCCCAGTCAAAGACCTAGGTTAAATCCATGGTGCATTTGCTCACCATGCCACCACAGTTAGGATCCAGCCATATGCAAATCAGTCTTGACCCTTCCCACCATGGGAACCGTCCAGCCCGAACTGCCAGGTCACCCCTTCCCTGGACCAGAAACAAGCATCTTTGGATGGGCTTTGGGGTATCACCACTCATCAGCCAGACTAGCTTGAATCCACTGGCACAGCAAGCATGGTCCAGGGAGGGCCTGACTTAACAGTTCCGGCTGAACTGTTCCCATGGGGAACAGGTTGAAGACTGATTTGCATATGGCTGGGTCCAAATTGGGGGATATGGCAAGCAAAATAATAATTGATTAAACCCAGATCTGTGACTGGGGGCGAGTGTTTGAAATGTTTTAACACTTTGTCCATCATTTTACTTTGTGATGGTGTTAATTCTCCCAGCCAAGGATGTGTATACCAGCTCTGGACATGTGATGAGAGCTGGCTCAGGTATCTCAAAGTACATTTTTACAAAGTAAATGTTATGCTTAAGTTAACAACTATCTAATTTCACCATTGAGTTAGATTGTTAGTATTGAGGTTTCTAGTTGTCTGAGTATGCACCCTGTATAAGCAGGAACCACCACTTCTAGTCAGGGTAGGCTACATACACACTTAGCATAACCTGTGTTTACCCTCTGGTAGCTTGGCACAGAGCAGTCAGGCTTATCTAAAGAGGCAGTGTGTAAAGTATTTGTGCGACACACATCCACACAGTAACACAATGAAAACACCACAAAAGGTACCACACACATGGTTAGAAAAATAGGTTGTATTTTTGTGAGTAAATCAAGTCCAAAACTACAAAAATCCAGTAGAATTCGGGATAGACGAAAAATAGTGCTTGGAAGTGAATATTATGTAAAGGTTACTTTAGGTTGAGCTATATGTGGGGGTAAATCCAAAGTTCAGTCTAACTGCGATGGAGGGCAGGCCGGCTACAGAACCTATGTGGGGTCCTCTGAGAAAGTACCCTGGGTAGAAGAAACATCGAAGTCAAGAACTCAGTGTGTGAAGCAGAGGAGGAGTTGTATCGATCAAGGAGATGTAGGTGATGCATTGGGTCTGAGTTGTACAGCGTCGAGGGTGCGTCGAAGATCAGGTACTGTTTGTGCATTGAGGCTATGAGTTGCTGTGAAAGCGCTGGGCTACAGCGAAGCTTCAGCGCCAAGCCTCACAAGGCCAAAGTGCGTCAGAATCTGGGGATGATGCATCACACAGTTGGCAATGCGGTGTCTGCAGCTCAGGCAACAGTGGGGGTGTGTCAATACTGAGAGGAAACGCACCCGTTCAATACGGTGCAAAGTCATTGATGCATTGGTTTTCTTCAGTTGCAGCACAGAGACCACTAGTGGTCCCGTAATCGATTGGCACCACTTGGCAGAGCAGGACTAACGGCAGACTTTGCACCGTATTGAACGGGTGCATTTCCTCTCAGTATTGACGCAAAGTAATCGATGCATTGGTTTTCTTCAGTTGCAGCACAGAGACCACCAGTGGTCCCGGAATCGATTGCCACCACTTGGCAGAGCAGGACTCACAGCAGAGTCCAGGTGCTGGTTGAGGGTTGCACACAGTTTTTGATGTCCCTGAGACTGCGGGAGAACATGGGACAAGCCAGCAAGCCCTAGGAGTCACTCTGGGTTCAGATGATAGGGGTCCAGTCCTGCCTCAGCAGGGCAGAGATTAGCAGGCAGCAGGTAACTCATCAAAGCAGAGAGCACTCCTTCTTAGAAAGCAATCCATCAGAGTGGCACACCTTGTAGAGCAGCAGTCCTTACTCTCTGGCAGAGTTCTTCACATGTCAAATGGTGTACTGATTTGGTAGGGTCAGAGACCAGTTCTTATACCTAAATGTGCCTTGAAGAGGGACTTTAAAGAAGGATCTTTGAGGTGCACAGAGCTCCTGATTTCCTATGCCCTGGCTCCAGACTATCAGTAGGGGGTAATCAGACCTTTGTGAGGAGACAGGCACTCCCTAATCAGGTGTAAGTGCCAGCAGCTTCCCTCCACCTCACCTGCCCAGGAAGAGCCACCAAAATGCAGATGAGTGCTCAGACCCACCTAACCTTCCTGTGTTTCTTGCTGTCTAGCGGGAATGCACAAAGTGAACCAGTCACCCACCCCAGACGTGTATTGGAGACAGACTGCAGGCACACTGAGCTGTAAGCGCAAAGAAATGCCCACTGGCATTTTGAAAAATAGTAATGTTAAATCTGACTTTACAAGTAAAGAGGCTTTATTATTAGTATTCCAGTGATATGAAACATGATGCCGCTACTTTTTCTGATCAGGAATTACAGCTTAAAAGTATATGAAGGAATTCCCAATGCTGGCCTTTGAGAGGAGTAGGCCTCACCGTAGTGGAAAATTACTTTGGGTGTTTTTCACTACCAGAACATGTAAAACTTAAAAATATATGTCCTACCTTTAAGTTACATAACAGCCTACCATATGGTCTACCTAGGGTCTTCCTTAGAGGTGACTTATGTGTAATAAAAAGGGAAGTTTAATACTTGGCAAGGGGTTTTAAATCCCAACTTTAAGCGGCAGTGAAACTCCACACAGAGGCTTTGCAGAGGCAATCCTGAGATATGTTTAAAGGGCTACTTAAGTGGGTGGCATAATCAGTGTTGCACACCAACTAATAGCATTTAATTTGCAGTCCCAGGGTATAAGGTATACCTCTTTACAAGGGACTTACAAGTAAATTATAAATGCATATGGTGTTTACACCAGTGTTACCATGTTTAAGCACATGCGCTTTAGCACTGGTCAGCAGTGGTAACGTTTTCAAAGTCCTAAGGCCAACAAATAAATACAGCAAAAATATGAGGCCAGAAGGAAAAAAGTTTGGTCAAAGACCACCCTAAGCCTGACAGGGCTAACAGATGTCCCCCTTCAGAAAGTGAGGAGAGCTACCCAACCTCTACGGAGTTCTCTTCACTAAGGCAGAAAAACCTGGATAGACCATCAGCATTGGCATGGTCTGCCTTTGGTATGTGTTCCACCCTGAAGTCCATACCCTGTAGGGAGAAGGACCACCTCAACAATTTTGGATTCTCATCCTTCATTTGCATGACCCAACTGAGTGGCCTGTAGTCAGTCTGAATCAAGAAGTGAATGCCAAACAGGTATGGCCTCAACTTCTTCAGTGCCCAAACCACAGCAAAACACTCCACCTCTGCTCCCTGTGGAGAAAGCTCCTGGAGATAAAGGCTACAGGTTGTTTCAGGTCTGCTTCCTTTAGCTGTGATAAAACTACCCCTGTGATGTGTTCTGAGGCATCTGTCTGAAGGATAAATTCCTTGGAGAAGTCAGGGGCCTTGAGCACAAGGTCTGAGCGCATGGCTTGCTTCAGGGAGTGAAATGCATTTTGGCATGCCTCTGTCCAAATCAAATTTCTGGGCTGCTTCTTCAAAGTCAGCTCTGTCAAGGGGGCAACAATGCTGTAATTCACTGGACAAATCTCCTGCAGTAGAAGTGAGGCCCAAGAATGCTCCAATCTCACTGTGGGTTTTGGGGGGCTCTGCCAGAAAATAGGTGTACTATATGGTAAGGTTTGATCCTTATTATGCAGCACACTTGAATTTGTCTTCTTGGGTCCAGTCAGAGTTATTTGCTCAACCCTCAGCTCATCCCTTTGCTACAGAGCACCAAGACTTAGCAAAGGAACATTGTGTAAAGCATTTAACAACACCAAACAATGAAATAAGAAAGTCACTAAACAAAAAAGAGGCACAACAATTTTTAAAAACTAAAATCCACTGGAGGGTTACAGAGATATGAATTTTTAAAGCATTTGAAAACTAAAACTTTAACATCAAGCGCAAACAAGCTTTGGCAAGTCAAAACTTTGCAACCTTTTGAAAACTTTGCAAAAGTTTGTAACACTGAGTTTGGCGACTCTGACCCAGGTTGGGTTACCAAATCCACCAGGATAGACGTCTGGGAGTCTAGTAAGTAAACTCTTGACAGTTACCTGGCCACCAGAGCATCTTAGAAGCAAATTCCAAACTTTATAGGACAACCACCATTGACTTCTGTGGAGTTTATCCTGATGCTGAGGAATGCAGCACAATGGAAGCTCCAGATGCTGTGTAGTCCCACAAAGACCTCTATGCAGAGTCAAAGGGCTGCTGATGCAGTTCCAGTGCAAAACTTTGGTGGGGGGCTAGTGTCCTTGTAATCCAACAAACCCTGTCTGTGGCAGCTCTATTAGGTTCAGCAGACTCATGTGCAGACTATCTCAGGTTCCTTTGTTGGTGTGCTCAACGACTGGTAGAAGTGTAACTTCCATAGGGGCTACCACTTTGTCAATTTTCCGCTCTTATGTCCCTGGAGCGTGTTCCATGGGTACAGCCACATGATCCTTGGTGCCTCTGCAGTGGATTTCCTCCTTGCCAGGCAGGTAGAACAGGGTCCAAATTTCACTAGCCCAACGAGCTGCAGGTGCAGTCACCCCAGAATTACAGCCTTTCTTTTTGTGTTTTAAAGGGGTGCAGAGTGGTCTTCATCTTGTCCTTTGTCCAAATCAAGTGAGTACTGACTTCTCCGGTTCCAGGGGTGCCCATTATATCTCAGCAAAGTGCCCCTAGGGGACAAGCGGTCACTAGCCAATGGGCTAGTAGGACTGACTCCTACCTGGTGACACAGTGATATGTAGCATCTGGCTATCCCAGAGTGCACTTTGCATGCCACAACCAACATGGCTGAGGTTACCCTCAAGTGTGAGGACCTTGGTAGCCCACTCCTGGGGGTGTGCATGCCACAGGCAACACACCCACGGAAAATTGGTTCTTTGGCTCTGGCTCAACCCAGGTTAGGGGAAACAACGGGCTTGCAGTGTGGGGACGATGTCACAGTAGCCCTTCAAAGGCATGCATCACCCTCTGATGCCTTTCTTTCAGGCTTACATGTGTAGCCTATCCTGTAGGTGGGGGTTGCACCTCCAGTGAGGCAAACGCCTTTGCTCTCAGCCTGGGGGTCTTTTACATGTCTCCCCAGGTGGGCAGAAACCTGTCACAGTCCCTGTGGCTCTGTGAAGTCACTGGACTAGCTGGGTCAAAGTATGGCAACGTTCATAAAAGTGGCAGCATTAAAGTGAACTTAGATGTCGGCTGCACCATTGAGTTACATTTGATGTCCACTTTAATTTTATACCATACATGACAGAGTTACGTTACATGTGTCAGAATTTAGACCCATTGAACGGCCAACCATTAACCCTGCAATTATCTTTTAAGGCTATCTAACTGTCCTCAGCAAACACCAACACTTTAGGGATTTGCTGTATAAACATTTCAAAAATATATGTCTATCTCAACAATATACAGCTCCTTGTCACAGGGCTACAGAGGTGTGTCTTAGAGGAGACTTACATATATAGCTAAGGGACATAAGGGGACTTTGACATTAGTGATAATGGCAAAGTCGGGTGTGTAGTGCAGGAACTGCCTCTTCAGTCTGCAATGGTAGCTGAAAGTCTTGTTTTTACTTTGTCACACGCAGAGAGGCACAACCAGTGCTAGAGCTCTTGTGTGGACAGCCATCCTTACATGCCCTTGTTACCAGGATAGAATATACTAGTGATTAATAAGTAAGTGAGCACATGTGAATTTGAGGGTATCCAATTACATATACTTTAGAAAAGGGAAAGTACTCTGTCACTGAGGTCTGTACAGTAGGCCTCAGTGCACTCTCAGAACAAAAAAACAGAAGCTAATAGTCCTAAAAGGGGCAAAAAGTAGGGGAAGACCTGCAAAAAGCATGTTTTCTTCCAGGCTTCCAGGTCATGATAGTCTCTATCTTGGCCTGGAGCGGCTGCACCTTACCCTTGTCCACCAGGTGTCCCAAGTATACCACAGACCCTTGCCCTTTCTGCCACTTACTGGCTTTGATAACCAGGCCTGCATGTTGCAGAGCACTGATGGTCCTTCCAGCTGCTACTGAAGACAGATATGTCATCCAGATAGGCAGCTGAGAAAGCCCCATACTAGTGAGGACCTGGTTCGCCGACCTCTGGATGGTGACAGGGGCATTTTTGAGTCCAAAGGGCATCACACAAAATTATTAATGACCTTCTGGAGCGGAGAAGACTGACTTCTTCTTGACACCATCTGTTAGGGCACTCTGCCAGTACCCTAATCCCACCGCTGCCAACAATGTTAGAACTGGGATTTCTGGTGTCAGGGTATGCTCCCTGTGCAGGCAGGAACAACCATTTTTAGTCAGGTTAGGCTATATACACACTTAGAGGTAACCTGTGCTCACCCTGTTGTAGCTTGGCACAGAGCAGTCAGGCTTATCTAAAAAGGCAATTTGTAAGGTATTAGTGCAACACACACACGCACAAGCACGCACACACACACACACACACACTGATAACAACCTCAAAAAATACTGCACACATGGTTAGAAAAATAGATTATAAGACCAAAACAACAATAATCCAATCAATAGAATTCGAGATATACATTTTAAAGAATAAACGTAAAATAGTGCTTAGAAGTCAATAGCACTAAAAGGTTACTTGAGGTCGCGCTTGTCTGGGCTAAATCCAATGTTCAGGCCGACCACGATGGAGGACAGTTCAGCTACAAAACGTGCTGAGGGTCCTCTGAGAAACTGCATTGGATTGAAGAAGCATCCACATTGAGGCCTCAGTGCGTGGAGCAGAGGAGGAGAAGGGTTGCTGTAGATCAAGGAAATGTAGGCGATGCAGCAGGTCCGAGCTGCGCAGTGTCAGGGATGTGTTGAAGATCAGGTGGTGTTATCATTAAGGTGATACGTTGTCGTCAAACCACTGGGTCGAGCAAAGCCTCGGGCCAAGCTGCGCAAGGTCGAAGATGCATTGGAATCCGAGGATAATGCTTTGCGCAGACACAATGCAATGTCCATGGGTTGGGCAACAGCAGTGATGTGGCAGTATTGAGAGGAAATGTGCTGGTTCTAATAATTGGCGTAACAGTTTCAATGTGTTGGTTTTCTTCAGTTGCACCAGAGACTCACTTCCAAGGGCCCAGAACTGGATTGGCACTACTTGACAGAGCAGGACTCACAGCAGAGAGTGTACAGGTGCTAGTTGCGGGTTGCAGGCAGTCTTTGATGTCCCTGAGACAGCAGGTAAACAGGCGATAAGCCAACATGTCCTTGGAGTCACTTTGGAGTCAGATGAGAGGGATGCAGTCCATCCTCAGCAGGGTAGAGATTGGCTGGCATCAGGGTAACTCATCAAAGCAGAGAGCAGTCCTTATTGGAAATCACTCCATCAGAGTGGCACACCTAATAGCACAGCAGCCCTTACTCCTGCCAGAGTTCTTCACAGGTCTAGTAGTGTACTGATCTTATAGCTAATTGTGCCTTCGAAGTGAGGGTGACTTCAAAGATGGGTGTTTGAAATGCACAGAGGTCCTTTTTTTCTCAGCCCTGGCTCCAGACTATCAGTAGAGAGTAATCAGCCCTGTGTGTGAGACAGACACTCCCTACTCAAGTGTGGCAGCTCCCCTCAAACCTTCCTGCACAGGAAGAGCCATCAAAATGCAGGTGAATGTAGAATAGTGCTCAGACACAACTAACCTTCCTGGTTCGTGGCTGTCTAGAGGGAATGCACAAAGTGTATCTGTCATCCACCCCAGACATATATTAGAGACATACTGCAGGCACACACCGCAGTAAGAGAAGAGAAATACCCACTTTCTAAAAGTGACATTTCTAAAATAGTAATGTTGAATCTGACTTTTTCAGTACAGGGGATTTATCACTACCATTCCCACGATATGAAACATGATGCAGCTACTCCTTTCTGATAAGGAATTATAGCTTAAAAGAGTGTAAAGGAATTCCCAGTGCTACTGTATGAGAGGAGTAGGCCTCACAGTAGTGAAAAATTACTTTGGGAGTTTTTCACTACCAGTTGTCTCGTTTCTCACTTGGGGATCATTTGTTTTAACTATCACTCTTTGTTTATTTTCCTAAAGTATGATTATAAAAATGATTCACCATTATATGCTGATGCAGCTTCTAAAGTATTAAAAACACATTTTTCACAAATGTGTTGGTACTGGATTCAGTGGATTTTTTTTTTTTTTACAGATTCCAGACATATGATTTTCTTCTTCATTTAAGTAGGAGTTAACCAGTAGCATGATTTGTCTTCCATAATATTTAAATTGATTGAAAATGAGTTTCATGTGGATATTTGTTTTGTGATAATTATATCTAGGTTCATGTGGACATTTTGGGTTGCTCTTGTATTTGTTTAGTGTTCAAAATTTATCGGGCACAGATGTGATTCCGGGCAGGCTCACAGCTCTTTATAAAGGAGGGAGAATGAGTGCACAGGAGCTCAGCTCAAAGGACGGCAGGCTATAACCTAATTCTTGAACCTCGTGGAGAGAGGGCCAGAGAGAGGTGGCACAGGGAACAGCCAGCAACAGCAGTGACTTAGTGGTCTGAGACAACTGGCAAAACATATGTGCACACTGAGGGGGAGTGCTTTGCACTCCCCCTCTGTCCCTGTCATGCCTGTGACCTGGTCTCTTTTACAGTAGAATATAATAAACATAGTTTATTATGTTTTTACTGTAAGACTTTTGCAGCAGCTGATGCTACACTCTTCTGCCGTAGCAGAGGAGCCACCCCTGGTTATTAGCCCATCAAGCATGTCAAGACCTGCATGTAGGCAATTCCGTATTTGAATAAAACAGACCACAATTTCATGATGTGTTCATGTCTAAGGCATCAGAATTTAGTGCACCCATAATTTTAGGGGGCTCTTGGGGTTCATAGGATTTGATTTTAAGATAAAGTCCATACCGGGTGCAAAGAAAGTTGGAGTAGATTTTCTGTTGCACATGGCATTTAAAATGAGGAGGAATGAGGACTGTAACATGTAAGAGCAAGTGCTGTCTGTCCATCGACCTGTCAGGTTACCTGGAAAAGATGAGTAGACAGAGTGCATGATAGACGATAGAGAACTGGATGAAATTAGAAAGATAATTGTCTCTGGACGGCCTGCAAAGTGTAGAGATAGCCCTAAGAACATAGCAGGATACTGGAAATGCAGAATCAAACACCACAGAGAGAGGAATGATTTTTACCCTATCAAGCTTAGAGAGACAGTTGACGACATTACACTTTAAAGATAAGTGGGCAGAAACCTAACCAAAAGTAAGGTCAGATCTAGGTACTTGGCAATACATAGAGTATTTTAAAGTGGCAATTACAAATATAAGAAATGTCCCTGAAAATATGTAATAAAGGTACTGAACTGCCCCACTCTAATCCGATTTCTAAACAATTTGTCATGACATCTCTCCTGTACAGAACAGCAACATAATTTCATGGAATGCTTTCCAACTCAAGCCATTATTTAATTCCTAACGGAGGTGGTTGTATACCAAAATATTTTATATTGAAAAATCCTGCAGTATAAATATAGCGTCCTGAAGATTGTTAACAAATATATTGCCCTACTGTGTAGATTTTGGATAATTGGATCCAAATCGGCTAAATTGTTGCAAATATTGTTTCTTACATATTCTTGTACCACTCACATGTAGCTTAACACTTGCCCTTCGAACCATTAAGCTTGCTAATCAGAGGATCTTAGCCTTTTAAGGTAACTATTTTTGTACAGTCTGTGCTATTTGTCATGCAACAATGACCTAAAGTCTTGCTTTGCTTTTATCCTAAAACGATAGTCACTGTAATTGCCTTTATATGTTTTCAGAGTAGTGTTAAACCTTGCACAATGAAAATAAACTGCTGATGAATGTCTGTGCATTAGCAAAAAAATATGTATTCACAACTCATGATATGTCAAAAGTGCTGACCTTTGGTTAATTTAGAAATTGCTCTGATTGGTGAGTTTCTAAAAGGCAGTGTGAGGTGGTGCGTGGTGGTGAAAGCATGTCATTACTATGAATAGGGAAGTGATTTCAGAGCGAAAGGTTGAGAGCAGTAAATTATCTGTTGCAGTAAGAAGCTTCGGAAGGTGAAGTGTCATCCATAGAGAGAGAGAAATGTGAAGGGGAGCCCTGCGAGGCAACAGGGATAGAGATTGGGCAGTGACGTATTGACTGTGCTCTTTAAAATTCATTATAAAGATATGAATTGGAAATTAAATGAGAGTGTAAGAAGTATGAATATACTTAATACATGCAAAGGGATTTATTTTAGTGTAACATAGACTGTGATGGGAAATCAGTTTTGAGATCATAATAATTTGGTAGCATGGAGTAAATAAAGCTGTAATCTCCCCAGAGTGGTGCCGACCACTATAAGGAGAGCTTTCAATGGCACAATCAGACATGAATTCCATTGCTCTGGTAAACCGAAACGAGAAGGCACATTTGGAAGGAAAGTATCAAGTGTTCATTTGAAAGGCTTCTCTGTACTGGATGAATATTGGTTGGAAAAATGAGGATCTACAGTGTACCCATATACAGTATGTGTTCTTGTCTGGATTAGGAGGGATAGTGTGCTCTGTCTCTCCCCTGTGGGTTCCATAGGTTGTATTGCTGCAAGGACATAGCCTTAGATTGGTGTGGGAGTTGGGTATCCCTTTGCAAAACTGGAAGGACTCTATATAGTTATTGGGTGGGCTTGGATGTCAACATGCTAATGACTGTTTGTGATTCCTCAGGCGTGTGGATCTGGATGTTGGTCTCCTGGGAGTGACTGTGTATATCATCTCTGCTGGGCTGGAGGTTATCTGGTCTCCTGGTGGTTACTGGAAGACGGAGATGACCAGGAGAGAACAGAAAGCTGATATATTTGACATTCTGGAATAGGACTATGCCGCCTGTCCTAGGCAGGACCTAACAGCATGTTAATTAGTAGATGGCTGAACTCCCATCTAGAAGACTTACACTGAGACCCATGGTAACGCAAACCAACAGAAATTAGTAAGGTAGACCTATAAACTTTCAACCTGTCCATGCCCTGTGCCTTGCAAACTCTGCTTGTACCTGAAAGGTTTGAACTGATATGGTCCATGGGTGACTGTCACTTTGATTACTACAGCATGGAAGGAGTCCCAGACCTCGCTCTAAATATGTAATTGAAAGTCTGTTTCCTCAATTTCCTAGTGATATACCACAAACAAGCAGACAGTTATTGTTGGGAAGAAGAAAAGTTTGTTTTATGTATCTGCCTGTGAGTGGAAGTAGAAGTTCCAGGAATTTCTTGAATGTATTCTACAGTGTCTGAGTGGGAAGCACACACTTAACATTTACCCTTTTCTGGTAGTGGATATGGGCCATTAGATAAATCTTGTGATAAACTTGCAGGGTGCTCTAGGCGGTAATTATGGTATAAACTGACAGCCACCGTGCTGTGTTGTAACATCCTTTGTACTTAAGTACCTTCACTTGGGTAATTACCTGTGTGGTCCTCTTCAGATGAATATCTCCAAAAGTCTTTCAGAGAGGTGAACACATCAACAACTGCATGATAGAACATTTGTGGATTGCCTCAGCTAGGCACATATATTGCGAGCTGACTTCCCTGGATACAGATTACTAAGCAACAACAAGTATCCTGTGTAACCAATGCTATGTAATTGGCCAGGCAATTCTGTTATACTTTAGGCAGATATCTCACCCTACAGCCTATATCAGACACCTCTGAGTTGGTGGAGCTCCTGGACATGACCTTCCTCGCCTCTGTAACCAGTGTGTGCAGGCAGATAGAGAGAATAACAGAGTGATGGAACTGTATCCCAAAGAGAGCAGTGTGAGGCAGGATCTGATCAAGTGGGAGCGTGTAAATCTCTCCCTCTTTGTGTCACTCAGCATCCTCAAAATACATGTTGTGTGTGTCCTAGTTCTGTATTAGAAGGGCTTTGAAGTAAAATGTTGAGTTTGAGGGCAGAGCTGGGTGTCGATCTTCACCATTTAATAGCAGTGGGGATGAGGACCAGGAGAGACAAGCATTACGATAGCTTGGGGTTATTGACAAATAAAAAGAGATTCCATTACTTTTTAATAATGTGAAAACTTTGTGATTTTCGTGCACAGAGGCAGAAAAAAAACACATAAAAATCCTTTTATCAGATCTTCCTGTAAGATTCAAAACACAAGAAAAGAGAAAAAAGGAGTTAATTTCACATTCAGTGTTTGCCAAAATAAGTCACATAAAATAATAGAAACTTCTTTGACATTATTTTCTGAAATCCGTGCCTCTCACAAGACTTAGCTTGCCATTAAGGTACAGAGCCCATCATAGATAGATGGATCTGTGGATTGGCACATTAGAAAAGAGTCATAATCTTGTTGGGCTTCTGGTTAAGAGGATTGCCAAAGAGATACTGAGCCCTTCTCTACTAGGCAAGCATTTTAAAGGAGATGTATGCATCACTGATTCAGCATATTCCAGTTTACCTTGAGAGGTTCAGCATATGTGAGCATCGCCCATTGTTTCAAAAGGGTGATGTAGTAATGAAATGTTCACATGAGTAGTTCAGCATGAACTACATGTTACCTTTTACAAAGGTTCCACCCGTGGGAGTGGAACAGTGTTTCGAGCCTGGCAACATTATTCCTTTGCTGGACATTGTTCACAGACACTGGATGCTACTGGTTGTGGGTGTTGTACTATACCAATAAACTGGATCCTATGTACATTGACTCCATGCCTCCGTACTACAACTTGGTGACGAGAGACACCTTACCCATCCTATAACCCACTAACCTGATTTGCTCATTTTTCCGGCCACCTTCTGGGGATACTCACTGTGCTGCTGTGTCCGAGGATGCCACTGCCGTGCAACTGGTCATTGGCTGCTTTCTTGTTATCGGTGACAATGCCATATAGCCATGGTTTTGAGTGCTCTGAAGGAGACAGACGATTTGGGGCATGGTGCATGATGCCACCAGATAGAGGTCTTCAAGCACGGTGCGCAACTTCAAAGGCTGAGCGTGTACATGCTCACAGATTCTCAAAGCAGGTATCTTAGGCAACACGTGCCGATGGAGTTTGGCACATCCTGTTTCATGGGTCTTCAGATGAGCAAGCACTCACCCTTCTGACTACAGGGTGCTTGGTGAGCACCATTTATTTAACAATATGCTCACTGTTTCCAGCACAATACCTAACTGAAGTGCACCATAAACAGCAAGAATACTGGTTTCTGCACAGTATACACCTGAAGTGTGCCGTAGGTTGTGATTAAATGAAAATGTAAGTGAAATGGTCATTTATTTCGTTGAATTTGCACTTTTGCAAGTATATTTTGTTATTTTTCACTATGCCAACATTACAACGCATTGGTTTGTCTCTTCTTTTTCTACAACAACCGGGAAGACCCACCATTAAATGGTGTAAATTTCTCAAAATATTCCATAACTGCCTGGTAGCCATTGACGCAGCTAAATTTGTGCCAGAAAGCAAAGTGCTTTGGTTATGCCCCACAGCAAGTGTTTGACAATCTTTCAGCTATTCTAGTGGCCCAAGGGGTTTCAGGTGATAATGATTAGGACCAATTCAAGGAGGCTTTGGTGCATTTAGGCAAGGAGTATGCTGAGGAACCAAGTATAATGTTTCTTTAAAAGGAGGCAAGGTGCAGATGAAAAAGTAGAAGAGTATATATCTGCATTGAAGATCCTGACAGCCACATGCAAATTTGAAGCTAACTGTGATACATACATAAGGGATCAGTTTGTGTTTTCTTGCTTCTCTAAGAAAATCCAGGAACATATGCTCAGCTGCAGGAACCCTACATTAGTAGAAACGATTAACCTGGAATAAAGCATTGAGAGATCTATGATTTCCACTAAAGCCATTCATGATGATCACTCTATTACTACTGTACACATGTCTGGAGATGAGTTAAATGACACTGTCAATGTTGTAAATGTGAGGTGTAAGCCAGGGAAACAATCTTTCAAAAGAGGTAATATTGTTTGCTTTAGGTGTGGGTCGAACTCTCACTTCAGCAATAGCCACAGCAAAATTTGATATAGTAATGCTTGGATACTTCATGTCAAGGGTGGAATGCTTAGGGAGGTACATAATCACAAAAGTATATGTGGCTATCAGAAGATGGAATATGATAGGGTGGCAAGATTTTGACAGGATAAGTGTGTATCTTGTTCTAGGGGAAGAGAATCCCATTGTGGTGAGAAAGGTCCCTGCAGACTACACAGATGAGGAACCCAATCTTGCATGTGTTGGTGAAGGTTCACATACACCAGGCATTGAGAATACTGTGAATCCATATCCATGTATTTTTAGTGACAAACTTGGGACCATTAAAGGTTTTGCTCACCATATTCGACTTAAGTCAAGGATACAGCTGGTATGTCCTCTATGTTGAGTGCAAGAGATTAACTCAAAGCTGTGCTAAAATTATTGTGTTCTGATGGTGTGATAGCACCTTGTTATTCTTCAGAATGGGTTTCACCCTTTGTTGTGGAAAGAACAAAATCTGGGGAGATCACACTGTGTGCTGGCTTGCACTCATTGAACAAGAATATTCTAGTTGATTGCCATCCCCTCCTTAAAATACAGGAGATGCTAGTTAGGAGGAGCAAAATAATTTTCCATCATAGATTTGCTCTTAGCTTATCATAAATCCCCACTTACAGCCTAGTTGCAAGAGCTCGCCACTTTTGTCTCCATATTTGATACCTTCAAGTACCTTAAACTACCTTTTGGTATAGCCTACGCAACAAGTGTCTTTCAAAATCTTATGGGCAATCATTTGGATGACATACCTAGGGTCCAGGCTTACCAGAATGATATTCTGTTCTTTGACAGTAATTGAAAAGAGCACAATGCAACATTACATAAGGTTCTCTCCATAATGTCTGATGTTGGCATGACAATAAGAAGAGAAAAGTATAGGAGTGGCACACAAGAATTGGAACCCTTAGGACACACAATATCGTCTCAGGACATCAAACCCAAGTTTCCTTTGATCAAGTCTATGCATGATGCCGCTCCTCCAGTAGATGGGGATGCCCTTCATTCGTTTGTGGGCTTGGCAGAGTATTATGCTGCTTTGTACATGGTTATGCACAAACAGTGGAGCCCTTGTGAGCTTAATTTGTGTGGACAACCAGCTGAGTAATGTTGTTGTCAATGCCAAGAATTTGATTGTGGTAGCACCTGCATTATGTCCTTTTCAGGACATTTACAAATGTTTCATTAATGCTGATGCCAGCATAACTGGTCTTAGTGCAGTTCTAGGACAATAGGTAGCTGGCAAAAACAAACCATCAAATTTGCTTCTAGGATGTTAAATCCTTCTATAACACACTGTATCACAATAGAACTTGAAATGTTATCTTGTGTCTGGGCTGTACACAAGTTCAGAATGTATATTTGGGGACATAAGTATGAGGGATCCATGGACCACAATCCCCTTATGCACATAATCAATAGTGGTGGGGCAAACAAAACCACAGCCAGATTGGTTTGCTTGTTGTCCAAATTGCAAAGGTATCACTTTATCATTAAGTATCTACCTGGGCGAAAGAAATTCAGGGCTGATTTCTCTTGTGTTTTGCATTGGAAGGTGAACAAGATATAGATGGGCTTGAGGTGACTGAATGTGTTATGGCAGCACTTGATGCTGTTATTGAATGTGGTGTTTGTATTTCTCGGCAAGCTTGGCAAGAAGCGTATAACAAGGATGCTGTGTTTATGCAGGTTAAACAATTCATTATGAATGGATTGGCAGAGAAAAGGAAGCTGTCTGGTGTCTTGAACATTGTTTCTCAGGTAGCCTGTAAATTATCTGTGGTGAACAATATGGTGATGTGTCATGATTTGTTCATTCCTCCCAAAGGATTGAGCAAAAAACATTGTTCACAATGCACACCAAGGACACTTGGGAGTTAGCAAAACTTGCAAACGCTTCAAAAAACAGTACTACTGGTTGCCAGTTCTGGAAACTCAAGTGAAATCTACGATTGGGAATTGTACTAAATGCCTGTACTCAAAACCAGGGATACGCCCCTCCATCCTGTTCCCTTTCAAGATAGACAGTGGGACAAAATTGGTCTGAATTTTTCTGGACCATTTAAGGTTTTAGGCAACAAATGCAAATACTTGATATAGTTAACAGACTTCCATTTTAAACGGGTGTACATTTTGTGATTCTCCCAGAACTAAAAATGCTATAAAATTTCTTAAACGTGTTTATGATAGAAGGTACACCAAAGGTGGTTGTTACAGATAACAGCACACATTTTGTATATAATAAAAGGTGTACCTTCCTAGACATTAATGATATCGAACACTTTAAGGTAGCCCTGTGTGCACCAACATTAAATAGTTTAGACGAGAGGGCAAACAAGGATAGTCAAGAAAGAGATTCAAACAGCAATTGCATCATAGAGAGATGTACAAGCTTTTGTTAGTGATAAGATTTGGAGTTACAACCTCACAGCACCCAAGGTGCTCTGCCTTTCACCTTACTCAAAGGTAAGAAGGTCCATACCAACCTTTTTGAGGTGTAGAGGCTCAGTAGAAAATGGTGTTGCCAGAGACACCTCCATTGACTTATATGTGTTGAAGAAATATAGTGAAATGACAGAATGATGTGATGCAGTTACACATTTCAAAAATATTGATTTACAGGTTGGTGACTATGTACTGATAAAAATCCAAGAAAGATACACAAAGGCTTATCTAAGTACTCCTCTCCAATGCAGGTGAAGAAAGTGATCAAAGTTTTTTTTTCCTTCTTGAGGACAAAAGATGGTGGAACATAAGGAGTCTTGTACCCCTATCTCAAACACATACAAATTTAATAAAGAACACACTGCATTGGTGATACAGATAAATGTGATTGGTCTAGTTGATTACAGTCACATCAAGAGGCCTCTTCTTCCACTTCTGAAGTATCATTGTGTACAGAGATGTCAAATAACCATGATATTGGCATCTCAACTAGGAGGCTTCTAGGTTGTTGTCAGAGGAGGACACATTGTAGATTTAATTGACTATGTGTTTTTAATTTCAACTTTCTGTGTTTCATTTATACATGGTAAAACCTTCTAAACATTTAGCACAGTTAAGGTTCATGTTATTTATGTGAATTGTATGAATGTTTTTCTTTTTTAGGATTTTAGGTTACAGCATTACATACCATGGTGAAGTTTATCTGGTTTTCTATTTAGGAAGGGAAATGATGTAGTAATGAAATGTTCACATTAGTAGTTCAGCATGAACTACTTGTTATGTTTTGTAAAGGTTTCACACTCTGTAGTGGAACAGTTCTTGTGAGCCTGACAATGTCAATCAGTTGCGACATTACTTGCAGACACTGGATGCTCTGGTTCTGGGTATTGTACTATACCAATAACTGGATCCATTGGACGTTGACTCTGTGCCTCTTTACTACAGGTAAGCAGTTTTGATTGGTAACATGCATGCTTCTGCTGCGTAGAGCAAAATGATCCTCAATAGTGACACAGACTCTAAAAATTAAAATATTTAATAAGTTCCTCCTAAGAGTTGGCTGTAAACATTGGTGATTTTTGGCCAACATCTTTAGATAATTGTGATTTAAAATGTATTGCTTTTCACCCCTCATTTTCAAATTGTGTTCTGATTCAGAGAACTCACCCTAAAGAAAGTAAGTCTTGCTTTCTTGCATTTTTGGTCCAGATTGCGGCTAGTATTTCTCCCACTTAACTATGATGCTTTCATCCAGAATCTTGTGTGTTTTCTTTTGTAACTTCAGTTTGCAAGCACTAAATATTGAGTGAGACACAATGGCATGATCCTATGTCAAGATATCTTCATCATCGGCCACGGTGTTCTCTAATGAGGCAGTGGCAGGGCAGTACATGCTTTTGATTGCTCACTGTCATTCTACATTTGGAAGAGGTAGTGAATGACTCAGTGAGGAGATCTGCTTAGCATGACTAAGCAAGTGGAATATATTATACTTTTTGGGAAGAAATTATCCTCTTACATATTTATGATAATGTTTCCACTAGTTTCCATAAGGATGCACTCTCTCATAGCTTTGTTGGAGGATGCAAATGCAGTCATGTGTCATTTTGGATATGAATTATCTTTGAAGGACAAGTAGAAAGGCATCAGTCTTACGAACAGTTTCCTGGGTGGAGTAGTGGGTCTTCCCATTAACCTGAAATGCAGGGATGACATTGGCAGGTACACAGAATAGAAATAGTAATGTGAAGAAGTTAGTTCCGATACGAAGAATTTCTTGCCACTGCAAGTCACACTGTGCCACGAAAATGCTGGCGGTCATACATCCGGCAACAGGAATCTCCATTCCTGTCGCCGGCAGACACATCCCCACATGACCACACACCTACATTCACGCACCCCCACTCACCCAATCATTCACTTACAAACACCCCACACACTAGTACCCAAACACTCTCTCAGATCCATTCACTCGCAAACATGCACTCGAACATACACATCCACTTGCATGCACACACTCAGGCATACTCATTCATTCGCATGCAGGCGCTCAGACATACGCATTCACTTGCATGCACGCACTCAGACATAAACATTCAATTGCATGCATGCACTCAGATTACACCCCCTTTCCCTGCATTCACACAAACATGCATGCACTCACACACACAACACCCCCTGCCCCGGCATACACGCACTTACACACACACACACTCCCCCCTGCATTTATACACACACGCAGACACCACTCACATTCACACAACACCCCTCTTTAGATAATCAACTTACCTGCTTCAGCGAGGTGCCCGTCCAGGAGGGGATGGGTCCCTACGCTTTCCACTACAGGCACTGCACCGCTGTGCAGGAAACCGCTGCACCATATTATGAGTCGGAATATAGTGGGCTGGGTCCTGTTGGCGTGGCAGTGCTGGCGGTGGAAACCGTCTCTATTACGCCATTAGCCAGGCCGTAGGTGTCGGATTTCTGCCCGGAATCAGTGAGAAATCGGCACAACGTCGTAATACGGCGGTCTTCAGACCACCAGCACTAGTGATCTTTTGGCACCCGCGGCTTCCCCGGTCTTATGAAAAGACGTCTAAATGAGCACCTCTGTGATGAATAGATTTTCTTTCTGAGTTGATCTGTGGTTGCTAAGCAACTTTATTTAAATTAGAAATACAAATCTTGAATGAAATATTCAGTGCTTGAATGTCTATCTGCGAAAAATTGGGTTGTTGGTTGAATGGGAGGCTGACCCCTGTTCAAGCATAAGTCACAACTCTTATCAGGGTGAGCCTTAAAAGTCACAAATTAACCTGTGCAGTATTTATGCAGCACCCAAACAGTTATGATGTGAAAACACAACACAAGAAAAAGCCCACACCAATTTAGTAAAATAAAGTAAATTGTAATAGATTATTTGCCACCAAAATGACAAACATCCAATCAGTGTAACAGGGAGTTATGATTTCTTTAAGTTTAAAGTGAAATCTAGCACCTAGAAGATTGAAGCACCAAGCACAAACATCTAGCCAAAATCAGGGACATAATAAAAAAAAATTGCAATGACCTTGAAGGAGTGCAGGTCAGATACATGAAGCGGATTGGGCCCGGTAATTGCATACCTTCAGACTTAGAAAAAATTGAAAGAGAAAGTTCTGAGAAGGTAAAGTGTAACAGGGCAAGGCTGTAGGAAATGTCCTAGGAGGAGGCGTCATCGTCTGGGAGCCGCTGGATAAAGTTGTGGTGAAGGTTTCTATATTTGGATGTGGATGTGGAAAATCTCCAGGATGGTGAGGCAGGAGGCTTTAACCACTGTGAGTTCCAGGAGGCTGGGTACCCTTTAGGCAAGGGACCACTGAACAGGATTTGCTACTGCATAGAACGTAGCAGTAGCTGCTGCAAAAGTCAGGTCAACTGGTGATGCACCATGGGCGGATAAACCAGCAGACAGTCGTGCCACCCCACCCCCATTAGGGAGGCAGAGTGTTCCCCCCGCTGTTAGTGCAACAAAAGTGAAAAATAAAATGATAATAAAATGATGACCATTTATTTTTCACTGCTCCCAGCCCAAGCAGTGCTTGAGGGCGGAGCATTGCTGCTAACTGGCAGAAGGACAGTGGTGCTCACTCCATCACTTTACACTGCGCATGTCATCTTTGGCTGGCTGGTTTCCCACGGCCAGCCTGACATGCACACTGTAAACATCCCCACCTAGCTGTCTTAGACAGCTGGTTGGAGAGCAGGCACAGGCCTCTTGTGCCTTTTAGAGCATTGAGGCAGCCTGCACTATCCAATCCTGGTGCTGCTGTCATGCTGCTTATCTGCATCATGAGATCAGCATCAGGATTTGGAGAGAGGAAGCTGAGTGAGGCTCCATGAGATGTTGCGCTGACTGCAGTCAAGCCAAGAAAGAGGAGTGTGGGTGAGTATATTTTTCATTATATTTTTATCTTTTTGGCCCACAGACAGGCACTGTGGAAAAACTTGCATTACCTTCAGCCTTAATTGCAGAGCACTCAGTCATGGCCGTTATAAAACCTGTTTTAGGAATGTGAGCATAAAGGCATTGTGATTTATTACAGTGCCTGCCACTGGGTTTGGCACTCTGCCCAATGACCATCTACTGTTGAGGGTCACCGCTCACCACAGCCAGCAGATTTGTGCTGGTCTTCCCTCAGTTATTAGAGCAGTTATTAGCCAAAAAATGTCCTAATTCCCAAGCTTTGCATTTTGGATATATGGGCACCGTGGACACCACAACAAAGGGTCTCAGACTGTGGGTCCCCCACTTGGACATTCAGGGCTCACTCAGGCTTGGTCAAGGTGTGGGTGAAAGATCATAGGAGTTTTGTATGATCCAGAGGCTCCAATCAGGAGGCCCGAAAGTCTGCCTTGGAGTCACTCTGGTAGTCTGGGGTGCAAGTGATGAAGCAGGACTCAGGCAGCACTCTTTTGTTTAACTAACCCATTCCTTCTTTGAAGTTGGAGTCATTTCTAGACAATTCCCTTTGAAGTGCTTGATGTTTCCTGACTCCCCTACCTTAGCTCCAAGCTGACTGAAGTGAAAATGAGGTGGCAAGTCCTTTGTATGAAGGCAGGGCACAACCTATTCTGTTGCAAGTGGGGCCGTGCCCAGCTCTACCCCCATCCTGCCAGCAGATGGTGAATTCAGGCACACCTAATCCTTCTATTGTGTGGCTGTCTGGCAAAAATGAACAATGTCCAACTGCCAACTATACTCAATCGTGACGGAGGGGTGGCTTCTGGCATCACATAGTTTACGGGAGGAAAATGGCAATGTTCTAAAAGTGGCATTTTCAAAATTGTAACTTAAAATCCAATTTTACCATTAAAGAGGATTTTTTATTACAATTTCATAGATGCCAAACATAAAATGCCTACTTGTTTCCAGCCAAAATTTTGCACTTATTAAATGTAATAAGGAAACTCAATATTATCCTTTGGGACAGGTAAGCCTCACAGTATTGTAAAAATAATTTAGGGGTTTTTCAGTACCAAAACATGTAAAACTTAAAAGTACATGTCCATCATATATAGTGTCCCCTGTCCTATGGACTACCTAGGGCCTTTTCTAAGGGTACTTATTTACAATGAACAGGGAGTCTAATGCTTTCCAAGTGGGTTATATAGTCAAGTCAAATTGGCAGTGCAAAACTGAATACAGGCTATAGATCCAGTATTAGGATTGAATTTAAAGGCCCTGGGGATGTGGCATACAACCCTAAAAAATACTTATAAGTAAATTAAATATGCCAATCATACGTTAGCCAATTTTACCCTGTTTAGGGAACCGAGCACAGGCACTTTAGCACTAGTTAGCAGGGGCCAGAAAACATGATTTGCAGCAAAAATTGAGGAGAAAAGGCAAACAAATTTGGAGTAAGTCCCCCTGAAGCCCCTAAGGGTGACAGGTCTAACACTATCATTGCCGAAGTATTATGGTAAAATAAAAACTAAATTCAGTACATATTTTTGGTATCATCTAAATGTTTATCTGTGGCTGAAATACATTACCACTTAGGTGATTGAGCTCTAATATTGAGTTGTATGGTGAAACTAAAGACAAAGTTAGTAGGCTTGACATTAATAATGCACCGGGTGCTGGGAGAGAAACTTTTATGTTTAAGATAGGGCATGACGGTATGCAAACTGTCAGAGGAACCTCCGGCTAACGGGGTCTGAGCTGCATATAGGGGGTTATTGAACCAATGTGAACTTTCCTTGTAGCCCGGCCCTTGTAGTTTAGGATGCCCTTAAGAGGGTGTCTTCTTAAGCATTTCCCCAGTCAATTTATTTAAATTGTACATATTATTTAGTTGTGTGTGAAATAATTAGCTTTTCCTTTTTAAAGTAAAGGCACTGACTAGACAGCAATTTAAGCTTTGTTTAGTGCCCTACTAAGTTCAGATTCTCTGGCCCACACCACCTACCCTTGGACTCTGGAGAGTTAAGTGCTAAAAAAGTGTACTTGGTTTCCCTTTTAGGGATGAGTTACATGCTAAAAAGTGTACTTGATTTCCAGTTTAGTAGGTGAACCATACAGAGGACCCAGGACACTAGAAGCAAAATACCTTAGAGGCCCAATACCTTCTGACTGCCTTTGGGGCCCTCCAGGCTGGATTTCTCACAGTTGCACAGTAGCAGCAGCAAGGATACCATAGCCTGCAGTAACTAAAGGGTGTCATTATGAACACAGCTGTGAACACCGCCATGTTCATGCTGGCGGTCTTTCCATAGATCGCCAGCTCCCCTGAGACCTCGCCGGCTGCATAAAGAACAATGTTTCCGCCCGCCAGCCCAGCAGAATGCAGGGGCGGGACATTGCCAACGGCTCCACGTGGAGCCGCTGTCAATGCTGCTGTGCAGCGCATGCAGCAGCACCTGTCGTGCAGATCACTGCCCGTAAGACCTGCGCGACGGGGCACTGCACGGGGGCTCCAGAGCACCCCTTCCTCCAGCCTTTCCCTGGTGGGGGAACCCACCAGGGAAAGGCTGGGGGAATCAGGGTACATTATCCATAGGGCAGCGCTGCCCTGTCGGATAATGTAATCCGCAGTCGTCAGGCTGCCTGATGATATGGCGGTTCAGACCGCCATGCCGGTGGCGGTCTTTTCCACCGTCGCCGGCATGGCGGTCTGGACTGCCAAGTTCATAATGAGGGCCTAAGTGATGAACAGCTGTTGTCATTAAATTTCTGTCAACATGAATGATGTAGGATTTTTAAATTTCTTATTTGTTCTATTTACAGCATGAACGGTTGCTGTATATCTATTTTGTTGTGAGTTTGTTGTCATGAAAATCCAAAAATTATATATACACTTTATCATACCCTTTATCCATTAACCGTGATGGACATTCTGCCATACTAAAGACATAGATATTTCAATGGTATAGTTTTTCAGATATTTACGTCATATTTCTGTACTATGGTTTTTACAGACATTATCTGTGCTTTCAACTTTGGCTTGTTCCCATTAAAAAACGAGAAAACGATAGTTAAGAGAATTCCATACCTATTTTTGTTCCATTTTTCTAGGAAATGCTTTTTGCCTGTGATTTGTATAATGAACACAGAGACTCATTGTAGAAAAAAACTTTACTTGAGTAAGACAGTGGAAGTATCCATGATGTAACAGAAAGAAAACGATTTCTAGACCAGAGTGAAAAATAATAAAATAATTTATGTCAAAAATGTTGATCAATAATGTTGGTGAAGTAGAAAGGTTTCAAATGATTACATTTGTGAGAATATTCATCCTGTCTCTAACGTGTACCATTCTAGATGTGTCAATATATATTTATCAATATATATGAAAAGCAGAGATTATGAAAGGACAGCAATCCTCAACCCACCAGGGTGCACACATTAATACATATAAGAACGTGGTGACGCACAATAATATATTAATGGATATTGCAGCTTTTCTGGCAATGTTAAAGCGATGCATTATATTTCTAGGGTACTCAAGCACCTTATAGGAGGCCCTTCTTTGTACTTATTGTCTTTCCAGTTTCTATATGCTTCCAGCACCAATAGTAGTATTTACTCGCGGCTGGCAGGTGTTTAAAGGGGCAGGGCGGGGTGGCGCGCGTGGAGGGGAGCAGGTGGGTTGCGGGGAAGGGAATATTACTAAAATAAAAAAATAAACTTACCTTTATGCCGTGCAGCGCCGCGCACCACTCCTCTGCTGGCTGGAGGCAGCCACAGGCTCCCAGCCAGGGCGCTCCCAGTGAGACTGAGAGCCTGTGCAGGCTCTCTCCAGGCCAGCAACTTTGTTGCTGGGCTGGAGAGACCCCACTGCGCACGTGTATTTTGCCGGCCCGGGACGGACAGCCAAACACACATGTGCTCTGAGGGGCAGTGCTGAGTACTCCCCCTCACACTCATCACCCCCGTGGTCCCACCCCTTTACAAGGAAATGATAACAAACACTGTTTGTTATTGTTTCCTTGTAAAGGTTTTGCAGCTGCTGCTGCTGGCGGGGGGTGGTGCTCTTTCGCCCTCATGGATGAGCCACCCTTGGTAGTACTGAGGTGCCTTACATCTGAATATAAGTATATTTTGTAACCATAACAGGCAACTAGGTCTAGAGAGGTACTTAAATGAGAACAGAAACAGTAAGGCGAACAATCTAATTTATAAAATAGTCAGAAAAGGCGAATTTTTAAATGTTTTTTGTAGGACTGAAAATAATATTTAGTCCCAGGGATAAATGTGTATGTGTGGTGGAGTATGTGTGTGTAAAAAAAACAGTAATGGGCACTCCCTGATTAAGAACCAGGTAACAGACTGAGCCCTGCAAATACAACTGACAATAAGGAATTCAGCTAGGAACATGTAATGAAATAGAAGTCCGCATCAGCGAAACGCTGGGTGTGGATAATTGCCACTTTGTAAGAATGCACAAAAGAGAGACTTTCAACCCTGGATTGTCATGAGAAGAAAATACATTCTGTTCAGGTGAGCGGTGTATTGGAGCAAGAAAATAAAAACAAAGTTTGTGTGTGCATGCAGGATAAAATAATGATCTGCCTCCAATAAAGTTAGCCATTAGACATAAGTTAATTCAAAGGTTCCTTGTAACTGACACATCAACACTGACGATTTTGATGTTGAAGTTAAAAGTTAGTCTGAAAAAAACTAAAAGGGTGCTTCTGCTATGTAGATTAGAGGGTGATTTATGTACATTCCTAGTTAAGTTCGACCTGTATTATTATGTAGTATTTCTGTTTTTGCTGCTTCTACAAACAAATAAAAACAATTCCCATGCCATATTTACAGGTGCGGCTCCAAGGAGGGAAAAGGGCAGGGGCGGCACGTGGCGGGGGAGGGTGACCAATAAAAAATAAATAAAAAAATAAAACTTACCTTTTTCCTGCACCGTTCCATCTGGTCTGCTCTCCTCTGATTGGCTGCAGGCACAGGCTTTCAGCCTGCCCTGTGGCCAATCCTGACACTGCTTAGAGCAGTGTCAGGATTGGCTGGTACCACCCATTCAGGGTGCTCCCAGGCACACTGGGAGCCTGTGGAGGCATTCTCCCGCCCGGCAACACAGTGCTGGGCTGGATAGAGCCCTACTGCACCTGTGTGTTTCACCGGCCAAACACACATGCTCTCTGAAGGGAGTGCTCTGTGCACTCCCCTCAACTGCTCGCCCCCCCATGCCCACCCCTTTTCAAGAAAAAGATAATAAACACAGTTTTCTATTGTTTTCTTGAAAAGGTTTTGCAGCTGCTGCTGCTGGCAGGGGGGCGATGCACCTCCACCCTAGCAGAGGTGCTGCCCCTCCATATTTATTTTTAAAAGTTGAATAATGCAGAAATCATTTTGTCAGAACAATATTTATTTTTAAAAGCTGAAAAATTCAGAAATGTTATTGTCAGAACTGGACCCAGGCATAGGTGTTGAGGTCTTTCACTCCCAATGTCCTGAGGCCAGACCTAATATGGATCTGAACAACTGGGCCAAGTACTCCTTCTGCACTTGAATCTTAGTGGTAGTGCGGGTCATGCAGTCCAAGGTTTTACAGGTGGGTTGGGTCAGGCGCAAAGGGGTGAACATATGCTCACAACTCAAAATTAGTTCAATAACAGCAATACATTATTGTCCAGTTCAATACTTGCTTTTATGCAAAAAGGAGTATATATGTATACATATATTCATGCCTGCCATGCACAGTTTTCTCATTGATCATGTTATTGCAAATGTTACAGTGATATTATCAATGATGTCATGACTGATGTAATGTGTGGGATAATTAGCAGTGCATGGCGGGCCCACGAGTTATAGTTACCTTTAGGGCATGAGTTAAAGTTTATTGATATAAGTATAACTACAGCTGCTGAATTTCAGTGTATTTGTGTGTGTGAAATCTGTAACCATTGGTATTTTACTGAATTTCTAAGGTTTGACCAAAATTCTATTTCCTAACTATAACATCCCTGTAACCATTTTTTTTTCCGGGGAATTTCTAGATTTCTTTTTTAATGTTAAGTATGATGCCTATTGCAATGCAGAATGGTGCAGGGGTTTGATTCAGGACCCTGCCTGGCATTGCACAGCCCCTACCCAAGCTTGCTGCTCCTGCCCTGCTCCTCCTTGCCATCCATTGTCCAAGTTTATTCTCTTGCTCATTACAGCCCTGTATGGCTGATGTTCTGCCACTGCCCTTCACGCCTGGCCTGATCCACTTCCTCCCTACCCTCTGTTGTCCGAGTGCATGCACCAGCCCCCTGCCTGTTCTGATGTGCTGCTACTGCTCTCCATTTAGCTTGATGTCCCTGCCCACACCTCCTGCTCTCCATTGTCCAATTATGTGCCCCATCATTGCCCTCCTGCTTAGACTCTGTGCTTAACTTGGTGCCCCTACCTTTCTTCCCTTGCCCTCCCACTTCTGTGTGCATTTCCCTATCCCCTTATTTTTGCCCACCATGTTCCATAGACCTGTTACTGCTCCTCCTATCTACACTGAGTGTTCTGTTGAGCTGCCACTGCTTCTATTGCCAGCCTAGCATGGTCAGATGGCTGCCATCTGCCCCTGTCACCTCTACCCTGCCTGTCCAAGTTCCATGCTCTTAGGCCCTCCCTCCTATCCTCCAAGGTCCATTTTTGTTGCCATTCTCTTCTGCCCTCCATTCTCTGTTGTGCTGCAACTGCTCCTCCTGCCTGGCCTGCATGTTCCATTGTGAACCCCCTTCCTTGCCCTCTCTTCTCTGTGTCTAGTCCCTACTCCTCCCTTCTGTCACCCATGGCTCTTTGTGCATGCCCCTGCAGGCTCCCTCTTGCCCACTATGGCCGTTGTACTGCCACTACTCCTCCAGCTTGCCATGCATGGTCTTCTGTACTGCCACAGCCCCTCCCGCCTGCCCTGTGTAGTCAGTTTGCTGCCCCCGACACTCTCCCACCTTCCCTCCTTTAACTGTGTATATGCCATTATAGTCTCACTGTTGCCCTCCAAGGTGTGTTGTGATTCTAGTGCCTATCCCGCCTGCCTTTCATCATCAACTTGCTGCTCCTGCCATCCGTTTTCCCTATGCAGGCTCCAGTCCCCTCCCTCCTGCCTTGTCTGGTCTGTTGTCATGCCCCTGCCCCCTCCCTCCTGCCCTTCATGGTCTGTTATGCTGCAACTGTCCCTCTGTATGGTGACATGCTTTTGCTTCTTTCCCCTCTGCTCTCCGTTGTCTATGTACATGGCACTGTCCCCTGCCTATTGTTTTCCAAGTTCTGTTGTGCCACACTGCTGCCCGATTGCCCTGTGTGGTATATTTTGCTGATGCAACCCTGACACCTGCCCTGGAAGGCCAGTTTGGTGCCCCTGCCCTTTTCTCTTCTGTCCTCTGTTATTCAAGCCTGTGTCCCTACCCCATTACTCCTGCCTTCAGTGATCCATTGTTCCATACATTTTGTACTTGGTAAGAAGGAGATTATGAAAGAAAACCTGGGGAAATTATTTTCCCCATTGACTTACATTGAAAAAGAGGAAATGTTTGGCAGGACACCAATGAAACAAAGCCCTTTTGGGCTTTAACACATCAGGAGTCTCCTGCCTGAATCGGGTCTGATGGCATGTATGGTTGTACTACCTTTCCTCTTTCTTCTGTCCTCAGTGGTCTGCTATATTGCCACAGCCTCTCTTGCCTATCCTGCATGGTTGGTGTGTTGCCCCTGCCCCCTTTCCCCTGCCTTCCATGATCTGCTGTGGTGCTACTGCACCTCCTGCCAGCCCTTTGTGTCAACTTCTGCACCCTCCTCCCTGCCCTCAATTATCTGAGTCCATACCCCTGACCTCTGCCAACCCACAGTATTCTAATGAACAACTAGATTCTATATTTATTACAAAAGTGTGGCACGCATGACGTCATCTTGATGTAATCAATCCTGTAATACCTAAAGCATTTCCTTTAGAAATTATAAAAATGAGAAGGTCTACTTTCAATTGAAATTATGGTTAGTGCTAAAAAAAACAAAATGAGGACATATTGTATGAGTTCTCAAATAGTGACAAAGCACTCTTAAATTATTTGCTTACTTTATTTTTTTTATCCAGTTGATCACTTGATTGTATGTTTCACTTAGGGGAGAGCATGTGGCGTTACCGCCAGAGCTGCAGACTTTACAACTGGGGAACCAGGCTGGAGTTTCAGCGTCAACTCGACATCCTGTGATTCTGGGCAAATCACTTAATCTCTCCATGCCTGAACTAAAATGAATGTGTCCTGGTGTAATGTAACTTATGCTCATGTAAGGCACTCCAGAACCTTTGGGTCAAGTCAGCGCTATATAAAACAGCAAACAAATCAAAGAACTTAAGTGTTTTGTACATTTCTGTGGTTGGGCTCTACTTGGGCGATATTTGTGCCACATTTGGGCTCTTTTTTTCTCTGGTGGCCATCTTGGGAGACATATTTGTGATGAAGCTCCCTAATCTCCACATTTACTGCAGTAGCCTCAGTAGAAAATGCTTTCAGTTTTCAACTTTGATTCCATCAAGATAGCGTTCAGATGTGTCACACTTTTTGCATTAATTCATAATGTTAGCCCTCTAGTTGCTCATTAGAACATTGTAGTAAAGGTGCAGATCACCAGGGAGTTAACTGGCAGTCTGCTGCTGGTGTTGTTGAAAGTGCATGTTTCAGCCTGCATGTCAGAACGTTCTAATGAAATAGAAGAGGAATATATTTGAGAACTCACTTAAAAGGTGTTGTAATTTTTCTTTCCACAGCACTAGCCATAATTTGTATGACAAAATGACCCCCCTCATTTTTGTTTCTTTCTAAATTAAATGTTTTAAGTTTTACCAACTTGATTCAATCAAGATGGGTTCAGGTGTGTCACAAATTTGTCATAATTAAGACTGTAACTGTTCTCATTGTTCTTTAGAACGCTCTGGGCAGCTGAGGTAGAACACAAGGGAATTAAATGACAGACTGCTGGAAGTTCATGTTTTACTGAGAATGTCAGACTTTATTCTCATATGGCTGAGAAAAATAGTGTGAATTTACAGACAATTTGCTCTCATTTTAACTTCTGGAGCACCTTTCATAACCTCTATGGGAAAATGATGAGAAAACAGTTTTCCCGCAAACATGATTCATGAAATCCCAACGGGGTAATATCACCTTAGAACGCAACACAATTCCTACAATTAGTATGGTACCGTCAACATATGATTTATTTCGTAACCAATATTTGTCATCACCCTTTATGCATTCTCCTTTTTGTATTTTTCAAAACCTGCAATTCACTACCCATGCCCTAAGGTAACTAAAACTCACGTCCCCACTATGCAGTTTTTCCTCAAAAATGTTTTCTTACTTATGGAAAACAACCATTGTGACAGAAAAGTGCAGATGAAAACTGTGTCACCATTTGTGATTTTTATATTTATTTATTTTTTATTTCAAAGATTAGTTTCTTTGGATAAACTGTGAGCATTCCACACGAACTGCTAATAGGTTGAAGCCACAAAAAATAGGCACAATGGACTGCTACTTAGAAAAATGCACACTGAGATTAAAACAAATTTTCATCTCTATTTCTTCCTAAAAGATGCAGAGATAGTATTTTGACTCTTTTCCTCATTCTCTCCATAGGGACCCAAAAACCACTGTGTACCTTTAGAATCTCCAAAATGTCGGGAAAATAAAGGACCACACAAAGTGCCCCAAACATTAAAAAAGATCCTACACCTAGTCGGGCGGGATGCCTGAGCGATTAAAGTGTTAAATGTTTCTCACATGTATATTTGAGGTAAACACAATTTCGGGATTGTTAGACTTAAGTCCCCCTCACTTCTATACAGACATTTCTTCAAAGAGATGATTCTAAATGGTTAATCTAATTGTATGAGATTTTCAACAACTATGGTGATAGGTGGCACAAGGGGAGCATAGAGAACTTCAGGGACAACAAGGGAGATTAGGCTGAGTGGGAAATCTGTTGCCAAGTTCACCCACATGAAATAACACACAAACAGAGGTGAAACAAAACGGGCTTTATTTCCTGCTGATATTACGTTGAAGGCAACAGGGAAAACACTGAATTGAGACACCATTTCACAGAATAGCTGTGACAAATAAAGCCCTGTCAGGATCGAGCCAAGTGCGAGATTATCTGTGCTCACCCACACCAAAGTAGTGGCTGGTTTCCAAAACACGTTGCCTATAGATCTTCTGTTTACAGTCATACGCTCTGTAGTATGTGACTTATTGCTTGAATTTGTAGAGTGGCTCTTTTGCACCTTAAGAGTGACCCATTTCTTAGTGATTGTTTCGCGGGGCAAGGAGAGGCAATCTCTGTGTGTGTTCATGCATCTCTCAGGCCTTACTTAGGTTAGCCTGAATTTCGACTCCGTTCTTAATAATTAATTTCTCAGCCTAAGCACCTTCTCTTTTAAGGCCTTCTGTTGCCAACCGAGTAGATTAACACTGCAAATGATTTAATGACTATAAAACAAATATACACAGAGTTGGCTTTGGGTAAAACACATGCTCATGACTGCATGGCTTTCTTGTGTATCCCAGTTTAATGGCTTTCCTTCTCATTCTTTTGTTTGCCCTGTCCCTGAGGCATTTATTTTTCCCAATATTCTGGTTGTTGACTTATTTTTTTGTTCACTGCTTACTTCAGGGCATTATTTTTTATTTGGCTTTCACCATTCTGATGAGTTTATTGCCCTTCTAGCTAGCTTCCTTCTCCCTCATGGCATCTCATTTATATTTCTTTCTGAGCGTGCATGGCAGCTGAATACTGTTACCAGGCTGCTTGCTTTTAGTTTTTTCCTCTCTAGCATCATGACTTCACCCTCCCCTGGGCCCAAGCTGTCCACTTTTCGCTCAACCTTTATCCCATTGAAATCTGCATTGGGTAACACCATTTATAACTGGATCCTAGCTGCAAATGCAGTACCTTAACTCCTTAATTGTAAATACTCGACTACAAGTGTACAACTGGTACATTATTTTTATTGGGAAATTGTGACACAGTTTGGAATGGTCTTCATGTAGAATTGAAACACTTGAAAGGAATTAAATATAATTTACTTTTGATCAAGAAAACAGTGTCCAATCCAATATGGCTGCAATGGCATGATTCTTTTCTTTAGTCTTTATCCTATGACCAGGACTCTATGATGGGAGAGCTGTTGTAGAGTTAGGCTTGCAGCATAAAAACTGTAGGGAAGCTATCCAAAGCAGCGTGCAGCTCCTGCTCCTGCTTTGCTCCTGCCTGTGCTTAACACATGGCGATCAGAGTGCCATGTGTAATAGCAGCTGCTTCAAATTTTGAATCTTAAAAATGGTACTCTTCTGCCGCCGTCCATCCTTATGTTCTGCATAAATTATTTTCACTTTGGCATCTCTTGCGATGTCTTACAGTGTAACTCTGGGAGAACGAGGAAGAATCTGCTTTGAGTCCACTACCCCTGCTGTATATGGTTCAAATATAGAGAGCTCTGCACCCCAAGCCCAACGCCAGAGATAGATAGTGCTTGTGCTCTGGAAAGAAAGGCCAGGACCTCTTAGACAGTACTTGAGGGCTCCCGGATGGTGATGTTTTTCAGTCACTCTCCTGTGTTCATTAATTCTTGAGAACAGTGCTTTTGGTATTTTTTTCCCTCATGCAAGGTGGCTCCATGATTGAGGATTTAGGTTTTAGAAGTTGTTTCTTTTTATTTTTATTCTATTGTAGTGATTGTTATCTCTCAATTTGCTTGGCTCGATCCAATTAAATAATGGAGTATATCAATAAATGCTTACTGTTGGTGGTTCCAATTTTTTTTTTTTTAATGGAAAAACTAATTTCCCTTCACTGAGGTGTATTGCTTGATATAAAGTGAATAGCTGCCAAGTTTTAGGTGCCTTTGCAGATATGTCCTGGATACTCCATCTCGCCCACGACAATCTCTCAGAGCTCTGTGTACCAATGAACGAGAGAAATCCAGGGGTGAATTGGAATGGGGATAGAAAAACTGCTGAGTTACACCCTCACTTGCCAGGGCTCATCTTCTTCCAAGTTGTGTTGTCTTTGCGTGGTGGGGAAAAGGAAAATGTATCCCTATAATATTAATGAGTATATCTGTAGGTAATTTATAAGAGTAGTAAGACATTCTCTATAGTCAGTAACAAAATAGGGTCACAATTACTTCAGCTAACATTCTCTCTGTAGCTTTACACATATGTCGTGCAAGTGTTTATAAGAAAAACTAGCAATTGTCGCTCATGTGTTTAAAAGTAAAACTAACAATACCCTTTATTCAAATGGCATACATGACCGCATTTAGCCAAATTAGCATGTACATACAGAACATTAAGCCAAAACAGTCTCAGAACAGCCTCCGTGTAGAAGGATTCTGTCTTTCGAGGAATTACATTCTGTTTTTCTTTGAAGGGACTCATTTTTCATATTATTTTTATGGGAGACTTACAATGCTCCTCTTTTTGCCTTTAAAATTTCTTTGGGATGTTGTCATTTCACCTTATCAGTTTGACACTTTGAAGCTATGCTTGGATTCTGTCTAACTAGGTATTAGTATGTTTTATGATTTTGTATTTATAAGTACTTTTATAACTAGGCCTTTAGAGCAATTTATGCATGTTTCTCTATACAGCATTTTTATTGTTCTGTAATAAACCAACTTTTTGCCTTATTTTTCATCTAGATTTCAGTTGTTTGTGCTTCCAATATTTTATTCTGTTTAACTCTGCTAAATTGTGTTTACCTGATGATGAGTGTAGTCTCTAACCACCAGATCAACTAGAGATTGTGGAGCCTCGTTATTTTGACAAAATATAGGGGGTGATTAAATATGGGGGTTCAGTTGAATATTGAAGTTCTGCTCCCACAAAGTTGGTACCAGAGGATGGTTCGAGTTAGAGCACCTCCACTTTAGGGTTCTTCAAAATGTTTTTGGAACAATTTAAACTTTAGGTAGGTGCCTAGAATGTAGGACAAGGAGTTCTGGAGTTGTGCCAGTTTACTGACACTGGACCCTCATGAGGGGTAACAGTATGTATCACTGTGGAGTTCTGAGTGATTTCGGAGTGTAAGTATGAATAGGGAGCACTTAAATTCATGAGTTTGTCTGCTTGTGATGATGATTGTGGCTTTAATTAGTGGACTGATTTTTATTGTAGTGTTGTATTAGGTGTACTTGTGAACAATTTTATATTGTTTTGTTAACAGGAGGCAATTGAGTTGGTTATAGAGTATCATTGAAAATCCAATATTTTGAGATATTATCACCTTGTCTGTATTTGTGGTGTAGAGGGAGGTGCTGCTTACACATTGATCAGGACCAGTATTAATGGATTTTCTATTTCAGGTTTGAGACACTAATTTAGGTTACTGTACTTGCCCGATAATGAAATATAATACACTGTTCCAAAGCTGATACAAGGAAAAAGAAAAGGAGTCCTGATAATCAGGAGCAAAAGTCCTCACACACCACATATGGTGTCATGCTTCATCATCGGACGGCTCCTCGTCAGGCCGGCGCTGCAATGCCTGACAGGCACCCCCCGAAGGGGGGCTCTTTGCCGGAGATCTTTTTATTAATGATGAAGCCGCGGAACCAAATGTGGGTCCGAAAAAGAGGAGGAAAAAAGGAAAGGACAAAGTAAAATTGGCTCAAAACCCTCACTAAATGGTTTATTATTTGCTGTTGGGAATTGGTCAAGATTAAAAGAAGTTACAAGGGAGTGAAACAAGAGATAATGCTCAGGCACTCGTACAAAAAATCAGGGCAAAGGAAGACGGTAATTATCCGAAATCCCTCAGTATATGGTCAATATGCGGTCGACATGTTTCGCGTCTCTTATGGTCCAAAAGGATCCCCTGACGCTTCTTCAGGACCTACTAAATCATTGGATTATTCCAATTGAAAATAAAGGAAACAAATATTATTATCCCTTTTCTCAGCTCCTGCAATCTAACGCTCACAGTCAAGACGTCATCAGTCACTTACTAGAGATAAACCGGACTGGCTTTTCTTTCCTATCAGTCACCCTAGATAAAAGGGAAAGAAGTTAAAGTTGTTAAATTGCATAACTACTTCATCTACATTCTGAGAGTAGTATACACATGTGAAGGCTCAAATAGAAATTTCTGTGACAAACTGTGCAACTCATAGTGACGAAGTGAGTGGTAGCAACCCATGCTTGTGATGTATAGGGGGGCTTACCAACTCCATTCTGAGAAAGGGTATCATGGGATCACGCAGGCCTGTTGCCCGGTTCACAGTGAATCTAGTTGTGAGATGAACATAGAAAATAAATAACAAAAGAGCAGGATGTCTCTGTATCTAAATCATCAGACAGACATACAACATGGTCACTGAAAATAAGCAAAAATTCTCTGCAGTAGGAAGTAAAAAAACGGATACAGATAAGGTATAATCTGCGTCCATAAGCATGCAATACAGCCAAATATACACTTGTGTAGTTACAGATATAACATAATGGATTTACAAGGTAATGATAATGATCACCCTCGTATTAGGTAAATGTACATGATCTTGGTAGAGAGAAGATCTTTGTGGGGAGAGACCTACAGAAAAGTAAGCAAGTGCCCACATAGCTTATGGTCATATCAAGAGTATTACCTATAAGTGTCAATAACAGAAAGCCCGAGTAGTAAGGGGATATATGTTCTATTATAAATAATTAATAAATCAATCACAAGCCGATTCCTCCTTCAAATTATTTAAAGGGCGGCTGATCGCGCCCAGGTCTTCTGCAGAGACGTGCGAGTCCGGAAGTTTTAAATATAATATCCAGACGGGAGGCACTTACTTGTAGTGTTGCCGGAGCTCAGTGGTGCACCTACCCCCGCGGCTGCGTTCCCGAATGTGGCATGAGCCGGGGGATCCAAAGTATAAGTAGCCCACGTTCCGAGCGCGCAAGAGGCAATTGAGTAATCTGTTGCCAAGCGACGTCGTCAAATTAGGTAGAAGTGACTTAAAAGAGAGGAAGGACTACATCCATCAGTTTGTTGTAGTTCGAGCTACCGCGGCGGCCATCTTAGACTGGTGAATAATCACCAGAAGAGTAAATAGATACATAGGTAGTAGTTAGAAAAATAAGAATGAAATGATGGCTCTCCACCCATTTTCGCCTGTTAAGAAATTGGTCATCAAATATTTGCATGAGCAAAGGAAACGTGTCATAAAGAGCGTGATAAAATATGAGTCAAAAATGTGCGCTATGATCAGCAACTCAGTCAGTAGTCAAAATGATGCAGTCTAGGCAGGGGAGGGCTTCAGCCTAGGGGTGAGTAATCTCAAAGTGAGGCACCATCTACAACGAGAGATTGAACCAAGGTATATCATCATTCAATCCTCGACGGTGGGTATTAAGTCTATATACCCACCGTTGTTCAAGCTCAAAAAGAGGGCGGGTGCCTGTCAGGGTACAGGTCTGGAGTACTACCCACCACATGTCATCTGGTGTATGATTGGATTCAATAAAGTGAATACTAAGTTTCGTCGTGGCGCGTCATGAAGTCCAATAACTCCTGAGGTGGAATTCTGCTGTTCAGAGTTTACCTGGAGAGAACTCTGTAGGCTGTCTGAGAGTCAACCTTTTTTCCTGGTTCTGTTTTTCTATGCTAGCTCAAAATCGAGTTTCTATGGTTGAGAGGATTCTGACTTGTTAAATACTGATTTATTTTGTTTTCTAGGGTACACAGAAAGGGGTTTATTAATTTCTAAAGTTTATTTTGGGTTTGTAATTGTTTGCCTGTTCACAGAGAAAATCGCACCTTGATTTTTCTACTCAGCCAGGGAGGTGCACTGGAATGGTGTGACGTGCTCTGATTGGTTGTTTGTTCTAATATCTGTGCTGTGATTGGTTGATCAATGAAAAGGCTGTGCTGAAGTTGGTTGTTGGTTGGTTGCTGGTTAGTTGCTTGATTGCTAGAGTATTTTTAGTGTTGCTTTGGTTTTATCTGTTGTTTCGAGCTTGAGTAAGTATAACAATGGAAGGAGTATTTACAAACCTTAAACCTTGAAAACAGGATAAGCTTGGAGAGGGTCATATGGCACATCAGTATTTAAAAATAATGGAAGAGGTTGGGTGTTATATTTGTGCCTGGATTCCAGAATGGAATAAGTATACAGCACATGATGAGAAACTACAGTTCCCCAGGTAGAACACTTTTAACTATGAGAAATTAGACGTTTGAGAGACACCATGTACAATATGTGCCCAATGCCTAAAACTGCTCAGTTAAAAGCATTCAATAATTGGAATTGCATGGCAACAGGGAAATAGAGAGAGAAGGATAGATCTATTAAGAAATCCTTCAGGGGTTGGTTAGAAGCCAAGCTAGATAATGAGGGGAAGGGATCGCAAGTGGACAAAATGGAAAGTGTTAAACCATTTTCTGTGATAGTCACAAAAACAGAGCAGGCCAAAACAGATAAATTGACAGTGAAGAAAGAGAATCAGATGATGATGATGATGAAGACAAATTCTTCAGTGAGTTACTAATTCTGAGACCACCTCAGAACACAGATGGACAGGCGGAACTGTACCCAGACTACTGTTGAGGTTGGTGAAGGAGGAGCCACTGCAGTAGCGCAAGCTCCTACTTGAATTTTACCAAGTAACCCATTAGAAGTTTCAACTGCCTTGGAAATGCCTAGTACAAATGGGACAAAGCTCATTATAGAGACAGTAGTGATAGGGCCACCTCCTAAGGAGGTCTGCATTGGGATCCTCAAGATCAAATTTGGAGAAGGCTTTTGGGTAATGTGGGTGTGAACAGACTTCTGACATATAAAGCTGATGGGATATGATACATTATCAGAGAATCAGAGAAGCAGCTAGGTGCACCAATGATGCATAAAATAAATTAGAAGAATTGGCTGATGAATTAGATGTTGACATGAGTAAAATGAAGAATGTCAAATTAAATTAAAAAAAGGATTTAACACATTAGGAAATTAGGAGATTGGCCTTGTTACATTGAGAACCCATATTAACAATTTGATGGCAAAAATACAAGACTGGAGTGATTTAAAGAAATATTGAGAAAAAAAGAACAATATGTAAAAGAAAAGTGAAGAACAGTGAGGCAATAGCGAGGACAGGTCTAGCAAGTGATTCAGAAGTAGGAACAAGTACAGTCGGTGAATTTCCTTTAAGTGAAGTGTATGGAGGGAATTTGGTCCATTTCTTGAACAAGGGAAATGTGTTTGCTTTTACACATAACTTTCTAAAGTTGAGAGAATATCCGGCCAAGTGGAATGATGAGATTCATAAATGGACACACCTTTCTCCCATGCTGTGGACATATTAGAATTTCTTGTTTGAAATTGTTTCTCCAGGGCATTTGTGGTAGGAGTGTAAGCTGGATGCATGGTGGCTGATAGAGGAACTACCTAGACAGGGTCCTAAAAAAGCGCTAGCTTCAGATGTGGCTGAAAAATACAAGGCAGTGAATCAGCATCTGAAGAAACAAATTCTAGAAACGGATATAAATTGGTAAAGGATTTTGAGGACAACACAGGAACCTAAAGATAAGTGCATTCGAATTATGAGGGATTGAAGCAAATGTTCAAAAAGCATAGTGGGGTTGGAAATTTAGAGAAAGATGCTGCTAGAGGTTTTGTTTCTGCTTTCATGAACAGGCAGAGATCAGAGAATAGCATTCATATTCAGTAGAGTTAAATGTGTTGATTAACAAAGGGCACTGAAATTTTATAATTGGCTAAAAACAGTAGTGATTATCTTGAAAAGAAACAGAGAAACTAATGATTGCTCAAACAAAGCAATTTGGAAGGGGTCAGATAAGTTCAAATATATATATATTTTCTGAGAAATTGAATAAATGGGATGAATCAGATGATGCAAGCAGACAAAATAAATATCATAATAGGCATTGTTGAAAAGCTGAAAAGGACATTTTTGTGGGTGGATCGGGCATTGGAAGAGGGAATGTAGACAGAATCCAGGCAGAATGCAAGACAACATACAAAAGAATCAGCCAGTGCAGAATAATTATGTACCGTCAAATGTGCACAATGTTGGAAGACACATGCAGAGTCAGAAAATGTTTTGAGTGCCAATACCCTTGGCTCTGGTAATGCAGCAACACATGAGAAACAAAAGTCATATAATTAAGGTTACCAACAGAATGCCATCATCATCACTGATGAGATAGCAGACACCAGTTAACAATGATTGTGCCTGGGAGGAGAGGAGGATTGCTTGCTTCTAAACAGTCCTAGATGTCTTAATTATATCTTGGAAGTAGAAAAAGGGAGCACACTGCCTTGCATTCAAGTAGAAAATAGCCCAAGGCATCATGGTAAATGCAGTCATTTAAATATAAATAGCGAGAATTTTGCAAAAAATTATTCACCCTAAGTAGGTGCAGCAAGTGCCGTATCGCTGTAGAAAGTCTTTCACCTAAGGTAGGTGCAGCGAGTGCCGTATCACTAGACAAGTGTTTCTGGCTTTCGGCCGTCATCAGCAGAGAGTGTATTTTACTGAAGGGGTCACTTGAAATGCCTCCAAACTTCTTCACAGGTTTTTGTACCACACAGTAGGCGCACAGGTGCATTGCCAGTGCTCGTCAGCAAGAGGCTCACGGGAGCCATCATTTAGACATCCAAAAAGAAAAAGGGAGCACACTGCCTTGCATTCAAGTAGAAAATAGCCCCAAGGCATCATGGTAAATGCAGTCATTTAAATATAAATAGAGAGAATTTTTCAAAAAATTATTCACCCTAAGTAGGCGCAACAAGTGCCGTATCGCTGTAGAAAGTCTTTCACCTAAGGTAGGTGCTGCGAGTGCCGTATCTCTGTACACGTGTTTCTGGCTTTCGGCCGTCATCAGCAGAGAGCGTATGTTACTGAAGGGGTCACTTGAAATGCCGCCAAACGTCTTCACAGGTTTTTCACTTAAGAAAAAAGTCTCTATCTTTAAATCAAATGATTGCATTTACCATGATGCATTGGGGCAATTTTTTTGTGTGTCTAATTGACGGCTCCCGTGAGCCTAAGAGCTGACGAGCTCTGGTGAGGCACCTGTTCGCCTACTGAGTGGTACAAAAACCTGTGAAGACATTTGGCGGCATTTCAAGCAACCCCTTCAGCTATATTTTCTCTCTGCTGATGATGGCCGAAAGCCAGAAACATGTGTCCATCGGTACTGCACTTGCTGCACCTACTTAAGGTGAAAGACTTTTTGAAAACATTCTCTATCTTTAAATCAAATGACTGCATTTACCATGATGCATTGGGGTTATTTTATGCTGGAGTGTGAGGCAGTGTGTTCCCTTTTTTTGTGTGTCTAATATCTTGGAAGTAGCCTGCTTGTTCTCGAAATAAGTCGAGGCATTTCACACTAGGAGAGCAGATAGCCTTACAGTAACCAACTTGCAGTTGAGGGAGTTATTACTATTATTAGTCCTCCCGACCTCTGTTGAGATTAACTGTGGCAACCACTTCAAGAATGAGATGCTACAGCTAAATTGTACTACTTTTGAGGTCAAACAAAGGTTTCACTGCAATTATCAACCACAATCGTCTGGTGCGGTGGAGAGAACAAATGGTATTTTCAAGAAGAAGCCAACAAAGGTTTGTACCTCAACAGGTTTGAAATGGCCTAACATACTTGTGTTGATGAATATTAAAAGTATTCCAACAGGAAGACAGGTTTATCTCCCCATTGAATTGTCATGGGTAGAGCAATGAGCCTTGCACATGTACCTTCAGCTGCATTAGTTTCACTAACATGTTATTGTTCTGGATTATTACAAAGGTGTGGCTGATGTGATAAAGTATGTCTCTCACCAGGTCAATGCATTCACAGAAGATTACAGAGGCAATACAAGACACAACCTGAATGCAAGGGTCTGAATCCTCATCTGTAGATAGACCCATAAGAGATGTTTAGATGAGCAGTGCAGTGACCCTTATCAGGATATACAGACCACCAGCAGTGCAGTCACGTGTGTGGGATTGCTTCAATTAATCCACATTGCTCACATGAAGAGAGTCAGAGCAGTCAAAATCGTGGAAGAAGAGGCTGATGATTAACGTGCATGGAGTGCTCACCGTTTCAAGTGAGTGAGTTCAAATGAAGAGGTTTAAACACCAGAGTTCCAATTACAAATAGATCAGAGTGAAGAGCTGTTGCCACGCGAAAGAGCAGAGCATGGGTGGCATCAAGAAGAAGTAGACTCCGATCAAAATGATAGGCTTGATAAGTTCCAACATAAAATAAGAGTTGAAAAGACCCCCTTTAGAAGAAGAACGTACACTGTAGAAAAACAAACAAAAGACAGCCTGAACAAAGTACAAGATCATGTAAAAGCCAAAGTTTTAAGAGAAACCAATAAGTAAAGGCAGCCACCAGTGGAAAAGTAAGGACTGTAGAAATCCCTAGGAAAAGAACTTGCAAACAGGAGCGCTCTGAGCCAGAGTCAGGGACAAGAAAGCAGAAGGCCTGGGAGTTTGATGAAACATCAATTGGAAATAGATTAGGCAGAAGGGGAGTTTGCCTACAGTAACATAGGATGACACAGATGAAGAGGATTACCTTCCACTGAACTAGTGCCATGGTTATTATGAGAATGACCAAGATCTAGAGTCTGACACACAGAAGATACCACCTTGAGTAAAAATAGAGTTTTTAAAATATTGAGTTCTGAAGAAAACCAAGAAAATACAAGGGAACGCTGTCTAAAGTTTAAAGGACCAAGCAATATTACGTGCAGAAATACTCTTACTAATCAATCTGGTGGGGCTGATTTTGATTTGTTTTTTCACATTAATGATAACTGAGATTTAAAGCTGAAGAAAATTGAGTGCTAAACTTAATAACTGTATTTTGCCTGACTGCTTTGCTGTAAAAGAAAAAAATAATTAGATGTTTTAATTTTTGTTTTATTTTTTATTTTGTTTTACTCTCAACATGATGATGGGTGTAGGACTGTTGGTTATTAGTAGGTGGGATTATTCACCCTCAGATGGTACTAATACCACATTTACTAATAGCTCCAGTAGAGCCTCAGTAAATTAATCCTTGCTCAGTGCTTGGTAACTTAGCAAACAAGCAGTCAGGCTTAATTTAGGAGACAGATATTTGTAAAGCATTTATTACCACCTAACGATAAATAAGTACAATACTCAACAATATAAAAATACACCACCAATTTAAGAAAATAGAGAATATTGTTATCTTTAAAATTGCATCAAAACAACAAAAATCCAATGTAGGGAACCAGAGATATTTGTTTGTAAAGATTAAATTAAAAATGTGCATTCTAGTGCCAAAAACCTTAAAGCACCACTCACAATTATCTGGTTGTGCTAGACTGTGACAAATCAAAAATGTAGGCCAACTGCAATAGAGCATGGGTCAGATAGGTTGAGGGCTAGCCCCCGGTCAAAAATTTGTCATCCCACTTAGTATTTTTCTGGGAGCTTCACTCTAGGAGACGGGCTCGCTGGTGGGTCCTTGGGTTTTTACGTATCTGAAATTTGAGTCAGCGATGGCGGCCTGCTGCAGCTCCACTCTTGATGAAAAGATGGTTACCAGATCCTCGGCATTGATGGCGAGGAAAGTGTTAAAGTGATCATCATCGGCTTTTCTCTTTATGTTGAGTTGGGCTGCGAATGGTGCTCATCAGTGGGACAAACCAGCAAGGTCGATCCGATGGGCATGTTGACATCAGCAGCTTGACTCTTAATGTTGAGCTGGTGTCCTCCTGGGGTGTTTCTGCCAAACTTTGCAGAAACTTTCCAAACTTTAGTTCTTGCAGGTTCCTGGTCTCTTTAGGGAAAGTAAGTGTCCACTAGCACCATCAAAGTGTTCAGAGACTCTGGATTGCCTTTTGGGGGCTAACTAAAATTGCCACAATGCACCTGCACAGTCCAGAAAAACCCAGTTGCAACTGGTCAGCTGTGGTGATTCTCTCTTTTGCTTGGCAAGTGACTTCTTCCAGCTCTGTTGTACCTGTTGTTTATCTGGGAGGCCACTCTTTTGCCTTTGAGTCAGGCACAGTTCTTTCTTTATGGAGCCTTATGAGTGGAGTAGGTGAAGTCCTTCTGATTGCAGGCCTTCAGTGGCAGTCTAAGGGTCCTGCAGGTCAATCCTTCTTCCTAATATGTCCCAGTCAGATATCTGAGGAGCTGTTGCAGCTGTCCCATATTTATCCTCCATTTTGGGTTGACGGAGGGTAGTACACCCCAACCATTAGGGGAAAAACACCTTCCTCTGATTTGACCACTCCCTGAGAAGTGTGGCATATTTTTGACCCAGAATGCACTGCTCTCCCAAAAATCGAGATGAAGAAGTTCTCTCCTTGCTGTGTGTGTCTGTGTAACTCAACCCAGAGATCTGGCTAACATCTGACTACACTCCCCATCTAGCTGATTTCCTAATCTAATTAGGAGGGCTCCCATCTGACTTGGGATCAAGGAGGTAGGGGCTGGCCTGGGTCCTACGGCATCTGTTTTGCCTTTGAAGTCCAGCTTGTTTCCCCACACCCCCCTCTTCTATCTGGCATCTCCAGGAAGCAAATATCCTCTCACCAAATGGCTGTATTGTTGCAACCCCAGGACTCTTCACACTGACTCAGTAGCTTGGGGCAGGCTGTAAACGTTTGACCAATCAGGAGATCCTGCTACTGGACTGGTTTTGGTAACTTTCGGATAGTAAGTTCTAAACCTACTTTCCTGTAATATTTTCTGTAACCATTATGGTATATACTTAGGCTAATATGTCTAGCTAACTCCATTCAAAAGTTAGACTTTATTAAGTTCAATAAAGCCTTCCCATGTCAGCCAATGGGGATAGCAGCACTGGAATAGCAGAAAATTAATTTGGCCTTTTTCATTAACAGGGCATATAAAATATATTTATATTGTTTCTACTTTATGTAACAAAGTACCCTACTCTTGAGATACCTAGGGCAGACCTTAAGAGAGACTTAAATGTAATGAAAAGGTAGTTTTTAACTTCAGTAGAACTTCTAATTCCAAAGTGAATTTGTACACAGTGTTATTTTAAAACCAGCCTGCAAGACAGGCCTGGCTTTAGAATGACACTAGATACTACAGCAGTGCACATATAAGTGCATTAGGTGTGCTGGTGTCTCTAAACTTCATGCCCAGCCACATACTAGAGACTATATGTAGGCTGCCTTGACAAATTAGAATTATACCAATTACCATATATTTTAAGGACAGAACACTGGCCTGGGTTTGGTTAACAGAGCTGAGGGCACTTTCAGATTCAGTAACCACCAGCACCAGTCAGAAAATGGGGGTTTTTATGGCAAAATTGTGACTTTTCAACAAAGGGATACAATACCTGCTGTAAAATGTTAGGGATTATACAGCTTACTGACTCCCATGGGTTTTGGTTCAGAAAATAGAACTAGAAAATCTGCAATTAGAATTTACCATAGGAATTAGGATAGTAGATACCAGTACTGGAAAAGCATTTTGTGAGAAAGTCATTCTTTCTGCCCTGATCACCCCCATTTTTTGACAGATTTTTGTGGTTACTGACTCTGTTTGTGCCCTGGGCTCTGGCTAATCAGGTCCAGGGCCAGTGCTCTGTTTAAAAGGTATATGATGATTAGTGTAATTGCAATAGGTTTAGACAGCCTACCTGTATGTCCCTAGTATATGGTAGGGCACACAGGTTTAGATCACAGTGGATTGAATGCACTTAAGTGTGCACTGCTGTGGTCACAGGTGTCATTTTAAAATCAGCCCTGCTTGTGGGCTGCTTTTAAAATAAAGATGCGTCCAAATTCTATTTTAGAATTGAAAGTAATTTCAAAGTGCAAAACAACCTTTTAATTAATATGTCACCCCTAAGGTCTGCCCTAGGTGCCCCAAGGGTAGGCTGCCTTGTAATTAGAAGCATGGACATTATAAAATATGTTTTATGTGCCCTGGTGAGAGAAAATCTGTCAACTGCATGTTTTCCGTTTGTAGTGCTGCTAGCTCCATAGGCTAAAATGGGATGGCCTTATTAAACTTTAATAAAGTTTAACTTTTTACAGGAATGAGTTATGTTAGAAATGGGTTGGCAGTCAGGTTACACCCTGTCCAAGCAAGGACCCTCACTCTAGTCAGGGTAAAAGAGAATCACCCTCAGGTAACTCCTGCTTACCCCCTTGGTAGCTTGGCACGAGCAGTAGGCTTAACTTCAGAGTGCTAGGTGTAAAGTATTTGTACTAACACACACAGTAACTTAATGATAACACTACAAAATGACACAACACAGGTTTAGAAAAATAGAAAATATTTATCTAAACAAAACAAAACCAAAAAAAAAAAAAAATCCACAATACACAAGTCAAGTTATCAATTTCAAACCAAAAAGAGTCTTCGTGTCATTTTAAACACAACGCTAATGCTGTTAGCGTGAAAATGTACCTGGGAGCATTAAAATTAAGCCCACACAGGCGAGTGTGAGTCAAAAAGGGCTTGCGATGCATTGATATCACTCAAGAGCGAGACCTTGCGTTGTTTCTCCTTCAGTCGAGTCGGTGTGCGTTGTTTCTTCTCTCCGTAGGAGAGCGATGCGTCAATTCGAACCACATTCTCAGGTCCGGACAGGCCTTGGGTCATTTTTGCACGCTCTGCGATGTTTGCATCAGAAATCCTGCTGCACGATGATCCGAAAACCACGCAGCGCGGGTTGCAATCTCACCAGCCTCCGTCAGCGATGCTGTGCGTTGTTTTTCCAGTCGCTGGCATCGATCTTCTGGTCACGTTTCAGGTGAGCATCGATTTCCAGCTGCGAATCAGGTGGTGCATCGATTTTTCAGCCGCACATCGGAGTTGCTTCGATCAATTCACCCGCACGGCGGTTGGTGCGTGGATTTCTCACTCTTGGCCTGCCAGCTTCTCCTTTCAGGGTCCCAGGAACTGAATGGGCACCACTTGGCAGAGTAGAAGTCTCAGCAGAGGCTCCAGGTGCTGGCAGAGAGAAGTCCTTGCTGTCCCTGAGACTTCAAACAAAAGGAGGCAAGCTCTAAATCAAGCCCTTGGAGAGTTCTTCACAAGAAGGAAGGCAACACAAAGTCCAGTCTTTGTCCTCTAGCACAGGCAGAAGCAGCAACTTTAGGAGGGCTCCACAAAGCACAGTCACAGGGAGAGCAGCTCTTCTTCCTCAGCTCTTCAGCTCTTCTCCGGGAAGAGGTTCCTCTTGGTTTCCAGAAGTGATCTAAAGTCTGTGGTTTTGGGTGCCCTTCTTATACCCATTTCGCCCTTTGAAGTAGGCTTACTTCAAAGAAAAGTCTCTCTTGTTTGTAAAATCCTGCCTTGCCCAAGCCAGGCCCCACACACACACACACCAGGGGGTTGGAGACTGCATTGTGTGAGGGCATGCACAGCCCTTTCAGGTGTAAGTGACCACTCCGCCCCTCCCTCCTAGCACAGATGGCTCATCAGGAAATGCAGACTACACCCCAGCTCCCTTTGTGTCACTGTCTAGAAAGAGTTTCAAACAGCCCAACTGTCAAATTATCCACAAACAGGCAGAGTCACAGAAATGGTTTAAGCAAGAAAATGCCCACTGTCTAAAAGTGGCATTTTCAAACACACAATCTTAAAAGCAACTTTACTAAAAAGTGTGTTTTAAAATTGTGAGCTCAGAGACCCCAAACTCCATGTCTATCCACTCCCAAAGGGAATCTACACTTTAATCATATTTAAAGGCAGCCCCCATGGCAACCTATGAGAGGGATAGGCCTTGCAACAGTGAAAACCAAATTTAGCAGTATTTCACTGTCAGGACATATAAAACACATTACTATGTGTCCAACCTTAACCATACACTGCACCCTGCACTTGGGCTACCCTACTTAGGGGTGTCTTACATGTAAGAAAAGGCACGGTTTAGGCCTGGCAAGTGGGTACACTTGCCAAGTAGAATTTACAGTTTAAAACTGCACATACAGACACTGCAGTGGCAGGTCTGTGACATGATTACAGGGCTTCTAAAGTGGGTGGCACAACCAGTGCTGCAGATCCACTAGTATCATTTGATTTACATGCCCTGGGCACCTCTAGTCCACCTTTCTAGGGACTTACTAGTAAATCAAATATGCCAATCATGGAGAAACCAATAAACAATACAATTTACATAGAGAGCATATGCATTTTAGCACTGGTTAGCAGTGGTAAAGTGCTCAGAGTTCTAAACTCATCAAAAACAGGTCAGAAAAGAATAGGAGGAAGGAGGCAGAAAGACTGGAGATGACCCTGCAAAAAGGGCAAATTCCAGCAAGTTGGGAACACCATTCAAAGTCTCAAAATAATAGTTAAATCCAACAACTTGCCAAGGTCAGATTTATCATTATTACAGGAAAGTAGCTTCAGAACTTGCTTTCTTAAGTTACCAAACAGCCCTGTAGCAGCCTCTTCTGATTGGTCAGCCTTTGACAACAACCTAGTCCAAGCTGCTCTGATGAGGTGTCAAGTGTCCTGGGCTGAAACAAATAAGACCCTCTGGTGGAAGGAGATCTGCTGCTGCAAGGACAGGAAGGGGACTGGGTAGCCCAGCAAGTCTTCAAAGACATATAGTACAGGAACCAGGCCCACCCCTTTTCCTGCACCCCTACCAAGATGGGAGCCCCTGTAATTGAATTAGGAGAGAGGCTGGAATGGGAGTGTAGAGAAAGGTTAGCCACACCCATGGGTTACTTTAGCAAGACCTGAACTCCAAGAAGAGATTTTCCTCTCCATTTTGATTTGGGCTGAGATATGCATTCTAAGACAAAAATATGCCTTATTTCTAAGGAAGTGATCATCACAGATGGTGCAAACCTGAATGCCATTGGTTGGGGTGTCCCCCTCTTGCCAGCACAGAAAACTACAATAAATATGGGAGAAATGCACAACATCAAAGATACCTTCTTGAAGAAATCTGAAGGAGGACTGCCCTGCTGAACCTCTGGTCTGCACGAAAAGAGGACTGCATTCACAAGGACTGTCCTTGCTGCACACTTTGGGCTTCACAAAAGAGGACTTTGCCTATCTTCCAAGACTAAGAAGTGTACCCTGTGAAAGCGACAAGTAGAAAAAAGCTACAAGAAGTCCCTTACATCAACTTTTGGACAACTTTTGTCAAAAAGCTTCATAAGTTCACAGACCTAAACGATAAGAGTCAAGCCAGCGACGTTGAACCGTAACTCGGCCTGACTTCCAGGTTTGCCACACTTAAAGCTCCAGGGTTCTTAGACATTGACAACGAAGACAAGGACCTCCAGTACTCACTGAGACATCATGCTGAAGCAAGCCACCATCGTCTAATAGAAAGCTGGTTTGTTGAGGATGACCACTCGACATTGAGAGAAAAACACAAAAAAATGGTTACGTGCGAAGGTAAATACTTGACTCCCCACAACCGCTTGTTGTATTCAAACCGCGCTCCAGCACATTTTGTCTAAAACTTTGACTTGGTCCCAGTCCAGCACGACTAGATTGCCGCAGCAGCAGCTTTACTCTTTTTGACACTAGAAACCACATTTTTACATTTAATCTTTCAAAATTGATAACTCCGGTTCCCTACATTGGATTTATTTTGTTTTGGTATCATTTTAAAGGTAAAATATTTTCTATTTTTCCAAACTGGTGTTGGATTTTTATTGTGTGTTGTGTCTTCCTAATTTACTGTTTTGGTGAAATTAAATGTTTTACACATCTGTCTCTAAAGTTAAACCTGACTGCGTATGAACCGAACTACCAAGTGTTGAGCAAGTTTATTAAGACTTTACTGGACCTTATTTATGATTGTGGTAGCTACCTACCTGCATCTACTAATAAACCACTTTCCAACACATTTATTTAGTGCTGATAGAGATAATGTGTACACAATAATGATCAGAGTATGTTGAGTTTACTTACTTAGTAAGTGTTAGACCTGGCATCAATTGGCGTGGTTTCCTTTGTCTTTTTTGCTTCTGACCTCCTGTTTTTGAGTGTGTGCTGCACTTCATTTTTGCTTGTTTTAGGACTCTGGGCATTTTACCACTGCTGACCAGTGCTAAAGTGCAAGTGTTCCCTGTGTAAATTGTATTAGTAATTGGTCTATTCATAATTGGCATATTAGATTTATTAGTAAGTACCTAGCAAATAGCACTCTGGGTGCACAGAGCCTGTAAATCAAATGCTACTAGTGGGCCTGCAGCACTAATTCTGCCACCCATTGAGTGGCTCTGTAAATATGTCTCAGACTTGCCAATACCATGTCTGTGTGGCAGTTTTAAAGTGCCATTTAGACCTGGCAAGTGCACCCACTTGCAGGCCCAAACCTTCTCTTTTACTATATGTCAGTCACCCCTAAAGTAGGCCCAAGGCAGCCTCATGGCCTCGGTGCGGTGTATTTAAAAGGTAGGACCTACACTGGTGTGTTTTACATGTCCTGATAGTGACATACTTCTCATTTTGTTTTTCATTATTGTAATGTCTAATAAGGTAACCTGGGGATTGCCTTTAAATACCTTTTAAGTGTAATTTCCCAATGGGAGCATATAGAGATTTGGAGTTTGGGGTCTCTGAACATATGTGGGTCAGGATGGCAGTTGGGCTGTTTTTGCATTCACTCTAGACACTCTCACTAAGGGAGCTGAGGTGATACCTGCCTATCCTGATTGCCACTCACCAGGCTAATGGGTCTTCCTGAAGAAGAGTGGTGGGAAGAGCTGACACTTGCTCCTGAATAGGTCTGTGCCTGTCCTCGCAAAAAGTGGTCTCCAGGCCCCTGGTGCCAGGGGAGAGAAAGGCAGGGTATTGTGCACTATGAGGACTTCTCTTCAAAGTTTTCCTACTTTAAAGACAGAAATGGGTCTAAGTACTGGATCTCTGACACCACATAATTAGAACATTTCTGGACTGAGGACGTTCTGCTAGGAAGAAGAGCTAGATGCTGTAGGAGGGACTGCCACTCTCTTCCTGTTTTGTTGTGCTGGCCTCCTACTTGCTGCTTCTGTCCTGGGCGTGAAAGGACTAGACTTTGCTTTCTCCATCTTACTTCCCAAGGTTCTCCAAGGGCTTGAACTGAGCTTGCCTCCTGTTAATAAGTCTCAGGCCATCAAAGACTTCACCTGCCAACGCCTCCTGCTGAGAGTCCTGACTTGCCAAGTGGTGCCAAATCCAGATCCTGGGCCCTTGGAAGTTAGCACTGTGCAACCAAAAAAATCTGAGCACATCAATCCAGAGCAAGAGCGACTTCAGAACCGGCGCCGCTTTCTGACTCCGCACCACTGCCTGCACCAGAGCCATGGTCCCCGCTGAATGCAACCACTGTGACCTACAATGCAGGCGTGACATTGCTGCAGTGGCTTCGAAGTCCCACCACACTGTGAGTCCAGAGTGCTGTGACCCTGATATCCGTGGCACCCGACTCCAACTCCACCGCAGCACCTGTGGGCCAGTGGTGTGATTGCGACACTGTGAAGTCGATGCCTCACGTCTTGACCTGCTGGATTCACACACCCCATCTTGTTGTAAGGAACCAATGTTGCAGGGGAGATGCCTCATCATCTCCCCTGCAAGTGTAAGGAAACAATGCTTCACCTCCCCTGCATAGCAGTAAGGAGCCAAAGTCTCACTTCCCCGGTAGCAGTAGGGAACTGACGCGACACTGGCTCCAATGACGTGACACTGCCTCCAGCTACACCTCACCTCTCCGACAATGTCTTTATTTCCTCATAGTTTTCCAAGGTACTATACACCAGGTTCTTGCGACTCCATGACCGGTCTGCAAGTCCTCGCAAGTGGCGTCAGGCTGTTGGAGACTACTCCATCAAGATGTCGTGATAGCTCCAGTTGGAGCTATTATGTTTCTAAACACTATACTAAGATTTAATCTTTGAAAATTCATATCTTTACTTGTGTATGTTGGTATGTTGGAGTTTTGTTGTTTTGGTCTTGTTTTACTCAGATAAATATTGTCCATGCTTCTGAATTATGTGGAGTACTTTTGTGGGGTTTTCACTGGGTGTGGCGGTGTGTGTGTGTGTATACATACAAGTACTTTACACATTGCCTCTGAGATAAGCCTGACTGCTCATGCCAAGCTACACACAGGGTGAGCAGGTGTTATCTTAGCTGTGTGGCTCTCTTATCCTGACTATACTGAGGATACCTACTTGGATAGGGTGCAACCACTGCCAACTAGAGACCCTATTTCTAACAGTAAGTGTTTTGCGTGAACTTTTCTTCCTAAGTCAGATGGGGAAGGGGCATTGTCAGAGCAACTGGATCTTTCTTATTCGCTCTCCTGCAATGTGCTTGTTGCTAATTTTTGATTGTGAGGAGTTGTTTCCTGACTGATTTTAATGTGACATTGTGGGGGGAATCTGTTCAATAATGAAAATGATGAAGAGATAAAATATGGTAAATAAAAGAGATTGTACAATCAGAGCTGAAACTAATATGGATGCTCCTTATTTTTGTTTATTGAGTAAGGAAAAGTGTGTTTTTTTATTGGAATATAATGAGAGAAGTATAAGTTATAAGATAAGAACTTTGGAAGAGCATGAGATTGCACTGAAAAAATCAGGGAGCACAAATAATTTATGTTCTGGGTTTTACATCCAAAATTAAGAACGGAGTAGGAAAAGAAAAGTGAAATGTGTATTGTAAGATATAGAAAGAGCTAAGGCAGTATTTGAAAGCACATGATACAAAACTTATGAAGTTAGTGGGAATTTCCTAACAGGGAAGGAACATATCTTGAGAGGAATTTATAATACATGGGATCCTGCAATACCTCTATAAATGCCTGTCTCTAATTTCTTTATAATCAGCAACATGTGACATACCCAGTTGCCGATTTTAAAGAAAAAAAATGAGAACTCAACTGTAATAAGTTATTGTAGTCAAGTTCTCATGTCACAGTACCTGCTGTCAGAGTCAGCAGCTGAGGAGAAAGGCAAGCTTACAGTTACTAGCTGAAACAACATGTTGGTTTTTGGCATTCTGTAGATAATTATAGAAATGTTAGAATAGTTCTGAATGGTTCTACACTTTCTGAATTACTGCAATTTTCCTTTGAAAACTGGCTTGTATGGAACAGTTTTTATTATCTTTTTTCAACAAACATCTAACAGGTTTTTGATGTGTTTAATTTTGCAGTAGAGGTTCTATATTTATTCCTCATATTTGCAAACATGCTCTGTCTTTCAAATGAAGGAGCAGTGCACCAATGTTTTAAGTGGTGTGTGGCAAAGATGATTTTGTGGTCATGTATTATACAGGATGAAGCACCCCATGCCATACATGATAAGGATATTGCAAGTCTCCTCAGAGTTCCATAAAACTTATAAAGGAACTCATCCTTCGGCCTTGTTACTCTATTTGGTTATGGAACTGCTTAGTGACCCGCAATATCCCTATAATGTATGGCAGGGGGTACTTTATCCATGAAATGATGTCTGTGGGAAGGCTGCTTATTTCAATTTGCCAAATAATGAGGTGGGTCCATTCTACTTAGCCATAGTTTTCGTAGAATTTATCATGTGGAAGAATTGAATGAGAAACACAATTTGAGAGGCATGAAGAGAAGTTTTGGACAAGTGGTTTTGGACATATTAGGGGGTATTTCTCCTTCTCTGGGAATATCTGTGAACTATGTTAAGATTAGACATTCGTCTGGAGTTGTGGATAGACTTGCAAGGATATAGTGGAACCTTTTAAGTTAGTGATTGTAGAGTCTTAGATACTGTTTTGGTGAATGTGAATGGTGTTTGTAAGGCAAGAGGGGCAAAGACAGGTTGTACTTATGTCCCTGATGATAGTGGAATGATTGACTCGTATATTACTAATATAACTAATCTAACACATGAAATCAGATTATTAGTAGAGCCAGGTGTCTAGGAAACTGTGGTTTCCAGGATAAAAACAAAAGTGAGTGATTTTCTAGGAGCAGATGAGTCTCTAAATAGTGTTGACAATGGAGTTCTGCAGGCTATTCTGACAACAGTAATAACAATGTAGATTTGTGCAATTTTGTTTGTTCTTATTAAGACTAATAAAGTGTACAATAAAAGGATATTGGCATGATAAGGGAGAGAAACAATGTGATACAAATCCTTGGAAAAGGAGACATGGAGGATTATTTTCAGCTTAGTGAATATTGAGGCAGAGCATTCTAACAGATAGGATGAATGGACAAGAATGTTCAGAGAACTAAAATGCTGAAGACGTTAAAGACTAACATTTGATTAATACAGGTATTTATGTATGTTTTTATTGATTATTCAGTTAACAGAGGGGAAAACTGTTGTAGTGTTTTCAAAATATGCAAAAAATGTGCAGCTATTGTGTGAAAATTATTTCTAATAATTAGTGATTTACTGATGCATGGAGTGATAAACGATACTTGATAAACTCAACTAAAATGGCAAAAGGGTGGGCTGGTGCAGCTCTTAAGGAAGGGCCTCTTTTTGTCATGGTTAGCCCTCACTTTTGCCTGATGTATGATGTAGCATAGAAATTGTAGTGCCTAGGGCCACTGCTAACCAGATTCCCTGGGCCAAAGCCCCTTCCCTAAAACTGTTGTGACCCATTGACACAATTGGATACACCTTTAACTACCACTTTAAGTCCCTAGTAGAAAAGGTTCTTAGGTACCCAGGGCTTATGGTTACAATGGGTGGGTTCCTGTGGGTAGCAGCACTAATTGTGCCATCCTCTAGGGCCATGCAACGAGATACACCCAGTACTACCATTGTAAGCTGAGTACTCTGGGGCAAACTTAGAACACAAACTTGAAATGGCGCACTGCCTGTGAGCCCTGTCCACAACACACTGCACACACTATGGATAAGACACCCTTCTGGCAGGCCTTCCGGCCCTGAGGCAGGGTTCACCAGAGTATATGTGAGGGCATAGCTGCAGGAGCACTATGCCCCGGCTGAGTCCTTGCTAAACCAAGGACATAGTGAGTGAAAAGAGTAGCCATTTTACTACATGTGCTGGACACTGGTCAGTATGAGAACTGTGGACCTGTTGCAACAAAGAAAAGACACTAAACCACCCTGCCTGCTGCACTCAGGACATGACAGTCTCCACTGAGCAGCTGCTGGACAGCTGGAAAAACTCTAAAGAACCCAAGAGGACCTCCAGGCTTCAAAAATTGCCATAGAACTGCCTCCAGAGTGGAGGTACCACTCTACAACAGCAAGAAACCCGCAAGCCAGAGAGGGTCACTTCACTGACCAGTCACTAACTCCCGAACTGGACTCCACAGCTGGACCACACTACACACCAAGTACCGCAAGGCCAAATCCTGCCAGTGTGCCAAGCTTGATAGCACTGCACCCTTCAGCGGCCAAACCTTGCTAATACCCTTCGTATTTGTCAGCCAATTTCAGACACCAAGAAAACCAGCCTGCCCAGGGCTGAAAAAGGACCAGGAGGAAGCCACAGACTTCAGGGACACCCCGACCTCCCACCAGAGTGCCCCTTGTCATTAAATGAGTGCTTATTACTGCTATAATCAGCAAGTCTCTGGGCACCACTTGGTTTCTTGCTTGTTCTGGATTGACCAAGGTTGGGGCGACCCTTTCCAGTAGCCACGGTTCTGCTGATAATAAACCCCAAGCAGGCCGTAACTTTCAAAAGGAGTCCCAGAGGAAAAAAAACAACGTGTGAAAAACCTCAGAATCAAGGACTCCTGGAAAAAGAACAACAAAAGCAGAAAAAGAACTGGAACAAACTGCAGGCGGAAAAAAACAGGAGAAATCCAAAATCACAGTATACGGAAGCGAGGAGCCCAGCCAGGAAGGAAGTGTTTGAAACGCAAGGAACAGAAAAACAACTTGTGCTTATATACTGAAAAACAGGAAGTGACATACAGGAATTATTGAAGACACCATCTTGGATTGGGAAAGACCGCATTCAGGTGAATGGAAAAATAGCCATAGTATAGAAAGGTAGTGAGCAAAGCATGCCAGGAAAGGAACACAGACTCTTGGGAAGAAGATACATGGCTAAGGCAAGGAAAAGAAAAAAAGAGAAAAAAGGTAAACAGCAAGAACAGGTAAGCAACTAAAGAGGGCAAGGGCAGCGTAAACAGTGCCCAAAGGGAACGTTTTCCAAAAAGCAGACCACGGCAGAACCGGCCATCCGAAACACGGACTGCCGATCTGACCGCGGCCCGTAAGTGAGGCGCTGCCGGTGACCCTTGAACCAACTTGCCTTGTGCTCCAGAGGGCATCCTTGCGCACAGATCCTGGCTCAACAGTTCACTCTGCACCTGGCCACCCTGTGCCCTGCACTAAAGAACCTGCTGTGCCCTAAGGGTACCCCACCCTTTGTGACCTCCACAGTCCAAGAGGACCCCAAGGAACCATCTTTAAACATACCTGTGCAGTACTTTTCCAAGTGGTCCCCAACAGTGGCCCTGCACCAGCTCCAGAGACATTTCCTCACTGCTCCCCCCGGAACAGGGAACCGCCCAAACTTCTCCAGCTAGCACAGTGTGCCCACCGATGACCTCGACCAACCTGCAAAAGAAGAACTTGGTAAACTAACTGTACGATTTTATATGTTTTTTTTTAAAGTGATCTTCCATTGATTCGTATGGTGCATAATTATGCACAAAAAGACTATTTTTATTATAACTTCAAAAATTCATATCTTGAAAAGTACTTAACCAATTTTGATAATCATGTCTTAAAAATACATAAAAAGCTGAGGTATTTTTATAAATTGGTCTTGAGTTATTTGAGTGTGTGAGTTGCAAGATTGATGCTGAGAGTACACCAAATGCTTTGCACTTCTCCAAGATTGACCTAACTGCTCAACCAAGCTACCTTAAAAATTAGAACATTAAGTGATCTAGTTTTTACCCTTGCAAACCAACGTGTGGTTGCCTGGACCTCTTGCACAGTGTGCCTAGCCACACTACATAGAGGGTCAGCCTCCTACACAGCTGAGTAAATAGTTAATAGGGATACATGTGAGGTATTAGTTCTGTTAATTTGAAACCAACATGAAATTTAAAAAAACAAATCAACTTTTTTCCTTTACTCTGTTTGAGCAAGTCCACCAAATCTTGAAAGAAAACTCTTCCTAAGATGTGCCTATCCATCTGCACTATCCGAGCTATAACATTCCAAACCTGGCAAAGGATATCCTGTCTTGCTCCTCTATTTCAGCTAAGCTAGAACTCCATGCATGGAAAAGCTCCTCTTTTGAGGATAACATGCACCCCTGCTTCTTCTGAGGCAGTCTAGCCCCACCCCTCCTAAACCTGTGAGAACAGCACCCAATACTTTCTCTAAATCTCTTCATAATAATATGAAATAAACACCTATAAGACTCTACTGCCCCAATCCCGTCGCTCCCTCTGAGATCTAAAACCCAAAGAAGCAACAGCTAGGTCCTTCGTTACCCATTGTAAAGGTAGCTACCAATAAATCCCTCATCACTGTTGTAGACAGAAAGCAGAGTGTTCTCTATGTTCTTGTCAGAGACTCCTGACCCTAAACTAGTAGCTCAACACAGGTATAACAGGTCGGCTAGGTGATATCACATCCTGGGGTAGAAGCTGTTGGTTAGGAACAAGACAGGTCACTGTGACTTTTGAGTGTACAAAAAAGGAGTTCATTTTTGCTTTGTTGTGAGGCCTCTGCAGATCAAGGCTGTTCTAAACATCTGTGTCAGTAGTCTTATTCACATCATTTGTTTTCTTCTTCTGCTTAGAGCAAATGCAATGGTATTTACAGAAGATCATTTGTTTACTATAAGAGACATTAAAAAGCCTCATAGAAGAGTATCTGGCAAACTGAGAGGATCCAAGGGTGAGTTAGACTGTAACTACATGGCATACTCTATGGAAAACACACTCTAAATGAGCTAGAGTACTTCTGATATAACTGAAAGTAGTTACAACAGACCCCAACCAAACAATACTGTTCAGACAGCTTTCAGAATTTCAGGTGCTCTTAGAGTAAACTGGTGGTTGGGGCATTCAGTAATTAAGCCCTTTTATTACAAACACTTGCTAATGTTCATGTTAACACCTGTGTGTAGCATTATCAAAATACTGAATCTCACTGGCCAATTTTAGGGATGTATTTGCAGACTGAATATAGGAAGCCTCTTACATAGAATTCTGAAAGGGCCTCCAACACTGAGATGCATACCGTCACAAGGTACGTGCCTCAATTCCTAGTCCTATGAGCCCAACTGAACTGCAGATTTCTCGACCAAATGAAAAACAGAACAGTTCTACTTTGTACAGCAAAAAGAGATATTATTGGGTTTTTTTCATTTGTTTACGGGTTTATAATGTGCTAGGTGAGGTCATGAAGTTACTTCAAAGTTCACAATGTGAAAAACATTTTCTGCAACACTACTCATTACAAGATATTAATAAATTCTGCCTTCATAGGAAATTATAAGCATACAGCAGCAAGGCCTACAAGAGGTCACCAGTAAACATCTTGTGCGGTCAAAGAGGTGCAATGGGACTGACACCAGATTCTGTAGTAATTGAATAGTGTCCAGCGTCATGTTGACCCACAGAGGGTGTAGACCTTGCCCCACAATCCACCCATAAAGCAACAGCAGACAGTAGCAGCCGTGATTTCTGCTTAATGGAAGTAAGCTTGAGTTGAGGCACAGTACCCACAAATACCCAACCCCTGTGGGTAAATATGACAGCAGACACCTACTACAACTATTGTGGGTCACAGTCGGTAATACTTTTCTATTTTTTCATACTCTTCTCCAATATCACACTAACATGGGAGCCATGGTATGAAGAAGGTCAATGACAGTGGTGGCACATCTTATTATTCGGTCTGAGCTTACAGAACCCAATGGGGTGTGGATATTAAGCTGTGATATTTATATATGATCACCTGTTATTTACTTACAACAATATAGAAGCAGTATGAGTTTTTCATGAATTTTGGGGAGAAATGATTCATTTTACACTTAGACTTCGATGTGATACTGCTGTAAAGAAATACATTAACCCTAATGAAGTCCTCCCAGAGGACGAACCGCGTTGGCTGTGTTGTTTCTTTGAAGTATTGAAGAATAATAAAGAGAAATTTTGTTGAGACTTCACACCACAGCTCCCATGTTATTGTGATATTGGAGACGAGTACATTGATATTGGCACCATTGAACTATGTTTACTTCGTGAAATGAATAGGGCGGAAACAAAGAGAACAAACTCTATCATACAATTGTTGGACTCTTGAGGCACTCCCTTTTGTGTGTTTTTTCTGCTTAAATTAACTTATGGTTTTAGAGTAGTTTGACCATTAAAGTGTGATTCCTGATCACTATTACCTTGTAGAACTATCAATTATGCAGCTGTCTTTAGCCAGAACTACTGTTGCTTTGGAATTATTTCCCCTCATGAAGTCACGAGCAAGGTTGGACCATGTGTACCACTCTCCGATTGGGTTGAAGTTCACGCACATCTTAGTTTTAACTTATCCCTTGGGGGCACCTGGATAAAATTTGTTCAGTCCAGCAAGAAGTAGTTTTATCCTACCTCACACTCAGCATACCGCACCTTCACCTTTGACTCCCGTACGACCTCTATGTTCAAAAACACTCCAAAGGGCTACAGCCATATTTAAAGGGGTTATAACTCACATCAAGAACCTTTGGTTCTAGTGCAACGAGGAACCCAATATTGAAACATGTCCCCTAGTGGTGAGTGAGAGTTACAATCCTAAATCAAGGAATTGACTAACAGTACAAGAATGTTTTCCCTAGAGGACGGTCTCAGGTGATAACACAAAATTCCCTGCTTCTAACATGAGTATTATCCACCTGACTAACCTCTCACCATAGGGCAATAGGGACAGTCATTATTACAGCAATTCAGAATCTCACTGTGGAAGGAGTGGAGCACTATAACTAAATAAATGTACTGTTATATTCAGAATTGTAATGTAATTGTCTTTAGATCAGTGTTATGCTCAGTTTTGCATTGTCTTTGGCAACCCCATAAAGCCTTCCTTTCTGCCTGAATAGCACTATATGGATGAAGGTGTGACAGTTCAGGGGAGACCATGGACAGCAACTAACTTACAGGTATTCCTTCTGTGTCAAACTGAGCACTAAAGATCTGTGGCATACAAACTGAAGTCCGTTGGAACAATTATGTGAGCTGTAGGCCTGAAAGAGTAACAATTTGGGTTGCTTTAAGAACTTAGTACCTCATTACGAGTCTGGTGGTCAACAGACTGCCAGACTCATAGTGGCAGTCATGTACGCTGCTGATTTGGCGGTCCAACTGCCAAATTAAGAGTTTAGCTGTCGGAGCACCAAATGACCACCATCTCCGCCGGGAACATAGTTCCAGATGAGCTGAGGTTGTTGCAGTTCATAATCAGCCAGACTGCGCTGAAGTCAGCGCCGCCCGGGTGATTATGACCCAGTTCTTTGCCAGCCTTTTCATGGCGGCTTCACCGCCAGGAAAAGGCTGTCAGAGAACAGGTGCAGGGGGCCGCAGAGGGGCTCCTGCGCTGCCCATGTCTGTGGCATGGGCAGTGCAGGGCCCCCCTTGCCTAGCACTCTCGTAATGTGCACCGGTGCAAATAGTGCACATTACGAGGGTGCTGGTGCCCCTGCAGGTGCAGCATTGCCACCGGATCAATAACGAGCCGGTGACAATGCTGCTGCTACCTTCCAGCTGAGCTGATGGGCGGAAACACTGGTTTCCACCCGTCAGCCCAGTGGGAATGTTGTAATAGGGCTGGTGGGAGGTCACCAGTAGGGCGCAACCTCCCTGTTGGAAGTTTGGCGGACGGGTCTTCCTGTCCACCAAACTCGTAATGTGGCTCTTAAAGTCTGAATAACACCCCCCACTCCTCTGTGATTATTGATATGGAGCATAACTCAGACATCTGACCTTGTGTGATGAGTCACTGGGATCATTTCTTCACCCAGCCCTGTCTGCACTAAGAACCAGACCGACAGTCCATGGATGTATCACCCAATTGAGCAATTTTCAGGGAGTGTTCCACCCCAAATACCCTCCCACGAAGATACGTCCCTGTCTATGACCTATTGTTTAGAAATGTTTCATTTGTGCAGTTCCTTTCTGGACTGCAGTTGAGAAGGGAGCAAGCAGAAGATTTTTCTTAAGAAATGGTCATGCTAATGATTTGATGAACATTGCTCTTTCTGATTTGCCAATCTGATCCAAACTATGATCACACCATGATGAATTTGCAGAATCTCTTAATAGCTTAGGTGATTTGCCTATAAAAACTTTGGGTTTTCATCTTTTGGTGGATTACTTTCCTTTTTACTTTAATGGGACTATTTTTTCCTATTATTTTTACAGGAGACTTACTATGCTTCTTTTTTTTTGCCCTTAAACTTGATATTGACATTCTGTCAGTGCTTTTTATGAGTTTGCCACTTAGAATGTTTGCTTACATTCTAACTAGGGATTAATAAGTATTATGTTTTTTCATTCATCAGTACTTCTGTAATTGGGCCTTTATGGCAATTTATCAATTTTTCTCTGTACCGCATTTTGATTATTCTGTAATAAACCAACTTCTTTCCTTACTTGAGATCTATATCTCAGTTCTTTGTGCTTCCAATATTTTAGTCTGTTTTCCCCTGCTAAATTGTGTTTATCTGAGGAGGAATGTAGGCTAACCACTTGATCAACTGGAGAAAAAGGAACCAAATTTTTGTTTTCCGGAAAATGTTGGGCTGATTAAATATTGAGGGTCAGATGATTATTGGGGTTTGGCTCCCACGCTGCCTAACAACATAAGTGCTTAAAAATTTTTTTTTGCAAAAGCTGAGACTTGAGCCCACCCTGAGAGGGAGGAGGCACTAGAAGAGGGGACACCTAATTATCATCTTACCTTCCGAATATATTTATTATATTAACTGCTATAGTTGCATCGTAGTCCTGCAATTTGACAGATGTGTATTATGGAGGCTAGCCTATTGCATCTGTGGTACCAGGAGGCATAGGTTCAGCCGTGGCCCGTCCTTTAGGGCGGAGGGGCCACGCCACCCACACCTTTTGCCCCTCATGAGGAGTGCCTGTAAGGCTGAGCAAAGGTCAGCCTAACAGACACTCTTCATGTTCAAAACAGAAAAACAGTGAGGCACACATATGTAAATAGCTATATATCCAATTCAACCCATTTGTATAATAGTTAAATTATCCATTACAAATTATTTAAGGACATCCGGGTGTTGTTCACTATTTTCTTTACAGTGTGGGGAGGTATATCTCACTGTAATTCTTCTACCATAGAAATAAATGCACAAAGCTGATGTTGCCTGATGTGCTAGAACATTATTATAATTTCAAATGGCATCTGAGTAACGGAATATATATTTTTAACTTATTAAAAATAGAATACCCTATATTTGTACATAATTGATGACGTGATAATCTGTTATTAAAATGAAGGCACAGGCTACATAGCTATATTTATTTTGAACACGTCCCTTCGTGCAATGCAAACTGTGGCTACGATTGGAACAAGTGAGACCTTTGCTCATTCGCCTATATGCGATGATTATTTGTCATTTTGAAGAAGTGAGGATCTTAGGATGTGGAGCTAGAGCAAGGAATTCGAGAAAAAAAATGGATAAACGGAAAAGACAGGAGGGGTCAATCACACTGCATCATTTTTCGCTGTGGTTATTAAGTTTACTTTTTTAAGATTAATGTGATGATAGAATGCTAATGTAAACCAAAAGCAGACCAGGTAAAATTGTTCAGATTAGCCCCACTTCCTTCCTCCTCTCTCTTTCTCTCTCAAGGCATAAATGCTCTTTCTCTGTCCTCTTCTCTTTGATACCAGAATCGTCTCTCTTCTCTTCCCGTCAGCTTATCATTCTTCTCTCTCTCTGCTTATACCCAGTGCTTTAAATGGGCCGGTAACAAGCAGGTACTCTGATAGAGAGTACCTGCACTTCTATTTTTCCATTTAAAGCACTGCTTATACCCCCATTGTGCCTCCTGCCGTTAACCCCGGGGAACTGTAAATAGTAACCTTATTGTCGCATTAAATGCATATGCTAAGTGGCAGTAACACCACCTGGTGTTCCAGCAGTGTCTGTTTCAAGCACTGGCCTCAGTAAAGAGTAGCATCTGCTACCCGAGTTCCCCTTTAGTTCCTCTTGGTACTCTCTTTGGTAACCCTTTCAGGGGCGGTTGTACAGAAGATCAACTTTTTACTCCAGCCCCTAAACAGCAACGAGAAGGCTGTGGCAAGAGGTCACTCTTGTGATGAAATTGTGGGTTAAATGGCGCCTGAACTTACTTCTGCTGCCTCCCTCCTCTCGTGATGTTTATGGTATCATGGCATGAAAAATAAATACCGTTAAAAATAACAAGAGTCCCGTTCTGCGTGTATTCCCTCCGTGCTGCAGACATAAAGTACACATCTTGTCAGTCTATAAAACCTTTAGAATGAAAACCATAAACACTCTGCTGAATGTTTTAACATGGGCATTGTAGACGCTATTTTTTATGTTCTAGAAATAAAACTTTTATCAAAATGTCAAAAATAATAAATTGTTTGGGATTTCATGACAATGGGCCTTTGCATTAAACCACACTGAGAAATGCTCCAATCGAAAAACAGTCCCCAGTTAATTGAATGGCGCGTTTTTTTCTCTTTTTGTCAGGTGACATTTACATTTATTTTCAGGAAATGCCCAGCGGTATCAGTGTGCTGTCTACATTTAAATATAAAAAGCTCTTGCAAGAAAAAATGGGAAAGAACCGGCTTTCGCTGCTTCCCAAGCAATTTCATTGACCGGCCCAGCTGAGCGCACAGCCACTGCCACCATTTAGCGAGTAACTCGCATCTGTCACCAGAGACACTCCTTTCTAAAGAAAGCTGTTTTCGCGCCATGTTTATTTCTCCTGCAAAGGCTGCTAAGTAACAGTGTCAATTATTGGCCTTATCAGTGTGTAACCCCAGAGAAGGAGAAATCACAGAAGCCTGCTCACTTGACTACCAAATTCAATCAGAACCTCAGATAAGAGAGCGGCTGGAAAGCCCTTCGGAGTATGAGCTCCGAGGCAGGGTGAAGTGACGCGCGCGCCTCACTCGCAGAAAAACTGCGGCGGGGGAATCAATGCTTCCGCCTTCCGTCCTCCCGCGTCTTTTCTCCTCAGACTCACGAAATTCCTCCTGCCTGCAGCGCTTTCGGTTTAAGTCATGTTGCATTCAAACTGCCACACAATGAGACCAAAGCAGCGAAAGTCACAATAGTTAAAACATTTAGTGCTTGTCCTTTTGGTTGTAAACAAATTGGATTTTAAATTCCTCCCAGAAAAGCCATTAGAGCAGATTGACTATTGCAGTGGTAATTGCTGTTTGGATCTTGAGACAGCTGTAAAACGGCAGAAAGTTAAGGATGACAGCTGAAGGCACTAAAGCGAGTTGCATAGATTGCAGGTGCGAAGTTGCACAACCATATGCATCAATCGACCGGTGCAAAAACGGTGCTTGTAGAGGTCGGGTCGGGCTAACAACATGTCTACATCGTTCTGAGCAAATACCACGATTACCTAATAGTAATCTTAATTAGTAAGCATCCAGCAGCCTCATCATGGAATATGTTGTTTGGCGCGCAGTGGTGTTGACTGGGTGCCTCTGGCCGCAGCTCTGAAGGTGTACCATGGAGCCACCTTTGTGTTGCTTGTACGCTAATTGTTTTGAGCGCAAACACAAAAGTATGCCATTAGACTGGATTATAAAATGTATTCATGTATCCATTTACAATTTGAGGCATTGGGTAACCTTGGGCAATGTCATGAACAACGTAGCCCCGTGAAAGCATTCGTTTCCCCTACATTTGCACCTATTTTGCATAGGTGCATTTCGCGTTTCTGTGTTTTTTTTGTGCCCTCAATCAGCACTTGCTGGCTGTGTTCTCAACAAATGAAAATTTTCATCAGTTAGTGCACATTTTGTGAAGTTGTTCCTGACTAAAATGATGCAGTGTTTTTTTTTTTTTTAACTAATATCCAAGACGTGACGGTATTGTAAAATGAATCATGCACTGCAGCATTAATATTGATAGGTTACCACCTTTTTGGGGTGTAGAACATTTTTCCCTTATTATATTCATAAAATGTAATCTACCTGTTGAAAAATTTGATATTTGCAACTGTGCTAGTAGCTACTAAGTGTTTGCTACATGTACACAACCCAATTTCTGCACGCTTTTAATTGTATACGGCATCAGGAAACAACAATATCTCGTGCCATCTTACCTTGTACTACTGACAGTTAGTGTGTTGCTCATGCCCTAACGTAAAGTAATTGGACCTATAATAAGTCCTCTTTCTTAACAACATTTTGAGTTTAGTTCCTTTTCAAAACTGGAATGGCCAGTCGGTACCTAGCTGTTTTTGTTTTTATCCATGTTGCTTTTCATTAATGTCTAGCCTGACATCATGTTACACATTTGTATGAGGAGTGATTTTATGCTCCTTTTCTTTTCAGCAAACAGTGCTGATTTGTAGCAGCAAAAAATCATATGGAGTGGTATCGCTGATGCCGTAGAATAGATTGACCCTTACACCCCCCCCCCCCAAAAAAAAAAAAAAAAAACACTCCCGGCCGCCCCGATCAAAATCACTAGTAAGACACAACAATTTTCTTTTTTGTGTTAGGAGTCGTAACCCACTGGCCATATTTATTCACAAAAACATCAAGTCCACTGTTCCAAAGGTGAGAAGCAGGGAAACCTAAATATTTAGGAGCGGGAGCCCTCACGCATCCAATCGGATGTCATGCTTCGTATGTATTCACACACGAAACACAACAAACACATTTTGCACAGCAATGCATCATGTTTACATTTTTATTTACAGGTCTTAGATGCTTAACCTTAACAGAGATGTATATAGATTCATTTTTCCTAACCATATCTAATAAAGTGTTCCTGTGCATCCGCAAAAAGTTTTTGGGAGGGAGATCAAGACGGCCCCATTGTACCTTGCTCCAAACATCCCTTGTCCAGACAAAAATGGACCTTGTTGGGTCCCTCCTTAGGGGAGGACCCTACCTACCTACATCCCCTACTGGTATAAACCTGTGCAAGGGGCACCACCTACCTGCTAGAATACCTACCTCGGGCACCCCCTAAACCCATCATTCTCCCACCAAGGGCTTGTACCAGCTTGGCACCCATTGCTCCCAAGCAGGTGGTTAGCCGAAAAGGACACAATGGCAGTGACCGCTCCCACACCCGACATTGTAACCTGCATTCAACGCGCTGCCAACACACCTCAGAGGGTCCCATGACACCACTGTTATCTTTGTCTGAAAGGAAAAGGATGCCTTTTATGAATCAGAACTGTTCCACCAATCATGACCTCACCAGGCAAGCCAACATAAAATACATAAATACAACATGCCAAATGGGGCCTGGAAGAGAAAGTTAACATGACAACTGATCACAGATAAGTTTATCATCTCGAGACATACCATAATTGCATCATTTGGATATGTAGAATTGCTTCACAACAATCATTATCCTTGTGGAACTAACAGCTACCCCTACCAGGTCTGCCTCACCCAGGGCTGATCGCTCAGGGAATGGTGGGCGGGGAAACAAAGAAAAGCAGTCTGGTGATGTAGAATGGGGCCCTAGGGAGCAGCATCTGTCCTGTCTGACGGCGGCAAGCAGAAAAAAGAGACTGCTCACAGCCTCGGTGCCCCTTTTATGGGAGAGGTTTGCTGCTCCCTGAGAGGGAGCCACCTGGAAAGCACTGACAGTGCTTCAAGGGCAGCCACCCCCAGCCCGGCCAATCACATCTAACCTTCCCAGTAAGACCTCATCATGCCACAACCCCCAGCTCCGACCCTGCTCACCGCCGAGTTGGGGAAGCCTTTGCCATATGGCCGAGAATCGCTGATGCCGCAGGATAGGTTGACCCTTACACACCAAAACATTTCCAGCCACCCCTTCCAAGGTCACAGGTATGACACAACAATTTTCTGTTTTTTGGTTAGGGGTCACACCCCCCCGGGTGTTTTTATTCGCTCATGAAATACAAAAAAACACATTTCTATTATTATGCACAGTAACCTATTATGTTTACAGTTTTAATTACAGATGTTAGATGCCTAACCTCAACAGAGATGCTAATACATTCTTTTTTACCTAACCATATCTAAACACCTGTTCCTGCACATCCACTCAAATTTTCTTTGAGTGAGATCATTACTAGTCCCAGTGTCCCTTGCTCTAAACCTCCCTTGCCCACTCAAAAATGGACCTGGTTGGGTCTCTTCTTAGGGGAGGACCCCACCCATCTACATCTCCTAATGGGGTACACCTGTGTGAGGGGCCTGCCTGCCTGCTAGAATACCTACCTTGAGCACACCCTACATTCATCATTCCCCCCAGGGCCTGTGCCAGCTTGGTGCCCATTGCGCCTACGCGGGTGGATGACCGGCCGGTAAGGACCGAATGCCAGCGACTGTGCCAAACCTCCTGTAACCTCTATTCAACTTGCTTCCAGCACACCTTGAAGGGTCCCCTGACACCACTGTTGTCTTTGTCTACAAGGAAAAGAATGCCTTATATGGACCTGAACTGTCCCACTAATCATGACATCATCTGCCACAGGCCAGCACAGTTCACCTACTATCTGGCCTCTCCCTACCCACTCACAATAATGTGGGCGATTAATCAACCAAGCCAGCAGGTACTTTAGGGACATTTCATTGACAATCTTTGACAAGTTAACCTCGCTTGAAAGAAACAATGCTCACCCTTTATGCAGCCATGAGATATGGACGACAGCCTTGATGACCCGAACAACTTTCCAATTTTATCATTCACTGATGTACCATGAGGATCCCAGAGGGCATAGACCCCATGGCAACAGTTTGTCCAATGTAGACCTCAAATGGGCCAAACCCAGCCCTCCTTGACGATGAAAGGTCAGCCTGCATCCTGCCTGTCTCACCCTGGACGAGACGCTGCCTGTGTAATAAAAGGCTTTTGCATGTCGAACATAAGAATAGCTCAGCACCAGCACTTCTTTAATCTCTGTTGCCTCTGCATTGACAGGAGCCGTTAATAAATCCAGGGCCTGACTCCAAGCCTCACACCTTCCACTTACATCCACAGGAGAATAGAGAAGGTAGAAAAAAAGGGTTTAGCGGCAGGTCCTACTACATGTGCAATCTTACATAATGATTCTAACAGTTTAAGGTCCTCACTTGGCAACCTGGCATGGTGGTGTTTCTCCTTCAACCCGGACATGGCCTGCACAATTTATCTCGAAAAGGGCCCATTGGAGTGATGCACAAGGTGAAATTCAGCTACCCAACCACCACTTGCAACTGGTGCAAGGTAACCTTCCAGCTCCAGATACATTTTCAAGACGCTGGAAAAGCGTTAACCTTTTCCAAGGGGGACCTCAAGACCATGGCGATGGAGTAGAACTCAATCCCTAGGTATTCAATGGTAGTCACAGGCCCAACAGTCTTATCCTGGCCAGGGCTACCCCAAAAAATTCCAATCAGTTTCCAGAAAGACTGCAATACCACAGCACATTCATTAGTCCCAACAAGAAATCATCTAAGTAGTGCAAGTGCAAGTGAGTGTGTGGATGCATGCGGTTGAGGGTGGCGTGCAAGTGTGCAGATGAGGGGGGTGTGCAAGTGTGCGGATGAGGGTGTTTGTGCAAGTGTGCGGATGAGGGGGGTGTGTGCAAGTGTGCGGATGAGGGGGGTGTGTGCAAGTGTGTGGATGAGGGTTGGGGTGTCCGAAGGTGTGTGGATGTGTGGGGGTGCATGTGCCAGCAACAGGAATGGTGATTCCTATTGCTTGGTGCTTTACCACGAGGGTTTTCGTAGCGGTGAGACTGCCACAGAAAACCTGGCAGTGGGCGACTAAAATGTTTGCGGGCGGTCTTACGTCTGCTGCAAGGCCAGAGGTCCTCATTTCCGGCCCTGCGGTCTGACCGTCCTGGCGGCATTGTGGTGGTTTGGCTTTGGCCCAACCACCAATGTCATAATACAGCAGTCTTTACCGCCGATTCCGCAGCAGTAAGGTTGCCACCGCAAGTGTGGCAGTCCTCTGACCGCCACACTCATAATGAGGGTCTTATTCTTTTACAAAGTAAGCACTAGGACCATCTTTATAACAAATGCCACAAAATGAATTGCCTATACACACATGCATAATTAGTGGTGGTTCCCATTTATTTTAGTTGAAATAAATTTGGCAAAAGTAGCCTTTAGTATTTTTACTAGATACAATGAGCACTCAATATTTGCTTGGGTCTGACCAGGTTAATAACATTATAGTGAAGATAAAAATAAATTGATTTTGACTGGCACAAATTACATGTAACAATTCCCAACTATAACAGATTCCAGTGGTCAGTAAGAGAATATTGTTAAACATGCAAAAATTAATGGCATTCATTCTGTCTCTTGCCTTGCCAATGCTCAACTATTGATTCCTATTTAAAACACTTTAAAACGTAGTGTAGTGAAACACAAATGTGTTGCACATGGACTTGCACACAATGAACTTTCGCAGTCTCACAGTCCAAATCCTAATTTTCCTATGTCCAAACCCAAAATCAAGTTTCACATTTTGTCTATTGTAGTCTCAATACTAACACTGACAAATTCTCCCCAACTCAGGGGAGCCGTACATATGGTAGTCAGCAGGGTTGGAGCTGGGGGTTGTGGTGCAGTGCAGCCTTCCAAGGAAGGATGGATGCAATTAACCTGGGTGCATCCCTGGGAAGCACTGTTCCTGCTTCCGGGCTCGTGACTTCTTGGGGAGCAGCAAACCTTGCCAATAATAGGGCTGGTGAGGCTGCGAGCGGGTCTCTTTTTCTCATTCACCAACTCTGAAAGCACTGACATTGCTCGCCAGGGCCCCGCTCAGCACTACTGGATTGTTTTTCTTTGTTCTTTGTTCCTTTATGCAGGTTTACCAGCATCTTCACCGGCACTCTCTGCTTGCTGTGCAGGTTTGCAGAAACAGCACAGCTATTGCCTGCTGGGAGCCACACAGGCTTGAGCGATTTCTTACCCGACTTGGGGCCAGATGTAGCAAGGTCAGAATTTGCGATTCTGAAATTGCGAGTCGGTGCGACTCGCAATTTCAGAATCGCAAATCCTGATGCAGAACGGTGTCTTAGACACTGTCTGCGACTCGCTATGGGGTCGCAAAGACCCACCTCATAAATATTAATGAGGTGGGTCGCATTTTGCAACCCCATAGCGAGTCCCTGCACTCACAGGGATGGTGGCCTGCTGAAGTCAGCATACCTCCATGTCTGTGACTGCTTTTTCAATAAAGTAGTTTTTTATTTTTATTTTGCAGCCCGTTTTCCTTAAAGGAAAACGAGTTGCAAAATAAAAAAAAATAACGAAACCATTTGGTTTCGTTTTTTCAGTGTAGGCAGTGGTCCATTGGACCACTGTCTGCTCTGAAAAAACCTTTTGGGCAACATTCACAAAGGGGAAGGGGTCCCATGGGGACCTCTTCCCTTTTGCGAATGAGTTACCACCAGTGTGACACTGGTGGTAACTGCGAATTGCTTTGCGACCTATTTGCGAGTCGCATTCACAATTTGTGAGTCGGTACCGACTCGCAAATTGTGAATGTGCATCGCAGAAGGCTGTTTTCATGGCGCAAACTGCGATTTTCGCAGTTTGCACCATGCAAACAGCTTACTACATCTGGCCCTTGGTTCTTTCTGCACTTGGTCGGGCTCCAGTGGAGGTTCGCTGTCTCTGTAGGTGGGGGGAGGGGCTCAAAGGGGTCTTGGTGGGGGCTATTTTATTTTTTGGCCAAATAATGATTTGTTTTAGGTATTTGTTTCTCATGAATTGTTTTAGGTGAAGGGGCTAAGGTGGGGTAAATTATATTTGAGACAATTTTGTTTTTTCTCGGAGTCTGGTTGGGGCAAGTATATTTGGCACAATTTTGCTTTTCTTGTCCTTAGGGCAAAGTTTCAGGGTGGTCCCCCTAGTGTGAAGAATGCTAGTGGCCTATCAGCACTAAAGTTGTTATAGCGCTGTTCGATGATTTCTTTTGGCATTTGATCAGGTTTACTAGGATGGCATCAGACTAGACCTCAGGACACTGATCTTGAAACACATTCCTTGGAGTATTAACTTAATCACAAATTGCATGCCAGTCCTGGCGAGTGTTTGAGGAACTCCCTAATTTTTGATGTTTTGTAGCACTACTTGAGATTCAAGGTTGTTTGACCGTTATTTGTTTGGTTGGGAGCAGATTTGTGATAAGGCTTTTTTCCTGTTTGGTTGTAAGCCTTTTCTAAGGATGCCTAGTAGTGGAAACAGAGGGTCCACGTGCCCCCAGACTGACGTGAATTTTGAGGCCCTGTTGTGGCTGCAGGTGACTGGGGGAAGCCTAGCAAACCTGTAGTTGTGGCAGAGAGGCCTAGGGGACCAGAATGGCACATAGGGTAGCATTTGTTCCAGTTAAGAAGTGAGACAGGGGTCAGGGAACCTGGAAAGGGTTGGCAGCGTGTGCTAGGGTCGCCATACAGAACCTTCTAGCAGGTAACCCGTGTGATGTAGAATCACAGGGTGGTGTTTCCAGTGTGGTGGTATCTGCTTCAAGTGGTAATATTGATCAGAATGGAAACAGTTGTATGGCAATTGGGCTTACTATGGATGGGGGTCCAGGCCAGCCCGACTTGGCAGCTAACTTATCTAGTGTGTTGTCTTGGCTGTCCAAGTGGGAAAACTGTCCACTCCCCTCTTGGTGGGAGGCATTTGCCTGAGAGGTAGATGGTGATAATGTGGAGAGGGCTATGAGGTTGGTGGCTCACCTTGACAGTACAGTTTGTGAAGAAATGCAAGTGGGTGGTGCACCCTTTGCAGAGGTCAGTGGGGCACCTCAACTTAACTCGGTAGGCCAAGGTGCTACAGCTCCGTCAGAGTATCAGGGAGTACAGGTGGGTGTTGTGCCTGTAGCAGGGGTCAGGGGTGCTCCACAACTTAGCCCCCTGTGGGGCAGGGAACTTCAGCTCTGGTCACTCTTCTGACTAGCAGCCTCCCCTCTTGCAGACCCAGCGTCAGTAGGGGCTGAAACCCGCTCTCAGGAATCCACAGTAACACTTATGGGGACATAATTTCCTGGTAATGGTTTGGGGGATGTGTGGTCTCAGCATGACCAGTTGGGACGGCATGTCACAGTGGAAATAAAAGAGAACATTTTGAAGGGGCATTATGTGGACATGTTAAAGCTGATTGTGGCCCGAAAGTGAAGAAGGCAAGTGGTGCAAAGAGTGTTCTCATTCTTTTCATTTTTCAGGTTATTATTGCAGAATGCTTTACTAATTTAGGTGCTCAACTGGCATGCTACCAGAATAGAATAGTGTGCATGCATGATGAGTTTGGTGGCACGGCTTGGAAGGACTATGAAAAGGAGTTCAAGAGGATTAAGGCCACTAAGCACACACACCAGCTTAGGATCAGATTGATCCAAACACTGGCCTACGATTTATGAAGTCTCAACACCTGGATATTATTCCCAAAAAGTTCTTTCAGACAGGCTCGGGGGTTGACTAGCAGCCTGTGGGGGAGTGGAAGGTTCATGTTGGTACTTTAACTTCAACCAATCTTGTACCCGGACCCCTAGGACTTGCACGTTCAAGCATTGTTGCTCATTCTGTGGCCTGTCACTGCATTCAGAAAGTCCAAGGACAAAGGTGCCAAAAAACAGGACTGGTCATCCCCTCTGGCGCAGACCCCCCTCCCAGTTAATTGGTTTAATCTGTACAATAATCCCAATGCAGCTCAGGAACTGTATGAAGGCTTCAAAGAGGACTACAGAATCCCAACAGAGCTTTGTGTTTGCGTACCTTACTGAACAAATCAGTAGCTGCTCAGGTACAATCATGGAGTCGCCAGGGATAAGATCTTCAAGGAGATCCGTTGGGGGAAGGTGGCAGCACCTAGGGGTCAGTCAGTAAATGAGGCCTTTGAATGGGCTTCATGCTCAGTCAAGGGTGGTACTTCGTACCAGGTGATTCAGATGCTTCAGGGAGTGGGGCCAGGACCTCTCTAGTGAAGTCAGACATAGAATTTGATTTCTGCTTGCTCCCTGTTCATCCAGAGGACTTCTATTTCCTCGGTTTTCAATTTGAGGGTTCATTCTATTTTGACAAGTGCATGCCAATGGGTTGCTCGGTCTCATGTTCCTAATTCGGCACGTTCCTTGACTAGGTCTTCAGGCAGAAGTGAGTTAGATGCAAGTGCATGTCCCTCATCCACATGCATCCACAAAGACACCCCACTCACTCGAAGACTTGCACACATGCACCCTCCTCATCTGCACACATCCACACAGAGACCCCCACTCACTCGCAGACTTGCACACATGCACCCCCCTCATCCGCATGCATCCACAGACACCCCCAATTACTTGCAGTCTTGATGCACCCCCACTCGCATGAATCCCAATACACACACCTACTCACTCGCACCCCATCACTCACACTCCCATCCACATACATGCAGACACCCTCATCCACCCCCCCCAACCGCACGCATACATCCAGACACCCCCACTCACTCACTCACAAACAGGTACTCCGACACCTCCATTCGCACACAAACATGCACTCAGAGAGATACCCACTTCCATTCAGACACACACACACCCTCCATGCACACATACATACACACACGCACTCACACACACCCATACTGCTACACATACACACACACATGCATACAACTCCCCACCCCTCCCCTCCCTTTCAGACGGTCCACTACCTGTCTCAGTGAGGTGGTCATCCAGGAGGGGATGGTTCTCAGCGTTTTCCACCGCCAGCACCGCACCGCCCTTCACGAAACCGCTGCACCATATTACATACCGCAATACGGCGGGCAGTGTCCTGTTGGCGTGGCAGTGCTGGTAGTGGAAACACCTGTCAGATTTCCACCAGTAAATGAGCGGAAATCCAACTTAACTCGTTATATGGCGGTCTTCTGGCGCCTGTGACTTTGGTGGTCTTGTGAAAAGACCGCCAAAGTCGTAATGAGGGCCTGAGTGCTATTGCCTGTAGCTCTGCTCCAGCGATGGTATTAAAAATAGGTATTCCGAATACCAAGGCTAAGTATTGTTGAATTCATCTGAGGCCTCTTTAATCCACTACCGGACTCTCCATGCCCTTTTATCACACTTGTGTTGGTCCCTGCTTTCTCCCTTTATGTCTGTTATTCTTCCTTTCTCCTTCTTCCTCTGCCCCTTCCTTCTTTCTTGCATGTGTTTTTTTTATCTTGCTCATAGATAATATGAGATAAGGAAAAAACTGCTGGTCCCCAAGATGAGTTCTAGTTTGCCCTACCGGCTCAAATTACCTGTGGATGGTCACTATACTTATTCAAATATATTTATAACTTTTCATGTGGAAACCACATAGCATTAAGGAAGACGCTAACTTTCTACAATGATTCAGTTTCTCAACGTGCGTTCTGCCAGTCTTTTCAGGGTAGGTTGCTAAAATTGAAGGAGGATTCAGCATATTGATTTTACTTCAGCCGTATGTTAGAGAGCTCCCACTATTAATAAAAAAAAAAAAATCTGGATACAAGAGTCTGCACTGTATCACCTTTGCTCCTTCCTTTTTTCACTTAATTATCCCTCTAATTGATCTCTAGTGGATCTCATTGATGATCATCCGAGAGCAAATGGACCACTCTGAAAAACAATCAGCAATTTTCAGTTCTGAAGAATTAGACTAATGTTGCCATTGCTGTGATCGGTGTCATGTGTCTGTCTCATCAATAACTACTGACCCTGCATACTTACCTTACATTAGGAGTACATTTAGTGCTTTTTAAACAAAGGTACATTGGATGGCTGCATGAGTGTGTGTGGGAGGAAGTGCCAACAAGCATTTGCAATGCAATAGGTGTCTTTTTTGCGAGAGTTATAGCTATTGCCCTTGTAAATGCATAATTGGACTTTTCTTGCCAGATAAATTGGTCAGCCCTGCCTCATAATTTGGTCCATTCCTGCCACATAATTCCAGTGGCCCTGCATATAACTAAAGTACTTCCATTTACCTTCTTCCTCTATCTGCAGCAAAAAATTAAAATGTTGCCATTTAGCATCCTAATTTAAAATTGCCATGGTAATTCCAATAGAGCATGTGGAGGCTTTCTGGTCTCTTACCTGGTGGCTATGGTAAACATGCATAGTGTTTACTTTTCACAATTCCCATGCTGCCCATCACAGACAGAGGATGCAGATCCTGTATTACCTACTGTATGAAGTTTTGCTGACAAGGGCTGTACATAGATGAATGAATCACAGAGACTTGTAGCAAGAGGCAGGGTTCATTCTGAAGGTAAAAGACCAATTAATGGTGGCTGCAGGTTGAGGAAATAAATCAGTCTGCAAACAGCTGACTGCCAGTCACCACATGGCCTAAACTCAGGCTTAAATAACTTGGGACCTGCTCAGGGTACCAAGGCACACAAGATCAGTCCTAGCCTGCCGGATGCAACTGAGCATGGGATAGACACTGAAATGCTGTTCCAAGATAGCAGGGGTCGCATAAAGTTTCCTGCCTGAATACATACAAGCTGTCGAAAGATCAGAGGAGAACAATATGTCCTAAGCTTCACGCATAGCCAAAATTAATATCCTTTGCTTCCTTTTGGGGTTCATCGTTCATAGGTCTGCAGTTCAGTAAAATATGTATTTATGTTTTTCATTTACCAAAGGAAAATTACAGGTGCAGCAGTGAAGAATAATTTCAGAAATATACAAGAAAGTCCTGCATAGCATCCTATCACCATCTCTGGATTAGAGACTAGCCAATAGGATGGAGGGTGAGTGAGAAACTTGACATCCCAGTACATTTTGAAGCAGAACGTTACCGTGGGCTTTCATTTGACAGATAGTTACTTCAGTTTTTTTTTTTTTTTTTTTTAAACCTGTTCAATCATAGATGCCACACAAAGTAAAATATTTATTGAAAAGTACATCAACTCTAAAAGAAATGGTTGTGTTTTTCAGAATATATGGCTGCTTCCAGTCTACACAGGCAAGGTAGAGACCCGACATGTCAACATTTGTAGTGTGAACGTGCTTCAATTAATACAATGGGAATGCACTTTTAGTTTCTCACAACCACCAGGAAGGAAATATTCAGGTACACTTTGCAGTTTATCTGACTCTGTAGTAGATTTTGGACAAGTATAAATAACATTCCTGTATTTTCGAAGGTCTTTGTGGTTACTGCACAACTATCCAAAATATACAGTGTTCCTGAACCTTCTCAAAAGGACATATCAACTTATCGACTCAACTAACTTGTCTTAAAACAATCTGCAACTAAACATCAATGAGATCCGTTAAAGAATGCGTCAGAAGCATGGGGTTGTGCTATTACCACTTATAATTCCAAATGTATGGTGACAATACACCAGTCAATACCAGATTTGCGGTCAGCACAGAAGTACCATAAACAGTCATGGATATACTCCCGGGTGTACGGACCCAAGACTGGTGTTGAAAATGAATCTGAAGTTTGACCCGTAAACAGTGGAGCTCTAATACGTGTCCCTGGTAGACACTTCACCACATGAGTAAAGAAAGACACAAGAAGACACAATCACAGGTACCCTTTCACCCTCCCAACGACTAGGGCACATATGTTCTTTTTCTTAATCATGCAACTCGATTGATAACTTAATGGTCATTTGTTAAGTTTTCTTTGCAGCAAAGCAGCATTGATATTCCAAACCTAGCCAAAGGGCAGCAGCGCAGTCAGTGCCTCTTTCAACCTCGTGATTTAGGGACCTATGCACTGGCAGGTACTGGATGTGCCAAATGCAGCGGTTACTATGCAGAAGAAATGCAGATGTGTGAAACGGTTCTCATTTCTTCTTCACTCAGACACCCTTTTGCACAAACCACTGTGTGCTTCTGGGAAAGACTGGATAATATCCTACTGTTAAGAGAGCGACTCCACCCCTTCACTGTTTTATTTTTTATTTTTAATGTGCTAGGGACTGGGCATTAGGTGACAAGGAAGTGCTCAGCGCATGAACCTCTCAACAACATGCCCCCCCTTGTAACATGAAAGATCAATGCTTTTAAGGTTGTATAAAGCTCCTGCACAGTGATCTCTTGGTAACATCGAGCCTATTAATGGTAAAAAGTCAAATACAAGGAATGTGCATTTTAGAAACCAGGACATACTTTAAAAAAAAAGAAAAGAATAAAAAAAAAAAAACAGCCCCTGGACTCTATTCCAGCGGAGCAAGAGTCAGGAAGGGGGTGGAATGAGAGGTCGCATCCGAAACATTTCTCTGCTGGACATAACTTACAGGCCTATTTACAGAATCAGACAGGAGCCACTGATAACATCCAGCGCTCTGGTCAAATGCTCTTAGCGTAAGAAAAAAGTAGTCCCTAAGCACATGCTACAGTGGCACAAGTGGAAGGGTTTAAGTACTGGGGCCATGTTACAGGGGAGTGTACAACTGAGGAAGAGATAGGACAAAGAGGAAGGATTGACAACTAGCAAGCATGCAAGAATGTTTTAAGGACACTCAAACAAACCAATGAAAAAGCAGAGAGCCCACAAAGAAGTATATACTAAAGTATAGACAAGAGAGCTCAAATGCACAACCCAAAAACTGGTCCTATCACCAAAAATGCTCCATCTAATTTCTGTTTTAGCTTGACTCATGAGTTAATACATTTTCTTGTCTAGTTTATGAGATTTTTCATGAAATGCTAGGTCATGACTCTTGTAGGCAAGTGTAGGTATAGAGGGTCAAAGTTGTTAATGCACTTGAACGCCTGGTAGGGCTTGAATTATGTAATGGTGGATTTGCCCATGTGAGCCACAGTGGCCCACCTGTTATACAACCTCACTAAGCCACTGCTAAGAAATATTCTGCTTATAGTGAGATTGGCTACTGAAATAAGACAGTATGATGATACACAAAGGGTATGAAAAAGACTTGTAATCTCTTGAAATATCATCAAAGTGGGATTAGTCGCTGATACTTTGAAATTCACAGCCTCACTTGCTGCTTGTTGAATTACTTCAAACACCTAGAGCTGACAGGTAAACACGCAGTGATTATTTTTTTAAGATAACCTACTCATCTTCTAATTGCACTCGAAATTTACTGATGAGATGCTAGCTAACATCAGAGTACTGTCATTTAATTCTATCTTACATTGGTTGAAAAATTAATGGTTTGCAAAGTTTAACACAACACATATTATAGTAATTTTGGTTCCATTTTCTGTCCCTTACATCATTGTATCTGCAATGTACTCTGTTGATATGCCTGGATGTTGAGGCCCTATGTACCAATATATTGCAAGACCCTACCCTTGAAGCAGTAGAAGAGATGCTTTATTCTACGACATGGGTTCATAAAACACCTATTCGGTTCATCTTAGAATGTGCCACTCTGGCTTTTAAAGAGATTTTTTTACATTTGAAGAACAACTATACCATCAGATAGAGGGGACATCTATGGGGAGTACTTTTGCTCCCAGTATAGCCTGTTTGTATATGTACACCTTTGAAAAACGATATATCTTAGTACCCACACAACCTTTCTTTTCCAACATTTTACTTTTGCAAGAATACATTGATGATATCCTTATAGTCTGGAAAGGTGACAATGTTCGGTGACAGAATTCATCAGTTGGGTCAATAATCTTGACCAACACCTACACTTCACCGCCACTAATTCCAACGAAGAATTGGCTTTCTTAGACCTCTTTATTATTTTAAGGGTCGGGTCCTGCACTCATCTATTTTTCAAAAACATATGGATAAAAGTAGCTTACTTTTGTTTCATAGCCACCACCCAAAAGCTTTGAGGTCCAACTTACCGTATGGCCAGTTCTTAAGATTTAGGCATAACTGCAGTGACACGTCAGACTTTAATACACATGCAGTCATCGTAAGCCAGAAATTAAGGGACCAACATTATCCAATCAAATTGATTTCTCAAGCTTGAAAGAGGGCTCGTAACACACAGAGGGAAATTTTATTGACCGACTCCCTGAAATTTGATATCCAATTTATGTTGATAACAAATAGCTTCCCAACATTTATTATATGATAATTTAGCTAAACATTTCCACCTTATAGCTATTTGTTGAAAAGCTATGATGAGATGTCATCAATGATGTCACTGACCATGTCTTGAGTGATGTAATATGTGAGGTCATAAGTAGTGCATTACAGGAGCGCAAGTTATAGTTAAGTATAACTATAACTGCTGAATTTGTACGTTTTTTTAACGAGTAAAATCAGAACCTAACTTTAACGTCCATGTAACCTTTTGTTTTTTCAGTGAATTTCTAAGTTTAAAAAAAATCTATTTCCTAACTATACACCCCTGTAATCTTTGAATTTTTCATTGAATTTGAATGGGTTTTTCTAACGCACAGTCATTTTCATTAATATACATTAATTCAGCCATCGTTGCGCACAGCCCCATAACCACCCAACCTTACACTGTGCACGACCTTCACCCATGTGCAGCAGAGGTTGCCCACAAGACCTGGCCTGCTGCCAGACCCTGCGGCCAACCTCCCTGACCACACAACCCCATGGTGTGCAATGCCCTTTTAGCCATGAATGGCAGGAATGTTCTGTGGCTTCTCTGGGTGTGAGAAAAGGTATGAGAATATCTGGGGGTGAGAGTCGTGGTCAGAGTGTTGTAGTGCATACATCAGTGTTTTACTGGGTGTGTCTGTGTGTGCGGGTCTGTGAGTGGGTGCATGTGAGTGTCAGTGGGTCTGTGAGTGGGTATGTGACAGTCTGAGTGCATATCTGAGGGGGTGCATACCTATCTGAGTGGGTTTGTGCGGTCCCTGTCTGAGTGGGTGCGTGAGTGTCTGATTGGATCTGTGAGTGGGTGCATATGTGTCTGAGTGGGTGTGTGAGTGGGAGAATTGATTGAAAGAGAGAGAAAGAAAATGAGAGGGAGAGAGATAGAGTTTTTTAGGCATTGTTGTCTGATATACTTATATTAAGATATTTCTATACAATTTTAAATAAATAATGTGTATATTTAAAAACAAATATATTATATATATAATGAGTCCAGCTGGTCTCGGACCCAAAAGCTCAGTGTGAAGGTCTGCAACCCTCACACTGAGCTACGTTTTTTTATTTTTTTTTATTTGTTAACTCTTGAGTTCCCCTCGCCACAAAGTTCTCATGAAGCTACGCATTAATAGCATCCAAAACCAAAGTGAATGTGCAGGGAAAAGATGTACCCACGCTTTTCAGCCAGAGTCGTCAGCTGGGCCATAGAGTTGTGCTGAACAGAGTGTCTTCTTAAAGGGACCCATTCCTCATTGCCACCACCCATTTTAAAATGAAACACTAGACCATTTACAACATTTCCATTTTGAGAGAATACAGAAAAATCTCCTCTAAATTCATAATTCCCCTTCAGAGTACATTATTGCATTGTAAATCAAAATTATCTTCCAATAAGCATCAACATTCCACTTATTATTAAAATGTACATGTTGGAAAAATTATGTTGACTTTATTAAGATAATGTCATATATATATATATATATATATATATATATATATATATATATATATATATATATATATATATCTGGGTAGTTCCCAGGTTTAGGTGGAGAGCAGCTCCAGTAAGGAGCACCCTACAACACCCGGGACACTATGGATTTGCTCACCTCAAATGTCTGTTTTTCTAGCAAAGTTTTTAAGCATAGGTTTGGCACAATGCCATCCACGCCGAGCTAGAAAGTGACAAAGTCTTTTGCCATTTGTACAACAAAATCCTTGAGCGTGGGATTGCCATCCTTGCCGAGCTGTAAAATGACAAATGCCTTTCACCACTCCAGGCACAGTATTACAGCTTTGGACTGGTAAAATATCATCAAAGCCAACCTGGAATGAGCAAAAGCAAGCCCTGACATGTGTTTTGATGTCATTACATCTCATCAGAGAGGTTTAGCTTTGTCCAGACATAAGGGAGCAGCCAGTATAAGTCAAAACAACACCCTTTCAGGCTTAGAGTGATGCGTAAATTATGCAAAACAAAAAGGAGATCAATGGGTAGTTCCCAGGTTTAGGTGGAGAGCAGCTCCAGTAAGGAGCACCCTGCCACATCAGGAGCATGCTAGATTTGCTCACCTCAAATGTCTGTTTTTCTAGGAAAATATTTAAGCATTGGATTGGCAGAGTGCCATCCATGCTGAGCTAGAAAGGGACAACGTTTTTTGCCATTTGTACAACAAATTCTTTAAGCATAGGATTGGCCCAATCCATCCTTGCCGAGCTGTAAAATGACAAAAGCCTTTCACCACTCCAGGCACAGTATTACAGCTTTGGACTGGTAAAATACCATCCAAGGCAACCTGGACTGAGCAAAAGCAAGCCCTGATGCATGTTTCTATGTCACTACATATCATCAGAGATGTTTAGCTTGATCCAGACACAACGGAGCAGCCAGTATAATTCAAAACAATACCCTTTCAGGGTTAGAGTGACAAATAAATTATGCATAACAAAAAAGATAACTCTGGGTAGTTCCCAAGGTTAGGGGAGAGCAGCTCCAGTAAGGAGCACCCTGCAACACTAGGGACACTCTAGATTTGCTCCCCTCAAACGCCTATTTTTTCTGGCAAAGTTTTTAAGCATTGGATTGGCACAGTGCCATTGTCGCCAAACTAGAAAGTGACAAAGTCTTTTGCCATTTTTGCAGCAAAATCTTTAAGCATAGGATTGGCCCGGTGCCATCCTTGCCGAGCTGTAAAATGACAAAAACCTTTCACCACTCCAGGCACAGTATTACAGCTTTGGACTGGTAAAATACCATCCAAGCCAACCTGGAATGAGCACAAGCAACCCCGACACGTGTTGCGTTGTATCTATATATGCATGCAAAAAAGGACACAGAATTCTGGGTAGTTCCCAAATTTAGGTGGAGAGCAGCTCCAGTAAGGAGTACCCTGCAACACCAGGGGGAACTCTAGTTTTGCTCACCTCAAATGTCTGTTTATCTAGCAAAGTTTTTAAGCATAGGTTTGGCACAATGCCATCCACGCCGAGCTAGAAAGTGACAAAGTCTTTTGCCATTTGTACAACAAAATCCTTGAGCGTGGGATTGCCATTCTTGCCGAGCTGTAAAATGACAAATGCCTTTCACCACTCCAGGCACAGTATTACAGCTTTGGACTGGTAAAATATCATCAAAGCCAACCTGGAATGAGCAAAAGCAAGCCCTGACATGTGTTTTGATGTCATTACATCTCATCAGAGAGGTTTAGCTTTGTCCAGACATAAGGGAGCAGCCAGTATAAGTCAAAACAACACCCTTTCAGGCTTAGAGTGATGCGTAAATTATGCAAAACAAAAAGGAGATCAATGGGTAGTTCCCAGGTTTAGGTGGAGAGCAGCTCCAGTAAGGAGCACCCTGCCACATCAGGAGCATGCTAGATTTGCTCACCTCAAATGTCTGTTTTTCTAGGAAAATATTTAAGCATTGGATTGGCACAGTGCCATCCATGCTGAGCTAGAAAGGGACAACGTTTTTTGCCGTTTGTACAACAAATTCTTTAAGCATAGGATTGGCCCAATCCATCCTTGCCGAGCTGTAAAATGACAAAAGCCTTTCACCACTCCAGGCACAGTATTACAGCTTTGGACTGGTAAAATACCATCCAAGGCAACCTGGACTGAGCAAAAGCAAGCCCTGATGCATGTTTCTATGTCATTACATATCATCAGAGATGTTTAGCTTGATCCAGACACAACGGAGCAGCCAGTATAATTCAAAACAATACCCTTTCAGGGTTAGAGTGACAAATAAATTATGCATAACAAAAAAGATAACTCTGGGTAGTTCCCAAGGTTAGGGGAGAGCAGCTCCAGTAAGGAGCACCCTGCAACACTAGGGACACTCTAGATTTGCTCCCCTCAAACGCCTATTTTTTCTGGCAAAGTTTTTAAGCATTGGATTGGCACAGTGCCATTGTCGCCAAACTAGAAAGTGACAAAGTCTTTTGCCATTTTTGCAGCAAAATCTTTAAGCATAGGATTGGCCCGGTGCCATCCTTGCCGAGCTGTAAAATGACAAAAACCTTTCACCACTCCAGGCACAGTATTACAGCTTTGGACTGGTAAAATACCATCCAAGCCAACCTGGAATGAGCACAAGCAACCCTGACACGTGTTGCGTTGTATCTATATATGCATGCAAAAAAGGACACAGAATTCTGGGTAGTTCCCAAATTTAGGTGGAGAGCAGCTCCAGTAAGGAGTACCCTGCAACACCAGGGGGAACTCTAGTTTTGCTCACCTCAAATGTCTGTTTATCTAGCAAAGTTTTTAAGCATAGGATTAGCACAGTGCTAATCATGAGGGGAGACTTGTTGATTTTGCCAACTTTAAATGCCTGGCAGGCCTCTCAGACACCACTAGAGACTGTGTCAGAAGTGAGTAGGTTTTTAACTTTTACATTTTTGTGTATCATTGTGTGTCTGCCAGGAGTGGTGCTTTAGCAGAAAGCACAACACAAGACATCTCGCTAGTTTGGCAGGAATGTTCCCATAGGTGTGCATAGGTGTGGGCGACATAATTGCCCCATTAAATTATTCTGTTTGGTACCCTTCGAAAGATATCCTTTGGCTTGTGTTTCTTACAAGAAGGAAAACCGTAAAGCGAGGAATTCCAAAAGAGTTTTTCGCTGTAATGCTACAAGATTAGCAACTGTTCCCTCGCCTACCCAGGACTATTATTGCATCTCCAGTCTGGACGAGGGGTTGAGCAGGCTGGCTAAAATATCACCATCTACCTTACTTTTGTTTAAAAAAAATCTATATTGAAAATAAGATTGCACACAGACACAAAACACTCAGGATTTGGGTATGTTTTATAGTACGGTAATAGGTGAGACGTAAAATGAATGGGTACAGTAGGGAGAATACAGAACAGGCGATGACAACGATATAAAGGGTAACATGATTATAAATATTGCAGTTCACTGGTTTGATTTGCCTTACAAATAAGCAGCATGGTCCAGGTTATACCACCTTTTCAACCCAAAAGACAATTAAAGGTGAATCAGCATAATGATGACGAGGAAGAAATAAGGATTTGTCTATTTAAATATTTTGCAATGGTGGGGTGGGATATTGACCCAAAAGAGAAACACGTTTTTGAGACATGTTTATGTCATCTCACTATTTCCTATTGAGTATTGCAACTTGTGCTTTATTTAGCTGAAGAGGGTGTCTTGGGGTACTTCATTTCCTTTTGCTTTGTACAGCATGGCACTGTCAAAACCTACAGGTGCCAAAGGCAAGACTCATATTTTTTTAACCGTTGCCAAATACTGCCACTGACGTCTGCGTTTTGCACTAGTCTGCATCGTGGGTGTATACGTCTCTGCCTCGCTTTTGACATCAGCTCGCATTGCAATTTCAGGCGATCCCACAAAGATTATGGACTCTGTCCCGGTGTCAGTTGTTAATACACCCTCATCTCTTCATGGACATCATTTTGGGGTCGCCAGAGGTCGCAGCTGCAACCCCTAGCTTATCCTTCATGACCCCTAGCACTGCCTTTGCGACCCCTGGCCTCAGAGGTGGCAACATCAGTGCCTGGAACACAAGGGCGCCTCGTCCTATTAGATGTTGGTTGGAACTTCACTTTGCTGGCTTTCTATCACTTTATTTATTACAGAAAACAGTGAATAATATTATTCACTTGTGTAATAGAAGATGGAGTACAGTTAACTGGAATATGACAATAAATGGCAGTTAAAGTAAGTAAAAAATGCTTTTAAATGTATGTTGTATGCATGCTTGCAGGTGAGAGTGTGTTTATTTGTGAGTATGTGAATGTGTGTGTATGTGTAAGCATGTGTGTGTGAGTCAAAGTAAAGGTCCAATGGCATGTGATATGTTATTTCCCCTCGCCCGGGCAATTTGGTGAATTGACGCCCATTGACCTCTTCCTCATTTACTTATTAGGTATGAGGCATTATGCTTCTTGACAAACTGATGAAGCCTCTGGTTTCAGTTTTCCCTCAATCTTGTCCTGCCCAAGTGGCTTCCCCCTTCCAAGACACCATCTGTCTGAAGAGCCTAGAAGAAAGGAAAACCTATCCAGGTACATTGCATCATTTTGTGTGTCCGAGGGACTGTGAAAATATTTCTCTACTTTTTAACACTATGCAGGGAAGACTGCGTCTGAATGCATAGTTTGCCTGGTTCAACTGCCTTTTTTTCTTTAATGGCGCAGGCAGTTCTTCAATGGCCAAAGTGCAATATACATGTGCAGGTCATTCAAGTTTCACATTCACTGGCTCTGATGCTGTCTCAAATGTTTGGCTGTGCATGTCCTGGTTATGCAGTTCAGGTATGTGCAACAGAATCATGTGGGCTGGCTTCAGTATGGTGCCGCTGCTTGGATGCTGGCTGTGTCCTCTAGGAATTGAAAGCTTCTCAGTTGTAGCACTGATTCTAGGGCCCTGGAGCTTAGTTTGCCCCAGTATGGTCTATGGACTCTGTGCATTGTTTTGGGCTCTTGTTCTCACATTGCTCTGACTCGTGTTTTGGTCAAAGCCTTCCAAATAGCACTGCTTAAGGTCAAAGCCTACAGACAGTACGGCAAAGACATCTTGGGGATATTTTGAAAGCTTCAGTGGGATTGCATTTCACTCAATGCTTACCATTGGCTTTGTTTTTACCAAACAGGTACTTGCTATATATTTGCTGGCTTTATTTGTTTTAGGCTGTTCCTCCTTTGAAGCATAGCCTATTTCTTCCATGACGACTTGCTTTTTGTAAATAGGTCTTTAAATTTGGTTTTTATCTTGTCACATTTGCTGTGCATTCAAAGACAGACGTCAAATATCAGGCTCTTTACTCTTCTTTCCCTGACTTCAAAATGAGAAGGTTTATGTGACAATCCTGCTGGGTACTCGTGTGAGAGAAAAGGCTGTAAGTTGTTACTTTTTCTAGTACACAATAAAATTTGCATGTCTGTAAATGAACTGTGAAGATGTTACGGAATATGGCAGAATTAGGAAAGCACAAATGAAGCATTTTTACGTACTTCTGAAGTGTGGAGGAAACAAATACTTTAATAAGATCAAAACAAATCAATACACTTGGTGATGCTGTTTCCTCACATTATCATTTGTGCGCTGTATACTTTTATTAGTAAAACTGTATGTCTGTCCAAATGTGATATTAATTTCAAAGGGAAATGTGTTGTCTGAAATGGGAGTGCTCTACTATGCCATGCATGCTCTGCTCTGGGCCAGTTCACTCTACAACACTCTACTTCACATCAAACTATGACACTCTACTCCCCTTCACGCTATGCCACGTCACTCTACTCTACTGCACTTCCTTCTGGGCCACTCTACTACATTTCACTTTAGGCCACTCTACGGCCCTCCACGGCATTCTATGCCACTTTATTCAACTCTACACCACTCCCTTCTATGACTCTGTATTCATCTCTATGCTACGCCACTCCACAACACTTTACTCCACTCTACAACACTTTACTCCATACTGTGCTACCCCACTCTACGTCCAGCTCCTCTACATCACTCCACTCTATGCCACTCTACTCCAGTCTGCCTCTTTGTGACCCATTACTCCACAACACACTAAACCACTCCATGCCACTCCATTTTCTCTACTCCTATCTACTACACTCTACAGCAGTCCAGTCTAATCCACAAGACTCCCCACTCTTCACCACACCACTCCAAGACACTCCTTGCCACACATGTTTAGCCATGGTTAGCATCATCCACGCTGGTGTACAACAAGGCTAAAACACATAGGCAAAGCCCATAAGTCTTTCGTAGGCAAGAGCTGTTGGCTTCGCCAATGCTTTTCTTTGTTTACTGCTTGCAAGTTGTCATGCTGTGCCCCATCATTCCACAGACTAAATGAGGAGCTCTTTACTAATTTATTGTGGCTTACACAGCTCCTACACTGCTAACTAGTTTGACTAATTGTGAAAACCTGGGTCCTTTAACTCATATAATTTTGTTCTGATGTAGTCTTTGTACTTATGCACAGGCTGCTCAGTGGTATTTATTGCCCCTCTCATAGCACTCTGTTTAAATTCATGCCTCATGGAAAGTGTGGCATTTCTGACAGGTGGTAATATCACCCCTAGAAGACAGTGATTTAAGTTGTTTGTACTTCTTTGTTCCAGTGTCCAATGCTAGTGTTTTTATCAATATTACAGCTCTGCTGTCCTTGGACTCGGGTTATGATTAAGTTATTGTGGCCACTCACTCACTCCTCAATTGTCAATAGCTTGTATGATAACTACCTTTAGAGGAGTTTAGTGTAGCCTCCATCACAGCCTTAATTCTTTCCAATCAAATTGCCACGTACCCAACCTATCTCCAGAACAATTAATTGTGAAAACCTCTCAAAGATGACCGTAAGGCATGGATCTTTTGGCCTTTCACTCAATACGTTGGTATTTTAAAGGAGTCAGACACCCCCATAAAATGTGTTAAGCATCTCCCAGATTTCAGACACAAATAGACAACATGCTTAAGTATAACATTCAGTTAGTTAGTATGCTCCTGCACTTTCCCTCAAAATATTCACCTTAAAACTGTGAGAGGTCCTACAAAAGATTGCCCCCCTTACACATTGTGACCTGAAAACACTGACCTCCAAGAAGAACATATTGTGATCAAGACCAGTGGCTTAATATTCACAGCTGCTCACTAATGCCACTTTCTAAAAATTCAAATTATGTGTGCAAGCGTCTATTAAATCTGTCACTGACAAAAATGAATATTCATCACATTAAAAGGGCTTTGTTCAGTTTTGGCTTACTAGCATCCCTCTTCCACTCAAATGAGGTTGAGGTTCAGGCTATAGCAATATTGGCATGGCCTACTCTTTGTGTGCAGGGGTGTCAACAGTTAGTGAGGCATGATAAATAACAATAGAAATGTTTGAGCCCTCAGTAACAGAAAACCAATCAACAGCTAACCATCATTCCAGTAATCATTCCATCACTTTCTGTTGTGTCACAGCCACCTCATGTTCAGCTACCTTTGTGATGCTTTCGACCACCTCTTAAGTTCATTTTCAAACTTTTTTCATTCAATTGTTTCTTTTTTATGTAACATAATGCATCATCTTATTACAATATGTCTACTGCCAACCCCCTGTGGTTCAGAGCCATTGGCTGTCTGCAGCATGGATGTGGACCTGCGCCCAACCCCTCCACTATGGGAGGCCAACTTCTTGCCACACCTGACCTTTGGCTGCCTGTGCCATGTGGTGGGGCAAGAAACCTGGCTGGAGACCATGCCCTTCATCAACACTCCACAGGTGAACAATTATATATATAACCCCATCTCTCTCTCTTCCTTAATCAAATTTCTTTCCAGTCTTGCAGAGACTTAAGAGAGCACCAAGCGGCTGTGCTAAATCCTGTGGAAATCCCACATGACCAAACAACAACCTAAAAATGTTTTATTTTTTTAATTTTAGTCTCTTTGGAGGATGGATGATGGAACAACGGATGCGTTTACAACGCATGCCTTTGCAATGTGGTCTTTACAACGACCTTGTCTTTACAGCGCATGCCTTTACCATGCATGCCTTTACAAAAAATTTAGTTTTAAAAGCATATTTGGTAAAGTAACATGTATGGTAAATTCTCCCCCGCCCTGCCCCTAAACCTGACATCATATTAAAACTGCCCCTTCTAACCCCTGCCCAGAGCCCTAATCCCCGGCCTACCCTGCCCTGTCCTAAAGCCTGTCCCAAACTTTCCTTAAAACTACCCCCATCACCCACCCTGCCCTAGACTCTAAAACCTACCTTAGACTCTAAAACCTACCCTGGCCTAAAAATGACCCCACCTGTCCTAAAAACTACCCAGACCCCGTCCTAAACCGTAAAACCTACCCTGGCCTAAAAACAACCCTTCCCTTCCCTGCCCTAAAAACTACTCCCACCCTCGCCCCGAAACCTAAACCTAAAACCTACCCTGCCCTGTCCTTAAAACTACCCTGGCCCCCTGCCATAAACCCTAAAATCTTCCCTGCATTAAAACCTACCCTGCCCTGTCCTAAAAACTACCCAACCCCCTGCCCTAAACCCTGAAACCTACACTGTCCTGTCCTAAAAACTACGCCGACCTACCCGCCCAACCATAAAACCTACCCCGCTGTGTCCTAAAAAAATACCCAACCCCGCTCTGAACCCTAAAACCTACCCCACCCTGTCCTAAAAACTACCCTGACCCCGCCCTCAACCTAAAACCTACTCTACTCCTGTCCTGAAACCTACCCCACGCTGTCCTGAAAACTACTCTGACCTCCAGCCCTAAACCCTAAAATCTGCCCTGTCCTAAAACCTACCCCGCTCTGTCCTAAAAACTATCCGACCCCACTCTAAACCCTAAAACCTACTCTGTCCTAAAACCTACCCCACCCTGTCCTAAAAACTACCTGCCCCCCACCTTCACCCTAAAACCTACCCTTCCCCTGTCCTAAAACCTACCTGGCTCTGTCCTAAAAACTATCCTACCCCACTCTAAACTCTAAAACCTACCCTGTCCTAAGACGTACCCCACCCTGTCCTAAAAACGACTCCGCCCCCACCTTCACCCTAAACCCTACCCTTCCTCTGTCCTAAAACCTACCCCACTCTGTCCTAAAAACTACCCATCCCTCGCTCTAAACCCTAAAGCCTAACCTGTCCAAAAACCTACCCTGTGCTGTCCTAAAAACTACCCTGACCCCACCCTAAAACCTACCCTGTCCTAAAACCTACCTCGCTCTGCCCTAAAAACTACCCTTCCTTGCTCTAAACCCTAAAACCTACCCTGTCCTATAACTTACCCCACCCTGTCCTACATACTACCCCAGCCCCCGCCACACCCGAATCCCAAAACCTACCCCACCCTGACCTAAAAACGACCCGACCCGCCTTCACCCTAAACCCTACCCTTCCCCTGTCCTAAAACCTACCCTCTTCTGTCCTAAAAAACTAACTGACCCCTGTTCTAAACCCTAAAACCTACCCTATCCTAAAACCTAACCCACCCTGTCCTAAAAACTACCCCATCCCACCGACCCACCCTAATCCTAGAACCTACCCTGCCCAGTCCTAAAACCTACCCCGATCCCTCACCCTGTCCTAAAAACTACCACAACCCTCCATCCCCAACCCAGGCCCCACTTACCTCTCTCCTCTGGTCACTGCTCCTTCCTGCTTGCTTCCTTTGTTCCGTCTGACTGTTCTCTCAACCTTTACCATGCATATGCGTGATAAACGCATATGTGTGGTAACATCAGTGTGATCAATGCATATCGTTGCATTGACCATGTTATTAATGCTGTTTCCCTCTTTGGGTTGCTACTCTGTGTCCCCCCCATCCACCTCACAAGAGCTTGTTGGGAAGGGTATTCCTAGCTTTCCCCCATCTGTTTTTTTATTTATTGTTCAACATTCGGGGACCAAGAGATTCTTGTAGCACTAAATATCGCTATTCTTTTACCCTTACTTTCTCCAAACTTGCTGAACAGATTTAAACCAAGTCACAAAAAACACACATTCTGAATAAAGCTCTAGCTTTCTACCAGATCTAATGTAATTCTGTTCTGTGATTTTCCCTCTGGAAATTGCATGGGGAAAATGTGTTTTGGGGCCCCCTTTCTCTCACCCTCCCACCACTTGACAGACCATCCAGAATTTATTTTGAACATTTCATTATAATTCATAAATTGTGTCATAATAGTTAGCAACAAAACATATAAAAAGCTCTTTCTATTGAAACTCTGACTTAAAAATACCTACCCAGTGGCAATTGCCACTGTGCGTTATATATCATGGATGAGACTTATTGAATTTTACCAGTGGTTTCAAAGCTTGTAATGAGGTCTGACTGAATTATTTCCCATAATTCACAGCACTGAAATATTTTGCAGGATCAAGTTAATTTGCAGATAAGTTAAACACAGCATTTTGTCTTTCTCTCCGTACCGGTAAAAACACTTTGACAATTCTAGTGCTGCATCTACACCAATAATCAGCTCACCTAACAAACTCACTCTTGGAGGCTATCCTTGGTGCATGCATCTACCAATGAATCCTCACCACTGTGAAAACCAACATTGTAAAAATTGCACTGCCCCACAATGCATTTTATTTTCTTTCTTTATATACATCTTGTAAAACCTATTCTGCTTTGTCAATGAACTACAAGAGAAAAAAACATTATAGAGTGTGCCTTTTTACAGCCTTTTAATTAGCTCTGCATTTAAACTTTGATTTATAATAATACACATTGTTGCATAAAATGCATTTTTTATATTAGCACAGTTCTCCAACAAAAAGCATTGACACACAGATTTCTCACATGCTTGAAATCTTTCGAAAGAACGAGCAAATCAATAAATCACGTAATATAAAAACATACATATAGATTCACGTAGAATATATAGTCCTCTATTGGCTTTTCAGGGTTCAGGTGACATTCGGACTTCAGATGTGGAGACTTCTTTGTCGCAGAGGTATTAGCTTATCACAGCTCACAAGACCTTTATATGCCTTATTACTTAAGCAATGTATTTCTGTACTATTCACATTTATACAGGTGTGAGATTAGCATAACTCATGCTGTTGCTCCACACGTAATTTGGGAGCTATGTTATGCAATATGATTACTTCTTAATGACAGACAATGTACTTCCTGGATAAAGGATACAACTCCCTGTTTCCTACAGTGGGATCACTATTTCCTGTATTTCTACTGTGACCATTAATTTATGAGTTTATTTTCTTTGGGACCCACTTAGGTTTACTCTTTTGGAATACCTCCATCTATATACAAAAATCCGGATTTCAGTGTCTATACTTCAGCCTTGAAAAAGTCACGTTCCACGACGAAACACGTGTCGACTGGCTTTTTACAATGATGTGTACTGGATTTTTACATAAGACCTTGCTACCATCTAATAAACCTATTTTTGTTTTTTTAACCTACTTTCAGCTAAACTTTATACGATGGACTGTCACATTTACTTTTGGACTAGTATACTTGTGTATCTAATCTTAGTTAATTTTAGCACAGTGGGTCTTGGTCAATTGTCACTGGCACTCAGGATAGTAGGGTACATGATACCACATCAACACCAACTGCTAAACTTGTGTCATGAATTGCATATGCCTTTACTACTACTACTAACCAATGTTCTTTTGTTCTTTATTGACATTTATAAATCACTCAGCCTTCCACGTCCTTGTTTACAAATGCCACCAGAATTCCTATATATATAAATATATATATATATATATATATATATATATATATGGCGAATTTCTGCCACTCATTCAAAAAAGCAGAAAGAAGTCGCACCCGACATGTCCACTCCTCAAAAATAGAATTTTATTTGCAAAAAATATATATTATCCACAAAGAAGCAAACTGACTCAAAGGCAACACGTTTCAACACCAAAGTGTCTTCATCATTTTCAATTTGGCCATGATGAAGACACTTTGGTGTTGAAACGCATTGCCTTTGAGTCAGTTTGCTTCTTTGTGGATAATATATATTTTTTGCAAATCAAATTCTATATTTGTGGAGTGGACATGTTGGGTGCGACTTCGTTCTGCTTTTTTGAATGAGTGGCAGAAATTCTCCTTATATTTTAAAATGGGTACCACTACTGTTTCTTCGCACCAGGCTTGTGAGGTGGATGTAGCCGGTTCAGTGGTTTTCTTTCTGTTTAATATATATATATTGTTAGAAATGGGGTCCTTGGTTGACAGTCAGGTTACCCCCTGTTCAAGCAAAGACCCTCACTCTAGTCAGGGTAAAAGAGAATCACCCTCAGCTAACCCCTGCTTACCCCCTTGGTAGCTTGGCAGAGCAGTAGGCTTAACCTCCGAGTGCTAGGCGTAAAGTATTTGTACCAACACACACAGTAACTCAATGAAAACACTACAAAATGACACAACACAGGTTTAGAAAACTAGGAAATATTTATCTAAACAAAACAAGACCAAAACGACAAAAATCCACCATACACAAGTCAAGTTATTAATTAAAAATCAAAAAGAGTCTTTAAGTAGTTTTAAAAACACACTAGTGCTGCTTGAGTGAAAATGTACCTGGTGTGCGTCAAAAATAACCCCGCACGGGCGGCGTGCGTCGAAAATAACTCCGCACGGCGGTACTCGAGTCAAAAATCCAGCCGCACGATGAGTTGACGATCCAGCCGCGCAGGTTGCGATCTCCCAGCCTCCGTCAGCGATGCTGCGCGTCGTTTCTCCTGCTCCGTGCGTCGATTCTTCGGTCGCGTTTCCCGCGAGCGTCGTTTCTCAGCCGCGGAGCTGGCGGCGAGTCGTTTTTCAGCCGCCGATCGGATTCGCGTCGATCTTTTCCCCGCACGGCGCTCTGTGCGTGGATTTTCTTGTCTTTAGGCTGCCAGCTTCTCCTTTCAGGGTCCCAGGACTGGATGGGCACCACAGGGCAGAGTAGGAGTCTCTCCAGAGGCTCCAGGTGCTGGCAGAGAGAAGTCTTTGCTGTCCCTGAGACTTCAAACAACAGGAGGCAAGCTCTAGATCAAGCCCTTGGAGATTTCTTCTCAAGATGGAAGGCACACAAAGTCCAGTCTTTGCCCTCTTACTCTGGCAGAAGCAGCACTGCAGGAAAGCTCCACAAAGCACAGTCACAGGCAGGGCAGCACTTCCTCCTCAGCTAACAGCTCTTCTCCAGGCAGAGGTTCCTCTTGATTCCAGAAGTGTTTCTAAAGTCTGTAGATTTGGGTGCCCTTCTTATACCCATTTTAGTCTTTGAAGTCACCTTTCTTCAAAGGGGACTCACACCTACTTGTGAAATCCTGCCTTGCCCAGGCAAGGCCTCAGACACACACCAGGGGGTTGGAGCCAGCATTGTTAGAGGCAGGCACAGTCCTTTCAGATGAGAGTGACCACTCCACCCCTCCCTCCTACCAGAGATGGCTAATCAGGAAATGCAGGTTACACCCCAGCTCCCTTTGTGTCACTGTCTGGTGTGAGGTGAAAAACAACCCAACTGTCAACTGACCCAGACAGGGAATCCACAAACAAGGCAGAGTCACAGAATGGTTTAAGCAAGAAAATGCTCACTTTCTAAAAGTGGCATTTTCAAACGCACAATCTTAAAATCAACTTTACTAAAAGATGTATTTTTAAATTGTGAGCTCAGGGACCCCAAACTCCACATGTCCATCTACTCTCTAGGGGAATCTACGCTTTAATCATATTTAAAGGTAGCCCCCATATTATCCTATGAGAGAGACAGTCCTTGCAACAGTGAAAAACGAATTTAGCAGTATTTCACTGTCAGGACATATAAACCACATTACTATATGTCCTACCTTATCCATACACTGCACCCTGCCCTTGGGGCTACCTAGGGCCTACCTTAGGGGTGCCTTACATGTAAGAAAAGGGAAGGTTTAGGCCTGGCAAGTGGGTACACTTGCCAAGTCGAATTTACAGTGTAAAAATACACACACAGACACTGCAGTGGCAGGTCTGAGACATGATTACAGAGCTACTTATGTGGGTGGCACAACCAGTGCTGCAGGCCCACTAGTAGCATTTGATTTATAGGCCCTGGCACCTCTAGTGCACCTTACTAGGGACTTACTAGTAAATCAAATATGCCAATCATGGATAAACCAATCACATACAATTTCACACAGAGAGCATATGCACTTTAGCACTGGTTTGCAGTGGGAAAGTGCTCAGAGTTCAAAAGCCAACAGCGACAGGTCAGAAAAAAATAGGAGGCAGGAGGCAAAAAGACTGGGGATGACCCTGCATAAGCAAAAGTCCAACACGACCCCCTACCAGCCTAAAGCCAGGGGAGAACAATCAATACCTTGATGTACTTCCCTGATTGGGGCGATAGAACAAAGACCCAGGCCCACAACAGCAGGGGCATGTTCCAGTTCTACGCCTTCCTGACTCCAGTTGGATCCCTCTGTCCATACTCTCAGGGCCCACTAAGCTAACCCAGGGGGAACCCTTCTCCACATCTACAGACACCATCTGTGCAGCACCTAACTTTACTTTGCTCACAGATGAATTGCAATGGGCAGATAGTACCACCAGGGCCAACACAGTGGGCAACTCTGTCCACCAGGACAGCAAGCCACGGTGGCCCCGGACAACTGTCAGGGATGAGAGCCCGACCTCAGGCCTCTCCAACCACTGTGACTGCGGAGAGTGGGGGGCGGTAGCCCCAGGTGCCTGGCACCCTTTGACCACTCTCTCTTCCACCAGGTCAGGGATGACAACCTGACCATGGTCCTCCCCTCTGGGGCTCTGTACCCTCCCTGCCGAAGCGGCACCCCCAGAGTCAAAAACTGTCAGGGTGCTTGTAGAAGCAGTCCTGCACAATTCTTCCACCAGTGCAGGGCTGTTAACCTGCAACTGGTCCGCCAACCTGGGGTCTGTACCTTCAGGTTGGACCAGGGCCAGGGGTGAGGCTCTTTCTCCCCTGTCCCTACTCTCAGGGTTCTGCACCCCCCCCTCAGGGAGAGTACCCCTTGAAATCACACCAGGGGGGGTGATTGGGCAAACCGCCCACCCCTTCAGGTCAGGGTTTACCCCCTGCACCTAATCCTCCAGTCCAGGGTCTGTACCCACAGACTGGACCACTGCCTGGCAACCCAGGTCTTCCTGGGGGGCATACCTACCCCCCACCAGGTCAGAGTTTACCCTCTGAACCTGGTCATCCAACCCAGGGTCACCACCCTGTGGTTGAACCACTGCCTGGCACACCAGGACTTCCAGGGGGGCACACATACCCCCCTCAAGGGACACACTGTCCCCAAGGGCCACACAAGAGTCTGGCTGGCGCAGGTCTCCTGACCTCTGCCCATCTGACAGAGTCTGGATTCCCCCCAACCCCGAAATGGTCTTACCAAGGTCATTCCTGGGGGGCTCTGCTCTCAGAGCTGACCCCTGACCCTCCAGGTTCTCCACTGGGGTCCGCAACCCCCTCTCAACCCTCTGTCTGGACTTCTGCACCCCCTCACTAGGAGTGGTACTGCCAGACACCAGAACTGGTGGGACGCTGGCTACAGCCGCCCCCCCAAGTTCTCCTGACACTGTGGGGTCTCCCTCAACAGATGGCCCTATGGTACAGGCTAGGCTCCCCTCCTGGTGTTCCCTCATGGAACCCTCCAGGACCTGGGACCGGATCTCGGGCACCTTGGACCTCAGCCCATCCCCATTCCCTCTCCTCAGAGACTGGACATGGGGTCCCTCACCCATCCCACTACACTGGGACCTACCTGGGACACTACAATCCTTCCCTACCGCACCTGGTTGGGAAATACCTAGACCACTCCTCTCAGGAGCACCCCCAAATGCCTCTTCAGACTCTCTGGTACTCACCAAGAGGTCTGCCTCCATTGTAAGCTCCCTGGGGTCAGAGAACTCACACTCCACCTGGTGTTGGCGTAGCTCTGGAAAATAAGGACTAGACATATGCTCTCCAGCAATTACATCACTCAGCCCCTTACATGAATTAACCAAAGTACCCTTCACCCAACCATCCAGTGACTCTGCTTTGGAAAAGCACCCCACATCACCCTTCTGAGACTGGTGAGACAGTACCTGACTGTCCCTGACACTCAACCCACACTCTTCTGGGATGTCTTCACACTCCATAACCAGGACTTCTACCTGGGGGGAACCCCTCTCCCTGTCACTCTCACCTAGAGTCAGTAGAGTGTCCTTCCCACCAGTAGGAATATGACTCCCCATGCCAGTTCCCCAATCCACCTCAGGGACCCTGTGCATCACTGGAGCTACCTCATACCCCTGAACCTCCTGGTGTGTGTTAACTCCCTCCTTCAAGTAGGGCACCACATCTCTGGGCATGTGCATTTCTTCAGCAGCACTAGATATAAAATTGTTGCTGCCACCATTCCAGCTGGATTCAGCCCTCATGACTTCCAGCGGTTTCAATTTAAGCTTGTAAGCATAAATCATCCTTTGTATCTCGAAGTCCCTTTCCCACTTGTCATACTCCCTTTGCATCCTCAACTTTTCTGCCTCCAACCGGCGAACCCTTTCTGCCTGTCTGTCCTGCACATCTTTAGGAGTCAGACCCTTAGACGACACCCTGCTACCCCTCCTGGGGACCCTCCCCCCAGGCGTAACAGGTACCTCCACTACACCACTGTGTATCCTCTGCACTTCCCCACCCACATTCTCCTCCTCTGTGTGCCCTCCAGCCTTCTTGATTGTCACCTCGGCCCTCTGTGCCTTTTGCAGCTCCCCCTCCCTGGTGGAGCCCTTAGTGGGACAGTCAAGATCTTTAAGGAACTGTTTCAATTGAGCAACTGAGTACTCCTTCAGTTTCTCCATTTCAAACACAGCTCCAGCTGTTGCATCTCCAGATTGAGACATGATGGTCACAAGTGCAAAGTTCCAAAGGCAGAAAATAAGTTCCCAAATGAAGTAAAAAGAATCAATCAAGGGATCAGCAAAATCATGGAAGTAGAACAAAAAGGAGTCCTTAAAAGAAAAAGCAAAAGATCACCAAACAAGTAGTATGTGGTCACGTAGTGGTCTGAGATCAAAACAGTAGTGTACACTTAATCACTGTATGTCAAGTACAAATACAAGTCCAAATCCCGACCGCTGATCATCAATGTTAGAAATGGGGTCCTTGGTTGACAGTCAGGTTACCCCCTGTTCAAGCAAAGACCCTCACTCTAGTCAGGGTAAAAGAGAATCACCCTCAGCTAACCCCTGCTTACCCCCTTGGTAGCTTGGCAGAGCAGTAGGCTTAACCTCCGAGTGCTAGGCGTAAAGTATTTGTACCAACACACACAGTAACTCAATGAAAACACTACAAAATGACACAACACAGGTTTAGAAAAATAGGAAATATTTATCTAAACAAAACAAGACCAAAACGACAAAAATCCACCATACACAAGTCAAGTTATTAATTAAAAATCAAAAAGAGTCTTTAAGTAGTTTTAAAAACACACTAGCGCTGCTAGAGTGAAAATGTACCTGGTGTGCGTCAAAAATAACCCCGCACGGGCGGCGTGCGTCAAAAATAACTCCGCACGGCGGTACTCGAGTCAAAAATCCAGCCGCACGATGAGTTGACGATCCAGCCGCGCAGGTTGCGATCTCCCAGCCTCCGTCAGCGATGCTGCGCGTCGTTTCTCCTGCTCCGTGCGTCGATTCTTCGGTCGCGTTTCCCGCGAGCGTCGTTTCTCAGCCGCGGAGCTGGCGGCGCGTCGTTTTTCAGCCGCCGATCGGATTCGTGTCGATCTTTTCCCCGCACGGCGCTCTGTGCGTGGATTTTCTTGTCTTTAGGCTGCCAGCTTCTCCTTTCAGGGTCCCAGGACTGGATGGGCACCACAGGGCAGAGTAGGAGTCTCTCCAGAGGCTCCAGGTGCTGGCAGAGAGAAGTCTTTGCTGTCCCTGAGACTTCAAACAACAGGAGGCAAGCTCTAGATCAAGCCCTTGGAGATTTCTTCTCAAGATGGAAGGCACACAAAGTCCAGTCTTTGCCCTCTTACTCTGGCAGAAGCAGCACTGCAGGAAAGCTCCACAAAGCACAGTCACAGGCAGGGCAGCACTTCCTCCTCAGCTAACAGCTCTTCTCCAGGCAGAGGTTCCTCTTGATTCCAGAAGTGTTTCTAAAGTCTGTAGATTTGGGTGCCCTTCTTATACCCATTTTAGTCTTTGAAGTCACCTTTCTTCAAAGGGGACTCACACCTACTTGTGAAATCCTGCCTTGCCCAGGCAAGGCCTCAGACACACACCAGGGGGTTGGAGCCGGCATTGTTAGAGGCAGGCACAGTCCTTTCAGATGAGAGTGACCACTCCACCCCTCCCTCCTAGCAGAGATGGCTAATCAGGAAATGCAGGTTACACCCCAGCTCCCTTTGTGTCACTGTCTGGTGTGAGGTGAAAAACAACCCAACTGTCAACTGACCCAGACAGGGAATCCACAAACAAGGCAGAGTCACAGAATGGTTTAAGCAAGAAAATGCTCACTTTCTAAAAGTGGCATTTTCAAACGCACAATCTTAAAATCAACTTTACTAAAAGATGTATTTTTAAATTGTGAGCTCAGGGACCCCAAACTCCACATGTCCATCTACTCTCTAGGGGAATCTACGCTTTAATCATATTTAAAGGTAGCCCCCATATTATCCTATGAGAGAGACAGTCCTTGCAACAGTGAAAAACGAATTTAGCAGTATTTCACTGTCAGGACATATAAACCACATTACTATATGTACTACCTTATCCATACACTGCACCCTGCCCTTGGGGCTACCTAGGGCCTACCTTAGGGGTGCCTTACATGTAAGAAAAGGGAAGGTTTAGGCCTGGCAAGTGGGTACACTTGCCAAGTCGAATTTACAGTGTAAAAATACACACACAGACACTGCAGTGGCAGGTCTGAGACATGATTACAGAGCTACTTATGTGGGTGGCACAACCAGTGCTGCAGGCCCACTAGTAGCATTTGATTTACAGGCCCTGGCACCTCTAGTGCACCTTACCAGGGACTTACTAGTAAATCAAATATGCCAATCATGGATAAACCAATCACATACAATTTCACACAGAGAGCATATGCACTTTAGCACTGGTTAGCAGTGGGAAAGTGCTCAGAGTTCAAAAGCCAACAGCGACAGGTCAGAAAAAAATAGGAGGCAGGAGGCAAAAAGACTGGGGATGACCCTGCATAAGCAAAAGTCCAACATATATATATATATATATATATATATATATATATATATATATATATATATTTTTTTTTTTTTTTTCTTTTCTTCAAAACAAAAAAAGTTACAGGTAGGTTATAGTTAGGTCCTGAATTTACTCACACAAGACCATTGAAAGTCGGCAGTTATAGTTATGATTAGCTTAAGTAACTATAATCCGTGCCCTAAGTTAACTGTATCTCGTAGCCCTGTCATGCACAGTTTTCTCCTCAATAATTGTACTGTATATATTACATTGATGTCATCAATTATGTTATCAAAGATGTCATGAGTGATGTAATATGTGGGGTAATTAGCAGTGCATTGATCTACCAATGTAGATGTACCAGTGAATTTCAAAATATTACATTGATATCAATTATGTTATCAAAGATGTCAGGAGTGATGTAATATGTGGGGTAATTAGTAGTGCGTGGATCTACCAATGCAGCTGAATCAGTGAATTTCTATGTGTTTTGTAACATAAAGTAATTTTGATTACTATGCATTAATCCAACCACCGCCGCACATGGCTTTTGGCCGAGTGCATCAGCAGTTGGCCACAGAGCCTGGCCCTGCAGCCAACCCTTATAAGAACCCAAACCCACACTGTGCATGACCTTTGGCTTTGTGCAGTGGGGGTTATCTGCAGTGCCTGAGGCCACCCCTTATGACCAAGCAACCCTGCACTGTGAACGGCCATCGGCCATGCGCAGTGAGTGTTGGCTGCAGGGACTGGTCTGTCACCAGTCCCTGCGGCCAACCCATATACCCTCCAAACCCTGCACAGCCCCCTTTCCCAGTCTGATCTGAGCCCCGTGGACCACATTCCCTGGGGCCCGGCCTAAATATTAAAAATGTTTTGGGGGAAAGTGAGCTGTCCCAGGGACCCAATCCCCTGTGGAGTGTTTTACAGTACAGTGGAGGAGAGTGTTGTACAGTCTATTGTGATAGACTGAAGTATTGTAGATTGTAATCACGTAGAGTGTAGTAGCATACCATAAAGTGTAGGAAAGTGTAAAGAATACAGTGGAGGTGAGTGTTGTACAGTGGAGTGCCATATCATAGATTGGAGTGACATATTGTAGAGAGAAGTTGAGTGGCTTGTTGTTGTGTGTCATACAGTGTGGTAAACTGGTGTACAGTGGATGGGCACAGATTGAAGTAAAGTGTCATATAGTGGCATAGATTGTAGAACAGTGTTGTAGAGTAGAGTTGCATACAGTGGAGTAGAGTATCAGACAGTGGAGCTGCAGAGAATGGAGTATGGTACAGTGGCATGAAGTGGGATGAAGTGTAGTAGTATAGTGGAGCAGAGTACTCTGGAGTGGGGTGGTGATCATCAGACATGTTTTACCCATTACTTACTGACATATGCTCATCAACTGAGAAGAATCTTTAATCTTCCGAGTGGGAATGATGACAAACTTTTTGGCTGCCAAAGTAATCAAATAAAATATGCATCAGAGGATGCTAAATATGGCAAATCCATTTTTCAGCTTTACTGGGCCTCACCACTCCAAGGATCTTGGTTTTACTCTATGGCCACAGGTTTGAATTCTTGGGGGTGCCCTCTGCATTTTATACATCCAAGGTTAATAAAATGGGTATCATTGAGTTGGGTAGCAATAAACATCTGGGGCCGTCTTGTAAATTGTGCTCTAGGGGTGTAAAGTTCATGTGTGCCCACTTACTCAGCACCCTGGCACAATGGTATTACTGAATGGGCAGCAGACGCTTGTGCACCCCCTTCTGAAATACTGATAGCGCTAGTGCACACTTAGTGGCAGCACTATCTTGGCAAGGCATTCCCTGAATTACATGGGGGAGAGACCACATGAAAATGAGGGATTATTTTTGCCACTGCACCGGCACAGTGTTTCCAACACAGGTGCAGAGGCAAACATGCCCTTACAAAGAGCACACAAAGGTGGCACACTGTCAATGCGCCCCCTGAGGGCATCCCTCCTATGGGGTGAAAGCGGATCCCATGGAGCCACCAGAGATCCCCAGAAGGGGGGTGCAGTCCCTCAGTACACCGACCTGCAGGGGGGTCTCTAACCCCTTTACGAATGAAGTGCGGGTGGATTGCCACCTGCACAGGGAAATATGGAGTGACTTTGAAGCAGCCACTTTGTATTTCACCCAATGTACTGCCCCAGGTACAGACCATTTATCATAATATGGTGCACTTTCTCCGGTTGAGCCTCATGCACCGGGAAAGTATACCCTATTTATTGTACAAGCCATGGTGTCTGTCAATACTGGGGTTTAATGTGTGGTCTCTATATGTACACGTTGTATTGTTATGTTACATTGTGCGGGGGAGGCCATGCAAATAGAGCAAACTCAGATTCACCTTATAGAAAGTGTATTTTAATCATTTTGGGACTTGATATATTCATTCATTTTCCTCCATCTAAAAGTTAACACAAAAACACTTATAGGTAGTTATTACAACTTTGGAGGAGGTGTTAATCCGTCCCAAATGTGACGGATATACCACCAGCCGTATTACGAGTTCCATAGGATATAATGGACTCGTAATACGGCTGGTGGTATATCCGTCACTTTATCGTCACTTTTGGGATGGATTAACACCTCCTCCAAAGGTGTAATAACCCCCATAGTCTTTATGTTTGTTATTGTACTGTAAACACAATATTTGCAATTCTCATTTGTACTTGACATTTCAGTACCTGCCAGAATGAATAACATTAATTTCTTTATCTCTTTTGTTTTGTTTTTTATCCGGACCATGTCTCACACACCCAACTACATGAACTATACACTGAGATGTCTTCAGTACCAGCTACTTCTTTGTTGCTATTACAAAGTTTCTTGTACAAAGATTGCCAATGAAAAGTTCATTCTTATTTATCTTGTTTTTAACCTTTCTATCACACTCAGTGACCTTTCAGCCAATGGATCACAGAACACAGAACATAACCTGATACACAGAAGAGATGAAACTAACTACTGCCAAAAAAGGTCATTCCAAACACTGACTAGAATTGTTAGATCTTAAGGTGGATACTGATTTTTGAGTCTAAACAGGTTAAAAGTCAATCTTCGTTGCCATCTGCTCAAACCTAATAACTGAGCTGCACCTCGGTTCTTGCCTCTCAGAAAAATGTTTTCATTTCTGCAGTATATTTGTGGAGCCCTTTAAATGTCACTCTGCTTTCAGCTCTTTAGTGTTTGTAACTGGGGCTTTTTCCTTTCGGCCGTGTAGCCCGCTCCTAGGTGTCATCCCTGATATCATGCACAATCGATATGTGTGCGCGATTGCACCATCCAGGAGGCAACCATCCATTCGTTTGGCTTTTGATTATTTGTCTGGCAGCCCTGTTACAAGTTTGATCTCCTTGTCAAGTACAGGAAGCAACCACTGCTAAAAATAGAGTGACACTGATGGCTTGGTAGGAGGCGACTGCCAACTTCGAAAATTGGTCAACAACTAAAGCTGATGTCTCTCAACAAGATGAAAAATTGAACGAGACACTTTGACGGAACAATCTTCGGTTAGTGGTTCAGTAACACAGAGGTGTATTTTGCTTGCAATTAATTTAATATTTTTGATAAGCGACAGTGCCTTATACAAATATAGACCGTTATGTCCAGAAATAAGATATTTTTAATTCTAATGACACAATATTATTCCATTCCATTGAGATTGTCATAAAAGTTCAGTTTCTCTTGAACCCTGTGAAAATCTGCCTTCTGTCCACTGAATTCGCGGTTACGGTATGGAAGTTTATTCTTTTTAAGTTTCATTAAATGGCAAATTATGTCCTGTAGAACCGAGGGCAACCTAAAATCTCAATGTAATACATTTACAATACTTTAGTAAATTTTGATACAGAAGAGTAGAACCACAAATGCTTCATTGTCAGCCAAATGAAAGTTTGTGTGGAAAATAATTAATAAAGCCGTGTGGAAAATTATTAACAAAGCCGTGTGGAAAATGTGGAAACTATTGCTTGAGGAAATGTTTGAAAATGTGAAATTTTGAACTTAAACCCTCACCTTTGTGTTTATTAAAGGTTAAATAATGGAAGATTTTTTATAATACAATGCCATGGACTGATTAGCCTGTGAATGGAAAGAGAATTCGACAGCAGAGAATGACTATTGACACAAAAACATAAAGATTGAACATGGCATTTCAAGAGAGTTAAACACATACTATGGGCCTTGTTGAGTGCCCCTATAATGCAGATGAATGTCTGTAAAGGGAGTTACTGTACTATGGGAGTTCAACAAGTACAGGAACAATGCAGCTCGGGAGGCGTTAAAGAGGCAACGTGCCCTGGTGAAAATCTCCTAAAAAAATTGAGAAAAACGTGGTAATCAATGCAAAAATAGTTATTCCGGGATGTTACTCCTCCATTATCCTATAAGCAAAATTATCTACCTCTTACTCGGGGACAGGGGAAACCGTCCTTTTGCTGATACTCTTGCAATGTAAACGTTTCAGCTTCTAGCACTGATCATGCACTATGATTATTATTTTCTTCTGCGAGACCCTTTACATGACCAGAAACGTTTTAGAGGTTCTGAATTGGTTCCACAGCTAATCAAAAAAGTCCTTCAGGGAGCCAGTAATATCACGTTAGTAAATTCAGGATAATGTACCGACATTCTAGTGTAGCCACTATTTATTTATGCTTAGTCCAATATTTACTATCCTATTTTGACCTCAGCATGTCAATCTCATCAAGTTGAATTTGCCATACAAATAAACATCACCACTATGTATATACCAGTGCAGAGTGAATTGGTCCGGTACATTAAGACCAAACATTAGATGGAATCAAGTTAAAATCAACATGAGCCATAATGTAAATAGTGATGGTTCTTTGCTCATTCCAACTAATCATAATGGGTATATGAACAGCAAATAGTGTCCCACAAAAGGTCACAGCACTTATTAAGGATACATACTCCATTATGTTTCAATATAAGTCCTGATAGAGCAATGATATAAGAGTCAGAATAGTAATAATAGAGCTTATGAGCTCCTCGATTACAAGTCTACACATTTCAACCTCATGCAGAGTGCACTAAGTAGGATGAAGTCTTCCTCAGGTTGAATATCAATTACTCCTCAGGCCTTGAGTGTACAACCAAAAAGTAAAAAATCAATTTGAGGCATCATAACAGAAGTGTGCCGAGTGAGAGCAGCAAACCAGTCCCCCAATGAATCCAAAAAGAGCGAACACATATTTTCAGTGTGTCAAAGGTGTACAACCAATGAGCAGCTAACACCCTGGTACACAGGTCGATGTATATTAATTCGCACCTTCAGGAGAACAATCGAGTTGTGTGCACTACTTTGTGTTTTCTGAAACAACAATTTCTTTAGAATATGGCACATTAAATGACTATTACACAGTTGTGTGTTTTGTGTTCAGTTTGAGGTATTATACTGTGGCTTTTATGTAGTGAAATGTCTCCAAGCTACCCAGCAGGCCTCCCTGGGACCCTAAGTCTTAAACACACTATGAGATTACGTCATTAAATTAGACTCTCCATATGCCACAAGGTCTCAACTCTCAATGGTGAGCATGTGCTGAAAGCATACTATGGCAGTGATTCTGTCGGCGGGTACTACTTTTTGGGCTGTTTGATTTGCATCTTCAGATGCCCAGTTGTGCGACAAAGCAGCTGTGATTGCTAGAAGCAAGGTTTTTCCCATTTTCACTGGTGGACAGCTGTCAAATGACTCCTGGGGTAGTATCAACCTGATTTACATATGACAGCCATGTTGTGATACAGAACCAGGCATAGTCACAGGAGCTAGAGCGGGAGTTTCCAATTAGCCAATCACTGTGGGACATGAAAGTGTGCACTCACTCTGGGAGCCCCCAAAATAAGCATGCTTGGTCTTCGGTTCACTGCCAAAATATATTAGTTTCTTCAGTACTATGCTGCTGAGATGTCTGACTTACGCTTAAACGATCTGATTTACATTTTGAATGGGGAATGATTCAGTGAGCATTGTAGATGTATTTTACACTAGCTGCCTATTGAGAAAAAGTGAATATTCAAGTCCTTGCCCCTGATGCATCATGCAGCCCATGGTAGAAGGACTCTTTCACTACAGGCTAAGAGTCATTAGTATCAACCCAATAGCCCACTGTGCTCAGCCGGTGCTCATAATCTTGTGCTCCCCAAGATTAAGGAGTATAAAATGGGAGGTCGAGCTTTCAGCAATTTAGTAGCGAAACAATGGAATTCTTTATCGTGTGCTATAAAGGGGAACCCTTGGCACCTTCCCTTAGAAAGGTTTTAAAACCCTTGCTTTACAAATAATCTGGAAATGTTGTGTGTACGCAGTGTTAACTCTTGGCTAATACCAGAATGCTCTTTTTGAGGATTAGTTTGTGTTTAATGTGAATAATTGATATCACATGCCAGGAGTGGTGTCCGATGGGATATGTAGTGTGTGCAAAGTATTAATCCAAATATTTATGTTGTAAATTCAGAATGGCACCTGTAAGGATGTAGACGTTTCCGATGCCGGTCAGGCCCTTGATCAACTTCAATCCCATACTGATTCCCAACTCCAACCCAGAGCCATAACAACGTTGCTCAGTGCGGATTCTGTCTTCAATGGGGACTTTGATCCCCAGGTTGGATCCTGACCCTTATGCCTATGGGTACTATTATAGAATGGAGCGGCCAGTAGACTTGATTCCGTCTTCAACGGGGACTTTGATCCCTAGGTTGGATCTTGACCTAATGTCTGTGGGTATGGGTATAGTGAGAGTATGGAGGAGTCGCTAGACCCTTTAGAATTCCAGCGAGAAGATACTGAAATGGACTGGACTCAGGAATTGGGTGAAGCCAGTGGTCTTGATTCCTCCCCTGATGCTGGCATGCTTTCTCCCCCTACCATGGCTACAGAGGAGGGATCCTCTTATTCAATTGTGGTGAGAAGAGAGGCTGAGGTCCTGGGCCTCGAGCTGCCTTTGGAGGCTGTCAGGACTATCTCCTGACTAAGGTGCTTCAACCCAGGGCTTCTACGCTTTTCAATGAAGCCCTCACTGATGTTTTGCTGGGGATGTGGTCAAAACCCATCACAGGGGCTCTTACACCATAGGCCTGTGCCTAATGCCCTCAAATTCCTTACCTGAGAACCCACGCCTGAGAGTTTAGTCATCCAGGTTTCTTCCTCTTCTGGGGCACTCCCATCTGCACCCCTGGATAGGGCATCAAAATGACTGGACCAACTTGGGAAGAACCACATACCTTTTGGGCCGCTATTCCCTTATTTTATGGGATATGGTCATGCAGGTGCTGCCACAGGTCCCGGAGGAGGCCCAGATCATTCTCTCCCAAGCCGTTGCTGATGGGAAAGATGCCGCCAAGTTCACGATTCATTGTGAACTGGACATGAGTGACTCACTATGCAGATCGGTTGCATTGATGGAGACCTTGAGGCGCCATGCATGGATGATGACATCTGGCTTTTTGGGGGACGTCCAGCAATTGCCCATGGGCATGCCCTTAATGTCACTCGTCTCTTCGGAGACAAAGCGGACTCAGTGCTGAGCGCTTTACGGAGTTCCGTGCTACGGCTCAGTCCTTTGGCCTTACAGCTGCTCCTGGCCCCTCTCAGCCTGCTTACCACCCCTTTCGTGGCTATGCATCCATTTCCCTCCAGCCTCCATGCTACGCATGCTGCCCAGTGCCTGCAGACGCAGGATTCAACGTCCCCACGGATCAGGGAGCCAACAGTCAACCCAGTCCTACCTCCCTACCCCTGCAGCCTCCAAACCTTCTTAGTCAGTCGTTCCATCACAAACCAGTTGGAGGCAGATTTGCCATCACCTGCCCCATTGGGAATCCATCACGATGGACTGGTGGGTTTTGCAAATCATCTGAAAAGGCTACTTCCTCCCATTCAAATTAACCCCCCCCCCCCGGCCATGCCCCCATCCTACAACCTGTTGACGGAGGATCACTTGTAATTGTAATTATATAGTGCTTACTACCCCTAATGAGGCATCAAAACGCTCTTCGGCGAGTATCATGGTGCACGCTACTCCATAACCCAAGACGAATTAGTGGTGGATTAGAATACGTAAATATGAGTACAGTATTAGTATTATTATGAGTGAATTTGAGCAGAGGATATGTGAGCTTATTAGTTGGATTGACTAGAGTAATGGAGGGATAGAGGAGGAAAGAATCCAGAAGTGTTAATTGGGAGTTTCTAGTAATAGGACGAGGCTTGGAATTAATAAAGGAGAGATGAAGGAGTCTGTGGAAAGAGGTTAGGGAGATCATAGTAGCAGGAGGGATTTTGGGTGAGTCAAAGGTCTGATAAATGAGGGAGAATTTAGTAGGGTTGTTTGGGAGATCATAGTAGTAAACCAAGGTTTGGGGTGAGCTATACTGTATGCGGTAGAAGAGGGAAGAGCAGAGTTATTTTGGAGATGAAAGTAGAGAATGGGTTTGGGATGAGTCAGAGTGAAGATGGAGGCTAGCTTAAGATAGGGTGATGGGGAGACAGAGTAAAGCTTACGAGAGAGTAAAATGTGTATTATTTTGTATTTATTATTTTATATAAATATGTGTATATATATATATATATATATATATATACACACACATATATATAATTATTTATATTTTGAATTTTATTTATAGATTTATTTTTATTGATTTTTTCTTTAGTACAGTTGGCACTTCTCTGCAAGGAAGTTATGGCTCTCTTGGCCAAGCCAAGGGAGCCATAGAGAGGGTCCCTGTGCCAGAAGTGGATCATGGTGTTATTCCGACTACTTTCTGGAGCTCAAAAAGGACAAGGGCCTCCGGCCTATCCTAGACCTCCAATCCCTCAATCTTTTCCTTGGAAAGGAAAAGTTCAAGATGCCCACTCTGGCTCAGGTACTATCTGCCCTGGACCCTGGAGACTGGATGGTAGCATTGGACTTGCAGGATGCCTACTTTCACATTCCTGTCCTGCCTGCCCACCGACGTTACTTGCAGTTGGTGGTAGATCACAAGCATTTTCAATTAACCGTACTCCCCTTTGGCCTTGCCAGCACCCCTCGGGTGTTCACCAAAGTGATGTTGGTGGCCGCAGCTCATCTGCGCAGGTTAGGGGTTTTAGTATTCTCCTGATTGAGGGCGTGCTCACCTTAGGCTGCCGTCTCCAACCTCCAGACTATGGCAAGCCTCCTGCATTCATTGAGCTTCACTATAAACATGCCGAAGTAGCTCCTGACTCCCTCTCAGAAGTTCCCTTTCATCGGAGCTGTTCTGGACACTGTGCCGTTTTTGGCCTATCCTCGCTAGTGATGAGTCCAGGATATTGAGGGTATGATGCCAATGCTTCAGCCTCTGTCCTGGGTTTCGGTGAGAAGGACTCTGAGGCTGCTGGGCCTCATGGCCTCCTGCATCCTACTATTCACACATGCCATATGTCATCTGCAGGCTCTGCAGTGGGACCTGAAGTTCCAGTGGGCGCAGCATCTGTGAAATCTTTCCAACGTGGTCCAGAACGCAGACGGAACTGTGCAAGATCTGCAGGGGTAGCTTTCAAACTGCAATTGGGTCAAAGGCAGATCTCTCTCCTTTTACCAACCAGATCTGACAGTAGTGACAGATGCGTTACTCCTGGGATGGGGCGGCCACATGGGGGTGGCAGAGATCAGAGGTATCTGGTCTCCAGCAGAGAATGGGCTCCACATCAAGCTTCTGGAGCTCAGGGCGATCAGGCTTGCATTGAAAGCATTCCTTCCCTCTGTCAAAGGGAAAGTGGTGCAGGTGTTCATGGACAAGTCTACCGCCATGTGGTACTGCAACAAGCAGGGCAGGGTGGGGTTGTGGACTCTTTGACAGAAGGCCTGGCACCTCTGGAGGTGCCTGGAATGTCAGGATATATTTCTGGTGGTTCAACATCTGGCAGGCCCTCTGAAAGCCAGAGCAGACAAGCTTAGCCTTCTTTACAGTGGGGAGGGCCTTGGTTAGATCGGTTCGCCTCCGCAGAGAACGCACAATGTCAGCTGTTTTGCGCATTGAAGTTTCAAAGGCAGCACTCGCTCAGTGACGCTTTTTGTCTCAAGTGGAACTCAGGCCTCCTATATGCCTTTCCGCTAATACCGCTTCTTCCCAGAGTTCTCAAGAAGATCAAGAACAGTTGGGCACGAGTAATTTTTGTGGCTCCAAACTGGGCACGAAGAGTATGGTATCCTGAGCATTTGAGTACAGCCATCGACCCTCCACTCTGACTGCCTCTTTGGGAGGATCTTCTGTTGCAGCAGCAGGGGGCGGTTTTCCACCCGAACCTGTCCAGTGTCCCCCTACTTGCATGAAGATTGAGCAGCTGCAGTTGAGAGCTTTCCAACTTCTGCTGAAAGTCTGTAATGTTATCTTGGCAGCCAGGAGTCCCTTTACTAAAGCGGTATATGCCTGTTATTGGAACAAATTTGTGGCATGGTGTACCAACAAGTTTGTTGATCCCCTTTCTGCACCTCTGTTGTAGGTTCTTATTTTTGTACTCTCAGAGCTCTGCTTTGGGCACCCTTAAAGGTTATCTGTCTATCATCTCTGCCAGTCTCAGACTACCAGTTCAACCCTCCTTGGTTAAATCTCCCACTGTTGGGAGATTCATCAAAGGTCTCAACCACATCACATGTTTTCGTCTACCCTGTTGATAAAGCCCCAGTGGGATTTGAACTTGGTACTCACTTTCCTCATGTGTGCTCCTTTTGTGCCTATTCATAATTGTCCTCTGTGGCTTCTCACTTTAAAAACAGCCTTTCTTGTAGCCATCACTTCTGCACGTAAAGTGAGCGAGCTGCAAGCTCTTTCTTCGGACCTATCCTTCATCTCTGTCCAGCTTGACAAAGTAGTGCTTCGTACCAAGGACTCTTTCTTACGTATAATGGTCACGCCCTTTCATGTAGGCCAATCCATCACCTTACCTACTTTTTACACACCCTCACATCCTTCTTGTGAATTGGAGAGACTCATTCCGTTTGTATCTAAAAGGCATGATAGCTTTCTATCTTGATCAAACCAAAGACTTCAGAGTGCACAATCAACTCTTTTTTGGTTATGTGGGTGCAGAGGAACACCATTTCTAGATGGGTTGCTCTCTGCATCAAAATGAGCTATGCTTTGGCTAGGAAGCAACCCCCTATCACCCTATCACCCTATCGGAGCAAGTGCCGCATCCACTATGTTAGCACACGGAGTTCCAGTCCTGGACATCTGCCAGGCAGCAATGTGAGCGTCCCTCTACACATTCACTAAATACTACTGCCTTGATAGTCATGTCCACATGGATGGCTACTTTGGTCATTCAGTCCTGCAGGACTTCTTGGTATGATCTTAGTTTGCAGACCCACATCCGGGGGACGGTATTGCTTGAGCATCTATTTTTAGGTAAGAACTCTGCAACTATAAGTCTCTATCAGATTAACAAGTTACTTATCTTCAGTAATGAATTATCTGGTAGAGACACATTCGAGTTGTAGATTCCTTACTGACCCACCCATACTCCCCGCTCTGCAAACTGATTTCTAGGAACAGTGACTTCCCTTTCAGGGCCATAATTCTGGTGCACCGGTCTCACTGTTCTTCATGGCTCGCGCTTCTGCAGTGGAAAGTTGTGAAAAGAAACTGATGTCAACACACCAGGGTGGCATCTATTTACGACAGCAACGTCATCACAGAGACTACAATGCCAAAGATTGATGGGGAGTCTACTGATGCCACCTGATGGTGTGCAAGAGTACTGCTCGAAGAAAATTCTCTGGGTCCAGGCTGATGCCTGGGCAAATTCTAAGGTAAGGAATCTGCAACTAAAATATGTCTGTACCAGATAATTTGTTACCGAAGGTAAGTAACTTGTTCATCAGTTTCCTTGGTATGAAGTCCCACATAGATTTATCCATCTTCATGTCTTAACTTTCAAATCAAAGAAATTCATTTTATTCGTTCCAATTAAATACCAATATTATTTCTGGTGTGCTGTTTCTAAGCAAAGTACTTAACTCATTTAGTTCTTCATGTGTACCCTTCCTGACGACCAGTGCATCCTCTATGTACCTCTTCCACATACCAATTTTGGACTTGAATGGATTGCTGTTGTATGTATGTTTGTCATCATAGGCACCATAAACAGAATTACAAGAGCAAAGAGACAGCCTATAGCTGTCCACTTAATTTAGCATTAGAAAACCCCTATAAAAAAAATATATGGTTAGCCTCAGGATAAACTGATAGGTAATAGCATGTTTGATTTCCTTTTTCTCCAAATACAGTTCCAAATTTTTATACTGGGATCCTAGAGGATATTTGTGAAAAGGTACTCACCTTCTGGCCAATATTTGGTTGAGGGCCCTGAATTTCAGACCATCATTCTTATTGATGAAAATGGTTTAGCTTCACACGTAGGAGTGCACATTTTCAACAGAAAGGTGGAGGAAAGAAGCAGCATATTTGGTCAGCTTTTCAAGCACTGAATCCACACCTGACACAATTGGCCTCCTTGGAGGGGCTTTCTGCATTTTTATGTAACTTAAAAAGGATCTACTAGCAGGATTCTTTGTTCCTTTTATTCGGAAGCTCCAACTCCTTCTTTCTTAGCTATCTGTAATTGAGTCCCACAGTTAAGGCAGGCATTAGTAATGTTGTGGGTATAGTTTGATGTTAACTCCCTGATGTGTTCCACACTACTTAGCTGATGGTGCACCTCCATCTTATAATCACAAGTATTTCAAAACACTATTACCCTGCCATTGTGGCTGTTTAAATATTGATATTTACATACTCTTTCAGAATTTTATTGACCTTCAACTCCTTCTTAGTTAAATTCAATGTCACCTTCTCATTTTTAGATTTTAATATGTCTAGTTGTCTGTTTACAGGTTTTTTTTTCAAACGTGATCACCTCCATAGAAATCTTCTGTGCCAGTGGAAACAAATTATAGGATGACTTGCAATTGATGAACTTAGTATTTTGTTTGAATGGGGTGGCAGCAAAGAACATTCCCAATATAATCTTTAGAAAAAGCTTAATAATTTCAGGTTTGGTCTATAAAATAATATTGTTTGTTGTGGGTATAATCCTCTATATAATAATGATATCTCTGCTGAGTTTCTTGTTCAAGATAATGTAAATATCTATAGAATTTACTGTCAATATGTTTGTCTCCTGGTCTCTATTTCGCCTGAAACTTGAATCTGTCTTCTGCATCTTGGAATCAGATGACAGACTTTTAGAGAAATTAATGAATTTCTTTTGGCTTCTCCCCCAATATCCTTGTAGTATTCTAGTAGTCTCTGAATAAGAGTAGAGGTCAAATAGCAGGTACCAATATGCTTTTTTCAGTTTGTAGTTCCCCATTTCATTCTGTAGCTGCTTGTGTTTTTGTTGTAATTAGATATTCATGTTGAATTTTGCTATTTCCCTAGCACTTTCAGCTAACAGAGACTCACTGTAATAGCTGCTTCTTCCTCCAGTTCCACCATCGCTTCCATTTCTTTCTTGCTTAGTCTTTCAGCAGTTTTAATTGAAAAGGACATCTAAACATGTGAGCTCTTAGTTCCATTGCATTTAAAACCAGTTCAGGATCCCTTATATAAAATTATATATTTTCCTTGATGATCAAGGGGTATGGTGTTTACTCAGAGATGTTCAAGCAAAAATATTACCAGCAATACTGTTCTCATGTTTTTTGAGTCTGGTTAATATTTCACACTTCATTTGCTGCTGGGTATTAATAGTAGTTAGACCACAATTTAGTGTACTTGGTCTCTAGGAAATCATTAAGCTTGTTCTTCTGTGTAGCTAAGCACCCTTCGGTCAGACAGAGCCCCCTAAAATATTGAGTATATAAAAGCAAATTATATATCTACATATATTGAATGGTATGTTAACTCTCTGACAAGGTCAAGTCAACATGGAATAGGTAATATTGGGAATAGCAATGTCTTTATCAAAATGTATTCAAATAATAATCACAATCCTTGTGAGGCTGACCAGTTAAAGCTGTGCTTAACCCTTTGGGGGTAGCTTGGCACAAATATGTCAGGGCTAACGTGGAGGCAATGTGTAAACTCTTTATGCCATACTGAATAAGTAAAAAAGTGAAAACACAGCAAAGCAAAGATCCCAAGCCAATTAAAAAAAATAGAGACTACTTTAATATATAAAAATACATTAAAGTGACAAAAATCCAATAAGGTGAAACTGAGATATTCATTTTTAAAAGTTTGAATTAAAAATATCACTAAAAAGCACAAAGCATCAACCGCAGTTATCTGGTAGAACTACACCAGGTCAAAATCAAAAGTTATGTCTGACCCCGATGTAGCACAGCTCAGATATAGGGAGCAGATTCATCCTGGTGTAAAGTTAACCTTCTGATTTTTATTAAAAAAATATAGAAAAATAGGGCTTGATGATGGCAGGTTGTGTAAGGGTGGGGTTCCTGTGTGGTTGTCGACAAAGGTGGGACAACTTCCAGCATGCAAAGTCCAATGAGGGCCTCAACATCAACCTGATGCTGCTTTGTGTCGGCCTCGTTGAAACACTCTATGCTCAGAATCAGAAACATTCTGTTGCATTACAACTCCTGTAGAGGGGCAAACCAGCAAGCTGAGGCCGACTAGTGATTTGACATTGAAGAATGACTTCAAAGATGGTCCGGGTTTCAAGGCAACCTGGTCCAGCCTTCCTTCAATTTCTTCAGATGGCAGTGAAGTACTTCATCTGATTCCTCAAAGGTTTAGAAGTGTTCTGAAGAGAGATCTGTGGGGTCCACTTTAATACCAAGTGCCAGCCTGTGAGTGGAGAGCAAACCCTTGTCCACTCCCTAAACTAATTTTGGTTAGTTCCTCTATGCCTACTGCGTTTGGTGGCAGCCTGACTAAAAATTCGAAAGAGGGCAGGACTAGGTGTTAACTTCATTCACCAGTTACAAGGTCAGCATCCTTTGAAACTCAAGAAGGTGCTGTATACAGCCCTCAGGCCATCCAGGTAAGGGAGGAGTCCCTCTACCCTCACCCTTTTAAGTATGAAAAAGGAAGGTTTAAGCCAGGAAAAAATGTTTATATTGCCTGGTCGAAGTGTCATTTTTAATACTGCACACCCGGGCTGCAATAAAACTCCTTTAGATATATTTATAGGCCAACTTCATAGGGTGGCACAATGAGTGCTGCAGCACACTAGTGGGTATTCATTTACATGCCCTAGAAGACAATGGTACATATATTAGAGATGTAAAAGTAAATAAAATATGCCAAATCCTGATATGCCAATTCTAACATGTTTAAAAGGAAGGGCACAAACACTTTATAACCAGTTATAGGTGTTATAGACACAGCGTGCCATAGCTAACAGAAAACAGTTTCAGCAACATAAGGCCAAAATCTAGGGTGCCCCTACAGAAACAGCAAATATCCAACTTAATAAAAAAAATATATACATATTTTAAATTTGATGTAATGGAAAGATAACGTGTAGGCTACCTCTGGTTCAGCCATTTACCCTGGGGTCACAATAAATAATTCCAGTCAGCATACATTTAATGAAATATCCATACCACTAGTATTTTATTTGAGTAGACTAAATTTGTGATACTGATGAAACTAGTAAATCTGAAGTTTGTTATACCTTAGTCATAAATTAAACTTCTTTTCAATAGCGCTGCGGTTATTTAGTCACTTTAAATGTTTAATAATTCAAAAATGAAAAGCGCAGGTCACTTTTACATTTGATGTAATGAAAGGATACTTTATAAAAAATATAAAAAAATCTCTCCTTCTAGTAACTGTGAGATAATAAAAAATTATTCCACTCAGCAAAAAGTAAATGAAATTTCCAGACCACTAGCATTTTATTTGAGTAGAAGGCATTTGTGATATGGTTAGTCATGCTTGCTTGGGTTTGCCTTTGTTTTCGGAGTGTTACATAGATTTATACACTGAGTAAATGGCTATTAAAATATTTGCTTATGGTTTGATATTCAAACACTCTTTTAAATCCAACTTGAGCTTACACCTCCCTATAACTGAGCCCAACCAAGTAAAAAATAAATAGCACAACAAATTGTTACCACCTCTTTGTTCCTATTCATTAGACAACCTTCAAGCTGCAGAGGAAAGCATTCTGGGGTCCTTCAATTACCTTATACCTCTGCAGTATAAGCATTTAATTTAAAAGATTGCGTTCATTTATTTGTTGAAACCTAATGCATTAATACATGCTTTAAATGAATGTGATGTGAAATCAAAAGTTAGTGAAGTGGTAAAACTTTGAGGTAGGAGAGAGGGGGTACTTCAGTAGAATTATTTGCAGTTGCCGCTTGCTGGGCTCACAGGGGGCGGGGCACTTGCGGCGCATCGGGGTAGGAGGGTAGAGGGGGTAACATTTAATAAGAAAATTAAAAAATAAAAATAAAAATGTACCTGATCCACTGCTGCTCCTCTCTTTCCCATCGCTGCAGGCACAGGCTCCCAGCCTACCCTGCGGCCAACCCTGATTCTGCTCAGAGCAGCTTCAGGACTGCTTTGGAGCACCCAGCCAGGGCACTCCCAGGCAGACTGGGAGCCTGTGCCTGATCTCTCCAGCCCTGCAACACAGTGCAGGGCTGGAAAGAACACACTGCGTATGTGTGTTTGGCCGGCCCGAGATGGCCGGCGAAACATACATGCGCCCTGAGGGGAGTGCATAGTGCACTCCCCTCATTTCCGTGATCCCCCAATGCCCCCCCTTTTCATAACAAAAGGATAATTAACTGTGTTTAATATGGTGAAATGTGAAAGGTTTTGAAGCTTCTGCTGACGGCGGGAGGCGACGCTCGTCAGCCCTACCGGAGGAGTTGCCCCTGATTATTTGTAATGTGGTAATACGGTACATACAGGTGGTGGAGTTTCTAACTGATATTCAAAAGGCTGCTCAGTTTTACATGTGTAGACAACAGAGAACATATGAGTAAATTGTGTAAAGCCAAAACACGAGATGGACTACCTCAATTAAGGATCACTTCGAGATTGATACTTTGTCCGTTTATTAGTAGAAACATCCTTGACGTGGTCTTCCCTCACCAATCACACCACCAGACTTGCTCAGAACCCCCACGCTAGGCATAGAACAAAAAAGTCAGATTACATCATTCATTCACATTCTATAGATGGAATGACTAACTCTAATAGAGAATATAGCAGAATCATTTTTGGCCTCCCCTTAATGCTCTCATATGAAATGTTATGCATCGATGAGCTTTCTCACACATACCTTACATTTACAGATTGGATCCTAGCCTACCTAGTATCAGGTTGTGTATTAGGTCATCTTTGTATATTTTCTGCAGATCTGCTAGGAGTCATACCAAAGTTTTTTTTGTGTAATTAACTAATCATTGTGTACACTAGACTGGGGCAGAGGTTGTACTTTGAAATTCAATTTGGATGGAGGGATATTGACTAGTACATTGAATTTTCTGATGTGGTAAAGGAGATGTTGTGGGGAGAAAGTGATACATGTTTGTGCAAACCTACTATCTGCGGTTGTTTAATGCATTTTACAGGGCCTATCAGTTTACAAAGCAACCCTCTGAAATTAAGCCCTGTAACAAGCAGTATATGCCAGGAGATCCATAGATCTGCAGGTATTCCCAAGTATTTTGCAAATAGTTATCCTCCATGGGAAGGCACACAAACATTCCTCTGTTACAAGCACTGTAATTGACTTTCCAGCGAAGATATTTTGGATGATTTATTCACCTTCGAAAGCCTAAAATATACTCCAAACATGGGAGTAAACATACAATAGTATATTTCCAATTTCTGGAAATGGGAAGGCACACAAACATTCCTCTGTTACAAGCAGTGTAATTGACTTTCCAGCGTAGTAAGGGAAAGTAAATATACCATTTTACATGAGGGTGCAAAGGAAGTGGTTTCTAAAAAATGAAATATGTTTCACTGGTGACCCGAAAAAAAAGATATGTGTTTAGATGATTATTTCATGCATGCCTTCCACCCAGTAGAAAACATGCAAGAAAGATGATTGTAAAATTTCTGTAATCCTAGAAATATTTGCTTGTTGCATGTCTCAGAAGATATTTTGGATGATTTATTCACCTTCAAAAGCCTGAAATATACTCCAAACATGGGAGTAAACATACAATAGTATATTTCCAATTTTTGCAAAATCTTCTTTGTGAATTAGAGCCTTTCATAGATCTCTGAACTATCACTGATTCTTTGATTACAAGAGAAAGTGTGGTCGGCGGTGGGAAAGTTGGTCCAGTCTATGTTCAATTAGAAATATTTTACTAAGTTTGTATATGTTGCCAAAAACAACTTGTTTAAAGATTGTCTTCCAAGTATTTGTTCTGTAGATAAAATATGTTGGTGCTATAAATTTAGGCACATTTTGGTATGATTAGCCCAACCTTTCCTTTCTTAAATGAAGTGCTGAGCTTCCAGCAATGCCCACCACTCCTGCTAATTTCCATCAATTATCAATTGACCCAAATAAAGCTTAGGAACTGAAAATGCACTGACACCACAGTGACAAAAATGTGTTATTCTCTGTGGTACACAAGAGTTTTTTCTAAAGAGTGTGCTTATACTCTCCCAAACAATCCGGGTTCTCATTCAAGACTGAAAATTAATGCTGTATCGGTACTCAATTATTGCCTCAGATTTGAACTGCTCAAATAGACCTTACTAGGGTAGGTTCTTTGAGGGACGAAAACAGTTAACAGAGGAAAATCAAAGTAATAGAAGACATGCAAAGTACTGGGGCATTTTATGAACGGCTGATAGAGAATATATTTGCCATGGATGGTAACCATAATCTAATAAAAATTAATGTGAATGGACTCCTCCCACCCTGCGTGCCCTTGTGGTATAGCATGACAGAGCTAGCATAGAGCCTCCATTTTAGATCCCATATTTTAACTTGGTCTTTCTTTCCGATGGTGTCTTTTTACTCGCTTTTTCATTCATGTGATAATCTGAGAAAACACAGTACATGGAGTCTATTCCCTATAAGCATTGCTTCCATGCAGTCATTACACTCCTTCCAAGGCTAGACACACAGAACACAATGCCCCTGTATTATGATTTCCCATTGGAGACAGCTTCATACTTGCAGACATATCATTGCATCAACTCTGCGCCTCAGACACAGGACGATATGAATGGTGCTTTTGTTATAAAAATTGTCTGTGTGCTATGTTTGGCAGAGGAGCACTCCTACAGGGATTGTTCTGGAACGCGCTGCATTGGGATCGAGATATATCTTTGCTGGCTCTGGCCTCCATCCTGCAAAGGACGCTAGCCAGATAAGTTTTCTGTATATTTTAACCCATGAATGGGGGGGTTTAGCCTATCACAATTGATCTTCCAGAAGGTACTTTCATTATGCTCTTAATAGTGCAGGTAGTAGCATATAGGGTGTACGAACACAGTAACATTATCATGGTTAAACTGTTTATCTTTTTCACCAATTGTAATACGCTGGTTCCTATACTTTGTTTCATTTGTTTAGTATTCGCAGCTCATGCTTTTTATGTAAGAATACGATTGTTGCAATTAATGTTTGAAAATACATTTTTGTATCTTTCTTGTGTCCTATCTGTTTCCACAATTTCCTTGGAAATCTAAGTAGTCATGTTCAAGTTTGTAGATAGCATCTGGTACGTAGCAAGTTTAGGGGTTCAGATGAGGCACTGTGAGCTAGCTAGGAATTGTGTCAACCTTTCCTGATGGTATAGGCAAACTGAGTCTCTATAACTTGAATTTTATGTTGACCTGATTCTCAGTCCTATTTAATTCATAGGAGGCTGGTAACATTGTGCCACTAATGTTCTAGTTCAGGTCCTTACCTAACGGGTCTCCTGAGTAATTGTTGTGTGTGCCACAATCCTCCTTTTCACCTTTATATGGAGACATCTGTAGTGTAAGGGGTTAATCCTCCTCATCTTAATAGGAAACCCGTATGTTAGTCTGATAATTGTTCAAGCTTGAACCTTTAAAAGGATAACTCCACTGTAATATTCTCTCTCTGAATCCTATTCTTTAAAATGGTGAATGGAATTAACATTTTGGTTAATTGTGGGCATGCTGTTACACCACATTTAGTGGGGCAGGGCCTCCCTCTCATGGGTGATGTTACCTTCATGTTGGAGGCCCAAAGAGCATACAGATGTGAAATTATTTATTCATGGGTCATTTTTCTTTTCCTTGTAAGCATTGCTGCTATGCAGTCAGTACAACCTTCCAAGGCTAGACACACAGAACATGATGCCCCTGTATTATGATTGCCCATTGGAGACAGCTCCATACTTGCAGACATATCATTGTATCAACTCTGTGCCTCTGACACAGGGTATATGAATGGTGCTTTTGTTATAAAAACTGCCTCTGTGGTATGTTTGACAGAGGAGCACTTCTGCAGTGATTGTCCTGGAACGTATTGCAGTGTGATGAAGATGCAGCCCTGCTGGCTCTGGCCTCCATCCTACGAAGGACAGTAGCCAGACGGGCTTTCTGTACATCTTACCCATGTATGGGGGTTTATCCTATCACAATTGATCTGCCGGAAGGTACTTCCACTATGCTCTCAATAGTGCAGGTAGTAACAGATAGGGTGTACCAACAGAGTAACATTATCATGGTTGAACTATTTATCTTTTTCACCAATTTAATTATGCTGGTTCCTATGCTTTGTTTCATTTGTCTAGTAATCGCAGCTCATGCTTTTTATGCAAGAATATGAGTATTACACTTAATGTTTGAAAGACATTTTTGTATCTTTCTTGTGTCATATCTGTTTCCAGAATTTCCTTGGAAATCTTAGTAGTCATGTTCGAGTTTGCAGATAGCATCTGGTATCTAGTAAGTTTAGGGGCTCACATGGGGCACTGTGAGCTAGTTAGGAATTGTGTCAACCTTTCCTGATGGTATAGACAAACTGAGTCTCTATAACCTGAAATTTATGTTGACCTGATTCTCAGTCCTACTTAATTCATAGGAACCATTTAACATGGTGCCACCTACATTCTGTTGAGATCCTTACCTAATGAGTCTCCTGAGTAGTTGCTGCGTGTGCCACAATTCTCCTTTTCACCTTTATATGGAGACATCTGTAGTGTTAGCGATTAATCCTCCTCAGCTTAATAGGAAACCCGTATTTTAGACAGTGAATGGAATTACCATTTTAGTTAATTGTGCACATGCTGTTACACCACATTTAGTGGGGCCAGGGACTCCCTCTCATGGGTGATGTTACCTTCATGTTAGAGGCCCAAAGAGCATCCAGATGTGAAGTTTTTTTATTCATGGGTAATTTTTTCTGCAGTAGACGCAAATGCACCAGCATTTCATCACATACAAGGAAGCCCCAGCACCTAACCAATAGAGGCAATTGGAAATACCAGTAACATATCAGGAACATCAAAACTGGTTCCAATACACCCTTCCACATGCACTGCAAAATACAAGACCTCCCCTCAGCAATGATGGGGTGACCTGACCAGTTCTCGCTGGTGCTGAGGCAGATATGCCGGCTATACACCATACCTGAATTTAGCCCCATCAAATGCTTGTGAACTCCATAACTTGTACACAGCTCTAGTTAGATTATATAGACATTTAACGCAGTTTGTTATGAGTACAATAACAACTGCCCCAGCAAGGGCTGTTCAGGCAGTGCATTTGCTGTTAGATGTGCCCACAGTTAGTCCAGTCACTATTAACGCAGTTATGGGTAAGATTCCCAGCAGATGGGAGGAGATTTCATTCTTAATGGCACAACAAAGTGTTTCCCCATTCAAGCCCCCAAGTTAAACACAGAATTCTCACAATGTGCCTTTCTCTTGGTATGGTTGTCCATATTGAAGATTGTGCAACTTGTGGCAACGTCTTTGCTGCCATATATACCATAACAAACAGTACACCATAAATAGCTGTTTTGCATGAGGTGCTTAAACAGATTAAAAATGAATATAGGGCTGCCCCTGGCTTGGACTTCAGGATGTAATTCATTGGCAACTTTGCCTCTGCAAATATATTGAGTAATATTAAAGGGAAGGAATAATGCTGGCAGGACAGCAACACCTAGCACAGGTTCCTGATGTGGACCAAGAGCACAAACTACCAAAAATGAGTACAGACAACTATACATCTGTGTGTTGAGATTATTTGGAAGCCAGGCCTAATAAGCCACAGCTTAAAGGAAAATCTGAAACAGGACACACCAAGCAGGCACCTGAGTCTTCTAAAAAATTCTGGGGCAAACCAAAAAAAACTAAAGATAAAACAAATACAAGGAGTGGATCTCCACACCCAAAGTCCCCTCAAAAGCATTATTATTTATGTAACCATAATACAATTAGACAGCCTGAGAGGTATCAGTATAATAGACAAATGCTGTGAGAGAGGAAGGTGACCAGAACACAGGCATGAAAAATATATGAAACCGAAAACAGATTCACAATCCTCATCTGACATCATCATAAAAAAGAAAAATAAACTTTCACAACAAAAAACCCTTAAAAAATAGAAAGTTGCATATATTTTAACTAAATATGCCACACATATTGAGAAAGCACCTTCAGAACAACACATGGGCACTGACACTGTTAGCGCAGCAGAGGTCACAGTAGTTCACAAGCATCCTCAAGAGGTTCTGGTTTCAAGAGTAACTAGTAACTTCATTCAAGTTGAAACACCAGATCAGTGGGTAAGCCTTCCATATAAACTTCATTAATTGGACATCCTAATTGAGAGCCACATACCATATACTATTAATGCGATTTTCTGGGAAAAATTAACATATATCTTTCACATTCTCTTGCTGAGGTAGGTTGGCTGCCTTAGCTTGTTAGAAAAGTCCCACAAGGAGAAGATGTAATATTACCTTCCTTTTCTATTCTTGTTCCTAAAGCAGTTGAACAATGGTATGCCGAACATTGGACTCTGTCAGAAGGCCTGATATAGTGTCGTAATCATGTGTGTTGGGATAAGAGTTCCCCTTACTATGTAATACATACATGCTTTAGCCCACAAGTGCAACTACAGTAGCCAATTAAAAATGAAGCAAAAGCTCTTGTGAGGGACAGTCTCTCACACACACCTATGAAATTCAAGATTCACCTGAAGCCTGATATCTAACTGCTTTTAGTACCCTGGGAAGTCAGACACATTTTTGTTGACTTCTTCAAGGGTATAAGAATAATCTTGGATTGTTCCCTGCCCGGGTTTCATCAGTTTCACAAGACACTTCCTCAGAAGCACTGTCCTAGGTTGATGAAATATATCTCACAGATGATGACATTCACATTTAGGGATAGTGGATTGCATAGTATTGGTATTTGTCAAATATGGCTGCAAATTCAATTTTCAAAAATCAGAGATTGCTTTTCTCAGTGTCCTGTTTTTGGGACACGAGCTGTCCAATGAAGGCAAAATCCTTGCACCACATTTCTTTGGAGAAATGTGCTCTTTTGCAACAACAAAACACCATCAAAAAGCTTTAATCACTGTTAGGCTTTCTGAATTTAGAGAAAAACATGCATAGCAGATTATGCACAATGGGTTATGATTTAATTTGCCTAGATTTTTCCATTACAGATTGGACATTAGAACATATCAAAATACACAGATAATTGCAAACTGACATGCTTACATCCAGACACTTACATACTAGTGTCAACACAACCAGTTTACTGATCCGCATAATTGCAGGATGCACTGGTTATGTATATGTCATGTTCACAGAGGGAGAAACAGTGCTAATTGCATATAAATCACATTTATATTCCAATACTGAAATGTGTTTTGCATCCACTGAAATAATACTGACTGCATTTCAGATTGCTGTTCTAAAGGATTGACCAGTGACTCACAGGAAATGCATAATTGTTGTAATTCCCATCCCAGCCTTAGAGACTGTCACCAAGGCAAATATTCCTAATGGGAAAGCCTTACATCAGAGATGCATAAAGTGGGACAAGCTAGTGATGTAGACTAATTCTTTGACCCCACATTGTAGACTCAAGAGTTCCTTCAGTACGAACAAGAATACCCTGTGCCAGTGACATTTTTTCTCTTGATCAGTATGATTAATATATATATATATATATATATATATATATATATATATATATATATATAGCTAGGACCTAGTTTCTATAGAAAAAGCAATTTTTGTTTTGCTAATAACCTTGGTGCCGTTTTGATGAATCATCACAGAATTTCCCAGGAAAATAGGACTCTCACTTCAGCTTCCAAAAATGCATTTTCCCCATTTAGTTTTCCAAAGCGATTTTGAACAGCGAAAGCACTCAAACTACTGGATAGAATTACGCCAAATTTGCCAGAAATGTAGCTAATGGTCCAGAAAGAGCTCTTTTGCTATTTAGTGTAAATCCATTCAGTAGTTTTTGAGAAATTCATGAAAATCCAAATTTGTATATATAGGGGAAGCGAAGACTTCACAAACCCTCCCGATCTTGTACTGAGATCTGATTGGTTGCCAACACTTCAACAGGGAAGTGTTGACAGCCATGTTGGGACTCAGTTTCATCCGAGCCCCAGAGAAAAAGAGCACCAGAGCTAAAAAGCATTTTTTTTTCTCCTGTGAGTCATGGTGGATCCAGCAATAATTACCCCAAAAAGCCAAGTATGGTCTCCTGTGCATGTTTCTGTGGGGCTCCCGGGCAGGCCAAGTCCCAAGGGCATTGCTATTTTAATGCAGTGGCTGCCTTCCACCACCACAACCCCGGGGACCTCCACCTCACTGGGGCAAATATACAATGGAATGCAGGCTGCCACCCGTTTCCCCCCCCCAGCCCTGGGGACCGACACCTCCCTGGGGCTTTAAACAAATGGAGTTGTCGGGGGTACATGGCCCCCCACAGCCCCAGAGACCATCACCTCCCTGGGGTTTTGAATAATTGTAACGGAGGGCCGTCTGCCCCCACCCAGACCTAGGGACTATCCAGAGCTTAATTAAGTTGGATGGCAACCCCTCCTCGTTGATCCAATAATGGCCCTTGAGACTGCCACCCTCCAGGGCTTGCTCCTAATAAGTACAAGGTTGCCCATCCCCGGAACATAGCTGTTTGCTGTTGCTTGGTGGCATAAGTAATGCCATCTCCCGCAGAATGTGGAGACTCGGCTAGGACTACGGGCCCTGGAGGCTCCCCCCATCGTCCTGTCACTCTCTCTCTCATTCTCCCTCTCCTCCATCCCATAATGGGATGGAAGAGATGGATTGTCAGAGAGATTGTCATTGCAGTTGGCTCGCCATGCAATGACTTCAAAGAGTAAGAGTAGCAAGATGTTTGTTACGATTGTTATACTTGTGTTTAGATGCAGAGCGGAACAGAGTCCCTTCTGGCCTAAAGGTCAAGGTCTTGTGCTGTCACTCAATTCAATTTTATTTTTTTATTCATTTATGATTTGGAACTTGATTGAGATCCACATAAAAATAAACAATTCCTGCCACCCTCTACACACAAATCAGGATGAGCCTGTTTAAAACCCATGCAATAAATGTTTTTAAGAAAAGAACTCTGCAATACTCTTTACAATAATATGATTACAAATACAATATTCCAAAATAAGGTGCAAAAAGCAAGAAAGTGCAAATGTGGACCATATAATTTATCTACCTGGTCGCAGCAGCCATTTATAACTTGGTAATTGCTACCACCACTGCATACCAACACCGCTTGGTCTTAATGTTGCAATTTATAACTATCCCTGACAACCTTGCATTATTCACTGTTGTGATTATACCTAAAAACAAATATAATGAAATGCAATGAAATCTCATTTGAACCATAAAAAGGAATATTGTTGTTAAGAATGTATTGCAAAGAAAAATGGGGAAAATCACACTGTGTGTGTCATATCACTCTTGTGGGCCCATTTAAAATATGTTACAGACATCATATTAGTGATATTCCATTATTTTAGACATGTTTATGTCCACCCCCTCAATTTAACAATACTTGAAAATCAATAACACCCTCCAGATCAATGAAATGAAAGAGCAGGAGTGGGAGGAAGGGGAAAAAAAAAATTCCGGTCACAGAGCGTTTCCAGGAGCAAAAAAGGAAAGGGAAAGGGGTACTAAAAGTAGAGGATGCCAATCGGACAGTGGTAAATCTAACGAATAGATACTTAACGGACACAGAAATACAAGGCCTTCACCTAGGTTTGACTTTCTGTCCTTCTAGAAAATTAGATTTTACACAAACTTGCATTGACTTGTTTAGGAACATTAAAACTTATGAAACTTATGAAATTGCATGCCCTACACCCATAGCCTATAGGTAGTGATATTAGCAGAGTGGAACTGACCAATGCTTTAACAGGGAGAGATCTTGAGACATTACTCATGCTGCAGGAACTGAGGGATTGCTATTTTTAAAGGAATAGATGAGGACACAGAAGAAAGTTTGAGCAGGTTGGAGATCACTGCCATAACACAGAGCAGTGGTAAAAGCAATTTCAAAATAAAATCCCGATTGATCCCCCGGACTCCTCACAATGCTAGTGACTGTTTTCAAGAGGCAGTAATTCAGGACTTGGTGAAATCAACTATGGAGAAGTCAAAGGTGAACCAACTAAAGTGTAACAACATGACTAGAAAACAGTGGTAAGCCGTTTTATCCCTGAAAATTGACAAAACTATAGTGATCAAACTGTTAAACAAAAGGGTTAATATTGTTTTGCAGTCAAAGGAACAATACAAGAAGGAAGCTTTAAGAGAATTGAATGATAGATTGTGTTATCAACCTATTACAAGAGATCACTATTTGAAAAGTATTAGAGCCTTTTGTGAGCTGTTAGGTTATTGGAGGGATAAGGCATCTTGGATTATGAGGAATACCAGTACTTGAGAGTTGAACACCCATGTATGACTTCATGAGACTAATCAAGAGTATACAATGAGAACCAGGGTTTCTTCTGATCACATTGGATAGAAGAAGCTTGTACATCTGCTTTTTCCATAATTTGGGATTAGAAGCAGTAGAGTTCTTTCTTAAGAGTATGCCTCTGAAATACTATGAACATAACAGGATGTTATTACAAATTACTGCCTTTTTGTTTAAATAGCAATATTTACTTATTTTCAGGACAACTATACCAACAACAGCAGGGAACTGAAATGGGTGCATGCTTCGCCCTCAGCTACGTGAATCTTTGCGCAGACTTGTGGGAGAAGCGTGTGGCCTGGACAGAGGAAAATGTCAGCTGGGTGGAATAGGCGGTCCTATCGGCCAGATACAAAGATGACCTGTTTATGGTATGGAAGGGATATAGAAAGTCAGTGGAAGAATATATTACCAGATTAAATAGCAATCACTTAAATTTAATGTTTAAAAGTGAAATCAGTGACACAGAGAGCCGAAGGCAGGTAACTCCCTGTCACATGTGACGAGCCAGCACCCGGACACTCTGATTAAGAGTAACCCCTATGGGGAGTTACTGTGTGTAAAACACAATTGCTCCTCGCTATTGGAGTATGACAAGGTTGAAAGGGACACTAATGAGAGATTTTTAAATAGAGGTTACCCTAAGAAGTTAATACATGAAATATCCCAGAAGGTAGATAGGAAGAGCCTATTGGTCACCAGTCAGAAAAACATTATTTCCTACAACAACAGAAGATTTCCAGGATCTAGAACCAATGTTTTGGATGATTCTAGAGATTTTTATAAGATTATGAAAAAAACATTGTGCATCCTGCAAACTGACAGTGTCATAGGTTCAAAACTGTCCCAGGCGCCTCAGATAATGTATAGACGAATTAACGATTTAAGGGACCTTTTAGTACATCGTCACCTCACAGAGAAGGGAGTTACAAAACAGCAATTAGCTGGATTTTATCCCTGCACATGATGCAAAGCATGTAAGCACAGTTATAATTTGAAGGACCTCGAAGTTCCAGGGGAGATGGGGAGGGAAGTCCATTATGAAATTCTTGAACTGTAATTTAGATTATTTTATTTACTGTCTAGTGTGTCCTTGTGAAAAGAAGTACATGAGCAGTACAATACAAACAGCCAAGAAAAGGATCTTAGAACACTTGAGGGTGATTGGAAACCAGGACGACACATATCCTGTGGCAAAGCACTTTCAAGTGGAACATCACAGTAACAGAAGTCACTTACACTTCTTCTGTATTGACCAAGTAAGCAGGGATGAGAGACGGGGAGAGAGAGTCCAAAAATTGAGTCAACTTGAATTGCGTTTTATTACCAAATTACGTACAATGGCTCCCTTAGGGCTAGATAGGGATGAGCAATAATGGACACATGTGGGTTGATCACTCAGGGGACACCTAGTAATACAAATAAAAACAGCTGAGCAAGGTGATTTTAAGCTCATTCAGGGAGTGATAGATTGATACAATTGTGAATTGTAATAAGCCGTTGCTACCTATGACAAAGGGATTAGGATGAATGGTGTATCTGAGCGCAGCATAGACAACAGATTAATTATGTATGTCAGATGTGGTAAAATATTATCTTTGTGATGCTAGCTATTTGAATTTTGGTTATGGATTTTCAAGAATTGCAGGGGTGGGTATTACCTCCTCTAAAATAATGGAATATGGCTGATGAGATTTCTGTAACATATTATAAATGGGCCGAAGAAAGTGATATGACACACACTTGCGGTGCAATTCTTCCTGTTTTTCTTTACAGTATATTGTTATCAACAATATTACTTTTTACGGTTCCAATGTGATTTCATTATTTCATTATATTTGATTTTATGTATAATCACAATGATGAATAATGCACGGTTGTCGGCATAGTTATGAATTTCAGCATTGAGACTAAGCAGCATTGGTATGAAGTGGTGGTAGCAAATACCAACTTATAAATGGCTGCTGCAACCAGGTAGAGAAATTATATGGTCTCTGTGTTTTGAAGTCCGTCATTGATGTTGTGTAATGGCTTAGTCCTATCAATGAGATACAATGATTTAAAAGAAAAGTGAGCGTTTGGCTTCCTATGGCATTGACAAATGCCAAATAAATATCTATATATATATCTACATATCTATCTATATATATAGCTGTATAGATATGTCTATATATATGTAAATATATATAGATATACATATATATCTATAGATATATAAATATCTATATATATATATATTTCTTTTTTTTTTGAGGGCTCAGCTCACAGTTGACACAAAACAGCAATATTCTGCTGCATGCCCAGCTGTCCCTAGTGTTATGAATATTAGAGTATTTCATGCACAGAAAACATTTATACATTCCTTAGGAGATTGTACTGCCCAGCTGGGTAAATAGAAAGCATTGATTCTGGCACTGGTTCTCATATGAGAGTGGATGATGACATCATGTCTGCCATCACTGCTTCAAACAGAGGCGCCCCATTACCTAAAAATATTCAGCAAAAGATTCCTTTCTTTTGAATGCCCAAAACGTTCCTTTAGTCGTGATTGAGTGATACCCAACGAAGACCATAAGTTAGAATTAATTATTGCAGCACTTGATGAGTTATCTTCCATGCATGCTGGTGTGGTGGTTACAGTTTATTTACTATAGAGATGCTATTGGTGGCATGGTCTGTACAACCAGACAAAACAGTATGTCCATAGTTGTGACATATGTCAGCAAATTAAAGGTTTCACCACAGCATGCCCATCACAGACATTACCCTTAGTTTCCAACAAATCTCTCCAATGTGTGTGCTTGGATTGTTGTAGACCTTTGAACTTAGATGGTGTATTTAAATATATACTACTGGCTGTAGATTCATGTTCTACATTTCTATGGGGATGGCCACAGTGATCAACTGATGCTCAAGCTATTATTAAAGATTTACAAGTCATTGTCGGGACATTTGCAGAAGCAGCATTCTACTCAGGCTGGGGAACTGCGTTTGCCTTTAAGGCTTATAGGGGTAAAATGGGAACCCCAGATTTGGCAGTGCATTATTCCTCTCCCTATCATCCTGGGGGAAATTTGATAGTTGAAAGGCAGAACCGTTACTTAAAGCAGTCCTTAACAGCTAGAGTATTCGGCTCAGGTCGTAGTTGGATCCATCATCTGTATGGAGACCAGAGAGCTTTAAACATTCTACTTAGAAGATCTCCTGGAGGCCAGGCCCCCAATCCAGTCCTTTTGAGGTCCAGGTATGCAGTCTAGATCTCGATAATCCTTACACAATAGTGGCAGTCACGCCTTTTGACATCAATGAATGTTTTGCTCTCATACAGGAGTTTCAAGAATTCTGAGACAGGCGCTCATATGAAATTACCAAACTTTCAGTCACTGACAAAGTGAAGGAGCAACCAGCATCTTCTGCCTGGGTTCCTAAAGTAAGGGATCTAGTTCGAGAGAATGTTACAGACAAGAAAGAATTAGGCCCATCATACAAAGCACCACCACCAGTTCTTAGACATTCAAGGTACCAGACCTCGGATTTTGCCTCCGCTTACTGGTTGTAAAAACTAATAATTTGTTTCAGTTGACCTAACCAGCTACACTATGTGGCCAGTCCTACCCTGTAGGCCAGGGAGGCTCCTGGATAGTTCCCTGCTTCCTCTCAATATCCTGCAGGAAATCCCTCTACAAGCATTAGGTAATAGAAGCATTGCTTATCCTGGCAGAGGACTTCAGATGCTGAATTTCCACTAGTTCTTGTTGCTACTGTTAATACAGGCCCGGCTCCAGATGTGAGACTACAGGCTTCAACAGATGCTTCTAATAATGAAAGTGTTTATTACCAACCACCTTTGGAAGACCTAACTACTTTTTTCTTTACCTCCTTTTTCTGTTTTTGTACTCTGCCTCTGGTTACTTTGTTGACATTGATGATTTTTCTTCAAACTCTACACATACTTCCCACCATGGAGTACATGCATTTCTTGTTTGACTGAATCAGACTTATCTGATTCCTCCTTGATCTTATATATTTAGTTCAGCATTTTACTGTTTTTTCTCTTTCATTTTTACAGATTTCTTTTTTATTCTGAATAGGCATTACCTTTCAGGATGCACTGCTCCTACACTGGTAGCTGAGGTGTAAAAGCCTCATTCTTCTTCACATTGGTATGCAAAAAGACTTGTCCCAGGGACTGAATTTCTGCTGCCTCCAACCTGCCGTCTGCAAGGGGACTCCGTGCCCCAGAAACACCGTCAACCCAGGGGGTGGGGCCAGCAATCCTGGCACACTCAAAGCGCCTTAGGAGTTCCCGTGTTGCAGGACTGAAGTTCTGCCGCCTCCAACCTGCCACCTGCAAGGGGACTCCGTGCCCCAGAAACACCGTCAACCCAAGGGGTGTGGCCAGCGATCCCATCGTGCTCAAAGCGCCTTAGGAGTTCCCACATCACGGGACTGAAGTTCTGCCGCCTGCAAGGGGACTCCATGCCCCAGAAACACCATCAACCCAGGTGGCGGGGCCAGCAATCCCAACGCGCTCAAAGCGCCTTAGGAGTTCCTGCGTCACAGGACTGAAGTTCTGCCGCCTCCAGCTTGCCGCCTGCAAGGGGACTCTGTGTCCCAGAAACACCGTCAACGCAGGGGGCAGGGCCAGCAATCCCAGTGCGCTCAAAGCGCCTTAGGAGTTCTTTGCCCGTCAGCGACCGGAGGAGGCTGGGCCAGGCCACTCCCCTGAAGTTTGCTATTTGCCATTTTGGAGGTCCGAGAGCTGAATAACTGAACAGCAGGAGAAGGGTATGCCCCAAAAGTTCTTGATAAAAGTAAATGTGAAAAGGTCAGTGCTTGGCAGATTGGAGTCAGCGTTACTGTGTCCCTTGTTGTCTGATTAGCATTTGGGAGGCCCACCTTCTATCCTGAGATAGGAGGTTCTGCCCAGCTTTATCTCTGTCTTACCTTAGTCTGGTTACCTAGGGCCTGTGGTCCTTTTTTTGAAATGGGTAAAAGGAATACAAGTATGCCAAAGGGGGAAGGTGCCCAGGGCCCTCAAATTCAACCATCCATCTCTAGTTATTTATCATCATTAGTATTAGAATTTGAATTAGAATGCTATTTCAGAGGGTCTGATGATTGTCAGAACCTCTTGGGCACCAGTAGTTTGCAGATGGTTTAACTCTGCTTGTACTACTGCCCATAGAGATCTAAAAACAGCCCTTAGATCGATCCCTTTTTCTCAGGATTTAGTTAGAAGGGCAAGGGGCCATTATAAAGCAGTCTTGTTAGAGAGGAAAAATGAAATTAGAAGCACAGCATGGGACGAGCTTTTGGAAGCCACTGAATTGAAGGATACTACACAATTTTGGAGGATGATAAACCATCCTTATTTTATGGATCAGGATAATAAAGAGGATGATTGTTTGATACCCAAAGCGGTTTGGGTGAATCATTTTACGAGAGTCTTTCAACCTGATAGTGAGATATTTTCAGAGGGGGATGAAAGCAGTGACAAGAGACCTGTGGAGTCCAACTTGAATAAAATAGACTTGTCTTTTGAGTTACATGAGGTCATTACAGCAATTAATCGATCGAGACCTGGAAAAGTACCGGGTCCGGATGTGGTCCCTGTTGACCTCTTTAAGTCTATGCCGGATTTCTGGGGCCCTTTAATTACAAATGTACCTAGAAGTGCAGTAAAGAGCAACATTCCCCCCTCCTGGAAATTGGCCATCATTATCCCAATTTTTAAAAAGGGCAACAGGCAAGACCCAACCTGTTACAGGCCAATTTATCTTATTGATTCCACTGCCAAGATATTGGGGAGTGGGATTTTGACCCGGCTGGAAGAATGGGCAGCGGAGGCAAAGATCCTCTCCCCAATCCAATAAAAGTTTTAGACCTGGTTTAGGTACAGCGGAACTAGCGTTAAACCTGCACCTCACCCTCAGTAAATATGTAATTGCTAGAAAAGAATCCATTCATTTGGTGTTTATTGATTTATCAAGTGCCTTTGACTTGGTAAATAGAGTGAAGCTCTGGTCAATTATGGAATCCCTGGGGGTTGACCAGAATCTTTTAGAATTAATTAAACAATTATACACTGATTTAACGGTTACAGTGCAGTATGGTTTTCATGGTGAGAGATCTTCCTCTTTTCCCTCCAGGAGAGGTGTTAGAAAGGGCTGTATTTTAGCACCGTTTTTATTCTTGTTATATATTAATGGACTCTACGATTTTTTAGTAAAAAATGGAAAGGATTTCCCTAGAATGGGACTGAGACAGCTTCCTGTCCTTTTCTGGATGATGCTGTTTTAATTGCCCGTACAGCTAACAGACTTCAAAGTTTATTGGATCTCTTTCTAATTTTTATGCAAGACCTAGATCTAAAAGTAAATTTTGCGAAAACACTCGCCATGACTGTTGGTCCCCGAAACACTAGATCTAAACAATTCACTATGGGTGGAAACATCATAAACAAAGTTAAAGATTTTTGCTCCTTCGGTTTGCACGTAAGCTCCTCCATGTTATGGAATTTGCATCTCACTATTAAGGCCCATCAAATGGTGAGAAATTCGGAAGCAATTTTTCATTTTGCTCGCAAACTAGGCCATAGACCAGTTTATCAAATTGTTAGGCTTTATAATGCAAAATATGTATCCGCAACTATTTATGGGGTGGGCTTGTGGGGCCAGACTAAAGTAGATTCCCTTCAACGCATAGAGAATAAATTTGTTCACAGATTATTGCTGGTACCAAAGAATGTAGCAAATAATATTTGTTATGAAGAACTTGGTTTACGGCATATTGAAGATTTGATTGGTGTTGCTCCTCTTTTACTGTGGTTGAAAACTTAATCTAATCCCACGGCTAGTCTGGTACAAGATTCTATGACCGACTGCATTCAACTGGACAATTTTAATAGACTCCATGGCTTACCTATCTGCAAACTACATTTCGGAATATAGGCATGGAGAGTATGTTCACTCAACCAGAGTCCCTGCCTTCAAATGCTAAGGTTTTGGTTAAAACACGCTATTATGAGTATTTTATGAATTTGAGATTACAGGGGGCTCTGAATTTGAAAACTTTTGATTCATATGTTCAGATCTCAACTACGTTTTTGATGGAACCTTATTTAACTTGGTTACCGAGCGCCTCATCATACTCCCTTCTTGTTTTATTTAGACGAAATTTTATACACTTTAGAGTGGCCTTTCCAAAGCAATGTACCTGACAAAAAGAACTTCTGCATTGTCCTTGCGATACTACTTCTTAGCAAAGCACGTGTCACTTTCTTTCATTCTGTTCACTTTATTCGGCTCCTAGACGTACTTGTATTAGATTTTATTTGACCATGATGTTGCTACTGTATTTTAGGTATTATTTGTTTTATAGGAATTTTGCTACACCTACTTGTAAATAGTTTTTTTCTGTATTCTGGAAATGTGAGTTATGTCTGTTGAATATTGCTTCATATTTAATATAACTGTGTTTTAATCTTTGTACTTTTATGGCATTCTGCCGAGTAAAGAAATTTGACTGACTGACTGACTTGTCCCTGGTGAACATTTCTGCATTTCCCGGCTCTGATGGAGTTATTTGGGATAGGGTCCCATTTGATATTCTTGGTTCTATACAAACACTACAAATATCTTATGTAATTAATATAGCTATGAACACCATCATTACTCCTGTTGCCATCTCCTGTGAATGGGAAGATTTGTATTTGAATTCTGATAATTATGGTAAAATGTTTTGCTATCATCACTATGCTCATCACTAGTTACACATGCAGTTTTATTTACACACAATGGGGACACTGCCTGGCACCACCATGGTTATGAATATTGGAAAGAGAACATTGATTTAAAATCAATTTGAGGATCATGTCATTGGCAAATGCAGGGCATTAATGCTTTGCTTAATAAAGCATGTCTCCTTCCTAGACACATGATTTTCCTAAACAGAACAGTGCAACAAACAACTTGCATGTATATGGCTAAAATTAATGAAGTAAACACATTTAACATTCCGTCCATTGCACGTTTTAACAACTGGGAACATTTAGCAAACTTCATAGAAGAACAACTAAATGACATGATTCAGAATGGTATATTTAATTCTACATTTTTGGGCCCAGACAGTTGGCTAGTGTGGCCAGTTGACACTAATGGTTGCCACACGCATTTACAGATGTTTTTTAAAGCTAGCTGACCAGCGCCTTGATACTTGTAGTCACAACATTCAGGGTTAGTTAAAAGCTATAACGTAGGTAAATGTTTTGCTTTCACTAATGACCGAGCTGACAAAAATCTCTGGAATGCACTTCTTAGTTCAAAGAAGACATTTATTATTACTTCACCATGAGGTTCCTAAAAAATGAAAGAGATTAGTAAGTCGAAGGCACACATTTAAAAATAGTCACAACAATGAAAGGAAAATATAGCAAACTGATTCTCAATTGCAATGTACACAGCAAATATATGTGATTATATTATAGCATAATTGCAAAGCAAAGGATAAAGTAAACATTCATCACCGGAGTGCCTGCCAAGCTCTTCATATTTCTCATGCAAGTAAGAAGATGACCCCCATAAGCTGCGAGAAAGAGATATCCACCCTCACGGGACAAGTGTGTATGTCAGGCATTCGATGACTAATCCTGACCTAGGTCATGGAAATTCCCCCGCTACTGAGCTGGGCCACCTCTTTTATATCTTAAACAGCCACTGTAAGAGCCTTCTGAAAGGCCCTCCCGTCTCAGATGGAAATATTCAAACATGCTGGCTACTGTAGGTCAGAGTTGAAAGAAAAATTGGCCAATCTTTCAAGGCTCTCCTTCCAAGGCCGAACTGTTCCCTGCACTGAAGAAAACAAAAAATACTTACTTTCTTATCATGTTATTGTGTTCAGTAAGAGAAAATATGAAGACACAAGCTTAGTTTACCATGTGGAAAAACACAGCTCAACTGCAATGTCTAACGCCACGATAAAGCCAATAGGCAGCTAAACTGAATACAAAATGTTATCTGCAACTGGTGAACATTGAACAACTAATATGCAAAGTGGTGAATATAAAGTCAGGGGTCAAACACATCTATTTTTATTACAATAATTTATGCCAGCAGTGATTACAACATTCCACATTAGCTGCAGCTAAGAAACACCTATCTCTCCTTTCTGATGTGGCGAAGAATCTGATGGGAGGGTTGGGCCATCGCTTTGTAAAGAGATTGTGGCAGCTTGTTCTGATTCTTAGAATGAGCTTCACGGTTCTTGTCTGAGTTGGCCCATTCATCATTGCAAAGAGCCCAAAAGCTTGATCGCATGAGCCAAAAAACACTTCCCAGGGACCAGGACTAGAGAGGTGCATCTTGGGGGTCACCAGCTGGTTAAAGAAATGTCAAGCATTTGTAGCAGTTGAGTTGGAAGTCTTTTGTGTCCCTGAGACTTCAGAAACAGGAGGTAAGCCAATAAATGCCTGGAGTCACTTTGGTTCTGGGATATAGAGTTACAGGTCCAGTGCACCTCACTCCCAGGCAAGAGGGCAGTGGGCAAAATGTTTTAGCAGTTACAGATCGAGCAGGTGAAATAGAATGTGCATATTCAACAAGCAAGCATTGATTATAACGAATGAGACATTTAACAGGCATTGGTTATTGCAAATTTTATTTTCAAGGATGTAATGAATATACCAAATAACTCTGAATGTTGCAAGCAACAACATCTTATTTTAATCAAGCTCTTGGATGGTCCAGTGTACTCACAACAGTGTCTTTGAAGTGGAGTAGTCTTCAAAAAAAGGTATTTGAAGTGCACAGAAGTCATTTCTTTCTGTCCTAACTCCACAGTCACTATGGTGGTTTATCCAGCCCTTTGTGTGTATTAGGGCACTTCCCATTTAGGTGTGTCAGCCCCTCCCTCTCATTCTGCACAGGATTCCCAGGCTGTGGATAACCCATCAGTTACACCTAAGCTTCCTTTGTGTGTGGCTGCCTAGAGAGAATGCACAAGCCCAGCTGTCACCCCACCCCAGATGTGTTTTGGAGACAGGGGGTAGGTACCAAATGGCTAAAATAAGAAAATGCCAAATTTCTAAAAGTGCCATTTTCAGAACTGCAATTTAAAATATGACTTCACCATAAGTTGTGGTTTTAAAATGTGTGTCCAAACACACCAACCTTTAAAAACCTATCTCTTCCAGATTGTAAATTACACTTATAAGATGTACAAAGGTAATCCCAGTGTTATCCTATTGGAGAGATAGGCCTTTCAGTAGTGAAAAAAACTTTGAGAGTTTTTCACTACCAGGACATGTAACATTTAAATGTACATGTCCTGCCTTTTAAATATATTGCACCATGCTCTCTGGTTTGTCAAGTGCCTACCTTAGGGGTGATTTATATGTATAAAAAGGAAGAGTTTGGTCCTGGCAAATGGGTTATTTTGCCAGGTAGTGTAAACCTGTGCACACAGGCCCCGCAATTACATGATTAGGAGGTGGCACAATCAGTGCTGCAGGCCCACAAGTCACATTTAATTTACAGACCATGTAGTGCACTATACTAGGGACTTATACGTAAATTAATTATGTCAATTGGGTATGAGCCTGTGTTACAATATTTAGAGGAGAGAGCACATGCAAGTTAGCACTGATTAGTAGTGGTAAAGTTCTTAGAGTCCTAAAGCCATCAAAATCAAGGTCAGAAAACGAGGAGGAGGAAGGCAAAAAGTCTGGGATTACCCTTCAGTGAGGGCCATTTTCTAACACATGGAATTAGAAGATGTCTTGTTAGGTCCTAGATCACTACATCCAAAATGCCATTTATAATGAGGTTGGGAAGATTTCTCAACAAGACGTTACTGAACGATTAAGACAGAAGAAATTTGGAAAAATTGTTGGCTGTTGTGAACAATGGCATGACTACATTGTCAACTTTGAATAATATTGTATTATCTCTATTCAGTATCATACCGAATGAAATGTCTCTCTTACAGCATGGGCAAAGTCATTTGAAATCAATTACACAAGTTGCGACATTGCAGGTTTGAAATAAAATCAAACTGTGTGCCATGCAAACATCCGAACACAACAGAGTTGTTTTTGCCATATAATTTAACACGCATGCAGAGATGGATGGTGAAAAAAGATCTAACTTATACAGTGTTGAACATAGAGCTTTAGAGAAATTACCTGGCTTTAATCTCTACATATCAGTGTACATCTTGTCTGAAATATTGTCAAGTAGGCAAGTATGAAGCTATATGGGATAGTTTTGTTCACAAGTCCTCAGTTTGACTTTTCGAGTACAAATGTGTGTGTAAGTAGGGGAAACAAATGTTAAGATTCATTCAGCCAATACTTTGTTTTGTATAGAGATGACATAGCATGTTTCGTGCACTGCATCCATAGCCAACTTGTCTACTGTGCCCTTTCAAGTGTGCTTTGGACTGTGTCTGGCTAAGCAATTGGTTCTGTCTATGGATATGGACCTCCATGTGAGTTTATTGAGGACCCACCTTCAGTGCTATCCAGTGAGGCTGCTGCTGGATGCATAATATGAGCTGTTATCTCCAGTCAGTATGGATGCTTCGGCGCCTACATTCTTGGGATCTGGCTCCAATGGTGCGGTTATGCTATTGGTTGTCAAGCCTTCAGCTTCTGCTAAGTTGGCTCGATACAATCATGCTTATTCATTAGAACTTGCATCTCAGGCCACAGTGGATTTGTTGTCTGCAGCAGTGGGTGCAGGTTCATTCCATGCCATTGACTTTGGACTTGAAATATTCTTGGAAGCTTCCTAGACTCCTGATTCGACCCCTTGTTTTAAAAAGAAATTGTATTCATTTTATTGGCTTTCTTTTAATTGGCATATTTTTGATACAGCGTTAGTTTGCTTTTATTATTAAAGTGCATTTACCTTTTACATATGTATTCATTTAATATTAATATTTTAGGCTAGGTTGTATGTTTTTTTGTTTACATATGTATTCATTTAATATTAATATTTTAGGCTAGGTTTTATGTTTTTTTGTTTAGTTTGAGCTAAGTCTCCCACGACCATGGGAAGGGTGTGGTATAGCACAACAGGGCCCACGTAGAGCCTCCGTTTTAGATCTCACATTGTAGCTTAGCCTTTCTTTCTGATGGTGGCTTTTTACTCGGCTTTTTACTCGGTTTTTCATTCATACCATAATGTAGTGAGAAAACAATGTATATGTATATGTAGTCTATTGTTTATAAGCATTGTTGCCATGCAGTCAGTAAACTCTGTCCAAGGTTTGGCATACAGAACGCAGTGCCCTCATATAATGATTGTCTGTTCAAGCCCGCTCAATACTTGCAGGCATATCATCTGATCAGCACTGTATCTCTGGTACAGTGCAATATGAAGTGCTTTTATTATAGAAACTGCCTCTGTGCTACATTCGGTAGAGAAGCACTTCTTCTGAGATTGTCCTGGAATGTGGTGCACTATGACTGAGATGCAAACCCAATGGACTCTGGCCTCCATTCAGAACTGGATCCACCAGATCTACCAGACTCACTTCCTGGTGCATTTTACCCAAGTATGGAAGGTTAGGCTATCCCAACTGATCTGACAGAGGGTACTCTCACTATGCACACGATAATGTAGGTAGTAACAGATAGGAGTGTACCAACACAGTTACATTATCATGGTTAGTTGGTTTATCTTTCTCATCATTTTTACTATGCGGTTGCTATGCTTTGTTTCATCTGTCTCATAATCACAGCTGATGCTTTTTATGCAGAATACGATTGTTGAAATAAAAGTTTGAAAAGACATTCTTGTATCTTTCTTGTGTCCTATCTTGGGTACGCAGAGTGACAACGAAAGAGTAGCTCTGTTCCAAGATTTCTTTGGAAATCTGAGTAATCATGTTCGAGCCTGCAAATACCACCTGGTACCCTGGTATGTTTTGAGTTCAGATGCGGCACTGTGAGTTAGCTTAGAATTTTGTCAACATTTTCTGATGGTATAGATGGCCTGAGTCCCTATAATCTGAAGTTTACCTTGATCTGATACACAGTTCTACCTAGTTCATAGGAACCATACAACACACTGACTGGACTGCCCCATTTCAAGGAAGGTAATGGGTTGGACAAAGACAGGATCAAATGGTGTGTGTTGAATTATTCATAAAGGGGCATTGTGTGTGTGTGTGTGTACAGGTTTGTGTTAATATCCCTGTAGGGACTTGGGTGTGATAACACACTCATGCTGTGAGGACTTGATTGCACTGTGGGTAATGTAGGTACAGCACTGAAAAATAACTTTTAGCCATTTGTTTATGAATGTATTGGATCACAAATGATAATTATTGAGTAAGTCCCCACTAGGATGGTAACACTTGATCAAGTCCCCACAATGATGGTTCTGTGCATGCGATTAAATAAGAGCATATTTAAATCAGGATCCTGTATGATGATTTTTTTCTTAATTTTTTTTTGTTAATGGTCTATTTTTACAACATTGGGAAAGGTTAGTCCCCACAAGGCAAGTGGCCACACATAGGCCCTCATTCTGACCCTGGCGGTCGGCGGAGAGACGGCGGTCGGACCGCGAACAGACCGGCGGTATTAAAAATGGCATTCTGACCGCGGCGGTCCCCGCCGCGACCGACCGCTACTTCTCCACTCCGACCGCCGCGGCGGTCATGACCGCGGGGCTGGAGTTTGCGCACTCCGGCCCGGCGGTCGTCCCAAGACCGCCAAGGGTATTATGACCCTGCCTACCGCCGCGGTTTCTTGCGAGCGGGAACCGCCGTGCGAACCATGGCGGTAAGCACTATCGGGGCCAGGGAATTCCTTCCCTGGCACTGATAGGGGTCTCCCCCACCCCCCACTACCCACCCGAGTCCTCCCCCCACACCCTCCACCCCCCTGCCACCCCCCAGAGGTGGTACAAACCCCCTCCCCACCCCCACCCCGACATGCACATACATGTACCCCGACATGCACACACCCCCAACATGCACATATACACCCCCCCTACACACACATACACAACGGGGACACATACCCGCACACATACATGCCGACATGCGCACCCGCCGAACAGCACACATTACCCATAGACACAGCAGCACCCCCCGCCCGCATACACGCACTCACACACCCCCTCTACACACTCACACGCACACCCCCATGCACGCCCACATCACACAACACCCCCCCACCCCCTCCCCTCACGGACGATCAACTTACCTTGTGCGTTGGTCCTCCGGGAGGCGACGGGAGCCATAGGGACGTGACCGCCAACAGAAGACCGCCAACAGAAGACCGCCACACAGATATGTGGGTCGTAATTCTGTGGGCGGTGTTCTGCTGCCGTGGCGGTGGAGGTTGACCAGTCTCCACTTTCCCGCCGACCGCCAGTGTGGCTGCTGGCGGTTTTCCGGCGGAACGCTCCCAGCGGTCAGAATGCGCACAGCGGCACACCGCCGCGGTCGGCGGTCTTCACCGCGGCGGTAACTCGGCGGTCTTGCGAAAAGACCGCCAAGGTCAGAATGAGGGCTATAGTCCCCACAAGGAGGGTAACATGTGTCTGTGTAGATGTGTGTGTGTGTGTGTGCATGCATGCGTGTAAGGGTGTGTGTGGAGTACAAATGCTTCATATGCATTTGGAGCCATCCATTAGTGCAGTACTCAATGTAATACGGGTCTCATAGGACATTTTGTGACAAGGGATATGTGAAAGGAAGTGCCCAGGAAAAGGCAAAAACTCCAGTTGAACAGGAGGCAATCATCACATGGTTGAGAGCATATAGGGACAACTTAGAAGTGAGAATGCAGCAGATGGATTCATAGTGGGATTCGGAATTACATATACTGCACAGTGGGAGAGCCATTCAGCCCACAATCTGCATTTGGTTAAAAATATAACTTAAAATGTGCAGGGCATATTACTCAAAGAGGTGTAGGTCAGGAGGATGATAGGTGCCTTTTGGGAGCTGCTGCTTCTGAACCTTAAAATCCCCTTACTGGATTTAGTAGGAATGAAGGAAAAGGGGAAATTCTACTGATTTCTACTAATTCACCACCTGTTCTAGCCAAATGGTGAATCAGTTATTGACTACATCAAACAGAGTATACGCTCAGTACTTTTTGAGTCAAGCGCACAAGCGTGTTGATGTGTTTTCATTTATCTGTGGGCTTTTAACCACACCCACCGCACACCCATCACAATCACTCGTTCATGGGCTTGCCTTTAAAAAATTATTTTTCATCATAGGCAAATGCTTTATATTTGTCCTTCCTTGGGCCGGTTTTGTACCGCCATCTACCCTGTTACATGGGTAATTGCACAATTGTTGATATGTTTGACTGTGAGCAAACATTTTTTTCCTTTCGTGTCTCTCCTTCGTGCTCACGCTCATCTTGGCTGTGGTGCTTTGAACTGCCTTGCTTATGTCAACTTTTTTACTTTTCATTTTTAATTTATGAGGCAAGAAAGTCCAGTTATGAATTTAAAACGCTAATAGCTTTAACTCGAGCAACCGCAAGACCCATTGCATTGCAAATGCTTGTTCTAGCATTGACAATGCCATTGAAATAATAAATGTAGTGTTAATTAGAAAATGTAAATAAAACTGAAATAACATCTGCTTTCTCACTGTTGCCTCTGCACTCACTGTTAGCAATTCAGTTTGAGACACAGATATTTGTAGACAAAGTCATGCCTATGTGCTCTCTTTGAGATATTCAGTAAATTTTAGATTGAGTAGTGAGCACTGTTATGGTCTTAGCAGGTGTTGCATTACTTCAATGATTTCTTGGTAGTGAGCAGGAGACAGGAACATGGAGAGCACATTCAATTGAGGGGCGTATTGGTGGTGTTGACAGTGTTGCATTTGGAGAACAGGAGGAGCATTTGAGCCTTAGAGAGTGGGTAATGCTGAGAATGGAGGATCTGCTAGAGTTTGGGCTATTTAGTATGCGCGCCGAAGGTTGGTGCAAATGCTCTGCTTGCTTCTAAGTAAAACAACCTTTTGCTCAAACAGCCCAAGGGTCTCAAGGTGTCAGAGAATTTTATTAGTTTTTTGTTCAAAATGATAGGTACTGAATCAAACATACTTTTCAACTGTTGCTGTGGAGCAGCTATACAAAACAATGTTTTTAATATTCAGACAGGAACCCAGTTGGTGCACTCATTCAATCAAACATTGTGGATCAGAGAGCTGGCTACATACAATGTGTGTCATAAGACTATTCAGCTGCGTTTGACCATTATTGTTTTGTGCATTTGTCTTGATTTTCATTCATATGATATGAAAGGCTTAGTACAAAAGCTTTAAGAGATACTTTTCTTAAAGCAGCTAATGATACTAGTATTCTATGTGACGTAGCTGTAAATTATTGTTTCCTCTTTTACCCAATTCTTTAATTTGATAATTTGATTGCACATGCCTTGATAAAAAGGAACCAACGTTTTCAAGGTATCAGGAATATGTCACAAAGTATTTGTAAGCAATCATTCTTTTAAAACTAAGTTGTTGCTAGAATTCCTAAATGCTAACAGTACATTCACCTTGATAATGACATAATGAGTGACTGCTGGATTCCAGGTTATACATGATGTAAAATTACTTGAAGCAGTACAAATATGTCCATTGCGTTATGTCACAGGAAAAGCCAATAGTTCATCCATGTCTGAAATAAATTACAACGCAGGCTACTGTTACCTAGTGAAATGCATGGCCCTCTATTTTGGAAGCACACTATACGTCATGACTCTCATACTTTCTGCTACATGCATAGTGTGTGTGGTAAATTACAAGAGGGATCCCTCAGATTAGCTGAGGAATACCAAACCTGGGCAACCAATAGCCAGCACTGTTTTGTCCCAACCAGACTGCAGTTAGGCATTGTTCATCACTTGGTTGCCTTTCTCGAAATGGGGAAATGTCCTTCAAGTATGACTTTGATGCTGTATCAATACAAAGTATGTAACACTTTATTTTATTTTGTAGTTTTGATGAAGGTTTGATGAAACATTTTTTAACAGCTATTGTTATTGCACAAAATATCAGGAATTTTAAAATTGCTCTATGCCATATGTTTGCACTTGAGTATCCTCGAGTATGTCTTAGTTCTGCCCGCTATATACGGGGCACTATTCGTCTTAGGAAGAGCATTGTACTGTAGTACAAAATGATTGTTTTTTTTTTTTATTGTTTTATTGTTGATATCTATTTCATGATTTTTTGATTGTATCAGTATTTGTCCAGAATAAAGAGTTTGTATTGACTTGAGTACTGAACACAAACTTTGCAGAAGATATATAAACAAGTATCTAGAAAATGTCTCTCCTTTGCATCATAGTCGCAGTGCAAGTTGTACTACAACACTCCCAGGAGATCAGTAACCTGTCCACATATCACCATTGTGCACAGAACCAGTGTGAAAGCAAATACACTTTATTAGAGAATGGCGAAATTGATTTCATTTTCTGCTTCTTCAAAAGAACACATGAGCTCAATGTGAAAATTCTGGACCAGAGTAAAAAAAATCAGAAAAAAAGTCAAGGGCGCCTGGGACAGAAGAACTGTTTCAGCAGTACATACATAAGAATGTATACATGACTTTGGATCAAGAATCACAATTGTGTATTGATATGTTAGAATGGATCTTTTTCGCATTGAAGGATAATTGAAAGCAGATATTTATATTGTTCTTCCTCAAGTGTATCCTTGCAATCTAAAGCCAATCAATATGGGCTATCTTCAATGCCACAAGGAAATGTCAGTTTAATGCAATTGTTTACAGATTATTAATGCTTGAAATTAAAGCGTTTGATGTCCCACGATTTTACTATTAAAGATCAGTCATGACAGATTTGAAAGGCTTATATCCTTTTTCTTCTAATTGTTAAGCCTATGATCCCATCTTCATACCCTCCACACATAAAGGCTTTACTGAATGAAGAACAGCTTTCCTATTATTGAGGCATGAACTGACAATATTAAGGCTATTAATTGTGTTGTGTATCACTATAAACACAACCAAAAGGTTTATACCAATGAATTGCGTGATAAAGATAGCAACCGACTCCCTACTGAGGCTCAGGATATTGCACATTGTTTTCTTAAATTGTTTTCTACGTGTTAAGTCTTTTTTTTACTTTACAATTCTGTTGCTTCTATTGTCTCCAAGCAAACACAGGAGCAATGTAACATGGTAGCAATCACAGGTTGTCTATGTGTGTTGTCAACCCAAATTTAACGGAGGCTCCATCCTAATTACCAGCATCTAAACCCAACTGCAACTAACTTGCCTACCGCAGTTGCTTGATGCTTTCATCAGTGGTGCTCTGTAAAGCACTTATAGCCAGTCATCATAGTGCTCCTGAAACTGCCAGAAATTGTCGTTTCACTTGATAGATCACACTTGTGATGAAAGCAGACCTCTCACTCCTCTTCAGTGGTCAGTTCTGCTGCAAGCAGATTAGAGCCACTGTAGAAGACATATAAAATATGCTGTAACAGGCAAGGATTGGCTTGGTGGGTAAGAGAAGACACAGCGTGACCATAGATAAATGATATAGTTAGCGTGGACAGACTTTTTTTCTTTTCTGTGAAGCTTGAACTACGTTCTGCAAACTATACAGGAACTCTAAGAACTTTCTTTATCTTTTGTAGAGAAATTAGGTTGCTCAGTTCCATCGTATCAAGGCACCAATCCTGAATCCACCTTTTCCTTGGCTAACCAGTCAAATATGAAAGAATAAGGGACAAATATTGCTGGTGAGGGGTTTCCAATGAATTCGCCAATGTGCTTCTTTCTATTAGGAACAAAAACTTAAAAGTGAAAAGGACTGAGAATGGAAAAGAAAAATGTGATGGATGTAGGAATTTCTAACAGCCCAGTCAAAACACCAGATCTGTTCTTTTCTTGGCCTGAAAAAGATTTAGACCTCTGACTTGATCTAAGGCCTTCTAGGGAAACTTGACCTCTGCATGCCCTGTCTGAAATTATATTCCTTATCATTTTGTAGTGTAGCCCTTCTACTATGCCACTCAACATGCTCTCACGCCATTAGCTTGACCCTGGGTGGTAGAAAATATTAACAACTGCAGTAGGGTAAAGAAGCTGTAGAAGAATAAACTGCTCTTTGCAGTGACATAGATGGCTTTGTTATTAGTATATGACCTATGATATTAATATTCTCAGAAGAAATATTAGAATTGTGTCCACCTGATCACTCTGTGATTACACAGTCCTTGTGTGACATGCCCTCATGAACACAATTCTTTAAGGCAAGGTGTCTGCAGACAATGTTGATATAATCCACCATAGTGTTGCGTTATAACATAGAGCCAAGCTCCTCAGCAAAATGCTTGGTTGATATAAACCTTACAAGTTTCTCAAGAGACAAGTAATCAGAAAGCCTTTTAAGAATGTCAAATGTCCTCTTATTTTATCAACAGTTCAGCAATAATGGCAGTCCAATATTATGAATTTTGCTTCTTGTGTCAGATTAAGGCCGGCTGTCACCAGTCCTCTATCGTATTGAGGCCATGTGCAATTGATAAAAGTTTGTCCATCCACTGTAGTTTTCTTCTGGCAAACATATTGGATTTATACTGTTCCCCTGGACCAAGCGTAATCTATCACATGCATCTTATATCCTCGTAGGTATGGTTGTTTTGTTGGAAGTAATCAACAAGTGGAGCTCCTGCTGTTCGACATTTGATCCTGCTTCTGTGCTGTAGAATCCTGCATTTCACCTGTTGTATGGTCTGGCCTATATATATCAAATTGACCTAGATGATTTAATCTTCTACGGTGTGAATCATAGCCACATCGTTCTGGTATGTTGATAGACAATATGTCACAAATTCTAGGCACTTTAAGATGCCTCAAACTTTGAATGGCAATTATCCCTTTAGTTTTTTTTGTTTTTTGTTTTTTTTACAGTTGGCTTATTTGTATGCGAGTCTAGATGATATTTTTCAAGGAAATGTATACTATGTACCAAAACCTGTTATGTTATAATCCTATTTCTTGTTTTATAAAATCTTGATTAATACATTATTATTTCTTTCTTGGTGTCTTCTTTGTAAACCTTTGTCCTAATGACGATCCTTAACTAACTAATTTTATAGGTTGAATGTCAACTATGAAAGAAGTGGACTGTCTTTAAATTTGTTTAAGGTTCTCTACACCCCTACACAGAGTGTCGGCTGTTACACCCATTGATCCTAATCTGTCACTTGTATATATATATATATATATATGATTGTGTATAGCACTTGTACACTTTATATTCACTTTTGTCACTTGCACTGTGCCATCACACTATTAGCAGCACCTATGTTTAAGTTTATTTTTTGAGTAATAAAATTAAGTTTTCAAATTGAGGTAAAATATAATGTGTTCAGAATCGTTACATACATTTATTAACCTATCGAAGGGTTAGACTAAGTAATTATTGCCACAGGAGTCAAGGGCTCCAACCCCATCCACCCCGCAACCCCGAACCATCATTTGTGTTTATATTATAGAATCAGGAATCCAGTGTTCTGCTTTTGTACATTTACAACTACCGTGTCAGCTGTTATATTGTAAGGTTCTGCAATTTGTCACTTCACATCCTCTGAGAGGTATTTCATTTAACGCCTGCAGCATCTCCAATATAGGGTGCTTTTCAAAGGAGATATTTTTTCATTTGAAAAGCTAGGATTTAATAAGAAGAGTCAGGTTACTGTGCATACTGTTATGTCCAATGTTGCACTCAAAACACAATCCAAGCTAAGTTAACTGAAAAAACAGTGATCTTTGGATTGATGGGACAAAATTGAGGGGCAAAAGTGAACATTAGCAGAGATGTTTTCTAAAAATACATGTTTATAATAGTCGCTTTAACCTAAGTGGGTGAGTTAAAAGGTTTATGTTTGAGTGCAGGCTCCATCTCTAAACTTTTTCTAGCATGTCACTCTTATGAATTGGAAACAGACTATGGATTAGTTACTGTTAATAAACTTCTGGATGAGCGCTGAAGCCCAGTTATTTCAGAGGCTACACTATTCAGAAAGAAATGCTTGTGTTATGGCCAATAAATGTACTGGAGGTGAGGGGTGTTAGCGGTGGCAATATTTCTTCACTTCATCTGCTGACTGTGAATACTCTGTTACAAATGCACCATTTAACCTATTTTTAGGCTTATGTTGTTGTAGTGTAAACTGTTTCCTGCTTGGTTATGTTGGGAGCTCCAATAGACTTTTTTCCTTTTTGATTAATCAAATAGTACTGACATCTGTCCAGTAATTCTAATGAACGGGTTGAATTGGTTGAGGACCACTGTGGATCTACAACTCAAGACCATTAAGAGCTAGAATTGACTAGGCTTAATTCAGTGCTGGCAGAGGCCTGCTTATGCAGTGGGCCACTCTTCAAATGTTGTCCTAGATTTACAGGATAAACTTTTGGCTGTGAAAATAAAGCCTTTGTTTTCTTCCTTCTGTTATGGTATTTCCTCCAATAATGTTACTACAGTGATTTGACCTCATGTTCAGAATGGAAATCTTCACTTAGTAATTAGTTCAATATTAGTTTTGGAGCCCAGTCAGTATCGGTTCCTGGGAGTAACTCAGGATAACCCAGAATAACCACACTGTCTGGTTTAATGCCTCCTTTGAAATCCAGATTCCTGTGCAACTATTGCTTATATAGACTTAATTGAAATAGACAAAGAGTAAAAGGTGTTTCAGATATGCATAGCTATTATACATTTACATTTTGCTAGCCAAATAACTTTATTCCTCCTATTCTATTTTGATGACAAAAAATAAACAGAAAGATGAGGAGAACCTATCAATAAAGCTTCAAAGACTTTGCTACAGTATTACTTTTCCAAATTCTTTTAGATGTTGCCATGCATAGTGCATGGCAACAAGAATGGTCATACCAAGAAATTAGTTTTTCCCTTTTCTGAGAATTGTCCATTAGATTTCCCTCAAATTTAAGTCTGATCCATCCTCTAAAATATGGCTCAGTCTGAGATGTTTTACTTGTGTCATCTTTACATTAGTTTTAATATGTTCCAGCTACTCAGCTTTTAGGTATTTTGTACTGTCAAGCTTTCTAGTTTTCGGGCTATTTTTCATGCTGTCAGTTGACAACTGAGGTCTAATGACAATTGCAACATCCCAATTTAAGTTCCTATTGGTGGTGAATAACGCAATGGATGAACGTCTGGATTTTATATTTCCCTGAAGAGCTCAGATTTAGCTCAGCTCATTTGGGGATTTACTGCATTTGCAAGTGGGTTATATGCCTTAATTATACATCTTAATGCAGCAATTCACCTGTTGACAATGGTGTTTTGATTAACCACCTATAATTTGGTCCAGTTAGGAAAAGATTTTTGGTTAGTTAATTTTTTATCAAGCTGTATTGCATCTATTGCTTGTCCTGCCCTAATATATTGGGCCCACCTCTTGACTGATTGAGACTCAGATGGATCATTATTTTGGACAAAAAATGTTAATATGTCTGTTGAGCATTTTTCTATTCTTGTCCTATCCAAAGGATTCATTTTTACATTTTTGTAAAAGATATTCAGAATCTCCTTAAGTTGAGAAGGCATTCTACTGTTCAAACTAAAACACTGGACAGGTCATTGCTAAGATGGTATGAGTAATCAGTGGCTCTGAATGACCCTTGATAAAAATTAAGATAAAGTTGGTTGATAGCAGTGAGGGCTACTCGGACCCTACCTTTTACGTTAAGGGCTCAGTATATCCATGTCTTGTGGGTCACATTTAAAATCGGTACCACAAATGGGGCAGACTTGTGGAGTCAGTAATCATTCTTTTACTAAATATGGGCCTCAAAAGAGAAAATATGTCTAAGAGCAGAGGTTTCTGCATCTCTTAGCCCTTGGCTTTCAAACTAATCATTACATCCTGTCATTACTTGCACCCCCCCACTCCCGGATGACATTGTTCCAAAATGGTGAACAAAGAGTTTAACTGTAGTCTTTCTTTAGTGTTTAATATCATTGCCCCTAGATGTTATTAAAAGACTTCGAGGTGCGTTGTGATGGCAGGTAGAAGGAATAATACTGTATAGCTCTTCCAGGGACCAGGTACTTCATGGTTCGCTTCCTTCTGATACAGCACTTGACTATGTATGGCAGTAACCACATCTGCCACTGTTGCATTTGGTAGAAAAAATATCTGGCAAACTAGATGTGGTGAAGAAATCACTCATTTTACACCTGTTGTTCAACAGGCAAGTGCTCTTTGACTCAGAACTACAAGTAAAAAACCTCCTATCGCCTTTTAAGCACCATGGATGCAGTTGTAGAGGTTCCTCTGGAAGAAAAAGTGATAGAAATATATTCTATCCTGTTTACAGGAAGAAGCTCTCTGGTGGGGAGGGAAAGCAAGATCTATTCTAGGCTTGAGATGAGTACATTGGTTTCTGGTATCTGTGAAAACTCTCTTGCCTCTGCTATCTGTAGGAGACCCATACTGCACTCATGCAGAGTAGCACTGTAAACCGTTGTGATTCTGCTGTAAAACAGCTTTTGTTTAGGATCAGGGAAGTAATCAGTAATGAAGGGTTATTTGCTTCAAAATGTGAAGTTCGACAAGCTGAGGCTCTACTGGCAAGTTATGAGTGAAATGTAATGATTGTCATGACAATGGAAAAGTGACACAATGTAATGACTATTAGAGCATTTTTCGCAATTTCAAGAGATTAACCACCACTTATGTTGTGTGAAATGATGGCCTTCAGCTGCAGATTCCACAGCTGACCTTTGGAAATGCAGAGGAAAGGGAGAATAGGGGTGTAGCAAAACTGGTGCATTCGTGTTGCCATAGCATTGATTACCTTGGCGCCAATAAAATTGCAAGTTATTAATTATTGTCCTTGTTTCCCAATGCACCCTCATCTTCATTTTGGGCATTGACCAATAACCAGGGACCTGATATAGAATGGACTTTGAGGTCAGAGACTCCGCAATTCACAAAATTACTGCAAAATTACTTTTTACAATGTTCAAAGGCCCTTTTAAGAGTTGGAAAGTCTTCCGCACTCCTAAAAGTGTTTTTGTGACTTTTTTAAATCACAAATAGCAGGTGGTATGAAAGGAATGAACCCACCTTTTTACAACTCACAAAGATATTTGTCAGTGGTTTATGGCTGCAATTGAGGCTGCAAACTATTGATCAGTTACCAACCTGCACGGTATGGTGATACTGTCTGCTACCACTATGCCTTTATAAAAGGGAAACTTTTTTAAATTAGCACTGATCCCTTTAATAGACACAGACTGCTCTTAAAATTTTAAAATTTGGGAACCCAAATTAAAAGATGGAAATCTGTCATCTCTTACAGGACTCCCAAACTGTATTCAAAGCCAATTTCAGGGGGTTGCAGATTGCAACCTGCCTAATTAATATTCACTTGGAAATTCATTTTTCAGGGCATCCCCTCCCATCATCACTCATAAATGGACAATTAAGGATTCCTCCTATTAGTACCTAGGTTAAATAGTAAATTGCACACTTTTTTGCTAATAAGTCATTGCACAAATTGCACACTCTGGTTGGCAAATGGGTGTTTGTACATCGGTCCCTAAATATGCGGTCTGCCTTTTTGGTCAGGAAAGCTGCAGTCAATCATATTACTCCAACCTTCACGAATAATATCTAACACCAGTGTTAGACTTACACAGCTGATATTTCTGAACTTTATGGAACCTTTCAGTAATTATGAATACCAACCAACTTCTAGGACAAAGCTTCTTTTGATCTAAAATAACACACAGTATGTTTGAAAAAAAGTGTTGTAGAAACCCTCCAACAAAAGTTGTTCAGATGCATATTTCGAATTAGCAGAGAACAACATATTTAAGACCCCGAAGAAAGATGAACTAGTCAGGAACTGCCTACAGCAGTGGTTCCTCATAGTTTGACTTCTGTGGACCCCCTCTTTATGGTTACTGGAACCTGGGGACCCCCATTGTATCATTATTGAAATCCGGGTACCACCCACTGAGTCATTACTGAAAGCTTGAGACCTAATCTGATGATATTATATAATTTTCTAGGGAGTCGCAGACACCCTGAGGAGGCTTCACTGACCTCCAGGGGTCACTGGACCTCAGGCTGGGAACCACTGGCCTACAGGGTTCTGAAAACTCTTCACAAATTATATATTTTTTGTATGTCTGGTATTGCCTTATGCATAAGAAATAGTACGTTACGCAAAACAACACAATCAAAATGTACATTTATAAGCAATCCAATCCAGTGAGTTAATTACAATAATCATTGTCAAAGATTTTGCTGTTTATTAGCTGCTATATACATTATTACAACATCTGCTTCTTTGGAAAGTAATGCCTTTTGATCTCAGGAAATGGAACTCATCAGCTAATCAATATTTAAAAGATAGCATGACAAGCCAATTAAAATGATACTGAACTCAGAGAGTCACAATTACAAAGGAGCAGAGAGGAGGAAATTAATAGTGACTTAGATGAAAGAGGCTCATTTGCTAATGATTATTATTGCTGTTTTCCCTAACAAATAATGATAAAGCAGCCGTCCTCAAAGTGTGTGTACAAATAAAGTATTCAGGTTAATTGGTTTAATGCACTTTCCATCCACGTCCAAAGTATTTCATTTGTACTTCTCTTGAAAATATAATGAATCAGTCTGCCCGTCAAGGAGGGAAAATGTGTGGTTGTCCTAATGAAAAGCTCTTTGGTGCTGAACTGTCAAAGAATACATCTTAGAAGGACCTGTGCAGAGTTATAAAAGGCTCGGTAAAAGGTTTTCACTTCCCAGTCTATACAATAATAATTTATTCTGCCTCATTTAAAGGGTTGTGTATGGCACCTGGTCGGAAATCTGTCAATTAGCCGACAACTCCTTTTTATATTATCCACGAAATACAAATGCTTTCTGACTCAGGCCTGAGTTATAATTGTATGAATAGAAACGTTCTAGAACAAACCAACAAACTTTGGAAAGGTTACAAAGTCCTTGTGCTAAGAAAACAGGATGACAGTGTGTTTTGACAGGCTAGGTGGAGAAAACTAATCAGTATTCCCCAGGGATCTAAACCTGCTGCGATATTATTCAATATTTGAGAGAAGTCCAGTCTAGAAATGCCTTTGGGTGTTAAAAGCAAGAGCTATCATATGAGGCGAGTGTGTATTTGAGTCAAAACAGACCAGATGCCATTTGTTGGCAGAGTGTACACGGCAGCTGAATTAATAAAAAACGCGTACTTGTTGCACAAAACAAATTTTAGTGGCACAGGTATCTCTGCATGAGAAATGTTAACATGACAAAGACCATAAACCGAATATAGAGCAGATCCCTTCTAACTACATTGACCAAGATTCAACCCTTGTCTCATATGGGCCTGTGCTATATTTTCAGTCACTATCCATTGCTGTTTTGATCATGGTAGAATTCATGTTCTCTTAGCATTGGATTTCGCCCTTCCCGATTAGCATGCGCGTCTTGAGTGATGCTTCTCCTACTGTTTGTCTTTCTTCGCTTTTCTCCCTGACAATCGGTCAGCAGTGATTGGTGCATTTAGAGAAATACTGCCTCTTGCACTGTACTGTACTGTTTTTTGGGAGGTTTTGAGGTTCTTACGCCAGTACGTCAGATTTTGCCACGAGTGGACGACAAAATCACCGAATTCTGCTGATTTCTGCCGATTACTGGCGTTGTTTGTTGTCTCTGTCAGGGGGCCCAGGGCCGTTTACTTTCCTCACTCGACCAGGCTTGGCACAGCTCAGTCCAGCTAGCAGCTGATGACCTAACCCCACATCAAACACCGCAGCTGACATTTTTGTGCTGTGTCACCCCCAGGAGATCCCGGACAAGCTTCCCAGCCTGCTTTGCCTGACTTGCTCGTTAGTGATTTGGGCAGTGACAAGCTGGGAGAGAGGAGAAGGAGAACGGGGGAAACGGAAGAGAGTACTTGTTGGTACAACAACTAGGGAACATTTTGATAGCAGAACATTTTGATATCGGCATAGAGACGAGGATGACGACCAGATAGTGGACCACATCATACGATATGGGGTAAGGTGGGGTCCACCTGTTTGTCTGCAGCAGTGATTAGTAGTAAAATTAATATAACATATAAGTGTGGCGTCTGTCAAGAGGCGACGAAAGACTAATATTATCAAACAATAGGGCAAATGCAAAAAACAGGCTAGTGTGGTGGTACTGTGCCCAGGGAGTAAGTAAGGTGTGGTGGAAGTTTAGTTAATGCAAATTGTATGGTTGAGACATGGGGTAGCGGAGATGGCCTGCCTATGTCCAGGTGCAGTTTGCAGGTCCTGCTTATGCTGACCTCCCTTTTGTATACACCCCTATACCCCTTAAAAGCCATAAGACTGGCAAAAGTCATCCTGGAAAAAGATTGCTTTATCTCTCGCAACTCTATTGGAATTAACAATGAGGTCTGGGTGACCCCGTGGAACCCCACAACAGCAAATGAAGTGGAGAAGAATCAAAACGGGCAAATCTACAGTAACATCTACAGTACCATCTAACTGCAGTTGCACTTAATGTTGATCATGACTGATTTTGTTTTTCGGAGCCTAAATGCGTCGGTGCATGACCCTCCCCTGTTGGCCTGCTCGTGCTTGCCCACATGCATCACGCGCCAGGAGAGAGCTGGTGGTATGGCTGCAGCTGCTGGGTTGCTGCTTGAAGGTCCGTTTGGTGATTTGGTGTTGAATAATCCTCCAGCCTGCGGGGGAGGGCTGCTCTTCTTCGTGTTGGTGCTCACCATTGTTTTTTCAACTCACCTGACCCAGTTGCAGCGGTATTCATTCTGGATAGGTTCTGAGGATTCATTGCTCTAGTTCCATTACTGAAGCTCTTGAGGCTCCTGCCAGGAAAGCTGCCATTGCTGTCACTGCTGCTTTTGCCTCCGCCCACCCCCACTGTGCCCAGCTTGCTCGTAGAGATGGGCAGGCATGGGGTGTAGGGCAGATTGAGGGTAGAGCTGCAGGCGTGGTGTTGGGCATGGTGCACCGTGGTGTGCTGGGGTGGTCTTGTGCTGTGTGTTCCCGCTATGCCCTCTATGCCTTCGGCGCTTCCTGTCAGATGTAAAACGTTTTGGTTTCTGATATGGGACTTGTCAACAATTTGGGCTCCCGACTCCTGGGTTCAGCTAATCAATTAGATGAATTAAGTGTGCTATCAGCAATTTTCATGCAATTCTCACGTGCGGCAGGAGCACTGTGGCACTGTGGAAAAGGACCTCCTCACACCTTGTACTCAGTGCCTAATTTATGCCTGTTGTTTCTGGTGCAGAGGACCGGCACTTATTTTTGAGAGCCGGCACTTATTTTTTTGCCTCAAGAACTTACTGTGAGCAAAAGACACATATGGGAAAGACGGAGGAAGGGAAAAATGAAAAAGCATCACAAAGGGATAAAGCAGAAAGCTGCAAGAGTGCACTGAAGGGGCAGGGCATGGCTTCAAAATGGATTAAAGAGGCCTGAGAAGCCTTCAGGATTACACTGCCTCAGTATTCCGTGTTCGCATATTTAAATGCAGCAGCCGTGGGTTTAAGAGGAGGGCTTTTGGCACTGGAACTTTTTTATTTACAAATTAAGCGCTGCTTCTACTGCCCCTACAGCCTCAGTCGTCATCTGCCATTCTTCTCAGCTTTGGTGTGGGTGGAGACAGCGGCTTCTGCAAGACCAGGGGAGGAGTTGAATGAACAACTGCTGCCATATTGCTGCACTGGTACAGTGTCAAAGTACATCGCTGACCCTGCTGCAGTGGTTCTGACTCTTGACCTTACTCCTGGCTACTCCTGCTTACATCCTAATTTTAACAAACACTACCCCAGGAGGCTGAATCTTTGCTGAATGTTTGCTAGGAGGCTGACATTTCACAGAGGTTTTGCTGGGGGAGCCACATGGTGGAGTGCACCGTTGGGAGAAGTGTAAACTTTAAATGGTCTGCTCTCATTTGAGGTGCCCCTTCCGCCAGGTCCTTATGGGCAAGCTTAAGGGTACTGGGGGAGACCCGGATATAACCCTTCCTCCAAACCAACTTCAATAGCTCTGATGCTTTAGAGGGCGATTGGGGTTGTAGCTACTGAAATTGAGCTGACCGAGAGAAGACTCTCTAGGAGTCCATGAGAGGGTGTGCAATCACTGCCTGACCTGTGCAAAGCTGGCCCAACTGGGAGCACTCCTGAGGCTGAACCCAGTGTGCTGAACAAAGCGCGTGATCAGTTACCTGATAATTCGCAATGGTTACCACTCTCTGAAATCCAACATGAGGAGCACCTGCAAGCTGCTAAAAAAGTGAGGATTGCTCGTAATAAACAGCTGAAGAAAAGCACTCAGTTTGACTCCCCATTCACCTCCTATGCGCCTGCTAATCTCCCCTGCGCTAGAGGTGGAATAGATTGCTATACAAAACAAGAGTGGGTGGTTGTTTTGGCACAATTGTCAGCGATTGAGCAAGTGCTCAAAGACATTACCCAACCCCTGCTACTACTCCACCAACCCACTGATAAGAGGAGACTTTGTACCAACCCTCCTAACTGTGCAAACTGGGCGTGAGAAAGTGAGCAATACCAATGGGATCGCAAATGCCAGTGCACCATTAACAAATAACAGTATCTACACAACAAAAACAGGGGATAACTCAGAGAGGGGACAACGACAAATGCACTGTCGCCAACAGGGGAGCAGCATTGGGTGCAACTGGGCTACTGCACTGCCATAAGAGTCTAGGAATATTCCTCTTATCAACTTACCCCCTGTAGCTTGCCCTTCTGTGGTAATACTGACAGGAGTCCCGGAACTGGGTGAAGAGCAGAAAGAAACCCATGACAATATGGTTAATGTGTCTGAACTGGCTTGCGAAGAATAAGAATTTTCTTGTCTCACTGGCTCATAACATACTCTTTACTCGTAGAGTGCGGTGGATCGGGAAGGGCCAGAAAGACCACCTGGGGGATTGTGTCATTAGGAACCTTAAAGATCCTTACTTGGTTCAAAAACTTTTATCAGTTGGTGTGCACACATGAGTGGGCCAAACCAACATTGATTTACTTCCTTTGGGATATTTCTACAAGCCGTCATCTGCATAGACCAGGTCGTACATACCCCTGTCCCACCATATCACCATGCACCCCCAGGTGTACCCCTCAATAGCCTGCATTAGTCTGCTGGGACATACAGTGTCCCCATGTTCAACCAGTTTGACATTCTCAACCAACTGATTAGCCAACAAGGAAGCCTTATAGCATTTTCACAGCTATGAGAATGTGATAATGGCTGACCTTAGACTTGGTATCCAAAAATAGGGGATGAAAGTTTGGCAGTCCCCCCTACCCATATCAATAGAGACAAGCTTGGTGCAACTCTGGGTAGCCCCTCTGCTGGCCCCCCAGTTGACACCCTGTTCAATTGTCCACCCATTTCCCATCTGGTCATTACAGGTAATAAGCTAGGACCAGAGGAAAGTGATGTGATCATTACGGCGGGGCCTATATCCCCCCTGACCAACATGGGACAAGATGAATCCAGTGTATCATGCAGAACTGCAAAACACAGTATTCGGGCCCCCTCTTGAGTTCCTGCAATTGTTGACCCTAGGGAAATGGTTGACCAGGATAAACTGGTGTAGTGGCACATTCACAGGATTCTGTGAGGTCTTTTTAAAAGCTAGTGATGAAGAGTCTTGAAGACCTGTGTAGCCTAGATTCAATCTCGGGCGCAGAAACTCACTTAGCAAGGATTGGGGAAGTGGACAATCAACTTTTTGCAGAGCTAAAAAAATAAATACTTTTATGTTGAAGCTAGGCTTGTGGGAGTGAGGAGGAACACATCCTTGTGTTTCAACAGCACCTACAGGTCTCCCAAACTCGCACTGATTACTGTAATTAAGACTTAGGATAAATGCACAATTTAAGCCATTCAAGCGGCCTATAAAAGGGTTGTTAATAATGCCAAGAGGGAGTGGGAACAAGGGAGATTGGAGGCACTCCTGGCTGCCTCCAAAGACCAAGATCAAGCTGTTTTGGGGAATATAGTAGCCACTGGAAATACAGAGGGGATCGTTACCATCAAAAGTAATTTTGCCATTGATGACTGGATTGCACACTTTACAAATCTGTACTCTCCAATTCCAGGAGACAGCACTCTTCTAGTCCCTGCAAAGAGGGCCCCAACTGTTAGCTATGGAGGCCCTTCCCACTAATAACGAGGATCCGATTATCACTTGCAAGGAAGTTGTCCTGGTCATTGGGAAGGTTGTTTCGCACAAAGCACCTGACTTCTAGCAGAGACTGTTGTCTGGGGTTCCTATCTCACAGTAGTCTTTAATGCCATCATGAGTAGGTTACCAATCCCCCACTCCTGGGCGGGGGCATAAATTATTACTATATTTAAAAGGGCTCTTCTTTGGTGTCAGCAAATTACAGGCCCATTAGCCTTGTCAACACCAAGCAGAAACTTTTTAGTAGAGTCAATCTATCAAGAATGTCTAGAGGCTAATAACATTTTAAGCCCTATGCAAGCAGGATTCCGCAATCGCACATCAACAATAGCCCATTGTTTAGGCTTCAACTAATATATTGGAAATCCATTGTTCTCGAAAGGGCCAGACTTTACATCAAATTTGTTAATTTAAGATATGCTTTTGATTTGGTTCCCTGAAATGTGTTTTGGCATGTTTGGCTGAGATGGGCATCCCAATTTATTTATGCCGAATTATTGAAAGACTGCATGAACAGAATTTGCCCAGGTCCGCTGTGGTCAGCTAGGAGAAGTTACAGAACCTTTTCTGTTAATAGGGGCATTAGGCAGGGCTGTATTCTTGCTCCAACATGTTTTACCTTGTTTATTAATGATTTGGCCGCCTGCATGAATACCTGTGATAATGACACCTAGATTAGCCAGCATGAGGTTCTGGCGCTAATGTTCACGGATGACACACTACTATCTAAATCACCCATGGGAATACAAAGAATTCTGGACAAATTCAGTAGTTTCCATCTGCAGAGAGAGTTGCTAATAAATGTGAATAAATTGAAGTACATGGTTCTTAATCCTTGGCTTAAAACACATGCCAAACCCACTCTCGATGGGTCCCTGTTAGAGCAGGTCCATTTGCCTGAATAGTTAGGCATCACTTTTAACGAGAACGTAGACTAGACACCACATATTTTGAAATGAAGGCTTAAATTGGAGCAAAATTTCGGTGGTTTGCTGAAGGTCCATTGGGGCTTCTTTTTTAAATCAGTCTCTCCGGTGGTACAGATTTACACTCATCAAGCACTGGGCACGGCTCTTTATGGTGCCGATCTCTGGGGCCACCAGGCCACAAAACCCCTCAAATCATTTGAGAATCGGTTTCTGATGCAAGTGCTGACCCTTCCAGTCAGTACTACTCTAGTCCCGTTAAAGTTAAATGTGGGGCTCAGACCAACCTCAGAAAGAATTGCAGTACAATCACTAATGTACTGGAGAAAACTCTGAGCTACTCCTGAATTGCTACATTACTGCTGGGCTCTGAAAGAGATACTTATTCTCCCAGGGGCTGGCAAACTTCTCTGGATCAAATAAGTTAGAGAGACAATGCTTAGCATGGAGTTAGTTAAACTCTGGGAAGATTCCTGGAGGACTGGTTTACTAACCAGTAAATTGGAGCTCAAGAGGTAGGTGTTCCAGGAACTTTTTATTTAGCATGCTTAAGTCAAGCCAGGACCCGGGTTTACTTAGTGACTCCTTTTTGAGGGTAAGGGATTTTTACAAAACTGAACAGTTGTTAGATGAAGTCGAACCAAATCTGGCCAGAAAACAGTGTGTTCAGTTTAGGCATGGGTCATTACCAATTCAAATAAATACGTCAAAATGGGTAAGTTCAGACAGATTGGCTGAGGCGAATTGCCCATCTTGTGGTCGCAGTGAAGAAACGGTGGCTCATGACCTGTTTTTTTTTTTACTTGAGTGTAGTAGGGCCATGGCCAAAGGGATAATCCCAGTTAAAGGAACCTCGGAATCACACAATACGTGGAGGCCTGCAGAATTTTACAATCGGACACTAGCAAGCACACCGTATTTTCAGCCTCTAAGTATTTATTTGCAATGGGGCGAATGAGGAGGAAAAATGTTTTACTACTGGCTGCTTGAAAAGACAAGTGGTGTTGTAAGGCCATTAGGAGTTCCTCGCATTCGGGAATGGTGTCTGGGCTGACGCACCAATTAACCTTCAACTCTAATGTACTAGCTTGCTGAGAGCATTGGTGCCTTGTATTCAACCTTATGGTTTTTACTATTTGGTCTCTGAAAATCATTGCTTTCCTTTTAACTTGCAATGTCACCTCATGTATTTATATGATGATGGATAATGTTTTATTGAATGCTCTTAACTAATTTTAATGTATTTACATATCACTTGTAGGCCACTTTTATGTCTTTTGTATACAGAATACCATCACATTGACTTCTCATTTTTTAATGTTTTTATTTGTATGCTTCTTTTATGACGCATGGCTGAAAACAAAAGTATTGACTGACTGGCATTGATCACTAAAGCACATTATCATCGATTTGCACTAACTCCGGAGTTGTTGAATTTATTTAAAGCACTTTAGCTCCAATTTGCACTAGCTCCTGAATTCATGAATTTATAGAACATGATTGGCATTGTTTTGAGGAGCTTATCTTTGGCTTATCTAATAAAGACTTAATTGCATTGTTAACCTGAGCACATTAGCGTCAGTTTGCACTACCCCCAGTAATCTTGAACCCACAGTTTTTCAGTGACTATATTGAGACGGCTATGAAACTTTCGCATTTTCTGATGTTTATGATAGAAACTGTTTTTATGATCCGTTTGCATTTTCTGATGATTATGATACAAATAGATTTTAGGAGTTTAATTGCATTGGTAATTAAGCACGTTAGTGTAAATTTGCACTATTCCCTAAATTCTTGAATTTGCAGCTTACAGTGACAATGTTGTTGTCTCTGAGCTCTTTGCATTTATTGTTGATTATGATTGATATCCTTTCTATGAGCTAATGTTTGTATTTTGCTCCATGTTGTAGTGCTGATGGTAAATATTGAAAACCCTGAAGTTTGAATAACGATTGGCAATGTTTTAGAAGCCAATTTTTACAGATATGAATTTGAAAATGTATTTTTAGATAACATATTGTTGTAAATCAAGTACTTACTTTTCTCATGGGTTCCAAATGTAGATGTTGTTTTGTTATGAGAAGTGCTGTAATAGTTTTGTTCATATGCATTGTAATGGTTTTTATCAAAAAATAAAAGCTACTTACTTACTTTGTACTGGTCAACTACTGGGTTAGTCCTGCCCGTTGCGAAAAGTGTAAAAATCTTACCAAGTGTGAAAAGGCCATTCGCCAAACTCCCGCGATCAGGTTGCCACCAGAGCAGCCACCTTCCTGCAGGCCCCATTTGGAGTTTTCCGCTGGGTCAGCGGGCAGGAACTTTGTTTCCGCCCGCTGGCCCAGCGGGAAACAGCCCATAACATTGATGCCGGCTCATAATTGAGCCGGTGGCAATGTTGTGGTGCGTAAGGTGCAAAGCAGACAGTGAACAGTGCAACATGTGCTGGCCATGGGGACCCCTGCACTGCCCATGCCATGTGGAAGGGCAGTGCAAGGGCCCCCTGCAGCCCATCTCTGCCACCCTTTACATGGTGGTGTTACCACCATGTAAAAGCTGGTGGAGCGAGGAAGTCGTAATCCTCAGGGCTGCGTTGCTTGCAGTGCTGCCCTGGAGGATTCAGACCGCCAGCAAAGCCAGTCCCTCCTCTGGAGGGAAACTGGCGGTGCTGGTGGTATTACCGTGGGGCAACCACCACTGTTATAATGTGGTAGTCAGACCGCCGCCAAAGCAGTTGGACCACCAACATGACCCTGGCGGTCATAATGAGGCTCATTGTGTCAAAGTGCTCACAAATGCTCATAGCAGATAAAAAATACAATTAGCTGTATTCATTCATATACATGTAGAAATTGCTGCCTTATCTTCACTAAGATGTTGTCTTTCTTTTTAAACAGTAAATCATCAATCCAGGTATGGCAAGACTAAAAGTTTCCATCAGGTTTGAACTTTAGGATTTGTGGTAAATTTTCAGTTGCAGAAGTATCAAGAATATTAGTGTATTTGTGTGAACACACCTTCCACTGGGCTGTGAACCACTTCACTAACAATTCCAGTGCAGTTGGCAATTTCTGACCTTAAGAAATTCAGCAGAGGAGAGCAACTGAGCCATCAACCTTAGGCCAGTACATTCAATTTCAGGTTTTAGTAAGTGACCCAATTTGAAGCATTTTCTTCATCCTCAAGAGGCAGCACCATGATTCCCTAGACCTGATCAGAGTTGTGGAACACTCCTCAGATAATATTTAAGACATTCACCCAACAGAGTGTCTCACAATCCTAATTTCAGATGGATCATAGAGATAATAGTTGAATTTTTTAGCCTCTGTGATAGCTTCATGGTTGTGTGGAACCCACACTTCAGTTTCCCAAAGGGCAACTAGGTTACATACTTTACTGGAGCAGATGGATGCAATCTTGGAATTATATGCTGACAGTTGTGCTTACATGGAATTGCTACCAAGCACACTGCTGAAATTCGCATGAGTCCCTGCTACAGTAAATTCCTCGGCACTTACCCTTTTATATGAATATTTATATCTAAAAAGCACATTATAAAGAAACACTTCAATTCCTTCGTTTTGTAATGCTAGAAGTATCAGCATTAAGGACTGCTTAGTACCCGAGTGTTGTTTGACACAGTCTTTCCATAATATTTTTGACAAATGCTGAAGCTTTAATTGTGGCAATTAACAGGGAGAACAAAGGTGATCGTGTTAAAAGGTGGGATTCGTCTATCTGCATTTCTCTCTAGCAAGATTTGACCTACAGAAATATCGATATGTATGAATAGCGGTTCAACTGAAATGAATCCTAAACACAATGCAATGGACTACAACTGTTTCCATTTTTAAGGCAAACAATATATTATAATATGTTGATGTAAGAATTATTCATGTATTCAGTTCATTACATTGTAGATTGTAGTTGGTAGTGTACTGTTATCTGAGTTATTTACCTATTTATTTAGTTTTTGACTTTTTATGAGACCACTCGCTCGGCCAAGAATGCGACTCTTAAACAAATGTGTCTGTCAGCATCATGATTTATTCTTCAACTTCAGGCTTTCAAGACACTGCTTAAAAGTTTGAATGGCAGAGTTGTTATGACTCTGACACCTTAAAACTTCATAGACCTTTGTAAATCTTTATTGATTCAACTATTTAAAAGTGTTACAATAGTTACACGCAACACAATAAAAAATTATTTAAAAAAAGCCTAAACCAGAATTCACCTATTAAAATATTCTAAATCGTTTTTGTTATTATCGTCCTAATAGGTCGTATAGCCGTGCAAGTCTGTAAAATTTCATTTTGTTGTTGATTCTAGTTATAAATTTGCCAAACTGGGCAAGTTTCACAATATCACAAGTAGTTAAAAAAAAGTGCTAATGCACTTCTGCCGGTTGTAATACCGTTTTTCAGAAACATTGTTTGAAGTAGAGTGTGTTGTACAGGTAAGAATTCAGGGCAGCAACAAAGTAAATGGGCAATTGATTGTCTTTTGTAGTTACAAAAGCTACATCCATATCACCTATTGGCTATGCCCTCCATGTTGCTGTAATACTCATTGATGGGCACGACCATGAACCTTGTGTGCAGGATGTTGCTTGACCAATTTCATAAGATTTACAAATTAATTCATTAATGTTTATGTTTGTATTTTGATCTGATCTGCATCTCTTGATAAAAGTTTTTTTTTTTAAATCAAACTTAAAGTCATGTATAGGATTGCACTAGAGTGATAATCTGGGGCTAGGTGTAGATCTTGAATAACTGTGAGTAAAACGTTCGACCATGAGTTCTTCTCTTGATTATAAATTGCTTGTATTAATGATTTTAGTGTGTCTGGTTTTGCGTTTAGGACTTGATAGTGATATCTAATACAGATGATTCACATGCCAGATCCTGTCTGAGAATGCCAAACTCCAGATAGATCTGTGCTTGTTAGGTGTATTGTGGCAGGAGAAAGACATATGCCTATATGTTCTACATTGTGGTCCATCAAGTAACTGAGTGAGTTTAGAGAGGAAAGCCAGATGATTTTAAGCAACTGTTGGAATTACGTTGGCTTTACTCTTAATATTGTTTCAGCAGTTGGACTATACATCTGCGAGTCAAGCTTACATAGCGTTAGCTATGGTTTTTCCTTTATATTATACCTGTGGGTGGTAGGTGTGCCAGTACCAGCCACCCATGCCCTCAGTACTGATACATTGAGGTGTATGCTATCTTTAGTTGACCTAGATGCCAGTGCTGGGTTGGCTTGTTCTCTAGTTTTCCAAATACTATCTCCTTGTTTTTAACATCATTCTCTTGTAACTCATTAACTAAGTTATAATTGAGTAATTTGACCAGGGAATGTAGCATTCTAATTTTGCAAGGTCGGGTATGATTAAATCATTTGCATACTGTATAAGCTGAATGTAGGAAAGTACCATCTTGCCTGGCATGTTACCCCCATATTTCACTGTATATATGTTGTTTTAGTTGTATGTGTCACTGGGACCCTGCCAGCCAGGGCCCCAGTGCTCATAAGTGTGCCCTGTATGTGTTCCCTGTGTGATGACTAACTGTCTCACTGAGGCTCTGCTAACCAGAACCTCAGTGGTTATGCTCTCTCATTTCTTTCCAGATTGTCACTAAAAGGCTAGTGACCAATTTCACCAATTCACATTGGCATACTGGAACACCCTTATAATTCCCTAGTATATGGTACTGAGGTACCCAGGGTATTGGGGTTCCAGGAGATCTCTATGGGCTGCAGCATTTCTTTTGCCACCCATAGGGAGCTCTGACAACTCTTACACAGGCCTGCCACTGCAGCCTGAGTGAAATAACGTCCACGTTATTTCACAGTATTTACCACTGCACTTAAGTAACTTATAAGTCACCTATATGTCTAACCTTTACCTGGTAAAGGTTGGGTGCTAAGTTACTTAGTGTGTGGGCACCCTGGCACTAGCCAAGGTGCCCCTACATTGTTCAGGGCAAATTCCCCGGACTTTGTGAGTGCGGGGACACCATTACGCACGTGCACTATACATATGTCACGACATATGTATAGCGTCACAATGGTAACTCCGAACATGGCCATGTAACATGTCTAAGATCATGGAATTGTCACCCCAATGCCATTCTGGCATTGGGGAGACAATTCCATGATCCCCCAAGTCTCTAGCACAGACCCGGGTACTGCCAAACTACATTTCCCGGGGTTACACTGCAGCTGCTGCTGCTGCCAACCCCTCAGACAGGTTTCTGCCCTCCTGGGGTCCAGCCAGGCTTGGCCCAGGAAGGCAGAACAAAGGACTTCCTCAGAGAGAGGGTGTTACACCCTCTCCCTTTGGAAAAAAGGTGTCAGGGCTGGGGAGGAGTAGCCTCCCCCAGCCTCTGGAAATGCTTTGATGGGCACAGATGGTACCCATCTCTGCATAAGCCAGTCTACACCGGTTCAGGGATCCCCCAGCCTTGCTCTGGCATGAAACTGGACAAAGGAAAGGGGAGTGACCACTCCCCTGACCTGCACCTCCCCTGGGAGGTGCCCAGAGCTCCTCCAGTGTGCTCCAGACCTCTGCCATCTTGGAAACCGAGGTGCTGCTGGCACACTGGACTGCTCTGAGTGGCCAGGGCCAGCAGGTGACGTCAGAGACTCCTTCTGATAGGCTCTTACCTGTGTTGCTGGCCTAACCTCCGTCCTAGGTAGCCAAACCTCCTTTTCTGGCTATTTGGGGTCTCTGCTTTGGGGAATTCTTGAGATAACAAATGCAAGAGCTCATCAGAGTTCCTCTGCATCTCTCTCTTCACCTTCTACCAAGGAATCGACCGCTGACTGCTCTGGACGCCTGCAAAACCGCAAAAAGTAGCAAAGACGACTACTGCAACCTTGTATCGCTGATCCAGCCGCCTTCTCGTCTGCTTTCCTGGTGGTGCATGCTGTGGAGGTAGTCTGCCTCCTCTCTGCACTAGAAGCTCCGAAGAAATCTCCCGTGGGTTGACGGAATCTTCCCCCTGCAACCGCAGGCACCAAAAGACTGCATCACCGGTCCTCTGGGTCCCCTCTCAGCACGACGAGCGTGGTCCCTGGAACTCAGCAACTCTGTCCAAGTGACTCCCACAGTCCAGTTACTCTTCAGTCCAAGTTTGGTGGAGGTAAGTCCTTGCCTTCCCACGCTAGACTGCATTGCTTGGTACCACGTGATTTGCAGCTGCTCCGGCTCCTGTGCACTCTTCCAGGATTTCCTTTGTGCACAGCCAAGCCTGGGTCCCCGGCACTCTAACCTGCAGTGTATGACCTCCTGAGTAGTCCTCCGGCGTCGTGGGACCTTCTTTTGTGACTTCGGGTGAGCTCCGGTTCACTCCTCTTCGTAGTGCCTGTTCCGGCACTTCTGTGGGTGATGCTTGCTTCTGAGTGGGCTCCTTGTCTTGCTGGGCACCCCCTCTGTCTCCTCACGCAATTGGCGACATCCTGGTCCCTCCTGGGCCACAGCAGCATCCAAAAACCCTAACCGCGACCCTTGCAGCTAGCAAGGCTTGTTTGTGGTCTTTCTGCACGAAAACACCTCTGCAAGCTTCTTCACGACGTGAAACATCCATCCTCCAAAGGGGAAGTTCCTAGTCCTCTTCGTTCTTGCAGAATCCACAGCTTCTACCATCTAGTGGCCGCTTCTTTGCACCCTCAGCTGGCATTTCTTGGGCATCTGCCCACTCACGACTTTAGTGTGACTCTTGGACTTGGTCCCCTTGTTCCACAGGTACTCTCGTCTGGAAATCCATCGTCGTTTCATTGCTGGTGTTGGTCTTCCTTGCAGAATTCCCCTATCACGACTTCTGTGCTCTCTGTGGAACTTAGGTGCACTTTGCACCCACTTTTCAGGGTCTTGAGGTGGGCTATTTTTCTAACCCTCACTGTTTTCTTACAGTCCCAGCAACCCTCTACAAGCTCACATAGGTTTGTGGTCCATTCGTGGTTCGCATTCCACTTCTAGAGTATATGGTTTGTGTTGCCCCTGTACCTATGTGCTCTCATTGCAATCTATTGTGACTGTACATTGCTTGCATTGCTTTCTATTGCTATTACTGCATAATTTTGGTATTGTGTACATATTTCTTGTGTATATTTGCTATCCTCATACTGAGGGTACTCACTGAGATACTTTTGGCATATTGTCATAAAAATAATGTACCTTTATTTTTAGTATATCTGTGTATTGTGTTTTCTTATGATATTGTGCATATGACACCAGTGGTATAGTAGGAGCTTTGCATGTCTCCTAGTTCAGCCTAAGCTGCTCTGCTAAGCTACCTTTTCTATCAGCCTAAGCTGCTAGAACACCTCTTCTACACTAATAAGGGATACCTGGACCTGGTGCAAAGTGTAAGTACCCCTTGGTACCCACTACAAACCAGGCCAGCCTCCTACACTGAATTGTTCAAATGCTAAGCCTGGGTGGAAAAGAGTTAGCTTTTGAAAGTGCATTTCCAAGATCTCCTGTGTAAATATTAAATGGGAGCAGTGGCAGTACACAACCCTGTTTCAGTTCTTGGTTGGTTTTTATGGGGGCAGACACTTTCTTGCCTACCCCTAATTTAACACAAACCCAGGTGTCTGAGTAAAGGAAAAATATTGTGTTAAGTGAATGTAACGGGATGCCCCTACTGGTTAACTTATTCCATGAAAGGCTTCAATCCACTCTATGAAAAGCTGCAAAATAATCTACAAGACCGGCAAACAGAGGCGGAATAGTAGGCACTGTAGATCGATGAGCAATATAAGATAACGTTACAATATTGTCGTTTGTTGAAGATTTTTGCCTAAACCCTGTTTGATAAAAGAGAATTGGTTTATTCACCTCAGCCTTTTTTTATGTTTCAAATGAAGAATGGAGCCTCTCCATGAGTCTCTAACTTGTGCACTCAAATGTGATGGACAATAGAGGGGGTGCGGTGGGCCACAGTGTCTATTTTACATAGTGAGCGAGGGAGACCATTTGGCCTGGGTGCAATCATTTCAAATTCTCTTACTGTTGACCTGAATACTGTTTAGCAATTCCTTACATCTGCAATATACCAGGGGTGTGGTTTTCTAATGGATTGACTCATTTCTCTGTATTCACCTTTTTTGTGTTCTTAGACACTTGTGTTCTTAGGACTATAATGTTGGGCCGATTTAGTGGTAATGTCTTTCAAATGCTCCAGCAAATTGCCTTCAGATGCCTCTTTTTATCACTTAACCAATAGGTTCTGGGATCAACTAGTCCACTTTAGCCTATCAACGAGTGAAATAAGCTCAGTTCTTCTTGACACTCCTAACATGTTATTTTGTCTACAATTTGATATGTGTGCAAAAAACAGGATATCAATGGCAAATAGTCACTCTTGTTGCGTTGGATGATTCTAAACTGTTAACACGCTTGCATTGATGATTCAGTGGTGAACATATAATCAGTTATGGTAAAGCCTCTGAATAAGCATGGAAAAGTTTGTTTTACCTTTCTTTTCACAAAACTGGGTTGTAGAAAGACCAAAGTCACAGTTGATGGTAAGGTGTTACGTTGTTTAGCAAGTGGATCCAGACCTGCTAACTGACAGGATTGCTTGTTATCTGGTTGGTGCCTCAAATTATACAAGTTAAAATCTCCTGTTAATATAATCTCCCAAGGCGCATATTTGTGGAGCAGGTTATTTAAGGTTTCAAAAAAATCTTGGATTGTTTGATTTCTGTTCTGTCTATGCATGTTCAGATGTAAATTGTTAATTAGTATCTTTTAAACTGTCCTCCTATCTTTAATTGCACAATTGTTATTGCTGGAAACATAGAGAATTGAGTCTCTGTGGGATGCTTTTTTACCTTCAGTGATGTAATTAAATAGATTGTCAGACTCCCCCCGACCCCCAACAGGTTTGCCATAGTTGCTGGTTTTGCTGGCAAACTGATTAATTGTATGGCATCCTCAAGTATTATAAGTGTGTATTGCCGATGTCCCTTGTAGGCAGACAATATCCTCTGTTTGTAAAAATTCTATAGCATCAGTCAGATCCACGAGATGTTTTAAATCAATCATATTCCAAGAGATAACCTTCAGACGTCTGCTTTCTGTCTGTGCAGTTATTGTCAATCCTTCACTCAGGTTGGGAATAATTTGGAGTAACTTGTATGGAGAGCAACCAGCTCCAGTCAGTTGGACCTCCTTGGTCGGTGCAGCCTTAATGGTACATTTCCTCTGGTTCATATCAATGAGTTCCACTCTAATTTGTTTTTCAGATCAGACTGGAATTCAACAGAGCTGTTTGTACCATTAGGTATACGTTTTATTATTTTGTAGACTCCAGTACCACTGTCACTTTTAGGGAACTGAATTATATCTTTTTGGCTTCATATGCTGAGCTATAATTCTTCATTGGGCAAATACCTGTTTCTCTCTAATGCTATCTTTTGCTGATGCTACTATGTAACTACTGTGGATTCTTGAGCATGTATGTGCAAAAATACTTTGAATTGAATCCTAGTTATAACTTTTTTGCCCAGATGTTTAATTGTTACAATACACTGTAAAGGACGAAGAATATTTGATCGTTTAAGTGTGTAATTTCTGCCTCTTGAAATGCATTAAGGCATTAAAATTATCATCCATTACGTAGTTTCCTAGAGCCTTACTATTTCCCATTCCCTCTTGTTATCTGTTGTTCCCTAGCTTGGTTGCGTATGGGGGTCACAATTCGATGAATCCAATTCATTTATTAGATCACTAGGCTCTAGCCATGTAAGGACCTAGGTTGAACCAGAGACATTCTGTGGCAATGACATTACAATCAATATAATTTCCAAATTGTTCTACGCCCTCAAATAACTTTTCAGGGATTAATAAAGAGACCTGCTGTTGTTGGTCCGCCTCTTTGTGAAATGACTTGGGCATCCTCCTCACAGGTAGCCAGTGATCTTTAACTATTGTTTTTGGTGTATTTACAGCTGGAGTGTTTACCAAAGGGGTGCTTTTACTTGCAGGATTTATTGTAGGATGAGTTGCTGCCCTAACTTCTCTTCCCAAGAATGTCTGAGCAGTTATTTGAGTGGATAAACTTGTGTTCCTATTTGTATCGTTTTTACAACTTGCTTGGTTATCCTGGATACCTGGTAGATTTTTGGTGGGCTTTTGCTGCTGCTGATTTGAACTGCTGTCAGAAAATATTGGGTAAAAAGCTGCCTGATTATTATTATTATTGTTAGTTTGAGATCCAAATTGGTGGTTAATTTGTAAGCAGTTGCCCTCCTAAGTTTACATTTATTTTTCTTTAGTCTTATCTTTTGCCTCATATTCATTGTTTTATTAATCTGAATACTTCCTTCTACTGACTCCTGGATAGCTTACTGAAGCTCCTTACTTTCTATAGTTATATTGGTTAGCATTACATATGGATTGGCCTTCAGAGGTGAGGTGGTCTACGTCAACCTGTCCGAGACCTTTCTTTTCAAAATGATGGACGGTACCTTGTAATTGCAAGAGTCATGCATACCAGTATCACGTTGTGCATTAAGGATGTTATGAAATTGTTGTGTACCTATGTCTTTCAAACATTTCAATAAATATAGTGTGCACAACGTGTCTACTATTGCAGTGCATGCACGGTTTAACAGCATTTTACTTACTGTATGAGCGTTTAATTTCACTTCCATATTGCATATTTTCCCTATATGCTGTGCTGGTGACGAGTGATTGCATTAGGTCCAACTGCAGTTCCAATGTATGTGTTTGTCAAGTTAAAGCATTGGTAGCAGCTAATAAATACTTGCATGGATCACTGTAGCACATGGCTGTCCATAATCAGTGAAATTGTCTTCCTTGTGCCCCTCCTCTAAATGTGCATGTTCGAGTTTCGAGTGGTTTTGCATCGGTCTTGCTAAAAGAAAATCTACCTGACTTAACTATCTATTTAAGTTATAACTATTTAAAGTAGGGGGAAAGACAGTGATAATGAAAGTTCGATTATTGGGACCTGTCCTATATCATCCAGTTCCTCATTGTTATAATTGTGATGAACTTGTACAGGAATTGTTATCAATCTGCATTGCTTAAGCATCGATTCCATTGTTTCTGGCAGTTTTCTTTAGTGAAATAGAGTCATCGACGACAGTCATGGAAGAAATCAAAGGATTTGTGGGTGCATTCTGTGGACACAGCTGTGCTGTTCTTGTTGGCTGGATTTCTTTTTGTGGGAAAGACTATGTTGTGGTTGTTGCTTCAAACTGAATAACGGAAGGTGTTTGTGGATTATTATAGTGCTTGTTTTCTTAAAATAATGTTTTAGTGTTCGAGGATCAGTACTGCGTCCTGTTTTATGGTTTCCATTGATGTAGCAAGGCCGTGCACTACAGCTGCTTGTAAAAGTTGTTTAGTTAGCTTTTGCTTGCCTCTTGTCTCATACCAATGTCAGGAGTTAAGTTGTCCGCGTTTATGTTAAATGACCTTTCCTGCTTCACTTTGTTGTAGCTCATATAGATCCGGTGAGATAGCTTCTAAAATCCTGATAGAATAGCTTGTCTTGCCCAGCGATACCGGGAGTATTGTATGTTTAATTTTATTAGAGGAATTCTCTCCCTCACGCTACTAGACATTAGAAATGCTGTGTGCACAGCTCCGACGAATGGCTATGTAGAGTACATACAGGACAGAGGAGAAAAGAAAAACTAATCATGAAAAACATACCTTCCTCCCTTGTCTTTCATTCAACCGAGTATAAGCAATCGCGCCCACCCCTTCTTTGTTTTTGAGTTAATGCAGGTGCAGAAGCTCCAGCCCCCAAGAGGTCAGGAAAGAAGTGCCCCACACTTAATTTAGGTCCTGGGTAATAGTGCAGTTAGATCTTGTGCCCTTCTGACTGATTTAGGCTGGCTTGGCTGAGTGGTTTCCTTCACTTGCCTCAAGAAATAAGGGGATTAGGAGTGTGTTATGTGCCTACTGGCCAGGTAGGTTTGGGAGCACTGGCTCTGAGCCCTAGGGAGCTGTTGCATACCAGAAGTCAGTGAAGTCCATCAATACGCTATAACCAGCTGGGCTGGGCTGGACTAGGCTGGCTATTTATGACACACAGACTCTCTCATTCCTTCAATTCCCCGCTCAGCAAACCCTCCTGCTCCCCATTTACCTGGTAAGAGAGCGATACGCGGAGAGGGCAGGGAGGGAGTCTGCAAGTTCGATCCTGTGTAACCCACTTTGACCAAAGAGCCCAGAGGCCAGCCCTCAACTTGGTCCTATGTTCTCTGTGTGCCTGTGGGGTCGGATCCTTTCCTTCCCGTTTCCTCCTTTGCTGGCAGCCACAAATAGTTTGGTTGTTTGAGCATTTGAATGTTTTTATTTGTTTTATTGAGAAACACTCTGGCCCTCTTATGTGTAATAGTTATGGTGCTTCAGTGCCACTTGCAACTCACTGTTCTGACTTCCTTCTGTCATCCCGGTTGCAGTGGATATCTGAATTGGAATTGGAAGATGTGATGAGTGACAGGATTGGGCATGAGCATGGCTTATATCATACAAGCAGTTTTTCTTGCCCATGACTCTGACCTAATGAGTTAAAAAAGAGATAAAAATGCTCTTCAATACAGTTTTTGTTTTTTGTGAGAACAGATCCACACTACCTCTAATCTAGGAAATCCTAATTCTTTCACAATCACCATCTCTCAATCCAGTGTTCTGTAAATCCCTCTCTGACATTTGTAGCTCTTAAAATTAAGGCTATCAGGGAATCAATCCAGAATGGTAATTCCAATGTTCCACCTTGAAAGAGGTGTTAACTATCCATCTAGTGTCAATACTCTGTTGGTAAAGGATGTGATCTCTGGCCTGTCGTTAATTAAATCATGATGCCCCTAGACTCCTCTCAACCTTGCTAGCTTTGGAAGGCTGCTTAGACTATTGAACCTTTGATATACCTTGTTTTGAATCATTCATTTGCTTCCGCTTCCATTTCCACATATTTTAGGAAAGAATAATTCATCTTTTCCAGATCCCAAATGTCACTCTATATTCTGAAGAACTAATTAAAAATCTAAATTTCCCCACTTTAATCCAAAATGATAGAGAAAGCAGTGGATAAGCACATAGTACTGTTATCTAGAAACTGCAAGGTTACCCAATCTGATGTAGTCTGGATTCAGGCTGACCTACAGAATGGAGAGTGCCCTCGTTGTGGCTCAGAATGACATAAAAAAGATGTTGGATGGAAGAATTGTCAGTGTTGATTTTATGGACATGGGCGCTGTTGAGTGCTGATTTGGAGACTTAGTGATATGTGCACTACCAACATGGTACTTCAGCTGGTTTGACTTTGTTCCTATAACGTACACCAAGGCAATATCCCTACTATTTTAGAGCTCAGATTATAAAGACCTTGTATTTGTTGCAGATTTAATGACCATTAATACACTGAGTCTGAATTCTGATAAAATGGAGGTCCTTGGTATTTAAGTGCCACCATCACACTGGACATCTGTCTAGTTGTCTGATTAGCTTGGCACCTTGCAATATCATTCATTCAGACTGGAATCTGGATATTCCTTCTGATGCTGCTCTCATGTATGGGCTCCAGATCAGTAGGCTCTAGTTTACGTGCAACCTATTTATGAAGACACTAAGGAAAGTTCTGATTTCACCTGATTTTACTTGATTTCACCAGTGGCTATTTATCCCAGCAGCTACGTCTTCTAGGCTAGGTTATGACAATGCAGTGTCCCTTGGTTTTCCTTAATTTCCTCTGAGGTGCTTGCAAGTAATTTAGAAGTTCCTGACATAATCCTTGGTAGGATTGTGGAAAATTAAATCCATCTTCCATCACCTAACCAAGCTACACTGGCTGCCAGTGATAAAAAGAATGCTCAAATGCCTTTATCTGGCACAGTGACCCTTTAATAGGAAGGGCCTTCTCTATCTGCAGGAAAAGATTAAGGGCCTGATTACGATCTTGGGGATGGGATACTCCGTCACAAAAGTGACGGGCATTGCTTTAGGTGTATTACAAGTTCCATTATATCCTATGGAACTTGTAAAATGATGGGCAGGATATCTGTCACATTTGTGAAGGAGTATCCCATTCCCTAAGGTTGTAATTAGGCCTTAAATCTTTTTGCTTTCTCCTTTTAAATCAATATCCCTATCCTTGCAAATGGTGCAGTATATAAGAAGCTCATGGATAGTATTTCTCCCACATGACTACCTATGTTTGGATTAAGCTCAGTCTTAAGCATCTCAAGACAAAAATTAAGCTCCTTTTTGGAAAATCTCACAGCCTTTTCCCCTTTATTAGGATTTATGTATTTGGAGACCAGTGCCTATGCACCTTTGTTGACAACTGTGTGCTCTGGAAACTTAGAAATTAACAAAAATAAATACAGTAAATGTATTTAGTTCTAATTCTCTTTCTTATTTCAGTTACTTCTGCTTTATAGCTCTCCCATAGCCCTTTTTCTCAAACATTGCCTGAGCTAAGAGGTGCAGTATCCTCCAAAATCACTACCAGTGTCCCATTTGTACAGTTATATATCTTATTATATCTTATATCATATTATGTTGAAATAATGGATTTAAAACAACAGAAAATCTGAAACTGTACCACTCTTTACTGCTGTAAACTATGAGCAAATACATTATATCTCTTACTGCCCCATCATGTTAGTTATAACCTATAAAAGTGCACAGTTGAGATTCTACATTTTTCTAAACTCAACATATACATTGTGATCCATTCCTCAAAGCTTTTTCATGCGTAAGTCATATTTGTGCACTGAACATTTTTCATGTTTAGCAAGCACATGTGTTGCCAGTTTCACAAAAGCAGCACTGGTGTAATTCTTCAAGTGGCTATGTCATGTATAGGACAGACGTTGGCTAAATATTCAAATTTTTCAGTGTTATGATGTGACATCTCGAGAATATTCTTGTAGACATTCACCAGGGTAAGAAAAACACAATATAATTAAAGCAAACATCCACAGTTCTGTAGTTTGCAATACCTTGCCCAAACCTAACTATGTATAAAGATGTTTACTGGAAAGAATGAGGTACTAGGATGCAGAAAGTTAGCAAACATGAACAGAAGGTCTCTTAAGGTAAATGGGCAGTTCTCCTAGAAAAATGTGTTCCAGTGAGGGGAAACATGTTGTGATAATTAATATCACCTAGCCTCGTGCATTCAGATTTGCAGAAAAACAGAACATGTTAATTTAAAAAGACAAGCATAAGCAAAGGGAATTACACTATTCAAAATTTTTCCATCTTTATAGGACATGTGGATTCAAATTTAACAATGAGGCCTGATCAATAAGATGAAGTTGGTGTTATTAATAATGATGTAATTGGAACATGGCAAAGATGGCGGCCAAAGTTGGACGCCTTTCACTAGGTTCCATCCAAGCCTGGTATTCTCCTGAGATATCTTAGTTCCCTGTCTCCACATCAGCATTCCTGAGGGTGCCTGATCACTCTCCCCATCTTGCCTAACTGTGTCCAAGGGTGTTGCTTGTTCACTGGCCTTTCGGAGCCCAGCGTGTTGACTTTACTGCAGGGCTTCATGGGCTGATGCTGTGCCGTGGCCGAGACAATGCCACAGAGCTGGTCTCCTCATTCTCCCGATCCACCTGATGTGATAGCAGAGTGTGGGGCCTCTCTGCTGCCATCTGTTCTACAGGCCTGCATGGGTTGCGGGTTCATGCCCTGTTGGCCAACTGATGCGTGGCCCGGTGCAGAAAGAGTGGCTTGGATGACATTAGGACACCGCAAAGGCTGCAGTACTTCCAACAAATCACTGGGAGCCCCTGATCATGAGGAGAGGGTGCCTGGGAACCTGTGTTAAACCTCGTTGCCTCTGACAGCCACAGCCAACAGGAGTCCAAACCCTGGGCGTCTGCAGCAGTGATAACACGCTGATGGGAGCATACCCGCCTGGGGTGATCTCTCGCCCACTTGAGGCAGAGCTGCAGTTGGTGGCCTCGTCGAGGCAGCATATACTGCAGTTGGACATTTCTTGGGTGAGTCTAGGCTGCAAGAGAATAAACTGATTGGACCCCTGTGAAATCTTTGCACTTCTCCTTGGCAGGGCCCTCTGGAAGCACTCTGTACGCTGGGGGCGAGGCGCGCTGTGAAGTGCTGCAACGTTGCTGGATGAGTCCCCTGCTGTGGGCTCGCCCTGGAGGCTATGTGGTGTTTTGTGGGAGGTGCCCCCCTATCTCCTCAATCTGTCTCTCCTATGCTGTCACTGTCTGAGGTCCTGTTCTTTACCTATATGGATATCTGGGCAAACTCTGGCAGGACTGCCCCAGGGGAGAATCAAGCGGATGATGCACCTGTGGAGATCGCACTTCCTCAATCTGGGAGCATTTGTGTAGATGGTGAACTGATATTTGGTCAGGAGGCTTTCTTGTAATGAGTGCTCTACTGGCCCCTCATCCTTGTTGATTAGCAGATTGGACCCGAGGCAGAAGTCCTGCCACTTAGTGCACAGTGTCGCTGTGGGCCGCTGAGTGTCATGTCTCGTTCAGTTGCTATCAGCATCTCTTTGCAGTGGTGCACATCTTTACTTGGATACATTGTGAGCTCAGACACAATTGGTTGGCCCTATGGGAGAGTGAGTCCACCTCCTGTCCTACATCCTGCCCTATCAGCACAACTCCGGGGTCCACTAAGGTCATCCCATCATGGTACAGATCAAGCAGTGCAAGACTCCCTATGATGTGGAGGCCAACGGAGATGGTGCGTTATGACACCTAAGGCCACTCTCGGGCAGCATTCCACCCAATTTGAATGCGTCTTGCAGGCCAAAGTTGACACTATGACTGTGTTTGGATCCAAAATTGACTCAGTGTCCCTGGACGTCAGATTACGTCGCACGGACCACAGCAAGCTGGCTGAGCTGATGGATGACACTTAATCTGCCTTGACGAGTATACATGTCACAGTGCAAGACTTATAGTCTCAGGTGCCAAAGATGAAGGCTGACATTGCATCCTTGCAGCATAAAGCGGAAGACACAGAGGGTCACTCCTAGCACAATAATGTGTGCTTCATGGGCTTCCCAAAATGCTCTGAGTGACCAAAAAATGAACTTTTCCTTAAGCAGTGGCTGTCTGAGACAGTACTAGCTGGACAGATTCCAAAATTCTGCTACATTGATCTGACCCACCATATAGCAGGTGAACCTCCACAACCGATAATCGCCTGACTTCTTTACTACAGGAACAGAGATCTGCTTCTCCAGCTTTTCCGAACTAAAAGTCCCTGGTGCTTTAAGAACTCAGAAATCACTGCTTATACATTTTGGTGGTACAATGCTGCACACACCTACAACACGGAGGTGAAAGCTCAGCTGCGCACATCAGGACTTACCTATGACTTGCTGTTCTCTGCTAAACTGATAAAACCCACTTCTTCTTGTCTCCTGAAATTGCTTGGACCTGGCTGCATGCTAAGGCTTGGCGAGTGAAATGCTGCCCCGGCCCCGGATCCTAGGGACTGCTGATGCCACGACGACAGAGACGCAGACTTCGCAAACCCTGCTCCTCTCTAAACTCCGAATAAGCATCCTGTGCGTGGATGGTTGAGGGCTACTTCATCTTCTACATAACCCTTTTGTCGCCGTGAGATCTGTGAATGCCACTGATACAGCCTCAGACTGTGATGATAGAGTGGTCTTTACAGGGGAGGACGACCGGAGCCCATTGGTGATACCCTGCACAGTGGATGACCTATGAATTTCTCCAGTTGTTTCCTCCTATGAGTAAGCAGGTTGTGCCTTCGGACATGTAAATAATTGCCTTGTTTATCCCCTACTTATTTACCACTGGATTACTCCCTGTTAGAAAGTATTGCTTCAGTGGTAGCAGGACCATACATCCCTTTAAAATGCTGTCAGGAGAAACATGGAACTTTGTTGGACCACTGCCACTTCCTGTAAAATATAAGTAATTAACTATTTCCTAAAATCTGGTGCTGCATTTTAGGATGTTAGTTTGTAGAAGTTGGTTGCGAACATAGCTTAATTCTTTCAGCGGACATTTTGCTGCTTTATACGTCTTCTGACACAGAGTGACTATATTTTACTTCTAGGAGTTATCTTTAAAGCTAGCAACAAACTTTGGTGAGCCTCCGAACATTTGTGTTCAAACTATTTATTAATAGGGTCCTTGTTCATGCCTCCCACACTGGTTAAATCCTTAGATACTTGTCTACAAATCCTGCTAAATGCTACTGATAATGCTTCCGGTTGAGTGGGAGACTCTAGACAAATCATAATATGCTGACCACATACTGAGTCATAAAACGTGCATAAAGCTAGGACTGCAGCTGTTTCGTCTTGATGAACCATCTAAATGCACGTGTCTTTTAGGAGATCTCTTAAATTGCACTACTTTTCCCTAAGCTTATCACCAGTAAATATGTGTTAAAGCTAAGCTTGAGGCCCTGCATTGTATTCCATTTACTATGAAACATTTCCAGGGAAATTGAGGATTATGAGAGAGAACCCATCCCAGAGCACTTTCAAACATGAGACACAACAGTTAATTTGACTGTGCAATGTTAAAAATCCATTGGCTACAAAGAAATAGATTTTACTGCTTGTTCTGCTGTAAAACTTACAAATCCTTCAAATGCTTATTGGTCCGAGACATTGCCGGATCATTGGGGTGTGTCTAAATTAGCTGAGGAAGCACACTTTCAGGGCTAGAAGAGAGGATGAATCCTTAACCTAATTTGCCATGAGGGCAACTCACCGGTGTACCTGAGATGTACAATGTGGCTTGACTGTCTAGTCTTGCCCTGTCTGCAAACTTTTATTTTGCTTTATTGTGTTCCTATGTAGACTATTGTGAGATGTAGATGTAATTCTTTCGACTACATATAAAAAAGAAACTAGGTAGTTTCCCCCTGGGGCACATGTTGAATTAATCTAACAACACCTATAGAACTGTATATGGCTATCAATTACAGTTGTTTTCTACTGACAACTTATAAGGAACTGCATGGAATAATAAGAACCATATCATGAATGTACCAACACAGCTCTAGGTGCTGTCTGAGAAGGGAAATGGTGAGGTAAGAAGCAGCAGCAGAAACAATATTCTTAGGTCCATCTGGTTCTATTGAGAATGCACACAGGCTGCTAAAGAAGACTTTCTACAGGATGTCTGGAGAGAAGCCTATAAGTGAACATGGGCGCGTCGGTCTCAGAAGTAAGGCAAATACATGATCTACATTGACATCAGTGAGGATCAAATAAGTTAACAGTAGTGAAGGTTTGGGAGAGGCAGCTACTGATGTTTACATTTGCTCTGAAGCTTTTGACATGACCATATTTTAAAAAAAATCAAATAAATTCTTTTATCATTGCAAATCATTGTTACACAGAGATGGAAGTAGATGTGCTAGCATTACAACGCTTTATGCAGGTAGGCTTTGGTGCAGGCTACACCTCCATGCCCTCCTGTACATCCCAGTCTTGTTCAGGCGTGTCCTTGTGGAGTAGTCTGCAATCCATCCAGTGCTGCTACCCTTTGGGCATGCATTCTTTATTAGGGAACTTCTACAGGTATTACTCTAGAGTGCTGCTGAGGTGTTTGCTAAATCTTGGGGAAAACTCTTCCTAAGACTGTAGCCTTTTCTACCTCCAGTCTCACAATTTCTTTCTCAGCTAGGGCCCCTTTAGATACAAATAAAATGAAAATATTGTCTCTTCAGGTGCTTCAGAGTTTTGTTTGTTGTACCCAGCTTGTTACTCGCTGATGAAGATGAACCTCGGCTCTGCTTCTGTTGATCTTCATTTTCCGCAGAGTCTTTTAGATTTCTGTGAATTGTAGCCTGCTTGGAACCCAAAAAAATTCAATGAAAGAAAACAAATGTTTTTCTCTGAAGGACTCATAACTGTTTTTCAGATCTACCTCTATTCCATGTCTGCAAATCAGACCTTGTATTCTTGACTTCATTATGGTGGACAGAAGTGGCAAGCAAGTGCTGTGAGAGAAGAACCACAGATCCCTTGCCAGTATGAAGACAACCCCTTGACACATTTTCTATTTCATTCTTGTTTGAGTGTACGCACTATATATAAGAACATTTGCTGTAATGTTAGCACTTTGCTAGCTTGCTACCAAGCAGAGAAAGTGGTGGGATAGAGTTCCTCAGTTGGTGATAAGGAAGTATGTATTCTGTGTTGTGAGTTGTATATTCACCTTGTTTATTCCTAATTCTTGATATTGATCTGCACAAACCTGGCACCGCAGACTATTGACAGGAGCTCTATTGCCACAGAGGAAGGGCAAAAAGTGCTTCAACATATTGCTTGTCTGTTGAAAGGTGACTACACATGACATTAACACAGAATTGGCAGACTGGTATTTTTTAACATAATCTATAGCTGGTGGGCGAGCGGACATTGGACAGGTCCAACAAAATATGTGCATGGTGCTGAAAAAGCATCCTTTGGGAACTGTCTGAAAAACATTCAGAAAATAATAATTTGTTAGCCTAATTGAGGTATCAATTATACTTTCTGAAGATGAATGATATTTTATAGATATTTGTGTGGGTTTGAGTGTTTTATTACACAGAATACAGTGGTATAAAAATCCATATTTCACATGGAACAATGACATTTGGAAAATATTTTACAGCTCCCAGTGAAATATGGATTTTGTCTTCATAATGACAGCTTCCGAACCTCCTTGCAGAGCCTTCCTTTTCAGAGTTACAAGGCTTTTGTAGCACGGAGGACCAAATTATGCAGCACATTAGTTGTGAAATCTAGAAATTATGTAGAAATTGTGGTAAGACAGTAATTATATGGTAAAAACTGCAGCCAGAAAATTGCATCAATCCACTTTCCCTCACCGTTGTCTATTATCAAAAACTTATTCAAGAAAGGTGAACAAAAACTAAGCATTCTAATTCTAATCAGTGCCCATTTTTAACTGCTCTTTAAAAAAAAGTAACATTTCCAAGCAAATAACCCCAAAATAAACGTGATATAGAAACATAACATAAAGGGGAATGTGTATAATAAGGTCCTATGTTGCTGTGTCAGAGTTCAGGTGGCATTTACAAAACACTAAGGCTTTACTCTCACCGTTTAAGGTTATTGTATTGAATGCTACTATGAAGTTCAAGGACAAAAATACATCCTCAAAGGTGTTTGTGGTAGACTATAATGTCAACATCCTTAGTTGGTTGGAACAACAGAGCCTGAGGATGTTGATCAACCCATGCCAACCGCCCTTTGTGTTCAGTATCCAAGAAGACAGCTTGGAAAATATTCTTGAAGAATACAAGGAAGTATTCAGTGGAAAAATTGGGTGCTTAAAGAATTTCAAACATAAAATAATTTTGAAGGAAGACGTGCAACCTGTGAAACAATGTGTAATAAACATACCTTTGTCTGCCCACTCTGAGGTCAAGGCTATTTTAAAGAGTTGGTGTGATGAGGGAATAATAGAACCCATCAATACATCCAGTGGCTGGCCGGTGGTCTTAGCTAAGAAAAGGAATGGCTCAATCTGTTTGTGCATTGATCTGCGCCAACTCAACATTCACGTGGTAGCTGATTGTCAACCATTGCCTCTGATAATGAGATGGTGATGACTTTGGACCAAGCAAAATTCTTTACTACTCTGGACTTCAGTGCAGCTTACCATCAAATTCAGTTGGAGGAAGGATCAAAGAGCCACACAGCGTTTATCACTCCCGAAGGAGCTTACCAATTCTGTAGATTACCTTTCGGCCTGTGTTCAGCATCGGCGGTCTTCCAATGAGTAATGAATCAACTTTTTTCAGATATGGAAGGTGTGGGGTCATTTCAGGATGACATACTAATCTACAGTAAAACGGAGGAAGAACACCTGTCTATTTTGAAAAAGGTATTATGGAGAATTCAAGACAGTGGTCTAATGCTACAAAATGACAAATGTAATTTGTCAAAGTAACAGTAGAGTACCTTGGACACCTTATTGATGAACAAGGTGTTTGACCACAGCCATCCCTAATATCTCACCAACCCCGAGCAACAAGGAAGAACTTGCATCATTTTTAGGAATATGTGAATTTCACTCTAAATTCATACAGAATTATGCAACAAAAGTGGAACCACTTCGGAAGCTAACAAAGAATGATGCAGGATTCTTATAAGATGAGATATGTGAAGAAAGCATGAGAAACATAAAAAAAGAACTTCAGCTAAGCACCTTCCTTGCAGTCTTTCAGTCAAAAACATACAGAGCTTAGTGACCACTGACTCTAGTCAAGTTGCGTTGTGGCGGTGCTAAGCCAGAGAGTTGCTAAAGAGGAGAAAAGTATTGCTTTTGGTTCACGAAAACTGAGAGGAGCTGAGCCAAAGTATTCAGTTATTGAACATGAGCTTTTACCCTGTGTCTGGGCTGTTACAAAGTTTAACATTTTTCTTTGGGGAAAAGGGTTCATTTTACGTACAGTTCACAAGCCATTAGTCAGCATCCTAGATGGAAAAGGTTCAAGTAAACCTTCTCCAAGAATAGCAAAGCTTGTATGTAAATTACAAGAGTACCAATTCAGAACAGAGCATATTTCTGGCAAAGTGAATGTCACTGCCGACTACTTGTCACGTGCACCATGTGTTAGTGAAACTGATTGTGAAGAAAACGTGTATGATGATGATGTTCTGGTTGCATGTTTGTTTAATAGTGAAGAGCCTATAGTGCTATTACAAAACAAGAGTAGAAGGAGGCCACTAGAAATGACAACATATTTACAGAAATAAAAAAGGACATAATTAAAGGCTGGCCGCGTGAAAAGCAATTGAAAGAAGCATTGCAACCATATTGGAAAATTAAAGATGACATTACCATTGTTGATGATGTCCTCCTTAGAGGTTAAAGCCTTATTGCACCAATGTCATTAAGAGGAAAGTTGGTGGCCCTAGCATATGAAGGTCATGTAGCAATGACAGGAACTAAACAAAAGCTTAGGGAAAGGTATTGGTGGCCAGCCATTAATCGTGACGTTGACATATTTGTCAACCAATGTTCCGTATGTGCTAAAGCAGACAAAACTATGGCCCTCATTCCAACTCTGGCGGGCGGCGGTAGCCGGCAATCGGCCGCCATGCGGCCAAAAGACCGCTGCCGGCATTCTGACATTCCCGCTGGGCCGGCGGGAATGAGGCCGCAACACAGAAGCCGGCTCCGAATGGAGCCGGCGGTGTTGCGGCCGTGCGACGGGTGCAGTTGCACCTGTCGCGCTTTTCACTGTCTGCTAGGCAGACAGTGAAAATCTGGCCGGAGCCCTGTTAGGGGACCCCTGCACTGCCCATGCCAGTGGCATGGGCAGTGCAGGGGCCCCCAGGGGCCCAAGGACACCCCTTACCGCCAGCCTCTTCCTGGCGGTGAAAACCGCCAGAAACAGGCAGGCGGTAAGGGGGTCAGAATCCCCAGGGCAGCGCTGCTTGCAGCGCTGCCCTGGCGGATTCGCCCAGCCGGGGCAAAAACGGCGGGAAACCACCGGCCCCGGTTTTCCGACCGCGGCTTTACCGCCGCGGTCATAATGGGCTTAGAAGCACCGCCAGCCTGTTGGCGGTGCTTCCGTCATTCTGCGCCCTGGCGGTCCTAGACCGCCAGGGTCAGAATGACCCCCTATGTCTGATAAAAATCGGAATTGATTTTATTGGGCCAATGAATGTTCTACCCCTAAACATGCATTATGCCATTGTTATTGTTGACTACTTTAGCAAATGGATTGAGCAAAGTTTGTATCACAGCCCACCACAGTTGAGGTGACATTCCTGAAGGAGGTGTTTTGTAGGGAGGGATTTCCACATCAGCTGGTCTCAGACAGTGGAGTACAATTCCTGTCACAAGAAATGACCATGTTCCTGAAAGTAAATAACATAGAGCACATATGGTGATCCTTATACCACCCCCAAAGCAATGGGCAGGTTGAGCCGGCCAATCGCTTAGTCAAAGAAACCATTCAAATGGCATTAAGGTATTATATTTCTATTGAAGCAGCTCTTAGAACTAGACTATGGTCATATTACACCACTCCACACTACACCACAGGCAGAACACCCTTTGAGTTGCTCACGGGTAGAGTGGCCATCACACAATTGCAGCTGTACTGGTCAGTGGCATGAAAGAAATGGGAAAAAAAGAGCCTGAAGGAAAAGGAGATTGAGATGAGAAAGCTAGTTGACCAATGTAAAAAATGCATGCGTAGCAACTATAATGCTAGAAATGCAGTCAAGGAAATGAATGTGTGTGCTGTGATTTGGTGAGAGTGAGATATCGGAAAAAAGGAGTTAATATGAGCAAATACAGTGAGCTGAGGCGGGTGGTTAAAACTAAGGGCACAGCTGTCTTGTCGGATAATGGTCAATGGTAGAATGGATCGAATGTAGTCAGCGTTAAATTACCAGAACCAGGCAGGGACCATAAAGTTGTTCATAATAGTTTGCCTGAACACAGCCAAATTGCAAACCACAGTGAGCAATATAAAACAAGCCATGAGAATGCTGCAAATGATAACCCTTCGAGCATGTCTTCAACTACAGTTGTAACCAGTCCAAAGGGTGCTGTAACGACCAAAATAGCTGTTGTACTGCCTGTCAGATTCAAGGATTATGTCCTGAATTAATTGTTGATAAAAGGGAAAAGATGTAGTGTTCTGTCATGACGCAGAAACATAGGGCCATATGTATGAACACAATTTCCTATAGACACAGAATGTGTAAAACCCTTTGATACATCTGGCCCATAATGTAGTAATTTAGCCCTGTGTATCATGTGTTTCCCCTTCCCCCTGTTTTACCTCGTGTGTCTGTGCGCACGGCTTATGCTGCGCGCAGTGTTTGGAATGTTGGGGAGGGAAAATGGTAGAGGACGACCGTTGGGGCATTCGGGGGAAGAAGACAATAAAGATTGAGGTATTCACCTCACTCTCCATCTCCTCATCATTACAGTTATGTCAAGAGAAACCATCAAAGGCAATACTGAATATCACACAGACACCTCCACCCACCCACCCGAATAGGCATATGGAAAGAAATGTTACCAACCACCTTGTGAAGTACGCAGGTAAACCATTTCATCATGCAGCCACTACTTTGTATTGAGCAAACACTTTTAGAAAGGGGCATATTTTAAATACGTGATAGGCTTCAGAAAGATCAAATCCTTCGGTCTATCTTGCAATTTTAAGTGACTTCTGAGTACAGTGATAAAAGGGCGATTAGGTGGACTTTTAGATGCTGCCCTGAGTTTAAATTAGTGGCATTGTGTCATGTCAAGGTTTTATAGCCTTTGGACTTCACCATAGCAAGAAAGATGTGTGAAGATATAGTTCTACTCTGTCTCACAGATGAGACACACTTTAATGAAATGAGAAATGAATGAATGTGTAACTTTGCTGAGGTCATAATTTTAAATTATCATGCACATGGTACAATTTTTAGTCTGATTTGCCCAACATTGAGGAAGAGTGAGACACAGTTCAGTCCTAGAAAAGCTGTAACACATTTGAGACTTACATTGAAATAATCATGCTGACATAAGTTGCTGTGGGCAGAGTGAAAAACTGTAAAATAATAGTGTTGTGATTGAGAGGAAGAAAGGACAGTTATTCTTGACATGGAATGTGAGGGTTATGCCAGACTCAGATGACCTATATGTTAACAAATTCCAGGGCACTTTGGAGAGTTCACTCTCTTTCATTTTATTGTGGGTTTATATTGTCTTGCTATCAGACTCTCTCATTTGTTCTAATAGGTATGGCTGAAAATATTTGGAAGGAAAGGTCAACCGTCATAAATCATCTAGGATGATTACCCAGGGTTCTGTTACTGAGTAGCCTTCTTGAGCTGGAGTACATCAAAAGGTTGAACAAACAAACTGTTCCCAATAATCATTTAAGGGTGACTTAGGGCTTTGCTTTAGTTCCTGGAATCGACGGATTGCTGGTGATGCCAGGTTGCCTGCAGAAAAAATTGCTAACATTCACCTTTGATCCTGAACTCATTAGATTGAAGAAAATAAGCTACCTCCCTTAACTGAAATAGGGACCTCGGAGTATGTTTTGTGTTTAAAATGCCATACTTCTTACCCCCTTTCTAAGACATCTTTTATGGGGAGTGCTAACTGTGTGATGCTTGCTTTGATTTACTTTACAAAGTCTTTTGAATGTGGTGATAGAAAGATGATGCTGAAACTGGATGTATTAGAAACCCCCCTGTTATGTTATCTGTGGTTCAGCTGCTGATTTTGGGCAGCTGGTCGAAGTCTGTTTGTCTCAACAAGGCAGGACAGATGGAAGAGGGAGTTGTTTGCTGTCTACATTCCTGTATTTTAGCTAAACTGTTTGAAGTATGTATATTTCCTCTGAGGTTGGTGCTAGAAAACAAAACATCACTGCAATATCCTATATTAAACCTCCAAGAACAGACCACTGGTTCACTCGTTCGCAGTAATCTCCTATTGCTTTTATCATTACTGAATGTCCATTGACCCTACAATAGATCTTAAAAAAAGTTGAAAGTGTTCCACCAAAATAACTGTTTTTGTCATGACACGCAAGGGAGGTTAATCAGAATTATTAATACGCGGCACAACATTGTTATTACAATCTTTCATGGTTTCTGATCACTGCAAACCCAAGCTCAGTGCACCCTCCTGTGAATGGTTGTTCTCAATTTGACAGCAAGTTCATTAATGTTGTCTCATAAACACTTAAAAATCATAGACCGCAAACGTTGTCCCACAAGTCACTCATGTTGCTGGACAATATGATCTTTCAATTTTAAGGGTGAACTCTAGAAGTACTTTTTTGCCTCCAATTGAATAAAATTGATGTGGACTGGGTTTCAGTTTCCCAATATAATCATAAATGGTATGGTTAACATAAAAAAACTATACAAGTAAGTATTGCTTTTCATCATGATGAAAATAAGCCCCTCTTCTTCGTAACATATGTTCCTGTATTTATAGTACGAATCCCAGTGTCAGGATAGTTAAGATATTTCTGTGATAAATGGATCAATTTGCACTATTATTGCTAAAACCAAAGTAAGCATTAGTTCGCTTTAAGGGAAAAATTAGACACCTAACATTCAATGAAACTATACAGATGTCAGTCAATCACCCCACAATTTCTGTTTCAAAACTACGGTATCAATTATATCAGGAAGGTATAGGCGAGCAGTGCACAAATAATATGGTCATGGTCACACAGCTGGAGCAATCCACATAGATGAGTCCAGTACAATGAAGTCCCTAAGAGACAAGACAGAACATTATAACTAACAATTCAATAGTAAAAAAAAGATTGAACAGTATCTTCAGTCAAAGTTGAAGATGCACATAATGGGATATTTGGGCCATTTGATAATATTGTCCTGCAGAATGTTCTGATGCAGCGGTTCCCATCCTGGGGTGCGTGGACCCCCAGGGGTCCATGACATACTCGCAGGGGGTCTGCAGGCATTTCAAGGCCTAGGACAACAGGAAGGCACTTCTCCAGCTGGAGCCTAGTGACAGAAACATATGAGTGTTTTTGAATTTGTTACTTCATTTATGCAACATATTTGGTACTCTGATACTTTCTGAACCAATGCTGTGAAGGATCAATGGCTGTTTGGATCCTTCACAGCATGGGTTCAGGAAGTGGCACAGTACCGAATCTGCTGTTCTTGCTACTTCAGACACCACACTTAGACAGGTGAATCGGGGGAGCTGATATACTGGATCTATCTGCAGCCCTAAACACCATTTCTCCATAGCTGACGGTTCAGCAGCTGCATTAGACTGGGATGAGGGATACTGCACTTACGGTGCTGAAGTCTTTTATTTGTGATCTAGTACAGTTAGCCATGGAGAGTACGGAGCAGCCCCTTTTCAGCTTCCATGCAAAGTACCCCAGGTGTCTTTCCTCTGCCCGACCCTCTTTAACCTGTATGTGGCCCCTCGGGCATCACTGGTTCACTCTTTTGGATTCCAGGTCTCCTCATATATGGATGACACCCAGCTCATTGTCTCCATCTCAGATGACTGGAAAGAGATTGCAGATATGTGTCATGACTGTATGAGAGAACTCAGTCGGTGGATGTGTCAGAACTGGCTGAAAATGAATGAGGATAAAACAGAGTTTTCGGTATTTGCAGCTAATAAGTGTATTTGGACCGATCGTTGTGGCCTGAGTCTTGTGGGACTCTACCTACACCCATTGCAGTGGCTAAGAATTTTGGGGTGTTGTTTGCAAATTCTTGACTTTTGATACCGGATGTTCTGCCTTTTGTATCCAAAGAACTTAGAGTATCTGTGGTCCTAGCTCTTATTACATGGAGATTGGATTATTGCAATGCACTGTATCTGAACAACAATCAATCATCTTTGAATAAGGTTTGTCTTATTCAGAATGCGGCAGCCCGACTGTGCTAGGACTACCCAAGTTTTCCTCAGCAAGGGAGAGTATGAGACATATTCACTGGTTACTTATAAGGAAACGAGTATCTTTCAAGGCTCTCGGCCTGACTTACTCTTGGGGTTCTTGGTATCTTCAACCTGCCCTGGAGTGGTATACTACTAGTGGCACCTTAAGATCTACAGGCATCCAGAATGCATTTGTTCCCTGCTGTAATAAAAATAGATGGGACTACCGGCCATATGCAAATCAGTCTTGTCCCTGTTCCCGGTCGCAGGATGCTTGTTTCCGGTCCAGGGTGGACCTGGCCTGACAGTTCGGCTGGACTGTTCCCATGGGTAACAGGGACAAGACTGATTTGCATATGGCTGGGTCCAAACTGGAGTGGCATGGTCAGCAAAAGAACAATGGATCAAACCCAGATGTGTGACTGGGGTGAGTGTTTGAAAAGTTTCAGCACTCCAGGTGATACCGAAACCGGTCCCAGGATGTTTGTTTCCAGCCCTGGAGGACCCGGCCTTGCAGTTCGGGCTGGACTGTTCCCATGCGGAACAAAATCAAGACCAGTTTGGATATCGCTGTGTCCAAGCAGGGGTGGCATGATGAGCAAAAGAACGATCAAATAAACCCAGAGCTGTGAATGAGGGTGAGTGTTTGAAAAGTTTCAGCACTCCATCCATCATCCTTTTGTGTTGCTAAAGTTAATTCAAAGTAGGCATATATAGGATGCAACAATATATTCTTGAGACTTGAAGAAATAATTAGTGCAATTTTAGATTCATGTGACTTACAAACAGTAAAAGTATTATTGCTCGTTGCACTGCTTTTTTTATCCTATGATATGGACATACAATCTTGTAATACAGCAGTTTTAAAAAATATTTTAGGAGAACCATTCTTTGGTCTGAAAAACTTCCCGTTAGTTTTTCAGCCAACAGGTCTTTTGTTCTATACTCAGTGTGCAGGCCTGTGGCTTATTTTAATTATTATTTGTTTTACAATTTTGCATAGCGAGGACATGACCCGAAGGCATCAGAGTGCTTTACAACACACAAGATTCAGGGTTACAGTGGGTTACATTAATAGTAGTTAAACTTGGACGTTTACATCAGTGTATGTAATAGCTACCACAAGAGCCAGTTACAACAATAGTTCAGAGGACATGAGCAGTGAAATGAAGGCAGATCAGGACGCAGTGGAGAATAAGTCTGGTCAGAGGTGAGTTAACAAAAATGTCTGTCAAACAGGAGGAGCTTGAGGTCCTTTTTGAAGGTGGCTAGGCAGGTGGTTAGACTGAGTGAGGGAGGCAGAGAGTTCAGGAATCCAGTGATGCTACCAAAGGAGGACTGGTTCTTACCTGAAGGTGGGGGTTTTCAGAAGCAGGGATTGGGCATTTCTGGAACACCTATTAGCTGCAGAGATTTTCGGTTTCTTGTTTAGATAGGGGCTGAGGAGGTGTGCAGCACTCTGTGGCTAATGCAAGTGATTTTGAATGGAGCCAGCGCTTCAATTTGGAGCCATTGGAGAGTTGGCAGGGAAAGTGTGGTCAAATTTCTTGAGACCTGCAACGCAGCGTGCTGCAGCATGTAATGTTGCTCTCAGTGGCCCTAGCTGAACTTTGGGAGTGCCTGAGAAAAGGGCAATTCCATAGGCTCGTTTAGGGAGAACGAGAGACTGCACCACTGTTTTGAGTTGTTATTCCAGAAGCAATTGCCTGAAGCCCTAAAGCTGCTAAAGTTGGTTTTGTGCACTGTGGGCCATGGCTGCTTTGTGGTTGTGAAGACAGAAATGATTATCGAGGAGGATGCCGAGTGGCACTCGTGAGAATGGCAGGGCAGCCTTTGAAGGCGGGAAAGTTGCCCATCCATTCTTGTACTGATGTTTTTGCTTTTGGAGGTGAGATCTGAAGAAATTCTCTTTTAGTTGAGTTAAGTTTTAAATGGGTGATCGATAGCCAGATTTGAATCTTTAGGACTGTATTTGAAACATACTCCAGGAATGAGATGAGTATATTTGGGTATCACCGGCGTACAGGAGAAAGAGAATCCCAAAGTTTCTGAGAATCAAACATAGTGGTTCTAGATAGAGGTTGAAGAAGGTTAAGGAGAGGATCAAACCTTGAGGGACACGTTGGTGAACGCTGACTGGTCCCAAGAACGAGTTGCCCATTTTCACAATTTGAGAACAGCTATATAGACAAGAGGAGAATCAGTTGAGGACAATGCCTCCGCATCCCTAGTGTATTTGAAGATCATGAAGGTTGACAGTGTTGAATGAGATGGAAAAATCAAGGAGAACCAGGCAGAAGGAAATGCCAGAGTCAAGGATTCAAAGGGAGTAATCGACTATTTGGAGGATCGCACTTTCTGTACTGTGAACCTGGCGGAACCCTGAATGGAGAGTCGCTAGGAGATTGTTTGGATGTGTGAGGCTAGTTTGAAAGCTACACAACTTTCAATGACTTTGCCTAAAAATGGGAGTGTGGAGACTGGGCAATAGTTGTTCAGGTTCTCTAGATCGAGACATTGTCTTTTTAAGAGCGGAGTGATTTGACTCATTTGTAGTCATTCAGGGAAATGCCCTGTTTGAGAGGGGAATTGACCATGGTGGTCCATATGGGAGTAAGTATGTGGCAAGATATTTGCTGATAGAGCCTGGAATAGCATCCTGAAGATGGTTTGAGGTTTTTACTTTGGAGATAGTTTGTTGTATGTCCTGCTCAGGGATTGGAGAAAAAGATGACCATGAATATAGTGCCTTGCATGGCAGAGACTCAACCGTTTTAAGGGAGTCGTTGATGGAAGCGAAATATGGATATGTCTAACTTTTTTATCAAAGAAATCCAGAAAGTAGTTGCAGCGTGTCATGGATGGCTTAGGAGCTGCAACGATATAGAGTTCCATTCTTTTCAGAATTGATGAGGGCTTCGATGTGGGAGAATTTGGCTCTGAGGATTTGGTCTTTGGAATTGTTTTCTCGCTTTGCGAAGCTTAGTCATACTCGGGGAAGATGGTGTTTTCTCTGTTCTTTTGTTGTATATTCTGATAAGCTTTTGTTCTTCATAAAGCTCTTCAGAGAACCAGGGCCTAGAGGGTTTTGGTTTAGATAATTTGCACATCAGGTGTGTACATTTGTCAATAAGGTATTTTATGCAGGAGTTGAACTTGTCAGTGGCCTTGTTGATGTGGTTTAATTGCAATTAGGTTGGGAAAGCCCATGGAGTCTGTGTCAAGGTTGAATGTCCCTCTAAAACATATTATCTCTTTCTTGGGTTGGCCATATGTCTTGGTGTAAGAGGCGGTTAGAGAGAACAGGCTCTGCATGTGATCAGACAAGTCGATATGGGAAATTGGAGACTATCAGATCCTAAGTCGTACGTTTGAGCTGTGTAGGTTTAAGGCAGTGATGTTGGAGATCACGGACACTGAGAAAGGAGGTAAGACTGTCCAAATAACTGTTGCCCACATCTCCCCAGTGGATGTTGTAGTCAGTAAGGAAGAAATTGTTGCCAGAGTTGATAAGTTGAGAGGTGAAGAAATCCATGCATTTCTCAATAAAGTTGTTGTTTTGATCCGGTGGGTGGGAAATCACATTCAATCTGAGGTTGAAGTTAGTAGATGTGGACAGTTACACAGACGAGCTTTCGAAAGACTGAAAGTGAGTCATTGGAGGGTTTGGCATCTCAGAGCGTTACAGTGAATGTGTCTGAGACCTCCACTGTGCCTATTTTCACAGTTGTAGTGAAAAATTGAGTAGTTGGGAGGAAGAAGAAGGTCCAGAGCATGGTTAGATGAGACATTAAGCTACATGTCGGTGAGGATCAGGATGTCAAAATTATGGGGCAGGATCCAGTCTGAAAACTTTAGACAGTGTTTGACTGCAGATCGACAATTGTGTAGCATGCAGTTCAGGGAATAGCTGTTGTCTTTCTGACTTGGCTGATCTGAGAGGGTAGTTGGGGTTTGCATCAAGTTAAGAAGGAATGAGCGCGCACTGGGATTGTGTGTGTGAGTTTTAATGTGGTTGAAGATGATGGTGGAAATCTGGCAGGCCTGTAGGGGAAAATGGGAAGAGGGGGTGGTGAAATTGGAAGCTGCATAACTCTTTAGGAGATGGAGTAGGTCTGAGTTGTCAAGGGGTAGTTGTGTCTGATTGGGTTTTGGTAGGCGACTGTCTCTTGGTATGCTGAGAGGCTCTGCAGGAGGTGATGAGGATAGGAGTGATGAAAAGACAGCGAGTCGCTAAGCTGGAATACATCCGATGTGGGGATGTCCATTCTTTGGGAGAAGTGTGAGAATGAGGAAAGGAGTTTTTTTAACAGAGGCCGGTTATGTTCAGTAATTGTGGGAGGATTGGGGTGGACTGTCAGAGACAGACTCAGAGGGGTTGAGGTGCAAAAGGGGGGAGGTACTGGTGTTGGTGTCAGGTGTTTGGAGATATTAGGGTAGGAGGTGAAAAGGGAAGGGAGGAAGGGGGGACATATGAGCTGACTGTGGGGATGAAAGAAGGGTTGTGACAGCAGCGGGAGTGGGAGATAATGGCTTGTGGATGGTTGGAGATAAATAGTGCAGAGATGGTTTGTGGTAAGGATGTTCAAGGTCTGGAATTGGCAGTGAACTATGGGTTGTGGGCGGCATTATGGATTGTAGGAGAGTCTGGGGTGGGAGAAGTTGTCCGGGTGGTTATGGGTTGATGGAGACGAAGATCGTGGACGATCATAGGAGGGCCTGGGGTTAAATAAATTAAGTTGATTTTGTCCATGATTGTGTCATTGGCTTGGAACATGATCTTCCCATTGTTGCAAATGGAAATGGAAGGTTTGCCTAAAGGCCAAAGGGAGAGTAGCATTTGAGTTTGCATCAAAAGGGGATGTTAGAGAGAGAAGAGGGTGGGAGAAAACTGCATAAGGATCTGATCAAGTGTTGTGTGTGAATAGGAGGAGGTCAGTTTTGAGGGAGCCTTTGCGGTGGTAGTGGTATTGGTCGGTGAAGAAGGTTTGCCCTGTCTCTCGAGGTCCTATGTTTCAAGTTTTCATTGGATGTTTGGAAAGATTTGGATGATATTTGACATTGAAAGCATTTGCACCAGATTTGGAAAGGGGTGGTGGGGACAGAGCTGGTGGCAGCCGGTGTCCACGACTTGTTGGAGGGTGATGCTAGTTTGAAGGTTAGAGGTGTTGACCTAAGCAACCTTTGCTAGGTTAAGGATAGATGTGAGGTCGTCCACAACCTTGCCAAGCGCACTGTGATTGAGGAAACAGGCCTAACCTGTGGCAGCTCCAGTCTCATGCAGTGAAACAGAGAAGGTAAAAGCTCAGTAGTCCCTCTGGGGATTGTTTAGGTAGGCAACCGAACGTGTGGCAGGATGCAATGCAGTAGTTTCAGGTGGCCATCTTGGACAGGGTCTCCACACTTGGAGAAGGCTTTCCACTGTGTTTTTATAGGTAGAAAGAGACCTCACTTAATAGTCTTTGGTAGAGCGGTAGATTGGGCTAGGATTAGGATCCCAAAGTCTTTGATATGTTGAGCTGGTGGGATTGGGCAGGTATCTAGAGTTGGTTGGGCTTGTTTTGTTGGGGTTCTGGTGCCAGAGCTGTTGTAACATTGCAAGAACCTGAACAAAGCATAGAAGGCTTCGATAAGGCTAGGTACTGGACTGTAGGCAGAGGAGAGGGAGGTTTGCATCTTGTTTGAGGAATAACGCTGTGTTCCAGGTTCATTGTTTCTTGAGATGGCTCAAGTGGTGGTCATGTTGGAAACAGGCAGGCCGAATAAGTACCATAAGTAAGGGGCAACGCACCAGATAATGAGAAAGGGGCCCACAGCATGAGAGCGGTCCCAAGCAGCACCGAAATACCTGTTGGTTGGGCTTCTTTTGTTGAGGTTCTTTTCCCAGAAGTGTCTCAACCAGTGGCCATATTGGGGTCAGGCATGCCGGTGTTTTAGGTAGTATGCTTCCAGAAAGTCCAGCCTGAGAAACAAATTCTATTATGTTGGTGTTCTGTGGTTTAAGGCTGGCTAATGGCCGATCCAACAGAAGCTACATTAAAGAACTAGCCTTTCCAAGTGGCGCCTCACAGCACTATTAATAACGGAGCACCTTCCTCGTGGCAGCACTCTCATCTTGGCATGCAGTGGCACTTGCAGCGCAGGGCAATTGATGTTTTCTGTCAGCGTAACCCTAGTCCAACCGAGAACGTAGTATGCTCTTAGTGAAGCTGGGTCTACTGGCTTCCTCTGACCATATGTGCAAATAAGACATTGAATTCAAAGAAACTATAGATCGACGACCATCTTGTCTGCAGATTGCTTGTCTGACCCTCAAAAGCAGACACCTCATACAGTCAAGACTTAGGTAAGTATTTGGTTATACCAAGTATGAAAGTAATTGTATTTCAGGTTGAAGTCCTTGTTTTCACTGTGGTTTCTTTAAAATGACCGTTAGGGGCTAGGAAGGCCTCAACACCATAGTAATCTAGTAAGAAATACCAGTGGGGATGTTATGAATGCTGCAGTTGCTAATACCGCATGGGGCCAGTTGTTCTTATCCTTTGGAGCAGGGCACTGTAACTGGTGCTGCAATAAGAGGAAACAGCATTTGACCCAGCTGTCTTGCTCTGACCTTGTGTATTGAGTGGTTCTGCTCACTGGGTCAGGAAAATACCACCTCAGGTGCTGTGAAGAGCACTGTGAGATAGCGTTTAGTACCGCTGTCCTGCCTGTCAGTTCAAATGCAGTTGGAGCGTAATTGCCTTAGAACTGACAGGCGGGAATGTTTCCAGACTTTGCCGGAGATGAATCTGAGTTTTTTTTTGTCTCCGATCCCCTGCTGCATGATTTTCCATTCAAGAAGAAGGGGATGTCAAGCAACAGGCAATTACCTGCATACCTTTTGTTTGCACCACCCATTTCTGTCCTAGATCCTGAGAAGCCAAAGGGAAATGATGCAGCAGTAGTCACTGTCCATTTTCCACCCACCAAATGTAGACCCTTGTCAATAAACAAAATGTTGTCCAGAAATTTTCATTTTTGATTTGTGTTTTTTTTATCATGAGAGAAGTAATCTAGCTTGGGTAAACATTGCTAATCCAAGTCAATTTTTTTCTGGCTAACATTTTTAAAAATGACAGATGTGTTGCAGTGATGATGTAATATTTCAGGAAACATGAGACCTGTACACTTCATTTTGATGTCAAGACATAGATTTTGGGGGTCAAGTAGTTTTATAGAGACAGGATAGAACTCCTCAGAGCAACCCCTCTGCCATTTTCCAAAATGACGGTACTATAATAATGTGTTTAACCATCATAATAGTAGTTTATTTTAATGTTGTTTTGATTTCAGGTTTTCTGTTTATTCAAACTCGTAAACATGAGCGCAGATGGTGATAGCAGAGGAACTTTACCTCCTGACAAAGCGTTAGTAACAAAAAATTCTGAGGACTCCTCCAACAAAGAAAAATTTCTCATATGCCAAACTAATCCGAAAGAAAAGCTAACATCAACTGTGGCTGGACAGAAGAGAGTTTGAGATGCTGCAGAAACAAGGCAAGATGAAGTTCATAAAAGATTAAACCGATGGGTGAAGCAGATCAAATATTTTAACTTTGGAGCAAAAAGTGCTGCAAGTTGTATACAATGGAAAGAAGTCTGAATCAAATGTGTCAATAAATAGCAGAAACCAGTGAATCACAACAAGAATCAGAGTACAAGAGCCAAATCCAATGCCCATCCACTTCGAAAATCGTTGGCCACCCCATGCCCACCTCCAACAACTGATCAGAAAGCAGAGGATCTTCAATGTGTTATCTGTGATTTAGCCAGAACAAGAGGCAAAGGGATTGACGAAAGATCAAAGTATAAAGTATGTGAGCCTCAAAGAGAAAACATGTTTATTTATTAAGTTCATTCGGTCTAGAAATCTAGTCCATTTAAAATAATAATAACAATCATACTTAAAAAGGGATGTAATAAAAACATGGTAACAATGTAAAACCAATAGACATCAAAACACTGTAACAATAAGAATAACAAAACAAAGCATTTCATCAAATATATAAATACAATAAAATAAAACATGAATAAATATAGTAAAAAAGGGGACAGAGCTAAAAACTGAAATATAAGACTTTTTTGTCTGGAGGACCAGTATGCACAACCAAAAGACAAAAAAGACAGAAGATAGTCTGATTGGACTAAAAGACGACATTATCAGAGTACCAATCAAAGAAAACAACAGGATAACTATATGAGAAGGCTATATGGGCTTGTGCAGTCTTGGTAGTCATAGGGAAGGCAACAAATTCATAATGGAAATTTCCAACTAAAAACAATACAAAAAGGATAAAAAAAGAAGATTAAAATCGTTCTGAAAACAAGTATAGAAATGGCTCAGGAGCCTTTGGGTGCTATGAACTTGCGACGGATGTACCAGGCCTCCGATAAATATTTGGTAACTGGAATGGCAATCCTGGGAGAAGAATCATGCGTACAGATTCTAATGGCTGTTACTCTGTCCTGAAATGACATGTTTTTACAGAGGGGAATAATCCACCTCTTTCTTGGTGTCTTGTACAAAGGGCAGAAGAATAATACATGCTCTGATGTTTCTTTGCAAAGTTGACAGAAGATACACCTATCATTTGTAGCGATGTTAGATGGCCAATGGGCCGTGAAGCCATTGGTAGGCAATGTGTCATATCTTAACTGCAGGTATAGAGCACGGGCATACGGAGGGATAGGGAGGTTCAGGAAAATCTCAGCCCAGGGTTCATGCTTAATTTGGAGAAAATCCATAGTTAACCTACCCGCCCTCTTTTGGTGCAGGGAATCTTCGTTAACTTTCTCCCAATATCTGTTCGTAACAAATCTCCTAGCCTTGTCAGGGATTTGATCCGGGTGATTCCAATAATGGGGAAGACCCATTTTGTCCCAGGCAGTTTTCATCTCTTTCAGCCAAGGGATTCTCTCCAATGCCTTAGGGGCGGCTATCAACTCTCTTATAGCCAGCCTATATGGTTCTAGTTCAGCAGATTTCCATAGACGAATCCAGTAGGAAAGGGGTCTTAAGGCCGCTATAGTTTTAATGCCATTTAAACCAAGGTCAAGCCTTAAAGGGGTCATTGGAGTGCCCGTACCTAGCTTGGACACCTGCCTAAGGAAGATATTTTCCTTAGTTTGCAGAATGTCCAGGTTTTTGTGGGACCCCCAAAGTTCCGCTCCATATAGGGCTGCTGCTCTGATTTGAACATTATAAATCTCCGCAAGAATGTTCAGAGGGGGGCTCGGTGCCTTTCTAGATCTGCGGACTAAGGCCCCACCTCTTTGGCTTATGATCAGAGCCCCCTTGTCAATGGCTGCCTTCCATTTGCCCGATGTAGATAATCTGAAACCCAAATAATCAAACTCTTCAACTTTCTCCAATGGGGTCGAATTCATCTCAATATTAGTACGCAGTCGTTTTTTAGAGGTAGTGAATATCATAAATTTAGTTTTCTTAATATTTACATCTAAACCATAATCACTACAGTAAGCACAGAACTGGTTAATTAGGTGTTGAATTCCCATTGGTGATTTTGATAGTAGGATCGTATCATCTGCATAAAGCAGGCAGGGGATTTTTTTCCCACCTAGTTTTGGAGAATCATTTATGCAGTTCTCTAGGTAGTGGATGCAATTATTGATGTAGAGCAGAAAAAGAGTAGGTGCCAAAACACAACCTTGTCTAACTCCTTTTTTGATAGCTACAGGGTCAGTCAGCTCGCCCCCTTGTCCACACCTGATTTGGGCAAAGGTATTTTGGTGCAACTGGGCTATGAGTTTCAGGAGGCCAAATGGCACTCCCATGTTTAATAATGTTGACCACAGCAGATTCCTGGGGATCAGGTCAAATGCAGCTCTTAGGTCTATAAAGACCACGTAAAGGTTGCCCCCCCCCAGGTCAACATTCTTCCATTTTATTGACATAAATCTTAGAGCTTGGTCAACTGTGCTCACAGCGGGTCTGAAGCCCGCTTGTAAATCAGAAAGGGCTTCAGACTCAATAATCCATTCCTCAAGGTGGGACAGAAGATGTTTCGCGTAAATTTTTGGGAAGTTATCGAGGAGACTAATTGGACGGTAGTTAGCCGGAATGTTTGGATTTCCTTTTTTGAAGATCGGTACAATTTCTGCCCCTTTCCAAGTAGATGGAACTGGAGCGCCTGCTGCAATAGTATTGCAGATAAAATTGAGGTAGGGAGCCCATATATCAGGTCTAGATTTATATAGATCACCTGGAATTTTATCTGGGCCAGGAGCCTTCCCCCATTTCAGGGAGTCTATTGCAGCTCTAGTTTCGGAAAGAGAAAAAGAAATTGGAATGATCTCTTGGTTTGATGAATCATTGGGGGGCCACAGAGAAACATCTGGTGGACCTCCATAAAGTTGCCCAAAATGCTCTACCCAAGTTGCTGAGAGGATTGTAGAGCCAGGCGCGGCTGGAGAGTCACTGTCATTATCAGCTATTAGTTTCCAAAACTTGGAAGTATTATTAGATGAGGCTGAAACCAGGATAGTGGCCCATCTGGCCTCCTCCCAACTTCTGCGTGCCTTTGAGCATTCCTTCTTATAAGCGGCCCTGGCTATTCTCAGCGTCGCAGCATGGCCTTCTTTAATTGCATCCAGGAGAGCTAGTTGTGCTGATCTGCAGGAATTATTGAACCAAGGGGCATTGTGTTTTTTATTGGAGTTGTTAACAGTCTCTTTTGTGAAAAATTGTTTTAAAAATTGGAACAGATCAGTGTGGGCTGTAAGAAGGCTATCGCCCTCCTCGGACTCATCTAACCGGATCATACACTCCATTTGATTCGCAAGCAAACTGTAGATAGATGCTAAATGTTTAGGGGAGGAGATAACAGATTCCCATTTTAGATTGCGTCTATTATTGGTTAGGGCCAGTTGGGACACGTTGGACCTAGAGTGAGGCACTATAAACGAAGGAAAAAGACCTCTGGTTGATAGAATCAGGGGATCGTGGTCGCTCACAGGCTGCTCATCTACCCTCATATCTACCATGTAACACCAAAGACGGATATCAAGAAGTATGTAGTCAATGCGACTGCTATGTACTCCGCGCCTAAAAGTGGGTCGCAAAATAGCATCCGAGTGTGAGCGGCCATTACAGGCTCGGAGGCCATGAGCTAGTGCGATGTCAGCCAAAAAGCGTGCAGATTTGTTCAATCTTGGTTTTTTGTTGGAGACTAACTGGGGGATGCCCCAATGGGCATCCTCTTCTTTACAGATTCCTTGGACTAAAGGATTAGGTTCGAAGGTAACATTAAAATCTCCACCAATTAAAACAAAAGAGGGGGAATTACTTTTAAGAACATAGTCCAAGTTTGACAGAACGTCAGACTCAAAGTGGGGACTCACATTCCTGTTATAGATATTAATTAAAAGGAGGGGTTTTTCTTCAGAAATCATTAACAATAGGGCTTGCAAGTCCGGGCAACCAGTGTCTAATTCTTCTATCTTGCACCTGAGAGAAATATTTAGCCACACGAGCAACCCTCCCGAAGGTCTCCCAGAAGATGACTTACGGGCCGGAACCCAGAAGCTTTTAAAACCGAGTCTGTATTTGGGTTCTAATGCCCATGTTTCTTGAAAAAGACAAATCAAGTGATCATTAATAAGGTTACCCCAACCTGGGCTGTGTAATTTGCTTTCCAATCCAGCTATATTCCAGCTGAGCACCTTATCGAGATCCTCTGGGCATGAGGACCCAACTCTATTCAGGGCATATGGAATCCTAGGGGAGGGACTGTCAAGGACCATGGTGCTTCGCATGGGTGGATTAAGATCAGAAGGTTTCTCACTCTGAGTCTTTAAAACCTCGCTGGGTATATCCTCAATAGTGTTAGGATTTGATGGGTTGGCCATGCAGATGTGACCCAAGGTATAGGGAGCGTTTGACTGATTAGAAATGCATTCCTCAGATGCTTGGCATATTAAACTATTGGGTGAACCCGGGACAACAAAATCGGCCGAGATGTTAAGACCAATAGGGCAAATGGACTCAGCTTCGCAGTTAGACAAAACCGCATCCTGAAAGGCATCTCCTAGTCAGTCTGCCTCGGAGAGGGAGGATAGAGGACGTCTAGAACCAATTACAGGGGTAGGCAGTGTGTGAGTGGCCGAGCCGGCCCCGTGTAATGGTGGTGATTGAGTACTCCAGGACGACATAGAAGGAGGATAGAACACTTGTAACCTGCAAAGAGAAGTTTTGCCAGTTGTAGGGTAAAGTCTGTTGGCATTTAGAGAAAGTCGTTGGACTAGATCGGGAGAATTAAAATTAATGACGATACAATCCCCTAAACCGATCTTCGCTAGAGGGCCCACCCACCCTACCCTTCTCACCATCAGTATTGAAGATGACATGGAAAAAGCAAACCCCGCATTCACATGCAACCAGTGGATAACCTTATTTTTGAGTTCGGTGAAGGATTCGGAAAAATAAGGTTTGAGTTCAGGAACATTTGATATAATAAGAACATAAGGACATGATTCAGGTGGTAAATGAAGCACTTTGGGTTCTTGAGAGTCCCAACTCTTATTCTTCTTCTGGTATGCTGGCTGTGAGGATTCCCTAAAGGGGGGGCCGTCTCCTGAATTAGTTGCTCGATTGTTCCATGAGGCGGTTCCTTTTAATAAGGGAGCTAAGGCCATATGGGGTTTGTTCGTCAGGATGCTGGGGGTTTTAGCAGAACTAGGCCAGACGTGATTTAGAGTAGGAGGAAAAGTTTTGGGAATTTGGCCTGTGTGACTAATGGCAACAGTAGAGTCATGATTAGGATGAATTTCTACAGGTAAAGAAATTGTTGGTAGCTGACTGCTCGTAAGACTTTCAAGTTTGTCCTCAATTCTTTGGAGACGGTTGGAGATAGGAAGAAGTAGTTTAGAGAGCTCATCTCTTATGAGATCCCTAATAAACTCGTTTGCATGGGAGTTATTGGTATTGTGTAAGGAGATTGATGCCATTTCATTAATAGAAGATTGGGCCAGATTGGAGGGACTCAAGGTTCTAGATCGTTTATTTTTGAGGACAGGTTCCCTACGCTTCCTTTTCCCTTTGGTATTAGATTCAGTTAAAGTAAGGGAACCTTCTATAGGGGGACACTGGGCCAATGAAGTTGGTGCGGCACAAATGGCAGGTGCAATTGGAGTATCATCTTGGATCTCTTGAAAAATTTTGGACGGAGAAGGGGAATGGATAATCGGGGCAGACTGGAGCTCTAGTCGCGGGTGGGGCTGTGAGACTGGGCTATCATGGGCTGAGCTAATGGATGCAGAAGGAGGGACAGCAAGACGACGTTGCACTAGTTCTATTTCTCTTTCAAGTTCCCCAACGGCCTTTTGTAAAAAGCCGTCCAGGGTTTGGTTAGAGTGCAATTTCCCGTCCAACCCCCCCGCGTCGTCGACCCATTTTGCTAAGAACCAGGGGTCTTGGATTTAGTGGGAGAATCAAGTAAAATCACAGCGGGGCGAGCAAAGGCAGGTTAATATTGGAAATTGACCACTAACTAGGTAGAGGCCTAGAGCTTTGGGGGAAAGCTACCCCACCACAGTGTAAATAGGCTTGAGTTTGTCCTTCGGGCAGTCAAATAGAAAGTGGTTATCTGGGACCACAGTTTAAAGTAAATGTCAGGGGGGTGGCCCTGCCCTGCCTCTTCCTGGCAATGACGGGCAAGGACGGGCCCGCCCTTGGCCCGGGCTTCGCCCGGGCGACGCCCGCGCGCGTCCCGCGGAGCGGGAGCGCTTACGTGTATTTAAAGGGCTCCTGCCCTGTTCGAATGCAGCACACAGCTGCTGCCCACCTCCTCCTCCGCCTCGTCGAAGTTCCAGCGCGTCCCGCGGAGCGGGAGCGCTTACGTGTATTTAAAGGGCTCCTGCCCTGTTCGAATGCAGCACACAGCTGCTGCCCACCTCCTCCTCCGCCTCGTCGAAGTTCCAGCGCGTCCCCCAACATGTTGTTTTCTGCAGCAAGTTTCTTCCAAGATGAAGTTTTCAGCTGAGTAGCTGATCTAAATAGCTAGGTGAATGTATTTGCAGCAGATTTGTATTTGTATGCCCAGCCGAGCTGCAGGCATGCATGCATTCAAAAATATGAATGTAGAGTGAGCTCCCAGCAGCAACGTAACCACCAGCCTTCAGTTACGTTTGCACTCTTTGAAAGAGCAAATTAAGTTTTAAAGCCATTCTTGAGTGCTAACTACAGTTTCACACTCAGTGAGATCACAGAAACAATGGCCAGCATTGATGAAACTATATTGATCCATAGTAATGACATTAAGATTGCTCTGGTGAGAATGTACAATGACAGAATTAGTTTGTCAGCCTAACAAAAAGAATGAGCCACTCGTGGTGTTCTCAGCTGGCTTGACTCCTGAAGTTCTTGCTGCCAAAATAAGATCATAGGTTGCAGTAAAATCAGCAGGAACCATTTTAAGAACTGTCCTGAAAGGTTTAGAGTTTGTACTTAATGACACATTTTGTGAAGCCCAAGAGGTCAGCAAATCATGGAATTCAACAAGAATGCCTGATGTTATCTTAACATTTTTTACATCATTGTTTAATGTCAATAAAGCTAAACTGTTAGAAACTAAAGCTCTTGAGTTTGGAACAGAAACTGACAACATTGATGAGGGCATTGAAGATATAAGTAAAGAAGTGGAAGACAATCCCATGAACTGACAGGCCTATGCTGTGCAAACGTACTGTTTTTTTTTCCAAATCATGTTTTATGAATTACATCACCGAAAAAAAAGAAAACTCTGCTACACATGATGACTCCCTACGCAATCTATGTCAAGTGCAAAAGTAGGGGGCTAAACCCTTCAATTAATAGGACTCGCGTATCAACAAGTTCTAATGACATAGTATGAAACAGGAACTTGTTAGCAGCTCATGCTGTAAAATCTTGGGAATCTGACAGCACACCACTTCCAAGTCACTTTACCTGGAAAGGGTTTACAAATGCTGCTCTTCACAATTTTGATTATGAAGACAGCTCTCTTTTGTCTGGAATATCCAGCACACATGATACTGCCATGGTGCTTTTTCACAACCGTATCAATGAAGTAGCTACTGCAAAACAAGCTGTAACTGCTGTAGACATAAACAAACAAACAAGAATGACAAATTAGGTTTTGCATATCCTGTCTCAGAAGTGAACAAGGCACAGGGTGCACTTCATTCAAAAGGCATAATGCAAAGCCAGGCAAAGTTCAATACACTCTGTTCAAAATCAGAAAACCTGAAAACTAAGTTTGTAAAGTTTGCCAAAGAATGTGAAGAAAAATCAGAACTTTGCAAGTACCGGGGAAGTGTAGCTCTAATTAAAACGTTGGTACATCCTGATCGGGAAGGTAATTGGCAGCTGCATGTGAAGACTGTGGAGTGACTGATTGCTGTGTTTCATGAATTCAATTACATAACCTACCTGAGGTATGGGTCCTGGTATTTAGAAAGTGTGAAGAAGCCAGATGTGGAAAAACCATATCTATACAGAAAATCCTTCCAAAGACATTTTGGCGGTCATTCTGACCCTGGCGGTAAAAACCGCCAGGGCCGTGGTCCGCGGGAGCACCGCCAACAGGCTGGCGGTGCTCCTTTGGGCATTCTGACCGCGGCGGTACAGCTGCAGCCAGAAACGGAAAGTCCGCGGTGTACCGCCGGCTTTCCGCTGCCCAGGGGAATCCTCCATGGCGGCACAGCTTGCTGCGCCGCCATGGGGATTCCGACCCCCATACCGCCATCCTGTTCCTGGCGGTTTCGGCCGCCAGGAACAGGATGGCGGTATGGGGTGTCATAAGAGGGCCCCACTTAGAATTTCAGTGTCTGCTTAGCAGACACTAAAATTCGCGACGGGTGCTACTGCACCCGTCTCACCCCTTCCACTCCGCCGGCTCCATTCGGAGACGGCTTCCTCGTGGAAGGGTGTTTCCCGCTGGGCTGGCGGGCGGCCTTTTGGCGGTCGCCCGCCAGCCCAGTGGGAAACCCAGAATGACCGCTGCGGTCTTTTGACCGCAGTACGGTCTTCTGGCGGTTCCCGCTTGGAATCACCCCCTTTGTGGTGAAGGGGAGGGATGGTTCAACAGATGATCCAGATTTCACAGAAAAGCTCCAAGGGAATTGTTGGTCAGATACTTAAAAGTGAATATGTTGTTTGATGGCGGTTAGTTTACCTTGAAGTTCTTTCCATTTGCAATGTTTTCAGAGAGATGACAAATCCAAAACGATGGATCATTGTGGAACTGTTCCTCACCACAAACTTGTGGGGAAAAGAAGGGAACATGTTAATAAACATGTTGGCAGCCTTCTTCATTTTATGCAGCAGCAATGAAACTCTTTTGAAATTATTGAGTCTGTGTGACTGCACAACTTTGTGACCAAACAATATGTGGAGAACGATATGAAGACATGTCTAGGACATTCACTGGAACATGGATGGAAACTATGAACAGAACAGAAGCAGGAGGGATTTGTATTGAAAGAGAAAAAGCTGTTTGACATATTCACTAACGCTAAACTTCCATGCTTTAATTGCTGTAGTAAGAGTTTCATCCAACCAGCCACTACAAAAGAGGTTACCAAAAAAAAAAAAAACACTTTCTCAAGCACATAGAGAGATGGATGTCACAAAAGAAAGGGATGAATTTATCATGGACATTCTGTTGCATTATATTTTTTCAGCAAATGTATTATTTGATGAAGAAACTGCAACCAAACCATTGAAGCAGAAACTCCTACGAAAGCTCAGAAAAAAAACTTTCACTTAAAGAATTTCAACGTGAAAAGGTGTCCTTATTGAAAACTGCTGTTGTTGGGGGCCATATGTCACAATTGCGAATGGTCAAGATTGCATTTGTGCAAATATTCGGAGAGGTCGTTCTGAATTTTCTATATATATCTAGATCAGTGTGCACCTTGCAAGAACTGCACATTGTCTTTGTGAGTTATCTTGAACTATCTGTTAAAGAATGTGAGCGAATCAGATGAGTGTCTACAAATGGAACAATTGACCTTGCCTGCATCAAATATTCAACACTTATACCTGTGCAACTTGATACATTCCGGCCATCAACATCCAACAAGATGAACTTGGAGATGTTAACTCATCAAAACATTGCTGATGCTTCATTGAACACTGAACTTAACAGCAAATTGGAGGAAGCTGACCTTCCTGTTGTGCCACATGTTGAGTGGGCTGTTCAAAATGGTTCTTATGGAGTCATTGTACTGTCAAATGACACAGATGTTATTATTGTGCTACTTAGATTTGTTGCAGTGTTTATAAGTCAAGGATTGTCAGAGGTACAGATACATTATGGAACAGGCGAGAGAAGTTGCTTAATCCCGCTTCACATTTTTGCACAAGAATCTAGACCCAGAGATTAATAATTATAATGTAGTTGATACCAACGATTGTTATGAGCGTTTGTATCTTATCATTAAATATAACTAATCACATCACTAGTACTGCTAAAATACTTTTACTATTATTAGTAGTAGCAGTATTAACAATAGTAAAATAGTCATTTTTCGTAATCTTATTGATAATAATAAAATTAATAACCACAATAATAAGAACAACTACAATACCTATAATGATCTATTGTTTAAAGGCTCTGATTTGCTCCAAATGCACTTGGTTTTAAAATGCATGCTATTTGTGTGCTATGTAGTAACAACAAATACTTATGATCTGTGTTTTTTTTAATCTATTGTTGGGCCTGTGCTTGGGGTGACGAAAAGAAGCTACATGTATTTAGCAGGTTTTCTTTGGCTGTCTCTACCTCATCTTCGAAGGTCAGCCAGGCAGAATTTCATCCCTTTAACATTTCATTGTGCGCATTCGTGAACAGTTTCATTCTCCCTGCATCTGCTGAACCCGGGTTACTGAATTAGATTCTGAAATTGTGTGTAGCATAGTCAGTAAGTTGCCATAATGCCGGCTCACTGCATTTCACCCTACAAATATAGAGGTCATTGTAATATGGAGTGAAGTGGATTAAAAAATAAAAAAGAAGAACTCCCTTTTCAGCTGCTAGAAATTGGATTACAACAAGTGAAGTTTTGATGCAGCCATGAAGGCCAGAAAATTGTTGTTGAAATGACCCCTGTAAGATATGTTAGTCCAGTAGGCAAGTGAAGCAAAAGCCCAGGCTCGTATCATCAGCTTTGACAGGCTCTTTAAAATGTACTGTGAATCCCTACGGACACGAAACAAGAAATCAATTGGTAATACAAATTACAAGACCAAATTAATCAGGTTTAATGAAATAACAATCATCTACTTCCGTGGAGTTGTTATAAGACCTCCCCAATCACCTACATTTTATATTGATACTTATCAATTTTAAACACGAGGACAGTTCAGGCTTAAATTAAACCGATAATCTGGAAATAATAAACTGATAAAAAATATCGGTAACAAATAATGTTTGTTGCTCACAAAAATGTACAAATCATGCTGTCCAATTTAGAATTTTGGGTGTTTCGAGGTAAGCCATCCTTCTAATTGCATCTCTATCCCTCGTGGTGCTTAACCTGTGCTGTGGGGGGCAGTAACGCTCGTTTCTGTGAATTTTGACCATTTTTTATCATCAGATTTTGAATCACAGTTGGTGAGTGAAAGGCTGAAACGCGAGGAGAAAAATCATAAGGAAATAGTGGCAGACGGAGAAAACGTAATGTTAATTACCACATATTTCTCAGAACCTATCTCCACTGTATAGTTTTCTATCACCCTTATGCTGTTTTGAAGCATTCTATCAACAACTACTAAATAAAGTAAACCAGTCAAATATTATTGATAACAGACAACAGCAAAATGAGACTTTATATAAAAAAAGGTTCATTTTTAATTAGTTGTAAACCCAACAAAATTATAGAAATGCTACTCACCATTCAGTGAAGCTATTGAGTCTTAATTCATAATTGCAACATGAAAGTGTACTGTATCACAACAAGAAGAAAATTAACATTTGGGAAGTGAACCGCATCTTACACAGATGTATATGTTATATGCAGCATAACTATCCAACAAATGGAACCAGAAGTTCCAGCCAGCAGAATGGCTCATACAGTTAATCGTTCAGTGCTGAATTGAATGTGAATGGTAATCATAAGGGCAAAGCTTTTCCCTGGCAAGACCAGCTCAGAGTTTCCTGTCGGAAACTGGCACCCTGATGCAGTACCCACCAACACACACACACACTTTTTGCCTGGTTTCTGGATGCAACTTGGACTGGAGTGCTCTGGGATCCTGCTAATCAGGTCCCTAGTGCTAGTGTTCTTTCCCTAAAAATTGCAAAGGTATTGATGCAATTAGCAACACCTTTGGCTGCCAATGTAAGTCACTAGTAAATGAGGGATAGTCCCTGGCCCCCAGGGCTTGGCGTACTAAGGGTAGGTCCCTGAGGGCAGCAGCACAGTTTGTGCCACCTTGTAGGGCCATGCTTCCAGATGCACTCAGCACTGCCATTGCAGTGTTCTGATGCAGTCCTAAAATGCAATCTCGACATGGCACACAGCCTGTGTATTCTGTCCACTATACACTGCATGCAGTATATGTAAGTCACCCCACTGGCAGGCTTTCTAGCCCTAAGCCAGAGTGCACTATACTGAATATGTTGGCATATATGCATGAGCAATATGCTCCTTCTGTGTCCTTGCCAAACCTGGGACATAGTAAGTGAACAGAGCAGCCATTTTAAATTCATGTGCTGGACACTGGTCAGTATGAGTTTCACAGTTTCATGACGGCCCCTCTGAACCCTGGGTTGTTTGGTATGAAACAACTCAGAATGATAAATCCAAACAGCTACCAGTATTGGATTTATTACTAAATGTACCCAGGGGCAAAAGCTAACTACCCTGGCATAGTTGCTGGCCGGTTACAACCAGCCTGCCACAACCAGGCAAGATTCTGAAACCCTGGGGTGAGAGATCCTGCTCTCTGGGTCCCAGAACAAAGCCCACACTGGGTGGAGATGCAAACACCCCTTTTCCTAAAAAATATGCACTGCCGTGCTATTGAGCTTCAAAGGGCATACTGTCCTTGCAACTCCACCGCAAGCCTTCTGCTAGCAGCAGAAGGCTGCCCCGATTGCAAACCCCCCACTTTTGGTAGGAACAATGCTGGGAAACCGTACAAAGCACAGGAGAAATGGTCAGCCGCAGCTTGCACTAAGGTGTTGCATGTGAGATGACCCCCCTATTTCATTTGACCCCATCTTGCATGGAAGGAAAATAGCCAATCAGGTGTAGGGAAGTGACCTCTGCCCACAGGAAATTGTCACTCAGTGGGTTTAGCCACCATAAGGTAGATGACCCATTGGTCACTACTAGGTACTCCCCTAAATACCCACTAAATGCAGTATTTAGTGGGCATCCCTAGACCAGAGAGACAGATTCCAAGGGCAAAAGGAGACCAGCAACGAAGAAGACCCAAGGCTCGAGCACTGAAGTCCTGCTGCAGAAAGAAAAGGCACCAAACCCTGCCTGCTGAACCCAGGACTCAACAATCGCTACTGAAGGGTTGCTTTGACTCTGGACAGACTCCACAAACCCCCCAGAGGACCTCCACTCTTCAAACCTTGCCAGAGATCTCCCTCCAGAGTGAAGATATCACTCTCTGGTAACCCAAGACCCTAGACCCAGTGAAGGTCACTTTACTGACCAGCTGCTGACCAAGGAACCAGACACCACAGCAAGCCCAAACTCCACCAAATGGACTGTGAGGACAAACCATGCAAATGTGGCAAATTTGGTGGTACTGCACCCTCCAGTGACCAAACTGTGGAATAGCCCTAAGTACTGGTCACCTCACATCAGACACCAAGAAGGACAGTCCATTCTGAACTGTAAAAGGAACAAGAGGAAGCCCCAGTCGAGGGACTTCAGACACCACCAGGAACTCCCACGAGAGTGCCCAGTAGACCTGCAAGCGACCCTCAAAGTGACCTACCTTCTGCTTCCAAGGGCACCTTTGCGCACAGCTCCTAGCTCACTGATTCACACTGCACCCAGTCACCCTGTGCCCTGCACTGAAGAACCAGCTGTGCCCTAAGGGTCCCCCTACACCTTGTGACCTTGACACTCCAAGGAGTCCCACCGCTCCTACATTTAAGTCCACCTGGGCAGTGCTGTTCTAAGTTGTCCCCCACAGTGGCCTGGCACCAGCTCCAACAACTTTCTCCAGCTGCTCCTGCCAGAACCAGGAGCTGCCTGAACTTCTCCAGCTGGTTCATAGTGTTCACCAATGACCTCGACATACCTGCAAAAGGAGACATTAGCAATTGCATTGCCCAATTTTATATGCATTTTCTCCATTGTTTCCTATGGTGCGTAATTATGCACAAAAAGACTATCTTTATTAAAACTGAAGTATTTTTGCAAAGCGGGCTCTAGTTATTCTTTTCAGTGTGTGGTCTCATTTATTGATACTGTGAGTACAACAAATGCTTTGCACTTCTCAAGATTAACCTAAATGCTCGACCAAACTACCATAAAAATTAGAGCATTATGTGGTCTAGTTTTTAATCTCTCTAAACCAACGTGTGGTTGCCTGGACTCCCTGCACAGTGTACCTAGCTTTGCACACTATATAGAGGGCAAGCCTCCTATAGTCTCTCCGTCAGGTGCTGCTAAACTGAGTATTAATAAATTGGACAGGAGTCACTCTTGTTGTATACAGTGCTTACAAACAGCTGACATGTAGTACTATCAACAATCAAATTAATCTAAACATTTAAACACAATGTAAACATAATATTTTGTGCTTAGTTTTTTTATGTGAGAGTGAAGGACACACTCAAACCTGGCCTAATTCCAAATCACAGCTTCCTTCCTCTCTTGACCAAATTGTGTTATCCTTGGCAAACAAAGTTATGTCATGCTGCTTCATTTTTCATGAATGTCAAATATTCGAGGACTTTGATATAATTCAGTTCAGGGTGTGCGCTGTACAGAACCTCACTTGCATATGTTTTCAAAGAGAATAATGTTGCTCCATAAATAATTCCTAAATAGAAAATAACCAAGCATGACACTCTCTTTTCTCTTGGTTCACTGATGGCATTATTGTCAAGGCATGAGTAGGATTTTTAAAATATTTAACAACAGTAATTTTAAAATAAGGTTGTTGAATGCAGCATTATAATATAATGTACAAAACTGAAACAATTACAATAATGTTGAATATTTTTTATTTTAAGAAACCTTAACTTATTTTATACTATGTATTATGTGTGATTTACTTGCTAAATATTCTAATGGCTTGACTCAGGCTATAGCACTTAAAACCAAGCTTATCCCTTACTTGGCTCTCCCCATTAATGTGCTGGTTGCCTACCTCTTGTAGGAACTTACATTGAAACTGTCAGTTCAAAGAGCGTTATGAAGAATACGTTCTTAGACTATGCTTAAACGGTAGGTCAAGTATGTTCCTGTGCTTTAGGGGTCTTGCCACCATATGTTTCTTACTGTAGCCTAACATATCAGATTACTTGGATGCATTTGATTGTTGGTGATAATGGGGAAGTTCATTGTTAGTGGCAGCCAGAATCAACCAGACTAATCAAATATATTCCCCTCTAGTATTCCTTGGTCACCTTTAGTTTCATTAATAGTCTATGACACAAAATGACTTGCATCATAATCATCCTTATTTTGGAAGACAATCTCTGGATGTCTTGAGCCACCTGCATTTCTGTTTTGTAAGCTTGCAGCCAGTGTTAGAATAGGTGTTATCTCCTAAGTATACACATTGTAGTACTCACAAGCTTTCTTTGATTGCTAATATCTGTGATAACTGGCTAGAGTCATAGAACAATTTAAGCTAGAAACCAGAGAATATGATGGGTTGGCAATCCATGTGCTTTTCTAATATTGCTATTTTATTTTTCCTCTCACTACAGTTACTTGCACTATGCTTTTTCCTCATTGCTCTTATCCTCTATATTCTTCTCTTGTATCTCGGTCAGTTGTTTCACATGGTCTCAAAATCTCACTTATCCAGTCCCATTCACCATCAACACCTTTAGCTGTCTTTTCTACCTTGTTACTTTGCCTTTGACCAGTTCACAGTTTCCTCTCACCGTTTCTGCACTTGCGTTTTCCACTTTATTCATTGATGTTTTATATTATATACATTGACACCCATAAATGTTTCCTATTAACCTCGAGTTAAAACATGCACATTGTATTGGTGACTGTTTAATATGACTTATTTATTCCTCACTTGATGCCTTTTTCCTTCCACAACTTTCCTTCTTACTTTAGTTCTTGCTTCCTCTCTGAGTCCTATTTTTCAGTGCCTTCATAACATTTACCTCCTCTGCTCCATTTGTTCTTTATCTTTGTCGCTTTCATTCCTTTTCTCTAATGTTTCTTCAACTCATTCTGTGTAGGTTTCCTAACATTTTACAGGGCTCTCCTTCTGATTTTTGTCATTCATTTATAAGCTTTCTATATTTCCTCCACTGTCTTTTACTTCTGTTCCTCTCTCATAAACTGGATTGCTCCAGTTTTTGCTTATCTTCATCTATCCTTTTTGCCTATTATTTCTTCTAATTTTTCTTTCTTTTGAGGTAGTCTGAAAATCTCTACACATCTACCAATTACTGTTTTTTCCCTTCGGTCTTCACAATTGCTGTAAAAATGGTGCTTGTAACATCCCCGTGCAGTACGACTATGAAGTGCACTACTCTACATAACACACAACTATAGGGAGAATCATTGACGGAGAACTTTGACTGAAACAAGTATGATTATAACCATAGTCTTACTGTGATGTATTTTTTGTCGTAACCTGTTCTTAAGAAAGAATCAATATTAAGTGGAGTTTTCTGTTGCTTCTCTTTTTATCCTTTGACTTTTTACAACCATATGCTGATTAAAGCATGGTAGTTCACACTACTGATGACATATTAGCTGAGCAGTGTTCTCTCTCCTGCTCCACACCGACCACACCTTGCTGGTATGTGTCTGGGATGGAGGGTCTAGGGCTTCCCTAGTGATTTGGAGATGACTGGTACCTTTAATCACACCATTTTGCTTTTTATTGTCATCCTATAACACTCAAAACATCACAATCTGAGGCCTGTTTATCTTGTACACAGTCTAGAAGGACTCTGGGCCCAAATGTTTCAGTCTTCTTTCGCCTTTATGACCTGTCTGTTCATTTCATCAATTCCCTGAAGGGTTGAATTTTAGGTTGGCTCTGCAGTAGCATGAGACATGTTTTGAGATGCTGATGTGGCATGATACAGATAGATTAAGGAAGAGTTAAGGGTTGCTGGTGTCTTGATTTATTTTAATGATGCAGCCAGTCCAGATCTGAGATGTTTCTTGTAGATATGATGTGGTGAGAATGGAAGCATAGGGCTATGCAGAAAATGGAGAGCATATTGGATATTGAGTTTACATTAATACACGTTGGTGACTGTTGAAAAGGTAAGATGTAAATCATTGCAGCAGTGTTTAAGGAAACCCTATGTGTGTTTCCAAGAAGTGGATTACCCCCTGGTAGTAAACTGTGTTGAAGGCAATACAGAGCACAAAACAAACCAGAGGCAGAGGTTGTTGTTTTCGTTGATGGGTGGACATTTTTGGCTATTTGAAGAAAAGTAGTTTCAGTTCATTAGAGTGGTCTGAAGCCAGATGGGTAGCTCTATAGAAGGGTATGCTACACAGTCATCTTCATCTGGGGTTGGATTGAAACTAATTTCTCAGTATTGTTACTCAAGAATGAGATGTGGATGATGAGGCAGCAGTGAGGAAGTTTGGATCCAAGAGAAGTATTTTCAACAGGGTGGATCTGTCCTGGGTTGAGGGCATCTGTGTAGGTTCTAAGAGGTGACAATGTTGAGTCAGGATGTGCGCATATCTTCTCACAGAAATTTTACAAAGACTGATGGTATGAGTTTCTCTTTGTCAGAGATGCTTAAGCTACTTAAGGGTGTTGTTTAGTTGATTGTGTCAGACGTTTTTGAAGGCTATCCACTTGGCTGTGAGCCTTAAGGCATTTGATGCAGTTTGGATGGCTGCTTAATGTTATTTGTGTGGGTTCCAATTTGGCCATTCATCTCACTGAAGAAGCTACTATTTGGTGATGCACCATGTAACAAATTGGGTTACTGTTTGAGGCTGTGTAAGAAAATTGGTTACTGATAGAGTCTTAAGCAGCAACTGCAATTCTTCTCAGGGTAAAGCCACAAGCAAATTCTAAATTAACAATTAGCAAATTAACCTGTGCTCAACCCTGGGGTAGCTTGATACAGAGCAGTCGGGCGTAACTCAGAAGTAATGTGTGGCATATGTGTGCAACACTTCCAACAGTAATACAGTGTAAACACACCCTAAAACAAGCCCACAACAGGATTAGAAATATAGAGTGATCTTTAATAAATAAAACAAGACCATAATGATAAAAATCCAATTAGTAGAACTAGAGATAATTAATTGTAGGTATTTGAAGAAAATAGCACAATGCATAAAGCAAAAACAATAAGATGAAGGATGGAATGATTAAATTAACCTCAGCCACTGGCAATCGCTCGAGCTGAATCCCAAACCATTGTTTATTACCCACCGTGCCACCTCAGTTGGGCCCAGCCATATGAAATTACGTTTGACTATGCTCCCAATGGAAACCGTCCAGCCCGAACTGTCAAACCAGGGCCTCCCTGGGCCAGAAACAAGTATCCGGGGACTGGTTTTGTGGAATCAACCCTCATCAGCCAGGCTAGCTTGAATTCAGTGGCACAGTGAGCCTGGGACCCACGTCTGCGCATACCGGGGGAACTTAGGGCCTCATTGCAAAATCATCAAGGTGATGGAGGGAATGCTTCAATTACTCTCAGGCACTGGAAATTGCTTGGGCTGCATCGCAATCCATCAGTTTTTTTGCCCAAAATGCTACCCCAGTTAGGACCCAGCTATATGCAAAACAGACTTGAACCTACTCCACGTCGGAACAGTCCAGCCCAAACTGCAAGGCCAGGTTCTGCCTGAACAGGAAACAAGTAACCTGGGACCAGTTTCATGGAATCAACCCTCATCAGCAGACTAGTTTGAATCTAGTGGCACAGTGAGTCTGTGACCCACGTCTGGGCATACTTGGTGCACTTAGGACGGCAAATACAAAAACAACAAGGTGATGGAAGACAAAATGTTGGGAGGAAGACCACCCTAAGGGTGACGGGTCTAACACACTGATCGTGAGATTAAATGATCTGTGAGTGGGATGATGCATTCCTTGTATGGCTTGCCAGTCTTGAATAATGTTTTTGTTTCGTTTTAGTCACTTTCTTGATGGCCAATGGTAAAAGCTAGCTTTGGTGATGAGTGATATGTGTGTCAGTGGAGCATACTGTGCAGAGTCTGGTCACTGGGTGTAGCTTCCTTATCTTTTTAAGTCTACATATGGCACGCTTGCTGTCCAAGGTTAGTTGGAACTATTAGGGTGCTGAGGAATGTGACATGGAATATGAAGTTAGGTTCCAAACATTTTTCATTGTTGTATTGTTTAATGGGTTTGTTGATATATGATATAGGCACAGGGGTTTAAAATGTTGCTGGATTCTTCTTGTAAGGCATTTGAAGGGAGATCTTTGAAGGAGCAATTATCTCCACATTTTGGATGCTGTGGATATGTCAGTAATGTGAAAAGCACTGAAGTGGAAGAAGTAGTAGTCAATCCAGACTTATTAGGGAATTGCACTTGATTGTTAATGGGGTCAAGGGTTTTACCTTTGGAGTAAGTGGGTTTCATGGCCTGATACTTGTGTCAAGAGGAGTGTGATGAAGAATTATCTCACTCAGGGTTTGTTCGCTGGGAAGATTAAGGGCCTGATTTAGAACTTGGCGGATGGGTTACTTATTGGGATTTAGATTTCAGTGGAAAGGATATCCATCACCATTGTGATGGAGGAACCCAGCCTGCTAAGCTCTAAATCAGGCCTAAGTCTTGAAACAATGTGATTATGGCTGTAGTGAATGGCAACAGAGGTTTTCTGGGATCTTATTAGTACAATTCTTTTTGGGTTCAGCAGGTCTGTAGGTCAGATGAAGGAGACTTACAGAATGTGTTATATAAGGAGCTTGATTGAGGTATGTGTTGTTGGGTTACTGAATCAATGCACCAAGGGTGTTGTGTCCAGAGTCAAATTAGATAACTCTTGATATTTCTGTCAACGTTTGCATTTCATTTCCACACTTACTTGAAGTAGGAAAGTCCTTATGCTAGTGAGCAAGGATTTCCTCACAAAAATACTGGCACATCAACTCAATGGCCTCTTTAGGTGTTAGAAGAGGGGACATGCTCTTTCTTTAATACCAAAGTATGTGGGGAAATTCCTACAAACTGCAATTGGTGAATGTCTGCATACATTATGTAACTGGGGATTCAAAACATGCTTTGTAATATGTAATAACATAATCCTTAGCTTAATCAGGTTGTGATAGATGTGATAGTATGAACATACAACTACAAATTGCTTTAATTCATTGATTAAGCTGTTACATCATTGCAGGAGATACCGTTGTCTCAAATAATGATTTGTGCTGTATACTCTGTTTATTACTGGTTAAAGTTAGTAAAATTTCATTTAGAATTTAGTATTATGTTAAAGCATCTTGAATAAGCATGTAATGTTTATGCATTCTGTAATTCACATAGTTCTGTACATTATTTGTGTTTCGCTTCTTTATGCTGTACTCTTACAGCTTGTTATAAAAACTGACTTACTTTTGCACTGGAAATTAGGTACAACAAATGTGCTCCAACATATTTTACCTGAATTTTAAAAATTGTAGTTGGACTTAAATATTTTACAATTTAAGTTGTATTTTTTCATTTATTTTTTTATTCCAGGGGCTGTTGGTGTTTTTACAGAATTTACCCACAAAGAACTGGGAAAATGAGGAAATCAGTATATTACTAGCAGAGGCCTACAGATTGAAGTTTGTGTTTGCTGATGCTCCAAATCATTATAAAAAACATGTGTTGCTAAGTTAAAAAAATGTGTTTGTGTAAAATAATATTCTATATCTTTGTTGTCACATAAAAAATAATATATTATGTAAGCTATAAATATATAAAGTAGAATGAATATTTCTAGGATAAACTCACATTTTACGAAAATTAGGAAATCTGCCAGAAATTATGCAACTGGGCTTGGAATGTTAAACAATATTTAATTTAAGAGAATACAAGATACTATTAATCAACTGCCTCAATTATGTAATATTTCTCTAAATGCATAATCTTTCACACTTTTATTTTAATGGCGGTTGAGAGAACTCGCTTTTGCCTTATTTTATCAAATCAAATGCTTTAAATTTGTGTCTGTACAATTTCCATTTTGTTATATTCTTATCTATACAGTATTTTCCATGTAGGTATATATATATATATATATATATATATATATCAATCACCAAACACCTATAAAAGTCACTCCAGTTAACGCTCTACAATAATACAAAATGCAGCAGTGATTCAAGAAAGAGATGTTATTAAATAATTAATAGTCACATCCAGTAACACCATCTTGCTTCTCATTAATAGTTACATATGAAAATTGATTTAGTATCTTTTCTTAAAGATTATATACAAGTGTGTTGCTCAGAAAATATACTAAACATTTTTGTGGCCATTATTTGGTTTTAGCTATTGACTTCTTCAAAAATGAACATGCTTTATACATGCCATGTTGCTTAGCAAAGGCCTGACTGTACATTTTATATTTGCAACACGAGCTATTTTAGCACTTCTCTTCTCATTCATATCATTGTTGTAAAGTAAAAGATTGGATGTGAGATTAAATATCAAAAAGCTCTTCTCAAGTATTCAGAATTTGTCTAGAATAAATGATTTATATGACTTATCTATTCATCAATTTGGTGTGCCATTAATAAAAAATCAAAAGCATATTTTAAAATCTGGTATATTTTCTCTTGTTTTCTTTTGAAAGTGATATTTTAAAATGTTTACGCAGATTGTTACTGTAGCTGTAAACTTGGCACTCAGAATATTCAAATGTAGCTTTTCCTTTTGGAAATTGAAAACTTGGACTAGGATCATATCAAATGTCCAATTGTATTTATAACATTATAAATTTTAAAAATAAACATTGGTCAGACACCATATTTTACTTGTGTGTCTTTCTGGATCCTAATTAACAGAAATTCCAAAACACATTAAAATACCCTTATATCGGTTGAAAATTAATTGAATCTTTAAATAATGTACTATATATCTTAATGACTACAAACTCAACACTTGGTTGCATTTGTCATATTTAGGGATCATATTGTTCTGCTGTTTTAATAATATTTTCAGATGTTCAATCAAATGATAAGAAGCATATTAGTTTCCTAATTTATTAATAAATGGATGATGACGATGTACAGTAAAATATAAGATATCCTGCAAAATAGATAGCTAATGGTAAACAAATGAAAACAAGAATGTATAAAACAACAGTGGTCTTTCATTTTAAATGCCGAGCTCTTTAAAATATGAATGTTTTATAAACAATGAACATGATACCATTGCAAAAATCTAAATAAAAATTTCTGTTGCTCATTCATTTGCCTAGTTATGTCAAAAGGTTTCTGTAAATTATTATGTTTCATTATGTGGTTTCATAGGCAGTTCTTCTAAATTCCAAAACTGCATGACTCCCAGTTAAAGCAGGAATATGTAATTACTTCCTTCACATGCTTTAGTGAGACATAGTCCTCAATGCCTTTAAAAAAAAATATAAATTCAAGTTCTACTTCAGGTCTTTGCCTATATGAACAGTGGCGGGTTATGTTCTGGTTGGTCAGTGTAAGGACAGAATGTTGGGCCTATTATTGACTGTGCAAATTAATTGCATTTAGAATCATGACAGACAGGGTTTTCAAATGTAGGCATCTTTGGAAATGGGATCCCTAGTTAACTAATGTTGTACCCTGTAGGATAGGGTAAAATTGCTGGAAGGCCATGTCAGTAACAGAAAATGCTATATGTGTGCATGTGTACTTTTCCAACTTATATAATTAGTATAACCTTGTAAGCAACAGGTATATAAAAACCCAGTAGTAAAATGACAACATAAGTGTAAGATCTAAGCGAAAACGTCATCCAGCAGTCAGAGAGGTATATTATTTGTATATAAGAGATAGCATAACATTATAGGCAATTACATATTTTTCAAAATTTGCTGGCTGCAATCCCTTTTCTTTATAGCAAAACATATCTTAAAACATCTTAAACATGGCCATTTGCTATGTATTTTCGTATATATATGTGGAGAAGTGTGGCACAATGGTTAGAGAGGCAGACCCTGATGCAGAGATCTGGCCTGGGACCAGGGTTCAATTCCTGCGTCAGCGGTTCTTGGGCTCAATTTCCCTGGACAGGATATTTCTCGCCTCAGTGCCTAAACTAACTCATGGGTCTCACTCTGCAACTCTGGGCAATAGCTTGCTTAATCTCCACAATGGCCCCAACAGCGCTGGGATGCCTGGCTTCACCTTGGGGGTTGCCCAGGACTGGGCATCTTACAGGGAAAGCCAGGAGGGGTTCCACAGCGGTATGCGTTCAGCGCCTCGATACCTCCGGGTCGGAGTGTGCTTTACAAGTACGAATTTACATTTACATTACATATATATGTAAATATTATGAAACAAAAATAAGTTATTTGGACATTACTTGTATATAAACTTCATTTTTATAAAATGTTTAAATATAAAATTTGTTGCATTAAAAGTTTTAAAAAGTGAAGAATGATGAAAGTAGCATCTTTGATAGCGTCAGCTTACCGGTCTTACTCTGCAAAGATGGTAACGATCAAATGTAAATTATATTTTAATTGATCATGGGATCTAACATGTTACATATGTATTTTGAATCCATATATCCCTTCTTATTTAGTTAAGAGTAATAGATTGCAGAAATATTGTCTATATGGAATGCCAAGAATAAAACCAGAAATTCAAAGCAAGTGTCCATGTATTGTCACACATACATGCTTTCATATAAAGAATTCATATTTTATTTTTACAAAGATGAAACGTAGATTAAAAAAATATATATAATTGAGCAATTCTTATATACATACTAGTTTATGAACATCTATCCATTCCCCTAACAGGCTGTTTCTTAAGGTCAATTATTTCCCTATGGTCTGCAGATGTGCTCTCGGTAGATCAAGTCCTTACCTCTATAAACACAGGGGATCCATGCAAAGTGTGGTACATAGCCATGGCAATTGAACTGTGTTTAACTCCATGCACTATTTGGATATACAATTTGCAATTCTCCGAGACATGGAACATAAATCACTGATACATCACTGACACCAGTGCTTAACATCCTGCTAGCAGGGGTGTGAAATCATCCTTAAAAATCATTTTTCAGCTAGGGTCTGGACAAGTGACTCAATCACTAAAAGACTATTCAAATGGCCGATGTTAAGGGGTCTCTGATGATTCCTGGCTATTTAAACTCATGGTGAGTGTTCTCAAAAGTCCATTAATGAAATGGAGTCTCTCTTATGGTCTTAAAGCATATCATATTTCACAACACTGGGTAAAATAAAAGCCATACACCATATGGGGAACCTACCTTCAGTGGTTTCATCTAACACATGCAAATAATTATTTGAAATGTATTTATTAGTCTGCTTCAATTTTCCCTCCTTCTGTATCACATCATGTTACCTACTCCACAGATGCAGTTTCTTCTCTCTGACTTTGCATCCCCATATCAAATTCTTTACAGCTTTGCCTCAGTGCACTGAAGCTCATTCACTCTGCCTTAATTTGTGAATTATTTACTATTACTCTTTATTGAACTGCTAGAACAATAGATCTGCTAATAAGGCTCAAAAGTGCTATTTTTCTCCAGTACTCATGACACCTGATAATGAGCAAAAAGTCCAGAAAAACTACTTGCCCATCACTGACCTGCTGTATCTGTAAATTACGCTTAAACACATTGGTGCAGCAAAAATGCATCTGAAACACTTCCTAGTATTGTCATTTGCTGACCAGGAAGCTGTGGGCAACCACAGAGTCACTTAGGTCGACATGTGACATGCTTCACTTAGGTGCCAGACGTCATGTTTGAGAAGCTCCAAGGTTAGCAGTATTTGAATTTATAGCTCCATCTTCTTCAGAACGTCCATCTTAAGGAGCTAGATACCACTTTCTGAGTAGTACAGCAATAATCAATGCATTCAAGATAAAAAAAGATGCTTCAGAATAAGTGAGAACATTACCTTCAGAATCCAGGTGGAAGTTGCTGAGTGTAAACAAAATAATGGAATGTTTTAGGTGCAAATGTTAAGGGAAACGCATTCCATTTGTAACTATTAAAATATTTTATTAAAACCTTTTTTTAAATTACAAATTATTTAAATTGCTTTCATAGGGGTGTGTAATTTGTTTTGGAAAATAAACTTAGACTTTGGCTTCCAAATTAGTTATGGCTCAGAAACCACACATTTATATTGAAGAGTAATTAGTTACATCTAGGGATTTTGGGTATCCCTGGCTATATGACTCTCTGAAGCATTTGATCAGGAGGAGCAAACTCAGAAATTCCCTTTGAAAACTGAGGTGCAGCTTTGAGATAGACCATCGGATTATGGGACCCGTTATCTGAAATGGGCACATTACTAATAAAGTATGTCAACTCTGCCCAAGTCTGCACCATTCATCTTTTGAACATCTATATCCAATAGCATATCAGAAAAGGGTGCTCATGTTTGCCTATTTTGTATGCAGTTTTGAATACACAGCATGTCTCTTCCTTTACTTTCATTTGCATTTTCACATTGTACCGTGAATTACTTTCACAAGCCCTCTTTACTAAAACACATAGGTGGTCATTACAACCCTGTCGGCCGGTGTTAAAGCAGCGGTAAAACCGCCAACAGGCCGGCGGTAAAAAAAATTGAATTACGACTGTGGTGGAAACCGCCAATAAAGACAGCCACTTTAACACTCTGACCGCCAAGGCGGTACAAACAAACACCACGGCGGTAGCCTCCAACAGACAGGAGGAGGACAATGTACCGCCCACAGAATTACAACCCACCAATCCGCCACCTTTTCCGGGGCAGATTCACCGCGAACAAAAACACGGCGGAAACAGGACTTCGAAGGGAAAACGCTCACCTATACACACCCCACGAGGAACCAGGACGCCATGGAACCGGAGCACCAAATTCTGCCAGCCTTTATCTTCCTGCTCCTCTACCAGGAGCACGAACACCGGCGGTGAAGACAACAGTGAGTACTGCACCTACGACACAGGGGAGGGGGGAGGGAAAAAACATTGACACACACACCCAACACCCCCACCCTCACCTACTACAACACACACACAAGTACATGTTGATACATCACAGTTACACCCCCTAACCCCCCTGGAAGAATGCAAGGACAAAAGGAAATGAGTCGAATAATTGGATATATTCAAAGACATGAATCTAAAATATATACAAATATATACATTTATACGATATACAATTATATACACCAAGAACACAAGTCCAAGGGATTCCACCATCATAGTCCGTGGATCACCGGGCCCAAAAGAACATACCCGATCAAAACGGAGAGAACACTGCAGGGGCATCAGATAGAAATAAAACAGGCACCTCAGGGGGAAGGGAAGGTGGGGACACCTCAGCCGGTTGAGTGCACGACACCAGATCCACGAGGGGGCTCCATGCCCATTGATGTTTCCTGTGGAGTGCTAAGCCACAGTCTCACAAGTCTCTACAGTGGGTGGTTTGCCCACTGTTCAATCCTGGGGAGTGCAAAGCCACAGTCTCACAAGTCTCTACAGTGGGTGGTTTGCCCACTGTTCAATCCTGGGGAGTGCAAAGCCACAGTCTCTCAAGTCTCTACAGTGGGTGGGTTACCCACTGTTCAATCCTGGGGAGTGCAAAGCCACAGTCTCTCAAGTGGATAACAGTCACCACTGGTTCTGGAGGGGGCCTTGTGCCCAGAGTGCTTCATCCTGCCAAGGACAGAGGTAGTGGATGTATCTCTCCACTGGTTCTGGAGGGGGCCTTGTGCCCAGAGTGCTTCATCCTGCCAAGGACAAAGGTAGTGGATGTATCTCTCCACTGGTTCTGGAGGGGGCCTTGTGCCCAGAGTGCTTCATCCTGCCAAGGACAGAGGTAGTGGATGTATCTCTCCACTGGTTCTGGAGGGGGCCTTGTGCCCAGAGTGCTTCATCCTGTCAAGGACAGAGGTAGTGGATGTATCTCTCCACTGGTTCTGGAGGGGGCTTTGTGCCCAGAGTGCTTCATCCTGCCCGTGGCAGACTCAGTAGTGTTGGAATCATTTGCGCTGACTTGCCTGCAGGGCTGCTGGTGGCGGTGTCCTGGGCAGCGGTGCTTGTGGGGATGTCCTTGGCAGCGCTGCTTGTGGCGGCGGTGTCTTTGGCAGCGCTGCTTGTGGCGGTGTCCTTGGCAGCGCTGCTTTTGGCGGCGGGGTCCTGGGCAGCGCTGCTTGTGGCAGCGGTGTCCTGGGCAGCGGTTCAGCTGCTGGCGGGCCTGTCTGTGGCAGCGGGGCTGCTGCTGGCGGTCGCTTCCTGGGAAGCAGGGCTGCTGGCGGTCCTGACTATGGCAGCAAGGCTGCTGCTGGCGGTCGCTTCCTGGGCAGCGGGGCTGCTGGCGGTCCTGTCTGTGGCAGCGGGGCTGCTGCTGGCGGTCGCTTCCTAGCCAGCGGGGCTGATGGCGGTCTTGTCCACCGTGCTGATCTTCCCAGACTTGCTGCTTTTACTGTGCCCCTTTCCCCCCTTGGATGGTGTTGCAGCTGTCGCCACACTCCCAACTGGACCCCTGGGAGCGGGTTTGGTGGCTGGTTTCTTTCCCCTCTCCCGCCGGGCATTGTCCAACTTATTATGCTTGACAGGTGGGGGACTGTCCCTGCTCTGGCTCCTTGCCACACTGCCTGCCCTGCTGCCTGGTGCACTCCATAATCCGGTGACTACTGGCACCACTGGTCCCGCCGATGTTGTGGCTGAGGTGCTAGGTGATAGGTTGGGACCTGGAGAGTCGGGCCCTAGGAGACTGAAGAGGTGGGGGAGGTGAGGGAAAGAGGTCAAGGATGGACAGGAAAAGTTTCTTAGGAACACTGGGACGGGTAGCTGGAGGGGGTTTGGGGGTGGAGGAAGAGGTAGTGGTGTACGTTTGGTGACTTTGGGCATGGGCTGGAGGCTGTCGTGAGGTGGATGGCTGTTGGGTGGGTGTGTGGCTGCGTTCGTGTACCTTGGGAGGTGTCCTCAGAGATACACTGGGAGAGGACATAGGGGATGTGTGAATGGTAGTGGGGGTGGTGAGTGCACGTGAGCGGGGTGTGGTGGTGGGTGTGCTGGTGATGGACGTAGTGGCTGAGGATGTAGTGCATGCAGGTGTGACTTGAGACGAGACAGTGAGGGAGGAGGGAGACAAGGAGGAGGGGGACACAGTGGAGGCAGTGGATTTTGGTGTGTCTGCATGTGTGTGATGCTTGCATGAGGCCCTGTGGGATGTGTGGTGCTTATGTTTGCCAGAGCTTCCCTTGTGTGTTGAGGTGTGTGCATGCTGGTCTGATGGTGTGCTTAGGATAGGCTGAGGTACAGGAGTGTGGGTCTGGGTGGAGGAAGTTGGAGGGGAGAGGCTAGAGACCGGTACAATGGCTGCCATCAGTGCTGAGGCCAGAGTCTGAAAAGCTCGCTGCAGGGCTGCCTGACCAGAGTGAATGCCCTCCAGGAATGCATTGGTTTGTTGCAACTGCCTCTCTACACCCTGGATGGCATTCAAAATGGTAGACTGCCCAACAGTGAGGGACCTGAGGAGGTCAATGGCCTCCTCACTGAGGGCAGCAGGGGTGACAGGGGCAGGGCCTGAGGTGCCTGGGGCGAAGGTAATGCCCACCCTCCTGGGTGAGCGGGCACGGGGCAAAGGCTTAGGGGCTGCTGGGACGGCGGTGCTGGTAGGGGGGGTGGCGGCTGTACCTGTAGATGCGGGGGGACAGAAGGGGCCGCCACCGCAAGGGAGCTCCCATCAGAGGAGGCGTCCGTCTCGCTGGTGTCAGCTCCTGTCCCGCCGTGGAGCTCCCCTCGCCCTCCGTCCCACTGGTGAATTCGGAGTCCGTAGTCTCACCCTCCAGGGCCATGTGGGATGCAGCTCCCTCCTGCTCCGGTGCCACTGCTCCTCCGCCTGATGATACTAATGCACACAAGTACAGGGAGACCATAAAAATGGGGGGGGGAGACAGAAGAAAGACATGTTGAGTGCATGCAATACTGCTACCGTTGGCGGACACGACCGACACAGAAGCCCCCTGCACTATGCCACACACTTGGGGTCCACTATTCAATCCCTGGAACATGGCTTACATGGCTATGGCCAATTTCTACACACATGGATGTCACAGGAGCCGGACTAGGTGTAGTTGGCACTGTACACAGGTCCTGCCTGAAGTAGGGAACTTAACTACCCAACTCACCCTGGCCTAGGGGAACCCACAGCCCACCTACCCAACCCAGACACCTAAAATGCGCGCTGTATCAGCAGAATGAGAGGGTACTCACCCCCTTGTGGCTGCTGTGATGCCCTCAAGCGCCCATCCAACTCCGGATACGCCACCGCCAGGATCCTGAACATCAGGGGGGTCATGGTGTGACGGGCACCCCTCCCACGTTGGGAGGCCATCCCCAGCTGGACCTCCACCGTCTTCTTGCTTCAGCGGCGAATGTCCTCCCATCTTTTCCGGCAGTGGGTGCTCTGTCTGTGGTAAACCCCCAGGGTCCGGACTTCCTTGGCGATGGCACGCCAGATGTCCTTCTTCTGGTGGGCACTGACCTACAGGAATTGTACAGGGGAAAAGAGAAGTAATTACCAACTGCACCGTCACAGTCATTGGCCCGCATCCCTACCCTTGCCATGACGCACATGCACTCACCGTCGTTTCATGCACGCCTCATTCTCATCCCCCAATCTTTCATCCACCCCACTCCACACAGGCATTGCCCATATAGTATGCTCACAGTGTACTTACCTGTTTGTCTGGAGGACCGTAGAGTAGCGTGTACTGGGGGAGGACCCCATCCACGAGTTTCTCCAACTCCTCCGTGCTGAAGGCAGGGGCCCTTTCCCCAGACACACGAGCCATTGTCTCTTCCAGACTGAGGTCACAGCAGCACTTGCAGTGTAGGTCCTCTCCTGTCGAAGGTCAGGTATTGAGTGATTAAACAGATAGAAAATGGCGGTCACATCCACGGCGGTGCGTACCGTCACCGCCGGCGCACATCGTCATTGGCTCCTGGGACCCATTGGGCCCAATGTTAACCAATGCAGAATTGCCCCACGGTCTTTGACCGCCTACCGCGATGGTGTAGAACGCCAGCGCAGTTACCTCATATCCCCCTGTCCCACTTTACAGGTCAGGCAGCCGCCATTTCAGGGGCCCACATGGCATCATTTTTGACTGCGTCACACATACCTAGGCCTTGCCTAACCACTCATACAGGCACATTAAGATTTATGAATATTTTCAGAGTAAGCTGTGTTTACGTACCTCAGAGTTGGTTAACTCTCTGCTCGCTGTTCTCCTCCATAGGCACCATCCGCTGGGGCATGTGAGAAGATGGTGGAATCCTCCGGTGTACAGACCGCTGGTGGACCTATCGACAATGGAGGAAAGACATGTGATCATCACCGACGGGCTTGATCGTGCCACAATCCAGGAACTGTGTGCCCAGTTGGAGCCAGACCTGATGTCAGCTATCCGCCATCCCACAGGAATGCCCCCTCAAGTGCAGGTGCTGTCAGTACTCCATTTCCTAGCAAGTGGGTCATTTCAAACAACAGTGGCCATAGCATCAGGGATGTCCCAGCCTATTGTCTGCCCTGCTGAAACACATGTGGAGATACATCGTTTTCCCTCAGGTGGAGGATTTGCCTACAGTGAAAGGTGACTTCTATGCCCTGGGACATATCCCCAACATCATAGGTGCCATTGATGGGACACATATGGCCTTGGTACACCCACGCAGGAGTGAACAGGTGTACAGAAACCGGAGGAGTTACCATTCGATGAATGTGCAGATGGTGTGTTTGGCAGACCAGTACATCTCCCATGTTAATGCAAAATTCCCTGGCTCAGTGCATGACGCTTACATCCTGCAGAATAGCAGCATCCCTTATGTGATGGGGCAACTCCAGAGGCACCTGGTGTGGCTATTAGGTGAGCACCTGGACCCAAATCAGTGGGAATAGTTGTCTAGGTCTGTGGATGTCCCTATAAGTCAGTGTGTGTCTAAGTTGTCCCTCGCCATTTGCAGGTGACTCTGGTTAACCCAACCTGTCAAGGCTACTGACCCCAGTGAGGAATTCCAGGTCAAGGGCAGATGAACGCTACAATGAGGCCCATGGGCGAACTAGGAGGATTATAGAGCAGACCTTCGGCCTCCTGAAGGCCAGGTTCCGGTGCCTCCATATGACAGGTGGTTCCCTATTCTGCTCACCAAAGAAGGTGTGCCAGATCATTGTGGCCTGCTGTATGCTTCACAACTTGGCTTTGCGACAGCAGGTACCTTTTCTGCAGGCGGATGGTCCAGATGGAGGTGTTGTAGCAGCTGTGGACCCTGTGGACAGTGAAGACGAGGAAGCAGAAGAATTGGACATTGACAACAGGAACATGATGATCCTGCAATACTTCCAGCGAGACACAGGTAAGAAGACAACACTGCCTGCTCCATCTGATTTTAATCCACTACCTCTCTACTGTCTGTCATTTTCACCCCTTGTATGGTCACTGAGTTGTCACTTTCCCTTACGATTTCACAGATGTGGGTCCCACTGTGTGACATCTGCTTTGTTTCCTCATGGACTAGAGCTGTGTGACATAGGTATGTTGACATTACATTTGAAAGAGCATTTTGCCACTGTAATTGCTAATACACTATTTCGAAATCAGAGACAGACTCATGATTGTTTTGAGCTTTAAGGGTGTTTATTTAAGTGCTCAATATTGGAGGGGGTTGTAAAATGGTGAGGGGTGATGGTGGAGGAATGTCCATGGCAGAGTCCAGTCTATTAGTCTCACAGGTGCATTGTCCAAAGGGGCATAGGAAGTGGAGCTGGGGCAGTTTAAGGATGGACAGGGTGACAAGGTGGGACAAAAGGATGACAATCAGGGTGGTCTCATTTCTTGGCGGGCGTCTTGGCATTGTTCTCTGTCTTTGTCCTGGATCTCAGGGACCGCTTGCGGGGTGGCTCTCCATCTGCAGGGGATGGGGTGCTGGTGTCGTGGTCCTTTGGCGGTGCCTCCTGTCCACTAGCGCCGGCGGAGGTAGTGGGCAGTTCATATCCAGGCTAGTGTCAGGGGACCCTTATTGTGCCACAGTGTCCCTCCTGGTGTTGATGAGGTCCTTCAGCACCCCTACAATGGTGCCCAGGGTGGAATTGATGGATCTGAGTTCCTCCCTGAACCCCAAATACTGTTCCTCCTGCAGCCGCTGGGTCTCCTGAAACTTGGCCAGTACCATTGCCATTGTCTCCTGGGAATGGTGGTAGGCTCCCATGATGTTGGAGAGGGCCTCGTGGAGAGTGGATTCCCTGGGCCTGTCCTCCCCCTGTCGCACAGCAGCCCTCCCAGTTGCCCTGTGTTCCTGGGCCTCTGTCCCCTGAACCGTGTGCCCACTACCACTGCCCCCAGGTCCCTGGTGTTGATGGGGTGGTGGGTTATCCTGGGTTCCCTGTAGTGGTGGACACACTGCTGCTTGAAGTGTCCTGGGAACAGAGGTATGGGCCCGCTGGGTGGGTGCTGTGCTGGTGTTTCCAGAGGGGGCAAGCTCTGTAGTGGCCTGTGCCAGTGTGAGTGGAACCGACTATCCCGAGGTCCCAGATGTGCCGCGCTGGTCATCTAAATCCAGTTGGACAGAGCTGCTGTCATCACTGTGGGCCTCTTCTGTGGGTGGAGTGGACATGTCTGGACCCTCCTGTGACGTTGGGTAGGGGTACTGCAGGGGTGTTAAGGCATGATTATTGCATCTGTATGTGCCATGGTGTGCAATGTGTGGGTGACCCTGTACCCCAGTGCCTGCGTTCCTGTGTAGGACCTTGTGTGATGATGGTTTAGGGGGTGTATGGGTATGTGCAGTGGCCTTGCATTGGTGATGGGTGTCCATGCTTTGGTGCTGCATGCAGGGCTTGGTGTTGGGATGGGTGGTTTGTGATATTGGGACATGTGTGAGGAGTAGGAGTGATGGGGTGAGGGCGAGGGTGGGGGTATGTGATGGCATGCAGGTAGGGTGCGGGATGTAATAGTAAAGAATTGACTTACCAGAGTCCATTCCTCCAGCTACTCCTGCGAGGCCCTCAGGATGCAGAATAGCCAAGACCTGCTCCTCCCATGTTGTTAGTTGTGGGGGAGGAGGTGGGGGTCTGCCGTCAGTTCTCTGTACCGTGATGTGGTGTCTTGAGACCACGGAACACACCTTCCTCCGTAGGTCGTTCCAACTCTTCCTGATGTCATCCCTATTTCTCGGGTGCTGTCCCACAGCGTTGACCCTGTCCAATATTCTTCACCATAGCTCCATCTTCCTAGCTATGGAGGTATGCTGCACCTGTGATCCGAATAGCTGTGGCTCTACCCGGATGATTTCCTCCACCATGACACCGAGCTCCTCCTAAGAGACCTGGGGTGTCTTTGCAGTGCCATGGAGTGGTGTGGGTGATGTGTGTGGTGGCGTGTGTTGTGATGTGTGGGGTGATTTTAGAGATGTGTTGTGTGAGGTGCGTGGATGCTATGTGTGTGATGGTGTTGAGTGCATGTGGATGCTATTGTTCTTTCTGATGGTGTCTTTCTCTGGCCTTCTGTCGCAATTGTTGTCGTAAGGGTTTGTGGGTGATGTGGGTGTGTGTTTTATATTGTATTGGGTGTATGGGAGTGGTGTGTGTATGTGTATCAGGTGTGTGTATTTCAAATTGTCCAATTTGGTAGTGTTTTGTAGATGTGTGTGTATTTTGAGCGCGGTGGTGTGTACTGCCAATGGAATACCGCGGTTGAAAGACCGCCACGTGGATTCGTGGGTCGTGATAGTGTGGGCGTATTCCTGTTGGCGTGACGGTGGAGGATTTGTTATCGCCAGTTTATCACTGACCTTTGGTGTGGCGGACTTGTGTGGGTGTCTAGATTTTGCCGGATTCCGGCTTTTGGGTCATAATGACCGTGGCGGAATTCCGCGGCCCCAGCAGTGTGTTGGCGGTCTTCTGCATGGCAGTATGCGGCTTTTACCGCCAATGTTGTAATGACCCCCATAGTGCCTTCATATGACAGGAGCTATTCTTATGATGAAATAGTTTTTTTTCGCACAGATATTTGTTGCTTGTCTTTAGAGGGACCATATGGAATGACCAAGCAATCTACCCATTCCATGGAAAAATGGACACCTTGACTTGTTTCTGTTTTAAGATTTATCATTATGCACACTTTCCTTCGAAGCTTGCCATTGGAAAATAAGAGCTATGGATACTCTTTACGTTTAATTTAAAATTGTTCCCAAGACCAGCAAGGTGAGTAATCAATTAGATCCACACTCTCCAACACATTTCCATGGAGGAGTATCTGACTATCTTTGGTGCTACAGCCACCCAACAACACTTCAACCCTAATTTAAAATTAGTTTGGCGGGTGAAAAAGGATGCCTGCCAAACTCCTGTGGCCAGGAGACCGCCAGTGCTGTCTCCTTCCTGTCGGCCTTATTATGAGTTTCCCACAAGGTCAACGGGCAGAAACACAGTTTCTGCCTACTGGCCCAGTGGGAAATACACAACAACATTGACACCAGCTTATATGAGAGCCAGCTGCGGTTCTGTTGTGTGTCAAGTGCACCAGCACCCATTGTGCAAATCACTGTGTCCATGCAGACAGTGATTTGTGTGATGGGGCTGGCGAGGGGGGCCCCTGCACTGCCCCAGGGAGGCCCCTGGCACCCCTTCTCCACCAGTCTTTACATGGCGGTGAAACCGCCATGTAAACCACAGCGGAGAGAGGTGTTGTAATCCCCAGGGCAGCGCTGCTTGCAGCGTTTCCCTAGCGGATTGGGACTGCAGGCACCTCCAGGCCGTCAGGCAGCTAAAAAGTGGTGGTGCCAGCGGCAGTCCAACCGTGATGGTAACGCCACGGTCCTAATGTCTTGGTTGGACTGACGCTTTTTTTCTAGAGACTGCCAGGGTCATAATGAGGGCCTTTATCTTCAAAATCAACTCTTCTCTTTTTGGCACTCTGTCACTTTCACATGGTTGCCTTGAGACACCCTGATTTGCGTTTGCTATTGGTCCTTCTGTCCTGGAGCCTGGTGGCTTGTGTGTTTTGCCAGATGTGGCTGGAGCATTTTACGTATGCAGCAACTGAAGCATCTACATAAATAACTGTGTAAATACATACATTTTAAAATAAGCATTATACAAAAACTCACAATTTATTTTAAATGCAGACTGTGGATAAGAATGGGGATTTTCAGCAACACAACTTAAGAAAAAGTCCATGTCACTTTTTAATAGCAGGGTTTACACTACATTGAATTTTAGCCATTTGATCATGACAATTTAGTTGTGGATTAAAATGTGACAACCCTACACTTAAGGCATTTACTTGAAAAATATTATTTTTAAATGCATTTATGCAATGGGATAATGGGGCAATAAAAAGCTACATAGTTAGTATCAATGAGCAGGTCTCAACAGATTTGAGGGAATACATTGGAGAATCTCAGAACCTGGCTGTGACTCTTTACCTCTTTAAAACCTGACATTGAATTGAAGAAAGGCAAAGACTGTGAAGCTTCTAGAATGGACTAGCAGAAAATTATGCAGCAGGCCGGAGGGTAGCTAGAGATTCTGGTTTGAGAAGAGAAACACCATCCTCCGTTTTCTGGTGAGTGTCTAAAATAGCACAATCTGAGAAATCTTTCAATTAAAGAAGGGAATGTTGAATAAAGGTTAAGATGAATTTGCTAGACAATATGATCATTCTGCACTTGTATCTACAGAATGTAGATCTGTACAATTTTAAATGATTCTGTAACTAAGTTCAGGGAGGAAAATGCAACACACCAGTAAATCCTGTTTTAAAGACCACTGTTCATTCCGACACAGTCTAATAAAGTAGAGACTACTTCAATGGCCAAGTAAACCCCCTAGATATCTTATTGTAGTACACATCGTACAAAAGCAGGTAAACCAGACATGGATCATAAGTTAATAAGCTCTTGTATAAAATACAGTTAGAACAGGTGATGCTGTGCATAATAGTTACATATAATTAACCCTTTTGCCTCTCTCTCTCTATATGTTTTCGGTGTTGGGGAGCACTGTTAATTACGTCATTCTGTGCCCCTCTCTCACAATTACCATATGTGAGAGTTGCTTGATGTACCCTGCAGAAAAGCCAAAGATTGGATGAGTATGTAGTCTGAACATCTTTATGCCCGATTAGGGTGATCATTACGAGTTTGGTGGTCTATTGGCAAGACTGCTGAGCTGTTGGCCCCAAAAGACCGCCGGTGATGGCGGTACAGTGACCGCCATATCATGAATTACAAAGTGAAGACCGCACAAATACAGCCACAAATCTCAAACCTCCAGGCTGACCGAGTGCAGGAGAGAGACGGTTTCACCACCAGCCCTGCCACACTGACAACATACTGCCTTCCATATTGCCAGCAACAAATTCAACATGCGGTCATTGCACTGTGGAAAACCATTGGGAGTGCAAATTTACTGTGGTAAAAAATCACCTCCACCAGAACTTGGCCCCACATTAGACAGTCTGAATACCCCACACCTGACACACACTACACACACACCTGCTCACTGAACATTACAACACACCCTCACACCCCTCCACAATCCTTTGCAACCACAACTAACAACCAAGACACCAAGGAGAATACCAACAGAGGACACTGCACGCCAACGCTATAGGACAAACACAAGTCCTCAACAATACAAACCACACAACAGCACCATCAACACAATACGCACATTGGCACTGCACACATACACCAGATACCACCAGAACAGTCAACCAAACACCCCCACCAACCTCCCAACACAGCACCCTGCACACACAACACACACCCCACCACAACACAATCACCATGTTCCGTCAGAAGCACCTACATTTCACAGATAATGAGTTGAGGGTCATGGTAGATGAAATAGTCAGGGTAGAACCACAACTGTTCAGAGCACTGGTCCAGCAAACATCGATAGCTAGGAAAATGGAGTTGTGGTGGAGGTTCGTTGACAAGGTCAACTCAGTCGGCACCCATCCACACACAAGGGGAGTACATCAGGAAGAGGTGGAACGACCTACAAGGTAAGGTGCGTTCCATGGCATCCAGGCACCAGACTGCCATCAAGAAGACTGGTGGTGGACCCCCACCTCCTCCCCCTGAGTTCACATCGTGGGAGGAGAAGGTCTTGGACATCATGCATCCTGAGGGCCTGACTGGAATCATCAGAGGACTTGACTCTGATAAGAGAGCAACACTCCCCAGACACCAACTACTCCTGTCCAGCATGCGTCCCCACAACCCTTCACTCCCCTGTCCACCCCATCTCACACTTCTGCACCCCCAATCACCCCACACCCATCCCCTGCATGCCACAACACTCTACTGCCACTATCCCAACATAGTCCCCCCATGCACTGATACCAATCACAATGCCAAGCACCACATCTCCCACAATGCATCACTCCCTACACATCAAAATTTCACAGTCCCACTTCACAGTGGAACACCTGCACGGAAAACCAAAGCACATGCCACACCAACTGGATGCTTCAACTGCGTTCCAACACATGGCAATGACAGCTATGCTATCCACAATCCCCAACTCTCAATAGAAAAATGGTAATAATGCCACAATTTGTCACACGCAAACAATGTTTACAGTGCTGTAGCTGTCATTGCCATCACTGGGAAGCAAGTCAAGCTACTCCATGCATCACACGATGAAACAAACAAGTACATCTCCACAATGTAACTCACTCCCTTTCCATCCACAGGATGAAGGGCCCATTGGATGACTGGATAGTGACAACCTGCCTGGCCTGTCTGGGACAACTTCCCAGTCCAATACCACAAGCCCCACCCTGGATACATCGGAGACCACCACTCATGTGGTAACCACAGTAGCGCCAACCCAACATCTCCAAACCTGTGTCCCAAGGACAGATCAATCACCAGTGTGCCCCACAGTACAGGGATCCAAGATAAGGCCACTCACTCAGGACGATGAAGGTCCTGGTGTAACTGGGAGTGGGCACAATGTGCTAAGGGCACAGGGAGCAGGTGCAGTAGGAGGGAACCTGTGGGCCAAAGGATGGAGCAACCAAAACAAATGACTGGACAGGAGGCCATCTCACATGTCCTGGAAGCATACGACCAGTCCCAGGACATCATGGGCAAGATCCTCGCAACTGTGCAGGAGAACCAGTAGCTGCGGAGGGAATACCACCAGGAGGCTATGCAGCAGTGGCAGACCCTCAATGCCACTATGTCTTCCATTGCAGGGGTACTGAAGGAACTGAAAAAGACAGTTAATGGAGCACTCGTATATGTAAATTCCTAAATCTTGACAAAATCTATTCTCAATTGACTATGTATATAGACAGGTTATCCTTTTATAGAATATTTTTATACAAAAATAGAATTGGGTATGTGGCAACATGAATCAAATACATAATTTATTAAACACAAACATAAATCCATAACAAAATACTGTAATTATCTTACAATCCAAAAGTAATATTGAAAAATGTATAAGTATTTTGACCAAATTCAAATAAATAGTCACAAATTGTGACCAAAGAATATAAGAGGTTCAGCTAAAAGCAATCTTCACAGATGTTAACAAGATTCAGCCAATGATTAGAGTTGACAGGATTCAGCTAACACGTGTTTCTTCCTGTTATAGGACTTTCTCAAGGCTTTTAACATAAAAAAATGTATATACAAAGATTAAAAATGATTTAATATATATATTAATATACACAAAGCCAAATACCCTTTAAGAAAACACCATGTGATTAGTTGCAAACTACTCCAAACCTACACCAAACTACCAAAAACAAATTTCAAGAAAAAGTGATAATGGAAAGAGTAAAGTCAAAAAGACTAACATAAAAACCAAACAATGGACCCCATTATAACCCAGTGATAAGTTAGTCCAAAATGTGTAACAAGCAAATAATCTATAAAAATATATTGTCCCCTGTGCTTCCAAGTATAACTCCTAATGTTTGGATGTAACTCTTGACATGAATTGTGATCCATTTTCTTCTATAGTAACTGATAATCTAAGAAAAAAAGTCCAAAATTATCTAACCACACACTCTTCCGATATATCTTGTATCTCAATAGCCAATCCATCGCTTGCACCAACCTTCTAATTGATTAGCAAGTATGAACACCATTTGTCAACAGTCTTAATCCAAAATTATCATTTTGCCTGGAAACTTCCATCTCGGGTAAAGCTGCTTCTTATTTTGGAAAAGTATATGAATGATCCCTAATGAATATAAAGAAAACATACACATAATCACCAAAAGTAAGTATATGTAATATGTAACCCAACAGCTGGTGACAACACAAAAATGCCAAAAATTAATCGACTAACTAGAAAACTAGATGATTCATATATGTTTTCAAATAATCTCAAGACAAACGACCTTTAGCGTAAAAACAAGCTCTCCCCTAAGTCTTTGTTGCTTATATTTATTCAAAATACAAAATATTTTTGCTATAGTTGGTCTGAATGAAAAAAAGTAGCTTTTAATAGCGTTCATAAGGGTCATTGTTGCCTTAATCTTTAGTGCTTTTGAATGACAGCTTGCACTTCCTGAGAGACTAACATATTGCTAACTACTGATATATAGAACAACAGGAGAAGAGATACTTATTACAATGGATCCTTTTGGAGACAATAGAGACAAAATGTTTCTAGAAATGTTCTCACAAGGACCAGAAGAGGTTTCTAGGGTAATATTGGGTACAAATCATTCAGAAGGAATGAAGAAAAAATACATTAGATCAGAGAAACTTCGCAAACAGGAATTATCCAGATGGTGGGATGCAACAGTATTGAAAAAATATATCACAAACAGAAAAGTGCCTAGGGGACTTAGGATAATAATTTTTCCTTCATTTGATGACTTATCGTCCAAACATATGAAGGATTGGGAGCAATTGCTTTTTGAGGCATCCAAAGGAATGATGCTAATTCTGATAGAGCATGCTGAACTTAAAAGAGAAAGTCTATTGATGGAGATACAAGAGTTGGAAAAAGAGATTCTAACCTTAAACTTACCAGAAGTTAAGGAGAAAAATGATAAAATATTGAGAGATGTACTAGAGAAACATCAAATGTACGTAAAAAATAAAAAAATGATCAAAATACAAAGAGATGATAAGGCCCTGGCTGCCTTGCAGAGATCCTTTCAGGCTCTGGCCTCCTCATTGACAGCAGCCAGTGTTCTTTCTTCTTCCGTCCCCCTACAACTACCTGTTCCCATTGCCAGAGCCTTCTCCCCTCACCCATCCAAGGCACACCTTCATACCAATATGTATCTACATCAACGGCCCTGAATCGCAAGGACAAACACAAGCACCACAAAAGAAACCACCGTCATTCACACACTCAACAGACACATGCAGACACAACAACATCCACTCCCTGCACGGACTCCCCCACCTCTTCCCCCTCTCAGACACTACACCACTCATACCTGCAGTCACCACATCATCACTCCCAGACCCAGCCACAAGTGTTCACATTCTCACCGTCACCACAATAGCAGACCCCATACATGCAAACCATACATCACATGTGCATTCAGCACAACTGTCAACACCCCCACATGTAGCACATCCACACTACCGGCAGAAACCACCACAACATACATTCACCCACCCCCTGCCATCTCCCTGCATCTCCTCCCCCTCTGCTACACCTAAACTTCCACACTCACGCACCAAAAAGTCACACAGCACACACATGACATCCACGCTCACACCTGCACCCAAGGCACCTCACCGTACACATCTCACAAGCACTCCCTTTCCCTCCACTCCCAAATGTTTCTCCCATGTCTAACCTTGTGCCCCTAAAAAATGTTTCCACCAAGAGTTTTCCCTATTCCCTACCACTCACCAAGTCCCTGTTCCCTACCAAGCACCCCATTCCCCTCCCCAAACCCATGCCTACCACCTCCCGGTCCTTCCTTGCTCCACCTGGAACTAGCCGTGCCCTCCCCCACCTAAGACATCTACCCTCACCAAGCCAAAAGTTACCCCTCCCAAGTGAAGCCCAGGCCCCTCCCTCAAAAACTATACCCAAAGTGAAAGCCCCACCCCAACCCAATCAAAAAGCCCCCCCCTCCAAATCCAAGCTCCCACCTTGGGCCCCCCCTGCCTGACCCATGAGATGCCTGCATGCCGTATTGATGCCCCTGCCATGTGGAGGCCACTTTGCAGTCAGGAGTCAAGTTGAGGCCATGGACATTGCCTCGTGTGCCTGAGTCTTCTTGTTTCATTGGACTGGCCAGTAGGCCTAATTTGTACATGGTTAACATTTTAACTTTATTTTTAATTTGATATATATGCACCAGGGACCCCTTCGTCTCGAGGTTTACATACCTGTCCTGGCTTTCCTTCCACATGTATGAGTTGCAAATGTAGGATTTGTTGTGTGTGGTTTATGTGTGTGTTGGTACGTGTGTATGTTTGCGTGTGTGCATGGCAACCTGTGACCATGCTGGGTGTGTGTGTACTAATGGCCCACCCCCCAGTGTGTGCTAGGCGGGTTGTGGTGTTGTATGGCAGCAGGAGCATTGGGAAGACTTTGAGTTCGGGTTCCAAGGCAGCTACGGACGTGCCTGTGTTCCTGAAGGTGAGTGTCTCCTTTTATGTTGTTCATTTCCACCAGGCTTTTGGTGGCGAGACAACTGCAGTGGATATCCTGGCAGTGCGCAACCTCGTAGTACGGTCGGTGGTAACATGCTCCCTGCTGGCCTGGGGATGGCGACCACCAGCTGCGGCAGCCCCCCTGCACTGGCGGTGCCTTGGCTATGTTCTGGTCAGTACACCGCCATGGTCATAATATGGCGGTCTGCTCTGCTGGGCCCGCAGCAGTGCGGCCACCGCCTCCACCATAGTGGTCCTCGGACCGCCAAACTTGTAATGAGGGCCTAGGTTTCTAGAAAATAGCACCCAACAGAGACTGCATGAGAACAGTTTAAACATGAATGGCAAAATATCCTAGTTTGCAAATCTTTTCCACTTAATTATTGCTCTGCCTTATTTGCTACATAATATGCTCCATAATCTGATGATTTTAACTGAAAATTTTTTTGTAGCTCAAATGGATCAAAAGTAACTAACAAGTGACTTTTGTTGCTGTGAAGTGGAGGGCCCTTTTCAAAGGTTGACTAGTCACCTTTCTCACTGCTGCATTTGTATGTTACATTCGTGCTAATGAGGTGATAGCTTTACATAGACTGTTACTATGTGTAAAAATGCCACAATATTAAAGCATCAGATAATGTACCGCATTATTCTGCAGCCTTTTTTTCTGCTTAATTTAGTCAACACTGCAACATACTTTTAGCCTCCATTGCTGCATAATTACAGTGGCCCCAAAGCAGGCAACACATTTTAAAAGTGCTTTTGCATGAAGCAGAGAGACAGTGAAGTATGCAAATTTAGTTTTGTGCACGTGTAAATCCTGCATTGCTAATCCCTAGTGAGTTGCACTATTACTGCTAGAACAAGGCGAATGGAGGCAAAAATGCGTGAGGCGGACTGGCCTCAAGGGTCCTATGATCTCAGTGACATAGCCACTCTTGCTCTAGGGTGTGCTACTTCGTAGGCTTGACCGTAAGACTGGAGGTGAACTTCAGTATGTGTTGTGGTGGACAGGCCAGAAAGAAAAGAAATAAAGAAGGAAGGCCAACAGGAAGTGAAGGAAAGGACAGAAACGGAGGGTGACAGCGAGAGAAACAAAGAGGAATCAGCACCAGAAAAGAAGAGATAGAGAGAAAAGATAAGAGGCAACTAGGAAAGGCAAGAATAGAGAACAAAAAGAGGGCATACTTACCAACTTCCTGTGTTTTTCTTTTCTTTGCATGCTCCTCCTGAGTTGACCCTGGATAAGAAAAGAAGAGCAAGAGAAGAAAAGCTTGAAGATTAACAAAGGAGGCAAAGAAAAGAAAAAAGAATCAAGACCAACCGAGAATAAACTGATTAAGAGACTGTTACTACTCTACTTTAATTTAATAAACCATTATATAAGAAGACCAGTGCGTTCCTCCATTTTCTGACCCCTCTTACACTTCCCTGCTTGGATAACTCTCCCACCCACAGCAAACTTGAGAGGGCTCTTGAGAATAAAATGCAAAATGGTATTTTCTTTTGGGAAGTAAATGATACATCAAACTTTCATTTTTTTAATGACCATTTGTATGTAAGTGGTGCTGTAAAGCATTGCAAAAAAAATTAGCAAACCAAATAGGTCCCACAGGTGATACCTTTCAGCTTTGCCAGTGCATGTTTAGCCATTTCATTTGCTAAGTGAGGCACTTTTAATTTGCTGCCAGGGACTATGGGGCATATTTATACTCTGTTTGTATATGCAAGGTAGGCGTTCCCGTCTAAAAAAGTGACTCCGAGGCATGTGCGCCGTATTTACACTCCCGGGCAAAAATCACGCCCGGGAGTGGGCGGGTCAAAGAAAATGACATCCAGCCGCTTTTGCGTCGTTTTTTAGCGCCTGGTCAGGGCAGGCGTTAAGGGACCTGTGGGCTCGGAAAGAGCCCAGAGGTGCCCTCCCATGCCCCCAGGGACCCCCCCCTGTCACCCTTGCCCACCCCAGGAGGACGCCTAAGGATGGAGGGACCTATCCCAGGGAACACAAGGTAAGTTCAGGTAAGTATTGTTATTTTTTGTGGCATAGGGGGGCCTGATTTGTGCCCCCCTACATGCCACTATGCCCAATGACCATGCCCAGGGGACAGAAGTCCTGGCAGTGGGGGCATGACTCCTGTCCTTGCTAAGACAGGAGTCATTTCAATGGGGGTTGGGAGTCGAGAAAATTGGCGCAAATCGGGTTGAGGCGATAATTTTGCCTCAGCCTGACTTGCCCCATTTTTTGGCGCCCAAGCTCCATATTCCCCTACGCCGGCGCTGCCTGGTGTACGTCATTTTTTTTTACGTACACCAGGCTGCGCCGCCGGCTAACGTCATTGAATAAATACGGCACCCGCATGGCGCTTCAGAATGGCGTTAGCCGGCGTTAGATTTTTTGACGCACAACTGCGTTGGCGCAGTTGTGCGTCGAAAAGTATAAATATGGCCCTATGTGTTTTACAGTCCAAACCTGGATGGGGTCCAAAAGGGGCTCTGGTGCTCCGAGGTCACATTACTGAACACCACGGGCTGCATATATCCTTTCAAAGGGTAAGCACATTTAAAAAGATCATGCAAAAAGCATGTTTTAAATGGCAACAAATCTGAACACAAACACGTTGCGTTAAGTAAAATATACAAAACAGCTGATAAACATCACATAAAAGGACACATTAAACACTCAGGTTTCTTCACAACTTACTTGAGGTTTGTTTTTATAGAGCGCCGAGTTCAGTTCCTGCAGTTCAGGCTTCTCTTGCAGGCACCAGGGCTGAAAAAAGAACAAAGAAGAGGCAGGGGACCTTGGGCAGAAAGGAAGAACGATTTCTAGGAGAGGCTGGTGGGGCTGGGTCGGCAGTGTGTACAGAGACCAGTGGAGGGACTCTTCTATTGCAGCCTTCTTTCCTTTTGTTTCCCAGGTCTAGCAGGGTGGAGAGCCTATGGGCACTGTTGACTGGGGATTCCACAATGAGCCTTCTTCTTTTCCTGACTGCGGCTTCCTCAGTCTGCATGAGCCTGAAAATAAAGGTCACAGTAGGTCAATCACCAATGATTCTTGATGTGACCATTTTATTGGTCACAGTGGGAGCATGAAGGTAGCTGTAGAGAGCCATCCGGACTCTCTCATACTTTGTTGCCCTCTGAGGGCAAGAGGACGGGCGTCAGCCCAAGTTGTTAAATAAAGGTAGGGCTGCAGACCCTGGCAGTCCTGAGCGTACCCATCCACGAGTGAGATTGTTCTGTCGGTGGTGCGGGTGAGGGCCCACTCTACACTTGCGACGAGTGGGAAGAAGAAGAAAAAAAAAATTATAACGAGACTGGATACTCGCTCCCGAGTTTAATGGTGGACCTCCCACTGCTACACGATGTGAAAATGGAAAACAAAGTTTGCACAACCGCGGGCACGTTGCAAGCCCTTGTGCGTTGCCGCCCGACGGTGCTAGTGGCCTACCTGAAGTGACTGCTGAGATCCCGACGCCTCACACACGGAGGTAAGTGCACTCGCTGGATCAGGTGAGGCGCAGACACGCCGGACAGTGTGCACAGTGCCGGGGGAGGCCAGACGATAAGGCACCTCATGCGGCATGTTCCCCTGAGACTGGGCCGGCAGGAAGGACCCCAGCAGGCATCCACCGCAGTGCCTGCTGCCACTGCGATCGTTAGCGGGGCTGGTTCAGCCTGCTCCTCAACAAACACGTACCACGTGGCTTCGGCCACAATCGCACCGCTGGTGTTGGCTGCCCAAGCTCTGCTGATTTTCCCCAGAATAAAGACTTTGCTTAAAACAAAAACAAAAGAACAATAATAAGAATAAAGAAAGAAAAGAAAGTGAAAAAAACAAAATAAAAACAAAACATCCATAGTAATAACACAATCTACAGACATTTTCTCAAACATCAGGGGGCGATCAGCACTCCATGAGGGACCTGGTGCACACGGCCTACATGTGACAACAGGAGGTACGTGCAGGGCCACTATCACATAGACAGCCTGAAAGCAGATCACATTTTTCCACTGTGTACCACCCCATCTGTGAGTCAGTCAAAGGCACATCCTGTTGTGATTGAGCCTAGGCAGGCACCCCAAGATTCTCTCAAAGTGACACTAAAATTCCAGTTGGAAGGATGAGCATGCCACAACAGAGCCGAGAGCAACAACCTGCTTCTGCTCTCCCAAACATTCACTCTTCGGTGGTGGCACTGTCCCCATTCAGCCAGCTCATTGACCCCGCCACAGCTGCACCACGCTGGTGTCTCTGACTCGGCCATTTAGACAACTACTTTTGCGCCACAAGAGAAATGGATGGGGCGGTGCGCAGGTCACTGATGCTACACATAGGCGGGGTGATGAACTTCACAAACTGGTCGACACTCTCCCCTACACGGGGGATGCTGCGGACTATGACGCTGCAGTTACGGTGCTAAACTGGCATTTCGACCATCAACTCACCCCGGACTATGAACGTTTCAAACTGTGCCAGGCTCAGCAGACAGACGTCGAGTCGGTAGACATGTTCTAAGGCAGGCTTTGGAAACTTGCCAGCACGTGTGTGGGCCTGAACCAACACGAGGAAATTTGAGCACAGATCATCCAGGGGTGCTGATCCAACATGGTGCAAAAACTAATCATGAGGCAACCTGGTATCTCCCTTGATGTGATCCTAATCCTAGTTCACTCCCACAAACCCTTTGCTGTTCGAGCGGACGCCATGGCTGTGGTGAGAGATCATTCCATAGCGGCTGCCGCCCGCCACACCCTTAGTCTGTGACGGAGGAGCAAGTTGACGCCATCCTGACCCGCCAGCCTCCTGCATGTCGCCAGAGCAACCCAAGATAGGAAAAGGGAATGTGTGGCAGCTGCGGCTACAAGCACAAAGTGCAGGGAAGTTGCCCAGCAAGAGAAAAATTGTGCAGCAAGTGTGGCAAGGGTAGCCATTTTGCCAAGATGTGCCAGATGGGGAAAGGAAGACAGTTGGAGCCCAAAGCGAAAGCGGGCACTATAAATAAGGAACACAACTTCTGGAGAGAGGGCACCTCGTGGGCACACGGACACTAATGTACAGACGTATGAACAGGACGATGAAGAAGACATCATCGTCATCTGGTTCACAGGGTGGAGGCAACACGAGAGGTGACCACCTCCCATGAGCACAGTGACAATAAATAACTTCCTTGGAACTGTGCTCATCGACACAGGGGCCTCGGTTAATGTCATGGACAATGCCATGTACCAACAATACTCACCCAAACCGGGCCTGACCCCTAGCAAAACAAAGATCTACACCTACGGAGGACACCACTAATGCAAAGTTTTATGTAGTCAAAGGAGACAGAGGCACTGTGCTGGGGTGTCACTCTGCTGAAGACCTGGAGCTGGTATTCTTTGCGTGCCAGGTGTCGTAGTTTGGACTCTTGCTCTGAGCAAGACTGCTGGTCTCAGGATGACAGTACTTTCGTTTGTAGGTGACTAAGTCTCTTCCTACAACTATTTGTAACTGTTGTCCAAACCTTACCGGCTTACTAGCAGTACCTCACCAAAAACATAATAGTAAAAGGTGATTTGTAGCAGTCGCTTACGCATGGACTCAAAATACAATATCTCAGGGTTGTCGTGGTTAAACGGAAATTACCCTTTTCTCACAGATTTATTATGTCTCATACAAACAAAGGCAATAACACAGATGCAGTAAAGTTATAATAGTTTTTATTCAACATAACTGCAATTTGTGATAAGTTGCATGAACTGCAATGATTAGGATAATGAATATACCAAGCAACAGTATTGTAAAGAGGAGAGTCATTGTTATAAAGACCCCCACCATTATGCAATATATGAAAGAAATATATGTATATGTAAAAGATGGAATAAGCCCTAATACCCTAAGGAGAGTAGGTCTAACCTCCTACCTAAAAAGGAAGAGCTGGGTTCGTTAAACCTAATCTGCCAAAACCGTGTCCATGAGAGGAGCCCCCAACCCTCGTTACCTTGGAATGAGGTCTCAGACTCCGCAGGGACACGAAGACTGGATCAGTGTCAAGATGACTGCAGCATCGGTATCAGCGATGGTGGCGATGCCCTCTGGTCGGAATCCCTCTGATTATCTGTCTAAAAGTGTGTTGTATTTATACAGATCTACAAGGTCCCCTGACATAAGTGTTATTCATAACAATAGATAACAGGCATGCTTGGGAGGGCAATTAATATCAACAATCCCTCGAAAGTATAGAGAGGGAAAATCCCTAAGTGTGAATGCCTACTGTATGTTTGTCTTTCGTGCTTGATCTTGATGCCTTGGCGCAATGACACTGATAATAGAACCCATAACAAGTGGCCTAACTATAAACAAGGCCGCCATTTTAAAGGAAATAAATAATTAAATGGACTATGACAGAGCAAGCTAAGTAGGTTAAAAGTCACTGGTTGACGGGGGCACGAGTTTACAAGCCTACGGCTAAGCTAACTCCTGTTATCCCGCTAAAACAAACTAGGATTCACTACACCCTCCCCATTGCCGTAACAGGTATGATGAAGGTAAGGAAACCCAAGCGCTAAAAAAAGCTGAAAAACGAGAAAAAAAAACTCAAGCTAAAAAAATGTACGTAATGAAAAAAAAAAAATGCTGTGTGTTAAAATACTTTTTTTTTTTTTTTTAAAACATTCAGAGATGTTAATATCAACCATGACAAGTATCGCAAACTTTCAGTTAAATTGATAGTTTTTAGAACCGGGAACTGGCAAGCGAATTCACCAAATTATGTGCTATATGCAGGATCTTGAAGAATGTCATCGAAGTCACCATTCAAGGATCTTAAAAATGAGTCAACATCGTCTGAAGTGAAATTGAGAGCTGGACGGACAAACGGATCCACAGAGCAGAAGTGAGCCACATTCATCGGTGTATCGACACTCACTGCAGCGTCCTCATCCATGTTAGTTTGTATAACAGAAGGCTCATAGGTGGCCTTGCGGAGCAACCTCAGTCTCAAGGGGCATGACCGTGTATGAACCCTCATCGGGGACATCAGCAGTTCGTGTTCCACAGGAGATGTTGGTGCAACAGCAAGACAGACCATAGGCAGATGTTCAAAGAGGCACCATATGCAGCGGAACACCGGTTGTACACACCAGAGTAGAGGCCGGAATGACAATGACCAGTCAAACTCTAGTTCCACCAGCAAAGGTGTACCGAAGATCCGAACCATGCGTTCACGGCACAGCGGGGTTGACGGGAGCGGCTCCATTGCTCTGTGTCGCTGGAAAAAAACAACCACGCGAATCAGAAAAAATAGCAGTAGTAGTCCGCCAATTAAAGCCAAAATAATTGGAAAGCCACCAAACACACTGGAAAAGAGAGAATGGATGGCTGATGGGATGACTCCGAAGACAGTCTGGAAGATGGACACGAAACCAGACCCGACAGCCTTAAAGAAATGAACAATCCCAGTGGTGCTTGAAGCATTGAATATTCTTGATACCAATTCTCCAAAGTGTATGGGGAAATCGGTATTTAAAAGGGATTGTATCTCGACTGATGATCTCGCAACCTGGAGAGCATACGTCTCTTTTGCGGATGTCAAGGCGATCTGTTTTTTAAACAATAGCACCTTCAGTCTACTCAACTTGTCATAGTTCACATTAATAGTATCAATGTGGGGCCACATTTCAGATACTTGTATCTCTCGTGTGGGGGGAAACAAAACATGGCCACAACACGTAACGACCTTCGTGACTGAGATTGCGTAGGCAATTCCAGGTCGCAAGCCGCAACAGCTGTCATCGCTCAGAAGAACATAACTCCCATTAGAAAGAACATGAAACACTGAACGAATCATGGGGACGGGAGTACCTTTCAGAAAACAGGCCAAATTCGCGACCCCCGCATTGCAAAGACCGTGAAGAGACACCTGTTTGCATATAATGGAATGACGAACAGTAGTCTCACATTCACTTCCGCTAAGAAAGACCTCTTGTTCGCCGTTCAGACATCGATACCCAAAGGGCAACTCCCACTCTTCCTTAATGAAGCTATCTCCCAGCCGTTCATATCGTCCCACTGCAAGATGTTTCAGGCAGCTTGAGAAACGAAATGTTGAAAACTGTAAATTAATAATGCCGTGTAAGAGCCAGATAGTTGAAGGACTCTCTGCTACCGTGAAGGGCAACTTATCTAATTTTTCTACTTGAAGCAAGGTGAAACGAGCCTCTCTTTTAGCCATTGTCACTTGTTCCCTGGAAAAATTAAAAGCAGCGAATAGTTCACTCCCATTAAGGTATTTCCATGGAATGTGGTCACTTTTCAGCATCTGCAATGCCCAACTCAGCTGCATGATGGAACGCAGCTGTGTTTGCCCATGATATAACCGAGACAAATCAGTCTGAGTGATATCAATAGCAGATGACACGATATTCGATAGGGAATAAATCCTGTTGGATAGCGTGTTCATGCCATTGTCGACAACAGCCAATGTGTTTTCCAAATTCTCTTTATCAAGTTGCCGTAAACGTGCAGCAGCCTCAATTTGAGAAAGTTTCCAAATTTCATTATACATGGCATATAAAAACCGCTTCGAGCGTTGCTTTCTAGGACCTAATAGGAAATCTTGTAGGTCTATACTGTCAGAAAGAGTATTCAGGTGTTGTTTCACCGCTGTTAAGGTGTTCGTTTGTACCCATTGTTGGCACAGCTTGCCCACACTGTAAGTTGTAATTATACCAGCATGCTGACCTGACAAAAAGCGAGGGTCTGGTCTATGAATGGAAAAACCCCCTGAAGAGTTCAAAAAACGCTTTTGACACTCATCAGTATCGGTGGGCCATACCAACCATCCCCCGGGACTGGAAAGTGAAGAATTATAGTCACCAGCCTTAACCAATGCATCTAGCCTTTCCTCAGAAACATTTAGAAAGTGTTGCCAATCTTTACATTTTGTCGGTGTAGGGATACTGGGCGTGTTTAGATCCTTTATTTGAGCTAATCCCAGACATGATGTCTGCTCAACAGTGTCATTTAAAAAAATCATTTGCACAGGAATTAAGCAAGCTCGAAACAAAGCCTCCCTACCCTGTATCTGCCAATCTTGCGTCCCCCATACACTCTTCAAATCGATAGTGTTCTTCCAATATTCATAACCCTCAATCGAAAGTCGGGAAACAAAGGGATCTGAATAAATCAGTTTTGTATCTGTTAGCAACAGTTTTCTAATGTGTGTCTTAGGTAATTTAAAATAATAAGATTCAGCTTTCGTTGTATCATGCCCAGAAAAGTATGTGAATTTGTCACTGTAATACTTTGGACTCCCCACCCGTGGTGTTGAACAATGTTCCCATTGTGTGTAGTTAAAAAGAGGCCTATATCTAGTTGCACGGTGCAGGTAGTGATGTCCCCAATTATTATAGCAGAACATTTCACCATAATTAATTGTAAAATCATATACATCATCACTTCCAAAAGCGGAGTAGTCCTTCATTTCAATTAGCATGTAATCCACTGTTTGGACATCCCAATCATCAGAGACAACATTAGGTGTAATAACATCAGACATAGAAATTTTGAACACGTATGGTATTTGAATTATCTCTGTAGGCCCGTATATATCGAACGGAACTTTGTCCCAAACAATCCCATCAGAAATTGGAATAGCTGTAATATTGACAGGGGACAAATCACGTCGGACCTTATGTGATGAATGATGCGGTGTTAAAATTACATCAACAGGCTCCACTGAGGAGCGATCAGCAATATAGTGACCATTAATTAGTAAAAAGAAAACAGTCACAAAACCAATCCATAAAAACAATGCAATAAATGTCAAACAGAACCAGAGATAGTTCCATGGATATATCAAATAGTTCTTTTTAAGCCATTGATAGAACTTGCTACCTCTGGAAAGTTTGTCAGTCTCAGTTGAGGATGAATCTGAAGAAAAATCATCATTGTCCATAAAATAGCCAGAGGAAGTCTCCGCAAACACAGGACTCATTGAATTCCCATCCACTGTTCGTGGAGGTTCATGATAGATGACGTTACCAGTCGTGGAAGTGTTCGTGTAAAATACAGCCAAATCCTGTAGCGGTGTGTTCTCCGAAGTTGTTACAGGAACCAACAAAAGTTCATTTTCCGCCCTCCCCATGGTCGAGGAAGTGTCTGGAACAGCAGCTGACATAGTTGCATAGTCAGTAGTAGCGATGGTCATCCTACTATGTAGAGGGATGTCCTGTTGGGTAGTGAGAGGGGATCGGGAACCATCCAAGGGACCTCCAGGTCTACTGTGAAGAATCGGCCACATGGTGTAATTTGATGTCATCAATGGAGATGAATCTGTTTGATTTGGAACCAGACAATGGCGGAAGGATGACAGTCCTGGTGCCTTTTATCCCCAAGACCGGTACAGGTGCTCTGTATGCTGGACCAAATTCTTTTTTCACAGCGATCTTCTCACGAACCAGATCCCCAACGTTAGGAATCCAGCCAGTCGAAGTTTTCGCCAAATCCCTTATTCCCAAGGTGGCAGCGCTTGCAGATGATTTATCATCACGGAATTGTTGAAGCTCCTGTAAAACAGCGAGACGTTCTTTTATGTCAAATGGTGTTTCTGCTGCCACCACACCAGGGGCATCAAGATCGGGAACATACATAGTTGTCCCAAAGAGAACCTCATATGGAGACTTTCCCCTCAAGGACCGTCTTGGCAGATTATTCAGTGCTCTCTGGACCCCATATAGCTGATGTAACCAACTGCGGCCAGAACCTAATACTCAAGCTGTTAAGGACTGCTTTAGATCACGATTCCGCCTCTCCACGACCGAATTTCCCTCGGGATGGTATGGTGAGGAGTAATGGAGTTCAACACCCATCGTCCTCATGGTGTCCCTGAAAGCCTTAGAGGCAAATGCAGGGCCCTGGTCCGAATGGAATGCTGCAACCGCATATGTACCGATAAAGATCAGCAAATCTTTTATAACAGTCCGGGCGTCAGCCGACCGCTGTGGCCATACCCACAGGAATCTAGAACAGGAATCTACAGCCACTAAAATGTATTTGAATGCACGATCAGGTTGCAAAGGACCACAATGGTCCAGGTACACACAATGGAGTGGTTTGTCTGACACTAAGAGTGATGTCTGCGGAGGGCGTCTGATATTCAAGCCCTTAATCTGCTGACAAATGTCACAGCAAAGGACATACTGTTTAGTCCGTCTGCATAGACCAGGCCACCAGTACCGTTGTTGTAGAATGGTGATAGTGGCCTGTATACCAGCATGTGCAGAAGCGACACCCTTATGTGCAGCTGTAATCAGTTCCAATCTTTGATCTTCATTTGGGATCACTCGATCACCAACATCTGGAATTGTTGCAAAAGCAACATTCTGTGCACTGATATGATATGTATAGTTCGTAGGGTATCCTTTCGGAAGGGGCTTGCCTGCAGCCGAGGCTTTAACGGCAATCAGTATTTCATTATCCAACCTCGTTCAAGAACGAGTCACTGCAGCCACAGAAGCCGTAGCTACTGAAGCTTTGGCTGCTTCGTCAGCCAATGTATTACTGGCAACATGTATTCCTACACGTTGGTGCCCCAATGTATGAACTACATGGACACATGGCAGCTTATCCTTAAGATCAGCCACCCTTCCCCACAATATTTTGGGGCATATTTATACTCCGTTTGCGCCGGAATTGCGTCGTTTTTTTTTACGCAATTTAGACGCAAAACTAACTCCATATTTATACTTTGGCGTTAGACGCGTCTAGCGCCAAAGTCCATGGAGTTAGCGTCATTTTTTTGCGGGGACACCTACTTTGCGTTAATTATATGCAAGGTAGGCGTTCCCATCTAAAAAATCTACTCCGAGGCATGTCGGTCGGATTTATACTCCCGGGCAAAAATCACGCTCAGGAGTGAGCGGGTCAAAAAAAATGACGTACGGCCGCTTTTGCGCGGTTTTTTAGCGCCTGCAAAAGGCAGGCGTTAAGGGATCTGTGGGCTCTGAAGGAGCCCAGAGGTGCCCTCCCATGCCCCCAGGGACACCCCCTTTCACCCTTGCCCACCCCAGGAGGACACCCAAGGATGGAGGGACCCATCCCAGGGACATTAAGGTAAGTTCAGGTAAGTGTTTTTTTTCATTTTTTTTTGTGGCATAGGGGGGCTTGATTTGTGCCCCCCTACATGCCACTATGCCCAATGACCATTCCCAGGGGACAGAAGTCCCCTGGGCATGGCCATTGGGCAAGGGGGCATGACTCCTGTCTTTGCTAAGACAGGAGTCATTTCTATGGGGGTTGGGAGTCGAAAAAAATTGCGCAAATCGGGTTGAGGCGAAAAAATTGCCTCAACCTGACTTGCCCCATTTCTTGACGCCCAAGCTCCATTTTCCCCTACGCCGGCGCTGCCTGGTGTACGTCGTTTTTTTTAACGCACACCAGACGGCGCCGGCGGCTAACGCCGCCTAACGTCATTGATTAAATACGGCGCCGGCATGGCGCTTCAGAATGGCGTTAGCCGGCGCTAATTTTTTGGACGCAAAACTGCGTTAGCGCAGTTTTGCGTCAAAAAGTATAAATATGGGCCTTTGTGTTTAATGGTGTTCCCTTTAGAATCTCTAAACCCGTTCAGTATCCAATGATTGAGATATTCATTGTATGACTGGACGCAATAATATGAATCACAGACGATCAAAGTCTGTGTTCCTGGCTCTGAATGTTCGAGCGCTAGAAGAAGAGCCTTAAGCTCGGCCAACTGGGCTGTGCAGTCCCCTAAGGTCTGAGTGTACGTGTTATGAGGATGAAAAATGCTGTCTTCCATTACCCCGCACACGGCTGCGCAAGCTTCCGAGTATTGATGTTTAGTACCCACAGCCGGTTGTGCCGATCCGTCAGTGTAAATGATGGTATCATAACTGTCTATTGGCAATATGTGTAAGGGAGCGGGGTACTCCTGTTCATACTGGAGAAATTCTTGTGTCTGAAGTCATGGGTCAAACACATAATCAACATCAGTGGCGGTCAGAGATGTTGCCCATTGAATCCAGCGTGGATGAAATGCCTTAGCGTTAGGAATGCTCGCTTTAGTGACAGCCTCTAAGGCCGGAACCGGGGAGACAACAACAATGCGTTTCCCCTGGGCAAGCGGTCTCTCCTTTATGACGGCAATCTGAACTGCCGTCAGAATTTTTTCAGTAGGAGCAAAACGTTTCTCTGCATTGGAGTACAAATGTGATTTGTATGCTATTGGCACCGTGTCACCCTCATTAAAGGTGACATAGGTAAATCCTAGGGCACCAGCTATTATTCTGATGACCAAATTCGTTTTATTGTCCCGTGTGTACAAGTGTCTAGCTTCTAGCATGTCTCGTTGTATGTCCCTTAGGATGTGTGTATGTTCAATTGTCCATCGCCTGCCAGAATAATTGGGCTGAATTAAGTCATATAGTGGCTTTACGCGTTCAGCATAATCTGGAATATATGTCCTGCCAAAATTAAAGAAACCCAGTAATGACTGCAATTTCTTAAGCGTGTTCGGAGGCTGTAGCTGAGCACACTTCTCTAGGAAGTGCGGGGCCAGGCTCTTCCCCTCGTTTGATAGTTCATATCCTAGGAACAATACACTAAGAAAGGCTATCTTGCTTTTCTTAAAATTAAATTTATATCCGAAGGCAGCAAATCCCAAAATTATCCGATCGACCCTGGCAAGATGAATGTCAAGGGTGTCATCAGTGAGATAGATATCATCCACATATGATAATGCCTCGGAATCAAGCTCCTGTAAGATTGATGTGACACGGGCCGAAAACAGTCCTGGGCTGTTTTATAGCCTTGTGGTAAACGACAAAAGCGTTTCTGAGAACCATAGGAAAATGCACTTAGATCTCTACTTTCATGTGCTAAGTTCTGGCAGAAAAAACCATTAGATATATCCAATGTAGTTTTGTATTTTTTACGCACTATATTATTAATTAGCGCTGTGCTGTGTGAATTTTGTATAGCATAAGTTCGTGCATGACTATTCAAGTGCCTGTAATCAACCACTATTCTATATGAATAATCAGGTTTCGCAACGGGAAATAGCGGATTATTCATTGCCGATGTACAGGGCTCAATTACTCCCTGGTATTCAAGTTGTGACAGTATCTCCGTCACTGGAGCTTTTGCTTCATGTTTAACAGGGTATTGTGGCTGCGGGTGTGGTGTAGACCGAACGGGAATAACATGACAAGGAGAGTCCTTGTCCCATCCTACATGATTACGGTATAATGCAGGTGCTTGTGCTAAAGCCCATTCAGCAGCATAGGCTTGTTTGTCTGCCTCCGGAACAAGATCGGAGAAAGAATGCAAAATGACATCTTCCCCATGTGGGAGCTTGCGGACATGTTCAGGTGGCCAGTCTCTCTCGGCCAACAGGATATCAATAGTAAGTTCATCCCAAAATATTACACTAATAATGCGTTCCACGTCTCCCTCTATCTGAATTGTTAAATCAAAAACCCGATCGGGTGGAAGTACGCGGCCATCCGCCGATTCAACTGCGATGTAATCGCTAGTTGCTGTCGCATCCAGATGATCTTTCAGACTCTGGCGACATATCGTGACCTCTGCCGCGCTGTCCAACAGAGTCACTGCCCACCTCTTGTTCCTCAACAGTGTTCTCAATACTACTGGCATTTTTAACTGTCAGTGCTGCCACTTTCTTCTTTTTAAATTGTGGCTTTTGCTGAGGAGTCTTTTCTTCTTTTTTAATGGTAGACTGCAGCGAGTCGTTCTTTTCTTTCACGTATTCCGGACGTCGATCTTGACGGCCCCCTCTCTCGCTACGTTTATCCGGTGCGTCCTGAAAGGAACGAGAAGGACGTGAATCAGTATATCTGTCTGGAGTTCTAATGTTATCCCTATTCCTGAAATTATACCTCCTGTCGGAGTACTCCGGATGTGGAGAATCAGCTCTTTTATTTCTCCTATCCTTGAAATCCTTTTGTTTGTCCCAGGGCTTTTTAGACCCCTCTAGTGCTTGCCTTGTACGTTCCTTATGGGTGGTACTCGGTATGTCCAATTTCTTAGGTTTGGCTCCCACCCCATCACGTCCTATACTAGTATAGGTATCAGAGATTATTTTCGGTAGCTGTCTCTCTTGTTCCTGGTGTGGAGTTTCCCGGAGACGCTGGCGTATCGCCAGTGCTACTGCTTCCCCTTTAATATTACTCAATATTATCTAGGAGACGGCGTCAAAGTTACGCATCAATTTCATCCCCAGATCTAGGGCCGGTGCAGCCCCATGCTAATTTTATATTTGTTTCAACACTTCCGGCAAATTAGCCAGTGTAGGGGTACCATGCGTGGTAGTATAAACGGCAGCGAAGACTGTACCCCAAGTGGCACATTCATCAACCGAGGGAACCATCCCGAATGGCAAGCACATAGTGAGCAATCTATGTTTCTCCTGTGGCCCCGTATGGGGGAACACAGCTTCCAGCTGATTTGTTTTCTGAGCAATCCAGAACGGTATTTTTCTCGATCCGAGGGCACTTTACCCATAATGGTATGCACAGTTTGTGGATTTATCCCAGTAGCCAATTGATATCCACCAGCTACTGGCGGTGCTGGACGCACTGGTGTAGTGTTCAATGTTCGCATTACGAACTGGACCAATCGTCTATATAATGCCACTAATTCATTATATAATATCCTTAAATCTACAAGCGGCATAGTCTGTATGCCTGGGTGAGGTGTATATGTGGCAAACATGGGCCACGTAGGCCCTTCATTACTTAAAGGACCTAGCCTCACCCGCCGCAGTATATGTGGTAGGGCGCCTTCAAACCAGTTTTGATGCTCCTGATATGTGAGCGATATTTCATGATACTGGTATGCTTCGTACCTTAAGGGTACGTCCGCAATGTCATAAGTGTGAAATGTCTGCGTTCGTTGGTCAGCCTCAGGAAAGGCAACCCAACAGTAAAATGTTTCTGTTTGGTATGCTTCAGTTGCTTCTATAATCAAAGTAACTTCCCCGCCCTCTTCTGTAAGGCCATGTGCTAATAAATGTTGTGTAAGTGCTTTTCTAGCATTCGCAGGAATGTCTATGGTATTAGCCATAGTTGTTTAGAGAAACGGAACACCAAAATAGGGGAAGTTTTTTCCTTTTGTGAGTTCGAGCTCGAACAACCTACAGCCTATTTAGGAGTCACCTGTTTGGCTGAGGAGGATTCTCCCAAAGACCACGGACGTCTCCGTATAATGGTACTGAGGGTACCTGTTGTCTGTGAGACAGCGATAATCAGGGTAACCGTAAATTAGTGCCCAAACACCATCGTTGGTGGCGCCATGTCGTAGTTTGGACTCTTGCTCTGAGCAAGACTACTGGTCTCAGGATGATAGTACTTTAGTTTGTAGGTGACTAAGGGGGTCATTCTGACCCTGGCGGTAAAAACCGCCAGGGCCAACGACCGCGGGAGCACCGCCAACAGGCTGGCGGTGCTCCCATGGGCATTCTGACCGCGGCGGTACAGCCGCGGTCAGAAACGGAAAACCGGCGGTGTACTGCCGGTTTCCCGCTGCCCTGGGGAATCCTCCATGGCGGCGCAGCTTGCTGCGCCGCCATGGGGATTCCGACCCCCATACCGCCATCCTGTTCCTGGCGGTTTTGGCCACCGGGAAGAGAATGGCAGTATGGGGTGTCATGGGGCCCCCGGGGGCCCCTGCAGTGCCCATGCCAATGGCATGGGCACTGCAGGGGCCCCCGTAACAGGGCCCCACAAAGATTTTCAGTGTCTGCCATGCAGACACTGAAAATCGCGACGGGTGCAACTGCACCCGTCCCACCCCTTCCACTCCGCCGGCTCCATTCGGAGCCGGCATCCTCATGGAAGGGTGTTTCCCGCTGGGCTGGCGGGCGGCCTTCTGGCGGTCGCCCGCCAGCCCAGCGGGAAACCCAGAATACCCGCGGCGGTCTTTTGACCGCGCAGCGGTATTCTGGCGGGCCCCGCCAGGCCGCCGGCTACCGCCGCCGGCCAGGGTCAGAATGAGGCCCTAAGTCTCTTCCTACAACTATTTGTAACTGTTGTCCAAACCTTACCAGCTTACTAGCAGTACCTCACCAAAAACATAATAGTAAAAGGTGATTTGTAGCAGTCGCTTACGCATGGACTCAAAATACAATATCTCAGGGTTGTCGTGGTTAAACGGAAATTACCCTTTTCTCACAGATTTATTATGTCTCATACAAACAAAGGCAATAACACAGATGCAGTAAAGTTATAATAGTTTTTATTCAACATAACTGCAATTTGTCATAAGTTGCATGAACTGCAATGATTAGGATAATGAATATACCAAGCAACAGTATTGTAAAGAGGAGAGTCATTGTTATAAAGACCCCCACCATTATGCAATATATGAAAGAAATATATGTATATGTAAAAGATGGAATAAGCCCTAATACCCTAAGGAGAGTAGGTCTAACCTCCTACCTAAAAAGGAAGAGCTGGGTTCGTTAAACCTAATCTGCCAAAAACCGTGTCCATGAGAGGAGCTCCCAACCCTCGTTACCTTGGAATGAGGTCTCTATCTCAGACTCCGCAGGGACACGAAGACTGGATCAGTGTCAAGATGACTGCAGCATCGGTATCAGCGATGGTGGCGATGCCCTCTGGTCGGAATCCCTCTGATTATCTGTCTAAAAGTGTGTTGTATTTATACAGATCTACAAGGTCCCCTGACATAAGTGTTATTCATAACAATAGATAACAGGCATGCTTGGGACGGCAATTAATATCAACAATCCCTCGAAAGTATAGAGAGGGAAAATCCCTAAGTGTGAATGCCTACTGTATGTTTGTCTTTCGTGCTTGATCTTGACGCCTTGGCGCAATGACACTGATAATAGAACCCATAACAAGTGGCCTAACTATAAACAAGGCCGCCATTTTAAAGGAAATAAATAATTAAATGGACTATGACAGAGCAAGCTAAGTAGGTTAAAAGTCAGTGGGTGACGGGGGCACGAGTTTACAAGCCTACGGCTAAGCTAACTCCTGTTATCCCGCTAAAACAAACTAGGATTCACTACACAGGTGTATGAGTCTCACACCGAATCTCTCCTCAGTGAATTCCCAGAGCTGTTCACAGGGCTAGGGAAGCTCAAAGGCAAGTGCGTTAAATTGCATATCGACCCGGATGTGACACCAGTGGCACTGAGACACCGACGAGTGCCCTTTCACCTCTGACCTGCAGTAGAGACAGAACTACAGCTGTTAGAAGACCAAGGGGTGATCGAAAAAGTTGACAAGCCCACCACCTGGGTTTCGCCGTTGGTAATCGCTCCCAAACCCAAACAGCCAGGAGCCAGGAGCCTCTGTGTAGACATGCATCTACCTAATCGTGCCACCAAACGAGAGCGTCACATAACACCCACGATGGATGACATTATTGCGGACTTGAATGGAACTTAGTGGTTCTCAAAACTAGACCTGAACTCCAGCTACCACCAGTTAGAGCTAGACCCAGACAGTAGAAACATCACCACATTCTTGACACACATGAGGTTGAGGCGCTACAAGAGGTTGAGCTTTGGGGTGTCATCAGCTGCGGAAGTGTTTCAGAACGCTGTCAGTGAGACACTTTCCGGGCTGGCCTGAGCAATCAACTTGAGCGATAACATCCTGATCTTCTCCGAAACACCTGCGTCTGCGAGTCTCTGTAGAGACTCGCAGATGCGGGTCTCACCCTTCACAAGAAGAAGTGTGCATGCTACCAAACATCAGTTGACTTCTTTGGGTACATATTCTCCAGGGAAGGGCTCCAGGTAGACCTGCAGAAAGCCGATGCCATTCGACAAGCTCCGATCGGAATATGACGGAGGTCAGGAGTTTCTTGGGGATGGTGACGTACTGTGGCCGGTTCATACACCAACTGGCCACAATTGCAGAGCCCCTGGGGCAGCTCACAAAAGCAAGTTAAAAGTGGGAATGGAGCTCCAATGCTGTCAAAGCATTCCACGATGTGAAGACAGCTCTACTTGACAAAGTAACTATGGCCTACTTTCATCCAAAAAATACAGACAGAGGTAGTGGTGGATGATAGTTCCATGGGCCCCGGAGCCGTTCTCCTGCAAGAACAGCAGCACAAGGAATGGGACCCTGTGGCGTATGCCAGCAGGGCATTGTCTGACGTAGAGACTCAGTATGCCCAGGTAGAGAGGGAGGCACTGGCGATCCGTTGGGCGTGCAAGCACTTCCACTTGTAGCTCTATGGGCATGAGTTCCAAGTGGTGACCGATCATAAGCCTTTGGTCTCATTGTTTGCAGGGACCATGCGTTTGGCTCCTCCACGGATTGAGCGGTGGGCTGTTCTACTCCAGCCCTGCCAGTTTACAGTCACCTACTGGCCGGGTGTAAACAACCCGGCAGACTACCTTTCTAGGCATCCCTCATTGGACACCCGGGACGCTTCTCAGGAGGGGGATGAAGAGAACACCGAGAATTTTGTGAGCATGATCATCCTGTCTGCCTGCCCTGTAGCCCTAATAGTTGTGGACATTGCAGAGGCTGTGGAAGCGGACCCAATTCTTACCTGGATCAGAGAAGCGTTCAGCAGAAGGCAATGGAAACATTTCCTTGACGGCGTAAGAACACATGACCCTGAAGAAAGAGCCACCATGCAGGGGATGTGGAAGGTAAAAGATGACTTGTTGATGGAGGGCGATGGTCACGTCCTATGAGGGCAGAGGATAGTATTGCCACGCTGTCTTTGGAGCCGCATGGTAGAGCTCACCCATCAGGGCCACCAAGATACCGCCAAGATGAAAGTGCGGCTTAGAGCGAAAGTGTGGTTCCCGGGAATGGACGCGAAGGTGGACACATTGGTCAGCAGCTGTCACTCATGCATCATTACATCCATTAAACAACCTGTATGCCCAATAGTCACCGAACCTCCCGGTCAGAAACCATGGTCCAAATTAAGCAGGGACTTCTGAAGTTTTCCCGATGGGTGGCTAAATTTCCTTCAAAAATGTGAGACCATACTGGACGAAACCTTTACAGTTTTCTAGCTCCCGAATGAAGCCCGAACAGACCCTGATTTCAGGGTCAGTACTTTAAAAGCTACCTGTAAAGGCTTGCAATATGTCATCGCAAGATCATGCCCTACTGGCCACAGGCCAATGGGGATGTGGAAAGATTTATGAGGACCCGGAATTGTGCCTCACGGATGGGGTAGAATGGAGTAAAGATGCAAAACATTGTTTTCACCAATTCCTGAGAGCCTACAGACAAACCCCCTTATAGTACCACTGGCTGTGCTCCGGCTGCTTTGATGTTCAAGGTGGCCCTGGGGATTGTATCCCAGCTGACTCTCAGTGGGAGTCTCCAGAGTTAAATACGGAAGCCTAACAACGCCGGCTACAGACTAATCAAAAAGCAAACGAGAGCAGAAGAACACGACCCTGTGACTTCCATGTGGGCGACAATGTGGTTGTGAAAAATCGGCACCCTGGAGGGAAGTTTCAGACGCAGTTTGAGTTGGAACTGTGGGAGGTAGCAAAGGTCCATGGTGACAGCCTGTCAAGGAGATAGACAGGTCACGAGAAATGCTTCACATTACAAGTGTGCTGGTGATTCCAGGATGACTCAGGAGGAAGAAGAGGGTGGTGTTGTCGGGGAAAGTGAATGTGGAGCGGAAGGAAGGATGGACACTCAAGAAGGTTTGCCATCGGCAGGGGCCGATCGATCTGGTGAAACTGAAAAGGAAGTGCAGGTCGGTCAAAGTGAAAGGTATCATCTTTGCCTCAATCCTGCACCCAGCCAGAGACTGAAAGATTTTGTTTGCTGAATACCCTTCTAAATTAAGAGAACGGTGAAGCCTATCAGTGGGTGGAACACCCTGACCTTGAGACCCAGTTAGTGATATAAACAATGGGTGATGCGATTGCTTTAACGAGGTACACATATTTACACGTGCTTTACTGATAGATATTCTGTTGTGTGGGTTTTGTTTTTTTGTTTCAGTTATTTATTTTTGTTCATTATTAAACCCTTGGAGGGATGTAGAGGGCCATCCGTACTCTCCCATACTTTGTTGCCCTCTGAGGGCAAAAGGGTGGGTGTCAGCCTGAGTTGTTAAATAAAGGTAGGGCTGCTGACCCTGGCAGTCCCGAGTATACCCATCCACGAGTGAGGTGTGTTCTGTTGGTGGGGCGGGTGAGGGCCCACTCTACAGGTAGCGTTGTCACCAAATGAGGTGTAAATCCCTGCAGAGCCTCATAGGTAGCTGCTCAAGGGTGCTTACCTATGATTGGCGGCCAATACAGTGTTGCTGGGCAGGCCTCTGTCCCCAGACACAGAGTGGGAGGGAATGGGAGACCATGGCTACTTCTGTGGCCATCCTCGACAGGGCAGGGTGATTATGTGATACCTCTCAAGAAGAGGACAATTCCTGCTGTCCTGGGATGCACTTTAAAAATAATAAAGTAAAGGAAGGGGGGGGCATTAAATTAGAAAATGAGGGGCACCTGCGCCTTGTTGATCCTGCCCACTTCGGCCACTGGATGCAGGAACGTAGGCAAGCAAATGCTCTCAAAATGTCTCCACACGTGTAGCCGTCGTATTATGCAAGGCAACTGGATAAATATACAAAATTAAAAAGGCTGAGCCGCTACCAGCCAATGTGACAGCAGATTTAGAGCAGCAAGATAGCCATGCACCTGTGTACCTAAGAAGTATTTACCTTGCGTTTAGTGTCACTTGTGCTCTCACTGCTGGTCATATCCCTTCTCCTGCCTTCCACGTTGTGAGGACAGTTCCTGCCAGTGTTGTTTGGCCTTATCTCGGGAACTGGCATTTTGACATGGGATGCTGTAGCTTGGCACAGCCAGGTTTGCCCCACAGCAGTGAGTGAGCTCTTGGATTTCCTTACAAGTACTCCAAGCTCACATGAAATGTTCTTACATTTAATTTATAGGGGGTCCCCTCATGGAGAAGCATTCCATCAGTATTTGGAGGAGTTTATCTTGATGCAATAATGGCAGCATGATTTCCCCCTCTAAGGAAATAATCACAGAGGTTTTTCCATTGAAGATCTCACCATACACAGTGCAGCATGAGTAAATTGCTGTGTTGCTCTATCCTGCGTGTCTACTGGTTTCTCCTTTACTCCAGAGGCGGCTCCTCCATTTGGGCGGAGGAGCGTTGCCCCCCCTCCACCAGCAGCAGCAGCTGCAAAACCTTTTAAAGAAAACAAAAATAAACTATGTTTATTATTGATTTCTTTAAAAGGGGCAGGGCCACGGGGTGACGAGCACTGGGGGGAGTGCTCAGCACTTCCCGTTCACAGCCCATGTGTGTTTGGCCGGCCATCTCGGGATGCCATCTCGCCCAGCCAATCCTAATTCAGCTCTGAGCAGCGTCATGATTGGCACAGGGCAGACTGGGAGCCTGTGACTTCAGAGGCAGAGGAGCGTTGAGGGACAGGGAGCGACAGAGGAGGTAAGTGGGTTTAAAATAAATTTAATTTAAAGTTTATTCCCTCCCGCCTCCCCTCCCCTTCTGCGGCCCTTGAGCCAATACTTTCCCCTTCATACTGCAACTTTTTTTGCTCCTTTGGCAATATGCTGCCATTTCCTGTTGCAACAGCTTGAACAGTGATTGTTTCTGAGCCAGAAGACTGTTTAAATACTGGCATCATTTGCATGTACACTGATAATGACAGCAACAACTAACTTCATCATAAATCTTCTTCCATCTACATTTCATAGCCATGGTCGTAGCTCATTTTGCATGTGCTCGAGTGTCTGTCCGTCCACATGTATACAATGCTGCAGCCACTATCCATCCTTTCCATACATATTCTGGATACTCTTTGTGTTCCCTGAATCCTGTTTATACTTTCAGTCTGCACTGGATTCATTAACCCTTCTGTCAACTTAATTATTTATTGGGTGCTGCCCATCTGCAAAAAGGCAAGCACATATTAATTGCACTGAGCTTCTGGTTATTTGCACATCTTTATCTGTGCTTTTTGACTACCTTCACTTTGTTCCCAGCTCCCCCTTTAAAAATTGTGCTTTCAGGTGAGCTACAGCTTGGCCTGGTCCCCACATTAACACCCAGGAAGGATCTAAACAATGTAATGTATTATCAACCCCGTCCAAAGTTGAGTTTTCCAACCCCTGCCTGTGGAATTGGAGCTTCTTCAGGCTCAAGTCCATGACCCTGAAGCCCATTGTCTGTTTCTGTCCCTTCACACTGTGTGTCATGCTGAATGAAACAGGGGTTGATCTGCCCAGGAAGACTTTGATGGATTAGCATGTTAAAACTTGCAGGTTCAGTGGCTAGCATGGTTGCCAGGGGCCATAATACTAACTAGTAAGATGAACTCCCACCTCTCTAGACAACTGTCTTCAACGCTCAGCCACTCCAACGCTCCTTGTTCTTCTGCAGAATGTTCCACACAGGTATATCTGTCTCATGAAGTCACAGCAGTCACAGTGACCTTGTTCAAGAAGAACAAAAATGTATACCAGTATCATCATATAATGTGTCTCATTAGTGGTAACGAGGGCCCCAGTTAGCACAAAATCGCAATGCAATCTAGCGCTATTACGAAACAGTAATAATACCACTTCAACACAGTACTCCACTGAAGTACACATATACTACATTCTTCAGTCCTACTTTAGTATGCACTAAATTGTGCATTTTTTTGTTGGGGTTGAATGTGAAGCTGTGATGTGCATATGTATTTATTTTCCTCCATGATATTGCAATGCTCACATTTGCCAGATGTCCACTATGCCCTACAAAGTGCAGTAGTTAGTTCACACACACACACACAATGACATATAAATGAAGAAGCACTCACAGGATTACACACAGAAGCAAACTGAGACACACAAATATATGGAAAACAGCAAGGTACACAGAGACAGTGTTAAGCCCAGAGCCACCCAGAGAAGAACAGGAATAAACACACCTAAACCCAGTGACATGGTCACAAACATAGAGGTATCACAACCTAAAATCAGTATCATTTTAAATTTCAACTAAGGACCCATGTCTGACAGACCTTCAGGGATCACAGATGTATTTCAGTCTGTTTTGAGCCTAACCACCTAAACTAGGTGGCATGTTTTGAAAGAAAATGAAATTGGAGGCAGGTGTGTTGGGGTGGGGGAGCTAAATTATACCAAAACAGTCCTATAACTAAGTAAAAATAAATCTTTCTTAAAAAGGATGTTTTAAAAACCTTAGGGAATCATCTGAAAATTCTATTAGTATTGCGAGGAAACAAGATAAAAAAGACAGGGCTCCTCTTGTCAAGATAAATCACAACTTTTTATTGTTGAGGCAGGAGACCATCTATCTCCATGTCGATAAACAGCTATTCTCAATTTGCTGCTTCACCAGCAGCCACTAATACAGCAAGGACAAACAATAAAAAAAGGTTAATTTAGCAATTACATACTTGTTGCAAAATCACTTCACATGTGTCCCCTGAACGTTACCCTATTTACTACACATTCTTTATTGCAGTTCTACCAATGCTTAACAAACAAACCATTCACTACTCTTGAATGCATGTGTATTCATGTTTGTGTGCTTTATCACTCTGCTCTCAAGTTCTCTCATCAGTTTTTGCATAACCTAGGCTAATTAAGTTTCCTGCTTCCATTCTTCAATTATGCTTTAAATTTACTGAGACAGCAGAATACATGCCTGTGTGCTTAAAACTCTAAATTCCTTTAGACTTACAAACATGGGTTTTCCTTTAACTACGACCTTGCTGGTCATGCATTCTGCTTTCAAGTGAACTCTTCACCTCTCTAGCGTCAACACAACATTTATGCCCACACTGCTCTTTCACCACACATGATTTTATATTGTTTTCTACTGATGTCTGATGTAGCGTAATGTCTTCATATTTCATTTCCTCTCCAACATTAGGAATTCTGAAAATCTGAAATGCTCCCATTTTCTGTTTAAAAAATCTATTTCTTAACACTGGTGGCTAACATATATCTTAGGGCTCTCAAATATGCCTCTAAAGGCAAATGAGGCAAAAGGGACAAATGTGCTTTTCTAAGGTTAAACAGTGTGATCAGAAGGGGGAAGCTGGACCAGAACAAGTCTCCTGGCTGAAGTTGACCTAAACTGTATTTTGGGTAGTTGTTCCACTTGGATGTCCAATGACTTGTGTGAGCACAACCTTCCCACAATCTGTGGGGCACACTTCACAACGCCAAATAAGCAGTGATGGTGAATCTCTTTTATACGTTCTGTTTTAGGATTTGCTCTAACCCCTTTCCTCTTAGTCTGGATTTCTGTTTCACCGGCTTTCTTTCTTTTTCTCTCTAAGCAAAAACAATCACTCTCTGGACATTTTACACCAATTATTTCTCTCTCTGTATGTTTCTCTAATGGTGTTTTGCTCTCTCCCACAGTCTTAACTTGACATTTGTTTTTATCTCTTGCATTGTTTCTCCTCTCACAAACTCCTTTTTTTCTGTGTCACTTTCCTTCACTCTTACATCTCTCATTCCAGCAGTGTATCTCTTCATACACTTTTTTCCTAACACTTATTTCCTATTTGTCTCCAAGACCCTCATCTTGTTCTTTCAGACACCCCAAGTTACTGTCCAGGTGCTGGAATGAAGGAACGCACCTAAGCAGGTCCGGGAGGTGAATTGTTGTTCTTCACCATTTGTTTGGTGTGACCTTAAAAAGCTAGAAAGGGAAAGCAGTACATTCTGTTCCACATTATTACGGCTAGCAGACTTGTGAAGATACAATGCTGTAGCTCCTTTTCTGGCAAAACATGAGACTCTGACTACCAGTTCTAAAATATGTACCTTTGCTTGTCCAAATGGCTGCAAATGAGCATGTCCAGACATGCTCATCAATACCCCGCTGTGCTCACCAGCTTTTCTGATTTGGTGTCAAAATCATCCTCCATTGTCCAGTGACATAGGGATAGAGAGGAAACATGAGCACAAGTGGTAGACAACAGTGGGGTTTGATTTATGCACAGATTAGTCATGCAGGCATGCACACAATGTACAGGAGGCAGGCTCATATATACCATGATAACAGTAGTCCATGCAGATTGCCATCTCTCCTCAGATAGAGTGAGGTATCTATGCAAGTGTAGGTGTTGAAAAATGGCCCTATCTGAAGGGTCACTCCAAACGTTTTGCCTTCCTCCACTTTTTCTGACCTAAATTTTGTTGGTCGACTCTGGACACTTTACCACTGGTAACCAGTGCTAAGGTGCATGTGCTCTCTCGCTAAACATTGTAACATTGGCTTATACCCAATTGGCATAGTTCATCTACTTGTAAGTCCCTAGTAAAGTGCACTACATTTGCCCAGGGCCTGTAAATTAAATGGTACTAGTTGGCCTGCAACACTGATTGTGCTGCCTACACAAGTAGCCCCTTAACCATGTTTTAGGGTTGTGTGCAGTTTCACTGCCACTTCGACTTGGCATTTAAAACTACTTGGAAAGCCTTAAACTTCCCTTTTATTACATATACATTACCCCTAAGAAAGGCCCTGAATACCCACAGGGCAGGGTGCTATGTAAGTAAAAGGCAGGACATGCACTCGTAGGTTTTACATGACCTGGCAGTAAAAAAACTCATAAAGTAATTTTTCACTACTGTGTAGCCTGCTTCACTCATAGGCCATCTATATGATTTCCCTTATATACTTAGTCTGTGAACCCACCAAATCAGACATTTCTGGACATACAACTGGACTGTGTCAGAAGGACTGCCTGGATGCTCAAGGGACTCATCTGGATTGCTTTGCTGGAAGGACCACTGGCCTTCTTGTTGCCCTGCTGCCAGATGGCCCCTGACTCTTCTGGGAGGACTCTGCCTTCCTCCACAAGATCTCTCCAAGGGGTTGGGTTAAGCTTACCTCCTGTTCTGAGGTCTCAGGGCTATCAGAGACTTCACCAAAGAGAAGAAAATCCAGCATGTTGGAAAAACGACGCAACACCTGCAAAATTTTACGCACGACGGCTGGATTGATGCAGCACTGCCTGGCAGCTGAAAATTCACTGCATCACCTGCCAGATCGATGCAGTGTCTGATGCCTCTTCTCAACATGTTCTCGATTTTCCATGCATTGTCCCTATGTGTCAAAATATCTTGCATCGCAGTGAGGAATCAAGGCTGTGCTCCTGGGAAACGACGCATCACCTTTGGTGCACCAGAAACATCAACACATCACTTTACTTTTCAACACATCTCCTTCTCCGTGGCCCTCAGTGTTGTTATTTTTTTATGCATCCCAGGTACTGTGTGTTAAAAGGATGCAATCACTGATTCTTAAGGCTTGAGACTCATCCAAAACTTTAAAAAGTGATATCTTGACTTGTGCATGTTGGATTTTTTTTGTTTTATGTTATCTATTTTCCTAAACTGGTGAGGAATAATTTTGTGGTGTTTTCACTGTGTACCGTATGAGTTCTTGCACAGATACTTTACACATTGCCTTCTAAGTTAAGCCTGTCTACTTGTGCCAAGCTACCAGAGGGTGAGCACAGTATAATTTAGGTTGTATTGTGAGTTACCGTTACCAGGATTGTGGTCTCTTCTTGGACAGGGTGTATTGCTCAGCCAACTAGAGACCCAATTTCTAATAGTAGGCAAATCAGCATGTGCACAATTCATGATACTGAAGGAGTAGCTCCTGAAGTTTGGCCCCATCCCCAGTGGTTATTCATAAATAAAAATGTGCTGGTGCCCAAAGTCCTCCTCCAAAAATACGTGGGTGTTGCATTTAAATTTGCGTGCATAGAATACTGAGGCAGCATAATTCTAAAGCCATCTTGGGCCTCTTTTTATCCCATTACAGCCACTCCTGTCCCTTCAGCTTGCTTTTGCATCTTTCTGCTTTCTCTCCTTTTGTGACGCTTTCGCGTCTTTCCCATATGTGTCTTTTGTCACACTAATTGCCTGATGCAGAAAAATATGTGCCAGCACTCAAAAATAATTGTTGGTGCCCCCCACTGGCAACCACAGTTCAAATTCAGCACTGGCCTTCCCCCTATAGGACCTGGTGCCACAGCACCCAATGCACCTCTTGATAGCTACTCCCACGTGCTGGGAAAATAAATATATGGCTGCAAAAGAAAGCAATCAGAGCAATAATGCTATGGTTTTCAACAACCAGAAGTAATCAAAACATTTTTTAGACTAAACAGCCCTCTTGAAAAGTAAGTAATAACCAAGGGATTCCCTGTTTTGTCTTGAAAATGTTGTGACTTTCTGTCAATTAAATTCCAAACTCCTTAATTTATGGTGACTCTAGATTCCCCAAGTTATTTTAACATTCTTATGTCATAATTTCTCATTTGTTAGTTGCTTTTGCTTGGTGTTAAATCAAGAGGTCACTTTAGATCACTAATTAAAACAGAACCTAAGAACTGTTTCTGATTAATGGAACGCTGTATGCATGCCTCATAGTTTACGCTCTTTAGTAAAACAGTTACATGTATGCTTTCTGGTTCAAGGTCAAACTTCCTGCCAAATTTGGTTTAATTCCATCTGGCCATAGTATCACTGCTCAATTTTCCTATGGAAAATTGCATGTAGAAAACACATTTATGGACCCCCACACCCATTTTACTCAGTCACTGCTTGGCGAATCACCCTGAAACTTCCCAGGAAGAAACTGAGGTGAATCAGACTTTATTTTGGATGGTTTTGTAGAAATGTGTCAAATGGCACCAAAGTTATTAACAAACCAAAAATCAATTTCCTATGGAATACCTAAAATATTGAGGTAAATACAATTTACAGTCTCTTTTGGAACTTAGGAAGGAACAAAGAAACAAAAAGGCAGACACACAAGAAAAACTCATAATATAGATTTAAATGTACATGCAGAAAAAAAGAGGAAGAAACCATGTATTATACCATTCATAATTGCTGCATGCTAAAGTGATTAATGGCAGAGCAAAACAAGTGTGATAAAACCACTGCACTCTAAGTTGTAGAAAATGGTGCTTGTGGTAGTGCAAATCCGTCTCAGTCACATTCAATCATGGCTTACACTACATAGCAAGTAGCAAATGCCCCTTCTAGGTACACGAAGGGGAACTCCTTCTTTCATGTTATGGATAAAAAATAGTAGAAATGGCAATCATTAGTCATGAGTCCATGGGATTGTTGACCCAAATAAACATAACCATTGCAAGTAAAATTCTGTCTTTGTAACTTTATTTATATGAATAATTTGAGGAAGACTGGTTTGTGGCTATGAGCACCACCAAGATTGTTTATGTACATTGAAGGGTTTGATAGTGGGCCAATCTCTTTATTTTAGGAAAAATGGTATGCAGTCCATTTACCACAGCATAGAATTTCAGTTTTTTATCTGAGTTGGGTGTTTCATTTACAGCCAGTGAATTGCAGTAGTTTATAGCTGAGGGACACTTCAATCAGCTCGCCCCAATAACATGTTCAGTCGTTATTGATTTTTAGTACAGTCACTACAGAGATTTGTGAATTAGCTAAAGTGTTTTATTTCTAATTCTTTTTAATAATGAATACTTTTATTCAATATGAATGAGTCTTTTGTGCAGCAGCATTAATAATGAACATAATCCAATGAATGATATTTCAATATAAGGTAAATTAGAATTTTCGACAAGATCACAGTACAAACTGTAACAATACAGCAGGCGTGTTTCATAAATGAAGTTCCCTAATCTAAACAATTTGGAAAAAATGTAGAGTAAGTTGTCAGTTCAGATACTCAATAAAGAGTAATAGTGAAAGAATCAATGCAGCAGCATAAAGCCTTTTCATAATAAGCTGGAAAGTACTCTCAGTTATAAATCAGCAGACAATCAATGATAGTCTAGGCAACCTCTCATGTAGGGAAGAATTTGCAATTCAAAGATGAGTCTCCTTTCAGAGCTGGGGAAGAAATCTTGTTGCTACTCTAGGAACTGTCTATAAAAATACTAAGTAAAATACTGCACTAAATAATATTCTAAATGCAAAAAGTGTATTTGTGTCTCCTGTATTGTCCAAAAGGGTTTCAGTGAACTCTTATGCATAGGCAAACAACCTATCTTCTCACGCGTGCACAATAGTCTTTAGACGCTAGAACTTGAAAAGTTAAAACGTTTGCATTCTGTGATCCAAACTGTTCTTCTCATGACTTATTTGCCATGTTGCTTCCTCTCCTCCAGGTGGGAACCTATCAGTTGTCTAATAAAAAACAGATGCCTATTTGCTAGCTAACAGAAGGCATTTGGAAAGTTACAAGAAAAACGTCTTGGGCAAACAACAATTTAAATGAGAAAATAGGCATTTGAATATTAATGCATTTATCTCAGTTAACATGGCATTGACAGTTAGGCTACCTTACGTCAGCACTTATTTACTTCACTTTTAGACCTATAACATTTAAGTATGATACCTACTACAAATTTTATGTGCTATTTAAACATTGGCTTTTGCACATTTTTTATAAAAAGCATTTTTGTTGGCAAATGAAATTCACTCTTGCAGTTTCTGTTGGTTGGAAAAACATCACAATTATTCTTCACAAATGAATCCGCTAAAGTGAATGTTTCCATTGTGCTGTGTCAACACATTTTCAGTATTTTAATCTCTCTCAACTTTTTATATTCTTTTTTCTTTCTTTCTTCCATTTCTAACTCTTCTCTAATTTACCATTCTCTTTCTTTGTTCTTCATCCTTGTTATATAGCCTCTAAAGCATCTATACGATGCATACAGCATATTAAACAATTGCCAAAGATCAATGCAGGTTTTTTTATAGCTCTAAAATGTCATCCTCCTACTATTGCAAACCAATGGGCAATGACAGATGTTCTCCATAAGTCCCTAATAACCAGTGGTTTCTGATGATTCTAATTCAGGTTTCAGGTCAGAAATGTTTTGTAAATTCATCTATCTTTCTATTCTTGTCAGGAATGTATGAGTAGCAATGTTGAGCTTAAAACATTTTTCTGTAAACAAAATATCTAAAGCTAACCGATCTAGCAAAACCATTGATCTAACAGCCAATAATTCTATGTTAGCATCCAGCAAAGCACCAGATATATCATTAGCCAAATCATCTACCACTGTTGATACCTTTCTAATTTTCTCATCATTTATAACTACACCTAGTGGTGGTATAATTGCTCAAAAAATATATCCTACTAATTGTGTCCTATCATTCATACTTCAGGTGTGTCTTTCAGGTGGTTTCAAGTTAAAGCATCTATATTATTCACATGCTACATTTAAGGAAACCATAAAACTAAATAGAAAACACACTCAGAATCAGCATGAAACTGCATATAGGCATCCTGTCCACACACAAAATAGACTCTGGGAATAACTACCTGTTCTCCTGGTAACATTTGAACAGGTCCTCCCAAAACTTCCAAAGTGTGATCAAAATTACTTATGCCAATGTGTTTCTTTCTAAACAGGTTTCTCCTTTTGTAAACACACAATTTCCCTGTCTGTCATACATCTAATTTTAATTTAGGGTATACAATTTACTTCATGTATTCCTATTCCTCTTTTTTTCCAAACATTTTTTAAAACACCATTCTCTTTATTTGCTTGATGATATATGCAAGCTCTTCTTCCCTCTAATATTAAAATGAACTTCTTTTTTAATAGGCTCATCAAACAGGTTAGATTCTTTTTCATATGCCTGGACAGTGTCTGTAACTGCCGGATATCAAAAGAAATACCAGACAATGTCTATGTATTTTGCTGATGGATGGAGAGTCATTCTTTTCTGAAGGGTAACCTTAGAAAAGATCTTGTCATAACTGGAAAATAATTTTACAAAATGCTCCTGTCTATAAAGATACTAAGTAAAATACTGCATTAATTGCATATGAAAGTGGGATATGATGGTGAGTCACATTTTCTGCAGCTGAAGAAGGTAAGTTTGTGCAGACATAGCAATCCTTAGTGTCAAAAGCTTGAGTGTATTCCTGAACTAATCTAGAATGAACATTAGTCTAGAAATCTTCTTTTGGGAAGTCTATAAATGAAGCTTTTACTTTTATCACATCTATTGTGTGTGCAGGTGTTATAACTGCAGATGTAGATCTAAGTGTTTCTAGTTCTGGTGTAAAACTCATTCCAACTAAAAGGACTATAAATGTGAACACAACAACTATTATTGTGACAATAATCACTGTTCTAAACGTAGACATGTTAAAGGGTACACGCGTGTCTACAGCTAGACCTTTAGTAGAATATAGCAGAACGTAGATTCAATATTCTGTGTTGACTTCTACTTGTGCAAAGCTTTTGATGATTAAGTTGCAGTTATCTCATTCAGCTTATGTACAAACATCTTCACGAGTTATCCCTAACCCTATTCCATCTTCTTCAAAATGTGTTATCCATACTCTTTGACTGCAACCTTGGCCCAGGGGTGTCTACTTTATTCTTTTTATTTACCTTTGGTAAGTGTTTCTTGTCAAGTTCATTTATTTCAGTCTAGTGATTTCTAACTTAAACACAGTTCAGTAGTTGTATCTGTTCCTTCAGGTTCTTGTATTCACTTGAAAGTCCTTGTAATGTTCTTAATAGAAATGTTTGTTTCTCAAATCTTAATGACATCACTGCTGTTTTACTGTGGCATATCAGGGAGGTTCAAATGATTCTGCTCTCAGTTTGTTAGGGCTTTGATCTGATGCATTAAGCATGTTCTCCGAGTAATAGGTCCACTAAGATAAAGAATACCTGTGACAAAATACTCTCGCTCTTTTGGATCTCATTGGTGGCTGTTGATCTTTTTTTCAATTATACTACTAGATTCTGTTTCTTCAGTGATGTTTTGTGGTATATGTTCAACTGACAGTAGATCTCAGTTGCCTGCTACCATTTGGCCATTCAGATCTCTATAGGGGTCTTTCTTTTCTCACACTTGTTCTTTCATCTGGATCATTTGATTGCATTTGTGGTACTTCATCAGTTCTTTTATTTTCATCTCTCAATTCTTCTTTTTTAGTGGGTGTTTCCACATGACTTTGCAAGATTTCAGGACCCTTTACTGGTGAGAGACCTTGCTGCTCTTCACCCCCCAATGGGCCTTCAGGACTACAACCACAGAAGACCTCTGATTTGGTTCAAAGAACACTATTTCTTCATATTGGAACCTCACTCTGTGTGTGTGTGAGGCATGCACTCAATTAGGTGTCCCAACACATTTGACAGCAGTGTTGGTAATCAAGATGACCTGGTATGCACCTTTCCACCTCAACTCCAGACAGGATTCTTGGGCATACTTTTTTACCAACACCCAGTACCTAGGGTTACGTTTGTGATACTGCTCCTGATGTGGGCTGGTAGTTGCAGCTCCAACCTGCTGAGAAACAGAATGCACCACATTAGCTAATCCATTGCAGGTAAAGGAGGTAGTCTTGTAGCACGACCCATGAGAATTTTGTGTGGAGATAATCCAGCTCTCCTGTCAGGGGTGCTTCATAGACTCATCAAAAACAATGCTATATCAGTAAATGCACAGACTTTGGCCACTTGATATTGCAGTGTGCTGTACAACTATCCCTGAAGTCTCAGGGCAATAGCTACAGTGCAATCTGTGTTCCACTTGAAGCACCACAAACAACATTCTAGGACATCATTATTGAAATTCGACCCTCGGTCTGACTCCAAACAAACCGGCAATCCAAACTGCAGATTGAGCTTGAGTAGCTACAGTTTAGCTACAGCGAGGCTGTAATTTATCCGTGTTGGTTAGGACTCCATCCATCAGGTGAAAATCAGGAGAAAATGCATACTAGAACAGGACACACCTCAGCCGATTACAAACAGCAAATCAATAAAGTCCAACTGCATCCTATCAAAGTTTCCTCTTGATCCTCTAATGTGGCTCAATATTCTAGGGGTTATCTCCCCTACATTCATCTGCTGACATGTCACACTCCTATGGCATAGCTCTTCTGCTAGAACTCTAGATTGTTTAGGCAGAATTGGTTTAGTCCCCAATTCAATCATTGTGTCCCTTCCAATGCATGCAGGACCATGAAAATGTTGTGTAATGGGAAACAACATGCTATCTGACAACACTGGTCTTCCATCAGCTGAAACCCAAATGTTGTTGCCATTTTTAACACATCATGCTCTTATCCACCCTTTCACGGGCTGTTCCACCTTTCAAACCTCTTCCTGCAATTTTTAATTTCCTCCAAAGTATTAGCTACTGATAACAATATTAAAAAGGTAGTGTCCTCATCAGATTAATTTGTATATTCTCCATCAAATGTGCATGCCATGGGTGCAAAATATCATGCAAGTTTATCTGAATGTATATATTTCCATCAGTGACACAATTATTACCACTTCTGTGAGCTGCACATTTAACTACAACAATCTCTAGGGGTAACTCCAAAGCTTCTACCAAATTCATCACATATTCACTGTTCCTGATAGAGGAACCAGATGATGTAATATATCCCTTCTGTGACCATAACTGCCTAAAATCATGGACGACATCAAAGCCATACTAACTATTTGTAAATATAGTCACCCTCAATTGAGCTGAAAGATTACATGCTCTTGTTAGGGCAATTAATTCCGCTGTTTCTGCAGAGGTAACTCCTTAAAGCCAAGAGGCTTCTACCATTTTCGGAATTGTGCAAACAGCTTAAGTTGCTCTCAAAGTTCCCTCATTGTCTTGTAAACATGAGCCGTCCTCTAAAATTACATAGGGGGTCATTCTGACCCTGGCGGTCAGTGTTAAAGCGGCGGCCAACCCGCCAACAGGCTGGCGGTCCAAAAAATTTAATTCTGACCCTGGCGGGAACCGCCAACACAGGCCGCCGCTTTAACACTCCGACCGCCACGGCGGCACAAACAAACAGCGCGGCGGTCACCGCCAACAGCCAGGCGGCAGACAATGTACCGCCCACCCTATCACAACTCACCAATCCGCCACCTTTTCCGGGGTGGGAGCCCCGCCGATAAAAACACGGCGGAAACAGATATCTCCAATGGAAAATGCTCACCTCCACACACTCCACGCGGAATCGGGACACCATGGAACCGGAACTCCACATGCTCCCAGCCATTGCCTTCCTGCTCTTCTTCCAGGATCACGAACGTCGCCGCAGACGACAACGGTGAGTACTGCACCTACGACACAGGGGAGGGGGGAGAAGGAAAGGTTACGGGCACACACATACGCCACACACCCACCCCCACCCTCACCCCCACCGAAATACCTACACACCAATGCAGGTTGAAAAGTCAGAGTGACACCCCCAAACCCCCAAAACAAAAATGCAAAGACAAAAGGCAATGATTGTAAAAATAGAACTATATTATATCAATAATTAAGTATAGCGAACTTACCAATATATAAAGAATTAATACACATCTAGAACTATATATATACAAGTAGCAAAAGTCCGGCACAGTTTTGCAAAGTCCAAATGTCCGTGGGCCAATGTGCAGCAACACATGGGCAAAGCCCACACACAAGATCGAGTCCATTGGAGAGAACACTGCTGGGGCATCACAAAAATAAAATACTGGCACCTCAGGGGGAAGGGAAGGGGGGGCACCTCAGCCACATGAGTCCACGACGCCAGATCCACGAAGGGCCTCCATGCCCACTGTGCCATCCTGGGGAGTGCAAAGCCACAGTCTCTCAAGTCTCTACAGTGGGTGGATTGCCCACTGTACCATCCTGGGGGGAGCGGTGCTTGACAGGAGGGCCCAGCGGAGCGGTGCTTGACAGGAGGGCCCAGCGGAGCAGTGCTTGAGATGAGGGCCCAGCGGAGCGGTGCTTGAGATGAGGGCCCAGCGGAGCGGTGCTTGACAGGAGGGCCCAGCAGACGGTGCTTGACAGGCGGGGCCCTGTTCAGCGGTGCTTCTCACGGCGGGCCCTGTTCAGCGGTGCTTCTCACGGCGGGGCCCTGTTCAGCGGTGCTCCTCACGGCGGGGCCCTGTTCAGCGGTGCTCCTCACGGCGGGACCCTGTTCAGCGGTGCTTCTCACGGCGGGGCCCTGTTCAGCGGTGCCCTTCATGGCAGGGCCCTGTTCAGCGGTGCTCCTCACGGCGGGGCCCTGTTCAGCGGTGCTCCTCACGGCGGGGCCCTGTTCAGCGGTGCTTCTCACGGCGGGGCCCTGTTCAGCGGTGCCCTTCACGGCGGGCCCTGTTCAGCGGTGCTCCTCACGGCGGGGCCCTGTTCAGCAGTGCTTCTCACGGCGGGGCCCTGTTCAGCAGTGCCCTTCACGGCGGGGCCCTGTTCAGCGGTGCCCTTCACGGCGGGGCCCTGTTCAGCGGTGCTCCTCACGGCGGGGCCCTGTTCAGCAGTGCCTGTCTTGGCGGGGCCCTGTTCAGCGGTGCCTGTCTTGTGTTTCGAGTGAACCACACCTGGCCAATACTTCCTGCTCAGTCAGCATCGGACCTTTCCGTTGCGGGGCCCTCCTGTGATGGAGTCCTGGGGCCCTGGGTCTCCTCCGATACCCCCGGAATGGGGATGGTGGGGCCCTCATGGCCAGGTCGGCTGCTCCCTGCCTTTTGCGCTTTGCTGCCCTTGCCCTCCTTGGCAGACTCTCCGTGGCCCTTGGCTCCCTTACCCGATGTGGCAGGTGACGGTGCAAGGCTACCCTCCTTGGGGGCAGGCGTATCAGGCCTGTCGCGCCTGCCCTTCAGTTTTTTGCTCCTCTTCCCAGGGCGGGGGCTGGCTGTGCCTTTGCTGCTGGCCGATGTCCCTGCACAAGGAAAGGGCGGACTCCAAAAACCAGCCACGAAGTTCTTGGGAGTTGCTGGGCTGGTGGTGGCTGAGGTGTTTTTGGAACTCTTACAAGATGGAGGGGGTGGGTCAGGTGAGGAAAAGAGGTCCAGTTTATAGAGGATTAGTTTTTTAGGAGCCATGGGAAGGGTAGCTGGAGTGGGTATGTGAGTGGAGGAAGAAGATGTGGTTGTAGGAGAGTCAAGTCTGGTGTCTTTGGGTGCAGGTGCTTGGGCTGGAGGCTGATGTGAGGTGGATGGCTGTTGGTTGGGTGCCTGCCTGCGTTTGTGTGGTTTGGAAGCGGGGGTGACAGACACACTGGGAGAGGACACAGGGGACGTGTACATGGCAGTGGGGGTGGTGACTGCACGTGTGCGAACTGGTGTGGAGGGTGTGCTGGTGATGGGTGTACTGGCTGATGGTGGTGTGCATGCAGGTGTGAGTGTAGACATCACAGGGAGGGAGGAGGGAGACGAGGAGGTGGGGGACACAGAGGAGGTAGTGGCTGTTGGCATGTCTGCATCTGTATGTTGCTTGTGTGAATGCTTGTGTGTTCTGTGGTGCTTATGTCTGGATGAGCTTCCCTTGGGTGTTGAGGTGTGTGCAGGCTGGTCTGTAGGTGTGGATGGGATAGGCAGAGGAACAGGGGAGTGGGACTGGGTGGAGGGAGTTAGAAGAGGGAGGCTGGAGACAGGGACAATCGCTGCCATCAGTGCTGAGGCCAGAGCGTTGAACGATCGCTGATGGGCAGCCTGACCCGAATGAAGGCCCTCCAGGTATGCATTGCTTTGATGCACCTCCCTCTCCACACCCTGGATGGCATTCAAAAGGGTAGACTGCCCAACAATGATGGTCCTCAGGAGGTCAATGACCTCCTCACTGAGGGCAGCAGGGGTGACTGGGGCAGGGCCTGAGGTGCCTGGGGCGAAGGAGATGGCCGCCTTCCTGGCCGTGCGGGCACGGGCCGAAAGGCCGAGGGGCTGCTGGGAGGGCGGAGCTGGTGCGCTGGGTGGCGGCTGTACCTGTAGTATCGGTGGGCACGGATGTTGCCGCCACCGCAAGGGAGCTCCCATCCGAGGACGTGTCGGTGTCACTGACGTCTGCACGGGTCCCCGTGGTGGAGCCCCCCTCGCCCTCCGTCTCACTGGTCATGTCGGAGTCTGTTGCATGGCCCTCCGGGGCCATGTGAGATGCAGCTCCCTCTTGCGCCGATGCCACTTCTCCTCCGCCTGATGATGCTAATGCACACATTCACCGAAAAACAAAGAAAATGGGGGGGGGATGGAGAAATAAAGACAAGTTGAGTGCATGCATTGGGGACACCGTTGGCGGAGAGGACAGACACAGAAGCCCCCTGCACTACGCTGCGCACTTGGGGTACACTACTCATTCCCTGGGACATGCCCTACAAGCCTATGGGCGACAACTGCCCACACAGAATACACAGGTCCATGAATAGCGTTACTAGGCACCCTACAGAGGTGGGGGGCGGGGGCACAGGACCATACCTCACGGAGGGGCCTAGCCTACAGAAATCGCCCTGGCCTAGGGATACCCACAGCCCTCCTCCCCCACCCAGGCACCTCCACTGCGCGCAAATTTAGCTGAATGTGCTGGTACTCACCCCCTTGTGTCTGCTGTGATGTCCTCAAGCGCCCATCTAAATCGGGGTAGGCCACCGCCAGGATCAGGGACATCAGGGGGGTCAAGGTACGACTGGCACCCCTCCTAGGTTGGGAGGCCATCCCAGCAGAGCCTCGGCGGTCTTCCTGCTCCCCCGGCGGATGTCCTCCCACCTCTTGCGGCAGTGGGTGCCCCCTCTGTTGTGGACCCCCAGGGCCCGGACGTCCTTGGCAATGGCACGCCAAATATCGATCTTTTGATGGGCGCTGACCTATGTGACATGTACAGGGGGGGAAAAGAAACATCATCACTTTTCTGCATGCTCGATGTGAGTGGCCCCCCCTCCCCAAACTTGCCAGGTGGCACATGCTCTCATCTGTCATGCCATGCATTCGTAATTCGCTCCCCTCCCCTCCATCGTACATCCACCCCACTCATCACAGGCATTGCCCACTATGCATTGGCCCCCGTGTACTCACCTGTTGGTCTGGAGGACCGTAGAGTAGCGCATACTGGGGGAGGACCCCGTCCACGAGCTTCTCCAACTCTTTGGAACTGAAGGCGGGGGCCCTTTCCCCAGTCGCAGCAGCCATTGTCACTTCCAGACCGAGGTCACAGCAGCACTTGCAGTATAGGTCCTCTCCTGTGGATGGTCAGGTCTCGTGTGATTAAGCAGAGAGAAAATGGCGGTCACGCCCGCGGCGGTGCGTACCGCGGCGGTGCATACCGCGACCGCCGGCGCACATCGTCATTGGCTCCTGAAACCCATAGGGTTCAATGTTAACCAATGCTGCTTTGCGCCGCGGTCTTCGACCGCCTACCGCCACGGCGTGCCACGCCAGCGCAATGACCTCTCTTCACATTGTCACACTTCACAGGTCAGGCAGCCGCCATTTCAAGGGCCCACATGGCTTAATTCCTACTGCGTCACACATGGCTAGGCCTTGCATCGACACTCATACAAGCTATTCAATCCAGAGAGATTCGTGTACTGTGCAGGCTGTGGGAACTTACCTGTGGGTTGATTGACTCTGTGCTCCATGTTGTCCTTCCTAGGCACCGTCCGCTGGGATTTGCGAGGAGACGGAGGAATGTTCCCGTGTACAGACCGCTGGTGGACCTGTCGACAATGGAAGAACGACATGTCATACTCACCTACAGACTCAACAGTGCCACTATACAGGAACTGTGTGCCCAGCTGGAGCCAGACCTGATGTCACCCATCCGCCAACCCACAGGAATGCCCCCTCAAGTGCAGGTGCTGTCGGTACTCCATTTTTTGGCTAGTGGATCATTTCAAACTACAGTGGCCATTTCATCTGGGATGTCTCAGCCTATGTTTTCAAGGGTGTTGTCCAGAGTGTTGTCTGCCCTGATGAAATACATGCGGAGCGACATCATTTTCCCTGAGGTGGGTGACTTGCCTACAGTGAAGGGTGATTTCTATGCCCTTGGACACATTCCCAATATCATTGGTGCCATTGATGGTACCCATGTGGCATTGGTCCCCCCAAAAGACAATGAACAGGTGTACAGGAACCGAAAAAGTTATCATTCCATGAATGTCCAGGTGGTCTGTTTGGCTGACCAGTACATCTCCCATGTAAATGCCAAGTTCCCAGGGTCAGTGCATGACGCGTACGTCATGCGAAATAGCAGCATCCCTTATGTGATGGAACAGCTACAGAGACAGCGTGTGTGGCTAATTGGTGACTCTGGTTACCCCAACCTGCCTTGGCTATTGACCCCAGTGAGGAATCCCAGGACAAGGGCAGAGGAACGGTACAATGAGGCCCATGGGCGAACTAGGAGGATTATAGAAAGAACCTTCGGCCTCCTGAAGGCCAGGTTTAGGTGCCTGCATATGACAGGTGGATCCCTAATGTACTCACCAAAGAAGGTGTGTCATATCATCGAGGCCTGCTGCATGCTTCACAACCTGACTTTGCGACGCCAGGTGCCTTTCCTGCAGGAGGATGGTCCAGATGGTGGTGTTGTGGCCGCTGTGGAGCCTGCGGAGAGTGAAGAGGAGGAAGACGAAGAGGACGACACAGACAACAGGGACAGAGTGATACTGCAGTATTTCCAGTAACACACAGGTAAGAATCTACTCCTGCATTTTATTATATCTGTAACAGTACTGGCTCTCTACTGTCTGACCTTTCACCCCAATGTATGGTAACTTAGTTGTGAATTTGCCTTCCTATTTCAGTGATGTGGTCCCCACGGAGTGCCCTCTGGTTTATTTCCCCATGGACTACCGCTGTGTGACACTGGTATGTTGTCATCACAATGTATTTGGACATTTTTGGTTGGTTATATCGAATACATTTGGTTTAAAAAAATAAATAGCAGACTCCAGATGGTTTTTGTGCAATAATTGTGTTTATTGAAGTGCAAAAATTGGTGTATAGTTCAAAAAGGGTGATGGGTGATGGTGGAGGCATGTCCATGGCAGAGTCCAGACTCACGTTCGCACAGGTGCATTGTCCATATGCCTGTGGAAGGTGGAGCAGGGGCAGTTCAAGGTTGGACAGGGTGAACAAGTGGGACAGTGGGATGACATCCGGGGGGATCCGTGCATGGCGGGGGTCTTGACATCCTACTCTGTCTTCTTTCTCGATATCAGGCCTTTCTTGCGGGGTGGTTCATGTTCTGCAGGGGGTGGGGTCCGGGTGGGCCGTTGCTGTTGTGTCGGGCCTCCTGACCACTAGCGCCGGCGGAGGTGGTGGGCTGTTCTTCCTCCATGCTAGTGGCAGGGGCCCTTTGGGGGGCCATATGGTCCCGCAATGTGGTGACAATCTGGTTGAGTGCCACCACGATTGTACCCATTGTGGAACTGATGCTGCGCAATTCTTCCCGGAACCCCATGTACTGGCCCTCCTGCATGGCCTGGATCTCCTGGAACCTGGCCAGGACCATCGCCATCATCTCTTGGGAGTGGTGGTACGCTCCCATGATGGTGGTGAGGGCCTCTTGGACAGTGGGTTCCCTAGGCCTGTCCTCCCTCTGTCGCACAGCAGCCCTCCCAGTTCCCCTTTGTTCCTGGGCCTCTGTCCCCTGGACGGTGTGTCCACTACCACTGCCCCCAGGTCCCTGTTGTTGTTGGGGTGGTGGGTTGCCCTGGGTGCCCTGTAGTGGTAGACACACCGCTGCTTGACCTGTCCTGGAGACAGAGGCATGGGCCCGCTGGGTGGGTGCTGTGCTGGGGTTTCCAGAGGGGGGTAGGTCTGCTGGGGCCTGTGGCTGCCTGAGGGGAACCGACTGTCTAGAGGTCCCCGATGGTCCGGGCTGGTCATCAGGTTCTAGGTCAACAGAGCTGCTGTCATCACTGGGGGCCTGTTCTGGGGGTGGGATGGACATTTCTGGACCCTCCGGGCCGGTGTCTTGGCGTTCGGGCCCTGCAGGGGTAAAAGAGTATGGTTATTGCTTCTGTGTGTGCCATGGCGAGAAAATTGTGGGTGCCCTTGTCCCCCAGTGCTGGCATTCCCTTGTGGGAGGAGTTGTGAGGGTGGTTTGGGGGGGGGGGGATGGGTATGTGCAGTGGTCATGCTTAGGTGATGGGTGTCCATGGTTTGTGTTGGCATTCAGGGGTTGGTGTTGGTTTGGGTGGGTTGTGCTGGTGAGACATTAGCAGGGAGGATATGTGCTGGGGGGTTGGGGGTGAAGGTGGGGGTGTGGGTTGGCATGCTGGTGGTTGGGGGGGTGAAGTAGTTGAGATTAGACTTACCAGAGTCCATTCCTCCGCCTACTCCAGCGAGGCCCTCAGGATGCAGGATGTTCAAGACCTCTTGCTCCCATGCTGTGAATTCGGGTGGAGTGGGTGGGGGTCCGCCGCCAGTCTTCTGCACAGCGATGTTGTGTCTTGACACCATCGCCCGCACCTTCCCCCGTAGGTCGTTCCAGCGCTTTCGGATGTCTTCCCGATTTCTGGGATGCTGTCCCACAGCGTTGACCCTGTCGACAATCCTTTGCCATAGCTCCGCCTTCCTGGCTATTGTGGTGTGCTGCACCTGTGTGCCGAAGAGCTGGGGCTCTACCCTAATTATTTCCTCCACCATGACCCTGAGTTCTTGGTCCGAGAACCTGGGATTTGGGGTGCCATGGGGTGGTGTGGATGAGGTGTGGGGTGGTGTTTGTGGTGATGAGTGTAGTGGTGTGTGGTGTTTTGTGCGTAGATGTAGTGTGGGGGATGATGTTGGGTTCCTGTGTGTGTTGTGGTTTGCGTTCCCTGTGCTCTCTCTCTGTGTATTGCGCCTTGTCTCTGAATTTCGATTTGTGGGGGTTTGTGGGTGATGTGGGTGTGTGTTTTATATCGTATTGATTGTGTGGGAGTGGTGTTTGTATGTGTATCAGGTGTGTGTATTTTGAATTATCCAATGTGGCTGTGTTTTGTAAAGGTGTGTGTATTTTGACCGCGGCGGTGTGTACCGCCAATGGGATACCGCGGTTGAAAGACCGCCGCGTGGATTGGTGGGTCGTAATGGCATGGGCGTATTTCTGTTGGCGTGACGGTGGAGGTTTGGTCATCTCCAGTTTATCGCTGACCGCTGATGTGGCGGCCTTCAGTGGAGGTCGGGTTTTTGGCGGTTTGGCAGTTGTGGGTCAGAATGACCGTGGCGGGTTACCGCGGCCGCGGCGGTGGTATGGCGGTCTTCTGACCGGCGGTAACTGCCTTTTACCGCCAGGGTCAGAATGACCCCCATAGTCTGGTTCATCGAGGGGGTTCATCTTTAATGTCTGAGCTTGACTTGATGCATAAATTTGTAACATCTAGACAGCAGTGTTCAACTTCATCTCTATCAATTTCACCTTCTGACAATGGTAACAATGTAGCTGGATTGAGTGTTTGGCATCTCTTAAGAACAATATTATGGCCCTCATTATGAGTTTGATGGTCTTTTGGCAAGACTGCAGTGGTGGCGGCCGCCAAAAGACCTCCAGTTTTGGTGGCATCCCGCCCACCGTATTAAGAGTCCACAACGAAGACCACCAAAAAACAGCCACAAATCTGACACCGCCAGGATGCTGATGGGCGGGAAAGATGCAGTTTCACCTCCAGCACTTCTCAGCCAACAACTTTCCGCCCACAATATTACGATCCAGAAATCAGCACAGTGGTCCTTCTATGGTGGAAAACCATTGGTGGCTGAACCGCCGTGGACAGAACACACTCCTGTTGGAACAAACCACCACATTGGACAGTGTAAAGACCCCACACCTGACACACATACACACACCAGACACACCCACTCACAGCACTATATAACACACCCACACACAACCCACAAGCCTTTGCGACTAAAACCACTGATCAAGAGACGAGAGCAGCCACAATCACTAAGCTAGCACCTACACACTAGAGGCACATATACACTTCACACTCACCACACCACACAACTGCACCACCAACACAATACACAGATCACAACTACACGTAAACACCACAACCTACCAGCACGCACAAACACCCCCACACCACCAAGCCCCTTACACTGCACCCTACACATACAACACCCTCCCCCACCCACAACACAACCACCATGTCACGTCAAAAGCACCCACGCTTCACTGATGACAAGTTCAGGGTCATGGAGGATGAAATCAACAGGGTAGAGTCACAACTCCTAGGAGCATATGTACAGCAAACCTCCATAGCCAGGAAAATAGAGTTATGGCAGACAATAGTTGACAGGGTCAACTCAGTGGGCAACCATCCACGCACAAGGGAGGACATCAGGAAGAGGTGGAACGACCTACAGGGGAAGGTACATTCCATAGCATCCAGGCACCAGCTGGCGTTACTGAAGACTGGCGGTGGGCCCCCATTTTCTACCCAAGAGTTCACATTGTGGGAAGAGAAGGTCTTGGACATCATGCATCCTAAGGGCCTAACTGGAATACCTGTAGGACTGGACTCTGGTGAGTAACTAACACTCCCCTGCCACTAATTTGTCCTGTCCAGCATGCTTTCTCACCAGCCAAACACTCCCAAGTCAGCCCATCTCCCACAACACTTCCCACCTAGTCACCTAATGCCCCTCTCCTGCATGTCACACCACCACCCACCCCCAATGCCCACACACTCCCTGCCAAGTGCACGGATAGCACAATCACTACCGCTTCCACATTGCACTAGCCCATTCACAACAAAACCTGCAATGTGCACGGCACACCACTCCTCTTGCATGTATGACTATTGCACTAGCTACAACAACTGGATGTTCCGACTGGGAGCCACTACATAGCAATGACAGCAATACAATGACACTACACAATGCCAAACTAGCACCAGACAGAGCACTGTCACCAATCCTAAGGACCACTAATCCAGGCCTACCACCATGTAATGGACTAATCCTGGCCTTCAAAGTAATAAGATATACTCCATGCACAACAAGCACAGACAGGACAAACAACCCTGCACACACATACCCCCTCCCATTTGGACACCATACTGCAATGTACAGCCATTTCCGCTCACATATACCAAGACAGAATGCCCACCAGCTAAGAGGGCAAACCTGTCCTGTGAACCATCACATAGGAACAGAACCCACCCACCCAGCTAAAGTGATCAAGCCTGATCCACAACAACCCCAAGGAGCATGGTACACATGTCACTATCCACCATCCACAAACAGTGTTAGCTTAGCTGCATCTGTCAATGTCATTGCTTGAAATCAAGTCAAGCCACTGTATGCATCTGACTAACAGACAACCATACATACCTCCAACATGTATCTCTCTCTCACTAAATCCACAGGTACCCCTGCCACAGCCACCATGGAGAAGTTACCAGAGACAGCCAGCCCTCCTCAGGATAAAGGCCCCAGTGAGGACAACGCCACTAGATGACTGGATATTGACGACCTACCTGGCCCATCTGGGAACCCTGGTTTGTCTGCCAATCCTTGTCTCACCCTGCCCAAATCAAACCCCCCCATACCCTGTGGCAAAAAAATCTCAACCAACCCTTTGTTCCCAAACCTGTGCCCCAAGGACTGTTCAATCAATTGTGTACCCCACAGTATAGGGACCTGAGTCAACCCCTCACACACAAGACCGTGAAGGTCCTGGTGAAACTGGGAGAGGGCACACTGTGCCAGGATACAGGCACATGGGTGCAGAGGGTGTGGGAGGGAACCTGTGGGCCAGAGGATGGGGCAGAGAAGGGAGGCCTCTGACCAGGAAGCCATCTTGCAACTCCTGTGAGCATATCAACTATCCCAGGACACGATGGGCCAGATCATGAACATGTTGGGGGAAAAACTGAGGCTGCAGAGGGAATACCATCAGGAGGTCATGCAGCAGTGGCAGGCTCACAATGCCTCCATGGCCTGTATTGCAGGGATACTCAGGGATCTCACCACCATCATGAGTCCTTCCTCCACCCACCAGTATGCCCCCTTCCACTAGCCACATCACACCTGAGCCATCTAAATATGTGGCTGACAGTGGAATGGAGGCATTGGCAGGGGAACAACAGGCCTCGGGAACCCTCCCTCTGGAGCAGAAGAACTCCCACAAAAGTGGATGTCCATCCAGACATCTGGCTGCAGCAGATGCCAAGGCAAAACCCACTTCCATGAAATGACCCTCTCCTGCTTACTCTTCCTTATGTGCCACTGAGACACCCTATTGACTGTTCACTGACATTACTCCATCTTCCAATAGCCCTTTGACACTAGACCTGTGCTACCTACAGCTGTGCCACCTACTCTGAGGATTTCATCTAACATGAACTCACTCATCTCCTGTTTGCCACTCAATTCACAATAAACACTATGGATCACAGCCACTGCCTTTGTGTCTTTATTTTTACACATACAAATGTTTGCTCTGCAAAATGTCATGTGGGTATGGCGCCATAATCCAAGATGTAGTGTAAAGGACTCCAGAGGGAGGAATCCTCTGCAGGAGACACAGTACAATGTATAGGTCCCAGGTTAGATGTAAGGGAGTCACTAGTACGGCCACACACCAGAGTACATCCAAAAATACAGCCTGCAAAAAGAGCATGACAGAGACTACCATCAAGATTGTAGGCATGGCACCACACAGAGCACATATGCAGTTCATAGTTGTTGTGTCCATTGTAGATAGCCATTTAAACAGGCCACAGCAGATGTGACATGAGAACAGGAGAATAGAGGACACATACCACAATTCAGACCTGTCCATAAGAGATGTGAATTTGGCAACCTGCAGAGAGTGCACACGGTAGAGATGATACATTTAGAGACAGCACCTTACATGTATTCATTCACCCCCCACAACACACACATTGGGATAGGTACACAGTACACCACCACCACTGATAAACCAAATCAGGAGGACCATTGACTGCAAACTATGTTGAAACAGTACACATGCAAATGCACACACAACATACCTGTATGTTCCTGGAAGTACTGATTGATGAGCTCTGCCCTGGAGTCAGCTGCACTTTCCTCATCTGCTTCCTCATCACTTTCTACTTCTGCATCACCAGCCACTGGTCCAGCTGCCTCCTCCTCATCACCTAGTAAGGGTATCTGATGTCTCAGGGCCAGATTGTGGAGCATGCAGCAGGCAACTATGATCTGGCATACCTTTTGGGGACTGTACTGGAGGGTACCTCCAGAGACGTGCAGGCACCTGAATATGGCATTTAGGAGGCCAAATGTCCTTTCTATTACACGCCTTGTGCTGCCATGGGGCTCATTGATACTGAGTTCCCCTTCAGTGCCAGGGTACCTCACTGGTGTTAACAGCCAGGGAAGGTTAGGAGAGCCAGAGTCACCTGTGTGCACAGAGGTAGCACCTGTTACAATACAGGTACAGACACAGGGAAGACTATGATGACAGGTGCCATAATGGAGATACACATCCAAAAGCATACATACCAATGAGCCAAGCCCCCTCTCACTATAGTCGTGCCATCATGTGGGGTACATTGCTGTTCCTCAGAATGTAGAAGTAATGCACTGATTCAGGATACTTGGCTGTAACTTGGGAGATGTAATGGTCTGCCACACACACCACCTGCACATTGATGGAGTGGTAGTTTTTGTGGTTCCTATACACCTGTTCATTGGCACAGGGAGGGACCAAGGCTATATGGGTGCCATCTATGGCCCCTATCACATGAGAGATGTGTCCCATATCATAGAAGTCTGCCTTCACATAGGCCAAATCCTCTTATTGAGGGAACCTGATGTAGCTGTCCAGGTGTTTCACGAAAGAACGCAGTACATCCTTCAAAACAACACTGAACATAGGCTGTGACATCCCTGCTGCCAAGCCCACTGTGATCTGAAAGGATGCTGTGGCAACAAAGTGTAGCACTGAAAGGACTTGAACGGTGGGAGGGATGGCATTGCAATTATAAATGGCAGGCAATAGTTCTGGCTCCAAGTGGGTTCATAGATCCATGATGGTCTGACGATTCAGATGATAGGTCTGAATTATATGCCTCTCCTCCAGGGTTGCAATGTCCTCTAGCAGACAGTACACTGGTGCATATCTCAACATCCTCATGAAAGGGTATCTAGGATAGAGAAGAAATAATGGGGCATATTTATACTCCGTTTGCGCCGGAATTGCGTCGTTTTTTTTGACGCAATTTCGACGCAAAACTAACTCCATATTTATACTTTGGCGTTAGACACGTCTAGCGCCAAAGTCCATGGAGTTAGCATCATTTTTTAGCGTGGACACCTACTTTGCGTTAATTATATGCAAGGTAGGCGTTCCCGTCTAAAAAATCGACTCCGAGGCATGTGCGTCGGATTTATACTCCCGGGCAAAATTCACGCCCGGGAGTGGGCGGGTCCAAAAAAATGACGTACGGCCGCTTTTGCGCCGTTTTTTAGCGCCTGCAAAAGGCAGGAGTTAAGGGACCTGTGGGCTCTGAAGGAGCCCAGAGGTGCCCTCCCATGCCCCCAGGGACACCCCCTGTCACCCTTGCCCACCCCAGGAGGACACCCAAGGCTGGAGGGACCCATCCCAGGGACATTAAGGTAAGTTCAGGTAAGTGTTTTTTTTTTGTTTTTTTTTGTGGCATAGGGGGGCCTGATTTGTGCCCCCCTACATGCCACTATGCCCAATGACCATGCCCAGGGGACCGAAGTCCCCTGGGCATGGCCATTGGGCAAGGGGGCATGACTCCTGTCTTTGCTAAGACAGGAGTCATTTCTATGGGGGTTGGGCGTCGTAAAAAATGGCCTCAACCTGACTTGCCCCATTTCTTGACGCCCAAGCCCCATATCCCCCTACGCCGACGCTGCCTGGTGTACGTCGTTTTTTTTAACGCACACCAGACGGCGCCGGCGGCTAACGCCGGCTAACGTCATTCAATAAATACAGCGCCCGCATGGCGCTTCAGAATGGCGTTAGCCGGCGCTAATTTTTTTGACGCAAAACTGCTTTAGCGCAGTTTTGCGTCAAAAAGTATAAATATGGGCCAATGTACTCTGTTAGAAATGGGATCTCTAGTTGGCGGTCAGTTTGCCCCCTGTCCAAGTAGGGACCCTCACTCTATCAGGATAAAGGAACTACCCACGAGCAGTCCGGCTTATCCCAAGAAAATGTGTAAAGCATTTGCACATAACACACAGTATTAAATGTAGACAATACTAAAGGACACCACACCAGTTTTAGAAAAATAGCCAATATTTATCTATATGACCCAAGGGTAGGTCGCTCCCCCTGCCGCTGCAGCTCATCCAGCTCCTCCAGGTTCCTGAGACCCACCTCGCAGTAAGTACCCCCCACCTCCCAGCCCCTCGCCCTGCCCCGCGCTACTCACCCTCTCTCCTGCTCCTGCTTCTTTTCTTCCTCTCTGTTCTTCCACCTCGCTCCTCTTCTATAATCTTCTTCTGTACTCTTCTTTTCCCCGTCTTCTCTCTTCTTCTGTGTGCTTCTCAGCCTCTCCTGTCGCCTCTCTTCTTCTTCATCTTCTTCTGTGGTCTTCTGCCTTCTGTTCTTCGTCTTCTGTATCTTCTTCTGTGTTCTTCTGTTCTTCTGTTCTTCTGTCTTCTGCTTTCTCCGTCCTCCGTCTTCTGTTTCTTCTCGCACCTGCCCTCCTGCTCCTGTCTCATCCCCCTCCCTCACTTGCCTCCCCCTCTCTATCACCCCTATCTACCCCGTTCGCTATCTGCCTCCCTCACTCCTCCTATCTACCTATCTCTCCATCTCTCCATCCCACCATCTAACTCCCTCACTCACCACCTCCTCCTATCTACCTATTTTTCTATCTCTCCACCTTTTTCCCCATCTATCTATTTCTCTATCTCTCCCCCCCTCCCCGCCACCCCCTCTGTTACCTATCTTCCTATCCTCTCACTCTACCTCTCACCCTCACCCACCTCTACAACCCCCCCTCCCCTATCTTCCCAACCCTACTCCTATCTCTCTCCCTAATCTCCTAACACTCACCCCCTCCACCCTTAAACCCCCCTCCCCCAGCTCTTCTCACTCTACCTGTCCCCCCCTCCCTCGCGCTTTCCCGCCGCGACCTCCTGCACGCCCCCGCCCCCCAGCTCCCATTCACCCCCAGCTGACCCCTCCCCCCCTCCTCTCTCTTATGGCGGCCACTGCGCGACAGTGGTAGCGACCCTTGACCCAAGGGTAGGTCGCTCCCCCTGCCGCTGCAGCTCCTCCAGCTACTCCAGGTTCCTGAGACCCACCTCGCAGTAAGTACCCCCCACCTCCCAGCCCCTCGCCCTGCCCCGCGCTACTCACCCTCTCTCCTGCTCCTGCTTCTTTTCTTCCTCTCTGTTCGTCCACCTCGCTCCTCTTCTATAATCTTCTTCTGTACTCTTCTTTTCCCCGTCTTCTCTCTTCTTCTGTGTGCTTCTCAGCCTCTCCTGTCGCCTCTCTTCTTCTTCATCTTCTTCTGTGGTCTTCTGCCTTCTGTTCTTCGTCTTCTGTATCGTCTTCTGTGTTCTTCTGTGTTCTTCTGTGTTCTTCTGTTCTTCTGTCTTCTGCTTTCTCCGTCCTCCGTTTCTTCTCGCACCTGCCCTCCTGCTCCTGTCTCATCCCCCTCCCTCACTCGCCTCCCCCTCTCTGTCACCCCTATCTACCCCGTTCGCTATCTGCCTCCCTCACTCCTCCTATCTACCTATCTCTCCATCTCTCCATCCCACCATCTAACTCCCTCACTCACCACCTCCTCCTATCTACCTATTTTTCTATCTCTCCACCTATTTCTCCATCTATCTATTTCTCTATCTCTCCCCCCCTCCCCGCCACCCCCTCTGTTACCTATCTTCCTATCCTCTCACTCTACCTCTCACCCTCACCCACCTCTACAACCCCCCTCCCCTATCTTCCCAACCCTACTCCTATCTCTCTCCCTAATCTCCTAAACCTCCTAACACTCACCCCCCTCCACCCTTAAACCCCCCTCCCCCAGCTCTTCTCACTCTACCTGTCCCCCCCTCCCTTGTGCTTTCCCGCCGCGACCTCCTGAACGCCCCCACCCCCAGCTCCCATTCGCCCCCAGCTGACCCCTCCCCCCCTCCTCCCTCTTATGGCGGCCGCTGCGCGAAAGTGGTAGCGACCCTTGACCCAAGGGTAGGTCGCTCCCCCTGCCGCTGCAGCTCCTTCAGCTCCTCCAGGTTCCTGAGACCCACCTCGCAGTAAGTACCCCCCACCTCCCAGCCCCTCGCCCTGCCCCGCGCTACTCACCCTCTCTCCTGCCCCTGCTTCTTTTCTTCCTCTCTGTTCTTCCACCTCGCTCCTCTTCTATAATCTTTTTCTGTACTCTTCTTTTCCCCGTCTTCTCTCTTCTTCTGTGTGCTTCTCAGCCTCTCCTGTCGCCTCTCTTCTTCTTCATCTTCTTCTGTGGTCTTCTGCCTTCTGTTCTTCGTCTTCTGTATCTTCTTCTGTGTTCTTCTGTGTTCTTCTGTGTTCTTCTGTGTTCTTCTGTGTTCTTCTGTTCTTCTGTCTTCTGCTTTCTCCGTCCTCCGTCTTCTGTTTCTTCTCGCACCTGCCCTCCTGCTCCTGTCTCATCCCCCTCCTTCACTCGCCTCCCCCTCTCTATCACCCCTATCTACCCCGTTCGCTATCAGCCTCCCTCACTCCTCCTATCTACCTATCTCTCCATCTCTCCATCTCACTATCTAACTCCCTCACTCACCACCTCCTCCTATCTACCTATTTTTCTATCTCTCCACCTATTTCTCCATCTATCTATTTCTCTATCTCTCCCCCCCTCCCCGCCACCCCCTCTGTTACCTATCTTCCTATCCTCTCACTCTACCTCTCACCCTCACCCACCTCTACAACCCCCCCTCCCCTATCTTCCCAACCCTACTCCTATCTCTCTCCCTAATCTCCTAAACCTCCTAACACTCACCCCCCTTCACCCTTAAACCCCCCTCCCCCAGTTCTTCTCACTCTACCTGTTCCCCCCTCCCTCGCGCCTTCCCGCCGCGACCTCCTGCACGCCCCCGCCCCCCAGCTCCCATTCGCCCCCAGCTAACCCCTCCCCCCTCCCCCCTGTTATGGCGGCCGCTGCGCGACAGTGGTAGCGACCCTTGACCCAAGGGTAGGTCGCTCCCCCTGCCGCTGCAGCTCCTTCAGCTCCTCCAGGTTCCTGAGACCCACCTCGCAGTAAGTACCCCCCACCTCCCAGCCCCTCGCCCTGCCCCGCGCTACTCACCCTCTCTCCTGCTTCTTTTCTTCCTCTCTGTTCTTCCACCTCGCTCCTCTTCTATAATCTTCTTCTGTACTCTTCTTTTCCCCGTCTTCTCTCTTCTTCTGTGTGCTTCTCAGACTCTCCTGTCGCCTCTCTTCTTCTTCATCTTCTTCAGTGGTCTTCTGCCTTCTGTTCTTCGTCTTCTGTATCTTCTTCTGTTCTTCTGTGTTCTTCTGTGTTCTTCTGTGTTCTTCTGTTCTTCTGTCTTCTGCTTTCTCCGTCCTCCGTCTTCTGTTTCTTCTCGCACCTGCCCTCCTGCTCCTGTCTCATCCCCCTCCCTCACTCGCCTCCCCCTCTCTATCACCCCTATCTACCCCGTTCGCTATCAGCCTCCCTCACTCCTCCTATCTACCTATCTCTCCATCTCTCCATCTCACTATCTAACTCCCTCACTCACCACCTCCTCCTATCTGCCTATTTTTCTATCTCTCCACCTATTTCTCCATCTATCTATTTCTCTATCTCTCCCCCCTCCCGCCACCCCCTCTGTTACCTATCTTCCTATCCTCTCACTCTACCTCTCACCCTCACCCACCTCTACAACCCCCCCTCCCCTATCTTCCCAACCCTACTCCTATCTCTCTCCCTAATCTCCTAAACCTCCTAACGCTCACCCCCCTTCACCCTTAAACCCCCCTCCCCCAGTTCTTCTCACTCTACCTGGTCCCCCCCTCCCTCGCGCCTTCCCGCCGTGACCTCCTGCACGCCCACTCGCCCCCCAGCTCCCATTCGCCCCCAGCTAACCCCTCCCCCCTCTTATGGCGGCCGCTGCGCGACAGTGGTAGCGACCCTTGACCTAAGGGTAGGTCGCTCCCCCTGCCGCTGCAGCTCCTCCAGCTCCTCCAGGTTCCTGAGACCCACCTCGCAGTAAGTACCCCCCACCTCCCAGCCCCTCGCCCTGCCCCGCGCTACTCACCCTCTCTCCTGCTCCTGCTTCTTTTCTTCCTCTCTGTTCTTCCACCTCGCTCCTCTTCTATAATCTTCTTCTGTACTCTTCTTTTCCCCGTCTTCTCTCTTCTTCTGTGTGCTTCTCAGCCTCTCCTGTCGCCTCTCTTCTTCTTCATCTTCTTCTGTGGTCTTCTGCCTTCTGTTCTTCGTCTTCTGTATCTTCTTCTGTGTTCTTCTGTGTTCTTCTGTTCTTCTGTTCTTCTGTCTTCTGCTTTCTCCGTCCTCCGTCTTCTGTTTCTTCTCGCACCTGCCCTCCTGCTCCTGTCTCATCCCCCTCCCTCACTCGCCTCCCCCTCTCTATCACCCCTATCTACCCCGTTCGCTATCTGCCTCCCTCACTCCTCCTATCTACCTATCTCTCCATCTCACTATCTAACTCCCTCACTCACCACCTCCTCCTATCTACCTATTTTTCTATCTCTCCACCTATTTCTCCATCTATCTATTTCTCTATCTCTCCCCCCCTCCCCGCCACCCCCTCTGTTACCTATCTTCCTATCCTCTCACTCTACCTCTCACCCTCACCCACCTCTACAACCCCCCCCTATCTTCCCAACCCTACTCCTATCTCTCTCCCTAATCTCCTAAACCTCCTAACACTCACCCCCCTCCACCCTTAAACCCCCCACCCCCAGCTCTTCTCACTCTACCTGTCCCCCCCTCCCTCACGCTTTCCTGCCGCGACCTCCTGCACGCCCCCGCCCCCCAGCTCCCATTCGCCCCCAGCTGACCCCTCCCCCCCTCCTCCCTCTTATGGCCCCGCCCCCCAGCTCCCATTCGCCCCCAGCTGACCCCTCCCCGCGCCAGAGGCAAGCCCGTCTGCGCCCATCCGCGCCCAGCGCCACGACCCCTGGACCCCAGCTCTCCCAAGCCCCACTGATCCGCTACGACCCCACCACCTTCCACGCCCTCAACCCAGGGCGCTCCAACACCTGCTTCCAAGCTCACCCCAAACGCACCCATGGACCCTTCGCCTGCAACTCCTGCAAACGCATCTTCCACCACGCAACTACCACGACCACCAGCCCACGTGCCATCAACCACCTCAAGTGCATCCTGGTCAACGCTCGTTCGATCCACAAGCACGCCGTTGAAATCTGGGACCTCCTGGACTCCACAGCACCGGACGTCGCCTTCATCACGGAGACCTGGATGAACGCCTCTTCGGCCCCAGACATCGCCACTGCCATCCCCGAAGGCTACAAGATCTCCAGAAAAGACCGCACCAACCAAGTCGGAGGAGGTATCGACATCGTCTTCAAAGACTCCATCAGCGTCACCACCTCCACCGAAGACACCCCTCTCGCCGCTGAACATCTGCATTTTCAGATTCGCACCGACCCCAGGACCACCCTCAGAGGATCCATCGTCTACCGTCCCCCCGGACCGCGTGCCCCTTTCAGCGACACCATCGCCGACTTCATCTCCCCGCACACCCTCGCCTCGCCGGACTACATCCTCCTAGTCGACCTCAACTTCCATCTGGAACAAAACAACGACCCCAACACCACCGCCCTGCTCGACAACCTCGGCCTCAAGCAACTGGTGAACACCGCCACCCACATCGCCGGACACACGCTTGACCCTATCTTCTCCGCCAGCAAACACGTCTTCTTCAGCCACACCTCCGCTCTACACTGGACCGACCACAGCTGTGTCCATTTCACATTCCGACGCGAGACCCGCCACCTCCACACTCAACCCATTCCTCGTCGACAGTGGAACAAAATCCCCCAAGAGCAACTCTTCTCCGCACTCACCGTCAACCAACCCACCCTCACCACCGACCCCAACGACGCAGCCCTCAGCCTCTCGAACTGGATCTCCAACTGCGCAGACAACCTTGCCCCCCTCATACGCACGCATCAACAGGCCATCACCAGAAAACCTCTCTGGTTCTCTGACACCCTCAAAGAATCAAAGAAAACTTGTCGCGCCCTCGAGAAGGCCTGGCGCAAGGACCACACCGCCTACAACATGACCGCCCTCAAAAACGCAACCCGCGAACACCACCACCTGATCCGCGCTGCCAAAAGGAACTTTTTCACCGACAGACTGGACAAAAACAGCCACAACAGCAGAGAACTTTTTAGCATCGTCAAAGAGTTCTCCAACCCCAGCGCCAACGCTGTCACGCCCTCACAAGACTTGTGCAACTCCCTCGCTACCTTCTTCCATCGCAAGATCAGCGACCTCGACGACAGCTTCGGACACCAGACCCAACCAAGCACCACCGAACCCACACCCCCGACCATCACCCTCAACGACTGGACCCACATCAACACTGAAGAAACCAAAACCACCATGAACTCTATCCACTCCAGCGCCCCATCGGACCCCTGCCCTCACTTCATCTTCAATAAAGCCGACGACATCATCGCCCGCCTCCAGGCCGTCATCAACTCTTCATTTTCTTCTGCTACCTTCCCCGAATGCTGGAAACACGCCGAAGTCAACGCCCTACTAAAGAAACCTACGGCTGACCCGAGCGACCTGAAAAACTTCCGACCCATCTCGCTCCTCCCCTTCCCCGCCAAAGTAATAGAGAAGACCGTCAACAAACAGCTGACCACCTTCCTGGAAGACAACAACCTGCTCGACCCTTCACAAACCGGATTCCGAACCAACCACAGCACTGAAACCGTCCTCATCTCAGTCACAGACGACATCAGAACTCTGATGGACAACGGTGAAACAGTCGACCTCATCCTCCTCGACCTCTCAGCTGCCTTCGATAGCGTCACGAGCCGCCTGGACTACGGCAACACCCTCTATGCTGGGACCACCGCCAAACTCCAAAAACACCTGCAACGTATTCAAAATGCCTCTGCCCACCTCATCCTCGACGTACCCCGCAACAGCCACATCTCCGCACACCTGAGACACCTGCATTGGCTACCAGTCAGCAAAAGGATCACCTTCCGACTTCTCACCCACGCACACAAAGCCCTCCACAACAAGGGACCGGAATACCTCAACCGTCGCCTCAGCTTCTACGCCCCCACCTGTCTCCTCCGTTCATCGGGCCTCGCGCTCGCTGCCGTCCCTCGAATCCGCCGCTCCACGGCGGGTGGGAGGTCCTTCTCCTTCCTGGCAGCCAAGACCTGGAACACCCTCCCCACCAGCCTCAGGACCACCCAGGACCACTCCGCATTCCAGAGACTTCTCAAAACCTGGCTTTTCGAGCAGCAGTAACCCCCCCTTCCCCCTAGAGCCTTGAGACCCGCACGGGTGAGTAGTGCGCTTTATAAATGTTAATGATTTGATTTGATTTATGTAAAACAAGACCAAAATATGATAAAAATCCATAATACAGGAATAAATATATGAATTCTGATAGATTTACTCAAAAATACAGTTCCTTGCAGTCAACAGCTCCACCTGGGCCTATCACGGCGCCATGATCAACAAAATCAACAGTTCAGACCAGCCGCGGTATTGTGGGCCAGCTACAGTGTTGGAAAGACTTGCAAACAGTACCTTTGGAATTGCAAGGTGTCGTGATCCTCGCGGTGAGCTCCAGCGAGTGGCGTCGCTGACATTGCAGTGTCGGTTCTGGAGTCGGTGAGGGGGTTGTCGGCCCTTGAAGTCACATGCCTTGCGGATCGAACTCCAGGTTGATGAAGTCAGGAGTGCTGACGTGGATGGCATTGGGGCTGCGGGGCGAACTAGGATGATGCGACATGTGGTGCCCACAGGTCACAGTGCAGGCAGTGGCTCAGTTACAGCATCCAGCCGCGTCGGTGAGACCAGGGCTGCGGTGTGAAGCGGGGCAGTGCGACGTGCGGTGTCACCAGGTCACAGTGCAGGCAGCAGCTTTGCCATTGCTGGAGTGCTGTCATTGGTAGGCCCCCGCCAGCAGTGCAGGAGGGTGCTTTGTGATCCTCACGACCGGTGTCCACAGTGCAGGCACGATGCCTGGTGATGACACTGGAGTCGATGATCCTGGCGTCGGTGGACCGGGGCTGCGGTTTGGAACAGTACTTCGTGTGCCTCACGAGCGGTGTCCTCAGGCCATGGTGTATGCAGTGGTGCTGGTGTCAGCAGGAGCGTCGCCTTCAGGGATGCCCAAGCTGCAGTGTGAGCAGGGGATGCCGGAGTGTGGGGCCAAAGGTCGCGGTGCGAGCAGCAGCTCAGTGAAGTCCTCCAATGACGACGTTGGTGAGACCAGGGTCACGGTGTGAAGCAGGGCAGTGCAGCTCCGTGCAGCGGCAGCAGGTCATGGTACAGGCCAGTGGCTTTGTTTGCGGCAGCTCCGTGGTTTCTCTTCTTGAACAGCACAAAACACACAGGGCCTGATTACAACTCTGGTGGATGGGATACTCTGCCACAATTGTGACGGATATTCCGCCCGCCATATTACAAGTTCCATTATATCCTATGGAACTTGTAAAACGGCGGGCGGGATATCCGTCACTTTTGTGATGGTGTATCACATCCGCCAAGGTCGTAATCAGGCCACCCAGCAAAGTTCACCATTTACACTCCTTTCAGGCAGAAGCAGCAACTGCAGGCCAGTCCAACAAAGCAACACAGCAAAGGGACAGTACTCCTACCTCAGCTCTTCTTCTGGGAGAGGTTCCTTTTGATTCCAGAAAGATTCTAAAAGTCTGGGGTTTTGGGTCCTGCACTCAGCATGTATGTAGTCATGTTATTACCAATACGGTTACTGGGCCAATCAGCAGACTTGTAACTGGATATGCTGGTTATTAGACAGGCCGCCAAATAAGGTCACTGTTTCATGCAAGTCACATGTAGGTGCCAAACCATGATGGCACAACTGAGGCTTACTCCGCATACCGCCAAAAGAGGTGAATGACACACTTATTTTGCTGCATCAAGGTATAATATGTGCCTAAAATGGCAGCCACCTGTCCTGCTGCACAGGACAGGTGGAAGTTGCCTAATCCGTCAGAGTATGTCGTGACAGCGGTAGGTGGTGGCAACCGCCATGAAACTCCTCATTGGTTAACATTGCTGCCTATGGGGGGCTGGGGCAAATGGTGATCACTATCAGCAGTGACAGTGCTGTACGCGTTGGCCTTGACTGCCATTTTCTGCTGCCTTGCACACTTGACTAATGATACTCTAGCAAGCAAGACCTCCACTACGTAAGCTGGTGTGTACTGTCTCTGGGAGCTATCATGCCACATCCTGCAGGTTGATAGGGCCCCTGCCTTCACCCAAGAGCTAGAGAACCTGGTGGAAGGGGTCCTACCCCTGTATGGACAGTTGTATGGGGCACCAGTGGAGCTGGTGAGCCGAGTGCCAAAGTCATGTGTGATAGGGGGGGTTGTTTGAGGGTGAATGGGGTGCGTGTACCGGTCAGGGAGTACATGCATGCAGGCGGGATGGAGTAAAGGCGTGTGAACTGTGAGGTGGGTATGTGGGCATGTGATGGGTCTGCTGTTAAGAGTGAACTGCTTTTGGTATGGTGCCAGTGTGCATGATTTTCTCATTCTGTCTGTCACCCATGCAGGTCAACGCCCATCAGAAAAAGGGGATCTGACGTGCCATTGCCTAGCAAGTCCACACCCTTGGAGTCCAAGCCCAGAAGAGCACCCATTGTTACAAGCAGTCGGAGGACCTGAGACGCTGGGCCCAGAAGACTGCGGAGGCTCAAATGGGGATGTCCTCCCAATGAGGGAGGGGTGTCCGTCGGACCCTAACCCCCATAGTGGCCCAAATTTTGGCTATGGCCTACCCTGAGATGGATGGGCATTTGAGGGCAGCACAGCAGCCACAAAGGGGTGAGTACTAACTGGATCCTGGGGCTTGCCTGGCCATAATTGCGATTGGGTGCCTCAATGCTGGCAAAGTGTAATTGTAGTTAATGCCACATATGCATCAACATTTGGAAAATGGCAATAGGCATCCATACCTCTCCAAGTCTGTAATGTGGAGAAGCACAAATGACATAGGCACATGTGTGACTCCATCCTGCCCATACAATGGATGTGAGTGTCAGTAGCACCCAAGCATTGTGTATGAGCAGCTCCCTCCATCTGCATTAGTGGCTCTGAGGTATCAGTCCACAGCCATCTGTGTAGGCTACCTGTATGTGCGACTGTCCTTTCATCACGGGACTATTGGAATCATGTACTGTTTGTGGAATGGACAGATTGTGGGGTTGGCATTACAGTTCCACCACAGTGCAGGCCCTCATGGGACAGGAGTATTGGCTGGGAACTGACTAGGCATATATAGATGATCTGACTGTAGGGTATGTATAGGTAGCTAACCTGGAATACTGAGACATGTAGATATGATGTGGTCTGATTGCACACATGTTGCATTCCTAGGAGCAATACTTGTGGGAATATGGCCTTCCTAACTCTGGGTTGATACTGGTGGTGGTAAGTGCCCTGGGAGATCCCTGATGTGTCACCATGGTGTGCATATGGCATGTGTGACAAAGCCCTAGCCTGTCCTCTGCTGCATTGCTGAATGACTTCCTACATCTTGTCGACATGGAGAGTTGGGGACACCTCAGATGGACGGTGACTCTTACAGCTTGGCTTAGCTATAAGTTTGTGGCAGATTGAGAGTGGTTTGGGTATTGCAAGACACATGGGGGGTCATTACAAGCCTGGCGGAAGGCGGAGAACCGGTGGTAAGACCGCCAACAGGCTGGCGGTCTTACCCCAGCGTATTATGACCATGGCGGTTACCGCCATGGTCATCCGCCGGTTATCCGTTCCGCCCGCCGGGCTGGAGACCTGGGTCTCCAGCTGGCGTCTGTCACTATACCGCCGGCGGTATTCTGACTCGGCTTACCGCTGCGGTTTTCCAGCGGTCTGAACCACCATGAAAACCATGGCGGTAAGCACTATCAGTGCCAGGGAATTCCTTCCCTGGCACTGATAGGGGTCTCCCGCACCCCCTCCCCGACTCCCTCCCCTACACCCCCCACCACCCCTGCCACCCCCCAAAGGTGGCAGGGCCCCCCTCCCCACCCCGACCCCCAACATCACTTCACTCATACCCACACGACACGCACGCAGGCACCACCTACACACTCACACACACACACGCCAACATACATGCCTACATACACACTCACAGGCAGACACGCACACCCATATTCAAACATACACGCACAAATCCATACAGACATACCCACAAACATACACGCACTCATTCCCATACACACAACACCCCCGCAGGCATCCATGCACTCACACACCCCCTCTACATACACAGATGCACACCCCCATACACCCACACAACACCCCCTCACCCCCCTCACCTCACGGACGATCGACTTACCTGGTCCGACGATCCTCTGGGAGGGGACGGGAGCCATGAGGGCAGCCCCGCTGACACCACACCGTCAACAGAACACCGCCACGCCGGGCAGTGTTCTGTTAGCGTGGCGGTTTGTCCATGTAATCCTCATTCATGCAAAAGGATTGCCACATGAGATGTGTCTTATCTGGCCTCAGTGACAGGGTTTGACAATTGTTGCATGGTGTGTGAGGGTGGAGTTGTCAAGGTCCATAGTCAAACTGGTGTAACTGCATGTGTGGTGGCATGGGAAGTGGTCCATGATGTGGTATGTGTGTTCCAGAGGTAGCTCTGTTGTGAAACTGCACTCAGTGGATGTGATAGTTCATCTTACATGTGGTACATGGCTCATTATGGATGCACTTCGCTGTGTGGTGATATATGTGTTTTGTGCCAGTAGCTCTGGCTCTGTGATGGGGTCTGACTACTCACATGGCTAAATCACACATTCACATAGTACACATCTGATGTGAAGTGTTTGGGTGTCTTACTGGCATTAGCAAAATTTGCGTTGCCCTCCATAATGACATCACCACATTGAGTGGCCATTCATGTTTAAGGAGGGGTAGGTGGTGTGTGCTCAGTGATGGAGTTGTCTTCACTGTCATGGACATATTCCAGAGGACATGGACTAATCAGGTCTTGTCACTATGGAGGCCTGCAGAGTTCTGTTGTGTCAGCTGCGCACCAAATGGGTGATAGGTGAATGGAGAGGTAAGATGTGTATTCAGGCATAGTATTGATAGCGCATCCAGGGCATGCTATGGCAGCTTAAGAGGGCATTAGTTGGTATCATTGGAATGAGCCTAGTAGTGCAGTCCAACATAGGTTTTGTTGTAGGTGTGAGGGTTGGCAGGCAGGTGTGGGTAGTAGTGACATCTCATGACATGACGTAGGTAATGTGTCCTTACATATGAGATTGCCTAGCCATGATATGCATTGTGACAGATGTACATGTGTAGCTGTGTCAATGGAAGGTATATGTTAACCATTTTGCCCCCTATCTATCTCTCTCCCTCCCGCCCTCTCTTTCATTGTGTGCATCAGCATCGTCTGGCAGAGGGGAAGGGGCACAGGCAAGTGGGGAAGCAGCAGCACACATGACCCTGGAAGGTGGCACAACCGACACTGAGAGACCCAGTGGGTCGGAGGGCGTGGAAAGTGCCATGGGGGAGACTGGATACAACACCTCATCTTTGGAATCCTCCTCCAGTGGACACTCCCTGGTGGTGGCAGACCCATCAGGGACCACCCCAGCACTATAATTGTCCGCCACCCCCTGTACTAGCACCGCCCTCCCTTCTGGCTTCCCACCCAGTTGCCTGTGCCTGCTCACCCAGGACAGTGGGCGTCTCCTTCACCACAGGCACTTCTGCCCCAGTCAGCCCCGCTGCCCTCTGTGAGGAGGCTATTGGCCTCCTGAGATCCATCTCTGTGGGTCAGTCAACCATTGTGAATGCCATCCAGGGACTGGCAGCTCATGTACAACAGAACAATGCATTCCTGGGGGGCATTCACAGTGCCATGGGTGGCCTCCAGAGATCCTTTCAGGCTCTGGCCTCCTCACTGACTGCAGCCAGTGTCCCTTTGTTTACTGTCCCTCCTCCACCTGCCTCTTCCCAATCCCAAAGCACTCTCCCCACACCCATCCAGAGCACACATTAACACAGGCATGCATCTACCTCAACAGGCACGGTTAGCACTGACAAACACAAGCACCACAAGACCTACCACCGACATGCACGCAAACAACACCCACCTGCAGACACAACATCCACTCCCTGCACAGACTCCCCCTCCATCCCCTCCTTCACAGACACTACACCTGACACTCCTGCAGTCAGCACATCATAATTTGCAGATCCAGCCACCAGTCCCATTGTACCAACAGGCACTACAATATCAGACCCTCAGATATTCACCCCAGTCACCACATCTGCACTCACCACAACCACACACACCCCCACATGCCGCACATGTACCATACCTGCAGACAACACCCCACCAGACAGTCACCCATCCAGCATGGCATCTCCCAGCAACTCCTCCCCTTCCCAAAACACCTGCACTCACCCACCCAACAGACACCTAGCACACACAAGCATTCCACGCAAGCACCTGCACCCAAGACACCCACAAAGACACATCTTACCACCACTCCCTCTTCCTCCACTCCTAAACCCTTTTCCCATGACTGCCCGTGTGTGCCAATGAAATGTTTTCTGCATGAGTTTTCCCTGTTCCCTACCCCTCTCCCACCCAGTGAGAACCCGAAGCGCTCTGTGTCCCTCCCCAAGTCCAGCCCTACCAGCTCCAAGTTCTCCCCTGCCACCCAGGCTAGTGCTGATGCCCCTTCCCTGCCAAAACGTTGACCCCCCCAAAGGCCAAGGACCCCTCTTCCAAGGGCAGGCCCAAGGACTCCCCCCAAACCCAAGGACCCCCCTTCCAAGCCAAACCCTCAACCCCCACTCGCCACTGAAGTGCCTGCCTGCCTCCTTGATGCCCCTACTCTGTGGAGGTCAATTTGCAGCCAGGAGTAAACTTGGTGCACAATGAGGTAACTCATGTGCCTTTGGTACCTCTGACATTGGACTGGCCTATGGCCTTGTATTGTACATTGTTATATTTTTTTATTGAATTTCACGATTTATTACATCTGGGCCAACAAGATCGTGGCATCCATCGTACACTACTTGTCCTTCCTTTCTTTCTCCACGTCTTATTTGTATCTGTAGTCCTTAGTTTGTGTGTGTGTGTTGGTTGTCCATGTTTTTGTGCCTCGACCGCATGTGTGTGTGGCCCTGCCATCAGTCCCGCTGTGATGGATGTGTATTGTTGTGAGATATGATTGCGTAGTTACATGCATGTGTGTAGCTATATTGTGTATTGTTCATGGTGTGATGTGTTGTGGTGGTGTTGTGTGTGCATCCGTGTGTGCTGTGATAGCTCTGTCATATGCATTGTGTGTTGTGTGGGCGTGGTGTGACATATAGTACGTTGTATGGGTGTGTGATGGTGTTGAATGGTTGTGAGTTGTCGTTCCGTGTTGTTGTCAGTATGTGTTGTCATGTGTAGGTATGCAGTGCATTGGCTTGCAAACGCATTTGTGTAGTTTGCGGTTCTAATGTCATTGTGTGACTCTGTGGTGTTGTGTTTGTGTGTGTTAGCCAGCGGTGGTGAGGTGTGTGTGTGGGGTGGTTGTCACGTGTGTGTTGGCTGTGGTGTGTGTATTTTGGGTGTGTGGTTTGTGTGTGTGTACCTGTGTGTGTGTGTGTGTTGGAATGGGTGAGTTGTTGCGTGTATGTGTGTTGCCGTTGCTGCCCATCACCGCTGTGTGTGTTGTGTGTTCTAACGGCTTTCCCTTCTGTGTGTGCTAAGTGGGTGTAACTGGTTGTTGTCTTCGTAGTCGCTGGTTCAGGAGTCGTAGTGTGAGCAGGAGCAGTGGGAGGACTTAGAGTTCTGGTTCCATGGCGGCTAAGAACATGTCTGTGTTCCTGAAGGTGAGTGTCTCCTTTTATTGAGTTTGTTTCCACCAGGATTTTGGTGGGGGCATTACCACAGCAGAAAGCGTGGCGATGTGAAGCCTCATAATGTGTCCGGTACTAACATGATCCCTGCCAGTCTGAAGGTGCCTACATCCGTCCATGACAGCGTGACCGCACTGGTGGTACTGGCAGTGTATTGGCTGTAAACTGTTGGCAAGACCGCCATGGTCATAATTTGACAGTCTTTACCACTGGGCCATCGGCGGTACAACTGCCACAACCAACATGGCAGTCCGGGTACCGCTAAACTCGTAATGAAGACCTATGTGTGGCAAATATTTGTTGTTCATGTTTTGTAAGTCTGCTGTTTGTCAAGTACTGTATTTTGGTACAGATGAACAATATTTACACCAAGTGAGTGACCATCACTTTAAGAGTGTGTCCCAATACTATGCTCTCACATCTCTCAATACTGACAACAACTATCATAACCACTTTAAGGCAGCCAGGCATTCCAGTAGCAACAGTGTTTAGTGGCTATAAAAAATTACACTGCAGGTCTTCGAGAGTCTCCATGCAACTGAGTAAGCACTTCAAGTGTGCAGCCCTGCTTCTCATTGCAAAAGAATGTGAACATTCTTGAGCGAGACTTTCTCTCGGCTCTAGGATCACTCTCAAGCAATCGTTGTCCCATGGAAGCAGGTGAAGCACTTTGTACATCAGCCTGAGTAAAGGCTTGGCCACTAGGGGAAGGTTTGGTATCCACTGTGTACAGTAACAGCCATTCCCAAGAACATTTTGACTTCTCTCTGAGTTCTCTGTGGGTTCATCTTCAGAACTGTCCCTTTTCTCTCCTGTGAAGCCTTTTGCATTCCCTTCTCACTGAGATGTCCCAAATATAGGACTTTTTTACAGTAATGCAATTTGCTTGGGGACACCTTGTGCCGATTTTCAGCTAAATTGTTTAAGAGAGCAATTGTGTCCTATTTACAAGCTTCTTGTCTACTTGATGCCACAAGCAGGTCATCAATGTACTGTGTTGGAATGAATTGCAAGACATCTGCAGTGTCTCAAGATTCTTTTTCAAGATCTGATTAAAGATGGAAGGACACTCTGTACTCAGCACCATGCTAAAGCTCTATCTCTAAATACAAATGAAAACAGGAATTGGCTGTTCTCATGCAGCAGGATAGTGAAAAAGACCTGGGAGAGATCCACAATGATAAACCATTCTGTTGTGCAGGGAATCTTAAATAGTATTATGGTAACAACTATATGGTTGATCTTTAGAAGATCCTGTAAAATTCTATATTCCCCATTGGGCTTCTGTCACCCTTAATAGGCAATTTGCAAGGACATCCAACAGTTTCTCTTTAAAATCCCTTGTTTTAACATGTTCTCAATCATTGGAGTAATTCCAGCTACTGTCTCGGTGTTACATTATTTGGTGATGTTAACAGGCAAACTGCGCTTAGCATTTTTGTAATGCTGACTGGTTTTGCATCTCTGATTAGTCCGATGTCTTAATAATACAATGTGCGGCACACCATTTATGGACACAGTAGTATAAATAAAACCCAAAATAAGTAATCTTAAAGAAAACAAAGCAACCAATTTAATACAAGTTCAAAATGTCCAATCCAATCCAATGATCAAAATAACATCTTCAAGTATTTGGTAACCCATCCGTGGTAATACAATTCAAGCCGTAATACAATTCAAGCCAACACGTGTTTCGTCATGGGAAATTCTTTTCTAAATCCCGAACGACTTCTTCAGGGCTCAAGATTCGGTAAATCCTCAATGATCACATGATTAATGTCCGTATTCAACATACATTTCTTGATATTCGCCACTTCGATCCGAATTATCAGATTCTGATGTCCATGGTCCAATAATAATGATGAAAATCCAATTTTATTGTAGTCTCTACCGTGTACAAGTTAAATTAAATAATTGCCAAGACGGCGTTCATATGATCCGAAACGCGGGACGCGAGTACGCGTAAACGCGTCTCGGCGTTTCGGAACATATGAACGCCGTCTTGGCAATTATTTGATTTAACTTGTACACGGTAGAGACTACAATATAATTGGATTTTCATCATCATTATTGGACCATGGACTTCAGAATCTGATAATTCGGATTGAAGTGGCAAATATCAAGAAATGTATGCTGAATACGGACATTAATCATGTGATTATTGAGGATTTACCGAATCTTGAGCCCTGAAGAAGTCGTTCAGGATTTAGAAAAGAATTTCCCATGACGAAACACGTGTTGGCTTGAATTGTATTACGGTTTGAATTGTATTACCACGAATGGGTTACCAAATACTTGAAGATGTTATTTTGATCATTGGATTGGATTGGACATTTTGAACTTGTATTAAATTGGTTGCTTTGTTTTCTTTAAGATTACTTATTTTGGGTTTTATTTATATTACTGTGTCCATAAATGGTGCGCCGCACATTGTATTATAGATTGTTGGGTTTCCTTGGAACCTTTGAGGGACGGGTGTTTTCCCTTGTGCAGGCACCCCTTATTTCTCTGCATAAATTTGCCGATTAGAATCCTGAGTGCCTTTATAACCCTAATAAATCACCCCATGAGTTAGTCCGATGTCTTACCCTAAAAAAGACCATACTTCTATTTTTACAGTATCTCACAAATCAGGAGGTAAATCTTCTACTGTTCATACATGATACAATCCTACAGCTGTTCCTCGTTGGGCCATTTCAAATTCAGCATCTTAGTCATTAGTTTGTAATTCAACACCATTCAATGTGCAGTAATTAGTGCAATTTAACTTGCACAGAAGATCCCTTCCTAACAGATTTAGAGGACTTGATTCACATACCACAAATTGGTGATCTTCCTTAAATTTAACCTTTTTTACAGGCACTTTCTTTGAAACATGATTAGTTATTTGTTTATTGTGACATCTGCAACTTGGATTTTCTTTCCCGAGAGGTGTAGGTCTGGGACTTCCGCTGTTCTAAAAGTGGAACGAGTTGCACCTGTGTCGATGAGAAATTACACTTGGTGGACATTAACTTCTCCTTCTACAAATTGTCCACTTTGGTTTACCTCTAAAACAACACCAAGCACTCCCTCTTCAGGCACATCATTTGTTATTATCAGAATCAAAACTCTCATTCTCCAACATAGGGAATTGTTGAAACAAGTTTTTATTGTGGCATTGATTTGAATGTGCTCTCAATACTTGATTTATATTTAATCTGGGATCACCCATATTCTGCGAGACCAAGGATCTTACAGGGCCTGCATTATAGGAACTTGTGACTGTATTTGCATCTGCATTTGTTAGCTTGGAACCAGAACTGGAACATTTAGCATTTGCGTTTTACTCATCACCACTTACTCAATTTGAGTTCAATCTACACTGTCTCTTCCAATCTCTGAGCATGTTACAATAATGACAAATAGTTGATTTCTTTGGCGCTGCAATGTCTACTTCAGCATTTGGATCAACTGGAACACCTCGGCCTCTACCCTGTGGAACACTAACCCCAGCCTTGTGCAATTTGGCTTTCAAAGTGAAAACCAACACCTTGCATTTCACTATTGTTCCCTCCAGGCAATTGATTCTGAAATCCATTTTGAGCCAGCTTACTCTGAGCTAGCATATCTTTTTTATTTAAGGCTCTTCTTCTTCATTTACTGCTCATCACTGCAGAATTCTGCACACCTCACAATCTCATCTATAAGTTTTGTCTACCAACTAATCACATTCTGTTGTATATGCATTCTAATCTCTGGTCGCAACCCAAGTATGAACTTTGACACTAAACTCCCCAGATCACAATTTTCTGGATTTTCATATCCGCTATGCTGTTTCAACACCTGTAACAATTGCTCATAATAAAAATGCACTGATTCTTTAGCTTCTTGAATAGTTCTATTGCTCTTTAGCCAATCAATATCCCTCACTAGAACTTTTCCTTTCAAAAAGGTAATCACCACAGGTGAAGTTGCACGAGTAATAGTCTTGCGGGGGAATCAGTAAGTGGCCATTGCTAAGTTATCTTACATTCAGCCCATATATAACTCAGTGCTATGATATCAAAGAAAGTATTCAAGTCTGTCCACAAAACCTTTGGACAGTTTGCAAAACTGTCAACCTGAGCATACCACTGAGCAGGATTCTCAATTTAGAAAAGTTGTTTGTAAATGTTAAAAGATCACCTCTACTCTAGGATACATGAACATACCCTCCACTTGGTATTTTCCTCATAGGGAAAGTTAAAGCCTCAGCTTTATTCAGGGGAACTGGTGGTGGCTTACCATTTGCTTCTGTAGCATTGGATTGTTTCTTTTTCTTCCCCCTTTTTTTTGCCCACTTGCTCTCTAGTCTGTCAAAATTGCTTCATTTGTAGATGCACTTTAACAATTTGGCAATGTGTAATCCAATTCCTGAAGACCACATTGTCAAAAATGCTTCATCATTTAACTGTACCCTGAAACGTTTATGTAAAGAGACACTCTTAGAGAGATCCCCTTTGTATTTTCTTGCCAATTAATTTAATATGTCATGTGTGGCAACTGCACATCTTGTGATTTCTTTAGTCAAATATATAAGTTAATTTTTCTGTTATCATCTGCGGCACAGAGAAGAATATGAAATGTCTAGGCATCCTCTAACAGTCTCTTCTAATTTCACTTTCACGTTTGGTACATCTAGGGGCCTTACCCTTTCCTGGCTGGTAGACTGTCTCTCTGTTCCTCCCACCCTTTTATTTTCTGACGTTTCTTCAAACCATGAGGGTAAACTCTCATCATCAAATGGTCCTGTCTGTCCCTGTGCAATTAGTATCATAAAGACAATCCTTCTCCCAATGACTGAACATTTTGTAGAGGAGGCCAGGTAACAATCTGTGAATTTTGCTATGTTGGCATGAGCCCTGTCGCAGCTAGTTCTCCTACCGCACATAAACCAATACAGTTCAGTATAATATTTATTAGTGCATTGTTGCAGGACTTCCTATGGGTTGCCTGTGTCAAAGGGCAGGAGCAGTCACAATAGAGGCAAAAACGCCAGGAGCTACTACCGGAGGGGCTGCTTCAACAGGCACAGTTGCTATTTGTAGTGCTGGTTTCAGTAAACTCCTGGGAATAGGAAAACTCCCCATTTTCTCTCACTCGTGCAATAATCTTTAGACATTGACCTTGGAATGTTACATCATTCATATTCTGCAGTCCAGATTGTTCTTCCAACTCATTCTTCCTGTTGTCTCCTCTCCTGGTGAGAACCTATCAGCTGTCTAATACAAAACAAGTGCCTATTCACTTGCTAACTGAAGGCTTCTGGAAAGTTACAGCATCTGCAGCACAGAGAAGAAAAACATTTTGTGCAAACATCAATTTAAATGAGAAAATTGGCCTTTGAATGTTAATGTATTAATCTCAGTTACCATGGCATCCACAGTTATGCTAACTTAAATCAGTTCTTTTTTACTTCACCTTTAGGTCCATAACATTTAAGGATGATCACCTACTACACATTTTTATGTTTAGTATATATGCTATTTAAACATGGGCGTTCGCATATTTTTAATAAAAGGCATATTTTTGCAACTAAATTTCGCTCTTGAAACAACTGACAGTTGGGTACAGTGACTGACCAAATAAATCATGGGGAAGGATGGCGATAGTAACCTTTCAAATGCAGGTGAAGTCATTATCAATCAGTAGACCCAAATATAATTTTATTACATGGGTATACTGTTGCATAATTACTGATCCCACTTTTAGAAATCCGTTAAAGAGAGCGTTTAATGTCAACAATATGGCCCAGAAATTTAGCTTTTAGCTTTGAAGTGAGTTGCAGGCAAGCCTGCAGTCTTTCCGTTAACAAGATGGTGCCTGGTTGAAGCAACTGCTGCCTTTAGGAATGCAAAACTAAATTTATGTTTAAATTTAGAGATTGCATTTTTGGAACTGAGCCCTAAATTTAATAAAACTAAGGGAATGCAAATGAGGATAGACAGAGGTGGTATTTGCTTTTAGCAGATGTATAATTTTTAGTCCCTCTGCCACATTCACTTAGCATTTATTGACTGATGTAACCTTTACATGGCTACTAACACAATTTTAACTATAAACACGTGTTCACAACTAAGGTTAAAAAAGCTCATTTTGACTTTGGTAAATCTTTTCCTGCAAAGCTGTTGCCAAGAGTTGATATATTTGTTGTTCTGTTGCAGTCCTTCCACAACTTCCAAGCAACAAACAACAACGAATCATTTACTTCTGTCGATTCATTCCTGTGCCTTCATTGCACACAATCTGCAAGTGATGCCTGTTGCCTTCCATTACAGAGGCAGATGCACATTAAAGGGATGCAGCCAGAGGCATCTGGAAAGCAAATGCAATAAAAATCAAGCAAAACAAATAGTGCAAGTTGACCATGCTGTCTTCAGATATACATTATGTGGCTGCAGTAATCCATCTGACACTCCCATTAAGTGTTGTGTGCATCTAATTGCAGTTCGTGCCCAGCAGGTCTGCACTGAAGGTTTTACTGTTGTAATAATGTCAAACTAGCTAGTGCCGAAATAACCGGTCATTAACCTTTGATGAAATAAAATTGCACTGCTTCTAAGACAAATATTGCACTACGTAATCTTTACACTGGCCCAGGATTGAGTGATAAAACATTGGAGCACTTCTCTGGATCCTGAACTCATGTTTGATGTTTAATATTACGAGCTAGACTAAAATGGACTTGCTGCTCTGGCTCAAGAAAATGCTTCAGTAGTTCCCAGACAGGATTAATTATTGCGGTACCAAAATGAAAGTTTTAAAATGCTAATTCATATGCAAATCCCAAAAGCTCTGCTTAATGTGCATGATCAGCATAAGCGCATTGAACTATATGAGGATTTTCAGTATATTGTACAAGTTAGATATAAGTTATGCGATGGAAAACTTTGTATCACTAAAGTTGTAAATTAACTGTAAAGTAGCCCCATGTAGGTAAAAGAACACTATTAATTTCACATATTGTTGGGCAAAACAATGAGCACGCTGTAATCTGCTAAAAGGAAAACTGTTAGTAGCTTTTATGGGCTCACTAAGATAGATTTTGCCTTTAACATGGTCATAATGTAAACGTGCTTATATTTTCTCCTTGAACTGGAGAGTAAACAGCCATCTTATGCATTCTTTCTTATTAATGATGGAGGGATGGGATGCTAATGTCTGTATAGTACACATTATGGACCAGGCTATCTATCGGTGCTCAAGGTGCATTTTTCATTTTAACTACCATTTTAAGTGCTTATTGTGAAATTGACTATAACCACCTGAATAGCTTAGTTATCTGACTTGAGAAGAAGCACTGCTTTGGTCAAGCTTAGGTGTTCACATCGGAAAATGAACAAGAAAGCTGCAAGAATCGAGCAATATTCAATTAAAAATATCGTATTGGCGCTAGCTTTCTTTAATAATAACCAGCATTAGACACCCTGTCATATGATAATGGAGTCCAGGCATAATATAACTCCAAGCCCATCAATTTGTCCAAACTCATTGATCTCCTGTCAAGATATACAGCCAGATGATACAATGGAAATACTGTTGCATATCATTTGGGATAATGTACCGCACACCGAATCTGAAAAACATGTCTCATATTTGATACTGTGAGACTAGATTACAACCTTTAAAGCAGTTGATCACAGGATCTCATGAGTTTAGATATTTTTGCCATATCAAAGCTGGGACCTTTGAGAGGCTTCTTTCGCTTACAATGAACTACTAGAATATTTTATTTATTCACCTTCCCTTTTGGGCTTGTATTTTATCTTGATCTTTCAGTGCACTGGTTTACCGAAATGTCTCAATAAAGTGTGTGGCCTGGATAATGAAGGAGCACAAGTACACAAATAAATGACAAAAGAACAGAGGGAGTTGTTTCTCAGAGGAAAGTTGCACTTGCCACTGGTGTTTCTGGTAGAGACCGTCTGTAATACATTTGTCGATTTATATGATGAAGACTTATAGAGCACGTGAATACTCAGAGGCATATTGGCACTGTAGCTATACAAGGGTCCGAGTAGGCCATTACCGATTAGTGAATAAGCAGGATTTAAAGATTTTTCTATAGGATAAGAAATCTGTCCCAGATGTCAGGTTTGAGGGTAAGCTGTTCCGTTTTTGGGAGTACAGATGACAAAGCTTCTGCCACCCCAGGAGAATTTTTTAAACTTACGAACTATCACATTTTTGGCTGAACTGAATCTTAGCATCCTGCTAGGAAGGTAACAATTAAAACTCTCCTTCAGATAGTCTGCGCCCAAACCATGAAGAGCTTTGTAGGCGGTGCACATGGCCTTGCAGATATGTTGTTGCTTAATAGGGAGCCAATGTCTGGGATGCCGATTGAAACGTAGGGATCCCTAAAAGCATGAATGCTGTAGCATTCTGCAATGTTTGAAGCTTGTTCAAAAACCTCTTTTGCATGTTCATGTAAAGACCAATGCAGTAATCTAGCTAGCTAGAGGTGGGGCCATGACTACTGTCTTCTGTAGTTCCTTAGAAACATATCGAAATCTTTTTTTATTGTTCTTAGAGTGTACAAAGAAGGAAAAATTGCCATAATAACTTGGCCCTCAAAGGTAAGTTTGTCATCAACTATAACTCGTACTTTCTTTGCCTTCCTGACTGGAGTTGGGGGAGTTCCTAAATCTTGGGGCCACCGGGAAGAGGACTGAAAAGAGGCATCATTGCCAAAAAAAGGACTTTATTCTTTGCTGAATTTGACTTAAGGCAATTGTTATTCATTCACTCACTGACCACTCTCATGCAGTTCTGAAATCTCGAGTCAGAGCCAATATGAAACTGTACCACCTTTATATAAAGGACCACCGGTGGAATCAGCAGATCTTCTCAGCTACCAGCTCTTGTAATGTATTTATTTTCTGACTAAACTATGGAAAGCCTCTTCAGTTACTCGACCTAAGGACCATGAAAAATGATGTTATATGGAGAGGAACACTATTCAATGCGCTTTACAGACTGTCATCATGACACTTAAGTGTAGAAATTGTGAAGTATTTGTATGTGTGTGACTAATATAGCACAAATCTCGCTGCAAAGCAATGGCGCACTGTAATGGTGGTTGGTGTCTTACTGTGTGTAGGGCAGAGGGGTGTGGGTGAAGGGAAAACATGGACACAGCAAAAAGGCAGCAATTCCCAATGGTGTAGCGATGGGTCTTGGAAACCTTAATTGACTAACCGGTAACTAAGTAATCACCCCAAATCTTTGATTTCTATATTATTATGCTTGTTTGATGCCATCCTTTATGTTCTCATGTGCACCACTTGCTGATTAGCTGGACTAACGATAAATTATGAATTTGGTTCCAATTCTCCCCCAGTTATGTGAACTTCTTTTCTTAGATGCATCAATGTGGTAAATTCCACACTTCAAGTGAGACTCTTGTACCTGGTGCCGAAATACCACATTTAGGCCCTCATTACAAGGCAGCGGGCACCAGAATACCGCCAGTGCTGGGGGTATTTCTGGCTCCCTATTTTGACTTTTCCGCTGGGCCAGCGGAAAAGTCACATCAACATTTCTGCCGGCTCGTAATAGACCCGGTGGCAATGCTGATGTGCAGCGGGTACAGTAGCACCAGTCACGCATTTCACTGCAAGAAATTCTGGCAGTGAAATGCGCGATAGGGCTATGCCTGAGGGCCCCTGCACTGCCCATGCCAAGTGCATGGGCAGTGCAGGGGACCCCAGGGGCACCCCAAGTCCCCCTTACCACCAGCTTTTCCACGGCGGTGTTTACCGCCCTGGGGATTATGACCGCCAGGCAAAAGCCTGACAGTGTAGTCGAGGGGCCGGTGATATGGCTGTGGTTATTGTGCCACCATCATAATAGCTGGTGGAACACCGCCACCCTGCTGGCGGTGTTACCACCAGCTTACCGCCGGCTGCCAGGGTTGTAATGAGGCCCTTAGTCTTGACATAAGTAGGCTGATACATTTCCACAGTTTGACCTCACTCAATGTACTTCATTTTTTAAGGTGTGCCTACTGTGTTGGACCACTCTCTATCCTGGATGTGCAGCCCCTTTCTCTTAAACCCAACGAACACCAAGCATAGCACAAAATGTTTGTGTGACAACAGCATTCTGCCACTCACCCACCATTCATATCTCCGTACGCACACCAGTCTCACTGAGTTTAGCTAAGACTCTACTGAGATATGTTTAGTGTCTGTTAACACACCGATATGAACACACACATTTATGTGGCCTGCGTTCCTACTGGTCTGTCTTCACATCCTGTCCTCACTCAACTCATAGGAAAACAATAGGATTGCCCTGTAAGCCATAGTGACTCTACTCTGGTTTAGTTCCAACAATTGGAAACAATCATAACATTTTTGTGAAAGAGAAGTCTGTTATTAAGCTTTCCCCCCTTTGGGCTATATCTTCGGGATTTATTTATTGGACACCCTATTTGATTGCTCAGATGTCTAAAATCTCTCATCACTTACCCAAAATAAGTACATTGTGAGTTATCGAATTGTAGCCTAACATTACAACCGGGGTCTGGCCTGTTTTCTAAAAGTATAGAAAAATCACTCAAAAATGCATTTTCAGTGTTTTGAGTTGCACGTATATTGTTTACAAGTCCAGTCCATTTATACATGCGATGCCCAATTTTATATAGGAGAGGCCGGATATATGAATTTGTATTCACTTTCTAAAAGGAGTTCGTCTTGGATCCCTGTTATATGGATGGAGTGAAGACACCCACGCAACTCCCTCTCCTCATGAGAAATGAACAGTCCGAAATTGGAGTTTCTAAAGTAAGTACAAGGTTAGTATGATGGGGGTGAAGGCTTCATGGGAAAATAGGAAGTGCAATGTCACTGCGACCAGTATCTGGAAGTTCTTTAACAAGCCATATTTATTGACAAAACTGAACTTTATTTTTTCTCAGACAGAGGCGTAGCTTGGTCAGTAAGATTGGGGAGCAAGGGGGTTCAGATTTTCTAACATATACAATAAGCAGAACACTTGAGAGGGGCTAAAGGGGCATTGGAAAAGGAGATGAATGTGGATTGCCAAGGGTAGTATATGAGAAAAATACGCCATTTTTTAACATAACCAAATTTTTGAAGACTTTCAAAGCAGAGAGAAGAGTGTGCGTTTTGTCTGTGTTTATGTAATAATACCTAGAGAAATCCGACAGACGCCTCCCCATACCTGACTGAAAGCACCTGTACCAAACTATTTGCCAGAAAACACATTTATTAAGTGGGGTGTAACACCCCAAACACCCCTCCTGAAGCTGCGCCCCTGGTCTCAGAAGGCCCTTTGGAGTGACAGAGAAAATGGAGTCCACAGTGTGGATGTCATAGAATGACCAGTGTTCGAATGACGCAGTACAGCGTCATGCATACCGCATAAGCGGAGCAGGTGAATGACTATGCCAATGAAAAGTCTCAGAGTGGCACGGTCTAGTTGTTACATTGAAAAAAAAAATCTACAGATGCCGGTGAACATGGATGAGAAGTAGTATATGAACAAATATACTAGAAAAACCGTCACTTAGAACAACCTTATTCATTTGGAAGAGTACAAGACCCATTGCCATTATGTGACTACACTGCCTTAGCTGGCAGGGGTCGCAGAAACCCTCAAGACTAAAGTTCCAAAATGAACAACCATGCAGAGACCACATAATGCACTCTCAACATTTATAGGGGTAGATTGTAAGGTTGCAAGACCGACTTCTCTTTACAGAGTCCATCAGTAAGGAAAACTGAGACATTCCAAAGTGGTTTAGGAGCAAAATCGGCTCATTGCGAGTCTCTAAAACTGTAGATATCTGCAGAAAGTGCCAAGAGAACAAGTACTTTTGAAACACCATAATATATAAATAATAAACGAAAAATCTCTGACTATGACTTGTTAATACTTATTTCCTATCGGTGATGGTACACTTATGGTACCTGGATGTTGTTGAAATATCGTCTGGCATATATATGGTGTTCTAAATATAGTTTACAATATATCACCGCATAGGCATAGATAATATAATATCTACACCCAATGGGACGATATTTCATTAAACAATATTAAGGACACAATGTTTATGTCAAATGATATTTCTGTGGGCGATATTCTGGCACACAGTCAGTTGATTATATCTGTTTGGCTTCCAGTCTCCTCCTAAATTTCCGTACCTTGCCTGCTTCTGCTGTTGAGGAATATGTTTTTTCCTACCATTGCAACATAACACTTTTTCCTTGGTTTTCATTTTGACTGTAATTCCTTTTTAAGCTTGTACATTTCCTATTGCAGTAGGCTGTTGAAGTATACAGATATCGGTGTGTTGATGGTCAGATTTTACATGTGTAAAATAAAATTGTTCTGTTTTTGGTATTTCTATATCTCGGTATTGTATAATTTCTACATGATTTTTTATGAACCATTGCTTTTACAGAAACACTGCGCACATATAGTCCTAGTATTAGGCTATGTGTAAACTCGTTTCCTTTGATATCCCACCCACTTAGGCATGATTGATTTCAGAGTTTTCATCATTTCAATAAAATTACAATAAAAAACTTGCGAACCGATGTCACTTGAAACAAAATCGTACTATTGTCATGCAAGACATATACCCCAGTTCACAAATGCGAGAGACAATTGTGAAATCAAAATATTGATATGTAGAGATTGAGCCTCAGAGAAGGAGGGCATGTATAGAAAGGAGGAGAGGCAGTGGTAGGGAGGGGAAGGAAAGGCGGTATAATAATATGCGCTGAGGAAGTGAATGACTGTCTTAACATAGAGTACATAGTTTGGCGAATGATAAACGAATGTAATGGAAGTATACTTAGCAAACAACTTATTGTGGTATAAAATTAAGGAAAAATCGTTTTAAATGTGAACATTCCATTAAGAAAAAAGAAAAAAATATTACTGTGGGTATTTTGTTATCACAGGTGCACAGCATGAAAGCTTTGAAGATCACAAGCACAAATTCAGTATGTTCAATGATGGAGAATAATGCCCTGTCTTACAAAGCAGTATTTTCACAGTGTGTAGACATTACGGTGGGCCTGGGACGCATTGCATTATTTTTAGAAATACTTTTCTAGGTAGGCACCTCCGGAATACAATATCTCCCATGGACTTCTTTTTAATGTTGTTCTCTGTTATTGAGAATTCTTGAAATGGTTGACATCAAACTTTTATATTGAAAAATATAATTTCTAACTGTAAATGTAAAACAAAGCATGTTTCAGTTCTCTCTCAACCATTTAACCTTGCAATCTGCCACGTCAGCACAGTTTTTTTAATAGTCCATATTTAAGGTCAATGCATATCAGTAAATATAACTGAATTAACCCCTGAAAATGGAGATCAAGGAACTGTATAGTCAAGTAGCCTTAATTTTCTAATTCATATGTAGTCCGTGAAGCCATACGATAGATGTGGAATGATATATTGTATTAATATCGAACACAGTCTCTGTCTCAGATTTTGAATGACTGGTTGAATTGCAGGAGTATTTCTAAGAAATGGTTGTTTACATTGGAAATGAAGGCAAGAGGTGCTTTTGACTTGAAATGCAGCCACATCTGTTAACATATCTAAAGTACACAACACATAAAACAATAATAAAACACAAAGCAATATGACACAAGTGAAACACTAAAATCAAAACAAAACCGAACACAACTAGTGTACAAAATAAAAACATCACATTGCTCTAATGCAGCACAAACGCATAGCAACATAACAAACAGAACATATTACACAATAAAATGCCTAACACAAACTACATGTACAAACATGTTAGTTAGACTTTACCACCTCCAGAAACCTGTTTTCACATTACCTAGGTGAAAGGTATTTGCACGAAGCGCTACCTTAGCTTATCGCCAAAGACATGAAATAGCGCCAGCCCCAAAAAAAGTTTTGTATTCTGCAGTTAAGCTATACCTAGCATTTCTCAATTTTTCAGTCAAGTGCCAAAGCTGGGATTCGAACCGAGGTTCTGTGTTTCATTAAGGGAAGCCCACTACCCTGCCTCTCCTCTCTACACACTTGCTTTAGTATGAAGGTGGATTCTCTTGCTGTTCCTACTTCAAACTTTTTCTAAGTGTACTTGTTCTTTGTTGTCTGCCTTGGGGACATACACGCAGCAGTAACCGGCCGCAAACCACCACTGCGTTGGCCTCTTTGCAAGTGTGAGCGGGAATGAAAATAAAGGCAGCTTTACACACTCCACATTGGAGTGGCTAGGCAAATGAAAGATACAGTAATAGCTTCTGCACATGAAACTCCTTTTGTTGCTGTTCATTCTAATTCCCTTACTGTCTCCGCTGGTGACACTTTGGCCCTCATTTGCTAAAGTCTGCGTGGGTGCTTCTACGGCACAATTCCATTTCTGTACACATTGGTCACTAAAGTAAATTGGTGTATTATTTGCGTCGCATCAGTACCCGTGCAGAACATCATTAAATAGGAGTATTTATGTGGTAATGGTAAAGGCGTTGGTTCTCTTTCGCCACTAACATCTGACACACATAAAGAACATATTCCTGGCCAGATCAAGGTACATTCACCCAAAAAGTGTTTTCGAGCTATTCATACACAAAAGTGATGTGGCCGGGCATATTCCTGACAGCTCCAAAGTGGCTCTCTAGTAGCGCTACTTTACATACTCCCAAATGATATTAACTTACCTATGGGCAGAGACCTCTGCCTGGTATAGGTAAATACTCACTGGGCAGAAATTTATGCCCAGGCATAGGCGGAAATATACGTCTCTGCATGTAGATTTTCCTTTGTGAATTGAGCATTTTCTATGTTTGCTTAAATCAGTGCCTATCTCATAAGACCCCATCAGAAAAACAGTAATGAAACACTTTGGAAAACATGCCAACTACTTTTTCTGCTTGCTCACTCTCTGCATCTCCCTACTCCATCCCTCTCTCTTATCAACTGCATTTGATTCCTTTTTTTCTTCACTCTCCCCATGACCTACCTGTTTAGTTCTATGCCTATCTGATTTAGGCCCTCATTATGAACTTGGCTGTCGAGACCGCCATGCCCGTGGCGGCGGAATTTACCGCCACCGGCATGGCGGTCTTGACCGCCACATAGTGAAGGCAGTGGGGACCCCCACAGGTGGCCTTCCACCACCGCCAGGCTACCACTGACAGGCAGTCTGACGATGGTGGAATTCTTCATCTGACAGGGCAGCGCTACAAGCAGTGCTGCCCTGCGGATAAAGAACCCTTGTTCCACCAGCCATTCCCTGGCAAGGCTGGTGGAAGGGGTGCTCCGGCCCCCCCTGGGGGCCCCTGCACTGCCCATGCACTTAGCATTGGCAGTGCAGGGGCCCCCGGGCAGTGCCCCATTGCGCAGGTCACTGCCCGATTTACGCGGAGTGATCTGCGCGACGGGCGCTGCTGCAACCACCGCACTTCGGCATTGACGACAGCTCCATGTGGAGCTGTCTACAATGTCCCGGCCCAGCAGAATGTTTATTAATCGGCCGGTGAGGTCTCAAGGGGGCTGGCGGTTTGTGATAAGACCGCCAACATGAACACGGTGGGGATTCCCGCCGTGTTCATAATGACTCCCTTAGTCATCTATCATCTGCCCTACGCCCTGTCTGGCTCTTGTTTTTCTCCTTCCTTTTGCTTCTTTTCATCACAGTGTATTTGGCTTGTTCTCGTCCTGTTTTACACTCTTCTTGATGTGTCCAGGTTTTCTCTATTGCCTCCTGTTCTTCAGTCTCCCACTCTCTTTATGAACACGGGCTCCATTGTAAATACAGACAGCCTTCCTATATGCCAACAAGGTAGCTCAGTGAGTCAGCACTTGACACTCCCAATTGCAAGTCACGTGTCTGCAACTCAGGAACACCAACTTCCATCCATCCAGGCTCTGTTAAGGGAGAAATATTAACATTGGTTTTAGGAACATACAGCATATAGAAATATTAGCAGTGCTGCAAGAACGACTATAAAAATAGGATATTTTTATTTTTGCTAAGCTAGGGTAGCCAGGGCCAGCTTTAGTGCTGGTGGTGCCCAGTGTGACGATCTTTGTTGGTTCACTCCCCTCAAAAAACCTACTTCTCCACGACTTCTCTCATTACCACAGTCCACCTTTGCCCTCATCTCTTCATAGCTCCTCTCTCACACGCATTTCATTTGTTTTGTAGCACTATTTATACCAGTGTAGTGTGTTAGGGCACTATACCTCACACATGTTATACAAAGCCAATGAATCCTACAAATGTAAATCAGTCCGTATTAAATGGTACACAAGACAATAAGGATTACAAGTTGTAGGAGTCAAATGTCACCAATACCAGTATATTTTAAGACCCTTTGGTCTTGAAAAGCACAAACACAGGATATAAAATGTAGCACAGTGGTTGGCTTTACTAGTGGGAATGCATTTTTACCATAAATAAACCATTTTTAGCAACATTCGGATCATGAAAGGCTAAGTATAAAAACATATCGTTCTTACCTATACCATGCAGTTTACATTCATCTCTTTGATGAAAATTCAGAGCTCACTGTGTTATATTAGTGCTGTAACAGAATAGTAACAAAAGGATCTCTGTGAAAAAAGCAGTAACCTACTGAGACATCCACATAAAATACAGTTCAGTGATTTGATTGGTACAAGGCCTTCGCAGAAGACACATTAACCCTCAGAGCTACTTTATCATGAGTGGAAACTGCCACTAAATATAACACTGATCTCTTTCTAGCAGGGATATTAATCACCAAAGTTATCTTGATGTTTTTATTGTTGTTTGAAAACTGCAGGAACCAAGAAAACCCAGCAGCAGGTGTTTTTTAAACCTGTGTTATTTCTAAACACAGTGCACCTGAGGTTAGCTGCAACTGCACTGATTGCATCTCCCTAGAGTCGACCCGAGGCTAACAATGAGTAGGTATTCAGGTGAGGATAGGACTGGGGAAAGTGTTATAATCAGCTTGGCCATCAGAGGGGTGGCTAAGCTCCATTATTCCTGCATGAAAAACAAGAACAAATTGGGAAAGCAACTATTGTTTTCTTAACTCTTCAAAAAAAACCTCCAATCTTAGTTTGTGTTCACATTTACATTTAAAGTTGCTGATTGTGATCCAAGTATTTTGATCAGTGCTTAATTTGTAAAATATTAAGGGTCACATTTAAGAAAAGTGGCACTGCACCCAGTGCAGAGCAACTTTTCTTGTGCCCCTTACCGCTCCTCTAATGCCACCATATGTGGGCCGTATCCAAGATACAGCACACAATGGTGGTAGTTAGGGGCACTAGCATCAACATTTTTAAAACTAGTTCAGAGCTTTGCAGATTTGTGTAATTTTTTTTTACTCTAATCCTGCAAAGCCAATTGAGGCTATTGTAAACAATGGTGTGTCCTCTTTTAACGCCTTCTCCGAGCTGGCATTAAAAGTGGCGAAAAAATGATGCAAAGAAATTGTTAGATTTCTTTGCGCTATTTTTTCAGTCCTCCCAACATGGGAATGCCCCCTTTGCATACATTATGACTGGATCAGGCACAATGTAGCGCAAAAAGTTACAAAGTGGCGCAATGCTTGCATTTCTTTAATTAAAGCACTAATGGCATAAATATTTAACCAGTAAGTGAAATGTTTAACACATAATGCTTTAATTTCATATTTCTTTGCCTTTGTGATCACTTCAAACCAACACTTAATTACTAACACCTGTACATATGACTGTCTGCCACATGGTGATGCAGTTTCTCTAATTTTGGGATAAGCATGACAAATGTGTTTATATAGTCAGTAGGCCTGAAAAATGGGTAATACCTTCCACCCAAGCCCTTTTTATAGTTCCGGGGGCTTGCAGTAGGCTGAATTATCACACTTGTAGGAGTGTGAGGGTTAGAAGTTGTGTTGGTACTGTCACTGGCAGTAGCAATGGATGTGCAAGCAGTAGTGGCTTCCTGACGAGGGCCCCGGCACTTATGTTTTTACAAATTAGGCAATGCTTCAAACTGCTGTCCATTTAGCCAGTTTGGTTTGAAAATCTATTAACCCTGCCTGCAACTCCAATGTCTGTAATCTCCCTTATCTCTTGGAAATGGCAGGGTAGACAGCCAGGTGGGAAGTTGCGTAGGAACTCGAGGAAAAAAAAACACCCAGTCTGTGTATTGTATTGTTTGTTTCTCCACATGCAGACAATTCAGAATTTATTGTTTGCTGCAGGTGCAGAAAACAAGATCAGAGGTGATTCCCTTCCCTTCCAAAGGGGGTGGGGCCCACATCGCATTTTCTCTGGGTGGTCAATTGGCCCTTCACCCTCCTGAAGTTAGCCCCACTGTGTACATGTGAAAGAAGGAAGTGTTACCTTGCTCCATGCACCTATATTTTTTCTCCTTCAAGGCTCATTTTAGGCACTCATCGTTGCAACAACAAGGGCGAAACTTTTTTCAAAATAAGCAGTTAAATTGCTTTTCATCAGCCCCTTGTTCAAGTGTTGACAATCGGGGTCTGCAGTTTCAGAGTTCGAATCCAAGGAAAGACATGATGAATTTTGTTGTGATGTACTAACCACTTATAGTGCTCAATAGCACGTTTTGTTTTTATTAATATTCCACGATAAAAGTTATAATGTCATGATAACAGTTTATTCCCCACTAAGCTTCCCCTGCTTGACTCCACTTGTGGTACATTCCTTCTGTTGAGGAATGAGTCTGCCTTAGAAAGTTGAGGAGAGGGTGGAAGACGAGGTGACAGGGAGATGATGGAGATGAAAGTGGAGATTTGAAATAAATACTTCGGCATTCAACCTCGCCTATGTTTCATCCTTATAACAAACTTCATTTCATGTTACATTTCAAGTATTATTTTCAATTGATTGTGCGAAGAATTTAACATACAACGTTTTTTAAATGTTCTCTGTGACTAGCATTTGTTTTTTGGGATACATATTTTATGAAGTCGGCATACACATTCATAATATGCATTTAACACATGCAGCGGTTTATAAAGCAGTCCCACCCCTTTATGAAATACATTCCTGCGTGGGAAAGAGAAATTACAAAATGTGTGTATAAACTGTATTCTAACGATCTGTAATTTTGCCACACATTTTCAATTTCTTCCTCTCAAAACACTCACTTTTTTAAGACAAAACCCACCGGTCTTTCCTGCTACATGGGTCAAGTTTGGAATAGGTGTTAAAAATGTGAAGCATAACAGCATTTTCTCCACATAATTTTCAAACATGTACTATAATTTCACAATGTATTAACAAGAATGTTTCTGGTTATTACTCATATCATATTGAACTTCCCTCTATGTTACAGATTACCTTAGTGGTTGAGTGTCAGAGTATCACTACTCATATTGATGGCAGGGCTCCAAAGGAAGTGGGAATATTTCAATGATTGATTTGCAGACACTACCATATTAGACGTGTCCATGGGCCAATCCAATACTTTATCACCTACTCATGCTTCTCTTCCCTACCTGCAGTCCATAATCTAGGATGAGGAATGCTTGTCCGATACACAGACAGCCCCTTTAACCATTGTTAAAGATTGGAATTACTTTCTTGGAATACTGAGGAAATATTTTTCTTTCATCCCAAGGTACAGTTCTAACGCTTTTTGGCCTCAAAATAAGCTCTTCCCAAGCACTTTGCTCATTTTTACCTTTCTTCGAAACTGTTTTTTTTTAACAACTGCATCGGGTGAATGCAAGGATGGGTTTTTATTTTCACCTTCGTGTGTTAGATACATTGTCCTTTCCCTTTCACTTCATTCAGCTACAATAAAAATGCAGGCACCCTCCTGAGGCCACAGTCACCCTACTAAGTGGGCATATGGTCATTGTGCTAATAGGGAAAGGTTTGGCTGTAGGAGCTAAAATAGAAGGCACAGCCCCATTCCCTCAGTGGCGTTAATTTGGTTCCCAGATAGGACTTGCACTTGGAAGTCTGGAGGAGCTAGAGGCTGCTGGCCATAGTGGTGTTTATTCTGATGTAAATGGTTTCCATTATGTGGATAATTTCAAAGTGGCGTCCTCGTTCCTTACTTGACGTTATTATGTGGGAGGTAACTTTAGCTCATGAATGCCTTTGATCTTGTTTAATGGCAAAATATCTCAAGAAAACTGTAAACTTCGTACTTGTATAGCGCACTACTCACCCGTTAGGGTCTCATGGCGCTGTAGGCATACCACTGCAGAACCCCTCCTGGCTTTTCCCTGTGAGGTGCCCACTCCTGGGCAAACTCCAAGGTGAAGCCAGGCATCCCAGCGCTGTTGGGGCCATTGTGGAGATTAAGCAAGCTATTGCCCAGAGTTACACCCATGAATTAGATTAGGCACCGATTTGACCGCCGAGGTGGGAATTGAACCCTTGTCCCGGGCCAGATTTCTGCCTCAGGGTCTTCCACTCTAACCACTGAGCCACACTTCTCCACTAAGTCCACTGCAGGCTGTGTGTAAAATCGCTGGTGTAAATCCCAACATAGCCACTGAGTCTACCTACCCTCTTTGGCTGACAGTGTGTAAAATCACCAGTGAGAATCATATCATGGCCACTGAGTCTATCATCACAGACAATAAGCGACAGTCCTTCTCACACAGGCAGCAGGGCAGAACAGTCGTGCAGCAGAGTGGCAGTCCTCCTTGCAGTAAAGCAGATTCTTTCACAGGTTCAGATGTGTACTGAACAGTTGGACCAGAGGGTCCATTATTTATACATGGTCCAGACTTTGAAGTAGAAGAAGATTCTAGAGGTTTCCACCCCCTCCCCCACGATGTACCAGGTATCCCTTTCCTCCCTACTCTGGCCTCAGCTTGTATGGGGACACAAAAGACTAGTGACCAAGACTTTATTAGTGTGTTCAGGCAGGGCCTTTGTGATATGCATGTTTGATAGGTGACAGCTATGCCCTCTCACTAAGTCAGAGTGGTGCATCCTGCCAACACTCATCTTCCCTTTTGTCACACTGTCTGGGAGCAATACACAAGAAACAACTGCCAGCTGGTTAGGAAAAGAAAATGCAGACTTTCTAAAAGTGGTATTTTCAGAATTGGAACTTAAAATTCAACTGTACCATTAAAGAGAACTTGTTCCCAATTAAAGGTTATCACTTATTAACAATAATAAGGAACCCACTCGTTATCCTATATGAGAGATATACCTTGCAGTAGTGAAAAACAAATGTAATAGTTTTTCACTATTACGGCATATAAAGCTTAGAAGAACATGTCCAACTTTTTAAATACACTGCCCTCTGCCCTCTGGGCTGTCCAGGGCCTAACCTACAGGTGATGTATATGTATTTAAAAATAATGTTTAGGCCTGGCAAAAGGATTTTTTTGACAGGTCAAAATAGCAGCTTACTACTACACACAGAGGCTGCAATGGCAGGCCTGAGACATATTTTAGAGCTCTACTTGAGTGGGTGGCACAGTGCTTCTGGCCCAATAGCTGCATCTAATTTACAGGTCCTGGGCTCATGGGGTACCACTTTACTAGGGACTTATAAGAAAATTAAATGAAGGTGCTAGTTGGGTATAGGCCGATTTTGGCATGTTTTGGGGAGAATGCACAATCACTTTAGCACTGGTTAGCAGTGATGAAGTGTACAGAGTTTTGAAACCAAAAAAAATGAGATCATAAAAAATAGGAGGGGAGATTGGCAAAATGTTTAGGGGACAACCACACTATGACTGACAGCTCTAGTATTTGTCCTCCCCAGTTGAAGGTCAGGAGAACTACCCAACCTCCTGGGAGTTCTCATCACTTAGACGGAAAAACCTGGTGAGACCATCAGCATTGACAAAGGACTGGTAAAGTCCATTCCCTCAAGGGAGATGGACAACTGCAACAATTTGAGATTCTCACTCCTCATCTGATCAACCATCTGAGATGTCTGTGGCACATCTGAACCTAGAAGTGAGCTCCAAACAGGAATGGCCTCATCTTCTTCAGTGCCCAGGCCACAGCAAAGGCTTCACTTTCAACAGCACTCAACCTATGTTTGGGCGGCTACCTTGGGTGCAGACTGGTATTTAAGCTGCACCCAAACGTCTGCACCCGCTTTGCCTCAGGACTCCTGAGAGAGTAGCATCAGGCATCTCCACATCATTGAAGGCAACTTACTTGGGCCTCCTTTGCCTAGACGACGCTGCACTCCACTACAATTCTGCATAACACCAAATCCTGCAAGGGCTCCAGGCACTCTGGTTCATGGCTACTCAATCTGCAAAACAAAAGTACAGTAAGTTAACTGTATAGCACTGTTAGAAATTGAGGTCTCTAGTTGGCAGAGGTATGCACCCTGTCCAAGTAGGAACCACAATCCTAGCGAGAGTAAGTCACAACACAATCCAAATTATCCTGTGCTCACCCTCTGGTAGCTTGGCACAGAGTAGGCAGGCTTGACTTACAAGACAATGTGTAAAGTATTTGTGCAATTACTCATACAGTAACACCATGAAAACATCACAAAAAGTACTCCACACCAGTTTAGAAAAATAGATAATATGTATCTGAATAAAATAAGTTAAAGATCACAGAAATTCAATATACACAAGTCAAGATACCACTTTTTAAAGGTATAAATGAGTCTCAATCCTTAAGAAACTATGGTTATATCCTTATAACACACAGTACCTGGGATGTCTCAAAAATATGATGCACAGGGGCTGCAGAGGAGATGCATTGAAAAATAAGGCCATGCTTTGGATTTTCTGGCATAGCATAGATGCATAATTTCTTTCCATGCTGCAAGGTGGTGTGTTGATTTCCAGGAGCGCAGCCTTGGTTTCTCACTGTGATTCAGGGATATTTTGATGCTCAGGGATGATGCGCTGAAAATCCTTGACTCGCGGGTAGAAGGAGCAGGCGCTGCGTCAATCCAGTAGGTGATGCAGTGATATTTCCACTGTGAGGCAGGTGCTGAGGCCATTTCTGCAGGCCTTGTAGCGATTTTCCAATGCACAGGAATTTTGTTTTCTAGGGTGAAGTCTTTGAGGCCCTGAGACTTCAGAACAGGAGGCAAGCTCAATCCAAGCCTTTGGAGAGCACTTGTGAGGAAGGCAAGGACCTTCCAGCAGAGTCAGAGGACAGCAGGCAGCAGGACAACAAGCAGGGCAGCAGTCCTTCGCAACAAAGTAGTCCAGATGAGTCCTTAAGGCAGATCATACACTGGACCATATAACCTCCCGGTCCCTCCCCCGTTCATTTGAGAGTCCTTAAGGCAGCCAGGCATTCCCTCTCACAGAGTCCAGGTGTAGATCCAGAAGTGTCTGATTTGTTGGGGTCAGGGACCCAGTAAACATACTAAAAAATGCCTTTGAAGTGGAGGAAACTTCAAAAAGTGGTTTTGAAGTGCATGAGTTCCCCTTTCAATCCTGTCCTGGCTGCCAGGATCCCTGTGGGGGGGGTTATCAGTCCTTTGTGTGAGGGCAGGCCACTGGCCTTTGAAGTGTAACAGAGAGCCCCTCCACCCTTCCTAACCAGGGAGACCCATTCAGTATGCAGATGAATGCAGATGTGACTGAGTGTCCTGTGTTCATGGCTGTCTGGGTTGAATACACAATGGGAGTTGTCAACCAGTACAGACCAGCTGTGGATTGGAGACAGGCTGAAAGGCACAGACAGCAGTTACTTTTGAAAAGTGTCATTTCTAAAATAGTAATATTAAATCCAGCCTCACCAGTAAGCAGGATGTTCTATTACCATTCTGGCCATACTAAACATCAAAGGCCTACTCCTTTCAGATCAGAATCTACCACTTAAAAGTATATAAGGGCAGTTCTAATGCTGGCCTATGAGAGGAGCAGGCCTCACAGTAGTGGAAAATGAATTTGTGAGTTTTCTACTACCAGGACATGTAAAACATGTAAGTATATGTACTGCCCTTGACTTACGTAGGACCCTGCCCTATGAGTTACCTAGAGCCTACCTTAGGGGGTGACAAATATGTAGAAAAGGGGAGTTTAAGGCTTGGGAAGTAGTCTTAAATGCCAAGACAAAGTGACAGTGAAACTGCACACACAGGCCTTATGTGGGTGGCACAATCAGTGCTGTAGGCCGACTAGTAGCATTTAATTTACAGGCACTGGGAGTATGTAGTGCATGTTACTAGGGACTTACAACTAAATTAAATATGCCAATTGTGTATGAGTCAATATTATCATGTCCTCAGGGAGAAGGTGCATGCGCTTTAGCACTGGATAGCAGTGGTAAAGTGTCCAGAGTCCTAAAGCTAACAAAAATTAGGTCAGACAAAGAGGAGGGGGAAAGCAAAGAGTTTAGGGTGACCCTTCAGAGAGGGACATTTACTAACCACCATCAATACATAAAGGTACCCAGTGCATGCATGCATATTGTGTAAGAATGCAATAAGAACTTGAAAGTATTTCGGAAAAACTTGAGCAACCTAATGACCCCAAGGCATTCAGAACTGTAGGACTGGTTGAGAAACTAACTCCTGTACATTTGTGGTGAGAATCTAATGCTGCTATCCTGAAAATCATGCAATGCAAAAGTACTAATGCACTAATTCTAACCCCATAAACCCGAAATACTAGTACGTATGTCATTATCTTTTGTATTGAGCCTAAAGGTTATTATTGCATACTAAGAATGATGTAAATGCAAATCCTTTTGTGCCAGTAAGTTATACTGGAGCCTTGCAATACACATCACAAATCAAATCCAGAGAAACATCTGAAAGAAAGGGGAGAATCAGAGAAAGGATCTGAAAGTCTCCTACCCGACGGATGTCACAAACTCACGTAGTTGATCGCAGGTAGGGTGGGGGACATTAGGAATTATCCACAATAAGGGGATGGACGAACATAAGGATATTTTAGACTCAGTCTCTCTCTCCATTCGTATTATGGTTCGATTACCACAGCCAAAAGGTGAAAATGACATTGTCCAAACCGGGCCCTCTTCCCTGACTCTTATCAATCTCCCTTATGGATAACAGTAATCCTGGGCAGAACAGTAGGGTACATGGAGCTGGGCCCATATCGCCTCTGGAAGCAAACAGTGTGAGCTACAATATAGGCATTGCATTGTCAACATACGACAGCTGTACACATTGAGCATCTCCATGTCAATGGTACAAAACAAAGAGGTAGGGAACTTAAATTAACAAGCATTTGCAATGCAATGGGTCTTGCGTTTGCTTGAGCTAGAGCAATTAGCATTGCAAACTTCTAATCGGACGTTTCTTGCCACATAAATTGAAAATGAAAATAAAACAGTTTCACATAACTAACTGGACTTTTCTTGCCATATAAACTGAAAAGTAAAAGTTTCACATAAGCGAGCTGACGGCCACCATCGGGGCAAAGCATACACACAAAGGGAAATAAAAGTTCACTCGTAGTGAAACCTAGCAGCGAAAGCGCAATTATCCATGTAACCGGCAAAAGTGCAATTATCTACGTAACCGGCAAAAGTGCAACTAACTATGCATCAGGGTCGATGTCATGCAAAGCGCTAGACTTCTGCCCAGCGAGATCACGCTTCGAAAAAAGAGAAAAAGTAGTCCAGAAACCAGACGGAAAATGTGGAGCCTCGTATGTTTTCAGTACTTGGTTGTTGCGCTCGAGGAGGGCTAAACACTGGAAAAGGCATGACTTATGCATGCCTTTCACCAATGAAAGCAAGCAGATTTTAAAATTCAAGGCCACAAGCCAATGAAAGACTGACGTGACATGGGCGTGGTTTGAAGCCCAAAGAGAGATTACAACACAGGACGGAGCCCTTTGCACTCGTCCCTCAAAATAGCAAATCAGAAGACTAGAGAAAATCTAACAAGACTCGAATTGGTCTCAGTTTACTGATCTGGGATTTTCGGTGTAACATTAAATTACTGCATTCCACTGCACAAACACACGTCCTAATCCTCACAGCTGGAAACCAATGTGAGAAATTGGGTTGTTGGTCGAAGGGTGGTGACCCGTACTCAAGCCACAGTCTCTGTGAGGGTGAAGTCACAAGCAAATCCCCAAATTAACCCGAGCTCAATCCTCAAAGTGGTGATATATCTTGCCACGTCTAACTTTTTTATTAGCTCAGCAATTCTCCGGAAACGGTATGAGTCCAATTTTGAAATTATATTCACTGATCTGGAGTCTGTGCAAAACCTGATTGTACCATCGGGCTTGGTTACTAGTAATATGGGAGACGGCCATTTACTCTGAGATGGTTCTATCAACCCCATCTGTAACATAATCTCATCTTCCTGTGTGATTTCTTCTTTTCGTGTGGCAGGAATCCTAAACGGCTTTACTTGTGCTACAACCTCTTCTTGAGTTGAGATAGAGTGTTCTTCTAAATGTGTCTGACCTGGTGTGTGTGAAAACAGGGAGGCAAAGGGCCGAATGATAGCTTAGAGTCTGGCATTTTGATTCTCTGCTAGGGAGTCATTCATGGGTAGCTGTCCTAAGGTATCAGGATTGGTGGTTACAGGTTGGATAGTATGCACTTTCCAAGGTAAAGGTCCTAACCATTTCTTTAGCAGGTTAACATGGTAATTCTGCTTCTTATTAGGGGACATTTGCAGGCGGTAGTTGACATTGCCAGTTTTAGTGACAATTTTTATAGGGCCCCTCCCACTCTGATCTCAACTTCTTGAGGGACCTGGGTAGTAAGACCAATGTCCAGTCACGTTCCTGATAGGTATGTCACTTCTTCCCTTTAACATATACTGCCTTCTGCCTGGTTTGGCTTTTTTCCAGATTGTTAAGGGCAAGGTCTTGGAGTTTACCTATCCGTGTATGCAGTTGGTTGGCATAGTCAAGTAATACTCCTGCCTCCTCTCCTGTATCTTTCTCCTGTGCCTCCTTAGTCATTTTGAGTAAGCTTCCAGGTTTCCTACCATATAGTAGTTCAAACAAAGAAAACCTAAGCTGCTCTGAACCTGCCCCCTGATGACAAAAACGGCAAGTGGCAATAGTTGTTTCCAGTGTTTCCCTCTCCAATCAACTTTTTCTTTAATGTAAGTTTTAGGGAGCTGTTGTACCTCTCCACTAGACCGTCTGTCTGGAGATGGTATACAGACATCTTAATGTGGGTTACGTTCATTTGCTTACAGATATGTCTCTTTAGTTAGCATACAACAGGTATTCCCTGATCTGTAAGGATCTTCTTGGAAAGACTCCCTCTAGAGAATACCTCCACAAGGATCTGTGTTATGTTTTTAGTAGTGGGAGACTTTAAAGGGTGGCCTCTGAGTACCAAGTTGAGTAATCTACCAAAACTAAAACATGTTGACTACCCTTACTGGACTTTGGTAGGGGACCAGTCGGATCCATCACTATTCTCTCGAAGAGATTCCCTATAATATGCAGGGGGTGAAGGGGAACTGGAGGTGATCGATATTGATTTTGTTTGTGGTAGAATTAATTTCTAGCCAGTAAAAGTGACATAGATTCACTTGACTGGTCTTTTGTGTCCTGTATGTTTAGCTAACAAGTGAGAGTGGGCAAATATTAGGATTTGTTCCCTGAACTCATGGGCTACCAACAAGTGGGGACTCTCATTTTATTTACCTATTCTGTACAAAAGCCCTTTGTTAACTCTAAACCATTGCTAAGAGGAATAAAGGTTGTTTTCATTGGCCCGGTCATCTTGCCATGTGTTTTGGAGTACATCATTGTTAGCTTTAGCATGCCTGAAATTCCTATTCATCTTCCAGTGTTCTGGGGAGAATAAGGCATTTTGGAGAGAAGGCTTCTCTAGGGATCCTTCGGATTGCTCTATCTGGTGTAAATTGGCCAAAATCATATATAAAAATGCAGGGTTGTCTGTGCCTAAGATTATATTCTTGGGGAGGTTAGGTGGAACTCCTACTTCTTTGCCCAGTTCATGGCCATTAAGAGTGGTTACAGCGAGGCATATCCCCAGTTCAGTTAGGTTTTGACATCCCAGTGAACACACCTAATGCTTATGGTCCGGCCCGGGAGGATTTGGGATTGCTGGATAAGATCTTCATGTATCACAGATTGTCTACATCTTGAGTCCAATAGGGGGCAATCCATTTATGATTAATTTGAAAACTTACATAGAAGCAATGCCACAGCTCTTGGGTATACAGGATTTATTGATGGCCAGAATTCTTCTCCATTGGTTCCTCTCCAGATTTCTTGTTGGTACAGAATCAGGCAATGTGACCCCATTACTCACTCTTGCAAAACCTGAGACGGTCTCAAGTTTCAGGATCCTAAGCTTTAGGGGTTCCACAGGGGTCTTGCTCATTTCCTTCTTGTTTCTTCCTGTCCCTGACAGAGAAAGATTACGGTTGCTCCAGTAGGCTTCCCAAGAATGTAGCTGTGGCTGGTCCCATGAAAAAGATGTGACCATTTCTATGGCCTGCTCCACTGTTAGGCCAGAGTGTTATGATAGCCACTTTTGGGTAGATAGATACTGTTCCAAATAGATTCAATTGATTATTTCTTCCTTGTGCCTTTCAGTGGCCTTCAACCATTTCTCTGTAGCCATTTACAATTTGAAAAAGAGTGTTTTAGGCCTATCTCCTGGTGACCCCTTCTTTTTCTGAAACTTTACTTGATATGTTTTGGCATCTATGCCCAGATGGTCCACTATAACAGTCTAAATAGTTCCATAAGGGGTGTTCCTCTAGGCATTCACAATCTGATATGCCATCTGTGCCTCCCCCATTAGGAAACGAAGCGAGAAAGAAAGGCCACTTTTCTCGAGGCCAAGCACAGGCCCTAGCAGACCTTTCAAAGTACAACAGGATCTTCTCCTATGACATATTCACATGGAGAAATGTTAGGTCGCATGGGGGTCGAGTTTTTGGTTCCAGTTAGACTGGAGGTCAGCTGGAACTGGTCCTCAGACAACTTATGTAGGCTTTCAACCTGTGACTTAATGGCATTTCTGAAAATGACATCTGTCGCTCTAGGGCCCATTCTAGTTTTCTCTGCCCTTGCCCAAGTTGTTGCACAGTGGTGTGCATTCTGTATCAACAGAGGGGTGCCAGCATTCTCCACTGTGTGTTGTGCAAGCGAGACTTATGCCCCGACCACAACTGTTAGTTAAGTAGTTCTTTTATTTTAAGGGCTTGTTATATCAAGGTACAATTTCTAAAGTTTTTCATCCTCCTCTTCTTCCCTCTAGGTTCCTGAGGGTCTGGTCAACTAATATGGTTCTCGCCCCTCAAAGAAAGAAGAAAGGCCACAGGTAAGTGTTTAAGTGGGATGCTTGGTTTCCCTTTATGCTAATGTTTGCTTTTGTGAGGGTTATTCGTCTGTTTGTGGCCTCAAGCAAATGCCACCATCACCCAGTGTATTATATAAAAAAGTAAGTAAAAAAAATAAACCACTCAATATGCTTGCTTTGCAAGCGTTTAGTTTCTCCACTTGGGCAGGGAAATTTTATCAGCTCGAAACAGAATAGAGTGCCTGGTGTTCTTCACTAGGCACAGACGAGGGATAGCTCACTCTCTCCATAAAGTAGAAATTCTAGTCACCATCAACTTCAATGTGCAGATACCTCCACTGTTAGAAATGGGGTCTTTGGTTGGCAGTCAGGTTACCCCCTGTCCAAGCAAGGACCCTCACTCTAGTCAGGGTAAGTCACACACAATCCAAATTAACCTGTGCCCACCCTCTGGTAGCTTGGCACTGAGCAGTCAGGCTTAACTTAGAAGGCAATGTGTAAAGTATTTGTCCAATAAGTCATGCACAAACACAATAAAGCACCACAAAAATACACCACAGTGTTTAGAAAAATATATATAATATTTATCTGGAAAAATGCAGGTCAAAACGATTAAAATGCAGCAAGAAGATGTTGAGATATCACTATAAAAGTGATATAAAGTGTCTTAAGTGTTTGAAAACAAGCAAATGTATTTTAAAAACAATAAAGGTCTCTTGCAAGCACAATGTACCTGCTTCGCGTTCAAAATCCCCGCAAGGGACCGCAGAGGAGGCGATGAGTGGAAAATGAGGAGGTCTGTGTCGGTTTTGCCCCTTCGCACTTCGCACTTCGCACATTTTCCACGCAAGGGAAGGCTTTGCGTAAATTTCCGCTGCACGGACTTGGTTCCTCTTCGGGTTGTAGGGTTTTCTGCTGCCCCGGGACTGTGTGTGGAATACTGGGCTTGCGGAGCAAAGTCACAAGTGCTGCTTCGATTCAGTGCCTGTTGCGTGGAAATGTCTCCCGCACGACAGGTGCTGCGTTGATTCCTCTTTGGAATTCGGACTGCGTCGTCCCGGGTCGGCTGTGCGTCAATCCGGTGGGCCGTGCGTCAAAGTTCGGTCGCAACGCAGGTGCTGTGTTGATCTTCTCCATGCGATGTTGCGCTGCACCCTTCAGGTTCGGCGTGCAGTGAATTTCTCACCGCGGGACAGGCTGTGTGTCGTTTTTAGCAGGCTGTGCGTCAAATTTGCGCCACACAAGGAGTCCAGTTGCAGGAGAGAAGTCTTTTTGCTCCTGAGACTTTAGGGAACAGGAGGCAAGCTCTATCCAAGCCCTTGGAGAGCACTCCTCAGCACAGCCAGAGAGCAGCAAGGCAGCAGTCCTTGTCAGAAAAGCAGTCCAAGTGAGTCCTTTGGGCAGCCAGGCAGTTCCTCTTGGCAGGTCTGGTTCAGGGATTCTTCACCAGCAGGTTTCTTGTCCAGAAGTGACTGTGAGGTAGAGTGTCTACCCCAAAAAGTGTCTAAAGTCTGTGGTTTGGGGTCCTCTTCTTATACCCATTTTGGCCTTTGAAGTAGACATACTTCAAAGAAACTTCTCACTTGTTTATAAAATCCTGCCTTGCCCAGGCAAGGCCTCAGACACACACCAGGGGGTTGGAGTCTGCATTGTGTGATGACAGGCACAGACCTTTCACTCCTCCCCTCCCTCCTAGCACAGATGGCTCATCAGAAATTCAGGCTACATCCCAGCCCCCTTTGTGTCACTGTCTGGAGAGAGGTGCAAACAGCTCAACTGTCAAACTAACCCAGACAGGGAATCCACAAACAGGTAGAGTCACAAACATGGTTCAATAAAGAAAATGCCCACTTTCTAAAAGTGGAATTTTCAAACACACAATCTCAAAACCAACTTTACTAAAAGATGAATTTTTAAATTGTGAGTTCAGAGGTCCCAACCTCCACATTTCTATCTGCTCTCGAAGGGAAGCTACGCTTTAATCATGTTTCAAGGCAGCCCCCAGGTTAACCTATGAGAGAGATAGGCCTTGCAACAGTGAAAACTGAATTTGGCAGTATTTCACTGTCAGGACTTATAAAACACAATAGTATATGTTCTACCTTAACCATACACTGCAATGTGAAGAGAATGGCAAGTGCATCAAACGTACTAAAGTATGAATGATGAGAGACCTCAATTGAATTTTGAAAAGCTCCAACCTTCTCATTAAATTAAAATTGCTGTTTTGTTTTTATATTTGTTTGTGAATTGTGAATTCAATGAAATATTTAATAATTTGTGTATTTGCCAGTGCTTGTTTCTATTGGTATTTTGAGCAGTTATACAGTTCAACTCACTGAAAATGCGTAGGCTAGGTCACAAGCTTCCAGTAAAGACTTTGTGAGGGTCCCTGGATACCAATATTGATTCAGTGGGGGTCCTTGGGTTCCAGTTACAATTCAGGGGGAACCCACAGAAGTAAAATGGTTAGTAACTATTGTTATAGACCTTTTGTCTCTCTTGTTATGTATGGCAGGCAAAGTGCATGTTTATCCTGTGAAATGTTTATGAAATGCCGGCAGTTGTGTGTGAGATTTGACAAGGTGCTCCATACATGTTACTGCAGACTTGGTCATGAGCCACAGGGTCTCTGTTAACAACAGGGATGAAAGATCGGCAGGCCTGTGCTTGACAATACATACCATGTCTTGATACTTGGACTGTTCTCTTTCAGCTTATAGACTGTGCTTATGTTTAAAGTAATATTAATTTGGCTGGGTTAGGTGAATGGGAGTAGCTGGGTATTTACATCATGTGAGTAGGTATTATTTTTATGATGTGAGTGCTTTGGAGCTTGAATTTCTTTATCACAAGGTAGTTCCTGGGAATGTGGGATTTTCTGAATTCTTGAATGGTGGAAATAGGATAAATTTAGTTCGTAGGGTCCTTCTTGTGTGGTAGGTGCAGGGTTTGTGTTGTAAGAACGTCACAGTATTCATTGTGTGTGGCACTAACATTTTATATAGTACTGATTTGGTTTCACTGTATGTTACTTTTATGTTAAAGTATATGTAATGGTAATCACATAGTGCTGCATTCCAGTCTGTTGTTTATTGTCCCATTTGTGGCAGTCTAGAAAGAGACCAGTCATATGCAAATCTATCTTGGCCTGTATCCAGTTACGACAGACCTGCCCAAAGTGCTACTAATTCGCTTTGAGCAGGGAACACAGCCCAGTTTTGGCCTAGTTAGGCGAATAATGAAGACAATGCAAAAAATAACACAGAAAAGGTACATAATACAATTAAAATTATTAACATACCAAACATAAATGTACCTGTATGTACGTATTGCGTTTATTCAGACGAGGGTGAAGTCTGATCAGTCCCAGAGTGATTTGTTGAAGGCACATAAAATATCTTATTGTGTTTAAAACAATATTCCAATTATTAATTTCGTAGTGCCGATATCCCATATCCCCGCTCAACCCCACATTGACCTTGCAGACATATATGCAAATATCAACTGGAAACCATGGGGGGTGGCTAAGGTGCAGAAGATGGCGGACGCATAAACCCAGTGCTCCACTCCAGCCTCCCATTAATCCTGACTAATCCACCCGGGAAACCGACTGTCTGAGGTGGCATGGAGGCAGTGAGTGTGTGTTCATAAAGCTGCATAAGCGGAAAAGAGGCTGACGGGGAACCCTGACACCTGCGCCTGCGACTTCAACTGTAGTTGAAACATACTTCAGAAGCAATGAGTCTGCCGAGGTTAGGTGGAGACAAGCCACCGCGGCTGAGATCGCGGGGCAGACTTCCTTTGGCTTCTTCTGAACAAGGGCTGCAGAGATACTGGAACGGTGGCCTTCAAGTCTCTGCCTAGAACCATCGGGTGTATGAAGCACTACATGCACGTCTCATGCTGGGTCCCTGGGGTGACACTGAGGAGGTGGGCGCACATTCAAAAGGCGCATAAGTGGAGGGGAACTCCGACTACCACCATCAGAAATGCAAGGCACTGTGATGCCGCCTTGAGCCGCAGTTAAAGCATAACGTAGACGTGGTAGTGCGCAATAGAGAAGCATATTGGCGAAGCGGCCATCGGCTGGTAGGCAAGCGGGTTAAGATCTCTACGACAGATACTCCACTTGTTACAAGTGCCTGGGGAAAGAAGCCATGGGGAAACTTAGACAGAAATAAACTCCAGCCACCCCTGATCAGTTGGAAACCCTCCCTCTCATACAAGATGGACTGAAGACAGAGGGCCCAGGTGATTCCTCCATCCACACCCACCTAGATAAAGTACTAGCTGCCATTGCTGACACCAAAAAGACCTTACAGCAAGAAATAGGTGCGGTTTCGTATGGAACACACAGTGGAAGAACTTAGACCCAAACATAATGTGCTTTCTCACAAACTGAAAGACCTTCAGGGATGAGTGAAACTGTTGGAGGAAAGGGCCAAAGACGCGGAAGGGCACAATTGCCACAACAATATAAAAGTGGTGGGACTTCCTGAGGGAACAGAAGGCAAGGATATAGTGGCATTCCTAGAAACTTGACTGAAGACATCGGTGTCACCTGATGACCTCTCACCTTTCTTTGCTCTGGAAAGGGCTCACAGTGTCCAGGCATGTAAATTGGCATTGGGCCGACTTCCTCACCCAGTGCTGACAAATCTCCTACATTACAAGGACAGGGACACCAGACTACAATAAGCCTTTGTGCATGACCCATATGCACTGGGAATGGGGAACTGATATTCCTGGACTTTACAGAGAAAGTACAAGCTCAAACGGCATCCTTCAAAAATGTCAAGCAAAGAAAGAGTACAGTACTCCTTAATCTTCCCGTCAAAATTGTGAATCGTCCAAGATCTACTACACATTTTTGTATTTTCCTGGACGAGGTATGGTCCTGGCTAGAAAACTATAAATCGGGAAGCTCATAACGAAATCCAACAAGGTGAAGCGTCAACTCAAGAAGAGATCATGGGAAATCGACATGGGATCTCCATTGAAGAAGCCCTCACCCTTGAAACTGAAAGAGAGAGGGCAGCGGTGCTCCAAGCAGTGGCAGATCTGGTGTCAAATTGAGGATCTGAGAGAGGAACTGAGGACTCCTTGCCTCTTGGCTCAATTGCCTCCGACTCATGCACATCCCAAGTATCTGGAGATACTACCCCTCAGGTAGCCCCACAGACAGTTGAGGACTTGATTTAATTTCTTGCTACTATGTAACTCTTCCAGGGCCATCTGGGCCTCATGACAGGGGGCCTTCCTTGCTGTCGATATGACTGCACCTGATGGGGAAGAAAGCCTGTAGCTGAACTCAATAACGGGACCCACCTTGGACTCAACCCCTGAAACCTTCCCGAACAAGCTTAACGAATTGTGGGTACGGCCAGAGCAGAGCTGTGGAACGAATACTTGGACTGCACACCCAAAGAAGGTCACCGTTACCTAGATGGATGGAGGCAGTGATCTTCCATTGATGCTCTTTTTTGCGGGGTTTTCTTTCTTGCACGTTTGGATGGTCGGCTAATGCTGGGCTGCCCTTGGGTATGGGAGTTTGTTCTGGGTGTTCTCTTTGTTGGTCAAGGGGGTCATACACTAACTGTGGGGGAAGTCTACTCAGGAGGGGTGAGCCGGGACAAATCAAACTAACCCTGAGTTAATGAAGTGGGTAATCCTGTGACTACCATCACATGGAACATTAGGGGAATGGGGTTGGCCGCTAAACGGCATAATATACACAGGTATTTATGGAGATGTTCTGCTCAAATAATCATGCTACAGGAGACACATCTACCATCTGGGGAGGTTGAACACCTACGCAGAGAGGCCATATTTACTTTACAGCCTACTCAGCTTACATCCATGGAGTACTGATCTGGGTGAAAACTGATACCAACTTTGAACACATGCACACATTAATTTATATAGATGGCCGTTATGTACTGGTAATAGACAGACTGATGGGTAAGGAGATAACATTAGGGAGTGTCTTTGCCCCGAATCAGGATCAGTTAACATTCCTTCATGAGTTGCCCATGCCACTGGCCTCCATGGGAATTGGTGGGTTACTTGTAGGGGGGATTTTAATTGTGTGATAAGTATTGACATAGATAGAGCTACCCCACCACTACTGGGTACCCCTGCTCGTAAGCTTTCAGAGGGCTTGAAAATATAGCTTACACATTGGGACCTATTGGAAATCTGGTGGATACAGCATGACCAATTGCTCGACTATTCGTATTACTCACCAGTATATAAGTTGCACACAAAGTTGGGCATGTTTTTGTGTTTCACACCTATGGGTGGCCAAATGTTACACACAGAATACCTAGGGTGAACATTGTCTGACCACAGCCCCCTACTATTAAAATTCAGCCCCATACTGGAAAGATCATTATTATTATTAATCAGTGTTGCGAGAAACTCTATTTCAGTCATGGAAAGCAACCAGAAACTGCACTACTAGAGTTTTTATCTCCCATTCCTTTGCACACAATTGACCGCAAGACTAGGGAAGCCCTAGGAGGCCCGATGATGATCCTGGGAATTTGAACAGCTATTAGGGAGATGGATTGCAGGTGGAGTTCAATGCTGCCTTCTCCTCTAAACTGGCCCCCAACTACAGACATTATCTGCTGCCTTGTTTCGGCTGGGGACATTACCAGATTCCACGAAGGAGGCCCTGGTCATTCATCTTCCCAAGACCTGTGATCTGGGCATCTCAGCATCGGTGTTCCACCCTCTATCTATGTTGAACATGGATTTTAAGATCCTGAGTAAGGCACTTGCCATATTACTAGCTCCAGGCATGCACACATTGGTGCACTCAGACCAGAACGTGTTTATCCTGATAAGAAACACTTCCCTGAATCTTTGTAGGTTACTTCATGTTATGTATCACCCAGAACTGACCGGCAACCTGAATGCTACACTGATGCCGATGATCTTGAAAAAGCATTTGATTCTTTTGACTGGGGTGTCTTATTTGCTGATATGTCACAGATGGGACTTGGTGACCCATGGGTGAACTGGGCCTGGTTATTATATGCGCGCCCTGCCACCAGAGTAAAAACTGACTTCACGGTGTCCTCCCAATACAAGATTCATAGAGGTTCCAGACAGTGGTGCCCACTCTCGCCACTCCTATTCGCACTAGCCATTGAACCGCTGGCTGTCTTATTTTGACTGCAAGCCCCCCACCATGGACTGACCCTGAGAGGTGGATCATACATGATATTGTTATATGCAGACAACCTGCTTCTTTATTTGAGAGATGGGTCTACAAGCATGCCGATTGTAATGTCACTACTGTCAACATTTACAACATATTCTGGCTTAAAGGTAAACGTGGCCAAAACACATTTGTTCCCATTGTCTCCAGAAACAGAGCATCTGTCACCACTCTCACAGGGCCTGGTCTGGTCCCCTATAACATTCAAATACCTGGATATTTGAATATTCCACTCCTCAACTGACCTACTAGATGCTAACTTGGACACATCTTTCAGGTCTCTGCGTTCAAAGCGTCCAATTCTGGAGATCCTGAAAATTACTGATTATGGTATGGATTTGCTTATCCACGATGATTATGTTACCCAGACTTTTATACTATTTCATCAACTTACCAGTCAAGATCCCAGCAACCTGGTTCAGACAGCTGAGCTCTCTCCTACGGGAACAAGTATGGGACATGAGTCATAGCAGGCTCTCATTAGAGGTCCTTTGGAGACCACCAGGGTAGGGTGGTATGGGTGCCCCAGACCTTGACTATTATTACATAGTGGTGCAGCTGCAGTGGGTCGCACAGTGGTTGGATGGTTCACTTGTGCATGAACTAATTCTACTGGGAGCAGTGACTGCCCAATCTGTGATACTGGCAAAGGTGCTTATTGGGTCCATGGTGCTCCCTTGTCACGATCAGCTAGTTGAAGTGGCGCTGTGGTGTTGGAGGAGATGCCACTGTCGATCTTAAGGGATTTCCCTGTATACATAGGCATTACTCCTGGCTAGCCTCCCACATGGAGACCCACTTGCACTCTTCACACATACCCAACTGGCACCGTAGGTCGATGTAGGCATTTGGACTGCGGGAGACTGCTTTCAGCATGAAATGTTACTCCCATGGCAGATCTGATAGAACAATATGGTTTACCTTCGGGCCAATTCCTAAAATATCAAGCCTTGAATCATACATTTAGGACACTGTGACTCAAGACTACCCATGAGCCAGAGATACACGAAGTACTGCACTGTCTACTAACTCTGGGATCGGCCAGGTACTTGATAAAGTGGCTATATCAAGTTCTTATACAGTCCGTCATGAAACCCATTTTAACAATCAGACAGGGACGGGAGGCGCTGATGGGACATGACATCTCAGAAGCTGATTAGCAGAAGAAGTTGTCCTACCCACAAAAAATCTCTAGGAATAGTAGGCTGAAATATACTTAGTTTAATTCTGTACACATGACATATTTAACACCACATAGACTAGAGGTTAAGTTTGGGGGCAACTCTAGACCATGGCCGCGATGCTTTCACCTTGATGCTGACTTCACACATATGGTGTGAAATTGCACAATGATCCAAAGTTTCTGGGAAGGGATTACTGCTAGCCTTAATGACACCTTGTGGCATGCCCTTCAATGCACAGTAGAGATATGCTTACTGGGCTTATTCTCTAGGCTGTGTCCTAAGACAGTGTGCTCTAGATTCTTGGATTTGACCTTGATACTGGCTAAACATTGCATAGCAAAGCAGTGAACATCATCAGAAGGTCCGGGGTTAACACAGTGGACCAGAGAGGTCACCATGTGGGCTAGGGATGAGAAGAGAAAGATGAAACACGAGGTATGCAGAGAAGACCTTTTGGCAGGACTTTGGTAAGGGATATTGGGCACCTGGGAACACCCGACAGATGATTCAGATACTGGGGCGGAGCCATTGTCTCCAACAGACCCAATAGAAACCGCATGATGAGCCCTGACTGGGGCTTGTACCCCAGAGACCCGGGGTGCACTGCCTTGCATGGGTTGAATGAGAGGTGAAACCATTGGTTGCAGCTCGGTACATGGCCCCACCCCTTCAGCAAACCCCCTAGCACTTACCTAGGCCACCCTCAGTAGGACTACTACAAAATAAATTGCTTCCTATGTAACTGGCTACCCTAAATATTTATCATAAAATGAATAGAACTCCCCCCATGAAAGGACCTTGATTGGATTTTTATAATTACAGCTGTTCATAAAATTGTAATGGATAGTTATTTAAAGGCTGCCACAGACTCCAGTTATCCCCTTGATGAAGACACAATTGACAATATAAGATAAGCACAATGAGTCTTTCAGCCTGTGCTGTGCTATTGTTGGAAGTGAATAACTGTATTTGATGTGTCTTTCTGTTCTTATTCACATAACAACACACATACATTTCTTTTTGGTATCTATCTGCAAATTATCTAACTGATGTTACGCTATGATGTATTATATGTTAAATGTCTATTGAAAACCCAATAAAAAGATATTTTGAAAAAACTGGAAACCATGGAAAGAAGACCAAGACACGTCAGATTTTTGTTGGAGAAAGCTTGGCTGTGGGATTATTACTGCAAATGTAGGCAAGACAAAAATTAGGTTCACTTACGGGTGATCCAGAATGGCCAGCAGATGAATCACCAATGCTGACCACCCACCTGATTGGCCAACAAGCACCTGGACTACACATCATCAGTCGCTATACCTTTTTATCATGGACCCCTTATAATTGAACTCACACCAATGATGGAGCGGTACAGGGCAAGCCCCCAGGTGCTCAGGTTTACAACTGTCCATGGGACTAACAGGGCACCGTTGCTTTTTTCGTCTGGGTTCCTGCCGCAAGGGTTCCCAGGGAGTTGGCCTAAAGCACCCTCTCTGTGCTCCCTACTTGGTTGATTTCTGCACCAAAGTCCTTTGGACTGTCCCCTAACTTTGCCAAGTCCCCCGGGGTGGCCTCTATCGGCTCTCAGGCCCCCCAACTCTGTCTTGCCTAAATCCCTTCACCTGCATCCTGCTGTTTCCTGACTTTCCTGCAAGTCTAAGAGGAATATATCTGTGCCCACATCTGATAAATGGACTCCATCCTCTGAAAAGTAACCCTTAGGGGCATATTTATACTCTGCTTGTGCCCGATTTGCATAAATTTTTTTCGCAAATCCGGCGCAAAACTAAGCCCATATTTATACTTTGACGCTAGACCCCGCTTACGTCAAAATATCTCAGTGTGCGTCATTTTCTGGATGCGTGAAACCACCTTGCGTTAATGACATGGAAGGTAGGCATTCCCATCCAAAAACTCAAACACCTGTGCGCCATATTTATCCATCTGGGCAAAAATGTCGCACTGCTGGGAGGCGGAGCCGGAAACTTACGTAAACTCCGATTTGCGTCAAAAGTCAACACCTGGGTCAGGGCAGGCGTTAAGGAACCTGTGGGCTCTTTTCCATTGTGGGAAACCATGGAAGCAGTCCACAGGTGCCCTTCCCTGCACCCAGGGACACCTCCTGCCACCCTAGCCCACCCCTGGAGGACACCCATGGATGGGGGGACCCATCCATGGTGAGTGCAGGTACGTATAATTTTTTTATTTATTTTAAGTGGCATAGGGGGGCCTAACTTGGGCCTCCCTACAAGCCACTGTGCCCAGTGACCATGCCCAGGGGAGTGAAGTCCCTGGGCATGGCCATTTGGCAGGGGGGCATGACTCCTGTCTTTGCTAAGACAGGAGTCATTTCCATGGGGGGTTGTGCATCAAAAAATGGCGCAAGTCAGGTTAGAGACAATGGGGGTCATTCTGACCCTGGCGGTAGACTACCGCCAGGCCAACGACTGCGGATGCACCTCCAACAGGCTGGCGGTGCATCCATGGGCATTCTGACCGCGGCGGTCAGAAACGGAAAACCGGCGTCCCGCCGGTTTCCCGCTGCCCTGGGGAATCCTCCATGGTGGCGCTGCAGGCAGCGCCGCCATGGGGATTCCGACTCCCTTACCGCCAGCCTGGCTCTGGCGGTTTTGACCGCCAGAACCTGGCTGGCGGTAACGGGTGTCGCGGGGCCCCTGGGTGCCCCTGCAGTGCCCATGCCACTGGCATGGGCACTGCAGGGGCCCCCTAACAGGGCCCCACCAAGATTTTCAGTGTCTGCCAAGCAGACACTGAAAATCGCGACGGGTGCAACTGCACCCGTCGCACCCCTTCCACTCCGCCGGCTCCATTCGGAGCCGGCATCCTCATGGAAGGGGGTTTCCCGCTGGGCTGGTGGGCGGCCTTCTGGCGGTCGCCAGCCCAGCGGGAAACTCAGAATTACTGCAGCGGTCTTTTGACCGCGCAGCGGTATTCTGACGGCGGTACTTTAGAATGAGGCCCAATATGTTTTACTCTAATCTGACTTGCACCATTCTTTGACGCACAACCCCCATTCTTACCTACATCTCCCCTGCCCGGTCATTCATTTTGACGCTAACCAGGCCGCAGCGCCGGCTAACGTCGTCCCATAAATAAGGTGCCTGGCTGGTGCGTTGGAATGGCATTAGCCGGTGGTAGACCCTTTGACGCAAATCTGCCCAACCGCTGATTTGTGTCAAAAAGTATAAATATGGGCCTCAGTGTGCATATTGGTCAGGCCATGCCTCAAGAAACCCCATCCCCTTTGCTCTGTGAACATAGCACTGTTAATGCGTCTGCAAGATAGTTCAATTGCAGCTTCAGACCGTGCCTCCTCCAAAAGTGGCGCAGGTTGCTCTCTGATCAAATGATCTCTCAAGTCCCCTTGAGTCTGTTGATATCCACCTGAACTTTTTTCATGGCCTGAAGCAGAGGGCGCCAGCCTAATGTGGTTAAATCATTTCCATACAAGTGAATCACAAGCACGTCGGACCCCTTCGATAATTATCCAGCCCCTGGAATAGCTCATTTAAAAGGTGTGCCCACTGCATGCTTGAAAATTCCATCTACATTATCTTGATGTTGAGAAAGCATGGTTCCAGTTTCTTGACATTGCCTGTTGACATTGCCTTACGATGAAAGAGTGGCCGATGACCCAGACTTTAACCCCTGGCAAGAAATAAAAAGCAGAGGGCATCATATCAAAAGTGGTTTAGTACATTTAGGCAATCCTTGTTGCATATTTCAATACACATTGCATTTCACAAAAACTTCTGCCAGTTAACCAACAAATATGCCTTTATTACACAAAACTCACCCTGTTGTTAAAAACATACAATTCACAAACCTATTTATAAAGTGTGGTTGCTAGAATATGGTTTGAATGCTACACACAGCCCCCCTCCCAAGATTGGTCCTCCAAACCTATACCCAGGGTAAACTGCTGCCCCTGCAGCCGTCGGGAGACCATCCTTCCCTCCCCCAAAATAGGTTGCCCATTTTCAGGGCCTGATGTATAGCTTACATCGGTCTGACTCCCACTGTCCCAATTTATTGATCCTGTCCGCAGGGAGGGCTGCTTTGTTTGCCGAGGTAGCTGCCCCTGTCCTGAAGGATGTGTAGAGCAATGTTTGATTGTGTGGCATGCAAAGGGCAGGCAGCCACCATTACTTGACTGAACTGGTGGTGGGTTAATGGGGAGCTGCCGGCGTGGCCCAACAAGTAGGACCCCATGGGTGGCCGCCGCTCCAACTATGTTATAACCGGAACAGGGCAGTAAGCCGGTTCCCCCAGGGTACTTAGATAAGTGGTCCTGCCCTGCCCCCTTTGGTCGGTTTTGGATCTGTGAACCTTATCTCCAGTGACCTGACCGAGGCTGTAATGTAAAAAGCCAGAGCATGAATGCTGGTGTCCCGCTTAGATCTGCCCACTAATTCACTACACTTGAAAGCCCCAAAGAAGGCTAATGTAAATGCTGCAAAAAAGGGCTGCCTCATAACTAGAACTAAGATAGGGGACTCTGTGTACCCAGTTTAACATTTCCCTGAAAATGTGAAATTCAATAGTGGCTCTAACGTCGTCCGTTTTTGCTCGGACCTCGCTGCTCTGAAAGGAAAAGGGGTAGTTGGGTCTGGAAAGCCCCGTAGTTTTGCGGGATGGGCCACCACTCTGGCTCATAATATAAAGTCTTGCACTCTCTGCACCAGTGAAGAAGTGCCGCAGTTTCTGGTCACTGTCTCCCTTGTAAATGCATTGATGTAATTCCAGTACCTAACCTGTGTTCCTGTGGCAAAGGATAGCTCCCCTAAGATGGTGAGCCGCGGGTCTATTGCAGGAGGTGGCATAGCAGTTGCGGGAAAGGTGCCATGTAGGTTTTCACCTGAGGCCATGCTACCCAGAAACATTGCCACTGGAATCGAGAAAGAGTATCAGCAGCATTATTCCTGGACCCTTCTAAGTGCTTTGCTCTAAACTAAAGAGATCCGCAAAACAGGAAGTGGGGCCGCGGCACTGGGTATTTATGGCAGAGAATAGCCCCCTTCCCCCAGGTGTGCCCCCCCGCCCCGGAAATGACCCCTGCATGCCTGCTAATTGGGTTGGTTCCTTGCCAACTGGCTGGATGCCCACAAACTGGATGGTCATGGAGGGGTGCAGTGGGGCAGGGGAATACAGAGCTAAACCGCTGCCTGCCAAAGTGGTCGCACTGGGCACGACGGCAGCAGTTCCAAAGCAGTTATTTCTTTACATATTGGAGTAAATAGCATTCTGGTTTGTACACCAATCGTAAGAGATACTCTTCAGAGGTGTATTATTCCTCCCCAGCACCAAATTATGGTCAGGAAGGAGGAAAATACGCTCCCACTGCCTCAGAGCTGCTTTTAGGCTCAGTCAGATAAGGATTTTGACGCCACCCAACCCATTTAATTCCTCAACCCTGCCACCTTTAGTCCCCCAAATCCCACTCTCAGCAGACTGGTGGATTTCCAAGTGGGTCATTGTCAAGTCAAGCCATGTCAACCACAGCAAAAACAAGCAGATGATGTAGCTAAGAAAGTGTCTGTTTCCTTTCAAAACTGTCAGTCAGGTTTCAATAAGACAAACCCCCCTCGAATGACAGTCTAAAATTGACAACTATCCTTCAAAGTATTCACAACCATCTTTCATGATATTATTTTTCTTCATTTTCTTGCTCAATCTCTCATTTCCACGGGCTCCCAGCCCACATGGTAAGTGTCTGACAATATCCATTTGCGCTGATGTGTCTGATGCGAGGGGGCGTTGATACAACACTGCAAAGCTAAACGCGCAGACACTTACAACAATTTGTGTGCAATGTGTCAGCGCACCTTTGCTGCAGCATGTTATTAGCTTCTGGTGAGATGTGGTTCAGCTGGGAAGATCATCTGACGGAAAAGGAAAATCAGTCTTGAAAGGAAGGAGTGGGTTCATTATGGCATTATGCTTTTATAGTTCTCTTGTCAAGGATTTTACCTGGTCCTTTCCCTCTGTGTTGTGCCTACATTTTAAGTCTTTACTACCAGAAGGCTGTAATCAAATTTTCCTGTTTGAATGCATATCCATGTTCACAATTTCATCAACAGACTATTCAGTTGCCAGCTGGAAACTAAATGAGCCATCTGCAGGCTCAGCTTTTACCAGAATGGCCAGTGCTATATCTAAGCTCGAGCACTGGCAATTCCTGTGATGCAAAGACAACAGGATAAAAGGATCCTGTCAGGTAGGAGCGAGGAAGATGGATGCGTGTAATTAAAAGGCATCTTTCCAATATTTTGGCATACTACTCAGATTACCTTTCGTGGTGCTAAATGACTCTTTTTTATACACATAATCTATTTTTTGTATTTCCATATTTTTGGACGTCCACCTATTCATCATCATACACGATCAGAATTGTAAACCCTCTATCCGTTTAGTAGAATTGGTGCAGTTGAAGATTATCACTTCGTCTCAGGAGCATGGTAACCTATAGTTTTAAGATATCCGTTTACACAATATATTACGCATAAGACATGCATATTTAAAAACACGGGACCCTAAGCATCAACAGTTTTCCAATCTTGTAAAAGGTGCACTGCACAAAGTAGTGTGCTTTCTGAGGGTGTAAAAACAAAAAGGCAAATAGCACAGTGAAAAGCTGAGTCTCTATGCCCTTGTAGACTCAGAAGGGCAACACTGCTGAACCTCTACATTGCAATGATAAATTGTGGGCATCCGGAAGAACAAAAAGAGATCTCATCATCCATTGTATACTTCCTGACTCCGATGTCGATTTCGAAATGTACCAATTTTTTGCATCTGATAGTTCAGGTTCACAGAAAAAAAATCCTTCAAGAATGTTCCCGAAGCTACATTTATGTAAATTATTGCATCAAGTTTATTTGCTCTGTCGTGCTACATCTGGCACAGAGCCAAGACTGAAACCATACGGTCATCCTCATGGAATGAGATGTATCCTTGTGGCTAAGGTGCTAACTTTGGAACCAAGAGACTGGCGATCGATCACCTGCGCCCTACGGCGCTTGAATGAAAGTCATGTGATTCTGGACAATTCTCTTGAACATTCCATATCTGGAACTGGAAATTTTTTAAATGTTAGTGTAATTGTAAATATATGAAATTATATTGTGTAATTTAAAAAAAAAAAGTGAATTCCCACTTAATGTACATACTTTTGTATCGTCTCTCTATTCACCCACAATATAGAGGCTCCTTACTACCCAGCTAGGCTTACACCAAACAAGGACATACAGGTTGTATCACATATGCCGTGCAAGCATAGAGGTTTATTAACTAAGGTATTTTCAGCCGGCAGGAATTTACAAAGTGATTCTTAGCAGGCGTAAGTGCACTTACTACTGCATAGAGCTCCACTACAAGTGCAGAAAAAACATTTAGTTAAATTGCTCACTCAGTGGGTGAGGAGTCGAGTTCCAAGACATGGTGTACCTTTAAGGTTTGGAAATGCCCACAAACATACTTTTAGTGGGTGTTCCTAAACTCTCATCCAATCTCAGCCCAGCCTGCAAATGTTCAGGAATGATTCAGCTTCCAGGATCCCACCCATATTTAGTGGTGGAATATGAGAAGAACTTCATTCACAGAAAAAATGTTTTCCCTGCGGAGAAAAAAATGGGCATCTGACCAGGAGAGCCTATATACCCCCGTACAGAGGTCTATGTTGTGTAGAAGTCTGCACAGAGGAGCTAGGAGCCCTTGAGAAATGCCACACCACATCCCAGTAGTACACATGGAAACTTGTTCCTGACCATGCGTACTGTTAGGAATATTGGTAAACTTAAAAAAGACAAGGTGTATTCATCCAGCGATGTAAATATATAACCATACTTTAAAAGTTTTCCTCATGAATAGGGTCCATAGGGTTCCCACCAAACATGGCCCTTTATCAGGGGTGGCTCCTCCGCTATGGCAAAGGAGCCTCGCCCCCCGGCCAACACCCAGCAGTACAGGGAGGGCAGGGTGAGTGAAAACAAGGGACCATCTAATAGCAAACTGTCATGTTGTGCAATGCAGCAAGACACTTTGTTGCACTGCTTGAAAGGGGAAAGCCAGGAATGCCCCACATGTTAATTCATCCTTCACATAACCGTTCTTTCCTTGATCAGTACCAATGTTTCTAGCCCTGTCCAACCCTGCCGAGTTTTCCAGTACCATGCGTAATGTGCTGCCCCAGTTCAGGGTTTTTCTTTGAATCCTGGGTCTTGTAGTGTAATTCTTTCTTCATAAAATAGGACAACAAGTCCCAGAATACAAAGCTGAAAATCTGAACTGGACCAGCACATCACGCATGCTTGGAAACTTGGCAAATATGCTAGTACCAATGCAGGCCCCTTTGCACTATGATGTAATTGTTCTTGTGTTGGGGCTAGGCAGTCAAAAGTGCGCTGTAATATAAATTCAGTTAATGTGGCTATGTAGAGGAAGTGCAGATGATGGGTGAGCTAGGTGGGTCCCTGGTAATTTGGGGCCAGATGTAGGAAGCATTTTGCATGGTGCAAACTGTGAAAATCGCAGTTTGGGCCATGCAAAATGCTCATCGCGATGCTCATTCACATTTTGCGAGTCGGTACCGACTCGCAAAATGGGAATGCGACTCGCCATTAGGAAGTGGTGTCCCCTTCCTATTTGCGACTCGCATCGCAATGCTAAATTGCTTTGTGACCGCGAATGCAGTCGCAAAGCAATTCGCAGTTACCACCAGTGTCACACTGGTGGTAACCCATTCGCAAAAGGGAAGGGGTCCCCATGGGACCCCTTCCCCTTTGTGAATGTTGCCAAAAATGTTTTTTCAGAGCAGGCAGTGGTCCAATGGACCACTCCCTACTCGGAAAAAACGAAACCAAATGGTTTCGTTATTTTCTTTTTATTGCAACTCGTTTTCCTTTAAGGAAAATGGGCTGCAATACAAAAAAAAAAAAATGCTTTATTTAAAAAAAGTCACAGACATGGAGGTCTGCTGTCTTCAGCAGGCCACCATCCCTCTGAGAGCAGGGACTCGCTGTGGGGTCGCAAAATGCGACCCACCTCATTAATATTAATGAGGTGGGTCTTTGCAACCCCATAGCGATTCGCAGACGGTGTCTGAGACACCGTTCTGCACCCGAATTTGCGATTCGGAAATTCAGAAAATGATACATCTAGCCCATAGTGCCTTATAGCTGTGGGTGAGAATCTTGAACTGGCAGTTTGCCTGAAAGGGGACCAAGTCCCTTTGTCTGAGTTCTGGTGTGATGTGTGTCCCACAATGTAGGTTGCGTAATAGTCTGGCAGTTGTGAGTTGGATATTTTGCCCCTTGTGTAGCAGGTGTGCAGTTATGCTGTAGTGGAGGGTATTGTTGTGGTACAGCCTACATGTGATAAGGCCCTGGGTGATGGTCTTACAGTTGTCAGGAGTAAGCCATATGAAGACACTTCTGAACATGCAAAACATGCGAAAGTAGGTGGAGGTGATAGTGGCAATGTGATGTTACATGCTGAGGTTGATGGACAGGATTTTGGGGTGGTTGGGGGGTGAGGGGCTCAGGCCTAGTTATGTGAGCAACCAGAGTGAGTTCATGTTGCAGAATACCATCACTCCTGTCTTCTTAGGTTGAGTATGAACTACTTATCTCACATTAAGTCACCCATGTTGGTCAGATGGCATATTGTATCAACATTTGGTGGTTTTGGTGTCTACTGAGAGCTATTGGATAATTTGTGTGTCATCGTTGTAAGAGATTATGTAAACTCGCCAGGTCTGAATGATGCTTGGTAGAGGTGTTTAAGTTGAAGAGAGGGGGGCTGAATGAAAAGCTTTGTTGATGAGCTCCTTGTGTCCTGGGGGAATGGAGTGAGATTGAGTTGTTGCATACTTCCAATTATGAAAAAGGCTATGCTCTTCAGAGATGTATTGTGGATTCTGGAGATGACTGTGTGTGTGCTAAGAAACAACATGATTCCCCAGAATCTTTAGAATTATGTCATAGCATTCCCTTCCACTTTCATGCAGTGCAGCAAGGTGGCATGCTGTGTAGTGTTGTGTGCATGTTTGAGAGATATGACCCCTAGGAAATAATAATGCAAATATTGCATGCAAGACAGTACAGCAAGGCAGCCTCATGTCTTTTGCTGTGTGAAAGGTTCAGTGCAGGAATGTGTGAGGTAATACAACATATGGCGCATTATATCTCTTGGCTAGTGCTGGTGCGCAACTAGATGGCTATTGCAGATTCTGGCACCGTGGCTAATTGTGCAATAGTCCCTGCAGTGGTTCTAGCCAGCAGATTCGCCAGCAGTGCAGGCAGAGAGTAGAAATGTACACTAACATTTTAAATGTGGCCCATTCCACCACTCACTCTTTCAGCAAGCAAGCTCCCTAGCTGTGTTGCATTGTGTGACATTTACACAAATAGCCCCCCTTGCCAGTACTGAGGTTGTGTGATCAATGTACATGTATTGCCATGTGAAAAACAACAATAGGACAGCATGGACATTCACTTATAAAAACATATGTTCCACATATTCCTGTGTACTTGAAAGTGAACTTGAAAGTGAATAATAAATACTATCTGAATGTAGCAGAAATCACTTATGTCATACTCAGTTATGAAATCTTTGAAACAATTTCTATTTCTTTCCAGAGGGAAAACAGCATCTCCTGTAGATCAGCCTGTCTGTGATGCCCAACCTGTTGAGAACATGCTGCTGCCTCCCCATGAATGAAAACACCTTCCAACAGCTCCTGGACAATCTTGCAGCTTCTCCGCAGGTTTTGGCAAGGGAAGAGACTGGAAATGGACCATCAACCTTCGGCATAACAGCTGAGGACTCTGAGAACCCCCAAATTACTTTCAATGGCAAGTGGTACATAATCAGCAGTGAATGGCTAACAAAGTCTGGTTGGGGATGGAGACCATAGCAGACACTCAGCTGCCTTCCATTCCAACACCACAACTTCCAGGGGAGGCCAAACATTCACCAGAGGAGGAATATGTACAGTACCCCAGTTTCTGATGAAGAACTTCCCAATAAACATTTCTGAATGCCCCCTTGGCAGTTGTTCTATCTGTCCGGTGTAGGGCATCATGCCACCTTCTTTGTAACCCAGTACGGTACTCCTTGTTTGTGTAGTCGTTAATCTTGTCCACTTATGCTCCGAAGTATTATGCTACATTTGCTAATGATAATTTGTTCCTCCTCTCGTAGCTCAATAAACACATGTAAATGTGAAGTCACATGTGTAGACAAATGTATTTTGATTCAAAATGCATCTTAATTTGCCATTTGTGTTGTATGTGAAAAACAACTAGATATATATTGTGTGTAGTATGAGAACCGAACCTCTGGAATAAGAAAAATACATTTTCAGAAACTATTATGAGATTTGTCTGGTTGTTTCTCAAAAACGTTTACAGACAAAATGTAATTCTAAAACCCAAATTCACTTTTTTGAAGCTGAAGAAAACGGACCTAAAGTTAATTACACGTGCTGTTTGTGTATGTTCACTTACACAGATTACACCCATTGCAATGGTATTAGCAATGAGTAGTTTCTCAAAAGATAATCAGCAATACATAATGCTGGATGGTTGTACTAATATTTGTAGCATACTCATGTCCATATTCCTTGTGGATTTGCAGTGTGCTTGTGCCACACAATGATGCATAAAGGCAACCCAATACCTTGAATGACAGTAACCAAGACATGCAAGAGCACCTTGCCTCACCCTGTGCATACTGATAAATGTTGAGTAATGCAACACAGCCAAAATAGCTGATTTATGCTATTGTGCTACAGAGAGGCCTCACGTGTTGAGTATGAATGCATCCACAAAATACATCATTTGAATTACAAATCTGCATAAATGTCAGACCAGTGGACCTGTAACAGTGCTATACCTCCCCAGGGGAGGGGAAAATGGCGATGTATGGACATGTATGAAGTGTGACTTCCTACACAATTTAAAACTAGTCAACTATGCATATCCCCTTGCACAATGGTGCAAGGGGTCTGTGTTAGTGCTAGGCAGCAGTTTGTGTCCCAGCATGGGCCACGAGCAGCAATCTGTAGTAAAATGTCAAACCCAACACTTACCTGCCCTCTACCTTTCACACAGGGTGTTGTGCTGTGTCTAAAATCAAAATATTGAGCCCCCCCTTACAGTGTCTAAAGTATGGAAATGGCTCGTGTTGGATATGGCCCTCTCTGCAGGGTCACCTTCAAACATTTTGCCTTCCTCCTCCCACTTTTTCTGAATTCATTTTGTGGGATTTAGGACTCTGTGAACTTTACCACAGCTAACCAGTGCTAAAGTGATTGTGCTCTCTACCTAAAACATGGCCATATTTGTCTATACCCAATTGGCATATTAATTTACTAGTCCCTAAGTGCACTACATGTGCCAGGGACTGTAAATTAAATGCTACTATCGTGTCTGCAGCACTGGTTGTACCACCCACTTAAGTAACCCTCAGGCACAGACCTGCCATTGTAGAGTCTGCATGTGCAGTTTTACACTGTCATGTCGACCTTGCAAAATAAACCTTTTGCCAGGCCTAAACCTTTCCTTTTCATACATGTAAGTCAACTCTGGGGTAGTGAAAAGCTCTTACATTCATTTTTCACTACTGCAAGGCCTATCTCTTCCATTGGTTAGCATTAAGATTGTATAATTACCCCTTCTAAGTGTAATTCAGAATCTGAAAGAGATACATTTTTCAAGCTTGGCGTCTCTGAAATCACAATTTAAAATCACATCTTATGGTGAAGTTGGATTTTAAAGTAATTCACAATCTGGAAGAGATAGGTTTTTCGAGTTTGGTGTCTCTTAAATCACAATTTAAAATCACAATTTATGGTGGTCAGATTTTAAATTGCAAATATGAAATTGACACTTTTAGAAAGTTGACATTTTCTTACCCTAGACATTTGGCGCCTGATGCCTGGCTCTGATCATTTGTCTGGGGTTAGTGACAGCTGGGTTATGTGCATTCCCCCTAAACAGCCAGTCAGTCTCACCTGACAGGATGGGTGAGAGGAGCCCGCCACAGCCTCACATTTACATTTGAATAGTTTGTTTCCTGTCCCCACACAAAGGGCTGGAAACCTCCTTGTAGTGAGTCTGAAGCCCAGACAGGAAGGATGGACCTCTGTGCACTTCAAATACTTCTTTTAAATCTCCCCCACTTCAAAGACTCCCTGGTATATAAGAACTAGACCTCAGACCCTACCACTTTAGTACACTTCTGGACCTGTGGATACTCTGCCAGGAAGGACTGCTGTGCTGCTGCAGGACTGCCACTCTGCTGGACTGCTGCTCTGGAAGAACTGCTTTCTTGCTGTGCTGACCAGCTGCCCTCCTTGCCTGGGTGAGAAGGATTGAAACCATATCACATAAACCTAGAACCCAGAGTGACTCCAAGGGCCAGCTGAATGGTCTCCTGTTTTCTGAAGTCTCAGGAACATAAAAGGCTTCCAGCTCATCTGTTCATGCATCTGGACTCTGCCAGTTGTGACTCTGCCCTGTCAAGTGGTGCCCTCCCAGTACTGTGTCCTTGGAAATGGGTCTACAGTGCATTGCCAGCAGAATCCATGCATTGCCGTCAACGCAGAGCCCAGAACCAGTGCATTGCTGTTGATGCTGATCCCAGAAACAGCACACCTCCTTCACTGCAAATGCACTGCCACCTTCGCAAGGATCAACACTAATGCATTGCCGCTGTTGCGAGGATCAACAGTGACATTGTGAGGACCAACACGGCACATCGTTTGTACTCCTTGCATCACTGCTGACTCATTGCTGCTGTTGCGCGGCTCAATCCCACGCATCACCCTAGCTGTATGGACCACCAGCATCACAGCACCTTCTCTACACCTGGTATCCCCTCAACAACGATGATGCATACCAGGTGTAATATCTTTTTGTGTGGTGTTTTCACTGTTTTACTGTTTAAAGTGTTGCTCAAATACTTTACACATCACCTCTTAAGTTAAGCCTGACTGCTCTATGTCAGGCTACCATAGGGTGAGCACAGTTTATTTTAGGGTGTGTTTATGATTACCCTGACTAGAATTGTGGTTGCTGCCTGAACAGCATGCATACCTCTGCCGACCAGAAACCCAATTTCTAACAGTTTCCTACATAACTCTAAAGTGAGAAAGACCTATAGTTGTCCAGTGGACTCTAACAATATAACATATGTCTACAATGTACTCATGACAAATTGAACATCGTTTACTCATCTAAGACAATAGTATCAACTCATGACAAATAAAAAGATGCAAACAGAGAACAACTACGAATGTATTCAAATGCAAAACTTAATATGTAAAAACACTAACTAACCCACACTATAATTAACACTAGCCTATACTACCTCATCTAAAACGCAACCTATCTTAACCACTATTGACACATGACAAGTTAAACATCAACCCCGTCCCACCCCTTAACACACTTAGCTCAGTACAATACAAACATCAACTACATCCTAAACATATACTAACTACACATAAAAGCCTACAAATATATGTTTTGGGTATTTTTTTTAAAACACAAAACTTTAACCCCCCGCCCACTTAACAACCTACCATTATAATAACTTTCCTAAAAATAACTACATAAAAACTTCTTACTTATCTAAAACTAACCTAAACTATTCCTGAACCTACACTACACACTATACTTATAACTATGAACACTAGAAAATAACAATATAAACTGTATAATAAAATAGGGAAGGGGATGTTCATCAGGAGAGTTCAAATCTTTGCAGCAATCCTCTCCAGTGCCGTCTGGCACATCTGCAAAACATCACCCTATCGCTTCTGCTCCTTTTCTTTGTTGGTGATCCTCCAGACCATTCTATGCATTGCCTTGACTAACAACACATGAAAATTGTCCCCTGCAGAACCTCCAACGTTGGTATGCCCAGTGGCTTGCAGCTGCTGTGTATCTGAAGGTCCTGTGGTGAGGTGTGATGTGCGTGTCTGCTGAGTGGCATGTCATGAAGTTGAAAGGGTGGGGATCCTCTGATCTTGTGGCAAAGTATGTCTTCTCCAAAGACTGGTAGACTTGCCCTTATATTAAGTGCAACCCATTCTTTGAAAGCTATGGGCAATCTTCTGGATGCGGCCACGCCATGTTCACCTTAAAGCATGTCTTTGCCCCATCCGGCATCATGTGAGCTAGAGAGAAAATTGTACCTCATATAAAGGTAAGTATGATATCTACATAATGGATAACAAATTATATCTGACACTATTATGGGATCATAAGTGCCTGTCCATACCTACACCTATTCTTAGTATGGAGAAATGCGCAATATAACTTCATTACAATGACTTCTCCGATTGCAGTATGTCACACTAACCTAAGGGCAGTGTAGGCATACTAAACATATATTTAGACACAATATAGAACAATGCATTTCACTCACATCAGTGATTCCCACTCATTATAATGTATCAATCGTAAATAATACCCAGAGGCCGGATATGTACACTTTTGCTGTTGGTCTTGCATATTGCAAGCGGAGGCAAAGCAAAGGCAAAATTAGGGCTCATATTTATACTCTGTGTGCGCCAGATTTGCATCATTTTTTTACGCAAATTCTGCGCAAACTTAACTCCATATTTATACTTTGGCGCTAGACCTATCCAGCGCCAAAGTTATGGAGTTTGCGTCATTTTTTGTATGTGAAAACCTACCTTGCGCTAATGAGATGCAAGGTAGGCATTCCCATGCAAAAAATGACTCTAAGGCATGTGCGCCTTATTTATCCTCCCGCGTCATTTTGACTCACAGGAGGAAGTGGGCCCTAAAAAATGGCGCCCACCAGGATTTGCACAATTTTTTAAGTCCTGGGTCAGGGCATGCGTTAAGGGACCTGTGGGCTCATTTCCATGGTCTCCCACCATGGAAGCAGTCCACTGGTGCCCTTCCCTGCCCCCAGGGACACCCCCTGCCACCCTCGCCCACCCCTCGAGGACACCCATGGATGGGGATACCCATCTACGGTAAGCAAATAAAAATAAAAAAATTAGGTGGCTTGGGGGGCCTAACTTGGGCAGAAGTGCCCTGGGCATGGCCATTGGGCAGGGGGGCATGACTCCTGTCTTTGCTAAGACAGGAGTCATTTCCATGGGGGCTGTGTGTCAAAAAATGCCGCTAGTTAGGTTAGAGTCATTTTTTTTACTCTAACCTGCTAACCTGACTTGCATCATTCTTCGACGCATAACCCCCAGTCTTCCCTACGCCTCCGCTGCCTGGTTAGAGTAATTTATTTTGACGGTAACCAGGCCGCAGCGCCGGCTACCTTAATTCCTTAAATATGACGCCCAGCTGGCACGTTCGAATGGCGGTAGCTGGCGTAAAACTTTTTGACGCAAACCTGCGCTGGCGCACGTTTGCTTCAAAAAGTATAAATATGGGCCTAGATGTGTAAAGGTAAGCAGTGGCAGCTTGTGTGGCTCTGCATCTATTATGTAATCTCGAGTTATGCAAGATAGCACACATCACTAACTTGCCATACTCTGTGGCAGTGGGCCATTCTACAGATGGAGGATGGTGTGTCACTAAATCAACACCCGTATTTTGACAGCTTCACAGATTTGGCATCAGTGGTGGACCTGGAAATGAGTCATAATGCTTCGCATCCACAGGTGAACCTAACTCAGTAGAAATAATCTAATTTCATATTTCTGATACCTCAGTCTACCTGTACTGCATTCTATGGCACACAAGGAAAGATCAAAAAGCATCTCAGGAGTGTGTTTATGCAGGCAGCTGTCCTTAACTGTCCAAGAACTATTTTTCCTATAACGCAGACCAGTTGCATCATGATTCAAAGGTGCCTGCGGTGGGGCTAGGCAGGCAAAAGTATGCCAATAGAAGGGAAGGACAGGAATGTGCTGTATCATGGGATCACTGTGAATTCCTACCCTTTCCTTTTCATGCAGTGCAGCAAGGTGGCTTGCTTCGTTGCACTGCAGGAAAGCTTGACATAAATGCCACATTGGTTAGATACTGCCATTGAGGCTGGTATTGATATGCCAGTATTTGGGAAATCTAGTGCATATGTCCTGCGGGCCAAACCTAGACCAATGACTTGGTATCCATGTAGTGAGGCCTACTGGGGCTGCATAGGTTTTACAATAATGCTATTTCCACTTAGTGCCCTATATATAATACATAACTGAGATATTCAGGCTGCATTCCACTATACAAATGCTAGGCCACAGCAAACGTTCTGTGCCATGTAGACATCTACCCTGACCATGTGCATTAGACAGGCTGAGAGCTTTTGGTTTGAAGCACACCATCGACCGATACATTAGCTGCCCTACATTCATGCAGCGTTCAGGGCATCAGTTTAAGGGGGCCACTGTCACTCCATTCTATGTAAGTCTGACATGGACCCCTCTGATGGAGGTTCAGTCACCCATGAGGTAGAATTACAACAGCTATACCTCAGGTAAGAGGTCATACAAATGACTCAAACCCCTGTGGCACCACATGTTAAGATGTCAATTGTACCTTTTTCTCGCAGGATACAACTAATGGGATTTAACTGGCCAATTTCCAGCATCTATCTGTTGTGCAATGATTGTAATGTGATTGCTAACCAGGTAACACTCATGAATGTTTCTTTAAAATGTTGTTAGGCATGACACACAGGTACTGTCATAGGTACACCATCCCCATATTTCAAGAGGGGTACTTCAGAAAAATATATCCACACCTACTCTGACACTACATTCACAGGAACACACCTCCTTGTTTATTTTATATTCTGTTGACATGTGATGTGTTGGCTAAATGAATCTGAGAGATTGGTTGGCAGGTGATGTATACCTCCCCATACACTCCACACTGTTACAACTATCATCGATCACAAACACTTCTCACAGAGCTAAAACCATATAGTCATGACACTTATTTGCAGCATCACTATCCCTGAAGCCAGTTTGGAAGAATGGGCAATGTCTCCCTGCAAAACCAAAAAGAAGAAATTGCATCAGAAATGGAGCTTCTACACACACTTTCAAATCTTAAATAAGCACTATGACATTCCAGTGCCATGGCACATTTGACACCCTTACACACACATATATACATTTTCAGACCATGGAATGCAACTAGTCACCTCGCAGGGCTGATCTGCCAGGATGTGAAAGGTCAGAAATGTCTTATATCATGTGTCAAAATCAGGCCTCATGCATGTGATGTTGTAAGAACTGGTGGCTAGCTTCATCACAGGCCCCAAAACTGCTGGGCAGCCTCATCACAGGACCCCTTGCACCGTGATGCACGGGCGCAAACATTGGGACTAGGCATCCAAAAGTGTGGCAGTGATGGAAAAGAACAGAGATGCAAAATAAAATGTTAAATATGATGCAAGGTGTCCTACTGTGCTGCGCTGCATGATGATTTGATAAATGTCTCCTTTGGTACATGCATACTAGCTTTGCCACACAGACATACCTAATACCTTGTGTAGATTAGATTTGATCTGTATTGTGAATCTAGCCATTGGGGCTGATATAGCCACTTATTGTGCAGTGTTAGCATAACATAAGTTAGGAAAAACAGCAATAAATGGTTTATCCAATTGCATTTACTTGCCTAAACCTTCTTCAGAGCTGGATATTGCTAAATGTTAACCATCTTTTAGTCAAAGGTCTGATTTGCATTTTTTAGGGTCAAGAGTGGTAGTTCCCTGTAACACTTCACAGCATTTATGTCAGGTTTGCTGCTTTGTGTGACAGTTTGATACATCTGCCACGTGGTGTCACTCTGTTTTGCCTTGTGAATCACAAGGCATCTTCATATTGAAAAACAATGTGATATTGATATGTACTGTAACTATGTTATCTACATTACTACATGCTGATGGCACATTAACACATACCTATGGGGCCACCAAAATCCAATCCCAGCAGGTTCAGCACATTAGCTTCCTAGGCAATGATGTCTGCTCAATGATGTTTAAGCTGGGAGTTAGAGCACTTCTCATGGTCCACTTTGGCCATATACCACCGCACCCACTTCCATCGAGCCTTCCGATCTGAGGGTCCATAGCCTTTGCTGACCCTTCCCCCCTGCAGCCAGCTTCTGGGGCAGGAAGTAGATAACCAACCAGATGAGACTGCCAACTTCTCTCTCCTTAAAGTTGTTCATGCCCCCCTTCCCAGACATGGCCACAATGGCACAAGCCCTACCAATCCTTAACAGACCTCTACAAAACAAAAATAACCTCTTAAACCCCTAGCTAAATCTAACTAACTATTACCCCAAAAAAGAGAAACACCCAACAATACAAATATAAATACACTTACAGAAAACAACACTTAGGCATGAAGACAACACAAAATATTATTCACAGGGACAGACTAGACACAGACAACACCAGAAACAGCCACAACTCCTCAACACAGTACTCCTCAAACCACCAGCACCAACGAAGAGACACTAACAGAATGTGCAAGTAATGTTTACACTTCCTGGTATGCAGCCACACCCATTGCGTCATTTCCTGGGTGTGACAGGCAGATTCTCAACATTTGTGTTGATTTTTCTGATGCATTGCTACACCAATGTACATTGCATGAAGCACTGAACAGTTGCTCTTATGCAGCAGTGCTAAGGGCCATTCCATGAGTGGTGAAGCATTGGTCCTGACCCACGCAACAGAGGCGATGTGTGGGTTCCGAGCAAGGCAACAGACGTGATGCGCCTGTTCGGACCCGCAAAACAGAGTCAATACACCAATTCAATAGAAGATGCTTGGCTTCAGCAGGAATAAACACATTAGGCCCACTTTCAAGGGGCCTGGACTGGGGAGGCACCACTTGGCAGGACAGACTGGCCGAGGGCAGAGTCCAGGAGCAGAAGCATGATGTTTGTAAGTCTTTTATATCCCTGAGACTTTAGATCATGAGGCCAGGCAGCTAGCCCTTGAACTTACTCTGGGTTCAAGGGATGCAAGTCCTTTTTATCCAGGCAGAGAAACAGTATGCAGCAGGGCAGTGCAGCAAGGCAGTACTACAAAGCTGATAGATCCCACAACAATATTCAGATGAGTTACCAGGGTACACACCTGAATATCAGCCACAGTCATATGTGCATTAAAAGGTTGATCCTAAGCTCTCTGACCCACCCTTTTTGATTCCCTTTTCAGCTCAATCTCTCTTTTACTGAGATGTGTCTAGGCCCCTTCCTTATGATCTATCACTGAATCATAAAACATTTAGGAAGACATAGAGACAGCCTGGCTCTCCTATCCTCCAGTGTATGTCCCACCCAGCTTTCAGCTTTGCTATCAAACTTGGACTGTTGGGATTCCTCTACTCACTTTCCCCAGGCAGGCATGGCATTACCCAAAAAAAAACGAAGGTCCTCCATGTTATGTAGTAGTGCAGGAACTTCTGCACTCAGTGTGCAGTGACAGCACATGCTACCACCAAAATACTCACATGCAGCACACACACTCAGTCTGCACAAACTGTTCAGTACTGCAGTCCTTTTGTACTGTACTAGAGTGTGTCACTTTGAACACACACTACCAACACACACAAATTTACCATGTGCACACTGTTCACACATTTTACCATATGTGTAGTGTATGTCTTGCACAGGCACATGCATTCCGCACATGATTTTAGCACGCACACACTTCCGTATGAACATGATGTTAGGCAGGGTTGAGTTGAACACACAGCAGCAGAACTTTACGAGAAATGAGTGAGCCTGTAGAATGGTCATGTTCACCACTACTGACCACTACATGGTATGCTGCCAGTACCACATGTGTGGTTTTGCTTCTGGTGAAGGCAGTAGCACACCACAACTATGAGGAAAGCTCTTTGGGTGCCCCTCCAGGTCCAACAAGACCTCAAACCATGACACAGGTGTTTGTCATGGCACACACACACATATTCCATGCTCCCCTATGGGAGTGTACCAGCATTAGGGATGCAGACAGCAATAAAGTTGGGCGCTCAAAGCAGGAGTACACAACTATTACCATACAGAGAAAAACTCTAAACCAACACCACCATTGCACCATATGTCAAATATCTATGTATGTCCACAACCATTTGTGCTTGCAATATGACATACATGCTAACCATATTATATATCTCTGTATTCCTGAAGAGATGTGATGATTTTCAAACATCTCCTTTGTGTTACTTTTCTGACTACTTCAGCAGTGTAGGATGTTTTGGTACAGGCTTCCGAGCCTCCGTGCATTGCATGGATGAATGACAATTTAACAAATGACATTTGGACATTCACACCTGAGGCTATGCCTTTGGCCGTAAGAGATGTCACTCATGATCTGGATGGTATCTGCTGTAACATTTGCTCCAGCAAAAGGGTTGCCTCTGTGAATGCTAGTCTTTATCTGCAACAGACAGCAATTTGAAGATTGTCTCAGGGATAACCTTATTGGAAAATTTGTGAACCATCATACACTGAGAGCCACATTTGACATACATTCATGCAGCAGTACACTGAACAACAGCTTACTGCGCTGCACTGCACTGCTTAAAAGAGAGAAGACAGGAATGGCCCATATCTATCTAGAAATGGGGCAATATTGCCCTCTCCCCTTTGTGCAGTGCACTGCATCACATTGGCTTGATTCATTGATTGGTTGTGAGTTTGAGATATACCCCCGTTTTTTTAGCAACAGCTCAAAAATCTATATTCATACCTGTTGAGGCTTGCCTCTAGTTGAGACGATGTGAGTGACAATATCGTACCTTGACAGACACTACACAATGGATGGGCTCAAAAACTTTATTGGACAATAGGTTTACATCATTTCTGTCATTATTACCATCATTTTCATTTGATTATGAAAAAGACCTTGCCACTATTCAGTCCATTCTCACACGACCTGCCATTGTGTGCTCTTCCAGTTCATCTGTGATTTCAGTCTCATTGTCCTATGATATATTAGTTTTGAGACAGTTGTCATGCAATATTGTTTGCACACGCTGAGATTATCTTGAAGACCACAGGAGGCAAGTACAGGAGTCTTCTATCTGATTTGTCCAAACAGTGGAAATGGGAATTTAGGACCCCAAACATTTGCTCAACAACATTTTGGGCCCGAATTAGATCTTGGTGGTAGAACCACAAAGCTGCATCAGAGGCAGACCCAAAAACAGCATCAAGTCAACTGTGTTGCATCTGCCGTATTTAGATGTTACAGCTCTGCAAGCGGACTGACTGGTGACGGGTTGTTGATGGAGGGAGATGGCAGAGGGACTCAACGGACTTTGTACAATGGCAGGGGCTATGGAAGAGAGGTAAGTGACACACTCTATCCCTGAGCAATATGTGTCTCCCTGCACTACACACCACACAACACACCATAAACACACAATAACACATTGCCATTCCAACACAACACAACCCATACATGCTGAAAGAAATTAACTGCTATACACTCATGACACAACACAGATAGTTGACACTGCACTCGCACATGATACAATCACAACAACCAGCACAACTATACACTCATCTACACAGACACACTCACACACAAACACAACTAAACATATCACAACAACGTCTACAACGTCTACAACAGAACAACACTCACCTGAATGTGTCACACAGCAACACAACATACACAACATTATTCTCACATGCAAATGACAGACATACAGACACAATCACACCACCCACTCTAGCTCCCTCCACCTCAATCTGCCAATGCAGACACACACACACATACACATACTGACTCACATAAACAACAGATAGCACAAATCTACCAGTACAGGTCCCCTTGCACTGCTCACCCATGGACCTCGTTTTCCAGTGTGAGTGTACTGTCATTGTGGTACTAGCATTCATTTTGCAAAGAATAATGACACCACAATGACAAATGTGTATGTGTGTGATATGTGTGTTGTGCCTGTGTGTTCACAGCAATGTGTGACCTACGTGTGTCCCTGAAATATGCATGTCACAATGATTTTAAAGAAATTAAGGTGAAATCTACATGCCTGCAGTGGTGCCCACCTCCTGTTCAGTGCCCACCCAAAATACCCTGGCAATGAGAGATCCCTACCTTTGAGTCCCGGGAGGGAGGGGGTCATGTTTTCTCCATGGGTCAGTGCCAGCAGTGACAGCATATGTTTTTCCAGTCATGTCCAGTCAAAGATAGGGGTTTAATGAGAAAATAAGGTGAGTTTTCACCGCCTCCACCCCCTTCAATCCAGCATCTCAAACATGGAGGTCTGACCTCCACTTTTTTCTTGGCGGTAAGGCACATCCAAATCTGAACAGTAGGAAAGGAGGAAGGGGTTCCACTGTCAGACGCTTTTCCCTATGGCGCCATTAATGCGGAAAGTGTTTCTTGGCAGAGGCAGTCATTTCAATGCTATATGTCGTCTATGGAACCACCAACATTTAAATATGGCAGGCAGATCGTTGCAGCATCAGACAGATTTTCAGTCAAAAAGTCGACTGCAGGACCGTTACTGCATTCATCTAAATCAGGTCCTTTGTATGTTGCTCAGAAGGGAGTTGTACTTTTTGTTGGCCCTCCATCTGGGGGTTTTGGAATGGTGTCATGATCCACAGCTACAAACCATAGCCTTGGTCACCTGAAAAGTGGAAAATACAAACAGTCAATGATCTGGTACATTGTTACTTAGACCTAACTAACTATGTATTTTATGTATGTAGGCAAACTCATACATGTTTCTTTAAATTTTAACAGATATGTCTTTGGTACTGTTTACAATTGATTTAAACATGTATGATCAACATATATGGGTCATAGCACATAATGTCCATGGTGTAAGACATACAACACATCAACATGCTAACTTCATGTTTAGCAGGAAGCTTACTATGATACATAATGTAGAATGTTTTATTAGCTATATGAGAATTGTCCTCAATATATATGCCAAGTATTAACCTAGGATCAGATGATCTTGCATACATTTAGCCCTGTATATGTAATGACAGTGCCAGCATGTTTGATACTCATACATACATGTGTCCTTTTATCACCTATGATGTCCTTGCTTGCCTACATAATAGTTGCACAGCCTTAGATTAGTTTACATAATTTAGCACAGCTATTTGCTTAGTTAATGTTACAAATATTCAACATGTTACATGGGTATTTTAATTGGTGTTATTCATCCAATAGCTAATGCTTTTTCTGTGGCAAGTTGTCTTGCTGAATCTAGATTGACACTTAGGGCCAGATGTATCAAGCGATTTTGCATTCGGAAACGGTGCGAATCGCAAAATTCGGACGTTTGCGAATGCAAAAATGCCTTTCAGAATGTATGAAAGGCATTCGCAGTGCAATTTTGAGGAATCGCTAAAATAGCGATTCCTTAAAATTGCGACCCCATTTAGAGAATCGCAAATTGCGATTCTGTAAATAGGAAATCGCAAATAAGGAATCCTATTTTGCGATTTCTTAAGCACATGTATCAAGCATTTCCTAAATGCGAATTGGGCATTTAGGAAATGCAATTACCACCAACAAAAGTTTGGTGGTAGCCATGTGCAAATTTAAAAAATGCATTTTAAATGCATTTTTAAAATTGTCATGTAGCGCAAACATGCCCCTAAGGCATGTGTGTGCTTCACATGTCCGTAAAAATATTTTTGGGGTGCAGCAGAGGGGGCCTTAGGCCCCCAGCACCCTGGGATTTGCATTTCCTAAATTGCAAATTCCTAACTGGAATTCGCAATTTAGGAAATGCAAAACCATTTACAGCAGGCCCATAGGTGCCAATGGAGTTGGATTCTCTATTTGCGATTCGGTAATAGCATTTGCGAATTTTAAGAAATCGCTATTACCGAATCTCAAATATCATACACACCATTTTGCATTTCTTAAATAGCGATTTCTTAAAATTCGCTATTTAGGAAATGCAATTTGTTTTTTTGATACATCTGGCCCTTAGTCATGGGAGTGCAGCCCTTTTTCGTATAGGGCAACATGATGTAGATATAAGTGAATTTGTGCTACAGGTCTGTACACAACATTTTCTGTATTCATGTTATGTATGTGTATTTACATTGTAGGTGGGTCTTTACTTATATGCCTTGATTCTTTCATCATTTCTTTAGCATGAGATGGTTCAGATCTGGATTATAAGTACAGTGTGATACCTTACCTTGGTTGCATTTCAACTCGGTTATTTCCTAGTGTCTGACATCTTTTCCATCTTTTCTTTTTTTATTCACTGTTAGTTTTACATTGATGGACCGAGGTGTAGGAAATGTAGGCAACTTGAGGCTCTAATTTGTTAATGCATCAAATTGATGAGGTGTGCCAATGTGGCTTATTATCTATGTGTGTATTTGGACTTAGAATGTTGGAGTGGCTGAAAACTGGGTGCACTTTGTACATTTGGCACCACATATGTACTTAGAGTTTTACTTTACACATTTGTGCTCCTGATATTTTGACCAGCCTACAGATATACTGCCATGTGTGACGCATATGCTTTGGATCACATGATTTGTTCAATGACCTTTATTTTTGTGAAACATTGACAAATAATCCATACTTGCCAAACCAGTGCAATGCACACATCTTAAATGTTACTAAGATTTATCTTTTCTCTTCATATCCTCATATTGACTATAACTGGGGGCCACATGATTTGTCAGTTGATTTGTACGACATTGCACAAATTGTGGTTCTGATCCACACACACAGTACGACATGACACAATACTTCTCACTGTGAGATGTTTCCTACTTCCATTACAGAATCAGTGGTGAGGGAATCACACAGTGGGACATCATTGTCATCATTTTGGAGTAAGTTACGCATAATATGTGCACATTGCACAAGATCCAGACACAAACACAGAGATAACTATTATTTCATATGTTACAACTTTTTATTTGGTACAATGTATATTTCTGCTTTCCTTACCAATGAATAGACCATTCCCATATCTGCCATTCTGAAACCGCTCATTGATGGTACTGTGGAAAAAGATGTACTCATCATGTGCACTTTGTGGAAATTTTGTAAGGATATTGATGAACATTCCATGATAGTCAACTATTGCCTGGATATTTATTGAGTAGCTGTGCTTGATGTTCCTCTACAGGTGGGATGTTGCTTCATGTGGCACAACATGGACATGTGTGCAATCTACGGCACCAACCACATGTGGAAATCGAGTAATGGTGTTGAACCTATGCTTAGTGTCAATTTGTTGTGGGGTAGTTTTGGGGAAGAGAAGGTACTGGGGTGAGTTTTATGCTGGCATCCAAAACAGATGGGATAAAGGTGGAAAATGCTCCCTGGGAAATGCCAACTAATCTGACTTATGTGATTTGGAAGGATCCTGATACCAACATGTGGAGTACAGCCATCAATTTTACGTGTGGTGGTATAGCATTGGTCCTTGCAGTTACTGGCTAGAGACTTGGTGCTATCTTCTATGATGGACTCCGGCTTCAGTCTGTGGAACTGTATGACCTTTTTCTCCCAGAGGTCAATGAGGGATATGCACTGTCAGAACACATGCTCCTTCCTCCTTCACTGCCTAGGTGGTGGCATCCTAGCTAATACCAGTTGTAATATAATGGAGCAGTTGAGCTTGCCAGAGTGTACTGGGATGGTGAGGAATTTGTACTACAGCCATTACGTCATTTTCTACACCTGGGTTGCCAATGTACAGCAATTCTGGTAGATTTCCAGCATTGCATGGCCCTACTCTATGATGTGTGCCGCAGAGATATACTGTTAAATACTATTGTGTTACGTTTGCATTGGATTCTGCATGGGAATGCCTACATCACGTTTACAAATTCCTGCATGATGCAGCTGGATTCAGCACAGCTTTTGCCCCAGGCAGTCCTTAAAAAATGGCACATTTTTGCAGTTGCATCATTTTTAAAATATGACTTATTGCCTTTATCCCAGATATGTAGATGTATTCAGTGGCAGTGCTAGTGTACACCGAGAAATACATTCTGTGATCTTCATAAGTGATGGACCCCAGAAAGGGATTTTTGGTGTTTAGACTACTGCTGTTTCTTTCCTGTTTTGATACCAGGTGCTGTACTAATAGGCCAAAGTCATTAACTAGCATAGATGGTGGGTTAATCTGACCTCAATGAGTGGTGTAATTTCTTGCTTTCCAGAAAGTGAGCTGAGTGTGATCTTTTCTCTGCTGCTTACATTGTGACTATGCAGTTGGGTAGCACAGTAATATCATTCAAACTATGGAGCACCAAGCACACCTTTGTTGAGGGAAAGTGCAGTATATTCTTATGAAGAAGTACAAGGGCATGTAGTGTTACACAGAGATTTTATTGGGGTAAAAGATATGTATATAATGATCAGTATGTATGCTATTACTCCATTGCCGATAAGAACTCTAGCCTTTTGTACATCCCAACTGAATTCTCTCCTGAAGCTCTCTTGCCATGGTAGGAAGGTAAAGTAAGATTGCTATCATTGTTCTGCCTTGCACGAATGTGTTCTTCTCTTGAGGTGACCTCTCCCCGCTCCACAGATCCAAGTTTTGTGGTCTAACCCAACTTGTTCTTGCTTGTAGGGAAAATGAATTTGCTATCAACATTTTACACTTGCTAAGATGTGTCCTCTCCCCTGTAGCTTCTGGTCTTTACATAGACGTGGACAAAAGGGAAGAGCAGACCAACCCTGCCTGTCTGTGTCTCGATTGGGAGGTGTGGAGTAAAGAGTATGATCCCATTAGCTCATTGCATAATGGGAGATGCATTGGTTTCCAAGCCCTGAGCATGTAAAATAGAGCTGCTTTCTCTTCAGTAATGACAGCATGAGCTTCCCCAGGCTTTGAATGGGGATGACTACATTGGTAACAAGTAGGGATGGGTAAGGCTTGGAGGAATACACCCTTTGGCCAATACACCAATTGTTTATAGCTAGAGGGGGTCCCAGGGTCCCAAACCCACCCAACTGTGCTTCTGTACCATAAGTGAGGCCTTATCAGCCCTGCAATGTTTTTCCCAGAGAAGTACACCATGTGGGACACATGCATCATGTAGGTAGTGCTGCAGTGTAACCCTGTGACCTTCTGTATCAAAAGTCTAGGTAAGGCAGAGTGTCAGTCAGGACATACGTAGGTTTACTATAGAGCAGAGGGTGTCTGGGGTGAAATTCATGGAGCCTATATCCATTTTAAACCTTTAAGAGAAATATATTTCTTCTTAAGTACTATTTTGTGTTGACATCTTTAGAGACCAAACCAGAGAAGGATGCAGTTCAGTTTCCTAACAAATGCCTTGGACTGAATTTTCATCCAAGAAGAAGGCGAGGGAGAATTTTGCTCTTGATGAGGGCCACTCTCTACATTACCAATGAAGGCAGACTCTTCCAAAACTATGGTAGTGGCATAACATTAGCCACTGCAGTCCCTGCGGTGTGGGGGGGCAGAGCTCCAGGGGGCCCCCTCATCAGCACACAGTCATGCACCGCTCACTGGCCGGCACTGTGCACGGGTGGCAGGCCCCTGGCCTGTGACCTCCTGACTGGGTTCGGGGGGCCCTCCATATACTTTGCAAGGGGGCTCCCTGAAGTTTCCTTATCCCACTGAACGGTCACATAGATTTAAGAATGGAACAAATATTATAAAAAGGGAGATTTGTTGTCGAAAGTAAAGCTAACATTTTTTCACAATGTTTTCAAATACCTGATTTTACTCAAGCCTAGCACTTTCTTTCCCACTTGAAACATAGAGAAATAAATGTTTGCACAGAGTACATGGAGCAGAAATATGTTTCTGCTCCATCATTAGAAGTCTATAAGAGACATCACAGTAGCAGATCATTCTTAGGCAGATTTATTGAATCTGTCTCAGAACTACAGACTGTGCAGTTAGTTTACATACTCTCTTGTATTTCTCATGGCAAATCATTTGCTCAAATGCTCTCTTTATTTCATTAGACAACATACCCTCCAAAACCCAGAGAGAAAATTCCCATTGAACAAACAAGAAGTGGTTTGTACGTGTTCTTTTTGTTGCCATATCGCCTTTGAGATTGTGGCCAACTTGTAGACAACATGCTTGTTGTCTCAGGCTGTATCTTAAAACAGGTATTGTAGTCTTAAAGTGTGCATTTTTGTTTTATTTAAAGAGTAGGGCCCAGATTTACTAAGAATTTGGACCATCACAAAGTGATGCAAACTCACACAATATGACACATTTAGGGCCAGATGTATGAAGAAATGGCCTTGCGATTCGCAAATAGCGATTTTTAAGAAATCGCTATTTTCGAGTCGCAATAGGCCATGTATCATAATTGCGATTCGGAATTAGCGATTTCTTAAAAATCGCAATTTGCGGTTTGCGAGGCCCAATTACCGAATAGCAATTAGCATTTTCGCAAATTGCGATTCGGTAATTGAAAATCGCAAATTGCAAGAAATTTCGAGAAAGCACACCTGGAGGAGCCTGATGACATCACAAGCAGGAAGTGAGTAATCCCAGGCAGTTTCAGGTGCCACACCCAAACCAGCATCCAGAGAGAGCTGCCCAGCCACACTGAGCAACACTCTGAAGGAGGCAGCACACCTGAGCAACCATGGACACCTCAGCCCAAGGAAAGGAGAAGGGAGAAAGAAAGCGGAAGCTCAAATTTAGCGAGCAAGAGCTGGAGGTGCTGACAGAGGAGGTGGTCAGGAGCCATGACTGCCTTTTTGGTAAAAGCTCACTCCAGGTGCCGGAGAGTGAGAAAAGGAGACTCTGGGCAGATATACAAACTAAGATCTGCCCTATTGGAGTGGCACAGTGCTCAGTCGACGAAATTAAGAAGAGGTGGTATGACCTGCGGTCCCGTGCGAAGGAGAGGGTGGCAAGAAGACTGCAGGAGGCCAGGAGCACAGGAGGTGGTCCACCCACGGTGTCACCATCCACCCCGTTAGAGGACCTAGTGGAGTCCACACTCCTCCCTGAAGCAGTGAGTGGGATCACCACAGAGATAGACACCTCCGGCACACAAAGTACCAGCAAAGGTAAGTGCAATCTTGAATTGTAACCCCATATGTGTATGCACAAAAGCCCCTTAGTATTTAGCAAGTAATGTAAAACATTGTGAGAAGTAGTCCATTCCACATCTTAGAAGCAGCACAACAATGCATTATGGGAGTGGCAGTCCACAACCCAGAGCTGAAAGGAGCACATACAATGTAATTAAGTTGAGCGACACCTAGAGGAACACAACACCCACAACACAGTGAAGAGAAGTACCTGTACCTTTATAATCATTGTGTGCCCTTACTTGCAACAAACATAACTGACATGCTGCATATTGTCGTTGCAGGTGGGCCAGGCCTAGCAGCCACAGCATGTGCCAGCTTAGGGGAGACTGACACCCATCCAGCCTCAGACTCAAACATGAGTGGGTCTCTCACCATTGCACCACTCCGACGCAGGCCCAGGGCACTGCCACTGCCAGAGCTCAATCAGGACTCGGATGAGCAGCAGGAAGGGCCACATACATCATCCCCAACTTGCAGGCGCACCCAGATGCAGGAGGCCAGTTTTCAGCAGACCACAGCACCCCGCAGGATGGGGACAAATGCCAGTGCACAGGCGAATGAGGCAGGTGAGGGTCCCTCCTTATTTGGTGGGCTGGAAGCAGCTATGTTGCAGCAGCAGCGCCTACAGAACAAAAAGATCACTGGTTTACAGAAACAAATGCAGCAACATAATGCCAACATGGGGGGCCTGCATCGCCAGCTGGAGTGCCTGAATGCGAATGTAGAACAGCTGCATGAGGGACAGGTACAGGCATCACAGGACACAAGGGAGCTCACTTCTGCTGTGCGGGAACTATGCCAGGAGCTGCGCCATGACAGGGTGAGCCACCGCAGGCAGGAGCGACGATTCATGAACATGTTCGGGGGATTCTGTCGCTCTGTCAACAGGCTAGTTAATTCAACCTCACTGATTGCACGTCGTGCAGTGGCTGCACAGGTGGAGGCAGCACACAGCAGCAGGGACGGGGCTCCCGGACTTGTCCAAATCACAAATGTGATTGACAACATCATGGGACAGAGGTCAGCCACACCTAGTGAGCTTGGACTGGGGGACACGGAGGACACTTCCAGCCTCAGCAGCCTAGCTGTGCCCTCAATGGACACCGGACGGCGCAGTGCCAGGCACAGCACTGCCACTGAGGCGGACAATCGAGGTGCCAATGAGGCAAATGGGCACCCGAGTGGTGTGCGTGGCCGCAAGAAGTAATTGTAGCGGCCAGAGTGGTAATGACTACACTATGAAGTAATAGTGCATTACTCTGAACTTCTATTGTTTCTATTTTTTAACACACTTTTGTTGCCATTCATTGGACTACATTACCTGACATTAAGGTAATAAATTAACTTCACTACAGGTACATTTGTCAGTGCATTTGTCTTATTCATACTCACATCTGAAATGGTTATGTGTGATGTCAGCAATGCCTTTGCCTTCCCTCTGCTGCACTGGTCCTGTCTGCTGGCTGTAGGGGTGGTATGGGATCATCATCCTCATCAGATTCAGTATCACATATTTCTACAGGCATGCCCCTGGTGGTAGCTATATTGTGCAAGATTGCACAAGTAGCCACTATTCTACATGTGGTCTCTGGGCTGTACTGTAGTTCCCCTCCACTTTTGGGCCACAGCTATAAATCCTGGCCAAAGGAAGGGCAGGTTGGTGCCCCAGGGGGCTCCTTGCAGCCCGCTTCACCCTGGGTGCACCGTTAGGAGTGCGCTTGCTCCATTCTGCACTTTGCGGTTCCCCGGGAGCACGCAAGATAGTGCGCTTTCGATGCCCTCCAGAATTTTTGTGTGCTCGGTCGCGCTCCATGGCAGGTAAATAAAACACTCAGGCCGCGCTTCTCACAGGGAATAAATCGCTCACCACACGCTGGTTCTAGGGGCTCTCCGGGAGCAGGAAAGCAGCACGCTTCACCTCTGAGCTCCCAGAAGACACTCAGGGGAGCCACAAGGATAGGAAGCTGCGAACAGGGAGGCCAGCTCCCCAGAGGGAGGGAGGGATTATCTCTTCAGTCAGTCCAGCAGTGCAAGTCTAGCCCAAGACTTGGGGGGCAACTGGTCAGCAGGGCAACAAGCAGAAAAGCTATCCTGATGAGTCCTTTGTGCTACCTGGTAGAAGCCAGGCAGCAGGGCAACACACAGAAGGGCAGTGCAGATGAGTCCTTTCTGCAGTCCATTAGCCTCTCTGGCAGAGGTTTGGTCCCAGTTCCAAAAGTGCTAAAAAATCAAGGGGAAACAAACCCTGTACTTATACTCATTTTGCAAAACTGTTACAAAGGGGAGAGAGAAGGATCCAACCAGTCCAAACTGGTTCCAGGAGTGTCTCCTCTCTCCTACAGCACATGCTCCAAACATCAGTTGGGGGTAAACAAGCCATTTGTGTGAGGCTAGGGCACAGCCTTAACAAATGCAGGTGTGCCCCGCCTCTCCCTCTCTCAGCCGAGACGACCATTCAGTATACAGATGCACCTCAGTGACACCTCCACTCTCCCTGTGTACAGGCTGTCTGAAAAGTATGCACAAAGTCCAGCTGTCACTCTGCCCCAGAATTAGATTGGAGTCAAGCTGCAATACATCAGAGTTATAAGCACAGGGAAATGCTCACTTTCCAGAATAAAAAAGCCACTTGCTCAGTAAGCAGCATTTCTCACTACCATTACAACCATACCAAACATGCCTACGCTACCCCTCATAAATCAGACAATACCGCCTAGTCATAAGGCCGGGTATTTATAATGCAATCCTATGAGCAAGGCAGCACTCACAGCAGTGAGAAACCAAATAGATTGTTTGTCACTACCAGGACAGGCCATGCAACCAGGCACATGTCCTGCTTTCTACGTACATAGCACCCTGCCCGCAGGGCTAGCTAGGGCCTACCTTAGGGGTGACTTATATGTAGTAAAAGGGTGTCAGGCCTGGCAAGTAAATTTAGATGCCAGGTCCCTGTGGCAGTAAAACTGTGCACGCAGGCCATGCGCTTGCAGGCCTGAGACAGGTTTGAAAGGCTTCTTCTGCGGGTGGCATAAGCAACGCTGCAGGTCCACCAGTAGCATTTAATTTACAGGCCCTGGGTATAGGGATACCACTGTACAAGGGACTTACAGGTAAATTAAATGTGCCAATCGGGTATAAGCCAATCATACCATGTTTACAAGGGAGAGCGCATGCACTTTAGCACTGATTAGCAGTGATACAGTGACCAGAGTCATAACGTCAGGGAAAAGGGTCATAAAAAGGAGGAAAGCAAAAAACTCTGGGGAATGACCCTTCAAAAAGGGCCAGGTACAACAAGGATCATTCAGCATGCTAATAGTGTACCAGTTAAGGCCCTCAAACAGGACGTGCCAAGATGTTGAAACTCTTCCTACTACATGATGCAATATCTGTTTGAGCATTACAGACCAATCTCCGACTATGTCCTTAAAAAAGGAAGGGATTAAACTTGGAAAAGCATGACCATGGAGGTGGTTAAATGGAGCCTACTCAAATGCCTGGCACAAATGGTTACTTCCTTCTGAGGTTTTTCATTCGGGAAGTCAGCAAGGAGGAGAGTATGATGACACAAGCTATCCCGTTGTTGCATATGCTACAGGACCAGTTAAAAAAGTGTCACACAGGTTCACTGGTGTGACCAGAGAAGTGCATGAGTTGGTTGAGAGCTTAATCCTTTGCTTGGCTGCTAATCCAAGGCTGCAAAGAGAGATTGTATCCTCCAAAGAATACATCTGTGCCACAATACGTGATTCATGCTACCAAAAATACTGGACACTTTCATTCCTTTTTCAGAACGGGATGTTTCACTATAGAAGTTGTGGATTGTAAAGCAAGCAGAAGGCCTGGAAGAAGAATATCTGGAAGATCTGGAAGTCCCAGACATTCTGGCATGCAGCCTTCGGCCTTCAGAGAGGGCAGTGCTGTTGTCTCACAGCAGCCAACACCAAAAACAGTACCTGCAACAGAATAATCTGACCCAACCTCTGCATTGGCTTGGTTTCAAGTAGCAAGGCTTCAGTCTAGTAAAAAGGAGAAGGCAGCAGACGTCGAGCAAATAGCAGCAACAATGACCATTCAGAGGATCATCATGAAGTTCCCTAACTTTGCTCCCCTGTCCCATCTCTCCCTCCCTCCCTCTGAGTCAGAGTGTCACAGCCTTGTATCAGTGGTGACAAATTGTAAGTGAAGAGCCTGTTAAGTGAAGCACCTGTATAAGCCACCACAAGCTGAAGGAGGGGTAGGTTGGCAGTGTTGGAACACTAATCTGGGGAAGAAGGTAGCCACCGGGTTAGGTTTAGGTAGTGGGTGGGATTGAGGATGCCCTAGGATCTGAGGCTGCAGGTGAATCCTTGTGTGAAGACAGGTCTGGGTTCTTGTTGACTTATGCTTCCCATGCATGGGCATTTTCCAGATACCCAACCCCGTGACTCACCTCACGCAGAAACAGGGTCCTCTCGCAGCTCACCCACTTCTCCAGTTCCTTGTGTCAATCCAAAAGGTGTAGGCCCCTCGGATCTTTCCAGTAACGGGTGAGTTTGTGTTTAGCCAATATCAATGCTAAGTCTTGAACTTTGCTGGTTACTCTAGTTTTAGAGGTGTGGGAGACCCAATGAAGTAGACAAAGACTCTACTATTATGATTTCCAAAATGACCCTTCCTAGACTCTTCTCTCATCTACGCCTCCTGGTTCACCCCGAACCTCAGTTTACTACTATGATCTCCCAAACAACCCTACTAAATTCTTCCTCATTTATCTCTCCTTTGACTCATCCCAATCCCCATTTTACTACTATGATCTCCGTAATCCCTTTTTACATACTCTTCTCTCTTCCATTTCTCCTTTACTCATTCCACACCTCATCCTACTACTATGATCCCCCAATGAACAATTCTGGATTCTTACCTCCTCTATCCCCTCATTATTCTATTCAGTCCAACTAACAGACTCATATGTCCTCCACTCAAATTAACTCATACCTCCCTGTACTAATACTAATTGTACTCTTATTTCCCTATACTAATCCACCACTAATCCTTTTGGGTTCCGGAGAAGCGTGCAACTTGCCAAAAAGTGATTTGATGCCTTGTCAAGGGTAGTAAGCACTATATAAATACAATTACAATATATCTCAATAATAACCAAATCATGCAATATCTGATGTTAAGATGTAAGAAATAAAACTAAAATAAAAACATCCTAAGTACATGTGCAAAATTTCAATCAAGATTTCAATCAACCAGCACCCTTCAGAAATCAAGAACACGGGTAAATTGTATAGGTATGGCCAGCATATAACAATCAACATACATGAAATACCAAATTAAGAACCATCGATAAAATTACTCCCCCCACCAATTTCCTTAATCTAACGGCAGCAGAAATAACCTTGTAGTCCATCATACAAATGTATTCTGATTTCAATAAATGAAAAACAGAACAAGGCAGGTCTGCATCTTTGGATATTCAAAGACCTCAGTAATTAAAGTAAGAACATCTCCCATCTACCGCATCACAGTACACAGTGCATAGAAAATATGATGAACTTTAGTGCAGTGAAAGGGATCTTTTATTTGTCACAGAGTATCAGATCCACCAAAATCTAATTCAGGTCCCATTAGTCCCACACTACACCCAGGTCTCCAACATAGAATATTCTCAAGCAATACCTTTACTTGGCAGTAGGGAAAATTAGTCTCCTGGGAGGTAAGTTATGAGGATTGGACCAAGTAGAGGTTTAGCTATGGAATGATTGGATGGGTGTCACTAAATGATCATGTACTAAGGATTGATGGTTCAAATATTATCCCCTCCAACTGTCAATGTGAAGAACTTCAAAGTCACATTGATTGATGGAAGGAAAAATATATATAATCACTTGCGCAGAGAAATGTGGCACAGACATCACATGCTGAGATAGAATTTACTTTTTTTAGGTATGCTGGGGCAGAAAGACAGAATGAAGAAGTGAAGCACAAGTAGATGACTGAGTGGGCACCTTGTCTTGGGTTTGTGGTTTGTGCACTGTTGACTTAGGCCCATACTTATACTTTTGGACGCAAAACTGCGCGAACATAGTTTTTGTGTCAAAAAGTTTACCACCGGCTTGTGCCATTCCTGAGCCATTATGGAGTGGCACAAGCTGGCGGTAAGGATCCGCTAGTGTCAAAAGAAAAGACGCTAGCCATGGGTGGGATGGTGTTAGGGGGAAATGGCGTTAGGGCACCAGAAATAATGCCAGACTGGTTAACACCAATATATAAGGCGTTAACTAACCTAGCATCATTTCTTGATGCAGTGGCACCCAAAAATGACTCTTGTCTTAGTAAAGACAGGAGTCATGCCCACCACCCCAGTGACCATGCCCAGGGGGCCAGTGTCCCCTGGGGATGGCCATTGGACCTAGTGCCATGGAGGGGGACCCATTTAAGGGGCCCCCAATGGCACAGAAAAAACAAAAATATACTCACCTATACTTATCCAGGATGGTGTCTCCCATCCTCTGGTGTCCCTCTGGTGTGGGTGTGGGTGTTCCTGGGGCTTGGGGTGGGCACCTGTGGGCCCATTCCATAGTGTCTGGCCATAGAAATGGGTTTACAGGTACCTTAAAGCCTGGTCTGACCCAGGCATTAAATAATCACGCTAAGCAGGCTTAGTGCCATTATTTAGGCCTGTCTCCAACCCATGTGCCATTTTTGAACGAGGGATAAATATGGCACTACGGCCTTAGAGTAATTTTTTGGACAAGAACACCTACCATGCATCTCATTGATGCAAGGTAGGTTCACGCATCCCAAAAATGACGTTAACTCCAATATTTTGACGTTAGATGGGTCCTGAAATATAAATATCGAGTTAAGTTCTGAGCTGTTTTTGCATCACAAAAAAGACACAGAAATGGCGCAGAGTATAAATATGCCACTTAATTCCATCGTGCTGCTGTGCCACAGCAAAAGTACATTCATTCAATCACTGCCTGCACTCACTGCTGCAGCAGCACCACCAGAGATTACATTACTCTGCAGTTTTAGGTGGCAAGATACCAAGAGCAGGGACTGGACTATGGAGGTGATGGGTGAGATATCTGCCCTACTTAACCAGTACAGTATGTTCTCATTAAGAAAGCAAGGTAACTTACCACTTGTCCCTGCCACCACTTGGACAACATCTCCTCTCCCTCTGTTGCCTGCACCTCCACTGACGTCCCAGCTGTGAAAGCACTGCTGATGGTGGTCTCTGTGCCTGGTAAAAGCATTCATTTTGTGCCTGGAGTGGTGAAAGTCTTTTGTCATTTACAGTTCAGCAAGGATGGCACTGTGCTAATCCTTTGGTTGAAGACTTTGCTACTTAAATGGCAAAAGACTTTGGGGGTCATTCCGACCTTGGCAGGCGGCTACCGCCACCCGCCAGGCGGAAAGCGCCATGCGCCCGCCGGCCCAGCGGGAATGAGGCCGCAACACAGGAGCCGGCTCCTAATGGAGCCGGCGGTGTTGCGGCCGTGCGACGGGTGCAGTTGCACCCGTCGCGCTTTTCACTGTCTGCTATGCAGACAGTGAAAAGCTGGCCGGGGCCCTGTTAGGGGGCCCCTGCACTGCCCATGCCAGTGGTATGGGCAGTGCAGGGGCCCCCAGGGGCCCCAGGACACCCCTTACCGCCAGCCTCTTCCTGGCGGTGCAAACCGCCAGAAACAGGCTGGCGGTAAGGGGGTCTTAATCCCCAGGGCAGCGCTGCTTGCAGCGCTGCCCTGGCGGATTATCCCCGCCGGGGCATAAACGGCGGAAAACCGCCGGCCCCGGCAGTGCGCCGCGGTCAGAATAGGAAAAAAAGCACCGCCAGCCTGTTGGCGGTGCTTTGGTCATTTTTTCCCTGCCGGTCTCGGACTGCCAGGGTCAGAATGACCCCCTTTGTCCTTTTGTAGCTCGGCATGGATGCCAAGATGGTAATCCTATGCTTAAAGACTATGCTAGAAAAGCAGACATTTGAGGTGAGCAAGGTTGTGGCTTTTTTCATGACTCTATAGTCTTGTGGAAAGCTTATGCTGAACCTTGCCAGCTATCCATGCACTGAAAAGGATAATCAATAAAAGTTGTGAATAACTTGATTTAAGGATTGCTGTGCCGCCTGCTTCTCTTTGCAGAACAGGGGAGTGACAAAAACTTGGAAAGACAGCTCCATTTGTATCTATCTATCTTTCTATCTATCTATCTATCTATCTATCTATCTATCTATCTATCTATCTATCTATCTATCTATCTATCTATCTATCAAATGAACAAAGGTTACAGGGACTGTATAGTTAGGAAATATAATTAAAAACACCATACAACTTCACGTAAAAAAATAAATATTACAGGGATGTTAGAGCTAGGCTCACATTTTAAACATCGGAAACCATAGAAATTCACCTGTTATAGTTATTTCAAGTAACTATAATTCGTGTCCTAAGGTAACTATAACTCACACCCTTGCCATGCACAGTTATCTCATCAATAATTTTACTGAAAATATTACAGTTACATTATCAATGATGTCATGAGTTCTGTAATCTGGGGTAATTAGCACTGCATGACAAGGGTGTGAGTTATAGTTTGAACCTACAACTGACAGAGTGACAGCCCAAGAGCTTTACCAACAGGCCAGACATGGCTCTGTTATGCTGTACATCAAAATGTACCTATAACATTTATAGCAAACATCTTGCTAGTGTGACGCTTTGAAGTCTTTGTATGGAGAGACCGTTAAAGATGGAAATGTTCCATCACTAGGATTGTTTAACATTCAAAATATGAGTAAATAAACAGGCACACAGCCATGAGATATGTGGATTTGAACCTTCAACTTACTGAATGACAGTCCAAGAGCTTTACAAGTAGGCCAGATGTGACTCTGTTCTGCTGTGTATCAAAATGTAACTATAATATTCAGACCAAACATCTTTCTAGTGTGAAGCTTTGAAATCATTGTATTGACTGTTGCAATAACAATCTCCCTCTCTCCCTCTTCCATCCCATTATGGGATGGAACAGAGAGATAGAGAGAGAGAGAGAGAAAGTGAAAGGACAGTGAGGGGAGCCTGAAGGCCTCTGCAGTCCCAGCTGACCTCCGTCTTTTAAATAGCAGCTCCCTGCTTGTGGGAGCAATGATTTAATCTTTCCCTGCACACATGTTTGTGTGCAGGGAAAGAGATGAAAACTCTGCTTTCAGCAAGAAGGGACTGTTTCACAGCTCCTGCTTGCAGAAAGTGGAGTTAGTGTTTGCTTTTTCTTGGCAGCAGCTGTCAACTCCGACCAAGCAAAAGCAAACAACTAACTCAGGAGAATGGTACCTTGGGAGGGAGCAGGAGCCAGCATTGGGGGCTGGCAGTCCCTAGGGCAATCTATGTCTCCAAGGGGGAGGGTGGCATGCGGCCTGCCTCCATCATCTGATTTGGCCCCAGGGAGGTGGTGGTCCCCGAGACCGGGGATATGCGAACGACCCCCTGCTTTAATGTATTTGTAGCCCTGGGGTGGTGGCGGTCCCAGGGGCATGTGGGGGTGACGTAAACCCCTGTATACTATAAAGTTTTCATTGCCCTGGGAAGATGTCAGTCCACAGGGTGAGGGGGGGGTGGCCCACGTGGCACCCCCGAATTCTTCCTTGATTGCCCAGGGAGGTGTTGGTACCCAGGGTGTCGGGTCTGTTCAGAACCCCCCATTCTTCCTTAGGTGCCCCAGGGAGGTGGCAGTCCCTGGGGTGCAGCAAGGCCTGCGAAGCACACCCCGCATTCTTTGATTTTCCCAGGGAGGTGATGGTCCTCACGGTGCAAGGGGCCCGCGTGGCACCCCCTGCATTTTTTAGTGATTACCCTGGGGATGTGGCAGTCCTGTGGGTGTGGGGTTGCTCGCGCAGCACCCCCTGAACTTTTCATTGATTGCCTGGGGAGGTGGCAGTCCCCAGGGCATGGGTGGCCTGTGTGGCACCCCACATTTTTCTTTGATTGCCCCAGGGAGGTAATGGTCCCCAGGGTGCGAGAGGCCCTTGAGGTACCCACAGCATATTTCCTTGATTGCCCTGTGGAGGTGGCCATCCCTGGGGCATGAGGGGGCCTGAGCAGCACCCCGCACTTTTCATTGATTGCCCCAGGAAGGTGGCAGTCCCTGAGGTGCCCATGCGGCACCTCTGAATTCTTCATTGATTGCTCCAGGGAAGTGGCAGTTCCAGGGCATGGAGGCTAGTGCAGCTGCGGTACCCCCACATTATTCATTGATTGCCCGAGGAGGTGGCGGTCTCTGAGGGGACCCGCATGGTATCCCCGCATATTTTTGTATCATAGCCCCAGGGAGTTGATGGTCCCTAGGGCTACTAAAAGCCATTAGGAGGGGAGACCCATGTGCCCCCCTCTTTCAATGAGCATGCAATGCCCCTGGGACCTAGCCCAGCAGGGGGCCAAATTATTGAGCAATGTTGGAGACTGCATTTTTTATCACAGCAAAATCCACAGATCTAGCTGTGCATTTCTCTGTTATTTAAAAAAAAATTGTTTTAGCCTTGGGGGATCCCAGGAGGACACCTGGACCAACGCTATGCAGGTAGGGTAAACATACCCTGCCCCCTTTTCTTTTTTTAACTTTTTTTTGGCCAGCTGAAGTCAAGTCCCAAAATGGCTACCAACATTTGTTTGAAGTGGTGGCAGCCAAAAAGATCTCAGGAGAAGATCTCCCTGGATCTGTGGCTTTAGACATACACATTTCTTTTCCCTTTAATATCTCAAAAACTATTGATCTGATTTGCACCAAATGCAAAACAAGGGGGATATGCATACCAAAAGCTACCTTTTTGTCTAATTTGGTGAAATTCCATCCAGCGATTCAGACTGCAGGCATGCCTAAAGAGTCTATTGGAATTAACATGGGGTATGCACTGATATTTATGTCCTTTTTCTCCGGTTTCCACTTGACGGTCATCCCAAAGCTTTCATGCCCGTAGAGGGCACTGCTTTTGAAAAGGTTCATGAAGATTCGTCAAACGGTGCCAAAGATATAGGCAAGTCAAAAAACAATTTTTCTATAGAAACTAGATCCTAATTATAACTACCTAGTGGTGACGACCAATATGTAAATATATTTTACATACTGGTGGTCCCCAGTGGGTAGTTCTAGTTAGGACCTAGGCTCCATAGGAAATAGTTTTTTTTGTTTTGACAATTACTTTGCTGCCATTTTTCCTCACTAACATTTTCTAAATTAGTATGACAGTCAGTTTAGCGGCTGTCTTGAAGGTTTTGGGGTTATTCTTCAAGTAGGATCCAAGAAGTAGGGGGGTTCTAGAATGTTTTTCCCCATGCAATTTCCCTTGGAGATTTTGAACACCACTACAGCCCTAACTGCTGGACGGAATTACACCACATTTGACAGAAAGGTGTTGTGGCTTATTGTGCTTGGTAAGTTCCTGGGTGATTCATCAAGCTGGGGCCAAGAAAAAGGGGGAGGGGTCAAAAAAAGTGTGATCCCCATGTTAATTCCCATAGGGATTTTGAACACGGCTACAGCTTGAATCGCTGGACGGAATTACACCAAATTTGGCAGGAAGGTAGGTCTTAGTCCACAAACTTATCTTCTTGTTATTTGGTGTAAATCCATTCAGTAGTTTTTGAGACATTAAAAGCAAAGTATGTTTAAAATGCGAGCATAACTATAACGTCCCTGTAACTTTTTTTTTAAGTACATTTCTGTTTTATTTAATTCTATTTTGTAACTATAATGTCCCAGTAACCTTTGTTTTTTTCAGAGAGAAAAAAAAATATACACACATATATATATATATATATATATATATATATATATATATATATAAACAAGAAATTCACTGCACTCCATGGGGTCCTGTATGTCGCTTTCATTGAAGCATTCAGTAACCACCAACGCGTTTCAACATATTACAAGTCTTGTTCACGGCTAGTGAGTCCCTCTGCTATTTCCTTTGAATAGTAAAATTGTGTCCTGCTCAGGACAACGTAGTTCAAAAAACAAAAATTACTTAAACAGAAATCACAAAAATGAATAAAGCATTCCAAATGTACTGTTATACATGTTCTTGACTCTTTAAATGATCACTCAATATGACTCCTATTTTTATGAGAGACTCATGACAATCTAATCGAAAAATGCTGATAACAATTATATGTATTTAGCACATCATGTCATTTCACACTATATGCCGGATTAGTGCCCAAACCTTCAACTTGACTGTAATAGACATGTTTGTTAATGAAATACATATAGCCTACTATATATTGGTATGGCACATCCAATTACTCAATTATAAGTGATGGCTAAGTGCCTATGCTTTCATATATGTCTGTTTAACATGTTAATATCAGCAAAATGTTCTTTCATTTATGTGATGACCCACATTATACAGATGTGATCTGATCAATGGAACACACCATGTTCTTGCCTTTAGGTCAAGTCCCTCCCATGCTACTTATTATATATGAATCTCATAGTGGCATAAAAAAAATTCAATTGTTCTCAAATTACAGCTCATGTGTTGGTGCACAATTGGCTGCCATGTACCAATGCACGCATCCTTGCACCATCGTACAAGGCTTTCTGTGTTGTAGGAATTATTGTTTTGTGTGCAGGATGCAACATCTTCCTGCACAAAAAGAATAAAAACAAATTGTATTTCTCCTTCTTAGGCCTCCCTTACACCTCCTCTGGAGAGGCGTAGGCTTTTGACACATTCCCAGATTTATAAATTTTTGTAAATGCACACATGTGAATGTGTCAAAATTCATGGGTGAACACCCACTGCAACACCCATGGAATGTCTCCTAGATGCAGAGTATCCGAATTAAGCCCAGGCCTATTTGATACCCCTAGCAGCAACTAATGCTCACCTGACTTTCAGCACTTAGAAAATAATAGGTGAGCAGGAACATCCAAATGGTGCTCACATCCTTGCATTCTGCTTGAAATCTTACATTGTATGCTCCTTCTCATAAAAAAGTTTTAATCCTCAAAGAAACATGATTGAGAGTGTCCATGAGCCTGTTCAAAGAATATTAAAACCTCTTGGGGTATGTTAAAAGAACATTGCTCCATGCTAAGGAGCATATTTATGAGCTCCCAGCACCACCTTGTGCCACATTTGCAGCATTTATTTTGACACAAATGTGGCGTTCAGGTGGCATTTCCCACACGCCATATTTACAAAGTGCAATAGCACCACTTTGTAACCCCTTGCACAACATTATGCCTGTGCCAGGCATAATCTATGCAATGGGGGCGTTTTGGCACTGGGGGGAGCATAAAAATGGCGCAAAGGAATCTATGAGATTCCTTTGCGCCATTTTTATTGGGATTTTTTGAATGTCTGCTAAGTGCAGGTGTTAAAAAAGGGCTCCCACTGATTACAATGGGCCTCTGATTAGCATCATGATTTGTGACGCTAATTTGTGATGCTATTCCTGCAAAGCGCTGGACTATCGTCACAAATTATGACGCTAGTCATCCTGACTAATGCCATGGTACGCCGTATTATAAATAAAGCCCTACCATGGTGGCATTAGGGGGGTGCAAAAAAAGTGACACTGTGCAAGAAAACTGACTTTTCATAAATATGATCCTAAGAAAGACTAAAATAACTTTTCTCAGAATAGCCTGTAGTGAATCCTAGTTTGTTTTAATGGGATAACAGGAGTTAGCTTAGCCTCTGGCTTGCAGACTCGTGCCCCCGTCACCTAGTGACTTTTAACCTACTTAGCATGCTCTGTCTTGGCCATTTAATTATTTAATTCACCTAAGCTGACTGCCTTGTTTAGGCCACTTGTTATGTATTGTATTATCAGTGTCACCGCGCTAAGGCTTCAAGATCAAGCAGTAAAGACAAACAAACAGTAGGTGTTCACACTTAGGGATTTTTCCTCACTATACTTTCGAGGGATTGTTTATAATAATTGCCGTCCCAAGCATGTCTGTTATCAATTATTTGGGAACACACCTACGTCAGGGGTCGTGGTAGATCTGTATAAATCCATCGCACTTTAGACAGATAATCATAGGGATTCCGACCAGTGGGCATGCCACCATCGCTGATACCGATGCTGCACGTTGTCTTGACGCTGACCCAGTCTTTGTGTCCCTGCGGAGTCGGAGATAGAGACCTCATTCCAAGGTAACGAGGGTTGGGGGCTCCTCTCATGGACATGGCATTGGCAGATTAGGTTTAGCAAACCCAGCTCTCCTTTGGGTAGGAGGTTAGGCCTACCACATTAGGGTATTAGGGCATATTACATCTTGAATGTCTTTTACATGCATTGAAAGATGGTGGGGGTCTTTGTAATAATGACTCTCGTCTTCACAATTCTGTTCCTTGCATTATTCATTATCCTAATAATTGCAGCCCATGCAACTTATCGCAAATTGCAGTTGTGTTAAATAAAAACTATTGAAACCTTACTGCATCTTTGTCATTGCCTGTGTTTGTACGAGACATGATATATCTGTGAGAAAGGGGTCATCTCCGTTTAACCACGACACTCCCTGAGAAGTCTTATTCTCAGGTCCATGCATAAAGGCTGCCACAAATCACCTTTTACTATTGTGTTTCTGGTGAGGTGCTGCTAGTGCGCTGGTAAGGTTGGTACAACAGTTGCCACTTGTTGTAGGATAGGCATAGTCACCTACAAACAAAAGTACTGTCATCCTTTAACCAGCAGTCTTGCCTAGAGCAAGAGTCCAAACTACGACATGGCGCCACCAACTATGGTGTTTAGGCACTAATTTATGGATACCCTGACTATCACTTTCTCACAGACAACAGGTACCCTAAGTACCATCATACGGAGACGTCCGTGGTCTTTGGGAAATTCCTGCTCATCTGAAAAGGTGTTACCTGATTAAGCTGTAGGTTGTTCGAACTCAAACTCATAAAAGGACTTATACTCCCCATGGCTGCTGCCATTGATATTCCTGAAAATGCTAGACAAATTCTAACGCAACACTTATTAACGCATGGCCTTACAGATGAGGGCGGGGATGTTACTCTTATAATAGAGGCTAATGAAGCATACCAAACAGAAACATTTTACTGTTGGGTCACCTTTCCTGAGGTGGACCAAAGAACACATACATTTCACACCTATGAAATTGCGAACGTACCTCAACGGTACCGAGCATACCAGTATCATGAAATATCGCTCACATACCAAGAGCACCAGAACTGGTTTGAAGGCGCCCTACCACATGTACTAGAAAGAGTGAGGCTAGGTCCCTTAAGTAATGACGGACCAACGTGGCCCATGTTTGCCACATACACACCTCACCCAGGCATACAGAATATGTCGATAGCAGATCTGCGAGATTTATATAATGAATTAGTGCAATATATAGACGATTAGTTCAGTTCGTAATGCTGACTTTGAACACCACACCAGCGCGTCCAGCACCGCCAGTACCTGGTGGTTATCAATTGGCTACTGGGATTAATCCACAAACAGTGCATACTATCATGGGTAAGGTACCAGCAGAATGGGAAAAAATACCGTTCTGGATTGCCCAGAAAACTAATCAGCTGGAAGATGTGTTTCCCCATATGGGACCACAGGAAAAACATTGGCTGCTCACTATGTGCTCGTCCTTTGGGATGGTTCCCTCGATGGATGACTGCGCCACATGGGGTACAGTCTTCACTGCCATATATACTACCACACATGGTACCCCGACACTTGCCAATTTACCGAAAGTGTTAAAACAAATACAGAATGAACACGGGGCTGCACCAGCCTTGGATTTGGGGATGAAATTAATGTGTAACTTTGACGCGGTTGCCTCAATAATACTCAGTAATATTAAAGGGGAAGCAGTAGCACTGGCAATACGCCAGCGTCTCCTGGAAACTCCACACCTGGAACAAGAGAGACAGCTGCTGAAAATTATTTCGGACACCTATACTAGTATAGGCCAGGACAGTTTGGGAGCCAAGCCAAGGAAATTGCAGTTACAAGGTACCGCCCATAAGGAGGGTACAAAGCAGGCACAATAGGGCTCTAAGAAGCACTGGGAAAAACAAAAAGAATTAAAAGATAGAAGAAATAAGAGAGCTGATTCTCCACACCCGGAGAACTCCGAAAGGAGATACAATCTCAGAAATGGGGAGAACTCCAGACAGATATACTGATTCACGTCCCTCTCGTTCCTTTCAGGACACACCAGATAGACGTAGCGAGAGACAGGGCCGTCCAGACCGACGTCCTGAATACGTGAAACAAAAGAAAGACTTGCCGCAGTCTACCATTAAAAAAGAAGAAAAGACTCCTCAGCAAAAGCCACAGTTTAAAAAGAAAGAGGTGGCAGCACTGACAGCTAAAAATGCCAGTATACTTGAGAACACTGTCGAGGAACAAGACTTGGGCAGTGACTCTGTTAGACAGCGCAGCAGAGGTCACGATATGTCGCCAGAGTCTGAAAGATCATCTGAATGTTACAGCAACTAACGATTTTATCACAGTTGAAACTGCGGATATCTGCGTTCTCCCAACCGACAGGGTTTTTTACTTGAAAATTCAGATAGAGGGAGACGTAGAGCGCACCATTAGTGTGATATTTTGGGATGAACTTACCAGTGATATCCTATTGGCCGAAAGAGACTGGCCACCTGAGCATGTCCATAAGCTCCCGCATGGGGAAGATGTCATTTTGCCTTCTTTCTCCGATCTTGTTCCGGAAGCAGAAAAAGAAGCCCATGCTGCTTAATGGGCTTTAGCGCAGGCACCAGCGTTATATCGCATTCATGTAGGTTGGGACAAGGAGTTCCCTTGTCATGTTATTCCCGTTAGGTCTACACCCCAACCACAGCCACAATATCCTGTTAAACCTGAAGTGAAAGCTCCGGTGAGGGAGATCCTCACACAACTTGAGTACCAGGTAGTATTTGAGCCCTGTACATCTGCAAAGAATAACCTGTTATTCCCCGTTGCAAAGCCGGACCATTCATACAGAATAGTCATTGATTATAGACATTTAAATGGTCATACATGTACATATGCTATACAAAATTCACACAGCACAGCACTAATAAAAAATATAGGGGCATATTTATACTCCGTTTGCGCCGGAATTGCATCGGTTTTTTTGACGCAATTTCGACGCAAAACTAACTCCATATTTATACTTTGGCGTTAGATGCGTCTAGCACCAAAGTCCATGGAGTTTGTGTCATTTTTGAGCGTGGACACCTACTTTGCGTTAATGAGATGCAAGGTAGGCGTTCACGTCTAAAAAATCGACTCCGAGGCATGTGCGTCGGATTTATACTCCCGGGCAAGATTCACGCCCGGGAGTGGGCGGGTAAAAAAACATGACGTACGGCCGCTTTTGCGCCGTTTTTTAGTGCCTGCAAAAGGCAGGCGTTAAGGGACCTGTGGGCTCTGAAGGAGCCCAGAGGTGCCCTCCCATGCCCCCAGGGACACCCACTGTCACCCTTGCCCACCCCAGGAGGACACCCAAGGCTGGAGGGACCCATCCCAGGGACATTAAGGTAAGTTCAGGTAAGTGTTTTTTTTTTTTTTTGTGGCATAGGGGGGCCTGATTTGTGCCCCCCTACATGCCACTATGCCCAATGACCATGCCAAGGGGACAGAAGTCCCCTGGGCATGGCCATTGGACAAGGGGGCATGAGTCCTGTCTTTGCTAAGACAGGAGTCATTTCTATGGGGGTTGGGAGTGAAAAAAATGGGCCATAGTGCATAAAAAATATAAAACAACATTAGACATATCTAATGGCTTTTTCTGCCAGAACTTAGCACACGAAAGTCGGGACCTGAATGCATTCTCATTTGGCTCTCAGAACCCTTTTGTCGTTTACCTCAAGGCTATAAAAACAGCCCAGGGCTATTTTCAGCCCTTGTAACATCAATAGTGCATGATATTGATTCCGAGGCGTTATCCTATGTGGATGACATATATCTCACAGACAACGATCTCTACATTCATCTTGCAAGGGTCGATCAGATCATTTTGGGATTTGCAGACCTCGGTTACAAATTCAACTTTAAAAAAAGTAAGATTTCCTTTCTCAGTGTACTGTTCCTGGGATATGAGCTATCAGATGAGTGTAAAAGCCTGGCCCTGCACTTTCTAGAGAAATGTGCTCAACTGCATCCTCCTAACATGCTTAAGAAACTGCAGTCATTACTAGGTTTCTTTAATTTTGGCAGAACATACATTCCAGATCATGCACAATGTATCAATCCACTTTATGACTTGGTTCAGCCCAATTTTTCTAGCAGACACTGGATGGTTGAACACACATGCATCCTTAGGGAAATGCAACAGGACATGCTAGAAGCTAAACACTTACACACATGTGACAATAAAACACATTTGTTCATCAGAATAATTGCTGGTGCCATTGGATTTACTTATGTCACCTTTAACAAGGGCGACACGGTACCCATAGCATATTAATCACTTTTATACTCTAATGCAGAACAGCGTTTTGCACCTACAGAAAAGATTCTACCAGCAGTTCAGATGGCCATCATAAAAGAGAGGCCACTTGCCCAGGGGAAACATATTATTGTTGTCTCCCCGGTGCCGGCCTTAGAGGCTGTCACCAAAGCAAGCATTCCAAGTGCTAAAGCATTACATCCACGCTGGATTCAGTGGGCAACATCTCTGACTGCCACTGATGTCGATTACATTTTTGATCCAAAACTTCAGACACAAGAGTTTCTCCAGTACGAACAAGAGTACCCCGCTCCTCTAAATATCTTGCCACTTGACAGATACCATACTGTCACATACACTGATGGTTCAGCACAACCGGCTGTAGGTAATAAACATCAATACTCCGCAGCTTGCGCAGCCGTGAGCGGAGTGATGGAAGATGGAGTCTTCCACCCTCAAAATACCTACACGCAGACCTTAGGAGACTGCACAGCCCAGTTGGCTGAACTTAAAGCTCTTATAATATCGCTCGAACATACTGAGCCAGGAATACTGACTTTAATAGTCTGTGACTCATACTACTGCGTTCAGTCATAAAATGATTATCTCAATCATTGGAAGCTGAACGGGTTTAGAGATTCTAAAGGGAACACCATTAAACACAAAATATTGTGGGGGAGGGCGGCTGATTTTAAGGATAAGCTACTGTGTGTCCACGTAGTACATACATTGGGCCACCAACGTGTAGGAGTACATGTTACTGGCAATACATTGGCTGATGAAGCGGCCAAAGCAGCAGTAGCTACGGCTTCTGTGGCTGCAGGGACTCGTTCACAAACGAGATTGGATAATGAAATACTGATTGCCATGAAAGCTTTGGCTGCAGGCAAGCTCCTTCCAAATGGATACCCTACAAACTATACTTATCATATCAGTGCACAGAATGTTGTCTACGCAACAATTCCTGGGGTTGGAGATTGAGTGATCCCCAACGAAGACCAGAGATTAGATCTAGTAAAAGCAGCGCATGAGGGTGTCACTTCTGCACATGCTGGCATATCGGCCACGATAACACTCTTACAGAAACGCTTCTGGTGGCTTGGTCTACGCAGACGTACAAAGCAGCATGTCCTTTGTTGTGACATTTGCTAGCAGATAAAGGGCTCTAATATCAAACGCCCACCGCAGACATCCCTCTTAGTGTCCAACAGGCCACTACAGTGTGTACCTGGACCATTGTGGTCCCTTACAGCCTGATGGTGCATTCAAATATATTCTAGTCGCTGTAGATTCTTGTTCTAGATTCCTGTGGGTATAGCCACAGCGGTCGGCTGACGCCTGGACTGTTATAAAAGACTTGCTGATCTTTATCAGTACATATGTGGTTGCAGCATTTCATTTGGACCAGGGCCCTGCATTTGCCTCTAAGGCATTCAGGGACACCATGGGTACGATGGGTATTGAACTCCATTACTCCTCACCATACCATCCCAAAGGAAATTCAGTTGTGGAGAGATAGAATCGTGATCTAAAGCAGTCCTTAACAGCTCGAGTATTAGGATCAGGCCGCAGTTGGTTACATCACCTATATGGGGTCCAGAGAGCACTGAATAATCTGCCAAGACGGTCCTGGGAGGACGCACTCCTTATGAGGTTCTCTTTGGAATACCTATGTATGTCCCAGATCTTGATGCCTCTGGTATGGTGGCAGCAGAAACACAATTTGACATAACTGAACGTCCCACTGTGTTACAGGAGCTTCAGCAATTTCGTGATGATAAATCATCTACCAGTGCTGCCACTTTAGGAATAAGGGATTTAGCGAAAACTTCGACTGGCTGGATTCCTAAAGTTGGGGATCTGGTTCGTGAGAAGATCGCAGTGAAGAAGGAATTCGCTCCATCATACAGAGCACCTGTACCGGTCTTGGGAATTCAAGGTACCAGGACTGTCATCTTACCACCACTGTCTGGTTCTCAAACGAACAGATTAATTTCCATTGATGACATCAAACTACACCAGGTGGCCGATCCTTCACAGTAGACCAAGAGGTCCCTTGGGTGGTTCCCGATCCCCTCTCACTACCCAACAGGACATACATCTACATAGTAGGATGAACAATACTACTACGGACTATGCAACAATGTCCAATGCTGTTCCTAGCACCTCCTCGACCATTGGTAGGGCGGAAAATAAACTTTTGCTAGTTCCAGTCACCACTTCAAACTCCTGTCCAAGATTTGCCTGTTTTTTTACACAAACACCTCACAGACTAATGACACCGTCTACCAAGAGCCTCCACGCGAAGTGGATCAAAGTACGAGTAATTCACAGGCTCCCGTGTTTGCAGAGACTGCTTCTGGCTATTTAATTGACATTGATGACTTTTCTTCAGACTCATCCACTACTGTGATTGAAAATGTTTCAACAAGAAGTAAGCTGTTTCAATGGCTTAAAAATAACTATTTGATATACCCGTGGAACTATTTATGGTTCTGTCTGACATTTTCAGCATTATTATTATGGATTGGTTTTGTGACTGTTTTCTTTTTGCTCATAAATGGTCACTATATTCCTGATCGCTCCTCTGTTGAGCCTGTTGATGAAGTTTGAACTCCATATCATTCCTCACATAAGGTCCGAAGAGACTTGTCCCCTGTAAATGTTACAGCAATACCGATTTCTGATGGAATTGTGTGGGACAAAGTTCCCTTTGATATATACTGGCTTACAGAGATTATTTGAATACAATACGTGTTCAAATTTTCTATGACAGATGTAATTACACCTGATGTTGTCTCTGATGATTGGGATGTCCAAACAGTTGATTCCATGCTAACTGAAATGAAGGACTATTCGGCATTTGAAAGTGATGATGTATATGAACATACAATTAATTATGGGGAAATGTTCTGCTATAACAATTGGGGACATTACTACCTACACCGTGTCAGTAGATACAGGCCAGTATTAAACTACACACAGTGGGAACACTATTCTACACCACCGGTGGGGAGCCCAAAATACTATAGTGATAAATGTACATATTTTTCTGGGCATGACACAAAAAAAGCAGAGTCATATTATTTTAAAATACCTCCAGCACAAATTAGGAAAATTTTGCTAACTGACACAAAACTGATTTATTCAGCTCCCTTTGTTTCCCGGCTCGCAGTTGAAAGTTACGAGTACTGGAAGAGCACTATTGACTTGAAAAGTGTATGGGGAACACAAGATTGGCAGAAACAGGGTAGGGAAGCTTTATTTCGAGCATGCCTGATTCCTGAGCAAATGATTTTTTTAAATGACACTATTCAGCAGACATCCTGTCTAGGGTTAGCAAAAATTAAAGACATAAACACGCCCAGTATTCCCACTCCGGCAAGGTTTAAAGATTGGCAATCCTTCCTTAATTTCACAGAGGAAAGGCTAGATGCAATGGTTAAGGCTGGTACCTAAAATTCTTCACTTTCCAGTCCAGGCGGGTGGTTAATATGGCCCACTGACACTAATGAGTGTCAAACGCATTTCTTGAACTCTTCAGGGTTTTTTTCAATTAACAGGCCAGACCATCGTTTTATATCGGGTCAACATACAGGTATAATTACAACATACAGTGCGGGTAAACTGTGCCAACAATGGGTGCAGACCAACACGTTAGCCGCAGTTAATAAATACCTGAACACTCTTTCTGAAGATGTAGGCTTGCAGGATTTTCTGCTGGGTCCTAGAAAAGAGTGCTCGAAAAGGTTTCTCTATGCTATGTACATTGAAATCTGGAAACTTTCCCAGATTGAGGCTGCTGCGCGTTTAAGGCAATTAAAAAAGGAATATTTAGAGAAGGCTTTAGCGGTTGTCGACAATGGCATGAATACTCTGTCCAACAGGATTTATTCACTATCAAATATAGTGTTGTCTGCTATTGATATCACTCAGACACACTTGTCCCGGTTATATCATGGACAGACACAGCTACGTTCCATCATGCAGGCTGGGTTGGACTCTATAGACACTGAAAAATGGCCGTATTCCATGGAAGTACATTAACGGAGTAAATTTTTCACTGCTTTTAATTTTTCCAGAGAACAACAGACAATCGCTAATAGGGAGGCTAGTTTCACCATGCTTCACGTAGAAAAAGTAGATAAGTTGCCCTTCACGGTGGCAGAGAGTCCTTCAACTATCTGGCTCTTACATGGCATAATTAATTTACCCATTTCGATCTTTCGTTTCTCAAGCTGCCTAAAACATCTTGCAGTGGGAAGGTACGAGCAACTAGGAGATAGCTATATTAAGGAAGAGTGGAAGTTGCCCTTTGATTATCAACGTCTGAACGGCGAAACAGAGGTCTTTCTTAGCGAAAGTAAATGTTAGACTGCTGTTAGTCATTCGATGATATGCAAGCAGGTGTCCCTTCACAGCGTTTGCAATGCGGGGGTCGCGAACTTAGGCTGTTTTCTGAAGGGTACTGCCGTCCCTTTGATTCGCCCGATATTTCATGTACTTTCCAATGGAAGTTATGTGGTACTGAACGATCAAAGTTGTTGTGGCATGCGACCATGAATTGCCTACGCAATCTCGGCCTCGATGGTCATTATGTGTTGTGGACATGTTTTATTCCCCCCCACACAAGAGATAAAAGTATCTGACATGTGGCCCCACATAATAGATACTATTAATGTGAACTATGACAAGCTGAGCAGGCTAAAGGCGCTATTGTTTCAAAAACAGGTCGTCTTGACATCCGCAAAGGAGATGTATGCTCTCCAGATTGCGAGATCATCAGCTGAGATACAATCCCTATTGAATACCAACTTCCCCAAGCACTTTGGAGAACTGGTATCCATAATATTCAATACTTCGAGCACTACTGGGATTGTCCATTTCTTTAAGGCTGTCGGGACTGGTTTCGTGTCCATCTTCCAGACTGTCTTCGGAGTCATCCCGTTGGCCATACATTCGCTCTTTTCAAGTGTGTTTGGTGGCTTTCCAATTATTTTGGCTTTAATTGGTGGACTACTACTGCTATTTCTTCTGATTTGGAGTGGTTGTTTCTTTCCAGCTACGCAGAGCAATGGAGCCGCTCCCACCAACACCACTGTGCCATGAACGCATGGTTCGGATCTTCGGTGCACCCTTGCTGGTGGAACTGGAGCATGACTGGTCGTTGTCAGTTCGGCCCCTTCTCTGATGCGTACAACCAGTTTTCCGCTGCATGTGGTGCCTCTTTGAACATCTGCCTATGGTCTGTCTTGCTGTTGCACTGACATCTCCTGTGGACCACGAACTGCTGATGTCCTCAATGAGGGTTCATACACGGTCATGCCCCTTGAGACTGAGGTTGCTCCGCGTGGCCACTTATGAGACTTCCGTTTTGAGATCTACCATGGATGACGGCACTGCAACGGATGACTTTACACCAAAAAGTACTGCTCACTACTGCTCTGTGGATCCGTTTGTTCGCCCAGCACTTGATTTAACATCAGATGATGTTGACTCATTTTTTAGGTCCTTGGTTGGTGACTTCGATGACACTCTTCGAGATCACGTGTACAGCAAATAATTTGATGAATTGGCTTGCCATTCCCGATTAAAGTTATGCATTTAAATTAACTTGCTTTGGCACGCTGTGCTTGTCATGGTTGACATTAACATCTCTGTATGTATTTTATCTGAACTGTTTTTATTACCTTTTCAACACATTTTAAAGATTTTTTAGCTAGTTTTTATGCTTTTAGCTTTTTAGTTCAGAGCAATTTTAGCGTTTGGGTTCCTGTACCTTCGTCATACCTGTTACGGCAATGGGGAGGGTGTAGTGAATCCTAGTTTGTTTTAATGGGATAACAGGAGTTAGCTTAACCTCTGGCTTGCAGACTCGTGCCCCCGTCACCTAGTGACTTTCTAACCTACTTAGCTTGCTCTGTCTTAGCCATTTAATTATTTAATTCACCTAAGATGGCTGCCTTGTTTATAGTTAGGCCACTTGTTATGTCTTGCATTATCAGTGCCACCATGCTAAGCGTCAAATTCAAGCAGTAAAGACAAACAAACAGTAGGTGTTCACACTTAGGGATTTTCCCTCTCTATACTTTCGAGGGATTGCTTAAAATAATTGCCGTCCCAAGCATGACTGTCATCTATTGTTTGGGAACACACCTATGTCAGGGGTCCTGGTAGATCTGTATAAATGCATCGCACTTTAGACAGATAATCAGAGGGATTCCGACCAGAGGGCATCGCCACCATCACTGATACTGATGCTGCACGTCGTCTTGACGCTGACCCAGTCTTCATGTCCCTGCGGAGTCTGAGATAGAGACCTCATTCCAATGTAACGAGGGCTGGGGGCTCCTCTCATGGACATGGCATTGGCAGATTAAGTTTAGCAAACCCAGCTCTCCTTTAGGTAGGAGGTTAGGCCTATCACATTAGGGTATTAGGGCATATTACATCTCGTATGTCTTTTACATGCATTGCAAGATGGTGGGGGTCTTTGTAATAATGACTCTCGTCTTTACAATTCTGTTCCTTGCATTATTCATTATCCTAATCATTGCGGCCCATGCAACTTATCACAAATTGCAGTTGTGTTAAATAAAAACTATTGAAACTTTACTGCATCTTTGTCATTGCCTGTGTTTGTATGAGACATGATATATCTGTGAGAAAGGGGTAATCTCCGTTTAACCACGACACTCTCTGAGAAGTCTTATTCTTGAGTCCATGCGTAAAGGCTGCCACAAATCACCTTTTACTATTGTGTTTCTGGTGAGGTGCTGCTAGTGAGCCGGTAAAGTTGGTACAACAGTTGTGATTTGTAGGATAGACATAGTCGCCTACAAACAAAAGTACTGTCATCCTTTAAACAGCAGTCTTTCCTAGAGCGAGAGTCCAAACTACGACAATCCAAACACTTCCACTTGCCAGGTAGGCCTGGTCCAGATGCTAGCATTTTTAAAGTGTTATCCCACAGAAGAATTCTGTACTTGTACTGATACTGGCCAGTCCCATCCCTTTGACAAACACCCAGCCACATAGCATGCAATTTCAAATTAAGATAGCAGTGGATTTTGTTTTTTTCATTTCACTGCATTAGAACATATAGTTCTCAATAATAAACCAACCTCACTATTTATAGTATGTGTGCTATTTTATCTCTGGTACTGTTGATCACGTGCAGTCTAATGTATATTATGATTTCCTTGGCCAAATCTTCAAAGTCTTCGATAATTCTGGAGAATTAATCAATGCATAAGCATGAGATCCATATACCATTTTTACATTATGGAATAATATTCTGCACACCTAAATTTACACTGGAATTGAAAACATTCACTCTCTAATAGTTATATATAAATCATATCCTAAACATGGACGTGCGAAAAAGTTGCTAAGGAGACAACTTCCAGGCAAATAACAGCCTGTTAAAAAGGAATATGGCAACCAGAAATATATAAACTTTCCAGAAAGGTGCAGGAAATACATCAATGACATCGAAGTTAAATGTCACCTGTAGACTGAAGCACATATTGAAAAGATGCCTTCAGGCCTTGATGTGTAGCCTGGCTGCTACCTCTTTTAAACCTGCTGGCAACCCAGTCCAAATACCATTTTTGATTAGAAAAAAACATCTTTTTAAATATTAAGTAAATCACCCATAAGTAGGCCTTGCAGCCCACAAGGTAGGATCTGTATCATTTATAAGTCTGAGATGTGGGAATATAAGGTTGGCATGTTCCTGGAGTGACTAGCCCCAAAAGCAATTTAGCTACATAGGACTATTAGTGTTTCTTTGTGAAAAAACTAAAGTATAATTACCCAATAATTTTGGTTAGGAATAGGCTACAGAATCCACCCAGCCACTATTAAACATTTAATAAAAATCCAGTCTAATGGGAAAGCTGGATGTTTGATAAATATATCAGACAAGTAACTACTAAGAAGTTCGACTTTGCCTGCTGGGAGCTCCAGAATGCTAGTTAGCATTATCATGCCTACTATTGCCCTCTGTGTCAGTGTGTTTCCCTTTATGAGGTGTGAAAACTATTCCCCAGAGCAGAAACAATGGATTGAGTCTTTTGTGAGGAAGACCTAGGTTTAGGTGTGAACTCATCCTCTCCCAGGAAAGCCAGTTTGGGAGCGTTCATGGACTTCATTAGATGAAAGGGACCAAGAACCTCTGCCCAGTCATAGTTAAATGTAAAATGAGACCCAAAGAAGAGGGGACCTTTAATTCCAGAGCCAATGGCTCTATTGGGAGGAACAGCTGGTCTCAGACCCAGATGAGGAAGAGGGTGGTGTTCATTTCCCTAAACTCACTCCTGGGCCAAAATCTTCCTCGAGGGGCAGGAAGGTTGTACTATCTTGATTATCACTGAGATTGATGCACTGTTGGTAGCTTACCCTAAGGCAAACTGGGTGTGCTGCAAAAAGAGGAAATTATGCCCTTGAGAACGTTTTGCCCATTGGTTAAAGAGTGTACAGTAGTCACCCCATCCACTTGTTTGTGAATTCTACAAAAGTGATTTCTTATCTTTAACTCTTTAGGATCCATATGGACCTTTGGAAGAAAAGAAGAGGTCTGGACCTGCTGTATTTGATATGTGTGAAAACATATGTGAAGACCTGAAGACTTATATGTAAGACACAGAAATAAACACCAAGGGTCAGTTGGATAACCTCATCTGAGGCTACAGGGACACGAAAAACTACTTGAGGCTTTCCTTGGAGTGACTTGCTGACAAGGTACAACTGGCCCCCTCTGGTAGCCTACTTGCAGCCTCTGCAGGAGTGAGTCCTTGCCCCAGTGAATGTAGACAGAGAAAGCAGGATGTTGGCACAGCACATGCCCTTCTTATAGTGAAAGTGTCTGAAGCGAAACATAATATATTAGTTGATTTTAGATGTTAGGGGTACAACACTTTTTGCATTGGGTTAGTGGGGGCAAAAGGAATGTCTGTCTCGAGGCAAAAGACTCGCTCTCAGTAGGGTCTGCGATGAGTTGACTGAGAGGTTATAATGTAATATTCATTCTATTTGTGCATGAAGTTGTTGTAAATTGTCAGTAACAGTTTGTAGAGAGGTGTGTGTGAAAGGTGAAACACATGGTTCCAAGTCTTTCTAAAGATATTTAAGCATTTGTCTCTAGTATCTGAAAAATGTTAAAACACAATATGAAAACAACTCAAAACATTTGGCAGCTATTAGGTATTTCAAGAGTTTGAATGACAATGCTGCAAATATGATTAAAATCAGCCTTTTGGACTTTTGAGGGTATATGAAATGTAGAATTTTGGTCCCACTACAGGCAACTTTAGCTGTCTGGGGTGAGAGCTCTTGTCATTAATTATATAAAAAAAGAAATACAGAGAAGTATATAGGACGGGTTGGATTTAGGTCAGCCCTCTTTAGTTATTTGTTTTCATGTGTTTTCCTTTGTTTGCCTTTGGTTGTATGGGCTGTGCGCCAAGGCCAGGGCATTTTGAGGATTGGTATATTGTTGCACATGAGTTCCTGGTTTCCCTGTGACCCTGGCCCATAGTTACCGGGAAGGTAATTACTAGCAGTTATTACCCACAAATGTGGGAAGTACTAATAATAACACTAATAACGCTAACAATAATAACACGTAACAAGAAGAATAATAACAATAATAATAAGTTGTGTTATTGTTATTATTATTAATACTATTGTTGTTGTTATTATCAATATTTTATTATTACCATAAAATCATGCCACACTAGCCTAAAATATTGAACTTACCATGCCTAAACTACCATAACTAGACTACCATAACGTCCATACCTAACCTATCACACATAACTGTAAAATGATATACCTTACCTATCACACCTACCCTTCTTTCTAAAATGATTTACCTACTACACATAACTACTACAGCTATTCTACTAAATGTGCCTACCATAACCACCATACTTCTCCCTACTACACCTAAACTAACTACCATACCTAGTGTACCATACCCACAATGGTTAATCGGCCACTCCTAACCACTGCAGTGAATATCTAGTGCCTGTCATGATGGGGGGGCGGGGTTGTGATAAAGATGCAATTTATGCACAGAAGAAGTCTATGTAAGCAGCCTGCTACCGAAGGCACGTGTGTCTAGTTTGAGGGTCTTCTAGTAATGGCCTAAGTTACCGCAGCCTGCGCTGGGAAATTACTGCTTTTGAAAAACATGTAAATCCCACTGATTGTGCCGATACTTATTGGCATATGGTGTAGTTTTGACTTTGATGTGGACTTCTCATCCCAGGTTTTTAGTAAATGGAGTTTTTGCTAAAAAGTTAATGTTTTTGGACGATACATTTCTATAACATTTGGCATGATTCCACGCCTCGTAGATGTCTTTTGTCTGCACTGATGTGTTTCTGTGTTTTTTTCTGATGTTAGGAGGTTGTGGCTTTAGAAAGCACAAAATAACATTACTATTTTTGCAGTTGTTTCTTTAGTGCATCCTGCAATTATATAGATGACTCAACCAGTCACTGTTTCATAGGAGCAACACGCTTCAGCTGTGTACAGGTCACCGTGGGCTTCACTTACAGCACTTACTTAGTTGCCAGGGTGACAAGTTGGAAGCTAGCAATCTCGGATTCCTTGTCCGATTTTTCCATTAACCCGGATGCCTGCGAGTTGGAGATTCTAAACACACTTTATTTAACCTGTTTTTTACTGTTTATTTTTCTTATTATTATGGGCCTGGTGTAATCTTGCGAGAAAACTATAAAACTGCAAACATGGCTGTCATCTCTTCTTCAGGCCGGAGAACTCGTGGCAGGTGAAACCATGTCACAATTTAACTATTTTACAGCATCGACAACTTGCCTTTGGCTTGGTCATTTCTTGGGATGCTTATGATTGCTCTCTGCATGGCGTTTTTCGTGCCTATTTCAAAATCAGAAAAGTGTTGAAATAGTTCAGGGAATGTATAGGTGCCAAGAATTATGATCAGTAATATGTCAAGATTTGGGCATTCATGCCTGCTGGAGGGCCACAATTCACTTTAATCCTTAGAATTGAATAAATAGACTTTCAAGCTCTCCTAGAACTTCAATCGCTCTATTTCGCAATATATATGAAAGTGAAGGAACATTAATTTGTGCTACTTCTGAAGGTGTTGCTGCATTGTTGAGGGTGGGGAAAATAACCTAAAGATGCTGAGTTGTGGGCAGTGGCACGTTGGAGGTAGAGGCTTGGGTGCTAGGAAGGGTAATGGATCTGATGTATCCTAAAGTGACCTGGGGATGGCAGTTCTGGAGTTTTAGCACCCTAGGAAGCATTGAGTGTCTTATCAGGAATATGATGCATGGGGTCTAGGCAAATATAAGTCCTGCATGGCAGACAGCATAAAAGATATGTAGAGCAAGGCATGTTCTAATAGAGAAAGCCCCTGGCCTGAGGGAGATTCTTTAAAAAAGGAATATTATAGTGGTATTGGTTGATATGCAGTGTGTGCAGTTCCTGAATTGCTGGGGTTCTAAGGGCTGGCAGAACCGGAGGAACTCTAAAACTACATTTGCCGATTGGGGTACATCACCAGCTGAAAGGAAATTCACTAGACAATACTGGTTGGGTAGAAAATATATTTGTAACACTGACCCAAAGCCTGCATTGACAGAAATTTAACCAGAGGAAGCAGCGTGTATTTATGAGAAAACATCTGGGTTATGGTTTCTTTGGTCAGTGCGGGGTGAGACAAACGCACAATGGAAGGGAGCTCCGCCTTCGAGATTCACATCATTCCGCTGCCATGGTCACTAGAGGGGATATTTTACAGCTTGAACAAGTCGCACATTTTGTAAGGTGGCAGTTGGGGCATGGACGCTGTTAGACCTGACATGCTTTAGGGTGGTCACCCCTAACTTTTTGCCTGCCTCCCTCCACTTTTTGGACTCTGTTTTTGCTGGCTCTTAAACTCTGCGCACTTTATCACTGCTAACCAGTGCTAAAGTGCATATGCTCTCTCCATTTAAACATGGTAACCTTGTATCATACCTGATTGGACTATTTAATTTACTTATAAGTCCCTAGTAATGTGCACTATATGTGCCTAGGGCCTGTAGATTAAATGCTACTAGTGGGCCTGCAGCACTGGTTGTGCCACCCACTTCAGTAGCCCCTTTACCTTGTCTCAGGCCTGCCATTGCAAGGCCTGTGTATGCAGTTTCACCTTCACCTCAACTTGGCATTTAAAAGTACTTGCCAAGCCTAAACCTCCCTTTTCTCCACATATAAGTCACCTCTAATGTGTGCCCTAGGTAACCCCCAGAGCAGGGTGCTGTGTGGGTGAAAGAAAGGACATGTACCTGTGTAGTTTACATGTCCTGGTAGTGTAAAACTCCTAAATTCGTTTTTGCACTACTGTGAGGCCTGCTCCCTTCATAGGCTAACATTGGGGCTGCTCTCATACAGTATTGAAGTGGTAGCTGCTGATCTGAAAGGAGTAGGAAGGTCGTATTTAGTATGTCCGGAATGGTTATACCAAATCCTGCTGACTGGTGAAGTTGGATTTAATATTACTATTCTAGAAATGCCACTTTTAAAAAGTGAGTATTTCTTTGCACTTAAATCTTTCTGTGCCTTACAATCCACGTCTGGCTGGACTTAGTTGACAGCTCCTTGTGCATTCACTCAGACACACCCCAAACACAGGGTAGTCAGCCTCACTTGCATACATCTGCATTTGGAATGGGTCTTCCTGGGCTGGGAGGGTGGAGGGCCTGCTCTCACACAAAGGACTGCCACACCCCCTACTGGGACCCTGGCAGACAGGATTGAACTGAAAGGGGACCTGGTGCACTTCTTAGCCACTCTTTGAAGTCTCCCCCACTTCAAAGGCACATTTGGGTATAAAACACGACCTCTGCCCAACCTCATCAGACACTTGCTGGAGAAGAATCCTGAACCAGAACCTGCATCCTGCCAAGAAGAACTGCCTGGCTGCTCAAAGGACTCACCTATCTGCTTTCTACAAAGGACTGCTGCCTTGCTGTTGGCCTGCTGCCTTGCTGAACTCTTGTCTGGCTGCGAAAGTGCTCTCCAAGGGCTTGGATAGAGCTTGCCTCCTGTTCCCTGAAGTCTCAGGACCAAAAAGACTTCTCTTTTTCATTTGGACTCTTCGTGCGCCGAAAATTGAGACGCACAGCTTGCTCCGCGGCAAAAAAATTGCCACACACTGACGCTGATCGACGCAACGTTTTCGGGGCGACCAAGACTTTGACGCACGGCCTCGCAAGGACAACGCCGCCCGACTTCCAGAGGGAAAATCGACGTGACGCCTGCCGTAAGAACGAAACTTCGACGCACAGCCTCCCGGAACAACGCGCAGCCGGAAAACAAGCCAAAGAATCCACGCACAGACCCCGGGACATCTGGTAATCCCGCGAACCACAGAAAGAGACTGTCCGCGCACCGGAAAACGACGCACGACTTCCCCGCGTGAAAAATAATGATGCAAGTCCGTGTGTACAGGGGAGAAATCGACGCACACACCATTTTTCCACGTATCTCTTCTTCTGCGGCCGTTTGCGGAGGTTTTCCACTTTAAACCAGGTACTTTGTGCTTGAAAGAGACTTTGTTTGGTTTTTAAAGACTTAAGACACTTAGGGGGTGATTCTCACCCTGGCGGGCGGCGGAGGCCACCCGCCAGAGTTCCCCCCTCCAGAATACCGCACCGCGGTCATTAGACCGCTGCGGGTATTCTGGGTTTTACACTGGGCTGGCGGGTGACCGCCAAAAGGCCGCCCGCCAGCCCAGTGTAAAACAACCTTCCCACGAGGACGCCGGCTCCGAATGGAGCCGGCGGAGTGGGAAGGTGCGACGGGTGCAGTGGCACCCGTCGCGAATTTCACTGTCTGCACTGCAGACAGTGAAATTCATTGTGGGGCCCTCTTACGGGGGCCCCTGCAGTGCCCATGCCATTTGCATGGGCACTGCAGGGGCCCCCAGGGGCCCCACGACACCCCATACCGCCATCCTGTTCCTGGCGGGCGAACCGCCAGGAACAGGATGGCGGTATGGGGTGTCTGAATCCCCATGGCGGCGCAGCGAGCTGCGCCGCCATGGAGGATTCAGAAGGGCAGCGGAAAACCGGCGGGAGACCGCCGGTTTTCCACTTCTGACCGCGGCCGAACCGCCGCGGTCAGAATGCCCTGCGGGGCACCGCCAGCCTGTTGGCGGTGCCCCCGTCATTTTAGCCCTGGCGGTCGACGACCGCCAGGGTTAGAATGACCCCCTTTATATCACTTTTCACTGATATTCCTACAAATTCTTATTGCATCTTTTATTAAGTTGATCTACAAATATCCAGATAAATATTCTATATTTTTTTAAACACTGTGTGGTGTATGTTTGTGGTGCTATATGGTGGTATTGTATGATTTATTGCACAAATACTTTACACATTGCCTTCTAAGTTAAGCCTGACTGCTCGTGCCAAGCTACCAGAGGGTGGGCACAAGATAATTTGGATTGTGTGTGACTTACCCTGACTAGAGTGAGGGTTCTTGCTTGGACAGAGGGCAACCTGACTGCCAACCAAAAAAAACATTTCTAACATTGGTGATCAGCGGTGAGGATAGGACTTGTATTTGTGCAGTGACATACATTAGCTAAGTATTTCACTACCTACCCACAGTTGAAGGTCAACTTGATTTCTATCTCTTTTTTGCAAATTCGTTTTTCCTGACAATTTTCAAAAACTAAATCCTCACTCAACATGTCTCTGGCTGGGTCTCAAGTTGGAGATTTGGACCTAGCCCTGTTGGAGACATATAGGTGGTCATTCTGACCCTGGCGGTCTTTGACCGCCAGGGCGGAGGACCGCGGGAGCACCGCCGACAGGCCGGCGGTGCTCCAATGGGGATTCCGACCGCGGCGGTAAAGCCGCGGTCGGACCGGCACCACTGGCGGGGTCCCGCCAGTGTACCGCCGCCCCATTGAATCCTCCGCGGCGGCGCAGCTTGCTGCACCGCCGCGGGGATTCCGACCCCCCCTACCGCCATCCAGATCCCGGCGGTCGGACCGCCGAGATCCGGATGGCGGTAGGGGGGTTCGCGGGGCCCCTGGGGGCCCCTGCAGTGCCCATGCCACTGGCATGGGCATTGCAGGGGCCCCCGTAAGAGGGCCCCTACATGTATTTCACTGTCTGCTGCGCAGACAGTGAAATACGCGACGGGTGCAACTGCACCCGTCGCACAGCTTCCACTCCGCCGGCTCGATTCCGAGCCGGCTTCATCGTGGAAGCCTCTTTCCCGCTGGGCTGGCTGGCGGTCTGAAGGCGACCGCCCGCCAGCCCAGCGGGAAAGTCAGAATTACCGCCACGGTCTTTCGACCGCGGAACGGTAACCTGACGGCGGGACTTTGGTGGGCGGCCTCCGCCGCCCGCCAAGGTCAGAATGAGGGCCATACTGTCAAACAGCTCAAAGGGTTCTGCAGGGTGCTGAGAGTACCCACCCAAGGGGCCTCCAAAAGGGAGGACTTTCAAGTGGTGCTGAGGGCCTGGGCAGAAGCCCATTTAGAGGAGGATCAGGAGGAAGAGGAGCCAGAAAATGGCCTGTAAGAGGATTTATTGCCATCAGTGGGTAATTTTACCACTGCAATTATGCCCCCTTCCAAACCAGGGAGCAGTGTCTCCCAGCAAAGCCTGACCGCAGAGGAAAGGAGAGAGGAAAGGGAGTTCCAATTGCAAATGGCAAAACTGAAAATTTAGGCCCGACAGGAGGAAAGGAAGGCTGAAAGAGCAGCCAAACAGGTGGAAGCTGAAAGAGCTGAAGCTGCAGCTTAGAGAGCTTTGGCTGAAAAGAAACTATTGTTGGCTCATGAACTGAGTCTCAAGGAGCTGGAGATCAAGGCGAGACAGTCTGAATCAAGCAATAATAGTGGCAGCATACAGACAGGACCTCCTGGAGAAAAGAAGGTTCATATACCCAAAAATGTGGTGCCCAGTTTTGTGGTGGGAGATGACATAGATAAATGGTTAGCTGCTTATGAAGTTGCACTAAGGGCTCATGAGGTTCCTGAAGGGCAATGGGGTACAGCTATGTGGGGTTATGTGCCGCCATTGGGGAGGGACATACTTCTCACATTGGATCAACCTGATCAAAACACATACCCACTTCAGAAAGCCACTTTACTTGCCAAGATTGGGCTGACCCCTGAGGGATACCGTCAGAGGTTCAGGGACAGCACCAAACAATCCACACAAACATGGGTAGATTTCTTTGACTTTTCCAGTAAGGCACTGAATGGATGGGTGCGGGGCAACAAAGTAGATGAATATAAAGGGTTATAGGACTTGATTCTGAGAGAGCATATGCTCAATAATACTTTTACAGAGTTGCGCCAGCACTTGGTAGATAGTAAGCTGACTAATCCCAGGAAACTTGCTGAGGAGGCCGACTTTTGGGTTAGCACCAGAGTGTCCAAAAAGGTACCTGGGGGGGACACCCACAAAGGTGGTCAGGGTTCCCAACAGAAGAAAGAGGGGGGAGATAAACTTACAGATAAGGAACTCTCAAAAGGCCCCCAAAAGAATTCCCAAGGAGGGGGTGGCAACCATTCCTTTTCCAGATTTGGGAAAAAGCCAGGGACGTATGATAAATCAGGGAAATCCAACCCCAAATGCATGGAGTGCTATCAGTATGGTCACTATAAAGGCGACCCCCAGTGCTCAAAGAGGGCACCGTCCACTACTGGACAGACACCTGGGTTGACTAGTGTAGCGCTCGGGGGGCGATGGACCCAGATAGCTTTGGGGAGCAGGTAGAGATTTCCCTAGTGTCCCTGGGAGAAAGAGAAATGGTGCCCAAAGCCCACATGCCCCGAAATACTTCCAAGTACAGGCAGTGGGTCACCATTGATGGGCAAAAGGTGGAGGCTCTGCGTGACACAGGAGCCAGTATGACTACTATCAAGAGTCAGCTGGTGTCAACAGAGCAGATAGTCCCTAATACATTCCACCAGGTCATAGTCGCTGACAATCGTGAGAGTCACCTACCGGTGGCTCTGGTTCCCTTTGAGTGGGGGGGGTCTCTGGTACTCTGAAAGTAGCTGTGAGTCCTGCCATGCCTGTAGATTGTCTGTTAGGCAATGATCTTGAGCATACTGCTTGGAAAGAAGTAGAGCTCAGATCTCACCTGGAGATGTTAGGGTTACCTGAGTGGGTCTGCATGACCACACGGTCCATGGCTGCCCGGGAAGGGAGTCAAGGGCGTCTGGAGCCTGGAAAGATGGCCCAGACAGCTGCAAAGAGGAAGGGCAAGAGGTGCAGGAAACCCACCTCAAATGTTCCCACGGTGGTGGACGAGGCCCCTGAGGAGGAGGAGGCCCCTGAGCCAACTGGGGAGGACATAGCTGACCTGGGTAACCTACCTGAACTTGCTGGCTGGCAAGTAGAGGGGGGCCAACCAGGGCAGCATTCTGCAAGGCGCAGAAGGAATGCCCCGCCCTTGAGGGTCTGAGGCAACAGGCCACAGCCCAAGCAGCAGGTGACGCCTCTGGCGCTCACCATATTTACTGGGAGAATGATCTCCTTTACAGTGAGAGTAAGGTTCCAGGTCCTGGCGCACCCCGTGTGCTGGTGGTCCCCCAGTGTTACCAGAACTTCCTACTGGGCCTGGCTCACGACATCCCCCTGGCAGGACACCTGGGCCACGACAAGACCTTTAACAGGCTTGACACCCACTTCTATTGACCCAGAATGAGGACAGCCTCAGATAACTTCTGCAGAGCTTGCCCCACCTGCCAGGCTAGTGGGAAGACAGGGAAACGGCTTAAAGCTCCCCTGATCCCACTCCCAGTCATTGGCACCCCCTTTGAAAGGGTGGGCATCAACATTGTTTGTCCCTTGGGCCCCAAAACTGCCTTGGGCAACAGGTTTATCCTGGTTTTGGTGGACCATGCCACCCGCTATCCAGAGGCAATCCCTCTGAGAACAGTGACTGCACCGGTGGTGACCAGAGCCCTGTTGGGAATATTTACCCGTGTGGGATTCCCTAAGGAGGTCATGTCCGACAGGGGCACAAACTTCATGTCTACATACATGAAGTCCGTATGGGATGAGTGTGGGGTGACCTAGCGGTTTAACACACCTTATCATCCTCAATCCAATGGGCTTGTAGAGAGATTCAACCAGACCCTGAAAGGCATGATTGGTGGCCTGACTGATGCCATGAGGCATAAGTGGGACGTCCTCTTACCCTTCCTGTTGTTTGCTTACAGAGAGGTGCCCCAGAAAGGGGTGGGGTTCAGCCCCTTTGAGCTTCTCTATGGTCACCCTGTCAGGAGACCCCTAAGCATTGTTAAGGAGGGCTGGGAGAAAGCTCCCAAGTCACCTACCCAGGATGTGGTCAGCTACATGCTGGCCCTCCGCAACCAAACCCAACGCTCCTGGAAGCAGGCCCAGAGTAACCTCGAGGCCAGTCAAGAGGTGATGAAGGTGTGGTATGACCAGAAGGCCACTCTAGTTGAGTTCTCACCTGGAGACAAAGTTTGGGTGAGGGAGCCAGTAGAGCCCAGGGCTCTCCAGGACCGCTGGACTGGCCCCTTTGAGATCAAGAAGCGTAAAGGGGAGGCCACTTACCTAGTGGACCTCAAGACCCCTAGGCACCCCCTAAGGGTCCTCCATCACAACCGGCTCAAACCTCACTTTGAGAGGTCTGAGGTCAGTATGCTCCTGGTCACAAATGAGGGCATGGAAGAGGAGAGTGAACCTCTCCCCGACCTCCTCGCTGTCAAAGAAGGGGATGGGTCAGTGGGGGGTGTCATTCTCTCTGACTCCCTGACTCTAACCCAGAGAGGAGACTGCTATGAGCTGTTAGAGCAGTTCTCCCCCCTGTTCATGACATTGACACAGGTGACAGTCCCCCATGTGAAGAACAAAATTTACAGGTTGTCGGATAAGGTGAAGGCCAGCATCAAGGAGGAGGTCTCAAAGATGTTGACTTTAGGGGTTATTGAGAAATCCAGTAGTCCCTGGGCCAGCCCTGTGGTATTGGTTCCTAAGGCTAATGCCCCAGGTGCAAAGCCAGAACTCCGGTTCTGTGTGGGCTACTGGGGTCTCAACTCAGTCACCCAGACTGATGCTCACCCCATCCCCCGAGCTGATGAGCTCGTTGACGGGCTAGGCGCTGCCAAGTTCCTAAGTATGTTCAATCTTACTTCAGGGTACTGGCAGATCGGCCTGACTGAGGGGGCTAAGGAAAGATCAGCATTTTCCACCCCTGATGGCCATTACCAATTCCGGGTGATGCCATTTGGGCTGAAAAATGCCCCCGCTACCTTCCAACGGTTAGTTAACGGGTCCTAACTGGTAAAGATGCCTTCTGTGCAGCTTACCTGGACGACATAGCTGTCTACAGTTCCAGCTGGGAGGAACACCTGCTCCACCTCAAGGAGGTGCTTCAGGCTCTGCAACAGGCAGGCCTGACTATTAAGGCTAGTAAGTGCCAGATTGGGCAGGGTTCCGTGGTGTACTTGGGACACCTAGTAGGTGGTGGCAAGGTGCAGCCACTCCAGGCCAAGATTGAGACTATCAAGGCCTGGCAACCACCTAGAACACAGAACGAGGTGAGAGCCTTTTTGGGCCTCACTGGATACTACCGCAGATTCGTCAAGGGTTATGGTACATTGTATCCCCCTTGATAGAACTCACTTCCAAGAAACAACCGAGGTTGGTGAATTGGACAGAGGCTTGTCAGAAAGCCTTTGATTCTCTGAAGGAAGCCATGTGCACGGCCCCGTGCTCAAGGCCCCTGACTACTCCCAGGAATTTATTGTGCAGACAGACGCTTCAGAGCATGGCATAGGGGCTGTTCTAGCACAGCTAAATGAGGAGGGCTCAGACCAACCAGTAGTCTTTATTAGCAGAAGACTATTACCACGGGAACAAAGGTGGAGTGCTATTGAGAGAGAAGCATTTGCTGTGGTCTGGGCAGTGAAGAAGCTAAGACCCTACCTGTTTGGGACTCACTTCCGGGTTTAGACAGACCACAGGCCCCTCAGGTGGCTCATGCAGATGAGGGGTGAGAATCCAAAACTCTTGAGGTGGTCCATTTCTCTACAGGGGATGGACTTTACGGTGGAGCATTGCCCAGGGGTTGACCACGCCAATGCTGATGGTCTCTCCAGATACTTCCGCCTCAGCGATGAGAGCTCCCCGGAGGTCGGGTAGCTCTCCCCACTTTCAGCTGGGGGGGACACATGTTAGACCTGACATGCTTTAGGGTGGTCACCCCTAACTTTTTGCCTGTCTCTCTCCACTTTTTGGACTCTGTTTTTGCTGGCTCTTACACTCTGCGCACTTTATCACTGCTAACCAGTGCTAAAGTGCATATGCTCTCTCCATTTAAACATGGTAACCTTGTATCATACCTGATTGGACTATTTAATTTACTTATAAGTCCCTAGTAATGTGCACTATATGTGCCTAGGGCCTTTAGATTAAATGCTACTAGTGGGCCTGCAGCACTGGTTGTGCCACCCACTTCAGTAGCCCCTTTACCTTGTCTCAGGTCTGCCATTGCAAGGCCTGTGTGTGCAGTTTCACTGTCACCTCGACTTGGCATTTAAAAGTACTTGCCAAGCCTAAACCTCCCTTTTCTCCACATATGTCACCTCTAATGTGTGCCCTAGGTAACCCCTAGAGCAGGGTGCTGTGTGGGTGAAAGGCAGGACATGTACCTGTGTAGTGTACATGTCCTGGTAGTGTAAAACTCCTAAATTCGTTTTTGCACTACTGTGAGGCCTGCTCCCTTCATAGGCTAACATTGGGGCTGCCCTCATACAGTATTGAAGTGGTAGCTGCTGATCTGAAAGGAGTAGGAAGGTCATATTTAGTATGGCCAGAATGGTAATACCAAATCCTGCTGACTGGTGAAGTTGGATTTAATATTACTATTCTAGAAATGCCACTTTTAGAAAGTGAGCATTTCTTTGCACTTAAATCTTTCTGTGCCTTACAATCCACATCTGGCTGGGCTTAGTTGACAGCTCCTTGTGCATTCACTCAGACACACCCCAAACACAGGGTACTCAGCCTCACTTGCATACATCTGCATTTTGAATGGGCCTTCCTGGGCTGGGAGGGTGGAGGGCCTGCTCTCACACAAAGGACTGCCACACCCCCTACTGGGACCCTGGCAGACAGGACTGAACTGAAAGGGGACCTGGTGCACTTCTTAGCCACTCTTTGAAGTCTCCCCCACTTCAAAGGCACATTTGGGTATAAAACAGGGCCTCTGCCCTACCTCATCAGACACTTGCTGGAGAAGAATCCTGAACCAGGACCTGCATCCTGCCAAGAAGAACTGCCTGGCTGCTCAAAGGACTCACCTGTCTGCTTTCTACAAAGAACTGCTGCCTTGCTGTTGGCCTGCTGCCTTGCTGAACTCTTGTCTGGCTGAGAAAGTGCTCTCCAAGGGCTTGGATAGAGCTTGCCTCCTGTTCCCTGAAGTCTCAGGACCAAAAAGACTTCTCTTTTTCATTTGGACTCTTTGTGCGCCGAAGATTTCGACGCACAGCTTGCTCCGCGGTGAGAAAATCGCCGCACACCGACGCTGATCGATGCAACGCCTTCGGGGCGACCGGAACTTCGACGCACGGCCTCGCAAGGACAACGCCGCCCGACTTCCAGAGGGAAAATCGACGCCTGCCGTGAGAACGAAACTTTGACGCACAGCCTCCCGGAACGACGCGCAGCCTGAAAACAAGCCGAAGAATCCACGCACAGACCCCGGGACATCTGGTAATCCCGCGAACCACAGAAAGAGACGGTCCGCGCGCCGGAAAACAATGCACGTCTTCCCCACGTGAAAAATAATGACGCAAGTACGTGTGTGCAGGGGAGAAATCGACGCACACACCATTTTTCCACGTATCTCTTCTTCTGCGGCCCTTTGCGTTGGTTTTCCACTTTAAACCAGGTACTTTGTGCTTGAAAGAGACTTTGGGGGTGATTCTAACCCTGGCGGTCGGTGATAAAGCGGCGGCCAACCCGCCAACAGGCTGGCGGTCCAAAAAATGGAATTCTGACCCTGGCGGGAACCGCCAACACAGCCCGCCACATTAACACTCCGCCCGCCACGGCGGTACAGACAAACAGCGCGGCGGTCACCGCCAACAGACAGGCGGCAGACAATGTACCGCCCACAGTATCATAACTCACCAATCCGCCACCTTTTCCGGGACGGGAGCCCCGCCGATAAAAACACGGTGGAAACAGACTACGAACGGGAAAACGCTCACCTCTACGCACTCCACGAGGAAGGAGGACAGCATGGAACCCGAATTAAACATCCTACCTGCTCTCGTCTACCTGCTCATCTACCACGAGTACGAACGCCGGCGCAGACGATAACGGTGAGTACTGCACCTACGACACACGGGAGGGGGGAGGAGGAAAGCTTACGGCACACACATATGCGACCCCCACCCCCCCAAAACTATGTACACACCAATGCAGAGCAACAAGTCACAGTGACACCACCCAAACCCCCCTGAAAAATGCAAAGACATAATTAAATTGTGAATAAAAATTTATGTACAAAATAGGCTATGAAAAGTATTGGTCAACTAGCCAAAAAATCAATATCAAAATAATTCTATATACAGTGCAATGGATAACCGAGGCAATTAGTCCTGCACATCAAAAGAAAATCGAAGTGTCCGTGGGCCAAAGTGTAACAACACAAGGGCAAAGCCCACACAGGAGACCTGAGTCCTTTGGAGAGAACACTGCAGGGGCATCTGATGAAAAAACTACAGGCACCTCAGGGGGAAGGGAAGGGGGGGCACCACAGCCACATGAGTCCACGACGCCAGATCCACGAAGGGGCCACCATGCCTACTGTGCCATCCTGGGGAGTGCAAAGCCACAGTCTCTCAAGTCTCTACAGTAGGTGGGTTGCCCACTGTTCCATCCTGGGGAGTGCAAAGCCACAGTCTCTCAAGTCTCTCCAGTGGTTGGTTTGCCCACTGTTCCATCCTGGGGAGTGCAAAGCCACAGTCCATCAGGTGGATTACAGTCTCCACTGGTCAAGGAGGAGGCATGGTGGGCACAGTGAACCGTTAACAGTGCATGCAGGAAGGGCCCAGCGGAGCGGTGCTTGAGACGGCGGTGCCCAGCGGAGCGGTGCTTGACAGGAAGGGCCCAGCGGAGCGGTGCCTGAGACGGCGGGGCCCAGCGGAGCGGTGCTTGACAGGAAGGGCCCAGCGGAGCGGTGCTTGAGACGGCGGGGCGCAGCAGAGCGGTGCTTGACAGGAAGGGCCCAGCGGACCGGTGCCTGAGACGGCGGGGCCCAGCGGAGCGGTGCTTGACAGGAAGGGCCCAGCGGAGCGGTGCTTGACAGGAAGGGCCCAGCGGAGCGGTGCTTGAGACGGCGTTGCCCAGCGGAGCAGTGCTTGACAGGAAGGGCCCAGCGGAGCGGTGCCTGAGACGGCGGGGCCCAGCGGAGCGGTGCTTGACAGGAAGGGCCCAGCAGAGCGTTGCTTGACAGGAAGGGCCCAGCGGAGCGGTGCTTGACAGGAAGGGCCCAGCGGAGCGGTGCTTGAGACGGCGGTGCCCAGCGGAGCGGTGCTTGAGACGGCGGGGCCCAGCGGAGCAGTGCTTGACAGAAAGGGCCCAGCGGAGCGGTGCTTGACAGGAAGGGCCCAGCGGAGCGGTGCTTGAGACGGCGGGGCCCAGCGGAGCGGTGCTTGACAGGAAGGGCCCAGCGGAGCGGTGCCTGAGACGGCGGGGCCCAGCGGAGCGGTGCTTGACAGGAAGGGCCCAGCGGAGCGGTGCTTGACAGGAAGGGCCCAGCGGAGCGGTGCTTGACAGGAAGGGCCCAGCGGAGCGGTGCTTGAGACGGCGGGGCCCAGCGGAGCAGTGTTTGACAGGAAGGGCCCAGCTGAGCGGTGCTTGAGACGGCAGGGCCCAGCGCAGCGGTGCTTGACAGGAAGGGCCCAGCGGAGCGGTGCCTGAGACGGCGGGCCTAGCGGAGCGGTGCTTGACAGGAAGGGCCCAGCGGAGCGGTGCTTGACAGGAAGGGCCCAGCGGAGCGGTGCTTGACAGGAAGGGCCCAGCGGAGCGGTGCTTGAGACGGCAGGGCCCAGCGGAGCGGTGCTTGACAGGAAGGGCCCAGCGGAGCGGTGCCTGAGACGGCGGGGCCCAGCGGAGCGGTGCTTGACAGGAAGGTCCCAGCGGAGCGGTGCTTGACAGGAAGGGCCCAGCGGAGCGGTGCTTGAGACGGCGGGGCCCAGCGGAGCGGTGCTTGACAGGAAGGGCCCAGCGGAGCGGTGCCTGAGACGGCGGGGCCCAGCGGAGCGGTGCTTGACAGGAAGGGCCCAGCGGAGCGGTGCTTGAGACGGCGGGGCCCAGCGGAGCGGTGCTTGAGACGGCGGGGCCCAGCGGAGCGGTGCTTGACAGGAAGGGCCCAGCGGAGCGGTGCCTGAGACGGCGGGGCCCAGCGGAGCGGTGCTTGACAGGAAGGGCCCAGCGGAGCGGTGCTTGAGATGGCGGGGCCCAGCAGAGCGGTGCCTGAGACGGCGGGGCCCAGCGGAGCGGTGCTTGACAGGAAGGGCCCAGCGGAGCGGTGCTTGAGACGGCGGTGCCCAGCGGAGCGGTGCTTGAGACGGCGGGGCCCAGCGGAGCGGTGCTTGACAGGAAGGGCCCAGCGGAGCGGTGCTTGAGACGGCGGGGCCCAGCGGAGCAGTGCTTGACAGGAAGGGCCCAGCGGAGCGGTGCTTGAGACGGCGGGGCCCAGCGGAGCGGTGCTTGACATGAAAGGCCCTGTTCAGCGGTGCTCTTCTGCACGGCGGGGCCCTGTTCAGCGGTGCTCTTCTGCACGGCGGGGCCCTCTTCAGTGGTGCTCTTCTGCACGGCGGGGCCCTGTTCAGCGGTGCTCTTCTGCACGGCGGGGCCCTGTTCAGCGGTGCCCTTCTGCACGGCGGGGCCCTCTTCAGCGGTGCTCTTCTGCACGGCGGGGCCCTCTTCAGCGGTGCTCTTCTGCACGGTGGGGCCCTGTTCAGCGGTGCTCTTCTGCACGGCGGGGCCCTCTTCAGCGGTGCTCTTCTGCACGGCGGGGCCCTGTTCAGCGGTGCTCTTCTGCACGGCGGGGCCCTGTTCAGCGGTGCTCTTCTGCACGGCGGGGCCCTGTTCAGCGGTGCTCTTCTGCACGGCGGGGCCCTCTTCAGCGGTGCTCTTCTGCACGGCGGGGCCCTGTTCAGCGGTGCTCTTCTGCACGGCGGGCCCTGTTCAGCGGTGCTCTTCTGCACGGCGGGGCCCTGTTCAGCGGTGCTCTTCTGCACGGCGGGGCCCTGTTCAGCGGTGCTCTTCTGCACGGCGGGGCCCTCTTCAGCGGTGCTCGTCCAGTAAGTCAAGGGAGCCAGACCTGGCCTGGACTCCCTGCTCAGTCGCCCTCCGACCGTGCTGTTGCTGGACCCTTCGGTGACGGAGTCCTGGGCCCTTTGGTGTCCTCCCTAACACCCAGGATGGGGCATGTGGGCCCCTCCTGCTCCGCGCTCCTGCTGGCTGACTTCTCCGCCCTGCTGCCCTTTCGCTCCTTAGATGGGGCTCTCGGGCCCTTGCCTCCCCTAGATGTTGTGGCTGGTGAAGTGGGCGAACTTTGCTCTTTGGGGGCAGCCGTGTCAGTCCTCTCACGGCGGCCCTTTAGTTTCCTGGTCCTCTTGCCTTGGGGGGGGCTGGCTGTCCCCTTGCTGCTGATTGAAGTGTCACTGCTGGCAAAGGGTGGACTCCAGAACCCATGCACCACAGTGACATTCGAAGCTGGGCTGGTGGTGGCTGAGGTGCTCTTGGGACTCTTTGCAGATGGAGGGGGTGGGTCAGGGGAGGGAAAGAGGTTAAGATTAGCAAGGAAAAGTTTTTTAGGACCAAGGTAAAGGGTAGGAGAAGTGGTGATGGGAGTGGAGGAAGAGGATGTGGTTGTAGGAGAGTCAGGTGTGCTGTCTTTGGGTGCAGGTGCTTGTGCTGGAGGCTGTCGTGAGGTGGATGGCTGTTGGGTGGGTGTCTGCCTGCGTTTGTGTGTCTTGGAAGAGGGAGTGACAGACACAGTGGGAGAGGACACAGGGGACGTGTAAATGGTAGTGGGGTGGTGACTGCACGTGCGGACTGTACTGGAGGGTGTGCTGGTGATGGAAGCACTGGCTGATGGTGGTGTGCATGCAGGTGTGAGTGTAGATGTCACAGGGAGGGAGGAGGGAGACGAGGAGGAGGGGGACACAGAGGTGGTAGTGACTGTTGGAATGTCTGCATCTGGGTGTTGCTTGCGTGAATGCTTGTGGGTTCTGTGGTGCTTGTGTCTGGATGAGCTGCCCTTGGGTGTTGAGGTGTGTGCAGGCTGGTCTGATGGTGTGGATGGGATAGGCTGAGGAACAGGAGACAGAGACAGGGTGGAGGCAGTCAGAAGAGGGAGGCTGGAAACAGGGACAATGGCTGCCGTCAGTGCTGAGGCCAGAGCATTGAACGATCGTTGATGGGCAGCCTGACCCGAATGAATGCCCTCCAGGTAGGCATTGCTCCGATGCACCTCCCTTTCTACCCCCTGGATGGCATTCAAAAGGGTAGTCTGCCCAACAATGATGGTCTGAAGGAGGTCAATGACCTCCTCACTGAGGGCAGCAGGGGTGACAGGGGCAGGGGCTGAGGTGCCTGGGGCGAAGGAGACGCCCGCCTTCCTGGGCGAGCGGGCACGGAGCGTAGGCTGAGGGGCTGCTGGGAGGGCGGGGCTGGTGCGCTGGGTGGCGGCTGTACCTGTAGAGGCGGGGGGCCCGGATGTTGCCACCACCGCTAGGGAGCTCCCATCCGAGGACGTGTCGGTGTCGCTGGGGTCACCACCGGTCCCCGTTGTGGTGCTCCCCTCGCCCTCCGGATCACTGGTGCCCTCGGTGTCTGTTCCTGGGCCCACTGGGGCCTTGTGACTTGCAGCTCCCTCGTGCTCCGATGCCAATTCTCCTCCGCCTGATGATGCTAATGCACACATGCACAAGAAGATGAAGAAGAAGGGTGGGGGGAGAAAAACGAAGACCAGGTTGAGTGCATGCAATGTCAACACCGTTGGCGGAGAGGACAGACACAGGAGCCTCATGCACTAAGCCGCGCATTCGGGGTACACTACTCAGTACTTCTGACTAGGACAACAGGTCTAGAGACGACAAACGCGCACATGTGTGATGCTGGACCATCGATAGCTGTACTTGTCACCCTACAGAGGTGGGGGCCGGGAGCACAGGGCCATGCCTAAAGGAGAGGACTACACTACAGAAAGCGCCCTAGCCTAATGTCACCCACAACCCTCCTCCCCCACCCAGACGCCTCCACTGCGCAGAAAGATAGCAGAATGTGCTGATACTCACCCCCTTGTGTCTGCTGTGATGTCCTCAAGCGCCCATCCAAATCAGGGTAGGCCACCGCCAGGATCCTGGACATCAGAGGGGTCAGGGTACGACTGGCACCCCTCCTAGGTTGGGAGGCCATCCCCAGCAGTGACTCGGCGGTCTTCCTGGTCCCGCGGCGGATGTCCTCCCACCTCTTGCGGCAGTGGGTGCCCCGTCTGACGTGGACCCCCAGGGCCCGGACTTCCTTGGCGATGGCACGCCAAATGTCCACTTTCTGATGGGCGCTGACCTATTTGACATGTACAGGGTGGGAAGGAAAAATTCATCAATTTTCTGCATGTTAGATGTGATTGGCCCCCCCTCCCCAACCTTGCCATATGGCACATGCTCTCATCTGTCGTGCGTTGCACTCCTCATTCGCCCCCCACCCCACCAACTTACATCCACCCCATTCCACACAGGCATAGCCCATTCAATGTGCACCCAGTGTACTTACCTGTTTGTCTGGAGGACCGTAGAGTAACGCATACTGCGGGAGGACCCCATCCACAAGTTTCTCCAACTCCTCAGACGTGAAGGCAGGGGCCCTTTCCCCAGTCGCAGCAGCCATTGTCACTTCCAGACCGAGGTCACAGCAGCACTTGCAGTATAGGTCCTCTCCTGTGGATGATCAGGTCTCGAGTGATTAAGCAGATAGAAAATGGCGGTCACGTCCGCGGCGGTGCGTACCGCGGCGGTGCGTACCGCGACTGCCGGCGCACCTCGTCATTGGCTCCTGAAGCCCATAGGCTTCAATGTTAGCCAATGCGGCTTCGTATAGCGGTCTTCGACCGCCTACCGCCACGGTGTGCCACGCCAGCGCATTGACCTCACATCCCATTGTCCCACTTCACAGGTCAGGCAGCCGCCATTTCAAGGGCCCACATGGCATAATTTGTACTGCGTCACACAGGCCTAGGCCTTGCATTGCCACACATACACGCCTTTCAATACATAGATAATCGTGTGCTCGGCATGCTGTGGTGAACGTACCTGTGATTTGCTTGACTCTGTGCTCCATGTTGTCCTTCCTAGGCACCGTCCGCTGGGACTTGCGAGGAGAAGGATGAATCCTCGCGTGTACCGACCGCTGGTGGACCTGTCGACAATGGAAGAACGCCATATCATACTACGATACCGACTTGACCGAGCCACTATACATGAACTGTGTGCCCAGCTGGAGCCAGCCCTGATGTCCCCCATCCGCCAACCCACAGTAATTCCCCCTCTAGTGCAGGTTCTGTCAGTCCTCCATTTTTTGGCAAGTGGCTCTTTCCAGACAACAGTGGCCATGTCATCTGGAATGTCTCAGCCTATGTTTTCAAAAATGTTGTCTAGAGTGTTGTCTGCCCTGACGAAACACATGCGGAGCTACATTGTATTCCCTGAGGAGGTTGATTTGGCCACTGTGAAGGGTGATTTTTATGCCCTTGGACATATCCCCAACATAATTGGTGCCATTGATGGGACCCATGTGGCTTTAGTACCCCCAAAAGACGATGAGCAGGTGTACAGAAACAGGAAAAGTTACCATTCTATGAACGTCCAGGTGGTCTGTTTGGCTGACCAGTACATCTCCCATGTGAATGCCAAGTTCCCTGGGTCAGTTCATGACGCGTATGTGATGCGTAATAGCAGCATCCCTTATGTGATGGAACAGCTACAGAGACAACGTGTGTGGCTAATTGGTGACTCTGGTTACCCCAACCTGCCTTGGCTATTGACCCCAGTGAGGAATCCCCGGACCAGGGCAGAGGAACGGTACAATGAGGCCCATGGGCGAACTAGGAGGATCATAGAAAGAACCTTTGGCCTCCTGAACGCCAGGTTTAGGTGCCTGCATATGACAGGGGGTCCCTGATGTACTCACCAAAGAAGGTGTGCCAGATCATCGTGGCCTGCTGTATGCTTCACAATCTGGCATTGCGACGTCAGGTGCCTTTCCTGCAGGAGGATGGTCCAGATGGTGGTGTTGAAGCAGCTGTGGAGCCTGCGGAGAGTGAAGAGGAGGAAGACGAAGAGGACGACACAGACAACAGGGACAGAGTTATCCAACAGTATTTTCAGTAGCACACAGGTAAGAATCACCCACGCCATTTAACATTTACTGAAAGCCCCCTGCATCTTTACTTTGTGTATTTCCCCCCAGTTCTTTTAAACTGATGTTTGATTTTCCCTTCCCTTTTCAGTGCTGTATGACCCACTGCGTGACTTCTGCTTGGTTAGCCCATGGACTAATGCTTATTGACATCGGTATGTTGTCATCACAAAAATAACAGAACATTATTGATCAGTAATGTGTTATACATTTGTAAATAATACAGGCTGACTCCTGAATGATTTCAGTGCAATGAGTGATTTATTTTTAGTGCTAGATATTGGTACATGATATTAAAACGGTGATGGGTGAGGGTGGAGTTATGTCCATGGCAGAGCCCAGTTCTCAGTTTCACAGGTGCATTTTCCATATGCCTGTGGAAGGATGGAGCAGGGGCAGTTCAAGGTTGGACAGGGAGACACTGTGGGACAGTGGGATGACATCAGGGGGTATCTTATGCTGGCGGGGGTCTTGGCATCCTACTCTGTCTTCCTGTGAGATCTCAGGTTCCTCTTGCGGGGTGGTTGTTCTTCAGCAGGAGGTGGGGTTCTGGTGGGCCGTCGTTCTGTGGGGGCCTCCTGACCACTAGCGCCGGCGGAGGTGGTAGGCTGTTCCTGGCTAGTGACAGGGGCCCTTTGTGGTGCCACATGGTCCCGCAATGTGGTTTCTATCCGGTTGAGGGCATGGACTATGGTCCCCATAGCGGTAGCGATGTTCCTGAGTTCATTGCTGAACCCCATGTACCGTTCCTCCTGCTGTGCCTGGATCTCGGTGAACCTGGCCAGTACCGTCGCCATCGTCTCCTGGGAGTGATGGTATGCTCCCATGATGGTGGTGAGGGCCTCTTGGAGAGTGGGTTCCCTGGGCCTGTCCTCCCCCCCCTGTCGCACAGCAGCCCTCCCAGTTGCCCTGTTTCCCTGGGCCTCTGTCCCCTGGACGGTGTGCCCCCTACCACTGCCCCCAGGTCCCTGTTGTTGTTGGGGTGTTGGGTCAGCCTGGGTGCCCTGTAGTGGCGGACACACCGCTGATTGACACGTCCGCGAGACAGAGGCATGGGCCCGCTGGGTGGGAGCTGTGCTGGTGCTCCCAGAGGGGGTTGGGTCTGCTGTGGCCTGTGTCTGTGTGTGGGGAACCGACTGTCCAGAGGTCCCCGATGGTCCGGGCTGGTCATCAGGTTCTAGGTCGACAGAGCTGCTGTCCTCGCTGGGGGCCTGTTCTGGGGGTGGGATGGACAAATCTGGACCCTCCGTGGCGGTGTGTTGGCGTTCGGGCCCTGCAGGGGTAAAGGAGTATGGTTATTGTTTCTGTGTGTGCCATGGCGTGCATTTTGAGTGCCCTTGTCCCCCAGTGCTGGCATTCCCTTGTGGGAGGTGTTGTGAGGGTGGTGGGGGGGTGTATGGGTATGTGCAATGGTCATGCTTTGGTGGTGGCTGTCTATGGTTTGTGTTGGCATTCAGGGGTTGGTGTTGTTTAGGATGGGTTGTGCTGGTGAGACATTGGCAGGGAGGTTGTGTGCTGGGGGGTTGAGATTGGGGTGGGGGGGGTTGGCATGCTGGTGGTTGGGGGGGGTGAAGTAGTTGAGATTCCACTTACCAGAGTCCATTCCTCCGTGTACTCCAGCGAGGCCATCAGGATGCAGGATGTTTACTACCTCTTGCTCCCATGCTGTGAATTGGGGTGGAGTGGGTGGGGGTCCGCCGCCAGTCTTCTGCACAGCGATGTTGTGTCGCGACACCATCGAGCGCACCTTCCCCCGTAGGTCATTCCATCGCTTTCTGATATCTTCCCGATTTCTGGGATGCTGTCCCACAGCTTTGACCCTGTCTACGATCCTTTGCCATAGCTCAGCCTTCCTTGCTATAGTGGTGTGCTGCACCTGTGTGCCGAAGAGCTGGGTCTCAACCCTTATAATTTCCTCCACCATGGCCCTGAGTTCTTGGTCCGAGAACCTGGGGTGTCTTTGGGGTGCCATGGGGTGGTGTGGATGAGGTGTGGGGTGGTGTTTGTGGTGATGTGCGTGGTGATATGTGGTGATGTGTGCGTAAATGTGGTGTGGGTGATGAAGTTGGGTTCCTGTGTGTGTTGGGGTTTTCGATTGCTGTGCTCGCTCTCTCTATCTCTATCTCTATCGCCTTCTCTCCGATTTCCAACTAGTGGGGGTTTGTGGGTGATGTGGGTGTGTGTTTTATAGTTGATTGGATGGGTGGGAGTGTTGTTTGTATGTGTGTCAGGTGTGTGTATTTCAAATTGTCCAATGTGGCTGTCTTTTGGAGCTGTGTGTGTATTTTGAGCGCGGCGGTGTGTACCGCCAATGGAATACCGCGGTTGAAAGACCACCGCGTGGATTCGTGGGTCAGAATGGCATGGGCGTGTTTGTGTTGGCGTGACGGTGGAGGTTTGGTCATCTCCAGTTTTCCGCGGCCCGCTGATGAGGCGGCCTTCCTTGGATGTCGGGTTTTTGGCGGTTTCACAGTTGGTGGTCAGAATGACCGTGGCGGTTTACCGCGGCCGCGGCGGTAGAATGGCGGACTTCTGACCGGCGGTAAGGGCCTTTTACCGCTGAGGTCAGAATGACCCCCTTTGTTTGCTTTTTAAAGACTTAAGGCACTTTATATCACTTTTCAGTGATATTCCTACAAATTCTTATTGCATCTTTTATTGTGTTGATCTACAAATATCTAGATAAATATTCTATATTTTTCTAAACACTGTGTTGTGTATTTTTGTGGTGCTATATGGTGTTATTGTATGATTTATTGCACAAATACTTTACACATTGCCTTCTAAGTTAAGCCTGACTGCTCGTGCCAAGCTACCAGAGGGTGGGCACAGGATAATTTGGATTGTGTGTGACTTACTCTGACTAGAGTGAGGGTTCTTGCTTGGACAGAGGGCAACCTGACTGCCAACCAAAAACCCCATTTCTAACAGACGCTCTCAGAAGAACGACGATGTCTATTGTAGAGTTCTTCTAAGACCTGAAAGACTCCATATCTTTGAAGACGTAGATAAGGCTAGAGTCATATAGCAATTTTTCAAAGATCGTATCTTTTCCAGTGATTGTTGTCTGAAGTTTCCAATCGCAAATGGAGCTAATCGGTGCTTAATTTGTAAAAACAAAAAAAAAAAGGTGCTGGTGCCCTCATCTTAAACACGCGGCTGCCTGCAATTAACACGGAATACTGAGGCAGCGTAATCCTGAAGCCACCTCGGGCCTCGTCAGTCCATGTAAAACCACTCCCTGCCCCTTCAGCTCAACCCTGCAGCTTCCAACTTTCTCTCATTGTGACGCTTTTTTGTTTTTCTCTTCCTCCTTCTTTCCCAAATGTGTCTTTTGCTCGCAGCATATCCTTGAGGCAGAAGACTAAGCGCCGCCCCTCAAAAATAAGTGCCAGTGCTCAGCACCGGAAACAACAAGCACAAATTAAGCACTGGAGCTAATTAATTTTCTGTGATGGGATTATAATTTAGGATCATCTAAAGGGAGACCCTGATGAGTGATGGATTTTAGTCTTGTTACCATTTTTGTCCTAGACTTTTGCTCTACAGTGTAGATGGATTCTGCCGAAACTTCTAGTTCTGGAGCGTGGCTCTTTCTCAGTCCTGTTTGAGGGTGGGTTTCATGCCTTGCTTTCAAGTACTTGCAGTAATTTATCATCTTCAAACTGCTAAGATTTCCAAGGAGATTTCTCGATCCGGTTGTGTCTTTTTCCTCCTAACTGGGACCCTATTAAAGAAACCTTTGTTTGCAGGATCTCAATCAGTGTTAGGCATTTTATATTTTATACTGCATATGGTTTGTATTTTACTTCATCGTCTGCTATTCTCAATGAGATTTTGCCATTTTTACTGGCCTTTTGAACGTGCTATGCTTTCTTCTGCATTTAAAAAAGGAATAGCCAGGATGAGACATTCATAAAACATTCACATGAATTGTGTGGGTCAATAATATAAAGATCTCCCCGTGTGTATCAATCGTTTCTTCCAGGTTTTATGTTTTGGTGTGGCTTGATGAATGTCACTGGTAGAATTCATTTGTCACATCATTTTAGAGAACTCCTGCTGTGCGACTGGATGAGCTACAAGGCTTAGCTCTAGGAAATTAGTTTAGCTTCTAGGCAGTATTCTTCCAAGAGCTTCCACTGTAATTATTTGTGTAATGTTGATTGAAAGCAAAATATGTCATGACAGCAACCATCTCTAAGGCAGGCGGTTGTTATCAGTTGTACAGTGGATGAACTGCTTCGAGGCCTGTCCAATTGCAATGATGTATTTCATGAGGCTCATTGTTTTGCAAAGAAAAGTAAATACAGCTTGGGCTAATGGAGCATGCTTTGCTGCCCTGCAGAGTTAAATAATTCAAAACAATCCATGTATGTTATTTTTAAGTTTGGGCTAGAGAGAGTGTTTGCTGTCTCACAGAGGTTTGGGATATAATATACAACGCAGGTAGAGAAAGGCTGCTGGCTAGCCCATTTAGCCATTGTTTGCTGGAAGTGTCACTCACATCCGAATAATTCCACAGAATTGCATATATAGAATAGGATAGTGTGTCAACCCATTCCAATATTTGTCTATTGGCATTGTCATTCACATTTTGGTTCAGCTTATTGGAGAGCCATTCGGTGACTGAAATTTCAGACATTGTGAACAACAGTATTTTGTCTCTTTACATGTGAGACTGCTTTGTGAGTCCATCTCCTGCAACCACCAGCAAAGTGTTCATCAGTCCACTATAGTGCCTCTTGTGTGCACTATAGACATCGAGGCTGGAGACAACATTAAGCCCCCACCTGATGCACCTTAACATAATTTTCAGCAACTTTCAACACAAAATATTGCACTGTGTGCTCAAAGTTCTGCATTTGCCAACAACCAGTAGGCTGTCAGTCCCCTTCCAGAAGGCAAGCAGACAGCACTGGGCTTAACTACGGGCACTGTGCCCTGCTACTCGTGCTGTCGCTGGGCCCAACCTATTATGGATCCTGAGTAACTGAGACAATTACTACCCCTTTCAGCACTTGACTCTTGGCCGTACCAAAGGTTGAGCATTCCAAAACTCTTCATGGGGAAGGTACATGTTAGGCATACATAGGCACAAGATTCAAAGTACAAACAATAACTGCAGCAATGTGATTGTTCAGTGAAATACTAGCATTTTCTTTTTCAAGTTGTATTCTAATATAAGCACATAAAGCATCGACGCAACACATAAACAATATCTACATTCTCTTAAGGTTGGTGCACTAGTGTCACCCTGGGCTGTATCCCAGAACCCTCCCAACCCTTTCTAGTGAGGCTTGCCTTTCCCTATTTTATAAAGGAGGGGAATTTCAGATGCAGCCCACGCCAATTCCCGTATGGCAACGTTTAAGTTTGGCCTTAAGAGTCAAGTTTAGCAGCACCGTGAGCTAAATTTGTGTGAGTTCCAACAGGCCTGCTAGCCTCGAGCACTCTTACCTGACCCGATGGCAGCTGGCACATGCGGGATGACCAGGACTTGTCTCTGCAGACTCCAGTCTCCTAATGATGAGGCTTTGTGTCCTCTTGCATCTTTCCCTGGTGATGTGTCAGGCCTGCTCAGTCTCCAGATGGCCCGAGTTGGTGTCAGACAAATTTCTCCATGGCTCCTCATGATGGCCTACTCCTGGCACAGAGGGTCTGCAGATCTCCTTCGCACAAGTACCCTTACTACACATTCCTCCCTCCTACCATATAGACTTATAACATGGCTCTACACAAAGGCGGTGGTGCTTATTTCATGACTCTCCCTACCTGGTATATGGGGTTTGCTGATTGGCTTTCTACAAGGGCAAAGGCCCTTACTTCACAGTGGTCCCCACCAGGTATCTGGAGTTCACTGACTGGGTTTCCAAAATGGCGTTGACCCTTCACGGTGGTCCGCTTTTGGCACACAGAGGTTGTGGAGTTTGTCTGTGCATCGGTCCTGACCAGACCAGGTGCCTTACACTTCACTCATTCGAATCTACTCAGCTGGGCCTCTCTTCCTCTAGTCTCTCTCCCCCTCTTCACAAGGTCAACTGGTTTTTCTAGGCAGGCTGATAGCTAGTTTTGCAGGCTCAGGGCAAGTTGTCGTAACTTCCTGGTCCCTAGTCATGGTTCCAGCAGCTTGATGATCTTCTCCCCTGGTAAAGAGTGCAGTTGAACAATGCGTGGGACTCCTGTTCCTACCTTCATAGTCCCAATCCAGACACAAATGTGATTTAAAGCATGTTCTTTTGAAATTGGTTTGAAGGTGTGAGATTCTTGTAAGTGCTCTCCCTCCTCTGCCTTGCCTTTGTCAAATTGACAGTCTGCCGCAACAGGATTGGCTCCAACTCTGAATGACCCAACACATAGGTTAAGGGAGTAACATGGAATCAAACCTGTCTGTCAGCCTCCATTCAAATATTCCTCACAAAGATTCAGAGGTCTAAGCCATTACTGCGTCATGATTCCCTGTTCTTAAAGTGCCACTCTAAACCAGACCACCATCTCTCTGACTGTATTTTCAGTACCCACTCACCAGTAACTCCTCCTATAATCTAGGAGACCTTTGATGTGCACAAAGCATGCTCTGCTCCTATTCATCCAATGTACGGGTTCCCACCACAGCTCTCACAATATCAGCAATCCACATGTCCTGTCTGCGCACTGCGGTCCTCACCTCCACCAGTCTTTCCAGGCCCTGGGCTTCCAAAGTGGAACCCACAGGCCTCCATGTTATGTACAATACACAGATATACATACATCTCAGCACACACATGCAAGTATCGTGTTGTCCAGCACTGCACGCAATCACTATACAGGTCAAGTATGAGTTCAGCAGACAGAGCAGAACTTGACTATGAGGGTAGCACTTGGTGCACCCCTCCCTGACTAACTGTATTGCCATGAGTGAAGCCTAGGTCATGGGACACATGCATGATCAGTGTTCGCCCATGATGAAAAATCAGTACCAAGGATCCAGGCATCCATGCAGCTGGGGTACTCAGGGCAGGGGTGCAGGTCCATCACCATGCAGGTGACTTTTCCATCCCAATATAGCAAAACTATGATTGATAGAGCAGCTGCACAGGGGTAGTCACAAGGAGTTCCAAGACTGCATTTATTTCCTGTTCCCAGTTTGGAGCACAGGAAGATGCTGGAGGGAAGGGCACACTGAGGGCAGCTGCATTTTGGATGGTTAGTGCTGAAGCAGCATCTTTAATTTCTCTTCAGCACTAGACAAAACCTGGGCTTCACCAGGTTAGTGAAGTCAATATTAGCGGTGCTGGTACTATACTTATCACTACCCTGTTTGAAGGATGCACAAGCTTCCTGAAGTGTTAGTAGACACTGCATGATATCTTCAACACAAGGTTTTTCATTTGAGAGACATTTGTGTAGAGTATACTCATTGCTCAACTGCACAGTAGATGCCGCACAAAAGTGACTTCCTTTGTCCCCCAGTTGTGCATCTTATTAAAAGCTTCTGTCATATGAAGAGTTTTTTTGCTTGTCATTCAGTATGAAGACCCAGAGTTGTGCGATCTGATAGCCCGGAGGGGCCTTCCTGCTGATTTACTGCTTCTGAGGTGAAGGCTGTGGAACTGTCTGCTGCTACAGAGTTTGATGCTGGATCTGAAAGCTGCATGCAGCAAAGTCACTCATATGAGTTATTTTGCCTGTAATGGTGTAGTGCCACATTGCTGTTGGAGGCCTGGGCTAGCTTGGGAAGCTACTGGAGTTTGAAAAGAGCATGTAAGATAACCCTCACACTTTCAACATTGCTAACTATCTTGAGGCACCTCTATCATTTGTTGCTTTCTGTACAGAAAATGGATTGATTCAGGTGCAAAATCCTGTGTGTCTTTATTACTTTCTGTACCTTTAAGAGAGCAAGGAATAGGTAGGGTTGAGACTCTTGTCTGTACGGTTTCATTTATCTGGCTCCTTTCTGGTTAATGTGTTTGCCCAATCACATTAGCTTGTTTTTCAGCGTCACCATTTCTCCTATTCTCAAAAACAGTGTTACATTTTTGTACAAGTTCAGACTTTTTATGACTTTATTGAAACAGTTGTGGCAATTTCTTAAACTCTTTATTTTCCACACTGTAAACTTCCATACACCCATTTTAGTGTTTTTTCCCTTATTGTTTGATGGATGTTTAGTTGTGTTTTTAAAAATGTTTTTTAGGTATTGGAATATAAATGTAACCTGCATACCATGGATGGTAAATGTTTTGTGCAGGCAACCATTGCTGTTCTGTTTACAAACATCACCTCTACTGCAACAGTGCACTATTTGGTAGCATGTCTCAAAATGCTTTGCTCATTTCATAGTGACAACTGTTTAAATTGAAAGAATCCAAAGGAGCATGCTATTTTCTGGGCAGCTTAGAGACTCATTGGCCTGCTTGTATTTTGGTGTTGGTAGAAAAATGCCCATTTACGGTGGTCACTCCTTTTTATTGCTAGATGTTTTGCTGGTATTAGACCTGTCAGCCTTCGGGTGATATTCCCCCAAACCTTTTGCCTTCCTCCTCTATTTTTGCTGATCTCTTTCTGGTGGCCTTAGGATTCTGTACACTTTACCACAGCTAGCCAGTGCGAACATGCGCATGCTCACCCCTTAAAACATGGTAACATTGGCGTGACCCCAACTAATATATTTATTTGTAGTAAAGTTTACTCCATGTACCCAGGGCCTGTAAATTAAAAGATACTAGTGAGCCCGCAGCACACATTGTGCCACTCACTTAAGTAGCCCTTTAAATATGTCTCAGGCATGCCATTGGAGACTGTGTGTGCGGTTGTAGACTGCCATTTCAACCTGGCAAAAGAACCTTTTTGCTGAGCCCAAACCTTCCTTTTTAAGACATACAAGTCACCCCTAGGGTAAGCCCTGGACAGCCCAGTGGGCAGGTTGCACTATATTTAAACGGTTGGACATATACTTTTATGTTTACATGTTCTGATAGTGAAATATTCTTAATTTTGTTTTGCATTATTGCAAGGCCTACCTCTCCCGTAGGATAACATTGGAGTTACATTATTACATTTAATAAGCTATAAATTCCACATGGGAACAGGTAAGCAGGTCATGTTTGGTGTCTTTGCAATTGTAATCAAACATTCTCTCTTATGGTGAAGTTTGATTTTTGGTTACAATTTTTAAACTACTGGTTTAAGAAAATTGGTATTTTCCTATGTTTGACATTTATTGCCTACAGCCTAACTCTGGGTCACATGACTGGGTGTAACTGACAGTTCAGCTTTGTGTATTCCTCTTAAACAGCCACACACAACAGAAAGCTTAGATGTGCCTGGATAGGCCATGACTGGCGCGATGGAAGGGGGAGCTGAACACAACCCTGCTTACACTTGAATAGGCTTTCCCCTGCCTTTACACAAAGGGCTGCCTACCTCCTGCAATGAATCTGGAGCTAAGGCAGGGGAGGCAGGAACCCTTTGCACTTCAAAGGGAATATACATAAAGAACTGTAAGGGGCAAAAAGAAAAATATATTCTTAATACATTTATTGCCCAAGCGCAAATCAGCCAAATTGTTTCATGATAAAAATCACTTCCTCCTAGCATATTAAACATTTCCAATAGTCCACTAAACCACAACGTAAAAAAATGATAACAGATCAAACATTTACAAAATCGAATAACTTCATGGACAGTCCTAGAAAGTAAAAGAGACCAAAACGTTCCTCACTCACTCAACAATATGTAACTATCACTCCAATGCACCCATCTAAAACTAAAGCTATGCAACATATACAGACACAGCACAAGAGAGGTGATACATTAAACATGACTCCTAAAAAGGCTAATCACCTAGTTGAAAAACTAAAGTCTGTCCTTTCTAAACAAATATACAGCATTCAGATAATAATATATCTAACAAAACATTCACACTTCTCAAAAAGTTTTCTTTTAAGAATAATCTTTCCAGTGTAAGTCACAGTCAAATATAAAGCAACAAAAACACATCAGTATATACCTATGACATGAGTATAGTTCTTCTGAACACGTATTGGTAGTTACACACATGCCATGGTTAATATCCATATTACATCAAATATAACATTCTGCATTCCATAATATATCACAAAAACACACCACAATATATGATACAATACTTATCTCAATTCCCATTTTCAACAAAGGTTTCCCTGTTAGCAGTGATGTACTCAAGTTTCAAATTAAAGGCTGTTCTTAGATAAAAAAAAAAACATAAGCGAAATAGTAAGCATAACAAATCACAAAGTGCTTGCTGGAAGGAATTTACACTACAACTAAAGCTACACCCTTTCCCCATGAGACCACCTCAAGTATAACAAGAGAGTAACTGGCTTAGTCTGGTTCCACGATCAGAGTATCAGCAAAACAATACCTTACATAATAACCACTTTATATAGGGTGACACTGCCAAAATGGAGGCTACCATGTGCTACTTGGCTTCTTACCACTTTATGGTTTTGAAAAAGGGACTCTGTGATCCTACATATCACTAACTCACAAAAAGGGTATATAACTAAATAAACCTAAGGATGATAGAATTTAACCGCAAAGACCTTAAAATTTAAAAGCTCAGTAAACCATAATGAGCTGATTGTTTCAATCTAACATCTAAATTCAAGTTGATAAATCATATCAAGTAAACATTAAAATAAAAGCACAGCAACAGTTAATCCTGAACCTACATCATCATTCATCACATTAGACTTACTTAACTCCTGCTTTACCCTTTTAATTACTGCTCAAGCATAGCTCTATAAATTAAACATAGCAATGACAAAATTCAACCACAAAGATCTTAAACAATTAAAAACTTCGATAAAGAATAAAGAACAAGTAGTTTGAATCTAACATCTAAATTCTGACTGATAAATAATGTCACAGTAAAACTAAAAAAAGCAAAGCAGTGGTCATTCTTGAACCTACATCTCCATTTATTGCAAAAGACTTATTTAACCATTCCTCTACCCATTATGATAGTGCTGAAACATAAACCTATATAGTGCATAACAAGGTTCCCAAAGATCAATGTAATTACATTGATACAATCAAAACAGCTGACCTAATCATTTCCCACCAAAGATATATAGGTAAATAATATATCATACAAAGATTAACTGTACAGATCTAAAGAAATGCTAATGACAAAGAGTAACAACTACAGGAAATCTCAAACACTATTGAGCTCCAACTGCAATAAAAGGATGCATTCTTGTAACTCTGATAAGTTCTCTATGGTGTGTTCTTTCCAAAAATGTACTGCTAGATTATAATTAACATTATTATTTGCTTAGCCCTTAAGTTCTCCTGCCTCCTTAGCCTTAGGGTGATCATCCCCAACTTTTTGCCTGACTCCCTTCACTTTTTGACACTGCTTTTGTTGGTTGTAGGACTCTGCTCACTTTACCTCTGCTAACCACTGCTAAAGTGCATATGCTCTCTCCCTTTAAACATGGTGACATTGGCTTATACCCAATTGGCATATTTAATTTACTTGTAAGCCCCTAGTAAAGTGCACTGCATGAGCCCAGGGCCTTTAAATTAAATGCTACTAGTGGGCACTGATTGTGCCACCCACATAGGTAGGCCCTTAACCACGGCTCAGGCCTGCCATTGCAAGGACTGTGTAGGCAGTTTCGACTTGGCATTTAAAAGTACTTGCCAAGCCTGAAACTCCTCTTTTTCTACAGATATGTCACCCCTAAGGTAGGCCCTGGATAACCCACAGGGCAGGGTGCTATTTGGTAAAAGGCAGGACATATACCTGTGTGTTTTCTATGTCCTGGTATTGGATACCCCCTAAATGTTTCCCACTGCTGTGAGGCCTGCTCCTTTCATAGGCTAACATTAGGGCTACCCTCATATACTGTTTGAGTGGTAGGTTCTGATCAGAAAGGGGTAGAAGGTCATATTTAGTATGGCCAGAATGGTAATACAAAATCCTGCTGACTGGTGAGGTGAAATACCACTTTTCGAAAGTGAGCATTTCCCTGCACTTAAAATCCTTCTGTGCCTTACAGCCTGTCTCCAATCCCCGTCTGGGCTGGGCTGGTTGACAGCTCTCTTGTGCATTCTACCCAGAAATCTATAAATACAGGATGCTCAGTCACACCTGCACACATCTGCATACTGAATGGGTCTACCTGGGCTGGAAGGGTAGAGGGCCTGACACTGACATTTCAGAGGACAGTAGCCTGCCCTCACACAATTTACTGCCAAACCCCCTACGGGGAGCCTGGCAGACAGGATTGTACTGAAAGGGGACCTTGTGCACTTCTAAACCACTCTTTTAAGTCTCCCCCACTTTAAAGGCACTTTTGGGTATATAAACTGCGTCCCTGACCCTACCAATTTAGACACTTCCTGGGACAGATACTCTGAACCAGATCCTACAACCTGCCGAGAGGAGCTGCCTGGCTGCCCAAAGTACCCCCCTTGGCTACTCTGCTGTGAAGGACTGCTGCCTTGCTGTTGCCCTGCTGCCTTGCAGGCCTCTGGCTCTGCTGAGAAGTGCTCTCCAAGGGCTTGGATTGAGCTTGCCTCCTATTTCTTGAAGTCTCAGGGCCAAAAAACTTCACCTCTGCAAAGGAACTCCTGGTGCAGCGAAAATCGACATACAGCCTGCCCGAATTGATGCACAGCCTGACTAGTGGTGAAAGAATCACTGCATCGCCAAACCAGAACAATGCAGCCTGGCTCCCTGATTGGAGATCGACACAGCGCCAACGTTGCAACCAGAAATTCGATGCACAGCCCACTGGATTGACGCATCACTGAGCCGGAACAATGCAGCCCGACTTCCTGTGGGAGGAATCTACACATCGCCTGCTGTGTGACCGAACATCGGATGCATTGCCCACCGGATCGACGCAGCACCTGTGACATCGTCCTGCACACCCAGGTTTTCCATGTATCATCCCTGGGCATCAAATAAATCCCACATCACAAAGAGGATTCAAGCCTGCGTGCCAGAATTTGATGCAAATACCTTGTCACGTGGAAAAGAATCGTCCTCTGCGGTCTTTGTGCGTGAAATTCTGACACATACCAGGGGGCATATTTATACTCCATTTGCGCCAAATTTGCGTCGTTTTTTTCGACGCAAATTCGGCGCAAAACTAACGCCATATTTATACTTTGGCGTTAGACGCGTCTAGCGCCAAAGTATGAGGAAAGAGTGTCATTTTTTTGCGTGAACGCCTTCCTTGCGTTAATGAGATGCAAGGTAGGCGTTCCCGTCCAAAAAAATGACTGCGACACAAATGCGTCGTATTTATACTCCCGGGCAAAAATCACGCCCGGGAGTGGGTGGGGCAAAAAACCCTGCATTAGCGCCTCTTTTTAACGCCTGGGTCAGGGCAGGCGTTAAGGGACCTGTGGGATCAAAATGAGCCCACAGCTGCCCTCCCATGCCCCCAGGGACCCCCCCTGCCACCCTTGCCTACCCCAGGAGGACACCCAAGGATGGAGGGACCCATCCCAGGGACATTCAGGTAAGTTCAGGTAAGTATAATTTTTTTTTTTTTATTTATTTTATTTTGGCATAGGGGAGCCTACATGCCTCAATGCCCAATGACCATGCCCAGGGGACATAAGTCCCCTGGGCATGGCCATTGGGCAAGGGGGCATGAGTCCTGTCTTTACTAAGACAGGAGTCATGTAAATGGCGTCTGGGCGTCGTTAAAAATGGCGCAAATCGGGTGGAGGCGATTTTTTTGCGTCAACCTGACTTGCACCATTTTAAGACGCCCTAACGCCATTTTCCCCAACGCCGGCGCTGCCTGGTGTACGTGGTTTTTTTCAACGCACACCAGGCAGCGCCGGTCTGCTAGCGCCGGCTAACGCCATTCAATAAATACGGCGCCCGCATGGCGCTTCAGAATGCCGTTAGCCGGCGCTAAACGTTTTGACGCTAAACTGCGTTAGCGCAGTTTAGCGTCAAAAAGTATAAATACGGGCCCAGGTACTTTGTGCTTGCAAGAAACAATCGTTGCTTTTAAGAACTTAACACTCTTCTTATTATTATCAAAGAGCTATTTCAACTTGTGATTATCAAATCTTGATCGTTTTGACCTTAATTTATTCAGGTAAATATCTTATATTTTTCTAAAACTGTGTGGTGTATTTTTGTGGTGTTTTCATTGTGGTATTGCATGACTTATTGCACGAAAACTTTATACATTGCCTTCTATGTTAAGCCTGACTGCTCAGTGCCAAGCTACCTGAGGGTGGGCACAGGATAGTTTGGATTGTGTGTGACATTCCCTAACTAGGATTGTGGTCCCTACTTGGACAAGGGTGTATACCTCTGCCAACTAGAACCCCATTTCTAACACATACCATATAGTATGTAATGGTGCTCACATGGTATCTACTTCCTGCTACAATAAGGTATGGGTGGATCATGAACTAAAGTTTTATGATTTATGAGTTATAGATAATGATACCAAAGCACACTTCACAAAGTGTAATAAACAAAGGTCCACAATCTGAATAGTGCCAAAAGGTCAGTAGTGTTTATTCCAAAAACAGTTCACAATTAAGTCCAAATGTTCACAAATAGCTTGATTGTGAGCTTTGTTATACATCAAGTGGCATGCCTGTTGATTGTCTGCTGGGTAATGACCTGGAGCACAATATCTGGAAAGAGGTATAGTTCAGGTTTTCCTTGGAGATGTTGAGATTGCCTGAATGGGCCCTGTATGGACACAAAGTTCATGGCTGTCTGGGAAGGAAGTGAAGGGAGCCTGAAAAAATGACCCAGACAGCTGCAATGAAGAGTAAGGGAAAAGGGAGCAGGAAACCAGTCCTTGAAGTTCCCTCAGTCCATATTAAAGGGGCATCTGAGGAGGATGCTCCCGAGCTTACCAGGGAAGACATTGCCACCCTGGGTGACTTGCCTGAGCTTGTTGGATGGCAATTTGAGGGTGGGCCAACCAGCACAGAATTCTGCAAGGTGCAGAAAGAGTGTCCCATTCTAGAAGACTTGAGAGAGCAAGCTGAGGCCTAAACAGCAGATGATACTTCTGGAGATCACCCTATCTATTGGGACAATTACCTCTTTTGCTGTGAATCTAAGGTCCCTGGACCTGGGGCAGCCTGTGTGCTGGTGCTTCCTTAGTGTTACAGGACCTTCCTACTGGGGTTGTATCACAAGATTCCCCTTGCAGGACATCTGAGTCAAGACAAGATCTTTGCCAGGCTTGTCACCTAATTCTATTGTTTCCAGATTAAGATAGCCTCAGATGCATTCTGTAGGTCCTGTCCTACCAACCAGGCCAATGGGAAGTGAATTATAGGCTGAAGGCTCCCTTGACCCCACTACCTGTTGTTGGCACTCCCTTTGAGAGGATTGGCATTGACATTGTCAGTGCCTTGGACCCCAAGACAGCTTTAGGTAACAAGTTCATCCTGGTCTTGGTGGACCACACCACCTGCTAACCATAGGCTATTCCTTTGAGGTCAGTGACTGCATCTATGGTGTCCAGGGCCCTGATGGGAATTTTTATACATGTGGGGTTCCCTAAAGAGGTGGTGTCTGACAGAAGCACACACGTGGAGTGACTTACAAAGCCTTACAGGCTCTCTACACCCTATCACCCCGAAACATACAAGCTTGTAGAAAGATTCAATGAGACCATTAATCACATAACAATGGGCCTGAGAAAATAAGGTGTACGTGAGACATCCTCCTGCCGTGCCTACTATTTGCCTACAGGAAGGTGCCACAGAAGGGCATTGGCTTTAGCTTCTTTAAACTCCTCTGTCAGCCTTGTAAGGGAGGGGTGGGAGCAAGCTCCCAGGAAATCCCTTCAGGATGTGGTCAGCTCTGCAATCAGATGCATCAGTTCTGGAAAAAGGTGAAAGACAATCTTGATCCAGTCAAAAGGTCCTGGAACTCTGGTATTACTAGAAGGCCCGTCTGTCAACCGGGCCAGAAAGTGTGGGTTATGGAGTCTGTAGAGCCCAAGCTTTCCAGGACGACTTGACAGCCCCATACGAGGTGAAGAAGTGGAAGTGGGAGACCACCTACCTTATGGATCTCAAAATTCCCTTAAGGGGGCTCCACATAAACCACCTCAAACCCCACTTTGAGAGGTCTAAAGTGAACATGAACCTACCAACAGATGGCAGGGGAAAAATGATGAAGGGATGGAAGAGGAGAGTGAACTTCCCCCTGACCTCCTGTCTGCCCAGGAGCATGATGGGTCATTTAAGGTTGTTAACCTCTCCCCTACTCTCAACCCAGAACAACACTGTGACTGTTGCCAGTTGTTGGGACAGTTTTCCTCTCTGTTCTCTCTCACCCTGGGACTTACACATTTCTGTACCCATGATATAGACACTGGAAACAGTCCACCTTTCAAAAATAAAATGTACAAGCTGTTATATATGTTGAGGGCCAGTATCAAGCAGAAGGCCTTCAAGATGCTGGAATTAGGGGTGATTGAGCCCTCCAACATTACTTGCTCCAGCCCCCTAGTGCTGGTGCCCAAGGCTGCCTCACCAGGCCCCACACTCAGACTCAGCTTCTGTGTAGACTAAGGAGGACTAAATTCCATCACTAAATTCCAAGACTGATGCACATCCCATCCCCAAGCTGATGTGCTTATAGGATGGAGCAGCCTGACACGTTTCTCAGTACATTTGATCTTAGATCAGGGTACTGGCAGATTTCTCTGACTGAAGGGTCAAGAGGCAGGTCCACATTTTTGACCCCAGAGGGCCACTTCCAGTTTAGGGTGATGCCCTTTGGTTTAAAGAATAAACCTGCCAGCTTTTAAAAGTCGGTCAACAGGTTCCTCACTGGGAAGGAAACATTCTGTGTTATCTACCTAGACATAGCTGTCTTCAGCTTCAGTGGGAAAAACACCTGTGCCACCTCCTGGAGGTGTTTCAGGACCTGCAGCAGGCAGATCCAGCTATCAAGGCAGTGACAGCTTAGGGTTCCGGGTTAGATTCGGGACACATGGTGAATGGGAGCAAGATGCAGCCCCTCCAGGCCACCATTTACACTATTCTGGCACCCCCCTAAAACAGAGACTTAGAAGAGGGCCTTACTAGGCCACACAGAATACCGTAGGAGGTTTGTTATAGGATATGGCACCATTGTTGCCCTCATAATGGAGCTGACTTCTGAGAAGCAGCCTAGAAAGGTGATATGGAAAGAGGCCAGCCAGAAAGCCTTTGTCAACCTTAAGACATGTGTACCATACCTACTCTAAGGAATGTATTGTGCAGCCAGATGCTTCAAAGCATGACTTCGAGGCTGTCTTGGCACAGTTAAATGAGGAAGGCCTCGACCAATCAGTAGCAAGAGGTTACTTCCCCAGGAACCAAGGTAGAGTGCAATTGAAAGGGAGGCCTTTTCTGTGGCCATAAATGTTCGGGACTCACTTTTGGGTTTAACACCATCTTCGGTCATACCACGCCATTGCTGATGGTGTGTCCAGGTTCTTCCACCTTAGTGATGAGAACTCCCAAGTGGTTGGGTAGTTCTCCTCACTTTCAGCCTGGGGGACACATTTTTGACGTGTCAGCCTTGAGGTGATCTTCCCCCAGACTTTGTGCCTTCCTCCTCCATTTTTGCTGAGCTTGTTTTCGTGGTCTTAGGACTTTGTGCACTTTACTACTGCAAGCCAGTTCTAAAATGCATGCTCACTGCTTAAAAAATGGTAACATTGTCTTATCCACAATTCACATCTTTAATTTACTTATAAGCCCCTAATAAAGTGATGCTCCATGTACCCATGGCCTGTAAATTGAATGTGACTAGTGAGCCTGCAGCACTTATTGTGCCACCCACTTAACCCCTTCGCTGCCAGGCCTTGCCCCCTCAGGTGCCCGGCCTTTTTTTGGCTATTTGGAGCAGTTTGCACTTAGGCCCTCATAACGTTTTGTCCACATGAGCTACCCATGCCAAATTTGCATCCTTTTTTCCAACATCCTAGGGATTCTACAAGTAGCCAGAGTTTGTGGGTTCCCCTGGAGGAGACCAAGAAATTAGCCAAAATACAGTGAAAATGTTGCTTTTAAAAACAAAATGGGGAAAAGGGCTGCAGAAGAAGGCTTGTGTTTTTTTCCTTGAAAATTGCATCAACATAGCATTTGTGGTGCTAAAATCACCATCTTCCTAGCTTTTAGGAACAGGCAGCCTCCTTCCAGCTAGTGACAGAAATTAGTGTGAAACCAATGCTGGATCCCGGAAAGCTAAACATTTCTGAAAAGTTACAAAATTCTGGAATGAGCAAGGGGTCATTTGTGTAGATCCTACAAGATTTTCTTGAAGAAAGTAACATCAGAAATAAAACAATATTGAAACTGAGGTGAAAAAAAAAGCAATTTTTCTCCATGTAACATTTTCCTGCAATGTCAGATTTTCAAAGTAATATACGGTTACGTCTGCTGGACTCTTCTGGTTGTGGGGATATATTGGGCTTGTAGGTTCATCAAGAACCCTAGGTTCCCAGAGTCAATAAAGGAGCTGCACCTTGCAATGTGTTTTCCTTCTATACCTGCTATTTAGCAATTCATTTGGTGAAATATAAAGAGTGAAAAATAGGTTTCAAGGAAACCTTTGTATTTCCAAAATGGGCACAAGATAAGTTGTTGAGAAGCAGTGGTTATTTACACATCTCTGAATTCCGGGGTGCCCAAAATAGCATGTGAATTACAGGGCATTTCTCAAATAGAAATCGTTTTTACACACTGTCTTACATTTGGAAGGAAAAAATTTAGAGAAAGACAAGGGGCAATAACACTTGTTCTGCTATTCTGTTCCTCCAAGTCTCCCGATAAAAATGGTACCTCACTTGCGTGGCTAGGCCTAATGCCCGCAACAGGAAACGCAACATGGACACATCACATTTTTACATTGAAAACTAATGTGTTTTTTGGAAAGTGCCTCGCTGTGGATTTTGATCTCCAGCTCAGCCGGCACCTACGGAATCCTACCAAACCTGCACATTTTTGAAAACTAAACACCTAGGGGAATCCAATAGGGGGTGACTTGTGGGGCTCTCACCAGGTTCTGTTACCCTGAATACTTTGCAAACCTCACAATTTAACCACAAAAACACTTTTTCCTCACATTTCGGTGACAGAATGTTCTGGAACTGAGAGGAACCACATATTTCCTTCCACCCAGCATTCCCCTAAGTCTCCCGATACAAATGGTACCTCACTTGTGTGGGTATGCCTAGTGCCTGCAATAGGAAATGCCCCAAAGCACACCATGGACACATCATGTTTTCCCAAAGAAAACAGGGCTGTTTTTTACAAAGTGCCTAGCTATGGATTTTGGCCTCTAGTTCAGCTGTTACCTACAGAAACCAACCAAACCTGGGCATTTCTGAAAACTAGACACCTAGGGGAAACCAAGATGGGGTGACTTGTGGGGCTCTCACCAGGTTCTGTTACCCAGAATCCTTTACAAACCTCAAAATTTGGCCCAAAAAACACTTTTCCCTCACATTTCAGTGACAGAAAGTTCTGGAATCTAAGAGGAACCACACATTTCCTTCCACCCATTGTTCCCCCAAGTCTCCCAATAAAAATGGTACCTCACTTGTGTGGGTAGGCCTAGTGCCCATGAAAGGAAATGCCTCAAAACACTTTGTAGACACTTCAAAATGATCAAATACAAAACTACCTGTTTTTTTTGTGAGGGAGGGGGCATCTGCGTTTTTGGTCCTGGGATCAGCAGCCACATAGGGAAATCTACCAAACCCAAACATTTCTGAAAACTAGACATCTGAGGGAGCCCAGGGAGGTGTGACTTGTGTGGACCCCCCTGTGTTTTCTTACCCAGAATCCTCAGCAAACCTCAAATTTTTCCCACATTTCTGTGTGGGATCACCACACAGGCACAAATTTCCTACCAACCTACATTCCCCTCAGTCTTGCGGTAAAAATGATACCTCACTGGTGAAATTGAGGGGGAACCAAAGCAGGCCCAAAAGGGCAGTTTGAAAAAAAAACATTTTTAGGCTGACAAGTGGGGCAGAACTTTTATCGGTTTAGATGAGACAATGCTGGGTGGTAGGAATTTTGTGGATTCCTGCAGATTCCAGAACGTTCCATCACAAAATATAGGAAAAATGTGTGATTTTCAGCAAAGTTGGAGAATTGCATGGCATTGTGGGTAAGAAAATGGTGCGGGTGCATGTGAAGCACAACACCCTGGACTCACCCAGATGTTTAGTTTTCAGATGTGTCTAGGTCTTGTTGATTTTTCTATGTGGCAGGGTCCCAAAGTCCAAAAAGTGCAGCCCTCATCATTCCAAGTGGGACGAGAGTTAGACAAGCTCTCATGGCCCAAATGTAAAACCAAAACCTAAAATAATCAAATGTCCTCTTGCTTGCCATGGGACAAGAAGTTTTAGTGTGCGGGGGAGAACTAAAAGACTATTACTCCCTTCAGTTGGGGTGGGGCCATAACCATGCCCATACTGGTTGGTAGCCACCACCCCACTATTTTTCTTATTTTTTTAATTCCCTGGTATCTATTAGGCATTCTGTTTCTCCCCCCCCCCCGGGAGTGGATCCGGGGTAATTGCCCCATCTGCTGACCGGTGGGCAGAACAACTTTGGCCCTATTTATTTTGAAAAAAATTCTTCCCTTGTCTCTGGTGGGCTTTCTGCCCCCCCCCTTAGAAGCAGATGGGCCTTTAAAAATAGGCTGATCTGCCTCCAAGGAGGGCAGATATGGCCAACAGTAATGGGCCCCCATGGTGAGCTCCCTTGTCCAAGGGGCTGCCCCCCCAAACAAAACACACACATACACACACACCAGTCCTTGGTGCCTAAGTGGTTTCTGCTCCCCGGGGGCAGATCGGTCTGATAGAAATTGGCCGATCTTTCCCCAAGAGGAGCTGAAATGGCCTAAAATGAATTCCCCCCCCACCCCAGGTGAGCGACCCTTGCCTAAGGGGTCGCTCCCCTTGCGTGAAAATGGCGCCAAAAAAAAGTCCCTGGTGCCTACTGGTTTCTGCCCCCCCTAATGAAAATAGTCTGATCTGCCCCAAGAGGGGCAGAAATGGCCTAAAAAGATTTTTCCTCTCAGGGGAGTGACTCTTGTCTATGGGGTCGCTCCCTGCATCTAAAAAAATAAATAAATCCCTGATGCCTGGAGATTTCTGCCCCTGGGGAGGAGGGGGCAGATCAGCCTAATTACAATAGGCCCATCTGCCCCCAAGGGGGGGCAGAAATGGCCTAAAGAAAATTCCCCCCCCCCGCGGAGAGATTCTTGCCTAAGGGGTTGCTCCTCTTACATGAAATTGACAAAAAAAAATCCCTGGTGTCTAGTGATTTCTGCCTCCCTTGGGGGCGGATTGGCCTAAGGAAAACATAAAATAACATTGTACTCTCAGGGGAGTGACCCTTGCCTAAGGGGTCGCTCCCCATCTGTAAAAAAAAACAAAAAAAAAAAAACCCTGGTGCCTCGTGGCTTCTGCCCCCAGGCGGGGGCAGAAAAGGCCTTCAACAAATGGCCCCCCTAGGGAGTGACTCTTGCTCAAGGGTTCACTCCCCTTATTCATATATATATAAAAGAAAAAATCCCTGGTGTCTAGTCGTTTCTGGCCACCCTTGGGGGCAGATTGGCCTAGGAAAAATAGGCTGATTTGCCCCCATGGGGGGCAGAAATGGCCTAAAAATAATTTACCCCCCTGTGGAGTGACCCTTGCCTAAGGATTCGCTCCCCTCCTGCAAAAAAAAATAATAATGAATAGTCCCTGGCGTCTAGAGGTTTCTGCCTCCCCGGGGGCAGACCGGCCTAATAACAATAAGCCGATCTGCCCCGGGTGGAAAGAAAAGGTCTTAAAATAAATTGCCCCCCTAGGGAGCGACCCTTGACCAAGGGGCCACTCCCCTTATTGAAATATATTTTTAAAAAATAACAATCCCTGGTGTCTAGTGGGCATTTCTGCTGCGGGGCAGCAGAAATGCTGAGAGAGACATGAAAGGAAAGGAAAGGCCTTTCCTTTCATGCATCTCCCGCCCCACCTCGCGGTCGGAAGAGAAATGCTTTTGCCCTCCCCTTCTAAGATCGCGCTGGAAGCACATCAGAGGTGACCTCTGATGAGTGATGAGGTCAGTGCTATTTGCGTGCTGATGTCATCAGACGTCACTGGGGGGTTGGGGTGGTCGGGGTGGAAGGGCAAGTGATTCCCCGCCCACCCCTCCCCTGGGGTGCTGGGTTCATGGGGGCAGCACCCGGCACAGGACAAGCTAGTCTCGTCCCCGGCACACAGGAACCGTGTGCGAGGACGAGACACATTCGTACCGGGCACCGTAGCGGTTAAATAACCCTTAAAACATGTCTCAGGCCTGCCACTGCAGCCTGTGTTTGCAGTTATAAACTCCCATTTTGAACTGGCAAAAAACCTATTGTCAGGCTCAAGCCTTCCTTTAATACATGTCACCCCTAGGGTGGGGACTAGACAACCCAGAAGGCAGAGTGATGTGTTTTTAAAATGGTGGACATATACTTTTAAGCTTACATGTTCTAATAGTTAAAAAGATTTACATTTATTTTTCACTATTGCATGGCCCACTTCTCCCATGGGATAGTAGTGAGTTACCTTGTTACATTTAATAAGCTGTAAATTCCAAATTGGAATGGGTCAAAAGTTCATGTTTGGTGTATTTGGAATTGTAATGAAAAAACCTCTCTTATGGTGAAGTTGTATTTTTGTTTACAATTTTGAAATTGCCACTATTAAAAAGTTGTAATTTTCGTGCCTTAGCCATTTAGAGCCTGTCTCTGGATCACATGACTGGGCGTCGCTGACAGTTGGGCTGTGTGTATTTCTCCTAGACAGCCACACACAATAGACAGCTTAGGTGTGCCTAAATGGGGCACAGCCCTACTTACACTTGAATAGGTTGTGTCCTGCCTCCACACAGAGGGCTACCTTGTCCTCTTAGGTAGTCTGGGGCCAGGGCAAGGGAGGTTGGAAATGTGTGTACTTTAAAAGGAAACATCTGCAAGCTTCTCCTGCTTCAAAGGACCTGGTATAAATATTAGACCTCAGATACCAAGCTTTTAGCACACCTTTGGATCTGTGGAAACTCTGCTAGGAAGGACTGCTGTGATACTGAAAGGACTGCCTCTCTGCTGGACTTCTGCCCTGCTTTATTACTACCCTCCCTCCATGCTCAGTTGTTGCCCTGCTGCCTGAATCAGAGGTATTGGACCTGCACCAGAACCCAGGTCTCCCAGGTGGTTCTGAGGGCTAGTCTGCTGGCCTCCTGTTCAGAGCCACAGGGACATAACAGGCTCCTAACCATCTGAACCACTACCCAGAGCTAGCAGGATGAAGCATCTGACTCCCAAGTGGTACTCCTCAGTCCTGGACCCTTGGTATGGCCTCAGTGGAACTTAATTGAAGTTTTTGGGCTCTTCTGTTTTATGGGGCTATTTTCATACTGTCAAATTATTTATTACATTTTGCATTTTTTTCTATATTGGTGTGGGATTTCTCATGTTGTGTTTTCACTTTATTATAGTTTGAAGGGCTGCATAAATACTTTACACATTGCCTCTAAGTTAAGCCTAACTGTTCTGTGCCAAGATACCAGAGGGTTGAGCACAGGTTAATTTGGGGTTTGCTTGTGCCTCACCCTAACAATGATTGTGGTTGCTGCTTGAGTAGATTTTTAAACTAGCCAAAAGTCTTACAGTAGGGTTTGGGCACTGAGCCACTGCTGTTTATTGCCCAGTGTATGTGGTCTGAACTGTAAAAACAGGTTGAATTGTTATAGCCCTTGTTGGCAAATATAAATTTGCTTAAAAGCCACTAGTGAATTCTAAAACATGTTCCCAGGGCCTGCAAATATCACTGGTGAACAGCAACACACATTGTGTGACTAGTAGAGTGACCGTGAAAAACATGATGCCAGGCATGCCATCAGTAGCCTGGGTATGCAGGTTTAAGCTGAAAATGTATTTGACCTGTCAAAATAACCTCTTTTGACAGACCTGCACCTTCCTTTTTAAATATTAATCATTCACCCGACATAAGCCGTAATGCCCAATAAGGAAAGGTGTCTGGTAGTTATAAGTAGAACATGCAAAAGTTTGGTGTAAGACATGTTTTTCTATGACAAGGCCCCTGACACTATTTTACCTTAACAGGGTTAGCTGTTCAATAGGAAAGCATTGGGAGTTAACATTAAAATTAAATACTGCTATGTCTGTCTAGGAACCAACTAAAAAGTTAATTCCTAGACTTTTTAAAGTATTTATTACAAATCCAATCCATTTGTATAGTCAGATTTAAGTAACAAAAAGTTACTTTAAAAAGCCACCTTTTGCCTTTGTAAAGCCTGTATGAACCCATGTGCATGAGCTTCCAACTGTCAACCAGAAGAGGTGTGAACTTGCTCCTAGAGTTGAGACACAGGTCTTAGGTGTTTTGGAGGTGTTCTGTTCCACTGACAGGATGACTGTCTAGGCAGAAACCAGAAATGTAATTCTCTCCTAAGATGTCTATTCTATCACAGGCAGATGTAGCTCACACCTGTGACGGCACCCTCTTTTGTCCTTCTAGCCAGCCAGACACTAATCTCAGTGCGGTAGGAGCTGCCCCCAGAACTGGTTTTCAGTGACCAGTCGGGAAGGGTTGCTTATTTTCCTGGGCATTCCACTAGGATGGGCACAGGAGCTCTGCACAAGGGGAAAAAGGCCGGCAATCTTGGTTTTAGGCAGTGAAGGGCATTGTGAGAGTGCTTGCAGTGGAGCATATAGGAACTGCAGCAAAAGTGGAAAGGATTCGCCCTAGGATCGTTAGATCACTACTTGACTCATGGAAGTCTGATGAAGAACTACACCAGTGGTTACGACCTGTGAGGAGAAATCTAGGGGCTGGTCCTGCTACTACTTTTACTCAGGACAAAGAAGTGAGCTCCAAGCGTCAGCTGGCTTACTTCCTATTAAGCTACAGGGACGAAAAAACTGCAAGGCCACCTTCCCAGAAGAGCCCAGCTGATTAATTCCCACTGGACCTGCCCAGGACCCTGCAGGTGGCTTATATGTAGTGAGTCCTGAACCCCAAGTATTGTTCATGAGGGCATGGGACTCTTAGCTGGTGTCAAAGTGTAGTCCTGTCTAATCCTAAAAATTTGAGACTTACCGAACTTTCTCCAAACTTTTTGCAGGGAGAGTTGTTAACTGACAGGGACCAAACTGCCACCTGGTCCACTGAGGGGGCATCTCCTAGGAGCCTGCCTTCTGTGTGACTTCTGCTACATTCTCTGCTTGAGGCCAGAATCTGTAGATGAGGAAGCTGCTCTGACTCCTTCTCGCAGCTCACTAACCGCTGCCATAGACAAGGACCCAATCAATGTCGAAGGCCTCCAGGGAGCAAACATGTGATCTTTTCCCACCATGGCTTGCCCTGCTTTAACAAATGGTCTCAATGAGGCTCTATCTCAACAGCTGAGTCTGCTGACATTAAAACACTTCTTGCAGCACCACCCCAATGTCTGTTTCACTGAAGGCTGTTGACGCCAGGAGGTAACTTTTCCACTAGGACAAACCTGGTCCCTATATCCAACCAATGCTTCATCTCGGTCAGACTTAACTTGTTCCTAAGTATTGGTCAAGTGTGACACAATGACAGAGGTTGGCCATTAATGGTTTTGGGCACAATTTTCATCTAAAACTTTAAAAACTCAGATCTCCAGTTCCCCTTATTGGATTTTTGTTGTTTTGGTGTCATTTTGTTCAATAAAATATTCTCCATTTGTATAGAGTGGGATTTTTTATTTTTTTAAGCCGGTTTGCACTGTGCTATAGCTATCAGGGGTTTAGCTTATGTTTGAATTGCTGAAACCTTTATGTGGCCTAACAAGAAGAGTGACATTATTACTTGTTGTGGACTACCAAACACCCGACTAATAATCCACTTTCCCACAGGGTTCACTACTGCAAATGTGAGCTTCTAGTGATATGTTTAGATCATATTAATAATAAGATGTATTTGATAATGTTAGAGTGGTTGTATGAAGGACTCACGAATGCAGCAACCACACATACCTGAACAACGCGGTCAGAACGACTGCATTGTTTCCACGCATGCCTATACAATAATTTTTCATTGTAAAGGCATGCCTAGTAAAGGCATGTGTGGAAATGCCATGCATGGTTGTCGCATGCCACCCCCACCCTGAAAACAGAAGTACCCCAACCCCCCCACCCTTAAAAACTACCACAATACCCCCACCCACCCTGAGCCCTAAAACCGACCCCACCCCCAAAAATAAAACAACCCAACCCCTAAAAACAAAATTACCCTTTCCTGCCCCTAAAAACTGGAGTAACCCGACCCCCCCCTTTTAAATACTATCCCGATAACCCCCACCCACCCTGAGCCTTAACACCGACCCCCTCCCTTCAAAAATAGAATTACCCAACCCCTAAAAACAAAATTACCCTAACCCCCACCACACCTAAAAACCCGACCCCCAACCGGCCCTGAATACAAAATTACCCCAACCCCCACCTCTGCCCCTAAAAACCTGAGCTCCCCACCTGCCCTAAATTCAAAATTACCCAAACCCCACCCCTAAAAATCCACCCCTGCCCTAAATACAAAATTACCCTGACCACCCACCCCTAATAACCCACCCCCCACTCACCCTAAATACAAAATTACCCCAACCCCCACCCTGTCCCTAAAAATCTGACACCCCCACCTGCCCTGAATACAAAATTACTCCAACCCCTGCCCCTAAAAACCCAACCCCCAATCCTAAATACAAAATTACCCCAACCCCCACCCCACCCCACCCCTAAAAACCCGACCCCCACCCGCCATGAATACAAAAATACCCTGACCCCTCACCCCTAAAACCCACCCTGCCCTAAATTCAAAATTACCCTGACCCCACCCCTAAAAACCAGCCCCTGCCCTAAATACAAAATTACCCTGACCACCCACCCCTAATTCCCCCCCAATCACCCTAAATACAAAATTACCCCAACCCCCCACCCTGTCCCGCAAAATCTGACACCCCCACCTGCCCTGAATACAAAATTAATCCAACCCCTGCCCCTAAAAACCCAACACCCGTCCTGAATACAAAATTACCCCAACCCCCACCCCACCTCTAAAAACCCGACCCCCACCCGCCATAAATACAAAATTACCCTGACCCCACCCCTAAAAACCCACCCTGCCCTAAATACAAAATTACCCCAAATCCCCCACCCTCACCCCTAATAACCCACCTCTACCCACCCTAAATACAAAATTACCCCAACCCCCACCCCTACCCTAAAAACCCAACCCCCCCACCCACCCTAAATACAAAAAAAACCTGACCCCCACCCCTAAAAACCCACCCTTCACCCCCAAATACAAAATAACACCGACCCCCCACCCTGCCCTAAAAACCATAGTACCATGCCCCTTAAAAAAAAAAAATAACCTAACCACAACAACCCCTTCACCCACTTCCCCACCCCTAAAAACTACCCCCAACTCTGCCCCAGCCCCACTTACCTGACTGCGTCCTCTCCTGATGGATTTTTCTTTTTCTCTGCCTTAACCAAGCATGTGCGTTGTTCAGCACATGCGTGGTTAAGGTAGAGAAAAAGGCCTGCGCTGTTCAGGCAAGCATTGTTCTGCTTGTGTGAACAACACAGGCGTGGTTCTGGACGCATTGTTATGGATCTTTCCCCATTAGAGTGCATTCAACAAGGTGTTGCAAGGGGTAGAAAAGATTGTTCTAAGTTGATAAAATGGTGCTAGGGCATGGTCTACATTTCGGGCAAAAAAGAGGTTCAACAGTTCAAATCATGCATTTTTCTTACATTTTCACAGCATAACTAGATCCTCAATCTGGTCTCCCTTCTGAATTGCTTAGATTCCACTACCTTTGGAATGTCATTCAATGTCTGTAGTGCTTTAATTTTTGTCCCATCATGTTACAATTCACTGGCACGTAATAATAACACTCAATAAATGATTGTCCAGTCAGTACTTTTTCTTTAGAAAAAGGAGAAGTATATTTATTACACACACACTACTAAGTATAATGCAATAATTTACAAATGTATACATTGGCAGATGGAAAAAATACCATATATGATTTTGTGTCATCATCACCTGTGACCCCCTAAAAGGGGTCACACCACCATTCATGCACATCTTTTGGTTTTGTCAAGGTTCAAGAGCAACAAACCACATTTGAAAATCATCATTGTGTACTTAAATGCAATTAAAAATAATGTAACAGCATGAACGCTTATTAATACTGATAAAAGGTATTTGCTGTGAGATGAAATTATTGACATCATTATGGTGAACCAATAAATCATTTAGCATGAGTAAAACCTGTGTTTGTGTGTCTTTGATACCTTTTTCACCACAAAACTGCAATCTCTGAAAACAGCCCCCAGAGGGCATCACATTGTAATGACATTGCATTGTAACCACACACTTGGCCCCTAGATAGTGCTTCAACACATGTACTGTTTTTAATCACGTTCAGGCCTTTCATGCCATAATGACTAAAGCCATGCTCATAGCACCTAGAGGGCACAGCACTCCCAGCTGTAAAGAAATCACTTCAGCCTTGTGAGTGCATGAAAATATGAGGAAAATCCTAGCGTGGTGAATGCTTTGGAGTCCTCCCAACTTAGGATGGGGAAACCTCAAAGTTGTCCTGGGGAAAGGTTGTACCTTCCTGAACTCAGTGGTGGTGACCCTGCCATGCTGGGGCCACCACAAGGGGAGAAACAACCAGAATTGGTGCAAAAAACAGTAAGGCCTGCAGGGCATTATACAGTGCTCCTTCATGAGCAGTGAATAGTATCAGCTCTGCAGCTGAGCTGGGAGAGCCACAGCTCTGGTTTTCTTTGTGTTTTTTTCTTTTTTCAGGGGTGCCCAGTCCCTACCCAGCCATATCATACTCCATTTCGACTGGGGGGAAGCCCAACAAGACCTCCCCTCATCACCCCCATTGGTACCCTGCCCAGTCAGTACTCTTCTGTGCTACTGCCACAGCCAGCAAGGTCTCTCTCTGCCTCCACACTCCTGCTGGCGGACACAGGAGTCCATGGCAGCCTCCCCAGACATAGGCACAGAGAGGAGGGAGGGCAGTCCAAGTCTGGGGCAAAAGTGACTGCGCCCCACACATCGTTTCAGCATGTGGTGGTCGGGGATGGGGTCCCAGTCCCCTCAATGGAAGCCTACCCAGGAGATGTGGTCCCTGGGCATTTAAAAGAGTAATAGGAGGGAGCTCCCTGGGGCATAACCATGAAATATCTTTGTGCAGGTCCCAGACCCTGGCACACTTTGGGGGTAAATGAAGAAACTGCAGCAAAGCCACATGTGCTTTATCACCGGTGAAATGTCAAAGGTTGCCAAACATTAAAATGCCATAACTGGAGCCCTGTTGGTCCTCTTGGGTGGGGCAAACTCACCTTCCAGGGGCAGTTGCAGCAACCCTCCTCACCTTCAAAGTCATGCATTGCTCTAGCAGCTGGTTCTCCTGGCTCCCTCAACCAGCTCTCTTCCTGATATTGATTTCTTTCTGCAAAAAGTTCAGGGATTTCCTCCATCTGGTCCTCATGGGTTGTAAGGGGGGCATCCTCAGTGGCCATTGGGGAGACACACTTGTGGGTTCAATTGGGCAGAGGCCTTAGTCCTAAGTGGGGGGGGGTCAGCGGATTCCTCCTTCCAGTTCTCCATGGTGATCCCAGGATCCAGCAGCAAAGTATAGAAACATTCACAGGCAAGAGAATGTCTCCCCCAGTGCAAGAGTTCTTAAAGGGGAGAGGAAGGTTCCAGCCATCAGGCACACCTGGCCAACCCTAGGGTGTCATGTCACCTCTCCACTCCATCTCAACCATTCTGCACTGTATGATGGGACAGTCCGAAATGGCGTTACCAGGAGCCACTGGTCACATCTGCCTCTGGAGTCTCAGCTCCACCCCTCGCTGACTACCACTTGCAGATCAAAAGTTCAAAGCGTGCCACCCTTCTGGGTTGGCTCCAGTTGTCTGGGCTTGGGCAGGCCCATCCCTGGTGTAGTGTGACAGCTGAGTGACTGATGCAAATCATTTCACTCCACCCCTTTCCTCCTCAGGAGTTTGGTGAAGTACTGTTAATTTTCTGTGGGGAGGCCTTTGTTGCTGCTTCTGGGGAGAAATGTAATTAACTGGGCAGAACAGGGTGACAAAAGGCCTGGCTGTAATCCTAAACTGAGCCAGGGAAATATGAAAACTCTGGGAGACCCATAAGGAGTACAGATATCATTTTGGAAGTTACATAATTGCCTTTCCCGCACAGGTTACACTTCAATTCAAGATTTCAATGGTCTCTATGCCAAAGAGAAGCAAAACTCCACTCTAGGGCAGGTCTGTCCCTAGGTGTATAATTGAGTGTCACCATACACAAAACAGTGAATCACACTTACTTTCCCTAGTAGTGTACATCAACCTTATAAGGGCTATGCCAGTTGAATATCTAACCTTGCAATGACCCCATTGCATCAGGCTACCTGTGGGCAGTTACCAGGCTGTGCACAACAGTAGTCCCCCAAGTTCAGCTGCCACACATGTGTACATGTGAATGCACATGTGTTCAGATGTAATCAGCCAAGTGCCCTTTACCTTTATCTTATAAGGCAGACACTGGCATATACATGTGCAGTCTATTTGCCATGTGATTGCTGTGGGTGAGACACCGGTAGTGAGACTCATCCACAGCAAAAAGGCAAAAAACAGGTGCTATCCAGGCATACTGAATGGGTTACGTCTCTGTTAGGAACTCCACACAATTTCAACACAATCCCAGATTTACTAACCTTAGTAAATCCGGGATTGCATCAAAACCCATGTGTGGAGAACACCCATTCTCCACCGATGGAATGCCTTCCCATTGCTGAGTAACGCAAGGCAGTGATTTGCACTAATTTGTGTTATTTTAGATTTACTAAACCATGTAGAGCCACGCAAGGTGGCTTTGAAAGGCTTGGTAAAACCCACTAATGGGCTTCCATTGCCTTGTGTCGCCTTGCATGATGCAAGGGCAACGCAAGCCCTCTGTAAATCTGGGCCCTCGTTATCTGTTTATTAGCCCTGTGTCTCTGGGATCTTTTGCACCTTTTTATATTTGGAATTTCTGTACATTGAGTCAATTGATGTCTTATTTCCCTGTTCATGGTTGTGACCATCAATGATTAAAAAAATACAGACTGAAAACAACATTTTCTTTAAGGGGATCTTCACTTCAATTTCGTTTACTGGCAGAGTAGGTGTTTTTTTAATGTTATGAAGGCTCCTTTAAGCTCTGAGTATGAGCACATGCTGGTGATCCAGGAAGCAGGATGATCATGGTTTTATGATGATGTTTGACATCAAGGATCTGGTCCCCCTGAGTTGTTGCATACTACCTTGGCATATCTCCACAAGGTGCCCCCTTGCACCCACAGGTGACATTAGAGAACTCAGGCCCGTATTTATACTCTGTTTGCGCCGAATTAGCGTAGTTTTTTTCGACGCAAATTCGGCGCAAAACTAACGCCATATTTATACTTTGGCGTTAGACGCGTCTAGCGCCAAAGTATGGGCAAATAGCGTCATTTTTTTGCGTGAACGCCTTCCTTGCGTTAATGAGATGCAAGGAAGGCGTTCCCGTCTAAAAAAATGACGGCGACGCAAATGCGTCGTATTTATACTCCCGGGCAAAAATCACGCCCGGGAGTTGGCGGGTCAAAAAACCCCGCATTTGCGCCACTATTTAACGCCTGGGTCAGGGTAGGCGTTAAGGGGCCTGTGGGCTCAAAATGAGCCCACAGGTGCCCTCCCCTGCCCCCAGGGACCCACCCCTGCCACCCCTGCCCACCCCAGGAGGACACCCAAGGATGGAGGGACCCACCCCAGGGACATTCAGGTAAGTTCAGGTAAGTATAATTTTTTATATTTTTAATTTTTTTGGGTGGCATAGGGGGGCCTTATTTGTGCCCCCCTACATGCCACTATGCCCAATGACCATGCCCAGGGGACATAAGTCCCCTGGGCTTGGCCATTGGGCAAGGGGGCATGACTCCTGTCTTTACTAAGACAGGAGTCATTTAAATGGCGTCTGGGCGTCGAAAAAAATGGCGCAAATCAGGTTGAGGCGATTTTTTTGCCTCAACCTGACTTGCCCCATTTTAAGACGCCCTAACGCCATTTTCCCCCTACGCCGGCGCTGCCTGGTCTACGTGGTTTTTTTCCACGCACACCAGGCAGCGCCGGTCTGCTAGCGCCGGCTAACGCCATTCCATAAATACGGCGCCCGCATGGCGCTTCAGAATGGCATTAGACGGCGCTAAATTTTTTGACGCTAAACTGCATTAGCGCAGTTTAGCGTCAAAAAGTATAAATATGGGCCTCAGTTCGATACACCAGCGCTGAGTGTGAAGGACAGTCATTGTAGCCCCACAAGACACTTTTCTATGTGTAATTGACATAGAAGCATTGCTTTTGGGTTACTAACAATCCCATAAATGGATCAGGGCATTGTGGAAACAGCAACAAACTCATTTTGTTAATCATATTACCACACACATCGAAGAAAGAAATGCTTTTATGTTAAAAGTATGTATTACCTCAGAAAGAATCTGTTTCTCAGTACATCTAAATCAACCACAAACAATATTATGATACCAGCCAGGAAGCATGTTACAAGTAACGAGAATAAAATGGACATTTCCAGCATTGCTAAAATGTAATTAAAAATATATTGTCTAAAACCTAACACCTCATTGACTATTTCTATGTGCTATACCCTAGGAACATGAAAGGCAAAAAATCCAGCACTCCAGAGTTTCTTAGAGAAGAGGGACGCACTGCATACCTTGTTGACAGCAAAGGCTGTTATTATCAGTGGATGCGTGAAGACAGTGTTTCCTGCAAAGGGCAAACACCCACTGCAGTAGCATTCAAGCAGGCTTCCCCTGGAACTGGGCTATAGCAGCTGGCGGCCTCAGGCAAGAAGTGTCATCTGCGAAATGTGAAGTGTCCTGGCAGTAGATGAGATTGTCTCTGTCACAATCTCAGATGTTAATCTGGGAAAAGGACCTCTCCAACAAGTGGGCAAATGGCAGTCCTTATATCCTAAATCTTTTTCTGAGATTGGAACGTGTATGTTAGACTATGGACATCAAAGTGTACGTTTATGAATTAAGTGTTATGGACACAGAGAGGAAAATTATGTCAACTCAGACTACACTCCTTTGATCAAATATCTATATCATTTGTTATACGTCTTTGATTTAAGGAGGAATCAACTCTTGTCCCAGACCAATGTGGTCTTAAAATTTGTATTGGACAATATCCTATTTCGTAGATAAGGTAAGATCTGGCAACCATGGAGCTATCATACAGACACAACAATGATTCTGCAGGAATAGGGATCATGACACTTCCCATGAGCTAAGAAGGAGTTGGGGACTAGCTAAGAAGGAGGCTGACCTTAGGGACCTTAAGGAAGAGTAACAGGAGAAGTGACCAAATATTCTAATCTTGAGTGAGAGTAACGGGAGAAGTGACGAAATAATCCAATCCTGTTCAATATATTACTTAGAATGTACTGTTCCAAGTGTAGCAGGAATCAGAATACCCAGCAATGGAGCCATAACATTTGGGCTCCTTTCCTTTCAGATAATGTTTTTGCTCAATCTACAATCATGTCTATTACACTTTCTACTTGTTTTCTTGTGCCTTCTCCAGATTCCAATTTTCCATATTTCAATTTGCACGCTGCCTCCTGGAGGTATCTTGGAAAGCACCTGGTGCATGGTAATTCTTGTGACTTTCTGAACTACTTTTTTCGTTTTGCACTCAGATGTCAGACCACATGTGCATGCATTCTCCAGCTTGGCATGACTTCCTACATTTCATCAACTTTACAATGAATAACATTGAACTACTTTAGATCTGCCTTATTGCCACTAAATTGTGCTTGCTGTACCACAAGATTCTATGTTCCCTAATTCTACTGAACTTTTACATGGACCTTCCTGGAACAATAATGCTAGAGAAAAGAATGACCATGCACCATTATTACAATGATATCCAATTATACCTCCATCTGCCATAGCTACTTGAAGTATTTGTTGGGTACAACTATAAGATTGATGGGCTCCCTTTCTGCCGAACTTAATCCCATTAAAACTGAATTCCTATTCTTATCCTTTTGGATAAATTCCACCACTTATCCAAAATATCTCAATAATCTATCTTACTTTTGCATCTGACCCATGTTACTGTTCTCTGACAAGTGCCTAGGGCCATGTTAGCCAAAGAATACCCCATCCTTCTCATTCCTAGTGTGCCTTCTTAGAAATCTCAATGTACCTATCGGCCATCCTGACTCCATACTGTCCTATTTTACCTAGATGGACAGAATGCTTTTCTTGTAACAACCTTAAAATTAGCCATGACCTCTCCCCCTCCCCTGTCCCTAGGTCATTCCTCATATAGCACACTTCCTTGCTAGGTGCTTCAACAGTATATCTTGGTAGACTGAGTAGCCAACCTTCTGCTCCCTGCCAAGTTCCTCACTCACCAGGTCAGGGGCTACCTGCACCAGGTCAGGTGTAACCTCACCTGTTTAGGAATGGGGAACTTTTGCTGTTTGTTTTCTTTGGCCCTCTATTTAATATTTTAGCGGATTGTCAGGATACCTGCCTTTCTACCCCTCACCTCACAAGTGCTCATCTACAAGTGCCCCATGCTTTACCCTCTCTATTACCTTTCTCATATCATATTCTCTGCCCTTCTCCACTAGCAGAATCTGCTTTCTCTGCTCCCCTCAGTAGGCTTGCCCTTTCTGTTTAGGAGTCTCTTACTTACAGAGCATTCCATCCAGTTACCATTCTCTGCTTTTCTTAGAAGGGTCTCTGCCCCATGTTTTGCCATCTGCACTTTTGCTCTGCCCTCCTACATTCTGCACATTCTTGCTGCACTTTTATGTTCAACGTTCATAGACATTGCACAAAATAGCATATGTTGTCTCTTCAAGCTTGTTGCCAGAAGCATCATTTCAGTGTCATAGCAGCACTGAATTAATCTCCTAAATTAGTAAGTAGTTCCTTTGGCATAAAAAGCAAATTAATGTTTACTTGCAGTTATTAACATGCTCGTATTAAATCATTAACGTTTTGTTCAAATTCCATGTAATTTCATTCCATTGAACATTTCTAAATTGGAGTCCACATCAGTGGGTTTTTGGTTTAAATTGGTGATCAGTGGTTAAATCTTGAGCTGAGATTTGTAAACAATTGAAGTGTTAGTTGAGTGGAGTAAGTACCCACCAGAAGTGATATTCACAATCCTTGTCGGGTAAACCTCTCAAGTTGCTAAATAAGCCAGAACTCATCCCTCAGTCCCTATGGCAAAGCACAGATAGCTTTAACCTAAAGGCAATGTGTGCAGCATTTATACAATACCAAACAATAATAAAGTAAAAACACCACACAAGAAAAATCTCAATCTAATTTAGAAAAATAAAGGTGCTCCCTTCCTGTCCTGGATCCAGACCAGACACACTACAGGGGAGTATGAAGCCCTTTGTTTGGGGTCACAACACATTCTATTGAGATTTAAGTGTGAGGCTGTGGCCAGCTCCTTCCTCTCATCCTGTCTGGATGGCCCACCAGGTCCCATCAAATCACACTCAAGCTCCAATTGTGTGTGGTTGTCTAGAGGGAATACACAAAGCTCAGCTGTCACCCACCCCAGATATGAGATCAGGGACAGGCTGTAGACACACGTGCTAAGAGCAGGAACATGCCAATTTTCTAAAAGTGGCAATTTCAAAATTGTAACAGTAAATATGGCCTTTCAGTTGTGAAAAACAAATTTAAGAGTGTTTCACTACTAAGACATGTAAAACCTAAGTGCACTGCACCATGCTCTTGTGGCTGTCTAGGTCCTACCTTAGGGGTGATGTATACATTTAAAAAAAGAAGGTTTGGGCCTGGCAAAAGGGTTATTTTCCCAGGTTGATATTGCAATGTAAACCTGCACACACAGGCTCTGCAATTGCAGACCTGAGACATGGTTACGTGACTAGATAGGTGGGTGGCACAATCCGTAAGGCAGGCCCATTAGTAGAATTTATTTTACATGCCTAGGTACACACAGTACCTCATTTTTTGTTTTCTTTAACTTTTCTCCCATTTTAGTATCTGCCAGATGCATTGGAGATAAAGGGGGTCATTCTGACCCTGGCGGCCGGTGGCCGCCAGGGCCACCGACCACAGGAGCACCGCCAACAGGCTGGCGGTGCTCCCACGAGCATTCTGACCGCGGCGGTTCAGCCGCGGTCAGAAGCGGCAAGTCGGCAGGCTCCCGCCGACTTACCGCTGCTCGGGGGAATCCTTCATGGCGGCGGAGCGCGCTCCGCCGCCATGAGGATTCTGACCCCCCCTACCGCCATCCTGTTCATGGCGGGAAAGCCGCCATGAACAGGATGGCGGTAGGGGGGGTCGCGGGGCCCCTGGGGGCCCCTGCCGTGCCCATGCCAATGGCATGGGCACGGCAGGGGCCCCCGTAAGAGGGCCCCGCAAAGTATTTCAGTGTCTGCCTTGCAGACACTGAAATACGCGACGGGTGCCACTGCACCCGTCGCACCTTCCCACTCCGCCGGCTCGATTACGAGCCGGCATCCTCGTGGGAAGGGAGTTTTTCCCTGGGCTGGCGGGCGGTCTTTTGGAGACCGCCCGCCAGCCCAGGGAAAAACTCATAATACCCTCCGCGGTCTTCTGACCGCGGAGCGGTATAATGGGGGCGGAATTCTGGCAGGCGGCCTCCGCCGCCCGCCAGAATCAGAATCACCCCCAAAGTGCTATGGATATAGACTTAGGCCATGTGCACTGACTTAAGAGAATGTCTAGTGTTTTGACATCTTTGGGTGAGCTCCCTTAGTTTTCTCTATTAATTCTCTTTCTGGTATTGGATTGTCTTTCTTATTTTTAATGGTAGTGTCTCTATTAGGTAGTTGTCTCTGGTATATTATTCTCTTGGGGGACAACTTTCTCTTGATCATGGACTAATTTCATTTGGTCTATCCCATTAAGACTGTCATTGTGGGAGGGTGTATTTGCATCTCTTTTGGTGAACACTTCTTCTACACAATAGCTTGTTGAGTTGACAGCACTGTGGCATGTGTTACTTTATCTTCGTCACTGAGTGTGTGGAGTATTGATGCTTCTAGGACTCCCAATTGAGATTTTTATTGTATAATGTGTTTTTTTTTTTCAAATTTGTTTAGCGTTGACTCTCTGGACGGAACCTCTCTCTCTGGAAATATTTTAATTAGTTGTGGACATTTTATCGATGCCCCGAAGAAGGTGGGTGACTTTTTGGTCACATTGCACCGAAACGTACGTACGTCAGCACTTTAGGCAACTGTGAAGAGTTTAGAAAGAGCTGGAGAGTGCAAGTGAAGCATTAGATGTCTACAATCTACATAATCAAAGTGCACCGAAGAAGGAAATAATACAAGAATCTCCAAGAGAACTGTTGGATTGAGAGAAGCCCTTAGGTTATCATAAGACACTATGGGGCATATTTATACTCTGTTTGCGCCGAATGTGCGTCAAAAATTTTGACGCACAATCGGCGCAAACCCTGCCCCATATTTATACTTTGACGTCCGACCCCGCGGGCGTCAAAATTCCACCATGTGCGTCATTTTTTGGAAGGGGGAACTAGCCTTGCGTTAATTATATGCAAGGTAGGCGTTCCCTTCAAAAAAATGACTTTAAGGCCCGTGCCCCATATTTATACTCTGACGTCATTTTGACGCACAGGAGGGGGTGGGCCTTAAAAAACGACGCACAGCCTGATGGGCGCCGTTTTTTAACGCCTGGGTCAGGGCAGGCGTTAAGGGACCTGTGGGCTCGGATGGAGCCCAGAGGTGCCCTCCCCTGCCCCCAGGGACACCCCCTGCCACCCTTGCCCATCCCAGGAGGACACCCAAGGATGGAGGGACCCATCCCAGGGAAGTAAAGGTAAGTTCGGGTAAGTATTTTTTTCAGGTTTTTTTTGTGGCATGGGGGGCCTGATTTGGGCCCCCCTACATGCCACTATGCCCAATGACCATGCCCAGGGGACATAAGTCCCCTGGGCATGGTCATTGGGCAAGGGGGCATGACTCCTGTCTTTGCTAAGACAGGAGTCATGTCAATGGAGGTTGGGCGTCAAAAAAAATGGCGCAAATCCGGTTTGAGGCCTGAATTTTGCCTCAGACCTGACCTGCCCCATTTTTTGACGCACAACCCCCATTTTCCCAAACGCCGGCGCTGCCTGGTGTGAGTCATTTGTTTTGACGCACACCAGTTCGCAGTGCCGGCTAACGTCATTCCATAAATAAGGCGCCCGCATGGCGCGTTGGAATGGCGTTAGCCTGCGGTAACATTTTTTACGCACAACTGCGTTGGTGCAGTTGTGCGTCAAAAAGTATAAATATGGGCCTCTATTACAAATGATTGACCTTATGTATAAATAATGTTCTGTATATAGCACCGATATGAAATAGAATATTGGTGCACACTTGCACTGTTCCAGTTATTTGCCTTTGCCATTTATGTTTTATTCTTGTCTGAATATGTGTGGTATATATGAGTATGAATGCTGTGGAGTGAGAGTTTTTCAGTGAGTGTTGAGAGTGTCCGTCTTCAATTTTATATATATATGTGTTGGATATTTTACGTGCTATCATTATAAATAAACAGTATTGTTACACAATATACACATTGATATTTTTTGTAGCTCAATGGTTTGTTGAATACATTTTGTTTGGATTCCTTTTGGAACCATGATAGAAGGTGGGTTTTGTTCTTCTTTATTATTGTTGCTTGTCCCTGTCCCCCTCCTTATCATTGAATTGGGGTACCCTTTTCTTCTTCCCACTTTTGGCTTACCAGTGGTAAAGTCCACAGAGTCCTAAGGCCAGTACAAACAAAGTCAGTAATAAAATATGAGGAGGAAGTCAAAGAGTTTTGGGATGACCCTGAAGAAAGAGCCAGGTCGAACAAAGTCTTACCATGCTCTCCATTTTTTCAGAATGCATCTGAGTGGACTGGGTGCTGGGATGTCACGGTAGTGTGCTCCCAAACTATTTCTGTTTGATAAGGCTTCCCTGAGCTGATGAGCTCCAGCTTATGCACCTGCACTCAATGAGAGGTGCTGTGACCTGAAAAGACTGGTGAGTTTCATTTCCAGCAATTCCACCTGTATATGCTACTCTCTGCTGATGAAGAAAAACTATCCTTAAACATGAGTTTAACTACGGTGGAAACTGAAAACTGATTAATGGAATACAGTGTTACCTTGCACTGCATTTACCAGAACGCATCTGAGTGAACTGAGTGCTTGGATGTCAAGACATTGTACTCCGGCCCTGCTTTTATTAAGGACTGGTCCGCTTACAATCCTGTGCAGGTTGTTTCAGTAGGCAGAGCACACTTAGGGACATATTTATACTTTTTGACGCAAAACTGCGCAGGCGCAGTTTTGCATAAAAATTAATACCGCCAGCAAACGCCATTTTAGTGCTCCGTACGGGCGTCAAATTTATACTTTGATGCACGGAGGCGCAAACCACAGGTGTGAGTCATTTATTTTGACGCACACCGCAGCGTCAAGTCGTAAAGCAAAACGACGTTAACGCGGCGGAAATGACTGTGGGTTGATTTATGACCCCGTAAACCGGATATGCAGTGTTTTTTGATGCAATAGCATTTAAAAAAAATGCGAACACTGCCATTTCAGCAGAGGAGAGCCAAAATGGATCCCAGATGCCTCTACAGACCCCAGAAAGATGACAACAGACCAGGAACCAGCCAGGAGGACCCACACAAGAACCAGGACACTTTTAAGAAGAAAAGTAAGTGTCGCTTCAGTGCAGAGGAACAGGAAATTCTGGTTAAAGAGGTGACGGAACACCAGCCCCAACTGTTTGTCACCTCAAAATTGCCAATCAGTAGGAGAGAGGCTATATGGCAACAAATTGTCGACAAGATCAACAGTGTGGCAGAAGTACGCAGAACAGTCATCGAGTGCAAGAAAAGCTGGCATGATTGCAAGCGCAGGACCAAGGAAAAGATGGGCAGGAACAGGAAGGCAGCATTGCAGACTGGAGGTGGGAGTCCAGCACACCAGGAGACCCTGGACCACATGGAGGAGATGGTCGCAACCGTCATCCCTTGGGAGATCGTCACAGGGATTCAAGGACAGTACAGCGCAGACTACCAGGAGACAACACACATGCAGGGTAAGTCGCATGGGGAATTAAAATGCACTAATGTTAACTGCAAGCAGGGGGCATACCTACTACACAATGCATGTAAGTCATGATATTCAGGGAGTGGCATGGGTAAAGGGGCACTGTAAGGGGGAATGGCCGTTCAGAGGAAACCTGGGGCACAGTACTACACTACACCAACAACAGTCCCATGGGGGCATGCTGCCATGCCAACGATGGAGCAAAGCGAAAGCCACGCCAGGAGGGAAGGGCACAATGTCAAACTGACATTCCGGCACACATCAGCCACCATAGCCCCTACATTAACTAAGGCCCTATTAACAACCTCTAGCCATACCGACAACTGGAATGTAACTGCGACAACAGTTGCCACTACCACCTCCGCTCAGTGTGCAGCTCAAGTAGCCAATGGCAGTAACCTCCCCATGGATCATGCACACCTAAATTAGAGGGTTGAGGATGAGAACTTCAACAATCCCCTGAGAAAAGACAAAGGCCCCAGTACTGTCAAATGTCAATGCCCATAGTTGTTGCAAACATCAGCCAATGTCAACAACAATAGGAGCTACACAGCACTAAGAACACACCCATGCTGCATATGTCAGGGTCCATCCGGTGCCTGGGTCACAATGTAACATCCCAAATGGCATACTGCTCAGACAACAGCATTGAGGGAGAAGACACATGTAACTGGTCACTGAAATACACCTGCACAGTCAGAGGAGGAAATAGGACACTGATAGGGTTATCAGGGCAATCCAAAGTACCACACATTCCCAACATCAGCTGTACACATCACCAATGCCAACATCCATATCGTGCCATAACATTGCTATGCAGAGGATATGCTACATGTCAACTACATTTAAGTGGATGTGAAAGATCAGCGCATGGGGCAGGTCCAGATTGTTAAGTGTGCTGCCAGTGCCATCAGAACACCCACAGCCAGTGAAAGGCCTCGCCATTAGAATGGATGTAGATGGAGGGTTGAGTAGGACAAGAAGGTGGCTATTCACTATTTGGCCTAAAACTATACTAGACGAGATGATGCAGAGAAGTCCAATAACTTAATACTATACATGTGACATGCAGGTGGGCCATATGTTACGGACTGCGCTGGACTTCTCACCTCTGGATACCGGGTTGGTGAATACACCAAGTCTTCTACAGGATCTGGACACTCCCAGACAAGGGTGACCCCTTCTAGTAGCCACGATGCTGCTTGACAGGCTACACCAAAGCAGACCGTACCCTCCAGAAGGAGTCCCAGAGGGAAAAAACCCCAACACTGGGGAAAAAACCTCAGACAGGAACTCCTGAAGAAAAACAAGAAAAAACAGGACTAAACAACAGGAAACAAAAATAGGCACAAATCTCCCAAGGCAAAAAGCAGGAACAAAGAACAGGCAAAAATTTCCCAAGGCAAAAAGCAGGAACAAAGAACAGGAGCGAACAGCACATCCAGAAGGAAGTGTTTGAAACGCAAGGGGAAACAAAACTGACTGACTTATATACTGAGAAAAGGGAAGTGACATCACAGGAAAAGATAAGGACACCGTCTTGAATTGGGAAGAGCCCATAGATCAGTATAGGAAAAAGAAAGTAGTATAAAAGAAAAACAGAGCATGCTGGGACAAAAACACAAAGAAGACAAGATGGACACAACATGGACAGAGACAGGTAAAAAGACCAGACAAACCCACCAAAAACAAAAAGAAGAAAAAAGGGCTACAGGTAAGTGTAGCGTGACCGGGAGCGAAATATATGCTTCCCAGAATGTGTAGTCAAAAAACGCGGGGAACGGCGCTCCGAGTATCGGTAGCGCGTTCCATCCGCAAGGACAGAAAGAGACGTCGCGTCTGAGCGCGGCGTTACAGTAGGTCCCCTCCCCGAGGCACCAGGTTTGTCAGGAAGACTGTCAAAAAACAGGCGGCCCAAACGGGGAGCATGGACGGAGGAAGCATCCTCCCAAGAACAGTCACTGAGAGGGTATCCTTTCCAATGGTTTAGTTTGCATCTAAAAATTCTGGAGTCACAGATTTCTTGGACTTCATACTCAGTAAATAGAAAGAGGAGGCGGACGCTGGAACTGGCGATGATATGGATCAGGAATAAAGAGTTTTAACTGGGACACATGGAAAACAGGATGAACCCTCCAGGTATGAGGTAAGCGGAGACGCACAACTACAGGATTCAGGACTTGCGAAATCCGAAAAGGTCCATAAAAACGTGGCTTGAACTTATTGGTGGAAAACCAGGAAGGTAGGAATCTGGAAGAAAGCCACACCTTGTGGCCCACCTTATACAAAGGTGCGGCTTGTCGATAAGGATCCGCCTTTCGTTTCATTGCTTGTTTCGAAGCTAGGAGAGTTGAGTGAAGTAGGCCCTGGATTCGACGGATCTGTCGTGAAAAAGAAGTGACAGCAGGCACAGAAGGGGATGTTCGGGAAACAGTAGTGAAAGTCCTTGGATGAAATCCATAGGTACAATAAAAGGGTGTGGTCTTGGTCGCACTATGTATTGTGTTGTTATAGGAGAACTCGGCAAGAGCAAGATACTCCGACCAATTGCTTTGTGTGGCTTTGCAGTAACATCTCAGATACTGCTGAAGTTCTTGATTCACTCTTTCAGTTTGCCCATTAGTTTGTGGATGGAAACCAGAGGATAAAGAAATCTCAATGTTAAATAAGGCACAAAAGGCCCTCCAGAAACGTGATACATATTGAGGCCCTTTGTCTGAAATGACCTCTTGCGGAAGACCATGGAGGCGAAAAATATCCCGCAGAAAAATGCGACTCATTTCTGGGGCCGTTGGTAGTTTCTTCAAGGCTGAGAAATGGGCCATCTTGGTGAATGAATCTACGGTCACCATGATTACTTGGTTACCAGAGGAGGTAGGTAGAGAGCATATGAAATCCGTGTATATAGTACACCAAGGAGCGGAAGAAACCGGTAAAGGTCTTAGGGCCAGATGTAGCAAACGTTTTGTGACTCGCAAATGGCAAAATTTGCCGTTTGCGAGTCGCAAAACGCGTATCCCAATGCAGAAATGCATTTTGCAAGTCGTTACTGACTCGCAAAATGCATTTCAGACTCGCAAATAGGAAGGGGTGTTCCCTTCCTATTTGCGAGTCGCATTGGGATGCAATACCATTTGCGACCGCATATGCGGTCGCAAATGGCATCGCAGTTACCATCCACTTCAAGTGGATGGTAACCCAATCGCAAATTGGAAGGTGTCCCCATGGGACCCCTTCCAGTTTGTGACTGGAGCCCAAAATATTTTTTCAGGGCAGGGAGTGGTCCAAGGGACCACTCCCTGCCCTGAAAAAAAACGAAACTAAAGGTTTCGGTTTTTTTTGAAGTGCAGCTCGTTTTCCCTTAGGGAAAACGGGCTACACTTCAAAAAAAAAAAACTGCTTTATTTAAAAGCAGGTCGCTAACATGGAGGTCTGCTGACGTCAGCAGGCCTCCATGTTAGCGAGTGCCTATACTCGCAATGGGGCCGCAATTTGCGACCCACCTCATGAATATTCATGAGGTGGGTCATTGCGACCCCATTGCGAGTTGCAGTCGGTGTCTGAGACACCGTACTGCATAGCAATTTGCGACTTGCAAATTGCTTTTTTCCTACATCTGGCCCTTAGTCTGAGCACAGACTGGGCATGCTGACACATAGGTCTCAGTGTCTGTCTTAAGCGAAGCAAAAACAACAAGTGATGGACCGAATGCTGAACATTGTCAAACATTCACCCCCAGTACAATAATCTGGGCCTAAATCCATAGTTTTTTTGCTGCCCATGCCAGTCCAGTTTGGACCCAGCCATATGCAAATCAGTCTTGACCCTGTTCCCCATGGGAACAGTCCAGCCCGAACTGCTAGGCCAGGTCTTCCCTGGACTGGAAACAAGCATCCTGGGACCAGTTTCGGGGTTTCACCCCTCATCAGCCAGGCTAGCTTGAATCCAGTGGCCTGGGAAGCACAGGACCCACGTCTGGGCATACCCTTCCCACTTAGGGCGACAAAGCAAAAACAACAAGTGATGGACGGAATGCTGAACATTGTCAAACATTCACCCCCAGTACAATGATCTGGGCCTAAATCCATCGTTTTTTTGCTGCCCATGCCATTCCAGTTTGGACCCAGCCATATGCAAATCAGTCTTGACCCTGTTCCCCATGGGAACAGTCCAGCCCGAACTGCTAGGCCAGGTCTTTCCTGGACTGGAAACAAGCATCCTGGGACCGGTTTCGGGGTTTCACCCCTCATCAGCCAGGCTAGCTTGAATCCAGTGGCATGGGAAGCACGGGACCCACGTCTGGGCATACCCTTCCCACTTAGGGCGACAAAGCAAAAACAACAAGTGATGGACGGAATGCTGAACATTGTCAAACATTCACCCCCAGTACAATGATCTGGGCCTAAACAACCCCGAAACCGGTCCCAGGATGCTTGTTTCCGGTCCAGTGAGGACCTGGCTTGGCAGTTCGGGCTGGACTGTTCCCATGAGGAACAGGGTCAAGACTGATTTGCATATGGCTGGGTCCAAACTGGGGTGGCATGGTGAGCAAAAGAACAATGGATTAAACCCATATCTGTGACTGGGGGTGAGTGTTTGACAATGTTCAGCATTCCGTCCATCACTTGTTGTTTTTGCTTTGTCTTAAGCGAAGGCCACCAAAAAGATCTCTGAAGCAGCTCCTGGGTCTTCCTGATACCTCGATGACTGGCTATGGGAGAATCATGGCACATTTGTAGAGCTTCTGTCTGCACTTTCTTGGTAGGTAGAAAAAGAGTATGTTGATGATAGAAGTAGTTGTCCTTCTTCTGCAAAAAAGGAGTCACTCTATCCCATTCTGAAGCAGACAGAAACTGGTACTCGGATTGAACGCGTTCTTGAAAAGATTGAGTAGCTCAGATGATTCTGCTAGACTCAATAAGAGGTGGAGAGGAGTTCTGGGCTATGTCAGGATATCTGCGGGATGAGGCATCTGCCACTGAATTCTGGGAACCAGGTATGTACGTAATCACGAAATCGTACTGGCTAAAGAAGAAAGCCCATCGAGCCTGACGACTATTGCTACACTGAAAACTCCAAAGACATTGGAGATTACGATGATCAGTCCTGGCTTCAAAAGGCTCTCTGGAACCCATCAAGAAATGCCTCCATTCTTTACAAGCAACTTTGAACGCGAGTAGTTCTTGTTCCAGTACAGAGTAATTGCATTCAGCCTCTGATAGGATATGAGACAGATAAAAGATAGGATGTTCCAGTCCATCATTGTCTTGTTTTTGTAGCAGAACTGCCCCAATAGCTCTGTCTGAGGCATCAGTAACAACAATAAATTTCTTGGTATTGTCAGGATGACGCAACACTGGTGCTTGGGTAAAGGCTGTCTTCAATTCTTGAAACGCGCTTTCAGCATCCTTGGTCCAAACGAAACACGAAACCCTTCTTCAGGTTCTCTTTCTTAATTGTTTGTGTTATGAAACTTTGTAGGTGGGCAAAGTTCTGAATAAAGTGACAATAAAAGTTTGATAAACCAAGGAAACATTGCGTTTCCTTAATGGACGTTGGTGAAGGCCAATCTAATATGGCACTGACCTTGTCAGGATCCATGGATATTCCGTGTTGATTAATACAGAACCCCAAATACTTTACTTCAGATTTATGGAACTCACACTTCTCAGGTTTACAAAACAATTGGTTTTTCTTGAGTCTTTCCAGGACTTGCAGGACATGATTTATATGTTGCTCAGGATCACGGGAATATATCAAGATATCATCCAAATAAATGACTACATATTGGTTGAGTACATCAGAAAACACTGAGGCCCATATTTATACTTTTTGACGCAAAACTGCGCTAACGCAGTTTTGCGTCAAAAAAATTAGCGCCGGCTAACGCCATTCTGAAGCACCATGCGGGCGCCGTATTTATTGAATGACGTTAGCCGGCGTTAGCCGCCGGCGCCGTCTGGTGTGCGTTAAAAAAAACGACGTACACCAGGCAGCGCCGGCGTAGGGGAAAATGGAGCTTGGGCGTCAAGAAATGGGGCAAGTCAGGTTGAGTAAATTTTTTCGCCTCAACCCGATTTGAGCAATTGATTTTCACTCCCAACCCCCATTGAAATGACTCCTGTCTTAGCAAAGACAGGAGTCATGCCCCCTTGCCCAATGGCCATGCCCAGGGGACTTATGTCCCCTGGGCATGGTCATTGGGCATAGTGGCATGTAGGGGGGCACAAATCAGGCCCCCCTATGCCACAAAAAAAAAAAAAAACACTTACCTGAACTTACCTTAATGTCCCTGGGATGGGTCCCTCCAGCCTTGGGTGTCCTCCTGGGGTGGGCAAGGGTGACAGGGGGTGTCCCTGGGGGCATGGGAGGGCACCTCTGGGCTCCTTCAGAGCCCACAGGTCCCTTAACGCCTGCCTTTTGCAGGTGCTAAAAAACGGCGCAAAAGCGGCCGTACGTCATTTTTTTTGACCCGCCCACTCCCGGGCGTGAATTTTGCCCGGGAGTATAAATCCGACGCACATGCCTCTGAGTCGATTTTTTAGACGTGAACGCCTACCTTGCATCTCATTAACGCAAAGTAGGTGTCCACGCTAATAAATGACGCAAACTCCATGGACTTTGGCGCTAGACGCGTCTAACGCCAAAGTATAAATATGGAGTTAGTTTTGCGTCGAAATTGCGTAAAAAAAAAAGACGCAATTCCGGCGCAAACGGAGTATAAATATGCCCCTGAATCCATAAATCATTGAAAAACAGAAGGGGCATTGGTCAGTCCAAAAGGTATAACACGGTACTCATAGGGGGTCATTCCGACCCTGGCGGTCCATGACCGCCAGGACCGGGGACCACGGAAGCACCGCCAACAGGCTGGCGGTGCTTCCAGGGCCATTCTGACCGTGGCGGTAAAGCCGCGGTCAGAAAAGGGGAACCAGCGGTTTCCCGCCGGTTTTCCCCTGGCCCAGGGAATCCTCCATGGCGGCGCTGCTTGCAGCGCCGCCATGGGGATTCTGACCCCCTTCCTGCCACCCTGTTTCTGGCGGTTTTCACCACCAAAAACAGGATGGCGGGAACGGGTGTCGTGGGGCCCCTGGGGGCCCCTGCACTGCCCATGCCACTGGCATGGGCAGTGCAGGGGCCCCCTAACAGGGCCCCATAAAGATTTTCACTGTCTGCTTTGAAGACAGTGAAAATCGCGACGGGTGCCACTGCACCCGTCGCACCCCTGCAACTCCGCCGGCTCCATTCGGAGCCAGCTTCCTTGTTGCTGGGTCTTTCCCGCTGGGCCGGCGGGTGCCCTTTTGGCGGCCACCTGCCGGCCCAGAGGGAAAGTCGGAATGACCCTTGCGGTCTTTTGACCGTGGAGCGGTCTTCCGACAGGGTTACTTTGGCGGGCGGCCTCCGCCGCCCGCCAAAGTCGGAATGACCCCCATAGTGCCCAAAAGGGGTACGGAAAGCTGTCTTCCATTCATCTCCTTCCTTGATCCGAAGGAGATGATAGGCACCCCGTAAGTCTAATTTGGTAAATATCTTGGCTCCTTGAATGGCATCTAATATATCTCTGATTAAAGGCAGCGGATATCGATCCTTAATCGTTCTTCTGTTGAGTTCACGAAAGTCAACACAAGGATGCAGATCCTTGGTCTTCTTTGGAACGAAGAAAAGAGGAGCCCCAGCCGGGGACGTGGAAGGAGCAATCAAACCATTGTGCAAGTTATCGTCTAAATATTCCTTTAGCACCTTCTTTTCGTGGTCGGTCAGAGAATACATTCGACCAAAAGGGACGACTTCATCAGGAATTAAAGGAATAGCACAGTCATAACTGCGATGAGGCGGCAAATTAGGATTACTAGGTTTCTGAAAAATCCTGATATATTCCTGATAACAATCTGGAACTCCCTCGATCATATTGATAGAGCTAGTGCTATCCTTAGTTCACTTACAGGACCTTTTGGGAGTCCAATAAGAAGTAGTGGAATAACAATTCTGTTGACAAAATGAAGATGTTAGGGATATAGTTCTTGTTTCCCAATTGATATAGGGGTTGTGTCGGGCTAACCAGGGTATTCCCAAAATCATGATGTGATTTGGTGAGGCTATAAGATCAAAGGCAACATGTTCTTGATGCCCCCCAAATGTCAAACAAATAGTAGGAGTTGAGGCCACCACAGGTCCTGAGGTTAACGGAGAGCCATCCCCCGTGTGAACCTGCTCAGGAGTCTCTTTAAGAATGGGGGGAATTCCTTTACTCATAGCCCAGGTCTCATCCAGATAGAGTCCACTGGCTCCACAATCAAGGAGAGCCAGAAGGTGTTCTTCTTGATCTTGTGAACTTTGTAACTTGACTGAGAGGATAAACAGGGTGGACATGCTTTCTTTGGAGGATCATATTGATGGTACTTCAGCTCCTCCCGTCTCCTTCCTCCTTACAGGGGACGGGAGCTGGCGTTTCCCGCAGGTCTTGAGGGACGTACCGGACAGCTACGGATCAGGTGGCCAGCCTTACCACAGTACAGACAAAGTCCCTTTTGTCGTTGTTCCTCTCTTTCTGACTCCGTCAATGGCCCACAAACCTGATCTATCTGCATGGGTTCTTCAGGGGGAGTTGGAGGGGCTTCGGATGGAATATCTTCCATTCGCCGACTGCTAGCACGAAAGGTACCAGACTGGTATGGAGCTCGCGTTCTACGTCTCTCCATCTTGCGCTCTCGAAGTCTATATTCGATATTCATAGATTGATCCATTAATTCCTTAAAAGAACAAGCTGGAGAAGAATGTACAAGCTCATCTTTAATTTCTTCACGCAGGCCTCGGCGGAAAAGGGTTATGAAGGTGCGTTCCACCCAGGAGGTTTCCGCTGCCAGCTGTTTGAAGCGGGTTATATACTGCAGAACATCCTGATTACCCTGCTGAATGTCACATAAGGCTTCTTCAGCTGCTGCTTCTACCCCAGGTCTCTCAAACATTTGTTTGAAAAGAGTCAGGAAAGCAGAATAGTTAGCCAGGACTGGGTCTTCTGCAGAAACCAGAGGAGTCGCCCAAGCAAGCGCCGGACCAGACAAGGCGCTGATCAGATAGCCCACCTTACCTTTATCAGAAGCAAACTGGAGTGGACGAAAGGCAAAGAAAACCGTCAGGGCGTCCAAAAATTCCTTCATCTTTAGAGGATCTCCAGAATATCGTGGAGTAGTGGCAGATACGGGTGGTATGTCCATTGATCGGGAAGACAAGACCTGTTGTAGCGCAGTGTTCTCTGCCAGTCACTGTTCTAACTCTTGGGCTTGTTGTTGGACAGTCTGCAACATGGCTTGAGCATTTTCTGACGCCTCTCCCTGTGGATCTTCCATGGCGATCTCGCAACGCGGAATCTTTTGGCGTTGCAATCTGTTACATACTGCGCTGGACTTCTCACCTCTGGATACCGGGTTTGCGAATACACCAAGGGGGTTATTCCAACTTTGGAGGAGGTGGTAATCCGTCCCAAATGTGACGGATTTACCACCAGCCGTATTACGAGTTCCATAGGATATGGACTCGTAATACGGCTGGTGGTATATCCGTCACTTTACCGTCACTTTTGGGACGGATTACCACTTCCTCCAAAGTTGGAATAACCCCCCAAGTCTTCTACAGGATCTGGATACTCCCAGATAAGGGCGACCCCTTCTAGTAGCCACGATGCCGCTTGACAGGCTAAGCCAAAGCAGACCGTACCCTCCAGAAGGAGTCCCAGAGGGAAAAAACCTCAACACTGGGGAAAAAACCTCAGACAGGAACTCCTGAAGAAAAACAAGAAAAAACAGGACTAAACAACAGGAAACAAAAATAGGCAAAAATCTCCCAAGGCAAAAGCAGAAACAAAAAACAGGCAAAAATCTCCCAAGGCAAAAAGCAGGAACAAAGAACAGGCAAAAATCGCCCAAGGCAAAAAGCAGGGAAAGTGGCATCACAGGAAAAGGAAAGGACACCATCTTGAATTGGGAAGAGCCCATAGATCAGTATGGGAAAAAGAAAGTAGTATAAAAGAAAAACAGAGCATGCTGGGACAAAAACACGAAGAAGACAAGATGGACACAACATGGACAGAGACAGGTAAAAAGACCAGACAAACCCACCAAAAACAAAAAGAAGAGAAAAGGGCTACAGGTAAGTGTAGCGCGACTGGGAGCGAAATATATGCTTCCCAGAATGTGTGTCAAAAAACGCGGGGAACGGCGCTCTGAGTATTGGTAGCGCGTTCCATCCGCGAGGACAGAAAGAGATGCCGCATCTGAGCGCGGCGTTACACCATAGGCCTGGGAGAATGTCCATCTGAAAGACTGGAGCAATAAACACGAAACAAGATCACAATGTGAATTCATCACAAGGCAGGCATGTCACATCACTAATGCCACAACACAGACACACTAATTGTACCCCCTTTCATTGCAGAGGAAGATGGATATCTCCTGCGGATATGCCTGTCCCAGAATACCCTGATGACATGGATGACGAGCTGACAAACATTCCCCAGGAGACCATCCAAGAGGTCCTTGTAACCCTCCAGAGCCCACCTTCAGTCACAAGGAGGAGCAGAGAACAAGCAGCCATCACAGAGGACCCACCCACCACCCCAAATGTAAGACCTGCCAGCTCCAATACAGCTGAGGACTCAGACGACACAGGCACCAGCTTTGAGAGAACTGTAGTCAGAGTACAGCGGGAGCTGGCCAAGGCGGTGCAGGTAGGGATGCAAACTATGGCAGCCAGCCTTGAGGGGGTGCGCTAGTGCATGATGTCATCTGCAGATCAGGCAGCAACTATGCAAGCGCTAACATCTATTTTGAAGGAACAGCAAAAAAGCCAGAAGGAAATCAGCACAGCTGTAATACAGTTGACCCGACACCTACAACAGCAATCCTGTCAACGCGTGCACAAATGCAACATTGAACCCCTCAGGGCCGGCCTGGCTGCCTACCATCGTGATGTGGCTGCTATTCTTAAGAATCAGCAGATCCTCCTTGCTGCAGTACTGCCCTTAAGACCTTCACAGGTAGAAGCGACTGGGATGTCTGACTCCACGTCTTCTAACACTGAGGTGTGTGTTGCCCCTTCACAACCACCATCAACAAGGACAGAGGAGGCAACACACACATCAGAAGAAGAATACATGGAACAGATCACATTCACACGGAAAAGTACCCGGAAGCACTAGTCCCTGCCGCATGGCCAACTATTACCAATTTCCTGCGCTTTGTAACATGGCAGTCTTACAACAACTGTACTTAATGACTGTTCTGCTTACCACTGTATATCTTGTCAGCCTGCCCAGTGAATAGTCTCTCTCTTACTCATTGGCAAATCCTGTCCCGCTGCACTGTCTGAAACATCACCCCAGCATGTCAAATGCATTTCCTTAACCCCTTGTGTAGGATCACAATGTAAGATGTCACTATAATGGACTCACAATCATGGACAATGTACATATAGCACTTCAGCACTTTTCAATAAATAGCACTTACACAACAAATCTGTCTCTGTGTAATGTGACATATCAACTGTGCAGTAGATAACTGAAATGTGCCTACTGTCAAATTACGTAGCTTGTCAATACAACTGCCCTGATATTATGTAGTCAGATAAATCTGCACAGTGGCCATGATTGCATCATACTCTGTCCTTCCTGAGGGACATATCTGATGAAGTGAGAAACCAAACACCATCATGCTGTGTTGGACAGAGTAATGCTTCCTCAAGAGATATCTAAGTCATCAAATAGTGGCCTCAAAATGTTGTCACCATGCAATATTAACACATATAACAGTGCACACAAATCTAAGAAAACACTACAAAAAGTGCATGAATGAAGCTGTCTGAGTTTACATACAAATAGGTAATCATGCTGAACTGTGTCACAAATTATGTATGTGAGTCATGAAGATAAGAATACAAGAGTGCTTACGAGAACTCATCTTATAAGGGTGTCCTTGATCATCACACTGCAGTCAGACCTAAAACTGTTCCCCCAATACCAAGTCTGGAAGCACTGTTTGTGACTTAGAAAACATACTTATCGACAGAAACATGTTGGGATCCATATTAACTGTGACTGGTGGTTGCAACGAATGGTGGAAACTTTGCAAAGTAGCTCTGGGGTAGCTGCCAATCTTACAGCTCAGTTGGGATTAGTTTGTAGCATAGGACACAAATGTAATAGAACAACATTCATGTACACAAATTCCAAGGCCATGATCAAGTAGCATTTAACACAAACTGTTAAGGGTTAACTATATATTTATTAAATCCTAATCACAAAAGAGGAAACTGAGGGAAAAGTCTTACCTACCCTAATCTACCCTGACTACTCATTACCCACAACTGTCCCTAACTAACCTAAACTAAACTTACTTATCACATGTAACGAAACATTCTAAACATCCAACCCCCACCCCCCTTATGAGATGGGACACATGGAGGACAACACATACTAATCTAAACACATACTATACTATCCCAAACAAATATATATTTTTTTGTAATTTTTTTTTATAATTTTTTTTTTCTATTAAACACACAAGAACCCCAACATAGCCAACCACCCACCCACCCACACACTTAATAAGTAAAAATATAAAGAATCAAGACCCCCACCCACTAACACTAACTAAACTAACAGCCTATACTAACCTAACACTAAGCCCCCTAAGCCCACTAAGTATGAGAACAAGGAAAGAGGAGGGAGGGGAGGGAATCATGTCCATTGTTACAACAGTCTAGAGGTTGGCCCTCCGGAGGGTCCTCTTTATGGACTTCACACGCCTGTTAATGTGGCAAAAGTCCCGGCTCAGATTGCTTAACTTTTGCAACACACGGCCCATCTTCCGTTCCATGTCGTGGAATGCTGCAGGGTCAACTGATGGAGCTGGGGCAATCTGGGTACCGGTGGAGGAGGTCTGTGCGTGTGTGGAGCCAAGGCCAGTAGGCTGTCCTGCACCTGTTGCAATGCTGGGGCCTGGAAGTACGGCAGATGTAGGGACAACAGTCCCAGCTATGGGTGGGGCCACCTGGCTTGAAGTGGTGGTTGTGCTGGTGGTGGCTGTGTTGGGCAAAGTAGGGCTACCCTGTGGGAAGGCCCTCCATGCCCCGGAGGCCCGTTCATGGCGGTATCGACGGGCCATCCTCCTGAACCTTGACTCTACCAGCAGGATGTGCTGGTATCTCATGGCCCGCCGCTGGAACTCACGGACCTGGTCTGGAGTCATTTTTGCAGCTGTGAAGACAAATGCAAATAATTTACATTAGGAACTGCATTGTGTGAAATGGCACAAGAAGTAAATCAGACAATAGATCTACTGTACTTGTAACAGCTCATATCACAATACAGATCATTGAATGTCCCTGAGTAAGTACATTGCAGGCCAGCCTACAAAGGTCACATCAAACATAGCACATCCAAAACCTACAAGATGGGTAACAACTGGCATTGACTTGCCATCGGAGTTCTGCCAGTTATCAGCTAACAATCATGCTGCATATCCTCCGCCAATACCTGGGCCACAAATGTCAGTGTACAGAATGCAAAACTAAAGCCACATGGTCTTCAAGTTGTAACAGGACTTGCCAGTATAGTACCCATGTGCCATACCTGAGTTTGTATACTAGGTTCCGACCACACAGTCACTTATTCACATGTATGTGTAACATACTGGTAGCATCAGTCCTAGGTACCCTATTCACAAACCCATGCCTGTGTTTGAGGATGGGGGGGGTGGACAAACAACTAACAATTCCAAACAACATGGAACCCGAGGAGTGTATAGAAAACTCCACACGTGTTTGGCTCTACACACACACCACAGGTAAGGTCTATCAACAATTAGGAGTCTGCAAACCCTAGACCAATCATAGCGCCACACATGTCAGAAAATGCAGAGCTTGGTAGACAACATATACTTCCAGTAAGGCATGACTTACATCAGACACAGAGTTGCAAGAACACCCATGATCATGATTAGCATGCACACAAAGGCCATTGCACTCAAGTTCCACATACTTGTAGCACTACATGTGGAAGTACATGCTGCTAGGAAGTTCTACCTACAGTTTAATAAGTACCTTGGTAAATAGGGAAGTAGAAGTCTGTTGGAAAGCAATTTGCTGTACCAAACTGGGAGAATGTGGGTCTGACAGGCTGACTAAATCTGAGCTGACTTCCAGTGCGACTCTTGTTGATACAAGTGTCATCCACATGACTCACCCCAGCACTCACTGTGGTGCCTACAGGAATGGCCTACAATCCCTAGATAATACAATAGGATACGCATTGGCCAACTCAAAACATTTGAGAAACTGAAATCCCACTCATGGAACAAGACAAATGACTGGCCAACGCATCACACCTTGCTATGCGTTCAACACACAGGCGTCCATCACACATAACCAGCAAACACAACACATAACAGACATATCAACACTTACTGGAGTGGTCGGGGTCCTCAAATGTAGCCACCTATCCCACAGTGTAGGGTGCCGGTCCACCTGTAAGGAATGGAAGGAATAAATGTGCTCAAAATCTGTGCACTGACCAACAATTTCAAAGACATATACAATGTGTAGGCTGAATAAGGAAATGACAGCCATTCAGACATGGTGATACTGCATCTGATATATCACGGCCAACTTGTACATAGCATGGGTATCCTGTGACAGTTACACACATATCAGCACACATCCAAAGCCTGGTTACTTGAGGACTGCATTACCAGGCAAACAGCCTGTGTGGCCATGACACATTTACTACACATAGGTACAATGTACAGAAGGACAGGGACTTTTGTAAGCCCTCATGTTGTTACAGTTTCTTCATTTGATGTGGCCCAGCTATGGTGATTTGCACCAACAATGGAGATGTGAACCCATGTGCATACCTTTGGACTGCCATCCCTAATTGGAATGTGCCACAACTACCATTCTAAGATGTTAGCTGAGAGTACCTTCCACCTTTTCACAATGTTTTCAAATCCAGATCTGACATGTAGCCAAAAAGATGAAGGACCACAATATTCCCTAAGATTCATAGAACTTCCGTGAACGCTTTCCTTCCACACTCACCAGACTCACATGAGACATATGTCTGGGCCACTTTGCTATCATCAATTGACGTGAAGCCAGCACTCATTTTCTGCATCATGTAGTGATTCTAAAGTCAGTCTAGCTATTGCGTCAATAAAGTTAGCCAATATGTTAGTACATCTTTACTTCTCTGGCAAATGTGGCTTATATAGACATGACTGGCTCTTATTTTGTTTGGTTGTCTGACACAACGGCAGCACCAATTTACTTAACGGAAAAGTATCCTGTAAGTTTGCAGAGCACGTGCTACCTGACAGCTAGCAATTGTGATCCTTCCCATAGTGCATCAATTACCCTGTATGTTTCCCCAGCATTACACACAGTCAGCAAGTTAGCTGGCAGATATTGTACAAATCATCTGATGTCACTACATAGCATTTAAGCGTGCACATTTACATGATTAGTACTCACCAATAGGGCCACCAATCACGATTCCCAGGTGGTCCAAGAGATCCTGCTCCCTGGTGATGAGGTCAGCCCACTGGTGCTTCAGCTGGTTGTCACTCCTCTGGCTGGCATATACACGCTGCAGGTGATGCAGCACCTTTCCCCCACTGGATTCTGCGCGCCTCAGTGTGATACCCCAGTATCACCCTGCCTCGATCATCAGTGGCAAGAAATGGTACACAAGCCATATGAAGCCCTCCAACTCCTCTTCACCCATCCTGCCAAGACGTGGCCTACCAGACATTGTACAAATGAGAAAGGGAATAGGGGTTAAAGAAATAGAAAGGGGAAAATGGGGAAAGTAGGGGGACAAAAACAGAAGAAAAGTAAACTTAACCACTAAAAGAGCCCAACTATCCCCAAACTAGCACTACCCACAACAGACTCCCACAAACAACAAAAAAACTAGAAAACTGGACAAATGTACACAAAACACAGTAGGACACTACACACCAACAATATTTATTTCACAAATTGACAATAGAGACAGCACACAGGACACAAACACACAAAATCAATGGACATCACTCTCAACACAGCCACACAGTCTAGAAGATTCACAGACTGCAAAGTAAAAGTGAAAGTATACCCACTGTACATGATCTGTAAACAGGATATCCTATTACATCACTTCCTGAATAAAATGTCCGCCCCTTCTCCGTTAGGCATCATATTTTTTTTCACGCAAACAGTTTGTGTGTCATAATTTTCTACGCACAGGAGTGAAAATTAGCCTGCATCCAAATAATAGTAAATAGTCTGTACAATTATTTGGATGTGGCCTAATTTTCACTCCTGTGCATCAAAAAAAATGACGTATCGGTGTACAAAAAATGATGCATAACGTTAGCACCTCAAAATTTCAGTGCATGAACTGGTTTGGGGCATTTTTTCTGTTTTTATGTTATGTTACATTTGGGACACATCAGAGATAGGCTGATGGCACCCACTATGGTGTTGATGGTGTATGTTCACATGTGTGACATCATACTGCAGTGGACCATGACCCGCTACTTCCTTCACAGTATTTTGACGGTTGGCTGACGCACTAGATGGCCATATGTGTGGCCTACATATATGTATTGCACAAATTGGGCATGTTTGGCATCAGGAGAGGATAGCAATGTGACGCACATATGAACATTACCTCAATGCCTATGGCTCAATGTGTGTGCTGTGGCAACTAATGTATTTGTTGACCAAGAGTGTGTGCATTATTGCACATATGCTTGTATGAATGTGAAGTGCATGTGTCCAAACCTTAGATGCAAGTCATTGTGGAACTGAGAGAGGACATGTGTTAGTCATACATGTAGCAACACCCGTTATGTGCACTTCCAAGATTTAGGGTAACGTAGACACCACATATGACAAAGCATGCAACAGATAGATGGCAGACGCTTGTTCATGTCAATGGTCCACATTTTCAACATCCTATGTCCTAGATTTTTGGTAACAGCTTCCTAGGCACTTGTTGGTGAATCCCACAGTGAGTCATACACATGCATTGAGGAAGTGGGTACCATGTTGTTTGCCCAGACAGCCAAAGGTGAACCACAAATGTATGATGACGCCACAGTTGAGGTCATATAACTGAGCCACAACTCTCAAGTGGCCGTGGTGGACCAGCAGACGAGGCAGCACGTGTCCACATATTTCCAGTGATCAATTGCACATAGGTGTCTTGTTCATGTGTGTGGTCCAATCTTGAGCCTGTATATTTTTGGGGGTGTAAATTGTCACAGTTAGGTCCAGGACTCATCATGAGTCAGTGGCAGCTATTCCTGTATCTACTGAGTATCCTTTGTTGATCAATGTGAGTAAAGTGGATGTGGACTTAAGAACCTACAAGGGGATGGTCCCACCCTGTCACTAAAGACGTGTAATGAGACAGCCAACAGGGCAACCTTGGTGTGCTGAGTGAGATAATGTCTCAGGTGTCATGTTCCGGCAGGTGTCATTACAACATTTGTACACAGGTTAGCCTCTGCAATTCCCACTGCATCTGGGAACATCATAGCCTCTGTGCGGATTATTCTCGCAGCTATTCACCACACACGGCCCATCAATATGTTGTGAGCAATGTAATTCTGTGTGTGAACTGTCAGGGTCCTGACGTGTGGATTTTTCATGGACATTATCAGAGGTTGCTGGTTCTGCTGAAGGCCCCGTACCCAATCCCTGCATACGGCCCTGGGACACTGTCACACTTTGTCATTCATGCATAAATGAGACCCAGACAAGGGATGGGCCATGAATTTTGGTTTTCACAGAGGATTTAACTCATATGGTACAGTTAAAAGGCAGATGATGCTATACAATGTATTTGGGTATGCATTGAAGAAGCACATGCCCAAATAACCCCTGAGGAATGTGAGGTTTGGTAATGCAAGTGTGGTACATATGTAGCCACAGGGATACTTTAGGGTGACGCTCAGACAGATGCAAGTCAGGTTGACATGGTGCAGGGTGAATCAGGATCCAGCAATTTAACAAGTTACATAATCAGTGGTCTGACTAAGACTGTTTGGAGGATGAACTAGACAGTTGACATGTCAAACTGTGTATGTCCTGTGTTTTTGAAGGTGACAAATGAACCCAAGGGCTGTGTTACACGGCTTAATTAGTATCAATGCTTAACGGTGTATTTGACAAAATGGCAACTTCTATGCTGTTCCAGGCATCAGCAGGGGCAGTGTTTATTGAAATGGGTGGTGTGCATGGAGGTGATCACAGGTGTGGGCTGCATCTGTTTCTCACAAGTCCTGTAGGGGAGATTTGCATTCTAATGGCCAACAGACATTTTCACACAGGAAGCAATCTACAAGTGCTAACAGGGCTTGGAAACTAGAAGCCAGTGTATTAATTGACCTTACGTCCATGCAGTCAGATGTACTATGACAATGTTATACCATAGGAAAGGGTGTAGCACACTGGATTGCTATTGACAAGCTGTGTGTGCAGAGGAGGGAATATCAGGGTACACATCTTACTATTCCATGTACCTCTTCAGACAGGTGGGTTGTGACCAGGTGCATGGGTGGGTCAGGAGTTAGGAAATGGGCTGACATGTACATGGAATGTCATGTGCGCAATGCTGCTCATATGTGTGGCATTTGTGCTGTCTATTTACTGCTTCTATGGAACTCTGGTCACAGATAGTCCTTGCAAATATTGGATGCAGTTGGACTTACTGCTGTCAAGGGTCTGGTCAGACATTCCTGTTACTGATGCAAAAGCACATCCACTGCCTCACGTATGAGGCTTGTTTTCCCCTTATTGAGTGATGGTGTCTTAGTTGTGAGCCATATGCTGCGATGAATCATGATTTCAACCTGTGTGTGTGAAATAGGTGTGGTCCTCTGCTATTGCCCTTCAAAGGTGAAATGTACAGGATATATGTCATTTACTGTGTGTGTGTATGTGACCATTGTATGATACGCATCACATTTGCCCTGGGATTTTCAGTGTCCTAATCGGTATATCAGCAATGCTCCATGAGGCAACACTCTTATTCTGATAGCTAGAGATGAAGGTGTGCAAAAATGAATAGCCAAACGATTATATGGTGATTATTATAGGTGTTTATTTAATTAGTTCATAAAGTGTTGATGGTGATTATATTTAAAAGAAATTGTTCACGATATGTTGCCGCCTACGTAAACCAGCGGCCGTGTTCTGTTGTTCCCCCTCATGTTGCAGGCCACCATCCTCCTCTTCCTCCTCTTCAGGCATGTGTGGCTCGGGTTCCAGGAGGGGAAAGTTCCTTTTTATGCAAATGTTGTGCAGAATAGCACATGTTAGGATGATCTTACAGACCATTTCTGGGGAATATAGGAGGCTACCACCAGTGATGTCGAGGCACTGGAACCTTGACTTGAGGATTCCGAAGGTCCTCTCGACTATGGTGTGTGTCCTCCTATGTGCGTCATTGTAGGCACGCTCTGCTGCAGTACTCGGGTTGCCAATAGGTGTCATTATCCATGGCTGGATGCCATACCCCTGATCAGCTGCAAGAGAAAATGAATGGGATCATGTTGATATAGTTAGCCCTATTGAAATCACCTTTCATGGCAGTAGTTGTCTTGTGTTGTCTGTGAATCTTTTGTGTTATTATGTCGCATCCTAGGCTTGTAGGATGTACCATCTGCATTGTGTTGTTTCCTTGGCTGAACGAGTGTTTGGCTGCTAACCGGTTGTCAGCAGTATCTTTTGGGATTTGCAGTACAGTGTGCCCTCCCTAGCATTGTGACTTGTGATACAGGCGTCCCTGTGTCATCACTGGGGGTGAGATGATAATTCCATACACAGGTTAAGATTGACAGTGTTGTTAACACGTTCATATCAATGTACCCTGGACATCCCATACCTTTAGACTTATGCAATGGATTAATGTAAACATCATTGAGATACTTACAATTTGCAAGGTGACATTTAGGCAACCCACTCCAAACGTTGTGATCATTGACATCTTAACATTAGACTGTACACTAGTTTCTGATGTGTGACAGGTTCAATGGTGACCTAAGAAACATGGCTAGCGATGTCACAACCTCAGTGTGTTCCTGTTGACATGTTGCTGTTGTGGTGAATGTGTTGTGTGTCCTATAGGGGTGCTGTCAGTGTGTATATAAGTAGGTTTCTGTACTTACCAACAAGTAGTCCATTGCCATACCGTCCATCCTGGAAGTGTTCATTGATGGTGCTGTGACGGAAGATGAATGAGTCATGGACACTCCCAGGATATTTAGCCACGATGTTGTTTGATCAATCCTTGGTGATCGACAATGGTCTGCACATTGATGGAATGTGTGTGCTTCCTGTTGCGGTAGAGGTGTTCAGTTGCAGCAGGTGGCACAAGGCGTACATGTGTGCAGTCGATTGGACCAAGGACTTGTGGAAGCCACTAATGAGGTAAAACCCCTGTTTTGTTTCCTGCTGCTTCTGCAGTGTGTTAGGGAAGCAGATGTGGCGGGTGTAAGTCCAATGATGGCATCCAGTACTTTGGGCAAAAAGGCAGAGAATGATGGTGGTGATATTCTGGCAACCAGGGCACCAGTTGTTTGAAAAGAGCCACTTGCCAGCATGTGAAGTACGGCAAGCAGCTTGGTTTCTGTTGGGATGGCGCGGGAGGTCAGCAAAGTGGGTGCCAACTGCGGCTCAATGTTGCGCAGCAGCTGCTGAATGGCCTGCCAGTTCAACCTGTACCTCTGGATGATATTGTGTTCCCTGAGGCCATGAAGGGTTGTTTTGGGGCGGAATATCCTCTCCTGCCTTCTGCAATGCCTTTGGGGTCCCTGCTGGTGTTGTGGTAGCTGTTGTTGTTGCTGCTGGGCTCGGCGTCTGCGTGCACGCTGGATGAAAATCACCTCCATGTCTCCCTTTTGCTGCTCTGCTGCTTTGCTGTTGCTTCTGTGTGTTCTGATTAAATACAGGTGTGTTTGCCCCATTTTAACGCCTGCCCTGACCCAGGCGTTAAATTTTGTCGCAAATCGGGCTGTGTGTCATTTTCCGGCTCCGCCTCCCGGCCGTGCGTCATTTTTGCCCGAAAGCATAAATACGACGCATGCACGTTTAAGCCATTTTTTGGACGGGAACGCCTACCTTGCATATCATTAACACAAGGCGGGTTGCTGCATTCAAAAAATGATGCACACGGCGGAATTTTGTCGTCCGCGGACTCGGGCGTAAAAGTTTAAATAAGGGGCAAAGTTTGCGCTGAATGTGCGTCAAAATGTTTGACGCACATTTGCCGCAGACGGAATATAAATATGCCCCTAAGAGTGAAGTGCATGAGAGGGCCAATACCTAAACAAAATGTGTCTTCTATGAATTTTGGGCTTAAGAGTAAAGAGATCTATGTACATGCAACAGGGCTTTGAATGGTATCCCATATTTGACTGGTAACCAATAATGGTTGCGCAAAGCTGGTGTTATGTGCGCATTCCTTGGTATCTTGTAAAGAGATTCACTGGCACAATGAGTGCAGGCTGCAAATGTTCAATCAGATAAACTAGTAAGGCCAACCTTAAGACAATGCCATGAACAAGCATTAACTGAATCAGCACTGTAAGAAATTGGGTCTCGAGTTGGCAGAAGTATGCACCCAGACAATAAGGGACCACAATCCTAGTCAGGGTAAATCAGATACACATCCTAAATTAACCTGTGCTCTCCCTCTAGTAGCTTGGCACAGAGCAGTCAAGATTCACTTAAGACGCAACATGTAAAGTATTTGTTCAACACCTAAAATACAGAAACACAGTGAAAACCACCACAAAAAGACTCCAACCCAGTTCAGAAAAATAGAAAATATTGATTTGAGTAAAACAAGACTAAAACAACAAAAATGCAATAAGCAGAAGTCAAAATATGATTTTTTTCAAATTAAACTAAAAATTGTGCTTAGCAGTCACTAGCAGTCAAAAGGGTATTTGAAGTTGTGAGGGACCAGTGCAAATCCAAAGTTAAGACTGACCACAATAGCAGGTAGGTAGGCTACAGAACCCCTGAAGGCTCCGCTGAAACACTACATATGGAGGAGCAAGTTTTGACATCGAGAAGCAAATGTGAAGGTGATGCCTTGATCTTTTCCACGCAGTTGGGTCACTTTGTCATTGTGGAGCCTCGCAGTCAGGTTCTGCATCAGCGTCAAATTCCATTGAGATGATTGTAATCCACTGTCATCGAGCTGCACAGGCTGTGAATCTGCTGTTGCCGAGTAGCTTCTGAGTCGGCATCAAATTTTAGCAGAAAGCAGCTGTAAAACCCACTTCTGATAAGAACAGGGCGCAAGCCAGCAATCCCTTGGAGCAACTGGGATTAATGCATGCAGAGAGCATTTCCAGTACCAGTTAAGTTACCAGCCCTGGGCACATACATGGCTCTTTACCAGGGACTTACAAATGAAATAAATGTGCTAATTGTGGATAAGCCAATATCACCATGTTTTAGAGTACAGAGCACCTGCACACTTTAGCACTGGTCAGCAGTGGTAAAGTGCATGGAATCCTAAAGCCAGCAAAACTAAAGTCAGAAAAACAAGTCTGAGGGCAAAAAGTTAGGGGAAACCTCAGTGAGGATGCCAGGTCTAAAAAACACTTTTACTAATGGAAAGTGCAGGCCCTCCTCTGGGATAGGCAACAAAGTATTCATTGTTTTTAGTTGCTATAAGCAAGTTTTTGCAGCATTGATAACTTGGTCTTTCACTGAAAGATTAGAATTCAGGATAATACCCAGATTTCATACTATTTATTATGGTACAGCATTCTGCCCCATTTCTAGGGGCCAGATCGGCAGGATTCTATCTTGTGTAGCACTTCCAGTCAGCCATATTTCAATTTTGACAGGTTCGCTTTGAAATATGTTTGAGCCATCCACCATCTAATAAAATGGAGTCAATTCCTTAATTCCTCTCTAGGCATACTATACTCATTCTAAACTTCTCAAAACAAAAAAGAAATGAAATACCACTGGCAAAAGTAGAAACACATCACATTCTTTTGAAGAGCTAATGCTAGTGGGTGTATGCAGATTTTATTAGTAATAGTGACAGAATGTTTCTATATGGAACACCACACCGGAGAGCGTTTGGACTAGTTTGAATGGGAAATGGCTGGGGATCTAATTTTTCAAAACAGATTGCAGCTGAGAGGAGTGGCCCTCAAACCAACTTCTTCAAGTCTAGAGTTCAGAACTGAAAATTTGACTGTATCAAGTGCAGCAGAAAATTCTATGAATAGTAATGCTCTGGTCTGTCCTCTCTCTACTACTGACCTTAGATCACAGAGGGTAAGTCCTACACCCAGCTAGGGCTGTGTGTACTGGATGTAACCCGGCTTGTGCTGGGTTAGGAGGTTGTTTTCTTCCAAACATTTTTGCAACAGACTATGGAAGATTTTCACTAGAACATTCCCTTAGAAAGGAAGCAGAGACATGGGCATCTAGTTGCTCAATACCTTCTAATTAGGAGTGGTTTTTTTTTTTCAGGAGGGAACAAACCACAACTGGGTAGATTTACAAACATTTTACGCTGGGTTTTGGTCACAAAAATAACACAAACAAACACAGAATGTTTTTTTTTCTAGTTTACTTTTCAGCACAAAACGTATTTTGCACAGTATTTTGCTCTGGAAAGTGGCCTAAAACTAAAGCAAGCAAAGCAACATGAAACACTGCTTTCCGTTACTTAGCGTCAAGGGTGCATTACATGGATGGTACATGGCCATTCCTATGCAACCACCCATGCTTTCTGATGCAAAACCCTATCTACTAACATTAGTAGACAGGGTTTTGTGCCCAAAATTAACGCCATTTAAAAGGAGGCGCTAAAAGGATAAATTGTTTTATGTATCCTTTCTTTTCAGACTTTGTATGTGTGCTGCACTATGCAGCACACATACAAAGTAGGAAAAGTGTAAAATTAAGTCTAAGCAATGTATTTTGCATTGGAAAGGAACCCTTCGAGCACAAAACCTGTACACATGCACACCTTTGCACTATGTTGCAAAGGTCTGTGCGTGGTGTTCGGCAGCTAAAGTCTGCGCTGGTGCGAGGGAGAGGAGAATACCATAACACTGTAGATATGCCTCTCTCCTGTTTTCTCCCTGTGTTGCAATGCAGCGCAGCATTTCAGGCTGCTATGCTGCGTTGTGTGACAATTTTTGGAAATCTGGTCCAACGTGTTTCCACATAGTTGAAAGTTTGCCCGATTTTTAGGTTACTATTAAAACAGTAGTAAACAAAGTCAATAATTTAGTATGTTTTGCAAACTTGATGAACAGATAGAGGATAAGAATTCTAATTAGTCAGACACCACGATTGAAGAAACATGGTGCAGCGATTGAAAATTCACTTGTAGATTGAATGATACTTCCTTGGCAAAGATAAAAAAAATTATTCTTTGTGTTTTTTTGCAAGAATTCTGCTGGAATTTAATTTCGTTTTTTCTTCGAAATAAGGAGCAAGGTCCAAGATACAGAGTTAATTTATTAACCGTTTGGATAATTCTTCAGATATATTTGCAGAATTTGCTATTGTAACTGAGAAATATTTCTTTTTGACTGCTTGATTATATATTTATATTATTTTGACTGTCCTTTATTCCTAATAATTGCTTTCATATTGGTGTTACATTCTAATTGGCATGTGGGCAATTACACAATGGCAAGCACTCTAGTAAACCATGGGATATTGTTCCTGTTTTTTACATTAACATTTGTATCTTCTGAAGCAACCTTATTAATAGAGTGTGAGAGAGCGTAGTTTAAATAATACATATACTAAAGTGAAATGCTTATATCAATGCTTAACGATGCTGCATAGAAAATGATAATTAATAGCAATTTGCTTAACGTGCATTTGAATTATGATTATAATATGTGAAGTTACCATTGTGTGTGCGAACTAATGACAATAACGAGTAAAATTTGTTTGTGTTATAGCTTAGATTAACATTTACGATACTGCATTGAAAATCCTATAGGCCTTAAGTTAGCGTGAGCTGTGGATTTAGCTGCCTAGCTCTCATATTAAAAGCATTTTCTTGTTTTTCAGTGTGCTGACTTGCAAAGGGCCATGACCCTGCAAATGTTCCTTTTCTTCATTCTATGTATCAACACAGATTCTGTTCTCATCCGCATGCTAGCTGCTTTAGTATGAGTTTTAATACAATATTGAAACAAAAGTAGATTAATGTAATGCACAAGGACATTAGACCATGGACAAAGGAACTCATGACCCGAGAAGACGTGCCAAACGGTGAAGTAACCCCCCGGATGTGCCACCTCCGAAGGCGTCAATTATGAAGACCAATCAAAATGTTATGAATTATCGTGGGGTGACAATTGGAATTACCTAATGTATAATTTGATAGGTTAAAGATAGTGGAATATAGTGAATGTCCAATAGAATTTTGGGGGAAGGTATTACGAAAAAGGGATAAAAACCCATGTCACAAAAGGGACGCTAGAACTAGGTAGGGAATGCTATTGATTGTATCCAGAAACGTTGTCACTCTGTTCGCTGACTTTGAGACTTATTAAACCATCCTCACCCATAGACTGCCCCTTTACACTTCTCCTTATGAGGGAAGTATCCCCTGTCCTTTAGACTTGTTTAGACTGATGGCGCTTGACTGATGTCCTGAAGACAAAGACTGATCCTGTGTGCTGATCTAATCCTTGGAGGGTAATTATGACACTGCAATTTGTAATTTGTCTGTTTGCTTTTCCTTTCTAGGTACCAACTGCTCTTTTGATAGAGACCATAGCTAGATGTTTTCTAAATTGGTGTTCTAAATTGTTTTGCATGAAGCGCAACATGCTGATGCTAATTAGCGGTTAGGATAGGAAATTCACTCTGACTGACGCAAATAGACAAATGACTGACGTTACGCTTTGCTGAACTGAGACATATATGATATTTGTTATAATCTAATCTATTTTCACGCCGTGCTATGTTCTCATGTTTGTGATTCTTGCATTAATGAAATCTTATCACAGTTGCCATATCGTGGCTATGCTCTTATGCTTCTTGGTATTGAGATTAACTCTTCTGCTCGTAAATTGTAATCAATAGGGAATAAAATTCAGAAATATTCTATCAAAAGGTGTGGTTATTCATGACTGAAAGGTCATGGTTGCGTCGACAATTTGATTAATGTCTTTATCCAAAGTAAAGTGCATTGTGTTGATAAATATTGATGATATTATTGATATAGTGCTTGACATATTGATCAGTTGTCTCGTCCTACGGTGTCTCTCCACTGGGTCACAAGATTCATTGGCCTAAAACGAGTCCTAATGTGTAATAAATTAACATAAAGGGACGCGTTACCAGTTCTGGTAGCAGAGGATGGTTTGGGCCTTGGGGACCCTAGGACGGAGAATCATTGTTTAATTTGTTTTTCTGTGATAATGCAAATTGGAGGTATGATGGGTTTCTAAGTTCACCATGACTTTCCCGGGATCTCGGAGCCTGCCTAAGTGAGTTGGGGATGTTCTCTGTGCCATAATGTGTGTGGTTTAGGGTTTTTGTGCTTGCTTAGCTTATGCCTTTTTGCAGGAGATTGTGAGATTTGTGTGCATTTAGGTTAACTATGTGTTGTTTAACAGGAGTGGGTATACTCCACAGTATGAGAGTAGGGAAGTCGGAGTACCTCATGTGAGTGTGGCGCTTAATGCTCAAAATTATCCACGTGGTTGGTTGTCTATGTACGGACCTGTCGTGGTCTAAGACTCCGGAGTGTGTTGACAAGTGTAGGAGACACTTGGCTATATGTTGTAATCTGTGCGGTTTAATAGGTCATTCGGGTGTGGTTGACAAGTCAAGTTTGAGTAAATGCATGTGTGAAACCTTCGATTTGGTAAATTCTAAAGTGCACTAGAATAAGTCATTGACAAGTCGAGAGTAGAGTTTGCGGGTCGAATTCTGCTTGCGTATGCGGGAACTGACAAGGAGAAAGTAGCGGCTGAGGCTTTAAGTGAAATCTCTGTAAAGTTCTGAAGCAAATGTGTTACCCTTCCTGTAGTAAATCAGCAGATTTGTGTTGTCATTTAAGGTGCTCGCAATAATTTGCATTAGTTTGTGTGGGGTCAGTGAGGAGCGGACAAGCCGCAAGACTTTGTCAGCTGCAGTGTGTGTGTGAGTGTGACGTCAGTGGTGCCGCGCTGAGATAGGTCAGTTGTTCGAGAGGGGTAGCGCACGGATTGGCTGCTGTCCGTGAGAGGCAATAGGTTGAGAAAGGTGGGTGAAGGGTGTCTGGGAACTAAGTCACTTCTGATTAAATACAAAACAAGGGAAAATCGCAAAATGAATTTTGTTAAAGCATTTGAGAGTGCTCTGAAGGGAGACACATATATCGTAGCAACTGATGGGGAGCCAACACCACCCGAGGGTACTCCAGCTTACATGGTTATGAAGAGAAGGGTGTTGCGCCTTGTTTATGGATTAAACCGTGGCGCAAACTAACAGAGAAGGAGGGATGTTTAGCGTTTCCAGAGCATGGGACATTCAATCCAAAGGTGCTGGAGAACTTAAGGTGGATGTTAAGTATACAGAAACCACCTCCGAGGCCAGCTCAATATGAGGCTCTAGCGATTTGGGATTTGATGGCTCTTAAACATAGACAAGAAAGGTTCCATAGAAGGCTGAGAAGGGCAGAAAAATCCAATGCTGGGGCTAGGTGGGATAACGAGAGTAAAATGTGGAGAAGGGGAATTGTTGATGGACTAAAACTGTTCCCAGCAATAACACAGGGAGAAGAAACACAGGGAAAGAAAGCCTCCTGTAAGACAGACAAAGACTCAGGCAAATCTAAAGAAATTAAAAGATCTTGGGAAGAGGAAGATGATTCAGACGATGAGGAGTTTATGGACAGCTTATTACATGCTCACCCGCCACCTTATGCGGTGAGCGATAGTGCTCCAAGCATGGATCCTGGGAACCAGATGCAGGAAAAGGGAGTTGCTGATACGCCACAGACTAGTGATACTGCTCCGATACAGAATGGTGTCACTGTACCCATTGCTCCAGACATACCGATACAGTTGCAACCTCCACCGCAGATACAGAGAATCTACCCAGACGTCCCAGTACTTGAGACTACTACAAATCTGATAGTGCCGCCAGACCCGATATACACAAAATCAAAGTTAGTACAGATTGAGTCAACTCCGAAATTACAGTCCCAACCGCAACCACAGGTGATACCAGGGTACAACCCAATAGCTGGCCCACCATTAGTACCTGTCCCGGGTACATTGGAACAGACCTATGGAGTTGCTGCTCCACGGAGTCTGGGTCCAGGTCAGACACCTGCTGCCATATCATTGCCAATTACTGTCGATCCACCAGTGCCATTGTATGCGCAGGGCAAAACTGGTGTATGTCATCAGGGAGTGATGACTCAAGATGTGATAAGAGGAGGGTCTATGGGAACTCCCCAGATAATGGCCCCAGGAGAGCAAGCAGTTGAACAGCCGAGGTCTTTAATGGACCTTAGTCCAGTGGGAGCACCCATAGAAGCAATGCGTCAAGCAGGGTTAGGAGTTTTAACTCCCCAGACAATGAGTACGAACACCTCGTGTTCTCCGATGATGCATGCAGGGAACATTTCACTGCAGGGTTTCACAGTCCAACATTTAAATGAATGGTTAGAAAAGACTTATACTACACAAAAGGCTACAGTGATTTCAGTTGATTCAGAGAAAGAAAAGCGAGACGAGTACCTAAACCTTGTAAGATTAGGGGCAGAAGCTGCTGAGTTAGTAGAAGGTACGATGGGAGTGAACAGATTGGAGTCCTACACGGAAGCAGAATTAATATTCCTGTGCCCTAAGATTACCAAAGAGGTAGGCAAGGTACATCAGAAATTAGCGAATTTGGCAGATAAATACAATATCGACATTGGAAACACTAAACATCTGAAAAGAAGCTACAGATTAGACTTTGACTCCAAAGATTTTGAGCACATGAGGTCTGCGGGGATGAAGGCACATTTGAAAGAGTTGTTGCAAAGTACGCAAATCTGGGGTGCATTGGAAAAATGGGAAGGCAGGTGGGCAAAGAAAAGAGACAAGGAAAAGAGTGACAGTCCAGGGTCTAACCAAGCTAAGGCCTCCCCCGATGTGGATTCAGTAACAATATTACCTATGAGAGAGACAGCTGGTGGTGTCTTAGTCCATGTACCGTGGTCCAGAGGAGACATCCTATCTTTTACCAATGATTATCCCAGACTGAGAGAGAAACCGATCAAGTGGTATCAACAAACAGACAGGTTTGTGAAACTTGCAAAGTGTCTTTGGGAAGACTTGAATACCTTGTTTGAGATCATTGTTCCACCTGATTTGTGGCTTGAATGCAAGAGAGGGATAGATTGGCCGACGAAGGAGCCGGCAAGGGATAAGGTGACGGGAGCACCCTCCGAAGAAGTGATGAAGTATTATCATAAGGTGATTGAGTTTTTGAAACAAAAGGTGTCGCCGAAAGTGACTGATTGGTAGAAAATCAACCGGACCTCTCAAGAGGTTAAAGAATCAATACATGCTTACTATGAAAGGTTGTTAAAGGCATTCAAACACTACAGCGGTACTGAGACTATTGAACCGAAGGACATGAATCATCTTGTGTTTAGATTCATCGAAGGGTTGAGACCAGAAGTTAGCAGATTATTAAGAATCATTTGATTTGTTGCCAAGCAAAACGTATTGATTAAGTGTTGCAGTATACGAAATACTGTAGTGATGAGATTGAGCTAAAACAGAAAAAGCTGAAAGAGAAAGTGATGGTGATGCAGATAAGGGCTGCAGAGGAAGGAATACAGGGAAACGGAGTTCAACAGATGATACAGCAACAACCGCAAATGAATGGTGTGTTTCAGACACAGCCGAGAGGTCGAGGCCGAGGGTTTGTAAATCGCGGTCCAGACTTGAATACTGTTGTGGTTCAAAACGACGTGCAAGGGGCAAAAAAGATGTCACCATGTCACGCGTGCAGGGGCGTGGGGCACTGGAAACGGGAGTGCCCGAATATGGTGCAGGATGGTGTTGTTCAGCAAAGTGCTAATGTTGGTACATTACAAAATCTACGGGCCCGAAAATGAGACATCAAAACCCGAATTCCCAGAACAATCTGATACAAATGCAAGGGGTACAGCCCATGCAGCAGATGCAAATGCCGTGCTTCAAGTCAGTGCAAATGCAACCAATACAACAGCAGATTCTTGTGGTACCCATACAGCAAATGCAATTACCAATGGCTCCAATGGGACAGCAACAGGTAATGCTTCCTCAACAGGTCACAGGTCAAGTAATGAGTCAAAACAATACAGTACAACAATTCCCATTACAAGGTGAAAATGGCATGAATGGGGAATGGTCAGACGATAGTTCAGACAGTGAAGAGTGCAGGCTTGCAGCATCCTTAGAGGTAGATCAGAGGGGCCCATATGTGGAAGGAAAGGTGATGGGCTATAAGGTCTCATTTTTGGTTGATACTGGAGCTACACGCTCTACAGTCAGGAGTGCAGAGGATCCAAAATTGCCACTTTCAGGGCATACCATAAGAGTGGTCGGGGTAGCAAACCAGTATCTGACAAACCCAATTACAGATCCAGTGCAGGTTGAGATCGGCAACTTTCAGGGGCTACATAGGTTTGTAGTCTGCAACTCGAGTCCGGTATCCCTACTGGGAAGGGACTTACTGTGCAAGACGAATTGTTCAATTACCTGTTCCAATGACGGAATCGAAGTGCAGACAAATAGTGATGATGAGGGTGATGAAGGACAGTTCTCAGAAGAAGACACAGGGACAGCTAATGAGGATTACCCTTTGATTACCCTGTTCCCGATGCTTACCTTGATTGATCTACCTGTTGAGTTGCAGGGGACGGTAACAGAGAAAGTATGGGATCTGACCGGAAAGGATGTAGGGCTAATAAATGAGTAGAACCAGTCAAAGTCCAGATAAAGCCAAATGCGGCGTTCCCTCAGGTGCCACAGTATCACATGTCCCAAGACGTTCTCATCGAAGTGTCACAAATAATTGCAGATTTTCTCAGACAGGGAGTCCTGAAAGAGGTTTTGAACAGTCCGTGTAACTCTCCCATAATGGGTTTGAAAAAGCCCTGTGGGAAAGTTCAAATTGTGCAGGACTTGAGAAAAATAAATGAAATTGTGGTAAAATGTAGCCCTGTGGTGCCCAACCCAGCAGTAATCATGTTCCAGGTTCCCTGTGATGCTGAATGGTTTACTGTTGTAGACTTGTCACAAGCCTTCTTTTCGATACCTCTTCATGAGGATAGTCAATTTTTGTTCAGTTTCAAATTCCTGGATAAGGTGTACAGTTGGTGCAGAATTCCTTAAGGGTTTTCTGAATCACCGTCCATCTTCAATCAGATATCGAAAAAGGATTTGGAGTCCTTGGTACTGCCTTTTAATTCAACCCTTGTGCAGTACATTGACGATTTGCTGATTGCATCCAAAACTAGGGACAGCTGTAAATACGATACCATTGCTTTACTGAATCATTTGGGAAAGAATGGGCACAAGGTGTCGCCTAAGAAGCTGCAAAACTGTCAAAAAGAGGTGAAATATCTAGGGCATGTAATCGAAAAGGGGTCCAGGAGAATATCAAAAGAAAGGATAACAGCCATTTTGCAAATGAACCCTCTGACGACAAAAAGAGATGTCAGGGTGTTTCTGGGAATGGTGGGCTACTGTCGCTAGTGGATACCCAACTTCTCGATCATCTCAAAACCTTTGATAAAACTGACAGGCAAAGAGATCAAGGATGAGCCATATACCATAGCCTTGTCCAAAGAAGAGCTTGAGTCATTTATGGAATTAAGAGAATGCATGTGCAAGGCACCCGCATTAGGAATGCCTGATTATACGAAACCTTTTCTGTTGTTCTGTCATGAACGTGATGCATGTTCTTTGTCTGTCTTAACACAGGTACATGGAGGTGCAAATCGCCCTGTAGCATATTTTTCGGCTACCTTGGACCCCGTCGCAGCAGCCTTACCGGGTTGTTTTTGCGCAGTTGCAGCAGTTGGTCAGAGCCTTATACAATGTGAAGGCATAGTCATGGGATACCCCCTAACGGTAATGGTTCCGCATTCAGTTGAAATTCTGTTGACTCTAACTAAAACTCAGCATATGACAAATGCTCGTCTCACCAAGTATGAGACAATCATACTGGGGTCACCAAATGTCTCGCTTAAGCGGTGCACTATATTGAACCCGGCAACTTTACTTCCTGTCGAAAACACTGAAATCATCAATGAAGAAGAATTTGAACATGACTATCTTGAGGTAACTGAACTATGTACCAAACCACATGCAGACATTCAGGACACACAGTTGAAAGAGAATGACTGTATCATGTTTGTTGATGGGTCCTGTTTAAGAGATTCTGTTGGAATACTGAGAGCTGGTTATGCGGTATGTACCATAGCTGGTATTATTTAAGGCTCCTGGCTCGAGAGAGTGTTTTCCGCTCAAGTGGCAGAATTAATTGCCCTTACCAAAGCATGCCACACAGCTGTAAATTTTAGATTCACTATCTATACTGACAGCAGATACGGATTCGGAATTGTACATGATTTTGGCCAACTTTGGTCACAGAGAGGGTTCATGACCTCTTCTGGTTCTCCTGTGAAAAATGGTGAACAAATAAAAGATTTGTTATATGCGATTCAGCTACCTCTTGAAATTGCCGTGGAGAAATGCAGTGCTCATGTTAGATCACAAGACTTTGGGGGTTATTACAACTTTGGAGGAGGTGTTAATCCGTCCCAAAAGTGACGGTAAAGTGACGGATATACCACCAGCCGTATTACGAGTTCCATAGGATATAATGGACTCGTAATACGGCTGGTGGTATATCCGTCACTTTACCCTCACTTTTGGGACAGATTAACACCTCCTCCAAAGTTGTAATAACCCCCTTTGTGTCCATGGGAAACGGTTATGCAGATCAAGTCGCAAGGTTTTGTGCATTGAACTGTATATCGTTTAAGGAACAGTGGGAATTGTTACCGCAAACTGAAAATGACACATGTTTGAACCTTGCATTACGGGTGGTTGACACATTAGATGAGTTAAAGACCTTACAAAGTCGTGCAAGCAAGGAAGAAAAACGCTCCTGGCAAAGAATGCAATGTGTACAAAGAGCTGATGATTTGTGGGTCTCAGAGGAAGGAAAACTAGTCCTACCAAACAGCCATCTATCCCAGTTTGCCAGACTGTATCACGGACAGGGTCACCTTGGGAGGGATGCAATGATCAGGTCATTTAAAATCGATTGGTTCAATCCAAAATTCAGACATGCTGCTGAAGTCATCATCTGTCAACAGATGAATGCTGGGAAAGGGACAGTGGTAACTTTGAGCCACATTGGGAGAGCTGGTGGTCCATTCAGCAAAATGCAGATGGACTTCATTGAAAGGCCTGTTTGTGGAGGATTGAAGTACGTGTTGGTGATTATGTGTGTTTTCAGTCACTGGATTGAAGCCTACCCCACACGTAGGAATGACAGCCTCACAGTTGCAAAACTACTACTTAGGGAGCTGATACCAAGGTTCAGGTTTCTGGTCTCTATAGAGTCAGATTGGGGCAGACACTTCGACAATGAGGTGATTAAACTCCTGTGTGCCGCACTTGACATCGAACAAAAGCTGCATTGTAGCTACCGACCTGAAGCATCAGGACTAGTGGAGCAAATGAACAGTACTTTAAAATCAAGAATGGCAAAAATGTGTGCAGCTACTGGTATGAAATGGCCAGATGCATTACCCTTAGTGCTGATGTCAATGAGAAACACCCCAGACAAGAAAACAGGACTATCCCCCCATGAAATCCTCATGGGTAGAGCTATGAGGTTGCCAGCAGTACCTGCAAATGCTCTAGTGAATATCACAGATGATATGGTGTTGGATTACTGCAAAGGTTTGGCTGATGTGATTCGCTCTTTCTCTCACCAGGTGGAAGCTAACACGTTGCCACCGATTGGCGATCCAGGCCACTCTCTACAAGCTGGTGACTGGGTGGTTGTCAAGAAGCACGTGAGAAAGTCGTGTTTGGAACCACGTTGGAAAGGGCCATATCAAGTAATCTTGACAACCACTACTGCTGTAAAGTGTGCCGGAGTTCCAAACTGGATACATGCCAGGCACACAAAGAAGGTAACATGTCCTGTTGAAGAGGAGCTTGAAGTTTCCGGCACAACAGCTTCAGAAAGAGAAGTCTAAGGGCCAGAAAACAGTCAAGAAGGAACTGAGACTGCCGGAGAGCCCACTGAGGACAGCCTCGTCCCCAAGACTAATGAATTCTCTTCTTCCCCTGTACATGTCATGTAGGTCAGCGCCCACCAGAAGAAGGACATTTGGCGTGCCATCGCCAAGGACGTCCGGACCCTGGGGGTCCACCAGAGACGGAGCACCCACTGCCATAAAAGATGGGAGGACATTCGCCGCTGGAGCAAGAAGACGGCGGAGGCTCACCTGGGGATGGCCTCCCAACGTGGGAGGGGTGCCCGTCGCACCATGACCCCACTGATGTTCCGGATCCTGGCAGTGGCCTACCCTGAGTTGGATGGGTGCTTAAGGGCATCACAGCAGACACAAGGGGGTGAGTACACTCTCATTCTGCGGACTTTGCGCGCAATGGAGGGGTCTGGGTGGGGGAGGAGGGCTGTGGGTTTCCCTAGGCCAGGGCGAGTTATGTAGGCTGGCCCCTCCAGAATGCAGGCCATGTGCCACTCCACCCCACCTCTGTAGAGTGCCAAGTACAGGTAGACATGCCCCTGTGTCATCTATGTGGCCAGATGACACTCATAGCCATGTAGGCCATATCCCAGGAATTGCATCTGTAGAGGCCAAGAGCACGGCGTAGTGCAGGGGGCTGCTGTGTCTGTATTGTCCGCCAACGGTAGCAGTAAGCCATGCACTCAACCTGTCTTTCTTCTGTCATCCCCCCCCCCCACTTTTTGTGGTCTCCCTGTTCTTTTGTGCATCAGCATCATCAGGCGGAGGTACAGTGGACCGGAGCACGAGGGAGCTGCATCCCACATGGCCATGGAGGGCCACACCATGGACTCTGAATACACCAGTGGGACGGAGGGCGAGGGAGCTTCACGTCGGTCACCAGATCAGCAAACAGCGACACAGACTTGTCCGCTGATGGGAGCTCCCTTGTGGTGGTCGGCACCATCTGTGCCCCCCACTTCTACAGGTACAGCCGCCACCCCCCCTACCAGCACCGCCCTCCCAGCAGCCCCTCAGCCTTCGTTCCGTGCCCTCTCACCCAGGAGGGTGGGCATCACCTTCGCCCCAGGCACCTCAGCCCCTGCCCCTGTCACCCCTGCTGCCCTCAGTGAGGAGGCCATTGACCTCCTCAGGTCACTCACTGTTGGGCAGTCTACCATTGTGAATGCCATCCAGGGTGTAGAAAGGGAGTTGCAACACACTAATGCATTCCTGGAGGGCATTCATTCTGGTCAGGCTGCCCATCATCGAACCCTGCAATCTCTGGCTTCAGCACTGATGGCAGCCATTGTCCCTGTGTCTAGCCTCCCCCCTCCAACTTCCTCCACCCAGACCCAATCCCCTGTACCCCAGCCTATCCCAAGCACACCATCAGACAAGCATGCACACACCTCAACACACCAAAGTAGCTCAGGCAAACATAGGCACCACACATCCCACAGGCACTCACACAAGCATCACCCACATACAGACACAGCAACATCCACTGCCTACACTGTGTCCCCCTCCTCGTCATCTCCCTTCTCCCTCCCAGTGTCGTCTACACTCTCACCTGCATGCACTACATCTACAGGCACTAGGACTCGTACCAGAACACCCAGCACCACACCCCGCTCACCTGCACTCACCACCCCCACTACCATTTACACGTCCCCTGTGTCCACTCCCAGTGTGTCTGTGACGCCCCCTCCCAAAGTACACAAACGCGGGCACCAACACACCCAACATCCATCTACCTCACAACAGCCTCCAGTACCTGCACCTGCACCCATATCACCTAAAGTTACACCTCCTACAACCACCTCCTCTTCCTCCACTCCCAGACCCCCTCCAGCTACCCATCCCAGTCTTCGTCAGAAACTTATCCTGAGCAACGTTGACCTCTGTGCCATCACCCCCACTCCTCCAATTCATAGGGCCCGTAGTAGCACCTAAGACAAAAAAAGTCCGGTACCAGTGGTGCGTGTTAGAGGTCTGTGGAGTGCACCGCCCACCAGGGCAGCCAGTGTGACACGGAGCCAAAGCACTGCCAGTCCACCCCCTGTAAAGCACCTTAAGTTGGAAAGTGGGGAGTGCCGAGTCAGCTGTGACTCCTCCTAAGGTGGTGAAGGGGCAGAAGAAGTCTCCAAAGTCTGGTAAGAGCAGCACAGCGGAGAAGGCTGCCATCCTCCCTGTCGGCCGGGACGCCACCGGCAGCACTATCGTCACTGGTCCGGAGACCACCGCCAGAGTCAGTGCCCTGGAGGGCACCACTATCGTCACTGGTCCGGAGACCACCGCCAGAGTCAGTGCCCTGGAGGGCACCCCTATCGTCACTGGTCAGGAGACCACCACCAGCGTCCATGCCCTGGAGGGCCCCGGCAGCCACAGCCCCGCTGGGCACTGAGGGACCGTCATGCCACACACCGCTGCACAGGTCAGAGACAGCAAAGTCAAGCACCGCTGAACAGGGCAAAGACCGCCAAGGTGAAGACCGCTGAACAGGGCAAAGACCGCCATGGCAAAGCACCGCTGAACAGGTCAGAGACAGCAAAGTCAAGCACCGCTGAACAGGGCAAAGACCGCCATGGTGAAGACCGCTGAACAGGGCAAAGACCGCCATGGCAAAGCACTGCTGCATAGGTCAGAGACAGCAAAGTCAAGCACCGCTGAACAGGACAAAGCACCGCTGAAGAGGGCAAAGCACCGCTGAAGAGGGCAAAGACAGCCAACTCAAGCATCGTTAGCCCATGTGCAGCTGGGACAGTGACGAAACTGGGACCGTCACGGGGAGCGTGATGCACTCTGGGCACCAGTCCCCCTCCAGAACCAGTGGAGAACAGCATCCACTCCGTCTGTCCTTCACAGGATGAAGCACTCTGGGCACCAGACCCCCTCCAGAACCAGTGGAGAACAGCATCCACTCCGTCTGTCCTTCACAGGATGAAGCACTCTGGGCACCAGTCCCCCTCCAGAACCAGTGGAGACTGTTATCCACTTCGAGAGACTGTGGCTTTGCACTCCCCAGGATGTAACAGTGGGCAACCCACCCACTTGTGAGACTTGAGAGACTGTGGCTTTGCACTCCCTGGGATGGTAAAGTGGGCAACCCACCCACTGTAGAGACTTGAGAGACTGTGGCTTTGCACTCCCCAGGATTGAACAGTGGGCAACCCACCCACTGTAGAGACTTGAGAGACTGTGGCTTTGCACTCCCCAGGATGGTACAGTGGGCAACCCACCCACTTGTGAGACTTGAGAGACTGTGGCTTTGCACTCCCCAGGATTGAACAGTGGGCAACCCACCCACTTGTGAGACTTGAGAGACTGTGGCTATGCACTCCCCAGGATGGTAGAGTGGGCAACCCACCCACTGTAGAGACTTGAGAGACTGTGGCTTTGCACTCCCCAGGATTGAACAGTGGGCAACCCACCCACTGTAGAGACTTGAGAGACCGTGGCTTTGCACTCCCCAGGATGGTACAGTGGGCAACCCACCCACTGTAGAGACTTGAGAGACTGTGGCTTTGTGGGCAACCCACCCACTTGTGAGACTTGAGAGACTGTGGTTTGCACTCCCCAGGATGGTACAGTGGGCAACCCACCCACTGTAGAGACTTGAGAGACAGTGGCTTTGCACTCCCCAGGATACATCAATGGGCATGGAGCCCCGTCGTGGATCTGGCGTGGTGCTGTAATCCGGTTGAGGTGCCCCCCCTTGTCTTCCCCCTGAGGTGCCTGTTCTATTTCTATTTGATGCCCCTGCAGTGTTCTCTTCGTTTGTGGACAGGTATCTAGTGTGGGCCTCGCCCATGCTTTGTTGGCCCAGTGGTCCACGGACATTGATATGTGCATACCTGCAGTACTAATCGTGATGTATAATTTTTATACATATATATGTATATATTTGGTTACTGTATTTTGATGCATTACAATGGTTGAACTGATTTCCTTTTGTCTTTGCATTCTTCCGGGGGGGTTGTGGGTTGTTACTGTGATGTTTGGAAATGCATTCGTGTGTGTGTTGTAGTGTGCGAGGGTGGGGGTGGGGGTGTTGCGTGTGTGTGTGTCCCTGACTTTTGCCTCCCCTATGTCGTAGGTGCAGGACTCACCGTTGTCTTCGGCGCCGCCGTTGCTGGTGTTCGTAGAGGAGCAGGAAGACAAGCGCAGGGAGTATTTGTAGTTCCGGCTCCATGGTGTCCTCCTTCCTCGTGGAGTGTGTTGAGGTGAGCGTTTTCCCATTGTAAGAGCTGTTTCCGCCGTGTTTTTATCCACGGTGAATCCGCCCCGGAAAAGGTGGCGGATCGGCGGGTTGTGATACTGTGGGCGGTACATTGTCTTCCGCCTGTCTGTAGGCGGTGACCGCCACGCTGCTTGTCTGTACCACCTTGGCGGTCGGAGTGTTAAAGTGTCTGTCTATGTTGCGGTTTCCGCGACGGTCATAATTACCTTTGTTTTCCGCCGGCCTGTTTGCGGTATTACCGCAGCTTTAACACCGTCCGCCAGGGTTGTAATGACCCCCCTGGTGTTTGGGAGAAATTTGGAAAGAGAATTGCCAGAGTAGGGAGCTGGATTACCAACATTTGGAATGGGGTGCTTGCAAAAATACTCATGGGTTTATTAATTGTTCTGGTCTGTCTATTAGGATTGTGGGGGGCATGCAAAATTAATGATAAAATTAAGAAAAATTGGACCAAAAGAACCAGAAGAAACGAAGAAAGTGAAAGAGAGAAAATGTTCAAGGAAATTTGGGAAAGTTCACATAAGGGACAAGATGTTGAAATGTGCATTATGCGCAAGGTGAAAAATTTAAAGTGAAAGGTCGAAGGGAAAGGTTTGTGTGATGACGAGCGTCATCAGAGGAGGGACTGAGAGAGCGTAGTTTAAATAATACATATACTAAACTGAAATGCTTAAATCAATGCTTAACGATGCTGCATAGAAAACGATAATAAATAGCAATTTGCTTAAGGTGCATTTGAATTATGATTATAATATGTGAAGTTACCATTGTGTATGCGAACTAATGACAATAACGAATAAAAATTGTTTGTGTTATAGCTTACATTAACATTTACGATACTGCATTGAAAATCCTATAGGCCTTAAGTTAGCGTGAGCTATGGATTTAGCTGCCTATCTCTCATATTAAAAGCATTTTTTTGTTTTTCAGTGTGCTGACTATCAAAGGGCCATGACCCTGCAAATGTTCCTTTTCTTCATTCTATGTATCAACACAGATTCTGTTCTCATCCGCATGCTAGCTGCTTTAGTATGAGTTTTAATACAATATTGAAACAAAAGTAGATTAATGTAATGTACAAGGACGTTAGACCATGGACAAAGGAACTCATGACCCGAGAAGACGTGCCAAACAGTGAAGTAACCCCCCGGATGTGCCACCTCCGAAGGCGTCAATTATGAAGACCAATCAAAATGTTATGAATTATCGGTGGGTGACAATTGGAATTACCTAATGTATAATTTGATAGGTTAAAGATAGTGGGGTATAGTGAATGTCCAATAGAATTTTGGGGGGAGGTAGTACGAAAAAGGGAAAAAAAAACATGTCACAAAAGGGACGCTAGAACTAGGTAGGGAATGCTATTGATTGTATCAGAAACTTTGTCACTCTGTTCGGTGACTTTGAGACTTATTAAACCATCCTCACCCATAGACTGCCCTATTACACTTCTCCTCCTTATGAGGGAAGTGTCCCCTGTCCTTTAGACGTGTTTAGACTGATGGCGTTTGACTGATATCCTGAAGACGAAGACTGATCCTGTGTGCTGATCTAATCCTTGGAGGGTAATTATGACAATGCAATTTGTAATTTGTCTGTTTGCTTTTCCTTTCTAGGTACCAACTGCTCTTTTGATAGAGACCATAGCAAGATGTTTTCTAAATTGGTGTTCTAAATTGTTTTGCATGAAGCCCAACATGCTGATGCTAATTAGCGGTTAGGATAGGAAATTCACTCTGACTGACGCAAATAGGCAAATGACTGACGTTACGCTTTGCTGAACTGAGACATATATGATATTTGTTATAAACTAATCTATGTTCACGCCGTGCTATGTTCTCATGTTTGTGATTCTTGCATTAATGAAATCTTATCATAGTTGCCATATCGTGACTATGCTCTTATGCTTCTTGGTATTGAGATGAACTCTTGTGCTTGTAGATTGTAATCAATAGGGAATAAAATTCATAAATATTCTATCAAAAGGTGTGGTTATTCATGACTGAAAGGTCATGGTTGCGTCGACAATTTGATTAATGTCTTTATCCAAAGTAAAGTGCATTGTGGTGATAAATATTGATGATATTATTGATATATTGCTTGACATATTGATCAGTTATCTCGTTACGGTGTCACTACACTGGGTCACAAGATTCATTGGCCTAAAACGAGTCCTAATGTGTAATAAATTAACATAAAGGGACGCGTTATCAAGTGTATCAAATTCCTTTGGCAGAGCTCAGTCATTAATGTTATTCCAACAAGTTTGCATTCTGAGAGGCTAATTCATTAGTTAGTGCTATTATGTTGAATGTCACTCATTTCAATCAGAATACTGAAGAGAATGGCAATGCAGTCTGACCAAGGTTATTCAGTTGGGTTTTGACCCTAAATAACATTAGAACATTGGAATGTTGGAAGCTCCTTTGAAGACAAGGGAGTGCTCTGGGCTTCTAATGGCTGGCAAAAGCCCGGAGCTACGACATTCCAATGTTTGTCTCACAACAACAGCTGTGAACAAAGGTCTCACGGAGCCAGAGGGGATTTCAATCCCCTCGGTCTCATTGAGGACAATATTTTATTTATTTATTAGAACATTCTGCCCTCTAGTGGTGGAATGTCCTAATAGCCTTATAAACCGCCTTGGCTATGCCAGCCATTAAAGGCCCGCTCCCTTGTTAAAGGCTCTCATCTCCGACTTGGGCCTTCAAAGCTGGAGTGGGCCTTTAATGGGCAGTATAGCCCGCAACAGCAGGCTATAAGGTTATATTAAAGTAGGAAAGTACTGGATCTAGATAGTGTCCAGCTGTATGTGTTGGTTTAGGATTCATGAGTTCAGGGTTCAAAACCTTAATTTTATCTTGGACCTGCTTAGTTTCTCCTGTTTGTTCAAACCATAATTTAAACAAATATTGTTTTCCAGGGCTGTTGTGCTTGATCCACTGGACTTGTCAAATGGATAGGATGTATGAAACATAATGTCATCTGGAACAATTTCTTCAAATATGGGGTATTACATCCATTTCTTTCAATACTGCCAATAAATATTAGCTTCTTCGTAATTGATATACCAGTATTAGTGCTCGTTATATTACTTGTTTAGAATAGTGTTTGAGTTAAATTGCCCGTAGATTGTATGTGGTAGTGCATGACAAAAGTAGTGTATTCACATCGAACTAACCTCTATGTCGCAAGGCACATACAGTTAACTAGATAGTAAATACACGCTTACCTTATGGATTTTGTGGAGGAGATGTAGTGGAAGCAAAAATATTGTAGATCAATGTTACCACCCTCTATACGGTGTCACACAAATGTGTTTGGTGGTATTTGCCTTTGCTGTTTCTTGCTGAGTACCTTTCTTTAATAAAAAGTTACACAGTTCTGATTCCAATATTTGTTGCTGTTTGACAGCCGAGAATAATGTAATGTGCACATATAATTAGCGTCTGTGTCTTGGAGAAAATATTAATTTTCCTGTGGAAATCACCAAAACTTAAAAAATTCAACCTTCCCGTGCAGAAGAAATAACATCTACTCCGCAACAGGAATCACCGGCTTGATCTGCGTGTAGCGAGTTGCAAATAAATAATAAACAAATACATTGCCAGACAGAGATCCTGCCCGCGGCTCTTTGCAGGGGGATTCCTCACAGAAAATCCAGGTACAGCTCTGGGTGGGTGTACTCCTTTCCACTGGGGAGGCCCAGAGTTCATCAATAATGATTCCTGGAAAAACTAAGAGTAATTTCCATTTCCATTACTGCACTTTCAGAAAGAGTCTGACTCGTCCCACTGAATGCACTGTTCTGAGAATTCTCAATTGTGCCTTCACGAAATAAAGAGAAAATGCCTCACAGGCTTCAAGTGTGGGCCACTCACTTACTAAACTGTTTAACATGCACAGAGCAGTAATTCACTGCACTAAATGTCGACATACAAAACCTCACTTCCAGAGATTTCTGCATTGGGGTGTAAGGTAACCATAACTCATCCTCTATGATAACTTTAGAGTATTTTTAGTACGTAACAGTTATGGGATGATTTCTGAGAGCACATAACTCTACTAGAAAAGGAAATATACTTGTTAAAGCAAGAGGAAACCCGTCCCTGGTACTTACTAATGGGGTTTTATAACACTGTCATAATCCATGGCAGCCCACATTCCTCACCGCATTATGGGCTCTACGGAGGATGTTTGCAGAAATTCACTCTGCAGAATGTGAAATACTGGCAATTTATCTTGGTTTTTGAAGGCGATCTTTTGCAGAGGAGCTGCGTGTCCTAACTACTCAGCCACTTTCCAGTCCGAAGATGTTGCTTGGTTTTCTTAGTTTTGGTAAACTAAGCATTTTGACAGCAAAGGGGAAAGGATAATAGGCCTATATTGAAATAGCTAGTGGCAAAAAATATAGAACCATCTCAGAGAAAAATGAAGGTCCGTGAATTACTTCGCTTTACAACTTTTGTTTTATGGGTGAACGATGCATTTTATTTTTGCGAGTGAGGGCTTTGTTTACATAAATAAGAAAACCAGTAAGTAAAATTTTTATAGATTAGGAAAGATCACTTTCTGTGCAAAGGAAAAACTATGAAAACCGTTAATTTTCATACATAGGCCTATCCACAACCTTTTATATTTTCTGCATGTGTTTAATAACGTCGCAACTTTTTTGTTTTTGCCTTGAGCTATTGACCGAGTTGAAGCATTTTCACACTACATTTTCATACACAAAATGACTGTCACTACCCACAGGTTTTGACCTTCTTAGTGACCTCTAGAATCCCAATGCACACCATGCCCTTCTACTGTAACACCCATGTACTCACTGCTAATACTATATAAGCAAAACAGTGGGAGTACATCTTGTTGGTTAACTCTCTATATGTTTCTGTATGCTACACAGAGAGAATATGCCTAAATTCCTAATCTGTAATTTAGAATTTGTGATTTGTTCCTAAATCAAACTTTCACATTTACATACTTTAAGACAGCAAAAGCACTTTGTGAATCAAGTCGCAAAGATTTCAGGGGACCCATTTTGTGCAATACTGTTCCCAAGAAGTACTGTTTTTTGGCCTAATTCACCCACATCCCCACAGTGAGGACAGACATTTGACAGGGAATAATACGGGCATTGCATTTTAATAGTAAAACATCCTGCATTCATGTCCCTAATTTCAGGTATTTGTTTCAGTTTTCTTAAATATTTCTGTGCTGTGCTTTTCGAGCAAATATAGGGCCTAAACAAAAGTTAAGCAAACTGGGCTTTTTGAAAGCTTACAGAAAGTATGAGATTTGCCCTTCCTAAGGCCCCAAAGAAATCTACAAGGTACTGTATGAAACATGTCAATTGTGGAACACAGAGTTATTCTTAGCATCAAGCCTTAGGTATCAGTTGAGGACCAGAATGTTAAAAAACAGTATATGTAATGGATAACAAACAGTTAAGCCTGGTGATGACGTGAAGAGAGAGCTTAGATCATGGGACAATGTAGTACAAACTCTGTGTGCAGAACCAGAAAGGAGCTATGGAAATGGCCAATATTGTCAAACCTATGAACATGTATAAAGCACCAGAGAAGCATGGGAGTGCCGCTAATGTAGGAAAAATGGGGACCATATCTTTGCAAAAATGTTCGATTGATCTTGCATAGGATATATAGATAGGTGGCTCATGTGCTGCATTCACAGCCATGTCGCACATCCAAACCATGTGTGATTGTAGATTTTTTTTTTCCAACCTCTCAAAATAGCCATTGTGGCTAATGAGAAAGCTATATCTACCACCGCTTAACATGTCGGGTGGTGTCTGAAATTTCACGACTGTTATAAAAAAAAAGAGCTCTGAGGACAGTTGCACCTTAAATGCATTGGAGACGTTCATTGTATTGAGGACTTGGTCCAAGAACAATCACAGGGACCCATGTGAGTGTACCAAATGCTATATACCCCCCTTTGATTAGCCACATCTCCACCAATCATAACTCAGGACTAAGTAAGCCTTAAAGAGTTTGAAGGGGAACCAATGCCCGTCAAGAAGGAGATTTAAGAAACAGAGCTCAAGTCTGGCTTCCCACAGACTCCTATCATTGGTGTCACGGAATTGCATCTATTAGGGCCTCAAAAAAGTATTTTCCTAGCTTCCCGGCCCATTTGTCCTGCAAATATATGCTCAGAGATTGGAAGTAATATTCTTCCAGCAGCTTGTGTACAGTTCCAAGATCCCATCTGTGTTTAAGTTCCAGAGTCACAGGTAGTTTTGCAGCTTTGACCAAGGGAGAGGTGTTTAGATTGGTCAGAGTGCCTGAGATGCACAATGAGCCGATTTAAAGTAGTGCCATTGCTGTCCAATTGAAGTTCCTGTAGTAGGGAGGCCAAAGATTTTACAGCATCGCCTCCTCCAGGAGGCGGAGACCCCCTGATGCTGTATTGCCTTCAATTTGGTCAGTGTTAGGCAAGACTTCTAACAATCCCATAAATACTCCTTCATCATTTTCACAATTTCAGAAAGCTGTGTCTCTGGACACTATGGGGGTAATTCCAAATATGTAGTTAAAGCAGGTTGCCCGCACCATTTTAATGGTTTTATGCCATCTCATAGAGATGGTCGGAGGTGGGACAATACCTTGAGATCCAGGGTTGTTTTTGGCAGCAGGATTCCCACGTTTTTACTGGGTTGCTATATATAGATGTTCCCCATTCAATATTCCCAAATATTTGATGGTTATATTGGACCACTGATATTGGATGCCTGCTAATACCTGTGGTAGTGTCCTTCGGATTAATTGAAGGGCTTCACACTTTCCTCAGTTGATCTTGTAACCTGAGAATTGCCCTAGGAGATCAGGCAATGATGTTTCCAGTTTTAACAATAGCATGAGGATGTTATCCACATATAACAGGAGTTTGATTTCTGCAGCTTCTGTGGTTATGCCTGTGACTTGTGTGAATGCCCTTAATTCCCATGCCATTAGGAAGAAAAGAGGCAAGAGGGAGCATCCTTGTCTCGGTTTCCTGTTGACAGCAAATGTGTCTGAGATGAAGCCGTTGCTGTTAATTGCAGCAGCTGGGGAGAAATATAGTAGTGTTGTAAGTTTCACAAAGTGGCTCTTGAGACTCACTCTTGAGTGGACTTCTTCTCTTTCTACCTGTTCACCTGCCAGAGTATGTGGGAGAGCAGCCACATGTGACTGAAGGAAGATCTTCAAGTCACAAGCCCTGCCTATTATCTGTGAACTAGTAGAAGAATACATTTTTTTGTAGGGCAACCAGGACCTTAGCAAGTACTTTCATATCAGTGTTTATCAGAGAGATGGGCCTGTAACTGCTGCAAAGCTGTGGGTCTCTGATTGGCTTGGGAAGGAGAAAGATGGTTACTACATTGAATTCAGAGTGAAGAGTGGATGTGTCTCTCATATCCTTGCCAACCGTTGCCAACAGGAGGGGCAAGATCCAGGAGTTCATTTTGTAATACTCAATAGGGAATTTGTTGTCCTCTGGGGCTTATCCTGTGGACATGTTTTTTATGGCTTCTGCGATTTCCTCCAATGTGATGTCTCAGGGTAGCAAATCAGCTGATTCTCCAGTTTGTGAGGAAGAGGATGACTGTCAAAGAAATTGAGCGCTCTCTTAGGAACATTTTTAAGACAACCATCTTAATGGAAATTGTTTTTATTTTCTTATTAACAATGACATGTTTTTCTTATTTACCCTCTAGACCTGAATACCATCTTGTTAGAATACCTACATTTTTCACCAGTACAGTACAATATTGCACCAAAATGACTGCATCATAATGTACTGCTCTTTAAAGAGGTGCTCTTTCAACTCTTTCCTAAGTTGGAGGAAGCTTGGTGTGGTCCTGATGAATAAAGGGATGATGTTCCATTATTCATGCAATTGTCTTTCAGTGGAAATGTGATACTTATGTAAATATGCAGTTTGCACTGCACCACTATAGTGTTATGAAAACAGCTGGGGGCGTGGCTACCAGCCCAAGATGGCGAACGCTTGAATCAACTGCCCCAGGCCCGGATCTCCAAATATATTACAAATCCGTCAGAATCTCCAAAGCTCTGCACCCCTAGTCCTACATAAGGTGGCTGAGAGCACCAGGACACCAAAAAGCACAAAAGGATGCCCGCCCAGGACGGGAGACCCAGATACATATCCACGTGGGTCGCGCTGTGACAGAGTGACAACCACAGTGCTGCAGGCGTCCGGAGCCTGAAATCCAGTGGGCCCTGTCGACGCGGGGGTGGTGCAGGAAGCCCGAAGGAGGCCAAGCCTGAGCAGTTTGTGTGGACGCGCAGTGCAGAGGTGAGCTTATCGCCCCATGGGCTCCCGTGGTTGTGCCCCCCCAGTGGTGACCGTTAGGTCTGAGTGCCTGGACCTGGGCCACGATGTGCTGGGGCGTGGTGGCGGGTCCTGGTGCTGCGCATCCATCGCTCCAGCGGATCGCCAGCAGAGATGAGAGTAGATAGCCCATGATCTGAAGACTGCCCTGCCATCACCTGGGATTCTAACTACTCTGAAAACTATTGAATCGAGGGCAAGAGCTGTAACCAAGAGTGTCTGCAGCCCAGGTGAAGATCACCTGTTCCTCCCCTGAAGGCTCAGTGTATTCCTGTCGTGGGGTTGGCGACACCGGGGGGGTCACTGACACTTTTCCCATGGCCATGAATCCCTGTAAATATACAGAGCCCGATAAAAGTCTCACAACACAGTCTATAACACAGTCTATAACCACAGTCTATAACCCAGTAGTGGCCTCCCTGCTGCCAACTACCTGCTGTCAGCTCATAAAGGGCTCCACTCGGAGTTGACTCTGCGCCAACCCGCCTGACAACTTGAATTTGAAATTCGTGTCAAAACCATTGAAATATATGTTAACTTAACTTAAAACCCCAATACCTAAGTACATGCATTGAGACTGCTGTTGCAGAGCCTGGAGATACTATTGAATTAGACTGCAAGATTAACACCTCAGAGAGTCCACGCCGCTCCTCGAATGTCGAGTCGACACGGGGAATCACAATGGGACACCCAAAAACCAAACTACCAGGCCGAGATAACCTATCCCACCCTCACAATCCTTCTTTGGACTGTTTCTTAAAGGCACAACCCTCAGATATGATCCCACCCACTGACCAGACAACACCTGTGGATAAACTGGATCTCATCCTACAGGAGATTTGATAATCTAGGGCTGCAATGGAAATACAACTTGGCACCCTCGCTGTAGATATAAGCACCATAAAAGATGAACACCGTAAATTGACGGACAGACTCTCAACAACAGAAAAGACATTAGCAACCCTTGAGCCGGGCCTAGCAGAACAAATCTCAATAACAGTACAGTTATGCAAGCGAGTGGAGCAACTACAGGAAAGTGAGGAAGATGCTGAAGGAAGGGCTTATCGTAATAATGTCTGCATTATTGGCATGCTGGAGGGAATAGAAGGAGCCCACACAACGCAGTTCATAGAGGAATGACTTTGCACTGTAGTGACCTCGACAGGCCTCTCAGCCCTTTTCACAGTGGAAAGAGCACATAGAGTGCCTACAAGCAAGTCGGTGGCAAAAATGTTGAACTACAGAGACCGAGATCAATTGCTTAAGGCGGCCAGAGAAAAGGCGCTGCTCCTGGCTGATAACACACGGATCTCCCTGTTCCCAGACTACACTGTGGCTGTATATCACCGGTGCTCCATGTTTACAGACGTGAAGAAGCATGTTCGCACTGCTGGTCTCACCTATGCCCTGATCTTCCCAGCAAAACTCAAAATAATCTATGACCAATGTTCCCACTTTTTTGACACACCACAAGCACGCGCACGGATGGACCACACTTTACCAGAAACTGGACCCTTGTGGGACACCCACCCAGGGGCCCGCCAACACCCTTACCGCCGACGTGGTGGGGGACCTACTGAATCTCTGATGCGAGCTACGCCATCCCTACATCAAGCCATGGCAAGTCAACAGAAGGCCCTGATCTCAGCTGCGGCACTTATATCGCAGCCACGCTGCCCTTCTAACAGTTCGCCTGAAGGCAGCACTCTGGATTCAGACACAGATGGCAGTGTAACACTGTTCCCATCAATAACACCACAGACAGCAAATGACCTGTAAAACAAAACATACAACTGCAAGAGCGCAGATGAGACTGAATTATCTCCTTTATTATGAATGCTTTACGGATACTACCAGAAGATTATCCCTTATGAATCACAATAGTATAAATGTTACCAATATAATCTGTTACTGCTTCCCTGATGGCCATCAGCCCTGGGGACCAGATAAGAATACTAGACATGACACTTAATTATATTTGCTATGTGCTTTTGATGCTACATTAAAAACAGTCAAAGCCGGACACCTATTTAGCGTTATGTGTGGCCTACATGGTAAGCATCCAACAGAGCATTATTCACTGGTTGCACCCCCAAAGGGGAATGCCCATGTTGTGCCTTGTACATTTTATTATGTTCACTTTAATAGTTTGGTCGAACTGCAATTTCTCGCTGGACCGGGTATTTGGGAAGTTACAGTTAAAATATGTCTGACATGCTCATTATTACTGACGAGGGATACTGTTCCTGGCAGGGGACACACCACGCATATCATCCTCCTTATAATGATGATCACAATTTCTGATGCTTATAATATACTCACCTGGAATGTTCATGGGCTGGGTTCGACACACAAACATCACAGAGTATTGGCGCAGTTACACAGAAGGAAAACACACATCACTTACCTTCAGGAAACTCATCTCACATTACATGCAGCACAAAAGCTATGTAACAAATGGAGGTGCCAACTGTTCCATACTTTTACTCTATTTATGTGAGAGGAACTGCAATATGGGTGAGGGCAGGTGTCCCCTATCTACAGCAGGAATCCAAAATAGAAACGCATGGCCAATATGTATTCTTAAGAGGCAGCCTAGATGGAACACCAATAGTGCTAGGCTACATCTATGCGCTCAGTTCAGAATAAGACATGTTCTTTTTCTACCTATCGAGAGTACTAGCGGACTGGGCAAACCTTCCGCGGGTTCTGGGGGTCGATTGTAACACTGTGATGGATATTGAATTAGACCACTCCCACCCCTTGTTGCCACCCGTGAACACGATCAAGCAGACAAAAGCCCTACGATGTTAGGCAAGTGGATGGGACTTCGTTGACGTCTGGCACGCCCGCAATTCAGGCATGAGAGAATACTAGTTTTACTGCCACCCACATGTATTACACTCCCATCTTGACTGATTTCCCTGCACCTCTACTCTTAAATCCCAGATATCTCATGCTACATATTTGGGCAAGACATTATCTGATTATAACCTGTTGGAAATAACACTAACATGGGGACATGTCCTGGCTCCGATCCCTACATTGCGACTACAACCAACACTGCTGAAAGACGCAGTGTACATGACACACTAACAACAGCCATTACCACATACTTCGCAGAAAACTGTAATACTGCTCCTTCTACACTGATTGAATAGGAGGCTTTTAAGGTGGTAAAATGCAGAGTCTCTATAAAGACCCTGGTGGGAGTCAGAGGTGAGATTTTATGCACCCTCGCACAGTTAGAGAACAGACTAGGCTCCTTCAAACACAAAGCCGTACATCATCCAGATGAGGCTTCTCAACTTCAAGAAGCACGTATAACATACGCCAAACTATTAAAACGTCTTTGTCTTATTGACCATAGAGAGTATCTCAATACAATGCATAAAGAGGCGGATCGTTCTGGTAATCACCTAGCCCATCTAATTAAACCTGCACAGTCACCTACACCGATTCTCCACATAAATACCCCGACCCAAGGGGCCAGTATATACCCAGTCAGAAATTAATCAATCATTTGAGGCATACTATATACAACTATATGCGGTGCCCTCTGTGAATGACCCAATAGCGATAACTTCTTATCTTGTCCAACCAATATTACCACAGGTAACAGCCCCGGAATGTAAATTTCTAGAGGCTCCTATACCCACAAACGAGATACGTGGTGTCATAAAGGATTTAGTCTGCAATAAAACACCCAGCACCAAAGGTTTACCATCAGAATTTTATTCCACGTACTCCTCGCTCCTGGCCCCTCACCTCATTAATTTATATAATGACTTGTTAGAAAAAGGTATGCTTCCTCCATCAACCAGGGAGGCATTAGTGACCTTCCTCCTGAAACCGGAAAGGGATTACACAGAGATGTCTTCCTATAGGCCTCTCTCACTTTTGATGAACACTGAATATAAGATTCTTAGTAAAGTATTGGCTGGCCGATTACTTCCCTTGCTTCCACGCTTATTAGACTCTGACCAGTGTGGCTTTGTGCTTCGGAGGAACACCTCCCTAAATATACGCAGATTATTTCATGTCATGGACGCTTTCCATTACTTCAATACATTTCTGGCTGCCTCTATTTAGACATTAAACAGGCCTTTGATTCCCTCAGCTGGGATTTCATGCTGGCAACACTTTCTGCCTACGGCATACCCACTTTATATATCCGCTGGCTTAGACTGATTTATCCGAATCTCACAGCCAGAGCCAGGACTGGTGCTTATATTTCAGCCTCATACAAGATAACAGGAGGCACCAGACTAGGCTGCCCACTATCCCCCTTATGTTCGTCTTAGCAGTAGCTCCATTGGCCCATTGCTTTCACCAACGTGCGGAGAGCTGGGGTATAGACGAGGATAGATCGCTCCAAACAATATCTCTATATGCGGATGACATGATCCTCTACTTCAGAGGCATGCGGTGTCCCCTTGAGGAGGCGGCGCAGCTTATGACCACATTTGGTGACCTGTCAGGTTTGAGGAAAAACAGATCCTATGCCTTTTCTTTTAGTGGCCTGTTTGATACTCCTCAGATCCCATTCGGACCATTTCAGATACAACTTGCCCCACAATTGTTTTGGTACTTGGGGGTGCAGGTGTACCAAAGTCTGGACAATCTCCTATATGGTAATCTAGGTCGCGCAGTAGCAGTACTACGTTCACAAGTAAACTTCTGAAAGACTTTGCCCTTGACCATAGCAGGCCGGTTTGCATTGTCCAAAATGGTCCTTCTACCTCAGTCATTATACTATTTTGTAAAGTTACAAATCTGGATACCACCACGCATATTTTCTGTGCTTAATATGCTATTAACAGACCTCAAATGAAGCATGGGCTGGCGTAGAATCAGCCTAGCTAAACTACAATTACCATCTGATAAAGGGGGGTGGGAGTCCCAGACATGAAATCCTATTGTATAGCCAGTGAGCTACAATGGCTAGCATACAGGTCATAACTTAGAGAAAATTGGATATTCTCCCCAGATGGTGCAAAGTGGAAGATTACACACTCTACCCTGTCCAGGCTTTACACCTTTTCCAGATGGCCCTTTATTGCTGAAGGTTGCACTCTCCTATTGGAAGCTTGCCATGAAATACACACATTCACCCACCCCATACTCTCCACATATACCAGTGTGTGGTCTCCTCATTTCCCTAGGCATCCTCACAAACAAAATGCTGTGTCCCTGGACTCAACAGATAGAGTTGACTCTAGGATCCCTATTCACCGAAGGAGTATTAATGCCACAACTTGAGTTTACACAAATGTATGGGCTGCCAAATACTGTTTTTTAAACACATGCTCGTATAATTGACTATATATGCTGCTATTGGGCCCCAGACGGAAACAGTACCTGAAACACACTATTCCTGCAGGCACTACACACTATGGGGCACGAAAGACACATGATCAAATGTCTATACAGAGGACTTAGGTCTCACTTGGGAACTTCACTAGACTCCCTAAGGAACAGATGGGAGCTTGACATACACAGGGCATTCACAGACGAAGAATGGTCCTTCCTCCTAAGATATCCAAAACAGATCTCCCGAAATACACGCTTTAAATATATTCAATTTTCAATATTTCAAAGGGCCTACCTCACACCACATAGACTGAATCGAACCTTCCCATCGGCCTCAGCATCCTGCCCATGGTACCATATGCTGAGTGTTGATCTAGTCCATATGCTACGGGCAAGCCCACTCCTAGGCCCATATTTATACTTTCTTAGTGCCGCATTTGCGCCGCCTTTTGACGCAAAGTGGCGCAAACGTACAAAATACAATTGTATTTTGGAAGTTTGTGCCGCTTTTGCAATTGTATTTTGTAAGTTTGTGCCACTTTTGTGTCAAAAAACGGCGCAAATGCGGTGTTAAAAAAGTATAAATATGGGCCCTAGTGTCTTACTGGACCGAAATTGGAGTGACATTAGCAAGTACAACAGGAAGGAATAACTGTCATACTTTGGCACATTGTATATTAGACTTGCATCCCAGGCCTAAATCAGCTACTGGGTATCCCATTGGGCAGACATGGCACTCACACTGGCCAAAAGACCACTGACGCTTCACTGGAAATCTTCTCGACTCCCATCGGTACATCAATGGAGGGAGGAAGGAAAACAATGGGGATTGGCGGAGAGCACTGCAATCCACCATGAAGAATATAGGGGACACCGCAAAAGGCCAATTGCTCTAAAATGGGACACTTGGTTAGAAAAACTTAACCTACAAGACAGCGACGACGATAGCACTCACTAGGACATCATAAGACCTCTCGATTGATTCAACATTTTTAATACAATTCTACTTTATAACCTGTGACGTCAGAACTGGTGGATGACGTGCTTATGCCCAGACCAGGACCCCAGGTAGAATTCTTCAACTACTTTGCAATCACTTGATCCTACATTAATGGATCATTTAACATGCAAGTATGGTTCAACACAACTCTTCGCTTCTCCACATGATAATGTCACTGATGCTTCTGAAATTGACAGATTTGTATGTCAGCCAATGGGCGGGTTGAGTTAATGGGCTTACTGTTATGACTGCATAAAAGTATTTTTTCCTTTTGTCTCTTTAAGATAACGCAGTACAGTTCTCTTGAGAAGGGCATTGTAACGAACAAGACGAGTTACGTGTCTCTTCTCTCACATGTATTTTACTACAAGCTCAAAATATTAACTGAAATTTTTAAAATGCAATAAAGGTTGTGTAAAAAAAAAATGCATTGAAATCAGCCTATAGATCCAGTCAATAGTTTTGTTTTTTATTTTGTCCGCCAAGATATATAGATTTATGAAACATATTTAAGTGACTTTAAGGTAACATGGAGGATCTGCTACAGTAGGACAGTGTTGCCCATAGGACTAGAAATGTAAAAGCAGCTCTGGGAAAAGGTTTGATACCAGTGCCACACTTCACCAGTTCAGAGTATCTCCAATGAGTTCTTGCAGGCTTCTGTCAGACCTCCGGCTGGCATGATGGCTCAGCCAGCTACTATCGAGTCTACCCAAGGCCGACTCAGCATTCCATGCTATCGAGGGCGGCAAATTTAGGAACAGTACACTTTGTAACCGAAGTACTGAGAACAAGTCACCGTTAGCCGTTAAAAGAACGCCGTAATTTTTTTTTCAAATTATTATTTACACTAGCAATTTCTTTCTTAATTGGGCCCAATTTACATATTAGTACTAAGATTTTCTTTTGTAAATGTGACTAAATGCCTTTTAAAGCATCGTTGTGCAAATACATTTTCCATAGTATTGAAAAGCATTTCTGAAGAGATGCATGAAATATGCTAACATGTCAGAGTCTGGCATAGTGCACTTCTCTGCATTTGTCTTTCGGAGAACCTGTGATTTTCTCTGAGAGCAGATTCGCAGGTAGGTGGGCTGAGGATCCGTGAGCCCACCCTGTTCTGAAAGCAGACCGCTGTTCTTCAGCATATGCGAGGTTTTTGACTGGTTAGGCCGTGAGGACAGGCCAACTGTGATTGCACTGCACACACACCTACAAATAAAAAGAAAACATACACTTCCTGATATCACAGCGCCATTTGTTCAGCTCCTTTCAAACAAGAGCTCACTGTGATTCTCATCTAGCGGAAGGATTCTCTGAGGACGTGTTGTTGTGTTTAAAAGGGTTATTACTACAGACAAATGGCCTGCATTCGGCTGTTACCTGCAGAGCCAGCTATATTACAGTGACAAAAGCTACGGTCGCCTGCTAGGCCCACCCGGGATCAGCTTTCTTTCCATGCCACGTGAAGAGACGAGCCATATTTATTATTGATATCAGGGGGGAAGCAGAAGGATGGTTTATATCTGATTGTTTTCCCTGCGCTGCTTTCTTTTTATCGAATTTTTCAGATGAAATCTTGCCACCCATTCTACGCGGAGATACTATTTTCAACTGAAGACAGCCGTCATATGTTTCTCTTTCGGATATCGATTGCACGAGGCCAGATAAATGAGGGAAGATACCGCTGAAAGATCTGTTTATTCCGCACTCCTCTCAGCGCCACAATTTTTTTGTGCGCTGGATTCTAGAGTTATGAGTTTTCGACGACTGAGTATAGCTAAATTCAATATTTTTGTCATATATACTTCTCTTTGGTATGGTAAACATTTGGACCTTGATTATTGCTAGGCACAATGCAGGGGTAAAGGTAAATTACTATGCTGTAATTTCACGCCAGTACCGTACCACTACTGGTAAGACCCCATGGAATTATCGCGCATGACTTGATTTTCCAGTGATAAAACCACATGGAAGCTGCCCTTTTCAGGTCTTTTATTGCTTGCATTTAACACCTGCTTTGAGCAGTTGGTAAATGTTTGGGAAGGTTCTGGTGGAGTGAGGGGTAAGGGAGGGTAGAGAATTGATGAGGGAAATATTTTCTGGCACAGGGTAGCATCAAATGCTTCCCCCTCACAAAGAAATAATGGAAATGAGCCTACAGCCAAAGTTTCTCTAAATTTGAAACACTGATTCAGGTTCTCTGTTCTACAACCAGGAAAAACCTAAGTACTTGGAATCAGCAACAGTGGAATTCCATGAAGTAATTCTTCTCTTCCTGACTCACAATCAGGCCTTTGATGTCGTCTTACTGACCTTGTCTTTTGAAAAAAGGTGCAGCAGCAATTAAAAGACTTACACAGAAGATCATTATGGTCACTAGGGTGACCACCTGGCAGGTAGGCAAATTAAGTGCAGGACTGTAAAAAATTCAGGACAAAGGGTCAAAAATCAGGGCGAAAATTCAGGACAAGAGTCAATGTTACCAACACATTCGCGGTGCGGCCATACCCCACTACTTTATCAAAGCATTTATTTACTAATTTTTAAATTGCAATTATTTACTTTTTTTTGCCCTGTGCTATATGAGATTGCTTCTAGGTATGCTACATTCAGATGGTGCATGATGTCCTTGTTCAACAGAAAATGAATGCCCTTTACCATGGTGTCAAGGGCATCACCCCTACCCAAATCTACTCAATCTTTCTTGGAGAGAAAGCAACAGCAGCATTTTGATTATGTTTCTAAACTTTTCAATACCCACGGAAAACAGTTTGGGAAACATTAAGGTAAGTTACTTTTTCACATTCTGTTCACCTCACCCACCACTAGACACCAAAAATGATACCAAAATTAATGAGGCAGAGCAGATGGTGTGGGTGACAGTCTCACAACTAATGTCAGGATGTGAGATACCTACAACTTTTCTGTACTGTCACAGCACCAAGAAGACCCAACTGATATATTGGAGTGTGCAACAGGACTCTACATTGATCTCAGAACTGGGAGCCCAATCACCAGACAGAGAATTAAAAGAGCCAGAATGAAATCAAGATCAGGTGGGAGAGCCATAGCAACTGATTCAAAGGTTCATTGCTAAGAGCTGGACAACTAAGGGAGGGAAGAACAAGACAAGACAAGACAATTCCTAAAATCAGATAGGCCCTCTGTGAGTATCGGAAAGCACTGCATACATTGAGAGTAGTCTCAGCAGAGAGGCCAGAAACAGAAGAAACTCTATCAAGTGATAGAATAAGCAGGGCCCACCCATCCTGGCAAACTGCTGGTGCAATGGTTCGTTTGTAGTGCTTCTGGAGGTGCAGACGGGCGCTCGGCCCCTTGGAAAGTTAGACCTTGAGCAATTGTCCACTCTGTCTATGTCTTGAAATAGCTCTGCAGTTGAGCCAATCCCAAACCATTGGTCTGGCTCATCCCTAAGAGCTAAGAACATGTAGAATCTTCAGAATATTTGGGACACAAATTACACAACAAACAAAATTTAAGAACATGATAAAAACTTTAAAATGTAGAAAGTGTTTCTTTAACACGTGGAAGTGTTTCAGTTTAGTATATTAGATCACAATATTGCACTGATAATTATTTAAAGTGGAAGTTTCTAAACTTGAACTTTAAAACATTTATTAACCCTCCCTTCTGACAAAGCCATGAGTGAATAAAGTGAACCAATTGTTTGGTGTCTCTTATATCATATCAATTATTTTTTTGTTGTTGGTGGAACATTACAGACCATAAATGAATGCAGAAGTGAGATTTTTAAATAGGATCTATCTTGAACTGAATTACTTGTAAGTGCTCTCAAATGAAGAAAGTTGTTTTGACCTAAATAATGCAATTTAGTCATGTGGGTGAGCTGGGATTAGAACACAGGTTTCCCGGTCACACATGGTGTATTTAGGAAACTGATTAGATCACTTTGTTTTTCTCAAACACCTTTAGCACTAGAGAATAGTAACTTTGTACAATTCTTTCAGAGGAATAGTAAACTGTGCTAAGTAAATACAGGTCATGGTTTTAATTTGACACACTATCTAAAAAAAGGTACACAGTGAAGGTGAGGGACTACAGGAACCTGTATGCTAACATCATTGGATTTCTCAGACTTTACATAGCTAGTCAACTCAGCGGTCAAAGTGCAGTTAAAACAAAGTATGGGACAGGGTCAGCAAGCGTAGAGTCAGAATTATAAATGTGGCTAAAAAGAACAAAATATTCAGTGACTTTACTTATTTTACTGATCTTTTACCATCATGTAACTGCATATGAAATAATTCACACCTTAAATGAAAAATAAATCCAAGTTAAACTAATCATTGGGCAATACAATATTTTATATTATGAGACCTCCGTTTGTTTATTGTGATCACTGCAGATGTATGTGTGGGCAAGCAGTGGCACATGGAATTGAATATTGTTGGTTAGCAGGAAATGCCTGGTTACTTATTGGTAATCTTCATCACTCTGAATGCTGGCCTTCCCATTCCATTCCTTACACATGAGCAGTTCTCTTGCTCCACACAAACCAGTTACCTAGCTGAGGTTAAAAACTCCCCCCAATACGTTGGCAAAACCACCCGACATGCATCAAGGGGGAAGTACATCATGGAGACATCTTGTGAAAACCATAGCTACAAACAGAAGAAACAACCACCTAAAACATGAGATGGGTGGGAGGGATGGGCTCAGGAATGGTACAGGAAGACCTGGACTCAGAGTAATTAAAATTTCCACTAAGCACAAAATTTTCCACAAAATCCTCCTCAGCTAGTTTCCTCCTCTATTCCCTACACATGTGCCCATATTCAAGTACATGGTGCTTGGTTCAAACGCAGAAAAACACAAACATGGGTTGATGTAACATACTTGAACTTTTATTGAAAAATAGAGCACCAATCATAAATCATATACAGCTGATAAAACATGGGAACAAAAACCGATGATGTAGTCATTCCAAAATGAAGCTGGTAATGTAAGGCAAATGTGTTGAGAGAAGCCCACATAGCGGCATTTCAAATGTTTCAGAGATAAGCTCCCTCAAACATTGCCCACGGCGAGAACATGCTTAATGTAGAATGACCCTGGACTGAAGAAAATAGTGAGCAGCCTCATGAGAATGAAGTATAGACCATTTCATCCAGTGAGACAGAATGGACAAACAGGGCTTAAGACCTCTACCAGAGAGACCAGTTGTGACGAACAAAGAACTTGCCTGCAGAAAAGATCTAGTGCAGTCTAGATAGATCCTCAGGGCTCTGAGAACATTCAGAGAATTAAGTTGTTCCTTTTTTGGAGTAGAAGAGTCAAGACAAAAAACAGAGAGAATAATATCCTCCTAGCAGTGGAAATCCAACAAGACTTTAGGAATAAAAAACTGACTTGGGTGCAAGATCACTTTGTACAAAAACATAAAAAAAGAGAAGAAAGCATCAGTGCCCCATTCTCACTAACCCTGTGACCTAAACAAAATGTTACTAAAACACAACCTTTGGCGAAAGAAACTTAAGGTCCACTCAAAAAAGTGGCTCAAAAGGAGGACCTGTTAATGCTTGAATCACCAAAGGGAGATCCCGGGGGGAACAGATGAGCAAGAAACAGATTGCTGAAGAAGGGAAGTCCTCAAGAGACATGGTACCAGAGGAGAAACTGAAGACATATCCAAACCCCCGAAGGCTGGGGTGGTTGCCCATTGTGCCAGAGAGTAGAATCAGCCAGATCCAACGGAAAGCCATCCCATAAAAAAATCCAAGGACCTGACAGTATCTCAGGAGCTACAGGAAAAACTTTTGTCCTTGCACCAAGAATCAAAATGTGTCCAGTGACATCTATAGGTCTTAAGGGTGGGAGGAATATGAGAAAGCCAAATACGTTGGACCACCTCAGTAGAATGACCTGGTGCCAACAAATTCATCCTGTCAAGTGCCATACCCTCAGCCTTCGGTGCAGGAGAGAGACCAGACTGAGGAGAGGAACCCATAACGAAGATGGATGAATGGGGAATTGCTGAAAGGGGCTCAATTCCAAGGCAGGAAGACACCAGATAAAAAGCAAGCTTTGAGTTCCATCAAGGTCAGCAGGGAAGTCGATCCACACTTTCACTCATTTGCTGTGCCAGTGACTGAAAGTCTTTCAACAGGGATTGGACCATGTACGTAGTATAGGCTGGTGCGCTTATTGAGAAAGAAGGGGGATAAGACCGCTTAATTGTACCAACCACCTTCTTATCCACCTGGTCTAAGGGAAGGGCACCCTCAGAGATTGCCGTGCTTTGGGAGGGTAGGCCAGCCATTAGGTAACTCTACTTGACAAAATGGGGAAATTTCTCAGAAAGCCCCCACAAGGAGTAACACTTGCAAAAGAACTGAGGAAAGGCTGATTTATCAATGTACTTCCATTCATGTGAAAGCACTTTGCGTACCACACTGTGCAAATGCAAAGAGTCTAGGTCAGGGAAGTGGTACTGCATAAAGAAATCTTCCTCTGTTTAATTTTCAGTTAGAGTAGGGAAACCTAGATTGTCTCTAATATGGGTAAAAAGATGAGAAAGCTCTGCTCCTTGCACAAATCGACCCCACCTTTCAATCTCCTCATCTTGATCATCCAGATCATCTGGGGGATTAGGCCTTTAATTCTTGAAGGAGGCCCTTCATATTCCCTGGCTTTCAATGCTGCATCCATAGCCTCATTGATCAGGAGGCTCAGTACATCAATAGTTGGTACCCCTGCCACACTTGAAGGGGCAGCCGACTCCATTAACACCAAGACGTCAACACGGGTGCTTCTTGCATCTGTTCCTTTCTATAGGAACAAAATCATGTGGCACCAGAACTCTCACTGGAGCTGCCCTGAAAATACAGGAAGCGCTCACATTGAAAAAGGAGACCACAAATGTGTGGCGACTCCAAAAGTGAAAGCAGATGCCATGGAGTAAGGAGAACACCTTTCCAATTATATTGAAAGAAAACCACCATCTGGCGGTGGCCCCCAGATGATCAGAGTGAAAAACGGAGATTGCAAGACTGTGGTGGTTCTGAGGCAAAAAAGACACTCTGCATTGCAGCTTCAGAGACGACCAATGCCTACTGCACAGGACGGCCAGGTAGGGTAAACTGGCAGATTGCTATAGCAAGTCATATGGTGAATACATTGAAAAACAAAGCATGAACCCTTGCCTGACCTCTCTAGGCAATATACTTCTGCAGTGCATAAAGAAAAGAACAGGATGTCTCCATGAATTACATTCCCCCTTATGCATTTTGGGTAGTTTGGCGTCATACCGGGATACGTTTTTGACCTCAGCTAGATAATTAATTCCTGTGGAGCAAGAGAATTTCTAATGTGTAAGGAAAGGAATGGCAAGACAGACGAGGAGGTAATAGTGACTAGTGTATTTTAGTGCTAAGAAGTCCCTTTCCCTCTCAGAAAGCCCTGCGGATGTGTCAGTCATTATTTTAGATCTGCATTACACATGGTATAATATTTGCTGCCACAAAATGTGGAAATAAATTCAGGTTAAAGACAAAAAAGTGTTTTTAAAGTGTAGATGTTTGCAGATTGCACCTGGTGCAAACAGCGTTTCAACTGTATATGAAAAGCACACACTTAACAGCTCAGCTTGGACACCCTAACAAAACAAATCTTCAGTTTCAGGCAGCTTAAAGGGAACTCTATCAATTAACACCTATAGCGGCGTTCAAGCAGCTTTTGCATGCACAAATTAACCAGTTGTGCACATTTACATTTCTTTGAGGCAGCCGGCACCCTGGCAAGAAGGCTGCTTTCTAGTTCAGCTGCTTACCCCTCCCTTGGGATCAGTGCACAGGAGACCCCTTCCTTTCTGCTTCAGCTGAGCCAACTCAGCAGTTTGGAGTTACCATTTATCCTTTAGCACAAAGGCTAAAATGTTTTCATGGACAATGGACATTTAAGTAAATTCGCAGACAGTCAATGAAATTGAAGACGTCTGGTCACTAATGCTCTGATTCCCACATGAATGCACAATTTGCACATGCACAAAATATGCAATTCTTAAGTAAAACACCCCTAATTACGGTTGGGCTGGTAATTTGGTTCTACCATCGAAAAATTCAAGAGTGTGCAAACTGCACACAATGCCAATTTATGAGCCCATTGACAGAGTGAAATCATGCACAAAGTGCCTGTAGCTCCTCGTTGAAAGGAGTGTAACTTATAAACACGTGGTAGCTAGTGGGTGCAAAATTTGCATTCACAATTCATGCTGGAATTGTAATCATGGATAAAGTTGAAGATGCGTTTTGTTGAACTTGTGCTGAGTATTTACACATTATAAATATGCACAAACGTAGATTGAAAATGTAAAGGGACCAAAAAATTGCCATACTTTTACATACAGAACAGACATGTTTTATAAGCTTTCAGGTATTGGCAATGTAATAGAGGTGTGTAAATTATATTTAAATTACAGCTCAGTACTGTTGAAGATCCCCATCCTGCCACCTCTATGCAGCAGCTGTGATGTTTTGTATTTTTTTTTTCATATGGTAAATGTCAGTTAGAAATGACCATATTCATGAATTGTTACAGTAGCTGGGAGCAAAATGAAGGCATTTTGCTCAATTCATAAGAATGTCCATGTAAATATGTTTAGAGTTGGTTGTAAATATAATTGAAAGAGAATCCAGAATGAGGAAAAACCTAAAGGTTTTGTGCCAGTATTCCCAGATCCACACATGTACCATCACTGCACTATAATCTATGATGGCCAGATTTAGATTTGGGGCCTGATTTAGATCTCGGCAGAGGGGTTACTCCATCACACGGTGACTGAAGTACCATAGAAAGCAATGGTATTTAGATTTCGGCAGAGGGGATATCCATCACAGTTGCAGCAGAGTAACTCCTCTGCTGAGATCTAAATCAGGCCCTTAGTGTAAGGTATATGCACATTTAAATCCAGCCAACTCGTACTGAGGAGCTAAGTAGTCAGTGTTTTTTTTTTTTTAGAAGAGGTTCTGAAAGATGAAGCACTATCAAGACAGTTTTGAGAAATAAACTTCTGCTGTGCACTGGTAAGTCCCATTGTTGAGAGGTGAAATCTAGTAGAACACTTGACCAATACCCACACACACTCCCATCAATGAGTTAGTCTTAGAGAAATTGTTCTCCCACTTATGCGTCTAACAGGTTAGCAGCATCTGTCACAAGACAGCATAATGACCAGATGAGAAACTGTTAACAGAAACAAAGAAGAATACAATTATGTTGAGTTGACATTATCTTTTGCGGACCACAGAAATGACTCTTGTTGGTTTGAGCAAGGTTCGTGCGGGGAGGTGGGAGCACTACCAAAAATAAGGTAAAATAAAGGAAAAAATAAAACGTACCTGTTTCACTGCACCGCGCCACCTCCAAACCACTTCTCATCTGCTGGGACAAGCTCAGGCTTGCAGCCTGCCCTGCGTCCAATCCTACCGCTGCTTTCCTGCTGCCAGCAACATGAAAGCAGCATTAGGATTTGACGGAGTGCCCTGGCTAGCGCTCCGAGGCAGAGTGGGAGCCTCTGCCTGCTCTCTCCAATCCAGGACTGCATTGCTGGGTTGGACAGAGCCTACTGAGCATGTATGTTTGGGCGGCTTGAGACAGCGGGCCAAACATACATATGCACTGAGGGGGAGTGCTTTACACTACCCCTCAGTCTCTGTCTCACCAGTGGCCCTGTTCCTTTCACAGTAAAAACAGAATAAACATGGTTTATTATGTTTTGCTGTAAATGTTTTGCTGCTGCTGCTGGCAGGGGGTGACACTCCTCAGCCAAGCGAAGGAGCTGCCCCTGACTTTAAAATACGTTTTTAAAAGGTAATAAAGAAGTCTATTGAATTAAAAAAAAAATGCGTTAGAGTTTGGTTGGACAGCACTTTGAATGAACAGTTACTTTTGATATAAAGTGCTGCTTCCAACACTTTGGCTGGCAGCCAACACTTTATGACAGAGTATGTCTTGTCACTATGTTTTAATAGACCGGAAATGCAGAGCTAGTTTCACCTTATATGAATACCTTCACATGCTTGCACGGGCTATGATTTTCTAGGTCCTCAGGTGGATTAGCTGAGTGGATACAATTGCTGGCATCCCCAGTGGTAATACAAAGGCGCCCTAAACAATGGACCTAGATTTTGGTGTGGATTAGAATATGCTGCAGGAGGAAGAGAGTGAGGCTGCTTTAACAGGTTGTTGTAGTATCATTCTGATAATTACACCAGGAGTTCCATACTGACCAAGAGTAGAGGGAAGACTTTTGTCTTTACATTAACCCAGATGCACCCTTCAAAGCAGTGGGTCTTAACAGGATGGTCTTGAGGGAAGGTAGAATTGGGACAAAGCTCAGCTTAGAATGTATTTGGAAAATCATACATCGTAATAGAGATACAAATGTATTTAGATGTAGAGACGTTTGTGATGTTGCATTACTCACCAAAGATAAACATTTAAATGCTAAGTTGCTATACAAGAAGATGCCCAGGTAGACTTGTGTATATCTATGGATATCAAAATAGAAGAAATGGGCATTTGAGGACCATCAAGATGGCGGCAAAGAGATTCCTTAGGAGGCCTTTCAAGAAGCAGAGCAACCTCTCATGAGCCTTCTGTGAAAATGAGAAGTGTGAAAGACTCTGTCTGCACATTTTAATAAAGACCTTTCAGACGGAGAAATATCTTGTTTTTTTCTTGGCTGTTTTTTGGTATTTTTTTCATGCCGCAGACCATTTTTTAGTTGGGTTACATTTGACAGTTCATTGAGTTCAACTTTCAGAATCAAGTAAGGTGTCATCATGCAATGTAGAAGATGTCAGTCTTGGAGTTAGCAGTTGTTGAAAAACATTAGTCAATCCAGATATCAAAGTGAAAGGTACGAGTTGTTTCTGTAATTTCATATAGTGCATTAACAGGCAATAGAAAATTTCAGCAACTCACAATTTTTAAAAACAAAGATGTAGATGAGCAGAAAATAATTCCAAAACTAGAGCACATTAACCTAATTCCTATAACTAATTCCCAGATTTTAATTCCTGGGAATATTTCTCTCTAAAACAGTTCAATTTCCTAGTGAAACCCTTTCAGGAGAGATGTAAGATCCATCTGGTTAATTTGCATTTGTTAGAATGGTTGAGGGACTAAAGCTGTCAATAATTATTATTTATATTGTAAAGTTACAGTGAAGCTAAATGCATGTGTAGTCATTATAGTTCTTCCAGGAGATATAGGTTGTAGAAGGTGATGAAGGGTGCATAGGAGAAGCTAATGAAGAAGATGCAGAGCCCAGGCAGAAGACAAGAGGCAGACTCTTCTTTGTCCTGTTCCTTTTAACCCCCCCTGCTTTTTTAGTTCACCTCCTAGAGCTTTAAGGGGTTGTGTGAAAGGGTGCGGTGACATCGGGAGTCAGCACTACCTGCTCCTCAGGAGGTAACTGGCACCATACATGTCAAGTGTAGATTACAGAAGAGGAATAAGGTGGCACAGTGAGAGTGGGTGGCCCCAATAATGATTGAAGTCTGCCTCTCTCTAAAGCCTCTTGCACAGGGAAGAAGAACTGAGAAGGAGACAGAAGACTCACAATGAATCTTTCAGGGATGAGGATGGATCAGCACTGCTGTTTGACTAAAGCTAGTAGGCTTAATAGACTGACCTACACCTGGCTTGTATAAATGTCTTTTACTGCACTTTATTCAGTACTGGTGGCAGCAGCCTGTGCTACTGTGAGAAAACAGGGCTGATTGCAGAGGCCCCCTAACTTTTTGCCCCCATTTTCCACTTTTTGCTGGTGTTTTGCTGACTCTGATGGTGCCCTAGGTACTGCTAACCAGTTCCAGGCTCTGTGTAAAATGGATATGCAAATTAGGCTAATTATAATTGGCTAAGTTAACCTACCTATAAGTCCCTAGCATATGGTAGGGCATGTAGGTTTTAGGGACCACAGCATAGGTGGTGCACCCATAGGTGCCATGCTGAGGTGCCCAGTGTCATTTTAAAGGCAGGCCTGCCTTGCTGGCTGCTTTTAAATTAAAGTTAAATGCAAATTCGACTTTGGAATTAAAAGTAGTTCCAAAGTCTTAAACTACCTTATGTTTACATATAAATCACCCCTAAGATGTGCCCTATGTGCCCCTAGGGCTGGGTGCCATGTAACTATAAGCAGGGACTTTATAAAAATAGTTTTATAAGCTCTGGTGAGGTAAAAACAGCCAAATTCGTTTTCCCCCTCATTGTAGTAAATGGCCTTCATAGGCTAGAATGGGGAGACTTTATTTACATTTTTAACGTCTCCTTAAATGATGCATACCAAGAGTTTGGTATCAAATTAATTGTTGTCATAAATCCCACAACTTCCAGTTGTGGGATTTAATATAACTTGTTCAGGTAAAGAGTTTAGGGCCATATTTATACTCTGTTTGCACCGGATTTGCGTCGTTTTTTTTTACACAAATTAGACGCAAAACGAACTCCATATTTATACTCTGGCGTTAGAAGCGTCTAGCGCCAAAGTTCATGGAGTTTGCGTCATTTTTTAGCGTGGACACCTACTTTGCGTTAATGATATGCAAGGTAGGCGTTCCCTTCTAAAAAATTACTCCGAGGCATGTGCGCCGTATTTACACTCCCGGGCAAAAATGACGCCCGGGAGTGGGCGGGTCAAAAAAAATGACGTCCAGCCGCTTTTGCGTAATTTTTTAACGCCTGGTCAGGGCAGGCGTTAAGGGACCTGTGGGCTCGGAAGGAGCCCAGAGGTGCCCTACCATGCCCCCAGGGACACCCCCTGCCACCCTTGCCCACCCCAGGAGGACACCCAAGGATGGAGGGACCCATCCCAGGGAACTTAAGGTAAGTTCAGGTAAGTATTTTTTTTTTTTTTTTGTGGCATAGGGGGGCCTGATTTGTGCCCCTCTACATGCCACTATGCCCAATGACCATGCCCAGGGGACATAAGTCCCCTGGGCATGGCCATTGGGCAAGGGGGCATGACTCCTGTCTTTGCTAAGACAGGAGTCATTTCAATGGGGGTTGGGAGTCAAAAAAAATGGCGCAAATCGGGTTGAGGCGAAAATTTTGCCTCAGCCTGACTTGCCCCATTTTTTGACGCCCAAACTCCATTTTCCCCTACGCCGACGCTGCCTGGTGTAAGTCATTTTTTTTTGCGCACACCAGGCAGCTCCGCCGGCTAACGCCGGCTAACGTCATTGAATAAATACGGCGCCCACATGGTGCTTCAGAATGGCGTTAGCCGGCGTTAGATTTTTTGACGCACAACTGCGTTGGCGCAGTTGTGCATCGAAAAGTATAAATATGGCCCTTAAACTTTACCTGAAAAGTTGTCAATTTCAGCCCTGCATTGTTTTTGCTGCTGTGCTCTGATTCGCCAGCCTTTAGCAGTGTGGCCAGGCTGCCTTGATGAGGTGTGAAGTGGCCTGGCTTCACACAAAGGAATGTGCCTGTGGGAGGGAATCTCCCCTCAGCAGATGGTGAGGCAGGAAGGGGGAGGGCTGCCAAACTGGTCTTCAAAGGCAGAGAAGGACATTTGGAGCAACCAGCAACACCCCCCACATCCTGCAACCCCAGACAACTAGGTGCCCCCTTGATTAGATTAGGAGAGGGCAAGAGAGGGGTGTGTTTATGATTTTTAGCCACACCAGTGGGTGGGCTCAGCCAGATGTAACCTCCAAAAATCAGATTCAGCCATGATGGATTTTTAGAGAATGTTGCCTCCTGGGATTGATTTTTGCCACACTTCCCTTTTTGCCAACACCCTTGCCCCTCTCAAGAAACCCACCACCATCCAAGGAAAGAAAAAACCAGCCTGGTTCACAGACGATCTCAACACCTCCAAAAGCAACTGCCAGAAACTCAAAAAGAAATGGATCCAAGAACGCACACCCGACAACCTCGCCGCCCTCAAAAACGCCAACGCGAACACCACCAACGGATCCGCACCGCCAAGCGCGCCCACTTCACCGAACGCATCAACAACAACGCCCACGACTGCAAAGAACTCTTCGACATCGTGAAGGAACTCTCCAATCCGAAAGCCAACTCCAACGACATCCCGCCCTCCCAGAAACTCTGCGACGACCTCTCCACCTTCTTCCACCAGAAAATCACCACCATCCACGACAGCTTCATCACCGGTCCACCGCCAGACCCCACCCCCGACGTCTCCTCCCGCGACTGCCGCCTCACCGCCTGGACCCACGTGGACGAGGCAGAAACCATAGCAACCATGAACACCATCCACTCAGGCTCCCCCACGGACCCCTGCCCCCATCATGTTTTCAACTCAGCCAACGCCACCATCGCCCCCGAACTCCGCAAGATCATCAACCTCTCCTTCACTTCTGCCACCTTCCCGGACAGCTGGAAACACGCAGAAATCCAACCCCTCCTCAAAAAACCCAAGGCTGACCCCAATGACCTCAAAAACTTCCGTCCGATCTCTCTCCTCCCTTTTCCAGCGAAAGTCATCGAGAAGATCGTCAACACTCAGCTCACCCACTTCCTCGAAGACAATTTCATCCTGGACCCCTCACAATCCGGATTCAGACGAAACCACAGCACTGAGACCGCCCTCCTCGCCGCCACAGATGACATCAGACATCAAATGGACAACGGCGAAACCTCAGCCCTCATCCTCCTCGACCTATCAGCCGCTTTTGACACCGTCTGCCACCGCACCCTACTGACCCGCCTCCAGGAAGCCGGCATCCAAGATAAAGCCATCCACTGGATCTCATCCTTCCTCTCCGACAGAACGCAGAGAGTCCGTCTCTCCCCTTTCCGCTCCAAAGCCACCAACCTCATCTGCGGAGTCCCCCAAGGATCCTCCCTCAGCCCCACGTTGTTCAACGTCTACATGGCCCCCCTCGCTCAACTGGCCCGCCAACATCATCTCAGCATCATCTCCTACGCCGACGATACCCAGCTCGTCCTCTCCCTGACCAAAGACCCGCTCACCGCCAAAACAAACCTCCACGAGGGACTAAAATCCATCGCCGATTGGATGAACAACAGTCGCCTGGAACTCAACTCCGACAAGACGGAAGTCCTCATCCTCAGACGCACTCCCTCGGCCTGGAAAGACTCATGGGGGCCCTCCGTCCTCGGACCCCCACCCACCCCTGCCAGCCACGCAAGAAACCTCAGCTTCATCCTGGACTCCGCCCTCACCATGTCCAAACAGGTCAGCGCCGTCTCCTCCTCCTGTTTCAACACCCTTCGAATGCTCCGCAGAATCTTCAAGTGGATTCCAACAGAAACCAGAAAGACGGTGACCCAGGCCCTCGTCAGCAGCAGACTTGACTACGGCAACGCACTCTACACAGGCATCCCAACCAAAGACATCAAACGCCTCCAACGTATCCAAAATGCCTCCGCCCGACTGATCCTCAACATACCCCGCCGAAGTCACATCTCCCCTCACCTAAAGGAACTCCACTGGCTCCCAGTAGACAAGAGGATCACCTTCAAACTCCTGACCCACGCTCACAAGGCACTTCACAACACCGGACCCTCCTACCTCAACACCAGACTCAACTTCTACACTCCAACACGTCAACTCCGATCTGCCAACCTCGCCCTCGCCATCGTACCCCGAATCCAGCGCAAGACATCCGGCGGCAGATCCTTCTCCTTCCTCGCCGCCAAGACCTGGAACTCTCTCCCCACATCTCTTCGCCAGACCCAGGACCTCCTCGCATTCAGAAGGCTCCTCAAGACCTGGTTCTTCGACCGCTAAACCATCAGCGCTTCCTCCCCCCCCCCCCCCTCAGCACCTCGAAACCCTGACGGGTACATAGCGCGCTTTATAAATACTATGATTGATTGATTGATTGATTTCCCAGGAAGTGGTCATCACAGGGGGAAGGACCCTGCACCTGATTGGAGAACCAGGACCCCCCTGCTTTTCACCCAGGAGCCAGGATAAAACTGGCAGACCTGCACCCACACCTCAGTTCCCTACCACATCCAACAAGGAAGAACAACAGAAGAAGAAGGACTGCCCTGCTGGACCCCTGGCCTGCACCTGGAACCTGCACTCAGAAGGACTGCACCAGCTGCACACTTGGGCTTCACCACAAGAAGGACTTTGCCTGGCTTCAACTGGTTCAAGGAGGGACTCCCTGTTTGCTACAGGTGAAAAATTGCTATCTAGAGTCCCCTGCACCAACTCCTGAAGAAAGCGACCAGCTGACCACTGTCCAGTGGCCAAAAAGGAGTTTGCGCCAGGTGCATTCTGGGAGTTGTAGTCCGCACCCCCCAAGGACCATCTCAGAACTTCTGGACCCTAGGGGTGAGCTGTGGACCCCAAAAGAACCTTAAAAGGACATCTGGGAGAAGCCCCAGAAGTTTGGAGAAGTTTGGACAACTTTTGTAAAAAAGCTCCATAGAGGGACCGACCCGCCGCAGCAACTCTAGCCGGCTTGCCTCAACCGTGACCCGGCCTGATTTGCTGTTTCCCGGTAAAGAAAATCTCAGAAAAAGAGACTAAGGGGGTTATTCTAACTTTGGAGGAGGTGTTAATCCGTCCCAAAAGTGACGGAAAAGTGACGGATTTACCACCAGCCGTATTACGAGTCCATTATATCCTATGGAACTCGTAATACGGCTGGTGGTATATCCGTCACTTTACCGTCACTTTTGGGACGGATTAACACTCCTCCAAAGTTAGAATAACCCCCTAAGTCCGAAGGTAAAAAGTTGACCGGGACCTCCCAGCCAGCGTATCCGAGAAGGGCTCCATGGACGTCGGATCAAGATCCAGGTTTCCCCCGGTCGAAGGATTTTCACCTGGAAAAAACGACTAAGTCCGAAGGTAAAAATCTCCACCGAGGATTCCAGCATCGCGTATCCGGAGAAGGGCTCCAGGAGGTCGGATTGGACTGGCATGTTCGTCCCGCTGAAGAAAATCTTCGAAAAAAAGACTAAATGTGAAGGTAACATTTTATCCGAGGCCTCCCGCGGCCTGTAGCCGAGCAGGGCTCCATCGCGGTTGGCCTGAAACTTTGACTTTGCCCCGGTCGAGGTGCAACCAGATGACCCGATTGGCGCTTTTTCTAGGTGCTAAAAAAAAAATAATTCTTTAAAAATTCATATCTCCGGTTCCCCTTATCTGATTTTATTCGTTTTGGTGTCATTTTAAAGATAGAAATATAATCTATTTTTATAAATTGGTTTTGGATTTTTAAACTGTTTCCTGTGTTTTATTTAATTACTGTTTTGTGATAATTGAATGCTTTAAACTCTGTCTCCTAAGTTAAGCCTTGACGCCCGTTGCCAAGCTACCAAGGGTTGAGCTGGGTTTAATTTACTGAGACCTAACTGGACCTTAGTGGAGGTTGGTGGCCTATTGCTAAGTGTAGGTACCTACCTGCCCTTACCAATAACCCATTTTCGAACAGCTACTTACTCTAGGTGTGAGCTTTTTTGCAGCTATGCCCCAGGGTAGTTCGGCTCAACTGACCCCTGGTGGAGTGGGTATTATGGACTGCTGCTGCTAAGCACTGGTACCATGGAAGAGGTTGTATGAATGGGTGCTTGGAGAGTGCTGGCACTCTTTCTGAGCCCTGTGAGCATAGTAGTGAAGATTGTTTTGCCCCAGCAAATGAGGTATCTGCTTCTGGGCAGGAGTACAGGTCATGATTAAGTGTTGTTGTCTATCTTTGAAAGAAGAGTCTGTCCTCTCAACATAAAAGGGGCTTTGGAGAGTGCCCACAAAAAGAGCACCCTGCCTGGAAAATCTACACAGTATTGGACAAGATTTGTATGGCTGGACTCACTGGCAGCACTGTGGATGGCTTAAGAAAAAGAGTAAAGTATGCATAGCGAGCTTCCTTTGCCCATGACTGAGAGTCTTACATCTAGAGGGGGATTTACTCAAGATATTCCAGTTAACTGTGCATAAGTCGAGGGGTGTGGCCAGGATGGCAATGCAGTGAGATGCCCACATCTATACTCTGGGAAAACAACTTATCCTCTACATATTTTACTCCAACCCCGCCCCCCTTAAACAACGCTGGAATTTTCCCTGAATCTGTGGCACTCTCAGTGTGGTGGAGGAAAGGTTCTGGTGGATGACTATGGTAGAATGGAGGAGGTACTGGGGCACACTAATAATTATGGTGCAGTGAGGCTGGGTGGACCCAAATCCTTCATTGGCCTGAACACTGTCATTAATGTGTTCTTCCTGATATGGTCAAAGTGCTAGCTTTTTTTATTCTTTCTGATTTCTTTGGTCTGCCTTCTCCCCTACTGGAGTGAGCAGGGTAGACACCGACTCTTGGCCATTATTGTGTTGGTCTAGGATAGCTCTTTCTGCTGTGAAATTATATCATCAGAGGGTACTTGAATGTTGCTGTACCTAGAAAGCTGCTAGGAGTGGGAAAAGTGTAGACCTGGCACAAGACCAAAGGAATACAAAACTGGTGCAACCCAGGCCTACCAAACCCCAGCCTGGCAAATACATTGTTGATGGACACTATGAGGGTGCTGGAGATCGCCACAATGTGGCCTATTGTCTTGAGGAACACACAGACAAAATATTGGTGTGCTGAGTGCAGATCACAAAAAACTGACAGAACAAGTATGAGAAACGGAATCAGCTCTAGGGAATGTTTATCCGTCAGTAATAGATTTGCAAATGAAATGCCAGGCTATGTCCAAGGAATTATGGATACTGACTGATAGATTGGATTATTCGGAGGGCCATTCACAGTGAAACAATGTATGCCTTGTTGGGGTGCCAAGAGAGCAGAGGATCCCAGCATGGAACTATTTGTGGAAGACTGGCTATCTCCAACCATTATGCATGGGAAGCCGTTCAAATTCTTTGCAGTTGAAAAGGCCCATAGGGTCTCCGGGATCCTGCAGATTTTGGGAACTCTTAGCTAATCTATTGTGACCTATTTACTGAATTTTAAAGATATCATGGGCACATGGGCCTTGGGAGAAAGAGGGCAACATTGTCAGCATTTCACAAGATTACTCTACCATCGTGCAAATTCAAGGGGAGCTTTTACATCAGTCAAACAAAATGTCTGCCAACTCAACTTCAAATATAAGCTATTTTATCCAGCTAAACTGCCAGTTATCCATGATGACAACCCATATTTCTTCACAACAGCTTCCCAGGTATGGTTATGGCTTGAGGATCAAAGACATCATGTTGCACAGGATACGAGGAACTCACTGATGGCCCGGTGGTAGGAACAGTACATTAAATGTTGATCCCTCAGGAGAGCATTGGCAAAACCAACGAATGAGAAGGATGAACATGTGATTCCAACATTCCAGTGACGGAGTGATCCATGGCACATGGCACCAGACACCAATGGAAATGATGCAATGGGCTCAGACCATAGGTGGGTAATGCAGATGCACCGATTTTGACACCTATGACTTTGCGCACAATTTAATGAAGGGGGTTGTAAGTGATGTTACACCAATGAGTGCCTTCTGATTGGGAATTGTATTTTATGCCATGTCGGCTAGGGACTGCAGTCTCAGGCTATTAGGGGCCACTCTCAGAATGAGGTGGTTGGAATACTCCCCTCCCCACTAACTTGGAGTGTCTTGTTGGGTTTGTATGGACATGAGACACATTGTTCATGTTCACATAGTGATGGTGACACAATAGTTCTAAATGTCCCCTGGACATAGTTGGAGTTAGGAATATATTAGTAGGTCTGGTGTACATCAGGTGCCCTTTGATGATGGAATGTGAGATGTTATTCAATAAAGTACTGAGCAGGTGAGTCAAACAAGTCTGCTAGAAGGGAGAAAGGGTTAGCATGTGCCCAGTCCTTGTACTTGATGTCTGGTAATGGCACACCACATGCCTACACAATTCTAACATAGAATGTACATGGAATTGGGTCAGTAGCCAGTAGAAAACAGATATGCACTTATCTCATATGTAGACTTGTGGATATCACTTATTTACAGGAGATGCATCTTGATTCTACTTAGGCAGGTAGACTGGCTAGGGGATGGTGGTGACAAACACTGGGAATGACATTCTTATGCAAGGGTTTGCACTTATATGGATTGCTTCAGGAGTCCCATATGTAATTAAGCAGAAGCAGGTAGACGCAAATGAATGGTAGATACATGATCCTGGAGGGCACATCGGATGGGGAGCCATTGGCACTGGCCTGTATTCATGCTCCCAACTCTGACCAGGCAGCATTTCTTAATACAGTATCATTTTCACTATTTAGAGATCCCACTATAGAGTGTGTGTGGAGTAGTTACTTTAATTGTGCGGGGAATTTGAAGTTTGTTCATTCTCATCTACTGATACATGGAGTGCAAGGCCACTCATTATTGGAAGCCTGATTGTTCCTAGGTTCCTTATTTGTTTGATTTGTTTATTTGTTTGATTTGTGATAGCTCGGGGAGAACTGTAATACACATAATTAAATGGATGCCAAGTTTGCAGAGTATTACACACAATTATACTCAGATAATTCAGCTGTGTGGGTGGAACATATTGAATCTCATTTATCACCTGCACCATTGTGGTTTTTCAATTCAAACAGAGTCTTCTGTTGGAGGCCCCATTAGTGGCAAAAGAGCTAAATGTGGCAATTGATCAGCTTTCAAGGGATAAGTCCCCTATTTCAGACAGGTTCCCAGTCAGGCTGTATGCCTGTTTTAAGTCACAGCTGACCCCTAGACTATTGAATGTGCATTAGGTTGTGCCAAAGTGTGAGACCTTACCCCAATCATTGAGAGAGGCAGTGATGACAGTACTTCTTAAATCTAGTTGTGATCCATTTGATGTCAGTCTTATTGACCACTATCCCTCTGAAACTTGGACTTTGAGATTGTAATGAAACCATTGGCAAACAGGTTGCTGTCTGTAATTGCCAACATGGTGCACAATGACTGAAATCGGTTTATTCCAGGGGGCAACATCTTTCTCAGGAGATTTTTTCTATGTAATGGATAGGGTGGATGCAGAAGAGGTTATTAACTCGGGGGCCTCTCTTGATATAGAAAATATCTTTGATCCTCTATTTTGCCTGTACTTAATGGTGGTCTTAGCTAAATTGGGTATGGGACTCCTGTTTTAGAAATGTGCTACACAGTTGTATATAAATTCCCTGGCTAGTGTCATGACTAGGATGACCACCAGTCTGTAATTTATAAGGACTGTTCAAGAATTTACTCTAATCTCAGTTGTTAACTTCAACAGTTGAGATGGCTCAGCTGAAGAGCAAGGGAGGGGGTCTCCTATGCAGTGCTCCTGAGGGAGGGGCACAGAGCTGAACTAGAAACCAGCCTTCTTTCCAAGGAGTTGGCTGCCTCAAAGAAATGTAAATGTGTGCAAGTGGTAAATCTGTGCATGTCAAAGCGGCTTGCTAGTGTAGATCTTCTTTTTGAGAAGTATTGTTATGGTGTACCAAGCTGAGCTGCGAAGTGTGTGCTTTTAATAGACAGTAATAAAACTGCTTAAACTAGGTGAAATCTGCATATTCCTAAAATCTACACTTTGAAAATACTTTTTTGTCCTTAACCTACATTTATTTCCACATTTTGTGGCAGCCTATCTTTAACTTTGTAAATGTAAATTTAATATAGAGACTTACACATTCACATGGCTGTCTGTGATGGACAGGGACCTCTTAGCACTAAGAACACACAAATCACTATTCCCAGCTAACCAAACTGGATTCAATTCCATGTGCCTCTGATTACCCAAACATACATCTGAAGTAATCATATAAATCAACAGAGGTTTCATTTTATACAATAGGGTATTTCCCACTGATTAGTTAAGCATGCATTTGTTTTTCATATTAGGTATGAATTATTTTATATGCAGTTACCTGATGATGAAACATCAACAATACAGTGACAGAATATATATATTTTTTTTTGCTAAACCTATGATTACACCTTCACACTCACTGATCCCATTCCAATTACTCTCAGGATCACACTATACATACATTTTTTAATTCACTTCAACTGCTGTGTTGACTAGCAATTAAAGTCTGAGAAAGCCAGTGATGTTAGCATATGGTTTCCCATAGTCCCTCACCTTCACCATGTACCTTCATTTTAGAAATTGTGTCAAATTAACCTGTGAGCTGTATTTACTGAACACAGTCTACTATGCAACTTACAGAATTGTACAAAGCCACTGTCCTCTGGTGCTAAAGGTAACTGAAAAAAGTAATCTAGTCAGTTGTTTAAATGCACTATGTGTGACCAGGAAACCTGGGTTCAAATCCTGGCTCACCCACATGACTAAATTGTGTGATTAAAGTCTCTAGTTCACTTGAGAGTGACATTTGAGAGCACATTCAAGTAATTCAGTTCAAGATGGATCCTATACAAAAATATCACGTGTGTATGCTTTAATAATCTGTACGTACTCTGGTCTAGCATGACAAAAATATTATTGGACATGATATAAGGGACACCGGACTATTGGTTAAATTTGTTGACTCATGCCTTTGTCAGGAGGGAGGATTAATACATGTTTTAGAGTTCATGTTTAGAAACTTCCAATTCAAATAAATGCCAATGCAATGTTGTGATATAAAATACCCAATCAAGACACCCCCATGTGTTTAAGAAACACTTCTATATTTTAAAGTCTTCATCATGTTCTTATATTTTGTTTGTTGTGTAAATTACATCCCAGATAAGTCTACATGTTCTTTGGCAATAAGGTATGAACTAGACCATTGATTAGGGGTTGGCTTGAACACAGAGTCATGTCAAGGGATGAACAGAGTGGACAATTGCTCGAGGGCCAACATTCCAAGGGACTTGGCCACTGCCTGTCCTCCATAATCACTACCAATGGACCATCATACCAACAGAATTTGCCAGTGTGAGTGGGAGCTGCTCCACTACGTGACAGTGCTTCTTCTGTTTCTGGTCGCTCTGCTGTGACTACTCTCGATATTTGCAATACTTTCTGATACTCATGGACCTCCCATCTGATTTTAGGAATTGTCCCATCTTGTTCTTTTCCCCCTCATTTGTCCAGTTTTAGCAATGACTCTTTGAATCAGTTGCTATGGATCTCCCATCTGATCTTGATTTCATCCTGTTCTTTAAGTCTCTATGTGGTGACCGGGCTCCCAGTTCTGAGATAAATGTAGAGAACCTGATATACACTCTAATGTATCACTCAGGTCTTCTTTATACTGTGAGACTACAGACAACTTGTGGGTACCTCACATTTTGACATTAGGTGTGAAACTGTCACCATACCATCTGCTCTGCCTCATTATGTTTTTTTATTTTTTAGGTTTGGTGCCTAGTAGAGAGTGAGGTGAGCAGAAGATAAAAAAGTCACAATGTTTAGAAACTTAATCAAAATGTTGCTGTTGCTTTCTCTCCAAGAAACTTTGGGAAGATTTGGGTAGGTGTGATAGTCGTGCTCAAGGGCAAGGAAATAATACACCATCTGAATGTAGCATTCCTAAAGGCAATCACATACGGAACACAGTGCAAAAAAATTGTAAATAAGTGTAATATAACAATAGCAAATAAATGCATTGATAAAGTAGTGAGGCATTTTCGCATCTTGAATGCATCTGTAGAAATGACCTGTTGTCCAGAAATATTGTTCTACATTTTGACCCTATCTCCTGAATTTTTTATAGTCCTGTCCTCAATTTGTCTCAATGCCGGTTGCCCACACTAGTCATGACACAGACTGTAATCTCATCCCCTTGGGTGATGCAACGTGGAACAAGACAAAGCTGTCTTCTTTCTGCCATGCTCTTTGTGTTAGCGATGGAGTCGTTGGTGTGTATACAGCGACAGAGGGGACTGTAGCTGGGGTTTAGAGTGAATGGCAGTGAGCATGCTGTTTCATTGCATGCAGATGTTATGTTGTTGTACTTGAGGGACAATCGCTCTTGCTCGGCAATGTAATGCAGGTGTTCGACTAATTTTGAGAAATGTCGGACTACTCATTAACTGGCAAAAAGTATGTATGTTCCTGGTAGAAATTGGGTCTCTTGTTGTCAGAGGTATGTACACTGTCCAAGTAGGGACCAAAATCATAGTCATGGAAAGTCAGATATACAACCTAAATGAACCTGTGCTCAACCTCTGGTAGCTTGGCACATAGCACAGGCTTAAATTAAGAGACAATGTGTATAGTATTTGTGCAACACTTAAATTACAGTAACACAGCAAAAACACCATTTGTTTGTTTGGGGTTCAGCACGTATACCCAGTTGAACCTTTGAAGTGGGGGGGACTTCAAAGAGAGATCCTTGAAGTGCACAAGCTCTCTGCCCTTCTTTCCCTGGCTCCAGACACTCTACAAGATCCCTTTGTATCGGGAGAGGCACAGCCCTGCAAGTGTAAGTGTAAGTGTCAGCGCCTGCCTCCCATCTAGCCCAGGAAGACACATCAGCCTGGTTATCAGCCATCAGGATGCAAAGGTCACACCCCAGCTCTCTTTGTGTGTGACTGCCTAGATGGAATGAAAAAAGCCAGGCTGTCACTTACCTCTAGCTTGTATTCAAAGACAGGCAGAGGCACAGAATAAAGTAAGAAAATGACAACTTTCTAAAAGAATCATTTTCAGACTTACAATTTAAAAATCTGATGTCACCATGAGCTGTGATTTTAAATTGTGAGTCTAGAGACACCAAACTCTATCTTTTCCCAGTTGGAAGTTACACTTAAAGGTTGTTTTAAGGTAACTGCTTTGTTAGCCTATGGGACAGATGGGTCTTGCAGTAGTGAAAAACTAACATAATAGTTTTTCACTAGCAGGATAATTGGAACTTAAAAGTGCATGTCCAACTTTTTAAAACACTGCACCCTGCCCTTGCGGCAAACCAGGGCCTACCTTAGGGGTGACTTATATGTAATGTAAGAGAAGGTTTGGGCCATGGAAAGTGGGTACTGTTGCCAGGTCAAAATGACAGTTTAAAACTGCACTTCATCGGGAGGCCTGGTACATGTTTAAGGGGCTAGTTAGGTGAGTGGTACAATCAGTGCTGCAGACCCACTGGTAGCATTTTATTTAGAGGCCCCGTGTCACAGGTAATACACTTTACCAGGGACTTACCAGTAAGTCAGATATGCCAATTGTGGATAAACCAATGTCACCATGTTTTAGAGTAGAGAACACCTGCACTGGTCAGCAGGGCTAATGTGCACAAAATCCTAAAGCAGCAAAACTGAAGCCAGAAAATCAGGAGTTCAGAAGGAAAAAAGTTAAGGGAAATCATGCCAAGGATGCCAGGTTCCCATTTTGTCTTTTGGTAGAAGATGTCCGTTTGCGTATTACAAAGGATAGACTGAACTATAGGTTTGACACATTTACATATTTGAATCTCAAAATATATCATGCCAGGAGCAGTTGATGGATGATATTTTGGGTCAAGTGAGAACTGCAATTAAACAATCAATTCCTTTCTGACATCAGCTTCCACTTTCCCCTATGGGCAGAGTGTTGATATTCAAAATTCTTCAGGGAGTTCCAGGGTGTAGTGTCTGATATAGGAGTCAGGCAGAAGGTGAGTGGCCACTGATGGTGGTCTGGGAGCTCCCAGGTATGAAGTTTACTACCAGCCTGCTCAGTTGCTACGGGTAACAAGATGTTCATGTCTTGAATAGGGGTGGACGTAATTCATGTAATTTCATGCAGCGTAATCATACGCAGTAACCCAAGAATTCCAGAAGACTATGTTGAATTACGCAGGAAGAGTAATTCTGTGTTTAGCTCTATTTTGTAGCATAAAGATGAGGATACATTTTGCACAAAAAAATAGCGCTAAATGCAATAGAACATAGTGATCATGAGCAGCTGCTCTCTTGAGATACAATTTTTGCCAACTTACTGCTCACATTTAGCACTATTTTCTTTGCACAATATGCACTCTTGCATCCAAAATGGATGCAAGGCTAAATTTTGTGCTAAGAAACAATGCTAGATGCAGCAGAACACAAACAGCAGTCATGCGTGCTAATGTCCTGTTGGGTAGAATTTTCCCCCAACTTACTCCTGACATTTAGCATTATTTTCTTAGCACAAAAGGCACTCCGGGTCCAAAATGGACCTGAGGATCTAAGAAACAGAGCTAAATGCAGCAGAACACAAATAGTGAGTGTTTGTGTCTGCTCACTCAATGTGCTCTTGGTGAAGGAGTTTCTCCTGCAAATTACTCATAATTATACAACAAGGAGTAATAACATAACTATTGGTAATCCTGCATCAGAGGGTAATGCAGAATTACTGAAATTACCCTGATTACTCTGGTATGATTGAAATTCTAACCAGGCCTAATCGTGAAGTAATGGGCTTGGAAAAGGAGGATACACATATGGCTTAGGCAGTGTGGAGAAACTCAGTATTGGCTTCTGGGCGATATATAGCTCCCATCATGGTCTCCATTGTTGTTCATGGAGGCTAGGAGGTAAAAGCCAGGTGTGAGATAAATCTACCAGTGACAGGGTAGTCATACTTTGAAGATATGCATTGGGTGGGCACAGGCTCCAGGCCAGCCTGTCAAGGAAAGAACAACTTTTCCCCAAAACTAAGGACTTTGGCTGAGCTCCGACAGCCAATTTACACCTCATAAAGGAGCTATTCAGGTCTTGACAGGGCAGTATGGACTGTATGGACTGTGTGAGGGCCAATTTTTGCTGCATGCCTCTCTGGTAGGTGCTCTCCACAATGTTTGGATGATCTAAGACACAAACTTGACACCCACTATCTCCTCCAGGTCCAGAATACAATGAGAGATGGTTGGTGACTGATCAGCTCGCTCATCAGAGCTCTGCTTGACCATGCCCCAGTCTCGCTATATATAGCCCCTGTGGGAGGAATAGTTTATTAGGCCCTTACACAATAAGGGATAGACCAGGGTGCTGGCATATCATAGGAGGATCTCCAGGATTCTTGATTTCAATGTATTCAATGCTATGTACTACACAGGGTGTATCTCGCTCCACGGCACACTGCCCGTATTTTCCCAAGAGCCCCTGACACATGTGCCTAATGTAACTCCCTTATGGCGACAAAAGCAAACAAACACAAATGATGGACGGAATGTGGAACCAATCAAACATTCACCCCCAGTCACAGATCTCCCTGTACCAGAAACAATCATCCTGGCACCGGTTTCAGGGTATCACCCTTCATCAGAGAGACTAGCTTGAATCCAGTGGCACAGTGAGCCCCGGACCCACGTCTGGGCATACCTGGGGCACTTATGGCGACAAAAGCAAACAAACACAAATGATGGATGGAATGTGGAACCAATCAAACCTTCACCCCACTCACAGATCTGGGGTTAATCCATCAATTATTTTACTTACCATGCCACCCAAGTTTGGACCCAGCCATATGCAAATCAGTCTTGACCCTGTTCTATATGAGAACAGTCCAGCCCGAACTGCCAGCAGTAGTACTGAGACATATACTTTGTCACTGCCCCTGATCCGTTCCTGTTCCGGGAACATGTACTGACACGTCTAGAAAGAATTATGGGCTAACCAGGGCCAACCACTGGGAAATAGACACCTTAGACAATTTTGAACATCTCCACAAATGCAAAGCAGCAATGCATTTCCTCCCCCTTGCCGTTCTCCTAGCCAAATACTCCATCACTATGAAGTGGACACTTCCCCAACCCCCATTAACAGAGGCTTGGACCCAGGCCCTGATCAAGTGCACAACCGCTGAGCCCACGGTCCTGCACCACAAGGAGACAAAGGGCCTGAGACATTGCCCAGTGCCCACTCTTAGGAAGAATGACTATCCCCATTGCTGAATCCCTGGACATTTCTGAAATGGAGACCAGCTGCTCTGTGTCACAGGGAAGGGTTTCTGCCTTAATGGTGGCCTTGCTCCCTCGCCAGCTCCACTCTTCGAACATTGCACACTAATGATTGAACAGATACACTCCTATAGTTTGTCATGCCCACCTGTGGATAGGTGTGCCTTCCTCTCAAAGGTTCTCCCAGTGATGATTCTTCTGTGAAGCTTTCCCAACCACCACCAGGCTCCAGGGACAGAGACAACAGCTTGAACTGGAGATCATTTGGTGGGGGGGACCCTACTATTCCTTTATTACTTATTTTGTACAACTATGTTGTTGATTGTGCACCTCCTTTGTGGCAGAATGGCAGCTCAGGGTTCTGTTATTTGTCTGCACACTGTACCCCAATAAATATGTTTATAAATGTAACAAAAAAATCAAGGAGCTATTCAGCTTCTGTGTGACAGTTGTAAACTCAGGCACATAGGCTTCTAGAGGCTTCATGAAAGTACCTTTTGTAAAATATTTAGAACAAATCCAACTTTACCAATGAATTGTATTTGTAATAAATGTTTAAAAAAAACAAGAATGAGCTTTCTACCTGGTTCCAAGGAGGAGATAGCATTATTTAATTTTCATAAATTATCCCTTGCTTTTCTATGGAACAGCTAACCCTTCTACAGTGAAAATTGCTTTTTAGACATTTTCACTGCAAAAATGTGTTTCACAATGAATTCAATAAATTCCATACCATGCATCCTGCTTTATGAACACTTAAGGCTAAGTTAACTTAAAAGGACGGGTTTAGGCCTGTCAAAAGGGGTTATTGTGACTGGTCCAATTTGCAGTTTAAACCTGCATAGCCAGGTTACAGATGGCTGGCATGCAGTCATGGTTTCTATTGCATGTTAGTGGTGGCAAAATATGTGCTGGAGTCTATTAGTGGTACTTGACTCACCGGCTCTGGGTGCACTTTGTGCGATACATGAAGGACTTACAAGTAAATTACGTGCAGCAATTAGTAGTATAGCTGATTTACACATGGCTTAGGGATTCAAGCTAATGCAGTAGGGCCTTATTATAGAGTCCCAGGGCACAGAATATAAAGACCAGCGGCAACAGTCCAAGAAAACATTTTCCTACACATGCACCCATGATGACTTCTGTTCTTGTTGCCATAAATACATATGATATGTTTATATACATGAACACCCTCCTCAGACTTCAATAATTACATCTGTAACATACCTTGGGACACCTCCTAGCAATAATAACTTATTGCTAATTTTGTAATAGTACAAGTTATCATAGTATGATACATTTGTTCTAACTATTGGACAGATGGTATGAGGTAATAATACACTGTAATAATATGGTGAAATGCATATTGCGTGATGGATACTGTTGCTTAAGTTTGTTATTAAAACTGAATAAAGATCTATGGAAAAACAACTGTGCAAAAATCCATGCAGCAGAGATAAAGCACTTTGAAGAGATTACTCATGTGCAGCTTTGTTCCCACCCATGCATTGAGGATGTGGGAATCCATCAACACCAGAAGAAATCATAAGCAAAACACACTGGAAGCCCCAGAACTGATAAAAAAGTAACTGCATTCTTTTCAGCTGTTGTACAGAGGATCAAAGAATCTTATGAGTGTTACAATGTCATTGCTGAGAGCTACCTCACCCCCTAATTTTTAGGCCCTGTTTGATGCATCTATACAACACTTACCACAAAGAATCTAAACTGAATGAAGAGTTTGGGAAATTTCGCAAAGATTCAGCAAATGGCACCATAGTTTTTAAAATAACAAAAAAAATATTTTCAATGGAAACCCTAACCTAACCATAACTATAAAGGCATTATTGACACCGTTGTAAAATATATTTATTTGTATATTTATTATAAATAATAAATATGTATTACGCAGTGGGGGTGTCCACTGTTGATTATAGCACACATGGATTTTCTTTTGACAAGACATTTTTTGATTTCCCTGTAATTTTTGATTTTGTGAATGAATTTGCACCATATCTGGTAACTGCTTGCAATAGTTAGCTAAGTTCCAACATACGAGTTTCCATGTAGGGGAAAACGTGTTGAAGGAGGTGAGAAAAATATGCGTTTTCCCATTTTTGTTTTAATAGCAAATTATGCTTACACCTACAGTCAAAATTGCAGAATGGATTTTACACCAAAAGTGGCAAAAATTGAAACTGCTCAAACGTTTGCCTGTTTTGCTCTGGTGAAAATAGGTTCATTGGTTTTTTATACATAACCATTTGAAAAACTTGCTGGGTATCCTTGACCCTCAGAACATATCCAGGTAAGTATTGAATACAGGGAATAAATGACGGCTAAATTAAAAAAACAGGTTTCCTAAGTTTTTCTTCCTGTCTTTTTATAGAGTTCCTGTCTTCTTAAAAAAAACTCTATTTTTCCCATTTGGTTTTCCTTTCAGTTCTGTTAGTTTTCCTTCCTCTATTCTCTTTCTGTTCTATTAACTACTCTTGCTTTTCTTTGTTTAAGAATTTTCTCACTGCATGTTGTATCTCATTTCCACGTTTTCCCTTGTCAAGTCATTTGATTCAACAACTGTGTAGCTCTCTTACATCTTCTTTCTCCCAGCCAAACTTCCGCACAGGACGTGAGGGAAAATTACATTTGTAAAAGTATCAACAGATTTCCCCTTGGGTTGCTACAGCCAGAGTTTAAACACTGAGCCTTCCTCCTTTATCGCCTCAAAAACACCTGGCAGAGCCACGCCTTCATATGAACCATGACAGGATATTGCATTTACTCATTCGAGGTCGGCATCCACCACTCCTCACACCTGATCTCTGTCTCCTGCTGTTCAGGGTCCTTGAGGTCTGCGCCCTTTTGATTCAGTGTTTGGTTTTCTTTGATTCATACTGGCCCCTGCTTTCTGGTTCCAGGTAGCCTTCCCTCCCCAGCTGCCCTGAAGCTCCTGCATGTTTAGTGACGGCCTTTGCATTCCTCACATATCGTTATCCTTCATATTGGTGTCCCACTTGTTTCGTGTGTCTCTGCTATATCTATTCTCCTGGGAAAACAATTATAAGGCTTTTCCCTTCCTTTCATAGTCCATTTTCTGTTTCTCACTCCACTTTAATTTGTCCTCTTCTTTGTATTTCCTTAGTCTGTTATCTATCTCTAACCTTGGTTTCTTTTGAATTTCTGCAGATGCTACCGGAGTAAGAAGACGCAGATCAGGACCATGCTGCAACAAGGCTGAATGTTCCACAAAGTATTACATCTCATGCTGACATAGGAAAAATGGGAAAACACATCTTTTTTCACGCCCCCTGTTTAATTTTGTTTGCCTGTGCTGAGGTATGCATAAATTTGGCTCACTGCCAGATTTGTGATTTGTGTAATAGGTACCATGAAGGGTTGGCCAAAAGACATTTTCCTACATCCTTCCTTTCGTTTCCCAAGAGAGAATTTGGACAGGCTACTGGGTGCTGAAAATGTTATATTTAATTTAATGAAGTGAATAGGAAGAAACTTTGTCTAATATTTTTTTCAATGCACTTATGTTCACTGTCTCTGACAGCTACAAATTCATACATATTGACCTTGCATGTAATGATTTAATCCTGCAAAGTTCTATTCAATAAGACTCAGCTGAACTGTAAGAGGAAAATAGAACCACAAGATGGTCTTTCATTAAGGAAAGATGTCAGGCAATTACAATTCTAGTGGCATTTTCTACAGCCTTTGACTGGATGGATTAACATTAATAACATAGCTGTGTTCATCTATTATCCTATTTTTCAGGCATTTGGCTCATAACTAATTAGGAGGTTATTTTTATAGCATTTTGCATTCTATTATGTATTAAATGCCTTCAAAGCCTGGTTGGATTAAATGGAAATGTGTTGTGGTGAACTGGAGGAAGAGGAGTGGACAATGTCCAACTTAAAAAATGAAGCTGCATCGTTTCTTAATGCAGCGGCGGCGCATTCCGTGATCTATCTTTACTAAGTGACCCATTAGGCCCAATGCACCACTTTTCTGAGGCCTCCATCTTTTTTTTAGAGATTTCACTGGCTGCGTCAGGTAACGTTAAACATATGCAACTTAGGTGTTACCCCGTAAAATCGAATGCAGAACTGACGCATCGATATTTACAATTTTTTGGGGAAAGTGCTGCATCATTGTCCAGAGTATAAAATTCGTCAAAATTCCTGCGCATCAGCAAACCAGGCATAAGAAATGACACATTGGCACTAGTACATAAATCGAACGTACCTAAAGCACTTTGGCAAAATTAACTATGCCATGGAGCTCCTCATAATGCAGACAGGAGCACTGAGAAGACCACCACCCCTACCTTCACCACCACCATGGAGGCAGCACAGGAGAAGGAGCATGTCTAGCTCCAGAGTACTACCCTCATTAACCTGAGGGAGTGGGAGGTCATCACCTATTACTGGCTTGGGAGGGAGTACATCTTCCAGCTCCTGAATCGGATTACACCAAGGCTGCAGCCAACATCCCAGAAATGCAACATCCCTCTGCAGACCAAGCTGATGGCAGTACTCTACATGCTGGTGTCTGGCTCATTAAAGAAAAAAAAACAGCCAGAGAGGCAGGATTATCAGCGCCATCCATTTTGGCATTCCTACCCTCCATCCTGAATGCAGTCTTAAGCCTCATACCCCAGTACTTCATGTTTCCCAACACACAACAGAAACAACTGGAAAACATGCAAGGCTTCTGTGCCATTGCTAGATTTCCACATGTGCTGTGGGTAATGAACTGCACACATTTGCAACTTGTGCCTCCTGCTGCCACATCCTACCTGTACCTTAATAAGAAGCACTCATATTCAATCATCGTGCAGGGACTAGTGGACTATCTGGGGATGTTCAGCAATGTGCTTGCATAGTACCTGGGGAGTGAACATGATGTCTACAACTTCAGGCACTCCATCATCAATGAGTGCTTCCAGAGTGGGAGATATAAGAATGGGCTACTGGTTGATAAGTATATCCGAAGCACATGACAGACCTCATTACAGTCAATTATGTATGTTAAAATAGCCGCCTTTGTGTTGGGTGACTAAGACAGTGTACTTGTAGGATGTTATGGCCTCATACTTACATCATACAACATGGCACATATGTAATACAACCCTGCAAGTCAACATGTCAAGACCTGCTGAGCCACTGTGTGTGTCTCAAAATGGTGGAAAGATGCAACACTATGAAAAATGCTGTGTTGCAACACTGTTTGGAAGGAAGGGTTCCCATGTCTGTTGTCTGCATCTCCACAGGTAACTCTCATGGTCATGAGGCATGTCACATATCCAAACCCTGTAACATTGAGAAAGTTTCAAATAATTTGCCATCTCCAGGTCATGTGTACCATGGAAATGTACATTAGTTATCATATACGCTCTTGCCATCCCATGTGTGGCACACAGACCTAATCTATCAGTCCTCCAAGGGTTCAGACAGAGCAGCAAGGTAAACCCTCATGCACAAAGTATATCTCACAGAAAATGCAGCCACACACTCACCATCTTGCTAATATGCCTGCCTTGGTGTTATAGTGCCCACTGAGTACCAGTGCAGCCCACACAATCAGGACAGTGCTGTATGTCCAAAAATCTGTCATGCACTGCCCTCACACAGTGAAGCAGTGCAGTGTTGATAGTTTACCAGTTGCACTGTACATCACCAGACTCCCATATACCTCTTCCCTTGTGTTCTGTCAACATAGTGGACATGCACTTGCTAATCTATCCATGGCAGTAGCTACTGAACAACAGGGACAACTACTGGCACATCCAAATATGTGTGAATTAATTGGATCACTTCATCTGCACTGGGTAAATGTTGAAAATCAAGACATGTAGCAGGTCAGAAATGCCAAGAGTATTCTCAAAGTAACACAATAGAGAAGTGTGAGAGAAGTGTCTCCTCGATGGCTAACTGGCTGCCTATATCAGCAAAGATTGACCACGTTCATTGTATTGACACCCACAAGTATTACAAATAGTAAGTGTCTCATACAGGCCAGTACTTGTGTGCTTAGTACAGTGTTAGTCATACCAGAAACGAAAGGGTGTGTATGCCAAACAATATCAATGCACATATGCACATCCCATTCTGGGAGAAATGTGTATGAGTCATTCAGGACACATAACAGACAGGTATTTGAATGTGGGTCCATCAACCATGATGATCATTGACTGATTATTCCTCGCCTGTCTTTTCAGCTGACTAAGGATATGGTCAGCCATGGGTCATGGCCCTATTTGCACATCCCGAGACGGAGGGCAAGTGGAGATACAACCATGCACTTAGCAGGACCCGGTCCATAGTGGAGCAGACATTTGAAGTTCTTAAGTCCCACTTTCGCTGCCCCAGCATGCCTGGGGGAGACTGCACTACCCCACCCCCCGTCCATTGTTATGTAAAATCATCCTTGTGTTCTGTATATTTCACAACATATGTGTACGCACCAATATCCCATGGGATGAGGAAAATGAGCATGAAGGCCCGGGTGAGGATGATGAGAAAGACCAAGTCCAAAATGTACCTACAATTGCCAGAACAAGGCTTAGAAACAATATAGTACAGATTTTGTTTGCTGACGCATGTGTCATATTGATGGACACAAATATATGGACTCCTTTAAATAAGTGTTCCAAAATGGCACCAAATGTATGAACACTACCAGTGAATAAGCTATCTTACTTCATAGTCACTGTAAACATCAAAACACTCACATCTCACCTAATTGTTATTGGCCCATAACAAAGGTATGTTGCAATTTTTAACAAACAGCGCAAGACATCTTGTGTTTAAAAACATTTGTGCGCATGTCAACAACATGTGCTAAATGCATGTCCATTGGGAAGACATACACCAAACAAAGATAGCAATTTGTCACAGTTTGGACATGATGTGAGTATGTGTGCTGATGCAGTGTATTGACTGTCAGACATCCTATCACAATCCAAAGGGTATGCAAATTTAAACAGTGTGGAGTGACTATGGCCCTCATTACGACCCTGGGGGTCGGTGATAAAGTGGCGGTAATACCGCCAACAGGCTGGCAGTAACTACTGCCAAATTATGACCATGGCGGAAAGATCTCCGAAAGACAGCCAATGTACCACACCGACCGCCAGGGCGGAAACAACAGCCAACACAGCAGTAGCCGCCTACAGCCAGGCAGAAGTCAATGTTCTGCCCACCATATTAAGACCCTGCAAACCGCCACCTTTTCCGGGGCGGTACCGACATCAAAAGCCTGGCAGAAACTGAGCTCAGAAGTGAAAGGACTCACCTTTGGAGACACGGGGAAGAACCACGCCGCAATGGAGCCCGAACTGCATGTCTTTGTGAAGATATTCTACGTACTGCTCCACCATGAACACCAACGCCGGCAAAGACGATGACGGTGAGTACAGCAACCTAGCACACAAGGGAGGAGGGGTGGAAAACGACAGTGACACACACAAGCACCACACACACCCGACATACACACGCCATACACACAACCATATGCTCAAGAAAAACAATTTATTCCTGTAAATCGGCTGAATAATGCAAGGACAAAACGATTTTGCAAAAGTGTTTGCAATAATAACAACACAGTAAAAATAATAAGTTAGGCAATATAACAAATACATACAAATTTACAGCAAAAGGGACACAGCCCAGTCCTCGATTTGCGTGGGCCACGTGGCCACACGTCAAAGTCCAAGGCCCCATTTGTCACCCGCTTCAACACAGAGAGAGCACAGGTGCTGCTGGTGTGGGGAGGCTCCTGCACAACCCCTGCACCCTTGGATGGATGCACAGTGGTGGTGCTGCTGGTGGGGGGAGGCTCCTGCACATCCCCTGTACCCTCGGACAGATGCACAACCATTGTTGGTGATGGGGGCTCCGTCACAGCTTCTGGGCCAGGCTCCTTGCCCTTCCTGCCTGCTGTTGCAGGCTCCTTGGCCTTTTGGGTGGTAGGTGCAGGCTCCTTGGCCTTTTGGGTGGCAGGTGCAGGCCCTCTGGCCTTTCGACTGGCAGGTGCAGGCTCCTTGCCCTTTTTGCCTGCTGGGGCAGGCTCCTTCATCTTTAGGGTTCGTCGGGCACCCTTTCCTCTTTGGAAGGACATTCCCAGCTGGGCCTCCGCCATCTTTCGTGGCCAGCGTCTCAGGTCCTCCCACTGTTTGCGTCAGTGGGTGCTCTGCTTGCCATATGCCCCCAGGGTCCGCACGTCCTTGGCGATGGCACGCCATATACCCTTCTTTTGATAGGCGTTGACCTTCAAAGGCAATACACACAGGAAAATACCATTAGACAAACAGTCCTGCTTGTTACACATATGGCCCACCATACCTGTTCCCCTTACCATTTCCACACACATGGCCCAGCACACAATCTGTACGCCGCCGAGAGAACATCCACCCTCCCCCGTACATAAGGCCTTCACACACACAACTCCATGCATTCATACCACATGCATTGTGCTCACAGTGTACTCACCTGTTGGTCTGGAGGCCAATACAGCAGTCAGTACTGGGGTAGGATCCCATCCACCAGTCTCTCCAACTCCTCTGAAGTGAAGGCTGGGGCCCTTTCCCCAGTCACATGGGCCATGGTAGGTTCCGGACACAGGTCACAACAGCACATGAGGTGTAGATCCTCTCCTATGAAAGGTCAAGTACTAAGTGAGGAATATGATAGAAAACGGTGGTCACATCTGCGGCGGTGCATACCGTCACCTCCGGCGTAGATCACCAATGGTCACTGTACCTCATAGGGCCCAATGTTAACCAATGAGGAGTTGCACAGTGGTTTCCGACCGCCTCCCATAACGGCGCACAACGTCAGCGGAATTACCTCACTTCCACCTGTCCCTCCACACAGGACAGGTGGACACCATTTCGGGGGGGGTGGCGGGCCCTGGAATAATGCTGCACCACAAGAGAAATTAACACATACTGGACAAATCACATTGATCCATTACATGTTTACAGGACGAAAACTACTGTTGTAGCTCCGTTGTTCAGTTTGTGACTGGCTCCTCACTCTGTTGTCCCTTAGATTGCTACCGCTGCGGATGAATAGGAGATGGAGACATACCCCCATGTACAGACTCCTGGTGGACTTAGCAACACTGGAGGACAGGCACATTATCCTCACCTATAGACCTGACAAGGCCACAATCACAGAGCTGTGTGCACAGTTGAAACCTAACCTGATGTCTGCTATCCGTCACCCCACTGGGATCTCCCCTCTTGTGCAAGTGCTATCAGTACTCCATTTCCTGGCAACTGGTTCTTTCCAAGTGACAGTGTGCTTGGCAGCAGGAATGCCACAGCCAATGTTCTCAAATGTGCTGACAAGAGTGTTGTCTGCCCTGATAAAACACATGTGCAGCTACATTATTTTCCCCCAGGTTGAGGACTTGGCCACTGTGAAGGCTGAGTTTTATGCAATGGGACATATCCCCAACATATTTGGGGCAATTGATGGTACACATATTGCATTTGTCCTCCCCGGCAGAATGAACAGGTGTTCAGGAATCGTAAGAGTTTCCACTTCATGAATGTTCAGATGGTGTGTTTGGCGGACCAGTACATCTCCCACATCAATGCTAAGTATCCTTGGTCGGTGCATGATGTCTTTGTCTTGAGGAACAGCAGCATCCCGAATGTGATGGGCCAACTACAGAGGCACAGGGTGTGGCTAATAGGTGAACCCTGGCTCCCACTCAGTATATTTTGGTGTATGGTTATGGTGTGGGCCATATAGTATAGTTTGTGGCTAAATGTTGTCCATCAATATTTGCAGGTGACTCTGATTACCCAAACCTATCATGGCTGCTGACCCCTGTGAGGAATGCCAGGACAAGGGCAGAAGAACGTTATAATGAGGCACATGGGTGAACCAGTAGGATTATTGAGAGAACCTTTGGCCTCCTGAAGGCCAGGTTCTGGTGCCTCCATCTAACAGGTGGCTCCCTGTGCTACTCACCAAAGAAGGTCTGCCAGATAGTGGAGGCATGCTGCATGTTGCATAACTTGGCCCTCAGATGCCATGTCCCATTCCTGCAGGAGGAGGAGGCTGGAGATGCCCGTGTGGCAGCAGAAGACCATGTGGACAGTGAGGATGAGGAGGTAGAGGATGAGGATGAGGACAACAGAACATATGTGATCCGACAATACGTCCAATGACACACTGGTAGGACAGTATTACTTCACATTTCAATGACTTTGGTTGTAATTTGTGTTGCAACGGCATGCTGATATTTTCCACTTCTATGCCCACTTACTATTCCCTCTGCAATTCATTTTGCAGATGTTGGTGATTTGACAAATACTCCTGGTGTGATCACTACAGCCAGCTACAGGTCATTAGTCAATGCTCATTGTCTGTTCAGTTGATTTGCAATGTTTGTACCTGTATCAATGAATACATATTTGATATACATGACATACTCCGAATGGTTTTTTATCAAAGGGTGTTTATTGTAGTGCTAATATATATAGAGGGGAAAGTGCAATGGGCTGGGGTGATGATGGAGGAACGTCCAGGGTATTGTTCCAGTCTGTTTTTAGCACAGGTGCATTGTCCAAGGGGACACAGGAAGGGGAGCAATGGCAGTTCAAGGTGGACAGGGTGACTGAGTGGGATACAAGGGTGACAATCAGGAGAGTCTCATTTCCTGGCGGGAGTCTTGGCAATTGTCTCTGGCTTCTGTCTGGATCGCAGGGAACGTTTGCAGGGTGGTTCACCTTCTGCAGGGGGTGGGGTGCTGGTGGCCTGGGAGTCCTGTGGCGGGGCATCCTGGCCACCAGCGGCATTGGAGGTGGAAGGCTGTTCAGATGTCTGGCTAGTAGCATTGGCCCACTGGTGTGAGACTGCCTCCCTCATATTGTTGGCCATGTCTGCCAGCACCCCTGCTATGGAGATCAGGGTGCTGTTAATGGCCTGCAAGTCCTCCCTGATCCCCTGGTACTGTCCCTCCTGAAGCCGCCTGTTCTCCTGCACATTTTCAGGATCTGGCCCATTGTGCCCCGGGATTGTTGATAGGCTCCCAGGACCTCAGCGAGTGCCTCCTGGAGAGTCGGTTCCCTAGGCCTATCCTCCTCCTGGCGCAAAGTAGTTCTCCCAGTGTCCATGGTGGCCTGTGCCTTTGTCCCCTGAACCGTGTGCCCACTGCCACTGACCCCAGCTCCCTGATTGTCTTGGGGGCGAGGTGTGCCCTGGGTTCCCTGTAGAGGTGGACACACTGCTGGTTGACGTGTTTTGGGGACAGAGGTATGGGTACGCTGGGTGGTTGCTGTGGTGGTGTTTCCTGATCGGGGAGGCTCTGTGGTGGCGTGTGACTGGACCTGGATAACCGGCTGTCCAGTGGTCCCTGATGGGCCAGGTAGGTCATCCAGATCCTGAAGACCAGAGTTGCTGTCATCACTGTGGGCCTCTTCAGTTGGGGGACTGGATAGTGCTGGCACCTCCTCTCCGCTGACATTGGCTGGGGTACCTGTGGGGATGTAAATAATGTGTTATAGTTTCTGTGTCTGACATATTGTACATCTGTGGTTTCCCCTCTATGGTTGGATTTGCCCTGCCAGCTTTCACTTGTGTCCATTAGTGTATGGTGGGATAGTTAATTCTCTATGGTGTGCATGCTTCAGTGATGAGTGCTCATGCAGGGCTGTGAGGGGTGTCCATGCATTGGTACAGCATGCAGGGCTTGGAATTGGGATGAGTGAGTTGTGATGGTTGGGTGTGTCGGATGTTGTGGAGTGATGGGAGTGAGGGTGAGGGTGAGGGTATGCAGGTAGGGGGTGATAGTAGTTGAGAGTTCACTTACCAGAGTCCAGTCCTCCTACTCCAGCCCGGCCCTCAGGATGCAGTATTGCCAAGACTTGCTCCTCCCATGCTGTGAGTTGTGGGGGAGGAGGTGGGGGTCCACCGCCAGTCCTCTAGATAGCGAGCTGGTGTCTTGCTGCTATGGAACGTACCTTCCCCCGTAGGTCGTTCCACCTCTTCCTGATGTCATCCCTAGTTCTTGGGTGCTGTCCCACGGCGTTGATCCTGTCCACGATTCTCCGCCATAGCTCCATCTTCCGAGCTATAGATATCTGCTGCACCTGTGCTCCAAATAGCTGTGGCTCTACCCTGACAATTTCGTCCACCATGAACCTTATCTCCTCCTCTGAGAAACTGGGGTGTCTTTGTGGTGCCATGAGTGTTGTGTGAGGTGTGTTGGTGAGGGTGTGTTGGGTAATGTGTTGGAGTGTGTGATGTGGAGTACGTGAATGGTGTATAGGTGTGAATAGTGTGAGGCTCTAGTTGTGTCAGTCGTCTTGGTGTCTCCTTGCAGGCAATGGTTTGTAATCGTAGAAGGTTGTGGGTAATGTGTCTGTGTGTTTTATAGTGGTGTGGGTGTGTGGGTGTGGTGTGTGTATGGGTGTCAGGTGTGTGTTGTTTGAATTGTCCAATGTGGTGTTGTTTTCTATGTGGGTGTCCATTGTGAGCGTGGCGGTATGTACCACCATTGATTTACCCCCATTGAATATCAGCCATGGTGATTTGTGGGTCATATTGTGGTGGGCGTTGTTCTGTTTGCGTAAAGATGTAGTTTTTGATACCACCAATTTATCACTGACCTTTGGTCTGATTTGTGTATGTGGCTGAATACCGACTTGTTTGGTGTGTGTGTGTCATAATATGGTGAACGGATATCTGCTGCAGCGGCGGTAAGTTGGCGGCTGTCAGTGTGGCAGTAAGAGGGAATTACCACCAGTTTCATAATGGGGGCCTATGTGTGTGTGGTGTACATCTAGCCATTAGTACAGCCTAATACTTGTCGAGGACAGTAGAGTGAACTCATACTCTGATGCCTGTGAACAGAGGCACATATGATGTGCAGGTGGACACAGTGCAACCTAACCAGTCTACATATGCTACATCAATGTCTGCAAGCACATAGTCAATTCAACATGGCATCTCACATTACACATAAAAATGCAGATTTCTCAACTGTGCTGGAGAAGGACTGGCTATCTCGGACCAACGCTTCCACACTTGCCCCACTAAGCAAGGATGCAACTAAAAGCAGGGATGTTTGTTACCATGTTGGTGGGTCTCACTCAGATACAAACAATGAGGTCACTCCTACAGCTCCATCTATGTGTTTTTGTAAAATCAAGACACAAAGGGCTAGAAAATAAAACAATTGTTTTGAAGCAATTGCTATATGCAAGGTAATTCCTGCCAAGGTACCATGCAATGACGCATTCCAGGTCATAGTGACAGAATGTGTTATTAAATGCCCGAATGAGCATCTTGTGTGAATGTATACCCACATCCTAAGTTCAATTAACCTCTCAATGTGGCAAAATAATGTGAAGCATGGCAATTGTAAACATATACCTCCTTGGAACAAATTAGGCTTGTTTTGGCTACCAAAGATAGCCTCATGATCACCAGAATATAGGCAATTAATTGAGGCAAACACTAATATGCATTGGAAATGTGCCTGTGCCACACACATTCTTCCAGACCCAAGCCCCTACAGCAGATGTGTGTGTACCACAACATAATATGGTAGTTGTTGGGTGATACTCTTTGGTAAATGTTGTTTTGCACATATCAACATGTGTCATATATGCCTAGACACATATATTACATATCTAGCTAGTCAGTTTTTCTCCTGAATGCCACATACACTGTTGACTGGCTGAACCAGCCAGTCTATGTAATTCCCCGAGTGGGTAATGCATCTATAACAGATCCTAGGATAGCAAAGTATCCAGATAAGGGCCTATTTACCAGAGGCTGGGGCCGCTAATGTCTCACTACCTTTGGACCTCGGAGGGCACAATCCTATCAACCATATCATTTAGGCCATGCTAAGTCACTTTGTGTGGCTCATCATGGCCTCATAGCTATGGAGTGAATCAAGGCACTGGTATAAGCTGGCTTGGTTTACTCTGTCCCATGGGGAAATGCAGGGGTCTTGCGAGGCGGAAGCTCCAAGGCAACACCCATGGATATTCAGGCTGACTCATATTATTGGAAGGATGTAAACCTGGTGCTGTGGCAAAGGCTTATACCTTCCCCCGATCTGACGCCACATGGTGTTATAGTTCTTCCTGTATCTTCCTGCACAACAAACATCCATGGAGGGATTTTGCTAGTTCTATGTGTGCTGCAGAAAGCAGCACATATGGAAAGAGGAGAACACAAGGAGAAAATAAAACATTTCCCCTTGTTACGCCTGTTCTGGGGAGGTGTAAGATTTTGGCGCTGTACCAGGTTTCCATGAGTCTGATAATCTGGTTCAGCATAAACCTCCATGGGTGCTGCATGGGGACACCCTCCACAAGGCCCATGCAACACCTTCTTGATGCAGAGGAAAGCAATGCAGTGCTTTGCGCTGCCTTGCCTTACTCCATATCTATGAAGCTATGCCAACGGTGGCTTTGTGTAGCATCATAAATATGACTGAGTCTTGTGCCACTGGAGCATCTAGAAATGTGATGCTCCTGCTGGTCAGGTCTCTTGTATATGAGCTCCCTAGTGTAAACCTCTCTAGATCACTCAATATGCCACATTGATACTTTGTGTGCCCCAGTTTTCAGACCAGTAATGCAATCAGTCACATATATGTGCACTCTCAACATACACATACAACACATTACAAGACATCAAGCATGTTACCTCAAATATTTACAGGCGAAACACTGATCCCTGGAATTGTTTACATTCATTGCACAATACAGTACACTGTAAAACACACATTTGGCCCATCGCATCAATTTAAACAGACTCATTAGCCTAATGCATGATGCATTGCACATGTTGCATCATACAGATGACATGCATCCAAGCCAAAGCATTAAAAAACAGTAGTGTACATTGACATGTGTTGTGTGTAAATCATGCATAGCCTATTTTGCCAAGGATATGTTAAAAAAAAATACAGCACATCCACCCAGGAAATGATCAATGGCTCTGACATGCTGCAAACCAGGAAGCGTGAAGTTACTTTCACTTTCCCTTAGTCTTTTTTTCTGTGCTTGCTGGTGGAGGTGTTTGTTAGTTGCTGATGAGTGTGGTGTGGTTTGACTTTTAAGGGATTTGTATTGTTAGTGGTAGTTGATTTTGTTTTAGATAGAGTTCTTGTTACTTAACACACTGTAAGGATATGTCTAGGAGGAGCACATTGAGGAATATGCCCAAACAGGAATTTGGTGGCTTCCTGTGGCTAATCACGCGCTACCTGCCCAACATGATTGCCAGTGGTGGTCGTGTGACCCAGTGGTACCCAAGCCAGGACCAGAAGATGGTTTCGGAGAAGGTGCAGCAGCACCTGCTCTGGATCTTCAAAGTTTACAGGACAGTGCATAAGCTGAAGCATCGGTGGGCAGATGTGGTCAGCCAGGATGCTGACCTCATTGATCACCTTGGCATTGATGTGGGACGAGCTTTTGGTAAATGTATATATGCTGAGAGTTTCTAACTGAGTCTCATTTGCTATAATCTGATATTGGTTCATTGACTCTATGGGTCACATTTGTTTTTTGGTTAGAATGCCATGCTCCAGCCTATGTTAATTAAAAAAGCATGCCTCAGAGGCATGTTAACGCTGGACTGACATTAGTCCACACAGACCATGCAGTGCATGCCAACCCCAAAGGTGCTTGTTCCCCCCCAGCACTGTGCAGATAGTGTTGCCACTGGGCATTCCAGGTCATTACTGTCTCACAAATGTGTGTGCCAAACTCAATTTATGTTACACTCACATGTAATCGCCAAAAGTTGTACAACCTGTTTGGAGAACATCTAACCTTTCTTATATATATTGTTGTGCAGATGTTCCCAGTTCCTCATTGTGCTCGTGCAGGGCATGGATGGACAATGTCTATTTTCTGTGCAGCATTAACATGTACTGAGCTTTGTGAAGGCAAGGAACAAGAATGGCTACTGTCCGATGTGTGGAGCATTGTCATGGATATGTATAGATATGAGAAAATGTCAGCTAATGTGATACCATGAAGAGTATGGTATGTCAAATCATTAGGTCCACATACCCATTAAAGGCAGGCACCCTTGCACCTGGTTCCTGATTTGGCACATCATATCTGTGAACACTTCAATCTGCCTTACCTATGGTTATCATTAAGCCATGTCAACTGTGCCATATGCTAAATTCAATGTACTGTGCATCTTGTGTCTGTAGTGTGTGTGTTCTACATCAGTGGTTCCCAACCTGTGGTTCGGGGACCCCTGGGAGTCCACGAAGCCTCCTCAGGGGGTCTGCGATAGCTTACAAAATTAAATAATATTAACAGATTAATCCCCGAATTTTCAGTAATGTCTCAGTTGGGGGGTCCCCAGATTCCAATAATGGTTAAATGGGGGTCCCCGTGCTCCAGTTATTATAAAGTGGGGGTCCACAAAAGCCAAAAGGTTGGCAACCACTGTTCTACATTCACAGTGTAATGTATCATGGTATGTCTTGTAGGTGAACCCAAACCCTACACTATAGCTGAGGTGGACAGATTCAAGGATCCAGATGCTACCAGTGAGTGTCATCTGAATGGTTTCTGTGCTGTGCAATGATTGTGTGTGTTGCCAGTTAATGGTTGAAATGCCATGTTCAAGGGGAATCCTAATTCCAGTGAAAAACGTGTTCCATCCATGGTACATCACAACTAAAATAGGAAAAAACTGCATAAGCACTAGATAGGGACTATTTTCAATGTGCATGTATTGCCAGTATATGCAGGCTCACATGATAGATGGGGTAACAGAGGAGTCATGACAAAAATGCCATAGTCTGTTAAAGTATATGGGAGAGGAATTACTGGTGAACATGGCTTTGGATGGTTCAACTTCAAAATGCCTGTCAGATGCACATTGCTACTGTAGTTGTCCACATTGCATTCCATGTAAATTTTGTATGGCAAGTCCAGACAGGATGTGAGGATTCACACTTCAGCGTAGGGAAAATTGTTAAGGATAGATGGCCCTGATGTCAGCATTCCACACACGGCAATGCAGTTAAAGGCCTCACTCATGCCGTCTAATATCCCATTTTCCATATTGGCTATGTAGTCAGACCTTTGTGCTGTTGTGTTACCAGAAATGCCAAGGTGTGTTGGCCCAAAGGCATGTGTGCACTGTGTTGTCAGCATAGAGTCCATTACACAGACCACCTTCTGGTGGTGTTACATAACTGCTTGCCAAAACAAATTCACTCTTGAATAAAGTTTGGCTAACACCGCCTAGTTACATCACAAGATACTTGTGCTTATGAAATGTACAGCAAGCATGCACACACCCATCACATGGATATGCTGAGAGGTGATGTGCATCAAGATGACATTACTTGTTCACATGTACGGGCAGACACTAGACTATGTAGAGGGGCACATGCAATTACTTGAACTGCATGTAATGAGCCATAGAATGGTCCTCCAGGTATTTTTTTTTAGTTAATATAGGAGATGTATCCAACATGTCTGTTTAATGTGAGGTAGCTAGCCACCGTCCATCCATATTTCAAATACATGGGATATAGTAAATCTATATGACAATGTGTGTGGAATTGTGTCCAAGCCATGTCAGGTACAAAATGCTGAGGCACAATACCTGCACTTTCCAGACATTACTCATTTCAAATAAGTTGATAGACATGCCTTGTTGTGCTGTCTTGCATACACATTTTGCATTAATGTGGCTAAGGGTTGATTTTGTAACACATATCCTGCACACATCTACCCACCAAACAACCTTGCTACACTGCAGGAATGTGTGAAGTCATGTACCTATCATGTGTTTCCTATTTGTGTATACTCATGTGATTTGATTGCTTACACAATTGGCTTCATATTTGTGGACAGTTAGTACTGGGTGCCAACTCTGAGGGGATGGGCCCAGTCATGCTAGGTAGGCTGCGAGCACTGACACTCACCAGAGGTGATCATTTCCAGAGTTGGACATCTCCATAGTATCACACATCTTTTGACTCAGGCCCGCTCACTTGTATATGTACATACCTACTCTGCCACTCCTCATTTTGTGCCAGGGACTCAACTTAATGCCACATAGTGATGGAACCCATATCATACATTGATTCTCATGTGCCTACAACATCAACAATATGTGTGGCCATATCCAGTAGACTGACATGACTGGCTATTATTTAGGGCTATGGGTCAAACTTTACCAAACATTGTAGTAGTGCTGGAATGGGTGACATGTACCTACCAAGGCTTGCTACATAACTGGGCACATCCACATCAGTCTCCAACCATCGCTGACACCTGTCCTCTGTAGTGGCAGACTAATTTTTCATGGACCATGAGAGATCCCTGTTTTGCATCCTCCAATTGAGAAATATGTGGCATGGTGAGACAATTTCTCTTCAGACTCCCTCCTGCCACATGCTACAGCTTCACTCAGGACCACATTACATGTAGGATGGTGTACCCCAAGGGGCTCTTTTTTGTCATCCCATCCCAGCTGCAACACAAATGTGACACTTTCAGACACAGCAGTGCATGTGGATTGGTCAGGCTACCTTGCAGAACACATATCCATCCAGACTCCTTGCTATGTAATGTCTCCCCATTAAGACACAATGGCAGTTCAACCTACTCAGCCAGCGCTTATAATGCATTGCACAACTAGTGGCCCACTAGGGCCACACACCATCTTTGCTTTCAGCACACATGGTCCTCTGTTGTGCATCACTTGCTTTTGCCCCGGCCCAGTCTGATTCAGTACATGGCATGAGTTCTGGTTGTCCCTACCACAGCAGCTGACACCACTGTGGTCTCACCCCACACATCAGGACAGCTGAGCGCTATGTAGTGTCATGTCAATATATATATACATATACACATGGCTCTTGGCATGTTCTAATGTGATGATACTTCACATGCTCCACACCTGATTCACCCACCCGGTGAGCTGTTTCTCCTCTGACAAGCCCATTACATTACATTTTGTTACATTCTAGATTTGGATGCATGGGCCCAAATGAGACATAGTGGCCTCATGGTGCAAGGTGCCCTACATTGTCACCGTTAGGTTGTGCAGGGCTCAGGTGTCCATGCATGATGTGTTGTTTCAGTCCATGTGTGACTAACATTTTTGTGTCATTTAACTGGACATGAGCTAGATTCCTGCCATTAGCCCTGCACACACCGCAGTGGAGCGCAGGGACATAGCTTGCTACACTGCACACCATTACCTTTTTCCCACATTGCCCCTTGTTGATAATTACCCAGTGGCTCTGATAGTTCCTTGTGTGCTACCGTGTGGTGAGTATGACGCATCCATGGCATAGGATTCTGTTTTATCGAAGCACAAGTTATTTTAATGCATTGCTGCCACTACGCTGTGATGTGTCAATTCTTGTAAACATGGCCTGCAATTATAAGGCTTCTACTGCATACCTGAGGTGGTGACTGTCACTTGATTGGTCATTAAATGTCACATTTTATATTCTGCCACAGGGGTGCAGTGTAATGGATTAACTGGATCTCTTGAACACCTAATAATTTCTTACTTTTTAATAATTTCTTTCCAGGGTGAGTTGTGGAATATCATTTATGGCATTTTTCAATTAATGATGCCCCTGTGAGGAGTCATGATTTTCAAGTACTCCATTCTGTAAGTACAAATGCTGGCTTCCTTCTTAGATAGGTTTGTCTAGCTTCAGAATTTTTAACTTCCATTTGGTATTCTGTGACATCCCTTTATGTCTACATAGTCCATGATCGACTGAAAAGCATTCTCCTTCATAAACCTACCTAGACATAATTTTCAAATACTCCATTCTGTCAGTACAAATGCCCCTAGGCAATGCTGACTTCCTTGTTAGACAGATTCGTCTAGCTTCAGAGTTGTTAACTTCCATTTGGTAATCTGTGACATCCCTTTAAGTCTACATAGTTCATGATCGAGTGAAAAGCATGGTCCTTCATAAACCTACCTAGTCTAATCCAAGATGTTGCCCCCTCTAGATACTTACTTATCAAACAACCTCCACTTGGATGGGTCAGTAGTTAATCCTCCACTTGAAACAGGGACAGTTAAACTCCCTCAAGCCTTGGCCACATGGACATAAATGATCCATTGCTCTGACTGGCGCACTGATCACACATTCAGATGCATTCCTATATGTGTTAACCACAATGCCTCTGTCTTTTCTCTTTCCTGCTACCTCTGCCCCTACCCAGAGTGTCTGATATTAAATAAGTGCTGTTACAAATTATGAGTTCAGCCCCTGGAATTATAACTAGTTCTAAATTACCAATGACATTTTAAGCTACGTACTTTTGCAATGTAGTCTATTATCCTGTTTGAAACTTTTTGTATCAATTTTGTTCCCTGTTTTGTACAGCGCGATCTCGGCCCAAGGGGACTGGATCGCTTTATATGATCATCACATTACACAAGGTTTGATTCTTTATATAAGGAACCAGAGGATTAAACATTTTTACCACAATTACTAGATGTTGAGCAAGGACCGGGACTCGAACCAGGTTCCCCAGTTCTAAGGTCGACAGCTCTTCCCCTTAATGAACTTAATAGAACATGTCCCACTTTTTTTCTTGTCAGTTGGCTGTGATTTACCCTTCTTTGACTTGGCATAAGTATTTACAATCCATTCTCAATAAAAACAAAAAAAGTTCTGAACTGGAAAAAAATGCAACTGCTGCTAGATAGCTGACAGCTATGAATTAGAGGGCCTATTACAACGACCACATTCCTTTTAACCATTCCTAAGTCTGTTGACGCCCTATGATTGAAAAAGCATCCAGCACAATACGATTGTTTTGTTCTGTGTCCATCCATGATTTATCTCATTGCATGTGCCTCATCTGCTCTTGTCTGTTCTTGGATCATTGGCATTCAAACAAAACGACATGATGTAAAATAACGGGTGAATTAGTTTACAGAATACTTACTCTCCTGCACGGTTGGTGTATTCGTTTTTTTATTGTGTCTGTATTTGTTGCTGAGCAGATTTTTAGATAGATTCAGAGTTCCGAACTTCAGCAGCGCACTAATGAAAATGTGATTTATTTCTCATCATCCCGCAGTAAAACATACATGGAAAACAAACATACTCTTAATTTCACAAAACGAGATTTCCGTCACAATAGAAGAATTAATTAAAACCAAGACATCTGGCCACTTAATTTGAAATGGCATTTGCCAATTGTACCTTAAATTGCTACCATATGCGGAGATTATAAAACGCATCCTTTTACAGCAGAGTTAAAGGGCACTGCACGAAAGGTTCTACCAAACAATGCTTAATTCAACGCAGTCAATCAATAGAAACCTCTTAAAGCAGGCATCGTTACAGCCTGGCGCTCTTATGATGGTTTTGAGTGTTACAAGTAATTCTCTACCTCGGTCGCCAAGTCTAAAAGCAATTTTCATAAATGTTTACAATGCAGTTTATCATGTTCCCCCTCAAGCCGCGACACAGCCATAGCAGAAATATTTATCGATCGACATTGTTAAAGCGAGCCATGCTCTTTTGTAGTAAAAGTGTGATCGAAAAACTATAAAGAGACGAAGTATACCACAGTAGTATTACATGAGTAAGCACACAACTCCACTGAGGAATGAACCCCCGCCAAAAAGTCCAAACAGACCTCAAGTTCTTTGCATCTTGGCTGGTAAAAATGTATTTGCATTTTATGCCTAAATAGTGACGTATGCTCACATCAAGTCAACCTGCTATTTACTCGAACGCAAGGAAGAGTGGGTCACCCCGCCCCCCCACACACACACCTCCCCGGCAACCCCTTTTCAGGACTGTTTGGCTGCTAGACATCTGGCATTATTTTCTAAATGAAAGCAATATTTAAATAGGTGCAGCTTTCCTTATTGAATTGCCTATGAAAGCTGCAACGTTTGCAACCCTGGTGCTAGAAATGGAACAGGAACTCCAAGGGTATCGCCCCTAGCTAAAGAAACGTCAGGATAGTATGATGGACTATGAACAGTCCTAAAAAATAGCAGGATTTCCATGAGGCAAGTGTGGTATGGACGCTTGCAATGAAGAAGTACCAAGTTAAATGGCGAGTATTTGTGAATTTGATACACAAAATGGCTCCTGCGGGGAAGAATCTTTTTTTTATGTTTCTTGGCGCTACTGAACACCTGAGACACTAAGGGGCATATTTATACTCTGTCTGCGCCGAATGTGCGTCAAAAATTTTGACGCACATTCAGTGCAAACTTTGCCCCGTATTTAAACTTTGACGCCTGAGCCCGCGGGCGACAAAATTCTGCCGTGTGCGTCATTTTTTTGGATGCGGCAACCCGCCTTGCGTTAATGATATGCAAGGTAGGCGTTCCCACCCAAAAAATGACTTAAACGGCCGTGCATCGTATTTATGCTTTCGGGCAAAAATGACGCACGGCCGGGAGACGGAGACAGAAAATGACGCACAGCCCGATTTGCGCCAAAATTTAACACCTGGGTAAGGGCAGGCGTTAAAATGGGGCAAACACACCTGTATTTATTCCGAACACACAGAAGCAACAGCAGAGCAGCAGAGCAGCAAAAGGGAGACATGGAGGTGATTCTCATCCAGCGTGCACGCAGACGCAGAGCCCAGCAGCAACAACAGCAGCTACCCCAACACCAGCAGGGACCCCAAAGGCAGCACAGAAGGCAGGAGAGGATATTCCACCCCAGAACAACCCTTCATGGCCTCAGGGAGCACGACACCATCCAGAGGTACAGGTTGAACTGGCAGGCCATTCAGCAGCTGCTGCGCAACATTGAGCCGCAGTTGGCACCCACTTTGCTGACACCCCGCACCATCCCAACAGAAACCAAGCTGCTTGCCATACTTCACATGCTGGCAAGTGGCTCTTTTCAAACAACTGGTGCCCCGGTTGCCGGAATATCAAAGCCATCATTCTCTGCCTTTTTGCCCAAAGTACTGGATGCCATCATTGGACTTACACCCCGCCACATCTGCTTCCCTAACACACTGCAGAAGTAGCAGGAAACAAAACAGGGGTTTTACCTCATTAGTGGCTTCCCACACATCCTTGGTGCAATCGACTGCACACATGTACGCCTTGTGACACCTGCTGCAACTGAACACCTCTTCCTCACCAGGAAGCACACACATTTCATCAATGTGCAGGCCATTGTCGATCACCAAGGATTGATCATCGACATCGTGGCTAAATATCCTGGGAGTGTCCATGACTCATTCATCTTCCGTCACAGCACCATCAATGAACACTTCCAGGATGGACGGTATGGCAATGGACTACTTGTTGGTAAGTACAGAAAACTACTTATATACACACACTGCACAGCAACCCTCTAGGACACACAACACATTCACCACAACAGCAACATGTTGACAGGAACACACTGAGGTTGCAACACCGCTAGCCATGTTTCTTAGGTCACCATTAAACCTGTCACACATCAGAAATTAGTGTACAGTCTAATGTTAAGACGTTTGGAGTGGGTTGCCTAAATGTCACCTTGCAAATTGTAAGTGTCTCAATGATGTTTACATTAATCCATTGCATAAGTCTAAAGGTATGGGATGTCCAGGGTACTTTTATATGAACGTGTTAACAACACTGTCAATCTTAACCTGTGTATGGAATTATCATCTCACCCCCAGTGAAGACACAGGGACACCTGTATCACAAGTCACAATGCTAGGGAGGGCACACTGTACTGCAAATCCCAAAACAAACTGCTGACAACCAGTTAGCAGCCAAACACTCCTTAAACCAAGGAATCAACACAATGCAGATGGTACATCCTACAAGCCTAGGATGCGACATAATAACACAGAAGAGTCACAGACAACACAAGACAACCACTGCCATGAAAGGTGATTTCAATAGGGCTAGCTACATCAAAATGATCCCATTCATTTTCTCTTGCAGCTGATCAAGGGTATGGCATCCAGCCATGGATAATGACACCTCTTGGCAACCCGAGTACTGCAGGGAAGCGTGCCTACAATGACGCACATAGGAGGACACGCACCATAGTCAAGAGGACCTTCGGCATCCTCAAGTCAAGGTTCCGGTGCCTCAACATCACTGGTGGTAGCCTCCTATATTCCCCGGAAATGGTCTGTAAGATCATCCTAACATGTGCTATTCTGCGCAACATTTGCATAAAAAGGAACATTCCCCTCCTGGAACCTGAGCCACACATGCCTGAAGAGGAGGAAGAGGAGGATGGTGGCCTTCAACATGAGGGGGAACAACAGAACACGTTTACGTAGGCGGCAACATATCGTGAACAATTTCTTTTAAATATAATCACCATCAACACTTTATGAACTAATTTAAGTAAACACCTATAATAATCACCATATCATCGTTTGGCTATTCATTTTTGCACACCTTCATCTCTAACTATCAGAATAAGAGTGTTGCCTCATGGAGCATTGCTGATATAACGATTGGGACACTGAAAATCCCAGAGCAAATGTGATGCGTATCATACAATGGTCACATACACACACACAGTAAATGACATATATCCTGTACATTTCACCTTTGAAGGGCAATAGCAGAGGACCACACCTATTTCACACATACATGTTGAAATCATGGTTCATCGCAGCATATGGCTCACAACTAAGACACCATCACTCAATAAGGGGAAAACAAGTCTCATACATGAGGCAGTGGATGTGCTTTGGCATCAGTAACAGGAATGTCTGACCAGACCCTTGACAGCAGTAAGTCCAACTGCATCCAATATTTGCAAGGACTATCTGTGACCAGAGTTCCAGAGAAGCAGTACATAGACAGCACAAGTGCCACACATATGAGTAGCATTGCGCACATGACATTCCATGTACGTCATCCCATTTCCTAACGCCTGACACACCCATGCACCTGGTCACAACCCACCTGTCTGAAGAGGTCCCTGGAATAGTAAGATGTGTACCCTGATATTCCCTCCTCTACACACACAGCTTGTCAATAGCAATCCAGTGTGCTACACCCTTACCTATGGTATACCATTGTCAAAGAACATCTGACTGCATGGACGTCAGGTCAATTAATACACTGGCTTCTAGTTTCCAAGCCCTGTTAGCACCTGTAGATTGCTTCCCGTGTGAAAATGTCCATTGGCCATTAGATTGCAAATCTCACCTACAGGACTTGTGAGAAACAGATGCAGCCGACACCTGTGATCACCTCCATGCACACAACCCTGCCCCTGCTGATGCCTGGAACAGCATAGGAGTTGCCATTTTGTCAAATAAACCATTAAGCATTGATACTAATTAAGCCGTGTAACACAGCCCTTGGGTTCATTTGTCACCTTCAAAAACACAGGACATACACAGTTTGACATGTCAACTGTCAAGTTCGTCCTCCAAACAGTCTTAGTCAGACCACTGATTATGTAACTTGTTAAATTGCTGGATCCTGATTCACCCTGCATCCTGTCAGCCTGACTGGCATCTGTCTGTGCATCACCCTAAAGTATCCCTGTGGCTATATATGTGCCACAGTTGCGTTACCAAACCTCACATTCCTCAGGGGGTATTTGGGCATGTGCTTCTTCAATGTATTGCCAAATACATAGTATAGCATCATCTGCCTTTTAACTGTACCATATGAGTTAAATCCTCTGTGAAAACCAAAATTCATGGCCCATCCCTTGTCTGGGTCTCATTTATGCATGAATGACAAAGTGTGACAGTGTCCCAGGGCCGTATGCAGTGATTGGGTACGGGGCCTTCAGCAGAACCAGCAACCTCTGATAATGTCCATGGAAATTCCACACATGTCAGGACCCCTAACAGTTCACACACAGAATGACATTGCTTACAACATATTGATGGGCCGTGTGTGGTGAATAGCTGCGAGAATAATCAGCACAGAGGCTATGATGTTCCCAGATGCAGTGGGAATTGCAGAGGCTAACCTGTGTACAAATGTTGTAATGACACCTGCCGGAACATGACACCTAAGACATTATCTCACTCAGCACACCAAGGTTGACCTGTTGACTGTCTCATTACACGTCTTTAGTGACAGGGTGGGACCATCCCCATGTAGATTCTTATTTCCACATCCACTTTACTCACATTGATCTACAAAGGATACTCAGTAGATACAGGAATAGCTGCCACTGACTCATGATGAGTCCTGGACCTAACTGTGACAATTTACACCCCAAAAAATATACAGGCTCAAGATTGGACCACACACATGAACAAGACACCTATGTGCAATTGATCACTGGAAATATGCGGACACTTGCTGCCTCGTCTGCTGGTCCACCACAGCCGCTTGTTGTGGCTCAGTTATATGACCTAAAAAATCTAGGACATAGGATGTTGAAAATGTGGACCATTGACATGAATAAGCATCTGCCATCTATCTGGTGCATGCTTTGTCATATGTGGTGTCTACGTTACCCTAAATCTTGGAAGTGCACATAACGGATGTTGCTACATGTATGACTAACACATGTCCTCCCTCAGTTCCACAATGACTTGCATCTAAGGTTTGGACACATGGACTTCACATTCATTCAAGCATATGTGCAATAATGCATCATGTGATGCACACACACTTGGTCAACAAATACATTAGTTGCCACAGCACACACACTGAGCCATAGGCATTGAGGTATTGTACATATGTGCGTCGCATTGCTATCCTCTCCTTATGCCAAACATGCCCAATTTGTGCAAATCATATATGTAGGCCACACATATGGCCATCTAGTGCGTCAGCCAACCGTCAAAATACTGTGAAGGAAGTAGCTGGTCATGGTCCGCTGTAGTATGATGTCACACATGTGAACATACACCATCAACGCCATAGTGGGTGCCATCAGCCTATCTCTGATGTGTCCCAAATGTAACATAACATAAAAACAGAAAAAATGCCCAAAACCAGTTCATGCACTGAAATGTTGACGTTGCTAGGAGTTATGCGTCATTTTTTGTACACCAATACAGATTTTGCATAATTTTTTTGACACACAGGAGTGTCCGCATCCAAATAATTGTACAGGCTATTTACAATAATTTGGATGCAGGCTAATTTTCACTCCTGTGCGTTGAAAATTATGACGCACAAACTGTATGTGTGAAAAAAATATGACGCATAACACGAGAAAGGGTGGACATTTTATTCAGGAAGTGGTCATAGGATATCCTGTTTACAGATCATGTACAGTGGATGTACTTTCACTTTCACTTTGCAGTCTGTGAATCTTCTAGACTGTGTGGCTGTGTTGAGAGTGGTGTCCATTGATTTTGTGCTTTTGTGTCCTGTGTGGTGTCTCTATTGTCAATTTGTGAAATAAATATTGTTGGTGTATAGTGTCCTACTGTGTTTTGTGTACATTTGTCCAGTTTTCTAGTTTTTTTTATTGTTTGTGGGAGTCTGTTGTGGGTAGTGCTAGCTTGGGGACAGTTGGGCTCTTTTAGTGGTTAAGTTTACTTTTCTTCTGTTTATGTCCCCTACTTTCCCCCTTTTCCCCTTTCTATTTCTTTAACCCCTATTCCCTTTCTCATTTGTACAATGTCTGGTAGGCCACATCATGGCAGGATGGGTGAAGAGAAGTTGGGGGGCTTCATATGGCTTGTGTGCCATTTCTTGCCACTGATGATCGAGGCAGGGTGATACAGGGGTATCACACTGAGGCACGCAGAATCCGGTGGGGAAAGGTGCTGCATCACCTGCACCGTGTGTATGCCAGCCAGAGGAGTGACCACCAGCTGAAGCACTGGTGGGCTGACCTCATCACCAGGGAGCAGGATCTCTTGGACCACCTGGGAATCGTGATTGGTGGCCCTATTGGTGAGTACTAATCATGTAAATGTGCACAATTAAATGCTCTGTAGTGACATCAGATGATTTGTACAATATCTGCCACCTAACTTGCTGACTGTGTGTAATGCTGGGGAAACATACAGGGTAATTGATGCACTATGGGAAGGATCACAATTGCAAGCTGTCAGGTAGCACGTGCTCTGCAAACTTACAGGATACTTTTCCGGTAAGTTCATTGGTGCTGCCTTTGTGTCAGACAACCAAAAAAATAGGAGCCAATCATGTCTGTATAGGGCACATTTGCCGGAGAAGTAAAGATGTACTAACATATTGGCTAACTTTGTTGACGCAATAGCTAGACTGACTTTAGAATCACTACATGATGCAGAAAATGAGTGCTGGCTTCACGTCAATTGATGATAGCAAAGTGGCCCAGACATATGTCTCATGTGAGTCTGATGAGTGTGGAAGGAAAGCGTTCATAGAAGTTCTATGAATGTTAGGGATTATTGTGGTCCTTCATCTTTTTGGATACATGTCAGATCTGGATTTGAAAACATCGTGAAAAGGTGTAAGGTGCCCTCAGTTAACATCTTAGAATGGTATTTGGAGTTAGTTGTGCCACATTCCAATTAGGGATGGAGTCCAAAGGTATGCACATGGGTTCACATCCCCATGGTTGGTGGAAACCATAGCTGGGCCACATCAAATGAAGAAACTGTAACAACATGAGGGCTTACAAAAGTCCCTGTCCCTCTGTACATTGTACCTATGTGTAATAAATGTGTCATGGCCACATAGGCTGTTTGACTGGTAATGCAGTCCTCAAGTAACCAGGCTTTGGATGTCTCTCTTGGATGCACATGATGAGACGATTACACACCATATTTCTTTTTGGTCACTAGTGACGGGGCATGTTTGCCACCACCTGATAGTTAGGGCCACTGCATGTGTGCAGATATGTGTGTAACTGTCACAGGAGACCCATGCTATGTACAAGTTGGCCGTGATATATCAGATGCAGTATCATCATGTCTGAATGGCTGTCATTTCCTTATTCAGCCTACACATTGTATATGTCTTTGAAATTGTTGGTCAGTGCACAGATTTTGAGCACATTTCTTCCTTCCATGCCTTACAGGTGGACCGGCACCCTACACTGTGGGAGAGGTGGCTACATTTGAGGACCCCGACCACTCCAGTAAGTGTTGATATGTCTGTTATGTGTTGTGTTTGCTGGTTATGTGTGATGGACTCCTGTGTGTTGAACGCATAGCAAGGTGTGATGCGTTGGCCAATCATTTCTCTTGTTCCATGAGTGGGATTTCCGTTTCTCAAATGTTTTGAGTTGGCCAATGCGTATCCTAGGGATTGTAGGCCATTCCTGAAGGCACCAAAGTGAGTACTGGGGTGAGTCATGTGGATGACACTTGTATCAACAAGAGTCACACTGGAAGTCAGCTCAGATTTAGTCAGCCTGTCAGACCCACACTCTCCCAGATTGGTACAGCAAATTGCTTTCCAACAGACCTCTGCTTCCCTATTTACCAAGGCACTTATTAAACTGCAGGTAGAACTTCCTAGCAGCATGTACTTCCACATGTAATGCTACAAGTATGTGGAACTTGAGTGGAATGGCCTATGCGTGCATGCTAATCATGATCATGGGTGTTCTTGCAACTCTGTGTCTGATGTAAGACATGCCTTACTGGAAGTATATGTTGTGTACCAAGCTCTGCATTTCCTGACATGTGTGGCGTTATGATTGGTCTAGGGTTTGCAGACTCCTAATTGTTGATAGACCTTACCTGTGGTGTGTGTGTAGACCCAAACATGTGTGGAGTTTTCTATACACTCCTCGGTGTCCATGTTGTTTGGAATTGTTAGTTGTTTATCCACCCCCCCACCCTCAAACACAGGCATGGGTTTGTGAATAGGGTACCTAGGACTGATGCTACCAGTATGTTACACATACATGTGAATAAGTGACTGTGTGGTCGGAACCTAGTATACACACTCAGGTATGGCACATGGGTACTATACTGACAAGTCCTGTTACAACTTGCAGACCATGTGGCTTTAGTTTTGCATTCCGTACACTGACATTTGTAGCCCAGGTATTGGCGGAGGATATGCAGCATGATTGTTAGCTGATAACTGGCAGAACTCAGATGGCAAGTCAATGCCAGTTGTTACCCATCTTGTAGGTTTTGGATGTGCTATGTGTGATGTGACCTTTGTAGGCTGGCCTGCCATGTACTTACTCAGGGACATTCAATGGTCTGTATTGTGATATGAGCTGTTACAAGTACAGTAGATGCATTGTCCAATTGACTTCTTGTGTCATTTCACACAATGCAGTTCCTAATGTAAATTATTTGCATTTGTCTTCACAGCTGCCAACATGACTCCAGACCAGGTCCGTGAGTTCCAGCGGAGGGTCATGAGATACCAGCATATCCTGCTGTTAGAGTCGGGGTTCAGAAGGATGGCCCGTTGATACCGCCATGAATGGGCCTCCGGGGCATGGAGGGCCTTCCCACAGGGTGGCCCTACTTTGCCCACCACAGCCACCACCAGCACAACCACCACTTCAAGCCAGGTGGCCCCACCCACAGCTGGGACTGTTGTCCCTACATCTGCCGTACTTCCAGCATTGCAACAGGTGCAGGACAGCCCACTGGCCTTGGCTCCACACACGCACAGACCTCCTCCACCGGTACCCAGACTGCCCCAGCTCCATCAGTTGACCCTGCAGCATTCCACGACATGGAATGGAAGATGGACGGTGTGTTGCGAAAGTTAAGCAATCTGAGCCGGGATGTTCACCACATTAACAGGCGTGTGAAGTCCATAAAGAGGACCCTCCGGAGGTCCAACCTCTAAACTGTTGTAACAATGGACATGATTCCCTCCCCTCCCTCCTCTTTCCTTGTTCTCATACTTAGTGGGCTTAGGGGGCTTAGTGTTAGATTAGTATAGGCTGATAGTTTAGTTAGTGTTAGTGGGTGAGGGGTGGGGGGTACTGATTCTTTATATTTTTACTTATTAAGTGTGTGGGTGGGGGGCTATGTTGGGGTTCTTGTGTGTTTAATAAAAATAAAAAATAAAAATTACAAAAAAATATATATTTGTTTGGGATAGTATAGTATGTGTATAGGTTAGTATGTGTTGTCCTCCATGTGTCCCGTCTCATAAGGGGGGTGGGGGTGGATGTTTAGAACGTTTCGTTACATGTGATAAGTAAGTTTAGCTTAAGTTAGTTAGGGACAGTTTTGGGTAATGAGTAGTCAGGGTAGATTAGGGTAGGTAAGACTTTTCCCTCAGTTTCCTCTTCTGTGATTAGCATTTAATAAATATATAGTTAACCCTTAACAGTATGTGTTAAATGCTCCTTGATCATGGCCTTGGAATTACTGTACATGAATGTTGTTCTATTACATTTGTGTCCTATGCTACAAACAAATCCCAACTGAGCTGTAAGATTGTCAGCCTCCCCAGAGTTACCTTGCAAAGTTTCCACCATTCGTTGCAACCACCAATCACAGTTAATATGGATCCCAACGTGTTTCTGTCGATAAGTATGTTTTCTAAGTCACAAACAGTGCTTCCAGACTTGGTATCGGGGGAACAGTTTTAGGTCTGACTGCAGTGTGATGATCAAGGACACCCTTATAAGATGAGTTCTCGTAAGCACTCTTGTATTCTTGTCTTCATGACTCACATACATCATTTGTGACACAGTTCAGCATGATTACCTATTTGCATGTAAACTGAGAAAGCTTCAATCATGCAGTTTTTGTAGTGTTTGCTTAGATTTGTGTGCACTGTTATATGTGTTAACATTGCATGGTGACAACATTTTGAGGCCACTATTTGATGACTTAGATATCCCTTGAGGAAGCATTATTCTGTCCAACACAGCATGATGGTGTATGGTTTCTCACTTCATCAGATATGTCCCTCAGGAAGGGCAGAGCATGATGCAATCATGGCCACTGTGCAGATTTAGCTGACTACATAATATCAGGACAGTTGTATTGACAAGCTACGTAATTTGACAGTAGGCACATTTCAGTTATCTACTGCACAGTTGATATGTCACATTACACAGAGACAGATTTGTTTTGTAGGTGCTATTTATTGAAAAGTGCTGTAGTGCACTTGTCCATGATTGTGAGTCCATTATACTGACATCTTACATTGTGATCCTACACAAGGGGTTAAGGAAATGCATTTGACATGCTGGGGTGATGTTTCAGACAGTGCAGAGGGACAGGATTTGCCAATGAGTAAGAGAGAGACAATCACTGGGCAGGCTGACAAGATATACAGTGGTAAGCAGAAGTCATTAGTAGAGTTGTTGCAAGACTGGCATGTTACAAAGCGCAGGACCTTGGTGATAGTTGGCCATGTGGCAGGGACTAGTGCTTCCGGGTACTTTTCCATGTGAATGTGATCTGTTCCATGTCTTCTTCGTATGATGTGTGTGTCGCCTCCTCCATCCTAGTTGATGGTGGTTGTGAAGGGGCAACACAAACCTCAGTGTTAGAAGACGTGGAGTCAGACATCCCGGTCGCTGCTACCTGTAAAGGTCTTAAGGGCAGTACTGCAGCAAGGAGGATCTGCTGATTCTTAAGAATAGCAGCCACATCACAATGGTAGGCAGCCAGGTCGGCCCTGAGGGGTTCATTGTTGCATTTGTGCACACGTTGACAGGATTGGTGTTGTAGGTGTTGGGTCAACTGTATTACAGCTGTGCTGATTTCCTTCAGGCTTTTTTGCTGTTCCTCCAAGATAGATGTTAGCGCTTGCATAGTTGCTGCCTGATCTGCAGCTGACATCATGCACGGGCGCACCCCCTCAAGGCTGGCTGCCAAAGTTTGCATCCCTACCCGCACCTCCTTGGCCAGCTCCCGCTGTACTCCGACTACAGTTCGCTCAAGCTGGTGCCTGTGTCGTCTGAGTCCTCAGCTGTATTGGAGCTGGCAGGTTTTACAATTGGGGTGGTGAGTGGGTACTCTGTGATGGCAGCTTGTTCTGTGCTCCTCCTTGTGACTGATGGTGGGCTCTGGAGGGTTCCAAGGACCTCTTGGATGGTCTCCTGGGGTCAGCTCATCATCCATGTCATCAGGGTATTCTGGGACAGGCATTTCCGCAGGAGATCCAACTTCCTGTGCAATGAAACGGGGTACAATTAGTATGTCTGCATTGTGGCATTAGTGATGTGACATGCCTGCCTTGTGATGAATTCACATTGTGATCTTGTTTCGTGTTTATTGCTCCAGTCTTTCAGATTGGCATTCTCCCAGGCCTATGGCTCACCTGCATGTCACATGTGTAGTATTAAGTTACTGGACTTCTCTGCATCATTTCCTCTAGTATAGTTTTAGGCCAAATAGTGAATTGCCACCTTCTTGTCCTACTCAACCCTCCGTCTAAATCCATTCTAATGGTGAGGCCTTTCACTGGCTGTGGGTGTTCTGATGGCACTGGCAGCACACTTAACAATCTGGACCTGCCCCATGCTCTGATCTTTCACATCCACTTAAATGTAGTTGACATGTAGCATATCCTATGCATAGCAATGTTATGGCACGATATGGATGTTGGCATTGGTGATGTGTACAGCTGATGTTGGGAATGTGTGGTACTTTGGATTGCCCTGATAATTGTATCAGTGTCCTATTTCCTCCTCTGACTGTGCAGGTGTATTTCAGTGATCAGTTACATGTGTCCTCCCCCTCTATGCTGTTGTCTGAGCAGTATGACATTTGGGATGTTACATTGTGACCCAGGCACAGGATGGACCCTGACATATGCAGCATGGGTGTGTCCTTAGTGCTGTGTAGCTCCTATTGTTGTTGACATTGGCTGATGTTTGCAACAACTATGGGCATTGACATTTGACAGTACTGGGGCCTTTGTCTTTTTTCAGGGGATTGTTTAAGTTGTCGTCCTCAACCCTCTAATTTAGGTGTGTATGATCCATGGGGAGGTTACTGCCATTGGCTACTTGATCTGCACACAGAGCGGAGGTGGTAGTGGCAACTGTTGTCGCAGTTACATTCCAGTTGTCGTTATGGCTAGAGGTTGGTAATATGGCCCTAGTTAATGTAGGGGATATGGTGGCTGATGTGTGCCGGGATGTCAGTTTGACGTTGTGCCCTTCCCTCCTGGCATGGCTTTCCCTTTGCTCCATTGTTGGCATGGCAGCATGCCCCCATGGGACTGTTGTTGGTGTAGTGCTGTGCCCCAGGACAGTGCCCCCTGCACTTGAAGCCAAGAAGAAATCTCCTGTGGGTCAACAGAATCTTCCCCCGCTAACGCAGGCACCAAACTTCTGCATCACCGGCCTCTGGGTCCCCTCTCATCTTGATGAGCGTGGTCCCTGGAACACAGGAGCTGGATCCAAGTGACCCTGACAGTCCAGTGGTCCTTCTGTCCAAATTTGGTGGAGCTAAGCCCTTGCCTCCCCACGCCAGACAGTAATCCTGTGTACTGCGTGATCTGCAGCTGCTAGGGCTTCTGTGCACTCTTGCAAGGAATCCTTCATGCACAGCATAGCCCAGGTCCCCAGCACTCCGTCCTGCATTGCTCAACTTGCTGAGTTGACCAAAGACTTCGTGGGACCCTCCTTTGTAGTGTTGAGACAACTGCTGTGCTCAGATTTCTTGAATGCCTGTTCAAGTACGGCTGCGGGTGCTGCCTGCTTCTGCATGGGCTCTCTGTGCTGCTGAGCACCCCCTCTGTCTCCTCCTCCAATGGGCGACCTCCTGGTCCTTCCTGGGCCCAGGCAGCACCCATTTTCTTCTACCGTGACTCTTGCAGCTAGCAAGGCTTGTTTGAGGTACCTCTGTGTGGAAACAACTCTGCATACTCCAGCACGCCGTGGGACATCTTCTGCGCAATGGAGAAGTTCTTGGCATCTTTCGTTGTTGCAGAATCTTCAGCTTCTTCCACCCAGAGGCAGCCCTTTTGCACCTTCATCAGGGGTTTAGTGGGCTCCTGCTCCCCTGGACACTTGTGTGACTCTTGGACTTGGTCCCCTTCTTTTACAGGTCCTCAGGTCCAGGAATCCATCTTCAGTGCTTTGCAGTCAGTTGTTGTCCTTGCAGAATCCCCTATCTCGACTTTACTGTCTTTCTGGAGTAGTAGAGTAAATTTACTCCTACTTTTCAGGGTCTTGGGGTGGGATATCCTGGACACACTTAGTGTTTTCTTAAACTCCCTACAACCCTCTACACACTACACTAGGCCTGGGGTCCATTCGTGGTTCGCATTCCACTTTTGGAGTATATGGTTTGTGTTGCCCATAGGCCTATTGTGTGCTATTGCATCCTATTGTATTCTACAGTGTTTGCACTACTTTTCTAACTGTTTACTTACCTGATTTTGTGTGTTTTTTACTTACCTCCTAAGGGAGTATATCCTCTGAGATACTTTTGGCATATTGTCACTAAAATAAAGTACCTTTATTTTTAGTAACTCTGGGTATTGTGTTTGTTATGATATAGTGCTATATGATATAAGTGGTATAGTAGGAGCTTTGCATGTCTCCTAGTTCAGCCAAAGCTGCTCTGCTATAGCTACCTCTATCAGCCTAAGCTGCTAGAACACTACTAATCTACTAATAAGGGATAACTGGACCTGGCACAAGGTGTAAGTACCATCAGGTACCCACTATAAGCCAGGCCAGCCTCCTACAACGAGTCAGAAAAGGCCGCAAGAAACATAGAGGAAATGCAATTCGGCGAAGAGGGTCTGTGTGGCCTCATCAGTAACTTTTTATCATTTCCTCTGCACCTAATTATGTGTTAATCTTTTGGACAGTGTTTTACTTAAGTTGGACAAAAGCAAAAAAAATATGTTATAAAAAAAAAATACAGTCCATCTCAGAGTCTATGTTTCTCTCTGCGGGTATATCACCAGACACCAACCAAAGTTGGATGAGAGTAATCCATTCTATAGAGAAGTCGATCAGTACCAAAAGGAAAGTTCTCCAGGCACCGTGAATAACGCCAATTGACATTCTGTCATGGTTAGAAGTTAACATAGCGGCACAAAAAAGGATGTTGGATGAAGTGCTGAAACATTTTAAGCACTGACTACCAGTCACAGATGTGGGTTGAATCCATTGTTCCAGGGAGGACCTGGCCTGGCAGTTTGGGCTTGGCTGTTGCCATGGGGAGGAGATTGGTTTGAGTATGGCTGGGTCCAACCTGGGGTGGCGTGGTGAGCAAAAAACAATGGATTAATAAACCAAGATCTGTACCTGTACCTGAAAACCTAGACATGGGATCTCTAGTTGGAAGTGGTTTGTACCCTGTACAAGTAGGGACCCTCACTCTAGTCAGGGTAAGGGAGCCATGCAGCTAAGATAACCCGTGCTCACCCCCTTGGTAGCTTGGCATAAGCAGTCAGGCTTATGTCAAAAGCAATGTGTAAAGTATTTGTATACACACACACACACACAGTAACACAGTGAAAACACTACAAAAGGACCCAACACCAGTTTAGTATAATAGCCAATATCTATCTGAATTAAACAAGACCAAAACGACGAAAACCCAACATACACAAGTAAAGATATCACTTTTTAAAAGTGGAAATGAGTCTTAATCCATAGAAATCAATGATTCTATCTTTTTAGCACAAAGTGCATGGGATTTGTCTAATCAAAAACGATGTGGCCTGCAAGGGAGGTGAGGCATTGAAAAGCAACGCAATGTGTTGGTTCCCTACTGGGTAGGGGAGGTGATGTGTCGATTCTTTCCTCGTAGGAGAGGCGATGCGTCGGTTCCTAATTGGCAGGGGAGGTGATGCGTTGATTCTTTACTTGCAGTAAAAGGTGATGTGTTGATTTCCTGACATTAAGCGGTGCGCAATTTATGAGAAATTAACACTTTAGGGATGATGCATGGAAAATCCAGAAGGGCTGTGTTGATGGAGACACAGTGAAACAGACGCTGAGTCAATTCTGCAGCCGTGAGACAGGTACTGGGTCAATCCTCCAGCCTCAGGACAAGTGCTGTGTTGATTTGTCTGCTGCGGCGCATCAGTGCATGGGTTTTCTCATTCAGGTCACTAGCTTACACTTCCAAGGTCCCAGGGTCTGGCGTTGCCACCACTTGGACCTGAGATTTCTTAAAAGGAGGCAAGCTCAGTTGAAGCCCTTGGAGAACCTTGGAAAGTAGGGTGTAGAAAGCAAAGTACATTCCTTTCACTTTGAAGATAGAAGCAGGCCAGCACAACAAAGTAGCAGACAGAGGGTAAGTCCCTACAATGGCATCTGGCTCTTCCTCCTAGTAGAATGTCCTCAGTCCAGAAGTGTTCTAACTTTGTGGGATCAGAGGCCTAGTACCTATACCCATTTCTGCTTTTACAGTAGACAAACTTAAAGGAGAAGCTGTTGCAGTGCACAAGACCCTGCATTTCCTTTCCTGGCCCCTGACTCACTCTAGGGGGTTGGAGATTGCTTTGTGTAAGGACAGACACAGCCCTATTCAGGTGCAAGTGTCAGCTCCTCCCACCACTCTAGCCCAGGAAGACCCATCAGGATATGAAAGGCACACTTCAGCTCCCTTTGTGAGACTATCAGGAGTGAATTCACATACAGCCCAGCTGTTATCCTGACCCAGACATGTATTTCACAGAAAGGCAGAGGCACAGAATGATTAAGCAAGAAAATACTCACTTTCTAAAAATGACATTTTCAAACTTACAATTCAAAACCAACTTCACTAAAAGATGTATTTTTAAATTGTGAGTTCAGGGACCCCAAACTCCACATCTCTATCTGCTCCGAATGGGGAATTACATAAAAAAAATATTTCAAGGCAATTACCATATTACCCTATGGGAGGGATAGTCCTTGCAATAGTTAAAACTGAATTTAGCAGTATGTTACTATCAGGACATGAAAACTACACCACTACATGTCCTACCTTTTAAATACACTGCACCCTGCCCATGGGACTGCCTTCGGCCTACTTTAGTGGTGAATTACATGTAGTAAAAGGGAAGGTTTGGGCCTGGCAACTGGATGCACTTGCCAGGTCGAAATGGCAGTTTAAAACTGTCACTTTCTGAGGGAGGATTGCTAAGAACAGGGACAAAGTCTCACATAATCTCTTGTTTGGAAAAGTATAATGGTGCTGTAGATAACATGAATAACATTCCAGACACTGGAAGTTGTACTATTATGGATGGATCAGCAATGATCCATTTCTTAAAACCTGACAATGTACACAGTTTTCAAGACTAAAGCACCTATATATTTCAGCCTTACGTAATGAACATACTTAACAAATCAAAACGAGTAGACATAGTATTTGACCATCACATAGAGGGGTCTCTGAAAAAGAAGGAAAGAAATAGGTGAGGTTTTGGTCTAAACTATTGTGTAAAAGGTTCAACATAGATACCAAAAAACTGTTCAACGTTTCTATAAAATGAAGATAACAAAAACGATTTGTTCCAATTCTTGGCTTTTAACTTTTTGAGTCTTGAGATACTGGAGGGTAAAATTGTAGTACTGACAAATGATGATAACGTTTTGAATATTCCTGAAAAGCTGAATGTATCTGAACTCAGACCATGTTATCAAGAAGCAGCTGATACTAGAATAATATTACATGCAAAACATGCTAGTGAAAGTGGCCAGACATCTATAACTACGTACTGTTGATTTTGATTTAGCAGTTATTGTTTTTTATGATTTTGGTATTGGGAAACATCAAAGGCTGCTGCATATCCATGAGTATGCAAATAAACTTGGGGTAAAAATTTGTGATGGTATTTTATTTTTCCCAGCATTTACAGGTTATGACACTATCAGCATTTGCAGGTCATGGCAAGAAAACAGGTAGGGAAACGTGGCAAAAGTTTCAGGCTGTCACTGAAACATTTATTGAGCTCTCTCATTGCCCACCAGATGTGTCAAAGGACAGTTTCAGCAGTTTGTAATTAGATTATACAATAAGTATGTTAAAACAGGTTCTGTTAACAAGTGTCAAAGAATGATGGTGATTAAACTTACTCGCTCTCTAGAAAATGTGTCACCAAGTGAAGCTGCTCTATTACAGCACAACAAGAGAGCTATTTTCCAAGGGCGTTATATGTGATCTCAGTTTTGGAATGTGTACCCTGATATACCTTATCCAGCTCAGTGGGGATGGCAGAGGGAACATTCTGGATCTGAACCTTTGTCTCATGCTCAAAAATACTGCAAGGAACTTGTTAAGTTTGAATGTGAAACAGTGTGTACCCGTGCTTGCAAATGTAAACAATTGTCTCTTCCATGTACTTGTCTTTGTGTTGTTTGTGGTGAGCAATGCAATCAGGAGGACATGTTTTAGATGACTGACCAAATTGTGATCTTTAACCTCTTAGCTGCTGGGCCTTCCACCCCTCCCCCAGTGCTGAGTCCTTTTTTGGCTATTTGGGGTAGTTCGCACTTAGGCCTTCATAACATTTTGTCCACATAAGCTATCCACATCAACTTTGCGTCCTTTTTTGCCAACATCCTAGGGATGCTAAAGGTATTCAGAGTTTGTGGGTTCCCCTGGAGGAGACCAAGAAATTTGCCAAAATACAGTGAAGATTTTGTTTTTTTCAAAACAATTGGAAAAAGGGGTGCCGAAGAATGCTTGTGGTTTTTCCCCTGAAAATGGCATCAACAAAGGATTTGCGGTGCCACAGTCACCATCTTCCCAGCTTCCAGGAACAGGCAGACTTGAATCAGAAAACCACATTTTTCACACAATTTTGGCATTTTACTGGGACAGCCTCCTTCTACTTCGTGACAGGAATGGGTGTGAAACCAATGCTGGGTCCCGAAAAGCTAAACATTTCTGAAAAGTAGACAACATTCTGAATTTAGCAAGGGGTCATTTGTGTAGATCCTAAAAGGTTTTCCTACAGAATATAACAACTGAAATAAACAAAATATTGAAATTGAGCTGAAAAAACAGCCATTTTTCTCCACGTTTTACACTGTAACTTTTTACTGCAATGTCAGATTTGTTAAAGCAATATACCGTTACGTCTGCTGGACTCTTCTGGTTGCTGGAATATATAGGGCTTGTAGGTTCATCAAGATCCCTAGGTACCCAGAGCCAATAAATGAGCTGCACCTTGCAATGGGTTTTCATTCTATACAGTGTATACAGCAATTCATTTACTGAAATATAAAGAGTGAAAAATTGTTATCAAGAAAACCTTTGTATTTCCAAAATGGGCATAAGATAAGGTGTTGAGAAGCAGTGGTTATTTGCACATCTCTGAATTCCGGGGTGCCCATACTAGCATGTGAATTAAAGGGCATTTCTCAAATAGACGTATTTTTAACACACTGTCTTACATTTGGAAGGAAAAAACGCAGCGAAAGACAAAGGGCAATAACACTTGTTTTGCTATTCTGTGTTCCCCCAAGTCTCCCTCTGAAAATGGTTCCTCACTTGCGTGGGTAGACCTAATGCTCGCGACAGGAAACGCAACATGGGCACATCACATTTTTACATTGAAATCTGACGTGTTTTTTGCAAAGTGTCTAGCTGTAGATTTTGGCCTCTAGCTCAGCCAGCACCTAGGGAAACCTACCAAACCCTCACATTTTTTAAAACTAGAAACCTGGGGGAATCCAAGACAGGGTGACTTGTGGGGCTCTCACCAGGTTCTGTTACTCAGAATCCTTTGCAAACCTCAAATTTTGGCCTAAAAAATACTTTTTCCTCACATTTCGGTATCAGAAAGTTCTGGAATCTGAGAGGAGCCACAAATTTCCTTCCACCCTGTGTTCCCTCAAGTCTCCCAATAAAAATGGTGCCTCACTTGTTTGCCCTAGTCTAGTGCCCGCGACAGGATATGCCCCAAAACACAGCATGGACACATCACATTTTCCCAAAGAAAACAGAGATGTTTTTGGGAAAGTGCCTAGCTGTGGATTTTGGCCTCTAGCTCAGCCGGCACCTAAGGAAGCCTACCAAACTTGTGCATTTTTGAAAACCAGACACCTGGGGGAATCCACGATGGGGTGACTTGTGGGGCTCTCATCAGGTTCTGTTAACCAGAATCCTTTGCAAACCTCAAAATGTGGCCATAAAAACACCTTTCCCTCACATTTCAGTGACAGAAAGGTTTGGAATCTGAGAGGAGCCACAAATTTCCTTCCACCCAGCGTTCCCCCAAGTCTCCCGATAAAAATGGTACCTCATTGTGTGGGTAGGCCTAGCGCCTGCAACAGGAAATGCCCCAAAACACAACATGGACACATCACATTTTCCCAAAAGAAGCAGACCTGTTTTTTGCAAAGTGCCTAGCTGTGGATTCTGGCCTCTAGCTCAGCCAGCACCTAGGCAAACCTACCAAACCTGTGCATTTTTTAAAACAATCCAAGATGGGGTGACCTGTGGGGTTCTCCCCAAGTTCTGTTACCCAGATTCCTTTGCAAACCTCAATATTTGGCCAAAAAAACACTTTTTCCTCACATTTCGGTGACAGAAAGTTCTGGAATCTGAGAGGAGCCACAAATTTCCTTCCACCCAGCATTCCCCCAAGTCTCTTGATAAACATGGTACCTCACTTGTGAGGGTAGGCCTAGTGTAGTGCCCGCGACAGGAATAGATCACACAACGGTCAATGGTGGTCCTTATATGAGGCAACTGTTGACCATGGGGTGATCCATTCCTGACTCAGGCACTAGGTACAGGCACTCAAGTGGGGTAGTGTTTTTATCAGGACAGGTGAGGAATCACTGGGTGGTAGGAATTTTGTGGATCCCAGCACATTACTGTAGTTTGTGTGACAGAAATGCAAAAAAATAGAGTTTTTTATTCAACATTTCAACTTTGCAGGGTATTCTGGCTAAGAAAACTTTGGGGAATCCACACACCTCCCTCATAATAACTAGAAGAGGAGTTATCGAATGGGACTCCTCCGACTAAAAAATCACTCCCAGAGTCTGCGCCATTCTCCTATCCCTCAGATGCTGTCTCAGTATACGTTGTCTCAGTCTCTGATCCTATGTCAGAGCTGTCCTATATAACCCGAGTGAGGGTGTGAGCAGCAGTCATCCAACGAAACTCCACCTCTGCTACTGGCTAAACTGTTGCTCTAAAACACTAGCCTACATAGACAGTCACAAAATTGCTGGTGTGTGTGTGATACGTGCAACAGTAGAGGTCACCTTACCTGCGCTTCTTCCCTCAATCATGCATCCTATCAAGACACTCAAAAAACACCTTGTCACATATCAATTGTCACAGTCTTTAGCACCTCCAACGCCCAGTCCAACAATCATTATTGGCGCTCCAAATCCCATGTCCTCCTCCTCGGATTCCCTCACTACCACCCAGCAAAAGTGCCCTTCATCTCTCCATAGCTGCCCCCCCACCCATACATTTAATTTGTATTATAGCGCAGGTAATGGCTGACTTTACTAATGAACTCAGTTATTTACATGAAATACAGATTTGCTCTTTCAGGCATACATATAAACCTTCTGTGCTTCTTTATGGTATCAAAACTGCCACTAGACAAAAGTCTGAACCTTTTCTAGCTCTCTCTCTCTCTCTCTCTCTCTATATATATATATATATATATATATATATATATATATATATATATATATATATGAATATATATATAGATCTATATCTATGTAGATAGATATATTGATCTACATAGATATAGATATATATTTTTAGTAGTTTTATGGTTTCCTTGGGGGCCATAATAGCCCCCAGGGAAACCATACAACTACAGGCAACCCACTGTCAATTTCTTTTTATTTTTTATAAACAATTTAGCCCGTTTGCTGAGGGGGCCAAGCCCCCAAGTTAAATCCCTGGTGTCTAGTGGGGTTTCCTGGCCCTCAAGAGCAGAGAGTCAGGAAACCTGTTCCGAAAGGCCTCGTTTGGAAGGGGAGAGTCTCCCTTTTCAAACGAGGCCTTTCCGAATGTCGGGAAGGCCGTTTGGGGCCGTTTTCCCTTTCTGAGCAGGAAGCGACCTTGCAGTGACTCGCAGCATGCTGACATCACAAAGCGGTGGGGGGAATAGCGGGAGACACGGAAGATCTTCCGTGTCTCCCGGGGGTTTAAAAAAAAAAAAAAAAAGAACAATACTCGGGTGGGATTTTTTAACTCCCTCCCTGGTGTCGGCCACTGGCGGTGACCCACACCAGGGAGGTAGTGTGGGTTTCGGCCAGTGTCCGATGCCCGCACTAAACAGGTTAAAAAAAATTGTTGGCTAAAATAGCAATAAATATGAATAACAATATCATTTGTACCTTCATCATTTTCAATAAAAAATGTTTGAATGTTTAAATGTTACAAAATCTTTTTTATATTACAACTAAAAATATAGCATAAATATGCAGGGTGTCATTAAAACATTTATAATAGACTTTTGGTTCACCCTGTATATGGGCCCAAGTGCCTCTAAAATAAGAACAATATAACTAGACGTTTTTTGATGAACCATAATTTTTGTTTGTAATTTCTATATTTAGCTGTTCAAAAGTTAAAAAGGGGGTGAGCAGGTTATGTGAAACACCCTGTATATTTACCATGTAGCTACATACTTCTCATAGTGTACTATGAGTCAATTAAATTGCAACATTGTTTAAATCCTTGGCTAAAAAAACTTTGCAATTATGTGCTAGAAGACTAATATTACATTTATGATAATTTACTAGCCCTTGAGGTGGCCATTTTATATTATGACATCACATGCCTAAAATGAGGAGTCAAATTTTTGGGGTCTATTTAGAAAAATCAATGTTCCTATGACTACATAATACTGTGCCAAGTCCCATTTTGGTATCACATTTTTCATGATTGTGGTGGTTTTGGACTCTAAGGGTATGCCCTGTTCAAACTGGGGTGCCATGGTGAGCCAAAAAGGCAACGGATTAATCCCAGATCTGTGGCTGGGAATGAATGTTTGGTTTGTTTCGCATTCCGCCCACCATCTGTTATTTTTTGTCACCCTAAGTGGGATGGGTATGCCCAGACCTGAGTCCCATGCTCATTGTGCCACTGGATTCAAGCTAGCCTAATTGATGAAAGGTGATACCCCAAAACCCAATATTAATTTGAAGTAATCACAGGAATTTTGTTGTGCCAAAGCTATACATAACACCAGAGATTATGACATTATGATGCCTCTTGTGAACATTATGGCCCTCATTCTGACCTTGGCGGGCGGCGGAGGCCGCCCGCCAAAGTCCCGCCGTCAGGTTACCGTTCCGCGGTCGAAAGACCGCGGCGGTAATTCTGACTTTCCCGCTGGGCTGGCGGGCGGTCGCCTTCAGACCGCCAGCCAGCCCAGCGGGAAAGAGGCTTCCACGATGAAGCCGGCTCGGAATCGAGCCGGCGGAGTGGAAGCTGTGCGACGGGTGCAGTTGCACCCGTCGCGTATTTCACTGTCTGCGCAGCAGACAGTGAAATACATGTAGGGGCCCTCTTACTGGGGCCCCTGCAATGCCCATGCCAGTGGCATGGGCACTGCAGGGGCCCCCAGGGGCCCCGCGACCCCCCCTACCGCCATCCGGATCTCGGCGGTCCGACCGCCGGGATCTGGATGGCGGTAGGGGGGGTCGGAATCCCCGCGGCGGTGCAGCAAGCTGCGCCGCCGCGGAGGATTCAATGGGGCCGCGGTACACTGGCGGGACCCCGCCAGTGGTGCCGGTCCGACCGCGGCTTTACCGCCGCGGTCGGAATCCCCATTGGAGCACCGCCGGCCTGTCGGCGGTGCTCCCGCGGTCCTCCGCCCTGGCGGTCAAAGACCGCCAGGGTCAGAATGACCACCTATGTGAGTTCAGTGGGGTCATGTTGCAACAACACAATCGACTCAAACACAAGCACCATTTCTTTACATGGGCACCAATAAAATAACTAGAAAAGCCATTTTGTGTTACCCTTTTTACCTGAGCAGATTACTAAACAGATGAGTGCAAAATGCATATTTTTTTCTACTGTTGCTATTTATTTTTGGTTTACAGAGGAAGTACCACAGAGAGTGAGGCTATATTATATATGGTATCATACTCTGATTCCTATTCTGAAGACTCCGCCCCTTGCTTTGTCCAGCCCTTTGTCATTTTGGATTTGCATTTTGGAGGGAAAGCATCATTCGTAGTGTGTCTGAAGTGCTGAAGCATCCACCCTTAAGTTGGAATCTCTAATATTTTTGGAAAATCAAGTAAGTTCAAGGGCATTCTTTGTAAAATGTTCGGGTTAGCAGGCACCACTATTTTGTTCCTTTTTTTTATTTTTGTTATTGTTTATTTGTTGCTGATGGCTTGGAGCTTTAGGATGCATACAGGCTGACGTGGGACTAAGTAATAATTGACATTTTTGGTTCATGGCAGCTTGGGGTTAATAATTTTCCCCCTTTTCCTGTGTTTCTGTGAATTTTATCTGTGTTTGTCTTCATGCTGTAGTATGCTTTCCTTTTTAGGGCCTACTCTGCTGTCAGCCTTTGATGTATTTTTAATGTATATTATACACTCTCACTGCTTCTGTGCTACCAATATTTTTAATATTTTAGGAAATTGAGGATAGCCATATATTCTTGATGAATGTAGGTTATTTTTGTCTGCCTGTTGGTGGCTAGGGTTAAGGTGGCTCCAAGAGTCCTGTCCCGTGTAGGCAAATATTTTTGTTTGCTCTTCCCCGTGTGCTTTCTCACCAAGGTCTGAATGTGTATTGGAGTGAAATGGTTGGTTAATTGTTTTTCTTCCACTCGTAAATGTAGCTTGCATGAGTAAATATTTCTTATGTATTTTTTCTCACATTTCCAGTTTGCTGTGCTGTTACTATATGTTTTATCTTGGTTGAATTTTGTTTTACATTATTGTTGCTTTGGTGATCTACTCAAGGCCCACAGAGGGGCATAGTCACATTCCTTTCCATGTAATACTGTAAGTTTTTGTTGGTGGAAGAGGAGAAAGGGAAGGGACTCAAGGTAGAGCTGCCATGTTCTCTTTGTTTACATGACTCCATGTTTGCTGAATATATGGTAACAACCCCTTTGCACAAGTTGTGTGTGCATGTGTGTGTGTGTGCATGTGTGCGTGTGGGTGTGTGTGTGTGTGTGGCCATCTGGTGTTTGTTTTTAATGCCTCCATCTTTGCTGGCCGAGCTGTGAGTGATTTTTATTTTGTAGATCCATTGTCTGTTTCTGATTATGAATGTATTCCTAAGTTTTTTTGCTTGTCCTGCTGGCCAACAGTAGAAGAAGTAAAGGAGGGATCCCCAAATAAGCAAGCTTCTGCCTAGATGGAAGCAAGTGAGGAGAAGCCAGTTGCCCCTGGTTCAAGAACGGCACCATCACCACCAAAATTGAAGCAGCTGTTTTTTAAGGCTTCATTGAGTCCAGTCATGGCTGAGAGCAGTGATTCTAAAACCAAATTATCCAAGACACAAACCAAATTTTCTTCACAAGAAACTAATCAGCAACTATTGTCTGTGGTACCTGATCTTCCAAAGGCAGGAGCAGAGCAGAAAATGTAGCTTGCTATAGAACAGTAGGACGTTGTGACTCTTCACTATCTCCTCTGAGGAAAAGAAGGAACACTCTCCCATCCTCTTTGAGAAAATCATTAAATATATTAAATCTCCAACCTCTGACATAGAAGACAAGGGAAAAGAATGTTTCCTGAAAGCCTTGGAAGCAAAGAGGATGAACCAGTGATTATTCATGTGGGGAGTGACACAGAGAAACACAGATCACTTCTATTCAACCTGCTCTGATTCATGTAGTACCACCAACACAATCTGCTGCCATCTTTTTGAGGGTCTCAAGAAAGGCAGCAACCACTATCCCTCCTGATACTCTACCACAAGTAATAATTTCACTATTCTTGTCAGGTCCAGTAAATGTTTCACAAAGGTTTCAACCGTTTCAACCTGAGTTTCACCCCTGGCAGTTATAGCAAAGCACTAAAGCTTAAATTGACCTAACTGTTGAAAAGTCAAAAACATACCACAATAAAAACCCAGTAGGGCAGGGAACACACTGCCTTTCACCCCAGTGCAATTCACCCCATTCCATTCTGGTAAAAGCAGTACACTTACTTAAAGTTGCTGTAGTTTCTCACCTAAGTTTGTGTAGGTAGCGCTGTTAACTCTAGACACATGTTTCTGGTTTAAGTCCTTCATCAGTAGAGAGCAGAAGAAGCAAAGAACAGAACATCATCTGGGGTTGCTGGTATGCTGTTCATGTCTTCACAGGTCACAGTACCACTCCACAGGTGCATCCTAGACAAGCTTGTCAGATCATTGGCTCATGGGAGTCTCTTAAACACAAAAGGGGACGGAACACACTGCCTCCCATCCCAGCACAGTTCACCCCTCTGCATCCTGGTAAATGCAGTACACTTACTTCAAATTTGCTGTAGTGTTTCACCAAAGTTCATGCAGGTAGTGTTGTTATCACTAGACACGTGTTTCTAGGTATAGCCTTTCATTAGTAAAAAGCAGAAGTAGCAGAGAACAGAGAAAAGTTATCTACGGTTGCTGGGATACTGCCCAAGTCTTCACATGTCACAGGACCACTCCACAGGCACACAGGTGCATCCCAGATGAGCTTGTCAGCTCATTGTTTCAAGGGAGCCTTTTACAAATAAGGGGGGAGGGTGCACACTGGCTCTCATCCCAGCACAGTTCACTCCATTGCATCCTGGTAAATGCAGTACGCTTACTTTAGTTGCTGTAGTTTTTCACCAAAGTTGGTGCAGGTAGTGCTGTCATCTCTAGAAAGGTGTTTCTCGGTTTAGCCCTTCATCAGTAGAAATAACATGCAAGTTTTAACAACAACATGCTGAAGAATGATTAATACCTATCTACTTCTGTGGGAAATGAGCACTCAAAGACATCTACCCTGTGGACTGGAAATGGAAAGGGATCAGTTATTTATAGTAACGCAGATAATTTAGTAACAAATCCTAAGCAGTTGTGGTGGGCATGATGATGGGCACAGCTAATTTTTTTATTGTTTGAGTGCTCAATCATTCAGGGTACTCATAGCTAGATCGCTGGGTAAGATACAACTGAACTCCCACACACCATGTTTACCTTCATTTCCAAATATTGTCATTTTCTTTTCTCATTCTACAGACCTTCTTTTAGGCAAAGAAGTTTAACCTTCTTGCCACTCCTGGCCATTTGTGCACTGTATAATTTTTCTTAACTTATATAACAAATGTTTATAGCTATGGATATTGTTGGCATTTTGGACTCCAACCAAATTAACTATAGCCAATTTGAGGGCTGTTGGCTGCTAATGACTGAGTAGGCTAATCTAACAGTGATCTCCCTACGATGATGAGTCTGCAACGTTCATGGACTTGCTGAATGCCATGTTGTCTCTCTGTTTTGGTAATCCAGCATCCAATCACTAGATTCTTAGCCCTCTTCCCCACACAGCCAGGCTGGAGAAACCTAAGTGCACATCTGTGTTTGGATGACTGTCTTAGGCCGTCCAAACACACATGCTCACTTATTGCACACAATTCCTCATCCCCCCTCCCACCTCCTGAGGCCCAGCCTTGCCCTTCCCTTCACATGCTGGCTGAGCCAGTAGCAGAAAAATAAAATTCTAATCAAGTATTGTTTTATTTTTCTGCTGCTGGCTCTTAGCCAGTGGGGTAACACTCCTCCGCCATTGCGGAGGAGCTGCCCCTGAATATCATAGTTCAAAGAATGAGACATAACAATAGTAGCCTAAGGATACATATTTTACAAGTGCACTTTTTCCCACCTACGATGAAGTCTTGTACGAGAGGATTCTCCAGAAATGGATTGCACAGTTACTTTACTAACTGTTTTGACTTGATTTATGTTGACCTCAGCTTTGTATTTTCAAATCACCATGATTTTTTCTTTTAGTTTCATAAGTTATTCAGAGATTCCTTCTTTTCTGGTTCACCTGCTCCATTCTATATAAAAAGAACCATGTTCTTTGTGTGACGCCCTTCCTTTTAGGGCCTGTTATAGCACGCAGAAGTTAGTCACTTTGGGAAAACCAATGCATCAGCAACAGAATGGAGATATGAAGACAGTACCTTTCTACTCAGATGAGAAGAACTGGAAGGAGAGAGTGGCTGGATTTGGTGTTGAAAATGACTTTGCATAACATAAAACACATCTCCTGTATTACATGGGTTGCTGTAAATAGTATTTCTCCTTAGTAGTGAGTGATGATGACAAGGTGCAGGGGACAGGGCAATACAGTTATTGCTACACATGTTGCTGAAATGAGGGTGGGTGGGTGCTATCAGGTGACATTAAGTCATGAACAGGAGAGACATAATCAGTTTTCCACCACTTATTGAAGGAAGCTGGTCTGGAGGTCAGCAGTGGCTTTAGCTTGGTAAGGGAGCTCAGGTCAAGCAGAGTAAACTATAGAGTGGATGATGAAGGTATACAATTGGCCAATTCTTTTTGATGGGCCATGTTGAGGGCTCATTGACTGCTCTGATACTCCATTATCACCAGGTGGTGAAAGGCCATAGTGATTGCATCCATTTTTTTGAGGTGTGGCCGAGCGGATACCTAACACTGGAACCCATCCTCCTAGGTGGTACTGGAGATCAGTGCTGGGCCTCCGAATGTGAACAGCCTGTGAGTGAAGAGGTTTTTTCTTCCCCTGGCAGGAAGGTCAGTTGTGATGGGCTATGAAGATAATTCAATTCAAACTGGTCTGTGCTGTCACAGACCAATGTTAGGGGACACTTGAGAAGACACAGCTTTTGATCCAGGCCTGTATCAAAACACAATAGGAGGAAAGTTATTCCTAGAAAAAACTTTGAGTGACCACAAAGGAAAGGACTGCACATTACCCTGGTAATATCTGTAGGTGGACACACATCCTCTGCATAAGGGTTTTCCCATCCTGAATCTTGAGAGTGAGGGGCACTGTAAGATTAATTGCATAATACAAAACAGAAACTGCTGAAAAAGTGGCAGAGGTGTCCTTGGAAACATTTACCTCATTGGTTAGGGAGTGCACAGGAGCCATCCTCCACCCACTAGCTGGTGCTAGGCATAAATGTGACATAGCAAGGTACTTCCTCAGATCGCTTTCTGAACTTTTGGAAGTTCCGAAGAGGACTGGACCTGCTGTCTGTGACCTGGGAAGAGACCTTGTTGCTTTATTGAGGATTTACCTTTGAAACAAGAGATGAGGCATCTGGCAAAACAGGAAACGGTTTATTTAATTAAACATTACGGCTGGGAAAGTAGTTGCAGCACCAGGGTCAGAGGACGGTTTCATAGCACATTGAAATTATGCACATTTTATATATTTTTCTGGGAGCAATACGCCCAAAAATCATTCTTCCCAAATGAAATGTGTGAAAAGTAGACAAGGACTCATAGATACAATTTCAAGATAGGGAATGCAGGTGGGCCTCGACCTGGAATGGACACTATATGGGACAGCGAGTACATGTCCAGAAGTCCACCTTGAGGGATGCGTGGTCTCTTCATGTGCTGTGCGTGCTGTGTCCTGATTGCCAAAGTGTACGTAACTACATGTGGCATCTAACGCTGTGGTGTTTTGGGAATACATGTGTCCTTCTGGCTGTTTGTGCTTTATTGGGGCCATTCTCTGGGGACCATCATAGTGCTGCTGCTTCTATGTGGGATCTGAACTAAGCTTCTGTGTTTGACTGTCTGCTAAGTGTTACCCCACTTGTGACCTGCAAATCATCAGCCTGGGCTGCAGAGCCTGCCTGACAAAGTACCTTTGTGCTGAAGTTGACGGAGAGTTCATGACGGGGGAATCCAACAGGGGTGATGTGACTTTGTTTTTGTATGAAAATGTATAATTCATATATAAAGGTGTCTTGTTGTTGTGTGCATTGACTGATCCAATATCAACATTCACCCCTCTAGTTAAATTTTCAACTATACCACCAAACCCACAAGTCATGACAATCACAGTGTTGGCCCTTTGTTGTTCAATCTCTCTTGCTGCTTGTCCCCTAACCAGTTTGGGGACTGCATTTTTACAGCAGGACACTCCCAAATGTAGAAAAAAACACACAAAAATGGTAATATGATGAAAATGGGCAACAATGACATGCACAAACCGGTCAGCCACCAGGGAAGCCAGGAGAACCAGTTTGTGAACGACTCCTGCTCAGGGGCACTTACCACCTCATGCATGTCTCTCTGCTTGAATTGCAAATGTCAAAGTTACATTGTCCATATCACTCCTAGGTATAAAAGTGTAGCAAGATGCGCCAATCTCGGCACACACTCCACCCTCCATTGCGGTCATCAAGTCCAAAACATACCGATGTTGCATCACTATGAGGCGAATGGCTCTTAGATCTTCTTTGATGGCATTAAGGCAGAGCTCAGAAGTGTTCATCATTTTCAGCATCTCCGACAGTATTATCTACAACCAGCGGGCATCTGCTTTTGCCTGCAAGGTGAAGAAGGGTATACACCCTCCCGCCAATACTTGAGCATCAGTGAACAGTCTAAAGTCCTCAGGGATGTCCTTTTACTGAGCCCAGTCGAATTAATCAGCAGCTCTTCTCCTTCAGCCCTGATGGATCAGTGTTGTTTCCTTCCTCAGCGGGTTTTGGTACAGTTCAGACAGATCTTCTCTGATGACATTGGTTGGAGTGTATATGGTGATAAGGAAGGAGAGGCCGCGCCATCTAGGGAAGAGATGGGTATAGGCAAACTCACCACACTGCCCGTAGGTGTCAATCTATGTGGAGGTGCCATATTACAAGTCCAGAATGTGCAGTATTGTGCTACAATTCTTGTTCATGCCCAGCGGAATTGTTCATTTGCCTCTGAAACATAAGGAATACAATGTAAGTTTCTGTACAATTAAGGGTTACCCCTTCCATCCTATCCATGTGTACCTGTCTACCTCAGTGTCCCAGATCTCCCAACACAGGGTTTCAACACTGTTATTTAACCCTCCCCTATGAGACCCCTTTCCCTTCATTTCATTGAGGTGAATGGCCCTGCCCTGAAAACTCCATGTCTAGGGTCCATATGTGGTTAAAGACAACCCAATACACGCTAAGAGACACCCTACAACCGCATATGGAAGTAGGGTGGCCATGTTCACTGGTTAGGTGGTTTAACTACCTCCAAGAATCTCTTCTTGTGAAAATCCTAGGGCCAAACAGTGTCTTCCCCTACAACTCCCTTCCCTGTGCATCCTATCTAGCTCAGTTTGGATGTTGCTAGGCTTGGTCAGAAGGTAGACTGCTGTAAGGTTGGTCTCATAACGTCCCAGATATACTACTAGCCTATGGGACTCTACTCTATTAGATTGCATTTTAGCCCTAATTCTTCACAGATATACGTGGAGAAGGCATTTCGTTTTCTCAGGAGCTGCCTCTTGCGGTAAGTACAATCTATCTGCACCTACTGCATGTGGTATCAGCAAGCAGACATAACATGACCTAGCTGTTGTCTTAGAGCCCATGGCAGTCATGTGCTGATACCACATGCTGTGTACAGTGCTGTGTAGTGCATGTGGGATGCTAGTGTTGAGTGCAGTATAATAACAGGTAACACGAGTAAGGTCCCCATGCAAGTGTGACAACTCAACTCATGAATAGACTCCGTTAGATCAGACTGTTAGTTGGAAATACTTGCATGCAGAGAATGTATAAACTCAAGAAGACACCTAACTTGGGCATCATTGTAGTTCTTGAGCTGTTTCTGGCTGAGACTTGTAGTTTTCTCGGTGATGGGGGTAAATGATTGAAAAACAGTTTGGAAAGAGTCCTTGAGGCAAGGTGTTGTACAGGATCCCCTTGGGCATATGGATGCGAAAAAAGTCCTTGGAATGTGCTGATGCTCTTGATCCTGCCGGATATTCTGGTGGCACCACTGAGAAGGTGACTGTCCACTGTAGAGGTGGTGCACTTAACGGCTCGACAGCAGAGCTATTGGACAAGAGCTGTATTTGGTCATTATAAAAGAAAAACATAGCATATTTGATTGTTGCCAATTAATCCTTAAGAATTTCTGTACTCTCCACGTATTTTGGTGTGGCACCAGGGGGGTGGCTTCAATCGAGATACCTGGTTTTAGACGAAATAGTTTATTATTAAACGTTTCATTTTTACACATCTTTGGGTCTCTTCCTTCTCCATGCTTTAAGTATACATTTGGATTTTGTGTTTTGCAGGGTATTCTTATCTAACAGGTGGTTTTTAACCTTTTAATTGGTGCTATGTTGGTGTTGCAAGCCCTTTGGCACCCTGGTATGTTCACAAGGCCATGTCAGCAGCACAAGTTGCTGTTTTTTTAGCCTACACTTATGGGGGGATGCAAAAGAGGAGGCGCCTCGCACTGAACATTGGATGGCAAATATAACATGCCCTGAGTTCACGTATGCACCCACCTGGTCTCAGCACGTTGCATGCCTCACCAGGTGCCACAACTTCTCCCTTTTTCTTGAGGGTTCCTTTGGGCTAGCTTTGGGCTTCTTCATTTTGTTTTTGCGACTTTTCCTAGACCTCTAAACTTCATTGTTGTGTACTGGTGGGGATTGGAGCGAGGCTCCGTAGCCATGTGTCTCTGATTTGCGTAGAGCGATACTGGAATTGTTGCTCCCATCGAGCAGTATGAGGCCTTTCCTGTTGCCTTTTGCTAAGCCTGCTGCAGGTATGAGCTTATTCCTGCGTTCGGCTCTGCTCTAGGCTGCGGTGGATGTTTTGGACTCTCCTCCCTAGCACCTCCCTGTCACTTGGACCATATTTTTCTGGGCCTACTATTTCTGGCTGCTACTAGGAAAAGCTGAGGCTAAGGAGGAGGCAAAAGACATCACTGTGTGGGGAGTCTGGAGCAAGGGCGAGAACTCATTGGAATTTTTGCCTGTGTTATAGTGATGGACTGGGGTGACTGGATGCCCTGGTGAAATGGCTTATCTACCGTCTCAATGCCATGTGGTGCCTCATTGTAACTCATGCGTGTATTGTGAGCATTATGGTATTGCCACCCTGAGCACACGGAAGGCCTGGATCTCAACACTCGAGGACAGCTTCATTATGGAACAAACAATGCGGGCCCCCATTTGGCTGGGGTCATTGGAGGTACTATTTCTGCTGGGGTTACATGACAATGACATTTTAGGACCCGGCTGGGGGTCCAAAAATGGTGACCTTTTGATTTTCTAAAAGGAACCTGTTCCACTTTGCTTATAGGTTCAAGGACCTGGGGTGTCCAGCAGTTGGGAAGCCTCCCTGCCCCACTCGGTCACTGCCCTCCCTCTGGAGTATGACTGGCTTGCCCTGCCCTGGGTAACCAGCAGCAGAGCAGACAGCAGGCTCTGATGGGCACCCTAAATGACAAACTCCGGTGAGGATTCCCAATCAACAGACAGAAAACAGCCTGGGATGGCAGACTCTGGTGAGGATACCCAGTCAACTGACACACAACAACCCTGAATGTCCCAAAGTATGAGTAAATGTACAAATCCCTAATGTTATACATGTTTGTCTTTATTGAGAATTCTACTGCTGGGAAGTTATGCTTCTGGTTTCGAGTTCTTTAGGGGATTTTTTGTATATATATATATATATATATATATATATATATATATATATATATATATATATACTGTAGTTCCATTGTACATACTTCCCGTTACCAGAGTAAATATTTTTAAATCTATAATACAGAAAAGGATCAACTAGAGAGAAGAAAACCCTAAAAAAATAAAGTTTTACAACTTGTGTACCTTAAAAATCCCCTAAAGAACTAGAACCCAGAAGCATAACTGCATAACTGCCCCTTGAAAAGACTGCCCAATTACTACCATGGGACCACCTTTAGAACACATGCAGAGTTGGACATATATATCTCAATCAGTTTGTATAAAGCGTGGGTACTCACCAGTGAGGGTCTCAAGGTGCTGGGGCGGAGGGGACGGGCCTCATCCAAAGAGCCACGTCTTGAGGTTCTTCCTGAAGATGGTGAGTGATGGCCTTTGTTTGAGGTGCAGGGGGAGGTTGTTCCAGCTCTTTGCTGCAATGTAGGTGAAGGATCGTCCTCCGGCGGTGGTTTTACGAATGCAAAGGATGGTGGCCAGGGCCATATGGGTGGAGTGGAGGGATCTGGTGGGGGTGTGGAAGGAGATGCGGTGGTTCAGGTAGGCTGGCCCTGCTTTGTGTATGGCCTTGTACCTGTGGGTGAATAGCTTAAAGGTGATTTGTTTCTTGACCGGGAGCCAGTCTGAGGGTCCTCAGGTGCAGGAAGATGTGCTTTCGGCATGAGAGGTCCAGGATGAGTCTGGCGGCTGCGTTCTCAATGAGTTGTAGTTTTTTGATGTTTCTAGTTGAGGTGCCACCGTGGAGGGCATTGCTGTAGTCAAGCTTGCTTGTGACTAAGGCCTGAGGAACTGTCCTGCGACAGTCTGCTGGGATCCATCTGAAGATCTTCCAAAGTTTGCGGAGTGTGTGCCAGCAAGAGGAGGTGACTGACTGAGTTTACCTGGCAGGTCATGGATGCGTCCTCTCGGAGAGGAAGAAGTGGTTCCATTCCAGGGATCTTCCGCGAATTCCTATGTCGCGAAATCTGGTGCGTAGATTGCTGTGGGAGACCGTGGATGAGCACTGCGGTGTGGCCGCAGTCTAGGAGTAATCAGATGTCATCGTGACTTCCAGGAGGGCTGTCTCCATGTTGTAGTTGCTGTGGAGGCCGGACTGGGAGCTCTCCAGGGAGTAGTTGGCCTCGATGATATTCCATAGATGTGCATTGATTACTTTCTCCAGTACTTTGGGGGAGTAGGGTAGCAGTGAGATGGGACGGAAATTCTTTAGTTCTGTTGGGTCGGCCAAAGTTTTCTTCAGGAGAGGGCGTATTTCGAAGTGTTTCCAGTCCTAGGGGAAGGTGCCAGTATTGATGGAGCAGTTCATTGTGGTTCAGAGCTCGGGGAGGGGTCCGTGGGGTCTCCACAGTGGGTGCTGTTCATGATGCTGACTGTTTCCTCCATGGTGAGCATGGACCAGCTAAGGATGGTCTGGGTGGGTTCTGGGGGGGTGAGTCAGTCACAGGTTACAGTGCCAGGATCTGGGAGGAAGTTGTTATAGATGTCCTGGATCTTGTGGTGAAAAATTGTGCTGAGTTGGATGCAGATGCTCTGTGACGGGGGGATGCTGGTGGCTTCAGAGGAGGAATCTGTGAACTCGTTGATGATTGACAAAAGTTTCTTAGAGTTGTGTGTGGAGGAGTTGGTGCAGTCCCGGAGTGTGTCCTTCCTTGCGTTCTTGATTTTTCTGCAGTGGGCAGCAGTTGCGGCTCTGAAGAAGGCGAGGGCTTCGCTGGTTTAGCTGTTCCTCCATTTTTTCTCTAAACATCTGCGGGTCAGCTTTGATTCTTGGAGTTCAGTGGTGAACCAGCTGGCTTTCCTAGGTATGCGTTTGGCCGAGAGGGGGACTAGAGTGTTGACTCATTCAGTGATCCATCTGTTGAGATTGCGCGCTGCTGTGTTGACGTCATCAGAGAAATGGATTTGACGAGAGATGAGGTGAGTTGCTTGTTTGTGATTTCGTTTCATTTCCTGTGGGTGGTCAGTGGAGTGCGGGTACGGCTGCTGGTTGTAGTGATTGTGATGCAGTGGTGGTTGGTCCAGTCTAGGGTGGAGATGGTCTGGATGGTGATCCGGTTTCTTGAGGAAAAGATGGGGTCCAGTGTGTGTCCTGTGATGTGTGTGGGTGCGGAGACCAGCTGTCTGAGGCCGAGGGTGGCAAGGTTGTCGAGTAGAGTGGTGTTGTTTGGATTGGCGTGGTTCTCGAGATGGAAATTCAGGTTGCGGAGGAGGAGGTAGTCGTCTGATGCCAGGGCCTCGGGGTGTAGCCCTGGGGGGTTATTTATAGTTTACCACTTCTAATCTGGTGGGGGATGATGTACACAGGGGAAATTAGTTCAGCATTATTCAGAGATGTATCAAAATAGACATTCAACAAACAAATGCATGAGTGTTCACAATCCTAGAAAAAGTGCAATTGTTATTTCACAGAAGCCTGCAATCTAGTGACAAAATAACAAGGCTTACTTTGGCATTTAACAACAGACTGTGTGAATCAACAGTTTCTTCATTTATATATTATTTATTGACAAAGAACACAAGATTCAACATTTAAGACAAACACAATCGCATTGGTCTACCAGCAACATAATATCAAAATGACACCATTTCAACTGACAGGGGAGATGCTGACTAGGCCCTAAAAATCAGGGGAATGACCCACCCGTAATACCTTAGCCCTACCTACTCCTAGCTCATGTTATCCTGTGAGCAAGGGGAGCTGTGCCCTGAGTGATGCTAGGGGAGTCTGATAATCTTTGCTGATTCCAGCTCAAAACAACACAATTTAAACTGGCAGGGGAGATGCTGCCTAGGCCCCTAAAAATCAGGGGAACGGCCTGCTCGCAATACCTTAGTCCTGCCCACTCCTGGTGCATGTTACCCTGTGATCAAGGGAAGCACTGCATTGCATGAAGCTAGGGGAGGCTCATAATCTTCATTAGTTCCAGCTCGATGGGAAAAAACAATTTATGTGGAGAAAGAAAGGACTTACTCCAATGATCAGAGGCCCTTCTTGGCAAAACACAGCTATGCCTAATTCTGGGATCCCAATCACTCTAGTACCCTACCATCTGAATTCTCCATATGTCACACCTAGGGGCCCAGCAGTCCAAGCCAAGGCACCATTTAAAAGAGAGAGCTGGCCCTATGTCACACCTAGAGGCTTATGCTTACCATCTGTGTTACTTCCAGCAGTCCAAGCGGCCAGTGTTAGAAATGGGGTTTTTGATTGGCAGTCAGGTTACCCTCTGTCCAACCAAGAACCCTCACTCTAGTCAGGGTAAATCACACACAATCCAAATGATCCTGTGCCCACCCTCTGGTAGCTTGGCACGAGCAGTCATGCTTAACTTAGAAGGCAATGTGTAAAGTATTTGTGCAATAAATCATACAATAACACAATATAGCACCACAAAAATACACCACACAGTGTTTAGAAAAATATATGATATTTATCTGGATATTTGCAGGTCAAAACGAATAAAGATGCAATATGAAATTGTAGAGATATCACTGAAAAGTGATATAAGTGTCTTAAGTCTTTAAAAAGCAAACAAAGGGGGTCATTACAACCCTGGCGGACGGTGTTAAAGCTGCGGTAATACCGCAAACAGGCCGGCAAAAAAAAAGGGTATTATGACCGTGGCGGAAACCCCCAACATAGACAGCCACTTTAACACTCCGACCACCACGGCGGTACAGACAAGCAGCGCGGCGGTCACCGCCAACAGACAGGCGGAAGACGAAGTACCGCCCACAGTATTAGAAACAGGCCAATCCGCCACCTTTTCTCGGGCGGATTCACTGTGGATAAAAACACGGCGGAAACAGCTTTTGCAATGGGAAAACGCTCACCATAACACACTCCACGAGGAAGGAGGCCACCATGGAGCCAGAACTCCAAATACTCCCTGCGCTTGTCTTCCTGCTCCTCTACGAACATCAGCAACGGCGGCGTCGAAGACAATGGTGAGTACTGCACCTACAACATAGGAGAGGGGGGAGGCAAAAGTCAGGGACACACACACGCAACATCCCCACCCCCACCCCCACCCCGACCCTCGCACACTACAACACACACACCAATGCATTTCCAAACATCACAGTCACAACCCCCAACCCCCCACCCCCCAGGAAGAGTGCAAAGACAAAAGGAAATTAGTACAACCATTGTAATGTATCAAAATAGAGTATGCTCAAATATACATAAATATATACACATTCCAAATATATACATCACGATTAGTAGTGCAGGTATGCACAATTCAATGTCTGTGGACCACTGGGCCCAAAATGCATGGGCGAGGCCCACACACGATACCTGTCCAGAAACGGAGAGAACACTGCAGGGGCATCAGATCGAAATACAACAGGCACCTCAGGGGGAAGGGAAGGGGGGGCACCTCAGCCGGATGACAGCACCACGCCAGATCCACGACGGGGCTCCATGCCTATTGATGTATCCTGAGGAGTGCAAAGCCACAGTCTCTCAAGTCTCTCCAGTGGGTGGTTTGCCCACTGCTTTATCCTGGGGAGTGCAAAGCCACAGCCTCTCAAGTCTCTCCAGTGGGTGGCTTGCCCACTGCTTTATTCTGGGGAGTGCAAAGCCACAGTCTCTCAAGTCTCTCCAGTGGGTGGTTTGCCCACTGCTTGGTCCTGGGGAGTGCAAAGCCACAGACTCTCAAGTAGATAACAGTCTCCACTGGTTCTGAAGGGGGACTGGTGCCCAGAGTGCTTCATCCTGTTAAGGACTGAGGTAGTGGATGCTGTTCTCCACTAGTTCTGGAGGGGGACTGGTGCCCAGAGTGCTTCATCCTGTTAAGGACTGAGGTAGTGGATGCTGTTCTCCACTGGTTCTGGAGGGGGACTGGTGCCCATAGTGCTTCATCCTGTTAAGGATTCAGGTAGTGGATGCTGTTCTCCACTGGTTCTGGAGGGGGACTGGTGCCCAGAGTGCTTCATCCTGTTAAGGACTGAGGTAGTGGATGCTGTTCTCCACTGGTTCTGGAGGGGGACTGGTGCCCAGAGTGTGTCATCCTGTTAAGTACTGAGGTAGTGGATGCTGTTCTTCACTGGTTCTGGAGGAGGACTGGTGCCCAGAGTGCATCACGCTCCCCGTGACGGTCCCAGTTCCGTCACTGTCCCAGCCGCACATGGGCTAACGATGCTTGAGTTGGCGGTGCTTGCCCTGTTCAGCGGTGCTTGCCATGGCGGTCTTTGCTCTGTTCAGCGGTGCTTGCCATGGCGGCCTTTGCCCTGTTCAGCGGTGGTTGCTATGGCGGTCTTTGCCCTGTTCTACGGTGCTTGCCATGGCGGTCTTTGCCCTGTTCAGCGGTGCTTGCCCTGTTCAGCGGTGCTTGCTATGGCGGTCTTTGCCCTGTTCAGCGGTGCTTGCCATGGCGGTCTTTGACCTGTTCAGCGGTGCTTGCCCTGTTCAGCGGTGCTTGCCATGGCGGTCTTTGCCCTGTTCAGCGGTGCTTGCCATGGCGGTCTTTGCCCTGTTCAGCGGTGCTTGCCATGGCGGTCTTTGACCTGTTCAGCGGTGCTTGCCCTGTTCAGCGTTTCTTGCCATTGCGGTCTTTGACCTGTTCAGCGGTGCTTGCTCTGTTCAGTGGTGCTTGCCATGGCGGTCTTTGCCCTGTTCAGCGGGGCTTCACTTTGCTGTCTCTGACCTGTGCAGCGGTGTGTGGCATGCCGGCCCCTCAGTGCCCAGTGGGGCTGTGGCTGCCGGGGACCTCCTGGGCACTGACGCTGGCGGTGATCTCCAGACCAGTGACGATAGTGCTGCCCTCCAGGGCACTGACTCTGGCGGTGGTCTCCGGACCAGTGACGATAGTGCTGCCCTCCAGGGCACTGACTCTGGCGGTGGTCTCCGGACCAGTGACGATGGGGCTGGCGGTGGTGTCCTGGCCAGCGGGGAGGATGGCAGCCTTCTCCGCCGTGCTGCTCTTCCCAGACTTTGGTGACTTCTTCTGCCCCTTTCCCACCTTGGGAGGAGTCACAGCTGACTCGACACTCCCCCCGGGACCCTTGTGAGCGGCTTTGCCGGCAGGAGTCTTCCCCCTCTCCCGTCGGGCACTGTCCAACTTCTGGTGCTTTACAGGGGGTGGACTGGCAGTGCTTTGGCTCCATGTCACACTGGCTTCCCTGGTGCCCAGTGCACTCCACATACCTCTAACAGGCACAACTGGTACCAGACTTTTTTTGGCTGAGGTGCTAGTACCGGACCTATGAAGTGGAGGGGGGGTGGTGGGACTGAGGTCAAGGTTGCTCAGGAAAAGTTTCTGACGAACACTGGGACGGGTAGCTGGAGGGGGTCTGAGAGTGGAGGAAGAGGAGGTGGTTGTAGGATGTGTAACTTTAGATGATTTGGGTGCAGGTGCATGTTCTGGAGGCTGTCGTGAGGTGGATGTATGTTGGGTGTGCGTGTGCCCGCGTTTGTGTAATTTGGGAGGGGGCGTCACAGACACGCTGGGAGAGGACACAGGGGGGTGTAAATGGTAGTGGGGGTGGTGAGTGCAGGTGAGCGGGTGTGGTGCTGGGTGTTCTGGTGTGAGTCCTAGTGGCTGTAGATGTAGTGCATGCAGGTGAGAGTGTAGACGACACTGGGAGGGAGGAGGGAGACGACGAGGAGGGGGACACAGTGGAGGCAGTGGATGTTGCTGTGTCTGTATGTGGGTGATGCTTGTGTGAGTGCCTGTGGGATGTGTGGTGCCTATGTTTGCCTGAGTTGCCCTTGTGTGTTGACGTGTGTGCAGGCTGGTCTGATGGTGTGCTTGGGATAGGCTGGGGTACAGGGGATTGGGTCTGGGTGGAGGAAGTTGGAGGGGAGAGGCTAGACACAGGGACAATGGCTGCCATCAGTGCTGAGGCCAGAGATTGCAGGGTTCGATGATGGGCAGCCTGACCAGAATGAATGCCCTCCAGGAATGCATTTGGGTGTTGCAATTCCCTTTCTACACCCTGGATGGCATTCACAATGGTAGACTGCCCAACAGTGAGTGACCTGAGGAGGTCAATGGCCTCCTCACTGAGGGCAGCAGGGGTGGCAGGGCCTGAGGTGCCTGGGGCAAAGGTGATGCCCACCCTCCTGAATGAGCGGGCACGGAGCGAAGGCTGAGAGGCTGCTGGGAGGGCGGTGCTGGTAGGGGGGGTGGCGGCTGTACCTGTAGAAGTGGGGGGCACAGATGGTGCCGCCACCACAAGGGAGCTCCCATCGGAGGACGAGTCCGAGTCGCTGGTTGCAGATCCGGTGACCGACGTGAAGCTCCCCTCGCCCTCCGTCCCACTGGTGTATTCTGAGTCCGTGGTGTGGCCCTCCATGGCTATGTGGGATGCAGCCCGCTCGTGCTCCAGTGCCACTGTACCTCCGCCTGATGATGCTGATGCACAAAAGAACAGGGAGACCGCAAAAAGGGGTGGGGAAACAGAAGAAAGACAAGTTGAGTGCATGGCTTACTGCTACCGTTGGCGGACAATACAGACACAGCAGCCCCCTGCACTATGCCGTGCTCTTGGCCTCTACAGATACAGTTCCTGGGAAATGGCCTACATGGCTATGAGTGTCATCTGCCCACATAGATGACACAGGGGCATGTATACCTGTACTTGGCACTCTACAGAGGTGGGGTGGAGTGGCACATAGCCTGCATTCCGGAGGGGCCTAGCCTACGGAACTCGCCCTGGCCTAGGGAAACCCACAGACCGCCTCCCCCACCCAGACCCCTCCACTGCGCGCAAAGTCAGCAGAATGAGAGTGTACTCACCCCCTTGTGGCTGCTGTGATGCCCTTATGCGCCCATCCAACTCCGGATACGCCACCGCCAGGATCCGGAACATCAGGGGGGTCATGGTGCGACGGGCACCCCTCCCACGTTGGGAGGCCATCCCCAGCTGAGCCTCTGCCGTCTTCTTGCTCCAGCGGCGAATGTCCTCCCATCTTTTACGGCAGTGGGTGCTCCGTCTCTGGTGGACCCCCAGGGTCCGGACGTCCTCGGCAATGGCACGCCAAATATCCTTCTTCTGGTGGGCGCTGACCTACATGACATGTACAGGGGAAGAAGAGAAGTCATTAGCAACTGCACCATCGAAGTGAGTGGCCCACATCCCTGCCCTTGCCATGTGGCTCATGCAATCACACTCCTTCATGCTCGCAGAACTCTGTCCCCTTCCTACTTACATCCAGCCCTCTCCACCCAGGCATAACCCATACAACTTGCACCCTATGTACTCACCTGTTGGTCTGGAGGACCGTAGAGTAGTGTGTACTGGGGGAGGACCCCGTCCACGAGCTTCTCCAACTCCTGTGCAGTGAAGGCAGGGGCCCTTTCCCCAGACGCACGTGCCATTGTCTCTTCCAGACCGAGGTCACAGCAGCACTTGCAGTGTAGGTCCTCTCCTGTCGAAGATCAGGTATCGAGTGATTGAACAGATAGAAAATGGTGGTGACGTCTGCGGCGGTGCGTATCATCACCGCTGGCGCACTTCGTCATTGGCTCCTGGGACCCATAGGGTCCAATGTTAACCAATGCAGCATTGCGCCGCGGTCTACGACCACCTACCGCGACGTGTACAACGCCAGCGCAGTTACCTCACATCCCATTGTCCCACTTCGGCATCCACCATCTCAGGGGCCCACATGGCTTCATTTACAACTGCGTCACACATACCTAGGCCTGGACTCAACACACATACAGGAAGAATTTTGTATTTTGTGTCGTGTTCTGTGTAGCTGTGGGTACATACCTCAGAACTGGTTGACTCTGCGGGCGCTGTTGTCCTTCCTAGGCACCGTCAGCTGAGACATGTGAGGAGATGGCGGAATCCTCCGGTGTACCGACCGCTGGTGGACCTGTTGACAATGGAGGAGCAACATTTAATCATCACCTACAGGTTTGACTGTGCCACAATCCAGGAACTGTGTACCCAGTTGGAGCCAGACCTCATGTCACCAATCCGCCATCCCACAGGAATCCCCCCTCAAGTGCAGGTGCTATCAGTGCTCCATTTCCAAGCAAGTGGGTAATTTCAAACAACAGTGGCCATGGCATCAGGGATGTCCCAGCCTATGTTTTCCAACGTGTTGTCCAGGGTGTTGTCTGCCCTGCTGAAACACGTGAGGAGCTACATCGTTTTACCTCAGGTGGAGGATTTGGCTACAGTTAAAGGTGACTTCTATGCCCTGGGACATATCCCTAACATCATAGGTGCCATTGATGTGACCCTTGTGGCTTTGGTCGCCCCCCCACAAGAGTGAACAGGATTAACAGGAACTGGAAGAGTTATCATTCCATGAATGTACAGATGGTATGTTTGGCAGACCAGTACATCTCGCAGGTAAATGGCTCAGTGCATGACGCCTACCTCCTGCGTAATAGCAGCATCCCTTATGTGATGGGTCAACTCCAGAGGCACCGGGTGTGCCTATTAGGGGACTCTGGTTACCCCAACCTGTCATGGCTATTGACCCCAGTTAGGAATCCCAGGACCAGGGCAGAGGAATGCTACAATGAGGCCCATGGGCGGACTAGGAGGGTGATCGAACGCACCTTCGGCCTCCTGAAGGCCAGGTTCAGGTGCCTCCATTTGACAGGTGGTTCCCTATTCTACTCACCAAGGAAGGTGTGCCAGATCATCATCGCCTGCTCTATGCTTCACAATCTTGCTTTGCGACGCCAGGTGCCTTTTCTGCAGGAGGATGGTCCAGATGACGGTGTTGTGGCAGCTGTGGAGCCTGGGGACAGTGATGAGGAGAAAGCAGAGGAAGAAGACATTGACAACAGGGACTCTGTCATACAGCAATATTTCCAGTGACACACAGGTGAGAACAATTTGTTTACTATTACATTTACTTTCACACTTCTACCTCTATCCTGTCTGTCAATTTGAAGTAGTATTTGCTAACTGAGTGGTACATTTCCATTACGGTTTCACAGGTGTGGTTACTAACGTGTGTCATCTGCTTCCATCCTTCATGGGTTTGTGATGTGTAACATAGCTATGTTGACATTACATTTTCGAACGGATTTTGTCATTGTCATAGATAATACACATTTTAAAAATCACAGACTGACTCCAGATTGTTTTGTGGTTCAAGGGTGTTTATTGAAGTGCTAATTATTGGAGGGGGTGGCAAAATGGTGATGGGTGATGGTGGAGGAATGTCCATTGCAGAGTCCAGTCTATTAGTCTCACAGGTGCACTGCCCATATGGGATAGGAAGTGGAGCTGGGGCAGTTCCAATCTGGACAGGGTAACAAAGTGGGACAGTGGGATGACAATCAGGGTGGTCTCATTTCCTGGCGGGGGTCTTGCCATCTTGCTCTGTCCTGTTCCTGGATCTCAGGGACCGCTTGCGGGGTGGTTCTCTGTCTGCAGGGGTTGGGGTGCTGGTGTGGTGGTCCTGTGGCGGGCGTCCTGTCCACTATCGCCGGCGGAAGTGGTGGTCAGTTCATCGTCCAGGCAAGTGTCAGGGGCCCCATGGAGTGCCACGGTGTCCCTCATGGTCTTCTGTATGTCCTTCAGCACCCCTACGATGGTGCCCAGGGTGGAGCTGATGGTTCTGAGCTCCTCCCTGAACCCCAAATACTGTTCCTCCTGCATGCGCTGGGTCTCCTGAAACTTGGCCAGGACCGTAGCCATCGTCTCCTGGGAGTGGTGGTATGCTCCTATGATGGAGGAGAGGGCCTCGTGGAGAGTGGGTTCCCTTGGCCTGTCTGCCCCCTGTCGCACAGCAGCCCTCCCAGTTCCCCTGTGTTCCTATGCCTCCGTCCCCTGGACCGTGTGCCCAATACCACTGCCCCCAGGTCCCTGTTGTTGTTGGGGTGGTGGGTTATCCTGGGTTCCCTGTAGTGGTGGACACACAGCTGATTGACGTGTCCTAGGTACGGAGGTATGGGCCCGCTGGGTGGGTGCTGTGCTGGTGTTACCAGAGGGTGGAAGGTCAGTGTTGGGCTGTGCCTGTGCAAGGGGAACCGACTGTCCCGAGGCCCACAGTGGTCCGGGCTGGTCATCTGGATCCAGTTGGCCAGAGCTGCTGTCATCACTGTGGGCCTCTTCTGTGGGTGGGGTAGAGATGTCTGGACCCTCCGGTCTGGTGACGTTACGTAGTGGTCCTGCAGGGGTATAAAAGCATGATTATTGCTTCTGTGTGTGTCATGGTGTGCAATGGGTGGGTGAGCGTGTACCCCAGTGCTAGCATTCCTGTGTGGGGGCTTGTGTGATGATGGTTCGGGGGTGTTATGGGTATGTGCAGTGGGCATGCTTTAGTGATGGGTGTCCATGCTTTGTTGTGTCATGCAGGGCTTGGTGTTGGTATGGGTGGTTTGTGATATTGGGACATTTGGGAGGAGTTGGAGTGATAGGGGTGAGGGCGAGGGTGGGGGTGGGGGTATGAGATGGCATGCAGGTAGGGTGGGGGATATGATAGTTAAGATTTGACTTACCAGTGTCCATTCCTCCACCGACTCCTCCAAGGCCCTCTGGATGCATAATGGTCAAGACCTGCTCCTCCCATGTTGTTGATTGTGGGGGAGGAGGTGGGGGTCCGCCGCCAGTCCGCTGAATCGCGATGTTGTGCCTGGAGACCACGGAACGCACCTTCCCCCGTAGGTCGTTCCACCTCTTCCTGATGTCCTCCCGATTTCTTGGGTGCTGTCCCACTGCGTTGACCCTGTCCACGATTCTTCGCCATAGCTCCATCTTCCTAGCTATAGCGGTGTGCTGCACCTGTGATCCAAGTAGCTGTGGCTCTACCCATACGATTTCCTCCACCATAACCCTGAGCTCCTCCTCCGAAAACCTGGGGTGTCTTTGGCGTGCCATGGGGTGGTGTAGGTGATGTGTGGGGTGGTGTATGTGGTGATGAGTGTGGTGATGTGTAGTGGTGTGGGGTGTTTTGTGCGTGGATGTTGTGTGGGTGATGGTGTTGTGTGCCTCTGTGTGGTGGGGTTGTCTATTGCTGTGCTGTGTCTCTGTCACCTTCGTCTCTAATTTTGGGTCGTAGGGGTTTGTGGGTGATGTGGGTGTGTGTTTTATATTGAATTGGGTGTGTGGGAGTGGTGTTTGTATGTGTATCAAGTGTGTGTATTTCGAATTGTCCAATGTGGCGGTGTTTTGGAGATGTGTGTGTATTTTGAGCGCGGCTGTGTGTACCGCCAATGGAATACTGCGATTGATTCGTGGGTCGTAATAGCATGGGCGTGTTTCTGTTGGCGTGACGGTGGAGGTTTTGTTTTCGCCAGTTTACACTGATCTTTGGTGTGGCGGACTTGTGTGGGTGTCTGAATTTCGCCGGATTCCGAGATGTGTGTTATAATAGCTGTGGCGGAATTCCGCGGCCGCGGCGGTGTATTGGCAGTCTTCTGCACGGCGGTAAGAGGCTTTTACCACCAATGTTGTAATGACCCCCAAAGTCTCTTTCAAGCACAAAGTACCTGGTTTAAAGTGGAAAATCTCTGCAAAGGGCCGCAGAGGAAGAGATACGTGGGAAAATGGTGTGTGCGTCGATTTCTCCCCTGCACACACGGACTTGCGTCATTATTTTTCACGCGGGGAAGTCGTGCCTCGTTTTCCGGTGCGCGGACAGCCTCCTTCTGTGGTTCGCGGGATTACCAGATGTCCCGGGGTCTGTGCGTGGAATCCTAGGCTTGTTTTCCGGCTGTGCGTCGTTCTGGTGGGCTGTGCGTGGAATCTTCTCCCTCACGGCAGGCGTCGCGTCAATTTCCTTTCTGAAGTCGGGCGGCGTTGTCCAGACGAGGACGTGCGTCGAAGTTCCGGTCGCACCGCAGGCGTCGCGTCGTATTTCCGGATCGGTGTGAGGTGAATTTTTCACCGCGGAGCAAGCTGTGCATCAAATTTTTCAGCGCACAAGGTGTCCAAATGAAAAAGAGAAGTATTTTTGGTCCTGAGACTTCAGGGGACAGGAGGCAAGCTCTATGCAAGCCCTTGGAGAGCACTTCAGCAGCAAGGCAAGAGTTCAGCAAGGCAGCAGGGCAACAGCAAGGCAGCAGTCCTTTGTAGAAAGCAGTCAGGTGAGTCCTTTAGGCAGCCAGGCAGTTCTTCTTGGCAGGATGCAGGTTCTGGTTCAGGTTTCTTCTACAGAAAGTGTCTGATGAGGTAGGGCAGAGGCCCTGTTTTATACCCAAATGTGCCTTTGAAGTGGGGGAGACTTCAAAGAGTGTCTAAGAAGTGTACCAGGTCCCCTTTCAGTTCAATCCTGTCTGCCAGGGTCCCAGTAGGGAGTGTGGCAATCCTTTGTGTGAGAGCAGGCCCTCCACCCTCCCAGCCCAGGAAGACCCATTCAAAATGCAGATGTATGCAAGTGAGGCTGAGTACCCTGTGATTGGGGAGTGTCTGAGTGAATGCACAAGGAGCTGCCAACTAAGCCCAGCCAGTCGTGGATTGTAAGGCACAGAAAGATTTAAGTGCAAAGAAATGCTCACTTTCTAAAAGTGGCACTTCTAGAATAGTAATATTAAATCCAACTTCACCAGTCAGCAGGATTTGGTATTACCATTCTGGCCATTCTAAATATGACCTTTCTACTCCTTTCAGATCATCAGCTACCACTTCAAAACTGTATGAGGGCAGCCCCAATGTTAGCCTATGAAGGGAGCAGGCCTCACACTAGTGTAAAAACGAATTTAGGAGTTTTACACTTCCAGGACTTGTAAACTACACAGGTACATGTTCTGCCTTTCACCCACACAGCACCCTGCTCTAGGGGTTACCTATGGCACACATTAGAGGTGACTTATAGGTGGAGAAAGGGGAGGTTTAGGCTTGGCAAGTACTTTTAAATGCCAAGTCGAGGTGACAGTGGAACTGCACACACAGGCCTTGCAATGGCAGGCCTGAGACAAGGTAAAGGGGCTACTTAAGTGGGTGGCACAACCAGTGCTGCAGGCCCACTAGTAGCATTTAATCTACAGGCCCTAGGCACATATAGGCCCATATTTATACTTTTTGATGCAAAACTGCACCAGCGCAGTTTTACGTCAAAAATATTACCGCCGGCTAACGCCAATTTGGTGCGCCGTACGGGCGTCATATTTATACTTTGACGCACGGCGGCGCAAACAACAGGTGGGAGTAATTCTTTTTTACGCACACTGCGGTGTTAAGTTGTAAAGGAAAACGACGTTAACGCGGTGGAAATGACTGTGGGTCGATTTACGACACCGCAAACCGGATATGCGCCGTTTTTGTTTACGCAATAGCATAAAAAAAAACAGCGAACACAGCCATTTCACCAGAGGAGAGCCAAAATGGATCCCAGATGCCACTACAGACCCCAGGAAGATAACAGCAGACCAGGAACCAGCCAGGATGTTCCACACAAGAACCAGGACACTTAAGAAGAAAAGAAAGTGTCGCTTTAGTGCAGAGGAGCAGGAAATTCTGGTTAAAGAGGTGACGGAACACCAGCACCAACTGTTTGTCACATCAAAGTTGCCAATCAGTAGGAGAGAGGCTATATGGCAACAAATTGTCGACAAGATTAACAGTGTGGCTGAAGTACGCAGAACAGTCATCGAGTGCAAGAAACGCTGGCATGACTGCAAGCGCAGGACCAAGGAAAAGATGGCCAGGAACAGGAAAGCAGCACTGCAGACTGGAGGGGGGAGTCCAGCACACCAGGAGGCCCTGGACCACATGGAGGAGATGGTCGCAGCCATTATCCCTGAGGAGATCGTCACAGGGGTTCAAGGACAGGACAGCGCAGACTACCAGGAGACAACGCACATGCAGGGTAAGTCGCATGGGGAATTAAAATGCAATAATGTCATCTACAACCGGGGGGGGTATACTGACCACTAAATGCGTGGAAGTCATCTAATACATGGAGTGGCATGGGTAAAGGGGCACCACAGGGGGGCTTGGCCCGTTCTGAGAAGAACTGGGGCACACCATTTCACAACATCAACAACAGTCCCATGGTGGCATGCTGTCATGCCAACGATGGAGCGAAGGGAAAGCCACGCAAGGAGGGAAGGCCACTACGTCAAACTGACATCCCGGCACACGTCAGCCAACATACCCCCTACATTAACTAGTGCCCTATTAACAACCTCTAGCCATACCGACAACTGGAATGTAACTGCGACAACAGTTGCCACTACCACCTCTGCTCTGTGTGCAGCTCAATAGCCAATGGCAGTAACCTCCCCATGGATCATACACACCTAAATTAGGGGGTGAGGATGACAACTGCAACAATCCCCAGAAACAAGACGAAGGCCCCAATACTCTCAAATGTCAATGCCCATAGTTGTCGCAAACATCAGCCAATGTAAACAACAATAGGAGCTACACAGCATTAAGGACACACCCATGCTGCATATGTCAGGGTCCATCCTGTGCCTGGGTAACAATGCAACATCCCAAATGTCATACTGCTCAGACAACAGCATTGAGGGGGGCACACATGTAACTGGTCACTGAAATACACCTGCACAGTCAGAGGAGGAAATAGGACACTGATAAGATTATCAGGGCAATCCTATGTTACACACATTCCCCAACATCAACAGGACACATTACCAATGTCAACATCCATATCGGATAATAACATTGCCATTCATAGGATATGCCAAATGTCAATTACATTTAAGTGGATGTGAAAGATCAGAGATTGGGGCAGGTCCAGATTGTTAAGTGTGCTGCCAGGGCCATCAGAACACCCACAGCCAGTGAAAGGTCTCACCATGAGAATGGATGGGTCGAGTAGGAAAAGAAGGTGGCAATTCTCTATTTGGCATAAACCAACACCTAGAGGCAATGAGGCTGACAAGTCTGATAACTCAATAACATACATGTGACACACAGGTGGGCAATAGGCCTGGAAGAATGCCCATCTGAAGGACTGGAGAAATTAACACAAAACAAGATCACAAAGTGAATTCATCAAAAGTCAGGCACGTCACATCAAAATTGCCACAACTCAGACACACTAATTGTACCCTGTTTCATTGCAGAGGAAGATGGATCTCCTGCCAATATGCCTGTCCCAAATTTCCCTGATGACATGGATGACGAGCCGATAAACATTCCCCCGGAGACTATCCAAAAGGTCCTTGACACCCTCCAGACCCCACCTTCAGTCACAAGATGGAACACAGAACAAGCAGGAATCAAAGAGGATCCACCCACCACCCCAATTGTAAGACCTGCCAGCTCCAATACAGCTGAGGACTCAGACAACACTGGCACCAGCTTTGAGAGAACTGTAGTTGGAGTACAGCAGGAGCTGGCCAAGGAGGTGCGGGTGGGGATGCAAACTATGGCAGCCAGCCTTGAGGGGATGCGTTTGTGCATGATTTCATCTGCAGATCAGGCAGCAGCTATGCAAGCCGTAACATCCATACTGCAAGGACTACAAGAAACTGTCAAGGAATTCACTACTGCAGTAAGGGAGTTGCCACAACACCTCGCACCCCAAACCTTCCACTGCATGCACGAATGCAATCATGACTCCCTCAGGGCCGACCTGGCTGCCTACCATTGTGATGTGGCTGCTATTCTCAAGAACCAGCAGACCCTACTTGCTGCAGTACTGCCCTTAAGACCGTCACATGGAGCAGCGACCGGGATGTCTGACTCCACGTCTTCTAACACTGAGGTGTGTGTTGCCCCTTCACAACCAACAACAACAAGGACAAAGCAGGCAACACACACATCAGAAGAAGAAGACATGTAAGAGATCACATTCACAAGGAAAATGACCCGGAAGCACTAGTCCCTGCCACATGGCCCACATTTACCAAGGTCCTGCGCATTGTAACTTGCCAGTCTTGCAACAACTTTACTCGAGCACTGTTCTGCAAACCACTGTATATCTTGTCACCCAGCCCAGTGATTGTCTCTCTCCTACTCATTGCCAAATCCTGTCCTTCTGCACTGCCTGAAACATCAACTCCAGGATGTCAAAAGCATTTCCATAACCCCTTGTGTTAGATCCCAATTTAAGATGTCACTATAATGGACTCACAATCATGGACAATGTACAGATAGCACTACAGCACGTTTAAATAGCACTTACACAACAAATCTGTCTCTGGGTAATGTGACATATCAACTGTGAAGTAGATAACTGAAATGTGCCTACTGTCAAATTACGTAGCTTGTCAATACAACTGTCCTGATAATATGTAGTCAGAGAATTCTGCACAGTGCCCATGATTGCATCATACTCTGCCCTTCCTGAGGGACAAATCGGATGAAGTGAGAAACCATACACCACCATGCTGTGTTGGACAGAAGAATACTTCCTCAGGGGATAACTAAGTCATCAAATAGTGGCCACAAAATGTTGTAAACATGCAAAAATAACACAATAAACATGCCACACTAATCTAAGTAAACACTAAAAAAACTGCACAAATGAAGGTGTCTGAGTTAACATACAAATAGGTAATCATGCCGAACTGTGTCACAAATGATGTATGAGGGTCATGAAGACAAGAATACAAGATTGCCAATGAGAACTCATCTTATAAGGGTGTGCATGATCATCACACTGCAGTCAGACCTAAAACTGTTTCCCCAATATCAAGTCTGGAAGCACTGTTAGTGACTTTGAAAACACACTTATCAACAGAAACACATTGGGATCCATATTAACTGTGATTGGTGGTTGCAACGAAGGGTCGACACTTTGCAAGGTAGCTCTGGGCTAGCTGCAAATCGTGCAGCTCAGTTGGGATTTGTTTGTAGCATAGGACACAGATGTTATAGTACCAAATTGATGTACACTGAATCCAAACCCACGATCAAGTACTATTCAACACATACAATTAAGGGGTAACCAAATATTTATTAAATGCTAATCACAGATGAGGAAACTGAGGGAAAAATCTTACCTACCCTAATCTACCCTGACTACTCATTACCCACAACTGTCCCTAACTAACCTAAGCTACACTTACTTATCACATGTAACGAAATGTTCTAAAGATCTACCCCTCACCCCCCTTATGAGACAGGACACATGGAGGACAACACATACTATACTATCCTATACAAATATATATATTTTTGTATATATTTTTTAATTATTATATATTTTTTTTTAACACACAAGAACCCCAACATAGCCCCCCACCCAGCCACCCACACACTTAATAAGTAAAAATATAAAGAATGAGGATCCCCCACCCCCCATACACTAACACTAACTAAACTAACAGCCTATACTAACCTAACGCTAAGCCCACTAACTATAAGAACAAGGAAAGAGGAGGGAGGGGAGGGAATCATGTCCATTAAAAAAGTGTCTAGAGGTTGGCCCTCCGGAGGGTCCTCTTAATGGACTTAACCCACCGGTTAATGTGCCGCACGTCCCCGCTCAGGTGGCTCAACTTGCGCAGCACTTTGTCCATCTTATGTTCCATTCGGTTGAAGGCTGCAGGGTCAACAGATGGAGCAGTGGCAGTCTGGGTACCGGTGGAGGAGGTCTGTGTGGTTGTGGTGCCAGGCCTAGTGGGCTGTCCTGCACCGGTGGCAATGCTGGGGCCAGGAAGTCCAGCAGATGTTGGACCAACAGTGGCAGCTGTGGGTGGGGCCACCTGGCTCCTATTGGTGGTTGTGCTGGTGGTGGCTGTGGTAGGCAAAGTAGGCCCACCCTGTGGGAAGGCTCTCCATGCCCCGGAGGCCCGTTCATGGCGATATCGCCGGGCCATCCTCCGGAACCCCGACTCCCCCAGCAGAATGTGCTGATATTGCATGCCCCGGTGGTGAAATTCACGGACCTGGTCTGGAGTCATGTTAGCAGCTGTGAAGACAAATGCAGATATTCTACATTAGTAACTGCATTGTGTGAAATGGCACAGCGAGTTAATCAGACATTACGTCTACTGTACTTGTAACAGCTCAGGTCACATCACACAAAGCACATCCATAACCTACAAGATGGGTAATAACTGGCATTGACTTGCAATCTGAGTTCTGCCAGTTATCATCTAAGAATCATGCTGCATATCCTCCGCCAAGACCTGGGCTACAAATGTCAGTGTACAGAAAGCAAAACTAAAGCCACATGGTCTGCAAGTTATAACTGGACTTGCCAGTATAGTACCAAGTGCCAAACCTGAGTGTGTATACTAGTATGCAACCAAACTGTCACTTATTCAGATGTATGTGTAACATACTCGTAGCATCAGTACTAGGTACCCCATTCACAAACCCATGGCCGTGTTTGAGGGGAGGCGGTGGATACACAACTATAATTTGCCAACAACATGTACACTGAGGAGTGTATAGGAAACTCCACACATGTTTGTCTCTACAGACACCCCACAGGTAAGGTCTATCTACAATTAGGAGTCGGCAAACCCTAGAGCACTCATAGGGTCAGACATGTCAGGAAATGCAGAACTTGGTACACAACATATATTTCCAGTGAGGCCTGACTTACATCAGACACAGAGTTGCTAGAACACCCATGATCATCAATTGCATGCACACCTAGGCCATTGCACTCAGGTTCCACATACTTGTTGCACTACATGTGGATGTTCATGCTGCTAGGAGGTTCTACCTACTGTTTCAAAATAACGTAGGTAAATAGGGAAGCAGATGTCTATTGGAAAGCTATTTGCTGTACCAATGTTAGAGAATGTGGGTCTGAGAGGCTGACTAAATTGGGGCTGACTTCCATTGCGACTCTTGGTGATACAAGTGTCATACACATGACTAACTCCTGTACTCACAGTGGGGCCTACAGGGATGTCCTACAATCCCTACATGATACCATTGGATACACATTGGCAAACTCAAAACTTGTGAGAACTGCATTCCCACTCATGCAACAAGAGAAAAGCTTGACCAACGCATCACACCTTGCTATGCGTCCAACTCACACGAGTCCATAAGCAGCAAACACAACACATAACAGACATATCAACACTTACTGGATTGGTCGGGGTCCTCAAATGTCTCCACCTCTCCCACAGTGTAGGGTGCCGGTCCACCTATAAGGTATGGAAGGAAGAAATGTGCTCCAAATCTGTGCACAGTGCAACAATTTTATAAACATTTACAATGTGTAGGCTGAATAAGGAAATGGCAGCCATTCAGACATGATGGTACTGCATCTGATATATCACGGCCAACTTGTACATAGCATGGGTCTCCTGTGACAGTTACACACATATCTGCACACATACATTGGCCCTAACTACCATGTGGTTGCAAACATGCCCCATAATTGGTGAGCACTAAAAAATATAGGCCCTCATTCTGACCTTGGCGGGCGGCGGAGGCCGCCCGCCAAAGTCCCGCCGTCAGGTTACCGTTCCGCGGTCGAAAGACCGCGGCGGTAATTCTGACTTTCCCGCTGGGCTGGCGGGCGGTCTCCTTCAGACCGCCAGCCAGCCCAGCGGGAAAGAGGCTTCCACGATGAAGCCGGCTCGGAATCGAGCCGGCGGAGTGGAAGCTGTGCGACGGGTGCAGTTGCACCCGTCGCGTATTTCACTGTCTGCGCAGCAGACAGTGAAATACATTTAGGGGCCCTCTTACGGGGGCCCCTGCAATGCCCATGCCAGTGGCATGGGCACTGCAGGGGCCCCCAGGGGCCCCGCGACCCCCCCCTACCGCCATCCGGATCTCGGCGGTCCGACCGCCGGGATCTGGATGGCGGTAGGGGGGGTCAGAATCCCCGCGGCGGTGCAGCAAGCTGCGCCGCCGCGGAGGATTCAATGGGGCCGCGGTACACTGGCGGGACCCCGCCAGTGGTGCCGGTCCGACCGCGGCTTTACCGCCGCGGTCGGAATCCCCATTGGAGCACCGCCGGCTTGTCGGCGGTGCTCCCGCGGTCCTCCGCCCTGGCGGTCAAAGACCGCCAGGGTCAGAATGAGGGCCATAGAGTGTAATCGTCTCATCATGTGCATCCAAGACAAACATCCAACGCCTGGTTACTTGAGGACTGCATTACCAGTCAAACGTGCCTTGTGGCCATGACACATTTATTGCACATAGGCCCAATGTACAGAGGGAGGGGCAGAGACTTTTGTAAGCCATCCTGTTGTTACAGTATAATCAATTGATGTGGCCCAGCTATGGTGATTTGCACCAACCATGGAGATGTGAGGCCATGTGCATACACTTGGACTGCCATCCATATTTTGATTGTGGCTCAACTAATTCCAACAAACATCTTAAGATGTTACCTGAGGGCACCTTACACCTTTTCACGATGTTTTCAAATCAAGAACTGACATGTATCCAAAAAGATCAAGGAACACAATAATCCCACACATTCATAGTACTTCTGTGAACGCTTTCCTTCCACACTCACCAGACTCACATGAGACATATGTCTGAGCCACTTTGCTATTATCAATTGACGTGAAGGCAGCACTCATTTTCAGCATCATGTAGTGATTCTAAAGTCAGTCTAGCAAGTGCATAGTTGGCCTAAATGTTGGGACATTTGAACTTCTCTGTCAATAGTACCCTATATAGACATAATTGGCTCATATTTTGTTAGCTGTTCTGACAAAAAGGCCGCACCAATTTCCTTCATGGAAAAGTAACCTGTAAGTTTGCTGAGCATGTGCTACCTGACAGCTAGCAATTGTGATCCTTGCCATAGTGCATCAATGATCCCCTTATATTTCCCCAGCATTGCACACAGTCAGCAAGTTAGCTGGCAGACATTGTACTAATCCCCTGATGTCACTACAGAGCATTTAATCGTGCACATTAACATAATTCGTACTCACCAACAGTGCCACCAATCATGATTCCCAGGTGGTCCAAGAGATCCTGCTCCCTGGTGATGAGGTCACTCCACCGGTGCTTCAGCTGGTGGTCACTCCTCTGGCTGGCATACACACGCTGCAGGTGATGCAGCACCTTTCCCCACCGGATTCTGCGCGCCTCTGTCGGATACCCCTATATCACCCTGCCCCCTGCCTGGATCATGAGCAGCAAGAAATGTGTCACAAGCCAGATGAACCCCCCCAACTCCTCTTCCCCCATCCTGCCAAGACGTGGCCTACCAAACATACTTAGAAGTGAAATGGAATATGGGTAAAATAAATAGAAAGGGGAAAAAGGGGAGAGTAGGGGTACAAAGACAGAAAAAAAGTAAACCTAAACACTAAAAGAGCCCAACTATCCCCAAACTAACACTACCCACAACAGACTCCCACAAACAAGAAAACCACAAGATAAATGGACAAATGTAGAAAAAAACACAGTAGTACAGTATACACCAACAATATTTATTTGACAATATAGATAGCACACAGGACAAAAACAGCACAAAATCTCAGGACAACACTCTCTACACATCCACACAGTCTAGAAGGATCATACACTGCAAAGTGAAAGTGAAAGTACACCCACTGCACATGATCTGTAAACAGGATATCCTATTACATCACTTCCTGTATGAAAAGTCCCGCCTTTTTCGCGTTATGCGTAATTTTTTGTTTCCCAAAACTGTATTGGCGTCATTTTTTTTGACGCACAGACGTGAATATTAACCCGCATCCACATAATGATACATGGACTGTACAAATATCTGGATGCGGGCTAAATTTCACTCCTGTGCGTCAAGAAAAATGAGGCAAATACAGTTTTGGTTGTCAAAAAATGACGCACAACACTAAGGATGTCAAAATTACAGTGCATTAACTGGTTTGGGGCATTTTTGCTTGTTTTTTGGTTATTTTACATTTGGGACACATCAGAGATTGGCTAATTGATGACAGTATGGTGTTGATGGTGTATGTTCACATGTGTGACATCATACTGCAGCGGAACATGTTACACTACTACCTTCACAGTATTTTTACAGTTGGCTGACGCAATAGATGGTCATAAGTGTGGCCTACATGTATGTGTTGCACAAATTGGGCATGTTTGGCATAAGGAGAGGATAGCAATGTGACGCACATATGTACAATACCTAAATGCATTTGGCTAAAATTATGTGCTTTGACAACTAATGTGTTGGTTGACCAAGTGTGTATGTATCACATGAAGCATAATTGTACATATGGTTGTATGAATGTGACGTCCATGTGTCCAATCCTTAGATGCAAGTCATATTGGAAATGAGCGAGGGCATGTGTTAGTCATACATATAACAACACCCGTAAAGTGTACTTTAAAGTTTTAGGGTCACATAGACACCACATGTGACATAGCATGCACCAGATGGATGGCAGACGCTTGTTCATGTCAAAGGTCCACATTTTCTACATCCTATGTCCTAGAGTATTGGTAAGCGCTTCCTAGGCACTACTTGGAGAATCCCACAGTGAGTCATACACATGCATTGAGGAAGTGGGTACCATGTTGTTTGCACAGACAGACAAGGGTGAATCTCAAATGTATGATGACACCACTGTTGAGGCCATAGAAGTGAGCCCCAACTATCAAGTGGCTGTGGTGGACCAGCATACAAGACAGCACGTGTCCTCTTATTTCCAGTGATCAATTGCACATAGGTGTCTTGTTCATGTGTGTGGTCCAATGATGATCCTGTATATTTTTTGGGGTGTAATTTGCCACAGTTCGGTCCAGGACTCATCATGAGTCAGTGGCAGCTATTCCTGTATCTACTGAGTATCCTTGGTTGATCAATGTGAGTAAAGTGGATGTGGACATGTGAACCAACATGTGGATGGTCCCACCCTGTCACTAAAGACGTGTAATGAGACAGTCAACAGGGCAACCTTGGTGTGCTGAGTGAGATAATGTCTCAGGTGTCATGTTCCGGCAGGTGTCATTACAACATTTGTACACAGGTTGGCCTCTGCACTTCCCACTGCATCTGGGAACATCATAGCCTCTGTGCTGATTATTCTCGCAGCTATTCACCACACACGGCCCATCACTATGTTGTGCGCATGATTCTGTGTGTGAACTGTCATGGTCCTGACATTTGTGTATTGTTCATGGACATTATCAGAGGTTGCTGGTTGTGCTGAAAGCCCCGTACCCAATCCCTGCCTACGGCCCTGGGACACTGTCACACTTTGTCATTCATGCATAAATGCAACCCAGACAAGGGATGGGTCATGAATTTTGCTTTTCCATGAGGATGTAACTCAAATGGTACAGTCAAAAGGCAGATGATGCTATACAATGTATTTGGGTATGTGTGGAAGAAGCCCATGCCCAATGCCCCCTGATGAATGAGAGGTTTGCTAACGCAAGTGTGGTACATATGTAGACACTGGGATACTTTAGTGTGACACACAGACAGTTGCCAGTCAGGCTGACAGAATGCAAGGTGATTCAGGATCCAGTTACTTGACAAGTTACATAATCAGTGGTCTGACTGAGACTGTTTGGAGGACAAACTAGACATTTGACATGTCAAACTGTGTATGTCCTGTGTTTTTGAAGGTGACAAATGAACCCAAGGGCTGTGTTACACGGCTTAATTAGTATCAATGCCTGACGGTGTATTTGACATAATGGCAACTCCTATGCTGTTCCAGGCATCATCAGGGGCAGTGCTTTTTGAAATGGGTGGTGTGCATGGAGGTGATCACAGGTGTGGGCTGCATCTGTTTCTCACCAGTCCTGTAGGTGAGACTTGCATTCTAAGGGCCAACAGACATTTTCACAGGGGAAGCAATCTACATGTGCTAACAGGGCTTTGAAACTAGAAGACAGTGTATAAATTGACCTGATGTCCTTGCAGTCAGATGTTCTATGACAATGGCATACTATAGGAAAGGGTGTAGCACACTGGTCTGCTAATGTTGGTCTGTGTGTGTAGAGGAGGTAATATCAGGGTACACATCTTAGTATTCCAGGGACCTCTTCCGACAGGTGGGTTATGACCAGGTGCATGGGTGTGTCAGGAGTTAGGAAATGGGCTGACATGTACATGGAATGTCATGTGCGCAATGCTTGTCATATGTGTGGCACTTGTGCTGTCTATGTTCTGCTTCTAGGGAACTCTAGTCACAGATAGTCCTTGCAAATATTGGATGCAGTTGGACTTACTGCTGTCAAGGGTCTGGTCAGGCATTCCTGTTACTGATGCCAAAGCACATTTACTGCCTCATGTAAGAGGCTTGTTTTCCCCTTATTGAGTGATGGTGTCTTAGTTGTGTGCCATATGCTGCGTTGGACCTTGATTTCAACATGTATGTGTAAAATAGTTGTGGTCCTCTGCTATTGGCCTTCAAAGGAGATATGTACATGATATAAGTCATTAAGAGTGTATGTGTATGTGACCATTGCATGTTAGGCATCACACTAGCTCTAGGATGTTCCGTGTCCTACTCAGTATCTCAGCAATGCTCCATGAGGCAACACTCTTATTCTGATAAGTAGAGATGAAGGTGTGCAAAAAGGAATAGCCAGACCATGATATGGTGATTAGAATAGGTGTTTATCTAAATTTGTTAACTAAAGTGGTGAAGGTGATCATATTCAAAAGAAATTATTTGCGATCTGTTGCCGCCTGCGTATACCAGCGGCCGTGTTCTGTAGTTCCCCCTCCTGTTGCAGGCCAGCATCCTCCTCTTCCTCCTCTTCAGGCATGTGTGGCTCTGGTCCAGGAGGGGAATGTTTCTTTTGTTACAAATGTTGTGCAATATTGCACATGTGAGGATGATCCTACAGACCATCTCTGGGCAATATAGGAGGCTACCACCAGTGATGTCGAGGCAGCGGAACCTTGACTTGAGGATGCCGAAAGTCCGCTCAACAATGCTGCGTTTCCTTGGCTGAACAAGTGTTTGTCTGCTAAATGTTTTTCAGCAGTATGTTTTGGGATTTGCAGTACAGTGTGCCCTCTCCAGCATTGTGACTTGTCATACAGGTGTCCGTGTGCCTTCACTGGGGTTGAGATGATAGTTCCATGCACAGTTAAAATTGACAGTGTTGTTAACACGTTCATATTAATGTACCCTGGACATCCCATACCTTTAGACTTATGCAATGGATTAATGTAAAGGTAATTGGGACACTTACAATTTGCAAGGTGACATTTAGGCAACCACACTTATTGACGTCTTAACATTAGGCTGTACAGTAATTTCCGATGTGTGACAGGTTCAATGGTGACCTAAGAAACATGGCTAGCGATGTCACAACCTCAGTGTGTTCCTGTTCACATGTTGCTGTTGTGGTGTATGTGTTGTGTGTCCTAGAGGGTTGCTGTGCAGTGTGTATATAAGTAGGTTTTTGTACTTACCAACAAGTAGTCCATTGCCATACACTCCATCCTGGAAGTGTTCATTGATGGTGCAGTGACGGAAGATGTATGAGTCATGTACACTCCCAGGATATTTAACCACGATGTTGGTGATCAATCCCTGGTGATTGACAATGGCCTGCACGTTGATGGAATGTGTGTGCTTCCTGTTGCGGTAGAGGTGTTCAGTTGCAGCAGGTGGCACAAGGCGTACATGTGTGCAGTCGATTGCACCAAGGACGTGTGGGAAGCCACTGGTGAGGTAGAACCCCTGTTTTGTTTCCTGCTGCTTCTGCAGTGTGTTAGGGAAGCAGATGTGGCGGGTGTGAGTCGAATGATGGCATCCAGTACTTTGGGCAATAAGGCGGAGAATGATGGTTGTGATATTCCTCCAACCAGGGAACCAGTTGTTTGGAAAGAGCCACTTGCCAGCATATGAAGTACGGCAAGCCGCTTTGTTTCTGTTGGGATGGTGCGGGGTGTCACCAAAGTGGGGGCCAACTGCTGTTCAATGTTGCGCAGCAGCTTCTGAATGGCCTGCCAGTTCAACCTGTACCTCTGGATGATGTTGTGTTCCCTGAGGCCCTGAAGGGTGGTTCTTGGGCAGAATATCCTCTCATGCCTTCTGCGCTGCCTTTGGGGTCCCTGCTGGTGTTGTTGTAGCTGCTGTTGTTGCTGCTGGGCTCTGCGTCTGCGTGCACGCTGGATTAGTATCACCTCCATGGCTCCCTGTTGCTGCTCTGCTGTTGTTTTTGTGTGTTCTGAATAAATACAGGTGTGTTTGCCCCATTTTAACGCCTGCCCTGACCCAGGAGTTAATTTTTGACGCAAATCGGGCTGTGCGTCATTTTCTGGCTCCACCTCACGGCCATGCATCATTTTTGCCCGAAAGCATAAATACGGCGCACAGCCCTTTAAGCCATTTTTTGGACGGGAACGCCTACCTTGCATATAATTAACGCAAGGCGGGTTGCCGCATCCAAAAAATGACGCACACAGAGGAATTTTGTCGTCCGCGGGCTCGGGCGTCAAAGTTTAAATACGGGGCAACGTTTGCACTGATTGTGCGTCAAAATCTTTGATGCACAAGCGGCACAGACAGAGTATAAATATGCCCCATAGTGCACATTACTAGGGACTTATAAGTAAATTAAATAGTCCAGTCAGGTATGATCCAAGGTTACCATGTTTAAAGGGAGAGAGCATATGCACTTTAGCACTGGTTAGCAGCGATAAAGTGTTTAGAGTCTAAAAGCCAGCAAAAACAGTGTCCCAAAAGTGGAGGGAGGCAAGCAAAAAGATAGGGGTGACCACCCTAAGGCTGTCAGGTCTAACAGCCAGCAACCCAAAAACCCAGTATTACACCCAGGGGTCAAACGTACCGGCTGTGTTATGCCCAGCAGTCCAAGCGATCACTCTTCTGGACGCTGACAATCAAACAAATGACCAGCACCAATTATGATTTTTCCTAGTTTGCTACAAGCCAAATGCTAGGACTAAGACTCTGATGTAGTCTCTTACCCTTGTGATGGTGGCTTCAGGACGGACCTCTGCCCCACAGATTCAGCAGAACTTTCAATTAATTATGGTGTCTGCTCACCTTTCCTGTTTGCACAAATGTGAATCTGTCAGGGCAGGGTCTCCTTCCTTTGGTGGCAGTCTTGTTTGAAGAGCAAATCAGCTCAAAATGTTGCCTGAATGAGCATTTACCCTAAAAAATAAGAGACAAGAGGCATCTGCCAAAACAGGAAATGGTTTGTTTAATTAAACATTACGGCTGGGACAGCAGTTACAACACCGGGGTCTCAGGGCTGTCTCTCTTACTACTTTGAAAAGACACACCTTTTATGCATTTCTCTGGGAGCAATAAACCCATAAAACACTCTTTCCCTTGTGAAATATGTAAAGAGTTCATAAGGAGTCATAGATACAATTTTAAGATAGGGAATGCAGGTGGGCCTTGACCTAGCATGGACACTATGTGGGCCAGAGAGTATGTGTCAACATATGTGGCCTGAGGGGTGTGTGGTCACTGTGTGTGCCGTGCATGCTGTGTCGTGAGTGGCTAAGTGTACCTAACTACATGTGACATCTAACTGTATGTTGTTTTGGGAATGGATGTGTCCCTCTAGCCATTTGTGCTTTATTGGGGTAAGTCTCTAGGGGTCAGCCCAGTGGCGTCAGCATTGTCACTCTCTCGTAATTGAGCTGGTGGAATGCTGCCACCTGCATGAGGCATAGGTAGTGCAAGGCCCCCCGTGACCCACTGCACCTGTTCTCTACCAGCCTTTTCATGTCTGAGAAACCACCATGAAAAGTGTGGCGGAGAACCAGGTTGTAACCAGCAGGGTGCACTGAGCTCAGTGCCACCCTGGCTGATTCCAACCTGCACCACCGTCAGCCCATCGTGAACATTCTTCCTGGTGGAGACAGTGGTCATTTGGGGGTCTGACCGCCAGACTTTTAATTTGGTGGTCATACCCCCAAACCGGTGGTGTCCATGAGCACCACAGCAAGTCTGGCAGTCTGTTGACCGCCAGACTCATAATGAGGCCCTGAATCTCCAAACATTACACCAAATTATGCTGGTGTAACAAAAATTCTTCCAAGGCCGACCCAAGACCTGAGGTCAGAGGGACAGTACCTGGAAACAGGGAAGAGGATTGCAGCAAGGGAAAGAGAGGAAATGACTCCCTAATCCTGGCAGCACTTTGTGAGATGCAAAAAATGAAGAGGAGCATGTGCCAAAAGGTTAACTCAATTGAGACTATCCTTTCTATGGAGGAGAATGAGATACAAGATGAGATGCAATACATCTTATAGATGGAAACCATGTGTGTCTTGCAACACAGTTAGAATATTTGGAGGAGACCTTGAGGGCTCTAAATATACAGCTCTTTGTCGTCCTGAGTTGAAGGAGAGATTCTTAAGCAAGAGCGGCCCGTCTGTTCGTTCTGAGGGGCCATGCCCACCTACCTTTTTCCTGACATCAAGAGTGTCTGTCAGGCTGAACAAAAGTGAGCCTGACAGATACTCTTCTGATTCAGGTCAGGCAGCCAAGAACTGGACATGAGCTAAATGTGTAGGCTCCTGGCTGTCTGAGCTGAACTTTGCTGGGCTAAAGAAGTCACAGTTCCTGTGGGCATGACCTCTTTACCCTGGCAAAGGTTCCTCAAAGCCCCCACCTCATGATGAGGGGGAGCATTACCAATTGCTTCAGACGTGGGCGCTCTAGTTTTAAGCCCTGAAGTGCCCAGGGCTGAGTGTCAGTGACACCTCGTCACAGGGTGGGGTCAGAAGTCTCACTGACCTAATCCACTCTGTGATGAGATTGGAACTGCTGCCTTCCTTCATTGGCTGACCTTAGGTATATAAGTATAATTTCCAGGCCATGCTCTCTTTCATCCCTTACTTGCTTTTCAACAACACTCAATGCTATGTATTATGTAACTCCTCTGTGTCTGTAAATTAAATCAGCTTTATTTCCTCAGCAATCATTATCCATCTTTGAAAACAACTCCCTGCTTCATCATTACATTTTTAAGTAGGTTAATGGAACAACTTTCTCAGTTATAGAGCTCACTGAGTTTGACCTGAGGAAAAATTACCAATTGCGTCTGCAGGCCTGGAACCCGAGGAAAGTATTTGGTTTGTACAATATTCTCATTATTGAGTTTTAAGACTATTCCCTTAGCCACTCCGGGATTCAAACGTACATGCTATTACTTTTGTTCAAAATGGCGTTCAATGATAAAGCTGCAGTTTTAGTGGAGAAGGCGGATTGACTATGAAACATCAGACAAAAAAAAGGCGGATAATCATTTAGAGATCACGTCATGTTATGTTCTCTTGTGGCATTTGTTTAAATCCGTTTTAGTAGTATTATTATTATCTGATATTGATTTCGCTAACTGTTTTCCCAAAGTGTTGCTCTTCCAATCGTAGATAATCTTTACCCAGCTTCACGATCACAGATTCTTCACACACTGGAGTGTAAAAGGAATTTATCTGGAAGGAGTTTTAGGGCCAGAATACATAAGGGATATGAAAAGGTTAGGTACTAAGGCCCATATTTATACTTTTTTAGCGCCGCTTTTGCATCATTTTTTGATGCAAAAGTAGAACAAACTTACAAAATACAATTATATTGTAAAAAAATGACGCAAATGCGGTGCTGAATTAGTATAAATGTGGGCCTTACTGCACTCAGATTATACAGACATCTCACCATGCTCCGTACCGAGTGTGGAAAATACCTTGAAATCTGAGTTGTCCCTCAGAAAACAGAATTAGACATGCAACTGGTATTTTCTGCACCAAATGTTCCATGTATTGGAATTTACTGCTTTTTTTTACCAATTATATTTCAGCAGATCTGACCTTCTGAAATTTGCCCAGAAAAGATTCTGCAGGGTGTAGTGATTGCCAAGAAATGCTATCCACATGCAAACTCCTGATTACACAGGGACATGAATTGAACGGGGCATGGGTGTTTTGGTGAAAAACAAATGGAGGGGCCCACAGAGATAGAGACTTGCTCTAGTCTCTCTGCGGGCGCATTTGGGAGGACAAGAAGTGTCGCCTACGGGACGGGATAGGCTGCAGGTAAGTGGGGGAGGGACTAGGGGTAGTTATTTAAAAGGGGTGTGGGGGGGAGGGATTGGCCTCTTTCAGCGCCGACGTTTAATCGGGACGGAATTTGGCCACGGTAGGGGTTTATTGAGGCAAGCTAAGTGCATCGGCGAGGCTTTCGGCCTCGCCGGATAGAGTTATCGCAGCACTCCGCTGCTATACTGATCCAGCGCCATGGCAACCAGCCACAACGCCAAAGCAGTGAGGGCTGTGCTTCGCATCACCGGCGAAGCCGGCCGAGCCGACTTACTCAGGCCTGGCGTTCTGGACCAGGGTCGGCAGGATGTGGCCGACGTGGGCTGCGTCGAGCCGGGTAACGTCAGTTATAGCCGCGTGTTCTTCACCTTACATAAAAGGTCCAGAGGGAACGGGCACGAGGCGCATCCAGCCCCCCCATATCAGAATCAGGTGACACAGGGCCCAATACAGCCTGTAGAGGAGGCGGGGGGAGACAGACACCGAGCTTTCCATTTTTGAGCCCCCAGGGGACCAGCAGGTTCTGTCAATATCGGGAGGGCCTGACACGTGCACAGATTTAGATGAACAGCCCTTGCCAGGGCCCAGCAATGTATGGGACCATTCATATTTGTCTTGTCATAAGGGGGACACAGCACCCCTTATGGCCCCCCAGTCAAGAAACGCGGCAAGTGCACGGCAAAGGGGAAAGGCGGGCCTGCCAAGGCCAAGACAGTGAGCAGACAGGGAAAAAGGTCCAAGGTAGGGGCAGGGGTGGGGCCAGCATGACCTGTGACTGGGGGGGACCCGTGCCGGGCTGCTGGGACTAGTCTGAGGCATGGGATTTGGAGGCTAGGTTCAGAGAGCAACGCCGCATTGTAGTGGAGACTGAAGCGAGGTGGGCCCAGCTGTGTAGAGACAAGGAGCAGTCAGGGGCACCTGCCAGGCAGTTTAAGAGGGCGGCAGAAGGTACTAACAGTATGGGGCCCCAGCCAGCTGGTTCGAGGGCTGGGAGTTGGGTCTGGGTGCCACAGGTAGAGGAAGGGAGGGGCCAGGAGGCTTGTGCGGCCAGAGGGCTGATCGGCGCGGGAAGTCCCAGTGGTGCACACGGCCACGTTGGGAAAGGTCCAACAATGTCAGCAGCTGAGGCTGGCAGAAAGAAGTCGACACCAATGGGGCGCAACACGGCCCCTGCATGTTGGTCTGAAGCACTAGAGGGGTCTTCGGCGGCCTTCTCTACACTGCTGGACCCTGGGTCTCGCAGGGATGGTTTGCGCCTTGAGGGCCCAGAGGAAATCTCAGAGACGACGTCCAGACTGAAGGGTGGTGTCGCTAACAGGTGTGATTTGGATGACGAAGAGGCTTTTGACCCCGATTATGATGAGGATGTGGATGAGTGGGAGAAAGGTGAGATTCGTGAGGAGGAGGTGAGCGGTACCAAGGGGAGGGAGCGAGGGCGCAAGTGCGGCACAACCTCTTCTTCTGCTTCTATTTTACAGGGTCCCAGGTCTGTTGACGGGCCAACAGAGGTGCGCCAAGCAATGGCGTGCAGTCGAGGGTCAAGGAAGGTTGCACGGGCTTTGGGGGCACAAGGCAGAGGTAAGGGGCAATGGTGGTCGGTTTGGGGGGATTGTGTTGTTTCCAGTGGTTCATGCACGCGTAAATCCATAGGGGTGGGTGACTGCTTGGGGCTTGAGACAGCCATGGAAGGGATAGTGCAAGGTGGCGAAACAACAAAAGCTAAGGAGGCCAGTTCTATAACAGTTACCGAAACGGGCAATCAGACGTCAGGGGAGGTCACAGGGTTTGACGACAAAGAAGGGGGGGGTCACAAGAAGCGGCTCCCATACATGGGTTTGGCCATGCCTTTGGGTTTGCATGTAGCAGACAAAACAAAAGCGGGAATTTGGAAACACAAATCTGTGGATGTTTTGAAGCTCCTTCTTAGGGATATACAGGCCAAAGAGGGAACCAAGGAGAAGGAGTGGGAACTAGCACGCAGCCCAAGAGTTCCAATCACGATGGATAATTGTATGTCAACCTTTTTGATCTTTGCCAGTATATATTGTGAGAAATTCCCAGATAGGACCATAGCGCTGTTCAAGTATATTGATATTATACGGAAGGCCCAGATGCATTTTGGAGGTTTTGCATGGCTGAGCTATGACAAAGAATTCAGGGCTAGGGCGAGAGTAGATCCTGATAAGCCATGAGGTGACGTAGACCCCAAACTGTGGATGCAGTGGATAGCGTCTGCTCAATCCTCTGTGTCTACGCATTCTGCGAGTGGTTTGCCTGTAGTCTACAAGCCTTTTCAGGCCTGTCCCGCCCAGGGAGGGGTGGACGTGTTTCCACAGACCCCGGTGTCCACCACAGGGTCATGCTGGAAATTCAATAAAGGTTTCCGTTCCCGGCAGCCCTGTAGGTTTAAACATGACTGATCCAAGTGTGGGGTTGTCATCCAGTCACTCAATGCTTTTCCCTCTCCAGCCCGGCAGAGCAATGGAGGGTGTCCAAAAGACGAGGCATGCAGGGCACTTCTGCACCAAAAGGGTTCTACGCCAATTAGGCTGGAGGCCCTGTTGCCCTGGTTACGCATTTATCCAGATTCTGACAAGACTTGTAAGTTAGAGTGGGGTTTTCGAGAAGGTTTCCGGGTGGGCTATCAGGGTCCCTGGAGGAGGAGATGGGCTGACAATTTGCGGTCTGCCAAGGAACAGCCACAGGTGGCGTGGGCCAAATTGTCAAAAGAAGTGTCGTTAGGTAGAATTGCAGGGCCCTATTATGATTGGCCAAGTTCAGATTTAATTATATCCCCTTTGGGGGTGGTGCCAAAAAGGGCCCCAGACAAGTTTCGCCTGATTCATCATTTGTCCTGGCCGGATGGCGCTTCCGTTAATGACTTTATTGCACCCGAGGACACCAAGGTGGTTTACGCATCGGTGGATGATGCCATCAAGCTGGTCAGGGGGTGCGGGCAAGGTGCTGAATTGGCAAAATGAGATATTCAGTTTGCCTTCAGGCTGCTGCCAATACACACAGAAGATTTTGACCTGCAAGGTATGTGGCTGGGTGGGTCCATTTATGTCGACAGGGTGCTGCCCATGGGTTGCACCATTTCATGCGCACTCTTTGAAACCTTTAGTACCTTTCTACAGTGGATTTTTGTCAGACAGATTGGGCACTGGATAGTGACTCACTATTTAGATGATTTTCATTTTGTAGGGACAGCCACTTCTTCGGCCTGTGGGCGGGCGTTGACGGCCTTTCAAGAACTAACTCAACGGGTGGGGGTGCCCTTGGCTCCAGAGAAGACGGAGGGGCCGCAATCAGTCCTAACCCTTTTGGGCATAGAGTTGGATGCGAACACCTTGGTGGCCAGATTGCCGGCGCCAAAACTAAAAGAGATGTTGGACTTTCTAGGTGCAGTGCGAGTGCTTTGCAAGATTGATCTGCGGACTGCTCAGAAGCTACTTGGCTACCTTAATTTCGCTTGCAGGGTAGTGAGGGGAGGACGGACATTTTGTAGGTGATTGGGGTTAGGTATGTCAGGAGCGGTGCTGCCACACCATAGGATACGAGTTTCAGTAGGTTTGAGAGAGGACATTAAGGTGTGGGAAACCTTTTTGGCAGATTTCAACGGTGTATCCATGTTTTTCTGCAAAATCGATACGGTGTGGCAAATCCAGATTTTTTCCAATGTGGCTGGAGCCTCTGGCTTCGGGCTTTTCTGGGATGGGAGATGGTGCACAGGACCATGGCCTACGCAGTGGCTGCAGCAAGGGAGGAGAATTGCTTTCCTCAAATTTCCAAACTTTGGCAGTATGGGGGCAGGAACTAGCTAACAGGATAGTGGTCTTTCGGGTTGACAATGTGACAGTCGTTGAACTAGTCAACAGACAGCGAGCGAGGGACCTCAGAGTTTTGCTCTTGTTGCGCCAGTTTATGCTTTGTTGTTTGTCATTAAATGTTATCTTCAAAGCTGCACACATACCTGGGGGTTACAACAAGATTGCAGATTCCCTGTCTCGTTCACAGTGGCAATGTTTTCGCACATTGGAGTTACAGGCTGGCAATGTTGGAGTTTCAATCTTTCGAGTTGTGTTCAGGCACTTTTTGGTTACAGGGCCCTGAGGAGCTTGAGTCACGCATGTTGCGTTTTGTGCTTTTTCTGATTAGGGAAGGTTTATCTCCCGTGACCACGTCAGGTGGCTCTGCATGGCTTGGTAAATCTGGAGTAACGCAATACAGCACAAGTCAATGCCTTGCGTTACTCTGCATTGGGAAGAGGCTCCATGGGCTGAGCGTGGGTGTTCCTGTGGATCCATCCATGGAATTTTGCACAATCTCAGATTTACTAAGACTAGTAAACCTGGAAATATATCAAAATGCTATGCCTTCCCAACAGAGGTGTAACAAGAAGAAATATATTTATTTCTCCTCGTTGTTTCCACTTTCTATGTGTGCAGCACACCTAGAAACAGGAAAATGCCTCTGAAGATAGTTTTTGTTGAGGGTGATGACCCTTGCGCTATCTTAGTAGATATGGTGTATTCCTGGTCTCTCCCTGTTAAGCAAAGCACGGTAAAAAGTTGTTCTACTGCATTACACTGTCTGACTTTTTAATAAATCTGGCCCTATGGGTCTGATGTATCAACGGGGATTACACATTCTTTGCACATTGTGAAATGTGTTAATATAAGGGCCTGATTGGACAGTTTATCCACATTGCTTTCACTGCCATCGCAAATTTACAAGCTACATCAGATTACAAATTATATGTTTTTTGACAGAGTGGACAGGAATTATACAGTGGGATGAGTGGCAGTGGGTGCAAGCAGCAGAAAAAGGAACCTAATTAATTGCTGTCCTAGAGGAAGAGACCAGTGGCCATTCCGTGATGGATTATGATGAGACAATCAGTGAGGCATGAGTGAACATTTTCAGTAAATTAGAAGAATGCCAATAATAGCTCTGCAGCAGCACTCTCATAAATTGACCGTAGTCCCGGGAAGAAGGAAAAGCTATTTCTTTAGTTGTGACAATTTATGTCTGTTGAGAAAAAAATCGCATTTATCTACATACATATTTATATAGAACGTAAGCAAACAATGCATAATAAAGAAAAGGACTACTTCGAAGTTTACTTTTAAACAATTCACACTAGAGAATAAACAGTAAAATAAAGCTCAAAGCAAGTATGGAGAAAATATTACCATAAACCAGTGTATTCGTTTGGGTAAGCAGACAGTAAATGCAGATTCAGGAGTAATATTATGTCCTGTCATGGGCTCATACACTTCAGAGGTGAATATCGAAGCAACACTTTCTAATAATACTAGCAACTCATTTTTCATATTGCACACCCCACTACATTTTTAAACAGTCTAAATGTAAATCACAGGGCTTACTATTGTCCAAGATTATAGTGTTCGGTTCACTGGCCCCAGACGGTTGGTAGGATGAGTCATCCTTACGGGATTAATCCCGTGCCCTGTGGATCACTCTATATTCCACAAACAAGAGGGGCATTTCACTGACCCTTTATGTCAGCTGACGTGCCTCTTGATCAAAACATAGAAATAATCAGGGCCTAGTATGGCAAGTAAGAATATATGATATATATCAGCAAGTTACTACATAAAAAAGTGTCAGTGATTGGGTTATTAGTTTGGGGTCAGGGAGCAACACCTCCACTACCGCAATAAACACAATCTGGTTAGGCCAAATTACAAGTTCTTAGATAATATTTGCTCGCCTCTGGAACAGCATGTAATCCACTTGTAAGTGCTTGTCAACTTTAAGCTCTACAGATAAAGTGAAAGTAAAGGAAGCAATAACATAACCCCCCTCTCCATACCAACTGAGAAGAACAAATACATTTTTAATGAGAAAAAACATAAGGATCAATAAAATTAGATAAGGAAAATCAGAGATATGAATTTTAAAACTTTTAAGTCTAAAGCACATATATAAAGTAAAATACTATTGCAAATGTAGGCAAAATTGCAGGCTGAACTACGCTGGAGAGGAGGTCCAATACACCACACAGGTTTTCTCAATCAAAGATTTGACTTTCAGACTTAGAACCTGATTTAGAGTTTGGCACATGGCTACACTGTTGTAAACGTGATACACAACCTGTCTTCCTAATTATAAGTGCCATAGGTTATAATGTACTTTAATTGAGGAGGAGAGGATCTCCCTCACATGTGTGACTGAGTGACCAGTCCAGATTATTCTAAATCCAGTCATTAGTGAAAATGAAAGTCAAAATCGCTCAATGTGCAAGGGCGGGAGGGTTCTTTGAAGGCGGGCACATCATTTTCAAATTCCCACTGAAGTCATTGGTTTTGGCATGAAAAGCTCAGATGACAAATTTGAATATTGTAGCCAACACGGTTGCTACGTTGGTCAAATAGATTTGTCAGCCTATTCTAATACAAGGTTTACCTTCAGAATAGGGGCAGAAATAGAGTTTGGCAGACAGGGGACATGGTGGCGGGGGTAATTAATTCCACCACCCTGCCGGATTACATTCCACCAAATTTAGAAATAACCCCTGGTTCCGAAGCCATCTCTATACGGTTTCCCACCAAAACCTTCTTCACTTAATGGAGACTGCAGCGAGGACAACACTAACTATGCCGCAACCCTCCCTGTTCTCTATGCTCCTCAGCACTTGTTCCCTCACTAAACATGCCAAAGAAATGTGGGATGTGCCACACAATGACTCACTGGATCTGCTCTTCCTGACAGAAAACTCACTGACTCCCTGCTTAGCCCTTATCATCATCATGACACTCCCCCTGGATAAAAGATCACAAGACAGACCTGGAGGTGGAATAGCTATCATATTCAAATAATCCGTGCAATGCTTCCCTACCTTGGACAACTCCACTAGCAACATGGAACACTTTACTTTTAAAATCCTCACCACCACCAACTACACCCTGTGTGACACCCTCATCTATCGTCCTCTCATACCACATGCCAACTTCAGCAGCACCATTGTGCGCTTTGTTGTGCCCCTCTCAAATCTAACCCCTTTTGCTCCTCAGCGACTTCACCTATCATCTGTAGGACCTCACTGATCCCAATACACCATTCACTTCGAGGACCTTTCCAATCTAGGCCTTACCCACCAAGTGGAAGGCCCCACACACAAACTGCCAGACACCTACTGGACCCCACCTTTATCAGCTTCATCAGCATCACAGTCCACAAGCCCACACCGACCACCTGATTAAACAACACCCTCATCAACGTCTGCATATTCATCTCACACCACTGCTGAAACACCATTACCAAATCTCCACAACAGGACTTTAACAAGATCTCAGAAGTTTCCTGGCCTTCTGGATACCTACACCACCTGACAGGACACAACAACCACTTTGCCCAATCCATCTCCAACTTCAACAACCCGAACACTGCCTGCGCAGATATTCTAGCTCTTCTCAAGGCCAGTAAAGCAAGAGATTTAGGACACCAGCAAGCTCGTACACCGAAGAACTCAGTCCCAAAAAATGTCACTTGAATACAGATGGAGACAAAGTCAGAATGGCAGCGGCAGGAGCACCTACAAATCTGCCCTCAGAGGGTACCATCAGCAAATCAGAGCCACCAAATGTTCCACACTCATCAACTGTAAATGCCTAGAGGACTATATTTACCTCCTGACCCACCACAACCACTCATAAAACTGCTCAACCATGCAGTCCATACAATCTGGAGCACCCTCAGATCCCTGTTTTTACCATGTCTTCATAAAATGATTGGATGCCATCAGCGCAGTCCTCATCTTAAGACAGAATGACTCAATCATTGCAACCACCTACCTGGATATATCACAGCTGGCACAACTCCTTGGGGAGAGTGCTGGCACAGCGGTGGATGGAAGGGGGTTCTGTTGAACAGGAGGTGGTCTAGCATTTGCGTCCACTTCTTCTGTGTGGGAGGCCACACCCCATACGAAGGTCCAAGTACCTCATACTAAACGTGTTTGGACATGACAAGAATAAAAGCTGCATTTGAAGACCCAGCAGCTGCTTGCTATTGGAAATACCAACAAGTGAATACTTACCTGCTGGAGCCTATTCCAACCTCTCAATTCAGCCTCCCTTGGAGTCTTGGTGCTTGCTTCATTTTCTTGCCAGCATCACCACCCCACTCTAGGATGCTGGAACATTTGAAGGATACATTTAAAGTGCTTTCCAACAGACGACTCTTGCCTCAAAATGATAAAGTGCAAAGTGTGAATGTAGTGTGGAGTAGGACTTGCCATAATGCATACTTGTTCTTGTGCATCATTATTTCTGGATTCTGAAGGTACTGAAAATAGAAAGACACTATTTGAAATTTAGGCAAAGTGCTTTTTTTGCAATACTGTTATCTGAAAGCCTTTTTTTCTACATATAGAGAGTTTTGAATCATGTTTTCTCTGATTTGTCCTTATTCTCAAATTGGCATGCAATTGGAAGTATGTAGAGAAGTATTATTGGGGTCATTACAACCCTGGCGGTACAAGACCGCCAGGGCTGTAATGACGGAAGCAACACCAACAGGCTGGCGGTGCTTCCCAGGTCATTATGACCGCGGCCGGCGGTTTCCCGCCACAATGGCCCCACGGTAGTAATCCGCCAGGGCAGCGCTGCTAGCAGCGCTGCCCTGGGGATTACGAGTCCCCCTACTGCCAGCCTTTCCCTGGTGGTTTGAACCGCCAGGAAAAGGCTGGCGGTACGGGGAGTCGCGGGGCCCCTGGGGCCCCTGCACTGCCCATGCCACTGGCATGGGCAGTGCAGGGGCCCCCTGACAGGGCCCCGTGCAGCTTTTCACTGTCTGCATAGCAGACAGTGAAAAGCACGATGGGTGCAACTGCACCCGTCGCACGGCCGCAACACCGCCGGCTCCATTTGGAGACGGCTCCTGTGTTGCGGCCGAGATACCTGCTGGGCTGGCAGGCGGAAACTAGGTTTGCGCCCGCCGGCCCAGCAGGGATCTCCAAATGGCTGCGGCGGGGGTGCGGCTGCATTGGCGTCCGCCCGGCAGTCCGATCTTGGTGGGCGGCTGGCCTTTGTAATTTATAGGATCCTCTGCATGGTACAAGGACTGTCCTTTGTAGTACAATGGGTAATAAGTATTGTCCCAGCAAGAATAAATATTTTCTGCAACAAACATTCCCCAGAGTCCCCAGATTCTGGAATCAACGCTCAACTAATCAGAAGGCTCCACACTATATACTGGCCCCAGGTACCTGAACAACCACATAAAGGTCTAAAACCTACCAGAAACATGCCCTCGATCAGACTCCTACTCACACACATCCCCCATAGGTGCAGAACCAGATCTGAAAGCCGTGCCTTCACTTACCTCACTCTTAGACCCTGGAATGACCTGCCCCTGCACATAAGAGCCTCTACCTCAGTCCTTGAATTCCACAAGAAACTGAAGACCTAGCATTTCATCTAACCCTGGCACGGCACACACAGCTCATTCTTGAGCACTAGGATACCCTTCTGTGTCACAATAACACGAAAACATACTATAACATAATATAACAAAACATACATTACATAGGACTCACTATAATGTAAGCTCTCTTTAAAGTACAAAGGGTTTGGTGGACATTGACATTCAGTTTTGATAGCTACCCACCAAACATTTAATATTTTCTATTTTTAAAAAACAAACTCACACAGTGGGATACTGCTTTTGAAAAGAGAAAAATAAAATACTGACCCCCACATCTAAGGAGTTCTCTACCAGGGTGTGGGGTAGTTATCTTTCTTTTTCCTGTCCCTCACTGCCAAAGTTTGTCCTGGTGATAGTGGACTGGAAAACAAGAGGAATTGGACAGTAGATGTAATGCCCATCCTCCAACATCCATCTAATCTGTTTGGCCATTGGAGGAAGCTTTGCTTTGCTGGGGACAACTATGGCTCTATTAAAGGAAAGTTTGTGGTCAGACTGTCTAAAATGAGGTGGGTGGACTGAGAGTTTGGCGAACAAGGCAATCATGAGTCACTTTTATGATACTGAAAATCCTCAAGCAGGGTAGGGCTGAAAGCCGGAAATGGGTAGAAATCAACAAGGCTGGATACCTTTACAGTGAAGTAGAAATTATTAGTGTGATACAAATATCTGAGAGGGATGAACCTGGTTTTCTTGCCCACATTAGATGTAACAAAGCCCACTTCAAGGGGTCTGCCTGGTCCAGGTGCCCATTTGCCTTTCTCCTTGACAGAGCAGACAGAACCTCCATGAGATAAATGGCCTCACTAGGCCAATCTTCAGGCCCTCTCTTATAGAGCAGTTAGCCACTGTCCCAAAGATCATCCCACTGTGGGAGGCCCGTCTCCTACCCCTTACTGTCCTTTAAGGGCCCTGTACTCTAACCTTTGGGTCAGTTCCCACAAAGATAGTGTTGTGGGCCAACCTGGATTCTGCCACCTACTGGTTCCCTTTATGCTGGTATATTGTCAACACCAGAACAGTGTCCACTCTACGGGCAATATAATGCAAAATGACAAACCTTATGCAATGTAGTAATTCATGCATAGTGTGTTGATATTGCATATTAACTTTTTGCACTGCAGGTATTTATCTTGAAATGTCATTAATGCTGTTTGTAATGTATTGTTCATTTTCAAGCCTTTCCTGCAGCCTGGCTGGGTGTGGCATGTGAGCGGGGCTTGGGTCTATTTAAGGAACCCAGCCCAGCTCCACATGCTCACTATTCAGAGGTCCCGGAGCCGAGCAGCAGCATTTTCCTGGGCTCCTGTTCCGGAGGCCTACTTGGACATTTCCTGGCCCTGTCCTCATTATCTTGCTGATCTTCAAGCAGGGCAGTAAGACGGAGGTCGGGGTAGGCCCCTGACTCCGTTTCTAGAAACATTTGAGTTTTTGGCTTTGTGATTTACAGTGTACGCAAATTATTCTTGGCACTTAACCCTTGCAGTTCGGATCGGCAGAGTGTGCGATCATTTCGAGGCATTTGAATCTTGATGGTTGAATCAGCAGCAGTGTGCGCGATTCATTCTTGGCAATTAACCCTTGTAGTTCGGATCGGCAGAGTGCACGATCATTTCGAGGCATTTGAATCTTGGTGGTTGAATCGGCAAGAGTGAGCACGATTCATTCTTGGCAATTAACCCTTGCAGTTCAGATCGGCAGAGTGCGCAATAATTTCGAGACATTTAAATCTTGATGGCTGAATCGGAAACAGTGTGCGCGATTCATTCTTGGCAATTAACCCTTGCAGTTCTGATCGGCAGAGCGCGCAATCATTCCAGGTACTTGAGTCTTGATGCGCATTCTGGCAATAAGGTGCGCAATAATTTCTGGGCAATTTAATCTTGAAACTTAGATCAAACAGAGTGTGATATTTCTAGACAAAACAAGTTTAGTCAGTTTGCCTATTCTACAGTATCATTCATGAATCCTATAGCAGTTAATTCTTTGGGAACGAATGTACTCATTGACTCTTGTTGTGATGTAATTGCTATTCTAAGGATTAACTTGAGAGAGTTCAATGTTCAGAGCACATGAGTATAAAAAGGTCACGTTATTGAAAAGTTCTTGATCTCTCATGTTATTAGAGCATAAAGAATTAAAACAAAGTTCATGAAGATTAATGTGAATGACCTTGCCGTTGTGTTTTTAACTCTTGCTTCCACAGGTCTCCTTTGCCGCTGTTACCAACCTGAACCCCATTCCCCGCTTGGCCATTCTTTAACTCTGTGCTATGATAGCTAGTAAAGTTTGGAACTGCCAAGAGGTGGACATACTGGGAACAGGCGCAAACCCCGAGTATCCGGTTTCGCTGACACATATGTTCACTGCCACAAATGCAAAATATTACGAGTGAGGACATCCTTTTTTTTAACGCTTCCCAGAAACAGGTTGGGACTTGTTTCCCTAGGCAGACATTTGGGGAACCTAAGAGGTTCTCAATTTCAGTTTTGTGCTGCAGGCCTTTTTTATCACCCCTAATAACTTATTGAATGCTCTGATAATGAGTCAGAGGTCAGCCTCGTTCACAAGTTCTCTGGTATGAGTGAGCTTTGACTCAACCAGATGCCTTTCAACTCTGTAAAGGGCCAGAAATGTCAAGGCTTGGGGCCAGTGCAAAGTCACAAAAAGAGGTATAAACCATCATAAAAGTTTAATAACCTCTGCACTATCCAACAAAAAGTGTAAATGTGCTGGAAAGTAGCCATTAAAATACATCAAGAGATTGTCCCATAGGTGAAAACAGAAATATCCAACTTTCTATGTGTGCAGTACTGTACGTCACACATACAAACATGGAAAAGTATTATTCTGTTACCAGGCATAATATTTAATAGTGGAAGGAGACTCTTAGAGTATACATACTATGCTAGATATCACACACAAGCTCATACCCTATGGTGCTATACTGCTTGAATGGCGCAAGGGAGCCTAAAGTAGGCCATCACAATGGGCAAGTGCAACGGTGTCATATCTTAGTTGATATGAGACTATCCTGCTCTTTCCTTCTGACACAATGCTGTGTAGCAGCTTTGGTTATTGTGCTGCATTGCTTGACTTTGTACACACAGAACAGAGGCAATACTCCTCCTCCAGCTCTTCAGCTCTTCAGCTCTTCTCCTTGGCAGAGGGTCCTCTTGATCCAGAGGTGTACTAAAAGTCTGGTGGTTTGCATCCACTACTTATAGCCCTTTCTGCCTTTGAAGTAGGCAAACTTCAAAGGAAAGTCTCTGTTGTTGGCAAGATCCTGCCTTTCCCATGGCTGGCCCCAGGCACACACCAGGGGGTTGGAGACTGCATTGTGTGAGGACAGACACAGCCCATTCAGGTGTGAGTGTCAGTTCCTCCCACCCCAATATAGCACAGGAGACTCATCAGGATATGCAGGCTACACCACAGCTCCCTTTCTGTCACTGTCTAGAGGGAATTCACACCAGAATAACTATTGTGGAATACACAAGCAAGCAGAGGCACAGCATAGTTTAATCAAGAACATGCCCAATTTCTAGAAGTGGCATTTTCAAACTGATAATCTAAAAATCAACTTTACCAAAATATGTATTTTTCAATTGTGAATTCAGAGACCCCCAAACCCCTATCCCCTCCGAATGGGAAACTGCACTTAAAAGATATTTAAAGGCAGTCCCCATGTTAACCTATGAGAGGGATAGGCCTTGCAACAGTGAAATCTGTATTTGGCAGACATGTACAAAACATTAGTACATGTCTTACCTGTAATATACACTGCACCCTGCCCATGAGCCTACCTAGGGCCTCCCTTAGGGGTGCATTACATGTACCAAAAGGAAAGGTTTGGGGTTGATAAAATGGTAGAATTGACAGTTTAAAACTGCACACACAGACACTGCAGTGGCTGGTCTGTGCCATGTGTGCACGGCTACTCATGGGGTGACACAACCAGTGCTACAGGACCACTAGTAGTATTTGAGTTACATTTTTACAGGCCCTGGCACCTCTAGTGCTCTTTACTAGGGACTTACTAGTAAATCAAAAATACAAATCATGTAAAAGCCAATTACACATACAGTTTACACAGAAAGCTCTTGCACTTTAACACTGGTCAGCAGTGTTAAAGTGAAATAGTACCAGAAACCAGTAAAAACAAAGTCCAGCACACAGCCATTACTTAGGAAGCAGAGGCAAAAAGATAGGGGAGACCACACCAAGGATACCAGGTCTAACAAGCTCCAACAATTCCCTTAGCCCCTCTGTAATGAACTACTTCCTACATGACCCATATCCTTATCCAAAAGTACATGGGTCTCAAGATGGCGAAGTCTCAGTTCTTTTGATATCAGTATCCTGCTAAACAGGTATCAATGATGTAGACCTGGAGAGGTGTAACAAACTTCTTATAAACTTTTTCTTACTCAACATAAGCTGGTCTAGATTGTTTACACCCCACAATTCTGAGCCATTTAATGCTGCTGTCAGAGCCTTGTACTTGTAAACCTCAAGAGCTGGGGAGATCGCTGTGAATGTAGTGGCCTGCTGCTTATTTACAGTTTTGTATTTGTTTCTGTGGGGAAGCCATGAAAGTTTAGAGTCTAGCATTATACCCAACTAACTAAAATTGGTTGCTTGCTCCAATTGTTCCTGCCGTACTACAATGTTTTTCATAAAGTCTTGTGGGATCTAAGAACCATGTAATTTGTTTTACTGGGATTAATGTCTAGTCCCTTGGCTATGCAATACTCATTAAAACTATCAAGTATCTTGTAAATAGTATAATCTGCAAAAAGTAATGCAAGAACCGAGACCCCCACAAAGCTTCAGAGAATTGTGGCAACACTGCTACAGATACTTAACAATGTCATTAATATATAGGGAGAAGAGAGTGGGTGAGAGCAGGCATTCCTGTCTCACTCCCCGTTTTTTATAGGGATGGATTCTGTGAACTCACCATGTGAGCCCCAGTGGAAATTGGCATAGTTATCCAGGTGTAAACTAGTTATCTGTATTAAAAGTTCATCAGGTACCACCTTGGCTTTTTAGCATTGACCATGAAAGGCCCCTCGGGAGAAGGCCAAAAGCTAATTTTAAATTAATAAATTCTATATAAATGTGTCCTCCTCTCAACTTCCTCACAATACATAGAAGTCTGAAGACCTGATCAGTGTGCTAACACATGACCAGAACCCCACTTGGCATGATGTCAAGATGTTATTTTCACCCATCCAAGCGCTCAATTTATTTAGAACCTGTCTAGCATATATGTTTTGTAGACTGTCTAACAGGCTTTTTGGTCTACAGTTTCCAAGTTCCTGTCTGTTCCCTTTTTAAAAAATAGGGACTATTTCAGCTCCTCTCAATCAAGAGGACCGGTGCTCTTGAGGCCACCGCATTACAAAGTAGATTGACATAGGGTGTCCATAAACCCTTAACATGCTTAAGTAGGTCCCCTGGAATTTTGTCCGGTCCTGGAAATTTGCCCAGCCTGATGGCACTGATTGCCCCCCTTATCTCTTCTAGGCTAAAGCGAGCTATGAATTCCACTGAGTAACCTGTGAAATGCTTAGGAATTCTACACAAGCTCAGAGTAAAGATCAGAAATATGTTGAATTCAGGTGCAAGGATCTCAATAATGGTATGTACAAGTAGATGCATCCTTGCCACCATGTGCCACTATTTTCCAGAAGGTAGTGGTGTCTTTAGATTTTGCCGCCTGGATCAAATCATTCCAATTAGCAACTTCCCATTTCCTTTTGGTTAGGGATAATATTTTCTTATGGTTAAACATAGCCTCTCGCACAACAATTGCACTTTTGGTCTTTGGGGTCTTGAGTAGTAACTTCTTGGCCACTTGATAATCCTCTGTGTACCAGGGATTACACCTGGGATGCTTGAGTGTTCTGCGTCCTGCCTTTTGGTAAGGCAACTTCGTAAAATATGATTTTAAATTTGCAACCATGGAACAACATCCCATCATAAGATACATTATAGATATTGGTCTTGCTCTCCAAATTATTTGCTATTAACTGCCACTTAACTGACCTTTGTTTGTTTCCAGTGTCAGTTGTATTAATGACTGGCCCCTGTCCAGTGACCTTGTCTCAGAGAAAGCCCTTGACATCAATTAGGCAAAGCGGGAAATGATCACTATCTTCCCTACTGTCTATTTTAAAATCTATTATTCTGTCCCAAATGGCTGTACTGATCAGTATGTAATTTATCTTTGATTGAGCATTGCGTCTTTTAAATATGAATGAACTAGGACTGACAGAGTCCATCCTACCATCGCAGGCCCTCAGCATTGCAAAGTGTGTCAGTGCATGGCCGCTACAGTGCATGGTTTCGAAGAACCAGCTTCTAAAAGGGGAATAACTCTTAATGTATTCTCTTCCCACAAAATCAGGTCTAATCCACTTATTGGCTCATGCGTGCAATTAAAATCATCACCTATAATAACCGTATCTTTGGAGCTTATGGTGGTGGGAGCTCTATTGAGTGTTCTCACCACTGGAGACTCCGCATCACTCTTCCTTGGTCTTAAATAAATATTAAACAGATATACTTGGGTTCCCTTCTGTGTTTTTAGACTTACTCACAAGATATATAGTGAGTCTATGTCCAACAAATCAACAGTAACATTCAGGGAAATTTGTATCCATAAAGCAAGCTCTCCTGATGGTCTAGCAGGAGCTGAGGGAACTACATTATTATAAAATATTTTGTAACCTAGCTTATGTTTTGATTCCAATAACCAGGTCTCCTGGAACAAGCAGAGATAGAACTGGTCAATGTACTCTTGCAAGTCTGGGCCCATCAATTTCTGCCTTAATCCTGCTACATTCCATGAAACTAGATTTGTAGAATCCAACCTTGTGTCACTCAGGCTACAGAATACAGACTCAGGCCCTTTATCCCTTCTAGTGTTTGAATAGTGCTTCCCGTCACCTCCCCTCCGAGTTACCTGCATTGAGCCCTACTAGAGCTAGTATTTGGGCTCCTGTTTAATAATTGCCAGTGGTCATGTGATGGTTGACAATATAAACAAATGGAGACTGGTCCTTGATGAGTCAATCTACTGCCTCAAGATCTGCCATAGTGTGGCTATGGGAGGATATATATACATGTGTTGCTGGATGTGTTGGTGAATTCAACAATGAGCTCGATCAGCCCATTGAGTATGTGTTTGGTTCTAGGGACAAGGGCAATGTAATCTTTGTTTCAATGTCTGCTGGGAAAACTTTTTGTTTAGCTATATCTGAACGTACAACCGATAAGCATTGATGGTTGTACCTGATCCAGTGGATGACCTTATTGTTAAGTGAGTCCCCATCCTCCCAATTACCTTGCCTTAGCATCTGGACATTCATCATGTCCCCGCACTTATTCGTTTGTTCACTTGAGTGATTAAGGAGGTTAGGGTGAAGACTCCTAATAAACAGACCTGTGCTGAGGCGTGTTCTCTCATTTTTCAATTGTACTCAGGAATTATCTGAGGAGGGGTTGATGAGGTGCCAGTCTTCCCCTATGCATTAACCACTGATATGAGAATTTTCCCTACCCAAAACCGGCTTATTTCTCACACTAAACCAACCTCTTTTCATAGCACTTCCATTTCACCTTCCTGTAAAATTGCCCAGGAACTCTGTTGTAAATTGGTGAATGTCTCTGCCACCACAGGCAGGCCTCTCTTCAGCCCCATACACTTTCCCCTATTTAGATTATCTCTCTTTCCATGTGGCAGGGTTCAATGTTCTTTTCTCTGCTACTGTGACTGAAAGGAAGAAATACCAACTATGTACTTTGTTCTGCCATTTGTGCTGTACCTCTCCTAAATGTCTAATACTTCCTAATTGGCCAGTTGAAACCTCCTCCTTGCCTTTTCTGCTATCATAGGCAGGTTATTCTTTTCTGAGCCAGGGTTGTTAACTCTCTCAGCTTAGGATATGAATTCCATCTCTGGAAGTATGATGAATGGCGCATGAATTTGCACTAAAGGTATAAAAAATATAATTTCACCATTAATTTAGATTTTGAAAATTGACTGGAAAATAACTTTGAAAGACTTTTCTAAGATTTTTCCAAGTGAAGATAGAAAATAAATATTTCAAGGAATATTTTGTGAAAAATGTAGCTGAACATAGTGGAAACATCTTTTAGGCCTAGAGTCATTGTAAGGGACATGCTTTAAATATATAATATTCCACCCTTTTATGTATTGTGAACCCTGCCTTCTGGCATTATCTGGCACAATTTAGGGGTGAATTTGTCATGTATGAAAACAGGGTTTTGTACAAGACAATGACAACTTTCTTTACCATGTGTTACTGCCGTGTATTAAACCCTCTGCCCAGTGAGAATACAGTGATATTCCAGGCCGCTATATATTTTTTCATACATGTGGAAGTTGTTAATACACATTGCAGTCTACATATTATTGTTGACTCCCAAGCCATCTGTGTGTTTTCTGCACCATCTACTGGGCCTTATTTAAGCAGATACTTTTGGTGAAATAAGTCTACCAATGCAATGTTATGGCCAGGGTACATGCAATATGGCACTGCATAGCAGTGTCACAATGCACAGAGTCCTAATATTAGAAGAAATAGGGTCCAGAAAAAGGATAAAGGCATTTAGCTATAAAGGGTACACATAAAAACCATAGCCATGACTACAGAAGTGAAAGCTTCTGACATGTTTTCACCATCTGCAAAATCGAAATAAAGGACTAATTCACATGATGCCCTTCAAATTCTCAGTGACATACACAGAAGTGAGAACAGAAAAACCAGTGTCCAGCAGCCACCAGATAAAGGAATGCTAAATATTTCACACCTACAACTGTATCCAATGACTGTATCCAATGACTTAGGAAAAGTAAAAGAATAAAATAATCACCTGAATGCCATCAAAACCAAGTAAGAACTATAGTGTTCACATGCTCATGTGCCAATTTCTGGAACAAAATGAGGATATGCATACCATCTAGCCATAGACATCTACTATGTTATTGCAAAAATGGGCAAATAGTGCTTGGGCACATCACATTCAGCAAAGACTGATTAAAGAGTAGGATCCCAATTTATAGAACGCAGTTACAGTGATGACTTTCTTTCACATACATACACTGACACTGACTGAGTTAGCTATGTTATGTCTAATATGTAAGGATTACCTTGTAGCTCACTGTGTATGATCTATGCTTGATTTCTGACTTATTGAAATTCAGGTTGTTGTCTAAACAAATTCCAATCACAAAATTATAGTGAGGCAGCTTGCATTATATACTTGGCAATGGGCCAATTTATGGAAATGGAAGTTTCAGATGCGCGCCTAAGTTATCATTAGCCATTGGGCAACTGAGGTGTTGAAACAAATCCAATATGACTCAATCAAAGCAAAGGGTGAGAAATTATAATTTTAACAAGAGTGATAGAAGTCTTTGCAATAGCTCTGAATGTAGCATGTTTCTTGAAAACACTACAGACATGTAGTGAGACTGTGACATATAGAATTGTAGATGGCTATCAGTGAATTATGAGTGCGTTTTTCATCAAGGGGTTTTGAGTGACATTAAATAGATAACAAGAGCAAACCAAGAGGGGAAATCTGTTGTATTTCTTTCTTTACCCATCTAAAATTGTTTGTAATCTTTAGCTCCCTGATTTCAACTGCTATGTAAAGTCAGAGGAAAAATGGGGGAGCCATAAATAACAAAACATAACATATACAACATCCTAACATCCTTCCTCATCACTCGCTGTGCCTTTGCTCCCATTCAGGAACTGTGCTCCCTGCTTTCTACCACTGTTCAGACAGACTCTCACAGAGCCCAATCAGAGCAACTAAGAATTCTGTTATGATGCAGCAAGAGTGGTTAATATGTTCTGTTACCCAACATTATAACATCATAGGAGTAAAGTACTGGATTCTGAATCCAGATGTTTACGCTGATGGCTAGATGAAAGTCAAGCTTAACATATATAATTATAGATGGGTAACTGTTGGAAAATGGGTTATTGGTAAGGACAGGTAAATACCTACACTTAGCAATAGGCCACTAACCTCCACTTAGGTCCAGTTTGGTCTCAGTAAATTAAACCTAGCTCAATCCTTGGTAGCTTGGCAATGAGCAACAAGGCTTAACTTAGGAGACAAAGCGTAAAGCATTCAAATATCACAAAACAGTAATTAAATAAAACACAGGAAACAGTTTAAAAATCCAAAATCAATTTTTAAAGATAGGAAATATTCTTAGCTTTAAAATGACAACAAAACAAATAAAATTGGATAAGGGGAACTGGAGATATGAATTTTTAAAGAATTTATGCATTCTAGCGCATAGAAATAAAAAGCACCAATCTGGTCATCTGGTCGCACATCGACCGGGGCAAAGTCAAAGTTTAAGGCCAACCGCGATGGAGCCCAGCTCGACTACAGCCTGTGGGAGGCCTCGGTCAAAAGTTTACCTCAGGACTTAGTCATTTTTTGGGAGATTTTCTTTAGCGGGACAAACCTGCCAGTCCAATCCGACCTCCTGGAACTCTTTCTCGGATGCGCGTGGCGGGAGCCGTTGGTGGAGATTTTTACCTTCGGACTTAGTTGTTTTTTTGAGGTGAAAATCCTTTGAACAAGGCAAACCTGAATCTTGACTCGACACCTTTGAAGTCCTCGTCGGATACACTGCCTGGGAGGTCCCGGTCAACTTCCTATGTTCGGACTTAGTCACTTTTTTGGAGATTTTCTTCACTGGGACAAACCTGCAAGTCAGGCCGGGTCGCGGTTAAGGCAAGCCGGCTAGAGTTCCCGCGGTGGGTCGGTCCCTCTATGGAGCGTTTTTCCAAATGTTCTCCAAACTTCTGAATCTTCTTCCAGATGTTCTTTTAAGGTTCATTTGAGGTCCACAGTTCACCCCAAGGTTCCAGAAGCTCTGAGATGCTCCTTGAGGGTACGGACTACAACTTCCAGAATGCACCTGGCACAAACTCCTTTTTGGCCACTGGGCAGTGGTCAGCTGGTTGGTTTCTTCAGGAGTTATTGCAGGGGACTCTGGTTAGCAAGTTTTCACCTGTAGCAAACAGTGAGTCCCTCCTTGAACCAGTTGAAGTCAGGCAAAGTCCTTCTTGTGGTGAAGCCCAAGTGTGCAGCTGGTGCAGTCCTCCAGAGTACAGTGTCCAGGTGCAGGTCAGGGGTCCAGCAGGGCAGTCTTCTTCTTCTGTAGTTCTTCCTTGGTGGAATCTGATAGGGATCTGAGGTGTGGGTGCGGGTCTGCCAGTTCTATCCTTGCTCCTGGGTGAAAAACAGGGGGGGTTGTGGTTCTCCAATCAGGGGCAGGGTCCTTCCCCCCTGTGATGACCACTTCCTGGGAAGTGTGGCAAAAATCGATCCCAGGGAGCAACATTCCTCAAAAATCCATCATGGCTAAAAGTGATTTTTGGAGGTTACATCTGGCTGAGCCCACCAACTGGTGTGGCTAAAAATCCTAAACACACCCCTCTCCTGCCCTCTCCTAATCTAACCAAGGGGGCTCCTAATTGTCTGGGTTTGCAGGATGTACGGGTGTTACTGGGTTGCTCCAAATGTCCTTCCCTGCCTTTGAAGACCAGTTTGTCAGCCCTCCCCCTTCCTGCTTCCCCATCAGCTGAGGGAATATCTCTTTGTGTTGAGCCAGACCACTTCACACCTCATCAAGGCAGCCTGGCCAGGCTGCCAGAGGCTGGCCAATCAGAGCAAAGCAGCAACAATACAGAAGCGCTGAAGTTGGCAAATTTTCAGGTAAAGTTTAAAACTCCTTACCTGAACAAGTTATATTAAATCCAACAACTGGAAGTGGTGGGATGTATTATAAAAATTAATTTGATATCAAACTTGTGGCATCTGTTACTTAAGGGGACTTTAAAAAATAAAATTAAGTCTCCCCATTCCAGCCTATGGAGGCCATTCACTACAATGAGGGAAACACAAATTTGGCTGTTTCACCTCACCAGGGCTTATACAACTATTTTTATAAGGTCCCTGCTTATAGTTACATGGCACCCAGCCCTACGGGCATTTAGGGCACATGTTATGGGTGACTTATATGTAAAAAAAAGGTAGATTAAGGCTTTGGAACTACTTTTAATTCCAAAGTCGAATTTGCATGTAACTTTAATTTAAAAGCAGCCAGCAAGGCAGGCCTGCCTTTAAAATGGCACTGGGCACCTTGTCAGTGCACCTATGAGTGCACTACCTATGCTGGGGTCCCTAAACTTACACGCCCTGCCATATACTAGGGACCTATTGGTAGGTTGACTTAGCCAATTATAATTAGCCTAATTTGCATACTGATTTTATACAGAGCAGAGGTCCTGGGACTGGTTAGCAGTACCCAGGGCACCATCAGAATCAGGAAAACACCAGCAAAAAGTGAAAAATGAGGGCAAAAAGATAGGGGGCCTTGGAAATCAGCCCTGTTTTCTCACAGTAACAGTGAAATATGGGGATATTTTTCACCAAGGGCTTCTCAGAGACATCAAATAAAAATATAAGAACGAAGCTCGAGTTGTCTCTGATGTCACTCAGAACCCTAAGGTTAAGAAAATCCTGTAATTCACTTTGTACCCATCTATAATTTTATGTTATGTATGGCCCCCAAAATCACCTGCCTCTGCATTCAACGCTAAGCAGTGGTGGAGGAGTAATGGGAGTAATGGGACAGTCTTACATAACGTCACCGCTGTTGTGTATCCCTGTCCTAAATATAGAAAAACCTAAAAAATACCTTAAGAGCTAGCAATGACCAACACCCAGCCCAGCACCTTTCTTGCCTTCCTTCCCACTCGCACGGCTGTGCTTTCTGCTTCCAGTTAAAACAGACAAGCAGTGCTGTGCTTACAAGCACTGAGAGAGCTTGGTTAGTCTAGCCTGGAAGGCCTTTATAACATAGCAACAAGTGGTGTAACAAAGGTATGCTGTGCATGGGTGCCAGGCCTCTGACTAAGTCAAGGGGAGCGGGCCCCCTCAAGATTCGTTACGCCACTGGTAGCAACAGAGGGTAAGGAGTTTAGTTATCAACTGTTCCTCCATCAAAGTGGTGAGTTGTCACATTTAGAAGCTGGAATAAATGATAGAGCCTCTTATGAGAGTCGTACATAACAATATGATAATGTTGCTCTCTATTCTCATAATGCGAACCAAGATATGAATGTGAGAGAAGCCTTACAGCATAACTTTGCCTGCAAAGTTATGTGTAGTGCACATTTTCTGTGGTTCACAAAGTTATGCAGTTCTCCAAGGTAGTGAGAATTTTTATTGAAAATATTCCAGCTATAATTTTAGTTTTTTCCATGAAAAGCAGATTTTTATGGCTTTTTGTACACTTTTTTAAGAGTTCGCCAACGTTGCCTTGTTTGTGAAGCTTTTTGAAAATATTGTTCATATAATACCCTTGTTACCATACATGTGTTCACCTCACAATATTTGAGTTCCTTTGTTTAAACAAAAATATACTTGTTTGTTCACCGCACGCAAAGGCATATGTCTGGACACATAATAATATTTCCATTGAAATCAATTATAAAGTCTACCATAACTTAAATTTCAAAAGATGCTTTAATATAGATACGTTTTGAAAAATAATGTCTTTCTATCCCTACTGTGTGAAGTTTTCCTGTTTGATTATATATCACCCATTTTGGAGCCAGAGAGAATGATGCAAAATACCATCACACAAACATAAGATCAGATAAGGTTCTGTGTTTAATAATTAGGCAGCAGCTGTTTAAAGACTAACATTCTGGTTTAGCGGTGCAAAATCCCCACAGGAGTGAGGTTACCATCTGCAAAATGAGTTTTCGATCCTTGGGTACAGACACTATCTAGATGCTTAACGGCATAGCTGATAATCTGTATCTAAACGCAATACTGAAGAAAGTAGATCCAGTCTCCAGCAAACAAAGAACTATACGTTTTTTTCAAGATTCTAAGAAGTACCATGCAATACAAGAGGTGTGCGCTTGTAGGGGAAGCGTGTGGACCCATATCTGTCTCTAATATGCTCTCTTTCTAGAGATGTCCAGAGAATTTAGAGCCAGATGTAGCAAAAAATTGCGAGTCGTAAATGGCCCGATTCGCTATTTGCGACAATGCAAAATCGGAAATGGGATTCAAAAACCCCATTTCCGACTTGCAAAAAGCGATGGGAGCCGTTTGCGAGTCGCAACAGTTGCAACCCCATTTTGCAACCCGTGAATAGCAAGTCGCAATTTGCGAGTCGCAAAGCTTATGCAATTGCAACTAGCAAATTGCGACTAGTCGCAAAAAGCCAGTTTGCATGTCCCATTTACCACTAACTCAGAGCAGGTGGCAACCATAACCAAAGCATAAAAGGAGACCCAGAAAGCATCTGGGTTACTCAAGATGGCGGAGATATACCTGATAGCAGTGAGGAGGAGAGTCCACGCCGCACAGCAGAGGAGGAGGAGGGGCCACAGACAGGAGAAGATATATAGAACAAGGCAGACTCTTTTCCAGCAAACTGAGGAGGAGATATACAATAAATACCGCCTTAGCAGCACAGCCATACTAGAATTAATTGATTTACTGAAACCACAGCTAGAACACCAGACTCTGCGTGGCTGCGCCATCCCTACGCATGTGCAAGTGCTATGCTCACTGCACCTCTTGGCCTCGGGTAGCTATCAGGGGGTCATTGCTGTGGCAGGTGGGGTATCCCAAAGTGCAGTGTCAAGGTTCCTCAGGGCATTCCTAGATGCCTTAGTCACACACATGGCACGCTTCATATACCTACCAAGGAATGAGGCAGAAATTAACAGCACCAAGCTGGACTTTTACTGCATTGCCAACTTTCCCCATTTCATAGGATGTGTAGATGGGACACATATTCAAATATGCCCCCCTGCAAACCTGGAACATATTTTCCGCAACAGAAAGTGTACCCACTCACTGAATATTCAGGTTGTTTGTGACGCCCATTATGTCATCACTGACATTGTAGCTAAGTTTCCAGGCAGTACCCATGACTCATACATTTTTAGGCATAGTGGGATACATCAACGCCTGGAACGTGGGGAGTTTGGAGACGGATACCTCCTAGGTAGAGCTACAGACACCTTGCAGACATACACACAGGTCACTGTGCACAACAATCAGGACTTCCTAACAGTGTACTTTTTGTGCCCAACAGGCGACAGTGCATATGCTCTAAGGCCATGGATTATGACTCAGTTTTTAACACCCAGCAATGAATGTGAGAGGCGATACAACAATGCACATAAGAGGACCAGGAACATGATAGAGCGCACCTTTGGACTCCTGAAAGCAAGATTCAGATGCCTCCACCGCAGTGGAGGTGCCCTTCAGTATACCCCCATTACAGCATTCAAAATTGTGGTCGCATGCGCCATCCTCCACAACATAGCCACCCAACGTGGGCTACCTCTCACACCTGCAGACCCAGATCCTGATGATGAAGAGCAAGAACAACCACATCGCCATCATGGGGATCGGAGAATAGCTAATCAAGGCAGACTGAGACGGGAACACATCGCAAACCAATACTTTGGAAGGTACGTGCAACTCCAACCATACTCACCTATTGACCAAAAACAGCATTTGTTAAGTGGAACAAAAATAACTATTTAATTAGTGCAGAAATTGAACTATATACAAGTAATGAATGTCCATGGGCATGAAAATGCAAACCAGGCATGTGGCACATTGACGTCATGTGCCACTTCTACAGGACCAGGGTAATCTCTATGACCTTCTGCCCCTCCTGCCAGCCTGGCTGGTCCCTGGTGCTTCGGCTGTGCTCTGCCTGGTACTCCTGAGCACCCTACTGTCAGTGGCAGAGACACTGCTCACTGTCGAGCCCTCCTCACTGTCCTGGGGTGTTTCCCCTGTGCCCCTAGACAGTTGCTGTGCCTCCATCAAGTCAATGAGGTGGGTGAGACGTCCCAGGCCCCTAGCCACATCCCCAGCGAAATGGCCCATTTCCACCTGCAGCCCAACTGTCCTCCTCGACAGGCCTGTGGTGTTCATAGCCAGCCTGCCGATGGATGTGGCCATCCTGTCTAGTCTGTGCAGGAGCTGACGGTCCCTGCGCCTCCCACCCTCGGCCTGGGCCAGTAGTCCTCCCGCCAGTTCCCTCATGGCTAGGGCAAGGTCCCAGTGTTCGTGCATATCATGTCCATCCTGGAGTTCAGTTGCTGCATGCTGGCCTGGTTATTGCGCACGAAGCGGTGCAGCACACCACTAATCCTCCCTAAAATTCTATTTTGTAGGCGCTGACCATGCAGCAGCTGTGCCTCACTGGTGCTGAGAGGTTGTTGGCCGGACTGCAGCCCTGATGTCCTGGACCTGCTTCGCCTGCGCAGCGGTGTCTGCCCTGTAAGTTCCACTGTCTCACTCCTGCCTGTTGCTGGCGCAGCCTCTTGGGAGACAGTTGCAGCAGGTGTGGATACTGCAGGGGTGATGTTGGCCGTGCAGGTGGGAGTGCTGGCGGGTCCTGAGGTGTCCTCATGGGGCTGGCTGATTTGAGTAGTGGTGGTGTCTTGTTGGAGACCTGTGGGACATGGGGAACAGACTGTCAGTGTCTACTATCTGTTGCACACTTCCTAATAAACATTTGACTATGAACTGCCTACTTGACTACATTTCTCATAATGCATCATTCTGGTGTTTGCTACCCTGAAATGGAGCTATCTTGGTTGAGCATGCCCCTGTGTACATGGTGGGTGGGGGTATGGCATTGATAGGGGTACAGGCATTTCACATGGTACTCACCGGTTGATGTGCTGGGCTGTGAGGTGTCCAGGTCCCCAAATCCGGATACTGCCTCCTGCTCCAGGGTTTCCTCCACCCTTTCTTCAACGGGTGTGGGTGGTGGCACAGATGATGGTCCCCCTCCTGTGCCTCTCATCTCCCGGAGCCTTTCAGCCACCCTCTCCTTGGTCCGGGAGCGGAGGTCATACCACCTTTTTTTGATGTCATCAATGCTCCTGTGGCTCACCCCCAGATAATTTATTTTGTCCTGGATGTCCTGCCACAGCTGTTTCTTGGTGGCTTCAGGCACATTTAGGGCTGCTTTACCAAATAATTCGTCATAGTGCTGACAGCATTCGTCTGTCAGCACCTCCAGCTCCCTCTCAGAGAACTTCAGCTTTCTCTTCCTTGGAGTTCCTTCCTTGGCAGCTGCTGTTTCTCCTGTGTGCAGTTCAGCAGTTATAAAAGGGTGTGGTCCTCCCTCCTCCCAGGTGTATTAGTAAACTTCGTGGCTGTGATGTCATCATCATGTGCCAGGAAGTGTATCCAGAGTGTTCTGGAGTGGTTTCTGGAGTGTTCTACAGCATCTGTAATCAATTAACAAGCTAATCGCAATTTGCGACACCCACTCGCTAATTGCGAGTTCGTTTTTTGCACAGTCGCAAAAAGCAACCTCGCAATCGGCGGACTCGCACACTGCGTTGCGAGTCCGGGTGCGAGTCGCTATTTCGGCACTGTTGTTTTGCCTGCATTTCGATTTGCGACTCGCATTTTGCGACTCGCACAAACTCGCAAATTGCGAGTCGCAATTTTTTTGTTTCCTACATCTGGCCCTTACTTCCTGCAACTGTGGTTACTGACCATGTTTTCCTTTTAATGACAGTAAGAAAAACTCTCAAATGTATAAACATGAATGATTTAACCAGTAAATACTTGTTCAACCTCCTACCTTTCCGTGCAAGTGTTGTTACGGACAAACTCATTCATGTCCATATGTCTTTGGTAATTCTCTCTGAAAATGTCAATATAGCAAGGTGGTAGTATTATGTGTTATGACTGGGGAGTCTTACTATGTGATACTAGCACATTACCCAGTTGTGGACCTCAGGTTCACACAAGTAAACCATAGCTCAGTCCTAGTAGTGTGACAAAGAGCAACCAGGCTGGGTAAAACATTTCACAATACCAACATGGATGATAAGGGACACTACTTGCAAGAACTCTGACACCAATTTAGTAAAATAAAGCAGATTTTTCAAAATACATTTAGACACCAAAATGAACTTTTTAAGTTACACACAACCGGAGTTTTGAATTTTAGAAGCTTTGGAAAATAGGGTGTTTTCACTGTTTAAATGGCTCCCATTGAAGTCAATTGGGAAAATCAAAGTGTGCACTCAGGCACTTGCAGGGTGAGTTCTTTGAAACCCACCAGGACTTAAGGCTCTGCAGGGCCCTAGACCAAGAGTCAACAGTCAGTTTCTTATTACCGGGCCCAGGGAGTCTGGGTGCAGAGGTGCTTTGGCTGTCCTTGGTGCTGACGGGGTCCACAGCTGTTGGCACGTTTGCACCACTTGACAAACAGGTACTTGGAGGTGGACACAAGCTCTAACTTTTAGATGTAGAGGTCTTTGGGGGGGGGGCAGGAGCAGGAATCAACAGTTGGAACTTCGCCACCAGATCTGGTGGCTCTGGGGGCAGAGTTGCTTCTACCTGGCAATCACTGGTCATGCCAAATATGCTTTGCTGCTCCTCTCAAGGTCACTATCTTCAGGATGCAGAACCACAGGAGAGGGTCATTGCCAACATTGGTCTCTATGCTGGTGGTCTGCTCAGGAGTTGGTGATGTCTGAGTGGCTGTCAGTTTATGGGTTGGCAACAGATAAGCCTTGGCAGCTGCAAAGGTGGCCCGCTTAAACTTCGATGGCTGGAGGTCATCGCCAGGGAGTAGAAGCTTGAAAGTTGGCAGAGGCCTCACACCCACTATCTGGATGCTGGACACTGAGGGCCTGATTTATACTTTTTTAGCACGCATATGCGTCATTTTTTGAGGCAAAAGCAGCACAAACTTACAAAATGTAATTACATATTGTAAGTTTGCGCTGCTTTTGCATAAAAAAATAATGCAAATGTGGCGCTAAAAAAGTATCAATCAGGTCCTGAGTTTCTTTAGGCTCTTTCACACAGAGCCTGTCAAGTCATACTTCTATAACATCTGCACAGCGTTTACTCCTACAGTTTTGCAGGGGACTGGTACCACCAGTCAGGGGGATCTTTCTTTGCTTCTTGGTGTCCACTGGGGTCCCTTTTGCTGAGACCAACAAGCTTTCACCACAGGCACACTTTGGTCACTCAGTTCCAGTGGTGGTCTCCTTCGGTCACTTTTGTGGCCTCTTTTCGTGCTTAAGCTGGATTCCAGGTCTTGTTGATGTGCCTCTTCTTCTTTCCAAGTAAGAACTGAGGTTCTTTTGCCAGGGAAGCCCCTTAAATCCTGGTTTAGGGGGACTATAGGGTGAGGGCGACAGTGGCAAATGGACTACTGATCCCTGCTGCCAGCCCGCCCCTGTAGTGACCACTTCCTGTGGGAGTGGGTTACTCTCCTACCCACAATCCACTAAACCTAAAGGTTGCCAAGATGTCAGAACCTCTCTTGGCTGTCAGATCGCCTATCCCACCCTAAAGTTGTGGCTAGGCTTTTGAAGGTGTACACCTCCTGCATTGCTAATTTCCCACCTGTCAGGCTGGACAGGGTGGGAAGGGCTTTGTCCTCAAGTGTGGGACAAGTAATTTCATATCAAGGGTGAGGGAATCCTTTGAAGCTCACCCTCTGATTATCTTTCACACTAGCCAGCATAGGAGGCAGAAAGTGTGACCTCCTGCCTGCCCAGGCATTTTGTCTCCATCCAGTGGAAGAGCTAGAACAACCAGCAGGAGGGCAGACTCTTGTCTGTGGAGGCAGATCCTCATGAGAACCTGCCAAAAGTGCAGAGAACTTGGTAACTTGGTGGGCACATGCTAGTTAATCCTGAGTATGGGCATCATGCTCAGGGTTAAAAAGCAAGGTGTTTGATACCAAACATGGCGAAAATCGGCAGGGCCATCACGGAGCTGGACATCTGGGAACTACCCGGGGCCAGTCCATGTTATCCTGTGGTCCGCTGGTTACTAGTGGTAGCATTATCTTTTAAATGCTGTCATGGGGTCATATATGCTCAGGCATATATGCCCTCACTCATAGTACAGTGCACCTTCCCTCCTCGGCTATCGGAGGCCTGCCTTAGGGGTGACTGACCTGTCTATGGGCATTAAAGGGACTCCGCCTGCACCTGGTGTGGGCAAAGTCACACTTGAGCAGCAGTCTGCTTGTGCAGGCTGACATGTAGCTCTGCAGTCTCACTTTTCCTCTGGCCATACAGTAGCACAATCAGTGCTACAGCCCTGATGACCCCTGTACCACCCTGGAGCTGGGTACCACTGGTACCATTACTAGGGACTTACACGGCTGGAAATGTCTTTGCCAATTGGCCTTTGCAATTCAACCTACAGTTTAAGGGAAAGAGTATGAGTACTGCGGTCTGGTTAGCAGGCCTCAGTAAACTATAAGGTCAAAAACAACAGCATCAAGCAGCAAACATTGGGCAAAAAAGGGGCACTTTGCAATGGTCATCCCATTATCTGTCCTTGGAGTGTGCTCAGTAAAACCCTACTTTTAAGGGTGCAGGGAGCAAAAGCGGACCTAAATTTTCTCTGTAGTTCCGGAGAGAATGAAAAACACCAGTGCATAGGAACATGAGATTTTGGGCCAGATGTAGGAAGCATTTTGCATGTCGCTGTTTGCGACGTGCAAAATGCACTTTGCAATGCACAAAACCCGTTTTGCAATTCGGTAACCTGGTTACCGATGCGCAAAATGCGTTTGCGAGTCGCAATTAGGAAGGGGTGTCCCCTTCTTAATTGCGAGTCGCAGTGCAATGCAGGATTGCTTCGTGACCGCGAACGCGGTCGCAAAGCAATCGCAGTTTGCTCCCATTTGAAATGGGTGGTAACCCATTCCCAAAAGGGAAGGGGTCCCAAGGGGACCCCTTCCCGTTGTGAATGGAACTGCAAAAATTCTTTCAGAGCAGCCACTGCCTGCTCTGAAAAAATGAAACAAAAACGTTTAATTTTTCGTTTTTGTAATGCATCTCGTTTTCCTTTAAGGAAAACGGGCTACATTACAAAAAAAAAAAAAAAATGCTTTATTAAAAAGCAGCCACAGACATGGTGGCCTCCTGTCTCCAGCAGGCCACCATCCCTGTGAGTGCCGCGATTCTCAAGGGGGTCGCAAATTGCGACCCACCTCATGAATATTCATGAAGTGGGCATTTGCGACCCCGTTGCGAGTCGCAAACAGTGTCAGGGACACTGTTGTGCATAAGGTTTTGCGACTCGCAAATTGCGAGTCGCTCTGACTCACAATTTGCGAGTCGCAAAACCCAACGTACCTACACCTGGCCCTTTCTGAATTATCTTTTGAGGATGCCTATAATGTGAGCTTCTGGGATATATAAATCTCTATGCATCTGAAAGCATTTTCAGACAGCAGGAATCTGTTAACCTAACCATGGAAAGCCCAGGAGGAGGGGACTTATAATAATTGTGTATTAGGTCCTTTGATATTTTAAGGATGCAGCCAAAGATTTTTTGTTCCGTTGCATCCCTGCCTTTTGTGTTTGGCTCTTCCTGCTACATGTGCCCTTCCCCAATCCCTGTCTCTGACTCCCTGCCCACCACTTGTCTGGATGTATCTCCGATCTCCCCAGCCATCTCTTTCCCACCACCCTGCTAGCTTAAGAAAGAAATGCGTCGGGGTAATTCTGTCTAAAAAAACCTTTCCCCAAATTATTAGTATACTAGCAGTATATGATTGTGAGTTAATTACATGACCTCGAATGAAGGACTAGGTTAAGTGTAGTTAAAATGAAAATCTGATGCCAGGATTCAATTAATCAAACAGGAATCTTGTGGCAAGATACATGTTCCACGAATGAGAAAATATTTGCTAATTTACATGTACAACCAGCGAGGCATTTGAACACTAACTACCTCTTCTATCCTCATACCCAGTGCTTTAAATGGGCCGGTACTGTCCGGTACGGAGTACCGGCACTTTTTTATTTTGAGAGGAAGAGTACCTGCACTTCTCAGGAAAAACGTAATACTTGTAATTGGAGAGTACCGGCACTTCTCAGAAATAAGCAGGTACTCTAGTGCAGAGTACTTGCGCTTCTATTTTTCCATTTCAAGCACTGCTCATACCAAACTGTTTTTGGCCTTAATTCGGATTTTGGCAGGGGTGCTGACTCTGCCAATCCCTCATATATTTTACCAGCATGCCATTCTTCCCCCAAGGTCATTGGTGGTATTTGTCTTGACTGCAGAATTGGCTGTGTGGTGGCGGGAGAATGGCAGGGCAGCAGCGTACATGAAGGCCCTGATGTAGCACGAGGCAGAACCCATTCCTGTGAAAACTGTCAGGCCATAGAATATCTCTAGGTTCTCCATCCACTTTACCATGCATGACAAGGTTAGGGGCAAGGCATTCAAAGGCATGCACAGTTCCCAAAGGAGTTAATTCCTGGGAGTCAATATTTTGCCAGAAACTATTTGCAAACTCCAGGAAATGTAATCCCTAGGTTTTACTGAGCTCTGGGAAGGCATGGACAAATTGATAAAATGTTCTCTGAACTTGTAGAAATCACTGCTATCACAACGCATCCTTTCTTCCCACTAGATCACACCACAATTAGTCAGTGAATACAGCCTCCTTATATTAATACCTGGCAGTGGTTTTGTGGAACACCTGAGCCCAAATTCAGTGAACTCCAAAGAAGGAGGAATGTTTGAAGTTGTGACTACAGGAAATCCATAACTTGGCACATTTTTTAAACTATGTGAGATTCATAAAGAACAGCGCTTACAAATGTACAAAAAGAAAATGGAGAACTTTAATGAATCATTACAACAGTTTCCTACTGTCCAAATGATCCATTAAGGTCTGCAAAAAAAGGACGGTGGGTGGCCTGACATCACTTGTCAGCCACCTCCCTTTCAAAGCTTTTGGACCCTAACCTTGTCCAGTGTCTCATAGCTGTCTCACCTCCTGAATGACACAGCCACTGACAAGCCACAGCAACAAAACTGTTGCCTCAGGACCTGCACCATCTCAGAAAGTACAAATCTACTCAAAACATATGTGAAAGTACATGGAACGCAAACTGATGACTTTTGCTATAAAGTCACTGATTTCAGTGAATTTCTAAGGTTTTTTATAATCTATTTCCTAACTATAAAATCCCTGTAACCTTTGTTTTTTTCATTTAATTCTTGTGTTTTTTTTAAATTCTATATTCTGCCTATATTGTCTATTAATTAACGAACTACAGATGTCTGTGCCTGTCATCAGAGAGCCATAATATTAAATAATGATTGCAACACTTATAAATAGTCACTTGTGTATGTTTAGTACTGATATATTTCATTTTGTGGGATAAAGCCTGTTATTATCGAATTCATTATATTACATTTGCATTACTTAAATCATAAAATAGGGTGGTACAAAATGTTCAATTTTTTTAAAGATATTAATAAATGCACTCAAGATATATACCCACGTTGTTCACTGTATTCCCACTCACTGCAATCACTACTGCCCCTGTGGGTGATCCTTACCTTGACCTACTGGTTTCAGGTACCTTTCAACTGTGTACCTGAAGAGATTAGTTAGTCTTTTGCTTTCTGTTTTTTTAGTAACATTTTTTATTCTTTGCAAATTTGTCGCAAAAGTTGTTACGTATTCACATTGTAAATAATGTTTGAGGTCAGTAGTTTACCAATAGAATGCATAAACGGATATCTTTATAAGTACGTTGATTGTTGCACACTTTTTTATTTCCCATACTCTCAACAACGCCACCATTTGGTGTGATTTCAGCATTCATAAATATCACATGACTATATAACAAAGATTTTTCACTGGAGAACACACTTTTCATTATTCTGCAAAGTAAGTCACCACCCAGTTTTCCTGTTTTCACTCTTGCAGTGCACTGGAAGTGCATTTTGAGTTTTTTTTGTTTTAATTTCACAAATAAAATGCCATCTAGTAGAAGTGAGGTGCAGGAGCCACACCCTTAAAAATAGAATTCATCATATGAGGAACCCCCCGCAAAGCGCTAATCCATCACCTGGAATTTATATATATTTATGCATCTGGGTGACTGACTGGCTGTGTTAGGGGCTGTATCAGGGATTGAGCGGGTGTGTGAGTATCTGTATGACTGAGTGATGCTGTGTGAGCGTGTGTATGGTCGAGGGACTGGAAGTGGTGTCAGTGCCTGCATTAGTATAATACTGAGGGTGTGAGTGGCTGTATGGGTGACTGAGTTGGTGTGTTAGGGGTGTATGACTGAGTGACTGGGTGAGTGTCTTTAGAATTCAGTGACTGGGTGTGTGAATGGCTGTATGGGGGACTGACTGGCTGTGTGAGTGGATTTATGAGTGAGTGAGTGGGGGCATGAGCTGCTATATGAGTGACATACTTGGTGTGTGAGTCCCTGTGTGGGTGACTGAGTGGTTGTATTAGCATCTGTATGAGTGAGTGACTGAGTGGGTGTGTATCTGTATAAGTTAGTGACTGGATGTGTAAATGGCTGAATGACTGGGTGTGTGAGTGGCTGTATGAGTGAGTGACTGGGTAAATGAGTGGTTGTATGGGTGAGTGAGTGGATGTGTAAGTGGGTGTTTAGGTGAGTTAATGGGTGTGTGAGTGGCTGTATCAGTGGTTGAGTGGCTGTGTGAGTGGCTGTATGAGTTACCGATGGTTGTGTGAGCGGCTGTATGGGTGAGCCACTGGGGATGTGAGCAGCTGTATGAGTAAGATATCGGGTGTGTGGGTGCCCGTATGGGTGACTCTGTGGCTTTGTTAGTGACTACATGAGTAAGTGACTGGGTGAGTGAGAGTCTGCATAAGTGAGTGACTGGGTGTGTGAATGGCTGTATGAGTGAGTGACTGGCTGTGTGAATGGGTGTATGAGTGAGTGACTGGGGTGTGAACAGCTGTATGTGATAGTTACTGGGTGTGCGAATGGCTGAATGGGTGACTTAATGACTGTGTTAGTGGCTGCATGAGTGACTGACTGCATGAATGAGTGGCTCTATACGTGAGACACTGGGTGCGTATGGCTCTATGGGTGATTGATGGGCTCTGTGTGTGGTTGTATAAGTGATGCAGTGGCTCTGTGAATCACTGTATGAGTAAATGAGTGACTGTGTGAGTGGCTGGATGAGTGAGTGACTGGCTGTGTGAGTGGCTGTATGAGTGAGTGACTGGGGGCATGATTGGCTGTATGAGTGAGTGACTAGGTGGGTGAGTTACTGGCAGTGGGAGCAGGTGTATGGATGAGTGGGTGTTTGAGTGGCTCTATCAGTAATTGAGTGGGTATTTGAGTGACTGTATGAGTGAGTGAGTGGTTGTGTGAGTGGCCGCATGGGTGAGTAAGTGACTATGTGAAAGACTGTACAGGTAAATCAGTGGGTGTGGAAGTGGCTATATGGCTGATTGAGTGGATATGTATTTGATTAGCTGTATCAGTCAGTGAGTGGCTGTTTCAGTGACTATATAGGTGAGTAAGTAACTGTGTGAGTGCCTATATGGGTGAGTGACTGTGTGTGTGAGAGTAGCTGTATTGGTGTGTGAAGGGGTGTTGCAATGTAGCATCAGTGTGTGTCTGGGTGTGTCAGTGTCTGCATCAGTGTGTGCCTAGGTATGATAGTGTATAGAACAGTGTGTGCCTGGTGTATCAGTGTTTACATGAGTGTGTGCCTGGGTGTGTCAGTTTACGTATCGGTGTATGTCTGGATATGTTACTATATGCAATAGTGAGTGCTTGGATGTATCAGTGCATGCATGAGTGTGTGCCTGGGTGTGACAGTGTATGGATGAGTATGTGCCTGGGCGTGCCGGTGTCTGCATTAGTGTGTGCCTAGGTGTGTCAGAGTCTGTATTTTTGTGTGAATGGGTGTGTCAGACTCTGTATCAGTGTGTGAATATCTTTATGGGTGAGTAAGCAGGTGTGTGAGTGTCTGTTACAGTGAGTAAGTGGCTGTGTGAGTTCTTGTCTAGGTGAGTGAGTGACTGAGTCAGTACCTGTATTTAATACCAAGTATGTATGACACTAACTGTATAAGTAACTGACTGGCTGTGTTAGTAGCTGTATGGGTAAGTAAGTAAGTGTATGTGTGACTGTTTAGAGGAGTGAGTAGATGTCCATCTAGCTGTATGGGTGAGTGGTTGGTTGTATCAGTAGTTATATGGGAGAGAGACTGGGTGCGTTAGTCATTGTATGCATGAGTGAGTGGTTATAAGAGTTACTATGTGGGTGGGTGAGTGCATGTGTTAGTATCTGTATGAGCAAGTAAGTGAGTGTGTGAATATCTGCATGGGTAAGTGAGTGTATGTAGTAGTAGATGTATACATAAGTGACTGAATATGTTACTAACTATATCACTGACTGAGTGCATATGTGAGTGGCTGAATGAGTGAGTGACTGGAAGTATGGGTGTCTCTGTCAGTGTGTGTCTGGATGTTTCAGTGGTTCTATGAAACTCTATCTTCGAGTAGACATTTACATTTGTACTTTGTAGAAGTACTGAGAAAGAATTCATTACGAAATTTCTTTACTTCAATAGATGGTGTAATTCATCTGTTTCAAAAGAAAAACATCATAAATATAAGTTGGTATTACCTTCGCAAAATCCCTTGATAAAAGTTTAGGGCCAGATGTATCAAAGTGCTTTGCATTCGCAAATGGTGTGAATCGCAAAATTCCACCATTTGCGAATGTAAAACAACCTTTCCAAATCTAGAAAGGCATTCACAGTGCATTTTTAAAGAATCGCAAAAATAGTGATTCTTTAAAATTGCAACTCCATTTTGCAAATCGCAAAGTGCTATTCGCAGTTAGGTAATCACAAGATGAATGTATGAACCAACCACAAATTGCAATTGGTCACAAAAAGGGGATTTTGCATGTGCAATTTACCACCAACTCAAATCAGGTGGAAATCACGTACAACCCATATAAAGAGGCCCAGATTGCATCATCTCTTTTCAACAATGGCTGCACTTTACGTTATGGCCAGGAGGATGAGGATCCTGGTTGATTTGAGGGGAGGGAGGAGGAGACAGGAGCACATGTTCAGAGTGTGCATTACTTTGTTTGACCAGAGTAAGAGATTTATGAGAAGTGCAGGTTGAATTCTGCCATGATATTTACAACCACAACTGCAGCAACACACACACACACACACAGAACCAATGCCATACCCACTCATGTGCAGGTGTTATGCTCCCTGCAACTCTTAGTCTCAGGAAGCTATCAGGGGCTAATAGCAGCAAGTGGAGGTGTTTCCCAAAGTGCACTCTCAGGCTTCTTCCATGCATTCCTGAACGCAATGTTGTAAAAAATAAATGAGCACATCAAGGGCCATATTTATACTTTTTTACGTAAAACTGCGGCAACGCAGTTTTGCGTCAAAAAATTTGACGCCGGCTAATGCCATTTCTTAGTGCCTCTTGGGCATCAGATTTATACTTTGACGCACGGCGGCGCAAACCACTGGTGTGAGACATTTATTTTACTCAAACAAATGCGTCACGTCGTAAAGAAAAACAATGTTAATGCGGCAAAAATGACTTTGATCCGGTTTACGACGGATAGGCGCCATTTTTTTCCACAATTGCATCAAAAAGCGGCACAAACACTCCAAAATGTGCAAAGGAGAGCCATAATGGATCCCAGAAGCTTTGACAGACCCCAGGAAGACGACAACCAGCCAGGAGGACCCACACAAGACCCAGGAGAGGGAGAAGAAGAAAAGGAAGTGTTGGTTCAGTGCAGAGGAGCAGGAAATACTGGTGAAAGATGTGACGGAACACCAGCACCAACTTTTTGTCACCTCTAAATTGCCAATTGGTAGGAAAGAGGCAATTTGGCAACAAATTGTTGACAAGATAAACGGTGTGGCAAAAGTACAGAGAACAGTCATCGAGTGCAAGAAACGCTGGCGTGACTATAAGCACAGGACCAAGGAAAAAATGTCAAGGAACAGGAAGGCAGAACTGCAGACTGGAGGTGGGAGTCCAGCACCACAGGAGGCCCTGGACCACATGGAGGAGATGGTGGCAGCCGTCATCCCTGAGGAGACTGTCACAGGGATTCAAGGACAAGACAGCGTAGACTACCAGGAGACAACACACATGCAGGGTAAGTCGCATGAGACACTAAAAATGCACTAATCTTAACTGTAACCGTGGGGGGCATACTGACTACACAATGCATGTAGGTCATCATATACATGGAGTGGAATGGTCAAAGGGGTACGGCACAGGGGCATGGCCTGTACAGAGAAAAGCTGGGGCACACCATAACACAACACCAACAACATTTCCATGGGGGTATGCTGCCATGCCAACGATGTAGCGAAGGTAAAGCCACGCCAGGAGGGAAGGGCACAATGTCAAACTGACATCCCATCACACCTCATCCACTATACCCCCTACATTAACTAGGGCCCAATTAACAACCTCTAGCCATACCGACAACTGGAATGTAACATTGACAACAGTTGCCACTACCACCTCCGCTGTGTGCGCAGCTCAAGTAGTCAATGGCAGTAACATCCCCATGGATCATTCACACCTAAATTAGAGGGTTTAGGATGACAACGTTAACAATCCCCTGAAACAAGACAAATGTTCCAGTCCTGTCAAATGTGAATGCCCATAGTTGCCGCAAACATCAGCCAATGTCATCAACATTAGGAGCTACACAGCACTAAGGTCACACCCATGCTGCATATGTCAGGGTTCATCCTGTGCCTGGGTCACAATGCAACATCCCAAATGTCATACTGCTCAGACAACAGCATTTAGGGGGAGGACACATGTAACTGGTCACTGAAATACACCTGCACAGTCAGAGGAGGAAATAGGACACTGCTACGACTATCAGGGCAATGTAATGTAGACACATTCCCCTACATCAGCTGTACACATTACCAATGCTGACATCCGTATTGTGCCATAACAATGCTATGCATAGTATATGCTACAGTTCAACTACATATAAGTAGATGTGAAAGATCAGAGACTGGGGCAAGTCCAGATTGTTAAGTGTGCTGCCAGTGCCATCAGAACACCCACAGCCAGTGAAAGGTCTCACCATGAGAATGGAAGTAGACGGAGGGTTGAGTAGGACAAGAAGGTGGCAATTCACTATTTAGCCAAAACCAACACCTAGAGGATGTGATGCTGACAAGTCTAATAACTGACCACAATACATGTGACATGCAGGTGGGGCGTAGGCCTGGGAGAATGCCCATCTGAAAGTCTGGATCAAAGAACAGGAACCAAGATCACAATGTGAAATCATCACAACGCAGGCATGTCACATCACAAATACCACAACACAGACACACTAATTGTACCCTATTTCATTGCAGAGGACGATGGATCTCCTGTGGATATGCCTGTCCAGGACTACCCTGATGACATGGATGGCGAGCTGACAAACATCAGCCACCAGACCCTCCAAGATGTCCTTGGAACCCTCCAGACCCCACCTTCAGTCACAAGGAGGAGCACAGAACAAGCCGCCATCACAGAGGACCCACCCACCATCCCAATTGTAAGACCTGCCAGCTCCAATACAGCTGAGGACTCAGACGACACAGGCACCAGCTTTGAGAGAACTGTAGTCAGAGTACAGCGGGAGCTGGCCAAGGAGGTGCGGGTGGGGATGCAAAATATGGCAGCCAGCCTTGAGGGTATGCGTTCGTGCATGATGTCATCTGCAGATCAGACAGCAGCCATGCAAGTGCTAACATCCATCTTGCAAGGACTACAACAAACTGTAAAGGAATTCACCACTGCAGAAAGGGAGTTGCCACAACACCTCGCACCCCAACCCTTCCACTGCATGCACGAATGCAATCATGACCCCCTCAGAGCCGACCTGGCTGCCTACCATCGTGATGTGGCTGCTATTCTTAAGAACCAGAAGATTCTCCTTGCAGCAGTACTACCCCTAGGACCCCCACAGGGAGCAGCTACTGGGATGTCTGACTCCACGTCTACACACACTGAGGTGTGTGTTGCCCCTTCACAACCACCACCACCAAGGACAGAGGAGGCAACACACACATCGGAAGATGAAGACATGGAGCAGATCACCTTCACACGTAAAAATACCCGGAAGCACTAGTCCGTGCCACATGGCCACCTATTACCAAGGTCCTGCACCTCGTAACATGCCAATCTTGCAACAACTGTACTCAAGCACTGTTCTGCAAACCACTGTCTATCTTGTCAGCCTGCCTTGTGATTGTCTCTCACTAACTAATTGGCAAATCCTGTCCCTCTGCACTGTCTGACACTTCACCTCAGCATGTCCAATGAATTGTCCTTTAGCACTTGTGTAGGATCACAATGGAAGATGTCACTATAATGGACTCACAATCATGGACAATATACATATAGCACTACAGCACTTTTCAATAAATAGCACTTAAACAACCACTTTGTCTCTGTGTAATGTGACACATAAACCATGCAGTAGACCACTGAATTTTGCCTCCTGTGAACTTACATAGCTTATCAATACAACTGTCCTGAAATAATGTAGGCTGATAACTATGTACAGTGGCCTGGATTCTACCATACTCTGCCCATCCTGAGGGTAATACCTGAGGAAAAGAGAAACTATACACCATAATGCTGTGTTGGACAGAATAATGCTTCCTCAAGGGATATCTAAACCATAAAATAGTGCCTTCAAAATGTTGCCTCCATGCAAAACTAACACATGTAACATTGCCCACAAATCTAGGCGAACAGTCACCAAACTGCTTGAATGGAGGTGTATGAGTTTACATCCAAATAAGTAATTGTGCTGAACAGTGTAACAAATGATCTATGTGAGTCATGTACACTATACTACAAGAGAGCTTACTACCACTCACCTTATAAGGGTGTCCTTGGACATCAGACTGCAGTCAGACATAACACAGTGTCCCCAAACATAAATCTGGAAGCACAGTATGTGACATTGAAAACATATTTAATGAAAAAAACACGTTGGGATCCATAGTAACTGTGATTGGTGGTTGCAATGAATGGTCTAATCTTTGCAAGGTAGCTTTGGGGTAGCTGCCAATGTTACAGCTCATTTGGAATTTGTTTGCACCATAGGACACAAAATGTAATACAAAAGAAATACTGTACACTCATGCCAAGGCCCTGATCTACAAGCATGTCACACAAACTGTAAAGGGTTTACTACATATTTATTAAACAGTAAAAACAGAATTGAAAACTCGGGGAAAAGCCTTACCTACCCTAATCTACTCTAACTACTCATTATCCACAACTGTCCATAACTAACCTAAGCTAAACCTACTTATAACACACTCAACGAAACGTTCTAAACATCAACCCCCCCACCCCCTTTATGAGACGGGACACATGGAGGACAACAGACACTAACCTAAACATATACTATTCTATACTAAACAAATATATGTATATATATATATATATATATATATATATATATATATATATATGTATATATATATATATATATATATATTTTTTTTTTTTAAACACACAAAAACCTCAACATTGCCCCCCACACACCCACCCACACACTCAAAAAGAAACAGTAGAAATATTCAGGAACCCCCACCCATTAACACTAACTAAACTAACATCCTATACTAACCTAACACTAAGCCCCCTAAACCCACAAAGTATAAGAATCAGGAAAGAGGAGATAGGGGAGGGAATCATGTCCATCAACACTGCTACAGGTTGGCCCTTTGGAGGGTCCTCTTGATTGACCGCACCCGCCGGTTTACATGTCGTACCTCCTGCCTCAGTCGACTCATTTTACACAGGACACGGTCCAATTTACACTGCATCTGTACAAAAGCAGCAGGGTCAATAGCTGCAGCTGGTGTGGTCTGGGTGCTAGCCGAAGAAGTGTGGGGCTGTGTAGTGTCCATGGCTGTGGGCTGCCCTGCCGGTTGTGCTGTGCTAGGGCCTGGAGCACTTGCTGAGGTGGTTGCCGCAACGATCCCAGCTGCTCGTGGTGCCACCTGGGTGGTAGTGGTGGTGGTGCTGGTGGTGGCTGTGGTGAGCAAAGAGGGGCAGCCTTGTGGGAATGCCCTCCAGGCTCCAGAGGCCCGCTCGTGCTGGTATTTGAGGGCTATTTTTTGGTACCCAGACTCTACCTGAAGTATGTGCTGATACCTAATTGCCCGCCGTTGAAACTCCCTGACCTGGATGGGAGTCACATTTGCAGCTGTGAAGACAAATAGAAAAACTAACATCAGGAACTGCATTGTGTGAAATGGCACAAGAAGTAAATCAGACAATACATCTATTGTACTTGTAACAGCTCATATCATCATACAGATCATCAATTGTCTCTGAGGAAGTACATGGCAAGCCAGCCTACAAAGGTTCTATCACACATAGCACATCCAAACCCTACAAGATGGGTAACAACTGGCATGATTTTGGCATTGTAGTTCTGCCAGTTGTCAGCTAACAATCATGCAGCACATCCTCCGCCAATGCCAGGGCTACAAATGTCATTCTACGAGATGGAAATCTAGGGCCACATGATCTGCAAGTTGTAACTGGACTTGCCAGTATAGTACTCATGTGGGAAACATGAGTGTGTATACTAGGTTCAAACAAAAGATTCACTGATTTACATGTCTGTGTACCAAACTTGTATCATCAGTCCTAGGTACACTATTCACAAACCCATGCCTGTGTTTGAGGGTGGGGGGGTGGACTAACAACTAACAATTTCAAACAACAAGGACACCCAGGAAGCTTAGGAAAGCTGGACATGTGTTTGGCTCAACACACACACCACAGGTAAGGAGTATCTCCAAATAGGAGACAGCAAACCCTTGACCAATCCCAGCGCCACACATGTCTAGAAATGCAGACCTTTGTCCACATCATATACTACCAGTAAGCCATAACTTACAACAAACACAGAGATGCAAGAACCCCCCTGGCCATGAGTTGCAGGCACACCTAGGCCATTGCACTCAAGTACCACATACTCGTAGCACTACATGTGGAGCTACATGCTGCTAGGAAGTTCAACCTACAGTTTAATCACTACATTAGTGAATTGGGAAGCAGAAGTCTGTGGGTAAACATTTAGCATCCCCATTCTGGGAGAATGTGGGTCTGACAGGCTGACTAAATCACAAATTAGGTCTAGTGCGACTCTTTCTGATACAAGTGTTATCCGCATGACTCATCCCCATTCACATTGCGGGGCCTACAGGACTGACCTAGAATCTCTAAATAAGACAATAGGATAAGGATTGGCCAACTCCAAGTTGGTGATAAAATAAAATTCCACTCATGGAACAAAACAAAAGATTGGCCAGCGCATCACACCTTGCTATGTGTTCAACACACAGGAGTCCATCACACATCACCAGCAAACACAACACATAACAGACAAATCAACACTTACTGGAGTTGTCTGGGTCCTCGAATCTAGCCACCTCGCCAACAGTGTAGGGTGCCAGTCCACCTGTAAGGCATGGAAGGGAGAAATGTGCTCAATTTCTGTGAACTGTACAACAATTCCAAAGACAAATACTATGTGTAAGATTACATAAGTAAGTAAAGCTACTCAGACATGATGACAATGCATCCGATATAGCACGGCTAACATATACATACCATGGGTCTCCAGTGAGTGTTACACACATATCTGCACACATGCAGTGGTCCTAACTATCATGTGGTGGCAAACATGCTCCTTCATTAGTGAGCAGACATAATAATGGAGTGTATTCGTCTCATCATGTGTATCCAAGAGAGATATCCAAAGCCACTTTCCTTGAGGAGTGCATTACCAGTCAACCAGCCATTGTGCCCATGACAAATTTATGACACACAGGTACAATGTACAGAGGGGCAGGCACAGTTGTTAGCCCTCATGTTGGTACAGTTTCTTCATTTGATGTGGCCCAGCTATGATGAGTTGCTCCTACCATAGCGATATGAACCCATGTGCATACCTTTGGCCAGCCATCCCTAAACGAAAGGTAGAACAACAAATACCAAATACCAGTCTAAGATGTTAGCTGAGGGCAGCTAGAACTTGTTCCCTATGTGTCCAAATCCAGATCTGACATGTATCCGAAATGAAGAAGGGCCACAATAATCCCTAAGATTTTTGGAATTTCTGTGATCGCTGTCCTTACACACTCACCAGACACACATGAGACATATGTTTGAGCGACATTGCTATCATCAATTGACGTGAAGCCTGCACTCATTTTCAGCCTCATGTAGTGTTTCAAAAGTCAGTATAGCTGTTGCGTCAACAAATGTTGGTAATGAATTGGAAATTTTGATACCTCACAGGCAAATGTGACCTATATGTATACATAATTGGCTCCTGATTTGTGTTGCTTTTTGACACAAAGGCGGCACCAACTTACATAAAGCAAAAGTATTCAGTGAGTTTGCAGAGCTCTTGCTTCCTAACAGCTAGCAATTGTGGTCCTTAACATAGTACATAAATGACCATGTATGTTTCCGAAGCATTCCACATACTCAACAACATTGCCGGCAGATATTGTACAAATCATCTGATGTCACTACAGAGCATTTAATTGTGCACATTTACATGATTTGTACTCACCAACAGGGCCACCAATCACAATCCCCAGGTGGTCCAGCAGATCTTGCTCCCTGGAGATAAGGTCAGCCCAGCGGTGCTTCAGCTGGTGGTCATTCCTTGGTTTCCGATAAATGTGTTGCAGTTTATGCAAGACCTTTGCCTACCGGAGCCTCCGTGCCTCAGTGTGATACCCCTGTATCACCCGCTCACTTGCCTCAATCATAAGGGGTAGGAAATGGCACACCAGCCATATAAAACCACCCAGCTCCTCCTCACCCATCTTCCCAAGACGAGGCCTACCCAACATCTTAGCTGCAAAAAATAAATAGGGGATAAAGGGGAACAAAGGAGAATAGGGGGAAAGTAGAATATGAAAAACTTAAACTAAACAACTAAAACAGCCCAACTAGACTCCCAACAAAACAAAGACAATACTATACAACACAATTGTACACAAAAAAAACACTCAGACAGGATACAACAACAATTTTTTATTCACAAAATTACAAGAAATGGACAACACAGGAGACAAAAGCATAATTTGACCAGACAAAACTCTCAAAACAGCCACACAGTCAGGAAGTATCACAGACTGCAAAGTGAAAGTGAAAGTGCACCCACTGTACATAATCTGTAAACAGGATATCCTATTACATCACTTCCTGCCTAAAATGGCTGCCGTATTTATCGTTACGCGTCTTTTTTTTTTGCACATTCAGTCTGGGTGTCATTTCTTTGGGCGCACAGGAGTAGAAATGAGCCTGCATCCATATGTTTGGAAATAGTTTAACACTTAACCAATTTTCTGAGGTACAGTGTGGAAGAGTCAATGGTGTTTTCAGGGCATCATGCGTCGTTTTTCAGGCATAAGCATCATTTTTTGACGGGTATTTGTTAAAATTTCAGGTCATTAACTGGGTTTGGATCATTTTACCATTTTAATGTTATGTTACATTTGTGACACAACTGAGATAGGCTGATTGCACCCACTTTGGTCATAACAGTGTATGGGCACATGTGAGACATCATACTACTACTGACCATGATCCGCTACTTCATTTACAGGATTTTCACTCTTGACTGACGCACTAGATGGCCAAACGTGTGGTGTACATATATGTATTGCACAAATTGGGCATGTTTGGCGTCAGGAGAGGATAGCAAGGTGACGCACATAAGTACAATACCTCAATGCCTATGGCTCAATGTGTGTGCATTGGCTACTAATGTAGTGTTTGACCCAGTGTGTGTGCATCACAAGATGCATCATTGCAAATATGCTTGTATGAATGTGAAGTCAATGTGTCCAACCCTCAGATGCAAGTCAGTGTGGAAATGAGAGAGGACATGTGTTAGTCATACATGTAGCAACATCTGTTGTGTGCACTTCCTAGTTTTTGGGTAGCATAAACACCACAAATGACAAAGCATGCACTGGATAGATGGCAGACCCTTGTTCATGTCAATGGTCCCAAACTTGCCCATCACATGTCCTGGAATTTTGTATACTGCTTCCTAGGCACTTGTTGGTGAACCCACCGTGAGTCAGGCACATGTACAGACTAAGGGCCTGATTACAACTTTGGAGGAAGGTGTTAATCCGTCCCAAAAGTGACGGATATACCACCAGCCGTATTACGTGTCCATTATATCCTATGGAACTCGTAATACGGCTGGTGGTATATCCGTCACATTTGGGACGGATTAACACCTCCTCCAAAGTTGTAATCAGGCCCTAAGTGGGTACCATGTTATTGACACGGAAAGCCAAAGGTGAACCACAAATGTATTATCACGCCACAGGTGTGGTCATATGACTGAGCCACGACTCTCCTGTGGCAGTGGTGGACCAGCAGAGGAAGCAGCATGTGGCCACATATTTCCAGTGATCAATTGCACAGAGGTGTCTGGTTCATGTGTGTGGTCCAATGTTGATCCTGTATATTTTTAGGGGTCTATGTTGTCACAGTTACGTCCAGGTCTCATCATGAGTCAGTGGCGGCTATTCCTGTATCTACTGCTTATCCTTTGGAGATCAATGGAAGTAAAGCCAATGAAGACATAAGAACCTACATGGGGATGGTCCCACCATGTCACTGCAGACGTGTTATGAGACTGTCATCAGGGTAACCTTGGTGTGCTGAGTGAGATCATATCTCAGGAGTCATGTTCCGGCAGGTGTCAAATTTGTGAAAAAGTGCACCCCAAGTGAACAAAACACCAAAATCAAAAAGTTATTCTGTTGTTTTTACCATAGTTGGTGTACTGATACATGAAATAAAGACAGCCAAAGTCAATAAAAGCACAGATAGATCCACATGGCAATTCCTTTGTGTCATTAATAACAATGAGGTCTGTAATTTGTACCTGTCGACCCTGCTGCGGATACCAGGGTATCATCAGGACACATGATAACCTGGGGGAGCAAATATGGAAGGATGTATTAGAGGGACATGTAAAACTAAGAAGGTTGAATAAAAAAGAAACCAAAGTAGAGATACGTACTGGTTGTCTGGAAGTACAGTGTAGTGGGCAAAGGTTTATATCAACTAGCCTCTTTAGAGGAGAAGTTAGCAGTACCTGAAATGAAAAACATCATCTAAATATTGAGGGTAAGTAACTACAGGCCTAAAATGTATGTCTATGTGGGCAAATCTTATCCAAGATCTGCTTGTATTACACTCAAATGCAGGGGATGCAGAATTACCTCCAATTAGAGCAGTAGCCCAAGGTAATACGTACAGCTGGAACTTGACGATGCAGGAGCGACATAAAGAGGTGAAGCAATGTGAACAACCTTGAAAAAGGAAACAAAATGACTACTATATCAATGTAGGTAAACCCATCAAGAATAAGAAATTGGATAATCAAGTATAAAAATATGAAGTGTAAAAATGTACCCCTAAGCAAAAATACTGCAGCTGATGATGAGGAGAAGAGATACAAACGCATGGGTGTGTGTGTCATTTTAGTATAAGGAAGACTGGAAGACAAGCAACCTTGCTCATCTTCCTAAACAGACAAAAGGGTGTGCTTAGATGTCCACGCTCGCCCAGGGACATCATGAAAATAAGCATTAACAGCTGTGCAGAGGTGCACGTTGGCTTCACAGGGGGCTGAGCCTCTCGATATAGAGTAGCAGCTCTGAGAGGGCACAAACCCATAGTGTGGGCTCTGCACATATAAACAAGCAGAGATGGGTCCATTGGCTGTGAGAATTATATATAAAGGGTTGGGGGGGGGCATCCGAATAATAAAAATGAGGAATTAAAAATGCATGAAAAATAAATAAAGATAACAAATTGAATACCAGGGATTTGAACCCTGGTGATTCATGTATACAACAAACCGGTATAAAGCCATAGAACTATCATGGTTATTTATAGAAGGAGGGAAAAGGAAGACAATTACAGCCGACATGTTGTTAACGATTCAATATGAGGTCAATGCAACAGGAAGCCCTAGAGTAATTGTCATAGTGAGGCAATATAATGAAACTCATATTGAAGAAGAAACTGGCCAGCACAATGCCCCTACTGCAGGAGATATTATTGAGGGTGGCCAGTGAGCTCTACTCCTCTTGCAGAGTTTTTTGCACTCTACTTAGAGCGCGGAGTTCAGCCAAAAATTCTGCTAGCCCCGGCGTGGAGCAGAGCTCACTGACGTGTCTGCATACTAGTCTGCAGCCCATTTATGGGCCACACAGTGCAAGACAGTCTGTGTTTGTGCTTTGTGGCCCATATCTGAGCAGCACTTCATTCTACTGGTCAGTGTGGAACTGCTGCAAACTGCTGCTGAAGGCTGCACCAGCGCCAGCTCTGAATCCAGGCCTCCCTCCTTTCACTGTCCTCATCAGCCTGGGAGCAGGGGGGAGAGGGAGGCAGAGAGCCAGGCCTCTGGCAATGGGACTCCTCCTTGATGCTCCACTCAGGTAAAACCCTCATTTTGCTTTTTCTCCTATGTGCACAGGGGCCTGCGTTGGCATGGACATTATTTACCTTTGGGGGGTGGGGGGTCTGTGCTTGGAAAAAAGGGAACGTGCAGTCTCAGCTCCACTTGGAAAGAACTTGTCTCCCTCAGGTCTATGGGAAAGGAAGTGCTGTTATGGGGGGCAGTGCTGAGGCCCGCAGGGAGAGCTGGAGACCTGACTGACTCTCTGACTCGGTGTCTGAGTCTCTGAGTCTCTGAGTGGATGAGTATGTAGCTGTGTGAGTATCTGAGTGGGCCTGTGAGTAGGTGCATGAGTCTCTAAGAGGATCTGTGAGTAGATGGTTGAGTCTATGAGTGGGTGCATGAGTGTTTGATTGGGTATGTGAATGGGGTATCACTCTCTAGGTGGGCCTGTGAGTGGGTGTGTCAGACTCTGAGCGGGTCTGTGAGTGTGTGTCTTTGTGGGTCAGTGAGTATCTGTGTGTCCCAGAATGGGTCTGTGGGTGGGTGCGTGTTTGATTGGGTCTGTGAGTGATTGCATAAGTATCTAAGTGGGTCTGTGAGTGAGTGTAAGAGTGTCTGAGTGGGTCTGTGAGTAGGTACATGAGTGTCCGACAGGGTCTGTGAGTGTGTGCATGAGTATCTGAGTGTGTCTGCGTGTGGTTGTAAGAGTGCGTGTGTGTGTGTGTCTCTGAGTAGGTGCTTGAGGATCCGTGGGGGTCTCTTAGCGGGTACATAAGTGCTTGAGTGGGTCTGTGAGTGAGTACATCGGTTACTGAGTTTACAAATATATATTTTTTGTTTTTTCATGGACATTTGTGAATTAGTGGTGACGTTACATAGGGGCCACGCTGAGTGATGCAACGTATTCGTGAATAACACTCATGGAAAAAACATTTCTTGATGTTTTGAACACATAAGGTGCCACACAAACACCTCTGTATGCCACCCATGGGGTCAGGGTAATTCTACCTTGTCACCTGATACTACTTTTAAAAATGATTTTCAGCCCCAGAGATCATGTCCCATAACTTAAAATGGCGGCTGCAGCTTTCTTGGGAGATTTTTATTAGGCTGATCTGCCCCCAAGGGGGACAAAAAACACTAGGCCCCGGGGATTTTTTTTTGCACCAACTTTACACAACGGGAGCGACCCCTTAGGCAAGGGTCGCTCCCTTGGGGGGGGGCAATTTATTTTAAGCCATTTCTGCTCCCGTTGGGGGCAGATCGGCCTATTTCTAACCACTTAGGCACCAGGGATTGGTGTGTGTGTATGTGTGTGTTTTGTTTGGTGGGGCAGCCCCTTGGGCAAGGTTGCTCCCCCATGGGGGCACATTACTGTTGGCCATATCTGCTCCCTTGGGGGCAGATCAGCCTATTTTTTGAAGGCCCATCTGCCCCCAATGGGGCAGAAAGCCCACCAGGGACCAGGGAAGATTTTTTTTTTCAAAATAAGAGGGTGGGGGTATGGCCATACCTCCACCCCAAATAAACGGGGCCAAAGTTGTTCTGCCAACCAGTGGGCAGATGGGGCAATTACCCACGATCCAAACCCCGACAAAGGCGAGACCGTGGCACTCATCCTCGTAGACCTCTCCGTAGCCTTTGACACTGTCTTCCACCACACACTCCGCACACGCCTCCACAACATAGGAATTCGCCACAAAGCCTTAGACTGGCTCACCTCCTTCCTCACCGACCGGACCCAGAGAGTCCGCCTTTCACCTTTCCACTCCACCGCTACCAAGATCATCTGCAGAGTCCCCCAAGGATCCTCCCTCAGCCCCACACTCTTCAACATTTACATGATCTCCCTGGCAACATCCTCCGACCACACGGAATCACTATCCTCTCCTAAGCAAATGACACCCAACTCATCCTCTCCCTCACCCGCAACCCCACCACCGCCAAAACCAAACTACACACTGCTCTCCTCGACACTGCCAACTGGATGGCAACTAACCACCTCAAGCTTAACTTCAACAAAACCAAGATCATCATCTTCGCCCCCAACAAAACCATATGGGACGACTCCTGGTGGCCCACCGCCCTAAGCCCCACCCCCACCCCCGCAAACCATGCATGCAACCTCGGCATCTTCCTGGACCCCTCCCTCTCCATGACACAACAAATCAATGCACTAACCTCCTCCTGCTTCCACACACTCCGCACTCTAAAAAAATCCTTCAAATGGATTCCCCCAGAGACCAGGAAGACAGTTACCCATGCACTCATCAGCAGCAGACTTGACTATGGTAACGCCCTTTACGCCGGCACCACACTTAAACTCAAACGCAAACTCCAGAGAATCCAGAACACAGCCGCACGCCTCGTCCATGGCCTCCCCAGCCACGAACGAAGCTCACCACACCTCAAATCTCTTCACTGGCTCCCCATAGACAAGGGAATCACTTTCAAGATCCTCATCCACGCACACAAATCCCTCCACAACACCGGCCCGACCTAACTCAACGAAATAGTGAACTCCCACCCGCAATCTCCGATCAGCTGACCTCGCACTAGCTACAGTTCCCCTGCATCCACTGAACCACCACAGGAAGCAGGGCCTTTTCCTACCTCGCCCCCACAACCTGGAACTCCCTCCCTACCAAACTCCGCAAAACCAAAGACCTCCTTCTCTTCAGAAAAAACCTCAAGACATGGCTGTTCGAACAGTAACCCCCCCCCCACTAGCGCATTGAGACCCTCACGGGTGAGTAGCACACTCTATACATTTTTTTGATTGATTGATTGATTGACCCACGAGCCACACCCCGGGAGGGCAGAAAGTCTACTAGATGACAGGGAATTAAACAAAAACAAAAAGTAGTGGGGTGGTGGCTACCAACCAGTATGGGCATGGTTAAGTCCCCATCCCAACAGTCTTTCAGCTCTCCCCCGCACACTAAAACATCTTATCCCATGGCACTCAAGAGAACGTTTGATTATTTTCGGTTTTGGTTTTACATTTGGGCTATAAGAGCTTGGCTAACTCTCAAAATCGTCCCACTTGGAACGGTGAGGGCTGCACTTTTTGGACTTTGGGACGCTGCCATGTAGAAAAATCCACAAGACCTAGACACAACTGAAAACTAAACATCTGGGTGAGTCCAGGGTGGTGTGCTTCACATGCACCCTGCACCATTGTCATACCCACAATGACCTGTAAACCTCCAACTTTGCTGGAAATCACACATTTTTTTCCACATTTTTGTGATGGAACCTCCTGGAATCTGCAGGAATCAACAAAATTCCTACCACCCAGCACTGTCTCATCTATAGGGATAAAAATTCTGCCCCACTTGTCAGCCTTAAAATGTTTTTTTCCAAACAGTCCTTTTGGACCCGCTTTGGTTCCCCCTCAATTTTGACATGTTTTTGGCTCTTCCCTGACACAGGCACTTGGCCCACCTATACAAGTGAGATATAATTTTTACCAGGAGACTGAGGGGAACGTTGGGTGGTAAGGAATTTGTCCCGGTGCGGTGATCCCACATAGAAAAGTGGCAAAAATGACACTTTTTTAGCTAAATTTGAGGTTCGCTGAGGATTCGGGGTAAAAAAACACTGGGGAATCCACACAAGTCACACCTCCCTGGACTCTCTCTGGTGTTTAGTTTTCAGAAATGTCTGTGTTTGGTAGGTTTTCATGTATGGCTGCTGAGCCTAGGACTAAAAACACAGGTGTCCCCTGCAAAAACAGGTATTTTTGTATTTGATAATTTTGAGGTGTCCAGATCGTGTTTTGGGGCATTTCCTTTCACTGACACTAGGCCTACCCACACAAGTGAGGGAGACTTAGGGGAACACTGGTTGGAAGGAAATTTGTGGCTCCTCTCATATTCCAGAATTTTTTGTCACCGAAATGGGAGGAAAAAGTGTTTATTTGGTCAAATTTTGAGGTTTGCAATGGATTCTGGGTAACAAAACCTGGTGAGAGCCCCACAAGTCATGCCATCCTGGATTCCCCTAGGTGTCTAGTTTTAAAAAATGCACAGGTTTGGTAACTTTCCCTAGGTGCCGACTGATCTAGAGGCCAAAATCCACAGCTTGGCACTTTGCAAAAAAACAGCTCCATTTTCTTTGGGAAAATGTGATGTGTCCATGTTGTATTTTGAGGCATTTCCTGTCGCGGGCACTAAGCCTACCCACACAAGTGAGGTACCATTTTTATCGGGAGACTTGGGGGAACCCTGGGTTGAAGGAAATTTGTGGCTTCTCTCAAAGTCCAGAATTTTCTGTCACCGAAATGGGAGGAAAAAGTGTTTTTTTGGTCAAATTTTTAGGTTTGCAAAGGATTCTGGGTAACAGAACCTGGCGAGAGCTCCACAAGTCATGCCATCCTGGATTCCCCTAGGAGTCTAGTTTTCATAAATGCACAGCTAGGCACTTTCCAAAAAACACGGCAGTAAAATGTGATGTGTCCATGTTGTGTTTCCTGTCCCAGGCGTTCGGCCCACCAACACAAGTGAGGTACCATTTTTATCTGGGGACTTGGGGGAACACAGAATAGCAGAACAGGTGTTCTTGCCCCTTGTCTTTCTCTACATTTTTTCCTTCCAAATGTAAGACAGTGTGTAAAAAAGACATCTATTTGAGAAATGCCCTGTAATTCACATGCTAGCATGGGGCCCCCAGAATTCAGAGATGTGCAAATAACCACTGCTTCTCAACACCTTATCTTGTGCCCATTTTGGAAATACAAAGGTTTGCCTGATAGCTATTTTTCACTCTTTATATTTCACCAAATGAATTGCTGCATACCCGGTATAAAATGAAAACCCATTACTAGGTGCAGCTCATTTATTGGCTCTGGGTACCTAGGTTTCTTGATAAACCTACAAGCCTTATGTATCCCTGCAACCAGAAGAGTCCAGCAGACGTAAGGTTGTATTGCTGTCACAAATCTGACATTGCAGAAAAAAGTTATAGATTAAAACGTGGAGAAAAATGGCTGTTTTTTTATCTCAATTTCAATATTTCTTTAATTTCAGCTGTTATTTTCTGTAGGAAAACCTTGTAGGATTTACACAAATGACCCCTTGCTGAATTCAAAATTCTGTCTACTATTTAGAATGTTTAGCTCTTCGGGATCCAGCATTGGTTTTATACCTATTTCTGTCACTAACTGGAAGGAGGCTAAAAGCACAAAAACTAGTAAAAATGGGGTATGTGGTTTTCTTATTAAAGTCTGTCTGCTCCTGAAAGCTGGGAAGATGGTGATTTTAGCACCATAAACCCTTTGTTGATGCCATTTTCAGGGGAAAAAATCACAAGCCTTCTTCTGCAGCCCATTTTTCCCATTTTCTTTTTTAAAACAAAATTTCGCTGTATTTTGGCTAATTTCTTGGGTCCTTCATGGGAACCCACAAACTCTGGGTACCTCTAGAATCCCTAGGATGTTGGGAAAAAAACAGCAAATTTGGCGTGGGTAGCTTATGTGGACAAAAAGTTATGAGGGCCTAAGCACGAACTGGCACAAATGTCCAAAAAACAAGGCCTGGCACCTGAGGTGGAAAAGGCCAGGCAGCGAAGGGGTTAATCAATGTTTAAAATAATTATATGAACAAAATAAATATATCAAATTAATTTATGTTAATATTTAACATACAATTGTTTTACAATAGATTACAATATTTTTTTAATTCAATAGACATTTTACATTTTCTTTTTATATTATCACGGGGAGATCTCGAACCTGGTGGTAGGGAACTCTGCTTACTAGTGAAAGTTTTACTAGCAGTAACTTTGCACTGTTAACTTAATTTTGAATTCGATTTAGGGAAAAAAAATCCCATCTAGAGTAAAATGTTTTGTATTTATTTATTTGGAGTCTCATTATGACTTTGGCAGTCACGTGACTGCCATGTCGGCGGTGTCAGTCTGACCGCCAATGGTCTGACAGAGCAATGTTTGGCAGTCGTACAAACGGGACTGCCAGGCAGCACAGACTGCCACAGTGAAGAGGAAGCACAAACAGGCTGCCGACCTATTATGAGATTGCATGCTGCCAATGTGACCATGGTGGTTCAGCCTCCATGTTCAAGCTGGTAGGAATGGATAATATAAAGGGAGACACTCATGTGCAGACAGCTTTACACAGGCCGTCATGGAGCCATTCACAAACATGCCTCTGCTGCTGCTCATTGGAATACAATGAAATCAACGTCAATGTAGATGCCATCAACCATAAGTGCACATACCTACTGTTAGAAATGGGGTCTTGTCCAAGTAGGGACCACAATCCTAGTCAGGGTAAGTCACACACAATCCAAATTATCCTGTGCCCACCCTCTGGTATCTTGGTACTGAGCAGTCAGGCTTAACTTAGAATGCAATTTGTAAAGTATGTGTGCAATAAATCATGCAATAACACAGTGAAAACACCACAAAAATATACCACACAGTTAATAAGATATTTATCTGAGTAAATTAAGGTCAAAACAATCAAGATTTGATAAGCACAAGTCGAAATATTACTACTACAATGATAAGAAGAGTCTTAAGTCTTTAAGAATCAACAATTGTCTCTTGTGTACACAAAGTACCTGGTATGCATGAAAATTACACACACGAAGACCGCAGAGGAGGAGATGCGTGTGTCGGATTTCGTGATGCGTACAGACGATGTCTCAATTCTTCCCACATTGCAAGGGCTTAGCGTTGATTTCCGGCTTACAGTCTTGAATCCTCACTGTGATGCAGGGTCTTTTGACGCCCAAAGATGATGCATGGAAATCTTGGGCATGCAGGACGAAGTCACAGGAGCTGCATCGATCCGGTGTGGTGATGCGTCAGAGTTTCTGTCACATGGCAGGCACTGTGTTGATTCCTCATGCAGGAAGTCTTGCTGCATCGTTCCAGCTCGGTGATGCATTGATCTGGTAGGGCTGTGCATCAAGGTTCGGTCGTAATGCAGGTGCTGCTTCAATCTCCACTCGGGGAGCCGGGCTGTGTCTTCTGGTTTGGCAATGCAGTGATTCTTTCACCGCTGGGCAGGCTTTGCATCAGTTCCGCCAGGCTGTGTGTTGATTTTCGCTTCACAAGGAGTTTCCCTGAAGAATACAAGTATTTTTGGCCCTGAGACTTCAGGAACAGAGTGCAAGCTCAATCCAAGCGATTGGAGAGCATTTTTTAGCAGAGCCAGAGGCCAGCAAGGCAGCAGGGCAACAGCAAGGCAGCAGCCCTTCGCATCAAAATAGTCCAGGTGAGTCCTCTGGGCAGCCAGGCAGCTCCTCTTGGCAGGCTGTAGGATCTGGTTCAGAATGTCTGTCCCTGGAAGTGTTTGAGTTGTTGGGGTCAGGGACTTAGTTTATATACACAAAATTGCCCTTGAGGTGGGGGAGATTTCAAAGAGTGGTTTTGAAGTGCACACAATCCCCTTTCAGTACAGGTCTGTCTGCCAGGGTCCCAGTATGGGGTTTGACAGTCAATTGTGTGAGGGCAGGCCACTGGCATTTGAAATGTAAGTGTCAGGCCCCTCCACCCTTCCAGCCTGGGAAGATCCATTCATTATGCAGATGAGTGCAGATGTGACTGAGTATCCTGTGTTTGTGGTTGTCTGGGTTAAATGCACAAGGGAGCTGTCAACCAGTCCAGACGTGGATTCGAGACAGGCTGTAAGGCACAGATAGATTTTAAGTGCAGAGAAATGCTCACTTTCTAAAAGTGGCATTCCTAAAATAGTAATATAACATTTTACCTCACCAATAAGCAGGATTTTTTATTACAATTCTGGTAAATATGATCTATTTACCCATTTCTGATCAGAATCTACCACTCAAACAGTATATGAGGGTCAGCCCTAATGTTAACCTATGTAGGGAGCAGGCCTCACAGCAGTGGAAAACGAATTTAGGAGTTGTCCACTACCGGGACATATAAAACACACAGGTATATGTCCTGACTTTTACCCACACATCACCCTGCCCTATGGGTTACCTAGGGACTCCCATAGGGGTGACTTATATGCAGAGAAAGGGGAGTTTAAGGCTTGGGCAAGTACTTTTAAATGCCAAGTTGAAGTGTCAGTGAAACTGCACACCAAGGCTTTGCAATGGCAGGTTTGAGACATGGTTAATGGGTTACTTATGTGGGTGGCACAACCAGTGCCATAGGCCCACTAGTAGCATTCAATCTAAACCACTGCTACCATGTTTTAAGGGAGTGCGCATATGCACTTTAGCACTGGTTAGCAATGGTAAAGTGCGCAGAGTCCTAAAACCAGCAAAAACAGTGTCAGAAAATTGGAGGGAGGTAGGCAAAAAGTTTGCAGGTGACCCTGCTGAGAGGCTATTTCCAACAACTACCTGTATCATTAACCTTTTAAAACAACTTGTAGTGCTGGCAAAAATATCATAGAGGTGGTACGCCACAGGCAGCCTGTACAATTCTCCTACAACACACACTCACTGACATACATCAACACGGACACGTACACACAGACAATACGTACACTTTGGACAGCCACTCACACAGCACTGCAACACTACCCAAATACACATGGCCACTCAGCTCAGGAACTGGGACACTGAAGGGTATATAACATTGTCACACCGAGCAACAACACATCTACAGCATTCATGTATAAAGCTCACACACTCACATTCCACACTGGCCAGGGTCTGTCCACGCATACAACACACATTTCTATGAATGTGGTATGGAACACAAACAACACCAACTGTGAACGGCCCTGCAATGGACACACACATCACAGCACCTTAGAAATACAATGGCATCCATAAAACAAAGAGAGACAAATACACCAAGAACAACATAACAAATATACAAATTGGATGGGGCCATCTGGTACACACAGGGAAGGAGACTGCAGTGAGACATATAACACTTTGAACAGGAGCCTCAAGCAACATGTCCACAGGAAATGGCCCTACATTTCAGGGACAGACTATACCAAAACCAGTTGTCATGCACATCCAAAAAATGGGGAAGGGAAAGTCAACAAAGCACATACAACATCAGGGGGACAGGTCTAACACGATACATGCTCACATTGGACATCACAAAAAGAAATACTTACCACACCAATTAGTTCAAAATGCCATGACACCACCAATGCATATACACACACATACCCTTCTCCTGGAAGACAACAGCACTAGACACAAACTCACATACTACTAACAACAGCAACTGGAGCAGCAAGGAGGCTCAAACACACACAACTGCAGGTACACAACCAAAGTCCCTCAGGGACAACAGAAAGCTAGGAAAGGATTTGAAGGCAAAGTTGCACCCAAAACAAAACAACTGTTGGGTTTATAAAGTGAAACAACTATGATTGTCCAAAAGCTATTTGCCAGTCCATCAAAAATGCCAATAATGTCACCCTGTGGTGCCCAAATGTGACTTGTGACTGCCATGTAACATCCACAGCAAGGGGCATCAAGGGGGCAGGCAGGCACTTCAGGGATTTTTTGGTGGGGGGAATTGGATTTAAGAGGGGGGTTTTGGGCTGGGAAGGGGTAGTCTTCTCCTTGGGAGGAGTGTGCTTATTTTTGGGAGAGGTGGGCTTATTTTGGGGGGAAAAAGGAACAGCTTCTTACCGGGGGCAGAGGAGGCCTTTGCAGTGGAAGGGATGGACTGGCAGCTGGGTGGGGTCCTTCTGGGCTTGGAATGGGGGGAACAAGGCAAAGGTTAAGGTCAAATAAAAATGTTTTTCAGATACATGGGGACGGTCATCAGAAGGGGGACAGGATTTGGAGGCTGAGGGAGTAATTCTAGTCTGTGTAGGTGAGGATGTCTTGGGTGTGGTGGTTGTCTGTTGAGTAGGTGAGTGAGGGTGTTTATGTGTCTTGGGGTTAGAGGGGTGGGGGCGTTGGGGGATGCTGTGTTGGGTGGGTGTCTGTTGGGGTAGTGACTGCAGGTATGGTGGATGCGGTGGATGCAGGTGTGTCTATAGTTGGGGTGTCTGCAGGTTTGGTACTTGTGTTGGATGTCTGAGGGTCTGTTGGGGTGGTGTCTGCAGGTAGGATGGGTGTGATGGGTATATCAGTGACTGTTGTGGTGGGTAGGCTTGATGTCATGTCTGTGATGCTAGAAGTAGTAGGGGTGTCAGGTGAATTTGTGAATGTTTCTGTGTCTGTGGGTGGATGTAGTTTGTGTACGTACCAGTGTGTCTTGTGGTGCTTGTGTTTGTGTGTGCTATGTTTATCCCTTGAGGTGGAAATATGGGGATCTGTTTGTGTGCTATGGGTAGGTAGGAGAAGGAGGGATTTTAATTGGGAAGAGGGAGGTGGAGGGGGGACGGAAGCTGGGGGCGGACAGGTTGCTGTTAGTGTGAAAGCCAGAGCCTGAAAAGATCTTTGTAGGCCAGACATTGCATCATGAATGCCTTCCAGGAATGCATGTGACTGTTGGAGTTGATTTGCCACTGGATGTCATTCACAATGGCAGTCTGACCCACAGAGATACTCTACAGGAGGTCAATGGCCTCCTCACTGAGGGCAGCAGAGGTAACCGGGGCTGGGGCAGAGGTGCCTGCAGCAAAGGAGATGCCCACTCTCTTGGTTGAGCTGGCATGGCCAACTACGTGGGAAGCAGAAAGGCGGTGAGTGATGGAACAGGGTGGCGGACAAAGATGGTAGAGGGGAGTTTCCCATGGGTCCGTCACTACTAGGGAGTGGCCAATGGAGGAGGAATCTAATGACGAGGATGTCGATCTCATCTCCCCTGTGGCACTCCCCTCGCCCTGTCCCTTTGTGTCAGTAGTATCTTGGCCCGAGGTCCCATGGTCAGATGCTTCCCCACTCGGCTGTGCCTCATCTCCTTTGTCTGCCTGTGCTGATGCTGCAAAAAGAATGAGAAATAGGGTCATAACATATACATGATAACACTTCAATCACAATTCATTGACAAACAATATCATCATGTCATGTAGGCTCCATCCAAAACTTTCACCTATAACATATGCATGCATGCCATCTGGACTTACCAAAGCTACCAACAGGCTAATCAGGATCCCAGACAACTACATTTGCATGGCTGAAGTCTTGCAGCCACAATAGCCATACAACTAGATGACCACTCCATCCTCACAGCTGTGCCACATCCAGCAGACCCCAGTTATCTTGTAGCAAACAATACTATCCCTTTGTAAACTATCTTCCCACATTACACACACAGGTTTATGCACACATCTATTTTGCACTTACATGATGTACCAACACTTTGAGATAATGCCAATGAAATCCAGCTATCTCAAATACAAACGTGCAATACCCTGGAGTAGTTGGCATGGAAATACCCATGTCAGAATAGGCACATTTCAACAATGTACAGCTCAAAAAGTGACACCTGTCCCAATAGAGTTAAGGAGGTAGTATTAATGTCACTCAGATAGGCCTCACTTGTGTCATTGAAAGGAAGACCATTGAAATCAGGTTCAATATGTCAGGAAGAGATGTCTCCAGAATACACAAACAATGAATCAGTAAGCCCCATTATAGTCACCACTAATGACGTACACCCATTATAATGACATCATCTGAGTGTGTCTGTAGTAAACATATGTACCTTGCATGTTGGAGACACACATAACGTGCAAGGACTAATTGAAGGATTGCAACCTGTTTTGCAATGAGAAACATAATCACTATCCACATCTTAGACATGGTATCTGTCTGTGGATGAATGCCTGGACCCAAACACCTGTGATGTAATCATCACTGCAAGTCACTCCATGATGCATGACAATTGTCAGTGAACAATCCTCAATCATTAAACATGTGCCGTGCACTTTTCCACAAGATGTCACAACAAGGCATAGATAAACACAGAGTGGTTCCACAATCTGGGCCTACCTATGTCCCTCATTGCTACTGCAGTCCTACATGCCAGGTGACATACTGTGACGCATGAAGGTATCTGTCAGACAACAAAAGTACTGACACACTCCTGTCTGTGACACAACATCAAATGGACCAGCATTGTAAATATACTATTCCAGTAACAGTTTTCCATGAGAGAATATGAGAGAATACAAACATCACCCCATCAACATGGGTAGAACATGCATGAAAGTGCAGAATAAGGATGGTTCCTAAATGGAAAAGGACACATGGTGACATGTGGGCATAATAAATGTTGGCTTCAGTCATGGGACATAATTCTAGTCAATGGACATTCCGCACTTACCAAGGGAAAGTAGTTTGCTACATCTGCAAACCATTAACCATGTAAGCCATGTCACATCTATGCTGGGCACATACACATCACAGACTGCAGTGGCTCACCAGCACACATCATGCACTGAAGATAATTTGATTCTGGGTGGCAGATGTCTACATACACATATAGCCAGGCACATGGCAGAGGACAGTGATTAATAACCCACTTCCCTTTTGTCTGTGACTTATAGGGGAAGTGAACAGTGGGTCAGAAAATATGCCCATTACAACAACAAAAAGTACATGAAAGATCACTGTACACAGCCATTTGTGGTCCCTACAGAGAAAGTTGTGTGAGGATTCCCCCCCCCCCAGGATTTTACTAGATCCCACGTTCAGAAGGCAAAGTTCAGCAATTTGATACACATGACATGTCAACACAAACAATCTCCCATGTACTGTGTGACACATGGCTCATCCCTAATTTTCAAGGAGAGCAGTCAGTACCCCACTCAATCACCTGACAATGGGAAAGGCATGTAAGTACTATCTACTCACCTCCTTGTGGCTGCTATGCTGCCCTCAAATGCCCATCCACCTCCAGGTAGGCGACCATTAGAATGCAGGCCATTAAGTGAGGTCATGGTCCGACGGGTACACAGCCCATGTGGGGTGGAGAGCCCCAGTTGGGCCTCCACAATCTTCCGGGCCCAGCATCTCAGGTCCTTCCACCTCTTTCTGCAATGGTTGCTCTGACGGCTGTGGACCCCAAGGATCCACACCTTCTTTGCAATGGCTCTCTAAATCACGATCTTCTGATGGGTGTTGACCTGCATGGATGGAAAAGAAAAGACGATAAATTATGTCCTCAAGTCAACATTTCTGAGTCACATAGTTCTAAACATTCTTTTTTGCCCAAACTGCCCAAGTGTGCCAGATACCAGCCACTGAGTACAGGGACATGACTACAAACATTTCCCAATCAGCAGAGCAACCCACCACCCTGCTCAGGCCCTCCACAGACTAGGTAGGACAACTGACATCTTGCGGGACATGCTCTAGCAATCTGAGAGCTGAGGAACTAAGGGACACATCAAACCTCTGTGGCTTCTGAATGGTGCACTCCTTGGTCATGCATATATTGAAACTCTCACATTCTGTGAGAACGATTCCCTGCATACAGTTCCTACAGGCTACTGACAGAGTACAAACACAAACATTACAGATGGGTAACGATGAAGGGACTGGCATCGTGGGTATAGGAAGTGTCTAACCTGTCCATGTGTGGACATGTGGACTAACAAATGCATGCACATTCCACCTCAGAGTTTGGGGTTCTGTATCATGTACCCTCACCACAGTAAATGCTTCTGAACATATGTGCCCATCCTATAGAGATGACATCCAACAAACAAAGGCAATGATTGTCCATTTTCTGCTATGTGACCTGATGAATGAGTCACACGTCATGGGTTCCCAGGATTCATTACACTGTCTGCTCTGTGGGACTATCATTTATGCAATAAGCCTGCACAGGATAATTATGACCTGTGGAATGATGTCAACAGGGCGATGGAAGTAAGGGACCTGTCAGGGGTCAGAGACACACATTGACAGGGATGCCAAATGCACATTATTCCTAGACCATTCGCTCCCTATTAAAACCATTTACATAGATATCAGGAAAAGAACCTCAGTAAGCTTCATTTTATCATAGAGCTTACATTGGTTCACAGAACAGGATATATTGGGATACATGAAGTAGGCACAGGGTCACAATTGAATGGTCAAAATGACTGAACACCAGCCTAGACTTAGACTCATGCTGGGAGATACATTTGACAGGTCCTGGTCTCTGCAGGCTCAGCAGACAGAACCTACATGAAACTTCAGTCCCATCACTTCAATGCATGACAGTACATCATGAAGCCAACAACAATTTGGCACATGTGTTTGTGGCAACCTGAAGGGCAGAGTGAGTCAGGATATGTCTTCAGAATCACAGTTTAGTAAGGCCAGATGTGGTTTGAAATCTCAGTGGCAACATATACACAGCTCACCTTACAGACACCTGACACATACAACATGCATACACAGCTCATGCTGTTTTGCAAATACATGTGGTCTCACATTGAAAACATCCATATTTCAAGTGATGTATGGGGATGGCTGTGATGTCACCTCACCTAGTTTTCTGCATCCAACATGAGGTACAATATGGTACACTCAGAACGGACACACACACCAAAGTCTAAGGACTCAACATCTGGCACTGAACACAGTTATATGCACATTGACTCTCCTATTGAGGCCACACCAACTCCACCTCCATGGTCTTGACCTTTCATTCTGGCACACATGGGCACAGTCTAGCCTGTGAGAAGGGGAAACATGGTGAAGTACAGTGAAAGAAAGTGTACCTGAGGTACTTTCCTGCTCCTCTAGTGCAACATAAAGCTGTCCATATGGGGTAGGACTTCCTCCAGTAGCCTCTTCAGCTTCTCTGGGGAGAAGGCAGAGGCCCTGTTACCTGTTGGATGTGGCTTGATTGCTCCCAGAGGCGGTACACAGCAGCTCAGGTCGTAGAGGTTTTCTTGTCAGCAGTGTCAGGAGTCAAGTGAGGGATTTTTCACAACATGGCGGTCACTACTGCTGGTAGATAGAGCCATTGGCCTGTGACAACCACTGGTAACAACGTTAGCCTATGGCAATGTCTGCCGCATTAGCGACCACCTACCGCCATGATGACTTCCGCCGGTGGTTGCTAATGGTTCCTAATGTCCAATGGAGTAGGCCAGGCAGTCGCTATTTTAAAGGTATAAAATGTGTTATATGGCTAAGAAAAATGCATCACAACTCCGAAAATGTTGTTTATACCAATGATAAGAACTTGTCTTGTCCTGTCATGTAGGTCCTTCGACTCTTTTTTATACATTGCTTGGCACATATGGCAACTTGCTTTACAGCCCCCCAACCCCCAAAGGTAGTTTAAGTCTTGGGATATCAAGTCACAGTCTGAGTGGCAAGTTTCACGCACAAAGTCTTGCTGTCCAGATAGATGATGTGTACACCTTTGTGGCAAAGCAAGGGGGAAACATGTCAATGTTGTGTTATTGACAGTGGTGATGTGTACGTATGACATGCCTTGTCACAGTTTGTCATTGACATGCAAAATGTATGTTGCAAGTGACAAATTGAGTGATAGCTAAACTCATTACTTGTCCTACATAGGTACCCAGGGACATTTTCCTGTCTACCGTCCTCTGCCTGACCTTCAGGTCGTGGAAGAAAGACACATTGGTGGTCATTACAACCGTGGCGGTCAGTGTTAAAGTGGCGGTAAAACCGCCAACAGGCCGGCGGAAAAAAAATTGGAATCACGACGTGGCGGAAACTGGCAACATAGACAGCCACTTTAACACTCTGACCCCCAAGGCGGTACAAACAAACACTGCGGCGGTAACCGCCAACAGACAGGCGGAGGACAATGTACCGCCCACAGAATTACAACAGTCCAATCCGCCACCTTTTCCGGGGCGGATTCACTGCAAACAAAAACACAGCGGAAACAGGACGTTGAAAGGGAAAACGCTCACCTCTACACACCCCACGAGGAATCAGGACGCCATGGAACCCGAGCTCCAGATACTGCCAGCCTTTATCTTCCTGCTTCTCTACCAGGAACAACAAAGATGGCGGCGAAGACCACGGTGAGTACTGCACCTACGACACAGGGGAGGGGGAAGGGAAAAGAGAGTGACACACGCAACACCCCCACCCCCACCCTCACACACGACAACTCACACACTAATACATCATGATACATTACAGTTACATCCCCCAACCCCCCCCCTGGAAGAATGCAAGGACAAAAGGAAATGAGTCGAATGATTGTAATATATTCAAATACATGAATCAAAAATATATACATATATAAAGATATTCACACTATATACAAATACATACACCAAGAATACAAGTCCAAGGGATTCCATCATCATAGTCCGTGGACCACTGAGCCCAAAATGCATGGGCGAGGCCCACACTCAGTACCCGAACAAGACAGAGAGAACACTGCTGGGGCATCAGATAGAAATAAAACAGGTACCTCAGGAGGAAGGGAAGGGGGGGGCACCTCAGCCGGATGAGTGCACGACACCAGATCCATGAGGGGGCTCCATGCCCATTGATGTATCCTGGGGTGTGCAAAGCCACAGTCTCTCAAGTCTCTCCAGTGGGTGGTATGCCCACTGCTTCATCCTGGGGAGTGCAAAGCCACAGTCTCTCGAAATCTCTACAGTGGGTGGGTTGCCCACTGCTGCATCCTGGGGAGAGCAAAGCCACAGTCTCTCAAGTCTCTACAGTGGGTGGGTTGCCCACTGCTGCATCCTGGGGAGAGCAAAGCCACAGTCTCTCAAGTCTCTACAGTGGGTGGGTTGCCCACTGCTGCATCCTGGGGAGTGAAAAGCCACAGTCTCTCAAGTGGATAACATTCTCCACTGGTTCTGGAGGGGGCTTTGTGCCCAGAGTGCTTCATCCTGCCAAGGACAGAGGTAGTGGATGGATCTCTCCACTGGTTCTGGAGGGGGCTTTGTGCCCAGAGTGCTTCATCCTGCCAAGGACTGAGGTAGTGGATGGATCTCTCCACTGGTTCTGGAGGGGGCTTTGTGCCCAGAGTGCTTCATCCTGCCAAGGACAGAGGTAGTGGATGTATCTCTCCACTGGTTCTTGCGGGGGCTTTGTGCCCACAGTGCTTCATCCTGCTTGTGGAGGCCTCAGTAGCGTCAGATTCTTTGGCGCTCAATGGCCTGCGGTGCTTGTTGCGGCGGTGTCCTGTTCAGCGGTGCTGGTGGCGGCGGTGTCCTTGGCAGCAGTGCTGGTGGTGGCGGTGTCCTTGGCAGCGGTGCTGGTGGCGGCAGTGTCCTGTTCAGTGGTGCTGGTGGCGGCGGTGTCCTGTTCAGTTGTGCTGGTGGCGGCGGTGTCCTGTTCAGCGGTGCTGGTGGCGGTGGTGTCCTTGGCAGTGGTGCTGGTGGTGGCAGTGTCCTGTTCAGCGGCGCTGGTGGCGGCGGTGTCCTGTTCGGCGGTGCTGGTGGCGGCGCTGTCCTTGGAAGCGGTTCATGTTGCAGTCTTGTCCGCCGTGCAGGATTTCACAGACTTCCCGGTTTTAATGTGCCCCTTCCCCACCTTGGATGGTGGCGCAGCTGTCTCCACACTCCCAACTGTACCCCTGGGAGCGGCTTTGGTGGCAGATTTTTTTCCACTCTCCTGCCGGGCACTGGCCAACTTTTTCTGCTTTTGAGGTGGGGGACTCTCCGTGCTCTGTCTCCTTGCCACACTGGCTGCCATGCTGTCTGGCGCACTCCAGAAGCCGGTTACTACTGGCACCACTGTTCCCGCAGATGTTGTGCCTGAAGGGGTGGGGGAGGTGAGGGAAAGAGGTCAAGGTTGGACAGGAAACGTTTTTTGGGCACACTGGGACGGGTAGATGGAGAGGGGGTTTGGGAGTAGAGGAAGAGGTAGTGGTTGTAGGAGGTGTACGTTTGCTGACTTTGGGTGAAGGTGCATGGGCTGGAGGCTGTCGTGAAGTGGATGGCTGTTGGGTGGGTGTGTGGCTGCGTTTGTGTACCTTGGGAGGTGGGCTCACAGACACACTGGGAGAGGACACAGGCGATGTGTGAATGGTAGTGGGGGTGGTGAGTGCACGTGAGCGGGGTGTGGTGGTGGGTGTGCTGGTGATGGAGGTAGTGGCTGAGGATGTAGTGCATGCAGGTGTGAGTGGAGATGAGACAGGGAGGGAGGAGGGAGACGAGGAGGAGGGGGACACAGTGGAGACAGTGGATGTTGGTATGTCTGCATGTGTATGATGCTTGTGTGAGTGCCTGTGGGATGTGTGGTGCTTATGTTTGCCTGAGCTTACCTTGTACGTTGACGTGTGTGCACGCTGGTATGATGGTGTGCTTGGGATAGGCTGAGGTACAGGTTTTTGGGTCTGGGTGGAGGAAGTTGGAGGGGGGAGGCTAGGGACAGGGACAATGGCTGCCATAAGTGCTGAGGCCAGAGTCTGAAAAGCTCGCTGTTGGGCTGCCTGACCAGAATGAATGCCCTCCAGGTATGCATTGGTTTGTTGCAACTGCCTCTCTACACCCTGGATGGCATTCAAAATGGTAGACTGCCCAACAGTGAGGGACCTGAGGATGTCAATGGCCTCCTCACTGAGGGCAGCAGGGGTGACAGGGGCAGGGGCTGCGGTGCCTGGGGCGAAGGAGATGCCCACCCTCCTGGGTGAGTGGCCGCGGGGCAAACGCTGAGGGGCTGCTGTGAGGGTGGTGCTGGTAGGGGGGGTGGCGGCTGTACCTGTAGATGCGGGGGCACAGATGGGCCCGCCACCGCAAGGGAGCTCCAATCAGAGGAGGAGTCCGTATCGCTGGTCTCAGCTCCTGTCCCCGTCGCGGAGCTCCCCTCGCCCTCCGTCCCACTGGTGAATTCAGACTCTGTTGTGTCGCCCTCCAGGGCCATGTGGGATGCAGCTCCCTCCTGCTCCGGCGCCACTGCTCCTCCGCCTGATGATGCTTATGCACACAAGAACAGGGAGACCACAAAAAGGGGGGGGAAGAAGAAAGACATGTTGAGTGCATGCAATACCGCTACCGTTGGCGGACACTTAAGACACAGAAGCCCCTTGCACTACGCCGTGCACTTGGAGTTCCCTAATCAATCACAGGGACATGAGTTACAAGGCTCTGCCCGATTGCTGCACACATGGATGTCACAAGAGCCTGACTAGGTGTAGTTGGCTCTGTACACAGGTGGGGTGGGGGGCCTGCCTTTAGAAGGGACCTTGCCTACTAAACTCGCCCTGGCCTAGGGGAACCCACAGCCCACCTCCCCCACCCAGACACCTACAATGTGCGCTGAATCAGCTGAATGGTAGTGTACTCACCCCCTTGTGCTGCTGTGTTGTCCCCAAGCGCCCATCCAACTCCGGGTACGCCACAGCCAGAATCCGGAACATCAGGGGGGTCATGGTGCGATGGGCACCCCTCCCACTATGGGAGGCCACCCCCAGCTGGGCCTCCGCCGTCTTCTTGCTCCAGCGGCGAATGTCCTCCAATCTTTTCCAGTAGTGGGTGCTCCGTCTGTGGTAGACCCCCAGGGTCCGGACTTCCTTGGCGATGGCACGCCAAATATCCTTCTTCTAGTGGCCGCTGACCAACAGGAATAGTACAGGCGAAAAGGAGAAGATATAACCGTCCACACCATCAAAATCATTGTCCCGCATCCCCACCCTTGCCATGACGCACATGCACTCACCGTTGTTTCATGCACGCCTCATTCTCCCCCCTGTCTTTCATCCACACCACTCCAAACAGCCATTGCCCATACAGCATGCTCACAGTGTACTCACCTGTTTGTCTGGAGGACCGTAGAGTAGCGTGTACTGGGGGAGGACCCCATCCACTAGTTTCTCCAACTCCTCCGTGCTGAAGGCAGGGGCCCTTTCCTCAGACACACAAGCCATTGTCTCTTCCAGACTGAGGTCACAGCAGCACTTGCAGTGTAAGTCCTCTCCTGTCGAAGATCAGGTATCAAGTGATTGAGCAGAGAGAAAATGTCGGTCACGTCCGCAGCGGTGCGTACCATCACCGCCGGCGTACATCGTCATTGGATCCTGGGACCCATAGGGTCCAATGTTAACCAATGAAGGATTGCGCTGCGGTCTTCGACCGCGACGGTGTACAACACCAGCGCAGCTACCTCATATCCCCTTGTCCCACTTTACAGGTCAGGCAGCTGCCATTTCAGGGGCCCACATGGCATTATTTTGGACTGCGTTACACATATCGAGGCATTGCTTAAACACTAATACAGCCATATGTCAATTTACAAACATTTTCCGATTAAGTTGTTTTACGTACCTCAGGGTTGGTTGACTCTCTGCTCGCTGTTCTCCTCCATAGGCAACGTCCGCTGGGTCAGGTGAGGAGATGGCGGCATCCTCCGGTGTACAGACCACTGGTGGACCTGTCGACAATGGAGGAGCGACATGTGATCATCACCTACAGACTTGATCATACCACAATCCTGGAACTGTGTGCCCAGTTGGAGCCAGATCTGATGTCAGCTATCCGCCATCCCAGAGGAATCCCCCCTCTAGTGCAGGTGCTGTCAGTACTCCATTTCCTAGCAAGTGGATCTTTTCAAACAACAGTGGCCATAGCATCAGGGATGTCCCAGCCTATGTTTTCCAACGTGTTGTCCAGAGTGTTGTCTGCCCTGCTGAAACAGATGCGGAGCTACATCATTTTCCCTCAGGTGGAGGGTTTGCCTACAGAGAAAGGTGACTTCTATGCCCTGGGACATATCCCCAACATCATAGGTGCCATTGATGGGACGCATGTGGCCTTGTTCCCCCCCACGCAGGAGTGTACAGGTGTACAGAAACCAGAAGAGTTACCATTCGATGAATGTGCAGATGGTGTGTTTGGCCGACCAGTACATCTCCCATGTGAATGCCAAATTTCCTGGCTCAGTGCATGACGCTTATATTCTGAGGAATAGCAGCATCCCTTATGTGATGGGGCAACTCCAGAGGCACCATGTGTGGCTATTAGGTGAGGACATGGACCTTATACAGTGTGAATAGGTGTCTGGGTCTGGGGATGTCCCTATGAATTAGTGTGTGTCTAACAGTTGTCCCTCGCCATTTGCAGGTGACTCTGGTTACCCCAACCTGTCATGGCTACTGACCCCTATGAGGAATCCCAGGACAAGGGCAGAGGAACGCTACAATGAGGCCCATGGGCGAACTAGGAGGATTATAGAGATGACCTTCGGCCTCCTGAAGGCCAGGTTCCAGTGCCTCCATATGACAGGTGTTTCCCTATTCTACTCACCAAAGAAGGTATGCCAGATCATCGTGGCCTGCTGTATGCTTCACAACTTGGCTTTGTGATAACAGGTGCCTTTTCTGCAGGAGGATGGTCCAGATGGAGGTGTTGTGGCAGCTGTGGAGCCTGTAGACAGTGAAGACGAGGAAGCAGAAGAAGAGGACATAGACAACAGGAACACGGTGATCCACCAATACTTCCAGTGAGACACAGATAAGAAGACAACACTGCCTGCTACATCTGATTTAATTCTATTACCTCTCATCTGTCTGTCATTTTCACCCAGTGTACGGTCACTGAGTTGTCCCTTTCCCTTACGATTTCACAGATGTGGGTCCCACTGGGTGACATCTGCTTTGTTTCCGCATGGACTAGAGCTGTGTGACATAGGTATGTTGACAATACAATGGACATTGCTATTTCCCTCAGTTATTGCAAATATACAATTGTGAAAGCACAGACTGACTCCAGATTGTTTTGTGATTTAAGGGTGTTTATTTAAGTGCTAAATAGTGGAGGGGGTTGTAAAATGGTCAGGGGTGATGGTGGAGGAATGTCCATGGCAGAGTGCAGTCTATTAGTCTCACAGGTGCATTGTCCAAAGGGGCATAGGAAGTGGAGCTGGGGCAGTTTAAGTATGGACAAGGTGACAAAGTGGGACAGAAGGATGACATTCAGGGTGGTCTAATTTCTTGGTGGGGGTCTTGGCATTGTTCTCTGTCTTTGACCTGGATCTCAGGGACCGCTTGCGAGGTGGTTCTCCATCTGCAGGGGGTAGGGTGCTGGTATCGTGGTCCTGTGGCGGTGCCTGCTGTCCACTAGCGCCAGCGGAGGTGGTGGGCAGTTCATCATCCAGGCTAGTGTCAGGGGCCCCTTGTTGTGCCACAGTGTCCCTCCTGGTGTTGACGAGTTCCTTCAGCACCCCTACAATGGTGCCCAGGGTGAAATTGATGGATTTTAGTTCCTCCCTGAAGCCCAAATACTGTTCCTCCTGCAGCCGCTGGGTCTTCTGAAACTTGGCCAGCACCGTTGCCATCGTCTCCTGGGAATGGTGGTAGGCTCCCATGATGTTGGAGAGGGCCTCGTGGAGAGTGGATTCCCTGGGCCTGTCCTCCCCCTGTCGCACAGCAGCCCTCCCAGTTCCCCTGTGTTCCTGGGCCTCTGTCCCCTGAACCATGTGCCCACTACCACTGCCCCCAGGTCCCTGGTGTTGTTGGGGTGGTGGGTTAGCCTGGGTTCCCTGTAGTGGTGGACACACTGCTGATTGACGTGTCCTGAGGACAGAGGGATGGGCCCGCTGGGTGGGTGCTGTGCTGGTGTTTCCAGAGAGGGTAGCTCTGTAGTGGCCTGTGCCAGTGTGAGGGGAACCGACTGTCCTGAGGTCCCAGATGGGCCGGGCTGGTCATCTTGATCCAGTTGGACAGAGCTGCTGTCATCACTGTGGGCCTCTATTGTGGGTGGAGTGGAAATGTCTGGACCCTCCTGTCCGGTGACGTTGGGTAGGGGTCCTGCAGGGGTGTAAAGGCATGATTATTGCATCTGTGTGTGCCATGGTGTGCAATGGGTAGGTGACCCTGTACCCCAGTGCTTGAATTCCTGTGTAGGACCTTGTGTGATAATGGTTTAGGGGGTGTATGGGTACGTGCAGTGGACATGCTTTGGTGATGGGTGTCCATATTTTGGTGTTACATGCACGGCTTGGGTTTGGGATGTGTGGTTTGTGATATTGGGACATATGTGAGGAGTTGGAGTGATAGGGGTGAGGGTGGGGGTATGTGATAGCATGCAGATGGGTAGGGGATGAAGTAGTTAAGATTTGCCTTACCAGAGTCCATTCCTCCAGCTACTCCTGCGAGGCCCTCAGGATGCAGTATAGCCAAGACCTGCTCCTCCCATGTAGTGAGTTCTGGGGGAGGAGGTGGGGGTTCGCCGCCAGTCCTCTGAACTGCAAGGTGGTGTCTTAAGACCACGGAATGCACCTTCCCCCGTAGGTCGTTCCACCTCTTCCTGATGTCATCCCTAGTTCCTGGGTGCTGTCCCACTGCGTTGATCCTGTCCACGATTCTTCACCATAGCTCCATCTTCCTAGCTATGGTGGTGTGCTGCACCTGTGATCCAAATAGCTGTGGCTCTACCCGGATGATTTCCTCCACCATGACCCTGAGCTCCTCCTCAGAGAACCTGGGGTTTCTTTGCGGGGCCATGGGGTGGTGTGGGTGATGTGTGGGGTGGTGTGTGTTGTGCTTTGTGGAGTGATATTTAGAGGTGTGTTGTGTGAGGTGCTTGGATGTTGTTTGAGTGATGGTGTAGGGTGCCTGTGGATGCTATTGTTCTTTCTGGTGGTGTCTCTCTCTGGCCTTCTGTCGCAATTGTTGACGTAAGGATTTGTGGTTGATGTGGGTGTGTGTTTTATATTGTATTGGATGTGTGGGAGTGGTGTGTGTATGTGTATCAGGTGTGTTTATTTCAAATTGTCCAATGTGAATGTGTTTTGTAAATGTGTGTGTATTTTGAGCGCGGCGGTGTGTACTGCCAATGGAATACCGAGGTTGAAGGACTGCTGCGTGGATTCGTGGGTCGTGATAGTGTGGGCGTATTCGTGTTGGCGTGACGGTGTCGGTTTTGTTATCGCCAGTTTATCACTGACTTTTGGTGTGGCGGACTTGTGTGGGTGTCTGGATTTTGGCAGATTCTGAGCTATGGGTCATAATGACCGTGGCGGAATTCCGTGGCTGCAGCGGTGTGTTGGCGGTCTTCTGCACAGCGGTAAGCAGCTTTTGCTGCCAATGTTGTAATGACCCCCATTATCTAGTTCTACTATCTGAATAGGTAAACCATTGTGGATCTCTGTCGTCAGTTGGAGCCAGATCTGATGCCTGCCATTCTTTATCCAAATAGTATACCACCCATTACACGAGATGTAGTAGTGTTGCACTTCCTGGCCACAGGGTCCTTCTAAAATACATTGGCTCTATCCGCTGCAATTTCCCAGCCTATGTTCTGTCTTTTATTGAAGGATGTACTCTCAGCAATGTTAAAATACCTGGACAGCAACATCCGGTTTCCTCAAGGTGAGGATTTTCACCATGTCAAGGCTTACTTGAACGGTTTGGCACACCTCCCACATGTTGTGGGAGCCACTGATGGTACACATGTTGCCTTGGTTCCACCACATGGCAATAAACAACCATCGGAACAGGAAGAACTTTCATTCCATCAATGTCCAAGTTGTTTTTCTTCCATACTTCTACTTTTCACAGGTATGTGCCCATTATCCGGGTTCAATCTATGATGCCTTCATCATGGTGAACAGCGCAATTCCACAGCTGATGTCACGACTGTACCCAGAGAGTGCCTGGCTGGTTGGTAAGTCACATATGTCATGTTTGTATGTAATGTCTGGTGCAAAAATTCAAATTAGAGGGACTCATAGTTGCACAGATGTCCCATTCCGTTATAGGGGACTCTTCATATCCAAACCATCCATGGTTTTTGACAACGGTGAGAACCCAACTATGCCAGTGGAAGTCCGTTTCAACAATGCCCATGGAAAGACACGGCATGTCGTGGAGCGGGGTTATGGCTCCTGAAAGCCAGATTTAAGTGTCTGGGAAAGACAGGTGGAGCCCTCCTCCACTCACCTGAAGAAGTTTGTAGGATCATTTTGGCCTGCTACATGCTCCACAACACTGCCCTGAGGGGTACCACAGGGTGAGAATCCTGAAACGCCAAGTGAGGATGACAGTAATGAAGAGGAAGGTGAAGGCTTCCGGTCAGTTTTTATCAATCACTACTGCACTTGAGAATAAGTATGTAATATTTACTGTGACCATATGGGAACTGTAGGGGTCAGGATGTGTTGAGTAGGGTATTGTTTCCATTAGACAGGTGACCTCATGCTATGCAGTATACAGCCAAGGTCTGCTTGCTAAGTCAGACGTGGAAATGTTTTTACCTTGATGATCTGCTTTATTTGTGTCAGTCTCATTGCAATTTTAGTGGGTCTACTGAAGGTTGATGTGAGGCTTGGGTCATATGCATAATATTTCCTGCCTAAACTGCTTGTATTGTATTTTATCCAGGTCTCTTCACCATGTCATCCTCACGTAGGCATTTCAGAGTTGTGACATTGGCAGGTACCTGTTGCTATTCTGACATATGAAGTGGACATGGATTGATCCAGGTAACGTTGTTCACAGATGTGGAGTAAATGAGACCTGTGCCAAAGCAGCTTGGACAGTGGGTGGATGGAATTCTGAAGTGCACAATACACTTATTTGATGTAGTTAGTTGTCCAATTGTCTCATGTGTGTGATCATGTGGCCTTGAAACATGTCATCCAGTGCAATCAATGCATTCTTCCATCACATTGTGTTGACAATCGTCCTGTATGAACTTTGTGTCATGCTACCAGATGCTTGCTGATTGTAATAAGATGGACCTTTGATGAGGGACTGTTGTACTGCCCTCTATCTGTGCCATGGCGATTGTTAGGTTGGCAGACATTGTTTTGGCATTTGATAACACTCTAGCTAGTGACAATATACACTAATCTGTTAGCCTATTCACGGTACAAGGTCTGTCAAGGCCCTTTCTTCTGTGGTCTGGGGGACAGTACCTTTGGGATATCTAGCCTAACTCAAGATAGTTCTGCCTTTCTTGGTTATGACAGTCTAGACATTATAACAGCCTATGTGCTGTACTGTACAATAAGATGTTTAGTGCGACCAGACACTTGTGTCATTGTGTTGCTAATCCTCCTCAGTAGGACACTACCTGAGGCATATCCCTCCTTCCATTACAATTCAACCTGTGATGTCATGGTGGTAGGCAGTGTTTTTTTGATAGGTGTGTTTATTTACAAATGTATAGTAAATAATTGTGAGACTCAACAAAAAAGTGAGGTGAAGGGATCAGTCATGGTGAATTAAATCAAATTAGTAGATGCCACAATATTTGAAGTCCAAAGTCCAGTGTCCTGCTACCATGGAAAATGGAAAGCGGTTAAAGAACAGTCTACAGAGTGAATCTGTGGCACACAAAAAAGTTCCTTCAGGAAGAGATCACTTGCTGGTAGTGGTTGATGTCTTGCCATCCGCACCTCCTGGAGTCTTGGGAGGATGTCCCCATTTGCGGGGGGTTCAGCTGCTACAGAGGCAGGGGTGTCTGAGTTGAGTCCTTCCCTTGACAGGGCTGCCCTTCCAGTGGCTGCCACAGATGTTGAAGGGTGTTTCGTGGCCAAAGAAAGGGATGTGGTGATGCTCACTGTCCCTGGCCAGGTTACTACCGATCTCCCTGAACACCCCTGTTAGGGAGGCCAGGATGGTGTTGGTGACCTCTCATTTTTCCAGAGACTCACAATGGAAGTCCCTCTGCAGCTGCTTCATTGCATGGAGTTTGGCAAGTACCTGGCCCATCACTCCTTGGGATTGTTGTTAGGCTCCCAGGACTTGGCTGATGGTAGCCTGGCCAGGACCATCCCCAGCAGCCTCATACCGCAGACTCACACCATCACTCTTATGCACCCTACCCCCGCGTGTCTTGGCACAGCTTTCCCCCTACTGGTTCCAGGACCATCATTGGTAGAGGTGTTTTGCTGTGACTCAGGATCCTGGACTGGGGGGGGCATGAGATGGTTGTGACAATCCTTGGGACACAATTTTGGGGGTGATTGGCTGCCTGAGATGTTAAAGCAACAGGGCTAGGAGGAGTGGATGTAGTCACGGTGAGCCTCACTGGTGTCATCTGACAGGTTGCCTGGATGTGCCAGAACTGTCAATGTCCAGACATACACAGGTGGTGTCCTCATAGAAGGCTTCATCCAGGGGGGTATTGGCAGTCTCTTCAGTGAGCTCGGTATTTGCATTGGCAGCTAGACCTGTTGACTTGAGAGAGACAATTTTTAAAGGTTGTTGTTTTGCTTTCACTAATGACCATCCCTCTAATCTCTGCTCACCTGTAAGTGGCTTTTTCTCCCAGGTGTCCCCATTTCTGGTGCGTCCACTTAGCCATCCCAAGTCAGAATTCTGGTTTGACACTTTTGCCTCTGAATATTTGTCTTTGATGTCTGCAAGGGAATTGAACCAGAGTTCTAGTGAGTGGGACAATGAGTGTCTATGACTTTAATCTGTTTTAACATTTACCAAATGTCTTGCCACAACTCTTTGCTCCACACCTCCCTTGAATGAATGAACCAGTTATGCGCATGCCATGTGGAAAGCCAAATGGCTAATCCATTGGCAGTGGACCAAGAATCAGTGTAAAAATGATAAGTCCCAGGCAGCTCTTGCTTTAGAACTCTGCATATTGGTTACTTTTCCTTCTCCTGTGGTGGTCAACAACTTTTTGGCAACTGAATTGTATGACACCGCTTTCCAGTGTCTTTTAGTACCAATGTATTTGAATGAATGAATGAATCATTAGTGAACCAAACATGTTTTCTATCCTCAGGGACAAGAATTCAAATGGCACACTCCATTTCACTGGTGACTCTTTTACCTGTGGTACCTGTTCGTGTAGGGCTGTAGTGCCTGCCAGTCCTACTTGAGCCCTGTTTTGGATGTACCAGATCAAGTGTATGATACTAGCCTCTACTGCATGTCCTATATGGTGATATTTAGGTGAACTCATCACCACCTGCATGATTGATATTTCAGGTTTCAGGATTTCATTCTAACCTAGTGTCATTTGCTCAGTATCCACTAGAGCCCAATAACAAGTCAAAAGCTGTTTTTCGAAAGGAATATAGCGTTCCCCAAAGTCAGGTAGTTTTCTACTCCAAATTTCTTGGGTCACCCTTGTCCTCCCCTGTTTCTGCCACATACTCCAGTTTGCATATTGTCCCTGAATAGTTACATGTAACTCAATGTTTCCCTCTTGCACTGTACACAAGTTTAAAGTCTGTTGAATTATTTCATTTGTCAAATCAAAACCACACAGCTTCTCTTCACTCCATTCAAACTCATGTTACTTTGTACCAAAGCATGAAGATTTTACTCAGATGAGGGCTATACTGTTTCGAAAAATCAAACAATTTCGTGAAACTCTGGCCCATATTTATACTTTGGCGCCGGCGCTGGTTTGCGTAATTTTTTTTTACCGCTAGGCAGGCCCCTTATTTATGGATTGACATTAGCCGGCTCTGCGGGCTGGTCAGAGTAAAAAAAAATGACTCTAACCAGGCAGCGCCGGCGTAGGGGAAAATAGGGGTTGTGCGTCAAAAAATGGTGCAAGTCAGGTTAGAGTAAAAAATCATGGCCCTAACCGGACTTGCGCCATTTTTTGACACACAACCCTCATTGAAATGACTCCTGTCCTAGCAAAGACAGGAGTCATGCCCCCAACCAGTGGCCATGCACAGGGGACTTCTGTCCACTGGGCATGGCCATTGGGCACCGTGGCATGTAGGGGGGGCCCAAGTTAGGCCCTCCATGCCACAAATTGTTTTAAAAAAAATACTTACCTCAACTTACCTGTACTTACCTGGGATGGGTCCCCCCATCCATGGGTGTCCTCCAGGGGAGGGTGGGGGCTCCAGGGGGTGTCCCTGGGGGCAGGGAAGGGCACCTGTGGACTGCTTCCATGGAAATTAACCCACAGGTCCCTTAACGCCTGCCCTCACCCAGGCATTAAAAAATGGCGCACATCAGGCTGGGTGCCGTTTTTTAAGGCCCGCCCCCTCCTGTGCATTAAAATGACAGGGGAGTATAAATAAGGCACACAGGCCTTAAAGTCAGTTTTTGGACTGAAACGCCTACCTTGCATGTCATCAACGCAAGGCGGTTTCCCGCATCCAGAAAATGACGCACACAGAGGACTTTTAATGTTTGCGGGGTCAGGCGTCATAGTGTAAATATGGTGTAAGGTTTGCACCAAATGTGAGTCAAAATTTTGGACAAACATTCGGTGCAAACAGAGTATAAATATGCCCCTTTGTGTCTCTTGGTTAGTGCAAACAGCAGCAAACGCCAAAATCTTTTGTTTTACCTGTAACAACATCTCTCTATGCTCTGGATTCCTAGAAACTGCACATTTTGCTGCAGTACCTGTGTCTTGTCTGAATTAATTGTACACTTCATACTCTGCAAAAGTTTTCTGAATATACCGGTAACATCACCAACTTCTTGCTCAATGTAATCTTTTAAAGAATGCATTTCAACTCCTGCCAAAAATTGTGGGCTACTCTGTGCACGAACTACGCTCTGCTCATGCAGCTTACACTGGCCCCCACCTTTTTTAACCTCCTCCTTAATGGAATGTGAAAAGTCAGATTCTCCTGCAACAGCTTGGTAGATTTCAGTTTTATCTTGCAATAATGTGTTCTGACTAACTTGCTCTTTTAAATCCTTATTTTCATATTTTAACTGTTTACATCTCTCATGCATTTTTCTGTAAGCAGACAAAAGGATCCAAACCCTCCTGTCAAGAACAAAAGGGACATCATTCCTTTAAAAAAGCGTCTTTTCTAAACATGAAAACACATTTGTTTTATCCAAGCTCCCATCCCAAAATGTAGAAAATCCTGATAAACAAGAAAATACATTAACCAAAATACCATAAGGCATTTTAATTTCACTTTAATTTTCAAACATGGTTTGCGGTGCTTCCTTTAATTCTCTGAACAAAAACATATTTACACTTTTAAATCGTGCACTCTGAACCTGTCCAACCCCTCTTTAGACTGACCGATCTACGCAAAACTGTTTTGCTTTCACTAATGACAGAGCTGACAAAAATCTCTGGAATGCACTTCTCAGTTCAAAGAAGACATTTGATATTATTTCACCACGAGGTTCCTAAAAGGAGATTAGTATGTCGAAAGTACACATTTAAAAAATAGTCACAGCAATGAAAGGAAAATATATCAAAATGATTCTCAACTGCAATGTACACAGCAAATATATGTAGCTATGATTATGAAAAGCAAAGAACAAAGTTTTTTATTCATCACCGTAGGGCCTGCCAAGCTCTTCATCTTTCTCATGCCGGCAAGAAGATGACCCTGTTCAACTGCGAGAAAGAGATATCCACCCTCACCGGACAAATGTCAGGCATGTGACGTCCAATCCTGACCAAGGTCTTGGAAATTCCAGCGCTACCGAGCAGGGTCACCTTTTTTATATCTTAAAGAACCAAAAGGGCTTTCTGGAGAAAACCGTTCCCATAAAAGAGAAATATTCAAACATGCTGGCTACTGTAGGTCAGAGTTGGAAGAAAAGTGTTGAGAACTGGCTAATATCTCAAGGCACACCTCCCAAGGCCGAACCGTTCCCTGCACTGAAAGAACATTGTATTTGCAGATTTCTCTTATGTGACAGGTACACATGCTATCCGCTGTATTGACCTGACATTTGAGTAACATACCAATTCCATTTCAGTCAATTAGCTTCATACTGTCTGAGTTTATTAGCACTTGGAAGGAAGGTCATAGACTCATTTATTGTCAACAGTGCAGGCTAACCAGTGGCTGGGCAGGATGTGATTTGGGTCATTTTAAGATCTAGTTGACTGTTATGCCGGCAGACCCAGAACCTTGTTGTAAATATGTGATATTTGTCATCATGTGGTCAGTGGATTGTGAATGTGTCTGCTGCCAATACCATTCATGTCATGCATCTTGGGGCCTTTGATCTGTCTCAATTTCTTTTGGCACAAAAGGTGAGCTATCCTTCCTGCCTACAATATTTTCATCGTGGCATAGCTGCTCAAGATGGATCTAGGTGGATAGCCACATCACAGACTGTACCATGATCTGTATCTTGGTCCCTTCCATGTGGATAAACTTAATTTGTGAGTTCACAGATAGACATACAATTTAGTATGGACACTGGACTGGTTATTGGAGATCCAGGGACTGTCCCTCCTGGGATCTACAGTCATGTTACTCCAAGTACTACACACAGTATACATAGGTCATCCTCTCAGGTGAATACAGTAAATAGGCTGAGTAGAGGGAGAATGGTTGTTGGAGCAGAGGACACTGTTGTGGCTTGGTGGAGTGACAGTAGCAGTGCCTCCTGGCCTTAGCATTCATGTCAGTGCCTGCCCTACCCACACACTATACAGATGTCATCCTGTAGGTGTGTGCACTCCAATGGGAAGGTAATTTTGAGTAGGATACACTGTTCAGGCTTTTGTAATGATGGAACAGTAGCTGCTGGGAGTTGTAGTGCTGTCAGTCGCTGTACTACACACACTATACTGAGATGTTGTTGCCCCAGGTGATTTGAATTCACATGTTGGTGGCCAGACAGGGGTCCATGGACAGGGGGACACTAGGCTGTTGAGTGGGTTGACAGTGAAGTTGGCAAAAGGTAATCAGTGAGCATGCATGACAATGTATTTTGGTGAGATTTTATGATGGGACTTACCTGACTCCACTCCCCCAGGTATTCCTGTCAATCCTCAGGATGCAGGATGGCCAAGACCTTCTCCTCACGTGATGTGAGCTGTAATGCAGGGGGCCATCGCTAGTTTTCTGGCTGCCATGGAACGGACCTTACCCCTGAGGTCATTCCACATCTTCCTGATGTCATCCCTTGTGCATGGGGTGGGGCCTGCAGCATTCACTTTGTCAAATATCCTTCCCCACATTTTACCTGGCAATAGTAGTGGGCTGGACCTGGGCTCCATGTAGATGTGGCTCTACATCCACCATGACTCTTAACTCATAACAGGGATTTTTCTGGGGTGACATGGTGGTGATAAAATAAATTGATAGGTGATAGGACTTAAACGGGTGACGGGAAGTAATGGAGTAGAGAGGTACAAATTAATGTGATAGGAGTGTTTTGAGGGTGTGGGATATGTGCTTAGTGAAAGTTGGAGAGGTGCTTATTCTATGGTTTTATCTCTTCTGATAATGCACTCTGGCTGTAGTGATGAGTGTTGTAGATGCAAAGGACTGTGGTGTGTAGGGGTGTGTTTTTCAGGTGTGTCGGGTATGGCCATGTGTGTCAGTGTAGTTTGTTAACCACGAATGGCCGTGGTTCGGACCTCCATTTGTGGACTTGCCATGGCTGACCACCACTGCAACGTTGTACTTGTAATAGGTTTGGTGGTTGGTTGACAGGCTGTCGGTGCTGGTGGTTGGACTGCCTATTTCCTGCCCTCCAAATGACTGGCGGTGTTGGTTTTTTTGGCTGGCTTTCATTGGTCTTCCCAGGGTAACTCGTAATACAGCAGCCTTTATGACTGCCGTCAAAGCAGTCTCCTGGTGGCCACCACTATGGCGACCGCCAAACTCGTAATCAGGCCCTAAGTATCATTAGGTATTAAATATTATAATACACTATTTAATTATATTTTGATTTATATTTAAGGTAAATTACCCTATATAAAAAATATTATTAATTATTTACCATACAAGAATGTTTATATTTATTTTTTAATATTACCTCAAATTTATAAACATTATAAGCAAAAGTATTTATTATAAAATGTTTAACATTATATATATTACCTTGTGGCAGTCGCCAGTAGGTAGTTATGGTTAGGCCCTCATTTCTATAGAAAAAGCTGTGTTCTGCTACCTATATCATTGGCGGTGCTTCACAAAATGTTACAGACAAATTAAACAGTCACTTGAGCTGCTGTCTGGAATGTTTCGAGGTGATTCGTCAAGCGGGGCCAAGATAAAGGGAGGGTGAAATTTAGAGCATTGCCAATGTTCATTCCCATAGGAAAAATTGAACAGTGATGCGCAAAAAACACTGCATGGAATTACACCAAATTTGGCAGAAAGGTAGCTCTTGGTCGAGAAAGAGCCCTTTTTGTTATTTGGTGTAAATCAATTAATTAGTTTTTGAGAAATGTAAAAAAATCCTAATTTTTATTTATAGTGACGTGAAGGATTTGTAACTCTCCCGATCTTGCAATGACTTCAAACCAGAAAGTGTTGGCAACCATCTTGAGACTTGACTTCAGCTGCGTCCCACAAAAAAATTTAAAAAACTAAAAGGGGCCAAGGTAGAGTTGCCTTGACCCCTTAGCTCTGGTCATGGGGTTCCTAAGGGACCTCCTGCCCAGATAAAAAGCATTTTTTAAAACATTTACTACTGAATTGTGATTGGGTCACAAATCCAATCTAAATTTTATTTATTTTTAAACAAAGATGGGCTCCCATGCTTGTTTTTTAAAAAAACCCTGGGTGGGCCAGGTCCCGGGTCACTGTTAACATTTTAATTGGGGGGCCCCCCGTAGCTCTGGGGAACACCACCTTCCCAGGACAAAGGATAAAATATGAGTGAGGGTGCATTCGGCTCCCAGCACCCAGGGGACCACCACCCCCAGGGCAAAAATGCTTTTGATATCTGGGGAGGCCTGATGGCCTCCCCCACAGCCCCGAGGACCCCCACCTCCCTGGGGCTAAATTTAATTATGAGTGGGGGGCTGCACTTCCTGTGCCTACGGGACCACCACCTCCCCAGGGCACATACTAAATAATCTAAAGGGGTTCCATTTCAGACCACCATTAGCCCTGTGGACCACCACCTCCCCAGGGCTATGATTGTTAGAGGGGGCCACGTGGATCCCCTCAATGAGCCACTGGTGGCCCTGGGGACTGCCACCCCCTAAGGCTGGCTCCTGCTATGTCCAGGGGTGCCCACCCTCGGGATATAGCTGTTTGCTGTGGCTTTGCTGCAGCATTGAAGCTGCAGCCAAGCCACAGTAAACACTCTGCTATTTGACAGCAGGACTTGTAAAGCAGTGTCAAACAGTGGAGCTTTCATCTCAGTCCCCTGCACGTGTGCAGGGAAAAGAGATGATATGCTTCAGCAAGCAGGGAGCTGCTGGTAAAAGCAGCTACCTGCTTGCTGCAGCAATGTCATGCCAAGTTAAGCCTTAAAGCTTTTCTGTGGTGTAAAGGGCATTTTCATAAATAATATATTTTTTTAAATATATATATAAAGGGACTGCGAGGCCCTTGCAGTCCCATATAGCCCGTAAAGGGCGAAAAAAACATGAAAAAACATGAAAAAAGTAGAAAGCAATAGCTGAGTGTGAAGGTCGCAGACCTTCACACTGTACATACAGGGTTCGAGTCCAGCCTGACTCACTTCCCACTTTTTTTTAAAGTACAAATTATTTTAATTTAAAAAAAAAATGACAGATACATTTTTTATTTTGAATTGTGCAGAAATATCTCATTCTAAGTATATCATACATCAAAGTCTAAAAAACTCTCTCTCTCTACCTCTCACTTTCTCTCTCTCTTTCAATTGATTTCTCCCACTCACACACCCACTCATACACGTATGCACCCATTCACAAACCCACTTAGACCCTCGTGCACCCACTCACAGCCCCAGTCAGACCCTGGTGCATCCACCCACAGACCCACTCAGATAGTTACATACCCACTCACAGACCCACTCAGATTCTCACACACCCACTCAGAGACCCACTGACAGCCTCATTTGCCCACTCACAGACCTACTCACACACTGACGCACACACTAAAACATTGATGTATGCACTCTCACACCAAGACAGACGCTCTCACAGCTACTCTCACCCCCAGATACGCAATCTCACACCCATTCTTACTCCTAGAGAGGCTGTAGAATTTCCTGCTGCTCATGCCCAAAGGGCCATGCACAGCATGGGGTTGGGTGGTTAAGGGGGGGTTGGTCGTAGGGCCTGGCTGCAGGCCAGGTCTTACGGGCAACCTTTGATGCAAATGGGTGAAGGTGGACACTGTGCAAGGTTGGGTGCTTATAGGGGGTTAACCCTATGTGCAAAGGATGTGCATGGGGGTGGTTGGGTTAACGTATAGTAATGAAAATTACTACACATTAACAACATTACTACACAGTAACAAAACCATAGAAATTCACTAAAAAAAACAAAGATTATAGGGACATTATCGTTAGGAGATAGAATTTTAAATAAACATAGAAATTCACTTAAAAAAACAAAGGTTACAGGGTCGTTATAGTTATGCTCATATTTTAAAAGTACAAAACCTTAGAAACCTTAGAAATTCCTCAGTTATAGTTTGAGTTACCTCAAGCAACTATAACTTGTACCCTAAGGTAACTATAACTCACGCCCTTACCATGCACTGCTAATTAACCCACAAATTACGGCACTCATGACATCTTTGATAGCATTATTGATAATGTCAATGTAATATTTGCAGTAACATTTTTGTTGAAAAAACTGTGCATGGCAAGGGTGAAACACATCCTGTGCTGCTAAGGTTTTGAATAGCTCTCACCTTTATGCCCACATAGAGTGCCTGTCTTCTCTAAATAAGAGGGAATAAGAGTCTTACAGGCACCACCAGCGCTTAACTTAGAAAGTGGACCAGAAATGCGCAATTAGGAAGTGTCGCCAGTAGGTATTTATAGGTAGGACCTAGCTGACATAGCAAAAGTGTTTTTTCACTTAGCTATATCTTTGTCACTGTTTGACAAATCTTCAGGAAATTTTCTATGTGTCATGTTGGGTCTTGTTGTTCATGGAAAGTTTTGGAGTGATCTGCTAAGCAGGGGCTGAAAAAAAGAGGGGGTAAAAAAAAAGAGTTTCCCATGTTAATTCCCCTAGGGATTTCGAACATGACTACAGCCCAAAACTCTGGATGGAATACCACCAATTTTGGCAGAAGCATAGCTCTTTGTCCAGAATTTGGTGGAAATCTGTTCAGTAGTTTTTGAGATTTTGAAGAAAATTCAAATTTGTATTTCTAGGTGCATGAACAAGTCACAAAATCTATTGATCTTGTGCAGAGATTCGATTGGCTGCCAACACTTTAACCATAAGGTGTTGGCAGCCATTTTGAGACTCAGACTCAGTTGACTCCCAAACAAAAACATAAAAAAACCGAAAGAAAAGGGGGCAAGGTATAAAAACCCTGACCTCCCTCTAGCCTTTGTGCAGGAGTCTCCCCGGGCCCCAGCAAAGACAAAAAAACACTTTTTGCAAAGTGTTTGCTGTGAAATTGCCACAAATTCACAAATTAATGGCAAAAATTAAACTAAACAAACACCAGCTCCCGTGCTTGTTTTCAAAGGAAGATCCTCGGTGGGCCACATCCCAAAAATATATTAGAAAAGGAAGGATGCACAGGACCCTCCTCCTAGGGCACAAAAGAGTCCCAGGGACAACCACCTCCCTGGGGCTTAATATTAATTTTGGAGGGGGCCTGCGCGGAACCCCCTTTATGGGCTTTAATGGCTCCTGGGGACCACCACCTCCCCAGGGTCTTCCTTAAATTAATGGAGTGTTGCCACACAGACCTCCCTCCTGGGGCTGTTTCAAACCTCCGGACTACTACTTCCTAGGCGCTAATTGAAAAATAAGTGCAGGGTTGCATGGAACTCCACGCCCCAGGGTCACCATCTCCCTGGGGCCATTAACATTTTCTGATGAGGGAGGGGAGTTGCCTGACAGCTCTCGCCAAGCAAAAGCAAACACAAAGGCCTTCATTACAACATTGGTGGTAAAAGCCGCCTACCGCCGTGCAGAAGACCGCCAACACACCGCCGCGGAAAACCACCACAGCTATTATGACCCACATTTCGGAATCCGCCAAAATTCAGACACCCACACAAGTCCGCCACACCAAAGGTCAGTGATAAACTGGCGATAACAAAACCTCCACTGTCACGCCAACAGAAATACACCCACAGAATCATGACACACGAATCCACGCAGCGGTCTTTCAACCACGGTATTCTAATGGCGGTGCACACCGCTGCGCTCAAAATACACACACATTTACAAAACACTGCCACATTGGACAATTCAAAATACACACACCTGATACACATACACACACCACTCCCACACACCCATTACAATATAAAACACAAACCCAAATCACCCACAAACCCCTACAACAAAAAATCAAGAAAGAAGGACAGAGAGAGACACCACAAGCAAGAACAACAGCATCCACAGGCACACAATACCATCACCCACACAACTTCCATGCACCTCACACAACACACCACTACATATCAGCACACTTATCACCATACAATCCACCCCACACATCACCTACGCCACCCCATGGCACGGCAAAGACACCCCAGGTTCTGGGAGGAGGAGCTCCGGGTCATGGTGGCAGAAATCGTCCGGGTAGAGCCACAGCTATTCGGATCACAGGTGCAGCACACCTCCATTGCAAGGAAGATGGAGCTATGGCGCAGAATAGTGGACAGGGTCAACGCAGTGGGACAGCACCCAATAAATCGGGAGGACATCAGGAAGAGGTGGAACGACCTATGGGGGAAGGTGCGTTCCGTGGTCTCAAGACACCACCAGGCGGTTCAGCGGACTGGCAGCGGACTCCCACCTCCTCACCCACAACTAACAACATGGGAGGAGCAGGTCTTGGCAATTCTGCATCCTGTGGGGCCTCGCAGGAGTAGGAGGAGGAATGGACTCTGGTAAGTCAAATCTTAACTATTACATCCCCCACCCTACCTGCATGCTCTCACATACCCCCACCCTCACCCTCAGCACCCCAACTCCTCACATATGTCCCAACATCACAAACCACCCATCCCAACACCAAGCCCTGCATGCAACAACAGAGCATGGACACCCATCACTAAAGCATGCCCACTGCACATACCCATACAACCCCCTAAACCACCATCACACAAGCTCCCACACAGGAATGCAAGCACTGCGGTACACGCTCACCCACCCATTGCACACCATGACACATACAGATGTAATAACCATCTTTTTATACCCCTGCAGGACCCCAACCCAACGTCACCGGACAGGAGGGTCCACACATGTCCCCACCACCAACAGAAGAGGCCCACAGTGATGACAGCACCTCTGTCCAACTGGATCTAGATGACCAGCCCGGCCCGTCGGGGACCTCAGGACAGTCGGTTCCCCTCACACTGGCACAGGCCATCACAAACCTTCCCCCCTCTGGAAACACCAGCACAGCACCCACCCAGCGGGCCCATACCCCCGTCCCCAGGACACGTCAATCAGCTGTGTGTCCACCACTACAGGGAACCCAGGATAACCCACCACCCCAACAACAACAGGGACCTGGGGGCAGTGGTAGTGGGCACACTGTCCAGGGGACGGAGGCCCAGGAACACAGGGGAACTGGGAGGACTGCTGAGCGATAGGAGGCGGACAGGCCAAGGGAACCCACTCTCCACGAGGCCCTCTCCTCCATCATGGGAGCCTATCAACACTCCCAGGAGACGATGGCAACGGTACTGGCCAAGTTTCAGGAGACCCAGCGCCTGCAGGAGGAATAGTATATGGGCTTCAGGGAGGAACTCAGAACCATCAGCTCCACCCTGGGCACCATCGTAGGGGTGCTGAAGGAACTCGTGAACACCAGGAGGGACACTGTGGCACTACAAGGGGCCCCTGACACTAGCATGGACGATGAACTGCCCACCACCTCCGCTGGCGCTAGTGGACAGGACGCCCCGCCACAGGACCATCACACCAGCACCCCACCCCCTGCAGAGGGAGAACCACCCCGCAAACGGTCCCTGAGCACGATGCCAAGCCCCCCGCCAAGAAATGAGACCACCCTGATTGTCATCCTACTGTCCCACTTTGTCACCCTGTCCATACTTAAACTGCCCCAGCTCCACTTCCTATGCCCATTTGGGCAATGCACCTGGGAGACTAATAGACTGGACTCTGCCATGGACATTCCTCCACCATCACCCCTCACCAATTCTCTACCCCCTCCAATATTGAGCACTTAAATAAATACACTTAAAACACAAAACAATCTGCAGTCTGTCTGTTATTTCGAAATAGTGCATTAGCAATTACAGTGACAAAATGCTCTTTCAATTGTAATGTCAACATACCTATATCACACAGCTCAAGTCCATGAGGAATCAAAGCAGATGTCACACAGTGGGACCCACATCTGTGAAATCGTGAGGGAAAGTGACAACTCAGTGACCATACACTGGGTGAAAATGACAGACAGTAGAGAGGTAGTAGTGTTTAAGTACATGTAGTAGGCAGGTCTGTACTCTTACCTGTGTCTCACTGGAAATATTGCTGGATCACTGAGTCCCTGTTGTTCATGTCTTCTTCCTCTGCTTCCTCGTCTTTACTATCCACAGGCTCCACAGCTGCAACAACACCACCATCTGGACCATCCTCCTGCAGAAAAGGCACCTGTCGTCGCAATGCCAACTTATGAAGCATGCAGCAGGCCACGATGATCTGGCACACCTTCTTTGGTGAGTAGAATAGGGATCCACCTGTCATATGGAGGCACCGGAACCTGGCCTTCACCCTCCTAGTTCGCCCATGGGCCTCATTGTAGCGTTCCTCTGCCCTTGTCCTGGGATTCCTCACTGGGGTCAGTAGCCATGACAGGTTGGGGTAACCAGACTCACCTGCAAATGGCGAGGGACAAGTATTAGACACACACTAACCTGTAGGGTAACCCCAGACCCAGACAACCATTCCCACTGTCTTGCTTCCAGGTGCTCACCTAATAGCCACACACGATGCCACTGGATTTGACCCATCACAGAAGGGATGCTGCTATTCCGCAGGATGTAGGCATCATGCACTGAGCCAGGGAACTTGGCATTCACATGGGAGATGTACTGGTCTGCCAAACATACCATCTGTACATTCATAGAATGATAACTCTTCTGGTTTCTGTACACCTGTTCACTCCTGTGGGGGGGGGGGCAAAGCCACATGGGTCCCATCAATGGCACCTATAATGTTGGGGATACGTCCCAGGGCATAGAAATCACCTTTCACTGTAGGTAAATCCTCCACCTGAGGAAACACGATGTAGCTGCGCATGTGTTTCAGAAGGGCAGACAATACTCTGGACAATACGTTGGAAAACATAGGCTGGGACATCCCTGATGCTATGGCCACTGTTGTTTGAAATGACCCACTTGCTAGGAAATGGAGCACTGACAGCACCTGCACTTGAAGGGGGATTCCTGTGGGATGGCGGATTGCTGACATCAGGTCTGTCTCCAACTTGGTACACAGTTCCTGTATTGTGGCACGGTCAAGCCTGTATGTAATTATGACATGTCGCTCCTCCATTGTCGACAGGTCCACCAACGGTTGGTACACCGGAGGATGCCGCCATCTCCTCACATGTCCCAGCGGACGGTGCCCATGAAGGACAACAGCGAGCACAGATTCAAACAACTCAGAGGTATGTATCCACAGTTTACACAGAACACCAATCATACACAAAAGGTGGCCTGTGTGTGTGTTGAGTCTAGGCCTAGGTATGTGTGATGCAGTTGGAAATGAAGCCATGTGGGCCCCTGAAATGGCGGCTGCCTGACCTCTAAAGTGGGACAATAGGATGTGAGGTAACTGCGCTGGCGTTGTACACCGTCGCGGTAGGCGGTCAAAGACTGTGGCGCAATGCTGCATGGGTTAACATTGGACCCTATGGGTCCCAGGAGCCAATGACGATGTGCGCCGGCGGCGACGGTACGCACCGCCGCGGATGTGACCGCCTTTTTCTATCTGTTCAATCACTCAATACCTGATCTTTGACAGGAGAGGACCTACACTGCAAGTGCTGCTGTGACCTCGGTCTGGAAGAGACAATGGCTCGAGTGTCTGGGGAAAGGGCCTCTGCCTTCACATCGGAGGATTTGGAGAAGCTCGTGGATGGGGTCCTCCCCCAGTACACGCTACTCTACCTTCCTTCAGACAAACAGGTAAATACACTGTGAGCATGCTGTATGGGCTATAACTGTGTGGAGTGGGGTGGATGAAAGATGGGGGGGAGATTGAGGCGTGCATGAAACGACGGTGAGTGGATGTGCATCATGGCAAGGGTAGGGATGGGGGCCAATCACTTTGACGGTGCAGTTGGTAATAAGTACTTTTTTACCCCTGTACATTTCATGTAGGACAGCGCCCACCAGAAAAAAGATATTTGGCGTGCAATCGCGAAAGACGTCCGGACCCTGGGGGTCTACCACAGACGGAGCACCCACTGCCGGAAAAGATGGGAGGACATTCGCCGCTGGAGCAAGAAGACGGCGGAGGCTCAGCTGGGGATGGCCTCCCAACGTGGGATGGGTGCCCGTCGCACCATGACCCCCCTGATGTTCAGGATCCTGGCGGTGGCCTACCTGGAGTTGGATGGGCGCTTGAGGGCATCACAGCAGAAACAAGGGGGTGAGTACACTCGCATTCTGCTGACTTTGCGTGCAGTGGAGTTGTCTGGGTGGGGGAGGTGGGCTGTGGGTTTCCCTAGGCCAGGGCGAGTTCCGTAGGAAAGGCCCCTCTGTAAGGCAGGCCATGTGGCACCCCAGCCTACCTCTGTAGAGTGGCAAGTAAACCTAGTTATGCCCCTGGGTCATCCATGTGTGCAGATGTCATCCATAGCCTTGTAGGCCATTTCCCAGGAATTGAACAGTGGAGCCCAAGAGCGTGGCATAGTGCAGGGGGCTTCTGTGTCTGTCGTGTCCGCCAACGGTAGCAGTAATGCATGCTCAACATGTCTCTCTTCTGTCTTCCCCCCCTTTTTGTGGTCTCCCTGTTCTTGTGTGCATTAGCATCATCAGGCGGAGGAGCAGTGGCACCGGATCAGGAGGGAGCTTCATCCCACATGGCCCTGGAGGGCGACACTACGGACTTTGAATTCACCAGTGGGACAGAGGGCGAGGGGAGCTCCACGGCGGGGACAGGAGCTGAGACCAGCGACACAGACTCGTCCTCTGATGGGAGCTCCCTTGTGGTGGCGGCAACATCTGTGCCCCCGCATCTACAGGTACAGCTGCTACCCCCCTACCAGCACCGCCCTCCCAGCAGCCCCTCAGGCTTTGGCCCGTGCCCACTCACCCAGGAGGGTGGGCATTACCTTCGCCCCAGGCACCTCAGGCCCTGCCCTAGTCACCCCTGCTGCCCTCAGTGTGGAGGCCATTAACCTCCTCAGGTCTTTCACTATTGGGCAGTCTACCATTTTGAATGCCGTCCAGGGTGTAGAGAGGCAGTTGCAACAAACTAATGCAGTCCTGGAGGGCATTCATTCTGGTCAGGCGGCCCTTCACCGAGCTTTTCAGACTCTGGCCTCAGCACTGATGGAAGCCATTGTCCCTGTCTCTAGCCTCCCCCTCCAACTTCCTCCACCCAGACCCAATCCCCTCTACCTCAGCCCACCCCAAGCACACCTACAGACCAACATGCACACACGTCAACACCCAAGGGTAGTTCAGGCAAACATAAGCACCACACATCCCACAGGCATTCACGCAAGCATCACACACATGCAGACAAACCAACATCCACTGCCTCCACTGTGTCCCCCTCCTGCTCGTCTCCCTCCTCCCTCCCAGTGAAGTCTGCACTCACACCTGCATGCACTACCTCTACAGCCACTACGTCCCTCTCTAGCACACCCACCACCACACACCGCTCACGTACAGTCACCACCCCCACTACCATTCACACGTCAACCTGTATCCTCTCCCAGTGTGTCTGTGATGCCCCCTCCCAAGATACACAAACGCAGGCACACACCCACCCAACAGCCATCCACCTCACGTCAGCCTCCAGCACATGCACTTTCACCCAAAGTCACCAAACGTATACCTCCTACAACCACCACCTCTTCCTCCACTCCCAAACCCCCTCCAGCTACCCATCCCAGTGTGTCCAAAAAACTGTTCCTGTCCACCCTTGACCTCTTTCCCACACCTCCCCCACCCCGTCCATCTCATAGGTCCAGAACTGGCACCTCAGCCACAACATCTCCGGGAACAGTGGTGCCTGTAGTCACCGGAATCTGGAGTGCACCGGCCACCAGGGCAGCCAGTGTGGCACGGAGCCACAACACAGACAGTCCCCTACCTGTGAAGCATCAGAAGTTGGCCAGTGCCCGGCGGGAGAGGGGGAAGACTCCAGCCACCAAAGCCGCTCCCAGGGGTCCAGGTGGGAGTGTGGAGTCAGCTGTGACACTTTCCAAGGTGGGGAAGGGCCACAAGAAACCCGGCAAGTCTGGGAAGAGCAGCACAGCGGAGAAGACTGCCATCATCCCCGTTGCCCAGGAGGCCACCGCCAGCACCAGCCCTGCTGCCCAGGAGACCACCGCCAGCACCAGCCCAGCTGCCCAGGAGGCCACCGCCAGCACCAGCCCAGCTGCCCAGGAGGCCACATCACCAGCCCAGCTGCCCAGGAGACCACCGCCAGCACCAGCCCTGCTGCCCAGACCAACCACCGCCAGCACCAGCCCTGCTGCCCAGGATGCCACCGCCAGCACCAGCCCAGCTGCCCAGGAAACCACCGCCAGCACCAGCCCAGCTGCCCAGGAGACCACCGCCAGCACCAGCCCTGCTGCCCAGGAGGCCAGCACCAGCCCAGCTGCCCAGGAGGCTACCGCCAGCACCAGCCCAGCTGCCCAGGAGGCCACCTCCAGCACAAGCCCAGCTGCCCAGGAGGCCACCGCCAGCAAAAGCCCCGTTGGGCCATGAAGGACCGCCAGCAAAAGCCCCGTTGGGCCATGCAGGACCGCCAGCAAAAGCCCCATTGGGCCATGAAGGACCGCCAGCAAATGCCCCGTTGGACCATTAAGGACCATCAGCAAAAGCTCCGTTGGGCCATGCAGGACCGCCAGCAAAAGCCCCGTTGGGCCATGAAGGACCGCCAGCAGCTGAGACCCTGCAATGGAGACCGCCATCTCAAGCACCGTTGAACAGGGCACCGCCATCTCAAGCACCGCTGCACAAGGCACCGCCATCTCAAGCACCACTGCACAGGGCACCATTGTCTCAAGCACCGCTGGCCCATGAGCGGCAAGAGCACTGACGCAACTGAGTCCGTACTCAGGGCACCATGCCCCCTCCAGAACCAGTGGAGAGATACATCCACTCCCTCTGTCCTTAGCAGAATGAAGCACTCTGGGCACCATGCCCCCTCCAGAACCAGTGGAGAGATACATCCACTCCCTCTGTCCTTAGCAGGATGAAGCACTCTGGGCACAAAGCCCCCTCCACAGCCAGTGTAGTAAGGCATCCACTCCCTCTGTCCTTAGCAGGATGAAGCACTCTGGGCACAAAGCCCCCTCCAGAATCAGTGGAGAGATACATCCACTCCCTCTGTCCTTAGCAGGATGAAGCACTCTGGGCACCATGCCCCCTCCAGAACCAGTGGAGAGATACATCCACTTCCTCTGTCCTTAGCAGGATGAAGCACTCTGGGCACCATGCCCCCTCCAGAACCAGTGGAGAGATACATCCACTCCCTCTGTCCTTAGCAGGATGAAGCACTCTGGGCACAAAGCCCCCTCCAGAACCAGTGGAGTAAGGCATCCACTCCCTCTGTCCTTAGCAGGATGAAGCACTCTGGGCACAAAGCCCCCTCCAGAACCAGTGGAGAGATACAGCCACTCCCTCTGTCCTTAGCAGGATGAAGCACTCTGGGCACCATGCCCCCTCCAGAACCAGTGGAAAAGGCATCCACTTGAGAGACTGTGGCTTTGCAGTCCCCAGGATTGAACAGTGGGCAAACCACCCACTGGAGAGACTGTGGCTTTGCACTCCCCAGGATGTAACAGTGGGCAAACCACCCACTGTAGAGACTTGAGAGACTGTGGCTTAGCACTCCCCAGGATTGAACAGTGGGCATGTAGCACCCTTGTGGATTTGTCGCCGTGCAACAAGCGGCAGAGGTGCCCCCCTTCCCTCCCCCTGAGGTGCCTGTTTAGTTGCTGTCTGATGTCCCTGCAGTGTTCTCTCTGTCATGGTCGGGGATCTTGTGTGGGCCCTGCCCATACCGGGTGGTCCCAGTGTTCCACGGACTTTCTTAGAACACTACCTGGACTACTTTGCTTGGTATATATTATGTACATGGTGTATATATCTATTTCTGCCTACTTGCTTTTAAAATATTACAATGGTTACACTCATTTTCTATTGTCTTTGCATTCTTCCAGGGGGTTTGGGGGGTGTAACTGTAATGTTTCATGCTGTATTAGTGTGTGTGTTGTAGTGGGTGAGGGTGTGGGTGGGGGTGTTGCGTGTGGGTGTCCCTGTTTTTTCCCTCCCCTGTGTCGTAGGTGCAGTACTCACCGTGGTCTTCGCCGCTGGCGTTCGTGCTTCTGGTAGAGGAGCAGGAAGACTATTGCAGAAAGAATTTGGAGTTCCGGGTCCATGGCGTCCTCGTTCCTTGTGGGGTGTGTAGAGGTGAGCGTTTTCCCTTTGGGATTCCTGTTTCTGCTGTGTTTATATCCGTGGTGAATCCGCCCCGGAAAAGGTGGCGGATTGGCCTGTCATAATAGTGTGGGCGGTACATTGTCCTCCCCCTGTCTTATTTGGAACACCCACAAGTGCGAATACGAAGAATACGAAGCAAGCTACAGTTAGATTTATAACCAAGTACAATGTGGCTCATTCTAAAATTCGCATGCTGTTACAGAAGCATTGACATATACTTAAAAGTGACCCAATCATAGGCAAAGAGATGGGAAGAATCCACAGATAACATATAGAAGAGGGAAATCTATGCGAGATTTACTTGTCTGAAAGTCCACAAGCGTATTTTACAGCACCTTAGAGCAGTGCATAATGAGGATGGCTCATATCCAGAAGCAAGGCACATTCGGGAGGTCCATGGAGGTGACATCACAAATCTTAAATATAGTGTGCTAGATGGGATACCAAAGGACCATAGAGGAGGCGATAGAGAAAGAAAAAAAGTTGAGAACATTGGAGTCAAGATATATCTTGATATTAGATACCAATGAACCAAATGGAATAAATACAAGTGAAGAGCTACATGCGCATTTGAATATTTGAATCATGCACCCACAACAGATATAGAAAATATGGAACTTTTAAATAGTAAAGGTTCCACTTGATTAGGTAACAATTGTTCTGCTTGAACTAAATAGGAAAGTAGTTCATGATCACAAAGTCTCTTTAAGGGAGTGTCATATTAAAGATAGTAAAGCCAGGGATTTTGACATTATATTTTATACTTGTAATTAACTGTTAAAAAGGAATATTGTACAGTTCAACATTGAAGGTACTATATGGTAATGAGATGGACCAATAGTGAGTATTTCACTCTTTAGACGGTTCAATATATAAGCGTATGCAACGCTGAATTGTGCAGTAATTATGATGATGATCTGTGATTCCTATTACAAAGTACAAGATATAACAAAATAACAGTACAGAATGAGTGTGAAATCTTAAGTAATGAATTGTGCATACTATTTGTCAAGCGCAAAGTAACGCTGAAAAAATGCGTTAGAAAATGAGTGGAAGAAAATTGTAGAACAATCGCTGTTATTATGATGATTGTTTGGGTCATTTTACTATGGTTATTTTATTGTGATCTTTTTATCTGTTGTAGGATGCATAACCAAAATGATATTAGAATGTTGAATTGCATAACGGAATTTCAAGTTGATTGAAGTAATTATAGGAATTAACCTTGATGTAGTTGAATAAGTGAAGAAAGACAACTCACAGTGTATAAATAGCCATGCAAAATGGCGGCCAACAGGCCGACGAAGGCATAATAGCCGAAACGCGTTCCTGATGGGATAGCAAAATAAATTACTGAAAACAAGCTTTGGAGTGCTGTTCCTTCTTGTACGAGACGGAGGATAGTGGCGATCTATATATATATACATATATACATAGATATATGTATACATATATATATTACATATTCCACACACACTGGCCCTTACCCCAGACTAATACACCCAAACCCCTGCTCAGCAGGGCCTTCTTTCTTTGGACAATATAGCTGGGGTAGACTGCAAGGCTTAGCCTGTGGCCAGACCTGGCTCTGAACTTACGATCTAGCCAGCCCTGATGTGAACTGTCTTTAGACGAGCTGTGTAGTCTCAATTCCATCTAGATTTCCTACCTTAGAATATCTGCTAATGAGAAAAGGAGAGGTGTGTAGGACTACCCTAAGACAATGCAGTTGAGCAGCATCATAGAGAAGCTGGAACCTTTTGCTTTTTTATGTATTTTAGTTTTGCATGTGGTGATGCATGTTAATAAAAATATAGGGACATATTTATACAGTTTGCGCTGAAATAGCATAATTTTGTTTTACGCTATTTCAGCTTAAACTTAACTCTATATTTATATTTTGATGCTAGACCAGCCCAGCTTCAAAATATTGGAGTTAAAGTCATGTTTTGCCTGAGGAAAACTACCTTGCGTGAATGAGATGCAAGGTTGGCGTTCCTGGGCAATAAATGACTCTAAGGCCCAGGCGCCTTATTTATCCTCCAGTGCAAAAATGTTGCACGGGACGGAGCGCCATTATTTAACGTCTGGGTCAGGGCAGGCGTTAGGGGACTAGTGGGCCTTTGTCCATGGTCAGAGACCATGGAAAGAGTCCACAGGTGCCCTTCCCTGTCCCCTGGGACATCCACACCCACACCAGAGGGACAGTGGAGGATGGGGGACCCCATTCCAGGTAAGTAGAGGTACGTATAATATATTTTTTCTGTAGTGCCATAGGGGGTCCCCTGGGCATGGTCATTGGGCCCCTCTACATGGCACTGGGCCCAATGGCCAGGCCCAGGGGACATATCCCACCTGGGCCTGGCCATTGGGGTAGTGGGCATGACTCCTGTCTTAACTTAGAGAGGAGTCATGTCCATGGGCTTTTAATGTCAGAAAATAACGCTAGTTCGGTTAGAGGTATTAGTTATGCCTCTGCCCATACTAGCATCATCCTTTGACGCTAAACCCCCTGATCCCTCCTATGCCTCCCCCACCCGGCTATTGTCCTTTTTTATGACACTAGCCAAGCCTTACCACTGTCTGCCGTCATCCCATAAATATGACGCCCGGCCGGCGTCTTGAGATGGCAGTAGCCTGCGGTATAGGTATACTTTTTTACGCTAAACTGCGTTAGTGCAGTTTAGCTTCAAAAAGTATAAATCAGGCCCATATTGTACAGTTGCGAGGTGCTTGACTTGGTTAACTTCGTACAACTTGGAGCTCCAGGACCTACGATCTAATGTGAAATTACTGCCTTCACCACCCCTTTTGAGGCCAGTTACCTATTAGCCCACCATGCTGCACCTGTTAAGCAAAAGTTGGCGTGGTACGATAGCTTCTACACTAGCTAAATTATAAGCACTGCTAATGGCAATGTGTATTTTGCATTCTTAAATGTCCTATTACTTAAATAAATATGAGTTAATTAATTATAGGATTGACTTTATGAACTGTATTAATTAATCCACTCCTGAAATATCACTCCAAAATGCAGGAAAACCTCTGCTAGTTTATTGATACTATATGCCATCGAAGTTGCTTCGTAAAACGCTTCTGATCGAAACATAAAGGTTGCTAAATACATGATAAATAGATAAAAAATATTCAGAAATAAGCCCTGACCAGAAACGTTATCCCCAGGAATAGCACAATCGCTGGCAGTCCGCTACAGAAATGCACAGATGGCTTAAAACTCCCACACAAACAGCATCAACATAAAAAAAAAAATAACACTGCAATCAGGAATAGCTGAACATTTTTTAATTGTTGCAGGCGGAATAATAAAGTGTGAGGCTCCACGCATTTTACATAGCGCTTTTAGTAATCGGCAAAATCTTCTCCATTTTCACATGTCCTCCAATAACATAATTAACTATAATGTATTAATTAAGAATCGCATGACAACAACTCGTGTCCATTACTTTGGAGATGCAACACTTTTATCCAATTATATTTCAAACAGCAGTTGCAATTAATTTAGCAAAACGCTGAAAATTATTTCCATTTGTTTTTGAAAACAAACCTAATGTCAACTGTAACAATAATTTCATACAGCTAATGTATAAAGATGTTGAGAATTTAGTCGTCTTGAAATTCCACTATACAACAAATGCTATACATTTTCATATCTTAGCCTCAGTAAATAATGATGTGCCAGATAATGTTCAAGGAGCATGGATCAGTGCCCCTTATAACTCATTGGTTGTTGGGGTGAAATGAAGTCTTAAAGTCTTGTAACATGCACTTTTGTAGCTATTTTGCAGTCGTTTTGGTTTCAAAACTTGGAAATATACGGATATTTAGATGGGGACAATAACTTTGCAAAAAATGTATAGAAATATAAGGAAGAGAGAGCAACACACTGAAGTTCTATAGAATGCCTGTTGTTAAGAAACATTTGCCAGCACGTCCTATTCTATGAACATACCACCAACCTAGCACCTGGTGCAGGCATATTTGCGAATCCAGTAATACACTGCTTAGAGTTCTCTGTGTCCCCACTACAACCTAAGTGGTTTGTTTATGTTTTCAGCTGCAAGTCCTGTGTCCCTGAACCGACTCATATAGGGTCCTTTTCACAGAGGTGTTTTCACCTGTGAATGTTTACAGCCAAAATACATCCATTTACGCCTGCCATGAATTCCCTAAGAGATTCCTGACAGGCATACATCAATTTCATAATGTGCATTATTCTATCATGAGTTCAGATAAATCCACAGTAGTGATTCACAGTCAAAAAGTGGGAATGGGAGTTGCAAGTTATGGATTGCCTCAAAAGTGTATATGCTTGAGTACCAACTCCAGTCTGACCGCTTCACACCTTTGAAATTGCTCGAATTTTACTCAAGCCATGAGCTGGAGTAACTCCCTTCAAGAAATTCGGTTACTCTTTGGGTTGGTTGACTACCCACCTCAGAGAATACTCACAGCACTTGCCAGGCCTCAAAGTCACTAAGTTAACTTGAGCTCAATTCCCTGGAATCTATGATACAGTGCAGAGAGGCTTAATTAAGGATAATGTGTAAAGTATGTATGCAGTACTAAAAAGGAATAGAATCAAAAGGGAAAATAATTAACATCAAAATTCCAAATTATACAAATCCAAAAAGAGGAACCAGTGACAAAATGGCCTTTTAAAGCTGAATGTGCCAATGAGAGCCAATGGTCACGGTAGACCTAGGTGCAAATTGACAGCAATGGAGTACGGGTCAGATACACCGCCCAAGTTCAACCTGGTCAAAGATTTTACCTTTTGACTTAAGAACTGATTTAAATCTTGGCAGTAAGGATACACCATTGTAATAGTGATGGAGTATCCTCACTGCCAAGATGATGGCCCACCTACTAAATTGAGATTCTGGCATACATAGGTGTAACGATGGTGGAGACTACTCCACCTTTGCCATGTTAGGCCCTTCTGATGGAGTATGGGCCATCGGAGGCCGGCCTCTATGTCCACCCACCTAATTTAGATGGGTAGACATAGAGGTCATTTTTTACCTCCATCATGGTCAGGAAAACCATGGCATTAATGGATAGTAAGAACATTCTAATGCCCCCTCACTATGGAAGATAACTCATTTGACAAAAGAGACATATTTTTTCTATTTTCAAAAAGAAAATCCACTTTCAGGATTTTATTTAAAAAAAACAACAACAAAAAAAAAAACGTCATGTTGACAGAGCCATGCACCAAATTTCAAAAAGCACTGACAGGACCCACCTGAGGAATATTACTTCCAATGCTTTAGAAATGACAGCCGCCTTGGTGGTCATTTCTATATTTGGGACACAGTGTAATCTTACCGAGATGAACGTTAAGTCCTGCCAGGCCAAATCAGGACACTCGGACTGACAAATAATACATTTTTACGAGACAGGCCATTAGCCTTTTACATCCCCATTCAGAACTGAAGCGCACTTCTAAATTCTTCCAGTACTTCAGAGGAGGCACTTAAGCCCATATTTATGGGCTTTGTGGCACAGGGCAGTATAGCAAGTCCCTTTTCTGCACCGCCCTGTGTCACATGGAAAAGGCAGGAATGCGCCATATTTATCCAATGTTGTGCATTTCTGTCGTTTCCTCCTGCGCTGGCACCCTTTTGGCTGCCTAGCCAAATGCAGGTACCTATGCTCCGTGGTGTAAGGGTGCCAACTTTGCATGCATGAACGGTTTTGTGCAGAAAGGGACACATTCCTGCACAAAAACAATGATGAGAGTTGTTTTCCTCTTTCTATGTGTCCTGTTGAATGCAGCACACATAGAAAGAGGAAGAAACGAGGGGCAACAAACATATTTCTCCTCGTTACGCCTCTCCTGCCGTATCTTTATGGCTTATTCCTAGTTTTACAAGTTCTTGTAATCTAAGAATGCATCAAACTCCATAAATGTTACCCACACAACACTCATGGAAATGCCTCTCTGGCGCAGAGTAATGTAAGACAGCGATTTGCACTGTGTTACATTAATTTCAAAACAAGGCAGTTGTGACTGTTTTCTGCAACGGTTAAGTTCTAATTTCTTTATACCTTTGATGCAAACTCCTATGTTTGTGACTGCTTGCACCCCATAACACAACAGGTCCCAGTGCACAAGGACAAATCATATGTATGGTCAAGTCATGATAACACTCCAAGGTTTAAACTCATATTTGAATCTCACTAATGGCTTTGAGGAAGTCGTACAATCACAATAAAGTCTCCAATTATCCTCTTGTATTTTCCTTCAAACCCTTAATTTGTAAAACATTATCTTTATTTTCATCTTACGTAGACCCACCCAACACATTCTCTTCCCCACAAAGGTACTACATCAGGGCCTGAAACATATATAAATATCCATCACCATAATTTAAAAACTCAAAACATTCACTAATTACCAAATCCTTAAAACTGGTTCGATATTTTGATGAAAATTAAAATCAGTACAGAACTGCTTTGCCCAATTTATGCAGAGTTAACAAATAATGCACTACCATGTGTGTCCCAGTACAACTTCCAAATACTCCATACTCATTATTCATAATAACCCAATAGTGCTAGATCAGTTATTTCCTCCTCATATAGTGTACATTGTTTATATAAACAATCACTTAATTACCTATATCTTGTACTATTCTTTACACATTCAATGTTGGACTTGATTTTCTTAATTCTTCCCCTTTTAAATGTTGTTTCATTATGTTTTCATTCAGTTTTCTAAAGCTCATAGTTAGAAATTAACATGTTATAGTTTCCCCATAACACTACAATTTTTTCTGCACATTACTTCATTAAAGTTATTGCAAAATTAAATGTCTTCTATGTCCGGACTGGCCTGTTCCCACAATCAATGACTTGGCATGAAGCAGTCATCAAGATTGAGGTCGTGGTAGACTCTTTTACTTTTCGCTTTCTTGGCTAATACTATCCAGCATCACGGCCCGTACTTTCGTGCAATTATCTACTTATAGTAATCACCAACTTAAAATGTATTTGATTCACTGCAGAAATTTTCATCAGACTGATTATCTCATTTCAATTGATGTCACCATTCAAGTTCTCAAAATATTGCCCATATTCTACCAATTGGTGAAAAAAGCAAATTGAAGACATAGGTAGAATTTTCACTATTCACTTGTGGCACTACATTTGTATATAGTCATGACCCTCAATGTGGTCCCGTCTACACGCATTATAACATGTACATCTTAATAGACCTAATCGCTGACATTTGAATCGTACTATGTATCGGTGTCATCTTGGATTATGTTTGAATGCATTATCTAATTTTAAGTATTATCAGTGTTCAAATCCGAGTATTGCCTATTGGTAGAATTTTCACTTTTCACTTGTGGTGCTGATGTTATATATTGTCACGGTCCTCAATATGGTCCCACCTACAAATGTTCCAGTAAATTAATCTTCATACTCCTCAGCACCCGCATATGAATCCTACTATGTGCATGCGCCATCTTGGTCTATGTTTGGATTCACTACATTAGTTTGTATCAAACACATTATCTCATTTTAAATATTATCATCATTCAAATTGTTGTATTGCACACATTTAGGTGAGTCAAGAATTAGACTTTAATGTACCATACGTGACAGGGGTAATATTCTATACTGTTGCAATCCTCAATGTAACACATTATTCATCATTAAATTCTATCCCATCTAAATAAACAACGGTGCCAAGATATGATTATGTTATTTCATAAGCACCACATTGGATTATACTAAGAGCTGCTAGGCTAGTATCTAGCACAAATGTTATCCTGTTGCAGATATCTTCTCATTTCATCCCCCAAACATATTGTCCATACATCCAAAAATCATAGTTTAAATGTTGAAAAACGTAAAAAATCCTATAGCACATTTCACACAAAGTCATATCAGTAATACATAATCCTATAGCAGCTAAAATTCTAGTTAAGTATTTATTTGAATACTAGCCTGTATTTCCCTTCTCCCAAGCTCCAACCTGTTTTCACATCTTTACATAAGTGCAGGATAGGCGTTGGGCAAAACATGCAACGTTCCTGCCATATGTCGATTTCGACATCAAATCAGTGCCCCTTTCCATCAGCCTTAATAAAGGCCTACCATTTTGGTACAATGATGTACACCTGTACTCCCTCAATGCTTAGACGTACATGCCTGTTTATAGGGATGCCATCTTGAACTATCCTCTTCACTACATCTAATTCGCTATATCCTCTTCATGAAACAGTTAACTCGACTATTCATTTCCGAAATGTTAAGTCTAAGTATATTTTAACCTGATTTTCATTACAATATTTTCAACTGATTATTCAGAGCCTATCTTTCATTTGTAGGCATAATTCTGGCAGCTTTTTATTACTTTTAAAATTTTACTAGATTATCTCTTTTTTTAGCTATACTGTTCAAAGTATCACAAGTACATCATTATTCTGATTGCAACACTATTTCAAGCAATTGCCACTGCGCAAATAGCTTAACCCCTTCGCTGCCAGGCCTTTTCCCCCTCCTGTGCCAGGCCTTTATTTGGCTATTTGGGGCAGTTTGCACTTAGGCCCTCATAACTTTTTGTCCACATAAGCTAGCCAAGCCAAATCTGAGTCCTTTTTTTCCAACATCATAGGGATTCTAGAGGTACCCAGACTTTGTGGGTTCCCCTAAAGGAGGCCAAGAAATTAGCCAAAATATTGTGAAAATTTCGTTTTTTTCAAAGAAATGGGAAAAAGTGGCTGCAGAAGGCGGCTTGTGGTTTTTTCCCTGAAAATGGCACCAACAAAGGGTTTGCTGTGCTAAAATCACCATCTTCCCAGCTTTCAGGAACAGGCAGACTTGAATCAGAAAACCCAATTTTTCAACACAAATTTGGCATTTTACTGGGACATACCCCATTTTTACGATTTTTTGTGCATTCAGCCTCCTTCCAGTCAGTGACAGAAATGGGCATGAAACCAATGCTGGATCCCAAGAACCTAAACATTTCTGCAAAGTAGACAAAATTCTGAATTCAGCAAGGGGTAATTTGTGTAGATCCTACAAGGGTTTTCTACAGAAAATAACAACTGGAAAAAATAAAATCAAATTGAGGTAAAAAAACAGAAGTTTTTCTCTACATTTTACTCTGTAACTTTTTCCTGCAATGTCAGATTTTTGAAAGCAATATACCGTTACGTCTGCTGGACCCTTCTGGTTGCGGGGATATATACGGCTTGTGGGTTCATCAAGAACCCTAGGTACCCACAGCCAATAAATGAGCTGCACCCTTCAGTGGGTTTTCATTCTATACCGGGTATACAGCAATTCATTTGATGAAATATAAAGAGTGAAAAATAGCTATCAAGAAAACCTTTATATTTCCAAAATGGGCACAAGATAAGGTGTTGAGGAGCAGTGGTTATTTGCACATCTCTGAATTCCGGGGTGCCCATACTAGCATGTGAATTACAGGACATTTCTCAAAAAGACGTATTTTTTACACACTCTCTTATATTCGGAAGGAAAAAATGTAGAGAAAGACAAGGGGCAATAACACTTGTTTTGCTATTCTATGTTCCCCCAAGTCTCCCGATAAAAATGATACCTCACTTGTGTGGGTAGGCCTATCACCCGCGACAGGAAATGCCCCAAAACACAATGTGGACACATCACATTTTTTGACAGAAAACAGAGGTGTTTTTTGCAAAGTGCCTACCTGTAGATTTTGGCCTCTAGCTCAGCTGGCACCTAGGAAAACCTACCAAACCTGTGCATTTTTTAAAACTAGAGACCTAGGGGAATCCAAGATGGGGTGACTTGTGGGGCTCTGACCAGGTTCTGTTACCCAGAATCCTTTGCAAACCTCAAAATTTGGCTAAAAAAACAGGTTTTCCTCACATTTCGGTGGCAGAAAGTTCTGGAATCTGAGAGAAGCCACAAATTTACTTCCACCCAGCGTTCCCCCATGTCTCCCACTAAAAATGATACCTCACTTGTGTGGGTAGGCCTAGCGGCCGCGACAGGAGATGCCCCAGAACACAACATGGACACATCCCATTTTTTGACAGAAAACAGAGGCGTTTTTTGCAAAGTGCCTACTTGTAGATTTTGGCCCCTGGCTCAGCAGGCACCTAGGGAAACCTACCAAAACTGTGCATTTTTGAAAACTAGAGACCTATGGGAATCCAAGATGGGGTGACTTGTGGGGCTCTGACCAAGTTCTGTTACCCAGAATCCTTTGAAAACCTCCAGATTTGGCTAAAAAAATACATTTTCCTCACATTTGGGTGACAGAAAGTTCTGGAATCTGAGAGGAGCCACAAATTTCCTTCCACCCAGCGTTCCACCAAGTCTCCTGATCAAAATTATACCTCACTTGTGTTGGTAGGCCTAGCGCCCGCGAAATGAAATGGCCCAAAACACAACATGGACACATCACATTTTTTCACAGAAAACCGAGGTGTGTTTTACAAAGTGCCTACCTGTGGATTTTGTTCTCTAGTTCAGCCGGCCCCAAGGGGAGCAGAAATGGCATAAAATAAATATGCCCCACCAGGGAGCGACCCTCTCCTACGGGGTCGCTCCCCTTGCATGACATTGGCGCAAAAAAAAACAAAAACACCGGTGCCTAGTTGTTTCTGCCCCCTTGGGGGCAGATTGACTTAAAATCGCCCGATCTGCCCCCAAGGGGGGCAGAAATGGTCTAAATACAATTGTGATATCTGTGTTTGCATTTGCCTGTGCAGGTGTACATTTAGGTGTGTGCCCCTTGCAGATGGTTCCTGAAGAGATATATCCCATGCAGTAGGAGTTGTATGTGCTTTGTTGACTTTCCCTTCCCCATTTTTTGGATGTGCATGACAACTGGTTTTGGTATAGTCTGTCCCCGAAATGTAGGGCCATTTCCTGTGGACATGTTGCTTGAGGGTCCTGTTCAAAGTGTCTTTGCCTTGTCTAATGGGTCGCTCCCCATCTCTAAAAACAAAAAAAAAACACAAACAAAAAATTAGCCCTGGCGCCTAGAGGTTTCTGCCCCCCTTGGGGCAGATCGGCCTATTAACAATAGGTCGATCTGCCCCCAGGGGGGGCAGAAATGGCCTAAAATAAATTTGCCCCCCAACCCCCCCCGGGGAGCGACCCTTGCCTTTGGGGTCGCCCCCTTTGACATTGGTGCAAAAAAAAAGATCCCTGGTGCCTAGTGGTTTCTGCCCCCTTTGGGGGTAGATTGGCATAGCAAAAATCGGCCGATCTGAAAATGGCCGCAATACAATTTTCCCTTCCAGGGGAGTGACCCTTGCCCAAGGGGTCGCTCCCCATATGTAAAACAAAAAAACAAAATCCCCGCTGCCTAGTGGTTTCTGCCCCCCTTGGGGGCAGATCGGCCTAATTAAAATAGGCTGATCTGCCCCCAGGGGGGCAAAAATGGCCTAAAATAAACTTGCCTCAAGGGTCGCTCCCCTTGTGTAAAATTCACGTAAAAAAAAAAAAAAAAAACTCCCTGGTGTCTAGTGGTTTCTGTCCCCCTTGGGGGCAGATATGCCTCATAAAAATAGGCCAATCTGCCAGAAATGGCCTAAATATAATTTGTCCTGTTCAAAGTGTCTTTGCCTTGCCTAAGGGGTCGCTCCCCTCCTCTAAAAAAAAAAAAAAAAAAAAAAACAAACAAACAAAAAAAAAAGATCCCTGGTGCCTAGAGGTTCCTGGGGAGAGAAAAGGCCTTCCAAAATAATCCCCCCCCTGGGAGCGACCCTTGCCCAAGGGGTCGCTCCCTTATGCCAATTTCTAAAAAAAATCCCTGGTGTTTAGTGGGCGTTTCAAAAGCCGGATTGCTTTTGAAACGCTCAGAGAGACTTCAAAGGGAAGGAAATTCCTTTCCTTCCCTTTGAAGCCTCTCTGGCCTCCTCCACATGATCGAAAGAGAAATGCTTTGCATTTCTATTTCGATCGCGATGGAAGCTGAGCTTCCAGCGCGATGGAGGAGGCCCGATGTGATTGTCAGCGCGCGATGCGCGCTGACGTCACAGGGGGGCGGGGGTGGAAGGGGAAGGGCTTCCCCTTCCATCCACTGTGGGGGGGATGGGTGGGGAGCCCATGAGGGGAGCGCTCCCCCAGTTCCGGGTGCAGGACGAGGTGATCTCATCCAAGGCACCCGGGAACCGGTGCCTTGGACGAGATCACCTCGTCCAAGGCACCCAAGCAGTTAAAAAATGCAACATCTATCCTATGTATCCTTTATTTGTAAATTGCAGGGCCTTTCATGATCTACAGTGCTTCATATTGTCGCATCACACTGTGCAAGTTATGACAGGCTTCGTAAGGCTATATGTACCGTAAGTCGTCATCCACCCACCTGACTCCAAAATTCTCATTGCTATCTATCTTATGGGAAATAGCCAAGTTCCCCCTCTGTGTTCAAACCTTTTTCTACCATTCTTAATTTTGCCATCTATTTAGCTCCAGTTTGTCTCTAAATCACAACTTCTCTGGGTTGAATTCACTTTTTCGTGATGTTTCTCCCTTATGTGCTGATAAATAGGACTCACCATTTCTAATGGATCTTTGATGTTCTTGTAGCCAAGATTTTAGGGCCTTAATAGCACTACCCACGTATACCACTTTACAGTTGCAAATAATGGCATAAACAATATGTGTGCTACTGCAGTTCATAAACTCGTTAACGTGGTATATTTTTGTGGAATTGGATGATAACTGCTATAGCCTATCCATGCTATATTTAAATGTGCTACAATTTGTGCACCTAAAGTTCCCTTTTGGTGCTTTGCGGAAACCAACTATAGTGGATATTTTTGCTGGTATGTAGTTCCTAGTGACCATACTACCAATCGTGGGCCTCTCCAGCATCTTACTCTGGGTTTGTCTGTGAGTGTATTTGTCAGGCCTATCAGACATGGTGACTTCATCTATATTTTCTATGGTAGTCTTTCCCTTCCTGAATGTCACTTCCTGTTCTTGGGTATATAAGGACTGAGACACTTGAGCTCATTGCGCTGCAACACTTCCTTTGGTGGTGATCACGCTCCGGTTTTCCAGTCTGTTTTTTTGCCCTTTTCTGGCCCTTCTAGTTATATTTTTGTTATTGAAAACTTACCTTTGCCTGTGCCCTTTTTGCTGTTCCAAGGAGTTCCAGCCCTTGAGGTTTTTTTCTTTGGGTTTTTCCTCAGGGACTCCTTTTGGAGGGCACAGACTGCCTTGATGTTCCCTTGTCAGCAGCACCGTGGCTACCAGAAAGGGTCGTCCATATCTCTGCCAGGGCAGGATCTACAAGCGGCAAGACCATCCTCCAGATAAATATGGTAAGCAACGAGTCAACTGTGACAGATTGTAGCGCCAAACAAAGCAGCCCTTTTTTGAGCAGCATGGAGGATAACCCAACGGCAGCTGCAGAATCCAACCAGTCATTGCTATTAACTATTCAACAGCAAGTCCAGGAACTACAACAAATACGTAATGAAAATGTGGCTTTATGACAAGCCCTGGCATCCCGAACCACCAATGTTCTCACTGTTTCTGCTACCATGCCACGTTTCTCAGGAGATCCGAACACACTACGAGAGTTCCTTGATGTCCTGACTGTCTATTTTGCTTTTCGTCTCACACAATTTGCACAAGATAAAACAAAGGTGGAATATCTTATCAGTGCCTTGTCTGGTCCTGCTTTTGCATGGGCAACTCCATTAGTAGCTGCCAACGACCCTAAGTTATCTGATTATTCAGCTTTTATCACTGCTTTCAAACAAATGTCCGAACGCCAGGTACTGGAGGCGTCTGCAGAACAAGCTTTATGCGATATCTAACAAGGTAATCAGAATGTTCTTCAATACATTACACATCTTAGACAAGTAGCAGCAGAGACAACATGGGTAGAACGCACTTTGGTAACTCTGTTCCGAAGAGGTCTACGAGATGAAATCAAAGATGAATTAGTACATTCAACCAGAGTGGAAGATATACGTGGATTGACGGATCAAGCACTTTCCATAGAGAATCGTGGTCCTTTTTATGCTGGAAATCCACGTACAATCGTCCATCGTACTGAGGAAACTCGATCAGCCTCAAAAGAGAAAACAGATGAGGAACCCATGCAAATAGACACCACACATGGCCCTCTCACGGCAAGTGAACTCGAGAATTGGCATAGAAAGAGATTATGGCCCTCATTACAACCCTGGCCGTAAAAGCCGCTTTCCGCCGTGCAGAAGACCGTCAACATACCGCTGCGGCTGTGGAATTCCGCTACAAGTATTACGACCCACAGCTCGGTATCCGCCACAATACAGACACCCACACAAGTCCGCCACACCAAAGGTCAGTGATAAACTGGCGATACCAAAACCGACACCGTCACACCAACAGGAATACGCCCACACTATCACGACCCACGAATCCATGGAGCGGTCTTTCAACCGCGGTATTCCATTGGCGGTACACACCGCCGCGCTCAAAATACACACACATTTACAAAACACAACCACATTGGACAATTCGAAATACACACACCTGATACACATACACACACCCAATCCAATATAAAGCACACACCCACATCACTCACAAACCCTTACTACCAAAATTTTTAAAGAAGGCCAGAGAGAGAGACTACCTAAAACAACACCAGCATTCACAGACACACAACACCATCACTTACACAACATCCACACACCTCAAACAACACACAACACATCTCCTCACTCATCGCAACAGAAATCACATCACACACACCACATCATGGCACCTCAAAGACACCCCAGGTTCTCTGAGGAGGAGCTCAGGGTCATGGTGAAGGAAATCGTCCGGGTAGAGCCACAGCTATTCGGATCACAGGTTCAGCAGACATCCATTGCAAGGAAGATGGAGCTATGGTGCAGTATTGTCGACAGGGTCAACGCAGTGGGACAGCATCCAAGAACACGGGATGACATGAGGAAGAGGTGGAACGACCTACGGGGGAAGGTATGTTCTGTGATATCCAGACACCAGATTGCTGTACAGAGGACTGGCGGTGGATCCGCACCTCCTCCCCCACAACTAACAACATGGGAGGAGCAAGTCTTGGCAATTATGCATCCTGAGGGCCTCGCAGGAGTAGCAGGAGGACTGGACTCTGGTAAGTCAAATCTTTACTACTTAATCACCGACAACCCACCTGCATGCCATCACATATCGCCACCCTTACCTTCACACCCATCACCACAACAACCCACAGATACCCCGCTAACACAACCCACACATCCCAAAATCAAGCCCTGCATGTAACACCAATGCATGGATACCCATCACCAAAGCATATCAGGAACAGAGACTCACTGAGGCCCCAAAATCACCAATCACACAAGGACCAAGCCAATAATGCAAGCACAGGAGTAGAGGGTCACTCACCCATTGCACAGGATGGCACACACAGATACAATAACTATGCATTTACACCCCAACAGGACCCCTGCCCAGAGTCACCGGACAGGAGGTGCCAAACATATCCAGACCCCCCACAGAAGAGACCCACAGTGATGACAGCAGCTCTGCGCGCCTGGATCAAGATGACCAGTCCGGCCCATCAGGGACCTCAGGACAGTCGGTTCCCCTGACACAGTCACAAACCACCACAGACCCTCCCCCCTCAGGAAACACCAGCACCGCACCCACCCAGCGGGCCCATCCCTCTGTCCCCAGGACACGTCAACCAGCAGTGTGTCCACCACTACAGGGAACCCAGGCAACCTCACTAACACTGGATGATCAGGGACCTGGGGGCAGTGGCAGTGGGCACACGGTTCAGGGGACAGAGGCACAGGATAACAGGGAAGCTGGGAGGACTGCTGTGCGACAGGGGGAGGACAGGCCCAGGGAACCCACTCTCCACGAGGCACTCTCCAACATCATGGGAGCTTGCTACCATTCCCAGGAGACCATGGGCACAGTACTGGCCAAGTTTCAGGAGACCCAGCGGCTGCAGGAGGAACACTACCTGGGGATCAGGGAGGACTTGAAGTCCATCAACACCACCCTGGTCACCATTGCAGGGGTGCTGGCAGACCTTCTCAACACCAGGAGGGACACAGTGGCACACCAACGGGCCCCTGACACTAGCCTGGATGATGAACAGTCCTCCATCTACGCCGCTGGTGCTAGTGGACAGGAGGCACCACTACAGGAACAACAGGACACCAGCACCCCACCCCCTGCAGATGGAGAATCACCCCGCAAACGGTCCCTGAGATCCAGGAACAAGACAGAGAACATTGCCAAGACCCCGCCAGGAAATAAGAACCCCCCGTAATGTCACCCTTCTGTCCCACTATGTCATCCTGTCCATCCTTAAACTGCCATTGCTCCACTTCCTATGCCCCTGTGGACAATGCACCTGTGAAACAAATAGACTTGACTCTGCCATGGACATACCTCCACCATCACCCAAGCCCATTTTACAACCCCTCCACTTATTTGCACAGGAACAAACACACTTCAATCACAAAATAATCTGGAGTCAGTCTGTGCTTTCACAAATGTGTAATTGCAATATCTATAGAATAAAGCAATGTCAATTTACTTATTCACATACCAATGTAACACAGCTGTAGGCCAGGAGTAAACATAGCAGAGGGCACAAAGTGGGACCCAGATCTGTGAAATGGAAAGCCAAAGTGTCAAGTCAGTGTCCATACACTGAGTCGAAATGACAGACTTCTGCTAGCTCCAACAATAGTATGAGATTTGGAAAGCAGTTACATCTTTTTACCTGTGTCTCACTGGAAATATTGCATGATGATGTTGTTTTGGTTGTCGATTTCCTCTTCTTCTGCCTCCTCTTCTTCACTGTCCACAGGCTCCACAGCTGCCACAAGACCACCATCTGGCCCATTCTCCTGCAGAAAAGGCACCTGGCGTTGCAAAGCCAGGTTGTGCAGCATACAGCAGGCCACGATGATCTGGCACACCTTCTTCGGTGAGTCGTATAGGGAACCACCTGTCAGATGGAGGCACCGGAATCTGGCCTTCAGGAGGCCGAAGGTGCGTTCGATTATCCTCCTAGTTCGCCCATGTGCCTCATTGTAGCATTCCTCTGCCCCTGTCCTGGGATTCCTCACTGGGGTCAGTAGCCATGACAGGTTTGGGAAACCAGAGTCACCTACAAATGTCGAGGGACAACTGTTAGACACACACTAACCCTTTGGGACAACCCCATACCTTGACACCTATGTCAACTGTATTGGGACCTTGGCCTCACCTATTAGCCACACACAGTGCTTCAGGAGTTGCCCCGTCACATAAGGGATGCTGCTATTTCTCAAAATGTAAGCGTCATGCACAGAGCCAGGATACTTGTCATTGACATGGGAGATGTACTGGTCTGCCAAACACACCATCAGCACATGCATCGAATGGTAGCTCTTCGGTTTCTGTACATCTGTTCATTCCTGCAGGGGGGTACAAATGCCACATGTGTACCATCAACGGCACCAATGATGTTGGGGATATGTCCCAGGGCATTGAAGTCACCTTTCACTGTGGGCAAATCCTTCACCTGAGGGAAAACGATGTAGCTGCGCATGTTTTTCAGCAGGGCAGACAACACTCTGGACAACATGTTAGAAAACATTGGCTGGGACATCCCTGATGCCATGGCCACTGTTGTTTGAAAGGACCCACTGGCCAGGAAATGGAGTACAGACAGGACCTGCACTAGAGGGTGTATCCCTGTGGGATGGCGGATAGCTGACATCAGGTCTGGCTCCAACTGGGCACACAGTTCCATGATTGTTGCACGATCAAGTCTGTATGTGATTATGATGTGTCTCTCTTCCATTGTTGACAGGTCTACCAGGGGTCTGTACACCGGAGGATGCCGCCATCTCATTACCTGCCCCAGCGGACGTACCCTATGGAGGAGAACAGGGAGCAGAGAGTCATCCAACACTGAGGTATCACAATGTGTTATTTGCAGAAACGTTATTAATCCGCAATGTGCCGGTATCTGTCTGTATTCCCGGCCTAGATAGGTGTGACGCAGTTTTTATCCATCCCATGTGGCCCCCTGAAATGGCGGCTGCCTGACCTGTAAGGTGGGACAAGGGGATATGAGGTAACTGCGCTGGCGTTCTACACCATCGCGGTGGGCGGTCGAAGACTGCAGCGCAACTCTGCATTGGTTAACATTGGGCCCTACAGGTCCCAGGAGCCAATGACGATGTACGTCGGTGGTGACGGTACGCACCGCCGCAGATGTGACTGCCATTTTCTGTCTGTTCACTCCCTTGATACCTGCCCTTCAACAGGAGAGGACCTACACTGCAAGTGCTGCTGTGACCTGTGTCTGGAAGCGACGATGGCTACAGTGTCTGGGGAAAGGACTCCTGCCTTCACTTCGGAGGAGTTGGAGAAACTAGTGGATGGGGTCCGCCACCGGTACACGCAACTGTACGGTCCTCCAGACAAACAGGTAAGTACACTGTGAGCATGCTGCATGGGCAATGCCTGATTTGAGTAATGTGGATGGAAGACACATGGGGGGGGCTGCGGCCTGCATGTGCGGATGGTGAGTGTATGTGCGTCAGGGCATGGGTGGGAACTGGTGGGCAATGACTATGACGGTCCAGACGGGTGAGTAATTTCCTTTTCCCCGTACCATTCCTCTAGGTCAGCGCCCACCAGAAGAAGGGTATTTGGCGTGCCATCGTCAAGGATGCCCGGACCCTCGGGGTCTACCACAGTTGGAGCACCCACTGCCGTAAAAGATGGGAGGACCTGCGTCACTGGAGCAAGAAGACGGCGGAGGCTCAGCTGGGGATGGCCTCCCAACGTGGAAGAGGGGCCCGTCGCACAATGACCCCCCTGATGCCCCGGATCCTCGCAGTGGCGTATCTGGAGTTGGATGGGCACTTGAAGGCATCACAGCAGCCACAAGGTGGTGAGTACACTGTCATTCAGCTGACGAGGTGCCTGGGTGGGGAGGTGGGCTGTAGGCCAGGGTGAAGTTGGTAGGCAAGGTCCCTTGTGAGGCAGGCTATAGGGCACCCCAACCCACCTAGTGGTAAGAGCCATCTACACCAGGTCAGGCTCCTGTGACTTCCAGGTATGCAGCAATTGGGCTTAGGCCTCGTACCCCATGATCAGGTGAAATTTCTAGGAACTGTTAGTACAGGGCGTAGTGCAGAGGGCTGCTCCCTGTGTGTTGTGTCTGCCAACAGTAGTGGTGTTGCATGCACTGAACATGTTTTTCTTCTGTCTCCCCCCCCTTTTTGTGGTCTCCCTGTTCTTGTGTGCAATAGCATCATCAGGCGGAGGAGCATTGGCACCGGAGCAGGAGGGAGCTGCAACCCACCTGGCCCTGGAGGGTGAAGCAACGAAGTCTGAAGCCACCAGTGGAATTGAGGGCGAGGGGGAGCTCCACGACGGGGACAGGAGCATACACCAGTGACAGTGACTCCTTCTCTGATGGGAGCTCCCTTGCGGTGGTGGGCACCTCCGTGCCCACCGCATCAACAGGTACAGCTGCCACCCCCCCTACCAGCACTGCCCTCCCAGCAGCCCCTTAGCATGTGTCCCGTGCCTGTTCACCCAGGATGGTGGACATCTCCTTTGTCCCAGGCACCTCAAGCCCTGCCCCAGTCAGCCCTGCTGCCCTCAGTGAGGAGGCTATTGACCTCCTGAGATCCCTCACTGTTGGGCAATCTACCATTGTGAATGCCATCTAGGGTGTTGAGAGGCATTTGCAACAAACATACCTGGAGGGCATTCATTCTGGGCAGGTGGCCCAACAGAGAGCATTTCAGGCTCCGGCCTCAGCACTGATGGCAGCCATTGTCTCTGTGTCCAGCCTCCCCCCTCCAACTTCCTCCACCCAGACCCAATCCCCTGTACCTCAGCCTATCCCAAGCACACCATCAGACCAGCATGCACACACATCAACACACAAGAGTGGCTCACGTAAACATAAGCACCACACATCCCACAGGCACTCACACAAGCTCCATCCCCAATGCGACACACCAACATCCACTGTCTCCACTGTGTCCCCCTCTCCACGTCTTCCTCCTCCATCCCTGTCTCGTCTCTACTCACACCTGCATGCACTTCATCGTCAGCCACTACCTCCATCACCACACACCGCTCACGTGCACTCACCACCCCCACTACCAGTCAGAAATCCCCTGTATCCTCTCCCAGTGTGTCTGTGAGCCCTCCTCCCAAAGTACACAAACGCAGGCACACACCCACCCAACAGCCATCCACCTTACAACAGCCTCCGGCCCATGCACCTTCACCCAAATTCAGCAGACGTACACCTCCTACAACCACTACCTCTTCCTCCACTCCCAAACCCCCTCCATCTTCCCGTCCCAGTGTGTCTAAAAAACTTTTCCTGGCAAACTTTGACCTCATCCCTTCACCTCCCCCCCGTCCTTCCCCTAGGGCCAGGCTTTCCAGGTCCCAGCCCAGCACCTCAGCCACCAAATCCCCAGGCATAGTGGTACCAGCAACTGCGGGGTCATCGAGTGCCCAACCCATGAGGGCTGCCAGTGTGACACGCAGTGAGGGCAAGGACATTCTGCCACCTGCCAAGGTGAAAAAGTGCCCACATCCCGGAGGGAGAAGCCGAACCTACCAGCCACCAAGGGCTCAGCAAAAATAAAAGGGGATAGTGGCAAGACAACTGCGGCACCATCAAAGGTGGGGAAGGGCCAAGAGCAGAAGAGCAGGTCAGGAGAGGGCATGGTGGCACCGACTGAGGGACCAGTATCACAACTTCTGTCCACGACCACACCAACCTGTACGGCGGCGAACACCGCTAGCTGCCGCGCCACCATAACCGCCACCTGCACCGCCACCGGCATGGCTACAGCCTCAGTGACAGTCCCCAGCCTCTTCCCCAGTGGGCAGCCGTCCGAGGCTGCAGGAGACGTCCTGCTGTGTCCCTCAGCAGGTGCTGACCCGTGCACCACCGCCAGCACCCCCACCACAGACACTGCCGCAAGCACCGCCACTGCGACGTACTCGGACAGTGGCACCACTGCTGACATGTCTACCATCCCCAGTGGTCAGAAGTCCGAGGCTGGAGGAGAGTTCCTGGACCGTGGGCAGCTTCCATGAGGCATGACTTCCATCACTATTTGCACCTGCAGGTGGAAGGCGAAGCTGCAGCAGTGGGGGTATGTCTCTGCCTCCATGGCGTATCATGCTACCTGTAACTCACAAATCTTGTGGCACACACACCCAGGTGAGGGAATTGTACTAGCCACACTGCACGTGGAGCACTCTGGGCCCTAAGCTCCCTCCAGAACCAGTGGAGAAAGGCATACACTACCTCAGTCCTTGGCAGGATGAAGCACTCTGGGCACCAGACCCCCTCCAGAACCAGTGGAGAGATACATCCCCTACCTCAGTCCTTGGCAGGATGAAGCACTCTGGGCACCAAGCCCCCTCCAGAACCAGTGGAGAAAGGCATCCACTTGAAAGACTGTGGATTTGCACTCCCCAGGATTAAGCAGTGGGCAAACCACCCACTGGAGAGACTTGGGAGACTGTGGCTTTGCACTCCCCAGGATAAAGCAGTGGGCACACCACCCACTGGAGAGACTTGGGAGACTGTGGCTTTGCACTCCCCAGGATACAGCAATGGGCATGGAGCCTCCTTGTGCAGCAGTGGTGTTGTGCGTTCATCTGGCTGAGTTGCCCCCCCTCCCCCTGTGGTGCCTGTATATTTTCGGTCTGATGCCGTGTTCTCTTCGTTTCGAGTCAGGTATCTAGTGTGGGCTTCGCCCATGCATTTTGGGCCCAGTGGTCCACGGACAATAATTGGTACACCATCCGGACTTGTGTAGTTGGTGCACATATTTGTATATACTGAATTTTGATTTTTGACTATCTGATTTTTCATGATTACACTGGTTACAAGCATTTCCTTTTGTCCTTGCGTTCTTCCAGGGGGTGAGGGGGTGTATATGTAATGTTGCTGCATGTATTTATGTGTATGTTGTTGTGGGTGAGGGTGGGGGTATTGCATTTTGCGTGTATGTGTCACGCTCTTTCCCCCCTCCCCTGTGTTGTAGGTGCAGTACTCACCGTGGTTGTCGCCGCGCCTTTCGTAGTCCTGGTAGATGAAAAGATACACTAGCATGAACAGGACGTGTAGTTTGTGCTCCATGGCGTCCTGGTTCCTCGTTGGGTGTCAAGAGATGAGTGTTTTTCCTTCTGTGTACTGTTTCCGCCGTGCTTTTTATTGCGTTGGTTCTGCCCTGGAAAAGGTGGTGGATAGGCGTCTTGAAATACAGTGGCTGGTACTTTGTCTTCCGCCTGTCTGTTGGCGGTGACCGCTGCAGTGTTTGTTTCTAAAGCCGTGGCAGTTTCCGCCATGGTCGTGATTCTGTTTTTTTTCCGCAGCCTGTTGGCGATATTACCGCCAGGATTGTAATGAGGGTCTATGGGGGTCATTACGACCTTGGCGGGAAAAGGCGCTTACCGCCGTGCAGAAGACCGCCAATACACCGCCGCGGCGGCGGGAGACCGCCACAGCTATTATGAGACACATTACGGAATCCGCCGAAATTCAGACACCCACAAAATACCGGCACACCAAAGGTCAGCGATAAACATACAGAAACAAATCCTCCACCTCTACGCCAACAGAAACACGCCCATGCTATTACGACCCACGAATCCACGCAGCGGTCTTTCAACCACGGTATTCCATTGGCGTACACACCGCCGAGCTCAAAATACACACACATATAGAAAACACCACCACATTGGACAATACCAAATACACACACCTGATACACATACAAACAACACTCCCACACACCCAACACAATATAAAACACACACCCACATCACCCACAAACCCCTATGACCAAAAGTTAGAGACGAAGGCCAGAGAGAGACAGCACAGAATAGAGAACCCCATCACACAGAGGCACACTACACCATCACCCACACACCATCCATGCACAAAACACCACATACCACTACACTCACCACACTCATCAACACATACACCGCCCCACACATCACTCACACCACCCCATGTCACGCCAAAGACACCCCCGCTTCTCCGAGGAGGAGCTCAGGGTCATGGTGGAGGAAATCCTACGTGTAGAGCCACAGCTATTTGGCTCACAGGTACAGTACACATCCATAGCCAGGAAGATGGAGCTATGGCAAAGAATAGTCGACAGGGTCAACACTGTGGGACAGCACCCAAGAAATAGGGAGGACATCAGGAAGAGGTGGAACGACCTACAGGGAAGGTGCGTTCCATGGTATCCAGGCACCACATCGCGGTACAGTGGACTGGCGGCGGACCCCCACCTCCTCCCCCACAACTATCAACATGGGAGGAGCAAGTCTTGTCCATCTTGCATCCTGAGGGCCTCGCAGGAGTCATTGGAGGGACGGACACTGGTAAGTCAAATCTCAACTATCATATCCCCCACCCTACCTGCATGCTATCACACACCCCCACCCTCACACCCTCCACTAACACCCTAACTCCTCACTAATGTACCCATAACACCAACCACCCATCCCAACCCCAAGACCTGCATGACACAACTAAGCATGGATACCCATCACTAAAGCATGCCTACTGCACAGACCCACAACACCCCCCAACCATCACCAAACAAGCTCCCACACAGGAATGCTAGCACTGGGGTACACGCACACCCAACCATTGCACACCATGAAACACACACATGCAATAATCCTGTACTCATACCCCCGCAGGAACCCGAAGGAACGTCACCCCACCAGAGGGTCCAGACAACACCACTCCACCCCCAGAAGAGGCCCACAGTGACGACAGCAGCCCTGCCCTACTGGATCTTGATGACCAGCCCGGACCATCGTGGGCCTCAGGACAGTCGGTTCCCCTTGCCCAGCCACAGCCCAACACCGAACTTCCACCCTCTGGTAACACCAGCACAGCACAGCAGCCACCCAGCGGGCCCAAACCTCCCTACCCAGGACAGGTCAATCAGCGGTGTGTCCACCACTACAGGGCACCCAGGCTAACCCAACACCCCAACAACAGCAGGGACCTGGGGGCAGTGGTAGTGGGCACACGGTCCAGGGGACGGAGGCACAGGAACATAGGGGAACTGGGAGGGCTGCTGTGCGACAGAGGGAGGACAAGCCAAGGGAACCTACTCTCAACGAGGCCCTCTCCTCCATCATGGGAGCATACCACCACTCCCAGGAGACGATGGCAAAAACTGCCATGGTGAAGACCACTGAACAGAGCAAAGACCGCCATGGTGAAGACCGCTGAACAGAGCAAAGACCGCCATGGTGAAGACCGCTGAATAGAGCAAAGACCGCCATGGTGAAGACTGCTGAACAGGGCAAAGACCGCCATGGCAAAGCACCGCTGAACAGGCCAAAGGCTGCCATGGTGAAGACCGCTGAACAGAGCAAAGACTGCCATGGTGAAGACCGCTGAACAGAGCAAAGACCGCCATGGTGAAGACCGCTGAACAGAGCAAAGACCGCCATGGTGAAGACCGCTGAACAGGGCAAAGACCGTGGGTATGAATAGTCCGGCACATCAGGCATCGTTCTCCCATGTGCAACTGGGACAGTGACAGGACATGTACTTTCACGGGGAGACTCATCCAGTCTGGGCACCAGTCCCACCCAGTACCAGTAGAGAACTGCATCTACTTGCGAAGATGTGTCTTTGCACTCCCCAGGATGGCTCAGTGGGCAACCCACCCACTGTAGAGACTTGAGAGACTGTGGCTTTGCACTCCCCAGATTGAACAGTGGGCAAGCCACCCACTGTAGAGACTTGAGAGACTGTGGCTTTGCACTCCCCAGGATTGAACAGTGGGCAAGCCACCCACTGTAGATACTTGAGAGACTGTGGCTTTGCACTCCCCAGGATTGAACAGTGGGCAACCCACCCACTGTATAGACTTGTGAGACTGTGGCTTTGCACTCCCCAGGATGGTACAGAGGGCAAGCCACCCACTGTAGAGACTTGAGAGACTGTGGCTTTGCACTCCCCAGGATGGCATAAATGGGCATGTAGCCCCGTCGTGGATCTGGCTTCGCATTCATCTGGCTGAGGTGCCCTCCCTTCCCTTCCCCCTGAGGTGCCTGTATTGTTTCTATCTGATGCCCCGGCAGTGTTCTCTCGGATTTTGGTCAGGTATCTGTTGTGGGCCTCGCCCATGCATTTTTGGACTGTTTGTGCACATATCTGCACTACTTCTTGTATTGTATATTTAATTTTGACAGATTTCATGATATATATCAGTATATTTTTGTATGAGTAGTATATTGGCACAATACAAAGTTTGACCGCAATTCGCTTTGTCTTTGCATTCTTCCGGGGGGATTGTGGGTTGTTACTGTGATTGTTGGGACTGCATTGGTGTGTATGTTGTCTAATGCGAGGGTGGGGATGGGGGTGTTTGGTGGGTGTCCCCCTAACTTTTGCCTCCCCCTCCCCTGTGTCGTAGGTGCAGTACTCACCGGTATCTTCTGCGCCTACGTCGATGTTGGTCGTAGATGAGCAGGAATACAAGGGCAGGGAGTATTTGTAGTTCCGGCTCCATGGTGTCCTCGTTCCTCGTGGGATGTGTTGAGGTGAGCGTTTTCCCATAGCAAAAGCTGTTTCCGCGGTGTTTTTAACCACGGTGAATCCGCCCCGGAAAAGGTGGCGGATTGGTGTATTGTGATAGTGTGGGCAGTACATTGTCTCCCGCCTGTCTGTTGGTGGTGTCCGCTGCGCTGTTTGTCTGTGCCGCCGTGGCGGGCGGTGTGTTAAAGTGGTTGTCTTAGTTGGCGGTTTCCGCCAGGGTCGTAATTCCCTTTTTTTGTCCGCCGGCCTGTTTGCGGTATTACCGCACCTTTAACACCGTCCGCCAGGGTTGTAATGACCACCTATGTCTCTGTTGTGGATCTGCTGGCCACCTGCTATGTACTTGCCCTGTCCGTCCAGTAAAATCCTCGGGAAACGCCAATTCCCGTCCTCTATGAGAAGGGAGGGGATGGGATTCTCAGCGGTACCTTTTGTCAGTTCTTCTAACGAGAATTCCACTGCATTGTTTTTGTTGCCAATCACCCTATAGCTACTTGATGGTCGGGAAGAAAGAACTTTAGCCTTATTAGACTGTGGGGCCAGTGGAATATATATGGATGAGACATGGGCTATGGAACACAGGATCCCTCTAGTATTAAAAGATTTTCCAAAATAAGTTCATACTGTTGATGGTTCTTTGCTAGCCTCCGGTCCTGTCATCAACGCTACTCCTGCTTTGTGTTTACACTTTGGTAAACGCCAAGAACATGTTTCTTTCGATTTGATATCCACACCTAACCATACCATAATCCTAGGCATACCCTGGATAACAAGGCATAGCCAATATATCAGCTGGGAAACCAAAACTATTTCTCTTTCCTCGCAATTTTGTCAAGACCACTGTTATGCTTCAGGAACATATTGGTCACTAAAGAAGATGATACCCACAGCACCAGAAGTAGATTGTTCCATAAATGCTATCGAAGCGGTACCTATTCACTATATGGATTATGCAGATGTGTTTCAAAAACCAACAAGACCAGTGCTACCACCACACAGAGCACGATTGTACCATTCCATTGGGACCTGGTGCTGTTGTTCCCTTTAGTAGAATGTATTCGCTTACTGAATCAGAGAAAGGGATACTCAAGGACTATCTGCAGGAAAATCTCCAGAGTGGTCTGATTGCTCCATCTACTTCCCCAGCTGGGGCTCCTCTTTTCTTCGTGCCCATGAAGAGAAAGGATCTATGACCCTGTATAGACTTTCGTGGGTTAAATAAACACACTATAAAAGACTGATATCCCTTACCCTTAATAAGGGATATCTTGGAATCAGTCAGAGGAGCGCACAGATTTACAAAGTTAGACCTTAGAGCAGCTTACCATCTGTTGAAAAGAAAAAAAGGCGATGAATGGAAACTGCCTTTTGCACTCCTTATGGTCATTATGAGTTTTGAGTAATGCCTTTTGGTTTAACCAATGCCCCCTCCATATTTCAGAGATTTATGGATTCAATATTTTCTGATCTGTCAAATCACACTGTGGTCATTTACTTGGATGACATCTTGATATACTGTAGAAATCCTGAACATCATACCGTGCATGTAACTCAAGTCCTAGGCAGACTTCGAAAACACCAACTGTTCTGCAAACCTGAGAAATGCGAATTAGATAGAACGGAAGTGAAATATCTTGGATATCACATCAGTCCAACTGGTATTTCCATGTATCCTGAGAAGGTTTAGGCTATCCTAGACTGGCCATCCCCCTCTTCCATTAAAGAAACACAGGGGGTTATTACAACTTTGGAGGAGGTGTTAATCCGTCCCAAATGTGACGGATATACCACCAGCCGTATTATGAGTTCCATAGGATATAATGGACTCGTAATACGGCTGGTGGTATATCTGCCACTTCACCGTGACTTTTGGGACGGATTAACACCTCCTCCAAAGTTGTAATAACCCCCACAGTGTTTTTTAAGGTTGGCCAACTTTTACCGTCAATTTATTTCCAATTTTGCTCAGAAAACCAGCCAAATAACACAAACCTTTAAGAAAGAGAATTTACGTAATGAGTTTATTTGGTCTGACACAGCCGAAAGAGCTTTCAAAGATTTAAAACATGCCTTTACCCAAGCTCCAATACTACGACATCCTGATACCACTAAACAGTTTATCGTGGTCACTGATGCTTCAGAGAGAGCTATAGGGGCTGCCTTACTACAAAGACAAGTTGACGATGGACTAGAACATCCAATCTTTTATTTGTCTCATGTGCTATCAGATTCCGAACGTCATTATTCTGTTTTGGAACGAGAACTTCTAGCACTAAAATCAGCATGTAACGAATGGAGACATTTCCTTATAGGATGTAGGGAACCATTTCAAGTACGAACTGACCACCGAAATTTACAATGTCTATGGAACTTCCAATGTCAGAACAGTTGCCAAACCCGTTGGACTTTTTTTTTTAGCCAATTTGATTTTTATATTACATATATCCCTGGTTCTCAGAATATATTTGCAGATGCCTTGTCACGATGTTACCCCGAAGTTCTCCCTTCTCCTTCACAACATCTTATTGAATTCAAAAGAATCATTGATCTAGTAGTCTTTTCTTGATAAAGTACGGTCAGAATACTCCACTCTCTCAGACTCAGAAATGAAAGAACTACGTACAAGATTACGCAAAGTCAAAGAACATTTTTACTACAAAGATGCATTCTTTCTTCCTTCCAAAAAGGTGCAAAGGAGAGCACTCCAAATGTGTCATGACTTACCTATAGCAGGCCATTGTGGAATTAAAGCCACACAAGAGCTACTTCTCCATTCCTTTTGGTGGGCTATGCTTAAGAAAGATACTGAGAGTTATGTGGCGTCTTGTTCCATCTGTGCCCAAGCTAAGGCACCCCATACCAAGTCTGCAGGATTACTTCATCCATTACCTGTGCCACCAGCCTCTTGGCATACAATATCAACGGATTTTATGTGTTCTTTACCACGCTCAGCAGGTAATCGAGTTATTGGTGACTTTGGATTCTTTCACTAAAATGGCTCATTTCACTGCCCTGAAGAAACTACCCACATCACAAGAATTAAGCCAAATCTTTATACAAGACATATTTCATCTTCATGGTCTCCCTCACGTTATCCTTGCCGATCGTGGTCCACAATATATATCACGTTTTTGGAAGTATTTCTGTAAGACTTTACAGATTGAGGTAGCCTTGTCTTCTGGTTTCCACCCTCAGACTAATGGCCAGACGGCACGTCTAAATCAAGGACTAGAACAATATCTACTTTGCTTCTGTAATACTACTCAGATTAATTGGTCCACATATTTACCTATGGCTGAATTTTCATACAATAATACAATACATAGTGCCTCAAAAAACACTCCTTTTTTCTGTTCGTATGGTTTTCATCCCAAGTCTTTTCCTACCGTAATGAGAGATTTTTCTACACTTCCTGCAGTCACTTCCTATATTTGAAGATTATGTACTATTCAACACCTAATCCATTCTAACCTCCTAGCTACCAAGTGACATATGAAAAGGATGGCTGACATGAGATGCTGTGAAGCTCCATCTTATAAAGTACAAGACAAAGTTTTGCTTTACTCCCGGTTTCTACCTTGCCTCTTATCACAAAACAAGTTCAAGCCCCGTTATTATGGACCCTTTTCTATCCTTCAAAAGATCAATCCAGTTTCTTATCCGGCTGCGTTTGCCTCGGACCTGGAAAATTCATCCTGTCTTTCATGTCTCTCAATTAAAACCTTATAGGTCTGATCCTTTTGGCAGACAATTCACCTGTCCTCCTCCCCTTTTGGTGAATGATGAACCCGAGTACGAGGTTCAAGAAATTTGTGATTCCCATCTGTTCCGCAATCGCCTCCAGTATCTTATCCATTGGAAAGGCTACCCTTTGAGCGAGTGTACTTGGGAAGATACCTCCTCTGTTCACGCCCCCTTTTTGGTTCATCAATTTTTCTGTCTGCATCCACACAAACCCGGGGCTCCAGGGAGGGGACCTGCTGTTGCGCCGCTGCCTACCGCGGCGCGCTCGGAGGCACTGGTTCAATTCCTAGGCCGCCAGGCATGCCACTTCCCTTTTTCCCGGTATTTCCTCGCACAAGGCCCTAGGTTTTACATCAGGCCTCAGCGAACTTGGGGTGCGGCGCGGCCTGGGAATTAGTGCTGGGCCCCATTCCCCCCACTATGGCACATACCTGTTTTTTTGTTTTCCTCTGTTCTTTTCTCTTCTGTTTCTCTTCCTCTTGTTATTGTCTGTCTCTTTTTTGGGTGGAGCCATGTTTTTGCTTCCCCAGCATGTCTTTCTCTTCCCTGCATGCATCAGGATCCCTATCTAACATGGTGACTTCATCTGTATTTTCTAAGATAGTTTTTCACAAACTAATATGGCATCTATTCCCTTCCTGAATGTCACTTCCTGCTCTTGGGTATATAAGGACTGAGACACTTGGGTGGTCATTACAACCCTGGCAGTCGGTGTTAAATCGGCGGTAAGACCGCCAACAGGCCGGCGGTAAAAAAAATGGAATTACGACCGTGACGGAAACCGCCAACAAAGACAGCCACTTTAACACTCCGACCCCCACGGCGGTACAAACAAAAAGTGCTGCGGTCACTGCCAACAGACAGGCGGGAGACAATGTACCGCCCACAGTACCACAACCTACCAATCCGCCACCTTTGCCGGGGCGGATTCACCGCGAACAAAAACACGACAGAAACAGGACTTTGAAGGGAAAACACTTACCTCTGCACACCCCACGAGGAACCAGGACGCCATGGAACCAGAGCTCCACATTTTACCAGCCTTTATCTTCTTGCTCCTCTACCAGGAGCACGAACGCCGGCGGCAAAGACCACGGTGAGTACTACACCTACGACACAGGGGAGGGAACAAACAGTGACACACACACGCAACACGCAACACCCCTACCCCCACCCTCACCCACGACAACACACACACTAATACAGCATGATACATTACAGTTACACCCCCCAATCACCCTGGAAGAATGCAAAGACAAAAGGAAATGAGCTGAACAATTGTAATATATTAAAATTCAGTAGTCAAATAATATACATACAATATTTACAAATATATACACCAAGAATAGTCCGTGGACCACTAGGCCCACACTGCATGGGCGAGGCCCACACAAGATACCCGAACATGACGGAGAGAACAGTGCAGGGGCATCAGATAGAAATAAAACAGGCACCTCAGGGGGAAGGGAAAGGGGGGGCACCTCAGCCGGTTGAGAGCACTATGCCAAATCCATGAGGGGGCCCCATGCCCACTGTTCAATCCTGGGGAGTGCAAAGCCACAGTCTCACAAGTCTCTACAGTGGGTGGGTTGCCCACTGGTCAATCCTGGGGAGTGCAAAGGCACAGTCTCACAAGTCTCTACAGTGGGTGGGTTGCCCACTGTTCAATCCTGGGGAATGCAAAGCCACAGTCTCACAAGTCTCTACAGTGGGTGGTTTGCCCACTGTTCAATCCTGGGGAGTGTAAAGCCACAGTCTCTCAAGTGGATAACAGTCTCCACTGGTTCTGGAGGGGGCGTGGTGCCCAGAGTGCTTCATCCTGCCAAGGACAGAGGTAGTGGATGTCAATCTCCACTGGTTCTAGAGGGAGCTTGGTGCCCAGAATGCTTCATCCTGCCAAGGACAGAGGTAGTGGATGTCAATCTCCACTGGTTCTGGAGGGGGCTTGGTGCCCAGAGTGCTTCACCCTGCCAAGGACAGAGGTAGTGGATGTCTTTCTCCACTGGTTCTGGAGGGGGCTTGGTGCCCAGAGTGCTTCATCCTGCTCGTGGCGGCCTCAGTAGCGTCAGTGCTTTTGGCGCTCATGGGCCTGCGGTGCTTGTGGCGGTGGTGTCTTTGGCCGCAGTGCTTGTGGCGGTGGTGTCTTTGGCAGTGGTGCTTGTGGCGGCGGTGTCCTTGGCAGCGGTGCTTGTGGCTGCGGGGTCTTTGGCAGCGGTGCTTGTGGCCGCAGTGTCCTTGGCAGCGCTTTGGCTGCTGGCGGTCCTGTCTGGGGCAGTGTGGCTGCTGGCAGTCGCTTCCTGGGCAGCGGGGCTGCTGCTGGCGGTCCTGTCTGGGCCAGCGGGGCTGCTGGCGGTCGCCTCCTGGGCAGCGGGGCTGATGCTGGTGGTCGCCTGCTGGGCAGCGGGGCTGATGCTGGCGGTCCTGGCGGCCGGCTCCCGGGCAGCGGGGCTGATGCTGGCGGTCCTGTCTTGTCCAGCGGGGCTGCTGCTGGCCGGCTCCAGTGCAGCGGGGCTGATGGCGGTCTTCTCCGGCGTGCTGATATTCCCAGACTTGCTGGGTTTCTTGTGCCCCTTCCCCACCTTGGAAGGTGTCGCAGCTGAATCCACACTCCCACCTGTATCCCTGGGAGCGGCTTTGCTGGCTGTTGTCTTCCCCCTCTCCCGCCGGGCACTGGCCAACTTTTGATGCTTGACAGGTGGGGGACTGTCCGTGCTGTGGCTCCTTGCCACACTGGCTGCACTGCTGCCTGGTGCACTCCAGAATCCGGTGACTACTGGCACCACTGGTCCCGCCGATGTTGTAGTTGAGGTTCTAGGTTGGGACCTGGAGAGTCGGGCCCTAGAAGACTGACGGGGTGGGGGAGGTGAGGGAAAGAGGTCAAGGGTGGACAGGAAAAGTTTCTTAGGAACACTGGGACGGGTAGATGGAGGGGGTTTGGGAGTGGAGGAAGAGGTTGTGGTTGTAGGAGGTGTACGTTTGGTAACTTTGGATGAAGGTGCATGAGCTGGAGGCTGTCGTGAGGTGGATGGCTGTTGGGTGGGTGTGTGCCTGCGTTTGTGTACCTTGGGAGGTGGCGTCACAGACACACTGGGAGAGGACACAGGGGATGTGTGAATGGTAGTGAGGGTGGTGACTGCACGTGAGCAGGGTGTGGTGGTGGGTGTGCTTGTGATGGAACTAGTGGCTGTAGATGTAGTGCATGCAGGTGTGAGTGGAGACGAGACTGGGAGGGAGGAGGGAGACGTGGAGGAGGGGGACACAGTGGAGGCAGTGGATGTTGCTATGTCTGCATGTGTGTGATGCTTGCATGAGTGCCTGTGGGATGTGTGATGCTTATGTTTGCCTGAGCTTCCTTTGTGTGTTGAGGTGTGTGCATGCTGGTCTGATGGTGTGCTTGGGGTAGGCTGAGGTACAGAGGATTGGGTCTGGGTGGAGGAAGTTGGAGGGGGGAGGCTAGAGACAGGGACAATGGCTGCCATCAGTGCTGAGGCCAGAGTCTGAAAAGCTCGCTGAAGGGCTGCCTGACCAGAATGAGTGCCCTCCAGGAATGCATTGGTTTGTTACAACTGTCTCTCTATACCCTGGATGGCATTCAAAATGGTAGACTGCCCAACAGTGAGGGACCTGAGGAGGTCAATGGCCTCCTCACTGAGGGCAGCAAGGGTGACTGGGGCAGGGCCTGAGGTACCTGGGGCGAAGGAGATGCCCACCCTCCTGGGTGAGCGGGCATGGGGCAAAGGCTGAGGGGCTGCTGGGAGGGCGGTGCTGGAGGGGGGGTGGCGGCTGTACCTGTAGATGCGGGGGCACAGATGGGGGTGCCACCACAAGGGAGCTCCCATCAGAGGACAAGTCCGTATCACTGGTGTGAGCTCCTGTCCCCGCCGTGGAGCTCCCCTCGCCCTCCGTCCCACTGGTGAAATCATACTCCGTAGTGTCACCCTCCAGGGCCATGTGGGATGCATCTCCCTGCTGCTCCGGTGCCACTGCTCCTCCACCTGATGATGCTAATGCACACATGTACAGGGAGACCACAAAAAGGGGGGGGAGACAGAAGAAAGACATGCTGAGTGCATGCATTACCGCTACCATTGGTGGACACGACAGACACAGAAGCCCCCTGCACTAGTCCGTGCACTTGGGGTCCACTAGTCAATCCCTGGGACATGGCCTACAAGGCTATGGCCGATATCTGCACACATGGATGTCTCAGGAGCCTGACTAGGTGTAGTTGGCACTGTACCCAGGTGAGGTAGGGTGCCACAGGGTCTGCCTGAAAAAGGGGACTTAACTAGCACACTCGCCCTGGCCTAGGGAAACCCACAGCCCAACTCCCCCACCCAGACACCTCCACTGTGCGCTGAATCAGCTGAATGAGAGTGTACTCACCCCCTTATTGCTGCTGTGATGCCCTCAAACGCCCATCCAACTCCGGGTACACCACCACCAGGATCCTGAACATCAGGGGGGTCATGGTGCGATGGGCACCCCTCCCATGTTGGGAGGCCATCCCCAGCTGGGCCTTCGCCATCTTCTTGCTTCAGCGGTGATTGTCCTCCCATCTTTTCCGGCAGTGGGTGCTCCGTCTGTGATAGAACCGCAGGGTCCGGACGTCCTTGGCGATGGCACGCCAAATATCCTTCTTCTGGTGGGAGCTGACCTACATGAATTGTACAGGGGAAAAAAAGAAGTTATTACCAACTGCACCGTCACAGTCATTGGCCCGCATCCCTATCTGTGCCATGTGGCACATGCACTCACCGTCGTTTCATGCACGCATCATTCTCTCCCCCCCTTTTCTTTCATCCACACCACTCCACACAGGCATTGCCCATACCGCATGCTCCCGGTGTACATACCTGTTTGTCTGGAGGACCGTAGAGTAGTGTGTACTGGGGGAGAACCCCATCCACGAGTTTCTCCAACTCCTCCGACGTGAAGGCAGGGGCCCTTTCCCCAGACGCACAAGCCATTGTCTCTTCCAGACTGAGGTCACAGCAGCACTTGCAGTGTAGGTCCTCTCCTGCCGAAGATCAGGTATCAAATGATTGAACAGATAGAAAAAGGTGATCACGTCCGCAGCGGTGCGTACGGTCACCGCCGGCGTACATCGTTATTGGCTCCTGGGACCCATAGGGTCCAATGTTAACCAATGCAGAATTGCGCCGCGGTCTTCGACCACCTACCGCGATGGTGTACAACGCCAGCGCAGTTACCTCACATCCCATTGTCCCACTTTACAGGTCAGGCAGCCGCCGTTTCAGGGGCCCACATGGCTTTATTTTTAACTGCGTCACACATACCTAGGCCTTGCCTCAACACTCATACAGGCCAAATTCGGGTTATGAATGGTTTTCTGAGTAAGCTGTGTTTATGTACCTCTGAGTTGGTTGACTCTGTGCTCGCTGATGTCCTTCATAGGCACCGTCCGCTGGGACATGTGAGGAGATGGCGGCATCCTCCGGTGTACAGACTGCTGGTGGATCTGTCGACAATGGAGGAAAGACATGTAATCATCACCTACAGGCTTGATCGTGCCACAATCCTGGAACTGTGTGCCCAGTTGGGCCAGACCTGATGTCAGCTATCTGCCATCCCACAGGAATCCCCCCTCAAGTGCAGGTGCTGTAAGTACTCAATTTCCTAGCAAGTGGGTCTTTTCAAACAACAGTGGCCATAGCATCAGGGATGTCCCAGCCTATGTTTTCCAACATGTTGTCCAGAGTGTTGTCTGCCCTGCTGAAACACATGCGCAGCTACATCGTGTTCCGGCAGGTGGAGGATTTGCCTACAGTGAAAGGTGACTTCTATGCCCTGGGACATATCCCCAACATCATAGATGCCATTGATGGGACACATGTGGCCTTGGTCCCTCCCGCTGGAGTGAACATGTGTACAGACACCGGAAGAGTTACCATTCGATGAATGTGCAGATGGTGTGTTTGGCCGACCAGTACATCTCCCATGTTAATGCCATATTCCCTGGCTCAGTGCATGACGCTTACATCCTGCGGAGTAGCAGCATCCCTTATGTGATGGGGCAACTCCAGAGGCACCGTGTGTGGCTATTAGGTGAGCACCTGGAACCAAATCAGAGGGAATAGTTGTCTGGGTCTGGGGATATCCCTACAGGTTAGTGTGTGTCTAACAGTTGTCCCTCGCCATTTGCAGGTGACTCTGGCTACCCCAACCTGTCATGGCTACTGACCCCAGTGAGGAATCCCAGGACAAGGGCAGAGGAATGCTACAATGAGGCCCATGGGTGAACTAGGAGGATTATAGAGCGGACCTTCGGCCTCCTGAAGGCAAGGTTCCGGTGCCGCCATATGACAGGTGGTTCCCTATTCTACTCACCAAAGAAGGTGTGCCAGATCATCGTGAACTGCTGTATGCTTCACAACTTAGCTTTGCGACGACAGGTGCCTTTTCTGCAGGAGGATGGTCCAGATAGAGGTGTTGTGGCAGCTGTGCAGCCTGTGGACAGCGAAGACGAGGAAGCAGAAGAAGAGGACATCGACAACAGGAACTCTGTGATCCTGCAATACTTCCAGTGAGACACAGGTAAGAATACAAACCTGCCTACTACATGTAATTTAACACTACTACCTCTCTACTGTCTGTCCTTTTCACCCAGTGTATGGTCACTGAGTTGTCACTTTCCCTTACGATTTCACAGATGTGGGTCCCACTGTGTGACATCTGCTTTGTTTCCTCATGGACTAAAGCTGTGTGACATAGGTATGTTGACATTACAATTGAAAGAGCATTTGGTCACTGTAATTGCTAATACACTATTTCGAAATCACAGACAGACTCCAGATTGTTTTGTGCTTTAAGGGTGTTTATTTAAGTGCTCAATATTGGAGGGGGTTGTAAAATGGTGAGGGGTGATGGTGGAGGAATGTCCATGGCAGAGTCCAGTCTATTAGTCTCACAGGTGCATTGCCCATATAGGCATAGGAAGTGGAGCTGGGGTAGTTTGAGGATGGACACGGTGACAAGGTGGGACAAAAGGATGACATTCAGGGCGGTCTCATTTCTTGGCGGGGGTCTTGGCATCGTTCTCTGTCTTTGTCCTGGATCTCAGGGACCGTTTGCGGGGTGGTTCTCCCTCTGCAGGGGGTGGGGTGCTGGTGTGGTGGTCCTGTGGCAGTGCCTCCTGTCCACTAGCTCCGGCGGAGGTGGTGGGCAGTTCATCGTCCAGGCTAGTGTCAGGGGACCCTTGTAGTGCCACAGTGTCCCTCCTGGTGTTGAGGACTTCCTTCAGCACCCCTACGATGGTGCCCAGGGTGGAATTGATGGATCTGAGTTTCTCCCTGAAGCACAAATACTGTTCCTCCTGCACCCGCTGGGTCTCATGAAACTTGGCCAGTACCGTTGCCATCGTCTCCTGGGAATGATGGTACGCTACCATGATGTTGGAGAGGGCCTCGTGGAGAGTGGGTTCCCTGGGCCTGTCCTCCCCCTGTCGCACAGTAGCCCTCCCAGTTCCCCTGTGTTCCTGGGACCCTGTCCCATGAATGGTGTGCCCACTGCCACTGCCCCCAGGTCCCTGTTGTTGGGGTGGTGGGTTAGCCTGAGTTCCCTGTAGTGGTGGACACACTGCTGATTGACGTGTCCTGGGGACAGAGGTATGGGCCCGCTGGGTGGGTGCTGTGCTGGTGTTTCCAGAGGGGGAAAGCTCTGTAGTGGCCTGTGCTAGTGTGAGGGGAACCGACTGTCCCAAAGTCCCAGATGGGCCGGGCTGGTCATCTAGATCCAGTTGGACAGAGCTGCTGTAATAACTGTGGGCCTCTTCTGTTGGTGGTGTGGACATGTGTGGACCCTCCTGTGCAGTGACGTTGGCTAGGGGTCCTGCAGGGGTGTAAAAGCATGATTAATGCACCTGGGTGTACCATGGTGTGCAATGGGTGGGTGACCGTGTACCCCAGTGCTTGCATTCCTGTGTGGGACCTTGTGTGATGATGGTTTAGGGGGGTGTATGGGTATGTGCAGTGGCCATGCATTGGTGATGGGTATCCATGCTTTGTTGTTGCATGCAGGGCTTGGTGTTGGGATGAGTTGTTTGTGATATTGGGACATTTGTGAGGAGTAGGAGTGATGGGGGTGAGGGCAAGGGTGGGGGTATGTGATGGCATGCAGGTAGGGTGGGGGATATAGTAGTTAAGGTTTGACTTACCAGAGTCCACTCCTCCAGCTACTCCTTTGAGGCTCTCAGGATGCAGAATAGCCAAGACTTGCTCCTCCCATGTTGTTAGTTGTGGGGGAGGATGTGGGGGTCCGCCAGTCCACTGAACCGCAAGGGGGTGTCTTGAGACCACGGAACGCACCTTTCCCCGTAGGCCTTTCCACCTCTTCCTGATGTCATCCCTATTTCTTGGGTGGTGTCCCACTGTGTTGACCCTATCCACTATTCCTCACTAGCCAGCCTACTGACCAGCCATCCACTTCTAATTCAGCTAGTGGGCAGGAGGCCCTGTCACAGAACCTACAGGCCACCAGCACCCCTCCCCCTGCAGAAGGTGAACCACCCCGCAAACGTTCCCCGTGACCCAGACAGAAGCCCGAAACACTTGCCAAGACCAAGACCACATTAGGAAATAAGACCATCCTTAATCTCCCCCTTGTATCGCACCTTCCACCTTGTCCACTTTGAACTGCTTTTGCTCCCCTTTCTATGGCCCCTTGGACACTGGACCTGTGCTACAAACAGAATGGAACAATACCCTTGACTTTCCTCTACCATCACCCCATTCCATAGCACTTTTCCATCAATTATTTGCAGTACAATAAACACCCTTGAACACAACTTGACTGATAGTGTTTTATGTGATGAAAATGTGCATTTATGGAAACAGTCACATCATGTGCAAATAATCTAAAACTGTGATAGCATACAATTAATGAACTGTAGCTGTCTGTAGTCATCATATCAATACACTGTTGTGAAATCACCAACATCTGCAAAATGAGAAGCCATAGATGACAGTAAGTGGAGATACAAAGGAAGTGAATACCATCCTGTTACAGCCACACAGATAAAACAATAGTCAGAGGAATGGTCAGTTACTCTGTCTCACCTGTGTGTCATTGGAAGTATTGACGTATAACTGATGTTCCGTTGTCCACATCCTCATCCTCTGCCTCCTCATCCTCACTGTCCTCAGGGTCCACTGTTACCACAGGGGCACTTCCAGTCTCCTCCACCTGCACATAAGGCACATGTCATCTGAGGGCCAGGTTGTGCAACATGCAGCATGCCACTACTATCTGGAAAGCCTTCTCAGGTGAGTAGCACAGGGATCCACCTATCAAAATTAGACATCTGAACCTGGCCTTCAGGAGGCCGAAGGTCCTTTTGATAATCCTCCTGGTTCGCCTATGTGCATCATTGTAACGATTCTCAGCCCCTGTCCTGGCATTCCTCACAGGGGTCAGGAGCCACAATAGGTTTGGGTAGCCTGAGTCACCTGCAAATATTGAGGAAAACACATTAGCCTCACACAAAGGTATGGGGTTAACACCAGAAGCCATATACTGACATACATTGGGTGGGCACTAAGGCTCACCTATTAGCCACACTCTCTGTCACTGTAGTTGTGCCATCACATTTGAGATGCTGCTATCTCTCAGAACAAAGGCGTCATGCACTGACCCAGGATATTTGGCAGTGATGTGGTAGATGTACTGGTCCGCCAGGCACACCATTTGCACATTGAGTGAGTGGAAACTCTTCCCATTACGGAACACCTGTTCATTCTTCCAGGTGGGACAAATGCTATGTGTTTCGTCAATTGCCCCAAAAATATTGGGTATGGGTCCCATTTCATAGAATCCTGCCTTCACAGTGGCCAAATCATCCACCTGGGGGAAAGCAACATAGCTGCACATGTTTGACCAAGGCAGACAGAACCCATGCCAGCACAATTGAGAATGTTGGCTATGGCCTTCCTGCTGCCAAGCCCACTGTCACTTGGAAAGAACCAGTTGCCAGGATATGGAACAGTGATAGAACTTGCACAAGAGGGGGATCCCATTGGGATGACGAATAGTAGATATCAGATCAGGCTCCAATTGGGCACACCGCTCTGTGATTGTGGCCTTATCCAGTCTATAGGTGAGTATTATGTGCCTGTCCTCGAGTGTAGCCAAGTCCACAAGGGGTCTATACACCGTGCTTGTCTCCTCCTCCTATTCTTCCACAGTGGTAGGTATCTAAGGGACACAAGAGTGTGTAGGCTGTCACAATTTGAAAATGGAACCACCACCTCAGTGTACATAGAGCATTAATGTGATGGGACAGTGGAAATGGCAATGACACAGTTATGGATTATCTGAATGTTGTCCACCACCATTCAGTGGTGACTGCCTGTCCTGTATCTAGGGACAGGTGGAAGTGAGGTAAGTCCGCCGACATTGGGCGTTGTACCGGAAGGCGGTCTCGCACAGTGTGCAATTCCTAATTGGCTAATATGGGGCTCTACAGAGTACAGTGGCCAATGGGGGTCAGCAGCGGCAGTGACGGTGTACACCACCCCGGACGTGACCACCATTTTCTATCTAAATCCTCACTTGATTCCTGGCTTTCAACAGGACAACACCTACACTGCGTGTGCTGCTGTGACCTGTGTCTGGAACCTAGCATGGCCAGTGTGACTGGGGAATGGGTCCCTGCCTTCACTTCGGAGGAGTTGGAGCTTTTGGTGGACGGGATCCTACCCCAGTTTGGACTTCTGCATGGGCCTCCAGACGGACAGGTGAGTACACTTTGGGCACAATGCATGTGGTAAGGTTGCATGGAGATTTGTGTGCAAGCATTGTGTCATTTAGGGGGGTGGTATGTCTGTTGGTAGTGTACATGGTGGGCGCCGGGTGATGTGTGCCAATTGAGATGGAAATGGGATTTGTGGGCCATATGTGTGACAGGCTGGATTGTATGTGTAATGGTGTCCTCCTGTCTGTAGTACCTCTGCAGGTCAGCGACCATCAGAAGAAGAGATTGTGGCATGCCATTGCCAAGACATGCGGACCCTGTGGGTCTACAGCTGGCAGAGTACCCACTGCAGGAAAAGGTGGGAGGACCTGAGACACTGGGCATGGAAGACCGCGGAGGCCCAGCTGGGGATGGCCTCCTAATGAGGAATGGATGCCCACCGGAACCTGACCCCCTGTTATGCCATTAATTGTGTTTGACCAATGACTTTGTGTTTCACCACTGCGCATCAATGTTCACCAGTAGCACATTACATGTTGTATTCAGTTTAGCTGCCTATTGGCTTTAACGTGGCATTAGACATTACATTTGGTATTTAGGTTAGCTTCCTATTGGCTTTAACATGGCATTAGACATTACATTTTGTATTTATAGCTGCCTATTGGCTTTAACATGGAGTTAGACATTGCAGTTGAGACATTGCAGATGAGCTGTGTTTTTCCACATGGTAGACCAAGCTGTGTTTTTCAAATTGAATTCACACAAACCCTAACGTGATAAGAGTACGTGTATTTGGTGTTTTCCTTTCTGCTCAGCCTTGAGAAGAGGAGAGGTCTAGGAGATCTGGCCAATCTCCAATGGCGTGTTTTATTTCCCGAGTCTGAGAGGAAGGGGCAGGTTTTTGTAATGGTGGCCCTGTGGCAGCAGCAGGGAGAGATCTTCCAGGACTTCAGTCAGGAGCGGACGTCAGCTGCCTGGCTCACGTTTGGGAGGAAAGTCTCTTTCTCGCACTTGAACTGGAGTCATCAACTTGAAGATAGGAGAAAGATGACAAGCAGTGATGGGCCCTACTGTGATGCAATTTTGACTTTTATGCTTTGCTTTGAAGTTATGCTATAATATAATCACATGTATTTGCTGTGTACATTGCAATTGAGAAGTACTTTGATATATTTTGCTTTCATTGCTGCAACTACGTTTAAACGTGTGCTTCCAACCTACTAATCTCATCTTTCAGGAACCTCGTGGTGAAGTAATAATAAATGTCTTCTTTAAACTAGAAGTGCATTCCAGAGAAGTTTTGTCAGCTCAGTCATAAGATAAGAGAAGGAAAGCAAAACACCACCGATGGCCCGCAAACTGGCAGTGCCTACCCAGGTCTGGATGGGCGCTTCAGGTCATCAGAGCAGCCACAAGGGGGTGAGTACAGTGGGCGTACCTACAATCGTTGGTAGGTGGAATGGGATCCCAGTGGTTGGTGTGAGTCAGTGGGTACCCCTTAATGCCAGGTCAGACATTGCAGCGTGACCCAGCTCAAGGGTAATGGGTGTATAGAAAATTCAGGAAACTTAGCTAGGTTGTATTCCATGTCAGACGGCTTAGTGGGTCGTAGGAGGGTGTTTGCCCCTCATCTTGCTGTGACACCTCGCCAATTGATTGTCAGTGTGGGGCATAGTGCTCAATCGTGAACCATGTGTGTGAAGTTAATGGGTATGCCAACTGTGGTATTTTTGCTGTAATTGACCCAGTGTTCCCTTCCTTTCTTCGCCCCCTTTTTTCTGCTGTCATCCGGTTCATGTGTGCATTAGCATCATCTGGTGGAGAAGCAGGGACACAGGCGACAGAGGGAGTTGAATCCCACAGGACCAAGGAGGCAGAGTCCACTGACGTCGAGGGGACCAGTGGGATGGAGGGCAAGGGGAGCACCACAGCGGAGACAGGAGGTGATAATACTGATTCTGATTCCTTCTTCGATGGGACCTCCCTGGTGGTGGTGGACACCTCTGGGACCACCAAGCTCTAGGTACAGCTGCCACCCCGTACCAGCACTGCCCTCCCAGTTGCCCCTCACCGAGTTGCCTGTGCCTGCTCACGCAGAAGGGTGGGCATCTCCTTCGCCCCGGCACCTCAGGCCCTGCCCCAGTGAGCCCTTCTGCCCTGAGTGAGTAGGCAATTGACCTCCTGAGAGCCATCTCTGTAGGCCAGTCAACCATAGTGAATGCCATCCAGGGGCTGGTATCCCAGATGCAGCAATGCAATCCATTCCTGGAGGGCATCTACAGTGGACTGGCGACCCAACAGAGATTGTTTCAGGCTCTGGCCTCCTCTCTGATGGCAGCCATTGTCCATGTTCCTACTCTCCCCCTCCAACTACCACTTCCCAGTCCCAGTAACCTCAACCCCAACCCATCCCATGCATGCATAAAAGCATGCACACAAAACATCACATAAGAGTAGCACAGTCAAACACAGGCAGTACACTTCAGGCCACAAGCACTCATACAAACAGCAGACAGTTTCACACGAAACAACATCCACTGCCTCCACTGTCTTCCCCTCCTCCTCCCTCACAGTCACATCCACACTCACGCCTGCATGCACTGCTTCAAGAGCCAGCACCAACATCACCACACCAAGCAGCACACACACCTTACTAGTGGACACCTGCACAACATCCATCCACACATCCCCTGTGTCCTCTCCCACCCTGTCTGTCCCCCCCTTAAGGGACACAAACACATGCACTCAGACGCCCAAAAGCCATCCACCTCACATCAGCACACTGCCCATCACCTGCACCAAAGTCCAGTAGAAAAACACCTCCAACAATCACTCCCTCAACCTCCACTTCCATCCCTACTCTCTCATCCCACTCCACCATCCCTAAGAAGCTTTTCCTTGCCCAAATTGATCTCTTCCCTCCCCCTCCACCCCCTTGTCCTGCCCATAAGAGCAGGGTCCGAACGACCCAGCCCAGCACCTCAGCAAACAGTCCACGGTGACAGTGGAGGCACCTCATAGTTGTGGAGGAAAGAAAGCAACGGATCCCAATCCACCAGCCAGGAAAGGTAATGATCCCACTCACTAGTCAGGAAAGGGAAGGATCCCACTCCACCAGCCAGTAAAGGGAAGGATCCCACTCCACCACCAATGAAAAGCAAGAAGCCCTCACCTCCAGCTGTGACATAGCAGCCCTCACCTCCAGCAGAGGCTACCCAGGAGACACCTCCCCCAGCAGAGACAATGCAACCCTCACCTCCAGCAGAGGCTCTCCAAGGAACACCTCCCCCAGCAGAGACAAAGCAGCCCTCACCTCCTGCAGAGCTTGCCCAGGGGTCATCTCCCCCAGCAGAGACACTGCAGCCCTCACCTCCAGCAGAGGGCATGTAGGTCACCCTCGAGGGACTGTTGTACAAGGAGTCCCCTCCAGAAGCAATGGGTGAGTTCCCCACCTCAGAGACTGTGACCTTGCAGTCCCCAGCATTGGGATATTGACATGGAACCCCCCCCCAGAACCAGTGGGTGAGTTCTCCACCTCAGAGACTATAACCTTGCACTTCCCAGTCCAGCATTGGGAAATGGGCATGGAGCCCCTCCAGAACCAGTGGGTGAGTTTCCCACCTCAGAGACTGTGACCTTGCACTCCCCAGCATTGGGAAATGGGCATGGGGCCCCATCCAGAACCAGTTGGTGAGTTCCCCACCTCGGAGACTGTGACCTTTCACTCCCCAGCATTGGTAAATGGGCATGGAGCCACCCCTAGAAGCAGTGGGTGAGTTCCCTACCTCATAGACTGTGACCTTGCACTCTACAGCATTGGGATATAGAAATGGAGCCCCTTCAGAACCAGTGGGCGAGTTCCCTACCTCAGAGACTGTGACCTTGCACTCCCCAGCATTGGGAAATGGGCATGGAGCCCCCTCCAGAAGCAGTGGGTAAGTTCCCCACCTCAGAGACTGTGACCTTGCACTCCCCAGCATTGGGACATGTGCATGGAGCCCCCTCCAGAACCAGTGGGCGAGTTTCCAACTTCAGCTGAGGTGCCCCCACCCCCTTCCCCCTGAAGTGCCTGCCCACTTCCAACATGTTGCCCCTGCACAGTTTGGTGCAGAGAATGTCAGGCTCAAGTTGGGCCTTGGACTGTGGCCAGGTGGGCCTTTTGTACTTTGGACTGGGCATTGGCCCATTCTGGACAATTGTTCATGTATATTTTTTGTCCCTTTGGAACTTATGGTGGTTGTTGGCATGCAAATTCATTTTCAATTCTGCCTTACTGTTGTCCTTGCATTATTATGAGGTGTGTCCTATGACATTGTTTTTCGTCTGCAGCTGGTTGTGTGTATGGTGTGTGTGTGAATGGTGTGTGTTGTGTGTGTGTGTGTGTCACTCTCCTTTTCCTCCCTCCCTCCCTTGTGTGCTAGGTGGCTGTGCTCACCATCGTCTTCTTCATTGACGGTGGTGTTCCAGGTGGAGCATGGCATAGAAAAGCATTGAAGACTTGCAGTTCTGGTTCCATGGTTCCATGGCGGCATGGATCTTCTCTGTGTCTCTGATGGTGAGTCCTCTGTGTTGTGTTTCCGCCAGGCTTTTGATTGCTTTGGTACGGCCCCAGAAATCATGGCGGTTACTGTGTCATGATATGGTGGGCCGTACGTTGTCTTCCGCCTGGCTGTTGATGTCTACCGCGGTGGTGAGTTAACGCCCTGCCGGATGGTGTGGTACATTGGCTGTCTATGGGAGTTGTCACCACCATGTTCTTAATTTGGCGATAATTACCACCAGCCTGTTGGCGGTATTACCGCCACTTTAACAGTCACCACCAATGCCATAATGACCACCTATATGTGAAGGAAATAAATGATCTTGCACTATTGGGTTGTTATCAATAATATGGAATATTTGGAAGTCGTACTTGGACACATGGTAGGGCATGATTTGTTAAATATGAATAAATTTGGCAAAGCAGTTCTGTATTGATGTTAATTTGCATCAAAGCACTGAACCCGCCTTTAGGATTTGGTGGTTTGTGAATATTTTGAGTTTTTAAATTATCCTGATGCATATTTATGTATGTTACGGCCCTGATGAAGTTAATTGGAGACGTTATTATGATTGTACAATTTCCTCTATGCCATTAGTGGGATTCAAATGTGAGTTTAGACATTGTAGTGTGATCAGGACTTGACCATACATATGATCTGCAGTGGGATCTGTATTACATTACTCAAGATTTATGAAGGAACACAGGGCTACGCAATGTGGCCTTACATGGCTTTATAAATCTCACTTAAGGTTTGCCTCCCACATTTTATGGTGCAAGAGCAACACAAGCTAGGCCATAAATATGGCCCTTAGGGCCAGATGTAGGAACCGGTTTGCATGTCGCAAACTGCGAAAAAACGCAGTTTGCAACATGCAAACGGCCATTGCGATGCTGATTCACATTTTGCGAGTCGGTACCAACTCGCAAAATGTGAATCCAACTCACAAATAGGAAGGGGTGTTCCCTTCCTATTTGCGACTCGCACGGCGATGCAGAATTGCTTTGTGACCGCGAAAGCGGTCGCAAAGCAATTCGCATTTAGCACCCACTTGAAGTGGGTGGTAACTCATTCGCAAACGGGATGGGGTCCCCACGGGACCCCTTCTACTTTGTGAATGTCGTTGAAAATATTTTTTCAGAGCAGGCAGTGGTCCAATGGACAACTGCCTACTCTGAAAAAATGAAACCAAATGGTTTCATTATTTTTTTTGAATTGCAATTCGTTTTCCTTTAAGGAAAACGGGCTGCACTTCAAAAAAAAAATAACTGCTTTATTAAAAAAGCAGTCACAGACATGGAGGTCTTCTGTCTCCAGCAGGCCACCATCCCTTTGTGTACAGGGACTCGCTATGGGGTCGCAATTTGCAACCCACCTCATTAATATTCATGAGGTGGGTCTTTGCGACCCCATAGCGAGTCACAGAAAGTGTCTGAGACACCTTTCTGCATACAATTTTGCGAGTTGCAAATTGCGAGTCGGTATGACTCGCAATTTGCAACTCGCAAAATTTACTGTTGCTACATCTGGCCCTTAGAGACTCATTGGGTGCCAAGCAAAAGCCAATGGAAGAATTCAGTTCCACTCCAGTTGCCACTAGGCATCTGGGTACTTCTGGGAATAGGTGTCCCTGTAGCCACACAGGTCAGTCAACTGACCCGTGTAGTCCACTTCTTTGCCTCTGATACAAAAGGGAGCAGGTGTCACCCTTCTGGGCTCCTCTCAGGTCACAAACAGCATGTCCAGTCCTCTATTGATCTTTTGCAGATTCACAAAGTATTCTGCAGTAGGTGTCTGAGGATACCACATTTATGCCTTCCACGAGCTAGTGGATGGGTTGACTCCTTGCCGCTCCTTAACCAATGGGGTAAATTTCCTGTGGTCAACCTTACCTACTTTTTCAGTAGTTCCTTTTTGCCCTATTACAAACAAGCCTAAAATACCACATGTGAGAGCATTTTCCAGATGGTTAAAGTCTTCAACCACACTGAACTTGGGCTATGAGGGATGAGGATGTGTGTGGTGCATGTACTATGGTAACCCTAGTGTCCTTTAAATCTGAATCTAAAATCCAGTTTGGAGCAACTACTGTATCCACAACAAATCCAGAGACCGAGTTCTGGTAGGACAAAATCAGGAGTTGTGTAGCCATTTTAGTTATAGTTTTATACTCGTTATTTTAGCAAACTAGGCCTGCCATTGTGCACTTTACCCTAGATATGTTTTATTCTAGCTCAGTTATATAATTTTAACAATAGCCACATTTGAGGTATTGTTTTACTTTCTCTATCTAGCTGTTCTTAGCTTAGATCAGCACTGTGTTTTTAAACAAGACATTTCTTTCACTCTGTGCTTTTCTCAAGGCTGCAGTAAGATAGGTTGCCGGCAAAAGTGGTACGCTTTGTCTCCAATGTTCATTGAAACATACACACTCTTACATAGGGATCCTTTCTTAGAACATCAGCTGTTCTATTTTAAAAACACTACTTTGACCCATGTATATTAGAGGGAGATTCCAGTCAGATGACCAAGACTGTATGCTGATTGCTGATTGCTTTGCTGCAGCTGCTTATATAGACTATAGGCCTCTCGCTCAGGTATGAGGGATGATGTCTTCCTGGGGGGAACCTGAAAGGCAGAATTAGAGCTTAACATGCTGTGCTCCAACATAACCTAGGTAGGAACTATCGTTCACAATCTTAGTGACATAATGGAAGCGTTATTTTTGTGTTTTACTCTCCTTGTCACAATCTTCATCCTATTGTGCTTCATCGTCCTAGTTATTGCAATACATGCTTTATTATCTAAGATGCAGTTACTTCAATAAAACCTTATTGAACCTTACTCTGCCTCTGATTGTCCTTGCATACGTGAGACTAATGTAACTGAGAGAAACAGATATGATCTGAGTCACCACAATTCCCCTGAGGAGTCATTTATGTCATGCGCCAGGTCGCCCAATCATCCCTGCTCTCGGGTGGAGATGAGGCACTGCTAGTTAGCCGGAACAAACACGGATTAAGCCGAAAGGTGTTACATGGTGTGGTTTCAGACTCAGTCCCCCGCAGTCCAGGTGATTCTGCTGCTGAATTCCAGTAGTCTCATTAGGATAATGAGAACTTACGTGACATGGCGCCACCAATGTTTGGTCAGTCACTACTGTTTGGGTCCTCCTGAGTATCTCTGTCTCACTACATGCAAAGACATCACAGTACTATTTACGGCAACGTCCGTGCTATTGAGGATTTTCCTCCTCAGCTAAGTAGGGAGTACCTAACTAACACTGTAGGTTGTTCAAGCATGAACCCTAAAAGGATAATCCCCATTTGGTATGCTTATCTCTGAACAAAATGTACCATTCATCATGGCGAACCCGCAACGGGTAGTAATTGCAGTCAATATGCGACCCCCCTTACTGCACATTTATTGGCACATGGACTAACTGCCTGGGGGGTCCAGTTACATTTGTTGTTGAGGCTCATCCAGCCTATAGAACAAAAACGTTCTATTTTTGGGACACATTTCCAGCAGCTGATGGGAACACAAGCACATTTCATCACTATACACCTTCAAACATACCTGCACAATATAGAGCATATGCATATTTGGAAATACCTCTATCTTATTAAGACCATAATAATTGGCTTGATGGTGCCCTACAACATACAATCTTACGCGTTAGGTTAGGTCCTCTAAGTAATGATGGTCCTACCTGGCCTTTATTGGCCGCATATACACCGCACCCTGATGCAGCAACCTTGACGATAGCTGAACTCCGCCGCTTATATACTGAGCTTACGGAAATGTACAGGCGGTTAGTACAGTTTGTAATGCAAACATTAAATACAAATCCAGCACGTGCTGCCCTGGTGCTACTATATACAGCAATGCCAGGCATTAATCCTGTGACTGTACATTAATTTATGGGTAAGGTACCCGCTAAACTGGAAGAGATTCCTTTTTGGCTAGCTCAAACAATAAATGCACTGGAAGCAATGTTTCTCCATACAGGAACTCAGGATGAACATAGAATACTAACTATGTGCTTGCCATTTGGGATGGTTCCCACAATAGATAATTGCAATACTTAGGGCACAGTATTTGCCATGCTCTATAGTACCGCACACGGTACACCGACCCTTGCCAATCTACCAGAAGTGTTAAAACAAATTCAAAATGAATACAGGGCTGCACTGGCCCTGGACTTGGGGATGCAACTCATGGGCAATTTTACCACAGTATTTTCAATCATATTAAGTAACCCTAAAGGGGAAGCAGTTGCACTAGCATGCGGCTCCAGGATGTTCCTCCACAGGATCAAGAACGTGAGGTGCCAAAGATTATTGCTGAGACCTACTCTGGTACTGATAAAGATAGTCTGGGGCCAGACCCACAAAACCACAGTTTCAGGGTAAATCTAATAAAGATTTTACCAAGCAAGCTCCTGAGGGTTCTAAAAACCGCTGGTATAAAAAACAATAAACACCTAAAAAAGAAAGGGGAGAATCTACACATATAGAGACCCCACAGAATGGGTAGAATCTCAGAAATACAGATAATATTAAAACACCTCACAGATATCAATATACTGATACACGCCAATCTCATTCCTTTCAGGACTCACTGAAAAAAGGTAATGCGAGAGGTGGGCGGTCAGAGCGCAGAACTGAGTACGTGAAACCGAGACAGGAATCACAATGCTCTACAGGAGTTTCTGTTAAAAAAGAAGAGAAACTTCCCCAACACAAAACCCAATTTAAAAAGAAAAAAGTGGCAGCAGTTGTGATTCATCATGCCACTCAAGAAGAGAGCTCTATTGAAGAACAAGACGTGGGCACCAGCTCTGCTAGAAAGCGCATCAGAGGTCACAATAGTTCTCCAGAATCTTCAAGAGCATCTGGAGGTGAAATCAACTGATGACTTCTTAGAAGTTGAAACTGCTCAAATGCGTACCTCCACCCCTGACATGGTGTACAAAGTAGTGATACAGTTAGAAGGAGACAATGCACAATCAGCGCAATCTTTTGGGACCGTGTTGTTAACATTTATGATATTCTACTGGCCGAAAGGGATTGACCACCTGAATTTGTCCATATTTCCCCATATGGGGAAAAGGTTATCAAACCTTCTTTCTTACCTCTAGTTCCTGATAAGCTCGCAGAATCCTACGCCATTGATTGGGCATTGGCGCAGGCACCCACGTTATATTGCAACCACATAGGGTCGGATAAAGATTCCCCCTGTCATGTAATTCCAATTAAAAATCAACCCAACCTCAACTCCAGTATCCAATAAAACATGATGCTAAAGCACCATGAGGGAAATCCTCACTCAACTAGAGTACCAGGGCATAATTGAACCTTGTGTCTCACCAATGAATAATCCTCTATTCATTGTAGCTAAACCGAACCATTCATACAGAATAGTCTTAGACTACAGACACTTAAACAGTCACACACGCACATATGCTATACAAAAATCTCACAGCACAGCACTTATGAACAACATAGTGCACAAAAAATGCAAAACAACATTGGATATTTCAAAGGGTTTCTTCTGCGCCTGAGAGTAGAGATCTAACAAGTTTCAGCGCACTAGGCTCTGTTGTTTACCACAGGAATATAAGAACAGTCCAGGACTGTTCACAGCTCGTGTAATTTCAATACTGCACGACATTGACCCTAAAGCATTTTCCTATGTAGATGATATCTACATCACGGATGATGAATTACCGTAACATCTAAGACGGGTAGCCCGCATTGTTGTGGGATTTTCCGAATTAGGCTATAAATTCAATTTTAAAAAATAGCCTTCCTTAGTGTCCTTTTTGTGGGATACGAATTATCAATTGGACGAAAGAGCCTAGCGCCACAATTCTTGCACGCAGTTACAACCTCCAAATACCATTAAAAAACTCCAATCCCATTGGGTTTTCTAAATTTTGGCAGAACATACATTCCAGGTTATGCATCACGCATAAAAACCTTATAAGACTTGATACGTCGTGACTTTTCCAGTAAATTCTGGACAATCCGACATGCATGCATTCTCAGAGCATTGCAACAAGACATGCGTGCAGCACAACATTTACATACAAAGGACAAAAAAAAAAATCTGGTCATTAGAGTAATTGCTGGTGCCATTGGTTTCACCTATGCAATATTCAATGAGGGTGAGACAGTCCCAATTACATACAAATCACATCTGTATTCAACAGCAGAACAACATTTTGCACTCACTGAGAAAATGATCACTGCTGTTCAGATGGCTGTCATTAATGAAAGACCACTAGCCCAAGGGAAAGGCATTATTGTTGTATCTCCAATTCCAGCCCTCAAGGCTGTTCCCAAAGCCAGTGTTCCAAATGCCAAAGCATTACATCCACGTTGGATTCAATGGGCAACGTCTCTGACAGCCACTGATGTTGACTATATTTTTGACCCAAAGTTACAAACTCAAGAATTTTTACAATATGAACTAGAATAGCCAGTTCTGGCAAATACATTGCCTATTAATCAATATCAAAGAGTCATGTACATCGATGGCTCAGCACAACCTGCTATAGGCACAAAGCATCAATACTCCGCTGCTTGCACAGTCGTAAAGCCATTATATGGAAGGTAGTAAATTCTATCCACAGCACACCTTTACGCAAACCCGAGGGGATTACACTGCACAACTAGCAGAGCTAAAAGCTCTGGTGATGGCACTGGAACATACGGATCCTGACCAGCTAACAATGATTCTGTGATTCGTACTGTAGTGTCCAGTCCTCCAATCAATATCTGCATTAATGGCGCCAAAATGGGTTCAGAGATTCTAAAGGTAACACCATCAAACACAGACTTCTGTGGGGAAAAATAGACGATCTAAAAGAAATGCTACCAAATGTCCATGTTGTACATACACATGGACACCAGCATGTTGGAATACACATTGGTGGGAATACACTGGCTGATGAACCAGCCAAATCAGCAGTAGCTACGGCTTCTGTTGCTGCAATAACTCGTTCTAGAACGAAACCCGACAATGAAATACTGGTGCCGCGAAAGCCTCAGCTGATGGCACACCTTTAACTAAAGGATATCCCATTAAATATTCCTACCAGATGGGAGGCTTTCTTGATGCAGAAGTAAAAAATATCAGGCATGGGAGTTCGAGTAATTCCCAATAAGGACCTAAGACCAGAGTTGATCAAAGCAGCGCACAAGGATGTTGCCTCTCCCCTTGCTGGTGTGACGGTTACAGTATCATTATTGAAAGCTTGTTATTGGTGGCCTGGTCTATGCAAACAGACCAAGCAGTATGTCCTTTGATGTGATATCTGTCAGCAAATTCAGGGGTCCACCGTCAAACGCCCACTGCAGACACCCCTCCTAATTTCAAACAAACCCTTACAAAATGTGTACTAGGACCATAGTGGTCCCCTGCCACCTGAAATTGCATACAAATACATCTTAGTTGCTGCTGACTCTACTCTATATTTCTATGGGTGTGGCCACAATGCTTGGCTGGCGCTCGGAGTGTTATTAAAGATTTGCAATTCTTTATCGGCACATATGCAGTTGCGGCTTTCCACTCGGACCAGGGCCCTGCTTTCACCACAAGGGCATTAAGGGACGCCATGGCTTCGTTGGGGGTCCAACTCCATTACTCGTCTCCATTTTATCCTGAGGGAAATAGTGTAGTGGAGCAAGGAAACTGAGATTTCAAGCAATCCTTAACAGCCAGAGTATTAGGTACGGGTCGTAGCTGGTTTAATCACCTGTATGGAGTCCAGAGAGCACTTAATAATCTGCCTAGAAGGTCCCTGGGGGGGGTCGTACTTTATACAAGTGCCTTTTTGGAACTCAAATGTATGTTCCAGATCTTGATGATCCTGGTGTGGAGGTGGCAGAAACACCTTTTGACATAAATAAATGTGTCACTGTCTTGTAGGAATTATAACAGTTCAGTGACGACAAGGCTTCTGCCAGTGCTGCCTCCTTAGGAATTAAGAATGTACCAATAACATCTACCAGCTGGATTCCAAAGGTTGGGGATCTAGTACGTGAAAAAGGTGCTGTGAAAAAGGAGTTCAGTCCTTCCTATCGTTCACCAGTTCAAGTCCTGGGAATACACAGTACCAGAACTGTCATTCCACTACCACTGCCTGGTTCTAAAGAAAACCGATTTGTCTCCATTGACAATGTCAAATTACACCATGTGGCCGATCCTGCACAGCAGACCAAGAGGAAAAACAAATAGTACCTGAATCCCCCTCACTACTGGTCATGATGTCCCTCTACACGTTTTGAGCAGCAACACTGACACCTCTCTGAGCTGGGGGAGGGTGGAAATTGATCATGCATTAGTTCCACTAACATCTATTACAACAAGCAACACGGAAATTGCTGATCAATTTGACTCGACCTCTACACAAACGGATGGCGTCATTTACAGTGAACCACCGTGGGAGACTTCTACCAGTCCTTCTCCTTCACATACGTCTCCAGGGTTTGCACAAACTGCTTCTGGATACTTTGCCGACATCACTGACACCTTTTCAGACTCATTTGCCTCTTCTGCATCTGAACTGCCAAAAACACGTAAGATGATTAATTGGCTTAAAACAAATTACTTTATTTTCCCATGGAACTATCTGTGGCTTTCCTTAACTGTATTAGCTTTCCTCCTTTGGATTTGCTTTGTTATTACTTTCTTTTTATTAATACATGGTCATTACCTTCCTGAACGATCAACAGTTGAACTAGTGGATGAGGTCCTAAAACCCAATTTTTCTTCTCACAAAGTCTTTCATGAACATTTCCGCTATACCAATTCCTGATGGGATTGTTTGGGATAAAGTCACATTTGATATATATGGCCAGACATAGGTCTTTCAAATACTATATGTGTTTAAACTTTCTATGAATTATGTAATAATACCCGGAGTTGTTTCTGATGACTGGGATGTGAAAACAGTTGATTCTACGATGAATGAGTTGCACTATTTTACTATATTTGAAAGTGAGGATGTTTAGCAATCCAAACAAAATTATGGTGACATGTTTTGCTATAATTATTATGGACACCATTTAATTCACAGAGCCAGTACTCCAAAGACTATTCTTAATTACACACAATTGGAACATTGTCCAACTCCACCTCAAGGGAGTTCTAAAACATATTCTTAAAAATGTGCATATTTTTCTGGACACAATGTTAAAAAAGCTGAGTCATATTATTTCAAATTGCCATTTATGAAAAATGTACATATATTATTGACAGATACAAAATTAATTTATTCAGATTCCTTTGTTTCCCGGTTGGCTATAGAAGGCTATGGATATTGGTTAAAGTCGATTGACTTAAAAAGTGTGAGGAACAAAACTTTGGCAAATAAGGGGAAAAGAAGCTTTATTTAGAGCATGTCTGATAACTGGTCAATTTATATTTTCGAATAAAACTGTACAACAGACAAGTTGTTCAGGCTTTGCAAAAATTAAGGATTTGAATGCGCCCAGTATTCCTGCCCCTGCTAAATTTTACAAATGGCAAAAGCATATAAACGCAACTAAAAATCAGCTCAATGAATGGGTCCAAAATGGCACATTTAATGCTTCACTTTCACGTCCTGGTGGGTGGTTATTGTGGGCAATAGATACCAATGGGTGTCATAAACATTTTGTAAACTCCACGGGGGTTTTAGAACAAGTAGACCTGACCCTTGCAATGTGTCATCTGAACATGTGGGGTATAGTAACAACATACAGTGTGGAGGAACTATGCCAGCAATGGTTGAAGAGTTCCTTACTAGATGTTGTTAGAGAACATCTCAGTCTCCTGTCTAATAATACTGACTTACAGGATTTCCTAATAGGCCCCAGAAAACAGCGCAGAAAGTGCTTCTTATATGCAGTCTATAATGAAATTTGGAAGCTTTCTCAACAAGAAGATGCTGCCCGGTTAAGGCAAATAGATCAGGAAAACTTCAGAAGGCGTTAGCTGTTGCAGATAATGTGATTAATACCCTGTCCGACAGGATATACACCTTAAACAATATTGTTTCCTCTGCAGTAGACATAGTACAGAGGGACATGTCCTCTTTACACCATGGACAGAGTCAACTAGGATTCATTATGCAGTTAGGTTGGACACTACAAAAACTGGAGGCAGGTTGCGTTCCCTGGCAACATGTCAACGCGAGGGACATATTTTTCACATTCAATTTAACATGATAACAACAACTAATGGCAAGAAAACAAGTGACATGTCATGTTAAATATTGAAAAATTAGAAAAGTTGCCTTTTACTGTGGCTGAAATACCATCTGTTGAGTGGGTAATACATAGGGTCATCAATCTGCCTATTTCAACACTTCAATTCACACCCTGCTTAAAACACATTCCAGTGGGCAGATATGAAAGCCTAGGAGATAGTTACATCTATGAGGTGTGGGAGCTTCCCTTCTCGTACAAATGTCTCAGTGGCATGAAAAAGGTCTTTCTTAGCAGTAATGAATGCAAGATTTCTTTCAGCCATTTGATGGTTTGTAAACAGCTGTCCTTGCACGGGACATGTAATGCTTCTGCGGAGAACTTGGCTTGTTATCTGAAGGGAGTCCCAGTCCCTTTGATTAGACCTGCTTTCCAGGTGCTCTTCAATGGCAGCTGTGTGTTCCTTAATAGTGAGAGCTGTTGTGGGATGTGACCCGGAATAGTTTATGCTGTTTCGGTCTCCAAAATTGTTACATGTTGCGTGAATGTACTTTTTCTTTCTAAACGACAAAGGGAAGTAGCTGAGATATGGCCCCATATCACTACTTCAAATGTGAATTTTGACAAGTTGAGCAGACTCAAGGCTTTATTGTTTCAAAAGCATGTGGCACTTACATCTGCATGTGAGACCTATGCGCTTCAGGTTGCAAGGTCATCAGCAGAGATACAGTCCCTTTTATGTACTTTTTGAGACACTTTGGTGAACTCGTGGGACGGATATTTAATGCGTCCAGTACTACTGGAATTGCAAACTTCTTCAAGGCTGTTGGTTCTGGTTTCGTTCACACCTTCTCCTCTATATTTGGCTTAATGCCCTAAGCCATTCACTCAATATTTTCCTTTATTATCTGGGGATTATATGTGCAATGGCTGTCCCGTTACAACAAGGAGGACTGAAAGCACTTCCACCAACGCAGCTGTGTCATCACTCCTGGAGCAATTGGAGTGTGACTGGTCTCTGCCATTCAGACCAATTTTGAAGTTTGTGCAGCTCGTGTTTTGGTGCCTCTGGTGCTCTTTTGAATGTGCACTGAAAGTTTCTCTTTCTACACAGCGATTGCTTTTATTGGACGCTGATCTGTTGATGTTCTCGCTGAGGGCTCTTTACCAGACATGCACGTTGAGGGTGTGTTTGCTAAGGGAAGCTGTTTATGATTTGCCCTTTGTGGATCATGCAGCTCTAAACTCAGTGTTGGGCACCCCACGGAATACTGCTGCCTTGGCTGGAGCTCGGGTTTGGAACATGAATACTCCTTGGTTATCCTTGGCGAGTAACTTTCTAATTTACCACCTGCCAAAGTGGAAGATTGCCTGTCTTTAATTATCCCGGATTCGATCAGCGATTTTAAAAATGATTCTGACTTTTGAAATTCGGCTTTTCCTGACACCACAATTAACAATTTAAATTGTCCTTTTAATACATGCTCAAATGTCTTTAACTTGTCATTATTGACATGCCCATATATATGCCTTAGGTTGAATTTTAGTAACTTTTTTACATATTTAGGCTTTGAACCACCTTTAGACCAGCAAGGGGAGGGTGTTGTGTAGCCATTATAGCAATAGTTTTATACACGTTATTTTAGCAAACTAGGCCTGCCTTTGTGCACTTTAACCTAGATATGTTTCATTCTAGCTTCGTTATATTATTTTAACAATAGCCACATTTGCGGTCTTGTCTTTGTTTTCTCTATCTAGCTGTTCTTAGCCTAGGTCAGCACTGTGTTCTTAAACAAGCCATTTCTTTCACTCTGTGCTTTTCTCAAGGCTGCAGTAAGATAGGTTGCCGCCAAAAGTGGTACGCTTTGTCGCCAATGTTCACAGAAACATACACACTCTTACAAAGGGATCCTTTCTTGGAACTGTTTTATTATAAAAACACTACTTTGACCCATGTACATTAGAGGGAGATTCCAGACAGATCACCACAACTGTATGCTGATTACTGATTGCTTCACAGCAGCTGCTCATGCAGACTGTAGGCTTTTTGCTCGAGTATAAGGGATTGTTAGAAATGGGGTCTTTGATTGACAGTCAGGTTACCCCCTGTTCAAGCAAGGACCCTCACTCTAGTCAGGGTAAAAGAGAATCACCCTCAGCTAACCCCTGCTTACCCCCTTGGTAGCTTGGCAGAGCAGTAGGCTTAACCTCAGAGTGCTAGGTGGAAAGTATTTGTACCAACACACACAGTAACTTAATGAAAACACTACAAAATGACACAACACAGGTTTAGAAAAATAGGACATATTTATCTAAACAAAACAAGACCAAAACGACAAAAATCCAACATACACAAGTCAAGTTATGAATTTTTAAAGATTAAACTAAAAAATAGCGCTTCGAAACAAAAAATGCTTCAATGAGATGTTAACACGGCGTCGTGACGGAGTCGTTCCCAACAAGCCGACACCAGCGGCGCCGAACACGGAGTCGTGTAGACCCCCAAGTACAGTACCTTTGGTGAAGAGTGAAAACAAGCCAATGCGCGAAGTCGGGAATCGCGGCGTCTGTGCGAAACGTTGAATCCGTGCACTTCGAGCGGCGTCAGTCACGACGTGGTGCGGCGACTTCCACGGAGTCGCAGACTTCAGCGGGGCTGCTGCAGCGACGGGCCTGCGAAGAGTGTCGCATTCCAGCGAAGGTCACGGCATCAGGTGCAGGCGGCGTTACCGGATTCAGCAGCGGCGTCGGTCCGAAGTCGATTTCCTTGGATTTCCACCAGCTTTCCTTTCAAGGGCCCAGGGACTGGGTAAGGCACCACTTGTCAGAGCAGGAGTCTCTCCAGAGACTCCAGGTGCTGGTAGAGAGAAGTCTTTGCTGTCCCTGAGACTTCAAACAACAGGAGGCAAGCTCTAATCAAGCCCTTGGAGATTTCTTCACAAGATGGAAGTCCAGTCTTTGCCCTCTTACTCTGGCAGAAGCAGCACTGCAGGAAAGCTCCACAAAGCACAGTCACAGGCAGGGCAGCACTTCTTCCTCAGCTATCAGCTCTCCTCCAGGCAGAGGTTCCTCTTGGTTGCAGAAGTGTTTCTAAAGTCTGTAGATTTGGGTGCCCTTCTTATACCCATTTTAGTCATTGAAGTCACCTTTCTTCAAAGGGGACTCACACCTACTTGTGAAATCCTGCCTTGCCCAGGCAAGTCATCAGACACACAGCAGGGGGTTGGAGCCGGCATTGTCAGAGGCAGGCACAGTCCTTTCAGATGAGAGTGACCACTCCACCCCTCCCTCCTAGCAGAGATGGCTAATCAGGAAATGCAGGTTACACCCCAGCCCCCTTTGTGTCACTGTCTGGTGTGAGGTGAAAAACAACCCAACTGTCAAACTGACCCAGACAGGGAATCCACAAACAAGGCAGAGTCACTGAATGGTTTAAGCAAGAAAATGCTCACTTTCTAAAAGTGCCATTTTCAAACGCACAATCTAAAAATCAACTTTACTAAAAGATGTATTTTTTAATTGTGAGTTCAGGGACCCCAAACTCCACATGTCCATCTACTCTCTAGGGGAATCTACACTTTAATCATATTTAAAGGTAGCCCCCATATTATCCTATGAGAGAGACAGGCCTTGCAACAGTGAAAAACGAAATTGGCAGTATTTCACTGTCAGGACATATAAACCACATTACTATATGTCCTACCTTATCCATACACTGCACCCTGCCCTTGGGGCTACCTAGGGCCTACCTTAGGGGTGCCTTACATGTAAGAAAAGGGAAGGTTTAGGCTTGGCAAGTGGGTACACTTGCCAAGTCGAATTTACAGTGTAAAAATACACACACAGACACTGCAATGGCAGGTCTGAGACATGATTACAGAGCTACTTATGTGGGTGGCACAACCAGTGCTTCAGGCCCACTAGTAGCATTTGATTTACAGGCCCTGGCACCTCTAGTGCACCTTACTAGGGACTTACTAGTAAATCAAATATGCCAATCATGGATAAACCAATTACATACAATTTACATGGAGAGCATATGCACTTTAGCACTGGTTAGCAGTGGTAAAGTGCTCAGAGTTGAAAAGCCAACAGCAACAGGTCAGAAAAAAATAGGAGGCAGGAGGCAAAAAGACTGGGGATGACCCTGCATAAGCAAAAGTCCAACAGGGATGATGTCTTCCCAGGGAGAATCTGAATGGCAGAATTAGCGCTTAACATGCAGTGCTCTAACATAGCCTAAGTAGGAACTATCCTTCACAATTTTAGTGACACAATGGTAGTGTTATTTTTGTGTTTTACACTCCTTGTTACAATCTTCATCCTATTGTGCTTCATCATCCTAGTTATTGCAATACATGCTTTATTATCTAAGATGCAGTTATTTCAATAAAGCCTTATTCAACATTACTCTGCCTCTAATTGTCCTTGCATACGTGAGACTAATGTAACTGAGAGAAACGGATGAGATCTGAGTGACCACAATTCCCCTGAGGAGTCATTTATGTCATGCGCCCGGTTGCCCAATCATCCCTGCTCTTGGGTAGAGATGAGGCACTGCTAGTTAGCCGGAACAAACCCAGATTAGGCCGACTCATGGTGCGGGTTCAGACTCAGTCCCCCACAGTCCAAGTGATTCTGTGTAAAAATTGGATACACAGGAGTTGTCTTGGCATCCTGTTCTCTTCCTTTTAAGCGTGCCCCAAATATTATATGTGAACCCAGCAGACCTGCCAAGCAAGATTTATCACTTCAATAGAATTTGGCACTGCATTTCCAAGTAAGATGCCCACAGCCACCACCCTGCATATTCTATGGAGTTCAAAGGAAATGTATTGTCCCTTTCTGATTAGCCTATTGTTTGCTTCTGGGAGGCATTGCATACCCTTTTCACACCTATTCAGGGCTAATCACTGAGAGGGAGGAGAGGGAGGAGCAGGAGAGCTAATGCAAACCTCAGGAGTATCTTTCTAAATGTTATTTTTCCTTGATGTTTATTATATTTTCAGCTTCACCATTGAATTGGATAACTATTAAAAATAGCTGTTTTAGAGTGGGTCCCAGCGCCGAGATACAGTATGAGTAACTTAATATGTATTCTGATTTTCTACTTAGGAGAAATAGGCCTGCTAAGGTAAAAACTGTTTTTAGTACCTTGTCTCTGTATAGACATGATAATATAAATTTTCTACATGCCCCACTTTAAATACCATGCAGTCTGACTTGTATTCTACAAGGCCTACCACTATTGAAAAAGCAGGTTTTGACCTGTTAATAGTGTATATTTTGACTGGTCATATTGCATTTTTCACTCTGCCACTCTCAGGCTACAAAGGCAGGTCTGAAGCCATATATGCACTACCTTTGTTCTGATTAGCACAATAAGTGCAGTAGTCCCCTAGTGGCATTTAACTTCAAGAAATTGATACACTTTGCAGCATATACTGGAGACTTATAGGCAACTTAAGTATGCCAATTAGGAGTATGCCAATTAAACCATGTTCAAAAGAGGAGCATAAGAACTTTACTACTGGTTGACAGGAGTAAAGTGCACAGAAGTCTAACACTAGCGCTGAAAATAGGGTCTAGCAAATGCGGAAAAATATAGGGTGATCATACAGAAAAGATGTATTTCTTACACTCCCTCTCAAGGATGGAATTTGGAATGGATCATACCAAAATATGGGTAGGGTGTAAGGGAAGGGCTTATTCCACATGGAAAAATCAGCTATCTAACAGGAGGGTTCTAAAAGGCCTGCAAAATACTTTTTACCTTCAAGAAGTGATAAGATTACTACTTTCCCCTAGGACACAGAATTTTGATTTGATGTCTGAGGATCAGGCCAAGTGTAGAATTCGGTGTAACGACTATATGTAAATTTTTATAAAAATCTAAATATTTGAAGACCATTTGAGAAACCAATCAATCAAAAGTCTAGTTAGTTGAAAAACAAGTTAATAGTAATACAGTTGAGTCAAAAATAAAAGAGAGTAAAAAATAATAGAAACATTAAAAAAACATTATCTTCTTTAATGCAATTTAATTTAAGAACTTTTTATGGATCATAGCTTTAGTACTGAAGTGGAAAAAGGAGGTTAATGCAAAGGCAGAGTGAAGACGTATAGGAAAAGGGAAAGGAAAGGTGATGAGGTTATGAAACTGTGACCCTACAAACAGAATTGGAAAAAAATACGAGCAAAGAGATGGGGGTGCCTTAAATCCATTGTAAAAGTGGATAAAACAGGAGGATTAGAGAGTGCTCCCAGCTAAAGAAATGACACAAGGAGGGAATGAGAAGTTGTCACAAGGGAGAACAAATGTGGTATGGAAAAAAGCAAGACAAAGGTGGAAGCAGTTTCAGGGTAACCCTGGAACAGCAATATTTTTTAAAAAGTGCAGTGTTACATATAGGCATAACTACACGCACCAAGATTCTTAACTGAAATAACAAGCTTTTAATACCCTGGCACTTTGGAGAGATAACAACACACCCTAATCTATCTGGGCCTAATGTCTTAACACTGCAGAAGGAGGAGAACGGAGCCCCCAGCCATGTTGACTCCATGCTCGGTAACCACAAAGGGGTAATTCTTAATACGGAGATTTTCCAGTTTATTTATAGGTATTATCCCTAGCTTGTTTTCACTCATCCACCAAAGCACCACTTCCAGTTCCATCTGAAGCGAGAGGACAGGGTCTTCCTTAACCATTAATGGTCAACAAGATCACTGTGCTATCTGCATGTAAAAAGTGTAGTTCATGCAGCTGACACATCATAGGAGTGAGCTACAACTTGAATAATGGATAGAAACAAATGCTAAGGGACTCCTCCCAATACTAGTACGGGGGAGGGGTGAGATGTTACATCTCACCCCTCCCCGTACTAGGTGAAATGCCTTAGACCTTTTCTGAGAAGAAGGACTTAATTCAGGCCAAGCCTTGGTTTATGAGATGGAGGTCTGTCAGACACTGCAGAAGAATCTGATGGTGGAGTGTGTTGAATTCCACTGCTAGAGTTAACAATATCAGACACTTATTACAGATATTGTTAGACCCAATCTTTATGTTAGATATTGTTGCACCCATTCAATATCGTTAAGGCGTTGGTTCCAAGACCAGGATGAATATTGTTATCTAGTGTATCACGGAGATAAATATTAAACATTAAGGGGGTGAATCTAACTTCGGCGGGCGGCGGAGGCCGCCCGCCGAAGTTCCCCCACCAAAATACCGCTCCGCGGTCGAAAGACCGCTGAGGGTATTTTGGGATTTGCCCTGGGCTGGCGGGCGGCCGCCAAAAGGCCGCCCGCCAGCCCAGGGCAAATCAACCTTCCCACGAGGACGCCGGCTCAGAATTGAGCCGGCGTAGTGGGAAGGTGCGACGGGTGCAGTTGCACCCGTCGCGTATTTCAGTGTCTGCATAGCAGACACTGAAATACTTTGTGGGGCCCTCTTACGGGGGCCCCTGTAGTGCACATGCCATCGGCATGGGCACTGCAGGGGCCCCGCGGCACCCCCTGCCGCCATCCTGTTCCTGGCGGGTCTAACAGGATGGCGGTAGGGGGTGTCAGAATCCCCATGGCGGCGGAGCGCGCTCTGCCGCCATGGAGGATTCTGCAGGGCAGCGGGAAACCGGCGGGAGACCGCCGGTTTCCCGCATCTGACCGCGGCCGAACCGCCGCGGTCAGAATGCCCTGCGGGGCACCGCCGGTCTGTCGGCGGTGCTCCCGCCGACCCTGGCCCCGGCGGTCTCGGACCGCCGGGGTCAGAATGATCCCCTAAGTTTTTTATAGGCCAGGTAATTTTGCTGGATTGGATAAAAAAGAAATGGTGTAAAATTCACAAGGTTGTTGATCTGAGATCACTTCTTCAAAAAATTAAAAACAATAGTGATTTCAGACCTGTTGTAATGCTAGCTGATGAATAAGCTGTTAATCACCCAGAAATGTAAATGGCATTTACCTCCCTTAAGTGAGCAGGATAACTTACCCTGGTCTGTCGGTTTGCTTGCAAATAGAAGCTTCTTGAAGTGCAAATGGGACGATGAGAGAAATCCTTAATCCTTAATATATGGCCCTAATGGAGGAGCGATTTTTGATTAGCAAGGGCTGCAGGCTTTGGTAACAGTTTATGTTCTGATGGAGCGCCAGGTTTGAGTCAGATTATGTTGCTTTGGTCAGCAATTAATGGCAGACTTTTAAAAAAAAATACGGAGAGGCAGCCATGTTCTATAGTTTGTATGCCGGAAATGGTTCTGAGGATTCTCACGGGTAAAACCCCTTCGATATAAATACTAAAACAATGCTCCTTCCAAACTAATGCCTAAAGGCCATTCTTTTATTGATACATACTATGATTTAAATGTATATAACTAAATACATTTTAGCACCAAATTAGATTATTACATTTGCTTTTATGTTGTTTTTCATTTTGAGCATTGTTATAATGTATTGTCTGTTTAGTTCCTTCTCTTAACTTCAACTAATGAACCAAAGTGTTCTAATAAACCATTTACCCGTCAATGTTAGATCTTCATCAGAGCCATGTTGCTCTGGTGCCTGTACATTTTCTTTATTAACTTATATTGTGTCGAATAAGATCTAGGCAGAGAAGAAAGGCCACATTGTGGACATAGATATTATATAATTCGCAATAAAGCTAAGAACTCCCGAGGATTTTCCACAGTTCAGGCATATATTACTTGTCACAGAGCATCACTGAAGCTTCCAATGAAGTACTGCCACCCTGAAAAAAAAACACCATGGCCCATATTTTTTACTTTTTGACGCAAACCAGCGCTGGCGCTGGTTTGCGTGAAAATTTTTACAGCCGGCTAACGCCATTCCTACGTGCCATGCGGGCTCCTTATTTAAGGAATGACGTTAGCCGGCGCTTCGGACTGGTCAGAGTAAAAACAAATTACTCAAACCAGGCAGCACCGGCGTAGGGGAAAATGGGGGTTGTGCGTCAAAAAATGGTGCAAGTCAGGTTTGAGGCATAAATCATGCGTCAAGCCGGAGTTGCGCCATTTTTTGACGCACAAACCCCATTGAAATGACTCCTGTTTTAGCAAAGGGCACAGTGGCATGTAGGGCCCAAATTAGGCCCCCCTATGCCCCTTTAAAAAATAATAAAAAATACTTACCTCAACTTACCTGTACTTACCTGGGATGGGTCCCCCATCTATGGGTGTCCTCCAGGGGTGGGCAAGGGTGGCAGGGGGCGTCCCTGGGGGCAGGGAAGGGCACCTATGGACTCCTTCTATGGCCAGAGACCCTGGAAGTCAGCCCACAGGTCCATTAACGCCTGCCCTCACCGAGGCGTTAAAAAATGGCACACATCAGGCTGTGCGCCGTTTTTTAAGGCCCGCCCCCTCCTGTGCGTCAAAATGACGCAGAAGTATAAATAAGGCGCACAGGCCTTTAAGTAATTTTTTGGGCAGGAACGCCTACCTTGCAGAGTATAAATATGCCCCCATGTGTCTGGCATGAACTTGTCATTTGTCGCAAGATGAAAAGCTTTTTTAAAGGCATAACTCAGAAGAGCTGTCAAAGGCCGGATTTCCTGACCTTTATGCAGTGCAGTGCTGGTTAAATATCTGTGTCTCTGCTTGAAAATGGGAAATAGCTCCTCACTCTACTTAGAAAGAGTTGTGTGCTGTTGATGTCACCATAAATGCTAGCGCTTTTGGGGGAGGGATTTGTCAAGATTTTGTGCTAGTGCAAATTCTAACCGAGTACGAATCTTTGATAAAATATTTGCTTTGCAGCACACAGTTTTTTTTGCACTGGACTGTAGCAGGAAAAGTGTTGCAAATAGCCCTTTGTGCTACTGCGCATCATGGGGCCATACCATCTCACACAAGCACCTAGGGGCATATTTATACTCTGTTTGCGCAGAATGTGCAAAAAGTATAAATATGGGCCATAAGGTTTTGGATGCAAAGTCCTTTAGACTAAAATTGTCAGGGTTTTGCTCCAAGAAACAATGCATCCTTGAGGCAGGCGTTAAGTAGGAGGAATGTTTTAATTTCTCCAACATTTTCACATATTGCATGTGTGCCGCACTGTACAGCTTATATACCACACATGAAAAATGTAAAATATTATATATACACAGTATTTTGTACTTAAAGGATACCCTTCCAGAACAAACCCTATGCTAAACATCATGAACACACTTTAACATTATGTTGCAAAGGTGTGTGTGTGTTGCACTAGGAAGCCTGTTTGTGCGCATGCGCTGAGGAAAACAGCAGCTGTGCAATATCTTAGTATACATGGCTCCACCCTGCTCTTTCCCTCTGGTGCAAGGCGATGGAGTATTTTTGGTTGCTGTGCTGCATTGCACTACTTATTAATAAATCTGCCACTTAATGTGATGCTAAGTGCTGCACTTCAGCGCACAAATGAGCTAGTCCTTACTCGTCTGAGAAGGTATGTCCTCTAGTGCAAATTTTAACATGAAGGCAACTGTCCATGTGCAGGCCATGTAAGGTGTGTATTTTGAGGTACCTTTACATCTTACATATAGGAATGTCATGTGATAGACCACTTAACGCTGAGGGGCATATTTATACTATGTTTGTGCTGAATTCCCATAATATCTTTATGCAAATTCGGCGCAAACTTAACTTCATATTTATATTTTGATGCTAGACACGTCTAGCGTCAAAATATTGGAGTTTGCACCATTTTTTGGATGCATGCACCTACCTTGTGTCAATAAGAAGCAAGGTAGGTGTTCCCATCTAAAAATGGTGCTAGCACCATACCTCCATATTTATGTCCACATGCCAAGCCCCAGGAACACCTCCACCCACCCCAGAGGGACACCAGCAGATGGGGGACCCCATCCCAAGTAAGTAGGGTAAGTATTGGTAAGTATTTTTTTTTTTGTAAGTGCCATCCTGCATGGCACTGGTTGAAATGGCCATGCCCGGGGTCCCCTGTGCTGGCCATTGGGGTGGTGGGCATGACTCCTGTCTTTTCTAAGACAGAAGTCGTGTGTTATGGATGGTTGTACGTCAGGAAATGATGCGAGGCTGGTTTGAGGCATTTTCTATGCCTCTAATCAGCCTAGCGTAATTTTTTTATGCTCAACCTCCATCATCTTTCCCACCATCCCACACATGGCTAGCATCATTTTAGTTGATGCTAGCCCAAGCTTGGCGCCAGCTTGCGCCATTCCATTAATATGGTGCCTGGCTGGCGCTCAGGAATGGGGCAAGCCGGCGCTAAACTTTTTGGTGAAAAACTGAGTTAGTTCAGTTTTGCACCAAAACGTTTAAATATGGGCCTAAGTGTGCCTTACATGATTTGGCACAAGCATTTCATAAAAAGCCAGGTAATACTATTTAGTATGTCAGGCTTAATGTGAGAAACTATTTTAGCACATGTTCTTGCCTTTTACTCCCCCCTTACATACATAATGAGGAATGTGAGTGTGGTGCATTATCATATCTCCCTTGGCTCTTACAAATAAATTTCTTCATACAGTGTTCTACTGATCAATGAAGAGAGAAACTATGATAGATTCCTGGTCTGTCATGTTCACAGTCCACTCTCAGCAAAGCAGGTGTGTGCTCACCTGGGCATAAATGTCGTTTGCACAGTCCTGTTTCTTTCTTTGCACATCACTCCTGCACACCTCTAGGGAAACCACCTATTTGCATGCACAATTCATGATTCTTTTTCGGGGCAATGCTCACTTGGAACAAAGCTGATACCACAAACCAGTCAGGTTTCTCAATAAGTATGGTGCTCTCAGCTTCAAGGGGAATGCTGATGCTAAGTACTGCACAGGTTACTGGTGAGGGAGGAATGCTGGTGCATAACAGTGGGTAGGCAGGAATCTTTCAGGAAATAACTGTCATCAAACACAAGCATGATTATTTTGCTTCCTTGTTCCTCTTTTTGGGAACTGAACAGAAAGAATATTTTCCACCACAAGCAAACATATTTCCAAGCTCTGATAACTTGACTAGGTGAAGATGCACCCTGCTATGTGGCAGTGCAGTCTTCTCCTGATTGTGGCTTTCTACTTCTATGAATCCAGTTCATGTAATCAAGCATATGGTCTTTCTAAATTCTGAGTGCAAAGATTCTTGTCAGATGGTTGAGAATAACTTCCTGTAGTATCCACTGTGTTTGCACAATATCTGTCCAATGAGATTAAAATCTTCACTAGGCAATTCAGCACTCACAATAAATGAAATGCAGAAAGGGGAAATGTAGGGGCATATAATCCTTACATCCCCTTACTGCTGTCAACCCCTAAACCATACAACTACCCTTAACTAGCTTTACCACTACCCACCCTAAACCCAAACATTGCCTTTAATTCCCTTTAGTGATACCTACACCTAAACCCTAAAATTAACTTGACCTCCCATTACCACTACCCACCCTAAACCCTAAAATATCCGCTAACTCCTTTTACCACTGACCACTTACCTTTATATCTCCTTACCACTGCCCACCCCAAACCTTCAAATTCACATTACTTCCCTTTACCACTGCCCACCCCTAAGCCCTACAATTACCCTTACTTCTCTTCACTACTGTCCATCCCTAAACCCTTTACCCTCACCTCCCGTTAGCGCTACCTAACCCAAGCCCTTAAATTAACTTTACCTCCCTCTACCACAACTCACCCTAAAACCCTAAAATTACCCTTACCTCTCTTTACTACTACCCTTACCTAACCCCCTAAACAAGAATTTAATTATGTTATTAAAAAATACTTACATGTATGGTAAATACATGCATGGGAAAGGTGCAAATACTTACCTGCGTGACACTGAGCTGCATAGTAAAGGCTGTGTGGTAAAGGCTTTGTGTAGTAAAGACATGTTTTAAAGTGGCTTCCCATTAAACAGGCTTGTCCTGGTCTTTGTGTAAAGTATGGTGCATACTGGTAGTTGTCTATAGGTATTCGATTGTAATGTGAATGTAATACAATCAAGGATATTACAGGCCTGTTAAAACTGCTATAACTGAAATAACATCAACAAAGAACTATACAGAGCCACTCTCCTTAACTGGTACAGACTCATGGTAGAAGGTTCTCACATTCCTTCTGTTTTTATTCATATTTTATGCATTGAAATGTAAACTGAGAGTGCTGAAGTTTTAAAAATAGTAAATTTCAAACAAACATTGTTAAGAGCTGAGTCCAGGAGTGCTGCTGGTGATGCTTCTCTGTCATAGGTAGCCTCCTAGAAGGGACACATGCATTACTTGGCATTGTTTCTGGTGTTCCTATAACGGTTCCTCTAACAGTTGTAGGATTAGTTTGATATTGAAATATGCAACTGGAGGTTGTCCAGATGTACATCCAAGGTAACATCCATCGGACAACGTATGCATTTGAAAATAGGCTGTACTTGTATTCAATTGACTTTGCAAGAAATCAGCGTCAAGTGCTCACTCAACTCAGCTAGCCAAGCATGTCTCATGTAGACTCCTAAAGTATCTCTTAGTGTTGTTTAGTTGGATATAGTTGTTCCATGTTGTTGATTTTCATTTCAGAGCAGGAGAAAAGTGATGATACTGTAACCAATGAGCTATATTATGATAGGGTAATAAATAATGGAATCAGTCAAAATACTGCTTTCAATCCCGTTATTAAACGTGATCCAGTGTTCTTAAAAATATGTACAACACTAGTTTTTACAGAATAATTAAATATAATTTGAATTTTATCTGCAAAATGGGTAGAGTATTGTATATGCAACAGCGATTGAATTTCTGAAGCAGTCCTGGCTGTCTGGAAGTTATAAATTTCAACTGCTGAAGTCAAAGGGACTTCTTTTTGGTAAAAATCAGACAATAGTATATTCAAAACACATAGATTTCATACCAACACTAGGCCAAAACATTGTTTTCAATGACACTCCTAGGTGGAGGGTACAAGGTCTTTCCACAACATTCTATTGTTTTTTTAAACCATTATCAGGTATAGCTGGCCGGGTTCCAACCCTCAGCAAGTAACATTTGGTAAAAATAATTAAGAGCCATCATTTAACATTTCATGATGTAAATGAATGAATGCAAATGGGGGGGGCAGATAAGGTACAGCTCAACCCTGACATCAAAGCTCTACACATTCTGTGCAAAGATATAGGCCCTCATCATGCCTTCAACAGTCTTTTTGTAAGACCACGGAAGCCGCGGGTGCTGAAAGACCGCATGTGCTATGGGTTTTAAGACTGCCCTATTAAGACTGATTTCGGAATTCCACCTGAAATTAGATGGAATTCCGACACCAGTCATGCTGGCTGTCGGCGGTGAAGAGGCGGTTCCACCGCCGGCACCTACATGCCAAAAGGACGCCACATGCTGTATTATGACATGTATTGCAGTGTGGCAGTTTTCTGATGGCAGGGTGCTGTGGGGGGTGGAAGCGATATGCCCCTCTGGAAGACAGATTGTTACAAGAGGCGCTGCCAGATAATCCGTGTCCACTATTTACAAAACCATTAATAATAACATGCTTGAAACCCTCCACAAACTGAGAAATGGGTTGAAGAATGAAATAGGAGAATTAGATGACTTGGACTGGTAGTAGGTGCTGATGTTCTGACAGGAAGTCAGATCAAAACAAGTCTGAGGCTTATCCAGCTTAACATTCTACATCAAACATATTATGATAGAGCACAACTGTTCAAAAGGGTAGAGCTCCCTTGCAGAAGATCAGAGAGGAGACTTCTTTCATACACTCTGAGCTTGCCCAGCACAGCATGCATATTGGGGAAAGATTCATTTGGAGCTAGGTGTGAAATGGGAGACTCAAATAACAGTATACCCTGAATATATCCTGTTGGGAATCCCCACTGATATAGACCTACCCCGTCATAAGCTCATATTGTGCAATCTAGGACAGATACTGGCAAAAAAAGACCCAGTGAAGTGTTTGGGCAGTCCAGAAACACCAACGCTGAGGGAATGGGAAAAGGGTATGAATCGCTATATGGTGGTGGAGAGAGTCACATACAAGGGTAGAGGCTGCCCACACTAATTCAAAAAGATATGTGGCACCTGGATAGACTACCATGGCCTAGACACACAAGATATAACATATAGAGAGGGGTTTGACTGGGATGTGCAGGCAAGTAGGCTAGATCTCTGACTTGAGCTACCCCCCACTGACACTGCCATATCACTGCCTGTTGTTAACTTGTACAACAATGTGTAAAACCTTTAAAGCTACAAATGTTTTAACGCTGTTTTCCGACTTTTATTTTGAACAGCGATTGGTGAATTTAAAAAATGCCAAAAATAAGATTTTAAAAAAAGAAATAATGCCATTGTCCTCTCTACAACACCATTTGATTCAGCTTTGAATGGGTTGCTTAACTGCAAAAAAAATCCCAGAGCACACATTGAGTCCCTGTAAGCCTTGGAGGCAAATGCAGAACCTTTACCTGGGTGAAATGAATGAGCTGCCCCCATTGACACAAGGCACTTCAAATCTTAAATGGCTGCTAAAGAATTTGCATTTCTCTGTGGCCAAACTCATAGCAACTGAGAACATGAATCTATAGATACCAGTATGTATTTACAGCGGGAAGCTGAGATTAGGGAATTGACGTGGTCCAAATAAATTATCCAGAAAGGGGTGTTTGAGATCATGAAGGGATTTTGTGAATTTGTTAATCTTTTGACAAATGTCATATTGTCAAACACAGTCCCTAGTTTGTATATGTAGATTAGGCCACCAGTAGCGCTGCAGCAGCATTGCTATGGTTACTTTAATCCTGTGTGTGAGGAGGCCAACCCCTCATGTACTTTTTTGTTTACTTCTAATCTAGATTTACTATTAGGTAATACTCTGCCTCCTACTCCTGGTATGGTAAAAACAGGAGCATTTTTTAAATCAAGGGTCTTGGGGTATTTGGGAGGAAAACTTGGTTGAGGGTTCGAGCTTGTTTAGTTGCAGTTATGGGTGTTAATATATGTGTGTCAATCTTCGCTTGAGATATGCTTAAGACTGCCACTTAGACAGTCTGGGTTGCAGTTTTTGCTGCTTGGTTTGCTGCACATTTCCTTTTAGTGTAGATATTACTACTCTGGCCCAAAGTGTGCCTGACATTAACCAACAGAAGCTTGTCTTGTAAGACAGCTACCTTTCCCCAAAGCTGTTTATTTTTTATAGGGTAGAATCCTTCAATCCATTCAATTGCCAGTGTTGCAAATCAACATTGTAAAACCTTGCACACAGAAAGCTGAGTTCGATACCATTAGTGTGGGAACTGATGAGTCAGCTTTTTGTAATACGAGTAGCAGGGCATGTAATTCTGCATGTTGTGCAGTGCTATCACCCAAGAGTTCAGTGTAGGTGCTTTGTGGAATGTACTTGCCATTTGCCTTACACCTTGTACTGCATGTCAGGCTGTAGAGTACTTACTTTTGGTTCCTACCACAGGTTGGGCAGAGCCATCTGTGTAAAAGATGCTCTGGTAAGACTCAACAGGTTAAGTGTTGAGAATCAGAATAGTCTCCTGTTCATATAGGAGAAAAGCTTGTTTATGAAGATAGAGGTTATACTGAAACTTTACATCAACTGCACTCAAAGAAGAGGTCCTTTATAACCATTTGGGTGTAGGGCATAAGCACTGAGAATGCTTGCCTCAGTGGCTGCTTCTAGAGCTGGTTCGGATGAAAGAATAATGCTTTGTTTTTCCTGTGCTTAATGGTGCTCCTTTGGAGCAGCTGTGAAACAATAATGATTGGTTTTCCCTGTGCCAAAGGGCGCTCCTTTGCAATAGCTGTTTGTACAGCCAGCAATAATTTTTCGATGGATGCAAATCATGCTTTGGATAGAGAATACAAGTGTGACTTGTAAGCAATGGGGATGGTCTGTTCTTCATTGTAGGTCACATAGGTGTAACCATAGTGACTGAATATGACTCTGATAACCAGGTTGGTTTTATTAGCCCTAGTTTGTAAATATTTTGCCTCAAGCATGTTTGCTTGTATGGCATGTCAGATATCAGTATGCATTCTCTGCCACTGTTTAGGGGAAAACATGGGAGAAATCAAATCATACAGACGCTTCACTTTCTCTGTGTAGTAAGACAAGTCAGTAGGGGTGGGTGGAACTAACAGAGTGTCACTCCATGGAACTCTGTGGAGTTACGTGAAAACTCCATTACATGGATAGAAATCTGTACGTCATGCTGCCCGCTCTGTTTTTTTATATCTTGAGTTTGTTCCAGGTGAGAAATAAGTGTGAACAGCAATACGTGGCGCCAGAGGGTGCTACTGCTAGAATTAGCTTTGCTACCGCTCTAGTAGATTTTCTACTCGAGCTGCAGCTTTTCCAACGTGAACAGTCATGACCGTTTGCAATGGAAAACTGTGCCTGGTGCCCTCATGGCTCCCAGAAATTGCAAGGATTGCAAGTTTTTCACTGTATCAGGAGGCTGCAAGGTAGCTCACTGAATTATCCAACTTGCCACATTGGATAACTCATTTCCTAGGTAAGTCACCTTCAAGTAGGCAATCTTCGATTCCTTAAGTGAATTTTGTAACCAAAAGTCACAACTCTGCCTACCCTAGTAAGGTTTATATCCAAGTCATTATCAGTTAAGGAGAGATCATCAATATATGACACTACTTCAGGATATGGTTGCAAGATCTCCATTGTCCGCACTGAATACAAGTTAGGGCTATTCTTACAGCCCATAGGCTCTCATTGGAATGCAAACTGCACTCAGTCAAAATGGAAGCCTATTAGACACTCACTTACAGGTGCTATGCTTTGACTGAAAAACCCAGTGGAAATATCCAAGGTTGTTTTGCATTTTTTCCACACCAGGTTTGTCATTTAACCTGTGTGGTATGCATTTTACACTCTATAACTTTGGGTATGTGGGTTCCATAGTCTAAGACTATTCTACAAGATCCGTCTGGTTTAGAGATGGGAAAAAGGGATGTGTTAATGGGTGAGAGACAAGGCTTAATATGCCTTTATACTGCAATTGTTCTCATATTTCTTTAATGGGTATTGTGCTTGAGGTTCTGGTGCACTACATAAGGGAATAACATGTGGACTAAAGTGTTTGTCCCACCCCACTTGATTTCTGTATAAAGCTGGAACCTATCTTACAACCCATTCACCAGCATGAAGTTCCCTACTGTCTTCAGGTACTATTGGAGAGAAGACTACTTTTATGGACTCCCGCCCAGTCTTTCCCTAATAAAGGCTGGAGGGCCAGTCTTCTTCTCAGATGATGTCATACTCATCAGATAATTGGATCCAGAAGACTGCTTTGATTGCATATGATATGTCCCCTTCAATTTGTAGGTTTAAGGTATAAACCCTATAAGGAGGATTTAAGTGTTGAACTGGAGCCTCTATTTGTATAAAGTCCTCGGTTGGACTTGCATCCAGAAACTTCTGAAGTGCCTTCGTTCAAGTCCTGTTTTTCATTAAGGCTTGTAGTTGAATTGGCATGTGTTTTTGAAAGTCCTGCAACTTTCTTCTTTTTCATCAAGGTTTTAGAGTCCAATCCTTTCTCTTCCCTTTTCACTCTGCATCCTCCTTTACTTCTTCTACTGTACTCTTCTTTTCTTCGGTACTCTGATCGGCTGCCCCTTTCTGATTTTTTTTACCTTTAGCGTCCTGAAAATAATGTGAAGAATGGCTATTAGAATACTGATACTGATCAAGTTTTTTAATATTTTCACGGTCTCTTAACTTATATCCACCACTGCCAGATTCCTAGGGAGTGGGTGATCCAGTTTGTCTTTCATGTTTGTTGTTTTGTTTTTTATTCCCTTTCGTTGCAGACTTCTCCAGAATGGAACACTCAGTATCATTTGTAGGTTTTAAGTGTTGCTTAATGGGTTGAGTACCTAATGTATCCCTACCTATAAAAGTATAAATTTAGCTATTTTCTTGGTATCTTGGTTTCTCTCTTTATATTGCTTAGAATGATAGAGGAAACTGTAGAGAAGTTTCTCATTATTTTAATTCCTAAATCCAAAGCGGTTGCAGCTGTGTGCTCATTTTGTACTTGTCTAACTGCATCAGGGAGAAACGCAAATGAAGGTTTACCATGCAGACTTATGTTCCTCTACGGAAGGCACCATCCCAAAACATAGACACATAGGGCCTGATTTAGATCTTGGTGGAATCATTCCTGCTGTTGTTTTTCCATCAGATAATCCGTCCACAGACTAGACGGTCCACCTACTCCATTTAGATGCTGGTGGCCCATAGACTAAAGTCTGTCGGTGAACCACTGTCACTGCCATAATTTTACACCTGCATCAATGGGGCCATAGGCAAATGCGGCTGGGGGGGGGACCACAGCCAGTTTTTCCACTGGGCCAATTACTATGTGCCTTCCCACTAAAGTAGCTCTAGTGGCTAAACCTCCACATCTGAGTTGGCGGAATGAAGACATATAAGGTTGAAACTTACCTTTGTTGACATTTCACTTTCTTTGTTGCAATGAACCCAATCGTACAAGTACACCTTTGCAGCTGCTACTAGACCATGAAGGTAAGTGAATGTTTTACCTGCTATCATTAGAATTGTCTGTGTAAATTAGCTCTGGACCTGTGTATTTTTGAAAACATACTTGCAAGCAATAGTACAGTAATGGCCAATGCATATGTGTGTAATGTTATGTGTGTAATGTGGTAGTTTAAGAAATGTAAAGAAACACACCTCTATATTTTATTTACATTTAACAATTTGATCCAACAACCAAAGCACTTACATATACATTACACATTATTGGAACTACATATATCAAATAAAATGTAGTAGTTGCACAATGCAACAAGTGAGTTTATAAGAAATGTGCATTTCATGTTGCATCTAAATTTAAAACATGTCATATATTTACTGATGTCACATTTCCCCTTCTTTCGTTCATTTTCTGCTAAACATTAGATTTCATTTAACTCAAATGTAATTCTTTGATGTGTAATGCATATGGGTTTATTAACAAAACTCTTCATTCTTATATAAACTCACACGCATTCACAAATTGCAAACAAATATAAAATTCTTTAATTTTATGTACAAGTGTCCAATATCATGACGAATGCTTGGGCCAAAATTAACATGTCCATTACAAATGTTCATCACTAATGTATGCACTATACAAATAGGCCAAAAACAAAACATATTGTTGTCACTGAAATTAGGTTAATGTAACTCACATTTGCATTTGTATCATTGTCATCAATCAATTACTTTTAAATTACATATAATGTCAGGACAAATTTTTGTGAAAATAAATAAATAACAAGAATTGTCTATTAAATATGTGGGTACACAATTTGGGCTTCTGGCCTAGAACTTGCCTCCTAATGATACTGCCAAAGACAACCTCCTCCGTAAGGGGCAGCTGGTGGGCACAGCAGGCACCTCAGTGATCTTTCTTGGGAATGGTTAACGCCGTCTCCTCATCAAGCTTCCACACACTCCATCTCCTGAGGAAGATTTTCAAATGGATTCCCTCGACATGACACAAGGAAGATAGTCACCCATGCACTCTGCACCAGCAAACTGGACTGCAGCAATACACTGTATGCCAGCATTATCAAGAAACTTCAATCAGAACTACAAGGAGTCCATATTGCAGCAGCCAGAATCACCCTTGACATCCCCAGACACAGCTTAATCTCCACCCACCTCAGACACCTACACTGGCTCCTAGTCAGCAAGCGCATCATATACAAACTTCTGATCCACACCTCCAAAGAACCCTAACCTTCAATGTACCCAACAGATGTCTCCATTCCTCCCAGTTCACACTTGCAGCTGTCCCCAAAATCCGGAAAGGTACAACAAGAGGAAAATCCTTTTCCTACTTGGCAGCCCTGACATGGAACATACTGCCCTTCAAGATCAAGCAGACCGCATCACTGAAGCAGTTCAGGAAGGACCTCAGGACCTGGCTCTTCGACTGAGCAGCACACCTTCATTCAGTGCCTTGAACCCTATGGGTGATTAGCCAGGCTTTACAAATCTATGATGAATTGATTGATTGATGGAGGGGTGGGTTATGGTTTCTTAAGGGTCAGGGACAGCTAGGCTGTAAAAGCAGGTGGAGGAGAAGGGGTGGGAGAGGATGGGGTTCGGCAGGTAGGAGGAGTTGGAATTGATGATGTGTTTATGTCTGTTTTACAGGTGCATGGGGTCTGATGTATGTGGTATATGTTTGAGTGTGTGTTTCTTTAAAGGTGTGTTGTGTTCAGGTGAGTGTGTGCATTTAGTGAGTGTTAGTGTGGTTGTGCTTTTCTGTGAGTGTGTTTGCACAAGTGTGCTGTTGAGGTGGTGTGTGTGGTTGTGGTGCATATGTGTGTATGTCTTGTAGATGCATGTGTGTCTGGTGTATGTTGGGATGAGTGTGGTTTGCTAGGTGTTTTGTACTCTGGTGACTGTGAGCTTGTGGGTTTGGTGGGTGTTGTTTTGCATGTAGGTGTGTATGTATGACTGTGTGTGTTTGGATGAGTGTGATATTGAGGTGGGTGTTGTGGTTGTGGTGCTTGTGGTTAGGCCGTGGTTATGGGAGTGGAGGTCATTGTTGTAGTGATACATGAGGTGACAGGGGTGGTGGTTGTGGGTGTGGTGATGGTGCTTGTGGGTATAGGAGTAGGTGGGGTTGTTGTTGTGGTAACTGTGGTTGTAGTGTCAGTAGTGTGTTTCTGTTGGATGGGTGTATGTTTATGTTTCTTGGTGCATTAGTATTTATGTGTGGGTATGCTGCTTTTGTCTGTAGGAGTGGGTGTGTGCAAGGAACTGAGTGTGCGTGGGATTGGGGTAGGAGTTGGGATTTGGGATGAGGAAGGGACAGGAGTAGGGGGACAAGGATGGGATGGTTGGGGGGGCTGTGGTCAGTGCAGATGCTATTTTCGCTAGTGATCTCTGCATGCCAGACATTGAACTATCAATGGCATTCAGGAAGGCAACCATGTGTTGAATTTGGGAACTAAGGGCCAGATGTAGGTAGGAAAAAACTAGCGAGTCGGAAATTGCGAGTCATTGCAACTTGCAATTTCCGACTCGCTAAATGGTATCCAAGAAGAAAAAGCAACTTCATTTTGCGACTCGCAAATGAAGTCGCACGGCAGATTGCGAGTCCGCTGTTTGCGAGGTCGCTTTTTGCAACCACGCTAAAAACGAACACGCAAATTACTAGTGGGTGTCGCAAATTGCGACTGTGCCCCAAATCGAATGCAGGTGCAGCAGAACACTCTGGAAAACACTTCCTGGCTATTGATGATGACATCAAAGCCAGGAAGTTTACTAATACAACTGGGAGGAGGGAGGACCACACCCATTTTAAACTGCTGAACAGCCAACAGGAGGAACAGCAGCTACAATGGCAGAAACTCCTAGGAAGAGGAAACTGAAATTTGCTGAAAAAGAACTGGAGGTGCTGACGGAGGAATGCTGCCAGGACCACAAACAACTTTTTGGGAGAGCAGCCCTCAATGTGCCAGAGGTGGAAAAAAGACGGATTTGGTGTGACAGACAGGACAAAGTCAACTCAATGGGTGTGAGCCACCGGAGTATTGAGTAACTAAAGAAACTGTGGTATGACCTGCGCTCCCGGACCAAGGAGAGGGTGGCAGAGCGGCTCCGGGAGATGAGGGGCACTGGAGGGGGACCATCCACCATACCACCACCCACACCCTTGGAGGAAAGAGTGGAGGAGACCCTGGAGCCAGAGGCAGTGTCCGGGATAGGAGAGCTGGACACGTCAGTGCCAGGACCATCAACCGGTGAGTACCATGAGACATGCATCTACACCCATATCTGCCATACCCCCACCCACCTAGTACACAGCAGCATGTACAACCAAAATAGCTCAATTTCAGAGTAGCAACCACCTGCATGGTGCATTATGGGCAATGTAGTCAAGTAGGCAGTTGATAGGCAACAGTTTATTAGGAAGCAGATAACAGATGGTAGATACTGAGAGTGTGTTCCCTATGTCCCACAGTTCTCCCACACGACACCACCTCCAGCCACAGCATCCAGGGGCCACAGGTCAGCCACCAGCCAGCACAGGACCCAGGACCAGCCACCACAGGGACCTGCACCACCCAAACACAGTCCCCTCCTGATGCACCACTGGCCATAGTGCCAGTGTACAGGACACGGAACCTCCAATGCGTCGCAGGCGACGTCTCAATGTCCCTCCAGTGCCACAGGGTGAAGCAGGGGACACCTCCATGTCCGCCGCCAAGGCTGCACTCCTACATGGTCAGCGCCTGCAGACAAGAGAGATAAGAATTATTTCAGGGGTCATGCGGCGCATGGAGCGCAACCAGACCACAGGGCTGCAACTGGTCCACACTGAGCTGCAACAGCTAAACACCCATGTTGGTGACCTTGCGCTCTCAATGAGACAACTGGTGTCAGAACTTGTCACCGAGAGAGAGGGTGCAAGGCGCTGTGACCGGCAGCTCATCCACCGGCTGGACCGCATGTCTGCCTCCATCGTCCGGCAGGCTGTTAACACCACTGGGCTGTCACGGCGCACGGTCAGCCTCCAGGTGGACATGGGCCACTTTGCCAGCGATGTGGCACGTGGGATGGGACGTATTAGCCACGCAGTTGATCGTATGGAGGCACGACAGGTGGCTAGGGGCGCGGCAGACACACCGCAGGACAGTGAGGAGGGCTCTACCATTAGCAGTGTCTCAGCCACAGACACCAGGGTGTTGCGCAGTGGTAGCGCACAGCAGGGCACTGTAGACGCACCAGGAACCAGCCATGCTGGGCGAACACGGCGTAGGGTGTGAGCTACGCACTGTCATTGACTGGAGGCACATGAGGTTAATGTGTCCTCATGGCAGGTGGACTTGTACAGCCCCTGAACTGTAGTTTGTGTAAATAGTTTTTTTGGTGCACATAATTAAAGTCCTTGTTTGTTCCACTTCACCCCTGTACTCCTTGTGTGGGACATTCGTGTGTGTGGTGACAGTTACCACGTACCTTCCAAAGTATTGGTTTGCAATGTGGCCCCGTCTCTGTCTGCCTTGATTTGCAATGCTTCTATCCTCATGATGGCGATGTGGTAGCTCTTGCTCATCATCCTCCGAATCTCGGTCTTCTGGGGTGAGAGGTAGCCCACCTCTGGTGGCAATGTTGTGCAGTATAGCGCATGCGCCAACGATCTTGAAAGCTGTTATTGGGGCATACTGGAGGGCACCTCCACTTCTGTGGAGGCATCGGAATCTTGCCTTCAGCAGTCCAAAGGTCCTTTCTATAATATTTTGGGTCCTCCTATGTGCAATGTTGTATCACCTCTCTGTCTTATTGCTGGGTGTTAAGTACATGGTAAGTATCCATGGTCGTAGTGCATATGCACTGTCACCTGTTTGGCACAAAATGTACAATGTTAGCTGGGCATAGATGGGTTCCACATTGACCTGTGTGTATGTATTCAAGGTGTATTCAGATATAACTAGGAGGTATCCTTCTCCAAACTCCCCACATTCTAGGCGTTGGTGTATCCCACTGTGCCTGAAAATGTAGGAGTCATGTGTACTCCCTGGAAATTTGGCAACCATGTCAGTGATAACATAATGGGCGTCACATACCACCTGGATGTTCAGTGAGTGGGTACACTTCCGGTTGCTGAACAGATATTCCAGATTAGCAGGAGGGCATATTTGTATATGTGTCCCATCTACACACCCTATTACATGGGGGAAGTTGGCAATCCTGTAGAATTCCAACTTGGTGCTGTTGATTTCTGCCTCATTCCTGGGTAGGTATACGTATCTGGACATGTGTGTGAGTATGGCATCTAGGAATGCTGTGAAGAACCGTGAGGGTGCACTTTGGAATACCCCACCTGCCACAGCAATGACCCCCTGATAGCTACCCGAGGCCAAGAGGTGCAGTGAGCATAGCACTTGCACATGTGTGGGAATGTTGCTGCCGCGCACAGTCTGGCGTTGAAGCTGCGGATTGAGTAGATCTATTAAATCTAGGATTGCTGCACTGCTAAGTCTGTATTTATCATATATCTCCTTCTCAGTTTGTTGGAAAAGTGTCTGTCTGGTTCTGTATATCTTCTCATGTCTCTGGCTCCTCCTACTCATCTGCTGTGCGGCGTGGGCTCTCCTCCTGCTTGCTATCACATATATCTCCGCCATCTTGAGTAACCCAGGTGCCTACTGGGTCTCCTTTTATACTTTGGTTCTGGTTACCACCTGCTCTGAGTTAGTGGTAATTTGGAAGTGCAAAATGGGCTTTGTGCGACTAGTCGCAATTTGCGAGTGGCTATTGCATATGGTTTGCGACTTGCAAATAGCGACTTCCTATTTGCGGGTCGCAAAATGGGGTCGCTATTTTTGCGAGTCAGTAATGGCTTGCGTCGCATTTTGCGATTCGGAAATGGGATTTTTGCATCCCATTTCCGATTTTGCGGGGTCGCAAATTGCGATTCGGGCCATTTGCGACTCGCAAAAGTTTGCTACATCTGCCCCTAAGACCCTGGATGACATTCACAATTGCAGTCTGGCTTACAAAGATGCTGCGTAAGAGGTCAATAGCCTCTTCACTGAGTGCAGATTTGACCAACTGGTGGGGGGGGGAAACAAGAGGGAGGGTAGAGATGGGAATCTGGGTGGAAGACAAAGATGCCAATGGAGCAGATCCTGTGAGGTCTGCCACCACTAGGGACTGGTGCATTGTGGAGGCCTCCAAAGATGATGATGAACTGGTGGCCTACATGCCAGTCCCCTTACCCTCTATGCCACTGTGTCCATCGGTGCCTGATGTTTCTCCACCCAACACACAGTGACCAGCTGCTTTTCCACCTTTCTGGCCAATGTTTCCATCGCCTGCTCCTGAAGATACTTAAAATACACATACACCATTTTTATTATCTGTGCAAATCAAAATTATCACAAGGTTATTTTCACCTTATTGAAGACTTCCTAATTTCAAATGTTTACCTTATTCAAGACTTTACCATTACCCCTTGCTTGTACTGAACAAATAGAGTACCAATTTGCTCATAGATATGTCAATTGCCATCATTAGTCCCATTTCATTTTAGATCATTACTTTTAAACAGTTAGATTTTTCTCATAGAATTGTTTAACATCTCTAAATGGTGCAGTTTGGTTGTTTTAAATAGTGAATTCATGTCACAAAAATACAAATCTAGCAGGAAACCTTTGTACCATGTACATTGTCCATCTGCAAAAGTCCCTTTCAATATCTCCTTTGCTTCAACATTGATTTCTCATCTGGAAATCACAAAGGATACAACATTTTGTTTAGTGTTTGCGAAACTCTGTCACACATTTGCTCACATTCCTGTCTATTTCAATTAATAGTGTTTGCCTACTAAATTCATGTTTGTTGAAACAGACTGGCTTACATGCGCATTTGTGAAGGAGTACGGCTTAATACCAATCTGAAACCGTTAACATGAACTGACCTGAATTTTGCAGTAAGAACATATTTCTGAAATGTTTATGCCAAGAACTATTGCCAGTGTTCTCATGTTACTAGTCATTTCAGATCCGATGCTCAATATTGTTTGGTCATTAAACCAACTCACAATTGCTAAGTGCACTGTATCATAAATACAATATATGCTATTTTTCTGTATTAGGCCCAATATAGCCTCCACACAATTGTGATGGAGCATTAGACCTGACAGAATCAATTGTGACCTGTTTAGTAGAACTGCCCCTTGTAACATAGACAAAACCCAAGTACATCTTTTTTTCTTTATGAGGCATGTGTCTGCTCAAAACAATCCTTTGTTAGTGATAATGAATCTAGTGGTAACTTTGAACACAAATCAATACACAAAACACATCATCACACACATTGTGCCACACTTACACCTTCCAGAACTCTTCTTGAGCACTAGATGTGTGTGAACCTTTATGTTGATGCCAGAAATTACATCAGTAACAAAAAGTAGTTAACTAACAATAAGAACTTAAAAAATAACGTATCCCTTTGATGTTGCTGCTGGGCTTTCAACTGCCCATCAAGGCCCAGATAGGCTACTGCAGGTATGCAGGCCATTGGGGGGGAGTCAGTGTATGGCACATTGCTTCCCACGTTGGGAGAACAGGCCAAGCTGAACTTCAAATTACTTTTCCAATGCCATAGGTCCTTCCACCTTTTACGGCAATGGATGCTGTGCCTATGGTAAACCTTTAGGGTCCACACCTTCTTGTTGAAGGCCTTCCATATTGCCTTTTGCTAATGGTTGTTGTCCTGTATGGATACCAAAAAGGAAAGAAAAAATAAGCCTTGTGAGGTTTGTTTTGTTTGTATTGCTGTAACACACTTTAAAAAAAATCCATCACAAGCATTTCTATCTAAAATCCTAGTACAGAATATTTTCTGAAGTTTATTATTTCCTAGGAAATTCTAATTTGTAGTGACCTGTTGAGAACCCTCATTACTTTTAGTATCCTCATTTTACAAATCCAGTCCGAAAACATCTTCTAGGCTAGGGGTCTGAAACATTTCCTGTAGTGAGAGCAACTTCTGATCAGTACAAATCATTGTGAGCTACTGAAGGCTAAACAACTTGTACATTGTAGGCACACACCCTACATCCAGTTTCATTGTCTTAATGGCTAATATTGTTAGAGTCTGATACTATGGTTAAAACCTCATAATATGACTAAGGATAGTATGGAAGGGCTGCCATGTGGTCAGTGAGATCACAGTTTTTGGTGATGTATGAACAAGTGTGTGCAGTAATGGAAATATTTGTATGGGTGACTGAGAGCCTGTGTCATATGTACTTGCAGCACAGGAAATAACATTCCCCACCTGTGGCACTGCTACATGTATCATACATACAGATACTTATTACTCAGACAATGGGATACATTTAAAGTGCAAACAAAATTCAGACAAGTTCACAACTTGAAATTTGTTTTCCTGCACTTTGCATTTCATTAATTTCAACATATGGTTGTAATTTCAATTATACTCCTGACACATGTTCTACTGGCCACTGGAAGTAAGGGGCATGCAGTTTTCAAATGGTAAATTTTTAATTCTGAGTAATTTGAAATGAAAAGTAACCTCATTCATTCAGTTAAGTTTCAATTTCAATTTACAGACATTTAAAAACATTGTTAAACATCATTTTGTTCCCAGACAAATTATTGAGTTGACTACACTTCTATCACAACACCTCACTCAGGAACTAAAAGGGACAATTTAACCTGTGTTATTAAAAAAACAAGTTAGTTAGAAATACGTTTCCATTCAAACATGTACCTGTTCCTCTGGGTTCCCTTACATCTGGCAGTACATAGACAGGACCTCCATTGCCAGAAGTTATAACTCCTCAGCTGAGAAGCTATGGTACATGTCACCTGCTATACCCAGCATTGTGGCTCCCAGAGGTCAATAACTGCAGGAAAGGTGGATGAGGTATTCCTTGCTGCAGTGTTAGGAGGCAAATGAGCTTTTTTCACAATGTTGCATACATGTACACAACTTACAGGATAATCAGTGGAGATGGGCACGTTGGCTTTCGTATGTTACTGTTACACACATTAGCCTATGGCTGTGTCCTTTGTAGAGTTTTACACCTACTACGCAGTCAACCTCTGCCAACTGCCATTGTATTGCAAATGTTCTGATGGCAGGGTCAGGTGGCCACATTTTTAGAATGTGAACCAGTGTATTTTTCAGTGTTAAGTACGTAACAAGCATTCAGAATGGTGGCTAGTTTGTTTACATCATTTCTTAAATGTGAATTTACCTTGAAAATGAATGAAAGACAAGAGGCGTTTGGCAAAGTAGGAAGAGTTTGTATAATTAAACATTACAGCCGGGAGAACAGTTACAGAACGGGTGTCTGTGGAGTGTCTCAAGGTGCAGTTGAACTAAGTGGTGTTTTATACATTTCTCGGTGTGCCATAATACAATTACAGCATTCCTTTAAGGGTAAAGAATGTGAACAGTTGTCTTGAAGTCATAAATAATAACTTATAACAAATGCAGGTGTGCTTCGAACTTGCGTGGGCACAATGAGGGCCAGTGGATAATGTGTCCAGATGTCCGGCCTGAGCGGTATGCGATTGTGGTGTGCTACTGTGCATGCTGTGTCCACATTAGCTAATTGTTCCTATCTTCATGTAGAATCTGACTTCATTGTGTTTGGGAATGTGCATACCCCTCTGGCCATGTGTGCTTTATTGGGGCCAATCTCCTGGGAACATTGTGATGTTGATGCACCTGTCTGTGAGAACGATCTTGAGTTTCCTGTTCACGAATTGGTCTGCCAGTGAAGTGCTTCCCCACTTGTGACCTTTCTATCAGTAGCCTCAGGCCTAGATCTCAGAGCCTACCTCACTACATAGTTTCAAGTCGCGGTTGACACAGAGCTCATCACAGGTGAATTCACTGATAGTGATTTTATTTCATTCTTATATGCCAACGTATCATGGTGTACATCAACATTGATTTTTCCGATATTAACAAGATATACAAAATGTGAGCATTACGTTTTTTTGATTAAATCAAATACGGATTCTATAACGCACCACTGTGTTTAAATACGATAGAGAAGCAGTTCATTTTATAGTTCCGTTGATGGAATTTTAGAAAAAAATGCAAAAAAAGGTGAAATTAATACATTTCAAAACTATTATTTACATATTATTTTTAGAAAATATCAGACATGTAAAAAAGTGTTTTTGTTACAACATCTCACACTTCACAAAAACATGGAATTTTTCAAATTCACAAGATGTGTATTAATTATCAAAATATTGTTTGCCCATTTAAAGTGATATTTCTCTTTTGTCTTAAATGCAGACATATGAACCCAGGGATTGATAGAAGACTACAGCCCCAAATGTTTAGACCATTTCCAGACCTTGCTACCAGGGAACAAAGGGATATTGGCAAAATATTCTAACAATTTATGTCATCAGCTAGAGCCAGATCTTCTGCCTCACAATAGAAATCCCACATCAATATTATTAATAGTGAAAATCATAGCAGTACTCAATTTTGTGGCCACAGGATCATTCCAATTTACCATGGCATTATCTGGAGGCATGTCACAACCAACCTTCACTGGTGTGCCACAAGAAGTTATTTTTCAATTATGAGACATAACAGCTTTATCCAGTTTCCTCAAAATGAGGATTTTGCAATGGGAAGTGTGATTTTTATGTTTTGGGTGGCAAATCACATGGTGTTGGAGCAATTGATGGCACATAAATTGTCTTAGTGACACCACACACCAGGAAACAGGTCTACAGCACTCGAAAGAACTTCCATTCAATCAATGTACAAGTTATCTGTTGATATTATTTGTACATCTCAAGCCTGTGTCCTTTTCCCAGGGGCAACACATGATTCCTTTGTACTACAGAACAGCAGCATATCCATGAAAATGGCACAACTTGGAACTGACAGGGTCTGGCTTGTTGGTAAGTATAATATGGCAACAGGATTATTGGCTTAATTCATAGTTTAAAAATGTACACTGGGATAAGATGTTTTTTCTCAATCTAGTTTTATATTTCATATAGGAGACTCAGCTTATCCTAACCGACCATGGCACCGCTGAGGAATCCAACAATGCCAGGGGAAGTCCGCTTCAATGAGGCCCAAGGAAGAACACAGACACCAGTGGATCGGACTTCTGGGCTCCTAAAGTCAAGGTTTTGCTGTCTAGATAAAACTGATGAAGCCCTCCTCTACTCACTCAATAAGGTATGCAAAATCACCATGGCTTGCTGCATGTTGCACAACACAGCCCTGCAATGGAATCTCCCATACATTGCAGAGGATGGAGACCATAATGAACCACTTGGGGAGTATGTTGAAACACCAAAGTAAGATAATAGTGGTGAAGAAGATGAGACTGACGGACGTCAAGATGTCATTGACAACTTCTTCGCATGAGTGTAAGTATATCTTTACCTAATGTTACATTCAATGTCCAACAAACTTGTAATATAAAGAACATATCAGTCTGTGCAGGACTTTTTATGGTAGTTATTTGAGTAGTCTAGGAAATTCCAGGGCAAAAATGTTTGTTTGTAAAATTTCTGACACATTGACTACTGTGTTAATTCAGATTGTCCTCATTATTTGTTGTTTGTAATGTGTCTATTTTGTCACATAAATTAACCATTTTTTTCTGGCATTCTGTTTTAGAATCCTGGTGACCTTTGCTGTTATATGCTGCTGCTGTAAAATACAAAGGGAACTTGAGTTGGTCCTGTGAAAAACACACACTTTGTATGTACATATCTTGTACAAAGACAACTTGCTCAGTGATTGAATGAAAGTTTAGGAGATTTCATAAGCTTTGTTTGCTGTTGAATTTTGCAGCCAAGGCAATATGCACTGCTTAACTTGCTCTGACCACATGTATAAGTCGACCCATAGCATACTTATCTCCATTCTCATTTGATAAATCCTTGTGTTAACTGTAAGAAGCTATTGATGTGTGTCATTATTGTAGAAAGACATTTTTGTAGCACCCCACTTAAAGATGGCTGTGACATGCCACCAGATACTGCACAGTGTATTGGAAGGGGCACGTGGGCAAAGAATTGTGTACTGCCATGATTTTGACTATTGGTGTTATTGATGTGGGATTCCTACTGTTAGGCAAGAGGTCTGGCTCCAGCTAATGACATGAATCTATAATAGTGTGTCTATTGAATTTGTTTTATATGATTATATCCCAATTTTATGGTGTCAAGGTCTGGAACAGTAAAAAAAATAAATGACAGGCTATTCTGTTTATGCATGTGTTCTAATTTTTCTTCTCACATTTGACAAACTATTCTTACTTACTAATGTATGAAATTACTGCATTAAGATTTGTGTTGCTTGTTGTATGTTACTTTTTTGAATATGAGAAAAAGTTTACCTCAATATAACATTTTTTGGAGTAAGAACTGTTTTGATTCTGTGCATTTTAAAAATTAATTATGGAAAGAACAATTAAAAAATGAAAACCACTACATAGATACTTTATTTGCATAGTTACCTAAAACCTTTGCATGAAATGATTAGCACAACCATTGCATAAAACAATTAGCACAGATGGACACATGTATGTTTAAACTCTTTAAAATGTAAGCAGTCATTGGTTCATAGTTTTTTCACTGGTTGGTTAGCTTAGCCACACGTGATAGCTGCGATCCCAGTTTGTCACAATAGCAGAGGTCTTGTACCTTAAGGTCCATACCAAAGATGGGAGAAAGATGGTGCATAGATTCGATGGATTGCTGTGTTAGGCGTTGTTTCTGTGTTACCTGGGATAGAAGTTTCACTAGGGCTCAGTTCAGTTGCAGGTCCCCGGTGCAAAACACGCCAGCACTGCTTGCCTCCTTTTTTGTAGGCCTCTTTCATTAAACTTGTTTTTAATAAAGCTTTTCTTTCCAACACAAGATTTTCACATGAAGAGAGGACGTTAGGAGATATTCTGTGCCCTCCCTCCATAAATGACAAGTTGTATTTGTCGCGTTTTTTAGCTAAGGGTCTGCATTTAGAGCACATGGTAGAAGTCCTAATTGGTACCTTAAAAATTGCTCTTTTGTTTCCCTCGAAAAGCCATGGCCAATATATGCTTGTGGGACCAGAGTCGTGTAAGTATTCAGAGTCATCCAAGCGTGAAATCTCCATGAAAAGGCTGCTTTGTCCTCCAGCAGGGATTAAAGTCTAATTAATTTCCAAACAGCTTTTTTTAAAGCGCTATGCAACATTGGGGTCCTCCAGAGATCGGTAAGCCCAGTCATCCTCAGTGAGTCCTCTAGGTAAACTCTGAACGGGGAGGTGTTCTTGCATTCGAGCTCCTGCCATATGTGGTCTTGCATTCGATCTCCTGCCATATGTGGTAGTTAAGAGAGCCTGAAGTGACATCTCGGACTTTACTCCTGAAGTTTACATATGTACCTCGTCTTGCCAGGGAGTTATCCAATAGGCCAAACTCCAGTCTGAGTTGAGCGGGGGAAATAATTTAGGAAGGTCAAAGATGATGAGGTAGGCTTTGCTCATTGTATGATTTAGGATTTCTGAATCTCTGCCTCTTTGTACTTCACTTCCATATGTTATTATAGGCAAGGGTTTGGCTTTTAGTACCTGTAAAAGGGGGGTAACTGAGTGGCCATTCAAGTCTACTTTTCGTCTTCTTAAAGATAGTGCTATGGCTAAGCCTTTTCCCATAATACACCCTCTTTGATGCTCAAAATTCCCTGATTTGCCAATGGTGATGCCAATGTATTTATGCTTTTCTGTTTGCAAAAGCTGTGCCTTGCTATGATTGACAATGTGCATGTTTTTTCAAAGTTCTCGATCAGGGTATTGGCAGTTGAGTATTGTTGGGTGGCATTTATTAATCTCTGGCGCCCTATTTTTGTGTGGTTAAACAGCACAAGATCATCCACACATATAAGGCATGGTAGTTCCAGGTCTCCAATTTTTGGGACGTGGGGGTTTGTAGGAGCGAGTGAACCTGCCAGGTCTGCTAAGTATAGATTAAAAAGTGTAGGGACCAGAACACAGCCCTGTTTTAAACCTTTGGTAATTAGTTTCCTCCTCGAGTGATGAATGCCCGTTCCCAGTTTAATCTGGACCCATTTATCCCTATGATGGGCTATTCTCAGGTGTAGAAGCGGATGAGGAAGTCCCCAGTTTGAGAGCTTCTTCCGCAGCAGATTCCTCTCTATGTGATCAAATGTGGCCTTAAAATCGACAAAGCATAAGTAAAGCTTCTGTTTCTGTGTCTTAGCTTTGTCACTAAGGAGTCCAACGGCCATGATATCCTTTATGGTACCAGTTAGTTTGGAGAACCCTGTTTGGGACTTGGGGGTTATTCCCTTTTCAGCAATCAATGCAGAGAGATGCTCCAGCAGACCTGCTAAGTACTTTGCTTCATTATCTATTAGGGCTATTAAGCAATAGTTGTTTGGGAGCGATCTGTCCCCATTTTTAAAGATGGGTGAAATTATGGACCCTTTCCAGGACTATGGGTAAATGCCTGTATGGCCGATTTCCAGGTAGAGAGGTTGTAAGATCGTTCCCCAGAAGGACCCATTGTGCGTAAAAGACTGTGGGAGAAGTCAATTGGGGCCTCAGGACCTTCTCTCCTACCCTTGGATATCAGTTCCTTTACCATGACAGATTCAGTAAATAATGAAAATGTAATCTTCTCTGGAGACCTATGTAGAAGGAGGTTTCCTACAATTAACAGGCTTTGTTTAGGGATGCTGAGTGGTGCCTGGGTTGAGTACTGGCTGCATTAGATACAAGCTCTATGTTCGATTGTGCACATTTAACCTGTTTGTAGTTTGTAGTGTAAGAAGTCATAAGTGGGATGCTTGCTTTATCCATTTTGGAAATCGTCAGGTTAAAGGCTAGTTCTTGTGGGCAGTGGTGGCTATCACTCCTGTCTCCTAGGTGGTAAGTGGCTACTTATTCAAACAGTGTCAAAGTGACGAAGGCATAGTCAATTGTTGTGGAGGCTGTTGTTGAAAAAAATGATGCTGTGGGTGTTGAGTCCTCCCGAAATCTACCATTCAAGGCTCTTAGCTGTAGATGTTCTAGTCCTTTGAGTAGTGTCCTGCTTATCATCGTGGGTCACCCGTGGTTATTGGCCCCCTGTGTTGGATGACCCCAGGCACTGGAAAGAGCAGTTGCAGCTTCATCTGTGGAAGCTCCAAGTAGGTGCAGGGTGAAGTCGCTTGAGACAATGATGTTGGCCATTTCAACTATTTCTCCAATACTTATATAGTTCTCAAGTTGTTCCACCAGATTGGTAGCATTGTTAGATTTGAGCTTAGGATGAATGTAAGTATTTACAAGTGCTATCTGTGCTGAAAGCACACCCATAGAGGTGGAAATTATCACTGTGTTAATAAATGAAAGGGTGGAGACCAGAGGGTGGCTCTGACTGACCGTGCTAGAGAGGCATGGGTAGCCAGGCCACCCAGCAGGTGACCGTACTTTGCTTTTCTGATTGCTGGCGTGAAGAAACATGTATAGCCCTGTAGGTAAAATGGTTTATCCAGCCATTTTTCCTGCATTAGTATAATGTCAGAGGTGCTAATATATTGGATAATGTCATGAGCCAAGGTTTTGGTGAGGAGACCATTCACGTTCCAAGAGCAAAGGCAAAGAGCTTTAATTGTTGGTGTGACGCCCCTCCATATGTTTAGCAATTGTAACCAGGACCAATTGTAATTGTTTATCATTCTTGAGATCCACCTTAAGTCCTTGTTGGGTTGGAGAAAATCTATTGGAGTATGCAACATGTAGGTCTGGGACTCGCCCAAAGTGGTGATGGAGGAACTTGGGGATGTTGATGAACAACCCCGGGCGCTCTTAAGTATGGAGCGGGTTTCCTTGATCAGGGGGTCTGGTTTTATAGCTGGTCCCATTGTTAATAGAGGGGTTGGGTAATCCACCTCAAGGTGCATGGTGATACTGATGCCTCAGCGTTCAAAGGTTGCTCTTTCAGTAAAGATTGTTTGAGCAATTGGGCTTGCCTTCGATGTGGCCTTGGTTGCTTTGAGGGCTGATGTTGTATGGGGGCTGACAAATTCCACTGCCAGGATGTCAGTTGTACTCAGACCGCTTGTAGATGGAATGGCCGATAGGAGCCAGAGAATGTTTCCCCTGATCAGGATATCGCCTGTGCCCTTAGGTTTGTAGTGAGGATGGAAAATAATGTGTGTTAGTTTTTGTAGGCTCTTTTTGAAATTCCAGTTTCTGCAGAGGTTAGTTTTGATGTTCCTCCCCCCTTTCTGACTCCAGCAATTATTAAGCATATTGACAGTGATATTCCCTGCTTGTGCATCTTCTATCGGGCTGGTTGGCTTGTAAGTCACTCTCTGGCATTTCCAGTGGTCTGGTACTGTAAGGTCTTTTTAATGGTACGATTGGATGGTTCAGTAAAGTGAATCGTATGTGTTGACTGTGGTTTCCATGTGCTGAAATAGCTACAGTTTGCGCAGACTGCAGGATTTTGGATTCCGCATTGTTGCCCACCCCTTTCTGTGACCTAGAGCCCAGTGGCAGAGTTGCAAACCTTGCGGTAGTTATGCTGATGGTTGGTGGAGCCTCCACTCCCCTCGCCATGCTTCCAGTGGGTGCTTGATCTGCCTTAGTGGAGTGAGTTTCACGGTCCTCCTTAGCTGTTGTAACAGGCGTGGAAGGGTCAATTGTGTCCGAGATCCCCAGATGGATAACTGTATCTGGACGTGGGTGCTCTAGGATAGCCTTTCACCCAGGGGACCGGGAAGATGTGAATTCATTGAGGATCCCGTTTGCAGGTGTTCCCAGTTGGGGTCAATTGCCAGTTTAAATGCCAAGATGCTGGTCGTTCCATTTCATACAAGTTCCTTCTTGCGAATGTTTCTCTTTTGGGCACGCCATTGCTTAGCGTTAGGTTTCTCGATGGGATTACCATCCACGGAGCTGCTTGTTCCCCGGAGTTTGGACAGTAGTGTTTGTTATGGCCACAGTGGTTAGAGCTACTATTGCGGATGGCATCCTGTTGGGCCCCTTTTTCATTCCCTGGCTCCTTATTCCTGGGTCATGCACTGTGCTCTCAGCTAAATTCAGGTGGATTTTTTGCTGGTCATGAGCTGGGGGTCGGCTTTGGAATGGGATGGTGTGGGGTAGCTGGAAGGGACCAATTTTAGAGACACACACAGATGGAGGGTAATGTAGATGGTTTGTCTATTATTGGCCCACATGGACAGTTGGTCAGAGTGCTCGCTGAATTTACTTGTGGCTGTGTGAGGAGGGATTTCAGGTTGCCTAGTTTCACCTCTATTCCTGCTACAAGACTGTCAGTGTGTTAAGCAAGGTTAGTTGAACATCCATTTTGTCTGACTGGTAATGAAAAGCTTCAACTAGGAGCTGCATGGTTTTGAGTAGAGAGGCCCATGCACCATCTGTGTGTGGATTGTGAGAGTTTGTGCTAGGATCCAGGTCAGTTAGTGTTGCAGCACTCGTGTCTATGTTCGCATTGGTCCTTTCACAGTCCTTGTGAGACGGTTGACTGGGAGAAGGATCAGGGGTACTTCTAGGGTCTGGAGGAGAGTCTTGAGAATATGCGATCAGCGTGACCTTTCATTATTACGTGTCTAGATGGGATAGTGTTTCTTTGTCCGCTGCTATACTAACACCCTCTGTTTGCAAGCTCACTGGGGGGATTGGCAGGTGGAGGGCCTGATTTGCAGCATTCGTTCAAGTTCCTTGAAGGGGTGGGTTGGGAGCTGGAATCATGACCTGGATGTCAGTAGACGGCTGACCCTCCTCTTAGAGAAGGTGAACTGTGCCACTTCCTTTCCGCAAAGCACTGAGTCGGTTTGGCAAGTCGAGCTCTGTTTAGGGGAGGCCTGTCATTGTTCCTCCGGAGCCTGTCGGGGTTAGGCATGGACCTCCAGCCTGATAGATTTTGTGTGCTGCCCCAAAGCTGGTGGGGTTGTGCTAGTATTGGCAAATCAGCTGAAACTTGAGCTTGGAGTGTTGCCCATTGTGTGGGGATCATCCCGAGATAGGCTGCTTTCAGTTGTTTTTGTGAAGCTTGAAGGTTGTAGTGGTGGCTTTAGGCCTTGTATGTTGCTGCTGCTTGAGAAAAAGGTGGATCCGTTGTGTAGATTTTTGGTTGACAATCTGTAGTGTGGCATTTATTTGCTTGTTCAAAGTCATGTCTAACACTAGAGCCCTCATTATTACAGTGGAGGTAAATGCTGCTTACGGCTGCAGGGACAGCCGCCAACATACTGCTGTGGTGGTGAATATCTCTTTGCCACTTTATGACACACACACACCAAACCGGCAGAATACTGCTACATACACAAATCCGCCAGCCCTAAGGTCAGTGTTAAAGTGTTGGTATGCACAACCAATCCAATACTCCAACAAACAGCGCCCACCACATTATGACCCACGAATCACCATAGTGGACATTTAATAGCAGTAACCCATTGGCGGTACACACCGGCGCTCTCAGAACGGCCACCCAAATACAAAACAGCACAACATTGGGCTAAACGAAAATCACACACCTGACACTGATACACACACCCACCCACCGCAATATAAAACACACACCCACATTACCCACAACCCTCTATGAACACCAATAATCGCCACAAGACAAGCATGAAGACCACTGAGACAACTATACACACACACCACAAACGCCCATCAATCCATCATGCACCCCACATCCCACACACCACCACATCACTCAACACCCTCTGCACAACACACACCACACAACACCAATGTCCCCATGATGAGGATTAGGGGGTCATGATGGAGGAAATAGTCAGGGTAGAGCCACAGCTGTTTGGTGCACAGGTACAGCAAATATCCATTACCAGGAAGCTGGAGCTATGTCAGAGAATGGTGGACAGGGTGAATGCCGTGGGACAGCATTCAAGAACAAGGGACGACATCCGGAAGAGGTGGAATGACCTACTGGGGAAGGTACATTCCATAGCAGCAAAGCACCAGCTCAACATCCAGAGGACTGGCGGTGGACCCCCACCTCCTCCCCAACAACTCACAGCATGGGAGGAGAAAGTCTTGGCAAGCCTGCATCCTGAGGGACTCACTGGAGTAGCCGAAAGAGTGGACACTGGTGAGTAAAAATTTACTACTTATCACCCCCCATATCTGCATGCCATCACACCCCCTCAACCTCACTCCCATCACTCCACTCCATCCTACACACTGCACCTACACATCTGACTAACCCCAATTCCAAGCCCTGTGTGCTATACCAATGTATGGACAGCCCTCCCACCCCTGCATATACATCCATTACCAGAGCATGCACAGCATGGAGAATTAACAATCACACAATACATCACTATACACAAACAAAGGTGGCAGGGCAACTGTAACAATAGAGGGGAAGCTAGGGATGCACACTGCGTCACAGACTTGAACCATAATACATCACTTACATCCCCACAGGTGCCCCAGCCAATGTCAGCAGTGAGGAGGTGCCATGACTATCCAGTCCCTCAACAGAAGGTGCCCCTAGTGTGACAGTAACTCTAGACTTCAGGATCTGGATGAACTACCTGGCCCATCAGGGACCACTGGTCTGTCGGCCACCACAGCATCCAACCAACGTTCCCACACCTCTGTCCCCAGGACACGTCAATCAGCAGTATGCCCACGTGTACAGGTACCCCAGTCCACACCTCACCCCTAAGACAATCAGGGACCTGGAGTCAGTGGCAGTGGGCATGCCGTTCAGGGGACAGAGGCACAGGGGAACAGGGATACTTGGAGGACCGCTGTATGCCAGGAGGAAGACAGGCCCAAGGAACAGACTCTCCAGGAGGCACTCACTAATGTCCTGGGTGCTTATCAACAATCCGAGGACAAGATGGGCCAGATCCTTACCAACATGCAGGAGAACAAGTGGCTGGAGGAGGAACACCATCAGGAGATCAAGGAGGATTTGCAGGCCCTCAACACCACCATGGTCTCCATAGCAGGGGTGCTGTCAGTTATGGCCAACATCATGAGGGAATGGACAGCACACCAGCGGGCCCCTACCACTAGCCAGTCTAATTACCAGCACACCACTTCTGCTGCAGCAAGTAGGCAGGAGGCTCTTCCACAGGACACAGAATCTACCAGCACCCTACCCCCTGCAGAAGAGGAACTATCCCGCAAATGTTCCCTGCTACCCAGACAGAAGCCAGAGATACTTGCCAAGACCAAGACCACTGCCAGGAAATGAGACCCTCCTGAATATCCCCCTTGTGTCCCACCCTGTCACCTTGTCCACTTTGAACTGCCTTTGCTCCCCTTCCTATGACCCCTTGGCCACTGGACCTGTGCTACAAACAGACTAAAACAATAACCTGGACTTTCCTCTACCATCACCCCATTCCATTGCACTTTTCCATCAATTATTTGCACTACCATAAACACCCTTAAACACAACTTGAGTGATAGCGTTTTATGTGATGAAAATGTGCATTTCTGGAAACAGTCACATCTTGTGCAAATGATCTGAACACTGTGATAGCATACAATTAATGACCTTTAGCTGTCATCATATCAGTACCCTGTTGTTATATCATCATCTGTAAAATGAGAACCCATAGGTGACAGTAAGTTGAGATGCAAGGAAGTGAATGCTATCCTGCTACAGCCACACAGAAAACATCAATATTCAGAGCAATGGTCAGTTCCACTGTATCACCTGTGTGTCATTGGAAGTATTGACGTGTAACTGACATTCTGTTGTCCACATCCTCATCCTCTGCCTCCTCATCCGGTCCTCAAGGTCCGCTGCTGCCACAGGGGCATTTTCAGTCTCCTCCTCCTGCAGATAAGGTGCAAGTTATCTGAGGACCAGGTTGTGCAACATACAGCATGCCACTACTATCTGGCAGACATTCTCAGGTGAGTAGCACAGGGACCTACCTGTCAGATGGAGGCATCTGAACCTGGCTTTCAGGAGGCTGAAGGTCCTTTCAATAATTATCCTGGTTCGCCCGTCTGCATCATTATGACGATTCTCAGCCCCTGTCCTGACATTCCTCACAGGGGTCAGAAGCCACGATAGGCTTGGGGAGCCAGAGTCACCTGCAAGTGCTGAGGGACAAACATTACCCTTACACAATGGCATGGGGTAAACACCAGAAGGCACATACTGACATACATTCCATGGGGAGTCAGGCTTGCCAATTAGTCACCCCTGTCCCTCTGTAGTTGTGCCATCACATTTGGGATGCTGCTATTCCTCAGGGTGAAGGTGTCATACACCGACCCAGGATACTAGGCAGTGACATGAGAGATGTACTGACCTGCCATGCACACCATTTGCACATTGAGTTAGTGGAAACTCTTCTGATTACTAAACACTTGTTCATTCTGGGAGGGTAGACAAATGCAATATGTGTACCATCAATTGCCCTAATAATCTTGGGTATATGTCCCATTGCATAGAATCCTACCTTCACAGTGGCCAAATCTTCCACCTGGGGAAAAGCAATGTAGCTGCACATGTGTTGGACCAAGGCAGACAAAACCATTGCCAGCACGATAGAGAACATTGGCTGTGACATTCCTGCTGCCAAGCCCACTGTCACTTGGAAAGAACCAGTTGCCAGGAAACGGAACACTGATACAACCTGCACAAGAGGGGGGATCCCAATGGGATGACGGATAGCTGAAATCATATCATGCTTCAACTGGGCACACAGCTCGATGATTGTGGCCCTGTCCAGTCTATAGGTGTGTATTATGTGCCTGTCCTCCAGTGTAGCCAAGTCCACAAAGAGGCTTGTCTCCTCCTCCTAATAATCCGCAGTGGTAGGTATCTATGGGACACAAGAGTGAGTAGGCTGTCAGAATTTGAACAATGGAACCACCATCTCAGTGTACATTAAGCATTGGTGTGATGGGATGATTGGAATGTCAATATATGTACAAATTGTAGCATTTATGCAGTTATGGATTATCTGAATGTAGTCCACCACCATTAAATGGTGACTGCCTGTCCTGTATCTAGGGACACGTGGAAGTGAGGTTACTCTGCCGACGTTGGGCATCAAAGTGAAAGGCGGTCTTGCACCACTGTGCAATTCCTCATTGGCTAATATGGGGCTCTATGGCATGCAGTGGCCAATGGGGATCAGTGGCGGCGGTGATGGTGTACACCGCTGTGGACGTGACCGCAATTTTCTATCTAAATGCTCACTTGATTCCTGACTTTCAACAGGACAACACCTACACTGCGTGTGCTGCTGTGACCTGTGTCTGGATCCTGCTCTGGTCTTTGTGACCAGGGTAAGGGCCTGTGACTTCCCTTCAGAAGAGCTGGAGTGCTTGGTAGATGTGTTCCTACTCCAGTGTGGACAGCTGCATTGGCCTCCAGACCAACAGGTGAGTACACCTTGGGCACAATGCATGTGACAAGTTTGCATAGAGATGTGTGTGCAAGCATCGTACCATTTGGCAGGTGGTATGTCTGGTGGTAGTGTACATGGATGGCGCTGGGTGATGTGTGCGCCAATGGAGATGGAAAGGGGATTGGAGGACATATGCGTGACAGGCTGGATTGTATGTGTAATGGTGTCCTCCTGTTTGTGTTTCCTCTGCAGGTCAGCACCTATCAGAAGGTATTGTGGCGTGCCATCACCAAGGATGTTCAGACCCTGGGGGTCTACAGCAGGCAGAACACCCACTGTAGGAAAAGGTGGGAGGACCTGAGACGCTGGGTCCAGAAAACCGCAGAGGCCCAGCTGGGGATAGCCTCCCAACGAGGGCGGGGTGCCCGTTGAAACCTGACCCCCTATGGCCTGCATACTGGTGGTGGCCTACCCAGAGCTGGATGGGCACTTGAGGGCATCACATCAGCCACAAGGGGGTGAGTACAGTGGGCGTTACAACTATAATTGGTAGGTGGCATGTGATCCTGGTGGTGGGTGTCAGTTAGTGAGTGCCCCTTAAAGCCAGCTCAGACATTGCAGTGTGATCCAGCTCAAGGGTAATGGGTGTATTGCAAAATCAGGTAACCTAGCAAGGCTGCATTCCATATCAAACAGGGCTTAGTAACTCCCAGGAGGGGTGCAGTTGGCGGTGGTTGGTTCACATCTTGCGGTGGTACGTAGCCAATGGAATGCCAGTGCGATGCATGGTGCTTAATCCTGATCCCTGTGTGTGACGGTAATGTGTATGCCATCTGTGGTGTTGGTACTGTAATTGACACAGTGCTCACTTTCTCTCTCTCCCCCCTTTTTTCTTCTGTCATCCTGTCCATGTGTGCATTTGCATAATCTGGCAGAAGAGCAGGGGCACCGGTAACAGAGGAAGCTGCATCCTTCAGGACCCAGGAGGCAGTGTCCAATGACACCAAGGGAACCAGTGGGACGGAGGGCGAGGGGAGCACTACGGCGGAGACAGGAGGTGACAACACTGACTCTGATTCCTACTCCAATGAAAGCTCCCTGGTGGTGGCGGAAACCTCTGGGACCACCCCAGCTACAAGCCGTCACCCCCATACCAGCACCGCCCTCCCAGTAGCCACTCACTACGTTGCCCTTGCCCACTCACCCAGGAGGATGGGCATCTCCTTCGCCCCATGCACCTCAGGGCCTGCCCCAGTCAGCCCTGCTGCCTTCAGTGAGGAAGCTATTGACCTCTTGAGATTCATCTCTGTAGGGCAGTCAACCATCATGAATGCCATCCAGGGCCTGGCATCCCAGATGCACCAATGCAATGCATTCCTGGAGGGTAATTACAGTGTATTGGCGGCCCAACAGAGAATCGTTCCAGGCTCTGGCCTTGTCTCTGATGGCAGCCACTGTCCCTGTTCCTACCATCCCCTCACCAACTACCACTTCTCAGTCTCCTCAACCCCAACCCATTCCATGCACACATACAGACAAGCATGCACACAAAACATCACACAAGAGTGGCACAGGCAAACACAGGCAGCACACTTCAGGCCACAAGCACTCACACAAATAACAGGCAGCTGCACACAAAACAACAACCACTGCCTCCACTGTCTCCCCCTCCTCCTCCCCCTCCCTCAAAGTCACATTTGTACTCACACCTGCATGCACTACATCAACAGCCACCACCACCATTACCACACCAAACAGCACACACACCTCACTTGCAGACACCTCCACAATATCCATCCACGCGTCCCATGTGTCCTCTCCCACCCTGTCTGCCCCCCTCCTAAGAGACACAAACACACGCACTCAGACTCCCAACAGCCATCCACCTCACATCAGCACACTGCCCATGCACCTGCACACAAGTCCAGCAGACGTACGCCTCCAGCAACCACTCCCTTAACCTCCACTCCCATCCCTCCTCCCTCATCCCGCCCCACCATCCCTAAGAAGCTTTTCCTTGCCCAACTTGACCTTTTCCCTCCCCCTCCACCCCCTGTCCTGCCTGTAAAAGCAGGGTCACAATGATCCAGCCCAGCACCTCAGCCAAACAGTCCACGGGTAAAGTTGAGGAACCTCCTAGTCGTGGAGGCAAGAAAGGAAAGGTTCCCACTCCACCACCCAAGAAAGGGAAGGATCCCACTACACCACCCAAGAGAGGGAAGGATCCCACTGAACCACCCAAGAGAGGGAAGGATCCCACTTCACCACCCAAGCAAGGGAAGATTCCCACTCTACCAACTAAGAGAGGCAAGAGGCCCCCTCCAATAAAAAACAGGCACTTGCACATATAACAACATCCACTGCCTCCACTGTCTCCCCCTCCACATCTCCAGCTGGGACACAGCAGCCCTCACCTCCAGCTGAGACACAGCAATCCTCACTTGAGCTGGGACACAGCAGCCCTCACATCCAGCTATGACACAGCAGCCCTCCCCCCCAGCTGGGAGTCAGCAGCCCTCACCTCCAGCTGGGACACAACAGCCCTCACCTCCAGCAGAGGGCATGTAGCCCACCCTCCAGGGACTGCTGTACAAGGAGCCCCCTCCAGAACCAGTGGGAACGTTCCCCACCTCAGATTCTGTGACCTTGCACTCCCCAGCAAAGGATAATGGGCATGGATCCCCCTCCAGTACCAGTGAGCAAGTTCCCCACTTCAGCTAAGGTGCCCCCACCCCCCCCTTCCCCCTGAGGTGCCTGGCCATTTCCAACATGATGCCCCTGCACAGTGTAGTGTGGATTTCATCAGGGAACAAGTTGGGGCTTGAACTGTGCCCTGTGGGTCTTTTGTACTTTGGACTGGCCATTGGCCCTTTCTGAACATTTACTCAAATTTCTCTTATCACATGGACAATATGGTGGCTGTTCGCATCAAATTACAATTTCAGTTATGTTGCCCTCTGCAGTTGGTTGTGTGTATGGTGTGCGTTGTGCGTGTGTGTGTCACTCTCCTTTTCCTCCATCCCTCCCTTGTGTGCTAGGCAGCTGTACTCACCGTCGTCATCGGCGTTGGTGTTATAGGTGGAGCATGGCATGGAGGAGCATCTGGAAGACTTGAAGTTCCGGTTCCATGGTAGTGTTGATCTTCTCTGTGTCTCTGATGTTGAGGCTTTCGTCTTCTGTTTCTGCCAGGCTTTTGATGGCGCTGGTTCCGTCCAGGAAACCTGGCAGTTTGCTATGTCATAATATGGTGGACGGTACCTTGTCTTCCGCCTGGCTGTTGATGGCTGCTGCCGTGGTCAGTGGTGTTAACACCCTGGCAGTTGGTGTGGTACATTGGCTGTCTATGAGAGTTCTCACCGCCATGGTCATAATTTGGTGGTAATTACCGCCAGGCTGTGAGCAGTGTTACCTACCAATTTAAAAGTCACCACCATTGTCATAATGACCACCTGGGTCTTTCTGCCTCTGTCTCAATCTCAATGAAAGGTGATGCTGTCCGTGGCATGAGGTGGCTGTCCGGAACTTGGAGTCTTCTCTTTCTTTTTCCCGTCACCAATTTTGTGGGAGGAGATTTTCTTGTTCTACCTGACCGCATGATCATCTTTTTCCCTTCTTTTGCCACCTAACAGGTCTTTGTAGTTTGTATTGTCAGGTTAGTGGAATTGAAAGCCACCTGTTATATTGGCTCCACTGAGCTCCACTGATACAGGTGTAGGTAGTGGAGAGTGATGTGGATACCGTGGCTACCGCTGCTGATGCTGCCTTGGCAAGTGAGGCTCAACAGACCCTGCAAGACGCACCCACCAAAACCCCAAGAAATACAACACTAGGTTGTATTTCAAGGACATTTTGTTTTTATAATTAATTTTACAAACACAAATACACTGATACAGGATGAAAAACAAATAAAGTGGAAAACAAACAAAATAGTCAATCATGGAGGTTGAAACTATTATTTCAGATGCAACCTTTTTGAAGTCCAATGTACAAAATACAGCTGGCAGCTAAAAGGTAAACATGCCCAGAATCTAGTACACAAAGTGAGTGGTAGTCACACACTGGAAGAGACTAGGATCTTCACCTCTTGCTGGTGATGGTGGAGGTTTTTGCCAGCCTCTCCTTGTGGTCCAGATGACCGTCCCTTCCTGGGTGGGGGGGTGGTCAGGGTCCACAGTTGCAGGGACTGGGTATTTTCAGGTATTTCAGCATGTGGCAAGGCCTCCCTTTCTGTGGCTGATGCAGGTGTAGTGGGGCCAGTTGTTGTAGGAAACAGAAAGTGGTAGGTGGTGCTGGGAAAACCCTATACGTATGGTGGGATATGTTAAACATCACCCCAGTCAGGGAGCTCAAATTTGAGTTTAGAGTCTGCATACAGTTTGCTCCCTCTGTAACTGCTTAATGTCCTGGAGCTCTGTAAATACCTGGCCCATCATGGTTTAGAACTGATGTAGGGATCCCAAGACTTGCTCAAATAATGTCTGGGTGACAGTGAACCAAGTGGCTTCACTTTGCTGCCACACAGATTCCCTCCTACATGCCACACCCCGCTACCCTGTGTCCTTGAGCCAGTGTGTGCCATACCACTGGAACCTATATGAATTGGATGTTGGCTCAACAGCAGTCAGGACTGAGTGGAACAATATTGGGTTGATGTTCCTTTGGACACAGGAAGTGGAGGTGTCCATTGGCTGAGGTGTTGTAACAGCTGGGGTAGGGGATTTATGTGTGGGCTGAGTGAGACTTACCTGAGCTGTTTTCCCAGACAGACCAGATGGACCAGGCTGTTTCACATCATCTGAACTTGTGGGAGTGGAGTCCTCACTGAAGGCTTGATCATGGTCTGGAGTGGAGGTATCCTCAGTAGCAGATGATAGTCCACATTTGTCCACGTACTCTGGGTGTTTGACCTACCCTGAGTTACAAGAAAATAAATGGTAAAAGTCTGGGTTATGCATCAAATGGGGTTTGAGCTGCAAATGAAGCAAACAAAAATTAATATTTTTGTTACTTATAGTATGTTTAGACCTTTCAGTGTTTTTGGTTATTGCCCATATATTATAAATGACACATATGCAAACTTAAAAAAAGGCATGCGAAGAGATGCCCTGAAAAGAAAAAGATAACTCAGAAAGTGATACCACATATTCACCACAACTCAGTATGGAGGAGAAAAGAGGACTTAACCATTCCAAGGCTTAACGGGGTAAAATCCATGCTATAATACAACTTAGTAAGATTAATTGAATTGGTCATCATATAGACTTTGCTAAGTAAAGTTATAATCATTACTACTTATATTCTGCATGCAACATGACATGATGTAAAAGGGCAGATTTATGAAAAGTGGTGCTGCACCTAGTGCAGCACCACTTTTCTTGCGCTCCTTAGTACCTCCCTCATGCCACCATGTGTGCGCCGTATTTAAAATATGGTGCAGCATGGCAGTAGTTAGGGGACTAGCATCAAACTTTTTGATGCTAGTCCGGCACTTTGCAGGATTAGCATAAAAAAAATTACGCTCATCCTGCAAAGCACCGGGAAGCCCATTGAAATCCCATCACAGTCCGGGTTCTGCAAGAACCATAGCACGGAAACCGCCCTCATCGCATGCACTGATGACATCAGGACCAAAGTCGACAAAGGCGAGATCCTTGCACTCATCCTCCTAGACCTCTCCGCTGCCTTTGACACTGTCTGCCACCACACACTCTGCACATGCCTCCACAACATAGGAATTCGCCACAAAGCCTTAGACTGGCTCACCTCCTTCCTCACCGAACGGACCCAGAGAGTCCGCCTTCCACCTTTCCACTCCACTGCTACCAAGATCATCTGTAGAGTCCCCCAAGGGTCCTCCCTCAGCCTCACACTTTTCAACATTTACATGATCCCCCTAGCCAACATCCTCCGACCACACGGAATCACTATCCTGTCCCACGCAGATGACGCCCAGCTCATCCTCTCCCTCACCCACAACCCCACCACTGCCAAAACCAACCTACATGCTGCTCTCCTCGACACCGCCAACTGGATGACAACTAACCACCTCAAGCTTAACTCCAACAAAACTGAGATCATCATCTTTGGCCCCAACAAAACCATATGGGACGATTCCTGTTGGCCCCCACCCTAGGCCCCCCACCCACCCCTGCAAACCATGCACACAACCTCAGCATCATCCTGGACCCCTCCCTCTCCATGACACAACAAATCAATGCACTAACCTCCTCCTGCTTCCACACACTCCGCACTCAAAAATCATTCAAATGGATTCCCCCACAAACCAGGAAGACAGTCATCCATGCACTACTCAGCAGCTGACTTGAATACGGTAAAGCCCTCTACGCCGGCACCACACTCAAACTCAAACGCAAACTCCAGAAAATCCAGAACACAGCAGCACGCCTCGTCCTTGGCCACCCTCGCCACAAACGAATCTCACCACACCTCATATCTCTTCACTGGCTCCCCATAGACAAGAGAATCACTTTCAGGATCCTCATCCACGCACACAAATCCCTCCACAACACCGGCCCGACCTACCTCAACGAAAGAGTGAACTTCTACACTCCCACCCGCAACCTCCGATCAGCCAACCTCGCACTAGCTACAGTCCCCTGCATCCATCGAACCACCACAGGAGGCAGGGCCTTCTCCTACCTCACCCCCACTAGCTGGAACTCCCTCCCCACCAACCTCCGCAAAACCAAAGACCTCCTACTCTTCAGCAAAAATCCTCAAGACATGGCTGTTCGAACAGTAACCCTCCCTCACCCCCCCCACTAGCGCTTTGAGACCCTCATGGGTGAGTAGCGCACTCTACAAATTTGTTTTATTGATTGATTGATTGATTGAAAGTAAGGAAGCCTCCTTTTAATCCCTGCTCTTTGCAGGCGTTAAAAGTGCCCCAAAAAAAATGGCACAAGGAAATCTATGAGATTTCCTTGCGCCATTTGTTTGGTCCCCCTAATGGGGGAATGGCCTCTTTACACACATTATACCTGATGCAGGCATAATCTAGTGCAAAGGGTTACATTGTGGCACTTTGTAAATATGGCGTAGCTTTTTTGGCCTCCTTGGGCCACATTTGAATTACAAAAAAAATTACACTAATGTGGTACAAGGAGGCACTAGGAGCTCTTAAGTATGCCCCAAAATCTTTAACTCAGCATACTTTGAGTAGTTGAACCAATTATATCACTTCAAGGAAATTACAAGAAAGTGACAGCATACAAAATTATATGAAATAAACTACTTTTTATTCATTGCATAAAATGTGGTTTGAGAAATGGCTGACATTTTGACATAATTGCATTAATGAAAGAAAAGAGAGAACAAGCAACATCACAATGTAAACATATGTTCTAGTTACAAAAACAAGGCACCATGGTAGTTGTAGTCCTTTAAATTTGACATTGCCATCACTTTGAAAATTGTACATTGAACATTCCTAGTAAAATATAAGCAGTGAAGATGTGCACACATTTAAAATATTTATGACGTGTGAAATTTGTTGAAAGGTGAAAAAATACTTACACACACCATAAATTTATCGTATAATGGATGGGATTTTTTACCTGTTATCTTACCTACAGAAAAATGCATTCAAACATACAATCAAATACAAGAATTTATCAATGAAGAACAGCACACTTATTTACCACACATATTGCCCAGTAGTGAAAGGGATGTTGGCACCATATTGCTACTAATTTAACAATAGATTTGTGATTTTTCAAATTGTTCTTATATGTTTTACAAAGGTGGAAAACATATTCATTCAACCGGTAACCTAAAAACAACAACTACATTTAAGTTTAGTGAGACATTCAGAAGTCTAAATTAGCAGTCTCCACTCCACCAGGGATTTCTGTCAAGCCTTCAGGAACTAGAATTTGCAAGACCTTCTTCTCCCAGAAATAAAAGGTTGTAAGGGGTTGCTGGGTGAACCACCACCAGTCCTGTGGGCCCCCAGGTGATGCTGGGAGGCCAGTGAATGTACTATCCCCGCATCTCTTCCTAATTCCCTCCTGTGTGTGCAGGTCTGCTACAAAATGCACTCTGTCAAATTTTTTGCCTTCTCTGTGATATGGTTGTATTTTGTACTTGTGTTCCAAACAATTGTGGCGCTACTCTAATGATTTCATCCACCATAACTGACAATTCTCCCTCTGTGAAATGTAGCTTTGTCCTCCTTGCCATTATGAGTAACTGAAAATAAATGAAATAGTGGCCCACAAGTTAATGAGAAAATAAAGAAAATGGAACAAATGAACAGAGGGAGTAAGAAAAATAACTTTACTTCTGAGTGGCAAATTCAGTAGCAAAATGGTGTTATGCAGTATAATGGCAAAGGATCATAGTCTAAAATAGAGTGTGTTTTATAGTGTGGTATGCAGGTGTTCACAATTGATCAATGTGCACCAGGTGTGTTCTGCTGGCATCCATCCAAGAGCCACAGTTGTAGTACAATGTTGAGCAGGACCTGCAACAGACTCCTGACATCAGGAATACAATACCAGGCACAACTATGAAAATGAAATATGTTTGGAGCAATCCCGCTACCCTGATGCCGACAAAGTACTGTTAGCCAGCCTTGGAGTTTACCGCATCAGCAGCTGTAGACCGCTTATTTGGCAGACTCCACTCTATCAATGCAGATGGAGGTTCAGCCGCCATACATCTAAATATGGCAGTTAGAGCTCCGTCAGCATGATGGAGTACTTGGAACTGGCATCACAGTGGGATGACAGAACTCCCATCAAGATCTGAATCAGGCCCATAGTAATTATTCTGTGTTTCCCTTGGGGGGGGGGGTAGTGTACAGAAACTCTACTTCTAATTGTTGGTCTTGCGTGCAGTCCAGAAAGCCATTTCACCATCTTCATGGGTGCTTTGCCCATGGTAGTGTTAATAGTCCTTGGACTGATAGTTTGTATTTGTGTGGCAGCAGCAGGTCCTGCTACAACAGCAGGCTGGGAGCTAAAATTGCATTATGTGAACTGTCTCCTATAAAGGGTGATTGTGTCATTTAAAACCTCTACTACCTCTGATAAACAGAACCTTTCAAATCTGTGATGTTATGCTGGTGAAGTGTGGGGTCCCACAGGGCTCGTCCCTTAACCCCTCAATGTTCAATGTGTACATGTGCCCTCTGGTGGACATTGTACAGGGACATGGACTATTACTGATTTCATATGTGCATGATAACGAACTGATTGTAATCCTTTGCCTAGGACAAGAGGTCGGGTGAATTGCTGTCTAAAGCTGAATGGGGAAAAACTGAGCTAATGATTCTGGGAAAGAATCCAGACCCTCAATCATCGATCAGCTGGCCAGAGTGTTTAGGAACCTTCCTGTCCCTTGCGACACCATAAAAGCTCTGGAATGTGGCTGGATAAAGCCCTATCCATGGATGGACAGTCAAAAAAGCTTGTTGCGGCCTGTTTCGGCATTCTCAGGACCCATGTAAAATTTTAAATCTCAACCTGCAGGCTTCTAGAAGAATAGTGGTCCAATCCTTGGTCTTGTCTTGGCTGGACTATGGCAATTCACAATATCTAGGTCCCGAAAATATGTTATCAAAAAGCTATAGGTGGTTCAAAATGCCACTGCCAGTACCCTTCTTAAGATCTCCGGATCTGCCTCAGTGAAAATGGCCATGAGTGTGCTACATTGGCTTTCCTTTGAATCAAGAATAACATTTAAATCTTTATGCCTGGCAAACAAAGGATTCAATTCTAAAAGTCCCCCCAAGATTAGGGTGCTTCTTTCCCCCAGCTCTCCATAAAGGTCCTGAAGGTCCGCCTCTAGCCGACTATTGAGGGTACCTAGAATGTACAGGCCCAGGTGGAAGGTCCTTTTCATATCTTGTCCTTAAATTAAAGAACTCACTCCCTTCTGAACTGGGATGCCTTGACAATGAGCCTCACTTGAGAAAACTACTTAAAGTCTGGCTATTCACCCAATGAGCCTTGCTGTATTTGCTCTGTGATGCTTTGCTCATTTGCTCACACACTGATAGGAAGCCTTAGGGTAGCCATGCACTCAATAAATACATCTAATCTAATCTCTGCAAGAGACAGACAAAACAGGAGTATAGCCAGGCAATACTGGCCATGTAGACCCTCATTGCTAAGAGGCCTCGGACAAACATGTTGGTGTGTGTGTGGTAAATGACCACCAAACCAGTTTTAGTTTTCTTGGCATGTTAAAGGAATTTTCAATTCTTGGTAAGCCCTATATTATAAATGTGGTTCTACCGCCATGTCTTTCTGAAACTGCCCTGAGGCAGGATCAATAGGCTCAAACTCCACCCAGTAGTAAAAAGGATGTTCAGCTATTACAAAAGTAAGTGCCCCTCCCTGATCCGGGATAGCTCACATTTGAGGTGTTGAGTAACTGCTTACATGCAGTTGGCCCCTATAATAATAGGTGCTGACCTACAGAATGGTTAATTACCTTTAATGAGTCAAGTTTGACAAATCTACAGAAATAGGTGGTCCCTTATTCCCAATAGGAGGTAATCATGATCACTATGCATGTCTCTGTAATGATGTAATAATGGTTGACATGTGTAAAAACTACTCAAGGTATAGGTAGCCATGGGATGCATGTCCCACATTGGACTCCAAATGTTGCATAAATTATGACTTTAGTGTAAGAGCAAACGGTGCCTTTCCACCCACGGGTGAGACAACTGAACTTAAGTCAAAACACCAGTGCTGAGTGTGAAAGACAAGTCATTGTAGCCCCGCAAGACACTATTCAATGTGTAATTGACAAAGGAGTATTGCTTTTGTGTTACTAACAATCTCATTAAGGGATCAGGGACACCATGAATGCAGCAGTAACCTTATTTTAGTATTGCAGCATCACACACACTGTATTAAGCAGAACAAACAAGTTTATGCTAAAAAGTATTTATTACCACTGAAAGAATCTGTTTCTTTCAGCTACACAGAATATCATAAAAATAGCCATAAGACACGTTATAAGTAACATAAATATAATGAACATTTCCAACATTGCTAAAATGTCATTACAAATATTATCTACAAACGTAGGACCCTGTTGCCTATTTCTATGTCCTATACCCTGGGAGCATGAAAGGCAAAGGAACTTGCAATCTAGAATTTCTTAGGGAGAAGGTATACACTGTATGCCCTCTTGACTGCAAAATCAATTTTAATCAGCGATGGCATGAAAACAGTGTTCCCCCGAAGGGCAAACACCCACTGTGGTAGCAGTCAATCGGTCTTCCTCCAGAACTAGGCTGAATCAGCTTCAGGCTTTAGGCAAGATGTGTCATTGGCAGTAGGTGAGATTATCTCCATTAGGATCTTGGGTGATAGTCTGGTAGAAAGACCCCTATGCCAAGGGAGGGAATGACAGCCCTTGTATCCTAAATCCCATCAAAGATTGGAATGTCTGCATTAGATTATGAACATCAAAGTATATGTTCTGATGTTGTTTTTATTGATATGTATGGGAGAAAGATGTCGATTCAGACTACACTCCTTTGATTAAATGTGTATAACGGTTGGTATTTATCCTTGACATAATGGGGAATCAACAGTTGACCAAGATGTTGTCGCCTTATATGATGTATCTTTGTCACTGATACATTTTTTTGTTAATATTATCACATTTTTTATAATTTTAAGGTCTGGCAACACTGGTGTTAGAGTACAGAAACAACAATTATTCCACAAAAGCAAGAAATATGGAGATGTCCAGTGTCTGAGAGGGAGGAGATAGCGACATCCATGACCATAGGGGCTTGGCTTCATCCCCGGCTTGTACTTCTGAATGTGATTTTATATTGGCATGTCTAACTAATAGGGATGCGATTCATGGGTTGAGGATTTCATGCTGTCAAGCTGTGATCTATAATTATTTAAGGAAAAGATGTAATTCAAAACATTTATCAGAATTACACATGGAATAAAATATAAAACCTAATAATATATTGCAAAAATGAGAACTGAAAAAAACATGGATGCTAAAATATAAATCTCATAGCAAAAACGTCAATATGTTGTCATTTTTTTCTTCCAATTTAAAAAAGGAGACAGCCAACATGTTTCATTCACCACATGTGAACGTTCTAAATGCTGAACCTACTACATAACTGTCAACAAAAATCCCACCCAATTATGAAACAATGACACAGTATCTCAACAGCAATACAAATTGACCCGCCTGTCAATATTCAATATATATTTTTGAATATAGAACCACAACCTGTAACAATGGGCCTTGCAGGAGGATTTTTTAAGGTTTTATGAATTTTTGAAAGAAAATATATTGTTGGCATTATGGGATGGTTGGATCTTAAATGTTCAAATTCTTCTTCATTACTCAATAACTCATTAGGTCATTCTTCTTATTTACTAGTAACTAGCTGTTGTATTTGATTGATGGGGTTATTGGTCAGTTTTTCATAACTTGCCCCATCCCCTAATTGTCTCATTGCTTCTGTTATATAGTCTTTGCAATTTACAATCTCAATATTCCCGCCCTTGTCAGCAGGCTTGATGATAATGTGATCATTCTCAGCAAGTTGTTGTAAAGCCTTCCTTTCCATCACAGTTAAATTCTCATATTTTTTAGATGATTTCTATTGCTGTAATTTCTCCAAGTCATTTGTCACCATCTTATAAAATAGATTGATTTTATTTCCAGGTGTTAAAATGGGACAAAATTTAGAATTTGGTTTAAAGTGACTGTATACATGATCATTTGTTAGAATATTTGGGTAGATGTCATATTATCATCTTCCAAATTATGCATTATCTCATAACACTCTTTCACATCCTGTATCGCTTTAATCATCAGACCAGTGTCTTCTTGCATAAATTGCTTCTCCAATGGTTTAAGAAGATGTTTTACAAAGTATTCCATTGATTTGATCTTACAAATACATTTATAAGTATCTATCTTACTCTCCACCCTATCAAAGTGATGTTCCGGGCAAAAGGACAGACCTTTATTCAATACTCTAGTCTCGTCCTGTGTAAACGTATAATCAGACAAATTTGTCACTAAATTCTCTTCTTCTATTGTCTCCATACCATTTATTTCTTCTGTCTGTTGCACCAAGGGTAATTTCTTTTTTCCTTTCCCTCTTCTGATTTTCCTATGCTTGATTGTGCAATTCTTGGCTGGCCCCTGACCTGACTGCGTCCTCAGCCGCTGTCTTTTGATGTTTGTTGGTCTCTATATACAATTTGCATTTCTTCCAACAATGTTGTTCTAATCCTTGGTTCACTGGTCTCTTCACCCTCACTTACTTCAAAGTATGATTCACTAATTATTTCTGATGGTGGTGGAATATTAATTTTGAATTCTAATGAATATTGTTGTTTAATTGCCTCAAATCTTTTTGCAAATGTCAAAACTGATAATCTTGTTCATCTCAAAGAAACTTTCTCTGTTTGTGCATTTCTATCTCTGATTCATATTTATTCAATCTGTCTTTCATTTTCTGTCTATGTTTGCTTATTTCATCTTGACTCATCATTGTTGTAAGTTTATCCCCAATTTCCTGGCCCTCCTTGGTTACTTCTTCTACATCTATTTCGGCATACTTAATCAAAATAAGCATCATATTTTGTGAGCAATTCATATTGTTTTCACCCCATTCTGATAATAATTCTATATAATATATATATATATATATATATATATATATATATATATATATATATATATATATATATATATCCCTATAGTGTATTCAAACCCTGGCCAAGTCACATGGATTAGCACATCTCAAGGGGTGTCCAATGCGCATTTCTGCATGATCTGCTCTCAAGAAAACTCAAAAAGAGAACAGGAAAAGGATGATGACAAAGAGAATAACTAAGGCACTAATATGAGGGACCATGCCATAATATCCCTGTGTGTAGAAGAGGGATGCTCCAAATGCCCACTCCCCAGAACTTGTTTTATTATATAGTAAAATAAGGGCTAAGAATAGCTTCCATCTGTGGTATGACCAGAGAAACGGCCATCCAACTAATTAATACACTGCATATGTAGCATCAGGATAGTCCTGATTCAAGTGCAGAGAATGAGCAGGCTCAAATATAATTCAGATAACATCTAAAACTAACTGGCTGCATAGTCACTACAAAAATATCAAATGGTTAAAACTTCCCATCTGTCCCAATCCAATTTATTAGGCAGCCACCTAAAGTAGTGTTGGTTACATGATTTCAATTTCACCGTGGTTACACTTGTCCTTATGTCAGGATTTTTAAATTGGTATATGTTTTTAGCAGAAGTGTGTGTTCTAAAGTGCAAGTATGTGATTTGATTATTTTTTAGTTCCAAGGGATTGGGTTATATGTGTAAAATACACATGGGGTTTTCTTCTGTTTTTGTATTTTCTTTTGTCTTTGTTTTTTCATCCAATGTTCTATTGTTATGTGCAAATTGTTAAATTGTTATGTATGCAATATTGAAGGGAAAAAAAAAAATATATATATATATATATATATATATATATATATATATATATATATATATATATATATATATATATATCATGTGGTGAACAACACACGTTGGCTGGCTCTTTTTTTTAAAGGGAAGAAAATAAAGAATGTATTGGATCTACTAGATTGGATATCTGGATTTAATGTAAGATTTGCTGTTTCCCCTTCAGCTGTATTGTATAGTCTTTGGACCTTTGGGTTGCACCTTGGGAGTGGCAGGTGTTTTGGTTGGAAGCTTGATTTCAACAAATAGTTTGAACAGAGGGAAGGTGCTGTAGTATGATTGTTCACTGCTCTGTCTTGATGGTTTATGTGTTTCTCTACCATGTTCTGGCCAGAAGCCCAAATGGCATTGATTGACATTCTCAGACATTATGCTCCAGTGTCCCTTTTTAAGAGTGTAGTGGTCTACTATCAAATGTGGAAATACTATTGGGAGAAAGACAGTTGTGAAATAGAAAAAAAAATATTTGCTTTCATAGCACTGGAAGACATATAGAGTTGTTACATAGAAGAGAAAGATTTCTCCCAGGGATGCTTCTGATATTCTGTCAGTCGTTTAGCAGTTGGCCAAAGCATGTGCAAATGTCTGGTAAAAACTGCTCAGACCCCCTGAGTATTCTTCGTCCCGACCACTGACAATAATTCTGCAATCCTAGGCATAGGTTTGCATCCTACGAGGAGTTTTTTCCTACTTAGATATGTATTGAAGGAATCTCCCTCATGAAACTTTATGAAGTTGGACTTCTTTAAGAAAGGTTTCAGTATATTGTTGATTCTTCACAAACGGCAAGCAATACTTGTTAAAATTGGGCAACACAAAACATCCTTTCATCATTTTTTCATAACTCCCTCCATGAAGCCCAAGAGTTTTCGGGCCTTGATATAAAAGTATGGCAGTAGAGTAAAGCTCTTCAATACGTTTTGTCCATAGAAATTAGCAAGATTTATTAATAAAAGCTACATTTATAACATTGTTAAAAATAAGAAGTTGTGAAGATTGTTTGTATTACAAGAGCTACTTTTTTATCTGTTTTTTTTAGCAATACAAAAATTATAAAATATTGTTAACAACATGAAATTCTAATATCTGCTTGCCAACAGTTGGATACATACTGTCGAAATAAAAATAAGATAAAACATCATTAGCTTTGTTATCAGCCTTCTCAATGCATATTTTTAACATCTGTTTTCAAGCTTATTTCCCTTGACAACTAATGCTTATTGCCAAGACTCCTGACAAAAGGTTTTCTATATTTAGTGGTCACATTGTACTTGCTTCAGAAATGTATTTATTTCAAACAGAATCTATCACAAATATAATAAACTAGTTTTATAAATATGGCATTTCCATCTATTTAACACCTATATGATAACAATTTGATACATATTCCATTTATTAATTAACAATGTCCCTGCACTTATTGTTAGACTTTCTGAATTAGACTTTTTGGGATATAATTTTTAATACAAACACATATTCTTTGGGTCATTTATTGAAATACACTTTTTTTTTTTTTTTTTTTTTTTTTTTTTTCGTCCTCATAATTATCACCCATGCTTTGGTAGAGGAAAAATGGTACCGGACGGGGGAAACGTAACCCTTGGGTCGTCCCGTTTGGTCTACGTTTTATTATTCTCCCAATCGTATGCCATCAACCAGGATATACTATTTTCTATGAAACCTAGTCATAACCAAAGCATCGCCCAGTATTGGGTAAGGGGAGTACTAATCATTGGACTTAAGTTGCACGAGGAGGAGACCAGACAGCAAAACAGTAATATACTATTGGTAGACATTTTCCCAGTTCATCCAGAAGTTATCCCTTCTAGAAAGGGGACCTCGTTGTTCCATTATGCACATTCGATTTACAGATATTTGCCAATCCTTAGAACGGGGGGGGAAAGGGGTCAACCCATTTACGACAAATTTCTCGTCTAGCCAAAAGTATTAATACAAACAACAGGTGCTCCTGATGTGCTGACAATTTTTGATAATTCATACCCTGTTCACTGACCCCAAACACCACCATAGAAAGATCCAATTTTACGTTCACATTAAATATTATCTTTAAAGTGTTTCCTATCTCCTCCCAATATTCCCACAACTTTGAACATTGCCAAAACATGTGTATATCGTTTGCCTTATCGTCACCACACCTCGGACAGTTTTTCTGAGTTTTCCCGATAGCTGTTAATCTGGCCGGCGTCCAGTAAACCCTATGAAGTGTGAACAAATGGTTTTTCTTCAACTCTGCCGGGCTGGTCGTGAACCACAACTCTGAGCAGGACCTATTCCATAAAGATTTCACATCTAGAGTTGGAAAGATCCCCCCCCACTTCGACAAGGGAAGGGATGTCCCATCCCTTGTTGCTTCCAACAGAGCATGGTACCACAGAGCAACTTCCTTATTAATGATTTTCTGGTTTAATTTCCCTTCCCATATATTCCTTCCTATTTCTCCTATTTGTTGCGATTTAACCCAACTAGCTATCTGAAGATACTTGAATTTGGAGACTGTGCCTCCAGTCCCTTCATAAAGTGTCGACCAGCTTAACAGTTCTGGTCCTTCCATTATCTGGCCCCATCTTACAATCCCACTCACTCTCAAAGGAATTGATAATTTATCAGTGAAGCATTCAGGAGTGCCAGGTGAATCCCAAATGGGGGAAGAGCTGCAAAAATAGGGTATCTCTAGCACCTTCCGAAAGTGCATCCAAATGTTGCATGCATGTCTGAGTGTCTTCAAGCGTACCTTCTTGAAGTACTTAGGATGGCCGAATTTATATAGAAAATGATCTGCTTTTTCCTCGAGGTGTGCCGTTAAGGCTTTCCACGCCGGATCATATTCTGACTTCTTATTCAATAGGTTTCTAATGTTTTTTAATTGAAATGCCAGATAATACTTGAAGAAATCTGGAGACGCAATGCCCCCCCACTCTTTTTTTTTACTCATCTTTTTCCACGAGATCCTTACTCCTTTAGAGGCCCATACAAACGAGGATAAATCCCCCTGTAGTTTTTTAAACCAGCAGTTCTTAAACTCTAGTGGAATAGTGTTGAATAAAAAGGTGAATTTTGGGAGAATACACATCTTCAAAATGTTGGATCTTCCAATTATGGAAAGAGGGAGAGCGGCCCACGTCTTTAGCAATTTTTTGGTTTCTCTGTATGTTATGTTAAAATTTAGTTTAGGTACCTCATTTAGATCATTTGTTAATCGTATACCCAAATATCTGATCTCTTGTTTGACTAAAGGAGAAGCATAAGTCAAATTCCAACACATTATTTCTGTCTTTTCTGTGTTTACGCTGTAACCAGAAAGTTTACCAAATTGCTCCATCAAAGTATTGAACGCTAGTAGGGTAGAACTAACATCCTTGGTGTATAGCATAAGATCATCCGCATATAATGCTACTTTTTTTTCCCAGTCCCCACTTTGAAATGGAGTAATTTCCTTACTTAACCTAAGAGAAATTGATTGAAATACACTTTTGAAACTTTTTGGATCTAGAATTTCATTTTCAATGTATGGCAAGTGAGCGGTTATTATGAGACAATTAATAAATCACATAACGTAAGTAGATCATTCATTCTGTTTTCATGTAAAGTTCATTTTTACATCTTAAGAATGGAATGGTCAGACGTTTAGTGAGTCTCAGGCCCTGTATCCATTGTCTGTTTTCTGACTACTGGAATAGCATTATATGCTGAAATCCATTGGTTAAAGACTTTTCAGGTGATGGTATTACACTGATGTCATAATACTTCAGTTGTAGGTATTCTTTTGCAGGCTTATGCATTCAGGTACTCTCAGTCTCTCATTAGAAGCGGCACATAAATCCTAATGGTGGTGGTAACAAATGTTACATGGTGCATGTAAGTTTTAAAATGTGTTTTTCACATGGAGAAAAATGTGCAGGTGAAAGCTCGAAGTGAAACATGCCCCGATTGGCATGAGAACTCAAAAACTTGTAATTGCTGTTGGTGGCGGCTGGTGGATTTCCAGTGGATTTCTAATAGATTTTAATGTGGCCTTCCACTTCCAGCATACAATAGTGTTATGCCAGGGATCAAATTTATTATCAGAGCCACTGCCATCATCACCATCACAGACTTGATTTTAATGAAAAGGGACGGGTGGAGAAGAGCAAATATTGCTTTGATGTGGTGCACATGATTTATTTTCACACTGAGCAGTCTCCAACAGCATGCTCTTTGTATAACTATGAAAGAATTATTAGCATATATCCCAGTGCTAGAAATAAAGGATATGGGAGATGTGGTCTCATTTCAGCAGAACCATGGTCTACCATTCAACTGGGAGCAGCCTCATCTAATTGCTTCTCAAGGGATGGAATACTTTGGAGCATATTTTTGAACAAACCTTGGACTAGTTCTCCTTCTCGATGAGAGGACATAAAATAACATATCTGAACAGGATAGCTCTTTGGAGATTAGATTCTCCTTCTTTGAGAGCATGCTTACAGGTTTTGAGAAGTCATGACAGCATTCCCATGATTTCACCTCAGAAAGGTTCACGAGGTATACTTTTTCATTATTTATAATTACAATGTTACAATTCCATTATCACAGGCCACAAAAGACAGGAACTTTTGTGATTGCTGCTGAGTCAACATCTAAAGGAAGGGATGTCACTTTACAATTAACATTCAACAATCAGCATGGCAGATACCAGTGGAATCAGCTATGATGCCACTCTGGAGAAGAAGCTACCGCAGGTCATATGTTCAATATGGAAATGAGACACTCCTCATTGTAAGTTGGCTGGTTGTTGGTGTTATATTTATCACACCCAATAAAAAAAATAAAAAAAAATGCTTTAAATTTATCAGGAGAAATAACTGTCACCCAATGACAAGTTGTTTCACAATATTAAGAAGTAACTTTATGCACCAAAATCCATATGTACTGGTTTTTACCTGCACGTTTTCCTCCAATAAAAGCCATCAGTTTGATCTACCTTCATTTATACAGGTGATGCAATTTTCATTGCAATACTTATAGTTCTGAAATGAGTGGCAAAAAGAGTTACAGCACATATCCAAATTTAATGGCCCACTCATACAGAGGGCCTAAGAAGGTGGATGAGGGTGTGCATTTCATGGCTTATAGGATTAAGGTCTTCTTACAGATTACATCACTCAAGGTATTTAAGCTTCTTGTGCAGTGGTACAAGGGTCTTCAGTGATGGGGAATTTGAATAGCTGCGACTTGGGCTTCTCCTTCCAGCTGCACAACACAGTATCAGTTGGGTATTGAAAGGACTGTGCAGGAACTTTTAAAGGTTCATCACTTGTTTTCATGGGTACTGTAGGTTTGTCTCAGTGTGTTTTCCTATATGGTAAAAAGGGTTTGGATACACTTTTGCTTACCTTTGGTATTCTCCAAAGCATAAATTTAGGAACACAGAGGTAATGTTTAAATTATTTAAGGCAATTCTAATTCCAATTATAATTGCCTCATTCCACAGATTGCGGATGTGGAACTTAGTTATTAAAAGGATCTATTTTGGATAGGCGATCAGATTTGCTTCACAAAGCAGAGTACTCCCAGCCATGAATTATAAGACACCTTCTCAAAGCAAGATCCTGGAATCAATTCAAAAGAAAATCATTTTCTTTTTGTATGTGACCCTCATCCACTTTAATAGTGACATGCTGCATCATCAGGTCCACCCAGCCCCCAAAAGCCAGGGTGAACTCAACTGTATTCCAAAGAGCACTTTTGATATTGTTCCTACCGGGGAAGGTTACAGAAATAAAAATAACTCACGTTTGCCAAAGGTGTCCCTTTCTTAACGGTCAGCACAGGTATGGGTTAAAAGCACCCTGAGGGAACTTCTAGGATATATTGGTCTTAAGACTCTCTCTTAAGCTGTTGACATGTTTCAGCCCCTATCTATGGCCTATACATGCCTGGGTTTCCATAAGGACATCTGTAAAATGTGTTTCCTCTGCACATTCAGTCAAAATGAAGACATGAAACATGCAGTGCTAACACTTCCATGCAGGGGGAGTATATTAAATCACCGTATTCAGTCACAAGCAGGGAGATGGTACCCAATTTGGGCTGCCACTCAAACCTCTCATGGCGTAGGTGGGCGTGCCCCTATAGTCACACAGTCATCAAGGGAAACCCCCCACTTATACACCTAATAGTGCACTAAAACAATGTTGTTCTTTTGAATTGATACCAGGAACTTGCTTCAAAAAGGATTCTGAGAGTTCTCAGCTGGGAATATTCCATTTTGTGAAGTATCTACATGTAAGGGAGAGTGTATTCCTCAGGCCCCTCCCCCCCAAAGGGGGAAATATCTGCCTTTGCCACCCATGTGGCAGGGCTGTATCCAGCCTTGGTCCACTTGTTTATGATAGATCAGAAATGCTTACCTTGGAAGGTCTAAAATAATTTGACTTGAAGGTGGTAGGGCATGGGAACCCTGATCTCTATGGTGTATGGCATAAGGTCTAGAATGAGGAAGAATGGTCTCAGAGTAATGGAGCTAGCTGTAAGTACTTTGAACATTATATTAAAAGTCATAATTGAGCAAATAGATTATCAGACAGTAAATTATATTTTAAGAAGGTTAAACAATGTTTACCAAGCATATAACTTTAGCAACTGAAGTGGACATTTTCCTGTATGTTTCCCATATGTGAGCATAATATGTAGTAATAAATGCTAGGATCTGATAGGTCTATAAAAACCTGTAGCAGAGATCCAAATGAGAACCTGGGTCTAGTCCACCACATTCTAAACATAAAAGTACCAAGTATAGCAGACAATTGCACATAGCAAATGTACGTTTAACACAGTACTTTCCAAGTTGTATACCCCTGACGAGGCGTCAAATCGCTTTTCGTTGAGTAGCATGCTACTCTGGAGCCGAACAAGAATTAGTGATGGATTAGTAATGGGAAATAATGAGTACAGTTTTAGTATTATTATGAGTTAATTTGAGCCGTGGATATGAGAGTTTGTTAGTTAGATTGACTAGAGTAATGGAGGGGTGGAGGAGGAAAGAAATCCAGAAGTGTTAATTGGGAGTATATCCTTCATTTACTCAACCCAAAGGCTTGGGATGAGTAAAGGGGGATGGAGGAGGGAAGAGTATGTGGAAGGGTTAGGAAGAGCATAGTAGCAGGGTAAGATAAATGCAGGAGAATTTAGTAGGATTGTGTGGGAGGTCACAGTAGTAGAGTGAGGTTTGGTGAGTTAGATGTGGAAGCGGAGGGAAGAACTTAAGCAGAGTTATTTAAGGAGATGAAAGTAGTAGAAAGGATTTGGGATGAGTCAGAGTGAGAATGGAGGATAGCTTGATAGAGACATGACATATGATGATGGGTAGATAAGTGTGATACGATGAGAGCAGGAATTCATAGATATCTAGTATAACAACCCACCCAGGAGCCATGCAATGACCCACGAACATGCCAAGCACAGAAACAACATATACACATACATACATACATATATATATATATATATATATACATACACACATACACACACACATACAAACACACATGAATACTCACAGATATGCACATACAATACATAATTAGAACCATGGGTAAAATATACTTAGTCAAACAGGTTTAAAGACTGTGTGTGCATTTTATTGTAATGACATAGTAGCGATACATATTTTCTAAAGAACTATACATAACTAGGAATATACACATAATCAGAAAAAAATATTTATCAACATAGGCATATGCAGTCCATAGTTGTTTGAATATGGTGGTTATGAAGGAAATAGCCAACTCTTGAGTAGTTTTCTGAAGACAAGAAAGTTATCTGTGGCTCATATAGTTGGGGGTAATGAATTCCATAGTTTGGCTGCTTGAACGGAGAAGGATGTACCACCTATAGTCTTTTTCTTGTGGGGTGGTGTTCTAGGGCGGGGTGCCAATCTTGAGCGGAGGTTTCTTTGTTGGATGTATTTGGTTATTTTGTTTCTGATAAAAAGTGGTCCTGTTCCATGTATAGCTTTGTGGGTGATTCAAAGCAGCTTGAAAGTGCATCTTCTGGCAACTGGTAACCAGTGTAGTGCTCTCAAGGCAGGGGAGATGTGGGCTTGCAGCTTTACATGTAATAGTAGCCAGGCTGCGGAATTCTGGATATGTTGTAGTTTTTTCATAATAGATAGAGATGATCCATGGTAGAGGCCATTGGCATAATCCAGTTTGGATAGTACAAGCTAGATAGTAGATTGCACCTTGTGTGGAAATCCGAGGAGGTGGAAGATGCGTCGTAAGGTCTTCAAGGTGATGAAGATGTTTGTGCTAATTTGTCCACTTGGGCATTCATAGTTAACTTGGAATCCATGGTGATTCCTAGGTTTTTAACTTCCTTGGATAATTGAGGAGGTGGTCCGAGATCGTCAGGCCAGACGCACAGAGGGTCATAATTTTTCCAGTCACCACATATGAGTATTTCTGTTTTGGAGGTATTTCGTTTGAGATGGCTCCAGGTCATCCACTGATCAACGGCTCTGAGGCAACTGAAGATTTGTGAGTTTTCAATGTTTTTGGGGCATTCTTATTTAAGTATTTAAGTAGTATTTGTGTGTCATCTGCATAGTGTGAGATGGAAATCATTGACCAGTTCTGGTAATGATTTAATGTAGATGTTGAAAAGCAAAGGTGAGATGATTGATCCTTGGGGGACCCCTGCTTTTGTGAGGTAGGGTTTGGACGACAGGGTTGTGGATGATATTAGATCTTTTTTGAAGATAGGAAGTAATCTAGTCGAGAGGAATCCCTTGTATGCCGGCTTCGTGGAGTCTTTGAATTAGGGTGTTGTGGTCAACCGTATCAAAGGCAGCTGAGAGGTCCAATAGAAGTAGTGCAGCAACTCCTTTGCGGTCGACTGTGTTTTTAAGATCATCCCAGATTGCTATGAGTGCCCATCCAGTGCTTCTTCCTGGCCGGAATCCAGTTTGGAAGTCAGAAAGTATAGAATTGTCTTCGATGAATTGTGACATCTGGGTGAATGCTGCTCTTTCTATCAATTTGCCAGGAAAGGTCCATTTGTGATTAGTCTGTAGTTGTTGGGGTCTTGCGGGTCTAGGTTTGTTTTCTTTAATAATGGTCGTATGTATGCCTTTTTCAGGTCTACAGGAAAAGTTCCAGAAGTTAAAGAGTTGTTGATGATTCTTCTTACAGGTGTGGCAGCAGAAGTAGACAGAAAAATGTTCTTGAAGATTTGTGGTGGTCAAGGGTCATAAGGGCAACCGGAAGGTCTGCTTGCTTTGACCAAATCCATAAATTCACCTTGGGATATTTGTTTGAAGGACTGTAGGGGTTGGGTTGGCTTATTCTTAGAGGGTATTTTAGGAAAGGGGTTGGTGCTGATGTTTTTCTTCTGTTTTAAATAGGAGTCCAATGTGTCTGCCTTGGTTGTGTAGTGAATTGCCAATTTGTTTGTGAGTAGTGGGATGACTTCCTTCCATACATGTAGGCTTTCGAAATTCATTGAGAATTTTATAAAATTCCTTGGTTGTAGATTGAGCATTCTGTCTGAGTAGTACCTTTTTTTAGCTTTTTTGATTGATGATTTGTATATCCTGTTAAGTTTGTGTAGCTGCAGTTTGTCTTGACTGTTGTTTGTTTTAAGCCAGGTCCGCTGCAACTTTCTGATTTGTTGCTTTATCTTTTTAAGTTCCGTGTTTCTCCAAGGTGTCGGCTTTCTTTTGTCATGTTTAGTTTTTCTGAGTGGTATTAGGCTATCAAAAGCTTCCTGTAGCCACTCATAAAGTTTTAGCACAGAATTAATTGTATCTAGATCTGTGTTGGCTTTTAGTTGTGTTTTTAAGTCATCCAAATTGAGTTTACTCCATGGTCGATAGGTGTATGTATGTAAGTAGTTGTGGGTGTGTTGATTTGTGAAGTTGTATGTCGGAAAGTTATCAAATGGTGGTCTGACCAAGTGATTGGCATGATGCTATGAATAGTAACTAGTTCAGGCTTAGCAAGAATGACATCTAGGATGTGGGATTGTGTACAATCTGATGTAGGTTCAATGCGACTAGGCCAGTGGTGTTAGCTTTTGGATGGGGCATATTGGGTTTGTCAAACCAAATGTTTAGATCCCCAAGAATGCATAGGTTGGAGTATAGTGCAATAAGGTTTGAGACTGTGTCTAGAAAAGCATCTGGGAATGTGGAGTTGTTAGGTGGAGGACTGTAAAGGAGGAGAAAGTTACAGGAGGAAGTTGGAGTAGGGTGGCATCTGATATGGAGGGCTTCACAACCTTACATGGAGATGAGTTCTGTTTTACTGAGGTTCAATGCCTGTTTGAATATAATAGCTAGTCCACCTCCTCTCTTGCCTATACAGTTTTGTGCGATGGTTTGATAGCCTGGAGGAACGGCTTTGTGCAACACTGGGGCCATGTCATCTCCCAATCAGGATTCAGTTATGAATAGTAAGTCAGGCTGTGTGTCTGTGAGCAGGTCCAAGATGTGGTGCTTGTTTTTTGAGAGTGATCGAGCATTTATGAGCTGGCATTTTAGAAAAGGTGTGTTAGTGGTAGTGTTGTTTTGTTTAGGAGAAGGGTAAGTAGTATATTATAAGCTTGAAGCAGGAGTGTTGCTAGTTGTGATAACTGTTTGAGGCTCACAATAGTCTTGCTTTTCAATATAGTGTTCCTCTTCCAGCAGGTTAAGGAGGCATTTTGTTGGGTCTGTGTGTGTGTGTGGTGGACTTGGTGGCTGAGAGAGCCATGAAGGGTGTACTGTTTTTTGTAGGGTAGTCTTATTATGTGATAGACAAGGGGATGCAAGGTTGCTATGAGTGCCATGTTTTTTATTTTGTTTGCATTTGTTTAGTGTGGATGGAGTATGGGTTAGGGGTGGTGGAGGAGCATGTGGATCATGATGTAAGGCTCTAAATAGTGCAATGCAGGAGAGGCAAGTGAATGAAAGTTGCTGGGTTGGGGTGCTTGTGGTAGGTGTTTGTGAAGAGTGAGAAAGTAGGGGTGGAGATAGGATGGAATTTGTATTCTTTGTGTAGTCCTGAGGGTGGGAGTGGGTATGACGATAAGTGTAATGTAAGTTTGTGTTGATTTGATGTGCTGATGTTTGTTTGTGGTCTATATATATCCAGTGGCATGAGCAAATGGACACAGTACTCAGAGATGCAATGGATACTCTCTAGTACATGAAAATGCTAGGGTGTATACTCAAGTTCGAAGCAGTCTTCAGTCTAATGTAAATTAAAATATTGTGGTTGTTATAGCACACTCTATTTGTATTAAAATAATGTGAAAATATTGGCTATATGAGATAAGCTTTCCCCTTACCATAGTAATCTAAATCAGCAGTACTAATAAAGAATTGAAATGATTAGCAAAAAACTTTAAAAGAAAGCAAGCCAAAATGTTACAGGGATTTAAACTAAGATTTGAACACAGGCAGTCATATAACACTTGTTATGCCACACATATCATTAGTAATTGCTACAAAAGAATGGAAGAATGGTGAGTACAACAAAGCCTCAAAATTAATCTTAATACAGAGAAACACCATTAATGAGAATTATGTTACAGATTTTAAATCCCAAGAAAAATATTAGAACTAATCTAAAATTGTCTATCTTAAGTATCAACAATGAGGGGCAGATTTAAGAGCCCTTAGCGCCACCTTAGCGCTGCCTTAGCGTAAAATGTTTTACGCTAAGGCAGCGCTAAAGTGGTATTTTTCCTGCGTCATATATACAAAGTGGTGCAATGCATGCATTGTGCCACTTCGTAAACCCTTGCGTCACATTTGCCTGTGCTATGCATAATTTTTGCAAGGGGGGCATTGTGGCCAAAAAAATGGTGCAAGGAAATATAAGAGATTTCCTTGCGGCATTTTGTCTGCACTTTTAATGCCTGCTCAGAGCAGGCATTCAAAGGAGGCTTCCATTATTTATAAACGGCCCCTATGTACTCTGTAGATGTAGCAACAACATTTTGGCACTACTCCTCCAAAGTACATCAATAGCATAAAAAAATGACACTATTGTCCCCTTCCCTTTGCCATGGTGTGCAGTATTTTAAATACGCGCACACATGGTGGTGGTAGGGGGGGTGCTAAGGGGCACAAGGAAAGTTGCGCTGCACTAGGTGCCATGCCACTTTTCTGACGTCTGCCTCTGAGACTAGACAGTCTATGCCTCATGTCACTAAAACTGAAAGAGGAATTACCAAGACTAACTAAAGGTGTGATTGCTTAATTAAAACTTGAAGATCCTCATACACACTGAGGTCTAGAAGTACGAACAGTTTGTGCTGGGTCTGCACTATTTTTGAAAACCCATACCTAGTACAAAACTTTGTTGTGGTTTTTATTTTCCTAAGCAAAACAGGATTTGAGCTGGAATGTTGGCTAGAGTAGCACAAAGGAGCACTTTGTGTTACTTTTCCTCAAAGGGTGTTTTCCATGGTGGTACATGGGCATTGCCTTGTAGCCACCCATCTACCAACATTGGTAGACAGGTATTTGCTCCAAAAGCATACACCGTCTCAAAGGAGGCATAACAGAGGATACATGTTTTAATTTCTCCATCATTTTAAACTTTGCATGTGTGCTACATTGCAAGTTATGAAACGTGCTTGACAGAAACTACACATCCTTGCACCGAGGATAAATTATATGTGCATTGCCATATGGCAGCCTAAAGTACAAAACATCTGGGGGAGGGAAAACTGCATCATATCTTAGTAGACATGGAGCTGTTTTCACTCTCTCTTTGATCCACCCAGCTCAGCAATATTGGTTGCTTTGCTCAATTGGGGCACATTTTATTAAATTTATCTGAGCCCTTGCTCTTCTCATCTGACTTTAGATATCCAAATATATTCTCTCTCATGTAATTGGAGGTGCCTTTTGCCACTTCTACAGTGATCTGTTACCTCTTGAATACCTACATAGTGTTTATTTGCAAGTTATTTTTGAAAACGTATCTTGAATTAACATTCTTCGTGACTCAGGTGATTTACCCATCTCACCTTCTTGGGTCTGATAGTGGTTCCCGCATATTTTTAGTGCATAACAATTGTTGTGGTATGTTATTACACGATCACATTAAGCCCTGTAGTGATATGAGAAAGTTGCTAATTTGTAAGAAAAGGGTGCCAAATTCAATACAACTAGCTGCTAAAGAGGTAGAGATATGTATCGTGATGAAAAATCATATCAGTACCCATTACCATTTCTTTAGGAATGGCAATAAAGCACTTACATGAATTTTCACGTTTAAAGAATTCAAGTGACAATATGGCAATTTTCAATGTATTCCACGCTTTATTACCTGCACAATATATAATCATTAGCTGTGTGGTTGCTAAATCCAGAATAACTGTTTGGTCAACTGACAAGGTTCAAACCTTCCCATTGGGACGTTAGCACGATTGCAAATATAAAAATGTATTTGATAAATATGTTTATTGGCATAAATGTAAAACAATAATGACCAACAGTGTGATTGCTTTAAGAGTGAAAGAAGAAAAAAGTATCCTTTCAAAAATAATATACGTGTTTAAAATTCATAAATTCTTCCAACTACCCCTTATCTCTGTGTGCAAAAAAAAGTTCTGAAGTACAGGTGTTTGTTATTTTGTGATTAGGTAACGCGTCGCAAATTCTATTTCGAAGTGTGAAGTAGAAAAATAGGCCATGTGAAATCTCAAGAAGTAGTTATACTAAAGCCACGTGTACATATGGAAAGTTAAACATAGCACCTCAATTAACGTAGTACACGAGGATACGTGTATAATTTACATTACCAAACAAATGTACTAGACTGTTTGCACCCGATCAAATTGGAGTGTGGCCGATGCAATTGAACTGGAAACGATGTGGAATGTATAGTTGAAAAAGCTGTGCTGTAAAACAATTAGAAGTCCCATATGCATGTAAAGGTGTAGACAGGTTGTGCACAGTTACTTTTTTGTTTTGGTAAACCACAAACAGATTTTTTGAAAAAGGGAAATGCATGATATAATTAAGATGAGGAGAGTTTTAAATATTGGGCCAATCATGTTTTTATTTTAAATGAGGCCAGGATTCTAAATAAAAAAAATCAACCATTTTACTCATTTCTTATTAATAACTGTATTTGATTTGTTATAATTCTCAGTACTAATCTAAGGGGGTACTCTGAAGCCACGTAATGCAGTACAGCAACCAAAGTTGCTGCACTGCTTTGTGCAAAAGTGAGAGCGCTATGCCTGTTATACTTGCTAAAATAGACTGCTGTTCCTCTCTTCTCCAACACTAGTGCACTTTACGCTGTCTTGCGCCATGTACATACCCTTGCCCCAGAGCTGGACTCAGGATATTTACGACCCTGTGCAGAGTATCCTGTATGGACCCCCCACGACATAAGTCAAAATGTTTTTCATTGCTAATCACTTACACAATGTATTGCGCACACGGCTGCTTGTTTTCCTGCTGTGTGCATTTGAAAACTCACACATGCCAATGTAGGGAAGGCTACCGCCCTTCCTGTGGTGCAGAAGATTGCGGCAATGACATTACATGCAGTGCACATTCCAACAGTAGTTCATGGAGGCACGGTGCCCTTACGTTACCTGCTACTGTTCTGTAATCTCTGAGCTAGAAGTGGGATAGCCAGTGTGTACAGAAATTATGAAAAGCCTCCCGATTTCTGTGAGATGTGTCAGTTCCCAGGGCTTCTGATGTGCATACACTCCCTTCTGCCTCCTCGCCCTATTGTTCGTTTGTTGCCTCCATAGCTGACTGCGCTCAGCACTTCTGCAACTGAGAGTCCTGCCCGATGAGATCACTGGCACTGAGGGGCAGACACTCTGACATCTAAGGTACATTTCTGTGAAATTTCTGAGACATTTTGGGCCCCTCTAAGTTGTGAGTGCTGTGCAACTAGACAATTCACACACTCCTCAGGCTGGCACTTCTTGCACCATAGTGCAAGGGTGTCTGCTTGATGCCTCGCATAGTTTTTTTTTCTGCAAGCATTTAGCTCCAATGAAACCCTTAGGAAGGGAGATGGCATCTCACAGAAAATGCCATATTGATGTGGAACAAATATTTGTGCATTGTGAACTTTAATGAATTGAATGGTTGTGGACATGAACTTAACTTCGATAAATAAATGAACATTTTTCGGATGCGTTGTGATACATGATAACAAATGGAATTTACTGTTTTTCCTGCTTGTAAATCATTGTTGAGATTGAAATATCAAGCCTAATTTGAACCCACTCAATGAATGTGATAATCATTCAGGTCACAGATCTATTGTATTTCATTGGACTAGTGGGGGCAGCAGAATGTAGGAGCCGCACATGGGAGCTAGAGGAATAAACAGAAGGCTTCTAAGGTGTAAAATGGTGGTAGGGGAGCATCTGTCACCTTGATAAACCAGCATGTGTGGGATCAACCCACATTGTGCAAACCTGTGACAAACAGACAACCCTCTGTAAAGTGAGGACATTGAGGCACTGGCAAGCTTACTGTAAAAGAAATAGCGTGCCTGTTCAATAGCCTTTTACAGGTTTTAGGAAATGCTGGACCTGGCAGCCTTAGGGTGGTCCTCCCCCAGACATTTTGAATTTCACCTCCTGTTTTTGCTGTATCTTTCTGTTGGTCTGAGGACTCTGAGCACTTTACCACTGATGGCCAGTGCTAAAGTGCCTTTGCTGCTGCCCTAAACATGGTAACATTGGACATATAAACAATTGGCATATTTAATTTTCTTGTAAATCCCTTGTAACTTGGTATACTATATGCCCAGGGCCTGTAAATTAAATAATACTTGCGGGCCTGCAGCACTGATTGTGCCACACACACAAGTAGTCTTTCAAACCTGTCTCAGAACTGTCCCTTCAGACCCTCTGTGTGCAGTTTCACTGCCACTTCTACTTGATATTTAAAACCTCTTGCCAAACCTTAAACACCCCTTTCATTATATATGTCACCCTTAACGTAAGCTGTAGGTAGCCCATAGGGCAGGGTGCTATGTAAGTAAAAGGCAGGACATGTACTTTTAACTTTGACATGCCCTGGTCGAGAAAAACTCCAAAAGTCATCTTTTTTTCACTACTGAGAACTACTCTCATAGACCACTACTGGGAAATCCTTACTATACTTTAAAGCTGTAATTCCTAATCAGAAAGGAGTATCTGGGTCATGTTTCATATCCTTGTAATGGTAATGATGAATCTTCTTTAATGATAAACTTAGGCCCATGTTTATACTTTTTGACACAAAACTGCGCTGACGCAGTTTTGCGTCAAACAATTTAACACCGACTAATACCATTTCTTAGCGCCACCTGCGCATCAAATTTATACTTTGATGCACAGCAGCACAAACAACTGGTTATAGTAATTTTTTTTGTAGCACACCGCTGTGCCACATCAGAAAGAAAAATTATGTTAACACTGCGAAAAGGACTTTAATCCGGTTTACATCGCAAACCGGATACGCGCTATTTTTTGACGCAATAGCATCAAAAAGTGCCGCAAACACAACAAAATGTATAAAGGATCCCCAAAATGGATCCCAGAAGCTAGGAGAGACCCCAGGAAGATGACAACCGCCCAGGAACCAGCCAGGAGGACTCACACAAGACCCAAGAGAGGGAGAAGAGGAAAAGGAAGTGTCGGTTCAGTGCAGAGGAGCATGAAATACTGGTGAAAGAGGTGACGGAACACCAGCACCAACTTTTTGTCACCTCTAAATAGCCAATTGAGAGGAGAGAGGCAATTTGGTAACAAATTGTCGATAAGATCAACAGTGTGGCAAAAGTACGGAGAACAGTCACAGAGTTTAAGAAACGCTGGCATGACTGCAAGCGCAGGACCAAGGAAAAGATGGCCAGGAAGGCAGCACTGCAGACCAGAGGTGGGAGTCCAGCACCGCAGGAGGCCCTGGATCACATGGAGGAGATGATGGAAGCCGTCAGCCCTGAGGAGATCATCACAGGGATTCAAGGACAGGACACCGCAGACTACCAAGAGACAAAACAGAGGCAGGGTGAGTGGCATGGGGAACTAAAATGCCTAATTGTGAACTGCAAGCGGGGGGGGACATACCTACTACACAATGAATGTAAGCTATGCTGATCAGGTAGTGGAAAGGGCAAAGGGGCACTGCACAGGGCTATGGACTGTGCACGGCAAACCTGGGGCACAGCACAACACTACACCAACAACCTTTGCATGGGATGTACTCTGCCATGCCAAGGATGTTGGAAAAGCAAAGCCAGTACAGGAGGGTAGGGTACAACGTAAAACTGGCCTGCTGTCACACGACAGGTGGTATTGTCACAACATGAACTAGGGCTCAATTTCCTGTCTCAGGCGATTTCTGCAAGTGGCGTGTACCATTGACAACTGTTACCACTACCTCCTGTGATGTGTGTGCAGGTTAAGTAGCAAATGGCAGTTAGGTGCCCATGGATCAAACACACCCAAAATAGAGGGTTCAGGATGACGATGTTATCAATCCCCTGTAATTACTAACAATGTGCAAATCCTGTCAAATACTCATGCTGGATGCTTTTCTCCACTGGTTCTGGAGGGGACTTTGTGCCCAGAGTGCTGCATCCTGCCAAGGACTGGGTGAGTGGATGCTGTTCTCCACTGGTTCTGGTTGGGGCTTTGTGCCCAGAGTGCTTCATCCTGCCAAGGACTGGGTGAGTGGATGCTGTTCTCCACTGGTTCTGGAGGGGGCTTTGTGCCCAGAGTGCTTCATCCTGCCAAGGACTGGGGTAGTGGATGCTGTTCTCCACTGGTTCTGGAGGGGGCTTAGTGCCCAGAGTGCTTCATCATGCCAAGCACTGGGGTAGTGGATGCTGTTCGCCACTGGTTCTGGAGGGGGCTTAGTGTCCAGAGTGCTGCACCTGGGGTATGGCAGTTCCCACTCCCTCACCTGGGTGTGTGTGCCATGAGATTTCCTGGAAACAGGTAGCATGATACTCCATGGAGTCAGAGACACACTCCACCCTGCTGTGACTTTGCCTGCCAACTGCTGATACTAACAGTGCTGGTTGTGGTGCCTCATTTAGTCTGTGCAGGGTCCAGGACGTCTCGTGCAGCCTCGGATGGCTGCCCACTGGACATGTTGTCCATGTCGGCTGTGGTGGCACTGTCTGTGCACGTCACGGGGCAGGGGGCGGTGGTGGCGGCGGTGTCTGTGGCGGAGATGCTGCCTGTGGTGCATGTGTTAGCACCTGTGGAGGGAGACTGCAGGACGTCTCCTGCAGCCTTGGACGGCTGCCCACTGGGGATGTTGCTGGGGACTGTTGCTGAGGCAGCAGATGTGCAGTTGGCGGTGCAGGTGATGGTGGTTGCGGCGGTGTCCACCGCCGTACAGGTTGCTGTTCTGTTTGGCAGAAGGGGTGACAACAGTCCCTCAGCCAGAGGCTCTGTGCCCTGAGCTGACTTACCTTTAGCCTTGTGTCCCTTCCCCACCTTGGAAGTCGCTGCAGGGACCTTGGCAATGTCCCCTTTTGTCTTGGAGGAGGACCTTCTGGATGGTTGGTGCAGCTCTTCCCTATGGCATGTGGGCCCCTTCTTCACCTTGGCAGGTGGCAGAATAGGGTGACCCTTGGCCTCGCTAGGTCGCACACTGGCAGCCCTGATGGTGTCCGCCAGCGATGTTACTGGACTTGCGGGGACCACAGTGCTGGAGGATTTGGTGGCTGAGGTGCTAGGCTGGGATCTGGACATACTGGCCCTAGGGGAAGGACGGGGGTGTAGGTGTAGGGAAGAGGTCAATGTTAGCCAGGAAAAGTTTTTTAGACACACTGGGATGGGAAGATGGAGGGGGTTTGGGAGTGGAGGAAGAGGTAGTGGTTGTAGGAGGTGTACGTCTGCTGAGTTTGGGTGAAGGTGCATGGGCTGGAGGCTGTTGTGAGGTGGGTGGCTGTTGGGTGGGTGTGTGCCTGCGTTTGTGTAGTTTGGGAGGAGGGCTCACAGACACACTGGGAGAGGACACAGGGGACGTGTGAATGGTAGTGGGGGTGATGATTGCACGTGAGCGGTGTGTAGTGATGGGCATGCTGGTGATGGAGGTAGTGGCTGAGGATGTAGTGCATGCAGGTGTGAGTGGATACGAGACTGGGAGGCAGGAGGAGGACGTGGAGGAGGGGGACACAGTGGAGGCAGTGGATGTTGGTGTGTCTGCATGAGGATGGTGCTTGTGTGAGTGCCTGTGGGATGTGTGATGCTTATGTTTGCCATGTCCACTCGTGTGTTGATGAGTGTGCATGCTGGTCTGATGGTGTGCTTGGGATAGGCTGAGGTACAGAGGATTGGGTCTGGGTAGTGGAAGTTGGAGGGGGGAGGCTGGACACAGGGACAATGGCTGCCATCAGTGCTGAGGCCAGAGCCTGAAATGCTCTCTGTTGGACTGCCACGCCAGAAAGAATTCCCTCCAGGTATGCATTTGTTTGCTGCAAATGCCTCTTGACACACTGGATGTCATTCAAAATGGTTGATTGCCCAACAGTGAGGGATCTCAGGTGGTCAATAGCCTCCTCACTGAGGGCAGCATGACTAACTGGGGCAGGGCCTGAGGTGCCTGGGGCGAGGGAGATGCCCACCCTCCTGGGTGAGCGGGCACGAGAAACCTGCTGAGGGGCTGCTGGGAGGGCGGTGCTATTAGGGGGGGTGGTGGTTGTACCTGTTAATGCGGTGGGCCCAGAGGTGCCTGACCCCGCAAGGGAGCTCACATCAGAGGAGGGGTCACTGTCGCTGGTGTCTCCTCCTGTCCCCGTCGTGGAGTTCTCCTTGCCCTCCGTCCCACTGGTGCCTTCAGACTCCGTAAATTCACCCTCCAGGGCCATGTGGGTTGCAGCTCCCTCCTGCTCTGGTGCCAATGCTCCTCCACCAGATGATGCTAATGCACACAAGGACAGTGTGACAAAACAAAAAGGGGAGGAAAGACAGAAGAGACACATGGTCAATGCCTGCAACACCACTACCGTTGGCGGACACAACACATAGGGAGCAGCCCTATGCACTAACAGTTGAGTGGAAAATCACATGCCCATGGGGGACTCTGCCTAGACCCATTTGATGCACAGCTGGAACCTACAGGAGCTTGAGTAGGTGTAGAGGGCCACTACCACTTTTGGGTTTGGGGTGCCACTGAGCCTGGCAAACACTGGATCTACCCTGGCACGTCTGCCCTGGCCTAGTGGAACCCACAGCCCACTTCCCCCACCCAGATACCTCATAAAGCGAGCAGAGTCAGCTGAATGAGACTGTACTCACGCCCTTGTGGCTGCTGTGATGCCCTCAATCACCCATCCAACTCAGGATATGCCACCGCCAGGATCCGGTACATCAGTGAGGTCATGGTGCGACAGGCACCCCTTCCACTTTGGGAGGCCATCCCCAGCTGGGCCTCCGCCGTCTTCTTGGTCTAGCAGCGCAGGTCCTCCCATCTTTTCCGGCAGTGGGTGCTCCGTCTATGGTAGACCCCCAGGGTCCGCACCTCCTTGGCGATGGCACGCCAAATCCCCTTCTTCTGGTGGGCGCTGACCTTGAGGAAAAGTGAAGTAAGAATGGATGTTACTCCCCGTCCGGTTCTCCTTACTCATTGGATACAAACCTCCCACCCTGGCCCAGAAAAACATACACTCACCATCCTCACATGCTGGCCTCTGCCCCCCCTGTATCTTCCATCCACGCCACTCCATACATTCATGTCCCACGCATCATGCTCACAGTGTACTCACCTGCTTGACTGGAGGACCGTAGAGTAGCGTGTACTGGGGGAGGACCCCATCCACCAGCTTGTCCAACTCCTCTGCGGTGAAGGCAGGGGCCCTTTTCCAGACACTGTAGCCATTGTCGCTTCCAGACTCCGGTCACAGCAGCACTTGCAGTGTAGGTCCTCTCCTGTTGAAGGTCAGGTATCAAGCGAGTGAATAGATACAAAATGGCGGTCACGTCCGCGGCGGTGCGTACCGTCCCCGCCGGCGTACATCGTCATTGGCTCCTGGAACCCATAGGGCCCAATGATAACCAATGCTGATTTGTGCCCCGGTCTTTGACCGCCTACCGCAATGCTGCACAATGCCAGCGCAGTTACCTCATTTCCCCTTGTCTCTTCTTACAGGTCAGGCAGCCGCCATTTCAGGGGGGCACATGGCACAGCAACTAACTGCGTCACGGCACTTTCGGCAGGAATACAGACAGACAGCGCCACACACCGATTACATCGCGATTGTTTTAGACACCCTTGTGAAACCCGTGTGGTGTATGACCCTCTGCCCACCCTTTTCCTCCATAGGGCACTTCCGCTGGGGCACCATATGAGATGGCGTCATCCTCCAGTATACAGACCTCTGGTGGACCTGTCGACAATGGAAGACAGACACATCATTATCACCTACAGACTTGATCGTGCCACAATCCATGAACTGTGTGCCCAGTTGGAGCCAGACCTGATGTCAGCTATCCGCCATCCCACAGGAATCCCCCCTCTAGTGCAGGTCCTGTCAGTACTCAATTTCCTGGCCAGTGGGTCCTTTCAAACAACAGTGGAACATGGCATCAGGGATGTCACAGCCAATGTTCTTTAACGTGTCTTTCCTGCTGAAACACATGCACAGCTACATCGTTTTCCCTCAGGTGGAGGATTTGCCCACAGTGAAAGGTGACTTCTATGCCCTTGGACATCATTGGTGCCATTGATGGTACACATGTGGAATTTGTCTCCCCCCGCAGGAATGATCAGGTGTACAGAAACCACAAAAACTACCATTCTATGAATGTGCAGATGGTGTGTTTGGCAGACAAGTACATCTCCCATGTGAATGCCAAGTATCCTGGCTCAGTGCATGAGGCTTACATTTTGAGGAATAGCAGCATCCCTTATGTGATGGGGCAATTCCAGAGGCACTTTGTGTGGCTAATAGGTGAGCCCAAGGTCCCAACACAGTTGACATAGGTGTCTGGGTATGGGAGAGTCCCTAAGGGTTGGAGGATGTCTAACAGTTGTCCCTCAATATTTGCAGGTGACTCTGGTTACCCTAATCTGTCATGGCTACTGACCCCAGTGAGGAATCCCAGGACAAGGGCAGATGAATGCTACAATGAGGCACATGGGTGAGCTAGGAGGATAATAGAGTGTACCTTCGGCCTCCTGACCAGTGGCTCCCTCTACTACTCACCCAAGAAGATGTGCCAGATCATCGTGGCATGCTGTATGTTTCACAACCTGGCTTTGCGACGCCAGGTGCCTTTTCTGAAGGAGGATGGGCCTGATGTTGGTCTTGTGGCAGCTGTGGAGCTTGTGGACAGTGAAGAAGAGGAGGCAGAAGAAGAAGATATAGACAACCGAAACAACATCATCATGCAATACTTCCAGTGAGACACAGGTAAGAGACTGGCACTGCCCCTCTCATATCATACTACTGATGGACATTGCCTGAACCTGCCTTTTTACCCCTGTGTATGGACCCTGAAATGTCACTTTGGCTTCCATTTCACAGATCTGGGTCACACTTTCTGCCTTCTGCTATGTTTACTGATGCCCAACAACTGTCAAACATTGGTATGTGAACATGAACATTGATATTGCTATATTTCTGAGAGATTGCAATTACACATTTGTGAAAGTACAGACTGACTCCAGATTGATTTGTGATTCAAGGGCTTTTATTTCAGTGTTAATAAGTGGAGGGGGCTGTGCTATGGGCTGGGGTGATGGTGGTGGAATGTTCATGTTAGAGTCCTGTCTCCTGGTATCACAGGTGCATTGTCCAAGGGGGCATGGGAAGTGGAGTAATGGCAGTTCAAAGTTGTCAGGGTGACAAAGTTGGACAAAAGGGTGACAATCAGGAGAGTGTTATTTCCTGGCGGGGGTCTTGGCAATGTTCTCTGTCTTGTTCCTGGATCTCAGGGACCATTTGCGGGCTGGTTCTCCTTCTGCAGGGGGTGGGGTGCTGGTGGGCTATTGGTCCTGTGGCGGGACCTCCTGTCCACGAGCGCCAGTGGAGGTGGAGGGCTGTTCATCGTTCAGGCTAGTGTCAGGGGCCTGTTTGTGTGCCACTGTGTCCCTCATGGTGTTGGCCTTGTCTGCCAGCACCCCTGCAATGGTGACCAGGGTGGTGTTGATGGACTTCAAGTCCTCCCTGATCCCCAGGTAGTGTTCCTCCTGCAGCCACTGGGTCTCCTGAAACTTGGCCAGTACCGTGCCCATGGTCTCCTGGGAATGATGGTGTGCTCCCATTATGTTGGAGAGTGCCTCGTGGTGAGTGGGTTCCCTAGACCTGTCCTCCCCCTGTCGCACAGCAGTCCTCCCAGTTTCCATGTTATCCTGTGCCTCTGTCCCCTGAACCATGTGCCCTCTGCCACTGACCCCAGGTCCCTGATTGTCTTGGGTTGGTGGGTTTGCCTGGAGTTCCTGTAGTGGTGGACACACTGCTGATTGACATGTCCTGAGGACAGAGGGATGGGCCCACTGGGTGGGAGTTGTGGTGGTGTTTCCTGAAGGGGAGGTTCAGTGCTGGTTTGTGACTATGGCAGGGGAACCAACTGTCCAGAGGTCCCTGATAGGCCGGGCTGGTCATCTTGATCCAGATGTGCAGAGCTGCTGTCATCACTATGGGCCTCTTCTGTGGGGGACTGGATATGTCTGGCACCTCCTGTCCAGTGACGTTGGGTATGGGTCCTGTTGGGGTGTAAATGTATAGTTATTGTATCTGTGTGTGCCATTGTGTGCAATGGGTGAGTTACCCTCTACTCCTGTGCTTGCATTAATGAGTCTGCCCTTGTGTGATTAGTGATGTTGGGGTCTGGGTGGGTATCTGTACTGGACATGCTTTGGTGATGGGGGTCCATGCATAGGTGTTGCATGCAGGGCTTGGAATTGGGATGGGTGGGTTGTGATGGTGGGGCATATGTGAGGTGTTGGAGTGATGGGGTGAGGGTGGGGGTATGTGATGACATGCAGGTGGGTGGGGGATGTAGTAGTAAAGAATTGACTTACCAGAGTCCAGTCCTCCTGCTACGCCTGCAAGGCCCTCAGGATGCATGACTGCCAAGACTTGCTCCTCCCATGTTATTAGTTGTGAGGGAGGAGGTGGGGGTCCACTGCCAGTCCTCTGTACTGCTACCTGGTATCTGGATACCACATAACGCACCTTCCCCCGTAGGTCATTCCACCTCTTCCTGATGTCATCCCATGTTCTGGGGTGCTGTCCCACTGCGTTGACCCTGTCGACGATTCTCCGCCATAGCTCCATCTTCCTAGCAATGGATGTGTGCTGCATCTGTGATCCGAAAAGCTGTGGCTCTACCCGGAAGATTTCCTCCGCCATGACCCTGATCTCCTCAGAAAACCTGAGGTGTCTTTGAAGTGTCATAATGTGGTGTGGGTGATGTGTGAGGTGCTGTTTGTTGTGCTGTGTGATGTATTGTTTTGGTGTGTGTTCTTTGAGGTGCATGGCTGTTGTATGAGTGATGGTGTTGTGTGCCTGTGGATGCTGGTGTGTTTGCTATTCTCTCTCTCTCTGCTTTTTAAAAACATTTTGTTGTAAGGGGTTGTGGGTAATGTGGGTGTGTGTTTTATAGTGGTGTGAGTGTGTGGGTGTGGTGTGTGTATGTATATTTTGAATTGTCCAATGTAGTTGTGTTTTGTAAATATGTGTGTATTTTGAGCGCAGCGGTGTATACCGCCAATGGATTACCGTGATTGAAAGACTGCCGCGTTTATTTGTGGGTCGTGATAGTGTGGGCGTATTACTGTTGGCGTGATGGTGTAGGTTTTGGTATCGCCAGTTTATCACTGACTTTTAGTGTGCCGGACTTGCGTGGGTGTCTGTATTGTGGCCGATTACGAGATGTGGGTCGTAATACCTGTGGCGGATTTCTGCCGCGGCCACGGTATGTTGGTGGCCTTCAGCACGGCAGTCAGTGGGATTTACCACCAGGGTTGTAATGAGGGCCTTAATCTGCTTCAAGGGATGTCTAAGCAGAAAATCAATGTGTTAAAATTTCTCTTCTAGACAATCTTTAGGTATGTGACATCCGACTCTGAAATTTCATCACACACACACGATACAGCAGGAATGGATGTGTACAAGTGTACGGACAAATATGTAGCCTGGCAGTACAATGTAAGAAATTATAGGTGTGAGTTATGTATATTATACTACATAAGATTATACCATCACTCACCTTATCAGGTTCATATGAACATCAGGCTGCAGGCAGACGTACCACAGTGCCCCAGAGACAAAATATGGTCTCAAAGGATGATAGATTGATAACATACATCCACACTTAACAACACATTGGGAACCATAGTAACCTTGAGTGGTGGGTGCAATGGATGTCAGATGCATACAGAAGTAGCTTTGGTGTAGCTGCCAATGTGACAGCTCAATTGGGATTTGGATGCAGGATGGAACACAAATGCAAATACTAAATAGATACTGTTAACCCATGCCAAGGCCCTGATCCCCAAGCATATGACACATACTCTAAAGGAGTACCTAAATATTTATATAACTGTTAAAAAGGATAATAAAACTAGGGGAAACACCTTAACTAACCTAACCTATCCTAACTACACATCACCCACAACGTGCCCTAACTACCCTAAGCTAAACTTGCTTATCACATTTAACTTAACACTCTAAACATCAACCCCCCACTCCCCTTATATGACGGGACGAATGGAGGATAAAATATACTAGTCTAAACACATACCCTCTTATCCTAAACAATTATATTATTTTTTGGGTATTTTTTTATATATTTGTTTGGTATTTTTTTTATTTTTTAATACACAAAAACCTCAACCTCATTCCCCACTCACCAACCCACAAAAACACACATGTAAAAATATCATACCCTCCACCCGACCCACTTATACTAACTAAACTAACAGCCTATTCTAACCTAACACTTAGCCCCCTAAAACCCACTAAATATTAGAGCCAGGAAAGAGGAGGGAGGGAATTATGGCTGAGGGTCCAACAGTTATAAGTTTGCTCTCAGCAAGATCTTTTTTATCCCATGCACTCTTCTGCTAATCTGGGACACCTCCTGCTGCAGCCTGTCCATTTTGCGCAACATCCATTGCATGTCACGTTGCATGTTCCTAAATTCACCATTGTCAATGACTGCAGCAGGGGTGGTCTGTGTGCCACTTGTGGAGGGTTGTGCTGGTGCCCGTGCCATGCTTGGAGGGGGAGGTGCAGGGGCTGCTGTCAGTGGTCCAGGAGCAGATGATGTTGAGGGACCTGCAGTGGTGGCTGTCATCCTTGGTGCCACTTGGGTCGAAGTGGTGGTGCTGGTGGTGGCGTCTCTTGTGGACAGGGATAGGCCCCCTTGGGCAAATGCCCTCCAGACCCCTGTGGCTCTCTTATGGCGATAACGCCGTGCGATGTGGTGGAACCCAGACTCAACATCCAGAATGTGGCGATAACGCATCGCCCTCCTCTGGAATTCTTGGATCTGATTGGCATCCATATTGGCTGCTGTTAAAAAAGATAAAGCCAAACATTAATTCCATCATTGTGTTATACAGCTAATGATGATATTCTAAAACTTCCTCATAATTAGCTTAAAAAGGCCAAATCACAGTACAGATCACAGATTGTCCCTGAGGAAGTACATGCCAACGCAGCCTACAAATGTGCTATCTAAGCACAGCAATGCTCAAAAAGATGTGTACCTACTTAAATGATCTAAGCATCATTGTTATGCCATTAGTCACATAACAAATGCTATCTTCTGGATGACAATCAAGGGCCACAAGGTCTGTGATTTGTAAATGGAATTGGCAGGATGATAAGTAGTTGCTAATCATGAGGGGGTATACTAGGTTGGAACAAAGGAATTTTGGAATTACATGTCTGTGTTCTACACTGGGATCCTCTAATCTAGGTACACATATTTCACAACCCTAAGCCTGTGCCTCGGGAGGGATGGACATGCAACACATACTTTCAAACATCAAGGACAGCCAGGAAGCTTTGGACAGCTGTCCATGGATTTAGTCAGTCCACCACAGGTAAGGAGGGTATCCAACTAGGACAGACACAAATATTGTAAAATCACATCCACATTTATGTTCCTAATTGCGTACAGTTGTCCACATCATTTGATATCACTAATACCCTTCCTACAGCAAGCACATAGATGCAAGTACCCATCTGTGCTTGAGCTGCATGCACACCTATGACATTGTACTCAAGTGCAACAGAAACGCAGCAGAACATGTGGAGCTAGATGCTGCTATGAAGTCAAACATACAGTCCTACATGTTCATTAGTTAAAAGGGAGGCTCAAGTCTGTGGGTAATACTTTGGCATCCCTGCTCAGTTTGATTCAGGGTATGACTTGCTGACTAAATCATGGAAAATGGCTACCTCCACATTTTTCATTACAAGAAAAGTAACAACAAATGTCACCCTGTTCACCTGCCCATGCCTGCAGCGCTGCACTATAATCCCAAATTATGACTCAGCGCCACTGATTGTCCAACTCAAGTATGGAAAAAACAAGTCAAACTCCAGTCAAGTCACATATCAGATCATGTGCCAGCACATCATACCTTGCTATGTGTTCAACACACATGAGTCAATCAAACAACAGCTGCAAACACAACACAGAACTGAAATATCAACACTCACTGGATATGTCTGGGTTGGCAAATCGAGCCACTTCTTCAGTTGTGTAGGGGCATGTCCAACATGTAAAACATAGAAGGATGAAATGTGCTCAATGTCTGCGCACTGTACAACACTTGGAAGAAAAAATTACTGTGTGTGACATTATATCTGATAGTCCATCAACTCAGGCATGATGACACTCCAGCAGACATACCACTGCAAATATGTATTGACCCTGTCACTCCAGTGAGTGATACACACACATATGCACACATGCAGTGGCCCTAACAATCATGTGGTGACAAGCATGATTATTCAATTGGTTGCAGATTCATTTACAGAGTGCTCTCCATTTATTCATTTGTTGTTATGAGAGACATGCAAAGCCACGTTCCTGGTGCACTGCAATACCAGTCACTCAGGTATTGTGGCTTGTGCATCAAGGGACAACCAGTTACTGTGTGATGCTCATGTGGGTTGATTGAAGGTCATGATTTATTATGCTTTCTATAGTCCGTTACATGTAGGGTCTATGTTGTGTGTAGGTTACATATGCCACATTAACAGTGTACCCTGAGCCACATATGCCCCCTATGACACCATAATGGCAGGGATCCTGTGTGTTACTTGATGACAATCTTACGCTAGACGTGGATTGGCCATTTATCTAAATTAATATAACAAAGAATCATATGCTGACAGTGTCTATTTGGTCATCCGTGACATAATGCATGGGCACAGGTGTAGTCATTGCACCTGAACTGTGTCACTCATTGCCCTGTGTACCCATATCGGGTATTGGAATTCACAGTTAGCCACATTCATCATCTTACACTAGCCAAGTTGGGTGATCTGCGGGTAAGCAACAAACTGACACTGTCCCATTATTGAAACATGGTTTAGCAAATATCCTACTGTGGCAATCTTGATGTTGTAGTTTTCAATTTGTATGCACCTTGGGAATGGCAACAGTCACAGGAATGCTGGTCTGCTGATCTTAGCATACACCCATGTCTGTGATAGCCTTCATACTGGGAAATTAGCTATTGTACATATGCTGCACTAGATTAGCAGGGTTGTACCAAACGTAAACAAGCAAAGTATTTTGGCACTTTATATGTATGATGGAATCAGTCAGCGGTCCCTTGCACAACATCATGCAAGTAATAAATTGCGACCATGCGATCACCAACTTCAGGTATCCCATGATGACCCAATAATTTGTGAGAATTGCATTGCTATAAAGTGACACAGATGCATCAGCTCTGTTCCAGCAATTGTGCCCAAGGCAAATTAAAACACACATGAACAATGAACAGAGGGCCAGATATATATTTTTTGTCCTCAATTTGTAGCATTTGCTTCATGTTTAACGCTACAGCTAGGAAAAGTAGCACCAAACATTTAGATATGAAGCCGTGTGCATTACTTTGGCATCCATGTCTAATTTAAATGCTGCACAAACCATGCCAAAGTATCAGCCTAAGATATTATCTGAGGTTAGGAAGAACTTTGTACGAATGGCCAGGAACACAGTTCAGACATGTATTAAAATTAATTGGGGACTACATTAATTCATTGCTTTATCTTGTGAAATACACCTGTTTCCTGGTACACTCACAGACCATGATTGAAACATATGTTTGAGCCACATTACTACCACCTATTGACGTCAAAGCAGCACTAATTGACAAGATCAAGTTGTGTATTGTAAGTTTGTGCAGCTGTTGCGTCAACAATGACAGTAATGTGTAGCAAACATTGTATAAATCAGGGCCACTGTAAACTTAACTTGCATTCTGCATGTCCAAAAACATAGCATGCAGCATGTGAACAAATCTGCTACTGTCACTACAGAGCATTGAAATGTGCACATTACTCTGAATTGTACTCAACAACAGGGCCACCAATGACCACACCCAGGTGGTCCAGCAGGTCTTGCTCTTTGGCAACAAGGTCAGCCCAGCAATGCTTTAGTTGGTGGTCGTTGCGCAGTGGGTTGAAAATTCTCCTCAGATGGTACAGCACCTTGGACCACCTGAGTCTCCTCGCCTTCGTGTTATACCCCTGTATCACCCTGCCACCAGCCTCTAACATCAGGGGGAGAAAGTGGCACACCAGCCAAATGAATGCCCCTAGCTCCTCCTCACCCATTCTCCCCAGATGTAGCCTACCCAACATGACAGAGACAGGGAAAGGAGGGAGGAAAAGGAAAGTGAAGTAACCCACAAACAACTGAACAATCCCCAAACTAACAATACCCACTACACACTCCCAACAGTACAAAGACAAAATTAGACACCAAATATGACAAAAACACACTTACACTGAACAACTGAAACAATTACTAAAACAACAGATGACAAATAGGATGGCACACAGGAGACAAAAGCACAATTTGGACAGACAAAACTCACAGCACAGCCACACAGTCTAGAAGAATCACAGACTGCAAAGTGAAAGTGAAAGTACACCCACTTCTGTAAACGAGTTATCCTATTACACCACTTCCTGTCTGAAATGCGGTGCGTTTTTATTATGATGTGTGAACATTTTATGATGCTTAAGGGCTGTGCGTCCAATTTGTTTTACGCAAATGCTTCAAAATTCCCCTGCATTCATAGTTCCAGATACTTTTTCATTGATAACCAATTTCATGGGGTACAATTGGTATTACCTAGTTTGAGCGAGTGGTGTGTCAATAGAGGATAGCAAGGCTACACGACTTAATACATTCACTTATGGCCTGTGTGTTTATGTCTGTGAATTGGCTATTGCAATTGTTGTTGTGCCTCTTTGTGAACATCACAAGACGTGCTTCATTAATGTGCTTGTATGCATGTGTTGTAAATGTGGATAACCATCAGATGCCATTCAGTGTGGAAATGAGTCAGGATATGTGTTTGTCATACATGTAGCATCTAATGCTGTGAGAACTTCCCTGACTTTTGGGACAAAACAACTCACATGACAAACTATGCACAGGATAGATGGAGGACGGTTGATAATGGCAATGTTACAAGAGAAACCATCACATGTACTGGAATGTTGGATACCACTTCCTGGTCACTTGTTTGTATACTACTCATGAGTCAGGCATTTGAAAATACTATGTAGGTACAGTGTTTGTGACACAGAGTCACAAAACCAATCCAAAAATGTAATGTCACGCCACATTTTGAGTCATATAAATGACCTATGTTTCTCTTGTGGCAGTGGAGGACCAGCAGACCAAGCTGCATGTGTTCATATATTTCCAGTGGTTAATTGCACAACGGTTTCCAGTTCAAGTGGGTGGCCATGTGTTCCCTGTGTCAGTATTGGCCTCCATGTTGTCACAGTTACGTGCAGGTCAGGTCATGAGTCTGTGGAGACATTCCCTGCTTTAACAGAGTATCCTTCAAAGCAGAATTGACCGAAAGCCAAAGAGGAATTGCCAACACACATGGGGATAGTCCAGCCATGGCACTACAGAAGATTTATGAGGCTGACAACAGGGCAACCTTGGTGTGCTCACAAACTTAATGGATCAGTAATTAGAAACCGGCAGGTTTCATCACAACATTTGTGCACAGGGTGGTGTCTAAAATTCCTACTGCAACAGGGAACATCAGTGCCTTTGTGCTGATTAATCCCACACTTAGGTGGTCATTCTGACCCTGGCGGTCTTTGACCGCCAGGGCGGAGGACCGCGGGAGCACCGCCGACAGGCCGGCGGTGCTCCAATGGGGATTCCGACCGCGGCGGTAAAGCCGCGGTCGGACCGGCACCACTGGCGGGGTCCCGCCAGTGTACCGTGGCCCCATTGAATCCTCTGCGGCGGCGCAGCTTGCAGCACCGCCGCGGGGATTCCGACCCCCCCTACCGCCATCCAGATCCCGGCGGTCGGACCGCCGAGATCCGGATGGCGGTAGGGGGGGTCGCGGGGCCCCTGGGGGCCCCTGCAGTGCCCATGCCACTGGCATGGGCATTGCAGGGGCCCCCGTAAGAGGGCCCCTACATGTATTTCACTGTCTGCTGCGCAGACAGTGAAATACGCGACGGGTGCAACTGCACCCGTCGCACAGCTTCCACTCCGCCGGCTCGATTCCGAGCCGGCTTCATCGTGGAAGCCTCTTTCCCGCTGGGCTGGCTGGCGGTCTGAAGGCGACCGCCCGCCAGCCCAGCGGGAAAGTCAGAATTACCGCCGCGGTCTTTCGACCGCGGAACGGTAACCTGACGGCGGGACTTTGGCGGGCGGCCTCTGCCGCCCGCCAAGGTCAGAATGAGGGCCTTAGTCACCACACAAGCACCATCATTGGGTTGCGGCCAATGTGAATCTGTGTGTGGACTGCCAGGGCACAAACATGTTTTGTCCTTTCATGCACATTAGCAAACGTTGTTTGTTGTGCTGGAGGCACCATACCCAATCCATGCATACAGCCATAGTACACTGTCACTATTTGTCACTCATACATACATGACAAGGGATAGGGCAGGGATTAGGCTATTTGAATACATGTCCCAGAGAATGATATGATAAGTAAACTGATTACACTATACAATCTATTTAAGGATTCATAGTAGACCTACCAGACACAATATCCCAGGAGGAAAGAGACGGCATGGAAAGCAACTATGAGACAAATGTAGCCACAGGGAACCTCTCTGGTAACACAAAGACAGGAACCAATGAGGCTAACAGGATGCAGGCTCTGTCAGGAACTAACACTAACACGAAAAATGCACAGTGAGCAGACTCTGATTGTGAAAAGCTGGAACAACACTATGGAAAATAAAAACGATATTTGTGCTGTGGGCTGCAACGTTACACAATAACTCAAGGCCTGTGTTACACAAGTGATTTACACGGCAATGCACAACATGGAAATACATAAAATGGCAGCTTCTAAGCCATTCCAGGCAGCAGTAATGGCAGTGCAGGCTCAAATGGATGGTCTGCATGGAAGTGCTCACAGATGTGTGCAGCTTCAATCTCTCACAAGTCATGTAGGTGAGAGTCAAGTTCAAAGGGCCAACAGTACCTTTCACATGGGAAGCAATGGACAGGTGATTACAGGTTCTACAGACAACCAGGCAGTGCATTATCGGACCTGAAGTCCATGCAGACAGATGAACTATGACTATGGCATGTCATACTAAAGAGGGAAGCACATAGGAGTCAGAATGGGAGTCTGGGTGTGTGTAGATGAAGGTTTTCAGGGTACAAATAGTCAATTTACAGGGCCCCCTAGGGAAGGGTGGGGAGAGACAGAAAACATGCCTGTGGCAGGACTTTTAACCTGGGATGGCATGCACAGGGCATGTCTTGTGAGCAATGCCTGTCATACCTGGGGCACTTGTGCTATCCAATTGCAGCTTACCTGGACTTCTTGTCACAAATGCTCCTTGCAGAGATAGCTGATGTCACATTTACTGCTGTCAAGGGTCTGGTCATTCATTCATGTTACCAATGCAATAGCACATCCACTGCCTCCTGTATGTAACACTTTTTTAACTTATGATTGATGGTGTCTTAGTTGTGTGCCATATGCTGCAATGAACCATGTTGGCAACATGGATGTGTGCCATAGCTGTGGTACTCTGATATTGCCCTTCAAATGTGAAATAGACAGGATATATGTAATTTACACTGTGTGTGAAGTTGGCTGTACATTTATACCCATCAAATGTGATGTGCCTTTTTCAGTATCCTAATCTGTACTTGTGCAATGCTCTGTGAGGCTAAACTCTGATTATGATGGATCCTAGTGTTCATGTGATGCATAAATAATTACCCAGACCATGATTGAGTGATGAAGTGAGGTGTTTAATGACAAATGGTAATACAGTGGTGATGGTGACTAAATTTAAAAGAAGTTTTGTACAATGTGTTGTCTCCGAAGCAATCCTGCTGTAGTGTTTGGATAATACCTCTCATGTTGATCGACAGCATCCTCCTCTTCCTCCTCTTCAGGCATTTGTGGGTCTGGTTCATAGAGGGGAATGTTCCTCCTTACACATATGTTGTGCAGGATGGCACAGGTAAAATTATCTTGCTGACCATTTCAGGTGAATATAAGAGGCTGCCTCCGGTGATGTCGAGGCACCTGAATCGTGACTTGAGGATGCCAAAAGTCCTCTCTGCTATGGTGTGTGTCCTCCAATGTGCCTCATTAGAGGCATACTCTGATGCTGTGCTTGGGTTGGCAAATAGGGTCATGATCCTAACAAGCCTCTTACCTACGTACCTTAGCTGCTTGGCGCAGCCATTCTAATTACAGTTCTGTACCATCCAACTCAGGTATGTTCTCATTAACCATTTTAATGTCATATCTATATATATAGCTTTTCTTTTCTCTCCTATCTAACTTTTCCCACCAATCTCTCCTCCGGACTTGCTTAGTTTACTTTCCATTATTTTCTTTTCTTTTTTCTTTCTCTACGCTTTTTTCCAACTGTCCTGTTACACACTATTACCTATCCCCTCTGTCTATTCCATTACTTTTTCTCTCTTTGTCTCATTACATTAACTTTTTTACAGCCCTATTCATTAAGTACAGAGATACTTCGTCACCATACACCACCACTTACCCACTCAAAAAACCAACGGCCCCAGGTAATTACTTTACCCTTCAACTATGCCCTTCGGGTCACACCTACCTCAGTACTCCTTCTAGCTTTTTCATGCACCTAGCCTTATCTCCCCCCTTTTGTGTTGTCTATACTGTTTTTATCTCCCTGCTTTCTCTTATTCTTGCAATATTCTACCACTTTGCATACCTATTGCGTGCACACAGCACTATATAGTGCCTACAATTTTAACTTTCTAAATACTTATGTCTTTTAGACATTATTCACATTACCACGGGGTATTACTTAGTATTTTCATGTTGCCTAATTGGGTTCCCGTCACTACTCACCTTTATAGCCGTGTTTTTCTATTGCTCACCTACACAAACTCGCACCTAATAGTTACGTTCTCTGGTTTTTACACTGGAGTACAATACACAGATATGTATCCAATACTTGTTGTCATTACTGTATTACAGCCTTGATAAAGTCACCTGTGTGACGAAACACGTGTTGGCTGTATCTCCACGATGATTTAATGCTTTCTAAGCATCTACAAATAAAGACAACATCTACAAACCGGATTTGAGACTCATTTCAACACAATTCCTCTCCGAACCTATAGTACCACACCAGCAATATCTTTGCTGGTTTCATTGTTGGACATTACTCTCTGTGTGCTGTGGCCGTTTTTTCCCAGGGTCATGATCCATGGCTGGATCCCATACCCCTGATCAGCTGAAAGAGAAAATTAGTGTAAAAATTGTGATGTTGCTTGCACCATGATTATCACTTTGCATGGCAGTTGTTATCTTGTGTTGTCTGTGACTCATCTGTGTTTGTGTTATTTTGTGGAATCCTAGGCTTCTAGGATGTACTATCAGGATTGGGTTGTTTAATTATTTAAACTGGTGTTTGGCTGATTGACTGGACATCAGCGGTATTTTTGTACACTTGCAGTACATTGTGTATCTCCCATGCATTATGTCTTATAAAAGAAGTGTCCATGTGTCTTTACTGGAGGTGACATGATACTTCCACACACAGAATGGATTCCACAGTGGTGGTAAAACGGTTGCACTATGTGGCCTGAAAATCCCATCCAATTCAACAAATGTAATAGCATGTGAAAAACAACAGTGAGGCCCTTTAAATTGGCTATGTGACAATGTACAACAAATCTCCAAGGTTGGCAGCACTGAAGTATTGACAATTGACAATGCACAAATATCCCATGTGTGACAAGTTCTATGCAAACCTATTTTTGTGCCCTCACCGAGTTGACTCATGTGTAAACGTGTACCTACACTACTGAACCTGGTCCAGGTAAGGTGGCTAACTTGGTTGTGGGGGTGAAGGTTCAATTGTCAGAAGGTCCATATGCCTGTACATCTATTTTGTCTATTTTGTCTATGTGTAATTGTCTCAATCCGTATGTGTAGCAATGTGCACTTTGCAATAATGTCTCATCAATATGTGTTTTTAGCACAGTCCCCTTCCTTATTGGTAGCGGGCAATGTCACCCAAGGAGTGGTGTGAAATGTTGGTACTGCCTCAATGATTCCCTGTCCCCTTCATTAAAGTCAGCATCATCATGTTATGTGTCTCATGTTGTTTGACCCGCAGCGAAACACATTACACACCCTTTACACAGTACGTATTGCTTGGAAGGGTGTGTAATTGAGTGATATTGATGTGATGATGGAAGGTTCATCTTCCAAGTTGAACTGCCAGTTAAGGCCATGTCATTGTCACTGTGTGGGTTTAAATTGGTCCCTTGTGGCTCTGGTGTGGCATCTGTTGTTATTTGCATCTGTCATTTGTCCATAGGTGTGAATCCTATTGGGTCAGGATATCAAACATGACTAGCAGTGTCACAACCTCAATGTCTTCCTGGCCACATGTCAGTGTAGTGGTGTATGTGTTGTATGTCCTACAGGGTTGCTGTGCTGTGTGTAAATTCCTGGTTTTCTGTACTTATCAACAAGCAGGCCATTTCCATATCATCCATCCTGGAAGTGTTGATTGATGGTGCAATGAATCATGTGCACTCCCAGGATACTTTGCCATGATGTTGGTGATCAATCCCCGGTGATCCACAATGGCCTGCACATTGATGGAGTGTGTGTGTTTCCTGTTGCAGTATAGATGCTCAGTTGCAGCAGCTGGCACAATCCGTACATGCGTGCAGTCAATGGCACCAAGTACTTGTGGGAAGCCATTGATTTGATAGAAGCTCTGTTTGGTCTCCTGCTGCTTCAGCTGTGTGTTGGGGAAGCTGATGTGGCGGGGTGTGAGGGAGATGATGGCATCCAGTACCTTAGGTAGGAAGGCAGAGAATGAGGGCTGTGAGATCCCGGCAACCAGGGCACCAGTGGTTTGAAAAGAGCCACTTGCCAACATGTGGAGGACAGCTAGCAGCTTGGCCTCTGGTGGAATGATGTGGGGTGTCTGCAAGCTGGGTGCCAACTGTCACTCAATGTGGTGCAGCAGCTGCTGTATGGCTTGCCAGTTTATTCTGTACCTCTGGATGATGTCATGTTCCCTGAGGCCCAGAAGGGTTCTCCTGGTCTGGAATATCCTCTCCTGCCTTCTGGGTTTCCTTTGGGGTCCCTGTTAGTGTGGTGGAAGCTGCTGGTGTTGGTCCTGTACTCTGCGTCTTCGTGCATACTGGATGAATAGCACCTCCATGTCTTCCTTTTGGAGCTCTGATGTTGCTTCTGTGTGTTTTCCTTAAGTACTGGTGTGTTTGCCCCATTGTAATGCCTGCCCTAACCTATGCGTTAATTTTTTACGCAAATTAGGCTGTGCACCATTTTCCAACTCCGCCTCCCAGCCGTGCAGGATTTTTGCGTGGTTGGATAAATACGGCGCATGGGTGTTTAAGTCATTTTTTGGATGGGAATGCCTACCTTGCATGTCATTAACGGAAGGCGGTTTTACACATCAAGAAAATGACGCTCATATTGTGGAATTGTGACGTTCACGGGGTCGGGCGTCAAAGTATAAATATGGTGTTAGGTTTGCACTGAATTCGCGTAAAATGACGCAAATCCGGCGCAAGCAGAGTATAAATGTGCCCCTTAGATATACGATTACTATTTTGGAAATGCCACTTTTAGAAAGTGGTCATTTTTCTACTCTCCCTGCTTCATGTGCCTTACAGCCTCTCTTCAATACAAGTCTGGAGAAGGTGGCAGCTAGGCTTTGTGCATTTCCTCTAGACAGCCCCAAGCACAGGAAGGTTAGTTGTGTCTGAACCCTCATCTGCATTCATCTGCATTTTGATGGACCTTCCTGGGCAGGAAGGGTGGAGGGGAGCTGACACACTTGAATAGGGAAGTGCCTGTCCCCACAAAAAGGGCGGATTACCCCTACTGGTTGTCTGAAACTAGGACTAGGGAGAAAAAATCTCTGTGAACTTCAAAGATCCTCCTTTGAAGTCACCCCCACATCAATGGCACTTGTGGAAATAAGTACTGGGTCTCGGACCGCCTAAAACCACCCACTTTTGGACTTGTAACCAGGCTCTGCTGGAGGTACTGCTGTGCTGCTTACTGGACTAACCTGGACTGCTTTTCTGAAAGGGCTGGTTTTCTGCTTTGTTGCCCTTCTGCCTGCTGCTCCGTGACTCTGTTGAAGGAGAACTGAACTCTGCCTTCCTTACTAGTGATCTTCAAGGGCTTTTTGGCTTGCCCCCTGTTCACGAAGTCTCTGAGCTATCAAAGTCTTCATCACTCTCCTACTGCGTGGGTCTCTGCCATCCATGAGTTCCACAGCTGCACTTTGATAAGGAGCCGAACGTGCCTGATCGCCAGCTTGTGCTGCTACATAGTAAACGATTTGTGTGGAGAAAAGATTTAGCACTTTTGTTCCTCAAGAATTGAGCTCTCTGCTGTGCTGAGATATGCTTCAGCCTTTCAGTGTAGTCCCGGCGGGTTGTCTTCACAATGGGAGCTTCATCTGTGTCAATGCATCAGCGCAGTCCACCTCGAGAGCAGATCCACCCCTGCACGCCGACATCAACAACTCTTTAATAAAGAGCCTGCTCGTGGGATTGCCGCACTTGTGCTCCTTTCACGGCCCAGCATGACCCATCAACATGACCCATCACTGCCTTGCCTTCTCACTTAGGAGATTCTGCGATGCAGGCCCTTAACAAGAGATCATTGGTAAATGTACAAGACACATGACCTCTCTGCAGCTGACCACTGCAACATCATAAACGCATTAATCAGTGACTGTGTGATCCTTGCTTTCTACGCTCCCACATTAAGAAAGTTCACTCACCTTTGACTAGCATTACTGTAAGGAATCTAAGAGAAACAAATATTTCTTTGAGCACAGTATTTACTGGATGTCATAACTTCAAAAGTATGCATTGGATTTTTGTCACTTCGGTCTTGAATTACTCAGATAAATATTCTCCTTTTCTTCTAAAAGTTTATGGAGTCTTTTTGTGGTGTGTTCACTGTGTCACTGTATATGTGTGTTTCACAAATACTCTGTGTTGAGCTACAAGAGGGTGAGCACAGGTGAATTTAAAGTGTGTATCTGACTTAGCCTGACTAGAGTGGTGGTTCCTGCATTTACAGGATTCATACTCCGACAACCAGATACCCCAATTTCTAACAGGAAGTTTGTATTAAATTCTTCTTCCCTAGATTCACTGCTACTAGGAAGGAATACAAGCAGAAGGCAACGTTTTACTCAGCACGAATTGGCAGGCACTCAAAGAGACAATGTAACTGTAACAGCACATCAACCACTAACCACACCAGAGTTAGGTCAACATCAGTACGTTGGCCACTACAAAGTCACTAAAAATAGTAAGACCAGCAGCAACAGCCTCCTTTATAAAATATTATTCGCTGGCTTCTCCTGGCCCGGCTATGTTCATGCAGTAATTTTCAAAGCTGGTGAAGGGAATGGACTGAAAACTGCTGGGTAGGTGTGTGCGTCTCCGCAAAGAACGCTTATACAGAGTAACAGTATCTATAAGTAAGACCCATAAAAAATCCTCCAGACTGCTAGCCTGTAGAGAATAGAAAACTCCATTCTTCGAGGAAGAGAGTTAAACCATCATAATACACAACTGTAATGCCCTAGAGCTGCAGAATAGAAATTACAGAAAATAATTGTGAATCAAATCTTGGAAAAACTGGGCCTAGTAAAAAAACAAATGATCAAATCTACACTCAGAGATACTCAGTCTCACATAGGTGTAGGTTCATTAATTTTATGTATTCACACGTTTTTCCCTGGTTACACCTAAAAACAAGTGACACCCACAAGTTTCCAAGATACTTCAGAAAATCCTTTGTAACGATGCTTAGGGATTTCCTAATGGGCACGCAGTGGTAGATAGAGCTCATGGGAAAATGTTGTTAGATTTCTGCAATGGCATTTTGTTTGCCCAGGGCCACATATTTTTCACAGCAGAGAAGCACTTGTCCCTTTTCCTACGCCCCAAAAAACATGAGGGGGTGTTCTACAGCAGGAATATATTGGAGAGATAGCTAAAGTCGACACAAGTGAGGTTATGGGTATACACAAACTATTGCAATGGGTATTCCCCTTTTTGTCAAGTTCAGAGATTTTCTGTGGTCAAGGAAATGAGTAAATCTGTTTCCGGTGGGAAATGGCAGGGGATACCTTCAATAGTAATTGGAAATTGAGACAAATGCGCTTTTTGAAAGTATTTATGCATTCATACATTTACATGTTAAACTTTCTAAGGTAGCTACACTGTTAAAAGTACTAAATGTAAGTTCCACAATTTTTGGTGAATTCTCTCAACATTCCAGGATGACTCCCACCACAGTCGCAACATTAAAGATGCAACTACATGTGAAAGCATGTACCTAGTAAATGGATAATTGTATTGAACATTGGACGCAGAGAGGAGATATTTCAATTTCAGGGGTGACTGTACAAGCGTCTTGTCTCCGTTGTAAACTCTCAGTGGGCTTTTAACCATGCACCTGTCACGCCTATGACTTTCATTGGTTCATGGGCTTGCCTTTTAAAATATGTTTGATTTCATTGGTGAAAGGCATGAGTATAGGTAATGCCTATTTCAGTGTTTAGTCCTCCTCGCGAGCACCAATTACTGAAAACATATGAGGCTCCATATTTTCCTTGTGGGATTCTGGACTACTTTTTCTCCTTATTTCGAAGACAGAGTGATATCGCTGGACAGTAATCGAGTGCTTTTCATGACTACCAGTTTACTTCTATTGTTTATCTTAGTGCTCCTTCACGAATTCAAGGTTTTACACAGTATTACTTTTAATTTTCAGTTTATGTGGCAAGAAAAGTCTGGTTAGGAATTTACAGCACTAATAGCTCTAACTCAAGCAAACACGAGACCCGCTGCATTGCAAATGCTATTGTATATTATTGCTGTTTTTAATAAACATCGCTACAGTTGCAATTCAAATAAAAGCCTTTTGAAAATTCTGCATTCTTTGGAGTCTGCCTTTTTGCAGTATTTTTTTGTTCTCTCAAACATCAATTTCCTTTTATTATGCTGTATTTTTAAATGTATAATAAGGCATGGAATTATTACCAGTGGGCACAGTCTTCTGATTTCAGACTCAGATGGAATTGGCCTTCTGAAGTGCTTATTTAGTTCTGTGAGCAGTAAGAATAATTTTTACCCTTGGGTGCCTGGGAGCAGAGACTAGTAGAAATGCATGCATAATGTGAAACATCTTTAATGTTGAAATTTCCCATTGAGTGAAATAATTCATCCTCTTCTTCCACATCCCAATCTGCCGGGCCACGAGGAATGTGCTGATCACTGCTGTGACTGCCTTCGCTGACAAAGAAGAGGTGCAATGATGAGAGGACTGGAAAACAACTGTCTTGTCTCTTAGAAAAAAGCAAACAATTTATTTTCGCTTGCTCTGTTGCGGCAGGAGCTATCAACTCTTTTGCAGAACTTAAGAGTTCTCTTTGCCATATAAATTAGCCCATAAAATTGTCACAGAGTTATGTATATATATATATATATATATATACATATATATATATATATATATACATACAGATACATATATAGATAGAGATAGATAGATAGATAATTCCTGTCACAAATGAGCATAGTAAATTGCCTTTTTTTGGCTTTAAGTTTTGCTGCTTATAACTAAGGAGTAATGATCTATTCTGAAAGGATCCAAGATATAAGAAACAACACATGGTATAAAAATATTTTGAGGCATTTTAGTGTTAAATCATACTATTAAGTAGGAAGATAAGTTTGTTTTTAAATGCTACTACCAAAGGAGAGAGACCCCTACCCCTAGGGTTCCATTTTCAATCATTATAACAAGTTACTTCACTCATCATTTCAATGTTTTAGCTGTGCTTGATTTATGAAAGAATAAGTGGCGTGCCTCATTTTTTTCTAAGAAGCCCCCCACTGCTGATGTCGAATATTGCTTTTGCTAAATACCAAAGGCTTTCAAGAAGTTATTTAACCTCATGCCTCATTTACCCACCAGTATGCTCACCTTGCCCCTATATTGCGCTCTGTAGGTTCCTTTTAATAGTTGCTTTCTTCCTTTGCCACTTTTTTTCTGTCTTTTTCTTCCTCAGCTTTTCCCCTTTTCTGCTTGACTCTTTCTTGTTCAGAGTCGGATGATTAAAAATAAGTCCTATTCCTAAAAATGAATGCGGGTGGGCTTCCCCTTCTATCCTCCAACTAAAATTAAGCACTGGTTTTTAGCCTTCAAGACATTTAAAACCTCGTCTTGTATGCAGTCTTGAGGGAACAAATAAGGGGAAGGTGGAAGGGCTCTACCAAAGGACGGTGTGGTGACATTCTAACGAGAGAGGCACAGAATGCAATATCTATGTAATGGAATGATGCAAGGATGTTGCTAGGGCAAGTGTTTTAATAAAAAGTATTAATGAGTGTTCATTTATTCTGATTAATGGATTTGTGTAGAAAATATAATGTAGAAAAATAATGCACGCATTTGAAAATGTGATCACGATGAGTGGCCGTCAATGTACACAAAGTGTACTTAGTAATAGTCTAATGCTATGAAATATTGAGCATATGTTTGATTAACGTAGTAATATGTCAGTCAGTCAAAGATTCTTTATTCAGCAAAATGCCATAAAAACACAAAACATTTTATACAAATCAGCGATTAAAATACATTTAAAAATATACAAGGCATCATTTACAAAACATTTCAGCAGCATAGCCCACATCCAGATCTAATCACACTACGATATCAGCGGAATCACGTTGGTCCCTGAGGGAAATATCCAATCTCATAAAATTTAAAACAAAATAATACATTAGTACTCTTCAATTTTATGCGGAATCATAACAACCTTAACATGCGGAACATTTACCTAAATTATGTAAACAGTTTAAATTGTTTAAAATCATCAAAAACCAACAGAATAAAGTGACAAGTGCTCACTTATATAAAAAAAATCACGAAATAATTTTAAAATCATATCCATTTCCAAATTGGAACTATTGTATAACTGTATCAACCAATTCATATTGTCTCCTAATAGCAATGGCAGATCTAAAAAAAATCGAATACAGGATAACAGGTTTGAATTTCTGACAATTTTTTATAATGGATCATTGCATCCTTATAATATATGAACTTTAATTTACGAAAAAGAGGCAATATAAAAGCATGTCGTGGGGAAGTATAAAGTGTACAAAATAGAAAAAAGTGACGTCCTCTGCTTAGATCTGGCATCACAGGGGCAAGGTTGAAGCTCTTTTTGCCAAATGCATTGCTTAGGAAAGGCCACTCTATAGTGAATTAAATTTAATCTAAATAATGTTAAGAAGGGACATATTAATGGACTCAAGAACCAAGTTATATAGGATTCCATGGTAACCACCATTGAAATTTGGACATAAGGTTCAAAACTTTTCAAATTCAGAGCACTATGAAGTCTAAGGCTCAGGGTGTATTCAAAATGCCATTGTTTCACCACCTCCTTAGCATTTATCGGCAAAGACTCTAGATTTGTAAACACATTCTCGAGCCCCAAGTTTTGAAAAGATGTTTGCAAATATAAAAGCAAAGGGATTTTATTTGATTTGGCCAAATTTAAACAATCAATCATACAGTCTTGAATCAGGCCAGTTGCAGGGTTTCTCCGGCATCTAAGCCACAGCAAGAGTGGGGCAACAGCAATCAGATCTTCTATATAACGTAAACGCAATTCTTTATGACATTTGCTACGTTCTTTGGTACAATCATTAATCTGTGGGCAAATTTATTTTCAGCACATTGAAGTAAACCTGCTTTGGTGTAACCCCATATGCCCGCCACGTCTGTAGCTGCTGATATACACTTTGATTTGAAGAGTGTAATGATCGGAGAAATTGGTCTGCGTCCCAATTTGAGGGTGAAGCTAAATATTGCTTCTATATTTCTCACCAGTTGCTGGGTCTTAAATTTAAGATGGGAGTTCCATAACATAGAGGAACTCACGTACATGCCTGAATAACAAAAATCTTTCACCATATTAATGATATTACCTCCCATGGTGAATTGTTTGGACCTTGTATTTCGAGGGCCACACGTCATTACATACGCCTCTGAAAAATTTACTTTCAAATCAAGGTCTTGTATGAAAGTTAAAAAAAGATCAAGCAGGCCTTGAAGACCGTGATTAATACAGCATCGTCAGCGTATAATAAAACTGGAAGCTGTCTCTGTCCCATCTTGGGGAAATCTTTCCCATATTTTATTAAAAAGTCATAGAGCCCATTAATATATATCAGAAATAAAAATGGGGCTGAAATACAACCTTGCCTTACTCCTCGTCTTGTTGGAATGGGGGGGTTCTCTCACCATGCAATCCAAACTGAACTGAGACCATTAAATCTGTATGTAAATGCTTTATCAACTCCAACATATTTAGATCAAATCCCAAAGTTTTCATAATTTGCCAAAGTTTCTCTCTATTTACCAAATCGAAAGCACTTGAAAGATCAATAAATGCCATATGAATGGATTCTTTTTTAACAATTACATATTTGCTAAGAACAAGATAGAAATGTAGCGCTTGCTCTACTGTGCCTACCCCAGGCCTAAAGCCATATTGAATTGGGGAGAGAATCTTGGCTTCCGTCACCCAATCTTCCAGCCGTGATTAGATCACATTCTCTAATATTTTAGCCATTGAATCTATAAGGGAGATTGGCCTATCGGAAGTAGGATCTTGTCTATTACCCCATTTAAATATAGGGATAATAGTGGCCAACTTCCAGAAAAAAGGAATGTTACTCTTTACTACACTTATTAGCACATTTGTAATTAGCGGACCCCAGAAATTTGGTATAGATTTAAAGATGTCAACCGGGACCCCATCTGGTCCAGGTGCCTTTCCTGGCCTGGAATGGTTTATTGATCAAATAACCTCATGAAGGTCAATGGAAATATCTAGAATGTTCAAATTAGATTCTGCAGATTTCTGCTTGACACTTTCATCCCCCTCATTTTGTAAATCAATTCCAAAATAGAATACCCTCGTAAAATTATTCATCCAAACAGTTTCTGGAATCAAACAATCGTCATCTCTAGTGTCATTATCAGTAAAAAAGGGGTGATTTACCACCTTCCAGAACTTTGACCCTCAGTTCAGTAGCTGCCAGAAGCTCTTCCCACGCTTCAGTTCTAATTTCCAATTTCCTCTCTTCTAGCGTAGCCTTATATCGACTCCTTTCCATTTTAAAAGGGAATGGTTCTGAGAGCTTTTTTTAGGTTTTTATGAGCTGCTGTACACGCAGGGTTGAACCATCAGTGAACCACTGGACCCGAAGGGATCCTATCAGTTATCAGTGCAGTGAAAATGGTATTACTTAGATGTTCATATTCTTAGACTATAAGATCATGGGTTGACTGATGTGACAGACAAATATTAATGGAGTCTAGCTTTTAATTTATAATTTTCTGGTTAAAGACATTTGGATCTACCTTTTTCCATTTTATGCATACACCAGAATTCTTATTGCATACAGATTTTCTTCTCACTTCCCCATTTTTTGGGGCCAATCTGATGTTATAAGCTAAATCAAAGGTAAATCTAAAGAGCAAATAAAAACAAAAATCACATTAGAATTCCCTGTAAATATGGGAATTTTTGGGGTATTTGCAGACGTTTTACCCCTTACATACACAAGATCAAACTTATAAATAAGAACATTTAAAGCTTCATTGGTATGAGAAAAGTGATCTAACATCTCTCTACCCTCAGTAGGAATGCTGCGTAAGTGTGGAGCTTCCTGATGGCAGAGGGGCATATTAAAATCTCCTACCCAAAGCATAACTAGCTCTTTATCCTGTAGCCGAGTAGATGAATCAATAAAATCTATTAGATCCTCAAGGTTTCTCTTCAAGAGACTACGTGGAATATTATTATAGAAGTTTATTATCAAAATACCCTTACTCCCTTCAATTGATATTAAAACAATCATAAAATAAGGTGAGTACCAAATTATAGATGCCTCCATTTTTGGTAATTGTAATGATAGAAGAACTAGAAGGCCCCCTCTTGTCCTTCCCGCTATGGAGGTTACTGCTGGTTGATGTAGGGATAAATAACTATCCAATACGAAAGTGTCCATTGACCCAATCTCTTGAAAGCATATTATATCATATGTAGATATAAATTTCAACCAATCTGTTTTTTTTATTTTAGACCGAAGCCCGCAGTGTTCCAATTAATTAATGTTGGGTGTTTATGTCCTAATCCTTGTATCGGTTCTTCCATTGTGATGACATGGACCAAAGCACTGGGATGAGCACCGGTTTTAGCCACCCCTTCCTCAAATCGAAATGAATCGTGGTCTTCCCTTACCTTTGGCCTCTCCGGATCATCTCTACAGTACCTATCTATGTCTATAAATCAGTCATTTTCATCCAAAGAATTAAGAACCTGAAAACGGTTTGTGGTAGGAACATTTGTGACGTAGCCAGCCCTGTATTGTATTTACAATGAGAAACTGAAGAAAAAGAATAGCCGGTCATGAATGAAGCTCAATGGGTAAATTTGAATCCCCTCCTTGGTCCTGGCACAGTGATCCAGATAAGCAACAAGCGCTAACTAGACAAGGATTAGCAAAATTTCTCACAACACAATCACCATCATAAACTTTTTTTGATGGACCAACCCATTTCACTCTGTGTGCCATAAGAATTTTATTATTTAAGTCCTCTTGATGTTTAGATTTAGCTCACAGACAATGAGCTGACTTTCTCATTAAGGCTTGAGTGTCTTTATTGGTACAATTACCTAAGGGGGGCACATTAACTAGAACCAAAACATACGGCATATATTCGGGAGGTAAATGCAATATCTCTTCACAATTAATAGAGTGAGTAGGAGGGGGGTTTAAGCACCCAGAGTGGACCTCTTTGTGATTATCCAAAGATAGCTTATTCTCTATATGGGGGGGAGCCAGGACCACCTGAGATTTGTACCATGGATGTACCAATTTCTTTGGTGAACAATTAAGTATTACATTTCCATTTTGGGGAATAAACTCTTGATTATGTAATTTCCCAGAGTTAGGTGGCCCTGAATTAGTACTTTCAGAAAGTGTACTTATCACTTTGTTATGAAAATGATACGTTTCTCCTCCAAGGCTAGGGGTATGCAAGATATTATTTTTCTCACTAATTTATTTTGTCATGTTAAAAGCTACCGGTTGTCTAGCATTATTTCCCGGTTGTATGTGACTTCTCGTATTAGATCCTGAAGCTTGTTTTATATTCTTAACCCTTCTTCCCCCTTTCCTCTTTTTTAAAGGTGGGGAATCCGCCTGGGAACAATCAGGAGAAATATTTGTCATTAATTCCTTAGTTTTACTTAAATCTTGTAATGGTGGAGCACAAGATTCAGGCTGTAAAATGACTGAGTTAGAAACTTTCAAATATGGCTGATCCACTTGCGTAGGGTTTATAAGAACAATGTGTTACAGGGGTGGCCTCTGGACAGATTTCTGAGTAGCCCCAATCTTTTCGTCTACTTGTTCTAATTAAGATTCTATAGCCCTTATCACAGATGACAAATAGCAGGTAATCGAAGTTTGAGCTAGAGAGCCCAGTCCACCCTCCCCTTTTGGAATAGTAATCTTCCTTTTCCCCATTGGATGGATAATACACGGACCTTGGGGATTATGCGTATAATAAAATGTTTAAACGCTTGTCTGCTCCCCAACATGAAGAAAGCCTGACCCAACCTAATCTGGCTCTTGACAGGCACAAACAGGTAAGCACACGTCCCACGCCGCGATAGCAAGGCGGCGTTTTCGTGGGGCGAAGGACCTGGCTCCTTCCCTTCAGCAGCGTCTCCAGGCGCTTAGTCAGACCTTTAGGACCCCACCAAAAAAAAAGACGGCATAAAAGTTAACACAAATAGATAACATGGTGTTCCAATAAGTCTTCCTTCTCCTCTACCTCTACCCTATATTGGCATTACTCCTAAAAGCCACGAGGGGTGGCCCGGCCCTCCTCAGTCTGTCTCTGATGGGCGTGGACAGGTGCGGACGGCCCTGCCCTTGGCCCGGGCGTGTCCCGCACGTGTTCCGCGGGAATCGAAAGCGCTATTTAGCGCGACCTCCAATGGAGCAGGCGCCGTACCCTGTGACCCTGGGGGCAGCAAAGCAGAAGTTAGGCGTCCCGCACCACGGGAATCGAAAGCACTATTTAGCACGTCCTCTGGCATCCTCCGGTGGAGCAGTCGCCCCCCCATAACCCCCAAAAGCACTTACTGCCCGTACTGCAGCAGATCCTTGTGCTGCTCGCAGGACTCTTCCTGACTTGTGGAAAACATGGAGGCCTCGGTCCAGGCCGACCTGAGAGCTATGGAGGGAAATCCTCCTTCAGTTAAGCCCTGCGCCATATTAAGGGTTATGCATTATGTATTAGCTTTATTAATTGTAGGCCTTAACTTAGCGAAGGACTTGGCCTAGTTGCCAGGTCTGATGTCAAGCTGTATTTCTTAACATTTAATAAATGGCTGTCCTAGAGAGTTAAACTGTGATTTTTCATTGTATTGTGTAAATGTGCTCACATCTGAGAATCTTTTCTCATGAGAACCGACTGCTAGAAGATGCTGTTCTTGCTAATGTAACATTTTGTGTGTAATGTGTGTAAGGCTAACTTTCTAAGGAGGAGAACAATGGAGACACTGACTGGAGTAGAAGCTGCAACAATATTGTTACATGATGAGTCGGATGATGAGGACATTGCAGGAAAACCAATCAGCAACATGTGAACGGAGTACTGGTAGAATTCATAGATTTGGAGTTTAGTTTTATTGGACAAAGTGTGAACATGTGATCCCTTGACCAATAGGGATTTGAGAAGTAGTTTTAGCTAATTTAACTTAACGAGACTGCACTGAGAAGAAACCAGCATTTAGCATTTTGCATTGACATTTGCCATTAGCCCCCTTTCCATCTTCTTGCTGGCTTAAAGTTCAAAATTCTCTTGTATGTTTGACAAGAGACGTTCTTAACTTTATTGCTTAGGGACTTTGCATTTTCTGAACTTTGGTGCTGAATCCTGATGCCTTGCTGATCGACTGATGTCATGATGATGAAGACTATCTTGTACTGCTGATCCAATTGAGGAGTGGTATAAATTGTACCAGTGTGTCTGGTATGTATATTTGCTTTTTCTTTCAGGGTAGCAACCGCACTGTTTTGATAGAGCCATAGTTAGATGTTTTTCCAAATTTGTGTTACTATATTGTTTTGCATGAAGTCCAACATGACGATGCTAATCTGATGTAAGTTAAGGATTCTCACTAATGACAAGTCTGCTAATGAGGAATAATGCTTGATGAATTTCTTCGCTGAATCTAAGTGTATGCGATCTCGTTTACCCAACTGTTCTTGTTATTAATTTGTACTATAACCTTAGAATGTGTTGTAGTTCAAGCTTTGATTAGATTCGTTTCTTCTGCCCCTTTGGACAGCCCGTATTGTTTCTGTATGTGTTTCATTTGATTTTGAGGTTAATTTACGTCATGTTAGCACTGTTAATATAGGGAAATAAATATTCTAACTTTTTCTTAAAGATGTGGTTATTCATGACTGAAGTGTGACAATTACTGCCTCTATTGATTATTGTCATTGATTATTGTTGATTATTGATATTGTGTTTTGGTTATTGATTATTGAGCTGCATGCACTGGAATTATGATGGGATCATCATAATTGGGAGTAAAAAGGTTCATCAACCTATTTGCGTCCCCTTGTAAGTTTACTTATTAAGGTCAGACGTGCTAACAGTGAAGGTAGCGGAGTTAATGGTTAGTCTCCAAGAGCACATCATAGACGTCAAGAGATGGTAACACAGGTGATGGTTAATCTCCTTAAGAGCCCATCATAGACATCCAGAGATAGTAGCAGAAGTAAAGGTTTGTCTCCTAAAAAGCTCACCATAGACGTCCAGTACAGAGAAGATAGCAGAGACTGATGTTCGTCTCCCTAGGAGCTTGTTGTAGGTGTTCCCAGAGATGGTGGTAGCTTGATGATTTAGTACTTTGAGAGATTAATATTACTGAGATTTGGATTTACTTATATAATACAAATTGCAAAGATGACAGGGTGACATTTTCCTTAGGCCCAGAAATGAGTTTACCACATTCTCGGATCTTGCTAATGATTGTTTGAGGATGTTCTCGGCATTCTAGTGATAGTATGAATGAAGTAGGTCGTGCTTGTACCACTTATGCAAATCGCAGGTGAATTGTGAGGTTTGTGAGGGTTTAGGGAGATTGCATACTCCAAATGAGGTTGTAGAAGGAGTGTGCATATTCTGCAGTGTGAGAGTAGGGAAGTCTTTGAACTTCACATGTGTGTGGCGCTTTGTCCTCAAAAATTGGCCATGTGGATGTTGATGTATGGACCCTGTGTGGTCTAAGACTCTGGTTTATATTGAAAAGTGTATGAGACACTTGGGCCCTGATTTATACTTTTTGGTGTAAAACTGTACCAACGCAGTTTTGCACCAGCTTGCACTATTTCTGAGCACCAGCCAGGCACCATATTTATGGAATGGTGCAAGCTAGTGCAAAGGGTAGGCTAGCGTACCAAAAAATGACGTTAGCCGGGTGGGGCTGGCGGTATGAAAGAAGGAGGTTTGCACCAAAAAATTACGTTAGGAAGGTGAGAGTAAAAAGAAATTACTCTAACCAGCATACCATCATTTTCTGACGCAAAACCATCCATACCAAATGACTCCTGTCTTAGAAAAGACAGAAGTCATGCCCACTACCCCAATGGCCAGCACAGGGGACCATGGTCCCCTGGGCATTGCCATTGCACCCAGTGCCATGTAGGGGGGGCACTTCAGAGCCCCCAATGTCAATTTAAAAGAAAGAAAAAATACTTACCTGGAATGCGGTCTCCCATCCTTCGCTGTCCCTCTGGTGTGGGTGGGGGTGTCCCTGGGGCCTGGGGAGGGCACCTGTGGGCTCATTCCATGGTGTTCAACCATAGAAATAGGCCCACAGGTCCCTAATGCCAGTCCTGACCCAGGCGTTAAATAATGGTGCAAAGGAAGTTTTGCACCATTATTTGACCCTCCCCACCCCGGTGCGTGATTTTTGCACGGGGGATAAATATGGCGCTAAGGCCATAGAGTCATTTTTTGCACAGGAACGCCTACTTTGCATCTCATTGACACGAAGTAGGTTTCCACGTCTAAAAAATGGAGTTAGTTTTGCACCGAATTTACATCAAATAAATGATGCAAATTCAGCGCAAAACAAGTATAAATATGCCCCTCAGTTTTATGTTGTAATCTATCTGGTTTAGTAGGTTGATCGGGCGTGGTCGACAAGTCAGAGTGGGAGTCAAAGTGAGGAAAAGAAAGTTTCGACTGAGATCCGGTGAGTCCTATGTGCACCAGGAAAGACCCACTGATCAGTTGAGAGTAAAATTTGCGGGTTGAATTTTGCTTGCAAATCTGGGAGACTGAGAAAGAAGGAGTAGCTGTAAGTGCAAGAAGAGCTGTCAGTAAATAATCCATAAAGTTTCTAAGCAATTGTGTTACCTTTCCTGTAGTAAACCAGCAGATTTGGTTTTTGGATTTTGATTAGTGCTCCCAATTTTTGCATTTGTTTTGTGTGAATTGAAGTTTGGGAGGACAAGCCACAAGACTTTGTTAGCTGCAGTACGTGTGAGTGTAATGTAATTGGAGCCGCACTGGGATAGGTCGGTTACTGAGAAGGTTTGCGCATGGATTTGCAGACGTCCGTAAGAGACAATCGGTTGAGAAAGTAGGTGAAGGGAATTTTGTGATTAAAAGTCACTTCCTGATTTGATTTTGAATAACAAAAGGTTGAAAAGATGACATTTTTCAAAGCTCTAAAGAGTGCTTTAAGGTGAGATATGTAAATTACAATGAGTATAAGCGAGGCTACTCTGCCAGAAAGTGCACCAGCTTACATTGCAATGGAAGAGAAGGGTGTTGCGCCATGTCTTTGGCTAAAGCAAAAGTGCAAAGTGACAGAGAAGGATCGGAATGTAGCATTTCCTACAAATGGGACATTCAATTTGAGGGTTCTAGAGTATTTAAGGATGGTGCTATATGAATTGAAGCTCTTTCTGAGACCAGTACAGTTTGGGGCATTAGCGATTTGGGAGCTAGTAGCCAGACCGCAACAGCAACAGAAATTCGAGAAGAGAATGAGAAAGACAGAAAAGAGTTTAGCAGAGGCTAGGTGGGACAGTGACCAGAGAGTTTGGAGGATGGAGACTTTGCACGGAATTAGGTTGTTTCCGGCATTACTCAGGACAATGAGAAGGAACGAAGGAAAGCTACTTGAAAGACTAACAGAAGTTTGACAGAAAGTAGGGAGGCTAAAAAGTCTTCAACAGTTGACGACGAATCGGATGATGAGGAGTTTATTACACAGTTATTGAGAAATCGCCCACCACCATATGCAGCACATGATAGTGGTCCGTGCACCAGTGCTGATCCCACAGCTCCAACACAGGTTAGTAGGACAATAAGTCCGATGCAGGGTAATGCTAGCCTAACACAGAATGTGATGAAGAGTGGTCTTAATGTGCATGTGCATACTACTCCGGTAGTGCAAAATCAGGTGCAATTGCCACAGGTTCAGAGAATTTACCCTGATGTGCCCATAATGGAAACGACTTCGAACTTAATGGTGCCTACGGAACAGACTTTCCTGAGACCGATGTTGGTTCAGATAGAACCAACTCCTCTTTTACTCCCCCAAGTGCAGCCACAAGTCATGCCAAGATTCACTCCAGTAACAGGGACACAGTCAGATATGACTCAGATGATGAAACAGAACATGGAAGTTACTCTCCCACACAGCTTAAGCACCAGAACAACCCCAGATGCTATACATTAACTATTACTGTTGGTCCAGCTGTACCCTTATTTGCAAAGAAGAAACCTACTGTAAGTGAGCAGGGTGCCATGTCTAAGAATATAATGAGGGGAGGACATAATGAAAATGTCGGGTAGTCTCTCCTGCAGGACAGACTTTTGACGGTTCAAGATCATTGTTAGACCTCAGTCCATTTGTAGAACTTCCAGATGCTATGGTAGGGTCAAACGTTAGGAAAAGTTTGACATTATTGACACCTCAGACCCTGAATGCAGTTGCACAGCAGATGCCACCAGTCCAAGCCAGTAACATTTTGTTACAAGGTTTGACAGCTCAGCAGTTGACTGAATTGTTAGACAAGCTGAATACCACTCAGAGTACTCCTAAGAGAGAGGAGTGTTTGAATTATGCTAGGCTAAGCATGGAAGCAGGTGAACTCATTGAGGGACATATGGGTGTGAACAGGTTAGAATCCTACACAGAGGCAGAGTTGAGCTATTTGTGCCCAAAGATTACAAGTGAAGTGCGTAATGTGCATCAGAAACTAGCAGATTTGGCATAGAAATACAGCATAGAAATAGAGAAAATGGAGCATGTGAAAAGGAGTTACAGATTAGATTTATAGACTAAAGATTTTGAACACATGAGATCTGCTGGAATGAAGGTACACCTTAAGGAATTGCTTCAAAGTGCCCAAACTTGGGGATCATTAGACAAATAGGAAGGTAGATGGGCGAAGAAAAGAGACAAGAGAAAAAAGGATTCTGTGGATCTGACTGCAAATGTGAAGCAGAGCCCACATCCCGTGAAGATTTTACCAATGAGAGAGATTCCAGGAGGGAGTTTTATTCATGTCCCTTGGAGCAGAAGTGACATTCTATCATTTACAAATGATGATCCAAAATTGAGAGAAAAGCCAGTAGAGTCGTATCAGCAGACAGACAGGTTTGTGAAACTTGCAAAGTGCCTGTTGGAGAATTTGAACACGTTACTAGAGATAGTGGTTCTAGCTGATTTGCGGCTATAGTATAAGAGGAGTGTAGCTTGGCCAACAAGCAAACCAGAGAGAGACAAGAATACAGGTGCACCATCTCCAGAGGATTGGCAGGACAGCTCAGGAAGCAAAGGAGTTGATACATGCATATTATGAGAGATTGCTGCAGGCGTTCAAGCATTACAGTGGTACAGAGATAATTGAGGCGAAAGACATGATTCATTTTGTGTTCAGATTTGTGGAAGGGTTGAGACCTGATATTAGCCAGATGATTAAGAGAGATTTGATTTGCTGGCAAGCAAGGCCGATTGATGAGGTGTTGCATTATGCAAAGTACAGATGAGAGGTAGAGGTTGTGGAGGTAATGTGAATCGTGGTCCAGACTTGGGTACTGTAGTGGTTCAGAATGATGTGCAGGGAATGAAGAAATTATTGCTGTGTCACGTTTGCAGAGCCATTGGACATTGGAAACAGGAGTGTCCAATGATGGTGCAGGAAGGTGTCATTCAGCAGAGTAATGACATAAATTAGTTCCAGAACATGAGAGGGCTGAGAGGGAGAGGTCCTAATCCAAATTTTCAAAATAATGTGACCTAAGGGCAGAATTTTCAACCCATGCGGCAGGTGCAAATGCCACATGTACAAATGACACAGTTGCAGCCAATGCAACAGCAGGTTCCCATGGTACCTAGGCAGCAAATTCAAATACCTTAAGCCCCAATGGAACAATAACAGATGATGCTTTCTCAACAGGTCACAGGTCAGAGGCTTAACCAAAGTTATAAGACAGTACACCAATTCCAGTTACACAGTGGGAATGGAATAAATGATGATTGGATGAGCGACAGTTCGGATGAGGAGCCATGCATGCTTGCAAATTCCTTAGAAGTAGATCAGAGAGGTACCTATGGGAAGGTAAAGGTTATGGGCACATAGTTTTATTCTTGGTTGGCACAAGAGATACACGCTCTACAGTGAGGAGTGCAATAGTTCCAACTTGCCCCATCAGGTAAAACAGTTCAGATTGTGGGAGCAGCAAATCAGTATTTGACCAACCAGATTACAGAAGCTGTTCAGGTTAAAATTGGCAACTTTCAGGGATTGCACAAATTTGTAGTTTGGGATTCAAGTCCAATAGTTGCTGGGTAAAAAAAAATGTTTGATTACTTGTTCAAATGATGGAACTAAGATTCAGACGAATAGTGATGATGAAGATGACCAAGTCCCATAGATAGAAGGTGAAACTACAAATGAAGAGTACCCTCTGATTTAATTGTTCCCGTTATTCACAGTGAAGGAGTTTCATCCTGATTTACGGGGAACGGTTAAAGAGAAAGTGTGATATTTGACAGGAAAAGAAGTAGGTCTGATAAAGGGAGTTGAGCCAGTTAAGATTACTGTAAGGATAAATGCACTTTTCACTCAACTTCTGCAGTACCACATGCCGCAAAATGTCCTTATGAAGGTCGCCCAAAAAGGTATTGAGCAGCCCATGTAATTCACCAGTTATGGATTTGCGAAAGCCCTGTAGGAAAGTTTGAATTGTCCAGGATTTGAGAAAAATAAATTAGATTGTGGTCAAATGTTGTCCCTTGGTGCCAAATCCAGCTGTGATCATGTTCCAGATTCTATGTGATGCTGAGTGGTTCACTGTCATTAAATTGTCACAAACCATCTTTTCTGTGCCTCTTCATGAGGATAGTCAATTTCTCTTTTGTTTCACGTTTCTGGATTGAGTTTATTGTTGGTGCAGAATTCCAAAAGGGTTTTCATAGTCACCTTCTATATTCATTTAGACCTTGAAAAATAATTTGGAGTCATTGGAATTGCCTTTCCAATTGACCTTGGTTCAGGACATTGATGACCTGCTCATTGTGCCCAAAACAAGGGACAAGTGCAAGTATGATACGATTGCCTTAATGAACCATTTAGGAAAGAATGGTCACAAAATGTCTCCACTTAAATTGCAATACTGTCAAAAAGTCGTCAAATACTTGGGTCACCAGATTGAGAAAGGATCAAGAAAGATATCCAGAGAAAGGATTACAACCATATTGCAGATAAATCCCCTGACCACACAGAGAGATGTCAGGATGTTTTTAGGGATGGTAGGCTACTGTTGAAAATGGATACCAAAGTTTTCAGTCATTTTGATACTATTGCAGAAGGTGACTCATAAGGAAGTCGCTGACCCTGTAGTATTAGACCAGTCTGAAATGAAAGCGTTCACTGAATTGAGAGAGAGTCTGTGCAAGCTCCAGCTTTGGGTATGACTGACTACACAAAACCTTTCACATTGTTTTGTCATGAGCGTGATGCATGTTATTTGTCTGTCTTGACACGGGTCCATGGAGGTGTAAACCGTCCAGTAGTGTATTTTTCAGCTACTTTAGACCCAGTTGCAGCAGCCTTACCAGGTTGTTTGCACGCAGTTGCAGCGCTTGGGCAAAGCCTTACACAATGTGAAGGCATTGTGATGGGACATCCCCTGACTATAATGGTCCCTCACTCTATTGGGATTCTACTTACAAGGACAAAAACCCAATATTTGACTGGTGAGAGGTTGACCAGATATGAAACGAGTATTCTAGGGTCACCAAATGTTTCATTGAAAAGATGTACAGTGCTGAACCCGGAAACCTTACTCTTAAATGGAAATGTTGAAATTGAAAAAGTGGAAGAGATTGAGCATAATTGTCTTGAAGTAACTGACTTGTGCACAAAACCAAGACCTGACATGAGAGATACCCGATTGGAAGCAAATTACCAAATTATCTTTGACACTGAGAGCAGGATATGACGTGTGCATAATTACTGGTATTTTAGAAGCTTCTTTGCTTCAAAGAGTGTATTCTGCCCAAGTAGTGGAACTGGAAGCCCTTACTGGAGCGTGCCATGTTTTTGCGCAGCCTAATGTTACAATCTATAGGGATAGCCAATATGGATTTGGTATAGTCCATGATTTTGGAAAGTTGTGGTCACAGAGAGGTTTCAAGACCTCTTCTGATTCACCAGTGACAAAATAGGTGAAAGGATTAAATAATTGTTACATGGTATTCAAATGCCTGAAAAGATTTCTGTGGTGAAATGCAGTACACATCCGAAGTCGCAGGACTTTGTATCATTGGGAAATTGATATGCGGATCAAGTCACAAGGTTTCGCGCATTGAACTGTATATCGTTCAAAGATCAGTGGGAACTGTTACTCGAAGAAGACTAAACATGTCCAAGTTTTGCATTGAAAGTAATTGACACCTTGAAGGAATTGAAAATGTTGCAGAATAATGCTGACAGGGTGGATAAACGTTCATGGAGCAAAATGAAATGTGTGGAAAGACTAGATGAATTGTTGGTTTCAGGAGAGGGTCAATTGGTTTTGACAAATAGTCTGTTGTCTCAAATTACTAGGTATCATCATGGTCAAGTACCTATTGGGAGGGATGCCATGATTCGGTTGTTCAAACATGATTGGTTCAACCCAAGCGTTAGACAGGTTGCTGAAGCAGTTTGCCATTGTTGTGTCATTTGCCAACAACTGAACGTCGGGAAAGGGACAGTTGTTAATTTGAGCCACACTGGAAGAGCAGGTGGTCCATTCAGCAGAATGCAGATGGATTTTAATGAGATGCCTGTGTGTGGAGGTTTGAAATGTGTGTTGGTGATTGTTTGCATTTTTAGTCACTGGATTGAAGCTTACCCTGCACAAAGAAATGATATTGTCACAGTAGTGAAACTACTGCTCAGGGAACTGATACCGCATTTCATGTTTCCAATCTCTTTAGAATCAGATAGGGGAAGTCACTTCAACAATGTAGCAATTAAATTACTGTGTGCAGCATTGAACATTGAGTAGAAGTTGCATTGTGGTTACCGCCCTGAAGCATCAGGACTAGTGAAACAGATGAATGATACCATGAAGTCAAGAGTTGCAAAGATGTGTGCGTCCACGAATTTGAAATGGTTTGATGCACTGCCTTTAGTTTTGATGTCAATGAGAAATACACCCGACAGGAAGACAGGATTGTCACCCCATGAGATCCTTATGGGCCAAGCCGTGAGGTTGCCACCGGTGCCTGAAAATGCATTTGTCAACATTACAGATGATATGGTGTTGGACTACTGCAAAGGTCTGGCTGATGTGGTTTGCTCTTTCTCTCAGCAGGTGGAAGCCACCACACTGCCACCGATCCATGACCCAGGGCACAACCTGAGAGCTGGAGACTTGGTTCTGGTCTGGAAACACGTGAGGAAAACATGTTTGTAGCCTTGTTGGAAAGGACCATTCCAGGTAGTTTTGACAACTACCACAGCTGTGAAGTGTGCTGGAATTCCAAATTGGATCCATGGCAGTCACACGAACAAAGTGGCATGTCCATTGGACCATGAGGAAGAAGAGTTGTTGAGAGTACCAACAACAGCGAAACAAGTCTCAGGGCTGGAAAGAGAACAAAGAGGAACTGAGACCGGATCTGAGCCCTTTGAAGACGATTCAGTCACTCCTGTGAGAGACGAGGGAGAAGACCTCCAAGTGGGTGACGGAAAGCCTATCTCAATTGAGGCAGCAGGAGAGCCTAGTCAGAGGAGGGCTTTCCCAGAAGCAGACAATCTTGAGAGTCAAACAGAGCAATTGCCAGACCCAGAGTGGAAAGGAGGAAAGGAGTTGAGGTGGATCAAAGTCACTGTGATCTGACTCATCCTGAACCTGTTGCAGGTCCATCAAGAGAAAACCCCACAATACAAGGGGAAGTTTCAAGTTTGACTCTAAAAAGAACACTGACTAAAGGTCCACTGAAAGGAGATAAGTGGCCAGAGGCATAAGCAAAAGGAAGGGAAGTGGTTGCTGGAACAACAATTGAAGAAGTAAATACAAGAAGGAGAGAAGATCTAAGTGAGGGAGAATTGAATTGTGATCGAAAGTTGAAAAGAAAGAGAATAGCAAGTCGAAGATACGCAGGTCCTGAATGGGCGTATACAACTACAAGTGAATGGCAGAAATAATTTTTGTCTTTTTGTTTTGATAAAGACATTCCGGGTCAATATTTTGGCACTTGAAGTAAGCTGATGAACTGAACTGTTGAAACAATCTGAGAGAGAATCTTTGAGAAAGAGACTGTCAAGAGAAACCGGAAGAGAAATTGATAACCTGATTTGACTTTTGAAACCTGATTTTGACAAGCTACTTCCCGATTTTGACAAAGGGTCCTGGAAGTGAGACTGAAAGCTGTAAATAACTGTTGAAAGAAGAGTTATTCGATTTAGATTTTTGCTGCAGTTTTCAAAATTTTCTTCTGCTTTCTGATACTTTACAGATCATGAGTAACATTAGCCAGCAGGGTAGAAATACTTGGCGTTGTAAATATATGAGTATTGGTTTGGCGATTATGGGGGTCATTACAACCCTGACGGACGGTGTTAAAGCGGCGGTAAAACCGCCAACAGGCCGGCGGACATAAAAAGGGAATTATGACCCTGGTGGAAACCACCAACAAAGACAGCCACTTTAACACTCCGACAGCCACGGCGGTACAGACAAGCAGCGCGGCGGTCACCGCCAACAGACAGGCGGAAGACAATGTACCGCCCACACTATTAGAACACACCAATCCGCCACCTTTTCTGGGGCGGATTCACCGTGGATAAAAACACGGCAGAAACAGTTCCTGCAATGGGAAAATGCTCACCTGAACACATCCCACGACGAACAAGGACTCCATGGAGCCCGAATTACACATTCTACCGGCCCTTGTATTCCTACTCATCTACGAAGACCAACGCCGGCACGGGTGAAGACAACGGTGAGCACTACACCTACGACATAGGGGAGGCAAAAGTTAGGGGGACACACACGAAACACCCCCACCCCCACCCTTGCATATTACAACACACACACCAATGCATGTACAAAAATCACAGTAACAACCCACAACCCCCCCGGAAGAATGCTAAGACAAAACGAAATCAGTCCAAACATTGTAATGTATCAATACACATGTGTCAAAAATATACAGATATTTTATAAAATCAGTCAGAAATATATACATTACGAGAAGTAGTGCAGATATGCACATATCAATGTCCGTGCACCACTAGTCCAAAAAAGCATGGGCGAGGCCCACAATAGATACCTGTCCACAATCGGAGAGAACACTGCCGGGGCATCAGATAGAAATACTACAGGCACCTCAGGGGGAAGGGAAGGGGGGGCACCTCAGCCGGATGTGTGCAAAGCCAGATCCACGACAGGGCTCCATGCCCATTGATGTATCCTGGGGAGTGCAAAGCCACAGTCTCTCAAGTCTCTACAGTGGGTGGCTTGCCCACTGAACCATCCTGGGGAGTGCAAAGCCACAGTCTCTCAAGTCTCTACAGTGGGTGGCTTGCCCACTGTTCCATCCTGGGGAGTGCAAATCCACAGTTTTGCAAGTAGATAACAGCCTCCACTGGCTCTGGAGGGGGACTGGTGCCCAGACTGGATTAGTCTCTCCGTGAAAGTTCCTGTCCCGTCACTGTCCCAGCTGCACATGGGATAACAATGCTTGATGTGGCGGTCTTTTCATTCTTCCCCGGTGCATGCCCTGTTCAGCGGTGCTTTGCCATGGCGGTCTCTGGACTGTTCAGCGGTGCTTTGCCATGGCGGTCTCTGGACTGGGCATTGGTGTGTGGCATGACGTTCCCTGGACTGGGCATTGGTGTGTGGCATGACGTTCCCTCATAGCCCAGCGGGGCTGTGGCAGCCGGGGCCCTCATGGGCTCTGACTCCGGGGGTGGTCTCCTGACCAGTGACGATACTTGGGCCCTCCTGGGCACTGACTCTGGCGGTGGTCTCCTGACCAGTGACGATACCTGGGCCCTCCTGGGCAATGACTCCGGCGGTGGTCTCCTGACCAGTGACGATACTTGGTCCCTCCTGGGCACTGACTCTGGCGGTGGTCTCCTGACCAGTGACGATACCTGGGCACTCCTGGGCAATGACTCCGGCTGTGGTCTCCGGACCAGTGACGATACTTGGGCTCTCATGGGCACTGACTCCGGCGGTGGTCTCCTGACCAGTGACGATACTTGGGCCCTCCCGGGCACTGACTCTGGCGGTGGTCTCCTGACCAGTGACGATACCTGGGCCCTCCTGGGCAATGACTCCGGCGGTGGTCTCCTGATCAGTGACAATACTTGGGCCCTACTGGGCACTGATTCTGGTGGTGGTCTACTGACCAGTGACGATACCTGGGCCCTCCTGGGCAATGACTCCGGCGGTGGCGGTGGTCTCTGGACCAGTGACGATGCTTGGGCCCTCCGGGGCACTGACTCTGGCGGTGGTCTCCGGACCAGTGACGATACTTGGGCCCTCCTGGGCACTGACTCTGGCGGTGGTCTCTGGACCAGTGACGACGGTGCTGGCGGTGGCATCTCGACCGCCGGGTAGGATGCCGCCCTTCTCCGCTGTGATGCTCATAACAGGCTGTGCAGACTTCCTCTGGCCCTTCCCCACCTTTGGAGGAGTCACAGCTGACTCTGCAATTCCCTTGGGACCCCTGTGAGTTGTTTTGCCTCCAGGAGTCTTCACAGGGTCCCGTCGGCCACTTTCCAATTTCAGAGCCTTTACAGGGGGGTGGGCTGCCAGTGCCTTGGCTCCGGGTCACACTGCCTGTCCTGGTGGCCGGTGCACTCCACACACCTTGAACACGCACCTCTGGTATTGGAGGCTTTTTGGCTGAGGCGCTACGACGGGACTGATTAATTGGAGGGGGTGGGGTGGGGGCAAAAAGGTCAACTTTACAGAGGGACAGTTTCTGACGAACACTGGGATGGGTAGTTGGAGGGGGCCTGGGAGTGGAGGAAGAGGAGGTGGTTGTAGGAGGTGTCACTTTAGGTGTTTTGGGTGTTGGTGCAGGTACTGGAGGCTGTTGTGAGGTGGATGGATGTTGGGTGTGTGGGTGCTCACGTTTGTGTACTTTGGGAGGGGGCGTCACAGACACACTGGGAGAGGACACAGAGGACATGTAAATGGGAGTGGAGGTGGTGAGTGCAGGCGAGCGGGGTGTGGTGCTGGGTGTTCTGGTGTGAGTCCTGGTGCCTGTAGATGTAGTGCATGCAGGTGAGAGTGTAGACGACACTGAAAGGGAGGAGGGAGAAGAGGAGGAGGGGGAGAAGAGGAGAAGGGGGGCACAGTGGAGACAGTGGATGTTGCTGTGTATGTATGTGGGTGATGCTTGCATGAGTGTCTGTGGGATGTGTGGTGCCTATGTTTGCTTGAGCTTCCCTTGTGTGTTGACTTGTGTGCATGCTGGTCTGTAGGTGTGCTTGGGATGGGCTGGGGTACAGGGGAATGGGTCTGGGTGGAGGAGGTTGGAGGGGGGAGGCTAGACACAGGGACAATGGCTGCCATCAGTGCTGAGGCCAAAGATTGCAGGGTTCGCTGAAGGGCAGCCTGACCAGAATGGATGCCCTCCAGGAATGCATTACCGTGTTGCAACTCTCTTTCTACACCCTGGATGGCATTCACAATGGTAGACTGCCCAACAGTGAGTGACCTGAGGAGGTCAATGGCCTCCTCACTGAGGGCAGCAGGGGTGACTGGGGCAGGGCCTGAGGTGCCTGGGGCGAAAGTGATGCCCACTCTCCTGGGTGAGCGGGCACGGGGCGAACGCTGAGGGGCTGCTGGGAGGGCAGTGCTGGTAGGGGAGGTGGCGGCTGTACCTGTAGAAGTGTGGGGCACAAATGGTGCCACCACCACAAGGGAGCTTTCATTGGCGGACGAGTCCGTGTCGCTGCTTGGTGATCCGGTGGCCGACGTGAAGCTCCCCTCGCCCTCTGTCCCACTGGTGCATTCTGAGTCCGTGGTGTGGCCCTCCATGGCCATGTGGGATGCAGCTCCCTCGTGCTCCGGTGCCACTGTACCTCCGTCTGATGATGCTGATGCACAAAAGAACGGGGAGAACAGAAAAAGTGGGGGTGGGGAAACAGAAGAAAGACTGGTTGAGTGCATGGCATACCGCTACCGTTGGCGGACAATACAGACACAGCAGCCCCCTGCACTACGCTGTGCTCCTGGCCTCTGCAGATGCAATTCCTGGGATCTGGCCTACATGGCTATGCTGGACATCTGCACACATGGATGCCACAGGGGCATCTATACCTGTACTTGTCACTCTACTGCGGTGGTGTTGAGTGCCACATTGGCTGCATTACAGAGGGGCCTAGTCTACGTATTTCTGGCTGGCCTAGGTACACCCACAGGTCTCCTCCCCCACCCAGACCCCTCCACTGCGCGCAAAGTCCACAGAATGTTGTTGTACTCACCCCCTTGTGTCTGCTGTGATGCCCTCAAGCGCCCATCCAACTCAGGGTAGGCCACCGCCAGGATCCGGAACATCAGGGGGGTCATGGTGCGACGGGCACCCCTCCCACGTTGGGAGGCCATCCCCAGCTGAGCCTCCGCCGTCTTCTTGCTGCAGCTGGCGAATGTCCTCCCATCTTTTACGGCAGTGGGTGCCCCGTCTCTGGTGGGCCCCCAGGGTCCGGACGTCCTTGGCGATGGCATGCCAAATGTCCCTCTTCTGGTGGGCGCTGACCTACATGACATGCACAAGGGAAGACGAGAAGTCATTACCAACTGCACCGTCGATGTGAGTGGCCCCCCTCCCTACTCTAGCCATGTGGCACATTCATTCACATGCATTAATGTTCCCTGAACTCTGCCCCCTTCCCTCTTACAACCAGCCCTCTCCACCCAGGCCTAGCCCATACATGTGCTCCCTGTGTACTGACCTGTTGGTCTGGAGGACCGTAGAGTAGCGTGTACTGGGGGAGGACCCCGTCTACCAGTTTCTCCAACTCCTGAGCAGTAAAGGCAGGGGCCCTTTCCCCAGACACAGCAGCCATTGTCTCTTCCAGACTGAGGTCACAGCAGCACTTGCAGTGTAGGTCCTCTCCTGTCGAAGATCAGGTATCTGGTGATTGAACAGATAGAAAATGGCGGTCATGTCCGCGGCGGTGACGTCCGCAGCGGTGCGTATCATCACCGCCGGCGCACCTGTTCATTGGCTCCTGGGACCCATAGGGTCCTATGTTAACCAATGCAGCATTGCGCCACGGTCTACGACCGCCTACCGCGACGGTGTGCAACGCCAACACAGTTACCCCACAATCTCATTGTCTGAGTTTAGAGGTCAGGCAGCTGCCATTTCAGGGGCCCACATGGCTTCATTTACTTCTGCGTCACACATAGCTGGGCCTACACTCAACACACATACAGGAAGGGTTTTGTGTTTGGTGTCGTCTTCTGTGTCACTGTGGGTACATACCTGGAAAAGAATTGACTTGATCGTCGCTGTTGTTCTTCCTAGGCGCCGTCAGCTGGGACATTTGAGAAGATGGCGGAATCCTCCGGTGTACCGACCGCTGGTGGACCTGTTGACAATAGAGGAACGACATGTAATCATGACCTACAGGTTTGACCGTGCCACAATCCAGGAACTATGTACCCAGTTGGCGCTAGACCTGATATCACCAATCCACCATCCCACTGGAATCGCCCCTGACGTGCAGGTGCTGTCAGTGCTCCATTTCCTTGCAAGTGGGTCATTTCAGACAACAGTGGCCATGGCATCAGGGATGTCCCAGCCTATGTTTTCCAACGTCTAGTCCAGAGTGTTGTCTGCCCTGCTGAAACACGTAAGGAGATACATCATTTTCCCTGAGGTGGAGGACTTGCCTACAGTGAAAGGTGACTTCTATGCCCCCCCACAGGAGTGAACAGGTGTATAGGAACAGGAAGAGTTATCATTCCATGAATGTACAGATGGTCTGTTTGGCAGACCAGTACATCTCCCAGGTTAATGCTATGTTCCCTGGCTCAGTGCATGACGCTTACATCCTGCGGAATAGCAGCATCCCTGATATGATGGGTCAACTCCAGAGGCACCGTGTGTGGCTATCAGGGGATTCTGGTTACCCCAACCTGTCCTGGCTATTGACCCCAGTGAGGAATCCCAGGACCAGGGCAGAGGAACGGTACAATGAGGCCCATGGGCGGACTAGGAGGGTGATCGAGCGCACCTTCGGCCTCCTGGAGGCCAGGTTCAGGTGCCTCCATATGACAGGTGGCTCCCTATTCTACTCACCGAAGAAGGTGTGCCAGATCATCATCGCCTGATCGATGCTTCACAATCTTGCTTTGCGACGCCAGGTGCCTTTTCTGCAGGAGGATGGTCCAGATGACGGTGTTGTGGCAGCTATGGAGCCTGTGGAGCCTGTGGAGCCTGTGGACAGTGATGAGGAGGAAGCTGAGGAAGAAGACAACGACAACAGAGAGTAAGTCATACAGCAATATTTCCAGTGACATACAGGTGAGAACATTTTCATTTTTACCATTACATTCACTGTCACACGTCTTCCTCTATCCTGTGTGTAATTTCATGGGATTATTTGGTAACTGAGTTGTTTCTTTCCATTACGGTTTCACAGGTGTGGTCACCAACGTGTGTCATCTGCTTGCATCCTTCAAGGACTTGTGATGTGTGACATTGGTATGCTGCCTTTACATCTAACAACGCATTTTTACACTGTCATAGATATTACATTGTACCAAATCACAGACTGACTCCAGATTGTTTTGTGTTTCAAGGGTGTTTATTGAAGTGCTCAAAATAGGAGGGGGGTTGTAAAATGGTGATGGGTGATGGCGGAGGAATGTCCAGGGCAGAGTCCAGTCCATTAGTCTCACAGGTGCACTGCCCATATGGGCATAGGAAGTGGAGCTGGGGCAGTTCAAGTATGGACAGGGTAACAAAGTGGGACAGTGGGGGGACAATCAGGGTGGTCTCATTTCCTGGCAGGGGTCTTGCCATCTTGCTCTGTCCTGTTCCTGGCTCTCAGGGACCGCTTGCATGGTGGTTGTCCGTCTGCAGGGGGTGGGGTGCTGGTGTGGTAGTCCTGTGGCGGGGCGTCCTGTCCACTAGCGCCGGCGGAGGTGGTGGGCAGTTCATCGTCCATGCTAGTGTCAGGGGCCCCTTGGAGTGCCACGGTGTCCCTCAAGGTCTGCTGTATGTCCTTCAGCACCCCTACGATGGTGCCCAAGGTGGAGCTGATGGTCCTGAGCTCCTCCCTGAACCCCAAATACTGGTCCTCCTGCAGGCGCTGGGTCTCCTGAAACTTGACCAGGACCGTCGCCATCGTCTCCTGGGAGTGGTGGTATGCTCCCATGATGGAGGAGAGGGGCTTGTGGAGAGTGGGTTCCCTTGGCCTGTCCGCCCCCTGTCGCACAGCAGCCCTCCCAGTTCCCCTGTGTTCCTGGGCCTCCGTCCCCTGGACCGTGTACCCACTACCACTGCCCCCAGGTCCCTGTTCTTGTTTGGGTGGTGGGTTATCCTGCATTCCCTATAGTGGTGGACACACCGCTGATTGACCTGTCCTCGGTACGGAGGTATGGGCCCGCTGGGTGGGTGCTGTGGTTGTGTTACCAGAGGGTGGAAGGTCAGTGTTGAGCTGTGCCTGTGCAAGGGGAACCGACAGTCCCGAGGCCCACGATGGTCCGGGCTGGTCATCAGGCTCCAATAGGGCAGAGTTGCTATCGTCACTGTGGGCCTCTTCTGTGGGTGGAGTGGAGATGTCTGGACCCTCTGGTGTGGTGACCATCCTTCGTGTTCCTGCAGGGACATAAGAGCATGATTATAGCATGTGTGTGTGTGATGGTGTGCAATGGGTGGGTGTTTGTGTACCCCAGTGCAAGCATTCCTGTGTGGGGGCTTGTGTGATGATGGTTAGGGGGTTGTTATGGGTATGTGCAGTGGGCATGCTTAGGTGATGGGTGTCCATCCTTAGTTGTGTCATACAGGGCTTGGTGTTGGGATGTGTAGTTTGTGTTATTAGGAAATTAGGGAGGAGTTTGGGTGATAGGGCCGGGTGTGAGGGTGGGGGTGTGTGATAGCATGCAGGTAGGGTGGGGGATCTGATAGTTAAGATTTGACTTACCAGGGTCCATTCCTCCACCGACTCCTCTAAGGCCCTCTGGATGCATGATGGTCAAGACTTGCTCCTCCCATGTTGTTAGTTGTGGGGGTCTGCCGCCAGTCCGCTGTACCGTGATGTTGTGCCCGGAGACCGTTGAACGCACCTTCCCCCGTAGGTCGTTCCACCTCTTCCTGATGTCATCCCGATTTCTTGGGTGCTGTCCCACAGCGTTCACCCTGTCCACTATTCTTCGCCATAGCTCCGTCTTCCTGGCTATGGATGTGTGCTGCACCTGTGAGCCAAATAGCTGTGGCTCTACCCGGACAATTTCCTCCACCATAACCCGGAGCTCCTCCTCTGAAAAGCGGGGGTGTCTTTGGCGTGCCATGGGGTGGTGTGTGTGATGTGTGGGGCGGTGTGTGTGTTGATGTGTGTGGTGATGTGTAGTGGTGTGTGGTGTTTTGTGCGTGGATGTTGTGTGGGTGATGGTGTTGTGTGCCTCTGTATGGTGGGGTTGTCTTTGCTGTCTCTCTGGTCTTCGTCTCTAATTTTTGGTAGTAGGGGTTTGTGGTTGATGTGGGTGTGTGTTTTATATTGTATTGGGTGTGTGGGAGTGGTGTGTGTATGTGTATCAGGTGTGTGTATTTGGAATTGTCCAATATGGCGGTGTTTTGGAGATGTGTGTGTATTTTGAGCGTGGCGGTGTGTACCGCCAATGGAATACCGCGGTTGAAAGACCGCCTTGTGGATTCGTGGGTCGTAATAGCATGGGCGTGTTTCTGTTGCCGTGGAGGTGGAGGTTTTGTTTTCGTCAGTTTAACACTGACCTTTGGTGTGGCGGACTTGTGTGGGTGTCTGAATTTCGGCGGATTCCGAGATGTGTGTCATAATAGCTGTGGCGGAATTCCGCAGCCGCGGCGGTGTGTTGGCGGTCTTCTGCACGGCGGTAAGCGGCTTTTACCGCCAATGTTGTAAATACCCCCTATGTGTTGGATATTGCTTGTGGTGTTGATTGTGGGTATGTCTGTTCTTGATAAGAGTGAAGCCAACCATACTTCTGCCTTTGAGACAACTACTTCACTAACGGCAATAGAAATGTTTAGGTTAGATGAGAAATATTTGCATGGGGGTACTAATGCTCAAGGAGAACTTTCTTCTAATGTCTTCCATTGCTTGTCGAGTGAGTATGTTGAGACGATGGAAGCGAGGAATTGGATTGTGTGTATGAAGATTCCTTCATCAGTTGAGGAAGGAGATACGTACCGTAGCTTGCCTTTAACATATGGAATAAGTTGTAATCTGCTACTAACAAGATTTTATAACCAGGAGTACATCCAATACTTTTACTCGAATTATGACATGGTGTTTTTGTTTGTCCCTATAATTAGGTATTTGAGTAGAGTAGCTAAGGATAAAGACATAGTATTGGTTAGAGATTTCTTTGAACCTACATTGATGCATGGCACAGTTTATGCTCAGAGGAATAATCTGACATGCTTGCTTACACCTTTAGAGAACGTCTTCTTAGATCACACAGATGACAGAAGAAAGGCATTGAAAGAGAAGTTATAAAAAGGCTTGATAAAAGGACTTACAGGAATAATTATGCTTTTAGTGCAATTAAAACGCAAGGGAGATTAGCTTTAGATGCTCATCACATAGGGAAACTTAGTATATATAGGCCTAAATCATGCACTGACAATTTATTTGTGGGAACGAGTGAATGTAAGCATGTATTTTTGTTTCAGAGTAAATAGACGTTTATGTTGAATGGACAGGACCCGGCAATTCCCAAAATTTATTATATCTGTGGTCTCAATGCTTATTACCGTCTTCCATGAGGATGGTATGGGACATGTTATTTGGGAATAGTTTTCCCAAAGATTTATCAAATTGATGATTTTAAGAAGTTTCCGAAAGTGACTGAATTACATCATATGAAACAGAGGAGGGAGTCTCCTTCTGGCATAGGGGGAGATATATTTGGAGCAATGATTCCTTCAATGGGAGTCATTCTGAATTTGATTAAGATTCAAAAGTTGTCTACTATTGTGGATAACATGCTGACAAATTTCTCAGGAGTTATACTCCTGATAGATACTGAATTAGCTGCTGAAAGAGCTATGACTCTTCAGAATCATTTTGCTTTAGACATTCTATTAGCAAAGGATGGCGGAGTCTGTAGAATGATTAATTCTAGGCATTGTTGTTCGTATATTCCTAATAACAGTAAATAAATTAGAGGTTTAATTACTCATCTGACTAATGAAAGTGCTGATTTGAAAGACCTGAAAGAACCACGTGTTTGGGAAAAGATTGGCAAATGTTTTGCTTCAGTGTGAAATTGGCTCAGCAACTTTTGGAATGGGATTCTATTAAAAATCTTGCAAGGGATATTAATTATTGTGGTTTGCCTAATTAGAATATGGGGATTCTGTAAATTATGCAACGGAATTAAATTGAAGAGGTCAAAGAATGATCAGAGGAGGGAAGAAAAGAAAAGGGAAAAATTGTACAGGGAAAATTCAGAAAGGGGACGAAAGTATGAAGGGATTGAATTGACAGAATTTTAGCTGATGCAAAAATTTGTGGGTGAAAGTTAGTGTGATGACACATTTAGTCATAAGAGGACGAATGCCAGCGCAGGTGTTTTAATAAAAATTAATAATGAGTGTTCATGTATTCCTAGTAATGGATTTGTGTAGAAAATATAATAACGTAGAAAAATAATGCACATTTGAAAATGTGATAATGATGGGTGGCCACCAATGTTCACAAAGTGTACTTATTAATAGCCTAATATTGAGCATATGTTTGATTAATGCAGTAATGTGTCATATTAAGGGTTATGCATTATATATTAGCCTCATTAATTGTAGACCTTAACTTAGCGAAGGTCTTGGCCTCATGTCAAACTGTATTTCTTAACGTTTTAGAAATGTCTGTCCTAGAGAGTTAAACTGTGAATTGCCATTGTATTGTGTAAATTTGCTCACAGCTGAGAATCTTTTCTCATGAGAACCGACTGCTAGAAGATGCTGTTCTTGCTAATGTAACATTTTGTGTGTAAAGTGTGTAAGGCTGACTTTCTCAGGAGGAGAACAATGGAGAAACTGATTGGAGTAGAAGCTGCAACAATATTATTACCGGACGAGCCAGATGATGAGGACATTGCAGGAAAACCAATCAGCGACATGTGAACGGTGTAATGGTAGAATTAATAGATTTGGAGTTTTAGTTTTATTGGACTAAGTGTGAACATGCGATCCCTTGACCAATAGGGATTTGGGAAGTAGTTTCAGAAAATTTGACTTAACGAGACTGCACTGCGAAGAAGCCAACATTTAGCATTTTGCATTCGCATTTGCCAATAACCTCATTGCCATTTTCTTGCTGGCCATAAGGTCAATATTTACTTGTGCTTCTTGACAAAAGAGGTTCTTAACTTTATTGCTTAAAGACTTTAGCGTTTTCTGAACTTTGATGCTGATTCCTGATGCCTTGCTGATCGACTGATGTCCTGATGACAAAGACTTTCTTGTATTACCCATCCAACTGAGGAGAGGTATAAATTGTACCTATATGTCAGTTATGCATATTTGCTTTTTCTTTCTAGGTACCAACTGCATTGTTTTGATAGAGCCATAGTTAGATGTTTTTCCAAATTCGTGTTACTAAATTGTTTTGCATGAAGTCCAACATGCCGTGCTAATCTGATGTTAGTTAAGGATTCTCACTAATGACAAGCCTGCTGTCATTTTTGTATGCAAATTCAGCGCAAACTTAATTCCATATTTATACGTTGGCGCTAGACCCGTCCAGTACCAATGTTATGGAGTTTGAGTCATTTTTTGGATGTGAAAACCACCTTGCGCTAATGACATGCAAGGTAGGCGTTCCAATGCAAAAAATTACTCAAAGGCATGTGTGCCTTATTTATCCTTCCATGTCATTTTGACGCACAGGAGGAGGCGAGCCTTAAAAAATGGCACCCTGTTGGATTTGCGCTGTTTTTCAACGCCTGAGTGAAGGCAGGCATTAAGGGACCTGTGGGCTAATTTCCATGGTGGGAGACCATGGAAGCAGTCCACAGGTGCCCTTCCCTGCCCCCAGGAACACCCCCTGCCACCCTCACCCACCCCTGGAGGACACCCATGGATGGGGGGACCCATCTACAGTAAGTAGAGGTAAGTAATTTTTTATTATTTTTAGGTGGCATAGGGGGGGTCTAACTTGGGCCCCCCTACATGCCACTGTGCCCAATGGCCATGCCCAGGGGACAGAAGTCCCCTGGGCATGGCCATTGGGCAGGGGGGGCATGACTCCTGTCTTTGCTAAGACAGGAGTCATTTCCATGGGGTCTGTGCGTCAATAAATGACGCTTGTCAGGTTAGAGTCATTTTTTTTTTACTCTAACCTGACTTGCACCATTCTTTGACACACAAACCCCTGTGTTCCCTACGCCTCCACTGCCCGGTTAGAGTAATTTATTTTTACGTTAACCAGGCTGCAGCGCCGTCATTCCTTAAATATGACGCCCGGCTGGCACGTTGGAATGGCGGTAGCCGGCATTAAACTTTGTTCAAAAAGTATAAATATGGGCCCTTGTTAGTTCTGTGCATGCTGCATTCTTCAGCAGACACAGAAGTGTCAAATCACAATTAGTGTTTGTTTATCTGCAGGAAGGAACACCTTCCCACACACAAAACAAACAAACCCCTTAACGCAGACATCCTTGCATAGTGGTGCAAGGATGCCTGCGTTGGCGCTAGTAAAGGAAAAGAGGTTTACCCAATAACCCTACCTGACCTGGTTAAGGGAACACAGTATACAACAAAACTGGTCAAAAGGCCAGGATAAATTATCCAATTTCTGAAAAAAGAGTGATTAACACTCTCTTCGAGAATAATTTCTTAACAGAATTTATTTCAGCATTTTGAAACAGGAAAAAGCACAAACATATTCCAAATTAACTCCAAAAAGACGGGATGTCCCAATTATACCAAAGCATAGCACAAACACTACAAATAAACAAGACATCAACAATTCAAGAACACATAGGGGGTGATTCTAACTTTGGCGGGCGTCAGAGGCCGCCCGCCAAATTTCCCCCAACAGAATACCGCTACGCGGTCAGAAGACCGCCGCGGTTATTCTGTGTTTCCCGCTGGGCTGGCGGGCGACCGCCAGAAGGCCGCCCGCCAGCCCAGCGGGAAACCCCTTCCCACGAGGAAGCCTGCTCCGAATGGAGCCGGCGGATTTGGTAGGGTGTGACGGGTGCAGTAGCACCCATCGCGATTTTCAGTGTCTGCATGGCAGACACTGAAAATCTTTTAGGGGCCCTCTTACGGGCCATTGGCATGGGTACTGCAGGGGCCCCCAGGGGCCCCACGACACCCCTCACCGCCATCCTGTTCCTGTCGGTCACAACCGCCAGGAACAGGATGGCGGTGAGGGGGTCGGAATCCCCATGGCGGCGCAGCAAGCTGCGCCGCCATGGAGGATTCCACAGGGCAGCGGAAAACCGGCGGGAGACCGCCGGTTTTCCGTTTCTGACCGCGGCCATACCGCCGCTGTCAGAATGCCCTTGGGAGCACTGCCAGCCTGTTGGCGGTGCTCCCGCGGTCCCCAATCCTGGCGGTCTCGGACCGCCAGGGTTGGAATGATAATGCCCCAAATGAATTTCCTCACAAAAAGGAAGTGGTTACGAAAATCACTTATGGTTGTGATCCACTCAAATGTGATGGTTGTGGATTCCTGTATCCACAAATGCTGGACACCTATCAATTTCTTCTTAGGGTTCCTTGCAATGTGTGGTGTAATTCTGGAGGGTCAAATGCACTTTAAACCCAACCTCGCCGAGATCCACAAAGTGTTGACGCGTTTCGGCCCCTCCAATCTGGGCCTCATCAGGACTACTAAGGAACAATACTGCCTAATAACAAACCAAAAAAAAACAACAACAAAAAAAAAACACAATAAACTTAAGGCCTAAAAAGACTGACGAGTGCCAGACAATTATAAGTGCAAGCTATGTGGCTACAAAGTCTAAAAACCCCAACATGCAAAACTGCAGCTCAATTTAGCACTATTGAAGGGGGAAACACAGGTGTGCACCATATTCTAATAAATACAGCCATCAATGCATTTCTAAAGTGATGCAGCGTGGCACTGCCAATTTTGGCGCAGCACCTCGATGCACCACTTTCTGTTAAATATCAGCCCAAGGCCCATATTTATACTTTTTGACGCAAAACTGCGACAACGCAGTTTTGCGTCAAAAAAATTAGAGCCGGCTAACGCCATTCTGAAGCACCATGCGGGCGCCGTATTTATTGAATGACGTTAGCCGGCGTTAGCCGCCGGCGCTGTCTGGTGTGCGTTAAAAAAAACGACGTACACCAGGCAGCGCCAGCGTAGGGGGAAAATGGCGTATGGGCGTCCAGAAATGGTGCAAGTCAGGCTGAGGCAAAAAAATCCCCCCAACCCGATTTGCGCCATTTTTTTACGACGCCCATCCCCCATAGAAATGACTCCTGTCTTAGCAAAGACAGGAGTCATGCCCCCTTGCCCAATGGCCATGCCCAGGGGACTTCTGTCCCCTGGGCATGGTCATTGGGCATAGTGGCATGTAGGGGGGCACAAATCAGGCCCCCCTATGCCACAAAAAAAAAATTCAAAAAAAATACCTACCTGGACTTACCTTAATGTCCCTGGGGTGGGTCCCTCCATCCTTGGGTGTCCTCCTGGGGTGGGCAAGGGTGGCAGGGGGTGTCCCTGGGGGCAGGGGAGGGCACCTCTGGGCTCATTCTGAGCCTACAGGTCCCTTAACGCCTGCCCTGACCCAGGCGCTAACATCCGGCGCAAATGTGGGTTTTTTAGACCCGCCCACTCCCGGGCGTCATTTTTGCCCGGGAGTATAAATCCGACGCAATAGCACGGGAGCGCCTAAGACGGGAACGCCTACCTTGCATATCATTAACGCAAGGAAGGTGTTCACGCAAAAAAATGACGCTAACTCCATGAACTTTGGCGCTAGACGCTTCTAACGCCAAAGTATAAATATGGAGTTAGTTTTGCGTCGAATTTGCGTCGAAAAAAACGATGCAAATTTGGCGCAAACGGAGTATAAATATGCCCCCAAAAGTCTTTGAAACATCTTTAAATTAAGGCTGGCAAGGTTGTAAATCAGCTGTCGATTGTCGAAAGCGTCAATACTACAAGGCACACACGCTCAAATGTAACTAGGCACTGAGCTCGAGTCAGGCACATTTTAAGGATTTTAGAGGTCCTGGACCAAACCTATTTTGAGGGCCTCTGATCAGAACAGTTTTTAATTTATGATCCAGTTTCAGCTCTTTCATGCCCTCTTTGGCCTGGTGATAGACAGCGCACAGGCAGACTCAACAAAATTCTAAACGTGATTACATCTATTAGTCAGGGACAGTGACGGTGTGTTTTCAGTACTTTGACACAGCACCAGCTCACGAATATTACTGCAAAGTGACACCCAGTAGTTTCTCATATGTGACATCCCCTGTTTTCAACTAAACATCTTTTTATGGCTGTTGCATTAGACATAAAAAACATTCTCCGCAAAATGTATGTAATCTTTACCCTCACACATCACCCATGTTAAAAAAAGGTTCAGGGAAAGCGGTATTTTTAGCAGAGCTGTTTAAGAATTTTTCAAGCTCAACAGGGCAAGGTTCTCTGCAGAACACAGCTGGCTCCACCAGGGGGCCCCCTAAAAGACTGGTGGCCCAGTGGGCAAGAGGCCACTTTGCCCATTCCTTAAAACGTCTCTGGTTCGAGTTCCAAAGGCAAATGCATGATTAAAAGGCGAAAGCAAAACTCTCGCAGGCCCCATATAGCGCACATAACATTCCAAACACTCACAATACCCCTGCTGAACACCCAACAATAAAACTTCAAAAAGCAAGCTTTAGTCACGCTCGAAAGAATGTACGCATTTCTCCAGAGAAATTGAACCGCCAAGTGATACAACACTTTTGTGCTTAAAGCTTTGTGATACTTAAAGACTGTACGTTTTTATTCATCGCCAGCACTGAAGAACTGAGTTTAACACATGTCAGCTAAGCATGACGATTTATTTCGGATATGGCAAAGAGAAAAGATCTGTCACAGACAGGGACACAAAGGTAATTGGCACCAGTGTTCCTGGAACCTCCTTAAATAATTCCATTCCACTGATGTCATTGCAGGGAAATACCCTCAAAATCCCTAAAAAAGTCCACTTCTAAGGAGAGAACAGACATGCCACCCAACAACATCTGTAATTTACACTCTGTTGACTTTCAAGTCCTTCAAGTAAACAATGGTGGTCTCTCCATAGGTAAAGACAAAAGTCTTGTCTTTGTTATTGGTTTGTCTAGTTGGAATGCTTTATAGATCCAACATTGCCTATGTCTTTTCATACCATGTCTAGCTATGCAATGTGAGTAGTTATTCCATGTATGAACATGAATTGGCACAGCCAATAGGTCTCGCCTATAAGAGCTGTTGTCTATGCCAATATTTAGTAGCCATGCTGTGCAGCTGTGCAGATGCTTTGTAGTGTGGCAAAAACTAATTTTAACAAGCACTATGATGCAGACATGGCCAATGCTCTGTTTTTTAAAGAACTTTAACGCTGGATGTATCATACGCAATTTTTCTAATTATTATTTTTAGCCATGCAGCACAGCAGCCACACTTCTGTACAGCATGGCTGCAATTAATTTACAAAGTCAGCACTGTCCATGCTGTACAGCATAAACAAAAGACAATGGCAGAGTCAATGGTCTCAAAGGTGAGGCCTTTTGGCTTTGCCAATGCTTGTTCAGTGTCTGCATAACACCCACAGTCAGTCCTAATGCGTTTGTTCTTTCATAAAAGTGGTTTGATGCATCATAGTTCTTTTATTCATGACCATTTTAAGCCATGATGTGCAGCAGCCAGGCTGCTATACAAGATGGCTATAAATCATTGACAAAGTCAGCAGTGCCCTGCTATTCAACACAAGAAAAAAGCAATTGCACAGCCAATAGTCTATTGGCTTTGCCATTGCTTGTTATGTTTTGGCACAACATCCCTGTGATTCTGAGCAAAACAGTTAATTTCCCCATACCTGAAAAAAGAAAAAAAAATATGACGTTTGGCAAAAATTCCTATTAGATAAAGAAAGTAATTGCCTATATGTTTGTGACTTAGTGAAAATACTATTAGAAGCAGAGCACATTTGTTGTCACAATAAACCATCCATATTAAAGGAGGAAGGGGCTTCTTTAAAGTAAAACATAGCTACAAATGACAAGAGGTTCAATAAGGATGACAGGGAAGAAGCAAAAATAAAAGCAGTGCCTTAATCACAGTGCATGCTAAAGGAATAAAGGGGCAGCCCAATAACCGTGGGACTAGGGCAAGGCAATAAAAAAAGACAAAACAAAGGTCCCTAAGGGAAAAGTCTGAGGCTCATCTTACTCTGTAACCGTACATAACAATCACTAGATTGGTTTGAAGAAGAATCAGGTCAAATGTAATAAGGCTAAAGATATCTTTTTGGGACACATTGTTTTGCAATAAGGTGCTCCAAAAATACAACGGCACAGTGACAATGAAATTAGTAAATTAAAGTGTGCAAGTGCTATACTGAAAGCATATGTTCAAAACTTGTGGCTGATATGTATACAATTGTTAAACACCATTCTACAGGGAGTGCAGAATTATTAGGCAAATGAGTATTTTGACCACATCATCCTCTTTATGCATGTTGTCTTACTCCAAGCTGTATAGGCTCGAAAGCCTACTACCAATTAAGCATATTAGGTGATGTGCATCTCTGTAATGAGAAGGGGTGTGGTCTAATGACATCAACACCCTATATCAGGTGTGCATAATTATTAGGCAACTTCCTTTCCTTTGGCAAAATGGGTCAAAAGAAGGACTTGACAGGCTCAGAAAAGTCAAAAATAGTGAGATATCTTGCAGAGGGATGCAGCACTCTTAAAATTGCAAAGCTTCTGAAGCGTGATCATCGAACAATCAAGCGTTTCATTCAAAATAGTCAACAGGGTCGCAAGAAGCGTGTGGAAAAACCAAGGCGCAAAATAACTGCCCATGAACTGAGAAAAGTCAAGCGTGCAGCTGCCACGATGCCACTTGCCACCAGTTTGGCCATATTTCAGAGCTGCAACATCACTGGAGTGCCCAAAAGCACAAGGTGTGCAATACTCAGAGACATGGCCAAGGTAAGAAAGGCTGAAAGACGACCACCACTGAACAAGACACACAAGCTGAAACGTCAAGACTGGGCCAAGAAATATCTCAAGACTGATTTTTCTAAGGTTTTATGGACTGATGAAATGAGAGTGAGTCTTGATGGGCCAGATGGATGGGCCCGTGGCTGGATTGGTAAAGGGCAGAGAGCTCCAGTCCGACTCAGACGCCAGCAAGGTGGAGGTGGAGTACTGGTTTGGGCTGGTATCATCAAAGATGAGCTTGTGGGGCCTTTTCGGGTTGAGGATGGAGTCAAGCTCAACTCCCAGTCCTACTGCCAGTTCCTGGAAGACACCTTCTTCAAGCAGTGGTACAGGAAGAAGTCTGCATCCTTCAAGAAAAACATGATTTTCATGCAGGACAATGCTCCATCACACGCGTCCAAGTACTCCACAGCGTGGCTGGCAAGAAAGGGTATAAAAGAAGGAAATCTAATGACATGGCCTCCTTGTTCACCTGATCTGAACCCCATTGAGAACCTGTGGTCCATCATCAAATGTGAGATTTACAAGGAGGGAAAACAGTACACCTCTCTGAACAGTGTCTGGGAGGCTGTGGTTGCTGCTGCACGCAATGCTGATGGTGAAAAGAACAAAACACTGACAGAATCCATGGATGGCAGGCTTTTGAGTGTCCTTGCAAAGAAAGGTGGCTATATTGGTCACTGATTTGTTTTTGTTTTGTTTTTGAATGTCAGAAATGTATATTTGTGAATGTTGAGATGTTATATTGGTTTCACTGGTAATAATAAATAATTGAAATGGGTATATATTTGTTTTTGTTAAGTTGCCTAATAATTATGCACAGTAATAGTCACCTGCACACACAGATATCCCCCTAACATAGCTAAAACTAAAAACAAACTAAAAACTACTTCCAAAAATATTCAGCTTTGATATTAATGAGTTTTTTGGGTTCATTGAGAACATGGTTGTTGTTCAATAATAAAATTAATCCTCAAAAATACAACTTGCCTAATAATTCTGCACTCCCTGTATATCAGAGTATATTATTACACATCCTATGACTACCTTTGACAATTCATCCTCATTACAATTCTTATATGGGTCATCACCAGGACAGAAAATATTTTTTAAGCACCTAGAAACAAAAAAAAACATGTTTCATTAGACAGAAAAAAAATTGATAAGTTACATTATGTATTAGGTGAAACCTAAAATCGAGTGGCTGTTCAGGGCACGAAGACATTCTGCATGTTTCATTCCTAATGCTTCTCAGTAGCTATCAACCCTGTTTTCTACCTGCCCACTCATAGTTTAGTTATTAACCACAGAAAATATGTATTTCCTGGCTGGCATGCCTGGTGTAGTGCCCACAAGCCCCCTGTGGTCCCTGGCCCCTTGTTACAATCACCCTTCGCAGTGCACTCTTTCTCACACCATCTTCAGGACTACACTGCCCCGGGTAGTTACTGTTTTCTATGGAAGTGTGCATTAGTTTCTTCCCATATCCTACCTCCACATGCCGGTTGTATGACTTTACAATGCATGCTTTCACATTGCATACCTTTACCACCTATTATTTACCATGCATTGCCTTTCCCATGCCTTCTTTCAGGTCACCATTCTGTTACTAATGACCATATTTACAAAACCTTCTGAAATGCAACACTCTGCAAAAATGATTGTGTTACATTGCACAAGTATCTTTTAAATTAAGTTTAAAGTATAGCACTAAATATGCTATGAATTGTGGGCGATGATCACAAAATATATGGTAACACACCTGTGTTGCAATGCATGCCCTTTGCATCAAGGAAACAATAAATTGTGGATTGTGGCAGAACTATGCACCAAGGGGCATATTTATACTCCGTTTGCGCCGAATTTGCGTAGTTTTTTTCGACGCAAATTCGGCGCAAAGCTAACGCCATATTTATACTTTGGCGTTAGACACGTCTAGCGCCAAAGTATGAGGAAAGAGCATCATTTTTTTGCGTGAACGCCTTCCTTGCGTTAATGAGATGCAAGGTAGGCGTTCCCGTCTAAAAAAATGACTGCGACGCAAATGCGTCGTATTTATACTCCCGGGCAAAAATCACGCCCGGGAGTGGGCGGGGCAAAAAACCCCGCATTTGCGCCGGATTTTAGCGCCTGGGTCAGGGCAGGCGTTAAGGGACCTGTGGGCTCCAAATGAGCCCACAGCTGCCCTCCCATGCCCCCAGGGACCCCCCCTGCCACCCTTGCCCACCCCAGGAGGACACCCAAGGATGGAGGGACCCATCCCAGGGACATTCAGGTAAGTTCAGGTAAGTATAAATATATTTTTTTAAAATATTTTTTTTTGGCATAGGGGGGCCTGATTTGTGCCCCTCTACATGCCTCAATGCCCAATGACCATGCCCAGGGGACATAAGTCCCCTGGGCATGGCCATTGGGCAAGGGGGCATGACTCCTGTCTTTACTAAGACAGGAGTCATGTAAATGGCGTCTGGGCGTCGTAAAAAATGGCGCAAATCGGGTGGAGGCGATTTTTTGGCGTCAACCTGACTTGCACCATTTTTAAGACGCCCTAACGCCATTTTTCCCTACGCCGGCGCTGCCTGGTGTACGTGGTTTTTTTCCACGCACACCAGGCAGCGCCGGTCTGCTAGCGCCAGCTAACGCCATTCAATAAATACGGCGCCCGCATGGCGCTTCAGAATGGCGTTAGCCGGCGCAAAACTTTTTGACGCTAAACTGCGTTAGCGCAGTTTAGCGTCAAAAAGTATAAATACGGGCCCAAATGTTTTTCAAAAGTGCAGGAAAGTAGCAGAATTATTGGAGAACATCAAGATGGCATCTGGGACAATAGTCTGGAAAAAAACTGCTGTGGCAACCACATGAAGAACAGTGAAGGGGATGACGAGATATGTTGTGACGAACAGCATCAGAGAAAAGCTAGGCCAAAGCAAGATGCTATTACAGGAAAGACGTTGTAGCCATCTCTGATCCCTCCCCCCTTGTTAGTAACTGGGCACACTACCTCGCTCATCTTGTCAAATATAGAGGCCAAATATTTGGTATGTCACACATCTTAAGGGTTGGTTAGCTCTCCAACAAATCAATCTACACACCGAATAATGTTTATGAATGTTACTTGAAAAAAGTATTTGAATCCCACATCAATATATGTACCATTTCATTAGGAGAGGTAAACAGAAATCTGATTCTATTTTCTTTAACAAAGCTGCGCTATTATCTTTACCAGTTCCTTAACACTTGGCAATTGATCGTTGCCAACACTCTCCATTTTGTTTGCTGTAAAAATGTAATAAAAGGCTTCTTTTTACATGATCACCCCCATGGCTAATGCTGCTGTCCCCAGACCAAATAATCCCTTACGAGGTGCACCAGATTTTCAACACTGACAATATCACAAAGTCACATCCATTAGCTTTGGTAGACTTTTAGTAGGGACGGGTTGCCTGCACAAAGAAGGAAGCTGTGTTTTCTGCAATCCCAATTGAGTGCCTGCTGGCAAATGACCCTTGACACCTCTGCCTGGGCAAAGGTGGGAAGAAAGACCCATTCAGAAATGCTGGGTGTTACTGAACGGATCTGTGTCTCCATTATGCACAAAGGGTCTTGCGGTAAAGTCAAGGGATCCTGAAGCCTGGAAGAATAGCCCAAGATGCTAGTATCAAGAGAAAGGGCAGGAAGTGTATCAAACCAGCTTCCAAAGGCCCAAAAGGAGCCTAACCCCGAAGGAGAAGACATAGGTTCTGGAGAAGAGGCTGCTTTCTTAGGAACTTGCCAGAGTTAGCAGGCCTCTAAGGAGCCGGAGGTCCCTCAACAGAGGACTTGAGCCAGGGACAAAATAATTATCCCTCTCTTGAAGGCCTATGACAGTTGGCTATTAGGCAAGAACACACTGATATCAGTAGTATCCATAAGGCGTACTAGGAGCTGGTGATCCAATATAGTTGAGCAAGAGACCCCACACCAGGGACAACCAGGAAAGTGGTGGTCCATAATACTACAGAGAGTTCCTCCTTAACCTAGCCCATAACCTTCCCTTAACTGGGCATCTGGGGCAGATCAAGACATGGGAAAGGTCAGTTAATTATTGCTATTGGCCGTAGATGTCTGTAAAGGTGAAGGAGTTCTTTTACTCTTTTGTCAGCTGAGGGTGGGTATTGACATTGTTGGTCCCCTAGACCCACACACAGCCTCTGGAAACACGAACATCATGGTGGTAATGGACTATGCCACAGACTATCCAAAACCTATTCCCTTTAGGACAGTCACTGCTCCTGAAGTAGCCAGTGCCCTCCTTGGAATATTCACCAGGGGTGGGTTCCATACGGAAATCATCTCACTAACTTTATATCAGCCTCTCTACATGCTATGTGTGATGAGTGTGGTGTGACATATAAGTTCACCACCCTGTACCATCACCAAGGAAATGGTCTTTATTGAAATATTCAATAAGACCTCCATAGGCCTGATCTTCGGTTTGCCTGAAATACTCAGAAGGAGATGGAATGTTTTCTTGCCATGCCTGTTGCTTGCCTACAAGGATGTTAATCAGAAAGGAGTAGGCTTCAGCCCCTTTGAGCTACTCTTTGGACACCCTTTGAGAGGTCCACTATGTTTGATAAGAGAGGTTTGGGAGAGACCCCTTAAGAAGCCCACACAAAATATTGTGAATTATATATTAACCCTTTGCTACAGAATGGCAGAATACATAAAAAGGCACACCAACATTTGGAGGCTAGCCAGGAACTTGTTAAGCACTGGTATGACCAGATCACTTGCAGTGTCAGGCAGGTGCTTAAAACTGAGATTGTTTGCCCAAAGCGTGGGATGCACTTAGAAGCAATACAGTGGGCTAGAGGACTCAATAACCTACAAATCTCCTTATTCTCTAAGAGGTAGAGACTTCACTTGCAGAGCCAGATGGGAGCTTAAAACTGAGATTACTTGGCTGCTGTGCTGGACAGGCTTGTCAGAGTTAACGTGATTTAAAGGATGCCATAGCCCACAATTGTCCTGCGTGAGGTAGGGGACCTCACTTGCAGCACTAGGTGGGTGCTTAAAATGGACAATACTTGAACGCAGTGTGGGATGCAGTCAGGAGCCTACCTAGGCTGACAATCGGGCAAAGAGTGTGCTCATCAGAGCCTGGAAGAGTCTGGGCTGGGCCACCACTTTTAGCCCTGGGTTTGTGGACAAGCATCAGCGAGCTCACAGGTAGCTTTATATATATGAGTAGTCCTGCTTATTGCTGATTTTAAAATTGATTATTTAAAGATTATTGAGAGAAAAGCTATTATACATAATGGCAATAAAGTGAAATCCAGCTCCACCAAAGGAATCTATAGATATCTACTTGTCTTCAGTGATGGGGGTCATTGACACCAAACTATGACTGGTGGAGGACAGGATTGATGCTGTTAAAACATAGTCCTCATCTGTGGAGGTACACAGTGTGCCCATCGCTGAATGTCTAGCGCGCAGGGGCCCACCAGTTTAAAATGGCACTGAAAAGGTCAACACTCGTGGAGCACGCACTTCCCACAGCCAAAATAATTGTGTAGTTCAGCAGCACTCAATTAATAAATTGGCCTCAATCATTCCTTTGGCTGGTTCACCACCACTTAAAAGGAAAGGAAAGAAGCTAATTGCTATCTTGACAGACAAGGGAAATGATAATCAAGTTTAGGATCAAAGCCAGGGCTGTACAAAGGTGGACTTGAAAAATTGCCGCAAGAAGAGGCATAATAATAATGACTCAGGAGATGGGACTCTGCCTGACTGGCCAGTACTTGAATCTAGGTTAAAAGTTAATTTTTCAAGCAGCTTAAATAGGATAGCACACTTGTACTGAGGAAATTGAAAGAATTATGTGCTAAATTGGTGTTAACTATAAAACATCTACTTTTGAAATTAACAACCTACAAGTCACCATTCACAGTGGTACACTGCATAATAGTGCCCAAGTACTGGCAGCACAAACCTCACATGATCTGCAACAAGTTATAGGCATTCAGCCCCCCCCCACCCAAGAGGGAATAACCCAGTTAATCCTGTACAATTGTCCCTAGGAGATCTAACAAATACACCAAACCTTCTATCTAAATATGCATATCCCTAGCTTACCACAGAATATATATCCTATGTCATAGTTCTAAAGACTCTCAAAGGGAAGATCATTTGGCGCTAAAGAATAAAATGAAGCACTAACTTAAAAAGAATTCAGAATGGGTACGTGATTTATCATTTGAAATTATCTCAGTCAGAAGAGAAGCATGGGTTGGAAACAAGGCAAAGGAATCCCCAGGCAACTGTGGGGCATATTTATACTCTGTTTGCACCGAATGTGCGTCAAAACTTTTGACGCACAATCGGCGCAAACCCTGCCCCATATTTATACTTTGACGTCCGACCCCGCGGGCGTCAAAGTTCCACCATGTGCGTCATTTTTTGGAAGGGGGAACCAGCCTTGCGTTAATTATATGCAAGGTAGGCGTTCCCTTCCAAAAAATGACTTTAAGGCCTGTGCCCCATATTTATACTGTGACGTCATTTTGACGCACAGGAGGGGGCAGGACTTAAAAAACGGCACCCAGCCTGATGGGCGCCGTTTATTAACGCCTGGGTCAGGGCACGCGTTAAGGGACCTGTGGGCTCAGAAGGAGCCCAGAGGTGCCCTCCCATGCCCCCAGGGACACCCCTGCCACCCTTGCCCACCCCAGGAGGACACCCAAGGATGGAGGGACCCATCCCAGGGAAGTAGAGGTAAGTTGGGGTAAGTATTTTTTTTCTTATTTTTTTTGTGGCATAGGGGGGCCTGATTTGGGCCCCCCTACATGCCACTATGCCCAATGATCATGCCCAGGGGACAGAATTCCCCTGGGCATGGCCATTGGGCAAGGGGGCATGACTCCTGTCTTTGCTAAGACAGGAGTCATTTCAATGGGGGTTGGGAGTCAAAGAAAATGGCGCAAATCAAGTTGAGGCCTGAATTTTGCCTCAGACCTAACTTGCCCCATTTTTTGACCCCCAACCTCCATTTTCCCCTACGCCGGCGCTGCCTGGTGTGAGTCATTTTTTTTGACGCACACCAGTCCGCAGCGCCGGCTAACGCCATTCAATAAATAAGGTGCCCGCATGGCGCTTTGGAATGGCGCTAGCCGGCGGTAAAAATTTTTACGCACAACTGCGTTGGCGCAGTTGTGCGTCAAAAAGTATAAATATGGGCCTGTGTGTTTATACATTTTTGTTGCAAGTTCCTTCACAGAACCCATCAAATGGTTCTATTAAATCTTTTCAGCTAGGCTATTTTTCTAGGCCACAAACTCAGGTACTTACACCCTTGTTGGTGGCAGGGGATTTTCAGGGTGGGTTTGGTACATGGACTTTTGGTGTTGTGACAAGAAATAGTTACAAAGTTCTCTCATCACTGGAGCAGTTTGACTAACTGCATGCTAAGACTTCATTTAGGAATTCCTACAAATGAAGCCTGAGTGGGTCTCCTTTGGCACTGTATTAGTTCAATCCCCTTCCATTATTGATTCATCACAGTTTTCCTCAAATAAGTCAGATTTTAGGGTGGGCAGAGATAAGGCACCTTGGCCGCTTTGATCTCTGTGAACCTTACTTAGTTTGGGAGAGTCAGATATTAATACTACTCCTTATTATACAATGCTTTTTAGTATCCTTGAAACATTTGATTTGTTGTTGGTTAATTTTCATCCCAGTATTTTTTATGATGGTGCTATTCATATAATTGAAGACCTAGATTTGCATTTAAGGAACTGCTTTGTCTCTTGGGAGATTTTAATATTTGCCTATGTAATAAGAGACCTATACATCGCATGGGCTTCAGGACCCTGAAGGGAGAGCAATAACTCATTTTAGGAATTCCTTGTATGGGAAAGCATAACACAATATAATAATATCTAGGGATTTGGTCTTTGCTAGTGACTACAGACCAACTGATTTTTAGTTTAGTCTGGCTTTTAAGGGTAACGGTAACTATAATACTGTTGATTATGTGATCCTGTCTTCTGTCCTGGATCTGCTTTTATTAGAGTTTAAAGTACTACCTAGTTGTAGCTGTGATCATAACCCACTCACAGCTACTCTTCTCTATATTTTACTGATGTGAATGGCCAGCACAAGCCAGGAGTAAGGTTATTCGCTGAAAGAAGGGGCTTGCAAGTGGGAAAAAGTTAATAAGGAACATTGTATACAGGATCTTATCAGGGAGAATCAGGGTATGTTTGAAATTATCTCTTGTTATGAATAAGAATTGGGCACTATTTTAGATGCTTTTAATTTGTTATGTACTTCAATTTCTTCCACATTCCATTTAGAAAAGAGCCAACCTTCTTTCTTCATTCATACAAACAATATGCACAGCAAGATAGGGCTGAGATTCATTTGGCCAGAAAGAATTGCAATGACATTTTGGAGACTAGAAAGTCAGAGATTAGAGAGAAGGCTTGAAGAGATTTGGAGAGGGCAGGGTTACTTAAGGACAGCCCTGCTTTCTGGAAGGTGGTCAACCATCCTTATTTAGGGAGTCCTTCAAGCCTAGGTGTAGCATTTTACTAAGATTTTTGACTCTGTTGGTCCCAAATTATGCTTTGTGCGTGCTGAGGAGGTTTCTATTGACCAGAGAACTGCATAGCTTTTAAGTGAGTCTAGTGTAAGTGATGTTGTGTGCTTTTATGTGAAGTGCTTTCGGGAAGGCACAGGCCAGAATGGAGTTCCCCTATACTTATTTAAGGAGAATATATCTCTATGGGCACCCCTTATCACTACTGTGATTAGAGAGGCTATCATTGGTTCTCTGGTCTCCTCTTGGAGTGAGACATTGCTGTACCTATTTTCATAAAAGGTGACACAAACTACCTAGGGTGCTATATGCCAATATCTTTATTAGATAGCACGTTTAAGATCTTAGGAAGGATTTGGTCTCTAAACTGGAAGACTTGGTCTTCAGATACTCTCTGAAGTTCAGTTTGGCTTTCGGTCAGGTGTACACACTGCTGAGTAGTGTCCAAAAGTGCCTCTGATAATTAAAAAGTATGTCACTGCCAGGAGGGAATCCAACCCTGTGGCCTTCATGAAACTCTCCTGTGCTTTTGACACCGTACATCATTCTAAATTGTGGGATAATATGGAGGGGATGGACATGGAAAAAGCGTTGATTGATTTGATGTTTTGCATACATTCGGACACCATTGCCAAGCTTCTTTATGGTCCCCTATTATAAGATCTACTCAAGAATTCTGACAGAGTTATGTGATGGCACCCTTTTTTTAATTGTACTGCACTGGGCTAGATACAAATTTGTGTAAAGCTGGTAAGGACCTGACGTGCCTTGGAAAAACATCCTAATCCAGCACTTATTTCTGCAGATGATGCACTCCTAATAGCAAGACGTGCAAATGGATTTCAAAGAATACTGGATGCTTTTCGCTCATTTATGGATGAGTTGAGTGTTCAGTAAAACATTTGTCATGAGCTGTGAACCAAAGAACCTAAAAACGAAGACCAATAAATGGAGCTGAGCTAGCCAAACTATGAGAGTTTACTTATTCAGGCATCTCCTTTGATTCTGCAATAAACTGAGCCCCCCTGCTTGAACTTAGTGCATTATTCGAGCCCTGAATCTATAAGAAAAGAAACTAAAGTTTTACTTAAAGACTTTTTGATTAATTGACAGAAAAGTGCTAGACTGAGATTGTTTTTTTAACACAAAAACTGGTTGTTATTATCAGATGATTAAACCAGTACCAAGCATAGAATTCAATATTACCTTTGTTTCCATTTTCAGCATGGATTTGATTTAAACTGGTTCAGTTTCAATGTTATATATTTTTTCGAGGCATTTCCAATGCTGGGCTCTTGGTTTGCAGAATTACCCAAATGTCCCTGTGACAACATTTCTGCTCATCCACAGTTCACTTCATGCTTTTTTGCACTTTTTAAAGGTTGTTTTGGAAACTTCTCCGGGGGCCTATTTTACAGGATGCTAATATTAGACAGCATAGCATAACTTAGTACCCCTGATTTTGCAGCAATTAAGATCTTCCAGGACATGTTTGGCATTAGTGAACTTTATTAGAAGAACCTTATTAGTGAGGAAGAGATATGGAGGAGCGGTTTGTGTTTAGGTTTTTGCTCATGTGTGTAGTAGATTAACTATATATTTTGATCAATGGGAAAGCATAATTTCTTGTATGTGTTCTGTGTGTCAGGAAAAGATACAGACTAGATATTGGTGCCTATAGTGATGGAATGTTTGTAATGATGCCAATGTGTATTTTGTTGTTTGTTTGTATTTGTTCTGCTTTTTTTTAGTTTGTTTTTAGGCTGAATAAAGCTGATTTGTCAATAAGTCCTCAGTGGTGGAATTCCAACCAGGGAGGTTTGTGTGTGTTTTGGAGCCTGTAGCACCTAGGGTGCACTAAGACAAGATGACTAGACCCTGTCCTACTCTGGAGAAGAAATGGAAGTCACCAATATGGTGAACTTGAGAACCTCAATGAACCCTCAAATGGTTATGCATGTTAAAAGGCTGAAACTCGACCATGACACATCAGACATCATAGTGCTCATGGTGACAGATGGAGCATAAAAAGAGAAGAGGACCTCTCCCTGACTTTCTGTCAACCAATGTCAAATATAGATCAGTGCATGGTCTAGTTCACGGCTTCTCTCAAACAGACCAACAACAGAGTGACTGCAACAAGCTGTTAACGCAGTTTGCTGGTATGTTTTTATTGTTCCTATGTCTGCTGACTTTGTGTATCCATGATATGGACACAGGTAGCAACTTGCCTGTCATAAGTAACATTTACGGTCTGTAAGACCAGGTCAAAGGGAATATCAAGGCTGAGGTTGCCACAATGCTAGTGTTATTAGTGACTGAGTCTTCTAATAGTCCTTGGATCAGAACAGTGGTAATGGTGACCAAACCAAATCCTAAAAGGGGAAGACATGAAATGAGGTTCTGTGGAGACTGCACAAGCCTGAATGCAGTCACTAAGACTGATGCCCATCCCATACCCAGAGCTGATGAGCTCTTGGCCAATTTGGGGACTACAAAGAATCTGAGCACCTTTGGCCTGACTATAGGTTATTGGCAAATAGCCCTCATGCAAGGAGCCAAGGAGAGGTCTGCCTTTTCAACACCTGAAATCTACTTCAGTTTAAAGTGATGCCCTTTGGGTTGACAAATGCACCTGCCACCATACAGAGGTTGGTGAAAAGAGTGTTTTTTGCTTAGAAAGTTTCAGTGCAGCATATCTAGATGATGTTGCTGTATTTAGTTCCACCTGGGAGGATCACCTGATCCAAGTCAAGGAAGTGCTACAGGCCCTGCACAAGCAGGACTGGCTACCAAGACAACTAAGTGCCAGATAGGGCATTGTGAATTCTGTACTTGGGCCATTAAGTATGTGGAGGCCATGTACAGTCTCTTCAGCCCCAACTTCAGGTAATTCTGGCCTGAGAGGCTCCTTGGAATCAAACTCAAGTCAGACACTTCCTTGACCTGACTGGTTACTTTAGAAAAATTAAAGGGTATGGTACCACAGTGGTGCTACTGACAAAAGGTATTTCTAAATCAAATCAAATTAAAATAAGCTTTATTCCATTTCACTTAAAAATCATAAAAACACACAATACAATAGGTTGAAAAGACAGCATTAATAAATAGTCATCTAAAAACTTGCCTCTATAAAATATAAACAAGACACTCCTTAACAATGACATGGGCTTTCTGCAGTTAATCACAGCCCATAGAAAGTTTGACATAGCATTACTAAAGTAAATAGTTGGTAAAAACAAATATGCAGTCCGACAGTGTACAAACTTGTAAGACTTCAGCAGTGGTAAGATCAAATGCTACCTCTGTTTATTATAATCTGTAAAGAAAAAAGACAATGTGTATTATACTTTGGCTCAACATATTGTCACAGGGGCACTTGAATAGAGCTAAAAACCAATCATTTATAGGGAAGCTAGTCGAATGATGAAATGTGTCCATTCGGAACTGTGTTAAGACAAACTTATGCTGGGTATTATGCACCAGTTTTAAATATGTCTGGATATCATAACATGTGGATAAATATTCTTAATCTGATTGTGTGTATATTCTAGATATGTATAGTGCTTTAGGAAATATGTATCGCTACTATGTCATAACAATAAATCACACACATACCTATTTAACTAATAATGTATATTTACTCACTACTCACGGTTTAAATATGTATATGTATGTATATATATATATATCTGTGTATGTATTCATGTGTGTATGTATGTGTGTGTGTGTGTGTGTGTGTATATATATATATATATATATACATATATATATATATCCACAAAGATATGCTCACAACCGGACTCCATGCGGCCCTTGAGGGGTGGTGCGTCACAACCGGCAGAGCACTCCGGTTAATTTTATACATAAATCCAAAGTTTCCAAAGAACAGACGCACACTCAGGAATTCAAAAGCTGAAGTGTTAATTTAACACACAACGTGTTTCGGCTGACAGGCAGCCTTGATCACGTGTATAGTTCAACCAGTATACACCACTTTAAATACCATCCAGGCATAAACATAGAAACAGGACTAAGTTGTCTTTCCTTTTATACAAATAGATATCAAAGTAAAATGGGTGATATAGATAATATACAATGAATGAAAAGACTGATTCAATTAAATCAATATATCTATATATATATATATATATATATATATATATACAACCATATATCTCATTGATGAATTATTATTTGACTGAATTACCACAAAAATGCTGGATGATAAAAGCATTATACATATATATAAATTATATATAAATATAATTATCAATTGCGTATATCAGTATAAATATATATATGAAGAATAAATATAAATATAAATATAGATATAGATATAAATATAAATACAAATGTGATTGTACATTTAAATATAAATATAAATACGGCTCACAAATCTCCATATACTGAAAGAAATATTATTTTGTAAAACAGAGCCAATATTTAAATTTCAATTTTCATTCCATTCTATTAAAAGCAGTACAATTCATTTAATATATATATTTTTTAAATATATACCCCCAAATTACTGATCAATGCCAATATTTTTTCTTATTAGTGGAAAATTACAAAACCATTCTCCATATAGAATCATAGCGGAACTATAAAAGAAAACTTCTCACTGTTTCTGTGTAGCCAATAATCATAACACCATGTGAAAGAATAAGCAATAATGAAATCAGGAATCAGGAATCCATCCGGACCCCTCCATTCTGAAAAGACATAATCAAGACAAATAGATAAAAGATATATAAAATAGGACCTAATTAGAAAAATCTGAGAAAACAGAGAAAACAAGAAAACACTGTTGCTCACAATATAAGTTATTGCTGCTTATGCTATAAAATATTATAGTATATGATAAAATGTAACAACTATAGTTCCTTATATTTTACTAAACTCAATTCATTATATTAATCATCAAACAAGTGGGTATTAAGCTCTTCACCAATATTCAATCCTCTTGGTGTCTTGGTTTCTAAATCTACAATATATTTAGATTCTTTTTTGCGTAAAGTTAACTCTCTATTGCCACCTCTGTGGTGTAATGGCACATGTTCAATACCAAAATAGGATAACAAGGTAATATCAGAATTATGAAAATCCTGAAAATGTCTAGCTACGGAATAATGTGGATCCTTTGATGTAATAGCACGGATATGTTCCAGAATACGTTTCTTCACTGCATGTTTTGTACTACCCACATACCAAAGATGAAACGGACATTCTAATACATAAATGGTAAAAGGATTACTACATGTCAAAAACTGCTTGATTTGTCTCTTCGTCCCTGGTTTATTCGTGGTGTACTCTTTTCTGGTCTCACTATTGCGGCAAGCTTTGCAATGGCCACATGGAAAGAATCCCTGTAAATTGTGTTCCTTTTTTGGGGAAATAGAAGTGACATCGTTTGATCTTAACATATCATGAAGATTACGCCCTCTTCTATAAGTAATCAAGGGCCAATTATAAATCTCTTTACCAATAATAGGATCACATTTCAAGATGTTCCAATGTTTAGAAATAATCTTTTTAATCTGAGTAGTATCCTCATTATAGGTTAAGACCAACCTGATGTCTTCCTTATTCTGATATTCCACTCTAGCAGTTTTGTCAAAAAGAGTCTAGATTCTTTCCACTTTCTTGATTTTTTCTGTTGCTTTTTTGATTACCCAATCTGGGTAGCCTCTTTGCTTAAACCTTATTATCATATTTTTCTGTTCTTGTTCAAATGCCTCATCTGTATTACTGATTCTTTTGGCTCTCAATAATTCGCCATAAGGGATACTCCATTTCAGTTTATCGGGATGTCTACTGGTAGCATGCAATAAACTATTTCCTGCTGTAGTTTTACAAAAAAGTTCGATGTGGATCATTTTATCTTTAATCATAACTCTAGTATCAAAAAATTCAATCGAAGAGCGGCTGATGTTATATGTTAAACTGATATTACAATAATTTTCAATGAGTTTCTCAATGAATCGTATAGCCTAATTTTCAGATCCTTTCCAAATTATGAAAAGGTCATCAATATACCTAAGCAATAATGTGGCCTGATTTATTTCTGGATACTTATCTTCATCTTTAAAAATCTCTTCTTCCCATAGACCTAAGAACAAACAGGCAAAACTGGGAGCAAAGCAGGTTCCCATTGCAGTCCCAAGTACTTGTTTATAGAGTTTGCCATCAAATAGAAAAATATTGTTAGTCAAACAGTATTTTATCATTTCAATAATCATATCAGTATGTGCCAAATATCTTAGAGACCTTGTATGCAAAAAATGTCTACATGCTTGTATGCCTTTCTCATGATCAATGATAGTATACAGAGAATTCACATCTAAAGATATAAGTAAAAAATCCTCTTCCCAAATGATACCTTCCAATTTGCCTAAAAAATCTTTAGTATCTTGAACATAAGAGGGTAAGCTCATGATGGATTCCCTCAAGAAAAAATCCACGTATTTGAATACATTTTCCAATACATTACCACATGAGGAAACTATAGGTCTCCCTGGAGGGTTATCCCTATCTTTGTGAATTTTAGGGAGGATGTATAATAAAGGTAACTTGGGAAAATCCTTTTTCAGGAAACCATACTCTTCCCATAACAGGTGGCCCTTATCCTTCCACTCAGTTAGGAGGTCCCAAATTCCTGTGATACTGTTCATATATACATCTTTAGTCACCGCCCTGTAGAATTGTGAGTTGCTCAACTGTCGCATAACCTCATCAATATATTTTTGTCTTTTCCAAAGTACTATATTTCCTCCATTATCCGCCGGACAGATAATGGTATCACCATCCTCTGCTAATAATCTGATAGTTTCACACTGTTTATATGTCATGTTATTATTCCATCTAGGTTTAAACCATGTTCGATGTCGGAAATGTATCAACCCTTGGACTGCCATGTCATAGAAGGTATCAATATTGTCATGATTCATATTCGGGAAAAATGTCGACTTAGGTTTAAAACCTGAAGGGACTGTACAATCATATACAATACCCAAATCATCTAAAGTCTGATATAGACCCTTCCCATCGATCTGAATGCCTGGATCTTGTTCTAGTTCATGAAGGGTTAATACGGTATCAACATCACTAATAGATAAAACATGTTCATCATTGTCATTAGACATAGACGGTTCTAAACAATTGCCAGTATTTCCTTTCAATTTAAACCACTTTTTTAGTTTCAATTTTCTAATAAATGTAAACAAGTCTATACGAGTTTCTGCATAATTAAATCGCACAGTGGGACAGAAAGAAAGGCCTAGACATAATGTTTTTTTATCTTCTTCAGTTAACTGGTGATCTGATAAATTAATAATAGTCTTATTCACCATCTCATTATCCATTATGTTGATACGTTGGAGCCTCTTATTGTTTTTCCCACTTGCTCCAGATTTTGATCTCTTCTTGTTGCAAATTCTAGATCTCTCTAGCTCCGGCTCTTCTTCCTCTTCGGCCCATTGATCTGCCTCTGTAACTCTGTCCCTCCCCTTTCTGCTTGTATGGGATTTGCCTGCCGCGTCACAGCAGGCGATATTCGTCTAAAAAAGTAGCCGGCTTGTTGGTGATTTCAATATTAGAGATCTCACTATCTGTTGAACTTAAGGAGTCAATCTCTCTTGTACTTTCCAGTTCACTTTCAGAGGTTGAAGGCTGACCTACAGGTATAGAATAATTGGATCCTGATTTATACAAATGATCATATTTTCTGCTAAATGTCAGGATCCTACCACTTTCATAGTCTCCTATATCTCTATGAAGTTTTTGTTGTTTTTTGATCTTTATATCATCTTCATATTTTTTCAATTTAGTCTTCATTGTTTCAAGGAAACGAGAAATAATTTCTTTTTTGGGCCTGGAAGCAAAATCCTCTTTTATTTTTTTAATATCTGTTAGCAAAATTTCTCTCTCACGCCAGACATGTTTTACCAAAATTTCAAGCATGTGTTTAGAACTGGTTGCCGAATTTTCCGCCCATTCTTTCAGCATTTCAGGATTGGATGACTCATATGATGGTGTGATAAAGATTCTCAATCCTCTTGGGACCATATCTTGGTCAATGTAGTTCTGTAAAGAAGTGGCTTCCCACCATTTAGATATTTCTTGTTTGCATAATTTTTCTAATTTGTATAGTAGTGTATTTAAATCGTTGTTACATCCGATATCATTCTCAAGTAATTTTCCTCTAATAGTAGTCTTCGCAAACAGTGCTTGGGCAGCTATTTTCCTCTCATTGTCTATATCATCATCCATACTGTTCATCTATTACCAAATCCAAATGAAAAAGAAAAAACTATACAACTAATAAAAATATTATTCAATCCTTCAAATGAAATCCCCTGGGTAAAGTACCCAGTTCCCCTTGCCGTGACACGTCAGACAAAAATAAGTATTTTATGCCTTCTTAAAGATTCATTTATGTCTCAGGGAGAGCAACTCGTTATGCGTAATTGTGAGCTCTTGGATGTTGGAACCAGATTCAGAAAATAGGGATGAGAGAATGTGGTTAGTGAACTTGATTAGTAGCGAACTTTAGTAATTATTAACATGTCATGAATGGTGAATCAACACCTTCCAAAAAGTCATACCCGATCCCGGGCGATAAATGAATATAAAGAGAAGCCAAAGTTCAAGAATTACTAAATAGAGATGTCACCGTTATTTAGTTAGTTATTACTGCTGTGCTGTGCTGGAGTTATAAGCCTTTCACTTCGCAGCCGCGCATTACTGACTGCATAGTCAGTGGAATTCAAAATAATAACTGAAAGCAATCAGAACCACAAGTTCACACCATTTTGCAAATACGTTGGAATCGCCGAAACAACGCAGCGTCATGGTCAACAGCTGATAGTCAATCGGCGACTCCAATACAAATGCCGTGTAGATAGCCGAAAATATCACGGATAATCTTTTAGTTGTTCAAAATTACACAAGCCTCCCATTCCAAGTCTTAAACAGTATACGGCATATGAGTTCAATAAATTACTAAATAGAAATCTCACCGTTGTTTAATTGTTCTAGCTGTTTTATTTTTTGCCGCCGTGCTAGAGTGACAGACCATCCACATCGAAGCCGCGCGTTTTTGACTATTTTTGTGGTAATTCAGTCAAATAATAATTCATCAATGAGATATATGGTTGTATATATATAGATATATTTATTTAATTGAATCAGTCTTTTCATTCATTGTCTATTATCTGTATCAAACCATTTTACTTTGATATCTATTTGTATAAAAGGAAAGACAACTTAGTCCTGTTTCTATGTTTATGCCTGGATGGTATTTAATGTGGTGTATACTGGTTGAACTATACACGTGATCAAGGCTGCCTGTCAGCCGAAACGCGTTGTGTGTTAAATAAACACTTCAGCTTTTGAATTCCTGAGTGTGCGTCTGTTCTTTGGAAACTTTGGATTTATGTATATATATATATATATATATATATATATATATATATATATGTTGCATCAAAAATTTAGCCGTGCACTCCACCAGGGTGAAAATAATTCTTGAATTTTATTTGAAACAAAAAAGAACAGAACAACGCGTTTCGACCGGATGGTCTTTGTCAAGTTCAACAAACAATTAACTAAGCAAGTTCCTTTTATAGTGGAATATATTAAACTCATATAGTGCATGCTGGGAGCTGTAGTTAAACAAATGTTACATAAATTAAATACAGATTTTCAGAATTACGTGATTTTACAAACAATCTATTCATGGTGAAAATACAATCATAATTAAATTTCCATATTCTTTTATTTTTTATTTTTAAAGTTAAATATCTTGCAGACTTGAGTCATTTATATATAATTTAAATCTCATATTTCCCCTGTTACCTTCATTAACTCTATACTGATATTTTAACTCAATTGTTCTAGTAATACTATTATAAAAATGTTTTATTATTGTTTAACTAGTTTCATATAAATTAGAACTTGCTCTAAAAACAAAAGAGATCAAATTTAATTTGTATCCAATGCTCACAATGATGATTTCGGATAGTTGTTATTTAGGAGTTTAGCCGATCAGAGATTTCACTGTCACAGTTCATGTAAGCTGCTTAAGTTATGCATTCATAAATGAACATAAAGTTCCTCATCATTATTCATCCCTAAAGGGGCCTTAGTTTTCATTCGAATTATGAACTTCGATTCTAATTGTCTTAACTTTCTAACTCGGTCCCCTCCTCTTTCATGATCTGGGATGTGATCTATACCATAATATCTCAGTGTCCTCCAATCATTCGATGTATGTGTCTGTAAATGTCTGGCTGTCGCATATGTATAATCCTTATGGGTAATAGCTCTAATATGTTCAAGGATTCTTTTTTTAAGTGCACAAATTGTACTTCCTATATACTTTAGACCACAATGACATTCTATTATGTAAATTACATATTTCGTTATTCCATGCTAAACATGTTCATAGGTTATTTCATAGCTCCTAGAAAAGTTGTTATATTAGATACTTATGAATCCCTGCTCCCATTTTACATCACACTGATCAAATGTTTTATTATCATAAGCATTTGGCTATTCAAAAAGTAGTAGAGTAAAGATAAATACATGTTAGAAAAGTACATTATTAATTAATTTCAAATAATACAAATCTTGAAAGTCTGTGTTTATACAATACTACTTTGCTTCTCATATTATACCCATTATTATATTCCTTGAAAATATATTCCCTTACTATGTATTTACATGTCTATATATTTATTACTCTAGTCCTACTGTACTAGAGAAAAATTAAATGCAAAAATAACATCTATAAATAAAATTCAAATTATACATAAGTAAATAAAAAAAAAAACTATTAATAATAATAATGAATACATTAAATAAAAATAATGATAAAAACATGTGTATATTTATATACTATATACTAAATTCTCCCTCATTTATCCCACCTTTGACTCATCCCAACCCCCCCTGCTACTATGATCTCCCTAACCATTTCCACAGACTCTTCCCTCGTCCATCCCCCCTTTACTCATCCCAAGCCTCATCCTATTACTATAAACTCCCAATTAACACTTCTGGATTCTTCCCTCCTCTACCCCTCTATTACTCCAGTCAATCCATCTAACAAACTCACATATCAGTGGCTCAAATTAACTCATAATAATACTAAAACTGTACTCATATTTCCCTATACTTATCCACCACTAATTCCTTTTGGGTAGTTCTGAAGTAGCGTGGTACTCGCCTTAAAGCACTTTGATGCCTCGTCAGCAGTAGTAAGCGCTATATAAATACTATTACAATTACAATTACAATACGTATCTAGCATCACCTGATTTTTAAGGATGCTAGGATGCAACATTTCAGTGATCAACCTTAAATACTCAAGTAATAACTGACACTCCTTTTTTAAATTCTTTCTGCTAATAGTCATTGTATGTGCTGGCTGATCCAAATGTACCAGGTTACCCATAAAATTTTTAATATATTTCAGCCATGGAATCCAAAGGCCAGAACGGGATTTAAGAGAGTCCCTAATAATATTGCGATTGGGTCAAATCTGGTCGGATGTCCAGAATACGCTGAATCTTTACAATGTCTGTTGTGAAAGATAGGCTTAACTCTAACTCAGCGTGGCATAAGTAGGAGGAGCTGCTATTTGGTACAGACAGTAGATAACGTAAAAAGACATTTTCTTCCATTTCCAAGTTGTCTCTGAAAAAGCAGCAACCCAGACTGGACTGAGCAGTGTAAAAACGCCTTTGACACTTTCAAGAGAGCTTTGTACTTAGCACCAGTCTTAAAGGCAGTCCTAAAGGCACCTGATTTCCCAAGGAGTTTCCTGTCCAGGCAGATGATTTTGAACATGGGACTGGGGCAGTGTGGTCATAAGTGAATGATCTGGGCTAGAATCAACCAGTTGCCTTAATTGGAAGGCAACTCCTCCCAAGACAGCTGTGTTGCAGTCCCATTGAGAGGGAAGAGTTTACTGTGGTTTTGGCCCTGAAGAAGCTGAGACTCTAACTATTTGGGAAACACTTTAGAGTTCAAACTGACCACAGACTTCTCTGCTGGCTTATGCAGATGAGCGGAGAGAACCCCTAACTGTTGAGGTGGTCCATCTCCCTATATTACAGAGAATGGACTTTTAGGGGGTCATTCTAACCCTGGCGGTCCAAGACCGCCAGGGCTAAAATGACGGGGGCACCGCCAACAGGCTGGCGGTGCCCCGCTGGGCATTCTGACCGCCGCGGTTCAGCCGCGGCCAGAAAAGGAAAACCGGCGGTCTCCCGCCGGTTTTCCGCTGCCCAATTGAATCCTCCATGGCGGCGCAGCTGGCTGCGCCGCCATGGGGATTCTGACAGCCCATACCGCCGTCCTGTTCCTGGCGGTTCGCCCGCCAGGAACAGGATGGCGGTATGGGTTGTCGTGGGGCCCCTGGGGGCCCCTGCAGTGCCCATGCCAATGGCATGGGCACTGCAGGGGCCCCCGTAAGAGGGCCCCACAAAGAAATTCACTGTCTGCATTGCAGACAGTGAAATTCGCGACGGGTGCCACTGCACCCGTCGCACCTTCCCACTCCGCCGGCTCAATTCTGAGCCGGCGTCCTCGTGGGAAGGGTGTTTTGCACTGGGCTGGCGGGCGGCCTTTTGGCGGTCGCCCGCCAGCCCAATGCAAAACCCAAAATACCCTCAGCGGTCTTTCGACTGCGGAGCGGTATTTTGGAGGGGGGAAGTCTGGCGGGCGGCCTCCGCCGCCCGCCAGACTCAGAATCACCCCCTTAATCTGTAGCACAGACCTGGGACTGGCCATGCCAAAGCAAATGGCCTTTCTAGGTTTTTCCACTTAAATAATGAGAACTACCAGAGTAGGTCAGTTGCCTACTACCTTTCATCTAGATGGGGGCCAATTTAAGGAAATGCCTCTTTTTCAGTTCAGTTAAGTTCAGTACTCTTTATTTCAGCATTATACCATAAAAGAGAGACACACAGCAGTTTTAAAAAACATTGAAAACATATGGTTCATAAGAACAATAAAATATAATTGATTGCCAAATAAATACCTATAAATGAATCAGAATTTAAAATAATAGAGCATAAGCTCTAAAGGCCAACACAAGGGCCACTCCGGAAAGGGCTATTAAAATGGTATCCAATGCACAAGTACTAATAGGGATTATCAACTTAAAATGAGTAACTCTACAGCTTTAAACAGAGGTGCTGAAACAAGTTTCCTCCTAATTCACCACATGGCAAATAGGTACCTTGAGACAGTGAAGACAACAGGTTTACTGGTATTTGATTGTATAATTCTGCATGCCCCCTCGTGTTGAGCGATGCTGAGATTCCTGCAGATAAGGATTAGTCATTTGGCCCTACCCCTTCTGTACACTGGACAGAAAAACAGCATGTGTGCCACTGTCTCCTTGACATGTCCACAGGATTGACAGGCTATCTCTGCCGGAAAGGCAGGGCCCACCTATTTTGAGGTGTAAGTATGGAGTGATTAGGATCCATGACTACACTGTACATACAATTTCCTAGCCAGGCTTGGTTCTACATTTTTTAAGAATAGTTCAGAATAATAAGCATCCTTAACCGAGATAAAAGAGCTGGTTAGGGTACCCAAAGCCCATGTTGTCAAAAGCTTATTTAACATAAAAATCTTGAACTGCCTTTTAAGCTCTATTTTACTTATGAGCAAACCAGACCCCCAGGGGTCTACCCAAAGGTTGTCTACTCCCATGCACAGGAATGTATCTCTTATATAATTAATCCAAGGGAGGTTGCCAGCACTGGGGTGACTAAGTATTTCCTCCAGCCCACAATGATAATGTAACAATTCAGATGGGATCCAGAGTTTTCTCCAAAGGGTTAGGGGTCTGACTACAATTGTTTCTGAATTTGGCCTAAGTCCTAAATCAAACCTTAGGGGTATCAAATGAGTACTAACAGGGAGGCACAGCACTTGCCTCAAAAAGCGATTCTTAACAACTTCTAAGGCTTTTGCAGACTTATGCCACCATAGCTCGGCACCGTAGAGGGCTGCACCCAGTGCTCAGAAAGAGCACAAATGGACAACCGGTTTAAAGAAGGGCCTCTACTGAACCTTCTCAGCCCCCAGCATGCTGCTCCAGTTTGAACCCTTGTTTAGAAATATGGTGAGCCGAATCCTGCTTCTCATCAAGAGTAATGGCAAGATATTCAAACAGGTTAACCTGATCTAGTGGGGTTCCATTCAAAGTGGGATTAGGCCATGTGGTGTGACATGGGTTGAAACCCATGTATTTCATTTTACAAACATTGATTTCCAAACCCTTCTGGACACAGAAACTACTAAACTCATCCAGAACCTTTTGAATCCCCATCAGTGACTTGGATAAGAGAAGGATATCATCTGCAAACGAGGGCCAGAACCGTCATGTTTGCTAACTTGGGTGCATCATTATCACAAGTGTTTAAACAGGCAACCGAATAATTGATGTACCAGGTAAAAAGAGTTGGGACAAGGATGCATTCCTGCTTTACTCCTCTGCTTACTGGGATAGGGTCAGTTACCTCTCCTAACTTACCACAGTGAACCTGGGCAAAAGGTTGTTTGTGCAATCTCTAAAAAATATGGCATAATATGCAGGGGATACCCATCTCAGTTAACACCTGCTGCAGTGTGTTTCTTGGGACAAAATCTAATGCAGATCTACGATCTACAAACACCACATAGAGTCTTCCCCTTTCAAGTACAATAGTTTTCCAATAAATCAGCTGGAGCCTAAAAACCTGATCAATCATGCATGTATAGGTGTGAAACCCTGCTTGCAAGGGTAATAGTACAGCATTACCATCTAGCTAGTCTTGTAGCAAAGAGAGAATGACTTTACTAAAAAGTTTCTGAGTAGTGTTGATGAGGCCGATAGACTTATAGTTGGCTGGGACCAATGGGGAACCCATTTTATAAAAGGGGAAGATTTCTGCCCCTGCTCATGTAATCGCTGTCATGTCTCTTGATGACAGCCTTGCCCATAACAAAAGGCCAGAGTCTGACATTGACTGATATATAATCAATTAGACTGGTGCTGGGCAATCTTCTATAGGTGTGTTTCCCATCCCTGTCTAAGTGTGTTCTCCATTTACATGTACGAACGCGCTAGTTCAGTGTCAGGGATTAAGCTGAATATCCAGAGCAGACCACTTCTTGATGGGCAAATGGATACGTTAGGGATGGACCAAACTTTATCCTCCTCCTGTGACACAAACCAACTACTTGAGATGTCCAGGGGCTCAACCCGACAATTAAAATCACCTCCCACAATTTTGCCTACAGGTAGTCCTGCCATAAGGGAAGTGAGCTAACTTACAGTTGTAGACTCTAATCTATTGGTTTTGGGTGTGGATTAAGTGTTATAAATACAAACAGTGTGTCCCTGATACTGCTGCCCATCCTTCTACAGTGCAGCCCACAAGTGTTCCCACCCATGTCATCAGCCTCCCTGAGGGTCTACCCCTTCCACCAGAAACCGCCTCTGAACTGTAAGTGGCAAAACTTGCTCACAAAACTTTTGAGATGAGCCAGGTTTCTTGGAAGATACAGACATCATATTGGTCGGTAAACATTCCCCAGTCTGTGTTGTCAAGCTTTCATACCTGCAACGCTACGTGACAACCCTCAGCCTATGTTTAGGCCCTGAATTGTTTGCTACCCTAATTGTGTCTGTTGGATTGTGGAACTACCTGCCGTCAGGTCGAGCAGAGGCTGAGCTAGTAGCCACTATGCTATGATTGTCAAGTCTATAATGCATACAAGATATACTGCTTCTCAGGGAGTTCCATGGAGATAATAAGCCCCCCTGATAATTGCTGCATTAGCCTCATTGCTCATATCATGACTAGTGGAAAACACCTGGGAGTTGGGGGGACAATCTTACAGGGAAGATCCTGAGGTCCCACCAAGAGAGTTTTCCTGTGGAATATTATGCTCTATACTTGCATTCTTGGTACGGGATGTAACTAGACACTCAACAGCCCTCTGTGATGGGCCATTCCTGGGACAACCATTGATTTACCTGTTAGAGTGATAAAGACACAGTGGTCTATTCTTGTTGGTTAGTCAATCAACTTAGTCCAGGATCCCACACCTAATATGTATAGGAACATTATAAAGACCATTCATGCAAGATGGGTCATTGTGAGATGCACTAGGGAGGGAATGGAGACATAGCAGAAAAGGGGAGTGAACCAAACCCACACCTGGTGTGGGTTTATAGAAATACCCCAAAGGGAGTAGAACAATGTTGGAGTCCCCCAAGGGGGTGCATAGCATCAAATAACAAATCCAGTGTCTCTGAAATTAATAATGGCATAGTCCCCTGGTCGATCTTTCCGTCCCTTCCTAATTCACCTCACCCTAAGGGTGAAGAGAATATTGTTCGCTAGTGATGGCAGAAGGTGCTTTGCTTGTGTTTCCACAGCCAATTCTAGCACTTATTCCCCACTTCAGTGTGGGATTCGATCTGCTCTTCTCGCAGCCCCAGCACTTCTGTCAGCACAGTTGTATAGGGGCAGGTCGTAGGGGGCAGACTGATTACAGGTAGATCCCTTGTTCCATGGGTAGATGCTCCAGCCCTGTTGCACCCAGCATGATCCCCCTAAGGCTAGATATATCTGGGTTCACAAACTATTTCCATTGTGACCCTCTGAGTCCTTGCTGAGTCACAGATAATAATCAGTGGAGCAGTGGTGGAGGTTGGGCTGCTTCCACGAGTGTTGCATGCTGTGGCAGGCCTGAGATTTAAGTTAGGTGTGGAAGACATTAGATGGGCTGTTTAAATGGTGTAATGGATTTGGTAGCAGAACTGAGAGATGATTCAATCACTGACAGTCTTGCCAAAACAGTAGAAAGTTCCTCTCTCAGGATCCCTTTGACCCTGTTGATGAGGACTTCCGCCATGTCATCCACCCTGGTTGGTTTAGCAATGCCAGCTGCACCAGTGTTATTGATGGCAGAATTGACACCCACAGGTGAAGGAGGGGAGAGGATAGTAGGGAAACCACAGCTGGGTAGCTTGTTTCTAACAGTCCACCTAACGTTTTGGGAACATGTTGCAGTTCCTCTTAAGGGTGCTCACAAGTTTGCAAATTTTGGGGGATGCAAGAATTGTAGGCTAGAACCAATTCTGCAGCTTGGATAGGCCTCAGGTGGTCTCAGGGGGCCCAGTGTTCCTATACCTGGGGTCACCACAGACAGGAGATGTTTTGTGTGCAAAGGCTCCCCGGCTCCCAGGAAAGTCTTCTCTCAGTCAGTTAAATTTCTGTAGCAATGACCTCAATCGCTCTTTGAATCATCAAATCTATTGGGGTAGTTTTGGGTGGAAGAGCTCTGGCAAAGCCCCCACCCTCATACTTACACTTGCCCATATCAGACCTACTGAGGGTAATTTAAGTGAAATAAAGATTAAGAGTTAGGTGTCACCCCCAGAATTATGTTCTCTTAGATTTCTTTAGGTTCGTTTGGTGAGGTAAAGTACTTCAGCAATTGTGATTCTGAAAAATTGTAGTTTCACTTACTCATAAATCCAGTATATACCAGTAAAAAACAAATTGTACTAGTGGGATTAGGGCCCTCCGTCACAGGTCGCTACCCCGTCCTACTGTTCAGCCCCCACAAGCAAGGTGTGATCTTATGGCAGTTCTTCTCATGATCTAGTCACTTGTAAGACAGGCGTGGTATTCTTTAAATTTATTTATATCAAGGAATTCCAGCATGAATGTAAGATAAAATGTAATGCTTGTCCTTTCCTTCTCTTTTCTAGGTTCCAGGGAGGAGGTCTATTCACCGTTCCCTTGAGAGAGCAGAATAAGTGCCAGTAAGTATTTGGTTTTCTTGATAAAGTTGATACCATCACCATAAACACCTAAGGTGCACAATGGAAACTCAAAGGGTGGATGGGAAAAAGTTTTTTTTTAGGTGAGTTAGGTGTAGAAAAAAGAAAAGCTTGTACGGTGTCTCAATAGTGTAACAGATCTTATACTCAGCCCCTCCCCAACATGCAAGCAGAGCCCCACTTATCCATCCCTCATGCTTTTTCCCCTTTTAAAGCTGTTGGGGTTGCTGAATAGCCCCAAGTGTTTTGCCTGTCCACGCATCCAGCCACACTCCTGACTGAGTCATGCTCCTCCTGAAGTGTGGCAGGATGATGCAGCTCCATGGTAAAACGACTACCGGTCAATAGTCGATCTGCTTCAGGCTGCTTCCCTTCAGCAATCTCCAGTCCTGGTTCCCACCAAGGGAGGTGGCTCTCACCCCGTTCTTCACCTCCCATAGCCGCTGAAGTTGTTTGGGGCATCTCTTTCTCGTCGGGTCTTCCTGCACAACTCTCTCTTGGATTGAAGAAGACCTGGCAGCTTCCTTCCATGGACCCCTTCAAATGAGCTCTGCTTCTACACATCTACTCATATATATATCTGTAAAGTATGGGGGTCCACAGCATCATCCCTTCTTGGCAGGGGTTCAGTACAAGTTTATCAGGTATGTAGTAATTGTTACTGTAAAGTGTTGTGACCACATTTAATCTTTGGTGTTTATTTTTGCAGGGTTGCCCAGGTGATGCCAGGTGAGGGACAAGAACTTCAGAAGTCGCTGCCCGAAGACGCAACTGCTCAGGTAAGTTATAGCAAGCATTTCTTCATGAACATCCCTAAAGATCTTGACTGATGCTGCTGGTTTTTCAGCTCTGAGAGTGCACTGAGGCCTGTGTATGAGATTTCAATCCCAATGCCTTGAACCTTAAAAGTAATTGTTTGATTGGCTTATACTGAACTGGTATAACTTTGCTTGCAAGTAGGTCCATATTATATGGTACCAAGAGTACCCAGGTACTGTACGTCAATGTGTCTCACTAGGGCTGCAGCACCTATGTTCCTCCCTGGAAGTGAGAACATGAAGCCATGTCTCCCAACCTGGCACATGCAGCAGGAAGAACAGTTTTAAACTGCTAATTAACTTTGCCATTCAAGCTACTGACAAAGCTCAAGCCTCCCTCTTGAATAGATATGTCCCCTCTATGGGAGGTCTATTGGGTCTTAAGGCAGGGTGCTGTCTATTAAAAAGTAGGACATGTATTTTTAAATGTCTTAACTGTGAAAACCCCCAAATTATTGTTTTTACTACAGAAAGGCTTATAGCCCCCTTAGCGAGCACAGGGTTACATGCTGACAGCTCAGCTGTGCTAACTTCTGTATTGAACTACTAAAGATAGTACTTTAAGGTATCAAAATAATCATTACATTAAACCCAACATGATGTCCATGGCAAATCTTATGTAACCTATTAAGAAATGTTGAAGGTTGCTACTCTGTTGCCCATGTTTTAAAGTGGCTATTCACAGAAGCTGGCCACAAGACAACCTTCTGCCCCCCTGGAGAGAAATGTGAACAACTCCCACGAGCAGGAACAATGAAGGCCTCCTTTGAAAGAGGTGTCACCTCTCCCTGGCAGCAAGCCACACACAGTGTGAGCCCAAAAGGAAAGCATCAAAGGGGAGGCCACCTTTGAAGGGCAAATGGTTAACACACACATGAGGGGCTGCTTTTTTGAGACAGAGAAGATAAACCAGTTTTCCAATCAATTTTTCAATGAGCATGCAGCCCTCAGGGCACCAAACCTCTAGAGTGGCTCCCAAGGTCCACACTCTAAGAGAGGGGTTCTACCATCTTGGGAGTGGGCAAAAATGTGCATTCTGGTATAGCTAGGTACCACACATCACAGGACATCATCAGTCAGAGAAGGTCCTAGTAGCTCATTGGCTAGTAACTGCTGCATTTCTGAGGGCACCTTCTGTGCATCAATATGGCAACCATGGTACCAAGACCTCAGATCACAACTGAACTGGTGAGAGGACCAAAGAAGGATTTCCTTGCTGTTCCCTGGACCTGACAAGAGTGGCTGCACCAGGTGCTGGACTGCAACTGCTGATCCTTGGGTTAGCAAAGAGAGAACAGTGTCTGGCTCATGGAAAAGTTGCTGCCTAGCCCCAGACAGAGAAGTGAACTACAACAGCCATTTGGCTTACTTCTTCTTACAGAACCAGGGCCACAAAAGTTGAAAACCTGTCCTGGCCAGTCAGTAGACAAAATTGTTAGATTGCTTACTGACCGCTGAATTTCAGCTGGAAAGACAAAACCCCAGTGCTAAAAAGTTGTACCCAAAGATAAAAAGTTGGACCCAAGTCTGCTGGACCTGGGAGAGTCATGAGAGTCCACTTTGGTAACCCAGATCAGACACTAGCTTTCGTTAAAGCAAACAGATGTTTTCACTGTGACTGGAGACCAGTAGTTCAGTGGCAACTGGACTTTTGCTGGACCAAAGAGAACACTGAAGGATATCGACCCCTCATGACAAAGCTACCCCACCTGGACCATGACCTGAAGAAGCCCCCAATAAACCACACTCATCCTCACCATCATCTGAATCCTGTATCCCTTGCCTCAGGACCACTCAATTAATGTTGATGGAGATTCACCTTCAACACCTGGAACTGGACTTGAGACTGGTTTGGTGACAAGGTAACTCCTTAATGCCTCCCTTTGCACTCCTGGAGCTGGTCACCCAAAGTGGGCTGGAATACTCACACACAATTTTATATACGTTTTGCAAAGTTTCCAAACTTCCCCTTACCTGTACATCTAAAACAGTGATTTATTATTTGCTCACAAATCTAAATCTCTGGAACCCCCTGGGTGATTTTGTTTGTTTTGGTGTATAATTTGTTTTTTAAATTAGATTGATTTTTATAAATTGGTATTGAATTTCTTTGGTGTTGTGTGACTTTTTTCTTTGTATGTTTTTGTGTTTTTAAATGCTAGATACTATACACTTGTTTCTTTTTTTAATCCTGACTGCTTGAAGCCACAGCTACGTAGGTTGAGTTAAGGTTTTACAAACAAGCCTGACTGGAACCAAGTTGGAATCATGTTACACATCCATATTAAAAAAAGGAAAAATCATGATTCAGGCATTTAGTACAATTCAAGTTCTATTTTGCCTCTGTTCTATAGACGTGGAACCTGTGAAGTGATTTAACTCAATACCAGCCCTGCCCTAGTTTAGTGTGGCTATTGTATCCCTTCTAACCCCATATTTAAGCAACTGTAAACACCCTTCAGATTCCACAGTGATTACAAAACAGATTTGGAGAGCCACCTGTAGTCAAGAGAAACCTCCACCCCCCCATTCGACCATCAAGATATCTCTTGCATCCAATGGTTCGGACCAGTGAGAAGCCCCTTCCCCCACAACCAACCACAGTTTAAGGCATCTTGACCATACTAGCATAACAAAATAGAACTCAAAAACAGATCCGTTAGGATACTGGGCCAAAGGTGAGGTACATCTAACTCTACTATTGCTAGAATGGTTCCTAATCTTGAGCGAATGTCTCATGGAAATGTGAACAGGCAGCAAGGAAAAAATTAACTTCCTTTTTGCAGATAAGCTGGAGTGCTGAAGCCACTCAAAAACAATGTTCCCAATTTACCCCTTTCATACTAACCTACATGGAAAGTAGGGCACTGTTACCAGTAATGTTGGAAGTTCAGTCTAAATACTCTAAACCCATATCTCCAGAGGGAACATAGGTCAGATTTACAAACAGATTGTGCGTTGTTTCCATCAAAAAAGTGTTTTTTGTTATTTACTTTCCAGCTCAAAACTTATTTTGCACTGAAGATTGCCTAAAAGTAATGCAAAGTAGTGTGAAACGCTGCTTCTCATCGCAAACACCTGTGCTTTTTGATGCAAAACCTCATCTACTAAAAATCTGAAATGGGATTTGTGTCTCAAATTAGTACTATTTGAAAGGAGGTGAGAAATGTTTTAATTTCTCCTTTCTTTTCCAGCTTTGCATGTGTGCTGCACTGTACAGCACACATACAAAGTAGGAAATGTTTAAAAACTTGTCTAGGCATAATATTTTGTACTGGAAGGGAACCCTTCCAGTAACAAAGCTGTACTAGACTCACAAACACACCTTGCACCATTGCACAAATGTGTGTGCATGGTGCACTGCGCAAACTTCTGCACTGACACTAGGGAGAGGAGAAGAGAGTGTGATATCTCTGTAGATATAGCACTTTCCGGCTCTTTCCCTGTCATGTAACACAGCACAGCATTGTCGGGTGACACTATGATAAATCTGGCTCTCTGGGCCCCTCTGTTTCATTTCAGGCAAGTAGGTGAAAACTATGGGGGAGAAGTGGGAGAAAGTGGGTTGTAATAAAAGGGATGGAAAAAAGGTGGTGTGCCACAATAGAACACATACTGCACCACTTTTATTATAGGGATCCAGTTTTTGAAAGGACCTCTAAGAAGAACAAATGAGATTAGTTGGGACTTTCTTGTTCTCTTTTTGCCTGGAACTGCTAAAGTGCCATTGAGAATGGAAAACCTGTGTTGACCAAAACAATTTAAGGGCCTCATTATGAGTTACCCGGATTTAGGTATGGGAATTGCAGAGGGCCAGAATCTTCTCTGAGTCCAGTCAGTTACCGACACCTAAATCAAGGGTTTTCAAATTATGTCTGCCAGAATGGGGAAAACACACAGACCTGGGAATTTGAGAAAGTCTGTGGGCAGTGTCAGGGATAACACAGCATGGAGAGCAGAACAACTGTAATGTTGCAGCTAGGGGTGGTGGTGGTGTTGTGCACCACACAATGCTCCGTATTGCGTTTCCTCATATACTGAAATATAGGATGTGAAATTTGAAGATCCGACAACTTTCGCTCCCGGTAACAAGGAGGGCCTAAGTGCCTATATATGGAGGTTTATAGTCTACTAAAAAGGTGTGGGATACTAATCATGTCCAGTTATTGATCTACACTGAGAGGCCTCTATCAGGAACCTCTAACCTTGCAGAATGGACCCAAGAAGACCTATTAATGTTTCCACATTTCTATGTAGCTAAAGGCAGCAATAGACAATGTAAATATGAGGGCTAACCATAGACCCGAAAAAAGAGGTGATCAGATAAGATATAAAACAGAGACAGTAGATACAGGTCTTACTGGTCACTCTTTTGTCATTGAAGGTCCACAGGATTTGGTGGTTCTTTAGAGACATGATAAATATTTTAGTACCCTATTGCGATATGAAATCATCTTTGCTCACTTATAGAAATGACATACTTTGAGAATATCTCTGTTTCATGCTCCCTATGTTTAAAAAGAACATTGATGTTCCTGAAAGTAGAACTTACATAATAGCTATGCAATCAGTATTATTCAAATCTTTGAGTGCAAATGTACACGTTTCCTTTAGCAAGGTAACTGCCTTTTAGTTTTATGGGCACATTCTTTTAGGTACTGGTATTGATACAAGTGAAATTTCTGAAACTTTAGCATAACAAACAGTCATCAAAATTATTTTACTCATGCTGATGTCAAGTAATCACTTTCATTTGATCCCATCACTCCCTTAAATACAAAACCTTACTACCTAAAGTACAAAACAAGTGCATTGTAACTTGTAATACAGATTCTGAATTAAAGTAGGTCCTTTATATTTCTTCTAATAGATAGCATCTAAATAAATGAAACAAACATAGGTTTAAAATACTTCAAGATAATTCAGACACAGTATTTCAAACAAGCAAATGTTGCTTGCATAGTTTAAATACTTAGAATAGCTTAGAATGTAATATTTCTTCAGGCTTCCAAACTAAGGGCCTCATTTACAAGGCCCTAAGAGCACACTGTGCCACAAGAGCATCATTTTTTTAACGCTCCAGTGGCACAGTGTGCCAGCCCATACTTACAAGGCTACGCAAAGCCACCTTGCATGGCTTTTCATGGCTTTGTCACTATGGACCTCTTTCTCTCATAACACTGCATGAAAGGGGTGTTCCATGGGTTTTGCTTGGGGTGTTTCCACACAACACCCATAGAACCCAAAGAAATCTGATGCATTCCTGAGTTACAAGTCTGGGAGTATGTCAGATTCCTATGCCACCTCAGAGGTGGTGAAAGAGTTATGCAGAGGGATGTAATATTTGTATTTCTCCACGTTTTTCCTCTATGTGTGTTGGCATTCTGCAGCACACATACAAAGAGGAAAGAACCTCTTGTGAAGGTGTCTCTTCCTGCGTAAAAACAATTACCCTTCAAATCAGGGACCCTTGTACCATGGTGCACGGGTGCCTGTGTTGGTACATGGCATAAATTTGTGCACCAGAACAGGGGGAGAAGACAGAAATGCACCACATCTTGTAAATATGGCACATTTCTGCCCTTTCCCGGTGGCCCACAGTGGTTCAACAAGGCACTTGCTGTGCCACCCTACGCCACAGGCTTTGAAAATGAGGCCCTGAATTTCAAAGGAAAATAAACAATCTTCAAGGTTTTCAGAATTCTAGTATCAGGGATTTGAAAGTAGTAATGCAGTATCTCAATTGCCTTGAAAAGACAGAGTGAACCCTGATGAAACTTTTACCCAATAACTCTAAATATATCTGACCCCATTTTCAAATTAGTAAGACCTCAGAGGGCGCACAGGAAATATAGGCTTAACCTTGGTGCTGATCCATAGTGTGTCATGTATAGACACAAAGCCCTCCTCCAAGTGGTGTCAAAGTTAAAGGACCTCTACCACAAAGCCCTTCTCCAAGTGGTGTCAAAGTTAAAGGACCTCTACCAGCCTTACTTTCCACGAACACCGTTAGCACAATGGAGTTTGAAGTATTGCACTCATGATCCCACTGTATTCTGGAAAGTAAGCCGAATATTAAAACAACCATAAAGTCATATCATCCAATAAATTTACAGTTGTTTTACAATTCATGATAGTGTTATCACTGATGGCATCATCCAAACTTTGTTTTCCTGCATACAGTGAATAAATTACTACAGCATTACAGGTCTAACTATAAGTACAAAATAGCTCAGGACAAGATCAGGCATCATTTCTACAAACACAGAAACAACTCCCTTAGGTGTTGAAAACAAGCATTATGTGCATCAATAAAAAATGTACTATACACTTTACATGAAGCATATTTCAAATTATCAATCAACCACAGATATATGGGAAACCCTCATTGCATAATTTGTTCAATATCTATACCACTGTTAAAAGAAAGCTAAAATAGTGAAGGTCAATTCCAAAACAAATGGCCTATTAGGGGCATATGTTATCTGTATCAAATCTCAGATATACAACAAGCCTACATCAAAGAAACTGAGTACTAAAACATTGTTTAGACTATGAACCATGTTGTTTCTATACCACACTGTTTGAAAACGCTGAAACTCTCATGGCAAATACACCACAGAGTAGTCTAAAGAATCTACTAAGAACAGTGTACACTGTATGCAACAGTTGTCAAAAAAGTCACTACTTGTTAAAGAAACAAGATCAGAAAGTGCTAAAGATCATACTGCTTACACCCTTCATACTGTATACTGTATACTCTAAAGATAGGCCATCTTCTGAAACAAGCAAAAATACATAGATTAGTATCTGATGCACACACTTTCCTACGTTAAGTATACATTATTATCTTGAAACAATTCTCGCTAATACCTCAAGGATGTTTGCAAAAGTTAGTATCTACTAATTAGACTGTTTTCCTGTTGGAAACCTTTTCTGCAGTTACTCTTCAAAACAAAAACTTATAACACGATCAATACCTTTACATATGAATGGTGAATCAGGTGTAAAGGCACTTTGTACACACATACAAGCATTAGCTGGCCCTAGGCTGTAAAAAATTATGTAGAAACCTATATTTGTAGTCATCTGCCACTCAGTAAACTGTAAAAAAAACTGGCACACTCATTGTATGATGTCACCAGTGATGTCATCAGAGATGTCATTTGAGATGTCATCAGTGACTTCATCAATGATGTAATTTGTGCCATTTGAGATTCCATCAGTTATGCCATGAATGATACCGTAGAACACGTCATGAGTGATGTCATATGTGAGGTCACAGGCAGTGCATGGCGGGGGATCAAAATATAGTTAGTGCTGCTAAATATAACTGGTGAATTTCTGTGTTTTTTACTTTGAAACATTAACATTCACACTGACAAATTAACCTCACTATAACTTTTCTTTAACCTTTTGTTTGGAGTGAATTTCTAAGGTTTTTATAATAGAAGACAGATGTTTTTATTACACAATACTTAAGGCGGGACTGTTCCCGTGGGGAGTAGGGACAAGACTAATTTGCACATTACAGGGTCCAAACTGTGGTGGCGTGGTAAGAAAAATAATGATGGAATAAACCCAGATCTTTGACTGTGCGTAAATGTTTGATTTGTTCAACATTATGTTCATCATCTATTCTTTTTTGCTTTTATTGCCATAAGTGGGAAGGCTATGCCCAGATGAGGGTCCTGTGCTCAATGTGCCACTAGATTCAAGCTATCCTGGCTGATGAGGGGTGATACCGCCAAACCTGTCCCAGGATGCTTGTTTCCGGTTCAGGGAGGACCTGACCTGGCACGTTGGGCTAGACTGTTCCTATGTGGAGAAGGTTCAAGACTGATTTGTATATGGCTGGGTCCAAACTGGGTTAGCATGGTGAACAAAAAAAATGGATTAAACCAAGATCTGTGACTGGGGGTAAATGTTTGATTTGTTCAGCATTCCATCATCTGTTCTTTTTGCTTTTGTTGCCTCAATTGGGAAGGGTATGGCCAGATGTAGGTCCTGTGCTTACTGTGCCACTGGATTCAAGCTAGCCTTGCTGATGAGGGGTGATACCGTGAAACCAATCCCACAATGCTTGTTTCCAGTCCAGGGAGGACCTGCCCGGACAGTTCATGTTTGGAGTGTTCCCATGGGGAGCAGGGTCAAGACTGATTTGCATATGGCTGGGTTCAAACTGAGATGGCATTGTAAGCAAAAAAACACATTGGATTAAACCCAGATCTGTTATGGGGGGGTGAATGTTTGATTTGTTGAGCATTCTGTTAATCATCTGTTCTTTCTAGAAATTGACTTTGGGCAATGAGTTATACTTTCTTAACATAAGTATACCTATAAGTGTAACTATACCAGTTGAATATCTATGGTTTAGTCCGGGCAAATCTCAACCTAACTATAACATCCCTGTAAGCTTTGTTTTTTCAGTGAACATATATTATGCATCTATCTATCTATCTATCTATCTATCTATCTATCTATCTATCTATCTATCTATCTATCTATATTGTTTTTTATTTATTCAGTCAGAAAGCATTAACAGAAAGAACATCAATATGCAAAAGAAGAACCTTAAGAAAATCGGGAGGAGCCCCTTTTGAATATGCAGCCAAACGCATAATATCATGAAAAATACCATGCAGCAGACAACCACAACCAGTCTAAACCTATTGGCTATGAGTTGGTGAAAGTTAATTAAGCATTAATCTGTGGCTCCCAATTAAAACCTGCCCATTTCTTAAGTGAGCGGGCACCCCTGGTTCTGGCCAATGCTAGCTCAGACTCATAGAGTTGTTATATAACCATAAACCATTCAATAAGTTGTGGTGGAGCCAGAGATACCCATGATCTAGCAATGCAAATCTTGGCAGAGACAATGATTATATATAGCAGTTTTCTCAACATTCTATTTGATATCCCATCATTATTTCCTTGGGAGTAAAGTATGTAACAAACCCAAGACATGATACTATAACCTGAATGTAGAAATAGGGTCTCTAGTTGATAGAAGTATACTCCCTTGTCCAAACAGGGACCACAATCCTAGTCAGTGTAAGTCGCACACAATCCAAACTTTCCTGTGCCAATGTGTAAAGTATTTGTGCCATAAATCATACAGTAACACAGTGAAAACACCACAAAAATACACCACACAGGTTAAAAAAAATATATCATATTTATCTGGTTAAATTAAGGTCAAAACAATAAAGATTCAATAAGCGCAAGTTGAGATATCACTTTTGCAGGTTTAAAAAAAGTCTTAAAACCTAGAAATCAACAGTTGTCTGTTTTCTACACAAAGTACCTGGTTTGTGTCAAAAATAACATGGATGGGGACTGCAGAGGAGGAGATGCGTGGAAAAATAGGGTGTGTGTTGGATATTGTGATGCAGCACAGATGATGAGTCCAGGACACAGTTTTGGTTCCTCACTGAGATGCAGGAATCTTTTTTGATCCCAGAGATGAAGCATGGAAATCCTTGGCATGCGGGAAGAAGTCACAGGTGTTGCATCGATCTGGTGTGGTGATGCGTAATATTTTCTGTTGCACAGCACGTGCTCCGATTTTCCACTTACTGAATTGGCTGTGTCATTCCAGATCGGCTGTGCATCGATCCGGTAGGGCTGTGTGTAGAATTTCCGGTCGCAAGGCAGGTGTTGCGTTAAATCTTCACTCAGGAAGTCGGGCTGAATCATTCCGGCTCAGCTGTGCAACAATTTCTTGGTTGCAAAATGGCTGTGTATTGTTTCCAGCAGGCTGTGCATCGATTTTCAGCACACAAGGAATTTCATGAACAGATGAAGTCTTTTTGGCCCTGAGACTTCAGAAAACAGGAGGCAAGCTCAATACAAGCCCTTGGAGAGCACTTCTCAGCAAAGAAAGAGGGCAGCAGGGCAACAGGGCAACAGTAGGGCAGCAGTCCTTCTCAGCAAAGCAGTCCAGATGCGTCCTTTGGCATCCAGCAGGTCTTCTGGACAGGTTGCAGGTTCAGGTACAGAGTTGGTGGGGTCAGGGACTCATTTTATTTACCCAAAAATGCCTTTGAAGTGGGGGAGACTTCAAAGAGTAGTTTTGAAATGCACAAGATCCCAATTCAGTATAGGTCCGTCTCGCAGGGTCCCAGTAGGGGGTTTGGTAGTCCATTGTGTGAGGGCATGCCACTAGCCTTTGAAATGTAGGTGTCAAGCCCTCCAACCTTCCGGCCAAGGAAGACCCATTCAGTATGCAGATGAGTGCAGGTGTGACTGAGTGTCCTGTGTTTGTGGTTGTCTGGGGGCGAAATGCACAAGGAAGCTGTCAACCATCCCAGCCCAGACATTGATTGGAGACACGCTGTAAGGCACAGAAGGATTTTAAGTACAGAGAAATGTTCACTTTCTAAAAGGGGCATTTCTAAAATAGTAATATAAAATCCAACCTCACCAAGAAGCAGGATTTTCTATTACCATTCTGGCCATACTAAATATGACATTGTTACCCCTTTCTGATCAGAATCTACCACTTGCAAAGTAAATGAGGGTAGTCCTAATGCTACCCTATGAAAGGAGCATGCCTCACAGTAGTGGGAAATGAATTTAGGGCATTTCCACTACCAGGACATATAAAAGACACATGGGGGGTCATTCTGACCCTGGCGGCCACCACCGCCAACAGGCTGGCGGTGCTCCCACGAGCATTCTGACCGCGGCGGTTCAGCCGCGGTCAGAAGCGGAAAGTCGGCGGTCTCCCGCCGACTTCCCGCTGCTCGGGGGAATCCTCCATGGCTGCGGAGCGCGCTCCGCAGCCATTGGGATTCTGACACCCCCTACCGCCATCCTGTTCCTGGCGGGTCTCCCGCCAGGAACAGGATGGCGGTAGGGTGTGCCGCGGGGCCCCTGGGGGCCCCTGCAGTGCCCATGCCAATGGCATGGGCACTGCAGGGGCCCCCGTAAGAGGGCCCCACTGTGTATTTCAGTGTCTGCAATGCAGACACTGAAATACGCGACAGGTGCAAACAGCACCCGTCGCACCCCTGCAACTACGCAGGCTCAATTCTGAGCCGGCGTCCTCGTTGCAGGGGCATTTCCTCTGGGCCGGCGGGCGCTCTTTTGGAGAGCGCCCGCCGGCCCAGAGGAAATGTCTGAATGGCCGCCGCGGTCGGCTCCCTCCAGGTGGGCGGCTCCCGCCGCCCGCCGGGCTCAGAATGAGCCCCCTGGTCATGTCCTGCCTTTTACCTACAAAGCACCTTGCTCTTTGGGTTCCCTAGGGCCTACCTTAGGGGAGACGTATATGTGGAAAAAAGGGAGTTTAAGGCTTGGCAAGTACTTTTAAATGCCAAGTTGAGGTGGCAGTGAAACCGCACACACATGCCTTGCAAAGGCAGGCCTGAGACATGGTTAAGGGGATACTCATGTGGGTGGCACAACCAGTGCCACATGCCCACTAGTAGCATTCAGTTTACAGCCCCTGGGCACATATAGTGCACTTTCCTAGAGGCTTACAAGTAAATCAAATATGCCATTTGGGAATGAACCAATGTTCCCATGTTTAAGGGAGAGAGCATATGCACTTTAGCACTGGTGAACAGTGGTAAAATGTGCAGAGTCCTAAAAACAGCAATACCAGTGTCAGAAAAGTAGAGGGAGGCAGGCAAAAAGTTGGGGGATAACCACCCTAAGGCTGTCCTGTCTAACACTGAGTCACCCCTTCCCAGAATTCCTCAAGAGCACGGCATGTGAAAAACATGTGGAGGATACTATCTGCATAGCAGTCACATTAAGGACAGCTAGTTTTCTCACCACCCGAATTCCCACCCTGTTTAAGTATTCTCTCTGGTGTATGATATAGCACGCAAATGGTCTTAAACTGCTGTAATTTTAAATTTACGGAGTGCACTGAGTTACCAACTGTCTCCAGGGAACTATACATTTCTGATGGCAGGTTCTCACATGAAAGCTCATTACTCCACTTATTAGCAAAGAGAAAGCAATCATTAGTTCAGTACTCACAGATCCACAATAAATTGTACTGATCAGGGATTTCCTACTTGCCTTATGCATACTGATCATAATATCAGAGCTTCCAGAAATCATTTGAAAATCCAATCCACACAAGAAGTAGGGGGTCATTCTGACCCCGGCGGGCGGCGGTTGCCGCCCGCCTGGTGGGAACCGCCATTTGGCCGCACCGCGGTCAAAAGACCGCTGGTGCTATTACAACCTTCCCACTGGGCCGGCGGGCGCCAACATTGTTAGTGCCCGCCGGCCCAGCGGGAATGGGGCCTGCAACACTGAAGCCGGCTCCGAATGGAGCCGGCGGTGTTGCAGGTGTGCGACGGGAGCAGTTGCACCCGTCACGCTTTTCACTGTTTGCTAGGCAGACAGTGAAAAGCAGGCTGGGGCCCTGTTAGGGGGCCCCTGCACTGCCCATGCCAGTGGCATGGGCAGTGCAGGGGCCCCCAGGGGCCCCAGGACACCTGTTCCCGCCAGCCTCTTCCTGGCGGTGAAAACCGCCAGAAACAGGCTGGCGGGAAGGGGGTCAGAATCCCCAAGGCAGCACTGCCCTGGAGGATTCTCCCAGCTGGGGGAAATCCGGCGGGAAACCGCCAGACCCGGCTGGGCGACCGCGGCGGTCGGAATGACGAATGAAGCACCGCCAGCCTGTTGGCGGTGCTTCCGTCAGGGTCGGAATGAGGGTCGTAGTTTTTTAACTGTAGATATTTACAAGAAAAGTGGTGTGGAAGATCCTAAGCAGCTTGTTGGCCTGCAAATGTGTGAAATCCATTCACATAATAAAGATGCCCGATTGGTTCCACAACAAGGCTCATATTTACAAGTGGCCTGCACCACAGATAAATCACTTTTTTTGATGCATCCGTGGCACAGGCTGCTGACCCATATCTACAAGGCCACGCAAAGCCACTGTGCATGGCTTTACATGGCCTTGTAGTTATGGAGAAGACAACGAAGCGCAAATCACTGCTTTGCCTTACTTTCCATCAGGGAGGCGTTTCCATGGGTGTTGAGTGGTTGTTGCCATGCAACACCAATGGATTTTGACCCATTCCCAGATTTACAAGGTTTACTAAACCTGGGACGGTGTCAAAACCCTATGCCACCGTAGAAGTGACGCATATATCTTTATTTCTCCACCTTTTTTTCCTCTTTCTATGTATTTTGCATTTTGCAGCACACACAGAAAGAGGAAAACTCCTCTTGGAATTGTTTTTGTGCAGGAAGGTGCCCCAGCAACACAGCAAGAAGGCTTGCAGAGCTACCCTGCGCCTAAACTTTGTAAATATGCCCCCAAGTCTTTGCCATGCCCTGCAAACCGGGTCATGAAATACTCCTGGGAATTCTGTTTTTTCCCATAATGGCGTATCAGCGTGTATTAACTTTAAAGAATATGCAACACATATTTCCTGCCAGATACGTATGATGTCTTGAACAAATGTAACTTTTACATGCTACTAGTAGTTGGGGTCCATCAGTCTATAGAAGAAGAGCCTTCATTCAGACCCTAATGCTGATCAATAGCCTGCAAACACTGCCCTAAAAAATTATTTAAAATCCGGTAACTGCTGTCCCCTTGAATTTACAGTAGTTTATATATAGCATATAGCATGCCTGGCCTGCTTATAACCCCATATGAAGCTGCCAAGGACACCTTCCAGGTTTTTGAAAAAATAATTCAGAGTTCTAACTGACATTGACTGAAACAGTAATGGGAAGTTTGGTAACACATTTGTTTTAACAATACTACATCAACCAAAGGTGCTCAGTGGTAGCCAATTCCAAAGCCGTAATTTAGCAGTGATTGACATAAGCAGGTGCACGTAGTTCAATTTAATGATTTTTCAACCTGTGCACTTAAGTTAATGCTGAAGGATGTAGCCGAGGGTGTTACCCGCGGATTGAAACAACTGGCTTGAAGTTCAACAGTGACTGAGGTTTTGCTACATATTTAACTTATAGCCTGAAAATGTTCCAAATCTATCAACTTCCTCTTTGATGACATCTAATGCAGCTCAGGGATCGGATGCATATATAGCAACATCATCAGCGTACGCAGTAATTTTAAGCTTGCAGCCGCCAGGCATCACCGGCAGAATGGTGCCATTCATCTGCAATGTCTGAAGGTATGGCTCGTAATAAAAACAAATAAAAGAGGATATAGCGGACACCCCCGCTGGGTGCCCCAGTATATCTTAAATGGTGATGAGAATACCCTAGCATATGCTAGATTGGCACTAGGAGCCCTGTATAAAGAGTTTACCCACTTAGCGAACTGATCTCTAATCACAAAGGCCTTTATCGTTACTCACAAGCAGTTCCACACTACACAATCAAAGTTCTTCTCAGCATCTAACAGAACCAATCCTAGCAAAATAGAGCTACATCAAAAGCAGCATTTGCCATAGTTGTGTGGCTCGTGGTGGCCCTGCCTGGTGCAAAACCATGCTGTTGCTACAAAACTACATCTGGCAAAAGAGGAGCGAGCCGGGTGGCTAAGATCTTGGTCAATATCTTTGCATCTGCATTGTTCAGAGAGATGGAACGATAAGAGCCCCTGTCATCAGGCGGCTTACCCTTCTTTAGGAATACCATGATGTTGGTCATATTCCAAATGGCAAGCACTTCCACATATGTCAATATATCTATAACATCTTTGAGCACCTTAAAATATCCAAGCGGAATAGAGTCCTCCTCTGCCGCCTTACCTGATTGCAGTGCTGTTAAAGCAGCCTAAATTTCCCCAGCAGAGATATCTTCCTGTGGCGCTGACACCTGAAGATCCCCTCAACATGATAATCTGCAGCCTTGAATGTATGCGTAAATCACAGACAGACTGATCTGTTGGAGTTGGCCATATAATTCATGATGAAAGACAGAGAACTGATTTGAAATGGCCTGGGGATGTGTACACGTTGTTCCATCACTACCTCTGATACACTGAAATATGCACCTTGCCTTTCTATTTGAGATTTGGTGTGCCAGGACTTGACAAACCCGCTCTCCATACTCGTATTGGAGTGCCTTATTTTTAGGATAGCTGGCAGGAACTTCCTCTCTCAGAATCTGCCAAAGATGAAACCTTTTATTGATTATCTGAACATGATGAGTCCCTTCATCGAAACTCCCGGTTCTTATCACCTACGTGTGCAATATTTCCAACTGTAGAATTGCCTGACAAAGCGTGTTATCCCTAACTCGCATATCCTTGATTTTACAAGAGATAAACTTTGCCATTATTACCCTAATGTAAGCCGCCATTGTGTCCCACACCCCCGGGGGGAGGCTGTTCCTATATTAACACTCAAGAATTCAATAAGCAAAGCTATTGAGGAAAGGTGAACTGTAGCCGCTCTCCCATAGCTGTGGTAACATTGAGTGTAAAAAGAATAGGATTAAGATCCAACGTGACCTTCGGGCAGATCTGCATTTCTATATCCTGTAGCAAATTACCTTTAGCAGAGAGCATATCTATCCTTGAATTATGCTTGTGTGGGGAGAAATAAAAGGTTTATCCTGGCACAGTAGGAGATAGTGCCTGCCAGGTATCTATGAGCTCATGTAATCAGGCTAGTTCCAGGATAGATGCTCTAATTTTGATCATGCAAGGGGGGGCAAGATGGTTAGTAGAATAAATGCTATAATCCATCATGCAGTGAAAATCACACATTAGGAGTATCTCACCAGGGCAGTCCAGAAGTTCAAAACAAAGCATACGTACGATCCCTGGCTCATCAACATTTGGTCCACAAACAACGCAAACCACATATTTTGGGCCAAATATTACTATCTGAACAATCACTCACCTCCCTTTCGAATCCAAAGCAGCTCTCAACACCTTAAACTCTAGATTCTTAGCTATCATGATTGCTGTACCCCTTATGGAAGCAAGTTGTGATGGACTTATAACCAAATTATAACCAAGTTGCTTAAGCACATGATGGTTCTTGTAAGCAAGATAAGTTTCAGTTAAAGAAAGCAGGTGTGACCATACATTTTAATCTCTTCTTGTACCAAATGTCATTTGCTTGCTGAGTTGAGGGCCGATATGTTCCAACACATGCACTTTAATCTAGCCATTAAAGTACCTCATGCAAAAAGTAGCTGACCCATGCCTTCAACCCTTATCCATGTGTATGTAAGCAATCAATCCGGTTTGAAATAATTGACCTTTCTGACTCATTTCACCCAGCTTCACAACCAACCCACCAGCTACAAGAACATTTGATAAAGATTTGCATGATGCAGTCCCTGACAAACCCACTTCCACCCCCCACAGGGACCTCTCTCTCTCTGGCTAAGAGAATCATCCCCATCCCATGGCTGTCATTGGTATAGACAAACCTGAGAACCATCCTCCCTGTGACCACGCCACTGCCCTCCACCACACTGTCCAAATAGAAAGAAAGAGATAACTACATCCAAAAACAAAGAAACAAAAATATATTCAACCTAATGAGACCCTGAGTCAGAGAGAAACTAACTCAGAATTACAGCATATGCATCAGGAAAACATTACCTAAGACAAGTCTACAAAGCCGTCCACTTCAGGCTAGTAGAACCTGTACAGGATCTTGCTTTGTAAAGCATATCCTAGTCTGACCGTCTTTGATGATCTTGAGCTTGGCAGGTTCCTGCAAGAAGACTTGAGCCCCAACTGTCTTAAGAGGATCAATTAGTTGGTGAAGCTTCCACCGTGTATCCATTGTGGACTTGCAAAGATCTGACCGAACTGAAATAGACATGGAGTCAACAACCACTGGTACAGTAGGGTGAGCTTTCAGTGAGATTGCCTGTCTCAACAGAAAATGATCAATATATATTAGGATAGGTCAGGGATGCGCAGACTTTGCATTGGGAGTGACTGCATTGCTATTCCGATTTATAGGGAGACAATGCACCTGTTGTATTTGTGAATCTGTGTCCCAGTCTTACAGATCAGGAAATGCTTTCCCGAATGGCTACATGATAGATTGCCTGGGATCATCACCTTGTCTCCCTTCCGGAATTCCCCCAAAACTTGAATTTTGTTCTTCCTTTGACGATTCTCCAGATTGTCAATTTTAGACTAAACCAATGCCAAGTAGCGATCATGATTCTCAACAGATTTCACGGCAGGCGCCCCATTTCCTATGCATTGGTTACATGTTGCTGTGGCTTCAGAATTTCTGTAGAAAGGGCCAGTAACTTTGACCAGGGACTGCTAGATTGATGCATTATCTGCCCTAACTTGGGCATAGTGTTATTGCGTCTCTGCATTTTGAGCTTGGAGTAGCTATAGTAGTATTGACAACAGGGATGGCTCCTGTGCACCATCTACTAGAGAGGCATCCGTGGAAGCAGCTGGGGAATAACAAGAGAGAAGACCACCTGAAGCATTGAGACTGGTCACAGGAAGCACCAAATTCTCAGAGCTAGAGGGAGCTCTGGAGGATAGCTCTGCAACCTGTTGCTTGTATGTGGTTATTGATAACTGGCGCTCCATCTGTGCGATAGATAGTCAGGACATTAGGGCTTTCATCTCTCCCTTCAACATGACCCAGTCCCACAGGGGGCTGCCTTTGATGCCTTTGCTTACCATCCTGCTGCTTCTCTGAGCTTGCTTGAATTTCTTAATATAGCCCGAACCACGTACAACTATCTGCCTGCCATTATTACCTGGAAGTGCTGCCGGTAGGATGGTAGCATATTCTGTTGCATCCAGGTTTGCAGATAAAGTGTCAGCTTTATCACCAGGTTTGAGTAGGGGAGGTGGGAGGGCTAGCAGGGGAAGAATTGAGGGGATGCGGGTTCGCAATGTGTTGAGGTGATACAGACACCAGCACAATTGGCCCTGTCGGGCAGTTATCTGTGTCCCCCAGTTCAGTGTCCAGTGTCCAGCCTCCCCATATATTATTGTATGAAATGGCCCCCAGTGTACTCACTGATATTTGAGCAGTAGCGGCACCAGAGCATTCTGTCTGCAGCAGCTCCATAGAGCTCCCGGAGGCAGAAGCTTCAGATGTGGCATACTGGCTTTTTTCTAGAAAGTGGCAAAGAAGAAGATTCCAAGGCCCCAGCTACAATATTGCCCTCTGGGGCCAAGATAATCACGTGCCGATCAGATTCACCATCTGGGGCCGCAGACATTAGGACATCCACTAGGAAGGGCTACTCTCCTGAAGGCAGTAGCTCTTCAGCGTGTGCTGGAGGAAACTGGCTTCTGTACCTGATTCAAGCAACTTCAAGATTGGGCGTCCAAGTTGTGAAGTGCAACCATCCATCAAAGACTGTAGGTGGCTGGATCCTTTCACAGTTGCCTCCGTTGAGCTAAAATCAACACGGGCCTTAGCTGAATTGCGAATCTCAGGTATCTATAACTTGTGCTCTAAGGTAACTAAAACTCACACCCTCGCTGTGCACTGCTAATTACCCCACAAATTACAGCACACACCTTTGGTACCATCATTGATTACATCAATGTGATATTTATAGGAAAATATTTGATGAAAATACTGTGCATGGCAGGGGCGCGGGTATGGTTACCTTAAGAACCATAACAGATTTACCTGGTTGATCCTGCCCTTAGCATATGCTTGTCTCAAAGATTAAGCTATGCACATGTAAGTACACTTGGCCAGTACAGTGGAACTGAGAATGGCTTATTAAATCAGTTATGGTTCCTCTGATCGCTCTGATTTTGTGATTTTGGCAGCACTGCAACAGCACATTTCTAGTTTGCAGCTACTTCACAAGCATCAGCTCCTTTGTTCTAAGTTCACCAAGGGATTGTGGTGTTACATGTTTTTGGAGGCTGCTGGCTCTCATCTAACCAAAGTGCACCCCATTCAGGTAACATAGTGGCGTCCAGAAAAATTTGGAAGTTATATGTATGTATCAAATCACAAATGTTTTTGGAAATGCCACTCCAAAATTTCTACCAAGCCTCTGTAAACATTGGAGAAAGTCTTTAGTTAAAGAGTCACCAGGAGGGAGTTATTTGTTGAACCAACTATTGACATTTTTGAAAGACCGTTGAAAGAACATAAAGGTTTGTGTGTGGTGTGCACCCCCACCATAACAGTGTTGTCACAAATTATGGTATTTCAGATGTGGCAGTAATGGTATCAATGATATCACAGAATATGTTCTAAGTGAAGTAATATGTGAGGTAATTATTAGTGCATGGTGAGGGTGCAAGTCATGAGTTATAGTTAATTTAAGGGAAACTCTTAAAGTGAAACATGTGTTGGTTGGATAGTTAATCCTAGAAAGATGGCCAGGGCAGGTGCCTTTGTGAGAATGTTGAATATTGGGGTGCTGTGTGGAGATTACCATCTAAGATTACCATCTAACAGCACCAGTGCACACATGCTTGATAGGTAGGTCTGATAGTTAAGCTATTCCTGTGGCTGGTTTGAATATGGGAGGCACAGTGTATCAGATTACCTAGTGTCAGCAAGTTGTTGATGAAAGCCTGTTCAGTAATTTTATAACGAGAAATGTTCTATTTTCTTTTCTGATATATAAAGGGGCCCTCCAGTGAATGAAGTCACTATTGGCTTTACAACCCAAAAAACAAAAAGACTTCATCATACAAAGATAAATTCTATAAACTTATGGTTTGTCGTTTCTGTCTATGGAAGATTGGGCAGATGACTAAATTTGTTCCTTTGTATCTTTCTGGCAACTTTAAGAGGAATGGACCAATTCATGGGGCACATTTCAAGAAAATTGATTTCATGTTTATCGGTTTTTCAGGTTTGGCATTTCAAGGCATTTATCGTTTTTGCTGGGTCATATGTGGCAGCTATGTGAAGACACTTAGGCCCTCATTCCAACTTTGGCGGGCGGCGGTAGCCTCCCGCCAGGCGGGAACGCCAATCGGCCGCCATGCGGCCAAAAGACCGCTGCCGGCATTACAACATTCCCGCTGGGCCGGCGGGAATGAGGCCGCAACACAGAAGCCGGCTCCGAATGGAGTCGGCGGTGTTGCGGCCGTGCTACGGGTGAAGTTGCACCTGTCGCGCTTTTCACTGTCTGCTAGGCAGACAGTGACAAGCTGGCCGGGGCCCTGTTAGAGGACTCCTGCACTGCCCATGCCAGGGGCATGGGCAGTGCAGGGGCCCCCAGGGGCCCCAGGACACCCCTTACCGCCAGCCTCTTCCTGGCGGTGAAAACTGCCAGAAACAGGCTGGCGGTAAGGGGGTCAGAATCCCCAGGGCAGCGCTGCTTGCAGCGCTGCCCTGGCGGATTCGCCCAGCCGGGGCAAAAACGGCGGGAAACCGCCGGCCCCGGTTTTCCGACCGCGGCTTTACCGCCGTGGTCAGAATGGGTTTTGAAGCACCGCCAGCCTGTTGGCGGTGCTTCCGTCATTCTGCGCCCTGGCGGTCCAAGACCGCCAGGGTCAGAATGACCCCCTTAATCTGCCATATGTTGTGTTGCTTGATTGAGGTAAAGACTGTAAAGATACACAGCATTTCAACTGGAATAAAAGTGTACAGGAATTAGGATATACTTGATGTGATAATAGAGGAGTGATCTCAATATCATCCTGGCATCTGTGTGTTGAATTAATATTAGCAATGTTGAATCAGGGCTTGAAAGCCAGGTCTAAATGGAACCTCAGTAGTTCAGCTTTAACATTGGAAGGTTCCATAATGCTGTATACATGTCTTTTTTTCTGCACCATTATCATTGACTCTTTTTGGAAGGTGTAAGACCTGACGTCTGGTATTCCCCCAAATATTTTGCCTTTATCTGTGGTCTTAGCTGCAATTGTCTTTGGTGGAATTAGTACATTGAGCACTTTACCCCTGCTAGCCAGTGATAAAGTGTTTGTGCTCACTCCTTAAAACATGTTAACTTTGAACTACATCTAATAGGCACATGTCATTTACTTGCAAGTCTCTAGTAAATGATACTACATGTACCAAAGTGCTATAAATGAAGTAATATTAGTGGACTGCTCACTCATTGTTGCCTTTTAAAACATGTCTCAAGCATGTCACTGCAGCCTATAGTGCAGTTTTAAACTGCAGTGATTATCTGGCAAAGCACCCATTTGCCAGGCATATACCAAATGTTTTTAAACTTATAAGTTTCACCTATGGTAGGCCCTAACTACACATAGGGCAGGGTGCTTGGGATTTAAAAAGTAGGACATACGTGTTTAAGTTTTACATGGCCTGGCAGTAAAAAAAAGTAGTTTTTGCCGTTGTAAAGCCTATCTCTTCCATAGAACTAACGAGTTACCTTATTATATCCAATATTAGACTGAGAGCAGATAGAGATATGCTTTTTACATTCACACAAATTGGAATTTCTTTATGGTGAAGTTACACTTTTCAAAATAACCCTTTTTTAAAGTTGTCACTTCCTTGGCCTAACTAACTGTGCTTTTCTGCCAGTGTCCTAGACTGGATGACTGTGAATGGCTCTGCTGTTGCGGTTTGTGTATTGCTTCCAGACAGGATGGCTGGGGTTGAGCTGTTCCTTGCCCTGATTGCGTTTTAACAGGCCCTGCATGTAGCACACACAAAGGAAGCTGACGGTTTGGCCAGGACTAGGAAAATAACTGACCAGAACCAGTTTGGGGGTTATGTCAGGGAATTCCTCCACACGGGTTTATTTAGTAACCTTTGCAGTTCACTCTGAACCTGTATGTATTATTTGACTGGGGCTTTTACTTCTTTCAAATAATAGCCCAGTTTGTTATAGAATGCATTAAATTTAGGATTACTTCCTACTCAGGCAGCGATTACGGTTTGCCGGATTGATTGGGCCATGTGTGGCAACTCTTGATCACACACATATCACTATTACAATTTATGCGATAAACACCACCTATCCCCTCAATTTCTCCTGGTAAATTATAAAAAGTTAACAATTACAGCAATTTAGTGTTGCGAAAAATGTCAGGTATGAATATTTTGTACAATAAATACCATCAATCGCTGTTATGCCACATACCCCGAGAATGAATTGCAACTGAATTCTATTTATAGCAACAGTCGAAAAATATTGGATCTAGGCTGATTGAAATCGAAGCGTTAGATTTTCAGAAAAAGTACTGTTCCGTTTTAAAAAAATCCAAAACCCCGCCTTTTTAGATTCTGCATTTGACATTTCAGCCTGTGATATTAGGTTGGCAAGTCTAAAAACACAATATATATTCAGAGCGCACACGTTCCAATATGATTAACCATTATTTTCTTTTTCAGTATAATTTCTGACTGTTCTTATTTGCTATGTTGGAAATGGTGTTTGACAGAACATGTCCTCATGTTTTTGAATATTTCGCTGTGGGGCATGATGTGTAATTACTCACGATAATTTCATCATGCAAAGGAACAAGTTCCTAGCAGTTTTTCACTTCTGGAAACATGTTTCATTCAACTGCAGTACTTGATAGTTTCCCCCTTACAGTTCGTGCTCCCATATGGTTTTATTCTGTACTGAAAAAGTATTTCATTTTATGTGAAACAATAAAATCAAGCATACGGGCAAAAAGATATCACAACTTTCCCAGGTGATGTCGTTTCCTGATAGAAATATGCTTTTTATGATGCACTTTTTAGGATCTCATAAATTGGATTTCAGCGATGTGTTGCATTATGCTTCACTGTTCATGATTTAGGACTGCAAATATCGAGCGGTCGAACCATCAATAAATAATAAATGCGAAGTTGAGTTAGTGTGTGTAAGAAAAACACATTTCACTCATAAAATGCATAAACATAAAGATATAGGTTTTTAATTTCCTTTCCCAAAGAAATGTATGTGTGAATGTAGCGACATGGCCTTATTAATTAGATATCATATGTCAACTATATGAACATACAAAATACCTGTAACCTTTGCCTGCATATCATAGACTGATGTCCAACTACCTGTCCAGGATGTGTGCGGAAATAAGTAGAAAGCTTTTGCAGAAGATGCACTGGAGACAATTGTTAAGGGAAAATAGTGTGTCGTTTAATCAAAGCATGATACGTGGAGGATCTTTCCCACTTTCAAACATATCTTGATGTCAAGTCTTGCTTGGGGTTGAGAAGAACATTAGTATGTCTAATATTTATTCAATGAAAACATGTAGGGTGAGATTTACAGCGTTCTTGCATCGTCCGTGCGTCGTGCAAGCCAGTGCAACTCGTGAAACCATATATACACAATGGCGTGGTGTTATTTTTGTGTTATTTTTGGAACTTCCATGGAGCAAGGCATGCATTTCTTTGCGTGAAAATGCTTTTAATACATTCGTAGTGGTTGTCCCCCCATTAAACCATTGTAACCCTAACGGAATGCTATTTTCAGATGTAATGCAGACTCACTCCATGTAAGGGTGGTCAAATTTCATCATAAACCTAACCGTGCAATTTCCTCAATATATATGAAAGTGTCACACATCACAAATTCATTTTCAACCATGGGAATTTTTTTTGTAAGCGAGTCAGCGTATGTAAAAAAACAATCTACAAATAAATAGTCAAGAGAAGACCTGCTGACAGAGGATCAGCCTCATTGGTCTGAAGGAGAAGGATGTGATAAAAACAATTAGAGACTGAAGAAAACATGTTTGCCTTATTGTACAAAATTGGACCACATTTACAATTCAAAACAAGACACTCACATGCAGTTCCACCACATGTGAAGCTTATGTCTGTACTGCATCCGGATCATTCCAAAATACTCTTGCCAGAATGGCTGATATTGTCCAGAGTGCTATTTCATCCTTTAAATCAACTGTCATGGTATGTTGGTTTGTGGATTAAGTAGTGAATAGTGCAGCAGAGAGATTCCATGACAACGTCTGGGTGATGAGACCTGAAACGGAGCATCATTGGTTGTGTGATGCCAGCCTTAGGTTACTGTACCTGCCAGTGCTGTTGAGTGACATTCTACTCGTTTATGTTGGGGGGGAATGACATGGTCCCAAAGGGGAGGCGGGGAGTTCGTGAAGGACTCATATCGATGTTTGCTAAACTGCACTATATACTCCCGGGAGCCCTGTTATTGTGGTCAGAGGTCATCCCTTGGGGGCGATGGCCTGGCAATGCTAACTCTGAAGATATTAACAAGTCAGTGAAAAGCTAAACCATTCGATGAGAGCTATTCTGAGGATGGCATCCAGAGATCCTGTTAGGTACAGGCTAAAATACCCAGGTAACTTTGAATTCTTCAACGAAGAAGGCATTCACCTGTCAGAGGCTGGGCTTGAAGCTTTCCTACAAACAAGCTTGGGGGCAGTTGATGAAAAAACAAACATCTTGGCTGGGAGGGGTTGTGGATTCGCCAGTGACCTCTCCACCCTATGATCCATTGTAGTCAAATAAGAGCTCTGATTTTTGAGTGCACTAAGTTGCCCAGTTGTCAGTCTCTTTTGGGAAAAGCCTTTCAGAGAGGAGGCTAGTTGGAAGGGGACCTGACCTACTGGTGGCCCTACAGTTCTAGCCCTACCCCAGAGATTATGTGGGCTGTGACCAAGAGTTAAGGGATGCCCCAGCAGGGACCAAGACATGGTACAGTTTCTGGAGCAGTCTTAAATGTTTGATGTGTCACTTTATCTCACCTGGCCTTTCTGTACTATGCTGCCCCCAAAGTGGGGATGTAAATATGATATGTTGAATTCTGTGTGCAGATTTGCTGTGTATTTTGCTATATTTTCTATTTTGTAATGTTATTGGTTGCAGTGGTTGTTATACCATCTTGTATTATGTGAAGTAAATTGTCTACGTCCTAACCAAAGAAGTTGAATCTGTTGCCTTTGTTGGAGAAGAGAGGACAGTACAGTTTGTAAGGGTGGATGACTCCATCTCAATTGCATAAGTGTGTGCACTATGACAAAGGATCAGCCTCATTGGTCTAAAGTAGGAGGCTGTGATAAAAAGGTTAGAGATTGAACAAACATGTTTGCAGTATTGTACAAAATTGGACCACATTTGCATTTCAAAATAAGACATGCATGCAATTCCACCACATGTGAAGCTTATGTATGTATTGCATCTGGATCATTTCAAAGCACCTATGGCAGGATGGCTGGTATTTACCAGAGTGCACTATCATCCTTTATACCAACTGTCATAGGTGCCATCATCAAACATACAGCTCTGTATCTTTATTTTCCAAATACTGTTGAAGAGCAAATTAAGACCAAGCTAGATTGCTCATTTTCCATCTGTTATGGGAGCAATAGACTGTACTCCCATCTAATCAGTGCCACCAGCTGCAACTGCACACTTGTACAGGAACCCAAAGTACAATTACTTCACTAATGTGCAAACAACTTTAAATTATAAATACTTGTTCACAAATATTAATGGAAAGTATCTAGGAAGTGCTCATGGTATGACATCCGTAGGCAGTCTACAATTAATTAACTCTTCCAGACCAGCGTATATAGACATTTCCTATTGGTAAGAATCTTGGTTGTTCCTATAAATCAATTTGTAATTATATGTTCAAACAATATGTTTCACATGATTTTTCATTCTAGCAAAATAATATATGTGAATATATATAAATTCAACCTTACATGCATCTCTTTTTGCTCTGTTATATGTCTATCATTAAATCAACTTGACATATTGATGTAGTCATGTTTTATAAATGTAGGTAATTAATTGTAAATTATACAATGGACCATCTAATTTTTTCTGATGGGTTACTGCATCACAAATGTGACAGTTATTCCATCTGTCTTATTACAAGAGCACTTGAAATAAGATGGACTAGATATTTGTCATGCTGTGATGAGTAACCCTTCTTCAAAACTTTAAAGGCCCGAACAATGTACAGCTGTAAACATTATTTTACATGAAATTCAACCCCCATTGATGTTTTCAATAACGTGACTTTGTGTGTTATTTACATTAATGTGTTTTAAACCATTTTAAAGACATATGTAATGATGTTTGATGTTCTAGAGATTGTTAGGCTGGGTTATGTTTATATGTTATGTGAAGGAATCAAGCATTGTCCATTTCCACGCTGAATATCAACACTGATTTGGACTCATTTTGAATCGTAAAACTGTTTACTCATGACTGGATACATTTATTTTATTAAATACACCTTTTGCTGGATCTAGGAGCTTGCCTAAAACTTTAGGGATAGATTTATGAAAAGTGGTGCTACATTTCACCATGTGTGAAGCTTACTAAAAATACGGCACACCAGGGCATAGGGTAGGAGGTAATAGCGTCAGAATTTCTGACACTATTGAGGTACTGTTCAGGGATAGAGCTAACATTTTGACATTAACCCTGAACAGTACATAGGGGCTCATTGTAAATAATTGTGTGCCCCTTTTAATGTTTGCTCTGAGCAGGCATTAAAAGTGCAGAAAAATGATGCAAATAAATCCCTTAGATTATATTACATTTCTAATAAAAATGGTAAAAATACTCTAAAAAATTAAATGTAAATCTAACATATTCATTTCACTAAATCCTGACCTTCTTTATTAACCATCCTTATTTAATATTCCAGAAAAACTACACATATATTTCTAACCTAATTATTTACTAAAACATATATATAAAACACAGACTAAAACATTTGCCCCCTCCCTGTAATTCACACATTTATCCCTTATTACTTATTTATTTACACAAAAACTATAATCTCTCTAACAAATCTCCAACACTTTATAATGCAGTCTGACACATGAAACAGCCATTAAGTAAAAACTACACCCTCACCCCAATAAAATACATATTAAGAAAAAAACTTTATAAAATAGTTGTCTCTAAATTTGCTGTAGAGTAGTTTAGAGAGCTTCTTACAATCCCCTCATAATGGCTGTTATTTGACATAATTGCAGATTCATACTCCCAGAGCATTTCTCAATATTTTTCAGTTCTTTGCTATTAGTGGTGCATTATTTTGATGAGAGAAAGTATGTGTTGTGTTTTGCCCCTCTGAAGTCCTTTATTGAGCAAGATTTGTGCTGCTGTTCCTGCTTGTGCTGCTATTGTGAGGGATGTTGTTAGGCAAGACGATCGAGTGAAGAAACACATGTCAACAGTAGACAACAACCCAATAACGATTGGATCTTAGACTATGCTGATATCAGAGTCTATTGGTTGTATAAAGAGATTTTGGGTTAATGAGTGTTTGAGGACTGTGGTCATTATTCGTCAAGGTATTATAGTTCATGAAAAAAATAAAGTAACATCCCAGTTTTTTAACTCTTCACCTTTCACATAATACTTCTGTTTGACTTCTGTGTTAGACGTATGATTTTAAACATTCCTAGGTACTGAAAAGTGGAGGTTAGATACTTTTATTGATTTGTAAACTTCTAAGATATTGGCCTTCATTGTGACATTGGCGGTAAATCCCGCTTACCGCCACAGTGACGGCCGCCAACATACCGCCGCGGTGGCGAATATCCGTTCGTCGTATTATGACACACACACCAATCCGACAATACAGCCACATACACAAACCCGCCAGCCCAAAGGTCAGTGCTAAAATGGCGGCACCAACACCCATATCGTTATGCCAACAGAACAGCGCCCACCACATTATGACCCACAAATCACCAAGGCGGACAGTCAATGGCGGTACATACTGCTGTGCTCAAAATGGACACCCACATACAAAAAAACACTACATTGGCCAATACTGAAAACATACACCTGACACTCATACACACACCACACCCACCCACCCACAGCACTATAAAACACATGCCCACATTACCCACAACCCTTTACAAACAACAATTGCTGCCAGGAGATTGACACAAACAACACAGAGACAACTAGACACACACACCACATATACACCAAACATCCCTCATGCACCCCACATCTCACACCCCACCACATTACCCAACACAGTCTCACCAACACACACACTATCCGACACCCATGTCCCCACTAAGGCTCCCCGTTTCACTGAGGAGTTAAGGGTCATGGTGGAGGAAATTGTCAGGGCAGAGCCACAGCTGTTTGGAGCACAGGTACAGCAGATATCCATTGCCAGGAAGATGGAGCTATGGCCGAGAATCATGGACAGGGTAAATGCTGTGGGACAGCACCCAAAAACAAGGGACAACATCAGGAAGAGGTGGAACGACCTACGGGGGAAGGTACATTCCCTGGCAGCAAGGCACCAGACCCCCATTCCCTCCCCCACAGCTCACAGCATGGTAGGAGAAAGTCTTGGCACTACTGCATCCTGAGGGACTCGCTGGAGTAGCCAAAGGACTGGACACTGGTAAGTCAACATTTACCACTTATCACCCCATACCTGCATGCCATCAAACCCCCTCACCCGCACTCCCATCACTCCACTCCACCCCACACACTGCACCAACGCAGATGACCAACCCCAATGCTAAGCCCTGCATGTCATACCAATGCATGGACAGCCCTCCCAGCCCTGCATGGACACCCATCACCAATGCATGCAGAGCATAGGGAAACTAACAATCAAACAATACATCACCATACACAAACAAAGGTGGAAGGGCAACAGCAACCATAGAGGGGAAGCCAGGGATGTACAATATGTCACAGAAGTGAAGCATAATACATCACTTACATCCCCACAGGTGCCCCAGCCAATGTCAGAGGAGGGGAGGTGCCATGGCTGTACAGTCCACCAACAGAAGATTCCCCCTTAGTGATGATAGTAACTCGGGACTTCAGGATCTGGATCAACAACCTGGCCCATCAGGGACCACTGGACAGTCAGTCACCCCAGCCCACTCACAGTCCACCATAGAGCCTCCCCATCAATATCCAACACCGCAGCACCCACCCAGCATGCCCACACCTCTGTCCCCAGAACACGCCAATCAGCAGTGTGCCCACCTGTACAGGGACCCCAGTCCACACCGAATACCCAAGACAATCAGGGATCTGGGGTCAGTGGCAGTGGGCACACTGTTCAGGGGACAGAGGCACAGGCCAACAGGGACAATGGAAGGACCGCTGTGCGCCAGGGGGAGTACAGGTCCAGGGAACGGACTCTCCAGGAGGCACTCACCGAGTTCCTGGAAGCCTACCAACATTCCCAGGACTCGATTGGCCAGATCCTTGACAATGTGCAGGAGAACAGGTGGCGGCAGGATGAACAGTATCAGAGGATCAGGGAGGACTTGCAGGCCATTAACACCACCCTGATCTCCATAGCAGGGGTACTAGCAGACATGGCCAACATCATGAGGGAAGCAACAGCACACCAGTGGGCCCCTACCACTATCCAGTCCATTGACCAGCCCTCCACTTCCACTGCAGCTAGTGGGCAGGAGGCCCCACCACAGGACCCACAGGCCACCAGTACCCCTCCCCCTGAAGAAGGTGAACCACCCCGCAAACATTCCCTGCAACTCAGACAGAAGCCAGAGACACTTGCCAAGACCACCACCAGGAAATGAGACTCTCCTTATTTTCCCCTTGTGTCCCACCCTATCACTTTGTCCACTTTGAACTGCCTTTGCTCCCCTTCCTTTGGCCACTTGGACACTGGACATGTGCTACAAACAGACTGGAACAATACTCTGGGATTTCCCTCCATCATCACCCCATTCCGTTGCACTTTTCCCTTAATTTCATAGCAATACAATAAACACCCCTGAACACAACTTGACTACGGGTACTTTATGTGTTGAGAATGTGCACTTATGGAAACAGTCACATCTAGTGCAAATGATTTGAACACTGTGAGAGCATAGAAATAATTACCTGTAGCTGTCTGTAGTCATCACATCAGTACACAGTTCTTATCTCACCAACATCTGTAGAATGACAAGCAATAGGTGGCAGTAAGTTGAGATGCAATGGAAGTTAATGCCATCATGCTATAGCACACAGAAAACATCAATAGTCAGAGGAATGGTCAGTTGCACTGTCTCACCTGTGCGTCATTGGAAGTATTGGCGTATTACTGATGTTCTGTTGTCCTCATCCTCATCCTCTGCCTCCTCATCTTCACTGTCCTCAGGGTCCCTTGCTGCCACAGGGGCATCTCCAGTCTCCTTCTCCTGCAGAAAGGGTACATGCCGTCTGAGGGCCAGGTTGTGCAACATGCAGCATGCCACTACTATCTGGCAGACCTTACCGGGTGAGTAGCACAGGGATCCACCTGTCAGATGGAGGCACCTGAACCTGGCCTTCAGGAGCCCGAAGGTCCTCTCGATGATCCTTCTGGTTCACCCATGTGCCTCATTATAATGTTCCTCAGCCCCTGTCCTGGCATTCCTCACAGGGGTCAGCAGCCACGATAGGTTTGAGGAGCCAGTCACCTGCAGGTATTGAGCAACAATATTTAGCCTCACACAATGATTTGCGGATGACACCTGAAGGCATACACTAACATACAGTGGTTGGGGGCCATGGCTCACCTATTAGCCACACCCTGTGCCTCTGTAGTTGGGCCATCACATTTGGGATGCTGCTATGCCTGAGAACAAAGGCATCATGCACCGACCCAGGATACTTAGCATTGACGTGGGAGATGTACTGGTCCGCCAGGCCCACCATTTGCACATTCAGTGAGTGGAAACTCTTCCGATTCCGGAACACCTGTTCATTCTGGCAAGGGGGACTAACGCAATACATGTCCCGTCAATGGCCCCAACAGTATTGGGGATAGGTCCCATTGCATAGAATCCGGCCTTCACAGTGATCAGAACTTCCACCTGGGGGAAAGCTATGTAGCTGCACATGTTTTTCACCAGGGCAGACAAAACTCTTGCCAGCATGATTGAGAACATTGGCTGTGACATTCCTGCTGCCAAGCCCACTGTCACTTGGAAAGAACCAGTTGCCAGGAAATGGAGCACTGATAGCACTTGCACAAGAGAGGGGATCCCAGTTCGATGATGGATAGCAGATATCAGGTCAGGCTCCAATTGGGCACACAGCTCTGTGATTGTGGCCCTGTCCAGTCTATAGGTGAGTATAATGTGCCTGTCCTCCCATGTAGCCAAGTCCACAACGGGTCTGTACACGGGGGTATGTCTCCTCCTCCTACTTCTCCACAACAGTAGGTATCTAAGGGACACAATTTGAACAATGGAACCCCAACCTCAGTGTACATAGTGCATTTATGTGATGGGACAGTGGGAAAGGAGAGGTATGTGCTAATCTAGGCTGTGACACAGTTAAGATTGATATGACCGTTGTCCGCCACCATGAAATGGCGACCATCTGTCCTGTATGTAGGGACAAGTGGAAGTGAAATAACTCTGCCGACGTTGGGCGTCGTGGCAGAAGGCGGTCTTGCACCGCTGTGCAATTCCTCATTGGATAATATGGGGCTCTATGGAGTTCAGTGGCCAATGGGGATCTGCGCTGGCAGTGACGGTGTACACCGCCGCAGATGTGACCGCCATTTTCTATCTGATTCCTCACTTGTTTCCTGACCTTCAACAGGAGAACACCTACACTGATTGTATTGCTGTGACCTGTGTCTGGAACCTATCATGGCCCGTGTGACCAGAGAAAGGGCCCCTGCCTTCACTTCGGAGGAGCTGGAGCATTTAGTGATGGGGTCCTACCCCAGCACGGACTGCTGGATGGGCTCTCCAGACCAACAGGTGAGTACACCTTGGACATGATGCATGTGGGAAGGATGCATGGAGATGTGTGTGCAAGCATCGTGTCATCGAGGAATGTCTTGTGGTGGTGTACATGGTGTGCGCCTGCCGATGTGTGTACCGGACAGTACCGGCCCATTTAAAGCACTGACGGAAATGGGATTGGTGGGCCATATGTGTGACAGGCTGGATTGTATGTGTAATGGTGTCCATCTGTCTGTATTTCCTCTGCAGGTCAGCGCCCATCAAAATAAGGGATTATGGCATGCCATCGCCAAGGACGTGCGGACCCTGGGGGTCATTGGTAGGTGGAGCTCCCACTGTCGGAAACGGTGGGAGTGTCGCGTAGGCTCTCATTATCCTAATGAGACTACTGGATTTTGAGCTGCAAGATCGTTCACAGTGTGGGGGACTGAGTCTGACCCACTGTGGATGACACTTGTCACTCTAAATCTGGGTTTTGCTCCGGCTAAGTAGCAGTACCTCATCTCTCCCAAAGTGAAGAGACAATTGGGCAGCCGAGCGCATGACATCTTAGCACTTCCCAGGGAAGTCGTGGTCACGCAGGTCACAACTGGTTCTCTCCTACACAGTGCGGTCTCATATATAAATGACAAAGGCAGTTTAAGTTTTAAAGATTGGTTTAATAAAATGACTGCATTTTAACAGCAAAGTGTGAGCTGCAATAACCAGAACTACACAACACAGTAAGATTAAAATAATAACGATGAGAGTGAAGCACAAGTATAAGGCTATCATAGTGCCGCTAGATTATTTTCTCTCTAAGTTATATTTCGAGCACAGCATGTGAAGCTCTAAGCCTGCCTTTCAGGTTCCCCCGGGAGGACATCAACCCTCATACCTGAGCAAAGGCCTGTAATCTGCATCAGCATCTGCAATGGGGCATTCAGCATCTAGTTGTAGGTTCCTGGCCGGAATCTCCCTCTTGACGTATACTAGGACTAGAAGGTGTTTTTATAACTGATACGCAGATGTTCTAAGAAAATGTCCATACGTAAGGATGTGTATTTTCTACGAATACTGGAGACTAAACTTCTACAACGTTTACCGGCAATGTACCAGACTGTAGCCTTGACTGAAGCACGGGGCGATCAAGAATGCATTATTTGAGAACACAGTGCTGAACTAAGCAAAACAGTGTGATAGAAGAAACTAAAACAAGACTGCAACACTGGCGCTGTAAAATAACAGTGCGAAGCTGAATAAAATATATCTAGGGCAAAGGTGCACAGCGGCCTAATATGATAAACTAAAGTGCATGAAGCTATATTAAAAATGGCTACACTACAGGAGGACCTGAGATGCTGGTCAGGGAGGCACAGCTGGAGATGGCCTCCCAATGAGGAAGGGGTGCCTGTCAGAACCTGGCCCCCGATGGCCCACATACTGGTGGTGGCTTACCCAGAGCTGGATGGGTGCTTGAGGGCATCACAGCAGCCACAGGGGGGGTGAGTACAGTGGGCATTACTACAATAATTGTCAGGTGGCATGGTGTGAGAAACTAGGGCTGATTGCAGAGGCCCCATAACTTTTTGCCCCCATTTTCCACTTTATGCTGGTGTTTTCCTGACTCTGATGGTGCCCTGGGTACTGCTAACCAGTCCCAGGGCCTGTGCTCTGTGTAAAATGGATATGCAAATTAGGCTAATTATAATTGGCTAAGTTAACCTACCTATAAGTCCCTAGTATATGGTAGGGCATGTAGGTTTAGGGACCACAGCATAGGTGGTGCACACCTAGGTGCATTGCTGAGGTGCCCAGTGTCATTTTAAAAGCAAGCCTGCCTTGCTGGCTGCTTTTAAATTAAAGTTATATGCAAATTCGACTTTGGAATTAAAGGTACTTCCAAAGTCTTAAACTACCTTATTTTTACATATGAGTCACCCCTAAGGTGTGCCCTATGTGCCCCTAGGGCTGGGTGCCATGTAACTATACGCAGGGACTTTATAAAAATAGATTTATAAGCCCTGGTGAGGTAAAAACAGCCAAATTCGTTTTTCCCTCATTGAAGTAAATGGCCTTCATAGGCTAGAATGGGCAGACTTTATTTTAAATTTTAAAGTCTCCTTAAATGTTACTTACCAAGAATGTGGTATCAAATTGATTGTTGTAATAAATCCCACAACTTCCAGTTGTTGGATTTAATATAACTTGTCCAGGTAAAAAGTTTAGACTTTACCTAAAAAGTTGCCAATTTCAGCTCTGCATTGTTTTTGCTGCTGTGCTCTGATTGGCCAGCCTGCAGCAGCTTCTGCCAGGCTACTTTAATGAGGTGTGAAGTGGCCTGGCTTCACACAAAGGAATGTGCTTGGGGGAGAGAATCTCCCCTCAGCAGATGGTGAGGCAGGAAGGGGGAGGGCTGCCAAACTGGTCTTCAAAGGCAGAGAAGGACATTTGCAGCACCCAGCAACACCCCCACATCCTGCAACCCCAGACAACTAGGTGCCCCCTTGATTAGATTAGGAGAGGGCAGGAGAGGGGTGTGTTTATGATTTTTAGCCACACCAGTGGGTGGGCTCAGCCAGATGTAACCTCCAAAAATCAGATTCAGCCATGTTGGATTTTTGGAGACTGTTGCCTTTTGGGATGGATTTTTGCCACACTTCCCAGGAAGTGGTCATCACAGGGGGACGACCCTGTCCCTGATTGGAGAACCAGGGCCCCCCTGCTTTTCACCCAGGAGCAAGGATAAAACTGGCAGACCTGCACCCACACCTCAGATCCCCTCCAGAATTCAACAAGAAAGGAACTTAAGGAGAAGAAGGACTGCCCTGCTGGACCCCTGGCCTGCACCTGGACCCTGCACTCAGAAAGACTGCACCAGCTGCACACTTGGGCTTCACCACAAGAAGGACTTTGCCTGGCTTCAACTGGTTCAAGGAGGGACTCCCTGTTTGCTACAGGTGAAAAATTGCTAAACCAGAGTCCCCTGCACCAACTCCTGAAAAAGTGACCAGCTGACCACTGTCCAGTGGCCAAAAAGGAGTTTGCGCCAGGTGCATTCTGGGAGTTGAAGTCCGCACTTCCCAAGGACCATCACAGAACTTCTGGACCCTTGGGGTGAGCTGTGGAACCCAAAAGAACCTTGAAAGAACATCTGGGTGAAGCCCCAGAAGTTTGGAAAAGATTGGAGAATTTTTGAAAAAAAGCTCCATAAAGTGACCGACCCGACGCGGAAATTCTAGCCGGCTTGCCTCAACCGCGACCCGGCCTGACTTCGTGGTTCGTCCCGGTAAAGAAAAACATCCAAAAAAGAGACTAAGTCCGAACGTAAAAAGTTGACCGGGACCTCCCAGCCATCGTATCCGAGAAGGGCTCCATGGACGTCGGATCAAGATCCAGGTTTACCCCGGTCAAAGGATTTTCATCTCGAAAAAACGACTAAGTCCGAAGGTAAAAATCACCACGAGGAAACCGACTTCGCGTATCCTGACAAGGGCTCCAGGAGGTCGGATTCAACTGGCAGGTTCGTCCCAGTGAAGAAAAACTTCAAAATAAAGACTAAGTCAGAAGGTAACTTTTTAACCGAGGCCTCCCGCGACCTGTAGCCGAGCAGGGCTCCATCGCGGTCGGCCTGAAAGTTTGACTTTGCCCCGGTCGAGGTGCAACCAGATGACCCGATTGGCGCTTTTTGTTTCTAAGCGCTAGAAAAGTAATAATTCTTTAAAAATTCATATCTCCGGTTCCCCTGAACCGATTTTAATCGTTTTTGTGTCATTTTAAAGATAAAAATATAAACTATTTTTATAAATTGGTTTTGGATTTTTAAACTGTTTCCTGTGTTTTATTTAATTACTGTTTTGTGATATTTGAATGCTTTACACTTTGTCTCCTAAGTTAAGCCTTGACGCTCGATGCCAAGCTACCAAGGATTGAGCTGGGATTAATTTACTGAGACCCAACTGTACCTATGTGGAGGTTGGTGGCTTGTTGCTAGGTGTAGGTACCTACCTGCCCTACCAATAACCCATTTTCCAACACATGGGGTCCGGGTGGTGAATGTGACTTAGTGGGTGCACCTAAGGACAGGCCAGACATTGCAGCGTGATCAAGCTCAAGGGTATGGGTGTATGGCAAATGCAGGTAACATAGCTTGTTAGCAGTCCATGTCAGTCAGGGCTTTGTGGGTACCAGGAGGGGTACAGTTGGCGGTATGTGGCCCAGATCTTGCTGTGGATTCGGGCCAAATCACTGGCAGTGGAATGCAGAGTGCTCAAGCCTGATCCCTTTGTGTGTGACGGTGTTGTGTATGCCAACTGTGATGTTTGTGCAGTAATTGACCCAGTGTTTCCTTTCTCTCTCTTCTCCCCTTTTTTCTTCTGTCATTCAGTCCATTTGTGTATTAGCATCATCTGGCGGAGAAGCAGGGGCACCGGTGACAGAGGGAGCTGCATCCCACAGGACCCAGGAGGCAGAGTCCACTGACGCCGAGGGAACCAGTGGGACGGAGGGTGAGGAAAACAACACGGCGCAGACAGGAGGCTCCAACACAGACTCAGATGCCTCCTCTGATGGAAACTCCCTGGTAGTGGGGGACACCTCTGGGACCACCCCAGGTGCAGGTACAGCTGCCACCCCCATACCAGCACCGCCCTCCCAGTAGCCCCTCAGCGAGTTGCCCGTGCCCGCTCACCCAGGAAGGTGGGCATCTCCTTCGCCCCAGACACATCATGCCCTGCCCCAGTGTGCCCTGCTGCCCTGAGTGAGGAGGCTATTGACCTCCTGAGATCCATCTCTGTTGGGCAGTCAATCACAGTGAATGCCATCCAGGGGCTGGCATCCCAAATCCAGCAATGCAATGCATTCCTGAAGAGGATTCACAGTGGATTGGCAGACCAACAGAGATCAATTCAGCCTCTGGCCTCCTCTTTGATGTCAGCCATTGGCCCTGTCCCTACCGTCCCCCCTCCAACTACCACTTCCCAGTCTCAGTCTCCTCAACCCCCAAACATCCCATGCACACATACAGATGAGCATGCACACAAGACAACACACAAGAGTGGCACCATCAAACACAGGCACCACACTTCATTTCACAAGCACTCACGCAAACACCAGACAGTTGCAGACACAACCACATCCACTGCCTCCACTGTCTCCCCCTCCTCCTCCTCTACCTCCCTCAGAGTCTCGTCCACACTCACACCTGCATGCACTGCATCAATATCCACCACCAGCATCACCACACCAAGCAGCACACATACCTCACTAGCAGACACCCCCACAACATCCATGTAGCGTCCTGTGTCATCTCCCACCCTGTCTGTCCCCCCTACTAAAGGACACAAATGCAAGCACTCACACCCAACAGTCATCCACCTCACATCAGGACACTGCCAATGCACCTGCACCCCAGCAGACACACAACTGCTACAACCACTCCCTCAACCTCTACTCCCATCCCACATCCCTCTCCCCCCGTCCTGCCCATAAGAGTAGGGTCCCAACAACCCAGCCCAGCACCTCAGCCAAACAGTCCACGCGGACAGTGGTGACACCACCTAGTCGTGGTGGCAAGTCAGTGAAGGATCCCACTTCACCATCCAGGAAGGTTAAGGATCCCACACCTCCTGCCATGAAGGGGAAGGACCCTGCACCTCCTGCCATGAAGGGGAAGAAACCCTTGACTCCTGCCTGGAAGCTAAGGAACCCGCACATCCTGCCATGAAGGGGAAAAAACCCTCAACCTCTGCCAGGAAGGGTAAAGATCCAACGCCTCCTGCCATGAAGGGGAAGAAGCCCTCGACTCGAGTGGAGGCTGTCAGGGTGACAACACCACCACTAGTGTTCACGGGTCCCCCACCGCCAGCTCAGGAAGTGCATCCCTCACCTCCAGCAGATGCTGCTCAGGAGGCAACTCCACCTGCCAACACGATGCATCCTTCACCTCCAGCAGAGGCTGCCCAGGAGGCACCTCCACCTGCCAACACAGTTCAGCCCTCACCGCTAGGTGACACCACGATCGCCACCACCAGTGGTCATGAGGCCCTCACCGCCAGCTGAGGAAATGCATCCCTCACCTCCAGCAGAGGCTGCCCAGGAGGCACCTCCACCTGCCGAGACAGGGCAACCCTCACCTCCAGCAGAGGTTGCCCAGGAGGCCCCTTCATCTACTGACACTGCGCAGCCCTCACCACCAGATGACACAGTGCAGCCATCACCAACAGCGGAAGCCATGTAGGCCACCCTCCAGGGACTGCTGTACAGGGGGCCCCCTCCAGGAGCAGTGGGCATGTTCCACACCTGAGAGATTGTGACCTTGAACTCCCCGGGACAGAGAAACGTGCATGGAGCCCCCTCCAGAACCAGTGGGAAAGTCACCCACCAGAGAGACTGTGGCCTTGCACTCCCGAGCACTGAGTAATGGGTATGGAGCCCCCTCTAGAAGAGGTGGGAAAGTCACCCACCTGAGAGACTGTTGCCTTGCACTCCCCAGCGCTGAGTAATTGGCATGAAACCCCCTCCAGAACCAGTGGGAAAGTCACCCACTACAGATACTGTGGCCTTGCACATCCCAGCACAGAGATGTGGGCATGGAGCCCCATCCAGAACCAGTGGGCTTGTTCCTGTATTCAGCTGAAGTGCCTTCCACCCCACATCTGCCTGAGGTGCCTGCCCACTTGCAAACTGATGTCCCTACAGAGTTCTATCCAGATGAAGTCAGGATTCGAGTTGGGCCTTGGACTGTGCCCTGTGGCCATGTGGACCCTTAGTACATTGGACTGGGCATAAGCCCTTTGTGTACATAGGTATATATCTGTTTTTCATACAATTGGTTCATTTGGTAGCTGTTTATATCAATACATTCTCATTACTGCATTCTTGCATTATTCTGCTGTGTATCGTGTGCCATTGTTTTTCATCTGCAGCTGGTTGTGTGTATGATGTATGTGTGTATGGTGTGTGGTGTGCGTGTGTGTGTCACTCTCGTTTTCCTCTCTCCCTCACTTGTGTGCTAGGTGGCTGTACTCACCGTTGTTGTCTTCATCGGGGGTTGGTTTTCCAGGTGGAACATGATGTAGATGAGCATCGGGAAGACTTGCAGTTCCTGTTCCATGGTGGCATTGTTCTTCCCTGCGTCTCAGATGGTGAGTCTTTGCTCTTCTGTGATGTGTTTCCGGCAGGCTTTTGATGGTGTTGGTACCGCCCCGGATATCCTGGTAGATTGAAGGGTCAAAATATAGTGGACGGTACTTTGTCTTCCGCCTCGCTGTTGTTGGCTACCGCTGTGGTCAGTGTTGTTAATGCCCTGGCGGTTGGTGTGGTACATTAGCTGTCTAAGGAAGATTTCCTAGCCATAATTTGACGGTAATTATCGCCACTTTATCACTCTCCGCCAGGGTCATAATGAGGGCCATAATATCTTATCTCTGAAAGTCACATGTGAGTCAATCAATGTTTGTAAATCAGATCATAGTCACAGTTGAATATGTTCTCTATGTACTTTTGTATTATTGTAAGAATATAACTCAACCAAAATATAAACTATAGGTTAATGTTAGAAAAGTTATTATCCAGTTCATGAAAAACCGAAGCTCAATTAATATTACTTCATTTGTTTGAGTCAGAATTTTTGAGACTATCACCTCCCCCACACGGACGTAGCCAAAATATGGCTGGAAATCTAGCAACCTATACTAAAATAAGTTTTGTGTGGCTGTCATCCCTTAGGACATGAAGACACATCAAACGTATGTAATATCCTATTTTACATTTGTAAAATAATAACATTTGAAAACCTATGTTAAGTTGTCCTATGCACTGTGCACTGTAAAGATAAGCTTAGTGAGCACTTTTTATACACTAATTAACACATAATTGTGTACCTTTCAAGCATACAATAACTCAATAACATGGCATTGATTTGTGCTAGGCATCTGTGATTATGGTCAACAAGCATATAACTTACTGCAAGATGTGTATGTAAATGTTACCTGTAGTAAAAGAACATATTTTGTGTGATGTACCCCCCATTGGTTGACCTATCTTTTTTGCAGTTCTTTCCACTTTTCACCTGAAAACCAGTAAAAAATTATCCATGGTCCCCTTTCAAAAACATTGTGTTGTCATATTCCTAATTGTAATATTTAACTTGCCTATAAGTACACAACATAGGGTACAAAGTGGACAAAGTTTGGGGAATTTCATGTCACTAGAGGAATGCAGCACCTATTGTGCCATTCACTACAGTGGCAATGCTAACATGGCTTCTGTTCTACTCTTGTGATCACACTAAAGCAGTTTAGAAAATGCAGTTCAAGCCACTGCAGCACCTTTTGTGCCAATCACTACAGTGGCAATGCTAACATGACCTCAGTCCTATCCCTGGGACCTCACTATAACAGTGTAGAAAATGCAATCTGATCTTTCAAAATAAACCCTTTTTACAGGACAAAGCCATCCGTTAAGCCATTAAAAAATCAGACATAAGGTACAATGCAGGGTGAATATAAGCAATACATGTAGCAAATTTAACGTAACATGCCTTTACAGTGACTGCCACCTCAAATATATATCCTCATTCGGAAGGCTAAAGGGCATATTTATAATTCCCTAGGGCCACTGGAGCATCACTTTATGTAACGCTCCAGTGGCGCTAACACCGACTCCATATTTACAGAGGTGTAACACCACTTTTTGTGGTGTTACGCCTCCTTGTAAATATAGCCCTCTCCGACGCAGCTTTCTGTGTCAGAGGGGAGTGCAATGATTGTTGCTGTGAGCGTGCCACAGCAACACCCATTGCATTTTTACACTGCCTCAGATTACGAGATTTCATAAACCTGAGGCAGTGACAACATCTAACGCCACCCCCAAGGGTGGCATTAGCAACCCGCGACAAGGAGGAATACTTTTATTCCTCCTCAAATGTTTGCTTTTTCTATGTGGGCTGCATTCTGCAGCTCACATAGAAAGAGCAAAATGCCAGAAATTATTGTTTTTGTATAGGAAGTTGTCCCTTCCTGCACATAAACAATCATTTGAAAATTACACTTTGGCACTTCTATGTGTGCTAAATTCTTCAGACGTGCCAAAGCGCCATTAGTGATTGTTTATATGCAGGAAGGGACACCTTCCCTCACATTAACAATCATACCCCTCAATGCAGACATCCTTGCACAATGCTGCAAGGATGCCTGCGTTGACGCTGACAACTCAAGTTTGCACCAGTGCAGGGAACAACACAGGGTTGCGCCGTAGTCATTTAAATACGGCACATCCCTACCTTGTGAAAATGACGGGGAGCGGCGCTGCCAATTTGGCGCAGCGTCGCACTCTGTCATTTTCCCATAAATCTGGACCTAAGATTATTAATAATGAATCATTTTGTCATTTCTGGTTATTGATCAGAATTATGAATACACGGCCCAAGGACTATGGGCACCAGAAACCACAGCAGCAGTGCGCCGCCATGCTCGCACTTACCAGTGCATCAAGCTGGTGCTTGAAATTAGCATTGTTCTTCTGCTGTGTGGGGAGATCTTTGTATGGTCCAAGGACTATGGGCACCAGAACTCAAAGTGGCAGAGAGCTGCCACGCCTGCACTCACTAGCGTGCCAAGTTGGTCCTTAAAAACAGCATTCTTCTCCTGCTGTGCAGGGAGAGCTTTGCATGGCCCAAGCACTCCAGGCACCAGGGAACCACCACACCCACACTCACCAGTGTGCCAATCCAGAGCTTTAAACCAGTGTTGCTGCCCTCTGTATGGGACGCACCAGGGTGCATGCCAGGGTGAAGACTGGGGCAAGGGCGGGCCGATCTGATCCTTTCCATGGCCGGACAAGGCTGGGCTGGGCTCACCCTCCTTTTTTGTTACATCTCAAGCTGCTACCCCCTTTGGAGCTCCTGGGAGAGTACAAATGCATGGCTATCATAATGTAATAGCCCAAGAGGAACAGCCAGTATCGATAGCATGCTTGAGGGAGCTGTTACAGTGATCACAAACAGAATTGTCTTAACTGAACGCAGACTATCTCTGGAGCAGGGGCAGTCAACAGCTGACCTAAGGAGCAGTTTAAGCACAAGCAATGGTGAAACTGCTGCACTTGGGACAACAGTGAGAACAGAGTCTGGGGCGGGGATGCAACCTCCTAGGCACCATAACAAACACAGCAGCCTTGCTGATAACCTGGATAGTCTGGCTAATCTGGTTAATCCCTTGGCATCATTTGGCCCTATGAGCTTACACTCACCTCACTCACCCCAAGAATCTGCTGTCACACATAAAAAAACAGTGTGTCTTTGACTTGGCTGCAGACGACTAAGCCTACTAAATCTGCTAAGGGGCTGCTCAATCTAAAATCGACATGCTGTGCATTGAGGATTTGTGCAACAAATTTCCCGCTATGTTGCAGGACCTACCATTGATCATCTGGCCTATATAGAGAATCAATCCACCAACTTGACCATCTCGTGTAACATTGTTACTAGCAGGGCCTGTCCTCCTCTTAATACTGCCCGTGTGGCTGTTGCTATGAGTGCCTTGAAACTGCTGGGGATAATAATTCATCAGTAGCTGCTGACTGGGTTGTAAGAGCTCTTGTTCCTTCCACAGCCAGCTCTAGTGGGTGATTTTCTATTGGACCAGCTGTAGGGGCCCCATGAACTGGTGTCAATGTTGATCCCCACTCCATGTCACCTGGTGCCCATGGTCCCGGAAGTATGGTGAACACTGATAATGTAAGAACTGACTTTTCCCCCAACACCGTGACATCAAATATACCTCTAGCAGCATGCCCGTACGTGATGATCCAGGCCAGAAAAGCCCTCTAATGTTCAATCAATACGAATCATGGGAACAACAGTGCAACAGGGTAACTTACTGGCTCTGTTGTAACAAAATCATTACCATAATGGGGTGCAATGAGATCTTAATGATACACAGAATTGGTGGGATAGGGCCGCTGGGTCTAAAATATAAAGGTCAACTGTGTTGTGATAAATTTTAAACCCCAATCCTGTGTGAGAAATTTGCTGAGGTTCAATGTGGAGATTAGTGGTGCCAGCTCACGAATTGTCTCATTACAGCTGTGATTTTTCTACAAACCTAATTTGCATTTAATATCTCCATCTATGTGTAACAATTCCCAGCCTAACCTATGCCTGGAATGCAAAAAACTGGTTGCAGCTCTGTCTGGTCTCACTGACAATGACTAATTGATGGGACATAGATCTATTAGCCAAAATGCAGCATTTCAACAGGATGTGGTTGTATTCCAATCCCCTGCCCTAACCCCCCGCCCAGTGCAGCCCTTAACTCGTATATAGCCCCCACGAAAATCTTAAGATGGAAAATTGCGGGTCTCTGCTCCCAGATACACCTGCTGGAGTGACAGCTTTTTGTAAGAAGTTACAACATCTTAAAGTTGTTGTAAACCTTGGATACCCATCCCATTGCATTTGATGGATTTCAGTGTTTTAGTTTGCCGGCCACCCCCTCTTGGTCCAGCCATGCTTCTGAGGTGTTATCCATTTGGATCAACTACTATAATAATGACTTTGATAATATCCAAAACTCAAGGTTGCCTGTTTTGTTTGATTTAATTGACTCTCTTCTGTGTAAAGTAACTGTTGGGGGGTCAGTTGGACTTATGCCTAGCTAGTGATTTTAATGCAAGGCTGTCCCAGCCTCCCTTGTCACAAAATGATAAGTATGCCATAGAGGTCAGCCTAAGCAATGGGTTTTTAAATAGCAACTTCTCCAAGATGGAGGGTGGGTCCAAGTTTCTAGAGTCGAATTTAAGGAATTTTTCAAAAGCAACCGGAGTTCTGCAACCCCATCTATGGTTTGGGATGTGTATAAGGCCTTTATCAGGGGCATCGTAATTGCTAAAAGGGTGGCAGATAAACTCTATGAGAAAAAACAATGTTGGGTGTTGGAGGAAGCAGTTCAGAGGACCCTAGATTTGTATTTGAGATCCCCAATGGATAATAATACAAATTTCTTTCAGTTGGCCAAACACGCACTGTCCGATGGTCTGCTGAAGAAGGTCAATATAGGATTGCAGGCTCATAGACAGAAAGTATCAGAGGGAAGCAATTTTACTGGTAGTTTCCTGGCCTGGATACCCCGGGACCAACTCACTAGTAAGATGATACATGCTTTGAAATATCCTATCTCGGGGCAAAGATATACTGAATCTGCTGCAGTCGGAAAAGTTATGTTAGAACACTTCAGACACCTCTATAGTCAAACTCAGGATGTTGACCGCAAGACTATTTAGGATTTCTTCGGGAAACTGGATATCCCCACTCTGTCAAAAGAAGATGGAGAGTTTCTTTTCCAGCCATTCACTAAACTAGAACTTTTTGAGGTGGTCAAAAATCTTACTAATGGGAAAGCCTGTGGCCCGAATGGTCTCCTGGCTGAATTGTACAACATCTTTTTTATGGAATTTGTGGATGATTTTTTTGTTTCTAATCAATAGCTTGTTAAAGGGTGGGAGGATCCCTAACTCTTAGCATTTGGGGAAGGTGGTTAGCTTTAAAAAAAAAAAAACAATAATAAAGACGATCCTAATGCATATCGCCCAATTTCACTTTTGAATACGGACTACAAAATCATTATGAAAATCCTGGCTAATTGGTTTAATGTGGTTCTTCCTAATGTGGTCCATTCTGATGAAAACAGGTTTATTGCTGGTCGGCAACTTGCAACTAACACATATTTTTGGGCTGAGGTGCTGGACTATTTCGCGTCAAATAAAATTCCTGCATTATTCTTTTATTCGACACAGAAAAAGCTTTTGATCTAGTAGTCTGGAATACATTGTTTGAAATATTATCCAGATTCAGAATCCCCCCCGGTTTTGGGACTAATTCAACAGTTATATCAAAACTCTGAAGCCGATATTATAATTTATTTGGTGAGCGTGGGCCACCTTCAAGTTCGCTGTGGGCCCCGTCAAGGCTGCTCTCTTTCCCCTATTCTCTTTGCTCTTTTTATTGAACAGTTAGCTATTTCAATTAGACAGAATTACCAGATTCAGCCTCCTTTGAAGTCAATGGGGATGATCAAACTTTACGCAGATGATATTATCATGTTTTTGGAGGAGGATCAGCCCTCTGAGCAGGAGGTTCTCAAGGTTTTTTCCTGAATTTGAGCAAATGGGTGGCTAAAGGGTCAATAGGAATAAAACTGATGAGATCCTCTGTGGCACTACTCCCAATAGATTAATCCCTGAATTATCACTTTGCTGGAATACCAGGCCCAAGAGGTACCTTGGGATCAACTTTTCATCTGATATAGGAAATCTGTATGATCTTAACTATGCTCCTTTGCTCTTGAAAACCCAGGCATTGCTCGCACACTGGGGATCATTTCCCCTTTCTATTCTTGGTAGAATTGCATTGAAATGTCTATATTACCATTATTTAATTTTTTGTTTTCTGCTATTCCTTGTGTTCTAACGTCAGTTTTTTAAAAGAAATTAGATTCTATTTTCGGCTCATTCACCTGGCATAACCAAATGGCGCGTATTGCATTAAGTACGTTATTTATCGATAGAGAAAAGGATGGGTTGACATTTGCAATCTTGAAAGATTATTATTTTGCTTTCTTTGCACACTATATAACCAATTTTCAATCCAAACAACCCACAGACATTCTTTTTGCTCATGACTTTCATTAATTAATCTGCACGGAACATAATATAAGAAATCCTGGTCTATTGGTGAAATCCTCCCAAAAAGTTCGATATAAGATTTTTAAATGTTTTTTTAGAAAAAGTCTGATCTTTTTCGAAGATATTCAATTCCATATCTAAACAATTATACACCTCTTTCCCAGCTCACGTTGCAGTCTGGATACCAGCTTGATTCCGAGTTAGCAAGAAAATGGGAATATGCGGGATTCAGGCAAAATGGTGACTTTCGTGTCAATGATAGTTGAGAAACACTCTCAAACATTCGGGTTGCGGTCCGAAACAATTTTCTGTTGATGGGATCATACAGTATCTTGCTCTGTAGCCTTACCGATTTGGACACTGGGCCAATTTATGACACACTGACATTAGTTAAAGAACTGGTAGACCCCTCAGGGGCAGGGCGAGCAGGTGGGTGCAAAAGGTTACTTATGGAGGGAGAAACAACGATGTATGGGCAAAAGTGGTGAAAAAATGGGATAAGCAAGAGAGTTTGGAGCTGACCAAAAGTCAATCAATTAAATTTCAGGTCACTTAGAGGCACGAACTGGCATTGTATGATATTTTTTAGCAAATGACTGTTGTATCGCACCCCGCAATCCCTGTCCCAGATCACCTCCAGTTGCCCCGATGTCTGTTTCCGCTGCTAAGCCGAAGGTGTAACAAATTGGACGCATGTGATTGGCATGTGTCGGCTTATTCAAGATTACTGGGATAGGGTGCTGAAGTTCTTAACAGCCACCTACCAGATCTCCATCACTCCCAGTTTCTGGTTATTGGTTTTGGGCTATGATCCCGCAACAAGGCTTCCACCTAGGGCCGAGAAACTATTCTTTATTGCCACTGCTATTGCTAGATCCCTCTTACTCAAAAACTGGTGCTCCGTGCAGATCCCTTCTTTTGCAGAATGGTTGAATAAAATGGTTTTGGTAAGAAATCAGGAACTCAGCTACCCAAAGAGAGTAGCGGGGCTCAAGAAATTTTCCCAAACCTGGGGCGAATTCTTTCAAGAAGACCGGTAGTAACTACATTTAAGTTAGGAAAATTACATAAGTAATCCTAATTAGATCAACTGTATTAAACAGGTGCTATCATTATGGATATGCTGTATGATAAATTATGTATTTGAAACTGGCTGTTTTCATTTGCTGGATCTTGGTAAAAACAATAAAAAGAAAAAGAAAAAAAAGTATGCCCTAGAGGGTTTTAATCAGAGAGGCAAAGTGCTAGAGGCCTTCATTTCAAAATGTGATCTGAATAATGCACTGGATGTGGCTAGGATCAGCAACCCAGGGAGATCAACATTTAGGGGCAGAGGCAGGACTTCTGTTTTTGATTACTTCTTTATTACCATCAACCTTATAAATTTGTTGCAGCATGGAGCTATCATTTGGACACAGTTTGGAGACTACCACCCTAATGATACAGCTCTGGTCATGCCATCCAGGATGAAACATAATTTAGGTGCAGGGATCAGCAATTTACAGCCTTCTTCTGATAACCTTAGAGTGGTATGGAGACTCCAGAATTTGGCCCATATTCTGGATAAAGTAATAAGTGAGAACCAAGAGTTAGTTATGAGATGTCCGACTGGCAAGGTGGATAATAAGGGGTTAGTCTGTTCTTTTTGTTGACCTCTGTTTAAAGATTAAAAAAGTGCTTGACAAACTTCCTGGATAGGCTCATGAACCAAGATGTTTTGATCATGAATGTTTGGTAATCAATTGATTTCTCCGTAGGGCATTTGCTGCTAATCCCAGGGACCCTCCCACATAGCTGCCCTTTGGAAACTGTACAAAATGGCTACTGCAAGGATATGAACGGAAGTCATCTCACAGTAGTGGGATATACTAGTTCATGCAGCATCTAGGAAGGATAGAAAGTCCTTCTGGTCTGTTGTTACTGCCATGTGAACTGCCAATCACACTGTGACACCCAATGGCTGTCATATCCCCATGAGGCCTGTGAGTCACATGTTTCTAAAAAATATTCTGCTGCTACAAAAATAACCCATTTTGAGAAGCAGGATGGAAAACACTCGGGTATCCAGGTTGTTGATTCTATCCAATAGAGTGCTGGCGGAAAAGCGCCTGGCCTGGATGGTGTCCCAATTGATTTGATCAAATCAAACATGGAATCTTGGGCTCCATTTCTGGCTAACGTTTTTAATAATCTTAATCGTTCACCGGTACCGAGCTCCTGGGCAACGTCAACTATTGTCCCTATATTTAAGAAAGGTAACCACCGGACTCTGCCAAGTTGCTATTTCCTCATTTCACTCATTGCCACAGCTGCAAAAATACTTGGCAGAATTTTATACTACAGGATTAAGGAGTGGGTGATGGAAAAAGGAATTATACACCCTTTTCATTACGGTTTTAGAAATCGTGCGTGGAGCAATGTTTGAAAATTGTGGAGATATGCAAATGGAGGAAATCTATTTTTGCAGAAATGCTTTGTCTGTTCCCCTATCTTCATCTAATTTTATTTGCCACATGAAGCCTGGTTTGAATTACTTGGGGGTACTATGTTACACTCTGGCCTCCGCTCCTGTGGTTACCGCTTTGGAGAACCGAGGAGGAGTCTCTCACCAGGGCCATTATTTGTGAATGTCTTGCATGCAATAGAGTTCTCTCCATTCCGTGGTTAACTCATGTGAAGAAAGCATTCCATGACAGTGGGATAGCCCATGACTTCTCCAATGCAGCTTTAAGCAGTAACTTAAACAGGAACCACATGCAAACATTATTCTTTGACCAAGCCAGTTCCCACAGGTTAAACACAGAATCATAAAGTCCACAGTTGCAGCTTACCTACACCTGAGTCCTGACAGATAGCCAACAAATTAATTGTTCAGCATATGTAGGCACTGGTAATGATGCCTATTATTTCATTTTAGGGCAAATACTATTGAGTTCTTACTCTGTTTCCCACTGGGTTTTAAAAATAATCTTAAAACTAGCCTGTGTCCATGTGATGATAGGTCTGGGCCAACAATTATACATTTTATGTTCTTTTTTCTTTTGTGGATTTTTTAAACTATACACTTAAATATTTGTAATCCCTTTTATGTAGTCCCGGAACCTTAGGCATTGTAACCCAGCCTTCTATTTCCTACAACAACTGATTGATGAAGAGTCTTGTTTTTATATTGGTTCTTTTTTGAGAGCCACTGTTTGGTCACATTGCAAAATGCACTTTGAATAATGTCTTACGCCATCAACTTGTTTTATCTGCAAATGTATGAGATTTTAGCATACTGAAGTGTATTCTTTTAGGAGTTCTGCTGCTATGGTATTTGATTCACACTGAAACTAATCAGTTGTTTTGTTTGTTTTTATTGATGCTTTTGTGCACATTTATGGCTGCTTTTGCATCAAAATAAAGTTATTTTGATTCTGAATTCAAAACTATTTCTAATGTTAATTCTGAACAAAAATAATACTGAATTAATTGATTTGAAAGGTTATTGTTCCCTGAATAAAGCCTCTGTAGGATAATTACAATTACCTCTTGCTGCAGCCTTATGAGTGCGATGGGCTGATGAGGTGCGGAAACTGCTTCCGAAGCATAGACAAGTGTATGGTTGTATGGAAGTCTTTTATACCCCCAGCAAGATGTCTAGTTGTAGTGGACCTAGAAAGAGGAGTATCCTCTCCCAGGTAAATGTTAGTCAATGCCTGACCAACACACTTGCTTTGTTACCGCAGTCATGCAGACACCAAAACAGAGGCAGCAGAGAAACCCTTACAACTGGTTTTGAGTGACCACAGAGAAAAGGCTGCTGGCTGTCAGTTAAGATGAGCTCGGAGGACTGGACCTGCTCCCTCTTTTACACAGGACAAAGAAGAGACTACTAGAGTCAGTTGGCTGAAGTACTGTTCATGCTACATGGGCACATAGATCTACAAGATCACTTTTTTTTATAAATTCCAAGCTGACAATTTACAACTGGGCCTGACATGGACCCTGATAGTGATGTCTGCTAGAATAAACACCAAGTGCTGTTTCTTACGTCCTGAAACCATTGATTGTGTTGGACTAGACTTGTTGTACCACCAAGTGTTGAATACCAAGTACTGTTTCTTAGGTCCTGAAACCATTGCTTGTGTTGGACTAGACTTGTTGTACCAGTCCTGAAAACTGTTTTTGTACTTGAAGGCCAACTGAGCACCAAGAGAAACCAGCCAAGACAATGAGTCCAAGATGGGTGCCAGATGTTCCAAATAAATATGGTTCTCCTGCTCCAAGCTTGGCAGTTCAGGCTGGACTGTTCCTATTGGAGCAGAAACAATACTGTTTTGCATACCGCTGGGTCCAAACTGAGACACGATGGGGAGCAAAAAATGATGGTTTGGGATGCAACCCAAAGTGAATGAGATTTATTCAAGCATTCCATTCATTAATTTGTTTTTCATGCCCTAAGTGTGAAAGCTAAGCCCAGCCTTGGATCCCATGCTCACTATGCTACTGGAACCAAGCTATGCCTGGATGATGAGCACCAATAAGAATTAAACTTATTCTGAGTTGCTTGCATTCTGGTTCATAGAAGATCTGACCAGGCAGTATGAGCTTGACTGTTTGCATATGGCTGAGTCGAAAAGGAGATGGCATGGTGGGTGAAAATTTATGGACTTGGATGTGGGCCAGAGCGATTGCCAGTTGCTGAGATTATTTCAAGCATTAATCACTTATGGCTTAAATGTGACGGTTATGCCCATACACAGGTATTGTGCTTACTGTCCCACTGGAACCTAGCTGTACCAGCCTGTGAGCTCTAATAAGGGTGAAACTGGTCTTGGGTACCTTGTGTTCTCTTTCAGGGAGGACCTGGCTTGGCAGTGCAGGCTAGATTTGGTCTATATGTGGCTGGGTCCAAACTAAGGTGGCACAGTGAATGAAAAACAAAACATTGATATGCGGCCCTAAGCGATTGCTAATGGCTGAGATAAATTCAAGCATTACATTCATCACTTTGTTTGGATGCCCTATGTTGGCGGGTATGCCCAGACGTGGATATCATGTTCACGGTGGCACTGGAGCCAAACTAAACCTGTCTTATGACCTCTAATAAGAGCAGGACCAGTCCTGGGTTGCTTTGTGTTCCATTTCTGGAAGGACTTGGCCTGGCAGATTCGCATATGGCAGGGTCCATTCTTAGGTGGCATGGTGGGCAAAAATCAGTGAATTGAGATGTGGCACCAAGGGATTGCCAGTGTCTGAGGATAATTTAAGCATTCCATCCATCACTTTGCTTTTTTTAAATCTAAGTGTGCAGGTATGCTCAAATGTGTGTCCCGTGATTACCATGACACTGGAACTAAGCTATACTAGGCTGATGAGCCCCTATAAGTGCAAACCTGGCCCTGAGCTGCTTCTTTTGGTTCAGGGAGGACCTGACCTGGCAGTGTGGGTTTAATTGCTCCTAGTGAAGCACCAACATGATTGATTTGCCTCTGGCTGGGTCCAAACTGACGTGTCATAATGGGCATTAAAACAATGGCTTGGAATGCAGCCCAGTAGACTGAGATTAATTCAAGCAATCCCTCTATCACTTTTTCATGATCCCTCTTGCTTATCCACAGCATTATATCTCATTCAGAGTCACCTTGTACATAAATTGTCTGGAGCTGTGGAGACCTGTTCAGCTACCACCTTCTGCCTTGCCCAACTGAAGAAATGTTGGGTTTTTCACGCAATACAGTGCAGCAAGGGAAATTGCTGAGTGTCTTATGTGAAAGTGAGAGAACAGAAATGTCAATTTTTACAAAGATGTGGAGCATTTCTGCTTTCTCCTTGCATTAGTGCATTATGTGCTACCTGGTGCCAGTGCAGTCATTCTTGCACCAATGTTCAAGGGTGTGTGCATTAGAGGCAGGAAATGTTTGTGCAGGAAGGGACACCTTCCTGGTCAAAAACTATCCTGAGAGGCTTATTCTTCTCTTTATGTGTGCTACCAAATGCAGCACACATGCAAAGATGAAATAACAAAGAAAAATTAAGATATTTCTACTCGTTAACACGTCTTTGTAAGTATGGGTATTGTGTCTAAATATGTGTGTGGGTGCATGGGAATGCCCATGATCCACCCACGTAGTGCCTACCTGATGCACAGTAACAGAAGATAGTGCTAAGCGCTGTTACTTTGTATTCACTGAACCACACAAAGCCATGCAAAGTGGCTTTCCATGGAATAATGAATGCCAGAAATGATTTTGCATCAGAGCTGCACCACAATAGTGACACGATCCTAACAGAAAATCTTAATAAGGCTGGGCTGTGACTTTCTTTTTGGAAATTAACACCCAATTTAAAACCTCTTACTGGGTGTAAGGTGCTTTGTGTGTCAAACCCAGCCCAACACTGTAGTTGGTGTGAAATTACACCTAGGTCCCAGCAAACTGTGACTCGATGTCCTGCATTGGCACGTAGTGGTGTTTGTAGTGATTTTACAATCAAATTCGAAAAAACATATCTCCCTTAATCCCCATTGTTTTTTAGTTGCATTGCTGTCATTTATTTTCTTATAATGTTTTTTAAATGTTGCTTCTGGTTCTTATTATAATGAGTTGAAACTTTATAACAGTTTTTGTGCTGCACACATTCGTTACTCATTGACCTAAATTAATCCTGTTTGATCTGTGGCAGAGCTGTCAGGGGTTTCAGCTCATGATAGTGTAGTAACTTTAAATGTTCAGCCACACATAGACTGTGGGTAATACTCAATGTATGTAGTCACCCACTTCAACATAGAACACATTTTCTTCAATTAACACAAACATGCATGTGCTTGTGCCATCATCAATTAAATGATATTGGTATGTTGCACAGCCCAATTGTCCAAACATATAGAGAAACACAACATTTGTAATTTCATTACCTATGTGTCCTCTATTGTTTGTCACCTGCTGCAAACGAAGGGCCACATTTCATTCAGCGTTGCAGCAGATTTGACATGCAAACCCAAATTAGTTTTTCTGTAGGATTTACTATGTAAATCAAAATTATTTTGATGTTTAATCATTTTCCAAAGTACAATAACATTTTTGTGTGTGTTTCTTTGTGTGTATTTGCATCAAGGATGAGTTACATAAGTGGTACAAGATTGTTAACACGCAAGTTCATATCTCCTTATGAAAAAGTTAATCGAATAATATATGTTGACATGAATTTGAACTTGAAACGTATCCTTCCTGAGGTTGGTCCAGTGAGAAATCATTGTTTCCTTTCACAATGTTTTTCCAAATGTGCATGGGTGTTGTCCTGTGTAGCACATATACAAAGCATAGACAAATTTGCTGGATAGTTGTTACAGTAATACTTGACTTTCACTTCCAAATGTCTATTGTAAGAACACACATGCCCCTGCAGCATGGTGGAATTCTGTATGAGTTTGTGCTTGGCAGCTGACAGCGGCCCACTGGATGGAGAAAATAAAACTCCACCATTAAATAATCAATAGATTTTAGTGTTGTTCTCTCCCTTGCATGCAAATCTGTTATCAGTTTTGGTTGCTAATCTGCATTGTGTGAAATGTAATGTGTTAAACCGAGGCACTGGCACAACTCGAATTGTTGGGGCCCCTGGCAAAATGTGATGAGGGGCCCAAGAGTCTCCTATATCTCACCGGCATGCATTGCCATTAGACTGAATGGATGCCCCTTAAATGTTTGAGGTGCTCTGACGGGATCTGTGTTACACCACTGTGTGAAATAGATAGAGCACAACACCCCCAAATCTCCTAAGATATGGCCCTTTTCTGCTCTCTCCCTGTGCCGTGGCACCCTTGACAGCCATGAACCAACAGAAACACCCTTGTACACTTGTGAAAGGATGTGTGCATTATTCTAAGGATAGGCTTTATAGTGGAAGGGTTCCCTTCTAGGATCAAAACTATACTTTAAGGCTTTTACTACATTGTATGTGTGCTGTACAATGCAGAACACATGCAAAGTTTTTAAACCAAGGAGAAATTAAATCATTCATCCTCATAGTGCCTGCCTCGAAGAGACATAGGATTTTGGAAGAAATTCCTCTCTAGCATTCCTTCTTGATGGGAATTGGTGTCAACAACCATCAGTGGTTGTATGAAAGCATTCATGCACCAATCATGCAATGACCCCTTGGCACCGAGTAACGCACATCAGCACCTTGGGAATGTTTGTCTTACTTTGGTTTACACTAAAAAGCAAATCCTGATTGGATTGGATTTTAAATGCTACCATACCACTTTGCATTGGATTTACCTTACAAAAGTAACAGAAACACAACTTAAAGCGTTAGCAAATGTGGGCATGAATTTAAATGCATAGACGACATTCTGGGCCTGTACTAATCATCATATTTTGTGTGAATATAGTAAAACCAAAATGTGATAGAAAATATAACATTACATTCTTCATATATGTATGCATCAAGAGCAGATGAATTTTATTACAAGAAGCAATTTCAGGTTCTTCAAAAGGAGGAGCGCCACCTGAAAGACACTGACATTAACACACCATCAGTGTGACACAGCAAATGTATACTTATATGCAAAGTAAATAGTTAATATAGACAGTAAATTTATATTCAAATTAATATTTAAAACACTTACCAACTTGGCCAGCAGCTTCATTTCCAATATGTAACAATACATCAGCCCACCGATGTTAGACCTGCTGCACTGTTCGCTCCATGTTGCAGACATCTGTTAGGTAACATGTCATCCTCTTTCACTTCTGCTGTCTCTACTGCAAGGGATAGGCCTGTGCCACTCCACTACCACCAGCACACATACACAGCATGTAGTTACCCAGAGTCCACTCTAATGCTCCTGCCTCCTTCTCTTCAAAGTTAACCTGCCTACCTACACCTGACATTCTAATCCCTGTGACAACCCCAACTAAACAAACTACATTTAAAACTATATTAGCATATATCAGACAAATAAAGTCAATCAAACAACTCACAAAAATACTCACAATACTGAAAGACTGATTAAAAGATGAAATACAGAAAATACTTCACAGAAAAAAGACACTCAGACACGATCATAACACACAATCTTTTTAAGCACCTCCAAAATCGCAACACACTCTCCAGACCACCAAAACACTTCCTCACACTTCAAGAACTGAAACCTTCAAAGAAAAACATGACTGCATCCTTTGCATCAATTCTGAGCAGCCTTATGAAGTTTTGCAACATATTGTGTCACTTTTCCCACACACAGCAACACAAAATGTAGATGCTCAACAGTGTATTGTAAAAGGTCACACATTTTCACGCAAATGTAAACTCAGGCAAACACAATATCATTTACATAGCAATTTCTACGTATAGAGCTACAAGTACATTGCACAAATTGACCTTTATGTATGTGTATTGTACTTGTCTAATATGCTTCATAAATACATAATAGAAAACTAATGTAAATTTGATTTGTATTTTTATAAATATTTGAAATGGTTTTACAAATATACATGTAACTACATACATTGCATTTCTAGATAACTTGGAAACGAAACATTATACTATTTCTAAATTATATTTTTTAAAGTATAAAAAATGTATACATAAGTTCCTTGGAGTGTAGTTCCTAATCCTGGGTTTAAAATGGAGTAGTCTAGTCCTTCATGTCTATGAACATGTTTGAAACAGCAGGTGCAGTTGCTGTTCTGTAGTTCCTTTGGTCCTGCTTTTTATGAAAAAAAATTGTGTTGTTGTGCCACATTTATGATGGATACTAACTTGTGGGTGGGGGTACTTCTGTAACCATACATAATCAATAGCCTTAAAATTTAAAGGGTAACTGTATCCACTTAGCCCGCAGTTCCCTACTGCTAACAATACCACAAAGGCCATGAATCACTAAACCAATGACCTAGAGAAATGTTAACACTTGTGCTAACCCTGTGTACCTAATAGAGGTATGCCTAGGGTAATGTGATCAGTCTATAGAAAAGTCTAGTGGTAGCATTCAACCCACTAGTTTCTTTGGCTGCATGAGCAGGATTACAAAGGAAAGTTCCTGTTCACATGACACCGGACATGTGCTTCTGACTGAAAGGCTTCTTTGGCAAAAAGTTAGTGCCTGGCCACAGGCCAACTGGTCTTCTGTCAGGAGGAACTAAACCAGCACCAGATCCATGGCCTTGGTCTGTGCTCTGTGAGCAGTTCACACAAATAATCAGGACTAATCAATCATCTGCTGGGAGACCGTTGGAAAACTAATGTAAATTATCCTCAAGGAGCTTCAGGCACGGAAATGTTAAATGTGTAAAAAAGTTCACATTCTTATCTATTACAAAGTGGAGTTTAACATTGTCTTTTTTTTAAATCATATTGAAAATAGTGTTTGATGTTTTATATAGTGGGTCCCTAGGTGTATAATTGAGAAAGTACATTTAATATTGCCATCAATTCCTTCTCAATGCACCAACCTGACCTCCTACAGTGAAAACAGATTTTGGGTGCTACTGTAATATTTCTCTTATTGAATTGAAAAGTAGAGGTAACCTCCATATTGTAGATTTAACTTGTGATTTCATGTGTATTTTGTTGGGCACCAAATACTGCCAACATTTATTATGCTAATTACAATTAAGAGAATGTAAATATGTTTTGAAGGTTGGGGCACTTGCATTGTTACATGAATAGCAGTGTTTCAGTGCACAGACTGTGAAAAAAAAACAACATCAAAGAGGCATTTCCTTACAAGGAAGGAAATGTGTAATGTAATTCTATTGTTCCCAAAATATTGGTACCTTTACATAATGGTTTTGAAAGTAAATTCTTAAATTAAGACCCCTAATAGAGTTAAATTGACCTTCATGCACATTGTTGTCTTTGTATATTTTCTATTTCTAAATGTTGTAATGACAATTTATTTGGATTGGGATCTAGAAAACTAATTAAGCAGGCAAACAAAAACAACCCAAAAGTGAAATAAATAGCAAAAGAAAGACCATCTTTAGAACATTAAGTAATCTTACAAGTATATTGCATCATGTAATGTGGAACCAATGCATATAATACATTGACTCTTGTTAGCACCTTATAATACCATTTGCTAAACAATTTGGACATGTGTTCATTGAGGTTTAAACAAAGTCATTTTTAACTCATGAAAGGGCACATGTTGAATATTTTCTATTACATGTGTTGACAAATGGTTGTGTTCAATAAATAACTGACTACAATACAAAACGAAACATGATAAGCCACACCTATCTACATTGTGTTAGAAACTAAAACACCTCCTTTAATGGAACGTCACCTTTTTTCAGATAATTTTACCTCAAATGCATTTTGGTAAAGTAAATAAATATTTTTACAAAACTTAACCATATAAGTAATGAATCTAATGTTGATAAGAAAGGCTGTTACAAAGTAAATATTAGAATAACAAGTTTTATCATATTACCATATTCAAGAAGGAAGCTTTAAGTAGTAATGCATTGAGGAAACAAACACAGTTACAGAAAGACAGAGTTGCTGATGGAATGCAAAGTACATTGGAATACACTGAACCCCCAGAAAGGTCTGTAGCGATTTTAAAACAGCAAAAATGTTCTCATTTAAGACACTCGTATTGGAGATGAAAGAGCCCATCTTGTCCACAAGACCCTAGTGTAATAGGCTGATGGATGAATTGGTGTTATCTACCTGCTTAACAATTTCTTCACTATGAGAAGGTTGTGTCTCTTGAGTCTTGTCCTTTGAAACTTTACCTCATTAGGAGAATCATCAACTCCCTGGAGCCAAGAATAGGTGTTTTTGACAGTCTAAGCCATGCAAAATTTTGAGATTGTGGTTTCCTAATTCTTAGTAAATTGCAATTCGAAAATTGCAATTCTGAAAGGTCAAAAATGTACACCTCTTAAATAGCAATGCGTAGTGGGTCGCAAATCGACCTAATTCATACATATTAATGAGGCATGTCACAGTTTGCAATCCATAAGGAATATCAGCCTTCGGAGAGATGGAGGCCTGCTGGAGTCAGCAGACCTCAATGTCAGTGATTGCTTTTTAATAAAGCATTTTTTTTAATGCTGCCCATTTTCCTTGAAGAAAAAAGCTATGGGTTTAGAAGAAAAAAAATGGTGGACCACTGCCTGCTCTTAAAATTATTTTTTATATATTCTCAAAGGAGAAGAAGTCCCATGGGGACCCTCTTACCATTTGTGAATGGGTTGCCACTTCCTTTAAGGTGTTGGTAAAAAAATGAATGTTTTGCAACTGTAATTGAGTCACAGAGCATTCATGCATACCAGTGCAGTTCGGTATTTGGAAGGATGCCCTAAACACATTCCTTCCAAATATCAAATTGCATACCGTAACAAGTTACCAAATCGCAACTTGGTGTATGTTCATTAGAACGTGCTTTTTTGTGGTCGCAAATGGGTCAATTTGCAGAATTTCCCCTTTAGTGACCACAAAAATCTTTTGTACATATGCATTCAAGTTCTTAATTGGACTCAGACACCTTCAAACTCCTTCCAGAGGGTACAAGAATGTCTCCATCTCTATCTTTGTTTCCTCAACCATGCATTGCTGTATCCTGTGGTTTCTTCTTTCAAAGTGGAACATCTTCAGGAGCCCTTTGAACAGTAGTTATTTGGGAAGAAGGCTGTTGTGGTACTTGTGAAGACACTGTAAATTGTCATCCCTTCCAAGATGGGTGGAGAGTTTTCCAAAACATCCCTGAGTTCATTATAGGTTTTACCTTCCACAGAGAGCATGGTGGCTTCAATGGTTCCAAAAATGGCACTGTTGTGCCTTTTCCCAGGATATTGATTGTCAAGACTCAAAGGTAATAAGTATTACATTACTTAGTAGTGTGAAAACATATTTAGCACATTTTAGTGTAAATGACAATAATAAGAGTGAAGTTCAAAACTATAATGTACTACTGAAAAAGGGATTAAGAATGTTAGCAATTATAGACCTAAATCACAAACAATTTAAGATTAGGGTGCTATTTTAGAACACTTCAACTTGAGCTCTGATTTCCAGGTTTCTATTCTGTTAGCGTTTTCAATGTTCGGTGAATAAAAGGGTCACATTTTCCATTTAGTTCAAGACAGTTCAAAGAACTTGACCTGATATCTTTAAGTATTAGACAAAATCCAGTGGAAATCCAGTTGAAGAAATAACAAGGGTGCAGGGCCTACAGCTAATTGATAAGGGGTCCAAATCAATATTGGTGCAACCCATTTATTGGAAGATCAGAATCTCCCTTGTATGACAATAGCTTGGTAAACCTGTTATCAACAGGATCCATTTTCTTTAAATTGGCCAGTCATGGGTGGCTTCTTTAGGTATCTCCAAAGTACTGGAGCTCTTCGCTTGAATTGTGTAGGCGGCACGTGATCATTTTCACATATACAAACTTAAAGTATTATAAAAACACAAATTGTTGTTTAAGGTTTACAGTTATGTGGCTTAGGATGAATGAAAGCAACAATACTCTTGTTGTCACATTAAATTCAAAGGGAAACATTGGCTTTAAATAAATGCTGTTGGGGATTGATGCATTTTGAAAGGCATCATACTATAAAATATGGAACATAAATTGCAATAACTAACACCATTTATGTGAAACCAAATAGAGATAGTTGCACAACAGACTTTGCAAACATTGTTGAATATAGTGACATGTACTAAGTAGAAGTATCTGTATTTTACAAAATCCTAAACAATAAATGAGTAGCATAAAGTTTTATTTACACTTACTCTGAGAGATAGGCAATGGCTCATGATTGGAAGTGTTTATGCCCTCAATACAAGTAATCATCCCAGGTTCAATGGGTTCTGCCAGCTGTTCCTCCATGTGTGTCAGTTCCCCATGCATGCCTGGATCTTCACCAATTTCCATTGTAGCGTTCACATTTCTAGCCAGATTTTTCTATTTCCTTGACTTGTAATTACACCACCATTGCTTGAATTCTAAAGTTTTATCAACTGTCTCTCTCCATAAGTCTTCATCTTTGGATAATGGTAACTGGGAGGTTACATACAGATACCTCTTTCCATTTGTCACTTGAGAAACATTTTTCTTTCTGCAACCATCCTGCACAGGGCCTTTTTGGAAAATGTTCTCCTTTATAGTAGCATCTTCCTTCTTGCACGTTGAAAGTTCAGAATTTGTGCTTGAGGTTTGAACAGTTTTTAAAGGGGGAGTGAAGCAAAACCCTCTTGAGCGACACAACGCTGCCATGTAGCATGCACGTCTGGTTTGCGACATTCAAGGTAGAGTTGGATATAAGTTGTTGTGCTACTATGCAACAATTTGTTTCATAGTGGTACACTTTGTAAATATGGAGCTTCCCTAGTGTAAAAGAGTTGAGTAATACAGCACAACTTTTTATGACACATACGAGCGGTGCATCACTTTTTGTAAACCAGGGCCTTAATGATGCGGCCTGTGTATCAGATAGAGAGTTGAGCTGCAAACTGTTTTCAATTTGTTTCAAAGAAAGTAATACAAAATAGCATCATCAATAATATGTTTTGTGTAGTGTGTTTCACTTGCTTCAAGTATTGTCGAGTTATATACTTGGAATGTTTTATTTTTAAATATTACAATAAATTTGACATTGAAAAGGTATATCAATTGATGGTAACTCCATTTTTTCTTATCAAAAAGATAGAACAGGTTGTGATATTAACATTATTTTAAGCCATTTTGAGTTTGTTCCAACACACCTAGCAAATGTTCAGCTATCCAATGAATAGAATGGTGATTCATTGGTCTCTAACCCTGATTGAACATGTCCGTGTTTTTTCTGCTGCTGTCGTTGAATTACATTAGATGCATATCCCACTCTCTCTGGTTCCATCAGTGATTGCAGACAATACGAACTGAGTCGTGGCAAAAGGGCTGCAGAATCAGTTTTTACTAATGACAACTTCCAATGATGGCACAGGCAACTTAACACTTGCTGCCCCAATAGCATATGTATGCATAAACAATTGGTCAAAAGGCTGGGATAGATTACTAAATTTTCTCACAACAGGAGTGACAAATAATCTCTTGGGGACATTATTTCTTTGTAAAATTTATTTATCTATAACTATATAGGACGAAGAGAATCATTAACGAAACAAACTGTCACAATTAAACTAAACAATTGCATCAGGACTAACATTTACACCACAATATCAATTATTTACACATAAGTAAACATCAACATATCACAAAATAAAAACATCTGGAAATTGTCCCAACTCAGTCTCCTCCATTGGAGGTAGTGGTACGTAAAGTATTTAAAGACGTAATCCACTCAAAAGTGGTGGTTGTGGTTAGTTATGACAACAAATACTGAACCCAGATCAATTACTTCCTGGGGTTTCTTGCACTGTCCAATATTATTCTGGAAAATCAATTGTGCTTTCTACCCAACCCTGCCACAATCCACGAGATGTCGACGTGTTTCAGCCCCTTCTATTCTGGGCCTCATCAGGACTACAATGGGACAACTTTGCCTAAATAATAAATCAAAACAAAACCCAAATAAATGTACTTACAATGTTCATGAAAAAATGTATTAAATTAAAATACCACATGGTAATTAACCCGGGGCATCCTCTGTGGTCCCAGAGTCAGAAACTAGCCCAATGTGGAAATGTCCAACCGTGCAAAGTGCATTGTGCTTGTGAAGGATTCATTAATTAATGCTATCTACCCAAGTCATGTGGCCCCCGTATTCTAGACCCTATCATTATATCAGCCACACTCAAAATAAATGCAAATAAAAATAAAAGTGCGGCCCCTCAGTGTAAAGGATCTCTGCATAACCAACATGAAAATACATACCAAATACCCACAAACAATCCTGGGGAGTGCAAAGCCACAGTCTCTCAAGTGTGTGACAAGTTCCACTGGTTCTGGAGGGGGCCCAAAGTGCTTCATCCTGCCAAGGACTGGGGTAGTGGATGCCTTTCTCCACTGGTTCTGGAGGGGGCTTTGTGCCCTGAGTGTTTCATCCTGCCAAGGACTGGGGTAGTGGATGTATCTCTCCACTGGTTCTGGAGGGGGCTTTGTGCCCAGAGTGCTTCATCCTGCCAAGGACTGGGGTAGTGGATGCCTTTCTCCACTGGTTCTGGAGGGGGCTTTGTGCCCAGAGTGTTTCATCCTGCCAAGGACTGGGGTAGTGGATGTATCTCTACACTGGTTCTGGAGGGGGCTTTGTGCCCAGAGTGCTTCATCCTGCCAAGGACTGGGGTAGTGGATGCCTTTCTCCACTGGTTCCGGAGAGGGCTTTGTGACCAGAGTGCTACATCCTGCCAAGGACTGGGGTAGTGGATGTATCTCTCCACTGGTTCTGGAGGGGGCTTTGTGCCCAGAGTGCTTCATCCTGCCAAGGACTGAGGTAGTGGATGCCTTTCTCCACTGGTTCTGGAGGGGTCTTTGTGCCCAGAGTGCTGCACATGTTGTGTGGCAGGTCCCATTCCCTCACCTGGGTGTGTATGCCACTAGATTGCCTGGGAACAGGTAGCATGATACTCCACGGAGTCAGAGACACACTCCACCCTGCTGCAACTTTGCCTGCCAACTTCTGGTACTAACAGTGCTGGTTGTGGTGCCTCATGCATGCTGTGCAGGGTCCAGTACGTCTCCTGCAGCCTCGGACAGCTGTCCACTGGGAATGTTGTCCATGTCGGCTGTGGTGGCACTGTCTGTGCACGTTGCAGGGCTTTTGGCGGTGGCAGCGGCAGTGTCTGTGGCAGAGATGCTGCCGGTGATGCATGTGTCAGCACCTGTGGAGGGAGACAGCAGGATGTCTCCTGTAGCCTCGGACAGCTGCCCACTGGGGATGATACTGGGGACTGTTGCTGAGGCAGCAGACGTGCAGGTGGCGGTGCAGGTGGCGGGCCGGTGGCGGGGCAGGTGGTGGTGCAGGTGGCGTTGTCCACTGCCGTACAGGTTGCTGCTCTGTTTGCCAGAGGGGGTGACACCAGTCCCTCAGCCAGAGGCTCCGTGCCCTGTGCTGACTTCCCCTTAGCCTTGTGTCCCTTCCCCACCTTGGAAGTGGCTGGTGGGACTCTGGCAATGCCCCCTTTTGGCTTGGAGGAGGCCTTGCTGGGTGGTTGGTGCGGCTTTTCCCTACGGCATGTGGGCACCTTCTTCACCTTGGCAGGTGGCGGAATGGGCTGATCCTTGGCCTCGCTAGGTGGCACATTGGCAGCCCTGATGGGTGCCGCCTTCGATGTTCCCGGACTTGCAGGGACCACAGTGCTGGAGGATTTGGTGGCTGAGGTGCTGGGCTGGGATCTGGACATCCTGGCCCTAGGGGAAGGACGGGGGGTGTAGGGAAGAGGTCAATGTTAGCCGGGAAAAGTTTTTTAGACACACTGGGACGGGAAGATGGAGGCAGTTTGGGAGTGGGGGAAGAGGTAGCGGTTGTAGGAGGTGCACGTCTGCTGAATTTGGGTGAAGGTGCATGGGCTGGGGGCTGTTGTGAGGTGGATGGCTGTTGTGTGGGTGTTGTGTGGGTGTGTGCTTGTGTTTGTGTAGTTCGGGAGGAGGGCTCACAGACCCACTGGGGGAGGACACTAGGGATGTGTGAATGGTAGTGGGGTGTTGATTGCATGTGAGCGGCGTGTGGTGATGGGAGTGCTGGTGATGGATGTAGTGGCTGAGGATGTAGTACATGCTGGTGTGAGTGGAGATGAGACTGGAAGGGAGGAGGAGGACATGGAGGAGGGGGACACAGTGGAGGCAGTGGATGTTGCTGTGTCTGCATGGGGATGGTGCTTGTGTGAGTGTCTGTGGGATGTGTGGTGCTTATGTTTGCAGGGTCCACTCTTGTGTGTTGATGAGTGTGCATGCTGGTCTGATGGTGTGCTTGGGATAGGCTGAGGGACAGGGGATTGGGTATGGGTAGTGGAAGTTGCTCCACCAGATGATGCTAATGCACACAAGGACAGGGTGACAAAACAAAAAGCGAGGGAAAGACAGAAGAGACACATGGTCAATGCCTGCAACACCACCCCTGTTGGCAGACACAACACACAGGGAGCAGCCTTCTGCACTAGCCAATGCACTAACAGTTCAGGGGAAAAGCACATGCCCATGGGTGACTCGGCCTAGACCCATTTGATGCACACCTGGAACCCACCAGAGTCTGACTGGGTGTAGAGGGCCACTACCACTTTTGGGGTTGGATTGGCACTAAGCCTGCAAAACAATGGATCTACCTTGGCGCGTCTGTCCTGGCCTAGGGGTACCCACAGCCCACTTCCCCCACCCAGAAACCTCATACAGTGCGCAGAGTCAGCTGAATGAGACTGTACTCACCCCCTTGTGGCCTCTGTGATTCCCTTACGTGCCCATCCAACTCTGGATATGCCACTGACAGGATCCAGTACATCAGGGGGGTCATGGTGCGACGGGCACCCCTTCCACATTGGGAGGCCATCCCAAGCTGGGCCTCCGCAGTCTTCTTGGTCCAGCGGCGCGGGTCCTCCCATCTTTTGCGGCAGTGGGTACTCTGCCTATGGTAGACCCCCAGGGTCTGCAGACCCTTGGCGATGGCATGCCATATAACATTCTTCTGGTGGGCACTGACCTAGAGGAATATCCTCACATGCTGGCCTCTGCCCCCCCTTTCTCTTCCACCCACGACACTCCCTACATTCATGTGCCATGCATCATGCTCACAGTGTACCCACCTGTTTGTCTGGGGGACCGTAAAGTAGCGTGTACTGGGGGAGGACCCCATCCACCAGTTTCTCCAACTCCTCCGCAGTGAAGGCAGGGGCCCTTTCCCCAGACACTGTAGCCATTGTTGCTTCCAGACTCAGGTCACAGCAGCATGTGCAGTGTAGGTCCTCTCCTGTTGAAGGTCAGGTATCAAGTGAGTGAACAGATAGAAAATGGCGGTCACGTCCGCGGCGGTGCGTACCGTCACCCCCGGCGTACATCATCATTGGATCCGGGAAACCATAGGGCCCAATGATAACCAATGCTGAATTGCGCTGCGGTCTTCGACCGCCTACCGTGACGCTGCACTATGCTAGCGCAGTTACCTCATTTCCCCTTGTCCCTCCTTACAGATCAGACAGCCGCCATTTCAGGGGGGCACATGGCAGGGCAACTAACTGCGTCAGAGCACTTTTGGCCAGGAATACGGACAGACAGCGCCACACACCTATTACATCACTATTGTTCTGAACACCCTTGTGAGACCTATGTGGTGTGTGACCCTCTGCTCATCCTTCTCCTCCATAGGGCGCTTCCGCTGGGGCAGGTGATGAGATGGCGTCATTCTCCGGTATCCAGACCCCTGGTGGACCTGTCGACAATGGAAGACAGACACATCATTTTCACCTACAGACTTGACCGTGCCACAATCCATGAACTGTGTGCCCAGTTGGAGCCAGACCTGATGTCAGCTGTCCCCCATCCCACTGGAATCCCCCCTCTAGTGCAGGTTCTGTCAGTGCTCCATTTCCTGGCCAGTGGGTCCTTTCAAACAACAGTGGCCATGGCATCAGGGATGTCACAGCCAATGTTTGCTAACGGTTTGTCCAGAGTGTTGTCTGCCCTGCTGAAACACACATGTGCAGCTACATCGTTTTCCCTCAGGTGGAGGATTTGCCCACAGTGAAAGGTGACTTCTATGCCCTGGGACATATCCCCAACATCATTGGTGCCATTGATGGTACACATATGGCATTTGTCCCTCCCCGCAGGAATGAACAGGTGTACAGAAACCGCAAAAGCTACAATTCAATGAATGTGCAGATGGCGTGTTTGGCAGACCAGTACATCTCCCATGTGAATGCCAAGTATCCTGTCTCAGTGCATGACGCTAACATTTTGAGGAATAGCAGCATCCCTTATGTGATGAGGCAACTCCAGAGGCACCGTGTGTGGATAATAGGTGAGCCCAAGGTCCCAACACAGTTTACATAGGTGTCTGGGTATGGGAGAGTCCCAAAGGGTTAGACGATGTCTAACAGTTGTCCCTCAATATTTGCAGGTGACTCTGGTTACCCCAACATGTCATGGCTACTGACCCCAGTGAGGAATCCCAGGACAAGGGCAGAGAAACACTACAGTGAGGCACATGGACGAAGTAGGAGGATAATAGAGCGCACCTTTGGCCTCCTGTAGGCCAGATTCCATTGCCTCCATCTGACAGGTGGCCCCTTTACTACTCACCGAAGAAGGTGTGCCAGATCATCGTGGCCTGCTGTATGTTGCACAACCTGGCTTTGCGAAGCCAGGTGCCTTTTCTGCAGGAGGATGAGCCTGATGCTGGTCTTGTGGCAGTTGTGGAGCCAGTGGACAGTGAAGAAGAGGAGGCAGAAGAAGAAGATATAGACAACCAAAACAACATCATCATGCAATACTTCCAGTGAGACATAGGTAAGAGGATGGCACTGCTTCTCTCATATCAGGCCTTTTTACCTCTTTGTATGGACCCTGACATGTCACTTTGGCTTTCCATTTCACAGATCTGGGCCCCACTTTCTGCCTTCTGCTATGTTTACTGCTGCCCAACAAATGTCTAACATTGGTATGTGAACATAAACATTGACATTGCTATAATTCTGAGCGGTTGCAATTACACATTTGTGAAAGTACGGACTGACTCCAGATTCATTTGTGATTCAAGGGTGTTTATTTCTGTGTAAATAAGTGTAGGGGGCTGTGCAATGGGCTGGGGTGATGGTGGAGGAATGTCCATGGAAGAGTCCAGACTATTGATCTCACAGGTGCATTGTCCAAGGGGGCATTGGAAGTGGAGTAATGGCAGTTCAAAGTTGTCAGGGTGACAAAGTGGGACAAAAGGGTGACAATCAGGAGAGTGTTATTTCCTGGCGGGGGTCTTGGCAATGTTCTCTGTCTTGTTTCTGGATCTCAGGGACCATTTGCAGGGTGGTTCTCCTTCTGCAGGGGGTGGGGTGCTGGTGGCCTGTTGTTCTTGTGGCGGGACCTCTTGTCCACTAGAGCCGGTGGAGGTGGAGGGCTGTTCATCGTCCAGGCTAGTGTCAGGGGCCAGTTTGTGTGCCACTGTGTCCCTCATGGTGTTGGCCAGGTCTGCCAGCACCCCCTCAATGGTGACCAGGGTGTGTTGATGGACTTCAAGTCCTCCCCGATCCCCAGGTAGTGTCCCTCCTGCATCCGCTGGGTCTCCTGAAACTTGGCCAGTACCATGCCCATGGTCTCCTGGGAATGATGGTATGCTCCCATGATGTTGGAGAGTGCCTTGTGGAGAGTGGGTTCCCTGGGCCTGTCCTCCCCCTGTCGCACAGCAGTCCTCCCAGTTTCCCTGTTATCCTGTGCCTCAGTCCCCTGAACTGTGTGCCCACTGCCACTGACCCCAGGTCCCTGATTGTCTTCGGTTGGTGGGTTTGCCTGGGTTCAATGTAGTGGTGGACGCACTGCTGATTGACGTGTCCTGGGGACAGAGGGATGGGCCCGCTGGGTGGGTGCTGTGGTGGTGTTTCCTGAGGGGGGAGGGTCTGTGGTGGGATGTGACAGTGGCAGGGGAAACAACTGTCCAGAGGTCCCTGATGGGCCGGGCTGGTTGTCTTGATCCAGGCGTGCAGAGGTTCTGTCATCACTGTGGGTCTCTTCTGTTGGGGGACTGGATATGTCTGGCACCTCCTGTCCGGTGACGTTGGGTATGGGTCCTGTTGGGGTGTAAATGCATAGTTATTGTATCCGTGTGTGCCATCTTGTGCAATGGGTGAGTTACCCTCTACTCCTGTGCTTGCATTATTGTGTTGGCCCTTGTGTGATTAGTGATTTTTGGGCCTGGGTGAGTATCTGTACTGGACATGCTTTGGCAATGGGTGTCTATGCAGGGATGTTGCATGCAGGGCTTGGGATTGGGATGGGTGGGTTGTGATGGTGGGGCATATGTGAGGTGTTGGAGTGATGGGAGTGAGGGTGATGGTGGGGGTATGTGATGGCATGCTGGTGGGGTTGGGGGATATAGTAGGAAAGATTTGACTTACTAGAGTCCATTCCTCCTGCTACTTCTGAGAGGCCCTCAGGATGCAGTATTGCCAAGACTTGCTCCTCCCATGTTGTTAGTTGTGGGGGAGGAGGTGGGGGTTCACCGCCAGTCCTCTGTACTGCTATCTGGTGTCTGGATACCACTGAACGCACCTCCCCTCGTAGGTCGTTCCTCCTCTATCTGATGTCATCCCGTGTTCCTGGATGCTGTCCCACTGCATTGACCCTGTCGACAATTCTCCGCCACAGCTCCATCTTCCTAGCAATGGAGGTGTGCTGCACCTGTGATCCGAATAGCTGTGGCTCTACCTGGATGAATTCCTCCAGCATGACCCTGAACTCCTCCTCAGAAAACCTAGGGTGTCTTTGAGGGGCCATGATGTGGTGTGGGTAAAGTGTGAGGTGATGTTTGTTGTGCTGTGTGATGTGTTGTGTGTGTTGTTCGAGGTGCGTGGATGTTGTATGAGTGATGGTGTTGTGTGCCTCTGGATGCTGGTGTTGTGTTTGCTATTCTCTCTCTCTGTGCGTCTTCAAAAAAATTTGTTGTATGGGGTTGTGGATAATGTGGGTATGTGTTTTATAGTGGTGTGAGTGTGTGAGTGTGGTGTGTGTATGTGTATCAGTTGTATGTATTTTTAATTGACCAGTGTGGTTGCGTTTTGTAAGTGTGTGTGTATTTTGAGCGCGGCAGTGTGTACCGCCAATGGATTACCACAGTTGAAAGACCGCAGTGTTAATTCGTGGGTCGTGATAGCGTGGGCGTATTCCTGTTGGTGTGACGGTGTGGGTTTTGGTATCGCCAGTTTATCACTGACCTTTGGTGTGGCGGACATGTGTGTGTGTGTCTGTATTGTGGCGGATTCCGAGATGTGGGTCGTAATACCTGTAGCGGATTTCTGCTGCGGCCACAGTATGTTGGTGGCCTTCAGCACAGCAGTAGGCGGCATTTACCGCCAAGGTTGTAATGAGGGCCTAAATATTTTCTAGCGCTTAGAAAATCAAAAGCTCCAATTTGGACATCCGGTCATATCTGACTGTGGCAAAGTCAAAAGATGAGCCTGATGGCGATGGGACCCTGATCAGCTACACTGAGCTGGAGGCCTCGGTTAAAGATATACCTTCACAATTAGTCGTTCTCTTGAAGATTTTTCCTCGACCAGGACGAAGTCACAAGTGGAGACCGGCCTCGCTGGAGCCTTCTTCAGACTTTCAAGCAAAGTTTTCCATGTTCTGACTTAGCAACTTTTTCAGGATGGAAATCTTCGTCCGGGAACCAAGACGAAAGTTGAAGCCAACCTCGATGGAGCCCTCCTCAGATACACTGTGCAAGGAGGTCTAGGTCAGATTTTAAGCATCAGACTTAGAAACTTTTCTGGAGCTTTTCATCCTTGATGTTGGACGACCCTCCTCAGTAAGCCAATTTCGATGCAACATCTTCAGATTACCTTTCCACAAGCCCCCGGTCAAATCCTGGAAGTCTGGGGCTCCAGGGCTTTTCAGCAGGATTAGCCTGTAAGTCTGGCTGGGTCACGGTCGACATTGGCCGACTTGACTCACGACATTGGGTCTGTTCGCTTTTTTCCAAAGTTGCTCCAAACTTCTTCAAACTTCTGGATCTTCTTCTAGAAGTACTTTTAAGGTCCTTTAGGTGTCCACAACTCACCACAAGGTTTCAGAAGCTCTGAGTTGCTCCTTGGGTTTAGGACCCCAACTCCCAGAAAGTGCTGGTCCAAATCCTAAAATGACTACTGGCCACTGGTCAGTTGGGATATTTTTGCAGGGCTTGGTGCAGGGGACTCTGGTCAGATCATTTCTACCTGTAGCTTATTGGGAGTCCATTCTTGAAATTGTAGAATTAAGGCAAAGTCCTTTTCTTGGTGAAGCCCAAAATAGACAGCTGGTGCAGTCCTTCTGAGTGCAAGGTCCATGTGCAGGTCAGGGGTCCAGCAGGGCAGTCCTTCTTCTTCTTGTCTTTTTGCAGTAGGGATCTGAAGTGGGGTGCAGCTCTGCCATATTTATCTTCGCTCCTGGGGTGGAACCAGGGCAATGCTCCTGTCCAATCACGTGCAGGCCACCACCCTCTTGAGTGACCACTTCCTGGGACGTGTGGCAAAAATGAATCCCAAGGAGCAACATTCTTCCAAAATCCAAGATGGAAAAAATTCAATCTTAGAGTTAGGTCTGGCTGAGTCCACCCACTGGTGTGGCTACGTTTCTCTTAATAAACCCCTTTCCAGCCCTCTCTTAATGTAATCAGGGGGAACCTGCCTGTCTGGCTTTGCCAGAAATGGAGGCGGTCCTGTTGTTGTTCCAAATGTCCTTCCCTCCTTTGAAGTCCAGTTTGGCTGCTCTCCCCCCATCCTGTTCTACCATTTGCTGAGGCAGATCTCCTCCCACCAGATGCTTCCTTTGTTTCAGCCCAGGCCACTTCACACCTTATCAAGGCAGCCTGGCTCAGGCTGCCAGAGGCTGACCAATTCAAAAAGGGCACTACAGGGCTAAAGTTGGTAGTTTTTAGCAAGAGTTCTAAAACGCTTTCCAGGTACAAGTTATATTACATTCAACAGTGGCAAGTTGTTGGATTTATTATATCTTTTATTTTGATACTAAACATGCTATATTTGGCTCCTTCCTATGGAAAATAATATTTTGTTATTTTATAATAAAGTCTCTCCTTGTTAGCCTACGGAGCCCTTCCACTGCAATGGGGAATACCGAATTTGGCTATTTTTTCCTCATCAGTACTTATAAAACATCTTTTATAAAGTCCCTGCTTATGGTTACACTGCACCCAACCCTGGGGGCACATAGGGCATACCTTAGGGGTGGGGTGGGTTATATATAAAAATAAGGTAGCTTAGGTCTCTGAAAGTACTTTTAATTCCAAAGTCGAATTTGGGGTTACCTTTAACATAAAAGCAGCCAGAAAGGCAGGCCTGCCTTTAAAATGACACTGGGCCCCACAGGAGTGCACCTATGGGTATACTATATATGCTAGGGTCCCTAGACCTACATGCCCTACCGTATACTATGGACATATAGGTAGGTTGGTACAGCCAATTATAATTATCCTAATTTGCAAATTCGATTTTACACAGGGCACTGGTCCTGGAACTGGTTAGTAGTGTCCAGGGCACAGTCAGAGTCTGTAACAACCAATATCAGTCAAAAGGTTTGGGGGTGACCAGGGTGAAAATGGAGGTCTTTCCTACAACATCGATTCGGTAGATCTACTGAAGGCATTGGTATTTTGTTAATCAATCTATATATTAATAGGGTGGTTCACAAAATACTGATAGTGGGTTGCAGTTCAACATACCTTATTCATAGAAATGAGGCAGGTCGCAAATTAAGACCCACTATGATTGGTTAGAGTCAAAGGCATGGTTGCCTGCAGGAGTCAGCATGTTTTTTTCAATAAAGATTCTCTATTGAGATTTCAACACTACAATGCACACGTCCCAAAGAAAAAGTAAACAAGAATTTTCGTTAAAAAATGCATTTGTGTTTGTCTTTATGATTCAGCATAAAACCTACCCTACATAAATAGACAGGGATCGATGCCTCTTATATGGGGAGCTATTGCTTATCTAACAATTCTTCCAAAGCAATTCTAACAACAAAACCATCTGTAAGAATTAGAAGTTAATTTTAATCAACTGTCAGCGCATGTGTGTTCAGGCTACCACCACCCCAACACCCTGTCATAGTAGCACCAGAAAATAATGAAGTCATGAAGCAGTAACAGTGACTGATAGGCCAGATGGTTGGGAGGCAGGAGCACTTTGTCTCCCCATTAATGTTTGTGAACCGCAGTCAGTCTTACAGGCGATTGGAGTTGTCCCACCGGTAAGTGTAGAGCTCATTTGTGGGTGAGGAATTTGTCCTGTAGTATCTCACAAATGAGCAGTCAGTCTTCTGGTTTGTATATCAGTTTTTCATACAAGGGTGTTGGAAACATTTACCTCAACCACAACTCAACTGTGGGAACAAGGTGAGTCTTCAAGTAGCAGAGAATGAAAGCTTAGTAACTACTATGGATGTGGCAAATCATCACCTGTGTTGTGGGGTGATTTCTGATTATTGTGAGAAATAATGCAGCATTACGGCTGAGACTCCCAATTCCCCTACAGTCCCTGACTGGTGTTTCATTCCCCTGCATACAGTGGCCCTGTAGGGACAAGGCGTCTGGTAAGCCCATATTATGAAAACTGTATTGCAGTCTACTGACCAACATAGCCAGCATGAAGGATTCCATGACCATTGATTGCTTACATTTATATTGGGATCAATGCCATTGGTGTAGTATTTTGTAGTATATCAGGTTAAGTCTGGCCTCCCAGAGTTATTTGTCATGGTGTAGAAAAAGTTCAGCCCAGCCCTCATCTATGTAGTCTGCATGCAGTCTAGAGGACCACCGCACCATTGATTAGACCCAAATTAGGGACTAGTAAACTACATCAATGGGTATCTTGTATAATCCCAAGACTGCCTCTTTATAGTTTCTCCATGTCTCTAGGTAGAACTACAATGGGGATTCTAGGAGAATAATAAGTTGTGGACCTACAGTCGTAGCTACACAGTGTATTAGTTGGCTGTGCTTCCAGGATTACTGCGATGTGATTAAATGTGTATGCGTCTACAAAGGACATTAGCTTACCCGGACAATAGTTTATCTTTCCCAGTCACCCCTTTTTCAATAAGATTATTCCAGTGGGGTTTCAGGTTACCATTTTGGATTTTACCACTTCCCTAGAGCTGTGCTTTCTCATGGTGCCTGTCACCAGTATGTGATGTGCCTTTCTAGATGCATATACAGAGGCCTACAAAGCTGGGTGACAGCTGCTCATCTCTTGATTATAGCATGCCCGAGGCTCCCAACGTACCTAGCAGTGAGTTTCTATGGAGACCGACCTTGGCTGTTCCAGAGTAGTGTGCAAAACATAATGCAGGTAACCATTGGAACCATAACTAATAGAGTTCCAGATGCGGCAGCCCGATACCGCCCCCAATCCATGCTCACGTATAACATCCATTTTAAGCCAGGGTAATTTAGGCATTCATGAGAGGTCTGAAAGTATTGATTTCAGGAGCTATTTGGGAAGCATTACAGGAATGTGTTTTATCTTAGGGGCCACATTCAATTGAGTGACTTTCACCTTACCCTACAGGGAGAGATTGAGGGCCATCCATCTCTCCATGTCATGTCAGATCATCATTGTTAGGGGATTTAAGTTATCTTCCATGATGTTAGAGAGACAGGGGTTCAGTAGTATACCAAAATGCTTTAGGTTGGTATCCACATGAATGGGAGAGGTGCGCATCAGTGGCATGGCTTCACATTTCCCCCAGTTGATGTAGTAAATGGAAAAGGTAGAGATTATGAGATCAAGGTCTTGAGGTGCACCAGAGTTGTCACTGGTTCGGACAGGGTCAGTAAGATGTCCACCGATTAGAGCAACACCTTCAACTCTCTTGCTGGGTTTGGGAATTTCCTATATCCCATGGTGTTGGCGAACAGCTGTGGCTGATGGTTCCAAGGTACAGACAAAAAGGTACTGGGGAAAGTGTATACTCCTCTCTCTTTCATCTGACTATATTAAAAGGTTGTGATGTGTATCCACTGCAGGGGACCACAGTTGTTGGTGAGGTATATAGCCACCTGACATTGGATACAAATTTTGAGCTCAAACCTTAGGAGGCCAGCAATTGAACTATTTTTCACAGTAAGACACACAGGAAAAGCTGCAAATTTGAGTATGGTAACCCCTGGAGCTTTTGCCCCTCAGTTAAGGAAAAGCCAGGAGTCACCCCTACCCACAAGATGGCATCCCCAGGACCCATCTCAGAACACCATTGAATCTGAGAAACATCAGAAGAGGAACAAACCTACTCTCTGTGGCTTGAGAAGAGTGCTAAAGGGACTAGACCTGCTCTTTCTTGTATCTAGAACAAGTTTATCTGAAAGGTCACAGGGCTGCCTTTCTGTTCAAGCTGCAGAGACACAAGCTCAAGAGGCCTTTCCTTAAGATTTCCAGCTGACCAGTTCCAACTGGACATGCCCTAGAACTTGTGGATGGCCTCTACAAGATTGAGTTCTGAACCCGAAGTGCTGTTCCTGAGGTCCTGGAATCCTAGTCTTGGTTTCTGTGGACTTCTCCTACCACAGCTGAAATCCTGGGACTTGGATCCTCTTTGGAAAGAATTTAGGAGGAGAGGGGCCAAGTCGATCAACAAGGTGTGTTGCTGCTGGGCTGAAGATGCAGGTTTTCCCTGCTCGGATCTTTTTTGTGACTGCATCTTCTCATCGGCAAGACATTATACAGACAATGGCCCTCATTACAACCCTGGCGGTCGGTGTTAAAGCGGCGGTAAGACCGACAACAGGCCGGCGAAAAAAAAAAAATGGAATCACGACCATGGCGGAAACCGCCAACATAGACAGCCACTTTAACACTCGGACCGCCACAGCAGTACAAACAAACAGCATGGGGGTCACCACCAACAGACAGGCAGAAGACAATGTACCGCCCACACTATTATGAGAGGCCAATCTGCCACCTTTTCCGGGGTGGAACCAATGCAAACAAAAACACGGCGAAAACAGGACTTGGAAGGGAAAATACCTCTACACAACCCACGAGGAACCAGGACGCAATGGAGCCGGAACTCCAAATCCTCCCTGCGATAGTATTTCTGCTCCTCTACCAGGAGCATGAACGACGGTGGTGACGACCACGGTGAGTCCTGCACCTACAACACAGGGGAGGGGGGAGGGAAAAGAGAGTGACACACACATGCAACACCCCCACTCCCACCCTCACCTACAACAACATACACACTAATACATGCTGCAACAATACATTTACACCCTGCAACCCCCCCTGGAAGAACGCAATGACAAAAGAAAATGAGTTGAACGATTGTAATCAATAAAAATCCATTAGTCAAAACTTTAAATACAGTATAAACAATTATGTACACCAACTATACAAGTCCGGATAGTGCACCATTCATAGTCCGTGGACCACTGGGCCCAAACTGCATGGGCGAGGCCCACTCTCGATACCAGACTCCAAATGGAGAGAACACTGCTGGGGCATCAGATCGAAATGAAACAGGCACCTCAGGGGGAAGGGAAGGGGGGCACCTCAGCCGGATTAGTGCACAACGCCAGCTCCACGAGGGGGCTCCATGCCCATTGATGTATCCTGGGGAGTGCAAAGCCACAGTCTCTCAAGTCTCTCCAGTGGGTGGGTTGCCCACTGCTTTATCAGCCACAGTCTCTCAAGTCTTTCCAGTGGGTGGGTTGCCCATTGTATTATCCTGGGGAGTGCAAAACCACAGTCTCTCAAGTCTCTCCAGTAGGTGGTTTGCCCACTACATTATCCTGGGGAGTGGAAAGCCACAGGCTCTCAAGTCTTTCCAGTGGGTGGTTTGCATACTGCTTTATCCTGGGGAGTGCAAAGCCACAGTCTCTCAAGTGGATAACAGTCTCCACTGGTTCTGGAGGGGGCTTTGTGCCCAGAGTGCTTCATCCTGCCAGCAACTGACGTAGTGGATGTGATACTCCACTGGTTCTGGAGGGGGCTTTGTGCCCAGAGTCCTTCATCCTGCCAAGAACTGAGGTAGTAGATGTGATACTCCACTGGTTCTGGAGGGGGCTTTGTGCCCAGAGTGCTTCATCCAGCGAAGGACTCAGGTAGTGGATGCCTTTCTCCACTGGTTCTGGAGGGGGCTTTGTGCCCAGAGTGCTTCATCCTGCCAAGGACTGAGGTAGTGTATGTGATATCCACTGGTTCTGGAGGGGGCTTTGTGCCCAGAGTGCTTCATCCTACCAAGGACTGAGGTAGTGGATGCCTTTCTCTACTGGTTCTGGAGGGGGCTTTGTGCCCAGAGTGCTTCATCCTGCCAAGGACTGAGGTAATGGATGTGATACCCCACTGGTTATGGAGGGGGCTTTGTGCCCAGAGTGCTTCATCCTGCTAAGGACTGAGGTAGTGGATGTGACACTCCACTGACGGTGGTGCAATATGCAAGCTGCCCAGGCTCCTGGAACTGACCACCAGCCTCGGACGAATGACCACTGGGAATGGCAGCCATGTCTGCGGTGGTGCCACTGGCTCAGGATGTCGCGGGGCTGCTAGCAGTGCTGGTGGTGGTGTCAGTCGCGGCAGTGCTTGCGGCTGCCTCAGTGGCATCGGTGCTGGCGGCAGTGGCGGCGGTGCTTGCGGCGGACTCTGTGGCATCGGTGCTGGCGGCGGGTTCTGTGGCATCGGTGCTGGCGGTGGCCTCTGTGGAATCTGTGCTGACAGCAGCCTCTGTGGAATCGGTGCTGGTCGCGGTCTTTGTGGCGGCGGTGCTGGTGGCGGTCTTTGTGGCAGGGGTGCTGGTGGCGGGCTTAGTGACTGCGGTGCTGGTGGCGGGCTCAGTGACTGCGATGCTGGTGGCGGGCTCAGTGACTGCAGTGCTGGTGGTGGCCTCAGTGTCTGCGGTTCTGGCGGCGGTCTCTGTGGTGGCAGTGCAGGTGGCTGTGCTTGTGGCGGTCTTGTCCGCCCTGCAGGTTGGCGTTGACGTGGACCTGCCCTTGATTTTCTGGCACTTCCCCACCTTGGATGGTGGCACAGCTGTCATGCCACTTTCCACTTTTGTTTTGCCTGAGCCCTTGGTGGCAGGTGTTTTTCCTTTCTCCCTCTGGTATGTGGGCAACCTTTTGACTTTTGAAGGTTGCGGAATGTCCTTGCCCTTGCTCCGTGGGACACTGGCAGCCCTGTTGCTTGGCGCACTCCAAAAACCCGCTATTGCTGGCACCACTGTACCCAGTGATGTGGTGGCGGAGGTGCTGGGTTGGGAACTGGAAAGGCGGGCCCTAGGGGACGGACAGGGGTGGGTGTAGGGAAGAGGTCAACATTTGATAGGAAAAGCTTATTAGACACACTGGGATGGGTAGATGGAGAGGGTTTGGGAGTGGAGGAAGAGGTAGTAGATGTAGGAGGTGTACTTTTACTGACTCTGGGTGAAGGTGCATGGGCTGGAGGCTGTTGTGAGGTGGATGGCTGTTAGGTGGGTGTGTGCCTGGGTTTGTGCACTTTGGGAGGAAGGCTCACAGATACACTGGTAGAGGACACTGGGGATGAGTGAATGGTAGTGGGGTTGGTGAGTGAACATGAGTGTTGTGTGGTGATGGGCGTGCTGGTGATGGAGGTAGTGGCTGAAGATGTAGTGCATGCAGGTGTGAGTGGAGACGAGAGAGGGAGGGAGAAGGGAGACGTGGAGGAGGGGGACACAGTGGAGGCAGTGGATGTTGGTATGTGTGCATGGGTATGATGCTTGTGTGAGTGCCTGTGGGATGTGTGGTGCTTATGTTTGCCTGAGCCACTCTTGTGCATTGATGATTGTGCATGCTGGTCTGATGGTGTGCTTGGGATAGGCTGAGGTACAGGGGATGGGGTCTGGGTGGGGGAAGTTGGAGGGGGGAGGCTGGACACAGGGACAATGGCTGCCATCAGTGCAGAGGCCAGAGCCTGAAATGCTCGCTGTTGGGCTGCCTGGCCAGAATGAATGCCCTTCAGGTATGCATTTGTTTGTTGCAACTGCCTCTCTACACCCTGGATGGCATTCAGAATGGTAGACTGCCCAACAGTGCGGGATCTCAGGAGGTCAATACCCTCCTCACTGAGGGCAGCAGGGCTGACTGGGGCAGGGCCTGAGGTGCCTGGGGCGAAGGAGATGCCCACACTCCTGGGTAAGCAGCCATGAAACACAGGCTGAGGGGCTGCTGGGAGGGCGGTGCTGGTAGGGGGGGTGGCGGTTGTACCTGCTGATGTCAGCTCCTGTCCCTACTGTGGAGCTCCCCTCGCCCTCCGTCCCACTAGTGGCTTCAGACTCTGTTATCTCGCCCTCCAGGGCCATGTGGAATGCAGCTCCCTCCTGCTCCGGTGCCACTGCTCCTCCGCCTGATGATGCTAATGCACACAAGAACAGGGAGTCCACAAAAAGTGGGGGGAGAAGACAGAAGAAAGACATGTTCAGTGCATGCAATACCGCTACAGTTGGCAGACACTACAGACACAGCAGCCCTCTGCACTATGCCATGCACTTAGAGTTCCCTAATTAATCACAGGGACAAAGGGTACAAGGCCTATGCCTGATTGCTGCACACATGGAAGTCACAGGAGACTGACTAGGTGTAAATGGCTCTTACCACTGGTGGGTTTGGGGTGCCACATAGCCTGCCTCACGAAGGGACCTTGCCTACTAAACTCGTCCTGGCCCTGGACGAGTCAGCTGGATGTGAATGTACTCACCCCCTTGTGGCTGCTGTGATGCCCTCAAGCGCCCATCCAACTCCGGATACGCCACCACCAGGATCCAGAACATCAGGGGGGTCATGGTGCGACGGGCACCCCTCCCACATTGGGAGGCCATCCCCAGCTGGGCCTCCGCCGTCTTCTTGCTCCAGTGGTGAATGTCCTCCCATCTTTTCCGGCAGTGGGTGCTCCTTCTGTGGTGGACCCCCATGGTCCAGACATCCTGGGTGATGGCACGCCAAATATCCTTCTTCTTGTGGGTGCTGACCTAGAGGAATAGTGCAGGGGAAAAGGATCATCTTTAACCGTCCGGACCGTAACAGTTATTGACCTACGTTCCCACCCTTGCCCTGATGCACATACACTCACCGTCCGCTCATGCAGGCCTCAGTCCCCCCCCACCCTGTATCTTCCATCCACACCACTCCAAACAGGCATTGCCCATACATCATGCTCACAGTGTACTCACCTGTTTGTCTGGAGGACCGTAGAGTAGTGTTTACTGGGGGAGGACCCCATCCATTAATTTCTCCAACTCCTCTGAAGTGAAGGCAGGGGCCCTTTCCCCAGACACATGAGTCATTGTCACTTCCAGACTGAGGTCACAGCAGCACTTGCAGTGTAGGTACTCTCCTGTCGAAGGTCAGGTATCAAGTGAGTGAACAGAGAGAAAATGGCGGTCACGTCCGCGGCGGGGCGTACCGTCACCGCCAGTGTACATCGTCATTGGCTCCTCGGACCCATAGGGTCCAATGTTAACCAATGCAGGATTGTGTTGCGGTCTTCGACCGCCTACCTCGACGGTGTACAACGCCAGCGCAGTTACCTCATATCCCCTTGTCCCACATTACAGGTCAGGCAGCCGCCATTTCAGGGGGCCACATGGCATTAATTTTAAATGTGTCACACCTATCTAGGCCTTGCATACACACAGTGACAGGCACATTGCAGATTGACGAATGTGTGCAATAAAATCTTTTTTAATACCTCAGTTTTGGCTGACTCTGCTCGCTGTTCTCGTCCATAGGGCACGTCCGCTGGGGCAGGTGAGGAGATGGCTGCATCTTCCGGTGTACAGGCAGCTGGTGGACCTGTCGACAATGGAAGACAGACACATCATTATCACTTACAGACTTGATCGTGCCACAATCCAGGAACTGTGTGCCCAGTTGGAGCCAGACTTCATTTCAGCTATCCGCCATCCCACAGGAATCCCCCGTCTAGTGCACATCCTGTCAGTACTCCTTTTCCTGGCAAGTGGGTCTTTTCAAACAACAGTGGCCATTGCATCAGGGATGTCCCAGCCTATGTTCTCAAACGTGTTGTCCAGAGTGTTGTCTGCCCTGCTGAAACTCATGTACAGCTACATCGTTTTCCCTCAGGTGGAGGATTTGCCCACAGTGAAAGGTGACTTCTATGCCCTGGGACATATCCCCAACATCATAGGTGCCATTGATGGGACACATTTGGCATTGGTACCCCCCACAGGAGTAAACAGGTGTACAGAAACAGGAAGAGCTACCATTCGATGAATGTGCAGATGGTGTGTTTGGCTGACCAGTACATCTCCCATGTGAATGCCAAGTTTCCAGGCTCAGTGCATGACGCTTACATTTTGAGGAATAGCAGCATCCCTTATGTGATGGGGCAACTCCAGAGGCACTGTGTGTGGCTAATAGGTAAGGACAAGGACCCTATACCGTGTGAATGATTGTCTGGGGTTGTCCCTAAGGGTTAGTGTGCAACTATCAGTTGTCCCTCGACATTTGCAGGTGACTCTGGTTACCACAACCTGTCATGGCTACTGACCCCAGTGAGAAATCCCAGGACAAGGGCAGAGGAACGCTACAATGAGGCACATGGGTGAACTAGGAGAGTGATCGAAAGGACCATCGGCCTCCTGAAGGCCAGATTCCGGTGCCTCCATATGACAGGTGGTTCGTTCTACTACTCACCAAAGAAGGTGTGCCAAATCATCGTGGCCTGCTGTATGCTGCACAACCTGGCTTTGCGACGACAGGTGCCTTTTCTGCAGGAGGATGGTCCAGAAGGAGGTCTTGTGGTAGCTGTGGAGCCTGTGGACAGTGAAGAAGAGGAGGCAGAAGAAGAGGATATCGACAACAGAAACAACGTTATCCAGCAATACTTCCAGTGAGACACAGGTAAGAAGACATCACTGCCTCCTACATCTCATACAATTGTTAGACCTTTCATACAGTATGTCTGTCACTTTCACCCAGTGTATGGACCCTGACTTGTCACTTTGCATTTCCATTTCACAGATGTGGGTCCCACTGTGTGACCTCTGCTATATTACCTCATGGACTAGATCTGTGTGGCATAGGTATGTTGACAATCCAATGGACATTGCTATTTTCCTTAGTTATAGCAAATACACATTTGTGAAAGCACAGACTGACTCAAGATTGTTTTGTGATTCAAGGGTGTTTATTTAACTGCAAAATAGTGGAGGGGCTTGTAAAATGGTCAGGGGTGATGGTGAGGAATGTCCATGGCAGTGTCCAGTTATTTGTCTCACAGGTGCATTGTCCAAAGGGGCATAGGAAGTGGAGCTAGGGCAGTTTAAGGATGGACAGGGTGACAAAGTGGGACAGAAGGATGACATTCAGGGTGGTCTCATTTCTTGGCGGGGGTCTTGGCATTGTTCTCTGTCTTTGTCCTGGATCTCAAGGACCGTTTGTGGGGTGGTTCTCCACCTGCAGGGGGTGGGGTGCTGGGGTCGTGGTCCTGTGGCGGTGCCTCCTGTCCACTAGCGCCAGCGGAGGTGGTGGGCTGTTCATCTTCGAGGCTAGTGTCAAGGGCCCCTTGTTGTGCCACAGTGTCCCTCCTGGTGTTCACAAGGTCCTTCATCACCCCTACAATGGTGACCAGGGTGGTGTTGATGGACTTGAGTTCCTCCCTGATCCCCAAATACTGTTCCTTCTGCAGCCGCTGGGTCTCCTGAATCTTGGCCAGTACCGTTGCCATCGTCTCCTGGGAATGATGGTATGCTCCCATGATGTTGGAGAGGGCCTCATGGAGAGTGGGTTCCCTGGGCCTGTCCTCCCCCTGACGCACAGCAGTCCTCCCAGTTCCCCTGTTTTCCTGTTCCTCTGTCCCCTGAACCGTGTGCCCCGTGCCACTGCCACTGCCCCCAGATCCCTGATGTTCTTGGGTTGGTGGGTTTGCCTGGGTTCCCTGTAGTGGTGGACACACTGCTGCTTGATGTGTCCTGGGAACAGAGGTATGGGCCTGCTGGGTGGGGCTGTGCTGGTGTTTCCTGAGGGGGAGGGTCTGTGGTGGCATGTGCCAGTGTGTGGGGAACCGACTGTCCCGGGGTCCCAGATGGGCCGGGCTGGTCATCTAGATCCAGACAGGGCTGCTGTCATCACTGTGGGCCTCTTCTGTGGGTGGTGTGGAGATGTCTGGAACCTCCTGTCCGGTGACGTTGGGTAGGGGTCGTGCAGGGGAGTAAAGGCATGATTATTACATCTGTGTGTGCCATTGTGTGCAATGGGTGGGTGACCCTGTACCCCAGTACTTACATTCTTGTCTAGGACCTTGTGTGATATTTGGTTTGGGGATCTGTGTGGGTATCTCTAGTGGACATGCTTTGGTGATGGGTGTCCATGCTTTGGTGTTGCATGCAGGGCTTGGTATTGGGATGTGTGGGTTGTGATAGTGGGACATATGTGAGGTGTTGGAGTGATGGGGGTGAGGGTGGGGTATGTGATAGCATGCAGGTAGGGTGGGGGGTGTAATAGTTAAGATTTGACTTACTAGAGTCCATTCCTCCTGCTACTCCTGCGAGGCCCTCAGGATGCAGTATAGCCAAGACTTGCTCCTCCCATGTTGTTAGTTGTGGGGGAGGAGGCGGGGTTCCGCCGCCAGTCCTCTGAACTGCAATCTGGTGTCTTGAGACCACGGAACGCACCTTCCCCCGTAGGTCGTTCCACCTCTTCCTGATGTCATCCCGTATTCTTGGATGCTGTCCCACTGTGTTGACCCTGTCTACGATTCTGCGCCATAGCTCCATCTTCCTAGCTATGGAGGTGTGCTGCACCTGTGATCTGAATAGCTGTGTCTCTACCCGGACGATTTCCTCCACCATGACCCTGAGCTCCTCCTCAGAGAACCTAGGGTGTCTTTGCAGTGCCATGATGTGGTGTGGGTGATGCGTTAGGTGGTGTGTGTTGTGATGTGTGAGGGGATGTGTTTGTGTGTGTTGTGTGAGGAGCGTGGATGTTGTGTGAGTGATAGTGTTGTGTGCCTGTGGATGCTAGTTTGTTGATGGTTGTGTCTCTCTCTGTGCTTCGTTCTCAGTTTTTGTAGTAGGGGTTTATGGGTGATGTAGGTGTGTGTTTTATATTGTATTGGGTGTGTGGGAGTGGTGTGTGTATGTGAATCAGGTGTGTGTATTTCGAATTGTCCAATGTGGTTGTGTTTTGTAAATGTGTGTGTATTTTGAGCGCTTCGGTGTGTACTGCCAATGGACTACTGCGGTTGAAAGACCACCACGTGGATTCGTGGGTCGTGATAGTGTGGGCGTATTCCTGTTGGCCTGACGGTGTCGGTTTTGTTATCGCCAGTTTATCACTGACCTTTGTTGTGGCAGACTTGTGTGGGTGTCTGGATTTTGGCAGATTCTGGCCTGTGGGTCGTAATTGCTGTAGCGGATTTCTGCTGCCGCAGCGGTGTGTTGGCGGTCTTCTGCATGGCGGTAAGCGGGATTTCCCGCCATTGTTGTAATGAGGGCCAATATATGGCCTTTTCGAGCCCTCTTTGGCTATAGTCTGCAGACCTGCTCCTTTGGAGGAATCAAAACTCCAAAAAGTGGCTAATTGTGAACCGAGAAATTTAGACTGGGTGAAGGTGTAAAAAGTATCCGGCCTGTGAGGGTCCTTCCTTGGGTATAAAATTCAACTTTCTCCCCCTCTTAGCTTTCTGGCCAAAAAACAACAGCTTCAAAAGGGCCTCTTCCCAGAGCTTATTCTTACCTCCAGTTCCTCTTACTGGATTTTGTCATTGTAGTGTCATTTATAGTAAAATCAACTTGATTTTTCCAAATTGGTTTTGGATTTTTTTTGTGCTGCATTTGGACTTTATTACTGTTTAGGTACTAACTAAATACTTTACACATTGTCTCTAAGTTAAGCATGTCTGGTTTGTGCCATAGCTACCAGTGGGTTGAGCTCAGGTTAGTTGAGTAGCTTTTTGTAGTTCACTCTCACAAGGACTGTGTGTATTATTTAAGGTGAGCAGTTACTCTCTTTAACTATCAACCTAATTTCTTACACTCACTTTTTGTCTGTTGAATGTAGAGTCTTAAAAACATGAAAATTTCATAGTAACTCCAAAAAAGGCTTGGTGTTATTATGGGCTGGGCAATGAGATTTCAGGACAAGATGGTGCGAAAAAATGTCATCAAATGCATAGGTTTGCAATCTGCCAAAATTGTTTTTTATACCCTGGTCCCCATTCATAAGAAGGGTGCATTTGATAGGACAGAAACCTTTTGACTCATCGCTCTCCTGGATGTAGAAAGAAAGTGCTATTCAAAGACCTTGCATAAGAAACTCGAAGAATAGGCACTGGAGAAGAAAATCATCCGAGTGACGCAGACCAACTTCCAGTGGGGTAATGAGAAAGAGGTCTATTTGCTGTGTATTTCAGCGCCTATTAAACATGCAACAACAATGGGGACGTGCTCTCATTTCAGTGCGTTCATTGACTTCGCCACAGAGTGTTACAAAGTTGACAGAGGTTTGCTGTGGGCTAAACTATCAGCATAGGGCATTCCATATCGCCTTATGGCAGCCATAATGAACCTTTACACTAAAACCTGGCTTATAATTACAGGGTCAAGCAAATGGTCCACATCAGCAAAGAGACCTCAAACAAGGCTGTATTCTGTCCCCCAACTATTCCATTTATATCTTGTTGACATGAATGACCAAGTAAGTACTGCCAATCACTTTCCAACTAAACTACTAAGAAGAAGCCTTTGTTCATTGCAATATGCTGTTGACATGATATTATTATACCAAACAGGAATTGTGCTCTAAAGATCTCTGACTAGCCTGGCTCAATATTGTAAAGCCAACAAGCTCAGCATTAATATGGCTAAAATCAAGATCTTATGCTTTGAAAAAGGGGAGATTAGGAATGGGGCCTGGATTATGAATGGGCAGAAAATGAAAATAGTGTTGGACATTAAATATCTGGGAGTCTGCTTCATTGGACATGGATTCCCTAACAACTAATTTTGAGGCCCTGACAACGACAACAAATTATCTAACATTTGCTTTCCTGCGCATGCTTAACAATCTGTCAGGCCCAGATCTTTCCGCCATTTATAAAATCATGGAGTGACAATTTATGTCCACTTTAACATATAATTCTTATGTGTACCACAACTGCACCTTTAGCTGGCTGTATCAGGTGTAAGGTCAATGTTACAGGCATCTATTCAAGCTTCCAGCCGGCATGGCTCAGGCAGAAATTCAACTAGAGTTCCACTTGGACCTCCAAAAATATTCCAATAATATGCACTTATTCCAAGATTCTGGACAATCTGTGCCAAACTGTCAGTAGCTGAGTCGGGGATTGTAAAGCAACTCGGTGATCCAAGATAAATCCTCAGACCTTCACATATTTCATCAGGTGGCAATTGACCAACTTGCTGTGAATGATCTCTTGTGGAGTGCTTTACCTGCAAAAAAGTTCTCAAAAATTCTATTGAAATAAGCTAGGCTACTCTCAGCCCTTCAGGACCTATAAACCATTTGCTCAAAAAGTAATGCTAATTTAACAGCAAGCCTCTAAACGTTGCTGGCATATTGATTTTACCCCGGAAATTCCTATATCACGGTCCAATTAATGCTTGTGGTTGTCAGGAATCCCCAGGGTGCCTCCTGCGTTATCTGTCAGCATCCCCAGGGATTAGGGTTAAATTATATCTCTGTTCTTGGTTGAACCTTCATGTTTCTAAGTAAACATAATGTGCTGTGTTGCACAATTTGTTTTATTAATGCTTGTTTTACCAATGCTTGTTTGCTAATGTGATTAGGTGTAGACATGTGCTACTAATTGGGTGTGGTTTAGACATGTGCTTCTAATTGAGTGAGGTGACTCATTCACATGTGGAAACTCAACTGCTTTCCTGATTGACTATAAATAGCAGAGTGAAGCATGCCTCCCTGCTTGGCTTTGTTTTGCTTCCTGATCTCAGCATCTGATTTGGCAGTCCAGCCCCTGTTGTCATGCTCGTATTCAGGACTTTTGAGGCAATTCTTTTCTTCGTTCCTGTACCAGCTGACACCAGGCATTCCTCCAGCACTCTGAAAAAGACTGCAGCTAAGTGACTAGTATTCTCCAGGGAGTTTGTTCTTTGAGCGCTGCGTTTTCCTAGAACAGCTGGTGTATTTTAGACCTCGTATTTTGGCAGAGTGCGTATTTTGAAGAGACAAATGCATTTCTGAACATTCTACATTATTATTGTAGTTACTTGCCTAGATCTGCTTGAGCTCAAGTACTACAAAAAGTGACAATTTTAAAAGAGCATTTGCGTGACTTTTCTTTCTCTAAAAGCCTAACTCTTGGATTTAAATTGTGTCATTCATGCCTGTGTTTCAGGTTTGAGGAGTTTGCTTTTGAAGGGTTTTTCACACACCCAGTGAAACCACAGCAAACTGTGCCACCCTAACTGTTTAAACCCAGAGTGGACATTTGTATTTCTTGGATTGTTTTTGTTCCTTTTAGTTTAACCCCATGTATGCATGAAAGTTATACGTTATATAATTAATGCCCTTGTTTGCCTTTCTTGTGTATGATAAGTGCCACCACAGTTCTAATTGTAGTGTGCAACAGTGAATCTCTGTGAAGCCAGCTCTAGTGTTGCAGTACTTATTGGTATAGTACTCAGTTTGGGTTTTTGGTAAGGCAGTGTTAGTAACTGTGCCAACAGTTATTATTATCCAAGAAAAGTGGTGGAGCATCCAGGTGTTCTTCTACCGCTCCCGTGCCCATATCAGAAAGAGAGATTCAGTTTCAAGGAAGTTGAGTGAACTAACTCTACTATCACTTTGTCAACAACGACCTGCCCCCCAAAGATACAGGGTGCCTGGCTGGACCGGCAAGACGTACCACTGTTTTGTCTCTTTCTTTTCCATTCCCCCTTTCCTTCTGGGACACCTGCTGGGGTTTCTGTGTCCACCAGGAAGTGCCGAGAGGTGGTCCAAGAGGTGGGGGCGATACCATCACCCCTGCAGACATCCTGCTTTTCTGGTGAGTGGCCCTGTCTCAACATATAGCCAAGCCACAACATACAGGGCTGTCTTGGCAATGGACTCCTCAATGGGTATTTTCAAAGGTTTAGCACAGGCTTTACCAGCTGATCAGGATGCTCCATCTTCATTAGATTTAACTAGGGCCCTAGCGGGATTACAGACGGAAGTTCTTTCCTTAAAGCAAGAGAAACTGGAGTTGCACACTGAACTACAGCGGTATAAACCACAAGACACCCCCTGGGGAGGAGTCAAACTAAAACAAAGATCTTCAGTACTACAGGCCCCTCGGTTTGACCCGTCTTATTATGTTCCTAGATCCGATTCGGGCCCAACGACTTCCACCACACAACCCATGCAGGTAATGGTCACAACACCAACCCCTGTGCTCTTAGCTCCTCCAGAAAGGATTTTTGGAGATAGTGCCAAGTTCAACATTTTGCTTAACCAGTCCCAGCTACTCTTTTTGTGTCGGACAGGTGCATTCCCCAATGACGCTGCAAAGGTAGCTTTTATTATCTCTTATTTGGGAGGCAATGCAGCTAATTGGTCTATTCTGCTGGTGGTGCGCAATGACCCTATACTGTATGATTGCAACCGGTTCAAGGAAGCCTTGCGGAAACTGTTCACCAAACACCTCTTCGTGCAAGCCTGTGACAATGAGTTGCTGAATTTGCGCTAGGAAAACAAGGATCTACTGTCCTATATCACCTCTTTCAATCGGTTGGTGGCAGAGACTGAGTGGCCTGAGGAGAAGAGGACCTCCCTCTTCTATCGTGGCCTTCGGGACGATCTCAAGGATGTTCTAGCCCAAATTGTGGAACCTCCTATGGAGTGTTCCGAGTTCATTGACCTGGTGGTACGATTGGATCACCGCTTGAGTGAACGTAAGGGAGAAAAATTCCCTTTGTGACACATGCTTAGTGGTGCTCACAACTGAGGAAAAGGAGTCCACAATTCCCACTCGTGATACACCTGAGCCCATGCAAATTGGCAGTGTGTGAGGCCCACTGTCTAAGGAAGAGAAAGACCGTAGGAGTTTTTTTTAACTGTGTTCACACTGCGGTAAGGCAGGGTATTTTGCTTGGGAATGTCCTAACAACTCTACTGCTAAAAAAAAGCCATTGGAGCAGTATCAGGGCCTGAATTCTTTCTTCCTGACCAGGCAGAAAACTAACTGGCTTGATAACTTCTGAGACCATTTTATTGAGCGCTTCTTTCAATATGGTCTCACATCTTCTGGCTAATACCACCAGTCCAGTACCTCGACATCTAACTCTTATTGTGATGTTAGTGTTGTCCCCTCAGGTTTGTAAAGTCATTCTCATATTGCTTGACTCTGGGGCTACCAGAAACTTTTTAGACTTGGGTTTGGCTAAAACCCTAAATATTACGACTGTCAGAAAAGACGTCCCTGAACCAGTTAGAGCAGTGGACGGCTCAGAATTGTCCTCCGGACTTATTGTTTATCAAACAACACCCTTGTCCATGCTTTGTCCAAACAACCATACAGAACAAATTCAGTTTGACCTCATAAATACCCCAGTATTTGGAGCCATTTTGGTGATACTCTGGCTTCAGTTACACAATCCCAAAATTGACTGGGCAGCAAGGACAGTGACATTAGACTCTAATGATTGCTGGAACTCCTTTTACCAAGACAAACCATTACTAGTGACATCCTTGCATTGTAGGTCCACACATAGTACGGCTATCAAACCGAACGACACACTGACCATTCCTGCACCGTAGAAAGACTTGCATGATGTCTTTAGTGAACAGAAGGACAACCAGCTGCCGCCACATAGGTCATACGATTGGTGTATAGACTTGATTCCAGGGGCAACGCTACCGTGAAGTAGGGTGTATGCTCTTTCTGAGCCTGAGAAGCGATACCTGCGGGGCTACCTGAATGATCTATTGGCTAAGGGTTTAATTCGTCATTCAACGTCACCAATATCGTCTTTGTTCTTCGTGCCCAAAAAGAATCGCGAGCTGCGCTCCTGTATAGATTATCGCGCACTGAACAAAGTGACCATAAAAAATCGGTATCCACTTCCGCTGATCCCGGTACTTTTAAATCAGGTATGTCAGTCGACCATTTATACTAAACTCGACCTCCGGGGAGCCTACTACTTGATCCGAGTGATGAAGGGGGATGAGTGGAAAATGGCGTTCCGATCTAAATTGAAACTCTTCAAGTACACAGTGATGCCCTTCGGGTTGTGTAACACTCCTGCAGCGTTTCAATTTTTCATCAATGAAGTTCTGCAGAAGTTTCTGGATATCTGTGTAGAGGTATACATAGACAACATTTTGATCTATCCGTCTTCCACTGAGGAACATATAGGGCATGTAAGAGTGGTTTTACAATGGCATTTTGAGCATCATCTCTTCGCCAAGCTGGAAAAATTTGTTTTTCACGCTACAACTGTAGAATTCCTGGGATATGTGATCACTCCCAATAGAATTTCCATGGATAGGTAAAAAGTACAGGCCATCCTGGATTGGGTAGCCCCAAGATCCATCAAGAAAGTACAACAGTTTTTGGGCTGCACAAATTTTTATCGTAGATTTATACCCCACTTTTCTACCGAGGTGTCTCCCATAACTCGTCTCCTACGGAAAGGGATTAAGTTCCTCTGGGATGCAGGAGCTGAGAAAGCCTTCCAACATCTTAAAAACACATTCACTGAAGCACCCATTCTTCATCATCCCGACCAAGCTCAGCCATTTTTCGTGGAAGCAGATGCTTCCAAATGGCAGTGGGTGGTGTCTTGTTCCAACCAGATCTTGAGTCTGGCATTTCCATCCAGTAGCTTACTTCTCAAAGAAATTGCTACACGCAGAGCAAAATTACACGGTGGCAGAGTGGGAACTTCTGGCCATCAAGCTTGCCTCCCAGGAATGGCGTCACCACCTACTAGGAGCTCGACACACTGTAACTATTTACACAGATCACCGTAATTTACAGTTTTTTCAAGTGACCAAGGCCCTGGCACCTCGTCAATTATGCTGGCTTCTATTCTTTAACGAGATTGACTTCATAATCACCTATAGGCCTGGTACTACACAACATAGGGCACACATGTTGACTAGGATGGGCTTCTCCTCTGATGTTGCGCTAGAACAGGTCAGAAGCATTATACCCCCAGAAACAATTGTGGCTGTGTGCACTTCCCAAGAGTTCCTTGAGAAAATATGTGTAGCCCAACACAAGTTACCCTGTTCAACTGATGTATATGAAAAAGAGGGTTTACTCTACAATGCTGATCAGTTGTACGTCCCTACCAAAGAATTACGGGATACAGTGTTACACTGGGGACATGATTCTGTCCTTGCAGCTCAACCGGGTGAGAAAAAGATGTTAGATCTCTGTCAAAGATGGTTTTGGTGGCCCACACTTGTGCAGGATGTTAGAAGCTACGTCCAGACTTGTTCCACCTGTGTTTGGGCTAAAACCCCACATACTCTAGCCACAGGATTGTTACTTCCCATGCCAATTCCAGTGGCCCCATGGCATTCCATAAGTATGTTTTTTATTTCTGATCTCCCAGCTTCCAATGGACATACTGTTGTATGGGTGGTTGTAGATTATCTAACAAAAATATGGCTCATTTTGTTCCATTAAAATGCCTCCGTGCGGCTTCCAAGCTCTCTGATTTGTTTGTCCAACACATTGTGCAGCTTCATGGGTTGCCCACCACAATTGTTTCTGATTGTGGCCCCCAACTTATGTCACGGTATTGGCATAGCCTGTGTTCCTCTGTCTGTATGGACGTCCGCTTGTCCTCTGCATATCATCCACAAACGGATGGGCAGACGGAACGTGCCAACCAATCGCTGGAGCAAATCCTGAGATGTTACATTGACACATGGTCTACTGAGTGGGATAAGGCTTTACCTCTTGTTAAATTTGTATATAACAACCGTGTCCACATGGCTACAGGAGTATCCCCATTTTACTGTTTGTTTGGTCTGCACCCAAGAATGCTACCTATAACTGGCTCCCAAATATCTACAAGAGTCCCATCAGTATAGAAACAGCAGAAAGAGTTACAGGAGATTAAAAAACAAGTAAAACACCATTTACAATTCTACCAAGCTTCAGTAAAAAAACAAGTAGACAAAAGAAGGAGACCTGCTCCCTCTTATCAGATAGGAGACAAGGTGTGGCTCTCATCAAAACATCTCCATCTTGCAGGATCCAGAAAATGAAACCCCCGATTTCTAGGCCCCTTTCCTATTGCCAAAATCATCAATCCTGTGGTAGTAGAACTGACATTGCCAGATGATTTCAAGGTACACCCAGTGTTTCATGTGTTGTTACTCCGTCCCTATTTCCCTGATACCCGCGATGCCACACCACCTTCCCCAGTAAAAGTACAAGGGCAATGGGAATTTGAAGTGGCCAAAATTCTTGACTCCATGTGCGTCTGTGGTGTTCTGCAGAATTTATTGGCTTGGAAAGGCTATGGGCCTGAGGGCAATTCCTGGGAACCCGCATCCACAGTTCATGCTTCACGTCTTACTAAAAAATTCCATCTCCTGCACCCATGCAAGCCTCGCCTTTTGAGAGGGTCCTTTGTGGGGAGGACTGTCAGCAATCCCCAAAGTGCCTCCTGCATTATCTGTTAGCATCCTCAGAGATTAGGGTTAAATCATATCTCTGTTCTTGGTTAAACCTTCATGTTTCTAAGTAAACATAATGTGCTGTGTTACACAATTAGTTTTATTAATGCTTGTTTTACCAAAGCTTGTTTGCTAATGTGATTAGGTATAGACATGTGCTACTAATTGGGTGTGGTGTTGGCTTGTGCTTCTAATTGGGTGAGGTGACTCATTCACGTGTGGAAACTCAACTGCTTTCCTGATTGGCTATAAACAGCAGAGTGAAGCATGCCTCCCTGCTTGGCTTTGTTTTGCTTCCTAATCTCAGCATCTGATTTGGCAGTCCAGACCCTGGTGTCATGCTTATATTCAGGACCTTTGAGGCAATTCTTTTCTTCGTTCCTGTACCAGCTGACACCAGGCATTCCTCCAGCCCTCCGGAAAAAACTGCAGCTAAGTGACTAGTATTCTCCAGGGAGTTTGTTCTTTGAGAGATGCGCTTCCCTAGAACAGCTGGTGTATTTCAGACCTCGTATTTGCTTATCTTGAAGAGACAAATGCATTTCTGAACATTCTACATTATTATTGTAGTTACTTGCCTAGATCTGCTTGAGCTCAAGTACTACAAAAAGTGACAGTGCAATTTTAAAAGAGCATTTACGTGACTTTTCTTTCTCTAAAAGCATAACTCTTGGATTTAAATTGTGCCATTCATGCCTGTGTTTCAGGTTTGAGGAATTTGCTTTTGAAGGGTTGTTCACACACACAGTGAAACCAAAGCAAACTGTGCCACCCTAACTGTTTAAACCCAGAGTGGACATTTGTATTTCTTGGATTGTTTTTATTCCTTTTAGTTTAACCCTATGCATGCAGAAAAGTTACACATGATAAAATGAATGCCCTTGTTTGTCTTTCTTGTGCATGATAAGTACAACCACAGTTCTAATTGTAGTGTGCAACAGTGAATCTCTATGAAGCCAGCCCTATTGTCGCAGTACTTATTGGTATGGGTTTTTGGTAATGCTGTGTTAGTAACTGTGCCAACAGTTAATATTATCAAGAAAAGTGGTGGAGCATCCCGGTGTTCTTCTACTGCTCCCCTGCCCATATCAGAAAAAGAGAATCAGTTTCATGGAAGTTGAGTGCACTCACGCTACTATCACTCTGTCAACAACGACCTGCCCTCCTGAAGATACAGGGTGCCTGGCAAGACGTGGCAGTGTTTTGTCTCTTTCTGTTCCACTACCCCTTTCGTTTTGGGACACCTGCCGGGGTTTCTGTGTCAATAAAAGCAAATTGCATGCCTTTTATTGGCCTCATAGATATGGAGTAAGGCAAATCAGTAAAAATGGCTGTGTTGCCTTAGTTTGCAACAGGTGGTCAACCTATGGGTGTTGTGGTGGATTTTCCAATGCAGCCGCCAGTGCTTTTGACTCATTCCCAGATTTACAAGGATGGATAAACCTAGAAATGCATAAAAACATATGCCTCCCAGGGCAGGCATAACAAAGAGAAAGAGCGCCAAAGTCCATGAAGTTTGCGTCATTTTTTAGCGTGGACACCTACTTTGCGTTAATGATATGCAAGGTAGGCGTTCCCGTCTAAAAAATTGACTCCGAGGCATGTGCACCGTATTTACACTCCCAGGCAAAATTCAAGCCCGGGAGTGGGCGGGTCAAAAAAAATGATGTCCAGCTGTTTTTTAGCGCCTGGTCAGGGCAGGCGTTAAGGGACCTGTGGGCTCGGAAGGAGCCCAGAGGTGCCCTCCCCTGTCACCCTTGCCCACCCCAGGAGGACGCCCAAGGCTGGAGGGACCCATCCCAGGGACATTAAGGTAAGTTCAGGTAAGTATTTTTTTATTTATTTTTTTGTGGCATAGGGGGGCCTGATTTGTGCCCCCCTACATGCCACTATGCCCAATGACCATGCCCAGGGGACAGAAGTCCCCTGGGCATGGCCATTGGGCAAGGGGGCATGACTCCTGTCTTTGCTAAGACAGGAGTCATTTCAATGGGGGTTGGGAGTCGAAAAAAATGGCACAAATCGGGTTGAGGCGAAAAATTTGCCTCAGTCTGACTTGCCCCATTTTTTGGCGCCCAAGCTCCATATTCCCCTATGCCGGCGCTGCCTGGTGTACGTCATTTTTTTTCACGCACACCAGGCAGCGCTAATTTTTTGGACGCAAAACTGCGTTAGCGCAGTTTTGCGTCAAAAAGTATAAATATGGCCCCTTATGTCATGGTGTGCCATGCTGTAAATATGACACATCCATGGCATGGAAAACTGTTTTTTGATTCAATGCTGCCGCAATGCATCAATGTGTCACTTCTTGAAAAATATGCCCCACAGTGAGATGTAAAAAAGTTTGGGGCAGATTTATTAATATTTTCCATGCAACGAATCTCAGCAGGGCAACTTGTTAGATTGTGTTGCATGAATGGGAGAGAGCAAATTCTACTAAGATATGGCCCACTTTTGTTCACTCCTAGAATTGGTGAACTGTGTGCAGCCTAGCACCAACATGGGCACACTTGTGCCATGATGCACAGGCGTCGGTGTTATAGGCAGGATTGTTTTTGTGCCAGAAGTGCTGGCTTCCTGCACAAAAACAGTTAAAAGAGGCAATTTCCTCTTTCTATGCATGATACAGAATGCATCATGCATAAAAAGAGCAATTAACAAGGGGTAGTTAGGATATTTCTCCTTGTTACGCCTCTCTGTAGTAGGTGCACCATTTTGGAGCAACTTCATGTTTACTGCTGTTAGTAAACTTGGGATTGTGTCAGATGTAATGGGTTAATGCATGGGAACACCCACGCTTCTCCCATGTAATGCCTACCACAACAAAATGTATAGCAACGCACAGCAAGCTACTGTGTTACATTACATTTCTTTACAAAGTCACACAAGAAGGTGCAAAAAGCCCCTTGGATAGCTTTGTAATAAGGACTTGCCTGGTGACAACTAGCAACGTCATGCTAGCATAACTCAAGCCCTTAGTAAATCAGTGCCTTTGACCATGAGACCCTGTTTTCCTATCCCACCCTTGCACTATCTCTGGCAACCTCAAATTACACCTGTGTCCAGTCAAGCATAAACAGTCACTTTTGATTAGTGCTTTCCATGTTCCAGGTGTCTGTGCCTCAAGTTCTAAAAAAATCCTTATGTCTAGTTTCCCACAGTACATTTTAAGAAATGTGTCTTTATGCTCATTAACATTTCCTTTATTACTTTTGTGAAGCTTTTATGTATGATTGTGATGTGTTCTTGGCTTAACATCTATTTTGTTCATCCTTGTTTAAGTTTGAGAATGCTTTATTAAATGAATAAATGAACAATTAAGTAAATTACTCCATACAAGAAAATGTGATATATACAAGGTTAACAAATGATGCATAAATACATTATCAACTATAGATAATAAATAATGAATAAAAAATGTACTACTATTAAAATTGCAATTTACGTTTTGTATTTTCAGAAAAAGAATAAAGAAAGATAGATGCAGCAGAAGGAAGTTGAGAGATAAAGAGAGTTAAGAAGAGAATGAGAGAGAAGGAGAGAAATAAATATGCATAAGATAAAACATCCTTTACCAGAAAAGGTGATTACACGGATAACAAAAACAACCTTTTAAGTAATACAATAGAAATTTCCATGGTGTATTATTTCATGGTGGCTAGAAGACAAAAGTTTTGCTATGAAACTAAGTTGATTGATGACAGAAGTATGTTGTAGGAGGTGACCAAAATGTGTATTTTTGAAGACATTGTCTTGTGAAATTGGCAGAGGCTCTTTCTAATCTATGATGATGACAAAGTAAGTTCCACCATCCGTTAAAAGTAATCTCAGTAGCATTCTTCCAGTTTGAAGTGATAATTTGAAATGCTAAAGCAATAAGCAAATCAACAAAACAACCCTCTTTACGGGCGCCAATCCAAATGGACGAAGAACTTCCCATGAAATATTGGTAATGTCAAAAGGAAAATTAATATTGCATATTTGTGCAATTTAACTGCATATTTTCCACCAAAAAGAAGCAATAGTTGGACAATGGAAGAAAGAGTGCAAGTAGGTACCTGGTGAATTAGAACAGGTCCAGCAAAGATCCAATATATTTGGGTTATATTTGGAGAGAGAGAGAGAGAGAAGATAAAAAAGCCTATGGTAAACGTAATAGGTAGTTTGTGTAGTGCTGGCAGTGCAGGAGGTATGATGTATTTATGACCAAATGCATTTCCATGTTTGAACAGAGAAGGAGCAATGGAGATCCAATTCCCATGTAAGTTCTATTTTATGTTTGACACGATTCGGGAGCTCATAGTGGAAATATTTGTATATGTAGGAGGCTCTAGCGGTTGTAGAGGGAGAAAACTGCAAAGGAATTGAGGTTGGGGTGAGGGGTGGCTCTAGCAATCAGATTTTTAATTGTTGTACAAGAAAGGTTCTTAAGCATTGATATTTCCGTGTGTGGATGGCTGAAAGATTAAATTTAGATTGGATTTCATAAGAAGAAATAGGTTGCATGTTTTCAAATAATTGTTTGACTTGTTAAATTCCTTTATTACCCACTCTTTCCAGAAGAGAGTAAAATAAGCTAATTTGATATTTTTGTTATGCCAAATGAAGGAGTCCAGAAGTTTATGTAAGGATGATAATGGTTTGATAAAGAATGGATAAATCCTTAAGATGGAGTGTGTGATAGTGGGAGGTGAGAACATTCTGGGAGAGTGTGAAAAATATGATAGTGACTGAAATGGAAAAGGGAAAATAATAGCATCCTCCAATTTATACCAAATTGATGAGGGAACGTCTTTAGGGGAGTAGATATAAGGTAAACTTGTTTCAATATAAATGGGGAATGATATTGTCGAAGATTAGGAAAGTTGACTCCACGCTTTCTTTAGGTTTGCATAGCGAGGATCAAGGTATGCATGTTTTTCGTCCATTCCATAAGAACTTTGTCAGTATGCTGTTCAGCAACTTAAATAATTTCAAAGGTATTGTGACCGGTAGCACAGACAAAAAAAAAATGAATCACCTGGAGCATCATCATTTTAGTGGATTCCAACCTACCCCACCAACATAGATTGAGGGGAGACTATTTATCCAAATAGTACGAATTATTTTAGCAAGATCAGCCAAATTAATCTGAATAGTACTCAGAACTGAATAATTATATTGGATCCATAGGCATTTTATATGTGTAGGGTTCCATTTGAAGTCAGTTCCAGCAAACATATTTTTGTAATAGAATCTATTCAAAGGAAGAACTTCAGATTTATTTAAATTTAATTTGTATCCTGAGAGACTAGAGTATGTCTTCAAGAGATCGGTAAATTCAGGGAACGATCTCTATGGATTAGAAACATACAAGATGATATCATCAGCTTAGGCAGTAAATTTATTTTAAGATTCCAGGGCTAAATCCATGCTATTTCAGGCCTCGCATCATAAAAAGCCAGTTAATACAGTAAAATACTTTTTAGGCATCCAATGTCATAGCAGCCAGGAGGGTAGAAATTTTAGAAGCTAGATGCAAAATATTGAATAAGGCTTTGGAATTGTCAGTGATATGTCTGCATTTAACAAAGCCAGTTTGCCCAATGCAAATTAAATCCTGTACAATCTGAATAACTTGAAGTGCCAATATCTTCGCAAATATTTTACAATCTAAATTAATGACACAGATAGGCTGATAGTTGGAACAGAGGGAAAGGTCTTTGTCTTTTTTAGGGATGAGGCAAAGCATTGCCTCAGAAAATGTACCTTGACCTTTATCATTCTGAAGAAATTGATAGTATAGCGAATGTAAGTGTGGAAGGAGAATATGTGAGAAACGAAGGTAGAATTCAACTGTAAAGCCATCCGGGCCTGGAGCTTTGTCTTTTGGTAGTTTTGGCAAAGCAGTCTTAATATCCTGCAAAGATATTTCCTCATCTAAGAAAGAGTGGTCTTGCAATTGATGAGGGCAAGATGGGAGAGATTAAAAAAACTTATCAAGAGCTGCCTCTAAAGGAGATGATTCAGGCGTATAAAGATTTTGATAGAAATCAGAGAAACATTGTAAAATATCCTCATTTCTGAAATGATTAATACCCTTCTCATCTATAATATGTAAAATGTTAGATTTTTGGGATGTAACTTTAAGATAATTTGTGAGCAGTTTTCCAGCTTTGCAACGCCCTCCATAATATTTGGAATTAATTCTTAATAGCCTGCCTGAGGCGTGTGCAGTTGATTTCTTATTAAAATCCAGCTTGGATTGAATTAGGAGTTTGAGAGTTTCATTATCATTTGAGGTATAGTATTTATTTTCCAGATTTTTAATAGATGATAAAAGAAGAGCAGAATCTGTGAGAATTTGTTTTTTTCTTTGTAGCCACATAGTTAATAATGAAGCCACTGGACGTGGCTTTAAAAGCATCCAAAATGACATGGAATTGCAGAGATCAGGTAAGATTAAGTTCAAAGTATTCCTTAAGGAATATTTCAAATGTTTCCACAAAACTCTGATCCGTCAGGAGATGGTTGTTAAAATGCCATCTCCTTGATCTACAAGATTCAGATGTTGTTTCAATATCTATGAACATAGGTGCATGATCAGATATTAATATAGCACTATTTCAGTGTGCACTAGAGCTGTGTGCAAGTGAGGTGTCAAAAAAATGTACTCAATCCTAGATTTGGGGTTATGCACTGAATAATAGAAGGTGAATTCTAAACTATCTGGGTTGTATAATCTCCAAGCATACAGGGAGTGCAGAATTATTAGGCAAATGAGTATTTTGACCACATCATCCTCTTTATGCATGTTGTCTTACTCCAAGCTGTATAGGCTCGAAAGCCTACTACCAATTAAGCATATTAGGTGATGTGCATCTCTGTAATGAGAAGGGGTGTGGTCTAATGACATCAACACCCTATATCAGGTGTGCATAATTATTAGGCAACTTCCTTTCCTTTGGCAAAATGGGTCAAAAGAAGGACTTGACAGGCTCAGAAAAGTCAAAAATAGTGAGATATCTTGCAGAGGGATGCAGCACTCTTAAAATTGCAAAGCTTCTGAAGCGTGATCATCGAACAATCAAGCGTTTCATTCAAAATAGTCAACAGGGTCGCAAGAAGCGTGTGGAAAAACCAAGGCGCAAAATAACTGCCCATGAACTGAGAAAAGTCAAGCGTGCAGCTGCCACGATGCCACTTGCCACCAGTTTGGCCATATTTCAGAGCTGCAACATCACTGGAGTGCCCAAAAGCACAAGGTGTGCAATACTCAGAAAAGGAAAAGGGAAGAAGTCCTGATAATCAGGAGCACAAGTCCTCACACACCACATTTGGTGTCATGCTTCATCATAGGACAGCTCCTCGTCAGGCCGGCACTGCAATGCCTGACGGGCACCCCCCGAAGGGGGGCTCTTTGCCGGAGATCTTTTAGTTAATGATGAAGCCGCGGAACCACATGTGGGTCCGAGAAAGAGGAAAGAAAAAAGACAAGAAGAGGATAAAATTGGCTCAAAACCCTCACTAAATAATTTATTTATTGTTCGCTGTTGGGAATTGGTCAAGGTTAAAAAAGTAGCAAGGGAGTGAAACAAGAGGTAATGCTCAGACACTCGTACAAAAATCAAGATAAAGGAAGACGGTAATTATCCGAAGTCCCTCAGTATAAGGTCAATATACGGTCGACATGTTTCGCGTCTCTCATGGTCCAAAAGGATCCCTTGACGCTTCTTCAGGACCTAATTATTCATTGGACTTCTCCAATTGAAAACAAAGGAAAATTCATCAGCTCCTGCAACCTAACGCTCACAGTCAAGACGTCATTGGTCACTTACTAGAGATAAACCGGGCTGGCTTCCCTTTCCTATTAGTCACCCATCTCTATTTAGAGGAAGTGTTTCATGGGATCACGCAGGCCTGTTGCCCGGTTCACAATGAATTTGTGAGGTTACCAGCGTGCAATGAGACACCTACCCCCGCGGCTGCGTTCCCCACATTCGGGAACGCAGCCGCGGGGGTAGGTGTCTCATTGCACGCTGGTAACCTCACAAATTCATTGTGAACCGGGCAACAGGCCTGCGTGATCCCATGAAACACTTCCTCTAAATAGAGATGGGTGACTAATAGGAAAGGGAAGCCAGCCCGGTTTATCTCTAGTAAGTGACCAATGACGTCTTGACTGTGAGCGTTAGGTTGCAGGAGCTGATGAATTTTCCTTTGTTTTCAATTGGAGAAGTCCAATGAATAATTAGGTCCTGAAGAAGCGTCAAGGGATCCTTTTGGACCATGAGAGACGCGAAACATGTCGACCGTATATTGACCTTATACTGAGGGACTTCGGATAATTACCGTCTTCCTTTATCTTGATTTTTGTACGAGTGTCTGAGCATTACCTCTTGTTTCACTCCCTTGCTACTTTTTTAACCTTGACCAATTCCCAACAGCGAACAATAAATAAATTATTTAGTGAGGGTTTTGAGCCAATTTTATCCTCTTCTTGTCTTTTTTCTTTCCTCTTTCTCGGACCCACATGTGGTTCCGCGGCTTCATCATTAACTAAAAGATCTCCGGCAAAGAGCCCCCCTTCGGGGGGTGCCCGTCAGGCATTGCAGTGCCGGCCTGACGAGGAGCTGTCCTATGATGAAGCATGACACCAAATGTGGTGTGTGAGGACTTGTGCTCCTGATTATCAGGACTTCTTCCCTTTTCCTTCTCACCAGTTTTGGAACAGTGTATTATATTATATTATCAGTTTGACTGGAGGGTGTACACTGGACCATAAAATCCTCCGATCCCTTCTCTTTATTTGAAGTGCAATACTCAGAGACATGGCCAAGGTAAGAAAGGCTGAAAGACGACCACCACTGAACAAGACACACAAGCTGAAACGTCAAGACTGAGCCAAGAAATATCTCAAGACTGATTTTTCTAAGGTTTTATGGACTGATGAAATGAGAGTGAGTCTTGATGGGCCAGATGGATGGGCCCGTGGCTGGATTGGTAAAGGGCAGAGAGCTCCAGTCCGACTCAGACGCCAGCAAGGTGGAGGTGGAGTACTGGTTTGGGCTGGTATCATCAAAGATGAGCTTGTGGGGCCTTTTCGGGTTGAGGATGGGGTCAAGCTCAACTCCCAGTCCTACTGCCAGTTCCTGGAAGACACCTTCTTCAAGCAGTGGTACAGGAAGGAGTCTGCATCCTTCAAGAAAAACATGATTTTCATGCAGGACAATGCTCCATCACACGCGTCCAAGTACTCCACAGCGTGGCTGGCAAGAAAGGGTATAAAAGAAGGAAATCTAATGACATGGCCTCCTTGTTCACCTGATCTGAACCCCATTGAGAACCTGTGGCCCATCATCAAATGTGAGATTTACAAGGAGGGAAAACAGTACACCTCTCTGAACAGTGTCTGGGAGGCTGTGGTTGCTGCTGCACGCAATGTTGATGGTGAACAGATCAAAACACTGACAGAATCCATGGATGGCAGGCTTTTGAGTGTCCTTGCAAAGAAAGGTGGCTATATTGGTCACTGATTTGTTTTTGTTTTGTTTTTGAATGTCAGAAATGTATATTTGTGAATGTTGAGATGTTATATTGGTTTCACTGGTAATTATAAATAATTGAAATGGGTATATATATTTTTTTGTTAAGTTGCCTAATAATTATGCACAGTAATAGTCACCTGCACACACAGATATCCCCCTAACATAGCTAAAACTAAAAACAAACTAAAAACTACTTCAAAAAATATTCAGCTTTGATATTAATGAGTTTTTTGGGTTCATTGAGAACATGGTTGTTGTTCAATAATAAAATTAATCCTCAAAAATACAACTTGCCTAATAATTCTGCACTCCCTGTATGTTAAACCTCTAGAGTGAATGGTGTTTTCAAATGTTTTTTGCATTTTGTTAGGGACATATCTGGAGTGGGATTGCCTATCCGCTAAAGGGTCCATAACTTGATTGCAATCCCCACCTATTATGACATTGTCATCCGGGCATGATCGTAAAAGATTAGAACTGCTTTCCCAGAACTTTATATCTATACCCGTAGGAACATAAATATTGAGTAAGGTATATGGGATATTGTGAATAGTAAGGTGAATAAGAATCCACCACCCTTCGTTATCTTTCTCCTCCCTCTCTATCTTTATGGAGAGTGATTTTTTAAATAGAATAGGAACCACATTTTTATTGTGATGTGCAGGAGAACAGAATACAAGACCCACCACTGCCATTTAAGGAGTTAGGATCTTCATCAGATGTATGGGTTTCTTGTAACATAGCAACCTTGCAATTTAGTTGGAAAGATTTGACAGGCTTCTTAATGGGATTATGTAAACCTTGCACATTCCAAGAAACAATACGCATTACATTAACCATTTTGTGGAACAAGAAGAATATATTCTTTTAATAGCATTTTCAATATAATATAAATTACATGACAATAAATTGAAAACCACTGGATCATAAAGTAACAAAAGCTATGTAGGATGAACAGAGAAATCTCAATCAAGTAAGAGAGAAATAAGGAAGAAATAAGAGTAGAAAAAAGGAAAGAAGTGCAAAAGGTAATTGAAACAAAGTAGATAGACATAAGCCAAATGGCTTGAGCCATAATAAAACAAGGTAAGTACAATATGATGACAATAAGAGAGGAGGGTGCAGAAGCACAAAAAGAGCCAAGTTAAGCAACAACCGGAACCTCACAAGAGAGGATACAGGAAGTCACGAAGACACTAGATGAAGAAAGATATGGATAAGGGCATGAGAATTGACACTATGGACTTTCACATAACATTTACCAACTTAGAACTTCCTGTAGACAATGGGTCTGGGACATGAAACAGAGAAGGGACACATATCTGAGTTAGGGAAGCAGATGGGGTGTGAAATACCTGTAAAGGAGAAAAAAATTATTAGTAAATTAGGACAATACTTTAGAATGAACAATTTGCCAAAAAACGTGCAGCACAACAATGAGTATATTTGCATGAACCCATTAAGTGGAGGAGAAAAAACAAGAAAAATATAAGCAAGGAAACAAACAAGATTTGCCACATTCCATTTCTTCACCCTTGCATTGGCAAATAAACCTTTTCAAATCTGCAGGAGACCCAAATGAAAAGGTACGATTTTTATAAGTCACTTTGAAAAGACAAGGATACACCAGACCATATTGAGTATTTAGAGAACTTAGACCTGGATGTAGTAAAAGGAATTATTTGCGGCAAGCTGCCATAGCGCGTGCCACATCCTGCGAGAAACAAATCCTGTGGCTCGACCACAGCATTTGTTTGTTTAGCTGCCAATAAGACCATGAGTACTTCAGTATATTCCAGAAAAAGAACTGTTATGCCTTGCAGTCGATCAGGAGATGATGCACCCGAAGGTTTTGAACCCCCACAATGAGCACATTGTAGGTTAAGGGCAGTACCATCCTTGGGTCCAACTATCTTAGGAATATGATTTTTGAGAAAAGTGATTATGTCATTGCCTTCTGCCTCCTCAGGAATGCCGTAAATTCTGAGGTTGTTACGCCGGTTATGATTTTCCAAGTCCTCAGTTTGCTGTTGCAGAAGCGAAATTTCTTTAGACATGACTTCTATCTTGGTAACTGCATCCTGTATACTACTTATCCTTTGCTCAGCCTCTGAGACCTTGGATTCCAGATTAGACAATTTTTCTTCAATCCTTTGAAGAGTAGCATTAGCTTAAAGTTACATGCACTCCCAGGTGCTTGTGCCTGTGCTGCCAGGAGCTAAGCACTTTCATGCATATTTACTAACATTTTACACTGGGGTTTGTTGGAAATTAGATTATTAGTTGTGTGGCCAGCACAAGTAATAGTTCCTCAGATGTCCTAAGTGGGAACCAAACACCACATTGTAGCACTTGAGACTCACTGGGTAGTAAGACGGAGCAGTCTAAGACTTACTCAAGGGAGGTGGTGTGGGCTATTACTCACCAATAACTGGCACACAATAAGAACACTCAATAAATGATTTTCCAGTCACTACTTATTCTTTAGAAAAAGGAGAAGTACATTTATTACACACATACTACTAAATGCTAAACAGTAATTTACAAATATACATTGACAGATGGAACATACCATAGATGACATTGTAGAATCACTGGTGACTCCCTATAGGGGTCACCCAAACATATCAAGGGAGTTTCAAAAGTCATTGTGTTATAACTATGTTACTTTCGCATGCATCATTGTCATAATTTCAATATTGATGTATCAATAAACATGTGCAATCATCATGAAAACCCAGTAAACATGGATTAATAAAAAACATGTGCAATCATCTTGAAAAGCCAATAAAACATGCAATAGGAAGTAACTTCTTGTTTGTGCATCCCTTCAAATATTTGACAGTAGCTTTACAATGTAGCTTTATAATCAACCCCGAGAGACCATAGTGCATTACACATTTTAAGCTTTTCAGGTCTTTCTAAATGTTACCTTACGCCAGACCCCAGAGGACAAACCTTGGTAATGTAAGAAAAAGCAGACAAGGTGATAATTGTGGGTCCCTTCAACTTAGGGTGGGAACTCAGAAGATGCCCTGAGGAGGAAGAACATGCCCTGTTGAATGTTTTGGGCCTGGTCCCATCCGCCTAGGACCGCCACAAGCAGAGTTATGGGTGAAAATGCTTTTTAAATGAAAGGCCTCGCAAAGCATTATGGGGCGTGCTTCCTCAGTGGAGTGAATATTATAGCAGTGGCTCTCGTGCTGTGATGGGAGAGCAGCAATGAGGTTTTCATTAGGTTTTCATTTGTTTTTCCTTTAAATGCAGGCTTGTGTCACATTTTCCCTCTTTGTTTTTGATGGGAAGGGTGCCCAATGCCACCCGGGCACCCCAGAGCTGGATAACTTTGGAGGGAGCCCATCCCAGCTGCCCTTCGCCAGCTCCCTGCATGGCTTGCAACCCTGCATGTGGCTGCAGGCGCCGGCAATCATTCTTTGTATTGGCATGCTCCAGTGGGAAGACGTGTGCAGGGTTCGCTGCTGCTCTATATCTGGGGCCCAGTGATGGGGTCCTGGGCCCTGCCAGTTTCCTGATGGGGAAGTGCGACAGTGCTTCTCTGCGTTCTGTGGTGCTTGGGGTCTGAGGATGGGGTCCTGGCTCCCTCAATCATAAACCTACCCAGGGGGTGAGGTCCCCAGGTGAGATGGAAACACAGGGAGAGGGCCCCATTCACATCCTCTCCCCCAACAACATACATTCCACTTTCTTGTGCCATCCCCTAGGTGCTGGACCACCCCAAGGGAAATTGCTCAAACAGCAGCAGAGCCCCAGGAGCTCTGAGGGAGGAAAATTAGGTCAAAGGTCGACACATTTTAAAATACTGTAACTCGGGCCCCTAGGGTTAATTTCAATGATCCTGGGCTTGTTTTACTTCTGGGGGTGAGCTCCATGACCAGGGACAGTTGCAACAACCCTCCTCACTTCCAAAGCAGTGTAATTCTCTGAAAGGTGGTCCTTCTGGCTCCCTGAAACAGTTCTCCTATTATCTTTGTTGGTGGGTGCAGGAAAATCCAGGACTTCCCCCAGCTGCTCTTTAGGGAAATCAGGGGACCAGCCTCACTGGCCTGTGTGGAGACCCACTGGTCCTGGGGTCAACTGGGCAGAGTCCTGGGTCCTGAGTGGGGGCTAGGGGGTTCCTCGTCCCAGTTCTCCATGGCAGTCGAGGATTTAGCATCAAAGCAGGTAGAATGTCTGCAGGCAAGAGAGGAGTCTTCCTCTTGTACAAGAGTTTCTAAAGGGGAGAGGGAGGTTAGACAGGCATCCCTAACTAATCCTGGGGTGCCATATCACCTCTCCACCCCATCTCAACCCTTCTGAACAGCATGTTAGGACAATTCAAAATGGTGTCCTCCAGGAGTCATTGACATTATTGCCAGGGACTTGCACACTAGAATTTAAACAGTGGCCCCACAGTGGTTTGGCTCCAGTTGCCTGGGTACTCTCCTTTGTTCAGTGGACTTGGACAGGACCATCCTTGGTGCAGTGTGACAGCTGTGTGATTGACAGAGATCATCTTGCCCCACCCCTTTCCTCCTCAGGAACTCTGAGGAGTACTGTTAATTGCTCCTTTTGTGTGGGGGCAGCCTTAGTTCTGGCTGCTGGAACAATTATAGTATTAGTGGACCCAGCAGGGAAACACAAAGCCTGAGCTTTAATCCTGAGTTGAGCCAGGAAAACATGTAAACTCTGAATATCTCGCAAGATGTACAGTTATGATTTTGGAAGTTACACATTTGGTTTTCTTGCACAGGTTACCCTCCAATTCAAGATGTCAATGGTCACTGTAGGCCAGGGGGAAGGGATACTACAATCTAAACAGTTCCCTCCCTATATTCTTGTTGACTGTCACTATAGTTAAAACAGTAAAGCACACTGACTTTCCCTAATAATGTCCACTATCCTCATGAGGCCAATCCCAGGAGAATACCTATGCCTGCAGAGTCCCCACTGCTACAGGCTATCTGTGCACATTTACTGGGCTGTGCACAGCAGTAGTTTCCGATGCACAGCCTGCACACATGTGCACATATGTGTGCATAAGTGTAACCAGCCAACTGCCCCTTAATCTTGCTGGATAGAAGCAGCCTTATCTTAAAAGGTGGTCACTGGGAGTAAAGATGCCCACTCCGTTTACCGGTGTGATTACCAAGGGTAAGACACTGGCAGTGATGCTCACCCACGGTAAAAAGTCAAAAAAATGGGTGATCAGAAAAGCAAATATCTGGGCGCTCTGCTGGGGCACAACCCAGTGCAACAGGGTTTCTTCACTTTTCTGGCACAGCCCCAACGTGATTGCGTTTTAGAGATTTACTAAGCCACGGAAAGCCACTCAATGTGGGGCTTTGCATGGTTTTGTAAACCAAAAGGGGCAGATTTATGGAAAGTGGTGCTGCACTGAGTGCAGCACCATTTTCCCTGCACCCCTTAGTGCCCCCCCTTCCACTTTTATTTAAAATACGGCACACCATGGCGGAGGGCAGGGGGCAATAGCATTGTTCTATCTGACACTCTTGATGTACTCTGCAGGAGTAGAGCCAAAATGTGGGTACTACTCCTTCAGAGTACATAGGTGCCCCTCATGCATACAGTATGTCTGACACAGGCATAATATGGCGCAAGTGTTTATAAACTTTGTAAATATGGCACATGGGAAATGTCACCTTAATGCCACATTTGCATCAAAATCAATGCCACAAATGTGGCGCAAGGTGGCACTAGGGGTTCCTAAATATGCCCTAAAGTAACTTAAGGCAGTACATTTCATCGCCTTGTGTTACTTTGCCTCATTGAGGCGTTCCTTGGGTGGAATATGGGCATTCCCATGCATTCACCCATGGATTTTGAGGCAATCCTGGATTTACTTAAAGTGGGAAAATCTGGGATTGCACCAAAATGCTACATCTCCCTGAACCAGGCTTAACAAAAAGAAACATATGTTTTTCTCCTTGTTATTTCCTGTTTCCATGTGAGCTGCATTCTGCAGCACACATAGAAAGAGGCACCTGTCTATAATGATCGTTTTTGTGCAGGAAGATGCCCCTTCCTGCACAAAAATAATCTGTCTGTAATGCAGGCATACTTGCTCCATAGTGTAAGGATGCATGCTTTGCACTAGGCACCACACACTGCCCCAGAGCTAGGAGACAACATAAATACACTTATCTCTCTTTCACACAATGCAGCACAGCAACTTTGCTTGCTTTCCTCACTGTGTGAAATGTAAGTAAATATGTCCTTATTCTCTTGGGATTGTGCTCTGATGTGACAGGATTGTGCTTATCAAGTCATTAAGTAACTTTTCCAAAATGAATAACCCAATTTAGGACATAATGGAATGTGCTGAAGTGCTAAATGGTCAGGTGGTGCAATGCCCAGTAATTTACAAGTGTAGCTGTTCAATGTAAATGCATATAATGGATGGCCTTGCCATAAGGGCTAATCTCACCAATGCAAAGTTTTTTTAGGAGTTTCATATCCTAAAGGAGAGCTCCTAAAACCAGAGATAGTGGAGCATAATGCTGGGCCAAGTAGCCTTTATTGAGATCCTATCTCATGCAGCACTGTGTGGCAACCGCACAACCATCAAGAAAGTAGATAGCCCTGTGAATTATAAGTCTTACTTGAACTACAGAGATCCGTAAAAGCAGAGTGTTCCAATAGCACTGTCTCCATCATGTTGGAAGTGGAAATTGGGTACATCATTAAAGCCCCAAATACAGTGTACCTTTAATCCAACATTCAGTGGCCCCACATTCAATAACAGTGCATTGCAGCTTTGAGGGAGACCAGAGACCGTCACCAATGGCATCCTCACTTGTTCCCTTCATTACATACTGTCCTTATAAACATGGCCACCTCCATGGGGATGGGGACTGCTGAAAGCCAAAGGTAGTCAACAGTGAAACACAAAGACACTGTACATGAGTGTCATGACAGCATTCCCACCACAATGCTCCGATGTGTGCGCTATTGTATCCTGTCCATCAGTGGTATGTCAAAGAATTACAGATCTTCTCCCTCTAGATGGGGTTGGCTTGCTTCAATAAAATTCATATTCATTCTCAGCTCCTTCATCTGAGTAGAGGCTGACATCTGGAATCCACACAGGGGTTAACGGAAGACCCATCATGGACAACGTAGCCCATCCCATGCATGCTGTAAGTGCATATCATGCACAGTGCTGTAAAGAAATTGGGGGGATGGGGAACCACACACTCCTCCTGCCAGTGTGAAAAATAGATGTAAAATAAGAAGTCCCAAAGACCATCAGGTGTAGGTACCCCTCCTCATATCCGCCCACCTTATGAAAGTATGTTTTGCTTCATACGTTGAGATGTTTTAGGGACACTTGAAGAGATGACTACCAGCACCTCTGAGGCCATTTCCACCTCCACTCCCATTCTAACATTGATAAAACTAAATATTTCAATCTGCCTCAATGACCTGTACTTGTCAATAGGAAGTTCCAATTAATTTCTGGTATAACCTTTTATTTTGTGAACCTTTACTTAGTATGGCTTTTTAACGTGTTTGTTAATTGTTAACTGCATGGGTGTTTTGGATTATGATTGCACATATGCAACGTGCATTTTTCTTGTGCACAGCTACCATTGATGAGACTTGGATTCCTTATAGAAATTAACCTATCTTGGAAACGGGATAGTCACACGTCAACCACAAATCACATCAAGACTCTGTCCTTTCTCTCCATTAGGTTAACAGATTGATTTCCTACAAGTAACGTCATAAGAGGTAGGCACTATTGAAGATAATTTTCCTTTACTCACTTTAGGATCCCTCATTTTCGGAGCAGGAACTCTTAATGAGTACGAGGGCAATCATCCCACACCACTAACACTATAATAAACAAAGCAATTACACTTCCCTGTTTAACATGCAAAAGAAGACAGTAAACATTCCTATTTTTCTGTCCATTTGCAGGGTGTTTTTTTTTTTTTTTACCGAAGTGGCAAATCGTCATGTTTCATGAAAACTGTGTTAAATAAAGCCTGCTGTGCGTCGAAACCAGTTAAGCACATGTGCTCCCTCAAACGCTCTGTGCCCACATCATTTTTCTGTGCCAAGTGTGATGCTGTATTTTACACAGAGGAACGCCAATAACCCATTTCATTTATTGGCATTCTTTGGTTCCAGATGTCTAACTGCTACTGATAGTTTATCCTTTAGAGTCACACAGCAATTCCACAGATTTTTTAACTACAGGTCAACTTTCCTAAAATATGAGTTTGTTTTTCTGTAAAGATGCAAAACACCCAAACAATCATTTACCTCCTTTTGTATTAATTCACCTCAATTTATTTCAACACACGTTTCTCAAATTATTTTCAAGAACATGTAAATAATTGACGGGCCTGTTGAATGCAAAATTCAACGTTGCGGGTAGCAAGATGATTGAATTTCCATTGCTTTTCAATTAGCTATTTTATAGGGCATCATTTGAATCTATATTTTAGAGCGGCAAGAGCAAGTTGTCATTGTAATTCTTCGGCATGTATTCGAAAACAATCTAGAAAAACAGCATTATAGTTTAAAGGTTAATACAGATAATCCATTTGAAACAGAATGTTCTATAGGAATCCGTGTCATAAAATGTACACAAATACAAGACAACCTATAGGGCATGTTCTGTTGCAATCTAAAAAAAAAAAAATGCGAGTTAGGCAGTTTTCAAAGCTTGCTAATTTAGTGGCTTGCTCACAATTCTGAGTTGTGAGGTAAAACAATTTTGTTGTGAAATTGCACTAACGTACTGGTTCGCAAATGTTGATTTCCATGCACATTGACATGCATGGGCATCATAGATTTCCTTGCATAAGCCAATCCCTAAACTTCCTAACTTTGAGTCCACGGAAAGATTTCAGCTCAGGTCTCGCCTCTATCTATCTATTTCTCAAAGACCTTTTGTCTTGAAAGCATTAAAATAAATCAAGTAAAGGGCGTTGGATCAATCCTTTGTTCGTGATCAAAGGTTTTGAAAAATGTGTAATTTAACCAAAAGGGTCCTAGTATGAATCCTGCTCATTCACTCACTTTAATGGAAATAGCAAGCCAATTTTTGCAATTGGTAACCAGGGTGAAAATGGAGGAAGGGAGAGCCAGCAAGGATACTGGGTAAGGACAAACACAAGGAAGGCTACACCCATCAGAGCATGGTGGCAGGCTTACTTACTTTGGGATGCCTCATGGCAGGGCCAGGTAGTTGGGGGAGGTACACAAAACACGGCACTTGCAGCCCGGGTACGCCAGAGAGCTGAACACAAGGACTAAGCAAGGTAGCGAGTTAAGTCTTAAAGAAAATGAGTACCCTCCTAAATAAACAAGCATTTACAATGCAACGGGTCTTGCGTTTGCTCATGTTAGAGCTGATCGCGTTGTAAACTCCTAACCCGACTTTTCACCTATCGGGCAAAAGTGCATTTATGTACACAACCCGAAAAGTGAAATTAACTATGTAAAGTGCTCGACTTCTGGCAAGCGAGATCGCGCTCGTAAATTAGAGAAAAAGAAGTCCACGAGCCCGATGGAAAACAGCGAGCCTCGCATGTTTTCTGTACTTGGTCTCTGCGCTCGAGGAGGGCTAGCCACCAGAAAAGGCATGACGTATGCGTGCCTTCCACTAATGAAAGCAAGCAGATTTTATTAGGGAAGCCCACGAACCAATAAAAAACATTGACGTGAAGTTGACAGGGCTCCGAGCCCTTTTCTAAATACAAAAGAGTCTCACTGCGATACGCATGCGCGAGCGCATGCAACGCAGGCTTGACCCTAAAAAGGAATAACGTCAACGTCAAAGGGTAGGATACCCAAATGACAAAATGCTTGAGTGATTTATGGCCAATTGATTGATGGGCATGTGATACGCGGATATCAGCAATTTATGGGGGTTGTTAATATGTCAAAAGTGATTTATGACCAAAATGTAGAAAATGTAAGCATGAACTCATTGGCTTTCAACCTCATGGATGATAGTGTGATTTATGGCAACTCATGGCCGTTATTGCATGCCTGTGCTAAGACACAATGATTTATGGCCCTCATAAAAGTAGGGAAAACATGCTGTGAATCAATGTTAATAAACTGCAGCCAACAGTTCCCAAACCAAGAAACTGATTAATGTTCTATTGTGAGTATTTGCAGGGATGGGCCATCTAGGGAGGTTTTAGATATTACTCAGGGCCTTCACAAAACCATTGTTTGTACTCCCTTTCTCATTACTAATGATATATGAAGAGCTTCAGGTCCAATGAGGACTGATGATTCAAGAAGGCAAAAAGAAAGAGGGCAGCCACGTGATCACAAGTCCTAAGTTCAAAATGCAATAGGTAGGTCGAAGAGTGTGGAGAATTAAGGTAAGGTTAGAAGGGTAAGGGAAAAAAAAGGAAAAAGCAACACAATTGCAGGGAAGAAGTGCGTGATGAACTAAGTGGCAGGCATGTTGCAAGGCACGAGGGCTAGTGCAGGAGGAGCTTTGATAGTGATGCTGCCCTGCAACTTTCCTGGGTGCCTCACTAGAACTCAGCATCCATTCTGAATTAGATAGCCTCCCACTATTCAATTTCATAATCTGTCAACACCATAGCTGCGCACGCTCTAGGGCCCGTCTGATGCCAGAATCCGTGCATTACTGTTTCCACCACACAGTCTTAGTCCAGAAACTGCCATTTGCAGAATCTAGTAGCTGCTGAAGCACGCTATACACGCATTATCTTTATTTCATGGCATTGGTCCCAAGTATCTTTATAACAGCCATCTTGGGTGGGGTTCTTTGGGCGTGACACTTGGGGCAGGGCACTTTGGGTGTGGCACATGGGGTGGGGCACAAGTCTATTTAAGTGACCCTACCCAGTTCTCACGGCTCACTATTCTGAGGATCTCGTGAGGATCGAAGCTTTTCTGTTTGAAGTCGGGTGTTTCCATGTTCCTGCTTGTTCACCTGGGATTTCCCCGTGTTGAGGCATTTGAAGGAGCGAGTAGCAGACACTCAGGGCGGTAAGACGGATGGTGGTTTCTACCTTCCATCATCCATTTTCTTATTTAATAAAACTGTTTAAAGGTTGATATTCTTTTTTTTGGAGAAAGTAATAATCTTTTTGTGATTGATATTTCTCTGTAGTGTCTGTGATTCTTTGTTTCTGCAGGTCTCCTTCCCCTCTGTACCCTTCCTTAACTCCCTACCCTCCACTTGGCCACTCTAAGACTCTGCGCTGTTAAACCTTGTAGAGTTGGAGCTGCCAGGAGGTGGGCTTATTGACAACAACACATGTACCCTGAGGATTTGGTCTCGTTAACATAGCTTACATCTCTGATCCTTCCTGACTTTAAAGAAAACAAGTAAATGATTTACTAAATCAGCCCAGGTGCAGTGTGACAAGCTAATTAACAGGTGCAGATTTCCTCACCACCAGTTCCATCCCCAGGAACTGGGTCAAGCACTGTTAGTAACGTTACTGTGTGGTTGGGCCTTTGATTCTTCTACTGGAGAGCAGGGTAATTATCTTGGTGCAGAAGGTCAGACAAAGGCATGGAATCTGATTATGAGCTGAGCCAGGGCAATATGACAATTCTTAAAGTGGCATAAGGAGTGCAGCCATGATGTAAGTGACTGTGGATCTACACTTAGGATACATGTTTACCCATAGATTTAAAACTTACTGAACCCTGTAGGCTTAAATTCACTTAAACTGTACTTTAGTACAGATTGTGCGTATAATGTGTAACACAGTTTATGCACCACAGCCCTTTGCTAAGCACTACGCACCTTTACTATGAAAGCACACTCACATCATAAGGCTTCTCCATGTGAGTCCTAATCCCTGAAGGGTCCCTACAGCGAAATGTGACCTTATTTAAATATTAATGACCTTAACTTTAATTATTTAAAATGAAATTGAACAATTATTTTACCTTAAAAAATAAAGAGCAATTGTTATTTAATTAAAGTACTATTATAAATTAAAGAAACAATATGTGCATGTGTGTGTTTGTGTGTGTGCTACACAGTAGCAGTCACCACTGTGGAGGTATAGTTAGGTCAGAGTTTCCATAGTGAAAGAATTGCTATTTTGCACTGTTTGACAAAATGTATCCACCTCAGCTCTGTTGTGGAAAGTTTCGAGGTTATTATGCAAACAGGTGCCCAGAAAAGGGGTCACTTAACACTGATTTTCCAAGTTAATTCCCATAAGAAACTTGTGTCCCAGATGCAGAAAAAACACAACTGACTAGAATTACTCAAAATTTGTCAGAACCATAGAACTTTTCACAAAAAAACATGCTTTCCATTATTTTATCTTAATCTATTCAACCATTGTGGAGAAAAATCTGCTTACAGAGGTTCTTGGGTAGTCATGAAGGGGTTAAAAATTAGGTACATCTGTAAGGTTGTTCTCATAGGACTTTTGAGGTACTGAAAATCAAAAAATAAAATAGGACCCTCTGATCTGCCTCCATGGTACCTCGGTACATTGAAAGCTCCACCTGGGAAAGCTTGCATAAACCCGCTGTACCATGAAGGTAAAGCTTATATAACAGCTTCTGGGGAAAAACTGCAGTACCTGAAAAAAAATTACGAATGAAAACACACTGTGAGTTGGACGTCCATCAGCGCTTCTATGCAGAGCCTTCCTAAAGGCCAGGTGTTCCTGCAGGCAATGCCCACCTCAGCTGTGCGTTTTTGGGGTTAACCATCTACTGGATTTGACTGGCCATGGGAAGGTTTTGTGCAGAGTCCCAGAGCCCAGGCTCTGCCACAGACCCCTCATGCTCATGGCTAAAGGCAGCGAGCAACAGGGAAGTTGGCTGAATATGATTAAAAAGAAACAGAAATCAACTGAAAAACATATACTAAAGTAGCATTTTACTTGATTATGGTAGTACGATTTTAGCTTATGCAAATATCATCATCACTGATGTCATCAGTGATGTCACTGACCGTGTCATGAATGAGGTCATATGCAGTGCATTGTGGGGGACGTGAGGTATAGTTAGCTCAGGTAAGCATAGCTGCTGAATTTCTATGGTTTTGTATGGGACAAAATCTGAACCTAACTATAATGTCCCTGAAACCTGTTTTTTCAGTAAATTTCTAAGTTAAAAAAAAATTCTATTTCCTAACTATAACATCCCGGGAACCTTTGGTTTTAACTGAATGTTTACCTTTTTAATGATATTTCTTATCTATAATATCCCTGTAGGCTTTCGTTTTTTCTCAGAATTTCAATGGGTTTTAATGGAATTTCATAACTGTAATGTTCCTGCAACCATTTATTTCAGAGAATTTCTAATGTTTTTTCACAAAAACATATATTTATTTAACACACCTAAGTATAACATTCCTTTACCCTTAAGTCTTTTAAGCAATTGTTTAGTTTACAAATGTTTTAGGTTAAAAAACTATATCAAAATAATAAAATATATAACTTGAATTATTTTAAAGATGAAAATTGTGCTTTTTGAAAAGTGCATTTAGGATTCGTTGATCCACCAAGAGCCCAGCCCATGAATACTTCCAGTGCTAGGCTTCGCGGGGGGAACTTCAGATCTTTGTGTTTATCAACATTTAAAAACATAAATAGAAACTATTAAATTGATGTTTGAGGTAAGTGATTCAGTACAGTAATAGAAAGTCATAAATACATAAGTAACTCTAACTTACAAGGTTGTCTTAATACATATTTTAAGATATGAGGTGAAATTCTGACAGCACAGCAACAGAGCTGTGAATCCCACATGACACAATGCATTTGATTCATTAGAACACCTGCCAAGCTCTTGCACAGAAAGCTCCTTCCCATTTCTTCTTCTTTGGCTGTGTCTCTTTAGTCTTGATACCTCTGCAGCTTAGGTGGAAGTATTTCTTTTTTTTCTGGTGTTTTTTTTGTGACCCATAATACAAATCAAATCAAATCAAATCATTAACATTTATAAAGCGCGCTACTCACCCGTGCGGGTCTCAAGGCGCTAGGGGAAAGAGGGGGTTACTGCTGCTCGAAAAGCCAGGTCATTAGGAGTCTCCGGAAAGCAGAGTGGTCCTGGGTGGTCCTGAGGCTGGTGGGGAGGGAGTTCCAGGTCCTGGCCGCCAGGAAGGAGAAAGATCTCCCACCCGCCGTGGAGCGGCGGATGCGAGGGACGGAAGCGAGTGCGAGGCCAGAGGAACGGAGGAGGCGGGTGGGGACGTAGAAGCTGAGGCGTCGGTTGAGGTATTCCGGTCCCTTGTCGTGGAGGGCTTTGTGTGCGTGGGTGAGAAGTCGAAAGGTGATCCTTTTGCTGACTGGGAGCCAATGCAGGTGTCTCAGGTGTGCGGAGATGTGGCTGTTGCGGGGTACGTCGAGGATGAGGCGGGCCGAGGCGTTTTGAATGCGTTGCAGGCGATTTTGGAGTTTGGCTGTGGTTCCAGCGTAGAGGGTGTTGCCGTAGTCCAGGCGGCTTGTGACGAGGGCGTGGGTCACGGTTTTTCTAGTGTCGGTGGGGATCCAGCGGAAGATCTTGCGGAGCATGCGGAGGGTGAGGAAGCAGGCGGAGGACACGGCGTTGACTTGCTTGGTCATGGTGAGAAGAGGGTCCAAGATGAAGCCGAGGTTGCGGGTGTGGTCTGCAGGGGCCGGTGCGGTGCCGAGGGCCACCAGGAGTCGTCCCAGGCGGACGGGGTGTTGCCGAGGATGAGGACTTCCGTTTTTTCAGAGTTCAGCTTTAGGTGGCTGAGCCTCATCCAATCTGCGACGTCCTTCATACCCTCTTGTAGGTTGGTCTTGGCGCTGGCGGGGTCCTTAGTGAGGGAGAGTATAAGTTGGGTGTTGTCGGCGTAGGAGGTGATGATGATGTCGTGCTTGCGTACGATGTTGGCGAGGGGGCTCATGTTGACATTGAAGAGTGTCGGGCTGAATGATGAGCCTTGGGGTACGCCGCAGATGATCTCGGTGGGTACTGAGCGAAACGGAGGGAGGTAAACTCTCTGGGAACGGTTTAAGAGGAAGGAGGCGATCCAGTCCAGGGCCTGGCCTTGGATCCCGGTGGAGCGGAGGTGGGTGATTAGGGTGCGGTGACAGACGGTGTCGAAGGCAGCCGAAAGGTCGAGTAGAATGAGGGCGACTGTTTCACCGTTGTCCATCATGGTTCTGATGTCGTCTGTGACTGAGATGAGGGCGGTTTCCGTGCTGTGGTTGGTTCGGAATCCGGTTTGTGAAGGGTCAAGCAGGTCGTTGTTTTCCAGGAAGGTGGTCAGCTGTTTGTTGACGGTCTTCTCTATTACCTTGGCTGGGAAAGGCAGGAGAGAGATGGGGCGGAAGTTTTTCAGGTCGCTCGGGTCAGCCGTAGGTTTCTTTAGTAGGGCGTTGACTTCGACGTGTTTCCAGCATTCGGGGAAGGTAGCAGAAGAAAAAGAAGAGTTGATGACGGCCTGGAGGTGCGGGGCGATGATGTCGTCGGCTTTGTTAAAGATGAAGTGAGGGCAGGGGTCAGAAGGGGCGCCGGAGTGGATAGAGTTCATGGTGGATTTGGTTTCTTCAGTGTTGATGTGGGTCCAGTTGTTGAGGGTGATGGTCGGGGGTGCGGGTTCGGTGGTGTTTGGTTGGGTCTGGTGTCCGAAGCTGTCGTGGAGGTCGCTGATCTTGCGGTGGAAGAAGGTGGCGAGGGATTCGCACAAATCCTGTGAGGGCGTGACGGCGTTGGCATTGGGTTTGGAGAACTCCTTGACGATGCTGAAGAGTTCTCTGCTGTTGTGGCTGTTTTTGTCCAGTCTGTCGGTGAAAAAGTTCCTTTTAGCAGCGCGGATCAGGTGGTGGTGTTCGCGGGTAGCGTTCTTGAGGGCGGTCATGTTGTCAGCGGTGTGGTCCTTGCGCCAGGCCTTCTCGAGAGCGTGACAAGTTTTCTTAGATTCTTTGAGGGTGTCAGAGAACCAGAGAGGTTTTTTGGTGTTGGTCTGTCAATGCGTGCGTTTGAGGGGAGCAAGGTTGTCTGCGCAGTTGGAGATCCAGTTTGTGAGGCTGAGGGCTGCGTCGTTGGGGTCGGTGGTGAGGGTGGGTTGGTTGGCGGCGAGTGCGGAGAAGAGTTGCTCTTCGGGGATCTTGTTCCACTGTCGACGAGGGATGGGTTGAGTGCGGAGGTGGCGGTTCTCGCGTCGGAATGTGAAGTGGACACAGCTGTGGTCGGTCCAGTGTAGAGCGGAGGTGTGGCTGAAGAAGATGTGTTTGCTGGCGGAGAAGATAGGGTCGAGCGTGTGTCCGGCGATGTGGGTGGCGGTGTTCACCAGTTGTTTGAGGCCGAGGTTGGCGAGGTTGTCGAGCAGGGTGGTGGTGTTGGGGTCGTTGTTTTGTTCCAGATGAAAGTTGAGGTCGCCTAGGAGGATGTAGTCCGGTGAGGCGAGGGCGTGCGGGGAGATGAAGTCGGCGATGGCGTCGCTGAATGGGGCGCGCGGTCCGGGAGGACGGTAGATGAGGGATCCTCTGAGGGTGGTCCTCGGGTCGGTGCGAATCTGAAAATGCAGGTGTTCAGCGGCGAGAGGGGTGTCTTCGGTGGAGGTGGTGATGCTGATGGAGTCTTTGAAGACGATGGCGATACCTCCTCCTACTTGGTTGGTGCGGTCTTTTCTGGAGATCTTGTAGCCTTCGGGGATGGCGGTGGCGATGTCTGGAGCAGAGGAGGCGTTCATCCAGGTCTCCGTGAAGAAGGCGACGTTTGGGGCTGTGGAGTCCAGGAGGTCCCAGAGTTCAACGGCGTGCTTGTGGACGGAACAAGCGTTGACCAGGATACACTTGAGGTGGTTGATGGCGCGTGGGCTTGTGGTCGTGGTAGTTGTGTGGTGGAAGATGCGTTTGCAGGAGTTGCAGGCGAAGGGTCCATGGGTGCGTTTGGGGTGAGCTTGGAAGCAGGTGTTGGAGCATCCTGGGTTGAGGGCGTGGAGGGTGGTGGGGTCGTAGCGGATCAGCGGGGCTTGGGAGAGCTGGGGACCAGGGGTCGTGGCGCTGGGCGCGGGCCAGGCGCGGATGGGCGCAGACGGGCTTGCCGCCATATGAGGTAGGAGGGGGGGAGGGGTCAGCTGGGGGCGAATGGGAGCTGGGGGGCGGGGGCGTGCAGGAGGTCGCAGCGGGAAAGCGCGAGGGAGGGGGGGACAGGTAGAGTGAGAAGAGCTGGGGGAGGGGGGTTCAAGGGTGGAGGGGGGTGAGTGTTAGGAGGTTTAGGAGATTAGGGAGAAAGATAGGAGTAGGGTTGTGAAGATAGGGGAGGGGGGTTGTAGAGGTGGGTGAGGGTGAGAGGTAGAGTGAGAGGATAGGAAGATAGGTAATAGAGGGGGTGGCGGGAAGGGGGGGAGAGATAGAGAAATAGAGAAAATCGATAGATAGAGAAATCGATAGATAGAGAAATAGATAGATAGAGAGATAGGTAGATAGGAGGAGGTGGAGAGTGAGGGAGTTAGATAGTGGGATAGAGAGATAGAGAGATAGGTAGATAGGAGGAGTGAGGGAGGTAGATAGCGAGCGGGTTAGATAGGGGTGATAGAGAGGGGGGAGGCGAGTGAGGGAGGGGGATGAGGCAGGAGCAGGAGGGCAGGCGCGGGGAGAAGAAGACGGAGGAGGCAGAATAGCCGAAGGCAGAAGATAGAAGACAGAAGACAGAAGAGCAGAAGAACAGAAGAACAGAAGAACAGAAGAACAGAAGACCGGAAGAACAGAAGAAAGGAAGACCGGAAGAACAGAAGAAAGGAAGACCGGAAGAACAGAAGAAAGGAAGACCAGAAGAACACAGAAGAACACAGAAGAAGATAAAGAAGATAAAGAAAACGAAGAACAAGATGGCATTAGGTGCTGAAAGAAAGCAGGAACAAGAGGAAGAAGAACAGCCACAAAAAAAATCCATTACATGGAAAAGTTTCTCTATACCATCTGAAATAAAAAATATGGTAGCAATGGTTGTTAAATACAAGAGATCTTTCCAAAGGGACAAAAAAATATATACTCTCATAGGACAAGACGCATCTCAAAACACTTGCAGACCATCCACCCCGACAACTGTTGAGATCGGAGATCCAGAGGGATTCACCACATGTTTCAACATCAAGTGCTCCAGCTCATCTTGCTCCCAGAGACATGATTCCTGTTGCTATAACTGCAAACATTCCTGCGGTGGTATCCAGATGTTGAAAAATGCATCTTATTGCACAGTGTGCAATAAAATCATTAGTGTGGGGGAAAGGTCCATCCAAGCATTTGTGCAGGCTGTCATTGACCACAAATACTACTTTTTGTTTTTTCAGACCATTGTTTGTATATTTCCAAATTATTATTTTTTATAGTTATAGCTTGTTGTTAAAAAAAAAAAATCAAAACAAAAAGTTAAAAAAAACTCAAAAAATGTTTCTTTTTAAAACTGCCTTTTTTGGTTTCCAGAGAGAAAACATATATGATATATGTTTGTTTGGAAATGTATGGATGACTGCTGCCATATCTCTTTATATCTGTCACTGTGAGTGGGTGTGTGAGTATTTCTATGGATGTGAAGGCAGTTGGGTGGATGGCTCTGTCAGTGGGTGCACTTGTGTAAAATGTGAATGTGTGAATGGTTGTGTGAGTCAGTGTTTGAGTGGTTGTGTGGGTCTGTGAGTGGGTGTGGTAGTGGTTTTGTAGGTCTGTGAGTGTGTGTGTGAGTGTGTGAATGTTTGCGTGAGTGCGTGTATGGGTCTGTGAATGGGTGTAGTAGTGGTTTTGTGGGTTTGTGGCTGAGTATGTGAATGGGTGTATGAGTGGCTGTGTTGGTCTGAGTCGGTGTTGTGGTGGTTTTGTGGGTGTGTGAGTGAGTGAATGAGTGTGTGACCAGATGCGCAAGTGTGTGAATGGGTGTGTGAGTGAGAGTGTGAGTATGTGAATGAGTGTGTAAGTGGGTGTGACTGCAGCTGTGTGGGTCTGTGAGTTGGTGCAGTAGTGGTGTTGTGGGTGTGTGAGTGTCTGAATGGGAACGTGATTGCATGCATCAGTATGTGAATGGTTGTGTGAGTGGGTGAGTTTGTGAATGGGTGCGTGAGTGTGTGAATGGGTGTGTGAGTGGCTGTGTGGGTATGTGAGTAGATGTGATGGTGGTTTTGTGGTTCTGTTAGTGAATGTGTGACTATGTGAATGGATTTGTAAGTGAGTGTGTGAGTGGGTGTGCGGGTCTGTGAGTAAGTGTGGTAGTGGTTTTGTAGATCTGTGAGTGGGTCTGAGTGGATAAATAGGTGTGTGTGGGTCTGTGAGTGTGTGTGGTAGTGGTTTTTTGGGTCTGTGAGTGGGTGTGTGAGTGTGTGAATGCATGTTTGAGTGGCTATGTGGGTCAGTGAGTTGTTATGGGTGTGGTTGTGTGAATGGGTGTTTGAGTGGGTGTGAGTGTGTAAATGGGTGTGTAAGTGGGTGCATCAGTGCGTGAATTGGTGTGTAAGTGGGTGTGTGTGAACAGGCATGTGAGTGTGTGTGTCAATGGGTGTGTGAGAAGGTGTGTGAGTGTGTCAATGGGTTTTTGAGTGGGCATGTGAGTGTTTGAATGGTTGTGTGAGTGGCTCTGTGGGTCTGTGAGTGGATGTTTGAGTAGTTTTGTGGATCTGTGAGTGTGTGGGTGTGTGAATACGTCTGTGGATCTGTGAGTCAGTTTGGTAGTGGTTTCGTAGGTGTTTGAGTGAGTGTGTGAATGTGTGTGTGAGTGCAAGTATGAGTGTGTCAATAGGTATATGACTGGGTGCATGACTGTATGAATGGGTGTGTGAGTGGGTATGTGAGTGGCTATGGAAGTGGTTTTGTATGTCTGTGTGTGTGTGAGCAGGTGAATGTGTGTGTGTCTGTGTGTCTGTGTGTGTGAGTGGATCTGTGAATGTGTGGTAGTGGGTTTGTGGGTATGTGAGTGTTTGTATGGGTGTGTGAGTATGTGAATAGATGTGTGAGTAAGTGTGTGAATGTGTCAGTGAGTGGGTGTGTGAGTATGTGAAAAGTGTGTGAATGGGTGTGTGAGTGGCTGTGTGGGTCTGTGAGTAGATGTGGTAGTGGTTTTGTGGGTCTGTGAGTGGGTGTGTGAGTGTGTCAATGAGTGTGAGTGGGTCTGGAATGGGTATATTATGTTTTTAATTGCCATCTGGATTTGTGGATCTGTTACAGATTCATACAGGGGCCACACTGAGCACCGTGGAGGATCCTCAGCATGTTGTGCACCTAAAAAAAAACTAGGGGGCAATTCCTTACCCATGATGGGTCCCTCACAGACCCCACCATCAGTCTCAGGGGGTCCAGGTACCACTACCCTGACCCCTTCTATCAGTTTTGTTTTTTATGATTCCTGTTGGGAATCGTTGACAAAATTGCAACCTTTCTCTCAGGTTGCAGCTAGCCAATCAGGGTATTGTTGTCTGCATGTGGATCTGTGTATCCACTGGAGTGGAGCCACATCTCTAGATATACATAAATATTGTTAATAAATCCAAAACTACTAAAAAGATTTGCTCCAAATTACATAAAGTAGTCTTTCTGGGCCAAGATCTAACTTTTGTCCAAATTGGTGTGATTCCATTCAACTGAAGTGACTGGTACACTAGTAGTCAACATTTTGTGAAGATTTGTCAAACAGCACCCAATTCCAATTAATTAGCAAAACAAATAGAAGCTTTTCCTATGAAAACTAGGCAAATAACAAAAAGGGCTTTATTAAATGTAACTCCTGTAAAGCATGCCGATATGGATCTAACTGTAAGGAATATCAGACTTTTGAGGGTCGGAGTATTAAGATACATGGCAGAATTACCTGCAATAAGGCTCATGTACTTTATGTATTACAATGTGGGTGCAACAAACTACACGTGGATAGCACCATTAATAAATTAAAAATAAGAATTCTACAGTATATACAAGCACTCAAAAATGGTGATCATAGCTACCCCATGGCTACCAACTTTGAGCAGTGCCATGCCTGATCCCTGGCCAGTTTTGAATGGTATGGGATCAAGTATGTGAACTCTCAACCTGTGGGAGGGGTTAGAGAAAGAAGAACTAAGGAAAGAGGAATCCTGATTAATTATAATGCTGGTGGCTGTGGTACCTTGAGGTCACAACACAGATTCAGAACTGCATGTTCATCTGTAGGACTCTGCTCATAAAGATTGTGATGAATGGTTTTCTTGAGGTTGCCACTTCTTCTCCTCTGTTTGATATTGGACAACTCATTGTGTGAACGTTGTGATAATGGTACCCATACTAGTCGTTATGTCCTACATTTTATACCCTGTTTTATGATTTTATGCATTTGTATATAAAACAAAGTTGTGTCCATTTTAAATAGTTAAACACAGTATTACTGTTAGTGGTTTCAAATAAGGGATTGGTTGAAGTTGACAATATGGTGATGGTTATATCACTATCTTTTAATGGATCAACATGTCCAACACATTCTGGCCCTTAATCCTTAATGGATTAACATGCCCAATATGTCCTGATCCTATTGCATATGTTGTATACTGAGTTGAGTCAATACACAGTAGGACCTGGAGCCCCAATGTGTAACATCTTGACAGGTTACACTTGTAAGAAGGGAAGGGAATTCCAATGTGATGGACCTGGGCATTGCTGTCTCCCAACTGAAACCATAATCTGCACTGAGATGCTTTAGCTATTATTAAAGTCTTAGCAAATGGCACTTCAGCTAGTTAAACTCTCAGGAAGCATTAGCACTTTATACAAGGACCAAGGAGGACATGTTATAAGTTGGAATCTGAGCACTCTTGGTTGGTCTAATAGAAACATGACAAATTGGAAGTTTAATGTAAATTCCCATTTTCTTACCAGCATATGTCACTTTGGAATTAAACTGGACTCACAACATTAGTACTTAGGACAAATATATCTATGAGGTTGGTTAGCACTTTTTGATAAATGCGACTGTGGATCCATATAATCAGCACAGGTCACTTTATAATAATACCCAACCAAATGCATTAGCCACTCCTCTTCCAACTAGCGCATGTCACTTTCGAATTGCACTTGATACAATTCACTAGGACTTTGAAATGGAGAGATCCATGGAATTGATTAGCAATTTTTCACAAATGCAATCGTGGACCAACATAAAACGCCATGTTGTTTTATAACTATACCTCATTGAATGAATCTGCAGTTTAGTATAGGGGGTATAGGAGATTGGTTAGCATCTCAGGACAAATGCAATTGTAGATCAGATGCATAGGCACTTTAAAGCAGATAAATTCAGGAGGATAATAGAAATGTAGGCCCATATTTATACTTTTTGACGCTAAACTGCGCTAACGCAGTTTAGCGTCAAAACATTTTGCGCCGTCTAACGCCATTCTGAAGTGCCATGCGGGCGCCGTATTTATGGAATGGCGTTAGATGGCGCAATCAGACCGGCGCTGCCTGGTGTGCGTGGAAAAAAACCACGTAGACCAGGCAGCTCCGGCGTTGGGAAAAAATGACGTTAGGGCGTCTTAAAATGGCGCAAGTCCGGTTGACGCTAAAAAATCGTCTTAACCCGACTTGCGCCATTTTATTTCGACGCCCATCCCCCATCAACATGACTCCTATCATTGTAAAGATAGGAGTCATGCCCCCTTGCCCAATGGCCATGCCCAGGGGACTTCTGTCCCCTGGGCATGGTCATTGGGCATAGTGGCATGTAGGGGGGCACAAATCAGGCCCCCCTATGCCACAAAAAAAAAAAAAAAAAAACTTACCTGAACTTACCTTAATGTCCATGGGATGGGTCCCTCCGTCCTTGGGTGTCCTCCTGGGGTGGGCAAGGGTGGCAGGGGGGGTCCCTGGGGGCAGGGGAGGGCACTCTGGGCTCATTTTGAGCCCACTTGTCCCTTAACGCCATGCCTGACCCAGGCGTTAAAAAGAGGCGCAAATGCGCCGTTTTTGGCCACGCCCACTCCCGGGCGTCATTTTTGCCCGGGAGTATAAATACCACGTAAAGGCCTGGGAGTCATTTTTTAAGACGGGAACGCCTCCCTTGCATATCATTAACGCAAGGAAGGGGTTCACGCTAAAAAATGACGCACACTCCGGGCACTTTGGCGCCCGAACCGTCTAACGCCATAGTATAAATATGGCGTTAGTTGGCGTTAGTTTAGCGTCGAATTTGCGTCGAAAAAAACGACGCAAATTCGGCGCAACCAGAGTATAAGGCCCATATTTATACTTTTTGACGCTAAACTGCGCTAACGCAGTTTAGCGTCAAAACATTTTGCGCCGTCTAACGCCATTCTGAAGCGCCATGCGGGCGCCGTATTTATGGAATGGCGTTAGACGGCGCAATCAGACCGGCGCTGCCTGGTGTGCGTGGAAAAAAACCACGTAGACCAGGCAGCTCCGGCGTTGGGAAAAAATGACGTTAGGGCGTCTTAAAATGGCGCAAGTCCGGTTGACGCTAAAAAATCGTCTTAACCCGACTTGCGCCATTTTTTAACGACGCCCATCCCCCATCAACATGACTCCTATCATTGTAAAGATAGGAGTCATGCCCCCTTGCCCAATGGCCATGCCCAGGGGACTTCTGTCCCCTGGGCATGGTCATTGAGCATAGTGGCATGTAGGGGGGCACAAATCAGGCCCCCCTATGCCACAAAAAAAAAAAAAAAAATACTTACCTGAACTTACCTTAATGTCCATGGGATGGGTCCCTCCGTCCTTGGGTGTCCTCCTGGGGTGGGCAAGGGTGGCAGGGGGGGTCCCTGGGGGCAGGGGAGGGCACTCTGGGCTCATTTTGAGCCCACTTGTCCCTTAACGCCATGCCTGACCCAGGCGTTAAAAAGCGGCGCAAATGCGCCGTTTTTGGCCACGCCCACTCCCGGGCGTCATTTTTGCCCGGGAGTATAAATACCACGTAAAGGCCTGGGAGTCATTTTTTAAGACGGGAACGCCTCCCTTGCATATCATTAACGCAAGGAAGGGGTTCACGCTAAAAAATGACGCACACTCCGGGCACTTTGGCGCCCGAAGCGTCTAACGCCATAGTATAAATATGGCGTTAGTTGGCGTTAGTTTAGCGTCGAATTTGCGTCGAAAAAACGACGCAAATTCGGCGCAACCAGAGTATAAATACGGCCCTAAGGCCCATATTTATACTTTTTGACGCTAAACTGCGCTGACGCAGTTTAGCGTAAAAAAAATTTGCGCCGTCTAACGCCATTCTGAAGCGCCATGCGGGCGCCGTATTTATGGAATGGCGTTAGACGGCGCAATCAGACCGGCGCTGCCTGGTGTGCGTGGAAAAAAACCACGTAGACCAGGCAGCTCCGGCGTTGGGAAAAAATGACGTTAGGGCGTCTTAAAATGGCGCAAGTCAGGTTGACGCTAAAAAATCGTCGTAACCCGACTTGCACCATTTTTTTTCGACGCCCATCCCCCATCAACATGACTCCTATCATTGTAAAGATAGGAGTCATGCCCCCTTGCCCAATGGCCATGCCCAGGGGACTTATGTCCCCTGGGCATGGTCATTGGGCATAGTGGCATGTAGGGGGGCACAAATAAGGCCCCCCTATGCCACAAAAAATAAAAATAAAAATACTTACCTGAACTTACCTTAATGTCCATGGGATGGGTCCCTCCGTCCTTGGGTGTCCTCCTGGGGTGGGCAAGGGTGGCAGGGGGGGTCCCTGGGGGCAGGGGAGGGCACTCTGGGCTCATTTTGAGCCCACTTGTCCATTAACGCCATGCCTGACCCAGGCGTTAAAAAGCGGCGCAAATGCGCCGTTTTTGGCCACGCCCACTCCCGGGCGTCATTTTTGCCCGGGAGTATTAGGGCCGTATTTATACTCTGGTTGCGCCGAATTTGCGTCGTTTTTTTCGACGCAAATTCGACGCTAAACTAACGCCAACTAACGCCATATTTATACTATGGCGTTAGACGGTTCGAGCGCCAAAGTGCCCGGAGTGTGCGTCATTTTTTAGCGTGAACCCCTTCCTTGCGTTAATGATATGCAAGGGAGGCGTTCCCGTCTTAAAAAATGACTCCCAGGCCTTTACGTGGTATTTATTCTCCCGGGCAAAAATGACGCCCGGGAGTGGGCGTGGCCAAAAACGGCGCATTTGCGCCGCTTTTTAACGCCTGGGTCAGAATGAGCCCAGAGTGCCCTCCCCTGCCCCCAGGGACCCCCCCTGCCACCCTTGCCCACCCCAGGAGGACACCCAAGGACGGAGGGACCCATCCCATGGACATTAAGGTAAGTTCAGGTAAGTTTTTTTTTATTTTTTTTTGTGGCATAGGGGGGCCTGATTTGTGCCCCCCTACATGCCACTATGCCCAATGACCATGCCCAGGGGACAGAAGTCCCCTGGGCATGGCCATTGGGCAAGGGGGCATGACTCCTATCTTTACAATGATAGGAGTCATGTTGATGGGGGATGGGCGTCGAAATAAAATGGCGCAAGTCGGGTTAAGACGATTTTTTAGCGTCAACCGGACTTGCGCCATTTTAAGACGCCCTAACGTCATTTTTTCCCAACGCCGGAGCTGCCTGGTCTACGTGGTTTTTTTCCACGCACACCAGGCAGCGCCGGTCTGATTGCGCCGTCTAACGCCATTCCATAAATACGGCGCCCGCATGGCGCTTCAGAATGGCGTTAGACGGCGCAAAATGTTTTGACGCTAAACTGCGTTAGCGCAGTTTAGCGTCAAAAAGTATAAATATGGGCCTAAATACCACGTAAAGGCCTGGGAGTCATTTTTTAAGACGGGAACGCCTCCCTTGCATATCATTAACGCAAGGAAGGGGTTCACGCTAAAAAATGACGCACACTCCGGGCACTTTGGCACCCGAAGCGTCTAACGCCATAGTATAAATATGGCGTTAGTTGGCGTTAGTTTAGCGTCGAATTTGCGTCGAAAAAAACGACGCAAATTCGGCGCAACCAGAGTATAAATACGGCCCTAAATACGGCCCGTAATGTGCACACTGACAAATGGAAACTGAAAAACTGATAATGATTTTTATTAAAAATACCGGTATTTTATAAATTGTGTGCTTTCATGGTTCATCATAATGGGGAAAAAGATCACTGGAATTCCCTAATTTGATTTCCCAGTTTTGGATTTGCACATGCACTTTAAAATGTCTTTGTGTTAATTGAATGCATTGCGATATTGGAATAAAGGACAAGTGTAAATGATGGAAATACTTATATGTACATAAGTACTAGACAGTACACGTATTATATCTCTTTTGATGAAGGACATTGCTATTTTAATGTCCTAGTATTCAACATCATGTAAATTATCAAACTATGGTATATTCATCATAGCTCATCCCCATGCAGCAGGATTATCCAATGAAAAATGGTGGAAAAAATTGTACAATGAAATGTGTTGGAATTGATCATTTACCAAGCACAGAATGTCAATACAAATGGTGCATTCCATAGAAACAAAATGGAGGACAGAGTGAGTCAAAAGGAAGTGGGGATTGTCGCTCTTTTGAGGACCAATGAAGCTATGAAAAGACAATTTATTATAATTGTGTCTAGCATGATGAAGACGTAGGCCCAGTTGAAAGCGTCATGCTGAAAAGCCTCGGCATTAAGGTTTCATGTTTGTTTGTGCTGTCAATAAAGTGTTGCCACTGAAAAATCATCCTGTGTCTGAGGCCTGTGGCAGTGCCACTGATCACGGGTCTGGAAGAAGACAGAGTATGGAAATATATGTATATAAATAAAACGGATTTAAGAGGCACACAGCTGTGGCAGTCCGGGCAGGTCTCCAACAGCCCCAAACATCCAACACTTCTTCCAATATCTATAAAGGTAGATCCGTACACTTCGAGCTCAAGATCTCAGTTCCAATTTTTGGCTACACATGCATCCGTGCACATGCCTTTATACGTATTGGGAGAAGTGTTGGAAATGTATATAATATAACTCGTGCCCTTGCCATGCACAGTTTCCTCATCAATAATTTTTATTGCAAATGTTGCAGTGATAATATCAAAGATACCAAAGAAGATGTCATCAATGCTATAATACGTGGAGTAATTAGCTGGGCATGGAGAAGACAAGAGACATAGTTACCTTAGGGTGGAAATTATAGTTACTTGAAATACCTCTAACTATAACTACTGAATTTCTATGGTTTGTACAAGTGAATTCAGATCCTAACTATAACGTTCCTGTGACCTTTGTTTTTTTTAGTGAATTTCTGTTTTTTTAAAGTAAAGTAATTCTATTTACAATTAATTAATCTAACCACCGCCATGCACACCCAAAGCCCTGCAGTCAAGCTCTTATAACCACCTTACCCCACGCCGTGCACAGCCTTTGGCCACAGTCCTCTATCTGTCAATGGATCTGTGAGTGAGTGTGTGAATGTCTGAGTGGGTCTGAGTGGGTGCTTGAGTGTCTGAGTGGGTGTGTGAGCGGGCACATGATTCTATGAGTGCATGTATGAGTGAATTAATTAGTGTATGAATGAATGTGTGAATCTTTTTAAAATTTTATTTTTGCATACTCTTGAATATTCTCGAATCTCCTTGACTATCCTTCAATGTTCAAGGATATTTGAGGATATTCAAGAATATTTATAAATATCATGTAGTGAATCCTATCTTGTTTCAATGGGAAGCAGGAGTTAGCTTAGCCTTCTGGCGTGTAGATTTGTGCCCCCGTCACCCAGTAACTTTTACCCTATTTAGTTTATCCTGTTATAGCACAATTATTTAATTATATTTTTCCAAGATGGCTGCATTGTTTTCAGTTAGGCCAATGTTTTAGTTTCACGTTATTAGTACCACTGTGCTAAGGCGTTACTATTCGTGACAAAGATAAACAAACTGTAGGTATTCATAGTAGGTACATTTCCTCTTTGCACTTTCGAGGGAATTGTGTATGTAATTGCCACCCCAAACATGTCTTGTTATCTATTGTTTGGGAACAGACCTATGTCAGGGGTCCGATCATATCTGTATAAGTGCACCCTACACAGACAGATATTCAGAGGGATTCCTACCAGACGCCTTGACACTGACCCAGTCTTCGTGTCCCCGAGCCTGATCTAGAGACCTCATTCCAAAGTACCGAGGGTTGGGGTGCTCTTCTCATGAACATGGCATTGACAGTTTAGGTTTATCATACCTAGCTCTCTTTAGGTTAAGCGTTAGGTTCATCATGTTAGGGTATTAGGAATATCATATCTCATATCATTTTATGTTACTGCAAGATGGTGTGGGGTTTTGTACTAGTGACTCTCGTTTTCACAATCCTGTTTCTTGTACTGTTCATTATCCTTATCATTGCAGCCCATGCAATTTATCGTAGATTGCAGCATTGTTAATAAAAACCTATTAAACCTTTACTGCATCTCCTTCATTGCCTGTGTGTTTGATTGAGACATGTTGTTCATGTGAGAAAGGGCTAATCTCCATTTAACCACGACACTCCCTGAGATGTCGCACTCTTGAGTCCATGTGTAAAGGCTGACATAAATCACATTTTCTTGTTTAGGTTTTTGGTTAGGTGCTGCTTGTGATCCGGGAGGGTTGAGACAACAGTTGTGACTTGTTGTAGGATTGGTTTAGTCACCTATAAACATAAGTACTGTCACCTTTAAACCAGCAGTCTTGCCCTGAGCACGAGTCAAACTACGACATGGTGCCACCAACTATGGTGTTTAGGCACTAATTTACTGATACCCTGACTATCACTGTCTCACACACAACAGGTACCTTAAGTACCGTCATACAGAGACCTTTGTGGTCTTAGGGAAGATCCTACTCAGCTGAACAGGGAGCACCTGAGTAGGCTGTAGGCTTTTCGAGCTCGAACTATGAAAAGGACTTTTTCTTCACACCTTGTGTTCCATTTCTGTTACCTATTATATCATATGATAATATGGCCAACGTCATAGATATTCCTGAGAAAGCTAGACAAGCATGAAAATTACACCTAATAGAGCAGGGCTTAACAGATGAGGGTGGGGATGAGGGCGGCAATGTCACATTTATAGTAGAAGCTAATGAAGCTTACCAAGCAGAAACATTATACTCTTGGGTCACCTTTCCTGAGGAAGACCAAAGATCACTCACATTCCACACATACAGAATAGCAAACGTACCTCAACAGAACCAAGCTTACCAGTATCTTGAAATACTGATTACTTATCAAGAACATCAGAATTAGTTTAATGATGCACTACCACACGTAATACAACCCATGAGACTAGGTCCCTCAGGTAATGACGGACCAACGTAGCCTATGTTTGCCACATACACACCTTACCCAGGTGTACAAAATATGCCGGCATCTGATCTGCACAATTTATACATTGAGCTAGTAACACTATATAGACAACTTGTTCAGTTCGTAATGTGAACTCTGAACACTACACAAGCACGTCCAGCACTACCAGCACCAACTGGATATCAATTGCTACTACTGGGATTCATCCGCAAACAGTACATTCCATCATGGGTAAAGTGCCCACAGAACAAGAGAAAATTCCTTTCTGGATAACCCTGAAAACAAATCAGCTGGAAGCTGTCTTTCCCCATACTGGGCCATAGGAAAAACATAGAATTCTCACTATGTGCTTGCCCTTCAGGATGGTTCCCACAGTGGATAACTGCGGCAGACAGGGTACAGTCTTCGCTGCAATTTATACTACCACACATGGGACCCCGACATTTGCCAATTTACCGGAAGTGTTAACACAAATACAGAATGATCACAAGGCTGCACCAGCCCTAGAGTTGGAGATTAACCTATTGTGTAACTTTGATGCAGTCTCCTCAATAATGCTCAGTAACATTAAAGAGGAATCTGTAGCATTGGTTATACGTCTGCAGCTCAGGGAAGTTCCACCGTTGGACCAGGAGAAATAGCTACCGAAAATTATTTCCGACACCTATACCAGTATAGGACAGGACAGTTTGGGAGTACCACCCCTAAGGAAGATACTAAACAAGCACAGGAGGGTTCTAAAAAGTGCTGGGGTAAACATAAACGATTTATAGACAGACAAAGTCAGAAAGCAGATTTTCCACATCCAGAGAACCCTGAAGGGAAGTATAATCTCAGAAATAGGGAAGATACAAACGCTCCTGACAGGACGCACCGGATAGAACTAGCGAGAGAGGGGGCCGTCCAGATCGACATCATGAATATGTGAAACAGAAAAAAGACTCACCGCAGTCTTCAGTCAAAAACGAAGACAAGTCCCACAAAAGCCACAATTTAAAAAGAAAAACGTGGCTGCACTGTCAATTTAATATGCCAGTACACTTGAGAACATTGCTGAAAAACAAGATGTGGGCAGTGACACTGTTAGACAGTGCAGCAGAGGTCACAGTATGTTGCCAGAGTCTCAAAGATTATCTGGATGTGCCAGCAACAAGCAATTTTATTGCAGTTGAGACTGCGGATGGACACGTCCTCCCCCCCAACAGGGTTCATGACTGAAATATCCTAATTGAGGTTGACATAGAGCGCACCATTGGCGTGATATTCTGGGGTGAACTTAATTGTGATATCGTACTGGCCACCTGAGCATGTCTGTAAGCTCCCACATGGGGAAGATGTTATTTTGCCTTCTTTCTCTATTCTTGTTCCAAAGGTGGTAAAACAAGCCTACGCTGTCAATTGGGCTTTAGCGCAGGCACCTGGGTTATACCACAGACATGTAGGTTGGGACAAGGACTCTCCTTGTCATGTAATACCTATCATGTCTACATCCTACCTCAGCCCCAATAGCCTGTTAACCATGAAGCAAAAGCTCCAGTGAGGGAGATCCTCACTCAGCTTGAGGACCAGGGTGTAATTGAGCCCTGCGCCACTGCAAAGAATTAGCCATTATTCCCCATTGCAAAACCCAACCATTCATACAGAGTAGTCTTAGATTATAGACATTTAAACAGTCATACATGCATCATACACTATACCAAATTCATATAGCACAACACTAACAACATAGTGCGTAAAAAACACAAAACAACCTTGGATATCTCCACCGTTTTTTTTTCAGCCAAAACTTAGCACACGAAAGTTGGGACCTGAGTGCATTCTCTCTTGGCTCACAAAAATGCTTTTGCCGTTTGCCACAAGGCTACAAGAACAGTCCCGGGCTGTTTCTCATCCCTTGTACATCAATATTACATGATATTGATCCTGAGGCGTTGTCTTACGTGGATGACATCTATCTCACAAACGACAACCTCAACATTCATCTTGCCAGGGTCGATCAGATTAATCGAGGATTCGCAGCCCTTGGGTACAAATTTAATTTTAGGAAAATAAAAATAGCCTTTCTCAGTGTACTGTCCCTGGGATACGAGCTATCAAATGAGGGCAAGAGCCTGGCACCGCACTTTCTAGAAAAATGTGCTCAACTCCAACCACCAAATACAATTACGAAACTACAGTCTTTGCTTGGTTTCTTTAATTTTGGCAGAACTTACAATCCTGATTATGCACAACGTATCAAGCCACTTTATGACTTAATATGTCCTGATTTTTCTAGCAGAAACTGGACAGTTGAACACAAATGCATCCTTAGGGAATTGCAACAGGACATGCTAGAAGAAAAACACTTACCTACCAGCGACAAAAAAACAAATTTGGTCATCAGAATAATTGCTGGTGCCACCGGGTTCACTTATGTCACCTTTAACGAAGGAGACACAGCGCCCATAGAATATAAATCACATTTATACTCCAATGTAGTACAACGTTTCGCACCCAGAGAAAAAGTTCTAACTGCAGTTCAGATGCCTGTCATCAAGGAGAGGCCACTTGCCCAAGGGAAACGCATTATTGTCATTACCCCGGTGCCAGCCTTAGAGGATGTCACCAAAGCAAGCATTCCTAACGCTAAAGCATTACATCCATGCTGAATTCAGTGGGAAACCTCCCTTGCTGCCACCGATGTAGATTACTTATTTGATTAAAAATTTCAGACACAAGAATTTCTCCAGTACGAACAGGAGTACCCGCACCTCTAGAAATGTTGCCACTTGACAGATACCATGCTGTCATTTACACTGATGGTTTAGCACAATCCACTGTAGGTATCCAACATCAATACTCAGCCACTTGCGCAGCCACGAGCAGAGTGATGAAGGATGGTGTATTCCACTCTCACAATACCTACATGCAGATGCACAGCCAGGCTGGCTGAATTCAAAGAACGTATACTAGCGCTAGAACACACAGGGCCAGGACTTCTCACTCTGATTGTCTGTGACTAAATATACTGCGTCCATTCCTACAATGATCATTTTAATCATTGGAAATTGAACGGATTTAGAGATTCCAAAGGGAACACCATAAAACACAGAACTCTGTGGGGGAGGGTGGCTGATCTTAAGGATAAGCTACCTTGTGTCCATCTAGTGTATACATTGGACCACTGTTGTGTAGGAGTACACATTATTAGCAATACTTTGGCTGATGAAGCTTCCAAATCTGCAGTAGCTAGGGCTTCTGTGGCTGCAGCGACTCATTCTCAGACAAGATTGGATAATGGAATTTTGGTTGCAGTGAAAGCTTCGGCTGAAGGCAAGCCTCTTCCAAAAGCATACCCTACAAAAAACTCAGACCACATCAGTGCACAGAATGTTACTTATGCAACAATTCCTGGGGTTGGAGACCGAGCAATCCCCAACCAAGACCAGAGAATAGATTTCATCAAAGCAGCAAATGAGGGTGTCACATCTGCTCATGCTGGTATCTTGGCCACAATAACACTCTTACAGAAAGGCTTCTGGTGGCCAGGTCTATACAAACAAACAAAGCAGTATGTCCTTTGTTGTGACATTTGTCAGCAAATTAAGGGCTCCAACATCAAATGCCCAGCACAGACATCCCTCTCAGTGTCCAACAGGCCACTGCAATGTGTGTACCTGGACCATTGTGGTCTGCTCCAACCAGACAGTGCATACTGAACTTTTATTGTCTTTAAACAGTTAACAATATTGTCTTTGGCTTATTGGAAATATTCTTGAAATGTTCGAGTTGTGGAGCCCAGACGGAAACTCTCGGGAACACTGCTGAATACCTTGGAAATGTAATAATCTTTAAACAGTTAACAATATTGTCTGTGACTTGTTGGGAATGTTCTTGCAATGTTCGAGTTGTGGCACCCACCCAGAAACTCTCGGGAACACTGCTGAATACTTTGGAACTTTTATCATCTTTAAACTGCAAAAGTATTATATGTGGCTTACTTGAATGGTCCTTTGCAATATTTGTGTAGCGGGAACCTTGCTGGAAACCTTTACCTCGCGTCAAGCACTCTCTCAAAACACCTCTGGATTTAAGACAGAACACAGCTGAAGTGTGCAGCGCCTGAGCCGCGTGTGCGTATTAACAGTTCAATCTCAGGAGTGCAACACTAGAACTGCAAACTCGTACCTGAACAACCTGGCGGCCATCTTGGATTTCTTTCTCTGTTCTTTTCTTTGTAATGTTTGTAATATAACTCGACAAACTATCTGCCAATAAGGACATCGCCTTTTGCACTGCGGATACTTCTGGACCTGCAGATATTTTGCAACTCTGAGGGTTCTTGACAAAAAGTGGCACTTTCAAGAATGTGATTTAAAATCAGACTTTACCTTTAATGAGGATTTGAAATTACAATCCAAATGAGTCAAAGAAATAATTCCCAAACTCAAATTATCACCAATTAAACTTACTAAGGTAAATCAGTGTTAGTGTACGGGAGGCCAACTATGCCACACTGAAAAAGGGCTTTGATGGGCTTTAACTGTCAAAAATTTAAAATTCAGGTAGACATGTTCAACTTTTTAAATACCATTGACCATGTTCTATGAGCATTTAGAGCCTATCTTACGGGTGACATAAATATTTAAAGGGAAGGTAGAGGCCTAGCAAAAGGTTTATTTTTGCCAGGTCGATATGGCAGTTTACACTTGTGCTACAGATAGGCCTGAGTCATGTTTTACTGTGCTACTTAAGTGGGTGGCACAAAGACTGCTGTAGCCCACTAGCAGCATTTCATTTACAGGCCTTGGGTAACTGTTGTACCCTTTACAAGGGATGGATAAGCAAATGAAATGTATCAATCAGATGTATACCAATTTTACCATCTTTGGAACGGAGAGCCCAAGCATTTTACGACTGGTTAGCAGAAGAAAGGTTTGCAGTCTCATATTACTAACATTAATGGCTCAGCAAACATTGGGTAGTGAAGGCAAACATCTGGAGATTACCATGGAAAGGATGGTCATTTCCAACATATGTACCCCTAACAGAAAGCAGGGAGAACTACTCACTCTCCTGAGAGGTCACATCACTAAGGCAGAAAAGCCTGGAAAAACCATCAGCACTGTCAGTCCCAGGGCGATGTTCACTGTAAAAACCATCAGATGTAGGGAGAAGACAGTTTTGGAGTCTTATCCCACATTCTCTAACCATTTGAGGGGTCCGTGGTTTGCCTTAACCTTGAACTGAGTCCTGAGCAAATATGGTCTCAACTTCTTCAGTGCTCAGTCTATTGCAAATAATTCATGTGAGAAATTGGACTGTTTGTTGACTGGGATGTGAGCCGTGGTCAAGCAGAAAACACAATCCTAATCAGAGTAAGGCACAAGGAAACCCTGAAATAACCTGTGGTCAAGCCTCTAGTAGCTTGGTTCAGATCAGTCAGGCTTACCTTAGAGACAACTTGTAAAGTATTTGTGCAATACTTCAAACAGTGAAACACTGAAAACACCACAAAAAAGTAACCCACACCAGGTTAGAAAAATAGAGTTTTATTTAATAAATAAAACAAAACCAAAATGACAAAACTTTAATGGAGATGTTACATTTTGAAGATTTCAACAAAAATACCTCCAAAGTGCAAAAAGCACCAACTGTGGAGATCTGGTTGTGTCGGACCGGGACAAAGACCGGGTTCAGGCCGATCACAATGGTGCACAAGTACCTTAAGTCCTGATTTGTGGAGTGTTGCGTTGATCTGCATCGAAGTTGCACAGCCAAAGTGATGCATTGGTTTCAGGATGTGGAGAGGCTGCGATATGAGGGCCTGCATTGCCATCAAAAATCACTTCAAAGGGGCTTTCGATGTGAAGTACAGCATCAAGGATGCAGTGTGCAATTGTCAGTTGCAGTTCCGAAGAGCTGTGAGGCTACGATGTGGTGTTCGGTTTTGTTGTCGAGGCTGCTGTTGCTGAGGGAAGTGAGGGCCTGTGCCAAGGATGCCTTGTGCAGTTGGGGCGATGCAGCGGCTCTGAAGAGCTGCAATGTGATACAAGTCTTTGCGATCTAATCCATGCAGCAGTGGCGATGTGTTGGTTCTGCTGGGGTTTGGGCTGCGCACCAGAATAGATCCACAGAGGCTGGCATAGCACCCTAATCCAAATTCCAAGGGTGCAGAACTGGCATGGCACCACGTGGCAGGGTGGCAGGGTGGACTCACAAATGGCAGAGTCAAAGTGCAGATGAAAGCTTGTTGGAAACCTGCTGTGTCCCTGAGGCTTCATATCAGCATGCCAGCCAACTAGCCTTTGGATTCACTCTGGATTCTCGGTTCAAGAGATGCAGGTACAGTCCCTCTCACCAAGGCAAGAGGGCAGCAGATCAGCTTAGCAGGGCAGCAGTTCCTTCATAGCAGCAGTCCAGCAGAATGGCAGTCCTTTCAGCAGCACAACAGTCCTTCTTCCTGCCAGAGTACCCACTGTTCCAGAAGTGTGCTGTGTTGGTGGTGTCTGAGGTCCAGTTCTATACCAAGTATTGCGGGTGGGGATTTCAAAGAGAGACATTTGAAGTGCACAGACTTTCTGCCTTTCTTGCCGTGACTCCATACTCACTACAGCGGATTATGTAGCCCTTTGCATGGGATCAGGACACAGCCCATTCAGGTGTAAGTGTCAGCCCCTCCCTCCCATCCTGCCCAGTGTGGCCCATCAGGCTGTTGATTGCCCATCAGTCACACGTACATTCCCTGTTTGTGTGGCTGTCTGGAGGAAATGCACAAGACCCAAGCAATATAGGACCATGTTACAGATTGTGCAATTTTATATTGCATGGGAATTATGGGGTAGTTATCATGAAAATGTTTTTTTTTTTTTTATCTCCGCTAATAATGTGTGATATTTAGAATTAGAATACTTAGGTTTTACCTTCCATGAAAAAACTGTTGGCAACGCAGTGGACAAGGGTGGGAGCCAAGGGATTTATGTGATTTTGGGGATGCAAAAACAGTTTGCTGCATTTGGCACATTATCTGTCTTATAAACTGCAAATATTTCACATTTCACAAAAAAACCTATATTTAGAGACATGCAAAAGGCACCAGATGGTTAAAGTAAGAAAATGCCAACTTTCTAAAAGTGTCATTTTCAGAATTACAATTTAAAATCTGACAGTTTTGATCTTAAATTGTGATTCCAGAGAGACCAAACTTTGGAATCCCATCTAAAAAGGAAGGTTTGGGCCTGGTAAGAGGGCTAACTTGCCAGGTTGACCTGGTGGTTTAAAACTGCACAGGCAGGCTCTGCATTGGCAGGCCTGACCCATGTTGAAAGCGCTACTGAATTGGGTGGCATAATCAGTGCTGCAGACCCACCAGTAGCATTTAATTTGCAGGCCCTGGGCACATGTAATGTACTTTACTAGGGACTTATAAGTAAATTAAATATGCCAATTGTGGAAAAGCCAGTATTACCATGTTTCAAGCAGAGAGCACATGTACTTGAGCACTAGTTTGAGCACTATTTAGCAGTAGTAAAGTGCCCAGAGTCCCAAAGCCAACAATAACAAATTTAGCAAAAAGAGGAGAACTGCAAAATGTTTGGGGGTGGCCCTGCAGAAAGGGCCAGGCCCAACACAAAGGATTTTTGGTTTTTCACAAATTACTGAGTGGCACTGCATAAACACAAATACTGAATTCCACCACTGAACACCAATGTAAGAAACTAGTTTATTAAAGTGGTGAGAGCCCCACTCAAGTAATCCTTGTTAGGGTGTACGATAAAAGTCACTAAATCAACCTTTGCTTAAGACTCTGGTAATTTGGCACAGAACAGCCTAGTGTAGCTTGTAGGCAATGTGTAAATCATGTATGCAGCACAAAAACAGCAATAAGGTAAAAACACAGCTCAAAAACAATTCTAAATCACTTTAGAAACACAAAGAATATTTTCATAAATAAAATTAGACAAAAACAACAAATGTTCAATCAGTAGGACTGGAGTTATGAGTGCTATAAGTTTAAGGTGAACAGAGAGCCAAAAAAGGGTTAAGTGCCACCTGCAGGTATCTGATTGCACTGGACTGGCACAGAGTTTAAGTTCAGGCTGACCACAATGAAGCACCAATCAGGTACCGCCAAGTAGTGGCTCCTTCAGAGTTCTACCCTTTTTCCTTGTGTGGGTGCTCCACCGTGCTGTGGTGTGAGGCTCTGTGTCAGACTGCTTCAGGTCCATCAAGCTGCCAATAAAAGCTATGTGGTGCCATATGGTGAGGTTCTGCATCAGATCCAGTCAAGCTGTCAATCAGAAGTTGAGCAGTATTGCGATGTGTGGCCCTGTGTTGTCCTGCACCTTTCAGTGTCGGATCTGTTGGGGCCACCGATCAGGAGCTTTGTGGTGATGAGTTGTGATGCCCTGCATCGTCCTACATTGTTTTGCACTGGACTTGGTAAATCACTAGATCAGGAGCTGTGAGGTTGCTGAGATGCAAGACCCTGAGTCGTTCTGTCCACTCTGTGTGAAATCCAGTGAAACAGTTAATTGAGCAGGGAGGAGTACACTCTGGCTCCAACCAAGATTCCAGGGGCTTGAAGACAAAACTTATGTGTCAGGACTCATTCCCATATCAACCAGCAGAGGGGACCAAGTCAGCTCTTGTTAGATCTGGTCAGTTGGAAATCAGGAAAGGCCTCTGGAAGGTTGTTGAGTCCCTTTAGCTCAAAGCAGGAGGTCAGCCAACTGACCCTTGCAGTCACTTTTGGAGCCTTGGGTCCAAGGCAAGCAGGTTCAGATATCATTCTTCAGACAGCAAGGGACTCATTTTTCTGAATCTTTATAGGTCAAGAAGTGTTTCGAGCTCAGATTCTGAAAGTGCCAATTTTATACCTAGATACATCCTGTGTGTTGTGGTCACCCCTTGGTCTAACCAAGGGACTGGTTTTGGGCAGTTGCTCCCTTTTCCTTGGGTTTGGCACTAGCCTGTTAATGAAACAAGGAGTAGGAATATCCAGGTGTCAGCTGCATTTGCCAGTTGCATGGTAGGCATCTTCTAAAGTCAGGAAGGGGTTGAATACAGTTCTCATTCTACCCTATGGAGCTCAGGAAGGGACTAGGTACAAACCACTCTTCTTCTATCCATCATTCGATTAGGGATCCTTCCTCTGAGAATTATTTTGGAGGCCTCTTGAAAACCTCTTTGGCTTTTCTTTTTTTCTTAAGCAGGCCACCCTGCTCAGTAGAAGAGCACTCTTCCCCACATCCAGGTGCTTTGTCCACTATCAGGAAGGAAAAAGACATAGGGGGTCATTGTGACCCTGGCGGAAGGCGGAGAAGCGGCGGTAAGACCGCCAACAGGCTGGCGGTCTTTTTTTTTGTATTATGACCATGGCGGTTACCGCCATGGTCATCCGCCGGTTCTCCGTTCCGCCAGCCGGGCTTTAGACCTGGGTCTCCAGCCCGGCGGCCGTCACTATACAGCTGGCGGTATTTTGACCCACCTGACCACCATGGATTTCATGCGGTTTGAAACCGCCAAGAAATCCATGGCGGTAAGCACTATTAGTGCCAGGGAATTCCTTCCCTGGCACTGATAGGGGTCTCCCCCACCCCTCACCCCGACTCCCTCCCCTACACCCCCACCACCCCTGCCACCCCCAAAGGTGGCAGGGCACCCCTCCCAACCCCGATCCCCAATATCACAGAACTCACACACACACGACACGCACGCAGGCACCACCAACACACATACGGACACACATCGACATACATGCCTACATCCACACACACAGTCAGACACGCACACCCACATACAAACATACACACACACATCCATACAGACATACCCACAGACATACACGCACTCATTCCCAAAACACGCAACACCCCCGCAAGCATACACGCACTCACACACCCCCTCTACATACACAGACGCACACCCTCATGCACCCACACAACACACAACACCACCCCACCCCCCTCCCCTAACGGACGATCGACTTACCTGTTCCGTCGATCCTCCGGGAGGGGATGGGAGCCATGGGGGCTGCTCCGCTGACACCACACCGCCAACAGAACACCGCCACGCCGAATCACAGGACGTGATTCGGTGGGCGGTGTTCTGTTGGCGTGGCGGTGAAGGTGGAGCAACCTGCACATCCCCGCCGCCCGCCAGTATGGCTGTTGGCGGCTCTCCATCGGAAAAAGGACGGAGAGCAGCCAACAGTCATAATACGCCGAGCGGCAAACCGCCACTACTGGTGGGCTTCCGTCACGGCGGTCCCTCGGCGGTCTTGTAAAAAGACCGCCGAGGTTGTAATGACCACCATAATGCCCTAGTAGAGCAATCAAGAGCCATGTGTCCTTGGCCACTGGCAGAAAGCTACATTAGCTATAGGCAGGAAAATGCCAAAACAGTAATTTAAAACTTAACTTTCCCATTAAAGAGGATTTTAAATTAGAATACAAATGAGTGGTGGAAGTATTTAGTTAGCTGTTCCCAAAGTGAATTTGTCACTTCTTGAATGTAAAAAGGTAAACCATTGTTAGTCTCTGTGAGACCACCCTTGCCACAGTTGAAAACAACGTTGGAGGTTTTCCGCTGGCAGTGCTCTAAAACTTAAGAACATGTTCTGCTTTTCAAAAAGTATGAGCCCTTCCGTTAGGGCCGAACTTAGGAGTGACATAAGTATTAACAAGCATTTGCAATAGAATGGGTCTCGCATTTGCTCAAGTTAGAGTTATTAGCATTGTAAACTCCTAACCAGACTTTTTTTGCGACATAAACTGAAAATGAAAAGATAAACAGTTTCACATAAGCGAGCCGATGGCCGACATGAGTTCGCAGCAGATACACAAAAGGAAACAGAAGTTTGCTCATAGTGAAACATATTGGGAAAAGTACAATTAACCATGTTACCGGCAAAAGTGCAATTATCCATGTAACCGGCAAAAGGGTTGATGCAATGCAAAGTGCTCGACTCCTGCTGAGCGAGATCACGCTGTCTAAAAAATAAAGAGAAAAAGTGGTCCAGAAACCATACGGAAAACATGGATCCTCGTATGCTTTAAGTAGTTGGCCGGTGTGTTCAAGGAGGGTTAGACACCGGAAAGGGTATGACTTAAGCATGCCTTTCAGAAATGAAATCAAGTGAAATTTAGAAGGCAAACCCACGAACCAATCAAACTGAAAGGCATGACATGGGAGTGGTTACAAGCCCGTAGAGAGATTACACCAGGGACAGAGCACTTTGCGCGCTTGACTCTAAAAATGAAGGTTTAGGCCTTGCAAAAAGGCTAAAGGGTGTAATGACAATTCAAACATCACTCCAGGATGCAATGACAGGCCTGAGATATGTTTTACAGTGCTGCTTTAGTGGGTGGCACAATGAGTGCTGCAGAATTCTAGCACCGTTCAATTTATGGACCCTGGGTACCAGTAGTACCATTTACTAGAGACTATTAGGTAAATTAAATGCATCAATCGGGTGCACACTACTTTTACCTTGTTTGTAAGGGAAAGCACAAGCACTTTACCACTGGTTAGTAGGAGTATAGTGCACAGAGTCTTAAACAACATGGATTCAGCAGGAAAGAAAGCACACACACATACACATTGAGAGAGAGAATGAGTATATACAGAGTTTTATAACACAAAGTTATAAAACTCTCCCAGGAAGAAGTGCGCAGAGAGACAAAAGACCAGCTTACTCAATTGAACACTCATTTAACTCTTCTGTCCTCTAGAGTATCACAGGTGGAACAAAGGGTCTCAGACTTGGAGGATGCAGGGACTCGAAGTGAATCAACAACGTCTCTGATCCAATCTAAACTGGATGAAGTAGAGAACAGATCCCGGCGTTCCAATCTAAGATTTGTAGGAGTTCCAGAAGGGATGGAAGCAGCTTCGTCGGTGGCTAACATTGTCTCTGAACTTATCTATAAAACTATTTTCCCAGAGAGGGAGAAAATGGGAGGGGATCTCACTATCATGTGGGCACACAGGGTACCCTTCACCCGTCCAGTCAATTCCAAATACCCACGCACCATTCTGGTCAATTTTGGAGATTTTCGAATCAAGGAGCAAATTCTCTCACAAGCCAGGAAAGTGAGGGAATTCAAGTTAGAGAATCAATTTTCGTATCGTATTTTTTCAGACGTGTCGGCAGCAGCTGCACAGCGGCGCCGTGAATTTAATACATTGATAGACAATTTCAAAAGTTTGGGAGCGTCGGCGGGGATAGTGCAACTTGCTGAACTTAAAGTTCTACATAAGGGCCAGGCCCAACATTTTCAGAAAGTCCAGGAGGCAACTCATTTTTTGGAACTCTTAAAAAAGCAAGGAGGGGGTATGACCTAAGAGGGCGGGAACTAGGGATGGAGACTTGAATATACATTACCACATGTCATTGCATATGATTGACTTTTGTGCAAGTGGAACTGTTATGGTGGGGGAAGAGGGGGACAAAACAACAAAAAAATCTAGTAGAAGTCAATAAGCGATGGTGTGGTGATTGATTACTGTTTGTAGAAGTGCCGTCACACTGCTCTCTAGTAGTAGGTCTTCAGGGTGCCATGACACTGCACCCCTAAATTGAGCTCAGGGGGCGGGAGAAGGGGTGGGGGGGTTGATTTACTGATCAGAGGGTTCATGACGGGTAGGACCCTCCAGGTTGGGGGGGTTGGGTAGTAGAGGTAGTCAGGATAGGGCAGGGGCACGATTGGGGAGGTTGGTGGGGGGATATGGGGTTGGGGGTGCACAGGGTGGAGGTAGATCAAAACGAAAAGGCAGGTGGAAAAGAAACAGCTATATTTGTCTTTCAAGGTCAAGGGTTAGCGGAGTCAGAACGAAAAATCCATGTGGTGATCAACCAACTTCAATATTTATGCGAAGAGCAAACACAAGTCAAAAGTTTAGTCAAATTAGCAGTACTAGAGCAATGGGGTATGACAGCGAGGGCTGGTGTATTGAGAAAATATAAGATCTAAGGTAAGAGTAGTTTCCTGTAATCTAAATGGGGCCAACAATGTGAAATTTCGAGCCATACTTAATTGGCTGAAATCAGCACAGGTGCAAGTGGCCCTGCTACAAGAAACGCATTTGAAGGCAAACGCTCGGATACCTAAACTTCCGGCATGTATTGCTCATTCCTTTTTCGCATCAGCAGATGCCGCGGTATGGGGGGTGGCAGTCCTGTCTTCTAGAAAATTTGTAGGAAAAATAAACAGTGTGAGAAAGTAGCCTCTTTCTAGCCTTGTTACCCCCACTTTTGGCCTGTTTGTGAGTGTATGTCAGGGTGTTTTCACTGTCTCACTGGGATCCTGCTAGCCAGGGCCCAGTGCTCATAGTGAAAACCCTATGTTTTCAGTATGTTTGTTATGTGTCACTGGGACCCTGCTAGTCAGGACCCCAGTGCTCATAAGTTTGTGACCTATAGGTATGTGTTCCCTGTGTGATGCCTAACTGTCTCACTGAGGCTCTGCTAACCAGAACCTCAGTGGTTATGCTCTCTCTTTACAAATTGTCACTAACAGGCTAGTGACCAATTTTACCAATTTACATTGGCATACTGGAATACCCTTATAATTCCCTAGTATATGGTACTGAGGTACCCAGGGTATTGGGGTTCCAGGAGATCCCTATGGGCTGCAGCATTTCCTTTGCCACCCATAGGGAGCTCTGACAATTCTTACACAGGCCTGCCACTGCAGCCTGAGTGAAATAACGTCCATGTTATTTCACAGCCATTTTACACTGCACTTAAGTAACTTATAAGTCACCTATATGTCTAACCTTTACCTGGTAAAGGTTAGGTGCAAAGTTACTTAGTGTGAGGGCACCCTGGCACTAGCCAAGGTGCTCCCACATTGTTCAGGGCCAATTCCCCGGACTTTGTGAGTGCGGGGACACCATTACACGTGTGCACTACATATAGGTCACTACCTATATGTAGCTTCACAATGGTAACTCCGAATATGGCCATGTAACATGTCTATGATCATGGAATTGCCCCCTCTATGCCATCCTGGCATAGTTGGCACAATCCCATGATCCCAGTGGTCTGTAGCACAGACCCTGGTACTGCCAAACTGCCTTTCCCGGGGTTTCACTGCAGCTGCTGCTGCTGCCAACCCCTCAGATAGGCTTGGCAGAACAAAGGACTTCGGCCCATATTTATACTTTTTGACGCAAAACTGCGCTAACGCAGTTTTGCGCCCAAAAAATTAGCGCCGGCTAACGCCATTCTGAAGCGCCATGCGGGCGCCGTATTTATTGAATGGCGTTAGCCGGCATTAGCCGACCGGCGCTGCCTGGTGTGCGTGAAAAAAAAACACGTACACCAGGCAGCGCCGGCGTAGGGAAAAATGGCGTTTGGGTGTCCACAAATGGGGCAAGTCAGGCTGAGGCAAAAAAATCGTCTTAACCCGATTTGCGCCATTGTTTTACGACGCCCATCCCCCATTGAAATGACTCCTGTCTTAGCAAAGACAGGAGTCATGCCCCCTTGCCCAATGGCCATGCCCAGGGGACTTCTGTCCCCTGGGCATGGTCATTGGGCATAGTGGCATGTAGGGGGGCACAAATCAGGCCCCCCTATGCCACAAAAAAAATTAAAAAAAATACTTACCTGGACTTACCTTAATGTCCCTGGGGTGGGTCCCTCCAGCCTTGGGTGTCCTCCTGGGGTGGGCAAGGGTGGCAGGGGGTGTCCCTGGGGGCAGGGGAGGGCACCTCTGGGCTCATTCTGAGCCCACAGGTCCCTTAACGCCTGCCCTGACCCAGGCGCTAAAATCCGGCGCAAATGCGGGTGTTTTAGACCCGGCCACTCCCGGGCGTCATTTTTGCCCGGGAGTATAAATACGACGCAATAGCATCGCAGTCATTTTTTAAGACCGGAACGCCTACCTTGCATATCATTAACGCAAGGAAGGTGTTCACGCAAAAAAATGACGCTAATTCCATGGACTTTGGCGCTAGACGCGTCTAATGCCAAAGTATAAATATGGAGTTAGTTTTGTGTCGAACTTGCAGCGAAAAAAACGACGCAAATTTGGCGCAAACGGAGTATAAATATGCCCCTTCCTCTGAGAGAGGGTGTTACACCCTCTCCCTTTGGAAAATGGTGTGAAGGCAGGGGAGGAGTAGCCTCCCCCAGCCTCTGGAAATGCTTTCATGGGCACACATGGTGCCCATTTCTGCATAAGCCAGTCTACACCGGTTCAGGGCCCCCTCAGCCCTGCTCTGGTGCGAAACTGGACAAAGGAAAGGGGAGCGACCACTCCCCTGACCTGCACCTCCCCTGGGAGGTGCCCAGAGATCCTCCAGTGTGCTCCAGACCTCTGCCATCTTGGAAACAGAGGTGCTGCTGGCACACTGGACTGCTCTGAGTGGCCAGGGCCAGCAGGTGACGTCAGAGACTCCTTCTGATAGGCTCCTTCAGGTGTTGCTAGCCTATCTTCTCTCCTAAGTAGCCAAACCCTCTTTTCTGGCTATTTAGGGTCTCTGCTTTGGGGATTTCCTTAGATAACGAATTCACGAGCTCATCCGAGTTCCTCTGCATCTCTCTCTTCACCTTCTGCCAAGGAATCGACTGCTGACCGTGCTGGAAGCCTGCAAAACTGCAACAAAGTAGCAAAGACGACTACTACAACTCTGTAACGCTGATCCTGCCGCCTTCTCGACTGCTTTCCTGGTGGTGCATGCTGTGGGGGTAGTCTGCCTCCTCTCTGCACTAGATGCTCTGAAGGAATCTCCCGTGGGTCGATGGAATCGTCCCCCTGCAACCGCAGGCACCAAAGAACTGCATCACCGGTACACTGGGTCTCCTCTCAGCACAACGAGCGAGGTCCCTTGAATCCAGCAACTCTGTTCAAGTGACTCCCACAGTCCAGTGACTCTTCAGTCCAAGTTTGGTGGAGGTAAGTCCTTGCCTCCCCACGCCAGACTGCATTGCTGGGAACCGCGACTTTTGCAGCTACTCCGGCCTCCGTGCACTTCTGGCGGAAATCCTTTGTGCACAGTCCAGCCTGGGTCCACGGCACTCTAACCTGCATTGCACGACCTCCTAAGTTGTCCTGCGGCGACGTGGGACTCCTTTGTGCAACTTCCGGTGAGCACCGTTTCTCTCCACTTTGTAGTGCCTGTTCCGGCACTTCTGCGGGTGCTGCCTGCTTCTGAGAGGGCTCCTTGTCTTGCTCGACGCCCCCTCTGTCCCCAGACACAATTGACGACATCCTGGTCCCTCCTGGGCCACAGCAGCATCCAAAAACCAAACTGCACAATTTGCAGCTAGCAAGGCTTGTTAGCGGTCTTTCTTCAGGAAAACACTTCTGCACAACTCTCCACTGTATGGGGGATCCGTCCTCCAAAGGGGAAGTTCCTAGCCCTTGTCGTTCTTGCAGAAACCTCAGCTTCTACTGTCCAGTAGCAGCTTCTTTGCACCCACAGCTGGCATTTCCTGGGCATCTGCCCATCTCCGACTTGCTTGTGACTTTTGGACTTGGTCCCCTTGTTCCACAGGTACCCTCGACTGGAAATCCATCATTGTTGCATTGCTGGTCTGTGTCTTTCCTGCAGAATTCCCCTATCACGACTTCTATGTCCTTTGGGGAACTTTAGTGCACTTTGCACTCACTTTTCAGGGTCTTGGGGTGGGCTATTTTTCTAACCCTAACTGTTTTCTTACAGTCCCAGCAACCCTCTACAAGGTCACATAGGTTTGGGGTCCATTCGTGGTTCGCATTCCACTTTTGGAGTATATGGTTTGGGTTGCCCCTATCCCTATGTGTCCCCATTGCATCCTATTGTAACTATACATTGTTTGCACTGTTTTCTAAGACTATTACTGCATATTTTGGTATTGTGTACATATATATTGTGTATATTTGCTATCCTCATACTGAGGGTACTCACTGAGATACTTTTGGCATATTGTCAAAAAAATAAAGTACCTTTATTTTTAGTATATCTGTGTATTGTGTTTTCTTATGATATTGTGCATATGACACTAGTGGTACTGTAGGAGCTTCACTCGTCTCCTAGTTCAGCCTAAGCTGCTCTGCTAAGCTACCATTATCTATCAGCCTATGCTGCTAGACACCCTATACACTAATAAGGGATAACTGGGCCTGGTGCAAGGTGTAAGTAGCCCTAGGTACTCACTACAAGCCAGTCCAGCCTCCTACACAGTGTCATACGTGACCCTCAGACGAGATGGATTATAGTCACGGCCATATTGGCAGGCACAGAGGTTCATTTCATAAGTTATTATTGCCCAATAGGAGATGATATTAAGCCAATGCAGTCACTGTATACACATCTCTCTCTTCTCCAAGGCTACTTGATAATAGGAGGGGACTTTAATACTATACCAAACACCATGTGGGACACATCATGGAAGAATAAAGCACAGAATAAACCAAAAACCTCTCAGTTGCTTACAAAACTGATGGTAGATCTAGTCTTAGTAGATGTATGGCGAGCCGACCACCGCTATGCTAAAGAATTTACATGTTATTCTAAAAGGTTCAATACGACATCAAGAATTGATTATATCCTAGTTTCATTGGCATTAGGGTGGCAGCGAACAGGGATACTCACAATCCCTTTTTTGGATCATTCTGTCCCTGGGTTGAGCTTATTGATTTTAAGGAATCTGACAGCCAGCAGCATTGTTCGCAATGGCGTCTAGATAGATCACTTCTGACAGACAAAGACTGATTAGCTAACCTGAAAATATCAGTTACTGAGGCCCATATTTATACTTTTTGACGCAAAACTGCGCCAACGCAGTTTTGCGTCAAAAACATTAGCGCCGGCTAACGCCATTCTGAAGCACCATGCGGGCGCCGTATTTATTCAATGACGTTAGCCGGCGTTAGCCGCCGGCGCTGTCTGGTGTGCGTTAAAAAAAACGACGTACACCAGGCAGCGCCGGCATAGGGGGAAAATGGCGTATGGGCGTCTACAAATGGTGCAAGTCAGGCTGAGGCAAAAAAATCGCCACAACCCGATTTGCGCCATTTTTTTACGACGCCCATCCCCCATTGAAATGACTCCTGTCTTAGCAAAGACCGGAGTCATGCCCCCTTGCCCAATGGCCATGCCCAGGGGACTTCTGTCCCCTGGGCATGGTCATTGGGCATAGTGGCATGTAGGGGGGCACAAATCAGGCCCCCCTATGCCACAAAAAAAAATTAAAAAAAATACTTACCTGGACTTACCTTAATGTCCCTGGGGTGGGTCCCTCCATCCTTGGGTGTCCTCCTGGGGTGGGCAAGGGTGGCAGGGGGTGTCCCTGGGGGCAGGGGAGGGCACCTCTGGGCTCATTCTGAGCCCACAGGTCCCTTAACGCCTGACCTGACCCAGGCGCTAAAATCCGGTGCAAATGCGGGTTTTTTAGACCCGCCCACTCCCGGGCGTCATTTTTGCCCGGGAGTATAAATACGACGCATATGCATCGCAGTCATTTTTTAAGACGGGAACGCCTACCTTGCATATCATTAACGCAAGGAAGGTGTTCACGCAAAAAAATTACGCTAACTCCATGAACTTTGGCGCTAGACGCGTCTAACGCCAAAGTATAAATATGGAGTTAGTTTTGCGTCGAATTTGCGTTGAAAAAAACGACGCAAATTCGGCGCAAACGGAGTATAAATATGCCCCTAAATTCTTAGCAATAAATAAAGGGTCTGCCCCTCTCTTTTATATTTGGGGGGCCACTAAAGCCTCCATACGGGGGGAGGCAATCTCCTTTAAGGCAGACTTAGGCAAAACTGCCCACGAAAGAAGCACAACAACACAAAATGAGCTAGAACAGGCATTAAAAAGAAATCAATTATTCTCCAACCCAGAGACAGCATCAAGTTTGGCAAGAGCTCAAGCCAAACTAAGGGACTTTTTTCTGTCAAGGGAGATACTAAATAGGCACACTAGTTTTCAACAACAATACGAAGAAAGCGAGCAGGCAGGTAGATTCCTGGCCTGGTCAATAAAGAAGCAATCGAGGAATAACATGATAAAAGCCATCTTTGATGAACAACAGGCCAGAATGGTCACACATCCCAAAGAGATCGAAAGAGTATTCCTTTCACATCATCGCAAATTATATATAGAAAAGACGTAAGAAGATAACTCACAAACAACACAACACATGGATACAGTACCTTTACCAAGATTAGATCCAGCAGCTCAAAGTATGTCAATATCACCAATTACAATTCAAGAAGTTATTAAAATAATAAGGGGCACTTCCAATGGTAAAGCTCCAGGTGAAGGCGGCCTCCCGGCAGAAATCTATAAAATTCTAGAAGAACAAATTGTCGAAATATTAGTAGACTTATTTAATGCAATACTAGGAGGAGAGGAAATTCCTTCTGAATTTTCTAGAGCAATAGTGGTTAGCTTTATCAAAAAAGATAAGCCACCAGAATATCCCGGTTCATATCGCCCAATCAGTCTATTAAATCAGGACTCTAAATTATTTACCAAAATTCTGGCAGTTCGTACAGCTCATGTGGCACAAGCATTGGTACATGAGGACCAGTGTGGTTTTATACCGGGTAGGCTATTGTCCACTAATACAATTTTATTAGTACAGGCAATAGATTATTTATCACATAACTCCCATCCAACGGCAATCATAATGCTTGATGCCGAAAAGGCATTTGATTCAGTTCAATGGCAAGTGCTATTCTTGGTGCTCGCAAAGTTCGGATTCCCAACAAAATATATTCAGTCAATACGGACACTCTATATAGGGGCCCAAGCCAAAATTTCAGTCAATACTCAAATTGCAGGGTCAGTACAAATTTCACGTGGTACGCGTCAGGGCTGCCCCCTCTCCCCAGTGTTGTTTGCACTCTTCATAGAGCCCCTGGCTGCTGCCATTCGACAAGACTCATACATCCAGGTGCCACTGCTCTTGGCCCCCAAATTAAAGTTATTTGCCGATGATATGATCTTATATCTTCGAGCAGAGCAGTACAATATCGATAGAACGTTCACAAAGATCAAGGCCTTTTCAGAGCTAGGGGGTATAAAATCAACCAATCTAAATCAGAGGCTTTGTTGTATAATGCTGCAACATTGATTCTGCCGAAAGATATCCGGGTTGTGTCTCCTTTGTTTTACCCTATTAGATATTTAGGTATTTACGTTTTCGGGTGCCCGGCTGATGTGTTCCAGTTGAATCACATGAATGTTCTTAAAAAGATTCTAGGACTACTGTTTAAGTGGTAGGAAACTATGATGCATATTATTGGAAGGATAGCACTAGTTAAAATGATGATTCTGCCCCTATTACTTTCCGTGCTTTCAAGTGTAATCCTGAGCGTACCTAAAAAGCTTTTGAGAAGTTAGACGCATTAATCGGACAATTCATATGGAATTATAAGAAACCTTGGCTGGCTAAGTTAACCTTGGCAGTGGTAGATGGGGGATTATCTCTTCCCAACATTATAACTTATTATGAAGCAGCTTTATTGGATTGGGTGTCAAGAGCAGCACTAAAACCAAAACTCAATTTCTATCTGAATCAGATGATGACAGAAATGAATATTCATCTCACACACTTCCTAAAATTCCCTCGTCTACCAAAAAGGGCTAGATATAAAATATCAAGTATGATTCAGTTCATCATATTACAGATACGGGCTAAGTATCAAATTGATAAGCCGTATTTGGCATTGCGAGTAAGGGATGTTTGGATGTTAGGAGTAGAAATAAGCCAAAGAAACCTCCAGCAATGAGAATGGTTTGGCTTTAAGACTTTAGTGAGTTTTTACCTAGCGGATCACTTTAAAACTTGGGCGCAGTGCGTAATGTGTGCAAGCGATATTCCTGAACACTTAAAATTCTCATACTGCCAAATATAGCATGCCCTATGTGCAACAAGACAACCACCAAATCGCGTTAATGAAGCTATTGCTCAGGCTTTTTACAATAATCAGAAAGGTATCGGCAAATGGTATAAACTTCTTCGGAATGCAGGGTCAACTACAGTAACCTCTGAACATTTGATTCGAATAGCAAATATGACAGGATGCAAGATAGTGGTACAATACTGGAGAAAGCATAACGAGTTGTCATATAAAGCACTCAGAGGGACAAACTTTAAGAGGATCGCCTATTTTCTTAAATGTTGCTTTATTATACTCCTGCTAGGTTAAGAGAAATGCATCCAGAGACTTCAGGTCAATGTCCACGTTGTCAAACATCTCAAGGGGATTGGATACATATGTGTTTCTCATGTCCATTTCTGGCAAATTACTGGGAGCAGATCTTTCAGAGGTTGAGCTCTTGGATTGCCTATGAAATAGCCTCTAGCCCAGTGGTGGCACTTTGGGGCATTACGCAAATCACAAATCTTCCCATTTCTTCCAGGCAAATGATATTTGTGGGAACTATAGTAGCTTTATCACTTATTCTTCAGGCGTGGTAATCCCCAGTATCTCCAACCTTCGCACTATGGGAAGCGAAAATGGAGTCTACTAGGGTTAAAGAAAAGCTGTATGCCCAACGGATAGGTGAAATTTAAAGATATTAAGGGATATGGGCAAAAATTAATATTCGTCGTTAGATCAGGTGGGGAGGGGGCAGACAAGGGAGTAGGTCTAAGTATTTATTCATGGATATAGTCTTCTAAAGCTCTGTTATAAAGTTGGATGAATTTATATAATGTGAATACCACCTGCTGAATTAAATAAAAAAGTTTTTTTTTAAAGAGTATATATAAAGTGTAAACGTGTGATAAGGTCCAATATTACCACTCGGGGTTCCGCTGACATCATACATTATGAGGCCCTAGGCTGAGTGGCTTTTAAATATCACCAGAACCCTGAGATGGCAAGATGGGACAATATTACCTATTGTACATTTACATATTACATGGTTAGTTTGGGTAGCTATCTAGAAAATATTTTTTCCATATCACAGCTAACAATGGGTGATGTTTGGAATTAGAATACTTGGGTTTTACCTTTCATGAAAAAACTTTTGAGAATGCAATGCAAATGATGTATGTGATTTTGTGGCTCCATCATTCACAACTTGCTGCAAAATTGTCAAATTCCACAAAAACAAATTTCTATCTAAAATGGAAGACAGTGACAATACGGGAGACTTTACCAGACAACGTGCATTTATTGCCACATAATTAAAGAGACTTTAATGTAGAGCCCGCAAAGTTAAGGTAACATACCATTCAGATGAGCATCTCAATCATTAAATACACATGTTGCAATATTTAAGCGTAGCTAAAGCCCCTTATTCAGCTTCAGAATGCCTTTACTTCAATATTCCTCTATCACAACTTTAACAACCAGCAAATCCTCTAACAGGGTTTCTGTACCGGAGTTTAACAGTTCGGTAAGCTTTATTGAAAATCCTGAAGTCAAGACTCATTTTCAGAGGAAGTTACACAAGAGAGGCATGGTTTGCGATGATAACCTAATCTTGCCAGTAAGCTCTCTTAAAAGCGTTTGTAAAAACGGACATGTGCAGGGCGTATTTTCATAAGTAGACTACGGGTTCATGTTCACTTGTGAAATGTGTCACGAATCTGGCTCAAGTACAACCTAACTATTCAGACATTGTGATGAGGCTGGAAATAAATAGTGATTAAAGCTACACAGACAGTCTTGAACACCTGTTGGTGCAGAAAAACGTCTGCAGTTGAAAACAGAATTGTGCACTTAAAAGTGTTAAAGTCTTGTGGGTATAAAAACATTTCTTTTCAATATCCCAAAATTGTAGGGTAGATTGCACACCTGCAATGTAACTAATTTTCATGGCGCCACTTTTCCTAGTTTACATATGTGTGTGTGCACCCTAATTATTCAATATTATTTGCACGTAATTACATATAATAGTTCAATATCGCTCTAAATTCAGGAATCATAAATATATCCGAACGTGGAGTTTGCTTCAATACTAATGTGTTTTACACGCTGATTCATACCACATCTTGGCAGTTCAATGCGCTGTATACAACAGGTTTTCTTATTTCCCAATGTCATGAAATTCACCTTACCACCTTGCATGGACAGACGTCTGGTTCGGCCGCGCCAGCATTTGAACTTACAAAGTACAGAGTTTAGCATGCTTGAACTCACTGTGCAACCTCAGAAATCAATATCCCATATTATTCGTCCACCACATATTACATTTATTGAAGTCATCCTCCTTGTAACCAATCAATTCAGTCGATAAAACAGTTATATTCAGATTAACTAACTGGAATATTTCAACAATGAAATAATGGGGAATACCTACTATGTGCGCCCCTAGTTCTGGTATAAACCCAGATCTGAGTGCATTAAAAAAAATTCTAAGTGAGAAATCAAACGTTTCATGAAATTTCTCTAAAGTGTTTATCACATTAGCACTAAGCGCCAATATACGTGTGCAAAAATCTCAACCCACTTGTTATTGGAAATACATGTATATATTTTCTTACAGGTAGTCTTATATACCTTGAGTCCTACTCGTGCTTGTCCTATTACTAATCTATGAGGGTGACCACCTTCTGAGACAGGCTCTGAAAAGCCATTAAACGCATGTTTTAAACTACTCCCTCCGAGGGATGAGACTGTCACACTATAAGTAGTAATAAGAAGGACATAAGTCAATGTCACCCACTTCTAGTGTGGCTGGTAGGAAAATCAGGGGTGCAACACGGGCCCTTGTGGTGCAATACGGGTTCACAACCCTTCAATGGTCCATTTCTCCAAAGGTCAATGAATATCAGTGAGATATAAAGGGGGCTTAGGGGATCTTCTTCACATTCTGGAGGAAGGCCTCATCAGTTTACCTTGAGAAAAATAGGAGTAGGACGAGGAAGGGTAGGTCTCAGTGCACCGAGTATTACCAGTAAGTAATAAGGTTAGTTCAACTTCATCTCTCTTCCTTGCCTGAGTACTAATCTAGGAGGACATTGCATGCAATAAAACAAGCATTAATATCAAATATAATATGATAATGGTGTTGCATGCAACACTGTGTTCACTAAAACAGAAAAATCACATAACTATGGAACCAGAAGAGCAGAACTAAAAGTAGAGGAGGCACAACCTGAAGCCGGCAATGTGTAATTAATTTGTCAAGCGAGGCCGACGCAGCTGCCGGGCACACATACACAAGGGAAACTCTTGCAGAAACATCGAATGCCACGAGCAGAATGGCCCAGAACTAATGCATTTAGAGTAACAGCTGATAATTTATTCTCTATGTATATCACAGTTTGAGTCCGCTGACCAAGGGTAGAAACAGAAAGGAATGCAAAGCAAGCTCGGCAAACTCCAAGGGCACAAATATGAAAAGACAATGGTGGTCATTACAACCCTGGTGGTCGGTGTTAAAGCGGCGGTAAAACCGCCAACAGGCCTGCGGATAAAAAAAAATGGAATTACGACCGTGGCGGAAACCGCCAACATAGACAGCCACTTTAACACTCCGACCGCCACGGCGGTACAAACAAACAGCGCAGCGGTAACCGCCAACAGACAGGCGGAGGACAATGTATCGCCCACACTATTACAACACACCAATCCGCCACCTTTTCTGGTGCGGATTCACCATGAACAAAAACACGGCGGAAACAGGACTTCGAAGGGAAAACGCTCACCTCTACACACCCCACGAGGAACCAGGACGCCGTGGAACCGGAGCTCCAAATTCCGCCAGCCTTTATCTTCCTGCTCCTCTACCAGGAGCACGAACGCCGGCGGCGAAGACAGGGGTGAGCACTGCACCTACGACACAGGAGATGAGGGAGGGAAAAAACAGCGACACACACACGCAACTCGCAAAACCCCACCCCCACCCACTACAACACACACACAAGTATATGTTGATACATCATAGTTACACCCCCCAACCCCCCCCTGGAAGAATGCAAGGACAAAAGGAAAGGAGTCAAATAATTGTGATATATTCAAAGACATGAATCAAAAATATATACAAATATATGCATTTATACGATATACAATTATATACACCAAGAACACAAGTCCAAGGGATTCCACCATCATAGTCTGTGGATCACTGGGCCCAAAAGGCATGGGTGAGGCCCAGACTCAATACCCGATCAAAACGGAGAGAACACTGCAGGGGCATCAGATAGAAATAAAACAGGCACCTCAGGGGGAAGTGAAGGGGGGGCACCTCAGCCGGTTGAGTGCACAATGCCACCTCCACAAGGGGGCTCCATGCCCATTGATGCATCCTGGGGAGTGCAAAGCCACAGTCTCACAAGTCCCTACAGTGGGTGGTTTGCCCACTGTTCAATCATGGGGAGTGCAAAGCCACAGTCTCTCAAGTCTCTACAGTGGGTGGTTTGCCCACTGTTCAATCCTGGGGAGTGCAAAGCCACAGTCTCTCAAGTGGATAACAGTCACCACTGGTTCTGGAGGGGGCCTTGTGCCCAGAGTGCTTCATCCTGCCCGTGGCGGACTCAGTAGTGTCGGAATCATTTGCGCTGACTGGCCTGTGGGGCTGCTGGCGGTGGTGTCCTGGGCAGCGGTGGTTGTGGCGGTGTCCTTGGCAGCGGTGCTTGTGGCGGCGGTGTCCTGGGCAGCGGTGCCTGTAACGGTGTCCTTGGCAGCAGAGCTTGTGGCAGCGGTGTCCTGGGCAGCGGTTCAGCTGCTGGCGGTCTTGTTCTGCCCTGCGGGGCTGCTGGCGGCGGTGTCCTGGGCAGCGGTTCAGCTGCTGGCGGTCCTGTCTGTGGCAGCGGGGCTGCTGCTGGTGGTCGATTCCTGGTCAGTGTGGCTGCTGGCGGTCCTGTCTGTGGCAGCGGGGCTGCTGCTGGCGGTCGCTTCCTGGGCAGTGTGGCTGCTGGCAGTCCTGTCTGTGCCAGCGGGGCTGCTGGCAGTCGCTTCCTGGGCAGCGGGGCTGCTGCTGGCGGTCGCTTCCTGGGCAATGTGGCTGCTGGCGGTCCTGTCTGTGGCAGCGGGCTGATGCTGGCGGTCGCTTCCTGGGCAGTGTGGCTGCTGGCGGTCCTGTCTGTGGCAGCAGGGCTTCTGCTGGTGGTCGCTTCCTGGGCAGCGGGGCTGCTGCTGGTGGTCGCTTCCTGGGCAGTGTGGCTGCTGGCGGTCCTGTCTGTGCCAGCGGGGCTGGTGGTGGTTGCTTTCTGGGCAGCGGGGCTGCTGCTGGCGGTCGCTTCCTGGGCAGCGGGGCTGCTGCTGGTGGTCGCTTCCTGGGCTGTGGGGCTGGTGGCGGTCTTGTCCGCCGTGCTGATCTTCTCAGACTTGCCGGTTTTACTGTGCCCCTTTCCCCCCTTGGATGGTGTCGCAGCTGTCTCCACACTCCCAACTGCACCCCTGGGAGCGGCTTTGGTGGCTGGTTTCTTTCCCCTCTCCTGAAGGGCACTGTCCAACTTTTTATGCTTGACAGGTGGGGGACTGTCCGTGCTCTGGCTCCTTGCCACACTGCCTGCCATACTGCCTGGTGCACTCCATAATCCGGTGACTACTGGCACCACTGGTCCCGCCGATGTTGTGGCTGAGGTGCTAGGGTAGGACATGGAGAGTCGGGCACTAGGAGACTGATGGAGTGGGGGAGGTGAGGGAAAGAGGTCAAGGCTGGCCAGGAAAAGTTTCTTAGGAACACTGGGATGGGTAGCTGGAGGGGGTTGGGAGTGGAGGAAGAGGTAGTGGTTGTAGGCGGTGTACGTTTGGTGACTTTGGGTGAAGGTGCATGGGCTGGAGGCTGTCGTGAGGTGGATGGCTGTTGGGTGGGTGTGTGGCTGTGTTTGTGTACCTTGGGAGGTGGCCTCACAGACCCACTGGGAGAGGACACAGGGGATGTGTGAATGATAGTGGGGGTGGTGAGTGCACGTGAGCGGGGTGTGGTGGTGGGTGTGCTGGTGATGAACGTAGTAGCTGAGGATGTAGTGCATGCAGGTGTGAGTGGAGACGAGACAGGGAGGGAGGAGGGTGACGAGAAGGAGGGGGAGACTGGAGGCAGTGGATGTTGTTGTGTCTACATGTGTGTGATGCTTGCGTGAGTGCCTGTGGGATGTGTGGTGCTTATGTTTGCCAGAGCTTCCCTTGTGTGTTGAGGTGTGTGCATGCTGGTCTGATGGTGCTTGGGATAGGCTGAGGTACAGGGGTGTGGGTCTGGGTGGTGGAAGTTGGAGGGGGGAGGCTAGAGACAGGGACAATGGCTGCCATCAGTGCTGAGGCCAGAGTCTGAAAGGCTAGCTGAAGGGCTTCCTGACCAGAGTGAATGCCTTCCAGGAATGCATTGGTTTTGTACAACTGCCTCTCTACACCCTGGATGGCATTCAAAATGGTAGACTGCCCAACAGTGAGGGACCTGAGGAGGTCAATGGCCTCCTCACTGAGGGCAGCAGGGGTGATAGGGGCAGGGCCTGAGGTGCCCGGGGCAAAGGTAATGCCCACCCTCCTGGGTGAGTGGGCACGGGGCAAAGGCTGAGGGGCTGCTGGGAGGGCGGTACTGGAAGGGGGGTGGCGGCTGTACCTGTAGATGTGAGGGGCACAGATGGGGCCACCACCGCAAGGGAGCTCCCATCAGAGGAGGAGTCTGTCTCGCTGGTGTCAGCTCCTGTCCCCGCCTTGGAGCTCCCCTCGCCCTCCGTCCCACTGGTGAATTCGGAGTCCGTAGTGTCGCCCTGCAGGGCCATGTGGGATGCAGCTCCCTCCTGCACCGTTGCCACTGCTCCTCCGCCTGATGATGCTAATGCACACAAGTACAGGGAGACCACAAAAAGGGCGGGGGAGACAGAAAGAAGACATGTTCAGTGCATGCAATACAGCTACCGTTGGCGGACACGACAGACACAGAAGCCCCCTGCACTACGCCGCGCACTTGGGCTCCACTATTAAATCCCTGGGACATGGCTTACAAGGCTATGGGCGATTTCTGCACACATGGATGTCACAGGAGCCTGACTAGGTGTAGTTGGCACTGTACACAGGTGGGGTGGGGTGCCACAGGGCCTGCCTGAAGAAGGGAACTTAACTAGCAAACTCGCCCTGGCCTAGGGGAACCCACAGCCCACCTCCCCCACCCAGACACCTAAAATGCGTGCTGAATCAGCAGAATGAGAATGTACTCACCCCCTTGTGGCTGCTGTGATGCCCTCAAGCGCCCATCCAAGTCCGGATACGCCACCGCCAGGATCCTAAACATCAGGGGGGTCATGGTGCGACGGGCACCCCTCCCACTTTGGGAGGCCATCCCCAGCTGGGCCTCCGCTGTCTTCTTGCTCCAGCGGCGAATGTCCTCCCATCTTTTCCGGCAGTGTGTGCTCCGTCTGTGGTAGACCCCCAGGGTCCGGACTTCCTTGGCGATGGTACGCCAGATGTCCTTCTTCTGGTGGGCGCTGACCTACAGGAATTGTACAGGGGAAAAGAGAAGTAATAACCAACTGCACCGTCACAGTCATTGGCCCGCATCCCTACCCTTGCCATGACGCACATGCCCTCACCGTCGTTTCATGCACGCCTCATTCTCACCCCCCCCATCTTTCATCCACCCCACTCTACACAGGCATTGCCCATACAGCATGCTCACAGTGTACTTACCTGTTTGTCTGGAGGACCGTAGAGTAGCGTGTACTGGGGGAGGACCCCATCCACAAGTTTCTCCAACTCCTCTGTGCTGAAGGCAGGAGCCCTTTCCCCAGTCACATGAGCCATTGTCTCTTCCAGACTGATGTCACAGCAGCACTTGCAGTGTAGGTTCTCTCCTGTCGAAGATCAGGTATTGAGTGATTGAACAGATAGAAAATGGCGATCACGTCCACAGCGGTGCGTACCATCACCCCTGGCGTACATCGTCATTGGTTCCTGGGACCCATAGGGCCCAATGTTAACCGATGCAGAATTGCGCAGCGGTCTTCGACTGCCTACCGCGACGGTGTACAGTGCCAGCGCAGTTACCTCATATCCCCCTGTCCCACTTTACAGGCCAGGCAGCTGCCATTTTAGGGGCCCACATGGCATTATATTTTACTGCATCACACATACCTAGGCCTTGCCTAACCACTCATACAGACAAATTTCGATTTATGAATATTTTCAGAGTAAACTGTGTTTACGTACCTCAGAGTTGGTTGACTCTCTGCTCCCAGGACAAGGGCAGAGGAATGCTACAGTGGGGCCCATGGGCGAACTAGGAGGATTATAGAGCAGACCTTCGGCCTCCTGAAGGCCAGGTTCCGGTGCCTCCATATGACAGGTGGTTCCCTATTCTACTCACCATAGAAGGTGTGCCAGATCATCGTAGCCTGCTATATGGTTCACAACTTGGCTTTGCGACGGCAGGTGCATTTTCTGCAGGAGGATGGTCCGGATGGAGGTGTTGTGGCAGCTGTGGACCCTGTGGACAGTGAAGATGAGGAAGCAGAAGAAGGGGACATCGACAACAGGAAAAGATGATCCTGCAATACTTCCAGTGAGACACAGGCAAGAAGACAACACTGCCTGCTACATCTGTTTTTAATCCACTACCTCTCATTTGTCTGTCATTTTCACCCAGTGTATGGTCACTGAGTTGTCACTTTCCCTTACGATTTCACAGATGTGGGTCCCACAGTGTTTCCTCATGGACTAGAGCTGTGTGACATAGGTATGTTGACATTACATTTGAAAGAGCATTTTGCCACTGTAATTGCTAAGACACTATTTCAAAATCACAGACAGACTCCTGGTTGTTTTGTGCTTTAAGGGTGTTTATTTAAGTGCTCAATATTGGAGGGTGTTGTAAAATGGTGAGGGGTGATAGTGGAGGAATGTCCATGGCAGAGTCCAGTCTATTCGTCTCACAGGTGCATTGTCCAAAGGGGCATAGGAAGTGGAGCTGAGGCAGTTTAAGGATGGACAGGGTGACAAGGTGGGACAAAAGGATGACAATCAGGGTGGTCTCATTTCTTGGCAGGCGTCTTGGCATCATTCTCTATCTTTGTCCTGGATCTCGGGGACCATTTGCGGGGTGGTTCTCCCTCTGCAGGGGGTGGGGTGCTGGTGTTGTGGTCCTGTGGTGGTGCCTTCTGTCCACTAGCGCCGGCGGAGGTGGTGGGCAGTTCATCGCCAAGGCTAGTGTCAGGGGCCCCTTGTTGTGCCACAGTGTCCCTCCTGGTGTTCATGAGCTCCTTCAGCACCCCTACAATGGTGCCCAGGGTGGAATTGATGGATCTAAGTTTCTCCCTGAAGCCCAAATACTGTTCCTCCTGCAGCCACTGGGTCTCCTGAATCTTGGCCAGTACCGTTGCCATAGTCTCCTGGGAATGGTGGTAGGCTCCCATGATGTTGGAGAGGGCCTCGTGGAGAGTGGGTTCCCTGAGCCTGTCCTCCCCCTCCCAGTTCCTCTGTGTTCCTCGGCCTCTGTCCCCTGAACCGTGTGCCCACTACCACTGCCCCCAGGTCCCTGGTGTTGTTGGGGTGGTGGGTTATCCTGGGTTCCCTGTAGTGGTGGACACACTGCTGATTGACGTGTCCTGGGGACAGAGGTATGGGCCCGCTGGGTGGGTGCTGTGCTGGTGTTTCCAGAGGGGGCAAGCTCTGTAGTGGCCTGTGCCAGTGTGAGTGGAACCGACTGTCCCGAGGTCCCCGATGGGCCGGCCTGGTCATCTAGATCCAGTTGGACAGAGCTGCTGCCATCACTGTGGGCCTCTTCTGTGGGTGGAGTGGACATATCTGGAACCTCCTGTCCGGTGACGTTGGGTAGGGGTCCTGCAGGGGTGTAAAGGCATGATTATTGCATCGGTATGTGCCATGGTGTGCAATGGGTGGGTGACCGTGTACCCCAGTGCTTGCATTCCTGTGTAGGACCTTGTGTGATGATGGTTTAGGGGGGTGTATGGGAATGTGCAGTGGCCATGCATTGATGATGGGTGTCCATGCTTTGGTGTTGCATGCAGGGCTTGGGGTTGGGATGGGTGGTTTGTGATATTGGGACATGTGTGAGGGGTAGGAGTGACGGGGGTGAGTACGAGGGTGGGGGCATGGGATGGCATGCAGGTAGGGTGGGGAATGTAATAGTAAAGATTTGACTTACCAGAGTCCATTCCTCCAGCTACTCCTGCGAGGCCCTCAGGATGCAGAATAGCCAAGACCTGCTCCTCCAATGTTGTTAGTTGTGGGGGTCCTCCACCAGTCCTCTGTACAGCGATGTGGTGTCTTGAGACCACGTAAAGCACCTTCCCCCATAGGTCGTTCCACCTCTTCCTCATGTCATCCCTATTTCTTGGGTGCTGTTCCACTGCGTTGACCCTGTCCACTATTCTTCGCCATAGCTCCATCTTCCTAGCTATGGAGGTGTGCTGCACCTGTGCTCCAAGTACCTGTGGATCTACCCGGATGATTTCCTCCACCATGACCCTGAGCTCCTCCTCAGAGAACCTGGGGTGTCTGTGCCATGCCATGGGGTGGTGTGGGTGATGTGTGGGGTGCTGTGTGTTGTGATGTGTGGGGTGATTTTAGAGGTGCGTTGTGTGAGGTGCGTGGATGCTATCTTGGTGATGGTGTTGAGTGCCTGTGGATGCTCGTTTGTAGATGGTGGTGTCTCTCTGTGGCCTTCAGTCGCAATTGTGGTCATAAGGGTTTGTGGGTGATGTGGGTGTGTGTTTTATATTGTATTGGGTGTGTGGGAGTGGTGTGTGTCTGTGTATCTGGTGTGTATATTTGGAATTGTCCCATGTGACTGTGTTTTGTAAATGTGTGTGTATATTGAGCGCGGCTGTGTGTACCGCCAATGGAATACCGCGGTTGAAAGACCGCCGTGTGGATTCGTGGGTCGTGATAGTGTGGGCGTATTCCTTTTGGCGTGACGGTGGAGGATTTGTTATCGCCAGTTTATCACTGACCTTTGGTGTGGCGGACTTGTGTGGGTGTCTAGATTTTGGTGGATTCTGGCCTTTGGGTCATAATGACCGTGGCAGAATTCCACAGCTGCGGCGGTGTGTTGGCGGCCTTCTGCACGGTGGTATGCGGCTTTTACTGCCAATGTTGTAATGAGGGCCAATGTCCCGGTGTAGGAGTATTATTGAAAGCATTGTTAACGCTGAATTCTACTAATAAGTATTTATGTATTGTGAGTGTTAAATCTGCATAGAAAAGGAATTAATATAGAGAAATAATACACAACTTTGAAAATGTGCCTACTTGATTGACCACCAGTAATCACGAAGTGTCCTTATTAACCGCTTATTAATGTGAAATGTCATGCTCATGTTTAGATTAATGTAGGAGTATGTTATATTTATGGTCATGTATTATGTATTTGCTTTATCAATCATAGGCCTTATATTAGCAAGGTCTTGGGCCTAGTTGCACAGCATCATGCCAAGTTGCATTGCTTAAACGAGTCACACAAAATGGCTGCATAGAGAAGTAGATTTGTGTTTTTCCACCGCGTTGACTGAATGCTAGTAGCTAAGTTTTCTTTCCCATGAGAACTGCTTCCTAAAAAATGTTGTACTAGATATTGATACTTTGTAGAATATAATGTGTGTAAAGGCGACGTTCCCAGGAATCAACAATGGATGCACTGCCTGGACGATACAAAATTGTTATTCGACGAGCCCAACCAAGGGAACAGGAGAAGAGGAGCCAATCATCGACCTGTGAATGACAGTTTGTTATATCATAGATTTGAAGTTCTACTTTTATTGGACTAAATATAAACGTATGATTTTTTACCAATAGCAACGTGGAAAGAGTCCTGAATGGTTTTAACTTAGCCCGACTGTACCGAGAGGAAAGGCTCTCGTTTTTTTCCTATCTCTGTTACTAAGAAGCGGCATTCCTATTAGGTCCATTCCTGAGACATTCTATCTTGAACTTTATTGCTAAGTCCCGATGCCTTTCTGACCGAACAGATGTTCAATTGACGAAGACGGTCACAGCTTGCTGAACCATTCCTAGGCAAGGTATTAGAGCAAGGGCCAGATGTAGGTAGATTCCAATTTGCGATTTGCAAATTGCGAGTCAGAGCGACTCGCAATTTGCGAGTCGCAAATTGGAATGTAGGATGGTGTCCCTGACACCATCTGCGACTCACAAGGGGGTCGCAAAGGCCCACCTCATTAATATTCATGTGGTGGGTCGCAATTTGCCACCCCCTTGCGAGTGGCGGGATTCACAGGGATGGTGGCCTGTTGGGGACAGCAGACCACCATGTCTGTGACTGCTTTTTAATAAAGGAAAACAAGATGCATTACAAAAACGAAAAATGAAACATATTCGTTTAATTTTTTCAGAGCACCTGATCTGAAATTATTTTTGCAGTTCCATTCACAAAGGGGAAGGGGTCACCATTTCAAATGGGTGCAAACTGCGATTGGTTTGCCACCGCGTTCGCGGTCACAAAGCAATCTGGCATTGCACTGCGACTCGCAATTAGGAAGGGGACTCCCCTTCCTAATTGCGACTTGCAAACCCGTTTTTTGCACTGCAAAGTGCAGTTTGCACGTCGCAAACAGCAAAATTCGCTGTTTGCAACGTGCAAACTGTTTCCTACATCTGGCCCTATGTTATTGATCTTAGTGTCATTTGCTTTTTTCTTTAGGTTCCAACTGCTGATTTTGATAGAGCCATAGCTAGATGTTTTCCCAAATTTGTGTTGACTAAATTGTTTTGCATGAAGCCCAAACATGCCATTCTAATCAGAAGGTTAGCTAGGAGACTCACAGAAGATTCTTGCTAAATATTAACAACAGTTGATGTATTTTCTTTGCTGAATCTAAATGTATGCTATTTATATTGTAGTTATTCTTGTTAATGATTTGTACTGTAACTTTAGAATGTGTAGTGATCCATGCCTTGATTAAATTCAGATTCTTTAGAAGATTCGGTCAACCAGTGCTGTTCCTGTATGTTTATCATTTGATTTTGAGACTAAGTTATGTGATATTAGCATTGTTAATATAGGGAAATAAACTTTCTAACTTTTACATAAAGGTGTGGTTATTCATGGCCAAAGGGGTCATGGTGTGTGGAAATGACTGACCCCCAAGATTATTGATCCTATTGATTTTGTTATTAATTGGTATTGCAATCAAGTCTTATGGTGGAAATTACTCTAAGCGCAGTCAAAAGGTCCCTCGAACCTCTAATGATTCCCCCTATAAATTAATGAAGAGAAGCCAAATAAGGTCAGACGCGCTAACAGAGATGGTAGCAGAGTATGATGGTTAGTCTCCTTAAGAGCCCATCACCATAAGTCAGATTGCTTTTTGCTCTATAGAGATAAGTAGAAAAGTATGAAGATTTGCCTCCTTAAAAGCCCTTCATAAAGCATTTTTCACCCTAGAAAAATAAGCGTGAAATATAGGTACCCAGAGTTTGCTGATCGGGTAGGAGAAATTGGTGAAAGTTTGGATTTTCAGATTCGATGATACAAAGAGGAGAAATAATGTGTCCCTAAGAACTTAGAATGACTTTCCCAGAACCTTTGAGGTTGCCAATGGTTTTTTGAGGATGTTCTGGGTGTTCTAGTGACAGTGTGAATGGAGCAGGTTTTCTGCTTCCACAGCTTATGCAAATCGCAGGTAAATTGTGACGTTTGTGAGGGTTTAGGGAGTTTACGTATTCCAAATGAAGTTGTTGAAGGAGTTTGCTTACTCCGCAGTGTGAGAGTAGGGAAGTCATCAAACTTCACATGTGTGTGGCGCTTTGTGCTCAAAAACAGTCCACGTGGTTTTTGGTATACAGGCCCTGCGAGGTCTAAGACTCCGGAGCATATTGAAAAGTGTATGAGACACTTGACTTTTGTTGTAATTTGTTTGGTTTAGTAGGCCAATCGGGTGTGGTCAACAAGTTTGAGCATGAGACAAAGTGAGTGTAAGAATTCTTTGACAGAGATCAGGCAAGTCCTATGTGCACCAGGACAGATCCACTGATCAGTTGAGAGTAACATTTGCTTTGCAAATCAGGGGAACTGAGAAGCTCCTAGAGTGCAAAGCTGACAATGAAAAATCCGTAAGGTTTCTGAAGTGATTGTGTTACCTTACCTGTAGTAAACAGACAAATTGGGTTGATTTTGTTTAGTGCTCACAATAATTTTGCATTAATTCAGTGTGAGTCTGATTTTAGGAGGAGAAGCCATAAGACTTCGTCAGCCGATGTACGTGTGAGTGTGATGTCATTAGAGCCGCGATGGGATAGGTCGTTAGTGAGACGGGTCACATACTCATTGGTGGATAACCATGAAGGGAAATGGGTTGAGACGGTTGCTGACAAGGATTCTGGGATTGAAAGTCACTTCCTGATTTGATTTAGAATATAAAGGTCACAGAAATGAAATTTTTCAAAGATTTAATGACTGCCCTAAGGGGAGATACATATTTTACAACGAGTATAGGAGACATTGCACCGCCAAAAGATACATCTGCTTATATTGCATTCAAAGAGAATGGTGCTGCGCCATGTCTTTGGTCGAAACAATGGTGCAAAGTGACAGAGAAAGATGGGAATTTAGCGTTTCCTGCCCATGGAACATTTAATTTGAGGAGCTTATAGTATTTGAGGAGGGTGCTATGTGATTTAAAACCTCCTCCGAGACCAGCACAGTTTGAGGCATTAGCAATCTGGGAACTAGTAGCAACAGAAATTCGGGAGGAGAAAGAGAAAGGCAAAAAAGACACTAGAGGAGGCTAGATGGGACAGCGATCAGAAAGTTTGGAGAAGTGAGACTTTACAGAGAATTACGTTGTTTCCTGCAATTACACTGGACAGCAAGAGAGAAGAAAAGAGAGCTACCAGAAAGACAAACAGAAGTCCCTCCGAGAGGAGGGAGCGGAAGTCAAAGGCGTCTACGAGATCTTTAACACCCAATGAAGAGTCAGATGATGATGAGTTAATTTTACAGTTACTGAGAAATCGGCCCCCACCATATGCAGCACAAGAAAGAGGTCCGAGCACTAGTGTAAACCCTTCTGCACCGTCATGGTTAACATGACGAAGGGTCCAGTACAGATTAATCCTAACCTGACACAGAACCCAATGCAGAGCAGTCTAATCTGTCTACTATGTTGGCAGCTCAAAACCCAATGCCATAGCTGAATGTCCCTAGAATTTACCCTCATGTACCCATTGCGGAAACTGTAACAAATATAATAGTGCCAACAGGACAGGTTTCCCGAAACCAACATTGGTTCAGACGGAGCCAAGTCCACTCCTACTGCCTCAAGTGCAGACACAAACAATACCAAAGTACAATCCTATAAGAGGAACACAGAGAGAGATGTCGTACTGATGAGTCAGAATACAGGAATCATGCACCCACAAATCCCAAATGTTAGACCAAATCCAGATGCAGTGTATGTACCAGTCACCATTGGTCCAGTCATACTATTGTATGGCCAAGGAAATAACAACACAAATGGCCAGGGAATCGTGAGTCAGAATTTAATGGGAGGAGGGCTTAATGAGAGTGCCAGAGTAGCCTCTCTTGTTTGACAGGTTTTTGATGGAACAGGATCAGAGTTAGACCTTAGTCCTTTCAGAGCTCCTCCGAATGATGGAACAGGGTCAAACATCAGCCCTAGCTTAAAGTTACTGACACCGCAATCTCCAAAACTAACTGTACAACCGTTGCCAAAAACTCAGCCCAATAACATTTCACTGCAAGGTTTGACAGCCCAACAATTGACCGAATGGGTAGATAAGCTGAATAGTCTGCAATGTGCTTCTAGGGGAGAAGAATACTTGAACTATACTAGACTTAGAAAGAAGCAGGAAAACTTATTGAAGGAACAATGGGTGTGAACTGACTCGAATCTTACACAGAAGCAGAATGATGTTAGTTGTGCCCAAAAATTACAAAGAAAGCGGGTGAGGTACATCAGGGGCTAGCAGGCTTAGCAGAGAAATACGGCATAGAAATTGAGAAAACAAAACACTTGAAGAGGTGTTACAGATTAGATTTTGACTCATAAGATTTCAAACAAATGAGATCCAAAGGAATGAAAGCACACCTTAGGGAGTTACTTCAAAGCCTCAAACATGGGAAGCATTAGACAAACGGAAAGGTCGAAAGGGTAAAAACAGATAAGAAGAAAGGTGATTCCGCAAATCTTACTGCAAATATGCAGCAAGTTAAGGACTGGTAAGAATACTATCAATGTGGGAAATTCCACGAGGGAATTTTGTCCATGTCCCTTGGAGCAGAAGTGACATTCTGCCATTTACCAATGATTATCCCAGGTTGATAGAGAACCCAGTAGAATGGCACCAGCAGACAAGCAGACAGACAGGTTTGTGAAACCCGCAAAATGCCTGTGGGAAGATTTGAACACGCTGTTGGAGATAGTAGGTCCAGCAGATCTATAAATTGAATGTAAGAGGAGCGTAGATTGGCCAACAAAGGAACCAGAGAGACCCCATTATAGGCGCCCCATCTCCTGAAGTGATGAAATATTACTATGAAGTGATTGAATTTTTTAAAACCAGAATTTCGTCTACAAATATTGATTGACTGCGCATGGACAGGTCATCACAGGAAGCTAGTGAGTCCAAATTTGCGTACTTAGAGAGATTGTTGCAGGCGTTTAAACATTTCAGTGGTACAGAAACAATTGAGCTGAAGGACATGATTCATTCTGTGTTCAGATTTGTTGAAGGATTGAGACTTGAAATTAGCCAGATGATTAAGAGTCATTTGCTTTACTGGCAAGCGAAGCTGATTAATGAGGTATTGCAGTATGCAAAGTACTGCAGTGACTAGATTGATTTGAAACAGAGAAAGTTGAAAGAGAAGGCAGTGGTGATGCAGATTAAAGTGGCACAAACAGGAATGCAGGAGCATTTTCTGCAGCAACAGCAGCAGGGAAAGTTGGTATTTCAGAATCAGACGAGAGGTAGAAGTTGCAGAGGAATTGGAAACGGAAACCGTAGTCCTGATTTGAATACTGTCTTGGTTCAGAATGATGTGCAGGGAATGAAGAAATTGTTGCCATGTCAAGCTTTCAGAGAGCTTGGACATTGGAAGCAGGAGTGTCCGATGTTAGTACAGGAAGGTGTGGTTCAGAAAACATGTGACATCAATTCTTTCCAAAACATGAGAGAACCAAGAATGAGAGGTCATAGTCCAAATTTTCAAAGTAACGTGAATCAGATGCAGAGTTTTCAACCCATGCAACAGGTACAAATGCCATGTATGCAGATGGCACAGTCACAGCCAAGGCAACAGCAGGTTTAAATTTTACCTAGACAGCAAATACCAATACCTCAAGCCCTGATGGAGCAGCAGCAGATGATGCTTCCTCAACAGGTCACCGGTCAAAGGTTTAACCAGAGTAATAACAAAGTACACCAATTCCTGTTGCACAGTGAGAATGGAATACATTATGATTGGGCGAGTGAGAGTTCGGACGAAGAAGAATGTGTGCTTGCACCTTTGCTAGAAGTAGATCAGAAAGGTCCATAGGTAAAGGGAAAGGTAATGGGTCACAAGGTTTCATTCCTGGCTGACACAGGAGCTACACGTTCTACAGTGATACCTGCTGAAGTTTCAAATTTGCCATTTTAAGGAAAAACAGTTCAGATTGTAGGAGTAGTGAATCAGTACTTGACCAGCTCAATTACAGAACCAGTTCAGGTTAAAATTGACAACTTTAAGGGATTACACAAATTCATAGTTTGTGACTCGAGTCGGGTATGTTCGATTACTTGCTCAAATGATGGAATTTAAATTCAGACAAACAGTGAGGATGAAGATGACCCAGCTCCAGAGACAGATTGCGAGACAATACATGAGGAGTACCCTTTGGTTAGCTCCTTTCCAGTTTTCACATTAAAGGATCTTCCTTCTGATTTACAAGGAACAGTTAAAATGAAGGTCTGGGATTTGACAGAAAAAGACATTGGTCTAATAAAAGTAGTTGAGCCAGTTAAGGTTTTAGTCAAGCAGAATGCAATTTTTCCCCAGATTCCTCAGCACCACATGACACAGGACACCATTGAAAAAGTTGCTCCCATAATTGCAGAGTTTGTGAACTAAGGGGTTTTGAAAGAAGTGTTGAGCAGTCCCTGTAATTCACTGATAATGGGATTGCGAAAGCCCAGTGGGAAATTTTGAACTGTTTAGGATTTGAGAAAAATAAATGACAATGTGATTAAATGTTGTCCCATAGTGACAAATCCAATAGTGATTTTGTTTCAGATCCCATGTGATGCTAAATAGATCACCATAATAGACCTATTACAAGCATTCTTTTCTGTACCTCTTCTTGGTCTTAGCGGTATCAACACGGGTGCAATTAACTTGTGTAACTCTCATTCTTGCTCTTAGTAAACATGGCTGGTATTTTCTTTTCTATGGAAATTCAACTACTAGTACAGGACGAATGGGAGTTACTTTGTAATCTAGCCTCAACCTCTTCAAATAGCTGATCAATTGCATTAAGAGCGTTGAAATCTGCAATGGGCCCAGAACTCCCTTGATTACTTGACCTAGTTTTTACTTTCTTAACACCACTGCGGGGGGCATCAATGTCAATAGCTTTTCTTTTCCCCATTTCACCCACTAAATGAACAAAGTTTGTAATTCCTCCTTACTTGCAGTTTTCCACAGGGGTTCGCCCAGCCCAGCTCCTTCTGGGCGTTAACGGGCAAAGACGGGCCCGTCTTCGCCCAGGCGCACGCCCGCGCGCTTCCCACGCAGCATGAGGTGCGCTGCAATATAAGGCCCCAGTGGTAAAGGAGGAGCCTGGGGGATGTAGTCCCACCCCGGGCTTGGAGTCCAACTTCTCCGATCAGCGTCCCGCGCAGAGTGAGGTGCGCTGCAATATAAGGCCCCAGTGGTAAAGGCGGAGCCTGGTGGATGTGGTCCCACCCCGGGCTTGGAGTCCAACTGCTCCAATCAGCGTCCCGAGCGGCGTGAGGTGCGCTTCAATATAAGGCCCTAGTGGTAAAGGAGGAACCTGGGGGATGTAGTCCCACCCTGGGCTTGGAGTCCAACTTCTCCGATGGCTGCCTTATTTCTAGTTAGACCAATGTTTTAGTTTTACAAAATCAGTGCCACCGTGCTAAGGCGTCAGTATAGAGCGACAAAGATAAACAAACTGTAGGAATTCACATTAGGTACTTTCCGTCTTCACGCCTTCAAGGGAATTGTTTATATAAATTGCCGTCCCAAGCATGTCTTGTTATCTATTGTTTGGGAACAGACCTACGTCAGGAGTCCGAGCAGATCTGTATAAATGCAACTCACTTAGACAGATAGTCAGATGGATTCCGACCAGATGCCATTGCTTCTATCGATGCTGCACATCACATGGACGCTGACCAAGTCTTTGTGTCGCTACGGAGTCTGAGCTAGAGACCTCATTTCAAGGTAACAATGGTTGGGGGGGCTCTTCTAATGGACGTGGCATTGGCAGATTAGGTTTATCACACCTAGCTCTCTTTTAGGTTAGAAATTAGGTACATGACATTAGGTTATTACAACCTATATTATATTGCATGTCACTTCAAGTAATTGCAAGATGGTGGGGGGTCTTTGTATTAATGACTCTTGTCTTTACCATTTTGTTTCTTGCATTATTCATTACCCTAATCATTGCATCCCATGCAACTTATCGCAGATTGCAGTTTTGCTAAATAAAACCTATTGAAACTTTACTGCATTGCTTTCATTACCTGTGTTTGATTGAAACATGTTGTTCCTGTGAGAAAGGGGTAATCTCAGTTTAACCACGACACTCCCTGAGATCTCACACTCTTGAGTCCATGTGTGAAGGCTGCCACAAATCACCTTTTACTGTTCGAGTTTTTGGTGAGGTGCTGCTTGTAAGCTGGGAGGGTTGGGATTTGTAGGACTGGAATAGTCACCTACAGACATAAGTACTGTCATCCTTAAACCAGCAGTCTTGCTTAGAGCAAGAGTCAAACTAAACATGGGACCACCAACGATGGTGTTTAGGCACTAATTTACGGATACCCTGACAATCACTGTCTCACATACAGCAGCTACTCTAAGTACCATAATACAAAGACACTTGTGGAGTCAGAAAAGGTCCTATTCAGCTGAACAGTTAGCACCTAATGAGGCTGTAGGTTGTTCGAGCTTGAACTCTTAAAAGGACTTTGCTCCCCATTTGGCGTTCCATCTCTTTACCCATTTCACAATATGGCTAACGCCATAGACATTCCTGAGAATGCTAGACAAGCATTAACACTGCACCTAGTAGCACATGGCTTAACAGATGAGGGCGGGTATGTCACATTCATAGTAGAAGCTAGTGAAGCTTACCAAACAGAAACATTCTATTCTTGGCTCACCTTTCCTGCAGAAGACCAAAGATCATTCACTTTCCACACATACAGAATTGCAAATGTACCTCAACGGTACCAGGCATACCAGTATCTTGAGATTCCGATTAATTATCAAGAACATCAGCACTGGTTTAATGGTGCCCTACCACATGTAATACAACCCGTGAGATTAGGTCTCTTAGGTAATGATGGACCAGCATGGCCTATGTTTGCCACATACTCACCTCACCCGGGTATGTAAAATATACAGGCAGCAGATGTGCAAAACTTATACCTTGAGCTAGTAACACTTTACAGACAACTTATTTAGTTCGTAATGCGAACTTTGAGCACTACACCTGCGCATCCAGCACCACCAACACCTGCTGGATATCAATTGGCTACTCGATATCCACAAGCAGTACATACTTTCATGGGTAAGGTACCCACAGAACGAGAGAAAATCCCATTCTGGATAGCCAAGAAAAGTAATCAGATGGAAGCTGTGTTTCCCCATACAGGACCACAGAAGAAACAGAATTCTCACAATGTGCTTGCCCTTCGGGATGGTTCCCTTGGTGAATGACTGCGCCACATGGGGTACAGTCTTCACTGCAATTTATACTACCACACATGGTGCCCTGACACTTGCCAAATTACCGGAAGTATTAAAATAAATTCAGAATGAGCATGGGGCTGCACCAGCCCTAGATTTGGGGATGAAACATATGGTAACTTTGACTCAGTCTCCTCAATCATACTCAGTAATGTTAAAGGGGAAGCTGTAACACTGGCTATAGGCCATCACCTCTGAGAGATTCCATATTTGGACCAGGAGAAACAGCTATCAAAAACTATTTCCGACACCTATACCAGTATAGGACGGGATAGTTTGGGAGCCAAGATGAAGAAGCTTGAAATACAAGGTACTTCCCCTAAGGAAGGTACTAAACAAGCACAGGCTGGTTCTAAGAAGTGCTGGGATAAGCAAAAACAATTTAAAGATAGACGAAATCAGAGAGAAGATTCTCCACACCTGGAGAAATCCGATAAGAGATATAGGGGGTCATTCTGACCTCGGCGGTAAAAGTCGCTTTCCGCCGGCCAGAAGGCCGCCATAACACCGCCGCGGCTGCGGTAAACCGCCACGGTCATTCTGACCCGCAACTGGCAAACCGCCAAAAACCCGACATCCACAATATTCCGCCACACCAAAGGTCAGCGTGAAACTGGCGATGACCAAACCTCCACCGTCACGCCAACAGAAATACGCCCATGCCATTCCGACCCACAAATCCCCGCAGCGGTCTTTCAACCGCGGTATTCCATTGGCGGTACACACTGCCGCGCTCAAAATACACACACCTTTACAAAACACATCCACATTGGATAATTCAAAATACACACACCTGAGACACATACACACACCACTCCCACACACCCAATCCAGTATAAAACACACACCCACATCACCCACAAACCCCTACGACCACAATTGCGAGTGAAGGACAGAGAGAGAGAGCACAGCATAGAGTACACCATCACACAGAGGCAAATCACATCACCCACACACTTTCCACGCACAAAACACCATACACCACCACACTCACCACACTCTACAACACATACACCACCCCTCACCTCATCCATACCACCCCATGGCACCCCAAAGACACCCCAGGTTCTCTGACGCAGAACTCAGGGTCATGGTGGAGGAAATAGTACGTGTAGAGCCCCAGCTCTTCGGGGCACAGGTGCAGCACACCACCATTGCCAGGAAGATGGAGCTATGGAGCAGAATAGTGGACAGGGTCAACGCTGTGGGTCAGCATCCGCGCAATCGGGACGACATCAGGAAGCGGTGGAACGACCTACGGGGGAAGGTGCGTTCCATGGTATCAAGGCACAACATTGCGGTGCAGAAGACTGGCGGCGGACCCCCACCTACTCCCCCAGAATTCACAGCATGGGAGGAGGAAGTCTTGCACATCCTGCATCCTGAGGGCCTCGCAGGAGTAGGCGGAGGAATGGACTCTGGTAAGGCAAATCTTCACTACTTCATTCCCCCCACCCCACCTGCATGCCAAATCATACCCCCACCCTCACCCCCACCCCCATCACACCAACTCCTTGCTAATGGCTCACCATCACAACCCACCCATCCCAAAACCCAGCCCTGCATGCCTCCCCAAAGCATGGACACCCATCCCCAAAGCATGCCCACTGCACACACCCATCACCCCCACAAGCCACCGTCACAAAAGCCCCCACAAGGGAATGCCAGCACTGGGGGACACGGACACCCACCCATTACACGAAATGCCACACACAGAAGCAATAACCATACTCTTATACCCCTGCAGGACCCGAACGCCACCACACCGCCACGGAGAGTCCAGAGATGTCCATCCCACCCCCAGAAGAGGCCCCCAGTGATGACAGCAGCTCTGTCTCCCTGGACCCTGATGACCAGCCCGGCCCATCGGGGACCTCGGGACAGTCGGTTCCCCACAGACAGCCACAGGCTACACCAGACCTAACCCCCTCTGGGAACACCAGCACAGCTCCCACCCAGCAGGCCCATGCCTCTGTCTCCAGGACACGTCAATCAGTGGTGTGTCCACCACTACAGGGCACCCAGGTTGACCCACCACCCCAACAACAACAGGGGCCTGGGGGCAGTGGTAGTGTGCACACCGTCCAGGGGACAGAGGCCCAGGAACACAGGGGAGCTGGGAGGGCTGCTGTGCGACAGGGGGGGGGGACAGGCCCAGGGAACCGACTCTCCAAGAGGCCCTCTCCTCCATCATGGGAGCATACCACCGCTCCCAGGAGACGGTGGCTACGGTACTGGCCAGGTTCCAGGAGATCCAGGTCATGCAGGAGCAACAGTACATGGGGTTCCGAGAGGAACTGAGGAACATTAGTTCCGCAATGGGGACCATCATCGTGGCCCTAACCCAGATAGTCACCACATTGCGGGACCATGTGGCACCACAAAGGGCCCCTGTCACTAGCCTGGACCAGGAACAGCCTACCACCTCCGCCGGCGCTAGTGGACAGGAGGCCCCCACACAACGACGGGCCACCAGAACCCCACCTCCTGCAGAAGAAGAACCACCCGCAAGCGGAACCTGAGATCTCACAAGAAGACAGAGTAGGATTGCAAGACCCCCGCCAGCAAAGGATAACCCCTGATGTCATCCCACTGTCCCACATTGTCACCCTGTCCAACCTTGAACTGCCCCTGCTCCATCCTTCCACAGGCATATGGACAATGCACCAGTGCGACTGAGAACTGGACTCTGCCATGGACATTACTCCACCATCACCCATCCCCGTTTTACAATCATGTTCCATAAATTTAGCACTTTAATTAAATCACTTTTTGCACTAAATAAATCTGGAGTCTGCTTGTATTTGAACAAATGTATTAGACATAACGGTGCCAAAATGTTCAGTTACATTGTGATGACAACATACCACTGTCACACAGCTGTAGTACATGGGCAAACAAAGCAGAGGTCACGCAGTGGGGCCCACAGCTCTGAAAACGGAAGGGAAAGTCACAACTCAGTTAACAGGAACTGGGGGTGAACTCAGACAGTAGAGAGGCAGGAGACTTTAAGTAAATGTAAAATGGCGTGGTTGATTCGTACCTGTGTGCTACTGAAAATACTGTTGTATCACTGTGTCCCTGTTGTCTGTGTTGTCCCCGTCATCCTCCTCCTCTTCACTCTCCGCAGGCTCCACAGCTGCTACAACACCACCATCTGGACCATCCTCCTGCAGAAAAGGCACCTGGCGTCGCAAAGCCAGGTTGTGAAGCATACAGCAGGCCACGATGATATGGCACACCTTCTTTGGTGAGTACATTAGGGATCCCCCTGTCATATGCAGGCACCTAAACCTGGCCTTCAGGAGGCCGAAGGTTCTTTCTATAATCCTCCTAGTTCGCCCATGGGCCTCATTGTAGCGTTCCTCTGCCCTTGTCCTGGGATTCCTCACTGGGGTAAGTAGCCACGACAGGTTGGGGTAACCAGAGTCACCTATTAGCCCCACACGGTGTCTCTGTAGCTGTTCCATCACATAAGGGATGCTGCTATTTCGCATGATGTACGCGTCATGCACTGACCCAGGGAACTTGGCATTTACATGGGAGATGTACTGGTCAGCCAAACAGACCACCTGGACATTCATAGAATGATAACTTTTTCTGTTCCTGTACACCTGCTCACTGCCACTGGGGGGAACCAAGGCCACATGTGTCCAATCAATGGCCCCAATGATGTTGGGGATATGTCCAAGGGCATAGAAATCACCCTTCACTGTAGCCAAATCAGCCACCTCAGGGAAAACAATGTAGCTCTGCATGTGTTTCATCAGGGCAGACAACACTCTGGACAAAACCTTAGAAAACATAGGCTGAGACATCCCTGATGATATGGCCACTGTTGTTTGGAATGATCCACTTGCCAAAAAATGGAGTACTGACAGAACCTGCACCAGAGGGGGAATCCCTGTGGGTTGGCGAATGGGGGACATCAGGTCTGGCTCCAGCTGGGCACACAGTACCTGTATAGTGGCTCGGTCAAGTCTGTATGTCAGTATGACATGTCGTTCTTCCATTGTCGACAGGTCCACCAGCGGTCTGTACACAGGAGGATTCCTCCATCTCCTCGCAAGTCCCAGCGGACGGTGCCTAGGAAGGACAACATGGAGCACAGAGTCAAGCAACCCACAGGTACGTAACCACAGCTTGCACAGTACACGATTCGCTATGCATTGAATGGCTTGTATGAGTGGCAATGCAAGGCCTAGGCCTGTGTGACGCAGTAGAAATTAAGCCATGTGGGCCCTTGAAATGGCGGCTGCCTGACCTGTGAAGTGTGACAATGGGATGTGAGGTCAATGCGCTGGCGTGGCACACCGTGGCGGTGTGCGGTCGAAGACCGAGGCGCAAAGCAGCATTGGTTAACATAGAACCCTATGGGTCTCAGGAGACAATGACGATGTGCGCCGGCGGTCGCGGTACGCACCACCGCGGTACGCACCGCCGCGGGCGTGACCGCCATTTTCTATCTGCTTAATCACTCGAGACCTGATCATCCACAGGAGAGGACCTATACTGCAAGTGCTGCTGTGAACTCGGTCTGGAAGAGACAATGGCTGCTGCGACTGGGGAAAGGGCCCCTGCCTTCACATCTGAGGAATTGGATAAACTCGTTGATGGGGTCCTCCCCCAGTATGCGCTACTCTACGGTCCTCCAGACCAACAGGTAAGTACACTGGGAGCACGTAGTATGGGCTATGCCTGTGTTGAGTGGGGTGGATGTAAGATGGTGGGGAGGGGAGCGTATGAGGATAGCAACGCACGACAGATGAGAGCATGTGCCACATGTCAAGGTTGGGGAGGTGGGGCCACTCACATCGACCATGCAGAAAAGTGATGATATTTATTTTTCCACCCTGTCCATGTCACATAGGTCAGCGCCCATCAGAAGATCGACATTTGGCGTGCCATCGCCAAGGACGTCCGGGCCCTGGGGGTCCACAACAGACGGGGGAACCTACTGCCGCAAGAGGTGGGAGGACATCCGCTGCGGGAGCAGAAAGACTGCCGAGGCTCTGCTGGGGATGGCCTCCCAACGTAGGAGGGGTGCCAGTCGTCAATTGACCCCCCTGATGTCCCGGATCCTGGCGGTGGCCTACCCCTATTTGGATGGGCGCGTGAGGACATCACAGCAGACACAAGGGGGTGAGTATCAGCACATTCTGCTATATTAGCGCACAGTGGAGGCGACTGGGTGGGGGAGGAGGGCTGTGGCTATCTCTAGGCCAGGGCGGTTTCTGTAGGCTAGGCCCTTCGGTTAGACATGGCCCTGTGCCCCCGCCCCCCACCTCTGTAGGGTGCTAAGTACAGCTATCCATGGCCCGGGCTCAGCTATGTGTGCATTTGTCGTCCATAGACTTGTAGGCCAAGTCACAATAATTGAGTAGTGTACCCCGAGTGCGCGGCGTAGTGCAGGGGGCTTCTGTGTCTGTCCTCTCCGCCAACGGTGCCGCCAATGCATGCACTCAACATGTCTTTCTTTCTTCTCTCCCCCCCTTATTTTTTGGTTTTCCTGCTCATGTGTGCATTAGCATCATCAGGCGGAGGAGAAGTGGCATCGGCGCACGAGGGAGCTGCATCTCACATGGGCCCAGAGGGCCCTGCAACCGACTCGGACTTAACCAGTGAGACGGAGGGCGAAGGGGGCTCCACTACGGGGACCCGTGGAGACGTCAGCGACACTGACACGTCCTCGGAAGGGAGCTCCCTTGTGGTGGCGGCACCATCCGTGCCCACCGCAAAAACAGGTACAGCTGCCATCCAGCGCACCAGCTCCGCCCTCCCAGCAGCCCCTCAGCTTTCGCCCCGTGCCCGCTCGGCCAGGAAGCCGGCCATCTCCTTCGCCCCTGGCACCTCAGGTCCTGCCCCAGTTACCCCTGCTACCCTCAGTGAGGAGGTCATTGACCTCCTCCGGACGCTCATTGTTGGGCAGTCTACCCTTTTGAATGCCATCCAGGGGGTGGAAAGGGAGGTGCATCGGAGCAATGCATACCTGGAGGGCATTCATTCGGGTCAGGCTGCCCATCAGCAATCGTTCAACGCTCTGGCCTCAGCACTGACGGCAGCAATTGTCGCTGTGTCTAGCCTCCCCCATCCGAATTCCTCAATCCAGTCCCACTCCACTGTTCCTCTGCCTATCCCAGACACACCTACAGACCAGCCTGCACACACATCAACACCCAAGGGCAGCTCATCCAGGCATAAGCACCACAGATCACACAAGCATTCACCCAAGCAACATCCACATGCAGACACAGCAACACCCACTGCCTCCACTGTGTCCCCCTCCTCCTCGTCTCCCTCCTCCCTCCCTGTGACGTCTCCACTCACACCTGCATGCACACCACCATCAGCCAGTACGTCCATCACCACCACACCCACCAGAACAGTCCGCACATGTGCAGTCACCACCCCCACTACCATTTACACGTCCACTGTGTCCTCTCCCAGTGTGTCTGTCACCCCCTCTTCCAAACCACACAAACGCAGGCAGCCACCCAACCAACAGCCATCCACCTCACGACAGCCTCCGTCACAAGCACCTGCACCCAAAGACAGCACACTTGACTCTCCTACAACCACATCCTCTTCCTCCACTCCCATACCCACTACAACTACCCGTCCCTGTCTTTCGAAATTGATCTTCCTTTCCAACCTTGACCTCTTTCCAACAACTGACCCACCCCCTCCATCTCGTAAGAGTCTAACCAGCACCTCAGCCACCACAAGCCCTGCACCTACTAGGACCATCGTTCAGGGCTATTGGAGTCCACCAGCTCCTAGGGCAGGAACATCGGCCAGCAGCAAGGGGACAGCCAGCCCACCCCCTGGGAAAAGAAGCAAAAATGTGAAGGGCCGGCGCCACAGGCCTGAGACGGCTGCCCCCAAGGACACCAGCCTTGCACCGTCACCTGGCCCATCCACCAAGGGAGGCAAGGGCCCCAGAGATTCGTCCAAGGAGGGCAAGGGCCCCAGAGATACTTCCAAGGGAGGCAAGGGCCCCAGAGATACTTCCAAGGGAGGCAAGGGCCCCAGAGATTCGTCCAAGGAGGGCAAGGGCCCCAGAGATACTTCCAAGGGAGGCAAGGGTCCCAGAGATTCGTCCAAGGAGGGCAAGGGCAGCAGGGCGAAGAAGTCCGGCAGCAGGCGAGCTGCCCAGTAGGGCCCCACCAGCCCCATTTGGGGTGTGATGGAGGACACCCACGGGCCCAGGAGTCCAACACAGGAGGGCCCCGCAAGCGATAGGTCGGATGGCGACTGAGCGGGAATGATTGCCCAGATCTGGTTCCCTAGGAACACAAGACAAGCACCGCTGAACAGGGCCCCGCCAAGAGAAGCACCGCTGAACAGGGCCCTGCCGTGAGAAGCCTCACTCCGCTGGGTCCCGCCGTGAGAAGAACCGCTGAACAGGGCCCCGCCGTGAGAAGAACCGCTGAACAAGGCCCCGCCGTGAGAAGAACCGCTGAACAAGGCCCCGCCGTGAGAAGAACCGCTGAACAGGGCCCCGCCGTGAAAAGAACCACTGAACAGGGCCCGCCATGAGAAGAACCGCTGAACAGGGCCCCGCCGTGAGAAGAACCGCTGAACAGGGCCCCGCTGTGAGAAGAACCGCTGAACAGGTCCCCGCCGTGAGAAGAACCGCTGAACAGGGCCCCGCCAAGAGAAGCACCGCTGAACAGGGCCCTGCCGTGAGAGGCACCGCTGAACAGGGACCCGCCGTGAGAAGAACCGCTGAACAGGGCCCCGCCGTGAGAAGAACCGCTGAACAGGGCCCGCCGTGAGAAGAACTGCTGAACAGGGCCCCGCCTTGAGAAGAACCGCTGAACAGGGCCCCGCCGTGAGAAGAACCGCTGAACAGGGCCCGCCAAGAGAAGCACCGCTGAACAGGACCCCGCCAAGAGAGGCACCGCTGAACAGGGCGCCGCCGTGAGAAGAACCGCTGAACAGGGCCCCGCCGTGAGAAGAACCGCTGAACAGGGCCCCGCCAAGAGAAGCACCGCTGAACAGGGCCCGCCAAGAGAGGCACTGCTGAACAGGGCCCCGCCGTGAGAAGAACCGCTGAATAGGGCCCCGTCGTGAGAAGAACCGCTGAACAGGGCCCCGCTGTGAGAAGAACCGCTGAAAAGGGCCCCGCAGTGAGAAGAACCGCTGAACAGGGCCCCGCCGTGAGAAGAACCGCTGAACAGGGCCCCGCCGTGAGAAGAACCGCTGAACAGGGCCCGCCAAGAGAAGCACCGCTGAACAGGGCCCCGCCAAGAGAGGCACCGCTGAACAGGGCCCCGCCGTGAGAAGAACCGCTGAACAGGGCCCCGCCGTGACAAGAACCGCTGAACAGGGCCCCGCCGTGAGAAGAACCGCTGAACAGGGCCCCGCCGTGACAAGAACCGCTGAACAGGGCCCGCCATGAGAAGAACCGATGAACAGGGCCCCGCCGTGAGAAGAACCGCTGAACAGGTCCCCACCAAGAGAAGCACCGCTGAACAGGGCCCCGCCAAGAGAGGCACCGCTGAACAGGGCCCCGCCGTGAGAAGAACCGCTGAACAGGGCCCCGCCGTGAGAAGAACCGCTGAACAGGGTCCCGCTGTGAGAAGAACCGCTGAACAGGGCCCCGCTGTCTCTGCACCGCTCCGCTGGGCCCTTCCTGTCAAGCACCGCTCCGCTGGGCCCTTCCTGTCAAGCACCGCTCTGCTGGGCCCTTCATCTCAAGCACCGCTCCGCTGGGTCCTTCCTGTCAAGCACCGTTCCGCTGGGCCCTTCCTGTCAAGCACCGCTCCGCTGGGCCCTTCATCTCAAGCACCGCTCCGCTGGGCCCTTCCTGTAAAGCACCGCTCCGCTGGGGCCTTCCTCTCAAGCACCGCTCCGCTGGGCCCCGCCGTCTCTGCACCGCTCTGCTGGGCCCTTCCTCTCAAGCACTGCTCCGCTGGGCCCCGCCGTCTCTGCACCGCTCCGCTGGGCCCTTCCTGTCAAGCACCGCTCCGCTGGGCCCCGCCGTCTCTGCACCGCTCCGCTGGGCCCGTCCTGTCAAGCACCGCTCCGCTGGGCCCTTCATCTCAAGCACCGCTCCGCTGGGCCCTTCCTGTCAAGCACCGCTCCGCTGGGGCCTTCCTCTCAAGCACCGCTCCGCTGGGCCCTTAATCTCAAGCACCGCTCCGCTCGGCCCCGCCGTCTCTGCACCGCTCCGCTGGGCCCTTCCTCTCAAGCACCGCTCCGCTGGGCCCCGCCGTCTCTGCACCGCTCCGCTGGGCCCTTCCTGTCAAGCACCGCTCCGCTGGGCCCTTCATCTCAAGCACCGCTCCGCTGGGCCCCGCCGTCTCTGCACCGCTCCGCTGGGCCCTTCCTGTCAAGCACCGCTCCGCTGGGCCCTTCATCTCAAGCACCGCTCCGCTGGGCCCTTCATCTCAAGCACCGCTCCGCTGGGCCCCGCCGTCTCTGCACCGCTCCGCTGGGCCCCGCCGTCTCTGCACCGCTCCGCTCCGCTGGGCCCTTCCTCTCAAGCACCGCTCCGCTGGGCCCGCCGTCTCTCCACCGCTCCGCTGGACCCTTCCTGTCAAGCACCGCTCCGCTGGGCCCTTCATCTCAAGCACTGCTCCGATGGGCCCTTCCTGTCAAGCACCGCTTCGCTGGGCCCTTCATCTCAAGCACCGCTCCGCTGGGGCCTTCATCTCAAGCACCGCTGGCCCATTGGCAGGGCCGGATCTGTGTCGGGCAGGGCTTCACGAAGCACTCTGGGCACCATGCCTCCTCCAAAACCAGTGGAGTCTGTAATCCACCAGATGGACTGTGGCTTTGCACTCCCCAGGATGGTACAGTGGGCAATCCACCCACTGAAAAGACTTGTGAGACTGTGGCTTTGCACTCCCCAGGATGGTACAGTGGGCATGGAGGCCCCTCGTGGATCTGGCGTCGTGGACTCATGTGGCTGAGGTGCCCCCCCTTCCCTTCCCCCTGAAGTGCCTGTGGTTTTATTATCTGATGCCCCAGCAGTGTTCTCTCCAATGGAATCGGGTTTCGTGTGTGGGCTTTGCCCATGTGTTTATGCACATTGGCCCACGGACAATGGCATGTAGCCAATATGTGCCGGACTTTTGGACTATGTTCATATTCTTCATGTTGTGATTTATTTGTTTTAATAATCTAATATTTCACTTCAGTTCAAATATGCTTTAATATACTTCTATTTTAATGATCATTTTATTTTGTCTTTGAATTATTCCGGGGGGTTTGGGGGGGTGTAAATCTGACTTGTTGCTCTGCATTGGTGTGTGGGGATTTGGGGGGGGGTGTCGCGTATGTGTGTGCCCGTAATCTTTTCTCCTCCCCCCTCCCCTGTGTCGTAGGTGCAGTACTCACCGTTGTCTCCTGCGGCGGCGTTCGTGCTCCTGGTAGAGGAGCAGGTAGACAATTGCTGGTAGGATGTTTAATTCGGGTTCCATGCTGTCCAGATTCCTCGTGGAGTGTATAGAGGTGAGCGTTTTCCCGTTCGTGATCTGTTTCCGCCGTGTTTTTATCGGCGGGGCTCCCGCCCCGGAAAAGGTGGCGGATTGGTGGGTTGTGATAGGGTGGGCGGTACATTGTCTGCTGCCTGTCTGTTGGCGGTGACCGCCGCGCTGTTTGTGTGCCCCGCCGTGGCGGTTGGAGTGTTAAAGTGGCGGGCTGTGTTGGCGGTTCCCGCCAGGGTCAGAATTCCATTTTTTTGACCGCCTGCCTGTTGGCGGGTTGGCCGCCACTTTAACACCGACCGCCAGGGTCGGAATGACCCCCATAATCTTAGAAATAGAGAAAATATAAAAGCTCCTGACAGATATTCTGATTCATGTCCCTCTCGTTCCTTTCAGGATGCACCGGATAGACGTAGAGGGAGAGGGGGCCGTCCTGATCAACGTTCCTAAACGTGAAACAGAAAAAAGACTCACCACAGTCTTCCAACAAAAAAGAAGTTAATTCCCCACAACATAAGCCACAGTTTAAAAAGAAAAAGGTGGAAGCACTGTCAGTTAAAAATACCAGTATATTTGAGATGATTGCTGAAGAACAAGATGTGGACAGTGACACTGTTAGACAGCACAGCAGAGGTCACAATATGTCGCCAGAGTCTGAAAGGTCATCTGGCTGCAAAAGCAAATAGCGATTTCATTGGAGTTGAGACTGCAGATGGCTGCATTCTCCCACCCGACAGGGTTTATGATTTAAATATACTAATTGAGAGAGACGTGGAGCGCACCATTGGTGTGATATTCTGGGATGAACTTAGTTGTGATATCCTGCTGGCCGAAAGGGACTGGCCACCCGAGCACGTCCATAAGCTCCCACGTTGGGACGATGTGATTTTGCCTTCTTTCTCTGATCTTGCTCCAGAAGCGGTAAAACAAGCCTATGCTGTCAATTGGGCTTTAGCGCAGGCACCTGCGTTATACCGCAATCATGTAAGTTGGGACCAGGACTCTCCTTGTCATGTAAAACCTATCTGGTCTACACCCCAGCCTCAGCCACAATATCCTATCAAACATGAAGCAAAAGCTCCAATAAGGGAGATCCTCACACAGCTTGAGTACCAGGGAGTGATTGAGCCCTGTGACTGCAATAAATAACCTGTTATTCCCCATTGCAAAAGTCACACCATTGCTACACAATAGTCTTGGATTACAAACATTTAAACATTCATACACGTACATATGCTATACAAAATGCACATAGCAGAGCACTAAATAACAACATAGTGTGCAAAAAATACAAAACAACCTTTGATATTTCCAACGGCTTCTTATGACAGAATTTAGCACATGAAAGTTGAGACCTGAGTGCATTCTCATTTGGCTCACAGAAATGCTTCTGTCATTTGTCCCAAGGCTACAAGAACAGCCCAGGGCTGTTCTTAGCCAGAGTAACATCAATATTGCATGATATTGATCCCAAGGCGTTGTCTTATGTGGATGACACCTATCTCACAGATGATGACCTCAACATTCATCTTGTCAGGGTCGATCAGATCGTTTTAGGATTCGCAGCCCTTGGCTACAAATTTAGGGGAAGAGCTTGGCCCCACACTTTCTACAGAAATGTGCACAACTCCACCCACCAAACACTCTAAAAAACTACAGTCTTTACTTAGTTTCTTTAATTTTAGCAGAACATACATTCCTGAAAATGCACAACTATCAAGCCACTCTATGACTTAATATGCCTTGATGTTTCTAGCATACACTGGACAGTTGAACACACACGCATCCTTAGGGAATGGCAATCGGACATGCTAGAAGCAAAGCACTTGCACACCCGTGACAACAAAACAAACTTGGTCATCAGAATTATTGTTGGTGCAATTGGGTTTACTTATGTCACCTCCCAGACTTCCACCAATGTGGATTACATCTATGATCCAAAACTTCAGACACAAGAGTTTCTCCCATACGAACAGGAGTACCCCGCTCCTCTAGATATGTTGCCATTTGACATATACCATACTGTCATTTACACTGATGGTTCAGCACAACCAGCAGTAGGTACCAAACATCAATACTGAGCTGCTTGCGCAGCTGTGAATGGAGTGATGAAGGATGGAATCTTCCACCCTCATAATACCTACACACAGACCTTAGTGGACCTCACAGCTCAGCTGGCTGAACATAAAGCCCTTGTGTTAGCATTAGAACATACAGAGCCAGGATTACTGACTTTAATTATCTGTGACTCATACTACTGTGTCCAGTCCTACAATGATTACCTCAATCATTGGAAGCTGGGAGGGTGGCTGATCTTAAGGATAAGCTACCCTGTGTCCATGTATAGCATACATTGGGCCACCAAATTTTAGGAGTAACAATTATCGGCAATACTTTGGCTGATGAAATGGTTAAATCTGCAGTAGCTATGGCTTCTGTGGCTGCAGTGACTCCTTCTCAAACAAGATTGGATGATGAAATTCTGTCTGCCATGAAGGCTTCGGCTGAAGGCAAGCCTCTTCCAAAAGCATACCCTACAAAATAGTCTTACCACATCAGTGCACAGAATGTTGCCAATGTAACACTTCCTGGGGTTGGAAATCGAACGATCCCCAATCAAGACCACTGATTATATCTATTAAAGGCAGCACATAGGGGTGTTGCTTCTGCACGTGCTGGTATTTCGGCCACAGTAACACCCTTACAGAAATGCTTCTGGTGGCCCGGTCTCTACAAACAGACAAAACAGTACGTCCTTTGTTGTGACATTTGCCAGCAAATCAAGGGCTCAAACATCAAACAACAACCGCAGACATCCCTCTCAGTGTCCAGCAGGCCACTACAATGTGTGTACCTGGACCACTGTGGTCCACTCCAACCTGATGGTGCATACAAATACATCTTAGTGACAGTAGATTCTTGTTCTAGATTCCAGTGGGTATGACCACTGCGGTCGGCTGACGCTCAAAGTGTTATAAAAGACTTGCTGATCTTTATCAGTACATATGCACTTGCAGCATTCCATTCGGACCAGGGCCCTGCCTTTGCCTCCAAGGCATTCAGGGACACCATGGGGATGATGGGTATTGAACTCCATTACTCCTCACCATACCACTCCGAGGGAAATTTGTTCGTGGAGAGGAGGAACCATGATCTAAAGCAGTCCTTAACAGCTAGAGTATAAGGTTATGGCCGCAGTTGGTTCAATCACCTATATGGGGTCCAGAGAGCACTGAATAATCTGCCAAGATGGTCCTTGAAGGACGCACTCTCTATGAGGTTCTCTTTGGAATAGCTATATATGTCCCAGATCTTTATGGGCCTGGTTTGGTGGCAGCCGATACACCTTTTGACATAAATGAACGTCTCACTGTCGTACAGGAGCTTCAGCAAATTCGGGATGATAAATCATCCGCCAGTGCTGCCACCTGAGGAATAAGGGATTTACCAACAAATTCCACTGGCTCGATTCCTAAAGTCGGGGATCTGGTTTGTGAGAAGATCGCTGTGAAGAAGTAATTTAGTCCATCCTACAGAGCACCGGTGTAAGGAAATGCCTCCTTGGCATGGTTACCCCCTGACTTTTTGCCTTTCCTGATGCCAAGTTATGATCTGAAAGTGTGCTGAGGCCTGCTAACCAGGCCCCAGCACCAGTGTTCTTTCCCTAAACTGTACCTTTGTCTCCGCAATTGGCACAACCCTGGCACCCAGGTAAGTCCCTTGCAACTGGTACCCCTGGTACCAAGGGCCCTGATGCCAGGGAAGGTCCCTAAGGGCTGCAGCATGTCTTATGCAACCCTAGGGACCCCTCACTCAGCACACACACACTGATTGCCAGCTTGTGTGTGCTGGTGGGGAGAAAATGACTAAGTCGACATGGCACTACCCTCAGGGTGCCATGCCATTCTCACATTGCCTGTGGCATAGGTAAGTGACACCTCTAGCAGGCCTTACAGCCCTAAGGCAGGGAGCACTATACCACAGACAGTAGAGTAGCCATAAAAGTATACGGTCTGGGAGTCTGTCAAACATGAACTCCACAGCACCATAATGGCTACACTGAAAACTGTGAAGTTTAGTATCAAACTTCTCAGCACAATAAATGCACACTGATACCAGTGTGCACTTTATTGTAAAAATACACCCAGAGGGCATCTTAGAGATGCCCCCTGAAAACATACCCGACTTCCAGTGTGGGCTGACTAGTTTTGCCAGCCTACCACACACCAGACATGTTGCTGGCCACATGGGGACAGTGCCTTTGTCACTCTCTGGCCAGGAACAAAGCCTGTACTGGGTGGAGGTGCTTCCCACCTCCCCCTGCAGGAACTGTAACACCTGGCGGTTAGCCTCAAAGGCTCACCCCCTTTGTTACAGCACCACAGGGCATCCCAGCTAGTGGAGATGCCCGCTCCTCCGGCCACTGCCCTCACTTTTGGGGCAAGGCTGGAGGAGATAATGAGAAAAACAAGGAGGAGTCACTCCCCAGTCAGGACAGCCCCTAAGGTGTCCTGAGCTGAGGTGACTGACTTTTAGAAATCCTCCATCTTGCAGATGGAGGATTCCCCCAATAGGATAGGGATGTGCCCCCTCTCCACAGGGGGGAGGCACAAAGAGGGTGTAGCCACCCTCAGGGCTAGTAGCCATTGGCTATTAACCTCCCAGACCTAAACACACCCCTAAATTGAGTATTTAGGGGCTCCCAGAATCAAGAAAGATAGATTCCTGCAGCCTAAAGATGAAGAAGGACTGCTGACCTGAAGCCCTGCAGAGAAGGCTGAGACAACAACTGCTTTGGTCCCAGCCCTACTGGCCTGTTTCCCCACTTCAAGAAAAACTGGAACAGCGACACATCCCCCAGGGTCCCGTGACCTCTGAAGCCTCAGAGGACTACCGTGCATCTAAAAGGACCAAGAAGCTCCTGAGAACAGCGGCCCTGTTCAACAAACCTGCAACTTTGCAACAAAGAGGCAACTTTTAAAGACCATACATTTCCCGCCGGAAGCGTGAGACATTCGACCATGCACCCGACGCCCCCGGCTCGACCTGCGGAAAACTAACTCTACAGGGAGGACTCCCCGGTGACTGCGAGCCTGTGAGTAGCCAGAGTTGATCCCCCTGAGCCCCCACAGTGACGCCTGCAGAGGAAATCCAGATGCTCCCCCTGACCGCGACTGCCTGCTTCAAGGAACCCTGCGCCTGGAAACCACACTGCACCCGCAGCCCCCAGGACCTGAAGGAACCGAACTCCAGTACAGGTGCGACCCCCAGGCGACCCTCTGCCTAGCCCAGGTGGTGACTACCCTGTGGAGCCCCCCCCCCTGTGCCTGCCTGCATCGTTGAAGAGACCCCGGGGTCTCCCCATTGATCTCTATTGAAAACCTGACACCTGTTTTCACTCTGCACCCGGCTGCCCCTATGCCGCTGAGGGTGTACTTTCTGTGCCTGCTTGTGTCCACCCCGGTGCCGTACAAAACCCCCCTGTTCTGCCCTCCAAAGTCACGGGTACTTACCTGCTGGCAGACTGGAACCGGGGCACCCCTATTTCCAATGAAGCCTATGTGTTTTGGGCACCACTTTGACCTCTGTACCTGACCGGCCCTGAACTGCTGGTGTGGTAACTTTGGATTTGCCTTGAACCCCCAATGGTGGGCTACCATGGACCCAACTTTGAACCCTGTAAGTGTTTTACTTACCTGTGAACTTAACATTTACTTACCCCCCCAGGAACTGTTGATTTTTGCACTGTGTCCACTTTTAAAATAGCTTATTGCCATTTTTGCCAAAACCGTACATGCTATTGTGATTATTCAAAGTTCCTAAGATACCTGAGTGAAATACCTTTCATTTAAATTATTGTTTGTAAATCTTGAACCTGTGGTTCCTAAAATAAACTAAGAAAATATATTTTTCTATGTAAAACCCATTGGCTTGAAGTTGTCTTTGAGTGTGTGTTCCTCATTTATTGCCTGTGTGTGTACAACAAATGCTTAACACTACCCTCTGATAAGCCTACTGCTTGACCACACTACCACAAAATAGAGCATTAGAATTATCTCTTTTTGCCACTATCTTACCTCTAAGGGGAACCCTTGGACTCTGTGCACACTATTTCTTACTTTGAAATAGTATATAGAGAGACACCTTCCTACATTGGTGGATCAGCGGTGGGGTACAAGACTTTGCATTTGCTGGACTACTCAGCCAATACCTGATCACACGACTAAATTCCAAAAATTGTCATTAGAAACTGATTTTTTAAATTTGAGCTATTTTTCTAAATGTTTAAAAGTCCTGCTAGGGCTTTGTGTTAGTCCCTGTTAGCATTTCTTTTAGAGTTTAAACGTTTTGTAAAAGTTTACATTAAGTTCTAGAGATAGTTTTAGATTCTTAAAAAGTATCCTAACTTTTAGAGAAAAATGGTGAAGAGATGGTGGTGGAGCTCAACCTCACCCCTTACCTGCATCTTAGGATGTCAGAGTTAAGGACTCTGCAAAATCAAAAAGATAAAAACTGGATCAAACCCTACCAAAGCACAGCTCCAGGAGCTCTTGGCAGAGTTTGCTAGAGACAACCCCTCTGAAGATACCCTTACAGAGGGGGAAACTAGTGATGTGGAACAGAATTTCCCCCCTCCAATCCTAGTTAGGGAGACCAGGGTTTCTCCAACCCTGACTTCACAAGTAATAGTCAGAGATGTTGCTTCTCTCACAGGAGAGTCCAACAACTCTGAAAGCATTGAGGGCAGCCTCAATGAAGATGACCTCCTGTTAGCCAGGATGGCCAAAAGATTGGCTTTGGAGAGACAGCTCCTAGCCATAGAAAGGGAAAGACAAGAGATGCGCTTAGCTCTCATCAATGGTGGCAGCAATTTAAACAGGGTCAGAGACACTCCTGACATGTTAAAAATCCCCAAAGGGATTGTAACTAAATATGAAGATGGTGATGACATCACCAAATGGTTCACAGCTTTTGAGAGGGCTTGTGCAACCAGGAAAGTAAACAAATCTCACTGGGGTGCTCTCCTTTGGGAAATGTTCACTGGAAAGTGTAGGGATAGACTCCTCACACTCTCTGGAAAAGATGCAGAATCCTATGACCTCATGAAGGCTACCCTGATTGAGGGCTTTGGATTTTCAACTGAGGAGTACAAGATTAGGTTCAGGGGGGCTCAAAAATCCTCGAGCCAGACCTGGGATGATTTTGTTGACTTCTCAGTCAGAACACTGGATGGTTGGATTAATGGCAGTGGTGTAAATGATTATGATGGGCTGTACAATCTGTTTATGAAAGAACACCTTTTATGTAATTGTTTCAATGATAAACTGCATCAGCATCTGGTAGACCTAGGTCCAATTTCTCCCTAAGAATTAGGAAAGAAGGCAGACCATTGGGTCAAGACTAGGGTGACCAAGACTTCCACAGGGGGTGACCAAAAGAAAGGGGTCACACAGACTCCCCAGAGGAAGAGTGTTGAGACATCCAAGGGTAAAAGTAAAGAGTCTTCTACAGGGCCCCAAAAACCTGCTCAGGAGGGAGGGACCAAAGCCTCTTCACAATCCAATTTTGGGTACAAGGGTAAAAACTTTGATCCCAAAAAGGCCTGGTGTCATAGCTGTAATCAGCAAGGACACCAAACTGGAGACAAGGCCTGTCCCAAGAAAGGTTCCACTTCAACTACTACTCCAGTTAGCACTGGAATAGCCAGTCTACAGGTGGGATCAACAGTTTGCCCAGAGCAAATCAGGGTTCACACTGAAGCTACATTTTTTTCTGAGGGTGGGGTGGACTTAGTCACACTTGCTGCCTGGCCCCCTAATATGCAAAAATACAGGCAGCCAATCTTGATTAATGGGACTAGTGTAGAAGGCCTGAGGGATACAGGTGCCAGTGTAACAATGGTGACAGACAAACTGGTTTCCCCAGGACAATACCTGACTGGACAAACTTATCCAGTATCCAACGCTGACAATCAGACTAAAGTACATCCCATGGTTATGGTAACTTTAGAATGGGGAGGGGTCACTGGCCTGAAACAGGTGGTAGTCTCCTCTAATATCCCAGTAGACTGTTTGCTTGGAAATGACCTGGAGTCCTCAGCATGAGCTGAGGTAGAACTCAAAACCCATGCAGCCATGCTGGGTATCCCTGAACTGGTGTGTGTCAAGACAAGGGCACAGTGCAAGGCTCAGGGTGAAAAAGTGGTGTTGGAGCCTGGAATAATGGCCCAGCCCTCCAAGAGAAAAGGAAAGAAGACTGGGGAACCAGCTTCAACACAGCAAAAGAAAAAGAACCTCTCTTCCCAGGAAGAAGTTCTGCCCTTTGAGAGAACTGAGCCCATGGATTTAGGACCTTATCAGGTTGAACTCTTAGGCCCAGGGGGACCCACAAGGGAACAGCTGTGTAAGGGGCAAGAAACCTGTCCCTCTCTTGAAGGCCTTAGGCAGCAAGCTGCTTAAGAGACCGAAGGAAAAATCAGTGGAACACATAGGGTCTATTAGGAAGATGGACTCCTTTACACTGAGGCAAGAGATCCAAACCTGGTGCCACTAGTAGAGTGGTAGTACCTCAGGAGTTTAGAGAGTACACCCTGACCTTAGCCCATGATATTCCACTTGCTGGGCATTTGGGACAAACCAAGACTTGGGAGAGGTTAGTCAACCATTTCTATTGGCCCAACATGTCCCAGAAAGTTAAGGAGTTTTGTGCCTCCTGTTCCACCTATCAAGCCAGTGGTAAGACAGGTGGCCATCCAAAGGCCCCCCCTCATTCCATTTCCAGTGGTGGGGGTCCCCTTTGAAAGAGTGGGAGTGGACATAGTGTGTCCACTTGAACCTCCCACAACCCCAGGGAATCAGTATATCCTAGTAGTAGTGGATCATGCTACTAGGTACCCTGAAGCAATTCCCCTTAGGTCCACTACTGCCCCTGCAGTAGCCAAATCACTCTTGGTATCTTTACCAGAGTGGGATTTCCTAAGGAGGTGATGTCTGACAGGGGTACCAACTTCATGTCAGCCTACCTGAAACACATGTGGAATGAGTGTGGGGTGACTTACAAATTCACCACACCATACCATCCACAAACCAATGGTCTTGTGGAAAGATTCAACAAGACATTGAAGGGCATGATCATAGGGCTCCCTGAAAAGCTCAAAAGGAGATGGGCCATGTCTGCTTTTCTCCTACAGAGAGGTGCCTCAGAAGGGAGTAGGGTTTTCCCCCTTTGAACTTCTGTTTGGCCATCCTGTAAGGGGATCACTAGCTCTTGTTAAAGAAGGCTGGGAGAGACCTCTCCGTGAGCCTAAGCAAGATACAGTGGACTATGTACTAGGCCTACGTTCATGGAAAATTCAAGTAAAAACCTTGATGCTAGCCAACAACTCCAGAAGATGTGGCATGACCAAAAGGCTGCTATGGTTGAGTTTCAGCCAGGGCAGAAAGTCTGGGTTCTGGAGCCTGTGGCTCCCAGGGCACTTTAGGACAGATGGAGAAGCCCTTACCCAGTGCTAGAGAGAAAGAGTCAGGTCACCTACCTGGTAGACCTAGGCACTAGCAGGACCCCCAAAAGGGTGATCCATGTAAACGCCTCAAACTCTTTCATGACAGGGCAGATGTAAACCTGTTAATGGTTACAGATGGTTTCCATTTTATCCCGCCACTGTGTCCCCTGCGGCCCCTCCCACCTCCCCCCTCCTCCTCACCGTCCTTTTGCCTGGTTTTTCCCGCCGCTGCGTCCCCTGCGGCCCCATCCCCCAGCCCTCTCATTCGTCAAGCCCTCCCTTCTCCCAGCTTCCACTGCCACCGTCCCCTCCTCTTATGGCAGCTGCAGCAGTGCCGCGCGCAGCGGGCACACCGAAGGTGTGCCAAAGGCAAGCCCGTCTCCGCCCGTCCGTGCCAAGACCGCGCCCAGTGCCATTCCCCCTGGCCCTCTCAGACACACCTACTCCCCCCTCACCCTCCACTCCCTCAACCCAGACCCCCGCCCCACATGCATCCCATCTAGCCCCACGCACACTCATGGCCCCTTCACCTGCCACACCTGTCACTTCTCCTGCTCCTCATCCCTCACACCACACACCAACCATAGTGACTCCACCTTCAACAAACACAACACCCCAACACAACACTCACCCACCCTGCCCCCGCCAACCAACCCTGGCACACACCAGCCCACAACCAGAACACACCCCACAACAACACCCTCACGCACCACACCAACGCCACCCACCACAACTATCTTAACTGCCTGCTCCTCAACATTTGCTCCCTTCACAAACATACAGTAGAACTCTGGGACCCTCATCACACTCACCTGACATCACCTTCCTCACAGAAACCTGGACCAACCCCTCCTCAGAACCCGACATAGCCATAGCCACCCCCAAGGGATACAAACTCCAACACAAAGACCGCCTCAACAGGCCAGGCGGTGGCATCGCCATCCTACACAGAGACACCATCAAAGTCACCACCAGCTCCCAAGACACTATCGACAACACTGAACACATGCACTTCCTCATCCAAATTAACAACAACTCCACCCTCAGAGGTACACTAATCTACAGACCACCCGGACCACGCCCGCCTTCTGCGACACCATCGCCGACAGCATCAGCTTACACGCCCTCACCTCCACAGACTACTTCATCCTCAGTGATTTAATCTTTCACTTAGAAAACCTATAAGACCACAACACTTCCTCCCTCATAGACAACCTCACCAGCCTCGGACTGAAACAACTGGTCACCGAACCCACCCACACAGCAGGACATACGCTCTACGCAATTTTCACTGCAAGCCAACACATAGCCTACACCAACACCACCGAACTCCTCTGGACTGACCACCACTGTGTCCACTTCTCCTTCACCAAACCCCCCACATCATCAACACACCACCCCCTACCGCATGTGGGACAAAATCCCCACAGTACGACTAAACTCCCAACTGGCCCATAACCGCCCCCCACGCCAACGACCCCAACACAGAAGCACACAACCTCTCCAAATGGATCACTACCTGTGCAGACACACTAGCCCCCCTCAGAAAACACATCGCCACACGCAACATCAAGAACGCCCCATGGTTCACCCCTGAACACCAAGCGCAAATGCCGCCAAGCTGAGAAAATATGGCGACTAGAACCTTCCACAACCAACTTCTCCACCCTCAAAACCACCATTCGCACCCATCACCAACTCATACGCACCACCAAAAGAGATCACTACAAGACACGCCTTGACAACAACTCTCAAAACAGCAAAGAACTCTTCACCATCATCAATGAACTTGCCAAACCCAAAGCCAGGAACAGAGACCCCCCACACACACAGCCCCTATGTGACGCCCTTTCCAACCACTTCCTCCACAAAATCCTGGACATCCACAACAGCTTCATACCACACACACCCACCACACACACCCCTCACTCACCCAACTCAACCCCCACTCATGACCCCCCACCACACTCTCCACCTGGACCCCCACCACACACGAAGAAACCGAAGAAAACCATGAACTCCATCCACTCCGGTTCCCCCTCCCACCCCTGCCCACACCGCATCTACAACAAAGCTAGCCCAACCATCGCCCCCATACTCTACAATATAATCAACTCATCTTTCGCCATCTACCCAGACCCCTGGAAGCACGCGGAAATCACCGCTCTCCTAAAAAAAAACAAGCCGACCCGGAGATCCTCTCCAACTACCGCCCCATTTCCCTCCTCCCTTTCCCCGCCAAGGTTGCTGAGAAATTAGTCAATGCCCGCCTATCCCACTTCCTCGAAGCAAACAACATTCTTGACCCCTCACAATCCGGGCTCCGCAAAAACCACAGCTGTCAACACCAGAGCAGTACGCGCTCTATTGGCGACAAAAATGCAAAAACCCAGCACTCTCAAAACAAAGTAATTTATGCATTGTGCTGATATGTTGTTGTTTAACCTTTTGCATTGCAGAGTTCAATCCTGAAAACTTATTTTTAATATGCTTACAAATACTGTTCCTTTGCAATGTATTGCTGCAGGTTTTCAGAGTGTGTTAGGGTGTGGCCCCTTTCCAGGGCCTTCCATAGACTTTCCCTGAAACATGCCTGGGCGTGGTTCTGGGCTGGGCCAAGACTCTATAAAAGAGAGCCAGCCCAACTCCCAGTGCTCACTATTCAGAGGTCCCGGTGCAGAGCAGCAGCTTCTTCCTGAGCTCCTGTTCCAGTGGCCTATTTGGAGTTTCCAGTCTTCTGTCCTTCATCCTTCATTGGTGATCATTGTTCCAGGCGGTAAGATGGTGGTTGGACAGTCCCAACACCATTATTGAGAATTTTCATATTCTTGGTTTAATTCTTAAATGAGTAACAGATTACTTGCTCGCTACCATTTCTTGACATTTATATGGTAGTTTACAAATAGGCGAGACACGCAATTGGTTTCATAAAGGTTTGACTTTGTTATTCATTGCGTGCTACGATTTCTTGACATTGGCATGGTGGCTTAAGAATCGGCAAGACGCGTGATTCGTTTTATGGTGTTTAAACATTGTTGTCCATTGCGTGCTACTATTTCTTGACATTTACATGATGTTTTACGAATTGACAAGACGCGCAACTTGTTTCATGAGGATTTAACTTTGTTGTTCATTGCGCGCTACCATTTCTTGACATTTACATGGTGGCTTAAGAATCGGCAAAAGAAGCGTGATTCGTTTCATTGTACTTTGAGCTTGTTATTTATTGTGAGCTGTTATTTCTTGACATTTACATTGTGTTTTACGAATCGGCAAGATGCACGATTCGATTAATGATGATTTGACCTTGATATTCATTGCGTGTTACAATTTCTTGGTATTTTACATGGTGACACTCGAATCGGCAAGACGCACACATTTCTCCTCAAGTTTATTTCATGTTGTTTATTGTATGCCACTATTCTAAGATATTTATTATGTAATATTCGAGTTGACAAGTTATGTGATTTGTTTCCTGAATCCATATTGTGTTATTCATGGTGCACAATCCTTTTATGGTGTTTACTATATATATATATATATATATATATATATATATATATATATATATATATATGCAATATGCGCAATTTCTGTTGAAACATTTTAAGAGTACACAGAAGGCCAGAGTTTCTAGATGCAATATTGTATGGTCCTAGTATACATTCTCAAAACAGGATTTCTATGACTGGTTTAAAATTTAGTCAGAATGTTTTTCTGATTCTCATGTAAAGGAAAGTACTTGAATAAGAAAGTTTTCATTTAATTCATCTTGATTCCCCTACAGGTATCCGGCCATCTTGAAACTTAATAATTTTAACTTAACTCTTAGATTGTTCATGTTTTCAGAGTGACTAGGCTTAGAATCATAGTCTAGTATTGATTTCAGGAGATATAATTTTAATATTGTGTGTTCTAACCTTTTTCTTACTACAGGTCTCCTTCCCAGCTGTTCCCTTCCTAATCCACTCTTCCCCTCTTGAACTCTCTCAGTCTCTGTGTTTTATCTAGCAGAGTCTTGGAGCTGTTCAGTGGTGGATGTGTTGGGAACGTGCACAGACCCGAGGATCTGGTGACTCTGACAACAGCAAAGAAACCGCCCTCATTGCATGCACTGACAAAATCAGGACCAAAGTCGACAAAGGTGAGACCATCGCACTCATCCTCCTAGACCTCTCCCCAGCCTTTGACACCGTCTGCCACCACACACTCCGCACACGTCTCCACAACATAGGAATTTGCCACAAAGCCTTAGACTGGCTCACCTCCTTCCTCACCGACCGGACCCAGAGAGTCCACCTTCCACCCTTCCACTCCAACACTACCAAGATCACCTGCGGAGTCCCCCAAGGGTCCTCCCTCAGCCCCACACTCTTCAACATCTACATGATCCCCCTAGCCAACATCCTCCGAGCACACGGAATCACTATCCTCTCCTATGCAGATGACACCAAACTCATCCTCTCCCTCACCCGCAACCACACCACTGACAAAACCAACCTACACGCTGCTCTCCTCGACACCTCCAACTGGATGACTAGTAACCACCTCAAGCTCAACTCAGAAAAAACCGAGATCATCAACTTCGGCCCCAACAAAACCACATGGGACAACTCCTGGTGGCCCACCACCCTAGGCCCGCAAACCACGCACGCAACCTCAGCATCATCCTTGACCCCTCCCTCTCCATGACACAGCAAATCTATGCTCTAACCTCCTCCTGCTTCCACACACTCCGCACTCTAAAAAAAATCCTTCAAATGGATTCCCCCAGAAACCAGAAAGACAGTCACCCACGCACTCATAAGCAGCAAACTGGACTATGGTAACGCCCTCTACGCCGACACCACACTCAAACGCAAACTCCAGAGAATCCAGAACACAGCCGCACGCCTCGTCCTGGGCCTCCCCCGCCACGAACAAATCACACCACACCTCAAATCCCTTCACTGTCTCCCCATAGACAAGAGAATCACATTCAAGATCCTCATCCACGCACACAAATCCCTCCACAACACCGGCCCAACCTACCTCAACAATAGAGTGAACTTCCACACTCCCACACGCAACCTCCGATCAGCCGACCTCGCCCTAGCCACAGTCCCCCGCATCCACCGCACCACCACGGGAGGCAGATCCTTCTCCTTCCTCGCCCCTAAAACCTGGAACTCCCTCCCCACCGACCTTCGCAAAACCAAGGACCTCCTGGTCTTCAGAAAGAAGCTCAAGACATGGTTGTTCGATCAGTGACCCTCCCTGCCCCCACTATTCCCCCCCCCCCCAGCGCCTTGAGACCAAATAAGTAAATTTATCTGGGTAACGTTTTGAGCTCCCCACAGGTGGTGTTGATCAGGAGCTCAAAACGTTACCCAGATAAATTTACTTATTTTTCTGCGCATGACACAAAACATCCAGAGTCATACTATTTCAAATTACCTCCTTCCAAAATTAGGAAAGCTTTGCTAACTGTTACAAAACTGATTTATTCAGATTTCTTTGTTTCCCGTCTTGCAGTTGAAGGTTACGAATACTGGAGGAACACTGTTGATTTAAAGAGAGCTTGGGGAACACAAGATTGGCAGATACAGGGTAGGGAAGCTTTGTTTAGAACATGCCCTATTCCTGTGCAAATGATCTTTTTGAATGACACCATTCAACAGCCATCCTGTCTGTGGTTAGCAAAAATAAAAGAAATTAACATGCCCTGTATCCCCACACCGGTAAAGTTTAATAACTGCCAATTCTTCCTGAATATCACAGAGGAAGAGCTAGATGCAAAGGTTCAGGCTGGTACCTATAACTCTTTACTTTCCAGTCCCGGCGGGTGGTTGATTTGGCCAATGGACACCAATGGATGTCAGGCACATTTTGTGAGTTCCGCAAGGGTTTTCAAGATTAGCCAGCCAGATCCTCGCTTTGTCTCGGGTCAACACACAGGTATAGTTACAACATACAGTGTAGGTAAACTGTGCCAACAATGAGTACAGTCTAACACATTAGTCGCAGTCAAAGAACATCTTAACCCCCTTTCTGAAGATGTAGACTTGCATGACTTTTTGTTAGGTCCTAGAAAGCCACGCTCTAAAAGATTCATCTATGCTATGTATGATGCAATCTGGAAGCTTTCTCAGATAGAAGCAGCTGTGCGTTTAAGGCAAATAGATAAGGAAAACTTAGAAGATGCTTTAGCTGTTGTCGATAACGGCATGAATACTCTGTCCAACAGGATTTATTCCCTGACACGCATAGGCCCTCATTACAACCCTGGCGGTCGGTGATAAAGTGGCAGTAATACCGCCAACAGGCTGGCAGAAAATACAGCCAAATTATGACCATGGCTGAAAGAGCTCAGATAGACAGCCACTTTAACACACCGACCGCCAGAATGGAAAAACAGCCACCACGGCGGTAGCCTCTTACAGCCAGGCGCCACCTTTTCCGGGGCAGTACCAACGACATCAAAAGCCTGGCGGAAACACTGCACAGAAGGGAAACAACTCACCCTTGGAGACACATGGAACAATCACGCCACCACAGAGCCTCAGCTGCAGATCTTCCCAATGATCTTCTACGTCCTGCTCCACCACGAACACCAACAATGGCAAAGACAACCACGTTGAGTACAGCTACATAGCACACAGGCTTGCCCACATGCTCTGGAGGAGGCAACATGCCCTGTGCTTGGTCCTGGGGAGTGATAGGCCACAGTCTCTCATGTGGGTGACTTGCCCATATGCTCTGGAGGGGGCAACATGCCCTGTGCTTGGTCCTGGGGGATGCAAGGCCACAGTCTCTCAAGTGGGTGGTTTGCCCACTAGTTCTGGAGGGGGCAACATACCCTGTGCTTGGTCCTGGGGAGTGCAAGGCCACAGTTTCTCAAGTGGGTGAGTTGCGCACTGGTTCTGGAGGGGGTAAAATGCCCTGTGCTTCTGATCATGCTGAGGATGGGGTGAGCGAGTGCCATACCCACTGGTTCTGGAGGGGGAATTGTGCCCTGTGCTTCTGATCCTTCTGAGGATGGGGTGAGTGAGTGCCATACCCACTGGTTCTGGAGGGGGCATTGTGCCCTGTTCTTCTGATCCTGCTGAAAATGGGGTGAGTGAGTGCCATACCCACTGGTTCTGGAGGGGGCATAGTGCCCTGTGCTTCTGATCCCGCTGAGGATGGGGTGAGTGGGTGCCATACCCACTGGTTCTGGAGGGGGCATCATGCCCCATGATGCAGATCTTGGGGAGTGCAAGCTCACAGTCTCTCAGTTGGGTGTCATACCCACAGGATTTGCAGGGTGCATGCCACACAACAGCCCATGGACACAGGACTACAGACTGTCCGACGGCTGCTCAGTGGTGGTGGTGGTGCTACTGCTGGTAGTGGTGGTGGGGAGAAGCTCCAGCTCATACCCTGCAACCTCAGACAGCTGCCCACTGGTGCTGCTGTTGCTGCTGGTGGTGGGGGGAAGTTGTGGCCCATCCCCAGCAGCCTCAGACAGCTGCCACTGCTGCTGCTGGTGGTGGTGGTGGGGGGAAGCACCTGCCCATCCCTGCAGCCTCTTACGGCTGCACAACCATGGTTGGTGGTGGGGCTACAACTGCCCTTCCTGCCTGCTGTTGTAGGCCCCCTGCCCTTCCTGGCAGCAGCTGGGGATGGCTCCTTGCTCTTCAGGGCAGCAGCTGGTGCAGGCCCCTTGCCCTTCTGTGCAGCAGCTGGGGATGGCTCCTTGATCTTCAGGGCAGCAGCTGGTGCAGGCCCCTTGCCCTTCCTGGCAGCAGTTGGGGAAGGCTCATTGCCCTTTCTGGTAGAAGCTGGGGATGGCTCCTTGCCCTTCCGTGCATCATTTGGGGCAGGCACCCTTTCTGTGAGGCCACCTGGTGCCCTGGATCCTATCCCACCACAAGTTGCTGTGGACACTACTGGGCCCATGGACTGGGTGGCTGAGGTGCTTGACTGGGTTTTAGCCACCCTGGCCAGATGTGAAGGACGGGGTGGAGGGGCAGGGAAGAGGTCAATGGTGGAGTGGAATAACTTCTTAGGGACATTGGGGAGGAAGAGGGAGAAGGTTTGGGAGTGGAGGAAGAGGGAGTGGTTGTAGGAGGTGTCTGTCTACTGTGTTTGGGTGCAGGTGCATGAGCTGGATTCTGTTGTAAAGTGGATGGCTGTTGCGTGTCTGAGTGCTTGCGTTTATGTACCTTGGGAGGGGGGCACAGACACAGTGGGAGAGGACACAGGGGACATCTGCATGGCTGTTGAGGTAATGTCTGCCAGTGAGGTGTGTGTTCTGATAGGTGTGGTGGTGATGGCGGTACTGGATAGGGATGTAGTTTGAATGTAGACGCAACTGGGAGGGAGGTCGAGGAGGAGGAGGGGGACACAGTGGGAGCAATGGATGTTGGTATGTCTGAATCTGGATGGTGTTTGTGTGAGTGCCTGTGGAATGAAGTGTGGTGCTTGTGTTTGCCTGAACCACTCTTGTGTGCTGACTTGTGTGCATGCTGGTCTCCCTGTGTGCCTGGGATAGGTTGGGGTTGAGGGGAATGGGATTGGGTAGAGGAAGTTGGAGGGGGAGGGTGGAAACAGGGACAATGGCTGCCATCAGAGAGGAGGCCAGAGCCTGGATTGATCTCTCTTGGGCTGCCTAGCCAGTGTGAATGCCCTCCAGAAATTAATTGGCCTGTTGCATTTGGGCTACCAGCCCCTGGATGGCATTCACAATGGTTGACTGCCCAACAGAGTTGGATTCAGGAGGTCAATAGCCTCCTCACTCAGGGCAGCAGGGCTAACTGGGGCAGGGCCTGAGGTGCCTGGGGCGAAGGAGATGCCCACCCTCCTGGGTGAGCGGGCACAGGCAACTCACTGAGGGGCTGCTGGGAGGGTGGTGCTGGTATGGGGGGTGGTGGCTGTACCTGTAGATGGGGTGGGCATAGAGGTGTCCGCCACCACCAGTGAGCTTCCATCAGAGGAGGTATCTGTGTCTGAACTGTCCCCTCTAGTATCCACCGTGGTGCTCCCCTCGCCCTCCATCCCACTGGTGCCCTCACCGTCAGTGGACTCTGCCTCATGGGTCCTGTGGGCGTCAGCTCTCTCCGTCGCCTGTACCTCTGCTCCTCCACCAGATGATGCTAATGCACATAAGGACAGGATGAAAAAACAAAAAGGGGGAGACAAAGGAAACACTTGGTCAATGGCTGCACCAACACCACCGTTGGCATACACAGCACCCTAATACACAGGGAACAGCCCTACACACTATGCAGTGGTCTACCAGTAACAATGCTAGTCACCAGGGCAGGGGAGGGGCCCATACAGCCAACTGCAGCATACCTTGGACCCACACAGCCCTGCCCAGTAGTGGATCCCTACTAGCTAGGTAGGAGAAATATCACATCAGAACCCTGCCCAACATGGGACCTACTCTGCGATGTCCGGCCTGGCCTAGGGGCACCCACAGACACACATCCCCCCACCCGGATACCACCCTACCATGCACAGGTTGTACTGATGGGAACTGCACTCACCCCCTTGTGGCTGCTGTGATGCCCTCAAGTGCCCATCCAGCTCTGGATAGGCCACAGCCAGTATGCGGGCCATCATTGGGATCAGGGTTCGATAGGCACCCCTTCCACGTTGGGAGGCCATCCTCAGCTGGGCATCCGCTGTCTTCCATGCCCACCATCTCAGGTCCTCCCACCATTTCCGACACTAGGTGCTCGCCTGCCATAGACCCCCAGGGTCCGCACGTACTTGGTGATGGCACCACATATAACCTTCTTTTGATGGTGCTGACCTGCAGAAGAAATACACACAGGAAATGGTATTTGTCAAACCGTCCTGCCTGTTACTCTCATGGCCCACCATACCCCTTCCCATCTCCATTTGCACAGACATGGCCCAGCACACAAGCTGCACGTTGCCCAGGGGACATCCACACAAGGCCCCTACACGAGGCCTTCACACACAGCACTCCATGCATCCATGCCCCATGCATCGTGCTCACAGTGTACTCACCTATTGGTCTGAAGGCCCATACAGCAGTCCGTGATGGGGTAGGACCCCATCCACCAGTCTCTCCAACTCCGCCTAGGTAAAGGCAGGGGCCCCTTCCCCAGTCACACAGGCCATGGTAGGGTCCAGACAGAGGTCACAGAAGCACATGCAGTGTTGGTCCTCTCCTGTTAAAAGTCAGGTAGCAAGTGAGTGAACAAATAGTAAATGTTAGTGACGTCCATGGCGGTGCATACCGTCACCGCCAGCATGCATCACCAATGAGTTGCACTGTGGTTCCCGACCACCTCCCACAACGGCGCACAACGTCAGTGGAATTACCTCACTTCCACCTGTCCCTCCACACACAGGACAGGCAAGCGCCATTTCGGGGGGGGGGCGGCAGGCCCTGGATTATAACTGTGTCACAGTTCACAATTGTACATACAGGACAAATGCCACATATACATTTCGAAATAACAACATGCGTTTACTGTTGTGGGTACAATGTACTGTTTATGATGGGCTCCTTACTCTTTTGTCCCTTAGACTGCAACCGCTGCTGATGAATAGGAGATGGAGACATACCCCTGTGTACAGACCCCTGGTGGACTTGGCAACAATGGAGGACAGGCACATTATCCTCACCTACAGACTTGACAGGGCCACAATAACGGATCTGTGTGCTCAACTGGAGACTGACCTAATATCTGCCAACCGTCACCCCCCTGGGATCCCCCCTCTTGTGCAAGTACTATCAGTGCTCCATTTCCTGGCAACTGGTTCTTTCCAAGTGACATTGGGCTTGGCAGCAGGAATGTCACAGCCAATGTTCTCAGTAGTGCTGGTCAGAGTGTTGTCTGCCCTGATTAAACACATGTGCAGCTACATTGTTTTCCCCCAAGTGGATGATTTGGCCACAGTGAAGGCTGACTTCTATGCAATGGGACACATCCCCAACATAATTGGGGCAATTGATGGGACACATATTTCATTTGTCCCCCCCCCCTGGCAAAATGAACAGGTTTTCCTAAATCAAAAAAGTTATCATTCCATGAATATCCAGATGGTGTGCCTTCCAGACCAGTACATCTCCCATGTCATTGCTAAGCCCTGGTTCCAACCCAGTGGATGTTGGTGCATGGGTATGGTGTAGGCCATATGGGATGGTGTGTGGCTAAATGTTGTCCCTCCATATTTGCAGGTGACTCAGGTCACCCCAGCCTATCATGGCTACTGACCACTGTGAGGAATCAAAGGACAAGGGCAGAAGAACGTCACAATGAGCAACATGGGTGTACAAGAAGGATTATCAAACGTACCTTTGGCCTCCTGAAGGCCAGGTTTCGGTCCCTCCATCTAACAGGTGGATCCCTGTGCTACTCACCCAAGAAAGTCTGCCAGATCATTGTGGAATGCTGTATGTTGCACAACCTTGCCTTGAGACGCCATGTGCCTTTTCTGTAGGTGGAGGAGGCTGGAGATGGCCATGTGGCAGCAGTGGACCCTGTGGACAGTGAGGATGAGGAGGCAGAGGATAAAGATGAGGACGAAAGAACTGCAGTGATCAGACAATACTTCCAATGACACACAGGTAGGACAGTGTTACTTCTTATTTCATTGTCATTATTTAGATTATCTTTGTCACTGGCATGCTGTTATTTCCCACTTTTATGCCCACTCACTATACCCTTTGCTAACTCATTTTGCAGATGTTGGTTCCCCACTATCGCTCCTGGTGTGAACACTGCAGCCAACTACAGATCTTTCCAATGTGAACATTACTGTACATTTGAAAAGCAATGTTTGAATCTGGTTTAAAAAATACATACTTAAATCATTTGACATACTCCATACTTGTATTTTTTCATAAGGTGTTCATTTAACTGCTAAGGAGTAGGTGGGGCAAGGGCATTGGGCTGGGATGATAATGGAGGAAAGTCCTGGGTATAGTTCCAGTTTATTTGTAGCACAGGTGCATTGTCCAAGGGAACATAGGAAGGCAAGCAATGGCAGTACAAGGTGGACAGGGTGACAGAGTGGGACACAAGGGTGACAATCAGGGGAGTCCCATTTCCCGGCAAGGTCTTGGCAATAGTCTCTGGCTTCCGCCTGGATCGCAGGGAACGTGTGTGGGGTGGTTCTCCTTCTGCAGGGGGAGGGGTGCTGGTGGCCTGTTGATCCTGTGGCGAGGCCTCCTGTCCACTAATGGCAGTGGAGGTGGAAGGTTGTTCAGTAGTCTGGCTAGTGGCAGGGGCCCACTGTTGTAAGACTGCCTCATTCATAATGTTGGCCATGTCTGCAAGCACCCCTGCAATGGAGGCCATGGTGGTGTTAATGGCCTTCAAGTCCTCCCTGATCCCCTGGGACTGTCCCTCCTGCAGCCACCTGTTCTCCTGCACGTTGTCCAGGATCTGGCCGAGCATATCCTGGGAATGTTCGGTATGCTCCAAGGATCTCTGTGAGTGCCTCCTGGAAAGTCGGTTCCCTGGGCCTATCCTCCCCCTGGCTCACAGCAGTCCTCCCAGCTTCCCAGTTGTCCTGTGCCTCTGTTCTCTGAACCGTGTGCCCAATGCCACTGACCCCAGGACCCTGATTGTCTTGGGTGCGAGATGTGCCCTGAGGTCCCTGTAGTGGTGGACACACTGATGATTGACGTGTCCTGGGAAAGAGGTATGGATTATGCTGGGTGGGTGCTGTGGTGGTGTTTTCTGATGGGGGAGGCTCTGTGGTGGTGTGTGACTGTGCCTGGGTAACCGACTGTCCGAAGTTCCCTGATGGGCCAGGTTGATCATCCAGATCCAGGCGACCAGAGCTGCTGTCATCACTGTGGGCCTCTTCTGTGGGGGGACTGGATAGTGCTGACACCTCTTCTCCGGTGACATTGGCTGGGATACCTGTGGGGATGTAAATGCAGTGTTATTGTTTCTGTTTGTGGCATATTGTGCATGGGTGGGTTGCCCTCTTTGGTTGTATTTGCCCTGGCAGCTTTAACTTGTGTGAGTTGGTATGTGGTGGGCTAGCTGATTCTCTCCATTGTGCATGCTTTAGTGATAGGTGTCCATGCAGGGCTGTGAGTGGTGTCCATGCATTGGTGGTGCATGCAGAGCTTGGCATTGGGATGGGTGCGTTGTGATGGTGGGGTGTGTGGGATGGAGTAGAGTGATGGGAGTGAGGGTGAGGGTATGTGATGGCATGCAGGTAGGGGGGTGACAGTAGTAAAGAGTTGACTTAGCAGAGTCCACTCTTCCTGCTACTCCTGCCAGGCCCTCAGGATGCATGATTGCCAAGACTTGCTTCTCCCATGTTGTTAGTTGTTGGGGGAGGAGTTGGGGGTCCACCGCCAGTCCTCTGTACAGTGAGCTGGTGTCTTGCTGCAATGGAACACACCTTCCCCCATAGGTCGTTCCACCTCTTCCTGATGTCATCCCTTGTTCTGGGGTGCTGTCCCACAACATTGACCCTGTCCACGATTCTCTGCCATAGCTCCATCTTCCTAGCAATGGATATCTGCTGCACCTGTGCTCCAAATTACTGTTGCTCTACCCGGATGATTTCCTCCACCATGACCCTTAGCTCTTCCTCAGAGAACCTGGGGTGTCGTTGTGGTGCCATGGGTGTTCTGTGAGTAGTGTTGGTGAGGGTGTGTAGGGTGATGTGCTGGGGTGCGTGTTGTGAGGTGCGTGGGTGGTGTATAGGTGATGGTGGTTTGTGGCTCTGGTGTTGTCTTTGGTCGTGGTGTCTATCTTGTCTCAATTGTTTGTAATGGTAAAGGGTTGTGGGTAATGTGGGTGTGTGTTTTTTTTAGGGGTGTGTGTGGGCGTGGTGTGTGTGTATGTGTGTCAGGTGGATGTAGTTTGAATTGTTCAATGTGGTGTTGTTTTGTTTGTGTGTGTGTAGTTTGAGCGTGGTGATATATACCGCCAATGGTTTACCACCGTTGAATGTCCCTCGCAGTGATTTGTGGGTGTCATAATGTGATGGGTGTTGTTTTGTTGGCGTAACGGTGTGGGTTTGGACAGTTTATCACTGACCTTTGGTGTGGCGGAGTTGTGTCTTTGGCTGTATAGTGATAGATTAGTGTGTGTGTGTCATAATATGGTGAACGGATATCTGCAGCGGCAGCGGTATGTTGGCGGCAGTCAGAATGGCGGTAAGTGTCATTTACTGCCAATATCATAATGACGGCCATAGTGTTGACTGTGATGGGTATCATTCAGGCAGACATGTCCCTTTTATATCATGGGCAAAGTCAGCTGCGTTCCATCATACTGTAAGGTCAGACGTTACAGACTTTGAAAAATGGCCGAGTTCAATGGAAGTACATTAATGGTAGTGAATTGTTCACCGCTTTTAATTTATCCAAAGAACAACAGACAATGGCTAAAAGGGAAGTGAGTTTCACCATGCTTCACATAGAGAAGTTAGAAAAGTTGCCTTTCACAGTTGCAGGAAGACCTTCAACAGTATGGGTCCTACATGGCATTATTAATCTACCCATTTCCAATTTTTGGGGGTCATTACAACCCTGGCGGACAGTGTTAAAGTGTCGGTAAGACCTGCGGAAAAAAAAGGGAATTATGACCGTGGCGGAAAACGCCAACATAGACAGTCACTTTAACACTCCGACCACCACGGCGGTACAGACAAACAGCGCGGCGGTCACTGCCAACAGACAGACGGGAGACAAAGTACTGCCCACAGTATCACAACCTACCAATCCGCCACCTTTTCTGGGGCGGATTCACCGTGGATAAAAACTCGGCAGAAACAGCCATTTCGATGCTCACCTCTACACACTCCACGAGGAAGGAGGACACCATGGAGCCGGAACTCCAAATACTCCCTGCGATAGTCTTCCTGCTCCTGTACGATCATCATCAACGCCGGTGCCGAAGACAACGGTGAGTACTGCACCTACGACATAGGGGAGGGGGGAGGGGGTAGGCAAAAGTCAGGGACACAAACACGCAACACCCCCACCCCCACCCCGACCCTCACCCACTACAACACACACACCAATGCATATCCAAACATAACAGTAACAACCCCAATACCCCCCGGAAGAATGCAAAGACAAAAGGAAATGAGTGCAACCATTGTAATGTATCAAAATACAGTAAGCAAATACATACAGATGTAATTTAACATTCAACAAAATATACATCACGATTAGTAGTGCAGGTATGCACCATTCAATGTCCGTGGACCACTGGGCCCAAAATGCATGGGCGAGGCCCACACACGATACCTGAGCAAAACAGAGAGAACACTGCAGGGGCATCAGATCGAAATACAACAGGCACCTCAGGGGGAAGGGAAGGGGGGGCACCTCAGCCGGATGAGAGCACCACGCCAGATCCACAAGGGGGCTCCATGCCCATTGATGTATCCTGGGGAGTGCAAAGCCACAGTCTCTCAAGTCTCTACTAAGCCACAGTCTCTCAAGTCTCTACAGTGGGTGGGTTGCCCACTGTACCATCCTGGGGAGTGCAAAGCCACAGTCTCTCAAGTCTCTACAGTGGGTGGGTTGCCCACTGTGCCATCCTGGGGAGTGCAAAGCCACAGTCTCTCAAGTCTCTACAGTGGGTGGGTTGCCCACTGTACCATCCTGGGGAGTGCAAAGCCACAGTCTCTCAAGTCTCTACAGTGGGTGGCTTGCCCACTGTACCATCCTGGGGAATGCAAAGCCACAGTCTCTCAAGTCGATAACAGTCTCCACTGGTTCTGGAGGGGGACTGTTGCCCAGAGTGCTTCATCCTGTTAAGGACTGAGGTAGTGGATGCTGTTCTCCACTGGTTCTGGAGGGAGACTGGTGCCCAGAGTGCTTCATCCTGTTAAGGACTGAGGAAGTGGATGCTGTTCTCCACTGGTTCTGGAGGGGGACTGGTGCCCAGAGTGCATCACTCTCCCCGTGACAGTCCAACTTCCGTCACTGCCCCTGCCGCACATGGGCTAGCGGTGCTTGAGTTGGCGGTGCTTGCCCTGTTCAGCAGTTCTTGCCCTGTTCAGCGGCGCTTGACTTTGCTGTCTCTGACCTGTTCAGCGGTGCATGCCATGGCGGTCTTTGCCCTGTTCAGCGGTGCTTGCCCTGTTCAGCGGTGCTTGCCATGGCGGTCTTTGCCCTGTTCAGCGGTGCCTGCCCTGTTCAGCGGTGCTTGCCATGGCGGTCTTTGCCCTGTTCAGCGGTGCATGCCATGGCGGTCTTTGCCCTGTTCAGCGGAGCTTGACTTTGCTGTTTCTGACCTGTTCAGCGGTGCTTGCCATGGCGGTCTTTGCCCTGTTCAGCGGTCTTTGCCCTGTTCAGCGGTGCTTGCCATGGCGGTCTTTGCCCTGTTCAGCGGTGCTTGCCCTGTTCAGCGGTGCTTGACTTTGCTGTCTCTGACCTGTGCAGCGGTGTTTGCCATGGCGGTCCCTCATTGCCCAGCGGGGCTGTGGCTGCCGGGGCCCCCCTGGGTACTGACTCTGGCGTGGTCTCCTAGCCAGTGATGATGGGACTGCCCTCCTGGGCACTGACTCTGGCGGTGGCCTCCTGGCCACTGACGATGGGGCTGCCCTCCTGGGCACTGACTCTGGTGGTGGCCTCCTGGCCAGTGATGATGGGACTGCCCTCCTGGGCACTGACTCTGGCGGTGGCCTCCCGGCCAGTGACGATGGGACTGCCCTCCTGGGCACTGACTCTGGCGGTGGCCTCCCAGCCACTGACGATGGGACTGCCCTCATGGCACTGACTCTGGCGGTGGCCTCCTGGCCAGTGACGATGGGGCTGGCAGTGGCCTCCTGGGCAGCGGGGATAATGGTGGGCTTCTCCGCCGTGCTGCTCTTCCAGACTTTGGTGCTGTCTTCTGCACCTTCCCCACCTTGGGAGGAGTCACAGCTGAGTGGACAGTCCCCCCGGGACCATTGTGAGCGGCTTTGCCGGCTGGAGTCTTCCCCCTATCCCGTCGGGCACTGTCCAACTTCTGGTGCTTCACCGGGGGGGACTGGCTGTGCTGTGGCTCTGTGTCACACTGGCTGCCCTGGTGCCCAGTGCACTACACATACCTCTAACAGGCACCACTGGTACCAGCGTTTTTTTGGCTGAGGTGCTAGTACGGGACCTATGAATTGGAGGGGGGGTGGTGGGAAAGAGATCAAAGTTGCTCAGGAAAAGTTTCTGACGAACACTGGGACGGGTAGCTGGAGGGGGTCTGGGAGTGGAGGAAGAGGAGGTGGTTGTAGGAGGTGTAACTTTTGTTGATTTGGGTGCATGTGCAAGCGCTGGAGGCTGTCGTGAGGTGGATGGCTGTTGGGTGGGTGTGTGCCTGCGTTTGTGTACTTTGGGAGGGGGCGTCACAGACACACTGGGAGAGGACACAGGGGACGTGTAAATGGTAGTGGGGTGGTGAGTGCAGGTGAGCGGGGTGTGGTGGTGGGTGTGCTGGTGCAGGACCTAGTGGCTGTAGTGGTAGTGCATGCAGGTGAGAGTGTAGACGACACTGGGAGGGAGGAGGGAGACGACGAGGAGGGGGACACAGTGGAAGCAGTGGATGTTGCTGTGTCTGTATGTGGGTGATGCTTGCGTGAGTGCCTGTGGGATGTGTGGTGCTTATGTTTGCCTGAGCTTCCCTTGTGTGTTGACGAGTGCGCAGGCTGGTCTGATGGTGTGCCTGGGATAGGCTGGGGTACAGGGGATTGGGTCTGGGTGGAGGAAGTTGGAGGCTAGAGACAGGGACAATGGCTGCCATCAGTGCTGAGGCCAGAGATTGCAGGGTTCGATGATAGGCAGCCTGACCAGAATGAATGCCCTCCAGGAATGCATTACCGTGTTGCAACTCCCTTTCTACACCCTGGATGGCATTCACAATGGTAGACTGCCCAACAGTGAGTGACCTGAGGAGGTCAATGGCCTCCTCACTGAGGGCAGCAGAGGTGACAGGGGCAGGGGCTGAGGTGCCTGGGGCGAAGGTGATGCCCACCCTGCTGGGTGAGCGGGCACGGGGCGAAGGCTGAGGGGCTGCTGGGAGGGCGGTGCTGGTAGGGGGGGCGAGGGCTGTACCTGTAGAAGTGGGGGGCACAGATATTGCCACCACCACAAGGGAGCTCCTATCGGAGGACGAGTCCGTGTCGCTGGTTGCTGATCCTGTGACCGCCGTGAAGCTCCCCTCGCCCTCCGTCCCACTGGTGTATTCAGAGTCCGAGGTGTGGCCCTCCATGGCCATGTGGGTTGCAGCTCCTTCGTGCTCCGGTGCCACTGTACCTCTGCCTGATGATGCTGATTCACAAAAGAACAGGGAGAGCACAAAAAGGGGGGACGACAGAAGAAAGACAGGTTGAGTGCATGGCTTACCGCTACCGTTGGTGGACAATACAGACACAGCAGCCACCTGCACTACGCCGCGCTGTTGGTCTCTACTGATGCAGTTCCTGGGATATGGCCCACATAGCTATGGTGGACATCAGCACACATAGATGACACAGGGGCATGTATACCTGTACTTGGCACTCTACAGAGGTGGGGTGAAGTGCCACATGGCCTGTATTACGGAGGGGCATAGCCTAAGGAACTCGCCCTGGCCTAGGGAAACCCACAGCCCTCCTCCCCCACCCAGACACCTTCACTGCGTGCAAAGTCCGTTGAATGATAGTGTACTCACCCCCTTGTGTCTGCTGTGATGCCCTCAAGTGCCCATCCAACTCAGGGTAGGCCACCGCCAGGATCCGGAACATCAGGGGGGTCATGGTGCGACGGGCACCCCTCCCACGTTGGGAGGCCATCCCTAGCTGAGCCTCCGCCGTCTTCTTGCTCCAGCGGCGAATGTCCTCCCATCTTTTACGCCAGTGGGTTCTCCGACTCTGGTGGACCCCCAGGGTCTGGACGTCCTTGGCGATGGCACGCTAAATATCCTTCTTCTGGTGGGCGCTGGCCTACATGAAATGTACAGGGGAAGAAGAGAAGTCATTAGCAACTGCACCGTTGAAGTGAGTGGCCCACATCCCTACCCTTGCCATGTGGCACATGCATTCACAGTCCTTCATGCTCGCAGAACTCTGCCCCCTTCCTTCTTATAACCAGCCCTCTCCACCCAGGCATTGCCCATACAACTTGCTCCCTGTGTACTCACCTGTTGGTCTGGAGGACCGTAGAGTAGCGTGTACTGGGGGAGGACCCCGCCCGCGAGCTTCTCCAACTCCTGTGCAGTGAAGGCAGGGGCCCTTTCCCCAGACGCACGAGCCATTGTCTCTTCCAGACCGTGGTCACAGCAGCACTTGCAGTATAGGTCCTCTCCTGTCGAAGATCAGGTATCGAGTGATTCAACAGATAGAAAATGGCGGTGATGTCCGCGGCGGTGACGTCCGCGGCGGTGCGTATCATCACCGCTGGCGCACTTCGTCATTGGCTCCTGGGACCCATAGGGTCCAATGTTAACCAATGCAGCATTGCACCGCAGTCTTCGACCGCCTACCGCGACAGTATACAACGCCAGCGCAGTTACCTCACATCCCATTGTTCCAGTTTAGAGGTCAGGCAGCCGCCATTTCAGGGGCCCACATGGCTTCATTTTCAACTGCGTCACACATACCTAGGCCTGGACTCAACACACATACAGACAACTTTTTGGATTATGTTTTGTGTTCTGTGTAGCTGTGGGTACATACCTCTGAGTTGCTTAACTCTGTGGTCGCTGTTGTCCTTCTTAGGCACCGTCAGCTGGGACATGTGAGGAGATGGCAGAATCCTCCGGTGTACCGACCGCTGGTGGACCTGTTGACAATGGAGGAGCGACATTTAATCATCACCTATAGGTTTGACTGTGCCACAATCCAGGAACTGTGTACCCAGTTGGAGCTTGACCTGATGTCAGCTATCCGCCATCCCACAGGGATCCCCCCTCAAGTGCAGGTGCTATCAGTGCTCCATTTCCTTACAACTGGGTCATTTCAAACAACAGTGGCCATGGCATCAGGGATGCCCCAGCCTATGTTTTCCAACGTGTTGTCCAGAGTGTTGTCTGCCCTGCTGAAACACATGAGGAGCTACATCGTTTTCCCTCAGGTGGAGGATTTGGCTACTGTTAAAGGTGACTTCTATGCCCTTGGACATATCCCCAACATCATAGGTGCCATTGATGGGACCCATGTGGCTTTGGTCCCCCCCCACAGGAGTGAACAGGTGTACAGGAACCGGAAGAGTTATCATTCCATGAATGTACAGATGGTATGTTTGGCAGACCAGTACATCTCCCAGGTAAATGCTATGTTCCCTGTCTCAGTGCATGACACCTACATCCTGCAGAATAGCAGCATCCCTTATGTGATGGGTCAACTCCAGAGGCACCGGGTGTGGCTATTAGGGGACTCTGGTTACCCCAACCTGTCATGGCTACTGACCCCAGTGAGGAATACCAGGACCAGGGCAGAGGAACGCTACAATGAGGCCCATGGGCGGACTAGGAGGGTGATCGAACGCACCTTTGGCCTCCTGAAGGCCAGGTTCAGGTGCCTCCATATGACAGGTGGTTCCCTATTCTACTCACCAAGGAAGGTGTGCCAGATCATCATTGCATGCTGTATGCTTCACAATCTTGCTTTGCGACGCCAGGTGCCTTTTCTGCAAGAGGATGGTCCAGATGACGGTGTTGTGGCAGCTGTGGAGCTTGTGGACAGTGATGAGGAGAAAGCAGAGGAAGAAGACATTGACAACAGGGACTCAGTCATCCAGCAATATTTCCAGTGACACACAGGTGAGAAAATTTTCTTGCCTACTACAAGTACTTTCACACTTCTACCTCTATCCTGTCTGTCAATTTCAAGCAGTATTTGGTAACTGAGTTGTACATTTCCATTACGGTTTCACAGGTGTGGTTACCAACGTGTGTCATCTGCTTTCATTCTTCATGGACTTGTGATGTGTGACATAGGTATGTTGACATTACATTTGTGAACGGATTTTGTCACTGTCATAGCTAATACACTTTTTCAAAATCACAGACTGACTCCAGATTGTTTTGTGCTTCAAGGGTGTTTATTGATGTGCTAATTATTAGAGGGGGTAGTAAAATGGTGAGGGGTGATGGTGGAGGAATGTCCATGGCAGAGTCCAGTCTATTAGTCTCACAGGTGCACTGCCCATATGGGCATAGGAAGTGGAGCTGGGGCAGTTCCAATATGGACAGGGTTACAAAGTGGGACAGTAGGATGACAATCAGGGTGGTCTCATTTCTTGGCGGGGGTCTTGGCATCATGCTCTGCCCTGTTCTTGGATCTCAGGGACCGCTTGCGGGGTGGTTCTTCGTCTGCAGGGGGTGGGGAGCTGGTGTGGTGGTCCTGTGGCGGGGCGTACTGTCCACTAGCGCCGGCGGAGGTGGTGGGCAGTTCATCGTCCATGCTAGTGTCAGGGGCCCCTTGGAGTGCCACGGTGTCCCTCATGGTGTTCTGTATGTCCTTCAGCACCCCTATGATAGTGCCCAGGGCGGAGCGGATGATTCTGAGTTCCTCCCTGAACCCCAAATACTGTTCCTCCTGCAGGCGCTGGGTCTCCTGAAACTTGGCCGGGACCGTAGCCATCGTCTCCTGGGAGTGGTGGTATGCTCCCATGATGGAGGAGAGGGCCTCGTAGAGAGTGGGTTCCCTTGGCCTGTCCGCTCCCTGTCGCACAGCAGCCCTCCCAAGTCCCCTATGTGTGTTCCTGGGCCTCCGTCCTCTGGACTGTGTGCCCACTGCCACTGCCCCCAGGTCCCTGTTGTTGTTGGGGTGGTGGGTTATCCTGGGTTCCCTGTAGTGGTGGACACACAGCTGATTGATGTGTCCTGGGTACGGAGGTATGGGCCCGCTGGGTGGGTGCTGTGCTGGTGTTTCCAGAGGGTGGAAGGTCTGTGTTGGGCTGTACCTGTGCGAGGGGAACCGACTGTCCCGAGGCCCACTATGGTCCGGGCTGGTCATCTGGATCCAGTTGGCCAGAGCTGCTGTCATCACTGTGGGTCTCTTCTTTGGGTGGGGTAGAGATGTCTGGACCCTCCTGTCTGGTGACGTTGGGTCCTGTCTGGTGACGTTGGGTCCTGAAGGGGTGAAGGGGTGTAAAAGCATGATTATTGCATCTGTGTGTGTCATGGTGTGCAATGGGTGGGTGACCGTGTACCCCAGTGCTAGCATTCCTGTGTGGGGGCTTGTGAGATGATGGTTGGGGGGGTGTTATGGGTATGTGCAGTGGGCATGCTTTAGTGATGGGTGTCCATGCTTTTTTGTGTCATGCAAGGCTTGGTGTTGGGATGTGTGGTTTGTGTTATTAGTACATTAGTGAGGAGTTGGAGTGATAGGGGAGGGGGTGAGGGTGGGGGTCTGTGATAGCATGCAGGTAGGGTGGAGGATATGATAGTTAAGATTTGACTTACCAGAGTCCATTCCTCCACCGACTCCTCCGAGGCCCTCAGGATGCACCCGTCGCGATTTTCAGTGTCTGCTTGGCAGACACTGAAAATCTTGGTGGGGCCCTGTTAGGGGGCCCCTGCAGTGCCCATGCCATTGGCATGGGCACTGCAGGGGCCCCCAGGAGCCCCACGACACCCGTTACCGCCAGCCAGGTTCTGGCGGTCAAAACCGCCAGAACCAGGCTGGCAGTAAGGGGGTCGGAATCCCCATGGCGGCGCTCCCTGCAGCGCCGCCATGGAAGATTCCCCAGGGCAGCGGGAAACCGGCGGGGCACCGCCGGTTTCCCGTTTCTGACCGCAGCTGTACCGCCGCGGTCAGAATGCCCATGGGAGCACCGCCAGCCTGTTGGCGGTGCTCCCGCGGTCGTTGGCCCTGGCAGTCCATGACCGCCAGGGTCAGAATGACCCCCTTAGTCCTAAAATTATCTGCAAGCAGGTGTCCCTTCATGGCCTCTGCAATGTAGGGGTCACAAACTTGGCCTGTTTTCTGAAGGTTACTCCCGTCCCTTTGATTCAACCAGCATTTCATGTACTTTCGAATGGAAGTTATGTGGTGCTGAGCAACCAAAGCTGTTGCGTTATGCGACCAGGAATTGCCTATGCATTTTCAGTCTCTAAGGTCGTTACGTGTTGTGGACAAGTTTTATTCCCCCTACACGATAGATAAAAGTATCAGAAATGTGGCCTCACATTGATACAGCTAATGTAAATTATGACAAGCTAAGCAGACTAAAGCTGCCACTGTTCCAAAAACAAGACTCTTTGACATCAGCAGAGAGACGTACTCTCTCCAGATTGCGGGATCCTCAGCCGAGATACAATCCCCATTAAATACCAACTTCCCCAAGCACTTTGGAGAGCTGGTATCCAGAATGTTGAACGCTTTGAGCACTACGGGATTGTTCATTTCTTTAAGGCTGTTGGGTCTGTATTTGTGTCCATCTTCCAGACTGTCTTCGGAGTCATTCCATTGGCCATCCATTCACTCTTTTCCAGTGTGTTTGGTAGCTTTGCTACAATTTTGGCATTGATTGGTGCAATACTGCTGCTATTTCTTCTGATTCGCAGTGGTTGTGTCTTTCCAGCTATGCAAAGCAATGGAGCCACTGCCACAGCTCAACTGTGCCGTGAACGCATGGTTCAGGTCTTTAATGCTCTGTCGCTGGAGGAATTGGAGAGTGATTGGTTATTGTAATTCCGACCAAACCAGTGTTGTGCCTCATATGGTGCCTCTTCAAACACTTGCCTACAGTGTGTCTTGCTGTTATGCTAGTGCCTCCTGTGGACCAAGCCCTGCTGATGTCCCCGATGAGGGTTCATTCACGGTCATGCCCCTTGAGAATAAGGCTGATTCATAAGGCCACTTATGAGCCACCCTTGGTGAACAATCCAGCTCTTTATGAGTCTGTGGAGAGTGCCACTCCTGCAGGTGGACCTGCACAAGAGAATACTATGCACTACTGCTCCGTGGATCCGTCTGCCTATCCTGTGATCGACCTAACATCTGATGATGTGGCCTCTTTTCTGAGGTCCTTTCCATTCGATGGCTTTAAAGATGCTCTTCAAGATCATGACTATTGTTAGAAAGTTTGATGATTGGCTTTTAATACCAAATCCAAAGTTGGCATTTTTTGCCCTTCCTTTGGCCTGCTGTGCTTGTCATGCATAGTCGACATTATGGCCCTCATTACGACCCTGGCAGTTGGCGATAAAGTGGGGGTAATACCGCCAACAGGCTGGTGGTAATTATCGCCAACTTATGACCATGGTGGTGATATCTCCCATAGGTAGCCAATGTACCACTCCAACCGCCATGGTGGAAACAACAGTCACCACAGCGGCAGCTGCATACAGCCACGCCGAAGACAAAGTACCACCCACCATATTTTGACACATGATTCTGCCACCTTTTCCGGGGCGGTACCAACGCCATCAAAAGCCTGGCGGAAACATATCATAGAAGAGAAAGGACTCACCATTGGAGACACAGGGAAGAACCACACCGCCATGGAACCAGAACTGCAAGTCTTTCTGATGATCTTCTACGTTATGCTCCACCTGGAACACCAACGCCGGCGAAGACGATGACGGTGAGTACAGCTGCCTAGCACATAAGGGAAAGGGGGAGGAAAATGAGCGTGACACACACGCACAACACACACCTGACATACACATGCCATACACACAACCATATGCAATACAAAAACAATTTAACCATGAAAATCTGCAGAATAATGCAAAGGCGACAGGAATTTATGGAAATGATTGTAATCAGTCCCATAAGAAAATGAAAAATCAGATTTGGACATTTAACAGATCTGTACACATGTATAACAAAGGGACACTGCCCAGTTCATAGTTCGCAGGGCCCACATTGCCACGGGGCTGTCAGGGAGACCAGATCCTCGGAGTCTGCGCACGTTCCCAACATGTCCACCTCAAGACAGCTCCAATACTCTGATTAGAATGTCACAGAGTCTAAGAGAGTCCAAGTGGGGAAAAGGGGATTAGGTAGGGAACAGCTGTGAAGGAGACCTGTAGGAAGTAAAAGGTCAAACAACACAACATCAGAATAAAATCACATTTAGGTTCATAAAAACTCTCCGTTGAATCTGGGGTTCAAAGATACTCAGAACATGAAATAACACTCTGTTGAGTCTAGAGTTCAATGATACTCGGAACATGAAATAACACTTAGTTGAGTCTAGAGTTCAATGATACTCGGAGCGTGAAGTAACACTTAGACTGAGGAAACATGAATGGCCTAGACCTAGACTCTAATTAGGCCTCAAGAAATCTAGGTAGCTGGAAAAGAATCAAGAATGGTTAATACAATGTTTCATATGGACTTTTCATGAGTTGTAACATACTGTCTAGGAATACAAGAACCTTCTATGACAATGTCCCAGAACAAACACTGCCTCATTACATGAGGACAAAAGGCAATCCAAAACATTCCCTGGAAAACAATAGGAATTGTACAAAAAACTTAACATGCACATAGAATGTAACATCTTGTATTTAACACCTCTGCAGACAATTCAAGGGCCCTGGATAATTGTGTGCACTTCAGGAAACACTACACATCAAAGTTTTGATTGCCATAAAATGATTGCGCATATTATACGCGATCTGACATCAAGTCTTAAATGCGGGAAAAGAATTGCACACACTGCTGATTTCAACAAGAATATGCAAATGCCATGAAATGAACGTGCACACGGCAAGCGATCTGAAACATCGAGTTTTAATTGCGGAAATGAATAACACGTCTTGCTGATTCAAATGTCACCATGCAAATGCCAATAAATGGTTGCGCACAATGAATATCAAGAGTTAAATGCACGGAATGAATCGCGTGTCTTGCCGAATCGAATGTCACCACGCAAATGGCAAGAAATGGTAGTGCACAATGAATATCAAGCGTTAAACACAAGGAATGAATCGTGCATCTTGCCGATTCGAATGCCACCATGTAACTGCCAAGAAATGGTAGCGCACAATGAATATCAAGAGTTAAACACGAGGAATGAATTGCGCGTCTTGCCGATTTGAATGCCACCATGTAACTGCCAAGAAGTGGTAGCGCATAATAAATATCAAGAGTTAAACACAAGGAAAAATCTCCCAACATGAAAATTAGGCCCAAGAACTTGAATGCCTTCGAAAACGGGAGAGCGCGCACAGTCCAAGGCCCCACTCAAATCCTGCACCAATCCAAAGAGAACACTGCAGGGGCATCAGTTGTCAAATAGGGAGGCACCTCTGGGGGGAGGGAAGGCACCTGAGCCAGATGCGGGAGCAAGGCCACTGGTTCTGGAGGGGCAACAAGCCCATTGCTCTTTGTCCTGGGGAGTGCAAGGCCACAGTCCCTCGAAGTGGATAAATACCCGACTGGTTCTGGATGGGGCAACATGCCCTGTGCTTTGTCTTGGGAAGTGCAAGGCCACAATCTCTCGAAGTGGGTGTCTTGCCCACTGGTTCTGGAGGGGGCAACATGCCCTGTGCTTTGTCCTTGGGAGTGGAAGGCCACAGTCTCTCATAGTGGGTGTCTTGCCCACTGGTTCTGGAGGGGGCATCATGCCCATTGCTCTTTGTCCTGGGGAGGTCAAGGCCACAGTCTCTCAAAATGGCTAAATACCCCACTGGTTCTGGATGGGGCAACATGCCCATTGCTCTTCGTCCTAGAGAGTACAAGGCCACAGTCTCTCGAAGTGGGAGAATACCCCACTGTCCTGGAGAGTGGAAGGCCACAGTCTCTGGAAGTGGGTGTCTTGCCCACTGGTTCTGGAGGGGGCAACATGCCCATTGTTCTTTGTCCTGGGGAGTGCAAGGCCACAGTCTCACGAAGTGGATGAATACCCCACTAGTTCTGGAGGGGGCAACATGTCCATTGCTTTTTGTCCTGGGGAGTGCAAGGCCACAGTCTCTCGAGTGGGTGTCTTGCCCACTGGTTCTGGAGGGGGCAACATGCCCATTGCTCGTTGTCCTGGGGGAGTGCAAGGCCACAGTCTCTCGAAGTGGGTGAATACCCCACTGGTTCTGGATGGGGCAGCATGCCATTGCTCTTTGTCCTGGGAAGTGCAAGGCCACAGTCTCTTGAGTGGGTGTCTTGCCCACTGGTTCTGGAGGGGGCAACATGCCCATTGCTCGTTGTCCTGGGGGAGTGCAAGGCCACAGTCTTGAGGTGGGTAGCGTGCCCACTGGTGCTGGAGGGGGCAACATGCCCATTGCTCTTTGTCTTGGAGAGTGCAAGGCCACAGTCTCTCAAGTGAGTGTCTTGCCCACTGGTTCTGGTGGGGGCAAGCCGCACAGCAGCCCTAGAGGCTGGACTAAATGGCGTCCGCTGGCGGTAACTGCTGCACTGTGGTGGTGGTTGTGGGAGGCTCCTGCTCAGTCCCTGCACCCTCCGATGGCTGCACTGTAGTGGTTGTTGTGGGAGGCTCCTGCTGAGCCCCTGCACCCTACGATGGCTACACTATGGTGGTCGTTGTGGGAGGCTCCTGCTCAGCCCCTGCACCCTCCGATGGCTGAACAACCATGGCTGGTGGTGGGTGCCCTGTGACAACTGCTGGTGGTGGTGGTGTTTGGCTATCAGCTTCCGCTTGCACAGATTGCCTCCTGTACTCCTGCTCATGGGTTGGGGATCCCTTACCCTTCCTGGCACTGGTGGATGGGCTCTTTCCCCCTCTGCCTGGTGGTGCAGGCTCCTTCCTCTTCTTTGCAGCTGGTGCAGGCTCCTTTCCCTTCTTTGCAGCTGTTGCAGGCTCCTTCCCCTTCTGTATTGTTGGCCTGGAATCCTTTCCAACACAAGTAGGTGGTGCTACCACTGGGCCCGTGGACTGTTTGGCTGAGGTGCTTGGCTGGGTCCTTGCTACCCTGCCAATACGTGCAGGACCAGAGGGGAGGGTTAGGGAAGAGGTCAATCTGGGAAAGGAAAAGCTTTTTAAGGACGCTGGGGCAGGAAGAGGGAGTGTGGAATGAGTGTGTGGTTTTTGGAGGTGTTTGTCTGCTGGATTTGGGTGCAGGTGCATGGGCTGTATGCTGTTGTGAGGTGGATGGCTGTTGGGTGTCTGAGTGCTTACGTTTCTGTACTTTAGGAGGAGGGACAGACACAGTGGGAGAGGACACAGGGGAAGCGTACATGGATGTTGTGGAGGTGTCTGCCAGTGAGGTGTGTGGTCTGTGTGGTGTGGTGATGAAGCTAGTAGTGGATTTTGATGTAGTGCATGTAGGTGTGAGTGTAGAAGCAACTGGGTGGGAGGTGGAGGAGGAGGGGGAGACAGTGGAGATAGTGGATGTTGTGTCTGCAACTGAATGGTGTTTGTGTGAGTGCCTGTGGGATGAAGTGTGGTGCTTGTGTTTGCCTGTGACACTCTTGGGTGTTGTCTTGTGTGCATGCTCGTCTGGCTGTGTGCTTGGGATGGGTTGTGGTTGAGGAGAATGAGACCTGGAAGTGGAAGTTGGAGGGGGGACAAATGAAGCAGGGACAATGGCTGCTATCAGAGAGGAGGCAAGAGCCTGAATCGATCTCTGTTGGGAAGCCAATCCACTGTGAATGCCCTCTAGGAATGCAGTTGATGGCTGCATTTGGGCTGCCAGCCCCTAGATGGCATTCACAATGGTTGTTTGCCCTACAGAGAGGGATCTCAGGAGGTCAATAGCCTCCTCACTCAGGGCAGCACGGCTCACTGGGGCAGGGCCTGAGGTGCCTGGGGTGAAGGAGATGCCCACCCTCCTGGGTGAGCGGGCACGGGCAACTCGCTGAGGGGCTACTGGGAGGGTGGTGCTGGAACCGGAGGTGGTGGCTGTACCTGCAGCTGGGGTGGTCACAGAGGTGACTGCCACCACCAGGGAGCTCCCATTGGAAGAGGTATCAGAGCCTGTATAGTCCCCTCCAGTCACTGCCGTGGTGCTCCCCTCGCCCTCCGTCCCACTGGTGCCCTCAGCATCGGTGGACTCTGCCTCCAGGGTCCTGTGCGATGCAGCTCCCTCTGTGGCCGGTGCCTCTGCTCCTCCACCAGATGATTTAATGCACATAAGGACAGGATGACAAAATAAGAAAGGGGGGGAGAGAGACAAAGGATACACTGGGTCAACGACTGAACCAACACCACCGTTAGCGTACACAGCACCATCACACACAGGGAACAGGCCTACGCACTATGCATGGCGCTGCCAGTGAAATGGCTAGTCACCAAGGAATGAGGAGGGGCACACACCGCCAACTGATGCACACCTGGGACCCACGCAGCCCTGCCCAGGAGTGAAAACAAACAAGCTAGGTAAGCAATATTTCTCATTCAAACCCTTAGCCACCAAAGTACCTATGCTGCTGTTTCTGGCCTGGCCTAGGGGCACCCACTGACACACAACAACCACCCCGATACCACCCCACCTTCCGTAAGTTGTAATGATAGCCACCGTACTCACCCCCTTGTGGCTGTTGTAATGCCCTCAAGCGCCCATCCAGGTCAGGGTAGCCCACCACCAGTATGCGGGCCATCGGGGAGTCAGGGTCCGACGGGCACCCCTTCCTCCTTGGGAGGCCATCCTCAGTTGGGCCTCCACGGTCTTCCGTGCCCAGCGTCTCAGGTCCTCCCACTGTTTCCGACAGTGGGTGCTCGGCCTGCCATAGATCCCCAGGGTCCACACCTCTTTGAGGATGGCACGCCATATTCCCTTATTTTGATGCGTGCTGACCTGCAGAGGCAATACAGACAGGAAAACACCATTAGACAAACAGTCTGTCACACAAATGGCCCATCATACCTGTTTGCATCACCATTGGCGCACACATAGCCCAGCCCACAACATGTACACTGCCAAGAGGACATCCACCTACCCCCCTTACACGAGGCCTTCACACACAACTCCAAGCATTCATGCCACATGCATCGTACACAAGGTGTACTCACCTGCTGGTCTGCAGGCCCATACAGCAGTCCGTACCGGGGTAGGACCCCATCTACCAGTCGCTCCAACTCCTCAGGAGTGAAGGCTGAAGCCCTTTCCCCCGTCACACGGCCATGGTAGGTTCCAGACACAGGTCACTGCAGCACATGCAGTGTAGGTCCTCTCCTATGCAAGGTCAGGAAAAAAGTGAGGAATCTGATAGAAAATGGTGGTCATGTCCGCGGCGGTGCATACCGTCACCGCTGGTGTAGATTACCATTGGCCACTGTACCCCATAGGCCCAATATTAACCAATGAGGAATTGCACGGCGGTTCATGACCACCTACCGCCACAGCACACAACATCAGCGGCATTACCTCACTTCCACCTGTCTCTACACAGAGGACAGGCAGATGCTATTTCAGGGGGGTGAACAGGCCTATCGATTGTTGCTGCGTCACAGGATCAATAGGCACATACTTCACAAATCACACTGACCCATAACATGTTTGCACATTGTGGACTGCTGTTGTGGGTCCATTGATCAGTTTGTGACAGCTTACTCACTCTTGTATCCCTTAGAGACCTACAGCTGCAGATGAATAGGAGATGGAGATATACCCCCTCGTACAGACCCGTGGTGGACTTGGCTACACTGAAAGACAGGCACATAATACTCACCTATAGACTGGACAGGGCCACACTCACAGAGCTGTGTGACCAGTTGGAGCCTGTCCTCATATCTACTATCCATCACCCCACTGGGATGCCCCCCTCTTGTGCAAGTGCTATCAGTTCTCCATTTCCTGGCAACTGTTTTTTTCCAAGTGACAGTGAGCTTGGCAGCAGGTATGTCACAGCCAATGTTCTCAAACGTGCTAATACGAGTGTTGTCTGCCCTGATAAAACACATGTGCAGCTACATTGCACTCCCCCAGGTTGAGGATTTGACCACTGTGAAGGCCGGATTCTATGCAATGGGACATATCCCCAATATAACTGGGGCAAGTGATGGAACACATATTGCATTTGTGCCCCCCCCGCCAGAATGAACAGATGTTCAGGAATTGTAAGAGTTTCCACTCCATGAATGTGCAGATGGTGTGATTGGCGGACCCGTACATCTCCCATGTCAATGCTAAGTATCCAGGGTTGGTGCATGATGCCTTTGTTCTGAGGAATAGCAGCATCCCAATTGTGATGTCCCAACTACAGAGGAACAGGGTGTGGCTAATAGGTGAGCCCTGGTTCCCACCCAGTATATGTTAGTGTATGCCTATGGTGTTGGCCATATAGAATAGCATGTGGCTAAATGTTGTCCTTCAATATTTGCAGATGACTCTGGTTACCCAAACCTATTATGGCTGCTGACACCAGTGAGGAATGCCAGGACAAGGGCAGAACAACGTTATAATGAGGCACATGGGTGAACCAGAAGGATCATTGAAAGTACCTTTGGCCTCCTGGAGGCCAGGTTCAGGTGCCTCCAGCTAACAGGTGAATCCCTGTGCTACTCACCCAAGAAGGTCTGCTAGATAGCAGTGGCATGCTGCATGTTGCACAACCTGGCCCTCAGACATCATGTGCCTTTTCTGCAGGAAGATAAGACTGGAGATGTCCCTATGGCAGCAGTGGACCCTGAGGACAGTGAGGATGAGGAGGCAGAGGATGAGGATGTGGACAACAGAACATCTGTGATACGTCAGTACATCCAATGACACACAGATGAGACCGTGCAACTTTACTTTTCTATGACTATTGTTGTATTCTGTGTGCCATTGCCATGCTGGCATTACCCACTTCTTTGCCCACTAACTGTTACCTCTGGATATTAATTTTGCACATGTTGGTGATATGACACATTCTCCTGGTGTGATCACAACAGCCAGCTACTGGTCAATCATTCTATGCCCATTGTATGTACAGTTCATTTGCAATGGATGTAGCTGTTTCAATGAATACAAATTTGAAATACATGATATATTAGTAGTCAATTTGTATCCAAGGATGTTTATTATAGTGCTAAAATATAGAGGGGAAATGCAATAAAATGGGGTGATGATGGAGGAAAGTCCAGGGTATTGTTCTAGTCTGTTTATAGCAGAGATACATTGTCCATGGGGACATAGGAAGGGGAGCAATGGCAGTTTAAGGTGGACAAGGTGACTTAGTGGGACACAAGAGGGACAATCAGGAGAGTCTCATTTCCTGGTGGTGGTCTTGGCAAGTGTCTCTGGCTTCTGTCTGGTTCACAAGGAACATTTGTGGGTTTGGCTCACCTTCTGCAGAGGGAGGGGTGCTGGTGGCCTGTTGGTTCTGTGGCTGGGCCTTCTGGCCACTAGCGGCAGCGGAAGTGGAGGGCTGTTCAGATGACTGGCTAGTGGTAGGGGCCTGCTGGTGTGCTGTGGCCTCCCAATAATGTTGGCCCTGTCTGCCAGCACCCCTGCAATGGAGATCAGGGTGTTGTTGATTGCCTGCAAGTCCTCCCTGATACCCTGGTACTGTCCCTCCTGCAGCCGCCTGTTCTCTTGCACGTTGTCTAGGATCTGGTCCTCCCCCTGGCACATAGCAGTCCTCCCAGTTTCCCTGTTGGCCTGTGCCTTTGTCCCCTGAACGGTATGCCCACTGCCACTGACCCCAGGTCCCTGATTTTCTTGGATGTGAGGTGTGGACTGGGGTCCCTGTACAGGTGGGCACACTGCAGATTGACGTGTCCTGGGGACAGAGGTATGGGTACGCTGGGTGGGTGTTGTGGTGTTGGTTCCTGGAGGGGGAGGCTCTGTGGTAGTCTGTGAGTGGGCTTGGGTGACCAACTGTCTAGTGGTCCCTGATGGGCCGGGTAGATTGTCCAGATCCAGAAGTCCCCAGTTACTGTCATCACTGTGGGCCTCTTCTGTTGGGGGACTGGATGGTGGTGGTACCTCCTCTCCAGTGACATTGGCTGGGGTACCTGTGGGGATGTAAATTATGTATTATGCTTCAGGTGTCTGACATTTGCACTTCTGTAGCTTCCCCTCTCGTTGTTGTTCCCCTGCCAGCTTTTGCTTGTGTATGTTGGTGTATTGTGCTTATGTTAGTTTCCGTATGCTGTGCATCCTTTGGTGATGAGTGTCCATGTAGGGCTGGGAGGGGTGTCCATGCATTGGTACAGCATGTAGGTCTTGGTGGAGTTTGTGGGATGGAGTAGAGTGATGGGAGTGAGGGTGTGTGATGGCATGCAGGTATGGGAGGTGATAGTTGTTAACAGTTAACTTACCAGTGTCCAGTCCCCCTCCATCTCTGTCCAGGCCCTCGGGATTGTGTATTGCCAATACCTGCTCCTCCCATGCTGTGTGCTGTGAGTTGTAGGGGAGGAGGTGGGGGTCCACAGCCAGTCCTCTGTATGGCGAGCTGGTGTCTTGCTGCAATGGAACGTACCCTCCCCCGTAGGTAGTTCCACCTCTTCCTCATGTCGTCCCTTGTTCTTGGGTGCTGTCCCACGACATTGACCCTGTCCGTGATTCTCCGCCATAGCTCCATCTTCCTTGCTATTGATATCTGCTGCACCTGTGCTCCAAAGAGCTGTGGCTCTAATCTGACGATTTCCACACTGTCAGGTGTGTGTTATTTGAATTGGCCAATATATTGTTGTTTTGTATGTGGGTGTTCATTGTGAGCGTGGCGGTATGTACGGCCAATAGTTTAGTGTCGTTGAATGTCCGCTGTAGTGATTCGTGGGTCATAATGTGATGGGGGTTGTTTTGTTGGTGTGACAGTGTGTGTTTTGGGGCCGCCACTTTAGCCTGACCTTTGGTCTGTCGGATTTGTGGATGCAACTGAATTCTGTTGGATGGGGGTGTGTGTGTCATAATATGGTGAACGGATGTTCACTGGCGCCGCAGGTAAGTTGACGGCCATCAGCACAGCGGTAAGCGCCATTTACCGCCAATGTCATAATGAGGGCCTATATTTCTTTGTATGTTTTTCAGCTACTGATTTTTAACACGTTTTTAAATGTGATTTTTTACCTAGTTTTTATGCTTTTAGCTTTTAGTCCAGAGCACTTTTAGCATTGGATTTATTCACCTTCCGTGGCATCAACCTATGGCATCCTACTTGTTATGGCAATAGGGAGGGTGTAGTGAATCCTAGTTTGTTTTAATGGGAAACAGGAGTGAGCTTAGCCTTTGGCTTGCAGACTCATGCCCCCATCACCTAGTGACTTTACCCCTACTTAGCTTGCTCGGTTTTAGCGCATTTATTTAATTATATCTTTTAATGTAGCTGCCTTTTTCTAGTTAGGCAAATGTTTTAGTTTTACGTTATCAGTGCCACCGCACTAAGGCGTCAATATCGAGCGACAAAGATAAACAAACTATAGGTATTCACATTAGGTACTTTCCCTCTTCACGCCTTTGAGGGAATTGTTTATATAAATTACCGCCCTAAGCATGTCTTGTTATCTATTGTTTGGGAACAGACCTACGTCAGGTGTCTGAGCAGATCTGTATAAATGTACCTCACTTAGACAGATAGTCAGAGGGATTCTGACCAGATGCTATCGCTGCTATTGATGCTGCATGTCGCCTTGACGCTGACCCAGTCTTCGTGTCCCTACGGAGTCTGAGCTAGAGACCTCATTCCAAGGTAAAGACGGTTGGGGTGCTCTTCTCATTGACATGGCATTGGCAGATTAGGTTTATCATAACTAGCTCTTTTTTAGGTTAGAGATTAGGTACATGACATTAGGGTATTAGGACCTTTATTATATTGCATGTCACTTCAAGTCATTGCAAGATGGTGGGGGTCTTTGTATTAATGACTCTTGTCTTTACCATTTTGTTTCTTGCATTATTCATTATCCTAATCATTGCAGCCCATGGAGCTTATCACAGATTGCAGTTTTGCTAAATGAAACCTATTGAAACTTTACTGCATCACTTTCATTACCTGTGTTTGATTGAGACATGTTGTTCCTGTGAGAAAGGGGTAATCTTAGTTTAACCACAACACTCCGTGAGATGTCATACTCTTGAGTCCATGCGTAAAGGCTGCCACAAATCACCTTTTACTGTTTGGGTTTTTGGTGAGGTGCTGCTTGTGAGCTGGGAGGGTTGGGACGACAGTTGTGACATGTTGTAGGACTGGCATAGTCGACTATAAACATAAGTACCGTCATCCTTAAACCAGCAGTCTTGCCTAGAGCAAGAGTCAAACTATGACACGCATCAAACTGTATATTGTTTAAAGATATATGGGATTTGTTATCTGATGTCGATGAGATGTGCCGAAGCTATGCATTACATATTATAGATACATTTGAAGAACTAAAATCACTGCAGGATAAGAGGAAAAAAGGTCATAGGACAAATTGAAATGTGTCCAGCATGAAGACAAACTGTGGGTTTCAGAAGAAGGTCAGCTAGTGTTGCCGAATAATTTGCTGACCCAAATAGCTAGATATTATCATGGTCAAGCCCATGTTGGGAGGGATGTCATGATTCAAGTGTTCAAACAGAATTGGTTCAATCCAAAGTTCAGACAGGTTGCTGAAGCAGTTTGCCATTGTTTCGACATTTGTCAACAAATGAACGCGGGAAAAGGGACAGTGGTCAATTTGAGCCACATTAGAAGAGCAGAAGGTCCTTTCAGCAGAATGCAGATTAATTTTATTGAGCTGCCTGTGTGTGGAGGATTTATGTTTTGGTGATTGTCTGTATCTTTAGTCACTGGATTGAAGCTTATCCTACACAGAGATATGACAGCCTCACAGTAGCAAAATGACTGCTTAGGGAACTGATACTACGTTTCGGGTTTCAAATCTCTTTAGAATCAGATACAGGAAGTCACTTAAACAATGAAGTAATCAACTTACTATGTTCAGCTCAAAACTTTGAGCAGAAGTTGCATTGTAGTTACTGCCCTGAAGCCTCAGGACTTGTGGAGAAGATAAATGGTACTTTTAAATCAAGAATGTCAAAAAAAATTGCGTCCACGAATCTGAAATGGCCCAACACACTACTGTTAGTTCTGATGACAATGAGAAACACACCCAACAGGATGGCACGACTCTCACCGCATGAGATCCACATGGGCAAAGCAAGGAGGTTGCCAGCGGTTACTGCAAATGCTCTTGTGAACTTAACGGATGATATGTTGTTGCACTACTGCAAAGGTTTGACTGATGTGGTTCACTCTTTCTCTAATCAGGTGAAAGCCACCACACACAACTGTCTCAAGATTAAGGACACAACCTGAGAGCAGGTGACTGGGTTGCCATCAGGAAGCATGTGAGGAAGACGTGTTTGGAGCATTGGTGGAAAGGCCCTTACGAGGTGGTGCTGAGCTGTACCACAGCTGTGAAGTGCTCTGGAGTTCCAAACTGGATCCACACAAGCCATACAAGGAAAGTACCATGTCTGTTGGACAATGACGAGGAGTTGTTGAGAGTACCAACAACATCCAAACTCCAGAACTGGAGACAGGAGGAGGAGAAATTGAGACTAAGGGGCATATTTATACTACGTTTGCGCCGAATTTGCGTCGTTTTTTTCGACGCAAATTCGGCGCAAAACTAACGCCATATTTATACTTTGGCGTTAGACGCGTCTAGCGCCAAAGTATGAGGAATGAGCGTCATTTTTTTGCGTGAACGCCTTCCTTGCGTTAATGAGATGCAAGGTAGGCGTTCCCGTCTAAAAATGACTGCGACGCAAATGCGTCGTATTTATACTCCCGGGCAAAAATCACGCCCGGGAGTGGGCGGGGCAAAAACCCCCGCATTTGCGCCTCTTTTTAACGCCTGGGTCAGGGCAGGCGTTAAGGGACCTGTGGGCTCAAAATGAGCCCACAGCTGCCCTCCCATGCCCCCAGGGACCCCCCCTGCCACCCTTGCCCACCCCAGGAGGACACCCAAGGATGGAGGGACCCATCCCAGGGACATTCAGGTAAGTTCAGGTAAGTATAATTTTGTTTTTTTTAAATATTTTTTTTTGGCATAGGGGGGCCTGATTTGTGCCCCCCTACATGCCACAATGCCCAATGACCATGCCCAGGGGACATAAGTCCCCTGGGCATGGCCATTGGGCAAGGGGGCATGACTCCTGTCTTTACTAAGACAGGAGTCATGTAAATGGCGTCTGGGCGTCGTTAAAAATGGCGCAAATCGGGTGGAGGCGATTTTTTTGCCTCAACCTGACTTGCCCCATTTTAAGACGCCCTAACGCCATTTTCCCCAACGCTGGCGCTGCCTGGTGTACGTGTTTTTTTTACACGCACACCAGGCAGCGCCGGTCTGCTAGCGCCGGCTAACGCCATTCAATAAATACGGCGCCCGCATGGCGCTTCAGAATGGCGTTAGCCAGCGCTAAACTTTTTGACGCTAAACTGCTTTAGCGCAGTTTAGCGTCAAAAAGTATAAATACGGGCCTAAATCTGAGCAAACTGTAAGCAGTTCAGCCATTCCTGTGAGAGACAAATGGGAAGGCCCACAGGAAAGTGAATGTGGACCGATCTCATTTTGAGGCAACAGGAGAGTCTAGTCAGAGGAGGTCTCTCCCAGAAGCAGATGGTCTTGGGAGACAAACAAAGCAAACAACAGACCCTGAAGGGGAAGGAGTTGAGGACAAATCAAAATCCTGCAGAGCAAGGAGAAATTACAAGTCTGACACTGAAAAGAGCATTAACAAAAAGTCCACTGAAAGGAGATAAGTGCACAAAGTACACAACTTTTAAAATGTGCCTACTTGAGTGACCGCCAGTAATCACGAAGTGTCCTCAACTGCTATTTAGGGCCATATTTATACTCTGGTTGCACCGAATTTGCGTCGTTTTTTTCGACGCAAATTCGACGCAGAACTAACGCCAACTAACGCCATATTTATACTCTGGCGTTAGACGCTTCGGGCGCCAAAGTGCCCGGAGTGTGCGTCATTTTTTAGCGTGAACCCCTTCCTTGCGTTAATGATATGCAAGGGAGGCGTTCCCGTCTTAAAAAATGACTCCCAGGCCTTTACGTGGTATTTATACTCCCGGGCAAAAGAGACGCCCGGGAGTGGGCGTGGCCAAAAACGGCGCATTTGCGCCGCTTTTTAACGCCTGGGTCAGGGATGGCGTTAAGGGACAAGTGGGCTCAAAATGAGCCCAGAGTGCCCTCCCCTGCCCCCAGGGACCCCCCCTGCCACCCTTGCCCACCCCAGGAGGACACCCAAGGACGGAGGGACCCATCCCATGGACATTAAGGTAAGTTCAGGTAAGTATTTTTTTATTTTTTTTTTGTGGCATAGGGGGGCCTGATTTGTGCCCCCCTACATGCCACTATGCCCAATGACCATGCCCAGGGGACATAAGTCCCCTGGGCATGGCCATTGGGCAAGGGGGCATGACTCCTATCTTTACAATGATAGGAGTCATGTTGATGGGGGATGGGCGTCGAAAAAAAATGGCGCAAGTCGTGTTACGACGATTTTTTCGACGCAACCTGACTTGCCCCATTTTAAGACGCCCATACGCCATTTTCCCCCTACGCCGGCACTGTCTGGTGTACGTGGTTTTTTTCCACGCACACCAGGCAGCGCCGGTCTGCTAGCGCCGGCTAACGCCATTCAATAAATACGGCGCCCGCATGGCGCTTCAGAATGGCGTTAGCCGGCGCTAATTTTTTTGACGCAAAACTGCGTTAGCGCAGTTTTGCGTCAAAAAGTATAAATACGGCCCTTAATGTGAAATGTTATGGTCATGTTTAGATTAATGTATGAGCACAGCGGTTCCCAACCTTTTGACTTCTGTGGACCCCCACTTTATCATTACTAGAACCCGGAGACCCCCACTGAATCGTTATTGGAATCTGGGGACCCCCACTGAGCCATTACTGAAAGCTGGGGACCTAATCTAATAATATTTTTTTTAATTTTTAAGCAGTCGTGGACCCCCTGAGGAGGCTTCGCGGACCCCCAGGGGTCCCCGGACCACAGGTTGGGAACCAATGTAGTAGTATGTTACTTAAATGGTCATGTATTATATATTCGCTTTATTAATCATAGACCTTAAATTAGCGAGGTCTTTGGCCTAGTTGCACAGCCTCATGTCAGGTTGCATTGCTAAAACGAGTCACACAAAATGGCTACATAGAGAATTAGATTTGTGTTTTTCCATTGTGTTGACCGAACGCTAGTAGCTACATTTTCTTTCCCATGAGAACTGCTTGCTACAAAATGTTGTACTAGATTTTGATACTTTGTATAATTTAGTGTGTGTAATAGCGATGTTCCCAGGAACCAACAATGGATGCACTGATTGGATTACAAGATGATGCAAAATTGTTACCTGACGAGCCCAACAATGGGAACAGGAAAAGAGGAGCCAAATCATCGACATGTGAAAGACAGTTTAGTTATTTCTTCGACTTGAAGTTCTACTTTTATTTGACTAAATGTAAATGTACAATTTTGACCAATAGCAAAGTGGAAAGAGTCCTGAATGGTTTTAACTTAGCACGGCTGTACCAAGAGTAAAGGCACTCATTTTTTTCCCTAACTCTGTTACTGAGAAGCAGAATTCCCATTATTTTGGTTCCTGATACATTCTATCTTGAGCGTTATTGCTAAGTCCTGATGCCTTGCTGACCGAACAGATGTCCAATTGACGAAGATGGTCACAGCTTGCTGAACCATTGTAAGGTAAGGTATAAGACTATAGGGGACATTCTGACCCTGGCGGTCATCGACCACCAGGGTCGATGACCACGGAAGCACCGCCAACAGGCTGGCGGTGCTTCCTTTGCTATTCCGACCGTGGCTGTAAAGCCGCGGTCGCCCAGCCGGGTCTGGCGGTTTCCCGCCGGATTTCCCCCGGCTGGGAGAATCCTCCATGGCGGCGCTGATTGCAGCGCCGCCATGGGGATTCCGACCCCCTTCCCGCCAGCCGCAACCGCTGCCCGCCAAACTCGGAATGACCCCCTATGTTATTGATCTTAGTGGCATTTGCTTTTGTCTTTAGGTACCAACAGCTGATTTTGATAGAGCCATAGCTAGATGTTTTTCCAAATTTGTGTTGCCTAAATTGTTTTGCATGAAGCCGAAACATGCTGTTCTAATCACAAGGTTAGCTAGAAAACTCACAGAAGATGTTTGCTAAATATTACCAACAGTTGATGTTTTTTTCCCTGCTGAATCTAAATGTATGCTATTTCTATTGCACAGTTATTCTTGTTATTGATTTGTACTATAACATTAGAATGTGTAGTGATCCATGCCTTGATTAAATTGAGATCCTTTAGAAGATTCGGTCAACCAGTGTTGTTCCTGTATGTTTATCATTTGATTTTGAGACTAAGGGGGTCATTCTAACCTCGGCGGTAAAAGTCGCATACCGCCAACCAGAAGACCGCCATAACACCGCCGCGGTAAACCGCCACGGTCATTCTGACCCGCAACTGGCAAACCGCCAAAAACCCGACATCCACAAAAGTCCGCCACACCAAAGGTCAGCGGGAAACTGGCGATGACCAAACCTCCACTGTCACGCCAACAGAAATACGCCCATACCATTCCGACCCACAAATCCCTGCAGCGGTCTTTCAACCGCGGTATTCCATTGGCGGTACACACCGCCGCGCTCAAAATACACACACCTTTACAAAACACTACCACATTGGATAATTCAAAATACACACACCTGAGACACATACACACACCACTCCCACACACCCAATTACATATAAAACACACACCCACATCACCCACAAACCCCTACGACCACAATTGCGACAGAGAGAGAGAGCACAGCATAGAGTACACCATCACACAGAGGCAAATCACAACATCACCCACACAATTTCCACGCACAAAACACTATACACCACCACACCCACCACACTCTACAACACATACACCACCCCTCACCTCAACCACACCACCCCATGGCACCCCAAAGACACCCCAGGTTCTCTGACGCAGAACTCAGGGTCATGGTGGAGGAAATAGTTTGTGTAGAGCCCCAGCTCTTCGGGCACAGGTGCAGCACACCACCATTGCCAGGAAGATGGAGCTATGGCAAAGAATAGTGGACAGGGTCAACGCTGTGGGACAGCATCCACGCAATCGGGAGGACATCAGGAAGCGGTGGAACGACCTACGGGGGAAGGTGCGTTCCATGGTATCAAGGCACAACATTGCGGTGCAGAAGACTGGCGGCGGACCCCCACCTACTCCCCCAGAATTCACAGCATGGGAGGAGGAAGTCTTGCACATCCTGCATCCTGAGGGCCTCGCAGGAGTAGGTGGAGGAATGGACTCTGGTAAGTCAAATCTTCACTACTTCATTCCCCCCACCCCACCTGCATGCCAAATCATACCCCCACCCTCACCCCCACCCCCATCACACCAACTCCTTGCAAATGGCTCACCATCACATCCCACCCATCCCAAAACCTAGCCCTGCGTGCGTCCCCAAAGCATGGACACCCATCCCCAAAGCATGCCCACTGCACACACTCATCACCCCCACAAGCCACCGTCACAAAAGCCCCCACAAGGGAATGCCAGAACTGGGGGACACAGCCACCCACCCATTACACGAAATGCCACACACAGAAGCAATAACCAAACTCTTATACCCCTGCAGGACCTGAACGCCACCACACCGCCACGGAGGGTCCAGAGATGTCCATCCCACCCCCAGAAGAGGCCCCCAGTGATGACAGCAGCTCTGCCTCCCTGGACCCTGATGACCAGCCCAGCCCATCGGGGACCTCGGGACAGTCGGTTCCCCACAGACAGCCACAGGCTACACCAGACCTAACCCCCTCTGGGAACACCAGCACAGCTCCCACCCAGCGGGCCCATGTCTCTGTCTCCAGGACACGTCAATCAGCGGTGTGTCCACCACTACAGGGCACCCAGGTTGACCCACCACCCCAACAACAACAGGGACCTGGGGGCAGTGGTAGTGGGCACACCGTCCAGGGGACAGAGGCCCAGGGAAACAGGGTAACTGGGAGGGCTGCTGTGCGACAGGGGGGGACAGGCCCAGGGAACCGACTCTCCAAGAGGCCCTCTCCTCCATCATGGGAGCATACCACCACTCCCAGGAGACGATGGCTACGGTACTGGCCAGGTTCCAGGAGATCCAGGTCATGCAGGAGCAACAGTACATGGGGTTCAGAGAGGAACTGAGGAACATTAGTTCCGCAATGGGGACCATCGTCCTGGCCCTAACCCAGATAGTCACCACATTGCGGGACCATGTGGCACCACAAAGGGCCCCTGTCACTAGCCTGGACCAGGAACAGCCTACCACCTCCGCCGGCGCTAGTGGACAGGAGGCCCCCACACAACGACGGGCCACCAGAACCCCACCTACTGCAGAAGAAGAACCACCCGCAAGCGGAACCTGAGATCTCACAAGAAGACAGAGTAGGATTGCAAGACCCCCGCCAGCAAACGATACCCCCTGATGTCATCCCACTGTCCCACATTGTCACCCTGTCCAGCCTTGAACTGCCCCTGCTCCATCCTTCCAGAGGCATATGGACAATGCACCTGTGCGACTGAGAACTGGACTCTGCCATGGACATTACTCCACCATCACTCATCCCCGTTTTACAATCATGTTGCTTAAATTTAGCACTTTAATTAAATCACTTCTTGCACTAAAAAAATCTGGAGTCTGCTTGTATTTTGAACAAATGTATTAGACATAACGGTGCCAAAATGTTCAGTTACATTGTGATGACAACATACCACTGTCACACAGCTGTAGTCCATGGGCAAACAAAGCAGAGGTCACGCAGTGGGGCCCAAAGCTCTGAAAACGGAGGGGAAAGTCACAACTCAGTTAACAGGAACTAGGGGGGAACTCAGACAGTAGAGAGGCAGGAGACTTTAAGTAAATGTAAAATGGCGTGGTTGATTCGTACCTGTGTGCTACTGAAAATACTGTTGTATCACTGTGTCCCTGTTGTCTGTGTCGTCCCCGTCGTCTTCCTCCTCTTCACTCTCCACAGGCTCCACAGCTGCTACAACACCACCATCTGGGCCATCCTCCTGCAGGAAAGGCACCTGGCGTCGCAAAGCCAGGTTGTGAAGCATACAGCAGGCCACAATGATATGGCACACCTTCTTTGGTGAGTACATTAGGGATCCACCTGTCATATGCAGACACCTAAGCCTGGCCTTCAGGAGGCCCAAGGTTCTTTCTATAATCCTCCTAGTTCGCCCATGGGCCTCATTGTACCGTTCCTCTGCCCTTGTCCTGGGATTCCTCACTGGGGTAAGTAGCCACGAGAGGTTGGGGTAACCAGAGTCACCTATTAGCCACACACGGTGTCTCTGTAGCTGTTCCATCACATAAGGGATGCTGCTATTTCGCATGATGTACGCGTCATGCACAGACCCAGGGAACTTGGCATTTACATGGGAGATGTACTGGTCAGCCAAACAGACCACCTGGACATTCATCGAATGATAACTTTTTCTGTTCCTGTACACCTGCTCACTTCCACTGGGGGGAACCAAGACCACATGGGTCCCATCAATGGCACCAATGATGTTGGGGATATGTCCAAGGGCATAGAAATCACCCTTCACTGTGGCCAATTCGCCCACCTCAGGGAAAACAATGTAGCTCCGCATGTATTTCATCAGGGCAGACAACACTCTGGACAAAACCTTAGAAAACATAAGCTGAGACATCCCTGATGATATGGCCACTGTTCTTTGGAATGATCCACTTGCCAAAAAATGGAGTACTGACAGAACCTGCACCAGAGGGGGAATCCCTGTGGGTTGGCGAATGGGGGACATCAGGTCTGGCTCCAGCTGGGCACACAGTTCCTGTATAGTGGCTCGGTCAAGTCTGTATGTCAGTATGACATGTCGTTCTTCCATTGTCGACAGGTCCACCAGCGGTCTGTACACGGGAGGATTCCTCCATCTCCTCGCAAGTCCCAGCGGACGGTGCCTAGGAAGGACAACATGGAGCACAGAGTCAAGCAACCCACAGGTACGTAACCACAGCTTGCACAAAACACGATTCGCTATGCATTGAATGGCTTGTATGAGTGGCAATGCAAGGCCTAGGCCTGTGTGACGCAGTAGAAATTAAGCCATGTGGGCCCTTGAAATGGCGGCTGCCTGACCTGTGAAGTGTGACAATGGGATGTGAGGTCAATGCGCTGGCGTGGCACACCGTGGCGGTAGGCGGTCGAAGACCGCCGCGCAAAGCAGCATTGGTTAACATTGAACCCTATGGGTCTCAGGAGCCAATGATGATGTGCGCCGGCGGTCGCGGTACGCACCGCCGCGGGCGTGACCGCCATTTTCTAACTGCTTAATCACTCGAGACCTGATCATCCACAGGAGAGGACCTATACTGCAAGTGCTGCTGTGACCTCGGTCTGGGAGATACAATGGCTGCTGCAACTGGGGAAAGGGCCCCTGCCTTCACATCTGAGGAATTGGAGAAACTTGTGGATGGGGTCCTCCCCCAGTATGCGCTACTCTACGGTCTTCCAGACCAACAGGTAAGTACACAGGGAGCACGTAGTATGGGCTATGCCTGTGTTTAGTGGGGTGGGTGTAAGATGGTGGGGAGGGGTGCGAATGGGGAGTGCAACGCACGACAGATGAGAGCATGTGCCACATGGCAAGGTTGGGGAGGGGGGGCCACTCACATCGACCATGCAGGAAAGTGATGATATTTCTTGTTCCATCCTGTCCATGTCACATAGGTCAGCGCCCATCAGAAGATCAACATTTGGCGTGCCATCGCCAAGGACGTCCGGGCCCTGGGGGTCCACAACAGACGGGGCACCCACTGCCGCAAGAGGTGGGAGGACATCCGCCGCGGGAGCAGAAAGACCTCGGAGGCTCTGCTGGGGATGGCCTCCCAACCTAGGAGGGGTGGCACACGACAATTGACCCCCCTGATGTCCCGGATCCTGGCGGTGGCCTACCCCGATTTGGATGGGCGCGTGAGGACATCACAGCAGACACAAGGGGGTGAGTATCAGCACATTCTGCTATATTAGCGCTCAGTGGAGGTGTCTGGGTGGGGGAGGAAGGCTGTGGCTATCTCTAGGCCAGGGCGCTTTCTGTAGGCTAGGCCCCTCCGTTAGGCATGGCCCTGTGCCCCCGCCCCCCACCTCTGTAGGGTGCTAAGTACAGATATCCATGGTTGGGCCTCACCTATGTGTGCATTTGTCGTCCATTGACTTGTAGGCCAAGTCACAATAATTGAGTAGTGTACCCGAGTGTGCGGCGTAGTGCAGGGGGCTTCTGTGTCTGTCCTCTCCGCCAACGGTGCCGCCAATGCATGCACTCAACATGTCTTTCTTTCTTCTCCCCCCCTTTTTTTGGTTTTCCTGCTCATGTGTGCATTAGCATCATCAGGCGGAGGAGAAGTGGCATCGGCCCACGAGGGAGCTGCATCTCACATGGCCCCGGAGGGCCATGCTACCGACTCAGAGTACACCAGTGAGACGGAGGGCGAGGGGGGCTCCACAACGGGGACCCGTGGAGACGTCAGCGACACCGACACGTCCTCGGAAGGGAGCTCCCTTGTGGTGGCGGCACCACCCGTGCCCACCGCAACAACAGGTACAGCCGTCACCCAGCGCACCAGCCCCGCCCTCCCAGCAGCCCCTCAGCGTTCGCTCCGTGCCCGCTCAGCCAGGAAGCCGGGCATCTCCTTCGCCCCTGGCACCTCAGGTCCTGCCCCAGTTACCCCTGCTGCCCTCAGTGCGGAGATCATTGACCTCCTCCAGACGCTCATTGTTGGGCAGTCTACCCTTTTGAATGCCATCCAGGGGGTAGAAAGGGAGGTGCATCGGAGCAATGCATACCTGGAGGGCATTCATTCGGGTCAGGCTGCCCATCAGCGATCGTTCAACGCTCTGGCCTCAGCACTGACGGCAGCAATTGTCCCTGTGTCTAGCCTCCCCCCTCCAACTTCCTCAACCCAGTCCCACTCCCCTGTTCCTCTGCCTATCCCAGACACACCTACAGACCAGCCTGCACACACCTCAACACCCAAGGGCAGCTCATCCAGACATAAGCACCACAGATCACACAAGCATTCACCCAAGCAACATCCACATGCAGACATGCCAACAGCCACTGCCTCCTCTGTGTCCCCCTCCTCCTCGTCTCCCTCCTCCCTCCCTGTGACATCTCCACTCACACCTGCATGCACACCACCATCAGCCAGTACGTCCATCACCACCACACCCACAAGAACAGTCCGCACACGTGCAGTCACCACCCCCACTGCCATTTACACGTCCCCTGTGTCCTCTCCCACTGTGACTGTCACCCCCTCTTCCAAACCACACAAACGCAGGCAGTCACCCACCCAACAGCCATCCACCTCACGACAGCCTCCATCACAAGGACCTGCACCCAAAGACAGCACACTTGACTCTCCTACAACCACATCCTCTCCCTCCACTCCCATACCCACTGCACCTACCCTTCCCATTGCTCCTAAAAAGTTGTTCCTCTCCAAAATTAACCTCTTTGCATCACCTGACCCACCCCCTCCATCTCGTAAGAATCCAAACAGCACTTCAGCCACCACAAGCCCTGCACCTACTAGGACCATCGTTCAGGGCTATTGGAGTCCACCAGCTCCTAGGGCAGGAACATCGGCCAGCAGCAAGGGGACAGCCAGCCCACCCCCTGGGAAAAAAAACAAAAAAGGGAAGGGCCGGCGCGACAGGCCTGAGACGGCTGCTCCCAAGGACACCACCCTTGCACCGTCACCTGGCCCATCCATAAAGGGAGGCAAGGGCCCCAGAGATTCCGCCAAGGGGGGCAAGGGCAGCAGGGCGGACAAGTCCGGCAGCAGGCGAGCTGCCCAGGAGGGCCCCACCAGCCCCATTTAGGGTGTGACGGAGGACACCCAGGGGCCCAGGAGTCCTGCACAGGAGGGCCCCGCAAGCAATTGGTTGGATGGCGACTGAGTGGGAATGATTGCCCAGATCTGGTTCCCTAGGAACACAAGACAAGCACCGCTGAACAGGGCCCCGCCAAGAGAAGCACCGCTGAACAGGGCCCCGCCGTGAGAAGCACTGCTGAACAGGGCCCTGCCGTGAGAAGCACCGCTGAACAGGGCCCCGCCGTGAGAAGCACCGCTGAACAGGGCCTCGCCGTCTCTAGCACCGCTCCGCTGGGCCCTTCCTGTCAAGCACCGCTCCGCTGGGCCCCGCCGTCTCTAGCACCGCTCCGCTGGGCCCTTCATCTCAAGCACCGCTCCGCTGGGCCCTTCATCTCAAGCACCGCTCCGCTGGGCCCTTCCTGTCAAGCACCGCTCCGCTGGGCCCTTCCTGTCAAGCACCGCTCTGCTGGGCCCTTCATCTCAAGCACCGCTCCGCTGGGCCCTTCATCTCTAGCACCGCTCCGCTGGTCCCTTCATCTCAAGCACCGCTCCGCTGGGCCCTTCATCTCAAGCACCTCTCCGCTGGGCCCTTCCTGTCAAACACCGCTCCGCTGGGCCCTTCATCTCAAGCACTGCTCCGCTGGGCCCTTCATCTCTAGCACCGCTCTGCTGGGCCCTTCATCTCAAGCACCACTCCGCTGGGCCCTTCCTGTCAAGCACCGCTCCGCTGGGCCCTTCCTGTCAAGCACCGCTCCACTGGGCACTATCTGTCAAGCACAGCTCCGCTGGGCCCTTCCTCTCAAGCACCGCTCCGCTGGGCCCTTCATCTCAAGCACCGCTCCGCTGGGCCCTTCATCTCAAGCACCGCTCCGCTGGGCCCTTCCTGTCAAGCACCGCTCCGCTGGGCCCTTCCTGTCAAGCACCGCTCCGCTGGGCCCTTCATCTCAAGCACCGCTCCGCTGGGCCCTTCATCTCTAGCACCGCTCCGCTGGGCCCTTCATCTCAAGCACCGCTACGCTGGGCCCTTCATCTCAAGCACCGCTCAGCTGGGCCCTTCCTGTCAAGCACCACTCCGCTGGGCCCTTCCTGTCAAGCACCGCTCCGCTGGGCCCTTCTGTCAAGCACCGCTACACTGGGCCCTTCCTGTCAAGCACCGCTCCGCTGGGCCCTTCCTCTCAAGCACTTCTCCGCTGGGCCCTTCATCTCAAGCATCGCTCCGCTGGGCCCTTCCTGTCAAGCACAGCTCCGCTGGGCCCCGCCGTCTCTGCACCGCTCCACTGGGCCCTTCAAGTCAAGCACCGCTCCGCTGGGCCCTTCCTGTCAAGCACCGCTACGCTGGGCCCTTCCTCTCAAGCACCGCTCCGCTGGGCCCTTCATCTCAAGCACCGCTGGCCCATTGGCAGGGCCGGATCTGTGTCGGGCAGGGCTTCACGAAGCACTCTGGGCACCATGCCTCCTCCATAATCAGTGGAGTCTGTAATCCACCAGATGGACTGTGGCTTTGCACTCCCCAGGATGGTACAGTGGGCAACCCACCCACTGTAGAGACTTGAGAGACTGTGGCTTTGCACTCCCCAGGATGGTACAGTGGGCAACCCACCCACTGTAGAGACTTGAGAGACTGTGGCTTTGCACTCCCCAGGATGGTACAGTGGGCATGGAGGCCCCTCGTGGATCTGGCGTCGTGGACTCATGTGGCTGAGGTGCCCCCCCTTCCCTTCCCCCTGAGGTGCCTGTGGTTTTATTATCTGATGCCCCAGCAGTGTTCTCTCCAATGGAATCGGGTCTCGTGTGTGGGCTTTGCCCATGTGTTAATGCACATTGGCCCACGAACAATGGCATGTACCCAATATGTGCCGGACTTTTGGACTATGTATACATTGTTCATGTTGTGATTTATTTATTTTAAATATCTCATATTTCACTTAAGTTCAAATATGCTTTAATATACTTCTATTTTAATGATCATTTTATTTTGTCTTTGAATTATTCCGGGGGGTGTAAATCTGACTTGTTGCTCTGCTTTGGTGTGTGGGGATTTGGGGGGGGGGGGGTGTCGCGTATGTGTGTGCCCGATACCTTTTCTCCTCCTCCTTCCCCTGTGTCGTAGGTGCAGTACTCACCGTTGTCTCGTGCGGTGGCGTTCGTGCTCCTGGTAGAGGAGCAGGTAGACAATCGCTGGTAGGATGTTTAATTCGGGTTCCATGCTGTCCAGATTGCTCGCGGAGTGTATAAAGGTGAGCGTTTTCCCGTTCGTGGTCTGTTTCCGCCGTGTTTTTATCGGCGGGGCTCCCGCCTGTCTGTTGGCGGTGACCGCCGCGCTGTTTGTGTGCCCCGCCGTGGCGGTCGGAGTGTTAAAGTGGCGGGCTGTGTTGGCGGTTCCCGCCAGGGTCAGAATTCCATCTTTTTTACCGCCTGCCTGTTGGCGGTTTGGCCGTCGCTTTAACACCGACCGCCAGGGTCAGAATGACCCCCTAAGTTATGTGATATTAGCATTGTTAATATTGGGAAATAAACTTTTAACTTTTACACAAAGGTGTGGTTATTCATGACCAAAGAGGTCATGGTGTATGGAAATTACTGACTCTCAAGATTATTGATTGATATTGTTATTGATTGGTATTGCAATTGAGTCTTATGGTGGGAACTACTCTAAGTGCAGTCAAAAGATCCATCAAACCTCTAACGCGTCCCCTTATAAATTAAAGAAGAGAAGTCAAATAAGATCAGATGAGCTAACAGCTCCATCGGTAGAAAATCGGATGACAGCAGAAAGACAAACTTCCTGGTGAGAAAATGAAGGCATGTATTAAAATATGAACAGCACCAATACACCTCAGCCTATGAACAAAAGTAATTGCTTCTAAAAAAACACACAGGTAACACTGAGGATCTGCAAAGGAGCCTCCTGTAACCGTTCAAAAGTATGAGTAAAAATCTTAAGGAACAAGGTGATCACAAAAAGTACTAGTACCTCACCTTATGCCTGAGTAAATCGAAATTGTGCCGAAGGTGGGTAGATAGCTCAAGAATGGAATCTGTGCTACTCATGGGAGCAAAAAGCCTGGAAAGCCAGCTGACTGCCCCAGGTAGAACCTGCAAGCCTCTGGATAACTCCCTACCACAGAAGGTAAGGTACTGCATTGTGTCACAGAAGAAATGGTACTACACACCAGGTAGAACAACATTTAACAAAGGAGCCCCCAGTGTTGGTAATAGGAAGGTGAGGTAGATGGTCTGAGAGTAGAGCCAGGGACACGTCAGTGGAAATAACTAGGGGTAGATGGTATGTTTCATTCCACCAAATGCAGAATTGGTGGAATTTGTGGCGTTCTGGGCAAATTCTGCCAATTACTGTGCAGTGGAATTTTTTTGCTCAGCGAGGCTCCATAAATGCGAACCAGCAAATTTGAGCGAGATTTGGCATCCCTTAGAATGATTTTCTGATGAGGGTGGTCATAGGCTGTCAAAGGATTGCTTCTCATGTAGATTTGCTGCTGCTAGAGTAAATTTCTTACTTGAGCAGCAGTAAAATCAACTCAAATGGCTGCATGCTGTTGCGAACCACAGGGTGCCATTCGTACTGATTTTTAGCTCTACTTGCGCTACCAGCACTAAATTGGAGTGCTTGCCGTGTGACGTTCAAATTTTCTTCTGCTGGCAGAAATTTGCGTAATCTCTTTGAGTTTTTAGTGTAAGTCCGAGGAATTCCATGAAGTGAAACTCTGTGATTTCCACCCACCCCTAGAGATAAACAAATTACAGCGGCATAGACTTTCAGAAGCAAAACCGTCAAATGGTGGCACAGAGGGGACAGGTGAGAGAGGGAAGGCCTACAATAAGAGGACAGGATTTAATGAGAGGCCATTTGTGCCAGGGGATAATTCCCTGAAGAAGTGAAATCAAGACTTTGTGTGCCAGTCTTTACCACCAGAATGATCTGGCCTTTTCCCCTGCTGGTATAAAAGGCAAACAGCAGACCTTGAGACTGAGCAGATGTTATTGCATCCATGCCTGCTACTTGTGGATCCTTCCTCCTTGAAAAAGAACAGATCATCCTCAGAAAGGTGTCTATGGAGGATGAGAAGACAATCCTTAAGGTGTTTGCTTTCACATCGTCCACACCGGGTTTAAGAGGCAGTCAAGCATCTTAAGTGAACATGCCAAAGCACAGATTCATAGAGGCACTATTGCCATGGAGTGAAAATAAATCCCCCTTGACTATTCACCTAACACATTTCCACCTGATAATCTGTCTAGACAAGGATCAACTTCCCTGGACATATTCCTGATCACAAGTCACTGTTACAGAGTAAGGTAAGAAGTCCCAGAAACCTGTCCATGGGATCATGAAGACTGAGGTTGTCATGTATTCTGAAAGCTACAGGCATACATAAGATGAAGCGGAGGTACTTGCCAACATAAAGGATCAGAGTTTGTAAAATCAAGCTCCAATAACAAGGAACAAAAACCTCACAGAAGATCACCTAAACTGGCCTCAATTAACTCATGATTGTTATTTGATGGAAGGTGGCATTTTCACCATGTTCAACTTCCACCTGTGGTCCTGCTACATATCAATAGAGTTTACTGAGAAGCATTATATAAGGTAGGACTGTGTACCAGCTAGTTGTTCATGTATGGATGTACATGGATCCCTTCTCTGTGAAAGAGTATTACTAACAGAGCAAGACCTTTGTGTTGCATGGGATTAGACTTCAGATCAAAAGAGAGGACCGAAAACTGGAAATGACTGTCTTGAATCTGTAAGCAAAGGAAGTGCTAGTGATCTCCCAAAAATGGTGACATGATGTTACACATCCTGGAGGGCGATCAAGGTCATGAAGTCAGCGGGGTCTCCCATGGAAGATGCGCTGCAGAGTGATAATCCTGAAAGGAACAATGTGATCTAAAACATGCTACTCCTTCAAACTGATAGTAGCATAAACCTACCCTGAATGCTTTGGTATTCAATGAAGTGTTCCTCTACAAAGGAACAATGTGAACTAAGACATTCTATTGCAAATGTATAATAGGAAGCAACTTCAATAAAGGCGTCAAACCAAAAACAGTATGGAGTATTCACCTGTTCTTTCACTGGCATGGAAGCTGTTGCTCCTTTCCTCAGTAGGACGTGGATTGCTTTAGGAAGACCTTCCTGTTTCTGAAGATGCTTTAGCCACGGAGTAGCACAGACATTTTGAAGTAGCGCAGAAATCTTGAAAGTGTGGTTCCTGGGTAATGTCAGTCGAATGCCTTTGCTGTATCCCACTCAGTACCCACTGCTTTTACGCATCCTTCACACAGGAGCTACAGAAATACCACAACCACCACCCTCCCCTAAAGGGACATGTGAAGTGAAAATGTTCTATTTTCTGATGTAGTATGGAAGGCTGATTTTCTGAAGAAGGGGAAGTACAACCTCATAAAATGGCTGCAGCCATTTTCCCCTTCAATGGCCTTGAAAGCCTCAAAGAAAGACTAGGTAACATGAGTGCTATAAGCCTACAAATGAATAGCAAATGTGGCTGTAGCAGGTTTGCTTTTATAGAAGAATCAGACCATTTTGTTCAAGGAGTCTTAAGGTTCAGGACCTTAAGAAGCAATGAAAGAAGGGCCATTGAGACAAGGAAGAAAAAGGTTCCCCATAGAACTACTTGGGAAGTCCTCATCAACCAGTGGATGCAACTTTGCCTGGAACCCAGGGATGAACACCATCTCTAAATCCATTCTTGCATCTTAATATATTGCATAAGCAGATCAAGAGGAAGTCCCTGTGATAATGACGGAAGATAAAAGGGAAAGACATTGGTCAACCTTTACACTCAAATGCAGGAGAGGAACATAGAATAAAGAATCCCACATTGAGGCAAAAATGAGATACTATTTCCTTCAGTACTTTTTTTGTGTCCCTTAGAATCAGTATTACGATTATTATCATCCCCATTTGAGAAATTTTGCCTGCATTCCTTTCCATCTGAGAATCATTGATTAGAGCTGTGTAGAAGAGTAATACAAAGGCATCTCAGTTAGGGAGCAAACCACTTCCCACAGTTCACAATGTCTTTACTGTACAGGAACTTAAGGTCAATAAAAGCAGTGGCAGGATCAAGAGGTTGAGAGAGTGGAGGGATCACTGGTCCAGAGCCATACCTATGTGGATGAATAATAATGCTAATGGAGCTTATGTATCTTATGGCTCCTGTTGTCAGAATCAATTTGAAAGTGTGTTAAGATCCATTTGCTGCGTGAATAGCAATGAATGCTCAGAGCTCAGAGATGCTCTGCTGGCCCTCTGGTGTGTGTGGGGGTGTCCCTGGACCTACACAGTTGTGTAAGTCCCCTAACTCCTGCCCTTACCCAGGCATCAAATAATGGCGCTAAGCAAGCTTAGCGCCATTATTTACGGCTCCCTTCCCCCTGTGCATGATTTTAGCACAGGGGGATAAATATGGCGCTAAGGCCATATCGTCATTTTTTGCACAGGAACGCCTACCTTGCATCTCATTGATACAAGGTAGTTTCCTTCAAGCAAAAAATTATGCTAACTCCAATACTTTGGCACTACATGGGTCTAGGGCCAAAGTATAAATATGGAGTTAGGTTTGCACTGAATTTGCTTAAAATCATTATGCAAATTTGGTGCAAACAGAGTATAAATCTGGGCCCAAGTGTCTGCCTCTGTAGTAGACAAGAATATGCAGGGAAAATTCTCTAGAAACTGGCTTTTATGCCCCTCCCATAGAAGGTGAGGGGTTTAAAAAACATAAAATTGGGTTTAAGAGTTTTTACGGGCCCTTTTCCGAGTTTGGGTCACCAACATAGATTAGGAATGGGATGGAAACAAGAGTAAAGTGATTGCAAGTGCAAAGTCACAGAATTGGGGTCTGCAAACACTTACAATTCCAGGTGGATCCTCCACCATGGAAAATCTGGCAACATAGACGTGTAGCAACATTTCCACAATAATAGTTTATTGTTCTTGCTGCTCACAGAGAAGGCCCAACTGGTGACCATTGGGAAGTTAGTGCACATCCTCAAAAACGTAAATTTGAGAAAGTTCACATCACTTTCCGGTATCACTATTTTCCATTTAATTTATACATTTTAAACATTGGAGTAGGTATTCAGATGAGGAGTAGAATTTCAACAAACACTGCCTCAGTTCATGAGGCTGGAGATATATCTCCAAAAGAAAAATATTTTCCAGATATAAGAAATATTTTGAACTGAGTTTAATGTCCTGTTGTACATTTATACTACACCTTGGATTGGGCATTGGATTGGTTGACTGTGCCAAGTCCAAGAAACATATACAGAAGAGGAAGTCGACTTTTTATGAAAAGCTATTATTTTCATGACTACTTCAGAGGATTTTTATAGATCTGCACAACACCAGCATCTATCAAATCAATTGAGTAAAACAATGATAAATAGTATTCTGCCTCTTAAAAACTATGGGGGCATATTTACACCCCATTTGTGCTGAATTTGCATGATTTTTTTTACGCAAATTCAGCGCAAAACTAACTCCGTTTTTATATTTTGACGTTGGACCTGTCTAACGTCACAATATTGGAGTTTACACCATTTTTTAGATGCGTCAATGATATGTAAGGTAGATTTTCCCATCTAAACAATGGTGCTAGCCCCATAGCCACATAGTTATCCCCCGGTGCTAAAATGAGGCATAGGTGGGAGGAGGGGCTAAATAATGGTGCAAAGCTTGCTCACCTCAAGGCCCATATTTATACTTTTTGACGCTAAACTGCGCTAACGCAGTTTAGCGATAAAAAATTTAGCGCCGTCTAACGCCATTCTGAAGCGCCATGCGGGCGCCGTATTTATGGAATGGCGTTAGCCGGCGCTAGCAGACCGGCGCTGCCTGGTGTGCGTGGAAAAAAACCACGTAGACCAGGCAGCGCCGGCGTAGGGGGAAAATGGCGTTAGGGCGTCTTAAAATGGGGCAAGTCAGGTTGAGGCAAAAAAATCGCCTCAACCCGATTTGCGCCATTATTTTCGACGCCCAGACGCCATTTAAATGACTCCTGTCTTAGTAAAGACAGGAGTCATGCCCCCTTGCCCAATGGCCATGCCCAGGGGACTTATGTCCCCTGGGCATGGTCATTGGGCATAGTGGCATGTAGGGGGGCACAAATAAGGCCCCCCTATGCCACCCAAAAAAAATTAAAAAATATAAAAAAATATACTTACCTGAACTTACCTGAATGTCCCTGGGGTGGGTCCCTCCATCCTTGGGTGTCCTCCTGGGGTGGGCAGGGGTGGCAGGGGGGGGTCCCTGGGGGCAGGGGAGGGCACCTGTGGGCTCATTTTGAGCCCACAGGCCCCTTAACGCCTACCCTGACCCAGGCGTTAAATAGTGGCGCAAATGAGGGGTTTTTTGACCCGCCACCTCCCGGGCGTGACTTTTGCCCGAGAGTATAAATACGACGCATTTGCGTCGCCGTCATTTTTTTAGACGGGAACGCCTTCCTTGCATCTCATTAACGCAAGGAAGGCGTTCATGAAAAAAAATGACGCTATTTGCCCATACTTTGGCGCTAGACGCATCTAACGCCAAATTATAAATATGGCGTTAGTTTTGCGCCGAATTTGCGTCGAAAAAAACGACGCTAATTCGGCGCAAACGGAGTATAAATACGGGCCCAAATGTCTGTTTATCTAGCAAAGTTTTTAAGGATAGGATCAGCACAGTTCTATCCACCCGAGCTAAATAGGGACAAAGGCCCTCATTACAACCCTGGCGGTAAATCCCGCTTACAGCCATGCAGAAGAGCGCCAACATACCGCTGCGGCCGTGGAATTCCGCTAAAGGTATTATGACCAACAGCCCCGAATCTGCCACAATACAGACACCCACACAAGTCCGCCACACCAAAGGTCAGTGATAAACTGGCGATAACAAAACCGACCCCGTCATGCCAACAGGAATACGCCCACAGTATCACGACCCACGAATCAACGTAGCGGTCTTTCAACCGCGGTAAACCCTTGGCAGTACACACCGTTGCGCTCAAAATACACACACATATACAAAACACAAACACATTGGACAATTCAAAATACACACAACTGGTACACATACACACACCACACCCACACACCCAATCCAATATAAAGCACACACCCACATCACCCACAACCGCTTACTACCAGAATTTTTAAACCACGCCAGAGAGATACACTACCAAAAACAACACCAGCATCCACAGACACACAACACCATCACTTACACAACATCCACGCACCTCAAACAACACACACCAACATACCCCCTCAAACATCACAACACACACCACCTCACACATCACCCACACCACATCATGGCACTCTATGTTCCCTGAGGAGGAGCTCAGGATCATGGTGGAGGAATTGTCCGGGTAGAGCCACAGCTATTCGGATCACAGGTTCAGCAGATGTCCATTGCAAGGAATACGGAGCTATGGCACAGAATCGTTGACAGGGTCAACGCAGTGGGACAGCATCCAAGAACTAAGGATGACATCAGAAAGAGGTGGAACGACCCACGGGGGAAGGTGTGTTCCGTGGTCTCCAGACACCAGATTGCTGCACAGAGGACTGGCGGTGGACCCCCACCTCCTCCCCCACAACTAACAACATGGGAGGAGCAATTCTTGGCTATATTGCATCCTGAGGGCCTCGCAGTAGTAGCAGGAGGACTGGACTCTGGTAAGGCAAATCTTTACTACTATATCCCCCCACCCTACCTGCATGCCATCACATACTCCCAACCTTACCCTCACACCCATCACCCCAACAACCCACAGATACCCCACCAACACAACCCATACATCCCAAAACCAAGCCCTGCATGTGACACCAATGCATGGACAACCATCACCCATCACCCAAGCATGTCCACTACAGAGACTCACTCATGCCCCAAAATCACCAATCACACAAGGACCAAGCCAATAATGCAAAAACAACAAGTGATGGACGGAATGCTGAACATTGTCAAACACTCACCCCCAGTCATAGATCTGGGTTTAATCCATCGTTCTTTTGCTCACCATGCCACCCCAGTTTGGGCCCAGCCATATGCAAATCAGTCTTGACCCTGTTCCTCATGGGAACAGTCCAGACCGAACTGCCAAGCCAAGTCCTCACTGGACCGGAAACAAGCATCCTGGGACCGGTTTCGGGGTTTCACCCCTCATCAGCCAGTCTAGCTTGAATCCAGTGGCATGGGAAGCACGGGACCCACGGGACCCACGTCTGGGCATACCCTTCCCACTTGGGGCGACAAAGCAAAAACAACAAGTGATGGAAGGAATGCTGAACATTGTCAAAGACTCACCCCCAGTCATAGATCTGGGTTTAATCCATCGTTCTTTTGCTCACTATGCCACCCCAGTTTGGGCCCAGCCATATGCAAATCAAGCAAAAACAACAAGTGATGGACGGAATGCTGAACATTGTCAAACACTCACCCCCAGTCATAGATCTGGGTTTAATCCATCGTTCTTTTGCTCACCATGCCACCCCAGTTTGGGCCCAGCCATATGCAAATCAGTCTTGACCCTGTTCCTCATGGGAACAGTCCAGACCGAACTGCCAAGCCAAGTCCTCACTGGACCGGAAACAAGCATCCTGGGACCGGTTTCGGGGTTTCACCCCTCATCAGCCAGTATAGCTTGAATCCAGTGGCATGGGAAGCACGGGACCCACGTCTGGGCATACCCTTCCCACTTAGGGCGACAAAGCAAAAACAACAAGTGATGGACGGAATGCTGAACATTGTCAAACACTCACCCCCAGTCATAGATCTGGGTTTAATCCATCGTTCTTTTGCTCACCATGCCAACCCAGTTTGGGCCCAGCCATATGCAAATCAGTCTTGACCCTGTTCCTCATGGGAACAGTCCAGACCGAACTGCCAAGCCAAGTCCTCACTGGACTGAAAACAAGCATCCTGGGACCGGTTTCGGGGTTTCACCCCTCATCAGCCAGTCTAGCTTGAATCCAGTAGCATGGGAAGCACGGGACCCACGTCTGGGCATACCCTTCCCACTTAGGACGACAAAGCAAAAACAACAAGTGATGGACGGAATGCTGAACATTGTCAAACACTCACCCCCAGTCATAGATCTGGGTTTAATCCATCGTTCTTTTGCTCACCATGCCACCCCAGTTTGGGCCCAGCCATATGCAAATCAGTCTTGACCCTGTTCCTCATGGGAACAGTCCAGACCGAACTGCCAAGCCAAGTCCTCACTGGACCGGAAACAAGCATCCTGGGACCGGTTTCGGGGGGAAGCACGGGACCCACGTCTGGACATACCCTTCCCACTTAGGGCAACAAAGCAAAAACAACAAGTGATGGACGGAATGCTGAACATTGTCAAACACTCACCCCCAGTCATAGACCTGGGTTTAATCCATCGTTCTTTTGCTCACCATGCCACCCCAGTTTGGGCCCAGCCATATGCAAATCAATCTTGACCCTGTTCCTCATGGGAACAGTCCAGACCAAACTGCCAAGCCAAGTCCTCACTGGACCGGACACAAGCATCCTGGGACCGGTTTCGGGGTTTCACCCCTCATCAGCCAGTCTAGCTTGAATCCAGTGGCATGGGAAGCACGGGACCCACGTCTGGGCATACCCTTCCCAATTAGGGCGACAAAGCAAAAACAAGAAGTGATGGACGGAATGCTGAACATTGTCAAACACTCACCCCCAGTCATAGATCTGGGTTTAATCCATCGTTCTTTTGCTCACCATGCCACCCCAGTTTGGGCCCAGCCATATGCAAATCAGTCTTGACCCTGTTCCTCATGGGAACAGTCCAGACCGAACTGCCAAGCCAAGTCCTCACTGGACCGGAAACAGGCATCCTGGGACCGGTTTTGGGGTTTCACCCCTTATCAGCCAGTCTAGCTTGAATCCAGTGGCATGGGAAGCACGGGACCCACGTCTGGGCATACCCTTCCCACTTAGGGCGACAAAGCAAAAACAACAAGTGATGGACGGAATGCTGAACATTGTCAAACACTCACCCCCAGTCATAGATCTGGGTTTAATCCATCGTTCTTTTGCTCACCATGCCACCCCAGTTTGGGCCCAGCCATATGCAAATCAGTCTTGACCCCGTTCCTCATGGGAATAGTCCAGACCGAACTGCCAAGCCAAGTCCTCACTGGACCAGAAACAAGCATCCTGGGACCGGTTTCGGGGTTTCACCCCTCATCAGCCAGTCTAGCTTGAATCCAGTGGCATGGGAAGCACGGGACCCACGTCTGGGCATACCCTTCCCACTTAGGGCGACAAAGCAAAAACAACAAGTGATGAACGGAATGCTGAACATTGTCAAACACTCACCCCCAGTCATAGATCTGGGTTTAATCCATCGTTCTTTTGCTCACCATGCCACCCCAGTTTGGGCCCAGCCATATGCAAATCAGTCTTGACCCTGTTCCTCATGGGAACAGTCCAGACCGAACTGCCAAGCCAAGTCCTCACTGGACCGGAAACAGGCATCCTGGGACCGGTTTCGGGGTTTCACCCCTCATCAGCCAGTCTAGCATGAATCCAGTGGCATGGGAAGCACGGGACCCACATCTGGGCATACCCTTCCCACTTAGGGCGACAAAGCAAAAATAACAAGTGATGGACGGAGTGCTGAACATTGTCAAACACTCACCCCCAGTCATAGATCTGGGTTTAATCCATTGTTCTTTTGTTCACCATGCCACCCCAGTTTGGGCCGAGCCATATGCAAATCAGTCTTGACCCTGTTCCTCATGGGAACAGTCCAGACCGAACTGCCAAGCCAAGTCCTCACTGGACCAGAAACAAGCATCCTGGGACCGGTTTTGGGGTTTCACCCCTCATCAGCCAGTCTAGCTTGAATCCAGTGGCATGGGGAAGCACGGGACCCACGTCTGGGCATACCCTTCCCACTTAGGGCGACAAAGCAAAAACAACAAGTGATGGACGGAATGCTGAACATTGTCAAACACTCACCCCCAGTCATAGATCTGGGTTTAATCCATCGTTCTTTTGCTCACCATGCCACCCCAGTTTGGGCCCAGCCATATGCAAATCAGTCTTGACCCTCTTCCTCATGGGAACAGTCCAGACCGAACTACCAAGCCAAGTCCTGCTGCAAGCACTGGAGTACAGGGTCAACCACCCATTGCACACGATGGCACACGATGGCACACACACATGCAATGATCATGCATTTACACCCCAACAGGACCCCTACCCAACGTCACAGGACAGGAGGTTCCAGACATATCCAGTCCCCCCACCGAAGAGGCCCACAGTGATGACAGCAGCTCTGCACAATTGGATCAAGATGACCAGCCCGGCCCATCTGGGACCTCGAGACAGTTGGTTCCCCTGACACTGTCACAAGCCACCACAGAGCCCCCCCTCAGGAAACACCAGCACAACACCCACCCAGCAGGTCCATCCCTCTGTCCCCAGGACACGTCAATCAGCAGTGTGTCCACCACTACAGGGAACCCAGGCAAACCCACCAACCCAAGAAAATCAGGGACCTGGGGGCAGTGGCAGTGGGCACACAGTTCAGGGGACAGAGGTACAGGATAACAGGGAAACTGGGAGGACTGCTGGGCGACAGGGGGAGGACAGGCCCAGGGAACCCACTCTCCACGAGGGACTCTCCAATATCATGGGAGCTTACCATCATTCTCAGGAGACGATGGCAACGATACTGGCAAGTTTCAGGAGACCCAGCGGCTGCAGGAGGAACACTACCTTGGGATCAGGGAGGACTTGAAGTCCATTAACACCACCCTGGTCACCATTGCAGGGGTGCTGGCAGACCTCGCCAACACCAGGAGGGACACAGTGGCACAACAAGGGGCCCCTGACACTATCGTGGACGATGAACAGCCCTCCACCTCCGCAGGCCCTAGTGGACAGGAGGCACTGCCACAGGAACAACAGGAACAACAGGACACAAGCACCCCACCCCCTGCAGATGGAGAACCACCCCGCAAACGGTCCATGAGATCCAGGAACAAAACAGAAAACATTGCCAAGACCCCCACCAGGAAATGAGACCCCCCAAATGTCACCCTTCTGTCCCACTATGTCACCCTGTCCATCCTTAAACTGCCATTGCTCCACTTCCTATGCCCCTTTGGACAATGCAGCTGTGAAACAAATAGACTGGACTCTGCCATGGACATTCCTTCACCATCCCCCCAGCACATTTTACAACCCCCTCCACTTATTATCACAGGAATAAACACACTTCAATCACAAAACAATCTGGAGTCACTCTGTGCTTTTACAAATGTGTAATTGCAATAACTATGGAATATAGCAATGTCAATTTACTTGTTCACATGCCAATGTAACACAGCTGTAGGCCAGCATTAAACATAGCAGAGGGCACAAAGTGGGACTCAAATCTATGAAATGGAAAGTCAAAGTGACAATTCAGGGTCCACACACTAAATGAAAATTACACACTTATGCTAGTTCCAACAATAGAATGAGATGTGGGAAGCAGTGGCATCTTCTTACCTGTGTCTCACTGGAAGTATTGCCTGATGATGTTGCTTCGGTTGTCGATATCCTCTTCTTCTCCCTCCTCTTATTCACTGACCACAAGCTCCACAACTGCCACAAGACCACCATCTGGCCCATCCTCCTGCAGAAAAGGCACCTGGCGTCACAAAGCCAGGTTGTGCAGCTTACAGCAAGCCACGATTATCTGGCACACCTTCTTCGGTGAGTAGTAGAGGGATCCACGTGTCAGATGGAGGCACCGGAATCTGGCCTTCAGGAGGCCGAAGGTGCTTTTGATCACCATCCTAGTTCACACATGTGCCTCATTGTAGCGTTCCTCTGCCCTTGTCCTTGGATTCCTCACTGGGGTCAGTAGCCATGACAGGTTGGGGTAACCAGAGTCACCTGCAAATGTCGAGGGACAACTGTTAGACACACACTAACCCTTAGGGACAACCACATACCCAGACACCTATGTCAACTGTATTGGGACCTTGACCTCACCTATTAGCCACACACAGTGCCTCTGGAGTTGGCCCATCACATAAGGGATGCTGCTATTCCTCAAAATGTAAGCATCCTGCACAGAGCCAGGATACTTGGCATTCACATGGGAGAAGTACTGGTCTGCCAAACACACCATCTGCACATTCATCGAATCATAGCTCTTCTGGTTTCTGTACACCTGTTCATTTCTGCGGTAGGGGACAAATGCCACATGTGTCCCATCAATGGCACCAATGATGTTGGGGATATGTCCCAGGGCATAGAAGTCACCTTTCACTGTGGGCAAATCCTCCACCTGGGAGAAAACGATGTTGCTGAGCATGTGTTTCAGCAGGGCAGATAACACTCTGGACAACACGTTTGAGAACCTTGGCTGGGACATCCCTAATGCCATGGCCACTTTTGTTTGAAAAGACCCACTGGCCAGGAAATGGAGTACAGACAGGACCTGCACTAGGGGGGGATTCCTGTGGGATGGCGGATAGCTGACATCAGGTCTGACTCCAACTAGGCACACAGTTCCTGGATTGTTGCACGATCAAGTCTGTATGTGACCAGGATGTGTCTCTCTTCCATTGTCGACAGGTCCATCAGGGGTCTGTACACCGGAGGATGCCGCTATCTCATCACCTGCCCCAGCGGACGTGCCCTGTGGAGGAGAATAGCGAGCAGAGTGTCATCCAACACTGAGGTATAACAAAGATTTATTTTCAGAAACGTAATTATTCCACAATGTGCCGGTATCTGTCTATATTCCTGGCATAGATAGGAGTGACGCAGTTAACATCCATCCCATGTGGCCTCCTCAAATGGCGGCTGCCTGACCTGTAAGGTGGGACAAGGTAACTGTGCTGGTGTTCTACACCGTTGCGGTGGGCGGTCGAAGACTGTGGTGCAATTCAGCATTGGTTAACATTGGGCCCTAAGGGTCCCAGGAGCCAATAACGATGTACGCCACCGGTGAGGGTACGCATCACTGCAGACATGACTGCCATTTTCTGTCTGTTCACTCACTTGATACCTGCCCTTCAACAGGAGAGGACCTACACTGCAAGTGCTGCTGTGACCTCACTCTGGAAGCGACAATGGTTCATGTGTCTGGGGAAAGGGCCCCTGCCTTCACTTCGGAGGAGTTGGGGAAACTAGTGGATGGGGTCCTCCCCCAGTACACGCAACTGTACGGTCCTCCAGACAAACAGGTCAGTACACTGTGAGCATGTTGCATGGGCAATGCCTGCTTTGAGTGGTGAGGATGCATGTGCGCATGGGGAGTGTATGTGCATCAGGGCAAGGGTGGGAACTGGTAGGCAATGAGTATGACAGTCCGGATGGGTAAGTAATTTCCTTTTCCCCCTGTACCATTCCTCTAGGTCAGTGCCCACCAGAAGAAGGGTATTTGGTGTGCCATCGCCAAGGACGTCTGGACCCTGGGGGTCTACCACAGACGGAGCACCCACTGCCTTAAAAGATGGGAAGACCTGCGCCGCTGGAGCAAGAAGACAGCGGAGGCCCAGCTGGGGATGGCCTCCCAATGTGGGAGGGGTGCCCGTCGCACCATGACCCCCTGATGTTCCGGATCCTGGTGATGGCGTATCCGGAGTTGGATGGGCGCTTGAGGGCATCACAGCAGCCACAAGGGGGTGAGTACACTCTCATTCTGCTGACTCAGCGCGCATTACGAGGTGTTTGGGTGGGGGAGGAGGGCAGTGGGTTCCCCTAGGCCAGGGCGTAGTTTGTAGGCAAGGTCTCTTGTGAGGCAGGCTATGTGGCACCCCAACCCCACCAGTGGTAAGAGCCATCTACTTCTAGTCAGGCTCCCGTGACTTCCAAGTGTGAAGCAATTGGTCTTAGGCCTCGTACCCCATGGTCAGCTAAAATTTCTAGGAACTGTTAGTGCATGGCGTAGTGCAGAGGGCTGCTCCATTGGTGTTGTGTCCGCCAACGGTAGTGGTGTTGCAAGCACTGAACATGTCTTTCTTCTGTCTTTCCCCCCCCTTTTTGTGGTCTCCCTGTTCTTGTGTGCAATAGCATCATCAGGCAGAGGAGCATTGGCACGGAGCAGGAGGGAGCTGCAACCCACTTGGCCCTGGAGGGCGAAGCAACGCAGTCTAAAGCCACTAGTGGGATGGAGAGCGAGGGGAGCTCCACGGCGGGGACAGGAGCAGACAGCAGTGACAGCGACTCCTCTCTGATTGGAGCTCCCTTGCGGTGGCGGGCACCTCTGTGCCCACCTCATCAACAGGTATAGCCGCCACCTCCCCTACCAGCACCGCCCTCCCAGCAGCCCCTCAGCGTGTGTCCCGTGCCCGCTCACCCAGGAGTGTGGGCATCTCCTTCGCCCCAGGTACCTCAGGCCCTGCCCCAGTCAGCCCTGCTGCCCTCAGTGAGGAGGCTATTGACCTCCTGAGATCCCTCACTGTTGGGCAATTTACCATTGTGAGTGCCATCCAGGGTGTTGAGAGGCATTTGCAACAAACAAATGCATACCTGGAGGGCATTCATTCTGGGCAGGAAGCTCAACAGAGAGCATTTCAGGCTCTGGCCTCAGCACTGATGGCAGCCATTGTCCCTGTGTCCAGCCTCCCCCCTCCAACTTACTCCGCCCAGACCCAATCCCCTGTACTTCAGCCTATCCCAAGCACACCATCAGACCAGCATGCACACTCATCAACACACATGAGTGGCTCAGGCAAACATAAGCACCACGCATCCCACAGGCACTCACACAAGCACCATACCCATGCAGACACAGCAACATCCACAGCCTCCACTGTGTTCCCCTCCTCCACGTCCTCTTCCTCCCTACCAGTCTCATCTCCACTCACACCTGCATGCACTACATCCCCAGCAACTGCCTCCATCACCAACCCGCCCATCACCACACACCGCTCACGTGAACTCAACACCCCCACTACCGTGCACACATCCCCAGTGTCCTCTCTCAGTGTGTCTGTGAGCCCTCCTCCCAAGGTACACAAACGCAGGCACACACCCACCCAACAGCCATCCACCTCACAACAGCCTCCGGCCCATGCACCTTCACCCAAATTCAGCAGACGTACACCTCCTACAACCCCTACCTCTTCCTCCACTCCCAACCCCCCTCCATCTTCCTGTCCCAGTGTGTCTAAGAAACTCTTCCTGGCTAACATTGACCTCTTCCCTACACCTCCCCCGTCCTTCCCCTAAAGCCAGGCTTTCCAAGTCCCAGCACAGCACCTCAGCCACCAAATCCCCAGGCACAGTGGTGCCAGCAACTGGGGGATCATCGAGTGAGCCACCTATCAGGGCTGCCAGTGTGCCACGTAGCAAGGGCAAGGACATTCCGCCACCTGCCAAGGTGAAAAAGGTGCCCACATCCCGGAGGGAGAAGCCGAAAGTACCAGCCACCAAGGGCTCAGCAAAAACCAAAGGGGATATTGGCAAGACAACTGTGGCACCATCAAAGCTGGGGAAGGGCCAAAAGCTGAAGAGCAGGTCAGGAGAGGGCGTGGTGGCACCGACTGAGGGATCAGTGTCACACTTTCTGTCCACGACCACGCCAACCTGTATGGCAGCGAAAACCACTAGCTGCCCCGCCACCACAACTGCCACCACAACCACCACCTGCACCGTCACCTGCACCACCCCTGGCACGTCTACAGCCTCAGCGACAGTCCCCAGCATCTTCCCCAGTGGGCAGCCGTCCGAGGCTGCAAGAAGCGTCCTGCTGTGTCCCTCTGCAGGTGCTGACCCATGCACCGCCGCCAGAACCGCAGCCAGCAGCACCGTAAGCACCACCTCAAGCACCGCCTCAAGCACCGCCGCAACAGACACCCCCCCAAGCACCGCCGCGACAGACAACGCTGCAAGCACCGCAGCGACAGACACCGCCGCAAGCACCGCCACCGGCCCCGCTGCGTCCTCGGACGCAGGCACCACCACTGACAGGGCTACCATCCCCAGTGGTCAGTCGTCTGAGGCTGGAGGAGAGTTCCTGGACCCTGGGCAGCTTCCATGTAGCATTTCTTCCATCACTGTTTACACCTGCAGTTGGAAGGCGCAGCTGCAGCAGTGTGGGGTATGTCGCTGCCTACATGGCGTATCATGCTACCTGAACCTCGCAAATCTCGTGGCACGCACACCCAGGTGAGGGAATTGTACCGGCTACACTGCACGTGGAGCACTCTGGGCACCAGGCCCCCTCCAGAACCAGTGGAGAGATACATCCACTACCTCTGTCCTTGGCAGGATGAAGCACTCTGGGCACCAGGCTCTCTCCAGAACCAGTGGAGAATGACATCACTACCTCTGTCCTTGGCAGGATGAAGCACACTGGGCACCAGGCCTCCTCCAGACCCAGTGGAGAATGACATCCACTAAAACAGTCCTTGGCAGGATGAAGCACTCTGGGCACCAGGCCGCCTCCAGAACCAGTGGAGAATGACATCCACTTGAGAGACTGTGGCTTTGCACTCCCCAGGATAAAGCAGTGGGCAAACCACCCACTGGAGAGACTTGAGAGACTGTGGCTTTGCACTTCCCAGGAAGCAGCAGTGGGCAAATCACCCACTTGAGAGACTTGAGAGACTGTGGCTTTACACTCCCCATGATAAAGAGTGGGCAAACCACCCACTGGAGAGACTTGAGAGACTGTGGCTTTGCACTCACCAGGATGCAGCAGTTGGCAAACCACCCACTGGAGAGATATGAGAGATTCTGGCTTTGCACTCCCCAGGATGAAGCAGTGGGCAAAGCACCCACTGGAGGGACTTGAGAGACTGTGGCTTTGCACTCCCCAGAACACATCAATGGGCATGGAGCCCCCTCGTGCAGCAGTGGCGTCATGCGTTCATCCGGCTGAGGTGCCCCCCCTCCCCCAGAGGTGTCTGTATATTTTCGATCTGATGCCCCAGCAGTGTTCTCTCCGTTTCAAGTCAGGTATTGTGTGGGCCTCGCCCATGCATTTTGGACCCAGTGGTCCACGGACAATGATTTGTACACTATCCGGACTTGTGTAGTTTGTGTAAATATTTGTATTTACTGAGTTTTGACTTTTGAATACTGGATTTTTCTTGATTACAGTGGTTACAATCATTTCCTTTTGTCCTTGCGTTCTTCCAGGGGGGGTGTATATGTAATGTTGCTGCATGTATTTGTGTGTCTGTTGTGTGTGGTGGTGAGGGTGGGGGTGTTGCGTGTGTGTGTCACTCTGTTTCCTCCCCCCTCCCCTGTGTTGTAGGTGCAGTACTCACCGTGGTCACGGCCGCCGCTGTTTGTCCTCCTCATAGAAGAGGAGGTAAATCAACATGGGTAACACATGAAGTTCGGGCTCCATGGTGTCCTGGTTCCTCGTTGGGTGTCGAGAGGTGAGTGTTTTTCCTTCTGTGTACTGTTTCCGCCGGTCTTTTGATAGCGTTGGTTCTGCCCCGCAAAAGGTGGCAGATAGGCCTCTTGTAATAGGGTGGGCGGTACTTTGTCTCCCACCTGTCTGTTGGCGGTGACTGCTGCGCTGTTTGTTTCCACCGCTGTGGCGGTCGGAGTGTTAAAGTGGCTGTCTATGTTGGCGGTTTCCACCACGGTTGTAATCCCATTTTCTTTTCCGCCGGCCTGTTTGCGGTATTACCACCGCTTTATCACAGACCGCCTGGGTTCTAATGAGGGCCAAAGTCTTTTGCCATTTGTACAGCAAAATCTGTAAGCATAGGATTGACACAGTGTTATCCTCGCTGAGTTGTAAAATGAAGAAAGCCAATTACCATGCCAGGAACATCATTACAGCTTCGGACTGGTCAAATACCATCCAAGCCAACCTGGAATGAGTAAAGCAACCCCTGACTCATGTTTTGCTCTCATTAGAGCTCTTCAGAGAGGTTTAGCTTTGCCCAGACACAAGGAAGCACCCAGTATAAGCCAAAACAAGGCCCTTTCAGGGTTAGAGTGATGCATAAGTTATGCAAAAAAGAAGAGAGAACTCTGGGTAGTTCCCAAGTTTAGGTGGAGATCATCTCCAGTATGGACCACCCTGCAACCTGAGCGACACTCTAGATTTGCTCACCTCAAATGTCTGCAAAGCTAGCAAAGTTTTTCAGCATAGGATCAGCACAGTGCTATCCATGCCAGGCTGGTATCTAGATGGTATTTGACCAGCGCAAAGCTGTTATACTGTGCCTGGAATAGTAAATATATTTTGTCATTGTACAGCTCGGCGAGGATGACACTGTTTCAATCCTATGCTCAAGAAGCCACTGATGTCCCTTGGGACCGCCATCTTCCATGTCCCGCTCCTGCTATGTCCTGGAGTGCACACCCCTGGGACATAATAGCTTGCTGTGGCTTGGCTTTGCACTTGTAGCCAAGCCACAGCAAACACTTTGGTACCGCTGTTAAAAGCTGAAACTTTAATTTCTGTCCCTGCGTGCAAGTATGCATGCAGGGGACAAAGATGAAATATTTGCTTCAGCAACCACAGAGCTGCTACATAAAGCATGTCCCTAATTGTTGAAGCAGTGGGACCGCGGGGACGCCTTGACGCTCCCCGGCAGTCCCAGATAACCTGTAAGGGCATATTATTAAATAAATAGAAGTAGGGACTACAGGGGGAGGCCCTTGAAGCTTCCCCAGCGGTCCCAGATAGCCCGCAAAGGGCTAAAAAGATGACAAAAAGAAATGAATAACTCAGTGTGAAGGTCATAATCTTTCAGGCTCATACTGAGAGGTAGTCTTACTCTTTTTAGATGACAATTACATTATCTATCTCTCTCTCTCTCTCTAGATATATATATCTAGAGAGAGAGAGAGAGAGTATATATATAACAAAGGTTACAGGGATGTTATAGTTAGGCTCACATTTAAACGTATTTTGGTGTATTTTTGATTTATTAATATTTGCTCTCGTTTTCTAAATTGGTTTGTGATCTTTCTTGTGTTTTGTGTTCTTTTTATTATTGTTTGTGTGCTTCATAAAAACTTTACACACAGGGTCAAACTGAGAGAATAAATAGTCCCAGGCACCAACATAAAAGTGGACCCCATTAGTAAACAATATAGCTGAGGAAGTGACCCACATTTGCAAATCAGTGCAATTTTGAACTTGTAAAGGCATGTTGTATGGATGTTTTGCAAGGTATGGGTGACTGCAATCATTTGTGTGTGCTGCAGGCAATGCTTATAGCAATATCATTGAAATCAACAGAGGAAAATAACCCACCTGGTCATAAAATAGACCCACAAACTCATGGAAAATTGGTCATACACACTGATCAGCATGAACTGCCTGATTACTCGTTAGGCCAGCCTGCCCATGTTACACATTGCCTGAAAGTAAAGCCTGACTGCCAAGCTGCCAGGTTAAACACAGGTTAATTTAGTGACTTTTGTTGTTTGCCCTTACAAGGTTCTGTTCATTATTTGACTGGGGCTTCCACCCCTCTCGACTAATAGCCCATTTTTTACCAAACCCAGTGGATTTACTGGGAGCTTGCTGACCTTACTCCTGACTTTAAAGGACTGTCATTGTCCACAGCCTTGGACTTTGCTCTGCTGGAAGATTTTGACTAGCATTTCATAGATTAAGTATGAATGTATAATCTGTGACCGGAATGGCCCACTAGGTGTATACGGCCACTGCTCCACTGAGATCAGTCTTTTGTTTTTCAATGGTAATTTACTTTTTCTAGGGAATTTTTCTAGAGAATCTTATTGTGTTGTGTGCTTTACTTTAAAAATGTTGGTACTTCTTAAATGTAAGACATACTTTTCTAGACATTGCCTGCTGTTTGTGCCTTAACAATCAGTGCTTCGATTTACGAACAGTTTGCAGCTGCTTTGTTTTATGTTTTCTAACACAAACCTGATGTAAAGTGCTGTGGTGGCAGGATTTCTAATCCAATAAATATCACAATTGTATTGGATTGTAACCCAAAGAAATGTAGAACTGTGCAATGCACTGACTTGCGTTACTTTGCCTTAAAGAGGAGTTCCATGGGTGGTGCATTTGTGCTCCTATGCAACTACCCATACATTTTGATACCAAATACTATGTACAAAGAATTGTAGACAAACATTTTTGGCAAAATACTGAGCCTCCTACAGGCAGACTTAATGAGAATAATGTTTTAATTTCTTCTTGTTTGTTCCACTTTGCAGGTGTCCTGCATTGTACAGCACACATAAAAATTGGAAAACACTTTAAAGCATATTTTTGTAGTGGGAAGGACCCCTTTCAGCACATTCCTATGCTTTGGACAACACAGACATCCTTGCACTATGGTGCACAGCTGTGTTGGAACATAGCACCCAAACGAGCACCAGCACAGGGAAAGGGCAGAACAGTGCCATATCTTAGTTAATTTGACATTGTTCTGCTCTCTTCACACAACTCAACAGCAACTTTACTTGCTGCACTGGTCTGCAGAGTATGTAAATCTGGGACCTGGTTTTGTGCAGAGAATCTCTCCAAAGTGTGTTTTGAGCTAACGAGATGGTGTTTCTTAAATTGATATGGGTCACCCATCCCAAATTAGTAACATGAGTTCTGACAATCTTATGTTAGATATTATACAACTCATGGCATAATAGAAATAAATAGAATAAAGCCAACAGTTTTTTTGTGCAAAATTATAGCCTTATTCGTGGGCCTCAGTCAAAGGAAATGGCCATAATGACTGTTAGTAACCATTGGAGGCAACTTTTCTATTTTAGAGTTAGCAATATAATAAAATAAATATGGTAATTGGCATCCAAAACATCTAATTTATCGCAGAACAGTTCTAACTAGTTTCTACCCGCCCCACATGTTTCTCAAAAAAGATGCTTTAAAATTCTACTGGTTTAGCTAAATGTGTTAGCTATAATTCACTTTGCAGCCAGATATTCCATACTCTGAGGCTCAGAGCGCCCACTGCCTTGTCTACCCATCCCATCCATAATGTAGTCAACAACTAATAACAGCACGTTGAATAATATATATCTAAGGATTTACATTCCGACAATTCAATATCGTGTAGCTGCACCCATCACTGGCACTAGTGAGTGAATAATTATAACTCTATCAGTAGGTAACAATTTTTCAAGATAAGTAATCTGTCTACTTAAAAATTAATTATCCCTAGCATCAATAAATGAACACATGTATTATTAAAGTTCCACATTACTTACAGTTTTCACAAAAGCTTCTGATTATTTAATCATAAAGCAATCTGCAGCATTTAGGACCCAACATAGGATAATCATCAATTCTGAAGACTGCTAAAATTCATTGATCGAGAACAAGGGATTACTATTAAAAGCTTTAGCATCCATATCAGAGATGGCTGAAGTCAAAAGCATCATTACTATGTCTATCTGTAATGGAATGAAAACACGAAATTTGAAAATATTATGAACCTTAAAACACTCGTCATACGTCACTTCTGAAGATGACTTCCTGAGGTATTCAGGACATTGTGAAGATTTTTTCTAAAACCATTGTTTTTCTCCTTACGTCTATTGAAGGTAAACATTAGTTCACGTGACAAAGTACCAGTGGCTTCCTCTGTGGCACTTCTTTACTATAGCTTTGCACAGGTTCAGTTGTGACTCAATGCGATGCAAAACACATCAAATTACAACTTCATCAAAAGGCGTGAAGGTGCTGGCAAAAATGACTTTGTGGCGCGCAAGCGCCTGTGCAAACTGTAATATATAAAGGCCCTAATGTTGCATATGCACGGTTTGTGAGAGTGAACAATGTGGTAATGATCATGTATGCATAAGGCTGTAGCCAATGCCTTTGGCAAATTTCAATAACATGCCCCACAGGCTTACAGATCTCTGCTTCCATAAGTACTTCTGATATTGCTTTTTCTAATATAGAACTAGGACAGAGGTTAGAAGGCTTTCGCCTGCCTGTGCAACCATCATAACCTATAAATAAACAACCCCAGCCGTTACCAGCACCCAACACAGGGAAGATCCCTGTGTCCGAGAGATATTTCAGTGGTGCTCTTATGGTGTAACAACTTGTCACAGTATACTGAAATTGCCGTAGAAGTAGGGCAGTCGTAATGGATACAGAGATTTTGTTTCAGATTCTAGATGGAAAAGGCATTTTGCCTTATTTTTCTTGTTTGTCTGTAGTCCGATGTGCTAGCTGCAAGTGTGCCAAGAGCAAGTTGTGAAGGCTTTTTAAATGATGCAGCCACTTTTGAAGGTAGTGCGTGCTAGCTGATGAAGGTGATTTGATCATGTTTCTTTAGGCCCCTGATGATACATGCAGCAGCATTAAGGATGCACTCAATAGAGGCCAGAGTGGAGTCTGGAAAGTCATAAAGCAGGGCACTCCCCTACACAGATACCAGAGTACAAGGGCTTGAAGTTGTTTTCTGGGAAGAACATGTTAACTTTCTTATGTATAGAGAGCTGGTATCAGGCCATTTTTGGGCTCTTTGCAATGTGTTTCTTGAGGGAAGGACTAGTGTCTACGGTAAATGCCGTTGGGTGAAGGTAGGGATTTGAGACCATGAAGGGTCATGTCACTTAGCCAGGTTTCACTATTTCCTGCTTGTTTTTCTTGTTAAATAGGAAACCTACCTTGGTGGTGTTCATCTTCAGGTATGTGGTGGAATCTTAGGTTAGAAGGAGATACATGCAGTGTTTGAGGCTTTGGATGTCTGGAGTTGAGGAGACCTTTATGTACAGTTGGATATTGATAGCATATTGGTGAATTGTGATGTTGCTACTGATGATTAGCACCCTAGGGGGCTCCATGGAGAGGTTAGAGAAGACAGAAAACAGTATGAATGGAAAAAGAATGGATGAAAAATTCCAGAGCACTGTGTATGGCAGTGAGCAATGATTCTAGCCTAAGAAATGGGTGGCTGCTGGTCAACAATTATGGTAGCTGAAAGAACCAGGTTTTAAGTTGTTTCCTGAAAAGATAGTGAATTGGATTTTCCTAATCTGTAGAGAAAAGGAGTTCCAAATTTTAGCTGACACATAAGAGAAAGGTCTCCCACTTTGCCAAGATCATTTGATTCTGGATATTACAAGAAGATGGAGTGTGGAGCAGTGAGGAAGGAGTAGCAATTAATAGTGAATATGCATTTTCCAGATTTAGCTGGGTCTTACATTTTCCAGGTATTAGTCAGGTTGCCTTAATCATAATGATCATACCTTCTGGATGTAAAGAATTAAGCTGGTTCTAAAGTGTTAGAAATTTGGTCTTTGGCTGGCAGTCAGGTTACCCCCTGTCAAAGCAAGGATCCTCACTCTAGTCAGGGTAAAAGAGAATCACTCTGAGTTAACCTCCGCTCACACCCTTGGTAGCTTGGCACGAGCAGGCAGGCTTAACTTCAGAGACCAGGTGTAAAGTATTTGTACCAACACACACAGTAACCCAGAAAAAACACTACAAATTGACACAACACAGGTTTAGAAAAATAGCTAATATTTATCTAAACAAAAAAAGACCAAAACAACAAAAATCTGACATGCACAAGTCAAGTTATGAATTTTTCAAGATTAAACTCAAATATAGTGCTTAAAAACACAAAATGCTTTGATGAGATGATAATACGGTGTTGTGACGGAGTCGTTACCAACAATCTGATGCCAATGGCGCCGGATACTGAGTCACGTAACCCCCCAGGTACAGTACCTTAGTAAAATGTGAAAACAAGCCGGTGCACGAAGTCGGGGATCGCCGCGTCGCTGGATCTGCGGTGGCATCGGTTCCAGTGCTGTGGGGCAAAGGAGCGGAGACGTCACAAAGAGGTGTCAGCTCCTTGCTGCAAGCAGAGGAGGTGAGGCGGCGTCGGTGCGAAGCGTTGAATCCGTGCACTTTGGACGGAGTCGATATCCGGCAGTCACAACATGGTGCAGCAACTTCCACAGAGTCGCAGAATGCGGCAGGGCTGCAGCAATTTTGGGCCTGCGAGGGTCATCACCCTCCAGCGAGGACCATGGAGTCGGTTGCAGGCAGCGTCACAGGATTCGGAGGTGGCATCGGTCCAAAGTTGTCTGCAGTCGGTTTTCCTAGATTTTTACCAGCTTCTCCTTTCAAGAGCCCAGGGCCTGGATAGGGCACCACTTGTCAGGGCAGGAGTCTCAGCAGAGAGTCCAGGTGCTGGTAGGGGATGTGTTTGCTGACCTTGAGACTTCAGAACAGGGGGCAAGCTCGGTACAAGCCCTTGGAGATTCTTCTTAAACAGGAATATACAAAAAGTCCAGTCTTTATCCCTTTGTACAGGCAGAAGCAGCAACCGCAGGATAGCCCAACAAAGCACAGTCACAGGCAGGGCAGTACTTCTCCTGAGCTCCACAGCTCTTCTCTTTAGGCAGAGGTTCCTCTTGATTCCAGAAGTGATCTAAAGTCTGGGGGTTTGGGTGTTCTTCTTAAACCCCTTTCTGCCTTTGAAGTAGGCCAATTTCAAAGAAAAATCTCTCTTGGTTGTAAGATCTTGCCTTGCACAGGCCAGGCCCCAGACACACACCAGGGGGTTGGAGACTGCATTGTGTAAGGAAAGGCACAGCCCTTTCAGGTGTGAGTGACCACTCCTCCCCTCCTTCCTAGCACAGATGGCTCATCAGGATATGCAGGAGACACCCCAGATCCCTCTGTGTCACTGTCTAGAGAGAGGTACAAACAGCCCAACTTTCAAACTGACCCAGGCAGGGAATCCACAAACAGGGCATAGTCACAGAAGGGTGTAAGCAAGAAAATGCCTACTTTTTAAAACACACTGGGGGTCATTCCGACCCTGGCGGTCATAGACCGCCAGGGCCGGGGACCGCGGATGCACCGCCAACAGGCTGGCGGTGCATCCAGGCCAATTCTGACCGCGGCGGTAAAGCCGCAGTCAGAAAAGGGAAACCGGCGGTTTCCCGCCGGTTTTCCCCTGGCCTGAGGAATCCTCTTCCGACCCCCTTCCCGCCAGCCTGGTTCTGGCGGTTTTGACTGCCAGAACCTTGCTGGCAGGAATGGGTGTCGTGGGGCCCCTGGGGGCCCCAGCAGTGCCCATGCCAATGGCATGGGCACTGCAGGGGCCCCCTAACAGGGCCCCACAAAGATTTTCAGTGTCTGCATAGCAGACACTGAAAATCGCGATGGGTGCAACTGCACCCGTCGCACCCTTTCCACTCCGCCGGCTCCATTCGGAGCCGGCATCCTCGTGGAAGGGGGTTTCCCGCTGGGGGGGCGGGAGGCCTTCTGGCGGTCGCCCTCCAGCCCAGCGGGAAACTCAGAATGACCGCCGCGGTCTTTCGACCGCGGTACGGTCTTCTGGCGGTTTCCGCCAGGCCGGCGGCATCCGCCGCCGGCGGGGGTCAGAATGACCCCCTCAATCTAAAAACAATCTAAAATATGTATTTTTAAATTGTGAGTTCAGAGACCCCAAACATGTCTACCTGCTCCCAAAGTTAATCTATGGTTTAATAATATTTAAGGGCAGCCCTCATATTAACCTATGCGAGAGATAGGCCTTGCAACAGTGAAAAACAAATTTGGCAGTATTTCATTGTCAGGACACGTAAAACACATAAGTACATGTCCCACCTTTAACATACACTGCACGCTGCCCATGGGGCTACCTATGGCCTACCTCAGGGGTGTCTTGCATGTACAAAAAGGGAAGGTTTAGGCCTGGCAAGTGGGTACCATTGTCAAGTCGAATTGGCAGTTTAAAACTGCACACACAGACACTGCAGTGGCAGGTCTGAGCCATCTTTACAGGGTTACTAATGTAGGATGCACAACCAGTGCTGCAGGCCCACTAGTAGCATTTGATTTACATGCCCTGGGCACCTCTAATAAACTGTACTAGGGACTTACTAGTAAATCAAATATACCAATCATTGAAGTCAATTACACATCCATTTCACATAGGAGCACTTGCACTTTAGCACTGGAGTAACAAAAACAGCAAAAACAGAGTCCAGCACACATCAACAACCTGGGAAACTGATGCAAAAAGTTAAGGGAGACCACGACAAGGATGCCAAGTCTAACATAAATCATGTGGATTTTGGGATGTGGAGTAGTAGCATAACTGCTATGTTTTGAACTATCTGAAGCTGTTGTATTCAACCTATACAATGAATTCCTGTAGTCCAGGTGGGATGTAGTTGGTGCCTGAACTACTGTGCTGCACCAGGGATCAGGCAGGAGCAGAAACATTTTTCACAATGATCTTAGTATCAGGAATCAGAGAACAGTTACTTGATTGACCTGAGAAGAAAAAGGAAGCTGGGTAATAAAAGTTATTCCTCGATTTTTAGCTATAGTCACAGATGTGGATGGAGCACCCAAGCTCTAAAGGCCACCATGCCAGTGACCACTTTGGAGAGTCTTTTTCGAAAAGTAGAACCTCCATTTCTATCCATTAAATTTTAACTAGTTTTGTTTCATCCACATGAGAACTCTATTCATACATTCAGGAAAGGTGTTTCTCGTGGTCTCATTATTGTCTGTTATTGAAACTGTAAATTGATGATCATCTGCATAGGATAAGATTCAGAGACCAAAGGATGTAAGAATGTTTGTTAGTGGCAATATATACAACCATATGTAAAATTGTTGAATACACTGAATTGTAATTTGCCTTTCTTAACAAATCGTATTTTGTGATTAGCTGAATGACGTACCATTGCGCGCATATTCCAAATAGCGATTTCATATGATTCCCTTTCCTAAAACACCAAGGCCCATATTGAAGAAAAATAACACACAACTGCGCTAGCGCAGTTGTGTGTCATTTTTTTAAATGTGAGCTATCGTCATTCTCTAGCGCCATCTTTACGCCATATTTAAGAAATGCTGCACAATGGTGCTGAGGAATGGTTTGCATAAAAAAACCTGATGTTAAAGATTGCAGCATGCCATAAGGAAATATGACGCTAATGATACAAAAGTGGAACTTGACCATTTTTCAGCACGTAAATATATTGTAAAAGGGTTACTGACATTTTTTGACTGCATCAGTGTCAAAACAAATTGCACAAGCAGGAAAAATTGCAAATTGAAGAGACAATGGAGTTTTCAGGCCAGAAGAGACCCCAATTACCCAAATACCAGCCTGGCTGGTCCGGAAAAGTCCCAGAAGAAGGAGAAGAGAATGAGCAAGTGTCACTTTAGTGAGGTGGAGCATGACATCCTGGTCAGAGAGGTGACAGAGCACCAACAACAGCTCTTTGTCACCTCCAAATTGCCAGTTAGTAGGAGAGGTGCAGCATGGCAGGAAATAGTAGACAAAGTCAACAGTATGGCAGAGGTGAAGAGGACTGTCACCAAGTGCAAAGAAGTGCTGGCACAATTGCATGTAAAGGACTAAGGAGAAACTGGCCAGGAACCGAAAGGCAACACTGCAGACTGGAGGTGGAAGTCCCGCACCACAGGAGGACCTAGATGAGCTGGAGGAGATGGTTGCAGCAGTTATCCTGGAGGAGCTGGTCACTGGAATCACAGGACAGTGCAGACTCACAAGAACCACCACAAATGCAGGGTAAGTTGCAGGTGCGAAATATCTGAAATACCAACCAAAAAGGGCAAAAGGGGGAGGCACATAGGACACACTCAATGCATGCTAATGAGTTGCATCAGGACACATAGGTCCTGAATCACGACGTGCCATACCCACCCAAGCCACACATGTACTGACCTTTTGGTGGTGTTATGCACTCCTACATATACACAAAGTGGACATAGGCCACTCATTATGGCTATACTCTGCCATGTAAATATGCAGCACATTGCCTGGAAGGGACATGCAAATAGTGCATATTGCCAAATTCCCCGTACCTACACAACTTAGACATCAGAGACTAGGGCGGAAGTCAATACCACCCCAGGGGTGGTTTATCTGGCCAAAATGCTTCTCTTTCTCCTTGTCGCATTGCCTTTACTCATGTGTGCTGCATCTTGCAGCACACATTGAAATTCCATCTTAGCAAAAATAAAATCATCCCCTGAAGGCAGGCACCCCTTCATCATGCTGCAACAATGCCTGCGTTGGTGCAGGGAGAACAAATATGTGCAGGTGCACAGGCAATTGCAGGGCTGTACCGTATTCAAGTAAACATGGCACATCCCTGCATATCTAAACTGGTGCAGTGTAATGCAACACATTGCTGGTGCCCTTGAGCCGGGCCACATGAGAAAATCTGCCCTACAGCTTGCAATCTGTGGGACACAACCCATACAGGGTGAACCGACAAGAACTCGGAGACAACCATATACATCATATGGGAATGGCCACAAAAACACATACAACACATGGAGCATGTCTGTGAACATATGTGCAGCTGTACAAGTAGCTGCAATCTCACCATCTGACAAGATAGAGACCCAGATCATCAAGAAAATGATGGTGCATGGCGCTGTGCTAAATTAGGCAGCATCATGTCCCATCATTTTCAAAACGTAACGATGTACCAGAATCATAAATATACAGTGCACCCCTGTGTTCCCACAGGTGCCAGATGATAAATTAGCTGTTGTGCGCCAACAAAGCCACCCTTGCACAATAGTGCAATGATGGCTGCATTGAGGGGGAGATTGTTTTTGTGCAGGAAGGTGTTCATTAACAAACTTAAATGGCAATTTGTTTTTTCTATATGTGCTGCACAATGCAGCACACATAGAAAAAGCAAAACAAATCTAGGAGAAATGTAAGAATTTCGCCTTGTTTTGTCCTGCTTACGCCACCCCCGGGCTGGCTTTAGATACTGGTGCTGTTTCGGTTTATGAAAAGTCGTAAATCTGAGGCAGGGTCAAAAGGCAATGGGTGATGCTGTGGAACGCCAACAGCAAAAACATTGCGCACACCTTCGATGCAAAGTGCTAAATGTGAAGGAGCCATATATACAAGGTGGCGTTAAGGCACAAAAAGTGGCTTTATGCCACCTTGTAAATATGCGCAGGGAACTGCGTAACCGTAGCCTCACCAAAAGTCACACTCAGGTGGCTCTTTGGGCACCTAAATATGCCACAAAATACCTTGTGAGCTTGGCCCATGTGCGATGCACAATGCAACACATAAGTACAACTACAACCATGGGTCAGTAACATGTCACTGAGCCTCTGGTGGCAAATAAATGTTGTGCCATGTCAACAGCCAAAACAATCCAAGATTGAATTTACACTATCTCATTGCAGAGGAAGATGGCTTACCTCCTGCCAAACTGCCTTTCCCGGATTTTACAGATAACATGAATGACGCGCTGCCTACCATCAATGAACAGACTCTCCAGGATGTCCTAGGATCCCTCCAGACACCACCTCCAGTTGCATGGAGGACATGCAGTGTTGAGGGGTTTCCACATGAACCACCCAGCTTTCAACACACACCACCAGCCAGTACTCACACACCCCTGGACTCTGAGGACCCAGATATCACCTTTCAGAGGACAGTAGTAGGAGTCCAGCGGTAGCTGACCAAGCAGATGCGGGTGAGAATGGAGACTGTGGCAGCAGCCTAGAGGGAGTGTGGACGTGCCTCAGTCCAAATAAGGACAACTCAGCTGTCATCAGAGGCACCCACTCCCTGCTACGTAGACTCCAGCGGTCTCTAGCCAAAATACCTGCTGTCATGAGGCAGAGGCTACAACGATTGCCCTCCTAAACTGGCAGCACCATAACAAACAGCAGGCTGGGGGCTATGCAGAATACCCTGGAGTCCATAAGGCGGTAAGTGGCCTCCCTTAGGGAAAACATGGCTGCCTACCACCGTGATGTTGCTGCAGTGCTGAAAAATCAGCAGTTCCTCCTTGCTGCAGTGATGCCTTAAATGTTCCCACAAATGCTGGGACCTTTGACTCCATATCTCTATCCCCTGAAGTGTGTGTCCCCCTCTACCTCTACAACAGCACCAGCCAAGGCACAGGAGGCACCACACACATCAGAAGATGAAGATGTGGAAGGAATAACATTCACAAGGAAAAGCACCCAGTAGCACCAGTCTGTACCACATGGACAGTATCTCTTTAGTTCTGGGCTTAACAGCCAGCCAGTGTTGTGACAGTAGGAAATGTGCCTTCTTCACCCAACCTCTGTTGACTTGACTGCTATGTACTGTCATTGTTTCTTTCTCACCAATTGGCAATTTTTTACCTCCTCACTAACGCATGCAACTCCTAACCATGTCTTATGACATGTCCCTCAACCCTGAACTCTGATTGTGCTACATACGGCTAACGTTCACTCATGGGGTCTGTGAACTGGACATTGTATAAAATACATAAATACACTTGCACCTGTAAATAAGGCACCTTGTATACATGTAGCATTTCAACGTTTACTGTGATCCAGCTACTCAGCTAAATGATTGCATTGTGTGAATCCATGTCAATGATTACAGAATATCAGTACATGAATGCATGACTGTCAGACACAAAGCCACATACTAGGATCCTAAGATCCCAGATGTGAGTACCATTACAACTTATTTGTGTGGTACAGAAGAAACTAACCTTATCAGTGATGGGGACCTGTCGGTGTGCAGGATACAGTTCCAATTTTGACTGTTGTCAGATGTGCCACACTTGCCAACAATGAAACTGCAGGACCCCACCAATTGCAGATGAAGTTCCATAGTTTCCTGTTCAAGATAAGGTATACATACACATTGTGAATGGGCGGAACAGTGGAAGGCAAATGTGTGGACTAGTTAACGTTATTTAGTAGCCAATCTGACAGCTCCTTGGTCATAGAGGATGCACATGGTAATCCTTGGATACCAAGACAGTAAGAATACCCTAGGTCATTCCTCCTACTTGGCCAGTGCACTCATGAGAACCCCCAGACACTCAATCTATGTACAAAAGAATAAGTCTAATAGAAACAGGATTTATTGTAAAATTTCTAACAATCATATTCCTACTACTAACCTAAAAAACTACCCTACACTAAACCACAGTAAACAAACTTAACTAACAACTACACCTATCTAACCTATTCTAAAGTTAACTTACATATGTATTGCCACACTCCAAACATTGTCTCTCCAACCCCCTTTAAAAACAAGATACAAGTAGGACCCACCACCCAACCCCTACCAATAAAACATTGTAGAAAAACCTACCCTAATTATACTTAATCTAATCTATGCCTACCCTGCGCTAACCTAATACTACCCATCTAGACCCCAATCTAAAACTATTTACAACAGTAAAAGGGAGGGGAAGGAACTGGGAAGCTGTGGACCAAGCCTATTTCATTTTTTCATTTCTTTCTTTATGTACATCTTCTCGTTGTCAGCACTCTTCTGCTCCAATTTGTTCAGTCTGGCCAATATGTTGGCTATGTCCCGCCTCATGTCCTTTGGCTGTTCATTACTGTAACAGGTGGCTGGCTCCTAACAGGTGCAGCTGACGTGGAAGGGCTTGGACCTGCAGATGCCCCCTGCACCCCTGAAGTTTTGCCAACATCCTTCTTTTGCTGCTGCTGCTGTGGAGGTCCCCAATGTGCAAACACTCACCATTCCCCAGTCACATTTTCCTTGTGGAACCTCCTTCCCATCCTTTGGTACCCCGCCTCTACTTCCATAAAGTGCCTGTAGCGTTCTGCCCTATCGTGGAATGTGTGCCGTTGGTCAGGTGTCATCTTGGCAGCTGATAAATGAGGAGAATCAAGAATCAGATTCAGCATTGGGTGGAGGATGAACAGACATATAATGCACACTGCAACTGCAGATGACATGCAGTCCACCACACACTCCTCAACAATGACTTACTCCTCATCTATGACTATTTCCTACCAGCTATATACGGTATCATATACATGTCACTGGGATGACGGCTATCTATTTTTGACTATCAGATCCCAGAGGTGAGTGGTCTAAATTGTCATTTATCAACCTTTGTATTATCAAACTTGTGAGTATCATGTGCCCTAACAAGTCTGGATTTCCTGTGTCGTTTCCCATAAGGGGGGCTGTGCATGCAATCCACCACCTTGACACCCCTGGTGAAACATCAAGGCTTCCCCAGACATCATGGATGCAAGGTGGGGGCCATATGATAAGGGGGCCTGGAAACTTCCCACCGGTTATTCTAGGGTTTGGTAAATCATCATTTATCTGTCCTGGTTTAAGACCAGGCCTGAGCATACGTTACAAGGGGGCACACCATTGACCATGATCTTCCCAAATGTACAACTAATGCAATGTCCCCAGAAATTTTGTCCGAAGCCTGATTTGCACATCAAAGTTGTCTACACATTACAGAACGAAGACCCCTGCCCAGTGCTATGTTCTGCTAAATGTGTATAATGACACAAACATGGTGGCTGTATGGGTGCCCTTAGTCTCACAGGGAGTTTTGCACTGCACTGGGTGCTGCAACAGTACTCTGATATAGTGTACATCATGTGCATGTCAGACATCATCAAAGTACCAGGTACGAACTCAGCATTCACATCATTATGCACATGTGATATGACCTACATCACTCACAAATATCATGGTGGCAGTACCATGTTGGGAATACTGCTGAGATCTGGCTTGGGAAAAATCCTAGACTTTTCCCACAACCATCTGGAGCTGAGTTGTCTCCTAATTGTATATACTACTGACTGCTGTCCAGCACAATATGGGTCCTTGCGGTGCTACAGCCTCAATATATGCCTGAAGGGTAGTGAGGTACCTGTGGTGCAAGTGTCTAATATAAAAGCCCCCTAGAGACCTCTAAAGATATAACCTACATCTGTATAGTCTTGTGGGTAAATGTAAGCTATCTGTGGCACACAGTGCTGTCAATAATACTGTGACAAGGTTTTTGGCAACAGGCATGCTATTTACATTGACAGCTGTTCTTACACCTTTCATGATAGACATCAATGAATATGTGGCCAGCCATTCCATTTCCTAATATCCACAGTTCCAATGCAGCACACGAAAGCCATTCTCAATGCTCAAAATTCCAGCAGACATGATATCACCATCCGTACTCCAATGATATCATATCATTGGTCAGGCAAAACCATTATTCAAAGCATTCCACACATTATACTGACGCACACCAAACCCTGTATTGGCACACATGACGCACAAGATGACACTTCCTGGCTGCATCGGGGTCTTCAAATCGGGCCACCTCACCAACGGTTTAGGGTGGATGTCTAACTGCAAGACATGAATGGAAAACATTGCTTAGTGATATTTGTACATATCAGTTAATGGACAACATTGCTTACTATCAACTTATTAGGCTGAGTGAGCAAGTCATCCTAGTGGTAGATCAGAGCAACTGACAAACATCTATGATGAGTCAATAACACATAGGCGGTCATTCCAACCCTGGCGGTCCGAGACCGCCAGGGTTGGGGAATGCGGGAGCACCGCCAATAGGCTGGCGGTGCTCCCATGGGCATTCTGACCGCGGCGGAACAGCCGCGGTCAGAAACGGAAAACCGGCGGTGTACCGCCGGTTTTCCGCTGCCCTGGGGAATCCTCCGCCGCCATGGGGATTCCGACCCCCACACCGCCATCCTGTTCCTGGCGGTTTCGGCCACCAGGAACAGGATGGTGGTATGGGGTGTCGTGGGGCCACAAAGATTTTCAGTGTCTGCCATGCAGACACTGAAAATCGCGACGGGTGCTACTGCACCCGTCGCACCCCTTCCACGTCGCACCCCTTCCACTCCGCCGGCTCCATTCGGAGCCGGCATCCTCATGGAAGGGTGTTTCCCGCTGGGCTGGCGGGCGGCCTTCTGGCGTTCGCCCGCCAGCCCAGCGGGAAACCCAGAATAACCGCGGCGGTCTTCTGACCGCGCAGCGGTATTCTGGCGGCTCCCGCCGGCCCTGCGGTTACCGCGGCCGGCGGCAGTCAGAATGCCCCCCATAGTCTCAGATAATGGAGATCCAGGCACCTAGAAATCATCACTTTCCCAGACACACTTGTGGTGCTTTTCACTGCACCATATATACATGGCATTGTCAAGAATGTGTTTGTTAGCTCTACACCTCCATGACCATATGGAACTGCATGACACTGTATACTGCATCTGAGGGGCATTCAATGGTTGTTGCAGTAGACATCCCATTGTGACACCCATAGCATTTGAGCCTGCCCCAGATGTTGTAGACATCTACCTCATTGTCACCTCAAACTGACAAACAACTGCCTAGAGGTTGAGTGGATATTTCAAAGTGTTGAGGAATGCCGTGATACATCCTTGTTTGAAGTTACTGATATGTGTGTACCTTCACAAGGCACACACACAAGCAATAATGCCATGGGAGTTTACTCATGTTTAAATAGTTGTACCTATCTGCATATTGACTGATTGAAATTATGGATGTATTGCCAATAGTGTGTGGCCAGGCATTGTTGGCGTGGTATACCATTATTCGTCCAGGGAGGGATAAGACCATGCGCATAGACATATGCCTCAACACTGACACACTTCCTCTGTGGTCCAAGGATGCACATACTTGTGCAGGGTTCTGAGTAATGTGCCAGTGATGGAGCAGATGCAGGGCAGCCTCATACTGTCAGTAAGATGCGGCAGGCCTGTGGTACTAAATCAGTACGTGTGTGTGGTAATAGACATAGGGGGTCATTATGACCCTGGCGGAAGGCGGAGAACCGGCGGTAAGACCGCCAACAGGCTGGCGGTCTTACTTTGTGGAATTATGACCATGGCGGTTACCGCCATGGTCATCCGCCGTTCTCCGTTCTGCCCAGCGGGCTGGAGACCTGGGTCTCCAGCCCGGCGGCCGTCACTATACCGCCGGCGGTATTTTGACCCAGCTTACCGCCGTGGATTTCCTGCGGTTTGAACCGCCTTGAAATCCATGGCGGTAAGCACTATCAGAGCCAGGGAATTCCTTCCCTGGCTCTGATAGTGGTCTCCCCCACACCCCACCCCGACTACCTCCCCTACACCCCTGCCACCCCCCAAAGGTGGCAGGGCCCCCCTCCCCACCCGACCCCAACATCACATCACCCATACCCACACGACACGCATGCACGCAGGCACCACCTACACACTTACACGCACACACGCCGACATACATGCCTACATCCACACACACAGTCAGACACGCACACCCACATACAAACATACACGCACACATCCATACAGATATACCCACAGATATACACGCACTCATTCCCAAAACATGCAACACCCCCGCAAGCATACACGCACTCACACACCCCCTCTACATACACAGACGCACACCCCCATGCACCCACACAACACACAACACCCCCCACCCCTCTCCCCTAACGGACGATCGACGTTCCTGTTCCGTCGATCCTCTGGGAGGGGACGGGAGCCATGGGGGCAGCTCCGCCGACACCACATCGGCAACAGAACACCGCCACTGCGAATCACAGGACGTGATTCGATGGGCGGTGTTCTGTTGGCGTGGCGGTGGAGCAACCTCCACTTCCCCACCTCCCGCTAGTATGGCTGTTGGCGGCTCTCTGTCCGTAAAAGGACAGAGAGCTGCCAACGGTCATAATAGGCCGAGCGGCAAACCGCCACCACTGGTGGTCTTCCGCATGGCGGTCCCTCAGCGGTCTTGGAAAAAGACCGCAGCGGTTGTAATGACCCCCATAGTTTGGTGTGTATGTGATACACAATGTACAAGAAGAGAAAAGTGCTAGTAGTATGGAGCCGTGCATAGTCAAGCTCCCTTACATGGCCTTGGCCAATGACACAAAGGGGCAGTGGTGCAGCACTAAGTGCATCACTACAGTCCTTGTGTGCCCTCAGTGCAACCTTTACCCTTGCCATGTGTGTTCCTAATGAGAATTAAGCCACAACATGATGCAGGTAGGGTCCAACTGCAGCTATTTATGTGTAGGAAAATGATGTACTCAGCAGGAGTTGCAACAAAACAGATCACCACTACTTCTGCTGACTACATGGGGGCCCATCACATACATTTATATGCCCCCATAATACACCTGCTCTCAGTAGACGTTCAAAGTACATGAAATATGGAATTTAGGTATTTCTCATTTTTGCCAGGGGCTTTTACATTTGCCCCCAAAACAGGTTTTGGGTCCCCCTCCCATACATGATGCATGGCGCAGGCCTCATCTTGTGCTGCTCTAAACAAAGTTGCCCTATGCATGCATCACAATCCTTTGTATTGTTTGTGCAGGGAAGATGGCACAGTTGCCCTGCCTCTGCTTCATTATTGTACATTACAATGGCAGCCCTTAGGTGGTGCTGGGGCTCTTCATACAGGCAGCATACGACATGTCCACATCCTTAAACATGACATGCTGCACTCAACGGTATCAGCACCTCTCATCCACATGAAAGTAATGGGCTTTGTATGGAAATGGGATACTTATCGACTGCTCCACCAATCGCGATGCCCAGGTGATCCAGAAGATCTTGCTCTCTTGTGATGAGGTCAGCCCTGTGGTGTTTGAATTGGTGGTCATTACTTCCTGTGGCAAAAACACTTGTCAGGAGGTGGAGCACCTTGCCTCACCTCAGCTTTAAGGCCTCTGTGGGTAGCCCTGAATGGCACAGCCATCCAGTACCAGCATAATGGGAGGTAATGTCGGCCGACAAGCTGGCCATCCTCCCTTTCCCTGACACATTATACTGCAAATGCAGTTGACAGAAAATAAAAAATGCCCTAAGACTACCTCAACTATCCCAAATACCCAAAAAACTATACTACCCCAAACAAACCCCCGCAATACAGTGACAGATACAGAACACTTACAATACAGAATACAGATACAATGACAAATAGAACAAAACAGCTACACGACACAGCACAAAAACACTCCAAATACTCCAAAACTCCAACAGCACCAGCTCAACACACCCTCACACAGTAACAGACAATAAGACTGTGAAGTGAAAGTGAAAGTGGACTCACTGTACCATGTAAGCTGGCAGGATGCCCTGTTTCATCATTTCCTGGGTCTGAACATCACGTTTCCAGTCAAGCATCATTTTTTTGACGCATGACGGTCATGCTTGGACTTCTTCCCATTGTGCATGAAAAGGCCTGTGGACGTGTGATAGACATTCAGGGGCTAGGCATCTTTTGGCTTAGGAGAAAAGTATGGTATATGCATATACGTGAATTTTTTTTACGCATGATAGTCATGCGTCTAAATTTTCCTCATTGTGCGTGAAAAGGGCTGTCGACTTGTGATAGATGCTCAGAATACAGACATATTTTATCTATGGATAAAAGTATGAGGTTTAGGCATTAGAATATATATTTTTGACTCATGACGGTCATGCATCGCGTTTTTCTTCCCTGGTGCATGAAAAGGCCTGTGGACGTGTGAGAGATGCTCAGGGGGCAGGCATCATTTTTCTGACGTTGCAGAGTGTAGATTTCAGAGGTTAGCGTCATTTTTGGGGATTCATGACGGGAATGAGTGGAATTTCACGATGTAGGCCTTGAGTGCACTCAGATTCACTTAACATGTCACATTGGCTATGCTACAATGTTGTAACAATAGTATGGCTACATGTGTGTGTAACTATCCAGTCATATCTTTATGGTGACATTTGTATGTTGAGCCTATAGGTTTGTTTATGAGACTGCTGCATGTGATTACTTATACCTTGTGCATAGGTGCATGTGTAGCTACACTGTGTCCACATGTATGCCAGCACATGTGTACTATGAGTGTACATATGTGTTTGAACACTAATTTGTGGGATTACTACATTTATTATGTCTGATATACAAATGTACACATACCAACTACACAAAATATATGATGGCCCATGTCCAACACATGGTAGGGCATGTGACAGCCATGACAATTTGTACTCAGATTATGCAGTAGACTAGGACGGGGTTGACATTATGTTACCCCTGCCAATTTGTGTGTGCATGTGTGTCCACTCTGTGGTGTGTTGTTGGTTTTGCCTTCATGATGCTCTGCTACACGTGTGACATATAGTTCACCATGCATCTTAGTTGCAGGAGATGGTATGTACACATGTGTCACTGAAGGTTGCTATATGTCATGTGTGTTCAAAGATATGGGTAGTGTCCTTTCAGTAACATATGACCACAGCGGTGTGTTCATGGGATTTGAAACCTCACATTACTATGTTCCTGCATGGACACATGTTGGACTTTGACAAAAGCATTTGTAGTCATATCAGTGCCACCTATGTTTTTGTATGTCAGAACACATGTGAAGTTCATTTCTTTCAGTCACTGATCTTGTGATACCTGTGCCGTTACATTTGTGGTAGGTTGCCTTTTGTTAAGAAACCTATACACATTACCATGCCTGAGCCATTATAGTGGTACATGTGTGATGAGATATGTGGTATATGTGTGCATGCCACCAACTAGGCACTCACATTTGTTCACATCATGTTTGTTATGACTGTCACACACAATGACATACCACTGTGTAGCAGTGTTGCAGTCTGGCATAGATGGCAGCCTACTCTTCATCACTACTGTGGGAGTTTGTATGGCAACACAAACCCATTGTTGCACTTCATGTGAAGGGGCAGGTTTACGGAGCTCCAGTTTACTCAGCCTACTCTGCACATGCATCAGGCCCCTGACAATGTCATAAGTTTAGGTAGCCAGAGCAGCGGTGATAGGGTGTTTTGAGCAGAGCCACTTCTTGATTGCCACTCAGCAGAACAATGCACACTCCCCTGCAGACAGACACATGCACGATTGTGATCAAACAGATGAGGATATCACATTTTCCTCTGCAGTACTTTATATCAGCCTTCTCCCCTCATGTGCAGAGGACTGGGTACTTGCACATGTAGGACATGTCTCACTATTTGATGTCCTTAGTAATTTCCATGGGCAGCTTGGTTAGCGGTTGTATATCTGCTGTGACTTCTATTTTGGGACTGTGCCAGGGTACAGATGGTGTTACCTGTCACTGCCTCCTGTCATGTTGGCATACAATGGGCAAATACCATGTTATGGTAGTGGCAAACATGACTGACCTGGCCACCCTCTCTGTACATATGATGAATGTTCACAAGTCAACATTGATGTGTTGCACAGTCAGTATTGCTCTTTGTGTGTTCCTTTTCCATGTTTTCCAGCATTTCTTGTAAGGTATGTATTGTTTCCTACATTACTTCCATTCTTTAGGCTGCTTGTAGTTTGTACACATCTTCTACAGCAACATTGGCTGGTCATACTTGGATAGGATACAACATATTGTGTAAATTGTAGATTCACACATCTTCTACTACTGGCCACATGATAGTTACCATTCCATTGACACTATTTGTGAGGTATAATAAGTGCCACGCACATATGACATTACACCTGCCACAGCACTTGTGTTGTCACCAAGTGTCCTCCCCTGTTGTATTTGCAAGTATCTGTGTGTATCTCTCAGCTGTCCACCCACATCCTTTGTTGACCATGGGTATGCATTTCTTCCAGCATGCCACAACCTAGGTAACTCATACCATGACTGAATGATGTTGAGTTGTGAAATCATCTCAGTGCTATTTTTTTCATTAGCCAAATGCAACATATATTGCTACTTCTACTCCCATTCATTATTGATGGGCTAGCCATAGTTGCACATCCTACACCTGATTGCCATGTTAAAGCCAAAACATGTATGGGATAAATTAGAAATGTTGCTTCTTGCACTTGTTCTGTGAGTGACAATGAGTGATGCATATTGCTATGTGCTGTTGTTATACCGAGCATACTAGGTAACCATGCTGACACATGTCAAGCGTTGTTGGTACTGACAAACCCTTTGCTACCTCGGACATATACCGGTACATCCGTCTTCACATGTTTATCTGGAATTGCGGTAGGCATGTCTCATGACAGCAGATTTGTGTGAAAAGTGTGCATCTTATGTATCTAGGGAGTATAACACACTCTGCCTTCATTCCACCCAGACAATTAATCGGTGGTATATTGTCCCTTTTAAGTCTGACAATGGTTCATGTGTTTAGTTGGTGAATCAGCACTATAGCTGCTTAATTTGATTTGCAACCCATAGCGCATCCCACAGCCAACGTGTATGTGCCATAAGTGAGGTACAATCCACCATGTGTCAGGGTTGTGCCAAATGGAAGTGCCAGGACATAATCCCATGGATGCAATGTGCAGGCTCTGCCTCTAACATTGGTTACAGTCCCTTTACAATTACTGAAGGTCCATAGTTACTAATGATGTCCCCCCTTGTCACACATGCACCGTGCAGTCAAAGAAGCAATCACCCTGAGATGTGACAGTGATCAGCTCCTACATCACTTAAACACTATTTTATCATAGTCCCTACCTTATGTGTGCCTCTCTTGCATACATCCTGGTAGGCGTGGTGTTGATGCGGGAAAGGGCTAGGAATGAGCACCTTGTCTACTTAACAGCACAATACATGTTGTGGTGCATGGATCTAGGCCTTCAGGAGTCACATGCCCATGAATTGGGTGTCACTTATATATGAAATGGTGGCAGTAGACCCTCTTACATCACAAACGATTTTGCTACCATACTTGTAACTAGTATGATTCTTACCTGCTTGATCAGGTTTGATTTACATTCCAATGGTGTATGTAGTGGAGAATGAGAAAACCAAGGAAATTCAGGTGCAAAGTATTTTATTTGTGCTATTTACAATGTGATGATGATAGTCCAATCACTATGTATAAAAGTTCTGTATATGTGGAGTCTCCTGCAAACTCCTGCAGCAGTGTTCTGTTGTTCCCCCTCCAAATGAGCTGCTCCATCCTTCTCCTCTTTGGGGACCATCCCAGGGAACATTTGTTCTTATACATATTTTATGGAGAAATGCACATGCCAGTATGATTTTTCATACCAGTGGTGGAGCATTCAAAAGGCTTCCTCCTATCAGGGCCAGGCACCTGAACATTCAGAAGCCCAAATGTCCTCTCCACCACATTGCGTCTTCTTCTGTGCCCTTTTTTGTCTGCACACTCTTCCACCATTGTGGGAATTGGCAAATGGAGTTATCACTCATGGCTGTATGCCGTAACCCTGCTCAGCTGCAACAGAATGAGAGAAGATGTGTTGGTAAAGCTTGATAGTGGTTTGGAATATACCATGGCAGTTGTTAGTTGTAGGTGGAGTGGTGACTCAGAATTGCTTGTGGTATAGTGTTCCTGTGAAATGGTTTCATAGGTCTGTGTTGATGGACATTACAATCTTGGGTAGTGGCTCTGGTACCTGGGAATTTTCATATTGATTCCAAACTGATGGCTAAACCTTTGCAAAGATGTGTTGTTTAGTCCATAGTTGAGGCAGTGTCCTATTGTTGGATGGAACCTACCACCTCTTTGCACTACAATGGTGTCAGATGTAGAGACACAATGGTAGTCCTACAAAGCCAAACTGTGCTATCCATGTTACCATGTGGCACTACACATGCAGTGCGACACTTAGGGAGTCATTCTGACCCTGGCGGTCTTCGACCGCCAGGGCCACGAATTACGGAAGCACCACCAACAGGATGGCGGTGCTTCCTTGCCCATTCTGACCGCGGCGGTAAAGCCGCGGTCAGAAAACCGGGGCCGGCGGTTTCCCGCCGATTTAGCCCCGGTTGGGCGAATCCGCCATGGCAGCGCTGCAAGCAGCGCTGCCATGGGGATTCTGACCCCCTTCCCGCCAGCCTGTTTCTGGCGGTTGTCACCGCAGGAAGAGGCTGGCGGGAACGGGTGTCCTGGGGCCCCTGGGGGCCCTGCACTGCCCATGCCACTGGCATGGGCATGGGCCTAGCAGACAGTGAAAAGCGCGACGGGTGCAACTGCACCCGTCGCACAGCCGCAACACTGCCGGCTCCATTCGGAGCCGGCTCCTGTGTTGCAGCCCTCCTTCCCGCTGGGCCGGCGGGCGCTAACATAGTTAGCGCCCGCCGGCCCAGCGGGAAGGTCTGAATGCCGTCAGCGGTCTTTTGACCGCGTAGCGGCCAATGTCGCCGCCCGCCAGAGTAGGAATGAGGGCCTTAGTGACCCTTTGTGGTAGATGATGGTTGTGCCAGCTTTCAAGTGTACAAGGGTGTGTATCACACATTTATAGAATGATCTAATTTGGTGCAGTAGTATCTCCTAGCTCGCAATACATGATTTATCACAAACACTTTCAACACATACACAGTGCAGGCTTTGGGAGGGGGTGTTGTAATTTAATAGCGATTAGATTAAGCATTAGCAGAAGACATCTTTTATTTAGCAACTATTGTGAACATTTCGCGGAATCCATTTTGTATTCATGGCAGCCATTTTCTCTGCCATGTGCTCGCCATGTGCTCTGTCCTACCTTTCTGTTAACTACTCTTAAAAATCTGTCTAGTGACAAGTTATATTTAGCATCTTCCACTTCCGCACATGCCCAGTAAGATCTGCAGCTGTTAGTAATCAGTAACAGACAGTTATGTGTCAACTAGTCCTTGAAAACTGTTAGCCCCTCCTACCTGTCGACTGCGCATTTCCATATGACCTTATATGTATGTAAGTCTTGCTTCTATAATTGTGCCACCTTCTTTTAGCCCCTGCGTGGGTATAAAAGGACCATGCTGTCTTAGTTCAGTGTGCTACTTCAAACATTACCGAAGGGAGCTGTTTGAACTTTAGTACCACCTCATGAGGTTTAATAAACTTTGTCTTTAATTTCAGTTTCTGTGCCAACTTCTTCCTATATGGTCTGAGGACTTGTGCAGAGAGGGGCGAACCCCTTGCACTAGTAGGCCTTGCTGAGGCTTACTTCGACAGGGGAACACCTATTTTTCACATGGGTCCCTTTGTATAATGCATGTAAGGTCAGGTATGTCCTCTATACCCCTGCTGAGTCCTACTATGGCATCCATGATCTTTACAGTTTTGCACAACCTCTGCACCATGATGGACTGTTTCTAGTAAATGGAACATACACATGGTGGTGTTAGAGGGTGCTAAGGGGCACATGTGATGTAGCACTGGAGTAGGTGGTGCCCCATTTCTCATGATTCTGTACCATGGCAGGTTCATTTGTATTCCTATGTTTGCAACACAATGCAGCAGACAAGTGTCTGTGCACACTACAGGTATGTTAAGTATGTGTAGATGATATGTATTTGGTAATTACACCACTTGGGTGACATTTGATATAGGTGCCTGCCAGAGGCTTGCACAGCATGATTTATGTGGGGCTGTGCCTATGTGTGACTTTATTTAAATGGTCATGACCTATGCCATTGACATAGCTGTGCTATTCTTTGTTTGGTGTAATGGGTGTGGGATCTGTATTTAGTTGTCAACCAGTGGACATTTATAGTGGTTTGTGGGCAACTTCTGTATGTAAAGGGGGCATTGCTCCACATGTCCATATGTGGTGGTGTGCCAGTCAGGTTGTAGCTGTGTTATGTACATGTGGGTGTATGTGTTTGTGATGTGCAATGGTTGCGGTGTAGTGTGGCATGTTGCATATGTGTTGCCTGTACATCTGTGTTTCCCTGCCCATGTGTATTTCATGTGGTGTATGTCTTGTTTGTCCTACATGGTTGGTATGTTGTGTGTGTAATGATTGGTATGGTGGCTTACCTACGAGTAGGCCTTTGCCAAATTGCCCATCCTGGAGCCGCTCATTGATAGTGGAATGGCAGAATATGTAGGCATCATGGACGCTGCAAGGATATTTTGCTCAGATGTTAGTGAAGAGCCCACGGTGGTCCACAGTGGCCTGCACATTAATTGAATGGGTGTGCTTGCGGTTCCTATATAGATGTTCGGTTGCTGCAGGTGGCACCAGTTGGACATAGATGCAGTCCATTGCACCCAGCACATGTGGGAACCCAGCAATTTGGTAGAAACCTTGCTTGGTCTCCTGTTGCAGTTGCTTGGTGTTTTGGAAGCTGCTCAGGTGGGGTGTGAAACATATGATTGCCTCCAGGACCTTACGTAGGAAGACCAAGATGAATGTCTGGGACATACCAGCCACTTGTGCACCCATTATCTGAAAAGATCCACACGCCAGCATTTGAAGGACAGCGAGGAGTTTTGTCATGGGTGGAATAGTTGTGGGAGTTTGCACCCTTTCTGTGATATGTGGTGCAATGTGGTGCAGCAGGCGTACAATGGACTCTCGGTTCAGTCAGTACATCCTGATGACATCTTGTTACCTGGGGCCAAGGATGGTTGTCCGTTGTCTGAAGATCCTCTCCCGCCATCTGCGCTGCCTTTGTGGCTGCTGTGGTGGTGTTTGGGGTTGATGCGGTGGTGGTGGAGGGACCTGCTGTCTTTGCTGATGTCTGTTGCATGTGTCAAGCTGGAGCAGTGCCATTTCCATGCTGTCCTGGAGGCTGCAAATGCTCCGTCTGTGTGTTTTCCTTGAGTAGTAGTGTGTGGCCCTCTTATTAAAGGCTCACCTGACCAGGTGTTAAATTTTGACGCTAATCGGACTTAGCATAATTTTTGCAGTCTGCTTCCTAGGTATGAGTCATTTTTGCATCGGGAGGTAAGTATGGCACTAGATGGCTAGCATCATTTTAAGGATGGGAATGGCTACTTTGCGTCTCATTGTCGCAATGAGATGCAAGGTAGTTTGGCACTTCATATAAATGTCGCTAACTACAATATTTTGATGCTAGAAGGGTCTAGCGTAAACAATATAAATATGGAGTTCAGTTAGCACCGCAATAGCATCAAAAAATGATGCTAGGGCAATGCTAACTTTCCATAAATATGGGCCCAAATTGCAAAGTGTAATTGGTTCACATTCCCAAAATGTGAACTGGGCCCAGACACACACTTGACATTAGACTCAGGATTTAAATTGTTGCAATCACATCAACACAAGTGTTGTGACTGTGTTGTGACTCTGAGCACCTGGTTTCATCTGCAATCGCAAGTCAGGAAGGGCATCTGGAGGACTCTGGGCTCAAAAAAGGAAGCGGACATTTTGGAGTTTGAAACACTTGCCAAGGAATTGTTGCCAATAACAAACAGTTTTTGGTAAAGCTTCCTCAGCAGTTCCTGAAACCACTGAGAAGAGCATCTGGAGATAGATACATGAGCATATTAATACCATGCTGGTTACAACAAGTAGAATAGCTAAGCCACATAAAAGACAGTATGACCTTCTCTCCAGAATGAAGGAAGCTGGCGAGTGGGAAGAAAGAAAATGCTGGTAGTGGAGTGGGGCTTTTCACACAACCACCAGCTATAGGTGTACATGAGGCAATTGAAAGCACCTTATCGACTCAGGTTGTATCTGGCCTTACTAGCATAGACAAGTCTAAACCTCCTCAGCAAAACACAGGTTAGTGTGAATACTTTTTAAGATGATCCCAAAAATATTGCTTATGTTATGTTTAAAAAGGTTTTGTTTGACAGGGGGATATGTCACATAAAAAGGCATCATGAGATTTGTTTAGTCCAACATTAATTGACACTCAATTATATAATTGAACAATACCAACTTTAAAAAAAATATATGTTTCATTAGCCTGTAGAATATAGATTAAAAGAATTAGTACTTGATTCATGTATTTATCATGCTTTCCCTTGTACTTATGTTCTTATGTCATTTACAATAAAATATAAATTTAGTTATATCATGTTACACACTTTTCTGTACAGATATCGAAGCAAATGTTATAGAGGGCCACGATTATCAGATTGTGGATGAGGTAGAGGATCAGGATAGTCCCTTCAGTGATCTGCCTAAACCAATTGAAATTACCCCTACACTTACAGTTTCTGAAACAACAGTGTCTCCAAGAAGATAATCAGCCAGAGTTTCTAGACATGTATGTCCACCTAAACGACACCAAACAAACGTTTACATACAAAGACATGAGGCAAATATTCATACCACTACAACCATGTCTTTCTGCAAGACACATGTGACACTAACTATTGCAGCATTTGTCCAAATAGAGAACTCAAATGTTAGACATTCAAAATACAATAAGATTGAATGAAACATTGATGAAGGAGGATACCATTGATAATTTTAATGAAACAATGAAATCATTACGTGATGCTATTCTTGCGGAGACATAGCAACAGAACAAAAGGCATTGCCATTTAGTGTTTAAAATGGAAAATTATGGCAAGAGTATGGAGAAATGGTCAATTGCTACGGGGGTACTTAGTAGGAGAACCATACATATTTGGCAAGAAATGGCACACTGCAGCAAGGATGCTGCAAATTCCTTGGCGCAGGTTACATCACGTCTTGAATTATTCCAAAATATGCAAACACGTTCTAGGCAACCCCTGCTGTAGAAAGTGAGGAGGTTTCTAGCCACAGTAGTTTCTGTGCGTCAAATGTGATTAGAAGTCGGCATACTCATAGTGAGGCTGCTAAAATAGAAGGGGACATTTAGCAAAACAACATAGAGATGCCCCTCCCACCAAACTAAGAAAGAGGCATTGAAAGTATTTCTTGGTAATCATAGCAACAATAATGCATTCAGTTTACATTTGAAAATGTTGTTAAGAAAACAAAAAGAGTCTGTGTCTTTTCAAAATTTAGTGTGAATAAACATAGAAATAAAAATGATATCTGCATTTACAGTTTGACTGTTTACTTATCGATTTTTGAGGAGCCACTCCAGCTGTGACAACACCCCATAATGTCTTACTGAAAGGCTAGAAGGTGATGAAGGCAGCAAAGTACTTGGATGTGTGTGGGTAAGGAAAAACTCCTGTGTATGTCCCTAGACAGCACAGAATCCAATTAAAAATTAAACTTAAAACAAATGTTTGGGGTCAGCATATACGTCTCATAAATGTCGTCCTCAGACTGCTGGAATAAAGTCACTCTGACTCTGAAAATGTGCTCTTGTCTTTGCCTTACCCTTTGGTAATTTGGAGCATAAGGCTCATCCTCCTCTCCATAGCCTACAGAGCAGCCATTTGGGAAAAAGGGAAGTTTCAATCACTTTCACAGTTTGCACCTGATTACCACCTGCCACCACTTCATACTAATTTGCAAGGGCTAAAACTCTTGTGACTAGTTGTTATTTGTGAACAACTGTTAGTACTCTTAAAAATAAAAAACACAAATTGATAGTCAGTAATATGTCATCACTTATTTCAGTTGCAAATATAGTGAGCCGCTAAGATGCAGTTTGTGTCTCCATGTTTACAATGGGAACCTAAATACACGTTGATAGATTCCAAACTTACCCTTTCTCTGAAACTAACCTATTTGCGACTGATTACTGATTTGCAAACAATTCTTACATCTGACCCCGGGTTATCAAGAAAAATGTAGGGCTCAACAACAAGCTCAGTGGAACTCTGAAAAAGGTAATAAAAGAGGAGGTTGATAAGAGGGAAGATTGGGAATCTGTGTAAGGACTGCCAATAAAGAGGCTATCCGCCTACGGGTGAATTGACATTTCTCAAAATAAGTTAGCCTACAAAGCTGGATTTGCACCAAAGGCTATGATCGTTCAAGGAGGACAAGGAGGCCAGAGTCCTCCTGTTCAAGAGCTTACTCAGATAGTCTGTCATGGCCATCATGGCCAATAAAGCGTATTCAGTGCCATGACCTGGCTTGAAGCACAATCAAGTTTCATCAAGTAACAAGGTATCCACCAAATAATTGGACGATTGGATGTTAACTTCTTTTTCAATTGAATTTCAATTAGCTGGCAGGGAAATTACTGAAATCAGCTTGCAGTATGAAAGACGTAATGGGTCACCTGAACAGCTTTTTAAAAAGTGTTCTCACCATTGCTAACTTCCAGGCCTCAGGGGACACTGCCACAGACAAGTAAGTGTTGCTGAGATCTGTAAAAACGTGCAATATTGTAACAGGCCAGTTGCATAATCTTGGATGAATAGGGGTCCTAAGGCGAGTCCGAATTAGCCTTCCTCAGAGTAACCTTCACTTGTGAGGCTTCTAGAGGGATAAATGCCTCCAGTATTGCATTTTCACAGACATACAATTCTCATTAGAAAGAGAATCTGGATTTACAGCCTCAGTATCACCTATATTATACCTTAAAATATGTTTTCTATTTTTTCTTTAAATAACACTGCCAGCTCACTGCATAGGTCATGTGAGTGTATTTGAGAACTTGCATCTGTACCAGGTGCCTACGATCTTTTACAATCTTAAGAAGCTCCCTTGTAGGATTTTTAGCATTCATAATAAAGGAAGTAGTTTTTATAATATGTTTTGAAAAGCAGGTGGCAATGGTATGAAGAGATCTAGCTTCCCTATCAAATGCTATTCTCCATTTTATGTCAAATTGTTGACACTTTCTTTTGATTTTGTGGAGTTCTTCTGAAAACCAAGGGGCTGATAGACTCAATCTTTCTGGTTTACTTGGACATTTTGGACCTAATGTGTCTAATGCTTTAGATATACAGTCATTAAAGTTTAGAGCTGTCCTGACAACGTCTTTACAAATAGAAGGGTTATCTTTTTGTAGGGCAGTACTAAGATCTTTTTGCAAGTGTAGGACCAAGAATAGCATTGGGGGCTGAGCTCTTTGGTATTTTAGAAGTAAAGGATATTGTAGAATGGTCAAACCAAATAGGCAGCATGGGCTTCCAGCTTTATTGCGATCATGATTATTAAGATCTAAAAACGAATAACTACCCTAGGTACCCTACCCTACTAATTGAGTAAAGCCCAGTCATCTCAACAACTAATAGAGTCAAAGACTCTTGATCTTGTAGTTTTTACAAGTGGAAGTTAACATCCCCTAAAATCAAAGTTAGATCTATGCATTAGGAATAACACTGAAAGAGACAGAGACTATTGTTAAAATTGTCCCTCGAGTCAGGGAAGGCACCTTACAGCAATGAAACAACTGGTATTCTTTTTAAATACCAAGCAATACCCCTCTCAGTGAGGCCATCCAGTTCTTAGTGAGAAATAATACATCTGATGTATTTGATTTGATAAATTCACAACTTTGTATTTATTTTTAATAGGGTATCTAGATAATGATTTGGATATTTTAATAATATCTTCATCTTCGGTGTAGAAAAGTGGGTTATTAGTTGGTAGGGTATTCACCCTTAGCTAGTGATATTACCACAATCACTAATACGTCCATACAAGTCTCAGTAAATGTATCCTTGCTCAACCCTTGGCAACTTAGCAAATGATCAGTCAGGTCTAACTTAGGAGACAGGTATTTGTAGAACATTTAATACCACCAAAACAGTAAAAAAGTAAAAGCTACAACAAATAATTCAAAACCAAAATACAAAAATATTTGTTTCTTTTAAATTACACCAAAATGACAACAATCCAGTGTAGAGAACCAGAGTCATGAATTTCTAAAGACTAAGGGGGTCATTATAAGACCCCGCCGTCTGCATAAAGAACATTCTGCTGGGCCGGGATATTGCCGACGGCTTTACATGGCGCCGTCGGCAATGCCTCAGTTCAGAGGGGTAAAGCAGCACACGTCGCACAGATCACTGCCTGATTTCCTGCGTGACAGGGCACTCCACAGGTGCCCCTGAACTGCCCATGCCAAGTGCCCGGGCCCCCATAGGGGCCCCAGAGCACACTTTCCGCCAGCCTTTCCCTGGCAGGGGAACCCGCCGGAGAAAGGCTGGGGGAAACAGGGTACATTAGCGCTGCCCTGTCGGATAATGCAATCCGCCATTGTCAGGCTGCCTGTCAGTGGTAGCCCAGCGGTGGCGGAGGGCCGCCACAGGCGGCCCTCCCTGTGTTAGTTATATGGCGGCTCAGACCGCCATGCCAGTGGCGGTCTTTTCCGCCGCCATCGGCATGGTGGTCTGAACCGCCGGGTTCGTAATGAGCCCCTAAAGCCCATATTTATACTTTTTTAGCACTGCATTTGCATCTTTTTTTTTATGCAAAAATGTCGCAAGCTTGAAAAATACTATTGTATTTTTTAAGTTTGCGCCGTTTTTGCATCAAAAAGCTGCAGAAATGCGGAGCTAAAAAAGTATAAATATGGGCCTAAATCACAAATTGTGCATTCTAGCACCAAAAAAGCATAAAGAGCCACTCACAGCTATCTGCCTTGCTGGACTGGGACAAAGACATAGTTTTAGGTTGACCATGGATGGAGAGTGGGGTGGATAAGCAGAGGGCTAGGTCCTGGTCAAATGATTACCTTCAGACTTAGGCCCTTATTTATGGGCTTTTGATGCAGGGCAGCACAGGGAAAGGGCAGGAATGTGCTATATCTAAACAATACGGTGCATTCCTGCCCTTGGTCACTGTGCTGGTACTGTTTTGGCTGCCTACCGCCAGCACAGGCACCCTTGATCCATGGTGTAAGGGAGTCTGTGTGGTAGGCAGGATTGTTTATGTGCAGGAATGGACGCCTTCCCACAAAAAAACAATCCTGTGAGGCTTTTTCCTCATTCTATGTGTGCTGTACAATGAAGAACACATAGAAAGAGGAAAACATTAGGAGAAATAAAAATATTTCTCCATGTTGCCCCTCCCCTGGGGAGGTGTAAGGTTTTGACTCATCCCCAGGTTTACAAGTTCTTGCAAATCTGGGGATGCAGCAAAATACATGGGTGTTGCATGGGAACACCTACCGCAACACCCATGGAACACCTCCCTTGCACAGAGTAAGGCAACAAAGCGGTTTGAGCTGCCTTGCCTTACTCCATATCTATGAGGCGATTCAAAGTCATACAAATTGTCTTTGCAGGTCTCATAGATATGAGTTCAAGGTTGGTGCCACCATTATGTCACAAAAAGTGATGTAATAGCGGGACAAGGGGCTCATAAATATGCCCTGGGTCTTTTTCTTTGAACTTTCCTGTTGATGATGAGTCCTGGGGTTCCTCAGATCTGGAGTTCGATTTGACAGTGACAGCCAGCTACAGCACGATGTCTTGGTGACTTCTGGCATTATTTGACCTCAACGTCAATGACAACATGCTTCAGAGGTTTCAGAAGGAAATACCAGCATGGTCAGGTTGATTTGCAAGTTGACAGCAGCTTTGCATTTTCCAAACCTTGAGATATTGATGTTTCTGGGTTCCCTTGGGGAGATTACGTGTCTGCTAGATCTGGCCAAAGGTTCAGAGACTCTGGATTTGCTCTTGGGGGCTAGAACTCAATTCTCCACAAAGCACCTGCACAGTAGAGGAAAAAGTCATTGCAACGGGTCATCTGGGGTGAGCCTCTCTTTGGCTTGGCAGGTGACTTCTTCCAGCTCTGTTGTACCAGTTGTTCTTCGGGGAGTCCACTCCTTTTCTTTTGAGTCATGCACAGTCCTTTCTTTGTGGAGCCTTGTCAGTGCAGCAGGTGCAGACCTTCTGAGAGAAAGTCTTCTGTGGTGAAGTCCAAGGGTCCAGTACGGCAGTCCTTCTTCTGATATTCCAGTCAGTGATCTGAGGAGGTCCTACAGCTTCCCATATATGAATTCTGTTCTGGGGTGACAGGGGTGGGGGGGCATTCCATTCGAGAAGGGTAAAGCTACCTCCGTCTGCTATGACCACTTCCTGAGAAGTATGTCACATTTTTTACCCAGTTCTTGTAAATCTGGGGATTCATCTGCTCTCTCAAGAATTCAAAAAATAATTATTATTTCCTTGGTGTGTGTCTGTGTAACCCAACCCAGAGGTGTGGCTAACATCTGACTACACTCTGCTTCCAGCCCCTATCCTATTCTAATTAGAGGGGCTCCCATCCAGCTGGGGATCAAGGTAATGGGGGCTGGCTTAGATAATGACATCTGTTCTCCTGCCTTTGAAGTCCAGCATATCTCCCTAGCCCCCTTATGCTCCCTGGCTTCTCCAGGAAACAAAACTCCTCCCACCAAACTGTTGTATTGTTGCAGTCCCAGGTCTCTGCACACCTACTCAGGTAGCAGCTTGGGTCAGGCTATAAATGGCTGACCAGTCAGAAAAGTCTACTGTAGGCCTGCTTTGGATAACTTTAGGATAGTAAGTTCTAAAACTACTTTCCTCTAATAGTTATAATTAATCTAACCCTAGAAGGTTGTTGGACTTATTGTAACCATGACTTTGATACTTTAAATGACATGTCTAACTAGTTCCAATCAAAAGTTAGGCTTTATTAAGTTCGAGCCTTCCTATGTTAGCCTATGGGGCTAGCAGCAGTACAATATGGAAAAACGACTTTCACTGTTTTTCCATACTAGGGCATATTAAACATATTTAATATTGTCCCCCACTTTGTATGACAATGTACCGTATCATTGGGGCAACTAGGGCTGACCTTAGGGGTGACCTAAATATAATAATAGGTAGTTTCTGATTTTAGAATAACTTTTAATTTCAAAATTAAACTTGGCTTTCAAATGACACCAGACTCTAAAGCAGTGCACACTTAAGGGCATTAAGTCCACTGGTATCTCTACACCTATATGCCCTACCATATACTAAGTACCTATACAAGGGTTGTCTAGGCCAGTTAGAACTATATTGCTATAAATGGGGTCTCAAGTTGGCAGAGGTATACACCTTTGTCCAAGCAGAGACCACACTCCTAGTCAGGGTAAGTCACACACAATCCAAATTATACTGTGCCCACCCTCTGATAGCTTGGCACTGAGCAGTCAGGCTTAACTCAGAAGGCAATGCAGAAAGTATTTGTGTAATACAATATACAGTAACACAGTGAAAACACCCCAAAAATACACCACACACATTTAGAAAAATAGAAAAATAAGGTCAAAACAACAAAGTTCCAATAATCAAAAGTTGAAATATCACTTCTGAAACAGTTAAAAGAGTCTTACTCCTTAGAAATGAACAGTTGTCTCTTTGTTACACACAGTACTTTGTATGCGTCAAAATGTATCACACACGGAGACCGCAGAGGAGGAGATGTGTGGAAAAATAGGGTGTTGTGTCAGATTTTCCAACGCAGCACAGACGACGTGTAGTTTCTTTTCACACTGGAAGGGGTTTGCATTGTTTTTGCGGCGCACAGCATTGGTTCCTCACTGCAATGCGGGGATATTTTGACACACAAGGACAATGCAGAGAAAATCCTCGATGTGCTGTAAATAGACATGGGCAATGCGACGATCCGGTAGGCGATGCTTCAAATTTCCTGACGCAGAACAGGAGCTGCATTGAATTTCCAGTCAGGAAGTGGGAGCTGTGTTGTTTCAGTCAGATGTGTGGCAATTTCTCAGTCGCAATGCAGGCTTTGCGTGGATTCCGGCAGGCGGTGAGCTGAGTTTCTTGAAGAGATGAAGGGGGTCATTCCGACCATGGCGGTCCATGACCGCCAGGGCCGGGGACCACGGAAGCACCGCCAACAGGCTGGCGGTGCTTCCAGGGCCATTCTGACCGCGGCAGTTAAGCCGCGGTCAGAAAAGGGGAACCGGGGTTTTCCCGCCGGTTTTCCCCTGGCCCAGGGAATCCTCCATGGCGGCGCTGCCACTCTCTTCCCGCCAGCCTGTTTCTGGCGGTTTACTCCGCCAGAACCAGGATGGCGGGAACGGGTGTTGTGGGGCCCCTGGGGGCCACTGGCATGGGCAGTGCAGGGGCCCCCTAACAGGGCCCCATGAAGATTTTCACTGTCTGCTTTGCAGACAGTGAAAATCGCGACGGGTGCTACTGCACCCGTCGCACCCCTGCAACACCGCCGGCTCCATTCGGAGCCGGCTTCTATGTTGCAGGGGCTTTCCCGCTGGGCCGCGGAGTGGCCATTTGGCGGTGACCGCCGAAGTCTTTTTGGCCCTGAGAATTCAGAGAACAAGAGGCAAGCTCAATCCAAGTCCTTGGAGAGCACATTTGGGGAAGGCAGAGTCCTTATCAGCACAGTCAGAGGCCAGCAGGGCACCAGGGCAAAAGCAGGGCAGCAGTCCTTCTCAGCAAGGCAGTCCAGATTAATCCTTTGGGCAGTCAGGCAGCTCCTCTTGACAGGATGCAGGTGTAGGTCCAGAAGTGTCTGAGTTGGTGGGGTCAGAGACCCAGTTTATATACACCAAAATGCATTTGAAGTGGGGGAGACTTCAAAGAGTGATTTTGAAGTACATAAGTTCCCCTTTCAGTAGTCCTGTCTGCCAGGGTTCCAGTAGAGGGTTTGGCAGTCCATTGTATGAGGGCAGGCCACTGACCTTTGAAATGTAAGTGTCAGGCCCTCCACCCTTCCAGCCCAGGAAGATCCATTCAATATGCAGATGAGTGCAGGTGTGACTGAGTGTCCTGTGTTTGTGGTTGTCTGGGTGAAATGCACAAGGGAGCCATCAACCAGCCCAGCCCCAACATTAATTGGAGACACGCTGTAAGGCACAGATGGTTGTTACGTGCAGAGAAATGCTCAGTTTCTAAACTTGGCATTCCTAAAATAGGAATATAAAATCCAACCTCACCAGCAGGATTTTCTATTACCATTCTGGCCATACTAAATACGACCTGGTTACCCCTTTCAGATCAGAATCTACCACTCTAAAAGTACATGAGGGCAGTCAAAATGCTAGCCTATGAAAGGAGCAGGCCTCACACAATTGGAAACAAATTTAGGAGATTTTCACTACCAGGACAAATAAACACATATGTACAAGTCTTGCCCTTTACCTACCTTGCACCCTGCCCTATGGGTTACATAGGGCCTACCTTTGGGGTGACATATGTAGAAAAGGGGAGTTTCAAGGCTTGGTAAGTACTTGTAAATGTCAAGTCGAAGTGGCAGTGAAACTGCACACACAGGCCTTGCAATTTAAGGCTTGCGACGTGGTTAAGGGGCTACTAATGTGGGTGGTACATTCAGTGCTGCAGGCCTACTAGTAGCATTTAATTTACAGGCCCTGGGCACATCTAGTGCACTTTATTAGGGACTTAAAAGTAAATTCATTATGGCAGTTGGGTATGAGCCAATGTTACCATGTGTTTAGGGCGAGAGCAGTGGTAAAGTGTCCAGAGTCCTAAAGCCAGCAAAAATTAGGTCAGAAAAAGAAGAGGAGGAAGGCAAAAAGTTTTAGGGTAACCCTTCAGAGAGGCCATTTCCAACATATATCAATTACCATATACCGTTAGAAGACATAGCACTGGCCCTGGGCCTGGTTCGCAGAGCCCAGGCACATTCAGAGTCAGCAACCACCAGCATCAGTCAAAAAATGGGGATGAGCAAGGCAAAAAGTATGATATTCCTGCATTTGATTAAAAAAAAATCTATGATTGCAGGTTCAGTATGTCTAATTTGAATCTACATTATTTGCAAAAGGACAGGAACTACTGTTCCAGGTCAAGTGGGGTGTGAACGTTTATTGACTTATCAGGTTTGCAAATGAAATAACAAACTGGAGCCCAGCTGCATCCAACTACACTAGAAGATTTCCATACTAAAGTGGTCTACTAGAAGCCAAAGCAGAGTTAACTGAACATTGAAAAATAAAAACCTTTTTAGATCACTCCTACCAAACCAAACCAGGCACATCCAAAGAGATGCATGCTGTGCTATGGCAGGTGATAGGGATCTTCTGGCACTTGGAGAGGCCAATGTGAATGAACTGCTGTTGGTTGGAAAGAAAGGAGAAGAACCATTGAAAGACTTACAGTGAATTGTATTCAATGCTTCAGGGTGTGATTAGGGAGGGATGTTCAGCAATGTAGAAGGTACCGAAGAGGTTTAGCAGTATCCGGAGTCATCTTTATCTGGAGAGTCTCTCATGTGTAACCTAGCTGTCTCTGTACTGCAGTATGATCCTAAGCCAGATTAGTCATCTTGCAGGAGATGGTTGGCACTGACATGATCTTGGAGTTGAGCAGACTGTTTTTTTATGATCTTGCCTTCATATGATAGGTGAGTAATGGGCCTGTGGTTTGCGAGTTCATTAAGGTCTATTGAGGGTTTATTTAGGATTGTCAGAGCTTTTTTTTGGTGATTGGATGCTGTACAGTGAGATTGGTATGGTAAAGTGGTTAGTCCAATCCAGAGCCATCAGTAGTCTGTATTGAGTTGCTGGTGATGTTAAGAATATAAATGTGATGATGTGGCCATTGGAGTGTGTTGGCTGGTTGACATGATGTACTGTGTTTCGCTTGTTGATGAAGTTGAGGAGGGTCTCTGTTGCTATTTTTTTAAGCTTGCAATATCTAGGAGGCTGAAGTTACCCAGGAAGTGGTGTGGGTGTGTTGGAGTGGTAAAGTGCTGAGATGATATTCGAATTAGTCAATTAAGTCTTTGTTTTGCCTGCTTAGCCTGTCGGTTGGAAGGTAAGAGACTGAACTGCACGAAGCCAGAAGTGGCATCTGAGGAGGTCCATGGAGCTCAGTCTCATTTGTTTGCCCATGGTGCATGGGTATCCAGCAGGAGTTCAGGTGGAAAATTCATGTCAACTTTTCAGGCTAAGCACATACAATATATTAATATTAATTCAATTGGAATATAAACAATTTGTAGAGTCACTGGTTATTGTGAGTTTATGGTGTTGCTCTGGAATTCCTAGATGTACACAGGACATCTCTGGCCCAGAGATGGTGGTAGAGTGGTAGAGGGAAATCAACATCTTGTGGATGGATCATCATAGTTTAACATGGAAACACAATCTTACCTAGCTTTTTTTCTGTCATGGATATATGATGTAACAGATGACAAAGATAACAACATTGTCAATGGCAACATAATGAAACAAAAGAAAGAAAGAATAACAAACACACCAACCGTCACTGACAGATTAATCAGTATATAGCCCCTTTTATACTACAACACACAAATGTGAATTTGGGTGCATACTTTTTACAGTGCATGCAATGCACTAATACGTTAATGCACCCCCATTCCAAATATTTCCAAATTACCCATCAATGCTCAAAAGATTGTTATTCTAAAATGTATTCCCGACACCGGAATTCTCATGTTATCATCTGTAGAAAGCTACTGACAATTTAGTTTCTTCCTGTTTTGCTCAATTGATTTAACTAGATACAACAAGATACATGTACTATACAAAGAAATCCCCAATTTACATATATTAAGCACCTAAATATCCAGCAAGATTTGATGCTGGAAGTTTTAAAAAGAAACACACGCAGACTAAATGAAAGGAAGACAAACAGGATTACAAGAGAGCTGGATACCCAGCAAAAAAACGTTGCCTACAATGTCATCCTATTTCTCCTATCGAAACACAGAAAACCACTCATCAGGCCATCATTATGTTACAGCAGGACTATGCTGAATCCGAGTCAGAAACCATCAAGAAGCTGAAGACGATTCAAAATCATGCAGCCGAGCGAATTTTCGAATTAAAGCCTTTTTATCACACCCGGTCAGCCTTGAAATGTCTCCATTTACTGCTGATTCAAGTATGTATGCTATTCACGTTGTCCTGGACCATCCACAATGTTATCTACAATCTGCGTCCTGTCTTTCTCAGCTCTCACTTTCAGTGGAACAAACCGCGTATAACCCCCCAGGCCATGAATTCTAACAATCAGTGGCCATATTGTGCATATATCTCATATTTAGCATGGTGCATGATAATGAATGTGAATTCAGGAAGATAGTTGTCGATCATATTTGTTTCCATCCATCCATCCAATTGCAAAATTCAACAGTGTTTCAACTGCAAACCACTGACCTATAGGAGCCTATCGAGCATATTAATTGAAAAGCACTAGTAAATGCGGTGCAGATTCATGTGGGGGCAAGCCAGCATCAATCTAGGTAGGCTTCCTGGTCTCTCCAACCTTCACAATGCATGTGTGTATGGAATGGAACTGTAAAGTATAGCTAGCTTCAACCTTCATCTTCCTGTGTAGGCACTACATAACTTTCATCACCCACCATGGTGAAAGCCACTACAATGGTATCCCAGAATGTAAAAAGGTGGATGTGCAGATCAAGAACACGACAGCACATTTTAGTATGAGTTTGAAGGTATAAACTGAGGATTCAGAGAACTTCCAGATGTCGATTGCACCAGAATAAAGAAAGAATGACTACAGGATAATGTCCGCAGATCTTGGCGTCAGTGGACAGAGAACACTTGCTATAAAGTCCCAAAGAAGGGTTTGTGGAATAGAATAGGCTGGAATAGGCTGGAGTTTCAAATGCAGGAGCCATCGGACTTAAGCACAGTTTCAGAGAACACAGATCTAGGGCAAGCTGCCCAAGGTAGCATGGTTTGGTATGTGACATGCCAGGGATTCAGGGGGCATTTCCCCTGCCTTGTGCTGAAAAGGGGACTTGGAATGGACAATAGGGTGGGTGTTGTAGCAAGTAATGGGACACAGTGATTCTACTTAGGTCTGGAAGGGGGCATTGGACTTTCCAGTGTTCTGGGAGTGGGCCTATGGGCTGGGAAGGTAACTTACCTATTCATAGCGTGACAGATTTTAAGAGGCAATCGAAATGTTGAGAAAGAGAATGCCAGTGTTACACTGCAGTTGATTTGTCAAGATAAACTGATGCAAATCATGCAGTTAGCCAGGCTTTAACCCAGCTAAAATGCATACAGTATTTGAATCTCAGCATAGTTCTGAGCATCAGAATAAGGTAAGTAAACTTGTGTGAATGACATTTTGCTTATAATTCTCCAACTTTGCATTCAGAAATTCAGTATTCAGGTTGATACATTTATAGCCTATAACGAATTATCTCTGAGGATGCCATAGGCATAGGTACACCTCATACTCACACACACTTCAGTATTGCATAATGATTTATTTTTCACTTCTTTAAATACTCTAAAATCTAGCAAAATCTTGTGTTTAGCAGATAATAATTTGCCACGCTTTTTAAGAAACGTGCAATAAAATGCTAAACATTTGCCCTTAAGATACTGAACAAAATACACAGAGCAAAATGGAGAAGAAACATGCCAGTTATTGAGCAAATTATATAATAATTTCCCTTTTTAATATAAATTCAAAATGTTAGCTCATATTTTCACAGTGCTGTGATATACACTTACAAAACTCTCTTAACCATACTGCGACTTGTTTCCTTAGAAACAGAGATGGTCAAAGTTAACTTGACTTAAATAGGAAAAGTACTATTCATCTTGTCAATTAGCATAATCAATGTAGAATACGAGAAAACCTGCATATAAATGTACTAATTTCAAACTGCCTTCTATACAGGTGTAGCTGGTCTGCTTCTTAACTTGGAACATAAAATGGAGCAAGTTTTACATCTCAATGACATGCATCGGGACATATGAGGAAATTTTCTTAAATGAGTCCCTGTGCCCTATTATAATGGCAGCTGCAGTTTCTTTTGAAGTTACAGACCACCAATTAGAGAGCACACTCCCACTGGACTCTCTTGATCTCAAAGGAGTGAAATGACTGGCTATCGAAAAAGCCTGTTCAGCCAATCACACTTTTTTTTTAATTACCGGTCCTGCCGGACTCCCAAGGGGCTTTCAAACAACTCTTGAGGGGCCAACTGTCAATATATAGCTCTATTGTTTGATCCTTAATTTATCCAAAGCTACTTAACACATTTACACAAAATTATTGCGAAGAACATCATAGTTGTTGATATCTTTTCAGTTATACAGTTGTAATTTTTTTTGTTTTGGAATGATTTTAATGTGTTTTATTGATGTATTAAATGTATGTCAATTCTTATTAATTTGTTTCAAATATAGCTTGTAATTTTAAGTGATTTAAAATGTTAAATTCAATTGCTTATGGTAATTTATAGTGTTGCAGTGGGTTGTTGGGTTTGAATGTGATTAGAGTGGGAAGTTAATTAAATAGTAATCAATTATTCAGTAATGAATTCTTTAAAAGTATTTTATTGATATTAGTTATGTACATTATCTAAAACCAATTTATTTTACTTGTATTTTTGGTTTGCGCTGCTATATTTGTAAGGGTATAGGTTAGAAAGGAACTTAGGTAATAATGAATAATTTTTACATTTATTAATAATTGTTTGACTATAAATTATGTAAATTGTGTGATATTCTTATATTTAAGTAATATTTTAGGTTTGGGATGCTGGGTTTGTAGGGGGTACAGGGTGTAAAGTTAATTAATAATTACTTAGCTATTAATTGTTAATTTATTCCTAATTATTGGATTCATTATTAATTATGTGTGTTATGTAATACTGATTTATTCCATTTATGTTTTAGTTGCAGGTTACTAGGTTTGTAGGGGAATAAGGTGGGAAGCCCAATACGTAATAATAATGATAATCATTATGAATGTATAATTTTAATATGGAATTGATTACTAATTATCTAAATTGTGTAATTATGTATTTATATTTTAGGTGTTGGGCTGCTGGATGTGCAGGGTTCTAGAGTTGCATTAATTACAGTAACTTGAAGGTGCTTTGTAAATTATAAATTGAAGTTATAATTGTAACTTTACAGTTGTTAATGTTTGCGTGTTTTAAGTTTGGTTTATATAGAAAGAATATGCAACATATTTTAGCTTTAAGTTATCATTACCCTTTGTTTGTATATTCACTAAAAAAGAAAAAAAGTTGCTGGGATTTGCTCATGTCCAAAGTAACTCTGACTTGTTCCCCTACCATGCACAGTTTTCTCATCAATAATTTTATAAGAACTGTAACAGTGATATTATCAATGATGTCAAAGAGGATTTCATGACTGATGTGTTGTAATTAGCAGTGCATGACGAGGGCACAAGTTATATTTACCTTAGTCACAAGTTATAGTTTCTTGAGATAAGTATAACTATAACGGCTGAATTTTAATGGTTTTGTGCGTGTAAAATCTGAACATAACTATAACACCCCAGTAACCTTTGTTTTTTCAGTCAATTTCTATGTTTTTTAATTCGACTTCCTAACTATAATGTTGCTGCAACCTTTGTTTTTTTCAGTGAAAGGTTACAGTGTTTTAATGCTATTTCCTAACTAAGACAGCCCTGTAACCCTTGTTTTTGTCAGAGAAATTCTAGTTTTTTTTTTTTTTTTACATAAAGTAATGCAGCCAACCCCACACAGCAAGGCCCTGCAACCACAAGCCTTCGACCAAGCATGTGCTGGAGGTAGGCCAGAGGGCCTGCAGCCAACCTTCTGAATGCAGCCAACCCGACAGGGTCTATTTTGGCCCTAGGGTCCACATTCCCTGGGCTGGTCATATTTTCTGAAGCAGGGGGAGTGGTCCCCAGGGCCAAAATTAGCTCCCATTCATGTGGCCCTCTTCTGAGGTGTACTAGGCTCTAGGGGCCCCCATAACCCAGGTCTGGTTTTCTAAGACTAGGGAGAGGGGCTTCATGACCCTCTTTCCCAAGTCTTTTTAGGCCCTGGAGACCCCATTCACAAGGCTGTTCTTTTTGATTAAAGGGAAGGGGGGCAACATGGTCCTGAGCCTTGTTAGTCCCTTGGGTCCCCATCACCAGAACCATTTGTTTTGATTAGTGGGGAGGGGGGCTGCATGGACCCCCTCCCTCAGCCTTGTTAGGCACTGGAACCCCATTCCGCAGGGCCACTCAATTAAATTAAGGAGGACTGTGTGGCCCTGCTCCTAGAGCAGTTATCAGCCCCATCAACCCCATTCCCCAAGGCTCTCATCATTTAAAGGTGGATTTCCTGGCATCAAGCCAGGGCACCCGCCATATACTTGTTGGAGGCTGCTGGAAGAGCCACAAGGCCCCCGCTGACCCAGCTGGCTTCTCACATGCAGCTTGAGTCATCTTTGCGCATGCCCAGAGGGAGCAACTACTAATGCTGTTCCCTGCAGATGAGAGCAATGGGGGCAGGGATCAAAATTCTGCTCCCTTTGGATGAGAGCATTTTTAAAGTTCTCGCCCACTCGGAGCAGAGTTGGGGCCTCATTATAACAATGGACCGCTAATGCCACAGGGAAGACACTGCTGTCAGGCCGGAGGCGTCCCCCTGTCGTATTACAATGTTCCCACTGGGCTGACCGGTGGCAACATTGGCCCTGATTATGAGTTTGGTGGTCATGATGGTCGGACCACCGTATTACGATGGCAAAACTTGTGAGATTGTCTGCTGCAGTTCCGCCGTCATGCCAGGAAAAGCTAGACTGCGGTGCTACGAACAATGGTGGAACCGCCTGTGTGAGTGAGGTCAGGCAAGTTTTCCCGCTGGACATATTATGATGATACCTTCCGCTGAATTGTTCATGGCAGTCCAACCACCACATATTGGCTGGTGGAAAAGGAAGGAATAAAGGCACAAAATGACCTGTAGGCACGTGCCGACATTGAGCCATTACTGCACATCATACCACTGCTCCTGCTGTTGAGTGCACGCCGAAATGTATGGCGCTATGGACACAATCGACAGTAAGACAAATACTTACATAGACCCACCAAATTCAGTTGTAAATAGACAGACCACCATTCAAAACATAGGAAGGATGTGGACTGTGCTGAAATAACATACAGTGTGCACCTGAATCAAGTCCCATACAACGCAACACACAAACACAGTCACACAACCGCAACCTTTGCACAATCGATACACACAGCATCACAACACACTATACGAAGACATATGTGCACACATCCCAGTAGCAGGGAGAGTGGGCAATTTAAAACAATGGGACACACAACAACAAATCACATGCAACAACACACATACAGACCACAGTCAGACACTCAAACTTTCCACATGACATGTACTGTTGTGACATCACAGTCACACACATATGGACTTTGGGTCAAAGATAAGAAAAACTACACCACAATACCCTGAAATTGAGGTATACATCTCCCACGTTGTCCAAGGTTGCCACCCAATTTGTATGAAAAGTAATGTGTGTGAAAAACAGGCATAATACACAATGTGACCAACTCATGCTGGATACCCAAGGGGACATCTTTGGGAACCAGGGTAGTCACTGACACAGTGTCACACCTCAACTCACAAATACATAAACTAATTTTACCACCACAGGAATAATGGCCTCAGGAGACCCAGGAGAGAAACGCACTACATTCAAACATTAGTCCATGTGGTCAATGTGTAATTGACAGACCAGAAAGTCTACACAGTAGGAAAACCATAGGTCACAGAAACAGGTAGGTGTACGGTACATGTCAGATGGGACACATGCCCACACAAATGGACAACTAGGTAGCACCATTGACAACAAAATAAATATATGTGTACATTGGGGAGGCAAGATAAAATACTTACCACATATATATGCCCAAAACATATCACCCTTGTGTTGCATGAAACAGCATGAAGCAGCTATCAGGGAGGTATAAACACAACTAAACATCACGTGCCACGTAGCCACAGCAGAATGCTGCAGAAGGAATGGAAGGACCAATGGGTCAACACAGAACTTGGACTTCTTTATTACTGCATTGCAGTTAGCATAATAAAGCACATGGCAAGTCCAAAAGTTTCATGGCACAAGCACAGTACTGTGCCAAATAACGTGCCTCAAAATACACACTGCTGCAGGTACTTCTGCAGGCAGGGGATCTAGTGGCAAACCAGGCACCTCTTGGGACATCCCAGGGGGCTTTGGGAACTGGAGAATGTTCACAATACACATCAGTGTCGACAACAGACAAGATAAGGTGCATGACCACTGCACTAAGTCATATGTATGTCAAAGATAGTGTCCTGTTAGTGGGCAGACACTGTTGCGTACTGGTTCGAGGTACTGTAGCCATTAGACATCTACTGGCCACAATATTACCCACAAAACAAACCTGGACACATCTTGGGTAGATCACATGGGCCTACACAACATGTGTATTGTAGCATGCTGCCTCTGACTAACCGATGTAGCCATGTAATATGCCTACAATTAGTCTGATACTCACCCCATGGTAGCTGCTGTGATGCCCTCAAACTCACATCAAGCTGTGGGTAGGCCACTGCCAGAATGCAGGCTATTAGGGGGTCTGGGTCTGACGTGTGTCACACCCATGTTGGGGAGGACATCCCCAGCTGGGCCTCTGTGATCGTCCTTGCCCAGCATCTCAGGTCCTCCCACCTCTTCCTGCAATGGGCACTCCGTCAGCGATGGAAACCCAGGGTCCGCACCTTCCGGGCAATGGCTTTCCATATCCCTTACTTCTGATGGGTGTTGACCTGCATGGATGCAAAGCACAAATGATGTGGACAATTTAGTTCCTCATGTATTTAGATGTTTGTTTAAAAACATATTCAGTAGACACCTAGAATAGGCAGGAACAATTTTCACAATCAGTACCTGAGGAAAAAGTTGTGTGTAAGACACAAGGACATGGGCACATTTTCATGGACTCACAAGCAGTGTTCCTCTCAACATTGGTCATGGTTACCAGAGAATGTTGTCAGACACTGTCAGAGTATAGGCCATGTAAAGGAACTTGTCATTAAACACCCTCACATCTCCATTTTAAAGACCTGCCACGTGATGAGCGTGTGCATGAATGCACATACCCTTCACACCTAAGCACATTGCTCTGCTGTACACAGTGCAAACAGGTGTTGCCATTGACAAATGCACAGTCCTACAAAGGGCACGCCAATGGAATGGCAATGATGGTTGCTAAGTGTAGCTAGGCCTCTGGGCAAAAGTGTGCATGTCTACATCATATTCTGTGTCACTATCTTTTCATGTGGCAAAAAGGTATAGCTATTAGCAACATGTGGGATATATAATGGCACATGTGGAGCCCCTACAGGGATGTATGCAATCATGTCAGGGTAATTACCTGTCCATCGGATGTATGTCAGCAAGATATTGTGTTACATTGTATTACGTATCATGATTAGCCCACCCTGGAGCACTGTGAGTCAGTCACTGCCTTGATTGCCCTGAACTGGAGAGATATAGCTCAGGGGCAGGCGTTATGAGACTGTCATGGATATAGACATACGAAGGGTCACATCTGTTCATTCAAATGTTCATTAAATGGAATAACTAATATGTGACAAACCGATAAGTAAGTCCTCATCCCTAATGTACATCATGAGGATGTATCCAAGCCAGATGTAACACATGTGCACCCACTGTGATCATCAACCAAGTAAGTGTCTGTGTGAAGGATGTTGGTCCAATGCCAATCTCAGCTGCCCCACTACCATTGCCATTACCAATGTCATACACTGTGAGTTTGCATTGGTAGACTTTGACTGACACAAATCTGCCTACCACACAGATGTAACACAGCTGTACCACTGACATTCACATTCTGTTAATCAACTTAAGTTACTCTGAGTTGGACCAACTGTGATCTTCAATTAGGGGATGTACTTGATTGCCAAGCCACATTGCAGGTGCAGAATCATGTAACAGAGGGTGGACTTTGTTCTGCTCACATGACGTACTGCACAACAGTCAAGTGTTGTACACTGCCCACATTGTTCTACATACCCACAGTGGACATCACAAGACTATACCACATATTTTGAGAGTAGCACCATACAGACTCACAGTGGCACATTTGCACACATGTGAGGCTGACTGTGAATATGGTGGGATTATTACACTGTGCACATTGAGTACATCTCACTTACTTGCTCCTTTGGTGAGTCATAGAGCTGGACATAGTAGGGAGGGACCTCCTCAACTAGCTTCTCCAGTTCCTCTGGTGTGAAGACAGGGGCACTTTTGTCTGCTTGGCCAGGCATGATTGCTCACAGAATACACACACAGCAGCTAAGATGGTGTAAAGAGGCAAGTGAGGTGTGCTCCAGAAATCAGTGTACATGTACGTGACATATCGTCACAATCAGCAATGAAAGCCTATGGTTGTTTACGACGTGGTTGTGACCGCTTACCGTGCGATCGACTTCCGCCAGCTGTGTGTGTTGCCAAATGTTCATTTCCAAAGTCAGGCATCCACCGTTAAGATGTTTGACTATGCAGTGAAAAATTACATTATGAGAGCATCATAACTTTGATGTAGGTGCACTCACATCCCTACATTGCTTGGCCCTCACTAGACTGTGAGACATAGCCACACATTGATTTTAAGTGTGCCCCTAGCCATGAATGCAATGTGTCTTCGGTTAAGCATCGTCCGCCAATGGTGGATTAAATGGTGGACACACTAGTGCTCACTGATTATCTGCGCATGAACTTTGTGTAACCAGTGCACATACAATGGACACATGTTAGGATTACAAGTGGATGTTAACATTGATTTTGAGCAGTAATTTGTTGTGATGTGCAATGGCTGTAGTGTGTCTTGTGTCTGTCAGGTCATGAGAAACAGTGTTTAGTGACACACCTCAGCCATGAATGTGAACCCACTGTGTGTATAAGTATGAATGTTTGTTGTCCACATATAGGTTACCTGGACGAGGGAGGTTACGAGATCCACCAGTGTACCGTCCATATACAGACCTGGGGACCATGGCTGACTGTTACATCATTTGAAAATATCAATAGGATCAGCAAACCATCCATGACCTCTGCAGTCAATTGCTGCCAGATCTCATGCCACAGAACACAAATCCATACTGTAGACCTCCCATCAATAGACTTGCAGTTTTGCACTTTTTGTGCAACAGGATACTTCCAGTTCACGGTGGCTTCTGCGGGTAGTATCCGAAACCATGCTCAGTTTTCTGTTGAATGATGACACACGTTGACTATTACATACATTTCCCCAGACTTTCTGAGCAGGCATTAAAAGTACCAAAAAGAAATGGCACAAAGAAATCTCTTATATTTTTTGTGCCATTTTTTCAGCCACCCTAATAGAGGAACGTCCCTTTTGCATACATTATTCATGGCGCATGCATGATGTATCGCAAAGGGTTACAAAGTGGCGAAATGCATGCATTGCACCACTTTGTAAATCTACAATGTGGCGCAACGCATGCATTGCACCACTTTGTAAATCTGGCGCAGCATTTTGTGCCATCTAACGCCACATTAGCATACAAAAGTGATGCTAATATGTCGTTAGATGGTTCAAGGGGCTCTTAAGTCTGCTCCTTTGTCTTTTTCTTGAAGATTATCTTCACTGGGACAAAGTTGCATCCAACCTCCCTGCAACCCTCTTTGGATACTCGTCGCAGGAGACCTCATTGAAGAATTTTACCTATGGCCTTGGATGACTTTTTGTGAGAGAAATCTTCATCCGGGTCAAAATTGAAATTGAATGTGACCTCACTGAGCCCTCATCGGATACACTGCGCGGGAAGCCTCAGTCAACTTTTTACGTTCGGACATTGTCACTTTTTGGAGTTTGTTCTCTCCGATGTCGGGCGACCCTCAAAAGTCAGCCAATTTTGAGTCACCATCATCGAATTACATTTCCAGGAGCCCCTGGTGAAATCCTAAATGTCTGGGGTTGTGGACCTTTTTAGTGGGAAAAACTTGCAAGTTAGGCCGGGTCACAGTCAACATAAGTTAGCCTGACTCACAATGTCGGGTAGGTCCACTTATGGAGCTTCTTTCCAAAAGTTATCCAACCTTCTGGATCTTCTTCCTGAAGGTTTTTGAAGGTCCTTTATGAGTCCACAACTCACCCCAAGGTTCCAGAAGCTCTGAGTTGCTCCTTAAGGGTTAGAACTCCAACTCCTAGAATGCACCTGGTTGAAATCCAAAAATGATCTCTAACCACTGGTTGGCTGGTCAGTTTCTTCAGGTTTTGATGCAGGGGACTCTGGTCAGCTATTTTCTACATGTAGCAAACAGGCAGTTTCTGTATGAACCAGTTGAAGACAGGCAAAGTCCTTTTTATGGTGAAGCCCAAGTGCGCAGCTGGTGCAGTCCTTCAGAGTGCAGTGTCCAGGTGCAGGTCAGGGGTCCAGCAGGACAGTCCTTCTTCTTCTTCTTCTTGTTCCTTGTAGCGATCTCAGGTGAGGGTACAGCTCTGAATAGTTATCCTTGCTCCTGGGGTGGAAATCAGCGGGGGGCAACTGCCCAGCCACTGGCAGGCTACCACCCTCTTAGATGACCACTTCCTGCGAAGTGAGGCAAAAATAAATCCCAGGAGCACCATTCTCCAAAAATCCAAAATGGCAGTAATTCAATCTCAGAGGTTAGAACTGGCTGAGATCAACCTCCTGCCCTTTCCTAATCAAATCAAGAGGGTCCTGGTTGTCTGGGTTTGCAGAAAATGAGGGAGTTCCAGCACTGCCCCAAATGCCCTTCCCTCCTATGACATTCACTTCGGCTGCTCTCCCCCATCCTGTTTTACCATCTACTGAGGCAGATCTCCTTCCCCAGGCACTACCTTTGTCCTCAGCCCTCAGCGCATAAAAATTCACACCTCATCAAGGCAGCCTGGCCAGGGCACTACATGGGTGACGTTGGCAACTTTGAGGTAGAGTTTTAAAACTCTTTCCCTGAGTTAGTTATATTAAATTCAACAATGGCAAGTTTTTGGATCTATTATAACAGTCAGTTTGATACCAAACTTGAAATATTAGCGCCTAATAGATTTTATTAATTTAAAATAAAGGCCCTCACTATGACATTGGCAGTAAATCCCACCTACCGCTAAGCTGGCGGCCGCCAGCTTAGCGCCGCCGCGGCGAATATCCGTTCACCATATTTTGACACACACCAATCCATCAGTATTCAGCCACATAAACAATTTGACAGACCAAAGGTCAGTGATAAACTGGTGGTATCAAAACCCACACTGTTACCCCAACTACACCCACCACATTATGACCCATGAATCACCACTGCGGACATTCAACGGCGGTAAACCATTGGCTGTACATACCGCTGTGCTCACAATGGACACCCACAGACAAAACAACACCACATTGGAGAGTTCAAACAACACACACCTGACACCCATACACACACCCACACCACTATAAAACACACACACACATTACCCATAACCCTTTACAATTACAAACCATTGCCAGCAGAGAGACACCAAGACCACTGGCACAACTAGAGCCACACACTACTCACACCTATATACCACTCACGCACTCCACATCATACACCCCAACACATTACCCAACACACCCTCACCAACACACATCACACGACACCCATGGCACCACAAAGACACCCCCGTTTCACAGAGGAGGAGCTAAAGGTCATGGTGGAGGCAATTGTCAGGGTAGAGCCACAGCTATTTGGAGCAGAGGTGCAGCAGATATCTATAGCTAGGAAGATGGAGCTATGGCAGAGAATCGTGGACAGGGCCAACACCGTGGGACAGCACCCCAGAACTAGGGATGACATCAGTAAGAGGATGAATGACCTACGGGGGAAGGTACGTTCCATAGCAGCAAGACACCAGCTCGCCATACAGAGGACTGGCGGTGGACCCCCACCTCCTCCCCACAACTCACAGCATGGGAGGAGCAAGTCTTGGCAATACTGCATCCTGAGGGTCTGGCTGGAGTTGGAGAAGGACTGGACTCTGGTAAGTCAACTCTGTACTATTATCACCCCCCTACCTGCATGCCATCACATGCCCTCACCCTTACTCCCATCACTCCACTACTTCCCACACATCTCACTCATCCCAGTGCCAATCCCTGCATGCTGTACCAATGCATGGGCACCCCACACAGCCCTGCATGGACACTCATCACTAAAACATGCACACTATGGAGAGTTAACTATCCCACCATACACTAACATACACAAGTGAAAGCTGGCAGGGCAAATCCAACCAAAAAGGGGAAGCCACAGTTGTACAATATGTCAGACACAGAAACCATAACACATCATTTACATACCCACAGGTACCCCAGCCAATGTCAGCAGAGAGGAGGTGCCAGCACTATCCAGTTCCCCAACTGAAGAGGCCCATAGTGATGACAGCAACTCTGGTCTTCAGGATCTGGATGACCTACCTTGCCCATCAGGGACCACTGGACAGCTGGTTACCCAGACCCAGTCACACACCACCACAGAGCCTCCCCCCATCAGGAAACACCACCAAAGCACCCACCCAGTGTACCCATGTCTCAGCCCCCAGGACATGTCAATCAGCAGTGTGTCCACCTCTACAGGGACCCCAGGGCACACCTCACCCCCAAGGCAATCAGGGACCTGGGGTCAGTGGCAGTGGGCACATGGTTCAGGGGACAGAGGCACAGGCCAACAGTGACACTGGGAGGATGGCTGTGCACCAGGCGGATGACAGGCCCAGGGAATCTACTCTCCAGGAGGCAATTGATAAGATCATGGGAGCCTATCAACATTCCCAGTACACAAAGGGCCAGATCCTGGACAATGTGCAGGAGAACGGGAAGCTGCAGGAGGGACAGTACCAGGGGATTGGGAGGGCTTGCAGACCATTAATAATACCCTGATCTGTGTTGCAGGAGTGCTGGTAGACATGGCCAACATTATGAGGGAGGCAGTCTCACACCAGCGGGCCCCTGCCACTAGCCAGACATCTGAACAGCCTTCCACTTCCACTGCCGCTAGTGGCCAGGAGACCCCGACACAGGACTCACAGGCCACCAGCAGCCCTTCCCCTGCAGAAGGTAAACCACCTACAAATATTCTTTGCAATCCAGATAGAAGCCAAAGATACTTGCCAAGACCTCAGCCAGGAAAAAGACTCTCCTGATTGGAGTATGTCATGTATATCAAATATGTATTCATTGCAAATCAACTGTACAGAGAATGAGCATAGATTAATGACCTGTATATGGCTGCAGTGATCACACCAGGAGTATTAGGTCACCAACATCTGCAAAATGAATTGCCAGAGTGAACGGTAAGTTGGCCAAGAAGTTCAAAATATCAGCATGCCATTGCCACACAAATTAAAACAAAAGTCATTGAAATGTGAAGTAACACTGTCCTACCTGTGCGCAATTGGAAGTATTGTTGGATCACATATGTTCTGTTGTCCTCATCCTCTGCCTCCTCATCATCACGGTCCACAGGGTCTACTGCTGCCACACGAGCATCTCCAGCCTCCTCCTCCTGCAGGAATGGGACATGCCGTCTGAGGGCCAAGTTGCGCAACATGCAGCATGCCACCACTATCTGGAAGACCTTTTTCGGTAAGTAGCACAGGGATCCACCTGTTAGATGGAGGCACCGGAACCTGGCCTTCAGGAGGCCAAAGATCCTTTCAATGATCCTTCTGGTTTGCCCATGTGCCTCATTATAACGTTCTTCTGCCCTTGTCCTGGCATTCCTCACAGGGGTCAGCAGCCATGATAGGTTTGGGTAACCAGAGTCACCTGCAAATATTGAGGGACAACATTTAGCAACACACTATCCCATATGGCCCACGCCATACCCATTCACCAACATCTACTGGGTGGGAACCAGGGCTCACCTATTAGCCACACCCTGCACCTCTGTAGTTGGGCCATCACATTTAGGATGCTGCTATTCCATAGGACAAATGCATCATGCACCGACCATGGATACTTAGCACTGATGTGGGAGATGTACTGGTCTATCAAGCACACCATCTGAACATTCATGGAGTGAAAACTCTTACGAAAACCTGTTCATTCTCCGGGGGGGGGGCGACAAATGCAATATGTGTTCTATCAATCTCCCCAATTTTGTTGGGGATATGTCCCATTGCATAAAACTTGTCCTTCACTGTGGCCAAATCTTCAACCTGGGGGAAAACAATGTAGCTGCACATGTGTTTTATCAGGGCAGACAACACTCTTGTTATCACTATCAAGAAAACTGGCTCTAACATTCCTGCTGCCAAGCCCACCGTCACTTAGAAAGAACCAGCTGCCAGGAAATGGAGTACTGATATCACTTGCACAAGGGGAGGATTCCAGGGGGGTGATGGATAGCAGATATCAGGTCAGTTTCCAACTGGGCACACAGCTCTGTGATTGTGGTCCTGTCAAGTCTATAGGTGAGGAAAATGTGCCTGTCCTCCAGTGTTGCCAAGTCCACCAGGGGTTGGTACACGGGGGTATGTCTCCATCTCCTATTCATCTGCAGCGGTGGGAATCTAAGGAACAAAAGAGTGAGGACCAGTCACAAACTGAACAATGGAGCTACAACATTACTTTTCATCCTGTAAACATGTAATGGGTCATTGTGATTTGTCCAGTGTGTGCTAATATCTCCTGTGATGCAGCATTATTCCAGGGCCAGCCCCCCCCCCCCCTGAAATGGCGTCCGCCTATCCTGTCTGGAGGGACAGGTGGAAGTGAGATAATTCCACTGACGTTGTGCGCTGTTGCTGGAGGCGGTCGGGAACCGCCGTGCAACTCCTCATTGGCTAACATTGGGCCCTATGGGGTACAGTAGCCAATGTTGATCTAATGCCCGCGGTGATAGTATGCACCGCTGTGGACATGACTGCCATTTTCTATCATATTCCTTACGTGCCATCGCCAAGGAGGTGTGGACCCTGGGGGTCTACACTGGGCACGGAAGACGTAGAGGCCCAGCTGGGGATGGCCTCCCAATGAGGAAGGGGTGACTGTCGAACCCTGACCTCCCTTATGGCCCACATACTGGCGGTGGCCTATCCAGGCCTATGGCCTATGAGGGCATCACAGCAGCCACAAGGGGGTGAGTACAGTGCCCATCATTACAACTTACGCATGGTAGGGTGGTATCCGGGTGGGGGATGAGTGTCAGTGGGTGCCCCTAGGCCAGGCCTGACTTTGCAGCATAAGTCCCCTGGTGGGATCCATCTCTGTAGTGCAGTCAACTATTGTGAATGCCATCTAGGGGCTGGCAGCCCAGATACAACAATCTAATGCCTTCCTGGAGGGCATTCACAATGGATTGGTGGCCCAACAGAGATCGATTCAGGCGTTGGCCTCCTCTCTGATGGCAGCCATTGTCCCTGTTTCCACCATCTCCCCTCCAACTTCCACTGCCCAGTCCCATTCCCCTCAACCCCAACCTATCCTAGGCACAGATATAGATGAGCATGCACACAAGACAACACCCAAGAGTGTCACAGGCAAACACAGGCACCACACTTCATCCCACAGGCACTCACACAAACACCATCCAGTTGCAGACACAACAATTTCCACTGTCTCCCTCCTCCCCTCCACCACCTTCCTCCCAGCCACGTCTACACTCATACCTGCATGCACTACATCATCTTCCACTACCAGCATCATCACCACACCAAGCAGAACACACACCTCACTGGCAGACACCTCCACAACAGCATACAGCCTATGCACCTGCACCCAAATCCAGCAGACAGATACCTCCAACAACTACTCCCTCATCCTCCACTGCCATTCCTTCTCACTCTTCCCACCCCAATGTCCCTAAAAAACTGTTCCTATCCACCATTGACCTCTTCCCTACCCCCCGCTCTGAACGTGTGGCCAGGGTATCAAGAAGCCAGCCAAGTACCTCGGCCACAGAGTCCACGGGCCCAGTCCTAACCGCACCCACTACTGGTGGAAAGGGATCCAGGCCACATGTACTGAAGGGGAAGGAGCCTTCACCAGCCATCCTAAAGGGGAAGGAGCTTGCCCCAGCAGGCAAGAAGGGCAAAGAGCTTGCACCTGCCACCAGAAAGGACAAGGAGCCTGCACCTGCCACCTGAAAGGCCAAGGAGCCTGCACCAGCAGACAGGAAGAGCAAGAAGCCTGCACCAGAAGGCAGGAAGGGCATGGAGCCTGTACCAGCAATTGTGACAGGGCCCCCACCTCCAACCATGGTTGTGCATCTGTCTGAGGGTGAAGGGGATGTGCAGGAGCCTCCCCCACCAACAGCACCACCACCACTGTGCAGCCGTTCGAGGGTGCAGGGGATGTGCAGGAGGCTTCCCCCACCAGCAGCACAACCACAGTGCATCTGTCCAAGGGTGCAGGGGATGTGCAGGAGCTTCTCCCCACCAGCAGCACCACCACTGTGCAGCCATCACCACTGGCAGATGCTATCTAATCCTGCCTCTGTAGGCGACTGTGCAGCCTGCCCCCTCCAGAACCAGTGGGTGAGGCTCCCACATGAGAGACTGTGGCCCATCACTCCCCAGGATCAAGCACAGGGCATGTTGGCCCTCCAGAACCAGTGGTCTTGTTTTATCTCCCGGCTGAGGAGCCCCCATCTCCCTGAGGTGCCTGCAAATTTACCAACTGATGCCTTTGCAGTGTTCTCTCCGTGTTGAAGCAGGTGACAAGTGGGGCCTTGAACTTTGGTCTTGGCCATGTGGTCCATGCAAATTGAGGACTGGGCTGTGTCCCTTTTTCTGTGAATATGTATATATCTATTATCTAGCCTAACTTATTATTTCTACTGTGTTGATCTTATTACAAATAGTTCGGCGAAATCGTTTTGTCCTTGCATTATTCTGCTGAGTTATGAGGGCAAATTGTTTTTGCAGTGCATCTGGTTGTGTGTATGGTGTGTGTGTTGTGTGTGTATGTGTCGCTGTCGTTTACCTCCCCCTTCCCTTGTGTGGTAGGTGACTGTTCTCACCATCATCGTCTTCTCCAGCGTTGGTGTTCGTGGTGGAGCAGAACATAGAATATCATAGGAAAAACATGCAGTTCTGGTTCCATGGCGGCTTTATTCTTCCCTGTGTCTCAAATGGTGAGTTCTTTCACTTCTGAGATCAGTTTCTTCCAGGTTTTTGGTGTCGTTGGTACCGCCCCGGAAAAGGTGGTGGTTTGCAGGGTCTGAATATGGTGGGCAGGACATTGACTTACGCCTGGCTGTAGGCGGCTACCGTCGTGGTGGCTGTTGTTTCTGCCCTGGCGGTCAGTGTGGTACATTGGCTGTCTTTCAGATATCTTTCCGCCATGGTCATAATTTGGCGGTAGTTACCGCCAGCCTGTTGGTGGGATTACTGTCACTTTATCACCGACTGCCAGGGTCGTAATGAGGGCCAAAGTCTTCCCAAGTAAGCCTATGGAGCCTATGGAGCCAATTCACTACAGTGAGGTAAAACGAAATTGGCTATTTTTGCATCACCACAGCTTCTAAAACATATTTTGTAAATTTCCTGATCATAGCTACATAGCACCCAGCTATAAAGATGTTTAGGGCACATCTTAAGGGTATCATATATAAAAATAAGATAGCTTAAGGCTTTGGAATACTTTTAATTCGAATTTGGGGTTAACTTTAACTTAAAAGCAGCGAGCAAGGCAGGTCTACCGCCTTTAAAATGATACTGGGTGCCAGAGCAGTGCACCTATGGGTGCACTCCCTATGCTGGGACCCCTAAACCTACATGTCCTACCATATACTAGGGACTTATAGTAGTTTGACACAGCCAAATATAAATAGCTTAATTTGCATAATCATTTTAATCTGAGCATAAGCTGTGGGACTGGTTAGCAGTGCCCAGGGCACCATCAGAGTCAGGAAAACACCAGCATAAGTGAAAAATTTAGGCAAAAAATTAGGGGGCTTTTGCAACCAGCAAGTTTTCCCACATAAACCTTGTCAACAATTGACTTGCATGCCTGTCATTGTGGCCTGGCAGCAGTAATGTCATACACACTGCATGATTGGCACATTACCCTCCTAGACATAAGTGTAGTACTCAAATCATGTAATTCATGCAATTGTGTGCATGTACTATAGAAATTTGCAGTTACAGACATGAGACAATTTGGTTTTGGGGAATAATCTTTATTTGTGTGTGCAAACATATTTTAATAGATAAGTGCCAAGGGGTGTTAACTAAAAGGTGAACTTGTAAGTCATGGTAGATGATATACTATAGGTAGATGTCACAACATCTGAAGTTCATAGTTCTCCTCACATCAGTTAAGAAATGTGGTTCAGCTATAGTTGACAAGGAGTAAAATGCCAACACAAAGGAAGATATCAGGAATTAGTTTTTTTGCTGGTTGTGGTGGGTGACTTGCCATTCAAAACTCCTAAACGTTTGCATGGACATTCCTACCGGTGTTGGAGGGGGTATCAGCTTCTGTAGAGCAGGGGTGCCTGAGGCTGGTGTGTCCTCAGGCAGGGCCTCTCTCCCTGTGGGTCCTGCAGATGTTGTTGGGCTAGATGGAGGTGCCACACATGGAATGGTGGATGTTGTCAATGGTGGCCGGCTCTGGGATGTGAGATTGTCCCTCAGAACCCCTGTGAGGGAGACAAAGTTTGCACTGATGACCTCCCACTGCTGTTCTGTGTGTCTGTAATGGTTCCTCTGTATCTCCTTCATCTCCTGGAGTTCCGTCAATAACTGGCCCACTATGCCCTGGGACTCTTGATAGTGCCCCACAACGTGCCTGATGGTCTCCTCATCAGGGTTTGCCAGAGTGTCCTGGCTCTGTTGGCCCACAGCATTTATCCCACAGACCCGCCCCCATTGGCTCTGTGCCTTTAATACAATATGCTTTCCTCCACTGGTTCCTGGACCTTCAGTTTCAGAGTGATGTTCTGTCCTTCAGAATCCAGTACTGTGGGGCATGAGATGGTGGTACCCGTGCTTGGTACACAGGTGGGGCAAAGTTGCTGTAGATGTTGAAGGTACAGGGCCGGGAGGTGTTGTGTGGTGACAGTAGTTGTCACTGTTACTATTTGACGGTGTGGACCTGATGGTCCAGGTTCGTCCTCCACATCCACATGTCCAGGAGTTTCATCATCACTGAGGGATTCATCTGGAGATGAGCTGGCAGTCTGGTTGGTAGCTGATGTGTGGGTGTTTTGATGTTCCAGATAGACCTGTTAATTGATGATAGACGTATAAAGTTGAACTGCTGGTACCACATACACAAGCCTTATTCACATTCCATATTGTCTCTGTAAATTTATTCTATTCATACTGTTCCCATGGCGCCTGTGATATCCACTTGATAAGTGATTAACTAGCCATGACTCTTTCAGGGAAGCAGCACATTAGTTGTGCAGGAGATTTCCACAGTAGACGTGGATATATATATAGGTCATCTATCTGCACATATCTAACCAGTGCTGTAGGAGAGAAATGTGTATGTAGCTATTCCCAGGCTTAGTTGTGCGAGCCAGAGGCACCCACACAACTTTCATGTGGGTGTAGTTGTCAAAAACCTTTGCTCTGAGGATTTAGAATGAGCTTGCTGACATCTAATCTGATGAGACATCTCCAAAGCATTACATGTACTAGTTGTGTCAACTTGCTAAAATGTCATGTGTCTCTTTTACACAGTCCTTGGAGCTTAACAGTATAATGGAGAGGTAACAAGACATGTTAGTTGCATAATGGAGTCACATATACTAAGTACTCCCTCCCATGTGATGTGACATGTGCTGAGAGGCCATGGAGGTTTTTGAGTGGCAATGCAGTGTAGCCTGTTGATAGAGAGTTACAGGAACAAGGCTCCCTGGTAGATGTTGCCCATGTGACTGTGTGTGTGTCCCTCTCACTACACCACAGGCCTCCTCCCAGAGTGAGCTAGTAGCATGAGAAAAACATGTAGTTGTTTGACTACCAATGCCTGTTGATAGGGAGTTACAGGAACAAGGCTTCCTGGTAGCTGTAGTCACTTCACCCTCCCTACCTCCACCCAGTACAGATATGTTTGTTTGTCTTACATTTCATTTGCCAGACAGTATTTAGGTGGGAACAAACATCTCACAGTTGACACATGCAAGTATGTCTGGTTTGAGTTTGTGGACTTTACCTTAACAGCCCCCATTGCAATCTTTCACATTTGTTTGAAAAAGCTACAGGGGGTGTGATGTGGCACACTCTACATTTCTGTGATGACATGTCTGCTACTCTGCCTATTGCATCAGGGTGATATGATTAGACCATACAGTAAAAAAAAGGTGAGGTGTGGGCATGCAGGTAATGATGCATTCTTCACATTGTTTGAACTGGGACTTATCAGAATACAATCTTCCTGGTATTCCTGCCAATCTCTCAGGATGCAGGAAGACCACTACATTTTTCTCCCAGGGTAAGAATTTTGCTTGGGGAGTGGGAGGGCCACCACCAGTCCTCTGAGCCTCCCTTGCTGGCCAGGGAATGTACATTTGCCCTGAGGTTGTTCCACCTCTTCCAAAAATCCTCCTTGGTGTGCACAGTGTTGCCTACAATATTGACCCTATCAACTATCCATTGCCACATTTCCATTTTCCTACTTAAAGGAGTGCTGCAGACTTGTGCTCCAAACAACTGCGGCTCTACTCTGAGGATTTCATCTACCATGACTTTTAGTTCATCTTCTGAAAAACTGTTTTTCTTTGTGTTGTGACATTGTGTAAAAACAAAAGGGGATGGTGCTGATGTATGGGAAAAATGGATGTTGCAAGGGCAAACCTGGATAAAAGGTGTGGTGTGTGTGGGTTGAAACGTGACTATATCATATATATTTACATGTATATATGAAGTGTAAAAGTGCAATGTCAGTGTGTCTGTAGCTCTGCTACTGTTGGGAGGGGGAAAAGACCATGGTCTGGTTTTGAATGTGTTTTATAGTGTGCTGCTCAGATGTTTCCACTGGCCCAATATGTGTCAGCTGTGTTATTTTTTTAATTATCCAACGGGCAGTTATCTTCTGATTTCCTAGCTGCATACTGCCCTTGCCTAACCACTGTGGTTGTGTGCCATTTTTTTTACCTCCACGGTCAACCGCCATTGGTTCACTCCGCTGGGAGTTTGCAGCGTGCACTGTGTCGGAGTACCGACTCCCACGGCTTTTGTCCACTGATGTTCTAACGTGATGACTATTGCCTTGAGGGATGACTGTTCTTGCTGTTTACTTTTTAGCGGTAGCTGTGGTGGTCTTTTCTGCCCTCCACTTCGGTTCTTTGACAGTAATTTCAGCCCCAGGAGATGAGGTCCTTAGAGCTTCTGGAGACTCAGGGATGGCCAAAGCACACACAGCAAAGGGGCAGTATTTCTCCTCCAGCTCTTCAGCTCTTCTCCTTGGCAAAGGTTCCTCATGATCCAGAATTGTTCTAAAAGTCTGGGGTTTTGGGTCCACTTCTCTGTTGTTCACAAAATCCTGCCTTCCCCAGGCCTGATCCCAGACATTCGAAGGTGTTGGAACCTGCCTTTTGGGAGGACAGGAACAGCCCTTTCAGGTGCAGGTGTCAGCTCCTCCCTCCCCACTCTAGCCCAGGAGACTCATCAGAATATGCATGGCATACCTCAGCTCCCTTTGCATCACAAACAGCCCAACTGTCAGTCTGACCCATAAGTGGATTCCACAGGCAGGGAGAGGCACAAAAGGTTAAGCAAGAAAAAAACCACTTTCTAAAAATTGTGAGTTCAGAGAACCCAAACTGCATATCTCTATCTGCCCCCAATGGGAAACTTCACTTGAAGGATATTTAAAGGCAGTCCCTATGTTAACTTATGGGAGAGGTAGGCCTTGCAATAGTTAAAACCGAATTTGCCAGTATTTCAAAACATGTAAAAAACACCAGTACAAGTCCTACCTTTTAAACATACTGCATCCTGCCATGGAGCTACCTAGGGCCTACCTTAGGGGTGACTTAGCTGTAGTAAAAGGGAAGGTTTGGGTCTGGCAAGTGGGTACACACACAGACACAGCAGTGGCAGGTATGAGACATGTTTACATGGCTACTCATGTGGGTGGCACAATCAGTGCTGCAGGGCCACTAGTAGCATTTGATTTACAGGCCCTGGGCACCCTTAGGTCACTTTACTATGGACTTACCAGCAAACGATATATGCCAGTCAGGAATAAACCAATCACCATTACAATTTTGACAGATAACATATGCACTTTAGCACTGGCTAGCAGTGGTAAAGTGCCCAGAGTCATAAAGCCAACAAAAACTGGTCAGAAAAAAATAGGTGTAAGTAGGCAAAAAGTTTGGGGATGACCCTGCAAAAAGGGCCAGGACCAACATGGTGCTAAATATATTACCAACACAAAAAAACGCTGTTCCTGTGAAAAAGAAATCCTAACTATAACTACTCAGTGGCAACCGCCACTCGGTTATATATCTATGGTTATTACATAGTGGCAGCAGCCACTCTGTAGTTATAGCTAGAGTAACCAAAGATAGGGATTGTTCAGATTTGTGTCCCTTTATAACTTTTCACTTGTTTGACAAACATGTCTAATACGAGGCCTTCCTGAATGCGTTTCCTGGCCCTCGATCGCAGCACAGCACACAGGGGCCAGGAAACGCCACTAGACGCCAGGGATTTCACTTGGGAGGGGTCGCCCCCCTAGGAAAACGGGCTGCCATAAGGCCACAAGGAAACCCTACAACTACCAAAAAAAAATACAGATATATATATATAGAAATACAAATGAAATGTATGTGCGTGGTGGGGGGTGGCTATGGAAAGATGATGAGCACGTTTGCTGGGTGGTAATGAGGGAATCCGAGGAGGAGGACATGGGAGTGGGAGCACCAATAATGATTGTTGGACTGGGCGCAGGAGGTGCTAAAGACTGTGACGAATGGTATGTGACAAGGTGTTTGAGTGTCTTGAAAGAACGTGCTGATTGAGGGAAGAAGCGCAGGTAAGGTGGCCTCCACTGTTGCACGTATCACACACACACACCAGCAATTTTGTGACTGTCTATGTAGGCTAGTGTTTTAGAGCAACAGTTTAGCCAATAGCAGAGATGGCATCTTGATGGATGACTGCTGCAGACGTCACTCTGGTTATAGAGGACAGCTCTGACATAGGATCAGAGACTGAGACAGCAGATACTGAGACAGCATCTGAGGGATAGGACAATGGCGCAGACTCTGGGAGTGATTTTTCAGTTGGAGTAGTCCCATTGGATAACTCCTTCCAGTAAATTGTGAGGGAGGTGATGAGGGCAGTCCTGTTGTCCCTTTGCAAGCACAGTCTGTGCAACAGGGCAATAGTGGGTTAGCCCAACCCAGAGAGCAGGTGAATGCGGGGGCAAGCACAGAAAGGGTGCTCTCTTGGGAGCTCCACAATTTAGTTCAGCCCCGAATTCCACTGTCCAAATTGTATTGTGGAGACATCAAAATTATCTATCACAAAACAAACTGGTTTTGTAAGGCAGGCACCTGTGTTTTTGGTCCTAGGTTCGGTGGCTATATAGGGAAACATACTAAACCCAAACATTTCTGGAAACTAGACATCTGGGGGAGTCCACAGAGGTGTGACTTGTGTGGATTCCCCAAAGTTTTCTTACCCAGAATACCCTGCAAAGCTGAAATGTCACACAAACTACAGGAATATGCTGTGATCCACAAAATTCCTACCATCCAGTGATTCTTCACCTGTCCTGATAAAAACACAACCCCACTTGAGTGCCTATACCTAGTGCCAGCATAAGGAATGGATCACCCCAGGGTCAACAGTTGCCTCATGTAAGTACCAACATTGTCCGTTGTGTGATCTATTCCTGTCGGGGGCACTAGGCCTACCCACACAAGTGAGGTACCATTTTTATCGGGAGACTTGGGGGAATGCTGGGTGGAAGGACATTTGTGGCTTCTCTCAGATTCCAGAACTTTCTGTCACCGAAATTGGAGGAAAAAGTGTTTTTTTGGCCACATTTTGAGGCTTGTAAAGGATTCTGTGTAACAAAACCTGATCAGAGCCCCACAAGTCACCCCATCTTGGATTCTCCTAGGTGTCTAGTTTTTAAAACTTTGCAGGTTTGCTAGGTTTCCCTAGGTGCCTGCTGAGCTAGAGGCCAAAATCCACAGCTAGGCACTTTGCAATAAACAGTTCTGTTTTCTTTGTCAAAATGTGATGTGTCCATGTTGTGTTTTGGGGCATTTCTTGTAGCGGGCACTAGGCCTACTCCCACAAGTGAGGTATAATTTTTATCGGTAGACTTGGGGGAACGCTGGGTGGAAGGAAATTTGTGGCTCCTCTCAGATTCCAGAACTTTCTGTCACCGAAATGTGAGGAAAAAGTGTTTTTTTGGACACATTTTGAGGTTTGCAGAGGATTCTGGGTCATAAAACCTGATCAGAGCCCCACAAGTCACCCCATCTAGTATTCTCCTAGGTGTCTAGTTTTCAGAACTGTGCAGGTTTGCTAGGTTTCCCTAGGTGCCTGCTGAGCTAGAGGCCAAAATCCACAGCTAGGCACTTTGCAAAAAACAGCTCTGTTTTCGTTGTCAAAATGTGATGTGTCCATGTTGTGCTTTGGGGCATTTCCTGTCGCAGGCACTAGGCCTACCCCTACAAGTGAGGTATAATTTTTATCGGGAGACTTGGAGGAACGCTGGGTGGAAGTAAATTTGTGGCTCCTCTCAGATTCCAGAACTTTCCGTCACCGAAATGTGAGGAAAAAGTGTTTGTTTGGCCACATGTTGAGGTTTGCAAAGGATTCTGGGTAACAAAACCTGATCAGAGCCCCACAAGTCAGCCCATCCTAGATTCCCCTAGGTGTCTAGTTTTCAAAAATGTGCAGGTTTTGTAGGTTTCCCTAGGTGCCGGCTGAGCTAGAGGCACAAATCTACAGCTAGGCACTTTGCAAAAAACACATCAGATTTCAATGTAAAAATGTGATGTGTCCATGTTGCCTTTCCTGTCGCGTGCATTAGGCCTACCCACGCAAGTGAGGTACCATTTTAATCGGAAGACTTGGGGGGAACACAGAATAGCCCAACAAGTGTTATTGCCCCTTGTCTTTCTCTACATTTTTTCCTTCCAAATGTAAGACTGTGTGTAAAAAGGACATCTGTTTGAGAAATGGCCTGTAATTCACATGCTAGTATGGGCACCCCCGGAAATCAGAGATGGGCAAATAACCACTGCTGCTCAATACCTTATCTTATGCCCATTTTGGAAATACAAAGGTTTTCTTGATACCTATTTTTCACTCTTTATATTTCAGCAAATGAATTGCTGTATACCCGGTATAGAATGAAAACCCATTGCAAGGTGCAGCTCATTTATTGGCTCTGGGTACCTAGGGATCTTGATGAATCTACAAGCCATATATATCCCTGCAACCAGAAGAGTCCAGCACACGTAACGGTATATTGCTTTAAAAAATCTGGTATTGCAGGAAAAAGTTACAGAGTAAAACGCTGAGAAAAATGGCTGGTTTTTTTTAAGCTCAATTTCAATATTTTTTTTCCAGCTTTTATTTTATGTAGGAAAACCTTGTAGGATCTACACAAATGACCCCTTGCTGATTTCAGAATTTTGTCTACTTTGTAGAAATGCTTAGCTTTCCGGGATCCAGTATTGGTTTCACACCCATTCCTGTCACTAACTGGAAGGAGGCTGAAGGGCACCAAAAATAGTAAAAATGGGGTATGTCCCAGTAAAATGCCAAAATTGTGTTGAAAAAATTGGTTTTCTGATTCAAGTCTTCCTGTTCCTGAAAGCTGGGAAGATGGTGATTTTAGCACTACAAACCTTTTGTTGATGCCATTTTCAGGGAAAAAAACACAAGCCTTCTTTGGCAGCCCTTTTTTCCAATTCTTTTGAAAAAAACAAAATGTTATGTGTATTTTGGCTAATTTCTTGGTCTCCTCCAGGGGAACCCAGAAACTCTGGGTACCTTTAGAATCCCTAGGATGTTGGAAAAAAAGGACGCAAATTTGGCATGGATAGCTTATGTGGACAAAAATGTATGAAGGCCTAAGAGCGAACTACCCCAAATAGCCAAAAAAGGGCTCAGCACTGGGGGGGGGGTGAAAGGCCCAGCAGCTAAGAGGTTAAGGTAAAAATTATGAAAATTCAATAAGTACAATTTGAAAAATCAATTTTGCAAGATTAAAGAGTGTCTTAAATCTTAGAAATAAACAATGGTCTTTTGGTTTCACAAAGTACCTGGTTTGTGTCAAAAATTATATGCACAGAGACCGCAGATGCGTGGAAAAATAAGGTGCGCATCGGATTTTCTGGCACGGCACAGACGTTGCGTCATTTCTTTCCATACTGCAAGGGCTTTGCATTGTTTCTCGCCACGCAGTCTTGGGTCCTCACTATGATGCGGGATTCTTTTTGACGCCCAGGGATGATGCGGGAAAATCCTGGGCACGTGGGACGAAGTCACAGGTCTTGCGTCGATCCGGTATGGCAATGTGATAAAGCTTCTGTCACAAGGCAGGCGCTGCGTCGATTCTTGACTTGGGTAGTCGGGCTGCATCATTCCAGGTTGGCTGTGCAACGATTTCTCGATCGCAAAATGGCTGTGCGGCGTTTCTGGTAGGCTGTGCCTCAATTTTCGGCACACACGCAATTTTCTCAAGAGATGAAGTCTTTTCGGCCCTTAGATTTCAGGAAACAGGAGGCAAGCTCAATCCAAGCCCTTGGAGAGTACTTCTCAGCAAAGTCAGAGGGCAGCAGGGCAACAGTCCTTCACAGCAAAGCAGTCCAGATGAATCCTTTGGGCAGCCAGGCAGTTCCTCTTGACAGGTTGCAGGTTCAGGTCCAGAAGTATCTGCGCTGGTGGGTTTAGAGACCCAGTTTATGTACACAAAGATGCCTTTGAAGTGGGGGAGACTTCAAAGAGTGGTTTTGAGGTGCATCAGATCCCCTTTCAGTACAACCTGTCTGCCATGGTCCCAGTAGGGGCTTTGGCAATCCATTGTGTGAGGGCAGGCCACTAGCCTTTGAAATGTAAGTGTCATCCCCTCCACCCCTCCAGCCCAGGAAGACCAATTCAGTATGCAGATGAGTGCGGATGTGACTGAGTATCCTGTGTTTGTGGTTGTCTGGGTGAAATGCACAAGGGAGCTGTCAACCAGCCCAGCCAGATGTGGATTGGAGACAGGCTGTAAGGCACAGATAGATTCTAAGCGTAGAGAAATGCTCACTTTCTAAAAGTGGCATTTCTAGAATAGTAATGTTAAATCCAACTTCACCAATAAGCAGGATTTTCTATTACCATTCTGGCCACACTATATGTGACCTATTTACCCCTTTCTGATCAGATTCTAACACTCAAACAGTATAGGAGGGTAGCTCTAATGCTAGCCTATTGAAGGAACAGGCCTCACAGTAGTAGAAAACACATTTTGGAGTCTTCAACTACCAGGACATACAAAACACCCAGGTAAATGTCCTGCTTTTTACCTACATAGCACCCTGCCCTATGGGTTACCTAGGGCCTACCTTAGGGGTGACTTACATGTAGAAAAAAGGGGACTTTAAGGCTTGGAAAGTACTTCTAAATGCCAAGTCGAAGTGGCAGTGAAGCTGCACACACAGGCCTTGCAATGTCAGGCCTGAGACATGGTTAAGGGGCTACTTAGGTGGGTGGCACAATCAGTGCTGCAGGCCCCAAAATAGCATTTAATGTACAGGCCCTGGGCACATGTAATGCACTGAACTAAGGACTTACAGGTAAATCAAATATGCCAATTGGGAATGTGCCAATGTAACCATGTTTAAGGGAGAGAGCATATACACTTTAGCACTGGTTAGCAGTGGTAAAGTGTGCAGAGACCTCAAAACATCATAACAGTGTCAGAAAAGTGGAGGGAGGCAGGCAAAAAGTTGGGGGGATGACCACCCCAAGACAGTCAGGTCTAACAACAATACATTAATCAAGTTTAAAATGTTGAAAATACATTTGACTGTTTCAATTATGAACTAGTATGCACCTGGAAAATATGTTTTATTTTGAAACTACCATGTCCACTTAAGCATACATTAGACATTTTATTTCTCCATTTGATATTGACATTGCAGGTGCATTGTGATAATAGCAGGATTGTACCTATGGGAACGTGTTTTCTGTGATTTAAAGCATGTAATTAAGTTGCACTATAATTTTCCTCACCTGTGAACAAGGCTTACTGAGAGCTGAAACGCGTCACGGAATGAAATGCTGCCAGTTGGATTTTATTAAACACCGATATTTCATTGAGTTGAGCTTCAATACCCCTTTTCTGTGGTGTGAAGTAAACTACGGAATGGGGGCTCCCATCTGTTGGAAACTGTTTGTATGTATCTTATTTGGGGAGAATGTCCCACTCGCCCTCGAGCAATATAAATAATTTTCCTGGCATTCAAAGCATGGACTTGCTGATTCTGTTTTACTTGTGTGTTTCAACAAGAGACATGAACTTTGGCAGTGGAGCGGAGTTGACAATTCATTAATCAAGTTTACATTTCGGAAAATACACGAGCCTGTTTCAATTTCAACTAGTATGCACCTGGAGAATATGTTTTATTGTGAGACTACGATGTCAAGAAGCCACTTGAGTATAAATGAATCAGACATTTCAGATTTCCATTTTAATATGACATTGCAGGTGGATTGTGGCAATAGCAGGATTATACCTTTGGTGATGCGTTTCCTATGATTTAAGGCGCGTAATTAAGTTGCGCTATCGTTTTGCTCACCTGTGAACAAGGCTTACTAAGAGACGAAACGCGTCATCAAGTTGAGCTTCGATATGCTTTTTCTGTAGTGTGTCGTAAACTACAGGATGTTCCATGCCCGTTCGGAAGCTGCCCTGCAGGAATGGTGTTCACATCTGTTGGATACTATTTGTATAGATCTTACTTGGGGAGAATGTCCCGCTCGCCCTCGACCAAGATAAAGCATTTTCCTGGCATTCGTGGCACAAAGGTGAGAAAGGGTGATAGAAGGAGAACTATCTCAGCTTGTCGATTCTGTTTTACTTGTGTATTTGAACAAGAGACATTAACTTTGGGAGCATTGGAGTGACGCGGAGCTGACAATACATTAATTCATCAAGTTTAAAATTTTGGAAAATGCACTTGACTTTTTCAATTTTGAACTGATATGCACCTGGAAAATATGTTTTGCTGTGTGACTACGATTTCAAGGCGCTACTTAAGCATTAACTAAATAGCCATTTTAGTTCCCCATTTGATACTAACATTCCAGGAGCACTGTGGTAATAGTAGGATTATACTTTTGGTCACGTGTTTCCTGTGATTTAAGGCAAGTAATTAAGTTTCACTATCATTCTGCTCACTTGTGAACAAGGCTTACTGAAGACGAAACGTTTCAGGGATTGAAATGCTTCAAGTTGGATTTAAATAAACACCCGTAGTTGAGGTTCAATACTATTTTTCTGTGGTGTGAAGTAAAGTAGGGGATGCTCCATGTGTACAGATGAGACGTTTCCGGTAAGTATATTTATAGCTTTATTTCTGTATACTTAGACCCCGACACAGCGAAGCCATCAGTACACACAGCGAAGCCAGCAACCGTCTGCCTCAGAACCCCTGGCCTAGTTGCTATGCTCCAACATGGTGACGTACAATAGGCTGAAAGCCTATGTCACCAAGTGCGAGCATTGCAACACATCTTCCCCTTAACAAAAAACAAAAAAAAACAAATGCACATTGACATTTCAACTCACTAAAATGCCCAGGAAAAAAAAAAAAATTCAGAAACAACAAAATAATTAATCATGCATTACAAGCATAATCCTGAAATCTGCTGGGTTTCCTGACCAAACGACCACATCTGCTAGTTTTCTTAGCTGAGCACTCCATCTGACCATTTGTGACAGACTGTTCATTAGTCCAATGTCTAGAGTTACAAAGATTTGTCTTTTTTCTGTCCTACAGCCAGTCAAATTTGCATTCCTTGTGTTCTGGACCGACTACCTTCTTTTTCTTCTCATCTGGAACGCAACCGACATTACTACAAACAGACAAAGACTACAAATGCCAAACTTTCCCATCACTCAACAAAGCTGAATCACAGTAAATTTTTGTAACCCTCAAAGGGTCTGAAAATCGATTACAACCTTTCCCAGGTTTCCTAATTTTGACCAAATCACCAATTTTGATGTTCTGTTCTTTACACTTGTGTTTTGCATCAAAGTACTGTTTACTACGTTCTTGAGAACACTTAATATTCTGTGTTACTTGTTTAAGAGTCCAATCTACTTTCTTATCCCCAGTCAACCAACCAATGTTATCCTTTCCCACGAGAATCCTTCCTCTCATTAATACAAAAGGAGAAAACCCATTGTAATTACACAGTGTAGTTCTGTAGGACCACACATTCCTCAATAATTCCCTTTTCCAATCCAAACTAATGGTGTTGGCCAACTGAATGACACCTTTAATCACTCAATTAAATCTCTCCACAGCGCCATAACCCGACGGATGATATAAAGAAGAAGTGTTATGCAGAACACCTTTCCTTTCCAAATACTCCTTAAATGTATGTGAAACAAATTGTGGACCATTATCACTCACAATGCATTTAGGTAAGCCTTCTCTCACAAACATTTTGTCCAAAAAATAAATATTTGAGTCAACATCTGCCTTGTTAACAATCTCCACTTCAGGGCATTTAGTACAATGATCAACTAACACCAGTAAAAACATTTATTTGTCTTCATGCATTATCGGTCCAGCAATATCAATTCCAATCTGTTCCCATGGTCCATTAGGACACATCAAAGGATGCAAAGGTAGTTTTAACGTTACCTGGGATTTATCAGAACTATAACAAGCCTGACAGTCTCTAACTTTCTTTTCAATATCTGAACCCAACCCAGGCCACCAATAAGCACATTTTACCTTGTTTTTTGTCTTACCAATACCTAAATGTCCTTCATGACATAAATCAACAATTCTTTGTCTGAAACAAGTAGGGGGGATAACCCTGCTATTCCTCAACACTAAACTACCCTCTAAAGAAAGTTCATGTCTCAACTCCCAAAAAACACAAATCCTCTGATCTAATATGTGTTTTTTAGGCCATCCTTTCCTAATATGCACACTAATAACAATCAGCAAGTCATCCTGAATAAGTGCTTGTTCCCACTCCTCCTTGGAAATGCCAGGTAAATCTGCCACAATATTAGCAACTGTAAACTAGTCAAAATCAACATCTACACCACCCCGCGCAGGTAATGGCATTCTGCTTAAAAAAATCTGCCACCACATTTCTGACCCCAGGAACATATTGTATATTGTAATTAAAATCCAAAAGTCTAACAGACAAGCGGGCTATGCGAGGCGAAGCTGTAACTAAACCATTCGTGGTCAAAACCTTTGTAAGAGGCTTATGATCACACCCCAACAGCACATGGTACCCCCAAATATAGGGGGTCATTCTGACCCCGGCGGTCTAAGACCGCCGGGGCCAGGGTCGGCGGGAGCACCGCCGACAGGCCGGCGGGGCCCCGCAGGGCATTCTGACCGCGGCGGTTCGGCCGCGGTCAGAAGAGGCAAACCGGCGGTCTCCTGCCGGTTTACCGCTGCCCTTAGAATCCCCCATGGCGGCGCAGCTTGCTGCGCCGCCATGCGGGATTCTGACACCCCCTACCGCCATCCTGTTCCTGGCGGTTCGCCCGCCAGGAACAGGATGGCGGTAGGGGGTGCCGCGGGGCCCCTGGGGGCCCCGAAAAGTATTTCAGTGTCTGCTAAGCAGACACTGAAATACGCGACAGGTGTAACTGCACCCGTCGCACCCCTGCAACTACGCCGGCTCAATTCTGAGCCGGCATCCTCGTTGCAGGGGCATTTCCTCTGGGCCGGCGGGCGCTCTTTTGGAGAGCGCCCGCCGGGCCATAGGAAATGTCTGAATGGTCGCCGCGGTCTTTTGACCGCGGTGCGGTCATTCAGCGGCGGTACCCTGGCGGACGGCCTCCGCCGTCCGCCAGGGTCGGAATGAGGCCCATAGTGTCTAAAGTGCTCCAATCCCCATACACAAGCTACTGTTTCACGTTCAATCACAGAACATCTCTCTTCTGTGGAAGTAATTGAACACGAGGCAAAAGCTATGATTCTCCCAACACCCCCACTGTCAATCTGTGATAGAGTAGCACCATTGCCCTTAGAACTGGCATCTGTGGTAACAATGCTTTGCAACATGGGATCAAAACCACACAATGGTGGAGAATAAGCAATCTCATTTTTGATTTCTTCAAATGCATTCATCCCACACAAATGTGTTGCTAGTTTTAAGCAGTTTACACAAAGCAAAAGTCTTTTTAGGAAAGTTGCGTACAAATTTGGCATAAAAATTGCCAAAACCTATGAAGGCTTGCACATCATCCTGAGACTGAGGTCTTGGTGCTTTCCTCACTGCTTCGACCAATTCTGATTTGGGTTTGATACCTACTTCTGAGATCTCGTGACCTGAATAGTTTATTTTATTTTCAGCAAACTTGCCCTTACTAAATTAGGCTGTTAGGCCATGTAGACTTAATCTTTGCATCACTTCATCAAGAACCCTGGTTGTGATCCTCCTTATCTTTTTCCATTATCAAAATGTCATCCTGGAAAATCAGCACATTTCTTATGCCTAACAACACCTTATGCATCAATCGTTGAAACATGGCTGCTGCAGAAGCCAACCAAAAAGGTACTCTTCTGAACCTAAAACAACCAAAAGGTGTGATGAAAGTTGTCAAACTCCTACTCTCAGCGTGTAATTGGATGTGGTGATAAGCAGCTTTAAGATCTATGCTAGAGAACCACTTGACACCCGTGGTTCTAGCTAACATTTCATTAATCCTGGGTAAAGGAAACTGATCCACCACAATATTCTTGTTAAGATCCCTAAGATTAACACATAATCTCAGTTTTCCATTTTTTTTAACAACCACCAAGGGTGCAACCCACTCAGAAGACTCCACAGGCTCAATAATACCATCTTTATGTAACTTGTGTAACTCCTCCGCTACCTGTTGCCTTACGGAATAAACTGGAATACATCTGACTTTGTGTATACATGGGGTGGCATTTGCTTTCAAATGAATCTTGTGCTGGAAACCATTAAGTTTCCCTATGTTATCCGAAAAAACTTTAGGGAATTTTTCGGCAATTCTTTCTACAAATTCTGCATCTTGCTGGACTACAGATACCAGAGTTGCACTACTGGGATCCAAAACTATACCAAGTTCTCCTTGATTCCTCCCTCCAAGCACAGATGGACCAGTGTCAGCCACAAACACCTTGCACATAGCTTGCTTATGTTTGAATTTAACTGACAGTGTTTTCTAACCCACTATATTAATGGACTCACCTGTGAATGTTTTTGGAGCAATGTCGGCAATTTCAAAACAATTCCCTAAAACTGGTTCAAAATATTGCCACCGCACTTCTTTGTTGACAATGGTGTAAGGAGAACCCGAATCAGCAACCACAGAAATGTCAATACCCTCAATTGAAATTTGGCATAAAGGTGTACTGCTGTTACTTTTTACATTTTGCCCATTTTCAATCACATTCAAAATGCGTAAGTTAGAATCAGAATCGTCTGAAGAACTATTTTCATTCAAATCACACTCATTCACACACTTCACATACGTGTCACGAACACCCAACTTCCTGTTACCACACACTCTAGCAAAATACCCCAAAACCCCACAGCTTGAACATTTCTGATTGCGAGCAGGACATTTCTTGTCATTAGCCAAATAAAACTTGCTGCCACATCTAAAACAAGATCTCGTGTCCTTCAAGTTCACATCTCCTCTATCTCTGCGTAAGGATCCACTTAATTTATTATGGACTTTGTTGCGTTTCTTCACCAAATTTACGGTAGCGTTATTATACAGCTTTGGCACATCTTCCTGTTAATTCAACAGTATTAACCATTTCAAGAACCTCCAATAACGAAGCTTCCCCTCTTGCCCACAATTTCTCTTGTATATGAGGATTCGCTGTGTGCATAATAACTTGGTCTCTAATCAAATCATCCAGTAAATTTCCAAACTTGCAAGAAAATGCCAATTTTTTAAGTGCTGCCACAAAATCCTCCACAGATTCTTCCTGTTGTTGCTTTCTATGGAAAAACTTGTAGCGCTCCACAGCTACACACACTGTAGGCTTAAAATACTCAGTAAGGTCTTCCAGAGCGTGACTGTAAACATCACCTTGATCTTGTGCTCTCACTTTTTTACGTATGCTGTTATACATTTTTAAAACCTTAGCACCCAAACAATGAAATAAAATGTTCTTTTTCTTCTCCGGTGTGAGTTCCTCTTCATCTTCAAATGTAGAAATATAATTCTCAATATATTCTCTCCACTCTTCCCCTTTCCATGTAGGTTCTCTATTTTTAGGCATAAAAGGTTCAGATGCTGAAATATTCCAAATGTTACCAGAGCCATAGTTTATTATTTTAATAAATATGTACTTTGAACAAAACCCACAAAATAAAAATATTCAAACAACCTGTTGTCTGGCCTCCTTTTTTTAAATAGGTGTTAAAAAAAAAAAACGGGTAATACATTTTTCAAATGTCCCAACAGTTCCACACAGTTACAAAAGAAACAACTGTGTAAATTTGGAGGCCAGCACAAACAATACAACACGGTGAAGAATGTCTCTTTAAATTTGAACTCCAACAAGCGTCGAACGGAACGCGCGTTGACAGCAACAAGGTTTTGTTTTCTGCTTAATTCTCTACTGCACACGCACGCGGAACAGCGCATGCTGAAATCTGTTGCTCAAGGAATGTGTGCGCAGGAACATGCGCGTGCCACACAGAGGATAAATGCCTACAGCACAACGTTACAGTGACGGCGCCAAAGGGGTTAATGAACTCCCAAAAAACCAAGGTATCCTACTTCGCCTCTTCCTCCAATGGGCACTGAGCGTCGACGCATGCCTTCAAGAAGAAACCCGGAAACCGGCTTACGGATGGAACTGAATCCACAACCAGGGGACACGCAGGTCCGATGTTGGGGTTGCTTGTCGCCAAACTTGTACAGATGAGACGTTCCTGTAAGTATATTTATATCTTTATTTCTGTATACTTAGACCCCGACTCAGCCAAGCCATCAGTACACACAGCGAAGCCAGCAACCGTCTGCCTCAGAATCCCTGCTCCAGTTGCCATGCTCAAACATGTTGACCAAGCACGAGCATCGCAACACCATGCCAGTTCCGAAGCTGTCCTACAGGGATGGGGGCTCCCATCTGTTGAGGACTTTTTGTATGGATCTTATTTGGGCAGCATGTCCTGCTCGTCCTCCAACAATATAACCGATTTTCCTGGCATTGAAAGCATGGAAGTGAGAAAGGGTGACAATTCTGTTTTTATTTGTGTGTTTCAACAAGAGACATGAACTTTGGCAGTATTGGGGTGGAGCCAAGTTGACAATACATTAATCAATTTTAATATTTTGAAAAATATTTTCAATTTTTAACTAGTATGTACTGGGAGAATAAGTTTTATTGGGGGACTACACTGTCAAGATGACACTTAAGCATACATTGAATAGACTTTTTTGTTCTCCAGTTGATATTGACATTGCATCTCTGTTATGGAAATAGTAGGATTGTACTTTTGGTCACATGTTTCCTGTGAATTAAGGCGCATAATTAAGTTGCACTATTATTCTGCTCGCCTGTGAAAAAGGCTTACTGAGAGTCGAAACGCATCAGGGAATGGAATGCTGCCACTTGGATTTTAATAAACACCGATATTTCATTGAGTTGAGCTTCGATACGCTTTTTCTGTGGTGTGAAATATATATATATATTTATATATATAAAAAATGGAGTTCAGAGGCTTAATTCACGGCAGTCTGTGTCGGGCTCCCGTCGCCCATCAAATTTTTTAATCATAAACTCCTTGAATATAGATATTCCATGGATGCTCCTTGTAAATGCTGCTCAACATTTATTGTAGTAGGATAGGTCCTCACCAGTGTGTTTCTGCCATAGCATTGTGTTGTACGCCTCTTCTCCAATAACTTGTTCAGGGAAACCAAATGTCTGAGCCTTAAACGATACATACAAGAGCCCACAAAGATAAACACCAGTGCTATGGAGGTCATAAGTCAACTGCCCTAACAGCCAAGCAGGACTCAGTTTAACTTAAATCATCACGTTCCTTAAAGGCTCGCAGAGCCAGTTTCAGAACACTGAACACAGCTTGTATAAACACAAGTTCTAATGGCACGTGCACAACCTAACAACTAAAACCACGAGCTGCATTTAAACATTTATTAGCACACGCATATACAATACCTTGTTCACAGTAAAGCAAAGAAACTGACCATTCGTTTTGTTGATACTTACAATGATATAAACAAAGGACACAAAAACCCTGTAGGGAATATTACTGGTATGGAGGCCACTTAAACAATGAGTTTGACATATCCTAACAGAAACAAATGTTTAACCCCTACGGAGCCCAGGACGAGCTGGTCTGGCCCTTGGTCACGGTTGTTCGATGCGTGGAGGAGACCAGCTTGTCCTGTTATGGGCCCTCGGGGAGAGCGCTAGCACTCCCCCCTAGGGCCAAGCACCCCCCTGCCCTGGGCAGGGATGTAAGGGGAATCACTTGTCCTTTCCACCCCCGCACCCCTCTGACCCACCCGTGCAGTCTGAAGACATGAGTGTGCGATTGCACTCTGACATCAACAGAGGCTTCCTCCTCCACGCTGGAAGCTCAGCTTCTAGCGCAGATTGGAGGAGTAATGTAAAAGCAGTTCTCCTCCGATCATGTGGAGGGGGCGAGAGAGGCAGGAAAGGAGAGGAAAGGCCTTTCCTCTCCTTTCATGTCTCTCTCTGCATTTCTGCTGCCTGACCGTGATGTGATTGGGCAGCAGAAATGCCCACTAGACACCAGGGGATTTTTTTTTATAGGTTATTCTCATGAGGGGAGCAACCCCTTGGGCATGGGTTGCTTTCTAGGGGGGGGAATTAATTTTGAGACCATTTCTTGCCCCCCTTGTGGCAGATCGGCCAATTTTTATTAGGCCGATCTGCCCCTAAAGGGGGCACAAACCACTAGAAACCAGGGATTTTTCTTTTTTTTGCGTCAATTTCACGCAAGGGGAGCAACCCCTTAGGCAAGGGTTGCACATTTATTTTAGGTCATTTATGCGCCCCTTGGGGGCAGATCAGCCTATTTCTATGAGGCGGATCTTCCCCTGGGGGGGCAGAAACAACTTAGGCACCAGGGATTGCTGTGTGTGTTTTGTTTGGGGGGCAGTCCCTTGGACAAGGGTCACTCCCTATGGGGGCACATTACTGTTGGCCATAATTTCCCCCTCTTGGGGCAGATCGGCTTATTTTTGGAAGGCCCATCTGCCCCCAACAGGAGCAGAAAGCCCACCAGAGACCAGGGAAGATTTATTTTTCAAAAAAAGAGGGTGGTGGTATGGCCATACCCACACCCCACATACATGGGGCCAAAGTTGTTTTTCCCACTGGTGGGCAGATGGGGCAATTACCTCCAATTCACTCCCTTGGGGGTAGAAAATCTACTAGATGCCACGGAATTAAAGAAAAAAATAAAAAATAGTGGGGTGGTGGCTACCAACCAGTATGGGCCTGGTTAAGCCCCCACCTCAACTGAAGGGGTAACAGTCTTTCAGCTCTCCCCCTGCACACTAAAAGATCTTATCCCACAGCAAGCAAGAGGACATTTGATTATTTGGGGTTTTGGTTTTACATTTGGGCCATGAAAGCTTGGCTAACTCTCAAAATCGGCCCACTTGGATGGTGATGGCTGCACTTTTTGGACTTTGGAATGCTGCCATGTAGATAAATCCACAAGACCTAGACACATCTGAAAACGAAACAACTGGGTGAGTCCAGGGTGGTGTGCTTCACATGAACCCCGCAACATTTTCTTACCCACAATGCCCTGTAAACCTCCAACTTTGCTGGAAATCACACATTTTTCCCACATTTTTGTGATGAAACCTTCCGGAATCTGCAGGAATCCACACAATTCCTACCACCCAGCATTGTCTCTTCTATACTGATAAAAATTCTTCCCCACTTGTCAGCCTAAAAATGTTTTTTTAAACTGCCCTTTTGGACCCACTTTGGTTCCCCCTCAATTTCGACATGTTTTTGGCTCTTCCCTGTCACAAGCACTTGGCCCACCTACGCAAGTGAGGTGTCATTTTTACCGGGAGACTGTTGGGTGATAGGAAATTTGTCCCTGAGCAGTGATCCTACACAGAAATGTGGGAAAAATTAGATTTTTTTTTTAGCTAAATTTGAGGTTTGCTGAGGATTCTGGGTAAGAAAACACTGGGGGATCACCTAGACTCCCTCGGGTGTCTAGTTTTCAGAAATTTCTGGGTTTGTAAGGTTTCCCTGTATGGCTGCTGAGCCCAGGACCAAAACGCAGGTGCCCCCCTCCCCCACAAAAATAGGCAGTTTTGCATTTGATAATTTTGATGTGTCTAGATAGTGTTTTGGGGCATTTCTTTTCGCGGGCACTAGGCATACCAACACAAGTGAGGTACCATTTTCATCGGGAGGCTTGAGGGAACGCTGGGTGGAAGTAAATGTGTGGCTCCTCTCAGATTCCAGAACTTTCTGTCACCAAAATATGAGGTTTTCAAAAATGCCCAGGTTTGGTAGGTTTTCCTAGGTGCAGGCTTTGCTAGAGAACAGAATCCACAGCTAGGCACGTTCCAAAAAACACTTATGTTTTCAATGTAAAAATGTGATGTGTCCATGTTGCATTTCCTGACACGGGCATTAGGCCTACCCACGCAAGTGCGGTACCATTTTTATTCAGAGACTTGGGGGAACACAGAATACCAGTATTATTGCCCCTTGTCTTTCTCTACATTTTTTACTTCCAAATGTAAGACAGTGTGTAAAAAGGATGTCTGTTTGAGAAATGCCCTGTAATTCACATGCTAGTATGGGCACCCCGGAATTCAGAGATGTGAAAATAACCACTGCTTCTTAACACCTGCTCTTGTGCCCATTTTGGAAATACAAAGGTTTTCTTGATACCTATTTTTCACTCTTTATATTTCAGCAAATGAATTGCTGTATACCCAGTATAGAATGAAAACCCATTGCAAGGTGCACCTCCTTTATTTGCTCTGAGTACCTAGGGTCCTTGATGAACCTACAAGCCCTATATATCCCCGCAACCAAAAGAGTCCAGCAGATGTAACAGTATATTGCTTTCAAATATCTGACATTGCAGGAAACAGTTACAGAGTAAAACGTGGAGAAAAATGGCAGGTTTTCCTACCTCAATTTCAATATTGTTTAATTTCAGCTGTTATTTTCTGTAGTAAAACCTTGTAGGATCTACACAAATGACCCCTTGCTGAATTCAGAATTTTGTCTACTTTTTAGAAATGTTTAGCTGTCTAGGATCCAATATTGGTTTAATGCCCATTTCTGTCACTAACTGGAAGGAGGCTAAAAGCACAAAAAATAGTAAAAATGGGGTATGTCCCTGTAAAATGCCAAAATTGTGTGGAAAATGTGTTTTTCTGATTAAAGTCGATCTGTTCCTGAAAGCTGGGAAGATGGTGATTTTAGCACTGTAAACCCTTTGTTAATGTCATTTTCGGGGGGAAAAACACAAGCCTTTTTCTGCAGCCCTTTTTTCCCATTTGTAAATAAAAAAACACGTTTGCTGTATTTTGGCTAATTTCTTGTTCTCCTTCAGGGGAACCCACAAACTCTGGGTACCTCTAGAATCCCTAGTGTGTTGAAAAAAAGGACACAAATTTGGTGTGGGCAGCTTATGTGGACAAAAGCTATGTGGGCCTAAGCGCGAACTGCCCCAAGTAGCCAAAGAAAAGGCCTGGCACCTGAGGGGGAAAAGGCCTGGCAGCAATGGGCTTAAAAGCTACCAAAATATTTTTGTTTGAACATCCTAAAATCCTGTTACTAAACTCAATTATATTTTTACTAAAAAAAATACTACTGAATTATGCTATTTGCAATAAATATTCCAATCCATTCTTGAGTGAAAAAGCAGAAAGACCTAACATTCGTATATGTACTTGTTTGCAATGACACACAGGACAAAAAGGTCCAATTGAAGAGTACCAATATGGAGCCATCATTAACAATGAATTCTAACATAGTTCGACATTTAATCTCAAGTACAGAGCTATCAAAATATTTTGGATTGGCATCACATTATCTGGCATCACAATATCTTATTAATAAACAAGATTATACATTTGAAACAAGTAATATAACATACTTTCAATAAATATTCTCATACAATACTTCTTTGAAAATATTAACAATGAGCACATTTATCCTAGGTAAATATTCTCATTCAATACTTCTTTGAAAATATTAACAATAAGCACATTTATCCTAGGTTTTACAACATGATGGAATTCATGTTCTCCCCGCTGTTATAATCGCACTCTGAACCAATCGACTACTTTCCGGTATTTTCTCCACTATATCATTATTACACTAATGTAAATATACACAATCAAAATCTCCTATAATATCATAAGTAGTGGCTCTATTTATTCACACTTTATAACAAAATTTAAATAATCTCCCATGAGATCCCTTGAGTTTGAATCAACCTGATTCTTGGTTCAATTATTTTAGGGTAAAGACGGGGAGTTATCACTTGCCTGTCATGTGAATCAACACTTCCGGGTTTGGATTCCAATTCTAGCCTATAAGCCATGCAGGCCAGTTTTGAACATGAACAAAGTGCCAGTCTTGCCCATCCATATAATCAGTTCTTGTTTCTTAATCCATGCCACTTGAAAAGAGTACACTTGCCTCAATAGATATGCCCCACAGTCAACAACAAAAGTGCCCAGGAAAGTGCCCAAAGTTCATTTATGTGAAAATAGAAAAAAACAGTGCATTAAAATCAGTTACTTAAAATTTCTGACAAGAGCCTTAGAATGGCATTGCATCTAAATTAACACAAAAAACAGAAAGTTCTTCACTTAAATTCAATCCCACTGGAGATTTTGTATCAAAGTCCAATATATGCGTTTGCATTCCAGACCTCTTAATTTCTGCTCCCTTTTTCCACCCCTGACATCCATTCCAATTGCATCAATTACCGTTTTTTTTGTCCTGTGGAAAGTGCTGCCAATATATAATTTACCACATGGGCAAAGGAGCTATGATATCTTTGATCTATTTTGTGAGAGAATACATTTTTTAATGGGCTCTTGCCCACTTGGGTGTTATAGAGGGGAGGTGACTTGCGGGCAACCCTAAGCCTGCTAGGGCTGTATAGATATCATTAATTCAGTGGTATAATATCAGCGTTGCTTTACGATGAGAGATGCCAATAAGGAGGTGGTTGATTGCTAACATTTTTTGTAACCTATCTATGTTATTATGGTTTGCCTTGGGGTCCTTTAACTAATGTTTTGTTTTGATGTATTATAGTTTCGATCAACACAATTAAATAAAGTACTTCAGGTTCTCTGAGCTCAGAGAGAAATATGAAGTGGCTCTGATTAGTACAGAAATGATGTAAATAAACAGTTTTATGTGAGGAGTATTGCACACAATCGGTGGGTGTGTGATCACATGATGAGTTAAAAGTGGAGGCAAGATGGTACCCCACAGGTTGACAAAGGGCCAGATTGCTGAAATGCATTCTGTTTCATAAAAGCTCAATAAAGCTCCTTGAATGCACACAGAGTGCTTGTCTTCTCAATACTGGTGAGGAGGAAGTGGGTATTTATATATGCAGAGGCGAGGTGTTGCGCCAAACACCACTGCCAGTTAGGCGCAGTCCGGCATTGCTATTTTCAAAAGTGTATATATATTCACTTAGAAAACCAAACTCACGCCATCACCGTGCACAGTTTTATTTTCCTAATCATTTTTACTGCACATATTACATTGATATTATCAAGGATGTCCAAAAGATGTAATGGGTGCCATAATTTGTGGGGTAATTAGCAGTGCATGGTGAGGGTGAGAGTTATAGTTACCTAAGGGCACGAGTTATAGTTACTTGAGATAACTCTAACTATAACTATAGAATTTCTGTGGTTTGGTTCATCCCTGTAGCCTTCGGTTTTTTAAAGTGAATTTCTATGGGTTTTTAAAATCATATTTCCTAACTATAACGTCCATGTAACATTTGTTTTTTTTCAGTGAACTTGTATGGTTTATTTAGTGTATAGTAATTCACATTACTGTACTTTAATCCAACCACAGCAGTCAGGCCTGGAGACCAACCCTCTAGAAACAACCAACCTTATACTGCGCACAGCCTTTTCCCATGCGCAGCAGAGGTTGCCAGCAAGACCTGGCCTGCAGCCAGATCCTGCGGCCAAACCCCCTCTAACCATCCAACCCCATGTTGTGCACAGCTCTTTGGCAGTGTGTGGCAGAAGTTGGCAGCAGCCTCTCTGGGTGTCAGAATAGGTGTGAGAGGGTGTATCTGGGGTGAGAGTGGCTGTGAGAGTGTCTGTCTGGGTGTGAGAGTGCATACATCAGTGTTTTAGTAGGTGCGTCAGTGTCTGCGTGGCTCTGTGTCTGAGGCTGTCAGTGGGTCTGTGAGGGTCTGACTGGGTCTGTGAGTATGTGCAAGAGGGTATGATGGGCTGTGTGTGTGCACAAGGCTCTGAGTGGGTGGTGAGTGTCTGAGTGGGACTGTGAGTGGGTGCGTAAGGGTATGAGTGCATATGTGAGTAGGAGAAATTGATTGAAAGAGACAGAAAGAGAGAAAGAAGGTGAGAGAGAAGGAGAGGGAGTTTTTATAGGCTTTGATGTATGATATACGTAGTATGAGATTTCTGTGCAATTAAAAAAAAAAAAATTAGCTGTCAAGCTTCAGTTTTTGACAGGCTGACCTGTTTGACAGGTTCCACTGTCAAAAAAATGAAGTGTTTGCTGTGGCTTAGCTGCAGCTACAAAGCTGCAGCCAAGCTACAGCAACCAGCTATGTCCCAGAGGTGGGCACCCCAAGGACATAACAGGATGGATGGACCATCAGAGGCTGCTCGGCCTACCTCCAATAATCATAGCCTCTGGGAGTGTGCAGCCCCCACATATTTAATTACAGCCCCTGGGAGGTGGTGATCCCCAGGGCAGCAGGGGGGCATGTTCCCACACATAAGATTTATTGATGACAATAGGGAGGTGGTGTTCCCAGGGGCAGTGGGGGAGGGGTGCACGCCCCTGTTTATTGAATTACAGCCCTGGGGAGGTAGTGGTCCCCAGGGCATTGGGGGGGCATGCAGCCCCCTGCATATTAATCATAAGCCCCGGAGAGGTGGCAGTCCCTAGGGCAGACACAGGGGACCAGGAGGCCCCCAGCATTTTTAAGCAAATGCCCCCGGGACTTAGCCCACCTGGGGGCTCTATAATAATGAAACATAGGAGCCTGAACTTTATTTTTATTTTCTGACAGATCAATGGATCCACCGGGACTCCAACCGTAAAAAAAAAAAAAAATGCTTTTTAGCCATGTGAGGGTCCCTTTGGGACCCCACCACCAGAGCTAAGCGTTCAGGTTGTTCATTCCCTGGCCTCCTTTTCTTTTTTTAACTTTTTTCAGGGACTCAGCTTTAGTCGAGTTCCAAGATGGCTGACAATACTTAAAGGGCTTCTGTCGTTGAAGTGTTGTCAGCCAGTCACATCTCAGCACAAGATCAAGAGGGGTTACAAATCCTTTGCATCCTTATATATACTAATTTATATACAATGCCCCCTCAATTTCTCAAAAACTACTGAACGGAGTTACACCGAAACACAAAAAGCTCACTTTCTGGACCAGGACCTATGTTTTGCCAAATTTGGTGTAATTCCGTCCAGTAGTTTCGGAGCTATCGCTGTTCAAAATCCTTCTGGAATAATGAATGAAGAAAACATATTTAGGGACCCCCCCCTTTTTTTTGTCTCCCCTGAACAGATCACCCCGAAACTTTTCAGACTGCAGGTGACACAACTGGCAAATTATTTTGGCAAGTTTTGAGAAGATTGATCAAGTGGCCCCAAAGATTTAGGCAACTGAAAAAAATATTTTTAAATTGAAACCATCATGTTTACATTTCCTTGTTATCATTACATTAATGAAAGCAAGCTTAATTTTGTCACTTAAGGTACAAAGCCATACAGAAAGGGCATATATTTAAGAACATCAAAACAGCTTTAGGAGGCACATGATATGTGATGTATCCTTGAACGTGTTTGGATAAGTGCTGCTGCCTGGGAAGTAGTGACTCCCTGAAGATAAACACAACAAAAAATAGCACAAATAGAGTTAAGAGATCAGCAAGAAACAACATGGAGGTAAGAACAGTGAGATGCCTTAAAGAGGCAGAATCATTTTTTAAATGTATCAGGATAATGCATGATGGCAAGGGTACAAGGAATGTAACAAAATCAAAATTAGGAAAGAATTAGGAATCAAGGAACTTTTCTTTCAGTTAGAAAAAGCTGCCAGAAAGGAGATTAACAAAAGCTGGAAAGTCATAACACTAGAGAAGTATTTAGAGGTGGATAGAATTCCCGTGGACTGAGGATTTTTATAATGCCAAACCATCCTATTACTACCCCAGAGATGCTACAGGAGTGGGGTCAGAAAAACATGGAATGTTCTAAGAACATGAGAAGGATTTTTATAAAGCACGCCAAGAAAGATCTCAAGGTGTTAACATCGGATATGAGAGGACTTGAGGGGAAAATTGCTTGGCTAAGTGGGCAGGATGAAGTTGACAAATGGTGTAAGGTTCTGCATGTGAAATTAGACAAGCATGAAGATATCAAGAAGAGAAAACAAAGGACATTTATAAGGGATGAAAATGATTATGTCCAAGGGAAGATTTACACTTTTGCAAGGCGCTTTGAGATCTTAAAACAGCAAAGAGCCCAGGTAAGACAACAGATAGAGGGACAAAGCTAAACCTCTGTTTTTTCATTACAGATCACATGTGGGTCAGAAATGGATCTTAGTGACAATGATGGTGCATTAAGGGGTCAGGCAACTACTAAAACTACTTTGTTGGGAGTAATTCAATTTTTTGTAATTCAACTAACAAGGGGCAGAGGAAGAAACAATGGTTGAGGAAGTGAAAAAGGCAGACACGAAGAAGCCATAGGAAGAAACTATCCCCTCTGCAGTTGGAGAAAATCAATCAAGAAAAACAAGACATAGTAGTGAAAATTTCACATTCTGTACTCTGGCAGAACATCAGGTGTAAAACCAAGGATTATCGTTTTGTCCTGAAACTGATTTCAATGGTGTAGAAACAAAAATTTATACATTCAAGTTTGTAAGAAAATTTAAATTGGCAAAAATACATTCACAGAATCCGATTTAAAGAGAAAGCATTGACACCAGCTCTAATTAGAAAACCAAATCATATGAGGATTGATCAAATTGCTAACCTCAGGAGTATTCTAGAAATACAGGATAAAGATGACATAAATGACCTTACAGACACATAGCTTCTTGATTACTGTGGTATTGATAGAGATACACATCAATATAGCAATTTCAGATCACGTTCCAGACTGTGCTGAGTTCTGCCAAAAATCTGAATAATCCTTGTTAGAAATGGGGCCCTTGGTTAGCAGTCAGGTTACCCCCGTCCAAGCAAGGACCCTCACTCTAGTCAAGGTATAGGAGAATCACCCTTGGTTAACCAACGCTCACCCCCTTGGTAGCTTGGCACGAGCAGGCAGGCTTCACTTCCGAAGCAATGTGTAAAGTATTTGTACCAACACACACAGTGATACAGTAAAAACACCACAAAATGACTCAACACAGGTTTAGAAAAATAGAAAATATTTACCTAAACAAAATAGGACCTGAACAACAAAAATCCAACAGACACAAGTCAAGTTATGAATTTTTAAAGATTAAACTCAAAATTAGCACTTAGAAACACAAAATGCTTCAATGAGGTGATAACATGGTGTTGTGGTGGAGTCGATCCCAACAATCTGATGCCAATGGCGCCAGGTACGGAGTCACGCAGACATCCCAAGTACAGTACCTTAGTAAAATGTGAGAACAAGCCTGTGCGCGAAGTCAGGGATTGCGGCGTTGCTGGATCTGAGGCGGCATCAGTTCCGGTGCTGCAGGCAAAGGAGCGGAGGCATCACAAACAGACATCAAGTCCTTGCTGTGGAGCGGTGAAGGTGAGGTGGCGTTGGTGTGAAGCGGTGAATCCGTGCACTTCGGGCCGATTCAGTCATGACATGGTGCTGCGACGTCCATGGAGTCACAGACTTCGGCGGGGCTGCAGCGATGATGGGCCTGCGAGGGTCGTCTTACTTCAGTGAGGACCGCGGAGTTGGTTGCAGGCGGCATCACATGATTTGGCAGTGACGGTGGTCCGGAGTCGTTCAAAGTCGGTTTTCTTAGATTTTCACCAGCTTCTCCTTTCAAGGGCCGAGGCACTGGATAGGATACCACTTGCAAGGGCAGGAGCCTCAGCAGAGAGTTCAGGTGCTGGTAGGGGAAGTCTTTGATGGACCTTAGACTTCAGAACAGGGGCAAGCCCAGTCCAAGCCCTTGGAGATTCTTCTCAAGAAAGAATATACCACAAAGTCCAGTCTTTGTCCACTTTCACAGGCAGAAGCAGCAACTGCAGAATAGCCCAAGAAAGCACAGTCACAGGCAGGGACAACACTTCTCCTCACCTCTTCAGCTCTTCTCCATGGCATAGGTTCCGCTTGATTCCAGAAGTGATCTAATTTTTCAGGGGTTTTGGGGGCTCTTCTTGTACCCCTATCTGCCTTTGAAGTATGCCTACTTCAAAGTGAAGTCTGTTGTTTTCAAGATCCTGCCTTGCCCAGGCCAGGCCACAGACACACACCAGGGGGTTGGAGACTGCATTGTGTGAGGGCAGGCACAGCCCTTTCATTTGTGAGTGACCATTCCTCCCCTCCCTCCTAGCACAGATGGCTCATCAGGATATACAGGCTACACCCCAGCTCCCTTTGTGTCACTGTCGAGAGAGAGGTCCAAACAGACCAACTGTCAAACTGACCCACAAACAAGCAGAATCACAGAATGGTTTAAGCAAGAAAATGGCTACTTTCTAAAAGTGGCATTTTCAATCACACAATCTAAAAACCAACTTCACTAAAATATGACTTTTTTAAATTGTGAGTTCAGAGACCCCAAACTCCACATGTCTATCTGCTCCCAAAGGGAATTTGCGCTTTAATATTTAAAGGCAGCCCCCATGTTAACCTATGAGAGGGATAGGCCTTGCAATAGTGAAAACCGAATTAGGCAGTATTTCACTGTTAGGACACGTAAAACACATCAGTATATGTCCTATCTTTGAGATACACTGCACCCTGCCAATGGGGCTATCTAGGGCCTACCTAAGGGGTGCCTTACATGTATAAAAATGGAAGGTTTAAAACTACACACACAGGCACTGCAGTGGCAGGTGGGAGCCATGTTTACATGGCTAATTATGTGGGTGGCACAGCCAGTGCTGCAGGCCCACTAGTAGCATCTGATTTACAGGTCCTGGGCACCTGTATTGCACTGTACAAGGTACTTACTAGTAAATCTAATATGCCAATCAAGGAAAGCCAATTTCACATAAATTTTACATTGGAGCACTTGCACTTTAGAACTGGATAGAAGTGGTAAAGTGCCCAGAGTATCAAAAACAGCAATCCAGCACACATAAACAACCTGGGAAAACAGAGGCAAAAAGTTAGGGAAGACCACACCAAGGATGCCAAGTTTAACAGTCCTCAAGGAAGACCGATTTTATCCTTGTGTGACTCAGTGTTAGAAAACATTTCAAAATATATTGATTATTACTGAGACCCCATGGTACATAATTTGAGTTCATACATAAGGGACACAGGAGATTTACTCAGGATTATTGTGGCATCACATGGCAGGAGGAATACTTCCTCATGACAATAGATATAATATCTTTATAAACGTCAATAAAACACAAAGTCGGTCTAAAGGCTGTGGAGTATTTTTTTGAAAGAACGCAATGTTGGAGAATATGAACATTCAAAAATGTTGATGGAAATGGTGGAAAATTCCTTAGAGAACAATGAATTTGTAATTAATAAACCGATGTACAAACAGAAGTGCAGGACTGCCATGGGTGTGGCCTTTCACTGAGCTAAGCACATTTTACTATTGGATGGTGGGAAAAGGAAGTGGTGTGGGGTGAACCACTCTATCAATATATGGAAAAAGTGGTCTTGTGGACAAGATATACTGATGATTAATTCATTATCTGGAATGGTACCATGGTCGAATTTGAAATGTTTTTTGATGCCATCAATTCCAATGAAGTAGGCTTGGGATTCACCTATGTTATCAACAAGTAAAAGGTGGACTTTCTTGATGTAACTATTCATGTGGAAGGTGAGGAGTTACAAACAACATTATATCATAAAGAGACAGCGACAAATTCTGTGCTACGTGGCTCAAGGTTTCATCCCAATATGATAGAGAACAACATCCCATAAGGCTAAGAAGAAACTGTTCTACCATGGTCAATTTTGAAAAAAAAAGAGTATGACAACTATGAATAGGTTCGGAGCAAGAGTATATAAAGAGCATCATATCCATGGAGGGTATGACAGAGCACGTGAAATCACTCTCACAGACCTGCTAGTCACAAACAAGCAACAAAAGAATATCAAACAAAATGAGATGAAAGAACATGAGTTAATGGTGATTTTGGCATACAGCAAGGAGAGTGCACTAATTAAAAAGATTCTTCAGACGCACTGGCACACTGTCAGGGAGGATCCTGATATAAAACAAAAACTGAAGTAATCCGTGTTGATTCTATTTAGGAATGCCCTCTCAATTAGAGACAAATTGGTACGCAGCTACTTTGAGGACGGACAGGAAGATACATGGTTACATGCTGCAAATATAGGTTTAAAAAATGTCATGCAAAGCATGTACAATAGGAAAGAATACTAGAACTAATAAGGACCCGGAGGGGGTGGAAATAATCATCCAACAAAGTATTAGCTGGGAAACAACATATGCGGTGTATATTGTGGAATGCAAGTGCGGCTTCAAGTACATTGGCAGTATGATTTGTTCTTTAAAGAAAATTATTTTAGAATATATCAGGGCAGTGGAGAGTAAGGACACTACATATGCAGTGGCCACACATATTTACAAGGCACATGTGAGGGCTACCTGGAAGAGATAAAAAAATCCAGATATATTGTTAGACTCAAAACTAAGAGCCCGTATGGCTTGAACAGCGATGAAGACCTTTATGTACATATCTGATAATGTGACAGAAATTGTTTATCCAGGGTATATAGTTATCTGGGTGGAGGCATGCAGTTGGCGTAGGAAAGCTAGGAAAAAACAGATATTCTCTTTCCCACTAAGGGACAATGTAATTGATATATGAATAAAGGGATTGTCACCTCACTCACAGAAAGTATGATTATATGTAAATGATGCTCCAAAATGGTAATAAAATACACAAAATGCATATGTAGAGATGTATGAGGCATTCCAATATCACAAAGAAGTCTATATGTACAAAACCGTCATATACATTATTAAGAATGGCAGAATGGCAGAAAGGCATGACAATTTATTTTTGGTGAACTGGTCAATGGAAACTACATGTACCAGTATGCTTTGGGGGTTTAAGCAACTATAAAAAAAAAAACAGAGACTAAACATGGACTAACAGCCATGATTAAGACCTTGGTGGCTGAAAAACGTTTTTTCAAGGAAGAATAATAAAGGAGAATAAAACAGGCATTTTCCTGCTTTATATATACCTAATATCTATTTTCCCCATCTCTCCCAGCAAAAAATGAAGTGCTCATCACATCCAGTACTCAAAGTGTGGTTTGTTTAGTATACTGCATCACCATAAATTGCTGATGCGCTTCTGCAGAATTGGTTGTCTTGCTCATGGCTAACAAGACAGAACACTACCAATCCTCACAAATCACTGTTGATGAAGTATGTGGACTAATGCTATAAAGATTGTACCTATATGTATTTATATAGTTAATTCGCTAAACTATAACTGGTGAGTTTTAGTGATTTTTCGGTTCAAACATTACTTCTCATCTCTTCATTTCAGCAACTAACTAGAACTATTTCAGTTCCACAGGGCAATGATTTGAGATCCGGGTTGCATAGGGATGTTCTCCCACTCTCAGACCAACATCCGTGCCTTTTTTTTTTAACCAGATGCCAGTGTCTATTTAGGACAGTCAGAATTTGTGCATTTTCCTTACTATAGTCCAAAATCAAGCATATCTTATCATCTTGCTCGACTGTCTTTTGATCTAACACTTGCACCAAAGTCACTTTTCTAGTTTTTATTTTCTTTCCGGCCCCTCTTCTCGCTTTAATTAAGGCTGTCTGAGCTTTTGAATAATCTAAAATCGGTGTGTGAATATAATAGAAGGTCAAAGAATATTTGTTTTTAATATTAGTAACATCTATATTTAGTTTTGTTTTATAAATGTGGTATGTGGGGTTTGAAATAATTTGTAATTTGTTTTCACTGTGTAGAGGTATATAATGTTAAAGTTGGTGTGACTACATATCCCATAATGCCCCATAATGGCATGTAATAGGATACACTATAAATGAAGTTGTAAATGGATCACTTACCCACGTGATCAAGACCTTGGAGATTGAAACACTTTGGTGGTGTTTGGGTTACTCGTTTCTGCTGTAAGAATACATTTCAAACACAAGGATTCCTGTGTGTGCTGTATATGACTCTGTGTCATTTGGTGGAGATATACAGCCAGGCTAGATAATTAAGAATAAAAATGCATCACCATCGGGATCGAATTCAACATCATCCTGGTGCCAAAATCGAGTTGAGGAATCCTGGACAGCTGAGACGGAAGAGAACCTTCCCCAATGGGATTTTGTTTTGGGCAATGCATTGTTTTGCTTTAATGTGGAAAGAGACTAAAATACACACACTCACTAAAACGAATCTCTTGAATGCACCTCTTAGTTGGAGAATGTATTTATTAAATCACTCTGCAAGGCTCGTAAAGGAAGTTTAGTACAGCCGAAAGTGCATGTTTAAAATGTGTGCAATAATTAAATAAAAACATGTGCAAAAAATCTTCAATCTATAAACAGCAAATATATGTGTAAAGATACAAATATATATATATATATATATATATATATATATATATATATACAAAAAACAAAGGAGAACTCTGGGAAGTTCCCAATTTTAGGTGGAGAGCTGCTCTAGTAAAGAGCACCCTGCAACACCAGCGACACTCTAGATTTGCTCACCTCAAATGTCTGCTTATCTAGCAAAGTCTTTAAGCATAGGATTTGTCATTTTACAGCTCGGCAAGGATGACACTATGTCAATCCTATGCTTAAAGATGTTGCTGTACAAATGGCAAAAGACTTTGTCACTATCTAGCTCGGCGAGGATAGCACTGTGCTAATCCTATGCTTAAAGACTTTGCTAGATAAGCAGACATTTGAGGTGAGCAAATCTAGAGTGTCGCTGGTGTTGCAGGGTGCTCTTTACTAGAGCAGCTCTCCACCTAAAATTGGGAACTTCCCAGAGTTCTCCTTTGTTTTTTGCATAATTTATGCGTCGCTCTATCCCTGGAAGGGTTTTGTTTTGATATATATATATATATCCATACACAGCAAATAATTAATAAAAAATCATCACCATGGCGCACAGTTGCTCCTTCATCTTTCTCCCAGCAGCTTCTAGTCGTAGACCCCAGATCGACTGTAAAGAGAGATCTACCCTCACGGGATGACAGGCATCAACGTCCCGATCCGATCCGAGGTCTGTGAATCCCATCAACCTTTAGTCTCTTATATACCTTGAACAAGTCAGAAAGGAGATTTCTAGAAAACCCTCCTCGATCTGCAATTTGTTGTTAAAAAATGCTGGCTACTTCAGGTCATTTTTTTAAAAGAACACGTTGGAACTGGCCAAAATCCCAAGGTGCCCTCTCCCAAAACAAAACTGTTCCCTGCCGAACCATAAAAATCATCTTAACGCATTCTTATCAGCCTAACTCCCACATGTTATGCCTTAGCTCTTGATGAAAAAGAACACGCAGGCATGTAAAATAAAAACATGAGCAAAAAGCACATTGTATAACATGGGCAGGAAAAATGCTTGTAGCTTTTAACGTGGCGGTGAAGCTAAGACTAAGCTAAATATAAAATGGAGTCTGTTACTGGTGACCACTAATGTGACGGTGAACAAGCCAAGCTAAGTGCAACGTGGTGCAACATGGAGTCAGTGGTCAAAATACAAATATCATTACACTTCACTCTTTGACCAATGACTCACATACCCTACAGGCCTAAAATTTACTTTTTTCTGTCTAAACATTGCATGCAAATTAGGAATGCATTGTGCACAGCAACATAATGATATAATAAGGGTGATTATCACAAAAATTCCACCTAAGAGCTTGCATAGTTACCCAAAATCAGGTAACCACTGAAACAACCAGTCCCACCACCCTTGATCCACATCCTGTTTTACTCCCTTCACTAGTGCATGTAGTGTCTTAAGGTGGGTCTGGATAGATTTAGAGTGGTCTGAAAGGTTAAAACAACACATGCCTTCAAATTCTGCACACCCGTCAATATGTTTTAACAATAGCTAGTCAATAGCTGCCCTGTTTTATAATGCAGCTTTTCTAGTACCATGTACATCCAGTAAAAATTCAGATAAAGCAATATAAGTGTGAATAATATTTTTAATTATTAAACATGCTAACTTGTTGATCAGTCTGGTATTATATGCAGTTAAACCAGGCACGCCTACAATAGAAAGACTTAAGCTTATATATTCAGATTTGGATAATTAAATATCTGAATCAAAATCTTCACTTAATTGCATAGCGTCTCTAGGATAATGAGTATATATATAGAGTTAGATGGAAACATCATGAGTCCTAAGGGTGTAAAGGTACACAGTACACATGAGAACAGCCAACCCACTGGCAACTTGACATGTTTAATGTGACTGGCAGCAGTCACCAGATGATGATGCCATGCTATTGGACATATTTTTGCAATGTTGATCAGTTCGGTAAAAGCACAAAACTTGGTGTTCCCACACCATATCTTGAGAAGTTGATGTTTTCTTTTCTAAGAGCAAATGAATGCATTTTCCAAAATCACGAGGATTGCAAGACATGCAGTAACACATGTCAGAGGTAGTAATGTATGTAATTATCTGAGTGAGATTGTCCCACTTCTCATCAGTTGCTTCTTGACAGTCCCTACAATATTCGTAAGGACGGAAATGGGTTTCCACGTCATGTTCTTGCACATCTTTATCCTACTTTGTGGAACTGAAAATTTCTACCAAGGTGCTTGTTGGTATCAGTATGGCGATTAAACAGATAGACAAAACATCCACAGTACTCCTCATAGAGCCCATGCAAAAAATCAGATCTGTTGAGCACGGTCTGTGCCACATGTATCAATATGTTGTCATTCAGATGCAGCAGGGGTGTTGCGCGATGTGATTGATCAATCAGGTTGAAGTTGAGGGTGTTGGGTCCCTCCCGTCCCCACATGCACATGCTTGAAAGGAGGCCACATGGCACACCCATGGGAAAGGCAAGCTGTAGTATGATCTGTAAAAGAAACAAGTATGATCATTCTCACAAATAACATTTGTCAGATGGGATGTGTTCCCATTTTTCCTTTCCTAGTTTCATGATCAGAAGGACACTATTGGGGCACTTTGCTATAATTTCTGCAGGTTCTGGAGGGCCATTTGTGGATTCTACCCACACTTTAGCACCGGGGCTTTTGTCAGTTGGGCCAAAACCGTCCTCCCCATGTACAGTAAGAAGGGATGGGGCAGTCCACTTCCTCACCAATCCTCCATACACTGGAATTATGACAAATTGGGCAATTATGTCTCCAATCTGAAGGAATATATCGGTTTCTCCACTATTCAACAGAATAGTTTTAATCTTTCCTTGGTAATCCGTATCAATCACTCCCCCCAAGAACTGAATACCTTTGAGGGTCAACCCAGATCTAGGAGCAATCAATCCAAAATGCTCCAGGGGCATGTGTATCCCAACACCTGTCTCACACAGTGTCGTGTCTCCTGGTTTCAGTCTGTAAGCTTGTAAAGTATGTAAGTCAAAACCTGCAGAATTAGGTCTGGCTCCATAAGGAGCTAAAGCTCCTAGTTTTATTTCCCAGTACATGATTGTGTTGATGGCCACGTGGTTGTATCTGCAAAGCTGGGGATTGCATTCGCATCAGGGTTGGTTCAGCATTTGTTAATGGTCTGTTATTCAGAATCTGGAGGACTTCATTTAAATGGTCTACAGTTTTTCAAAGTCCCATCAGATAATTTTCGCAGCTGAGCTTTCAGTAAGCCATTCACTCTCTCAATCAGTCCTGAGGCTTGTGGATAATAAGGAATATCATACATCCACTCGATATTGTGCTGAGAACAGTAGTCCTGCACCACTTTCCCCGATAGTGTGACCCAATGTCACTCTGGACCTGGAGTGGCACTCCATAGTATAACATTAACAAGTCCAAAGTTCTGATGGTGTTGTGCTGAGTGGCACGTTTGCAATCAGGTAACCAGAATAAGTGTCCACTACGGTGCAGGCATATTGACACCAGCGACTAATCAGTAGTGGTCCAATGTAAACAATTTGCCATATCTGTCCTGATAACTTTTCTCTCCCCAATTGACGTTTAATGGTTTGCGGGACAGGTCTCTGTTGTGTGTGCTGACAAATTGGACATTGCAAAATCACAGTTTTTATCAAATCTAGGGGAATGTGCATCCCTCTAATCTCTGACCACCTGTAAGTGGCTTTTCCTCACAGGTGTCCACATTTTTGGTGCACCCATTTAGCCATCCCCACCAAGTCAGAATCCTGTGTTGCCACTTCTGCCTCAGAGTTTGGCTTTGTCATCTGCAAGGGAATTGAACCAGCATTCTAGTGAGTCAATGGGACAGAGAACATCTACATGATACACAGTACCGGTACTTAGCGCTAGCATTTCCCAAATTTCTTTGCCCCCACACCTCCTTAGAATGTATTTACCAGTTATGTTCATGCCATGTGAGGAGCCACGTGGCTAACCAATTGGTTGTAGACTAAGAATCAGTATAAGAGTGATAGGTCGCAGGCAATTCTTGTTTCAGCACCTGATGTATAGCATACAATTCTGCATATTGACTACTCTTCCCTTCTCCTGTATTGGAAAGCAACTTCTTGGTGACTGGGTTATATGACACTACCTTCCAATGTTTTTTGGCCCCCACATATTTATTGAACCATAAGTAAACCATACATGCTTCCTATCCTCAGGGCACAAGGACTCAAATGGCTCACTGGTAACTCTCTCATCACTGGTACTTCCTGCCTCATCTCATCATCCTGCATGGGTTCATGTGCAACCTGTTCATGCAGGGATGCTGTCCCTACTTGTCCCACTCGGGCCCCTTCCTGATTATACCACTTCCATTTGATAACACAGGCTTCTTGTGCATGTCCTATTTGTTGAGTTTTAGGTGAACTCATCACCCACTGCATTATGGGAATCTCAGGTCTCAGAATCATTTTGTGACCTGGGGTCATTTGCTCAGTATCCACTAGAGCCTAGTAACACACTAGTAACTGTTGTTCAAAGGAAGTATATCGGTCTACAGCATCTGGTAGATTTTTGGTCAATAAACCCAGGGGCTCCCTCTTTATTCCCTATTTTCTTCCACATGCTCCAATTTGCACATTGCCCCTAAACAGTTACATGTAACTCAATGTCTCCTTCCTGTACTGGCCACGAGTCTAAAGCCTGTTGAAATGCCTCCTTTGCCAATTCATACACACACTGCTGCCTCTCTCCCCATTCAGATTCTTGCTTTTTTCGAGTCACTTTGTACAAAGAAACCAAAATCTGCCTCAAGTGAGAGATATGCTGTCTCCAAAAATTAAACAATCCAATGAATCACTGAGTCTCCTGCTTATCACGGGGTATGGCAAATTCTAATATCTTTTGTTTTGCCTGTGTCATTACTGCCCTAGGTCCCTGATTCCACTGGATTCCTAGAAATTTCACTGTTTGAGAGGGTCCTTGTATTGATCATCCATGCTTTGCTATGCAAGAGTTCAACAATCCTGTCCAAATGAGTCTGCACTTGTGTCTCTCCCTGAATCATCACATCATCGATATGAGAAAATTGTACCCCTGGAATGACAGATACTTCATCTAGGTGTTCTCCCGCCAGCCAGTGACAGATGGTAGGGCTATGTTTATACCCCTGGGAGCGTCTTAACATCTTGAATTGTCTACAGCCGTGGGAGAAGTTAAATTGCTTCTAACTCTCAGGGGCCAATGGTATGGAAAAGAAAGTATTAACAATATTAACTTTTTGGGATTTCCATAAATTAAAGAGGCCTCAGCTCCAGTGTCCACCAAGGCCAGAACCTTTTGAAAAGTTCTATGTTTCCAATGAATTTCTAAATCAACATTGGGTCTGTTATCTATACGAGCCCATCCCTGTACCGGGGCTTGGCTGATTTCCTAATCTGATTTAAACCTGTCAACTTTTGCCCAAGTCGGGTCTGGATATATGCTCTCATATCTCCGGGGAGATTATTCTCCCTCCCTGTTTTCAGCAGTTAACTAATAATTAGTGTCCAAATCTTCCTCCTCCTTCCCCCATGAAGAAACATTTTTCTCCCTCTCTTTTCCTTCCCACTGTCAGAAATCCCGGAGGTGCTGCCTGCATTATCTATCAGCATCCCCAGGGATTAGGGTTAAATCCTATCTCTGTTCTTGGTACCTTCATGTTTCTAAGTAAACGCAATGTGCTGTGTTACACAATTTATTTTAATCAATGCTTGTTTTACCAATGCTTGTTTGCTAATGTGAGCAGGTGTAGACATGTGCTTCTAATTGGGTGTGGTGTAGACATGTGCTTCTAATTGGGTGTGGTGACTCATCCACATATGGAAACTCAACTGCTTTCCTGATTGGCTATAAATAGCAGAGTGAAGCATGCCTCCCTGCTTGGCTTTGTTTTGCTTCCTGATCTCAGCATCTGATTTGGCAGTCCAGCCCCTGCTGTCATCCTCGTATTCAGGACTTTTGAGGCAATTCTTTTCTTAGTTCCTGTACCAGCTGACACCAGGCATCCCTCCAGCACTCCGGAAAAGACTGCAGCTAAGTGACTAGTATTCTCCAGGGAGTTTGTTCTTTGAGCGCCGCGCTTTCCTAGAATAGTTGGTGTATTTCAGACCTCATATTTTGGCAGAGTGCTTATCTTGAGACAACTGCATATCTGAACATTCTACATTATTATTGTAGTTACTTGCCTAAATGTGCTTCAGGAAATCTGTTTGAGCTCAAGTACTACAAAAAGTGACAGTGCAATTTTAAAAGAGCATTTACAGGACTTTTCTTTCTCTAATAGTATAACTCTTGGATTTAAATTGTGTCATTCATGCCTGTGTTTCAGGTTTGAGGAATTTGCTTTTTGAAGGGTTTTTCACATACAGAGTGAAACCAAACCCAACTGTGACACCCTAACTGTTTGAACCCAGAGTGGACATTTGTATTTCTTGGATTGTTTTTATTCCTTTTAGTTTCAGCCTATGCATGCAGGAAAGTTATAAGTGATATAGTTAATTCCCTTGTTTGTATTTCTTGTGCATGATAAGTGCAACCACAGTTCTAATTGTAGTGTGCAACAGTGAATCTCTGTAAAGCCAGCCCTAGTGTCGCAGTACTTATTGTTATGTTACTCAGTTTGTGTTTTTGGTAATGCAATGTTAGTAATTGTGCCAACATTTATTATTATCCAAGAAAAGTGCTGGAGTGTCCTGGTGTTCTTCTACCACTCCCGTGCCCATATCAGAAAGAGAGATTCAGTTTCAAGGAAGTTGAGTGCACTAACTCTACTATCACGCTGTCAACAACGACCTGCCCCCCGAAGATACAGGGTGCCTGGCTGGACCGGCAAGACGTGCAGTGTTTTGTCTCTTTCTCTTCCACTCCCCCTTTCCTTTTGGGACACCTGCTGGGGTTTCTGTGTTCACCAGGAAATGCCGAGAGGTGTTCCAGGAGGTTGGGGGGCATACCATCGCCCCTGCAGACATCCTGCTTTTCAGATGAGTGGACCATCTCGACGCCTCCTACATTTGTGAATTGCCCTGATTCACTTGTTTGTTACCCTGCCTATTCACTTTTCTGCTGCCCTCCTTCCTGTCCAGCCCTCGGTTATGGTACATCTCCCACAGACTCTTAGTATCTATCCTCTCTATCTGCTCTCCTTCAACAACGCCATAAACATGTCTCTCCTAGATACTCTGTTATTGTCTGTGCAACCCTCAGACCTCAAGGCTCTCTCAGTCTCCGAGCTCCCCAATTCGGGAACTGTCTCCAGCACATCTTTTAATGCTTGCTCTGTCTGAACAATTAGGAGAGTCATTATCACCTGCTGGTAAGCTGAGGGAGCTCACCAAATGATTTTGTTTCGTACTGAAACTGTCAGTGGGAAATCTAAAAAATTATAAGCCTCTTTCAAGAAAATAGCAGTTTCCATACTTTTTCTTTCTTTAATTCTTTGCATAGCATCTCTCAACGTGTAGCAGGGCTTGTCATTTAGTGGCCAGTCTGACTCAGTATGATATCTCTGACTACAACCTAAAACTGCCAACTGCAACAAGTTAGTCACTCCTTGATTCACATAACCTTTAAACTGCTCTTGTATTATGGGGTGAGTGCTAAAAGTACAAAACTTCCTTGCATCTCCCTCATCCAGTGCCACCCCAGAAGCTCCCATTTCAAACAACGGTTCCATCCATGTAAGCAATACTTCCCCAGGTTTTTGGCAAAACCTATCCATGATGTCATTTATCTCCTGCTGAGACTAATCTTCTAAGGAGTGCATCTCAACCCTCTCCCGGGATTTGTGGAGTGCTTTGGATGTTCTATCTAAACATAGGAAGTGCATGAACCACTTTCTGTTCGTTTTGCTCAAGCTGCCCCGCAGCAATTTTAACAGACTCATCATTGGAATCTGAAAAAACAGTGGGATCCCAAATATTGGCATCCCATACATCAGGGTTCCAATCTAGCTCTGCTTTAGCAATGGCTAAATGAACTTTCTTTTGATTGACTCTACCCCTACAATTATGGTACCTATATTTTGCAATGAGAACGGCTACTTCCTCTGCGGCAGACTGATAAGTATCAACTTTATCCTGCAGTAACTTGTTCTGACAAGGCAGCATGGTTACATTATTTTTGGCTTCAACTAGCTGCCTCTTCAATTGCAACTTTTCTTGTTCCAACTGGGTACATTTCTCATGCATTTTTCTGTAAGCAGATAACTGGATTCTGCCCCATCTGCCTAAAATAAAGAAATCATGTCCCCTTTCTACTGACACTTTTTGCAAGCAAAATAGTACTGTTTTTGGTTCAGCGTTGACAAGACATCTACTCCAATTCTCCAAAGGTCCATTAATCTGCAAGAACATCATAGGGTGATTTTTCTTACCACCCTGGTATGTCATTTGTCACCTGGGAAATTGCCTTTGACTTTTTGCCAAACATTTTCACTTTTAAATATTTCACTTTGTATCCTGCAACCGACCACACCAAATTGTTCTGCTTTGCTTCAAACTAAGAGGAAAACGATAAGAAGGAATGCAGTACTCCTAGTTTGAGTAATGAATTTATTAAAGTACTTCCCAGATATCAAAATAAAGCACACAAAAAGATGAACACGAGCATTTAACTTGAATGCAGTAAAACACGTGTAAATGTTAAAATACTCACAGCAGTTAAACAATGACAGGCATAAAAAAGCACAATGAATTATCAATGAATAGATATTCAGTGAATATATATATTTATGTGCACAGTCAAGCTAGATAATTAAGAATAAAAATGCATCACCATGGGGATTTAATCCAACATCATCCTGGTGCCAATGTCAAGCTGAGGAACCCTGGACAGCTGAGACAGGAAAGAACCTTATCAATGGGATTTTTATTTTGGGCAATGTGTCCATCCCCAAAATTAGTTCCTTCTGCCTCGGTGCCAAGGTCCCCTACCTGATACCTTAAATAAACCCAAGAGGAATGTTCTGGCAACCTCCCCCTCACTTCACATAAGTTACGAAATTCAAGTGCTGGCTATACTCGGTCTGCGTCCAACACACAAAGGAACGGGGCCTGCCCTGATGTGCATTCCAGAGACAGAAGAGCAGTATTTTTCCATAATGAAAACAGTGAAAACATTCCCAAGCTGAGACTATCTTATCACATCTACTGTCTACACTCCCCTTGTGATGTTCTTGCACACTGCAACCCGGTGCTGGTGGGAAGAATCACAAACACGTTCTATAAAAACAAGCTCAGTGTGGAAAAAGCCTCCACCACCTTGTGACGGCAAGCACCCACAGATAAGCTAAGCACAAATGGAGTCAGTGGCCAAGATGGAGCCAGCGGTTAAATACAGATAGAGTAACATTCAGGAGATGCCATGTCTTGGGCACTAAGACTCAAGTGACCACTGACGGTTGCAATTCCATGTGAAAGTGCTCTGTGCTGTACCTCCACAAAAAGGAGGCACAACATCAGTGGTCCACTGATCTGAGTCACCCTGACTGTACAATCATTCACAAGCTAATTCCCAAGATGGAACCTCCTCAGACAGAGGCACCAGTCTGGGACATGATGGCTTCATACCCACTAGGCCCTCCTGGACTCTCCCGCAAAGGATGTAAATCCCACACCCTCTGGGAGGCACAATGTCTAATACACAAGGACATGTGCCATACTAGACTATTCTGTCACGCTCAAAACTTGGTTTTCGTACCTGTCTGGAATGAGGCATACTGTCTAGTACATGATGACTTGTAGTCGCACCAGACTCCCCATACACACACTTCAACACAAGTTCAGTCATGCCATATGAGGCCAAGTACAGCAGAACTCCGGTTGCACCCACACCTCAAAGGGTTGCAGCCAATGAACAGGGTACAGCACACAATGAGGCTCACACGAGAAAATGCAACACACTTGAGAATAGTGGCCCCGTGGAGTCCCACGCAAGGTGTTCCTGTTCACAGCAACAAGATGTTTCCGTGTGCAGGGTCCCCGCGATGAAGGGCCACTCACCTGAAGTGTGGGCAGCCCTTGGCAAGTTCCACACCAGTCAATTCACCTGGCCATGCAAATACAGCTGCTGCCAGGTGAAGTCTAGCATACAATGTAGATGCAGCACCGCTCTCCAGATATTACTGGTCATCGATGTAAGTCCCTCTCAGGATGTCTTTGTTCCTGAGACCTCTTCAGAGAACAGGGAACAAGCCAACCTGCCCTTGGAGAATCACCCTTAAGGATGCTACACAATAGCAAGCAATCAGCCCCATAGCCAGTCTCCAAGCAAGAAGAGGAGCACAGACCCCTACTCGGACAGCTATCCTCCTGGGCACAACAGATTCCTCTGACAGTGTGCCCTTGTGGTCCAGAAGCACTGGTCCTGCATCGGCGTAAAGGTTACTTTAACTTGCAGACATTGGGGGTCATTCCAACCCTGGCGGTCGGTGTTAAAGCGGCAGCCAACCCGCCAACAGGCAGGCGGTCAAAAAAATGGAATTCTGACCCCGGCGGGAACCGCCAACAGAGACCGCCACTTTAACACTCCGACCGCCATGGCGGGACAAACAAACAGCGCGGCGGTCACCGCCAACAGATAGGCGGGAGACAATGTACCGCCCACCCTATCACAACTCACCAATCCGCCACCTTTTCCGGGGCGGGAGCCCCGCCGATAAAAAAACGGCGGAAACAGACTACGAACGGGAAAACGCTCACCTCTACACACTCCACGAGGAATCTGGACAGCATGGAAACAGAACTACACATCCTACCAGCTATTGTCTACCTGCTCCTCTACCAGGAGCACGAACACCGGTGCAGAAGACAACGGTGAGTACTGCACCTACGACACAGGGGAGGGGGGAGGAGAAAAGATTACGGGCACACACATACGCGACACACCCACCCTCACCCACAACTACCTACACATCAATGCAGAGCAACAACTCAGAGTGACACCCCCCAAACTTCCCAGAAGAATGCCAAGACAAAATAAAATGATCATGAAATTCAAGTATATTGTAAGGCTAAGTAAAAAAAAAAATCCAACATCTATAACTATATACACATATGTAAATTGTCCTGTCCAAATTGGGTTTCAGTCATTGTACGTGGGCCAATGGGCCTCAACACATGGGCAAAGCCCACACAGGAGACCCGAATCCATTGGAGAGAACACTGCAGGGGCATCAGATAGAAAAACTACAGGCACCTCAGGGGGAAGGGAAGGGGAGGCACCTCAGCCACATGTTTCCACGACGCCAGATCCACGAGGGGCCTCCATGGCCACTGTCCCATCCTGGGGAGTGCAAAGCCACAGTCTCACAAGTCTCTACAGTGGGTGGCTTGCCCACTGTTACATCCTGGGGAGTGCAAAGCCACAGTCTCACAAGTCTCTACAGTGGGTGGCTTGCCCACTGTGCCATCCTGGGGAGTGCAAAGCCACAGTCTCACAAGTCTCTACAGTGGGTGGCTTGCCCACTGTTACATCCTGGGGAGTGCAAAGCCACAGTCTTACAAGTCTCTACAGTGGGTGGCTTGCCAACTGTGCCTTCCTGGGGAGTGCAAAGCCACAGTCTCACAAGTCTCTACAGTGGGTGGCTTGCCCACTGTGCCATCCTGGGGAGTCCAAAGCCACAGTCTCACAAGTCTCTACAGTGGGTGGCTTGCCCACTGTGCCATCCTGGGGAGTGCAAAGCCACAGTCTCACAAGTCTCTACAGTGGGTGGCTTGCCCACTGTGCCATCCTGGGGAGTGCAAAGCCACAGTCTCTCAAGTGGATTACAGACTCCACTGGTACTGGAGGAGGCATGGTACCCAGAGTGCATCGTGCAGCCCTGCCCGACACAGATCTGGGCCTGCCCCTTCTGCCAATGGGCCAGCGGTGCGGAGCGGTGCTTGAGATGAAGGGCCCAGCGGAGCGGTGCAGAGATGATGGGCCCAGCGGAGCGGTGCAGAGATGAAGGGCCCAGCGGAGCGGTGCTTGAGACGGCGGTGCCCAGCGGAGCGGTGCTTGAGATGAAGGGCCCAGTGGAGCGGTGCAGAGATGAAGGGCCCAGCGGAGCGGTGCTTGAGATGAAGGGCCCAGCGGAGCGGTGCAGAGATGAAGGGCCCAGTGGAGTGGTGCTTGAGACGGCATTGCCCAGTGGAGCGGTGCTTGAGATGAAGGGCCCAGCGGAGCGGTGCAGAGATGAAGGGCCCAGCGGAGCGGTGCAGAGATGAAGGGCCCAGCGGAGCGGTGCTTGAGATGAAGGGCCCAGCGGAGCGGGGCTTGAGATGAAGGGCCCAGCGGAGCGGTGCTTGAGATGAAGGGCCCAGCGGAGCGGTGCAGAGATGAAGGGCCCAGCGGAGCGGTGCTTGAGATGAAGGGCCCAGCGGAGCGGTGCAGAGATGAAGGGCCCAGCGGAGCGGTGCTTGAGATGAAGGGCCCAGCGGAGCGGTGCAGAGATGAAGGGCCCAGCGGAGCGGTGCTTGAGATAAAGGGCCCAGCGGAGCGGTGCTTGAGATGAAGGGCCCAGCGGAGCGGTGCAGAGATGAAGGGCCCAGCGGAGCGGTGCTTGAGACGGCGGTGCCCAGCGGAGCAGTGCTTGAGATGAAGGGCCCAGCGGAGCGGTGCAGAGATGAAGGGCCCAGCGGAGCGGTGCAGAGATGAAGGGCCCAGCGGAGCGGTGCTTGAGATGAAGGGCCCAGCGGAGCGGTGCAGAGATGAAGGGACCAGCGGAGCGGTGCTTGAGATGAAGGGCCCAGCGGAGCGGTGCTTGAGATGAAGGGCCCAGCGGAGCGGTGGAGAGATGAAGGGCCCAGCGGAGCGGTGCTTGAGATGAAGGGCCCAGCGGAGCGGTCCAGAGATGAAGGGCCCAGCGGAGCGGTGCTTGAGACGGCGGTGCCCTGTTCAGCGGTGCTTGTCTTGAAGGGCCCTGTTCAGCGGTTCTTGAGACGGCGGTGCCCTGTTCAGCGGTGCTTGTCTTGAAGGGCCCTGTTCAGCGGTTCTTGAGATGGCGGTGCCCTGTTCAGCGGTGCTGGTCTTGGAGGGCCCTGTTCAGCGGTGCTTGTCTTGAAGGGCCCTGTTCAGCGGTTCTTGTCTTGAAGGGCCCTTTTCAGCGGTGCTTGTCTTGAAGGGCCCTGTTCAGCGATTCTTGAGACGGCGGTGCCCTGTTCAGCGGTGCTTGTCTTGAAGGGCCCTGTTCAGCGGTTCTTGAGACGGCGGTGCCCTGTTCAGCGGTGCTTGTCCTGAAGGGACCTGTTCAGCGGTTCTTGAGACGCCGGTGCCCTGTTCAGCGGTGCTTGTCTTGAAGTGCCCTGTTCAGCGGTTCTTGAGACGGCGGTGCCCTGTTCAGCGGTGCTTGTCTTGGAGGGCCCTGTTCAGCGGTTCTTGAGACGGCGGTGCCCTGTTCAGCGGTGCTTGTCTTGAACGGCCCTGTTCAGCGGTTCTTGAGACGGCGGTGCCCTGTTCAGCAGTGCTTGTCTTGAAGGGCCCTGTTCAGCGGTTCTTGACATGTGTCTCCAGGGCACCATATCCGGCCAATATATGGAGTTCACTCGCCATCCGACTTCTCGCTTGCGGGGCCCTCCTGTGCTGGAGTCCCGGGCCCGTGGGTGTCCTCCTTCACACCCGGAATGGGGCTGGTGGGGCCCTCCTGGGCAGCTCGCCTGCTGCCGGACTTGTCGGCCGTGCTGCCCTTGCCATCCTTCCGTGATTCTCTGTGGCCCTTGCCTCCCTTTGTAGATGTGCCAGGTGCCTTTCTTGGTTTTTTTCCCAGGGGGTGGGCTGGCTGTCCCTTTACTGCTGGCCAATGTAGCTGCCCTTGAAGGTGGTGGACTCCAATATCCTTGTACTATGGTCCTTGTAGGTCCAGGGGTTGTGGTGGCTGAGGTGCTGATTGGACTCTTACGAGATGGAGGGGGTGGGTCAGGTGAAGGAAAGAGGTTAATTTTGGACAGGAAAAAGTTTTTAGGAGCAGTGGGAAGGGTAGGTGCAGTGGGTATGGGAGTGGAGGAAGAGGATGTGGTTGTAGGAGAGTCAAGTGTGGTGTCTTTGGGTGCAGGTGCTTGTGACGGAGGCTGTCGTGAGGTGGATGGCTGTTGGGTGGGTGGCTGCCTGCGTTTGTGTGGTTTGGAAGAGGGGGTGACAGACACACTGGGAGAGGACACAGGGGACGTGTAAATGGCAGTGGGGGTGGTGATTGCACGTGTGCGGAGTGTTCTGGTGGGTGTGCTGGTGATGGACGTAGTGGCTGGTGATGTTGTGCATGCAAGTGTGAGTGGAGACGTCACAGGGAGGGAGGAGGGAGACGAGGAGGAGGGGGACACAGAGGAGGCAGTGGCTGTTGGTATGTCTGCATGTGGCTGTTGCTTGTGTGAATGCTTGTGTGATGTGTGGTGCTTATGTCTGGATGAGCTGCCCTTGGGTGTTGAGGTGTGTGCAGGCTGGTCTGTAGGTGTGTCTGGGATAGGCAGAGGAACAGGGGAGTGGGACTGGGTGGAGGAAGTTGGAGGAGGGAGGCAGGAGACAGGGACAATGGCTGCCGTCAGTGCTGAGGCCAGAGTGTTGAACGATCGCTGATGGGCAGCCTGACCCGAATGAATGCCCTCCAGGTATGCATTGCTCCGATGCACCTCCCTTTCTACCCCCTGGATGGCATTCAAAAGGGTAGACTGCCCAACAATGAGCGTCCTGAGGAGGTCAATGACCTCCTCACTGAGGGCAGCAGGGGTAACTGGGGCAGGGCCTGAGGTGCCTGGGGCGAAGGAGATGCCCGCCTTCGTGTGCGAGCGGGCACGAGGCGAACGCTGAGGGGCTGCTTGGAGGGCGGAGCTGGTGCGCTGGGTGGCGGCTGTACCTGTTGTTGCGGTGGGCACGGATGTTGCCGCCACCACAAGGGAGCTCCCTTCCGAGGACGTGTCTGTGTCACTGATGTCTCCACGTGTCCCCGTTGTGGAGCTCCCCTCGCCCTCCGTCTCACTGGTGAACTCCGAGTCGGTTGCATGGCCCTCCAGGCCCATGTGAGATGCAGCTCCCTCATGCTCCGATGCCACTTCTCCTCCGCCTGCTGATGCTAATGCACACATGAACAGGAAGAGCAGCAAAAAAGGGGGGGGGGAAATAAAGACATGTTGAGTGCATGCATTGGCAACACAGTTGGCGGAGAGGACAGACACAGAAGCCCCCTGCACTACACTGCGCACTTGGGGTACACTGCTCAATCATTGGGACTTGGCCTACAAGCCTATGGATGACAACTGCACACATAGGTGACACAGGGCCATGGATAGCTGTACTTGGCACCCTACAGAGGTGGGGGGCGGGGGCACAGGGCCATGCCTTACGGAGGGGCCTAGCCTACAGAAATCGCGCTGGCCTAGGGATACCCACAGCCCTCCTCCCCACCCAGACACCTCCACTGCACGCTAAGATAGCAGAATGTGCTGGTACTCACCCCCTTGTGTCTGCTGTGATGTCCTCACGCGCCCATCCAAATCTGGGTAGGCCACCGCCACGATCCGAGACATCAGGGGGGTCAATTGACGAGTGGCACCCCTCCTTCGTTTGGAGGCCATCCCCAGCAGAGCCTCCGCAGTCTTCCTGCTCCCGCAGCGGATGTCCTCCCACCTCTTGCGGCAGTGGGTGCCCCGTCTGTTGTGGACCCCCAGGGTCCGGACGTCCTTGGCGATGGCACGCCAAATGTCGATTTTCTGATGGGCGCTGACCTATGTCACATGTACAGGGGGAGAAATAACATTATTATAATTTTCTGCATGCTCGATGTGAGTGGCCCCCCATCCCCACCCTTGCCATGTGGCACATGCTCTCATCCGTCGTTTGATGCATGCCTCAATCGCTCCCCTCCCCACCATCTTTCATCCACCCGACTCAACACAGGCATTGCCCCCAAAGCATGCTCCCAGTGTACTTACCTGTTGGTCTGGAGGACAGTAGAGTAGCGCATACTGTGGGAGGACCCCATCCACGAGTTTCTCCAATTCTTCAGAAGTGAAGGCAGGGGCCCTTTCCCCAGTCGCAGCAGCCATTGTATCTTCCAGACTGGGGTCACAGCAGCACTTGCAGTATAGGTCCTCTCCTGTGGATGATCAGGTCTCGAGTGATTAAGCAGATAGAAAATGGCGGTCACGTCCGCGGCGGTGCGTACCGCGGCGGTGAGTCCCGCGACCACCGGCGCACTTTGTCATTGGCTCCTGAAACGCATAGGGTTCAATGTTAACCAATGCGGCTTTGCGCCGCGGTCTTCGACCGCCTACCGCCACGGTGTGCCACGCCAGCGCATTGACCTCACATCCGATTGTCGCACTTCACAGGTCAGGCAGCCGCCATTTCAAGGGCCCACATGGCTTAATTTCTACTGCGTCACACATGCCTAGGCCTTGCATTGACACTCATACAAGCCATTCAATGCATAGAGAATCGTGTACTGTGCAAGCTGTGGGAACGTACCTGTGGGTTGATTGACTCTGTGCTCGCTGTTGTCCTTCCTAGGCACCGTCCGCTGGGACTTGCGAGGAGATGGAGGAATGTTCCAGTGTACAGACCGCTGGTGGACCTGTCGACAATGGAGGAACGACATGTCATTCTGACATACAGGCTTGACCGAGGCACTATACAGGAACTGTGTGCCCAGCTGGAGCCAGACCTGATGTCACCCATCCACCAACCCACAGGGATCCCAAGGGTAGGTCGCTCCCCCTGCCGCTGCAGCTCCTCCAAGTTCCCGAGTTCCTGTGTTCCTGAGACCCACCTAACTGTAAGTACCCCCCTCCTCCCAGCCCCTCGCCCTGCCCCGCGCCACTCACCTTCTCTCCTGCTCCTGCTTCTTTTCCTCCTCTCTGTCTCTTCCTCCTCGCTCCCCCTCTGCAATCTTCTTCTGTGTTCTTCTGTTCTTCCCTTCTGTTCTTCTGTTCTTCCCTTCTGTTCTTCTGTGTTCTTCCGGTCTTCTGTGTTCTTCTTCTCTGTTCTTCTCTGTGCTTCTGTGTTCTTCTTCTCGGTTCTTCTGTGTTCTTCTGTGTTTCTTCTGTGTTCTTCTGTGTTCTTCTGTGTTCTTCTGTGTTCTTCTCTGTTCTTCTCTGTTCTTCTGCTCTTCCGATCTTCTGTGCTTCTGTCTTCTGTTCTTCTGTTCTTCTGCTCTTCCGGTCTTCTGTTCTTCTGTCTTCTGTTCTTCTGTCTTCTGTTCTCCTGTCTTCGGCTCTTCTACCTTTTCCGTCTTCTTCCCCCGAGCCTGCCCTCCTGCTCCTTCCTCATCCCCCTCCCTCACTCGCCTCCCCCTCTCTCACCCCTAGCTAACCCGTTCGCTATCTACCTCCCTCACTCCTCCTATCTTCCTATCTCTCTAGCTCCCTATCTCACTATCTAACTCCCCCACTCTCCACCTCCTCCTACCTACCTATCTGTCTATCTATCTATTTCCCTATCTATCGACTTCTCTATCTATTTTCTCTATCTATTTCTCTATCTCTCCCCCCCTCCCGCCACCCCCTCTACTACCTATCTCCCTATCCTCTCACTCTACCTCTCTCCCTCACCCACCTCTACAACCCCCCCTCCCCTATCTTCACAACCCTACTCCTATCTCTCTCCCTAATCTCCAAACCTCCTAACACTCACCCTCCTCCACCCTAAACCCCCTCCCCCAGCTCCTCTCACTCTACCTGTCCCCCCCCTCCCTTGCGCTTTCCCGCCGCGACCTCCTGCACGCCCCCGCCCCCCAGCTCCCATTCGCCCCCAGCTGACCCCTCCCCCCCCTCCTACCTCTTATGGCGGCCGCTGCGCGACAGTGGTAGCGACCCTTGACCCAAGGGTAGGTCGCTCCCCCTGCCGCTGCAGCTCCTCCAAGTTCCCGAGTTCCTGTGTTCCTGAGACCCACCTAACTGTAAGTACCCCCCTCCTCCCAGCCCCTCGCCCTGCCCCGCGCCACTCACCTTCTCTCCTGCTCCTGCTTCTTTTCCTCCTCTCTGTCTCTTCCTCCTCGCTCCCCCTCTGCAATCTTCTTCTGTGTTCTTCTGTTCTTCCCTTCTGTTCTTCTGTTCTTCCCTTCTGTTCTTCTGTGTTCTTCCGGTCTTCTGTGTTCTTCTTCTCTGTTCTTCTCTGTGCTTCTGTGTTCTTCTTCTCGGTTCTTCTGTGTTCTTCTGTGTTCTTCTGTGTTCTTCTCTGTTCTTCTCTTTTCTTCTCTGTTCTTCTGCTCTTCCGATCTTCTGTGCTTCTGTCTTCTGTTCTTCTGTTCTTCTGTCTTCTGCTCTTCCGGTCTTCTGTCTTCTGTTCTTCTGTCTTCTGTTCTCCTGTCTTCAGCTCTTCTACCTCCTCCGTCTTCTTCCCCCGAGCCTGCCCTCCTGCTCCTTCCTCATCCCCCTCCCTCACTCGCCTCCCCCTCTCTCACCCCTAGCTAACCCGTTCGCTATCTACCTCCCTCACTCCTCCTATCTTCCTATCTCTCTAGCTCCCTATCTCACTATCTAACTCCCCCACTCTCCACCTCCTCCTACCTACCTATCTGTCTATCTATCTATTTCCCTATCTATCGACTTCTCTATCTATTTTCTCTATCTATTTCTCTATCTCTCCCCCCCTCCCGCCACCCCCTCTACTACCTATCTCCCTATCCTCTCACTCTACCTCTCTCCCTCACCCACCTCTACAACCCCCCCTCCCCTATCTTCACAACCCTACTCCTATCTCTCTCCCTAATCTCCAAACCTCCTAACACTCACCCTCCTCCACCCTAAACCCCCTCCCCCAGCTCCTCTCACTCTACCTGTCCCCCCCCTCCCTCGCGCTTTCCCGCCGCGACCTCCTGCACGCCCCGCCCCCCAGCTCCCATTCGCCCCCAGCTGACCCCTCCCCCCCCTCCTACCTCTTATGGCGGCCGCTGCGCGACAGTGGTAGCGACCCTTGACCCAAGGGTAGGTCGCTCCCCCTGCCGCTGCAGCTCCTCCAAGTTCCCGAGTTCCTGTGTTCCTGAGACCCACCTAACTGTAAGTACCCCCCTCCTCCCAGCCCCTCGCCCTGCCCCGCGCCACTCACCTTCTCTCCTGCTCCTGCTTCTTTTCCTCCTCTCTGTCTCTTCCTCCTCGCTCCCCCTCTGCAATCTTCTTCTGTGTTCTTCTGTTCTTCCCTTCTGTTCTTCTGTTCTTCCCTTCTGTTCTTCTGTGTTCTTCCGGTCTTCTGTGTTCTTCTTCTCTGTTCTTCTCTGTGCTTCTGTGTTCTTCTTCTCGGTTCTTCTGTGTTCTTGTGTGTTCTTCTGTGTTCTTCTCTGTTCTTCTCTGTTCTTCTCTGTTCTTCTCTGTTCTTCTGCTCTTCCGATCTTCTGTTCTTCTGTCTTCTGCTCTTCCGGTCTTCTGCTCTTCCGGTCTTCTGCTCTTCCGGTCTTCTGTTCTTCTGTCTTCTGTTCTTCTGTCTTCTGTTCTCCTGTCTTCGGCTCTTCTACCTCCTCCGTCTTCTTCCCCCGAGCCTGCCCTCCTGCTCCTTCCTCATCCCCCTCCCTCACTCGCCTCCCCCTCTCTCACCCCTAGCTAACCCGTTCGCTATCTACCTCCCTCACTCCTCCTATCTTCCTATCTCTCTAGCTCCCTATCTCACTATCTAACTCCCCCACTCTCCACCTCCTCCTACCTACCTATCTGTCTATCTATCTATTTCCCTATCTATCGACTTCTCTATCTATTTTCTCTATCTATTTCTCTATCTCTCCCCCCCTCCCGCCACCCCCTCTACTACCTATCTCCCTATCCTCTCACTCTACCTCTCTCCCTCACCCACCTCTACAACCCCCCCTCCCCTATCTTCACAACCCTACTCCTATCTCTCTCCCTAATCTCCAAACCTCCTAACACTCACCCTCCTCCACCCTAAACCCCCTCCCCCAGCTCCTCTCACTCTACCTGTCCCCCCCCCTCCCTCGCGCTTTCCCGCCGCGACCTCCTGCACGCCCCCGCCCCCCAGCTCCCATTCGCCCCCAGCTGACCCCTCCCCCCCCCTCCTACCTCTTATGGCGGCCGCTGCGCGACAGTGGTAGCGACCCTTGACCCAAGGGTAGGTCGCTCCCCCTGCCGCTGCAGCTCCTCCAAGTTCCCGAGTTCCTGTGTTCCTGAGACCCACCTAACTGTAAGTACCCCCCTCCTCCCAGCCCCTCGCCCTGCCCCGCGCCACTCACCTTCTCTCCTGCTCCTGCTTCTTTTCCTCCTCTCTGTCTCTTCCTCCTCGCTCCCCCTCTGCAATCTTCTTCTGTGTTCTTCTGTTCTTCCCTTCTGTTCTTCTGTTCTTCCCTTCTGTTCTTCTGTGTTCTTCCGGTCTTCTGTGTTCTTCTTCTCTGTTCTTCTCTGTGCTTCTGTGTTCTTCTTCTCGGTTCTTCTGTGTTCTTCTGTGTTCTTCTGTGTTCTTCTGTGTTCTTCTCTGTTCTTCTCTGTTCTTCTGCTCTTCCGATCTTCTGTTCTTCTGTCTTCTGCTCTTCCGGTCTTCTGCTCTTCCGGTCTTCTGCTCTTCCGGTCTTCTGTTCTTCTGTCTTCTGTTCTTCTGTCTTCTGTTCTCCTGTCTTCGGCTCTTCTACCTCCTCCGTCTTCTTCCCCCGAGCCTGCCCTCCTGCTCCTTCCTCATCCCCCTCCCTCACTCGCCTCCCCCTCTCTCACCCCTAGCTAACCCGTTCGCTATCTACCTCCCTCACTCCTCCTATCTTCCTATCTCTCTAGCTCCCTATCTCACTATCTAACTCCCCCACTCTCCACCTCCTCCTACCTACCTATCTGTCTATCTATCTATTTCCCTATCTATCGACTTCTCTATCTATTTTCTCTATCTATTTCTCTATCTCTCCCCCCCTCCCGCCACCCCCTCTACTACCTATCTCCCTATCCTCTCACTCTACCTCTCTCCCTCACCCACCTCTACAACCCCCCCTCCCCTATCTTCACAACCCTACTCCTATCTCTCTCCCTAATCTCCAAACCTCCTAACACTCACCCTCCTCCACCCTAAACCCCCTCCCCCAGCTCCTCTCACTCTACCTGTCCCCCCCCCCTCCCTCGCGCTTTCCTGCCGCGACCTCCTGCACGCCCCCGCCCCCCAGCTCCCATTCGCCCCCAGCTGACCCCTCCCCCCCCCTCCTACCTCTTATGGCGGCCGCTGCGCGACCGCGCACAGCGGGCACGCCGCTGGCGCGCCGGAGGCGCGCCAGAGGCAAGCCCGTCTGCGCCCGTACGCGCCTGGCCCGCGCCCAGCGCCACGACCCCTGGTCCCCAGCTCCCCCAAGCCCCGCTGATCCGCTACGACCCCACCACCCTCCACGCCCTCAACCCAGGGCGCTCCAAAACCTGCTTCCTAGCTCACCCCAAACGCACCCATGGACCCTTCGCCTGCAACTCCTGCAAACGCATCTTCCACCACGCAACTACCACGACCACAAGCCCACGCGCCATCAACCACCTCAAGTGCATCCTGGTCAACGCTCGTTCCGTCCACAAGCACGCCGTTGAACTTTGGGACCTCCTGGACTCCACAGCCCCGGACGTCGCCTTCATCACGGAGACATGGATGAACGCCTCCTCTGCTCCAGACATCGATACCGCCATCCCCGAAGGCTACAAGATCTCCAGAAAAGACCGCACCAACCAAGTAGGAGGAGGTGTCGCCATCATCTTCAAAGACTCCATCAGCGTCACCACCTCCACCGAAGACCCCCCCCTCGCCGCTGAACACCTGCATTTTCAGATTCGCACCGACCCAAGGACCACCCTCAGAGGATCCCTCGTCTACCGTCCTCCCGGACCTCGCGCCTCTTTCAGCGACGCCATCGCCGACTTCATCTCCCCGCACGCCCTCGCCTCACCGGACTACATCCTCCTAGGCGACCTCAACTTCCATCTGGAACAAAACAACGACCCCAACACCACCACCCTGCTCGACAACCTCGCCAACCTCGGCCTCAAACAACTGGTGAACACCGCCACCCACATCGCCGGACACACGCTCGACCCTATCTTCTCCGCCAGCAAACACGTCTTCTTCAGCCACACCTCTGCCCTACACTGGACCGACCACAGCTGCGTCCACTTCACATTCCGACGCGAGACCTCCCACCTCCGCACTCAACCCATCCCTCGTCGACAGTGGAACAAGATCCCTGAAGAGCAACTCTTCTCCGCTCTCGCCGCCAACCAACCCACCCTCACCACCGACCCCAACGACGCAGCTCTCAACCTCACAAACTGGATCTCCAACTGCGCTGACAACCTTGCTCCCCTCAAACGCACGCATCGACAGACCAACACCAAAAAACCTCTCTGGTTCTCTGACACCCTCAAAGAATCAAAGAAAACTTGTCGTGCCCTTGAGAAGGCCTGGCGCAAGGACCACACCGCTGACAACATGACCGCCCTCAAGAACGCTACACGCGAACACCACCACCTGATCCGCACTGCCAAAAGGAACTTTTTCACCGACAGACTAGACAAAAACAGCCACAACAGCAGAGAACTCTTCAGCATCGTCAAAGAGTTCTCCAACCCCAGCGCCAGCGCCAACGCCGTCACGCCCTCACAGGATTTGTGCGAATCCCTCGCCACTTTCTTCCATCGCAAGATCAGCGACCTCCACGACAGCTTCGGACACCAGACCCAACCATACACCACTGAACCCGCTTCCCCGGACATCACCCTCAACAACTGGACCCACATCAACACGGAAGAAACCAAATCCATCATGAACTCTATCCACTCCGGCGCCCCTTCGGACCCCTGCCCGCACTTCATCTTTAACAAAGCCGACGACATCATCGCCCCGCACCTCCAGACCGTCATCAACTCTTCTTTTTCTTCTGCTACCTTCCCCGAATGCTGGAAGCACGCTGAAGTCAACGCCCTACTAAAGAAACCTACGGCTGACCCAAGCGACCTGAAAAACTTCCGCCCCATCTCTCTTCTACCTTTCCCAGCCAAGGTAATAGAAAAGACCGTCAACAAACAGCTGACCACCTTCCTGGAAGACAACAACCTGCTCGACCCTTCACAAACCGGATTCCGAACCAACCACAGCACGGAAACCGCTCTCATCTCAGTCACAGACGACATCAGAACCCTGATGGACAACGGTGAAACAGTCGCCCTCATTCTCCTCGACCTCTCGGCTGCCTTTGACACCGTCTGTCACCGCACCCTAATCACCCGCCTACGCTCCACCGGGATCCAAGGCCAGGCCCTGGACTGGATCGCCTCCTTCCTCGCTAACCGCTCCCAAAGAGTTTACCTCCCTCCGTTTCGCTCAGAACCCACCAAGATCATCTGCGGCGTACCTCAAGGCTCATCGCTCAGCCCGACACTCTTCAATGTCTACATGAGCCCCCTCGCCGACATCGTACGCAAGCACGACATCATCATCACCTCCTACGCCGACGACACCCAACTTGTACTCTCCCTCACCAAGGACCCCGCCAGCGCCAAGACCAACCTACAAGAGGGTATGAAGGACGTCGCAGATTGGATGAGGCTCAGCCGCCTAAAGCTGAACTCTGAAAAAACGGAAGTCCTCATCCTCGGCAACACCCCGTCCGCCTGGGATGACTCCAGGTGGCCCACGGCCCTCGGCACCGCACCGACCCCCGCAGACCACGCCCGCAACCTCGGCTTCATCTTGGACCCTCTTCTCACCATGACCAAGCAAGTCAACGCCGTGTCCTCCGCCTGCTTCCTCACTCTCCGCATGCTCCGCAAGATCTTCCGCTGGATCCCCGCCGACACCAGAAAAACCGTGACCCACGCCCTTGTCACGAGTCGCCTGGACTACGGCAACACCCTCTACGCCGGGACCACCGCCAAACTCCAAAACCGCCTGCAACGCATCCAAAACGCCTCGGCCCGCCTCATCCTCGACGTACCCCGCAACAGCCACATCTCCGCACACCTGAGACACCTGCATTGGCTCCCAGTCAGCAAAAGGATCACCTTCCGTCTTCTCACCCACGCACACAAAGCCCTCCACAACAAGGGACCGGAATACCTCAACAGACGCCTCAGCTTCTACGTCCCCACCCGCCCCCTCCGCTCCGCTGGCCTCGCACTTGCTGCCGTCCCTCGCACCCGCCGCTCCACGGCGGGTGGGAGATCTTTCTCCTTCCTGGCGGCCAAGACCTGGAACTCCCTCCCCACCAGCCTCAGGACCACCCAGGACCACTCCGCTTTCCGGAGACTCCTAAAGACTTGGCTGTTCGAGCAGCGATAACCCCCCCTTTCCCCCCTAGCGCCTTGAGACCCGCACGGGTGAGTAGCGCGCTTTATAAATGTTAATGATTTGATTTGATTTGATTTGATCCCCCCTCTAGTGCAGGTGCTGTCAGTACTCCATTTTTTGGCAAGTGGGTCATTTCAAACAACAGTGGCCATTTCATCAGGGATGTCTCAGCCTATGTTTTCAAAGGTGTTGTCCAGAGTGTTGTCTGCCCTACTCAAACACATGCGGAGATACATCGTTTTCCCTGAGGTGGGGGATTTGCCTAGAGTGAAGGGTGATTTCTATGCCCTTGGACATATTCCCAACATCATTGGTGCCATTGATGGGACACATGTGGCTTTGGTACCCCCCAGTGAAAGTGAACAGTTGTACAGGAACAGAAAAAGTTATCATTCCATGAATGTCCAGGTGGTCTGTTTGGCTGACCAGTACATCTCCCATGTAAATGCCAAGTTCCCTGGGTCAGTTCATGACGCGTACATCATGCGAAATAGCAGCATCCCGTATGTGATGGAACAACTACAGAGACACCGTGGGGGTGATTCTAACTTCGGCGGGCGGTGGAGGCCGCCCGCCAAAGTTCCCCCACCAAAATACCGCTCCGCGGTCGAAAGACCGCTGAGGGTATTTTGGGATTTGCCCTGGGCTGGAGGGTGGCCGCCAAAAGGCCGCCCGCCAGCCCAGGGCAAATCAACCTTCCCACGAGGACGCCGGCTCACAATTGAGCCGGCGTAGTGGGAAGGTGCGACGGGTGCAGTGGCACCCGTCGCGTATTTCAGTGTCTAGCATAGTGCATAGCAGACACTGAAATACTTTGTGGGGCCCTCTTACGGGGGCCCCTGCGGCACCCCCTACCGCCATCCTGTTCCTGGCGGGAGACCAGCCAGGAACAGGATGGCGGTAGGGGGTGTCAGAATCCCCATGGCGGCGGAGCGGGAAACCGGCGGGAGACCGCCGGTTTCCCGCATCTGACCGCGGCCGAACCGCCGCGGTCAGAATGCCCTGCGGGGCACCGCCGGTCTGTCGGCGGTGCTCCCGCCGGGTCAGAATGACCCCCCGTGTGTGGCTAATTGGTGACTCAGGTTACCCCAACCTGTGGTGGTTACTGACCCCAGTGAGGAATCCCAGGACAAGGGCAGAGGAACGGTACAATGAGGCACATGGGCGTACTAGGAGGGTGATCGAGCGGACCTTCGGCCTCCTGAAGGCCAGGTTTAGGTGCCTGCATATGACAGGTGGATCCTTAATGTACTCACCAAAGAAGGTGTGCCAGATCATCGTGGCCTGCTGTATGCTTCAGAACCTGGCTTTGCGACGCCAGGTGCCTTTTCTGCAGGAGGATGGTCCAGATGGTGTTGTTGAAGCAGCTGTGGAGCCTGCGGAGAGTGAAGAGGAGGAAGACGAAGAGGACGACACAGACAACAGGGACACAGTGATACAGCAGTATTTTCAATAACACACAGGTAAGAATCAACACCGGCATTTTACATTTACTTACAGTCTCCTGCCTCTCTACTGTCTGTCCTTTTCACCCAGTGTATGCTAACAGAGTTGTGACTTTCCCTTCCAATTTCAGAGATGTGGGCCCCACTGTGTGACCTCTGCTTTGTTTGCCCATGGACTATAGCTGTGTGACAGTGGTATGTTGTCATCACAATGTAACTGGTAATTTTGGCACGTTTATGTCTAATACATATTTTCAAAAATACAGCCAGACTCCAGATTATTTGTGTGCAATAAGTGTGTTTATTAAAGTGCTCAATTTTGGGAGATGGTTGAAAATCGGTGATGGGTGATGGTGGAGGAATGTCCATGGCAGAGTCCAGATTCTCAGTCTCACAGGTGCATTGTCCATATGCCTGTGGAAGGTGGAGCAGGGGCAGTTTAAGGTTGGACAGGGTGACAATGTGTGACAGTGGGATGACATCAGGGGGTATCCTTTCCTGGCGGGGGTCTTGGCATCCTACTCTGTCTTCTTCCTAGATCTCAGGCCCCGCTTGCGGGGTGGTTCTTCTTCTGCAGGAGGTGGGGTTCTGGTGGCCGGTTGTTGCTGTGTCGGGGCCTCCTGTCCACTAGCGCCGGCGGAGGTGGTAGCCTGTTCCTGGTCCATGCTAGTGACAGAGGCCCTTTGTGGTGCCACATGGTCCCGCAATGTGGTGACAATCTGGTTGAGAGCCACAACGATGGTGCCCATTGCGGAACTAATGTTTCTCAGTTCTTCCCTGAACCCCATAAACTGTTCCTCCTGCAGTACCTGGATCTCCTGGAACCTGGCCAGGACCGTCGCCATCGTCTCCTGGGAGTGATGGTATGCTCCCATGATGGAGGTGAGGGCCTCGTGGAGAGTGGGTTCCCTGGGCCTGTCCCCCCCCTGTCGCACAGCAGCCCTCCCAGTTCCCCTGTTTCCCTGGGTCTCTGTCCCCTGGACCGTGTGCCCACTACCACTGCCCCCAGGTCCCTGTTGTTGTTGGGGTGGTGGGTTAACCTGGGTGCCCTGTAGTGGTGGACACACCGCTGATTGACGTGTCCTGGAGACAGAGGCATGGGCCCGCTGGGTGGGTGCTGTGCTGGTGTTCCCAGAGGGGGTAGGTCTGCTGTAGCCTGTGGCTGTCTGAGGGGAACCGACTGTCCTGAGGTCCCCGATGGGCCGGGCTGGTCATCTGGGTCCAGGGAGACAGAGCTGCTGTCATCACTGGGGGCCTCTTCTGGGGGTGGGATGGACATTTCTGGACCCTCCTGGGCGGTGTGCTGGCGTTCGGGTCCTGCAGGGGTATAAGAGTATGGTTATTGCTTCTGTGTGTGCCATAGCGTGCAATGGGTGGGTGCCCGTGTACCCCAGTGCTGGCATTCCTTTGTGGGGGCTGTTGTGACGGCGGTTTGTGGGGGAGATGGGTATGTGCAGTGGGCATGCTTAGGTGATGGCTGTCGATGGTTTGTGGTGGCATGCAGGGTTTGGTGTTGGGATGGGTGGGTTGTGATGGTGAGACATTAGAAATGAGGATGTGTGATGGTGGGGGTGAGGGTGGGGGTATGAGTTGGCATGCTGGTAAGGTGGGGGGGATGAAGTAGTGAAGATGAGACTTACCAGAGTCCATTCCTCCGCCTACTCCTGCGAGGCCCTCAGGATGCAGGATGTTCAAGACCTGCTCCTCCCATGTTGTAAATTCTGGGGGAGGAGGTGGGGGTCCGCCGCCAGTCCGCTGCACCGCGATGTTGTGCCTGGATACCATGGAACGCACCTTCCCCCGTAGGTCGTTCCACCGCTTCCTGATGTCGTCCCGATTTCGTGGATGCTGTCCCACAGCGTTGACCCTGTCCACTATTCTTTGCCATAGCTCCATCTTCCTGGCAATGGTGGTGTGCTGCACCTGTGTCCCGAAGAGCTGGGGCTCTACCCGAACTATTTCCTCCACCATGACCCTGAGTTCTGCGTCTGAGAACCTGGGGTGTCTTTGGGGTGCCATGGGGTGATGTGGATGAGGTGTGGGGTGGTGTTTGCGGTGATGAGTGTGGTGAGTGTAGTGGTGTGTGGTGTTTTGTGCGTGGTTGTTGTGTGGGTGATGGTGTCGTGTGCCTCTGTGTGATGGTGTTCTCTATTCTGTGCTGTCTCTCTCTGGGCTTCGTCTCTGATTTGTGGTCGTAGGGGTTTGTGGGTGATGTGGGTGTGTGTTTTATAGTTAATTGGGTGTGTGGGAGTGTTGTGTGTATGTGTCTCAGGTGTGTGTATTTCAAATTGTCCAATGTGGCTGTGTTTTGGAGCTGTATGTGTATTTTGAGCGCGGTGGTGTGTACCGCCAATGGAATACCGCGGTTGAAAGACCGCCGCGTGGATTCGTGGGTCGTAATGGCATGGGCGTATTTCTGTTGGCGTGACGGTGGAGGTTTGGTCTTCGCCAGTTTAACGCTGGCCGTTGGTGTGGCGGACTTTTGTGGATGTCAGGTTTTTGGCGGTTTGCCTCTTGAGGGTCAGGATGACCGTGGCGGTTTACCGCGACCGCGGCGGTGTTGTGGCGGCCTTCTGACCGGCGGTAAGCGCCTTTTACCGCCGAGGTCAGAATGACCCCCATTGTGTACCCCTAGTTATATTAGATGGTTCATTTGAAAGGGGGGTGGTTCAAAGGGTTCTTTTTAGAACCACAGCTGCCTCCCCTAAATTTTCTCCCTGTCTGCCCTGAGGCTCTGGAATGCAGATCTTTATCTTTAGTGAGGCCATGATTTGGCCCTGAGGCCAAGTGTCAAAACATTCTCCCTCCAGTCTATCTATCCAGGCCCCAAATGACAGGGAGCTGTTCTGGATGCCAGAGTTTTATAGCGGTCACCTGGGTAATGCATAGATGTGTTCTACCCTATGACCTGTAGAATGAAGCAGCATTTAGAAGACACCAGAACCACTTCAGAAGCCCACTTCCAAAAAGTGACATTTCTAGGGTATTGATGACAAAACCACCTTTACCATCCAAAGGGGTTTGTTCATCATGAGTCCAATGATACTAAACATTGTGAAACTGCTCCCCTGCAATCCACCATTGCTGCCAAACTTAATAAGACTCATTCTCCTATGCTACCTTATGGATAGAGGAGCACTCATAGGTAGTGGGAACACGCATGGGTTTTCACTACTCCCTGGGCACATATGCCCTGGTGCACTCTCATGCCCACCGGGTCATGTGAGGCATTTTGGTTAAAGCCATCACAAAGGTGCACATGTGCTAATACTGGCCTGCTCTATTAGACTCCAATTAGAGTTCCAATCTTAAGGTACCCCTGCGCAAATGTGCACACTCTGGCAAGTGATTCAGCTGCTGTACCTACCTAGAAAAACCACCAGGGCGCAAGTTGCACACCCAGGTGAGTGATACTAGTCACCACTCATAAATAGCAACACCTGTGTGCATGTATCCACACACTGGCAAGTTTTGCCAGTCTCATTTATGCATATGACGCCCTGGTATAAGTAGACACCTTGAGGCTAACTATGCCAGGCTCTCCATATACATGAACTTCCACATGCACATGGGCATGGAGAGGCCCACTTGGCTAGCTAACTATATGATCCAGTGCCAGGTTCAACATGCATGAAATTCCTCCTCCTTCTAAGTGTGCACCCACTGGCCTGGTATGCCAGGCTCACTACCTCTAAAGGCCCCTTGACCTCTGAGCACACGCTTGGCCCTGCCATGGTGGGACCCACACATGTTGGTCAGTGCCACCTCCCCTCCAGGGGAGGACATGCACTTCTCCCCTGCCCATACAGGGGTGCAGTGTCCATGGCCCACGGTTACTGGAAGAATACCGGCTCACTCTTATAGATGCAGTTGTCCACCGCTTTAGGTAGGGGACACCCACCCAAGGGTGCTCCCCAGCTGAGAAACGGTACCCCTTTGTATAGCCATCCTGCCCTCTGCCTACTACCAGCTCCACTTTCGGGGGCCCTCTGGGGAAGGTGTAGGGCAGCTCAGTGTTGACCCGCACATTGGGGCTGCCACCCTGACTGCAGGTGCACTACCGCCCCTACAGGCCTCTTCCATAGGCCTCTGACATGGATAATGGGGTCTTTTGGCTGGGGCACATCCAGTGCATGTCCCATTTAGCCAGGGTCGTACCCAACCTGGGTATGTGGTATGCCTGTTTCACAGGGTTCTCCTGGTTACAGCACCACAACCATGTACCTATCCACCCCTTCCTAGTATGGTTAGGAAGGGCATGCCCACTTTCCCACTGCCAGGCAATTGGGAAGTGCCCAGAATCCTAAGGTCGCACACAAAGAGTCAGCAAAGACTGGGAGAAAAAAAGGAAAAGTTTCAAGAAAATTCCATTAGCAGAGCTATGTCCAACAGTTATGTTATATGTATTTGTAGAATCTGCAATCGCTAGAGAGGGTATGTATACTGGCACTGATAAAGCAGCAGTCTGAGTCAAGTCAGGCCCTGGCATAGTTGAAGAGCCTTGTCTTTTTTTGTGAAATTGAAGCACAGAGGAAGAGGCACTGATGTGCAGGGGCAGGTCTTTCCAGGATTTAGGAATGAGGTACGAGAAGGCACAACCACTGGTTCTTGGTCTGCGTACACACAGGATGTGCGTGACTAGGAGTCAACCTGAGCAATAGTAGGTTTATGGAAGCTGATGGGGTTGTTTAGGTACGTGAGGCCTATATTTTGTAAGGCTTAGAAAGTGTGCATGAAACATATAAAGAACGCTTGTTTGTGGATTGGGAGACAGTGCAGCACTTTGAGGTGCTGGGGAGTGTTTAAGCGGGTTTGGAGGTTGGGGATAAGTCTTTCTGCAAAGCTCTGAATTGCCTGGAGTAGTCTGGTAAGTGTAGTGTTGATTTTGGTGTAGAGGATGTTTTCGTACTACAGTTTGCTGGTGATAAGGACTTGGATGATGGTTCTGCAAATATTGGTGGGGAATGGTTTGAAGATCTTCTGCAGTAATTGTAGTGTGTGGAAGCAGGAGACGGAGACTGTGTTAATTTGGTTGGTCATAGTGAGTGACTGCAACTATTACAAGGTTTTTGGAGTGCGTTGTATGGAGTAGTATGGGCCTGCGTACTGAAGGCCACCAGTTATATTCGATGGCAAGTCTGTTGAAGATTACAACTTCTTTCTTGTCAGTGTTTAGTTTGAGGTGTTTGTTTTTCATCCATACAGTGACTTTGGTCATACAGGCAAAGAAGTTGGTCCGGTGTCTAAAGTTTTGTCTGAGAAGTAGAGTAAAGAGCTGGCTGTCGGTGTATCATAAGTGAATTCTATTGGATGCTGGCAAGAGGGGTCATGTAGGTGTTGAACAGGGTAAGCCTAAGCAAAGGTTCTTCAGGAACTCCGCAGATGAGGCTGGGGGCATCCAAGCGAAAGAGGCCAGTCTGATCAACTGGCTGTAGTCTGCCAGGAAGGAGCATATCCAGCAGAGTGCAGATCCTTGGACTCTAGCTATGTGTAGTTGTTGGATGAGGATGGAGCCAGACATGGTATCAAGGACCATAGAGGAGTTGTTCTTAACCTGTGGTCAGAGAATCCCTGGGGGATCCACAAATCCTACCCAGGGAGTCCACAACTAATATACAAAATTCTAAAATCTTCAAAGTAATACACTAAAATGAATAAAGTATATACAAATGAAGCAAAATGTACAATTTGACAACTTTTGTTTGTGAATTAAACAAAGTATTTCAATACATGAGCATTTGCTTAGTGTATATTTGCTTTTGTATTTTCGTGTTTTGTTTTAGGTTTAAATCAGAGAAATTGCTGAGGCCTGTGGAGCCCAGCTTCCAGTAAAGACTCAGTTGGGCTTCCAGGCAGCCAGTAATAATTCAGTAGGGGTGAAAACAAGCCAAAACGATAAGAACATCTGCCATAGATTTACAGAAGAAGGAGGACTATTGTGTCTTCTTAGTCTATTATCATTTAGCTGTATCTGTGTTGTTCCAGTGTGTGATTGGGCCTGAATCTAGATTTGTGGTGTCAATAGTATGGTTTTTGTTGGGGTAGGTGGTGAGGTGTTTGTTGAACATCTTATCCAGGAATTTTGCTAGGTAGCATGGTATGTTCTAATGCTGTGAGTGGTCATCCCATCATCATTGTAATTATAAGGAGATGTCTAGGTCTCATTATCCATGTTTTCTCTTGTTCTGTCTCTATTACAGCTTGCAGTTTATCTCAGTGGATGGTTCCATAGATGCAGTGGTGGCCAAGCAAACATTAAGAAGCCCACACAAATCTGATTAGCAGGATGTGAGTGTTGCAAATTAAATGCCTGGTGTTCAATGTGTACAATGAGTTCTTACCCATGATGTCCAACTGTACCCAGAATTGTGTCTGTCTCTCCATAGGGGCTAATGGCATTTTCTGGTCCCTTTGTGTCCTTTTTAATGGTCCGGAGCTACTGGTGACTGCTGAGAGCCTGTATAGTGTTCAGTGCTGGCAATACTATCTTTTGGAAAGATTCTACATTTTTCAGTGTTTGTTGTAAATCAGCATTGCTTCTGTCCCACCTAACATGTTGAGTTGCGTAAACACTAGTTTTTCTGATGGTGCAAGCCTCAGCTGGCTCCATATTTGTAAGCCTCCTACAAGACAACCTATCCACCACAGGGCCATCAAGTCACAGTGATTGTTGTCTATCTTTTTATAGCACAACAACCATCAGTAACCTTCACTGCCTAGGATCACTAGTTGAGGAATGGTGGTAATCGCTCAATAGAATGGGCCACATGTGCAGGAAGAGAACTGCATGTGTTTTGGTGTCATTATTATTTTGTTTTTCCAAAATAAACTCTTGCTTTGGTAGACTAACTCCTGAAGTAAAAACCTTTTCTGAGGGTGTATCAGATATAAAATAGCTTCACAGCCTTCAGTGAAGCAACAGTAGTTCCACTGAACCCTACCTGCCTGATACAGAAATCTAAACACGGTGGCTGGTCCATCACCATGGCAAATGACTTGGTGGGCTTAATCATGATGTTAGTCTTTTTGAATATAGACACTTTTTATTATTATCGGAAAAATATATTAAGGGTCTTATGAGTTTGGCAGTAGGACCTTCAGACCGTTATGTTGGCAGTCCTAAAAAGACCACCAGTTGGTGGTCTTTCAGACTGCCCTATTAGGAGTTATACAGGAAGGGCCACCGACCACCAACCAAAAAAGGCAGACCGACAGTGGCGCAGAGGCCTGGAAATAGACGATCCGACTTCCAGCCCTGTGACCAAGCACTGACCATATTACAAGCCCAAAGTCACACTGGCGGGCAATCATGGCAGGCAGCCTGTGGCGGTCCGAAACACAGTGGTCCTCTATCACCAAAATAATACACAACTGCACATTGAATGAATTTGAAAACAACACAGCTGACACAATGTCACACTGGACACACCTTCAAAGGGCACTATAAAACACACTCCTTCATATACCACAATCCTTTGCATTTACACAGAAAAACACAGAAGCCATCCCATAGAACACACTGCAGGCACCTTTGTCCATTCACATCGTTTTGCACTTCCGCTGTTTAGTGAGTCACTGTGACCCGTTTTTTTCTACCAAGTCACGTTCGAAGAATCCCTGTTATTCAGAAGATGAGTTAAGAGTCATGGTAGATTAAGTCATAAGAGTAGGGCCACAATTGTTTGCAGCACAGATCCAGCACACTCTTCTCAGTAGGAAAATGGAAATGTGGGGCATGCGCACAGCTCATCTTTTGCCACCTCTACTGTCACTCCAGTGTGCATTTGTCCAAAGACCCCTGTTTGTCAAGTCACAATAGAGGTATACTCACCTGGGGATGAACATTTGTGTATAGTACCTTACGATAGGGAGTTAAAGGAATTCAACTCCCAGCAGGCACTGTTGCACTGTTCTACCACTTCAAACACCAGACTAGTGTCTCGTTCTACAAGTAACCTTGTTTGTTAACTCCCAGATGAAGTGCACTCACCTGGGAGGATAACATTTGTATATTAATTTTTGTACAGGAAATTACATGACTGCCAAGGCCAGGAGGCACTGTTACTGTTACTCAACTCAGTCAGTCCAGTGTCCTCTTCTCCAAAGACCCCTGTGCGGTAACCTCACGTATGAACTGAACACAGCTGGGAGGATAACATTTGTCAGGTATTGGGGAGTAGTAAGAGTGACCTGGCTGCAAAGCCCAGGAGGCACTTTTCCTCTAACTCCAAACACCAGAGCAGTGTCCACGTGTCCAAATACCCTCGTTTGGTAACTCACAAATGAAGTGTACTCACCTGTGGGGATTAATGTTTTCAAGTGTATGAAGTAGAGGTAGTGACATGACTGCTAAGGCCAGGGGGCTCTCTCTCTCTCTAACTCCAAACACAAGTCCAGTATTCTTATGCCAAAATACCCGTGTCTTAACTCTCAAATGAAGGATAACATTTGCATAGTGGGGGGAAATAGAGGGAGTGACTGGAATGCAAAACCCAATAGGCCCTGTTTCCCTAACTACAAACACAAAAACGAAGTTCATTTGCCCAGTTCCATCTTTTTATGAAATCTCAATTGAAGTTCACTCACCTGGGAGGATACCATCTGTCAAGTGTGTGTAATATGGAGAGTGACATGATTGCAACTCCCAGGAAGCACTGTTTCAGTAACTCAAGCACCAGAATAGTAGTCACTCACCTCAGTACCCTTGCCTGCTAACTCTCAATTGAAGTTCACTCACATGTGATGGACCACGATACAGATCATGCTCAACTCTGAGATGTGTCTGGATACCTAGCTCTGTCTTGACCTGCTAACCCAAGATGAAACTATTGATGACAGAAAGGACACCTTAATCAATGTCCAAAACTATGAGCCCAAGGGCCTCAAGAAGCCTCAATAGAATGGTATTTTCAGAAGATACAGTCACTATGCACTGACCACATGATGATTCCAATCACATATCCAACAATGTCCTGGTCTGCCTGCATCACAAACAACTAAGCCTCAAAATGGCCAAAAACATATTTTGCCTAGCCGCTGTTTTTCCTGCACTGGTGGCAAGATGGCATTCTCAGGCCATCCTCCCAAGGGCTAATGATCTGCACTTTTCAGCAGCTGCTTGATTTAAATGGAATTGGTATGCTACACAAATGTCAGGTCAGTACAACCAATACCGATGGTACTTGTCACAATAGGATAACCAGCAAATCAACTATGTACAAGGTCTTGGTGAAATGCCAAGGCAAACTTTTGGAGGTAGATGTCACAATACAACCAGTAACATTATATGTTTCACATCAACAGGTCGAGCTGCCACTAGCCACACAGAGGCCACAGAAAAAACTACCACTATCCCCATGGATGAAGCCCTTAGTGACAATGACGCTCTTAGACATCTGGATGTGGAGGAAGGTTCTGGACTATCTGAACAACCTAGTTGAACACCAACAGTAAGTCTCACTGTGGCTACTGCATCAAGAGCCAGTCCAGTTGCGTCTACATCACAGGCAGCCATTCACACCCCCAACCTGTGTCCCTAGGACAGTGACAACCATATTGTGCCCCTCAGTCCAGGATCCTGAATTGCAGCATAACAGTTCTGACATTGATGGTCATGGAACTAGTTGGAAGGGGTACCATTTGACAAGGGCATAGGGCTGTATGGGTAGGGTAAGTGGGAGGGATGCTGTCAGTAAGCAGGTGAGGGCACTGGGGAAGTTCCTGGCAAGGATACCATCAGCCACATCTTGTGGGTCTATCAGGAGTCCCAAGGCATCATGGGCCAGGTACTTGCAAGAACTCTGGGAAATGAAGCAGCTGAAGAGGTACTTCCATCGTCAAATGCATGAACAGTGGGAGGCTCACAATACCAATATGGCCTCCCTAACAGGGGGTGCTGAGGGACATTAACACCACCCTGATCAGGGATCGACAACAACACACTACCCCTTCCTTTGGTGAACATACATTAAGCCCTTCATCGGTGCCAGCCACAGGCAAGGAGTCCCTGTCAGAGGAAGAAAACACCCCAGACACCCCTGCCTCTGTAGCAGCAGATTCCCCCCACCACCACGCAAGCTGGGACGTCTGGCGAAGGATCCAGGAAGTACAGATGGCAAGGCACCAACTACTGTCAGCAACTGACCTCTTCCAAAATGACCTCCATGTGTGCCACACATTGGCTCTGTTGACTGTTCTTCAACCACCTTCCATTTCCAATGGAAGGTGTACACTGGACTTTGTAATTCCAGTGTTGCGGAATCTACTCCAATGATTTTATCCACCATGACTGAACCCTTTACTTTTCTTTTCCATCACACAAATAAATCCACTTATCATAAAGTCATTGTCTGCTTGTTTTTGATCAACATTTCACTGTATAGAGATGTAGGACCATGTGAAGCACACGAGGAAGACACAAGATACTAATGCAAGGAGGGATATGTTACAGGTACAGTATCCTGCTAAGGAATGCTATCAACACACACAAGCACATTGCTAGAAGTGTCTTGTCACACCAAACATCATATTTCACTGTACAGCACAGGCCGTTGAAATGTCTGGAATGTCATAGCCAAGAATGGCTGACTCATATTGTGTCAAGGTACACATATCAAGGTACAGCCACCCCAGACCACGGAAGGAAGTGCCTTGACAGACATTGTCCTGTAGAATAGGCAAACTGAAAAGTGGATGGTGTCACCAAGTTGAGCCTTATCACATACCATACCAAAGAAATACATCATCACAGAAACCAAGGTACAGACAGAGGGTAGCACAACAGTCCCTGATCGCAGGCCCATCATTATACAATGACCATGCATCTGGTGGTATGCTTGAATGATGCATGGATGAACGGCGGAATGATTATGTGGATGGATGATTGGAAAAATAAGTGAGTGTATTGATGAAAATAGTTAGACTACGCCGATCTTATAGAGAGAGGCTGTGGAAGAAATGATAAGGTTTTTTTAAATGCTAAGAATTACTACGTGAAAGCTCTACTCACAAGTGAGCACCATCAGGTCACAGGTATTAACAGTATGGCAGGAACTACCACCTGTATGCAATTTCCAGTGTTAAGCTTTTGGAAAGCACAAATAAGACATAGGTGGTCATTACAACCCTGGCGGTCGGTGTTAAAGCGGCGGTAAAACCGCCAACAGGCCGGCGGAAACCTCCAACATAGACAGACACTTTAACACTCCCACCGCCAAGGCGGTACAAACAAACACTGCAGCGGTAACCGCCAACAGACAGGCGGAGGACAATGTACTGCCCACAGAGTTACAACAGTCCAATCCGCTACCTTTTCCGTGGCGGATTCACCGCGAACAAAAACACGGCGGAAACAGGACTTGGAAGCGAAAACGCTTACCTCTACACACCCCATGAGGAATCAGGACGCCATGGAACCCGAGCGCTAGATACTGCCAGCCTTTATCTTTCTGCTTCTCTACCAGGAACAACAAAGACGCCGGCGAAGACCACAGTGAGTACTGCACCTACGACACAGGGGAGGGGGAGGGAAAAGAGAGCGACACACACGCAACACGCAACACCCCCACCCCCACCCTCACCCACAACACACACACTAATACATCATGTTACATTACAGTTACACCCTCCAAACCCACCTGGAAGAATGCAAGGACAAAAGGAAATGAGTCGAATGATTGTAATATATTCAAATACATGAATCAAAAATATATCCATATATAAAGATATTCACACTCTAAACAAATATATACACCAAGAATACAAGTCCAAGGGACAAGTCCGTGGACCACTGGGCCCAAAATGCATCGGCGAGGCCCACACTCAATACCCGAACAAGACGGAGAGAACACTGCTGGATAGAAATAAAACAGGCACCTCAGGGGGAAGGGAAGAGGGGGCACCTCAGCCGGATGAGTGCACGATGCCAGATCCATGAGGGGGCTCCATGCCCACTGCTTTATCCAGGGGAGTGCAAAGCCACAGTCTCTCAAGTCTCTCCAGTGGGTGGGTTGCCCACTGCTTTATCCTGGGGAGTGCAAAGCCACAGACCCTCAAGTCTCTACAGTGGGTGGGTTGCCCACTGCTTTATACAGGGGAGTGCAAAGCCACATTCTCTCAAGTATCTACAGTGGGTGGGTTGCCCACTGCTGCATCCTGGGGAGTGCAAAGCCACAGTCTCTCAAGTCTCTCCAGTGTTTTTGGCCCACTGCTTTATCCAGGGGAGTGCAAAGCCACCGTCTCTCAAGTCTCTCCAGTGGGTGGTTTGCCCACTGCTTTATCCTGGGGAGTGCAAAGCCACAGTCTCTCAAGTGGATAACAATCTCCACTGGTTCTGGAGGGGGCTTTGTGTCCAGAGTGCTTCATCCTGCCAAGGACTAAGGTAGTGGATGTCATTCTCCACTGGTTCTGGAGGGGGCTTTGTGCACAGAGTGCTTCATCCTGTTCTGGAGGGGGCTTTGTGCCCAGAGTGCTTCATCCTGCCAAGGACTGAGGTAGTGGATGTCATTCTCCACTGTATATGGAGGGGGCTTTGTACCAAGAGTGCTTCATCCTGCCAAGGACTCAGGTAGTGGATGGATCTCTCCACTGATTCGGGAGGGGGCTTTGTGCCCAGAGTCCTTCATCCTGCCAAGGACTGAGGTAGTGGATGCCTTTCTCCACTGGTTCTGGAGGAGGCTTTGTGCCCAGAGTGCTTCATCCTGCCAAGGACTGAGGTAGTGGATGTCATTCTCCACTGGTTCTGGAGGGGGCTTCGTGCCCAGAGTGCTTCATCCTGCCAAAGACTGATGTAGTGGATGCCTTTCTCCACTGGTTCTGGAGGGGGCTTTGTGCCCAGAGTGCTTCATCCTGCTCGTGGCGGCCTCAGTAGCGTCGGAATCTTTGGCACTCACTGGCCTGTGGTGCTTGTTGCGGCGGTGTCCTGTTCATCGGGACTGGTGGCGGCGGTGTCCTTAGCAGTGGTGCTGGTGGCGGCGGTGTCCTGTTCAGTGGTGCTGGTGGCGGCGGTGTCCTTGACAGCGGTGCTGGTGGCAGCGGTGTCCTGTTCAGCGGTGCTGTGTGTCCTGTTCAGCCGTACTGGTGGCGGCGGTGTCCTTGGCAGCGGTGCTGGTGGTGGCGGTGTCCTTGGCAGCGGTGCTGGTGGCGGCGGTGTCCTGTTCAGCGGTGCTGGTGGCAGCGGTGCCCTGTTCAGCGGTGCTGGTGGCGGCAGTGTCTGTAGCAGCGGTGCTGGTGGCGGCGGTGTCCTTGGCAGCGGTGCTGGTGGCGGCAGTGTCCCTGACAGCGGTCTTGTCCGCCAGGCAGGTTTTCCCAGACTTGCCGGTTTTACTGTGCCCCTTCCCCACGTTGAATGGTGGCGCAGCTGTCGCCACACTCCCAACTGTACCCCTGGGAGCGGCTTTGGTAGCAGATTTTTTTCCTCTCTCCCTCCGGGCACTGGCTAACTTTTTATGCTTTTGAGGTGGGGGACTGTCCGTGCTCTGGCTCCTTGCCACACTGGCTGCCCTGCTGCCTGGCGCACTCCAGAAGCCGGTTACTACTGGCACCACTGTTCCCGCAGATGTTGTGGCTGAGGCGCTGGGTTGGGATCTAGGAGACTGAAGGGGTGGGGGAAGTGAGGGAAAGAGGTCAAGGATGGACAGGAAAAGTTTTTTGGGCACACTGGGATGGGTAGATGGAGGGGGTTTGGGAGTGGAGGAAGAGGTAGTGGTTGTAGGAGGTGTACATTTACTGACTTTGGGTGAAGGTGCATGGGCTGGAGGCTGTCGTGAGGTGGATGGCTGTTGGGTGGGTGTGTGGCTGCGTTTGTGTACCTTGGGAGGTGGGCTCACAGACACACTGGGAGAGGACACAGGGGATGTGTGAATTGTAGTGGGGGTGGTGAGTGCACGTGAACAGGGTGTGGTGGTGGGTGTGCTGGTGATGGAGGTAGTGGCTGACGATGTAGTGCATGCAGGTGTGAGGGGAGACGAGAAAGGGAGGGAGCAGGGAGACGAGGAGGAGGGGGACACAGTGGAGGCAGTGGATGTTGGTATGTCTGCATGTGTATGATGCTTGCGTGAGTGCCTGTGGGATGTGTGGTGCTTATGTTTGCCTGAGCTTCCCTTGTGTGTTGACATGTGTGCATGCTGGTCTGATGGTGTGCTTGGACTAGGCTGAGGTACAGGGATTTGGGTCTGGGTGGAGGAAGTTGGAGGGGGGAGGCTAGAGACAGGGACAATGGCTGCCATTGGTGCTGAGGCCAGAGTCTGAAAAGCTCGCTGTTGAGCTGCCTGACCAGAATGAATGCCCTCCAGGTATGCATTGGTTTGTTGTAACTGCCTCTCTACACCCTGGATGGCATTCAAAACGGTAGACTGCCCAACAGTGAGGGACCTGAGAAGGTCAATGGCCTCCTCGCTGAGGGCAGCCGGGGTGACAGGGGCAGGGCCTGAGGTGCCTGGGGTGAAGGAGATGCCCACCCTCCTGGGTGAGCGGCCACGGGGCAAACGCTGAGGGGCTGCTGGGAGGGCGGTGCTGGTAGGGGTCAAGGGAGCTCCCATCAGAGGAGGAGTCCGTATCGCTGGTCTCAGCTCCTGTCCCCGCTGTGGAGCTCCCCTCGCCCTCCGTTCCACTAGTGAATTCAGACTCTGTTGTGTCGCCCTCCAGGGCCATGTGGGATGCAGCTCCCTCCTGCTCCGGTGCCACTGCTCCTCCACCTGATGATGCTAATGCACACAAGAACAGGGGGACCACAAAAAGGGGGGGTAGACAGAAGAAAGACATGTTGAGTGCATGCAATACCGCTACAGTTGGCGGACACTACAGACACAGAAGCCCCCTGCACTACGCCGTGCACTTGGAGTTCCCTAATCAATCACAGGGACATGGGTTACAAGGCTATGCCCAATTGCTGCACACATGGATGTCACAAGAGCCTTACTAGGTGTAGTTGGCTCTGTACACAGGTAGGGTGGGGTGCCTCAGGGCCTGCCTTCAGAAGGGACCTTGCCTACTAAACTCATCCTGGCCTAGGGGAACCCACAGCCCACCTCCCCACCCAGACACCTATAATGCGCGCTGAATCAGCTGAATGAGAGTGTACTCACTCCTTTGTGGCTGCTGTGATGCCCTCAAGCGCCCATCCAACTCCGGATATGCCACCGCCAGGATCCGGAACATCAGGGGGGTCATGGTGTGACGGGCACCACTCCCACATTGGGAGGCCATCTCCAGCTGGGCCTCCGCCGTCTTCTTGCTCCAGCGGCGAATGTCGACAGTGGGTGCTCCGTCTGTGGTAGACCCCCAGGGTCCGGACTTTCTTGGCGATGGCACACCAAATATCCTTCATCTGGTGGGCGCTAACCTACAGGAATAGTACAGGGGAAAAGGAGAAGATAGAACCGTCCACACCGTCACAGTCATTGGCCCGCATCCCTACCCTTGCCATGACGCACATGCACTCAACGTCCTTTCATGCACGCCTCATTCTCCCCCCCTATCTTTCATCCACACCACTCCAAACAGCCATTGCCCATACAGCATGCTCACAGTGTACTCACCTGTTTGTCTGGAGGACCTTAGAGTAGCGTGTACTGGGGGAGGACCCCATCCGCTAGTTTCTCCAACTCCTCCGTGCTGAAGGCAGGGGCCCTTTCCTCAGACACACAAGCCATTGTCTCTTCCAGACTGAGGTCACAGCAGCACTTGCAGTGTAGGTCCTCTCCTGTCGAAGATCAGGTATCAAGTGATTGAACAGAGAGAAAATGGTGATGTACTGCGGCGTACATCGTCATTGGCTCCTGGGACCCATAGGGTCCAATGTTAACCAATGCAAAATTGCGCCTCGGTCTTCGACCGACTACCGCGACGGTGTACAATGCCAGCGCAGTTACCTCATATCCCCTTGTCCTACTTTACAGGTCAGGCAGCCGCCATTTCAGGGGCCCACATGGCATTATTTTGCCATTATGTCAGTTTGCAAACATTTTCCGCTTAAGTTGTGTTTAACGTACCTCAGAGTTGGTTGACTCTCTGCTCGCTGTTCTCCTCCATAGGCAACGTCCGCTGGGGCAGGTGAGGAGATGGTGGCATCCTCCGGTGTACAGACTGCTGGTGGACCTGTCAACAATGGAGGAGCGACATGTGATCATTACCTACAGACTTGATAATACCACAATCCTGGAACTATGTGCCCAGTTGGAGCCAGACCCGATGTCAGTTATCCGCCATCCCACAGGAATCCCCCTCTAGCGCAGGTGCTGTCAGTACTCCATTTCCTAGCAAGCGGATCTTTTCAAACAACAGTGGCCATAGCATCAGGGATGTCCCAGCCTATGTTTTCCAACGTGTTGTCCAGAGTGTTGTATGCCCTACTGAAACACATGCGGAGCTACATCGTTTTCCCTCAGGTGGAGGATTTGCCTACAGTGAAAGGTGACTTCTATGCCCTGGGACATATCCCGAACATCATAGGTGTCATTGAAGGGACACATGTGGCCTTGGTCCCCCCACACAGGAGTGAACAGGTGTACAGAAACCGGAAGAGTTACCATTCGATGAATGTGCAGATGGTGTGTGTGGCCGACCAGTACATCTCCCATGTGAATGCCAAATTTCCTGGCTCAGTGCATGACACTTACATTCTGAGGAATAGCAGCATCCCTTATGTGATTGGGCAACTCCAGAGGCACCGTGTGTGGCTTTTAGGTGAGGACATGGACCCTATACAGTGTGAATAGGTGTCTGGGTCTGGGGATGTTCCTATGAGTTAGTGTGTATCTAACAGTTGTCCCTCGCCATTTGCAGGTGACTCTGGTTACCCCAACCTGTCACGGCTACTGACCCCTGTGAGGAATCCCAGGACAAAGTCAGAGGAACGCTACAATGAGGCCCATGGGCGAACTAGGAGGATTATAGAGAGGACCTTCGGCCTCCTGAAGGCCAGGTTCCGGTGCCTTCATATGACAGGTGGTTTCCTATTCTACTCACCAAAGAAGGTATGCCAGATCATCGTGGCCTGCTGTATGCTTCACAACTTGACTTTGCGACGACAGGTGCCTTTTCTGCAGGAGGATGGTCCAGATGGAGGTGTTGTGGCAGCTGTGGGGCCTGTGGACAGTGAAGACGAGGAAGCAGAAGAAGAGGACATAGACAACAGGAACACGGTATCCACCAATACTTCCAGTGAGACACAGGTAAGAAGACAACACTGCCTGCTACATCTGATTTAATTCTGTTTCCTCTCATCTGTCTGTCATTTTCACCCAGTGTATGGTCACTGAGTTGTCACTGTCCCTTACGATTTCACAGATGTGGGTCCCACTGTGTGACATCTGCTTTGTTTCCGCATGGACTAGAGCTGTGTGACATAGGTATGTTGACAATACAATGGACATTGCTATTTCCCTCAGTTATTGTAAATACACAATTAGGAAAGCACAGACTGACTCCAGATTGTTTTGTGATTTAAGGGTGTTTAATTAAGTGCTAAATGGTGGAGGGGGTTGTAAAATGGTCAGGGGTGAGGAATGTCCATGGCAGAGTCCAGTCTATTAGTCTCACAGGTGCATTGTCCAAAGGGGCATAGGAAGTGGAGCTGGGGCAGTTTAAGGATGGAGAAGGTGACAAAGTGGGACAGAAGGATGACATTCACGGTGGTCTCATTTCTTGGTGGGGTCTTGGCATCGTTCTCTGTCTTTGTCCTGGATCTCTGGGACCGTTTGTGGGGTGGTTCTCCCTCTGCAGGGGGTGGGGTGCTGGTGTGGTGGTCCTGTGGTGGTGCCTCATGTCCACTAGCACCGGCGGAGATGGTGGGCAGTTCATCGTCCAGGCTAGTGTCAGGGGCCTCTTGTTGTGCCACAGTGTCCCTCCTGGTGTTGATGAGTTCCTGCAGCATCCCAACAATGGTGCCCAGGGTGGAATTGATGGATTTTAGTTCCTCCCTGAAGCCCAGATACTGTTCCTCCTGCAGCCGTTGGGTCTCCTGAAACTTAGCCAGTACCGTTGCCATCGTCTCCTGGGATTGGTGGTAGGCTCCCATGATGTTGGAGAGCGCCTTGTGGAGAGTGGGTTCTCCCCCTGTCGCACAGCAGCCCTCCCAGTTCCCCTCTGTTCCTGGGCCTCTGTCCCCAGAACCGTGTGCCCACTGCCACTGCCCCCAGGTCCCTGGTGTTGTTTGGATGGTGGGTTAGCCTGGGTTCCCTGTAGTGGTAGACACACTGCTGATTGACGTGTTCTGGGGACAGAGGGATGGGCCCGCTGGGTGGGTGCTGTGCTGGTGTTTCCAGAGGGTGGAAGCTCTGTAGTGGCCTGTGCCAGTGTGAGGGGAACCGACTGTCCCGAGGTCCCAGATGGGCCGGGCTGGTCATCTAGATCCAGTTGGACAGAGCTGCTGTCATCACTGTGGGCCTCTTCTGTTTGTGGAGTGGACATGTCTGGACCCTCCTGTCCGGTGACGTTGGGTAGGGGTCCTGCAGGGGTGTAAAGGCATGATTTATTGCATCTGTGTGTGCCATGGTGTGCAATGGGTGGGTGACCTTGTACCCCAGTGCTTGCATTCCTGTGTAGGACCTTGTGTGATAATGGTTTAGGGGGGTGTATGGGTATGTGCAGTGGACATTCTTTGGTGATGGGTGTCCATGCTTTGGTGCTACATGCAGGGCTTGGGTTTGGGATGTGTGGTTTGTGATATTGGGACATACGTGAGAAGTTGGAGTGATGGGGGTGAGGGCGAGGGTGGGGGTATGTGATAGCATGCAGGTGGGTGGGGATGAAGTAGTGAAAGATTTGCCTTACCAGAGTCCATTCCTCCAGCTACTCCTGCGAGGCCCTCAGGATGCAGTATAGACAAGACCTGCTCCTCCCATGTAGTGAGTTCTGGGGGAGGGGGTGGGGGTCCGCCACCGGTCCTCTGAAATGCAAGGTGGTGTCTTGAGACCACGGAACGCACCTTCCCGCGTAGGTCCTTCCACCTCTTCCTGATGTCATCCAGTGTTCTTGGGTGCTGTCCCACTGAGTTGACCCTGTCCACGATTCTTCGCCATAGCTCCATCTTCCTAGCTATGGTGGTGTGCTGCACCTGTGATCCGAATAGCTGTGGCTCTACCCAGATGATTTCCTCCACCATAACCCTGAGCTCCTCCTCAGAGAACCTGGGGTGTCTTTACGGGACCATCGGTTGGTGTGGGTCATGTGTGGGGTGGTGTGTGTTGTGATGTGTGGGGTGATTTTTTGAGGTGTGTTGCGTGAGGTGCATGGATGTTGTGTGAGTGATGGTGTAGGGTGCCTGTGGATGCTATTGTTCTTTCTAGTGGTGTCTCTATCTGGCCTTCTGTCGCAATTGTTGACGTAAGGGTTTGTGGGCGTGTGTTTTATATTGTATTGGATGTGTGGGAGTAGTGTGTGTATGTGTATCAGGTGTGTGTATTTTGAATTGTCCAATGTGGATGTGTTTTGTAAACGTGTGTGTATTTTGAGCGCAGCGGTGTGTACCGCCAATGGAATACCGCGATTGAAAGACCGCCGCATGGATTCATGGGTCGTGATAGTATGGGCGTATTCCTGTTGCCGTGACGGTGGAGGTTTTGTTATCGCCAGTTTATCACTGACCTTTGGTGCAGGGGACTTGTGTCGGTGTCTGGATTTTGGCAGATTCCGAGCTGTGGGTCATAATGACCGTGGTGGAACTCCGCGGCGGTGTGTTGGCGGTCTTCTGCGCGGCGGTAAGCGGCTTTTACCGCCAATGTTGTAATGACCCCCATAATGTTTACTTTTTGTCTTGTATCATTACCATAATACAAAAAATTGACAACACAATCCAAAGGCCAAATCTACTTCAGAAATATGTACCATCATGCCACTGTTGTACGCAGCATGCAAATAATGACCAACATTATTTCAGCCCTGTATTATGCAATCAGTGCCCAACATCATACAATGAATGCTCATATCACATGTGTAAAATGTAGCACGTATTTCTTCCTCGTCTCACATTTAACTACACATGCATGCAACAAATGATATCTAGCCTACTAGAAACGCACACCAAATGCAAGCCATCATAACATTAACTTTCTATAGCAAACACATTGACAAAGCCATTCCGTCCTGAACTCTCAAAATGGTAACAGACAAATTCCACTTCCTTCCAACATAGAGGTTGGAATGCAGCACTCCAGAAAAACCCAACACATTTCATTACCACACAAACACAGAACACTGCACTATTGTGTTTTTACTTTCCTATTTTGTGTTGTATTGTTGTTTTTATTGTTTTCTTGTTCAGCTCTGATGTTGTGTTATTGTCTTTCTTTTGTGTTTCGTATTAATGTGTTTGCTTTTGTGCTGTATTAATGTGTTGTGTTACTTTTCTAGACTTTCCTTGGTATGTTGTTATCATGTTGCATGTTATGTTAGTGTATTTGTTGCTTTGTTTATTCTGGGTTATTGTGATGTAACTGCTGTATTGTTCCTTATGTGTTGTGTGTTTTGTGTTACTGTTCTTAATTTTGCTATTGTGACATGTTACTCTGTAGTGTTTGTTGTAGTGTTTTGTTTTACAATTCTACTGTTATGTTTGCCATATTGCTGCTGTGTTACCTATGGTGCATTGTTTTTGCCTTGTGTTGTTTTTGCATTTTCTTGCTGTAATATTGATGTGTGGTGCAGTGTTCCACTGCGTCCATGTTATGTGCTGTATTATTGTTGTTGTCGTATTTTAGTGTTGTGCTGTTATTGTGATTTTGCATGTGTTTTCCTTGTGTTATAAGGTAATGTCATTTTATTGTGGTGGTAAAATATTGGGTTTTGCGTTGTCCTAGGATTGTGTTGTTCATTGTTAGTCTCTGTCATTCTGTCAATTTTTCTTATGCTGTGCTATATTTCATGTTGTTTGGCCTATTGCTTTGTGTGTAATGTTATTTTATTCTACTTGTAAATGGTTGTCTTTCTAAGGGTGTTAATTTGTTGTGGTGTTGTGTTGTTGCGCTGAGTTTCATGTTGTTGTTAGGTGGTATTGGAAGGTGGTGGTGTTATTGTTTTTGTTGTTGTACCTAATCTATACTCAATCAGCAGTACTGGATTGTAGTACAGTAATGGAGGGGTTATTATGTGGTTTTAGGGGAGGTAGATCAGTGACAGGATTCAGGGTAGTGGCAGTAGTGCCCAGTGCCAAACACTCAGAGGGAGGAAGATTTTGGGAGATTACAGCAGCATGGGGACCAAAAGCAAAACACTCTGGCCCTTATTTATACTTTTTGGTGCAAAACTGCACTAAAGCAGCTTTGCACCAAAAGGTGTAGTACTGGCTTGCACCATTTCTGTGCACCAGCCGGGCACCATATTTATGGAATGGTGGAAGCCGGTGCAAAGGGTAGGCTAAAGTAAAAAAAAATGACTTTAGTCGGGTGGGGCTGGCGGTATAAAAGAAGGGGGTTTAGCACCGAAAAATTACTTTAGGCAGGTTATAGTAAAAAAAAAATGACTCTAACCAGATTGGCGTCATTTTATGGTGCTAAACCTATCATGCCACATGACTCCTGCCTTAGAAAAAGCAGGAGTCATGCCCACCACCCCAATGGCCAGCACAGGAGAAAAGGTTCCCCTGGACATGGCCATTGCACCCTGTACCATGTATGTGGTCCCTTTCAGGGCCCCCTATGGCACTTTAAAAAATAAAATGCAATACAAACCTGTACTTATCTGTACTTACCTGGGTTGGGGTCCTCCATCCTCTGCAGTTCCTCTGGTGTGGGAGCCCCTGGGGCCTGGGGAGGACACCCGGGGGCTTATTCCATGGTGTTCCACCATGGAAATAGGCCCACAGGTCCCCTAACGCCTGCCCTGACCCAGGAGTTTAAAAACAGGGCAAAGCAAGCTTTGTACCGTTTTTTGACCCCTCCTCCCTCCCTTGCACCATTTTTGCACAGGATTATAAATATGGCATTGAGGCCATAGAGTAATTTTTTGCACAGGAACGCCTACCTTGCATCTCATTAAGGCAAGGTAGGTTTCCACTTCCAAAAAATGACTAACTCCATAAAGTTGGTGCTAGACGGGTCTAGCGCCAAAGTATAAATATGGAGTTAGTTTTGCACCGAATTAGAGTTAAAAAAAAAACTGACGTTAATTCGGTGCAAACAGAGTAAAAATGTGCCCCTCTATGTCCAGAAAGAGCCAATAGGAACGGGCACAACATACACTCGGGCGTAGTGCTAAATCAGAAATTAAACAAAAATATAGCTCCATAACGTCAGTAGTGGAAGGATACAACTCATTCTATCCGAGACTATTGTAAAGAAGCTATGCTCCAGGACAAACTGAAGAACAGGGAGTAAAACCATCCCAAAAAAATTGGGAACTGAGATAGACAAGAAAGCCATCATACCATGAGAAGGTTCCGACCCAAAGCCCACTATGGGCCATATTTATACTTTTTGACGCAAAACTGCGCTAACGCAGTTTTGCGTCAAAAAAATTAGCCGCCGGCGCTGCCCGGTGTGTGTGAAAAAAAACGACGTACACCAGGCAGCGCCGGCGTAGGGGGATATGGAGCTTGGGCGTAAAAAAATGGGGCAAGTCAGGCTGAGGCAAATTTTTTGCCTCAACCCGATTTGTGCCATTTTTTTCGACTCCCAACCCACATAGAAATGACTCCTGTCTTAGCAAAGACAGGAGTCATGCCCCCTTGCCCAATGGCCATGCCCAGGGGACTTATGTCCCCTGGGCATGGTCATTGGGCATAGTGGCATGTAGGGGGGCACAAATCAGGCCCCCCTATGCCACCCAAAAAAAAAAAAAAAAATACTTACCTGAACTTACCTTAATGTCCCTGGGATGGGTCCCTCCAGCATTGGGTGTCCTCCTGGGGTGGGCAAGGGTGACAGGGGGTGTCCCTGGGGGCATGGGGGGGCACCTCTGGGCTCCTTCAGAGCCCACAGGTCCCTTAACGCCTGCCTTTTCCAGGTGCTAAAAAACGGCGCAAAAGCGGCCGTACGTAATTTTTTTTTACCCGCCCACTCCCGGGCGTGAATTTTGCCCGGGAGTGTAAATACGGCGCACATGCCTCGGAGTCAATTTTTTAGACGGGAACGCCTACCTTGCATGTCATTAACGCAAAGTAGGTGTCCACGCTAAAAAATGACGCAAACTCCATGGACTTTGCCGCTAGACGCGTCTAACGGCAAAGTATAAATATGGAGTTAGTTTTGCGCCGGAATTGCGTAAAAAAAACGACGCAATTCCGGCGCAAACAGAGTATAAATATGCCCCTATATGTAGTATTGTAGGCAATGCTGTCTGTAGCATAATCACAAACATGAATCCCTCTGTAGACATGAAGTAGCGTACCTATTTCATTTTCGACCCCCATTTTGTTATTATCCATATCCATTAGAAATGTTAAAGCTCAGCAACATCAGCCCAGTAGATAAGATGGATCCAACCTTTGAGCATTCACGGGGCCCCCTATCCAGAATATCACGTTGATCACTCTTCCTCTTAATCGTGCCTTGTCTATACCATTCGTTCTACTTAAGCAATAGCTGTCAACTTTGAACCGCCTACAGCTTGTAAGACATATACAGCCTCCTTCTCATTCGTTGTCGTTCAAAACATAAGTCCCCTTTCTGGGCCGTTCGCATTATATGCTGAATAAGAACAGAAAAAGATGTAAGCGCCGTCACAAAAAGAGAAATGTGTTGATATTTTACCTTGCTCTCCAGGCTCACATTTGGTCGGAGTCATGTCCAACAGAAATGCTTTCCCACCGCTTTACTATGTATGCTCTTTGTCTTTTTTCACGGTTTAGGTGTGCGTTTCAGTCTGTGGCTGCTCCATATCCTAAGAGAAAGGCCAAGCGATCAACATAAGCTGATTTATAAAATTAATGTTTTAGATCTCCTTGCAGTAGATATAATTAGATGTTAAACAGAAAGGATTAAATGCGTGAATAAAATATATCCCTTTAAATCATTGGCCTTACATAATCGGGTTTACTGCTGGCTCAAGATGCAATAATGACATTATCGGAGTAATTTATTTTGTTATAAAAAGATAGTGAGTTAAATTCGCAAGTGGAATATAACACAAAAACATAATACCGGAGAATGCTTTTAGAATTTTGAGATTCCAGTTATTAAAGCCCACAATCTGTTCACCCTTTTACTTACTTTATGGTCACTTCCATTTCTATGATTTAACAAAAGTTTGACTTACCCAAAAATCGCACACCCAAGTGCGAATAGTGCATTGCTGTAAGGTGCAATCTCGACGTACATTTAAAAAAAAATCTAAAAAATGTTTGGCCAAAGTTTTTCAATTGATCCAACCAAATTTCCAGTTCGAAAGGTAATCAACGCAGTCACTTAAATTTCAAATTCACATAAAATATAAGTAGTAATAGTAAGAGTATGAAAGAGAAATTGGGTCAACAGAGTTTTTCTTCCCCTTTTGTGGTAGTTGAAGTAATCATAGCATACGAAAACATTGTGGTACGCCTCTTGGTAATAACGAGCTGAGCAGCAGCGGCTGCTGCATAACTCAAAGGGAGGGGTAGAGAGGGAACGAGACAAGGTAAAAATAAAAAGCACTTATCTTGCCCCGGTCCCTACCGCCACCTGCCACCTCACGCTCTTCTTTTCTGGTGTCCCGGCATTTACGGCTGGACCACCAACACAGGCTCCCCAGTAATCCTGGCTCTGCTTTCTTGCAAAACATAGCATGAAAGCAGCGACAGGACTAGTCTGAGCAGCAGTGACTATTGCTCAGACACAGCCCTGGGTACTGTGCAGTTTCTCCAGCCCATAAATTATTGCTTTTTTTCTGCTTCTGGATCAGCCAGTGGGGCGACATTCCTTCACCATAGCAAAAGAGCTGCCCCTGGTGCTGAGTGAAAGAATGTTAGGAAATTATTTCAGGGTAATGCTCTAGAAACCTCTAAGAAAAGTTTTAATTCGAGTCTAGGGGCATGTCAATTAATCATATAGGTAGAGTGAAAGTAAAAACTAGCTAGCAATTAGTCTACACAGACTGTCGTATTTGGGTCATGCACCGTGAGTGGTGGTGGCAGCATTTTGGTTTACAATTGATACTATTGGACAGGCTTTTTTCCCTGTTAAAGGTGGGGGCATGATATCTACAAGCTCGCTCATGTAAAGTTCCACTTGCCATCCTTGTGTGTCTCTGTTTCTATGGTGAATTTTATCAGGAATCCAGGTTGTTTGCCAGCTTGTAAATGCTGCTGCCAGTGGGATCCATTCTGTTTTGCCTCTGGTTTGACATGGCACAAGATGGAAGTTGTGATACTGTCTCCCCAGACAGTGGAAGTACATTGTTCGCTTTTTTGAACTTGAAGCTGTAATGCTAGACAGTGAAGTGTTGAGGGATGGAGTCTGGGCTTCTTCTTTTTTTCAGAAATTCATGATAACATTTTAGCCAGTGATTACTGATTATAGCTTTCTGAGCACTACTATTGAAATAACAGTGGGGTGGGTTAGCACGTTCAGGTTTATGAAAGTGAGGGAGAGGCTGGTCCTTTTTACTTCCCTTTTAGTGACCTATCCAGGATGGCTTTTGACAGACAGGTGCAGAGCTTCACATCTACTCACATCTACTGTGCCCATATTATGGATACTCCTACTTGGAGCCAGCCTCATTACTAACTGCTGGGACCTATGTTGCAGACAGAAAATGAAATGTGAAAAAGAATCACACCAAACTTGTTCCTAGACTTTAGACTGAGGATCCAAATACTGTTGTAAAATTGCATCTAAAAGAGGGACCCAGACTTTTCCGCTCTGTTCCAGTTGCCTGTTTTTTCAGTGACAAAGAACAAAGACTCTCCACTGAGTTATTAAAGACCTGCAGTGATCCAGGGCTGGTATCACTAGTAGCAAGTCGCTAGGATGTTAGAGGACTTCACCTAAAGTCTTTGCATGATGCAGGAAATATATGGGTTTATCTGAGACCTGGGAGCATGCCTGCCTAGTAAGAGGGGAGGAGCAACTTGCCTCAATGAACTGTCTGCCAGAGGAGAAGCCCAGACACAGAGTCTAGAGACAGTAGCAGCCTAACAGAAAAAGACTACTGTGGGAAATTGCCTGAAATTGACCAGTGTGCCCAAGGGTCTCCTGACCTCTCTATATGCCAAAGGTAACCAATATGCGACCTGCCTCAGTGCCCGTTGCAACAACCACCACAGAAAAAGATCATAGGAACTGTGATGACTCTCTTTTTGCTGCACTTCAGAGACAGTGACCCTGTACACGGATCAGAGAACGAATCCTTCAGCAGTGTGCTCCAGACCTACCCGATCTGAGTGCCTTCACCTGTTCTGCTAAGTTTCCATCAGCCTGGCATTGGAATAAGGAGGCAGGTCACATGAATGAGCCCCTTAGAACATGAGCATAATTCCTCACACTATGAGTTTGAAGACTTCACACTAGCACTTCGCTTCACTTCATGCATTGCTGACAGCTGAACAGAACATTGACAACGGGTTACAAAACTTATCAAAGCTGCTCAGTTTCACCACAGTGAGTCTGCACCTGTGACTAATCTAAAGCTTATGGCTGTCTATGTGGTAAAGCTAAATGCCAGTCTCCTGGATGTGAGATGACTGTGCATCATTAAGTCTGTTGATCGTACTCAAGAGCTGTTGAGCTGTTAGACTATCTAAGACCTGGAAGCCTACCTTCCTGACTGTTGTGGGAGTGTGCCTGAAATTGAGCAGCATGTAGTTGAGGGACCCCCGATCTCCCTGCAAGTCCAAGATATGCTAATATGAACCTTTACCTTTCCAGTGTGCCTGCTAAAGCGACTGCCATAGAGATCAAAGGAACTAGGCTGACTCTGCCTTTACTGCAAACCAAGGACATGTGGCCCTGCACATGGACCGGAGGAAGGAATGTCTCAGATGGGGGTACCAGATCTGCACAATAGGAGCTGCTCCAGCCTTACTGCTGCAGTTTCTTTGGGCCCTACATTGGGCTGTATAAATGAGCTCATGCAACTGAAAATTCTTACACTGTGCTGTACAAGACACCACACCTGTACAAAAAAGTGTTTTGAAATTATTCAAACATTTACATTCTAAACTTTTTGTCTAAGTCAATGGGAGTCTGCATCTGTTTAGCTAGGACTCAAGTCAATCAATCATTTGTAACTCATCGTCCATGATCGAGGCAGAAATGCATCAGGGATTGCTTGCCTTTGGTTCAGAGGGTTGTGGTAAAGCAGTTCAGTTTTGATTGTTCTTTCTGGTATGTAGCTTTTAAAGATGTATATTGGACTGCCTTTAGGCTTGTACTCGGCGTTCTGTTTGCTCCGATTATTGCTTTTTACTTCTTGTGGTGCTTGTTTGAAGTTGCACCTGGTAAAACTGAGCATAAGCAACAGTGATACTACACCTCCATAATTAATGATGCTCTTGGCAGTTTACAACTACGGAATTTGTGCAAGAAAGCTGATTATACAATTGGCCATTTACTGTAAATGCAGGAGGCATGCCCTTGGCTGCTCCACTGATTCACTGTTGTCATTGCTTATGGTCAATAGTATAAAGTGCATACTCCACTTAAACTGCAAGTATGAATCTATCCCTGTATTTACACCCCAGACCATAAGGGGATATTTTTGACATAATTGCCCCCTTTTGCTGCCATTTTGTCTTTGGAACTTAAGATTGGGACATGCTGGGCACTACCACTGAATCATAGAAAGGATTGTTTGGACCAAGAGTCAGATGAATCATCATCCACCTTGATTTGCTCATTCCCTATCGACAGAACAGCCTTTTGCAATATTTGCAATCAGTTTAACTTAAATGTTGTCCTGATGATGATCCAGTAAATCTTTGTGGGTCAAATCGTTGTTGACAATCATTCAGCAAAAAGTATTTCTTGAGAAAATTTAAACCAACAAACATTTCCCAACACTGACTAATTTGCATGTCACAATCTGTCTCTCATAGTGAAATAAGCAATTATCATTTGGTCTTCTAATCATGTTTTATTTTCCTGATTTTATGATCATTTTGCTTCATTTTTCCACTTTCTCAAGCACTGTGTTCACTTATTACACCGAGCACTCACTGTAAATATCTTAAGTGTGTAGATGTAGAAGACAATATCACAGTCTTTCTAGTTTAATTGGTTGAGTCATATGCCTTTTTCTACATTTACTGTCAAGAACAATACATCAATGTGGGTCTATGGGTTGCTCCTGTGACCCAAATATAAATTAAAGTACACGCTTCGTACGACTTCAGTTCATGTAGGAATGTTTTATTTTTGTTTTTGTCCGCGGCTTCACTAAGCTGCTGTTGCCTGCTTCCCTTCCTTGTAGGTCTATGTGGATGGGAGCGGTACTCCTGCATCCCATTTATCTATCTTAGCCTCTAATGATCTCCTATTGGGTAAAGGGGAGTTCAGCTCTTCTGTTGAGACTTGGCTTTCACTCTGCCTTAAACTAGATGCATGCTCCAAAGCAGAAAGTTTTGGCAGAGATGTATTCGAATATGGTATACCTTACCACCATTATTTCTCATTTTAATTTTGTAACATGATGTTCCTACAATTGTGTTATAAGAGTACGTGTGAGTTTGTAGCCCACATGAAGGGTATGACTAACCCAGGAGGAGAGATACATTTGCCCAAGGTATTAGTAGATACGGTTCATACATCAGTCTATTGGGTTTAGAAAGCAGGAGTAATGAAGTAACTCAAGGAGATCTGATAAGAATCTACTGATGGCATAAGGTACTATTGTTCTGTTTGTGTGTCTATCAATTTAGCAGTGGTGTAACTGTATAACCCATCCAGGTCAAGATCTCACCTTGCAGGCAATAATTAAAAAATATGAAATGCTGCCGGCACAGCTATTATCAATAAAACTGCACCTATTCTAAAATTACCAGTTTGTTAATTATTTACATTTACCATTTACACAAACATCATCTTGCAAAATTTAGTTCTTTGATTTTTCTGTCTAGTAACAGCAAACTTGCGGCAGATTTATGTGCCCTTTGCGCCATATATCGCAACATTAGCTGCATTTTTTTTACACCAATGTGGCAACAATATGGCAAAAAAATGCTCCACCATATTTACAAAGCATGCATTGTGCCACTTTGTAACCCCTTGCAACACATTATGCCTACGACAGGCATAATGTATACAAGGGGGCCTTCCCCTGTAGTGGGGCCGAAAAAATGGCGCAAAGAAATCTAAAAGATTTTGTTGCACCATTTCTTTTTTTTAAACATTTTTAACACCTGCTCAGAGCAGGCGTTAAAAAGGGACACACCATTGGTTAAAGTGGGCCCCTATATACTGTTCAAGGTTAGCGCCAACATTTTGGCACTAACTCTGAACAGCACATCATTAGAATAAAACATTCTGACGCAATTGCCCCCTACACCGCACCATGGTGTGCCATCTTTTAAGTATGGCACACACATGGTGGTGAGGGGGTGCTAAGGGGCACAAGGAAAGTAGCACTGTACTGGGTGCAGAGCCACGTTCTTTAATCCGACCCTTGATTTCACTGTTCCATTCCTTTCTTGGTTCTGGGAACATCTGACATCTCCTTACTGCCCATACAGAAAGTGCACACCACATTATGTGGCCACTCCATGTTATGCTTATCAAAGCAGGATTCATGGATAACCATAGAATAAATGCCAGCTTTATATTGATCACATCTTCATTGTTTTAGCCCTGATAGAATCCTACTTTAAGGATAATTAAGGCTTGGATGTTGCTTTGATTTCTTTGCACTAAATGTATGTTTGTTCACTGCCAAACGTGTATCATTGATGTCCTGGTCATTTCTGCAGTTAACATATTTCTCTTTGTGGTTTTGTGGTCTTTCTGTATCTTTTTATTTCAAGGAGCTACTTACTCTCAATAGGAAATCTGCCTTTTCTGCATTCTCACCTTGAATTATACGCCTTTTCAGAGACCCTATATTTTAGCTGACTTAAGAACTTTGTGCACTTTACCAATGTAACCAGTTATAAAGTGCTTCTGCTTCTCCTTTCAGCAGGGTAACACTGGGATACTCCTAATTGACTTATATAACTTTACTTTAAGTCCCTTGTATATGGTTCAAAGTGTACCCATGGCCCGTAAGGTCAAAGTTACAAGTGTACTGTAGCACCCATTTTGCCATCCACTATAAGTGACATGGTAAACGTGACTGCAGGCCTGCCCTCTGTAGCCAGGCTGTGCAGTCTTATACTGCAAACCCTTCCTGTCAAAATAACCCCTTTTGACATGCCTAAACCTTCCTTTTAAAAATGTATAAGGTACCCCTAAGTAGGCCCTATTGCCCACAAGTGCATGGTATTTAAAAGTAGGATATGTAATGATATGTAATGATTTAATATTGCACATGTTGTTACAGTGAAAAAGATCCAACAGCTGTTTTCACTGTAGCAAGGCTGGCTGTTCCATAGGAAAATACTGGGATGCAATACTAAACACAAATACTGTAACTCAGGAATGGGACACAGTAGAAAAATAAATTAAACAACTATTTGAAATAGTTCTTAACTTAAAAAAAATACATTTCCCTTGCCTAAAGTTCCTGGATGGAAGCTAATATGCATTTTGTTCTTCCACTTCTGGAAAAGCACTTGAATAGCCACTTGATGGTGATGATAAAGGTTTGAACTTGCTACTAGAGTTGGGACAAAGGTCTTAGGTGCGGGCGCTATTTTGGTTTGGACCAGATGGCCTAAAGGCTGGGTCTAAGAACTTTATAAACTTCAAAAAGGACTACCATGTCACAGGCAGATGTTGTTAACACCTAGTCCTGCCCCATCTTTTTTCCCTTCAACCAGACAGGCTCAAATCACAGTGGACCTATTTGTGACATTACAGTGTCAAATACTGCTGGAGTGTCGTGACCTGCTTGACAGGTCCGTTGGGGTTTTCCATATAACCCTTTGGGTGCTATTCACTGGGTGAGAATGGGACTCTAAAATATTTCTTGTGTAGCCAATATCTGACCACTGGAAAACAACTTTTGTTAAACCAGTCTTCTGTGTCTGAGTTTGTTATGGGTGCCGGTTCTACTTTAAAGTGCATTTTAGTGTTAGATGTGGGAGGACACTGGGATTACCATGGAACACTCTCAGGCACACTCCAGTCCCTAGAGCTCAAATCTATTGTGACCAAATACTTTCACCATCTTGAAAAAGCCTAAACTGAGTAGGGTGAACCCTGGGAACCTTTACCCCACTGGTTAGGGTGTGCACAGTGGTCATTCCCTCCCTACAATCTTCTGCCAGACATAAATTTGGCATCTCCAGACACCCACCTCAGAAAATTTCTGGACCTGTTGAAGATCAGAAGATGACTAACCCTACTGTATGAGACCTGGGGAGAGCCCAAAAGGCCTGGATGTGCTTTCTCTCTTGTACCCAGGACAAAGAAGTAGACTCTGAGGGCCATAAAACTGACCTCCTTTTCAGGCTTCAGCGATGCAACAAGCTACAAGATCCTTCCCTGCAACTGCACAGCTGACCAGTGACACCTGGAATGGACCCGGCTTGTGGCTTCTGTCTGATACTCAGTGAGTCTCTAAGCACCTTTCCTGAGGTCCTGGGAGCTTTAGAAGTGTACTCCAGTAGTGTATTAGTACTTACAGAACAAAGTTGGAAAGTAAAATCTTTGACCAGGATAAATCTAATTGGTGTATCCAACCTGTGCTCCATTGTGGTCAGCTTCAAATTGCACCCAGTCTACCTCAACAATTAACTATTATTGTCATTTTATGCTCCTTGGAACTATTCCTATTTAAAACTTTAAAACATTCGTATCTACAGTTCCCCTTATTGAAGTCTTGTCACTCTGGTGTCACTGTAATAATTGCATGCTACTATATTTTTAAATTCAGTTTGGAATTTTATTGTTTGACGTTCAACTTTATTATGGTTTTGATAGGTCATAAATACTTTACGCATGACCTCTAAGTTGAGCCTGTCTACTTTGTGCCATAGATACCATGGGGTTCAGCTCCGATTTATTTAGTTTTTTAGTGGTTTACACTGACAAGGACTGTTATTATTACTTAAGGTGGGTACCTACTGTCAACTTATAACCCAATTCCTCACCAATTAGAACCTAAATAGTGAACAGAATACAATAGCACTCAAGACTATGGCCTTCATTATGACATTGGCGGTCGGCGGAGGGCAACCCCCAATGCCATTCTGCCATCAGACGCACGGGTGGCCTGAACCCTGCCAGCCCTATTTTGAGGGCAGCAGGCAGAAACAGTGTTGCAGTGCTGTGGGTGCAGCAGCACCCATTGTGCATTCCACTGCCCGTAATTCGGGAATTGGATTGCGCGATGGGGCTGTGCATGGGGGCCCGTGGACTGTCCATGCCAAGTGCACGGGAAGTGCAGGGGCCCTTCAGGGGCCCTCCATGTCCCCCATTCCACCAGCCTTTCCAAGGCGGTGTAAACCACCATGGACAGGCTGGCAGATGGTGACTCACAATTCACAGGGCAGCGCTGCTTGCAGCGCTGCCCTGGCAGATTATAACCGCTGGGACCACCAGGCTAGCGAAAGCCTGACGGTGTGGGCGGTTGGACCGTGGCAGCTCCACCACAGTCATAATGTGGCAGTCAGACCGCCACAACCGCAGCGGTCTGACTGCCACCATGAACCCCTAAGTCCTCAGAAATAAGGGTTTGTGGAAAGCAGCTCAAAAACAATTCTTTTACTGACATGCAGAAACATCCGTTCTTCACAAGGCATGTATTTTGACATCCACAGCCGAGGAATGTTTGATCACACTCGTGCCTTTTTGAAGGCTAATATTTTCAAATCAAATGTTAAGTCTCGAGTAATGTGGTAGAGCCACAGACATATTCAGCGTAGGAACAGTCTGTAATAGTGACCTAATGTTAGTCTTGTGATATCTTAGGAAGAACCTGAAAGTTGTTCATGTTGCGTGCAGTTACAGAATGGTAATATAATTTACCAGAACCCTGTTCCCATATATTAGGGTAATGCAGTCGAAAAAATATCAGTGACAAATTAATATGTAGTGGACAACCTGTAGGGTCACTATTTTGTTGTCAGATCAGGTAATGGACTCCAAGAAAGTCTTGAAACAGTAGTAATTGCTCTGGCCACTTTACCACTGCTATCCAGTGCTACAGTGCAAGTGCTTGTGTACAAAATGTGTATGTAATTGGCTTTCCACGATTGGCATATTTGATTTATTGGTAAGTCCCTAGTACAGTGCACTAGAGGCACCCTGGGCCTGTAAATCAAATGCCATTAGTGGGCCTGCAGCACTGGTTGTGCCACTCACATTAGTAGCCCTGTAAACATGGCTCAGACCTGCCACTGCAGTGTCTATCTGTGCAGTTTTAAACTGCCAATTCGACTTGGCAAGTGTATCCACTTGCCAGGCCTAAACCTTCCCTTTTCTTACATGTCTGACATCCCTAAGGTAGGCCTTAGTTAGCCCCATGGGCAGGGTGCAGTGTATGTTTAAGGTAGGACATATGCTAATGTGTTTTATATGTCCTGACAGTAAACTACTGCAAAATTCGTTTTTCACTGTTGAAAGGCCTATCTCTCTCATAGGTTAGCATAAGGACTACCTTTAAAAATGATTAAGGCGTAGATTCCCTTTGGGAGCAGTTTGACATGTGGAGTTTGGGGTCTTTGAGCTCTCAGTTTTGAAATACATCTTTTAGTGAAGTTGGTTTTAAGATTGTTTGTTTGAAAGTGCCACTTTTAGAAAGTGGGCATTTTCTTGCTTAAACCATTTCTGTGACTCTGCCTGCTTGTGGATTCCCTGTCTGGGTCAGTTTGACAGTTGGGCTGTTTCCACCTCTCTCTAGACAGTGACAGAAAGAGAGCTGGGGTGTAGTCTGCATTTCCTGATGAGCCATCTGTGCTAGGAGGGAGGGGGGTAATGGTCACTTACACCTGAAAGGGCTGTGCCTGTCCTCACACAATGCAGTCTCCAACCCCCTAGTGTGTCCCTGGGGCCTGGCCAAGGCAGGATTTCACAAACAAGAGAGACTTTTCTTTGAAGTAAGCATACTTCAAAGGGCAAAATGGGTATAAGAAGGGCACCCAAAACCACAGACTTTAGATCACTTCTGGACATCTAGGGGAACCTCTGCCTGGAGAAGAGCTGAAGAGCTGAGGAGAAGTGCTGCCCTGTCTGAGACTGTGCTGGACTTTGTGTGCCTTGGAATTTTAATGCGACCCAGGTACTTTTTAACACTAACAGTGTTTTATCTGTTTACCAAAGGATATACGATTCTTTTCGCTTTTTAATTAATAGCTTGTGTATGGTAGATTTTTTGTCGTTTTGGTCTTGCTTTGTTTAGATAAATGTTTTCTATTTTTCAAAACCGGTGTTGTGCCATTTTGTACTGTTTTCATTAAATTACTGTGTGTATTGGTACAAATACTTTACACCTAGCACTCTGAAGTCAAGCCTGCCTGCTCGTGCCAAGCGACCAAGGGGGTGAGCGGGGGTTAGCTGAGGGTGATTTTCCTTTACCCTGACTAGAGTGAGGGTCCTTGCTTGGACAGGGGGTAACCTGACTGCCAACCAAAGACCCCATTTCTAACATTTAACGAACCCATCTGAAACACACATGTTGGGACAGACAGAAACATCTTTGGATTAGGAATGTATACTGTAGTAGGAGGGACAAATAGAAGACCTCAGTGACTGCTACTCTTCTGATACAGCTTTCTGGAGTATGGAAATATAAGTTCTAGTGAGGTTAAACCTATTGGAGTGATCAGGCTCTCTTCATACACTGATGTGTGATAAGAAACCTATTTGACCTACCTTAGTAGAACTGTGTCACAAAAGTGATGTTCTCCAACAACTTTCATGGAGATTAAAATTACGACTCGGATGTGTTGTTAGATGAGATCGAGAAGACCAACTTCCAGTTTTATAGGGAGAGATCTGGAGACAAATTATGCAGGGGCATGGATAGGCAGAGTCCGCAATACTCATGATCTACAATGACAACGATTTCACATTACTTCATGTTTGTATGGGTCCATGTCAAGCATTCCATATTTTATAACCATCTGATGATACATATTAGGCTGAATTTTGAGAAATCTGGCTCAACGGGAAAAAACTAAGAGCAATTTTAAATGCCTGGGAGAGTTCCTTACTTGAAGGGCCAGAAAGGTTCATGAAGAGTAGGAGATTTTTTTTTGACATTCTACTAATTGAGATCTTATCACAAGTATGACTCTAAAATTTGTAAAATAATACCTCTGTCCTACTTTACATTACTTTTTAAATCAAATTATTCCATACTTTACAATATAAAATTGTACTTAATCCTCCTGACCAGCAATATTGGGCTGGCTGCCTTAGTGTGACAAGTATCAACAGTCTGAGTGTTAGACTTGCACAGAGACTCTTCCATGTTGCTGTTTTTTTCTGGTAATGGGAACATTCAGGCCCATATTTATACTTTTTGACGCAAAACTGCGCCAACGCGTCAAAAAAATTAGTGCCAGCTAACGCCATTCTGAAGCGCCATGCGGGCGCCGTATTTATTGAATGACGTTAGCCGGCGTTAGCCGCCGGCGCTGTCTGGTGTGCGTTAAAAAAAATTACGTACACCAGGCAGCGCCGGCGTAGGGGGATATGGAGCTTGGGCATCAAGAAATGGGGCAAGTCAGGTTGAGGCAATTTTTGCGCCTCAACCCGATTTGCGCCATTTTTTTTCACTCCCAACCCCCATAGAAATGACTCCTGTCTTAGCAAAGACAGGAGTCATGCCCCCTTGCCCAATGGCCATGCCCAGGGGACTTCTGTCCCCTGGGCATGGTCATTGGGCATAGTGGAATGTAGGGGGGCACAAATCAGGCCCCCCTATGCCACAAAAAAATAAAAAATAAAAACTTACCTGAACTTACCTTAATGTCCCTGGGATGGGTCCCTCCAGCCTTGGGTGTCCTCCTGGGGTGGGCATGGGTGACAGGGGGTGTCCCTGGGGGCATGGGAGGGCACCTCTAGGCTCCTTCAGAGCCCACAGGTCCCTTAACGCCTGCCTTTTGCAGGCGCTAAAAAACGGCGCAAAAGCGGCCGTACGTCATTTTTTTTGACCCGCCCACTCCAGGGCGTGATTTTTGCCCGGGAGTATAAATCCCACGCACATGCCTCGGAGTCGATTTTTTAGATGGGAACGCCTACCTTGCATATAATTAACGCAAAGTAGGTGTCCACGCTAAAAAATGACGCTAACTCCATGGACTTTGGCGCTAGACGCGTCTAACGCCAAAGTATAAATATGGAGTTAGTTTTGCGTCGAAATTGCGTCAAAAAAAAGACGCAATTTCGGCGCAAACTGAGTATAAATATGCCCCTCAATTACTAAAATCTAATGTGATTATTAAATTGGATCCAATGCATCTTACAAAGCAAACAGAACCATGTATGAAAATGAAACAGTGGTGCGCTCTGTGCAGATTTGGGCGACCCTAACCCACTGTTGAGAAAAGATCAACTAAGACCCGAATCTTGACATACAACTGGGACAGTTTACTTGATATGCAGGAGTCCATCATCACATAATGATGAATTTAACCTCTCTGTGCTCAAGAGATAAAAAATTGACAGACAAAATGTTGCAATGTTGGACTTCAGTCGCATAACTCCTCCTGCCTGTGTCTCATGAAATGTGAGAGACTTGTGCAGGTCCTCGTGCCAGCTCCTCCGTGACAATTCTCCTATCCTGCTCACCTGCAGTCCACTGCCCTCTGATGCCTTCTGTTTGTGCTTCCTATTCTCATTTTCTGCTCATTTACTGCCTCGCCTGCTCTTTTGCTTTTCATTTTCTGCCTCTTCTACTCCTTTTCTTCTCTTTTGTCTGCCTTTTCTGCAGCTTTTCTGCTAGTTTTTCTGACTTTTCTGCTACTTTTGTGCTCATTTTTGTCTGCCTTTTCTGCCTACTCGGCTCCTTTCCTGCTTGTTTTTCTGCCTTTTCTGCTCCTTTTCCGCACTCTACTTTGCCCTTTTCTTTTAGTTTTCTGCCTATTTTTCTGCTCATTTTTTCTGCCTTTTCTGCTCCTCTTCTGTTTGTTTTTCTGCTCCTTTTCTTCTTGTTTGTGTGCTCCTTCTCTGCAATCCATTTTGCCTTTTCTGCTCTTTGCTTTTTTTTCCCTTCCTCACCGTTTCCCTCTTCCAGCTGCTGGCCTCCCCCCAGGACCTACATAATGGAGGCTGCCATGTGGCCTTATTGAGCAGGTCTTCATGCCAGCTCCCTCTGCAATAGTTCTCCTGTTCAGCAGACTGCGGGAAATATCTTCAACAGAGGCGTTGCATCCCCAGCACCCAGATACCCCTAGGGGTGACAGTGTTGCACTAATCACATGCTAATTGGTTGATTGATTGATTGGCCACTTTTCCCATATCATGCACTTTGGATGAACTTCATCCAAGCATGGGAAAAGCAGAATCCACGTTACACAAGACTGTTTAAACTGGGAAAACAACTGTTCATCTTCAGATGCTAAAATGTAATAAAAGGGGACAGCTGTACAAAATGCATCTAGGACAAGGATATCAAAGAAAACTCTATCAAACAAATAGCTTGTTTTCTCAGATATGCAAAAACCAGTCTCTGTACAGAACAATTGTCCAGTATTCGCTGCATGCAGTATCCTTTTAAGTACTAGCAACATAGGCACACGGAAGCCACCTTCTAGTGCTAATGTCCTGTGGAGAAAAAAGATGCTTTCACAAATCCTTGCCCATTGGCAATTTTACCAAACAACTGTCTAAAGTGAAGAGCACAAAACACACAACACATTCTCTCTCAATATACAAAACTACTAACTCACTTATTCAGAAAGACATGGGTACAATCTAATTCAGGTATATGGTTACACAAAGGATCTAAGTCACATTTCATGTGCAGGACAATAAGGGCCTGACTTAGAACTCAGCAGATGGATATCCTGTCCACTGAAATATAAATCTAATTATGTCCTATCAGATTTAGATTTCAGTGGACGGGATATCTGTTGCTGTTGTGACGGAGTAACTCATCTGCCAAGTTCTAAATCAGGCCATTAGTCACTTGGGCACTTGATGAAGAAACAATTTTTACAAGAAATTCTAAAAAGTAAAAAAAAAACATGCTGTTAATGAACATTATGACATTTATTGCAATGCAGTTGTTCTGTAATCACTATATGATGTACGTTCAGCAACCAGTGTTTATAACATCCACGAATGGCAGTATAAGGATGAATCTGAATATATAATAGCAAAAATAACAAATGCTTACGTCTACGTGTTCCTCCATCGAGTGTGAAGCCTTTTATTGACATTTGGATGAAAATACCCAGACCAAATATGTGTTAGCCCTGCCCCCCATGTTGGGGTTTGTAAAGGTATCCCAAGTTTATGAGAAAGTAGCCAAAATATGGGTACATTTATTTAAATAGATGGGTAAAAGCATGTGGATTAAAAAAAAAAAAATCAATAAATGTTTTGTTGTGCTAAGTTCATTTTTCTACTCGGATGTTTTCAGTAATACAGTGAAAACAAATGTTTTTTTCACCACTGATTTTCCAATTGTTAAAATTATGGTCAATATTTCCTATTTTCCGTTTCCTACCTTCATGAAATTTGTTGGGGGAAGAAGTAAGAATCTTAGGGCCAGATGTATGACGGTCCGCAATTTTGAATCCCAGATAGTGATTTTCACAGAATCTCTATTTGGGATTTACAGAATTTATTGCTATTACCAAAAAAACACAATTGCAAATAGCGGGTACCAAATAGCTATTCGTTAAAATAGCAAATCAGCATTTGGAAATCGCATATTGTGACTTTTGTATTCTGGAGCAGCATGATGACATCACAACCAGGAAAAGAGTCAGTGAATGTTGTTTCCAGAAGTCACAGCCACAGGAGCAGGCAGACATACCCAGCACAGCACAGGGAGGCACTCAGGCAGGACCATAATACACAATGGCCACTGATAAGAATGGTAAGGACACAGGAGGGAGAAAGAGAAAACTAAAATTCAGTGTGCAGGAATTGGAGGTACTCAAAGAAGAGGTAGTCAGGAACCATGACCAGTAATTTGGCAAATACTCACTACATATCCCGGAAAGTGAGAAGAGCAAATTGCGGACTGACATCCAGACTAAAATCAGCATTGAGGATATTCTGCAGGGTACAACTGAAGATATTTGCAAGTGCTGGTACAACTTACGGTCACATGCCAAAGAGAGGGTAGCAAGCAGGCTGAAGGAAGCAAGAAGCACTGGCAGAGGACCATCCACCCAGACACCATCCACCCCCTTTGAGGACATGATGGAGTCAACACTGCAGCCTGAAGCAGTAGCTGGTGCCACTGACATAGACACCTCAGGCACACCGGGCACCAGCAAAGGTAAGGGCAGTAATGAATTGAATCACCATATGTGCATGTACACATGCCCCTTAGATGGTTGCAATGTTACCATGCACTGTGAAAACAATCCATGCCACATTTTCCATTCTATACAACAATGTCTTCTGGGAGTGGAAGTCCATACCACTAAAGTACACATACTACATAAATTGCAGTATTATGCAAATCCAAACAGAGAGACAACACAACAGACAATTAGAGACACTATGCCAGGGAAAATGTTTACTTAAAATGTAACTGTGAAATGAGACATTGAAAAAGGACATCATTACTGACATGCTGCGCATTGTTGTTGCAGGTGTTCCTGCACCTGATGCAGCAGAAACTGAAATGGGGGGTGGGGGTGAGGAAAGCCAGCCACAGTCTGACATCGGGTCCATTACACCAGAACCACCCAGATGCAGGTCAAGAGTGGAATGCCTATCTGAATTTACTCAGAACTCTGATGACTTGCAAGATGATTTACACATACCATCTCCTGAGGATGGACGCACCCACAGACATCAGTCCCTGTTCTGGCACCAGTATACTCCCCTCAGGAGGCGCAATGCAGAAGTCAGACAGAGCTCAGAGGAAGGTGAGGGCCCATCTCTGTTTGGTGGTCTGGAGGCATCCATGTTAAAGGTGCTGCACCTACAATGTAAGCAGAGTAGATCAATGCACAGGCAGTTGGTGTCTATCAATCACAACATGTGCAAGCTGAATGAAGGACAGCAAGCTAAAGCAGAAAACCTAAGAGAGATGACAAATGCAATTATGGATCCGTACACTGTAATGCTGCAGGACCATGTCACCCATCGTAGGTGCCATCACCAATTGATGGGTAGGGTGGATGGTTTCAGCGGATCTGTTAATCGCCGCACTAATGCAAGTTCTTTGCTATCATGCTGTGCTGTGAGCATGCAAGTGGAAAGGCACATTGCACATTGCAGTTGGGATGTTGCACGAGGATTGGTGCAGGTTACCAATGCATTGGAGACAATGCAGCCAGCCCAGAGTGCTGCAAACCACGAGCTGGGTGTTGGGGATAGAAAGGAGCTCTCTAGCCTCAGTAGTGTCACTGCCCCTGTAAAGGATCCTGGGCGGAGCAGACCCGGACACAGTACTGTCTCAGAACTTCCAACAAGAGGTGCTGCTGAGCCCACTGAGCATTCTAGTGGAGTGCGTGGATGCAAAAAGGAATGTGGACATGTTCTGAGCCTTGCATATTCTGCAACAATGCGTTGATACTATGATGTTAATAGTGTGATATTGAAATAGAGTACATATTGTGCTTTTGGACTACCTGTAAACAATAACAAAGATGTGGTGTTGTCATTACTTACATCAGAAATAGTTGCTCAGAATCTCAGCACGTCTTTGCCTGCTGTCTGCTGCTCTGGTTCGGTCTGCTGTGTGAAGGGGTTGCAAGGGGTCATCATCTTCATCTGAGTTTGCATCTGTGGGTTCCACTGGTATGCCTCTTGTCGTAGTGATGTTAAGCAACATAGCACATGTGGCCACAATCCTTCAGGAGTTTTCCAGACTGTTTTGTAGTGCGCCTCCACTTTTATGTCAGCACTGGAAGCGACTTTTCAGCGGGCCAAAGGTCCTTTCAATCGCACTTCACCTCCTCCTATGTGCCACATTGTATCGCCGTTCACTTGGCGTGGCTGGATTGAGGTATGGTGATAGAATAAAGGACTGCATTGCATAAGCACTGTCTCCTACAATGACAGGAGTGTAAATGAGTTATTGCTATCTGTGACGTCACTTATACGATATGCTGCATTGTTCTCTGTTACATTACCAAGTAGGTATCCTTCTCCAAACTCTCCAGTAAGAAGCCTTGTGTACATTCCACCATGTATAAAGATGTACAAATCATCTGAGCTACCGGGATATCTGGCCACTAAATCAGTAATGATATAGGAGGCTTTGCAAATGACCTGTATGTTAATAGAATGGCTATTTTTTCTATTCCTGTATATGTACTCAGTTTCAGATGGTGGACAGATTGCCACATGTGTTCCATGAATGCAGCCAATGACATGTGGGAATTGGGCTACCTGGTAGAAAGTTAATTTTGTTAGCTGCAAGTCCTGTAGGGTGTTGGGGAATTTGATGTGCAGATTAATTTTTGATTACATTGCATTGAGGAATGTATTGGAGAAAAGTGAGAGCACACTTTGAGACACACATCCAGCTGCTGCTATACCCCCCTGATAGCTTCTTGAGGCTAAGAGGGTCAGGGAGCATAATACCTGCACATGCATGGGTATGGCATTGGTTCTGTGTGTGATTGCAGTTGCGGTTGTAAATCTGCTATTAGGTCCAGTATCATGGCAGAGGTAAACCCATACTTCTCAAATATTTCCTCCTCTGTCTAGTCAAAGAGAGTAATGCACACTCTGAAAATGTACTCCTGTCTCCTCCTCCCTCCCCTCAAACTTGCCAGGATCCTCATACTCCTCACCATGACGTAGAGTTCAGCCATTGTTGAAAAGGGCTGACGCACTCTGGGCCTCTTTTTATAGGATGCACCCAATTATCACATGATTTGAGTTGGTGGTAAATTGCACATGCAAAATCCCCATTTTGCGACCATTCACAATTTGCGAATGGTTCATACATTTAATTTGTGATTCCTTATTTGTGAGTCGCAATTTGCGATTCACAAATAAGTAGCAATTTTAGGAAATCGCTATTTTAGCGATTCCTTAAAATTGCACTGTGAATGCCTTTCATACATCCTGAAAGGTTATTTTACAAAATAATTTGATACATCTGGCCCTAAGAAAATAAGAAACTCTCATGTTTCCCCAGAAGCTATACATTTCCGAAAAGTAGGCAAAATTCTATCTACCGCAAGGTGACATTTGTGTCCATCACTAAAAGCTTTCTTAAAGAAACTAATGCGCAGTTGTACTAACACATTGTGTTGGGGTCCATCATTCTTGTAGCACAGCCCTGATGAAAAATCAATTTTGACATTTACTAAGCTACACAAAGTTGATACAATTGAGTGGTTTAGTAAGTACAAACTAACCCAGTGTGGTGCATAGCCATGCCTTGCATTACTTTGCATTGAGTAGGTATTACATGGGTGCAGCTTGAGCGTTCCTGTGTATCTATCCATGCATTTTGACACAAAGCTAGATTTACAAACCAAACACTTGTAAACCTGGGTTTGTGCCAAAATGGTTCACCTACCTGACATAGGTTCAACAAAGAGAAATATCTTCTTTTCGCCTCATTACTTACTCTTTCCATGTACGCTGCATTCTGCAGCACACAAAGAAAGTGGCATATGTCTCTAAGGATTGTTTTTATACAGGAGGTTATCCCTTCCTGCACAAATACAATCTTGACCATATTACAGGTACTCTTGCACCATGGCACAAGTGTGCCTGCATTAGCGCTGGGCAGCCACAAGTCCGTTAGCGCATAGAGGGAGCAGAACTGTGCCATATTTTAGTACATATGGTGCTGCTCAGAGCTCTCCCACCCATGCAACACAGAACAGCAACTTGACTTGCTGCTCTGTGTTGTGTGAAGTATTATTTAATAAGCTCCCCAATTGTTGAAACAAAAAAGTGTGAAATTAAACAGCAAAAAGGAGAAATAAGTGACACGGTTTTCATTTGTAAGCTTGTTCAATGCAACTGATATATCGTCACTCACACCACACTTTTCTGATCACACAGATGTATCGTTTTTGTCAGTTATAGAAAAACCTTTGATAACCAAAGTCTCAACTGCAACCTAGCTCACTATTTTTCATTGTGCACTGGCCATGTGTCAGTTCATAAGGAAAATCGGTATGCAGGAAAGCTAATGATTGTTTTATATGTTCCTAAGAATAACAGATTTTTTCCTGAGGGAAAAAAAAAGTCATATTTTTTGCAAACTGATTTACAGTCGGAAACCGCGATTCAAAAGATGATAACAAATGTCTTAACATTCTGCATTCGCACACCGCTCGCAGAAAATGAAATGTTTACCCCACATGTGTAAATGAGCTCTTTGCATGGGACCGGAAAGGCTCAAACATGTGACCATTTAATGAGAGGAAATTATTTTATTAGGATTTTATGACACGGGGTCTGCCGACGCCCAAGAAAAACTACCACCCTAAGATATTTTTTAAAACTAGAGACATTAGAGAGTCTAGAATAGTGTAGCTTCTGTAGATTCCCACCACTTTTTCTCATCGAGAATGCCCTGAAAATGTCACAATGCTTCATAAACAAAATATCCTCGCACATATGTGAAAGAATTCTATGGAGAATTGCAACAATTGCACCAACTAAGGATCCCATACTTATCCCGCTGAAAACACAGCACAGGAAAGACGTAAAAGAAGACTGCAATCCTTCTCTACAAAGGGAATTATTTTGGGATGAGGATAGCTGCTGTCTTTCGACCTACACTGAATGGCATTCAGGCAAATCAACCAATGCTAAACTTTACTAAACACTAAACAACTGGGGGTCCAGGTCACTGTGGCTTGCATGGATCCCAAAAGTTCTGCAAACATCAAGCTTTGTTTGAAATGACGGAATTCTGTCAAGCTTCCAGAATCTGCAGGATTGAAAAAGTTGTAATGTAGGAAATTGATACTGCTTATTTAATCCTTCTGGATTTTTTGCTTTCTGACTACCCAGTTTTGTATTTTTATTTTGATTGAGTTTCACCATCTGAGTCTCACACACTGAAAAACTCTGTGGAGATTAACCAAGGGTGCTAATTGTCAGTGTCTGTCCTTTAAGATAAGGTCTGCTGCTGTGCAACTGCATAAAAGGCTATTGGCTGGTTATACACAAACATATTAGCACATGCGCCTGCTCACATGTATGGGTTTAGCGTGTGTGACTACTATCTAACTCAACCCAGTATCTGCATATAGGTAGCCTGTCAGAAGAAAGACTCACCAGGGATTGGAGCTGCCCTGGTGAAGCCTTATAATATGAGTAGGCATACATAGTGTTAATCTGTAGTGATTACGGAAAAGGCTGTGTGCTTACTGCATTATACGTTATGGGTGACATCGGGCTCCGAGTCGCCATACAAAGGCCTAGAGATACTGGTTCGGTATGAATCAATGAGTCAACAAGTATCCCAAGTGCAGATCCATAGTCACTTTTGTGATAACTACTCCTTATAGCACTTGGAGAATTGTCATTTTTCCTTGGCTCAGTCATAATCAGATTCTAGGCCTTAGTCCTCCTATAGGGACAAGTTAATTACTCTGCTGGCCAGCAGGTATATCAAAAGCCTCCTCACACAATAGAGACATTTGACAGAGATTGTCCTAGTACCTGGGAAAGAAAGAGGCTGGGAGGACCTATGCATGTGTTAATTAACTCTTCACACTGCACATGATCCACAGAAGTAAACACTGCACATGACCCACAGAAATAAACAAGGAAGGCCAAACTTTTAAAGCCAAACCAAGCATTAGATTCACATTTAAATTTTAGTGGGAAGGGCAGTTGTGTCAATTAAGGTCAGGACTTAAGCACACAGGGAAGTTCTTTCCATAAACAACTTCATGTCATCATCTCTAAATGTTCCCAAATGTTGTACAGGATGGTTGGGGTAGCGGTGGACTAGTCGTGAGAACCCCTAGGATTGGGCAGAGGTACCCACTTTCCAGAGCATTCCACCCTGTCTCAAATGGGTTCCACCCATTTAGCCCGCCAGGATTTCTTGCTTTTGCTCACCTGGTTTATGAACCATTACTGTGGGAGATTCTTACTCACAGCAAGTTAATGGAACTTGGGTTAAACGTGTTTACCACCAGTGTCTCCCTTTTATGATAAGACTACTGCAACGCAGTTAAGGTGCGGGTATTGGGCTGTTTTAATGGGAACATGTATGATCCGGTGTATGCACCTGTGCAGGCTGCACGTGAGAGACTAACAATGTGCGCAGTTGGTAGCTGCACACAGGTACCATGCCTCTGGTGTTTTTAAATTGCAAATTCAACCTAGCAAAATAACCTCTTTTGACAAGCTTAAACCTTCTTTTTAAATGTCAGCTCTAAGGGGGCCTTATTACCCATAAAGACAGGGTGCCTGGCACTTAAACGTAGGGCATAAAATAGTTCATGTTGAACATGCCCTTACAGTGAAACATCCCTAAAAGCTATTTTCCCCTTAGCAAGGGTGGCTTTTTCAATAGGGAGACAATGGGCTACATTGTTACATTTAATAAATGCTGAATTCAGGTTAGTAACAGGAAGAGAAATAATTAAACGACTCATTTGCATAGTTATATAAAATCCAATTTAATTATAAAATTATATTTTGTCTACCTATTCAGCAAAATGCACTTTTACAATGTTCGTATTTTTCTGCTTAAAACTTGTAGGTATTCAACTGTCACCTGGCAGCTGGACGACTCCCTTGTGGTGAGATGTTGATTGCTCTCAGGCAGAGGACAAAGAGATTGGGTGTATGTAGACCTTCCTTTGACAGAACTGTGCCCAAAGATTATTTTGATTCCAAAGGGGTGTGTCTTGTCCCGAACAGATATACTTGACTCCAGACATGGCCCTTTCCTTTGTCCATCTAGCCAACCTTGCTCCAACACCAGTGGTTGGGGGGACATTACCACAGGACTGGTTTAAAGTGACAACAAGGGAGGGTTTCCCCATTATCATAGCCAGCCACAGTGTTCTGCTTTATTGGATTGTCCCAGTATGCACTGTACATGGGTTGGGAAAGTGATGATGTGGCATCCTAGGATTTGCCAGAAGTGCCTGGAATCTATAACTTTCTGTCCACACTTATAAAGACATGCACAAGGGAGAGATGGGGGCATTGCCCAGGTCCTGGATGGCAATGACAAAAGAATCATGGACAACTGGAAGGAGAAGCCACTTGATGCCGCTGATGGACAATGAACTTTGCCTACAGCTGACCCCTGGGTCTGGATGGATCTCTCCTGGGCCAGTGGCACTAGCCTCCTTTTGCCAGAATAGGGCCGGCTGGGGAAAGACCTGAACTCCACTGCCAACCTGGGTGCCCTGCAAGTTGGCCAAGAGGCCATGTGTTCTGGGGAGACAGTTGAGGAGAATTCTCACACAGTGAACCAGTAAAGCCAGCTCCCTGCAAAGTGCACAGATATCTGCTTAAAATGCTCCCAGTGGCTATAGCTTCTTACCAAAATGAGCCTAAGATTGAGGAAATCAGCCCAGAAGGAACCAAGTTATAAACCTTTTAAGTTTTTGCCCATTTAAACATGGCCAACATAACAAAGGAGTGTGTGGTGCTCTGCCGCCATTTCATTAAAAAAAGCAGTGGTTCAGGGCCCGAGGCAGTGTAAGGAACATATTCAATCATCGAAGGGAGGGTGTGCATTGGCTTCCCTCTCCAGATGCTCATACAGCCCCAGTGACCCCATGTGATGAGCACAGCACAAGAAAAGGGCCCCAGTGGTGAAATCCCGGGAGCCCATTGATGAGACCCAGCTCAAATGAGGGCCAGCCACACAAGCTAATCCAACCACAGGACCATCAACAGAGATGTTGACTCCCGCACACCACTCCTGATTTGCGCATGTGAGCATATAGCCAGCAGGTCAGCCAGGACTGGACTTCCCACGCTGCCTCTGCCTGGCCTACCTGCACCTGGGTGTCCACTGGGCATGGGCACCTAGGATTTCAAGTGGAAAAAGAAACAGAAACATGTGGCACAGTGGCAAATTGAAAAAGAAAGTGGCAGGAGACCCATTACTAGCATATTTACTGCTCTGGCAGAGGGAGCTTCCTATAATGCACTGTGAGGGCTTTGTGATATCTGCTTTTACTAATGTACCAATGTATTTTAAACTGTTGGGTGGGACTGTAGGAGGTGCAGCAGCCCCACAGGGCTGATTTAGGTAATTTACCCTATGTATGCAAGGGCACAGGATGCATGACCTGTGGAGACTGTTTAGCGATTTTTCAGTTATACCCAGGAATTGTGGTTGGATACTCTTCAGCTTTGCAGTGCAGGGAACCCCATTGGTTGTTCCTATGGATAAATTATGTGGCCTGAAGAGTTAAAAAAAGGTGTAAGTTTATGTTTTCAAAGACAATGCACTGGCTGGACAGGTATTTATTGAGTGTCATTGTTGGATTCCAGTTGATGGAGATTACTAGCCCACACCAACTCCCCTGATTAGGCCTTAGACTGTTTTCTTTCACTACCCGGAGAGAGTCAAGTTTTCTCAGGGCCTTATTTATTAGATTAAAACGCAGCATGGCACTGCAAGCCAACTTGCTGTGCAGCACTGCAGCATTTTGAAAATGCAGGAGTGTGTCATATTCACAGTAATAAGACGCATCCCTGACTTTCCTCAGTGCTGGTACACAAACCGATGCCTAGTGCCAATGCAGCACTATGATGCAAGGGTGTCTGCATTGCAGGGATGATTGTTTATCTGCAGGAAGGGACAACTTCCTTCACATAAACAGGCAATAATGTTTTTATTCCTCTTTCTATGTGAGCTGCACAATGCAGCTTACGTAGAAAGAGGAAAAAAAGAGGATAAAAATGATATTTCTCCCCATTGTGCCACTTTAATACCCCCCAAGGTGATGTAGGAATCTGGCACATTTCCAGCCTTGTAAATGTGGGAAAGCTTCAAATTCCATCAGGTTCCATGGGTGTTGCATAGGAACACCCACAGCAACACCCAAAGAATGTCCCTTCCATGCAGAGTTGTGTGAAAGGAGGCCATATTTACAAGGCCCTTGTCAGGGAGACCGGATCCTCGGGGTTGGCACCTGTTCCCAATATGTCTACCTCTTGGCAGCTCCAAAGTCTACTAGCTATCATAGCACAGAGTTAAAAAATGGCCAAGCGGGGGATGGGGTTTTAGGTTGGGAACAGCGGGGAAGGAGACCTGTGGGAGCAAGAGTTAAGAACACAAAAGCAAGATTATTCACATTGATTTTCATAAACTTTGTTCCAAACATTTATATACTGATAACATGAATGATCAAGGTCTTTTCTTTAACATGACCTTATTAGCTCTGGATACCTGGAAAATAAAGAAGGACTATGCAACCTTTCATATGAGCGTTTTTAGAATAACTTCTTATGCTCTGAACATTTAGGGGCATATTTATACTCCGTTTGCGCCGGAATTGCGTCGTTTTTTTTGACGCAATTCCGACGCAAAACTAACTCCATATTTATACTTTGGCGTTAGACGCGTCTAGCGCCAAAATCCATGGAGTTAGCGTCATTTTTTAGCGTGGACACCTACTTTGCGTTAATTATATGCAAGGTAGGCGTTCCCGTCTAAAAAATCGACTCCGAGGCATGTGCGTCGGATTTATACTCCCGGGCAAAATTCACGCCCGGGAGTGGGCGGGTCAAAAAAAATGACGTACGGCCGCTTTTGCGCCGTTTTTTAGCGCCTGCAAAAGGCTGGCGTTAAGGGACCTGTGGGCTCTGAAGGAGCTCAGAGGTGCCCTCCCATGCCCCCAGGGACACACCCTGTCACCTTTGCCCACCCCAGGAGGACACCCAAGGCTGGAGGGACCCATCCCAGGGACATTAAGGTAAGTTCAGGTAAGTGTTTTTTTTAATTTTTTTTTGTGGCATAGGGGGGCCTGATTTGTGCCCCTCTACATGCCACTATGCCCAATGACCATGCCCAGGGTACAGAAGTCCCCTTGGCATGGCCATTGGGCAAGGGGGCATGACTCCTGTCTTTGCTAAGACAGGAGTCATTTCTATGGGGGTTGGGAGTGAAAAAAAATGGCGCAAATCGGGTTGAGGCGAAAAAATTGCCTCAAACTGACTTGCCCCATTTCTTGACACCCAAGCCCCATATCCCCCTACGCCGGCGCTGCCTGGTGTACGTCATTTTTTTTAACGCACACCAGACGGCGCCGGCGGCTAACACCGGCTAACGTCATTCGATAAATACGGCGCCCGCATGGCGCTTCAGAATGGCGTTAGCCGGCGCAAATTTTTTTGACGCAAAACTGCGTTAGCGCAGTTTTGCGTCAAAAAGTATAAATATGGGCCTTAACTTTCTCAAGTTAGTTCTTGGAATAGCAACTACGTCATAATGAGAATCAATGAACACATTAGTTTTCATGAATGAACTGCGATAGACTCATAAATGATACTGCAAGGTCACCCTCTGTTCTGAATTTCAGAATTCAATTGTCTAAAAATTATTATACAGTTTAATACCAAACTATGTATCAAGATTTCAATGCCTAGAAATGATCGCGCACTCTGCCGATCTGAAACACAAGAGATAAATGCCAAGAGAGAATCACACACACTGCTGTTGATTCAACCATCAGAATTCAAATGTCTAGAAACAATTGCGCATTCTGCCGATCTAAACTGCAAGGGTTAAATACCAAGAATGATTGTACGACGAAACAACGACTTCAAAAACAACTACTGCCTTAACAACGAGGTCGGAACACCGACCTCGTTGCTGCTACTAATGATTTTACCACGAATGCCTTAACAACGATATTTCGTTGTAAAGGCATTCCTGATAAAATCATTAGCAATAGGCACCATTCACCCTACATCCCTCACCCCACCCCCCCAACCCCACCCCAAAACCTAAAACCCACTGACCCCCACCCACTCCCCAAAACCAAAAACGCCCCACCCCCCAACCCCACCCCACCCCAAAACCTAAAACCCCCTGACCCCCCACCCACTCCACAAAACCAAAAACACCCCACCCCCCAACCCCACCCTAAAACCTAAAACCCCCTGACCCCCCACCCACTCCCCAAAACCAAAAACGCCCCACCCCCCCAACCCCACCCTAAAAACTAAAACCCCCTCACCCCCCACCCACTCCCCAAAACCAAAAACTCCCCACCCCCAACCCCAACCCCACCCCAAAACCTAAAACCCCCTGACCCCCCACCCACTCCCCAAAACCAAAAACGCCCCACCCCCCCAACCCCACCCCAAAACCTAAAACCCCCTGACCCCCCACCCACTCCCCAAAACCAAAAACGCCCCACCCCACCCCAAAACCTAAAACCCCTGACCCCCCACACACTCCCCAAAACCAACAAAAGCCCCACCCCCCCAACCCCACCCCAAAACCTAAAACCCCCTGACTCCCCACCCACTCCCCAAAACCAAAAACGCCCCACCCCCCCACCCCACCCCAAAACCAAAAACCCCCTGACCCCCCACCCACTCTCCAAAACCAAAAAAAAACCCCACCCCCCCAACCCCACCCAAAAACCTAAAACCCCCTGACCCCCACCCACTCCCCAAAACCAAAAATGCCCCACCCCCCCAACCCCACCCTAAAACCTAAAACCCCCTGACCCCACACCCACTCCCCAAAACCAAAATCGCCCCACCCCCCTCAACCCCACCCTAAAACCTAAAACCCCCTGGCCCCCCACCCACTCCCCAAAACCAAAAACGCCCCACCCCCCAACCCCATCCCAAAACCTAAAACCCCCTGACCCCCCTCCCCAAAACCTAAACCCACCACTTACCTTCGCCAACTCCCTTCTTTGTACCTTAACCACGCATGTTCGTTGTTCAGAACATACGTAGTTAAGGCACAAAAAAACGGAGTTGTGGTTAAAAAAAGCATTGTTGCGCTTTCGTTAACCACGACTTTCGGAAACAAAAGTCGTAGAAAAGGATGTTTCCCACCAAGAATGAATCGCACACACTGCTGCCGGTTCAACCATCAAGGTTTAAATGCCAAGATACAATCGCGCACTCTGCCAATCTGAGCTGCAAGAGTTATTTGCCAAGAATGAATTGCGCACACTGTTGCCGATTCGTACATCAAGATGCAAATGCCATGATATGATCGCGCACTCTGCTGATCTGTACTGCAAGAGTTAAATGCCAGGAATGAATCGCGCACACTGTTGCCGATTCGTACATCAAGATTCAAATGCCATGACATAATTGCACACTCTGCCGATCTGTACTGCAAGAGTTAAATGCCAAGAATGCCAAGAATGAATTGCGCACACTGTTGCCGATTCGTACATCAAGATTCAAATGCCATGAAATGATCACGCACTCTGCCGATCTGTACTGCAAGAGTTAAATGCCAAGAATTAATTGTGCACACTGTTGCCGATTCGTACATCAACATTCAAATGCCATGAAATGATCACGCACCCGATTAACCAAAAGGCCAAAAACTCGAATATTTCTGAAAACGGAGTTGAGGGCCTAACTTGACTTCCGACTTACCGCCCTGCTTGAGGATCACCAAGATAATGAGGACAGGACCTGGAAAAGCCTAGGCAGGCCTCCGGAACAGGAGCTCAGGAAAATGCTGCTGCTCTGCACCGGAACCTCTGAATAGTGAGCACATGGAGCTGGGCTGGGTCCCTTAAATAGACCCAGACCCCGCCCACGTTCCACACCCAGCCAGACTGCAGGAAAGGATTCTAGAAGGGCTCAGAATAGGGACCACACCCTAACCACCACTAAAATAAGCTCCTGAACAGCTGAAGTAGCTGTAACAAGGTGGCTGCCCAGGAGCGCTGTAAGGAAAACTCCACAAGCGCAGGCGGACCAACATGGACCCACCATCTGTCACCTTAAAGAGGCACACCCTAAGTAAGAAAAAGAAGAACGTGGTGGTGTATTCCTTTGTGCAGAGGAAGAGCGTCGCACTACTTACCTTTCACAGTACCATTTATAGCCCAAGAGGCTTGAAGAAAATGTCCATAAGTGTCAGATGGAGAGGGGGGCTACTTCATGTCCGCAGAAGCAAAACAAGACCAAAATATTGTAAATCAGACCAATGGGGCCAAGAAACAGGCCTGATAAGGCTGGCAAATGGAGGTACAGGGCAGGAAACTGAGTGCACACTGATCTGCTCCCAAGTTTTCAAATTCCTCTGTGTAGGTTTGTTGGAGGTGGCTCACTCTGGTTGGCTTAGGCAAGGCCCTAGCCAGGCAGAACCTACCACTCCTGTCAGGGGTGGGTGATTACACTCACATAATAACCTGCACTCACCCTTCGGTAGCTTGGCACTGGGCAGTCAGGCTTATCACAGGGGCAGTTTGTAAAGCATTGGCACAGCACACGTACACGATAAATGCACTGCGCATCACAAAAGAGTCTTCAAAAGTTGTGCATGTAAAGAAGATTTGTATTCTGCATATAAGTTTATTAAAACAACATGAACAACATGTACATCTGGGCATCAATCTCATTCAAAAATATCCCTAGCAGTACTTGGCCCAACTGTGTCAAAAACAATATTGGCAATATACATACACTTGGGAAAAATCCAACATTCCTTCCCAGTATACTCATGCAGTGCAAACCGTCGTCAGCTTGAGATCCACCACAGCAGTTATCCCAGTTCAGTATCACACATTTATAGGGTGCACCCTGGTTCACAACGTTAGCAGCAATGTGTACACACAGATAATTTCAGCACTTTTAAGTAGTTCCGCAACCACAGTGTAGTCAATCACTGGCAGTCAGTCCTCCACACTCACTCCCCACCACTATATGGTGCCACAGATATCAAGTAGACTCAAATAGCACACACTTGCACACATTCGCTCCCAGCACCCTAATGTGTGCACTGATATCCGGCAGGTTAGTTGTCACTGTGCTCACAGATCCTTGGGCTCAATCCTTTCTCCACCTTTCAACCCAATCCCTACTACTGCACCCCCATGGGCCGGTGATGAAAGCAACCTTTCCCCGGATAGTAGGCTGATCGTGGCCGGAGTCACACTTATTCAGGGTCTCAGGGGAAAGATGGAGAAAAGAATAAATAACAGGCTGATCAGGCAACAGCTGATAAATGGAAGTTTGGCCACCACTCTGGAAGTTCACTCACAGGTCGCTGCACCATGCCTTCCAGCACGGGCCCCAGTCTGCAAAGCATGGGGAGGGTCACTGTAGGACACACGCTGTTCACAATAGTGCCCATCCAGGCCACGCATTCCAGTACAAAAATAGTTACCAATTCTGCACCTCCTTGGAATGAAGATTTGTGTGGTGCACGGTTATTTGAGCTGCACCAGACAATTCCGATCACACAGGGACAGTTACAGATTCTGTACCGCCCTGGAATGAGGCACACTGTCTGGTGTGCGATGACTTGAGTCCCACCAGACAAATCCAATTACACATGAAGAATTGTCACAGGTAGAAGTTGTAGGTCCCTTAGAGGAGGGTCTTTGATATCCCTGAGACCTTCACCAAAGAACAGGGGGCAAGACAACAAGCCCTTAGAGAGAGCACAGTCTGGGGTGCCACACAGCAGCAGGCATTCCCTCCTGACCAGTCACTATTTAGGAAGAGTGTGTGGTCCTTTCCCAGGGCAGTAATTTCTTCTGATGCACAACAGAATCTTCTTGCAGTTCATGATACCGACTGGAAATTTCAGTCCTGCATCTCCACAAGTGTATCTCTGAATTGCCACAGTGTGGCACCAGTAGTTATACTGTAGTGTACAGTTAAAGTTTAGGAGCTAAAAACCCTCACACACCCGAAAGGGTGTCATGCTTCATCATCGGGAAGCTCCTCGTCAGACCGGCTGGTGCAATGTCTGACGGGCTCCCCTTTCGGGGGCTCTTTGCCGGAGATCTTTTTGATATGTGGTGGCTGCCGTTGATTTATGAAGGTCAGACACTCTGAATGGCAGGAGAGTGATCAAATTAAGATTGATTAGAAACCCCTGAACTTGTTCTGTTTAAATATCTATCCAGAGGGGTTACGATCAAGATTAAAAACATAATAAAGTGGGGAATGAGAATGATGCTCAACCACTTTAGAAAGCCTGGAGTACTGGGAAATTGTCTGACCTTCATAAATCAACGGCAGCCACCACATATCAAAAAGATCTCCGGCAAAGAGCCCCCGAAAGGGGAGCCCGTCAGACATTGCACCAGCCGGTCACCCTAGAGTTAGGAACAGTGTACTTTTGTTATTGATTGCACGTATTGGGAGTATGTACACTGGACCTTTAATCCTCCCGATCCCTCTTTTTGTTGTTATACTGTAGTGTGTCTTTGAAGTTATGGGAGGTTAAGAGGGTTCCCCTTGAACCACAAAAGTCTCCCGTAAACTTCAGTCCTGTCTGCCATGGGGGTGAGGAATGCAGATCTTAATTATTAGTGGGGCAATGATCCAGGCCCTAGAGGCGAAGTGTCAAAACCTCTCCCTCCACTCTGTCCAACCAGGTCCTCAAATGGCAGAGGTCTCGCATTCCAATTGTGTGTCCAAGGTTTATGGCTGTCACTGGGGAGTACACAGAAGTGTTCCCCTTACCTCCAGTGTGGACTGAAGTTGAATTTAAAAAGGCACACAAAGCATTTTTAGAGCACAGAAATGGCCGCTTTTTCAAAGTGGCATCTCTAAGATATTATTGGCAATCATTATGAGGCTGCTTCACTGCAACCCACTATTGTGCCTAGGAGTAATTGCACTTCCCCCATTTTAAGTTATGGGCAGAGCAGATCTCATATGTAGTGAAAACACACATGGATACTGTTCTCTCTGGGCATACATGTACTTGCGCATATACAAGCCTGCATTGGCAAGCTGAATACATGTTTAAAAGCACCATAGGTGCAAGTGCACACACAGGCCTGCAATGGAATGCTGGATACTTGTTTAGAAATGCCAAGGGTGCAAATGCACACACACAAGCCTGCTGTAGCAGGCTGGATACATGTTTAAGTATGCCGTTGGTGCAAGTGCGCACACACAAGCCTGCTGTGGCAGGGTGGTCACATGTTTGAAGCACCAGTGGACATGTGTGCACACACTGTCCAGCGCCAATTTCTAACATAGGCGAAGAGGCGTGCACACTTTCACACTGTACTCACAGTGGGAAACAGCTCAGGGCCCGAAGGCCATTGGGAGAGAATCAGCAAATCCCATGGGAAGAGCCTGAGGCCCTAGGTACCACTTGGGAGTTCCTCACTACCAGGGCATGGGACACCCATGTGTACCAGCTCAGTCTACCGTCTACCACATGCTCTGCCCTTCTGGGAGTGCTCTAGTGGTAGCGGAGGGCTCACTCAGAATTGGCTACAGAGTTAGAAGTGCCAGTCTAAGCCACAGTGAAACTGTGCCTCGACAGGCCTACATAGTCAGGCCAGACACATGCTTGACAGGCTATTCTAGTGGGTAGCCATGGCCATACCCGTTCTGGGTATGTGGTGTATCTTTTTAAAGGGCAGTCCTGGGAACAGCACCTGATCAAATCACATAAGCGCCCCTTCAGTCAGTGACCTAGTCAGTGAACTGCCCTGCCACCGTGTAGCTCCACCTGCAAGTGAAGCCCATCTGACTCGAACTCTGACCTCGGTCAGAAGTTTGAGGCCCTCCTCCACCCTCAGTCTTCTGCCTGAGCCTCAACTCTGGTGTCTTGTGGGTGAGGTCTGCTCTTCTGTTGGGCTTTCCTCTGCCTCTTTTCTCTTTTTTCCTCTTTTTTCCTTTGTAGACTGTCTTTGTGCCGTTTTTCCTTTGTGTGCTGTTTTTGTGCCTTTCGCTTTCAGCTTTTCTCTATCTTTTCCCTGTTTCTCTCGTCACTCGCTCCTCTCTCTCACACACACTCTCCCTGCCGCTGCTGTCCCTGAGCCCAGCCAACACCCACTGACTCTTCAGCTGCCTCCACTGCCGACACACCTACACCACCACCAAGACCTTGGACCCAGCACAACCCACCCGCAACAACAAATCGGCCCCGAAATCTCTGAAGTGCATTCTCCTCAACATCAGATCCCTCTATAAGCACACTACTGAAATCTGGGACCTCCTTGACAGAACCACCCCTGACGTCGCGTTCCTCACCAAAACCTGGACCAACACCACCTCAGGCCCGGACATCGCCTTTGCCATCCTCCAGGGATACAAGATCATCTGGAAAGACCATCCCAGCTGCCCGGGGGGGGCGGAATCGCCATCGTCCACAGGTCCAACCTCCGCCTGAACACACACTCCGAATACTCAGAAGAATCCACAAGCCTGATGGAACACCTCCACTTCAAACTACATACCAGCCCGACATCCACAATCAGGGGAACCCTCATCTACCGCCTTCCCGGACCAAGTGCTTCCTTTGCTGACTCCATCACGGACTACATCTCCACACAAGCCAACACAGCCACCAACTACACCCTGCTGGGAGACCTCAACTTCCACTTCGACAACCTACAAGACCCCAACACCGCATCCCACCTAGACAACCTCCACAACATAGGGCTCCGGCAGATCGTGACAGAGCTAACACACTCAGCAGGACACACACTCGATCCTATCTTCACTACAGGAACCTCCGCTACCTTCAGTAACACCTCAGAACTGCCTTGGACAGATCACTGATGCATCCATTTCACCTGCAACACACCCACCGTCATCAGACCCCAGCACCAACCATCACATAGAAACTGGACAATACTCACCGACGATCAGCTCAACACTACCCTCGCCGTCCCCACCATTGCACCCAACGATGACTCAAACATCGCAGCACGCACCTTCCACAAATGGATCGCCGACTGTGCCAACACCATAGCCTCCCTCAAAAAGAAGAATAGCACCCACGCAAAGAAAGCCAGCTGGTTCACCCCAGAGGTCCGAGAGACTAGACACACTTGTCGCCACATCAAGAAAATCTGGAGAAAGACCAAATCCACAGAAGCCCATAGCAACTTCAGTGCCGCCACCACCGCACACCACCAACTCATCAGAAACACCAGAAAGAAAGCTATACAAGACATAATCTCCTCACACACCAGCAATAGCAAGGAACTCTTCAGCATCATCAAGGAATTCGCCCAATCCAACAGTGAAACAACAGACATCCCACCCTCACAGGACCTCTGTGACAGACTCAACACCTACTTCCACCAGAAAATCAAGACCATCTACGACCATTTCAGCAAGGGCAACCTATGCACAGAACCACCTCTACCAAAACCCGACACCAAGAAAACAAGAATCACCACCTGGACCCCCATCACCACCAAAGATACTCTGAGAAAAATGAGGTCATACACTCTGGGGTCCCCACTGACCCATGCCCCCACCACATTTTCAACAGAGCCGCAGACACCATTGCCCCCAAGCTCCACCTCACCATCAACCACTCACTAGCTTCTGCCACCTTCCAGGATGACTGGAAACATGCCAAGATCAACCCCCTCCTTAAGAAACCCTCAGCAGACCCCACCAACCTCAAAAACTTCAGGCCCATCTCCCCACTCCCCTTTCAGGTGAATGTCATCAAAAAAGCAGTCAACAGCCAACTCACCATGTTTTTAGAAGACCACAACATCCTCGACATCTCCCAATCCGCATTCAGGCAAAAACCATAGCACCAAAACAGCACTCTTGGCCGCAACAGACGACATCTGCTCCCTGCTGGACAAGGGAAAGATGGCGGCACTCATCCTGATAGACCTCTCGACGGCCGTTGACACAGTCTTCCATCACACCCTGATACTAAGACTCCACGATGCCGGTATCAGAGACAAGGCCCTCGACTGGATCCAATCCTTCCTCTCCGGCACAACTCAATGAGTGAGACTCGCTGCCTTTCTCACAGACCACACACCCACCACCTGCCGAGTTCCCCAGGGATCCTCCACCAGCCCCACGCTGCTTAACATCTACATGGCCCAGCTAGCCACAATCGTCAGGAGCTACTGAATCACCATCATCTCCTATGCCAACAACACCAAACTCATTCTCTCCCTCTCCAACAAACCCAGCAAAGCCAGACACAACTTCGACAAAGTCATGGAAACAGTTGCCAACTGGATGAGAAACAGCTGCCTTCAACTCTACGCAGACAAGACAGAATTACTCATCATTGGCCCTCAACCCAATGCATGGAATGACTCCTGGTGGCCGGCCAGCCTCGGAAACCCGTCCACCCCCATCAGCCAAGCCCGCAACCTCAGGATCATCCTGGACTCCAATCTTAGCATGAACCATCAAATCAACTCAGTCACCTCCACCTGCTCCCGCACCCTCCGCCTCCTATGCAAGTCCTTCAAATGGATTCCCTTCGAACATATAAAGACCGCCACACACGCCCTCATCACCAGCAGACTGGATTATGGCAATGCACTCCATACCGGAATCAACAAGAAACTCATCCACAAACTACAAAACATCCAGTACGCCGCCGCCAGACTGATCCTCGACCTACCTCGAACACTGCACTGCCTTCCCCTAGAGAAAAGAATCACCTTCAAGATCCTAACCCATGCACACAGAGCCCTCCACAACACTGGATCAGGCTACCTCAACCATCAACTCAACCTCCACGTACCCCACAGGACCCTATGCTCAGCCCAGCTCTCTCTCGCAGAAATACTCCGCATCAGGAAGACCAGAACAGGAGGACGCTCCTTTTCCTACATCACAGCCACCGCCTGGAATGCCCTCCACATAAGACAAACCACCTCACTCCTCAGCTTCACGAAGAAACTGAAGACATGGCTTTTTTAGGAACCACAGTTGAATGCTACACTCCCCCACCCGCCCCTAGAGACCCTAACAGGTGAGTATTCACACTTAACAAGCATTGATTGATTGATTGATTTCTGGCATTTGTAGGAAGGGTGTGTGCACTTTCCCACTGCAGTATAGTAGGTAAGTGCTAGAGTCCTAAGGTCACACAGTGAAAGTCACCAAAAAAAATCAGGAAGAAAAAGCAAGAAGTTTTAGGGAAAGCCCCTAAGAAGGGCTATATCCAACGTGGGTCCCTCAGTCCCATGGACACCTTCGCCTGGGGCCTAACACAAAAGAAAACTATCCCGGGGACCCAATCTCACTAGGACAAAAGCAGAGCAGGAGAAGTAGTAGTGATGGGCTCCCTGGAGGGCTGACTACCATCCCGCTTCCCATGACCATGTCTGGAGGAAGCTAGTAGTACAACACTGACATTTGTCTGCCCTCCCAGGGATGCCTGAAGGGACTATAGTAGGCCATCACCCACCAAACCCTACCAACCCCGAGCTTTTCTGAACCTAAATACCACAGGGAATCCACAGGGGATCCAGTGTGATTTGGCTTGCAGAGATTCCAGTATACTTTCAAACTCTGTCTGCTCCGCAAATATCATAATTATGAATTAAATTTTGACTATTTTGTCTCACTTTCCAGGGGAGAAGGCCTGGGATCAACAGGCAGTCAGAGAATCCTACCAAGCGTACGTATTTCTGAAAATTAGCAAAACATGAAAATTCAGTGTGTGTGGTTCTCATGAATCCCACCACCTATTCTTGCCCTGCAAATGTCAATGATTTGCAAAAGAAATTCCTCATATTTATGTGACAGAAAACTCTGGAACTTGTTTTCAACAGCAAAAGGCCTAACATTCTGTATTCCTACACAACTCCTGATAAAAACTGTAGCTGCCATTTGTGTGTGGGCCTATTGTACTGCACAGGACCTAGTAGAAACTTGTGTCAAGTCAATGTAGTGTGAATGTGGTATTTACCTTCTTATGTGGCTTACTCTGGTGCAGTTGTCTTCAAGTTGGAATTTGTACTGGAGGATTTACTTGAAGTACATATCAAACAAAAGGCATCCTAGGACACTTAAGCACAACACCTAGCATTGTTAGATAACATAATCAGCATGTGATTCTAGCTAAATATGGCCCTCCCCAATTTATATTATTTGCTCAATACAGCAGTGCTAATTTTCATGCAGTGCGGTGGCGCATGACGTTACTATGCTCTAGATGTGCCTTCAATTAATCATTCCACACAGGGGTTTCTAAGAGAAAACATGATAATAGGACACTACTCATCTGATCAGACTCTATCACTCCCTACTTTTGGTGTTTCTCTCTGTTTCACTATAAACACTAAAAGTACTTTGAAGTAACCTAATCGCTACATGTAGCACTTTACAGTACCCCAAGAAAGGTAAATACAAAAATAAAATATAATTAAATATGCCTGATGGTAGGCAGGGCTGGATCTCTTTGTGATAAAAAAATTAGGGATACAGAATAGATTCTTCTAACATAGCTGTGATAGGTCTTTCTAGACTTAAGGTTCTCCAACTGATAAGAATGCAAATCAGCATTTGTACAGGAATAATGATGTGTCTCAATGTCTGAATCAGCTGCAGAGAGATAAGAACATTCTATATGTTTTTTGAGGATTTTAATTGAGGCGCAATTGGCACATTCTGCCAAGTGGGAGGTAGGGTTGGATGCCCACTTAGGAGATGACTACTGGAAGAAATCATGAATGTTGTTATCATGCTCTGAAACCAGTAGCTGCAAGAAATACAATTTCTTTGTTTTGTCTTCTCTTCAGTTCTCCCTTAATATGTTGCCCAAAATACCCATTCAAGTGAAGTACTATTTCACATGTGCAGCCCCACATGCACCATTAAGTCATTTATTTGTGATATATAGGGTGCTCTTGCCTTCTAGAAAAAGATAATTGAATCTTCATCCCAGATTCTAGGATTAAAATTTAGGTAACACCAGCCTTCCTAATGTTTGCTCTGGATTGGCTCCATTTAATGATTTTGACTTTTTTGTTTCCCTATAGTAACTGAATGGCTACCTCATTTCATTGTGTCTGAGCTGTTGAGGAAAGGAAGTAATTGATATTCCACTTCTCTAAGAATAGTGTAGATTGCTAGTGGCTGAGTATGTAGACCATGTCAGCCATTTTTTGCATTTCTAATGTCTGTTACTGTAACTTTCAAGCTATCTGCAAATGCTTGCTTTAAACTTTTTTGAAATTGTGACTCTAATTTTCGGATTCTAGGTTGTGCAGTTTTCATGAGCTTTTCATTCACCATAATAATCCCCATACCTTCTGACCTACTTCTGATTAGTACATTGACTGTTTTGCTCCTCGCTGTATGGTACACTCGTTTTCAATGATTTATTTTCCAGCTATTTTAATGCCTACTCACCAAAACAAAGTGGACATGTGGTCATATCTGCCTCAGCAGACAGTATCTATGGTTAATTCAGAATATTGACATTCAGTTTTAGTCCCTTCTCTGCCTCTTTTGGGGGCAATTGGGGAAACAGCCAATATTCTTCTGTACCATTTTGGGTGTTGCCCAAAGTGCCAGAATCCTTTGCCCCAGGGCTGCCCTGGTGCAGATAAGGTCCATCACTTACTGAGGTGAATTGCCTTTCTGCTATTTCTTCAGCTGGTTTAGGTTGTTTAGGCTGTTAAGATGTACAATGTGGCACTGTTTTTGTAGAAATATCAGATAGATCTCCAGATGCTACAAGATATTTTATTTACCATTATCCTCCCACTTCTCTGTTTTATTTGGTGGTGGTGGTTGCAATGGGATTTCTTTTTGACTGTTACAACTAAATCTAGTCCTTTACAAATTTTTAAGTGATTTGTGTAATTTTTCTTTTGTCATCACATAACTGTGTCCCAGCCTTTGTTGCGTCTACGATTGACCCCGCTTGCCTCTCGAATGCTTGAGAATACATCCTATGTGCACACTATAGAATAAAAACAGATGCCAGCACTTTTATTGATTCGTGTTGGAATTCCTCTTCAGTCAGCAAAAGGCATTTGTTTATGATGTTGTAGCTTATCGTTAGTTTCAATTACCATTTCATCATTGTTGACTTCTTGTGCTCCTGAGGCTGTGGATACTTTACAACCTATTACTCTTCCATCACTGGTAAATGATCACTCCAAGCTCTGTATTGGTCATGTTAAGCATGTCTATCTTCCTATCAATCGTCAGCACACTTTTGGCTAGCATATGTGTTAATTCCACTTGGATTTGTAGTTTATGCCATTGCCAGGTGAGAGTTTTAACTACCACTAATAAGGAGGAGTTTATGTTTTTTTGATGGAATCATGACTTTCCCCACTCGCGGCAATAAAGCTCAGCTGGTGTTATTCTGCATGTGTTATGCTTGGTGCTGCCCTGGTTTCCACTTCTGTATGGTTAACATTGCATTTATCTTCTTGTGTTGGCAAAATGGTAGATTGCCAATGTCCCATTCTGGATTTGTCCCGGGGGTAGAACAGATCTGGCTGGGCCTCACTGGTGCCGGACCATGTGATATGTCATGTTGATGGGAACCTGCCTGGTGAATCATTCTATTGTGATTTCCTGCTTACTTTGAGATTTTGCCTGGCTATCCACCCACAGGTCATTCCTAAGCCCCTGAGTGGTCCCATTGTGAGTCAGTCTATCCAATTCTATGCTTATTTCTCTAGTATTCATGGTTGAAGAGATCTCTATCACCTCTATGACTTCATTCTCTTCTGAGTGCATGTTTAAGTGTGCATGTATTCATAGTATAATTGCTTCTTTCTAGAGCAGTCTGTGCCAGCATTCTCATCTCTGTGACAAGTGAAGCATCTAAACTGAGGCTTGCAAAACTGTCTGAGGGTATTATCTCTTGTGTAAGCTCTTGTTGTCATGATTCAGATTGTTTTGGACCTGGTCCCTCTAGACCTTCTGGCACTCACTGCATCCCAGAAGCTCCTGTGCTTTCCTCCACACCTGCCGTTGCTCCCACAAAATAATGATGTATCAGACTTGTAGATGCTGCCAATCCCAGTGCTTGGGGCCTCATGCCCTTGGACCTCGCCTTGCCCACCTTACAGACATTCCCCTCCTGAAGCAGGCCACTCTCTTGTGTGTTGTGGATCACCATTTTACACAGGTCCTGCATGCTCCTATTTTTGCCTTGTTGCCTCTGACACCATACATCTATTTCTACTGAAATTATCGATCACTATGGGTCTTTTTTTACTATCTTTGGTGACCTCCTTAGGTTTACAATGCACCTGTAAGTCTCAAATATCCTATGCGCTAGCTTCCAGCTTGCTCAGAAAGCTGAAGACTTCTGGTGTGATCTATATGACCTAAATGATGTCTTGGTTGCGTTGTGGATGTTGTTGGGTCCTCTAGCGAGTGTTCTGTATTTTTAAATGGCATGAACACCACAGACCATCACCTGAATGATTGGGCAATATGCTGATACAAAGTAGGAGGCACTTTACAATCACTGGGCTGCTGCTGATGAGATAAGGCTGCCCATGGGTACCTGCTTTCAGAGCTTTGCAGAGCTTTGCCTGTTGCTTAGTGGTCGTTATCGATCGTTAGTGATGGTATTTGCTCTTAACAGCTGCCACTACTGCTGCCACTACAACCACTGCAACAATCATACTACTTCCACCACCGATGCTGTGGGGCCAGCTGATGTCTTTTATGCCAGTGATGCCAATGTGTACACTGCCACACCACAAGCGACTGGCCTTTAAGGTTGGGGACACAGGCATGCATACATGCGTCTAGGTAATGTGGATTGTGAGTTGGGGCTGGCCACCTATTATTTGGCAGGATGTTTGGCGGAATTTCGATGAACCCTTCCATGTCCTGTATTGCCCTGTAAGCACTGCCATGCCACTTAAAGCTGTTCTACAGTCCTACGACCTATGGGGGAATAAGCATGCTCAACATAATGACCAAAGGGAGGATGCATTGTTTAATGGTCCTTTATTGGTCCCTTATTAGTCCTTGGTCTTTATAGGTCCTTTATTTGTCCTTGAGGGTTGATGTGCTACAGGGGCCAAAAAGATCAACCACCACAGCAACTGTTCACTCTTTTGCAAGTCGATCCAACCACACTTCGCGATTCACAATAGCTTTGAGCGTGAGCAAAACAATGGCAGTAGCAGGGACAAGGAGAGAAATCCAATAGTTAGACTCATACTCAATTATTGCAGGGGACACAATCCAGGCCAAGAATGGAATGGAGTCTGAGGAAAAGGGGGTGTAATAGATGGGCCTGCCATGGAAGCATACCGCACCATCCTAATGCTGGCCACTTCTGTGCCACTCGGCGGGACCCGCGTTTTTGAGCCTTGCCTGACCCTCCCCATCTCACTGCTTACTTTCTGCTGCTGCCATAGTCGCTCTGCCGGGCAAATAACAGGTCTCCAAATACAGGCCGCCTGGCACAATGTGACACAGAAACCAGGGCTAGGGTCTCCAGGGGCTTTCACTAAGTCATGCTCCAGCAGACTGGTGCCCCAGCGTCCCAGAGCCCCCGGCATCCTCGCGAGTTCTGCATTGATTTAGTGATGTCAGCTCGTTACTCATTGCAGGGAAGCAATAATTGCTGCAGGCCCACTGGTAGCATTTACTTTACAGGACCTCGATATATGGTATACCACTCTACAAGGGACTTACATGTAAATTAAATATGCCAATCAGGTATTTGCCAGTCAAATCATGTTTAGGGGAGAGCACAAACACTTTAGCACTGGTTAGCAATGGTAAAGTGCACAGAGTCCTAAGACCAACAAGCAAAATTCTGCAAAAAAGTCGGAGGAGGAAGGCTAAAGATTTGTGGTGACCCCATAGAGAGGGCCATTTCCAACCAACAGCAATTCACCAAAATGCTGCAGATAGCGACATTACACTCCATTTGGTAAGTTTGGAGTGATTGCGCCACACGGATTGGCACTGATGCACGCATATGCATGGCGCGACAACGACACAGCTTTTGACCTTTACTTTCGCTCACATACACCTACACATAGACATTTACAAACACATACACATACACACACACACACTCTCACTCAAACAAACATTAATGCACACAATGTACATGTAAAGATATTTTTTGCTTACCCTTACCTCAGCTGCCAAGGAGGGTCAGATGTCATCTAATTGCACTCCATTCTTTATTACACTAACAGTGAATTATATATTATTCACTGTTAGTGTAATGAAACATTGACAGAAAACAAAGAAAGTGGAGCCCCACACGACGTGCATATGGGCAAGGTGACCCTCAGCTTCTGGTATTCATTTTGCCACATCTGAGGCTAGAAGGTCACAAAGGCAATGCCAGGGATCGCGAAGGGCAAGACAGGAGTAGTAGCTGCCACCACCGGAAACCCCTAAAGAACGTCGATGCTTACTTCCCTTCCCCCACTATTTCCGCAAAAGGTGCACACCTGGGCATTCCATATTCATACGCATATTTTTCGGATAGCTTCATGATTTTTTTATCATATGCATCAAGTAATGACCTCAATAATATGCCTGTTTACATTCTATGGGGCCACTGCTGGCTGCTCTACTTTCGTTCACCTCCACCAATAAAACAAGAACTCTAGAAAAAAATACACGGAAAAGGAAAACTAGTTAAGGACATCTAACATTTCTGTGTCCGAGTCCTAAATCATTGCACATTACCTGCAAGAGTTGCTTTGCAAGGATGAAAAAATAATGGTTAGCCACTATGCCTCAAATTTGTATCAGTTTACTTTGTAACGTTAACGCATCAGCGAAACCAGGCTTCTGGAAGAACTTGCAGATATATAAATATTCCCTAAAGCCTTTTAAACACATGTTGGTCAGTATAGCTTTCCACAATCTTTATTATGCCTATATTCGCCATTTAGACACAAGTGCTACGTCCCTAATTAGTCGCTGTCCCGTTTACTGCATGAAATATAACATTTTACCGTAGCTTAAAGCACCAGATTATTTCTATTCTAATATTAGTTAGAGCATCATTCCACAAACATTTAACTGCGTAAATCACCACCTTGCCTAACGTGGATTGAGAAAACCGTCAAGATTAGGTTGGTTTTAAAATTAGCATACATAATACATTAAGCTCCTTGGGTTTTATGCTGCAATATGAAAAGAGGAAAATATGCTTCAGAAATCGACACTCCAGGAGCACTTTGTGTAGCAACATATCAGCTTCAATTCCTTGAAGTTTATGCCCTCTGTTCTGATCCGTGTTTCTCAATCTTCCTCCTAAATTGTACCTCACTTTAAATTCAACTGATGGCACAGACGTCTACTTTTGCCATTATTATATTATGATGTAGATCTGATATTGTAGGCACAACAATTACACTTGAATTATTATTGAGTAGGAAATTATTTGAAACAACGATGGCATCTAACATGTCATAAGCACAACAGCTCATTTTACGTGCAGGCCCATCTCATATTGTTCCTCATATTGTTACAACCACCACAGCAACCAAATGTGCTTCTTGTCACTCACCAACATGAACATTACACAACAAAGCTATAAACAACAGGCTACCGTTAGGGTACAAGGCAATGGAAAACTAGTCTAATTCTTCTGTGAAACCACAAAACAGGTCTTCATGTGCCTTAGACTACCTTGAACAACACAGCACTCACAGGCCACAGTAGTGACATACGAATGATATATAAGATCCAGTTGCCATTAATGCTGTAAATGATGGGATCCACCCGGATCCTGGATCTAGCCTTACTGAGCTGGTCCTGGGGGAAAGGGCCAGTATCCATGAATATTACAGGCTTTATCAGAATGTAATTAGCTCACACTTGGACACATGCAGTCCTACCCACACATTGAGCCTTATTGTGAGTTTGGTGGATGGCACTCCATTTGTTAAATTTAGAGATGACCACCAAACCAGCTGCCATATTTGTACCTTGAAAGCAATCACCATCTCAGACGTCCCTTTTAATGAACAACACGTTTGGTGAATGGTTACATACATTTCAATGACTATTTACCAAACATTTTCAGTCTTTTTTGTTTTTCTGAAACAAACTCATAAAGCGGAAGTTTGTGTTTGAGACACAAAACACTGAACACCACACCCTGGATGTTCTCACCCAGGATGCTGGGTTATTAAGTATTTCTGTCCCTCACCACCCAGTTTCTCTTAGTGGTTAGGGATAGAAAAAAGAGATATTACACCGTTCACCCTAAAGCAAGTGAATGGTGTAGTATCTTTTTTTCTAATGGCCATTACCCTGTCAAGCTGTCAGAGAAAGTTACATTCTGCCAGCATTTAAATGAACGGGACAGATCAAGGGTGCACAGTGCAAGGTAATCTTTCACATTTGTGATGAAGTGCTCTGCCTGCCCAACTCTAAATTGGCCCCTTTGTCTGTTTTGCTCAGAGCAGCAACCTGCAAGGGTTGGGAGGTCTTTCAACCCCTTAGCTGCTGGACTTCTCCCCCCACCCCCCAGATCTGAGCCCTTTTTTGGGCTATTTGGGATAGTTTGTGCTTGGGCCCCCATAGCTTTTTGTGCACATAAGCTATCCATGCCAAATGTGCCTCCTTTTTTCCTACAGTCACAGAACTGTAAAGATACCCAGAGTTTGTGGGTCTCCCTGGATGAGACCAAGAAAATAGCCAAATACAGCTACAATGTGTGTGTATTTTTATTTAAATGGGAAAAAAGTTCTGCAGAAGAAAGCATCTGTTTTTTCCCCTGCAAATGGCATCAGCAAAGGGCTGGTGGTGCAAACATCATCATCTTTCCAGATTTCAGGAACAGGCAGAATTGAATCAGAAAACCACATTTTTCAACACAGCTTTGTCATTTTACTGGGACATACCCCATTTTCACTATTTTTGGTGCTTTCGGCCTTCTTCCAGTTGGTGACAGAAATGGGTATGAAACCAGTACTGGATCCCAGACAGCTAAACATTTCTGAAAAGTAGACAAAATTCTGAATTGAGCAAGGGGTCATTTGTGTAGATCCTTCAAGGTTTTCAAACAGAAAATAACAGCTGAAATAACAAAGTATTGAAATTGAATTGAAAAAAACTGCCATTTTTGTCCACGTTTTCTTCTGTAACGTTTTCCAGCTATGGCAGATTTTTGAAAGCAATATACTGTCATGTCTGCTTGACTCTTCTGGTTGCGGTAATATATAGGGCTTGTAGCTTCATCAAGCAACCTAGGAACCCAGAGCCAATAAATGAGCAGCACCTTGTAATGGGTTTCCATAATATACCGGGTAATACAGCAATTACTTAGGTAAAATAAAAAGAGTGAAAAATAGGTATCAAGGAAACCTCTGTATTTCCAAAATGGGCACTGGCATGTGCAATACAGGGCATCTCTCAAAATGACTTATTTCTCATAAACTGCTTTACATTTGGAAGGTGAAAGTGTAATGAAAAACAATTGCCAATAACACTTGTTCTTCTGTTCTGTGTTCCCCCCAAGTCTCTCGCTAAAAATGGTACCTCACTTGTGTGGATAGGCCTAACTGTGGATTTTGGCCTCTAGCTCAGCTGGCACCTAGGAAAACCTACCATAGCTATACATTTATGGAAAGCCGACAACTAAGGGAATCCAGAATGGGGTGACATGTGAAGCTCTCACCAGGTTCTGTCACTCAGAATCTTTTGAAAACCTCAAAATTTGACTAAAAATCAGATTTGCTGCACATTTCAGCGATGGATGTTTCTGGAATCTGAGGGGAGGCACAAACTTTTTTCCACCCAGCATTCCCACAGGTCTCTCAAAAAAATGGTACCTCACTTGTGTGGGTAAATCTAGTGCCTGGATCACACAACAGTCAATGTTAGTCTTTACATGAGGGCAACTGTTGACCCTGGGGTGATCCATTCCTGACGCAGGCACTAGGTACAGGCACTCAGGTCGGGGAGCGTTTTTGATCAGGACAGGTAGGGAAACACTGGGTGGTAGGAATTTTGTGGATCCCAGCATACTCCTGTAGTTTGTGCAACAGAAATGCAAGAAAAAATGAGTTTTTATTCAACATTTCACATTTGCAGGGTATTCTGGGTAAGAAAACTGTGGGAAATCCACACAAGCCACACCTCTGTGGACTCCCACCAGTGTCTAGTTTCCAGACTGAGTTTGGTAGGTTTCCCTATATGGCCAACGAGCCCAGGGCCAAAAACGCAGATGCCTACCTTACAAAACCAGGTTGTTTTGTGATAAATAAATTTGATGTCTCCACAATATGATTTGGGCAGTGGAATTTGGGACTGAACTAAATTGGGAAGCTCCCAAGAGAGCACTCTCTCTGTGCTTGCCACTGCATACCCCTACCTTCTGGGTTGGGCTAACCCGCTATTATCCTGCTGCATAGACTGTGCCTGCGAAGGGACAGCAGGACTGTCCTCATCACCTCCTTCAGAATCACTGGAAGAGGAGTTGTCTGATGGGCCGACTTTGGTGGGGAAAACTAAGTGTGACATCAGCACGCATCTCAGTGCGCTGATGTCACGGAGGGGCAGGTGGGAGGGCTGGGGAGACACGGAAGCTCTTTTGTGTCTCCAGAGGGGGTTCCAAATTAAATAAAATCCTCTAGTGCGACGCACAGTATAATTTTTCAAACCCCTCCATGGCGTTGGCCACTGGTCGTGACCTGCACCAGGGAGGGTGTGCAGGAGTCGGCCAGTGGCCGGCGTCCGCACCTATGGGATTAATTTCAATTCCAGCTAGTCTCAAAATAAAGGTCTCACTTAAGGGGCCATCATCACTCCTTTTGATTGACTCTCATCCTGGCTGTAGTCTAACAAATTGATGCCATTGTCAATGAGGTGAATCAATTTGCCACATGCCAGACACTCATTTTGAGCTAAACTGTGATTTCAGAAAGGTTTTTAAGGTTTCAAAACTATCTGTGGAAGAGATGTGTATGAAATGTAAGAAAATCATATACATATTTTAGTATGACTACTGATTTCCCTTTATGTAGCACTACTAATTAGTTGTGTATTACTATCCCTGTTGGTTATCTTACAATAACAAAAACAATGATAAAAACTCAATAAGGTTGCATACTTAGGCCTTGCAATTTACATGTACCTCCTTGATGTCAGTTCATAACTGACTTTTCTATATTACAAGGATTATACCTTGTAACCTGCAGGTACCACAAGGATCTCTGTAGCAAAAGCAGACTACCAACACACACAGTGCCACTGGCTGTCATATGACATCATCTCGTAACCACCCCATTAGGAGGCAATATCAAACAGTGGATCAAAAAGAAGTTTGGGAACCCCTGAATAGTGTCTTTCCAGCTGTCTGGGTCCACCTCCAAGTGTCATAGTACCTGTCATGAAGACACCCTACCATAGTACCTGCTTACGCCAAATCAGTGGTGACCAGGAGATCTCAGACCTCGAGCACCCTGCCTCCCATGAGTCTTGTGAGTCTTGTGAGAATATCTCAGCTCCCGAACCTTACATGCCATAATACCTATTTCCTAACCCGCTCCTCCAACTAGCTGTTTTGTATTCATTCTGTGGCTGCAGAGTTTTGCTGAGATCTTTTGAGATCTTGGATAAATCTCAGAGGTCATCTTGGCTGTGGTAAGGTATTTAAACTACATCTGAGATCTGAAGCCCTGCTTTGCCTCGCGACTTCCCGAAGAAGGAGGTGCGACCTGCGCTTCGAGAACTTACCTGTGCTTTGTTCTCACTAATGTCTTCAGTACATTTGATCATCCTTGCCCTCATTGCCATCCTCAGCATTTAATTTTATGCCCCTGCAAAACAAAAGATAAATTGTAATTTGGAAATCCAGTGTGCATCTACAGAACTTCAAAGAACAAAGGCAAGACTCCACAACATTTGTGTAGAAGGACCTTATGACTGCTTGCATCATTCTTTTTGAACATAGTTGAACTGTTTAAGCGCAACAGCATACCTTAAAAGAGACGTATTCACGACCAAGAAGAAACACAAAACAAATGACAATTAACATTTGTGAGGACATCCAAGTACTTCAGGTATTGGACTAAGAAGTTTACAACTAATTCTGTAAAACTTATTTAGTGAATTGAAATACTATTGAAACAATAATGTGTAACTTCTAGAATCTTGGGTTCCATGATCACAGATAACAAGTACACAGGGAAGGAAAGCTCCACAAACTATTCCTGGTCATTACGCTCCTCGCCCAGGTGCTGAACTCCAAACAATTTGCATTGCATGTATTTCAGGAAACACATGGGGGGGGGGCTTTTGACATAGCTTCTGAGTGAGTTTGTGAAATCATAGCTAAACCAAGTCTGCCTGTTCCTTCTCCCATATCACAGGTTTACACATTCGTATGATTACAGAAGGCACCATCTGAAAACAGGATTCTCTTCCCTAATCCTGATCAATCCTTCTTGCTGCATATTGTGTCTCACGAGTAGGAGTGGTCAGGAAAAAAGGAGATGGGTCAATATTGTCTCCGCAAGGTTACACTGCGAACTACGAGGTAAGAGTTTGTGACATCCCTCCTGACACTAGCTTGTAAGTGGAGTCAATGACCATTACAGGGTGTGAAAAGATGCCAGGACATCAATACAGACTTAGAAGCTTCTTTTTGGGGGGATAGAAGTCTGTTACAACCAGTTCCTGGCACAATGCCTCACCCCCTCCAAGGCAATGTACCCTCTCCTCAGATGATAAAAAATGTTTGGAAGTTGGCAGGTCTTCAAAAACTGTAGCTCACTGAGCTGCTTACATAAAATAGATTTCTGTGGCCTGCATGTTACAGATTGTGTTTTTCAACAAGCACATTAATCCTTTTTGTTTATGATGAGTCAAACACACATCCATCATTCTCCACCAACTGCATTGACTGCCTTAGTTATCTTGCTGTTATGCATCGCTCTCATAGAGAGCCATTAGAGTGAATGACTGTATTCTAAATCCAGTAATTATGTGCTATGATGTTATGATGGAGTAATAGTTGGTCATCAAACTTGTTAACCACTGTTGTTTGTCTTAATGAAATTTCAGGCTGTTCTGGCTATTGTGTGCTATTGTGTGCTTTTTACGTTCGGGACAGCGAGAACAGGCCATGGTATGCATTGTTCTCCAATTGGTCTTCTGCCTATGAATATGAAAGCAGGTGCATATATTTGTGGGGGTCAAACATAAAATTATAGATGCAAATTATATGGGTGTTTTTTGCCTTGGTGTTCTGAGTGTCATCATATGCAACTCACGGTTTGTTCTCATTGTCTATTTGATGTTAGCCAGAATACCTTGGGTGAAAAACCTTCCTGTGTTTCATTGTTACCCATCTTCGATTGTATATTTTATTATACCCTGGAAAATGCTGTGTAAACAAATATCTCTGTAGCACGTGCCTTAACCTTTACGTTATTTTAAAATGCAGTCTGCCTGCGGCCAATTAAGTAAGCCACAATAGATTTACTCTCACATTTCTACTTTTGGACAATTTCGTTGTGCAGGGTTTTTAATTTAAGAAAAATACATAAGTTGACTGTCACACTCTATCCTCATGACTCAGTCCCTTGTGACTTGACCCCACTTTCTGCTGCACTTCTTTGAAGTCCAACTCATGGGATCCTAAAGTATTTTTCCAATTCCCAGAACTGGATCATATATATATGCATTACATTCTTTTTTTTAAACATGGATAGTTTTAGATCATGTCACTAAAAAAATACAAGTTCAAATTGTAGTTCAGGAAGTAGATAAGAATAATACCAACTATATTGTGTTATTGTCGCTTGATGTGACAGTGCGATAAACTAAAGAACAGTGCTAGGAGGCTCAGCTGGCGATGTATTTGGCATAGGCACAAAATAGGTGGTGCTCTGGCAAAGACTCAGCAGGCACATCTGTTCTGTGACAACAGAAATCACGAAGGAAGGATTTGCTATTTGGCATTGGTCCCACCATAGATTGGATTTACATTGCGTACAAGTGACAATATAAATAAAGATATAAAAGGACGCTATGAGAGGAAGCTAATTAGTGCATGCTGGAATTGAACCAAGAGAGTAGCTTAGAATTTCTCTTCAAACTCCTGTGTGTTTTTTTTCAAGCAACACAACAAAGCATTGTATGCATTGTCACAAACATTGGTATTTTTTCAGTTCTTCCAGTACATGCTTGATTTTTCAATAGCTTTCTGTATCCTTTGTTTGAGATCCCCCGTCCTGTCATGCCCTCCCACATGCAGCTTAGCATTTTTTGGATCACCCTCCTACACATATTTTAATATGTTCCCTTTTCCCTACTCTCTACTTTCAGTTCTTTTCACTGATGCTCACGATTACTTATTTTAAAGGCACGACCATAAATATTTTGGTTAATAAAATGGCTGTGCATCTGTCAGAGCATATTCACAGGGCTATAAGCAAGCGCCTCTTCCTTGGAAATTCCCTGCTGAAGTGTCACAGCATTCATCAGTCATGCTCTGCACCTGGGTCAGTGGTAAGATTCAATTGCCGTCCTTGCACATCAGGGGCCGTATTATGGAGAGTGCCCCAGGGGTGCTATTGGTATGTGCCCCTGCTTTGTGCGCCCCTGGGGCACTTTGGTAGTATGGAAAGGCCCGCAGACACTTGTGTGGCCCCTTTCTGTAATACATATTGAGCTGCTGCACATATAACGTTAGTGCTAACACCAGAAGGTGTTCCCTAATTTGCATTGGGCATATCCCCATGCAAATGAGAGAATACCTTTGCCTCTGCACTGCATTCTGTAATACGGCGACAGGGGTGACTTCTAAAGTGACACACATGCGGGATGGAGGCAGCTTGGCACTCAGTGGTCAAAGGAGGACTGGAAAGCAAACAATGATAAGATACAGCACATGCCACGCCTCTATACCCATGCCAGAATAAATGAATGAATATGAATGCATAAATGACTGTATTTATAAAGCGCACAGCTACTCAAGAGCAATGGTGACCTCAGGTGGTGGGAGAGAAGCCTTCGTGGTTCATGGAAGATTTTGCTGCCAGCTCCTCTCATTGGCTGACCTTGTTATGGGTCAAACAATGAGAGGAGGAGTCCCAGAGTGGGATAGGCTCATTGAGACTGTGGAGAAGTGTGGCACAATGGTTAGAGCAGCAGACCCTGATGCAGAGATCTGGCCCGGGGACAGGGTTCAATTCCCACTTCGGCGAGTCTTGGGCTCAATTCCGCTGGACCAGATAATTCTCGCCTCACAGGGAAAAGCCAGGAGGGGTTCCACAGCAGTATGCGTACAGTGCCTTGAAACCCTAAAGGGTGAGTAGTGCGCTATACAAGTGTGAAGTTTAGTTTAGACTGCAGACCACCCCCTATGATGAAGCATCACTGAGGGACTTACAACTGAAGTGCTCAGGTCCAGGTCTCCCGTGATGTGCTCCATTGTCATTAGAAGGAGGACAGACGAGGTATTTGACAGGCTGGGGAGGTCACTTATACAGGGCTGTGAAATCTTCCATCGGTCAAAGTTCTGACTATTTACTGCATGTACAGCACCTGGCTGCCTGGCCTGAATATGAAGAGTATCAGCCAGACTGACCTGTGCTCAGCCTGACAGACACTCTTCATGTTTCTAAAAAGGGGAGAGGACAGGCCCCTCCACCCTTAAGGGCAGGCTGTTACTGGAAATCAGTCTGGCTCCACCCTTATGTGGTTATGAGTATGAAATTTAAGACAAAGATGAAGCCAAATATTAAAGTGACTTTTGTGGATACAAATGAAAAATTATGCAGAGAAAAGAAACCGCAAGGAAAAAGGAAAGTTCCTAGCCTAGGTTCCACGTGGGTTCAGATCACCAGAAGCACGTTCTTCGTGCAGATGCTCACTTGTAAGAGGTGTGAGGATAGTGAAATGAAAGAGTTCAAGTGGAAAAGAAGGAGGTGTGCTGAAAAACAGAGGTGATATGTGGGTGGAGGTGGAACTCTTTTAAGCACAGCAAACAAAAACAGATCGATATAAATACATGAAGTGAAACAAAATATAATGTTGCACACTACAAATATTAAATAATTGAATGTAAATGATGTAAATGCTTAAGTAGGAGAAGCAAGGGAACGTATACCATTTTCCAGGGAAAAACATAGCTAGGCCATGGACTTAGAAGTGACATCATAAACACTTTGACCCACATGAGCAAGATTTGAACCCTTGTCCCATCTTTAGCCCCAAATAAATTACTGTTTGCAGATAAAGGCTAGGAAAAGGGCATGGAGTAGACACAAAAATGGGTAACCTTGCCTATTTTCTCTGACCCCCCCACTGCCCTCACAACTCCCAATAAAAAGGGACAAAGGGGCAGTGATAGGGTAACTAATAGCAAATCAAGGGGAGCCAATGAAAATGCATGTGCCAAAATCAGTTTGCTCCTTTTGTAGTTATTCATGAACCAGGGTTACTAATATTTAAAAAGCATTGTGGCACAGGTTATATGATAGAAATGTTATAAATATAGAGTATATGTTTTGCAGAGGATACAAATCTACTTTTTTACTATGTCTATACAAAAAGAAATCATTTTTTTCTATTTCAGATCAGGCAACTACCACAAATAATACCACTGTATCTTCATTATGTCCCACATTGACCACCAAATATAAATCTTTTTAGGCCTGCCCTTTCAGTCACTGCTAACATAACCTAGAGCTCGGATTTCATGGCACCTATCACATTTTGGTGTAATAATCTCCATTCCTAATGCAGAATGTAGAATCGTGCTCGCTAACATAATAGTAGATTCTCTAATTGTATGCTATGCAGATTTTTAAAGCACACTATCACTCAGGAGCATATCCTAGCACGGAATTAAGCACACAGTCACAAAGATTAGGACAGTCATTGCCAGACTCACTGGTAGTGCAAATCATAAGACTCTCTGCCAGCACTGATTCTAAACATACATCAAGAAAAACAAAAGAGTGACAACCCAGAGAGTGTCCATGATGTCACTCCTGAACAGCAACTTCTTCAAGCAAATGTACTTTTTTTAGCGCTTTTGTTTAGTGCTGCACCTTGTGGTTGTCTGTCTGGTGTGAACAAGTTCGAGGGTAGTGGTGGTAATCTGTGTTGGGCTCAGGAGTTGAAGTTTAGTGCAACACTCAGTTTTTTCAGTATTGTCTTAGCACAGAGGATGGAGTGTATGTGCACATTCTGCAGCAGTGTTCTTCCTCTTCCTCTAGTCCCTCAAATTGGGTGCTACCACTTTCAGCTTGGTAGCATGGGATTTCCTAGTATACATTAGCCAGAGTGTAGACTGTGGAGCACAATGAACTTCAAGCATTTTTCCTATATATGAAATAAAGCAGTAGTTCCCAAAGATTTTATAACCACGTTTTATAATCACGACCCACTTTTGCAACCCATCTAACTTTGTTGGACATAGGCAGGGCAATTTTTTAATTAAACTAAAGCACTGTGGCCCTCATTCCGAGCCTGGCGGGCGGCGGAGGCCGCCCGCCAGGCTTCCCCCCTCCGAAATACCGCTCCGCGGTCGTAAGACCGCGGAGGGTATTCCGAGTTTTCCCCTGGGCTGGCGGGCGGTCTTCACAAGACCGCCCGCCAGCCCAGGGGAAAACTCCCTTCCCACGATGACGCCGGCTCGTAATAGAGCCGGCGGAGTGGGAAGGTGCGACGGGTGCAGTTGCACCCGTCGCGTATTTCAGTGTCTGCTTTGCAGACACTGAAATACTTTTAGGGGCCCCCAGGGGCCCCGCGACTCCCCCTCCCGCCATCCGGTTCCCGGCGGGAGAACCGCCAGGAACTGGATGGCGGGAGGGGGAGTCGGAATCCCCATGCCGGCGCAGCATGCTGCGCCGGCTTGGAGGATTCCTTTGGGGCAGCGGGAAACCGGCGGGAGACCGCCGGTTTCCCTTCTCTGACCGCGGCTGAGCCGCCGCGGTCAGAATGCCCCGCGGGGCACCGCCGGCCTGTCGGCGGTGCCACCGCGTCCCACGGCCCTGGCGGACTTGTTCCGCCAGGGTCGTAATGACCCCCTGTGTGTTAGCAAATTGTCATTTACAGACAGTACATTTTTTATTGACATGGCCAGTACATATACACAGACGGACAGTTTTACTGATGAAAGTATATAGCACACAAATGATACTGTGTGGAAATTGGGTTTATGTGAATATTTATAATTTGTGTATTAGTGTTAGACTTGGACCTTTATACAGGATCATCCCCAAGCTTTACTTTTTGGCTTAACCCTCTTCCTTGAACTTGTTTTTGTTGGCTTTAAGGGCTCTGCTCACTTTACCACCTCTAACCAGTGCCAAAATGCTTGTGCCATCTCCTTAAAATGTGGTACAATTGGCTAACATACAATTGGCACATTTATTTATTTGTAAGTCCCTAATAAAGTGGTACTACCTGCGCCAAAGGCCTGTAAATTCATTGCTACTAGTAAGCCTGCAGCACTGGTTGTGACACTCACTTAAGTAGCCCTTTAATCATGTCTCAGGGCAGTCATTGCTGCCTATGTGTACAGTTTTAAAGTGCCATTTTGACCTGGCAAAGCTCCAGCCCTTCCTTTTTAATACATGTGTCACCCCTAGAGTAAGCCTTGAACATCCTATAATGCAGGGTGCAGTTTTGGAAACATACTTTAAACTTTACATGTCCTAGCAGTGAGAAACTCTTTAATTTGTTTTTTCAAGGCCTGTCTCTCCCATGGAATAAGATTGGGTTACATTATTGTATTTAATAAGTGATACATTTCAATTGGGAGCATGTAGGAATGTCTAGTTTGGTGTCTAAAGAATTGTAATTTAAAGCTTCCTTTAAGAGTAAAGTCAGATTTTAAGTAATAATTCTGAAAATGCCTTTTGTTTTAGAAAATTTGTATTTTCTTGTCTTTACCATTTGGTGCCTGCTGCCTGTATCCTCGGCTTCCATGGCTAGGTGAAGCTGGCAGTTGGTATTTGTGTATTGCTCCCATACAGTGAGAAAATGGCAATATGTGTTGGTAGGATGGGCCATCTCTGACTTGATGAGGGAGAAGAGTTGTCATCTACCACACTTGCACATCAAATGGACTCTGCCTGGGCATACTCGCAAAGGATTTGACACTAGTCTTTTGTGACCCCAGACAAGCTGGAACTAGGGCAGGGAGGCAGGAAATTCAAAGACTTCTGGGTGAAAACTTCCAGAATGTTCTCCTTCTTTAAAGCTGCCACCAGGTATAAATAATGGACCCTAGGACCCAACTCTTCAGTATACCTGTGGAGGACTCAGAAAGACTAATGTGCTGCTCTGGAAGAAGGACTGGTACTCTGTTGCCCTACTGCCTGAGTGAAATACTGTACCTGCATCTTGATCCTAGGACCCGAGAGTGACTCCAAGGGCTAGTTGGCTGGCCTCCAGATCAGAGACTTGGAGACAGAAAAGGCTCCAGCCACCTTGAACACAGCACCAGGACTCTGTCTGCTCTGAGAACTGAACTCTTGGAAGTCCTGGACCCTTGGTAGTGGGCCTGGCTGTGCTCTGCCAGCCTATTGTCCTGTGAGAAGTATAGTTTCAGCATGACACCTTTTCTCCCACCTGCTTTGGAACCACCACTACATGACACTTCGCTGATGCAGGTCGTCACATCACAAGCCCCTTATCAACGGAATCCTAAATGATGACACAGGATTCCGCATCACAAACTCACATCTTCTCTGAATCTGCTTGTGCACAACATTTCCTCAGAGCAGGATCTTGCAATGCTCTTAACCTTTGTTCAGGGGGCCTAAACTTGGTCCCTTCATCCAGCCCACGCTCCATCATGGTTGGTCTGAACTTGTGACTTTGTCGTAATCTGGTGTGACCAGATACAGGCACTTGGGCTTGGGCTTTTGGGCACGATTTTCACTTAAATCTTTAAAATTGCCTATTTCCAGTTCTGCTCATTGGATTTTTGTTGTTGTGATGTCAAATAATTAATTATTATTTTTATATTTTTCTAAATTGGTGTGGGATATTTCTTGTGTTGTGTTTTCGCTTCATTACTGTTTGAAGTGCTGCATAAATACTTTACACATTGTCTCTAAGTTAATCCTGTCTGCTTGTGACAAGCTACCACAAGATGAAAAACTGGTTAATTGGGTTTGCTTGTGTCTTCACCCTATCAGAAATTTGGGCTGCTCCTTCAGTAGTGGTTCACCCCCGTCAACCAGTAACCCAATGTCCGATAATCACCAAGTAAGTGCCTTGATTTGTTTTGATCTTATTAAAATATCTATTTCCTAGCACACTTCACTATTAAAAAAATTGACTTTATTTTTGCTGCTGGATGTATACAATTTATTTACCAACATTTTGTTTTATATTGCAGGGAACAATATCCTACATTGTCACATAATTCAGTTTAAAAACTCTATTTGCAGTCAGAGAAAGAAAAGTAAATATTAATCCCCATGTTAAAAAAAAAGGACTCTGGCAACTGACCTCTGTCTTTGTATTGCAAGCAAATGAGACAAAAGTTAAGAGCATCATTATTTAATACTCTGACTTTGGGACCCACCAGAAAATAGCTCATGAGCCACAGCTTGGAAAACACTGAAATACAGTGAATTGTGAGTACTTGCCACTATCCAATATTTTTGCGACCATATGTTCTTACCCATTCTAAGGAATTAACTAAAAAACGCTGATGCAGGTGCAGAGATACAGGCTGTTATTAGAGATTCCACCCACCCAGCATTCCGGAACCTAAATCTGGGTAACTCATAATAAATCCCTTAGAAGTTGGTGACTTTACCTATACACCGGAACTATGTACTGATGCTTCTGCTTTCTTGTCAGGTCCACCTAAGAGGTCCTGCAAAAAATATGCTGACCCTATTACAGCCTTAGGTGTACAACATAAGGTCGCTTGAAGTGCATCTATGCCAGGAGAGTCTGACCTACATCCAGGAAGGCCGTGTCTCACTTACAGAATTACCAAAATGTAAATTTGTTACATTTAGATTAATTGTATGTGAATATATTTAAGTGTCCTAGAAATCGAGCACAGACCTACTCTATTTTGGCCAACAATCGACAACCCTTCTGTAGACTATGTGGAACAAACATATCTTTATAGCTTTAGGGCTTAATTGAAAACTTGAAGGACAGGCTACTCTGTCACAATGGTGAGAGATATCCCATCTGGCGAAATCTAAATCTGATTCTATTTTATGGGCTTTAGATCTTGGCAGATGGGATATCCATCACTGTTGTGACAGGGTACCCATCCATCGAGTTCTAAATCAGACCCTTAATCCGCTATCTGCACTGGACACTTCTGACCTCAGATTTCGCAGTATTTATAGAAGTTGTCAGCCACAAATCTTTGTTTTTACATTCTATTTACTGTCAACAAGAAAACATTTTACGTGACAAAATGACTGGTCTGCACTGGCGTAAATTATGTATTGTATACAGCTCTACTATACTTAGTAGTAAAGAGCAGAATGTCATTGCAACATAGACCCTTTGAAGTACATGTTTTACAAATGAATAGCACAATATTTTTACACTTTCTAGTTGCAACTTTGGGACATATTGGTCCACCAATCCAGTTAATCTAAATCAATTCAGTCACCTGCAGAGGAAAGAGGGCCTTTTTTAGAATATGGCAGGAGTCAATAATTCTTCCATTTCTAAAGCCAAATACCATAATTAGGGGAGAATTTCTTGACTTTCCACCTCCATAATATTCCTAGGGTGGAGAAAATTCAGCTGTCGATCTCTCTTCAAAATTGAACAATTGCCATGAAAATGAGGTGGATTGTCTATTAAAATTAATCCCAAAATCAGAACATTACATTTCAAAGACTGCATCTTGATGCCCGTTCAGAAACCTTGTAGTGAGCCCCGCATATACAGGCAATTTAGGGCCTCATTTCCGAGGCTCTAGTGCCACCACAGCATCGCTTTTTGCAACACTCTGGGGGCCCTGTGCAGTGCACTATATCTACATGGTAACATTAAGCCACTTTTCCTGGCTTAAAATGGCCTTGTAGATATGGGCCGCCCGATGCAGTTTTCTGTGGCTAAGAAGCATGCAATGCATACCCACGCAACACCCATTGCTTTTTGACACTGCATCAGAGTTATGGGAAATCGTAAACCTGAGGCAGCACCAAAAACTCCTGAGGGGTGGCATTAGAGTGGCCCAACGAGGAGAAATACTTTTATATCTCCTCATTTTTTGCTCTTTCTATGTGTGCTGCATTTTGCAGCACACATGGAAGGAGCAGATCACCTTTAAAATTGTTTTGTGCAGGAAGGTGTCCCATCCTGTACAAAAACAATCTCCCCCCCAGAGCAGCCATCCTTGCACCATGGCACAAGGGTGGCTGCGTTGCCGCTAGTCAACTAATTTACCCCCTGCATTCTGCAAATGACACAGCTCGGTGCAGCAAGATTGCTTGCCGCACTGCACCATTTCCTTGTAGATATGTCCTCTTGTATTTTACAACAGTGATAAAAATTTCATAATTTTTTGCCTTTTTCAAATGTTATGCCAGGTGCAGTGATATGTCATTCCAGACACATGAGGAAGACTGGTAGATGCAATTTGATGCATCACACAACATTTTGAGACGTCACATGGGAAATTCAAAAACAGTGGAGATTCTCAAGCCTCACAGCAATCAGATTTGCAGGTTTGAGACTGATTTTGCATACAAAACTCGAAATGTGATATCTTAGGCACTCTTTGACAATAGCAACCAGTAATCATCAGACTATTTATAACTGAAGGTGACAGACAGAAGAAAGGAGAAAGGCAAAATGAACTAAAGTGGGATTGAGAGTCATAGAATTCAGAAAAAAATAAGACATTTAGGGGGTCATTCCGACCTTGGCGGGCGGCTACCGCCAATGCGGCAGCACTCACGCGGCCCCCATTCCGACATTCCCGCTGGGCCGGTGGGCGCAAACCAAGTTTGCGCCCGCCGGCCCAGCAGGAATGAGGCCGCAACACAGAAGCCGGCTCCGAATGGAGCCGGCAGTGTTGCGGCCGTGCGACGGGTGCAGTTGCTCCCGTCGCGCTTTTCACTGTCTGCTAGGCAGACAGTGAAAAGCTGGCCGGGGCCCTGGTAGGGGGCCCCTGGACACCCCTTACTGCCAGCCTCTTCCTGGCAGTGAAAACCGCCAGAAACAGGCTGGCGGTAAGGGGGTCATAATCCCCAGGGCAGCGCTGCAAGCAGCACTGCCCTGGCGGATTATCGCCGCAGGGGCAGAAATGGCGGAAAACCGCCGGCCCCGGCGGTCTGACCGCGGCTTTACCGCCGCGGTCAGAATGGGGAACAAAAGCACAGCCAGCCTGTTGGCAGTGCTTTCAGTCATACTAGCCCTGGCGGTCTCGGACCGCCAGGGTCAGAATGACCCCCTTAATCATAGAAGTGTGTCAAGTTTCAGATACATGTTGTAAATATATTTTTGCTATCTTACCACTAATTGTTCTATCCCAGAATACACTTATCACTTTGAAAATTTAAATTAATTTGCAATCATTTATGAATAAACATTCTAGACTCATCTACAGTTATGAAACGGAGTACATCAATCAGTGCGTATACTTTTTAAGATGTGTGACGGGAGGTATTCCATGAATGATTAAAGAAAAGTAGTTTCGCTTTCCAAGACGAGACAGCACATGTAACAAAGTTACAATTCCACAGTGTTCTTAAAAAGGTGAGTGCATAGGTTACTCACACACACACACATGCATGCTTGCTTCCAATACTTCATATCGCACTACAATACATATGAGATGTATTGTGATGTGACGAGGGCCCTATTCACAAACTGAGTTCTGTAGTACATAAAATAGTACTACAATAGTACTACTTGCATATGACAAAATGCGGTTCTCAAAATGATGGCCAGAGACACCCCCTTCTACATCTCCTGTCTTTTCTGTGTGGAGATCTCCACCATGTGTGCTGAGATCTCCACACCAGTAGCCATATTTTGTTATTAGTAAATGTCCATGACGTATGGGGGGATGGCTGGAAAATGACCAACACTTAGGGCCTCATTATGAGTCTGGCGGTCATTAGACCACCAGACTCGCGGATGGCGGTCGGACCGTCGCACATGCAGTGGACTGACAGCCACATTTCAACCCTGGTGGTTGGGCCACCAGGGAACTGCCAGCTCCACCAGGATCGGAGATCCCAGTGGGCTGGCATTTTCGGCATTTCTAATCTGCCAGGGAAGCACTGCAAGCAGCGCTACCCTGGGGATTACAACCCCCTTCTCCTCCATAAAAATGTTGACAGAGAACAGGTGCAGGGGGCCCCAGGGGACATTGGCAGTGCAGGCCCCCCCCTGGCCAGCACCCTCGCAATGTTCACTGACCTAGCGGGAAACTCTTAATGGGGTGGGCAGGGAGGTGGACACTATGGCAGCAACCTCCCTGTTTACACCATCCGCCAAACTCTTAAGCAGCCCCTTACTGTTGATTGAGAGGAGGTTATGGAAATTTAAGAAGGTTTTTGCAAGGGACACACGAATACAAACACACCCACCCACAAAACAGTAAGACAATTGCCATTCTCAAAATACACCTCTAACTTTAATGCAGCTCTACAAACTTGAAGCAGGTGTGAATGTACTTCAGCCCACTTCAAAAGTAAGTTAATCATCTCTGCTGGTACTGCAACACACTCCCATAGAAAACAACGGATTCAGGAAATTTAAAAAAAAAACAAATAAACTAATGTTAAAATATTATAGGTAAATTAGTATATGCTATTATAATAATATTAATTATTTAAGGTAAATTATTATATTCTACTATACACTGGGCACAACATTTAATATGGCCATAAACGTACTGCTATTGAAAGGAGCTCTACCGGCTTCCTTGGGATGTAGGTGTAAATCTCCACTCACAAATGGTGAATAGCAAACAAGTGGAGAGGTATATTAGTAAATATACATGTGAGTAAATGTAATCATACATATTTACATTATCCAAATTGTAAACTACCTATATAGAGACTGAAAACACGGACATGTAATGTAATATATTGGTTAATCGGCTCCATGTTTTGAGGGAAAATGTTTACAGCATGCAGCATAGCTGCTTTGTATGTTAAGTATTTTTGTACACAGTACTGCAATATAACGGAATTACATTTTTTATTCAGTTTATTACAATATTTGGAAGTATGTCTGGGCAATGATGATTCCTGAATTTCCTGACAAAAGAGGATACAGAGCAAATGTGGCTGAGAGCTCCCAGTATAAGGTATAACTCTATGGGTTTATACTTTTAGGACAAAGTTAAAGGAGAGGTTATCTCTAAGAGGTTACCCAAAGAGAATGTACGTTTTTTGTATAGAATTAAACAGGTTAATCTGGAAAATAAGATTACACATATAATTTCTGAATAGTCATCCAAAATTTGTCAAGATACTGAGCCTGTAAATGGTAAGATTCTACTTTTTACCACAATGGCAGGTGCTGAAATGAAGTAAAATAGTGTAATTCTTGGTTTATTCCAGAGTGGGCGATTTAAATGATTGCCAGATGGGTGGAATCAAATATTATATGGGGTATGTGATTGGATTCATCCCAAGTTTTAGCTGACGTTTGTCAGGAATAATACATTTGTATGATATGAAGTATTTAAGTAAATATTTTCAACCATAAAATGTCATTTTGTATTCTATAATAAGTTTAAAGTTTTGACGAAGGTAATTGTTTTATGAATTGGCACACATTGACAAAGAAGTTACATGCCAAATGTGTACATCTTAGTGTTTGTCTAGATTTAACTAAAGTGTTGGACCTGGCCCTTTTTGCAGAGTCATCCCCAAACCTTTTGACTCCTTCCGCCTATTATGACCTTTTGCTATTGGCTCTAGGACTCTGAGCACTTTATCACTGCTGATCAGTGCTAAAGTGCAGGTACTTCCCCTTCTAAAGTTGGTATGATTGGCTTAAATCAAATTGGCACATTTAATTTACCTGTAAATCCCTTGTACAGTGGTATCCCTATGCCCAGGGCCTGTAAATTAAGGCCCATATTTATACTTTTTGACGCAAAACTGCGCTAACGCAGTTTAGCGCCAAAAAAATTAGCGCCGGCTAACGCCATTCTGAAGCGCCATGCGGGCGCCGTATTTATTGAATGGCGTTAGCTGGCGTTAGCCGACCGGCGCTGCCTGGTGTGCGTGAAAAAAAAACACGTACACCAGGCAGCGCCGGCGTAGGGAAAAATGGCGTTTGGGCGTCCAAAAATGGGGCAAGTCAGGCTGAGGCAAAAAAAACATCTTAACCCGATTTGCGCCATTTTTTTTGGGCGTCCAGACGCCATTAACATGACTCCTGTCTTAGCAAAGACAGGAGTCATGCCCCCTTGCCCAATGGCCATGCCCAGGGGACTTCTGTCCCCTGGGCATGGTCATTGGGCATAGTGGCATGTAGGGGGGCACAAATCAGGCCCCCCTATGCCAAAAAAAAAAAAAAAAAAAATACTTACCACAACTTACCTTCTCTTCCCTGGGGTGGGTCCCTCCATCCTTGGGTGTCCTCCTGGGGTGGGCAAGGGTGGCAGGGGGTGTCCCTGGGGGCTTGGGAGGGCACCTCTGGGCTCATTCTGAGCCCACAGGTCCCTTAACGCCTGCCCTGACCCAGGCGCTAATATCCGGCGCAAATGCGGGTTTTTTAGTCCCGCCCACTCCCGGGCGTCATTTTTGCCCGGGAGTATAAATCCGACGCAATAGCATTGCAGTCATTTTTTAAGACGGGAATGCCTACCTTGCATATCATTAACGCAAGGATGGTGTTCACGCAAAAAAATGACGCTAACTCCATGAACTTTGGCGCTAGATGCGTCTAACGCCAAAGTATAAATATGGAGTTAGTTTTGCGTCGAATTTGCGTCGAAAAAAACGACGCAAATTCGGCGCAAACGGAGTATAAATATGCCCCTAAGTGTTACTAGTGGGCCTGCAGCGCTGCTTGCGGCACCCACAGAAGTAGCCTTTCAATCCTGTCTCAGGCCTGTTAGTGCAGGGCCTGTGTGCAGAGATTTCTGCCACAGGGACCTGGCATCTACATTTACTTGCCAGGCCCAGAACTCTCCTTTTACTACGTGTAAGTCACCCCTAAGGTAGGCCCTAGCTAGCACTATGGGCAGGGTGCTATGTATGTAGAAGGCAGGACATGTGCCTGGCAGTGGGGCCTGTCTTGGTAGTGATTAACAACCTATTTGGTTTCTCACTGCTGTGAGTGCTGCCTCACTTATAGGATTGCATTGGAAATGCTCTGCCTTATGACTAGGGGGTATTGTCTGATGTAGAAGAGGTATCGTAGGCATGTTTGGTATGGTTGTAATGGTAATGAGAACTGCTGCTTACTGGTGTGGTGGATTATTTATTACCATTATAGAAATACCACTTCTAGAAAGTGAGAATTTCTCTGTGCTTATGACACTGGTGTTTTGCAGCTTGACTCCAGTCCACAAATGGGGCAGAGTGACAGCTGGGCTTTGTGCATACTTTTCAGACAGCCGGTATACAGGAAGGGTAGAGGTGTAACAGAGGTGCATCTGCATATTGAATGGTCTTCCTGGGCTGGGAGAATGGGATGCAGGGCACACCTGCATTTGTAAAGGCTGTGCCCTGGCCTCACACAAAGGGCTTGTTTAACCACAACTGATGTCTGGAGCCTGTGCTGGAGTATAAGGAGACACACCTAGAACTAGTTGTAACTGGTTGGAACCTCTTCTGCCCCTCTTTGTGGGTGCTTTGCAAAACTGAATATAAGTACAGGGGATGTTTCCCCATGTGACACATAGGAAATATTCTTGAAGAAACGAACACAGAATGCTGCTGAAGGGACTCATCAGGAACCATCTTGGAATGCTGCTGCTGTGCTGACCTGTGACCTGTGACCTGCTGGGTCAGTGGGAGGAACTGCCCCTGACTGCATCCCCCTTGTGCTGGCCTGTTGTTGGGCCCTGCCGCCCTACACTTCTAGTGCCCACAGGGGCTGGGTGCTGTGGCCCCTTCCCCCTGCAACCATTTGCTCTTCAGCATGAGGACAAGCACTGTGTTGTGAAGGTCCTGTACTGGAGCCTAAGGGCCTGAGGATAGCTTTACTTTATTCTCCTAGCACCTTCAGAGTGCTCCTCCTTTTATCTACCTAGTGTCTCTAGAGCGCTAGTACTGCTACTGGCTTTAGCGCTTTACAAGCACTTTCTCAGTTTTTTCCACAGGAGAAATCACTGCTGCAGCCCGGGCACGTGGAACATCGGAGCGCATCCATAATGCACTCTTCGAAGTACCCCCATGGCACAGGATAATGAGAACTCGAGCAAACCTGCTCCTGGAGGTGCCAGCGGGGCACTTTGGTGCCTTCACTGCTGGGGCCCAGGAGGGGCTGAGAGGAGGTTCGCGCACCCCGTTGGGTGCAGGCGCATTGCCAGAGTGGGGCAGATGCCTGATCAGAGGCCCTGTCTCCACCAGGCCTCCATTCCTGATGTGAGGCTCGCCGGCAGGTGGGAATCCTCGACGGAGATACCCCTTCCCGCTGGGCTCCTTCTTCATGTTTTGTGTGCATAGTGGGCAGGGCAGAAGCCTCTTTAGAGGCCCCCCACTCCACTGGGCCCCTATCCTCTTGAGGGCATAGCGGGCAAGGTGGAAGCCTCATCAGAGGCCCCCGTGCTGTCAGGCCTCCTTCCCCAGTGAAGTTATTTAGGCTCGCAAATGGGTGGGTAAAAGTCAACGGAGGGCCCCCTCCATATCTTGTGGCTTAAGGGTGGGGAGGTGACCTTGCTGGGCCCCCTCCATGTCTTGTGGCTTACAGGCAGGGAGGTGACCTCTCTGGAGTTCCCCCATCCCACTGGGCATCTACCCAGCTGAAAGCGGAGCAGAGGAGCTCCGAGAGTGGGGACACGGATGTCCCCATTTTTGTCCATCTTGTTTTGCACCCAGTGTTGAGGACAGGTCGCACTCCCCGGATCTGGTGAGAATATTGGCAAATAACATGCATTCCTCCTGATTGTTTTTGCAACAATGGTCATGTGTTCCACTATGATCTGCACAGCTAGGGCCATATGTTTTTATTATTTACCATGTGCTCTCCAATGTTCCTTTTATGGGCATTTATAATTGTATCTCTATTAGGGCAAGTGCATTCTTAGTATATGTTTACTGTGACCCTATGCCTTCCTGGTAATATGTGCTTTTACTCTGATATGTGCATTTTGGAAATGTTTACCTGATTACTGCTTATGTTGCAGAATAACAAGTAACCTATGTGTTCTATGTGACTACTGCTGGCTTTCTCAGAGTAATAGTACTATGTAACGTTCTGCCAACTGCTTGGGTAGCAGGGTATTACTGACATGTTGTGTTTGGTCTAATGATGTTGTGTACAATACAGTTTATTTTATATAACTTGGTGTTGTGTTTCCTTTGTGGTGGGAATAGTGCATCACATGTGATGTGTGTGTTGTACAAACACTTTACACATTGCCTTTGGGATAGGCCTGACTGCTCATGCCAAGCTACCAAGGGGGTGATCAGGGGTTATCTTGGGTGTGTAACTCCCTCACCCTGACTAGAGTGGGTGGGTTCTGCCTGCCTTAGGTGCATACCCTAGCCAACCAGAAACCCCATTTCTAACATAAAGTATACTTCTTCTGCATACAGATTACACTGTTCTTGTGTCAAGGACAGCTTATGGTCCTCAAAAGCTTACTGACTCTCATGTACTTTTTATGTCCTTGTTGGACTCAACATATATCTTTTTACACTCCCATTTAATGTTGTGAGGCATAGGACATAGGCAGCATAACAAACAGGCCTTTGATTCACGGGTTAGTTGGAGGTCACACTTACAAGTGAAAATGTTTTGGTCACCCAGAGTAAAATCTTTTCATTAACCTCATCTCTTGGTTGGAAATCCATTCCACAGATGTTCACATTATAGCAAGCAAATTGAATGTCAAGAATGACTTAAGGTGCTTCTATATGGGGTTGTGCAATCCAACGGTCTATAGAAATAGAGGCAAGCAGATTTCTGAGATGATTGCTAGGTTTACCAGCAATTCTATGTGTTAATGCAATGAACCATATATACTGGTTAATTTATATGGAAGACATTAGCAAAATCATCAAACTTCTCCTTTAGATTACAATAGACATAAACAACAAAGAATTATTACACACAAATATTGCTTGATATTCTCCATAAAAGCTGCTCTGGTGTCCAGGCTCCCCAAATCGTCAGTTAGGGGCTATGTCTAAATGAAAATGCCATTGGGGCATGAGCCATAATGGACATGGTTAGGAGATTCCTATGATAAAAGTTTATTGATAAGTTCTGCATTTGTTTCAATAAGGCACATTTTAAACTCTGAACCATACTTGACAGGATTAAGAAATTCCTTTGATAGAAATGTAACACAAGTTCGGCACTTGCCTCAATAAGGCAAATTTTAAACTTCACACTCAGGTAGAGACAAAATGATTTTCCTCATGTTTACCCGAGTAGTGATGTTAACCAAAAACTACCTTTTCTCATTGTTTAAAAATCTCTCTTTATTCATTTGTTTTGAAAAATGCAAGATTTCGAAAATAAACGCCCAGCTTATATTTATATATAAATTCTGCATATACTTTACTATTTAAAATCACTTTCACTGTAATGGGTGTAAGTGAGAAAGTGATGAAATATAAGCTGATTTAAGATGTATTTTAAACTGCTAAAATAGGTGTACAAGAGACACTGAATAGGGAGCTGAATAGCAATTATCAAATAACCATTGGTAGTTTTGACTTCAGGAGAAACTAGTCGGTTTTAAATTTGAGGATGAACTGTAAGCATGTGATAGCTTTGAACTTTATTAAAACACAGCATCTTCAGAAGATAGTTCTATATTTACCTTAAAATGTCCAGTAAATGATTTAGAATTTGAGAAGAGGAATTTATATATCTCTGCCATGTCATATTTCGAAAGGTTATTAAAAACCAGAACTTGAATCCACATTACTTCTCACCACTTTGGATAGTACAGATATATGATGGATTTAGAAAAGAAACATATACTCATCAACAAATCTGCCAGAATAAAATGGTGTGGGGTACATTTGCAAAGTAAACTGAATTAGGAAAAATTCAGAATAACAAAAGTACTTGTAGTTCTGGCTAAATAAGTTAATTTTGTGTTAGAGACTATCTACTGCCTGAATTAAAGTAAGATTGTCAAATAAAATACAAAATGCATAAGCAATTAAAAACAGATGTTAATGCATTTTATGAGTTTACTGACTATAAAGTGTCTTTCAAACACTAAATTGCAGCGATTAGTAATATATTGTCCACCCTGTTTTCTTTAGCTACTCTGGGGCGATGCTCCCCTATATTGCTGATTCAAATTTAATCACAATCCAAAAGAACTTCTTCAAATCCGCATCTACAGATTAGCAGCGGGGTTTAACTGAGTTTCAATTTTTTAATAATGTAATACTTTCATTGAGAATCTATTTCAGTCTGCCAAACATAAAAGAAATTCAACAAACAAATCAAACATTGAATTAGATTAAGGTTGTGTTGCAATACTCAATACAGGTTTGACAAATACTCGTCAAAAAACCTGCACATGATTAATAAAAAAAGATTTCATGGTTAAAAACAAAATCAAATAGTTATTTCCTCAAATGTGTTATGTTATTATATATCCCCATTTGACAGGCCCAAACCTTCCTCTTAAATATCAGTAAGTCAACCAGGGTAGTTCTGAGTGCCCATAAAAGCAGGGTGCATGGTATTTAAGATTAGGAAAGGTAAAAGTTTAATGATATCCAAGTCCTTACAGTGGAACAACATACAAGCTATTTTCACTGTAGCAAGGCTTTCTGTTGCCATAGAAAAACCATGGATTATATTATGACACCTGATATAACTGGTTTGGTAACAGCTGGAGATAATTTCAAGGACTCTTTTCTGATAGACTTTTACCAAACTGTTAGGTAAATTGTGATTTAGAAAAGTCCCCTTTCCCCTATCTAAAGCCTTTAAGGCCTTTCTGTAAGTACTCCAGCTATCATATTTTAAATGGTGGCTTCCACATAGTGAGGTGTAAATTGTTCCCAAGTCAGGGACAAACAACCTTGTTCCTTACCTTGACAGGATGGTCTGGGGGTTGTACTCAGACCTTGGCCTCCTCCTCTAATGTCCTTCTAGTTTGGCTGGCACCAATCATTGTAGATGGAGAAGCTGAGCCAAAACTGTTTTAGCATGACCACAGGGGAATGGTTGCCCATTTCCATAGCCATACCCCTGGGTGGGCAAATGGAGCTTTGATCAGGGTTAGAAAGGCTTTGTAATGTCATATTTTGGGAGAGAGTGGCCCTGTGGGATAGTGACATCCCCAGTTCCTTCCTCAGAACACTGTTTGACCCGTGGAAGAGTTGGAAGAAGGACTATGCTTCTGTATGAAGACCTGAAGAAGAATAGATCTGCATTGTTACCCAGGATCCAAGAAGTGATTCCAAAAGTCAGTTTGTAACCTCCTGTTTGAGCTACAGGCCTACAAGTATCAAGATGACTGACTCTTCCTGCTTTTCCTGCTGACCAGTGTCAACTGGTCCCTTCAGCAGGCCTTTGTATGAGTGAACCATGATCCCCAATTGCTGCCTCCAAGGTCAATGGACCCTTGGTTGATGTCAGAGTGTATGCTTTCTTCAATAATCCTAAATCCTGTGACTTAAAACCTTTGCCAATTTGTGCCATGACAACTAACGAGGGACTGGGACCAGTCTGCCAAGCCAATCTGCTTAAGGTGTATCAACACTGGAATTGAGTTTGCTGCTGCTCCTGCTATGTTCTACTCCGCAGCAGCAAATTTGCTTCAGCAGGACCGCTATCAATCAGCATACAATGACATTGCAACCTCTTTTTTTCAGCTACTGCATGCAGCCTTCCCCTGTTGAGAAAATCCCAATTCCAGAAATATTTCTAAACCTGAATAAAGAAAAATTCATTAGACCGAGCCATCACCTGCGTCCGATCAATGTCAAGATCTATTCAGATGCAAAACCTAAACATTCCCAGCTCTGCGCTTTTCAAAACTTTGTTGAAGGCTCCACTGAGACAGTCTGGTGTTGCTCTCCATCATCAATAAGCCCATCTTCAGCCAAAGCCTGCTGCCTTCATTCCCTGAAAACTTTATTTCTTTCAACAATTCTCCCAGTCCAAAGGTAACTTTTTGGTTAGGATGAACCTTGTCATTATATCTGACCCACGTTCCCTTACTGTTCAATCTGGGCTTTCACCTTGGTGACTGTTGAGCATTACTCAATGTCCGCTGTTGGTGCTTAATGCTTACAAAATCGTATCTCCGTTTCCCTTTATTGGATTTTTGTCATTTTCGCACCATTTTACTAATGAACAAATTCTCTTTTGTCTAAATTGGATAATTCAGGGAAATGAAAACAAGAATCATGAAAGACAATGATGATCATCAAAGGAAACTCAAGGTATTGGAGTATGGTTAATGGAATAATTGAGAAGAAATGTCTTAAATGTTACGAAATGTCAGACCATGGTAAAGGAATGCTAGTGTTGTAAACTTAAACTAAGGCAGAGAGTATAATACAACAAAATGGGAAGTAGTGCAAATGCCAGTAAAGATTAGAAAATTGCTTGAATGCATGAATTTATATGCAAACCTAGCAGTAATTTTTCATTTTTTAAAACCCCATACAAACATTATATCTAGGCTATATGACCCTTCCTACACGTATACTAGAACAACAACAAACAGATCAGCTTTAGAGTAACCACATTGAGGTAGAGCCGTTCTGTGGGTTCTGGGTAAGGTCACATTAGATACAGTGCTTTCAGGAGAAAACCTAATTACACTCGTCCACAAGAAATATAAAATCTGTGCAAATGGTGCTTCATTATCACATGCTCTCTCAACTTATTTGTGATTAATTTCAACTCACCAATCAACACTAACAGTAATATATCATCACTGCAGAGCCATCTAACTTTACTCTGGTTCCATCAACATCTTCTCCATCACATTCTGCTTTTTGGAAGGTACAGTTATTGTCTAGTTCCTCAATACCTACCTTGACAACCAGATAATGATAGTTACGTTCTAAAAATGTTTATATTAACTTATGGTATGGTGTCAATGCCTCTTAACATATAGCGCTCCTGCAGTCTGATGAGTGGGCTGCGTGCTATGCCAGAAGTGTGCAGGAGAATACCTGCTCCAGTGGCCATCGGTAACGAATTGTTCAAAATCTACAGGGAGAAATTGAGATTTCAAAATAATAACATGTTGACCTTTGTGTGATTATTAACCTAGAGGTGATTGTTATTCTAATTTTTCTCCATGCACTAAAAGTGTCATTGAAGACATATTACAAATGGCACATAAACTATCCTGGTAATTAGAATCTAATCTCCAAGGGTTAAAAATAGCTATGCCAGATGTTAAGCCAGGTATGTGACAAATCCCAAACTATGCTTACCTAGCATGTATAGAGCACTAGTTAATGAGGTAGATTATGCGATAAGCAGCATATAAACAGTTTTTAGCATTTCCCGGCTCAAAGTCTTCCATTAATAAGACACGACTGCCTGGAAGCTGTTCGCTAAATGCTTTTCCATTAGCATTGATAAATAATTAATCATTATAGTTATTAAAAGGTTGCAGTGAGGACAGCCTTAGTACTTTATAAAAAGTAAAGGGTTTAGATAAAATATTTGAATTTGATAACAATGCTAGGTTTCATGTTCTGATATTGCCTCTCACTTAAACCAAGGTAAACACAAAATTTAGGTTCACAAAGTGCCTGTAGAGATAATCCACTTTTTCTTAACAGCCAAATATATCTACATAGATGATGGGTTTCCTCACATAGCTAGTTGACAACGTGTATGATTACTGATTTTGACCAACCTAATCAATAGTGAGAAACGCAAATCTTTTTTTTATCGAAAGACAAAAAAAAAAGAAATCATTTTATTGGAAAATATCTTGCAATGCCACCTTGATATAAGTACTGGATAAGCTAATTAAATAATTCGTAAAACAAAATACAATATTAAAGCTCTGTAAGCTTAGGTATGTCAGACAGGAATGATATTTTAGTGGGTGTTCAAAATGATTTAGTCTGATCTAGAATGCAGAGCCCTAATCAATAGTTTCTGCTTGAGCACAAAGTATGTGGTCTTAAAGATTTAAGGGCAAAGCCTTTAATTTATCTTTCTACTACTATATGCTTATCTGCCACCAAAGGTAGATTTCCCTTCTTTCTCATATGTCTAATACCACCACAAGCCCCTTACCCACTTGCTATTACTTCCTGGATCGTTCTTGCTACTCTGCCACTTCGTTTTCCCTTTCACAGTTCCCTTGCCTGTAACCACCTCCCTTGAATCCCACATCTTTCCTATCATTCACCCAGACTCACCTCTCCTGCTGCCACCCCCCCTCACCCCTAACCCTAGTCACTCATCATCTTACCTCCTCTTCAGAGCTTCACGATCCCATTACTTATCTCTTGCAGAACTATACTTTTTCTCCAAACCTCGCTTGCCCTATCTAGCTCTCCATTATCTTCCTCCCTCTACTGCCCAAAACCAAGCTCCACTGCCTCACTCCATTTCTAATCACACCTACTTCACCATGTTTATCTCCCAGCTAGCACCCACTTCTCTGCTTTTCTCCCATGTTTCTGTCCCTCACAATTTCTCTACATTTCATCCACACATATCCAGTCCCTCTTGCCATTAGCTACTGACGACTGAACCTCCCCACATCTCCTAACAATCGCCTGCTTCCTTGACCTCTCTCCAACTGAAGTCCGTCTTGGAACCTATCCACCTTTCTTGCTGGTAACTACCTCCCCGCGTTCAACCCGTAATCATGGGCTCTCTAGCCACCGGAGCCACCTCTCCCGCCTATCACAAAGCCTTTATATTTTCTCCTCTTCTGCATTTCACTGATTTATCATACCCTGAAGCTACATTTCCTGCTCAAAAGCCTCTTTCACTTCTGACCACCTCCCCTACTTGCACCACCCTCATGCTCCAGTCTGCCCTTCAACTACAGGCATGACTTCTAGCTCTCCTAATGCACCATTCCTGCATTGATCACCTCTCCTTCCTTTCCCTACTTTAATTTAATCTCATCACCTCTCATGTCATAAAGTTACTTTCGCTACACCTCGCCCTCCTCTGCAGCAGCTCCGTGCACCCCACGGCCCTCAGCCACCGGGATCACCCGTATAACCACACGCCAGCTTGCATGAGCACCTATCATCCGAATTTTATAAGACATTATGGGGCATATTTATACTCCGTTTGCGCCGAATTAGCGTCGTTTTTTTCGACGCAAATTCGGCGCAAAACTAACGCCATATTTATACTTTAGCGTTAGACGCGTCTAGCGCCAAAGTAGGAGTAAAGAGCGTCAATTTTTTTCGTGATCGCCTTCCTTGCGTTAATGAGATGCAAGGTAGGCGTTCCCATCCAAAAAAATGTCTGAGACGCAAATGCGTCGTATTTATACTCCCGGGCAAAAATCCCGCCCGGGAGTGGTCGGGTCAAAAAACCCCGCATTTGCGCCTCTTTTTAACGCCTGGGTCAGGGCAGGCGTTAAGGGACCTGTGGGCTCAAAATGAGCCCACAGCTGCCCTCCCATGCCCCCAGGGACCCCCCCTGCCACCCTTGCCCACCCCAGGAGGACACCCAAGGATGGAGGGACCCACCCCAGGGACATTCAGGTAAGTTCAGGTAAGTATAATTTTTTTTTTTTTATTATTATTTTTGGCATAGGGGGGCCTGATTGGTGCCCCCCTACATGCCACAATGCCCAATGACCATGCCCAGGGGACATAAGTCCCCTGGGCATGGCCATTGGGCAAGGGGGCATGACTCCTGTCTTTACTAAGACAGGAGTCATGTAAATGGCGTCTGGGCGTCGTTAAAAATGGCGCAAATCGGGTGGAGGCGATTTTTTGCGTCAACCTGACTTGCACCATTTTTAAGACGCCCTAGCGCCATTTTTCCCAACGCCGGCGCTGCCTGGTGTACGTGTTTTTTTCCACGCACGCCAGGCAGCGCCAGTCTGCTTGCGCCGGCTAACGCCATTCAATAAATACGGCGCCCGCATGGCGCTTCAGAATGACGTTAGCCGCCGCAAAATTTTTTGACGCTAAACTGCGTTAGCGCAGTTTAGCGTCAAAAAGTATAAATACGGGCCTATATACAGAATTATAAGATACTTTAAGATGATTATATCATGAAATACTCATCGGTGGGGACTTTCCCGATTCCTTTTTTGAAGCTGCTGTGGTAAGTTTCAGGAGAAATGATAAAATGCTTGAATAACGATCAAGAAACCAAATGAATCATTGACAAAGACCCCTTTGGACTAGGCAAGAGTTCTGTATTTAAATGCAATCATTTAGTTTCCTTAAGGGTATGGGATCATGATATAACTGGGAGCGAATGAGTTTATTTTGATTGATTTTATAAAGTTCTATTGTTCATAAGTCTCTTTAATGCTTTTGCATTTCGACCTTGCAGCAGGGGAGTGGGAAACTATTTTCTTTTTTTTTTCTTTTTACATTTGCTTTATGATTAGTGGTGGTTATCAAACTATTTAATGATGTATCCTTGATTTTATTTGACGTGATAGCGGATCAGTATATATTCTTTAGGCTAAGTGGTTTTATGAACGCCTAAACAGGAATTGTTACTCTGATAACTGTGTGCCATTTCTGCCCTCTGAATGTTGTATGTGCAGTACTGCTTGGTGTGTTGGAAGTGAAGTACTTTTTCTTACACATGCAAATACTAGCTGGGTATTGATTTGTTGACAACTATTATATGTTTCACTAAGTTCTGAACTTTTTCCCCACCCACATATGTGAGTAAGTCTTGGACTGCTCAACTTCGCTACCCATACTGTTAAGTGATAAAAGAGTGTACTTGGTGCTGAGTTTTCCATGAATAGTAGAGTAAAGCCCCAAAACATCAACGGTAAAAGGTTCTTAATTGTAAAATCTGAAGCCAGCAATCCATATCTGCTCTGTAACTACTGAAAAACATAGACAATATACAGAGAATTATTCCACTGATTTCCCACTTAGTGATATTGTAAATTACAGGTATGATGATTATCCCAGGGTCACATTACTTGCGCTATCGACCCTATTGGCTATAAGAGGATTGGTATATCCTGTACGTTTGCAGATTGAAATCTCTTGTATTTTTAACACTAAGACATTAACAATTGTAGTACTAAATGACAAAATAAAATATAAACGCAAATAGGGCCGTATAACCTGTGTATGCTTAGTGTATGAGAGGCATGATACTTTAAGGATTTCACAGTTTCCAGGTCCCTACCTGAAGAGCTCATTCAGTTCATATTTTGTCTTTACATTCTATTACTTGCCCTCCGGTGTACCACATTATAAATCTCGGACTACAAGTCATAGAATCTAAAGAAAAATCATGGACTGGATGAATAGCCTAACTGTATAACTGGGAAGAGGTTTAAGGTGGCATATAACAAGAGCAGTGTTCTGCAATTTAAGGAGCTATTGATCCGATCTCAAAAATCTAAAGGACAAGGGGTGCATTCAGTATTGTACGTTCAGCTATCCAGAATGGCTATTTCCCAATCCCCCCTATTGCTCAATACCTATCCTATGCCTCTTCTGCCCATCACTCAGCCAATGCCTCTCACCACCTTTTCTTAATATCCCCTTCTGGATACTCCAACAACATTAATACTGTCTCGCCACATCTCACGTGTCACCCATCTACCTTCACTTGATCTCAGCTCCCCGCCTTATCTGCTCTTCTTTACAAAGAGATAACCCTGCCAAGTTTCCCAGGTTCATGTGTGATGTGCTACTGCAAGCCAGGTTTTGAATTCTGGGACTTGTAGTCGTATTTATTCCATTTTAAAACGAGACTACAAGTCCCAGAATCCAAAGGAAAAAATGTTGACTGGAGTAGCACATCAGCCATGGACCTTGGAAACCACTCAGCTGTACCTGTGAGAGTTACATCTGTAATTTACCTAGGATTGGGCCCTTCCAAGTTACACCCATCCAGAAAAAGCACATCACTGCACTACTGATAGCTATATATCTATAGCAGAGAAGCTAGTAAGAGACATTACATAACATTGGGAGTGCTTTGTGCCTTCAATGTAATCATATTTTTGTTTTTAAAATGTGATTTGCATTTGAAGAGCAACATTACTCCCTCACGTGTCAATAACAATTGAGTCTCATAGCACATGGATTTTCATCCATGTAGTTTTAGCATTTTTTTTTTTTATATTCAGTGTTTACATATTCAACAGTCTCATGTATTTCAATTTAAATGGGGCATCTCAAGTCAGGTGTTAATAGCTCAACCGCTCTTCTTTTTTAATTTTTTTTTCCTACTTGCAGTTCTGCCCTTTTTATTATAAAAGTTAAGCAACAACCTATTCTGATGAAATGAAGTTCCAGAAACTGGGGGCCTCATTTACAAATAATGATGCATGGCTGCCGAATGCAGCAATGCATCAACATTTCTAATGCAGCAGTACGACATATCCTAATGCCATGCTTCCACCATATTTGCAATACGGCGCACCATGGCATTAGGATCCTGGCTGAGTGAAAAAAGTGACTCCAGCCTGTGTGCCACATAGGGTGGCAAACTGATGCTACTAATTCAAAAGTGAAGCTGGTTTGAATAGCAGCACGTAAAGCAATGCAAGCCATCCTAGCATCACTTTTATGCACCAAAAGGGTAAAAAAGAGTTAAAAAATGCCTCATTGGCACAAAAAAAGCAACCCTCCAGAAGCAGATAAGGAGGACAGAGGAGACCACAGACACCAGGACAACCCCAGCAACCCCAGTACCAGCCAGAATGTCCAGACAGACTCTCAGGGGAAAGGGAGGAGGAAGCGCAAGATTAAGGAGGCGCAGAATAACATCCTGATCACTGAGGTGACAGAGCAACAACACCAGCTATTCGTCACCTCAAAATCACCATTAGGGAGGAGAGAGGCAATAATGAAGTCTTTTGTGACAGATTTCAAGAGGACAGTGACCAATTGTAAGAAGCACTGCATGATTGCAAGAGCAGGACAAAGGAGAAACTAGCCAGCAACCTCAAGGCATAAATGTAGACCGGAGGTGGAAGTCCTGCACCTCAGAAGCATCTGGATGAGTTGGAAGAGATGGTGGCAGAAGTCATCCCTGAGGAGTTGGTGACAGGAGTCCTGGGACAGCACATTGCGGCCTATCATGAACAACAAGAACCACACAGTTAGTTGCAGTGAGGGGCAATGTGGCAACTAGCTGATGTTATAAGGTGCAGGCAGCTATGTGTCAGTGCTCTGACTCACTGTCTTCAGGTCAAATGGTAGTATGCTGGCTCACCTATGGTTTGACATCAAATACATGTAATTTGCACTGACCAATTTGGACAGTCAGTCCAGCTCCTTCACCTTACTCCTTGCAATGTGTGAAGTGCAGCATCAGTCCACATTTACCTTTCTTTGTGCTTTGGCACTTGCATGGCAATGTACATCACTCACAACAACTTCAACTCCAAGAATCCACAGCTTAAACATGGACTGGAACAATACGTCAGGATATGCACACAGCTACCCTGTACAACCTGACTATGGCAATGTAGGCCACCTTGCAACATGTAGCTACTCGGTCTCAGTTGGGCCAATGCACACCAATCTAGATTGTAAATCCTTTGAATGGAAGGGTTGTGTCACAGGAGAAACAACTCATCTGAGGAGGGTCTGTTGTTGGCTATGGGAAGTATCTACATATAGGGATGTGGCAAGAGACGTCTATAGTACCCTGCATGAAACTACATTGAACCCAGCTGACCTGACATGCAGGGTGAGAGCATAGATGTGTCAGCTGCCATGGAAGTGACCATCTGAACTCCTCTCATCCAATAAAATATACTGGGTGTGAATGCAAGAGATGCACACCAGAGGACCATGTGTGTACAAACTAATGGTGATGTGTGGGTCTGCTGGGCCACTGCTACTACTGTGCATTGTAGGTGTAGACTGTGCATGTAAACCTTCAATTGGGTCCAAATAGGGAGACTGTGCATACTGGGGAGGTGAGAATTGACATGTGTACTGCAAAGTACCCTCACAAATACACATGTACTGCTGGGTCTTACTGTGCCACACGTGTCATACCTGGGGAGGGATGACAGAGAACAGCCCATTAGGGTACTACAGCCTACATGTCATGTGGACCTGGGGAAAGATGTAGCACATGCCAGGAGGGAATCTGATGCAACATTGTCTCAAGGTGCCACATTTATATGTTGGAGGCTGTCAAACAGGGACCTGGCAAGAGATACTAAGAATTACTTAGCCACCACAAATGGCAGGAGTCATGGAAGCTCCCAGGCTGAAGTGGTGGACCTAGTGATGTGGGAGTCACATGTAGGTACCCAGCACTATTACCAGCACTACTACCTTATGGGACTATGCCTGACCCATAGCAATCACAAACAAAGCAACGTGTAGTACCAATGGATATGGGCATGCATAATCCATGTGTTGTGCCCTATGAGAATAAATGTATGATCTGGGTAGCATCACTGTGTGGCACTAACTCATGTCATAGGACTCAAAAGCAGATAATCAGAGGAGGCATGTACACATCCAGTAGTGTGGGCATGAGTCAATGACGCATGGCGAACTGCAGGTAAACAACTCTGATCATGATGAAATGGGGGGAATGTCATTGATTGTCATCCACCCAGTAGGGCAGGTTCCATTTCCTCAGAGTAGGCACACTGTTCATGAGAATAATGCAGAGATGCTGTCATCTGTAAGGGAAACACAGTGACATTTTGTATCAGTACTCATGCTAAACAGGTGTCCTGCACATCACTGTTGAACTGAAAGTGCTACAGCTGAAAACTTGAATGTCAACCTGATTACTCTTGTTCACATCTAACAGAGATCACCATTAACATGTCTCTATATTATTGCAGAGGATTATTCCATACCTCCTGGCCAGCAGGCTGTCCTGGACTTTACGATGATGTGGAAGACGAGCTGCAAACCATCAACCCGGACACTCTCCAGCAAAGTCTGGGTGCCATACAGACACCATCTACGGTTGCGGGGAGGCATGACAGCATTTAGCACTTACATACATGCATTTACTCACACGCATCCATACATGCATTCACTTCAACATTCATACCTGCATTCAATTCAGCATGCATACTCACCTGCAGACAAACATGCATTCACCACAACACTCCCATACACACACACATACACACTTACAAGCATACACGCACTCCCTTCAACATTCAGACATGCATACAACCACGCATACACACATTCATGCACACACGCAGTCACCACACACTCACAAACGCACCTTCCACCCTCCCACCCGCTACCCTGTCAGACAATCACCTTACTTGGTCCAGGGGAGATGGTTGTCCGGCAGAGAATGGAAAGGGGTGCTTCCACCTCCGGCAGCACCCTGCCAGCAGGATATTGCCAGACCATATTATTTCCCATAATACGGCTGGTGAAGTCCTACTGCCGTGGTGGGGCTGGTGGTTTAACCTCCCAAGTTCCTCCACCTGCCAAAAGAGTGGCGGAAATCCAGCAGTACCCATGATATGGTGGGCGGAACACTGCCAGCCCTGGTAGTCTTCTTGCTCCCGCGGCTCTGGCAGTCTTCTATGAAGACCACCAAAGTCGTTATGAGGGCCATGGTCTTGTGTGGCTTCCTGTAGAGGTGAATAGTCCCACTCATGCAGATCCACCCTTGCCTGCCCCTCGAGCCTTGCTGCTGGTAGGCCTGTCAAGAGTTGGTGTTCCCTGTGGGAATGCTCCCTATTACCCGAATGTCTTCTATTTCTCAAATATTTGTGGACATTTTGCTGTAGGCCTTGTGGACCTTGAGGTTGTGCTTGTATCTCTCCTCCATGATCTGGTGCTCTCTTTTCTGCTCCGGGGTCATATTCTCTGCTTAATAATAAAGAAAACAAGTCATGCAAAGAGTAACTTGTAAAATGTACATCAACTATGATAACTTAATCCTATCTTCAAACATCACATGTTACACTTTCCATTTCCAGAACTTATCTCAAAGGTCAAAGTGATCATACATCTGCCTAATATCTATCACCTCCTCTATTACTATGCTCAAAGTACCAGTCAAAAGCAAATGTTGCATAATGTAAATGCACCATCTTGGAACATCTAGACGTAACCATGTCAGCATTGAGTATGCTTAGCAATAATGCTATTTGGTGACCATGGTATGGTACACACCTCATGTTGAAATGATCATCAGTGTCCCTTTTGCATTCAACATTCAACATTCAACATTCAACATTCATACCTGCATTCAATTCAGAATGCATGCTCACCTGCAGACAAACATGCATTCACCACAACACTCACACTCCCATACACACACACATACACACTTACAAGCATACACGCACTCCCTTCAACATTCAGACATGCATACAACCACGCATACACACATTCATGCACACACGCAGACACCACACACTCACAAACGCACCTTCCACCCTCCCACCCGCTACCCTGTCAGACTTAATGCCCTTGATTAGACTGGCATTAGCCAAAGTGAGATGAGCAAGATCTTCAACTTACATGTACTGTGTCACAGAATTGGGTGTCTGATATGGCAAGGACATATATCTGGACACATGACTACATAGAATCAACATGTGCTAGGGATCATATGTAAGAATGGAGGGAGGATAGCTCACACACATCACAGAGGGATGCATGAAACATCTCCTATATGACCTCCTGTAAGTCCATGGTTGCTGTGCCACAACTCTTTACATACTCACAAAGTAACTGCATGCGTCACACTTTACAGCGTATTGTCTGTCCATAGGTGTCAGATATTCTTGTCACCTTGCTGCAAACTAGCACTTAGTGCAACCATTTGATGGGTTTGTGCATGCATGCCTTCCATGTCATAAGCACAGGGATCTTGTGATGTCAATGACTATTGCTGAACAATGTATGATACTGTTTGAGGTACATTATGGTGGCTATCATGGACAGCGCTAGCTGAAGATGGATTGGCTATTGGCATGTCATATGACTATGCTGTGCAGACATTCCTCCTGTCTAATATACATTGCCATATCTGAGAAAATGAAAGGGGATAGCAATGTTGATATATCCAACATAGAGAATGGGGCATCACAGTATATGAGTGAGTCCTTCAACTGCATTAAAAAGTGTGGAATGTTGATATCTGTCCTGCTACACTTAATGGCTTATTTACAGGCCCCTTGCACTGCTGGTGGATCACTTTTTTTATAGGAAAAAGTGACGTACCAGTGGGATAAGACGCTTGTCAATTAGCTTCTTAGTTGCTTATTTACAAGCCTCTTAGTCCCAGAAACACATAACTTTTTGTAAAGCAAACTACATGATGCCACCCTGCATGGCTTGTTGTGACCCTGTAATTAAGGCACATAGGGCCTCATTTACAAGGCTTTAGTGGCACACTGCGCCACCACAGCATCATTTCTTCTGACGCGCTGATGGCACTGTTTACTGCCCCATATTTATAAGGCAACACAAAGCTACCTTGCATATCTTTTCATGGCCTTGAAAATATGGCCCCATTCATGCATAACTCAGCCTGAAAGAGGTGTTCCATGGATGTTGCTGTGGGTGTTCCCACACAACACCCATGTAACTTTACAGAATCGGATGCATTCCAAGATTTACAAAGCTGGAAATTCGTCAGATTCCTACTCTGCCTCAGGGGTGGTGTAAAAGGAATGCAATAGGGAGAAATAATAGTATTTCTCCCTGTTTTTCCTCTTTATATGTATTCTGTATTCTGCAGCACACATAGAAAGAGGAAAACACCATTAATGATTGTTTATATGCAGGAAGGTTCCCCTTCCTGCATATAAACAATCGTCCCTGCAACACAGGCATCCTTGCACCATGGCTCAAGGATGCCTGCACTGGTGCTAGGCAGCAGTTTGTGCACCAGAGGAACCCACCTAACACCCGGGCATTCATTATTTTGCCCTTCCCTTCCCTGACATGTCCCTCTCCAAACACACTCTGCACAACAAAAAATCCCAAATACTCAAACCTACCCCCACCTACCCCAATACCCCTAAGACATACCCCCAACAAAACACAGTACAATACAAAGCAAGGGACAAATACAAAAGACAAAGTAGATGTTAGGCACAGCAGACAGCACAACAAACTCAAAGAACACCACTCTTCTCTCCAGCAACAACGCAACACAACCTCTCTCATGAAAAAAAAAAGGGCTGTGCGTTAGAGGCAAAGTGAAAGTAACTTCACAATTCCTGGTTTACAGCATGTCTGATCCATTGCATCACTTCTTGGGAGGATGTGCCATGTTTTAAGCTCATGCATCAATTTTTTTGATGCTTGAAGCCAATGTGTGGATTTCACAGAAGTCCTGTCAAAGCACCATACCGTAATTTAGACACATCAGATGGGATGCATCATTTTTGGCTGAAGCAATGCCTGCAAAAACATGAATTGGGCTCATGCATCTATTTTTGATGCAATGGTGCAAATATGTGTTATTATGTATAGTGTAATGTGCACTGCATGTAAAAAGTTACAGGGATTTCTGTAATGACTGTGAATGACTGTGAATAGTTGGGGTTATCTGCTTCCTGTCTTTGCATCCGTGTAGTGTGTGTTGACAGTGTACATGTGTGAGAGTGCATACCTTACTAGGATCACACCACACATAGGGCCCAATCCCACTCTTAGTGCAAAGGCACACCTTACAAGAGTTGCCCCATTTGCCAAGTATGTATAAGCACCTGATCACATTGCTTGAGATTCCCCCACGGATGCCGCATACTTGCCCTGGCCTGGGGTCAGCACACCCACATCTAAGACAGTGCAGCCTTCTGCCAATCTGTGCCATCTACCAAGTTGCAGGCAGCAGGCTCTCAGGCAATTTAGGGGGTTAGAGTCTCCCTTGCAGGCAAGTGCTGTGATTGCCTGGACACACGTGAAAAAGGAAGTATAGATGGGGCTCCAATCAGGGGACGCACTGCCAGTGCACCGCCAGAGATTGACTTTGCCTGTAGCCCAACATCTAACATACAGCGTACAGTCCAAATCAGAGTGATAATCGCAATAGCATGGGCCCACGCAACCCTGCACAAGAGGGTACACCCTCTGTTGATGCCACAGCTAGTATAAGTGTCCTTAAACCGTAAGCTTTGCCATGAATGTTGGCTCAAGAATGTGCAGCACCTTCAGGCATTTCCAGGGAACCTGGGAGATGACAAAGTGCATGCAAAAGTCAATTGTGCAATTACAGTATTTGTACCAAACACCACTTGGTGTGAATACAGTGGCACGTAAGGTGCCATTTTCAAATAGGGTAGCATTTAAAGGTGCCCTGAATTGTCAATTTTGCATAATTTGTGATGCACATGATTCTCACTCATGCTGATGGTGCAATGCTAGACCACCATGCATGCCTTTGCATGACCTCTGACATCCTGAGTGAAGCAGTGTACATCACACCAATACTTTGCTCTGCATCAAGGTGGTGTTGTGTGTGTATAGCAGTGGGTGTTCACATACAGTAACCATACAGTTCGACACTGTGACAGGTAATGAGACTCACCTGGACCAGACTCACTCCCAAACTTGTCACACATCCCAATAAAGCCTGAACAAGGATGTATCAATTGATGTGATCTTGGCTCATTTGTTTTCATGTGTCCAGCATCCTGTTGCTCACATTGGCCAAGTAGGACTATCCCATGAATGGTTTATGTGCATGAAAGTGTTGAGAGAACTGTAATGCAAATTGACAGCAGAATGTGTGTTGTGGGTCTTTTATACAGCACCATATTGGCATCCACGTGATTACATGAGTCATCCAGATAATCCATTGGGGTTGTCCAGCAATAATGCAACAACAAAGTTCCTGCAATACACCCATCACATTGAGCCTCTTGGGGTGCTTTCATTGATCTACATGGCTAGACTTTACATGGCCTCAGGGATATTCTTAAGAGGCTTGTGCCACCAGATGGGCCCGGATTGGGGTGACACCAGAGTCACCGGTCTGTGGTACCTAGGCTCATATCTGTATGACTGGCCATCCTAGGATGCCTTGGGGTTGCATTGTACCCACTCAGGGAGTGACCGACATTGTGTGTTTCAACCACTCTACAATATAAGTGACAAGCAGGTGACAAACTGATTGCCTTCATTTGCTATGTATGTGTGGTGGCATTAAAGACCCATGTTGATATGTGCATACCAATGGTTAACAGAAAGCCTTCAGAAACACACACCTAACATGTTGTACCACAGCATCAGTAATATGACCTTGTTTTTTGGAGCATACATGTTGCACATTCACATTGCAACAGCTTCTACTCATTACCCAAAGGCTTACTCTCAAAATTGCGGATCACAAAGTCAGTTTGTCCAGCCCCAAGCACTTGTGTGGAGTCCAATCACATATATGTTTACCACTGACACCTATCACTCCATGTGTATATAATGTGTGTTTACTTAAATTTGATTGATGATTATGCATTCAGACCTGATGCTCACCTGCAAATTTACAGCCACATCAAGACAACATATTTTGGGATGAATCGATGCCTGGATCCTTGGGTGGATGAACCTTGCTTTTTGTGCTTTGTAATGGGCAATTGTTTCATACTCAGAATCTTGGTGTTGTGTCTTCACATTTGCACTAAACTGTGCTCATGGGAGTGAAGCCATCATTTGTATCTGGGTGCAACATGTAAAAACACGGTACCATACATAATTGTTGTTTTCATTGGCATTGTGGCCTAGTCAGGCAAATGTGGGCACATTGTTACTAGGTAGACACTCTTGCACTGGCAAAATTGACTATTTAGCATGTATTGTGTGATATGAAGTCTCTTAATGGGTATAATATTTGGCTGCATATTTGTATGGTGCATAGGTAGACTGTTGGGGTTGGACTGTGTGCCATGCACATACTATGTGGATCACTTCACAGTCATCATACTATGAGTGAATTCTACTATCCTGCACAAGTAGGAGGCTGAACAAATGGCTAGCTGTACAAGAGACACACCCAGTAATTGCACACTACCTACGTTAGCACACCAAGTTCATTGTGTTTGGCAATGGCAGACCATTTTGTTCAGGTTGTTGTCATGCAAACTATTTTAGATGTTCCAGATGTTATACAACACTGTTTACCACACATAGCTACATATTTTTTCCGTGTAGCAATTACTAGCAGATGTGATATGAGTGTTCAGATGTTTACTGTGATTAAGATGTTAACTTGCTTACTCACTGGTAGTGCTAATATGTTTATTTTCACATAGGTACACCAATTCATGTAATCATAATTTTGTGACAATGTAAAATTCAATCACTCATTGATGACTACATTTGCAGTGTTGCTGCTACTGATGGGACATTTTGAGCTTTCTCCTCATCTTCCTCTTCATCCAGAACCTCCTGCTCCTCATTAGCATGGGACCATGGGACATTTGCCCATATAAAAATGTTAAGCAATATGCAGCACACTAGTAGCAACCATTGTTGGAGAGGTACAATAAATGACCAGTAGTCATATCCTGGATCCTGAAGCGATCCGTAAGGACTCTGAAAGTCCCCTCAATGATGAACGGGGTCCTGCTTAGGACATAATGAAAGCACCACTGGGCTTCCGTATGGGGATGTTTTGTTTATGAGGATTTGATTCCCACACCTGAAGACAATATCCTTTGTTAGCTCCACAGAAAGTAGGGGTGTAATTTGTAAATAGCCATGACAGATGATGGCCCCACATTCATATACTGTCTATTATGTGTCCTGGTTGACTCATGTACTTTGACAACAGTATGAGACATGCTATGACATTGTTTGGCATACATGCCAGTTGATTTAAGATGTTACTGACACTGCACTACACATACAGTTGTACTGTTCTCTGTTGTACATGTACTATTTGTCATACAGGTGATGGTGAATGCTGTGAATGTGGTGATTTGTCACCAGTAAGAAGGGTCCATTTGCCATTGCTGAGTCAAATCTCTCACACTGATCTATTGTCACGGTTTATGAACACTATTGTCATACTAAAGTGTCATGTTTGGGCCCAAAGCATCAATTTCCTTTGACTCAAGCAACAGGTTTACACAAATGGTATTACGTTTCATACAAATCCTTAAGCATCACGTTGACATCGAAATTTGCCTGAATTTGTCATGTTCGGACACATATTTGGCTGACATGTGTGCTTTGATTATGACATGATTGTTCAACAGGCAATGCACACAATACACACAATACTTTACAAAGATCAGTGCATTCTGTTTGGCACCTTAAGGATGATGTTGGCATTCAAACCTAATTGACAACTGTTGTGGTCTACTTATTCTTTCCAAGATGTGGGTGAGTTATTGTTTCCTGGAACTCTGACAGAAACACAAAGACACATGGTGGTTTTAACTATTCATTATGATGTGAAAGCACTGTCACACATGCTTTAGTGATACATTCACAGACGTGATTTAAGTGAAAAAGTTTTGAATGATGTGTGTGCATCTGTGAGTGCTGCAGCAGGGTTCTGGATGTCTTGATGCTCAGCTGCCTCCTCCTCCTCCTCCACTGGGTCTTTCTGTGGTTGATCCCCATCCCAGGAGACACTTGTGTGCACACATATGTTGTGCAGGATGGCACACACCATATAACCTTGCAGACCCGGGGTGGGGGGAATAGAGCAATCTTCCACAAAATACATCCAAGTAGCAGAACCTGCCCTTGAGAAGGCCAATGATCCACTCCACCACATTTGGGGAAATATTTATACTTTTTGATGCAAAACTGCGCCAATGCAGTTTTGCGTCAAAAAGTTTAACGCCCGCTAACGCCATTTCTTTGCACCACCTAGGTGTCAGATTTATACTTTGCTCCGCAAACCACGGGTTAGAGCCATTTTTTTTTTTTTACTCTAAACATTGTGCCACGTCGTAAAGCAAAATGACGTTAACGCAGAGAAAATTACATTCATCCAGTTTACGACGTCGCAAACCGGATACGTGCCATTTTTCCCCACAATAGCGTCATAAAGCGGCGCAAACACAGCAAAATGTGCTAAGGAGACCCAAAATGGATCCCAGGAGAGACCCCAGGAAACCCCCAATCGACCAGAAACCAGCCAGGTGGACTCAGACAAGACCCAGGAGAGGGAGAAGAATAAAAGGAAGTGTTGTTTCAGTGCAGAGGAGTGGGAAATACTGGTGAAAGAGGTGATAGAACACCAGCATCAACTTTTTGTCACCTCAAAATTGCCAATTGGGAGGAGAGAGGCAATTTGGCAACAAATTGTGGACAAGATAAACAGTGTGCCAGAAGTACTGAGAACAGTCACTGAGTGCAAGAAACGCTGGCATGACTGCAAGCGCAGGACCAAGGAAAAAATGGCAAGGAACAAGAAAGCAGCATTGCAGACTGGAGGTTGGAGTCCAGCACCGCAGGAAGCCCTGGACCAGATGGAGGAGATGGTGGCAGCTGTCATCCGAGAAGAGGAGATCGCCACAAGGATTCAAAGACAGGACAGCGCAGACTACCAGGAAACAACACAGATGCAGGGTAAGTTGCATGGGGGGCAAAAATGCCTAAATGTTACCAGCAAGCATGGGGAGGGATATACCTACTACACAATGCATGTCAGCCATGGAAATCAGGCAGTGGAAAGGGCAAAGGGGCACGGCAAGGGTGCATGGTCTGGGCAGTGGAAACCAGAGGCACAGCACAACACTAGATCAACAACCTTTGCATGGGGGTACTCTGCCATGCCAAGGCTGTTGGAAAGGCCAAGCCAGTCCAGGGGGGTTGGGTAGAATGTAAAATTGGCCTGCTGTCACAGGACAGCTGGTATTGTCACAACATGAACTAGGGCTCAATTTCCAGTCTCAGGCCATATCCGCAAATGGCATGTACCATTGACAACAGTTGCCACTAGTACCTGTGCTGTGTGTGCTGGTCAAGTAGCAAGTGGCAGTTAGGTGCCCAGGGATCAAACACACCCAAAATAGAGGGTTCAGGATGACCACGTTATTAATCCCCCTATAATTCCTACCAAAGTGTAAATCCTCTCAAATGGTCATGTCTATAGGGGCAATAAACATCAGGGGGGTCATTACGACCCTGGCGGCCGGCGGTAAGTTGGCGGTAACACCGCCAACAGGCTGGCGGTGTTCCGCCAGCTATTATGACCATGGCGGAAAAGCCACGGCCATACCGCCGGCCCCTCCACTTTCCCGCCAGGTTTCCGCCTGGCGGACATAATCCCCAGGGCAGCGGTGCAAGCACCGCTGCCCTGGGGATTATGAGTCCCCGACCGCCAGCCTGTCTGTGGCGGTAAACACCGCCATTGAAAGGCTGGCAGTAAGAGGACTTGGGGTGCCCCTGGGGGGCCCCTGCAATGCCCATGCACTTGGCATGGGCAGTGCAGGGGCCCCCAGGCATAGCCCTGCTGCGCATTTCACTGCCCGAATTTCGGGCAGTGAAATGTGCGACGGGTGCTACTGCACCCGCTGCACATCAGCATTGCCGCCGGCTCTATTACGAGCCAGCAGCAATGTTGATGTGACATTTTCGCTGGCCCAGCGGAAATGTCATAATAGGGAGCCAGGAATACTGCCGGCAATGGCGGTATTCTGTCTCCCGCGGCCTCGGCGGTCTTCGTAATGACCCCCAGGTATTGTTATTTACATTATGAAGTACACAGCAGTAATGTCATACCCATGCTACGCATTCCAGGCTCTACACCGTGCCTGTGTCACAATAGCTGCAATGTCACCTTGCAACATCCCAAATGTCATACTGATAAGACAACAGCATTGAGGGGGAGGACATATGTGTCTAGCAAGTTAACCACACCCGCACAGTCATAAGAGGAAATGGAACACTGCCAGGCCCATCAGTGCAATCTATTGTGGCACACATTCCCCAACATAAACATGACACACTACCAATGCTGACACCTGTATCGTGCCATGCCAATGCTATATATAGTATGTGCTTAGTCTCAGCAACATATAGGTGTATGTGAAATATCAGGGACTGGATCAGTCCCATATTGTTAAGTGTGGTGCAAGTGGCATCAGAACACCCACAGCCATTGCAAGGCCTCACCATGCGAACGGAAGTAGACGGAGGGTTGAGTAGGACAAGAAGGTGGCAACATAAAATTTGAACAGAACCTACACCTAGAGGATGTGACACAGACAATTCCCCAAACTGCCCACACTACATGTGACATGCAGGTGGGGCATAGGCTTGTGAGAATGTTAATATTAATGACAGGAACAATGAACAGGAGCCAAGATTACAATATCTCACTAATAGGAAGCCAGTGACGTCACATTACAACTGCCACAATACAGACACACTAATTGTACAATATCTCATTGCAGAGGACTATGGCTCTCCTGTGGATATGCCTGTCCTTGACTTCCCTGATGACATGGATGATGAGCTGACAAACATTAGCCAGCAGACCCTCCAAGATGTCCTTGGAACCCTCCAGACCCCACCTTCAGTCCCAAGGAGGAGTAGAGATGCAGCAGCCATCACAGATGACCCACCCACCACCCCAATTGTATGACCTGCCAGCTCCAACTCAGCTGAGGACCCTGAGGACACTGGTACCACCTTTGAGAGGACAGTAGTGGGAGTTCAGCGGGAGCTGGCTAAGGAGGTGCGGTGGGGATGGAAAATATGGCAGCCAGCCTTGAGGGGGTGCGTTCGTGCATGATGTCAACTGCAGAACAGGCAGCAGCCATGCAAGGGCGAACATCAATCTTCCAAGAACTTGAAAAAAGTGTGAAGGAAATCAGCACAACAAACCTTTCAACACGTGCACAAATGCACTATTGACCCCCTCAGGGATGACCTGGCTGCCTACCACAGTGATGTGGCTGCTATCCTTAAGAACCAGCAGCTCCTCCTTGCTGCAGTACTGCCTTTAATAGCCCCACAGTTGGCAGCTACCAGGATTTCTTAATCTACACCTTCAAACACTGAAGTGTGTGTTGCCCCTTCACACTAACCACCACCAAGGGCAGAGGAGACAACACACAAATCAGAAGATGAAGACGTGGAACAGATGACCTTCACCCGTAAGAGTACCCTTGTAGCACTAGTCCCTGACACATGGCCACCTATAACCAAGGTCCTGTGCTTTGTAGCATGCCAGTCTTGCAACAGCTGCTCATAAGCACTGTTCTCCAGCCCACTGTTTACCTTGTCACTATGCCCTGTGATTGTCTCTCACTACCTCATTGGCAATTCATGTCCCTCTGCACTGTATGACACTTCACCCCAGCATGTCCAATGGCATGTCCTTTTGCACTTGTGTAGGATCACAATGGAAGGTGTCACACTAATGGACTCACAATCATGGACTATGTATATATAGCACAACAACACTTTTAAATAAATAGCACTTACACAACCACTTTGTCTCTGTGTAATGTGACACATCAAATGTGAGGGAGATTAGTGATGTTTGCCTCATGTCAATGCCCATAGATTGTCAATACAACTGCCTTGAAAGATAGAGGGCTGATAACTATGCACCGGGGTCATCATCTGCCCTTCCTGAGGGTTAATTCTGAGGTAAATAGAAACAACAAAGTATAATGCTGTGCCGGACAGAATAAGTCTTTTTCAAGGGATGTCTAAGCAGAAAAATCTTGGTGCGGCAGTTCAGGCACTTCAGTCCACAGGTGTAAAGTGCTCTTGCCACGACAATTCAGGTGCTTCAGTCCACAGATGTAAAGCACTCTTGGCACGACAATTCAGGCTTTCCAGTCCACAGATGTAAATCGATTTCCGTACGGCAATTTAAGCGCTTCAGTCCATAGGTGTAAAAACGGTCTTGGCACGGCAATTCAAGTGCTTCAGTTCACAGATCAAAAACGCTCTTGGCACGGCAATCAAAGCGCTTCAGTCCACACAAATAAAAGGTTCTTGGTACAACAATCAAAGTGATTTAGGCCACATAAGTAAAGCGCTTCAAGGTCAATGAGTAAAAACTTTTCGGCCTTTATAGTTGTGAATGTGAAAGTATTTCTGGAGTTTTTTGGAAAGCATAATTTGTAAAAAGCATATTTAATTCTTTGATCATGACCTAGAAAATCTCAAAGGTTTATTTTATGAATGCATAAATGTTACAGGATTGATATTCTGAGTATAATCATAGTCCAAAGCTCTTGCCATCTCTTGGTTCTGAGGTCGTAGTTTATTCTTGTTCCATGATTCAAAGAAAGGGCTTTGCCCTCATTTCAAAAGGGGTCTCCATCAAATATCGGAGACGCATTTGAGTCAAGAGTCTATTGATGAGTTATATTTCTATGAATGAGTAAATGTATATTTGTTCTAACCTTTTCTTTTCATATCTCTCTCCCTGCTGTTCCCTACCCTAATTCCCTTCCCCCCGACTGGCTTCATCATAACTCTGTGCTATAATAGCTTTCTGAGTTGGTGATGCCGGAAGGTGGGCCTTTTGCTCAGCAACGTGCAGATCCCGAGGAAAGGACACTGTGACACCCAGCATGTCCAATGACATGCCCCTCACCATTGCACTTGTGTTGCATCACAATAGAAGATGTCACACTAATGGACTTACAATTCTGCACTATGTAAATATTGCACTACAGCACTTTACAATTAATAGCACTTACACAACCACTTTGTCTCTGTGTAATGTGAACCATCAACTGTGTAGGAGATTTGTGATGTATGTAACATGTCAATGGCCATAGAATGTCAATACAACAGTGTAGAAAGAATGTGGGCCTATAACTATGCACTGGGGTCTGGATTTTACCATTATCTGTGCTTCCTTAGGTTTATTTCTGAAGTTAAATGAGAACAAACAGTATAATGCTGTGTAGAACTGAAAAAGTCACCTCCAAAGTATGTATAAAATCACACACACACACACCATACAGCAGGAATGGATGTGTACGAGTGTATGGACAATTATGAAACTTGGGAGTACAATGTAATAAATGATAGGTGTGAGTTATGTATACATACCTTCATAGGATTATAATATCACTCAGCTTATCAGGGTTCACATGAACATCAGGCTGAAGGCAGACGTCCCACAGTGGCCAAGAATCCAATACAGAACTCAAACTATTACAGATTTAAAAACACACCAACCTTTACAACACATTGAGAACCATGGTAACCTTGAGTGGTGGGTGCAATGGATGGCAGATGCATAGAGAAGTAGCTTTGTTGTAGCTGCAGTGTGACAGCTCATTTGGAATTGGGAATAACCATGTCAATAATTCTGCAGGATGGAACAGAAATGCAAATACTAAATTGACACTGTACACCCATGCAAAGGCCATGATCCCCAAGCATATGACACATACTGTAAAGGAGTACCTAAAACTTTATTTTACAGTAATAAAGGAAACTTAAACTAGGGGAAACACCTTAAGTGACCTAACCTATCCTAACTATACATTACCAACAACTGGCCCTAACTACCCTAAGCTAAACTTACTTACCATATTTAACCAAACACTATAAACACCAACCTCCCACCCCCCTTATATGATGGGACACATGTAGAACAACATATACTAACCTAAAAACATACTAACTTATCCTAAACAAAAATATACTTTTTTATATTTTGTTTTGTGTTTTTTTTATACACATAAACCCCAACGTCATCAACAAAAAAACATGTAATCATTTAACACCCTTAACCCCCAACCCACTTGGGCCTGCTCTAACCTAACACTAAGCCCCCTAAACCCACTAAAGAAAAGAACGAGGAAAGAGGAGGGAGGGGAAGGAATCATGGGTGAGGATCCAAAAGTTACAAATTGGCCCTGCGCAGGATCTTTTTGTTACCCCTCAGTCTCCTGCTATTGCAGGACACCTCCTGCTGAAGTCTGTCCATCCTGCGAAACATTCATTGCATGTCACATTTCAGTCTCTGTAAATCCTGATTGTCTACCACAGCAGCTGGGGTTGTGTGGTACCACTTGTAGAAGCTGTTGCTGGTGCCTATACCGTGGTTTGAGGGGGTGGTTCATGAGGTGCTGCTTGTGGGCCCGGAGCAGACAAAGTCGAGGGACCTGCTACAGAGGTTGTCATCCTTGGGGCCACTGTGGTCTGAGCTGTGGTGGTGGTGGCAGTTGTGGGCAATTCTGGCCCCCCTTGGGCAAATGTCCTCTCTCTCATGGTGATATCTACATGCCATATTGCAGAACCCAGCATCCACATCGAGTATGTGGCGGTAACGCACTGCCCGCCTCTGGAATTCCCGTATCTCTTGGGCATTCATGTTGGCAGTTCTAAAAATAGAGAAAGCCAAACATTAGTGACATCATTGTGTGATACATCTACAAATGATATTGTAACACTTTATCAAAAATAGCACATTCAGTCCAAATCACAGTACAGATGATAGAATGTACCTGAGGAATGACATGCCAACGCAGCCTACCCATCAACTATCACAGCAAGGCACAACAAGGTGTGTACTTAATTAAATGATCTGTGCATCCTTGTACTGCTATTAGTCACATAACAAATGCTGCATGTACTGCACATGTGCCAGGCCCACTAATAACTATCTTCAGGATGACAATCAAGGCACACAAGATGTGTGATTTGTATATGGAACTGCCAGGACGGTATGCAATTGGTAATCATGAGGGGACAAAGTAGTTTGGAACACATGAATGTTTCAATTACATGTCTGTCATCTACACTGGGATCATCACACATATTTTCTAGACCTAACCCAGTGCCTCGGGGGGATGGTCATGCAACACATACTTTCAAACATCAAGGACAACCACGAAGCTTTGGACAGCTGTCCATGGGTTTAGTCAGTACACCACAGGTAAGGAGGGCTGCCAACTAGGATTGAGTCAACCATTGGACAATCAAATCTACATTTATTTTCCTAATTGCGGACAATTGTCAACATCATTAGAAATCACTGACACCTTTCCAAAATCAAGCACATTGATGCAAGCACCCATCTGGCTTTGACCTGCATGCACGCCTATGACATTTCACTCAAGTGCCACATAAATGGAGTACAACATGTGGAGCTAGATGATGCCGGAAAGTCCCCCATACAGTCCTACATGTTCATTACTTAACAGGAATGCTCAAGTCTGTGTGTGAAACTTATGCATCACTGGACTGTGTGAATCAGGGTCTGACTTGCTGGCTAAATTATGACACTGGCCACCTCCAAATTAATTATTGGCATACACGTAGCAACAAATCACCCAGTTCACCTGCCCATGCCAATAGAGCAGCACTCGACTCCCAATATATGAATCTCCGCCGCAGAACGTGGAACAAAATGTCAACCTCCAGTCAAGTCACAAAGCAGCTCACGTGCCAGCACATCTTACCTTGCAATGAGTCCAACACACAGGAGTCATTCACACAACAGCTGCAAACACAACACAGGACAAACATATTAACACTTACTGGATACGTCTGGGTTCACAAATCGAGCCACTTCACCAATTGTATAGGGGGCCGGTCCACCTGTAAAACATGGAAGGGTGATATGTGCTCAATGCCTGCTCACTGTACAAAACTTGGAACAACAAATTACTGTGTGTTACATTTTATATGATAGAGCTGCACATCAGGCATGTAGGAACACCAACAGACATAGTACTGCAAACATGCATTGACTCGGTCATTCCAGTGAGTGATAGACACATATATGCACACATGCACTGGCCCTAACAATCATGTGGTGCCAAACATGATTGCTCAATGTTGTGCTTAATTAATTCTAGAGGGTACTCCATTTCATCATTTATCATTATGAGAGACATGCAATGCCAAATTCCAGGTGCACTGCAATACCAGTGACTGAGGTATTGTCGCTTGTGCATCAAGGGACAATGAGTTACAGTGTGATGCTCATGTGGGTAGATTTGTGTTCAGGAATTATTGTGCTTTCAATGGTCATTATATTTGTGCCAGTGTTGTATGTAGGTTACACATGCCACATTGGCAGTGTACCAAGAGCCGTATATGCCCCCTATGACAACATGATGGCAGGGATAATGTGTGGTACTTGATGACAATGTTACGCTAAACATGGATTGACCATTTATCTGGTTCAAAACAACAAAAAGATGTATGCTGACAGTGTCTAATTTGATCGTCCGTGACAGAATGCATGGGCACAGGTGTAGTCATTGCACCTGAAATGTGTTACTCTGGGCCCTGTGTACCTATATCAGGTATTGTAAATCACACTTTGCCTCATTCCTTAACTTGGGATTGACAAGTTGGGTGATGTGTGGTAATACAACCGAACTGACACTATCTGCTAATTAAAACATGAGTTAGCAAATGTCCTACTTCTGCAATCTTGATGAGGTAGGTCTCTATTTGAAAGCACCTTGGGAATGGCGGCACTCACAGGAGTGCTGGCCTGCTGGTCATAGCCTTCATACTGAGAAGTTAATAATTGTACATATGATGCATTATATCAGCAGGGGTGTACTAAAAGTAAAATAACAACCTATTTCGTCCATACATTGTATAATGGAAGTAGTCAGTGGTCCCTTGCACAACATCATGCAAATAAATAGTTTGTGAGCATGCATTCCGAAAGAGCGGGGATCCAATGATGACCCATTCACTTTACAAAATTGTTTGGCTATAAAGTGACACAGATGGTAACTGCACCAGCTCTGTACCAGCAATTGCGCCCAAGGCAAAAATTTTGTTGGCCCATGCTACACAATGATAGGATTTCAACGGCTACTCTGAAAAGCCACGAGATGAACCTGTTTTGTGCTACTGCAATCTGGTAGCATCTGGGCACAAATGGGTTTGGCCATGTGAAAGATTATCTGTCCAGACGCAAACACACAGAAACAATGAACTTAGGGCCAGATGTGTCTTTTTTTTGTGTTGCATTTGCTTCATTTGTTTATGCTACTGCTATGGAAATTAGCACAAACAATTTGATTGTAGCATGTGTGCTATACTTTGACATCCAGAAATAATGCAAATGCCGCACAAACAAAGTAGAAATATTGGCCCAAGATATTAGCAGAGGATAGGAAGAGCTTTGTACGTATGGCAATGAATACTGTTCAGACCTGTTTTAAAAAAACTGGGGACTACATTGGTTCCTTGTATTAACATGTGGAATACATCCCATTCCTGGTACACTCACAGGCCCTGAATCAATAATTTGTTTGTGCGGCATTACCATCATCTCTTGACGCCAAAGCGGCACTAATTTACAAGATAAAGTTGCCTTTTGTAAGTTTGTGCAGCTTCAGCATCAACAAATGACGGTAATGTGTTGCAAAATTAGTATAAATCAGGGCCCTAGCTTGTTCAACTGGCATTCCATATGTCCACAAACATTGCGTGCAGCATGTCACAAAATCTGCAACTGTCACTCCATAGCATTGTACTGTACACATTAGTCAAATTTGTACTCACCAACAGGGCCACCAATCACCACACCCAGGTGGTCGAGCAGGTCCTGCTCTTGGGCCACCAGGTCAGCCCAACAATGTTTCAGTTGGCGGTCATTGTGCTAGCTGTTGAAGATTCTACTTAGGTGGAACAGCACCTTTGCCCACCTGAGCCTCTTCGCCTCTGTGTGATACCCCTGTATCACCCGGCCCCCAGCCTCCAACATCATCGGGAGGAAGTGGCACACCAGCCACACAAAAGCCCTTAGCTCCTCCTCACCCATTCGTCCAGACGTGGCCTTCCCAACATCTCAAACAAAATAGGATAGGAAAGGGTGAAGAGGGAAAAACTAAGAAATGAGGTGTGAAAAGGAAACTTAACTAACCCACAGACAGCCCACAATACCCCAACTAACAATAAACACAAACACACTCTCAACAGTACAAAGACAAATCTAATCACAATAAATGACAAAAAAAACACTTACACAGATTAACACAGACACTTACAAAACAACAGAATACAATAGCAATAGCACACAGGAGACAAAAGCACAATATTCACAGAGACAACTCAAGGCACAGCCACGCAGTCTAGAATAATCATAGACTGCAAAGTGAAAGTGAAAGTACACACACTGTACCATGTCTGTAAACAGGATATCCTATTACATCACTTCCTGTCTCAATTGCGGGTGTTTTTTTTATATTGTGTGTAATTTTATGATGCTTACGGGGTTTGCGTCAATATTTTTTGACGCATATGCATGAAAATTCCCCCGCATTCAAGGATCAAAACATTTTTAATGGATAACTGATTTCCTGGGGTGCGGTGTTGGAATTAACGCAATGGACCACTCGATGTATTATGGGTGTGAGCGTCATTTTTTAACACGTATGCGTTATATTTTGACGCATGCATCTTTTTTTACGCATTTGCTCAAAAAAATCTGTCTTAAACCGTGTTTGTGTGATTTTTCATTTTTTTACATGCATGCAGCCTATAACTATACAAAGATAAGATGGTATGACCTGTAGTGTGTGTTCTAGTGTTTGGGCACATGTGGCAGACCATACTACTACAGACCAAAATACTCACGTTGTTGTGCCGGATTAGCTTTCTTAACTGACACAACAGCAACACAAACTTTTGGAATAAAATTGGTATTTCCTAGTCTGAGCAGGTGTTGCATCAATAGAGGATAGCAAGGCTACGCAACTAAACAAATAGACTCATGGCCTGTGTGTTTATGTCTGTGAATTGGGCCTTCAAATTGTTGTTGTGCCTCTGTGGGAACGTCACGAGAAAATGTTGGCGTAATACGCATGTATGAATGTGTTATAATTGTGTATAACCATCAGATTCCATTCATTGAGGTACATCAGTAATGATATGTGTTTGTTATATCTGTTACGTCTTATCCTGTGTGTACTTCCTTGATTTTGGGGACAAAACATTACCCATGACGAACTGTACACAGGATAGATAGAGGACCGTTGATAATGGCTATGTCAGATATGTAACCCATCACATTTAATGAAATGTTGAATACCACTTGATGGTCACTTGTGTGTATACTACCCATGAGTCCATCATTTGAACATGCTAGGTAGGTATAGTGTTTGTGACACAGAGCCCCAAATCCAATCCTAAACTTTTTATGTACCCCACAGTTTGAGTCTGTCAGGATACTTCAATTCGATTTCCTCAGAAGCAGAAGATAACTCCTCAGTCCCGACCCGAGCTACTCACAACAAATATTAATCCTTTGTGCTGAGTACCCCGGAGGGGGAAAGGGGAATGGGATGGCAGAGAGACTGCCACAGAGATGATGAACGCCAGTACTCAGTCTGCCTCTTCACATCTAAGATTGGATACAGCACCTGCAAGAGTCACAGTCGCAATTACTAGGGACATACAACATCAGTTTTTCACTTTCTACTCTCAACACTTAATTCTCTTTAATTCTATTATTTCTTCACTCACCCTGAGTTCTCTGTAGCCTTGCTTCTCTCTATAAATGATAGCTCTTCTTAAAAAAATGATTATTACTGATTCTGGAAGAACTTCTCAACCTTTGTTAGAGATTGGTTTTATGTTGCTATATATATATATATATAGTTGGTGATAATGCGTTCTTCAAATCAGCTGATGTTATTTAATTTCTCCTGTCTTATTGTGACTTCTGTCAATACTTGTATTTGTAAATGCTTGTTTATTAAAGTTTGTTTCTCCTTTCTTACTTCAACATTTGTTGATAACTTGTATTTGTAAATGCTTGTTTATTACAGTTAGTTTCTCCTTCCTTACTTCGACATCTGTCGATAACTTGTAGTTGTAAATGCTTGTTTATGTAAGTTTGTTTCTCTTTTAAACTCTATTTTGGTTTATTACCATTGAATTTGTAAATGCTTATTTGTTAACAGTTCGTTTCTCCTTTAAACTTGGCCTTTGTTTATAACTTTGACATTTGTAGATACTTGCTCTTTTAAAGTTCATTTTTTCTTTGACTTTAATATCTTAAACAAGAACCTTGTAAACATAAGGTTAATTCATACATTAACTCTGTAGCCTTGCCGACTTCCACGGGAATGGTCTACTATCAAACTCTTAGAATAAACCTTGACAATATTTATCCGTTTTCTGTAATATAATCTTCAAATGTAATTTTACCTCACAGGAGTTTCTGTTCTGAAGCGCGCTCTCTCTCCACACAGCTGATTCCTGTCAGACCTCAGCTGAAGTGCAAGGCTTTCAGCTGGAGAGCTCGTAACCTAGCAACCAACCGATTGCAAGACTATAACTGTAACTAACCTTCAGGACTCACAGCGGCCATCTTAGATCTTCTCTTCTTGTTTCTTCCTTTGAAATAAGTGCAAGATTACTCTGCAAACCTTCTTCCAGTTTGGACTTTGCTGTCTCCACTGAGGATATCTCTTTTCTTTTCTCATGCACTTCTTTGATTTGACTTGGCAAGTTTGTGTGGTCATGACAGTACTCACCCTCAAGGAACAGTTCTCCAATTTAGGTTTGCTTGGGTAGGTTCTATGAAAGTTTCTTACTAATCTTGAATCATGTACATACTCGTGCGGCTCCCAGGATCGTTCCTCTGGACCACAACCTTTCCAATCAATTAGATAATAAAGCTGGCCATTACGGATTTTGGAATCTAAGATTTGATTGACCTCATACTCTTCTGCAGAGCTAATCTGGATAGGAATTGGAGGGGAGTTTTGACGTAAATTTGGAGGACTGTTCTTTAACAAGGAGACATGGAAAACAGGATGTATCTTTAGATGAGCTGGCAACTGCAATTTAACTGCCACTGGATTGATCATCTTGTCAACTTTGAATGGGCCTATAAATCGTGGCTGAAATTTGCGATTTCCTTTGAGACGTAAATGACGAGTGGATAACCAAACTTTGGGGGTCATTCTAACCCTGGCGGTAAAAACCGCCAGGGCGAACGACCGCGGTAGCACCGCCAACAGGCTGGCGGTGCACCGCTGGGCATTCTGACCGCGGCGGTTCAGCCGCGGCCAGAAACGGAAAGTCGGCGGTGTACCGCCGACTTTCCGCTGCCCTTGAGAATCCTCCATGGCGGCGGAGCGCGCTCCGCCGCCATGGGGATTCTGACACCCCCTACCGCCATCCTGTTCCTGGCGGTTCTCCCGCCAGGAACAGGATGGCGGTAGGGGGTGCCGCGGGGCCCCCGTAAGAGGGCCCCAAAAAGAATTTCAGTGTCTGCCTAGCAGACACTGAAATTCGCGACGGGTGCAACTGCACCCGTCGCACCTTCCCACTCCGCCGGCTCAATTCTGAGCCGGCGTCCTCGTGGGAAGGGTGTTTCCCGCTGGGCTGGCGGGCGGACTTTCGGCGGTCGCCCGCCAGCCCAGGGGGAAACCCAGAATGACCGCTGCGGTCTTTTGACCGCGGTATGGTCTTCTGGCGGTTCCCGCTTGGCGGGCGGCTACCGCCGCCCGCCAAGCTCAGAATCACCCCCTTTGTCTCCTTTCGAATAAATGGGGCTCTCTCTTCTTTTTCTATCAGCCTGAGTCTTATATGAGTCTTTTGCTTGAATGATGTTTTTTCTAGCCCTAACTAACGTGGTCTGCAAATCCCTCACCATCTCTTCTACTGCAGGCACTGAATCATCGTCTTTACCCAACATTACATTAGGATGTCTACCATGGTTCAGATAAAAAGGGGTGAACCCAGTGGTGGAATGAACAGCATTATTGTAAGCAAATTCAGCTGCCCACATCAACTCGGGCCATTCCTTCTCTTTATCGAATAAATTGAGTCTTAAATACTGTTCTAACTCTTGATTCACTCTCTCTGTTTGCCCATCGGTTTCAGGATGGTAACTGGTAGAGTAACGAGAATCAATTCCTAATCTTTTACTAAAGGCCTTCCAAAAGCGAGAAACAAATTGGGACCCCCTGTCTGAAACTATAATTTTTGGGATACCATGGCCGCGTACTATGTGTTGTGTAAACAACTGTGCAACCTGTGGGGCTCGAGGGATTTCTTTCAAAGGAAAGAAATGCGCCATTTTAGTGAAAGTGTCTACAAAAACTAGGATAGTGTTAAAATCTTGGCTACTAGGGAGGTCCACTATAAGATCCATAGTAACAGTATTCCAGGCATGGGGTGCAGTGGGCAAAGGTCTTAACAGACCTTGTGAAGCTGTTCTATTTGATTTCCCTCTTTGACATTTGTCACAAGTTGACACATATTGTCTTATCTGAGTTTTCATTTGTGGCCACCAAAATTCTCGTTGTATTAGATTTTGAGTCTTTTGAATTCCTTTGTGTCCAGCCAATTGATCGTCATGATAAGCCTGAAGAATTTTTTCTTGCAGCTCCACAGTCGGAACATACAGTGCACCTTTAAAGTATGGCAAACCTTTTTTGATTTCTCTTCCTTGGCCTTCTTTGGACCACTTCAGCATTCCTTCGAATGTTAAGTTTTCTTGAATTTCTTTGGTTAAATTTTCATACAATATGGCAGATATGAACTTCTCTTGTGGAATAATCAATTCTTTTTCTGGAGGCTCTTTAACTGCACAGGTATCAATACGAGATAGAGCATCTGCCTTCCCATTTACTTTTCCTGGTCTGAAAGTGATAACAAAATCAAAGTCTGCAAAATATAGGGACCCACGCAGTTGTCTAGCTGTTAGAGTTCGAGCTGATTTTAAAAACTGTAAATTTCGGTGGTCCGTGTAAACGGTCACTTTATGCTTAGCTCCCAAAATGTAATGCCTCCACTCATGAAAAGTTTCTTTGACTGCCAATAGCTCCTTATCCGCAATTGAATAATTTATCTCTGGTGGTGTTAATTTTCGAGAGAAATAGGCCACTGGATGTAATTGACCTGTATCTTTATGACGCTGGGAAAGGATACCTCCTAGGGCAACATCTGAAGCATCTGCCTCCACATAATATGGCTCATCTGGATTGGGGTGGAGCAAGATTGGAGCTGAGATGAACGATTTCTTCAAAAAATTTAAAGCATTTTCAGCTTCTTTTGTCCACTCAAACTTCACTCCTTTCTTCAACAATCGAGTAATGGGTGTAACTGTTTGAGAAAAATTGGATATGAATCTTCGATAAAAATTAGCGAACCCCAAGAAACTCTGGATCTCTTTGACATTGCAAGGAGAAGGCCAATGTTGCACTGTCTTTATCTTGGCAGGATCCATACTAACTCCTTCTGGTGACAAAATGAATCCTAAGAACTCAACTCGTTCCACATGAAATGCACACTTCTCCAATTTTACATAGAGATGGTTTTCTTGCAACCTTGTGAGGATGGATCGAACATGGGAAATGTGCTCCTGTAGATTGTCGGAAAAGATTAAAATGTCATCTATATAAACCACGGCAATCCGGTCGAGGAATTCTCGTAATATATTATTAACGAAATGCTGGAAGGCAGCGGGAGCATTGCATAACCCATAAGGCATCACTTGATATTCAAATAATCCGTATCGAGTCCGAAAAGCGGTTTTCCATTCATCCCCTGAAGCCACTCGAATCAAATGATATGCTCCTCGCAGGTCCAATTTGGTGTAGATTCTAGCATTCTTTACTTGAGCTAATAAAACTGACACTAAAGGCAGTGGGTATCGATTCTTGATGGTAACCTGATTGAGGGATCGATAATCAATGCAAGTTCCTTCTTTGGTATGAAAAATAGTGAGGATGACACTGGAGATTCAGAAGGACGAATAAAACCATTAGCAAGATATTGATCCAAATACTCCTTTAAATGTTGATTCTCTGCTTCGGTCAATGCGTATATTCTGCTACATGGCAATATCGCACCTGGCTCCAGTTAAATTTTGCAGTCGTAGGGTTGATGTAGTGGCAATTTCTCAGCCTCCTTTTCAACAAAAATGGCGACTAAATCCTCATATTCTTTTGGGATTTCTGCTGTCTTTAGTGCACAGATCATTGAAGAGTGTGATGATAAACAGGCTGCTTGGGACTTGGTGGACACTTCCACTCCATCATGAAAGCAATTCTCTTTGCAGTAAGAGGAATTCATCTTGATCGTTCTTTTGCTCCAATCAATTTGTGGATTATGTTCTGTAAGCCAGGGCAGACCCAAAATGAGTTGAAATTGTGGAGCATCTATCAAATTAAAGATTATCTGCTCCTGATATCCACCAAAACCTTGCATCTGAATTGGTTCGGTCTCATGTGAAATGGGTCCTGAAGAAAGATTGGTTCCATCCACATCTCTTACTACTTCCAAAGTAGATTTCTTGATAAATCGAATACCCATTTTACGAGCGTATTTGATATCACAGAAGTTGCCCGTAGCTCCAGAGTCTATCATAACTGAGATCCCTTGAATTTCCTTCTCAAGGGTCTTAACTGATACTGCTTGTACCAAATGTGGTGCTGCGGTTTGTAAGGTATTCTTAACTCGTTGATCTAAAGGAGTTGTCTTGGGTTCTGCTTTCATAAGGGCAACTCCCTCTACTGATGAAGCTGGCCTTTTCCCGACTGAAGAGCTTTGGGTTTCTCGGGACAGTTTTAAAAAAAATGCCCAGATGCACCGCAATATAAACATAGTTGATTCACTCTTCTTTTCTCTTTTTCTTCCTTAGATAAAGGACCTCCGATGGAACCAATTTGCATTGGTTCTTCTATCGTTACCCCTTCTCCGGCTCTCGTATGATCATTTCTTACACAATCAATTCTCAGGGGAAATGGTCGATACTCTCTTCTCTTTTCTGCTCTTCGTTCAGTTAACCGGTGGTCAATCTGTAACACAAGATCAATTAACTCCGAAATTTCGGTGGGTCTATTTGGAACTTGTGCTAAGGCATCTTTCAATTCATCTCTCAGTCCACGATAAAATATGGCGGCTCTTTTTGACTCCGGCCAGGCAGTCTCTACAATGAGTTTATTGAAATGAGCCAGATAGGCTACTAGATCTTTATTACCTTGCCTGATTTCCAGTAGTTCATTGTCAGTGGCTTGAGCTGCAGTTCGCCTATCAAATATTCTTAAGAACTCTTCCTTGAAATTTTGGAAACTATATAAAACAGGATCATTTCTGGAAATTATTGGCATGGACCATGCGGCCGCATCTCCTGTCAGATAAGACAATATAAATGCCACTTTGGACTTGTCTTCGGAAAAAACGACTGGTCTACATAAAAAATGCAATGAGCATTGGGTCAGAAAAATCTGCGCCTTATTTGGATCCCCACCGAAGCGCTCGGGTTGAGCCAAAGGAATAATAGGGGAAACCGCATGAATTACTTGAGTGGATATACCTGCAGACTGTGAAGGGCTAGGGATTTGTGAAAACACAGATTCATTTGATTTAGCGGTGTTCCCTAACTCATTTATTCGCTGTTTTATTTGGACTGTTTCTTCTATGGTGTTATTTAATTGTTTCTGTAACCCTTCCAAAACGGTGGCTAATGCTTTTATATCAATTCCCTCTGCCATTCTGCTCAGGAGGAAATCTGTTTTTTCCCTAAAATTAGGGTGAAGGCACTTCAATCTGTCAGGATACTTCAATTCGATTTCCTCAGAAGCAGAAGATAACTCCTCAGTCCCGACCCGAGCTACTCACAACGAATATTAATCCTTCGTGCTGAGTACCCCCGAGGGGGAAAGGGGAATGGGATGGCAGAGAGACTGCCACAGAGATGATGAACGCCAGTACTCAGTCTGCCTCTTCACATCTAAGATTGGATACAGCACCTGCAAGAGTCACAGTCGCAATTACTAGGGACATACAACATCAGTTTTTCACTTTCTACTCTCCACACTTAATTCTCTTTAATTCTATTATTTCTTCACTCACCCTGAGTTCTCTGTAGCCTTGCTTCTCTCTATAACTGATAGCTCTTCTTAAAAAAATGATTATTACTGATTCTGGAAGAACTTCTCAACCTTTGTTAGAGATTGGTTTTATGTTGCTATATATATATATATATATATATATATATATATAGTTGGTGATAATGCGTTCTTCAAATCAGCTGATGTTCTTTATTTTCTCCTGTCTTATTGTGACTTCTGTCAATACTTGTACTTGTAAATGCTTGTTTATTAAAGTTCGTTTCTCCTTTCTTACTTCGACATTTGTTGATAACTTGTATTTGTAAATGCTTGTTTATTACAGTTAGTTTCTCCTTCCTTACTTCGACATCTGTCGATAACTTGTAGTTGTAAATGTTTGTTTTTTTAAGTTCGTTTCTCTTTTAAACTCTATTTTGGTTTATTACCATTGAATTTGTAAATGTTTATTTGTTAACAGTTCGTTTCTCCTTTAAACTTGGCCTTTGTTTAAAACCTTGACATTTGTAGATACTTGCTCTTTTAAAGTTCGTTTTTTCTTTGACTTTAATATCTTAAACAAGAACCTTGTGAACATAAGGTTAATTCATACATTAACTCTGTAGCCTTGCCGACTTCCACGGGAACGGTCTACTATCAAACTCTTCGAATAAACCTTGACAATATTTAGCCGTTTTCTGTAATATAATCTTCAAATGTAATTTTACCTCACAGGAGTTTCTGTTCTGAAGCGCGCTCTCTCTCCACACAGCTGATTCCTGTCAGACCTCAGTTGAAGTGCAAGGCTTCCAGCTGGAGAGCTCGTAACCTAGCAACCAACCGATTGCAAGACTAGAACTGTAACTAACCTTCAGGACTCACAGCGGCCATCTTGGATCTTCTCTTCTTGATTCTTCCTTTGAAATAAGCGCTAGATTACTCTGCAAACCTTCTTCCAGTTTGGGCTTTGCTGTCTCCACTGAGGATATCTCTTTGCTTTTCTCATGCACTTCTTTGATTTGACTTGGCAAGTTTGTGTGGTCATGACAGTGTCATGTAAATTATCTATGTTTCTCCTGTGGCTGTGGAGGACCAGCAGACCATGCTACATGTGTTCACATATTTTCAGTGGTTCATTGCACAAAGGTGTCTAGTTCAAGTGTATGGCCATGTGTACCCTGTGTCAGTATTGGCCACCATGTTGTCACAGTTACAAGCAGGTCTAATCATGAGTCTGTGGCACCAATCCCTGAATTAATAGAGTATCCTTCAAAGCAGAATTGACCTAAAGCCAAAGATCAACTAACGACACACATGGGGATAGTCCAGCTATGGCACTGCAGAACTTTTATAAGGCTGACGGGAGAGCAACCTTTGTGTGATCAAAAACGTAGTGGATAAGTAATAGGAAACAGGCAGCTTTCATCACAACATTTATACACAGGGTGGGCTCTAAAATTCCCACTGCAACAGGGAACATAAGTGCCTCTGTGTTGATTAATCTCACAGCTTGTCACCACGCAAGCCCCATCAAAAGGTGGCAGCAAAAGTGAATCTGTGTGTGGACCGTCAGGGCACAAAAATATTTTGTACTTACATACATATTAGCAACCCTTGTTTGTTGTGCTGTAGGCACCGTGCTGAATCCATGCATACAGCCATAACACACTGTCACTGTTTGGCACTAATGAATACATGCAAAACCAGACAAGGGATGGGGGTTGGATTAGGCCATTCAAATACATGTCCCGGAACAGAATACAATAAGTAAACTGATTAAACTATACTATACATTTGAGGATACCCCAGGAGGAAACAGAGGACATGGAAAGCAACTATGAGACAAATGTAGCCACAGGGAACCTCTATGTTTAATGCAAAGACTGGAACCAGACTGGCTAACAGGATACAGGCTCTGTCAGGAACTAACATGAACAAGACAAATACACAGTGAACAGACTGTGACTGGGACAAGCAGGAACAACACTGTGGGAACTAAAAACAGTTTGTGCTGTGGTCTACAATGTTACACAATCCCCCAAGGGCTCTGGTATACAAGTGATTTGTACTCCAATGCACAAAAGGAGATTCAGAAAATGACAGCTTCTAAGCAGTTCCAGCCAGCACCAAGGGCAGGGCAGGTTGAAATGGCTGGTTTGCATGGAAGTGCTCACAGGTGTGTGCACCTTCAGTCTCTCACAAGTCCTGGGGTTGAGAATCAAGTTCAAAGGGACAACTGGACCTTTCACATGGGAAGCAATTGACAGCTGATTACAGGTCCTATCGACTACCAGGTAGTGCATTATCAGACCTGAAGTCTATGCAGACTGATGAACTATGACTATGGCATGCCATACTGAAGAGGGAAGCACACAGGAGACAGAATGGGAGTGTGGGTGTGTGTAGATGAAGATTTTCAGGATATAGATAGTCCATTTACAGGCCCCCCTAGAGAAGGGTGGAGAGAGACTTTAAACATGGCAGTGGCAGGACTTATTACCTGGGATGGACTGCACAGGGCATGTCTTGTGAGCAATGTTTGTCATACCTGGGGCACTTGTGCTATCCATTTTCATGTTTGATGTACTTCTTTTCAGACATGCTCCTTGCAGAGATAGCTGATGTCACACTTACTGCTGTCAAGGGTCTGGCCATACATTCCTCTTACCAATGCAATTGCACATCCACTGCCTCATGTATGATGCGCTTTTTTACCTTATGATTGATGGTGTCTTAGTTGTGTGTCATATGCTGCAATGGGCCATGTTGGCAACATGGATGTGTCTCATAGCTGTGGACCCCTGATATTGCCCTTCAAATGGGAAATATGAAAGATATATGTAATTAACACTGTGTGTGATGTTTGCTGTACATTCATACCCATCAAATGTGATGTGGCTTTTTCCGTATGCAAATTTGTATTTCTGCAATGCTCCATGAGGCAAAACTCTGAGTCTGATTCCTAGAGATCATGTGATGCATAAATAATTACCCAGCGCATGATTGAGTGATGAAGTGCGGTGTTTAGTTACATATGATAACAAAGTGGTGATGGTGATTATGGTTAGAAGACGTTTTGTACAATGTGTTGTCTCCGACGCAATCCTGCAGCTGTGTTTTGTTGTTCCCCCTCATTTTCATGGACAGCATCCTCCTCTTCCTCCTCTTCAGGCATTTGTTGATCCGGTTCATAGAGGGGAATGTTTCTCCTTACACAAATGTTGGGCAGGATGGCACAGGTCAAAATGATCTTGCAGACCAGTTCAGGGGAATATAGGAGGCTGCCTCCAGTGATGTCCAGGCACTTTAATCTGGACTTCAGGATACCAAAAGTCCTCTCAACTATGGTGCGTGTCCTACGATGTGCCTCATTATAGGCACTCTCTGCTGCTGTGCTTGGGTTGTCAATTGGGGTCATGATCCATGGCTGGATCCCGTAACCCTGATCAGCTGAAAGAGAAAATTAGGGTAAGTAGTTTGTTGTTGGTTGCACCACGATTGACACTTTGCATGGCAGTTGTTATCTTGTGTCGTCTGTGACTCATCTGTATTTGTGGTATTGTGTGGGATCCTAGGCTTCTGTGATGTTATTTCTGTGTTGTCTTGTTTAACTATCAAAACTGGTGTTTGGCTGATTGCCATGATATCAGTGGTATATTTAGAAACTTCAGTTCAGGGTGTATCTCCCAAGCATCATGTAATGTGAAATAAGTGTCTGTGGGCCTTCACTGGAGGTGACATGATACTTCCACACACAGAACCAATTCAACTGTGGTGGTAACATGGTTGCACTATATGGGCTGAATATCCCATCCAATTCGACATATATGATTGCAGGTGGAATGCAACAGTGAGGCCCTTTGATTTGGCTATGTGACAATGCACAACACTTCTCTATAAGTTGGCAGCACGGAAGTGTTCACAATTGACAATGCACAATTATCCCATGTGTGACAAGTTCTATGCTAACCTATTTTTGTGCCCTCACCGAGTTGGCTCATGTGCAAACGTGCACCTACACTACTGAACTTGCTCCAGGTAAGCTGCTAACTTGGTTGTGGGGGGTGAAGGTTTTAGTGTCTGAAGGTCCAACTGCCTGTACATCTGTTATGTATGTGGGGAATTGTCTCAATCCGTATGTGTAGCAGTGTGCACTTTGCATTAGTGTCACATCCACATGTTTTCATAGCACAGTCTACTTCCTTATTGCTAGCTGGCAATGTTACCCCCGGAGTGATGTGAGATGTTGCTACTGCCTCAATGATTCCATGTAACCTTCATTAGAGTCAGCGTCATCATGCTATGTGTCTCATGTTGTTTGACCTGCAGCAACACACATTACACAGTCCTTACACAGGACGTATTGCTTGGAAGGGTGTGGGATTGAGTGTTATTGATGTGATATTGAAAGGTTCATCTTCCAAGTTGTACTGCCAGTTAAGGCCATGTCATTGTCACTGTGTGGTTTTAAATTGTTCCCTTGTGCCTGGGGCCTGGCATCTGTTGTTATTTGCATCTTTCATTTGTCCATAGGTGTGTTTCCCATTGGGTCAGGATATCAAACATGACTACCAGTGTCACGCCTCAGTGTCTTCCTGCCCGCGTGTCGATGTAGTGGTGCATGTGCTGGGTGTCCTACAGGGTTGCTGTGCTGTGTAAATAACTAGGTTTCTGTACTTACCAACAAGTAAGCCATTGCTATATTGTCCATCCTGGAAGTGCTGATTGATGGTGCTGTGGCAGAAGATCAATGAATCATGTACACTCCCAGGATACTTTACCATGATGTTGGTGAACAATCCACGGTGATCCACAATCGCCTGCACATTGATGGAGTGTGTGTGCTTCCTGTTGCGGTATAGGTGCTCGGTTGCAGCAGATGGCACTATATGAACATGTGTGCAGTCAATGGCACCAAGCACATGCGGGAAGCCATGAATTTGATAGCACCACTGTTTGGTCTCCTGCTGCTTCTGCTGTGTGTTGGGGAAGCTGATGTGGCGGGGTGTAAGGGAGATGATGGCATCAAGTACCTTGGGAAGGAAGGCAGAAAATGATGGCTCTGAGATCCCAGCAACCAGGGCACCAGTGGTTTGAAAAGAGCCACTTGCCTACATGTGCAGGACAGCTAGCAGCTTGGTCTCCGGTGGAATGATGTGGGGTGTCTGCAAGTTGGGTGCCGACTGTGGCTCAAAGTGGCACAGTAGCTGCTGTATGGCTTGCCAGTTTAGTCTGTACCTCTGGATGATGCCATGTTCCCTGAGGCCCTGAAGGGTTGTCATGGTCCTGAATATCTTCTCCTGTCTTCTGCATTGCCTTTGGCGTCCATGTTGGTGTGGTGGCAGCTGCTGCTGTTGCTCCTGTGCTCTGTGTCTTCATGCATGCTGCATGAGTATCACCTCCATGTCTTCCTTTTTGATCTGTGATGTTGCTTGTGTGAGTTTTACTTAAGTGGTGGTGTGTTTGCCCCATTTTAATGCATGCCCTGACCCAGGCGTTACATTTTGGCGCAAATCGGGATTTGCACCATTTTCTTGCTCCTCCTCCCAGCCGTGCACCATTTTTGCACGATTGGATAAATATGGCACATGGGTGTTTAAGTAATTTTTTTAAGACGGGAACGCCTACCTTGCATCTCATTGACGCAAGGTGGTTTCACACATCCAGAAAATGGTACACACTGGGATATTTTGACGTTAGACGGGTCTAGCATCAAAGTATAAATATGGTGTTAAATTTGCGCTAAATTAGCGTAATACAAAATTACGCTAATCCGGCGCAAAGGGAGTATAAATATGGGCCTTTGTGTCCTTATTTGTGCCTGGGTATATGCCTTCTCTGGCTCTGTATGAGGGTTGGTATACAGGGTCATTACCCTCTGCTGTATCCCATAGCCTTGATCAACTGAAATTAAAGAAAAAAGACTGTCAATGTTTAGGATAACTGCAATGGATATGTTCCTGCCCATGTGTGTTATGTGTAGTGGTATTGTCATACACTTCTCCAAGATGTGATCACATGATGTCACTCATATTGGTGTACTGATGTTTAAAACAGACTCCCCAATCAAACTATTTGATGTCAAATGCAGTGCAGGAGCAGATACATCATGCATATCTACATCCTGACTGTCCTGCCAATGCAGCAGAATTTGGTGGTGGTTATTTGGCGCTGCTCTAGTCCACTCAATGTATTTTTATTGTTTACACAAACTTTATTGCATTTTCAGTAAAGTACAACAGTGCTATCCAGTATTGCTGCATGGAACCTTCAGCAGTAAACTTATATTAGCATATTATCACAGTAAATGCAGATATATTATACACAACACAAGGTGGCTCATCAAAGCATTATCTGAATATTGTGTGCACTAAACACAATCCTTCTAAACCCTCCCACCCACTGAACTTTATGCATCACCTGGTGTACAGTGGATAGTGTTATTGTTAGTGGGAGTGGGTGTAGCATGTGTTTGTTTAGTGTCGGTTGCATATCGGGAGGTGGGAACATTCAGGGGGAGGGATCGCTGGTATTCCCATGAGCTTGCGGTGTGAGTTGAATCTCCTTCATCAGAGGCAGTTCTAGCGCCTTAAATCTTTCCAGTATGGCATCCCATTTGAGCAAGATGGGCTTTTTGCGTAATTATCTGTATTCCTCCCTATGGATAGCCTCCCTTTCAGCCTGTCGCCAGCTTTCTACTTCTGCTTGCCAATATTCAACCTTAGGGGGCCTAGGGGAATTCCAGTGTTGTCTTGACTCGTGTTGCCAAAAATAAGGATAGATTGGCAAATCTTACTTTGGTCTGGGAGCCCCTGGGTCTCAGATGCAGACCCAGCAGACATTGCACAGTCTTATTCCACTGGTCAAGGCCAGGGGCGGTCGTCATCATTATGGCTATGCCCATCCACTATGAGTATATTGCAGGGCAGGACCATAGCATATGTAGGAGAACTGCATCCAATGCCTTACATCTAGGACATATTGAGTGAATGGTGGGAAAGGTGACATTAAGCCTGTGGGGTGTTAAATACACCCTTTAGAACATTGTGAATTGTATGAGCTTAGACCTCATATTGCAAGAGGCTTTTCTAGGGTATTCTACTATGTGGGCCCAGGCCTTTTCCAAGGAATCACAGATCAAGTAAATTTCCCATTTAAGTTTAAGGGGGACACAGGAGACCCTAAGGTGCACCCTTGCTCCACGGTAAAGCCAACCTACAAGATGTCTACAATGTCCCATGGTGTGTAATGCTTGGCATAATATTTGTGTGTGCAGCTCAGTCCCATGATGGTGTGTAATGCTTGACATAATATATGTCTGGGCAGCTCAGTCCCACCATGGGACCAATGTTGACAGACATAACAAAGTAAACAAACGTGAGAAAGAAACAAAGTCTCAGGAAAGACATGGGCAAGAATAAAATAATTGTGGGACATAAGCGTTCCATCATGGAACAGTAAGCTTATGGTCTGTTCCCCATTCTGTTCACAGGCACTCAACCATCGTGCTGTCAGGGTACCTGAAGGAGTGGGAAGACCAAGAAGTGGGATGTTCATTGCATACATCAGAAAAGGAGCAGTATATCTCACAGCTAGTCTCCGTCGGCAGGGGCGATTTGGCAAAGAAGCAATGTGGCTGGTGGTGGTTACACCAGGGCAAGTTAGTTTGTGGAGTTGGCCCTGACTCACTTGTGCTGTAGTAAATCCTATCTTTATCAGACTGAGTCCAGCCAACCAATAGGCTAGCCACTGCAGTTGTGCCACTAGACAATAAGCTTTGAAGTCCGGAGTCCCCGTGTCTCCAGCATCATCAGGAAGCTGCAATTTGGCATCACAAATCCTTTGGCAACCTGGTCCCCAGGTAAGTCCCAGCACCATTGTGTTCAGTAGCCTGAACAACCATGCAGGGACCACCACCAAGAGGTCAATGAAATAGTAACATTACCACTTTGACCATGGAGAGACGGTCGGCTAGGGTAATGTATTGTTCATAAAAGGTTGCCTTCAAGAATATCCTCAGTTTCACTGTAAATATTTACACCCATGTGGAGCGATCTGCAGCCAAACTGTAGGGTAGGGCCCAATGTTACTTAAGTGAAAGGGAAGGTGTATAATGTGTTCACATTTATCAGGAGACTGTAAAGTCATCCAAAGGTGGTTTGTGCCCTCACAATGGCTCCCAAATCTCTTTGAAAGTCTTTTAAATATAGTACCATTCATCAGTGTATAATGAGATTGAATAAAGTGTACAATGCAAGGAGATCCCCCAATCTTGAGAGTCTTGTTGCATGTACTGTGCTAGGGGTTATATTGCTAGTACAAATAAAAATGGGGATACAAGACAGCCTTGTTGTGTTCTGTGCATGCCCTCAAAATGTGGCAGCCTGTCTGAGCCTTGGCCATGGGTGATGAGTATGACTAGTTAACCGACTTAGTGAAGATTGGAGGAATTCAAAAAATGGTCTAATGCCGCAAGCACGAATTACCACCCCAGAGTATCAAAGTCTTGGCGGGCATACAGAGATATACAGCCGACATATGGATAATGATCCCAAACTGCCTTCATTACACTAAAAAGCCAATGTATATTTAAGGAGGTGCTGTGCACGGGCCACAGTCATTCTGATCATGATGGATCAGTTCTAGCAGCAAAGGGAGTAGTCAACAGGCTAGTATTTTACTCAATATGTTGTACTCTGTGTTTAGAATTGACAACTGTCTGTGAGGAGTGAGTTCAGTGGGCGAATTACTGGGGTTTAGGAGTTAGCTCACTAATGCTTCCCTAGTGGTGGACGGAATCCACTTTCTTTCATGAAAGACATACATAACCTCTCCAACTGAGGGACTAAATGGGCTAGTCCAGTCAATGTTATATGTTCACACTACATGTGTGAAGAGACAGTATGTGGATGAGACTTTTCTTGGAGGTCCTCCCTAGGTAGCTGGTAACATATCAGACACGGCTTACACAGACACATGCTTGGGTTCATGGTAATCCACAGGTGATGGTGGAGGCCTACATTACATTAGCGCAGGCCTTTGAGTGTCAAATATTGTCCAAGGCAGTTGACGTGATACCATCCAGACAGTATGAACTCAAATACCAACTGAGTGACATGGTGTCACAACTGCCATTGCCAGATCGATGAGTGCATGTCACAGTAGGGAAACATTGTGTACATGTGTGATGGTATTGTACCCAATATGTGCATACAACACTTGGATCCTGAAAATATAGGAGTGATCCTCTACAGTCCAATTACACAACTTCCTGCACTGCACATTGTTTATGAGAAAATAAATTAGTACACAATATTTGGGGCATCTTGCACTTTAAAATTCCTTCCAAACAGATGTGCACACAGGTTACTTAGCTGGTGCACATTCACACTTGCATGAGGGGTTGTGGGGGTTATTCATTGCATGCAGGGTTGTATTAGTGTGTGTGGGAGCACATTCCAGCCAAGCCTGCTGCCTCAGAGGCATGGTGAGTTATGTGTGCCACATTACAAAGCACACATGGGAGTGACTGATGATTACTATTCATTTAGACAATTACAGATCACCTGCCTATGAGCCAAAGTTTGTCACCTTGCACCTAGTTCCTGGTGTGGGGTCCATGACATGTCTGATGCACCGTAGGAGTCACATGGAGAAATGCACACAGTGGACATGGAACACCTCCCTTGCAAACAGTGATGGTAGCCATGATTCCTGCCTGCCATGCATTGTTCTATGCCTTTACACCATGCAACATCTGCAAAACTGGCTTTAGATGTATTCACATGTGGGGCTGGGAAATTTTCATTGCTTATTTAACCAGATGCATGGGGCATGTACGTGGACTAATCCTCATACTGAAGTCCCTATCTGTGTTGACAAACACTGAGATGTGTTACCATTTCAAATAGTTATTGGATCTGTTAGGTACATGAGTTCTGCTTACCTACAAGTAGGCCATTTCCCTATTGTCCATCCCGGAATTGCTCATTCCTGATTAAGTGCTGGAATATGTATACATCATGCAAACTGCTGGGGTATTTTGCCAGCACATTTGTAAATAACCCACAGTGGTCGACAATGGCCTAGACATTGATGGAGTAGGTGTGTTTCCTGTTGCAGTAGAGATGGGCTGTTGCAGCAGAAGGAGCCAATAGCACATGCGTGCAGTCCATGGCACACAGCTCATGCGAGAACCCAGCAATGTCATAAATTCCTTATTTGATCTCATGCTGCAGCTCCTGGGTATTGGGGTAGAGGATGTAGCTGGGTGTGAGATGGATGATGACATCCAGGACAGAGGGTAAGAATCAGGAAAAGGATGGCTGAGAGATTCCGCCGACTCAGGCTGCTGTTGTCTGTAAGGATCCTGAGGCCAGCATGTGAAGTACAGCCAGGAGTTTTGTCTGCGGAGGGATGTTGGTAATTCTCTTCACTGTAGCCTGGAGTCTTAATGCAATCAGGTGTAGCAGCCATACTATGGACACCCTCCTCAGACAGTAATGGATAGTTATTTCTTCCTTCCTGAGTCCAATTAGTGACATAAGCTGTTGATAAATAGGCTCCCTTCTCCTGTGCTGCCTGTGTGGTGCAGGTGGTGGTGATAGTGGTGGTGATGGTGGAGGTGATGGTGGTTTTTTGGGGTTCCAAGCTGTAGTAGGAGTAGATCCATGGTGTCCTGGAGCTTGCCTGAGAGGTTTGGGTATGTTCTCCTTATATACCAGCGCCAGTCTGACGAGGCTTTCATTTTTGATGCATTGGAGGCTCTGGGTGTCTTTTGCCAAGGGAGCGTCATTTTTCGAAATCCTTGTAAATATGGCTGCATAAGTTCTACATTATTTTTTTAAGAGAGAATGCCTACTTTGCATATCCCTGTCTATTCCTTGGCTCAACCGGATCTTGGGCTAGGGAAATGTGATGTACAGTGGTAAAAGTGACGCTAGAGGCCTCTAGCATCAGTTTGTAAATATGGAGCTAGGAATGCACCACTTCTGCATCAAAAAAATGGTGCAACGTTAGTGCAAGCTCCTTGTAACCAAGCCCCTGGAAGAGATACATACATGGTTGCCAGGTAGGTACATTTCATCTGTGATTCCTTCAGTTTGTCCTGGCTTTATAGCCAAACATATGTACCATTTTGTGGTTTTTGGTCTTGTAGTATTGTGACTACGAATACATTAAAACATAGCCATGTTCAGTGCCTAAGTTGTAAAAGAATGAATGCTGGTGCATAAAGTTCTGTTCAGAAGAATGTTGCCAAGCAAATGAATGTCGGAGCACACTATACCACAGTTCGCAGTCCTAAATTCACTGTATCCCTCTTTAATCCATTTCCAACTACTTCCTGCCCATTTATCTCACTCTTGCAGCTTTGTGTTTCCTCCCTTTGTAACAGTTTTTTCCAGTCTTTTTCAGCAGCAGCCCGTCCATGTGGACTGAAGGGCCACCACGTTCACCTTTTTCCAGGCAAGAAGAGTGTCTGCCAAGCTGTCACCATGATAGACACTCTTCTGGTTCAGGTCAGGCAGCCAGGACCTAGACATATGCTAAATGTGCAATCCCCTGGCTGCCTGTGCTGAGCTTTGCCAGGCTGAAGATTTCACAGCCCTGTGGATGTGACCTCCCCAGGCTGGCAAAAGTGCCTCGAGGTCCACCTCCCTTGGGATGAGGGGGAGTGTCATTGTTTGCCTTGGACCTGGAAACTTCAGTTGTTTGCCCTGAAGTGCCCAGGAACAAGTGTCAATCAGTGACACCTCGTCATAGAGTGGAGTGAGGTCAGCAATCTCACTGACCCCATCTCACTCTGTGACGAGATTGGGACTGCTGCCTTTCCTGATTGGCTGACCCTCCTGGGACCTCTGAGGCTTCCCTGACGGAGAGCTGCTGTTGAGGTAGGTTTTATTTGTTTTATGCAGTGTTTTTATATTTGATGAATGCGTGGTGCATGTATGTGTATTTGTCAGTGAATGTTGTCAATGGTTGTGTGCGCATGTGTGAATGAATGGGTGTGAGTGACGTGTATGTGTGCATGTGTGCCCACCCCCCTGCCTTGGTAAAATTACCCATAGCCACTGGGCTTTGCCTTCCTCTTTCTTTCCGGTTTGAGTGTTTTCCTTCTCTTGCTTTCATAAATGATTAATGCAGAAAGAGTAGGTGCCAGGCCCCAAAAATGAGCACCAGGTTGCAGGCTCAAGTTAAGCACTGGCACAGTTACACATACTGTGTTCCATTTTCTATGCTAGTCTTCTTTTGATCTATGCTGCAGCCCATCACCAGAGTGGAACTGTGTTTGAGTCCAGTGGGCAGAGATTTAACCGGAGCATTGTGATAGTTAAAATAATTAATTAAAATATATGAACAAATAAATTAATCCTTTAATGGTATTTATTGAAAAGCAGTACAGTCGAAATAAAATAATGTGGATAGCTGAACCAACACTGGCCTGTGTATCACAGCTCCCAAGTGCTGTGTGTGACACATCCCAGCTTTCCTTCTGACATGACTTTGCATTCTGGGATCTGAAGTTTCATGATTATTAATAAGTATAGGCTTTCCAATCGTAGCGTTCAGATTGTTTTTGGCTGAAACGTCAGACCTGACAGAGGCAGTCAAATTGGACATGGAGGGTTACATGACAGGTTTTATGCTGTGCAGTTTGATATATGCAAACTATTCAAAATCTTACACATAAAAAAAATAATAGCAAATTTGGCAATGCCCATGTATATCAGCTAATTGGTAACTTAGACCTGGAGCATAATGAAATGCAGAACGCTCAAGTTTCCCAGTGTGACTAAGCTCATCTAGTCCAGGTTTATTCTTGAATTGTGTTGTATTCTTTATTGAATAATTAAATAAACAGTACTGCAAATCCAAGAACACAAAGGAAAAACGGGACTGGGTAATATGCTCACATAGAGAAATAGATATAGCTTTTAAACAATGGGTGAAACAACGGTTCCATGTGGAAATCCTAATTTGATTTGTTGGGTGGAAATGTACAAAAGTGGGCTCATATTTATGAAAACCTCATACAACAAAGCTCAGCAACTAAAGTTTAGTTAGGTATGCCAATTTTGGAACAATGTATTCAACGATGCCAGTCATGAATTTCAAAGGCCTAAATATCTTATGACCTGGCAAGAGATTAATCAACAGTAAACCTTGGAGGTCATGGGTGGCAAAGAGAAATGGGAATTGGGGAAAATCATCCATGATTCAAGGTCTTGTTTGTGTCAGATTAAGTTTGCAAATGTCCATATAATTGTTAGTTATTGCTAGGTAAAGAAAAGGATTTTTGACAATTGAGAGTTCCTGTGGTGGTTTTGTGATGGTTATGAGGGACCTTCAGACCTGCACATTCATTCAACATTGTGGCGGGGATCATGTGAGTGTTTTTTTAGATCAGTGTGAATGAGGACTGCCAATACACTGAGTGAGTGACTGGTTTGTACTGAGGTGGAGTTTGTAAGATATTTTAGGAGGCAGACTTTCCTATTCTATGGAATTTGCATGGTTATGTTATGTTATGAACACAAGTTGATAAATTATTTCATAATTCTTTCGAATCTTTAATTTTTTCAGACTAAGAAGATTGGGGCATATTTACAAGCTCCTAGCGCTGCCTAGCGTAATTCTTTTCATGATAAGGCAGTATTAACCGTGTGCTGTGCCATATTTACAAAGGGCCACAATGCAAGCATTGTGCCATTTTGTAACCCCTAGAGCTACATTATACCTGCGCCATATTTAATGTATGCAAGGGAGGCATTCCCCCACAGGGAGGCCCAAAAAATTACGCATTTAAATTTTCAAGCTTTCACTGTGACATTGTAGCATCACTTTTTAATGCCTGTTCAAGTCTGGAGTTAAAGTGACGCTAGTGCATTAGCCTATGGGCATTCCTGTCCTTTGTTGGAATAGTGGCAACATTTTTCACGGTAGTCCATCAAAACGCCACAATTGCTTCAAAAATTCTGACGCTATTGTCCTAACGTGCACCATGTTTCACTGTACTGTAAATACATGGTGTCATTAGGGAACACAGGGCGACCCATGGAAACTGAAACATTGGAGCCAATACGCCAGTTTCTTGTAAATATTCCCCATAGTGTTTAAAGATGGAGAGACATGTTTACATCATGTATTGTACTGATTTAAACGTTTTGGTTGATATGGAGGTATATCTGTCTTTCTTTGCCAAGAAGATGAGTTTGCAGTTCTCTATAGGCATTTTATTATTGGACGAGTATTTGGTGTCCTTTTACTTCCTGTTGGTCGTTTCCTGTTTGATGGTATTTAAGGGCTGTGATTCTTTCTCTCCTTGCGCTGCAACACTTTCTGCTTGGATCGTGTCTTCTCTCCTGCTTCCTCGTATTCCTGTGCTGGTTCTCGTCAGTTCAGAATACTTTTTCCAGTATTTGCTCTTGCTGATATCTCTTAATTTTTGTTCCAGTTTTAGGAACATTCTCTGTGGAGGTTTTTTCCCCTTTCAGGGTTTTTTTCCCTCTGGTGCTACGTATGAGGGGCACGGCCTGCTCTTTGTGTACCCATTGCCTGCAGCACCGTGGCTACCAGAAAGAGTCGCCCCTACTTGGGCCAAGGCCGAACCTTTAAGAACAGGATCCACGCCACTCCCTCTGCGGCCTCCAGGGTAAAGCAGCACGTAAGTCGTGACAGATTGCAGCGCCCAATACTCCCGACGTCGTCTAACATCATGGATGATACAGTGGCGGCTGCTGCAGATCCTGATCAATCTCTTCTGGCAACCATTCAGCAACAGGCTCAGGAACTGCAACAGTTACGTAACAAGAATGCTGCTTTACGACAAGCTTTGGCCTTTCGCAGTGCGGATGTTCTGGCCATCTCCACCTCTACTCCTCGTTTCTCCAGTGAACCAACTAAGCTGCGAGAGTTCCTCGATGCATTAACTGTGTATTTTGCCTTCCGACCCACCCAATTCTCCCACAAGACAAAGGTGGGATATCTCATCAGTGCCGTATCCGGTCCTGCCTTGGCCTGGGCAAGCCAGATGGTATCCTCCAATGACCCAGTATTATCGGACTATCTTGCTTTCGTGAGTCGGTTTAAACAGATGTTCAGTCGTCCAGGTTTGGAGACCTCTGCGGAAGAAGCCTTATGTGACACCCAACAAGGCTCACAAGATGTCCTCCAATATATTACCCGCTTTCGACAGCTAGCGGCTGAGACCACTTGGGTGGAACGAACTCTGGTGACTTTATTCCATAGAGAACTTGAAGAAGAAATCAAAGACGAGTTGGTACACTCCACCCAAGTTGAAGACCTTTGTGGTCTGATGGATCAGGCTCTTTCCATCGAATACCGTCTCCAAGAGTGACGTATGGAGAAGAGAAAGAGTAGAGGACCATCTCAGCCAAGCACTTCATGTGTCTTTATGCATCATCCTGAGGAACCTCGTCCTCCCGCCAGAGATGCCGAAGACAAACCTATGCAGGTGGATACCACTCGAGGACCACTTTCCGTTAGCGAGCGGGAAGACAGACGTAGGAGGGGATTATGCCTGTAATGTGGTGCTGCCGGCCACATGCTCCGGACCTGCCCCATTCGTCCTCAAAGGCCATCGGGAAATGCCACTTCCCGTCCTCTGTAAGAAGGGAGGGGACGGGATCATCAGCTATACCTTCCATCAGTTCTTTCAAGGACAATACCCCTACTTTATTTATGTTACCTGTGACGTTACATTTACCGGACGGCCGTCAAGAGAGAACACTGGCTTTACTTGATTGTGGTGCCAGTGCATATATATGGATAAGACTTGGGCCACGCCTCAACAAATACCAACACGACCCAAAGAAACCCCAGAACAAGTTCACACAGTGGATGGGTCTTTATTATCCTCTGGTCCAGTCGATACCACCACCATGATACTGAGTTTACAATTTGGGAACCATCAAAAAAAATCTCTTTTGCTCTAATATCATCCCCCAGTCATACTATCATTTTGGGAATTCCGTGGTTCATAAAACATAACCCTTATGTAAATTGGGAAACCCGGACTATTTCCCTGTCCTCCCAGTTTTGTCATGAGAACTGCTTTGCTTCGGACACTTATTGGTCACCCAAGAGGTTGATGCCTACTGAAAGTATTACTGGATGTTCCATCAATATAGTTCAAGGAGGTCCTGATCACTATCTAGAATTTCAGGATGTGTCCCAAAAACCAATCAGACCTGTGTTACCCCCACATCGAGATTATGATTGTGCTATTCTCTTGGAACCCGGAGCTATTGTTCCCTTTGGGAGGATGAATTCACTCACTGAACCTGAAAGAGAAGTGCTAAAAGAATATCTGCAAGAAAACTTACATAGCGGTCTGCAAGAAAACTTACATAGCGGTCTTCTTGTACCATCATCCTCTCCTGCTGGGGCACCTCTCTTTTTTGTACCTGAGAAAATGAAGGATCTCCGTCCCTGCCTGGATTTTCGCGGACTCAGTAAAATAACTATAAAGGAGCGTTATCCTTTGCCTCTCATTAAGGATATACTAGAGGCAGTCAGAGGGGCTCAACGATTTACCAAACTGGATCTTCGTGGAGCCTACCACATTTTGTGTATTAAAGAAGGAGACGAGTGGAAGAATGCTTTCCGGACCCCATTTGGTCATTATGAGTACAGAGTTATGGCTTTTGGTCTTACTAATGCCCCCTCCCATTTCCAGAGATTTATGGATTCAGTATTCTCTGATCTCTTGAACCATATGGTCGTCATCTATTTAGACGATAGCCTCATTTATTCAAAACGTCCTGAACTTCATTCCTCTCATGTTAAACAGGTCCTCCAAAGACTCTGGGAACATCAACTGTCCTGTAAACCCGAAAAGTGTGAGTCTGATAAGACCGAAGTCAAATATTTGGGATATCACATGAGTCCCACTGGCATAGCTATGGACCAAGAAAAGGTACAAGCCATTCTAGATTGGCCTTCTCCTTCCTCTATTAACGAAACACAATGTTTTTTAGGATTGGCTAATTTTTATCTGCAGTTTATTTTGGACTTTGCAGAACAAACCAACCACATAACACAAACATTAAAAAAGGAAAATCTAAAGAAAGGCTTCGTCTGGACCAAGGCGGCTGAACAAGCTTTTCAGAGTCTAAAAAAGGCCTTCACTCAGGCACCGATATTGAGGCACCCAGATACAAACAAACAATTTATTGTTGTTACAGATGCTTCCGAAAGAGCCATCGGAGCTGCCTTACTCCAACAACAAGAAGATGACGGTCTTGAACATCCTGTCTTCTATTTGTCCCATGTACTTTCGGCGTCAGAACAACATTACTTAGTACTTGAAAGGGAGTTGTTAGCCCTAAAAACAGCCTGTCTTGAGTGGAGACAGTTTCTTATGGGTTCCAAAGAGCCCTTCGAGGTACGAACAGACCATCGCAATCTACAATGTTTGCGTAACGTTTTATGCCAGAACAGTCGTCAGGCTCGTTGGGCCTTCTTCTTCAGCCAGTATGATTTTTATGTCACTTATATTCCTGGATCCCAAAACATTCTGGCTGATGCCCTATCTCGCCGTTATCCAGATTGTACCTCTACCCATCACAGTATCTTCTTGAGCCCGGTAAAATCATCAGAGTAGCTCAGTCTTTCCTGGATGAGGTACAACTGGAATACTCCAATCTGACTGATCAAGAAATAAAGAAACTGAACATATGTAAGATGCAAGGATATTATTATTATTATAGGAACTTGTTGTTTCTCCCTACTAATGGAGTCAGAGAAAAGGCACTACAAATGTGCCATGATTCACCAGTTGCTGGTCATAGAGGCATTAAAGCCACACAAGACTTACTCTCGCAATCTTTCTGGTGGCCTACCTGGAAATCAGATGTCAAAAGATATGTTCAGGCTTGTCCCATATGTGCTCAAGTAAAGATTCCCTGTACCAGACCTGCAGGTTTACTACAACCATTACCTGTTCCACCAGCTCCCTGGCACACCATTTCTACTGATTTTATGTGTTCATTACCTCCATCAGCAGGAAACCGGGTTATCATGGTCACCATAGACTCCTTTACTGAGATGGCTCACTTCACTGCACTGAAAAAACTACCTAATTCCCAAGAACTAAGTCAGATATTTATCCATCATATTTTCCGTCTCCATGGACTTCCACACACCATTATATCTGACAGGGAACCTCAGTACATCTCCCGGTTTTGGAAACATTTTTGTAGGACACTGAATGTCAATATAGCACTCTCATCGGGTTTCAATCCTCAAACCAATGGACAGACTGAGGGGGTCATTCTAACCCTGGCGGTCGGTGATAAAGCGGCGGCCAACCCGCCAACAGGAAGGCGGTCCAAAAAATGGAATTCTGACCCTGGCGGGAACCGCCAACACAGCCCGCCACATTAACACTCTGACCGCCACGGCGGGACAGACAAACAGCGCGGCGGTCACCGCCAACAGGCAGGCGGCAGACAATGTACCGCCCACCCTATCACAACTCACCAATCCGCCACCTTTTCCGGGGCGGGAGCCCCGCCGATAAAAACACGGCAGAAACAGACTACGAACGGGAAAACGCTCACCTATACACACTCCACGAGGAAGGAGGACAGCATGGAGCCCGAATTACACATCCTACCGGCTATTGTCTACCTGCTCATCTACCAGGAGTACGAACGCCGGCGCAGACGACAACGGTGAGTACTGCACCTACGACACAGGGGAGGGGGGAGGAGGAAAGGTTACGTGCACACACATACGCGATACACCCACCCCCCAACCCACCCCCCCAATACCTACACACCAATGCAGGGCAACAAGTCAGAGTGACACCAGCCAAACCCCCCGGAAGAATGCAAAGACATAATTCAAATGAAGTTCAAAATTTATGTATAAAATAGGTTCATTGAAGTCATGGTAAATATGCCATAAGAAATATACAAAAGAAAAAATGAACATAGTGCAAAGTATAAACACTGTCAATAAGTTCTGCACAGTCCGTTCAATATCCAGAGTCCGTGGGCCAATGTGTACAAACACATGTGCAAAGCCCACACAGCAGACCGGATACCATTGGAGAGAACACTGCAGGGGTATCAGATGATAAAACAACAGGCACCTCAGGGGGAAGGGAAAGGGGGGCACCTCAGCCACATGAGTCCACGACGCCAGATCCACGAGGGGCCTCCATGCCCACTGTACCATCCTGGGGAGTGCAAAGCGACAGTCTCACAAGTCTCTACAGTGGGTGGGTTGCCCACTGCATTATCCTGGGGAGTGCAAAGCCACAGTCTCACAAGTCTCTACAGTGGGTGGGTTGCACACTGCATTATCCTGGGGAGTGCAAAGCCACAGTTTCACAAGTCTCTACAGTGAGAGGGTTGGCCACTGTTCCATCCTGGGGAGTGCAAAGCCATAGTCTCACAAGTCTCTACAGTGGGAGAGTTGCCCACTGATCCATCCTGGGGAGTGCAAAGCCACAGTCCATCAGATGGATAACCGACTCCACTGGTATTGGAGGAGGCATGGTGCCCAGAGTGCATCGTGAACACCTGCTCGACACAGAACCGGCACTGTCAATGGACCAGCGGTGCTTGAGACGGCGGTGCCCAGCGGAGCGGTGCTTGAGATGAAGGGCCCAGCGGAGCAGTGCTTGAGATGAAGGGCCCAGCGGAGCTGTGCTTGAGACGGTGGTGCCCAGCGGAGCGGTGCTTGAGATGAAGGGCCCAGCGGAGCGGTGCTTGAGACGGCGGTGCCCAGCGGAGCGGTGCTTGAGATGAAGGGCCCAGCGGAGCGGTGCTTGAGATGAAGGGCCCAGCGGAGCGGTGCTTGACAGGAAGGGCCCAGCGGAGCAGTGCTTGACAGGAAGGGCCCAGCGGAGCGGTGCTTGAGATGAAGGCCCCAGCGGAGCGGTGCTTGACAGGAAGGGCCCAGCGGAGCGGTGCTTGAGATGAAGGCCCCAGCGGAGCGGTGCTTGACAGGAAGGGCCCAGCGGAGCGGTGTTTGACAGGAAGGGCCCAGCGGAGCGGGGCTTGACAGGAAGGGCCCAGCGGAGCGGTGCTTGAGATGAAGGCCCCAGCCGAGCGGTGCTTGAGACGGCGGTGCACAGCGGAGCGGTGCTTGAGATGAAGGGCCCAGCGGAGCGGTGCTTGAGACGGCGGTGCTTAGCGGAGCGGTGCTTGAGATGAAGGCCCCAGCGGAGCGGTGCTTGAGACGGCGCCGCCCAGCGGAGCGGTGCTTGAGATGAAGGGCCCAGCGGAGCGGTGCTTGAGACGGCGGTGCCCAGCGGAGCGGTGCTTGAGATGAAGGGCCCAGCGGAGCAGTGCTTGACAGGAAGGGCCCAGTGGAGCGGTGCTTGAGATGAAGGGCCCAGCGGAGCGGTGCTTGACAGGAAGGGCCCAGCGGAGCGGTGCTTGACAGGAAGGGCCCAGCGGAGGGGGCTTGAGACGGCGGGCCCTGTTCAGCGGTGCCTGTCTTGGCGGGGCCCTCTTCAGCGGTGCTCTTCACGGCGGGGCCCTGTTCAGCGGTGCTCTTCACGGCGGGGCCCTGTTCAGCGGTGCCTGTCTTGGCGGGGCCCTCTTCAGCGGTGCTCCTCACGACGGGGCCCTGTTCAGCGGTGCCTGTCTTGGTGGGGCCCTCTTCAGCGGTGCTTGTCCTGTCTTTCAAGGGAGCCAGACCTGGCCAACACTCCCCGCTTAGTCGCCCTCCGACCTTGCGGGGCCCTCCTGTGATGGAGTCTTTGCCCGTGGGTGTCGTCCGTCACACCCGGTATGGGGCTGGTGGGGCCCTCCTGGTGCGCTCGGCTGCTGCATGTCTTCTCCGCCCTGCTACCCTTGCCCTCTTTCGCTGCAGCTCTCGGGCCCTTGCCTCCCTTAGATGATGTGGCAGGTGACGTGGCAAGGCCACTCTCCGTGGTGGCAGCCGTCTCAGGCTTTTCGCGACGGCCCTTAAGTTTTCTTGTCTTCTTCCCAGGGGGTGGGCTGGCTGTCCCCTTGCTGTTGGCCGATGTTCCTTCCCTAGGAGCTGGTGGACTACAATAGCCCTGCACTATGGTGATACTAGATGGAGGGCTGGTGGTGGCTGAGGTGCTCTTTGGACTCTTACCAGATGGAGGGGGTGGGTCAGGTGATGCAAAGAGGTTAATTTTGGAGAGGAAAGTTTTTTAGGAGCAATGGGAGCGGTAGGTGCAGTGGGTATGGGAGTGGAGGAAGAGGATGTGGTTGTAGGAGAGTCAAGTGTGCTGTCTTTGGGTGCAGGTTCTTGGGCTGGAGGCTGTCGTGAGGTGGATGGCTGTTGGGTGGGTGGCTGCCTGCGTTTGTGTGGTTTGGAAGAGGGGGTGACAGACACAGTGGGAGAGGACACAGGGGACGTGTAAATGGCAGTGGGGGTGGTGACTGCACGTGTGCTGACTGTAATGGAGGGTGTGCTGGTGATGGAAGTACTGGCTGATGGTGGTGTGCATGCAGGTGTGAGTGGAGACGTCACAGGGAGGGAGGAGGGAGACGAGGAGGAGGGGGACACAGAGGTGGTGGTGACTGTTGGCATGTCTGCATCTGGATGTTGTTTGTGTGAATGCTTGTGGGATCTGTGGTGCTTATGTCTGGATGAGCTGCCCTTGGGTGTTGAGGTGTGTGCAGGCTGGTCTGATGGTGTGGATGGGATAGGCTGAGGAACAGGAGACTGGGACTGGGTGGAGGGAGTTAGAAGAGGGAGGCTGGAGACAGGGACAATGGCTGCCGTCAGTGCTGAGGCCAGAGCGTTGAACGATCGCTGATGGGCAGCCTGACCCGAATGAATGCCCTCCAGGTATGCATTGCTCAGATGTACCTCCCTTTCCACCCCTTGGATGGCATTCAAAATGGTAGACTGCCCAACAATGAGCGTCCGGAGGAGGTCAATGACCTCCTCACTGAGGGCAGCAGGGGTAACTGGGGCAGGGCCTGAGGTGCCTGGGGCGAAGGAGATGCCCGCCTTGGTGTGCGAGCGGGCACGGGGCGAACGCTGAGGGGCTGCTTGGAGGGCGGAGCTGGTGCGCTGGGTGGCGGCTGTACCTGTAGTTGCGGTGGGCACGGATGTTGCCGCCACCGCAAGGGAGCTCCCTTCCGAGGACGTGTCGGTGTCGCTGACGTCTCCACGGGTCCCCGTTGTGGAGCTCCCCTCGCCCTCCGTCTCACTGCTGAACTCGGAGTCCGTTGCATGGCTCTCTTGGGCCATGTGAGATGCAGCTCCCTCGTGCGCCGATGCCACTTCTCCTCCGCCTGATGATGCTAATGCACACATGCACAGGAAGAAAAAGAAAATGGGTGGGGGGGGAAATGAAGACAGGTTGAGTGCATGCATTGGCAACACCGTTGGCAGAGAGGACAGACACAGAAGCCCCCTGAACTACGCTGCGCAATCGGGGTACACTACTCAGTTCTTGTGACTAGGCCTACAGGTCTATGGACGACAAATGCACACATGGGTGATGCAGGACCATGGATAGCTGTACTTGGCACCCTACAGAGGTGGGGGGCGGGGGCACAGGGCCATTGCTAATGGAGGGGACTAGCCTACAGAAAGCGCCCTGGCCTTGAGTTACCCACAGCCCTCCTCCCCCACCCAGACACCTCCACTGCGCGCAAAGATAGCAGAATGTGCTGATACTCACCCCCTTGTGTCTTCTGTGATGTCCTCACGCGCCCATCCAAATGGGGGTAGGCCACCGCCAGGATCCGGGACATCAGGGGGGTCAATTGGCGGCTGGCACCCCTCCTACGTTGGGAGGCCATCCCCAGCAGAGACTCAGCGGTCTTTCTGGTCCCGCGGCGGATGTCCTCCCACCTCTTTCGGCAGTGGGTGCCCTGTCTGTTGTGGACCCCCAGGGCCCGGACGTCCTTGGCGATGGCACGCCAAATGTCGACCTTCTGATGGGCGCTGACCTATTTGACATGTACAGGGTGGGAAAGGAAATATAATCACTTTTCAGCATGGTAGATGTGAGTGGCCCCCCCTTCCCAACCTTGCCATGTGGCACATGTTCCCATCTGTCGTGCGTTGCACTCCTCATTCGCTCCCCTCCCCACCATCTTACATACACCCCACTCAACACAGGCATAGCCCATTCAGCGTGTACTAACCTGTTGGTCTGGAGGACCGTAGGGTAGAGCATACTGGGGGAGAACCCCATCAACAAGTTTCTCCAATTCTTCGGAAGTGAAGGCAGAGGCCCTTTCCCCAGTCGCAGCAGCCATTGTATTTCCCAGACCGAGGTCACAGCAGCACTTGCAGTATAGGTTCTCTCCTGTGGATGATCAGGTCTCGAGTGATTAATCAGATAGAAAATGGCGGTCACGCCCGTGGCGGTGCGTACCGCGACCGCCGGCGCACATCGTCATTGGCTCCTGAGACCCATAGGGTTCAATGTTAACCAATGCTGCGTTGCGCCACGGTCTTCGACCGCCTACCGCCATGGTGTGCCACGCCAGCGCTGTGACCTCACATCCCACTGTCACACTTCACAGGTCAGGCAGCCGCCATTTCAAGGACCCACATGGCATGATTTCTACTGCGTCACACAGGCCTAGGCCTTGCATTGCCACTCATACAGCCGTTCCATGCATAGCGATTCATGTACTGTGCAAGCTGTGTGAACGAACCTGTAGGTTGTTTGACTCTGTGCTCCATGTTGTCCTTCCTAGGCACCGTCCGCTGGGAATTGCGAGGAGAAGGATGAATCCTCCCGTGTACCGACCGCTGGTGGACCTGTCGACAATGGAAGAACGACATATCATACTTACATACCGGCTTGACAGAGCAACTATACATGAACTATGTGCCCAGCTGGAGCCAGACCTGATGTCCCCCATCCGCCAACCCACAGGGATTCCCCCTCTGGAGCAGGTTCTGTCAGTACTCCATTTTTTTGCAAGTGGGTCGTTTCAGACAACAGTGGCCATATCATCTGGGATGTCTCAGCCTATGTTTTCAAAGGTTTTGTCCAGAGTGTTGTCTGCCCTGATGAAATACATGCGGAGATACATTATTTTCCCTGAGGTGGGCGAATTGGCTACAGTGAAGGGTGATTTCTATGCCCTTGGACATATCCCCAACATCATTGGGGCCATTGATGGGACCCATGTGGCTTTGGTTCCCCCCAAAGACAGTGAGCAGGTGTACCGAAACAGAAAAAGTTATAATTCGATGAATGTCCAGGTGGTCTGTTTGGCTGACCAGTACATCTCCCATGTAAATGCCAAGTTCCCTGGGTCAGTGCATGACGCGTATGTCATGCGAAATAGCAGCATCCCTTATGTGATGGAACAGCTACAGAGACACCGTGTGTGGCTAATTGGTGACTCTGGTTACCCCAACCTGTCGTGGCTACTGACCCCAGTGAGGAATCCCCGGACCAGGGCAGAGGAACGGTACAATGAGGCCCATGGGCGAACTAGGAGGATCATAGAAAGGACCTTCGGGGTCCTGAAGGCCAGGTTTAGGTGCCTGCATATGACAGGGGGATCCCTCATGTACTCACCAAAGAAGGTGTGCCAGATCATCGTGGCCTGCTGTATGCTTCACAATCTTGCATTGCGACGCCAGGTGCCTTTTCTGCAGGAGGATGGTCCAGATGGTGGTGTTGTTGCAGCTGTGGAGCCTGTGGAGAGTGAAGAAGAGGAAGACGACGGGGACGACACGGACAACAGGGATACAGTCATACAACAATACTTTCAGTAGCACACAGGTAAGAAACAGCCACCCCAATTTACATTTACTTGAGGCCTCATGCGTCTCCACTGTCTGTGTTTCCTCCCAGTTCCAGTTAACTGATTTGTGACTTTCCCTTCCCTTTTCAGAGCTGTATGACCCACTGCCTGACTTCAGCTTTGTTTGCCCATGGACTAAAGCTTATTGAAATTGGTATGTTGTCATCACAAAGTAACTGGACATTATTGAACCGTTATGTGTAATACATTTGTTAAGAATACAAGCAGACTCCTGTTTATTTAAGTGGAATAAGTGATTTATTTAAAGTGCTAGATATAGGTAAATGATTGGGAAGCGGGGATGGGTGGGGGTGGAGTAATGTCCATGGCAGAGTCCAGTTCTCAGTCGCACAGGTGCATTGTCCATATGCCTGTGGAAGGATGGAGCAGGGGCAGTTCAAGGTTGGACAGGGTGACAATGTGGGACAGTGGGATGACATCAGGGGATATCTTAGGCTGGCGGGGGTCTTGCAATCCTACTCTGTCTTCTTGTGAGATCTCAGGTTCCGCTTGCGGGGTGGTTCTTCTTCTGCAGGAGGTGGGGTTCTGGGGGCCTGTCGTTGTGTGGGGGCCTCCTGTCCACTGGCGCCGGCGGAGGTTGTAGGCTGTTCCTGGCCTGGGCTAGTGACAGGGGCCCTTTGGGGTGCCACATGGTCCCGCAATGTGGTGACGATCTGGGTAAGGGCCAGGACGATGGTCCCCATTGCGGAACCGATGTTCCTCAGTTCCTCCCTGAACCCCATGTACCGTTCCTCCTGCAGTTCCTGGATCTCCTGGAACCGGGCCAGTACCGTCGCCATCGTCTCCTGGGAGCGGTGGTATGCTCCCATGATGGAGGAGAGGGCCTCTTGGAGAGGCGGTTCCCCGGGCCTGTCCCCCCCTGTCACACAGCAGCCCTCCCAGTTCCCCTGTGTCCCTGGGCCTCTGTCCCCTGGCCGGTGTGCCCACTACCACTGCCCCCAGGTCCCTGTTGTTGTTGGGGTGGTGGGTCAACCTGGGTGCCCTGTAGTGGTGGACACACTGCTGATTGACGTGCCCTGGAGACAGAGGCATGGGCCCGCTGGGTGGGAGCTGTGCTGGTGTTCCCAGAGGGGGTTGGGTCTGGTGTAGCCTGTGGCTGTCTGTGGGGAACCGACTGTCCAGAGGTCCCCGATGGTCCGGGCTGGTCGTCTGGCTCCAGGGAGACAGAGCTGCTGTCATCGCTGGGGGCCTCTTCTGGGGGTGGGATGGACATCTCTGGACCCTCCGTGGCGGTGTGGTGGCGTTTGGGTCCTGCAGGGGTATAAAGGTATGGTTATTGCTTCTGTGTGTGGGATTTCGTGTGATGGGTGGGTGTCCGTGTACCCATGTGCAGGCATTTCCTTGTGGGGGCTTTTGTGAGGGTGGCTTGTGGGGGTGATGTGTGTGTGCAGTGGGCATGCTTTGGTGATGGGTGTCCATGCTTTGGGGTCGCATGCAGGGCTTGGTGTTGGGATGGGTGGCTTGTGATGGTGAGGCTTTTGCTAGGGGTTGGTGTGATGGGGGAGGGGGTGAGGGTGGGGGTATGATTTGGCATTCAGGTGGGGTGGGGGTGGGAAGCAGTAGTGAAGATTTGCCTTACCAGAGTCCATTCCTCCGCCTACTCCAGCGAGGCCCTCAGGATGCAGGATGTGCAAGACTTCCTCCTCCCACGCGGTAAATTCTGGGGGAGTATGTGGGGGTCCGCCGCCAGTCTTCTGCACCGCTATGTTGTGCCTTGATACCATGGAACGCACCTTCCCCCGTAGGTCGTTCCATCTCTTCCTGATGTCCTCCCGATTGCGTGGATGCTGTCCCATCGCGTTGACCCTGTCCACTATCCTTTGCCATAGCTCCATCTTCCTGGCGATTGTGGTGTGCTGCACATGTGCTCCGAAGAGCTGGGGCTCTACACGGACTATTTCCTCCACCATGACCCTGAGTTCGGCGTCACTGAACCTGGGGTGTCTTTGGGTTGCCATGGGGTGGTGTGGTTGAGGTGTGGGGTGGCGTTTGTGGTGATGAGTGTGGTGCGTGTGGTAGTGTGTGGTGTTTGGTGCGTGGATTCTGTGTGGGTGATGGTGTTGTGTGCCTCTGTGTTGTGGGATTCTCTATTCTGTGCTCTGTCTCTAGCCTTCGTCAATGATTTCGGGTGGTAGGGGCTTGTGGGTGATGTGGGTGTGTGTTTTATATTGTATTGGATGTGTGGGAGTGGTGTTAGTATGTGTATCAGGTGTGTGTATTTCGAAGTGACCAATGTGGCTGAGTTTTCTATGGGTGTGTGTATTTTGACCGCGGCGGTGTGTACCGCCAATGGAATACCGCGTTTGAAAGACCGCCGCGTGGATTTGTGGGTCGGAATGGTATGGGCGTATTTATGTTGGCGTGACGGTGGAGGTTTGGTCATCGCCATTTTTTCGCTGACCTTTGGTGTGGCGGATTATTGAGGATGTCGGGTTTTCGGCGGTTTGGCAGTTGCGGGTCAGAATGACCGTGGCGGTTTACCGCGGTCGCGGCGGTGTTATGGCGGTCTTCTGGCCGGCGGTAAGCGCCATTTACCGCTGAGGTCAGAATGACCCCCCGAGTGTCTCAACCAAGGATTGGAACAGTACCTTTGCTGCTTTTGTAATTCTACTCAGGGCAACTGGAACACTTACCTCCCCATCGCTGAATTCTCCTACAATAACTTTGTCCATAGTGCCTCCAAGGTCACTCCTTTTTTCTGTTCTTCCTACTATTCCTCAGTCTACCTCCTCTCTTCCTGCTGTTACTTCATTCTCCAGAAGACTTTTACAGATTCATAGATTGATTAGCTCTAACTTGTTGAACACCAAGAGATACATGAAGAGAACATCAGACAAGAAATGGACAGATGCTCCAGAATATCACCTTCAGGATAAAATCGGGCTTTCATAAAAATTTCTACCTTTATGCCTTTCTCAGAATAAGTTCACACCTCGTTACTATGGTCCTTTCCGAATACTTCAGCTGATCAATCCCGTCACTGTCCATCTTCACTTGCCTCGTACCAGTCTTTCATGTTTCTCAGCAAAAAACCCTATGTACCTGATCCTTACTCTCGTCAGTTTCCCTGTCCTCCTCCTTTGTTAGTGGATGATGTACCTGAATATGAGGTACAGGAGATTTGTGATTCTCGTATCTTTCACAAACGTCTTCAGTACTTGATTCATTGGAAAGGTTACCCTCTCAGTGAATGCTCTTGGGAAGATGCATCTTCTGTTCACGCACCTCTTCTGATTCGTCGTTTTCACCGCTTGTTTCCGCACAAACCTGGGCCTTGTGGGGGGGGACCTACTGTTGCGCCGCTGCGCACGGCATGAGCCGAACATTCGACTCAGGCCGCAGCACGCGTTTCTCTGACGGGACACACCCCCAGTCTGCTGTGTGCTTGCAGAGGCCCCAAATTGGGCATGGGGCCTTGTTCTTTTGCTGTGCACTGCGTTTTTAGGTATGTCTGACCCCCACTCACCTGCTCTTTTCTTCTTTTCTTGGATATCTGGTTGTGCCATCTTTTATGTTTTTTACTCCTTCCCATGTTCCCTTTCTCTTCCCAGCATTCCTTGTTCCCTATTCTCTATGGTTCCTAGTCCATTCTGTTCTATGTGCTTTTCTCTATCTAAGATGGTGTCTTTTTACTTCCTGTTGGTCGTTTCCTGTTTGATGGTATTTAAGGGCTGTGATTCTTTCTCTCCTTGCGCTGCAACACTTTCTGTTTGGATGGTGTCTTCTCTCCTGCTTCCTCGTATTCCTGTGCTGGTTCTCGTCAGTTCAGAATACTTTTTCCAGTATTTGCTCTTGCTGATATCTCTTAATTTTTGTTCCTGTTTTAGGAACATTCTTTGTGGAGGTTTTTTCCCCTTTCAGGGTTTTTTGTCCCTCTGGCGCTACTTCTGAGGGGCACGGCCTGCTCTTGGTGTACCCATTGCCTGCAGCACTGTGGCTACCAGAAAGAGTCGCCCCTACTTGGGCCAAGGCCGAACCTTCAAAAACAGGATCCACGTCACTCGCTCTGCGGCCTCCAGGGTAAAGCAGCATGTAAGTCGTGACACTACATGTAAGGGACAATAGAAAGCATAATAAATCATGACCTTCAATCAACCCACATGAGCATCACACAGTAACTGATTGTCCCTTGAAGCACAAGCCACAGTACCTGAGTGACTGGTATTGCAGTGCTCCAGGAATGTGGCTTTGCATGTCTCTCATTGCTACAAATGATGAAAGGAGTACACTCCATAAGTGAGTCTGAAACCAATTGATGGATCATGTTTGTCACCACAGGGTAGTTAAGGCCACTGCATGTGTGCATATGTATGCGTATCTCTCACTGGAGTGACACGGTCTATGCATGTTTGCTGTGCTATGTATGTTGGAGTATCATCATGCCTGAGAGGCTGGACTTTCAGATATAATGTCACACACAGTTATTTTATATGAAAGTGTTGTACAGTGCACAGACATTGAGCACATTTTACCCTTCCATGTTTTAAAGGTGGACCTGCCCCTTACACAATTGGGGAAGTGGCTCGATTTGCGGACCCAGACATATCCAGTAAATGTTGATATTTCTGTTCTGTGTTGTGTTTGCAGCTGTTGTGTGTTTGACTCCTGTGTGTTGGACACATAGCAAGGTATGACGTGCTGGCACATGATCTGATATGTAACTTGACTGGAGTTTCACTTTTCTTTCCATATTTGAGTTGGACAAACAGTGGTATATAGTATTATATAGGGATTGTAGTGCAGCCCTGTAGGCATGGCCATGTGAATAGGGTGACATTTGTTTTTACATTTATAGTAAAGAAAATTTAGCAGAGGGCCATATCCATGATTTAGTTAGCAAGTCAGACCCGGAATCTCATAGAATAGGGGTGCCAAAGTCTTACCCACAGACTTGAGCCTCCCTGTTCATTAATGAACATGTTTGACTGTATGTCTGACTTCCTAGCAGCATCTAGCTCCACATGTTGTGCTACGTGTACGTGGCACTTGAGTACAATGTCATAGGTGTGCATGCAGCTCCTTCCCAGATGTGTCGTTGCATCTATCTTCTTGTTGTAGGAGAGGTATTGGTGGGATCAAATGATGTTGACTATTGCCTGCAATTACAAACATAAATGTGGATGGGATTGTCGAAGGCTTGTGTCTATCCTAGTTGGACACCCTACTGACCTGTGGTGGACTGACTAAACCCATGTACAGCTGTTCAAAGCTTCCTGGGTGTCCTTGATGTTTGAAAGTATGTGTTGCTTGTCCACCCCCCCCCGAGGCACAGGCTTAGGGTTATGAAATGTGTACCTAGGTGTGATGATCCAAGTGTAGTACACAGACATGTAAATTTGTAAATCACTTGTCCAAACCTAGGATACCCACTCTTGATTAGCAACTGCATACCATCCTGGCAATTCCATTTACAAATCACAGATCTTGAGGCCCTTAATTGCCATCCAGAAGATAGTCATTAGTCGCCCTGGTACATGTGGAGGACTTGCAGCATTTGTTATGTGACTAATGGCTGAACAATGATGCTTAGACCATTTAATTTGGTACACATCTTTTAGAGCATTGCTGTTCTGTTAGCTAGGACATGTGTAGGCTGCATTGGCATGTACTTCATCAGGGAAAATCTGTGATCTGTATGGTGATATGGCCTGTTTCAGCTACATTAGATGTATTGTCTGATTCTCATCAGTAGTTGTATCACACAACGATGTTCCTAATGTTTGGCTTTATCTTTTTTAACAGCAGCAAACTTGGATGCAAGCCAGATCCGTGAATTTCAGCTGTGGGCGATGCGTTAGCGCCACATTCTGGATGTGGAGTCTGGGTTCCGCCACATGGCATGGCGTTATCGCCATGAAAGAGCCTCAGGGGTGTGGAGGGCATTTGCCAGAGGGGGCCCTTCTGTATCCACAACAGCCACCACCACTACGACCCAAGTGGCACCAAGGATGCCCGCAACCACTGCAGGACCTTCAACTTCCTCATCTCCAAGACCACTGACAGCAGCACCAGAACCTCCCCCTCCAAGCATGGCACCACCAAGTGGACAACCAACAACAACTGCCACTCAGACAACCCCTGCTGCAGTCATTGACACTGCTGATTTTCCTGCTCTGCAACGTGACATGCAACGGATGTTGCGCAGTTTGGGCAGGCTGCAGCAGGAGGTGTCACAAGTAAATAAGAGGGTGTGTGCCATTAAGAAGACCTTGCGGAGGGCGAACTTGTAAATCTGATACCCTTACCCATGATTCCCTCACCTCCCTCCTCTTTCCTGGTTCTTTTAATTTGTGGGTTTAGTGTTAGGTTACAATAGGCTGTTAGTTTAGTTAGTAGTAGTGGGTTGGGGTGGAGGGTATGATCTTTCTATATTTTTTTTTATGTGTGTGGGTGGGTTGGTGGGGGATGATGTTGGGGTTTTTGTGTATAGAAAAAAATGGGGGTCATTACAACCTCGACCCCCGAGGGACCCCCGTGCTGAAGACCGCCAGTGCAGGCAGTTTTCCGCACGGTGCATTATGACTGCTGGCATCCCTCTGTCCTTTTCCGGACGGAGAGCCGCCAGCAGCCATACAGTCGGTCAGCAGGGAAGTAGAGGTTGCTCCACCTCCACCGCCAAGTCAACAGAACTCCGCCCACAGAATCACGTTCTGTGATTCGGTGTGGCGGTGTTCTGTTGACTGGGTGCTGGCGGTTGAGCAGCCCCTATGGATGCCGTCCCCGGACCAGGTAAGTTGATCGTCCGTTAGGGGAGGGGGTGGAGGGGTGTTGTGTGTTGTGTGTGTGCATGGGGGGTGCGTGTGAGTATGTAGAGGGGGTGTGTGAGTGCGTGTATGCATGCAGGGGTGTTGTATGTTTGGAAATGTGTGCGTGGCTGTCTGTATGTATGTCTGTATGGATGTGTGTGTGTGTACGTCTGAATGTGAGTGTGTGTGTATGACTGTGTGTGTGGCTGTTGGCATGTTTGTTCGTGTGTGTGCTGGTATGTGTGTTGGTGGTGCCTGCGTGCGTGTCGGGTGTGAATCAGTAATGTGATGTTGGGGGTGGAGAGGGGGGTCCTGCACCTTTGGGCTGTGGCAGGGGGGTGGGGGGTGTCGGGGAAGGACTCAGGGGTAGGGGTTGGGGGAGACCCCTATCAGTGCCAGGGAAGGGATTCCCTGGCACTGATAGTGCTCACCGCCATGGATTTCATGGCGGTTCCCAGCCCCATGAAATCCATGGCAGTGAGCCTGGTCATGATACCGCTGTATTGTGACGGCCGCCGGGCTAGAGACCCAAGTCTCCAGACCAGCGGTCTTCTCCGCCCTGGCAGTCTGATCGGAGAAGTGGTGGATGACCATGGTCATAATTCCCAAAATTTTTACCGCCAGCCTGTTGGCGGTAAAACCGCCACTTCTCCACCAACCACCAGGGTCGTAATGAGGGCCTATGTGTTTAGGTTAGTATATGGTGTCCTCCATGTGACCCGTCATATAAGGGGGGGGTTGATGTTAGAGTGTTTAGTTAAATGTGATAAGTAAGTTTAGCTTAGGGTAGTTAGGGCCAGTTGTGAGTAATGTGTAGTTTGGATAGGTTAGTTAAGGTGTTTCCCCTAGTTTTATTATCCTTTTTTACAGTTAAATAAATAGTTAGGTACTCCTTTAAAGTATGTGTCATATGCTTGGGGATCAGGGCCTTGGCATGGGTGAACAGTGTCAATTTAGTATTTGCATTTGTGTTCCATCCTGCATCCAAATCCCAATTGAGCTGTCACATTGGCAGTTACACCAAGGCTACTTCTCTATGCATCTGCCATCCATTGCACCCACAACTCACGGGTACTATGGAACCCAATGTGTTGTTAGGTTTGGATGAATGTTTTCAATCTGACATACTTTGAGACCAGATTTGGTATTGAGGACACTGCCTGCAGCCTGGTGTTCATTTGAACCCTGATAAGGTGAGTGGTGGTACAGTCTCATGTAGTATAGTATACATGACTAACACCTATCATTTGTTATATTGTACAGCCAGGTTACTTATATGTATGTACACTCATACACATCCATTCCTGCTGTATGGTGTGTGTGAGGAAAAATTCGAGTAAAATGTCACATACGTAAAGATTGTCTGGTAGAAAAATTAGAAGACAATATTTTTCTGCTTAGACATCCCTTGAAGAAGACTTAGGCCCTCATTCTGACCCTGGCGGTCGGTGATAAAGCGGCGGCCAAGCCGCCAACAGGCCGGCGGTCTAAAATATGCAATTCTGACCCTGGCGGGAACCGCCAACACAGCCCGCCAACTTAACACTCCGCCCGCCACGGCGGTACAAACAAACAGCGCAGCGGTTCCCGCCAACAGCCAGGCGGCAGACAATGTACCGCCCACCCTATTACGACCCACCAATCCGCCACCTTTTCCGGGGCGGGAGCACCGCCGATAAGAACACGGCGGAAACAGACTACGAACGGGAAAACGCTCACCTCTACGCACTCCACGCGAGATTCCGGCAGTATGGAACCAGAGTTGCAGGTCATCCCCGCACTCCTATACCTGCTCATATACCAGGAGCACGCCCGGCGGCGCGGAAGACATCGGTGAGTACTGCACCTACGACACAGGGGAGGGAAAAGATTACCGGCACACACCCACCCACCCACACCCACTACAACACACACATCAATGCATTCCCACAGATCACTGTCACAACCCACAAACCACCCCCCTCCGAAATAATGCAAAGACCAAAAGAAGAGATCATAAACGGGCAGATATATTGAAATATGGACACCAGTAATCCCAATAAATAAATAAACTATGTACAAAATATATACAGCTACTAAATGTAGTCCAACCACTGTCCGTGGATCACAGGGGTCCTGTGCAAAGGGGCAAGGCCCAGTCCCACGACAAGAACTCCACGGAGAGAACACTGCAGGGGCATCAGAAAGAAAATAGGACAGGCACCTCAGGGGGAAGGGAAGGGGGGGCACCTCAGCCACTTGAGTACACGACGCCAGATCCACAAGGGGACTCCATGACCACTGGGCCATCCTGGGGAGAGCAAAGCCACAGTCCAAACAGTCCATACAGTGGGTGACCTGCCCACTGGGCCATCCTGGGGAGAGCAAAGCCACAGTCCATACAGTCCATACAGTGGGTGGCCTGCCCACTGGGCCATCCTGGGGAGAGCAAAGCCACAGTCCATACAGTCCATACAGTGGGTGGCCTGCCCACTGGGCCATCCTGGGGAGAGCAAAGCCACAGTCCAAACAGTCCATACAGTGGGTGGCCTGCCCACTGGGCCATCCTGGGGAGAGCAAAGCCACAGTCCATACAGTCCATACAGTGGGTGGCCTGCCCACTGGGCCATCCTGGGGAGAGCAAAGCCACAGTCCATACAGTCCATACAGTGGGTGGCCTGCCCACTGGGCCATCCTGGGGAGAGCAAAGCCACAGTCCATACAGTCCATACAGTGGGTGGCCTGCCCACTGGGCCATCCTGGGGAGAGCAAAGCCACAGTCCATACAGTCCATACAGTGGGTGGCCTGCCCACTGGGCCATCCTGGGGAGAGCAAAGCCACAGTCCATACAGTCCATAACAGACCCCACTGCCACTGGAGGAGGCAAGTTGGCCAGAGGACATCCTGCAGCCCTGCCCGAGATAGATCCTGCCCTGCCACGTCTGCCAAAGGGCCAGCGGTTCTTGCCTTGAAGGGCCCAGTTCAGCGGTTCCTGAGACGGCGGGGCCCAGCGGAGCAGTGCTTGAGACGGCGGGGCCCAGTTCAGCGGTTCTGGAGACGGCGGGGCCCAGTTCAGCGCTCCTTGCCTTGAAGGGCCCAGTTCAGCGGTTCTTGAGACGGCGGGGCCCAGCGGAGCGGTGCTTGAGACGGCGGGGCCCAGTTCAGCGGTTCTTGAGACGGCGGGGCCCAGTTCAGCGCTCCTTGCCTTGAAGGGCCCAGTTCAGCGGTTCTTGAGACGGCGGGGCCCAGCGGAGCGGTGCTTGAGACGGCGGGGGCCAGTTCAGCAGTTCTTGAGACGGCGGGGCCCAGTTCAGCGCTCCTTGCCTTGAAGGGCCCAGTTCAGCGGTTCTTGAGACGGCGGGGCCCAGCGGAGCGGTGCTTGAGACGGCGGGGCCCAGTTCAGCGGTTCTTGAGACGGCGGGGCCCAGTTCAGCGCTCCTTGCCTTGAAGGGCCCAGTTCAGCGGTTCTTGAGACGGCGGGGCCCAGCGGAGCGGTGCTTGAGACGGCGGGCCCAGTTCAGCGGTTCTTGAGACGGCGGGCCCAGCGGAGCGGTGCTTGAGACGGCGGGGCCCAGTTCAGCGGTTCTGGAGACGGCGGCCGGTCTATGGCCAACTGTTCATTGCCTGGTGGTGCCCTCCTGGGCAGCGGGGATGGTGCTCCTTCAATGCCCACCTGGGCTGTGGGTGGTGGGGCCCTCCTGGCCAGCTGGGCTGGGTCCTCCCTGGGCAGCGGCTATGGGGGTGGTGGGCTCTCCCGGGGCAGCTGTGCCGGTTCCTCCCGGGGCAGCGGCTATGGGGGTTGTGGGCTCCTCCTGGGCAGCAGGCCTGCTGCCTGACCTCTCCGACTTGCTGCCCTTGCCCTCCTTAGTCGTGGGCCTGTGGCCCTTTCCTCCCTTTGGAGCTGTGGCTGGTGACTGTCTCTGGGTGGTGTCCGGGGGGGATGTAGAAGGCCGGCTCCTGCGGCGCCCCTTCCGCCTTCTGCTCCTCTTCCCAGGGGGTGGGCTGGCTGTCCCCTTGCTGCTGGGCGAAGATCCAGACATGCGGGCTGGCGGGCTCCAATACCCCTGCACCCTTGTCAAGGGGGCTGCAGGGCTGGTGGTGGCTGAGGTGCTCTTCTTACCCCGACGAGAAGGAGGGGGGGGCTCAGGGTCAGGAAAGAAGTTAGTAGTGGCGAGGAAGAGCTTCTTGGGACAATGGAGAGTGGTAGGTACAGTGGGAATGGGAGTGGAGGGAGAGGATGTGGTTGTAGGTGAGTCACGTTTGCTGTCTTTGGGTGCAGGTGCAGGAGGGATAGGCTGTCGTGAGGTGGATGGCTGTTGGGTGGGTGGGTGGCTGCGTTTGTGTGGTGTGGAAGAGGGGGTGACAGACACAGTGGGAGAGGACACAGGGGACGTGTAAATGGCAGTGGGGGTGGTGACTGCATGTGTGCGGACTGGAGTGGAGGGTGTGCTGGTGATGGAAACACTGGCTGATGGTGAGGTGAATGGAGGTGTGAGTGTAGACGTCACAGGGAGGGAGGAGGGAGACGAGGAGGTGGGGGTCACAGAGGTGGTAGTGACTGTTGGCATGTCTGCATCGGAATGTTGCGTGTGTGAATGTCTGCGTGATCTGTGGTGCTTATGTTTGGATGAGCTTCTCTTGGGTGTTGAGGTGTGTGCAGGCTGGTCTGATGGTGTGGGTGGGACAGGCAGAGGAACAGGAGACTGGGAGGAGGGAGTTAGTAGAGGCAGGCAGGAGACAGGGACAATGGCTGCCGTCAGTGCTGAGGCCAGAGCCTGGAACGATCGCTGATGGGCAGCCTGACCCGAATGAATGCCCTCCAGGTACGCATTGCTGCGATGAACCTCCCTCTCCACCCCCTGGATGGCATTCAAAAGGGTAGTCTGCCCAACAATGAGCGTTCGGAGGAGGTCAATGACCTCCTCACTGAGGGCAGCGGGGGTAACAGGGGCAGGGCCTGAGGTGCCTGGGGCGAAGGAGATGCCCGGCTTCCTGGCAGAGCGGGCACGGGGCGAACGCTGAGGGGCTGCTGGGAGGGCGGAGATGGTGTGCTGGGTGGCGGCTGTACCTGTAATGGCGGGGGGCACGGATGGTGCCACCCCCGCAAGGGAGGCCCCTTCCGAGGACGTGTCCGTGTCGCTGCAGGGTCCAGTCGTCCCCGTCGTGGAGCTCCCCTCGCCCTCCGTCTCACTGGTCCAGTCTGACTCTGTGGCATGGCCCTCCTGGGCCATGTGAGATGCAGCTCCCTCCTGCCCCGATGCCACTTCTCCTCCGCCTGATGATGCTGATGCACACAAGCACAGAAAGACAAACAAAAAGGGGGGGGGAGAGAGAAATAAAGGGATATTGATTACATGGATCTCCGGTACAGTTAGCGGACATGACAGACACAGATGCCCCCTGCACTAAGTTGCGCACTTGGGGTCCGCTACGCATTCCGTGGAACATGCCCTACACGCCTAGAGTTGACAACTGCACCCATGGATGACACGGCCCAGGGATGGCTGTACTGACAAACTACTGAGGGTGGTGGCTGGGGACACAGGGGCTTACGGGGGTGCCCAGCCTACAGATATCGCCCTGGCCTAGGGGGACCCCCAGCCCTCCTCCCCCACCCAGACACCTCCACTGCGCGACAACAGAGTAGATAATGCTTGGACTCACCCCCTTGTGTCTGCTGTGCTGCCCTCACGCGCCCATCCAAATCAGGGTAGGCCACCGCCAGGATCCGGAACATCAGGGGGCTCAGTTGACGGCAGGCACCCCGCCTACGTTGGGAGGCCATCCCCAGCAGAGACTCGGCGGTCTTCTTGGTCCCGCGGCGGATGTCCTCCCACCTCTTGCGGCAGTGGGTGCCCCGTCGATGGTGGACCCCCAGGGTCCGGACTTCCTTGGCGATGGCACGCCAAATCCCGATCTTCTCATGGGCGCGGACCTATGTGACACGTACAGGGAGGGAGAAATACCACGTTCAAGTTTGTCAGCATTTTCCTTGCCAGTGGCCCAACGCCCCCCATCCCCGCCAGGCCCCCCGCCATGCCCCCCGCCAGGCCCAACATGCCCCCCATCCCCGCCAGGCCCCCCGCCAGGCCCAACATGCCCCCCATCCCCGCCAGGCCCCCCGCCATGCCCCCGCCAGGCCCAACATGCCCCCCATCCCCGCCAGGCCCCCCGCCATGCCCCCCGCCAGGCCCAACATGTCCCCCATCCCCGCCAGGCCCCCCGCCATGCCCCCCGCCAGGCCCAACATGCCCCCCATCCCCGCCAGGCCCCCCGCCATGCCCCCGCCAGGCCCAACATGCCCCCCATCCCCGCCAGGCCCCCCGCCATGCCCCCCGCCAGGCCCAACATGCCCCCCATCCCCGCCAGGCCCCCAAGCCAGCCAGTGGCCCCAAATCCAGATTGAATTAAACTCACTTGTTGGTCTGGAGGACCGTAGAGTAGCGCATACTGGGGGAGGACCCCATCCACAAGTTTCTCCAACTCCTCTCCAGTGAAGGCAGGGGCCCTTTCCCCAGGCGCAGCAGCCATTGTCCCTTCCAGACCGAGGTCACAGCAACACTTGCAGTATAGGTCCTCTCCTGTGAAAGTTCAAGTCGCAAGTGGATAAGTAGATAGAAAATGGCGGTCACGTCCGCGGCGGTGCGTACCGCGGCGGTGCGTCCCGCCACCGCCGGCGCCCTTCGCCATTGGCTCCTGAAACCCATAGGCTTCAATGTTAACCAATGCGGCTTGGCGCCGCGGTCTTGGCCCGCCGCCCGCCGCGGTGTGCCACGCCAGCGCATTGACCTCACATCCCATTGTCACACTTCACAGGTCAGGCAGCCGCCATTTCCAGGGCCCACATGGCTCAATTTCAACTGCGTCACACAGGCCTAGGCCTTGCATAGCCACTCAGACACGCCATTCACTGCATAGAGAATCGTTTACTGTGCTAGCTGTGAGTACGTACCTGTGGGTTGCTTGACTGTGTGCTCCATGTTGTCCTTCCTAGGCACCGTCCGCTGGGTTGGGCGAGGAGACGGATGAATCCTCCCGTGTACCGACCGCTGGTGGACCTGTCGACAATGGAAGAACGCCACATTATCCTGACCTACCGTCTTAACCGTGCCACTATCCATGAACTGTGTGCCCAGCTGGAGCCCGACCTGATGTCCCCCATCCGCCAACCCACAGGGATTCCCCCTCTGGTGCAGGTCATGTCAGTACTCCATTTCTTGGCAAGTGGGTCATTTCAGGCAACCGTGGGAATTGCTTCTGGGATGTCTCAGCCCATGTTTTCGAAGGTGTTATCCAGAGTGTTGTCTGCCCTGATGAAATCCGTGAGGAGCTACATCATTTTCCCTGAGGTGGGCGAATTGGCTACAGTGAAGGGTGATTTCTACACCCTTGGACATATTCCCAACGTAATTGGTGCCATTGATGGGACCCATGTGGCTTTGGTTCCCCCAAGAGACAGGGAGCAGGTGTACAGGAACAGAAAAAATTACCATTCAATGAACATCCAGGTGGTGTGTTTGGCTGACCAGTACATCTCGCATGTAAATGCTAAATTCCCAGGGTCAGTGCATGACACCTACATCCTCAGGAATAGCAGCATCCCTTACGTGATGGAACAGCTACAGAGACACCGTGTATGGCTAGTGGGGGACTCTGGGTACCCCAACCTGTCGTGGCTACTGACCCCAGTAAGGAATCCCCGGACCAGGGCAGAGGAACGGTACAATGAGGCCCATGGGCGTACTAGGAGGGTGATCGAACGCACCTTTGGCCTCCTAAAGGCCAGGTTTAGGTGCCTGCATATGACAGGTGGATCCCTAATGTACTCACCTAAGAAGGTGTGTCACATCATCGTGGCGTGCTGCATGCTTCACAACCTGGTTTGCGCCGCCAGGTGCCTTTCCTGCAGGAGGATGGTCGAGACGGTGGTGTTGTGGCAGCGGTGGAACCTGAGGAGAGTGACGAGGAGGAAGACGACGGGGCTGAAACAGACAACAGGGACAGAATCATTGAACAGTACTTCCAATAGGACACAGGTAACATTTCAAAGATAATTTAGTAAATGTTAACTACTCTCCTGCATCTCTGCTGCCTGTCTATTTGCCCCAGTGTATGATGACTGAGTTTTGGCTTTTCCCTCCCTATTTCAGATCTGGGGTCCCCACTACGAGTCCTGTGCTTCGTTTCCCCATGGACTACAGCTTTGTGGCAGCTGTTTGTTGACTTCACCATGTACAAGGACATATTTGCACTGTCATGTCAATTACAATATATTGAAATCACAGCCAGACTCCAGATATTTTGGTGCAAAATAGGTGTTTATTTAAGTGCTCAAAATGGGATGGGTGGTTTCAAGTGGGTGGGGGCTATGGTGAAGGAATGTCCATGGCAGAGTCCAGAGTAACAGTCACACAGGTGCATTGTCCAGAGGCCTGTGGAGAGATGGAGCATGGGCAGTTCAAGGATGGACAGGGTGACAATGTGGGACAGTGGGATGACATCAGGTGGTATCCATTGCTGGCGGGGGTCTTGACATCCTACTCTGTCTTCTTGCGAGATCTCAGGGCCCTCTTGCGGGGTGGTTCTTCTCCTGCAGGAGGTGGGGGTCTGGTGGGCTGCTGCTGTGCGGGGGCCTCCTGTCCACTAGCGCCGGCGGAGGTGGTTGGCTGTTCTTGGTCCAGGCTAGTGGCAGGGGCCCTTGGGTGTTGTTCTGTGTCCGCCCTGGTGTTGACGAGGTCCTGCAGCAGCCCTACCATGGTAACCAGGGTGGTGTTGATGGCTCTGATGTCCTCCCTGTACCCCCGATAGTGTTCCTCCTGCAGTGCCTGGATCTCCTGGAACCGGGCCAGTACCGTCGCCATCGTCTCCTGGGAGCGGTTGTATGCTCCCATGATGGTGGTGAGGACCTCGTGGAGAGTGGGTTCCCTGGGCCTCTCCTCCCCCCCCTGTCGCACAGCTGCCCTCCGAGTTGCCCTGTTTCCCTGGGCCTCTGCCCCCTGGCCGGTGTGCCCACTACCACTGCCCCCAGGTCCCTGTTGTTGTTGGGGTGGTGGGTTATCCTGGGTGCCCTGTAGTGGTAGACACACCGCAGATTGACGCGCCCTGGAGACAGAGGCATGGGCCCGCTGGGTGGGAGCTGTGCTGGTGTTCCCAGAGGGGTTTGGGTCTGTAGTGGCCTGTGCCTGTGTGAGGGGAACCGACTGTCCAGAGGTCCCCGATGGTCCGGGCTGGTCATCGGTGTCCAGGTCGACAGAGCTGCTGTCATCGCTGACGGCCTCTTGGGTGGGGGGTGTGGAGAATTCTGGCCCCTCCGCCGCGGTGTGTTGACGGTCGGGTCCTGCAGGGGTATAGAGGTATGGTTATAGTTTCAAGGAGTGGCATATGGGTGTATCTATGGGTTCTCGTGTCCCCAAGTGCTGGCATTCGTGTGTGGGGGCTTTGGTGAGGGTGGCTTGTGGGGGGGATGTGTATATGCATTGGGCATGCTTTGGTGATGGGTGTCCATGCTTAGTGGACGCATGCAGGCCTAGGTTTTGGGATGTGTGGGTTGTGATGGTGAGACATTGGCGGGGAATAGGTGTGCTGGGGGTGGGGGTGAGGATGGTGGTGGGGGTGAGGATGGTGGTGGGGGTGAGGGTGGGGGTGAGGATGGGGGTGGGGGTGAGGGTGGGGTTCGAGGATGGGGGTGAGGGTTGGGGTCTGATTTGGCATGCAGGTGGGGGGGAAGCAGTATTGAAGCTTCAACTTACCAGTATCCATTCCTCCGCCGACTCCTGCGAGGCCGTCAGGATGCAGGATGTTCAAGACTTCCTCCTCCCATGATGTGAATTGTGGGGGTTGAGGTGGGGGTCCTCCGCCAGTCTTCTGCACGGCGATGTTGTGCCTGGATACCATGGAACGCACCTTCCCCCGTAGGTCGTTCCATCGCTTCCTGATGTCTTCCCGATTTCTGGGGTGCTGTCCCACTGCGTTGACCCTGTCGACAATCCTCTGCCATAGCTCCGTCCTCCGGGCAATGCTGGTGTATTGTGTCTGTGTGCCGAACAGCTGGGGCTCTACCCGAATGATTTCCTCCACCATGACCCTGAGTTCTTCGTCTGTGAAGCGGGGTTGTCTTTGGGGTGCCATGGGGTGGTGTGTATGATGTGTGGGGTGGAGTATGTGTATTTAAGTGAGTTGAGTGTGGTGGTGTGTGTTGTTTTGTGTGTGGATAGTGTGTGGGTGATGGTGTTGAGTGGCTGTGGCTGTTAGTTTGTGGATGCTGGTGTCTCGCTCTGGCCTTCTTTCAGAATTTCTTAGCGTAGGGGTTTGTGGGTGATGTGGGTGTGTGTTTTATATTGTATTGTGTGTGTGGGAGTGGTGTGTGTATGTGTATCAGGTGTGTGGGATTCAAATCGTCCAATGTGGCTGAGTTTTGTTCGTTTGTGTGTATTCTGACCGCGGCGGTGTGTCCCGCCAATGGAATACCACGTTTGAATGACCGCCGCGTGGATTCGTGGGTCGTAATGGCATGGGCGTATTTCTGTTGGCGTGGCGGTGGAGGTTTTGTCACCTCCACTTTTCCGCCGACCGCTGGTCTGGCGGTCTGTTGTGGCGGTCGGATTTTCCGAGGTTTGCCTTCTGCGGATCAGAATGACCGTGGCAGGTTTCCGCGACCGCGGCGGGATTATGGAGGATTTCTGACCGGCGGTAGGCGCCTTTTACCGCCGAGGTCAGAATGACCACCTTATTCTGTCTGGCACAGCATTATACTTTGTAGTTTGTATTTACCTCAGAATTAACCCTCAGGAAGGGCAGATGATGACCCCGGTGCATAGTTATCAGCCCACTATCTTTCAAGGCAGTTGTATTGACAGTCTATGGGCATTGACATGAGGCAAACATCACTAATCTCCCTCACATTTGATGTGTCACATTACACAGAGACAAAGTGGTTGTGTAAGCGCTATTTATTTAAAAGTGTTTTTGTGCTATATATACACAGTCCATGATTGTGAGTCCATTAGTGTGACACCTTCCATTGTGATCCTACACAAGTGCAAAAGGACATGCCATTGGACATGCTGGGTGAAGTGTCATACAGTGCAGAGGGACATGAATTGCCAATGAGGTAGTGAGAGACAATCACAGGGCATAGTGACAAGGTAAACAGTGGGCTGGAGGACAGTGCTTGTGAGCAGCTGTTGCAAGACTGGCATGCTACAAAGCACAGGACCTTGGTTATAGGTGGCCATGTGTCAGGGACTAGTGCTACAAGGGTACTCTCACGGGTGAAGGTCATCTGTTCCACATCTTCATCTTCTGATTTGTGTGTTGTCTCCTCTGCCCTTGGTGGTGGTGAGTGTGAAGGGGCAACACACACTTCAGTGTTTGAAGATGTAGATTCAGAAATCCTGGTAGCTGCCAAATGTGGGGCTATTAAGGGCAGTACTGCAGCAAGGAGGAGCTGCTGGTTCTTAAGGATAGCAGCCACATCACTGTGGTAGGCAGCCAGGTTGGCCCTGAGGGGGGTCAATAGTGCATTGGTGCAAGCGTTGAAAGGTTTGTTGTGCTGATTTCCTTCACACTTTTTTCAAGTTCTTGGAAGATTGATGTTCGCCCTTGCATGGATGCTGCCTGTTCTGCAGTTGACATCATGCACGAACGCACCCCCTCTAGGCTGGCTGCCATATTTTCCATCCCCACCCGCACCTCCTTGGCCAGCTCCCGCTGTACTCCAACTACAGTCCTCTCAAAGCTGGTGCCAGTGTCGTCAGAGTCCTCAGCTGGGTTGGAGCTGGCAGGTCGTACAATTGGGGTGGTGGGTGGGTCCTCTGTGATGGCTGCTGTATCTGTGCTCCTCCTTGTGACTGAAGGTGGGGTCTGGAGGGTTCCAAGGACATCTTGGAGGGTCTGCTAGCTGATGTTTGTCAGCTCATCATCCATGTCATCAGGGAAGTCCAAGACAGGCATAGCTCCAGGAGAGCCATCATCCTCTGCAATGAGATATTGTACAAATAGTGTGTCTGTGTTGTTGCATTTGTAATGTGACATGCCTGCCTTCCTATAAGTTGCACATTGTGATATTGGTTCCTGCTTCTGTCTTTAATATTAGCATTCTCTCAGGCCTATGCCCCACCTGCATGTCACATGTATTGTGGGCAGTTTGGGGACTTGTCAGTGTCACATCCTCTAGGTGTAGGTTCTGGCCAAATTGTATGTTGCCACCTTCTTGCCCTACTCAACCCTCTGTCTACTTCCATTCTCATGTTGTGGCCTTGCACTGGCTGTGGGTGTTCTGATGGCACTTGCACCACACTTTACAATCTAGAACTGCCCCACTCTCTGATATTGCACATACAGCTATATGTTGCTGAGACCTAGCATATACTATGTATAGCATTGGCATGGCACACTACATATGTCAGCATTGGTAGTTTGTAATGTTGATGTTGGGGAATGTTTGCTACATAGGATTGCACTGATGGTCCTAGCAGTGTTCCATTTCCTCTTCTGACTGTGCGGGTATATTTCACCAGCCGGTGATATATGTCCTCCCCCTCAATGCTGTTGTCTGAGCAGTATAACAGTTGGGATGTTGCCTGGTGTCATTGCAGCTATTGTTACCCAGGCACAGGGTAGACCCTGACATATGCAGCATGGGCATGACATTAGTGCAGTGTACCTCATAATGTTTATGACAATGGCTGATGTTTGTAGCAACTATGGACATTCACATTTGACAGGATTAGCACATTTGTATTGATTACAGGGGATTGATAAAGTTGTCATCCTGAACCCTCTAATTTGGGTGTGTTTGATCCAGGGGCACCTAACTGCCATTAGCTACTTGACCTGGACACACAGAAGAGGCGGTAGTGGCAACTGTTGTCAATGTTACATTCCACTTGCGGATATGGCCTGAGACTGCTAATTTAGCCCCAGTTCATGTAGGGAGAATACCAGCTGTTGTGTGACAGCAGGCCAGTTTTACATTGTACCCTACCCTCCTGGGCTGGCTTTACCTTTCCAACATCCTTGGCATGGCAGCATACCCCCATGCAACGGTTGTTGTTGTAGTGTAGTACTGTGCCCCAGGTTTCCTCTGAACAGCCCATGCCCCCGTGCCATGCCCCTTTACCCATTCCACTCTCTGAATATCATGACTTACATGCATTGTGTAGTAGGTATGTCCACCCCCGCTTACAGTTAACATTTGCGCAGTTTAGTTTCCCATGCAACTTACCCTGCATTTGTGTTGTCTCCTCGTAGTCTGCGCTGTCCTGTCCTTGAATCCCTGTGACGATCTCCTCAGGGATGCCAGCTGCCACCATCTCCTGCATGTGGTCCAAGGCCTCCTGCGGTGCTGGACTCCCACCTCCAGACTGCAGTGCTGCCTTCCTGTTCCTGGCCATCTTTTCCTTGGTCCTCCACTTGCAGTCATGCCAGGGTTTCTTGCACTCAATGACTGTTCTCCGTACTTCTGCCACACTGTTTATCTTGTCAACAATTGTTGCCATATTGCCTCTCTCCTACTAATTGGAAATTTAGAGGTGACAAAAAGTTGGTGCTGGTGTTCCGTCACCTCTCTGACCAGTATTTCCTGCTTCTAAGCACCGAACCGACACTTCCTTTTCTTCTTCTCCCTCTCCTGGGTCTTGTGTGGGTCCTCCTGGCTGGTTCCTGGTCTGTTGTCGTATTCCTGGGGTCTCTCAAAGCTTCTGGGATCCATTTTGGCTCTCCTTTTGCACATTTTGTGGTGTTTCTCTGCTTTTTGATGCAATTTGATGCGGCGCGTATTCAGTTTGCGATGTCGTAAACCGGCACACAGTCATTTTCGCCGCGTTAACGTAGTTTTTCTTTACGACGTGATGCATTGGTTTGAGTAAAAAAAAAATACTCACACCATTGGTTTGCGCCGCCGTGTGTCAAAGTATAAATTTGACACCCGAGCGGCGCAAAGAAATGGCGTTAGCCTGCGTTACATTTTTTGATGCAAAACTGCTTCAGCGCAGTTTTGCGTCAAAAAGTATAAATATGGCCCTTAGTATCTTGTATGAAACAAGGTGTTACACACAATAAACTCCAAGTCCCACCAGACATACATCTTTTGAAAAGAGAAGGCCTCTTTGGACCGAGCTACAAACCCAGGTAGGTAAAAGAGCCCAGTTGTGTACAATTATTTAGTAAACTTTTGAATCATTACATTTCAATTAAGGTTTAGCAGCTAAGCCTTCAAGTAAATTTGAGGCTTCGGAATACTCAGATTGATTTCTTGAAAGATAGGCTGATGTTTTGATGGACTTTGTTTAACAGTTGGTCAATGGAACAAAGGTATCAGATACAGTTTTATACAGCATTAATTCTGTTATGACAAATCTGCCTTTTACCCTACATCTTCAGTTTCCTCAAGTAAAAATAGGGATAACTCTATCTATGAGACGAGGTAGAGTAAAACTGAAAAAATGTCCCAGAAACAAAACATCTAAGAAAACTTTGAAGTGGACAGAGATTCCCTAAATCAAACCTCGAGAGATAAGAATGCCCTGGAACATATTAGAAATTTGAATAATTCAGTTGTTGGAGGGGTGTCTCGGACAAAGTTCAGGGGAAGACCAATTGTGGAAGAATAATTTTCTGGCACCAGTTTTCAGGAGTTGAACGTCTAAGACTAGAGTTTGGCTAGCACCCAAAATGTTTCACCTTTCAGAGGCCAATATTTTGAATCTGTAATTGAGGTCTGGTATTCAGTTAGCTAGGGGACCCATTTGCTTTGAGCTTCCAATAGACCCATCACTTCAATGCTAGCAGCTAAGGATTTGAAATTGTTCTGATTGGAATGGCAAGCTATGGTATTTCGGGGGGAGTGGCCAGGTAAGGAATGGAGTAGGATGTGTTTCATCTCACTCGGGATCCCGTGGGCCCTTTGTGCTACACTGAAGCACCGGGTCCTGCTCCCATTATCCACTGACCGGCTGCAGCTTTCCGATCACCCCTGGAGCTAGGCAGTGGGTTAGCAACCCTGAATCTGAGGTGCCTCTATTGCCGATAGCACACCAACAACCACTTACCTGATTACAAGCACACAGTCATCGTGGAATACCCCCGCAGCGGTCAGCCATTGGCAGTTCAAACCACAGCTGTCTACGATCAGCAAAGTAATACAAAACAGCAAATTGAATGAATTTGAAAACAACACAGCTGGCACACATTGCCACAGTAGACACACCTGCAAAGGACACTATAAAACACACCCCTTCACAGACCAGAATCCTTTGCATTTACACTGCAGAACAACAAAGTCTGAGCACCTTCTTTGTAGGGGTACATAGATTAGGGCCCCCTTTTTTTCACCAACCCATTGAATACCCTACACTTTTGTCCAGTCACACCCTTTTGCACTTACCCTGTTAAGTAAGTCACTGTCACCTGTTTTTGCTTTTGTTCCACCATGTCAGGTTCTAAAAATCCCAATTTTTCTGATTGTTTTGAGCACATGTTCAACACACTCCAATCAGTAGGAAAATGGAAATGTAGGACAGGATCATCAATAGAGTGAGTTCTGTGGGCACATCTCTGTGCACAAAGGAGGACATTAGGATGAGGTGGAAGAACCTTGAGGGTACTGTCCATTCCCTGGTCTTCAGGCACCAGCTGCAGGCCAAGAATGGTGGTGACCCTCCCAGTGGCCCACATCTCTTTCCCTGGGAGGAGAAGGTCTTGGTCATCCTACATCCTGAGGGCTTGATGGGAATACCTGAGCGAGTGAAGCCTAATAAGTCACACACTAAAAATGTCACCAAAATGCCATGAAGTGCATGCTCACAGCTCACCCTTTGTCACTTTCACTGTTACCCCACTTACTAGCCCAGTGTTCACCTGTCCAAAGACCTGTATTTGGCATCTCACAATTGAAGTTTACTCACCTGGGAGATTACATTTGTACAGTGTGTGTAGTATAGGGACTGACATGACTCCAACTCCCAGCAAGCACTGTTTCCATAACTCCAAACTCCTGGCCAGTTCTCACTTGTCCAAATACCCCTGATTGTTACCTATCAATTTAAGGGTACACACATGGGGATAAACATTTGTCAAGTGTATGTAATGCGGACACTGACATGACTATAACTCCCAACAGGCACTAGTCCTGTAACTACAAACACTTGCACAGAGATCACATGCTACAATACATCTATTAGTGAACTTTCAATTGAAGTGTACTCACCTGGAGGGATAACATTGGTCAACTGTGTATAGTAGAGAGAGTGATCTGACTGAAGGAGGCTCTTTTACTGCCATTCCAACCACCAATCCATAGTTCACTTCTCAAAATACCCTTTTTTGGAAACTCACAAATGAAGTGTACTCGCATTCAGGGATAATAATGCGTGTAGAACAGGGAGTTACATGGCTGCAACTCACAGGAGGCACTGTTTATATACTCCGAAACACCAGCCCAGTGTTCCCTTGTCCAAAGACCCCTGTATGTCAACTCCCAAATGACGTTTACTCACCTGGGGGATAACATTGGAAACGTCTGAACTACATGGAATTACCTGACTGCAACTCACAGGAGGCACTGTTTCTCTGCCTCCAAACACCAAAACAGTGTTCATTAATCGAAAGACCTTGTTTGTCAACTCTCAGTGTAAGTTAATTCAGCTGGGATGATGCCATTTGTATAGTGTGTGTAGTTGAGGGACTGACATGCCTGTTACTTCATTCACCAGCTCACTGTCGTCTTCTCCAAACACTCCTATTTGGTAACTCACACATGAAGTGTACTCACCTGGGGGATGACATTTATCAAGAGTATAAAGTAGAGGGAGTGTTATGAGTGCGAAGGCCAGGACTTCACTCACAATCCCAGTCTCATCTTCTCTAAATACTCCTATTTGAGAACTTACATGTGAAGTGCACTCACCTGGTGTGATGATATCTGTATAGTATGTGTAGTTCAGGGGCTAAAATGACTGCAAGTCCCAGCAGGCACTGTTTCCGTCACTACAAACACCAGACCAGTGGTCACATGCCCAAATCCATCTATTTGTGAACTCGCAAATGAAGTTTACTCACCTGGAAGGGACCAAGATACAAATCATGCTTAACTTTGAGATGTGTCTGGCTACCCAGCTCCATCTTGACCTGCTAACCCGAGATGAAACTATTGAGGACAGGAAAGACAACTTACCCAGTGTGCAAAACAATGATCCCGAAGGCCTGAAGATGCATAACCAGAATGGTATTGGCAGCAGATACATTCCCACTGCACTAACCACATGATAACTCCAGCCACCCAGTCACATATACTACAATCTCCTGGGTCTGCCTGCATCACAATCAACTATGCTTCAAAATGGCCAAAGACATCCCTTGCCTAGCCACTGTTTTACTTGCACTGGTGGCAAGATGTCATTTTCAGGCCATCCTCCCAAGTGCTAATGATCTGCACATTAAGCTGCTTGACTTAAATGGAGTTGGCATGCTTCACAAATATCATGTCAACCAATACCATGGGTACTTGCCATAATAGAATTAACTGCAACTTAAATGTGTACAAGGTCTCTGCTTAATGTAACAATAAACTGTTGGAGGTAGATGTCACAATATAACCAATAACATTGTATCCTTCACATCAACAGGTTGAACTGCCAATGGGCACCAGATGCCACGACCCTCCTGGATGAAGCCCTCAGTGAAGAAGATATTCCTGGACGTCTGTACATGAAAGACATTTCTGGCCTATCTGGGCAACTTGGTCAGACACCAAAAGAGAGTATCACTGTGGCCACATCAACACCTCCCAATCCGGTTGCATCAATATCATGAGCAATCATTCTCCCCCCAACATGTGTCCCGAGCACAGTGTCTACCATCTTGTCCCCCCAGTCCTGGATCCTGAGTTGCAGCTCAACACTTCGGACACTGAGGGTCCAGGAACCAGTGGGAGAGGGCACCCTGTGGCAAGGGTACAGGGCAGTGAGGGTAGGGTGTGGGAGAAGGATGCTGTGGGCCAGTGGGGTGAGGCCAAAGGGGCTGCTCCTGAACAGGACACCATCAACCCCCTCTTGGAGGTCTATCAGGAGTCCCAAGGCGTGATGCCAGGTCTTGACTAAAATCAGGAAATCAAGCAGCCACAAAGGGGCATGCATAGGACATGCGAGAACAGATGGAGGCCCACAATGCCAAAATGACCTCCCTCACAGGGGTGATGAAGGACATACACACAGTCCTGAGCGGGGCTTTTCAAAAACAATCTTCCCCTTCCTTTGACTCTTCAATACCAAGCACATCTACATCGGTGCCAGCCACTAGAATGGAGGCCCTGCCAATGGAAGAACCCACCTCAGATACCCCTGCCTCTGTAGCAGCAGATCCCCACCTCTGCAAGCAGAGACGTACAGCAAAGATTTCAGGAGGTGGGGAAGGCAAGACACCCACCACTGCCAGCAAGTGTCCTCTTCCTAAAGGAACTCCTTTGTGTGCCACATTTTCATTCTGTTGACTGATCCTCAACCACCTACCAATTCTAATGGGAGGAGTACTCTGGACCATGGACTCCCAGTGGTATGCCTTCTACTCTAGTGATTACATTCACCATGCCTGACTCGTTCACTTGATTTTTTTCTTCTTTTCCATCCACATTGTATTTTCTGCATCAGCAGTGTAGTAAATTCACCCATCACAAATGAATTGCCTGCTTGCTTAATTTCAACATTTTGCTATGTAGAGATGTAATACAATGTGAACTCTATGATGAAGACATAACTTACTTGTGCAAGGAAGGAAATGTTACAGGTACACAGTGTTCTGCTCAGGATTACAAACTTTACCCACAAACACATATGTACAAGTGTCTGGTCACAACAAACATTTTATTCCAGTGTACATCACATTGGATGTCCATAAGTCTGGACTTTTTTAAATGAAAATGTGTGATTCATACTGAGTCAAAGTACATATTCCAAGGTAGAGGCCCCCAGACAACAGAAGGAAGGGATTTGTCAGACATTGTCCTGTAGAATAGGCAAACATTAAAGTGGATGATGTCACCAGCTTGAGCCTCATCATACACCAAACCAAAGCAATCCAACCTCACATAATCCAAGTTACAGATAGATGGCAGTGCAACAGTCTCTGATCATACGACCATCATAATACAATGACCATGTATCTGGTGGTACCACACAAACATATGTCAGTGTTGTGGCACAGGCAGTATGGTCTGCAATGATGAAACATACCTACAGCTACTTACAAGTCATACAAGAAGAGTGTTTAGCCAATGTGAAGGAAAAATGACTGGGTGGCAATCTTTGACTACATATTTTATGCCCAAATGATGACACACATGTAGCAATCGGCCCAACACAGCACACAAAACAAGTCCAAAGTGCACTTCTGACCTTCCACCCAAACACTTTGCTAGCAATCTTGTCACAGGTCTCATACACCCCAAATCTGTAACCTACATTACCCTGAACAATCCATGTCCAATGTGTACATCAAACAGCATCAGATTCCTGCCAATGTCCATATGAGGATGTTATTACCTGGAACAATCCATGCCCTATGTATATGTCAGAACAGCATCATATTCCTGACAATGTCCACATGAGGATATTATGGTGAAGGTACCTGTACAAAGACAAAACAATGAGTAGAAGCTTAGAACATACCTATCACACAAATCAAAGAGCAAGCATGTAATTGTAATTGTAAAACTGTAATTATATTGCAAGGAAACTGACACAAACAAAGCAACATCATCAGGGTGAGGATATGTCAAAAGCTAACTCTTCAGGCAGCCTTTGGCTGAATATTGCAGAGTATGTCATTGTTTCTAAAACACCCAACTCCAACCATTCTCCGAACTATAGTTCATTGTACAGTCACAGTCATGATATTACATGACATGACATACACTCATGAAAAGTAGCTGTTGATAGGATGTTTCCACACAACCGCTGCTTCCTCTTCACCACTGTCATCCTCATTAGGCATTTCAGGATTCTTACCCGGTGGAACTAAGGCTCTCCCTCCTCTGGGATGTACAGTATATTCCTCTGCAGGGCCAAGTTGTGGAGCATGGAGCATGCCACAGTGATCTGACACACTGTTCCAGGAGAGTGTAGGAGGGCTCCATCAGCCCTCTCTAGACACCTAAATCTGGCCTTCAGGAGCCTAAAAGTCCGCTCTACTACCTGCTGTTTTCTTCCATGAGCCTCATTGAAGAGAACTTCCTCTGGCAGAGGTGGATTCCCTAGTGTCATCAACAACCCAGGACAGTTCGGATATGTGGAGTCTCCTGTTAAGGAATGGGACATATGTTCAACAATGAGTCACTCCGTTCATAATTTTTAGCACATGACACTGCACACACACAATCAGGACAGATGTGACTTAACAACCAGCCAGGCCCTCCCTGGGTACAGTTGTGACATCAGTTGGGTCATGGTGTTGTTCTGCATTGTGAAGGAATCCTGGGCTGAACCCAGATAATGGGCACACACATGTGAAATGTAGAGATCCACCAAACAGACAACTTGCACGTTGATGGAATGGAAGTTCTTTCTGGAGTAATTTGTGGGAGGTTGGTTGAATGCCTGACAAATCTATTCTCTGCCACGATCAACTCATTGATGCGTTTATGGCCTCAGAGCACCTTGGAGGGCAGCAGTTTTTGTCTTAACTTTAAAGAGCTCTAAGGCTGGAGTTAAGTTACTGGAGTTCTTTCTGTTACGATAAACCTGTTCATTGGCCTGCGGTGGAACCAAGCCAACATGTGTGCAATCAATGGAACCCACCACATGTGGCATGCATGCAAAACCATGAAAGTCAGCCTTCACATGGGCTAAATTCTCACATCAGGGAAACCGGATATAGCTGTCAAGGTGTTTCATCATTGCTGAGTGGAAATCCTTCAACACCAGATTGAATATAGGTTGGGACATATCAGCAGAATCGGCCACTGTATGCTGGAAGAACAATGTGGCTAGGAAGTGTAATACTGGCAGGACTTGTGCAATGGGTGGTATGCTGATTGGGTAGCTAATAGCTGGCATCAGGTCTGGCTCCTACCGACAACACAAGATCACTATTGTTTGCCTTTCCACGCTGTAATACATTATTATTTGCCTATGTGTCATTGCTCCATGGTCTGGTGGCCTGACAGTGGATATGAGACACAAGGTTGTCACACCCTCCCTCTCCATGGGTACCTATGTATCACAAGACATGATTTCTAACATTAGTCATTGTGTCCACAGCAACATACCTGATGCATGTCAATGATACCATGTAACAAATCATTTCTAACTGGATAGACATGGCATCCAGTACACATCACAGCTGCAGATAACACAAGGGTCCCATGTGACCCCATGATTTTCAACACATGTGGCCACAACATGGATTTGGACCAAAATCAAAGATGTGCAACATAATTGCCTCACAAAATTGTGACTATATATCCCGATCACCAAAATAACCGTTGATAGTGTTGGGCTGTGCCCCCCCTGTTAAATGCCATCTGTGCCCTGCAAGATACTACAGTGGTAGTTGAGTAGTAGGGCCTGCATGACAAAACAGGATAAGTATGTGTGTGAGGTACAAAAACCTTATTTGTAGGTGTAAAGCAGTTTATAAAGCCCACTACAGCATTTAAGACCGCCAAAATGGTGGATGCCTGACCTACTGCACTGGACATTAGGAACCTCCTGTGACTCTGGCAGAAGTCGTCATGGTGGTACGCGGTTGACACTGATCTAGGCTTACGTTGTTGGCAGTGGTGGTCGCAGCCCAGTGGCTGTGTCTGCCAGCAGAGATGAAACCATACGTGGTAGAAATGACCGCCATGTTCTGCAGATTCACTCGCTTGACTCCTGACACTGCTGCCAGCAACACCCCAACGACGTGAGCTGCTGTGTGGTGCCTCTGGGAGCAGTCATGCCACATCCAGCAGGTGATAGGGCCCCTGCCATCGCTCCAGAGGAGCTGGAGAGGATAGTTAATGAGGTCCTACCCCTATATGACCAGCTCTATGGCTCACCAGAGGAGCAGGTAAGAACCTCATGTACACAGTTTTCTCTGTATTTCACCATCCTTTTCCTCCTCACAGGCTAGAATGTGCCCATGTGCGCCAGTTAGACTTCTTGTGTGCATGTTGTTGCAGCCTGTTTGGCATCAATGGGATGGACAATGTGCAGGTATTGGTGGCCAGTGACATACATTAAGTTTAGTCGCATTGTGTTGTGTGATTTTTTGGGGGACCCTACATCATCCTTGTGTTGAATGCACATAACTAGGTAAGGAGATGTCACTGCCATCCACTCTCATCGCTTTCACCATGATTGTTGTAAATGTCAGACAACATGTATGTGCATACCAGCATGGGCTGTGTATGCAAGTTGTATGATTAATTGGAAAATCATGTGAGCAATGTTTATAGGGCCACAGATCTTTCAAACCACATCTGGCCTTGCTAAACTGATGTGTGGAAAGCACATCCTGACTCACCCTGACCTTCAGGTTGCCACACAGGCCACATGCCGAATCCCTGGTGGCTACATGATGTACTGTCATGCATGGAAGTGATGGGAATGGATTTTCTTGTAGATTCTGTATGCTCAGCCTGCAGATACCAGGGTCTGTCAAATGTGTCTCCTATTATGGGGAGTCTAGGCTGTGGGAGAGTCACTGTGGCTGTGCAACAGTGGCACTGTGAAGACTCCCTGTACTCCAGCAGATCCTGGCATGTGGCCAATATGATGCTCTAGTGGCAAACCCTCCCATGAATGCCTCTTTACTTTGGCTAGATTAGGGTCCATATGTGCATTTAGCATCATTGTCAATATGTGTCTTAGACTCATGGCATGTCCCTTACTCCCACAGCTCTGTCGTCACCTTCACACAGATCATATTTGTCCTGTACAGGCTTATTGCACAAATGACAGTCCCACAGTGCAGACAGTGTATTGATTCCTGGGAGGCCATGATATGTGACTCAGTAGCTTGATCACATAGCAAAAACGGTACAATGCATGCCTTTGTTTCTTTGGATGCAATCTCTGTAGAATAGACACCTATGTCTAAAGGAGTGTTCTGTGGTACAGGTACATATCATAGAACCCAACCCCTGAAATGGAATGAGTCTGTATTTGCAACTCCACATGTCCACACATGGACAAGGAAGACACTTTCTGTACCCACCATGCTAGCCCCATGATTGTTACTGTTAGAAATGGGGTCTCTGGTTTGCAATCAGTTTGCACTCTGTCCAAGCAGGGAACCTCACTTTAGTCAGGGCAATGGAGATACACACTTAGATAACCCTTGTTCCCCCCCTTGGTAGCTTGGCACAAGCAGTCAGGCTTATCTCAAAGGCAATATGTAATGCTGTGAAAACACTACAAAATGGACATCACAGCATTTTAGAAACATAGGCAATATGTATCTAAATCAAACAAGATGCAAATGACAAACATCCAACATAGCCAAGTCAAGATATGAATTTTTAAAATAAAAAGTCTTACTCCATAGAAAACAAAGGAAATGTTGTTACATAAATTACCTGGTTTGCGTCAAAAAGAAAACTGCACAGGTGAGTGTGCATCAGAAAAGTCAGTGATGCATCAATTCCTTAGTCGCAAGTGAGGCTGTGTGTTGTTTCTTCTTCGATCAGGTAGGCGGGCGTCATTTTTTCTCTCCTGCAAGAGAGTAATGTGCCGATTTCCAGATGGGGCACATCATATCCATGCAGGTTCACGATTGCTTTGACGCCCAGCGACGATGCATGAGAAAATCCAGCCGCACGGTGATAGAAAACCACGCTACGTGGGGTTTGCATAATTTTCTGCAGCCACAAGCATGTTTTGCATAGTTTCTCCAGCCACAGTGCAGGTGATGCATCAATTTCCCAGCCACGATGCAGGTGCTGCATCAATTTCAGCCGCGAGGCAGGTGGCACATCGTTTTTACAGTCCTGTTGCATGTGGTGCGTAAAACCTTTCCCCACATGGCTTTCTGTGTGTTGATTTCAGTTCTTGCTCTACCAGCTTAACCTTTCAAGGGCCCAGGAACTGGTTAGAGTACCACTTGGCAGGGCAGGAGTCTCAGTGGAGAGTCCAGGTGCTAGCAGAGGAAATCTTTGATGGCCCTGAGACTTTAAAGCTCAGCTTTATGGCAAGCTTTATGGCAAGCTCAGTCCAAACCTTTGGAGACTCTTCAGAAGCAGGAATATACCACAAAGGCCAGTCTTTGTCCTCTTTCAGGCAGAAGCTGCAACTGCAGACCACCCCAGCAAAGCACAGTCACAGGCAAAGGGGCAGTACTCCCCCTCCAGCTCTTCAGCTCTTCTCCTTGGCAGATATTCCTCTTGGTTCCAGAAGTAATCTAAAAAACTTGGGTTTTGGGTCCACTACTTATACCCCTTTACGCCTTTGAAGTAGGCAAACGTTAAAGGAAAGTCTCTGTTGCTCACTAGATTCTGCCTTGCCCAGGCCTGACTACAGACGCACACCAGAGGGTTGGAGACTGCATTGTGTGAGGGCAGGCACAGCCGATTCAGGTGTAAGTGACCACTCTTCCCTCCACTCTAGCTCAGATGGGTCATCAGTATATGCAGGCTACACCCCAGCTCCCTTTGTATCACTGTCTAGAGGGGATTCACAAATGGCCCAACTGTCAATCTGACCCAGCCACGGTATATACAAGAAGGTACAGTCACAGAAAGGTTTGAGTAAGAAAATGCCCACTTTCTAAAAATGGCATTTTCAAACTGACAACTTTACCAAAAGATGCATTTTTAAATTGTGAGTTTAGAGACACCAAGCTCTAGAATTCCATCTGCTCCCAGAGGGAAACTGCACTTAAAAAATATTTAAAGGCAGCCCCATGTTAACCTATGAGAGAGATAGGACTTGCAACAGTGAAAACTGAGTTTGGCGGTATTTCACTGTTAGGACATGTAAAACATATCAGTACATGTCCCACCTTTAAAATAAACTGTATCTGTCCATGGGGCTACCTAGGGCCTACCTTAGGGATGCCTTACATGTCTAGAAAGGGAAGGTTTGGGCCTGGCAAGTGGGCACACTTGCCAGGTCGAATTGGCAGTCTAAAACTGCTCAGACAGACACTGCAGTGGCAGGTCTGAGCTATGCTTCCAGGGCTACTCATGTGAATAGTACAACCAGTGCTGCAGGCCCACTAGTAGCATTTGATATACAGGCCTTGGGCACATCTAGCACACTTTACTAGGAACTTACTAGTAAACCAAATGTGCCAATCATGGAAAAGCCAATTACACATACATTTTACACAGGGAGCACTTGCACTTTAGCACTGGTCAGCAGGGGTAGAGTGCCCAGAGTACAAAAAACTGCAAAAACAATGTAAAGCACACAGTTGAAACATGGGAAGCAGACGCAAAAACGACAGGGGAGACCACACCAAGGATGTCAGGTTTAACACTTACTCATGTGTAATGTTGAAGTTTGTACACCAGCAGTTGTCTATAGGGTCTACATGCAGTGAGCCATTCTTACAGCATGTGAATGTGTTGGTCCATTCATCCCTAAGGAGTTTACCGTTCGGAAGCCACATAGGTGTTTAGTCTTTCATTGTGGCTCACACCACAGTACAGGTTGCTAGAGCATGGGCTGCCTGATGTCGTTAAGCTTGCTTAGTCATTGAAGGCCATGAGCAGGGTAGTGGTTAGTCTGCAGATGGAAAAATGTATGTCTGTGGTCATACATCAGTATTTATTGGCTTGTATGTGTCACACTCAGAGAGTACTGACAAATAGGAAAGTTCTAGATCAGTGGTTTCCAATCCGTGGTCCGGGGACCCCTGGGGGTCCGCGAAGCCTTCTCAGGGGGTCCGTGAGAGCCTAGAAAATTACAAAAATATTAAAACATTTTGACAAATTAGGTCCCCAACTTCCAGTAATGACTCAGGCGGGGGTCCCCAGATTCCAATGATGATTCAGTGTGGGTCCCTAGGTTCCATTAATGTTAAAGTGGGGGTCCACAGAAATCAAAAGGTTGGGAACCACTGTTCTAGATTGGTGTTTCTGGCAAGTATGTGACTGAACCATTTTTGACAAAACATTTATTTTAATCTCTTGATTTGTCTTTTGCATCCAGGTAGGTCAATGCCCATCACAAAAAATGAGCAATGGAGAGCCATCGCCCAAAAGTTGCGGACCCGGTGAGTGCCCACTTTCAGAAGAGGCGGGAGGACCTCAGATGCTGGGCCCGGAAGATCATGGAGGTCCTGCTGGGAATGTCCTCCTAACATGGGCGGGAGCCCATCAGATCAACCCGCCTCATGACACGCGTTCTGGCGGTGGACTATCCAGAATTTGATGGACATTAGAGGACAGCACAGCAGCCACAAGGGGGTGTGTACAGGGCATATTTGCTGCCTTTAACATTGCACATTCACTTTCTGACATCTCCCCCTGACAATTAGGAATGAGTCATGTGTAACAGAGGAGATGAATGATTGTTTTTATAGACATGTAATGTGTTGTGTACTGATGCACCTTGCCTTTTGGCCTAGGAGACCTAGGATACAACTGTGTAGACTACACAAACACTTTTCTCTCCAGGGACAACATAAAGCTGTGCACATTGATCAATGAGTTACTTTTTGTTGTTGTAGCTGTTGTAAATTCTAGGCAACAGACCACTACTCAGTGTTACAGGCCAAAGGTAAGGACGTGATGGATCACTGTCCTCAGCCATGTGTCTGGAGAAATTAGTATTTTGGATTCAGCCACCCAGAGGCTAGTTGTCTTCAGTGTATGATGGGTGCTGGATGTAAATATGGCCACCATACATGTGAAAAAGCATACATTGTTCTTTGGGTGCAGCTACAGATCAATACTTTCCCTTGGTAAGTGGGGAATGTCCATTGACATGATTTGTGTGTCATCACTGTTGCCAACATTCCTTCTGCGTACATGTCAGCATGTGTCTATTTCTCTTTAGCAAAACATCAGTGAGCTGCTGTTTTATCCATGGTCTGCCTATGTTGATCGAAATATTTCTGTATTCTCTCACATATATGTGCACGGCATCCTGTGTGTGGAATAAGACATTTATCATGTATCTAAGGGCCACATGTAGGAAACTCCGAGATTGCGACTCGGAAATTGCGAGTCTGTCCGACTCGCAATTTCCGAGTCGCAATCTTGTATGCAGAACGGTGTCTCAGACACCGTCTGCGACTCGCTATGGGGTCGCAAAGACTCACCTCATCAATATTCATGAGGTGGGTCGCATTTTGCGACCCCATAGCGAGTCCCTGCACTCACAGGGATGGTGGCCTGCTGAAGTCAGCAGACCTCCATGTCTGTGACTGCTTTTTAAATAAAGCAGTTTTTTTTTTCATTTTGCAGCCCGTTTTCCTTAAAGGAAAACGAGTTGCAAAATGAAAAAACTTCCGAAACCATTTGGTTTCATTTTTTCAGAGTAGGAAGTGGTCCATAGGACCACTGCCTGCTCTGAAAAAATATTTTTGTTGACATTCACAAAGGGGAAGGGGTCCCATGGGGACCCCTTCCCTTTTGCGAATGAGTTACCACCAGTGTGACACTGGTGGTAACTTGCTTTGCGACCGCATTCGCGGTCACAAAGCAATTCTGAATTGCAATGCGAGTCGCAAATAGTAAGGGAACACACCTTTCTATTTGCGAGTCGCATTCACAAATTGCGAGTCGGTACCGACTTGCAATTTGTGAATGTGCATCGCGTTAGGCCGTTTGCATGACGCAAACTGCGATTTTCGCAGTTTGCGTCATGCAATCGGCTTGCTACATCTGGCCCTAAGTGCTTTGCACATGTGGAATAGGGAAGGTTTGTAACATGACTGTTGGCATGCATCATGGAGTGACTTGCAGTTATGTTGAAATCACATATGTTTGGGTACAAGCATTAATTCCCAGACATCTGGGTTCGCATAACCAAAATGGAGAAAATGATGTAGCTTCGTATTGGGGAACATGCTGAGGGCCTTCAACAACTAATTGCAAATCTCTGGGCCTCTCCAATATCTAAGGGACTAATGGGATTTACTGATGCTCTCAGAATATGTCACTGTAAGGGGTACCAGACATTAGTGGTGATTTCCCTGGGGCTTACTGATTCACTGTGTTATGGAGTTTAGAGACATATCTCCCTGACATTTTGCACATGATATCTAAAGTGTCCATTTCCATGCCAAATGTGTGGCATATCTGAGCAAGATTAGTACTACCTCCATGACTCCATTGAGACAAATATCACTTGGTGAAGTGTGCATTATGGAAATGCTTCTAGTGAGACATGAGTATTTCCATGTCTCCAGGCTATTGCACTGTTGTCAGCAACATTTCTTATTGTTAGCTCATTATCTATGTGACAAATAGATGTGTGCATGACCTTGTGTGGCATCTGTGAGAATGGACTTGGCATTGGCCTACTATTGTATAACAACAGGTGACTGGGGTATGCTCCATGGGGCAAAGCATCTACGCTGATGAGGTCTACTTGTTCAGTGGTTACTGTGATTGCACAACTTCAGCTATGCAATTGTAGTTGTCTGAGATCCTGAATTTCCCGTGGTCACCTGTTTGACAGGTGTGTTGGCATTCATGCATATGGTATGGTACATGTATGGGCCAAATAAGGTGGACTTTGTTGCTGGGGCCTACTTGACATCATGATAGTGATTGCTAATTACAGATGTTGTTCCAGTGTGATCATTAACTTGTGATCACCCTATTTCTCTTTGTATTTGCAGCATCAGCCCAGGGAAGCAAAGGAGACAGAGCACAGCCAAATGGGGAAAAATCCGGCCATGGGACCTCGGGTCAAGACACCACTGACACAGAGGGACCCAGTTTCTTAGAGAGTGAGGGAACTGCCATGAGGGAGACCAGATCAACATCCTCATCATCATCGGATTCTTCCTTCAGTAGATACTGCCTAGTAATGGCAGACCCATCAGGATGTATCCCTATACCATCTTCATCTGCCACCCCAGTCCTATCACAACCCTCCCTGTTGCTCCAGACCCAGTTTTCTGTGCCTGCTCACCTAAGTGGGTGGACATCTCCTTTGCTGCAATCACCTCCATCCCAACCCCTCTTTCCCTGCTGCCCTCAGTGAGGAGTATCTCTGTGGGTCAGACAGCCATTGCGAATGGCATCCAGGCATTGTCAAGCTAACTGCAGAAGACACATGCATTCCTGGAAGGCATTCATGGTGCAATGTCTGACCTAGAAAGATCTTTTCAGGCTCTGGCGGCAGCCAGTCACCCAATCCCCCACCCTCCCTCCACCTTCACCTCCCTCTTCCCAATCCAAATCCCCCATTCCCCTACCTACCTCAAACACACAGACCGATCCACATGCATCCACATCAGCACACAAGAGAAGTACACATAGACACAAACACCACAAAACACACCAGCATGCAAGCACTCAACAGACACCCACACACACATCAGTCACCACTACCCCAGACACCTCCACAACCCCCACTGTACCACACATGACATCAGGCATTCCCACTGACACCACCACAATAGTCAGTGACAAACCCACCACACCCATCATACCTACAGACACCATCACAACAGACATATAGACATCCAACATACCCACCATACCCGCAGACACCACCACAACAGACACACAGACATCCACCACTACAAGCATCCCCACAGACACCACCACAAGACACACACATCCACCACTCAGGCAACAACTCCCTCGACCTCCAAAATCCCACCCCCTTCTGAAGCCCATCCCTGTGTTCCTAAGTCTGTTTTTTTTGTTTGAGCTTTACCTTTCCCCTGTTCTCTCAACCCTGTCCCAAATCCAAGGCCCTGATGTACCTCCCAACCTATCCGCTCCACCTCCAAGTCCTCCCCTGTCACACCTGTCCCTCCTGCAAGCACCCATATCCTTCCCTCCACGAAGAAGCCCACCCCTCCTAAGAAGCAGTCTACCCCTCCCAGAACCAAACCTACCCATCCCAAATCCAACCCCCAATGATGATCCCTAATGTGCCTGCCTGCCCATTTGATGTCCCTTCCTGTGGAGGTTCTATGGAAGCAAATGAGTCAAGTGAGAACACAATGATGTGCCTGGACAGTGCTACATGGACTGGCCAGTGGCCTTTTGAAATTGGTTTGAAAATAAACCCAATTTATTTTTGTTTTTTGTTATACAGTTGCCCTGCAATTCTGTTTCTATCTTTATGTTGTTCCTGAGAAACTTTTATTGTCTGCCTACATTTGTGTCTGTGTCAGCCTGCTTCCTGACCCATTTGCTGTTGTTTGCAGTATCTGACTTTGTGGGCATAGCTGGTGCCCCCCAAGACAAGGGTATATGTTGATGTAAATACAATTGTGGTGTCATAGCATTGTGTTCTGTTTGGTATGGTAAGTATTTCATCTTGTGTTGCCCAAAGTGAGCATGTATGGTGTTACATTTGCCACCCATGATATGGATTAGATTCATCAAATATGTGGCAGCTTGAATATTGTTTGTGCAGTCTTGGAGTGTGTTCAACTGTGCTAACTTTGTTTGTATTTGAGTGTGTCTGTGCCCATTTAGCTGAGTATACGTTGCAGCTAGTTCATGTAGGTGTATATCCCATGCCATTGGCGTTGTATGTGCTTTGTTGACTGGCACTTCCACATTGTGCAGTTAGGCATGTTATTAAGCTCTACTATTATTTATCCCTGAGATATGTGAAGGACAAGTTCCTGTGCAAATGCTGTTTAAGAAGCATTTGCAAAGTGATGTGTCCCAGTGCAGCCTCCTTCCCTGAGTGCTCCTGATTCCCCTATCTATGTTGTGCAGGTATTGTTTGCATAGTGAGCTTTCTATATTTATCTCTCCGTCTGTTGTGCATCCTATTTTCCTTCCATTGTGTTCCAATGTAGGTGATATGTGTGTGTTCATTGCAAGACTGTTTAGTGGGAGTGGTATTTGTGTTCCACACCACATCCATACATATACATGTAGAATGTGACGACTGTCCATGGTATGTATACAATGTGAGTGTGTGAGCTGTATTTATAGATGTAATGTTGCTGTGTTGTGTGACACAATGTTGAATTTTCAATTCACTGTTCAAGAGATAAGTAGATGTGTGTTTTTGAGTAGTGTTGCGGTGCAGTGTGAGTGACCTGTCCAAAGGAGAAGTTTTTTTACTGCGAATGTGTCCTGACCCGGGACACAATGACAAGTGTACTTGGTGGCCGTAGCATAAGCTCCATATAATGTGTCTGGCGAAACAACTATCTGCTGTTGATCGCTATGACACAGGTCGCTGTGTGTACTTACGGTCAGTTGGGCCCACGGTGGCGTGGATTTTGAGCACCTTTGATAATCAGCAGCAGGGGCAGGACGTGTGTGATGGGCTCCATGGTGGCAAGGGATGTGTAAAGCTGTCTGCGTGTGTCTCCCTTTATTCTCCTCATTTCTGCCTGCTGAGTCATGGAGATTGGACCTCCATGGTCACATTGGAGGTGTGCAACCTCATAATGTGTCTGGCAGAAAACAATGGCTACACAAGCCTGTTTGTGCAGCCTCATGACTGTGGCCATCAGTGCTGCCTGGCGGTGCTGGTGGGACGGTGGTGGTCATTGCTGCATAGGCCCACAATACTTATATTATGTTGGTCTGACCGCTATCCCGAAGATGGTTAGACTGGCATTGCTGCCATGGCAGTCCTCATAATAATGCCCCAAGTAGCTTCCTGCAACTCAGAATCATCCAGTGTCGCAGTGGAGTGGCTGAGATACTGGGAGCCCCCTGTACCATCAGCCCCTAAAGAAGCCATTGTTGGCATGGGTGTTTAGGGACCGACAGGAAGCCGGCAAGAGTGGACCGCTCCTGGGGTCCTGCAAGATGATCCTTAGCAGCTGCATAGATGCAGGCCCCGGTGACAGTTTGGAGCAGGGCTGCTGGCCTGCACTGGCCTCCTGAGGAATCACTGCCAATGACTTGCAGACTTTCTCCCAGATGTCCCTATGGCCTGACTTTGAGGTGAGGCACAGACCCTGCTGGTGCCTGTGCTGGCCCCCCACACCAGCTAGAGGTCAAGCCCTGCATTTAACAGATCCAGTTCCACCCTTTCAAATGGTGCAGCACCATTCCCTGAGAGGCTCCTGAGGCCTGCGTCTGTACTTGATATTGGCACCCCGGCGAGGGGGTGAACCATTTGTGCTGCAGACACCTGCAGTATTTAAAGAATCTGGGGTGCCTGATGAAAGGAGTGGCTTAGACTGGGGAAGCTATGGGCCCCTCTTGAGTTGATACTCCAGCAACTGGTGACTAAGCAGAACCAGCACCACTCACCCTGACTCTGCAGCACTATTATCTAAGGGGTCCTGAGGGCTGTGTCTGTAGTTGATATTGGCTCTTCTCCAGCTCCTGGGGAGGGGTGAACCATTTGTGCTTATATTCCCCGTAGTATATAAAGAATCTGGGGAACCTGCAGAGGGGATTGGCTTGGTCTGAGGATGCTACAAGCCACCCGTAAACTGATACTCCAGCAACTGACAACTAAGCAGGGAGGCTCAGGGGGGCACTTTCAGGCCCGTCCAACGGTTACTGTACTCTGTGCTGTGCTTAAGATCGCATCCCCCATGCCTCCCCATTTCTGCTGGCCCCTCCTTAATTGTGCCCCCCTCCTCCTCGCACTAGATCCACACATCTGAACTCTCCTGCTTTACTGACTGCATGTGCCCTCCCCTCCCATTGGACTGACCCACCACACTAAACTGCTTTCCCTAAACACTAGGCCCTGAACTCTCCTAACAAACTCAAACACATTTGGTGATACCCCCATCAACAAAATCCAGATAACATTCCTCTCCAGGAGACTCATCTCTTGAGGGAGGATGACCACTGCATGTCACACCTGAAATATCTTCATCGCTTCTGGGCTCACGGTCCCACCAAGGTCCTGTACAAGGCGGTATTCTGCACCTCGGTTCTGAAGGTTGTCCAGGACAAGGAAACGTGATTTTTAAAGCTAAATATCTTGCTGGGCTCCCACCCCATCACCGTACTTAATCTTTACACCCCTCAACCAAGCACAGGACTTATAAATCAAGGAACTCCTTTAAGACCAATTGAGGGAGTCAGCTGGAGATTTCACGGTAGGAGGTGACTTCAATCTGGTGTTGGACCAAAAATTAGATCAGAGCACAGCATCTTATCAGGGCACAGGTGCAATGTCCACCCAAATCAAGTGCAACTTACCAGACCTGGGGTTAATTGACGCTTAATTTCAGAGACATCCTGACATACAAGACTACAACTTTTATTATCATGTCCATGCCTCTTATTCCCACATTGACTATATCATCCTCACACACTCCGTCATTTGCAACCTTAAATCTGTGAGCAACTCCAACATCTGCATCTCTGACCAAGCACATATCGAGCTGTTGTGGTCTGGTGGTCTATGTGATGGTACTTTCCTCTGCACCTCCTTAGATACCCAGTAGATGCAGCAGAGATCAGAAAGAGGGTTAAAAACTATTTTGATCTTAACAGTATCCTAAATGTGCAGGCCCATATGCTTTGGGATGGACTTAAAACTACTGTCAGGAAGGTGGTCTCAACAATCACCATAGCTTGAGAAAGAAAGGCAAGGCTGGTAAGGACAAACTTAGCAGCAGAAATTAAGGCTCCTGAGAGACTTGAGTAAACAATCTTCTCCAGATGCAACAAACAACAGCTTGCAATGCTGAGGGGACAGCTGAGTACACACAGGACCAACAAAGTAGAGCACTCCCTTCTGGCCTTGAAAAAGAGGTACTGTTAGACCTGTCAGCTCTTTGCATGGGTTCTACTGTCTTTTTGGCTTCTGAACTCCTGTTATGATGCTGTGCTGAATTTAATTTTTGCTGGCTTTAGGACTCTGGGCACTTTACCACTGCTGACCAGTGCTAAAGTGCAAGTGCTCTCGGTCTAAATTGGCTTGGTGATTGGTTTTCTTCATGAGTGGCATATTTGAATTACTAGCAAGTCCCTATTAAAGTGAACTAGAGCTGTCCAGGGCCTGTAAATCAAATGTTACTAATGGGCCTGCTGCACTGATTGTGCCACCTATATGAGTAGGCCTATAAACATGTGTCAGACCTGCCACTGCAGTGTCTGAGTTTGCAGTTTTGAACTGCAAGTTCAACCTGTAAATTGCACCTACTTGCCAAACCCAGACCTTCCCTTTTACTACATGTAAGTTACTTCTAAGGTAGGGCCAAGGTAGTCCCATGGGCAGTGTGCAGTGTATTTAAAAGGTACAGCATGTACTGGTGTGCTTGTTTTACGTGTCCTGATAGTGAAATACTGCAAAAAAAATAATTCACCATTGCAAGGCCTATCCCTCCTATTGGATAACGTGGGGATTGCCAAGAAATATCCTTTAGGTGTAATTTCCCATTCAGAGTGATAGAGATATGGAGTCTGGGGTCCCTGAACTCATAATTTAAAAATATATTTTATGGTGAAGTTGTTTTTTAAATTATAATTTTGAAAATGCCACTTTTAGGAAGTGGGCATTTTCAGTCCTTACCATTCTGTTCATCTGCCTGTGGAAGACACGTCTGGGTCAGAATGACAGTTGTGCTGTTTGTAAATTTACTCTAGACAGTTACACAAAGGGAGCTGAGATGTGTCTTCCAGGGCTAGGGAAGAGAGGGGAGCTGACACTTGCACCTGAATAGAGCTGTGCTTGTCCTTACACAAAGCAGTCTCAAACCCCCTGGAGTGAGTGTGGGGCCAGGACAGGGAGAGGCAGGCTATTGCTCACTCCAAAGACTTTCCCTTGACATTTGCCTATTTCAAAGGCAGAAAATGGGTATAACTATTGGACCGCTAACCCCATAACTTCAGAACACTTCTGAATGGAGGACATTCAGCCAGGGAGAAGAGCTGGATGCTCGAGGAGGACATGCCACTCTGCCTTTTGTTTTGCTGTGCTGGCCTGCTTCAGTGAAGATCCATCTTTGCCATGCATCTGGATTTTCAACGCATCATCCCTGGGTGTCAATTCTTCACCATCCAACATCAGCACATGAAACAGAAGCTGCAGTGCCAGAAATCGACACATCACCTACCCAGTGGGGAAGGAATCATTGCACTGCCTCACTTATGAGAAAGTAATCGACGCATCGCTTGCGTTTCTGATGCATCAACTCTCCTGCAGCTTTATTTTTATTGCATATCAGATACTTTGTGCTAAAGCAATGCATCTATTGGTTTCTATGGTTTAAGACTCTTTGAACATCAAAAAGTGATACCATTACTTGTGTATGTTGGATTTTTGTAATTGTGGTCTTGTTTTGGCTATTTTTCTAAACTGGTATGGAATACATTTGCGATGGTTTCACTGTATTATTGTGTGTGGGGATACACATACTTTACACATTGCTTCTGAGATAAGCTGTACTGCTTGTGCCAAGCTACCAAGGGTGTGAGACTCCTTTATCCTGACTAGAGTGAGGGTCGCTACATGGACAAGGTGTACACTGACTGCCAACTAGAGACTCAATTTCTAACAGGTACTAAGAGCGGGGGGGCAAGATTGGCTCCCTTCTGGGCCTAACTACATCACCAGCAGGTTAAGGCTCATATTGCTAGAATCGGGACAGCTGATGCAACCTGGGTAACTACAGAAACAGAAAAAACAATAGGCCTTTTATGAGTACTGACCAGCTTTGTACACACAGTAAGTAATTCCTCAAGAGGCAATAAATGCTCATTTGCAGGACTGTGATTGGGACATGATAGAAACTAGGTCTTAGTTGGCAGAGGAATATACGCTGTCCAAATAGGGACCACAATCCTAATCATCGATCTGTGCAGAGCATTGTTGTCGGGCCATGTAGGCTGCGGATCTGCTGTCATCGAACAGCCTCTGTGTCCAAGGGATGATGCGTTAGTGCCGACTGGTGCAATGGTAATGATGCATCAGTTTTTGCAGAAAGTGGCTGCAAAACACACTTCTGAGGCCCTGAATTGGAGGAGGCACCTCCGCCAAGGGTAGGACTCACAGATGGCAGAGTTCAACAGCACTATGAGAGTTGCAGTCAGTCTTTGATGTCCCTGAGACTGCAGAAGAACAGGGGGCAAGCCTTTGGAGAAACCTGGGTTGAATGATATAGAGAATAGGTCCAGTCTTTCTCACTTCTCAGCAAAAAGCAGCAGGTAGCAGGCCAACACACCAAGGCAGGTAGCAAAGGGCAGTCCCTTCTACAGCACAGCAATCAGGAGGCAGCAGACCAACACATCAGAGCAGTTAGCAAAGTGGTAGTCCCCTGGCGCACAGCAGTCTTCTTCCAGGCAGAATGTCCTTGGTTCCAGACAAATTCTGATTTGGTGGGGTCTGGGGCCCAGTACTTATAACCATCTGAGCCTTTGAAGTGAGGGAGACATCAAAGAGATGCCTTCAAAGTACACAAGGTCCCTGACCTTCCTTCCCTGGCTCCAGACATTCTTCAGGGGTTTATGCAGCCCTTTGTGTGGTGAGAGGCACAGCCATATCCAGGTGTAAGTGGCAGTTCCTCCCTCCCATATAGCTCAAGGAGACTGATCAGCTGGGTGATGGGCCATCAGGATGCAAATGTCACACCCAAGCATCCTTTGTTGGCGACTGCCTGGAGGGAATGAACAAAGCCCAGCTGTCATCTATCCCAGACGTGTATTCAGACACAAGCTGAGGCACAGAATGGTTAATGTAAGAATATGCCAACTTTCTCGGACATACAATTTAAAATCTGACTTCACCATAAGTCCTGATTTTAATTTTTGAGTCCAGAGTCACAAACTCCAAATTTCTATCTGTTGCCAATTGGAAGTTACATTTGGAAGTTACCCTTAAAGGATGCTTCAAGGTAGCCCAAATGTTATGAGAGAGATAGGACTTGCAGTAGTGAAAAACAAATTTAGCAGTTTTTGAGTACCAGAACATGTTAAACTTAAAGGTACATGGCCAACTTTTTAAATACACTGCACCCTGCCCTTAAGGCTAACTACAACCTACCTTAGGGGTGGCTTGTATGTAATAAGAAGGAAGGTTTGGGCCTGGCAAAGGGGTGCACTTGTCAGGTCGAAATAGCAGTGTAAAACTGCACACACAGCCTCTGCAGTGGCAGGCCTGAGACATGTTTATAGAGCTACTGTAGTGGGTGGGCCAATCAGTGTTGCAGGCTCACTAGTAGCATTTAATGTGTAGGCCCAGGGCACATATGGTGCACTTTACTGGAGACTTACAATTAAATTAAATATGTCAATTGTGGATAAGCCAATGTTACTGTTGGAAAATGGGTTATTGGTAAGGGCAGGTAGGTACCTACACTTAGCAATAGGCCACTAACCTCCACTTAGGTCCAGTTAGGTCTCAGTAAATCAAACACAGCTCAACCCTTGGTAGCTTGGCAACAAGCGTCAAGGCTTAACTTAGGAGACAGAGTGTGAAGCATTTAAATATCACAAAACAGTAATTAAATAAAAAACAGGAAACAGTTTAAAAATCCAAAACCAATTTATAAAAATAGATTATATTTTTATCTTTAATATGACACAAAACAGAATAAAATTGGATAAGGGGAACCGGAGATATTAATTTTTAAAGAATTATTGTTTTTTTAGCGCTTAGAAACATAAAGCGCCAATCGGGTCATCTGGTTGCACCTCGACCGGGGCAAAGTCAAAGTTAAAGGCCGACCGCGATGGAGCCCTGCTCGGCTAAGCTCGCGGGAGGCCTCGGTCAAAAGTTGACCTTCGGACTTAGGGCCAGATGTAGCAAAGGGTTTTTCCCATTCGGTGTCAATGGGAAAATGTGTTCGTACATATGGCCTTTAGTCTCTTTTCTGAAGATTTTTTTCAGCTGGACGAACCTGCCAGCCCAATCCGACCTCCTGGAGCCCTTCTCCGGATACGTGTCTCGGGAATCCTCGGTGGAGATTTTTACCTTCGGACTCAGTCGTTTTTTCGAGGTGAAAATCCTTTGACCGGGGTAAACCTGGATCTTGATCCAACGTCCTTGGAGGCCTCCTCGGATACGCTGGCTGGGAGGTCCCGGTCAACTTTTTACCTTCGGACTTAGGGCCACATGTAGCAAGTTCCGAATTTGCGATTTGGAAATTGCGAGTCAGTGCGACTCACAATTTCCGAATCGCAAATTCAGATGCAGAACGATGTCTCAGACACCGTCTGCGAGTCGCTATGGGGTCGCAAAGTCCCACCTGATTAATATTAATGAGGTGGGTCGCATTTTGCGACCCCATAGTGAGTCCCTGTACTCACAGGGATGTTGGCCTGTTGAAGTCAGCAGACCTCCATGTCTGTGACTGCTTTAGCAATAAACGAATTGCAAAATAAAAAAAATAACAAAACCATTTGGTTTCGGTTTTTCAGAGTAGACAGTGGTCCATTGGACAACTGCCTGCTTTGAAAACCCCTTTTTGGCAACATTCACAAAGGGGAAGGGGTCCCATGAGGACCCCTTCCCATTTGCGAATGGGTTACCACCAGTGTGACACTGCTCGTAACTGCGAATTGCTTTGCGACCGCATTCGAGGTCAAAAAGCAATTTGGCATAGCGATGCGAGTCGCAAATAGGAAGGGGACACCCCTTCCTATTTGCGAGTCGCATTCACAATTTGCGACCCGTTACTGACTCGCAAATTGTGAATGAGCATCGCATTCAGCATTTTGCATGGCGCAAACTGCGATTTTCGCAGTTTGCACCATGCAAAATGCATGCTACATCTGGCCCTAAGTCTCTTTTTTGGAGATTTTCTTTACCGGGATGAACCTGCAAATCAGGCCGGGTCGCGGTTGAGGCAAGCCGGCTAGAGTTGCCGCGGCGGATCGGTCCCTCTATGGAACTTCTTTTAAAAAGTTCTCCAAACTTCTGGGGCTTCTCTCAGATGTTCTTTTAAGGTTCTTTTGGGGTCCACAGCTCAGCCAGAAGGTCCAGAAGCTCTGAGATGATCCTTGGGGATGCAGACTACAACTCCCAGAATGCACCTGGCGCAAATTCCTATTTGGCCACTGGGCAGTGGTCAGCTGGTTGATTTCTTCAGGAGTTGGTGCAGGGGACTCTGGTTAGCAATTTTTCAACTGTAGCAAATAGGGAGTCCCTCCTTGAACCAGTTGAAGCCAGGCAAAGTCCTTCTTGTGGTGAAGCCTAAGTGTGCAGCTGGTGCAGTCCTTCTGAGTGCAGGTTCCAGGTGCAGGCCAGGGGTCCAGCAGGGCAGTCCTTCTTCTCTTTTGGTTTTTCCTTGTTGGAATCTGATGGGATCTGAGGTGTGGGTGCAGGTCTGCCAGTTTTATCCTTGCTCCTGGGTGAAAAACAGGGGGGTCCTGATTCTCCAATCAGTTGCAGGGTCCTTCCCCCTTTTATGACCACTTCCTGGGAAGTGTGGCAAAAATCAATCCCAGGAGGCAACATTCTTCAAAAATTCATCATTGCTGAATCTGATTTTTGGAGGTTACATCTGGCTGAGCTCACCCACTGGTGTGGCTAAAAATCATGAACACACCCCTCTCCTGCCCTCTCCTAATCTAATCAAGGGGGCACCTAGTTGTCATGGGTTGCAGGATGTGGGGGTGTTGATGGGTTGTTCAAAATGTCCTTGTCTGCCTTTGAAGACCAGTTTGGCAGCCCTCCCCCTTCCTGCCTCACCATCTGCTGAGGGGAAATTCCCTCCCACAGGCACATCTCTTTCTGTGAAGGCAGGCCAATTCACACCTCATTAAGGCAGCCTGGCCAGGCTGCCAGAGGCTGTCCAATCAGGGCACAGCAGCAAAAACAATGCAGGGCTGAAATTGGCAACTTTTCAGGTAAAGTTTAAAACTCTTTACCTGAACAAGTTATATTAAATCCAACAACTGGAAGTTGTGGGGTTTATTTTAACAATTAATGTGATACCAAACTCTTGGTACCCATTACTTAAGGTGACTTTTAAAATTAAAATAAAGTCTCCCCATTCTAGCCTATGAAGGCCATTCACTACAATGAGGGAAAAACGAATTTGGCTGTTTTGACCTCACCAGGGCTTATAAAACTACTTTTATAAGGTCCCTGCTTATAGTTACATGGCACCCAGCCCTAGGGGCACTTAGGGCACACCTTAGGGGTGACTTATGTGTAGAAATAAGGTAGTTTAAGACGTTGGAACTACTTTTAATTCCAAAGTCGAATTTCCATATAACTTTAATTTAAAAGCAGCCAGCAAGGCAGGCCTGCCTTTAAAATGACACTGGGCACCTCAGCAGTGCACCTATGGGTGCACTACCTATGCTGTGGTCCCTAAACCTACATGCCCTACCATATACTAGGGACTTATAGGTAGTTTAACTTAGCCAATTATAATTAGTCTAATTTGCATATCCACTTTACACAGAGCACTGGCCCTGGGAATGGTAAGCAGTACCCAGGTCACAGCCAAGAGTCAGTAACCACGAGTACCTGTCCAAAAATTGTGGGTTGACCAGGGCAAAAGGGAGGACTTTCCTACAGTTACCATGTTTAGAGTTAAGAGCACCTGCTTTTTAGCACTGGCCAGCAGTAGTAAAGTGCCCAGAGTCCTAAAGCCAACAAAAATGAATTCAGCAAAAAGTGGAGAGAAAAGGCAAAAAGTCATGGGATGACCCTGCAGAAATGGCCAGGCGCAACAGGATCCAATAGATTCCCATCATGCTAACCTCCTTGATGCACCTATTATGGCCCTGGACCTTCACCAAGCCTGCCATGAGCTGCCGACATGGAGATGCCAGGGCCTCATGGGCTGTCTGCTGTCTTTTACAGGGTTTTCCTCCCTATTCAACAGGATCAGCTGTTGACCTTGTTCAACTCCTTTACCCAGGACACAGGGCTTACACCCAGCAAGGCAGCTGCTGGGATGACCCTCATTCCCAAATCAGGTAAAGACCATATGCTCTGTTCCTCCTATTGCCCCATGGCTCTCCTGAACACTGATGCCAAGATCTTTACGAAGATCTTGGCCAACAGACCGGACCAATACCAATGTGGCCTCATAGATCCGGACCAGGTTGGTTTTATCCATCTGTCAGGGAGTGGAACTATACTCATGGTTCCCCATATGGTTGAGAAATCCCACCAGCATAACATTCTGGATTGCTTCTCTCCCTAGACGTGGACAAGGCTTTTGACAGAGTAAGCTAGGCCTTTCTCTGAGTGGTCGTGTAAGATACACCTAGGACAAAGGATGATCACTAAGATCATGGCATCATATGAAGACCCAACTGCCACCATTTCTGTCAATGGACACAATGCAAGATCCATTCACCTGTCTTAGGGCACCCATCAGGGGTGCCCACTTTTCTCCTCTTTGCACTGCCATTTGAACCACTCGCCATCACTACTCGGAGGACATCAAACATAGTGGGCATACCTTTGGAGGACAAACCCATAAATGAAGCCTCTCTGCGGATGACTTCCTGCTTACTCTCATACAACCCACCAGGTCCCTCCTTGTGTTTGTGAAATGTGTCTCTGCTTTTGAGTGCGTATCAGGCTTCAAGATCAATAAAGTCAAATCATACGTCTTGAATATCAGCATACCCCCTCAAGACATCCCTGCTCACCAAAGACTGACCATATTTTTCCAGGCCCCTCGCGCAATTCGATACCAGTGGCTTAACATAACCTCCATGCTATCCTCCTGGACACAAGCTAGCTGGCCAGAATACCACCGATCCATAGTGCATCTGCAGTTGGAAACCATTCTACATTGCATGACTGGCTGCATCAATGTTATAAAAATGAACGTCCTCCCCAGGATTCTATACCTTCTTCAATCCCTGCTCAGACCCATCCCTATGACATTATCCCTGCACCTATAGCACAATAGCGGCTCCTTTACTTAGAATGGTAAATGACCCAGGCTCTCTTACTCCTTGCTGATGCTACCAGAGATAAGGGGGGCTTGGCATGTCCTAACATTCTCAAATACTACCTAGCGGCTCCTCTACGGTATCTCTCTGAATGGGTTGTTCATGAAAGCGACAAACATTGGTTCCATATGGACAGACTGGGGGTGTGTCACTCCTTATGGGACCTGGCTTGGCTCTCTAAGCATGTATGGCTGAGGAGCGCATGCATAACTATTCCCACTAAGACAGTCCTTGAAACATGGGACAAATTAGCCCTTGAGAGAGACCTCACCACCTTCCTGCCTCCGAAACCACCAACTGTCCACAACTGAGATTTCAACCCAGCTCGCACCTCTCACACCGTCATTAGCTGGGATGGCTGGGGAGTGCACAACCATGTGCAAACTCTTCATAGCAGGCACTACTAAGCCCTTTGACCAATGCAAATCTGATTACAAAATGTCTGAATTGGAGCGAATGCAATATTGCCAGCTGTGCCACTTGACACTCTGCTGCCCCCAACGTTCAGGGAGCCATGAGGACTAACACCCCCTTTGAAAAGCTGGTCAGGCCATATGGTGGCCAGCTGCTTCCAATTAAGTCCACTATATCTAACCCTCACTACCAGGCCACTCTATCCAAGCGGTCCTGAAGGAGAGGTCGGTATAGGCGCACAGAGAGCGCCCACCTTTGATGCAGTGAGTCAGCCAACGCTGGATGCACAGATAAGAGACCTGTTCTCTTCTACTTTTCTCTACTACCTCCCCTTTTTCTTTTTCTTTTTCTTCTCTCTTTTCTCTTCCTTTTTTCTCCTTTTCCCTCCCCTCTTCTCTTTTCTCCCCCCGTCTCTTCTCCCTTTTTCCCCCCTTTTCCAATTTTCCCACCACTTCCCCCACTATCTTGACTTTTCTTAATCTCCTTTTCCTATTTCTGTATTCCGTGTTACTTCACTCCCCCTTCTCTTCCTGATCCCCACCTTTTCCTCCATTCAGCCTGTTTTCTCCCTCTTCTTTCCCCTTCTGTTTCCTTCTCCTCAATCTAGTTCACCCGTTCCTACTCCTCTGCACTATTTCCATTATCATTCTTCCCTTTTACCTTTTCCCTCGAACCCTAGAGTCTGACTATAAGGGGACGCTCCCTCTCCAGGATACCAGAGGCTACTAGCCTCAAGTGTTAGGGTAAGAAATTGCCTTCCCTTGCCTTTTGTGCGACTCGCATAGCCAATATTGACGCATCTGTGATTTATAATTTGCAACCAGTACTCCTGCGGCCTGCATGAATTGCGTCACGTGTGTAGTGGTTTGCTGTGTTTTATCTTTTCACTATGTTTGGTTTGTTTTTATTCCATTTACTATAGGTCCTCCCCAAGTATTCCCTTGGTTAAGGTAGGCCCTTCCCCTTCTCTAATGTGATTATTGCTGCAGCGCTTACGAAGCAATTGCAACAGGGATCCAACGCCCTGATGAATGCCCAGAGACCCTCCATAGCTCAATCATAAGGGCAGAAACATGTCGGCTACTCCTTTTTAAGACAGGTGACCTTGTGAGTCATTGTTCTCACACTGGTTCCCCATTCCTTTTAATCACACCACACAGAACCCTCCAATAAATTCACCCGGGTATCTGAGTAGGTGTTTTTATTTTCCTAGCATAGCTGGATCCCATTTTCCAGAAATTAAATTAATTTACGCACTCCCTCCTGTTCCTATAACAGCGAGGTTGAGTCCGCCCAGGTGGCACTGTCCTACCTGGGTGGGGCTAGGTGGTCATATGATGAAGCATGACACTATATAGTGTGTGAGACCACCTAGTCCGTAAAGGAAATTCCCCTCCTTCCCTCCCCAGACCTGACACCACTTCACAGCGCATCCTCTTTTTACCTCGAGTCCAGGTACACGAGTGGTCTAGTGTCACAATTAGTACACTTTTGACCTACCTATGTTTTCTAGAACCCCGTACTCACATTTGTGATTCAGGCCATATGGTGGCCCAGAGGACTGATATCTTGAACCTACTATGTGCTTTAACATTCTATTTCTCCCACACACACTGATACCAAACACATCAGAAAACAAGCACCTCTGAGGACAACCCCCAAATCAGTAGGAAACTCTCTGGAGGGATAGTCCCAAGACAAATAGAATCATACCCCAATGAGTTATAGTCTATAAGCTTATGGTTCATTGGTAATACACCCCAACACACCTCTACACCATATATCCTACAGCATATGCCCCCCTCTGGTGTTGCAATCAGGAGCCAGGGGATGTTTGTCACACCTGGTGATCCTGCACACTTATCACTATGTACTGGAAGGAAAACCTGGGACACATCAAGAACAAAGTAGGATTTCCACTGCCTGACTCATACACCAAGGTTATACTGTGCATCTGACCCCTTGATTTTAAGGTGATGACAAAACTGACTGTAAACTCATTAGCCAGCTGTTGACTAGTGCAAAGCAACTGACTGTGCTTACCTGGAAAAGGGCTATGGCCCCTCCCATTGCACTGTGGTTTACACACCTCTGGTACATTATGACCATGGAGCAACTTTGCCACAAATTGACCCACACTGATAGCTGATTCATATATTTTATGGCAGCAATTGTTTAACTATTTCTCTCGCCTGGAGCATACATGCTTCACTCAGCTGAAACTTAAAGTGCTGCAGGTTTTTGACTAATCAATTTACTGACCGCCTGGGTAGTGAAGGCAATGCTCAACCGACATCGGGCAACCCTGCTCCCTGTAATGATTTAATGTCATTCCATGACAGTGTTCCATCTTAGAATATAGGTGGGATTGGAATGTACATTTGTCAATTGGTGGTTGTAAAAGTTAGGAGGCAAGCAGCAGTGAATAGCATGCTTAATAAATACTTTTCAACAGATCTTGCTGAGTCTGCGCCTGTTTTAGGAGACATCACAAATTGGCGAGGAGGGGAAGAGCATCACAAGGGATGTAGAGAACGATCGGCCGCTGGCTGTAGTCCTGTAGATGTGTGGAATGGTGGCAAGGGTGAGGTTGGCAGAGCGGAGTTGCCAAATAGGTGTGTAGAAGGTGAGTCGTTCATTGAGGTATGCTGGAACGGCGTTGGGGAGTGCTTTGTGGGTGTGGGTGAGGAGCTTGAAGGTGATCCTCTTGTTGATGGGGAGCCAGTGTAGGTCTCTCAGGTGGGCTGAGATGTGGCTACGACGTGGTATGTCGAGGATGAGCCGTGCGGAGGCGTTCTGTATACGTTACAGACTTTTCTGGAGTTTGGCCGTGGTTCCCACGTAGAGAGCATTGCCGTAGTCCAGTCTGCTGCTGACGAGGGCCTTGGTGACCATCCTTCTGGTTTCAGTGGGGATCCACCTGAATATCTTGCGGAGCATGTGGAGGGTGTTGAAGCAGGATGATGAGACAGCGTTGACTTGCTGGGTCATGGAGAGCGATGAATCCAGGATGAATCCCAGGTTGGGTGTGTGGTTTGTGGGCATCGGTGCGGTTCCTAGAGTGGCAGGCCACCAGGAGTCATCCCAGGCAGAGGGGGTGGAGCTGAGGATGAGGATCTCCATCTTGTTTGAGTTCTGTTTCAGGCGACTGCTCTCCATCCATTCAGCGATGGCCTTCATTCCGTCGTGGAGGTTAGTTTTGGCAGTGGTGGGGTCCTTGGTGAGTGAGAGGATCAGCTGGGTGTCATCAGCATATGAGACGATGTTGAGGTTGTGTGATCAGATGATGTTGGCGAGCGGTGCCATGTAGATGTTGAAAAGGGTCAAGCTAAGGGAGGATCCTTGGGGAACGCCATAGATGGTCTCTGTGGCTTCAGATCGGAAGGGAGGGAGGCGGACTCTCTGGGTTCTGCCGGTGAGGAAGGATGTGATCCAGTCCAGGGCTTTGTAGCGGATCCCTGCGTCGTGGAGGCGTGTGCATAGGGTGTGGTGGCAGACGGTGTCGAAGGCAGCCGAGAAGTCTACGAGGATGAGGGCTGCAGTTTCACCTCTGTCTAGCATGGTCCTGATGTCGTCGGTGGTGGCGATGAGGGCGGTCTCGGTGCTGGGGTTCCTGCGGAAACCGGATTGAGACGGGTGCGGAGTGTTGTTGTCTTCAAGGAAGCCAGTCAGTTGACTGTTGACGATCTTCTCGATGACCTTTGCTGGGAAAGGGAGCAGGGAGATGGGCCGGTAGTTCTTGAGATCTCTTGGGTCTGCCTTGGGTTTCTTTAGTAGGACGTTGATTGCGGCGTGCTTGCAGCTTTCCGGGAAGGTGGAGGTCTCGAAGGAGCTGCTGACAATCATTCGGAGTTGGGGGACGATGATGGAGTTTGCTTTGTTGAAGACGTGATGACGGCAGGGGTCGGATGGTGAGCGGGAGTGAATGGTGTTCATGATTTTGATGGTATCATCGTCGTTTAACAATGAGGAAGCAATAGGATTAAGGATTATTAAAGAATGTAATTAGGTAAAATTAGAAAGAAATTATTAGGAAAGATGTATGATTTACAAACATTTTTACGCATGGCTTGAACAGAGACACAAGCAGGAAAACATGCCCCTAATAAGGAGCAAGGAAAACTGAAATCAATAAAACAGGTTCAACAAATGTAAAAGAAAGAGAAAAAAACTGAAAAGACAGACACAGGAAGCAAAGAGAAGTCACATTATAAATGTGGATTGCAATTTCCACATTTAAAAGTCTGCCAGGCTTTAGGACAACAATGTAGGCAATATGTAAAGCCAAATCACTGTGCAAGTGCTTGTAGGTTTTAATGTGAAAAAAAGAAAGCTTGAATAAAAAGGAAAGTTGGAACAAAAAAAAGGGATTGCTAAATATTTAAGACAAATGGAAAGTGTTGAATATGACTTCGACAAGGAACCTGAACATCTCAAAGGATATACATATGTGAAGAAGATACATTTAAATAAATTAACTTGATAAGAAGAAAAAACATTATGAAAGTACCATTAAAAAACACCTATGGATATAATGGTTCTCAGAAAGTTCCTTTTGTTTTTAACAGTGGGGCAACATGTAATATTATGTGTGTCACTGAATATTATAAGTGGCTGTACTTAAGCCCTTCAAATGTTAGTGTCTTTTAGTGGGGAGCCAGAAATACAGTTTCCTGTCTAGGATAATTTGAGGAAAATTTACAATATGGAGACATATCCAGAAAAGAAGAACTACATGTGTTGGACGGTGAAGTTCCTGGTCCATGTTTATTAATTAATGTCACTGCTCAAGTCATGGATTTACTAGCAATGACTTGTACTGCTATGACAGATCATCCACTTTAAAAAAATAAATATGGAATTATTTAAAGGATTAGGAAGATTGCAAGACAAGACAATCACACTGCATATTAATGAAACAGTGAAACCAATAGTGCAAATACATAGAAGAGTCTCAATACATTTGCAAACAAAGGTAGAAAAAGAAACAAATTCATTGCTTCAACAAGACATCATAAAACCTGCTACTGGTCCACTACCGTGTGTATCTCTTATTGTGGTGGTTCCAAAAAAAGTATGCAGACAAAATCAGAAATTGTTTTGACATGCGAGTGCCCAACACAGCAATTGAAAGAGAGAGACATTTGAATAACATGATCAGTGATATTGAAAGTGCTTAAGTTTTTATTAAGTTGGATTTATATAAAAGATAGCACCAACTGAAAGTTGACAATCAGTCACAATACATAACAATGTTTTCTATGCCTCTTTGGTTGTTTTGATACAATAGATTAAACTTTGGCATATGTTCGGCTACTGACATTTTTCAAGAAACAATAAAGAATATAATAAGACCAGTATAAGAGTCTATGACTGACATTTAAATTTATATAAACCACAAAAGGAACATGATCAAGCATTACACAAGGTGTGTCAACAACCCATGAAAGCTGGTCTAACGTTTAATCTATGAAAATGTGAAATAAATAAATCTGAACAAATATTTTTTGACCACTTATTCTTGCATGAAGAAATGAGACCAGACCCAGTCAAAGTGCTGTCTTTAACTAAGGATCTATCTGAATTGCATTCTTTTTTTAGTAATGGTTAGTTATTGTTCATGATACATTGAAGACTATGCCACTGTGAGTCCACCATTTAGGGGACTAACCTCAAAAGGGCAAATATTTAATTGGAATGATGAATGTGACCATGCATTTAGAAATATTTAAGAAGATAAATCGTCTGCAGCAAATATAAAATACTTTGATCCAGAATTATGCACAGAATTAGTTTTGGATGCTAGTCCTGTGGGACTTTGAGCAATTTTGGTACAACATACACCTGGCAGAAAAACACCTTGGCATATGATATCACATGCCAGTAAGGTAAGAGTTTGTCTGACATAGAAAGAAAATACTCTGAACCAGAAACTAGAAAAAAAACATTTTTTGCTGTGGTATGGGCTTGTGAACTTTATCATGATTTTCTCTATGGCAAGCAATTTGTTTTAATAATGGACCATCAGGCACTGACTTCTATGTTTGGAAATCCATGGACTATAATTGTAAAGTTGTTCATAAGCTTGGAAAAGAATACATTCCAACAGACTATTTATCTAGACATCCATTCAAAGGTGAAACAAAACAAGAGAATGAAGTTGAAGTATACAAATGTTTCATGATCAGATCAACTGTGCCAGGAATTGTTTCTGAAAAAGAACTAATTGATGCTTCACAAAAAGATGAAGCAATTCAAGAGATACAAAACATTGCAAATAAGTGCAGGTTGCTAAACAATGCAGCTTGATTTCAGTCAAATATTTCATTGACATTCTTGCTTTCAGGAATTTTCATTTTTAACTATCTGTAGCCTCATCTACTGTACTTCTTAGAGGAAATAAGCTGTATATTCCTGTGAGTTTACAAAGGTGTGTAACTGATCTGGCTCACAAAAGTCACAGAGGCGTCTCAGGAACAAAGATTTTTTTTTACGAGAAATAATGTGGTTTCCCACATTAAATAGTCAAGTATCAGAAATTGTTCAGACATGTCATTTATGTTAATGTGCTACCAAAGAAAGAATATTGAATTCATTGCAAATGTCTAAACTACTGGTAATACTCTCAATTTCCAATTGCAAAGATAATGGGCCTGATTTAGAGTTTGGCAGATGGGTTACTCTGCCACAAGCGTGATGGAGATCCCATCTGCCGTATTACAATTTCCATAGGATTTAATGGAATCATAATCCTGCGGACAGAATATCTGTCATGTTTGTGATAGAATAACCCCATCTGCCAAACTCTAAATCAGACCCTTTATCAAATTCAACATCAGCTGCTTCTAGTTCTTGAAGATATTTTTTCTACTTGAGGAATACCGGCTATGTTGAAAAAAGGTAATGGGCCACCATTCAGTGTCAATTAATTAAAAAGGTTTATGGACTTTTTAGAGGTAACTCACAGAATGATAACACCAATGAGGCCTCAAGCAAATGGAACAGTAGAACGATTATTATCTGTTATTAAGAAAGATACACAGTGAGCACAACTTTCTCAGATATCTATAAATCAAGCACTATGGCAAGTGTTGTGTAATTATTTAAATACTTCTCATGGTTCTAAAGGGAAACTTCCCTTCTTAATTGATGTTGGGTCACTCTTGGCAAACTCATTTGCCTCATCTCCTGATAGGTTCGCCAAAAGACCATGCTGAAATTGTAAAAAGTGAAAAAGAGACCAAAGAAAAAATGAAGTATTATGCAAATTGAAGAAACCATACTCAAGACCATAATCACCAAGTAGGAGATGCTAATGAAACAAGGACAAATAAGAAAGTTGCAAAGTAGATTTCACCATTCTTCTTTGGAAATGACAAAAGTTCATGGAACAACGGTTATAGCTGAGAATGAAAGCAGAGTAGTAATGAGGAACAAGGCTTTCTTTCAAAAATTTAAAGTAAGAACTAATGCGCAAGAAAATAGGCAAAGGTATGATCAACATGTGGAACGATACAATACAACTGAAAAAGCGGTTAATGCCGTAAAGTTTGCACATCCAATCCAATATGTATATATAGTTCTGGGAAAGATCCTAACATGTGGAAAGATACTTTGCTTAGAAAATCTATAAGACTTTCAAGGAAACCACATTGGCTAAATGAACACTGTTAACTATTTACATTTAATGTAATTTGGAATAATATTCCTTTCTCATATTCTTTTTGTTCTCTTTTGGTTTTTCTTCTTTTCCTTCAATTTTGTGTTTCTGTTTTTAAAAAGAAAAAAGAGGGAGGGGAAGAAATATAAAGATATAATGTCATTCCATAACAGCGTTCCATGATAGAAGACAAGTTGGGATTGGAATGTACATTTGCAAGTACATTTGGTGGTAGCTAGTTACAAGGCAAGCAACAGTGATCTGGATGCTTAATAAATACTTGTCCAGAGATCTTGTGGAGTCTGAGAATGTTTTAGGGGATGTTACATACATCAGAACCTAACTCCACCTGCAACTGGCACCATTGGGGCCCCCTCACCACATGCAACTTTAGGTCACCTGGATTGCATCTTGACCTGAGAGAGTTTGAAATGTTTGTTTTCCTGTTTCTGAGTTTGTGGCATGTTTCTATCATGGGACTCTTCTGAGCAGAGCACCTTCCACTCTTATCGCCCCACAATATGCTGTAACTTCTTTACATTGTAGTTTATGGCAATGCCTATAATTTAAGGGCCTCACTTGTGGTGATGGTGGGACAGCCACAACTGTGGCGAGCCAACACCCAAGGGGCTATGGTCCCCGTCGGTAACGTGGTTTCGTGGTAACCCGGCGCTGGAGTGCTACGGTATTGACCTCTGCTCCATTAAAGGAGCCAAGGCCAATATCATAGCAGTGTTCCCGCTGGTCAGCCCAGTGGGAATGCGTATTGCAATGTTTCTGCTGATTAGCCCCGTAGGAACATTGTAATACGCTGCAGTATGATGATGGCATCCTCCAAACAGGTTTGGCGGTCCACTTTTAGGGCTGTCAGAGTCATAATGAGGCCCTAAGTCCTTTCCACACAGCAGATGTCAGTTTGAACATGTGGCTTGTGTTGTTTTCTTTTCTCGGTTTTTGGAAAACCTTTAATAAACAGATTGCATGCAAAAAAACTATGCTATTCTTAGAATCAGTCCCCTACCAAAGTGGTTGAAAAGTATCCAGATTAATGAGGAACAGCCCTAGCCACTGAGACACAGGTAAAACATCTAGGATCGGGGGAAAACATGGGTCCCTCACCCTAAGAAAAATAGTCCTCCACAAAGTCAGGGATGGTATGGAGTGTTTACAGGGTCCTAGAGTTCATTCAAACTAGCTGCACAGCAAGGCCCTCGGGACTCAGATTAAATTCCAAGCAGACATAAAATCCATGGATTTTCTTCATCAGCATTGCAAGGCAAAAATGAGACCAGGCAAAAACTTCTTAGTCTGTTTATCCCAAGGAGAGACACTTCAGATAATTCTGCTGCTAGGTGATGCCAATCAGACTACAGTGGAGAAAAGGAACTCAGGAACTGTTGTTGGACAGATTTTCCATCACAATGTGGCTGCTTATTCCCGTGGCTATCCAGACACCTGGGAGTTTACTGTGCGAAATTCTATTATGTCCATGCAGCAGACCCGGCAGCATTAAGGAAAACAACAATTTGTTTAACGTGCAACACATGCACACACTCACATACAGCAGGCACACTTGGAGTGGGAAGACCATTTAGGGGGAGTAGGTAGGCCTCCTCTGCTGTTAGGGAAAATGTGAAAAACCTTATCCTTTGAGTGTAGAAAAAGCTGCCTCCAGCTGCTGGTATACTCAGAGCCTGGCTTGAGGAGGCAGTACCTTGTAAAATATGAGTAATGCACTCTTTTGGTGTCCACTCTCACCAGCACAGTCTGGTGTTTTACTGGAGAAAGTTTTAGAAAACACGGAGTACCACCAACACACTTAAAAAATGCTGTTGCACTGGAGGAAACAATTGCAGGTTTCACTGACCTAATGTTGAAATCACATATATCGTGATACACAAATATTGTATCAAGAATATTGATCACAAAAAAATAGTTTTCATATACATATAAAGGTAAGTACAAACATTTAAAAAATGTATCATTTTACACTAATATCGAAAAATATATACATTAATGTAATTTTTTGTGTATATATGGTTAAAACAGTCAATCTTAAATATTTTAACATTACCATTAATATAATATAAATTAAACATATTTAAATAATATTAAAAAAATATAATAATATATTGTTACTAAACAAACACACACACACTGTCTTTTGGTTTCTGCGGGCTGCTGATACCGAGCCTAGACCGCCAGGTACAGCCGATGAGTGTTGGCAAAGTTGCAATTTTTACGATATATAGACATATATTTGTACCATCTAGTGGCAGTTGCCACTAGGTAGTTATAGTTAGAACCTAGTTTCCACAGACAGAGCATTTTTTGTTTTGCCTATAACTTTGGTGCCAATGGATAAATCTTCCTGAAATTTTCCAAACTTATGCTTTGCTCAGTACAGCTTCTGTTTTGAAAGTTTTGTGGTGATCTGACAAGAGTGGCCAAGACAAAGGGGGTCCCAACACAAGCTTTCCCATTCATTTTTCCATAGAGACATCTGCAGCCCAAACCGCTGAACGGAATGACACCAAATCTGGCATGAAGCTAGATCCTGTTCCGCAGGTTGTGCATTTTTGTGGTTTGGAGTGAATCAGTGAATTAAAAAATATAGAGATATAGGGACACAGATCCGCTGCGGATTCGCTGATTTTTCTGACTTTTATTAAAAAACTGTCAGTTTCCCACCCTTTTTATTGAACCCCTGGGTGGGCCAAGTCCAGGGGGCATTAAGATTTACTATGCAGGGGCAGTCTGACCCCCTGCAGCCCCGTAGACCGCCACCCCGGGGCTTTACTGAAATAAAATGTGAAAGGCCATCCAGCCCCCTGCAGCCCCGGGGACCATCCACTTTCTGGGGATTTACTGAACTATTATGCAGCCACTGATAGCTCTCGGACAGCCACATCCCAGGACTGGCTCTTTCTATGTCCCCGGGTGCCAGCCCCCGGAACATAGATGTTTGCTTTTCCTTGGTGGGAGCTCACCACTCCCACCAAGTAAAAGCAAATAAAACTCTGCTTTCTGACCGTGGGACTTGTCAAACACGTCCTGCTGTCAGAAAGCAGATATTTTATTTGTCTTACCTGAACATGGATGTGTGTGCAGGGAAGACAGATAAAAACAGATAAAAACATTGCTCCAGCAAGCAGGGAGCTGCTATTAAAAACAGCTCCCTGCTTGCTGGAGCAATGCAGGCTCATGCAGGGGGCGGGAGTCTGCTGGGACCATAGAGGAGGCCTTGAGGCTACCCCGCGGTCCCAGATAGCACATAAAGAGCAAAAAAAGGAGCACAAAGTATATAGCCTATTCACTGACTTGTTGGTTGGACCACCAAACTGGCAGTGGACATGACAGCCACTTTGAGTCTGGTGGTCTGTTGACCACCAGACTCGTAATGAGGCCCTAATGTCTACCAGTATGGATGACTTGTGACCCCTACACTTTGTAGTCTTCATTATCTTAAGTAACATTTCCTATACATTGATCGTTCAACATTTTAATTACACACTATGGGCTACCTAGGGCCTGCCTCATGGGTGACATATGTAACACAAGGAGAATGTAAGGCTTGGCAAGGGGTTTTAAATGCAAAGTTGACATGGCAATGGTACACTGCCTTCAGGCTGCAATGGCAGGCCTGGAACAAGTTTTAAGGTTCTACTTAAGTGGGTGGTGCATTAAGTGCTGCAGGCCCACTGGTAGTATTTAATTTACAGGCCCTAGGTATATGATATACCAATCTACAAGGGACTTACATGTAAATTAACTATGTCAATCAGGTATATGCAATCCAATCATTTTTTAGTGAAATATTACATGCACGTTTGCACAGGTTAGGAGTGGTAAAGTGCTCAGAGTCCTAAGGCCAACAGGAAAAAATACAGCAAAAAGTAGGAGGAGGAAGACAAAACGTTTGGGGGTGACCCTGTAGAGAGGGCCACTTCCAACATGACCCCCCTTAAATGAAATCCAGCAAACGATATGAACAAATTAAGGGACACAAGTGAGTGAATATGGTGACTCTGATTTAAAAGGAACTCCTACTCCTTGCCCTGTTATCTAGAAAAACATGCTGTTCCTTACTGAAAAGAGAACCTGCAAATAGCAACAAAGTGCACATTTGACACTTATTAAACTGTTATTTATTTTCAAGAGACTCTATGACATTATAGTGACTCCTAAATGGAAAAACCTTTGTTGCAGATTCTGGTCAATCTGCATAAAGTGCTTTCTGGGCAAAAATCACTTCAATGAGAAGTGATGCGTTGAGCTATTAGTTGGCATAGGAACTTATATCCTATTCCTATGCCAGATCACTAATTTACTAAATGGCTCTCTTTAGAATAGATAGAATTTAAGGTTTCATACAACTACATAAATCTTATGTTGAGCTTTTGAGACTTTAGGGGATACATTCACTGCAAACTCATGCAATGCAGCACAGCAACCAAAGTTGCTGCACTGCATGTGTGTGAGAGCAGGAAAGCACCACATCTACTAAGATATTGCACTGTCCAGCTGGTACAGGGTCACACTGCCTAATACCTTTGCAACATAGTGTAAAAGTGTGTGTGATGTCTAGCTTAGGTGTTGCACTGGAAAGATACCCTTTCTATACAAAATACTATGCCTCAATACTTTTTTCAAACATTTCCTACTTTGGAGGTAGCCTGTAGAGTATAGCACACATGTGAAGTCTGATAGGTTTCAGGAAATAAAATCATTGTTCCAAGTTATACCAATCTCAAAAAGGCAGTATTTATTGGGGCTTGTCAGTCAGGTGTAGCATGTGAGCACAGGACCCACCTCACCACATACCTGTCATACTTATGGCGTCGTACTGAAGTATACAAAAAAGTGATGGATGGAATGCTTGTATTAATCTCAGCCACTGGTAATTGCTCTAGGATGCATCCCAATCCCTTGGTATTTTGCACACCATACCACCTCAGTTCGTTTTGCACACCATGCAAATAAGTCCAAAAGGAACAGTCCAGTTGGAATTCCTTCTTGCCTGGTAGAATTACAAAATCTGTGCACTACATAAGCTCCTTTTGCTTATGCGTGCCTTGTTCACCTTCTTAGTTATTGCCTCCCTAAGTGTATTCCATCTGTACCTCCTCACAAAATTCAATTTTCTCTTTTTCAGATAAAGAGAATGGTTTAATGAACATGTATATTCTAGCTGGTTGTTCCGATTTGTATTGTAGATGATCTATTCTTGCTTCGCTTCTTGGTTGTATTGGAAGTAGTTTCTTACACTAATGAATTTATGTTAGGAGTAATAACGAAAAGCAATATCAAATGGGAACTGGGGGATGGACATCTATTAAAAAAAAAATGCCAATTGTAGCGGAACTGAAATGAAGCACTTTTTAAAACCGGATGACATGGCAGGACTGAAATCTTGTTCCACCCAAGCTCTGACACCCACCCCACACAGTCCAAAAGTAAATATGGCTCTTACAGTGAAGTTTACACTCTGTCGGTCACCATGCCTTTTTGACTGAGAGATAGTGGATGAATCTCTGAGCTAGCTGTAAATTGCATTTCATTTTATTTCATTATGTAGAGTGCACATGGTCTCTACCATGGATCATCCAGATCTTCTATGAAAAAACTACAACACATTCAGAACTCGGCTGCCAGACTATTACTGTAAAGACCCAAGCCCACATCTCTCCTGCCTTGAAGGCACTACACTGGTTACCGGTTGCCAAAAGATCCAACTTCAACCTACTTTTAGTCACCCAAAAAGCAATACATGGAACAAGACCACTTTTCATCAGGCAGAAATTCACCAAATCCTTTCAATAAAGAAACCTCTGCTGAAGATTAGCACCCCACCTTAAAACACCACCAGACAAAAAAAAGTCTATAGGTGGTACATCCTTCCCAGTTCAAGCGGCCAAACTATGGAATTCATTACCTGTAAATATAAGATCCATGGATAAATATCTTTCTTCAGAAGACTACTCAAGAGTTGGCTCTTTCCTTCATAACCACCATATCGAAACAGCAATGGACTGCATATGCCTGTGTTGGTAAACATTTATAATCTGATCATGTGTATATATCTAGATATGTGTATTTCTTTAAGAAATATGTATAATTACTATTTCATAATAATAAAATATGTGCATAGTCATTAAGCATGTTACAAATGTATATGTACTCATGGCTAAATGTATATGTGTGTGTTAGTGTGTGTGTTTATATATATGTGTGCTTGTATGTACATGCAAGTATGTAAACAATGTATGTGTATATGTCTATGTATACATATATATGTGTATATTATTCTATGCTTAACTTGTTCATAGGTCATTGCATAGTTCAGAGATAAGTTGTTAGATTGGATACTTATGAATCCCTACTTTCAGTTTAGCTATCCAATGAGTTAATGTTATCCAAACTATTTTATCAGCAATCATTTCGCTATGGAAAACTGAGGAAAGATTTTAAAAATTGCTAGAAAAGTACAAAAATAAATTAACCTCAAATATTGCTAATCTTGAAACTCTGTGTTTACACAACACAACTTCAAATCCCAAAATATTATATCCATCATTATATTCCTTACACCTATATTTCCTTACTATGTATTTATGTATCTATTTACTTATTACTTTAGTCCTACTGTACAAAAGGAAAAAATATATATTAAAAAAAATCCCTCTTGTAAGCTTTACTCCCCATCACATTTACTTATATCAATGTATCCTCCATCCCCATTCTCTGACTCATCCCAAACCCATTCTACTGCTATAATCTCCAAAATAACCATGCCTACGCTGTTCCATTAAGCTATTCAAACTTACTAACAAACTCACATATCCTTCTGCTCAAATCAACTCATACTAATACTAATACTGTACTCATAATTCCCTATACTAATCCACCAATAATCCCTTTGGGATCAGTAATAGCGTGCTATTCGACAAAAAGTGCTTGGACGCCTCGTCAGGGGTAATAAGTGCTATATAAATACAATTAAAATTACAATGTACGTTCCAAGCAGGTTTTGCACTGTACACAAGCTAAAACTATATAGCAGCAATAGACAAAAAGTAAGTATGGAAAAAAAACTGAAGTATTTTCAGGTCCCTCTTGAAAAACGTCCATTAATGTCCACCGTCAGTGTGAGTTGAATATAACAAACTGAATATAACAAATTGTGCAAGACAAGAGCAAATACAAAATATGTAAATGTTTGGACCACCTTTCAAGTAAAGATGCCATCTAGGCGGTTTTTAATGTAATATTAAAACGAGTGCATGATTTAATGAACAGTGAAGGTTTGCGTAAGACAAGGTTAAGATGCTTTCTTTCTGGGGCAGTCAAGTGCACATGTTTGATTGGCACATAAATGTACTTGAGAAAGCTCAATCAACTACAACCGTTACAAGTGTTTAAGATGAATATCAGTCACTACTCACCTTTGGTCTGTTTCAAATACATTTTCCTCTGATAAGTTGTGACTTACTCCAGCCATTTCAGGAATAACCTATAGCTATTAACGGGAAAAGGCATTGTGATTCATTACCATCAAGTGGAGGTTCTGCAAGCAGACTGACGTCACAAATTATTGTTTTGATAGAGTCCGATCCCACTTCGTGATGAATTGATGCAAATGAAAGGTTGTAAATATTAAGTCATCAACTTCCTAAAAAATGTGCTCTAAAGTGACGATCTTTATAAAATAATGGATGAGGTATGTGCATTATGGATCCTGTAAAAATGCATAATGTGCATTTTAAAAAGGAAAACATGAATTATGAATTCGTTTTGAGATTATATGTTTCTGCAGCACTTCATATGGTTTTGGCAAGCTATTAAAATGACGTTATTTTTCCTTTTCTATGTCTGTCAGTGTGATTTCCATTTTCCTTTTTGCTTCATTATGTTCTAGGCACCGGGCTCTCCTTATTCGATTAATAAAACCTTTAATTTAAATCGAGTATCCAGTAAGTTAAATATCTATTTCTGAACTCTGTCCATGTACTGAAAATGTTCCAAAACCTAAAAAGGTTTTGGCAGTTTATCTGAATTAGCAAGCAAATAACACACGTAACACAACCTTCTATCCCACAGCATTGACACCAGCTCCTTTCTCATGTTCCTGAGAGATGAATCATCGCTGTAGGTTTTTAGTCAATAGGGATGCAGCTCCCGTGAGAGTTGTCACTGTCTTATTAGAGGCGATTGTGTGCAGTCTTGGAAGCATACCTTGCTATCAATGAATCATAAAGTTTTCAGTGTTTTTCCCTAGTGGCATCGCAAACTGAAAAGATTTAACAGTTCACACACATGGTACATAAAGAGATGTGATTCATGGGGATGTGGGAGCTAAGGATTATGGTGAAATGGCGGGAAGCATCTGGGATCTAACCTATAGGCCTCATTGTTATTTTGTTAGAATGTCAGCTACCATGTCCTAATCATTAAGACGTGTTGTTGATTCTTGGGGGCATATTTATACTCCGTTTGCGCCGAATGTGTGTCAAACATTTTGACGCACTTTCAGCGCAAACGTTGCCCCATATTTAAACCCTGACGCCCGATCCGGCGCACCAGGAAAATGGCGCTAAGCGCTGCGTTAATGACATGCAGGGTAGGCGTTCCCGTCCAAAAACAGACGCACATAGCGGTGCGTGGTATTTATGCTCCAGGGCAAAAATCACTCCCTCGCGGCAGGCGGCGCAAAAAAATGGCGCAAAGCACGAATATCGTGAAATTTTAACGCCTGGGTCAGGGCAGGCGTTAAAATCGGGCAAACACACCTGTACTTAATCAGAACACACAGAACAAACAACAGAGCAGCAGAGCAGCAGAGCAGCAACAGGGAGACATGGAGGTGCTTTTTCTTCAACGTGCACGTAGACGCAGAGCCCTGCAGCAACAACAGCAGCCACAACAACAACAGCAGGGACCCCAAAGACAGCGCAGAAGGCAGGAGAGGATATTCCGCCCAAGAACAACCCTGCATGGCCTCAGGGAACGAGACATCATCCAGAGGTACCGGTTGAACTGGCAGGCCATTCAGCAGCTGCTGACAAATATTGAACAGCAATTGGCCCCCACTTTAGTGACTCCACGCACTATCCCAACCGAAACAAAGCTGCTTGCCGTACTTCACCTGCTGGCAAGTGGCTCGTTTCAGACAACTTGTGCCCTGGTTGGTGGAATCTCACAACCATCTTTCTCCGCATTCCTACCTAAAGTACTGGATGCCATCATTGGACTGACACCCCGCCACATCTGCTTCCCTAACACAGTGCAGAAGCAGCAGGAAACAAAACAGGGGTTCTACGCCATCAGTGGCTTTCTGCACGTCCTTGGTGCAATCGACTGCACACACGTACGCCTTGTGCCACCTGCTGCGAGTGAACACCTCTACCGCAACAGGAAGCACACACATTCCATCAACGTGCAGGCCATAGTCGATCACCAAGGACTGATCAGCAACATTGTGGCTAAATATCCTGGTAGTGTACATGACGCATTCATCTTCCGTCACTGCACCATCAACCAACACTTCCAGGATGGACGGTATGGCAATGGACTACTTGTTGGTAAGGACAAAAATCTACTTATATACTCACTGCACAGAAACCCTCTAGGATAAACAACACATACACCACAATAGCAACACCTAGACAGGAACACACTGAGGTACTCACATCACTAGCCATGTGTCACAAGTCACCATTGAACCTCTCACACATTTGAATTTACTCCACAGCTTAGTGTGAAGACATTCATGACTGTGGTTGCCTAAATGTCACCTTGCAAATTGGAAGTCTCACAATAACCTGTACACTAATACAATGCATAACTTTTAAGGGATGGGATGGCCTGGGTATGTTCATATGAACGTTTCTAATACCCTTTCATGTTTCAACTCTGCATGGAACTATCATCACACCCCCAGTGAGGACACACGGACACCTGTGTCACAAGTCACAATGCAAGGGAGGGCACACTGTACTTGAGAAACCAATACATCCTGCTGACAAACAGTTAGACAACAAACACTTGCTCAGCCAAGGAAAAAAAACAATGCCAAAGTTTCCACCAACAACCATAGGTTGTCACATTAGTACACAAAATAGTCACCGACAACACAACACAACTACTGCCATCAAAGATACGTACAACAGTGCCTCCTACATCTAATTGATACCATTCTGTGTTTCTCTTTCAGCTGATCAGGGGTATGGCATCCAGCCTTGGCTAATGACACCATATGGGAACCCAAATACTGCTGCTGAGCGGGCATACAATGACGCCCACAAGAGGACACGCAGCATTGTGGAGAGGACCTTTGGGATCCTAAAGTCAAGGTTCCGCTGACTTGACATCACTGGCGGAAGCCTACTATACTCCCCAGAGATGGTCTGCAAGATCATACTCACTTGTGCCATATTACACAATATTTGTGTAAAAAGGAACATTCCCCTCCTTGAACCGGACCCAGACATGCCTGAGGATGATGATGAGGAGGATGCTGGCCTGCAACAGGAGGGGGAACAACCTAACACCGCAGCAGGAGTGCGTAGGCGCCAACAGCTTGTGAACAATTTTTTTACTTAAGTTATTATAATCACTTGTATTCCACACTTGTAAATAAACACAGATAACAAACACCACATCATGCTTTGGCCTATTCATTTCTGACCACCTTTAGTTTGAAATAGCTGAAGATGAATGTTGTCTCATTGATCAAGAATGCCATTAAAATTCATCACACCAAAAATAAACATCACAACTGTATGCACAGAGGGTAGGATGTGACATGTTACATTACCATACACAGAGCCCAACAAGAGTACAAATGTGACAATTACACATGCCGGATCCAAACAACTGAAACAGTCTCTCATCCAGCCCAAAATTGGAGATCATTTGAAAGTCACATCACACGTGTTCAGAGACAGGGTGGGACCATCCATGTGTACGTGAACATGTCATCAATGGCTTCTCTCAAGTGTATGATGTGAGCAATACACAATTGCAACAACATCAGCTGCCACTAACTCAGGAGGAGACCTTGAAGTTACAGTGACAACATACACACAGACAGGTCATACTGGATCCACATTCCCACACACATGTACACATATGTCATACAACCAACCTAATATTTGAAAGTAGACCATCACAGTTGTGTCCCAGTTTGAACCTAGCAGGAAGATTGTAACATGACTCTAAACCAGTTTATGCAGAAAGGGACACAGACAAGCAAAAAATTATTCGCATTATCACATCGTGAACGCTGAGAGTCTTGCAAACTTAGTCATATGAAAATGGTGTGCAACTTAGCTCCAAATCATCATTACTGCAAACGTCAAATGGGCTAATGAGATGAATGAATGGTCAACAGTCATTCATACCATATGGCCTTACATTCGCCCGCTTCTGCAGGTTTGCCATGATATGATAAAAATACTCCATGGATACAGTAGCTATTCTGGATGGTCAAATCCTAGGGTGCTGGGGGCCTAACTCCACCTCTACCACCCCCAAAACATACAAGAATCATGTACTTGTGAACTAAACACATGCATAAGGCACATGTGTGGCCTCCATGTCACAAGTCCTACACAAATATGAAACACAAAATCATAATGGGACATGGTCAGCCCCATAAAAACTGAAAGTGACTCTCCCACCTCCTGTTAGGACTACAGATAAAAGCATCCCCATCATAAAGGTGGGCACATTTTGGAGACGGAATACATAATGGTATCAAAAACATCATTTCAAAATAGCCATCAGCAATTACACCAAATATGTTGTCAAATATGGTCAATACATTAGTTAACGTATCCCAAACATCACAGTGTGAAGGCCGTCTATACATAAAAGTACGGACATTTGTCATATACAAACACAAATGTGTCTCACATCGCACCGTTTGACCATGACAAATCACCTTTCCAAAGCTAAACACATGAAGACATTTGGATAAATTTGCTCCATATTCTACGCATACAGCATGGCCGTCATAATTTGTTCACGTACATGAGTGCACACAATGCAGAGTCAGATACAAATGTATCCAAAAGTGTCTTGATATTTCGCCTTCAAAATATTATTTGCATCCACAATATTTTTGACTCTGCATCATGTGCACTACTGTACACATGGGCGTGGTGAAATTGACGCTACATGCACAATATGTTGGTCATTTCATGTACAGTATTAATTATTAATATTCATAACATATTTTTTCACTCCGCATCATGTGCACCACTGTACGTGTAAAAAAAACGACGCCCATGATGTATGCGTGGTGAAATTGACGCTACATGCACAATATATTGGTCATTTCATGTACAGTATTAATTATTAATATTCATATCATATTTTTTCACTCCGCATCATGTGCACCACTGTACGTGTAAAAAAAACGACGCCCATGATGTATGCGTGGTGAAATTGACGCTACATGCACAATATGTTGGTCATTTCATGTACAGTATTAATCATTAATATTCATAACATATTTTTTCACTCCGCATCATGTGCACCACTGTACGTGTAAAAAAAACGACGCCCATGATGTATGCGTGGTGAAATTGACGCTACATGCACAATATATTGGTCATTTCATGTACAGTATTAATTATTAATATTCATATCATATTTTTTCACTCCGCATCATGTGCACTGTAATGCGTCATAAAAAATAGACGCACAACTGTGTATGCATGAAAATATGACGCATAACGGGAAAATAAAAACGGCAGCCATTTTATGCAGGAAGTGATGTAATAGGATATCCTGTTTACAAAATCTGTACTGGGAGGCAACTTTCACTTTCACTTTGCAGTCTCAGATTTCTCTAGACTGTGTGGTTGTGTGAAAGGTGTTGTCCTATGTTTTACTGCTCTAGTGTCCTGTGTGCCTTGTATTTTGTCTTAGTGTCAATCTATTATTGTTGTATCACATTGTCTCAGTCTGTTTAGTGTTATTTTGTCTATACCTGTGATAGTTTGTATTGTCTGTGGGAGTCTGTTGTGGGTAACATAGTTTGGGGGGTTAGTTGGGCTATTTTTCTACTTCTCCTTTTTCTTTCACACCTCTACCTTTCCCCATTTCCCCCTTTATATTTTATATTTTGTTGGTACATTCTTATCCCTCTCAATATGTCAGGTAGGCCTCACCTGTCCAGGATGGGGGAAGACGAATTGGGGGGGTTCATATGGCTCGTAAGCCATTTCCTCCCACTAATGCTGGAAGCTGGGGGTCGTGTGATACAGGGGTATCACACGGAGGCCAGGAAAATCCGGTGGGAGAAGGTGCGCCATCACCTGGTCCGGGTCTATGGGAGTCTCAGGAATGTACACCAACTCAAGCACCGCTGGGCAGATCTGATCACCAGGGAACAGGACCTGCTGGACCACCTGGGACTCCAGATTGGTGGCCATGTTGGTGAGTAAAAAACAATTACATGGGAATGACAGAAATCGGTGTGTGAACATGTGATGATTGTTAGCGAATCTGCAAAATAAGTAGCTGAGTGTGTGTAATGCCAGGGAAACCTAGGCCCATGGTTATACACATTAATCCCCATTCTTGCAACACATGTACACGCAATGACAGCTTTATAAATTCAACATCTATTTGTATTATGCTATGTCGCCCCCTCTCTGCGTCCCAAAATGTTTCAAATGCTGCGCTACAAAGGTATACATATGTGTCCTAATGTGTATTTGTTGCAGAATGTGTATGAAGACTATGCTACCAGTCCGATGGATCATTTTTGCAACACATACCAGATGCCTGTAGCTGCATATAATGTAGTGTTGCCTTTGTGTCAGAAAAGCAACACGTGAACGGCTCTATTTGTACTCCACTGGTCATAATGGCCAGTGAGTACGTCATGTAGAAACAACATACCTACATATGCAGACGCCATAGCTAGACAGAAAATTGGAAACACATGATGATGCTATACATGTGTGTTGCCGTCACGTCACATGAAGTTAGTCATGTTGTTCACACATATGTCACATGTGTGTCTGTTTGCTGTCTGTTGACCCTGTCCAAATAGCCTGTTTAATTGTGAGTGGTCATGCAGTCCTCATGGAACCAGTTTTGGGATGTCTCTCGGGGATGCACATGCTGAGATGTATGGATAACATTATTGTTGGGGCATACTAATGGAGGATTAACTTGGACGACACCTGACTGTCCTGACCACTGCATGAGTGTAGTAGGGTGTGACACTGGAGCAGGAGACTCATCCAATGTTAATGTTGAATACAAAGTGATCCATGCAGGATGAGCATGTGTGAAAGTCTATCATTACCATGTCATTTTCACACAGTGTCATTGTAACAGAAATCTTTTGTCCGTTCACCCAGTCTGAGTATAATCTTTGTTTCATGGTTTACAGGTGGACCAGCCCCGTACACCGTGGGAGAGGTGGCCCATTTTGACGACCCCGATACCTACAGTGAGTGTCGCCTGAGTGCTATTTACATTGTTTGGTAATGACGCATGATGGATTACTGTGTGTTCAAGAGAATTCATGATTTGATGTGCTGGCCGTTCATTGGCTTTGTTCTTTTAGTGTGATATCAAATTAGAATTATGTTTCTGCAAAGCAATACGTAGTCATCTCTCAGATTGAGGGGCTGTAGCCCATTCAATTATGGCGGCAATTGGGAATGGTATGACTCATTTCGAATAGACTGGTCAATGTTAGACTTGGTCAGGGACTTGCCATGAACTGAGTCTGCATATCAGACTGACAGTCTCCCAGATAGCTTAGGCACATGGCATTGATGACAAGTGCTTCTTCCTAGTTGAGGATGGACTGTGTACACTGTAGGTTGGATCTTCCATGGGCATGTACTTCCACAAGGTGAACTCGAAGTGTGTGTGACTTGAGTGCAATGCCCTAGGTGTTCAGTTGAATCATGTGAATGGCTGTACTACCTCCCCTGTGTGTGTTGTTAAACATGCCTCACTAATAGTATGTTATGTTGGGCTAAGTCATAACATTTTGACATGTGTGGACCTGGGATGTGACAAGGTTGGGCTGACTACAACGTGTTGCTAGCCCTTCATAGGTGTTGTGTGTGAAGGCACATAATTGTTGAACTTTCTGTACACTCCTGGGTGTGCATTGAACATGGGATTGTTGGTTGTTCTTCCCACACCACCCACAAAGACTGGGATGTTACTGTGAAACAGGGTACCTAGGACTGTAGCAACCAGTATGTTACACGTACTTAACACCTTTTGTGACTTGAGTTAGTACCTTGGGCCAGAGTGAGAAAAATGTCTACACGTTGCAAATGGCATAAATATCTGTGTGGGATTTGCAAACGTCTGTTTCCTAATCCAAAATGTCTTTGGTGGTCATGTACATATGAGTAAAATGCTTTTCAAAATTGATATAATGAAGGGTTTTACCAGACCTACTTGCAAATAACAGTGGTAGGCAATCCCATTTGCAACTGAGTACGTGGTTGCAAAGTGAGTAGCTGTTATCATCCACTTGAAGTGGATGGTAACCACCTTGCTGACTGGAAGGGGTCCTCATTGTAAAGCTTCAGCCTTTGTGAGTGGACTAAAAAAATCCTGCGCAAAAAAGCCAGTGGTCTAAGGGACCAATAATTACCGTGAAAATTTCCAAGTACAATTGTTGTGATTTAAAAATAATTGCAGCTCATTTTTCTTTCCGGTAAACGGCCTACACTTGGGGAGAAATAACTTGCTTAATTTAAAAACAGTCACGTCTATGGAGTTCTGCTGGTCCCAGCAGGCCACCATCCCCGTGAGTGCCCATGTTGCTAAGGTGGGGCAACTTGGAACCCACATCATTGATGTTCATGAGGTGGGTTTTAGGGACCCCATAGCGACTCGCAGACGGTGTCAGAGACACCGTTCTGCTTTGCAATTTGCTAGTTGATTTTCCTAAATTCCTACATCTGACACCTAGTGTGGACACTTGTTTCTGGGCCAGGAGTTCAATCTTAGCACACAACTAATTAAAAATGCTATTGAGTGAGGAGTGTGAGTGTAATCACATAGAATGACATATGTACTGAAGTCAGTATGCGGAAGAGCTGGTGCCATAATGTCAAATGCCTTAGGTATGATTTGGATGAGTAGTTTAGGGTGATGTCATCCATCATGTAGAGACATGGATATGCTAGGTGTGATATGACCTTAGGGATGCATGATTCACATGTACTTTCTCTGAGCATTTCCGTGAACTATGTTGTAACAATTGCTGCATACAATATATTTCTAGTAATGGACAAATGAGCCATTATGGGATTCAACCCACTGTAAATTCAATGCTCAATATTTCCCTTTTCTCTTCACAGCTGCAAACCTGAGTGCCGCAGAGCGCAACCATTTTGAGCGCAGGGCAATGAGGTACAGGCACATCCTGCAGGTGCAGTGTGGGTATCGGAGGATGGCCCGCAGATACAATTCCGATCGGGCCTCCGGGGCGTGGTATGCCACACCACAGGCTCCACCAACGGTGCCACCTACAACCACCAGGTCTGCCCAAGGGGACCCAGCGACGGACCAGCCATCTTCCTCAAGACCTGGACCCAGCCGTGTGTTGGGAGCAGGGCTGTCCCGTGGCCACTCCACTCCAGCGACAATCTCCACCTCCACCGGCACGCAGACCAGCAGTGACCCTCCAATTGACCCTGTAGCCTTCCAGGCATTGTCTAGGAAACTGGACAGGTTAATTCAAAAGGTGGACAACCTGACGGAGGACATGGCGGAGGTTAAAAAGAAGGTGCGCTCCATCCGGCGCACACTTCAGAGGGCAAATCTTTAGTTATTTTGCTCTCCTGAACTTTTACCCCTCCCCTCTCCCCTCTTTCCTCTTTTCATACTGTTAGTTGGGTTTGGGGGGTTAGTTATAGGATAAGTATAGGTAATTAGCTTAGTTAGTGTTAGGTAAGAGGGTGGGGGGTCCTTATACTTTCTATCTAATATTTTTGTGTGGGTGGGTGGGTGGGGGGCAATGTTGGGATTCCTGTTTAATAAAAAATAAAAAAAATAAAAAAAATAAAAATATATAAAAAATTAAAAAAACAAAAAAATATATGTTTGTTTAGGATAGTATAGTATGTGTGTAGGTTAGTAAGTGTTGTCCTGCATGTGTCTTGTCTCTTAATGGTGGGTGGGGGGTTGATGTTTAGATCGTTTCGTTACATGTGTAGAGTAAGTTTAGCTTAGGTTAGTTAGGGACAGTTGTGGGTTAGTAGTAGTCAGGTTAGATTAGTGTAGGTTTACCTTTCCCTTAGTTGCCTCTTTTATTACTACTTTTAAATAAAAAATTTGTTAACCCTTTACCTGATGCGTTAGGTGCTACCTTTTCATGGCCTTGACATCAGTGTAGCAGAAATGTTAAGTATGACATTTGTGTTCCATGCTCCCTATCCCCAGGCTTATGAGGTTTAACATGCCAGCTACCCGTGTGCTAACTTGGTAAGTATCCACCATGTTGGAGAGCCACCATTGGTAGTGTGCATTGATCATCAAGGTTTGGGGTTGGTATGTATCCTACTTCACAAAGAGTGCTTCCAGACTTGTTATTGTAGGTAAATAGATAGGTCGGACAGCATTGTGAAGTTCAGGGAGAGCTTTATAGATGATGATTTGTTCACACTCTTGTCTTGTTGCTATCATTGCTGACCTACATCATGTGTGTACTGATTCAGCATGACTTTCCTTCATGGAAGTATACGCCGTAAGGGTGATTGATGCAGTGTAATTTGTTTATCATTCCTTTCATTCTACAGCATAATTTCAAATTTTAGTATTGCATGGTGCCTACATTTCTCAGCCACCATTAGTTGTGTAGAATAGCTATAGATGGTGCATCATTCTGTCCAACACAGCATGATTGTGTGTGCTTAGTCCCTTCATCAGTTATTTTCCTCAGTATAATAAAGCTATGATGCAATCCTGGCCACTGCACAGATGATTCAGTATACATGAAATCAGGACAGTAGTATAGAGAATCGACATGGTTTCCACACAGCCACTTTGGAGTTATCTACTGCACAGTTACATTTTTAAATGACACAGAGACACAATATGTGTGCAAGTGATATTTATTTATAAGTGGTGTTGTGCAAAATGTGCATTCACCATGTTTGCTGACTCCTTTCTGGTGCATTATTACATGGTGATCCTACAGAAGGGGTGTGGATGATGCTCCTGACATGCTGGGGTGATGTCACAGACAGTGCAGAGGAACATGAAATGCCAAATGGTAGGAGAGAAACATTCACTGGCAAGGTGGACAAGTCATACAGTGGATTGCCGAACAGTCATTGAGGTTAGTTGTAGTGAGACTGGCATGTGTCAAAACGTAGGACCTTGGTCAGAGTAGGGCATGGTGCAGGGACTAGGGCTTCCGGGTACTCTTGCGTGTGAATGTTATCTGTTCCATGTCTTCTTCTTCTGATGTGTGTGTTGCCTGGTGTGTCCTTGTTGTTGTTGGTTGTGAAGGGGCAACACACACCTCAGTGTTAGAAGACATGGAGGCAGACATCCCGGGGGCTGATCCCTGTTGAGTAAGGAAGGGCAGTACTGCAGCAAGGAGGGCCTGCTGGTTTTTCAGAATGGCAGCCACATCCCGATGGTAGGCAGCCAGGTCGGCCCTGAGGGGTTCTATGTTGCATTCGTGCACACGTTGAGTGGCTTGCAGTTTGAGTTGTTGTGTCAACTGGATGACAGCTGTGCCAATTTCCTTCAGTGTTTTTGAAATGTCCTCCAAGAGAAAATTTCTGGCTTGCATTGCAGCTGCCTGATCAGCAGTTGACAACATGCACGAACGCACCCCCTCAAGGCTGGCTGCCATATTTTGCATCCCCACCCGCACCTCCTTGGCCAGCTCCTGCTGGACCCCAACGACAGTTCTTTCGAAGCTGGTGCCAGTGTCGTCTGAGTCCTCAGCTGTGTTGGAGCTGGCAGGTCTTACAATTGGTGTGGCGGGTGGTTCTACTGTGGTGGCTGCTTCTTCTGTGCTCCTCCTTGTGACTGAAGGTGGGGTTTGGAGGCTTTCAAGAACCATGTCAATGGTCTCTTGTGGGAGGTTGATGGTGTCGTCATCCATGTCATCAGGGAACTCATGGACAGGCAGATCAGCAGGAGATCCGTGTTCCTCTGCAATGAAACAGGGTACAATTAGTGTGTCTGTGTTGTGACAATTTTGCAGTAAGATACAAGCCTTTGGATGCCTTAACATTGTACTCTGTGTTTGTCTAGGTATCTGCTGTCCGTCATAGGGCATTTTTGTAGGCCTATGGCCCACCTGTGTGTCACATGTTTGATATGGATCTTTCAGACATGTCTGCCAGGTCGCCTCTAGGTGTTGCTTTGTAATTATTTAGGAATAGGCGTTTTTTTCTCCTACTCCTCACTCGGTGTTTCACTATTGTTATGGAGGGACATTTTGTAGGGTGGGCTCTCATTATCCAACATGTGATTCTTGGCTTTCTAGGCAGCAGGATAGCTAATGGTGTGGGGGACTAAGTTTGACCCACTTGAAAATAACTCTGTCACCCAGATATTCAATTTAGCTAAGACTAACTAGCAGTGCCTCTGGTCTCCCACATCACAGGAATGTTTAGATATCCGAGCGCATGACATCTTTGGAACTTCTCAGGGAAGTGGTGGTCACTCAGGTCCTACACATTTGTATCTTTTCCGGTATGTTCCCATACACAAATGACATAGACAGTATTAGTTTGATATGAAGTTTCATTGTACAACTGACTTGTAGGAATTTAGGTGTGAGCCCCAATTACACAAACAATACACACTGTTAGAATTGAAATAGTCCGCAGGAGAGTAATACATTAGTACACAGCTTTCATGGTGCCTAACTGTTTCTACTCTCCCCCTGCATGTTCTATGTATAGCACAGCTTGTTAAGTTTGGAGGTTGCCTGTCAGAATCACAGGGGAGACATCATCCCTCATATCAGAGGAATGGGCTAGGATCTGGTTGTGCATCAGCAGCAAGGCAGGCAGCATCTAGTTGTTATTTTCTGTTTGGAAACTCCCCCATGCGTGTCTTGGGACAAGGGAGTGAATGTAAAAGACATATGTCATGGTGATGACAAAGTTTCCCTACGCAGGAATGCAAAACCTTGACCCCTACCACATCTATCAGCAACGTACCAGACGGTATCCTTGACTGGAGCACAGAGTGAATATGTTCTGGCAAACTCCAGTGCAGAAGTAGGCAAAACAGTGTGATTTGACTAATTGACAACACCTTAGGACTGACTATTTGCTACATTAACTGATAGGAAGGGCAATGAGAATCATTTAGTGCAAATTGCTCTGAGGCACTTAGATGTGAGCAAATGAGTATAAGTACATTCAGGGTAAGATGCACAAAGGCCTCCAGCCTGAGGCTAATGCGCAAAGTATACGTTTCACTTGCCACACTACACTTTGACTGACTGTGGGTGTTGTGACTGCCCTGCCAGCACACTTGCCTCTCAGGCCCTGCCCCATACACTTTTTATTCACATTGCATGATCTGTACATGTAACGTGGCATTACCTATGCATGTCAATGTTAGGATGTGGTATGGATGTAAACATTCTTGATGTTTTGAGATGATGTTGGGTGATGTGTTTTGAATTGGATTGGCCTGTTTATCGTATGAAGGTCCTATTTGTTTGTCCGACTTTGCAGGTGTGTTTCAGTGACCAGTTGCCTGTGTCCCCTCCTCAATGTTGTTGTCTGAGCAGTATGACATTAGTGATGTAGCCTTGTTAGCCAGGCACGTGAGGGACCCTGACGTATGCAGCATGTGTGTATCGTTAGTGCTGTGTGGCTCCTATTGCTGTTTACTTAGGCTTATGTCTGTGTCAGTTATGGACATTCGGCATTTGAGTGTACTGGTACCTTTGTCTTATTTCTAGGAGTAATTGCAGATGTCACCCTCACCCCCTAATTTAGGTATGTATGTTCCAGGGTGGGGTTTCTGCCATTTGGTACTATAGCTGCACAGAGATGAGAGGTGTTATTGTCAACTGTGTGTGCAGTTAAGTTACAGTTGTTGTATTTGCTACTGCATTACAGATAGGGACCTAGTTGATGTAGAATAGATTTTGCAATACAAGTGCCTGGATGTGGATTTGAGGTAGTGTCCTTCCCACCTGTCACTGCTTTCCCTTGGCTCTCTTGTTGTAATTACAGGATGTCCCCGTGGGACTGTTGTTGTTGCTGTATTTTGTCGTGCCCCAGCTTCGGTCAGTACTGGGCATGCCCCCCTGCCGTGCCCCTTTCCCCATGCCACTTCATATATGTGCTGACTTACATGCATTGTGTAGTAGGTATCCCCCCCCTGCTTTCAGTCCCCATTATTGTATCATGATTCCCCATGCGACTTACCCTGCATGTGCGTAGTGTCGTGGTAGTCTGTGCTGTCCAGTCCTTGAATCCCTGTGACGATCTCCTCCGGGATGACGGCTGCGACCATCTCCTCCATGTGGTCCAGGGCCTCCTGTTGTGCTGGACTCCCCCCTCCAGTCTGCATTGCTGCCTTCCTGTTCCTGGCCATTTTCTCTTTGGTCCTACGTTTGCAGTCATGCCAGCGTTTCTTACACTCGGTGACTGTCCGGCGTTCTTCAGCCACACTGTTAATCTTGTCCACAATTTGTTTCCAGATGGCCTCTCTCCTACTGAGTGGCAATTTGGAGGTGATGAAAAGTTGGTGCTGGTGTTCCGTCACCTCTTTCACCAGGATTTCCTGCTCCTCTGCACTGAAGCAACACTTTCTTTTTTTTTTTTAAATGTCCTGGTTCCTGTATGCTTCCTCCTGGCTGGTTCCTGGTCTGCTCTCATCCTCCTGGGGTCTGTTGGGGCATCTAGGATCCATTTTGGGTCTCCTCTCCTGAAAGGGCAGTTTTCGCGCAAAAATGTGACGCAATTGCGTGAAAAAAAACGGCGTTTTCACGATTGCGCTGTCGTAAATCGACCCACAGTGATGTGTGTCGCATTTACGTTGGTTTCCTTTACAACAGACCGACGCTGTCTGCGTCACGAAATAATGACTCCCACCTGTTGGTTGCGCCGCCGTACGTCAAAGTATAAATTTGACGCCCGCATGGCGCATCCAAATGGCGTTAGACGGCGCAAATTTTTTGGACGCAAAATTGCGTTAGCGCAATTTTGCGTCAAAAAGTATAAATATGGCCCTTGGTGTGCAGTGCTTTCTACACCATGTCTTTTGTGTGACTTTCCACGATGGCCATTGAAACAAAGAAGCAAGGAGCCATAGTTTAGGACTTCAGTTTAGATCAGCAAGTAACAACGAACAGTCTTAATAATTCACTGGCAAGACGGAAATAAAACTTTTTCTTTATGCAGTAAAAACAAAACACAATTCTCCAACGCTGGTGTCTAGTGCCTCGAAGTCTGGGAACTCAAATCTGCATAGAGTCAAAAAAATCATTTTTACAATTTCTCGTTAGACAAACCCCCACAACATCTGTCAACAAATTTCAAATCCCCTCCTCCTTCCATATTCCCGCCCCACAAAGTTAATCGACGATTGCACCCCTGATGTTGTACCTGTCTCTTTCAGACCCCTACCTACTGAAAGAAAAGAGTCATGTCCACCACCCCAATGGCCAGCACATGGGACCAGGGTCCCCTGGGCATGACCATTGCACCCTGTGCCATGTATGTGACCCCACTTGAGGGCCCCCTATGGCACTTAAAAAAATTAAGTAAAATACTTGCCTGTACTTACCTGGGATGGGGACCCCCATCCTATGCTGTCCCTCTGGTGTGGGTGGAGGCGTCCCTTGGGCCTAGGGAGGGCACATGCGGGCTTATTCCATGGTGTTCCACCAAGGAAATAGGCCCACGGGTCCCCTAACGCCTGCCCTAACCCAGGCGTTTAAAAATGGGGCAAAGCAAGCTTTGCACCATTTTTTGACCCCTCCTCCCTCCCGTGAACCATTTTTGCATGGGAGTATAAATATGGTGTTAAGGCCATAGAGTCATTTTTTTTTCCGGATCACCTACCTTGCATCTCATTAAGGCAAGGTAGGTTTCCACGTCCAAAAAATGACTTTAAATCCATAAATTTGGCGCTAGACGGGTCTAGTGCCAAAGTATAAATATGGAGTTCGTTTTGCACCGAATTAGAGTTAAAACAATGACGCTAATTTGGTGCAAACAGAGTATAAATATGCCACTAGATTTCCAAACTTGCACTCATTAACAAACGTCATTAACAAACTTAACATTTGCCTCAAAATAATAACATACAGAATGCTGATCGGATTTCAGGTAATTTTAAGGCCCATGAAAGCAACTGCAGGATGCTCCCTAAAAATGACTAAAGCTTGTTAGTAGAGTGTTAGAAGGTTTGCAAGAATAGACCAAGTTCATCCAGGATCTCCTAAATATTTTCATGTTTTCAGCATACTTGTTCCCCAAATAACAGATCATTTGAAGTCTTCACAGTCTGACTGATATTTTTGCTAACAATATTGTAGGAAATTGGGTTATTGTTTGGGGGTGGCGCTCAGGCAACAACAATAATACTTGTGAAGGTGTAACACCAAAGTTCCAAAATTAACATATGAATAAAACAGTCAGACTTAACTTAGAAGCAAAACCATTTATGTATCATGCAAGCAGTAATAAAGTGAAAACACAAAACAAGAAAAATTACAAACTAAATTAGAAAAAAGTTTAATAAATAAATTGATACCAGAATGAAAAAGAAAATCAATAGAACAGGAGACTTTCACATGTAAAGTTTTAAGTTGATATAGCATCTAAAAGCACAAAGCTCCACTCTCGATCATCTGATTATGCTAAGCTAAAGGAAAGACAGAAACTTAGACTGACTGTGCTGGGTGTGAGCTGGATGCATGGACCAGGTATGTCCCCCTGAAAAAGTTACCTTCTCAAATTACAGAGCATTCCATTCATGTTAGAAGAGGCTGCAAAAGGCAGGGAGAGTGAAAAGGATTGGTGTCGCCATTGCACAAAGAGCAGGCTGGGTGGAGTGGGCTATCCTCTCTGTAGCACGAAAAACTGGTCAGACATCCTGGACAGTTGTTGCTGTAGATGCACATTGGTGGTCACAATGGGCTGTCATTCCTGCAGCACAAAGTGCAGATCTCATGTTGCTGGTTATCGCTAGTGGGAACTGTAACACGAAGTCAGGTTCACTGGAGCTTCACATTGGCGGTCATCACAGGTGGCAGAGTCTCAGCGCAAAAGGACCCAAAGTGGTCAAAAAGAGGCCAACATTTCAGGATTGCAACCTTCTTCACAGGAAGAGCTCAATCGATGCCAGCCAAGGGTCTAGGATATGGGGAAGCACCTCTTGAGGGATCAGGAACTCAGAGCAGCAGAGGCCAACAGGGATCAGGCAAGTCCAGTTGCAAGTTTAATCAGGTTCAGTGCAGCAGGTCAGCTGGGTAATTGTTGGGAAGCCTCTGGTGCTTGTTGTATGTCTGAAGCTCAGATGGGAAATCAGCCAACTGACCCTTGGAGTCTCTGAGGTCAGCTTGGGATGGAGGAAGCAGGTCCAGTCCTCCTTCTCAGAAAGCAAGGCAGTCCTCAAGCAGCAGGGCAGACCTCTGGTAGCAAGGGAGCCCTTCTTCTGTAACATCCATAGGTCTAGGTGTGTACTGAAGAATGGCTCTGAAGTTTCAATATTTATACCTGGTTCCAGTGTTTGAAGTGGAGTTCATTCCTTAAATGCCCCCACATCTGGCCCAGGAAAGTTTTTCCTTTCCCCTGTCAAGGCTCCAAGATGTTTGGTGTGACAAACGACTACTGTCAGGTTCCTTTGAGTGTGCTGGAGGCAAGTCCTTTGAAGTGTAAGTAGGGCAAGGCACAGCTGCACCCCAGCCACTCTGGCAGGATGAACTATCCTGCCCACACCTAGTCCCTTTTTATGTCACTGTCTGGAAGGAATACACAATCCCAACATCAGAGTTATTCACTTTCTAAAAGTGGTATTTTCAGAATTGTACTTAATATCTAACATTACCATTAAAGATGATTTTTAATCACAATTAATTTCAGTGTAAACACCATGGCCCATATTTATACTTTTTTTGTACCGCATGTGCGTCATTTTTTGATGCAAAAGTGGCACAAACTTACAAAATATATTTGTGTGTTGTAAGTTTGTGCCACTTTTGCATAAAAAAATGACGCAAATGCGGCACAAATAAAGTATAAATATAGGCCTATATCTCTATCTGCTCCCCATCAAACGTTATCACTTACTAAATATTACTAAATGTATTTTATGGTTTCTGTGTACATGTAGTACAATTAAATAGGGAATTAAGGCCCTCATTATGACATTGGCATTATTGATCGCCTACTGCTGCAGCGACTGCTGCCAAAATTCCGTCACCGCGGCTACCTGTCATCCACCATATTATGACCGTAGCCGTAATTCCGGCTATGGTGGTGGACGGCAGTAAGGTGGCACTGCTGCCAGCAGCAGCACCATGCCAGTAGACTGCCGCTGACCGTATCATGACCCATGATACGGCCTGGCGGTGTTCTGCTCGTGGATGCTGCTGCTGGAAGCAGTGCCCCGTCCCGTCTCCTGCTGGAGGACCCCCTGCAATCAGGTAAGTCGGGTGCTCTGACAGGGGAGGGGGGTTGCCTGTGTGCATGCATGTTTGTGAGTGTGCGTGTATGTTGTGTGAATGCATGGGTGCTTGTATGTATGTAAGTGAGTGTGGATGTGTGTGTGAATGGAAGTATGCATGCATGGGTGGATGGGGGTATGAGTGTGTGAATGTGTGTTTATGTTGGTGCGTGAATGTGCATGTCTGACGGGGGGGTCTGGAAGTGGGAGGATGGGGGAGGACTCTGGGGTGGGGGAGGCGGAGACCCCTATCAGTGACAGGGAAGGTATTCCCTGTCACTGATAGTGCCTGCCATCATGGTTTTCGTGGCAGTAAGGAAGCCACGAAAACCATGGTGGTAGGCAGAGTCATAATTCCGCAGGTGGGACAGTGACGGCCGCCTGGCTGGAAACTGAAGTCTCCAGCCCGGCAGCTGTTACCGCCCTGGCAGACGGAGTGGTACATTGGCGGTTTGCCTTGAGCCAAACCGCCAATGTCATATTTTGGGGACGAGTACCGCCAGCCTGTTGGCAGTACTTTTCTCCAAAATACTGCTGTCCACCATGGTCGTAATGAGGGCCTAAATGTGCTAATTAAGTAAAAGAAGGAGAGACAACAAGCACTTTAGCACTGGGTAGCAGTGACAAAGTGCACACAGTATGGAAGTAAACAAAATCAAATTCACCAAAACAGGAGGGGCGAAGGCAAAAAGCCCTGAGAAATACCATGATAAGGATGTCAGCTCTAACAAATACCAACATCTTAATTCATTAACCCAATGAGTGAAGAACATTGTTCTCCAATTGTGATTTGTCTGGGTTAGTTGAGTATTCCAACAGTAGCTAGATAAAGGTTGGGCTGATGCACACTACTTTATCCTCTTTTACTGTTTTTGTTTGGACAGACTCTTTTTGGAAACAGTGTCAAAAGAAATCCTGTTTTATGCATTTTAAGGACCAGGACTATAGATGATTCCTTGTGATTGGGTTTGAGTGCTGTAACTGTTTTGTACATCAGTTGCAGCACAAAACTGTAATTTTTTCCACAAAGTAGTCTCTGGAAAAGAAAGGGGACTGCTTCATGACCTGCCCTTTCTACATCTAGCCCAAAGTATATTGTGGAATAGGAATTTCAGCTTGATATGAAGGCTGAATGATCACCTCTAGTAAGTCTGAAGTGTCTAGCTTCACATGTCATAAAACTAGCTTTATGTTAGATCAAATTCTCCAATATTTATTAATCTGATGATAATAACAACAATCCTTATCAGCATAAATATGCATAGCACAGCAGAAAAATGACACAATAATAAAATTAAATATTTAATATGCAACCATTAACCTCCTTAGTTGATGTCCAATGGCTGTCACACTCACACCCTCCCTGGTGTATCTGATGGCCATTGCCTATCATCAGAGAGAGCTTAAAAGAATTCTGCTGAGCAAAGCACTGGAGAACTAATTTTTTCCTCTACAGGGGAGACGTGGTCTGCGAGATGCATTGATGCCAGGGTTTTCCCCACTGGAGGATCAGAGGAGCAGGTGAATGCCCTCTGTCCACTCTGGAGGTGGCAAGAAGGCCACAACAACCTCCTCAGATGCCAGGGAGGCATTAGTGGAAAGGGGAGAGTCTCTCCCTTCCATTGATGCCTTCTTGCACCGTTTCCTGCCTGCAGATCACAGCGCGGCTGTGATCCATGGTCAGGAAACGGCACTGGGCCACCAGAGATAATGGTTGGCTCTTATGTAAGTGGGCCGCACCCCAGGGGGGACATTTTTTTTAAATAATTAAATGGCTTTGCCCTGAGGGGACGATTGCACCCAACCAGGTGATGAGAAATAATTAAAAGAAATATTAAAATGAAACTTGCGGGTTTGGCCCTCCAGACAGAGTTCGATCCCCTGTTTTGGCATGATTTTTTTTTTATGTGTGGTTTCACATGTATTAAAAAGGTGTTTTCTCGCTCTCTCTCTCTCTTTCTTGAAAGAGAGAAAGAGAGATGCTCTCTACACAAACATATATATATTTTGAGAGAGCGAGAGAGAGAGAAAGAGATAAATCTCTCTCTCTCTTTCTCTGCAATCGGACTCTAGGGAACCCACAACCACACATATATAAAACAAAGTGATATATCATTATATGCCTACATATATATATATTTAAAACATCACCCATCTGATGCTGATCCCTTCCACTTCGCGAGGTCGGTGCAATGCTGCTGGAAGCCAGAAACCCGCTAACATGAAAATACAAGTGCCGCAGGTATCACACGGACACCTAAAATCACACTCCAGGACTGTGATTCACAAGAAAAGTTTATTCGGCAACGCGTTTTGATCTGACAATCTTTTTCACAACCAAAACGAAACTTTTTTAGTCATCTCAGCATGGGACTGGGACTATTCTCAAAGTATTCATGCTTCTAGAGATACAAATTTGGATTTCCTGGATATCTTAAAAACTACTAAACAGATTTACACCAAGTAACAAAAAGCTTGCTCTGCAGACCAAAACCTACAATTCTGCAATATTGGTGTAATTCTGTCTGGTGGTTAAGGCTGCAGACACATCGAAAGTGTCTGGGGAATTAAAATGGGAAACACACTTTTTTGGATCCCCCTTGTTTCTCAACCACCGCTTGATGGATCACCCCAAAACTTTCCATGCACAACAAGACCTAACCTTATACTTTTTGGGGAAAATGTATTGTCAATTCGTCAAAGGGCGTGAAACATAAAGCAAAGTCAAAAAACACTTTTTCAATGGAAACTAGGTCCTAAATATAACTAACTGCTGACCACTAGTAGGTAATATACGTATAAATACATATATATATATAAATAAAAATGTTGATCTAACTCCTATGATTATGTTCATGATAGAGAACAGATCTCTATTTTATGTGGATAGCTCAGTGGATTAGTAAAGCCAGTTGTTACCAGACAACGGAGCATGGAACATTCTAGGGTCCCGTTCTAGAGCACGCCAGTGGACTCCCACTTCGCAGGAGGAGTTGAAGATATTTTAGGGCCTTACGCTCAAAATGGGGTTAGTGCAGAAACCAACCTTGCAGTATTACTGGTCGGCTCACACAGTTTGGGTAGCCCCCTTCTAGCACCATATAGGAACAGAGATTGTTTCTTGCTATTGCAGCGCAAGCTGTATTTCATTGACAATTTTGCTGCATTACCCTGGGTCCATTCGGACCAGGGAGGCTAGAAACAGGGACAATGGCTGCCATCAGGGAGGAGGCCAGAGCATGAAATTATCTCCATTGGGCTGCCACGCCAGAGTGAATGCCCTCCAGGAATGCATTTGTTAGCTGCAAATGCCATGCCAGCCCCTGGATGGCATTCACTATGGCTGACTGCCCAACAGAGATGGATCACAGGAGGTCAATAGCCTCCTCACTCATGGCAGCAGGGCTGACGGGGTAGGGCCTGGAGTGAAGGAGAAACACAGTGAGGGGCTGCTGGGCGGGCGGTATTGGTACGGGGTGGTGGCTGTACCTGTAGTTGGGGTGGGCACAGAGGTGTCCGCCATCAGCAGGGAGCTTCCATCGGAGGAGGTCTCACTGTCAGAACTGTCCTCTCCAGACTCAGCCGTGGTGCTCCCCTCACCCTCCGTCCCACTGGTGCCCTCACCGTCGGTGTATTCGGCCTCATGGTCCCTGTGGGATGCAGCTCCCTCCATCGCCGGTGCCTCTGCTCCTCCACAAGATGATGCAAATGCACAGAAGGACAAGGTGACAAAACAATAACGGGGGGAAGAGACAGAGGATACACTTGGTCAATGCCAGCAACAACAACACCGTTGGCGTACATAACATTTGAAAATGATCAGCTGCTCACAGTTTTGCCCTCCAGATTACAACCGCTGAGGATGATTAGGAGATGGAGACATCCTCCTGTGTACAGGCCCCTAGTGGACTTGGCAACAATCGAGGACAGGCACATTATCCTCACCTACAGACTTGATAGGGCTACAATCCAAGAGCTGTGTGCCCAATTGGAGCCAGACCTGATCTCAGCCATCTGGAAGCCCACTGGGATACCCCCTCTTGTGCAAGTCCTATAAGTGCTACATTTCTTGGCAAGTGGCTACTTCCAAGTGACAGTGGCCATGGCAGCAGGGATGTCACAGCCAATGTTCTCAATAGTGTTGACCAGAGTGTTGTCTGTCCTGATGAAACACATTCGCAGCTACATCGTTTTCCCCCAGGAGGAGGATTTGACCACAGTGAAGGCTGACTTCTATGCAATGGGACATATCCCCAACATCATTGGAGCAATTGATGTTACACATACTGCCTTTGCCCCTCCCCCCCAGAGAAATAAACAGGTCTTCAGAAATCGAAAGCTTTCACTCCATGAATGTGCAGATAGTGTGCCTTGCGGACCAGTACATCTCCCATGTGAATGGCAAGTATTGTGGGTCTGTGCATGATGCCTTTATCCTGAGGAATAGCAGCATCCCATATGTGATGGCTCAACTCTAGAGGCACGGGGTGTGGCTAATAGGTGAGCCCTGGTCCCCAGTTGATGTTGGTATATGGGTGTGGGGTTAGCTCTAAGGGTGAGTGTTTGGCTAACAGGTATCCCTCGATATTTGCAGGTGACTCTGGTTACCTCAACCTCTCATGGCTACTGACCCCAGTGAGGAATGCTACAACAAGGGCAGAGGAACATTACCATGAGGCACATGGGTGTGCAAGAAGAATTATTGAGTGCAACTTTGGCCTCCTGAAGGCCAGGTTCAGGTGCCTCCATCTGACAGGTGGATCCCTCTGCTAATCACCAAAGAAGGTGTGCCAGATCATCATGGCATGTTGCACAACCTTGCCTTGAGACGACAGGTGCCTTTTCTGCAGGAGGATAGTGCTGGTGATGGGCGTGTGGCAGCTGTGGATCCTGTGGACAGTGACGAAGAGGAGGCAGAGCATAAGGATGTGGACAACAGAACAACTATCATACCACAATACTTCCAGTGACACACAGGTAAGACACTGTAACTTCACCTTCCATTGCAGTTTTGTGTAGTGATTGTTCTCTGGCAGGATGCTGTTCCCACTACTATGACCACTTACTGCACCCTTTAACATGTCTATTCACAGATATTTATGCCCTACTCTGGCTCATGGTGTATTGAATGCAGCACATTACAGGTCATACCTATGTATACATAACTGTACAGTCTAATTGCAATGTCTACAGATTGTTAAACAAATACATTGTTAAATCATTTGACAAACTCCATACTTGTATTTTTTAAGAGGGTGTTTATTTCAGTGTTGAGAAGTAAATGGGGATGTGCAATGGGCTGGGGTGATGATGGAGGAAAGTCCAGGATAGAATTCAGTCTATTTGTATCACAGGTGCATTGTCCAATGGGGCATAGGAAGGGGAGCAATGTCAGTTCAAGGTGGACAGGATAACAGAGTGGGATTCAAGGATGACAATCAGGAGAGTCTAATTTCCTGGTTGGGGTCTTGGCAATGTTCTCTGGCTTCTGCCTGGATCGCAGGAACCGTTTGCGTTGTGGTTCTCCTTCTGCAGGGGGTGGGGTGCTGGTGGCCTGTTGTTCCTGTGGTGGGCCCCCTTGTCCACTAGCGTCAGCAGAGGTGGAGGGCTGTTCATCGGTGTGGCTAGTGTCAGGGGCCCGTTGGGGTGCCACTGTCTCCCTAATGGTGTTGGCCATGTCTGCCAACAGCCCTGCAATGGTGACCAGGGTGGTGTGGATGTTCCTCAGGTCCTCCCTGATTCCTAGGTATTGTCCCTCCTGCAGCCGCTGGGTCTCCTGCAACTTGGCCGGTATCTGGCCCATGGTCTCCTGGGAATTATGGTATGCTCCCAGGATGTTGGTGAGTGCCTCCCGGATAGTCGGTTCCCTGGGCCTGCCCTCACCCGTCACACAGCAGTACTCCCAGCTTCCCTGTTCTCCTGTGCCTCTGTCCCCTGAACCGTGTGCCCACTGCCACTGACCCCAGATCCCTGATCGTCCTATGTTTGTGGGGTGTCCTTGTAGTGGAGTACACACTGTTGATTGATGTGTCCTGGGGACAGTGGTATAGGCCCACTGGGTGGGTGCTGTACTTGTGTTTCCGGACGGGGGAAACTCCGTGGTGATATGGGACTGTGACTGGGTAACTGACTGTCCGGAGGTCCCTGATGGGCCTGGTTGGTCAACCTGATCCAGGCGTGCAGAGCTGTTGCCATCACTGTGGGTCTCTTCTGTGGGGGGACTCAATGTTGCTGGCACCTTCTCTCCGGTGACGTTGTTTGGGGGACCTGTGGGGATGTAAATGAAGTATTATGGTTTGTTCCTTTTTTCATCTTCTGCATGGGTGTGTTGTCCTCTATGGTTGTTATTGCAATGGCAGATTGGCCTTAGTGAGAGTTGTTATTTGGTGGGCTAGGTGATTGTCTCAAGTGTGCATCCAGTGGTGATGGTTGTCCATGCAGGTCTGTGATGGGTGTCCATGCATAGGTGGGGCATGCAGGGCTTGGCATTGGGATGAGTGGGTTCTGATGGTGGGGGAGTATGTGAGGTGGTAGAGTTTTGGTGGTGAGGGTAGGGGTGGGGGTTTGGGATGGTATGCAGGTAGGGGGGTGATAGTAGTAAAGAGTTGACTTATCAAAGTACAGTCTTCCTGCTACTCCTGCCAGGCCCTCAGGATGCATGATTGCCAAGACTTGATCCTCCCTTGTTGTTAGTTGTGGGGGAGGAGGTGAGGGTCCACCACCAGTCCTCTGTACAGCTATCTGGTGTCTTGCAACCACGGAATGCACCTTCCCCCGTAGGTCATTCCACCTCTTCCTGATGTCATCCCTTGATCTTGTGTGCTGTCCCACGGCTTTGACCCTGTCCACGATTCTCTGCATAGCTCCATCTTCCTAGCAATGGATGTCTGCTGCACCTGTGTCCGAATAGCTATGGCTCTACCCAGATAATTTCCTCTGTGAGTGGTGTGTGTGAGGGGGTTTGGGGTGATGTGTTGGGGTGTGTGCTGTGAGGTGCCTGGATGGTGTATGGGTTATGGTATTCTGTGGCTCTGGTTCTGTGGGTGCTCTTTGTGTCTCTCTCTCTCAGTTGTAATTTTTTGTTGTTGTCGTAAAGGGTTGTGGGCAGTGTGTGTGTGTGTGTGTTTTATATTGGCGTGGGTTTGTGGGTGTCATGTGTGTCAGGTGTGTGTAGTTTGAATTGTCCAATGTGTGTATTTTGAGCGCAGCGGTATGTACTGCCAATGGTTTACCGTGGTTGAATGTCCGCCGCAGTGATTCGTGGGTCATAATGCTGTGGCCGTAGTTCTGTTGGCGTAACGGTGTGGGTTTTGGTACTGCCATTTTATCATTGACCTTTGGGCTGGAGGACTTGTGTGTGTGTCTGTATAGTGACAGATTTCTATGTGTGGATCATAATATGGGTAGCAGTATGCCGCCGTGGTCGCGGTATGTTGGCGCCAGTCGGCATGGCGGTAAGCAGGACTTACCTCCAATAACATAATGAGGGCCATTGGGTCCTGTACCCTTCCCCAATTACATTGGGTATAATACAAGTTAGTAATTGAGTTTTCACTAGGGGTGGGCAGTAAATTCAGCTCTGTTGGTGGAGTTCACAGAGCTTTGGGCACACTGCGCTCAAAGCGGACCACAGAGATTTGCAAAAAAACTCATCTCGCTGGCAGTAGAGCGGAGTGTGCCGACACGCCACACCCTCACCCAATAACCAGCCTTCTCTTGTTCACGTTCCTGTATCCTTCCCGTGATACTTTCACCTCCAATCAGTGAGAGGTGAGCATCCTGCATGGCTTGAATATGTGTAGACTAGAGCTGGTCAGAGGCAGGAGCCAGACCAAAGGCGGTCCGAGGCTGCTGCGCCTTGTTCCCCATACAAACAGCTTCCCAGGAGAGCAGTCAGAGATACAGAGCCCATAAACAGTGTGGATAAGGCCGGCGGGAAGCACCAGCATTGCATGGCCAAGGATAGGCAACCAGGAGGCTGTCTGCGCTACGACTGCTTTCAGGAAACTACAGCCATTGTCCGACAACTGAGCTGCTGCCCCCTCCCCGGGGCGTGCTTCTGAGCAGGGCAGACTGGCACTGGACAGAGCTGACGCCAGATCCTGCATGGTGAATCCCTTCTCTCCCTGTGGCTGTCAGTAATAGGAACTGCTGCATGGAAGGTAAGGACTGCTCCTGCTCGTGCACATCCAATGGAGGGTAGGCTTACACTAACAGCACCAGCTGTACCTGCGGGACGGGTGCAGTGTAAGGTGGGTGCACTATCTTACCGTGTCTTACAGGTGCTAGCTGGGGTGAGAGTTGAACTTCAGTCTCCTCTCACCCCCTGTTCTCGCACTTCACACTATGGCACTATTGGGCTCAGGGCACTGGAGGTGTAGAAGGTAAAGTTCCGGCATAGGAGAGCTGTAGAAGTAACACTCCCAACTGACCTTCGAGGAGCTAGACTGAAGAAGGCTACTCTCTGCCCACACAGTCTATCATCTCCTCAAATGCCCAGGAGCTTCCAGGACTGATCTCCGAATGGGGCCCATAGGAAACCGTTGGTAAGTGCTTTGTGTAGCTTGCAGGATGATCACTCCTCCTCCAAACTATTCTGCGCTAACATGTCAAACAAACTTTTTGTAGATGTTTTACCTACATCTTTTGGTATTGTGCCTCAAATGCCTGGTTTGTCATCCAAATTGTCAATTGTTTTTTGGGAGTATAATGAAAGAACCTTTTACTCCCAACAACCTCATTTTATTCCCAACTAGAAATTAAGCTTTCTAATTTGCATGGCTGCCAAATGACTGAATGTCACGTGTCATCTGCAGGCCGCACAGTTTGTCTCATCCAATAGCTCTCTACACACAGAAAGCTTTAAAGTCCCTGAATAAAATGGTGAAACAAATTAAAAGTCCCAAAATGCAAAAAGGCGGTGCAAATGAGTCAGGACAGATGTCACTAAGTGACAAGGGCATATTTGACAGCTAGGGTAGGGATGAATGAGCGCTTTCTTTAGGTATGTGGGCCCGCTCCTGGGCAGAGTCAGCTATAAACGTACCTTGCCTCTGCTTTATGGCTTCATTCATTGCCAGTCACTGCTGTAGTCTGAATTTTCCTTATGGTGTTGCCTTGGCTGTCTTTGGTGCAGGCCCTGATTGTGCATTAAAATAAGCTTAACAGGTATTTGCTGGCAGTCTGTTTTGCTGTAAACTCAGTCAATATAGCCATTACAGTCACAGTACTTCACATTATGGGGGATGGGACATATGCCACGTTCTCAGGGCTACCCTTTGTCAAAAAGTACTGTTGTTCATAGGTCACAATGTTCTCTTTTGGGAACCCTGGAAAATGTTCCGGCATGTTTACCTTAGTTTTAAGAGTAGATATGCTAACTCAGTTCACGGACTAGGCCTCACAAGGCATCTATGGACACCCCCAATTTCCATTCATAACTGAAAGGAATTGGATTTAGCACAGTGAGTGCACTAAAGTTGCATGAAAGTCATGTCTTCCTGAGCCTCATGTGGCTGTCATGGGAGGCATTAGAAAGGTTCAGTACACATATGTTTGGTAATGTTCAGGAAGAAAAAGGCGGTTACTTGACAGATGGTAAAATGTAGTCAACGTATTCTATACTGTGACGTATGAATAAGATGGGCCCTTGTCTGATGGAGTTAAATTGATGTTAGTGCACTGATTGGTTGGATTGGGCCCATGACTGGCAATATGAAAGTCTTGAGTGTCGTGCATGAATGACATGTGAAAGGACCATAAAGTGATTGGTGCCCTGAAGAGGCTTCATAGCCCACCTTTAGAAGGCATGGAAGGTTTCCCCTATAAGGTTACCGATCCCAGGTCTAACTAGTACACCCACCATAGTTATCAGCATCGCCACAATACGTTTTGGGCCCTTCCCTGTCGCAGGCACTTGGCTCACCTAAATAAGTGAGGCACCCTCTTTCTCAGGAGAACTGGGGGAAAACTGGGTGGTAGGAAATTTGATCCAGGCGTGCAGAGCTGTTGCCATCACTGTGGGCCTCTTCTGTGGGGGGACTGGATGTTGCTGGCACCTTCTCTCCAGGGATGTTGTGTGGGGGACCTGTGGGGATATAAATGAAGTGTTATGGTTTGTGCATGTGTCATCTTCTGCATGGGTGTGTTGCCCTCTATGGTTGTTATTGCAATGGCAGATTGGCCTTAGTGAGAGTTGTTAGTTGGTGGGCTAGGTGATTGTCTCAAGTGTGCATGCAGTGGTGATGGTTGTCCATGCAGGTCTGTGAGGGGTGTCCATGCATTGGTGGGGCATGCAGGGCTTGGCATTGGGATGGGTGGGTTCTGATGGTGGGGGAGTATGTGAGGTAGTAGAGTTTTGGTGGTGAGGGTAGGGGTGGGCGTTTGTTATGGCATGCAGGTAGGGGGGTGATAGTAGTAAAGAGTTGACTTACCAGAGTACAGTCCTCCTGCTATTCCTGCCAGGCCCTCAGGATGCATGATTGCCAAGACTTGCTCCTCCCATGTTGTTAGTTGTGGGGAGGGGGTGAGGATCCACCGCCAGTCCTCTGTACAGCTATCTGGTGTCTTGCAACCATGGAATGCACCTTCCCCCGTAGGTCGTTCCACCTCTTCCTGATGTCATCCCTAGTTCTTGGGTGTTGTCCCACGGCTTTGACTCTGTCCACGATTCTCTGCATAGCTCCATCTTCCTAGCAATGGATGTCTGCTGCACCTGTGATCTGAATAGCTGTGGCTCTACCCGGATAATTTCCTCCACCATGACCCTTAGCTCCTCCTCAGAGAATCTGGGGTGTTGTTGTAGTGCCATGGGTATAGTGTGAGTGGTGTGTGTGAGGGTGTGTGGGGTGATGTGTTGGGGTGTGTGCTGTGAGGTGCCTGGATGGTGTATGGATGTTGGTGTTCTGTGGCTCTGGTTCTGTGGGTGCTCTTGGTGTCTCACTCTCTCAGTTGTAATTTTTTTTGTAGTCGTAAAGGTTTGTGGGTAGTGTGTATGTGTGTTTTATATTGGTGTGGGTTTGTGAGTGTGGTGTGTGTATGTGTGTCAGGTGTGTGTAGTTTGAATTGTCCAATGTGGTGTTGTTTTTTATGTGGGTGTGTATTTTGAGCTCAGCGGTATGTACTGCCAATGATTTACTGTGGTTGAATGTCCACCGCAGTGATTCGTGGGTCATGATACTGTGAGCGTAGTTCTGTTGGTGTAACGGTGTGGGTTTTGGTACTGCCATTTTATCATTGACCTTTGGGCTGGCGGACTTGTGTGTGTGTCTGTATAGTGACGGATTTCTGTGTGTGGGTCATAATATGGGTAGCAGTATACCGCCGTGGTCACGGTATGTTGGCGCCAGTCGGCATGGCGGTAAGCGGGACTTACCGCCAATATCATAATGAGGGCCATTGGGTCCTGTACCCTTCCGCAATAACATTGGGTATAATACAAGTTAGTAATTGAGTTTTCACTAGGGGTGGGCAGTAAATTCAGCTCTGTTGGTGGAGTTCACAGAGCTTTGGGCACACTGCACTCAAAGCGGAGCGCGGAGATCGGCAAAAAAACTCCGCTAACTGGCAGTAGAGCAGAGTGTGCCGACACGCCACACCCTCACCCAATAACCAGCCTTCTCTTGTTCACGTTCCTGTATCCTTCCCGTGATACTTTCACCTCCAATCAGTGAGAGGTGAGCATCCTGCATGGCTTGAATATGTGTAGACTAGAGCTGGTCAGAGGCAGGAGCCAGACCAAAGGCGGTCCGAGGCTGTTGCGCCTTGTTCCCCATACAAACACCTTCCCAGGAGAGCAGTCAGAGATACAGAGCCCATAAACAGTGTGGATAAGGCGGGCGGGAGGCACCAGCATTGCATGGCCAAGGATAGGCAACCAGGAGGCTGTCTGCGCTACCACTGCTTTCAGGAAACTACAGCCATTGTCCGACAACTGAGCTGCTGCCCCCTCCCCGCGGCGTGCTTCTGAGCAGGGCAGCCAGTGGCAGACTGGCACTGGACAGAGCTGACACCAGATCCTGCATGGTGAATCCCTTCTCTCCCTGTGGCTGTCAGTAATAGGAACTGTTGTATGGAAGGTAAGGACTGCTCGTGCACATCCAATGGAGGGTAGGCTTACACTAACAGCACCAGCTGTACCTGCGGGACGGGTGCAGTGTGAGGTGGGTGGGCTATCTTACCGTGTCTTACAGGTGCTAGTTGGGGTGAGAGTTGAACTTCAGTCTCCTCTCACCCCCTATTCTCGCACTTCACACTATGGCACTAATGGGCTCAGGGCACTGGAGGTGTAGAAGGTAAAGTTCAGGCATAGGAGAGCTGTAGAAGTAACACTCCCAACTGACCCTCGAGGAGCTAGACTGAAGAAGGCTACTCTCTGCCCACACAGTCTATCATCTCCTCAAATGCCCAGGAGCTGCCAGGACTGATCTCCGAATGGGGCCGATAGCCAAACCGTTGGTAAGTGCTTTGTGTAACTTGCAGGATGATCACTCCTCCTCCAAACTATTCTGCGCTAACATGTCAAAAAAACTTTTTGTAGATGTTTTACCTACATCTTTTGGTATTGTCCCCCAAATGCCTGGTTTGTCATCCAAATTGTCAATTGTTTTTGGGAGTATAATGAAAGAACCTTTTATTCCCCAAAACCTCATTTTATTCCCAACTAGAAATGAAGCGTTCTAATTTGCTTGGTTGCCAAATGACTGAGGTGGTCATTCCAACCCTGGTGGTCAATGACCGCCGGGTTGGAGGACCGCGGGAGCACCGCCGACAGGCCGGCGGTGCTCCCAAGGGCATTCCGACCGCGGCGGTAAAGCCGCGGTCGGACCGGCAACACTGGCGGTCTCCCGCCAGTGTACCGCCGCCCTTTGGAATCCTCCAAGGCGGCGCAGCTAGCTGCGCCGCCGAGGGGATTCCGACCCCCCCTACCGCCATCCAGTTCCCGGCGGTCCGCCCGCCGGGAACCGGATGGCGGTAGGGGGGGGTCGCGGGGCCCCCGTAAGAGGGCCCCTACAAGTATTTCACTGTCTGCTTGGCAGACAGTGAAATACGCGACGGGTGCAACAGCACCCGTTAACCTTCCCACTCCGCCGGCTCGATTACGAGCCGGCATCCTCGTGGGAAGGGAGTTTTTCCCTGGGCTGGCGGGCGGTCTTTTGGCGACCGCCCGCCAGCCCAGGGAAAAACTTAGAATACCCTCCGCGGTCTTTCGACCGCAGAGCGGTATTTCGGAGGGGGAAGTCTGGCGGGCGGCCTCCGCCGCCCGCCAGACTTAGAATGACCCCCTGAATGTCACATGTCATCTGCAGGCCGCACGGTTTGTCTTATCCAATAGCTCTCTACACACAGAAAGCCTTAAAGTCCCTGAATAAAATGGTGAAACAAATAAAAAGTCCCAAAATGCAAAAAGGCGGTGTAAATGAGTCAGGACAGGTTTCACTCAGTGACAAGGGCATAGTTGACAGGTAGAGTAGGGATGAATGAGCGCTTTTTTTAGGTATGTGGGCCCGCTCCTGGGCAGAGTCAGCTGTAAACGGAACTTCCCTCTGCTTTATGGCTTCATTCATTGCCAGTCACTGCTGTAATCTGAATTTTCCTTATGGTGTTGTCTTGGCTGTCTTTGGTGCAGGCCCTGAGTGTGCGTTAAAATCAGCTTAACAGGTACTTGCTGGCAGTCTGTTTTACTGTAAACTCATTTTGATGATATAGCCATTACAGTCACAGTACTTCACATTATGGGGGATGGGACATATGCCACGTTCTCAGGGCTACCCTCTGTCAAAAAGTACTGTTGTTCATAGGTCACAATGTTCTCTTTTGGGAACTTTGGAAAATGTTCCAGCATGTTTACCTTAGTTTTAAGAGTAGATATGCTAACTCAGTTCAAAGACAAGGCCTCACAAGGCATCTATGGACACCCCCAATTTGCATTCACAAACTGAAAGGAATTGGAGTTAGCACAGTGAGTGCGCTAAAGGTGCATGAAAGTCACGTCTTCCTGAGCCTCATGTGGCTGTCGTAGGAGGCATTCAAGAGGTTCACTACATATATGTTAGGTAATGTTCAGGAAGAAAAGGGCAGTTACTTGACAGATGGTAAAATGTAGTCAAGCGTATTCTATCCTGTGACGTAGGAATAAGATGGGTCCTTTTCTGATGGAGGTAAGTTGATGTGAGTGCACTGATTGGTTGGATTGGGCCTGTGGCAGGCAATATGAAAGTCTTGAGTGTGGTGCATGAATGACATGTGAATGGACCATAAAGTGATTGGTGCCCTGAAGAGGCTTTATGGCCCACCTTTAGAAGGCATAGAAGGTTTCCCTATAAGGTTACTGATCCCAGGTCTAACTAGTACACCCACCATAGTTATCAGTATCGCCACAATACGCTTTGGGCCCTTCCCTGTCGCGGGCACTTGGCTCACCTACATAAGTGAGGCACCCTCTTTCACAGGAGAACTGGGGGAACACTGGGTGGTAGGAAATTTGTGACTGCCTGTAGATTCCAGAACTTTTCATCACAGAAATGTGAGGGAAATCTGTTTTTTACTGAAAGTTTGAGCTTTGGAAGGAATTCTGGGTAAAACAACATGGTGTGAACCATATAAGGCAGCCCACTCTGGATATCTCTAGGTGTCTAGTTTTCAAAAATGTCCAGGTTGGCTAGGTTTCGGAGGAAAAGTGTGCTTCGTCTACTTTGCGTATTTGGGCTGTCTTCTGTCACGAGCACTAGAATTACCCACACAAGTGAGGTACCATTTTTATCAGAAAACCTGGGAAATGCTGGGTGGAAAGTAGCCTTTCTGCAGATTTCAGAACTTTCCATCACAGAAATATGAGGATAATGTATTTTGTAGTGAAAGTTTGAGGTTTGCAAGGAGTTCTGGGTAAACAAATGTGGTGTGAGCCACTGAAGTCAGCCCCCCGTGTACACCTAGGTGTCTAGTTTTTAAAAATGCACTGGTTGACTAGGTTTCTCTAGGTGCCCACTGAGCTAGGGTCTGAAAACTCAAGCTACATACATTGGAAAAAGAGGGTCAGTTTTCAGTGGAAAAATGTGCGGTGTCCATGTTGTGTTTTGGACCATATCCTGTCACTGGCACTAGGACTACCCACACAAATGAGGTACCATTTTTATCAGGAGACCTGCAAAAACGCCAGATGGAAGGAAGTTTGTGGCCCCCAGCAGATTCCAGAACTTTCTATCACAGAAAGGTGAAGAAAATGTGGATGTTTTGTTAAAGTTTGAGGTTTGCATGGGATTCTGGTTGAAAAATGTGGTGTGAGCAACACAAGTCAGCCTGTATTGGGTACCCCGACATGTCTAGCTTTCAAAATGTACATGTTCGCTAGGTTTCCCTAGGTGCTGGCAGAGGTAGGGTGCAAAATCTTGAGCTATCCACATTGGAAAAAGGGCCAGTTTTTAGTGGAAAAAACGTGCTGGATCCATTTCACATTTTGGGCCATTGCCTATTGCAGGCACTAGTCCTACCCACAAATGTGAGATATCATTTTTATTGGGAGACTTGTGGAAGCATAGAATAGTGGAACCTTTATTATTACTTATTGAATCTCACTACATTTGTGCCTTTTAAATGTAAGCCAGTGCACAAGAAAGATAAACCTTTATATGGTACTGCTCAGTTATTGAATCTGTGTACCTTGGATTCATGGAGAGCCTACAAACCCTAAATATCCCCACAACCAGAACGGTATAGCGGGAGTAATGGTATATTGCTTTTATCAATCAGCCATCCTGACAGAATGTTACAGATGAAAATGTCACAAATGCCTGTTTTTTTTCTACTCATATTCAATATTTCTTGATATCAACAGTTCTTTTCGTCAGCAAAACCTTGACGGACCTACACATATGACACCCTGCTGTATTCAGAATTGTGTCTACTTTTCAGAAATGTATAGGTTTTCTGAATCACCCATGGGTTTTACGCTGGTTTCCATCACAAATTGGGAGTGAGTTCAGGGCATAAAAATGTACAAATAAGCTACCTCTTAGAATTTTTTTTTAACTGCTGTACATAATTAGGGCATTCAATTCACCTCTGCAGAATCCTGAAAGCTGGGAAGATGGTGACTCTAGTACAGCAAACCGTTTGTGGATGCCGTTTTTAGGGAATAAACTGTCACTTTTATCTGGAGCACTTTTATCATATTTTTTTAAACAACATCCTATATTTTGCCTATTTTCTCAATCCTCCCTCCCCCCAAGGACAATCCACAAACCCTGGCTACCTTTACAATCCCTAGGATGTTGGAAAAGAAGGATGCAAGTTTGGTGTGGAAACCTTATGTGGAAAAAAGTTACAATGCCCTAACCACAAACTACCCCAAACAACCATAAAAGGGCTCAGCACTGGTGGGGAATGGCCCAGCAGCTAAGGGGATAAAAACTTAAAAACAAATAACAGATCTTTCCTTGTTTGAAACACCTGTTTCCATAAATACTATTACATTCTCAGTCCAGTAAAAACACACTAAAAATAGAAAGTAAGGGTTTCCATTGGTTACATAACAATCCATGGGACAATAGATATATACTTAGTGTACAGGGAAAATGTCAGCAGGGGCCTAGCAATACTTAGACACTACCATGTAGATCACCGGGTCAACCATTCTATAGCAAAGTGCAAGCGCTTTAGTGCAAGTTTCAATCAAGAGCTGCTTGAATACTGGTACAATCCATTTAGAATGAAGGTGCTTCATTTTTGTACAAAAACAGAAAGTTTTTAATGTTTCCTGCCCTCCAAACGTACAAGAACAGCAATCTTTTTTTGAATGTTTATTGTACAGATATTGTACTGATATTTAAATCCATTACAATTTAAAGCCAAGACCAGACAAATAATAAAGTACACAATTGAGAAACCCAAGTTACAGATAAACCTGGTATTAAAATCAGACATAAAATACGATAAGTACTTAATTGATTTGTCTATAGTGACATTAATTTAAGAACAAACCCATAAGAGCAGGAGATCCAGTAGAGAAAGTATAACATTGCAAATAATTGTAATTAAAATAGCTTCTGGGCCCCCTGGTAGGCCTAAGGCCCACCTAGTAAATAGTAAACATGAAGCCAAGAGTTATCAGGGTTCTCAGGCCCATATTTATACTCTGTTTGTGTCGGATTTGCGTAATTTGGCGCAAACCTAACTCCATATTTATACTTTGGCGCTAGACCCATTTAGCGCCAAAGTTATGGAGTTTGAGTCATTTCTTGTATGTGAAAACCTACCTTGCGCTAATGACATGCAAGGTAGGCGTTCCCGTGCAAAAAATGACTCTATGGCATGTGCGCCTTAGTTATCCTCTGGCGTCAAAATGATGCATAGGAGGAAGCGGGCCCTAAAACAAGGCACCCAGCCAGATTTGCATCATTTTTGACCACGTGGGTCAGGGCAGGCGTTTTGGGACCTGTGGGCTCATTTCCATGGTGGTAGACCATGGAAGCAGTCCACAGGTGCCCTTCCCTGCACCCAGGGACACCCCCTGCCACCCTCGCCCACCCCTGGAGGACACCCATGGATGTGGGGACCCATCCATTGTGAGTGCAGGTAAGTGCAGGTAAGTATAATTTTTTTTTTTATTAAGTGGCACATGGGGGCCTAAATTGGGCCCCCTTACATGGCACTGTGCCTAATGGCCATGCCCAGGGGACAGAAGTCCCCTGGGCATGGCCATTGGGCAGGGGGGCATGACTCCTGTCTTTGCTAAGACAGGAGTCATTTCCATGGGGGTTGTGGATCAAAAAAATGGCGCTAGTCAAGTTAGAGCCAATATTTTTTACTCCAACCTGACTTGCACCATTCTTCCCTTCGCCGCTGCTGCCTTGTTCCCGTCATTTATTTTGACCCTAACCAGGCCACAGCGCTGGCTAATGTCATTCAATGAATAAGGCGCCTGGCTGGCACTTTGGAATGGCATTAGCCAGCAGTAAACTTTTTGACGCAAATCTGCGCTTGCGCTGATTTGTGTCAAAATGTATAAAAATGGGCCCTAAAGTGCTTACATACATTGGTTATTTCGCCATAGGGTGGCAGCCAATGGATATTAAAAACCAGAGTGCAAAGTTGAAGCTCAATGACTATACAAAATTAATTCTGAACCAACGGAGCAAGAGCAGAAAACATTTCCATACATTGTTAGTCCCTGCTCTGAGTGCCCCAGAGGAATTTGACCTGAGCAGCCCCAATTAATTTAATCAACAGAATATTCAACACTGTGTTCCTAGGGTCCAAAGACATAATAACAGCCTGCTGACAGGAGCGCAGCAGGGATCTGCGCTGCTGAACCAAGAAAGGACACAGGCAAACCACATGTTCAAGGGATACTTCCCCTCTGCCACAGCCCCGGCACGTGATGCCCTCTCATGGGACTAACCACCATGAGGGAAGATGCTTTAAAAAAGCCCAGTTACCTATCCTTAAAGCCATGAATTTCTCTTTCAAAGGTATGCCATAAGAGCATGAAAGATAGCCGGCTGTGGTACCTGGCTGAAATGAATTAACCGCTTTGGTGCGGGCGTCGGCCACTGGCCGACGCCCACACACCCTCCCTGGTGCGGGTCACGACCAGTGGCCGACACCAGGAAGGGCATTAATAAATCCTCGGGTGCGTCGCACCCGAGGATTTATTATTTTTTTTTTTACTCCCCCCGGGAGACACAGAAGCTACCGTGTCTCCCCCCACCCGCCCCTTTGTGACGTCAGCGCGCCGCGAGGCGGGCTGACGTTTCAAAGGTGTTTTCCCCATCAAAGCAGGAAGCAGCCTTGCGGCCGCTTCCTGCTTTGATGGGGAAAACTGCCTTTTCCACGTTCGGGAAGGCCTCGTAAGAAAGGGGAGAGTCTCCCCTTTCTTACAAGGCCTTCCTGAAAGTGTTTCCTGGCCCCCGGTCGCAGCTGTGCTGCGATCGGGGGCCAGGAAACACTTTCAGGTTTCCTGGCCCCCCCGATCGCAGCACAGCTGCGATCGAGGGGCCAGGAAACACTTTGAAAAGGCCTCGTACGAAAGGGGAGACTCTCCCCTTTCTTACGAGGCCTTCTGAAACTGTTTCCTGGCCCCCGATCGCAGCACAGCTGTGATCGGGGGCCAGGAAACCCCACTAGACACCAGGGATTTCACTTTTGGGGGGCGGCCCCCCCGTAAAACGGGCCGCCCCCCGGCATAATTTTTGTTTTTTTTAAAAAGCTAGGTGCCCCCGGGGGGGGGGGGGGCGCGATCGCGCCCCCCCAGGGGATTTTTTTTTTCTTTAAAAAAAATAATGAAATGACAGGGGGTCGCCCGTGGGCAGGGTGATCCCCTGTGGGGGCAATTTTTTTTTAGATGCTGTAGGGTTTCCCTGGGGGCCATTTTGGCCCCCAAGGAAACCATACAACAACTAAAAAAATATATATGTATACATATATATATATATATCTATGTAGATAGATATATCTAGGTACATGGATATATCTATAGATATATCTATGAAGATAGATATATATATATATATATATATATATATATATAGAGGTAGATCTGTATCAAAGAGATTTATAAAGCGCGCTACTCACCTGTGAGGGTCTCAAGGCGCTGGGGGGGGGGACGGGGGGAGGGAAAGGGGCTGGGAGGTTCACTGTTCAAAAAGCCAGGTTTTGAGGCCCTTCCTGAAAAGAAGTAGGTTTTGGGTCTTGCGAAGGTGGGTTGTGAGTGCGTTCCAGGTTTTGGGTGCAAGGTAGGAGAAGGATCTGCCCCCGGTGGTGGTGTGTTTGATGCGGGGGACAGAGGCGAGAGAGAGGTCAGCTGAGCGGACGTTTCGTGTGGGGGTGTGGAAGGTGACTCTCGTTGAGGTAGGTAGGGCCTGTGTTGTGGAGTGATTTGTGTGCGAGGATGAGGATCTTGAAGTTGATCCTTTTGTCAATGGGGAGCCAGTGGAGGGATTTGAGGTGTGGAGAGATGTGTTCGTGTCGGCGGAGGTCGAGGATGAGTCGTGCTGCTGAGTTCTGGATGCGTGTAGTTTGCGCTTGAGTTTTAGAGTGGTGCCGGCGTAGAGGGCGTTTCCGTAATCAAGCCTGCTGCTGATGAGTGCGTGAGTGACAGTTTTCCATTTGAATGTTTTTCAGTATACGGAGTTTGTTGAAGCATGAGGAGGTAAGAGCGTTGATTTGTTGGGTCATCGAGAGGGAGGAGTCTAGGATGATGCTGACGTTGCGTGCGTGGTTGGCAGGGTGGGTGCAGGGCCTAGCGTGGTGGGCCACCATGGGGGGTCCCAGGTGTTTTTGTGTGGGCCAAAGAGGATTATTTCGGTTTTGCTTGAGTTGAGTTTCAGGTGGTTGGCTGTCATATATATATCACTTTTGTCAATATGTGTGTGGTTTCCCTGGGGGGAAAAGGGTCCGACTTATCTAGTGGCAGTTTTAGTGCCATAAAGAAGCGCAGAAGGTTTATATGCCTACTGCAAAGAGCACATCTGTATTTTATGTAAATAGCTGAGTACATTAGTAAAGTCTATGGAGAGATGAAGGGCCCTTTTGCTGGGTGGTAATGAGGGAATCCGAGGAGGAGGGAGTGGGAGCACCAATAATGATTGTTGGACTGGGCGCAGGAGGTGCTAAAGACTGTGACGAATGGTATGTGACAAGGTGTTTTTTGAGTGTCTTGAAAGTACGTGCTGATTGAGGGAAGAAGCGCAGGTAAGGTGGCCTCTACTGTTGCACGTATCTCACACACACCATCGATTTTGTGACTGTCTACGTAGGCTAGTGTTTTAGAGCAACAGTTTAGCCAATAGCAGAGATGGCATCTTGATGGATGACTGCTGCCTGCACTCGGGTTATAGAGGACCGCTCTGACATAGGATCAGAGACTGAGACATCAGATACTGAGACAGCATCTGAGGGATAGGACGATGGCGCAGACTCTGGGAGTGATTTTTCAGTCAGAGGAGTCCCATTCGAAAACTCCTCTTCCAGTACATTATGAGGGAGGTGATGAGGACAGTCCTGCTGTCCCTTCGCAAGCTGTTCGTGCAACTGGGTAATAGTGGGTTAGGCCAACCCAGAGAGCAGGTGAATGCGGCGGCAAGCAGAGAGAGAGTGCTCTCTTGGGAGCTCCCCAATTTAGTTCAGCCCCAAATTCCACCACCCAAATCATATTGTGGAGACATCAAAATTGTCTATGGCAAAACAAACTGGTTTTGTAAGGCAGGCACCTGTGTTTTTGGTCCTGGATTCGGCGGCCATATAGAGAAACACACTAAACCCAAACATTTCTGGAAACTAGACATTCGGGGGAGTCCACAGAGGTGTGACTTGTGTGGATTCCCCAAAGTTTTCTTACCCAGAATACCCTGCAAAGCTGAAATGTTGAAAAAAAACTCTATTTTTCTCACATTTCTGTCACACAAACTACAGGAATATGCTGGGATCCACAACATTCCTACCACCCAGTGACTCCTCACCTGTCCTGATAAAAACACTACCCCACTTGAGTGCCTACACCTATTGCCTGTGTCAGGAATGGATCACCCCAGGGTCAACAGCTGCCTCACGTAAGGACCAACATTGACCGTTGTGTGATCTATTCCTGTCGCAGGCACCAGGCCTAACCACACAAGTGAGGTATCATATTTATCGGGAGACTTGGGGGAACGCTGGGTGGAAGGAAATTTGTGGCTCCTCTCAGATTCCAGAACTTTCTGTCACCGAAATGTGAGGAAAACGTGTTATTTTAGCCACATTTTGAGGTTTGCAAAGGATTCTGGGTAACAGAACCTGGTCCGAGCCCCACAAGTCACCTCATCTTGGATTCCCCTGGGTTTCTAGTTTTCAAAAATGTGCTGGTTTGCTAGGTTTCCACAGGTGCCGGCTGATTTAGAGGCCAAAATCCACAGGTAGGCACTGTTTTCTATGAAAAAATTTGATGTGTCCACGTTCTGTTTTGGGGCATTTCCTGTTGCAGGCGCTAGGCCTACCCACACAAGTGAGGTATCATTTTTATCGGGAGACTTGGGGGAACGCCGGGTGGAAGGAAATTTGTGGCTCCTCTCAGATTCCAGAACTTTCTGTCACCGAAATGTGAGGAAAACTTGTTTTTTTAGCCACTTTTTGAGGTTTGCAAAGGATTCTGGGTAACAGAACCTGGTCCGAGCCCCGCAAGTCACCCCTCCTTGGATTCCCCTAGGTCTCTAGTTTTCAGAAATGCACAGGATTGGTAGGTTTCCCTAGGTGCCGGCTGAGCTAGAGGCCAAAATCTACAGGTAGGCACTTCTCAAAAAACACCTCTGTTTTCTTCCAAAAATTTGGATGTGTCCACGTTGCGATTTGGGGCGTTTCCTGTCGCAGGCGCTAGGCCTACCCACACAAGTGAGGTATCATTTATATCGGGAGACTTGGGGGAACGCCGGGTGGAAGGGAATTTGTGGCTCCTCTCAGATTCCAGAACTTTCTGTCACCGAAATGTGAGGAAAACTTGTTTTTTTAGCCACTTTCTGAGGTTTGCAAAGGATTCTGGGTAACAGAATCTGGTCCGAGCCCCGCAAGTCACCCCTCCTTGGATTCCCCTAGGTCTCTAGTTTTCAGAAATGCACAGGTTTGGTAGGTTTCCCTAGGTGCCGGCTGAGCTAGAGGCCAAAATCTACAGGTAGGCACTTCTAAAAAAACACCTCTGTTTTCTTCCAAAAATTTGGATGTGTCCACGTTGCGCTTTGGGGCGTTTCCTGTCGCAGGCGCTAGGCCTACCCACACAAGTGAGGTATCATTTTTATCGGGAGACTTGGGGGAACGCCAGGTGGAAGGAAATTTGTGGCTCCTCTCAGATTCCAGAACTTTCTGTCATCGAAATGTGAGGAAAACGTGTTTTTTTAGCCACTTTTTGAGGTTTGCAAAGGATTCTGGGTAACAGAACCTGGTCCTAGCCCCGCAAGTCACCCCTCCTTGGATTCCCCTAGGTCTCTAGTTTTCAGAAATGCACAGGTTTGGTAGGTTTCCCTAGGTGCCGGCTGAGCTAGAGGCCAAAATCTACAGGTAGGCACTTCTCAAAAAACACCTCTGTTTTCTTCCAAAAATGTGGATGTGTCCACGTTGCACTTTGGGGCGTTTCCTGTCGCGGGCGCTAGGCCTACCCACACAAGTGAGGTATCATTTTTATCGGGAGACTTGGGGGAACGCCGGGTGGTAGGAAATTTGTGGCTCCTCTCAGATTCCAGAACTTTCTGTCACCGAAATGTGAGGAAAACTTGTTTTTTTAGCCACTTTTTGAGGTTTGCAAAGGATTCTGGGTAACAGAACCTGGTCCGAGCCCCGCAAGTCACCCCTCCTTGGATTCCCCTAGGTCTCTAGTTTTCAGAAATGCACAGGTTTGGTAGGTTTCCCTAGGTGCCGGCTGAGCTAGAGGCCAAAATCTACAGGTAGGCACTTCGCAAAAAACACCTCTGTTTTCTTAAAAAAATGTGGATGTGTCAACGTTGCGATTTGGGGCGTTTCCTGTCGCGGGCGCTAGGCCTACCCACACAAGTGAGGTATAATTTTTATCGGTAGACTTGGGGGAACGCTGGGTGGAAGGAAATTTGAGGATCCTCTCAGATTCCAGAACTTTCTGTCACCAAAATGTTAGGAAAACTTGTTTTTTTAGCCACTTTTTGAGGTTTGCAAAGGATTCTGGGTAACAGAACCTAGTCCGAGCCCCGCAAGTCACCCCTCCTTGGATTCCCCTAGGTCTCTAGTTTTCAGAAATGCACAGGTTTGGTAGGTTTCCCTATGTGCCGGCTGAGCTAGAGGCCAAAATCTACAGGTAGGCACTTTGGAAAAAACAGCTGTGTTTTCTATAAAAAAAATAGGATGTGTCCATTTTGTGTTTTGGGGCATTTCCTGTCGCGGGCACTAGGCCTACCCACACAAGTGAGGTATCATTTTTATCGGGAGACTTGGGGGAACATAGAATAGCAAAACAAGTGTTATTGCCCCTTATCTTTCTCTACATTTTTTCCTTCCAAATATAAGAGAGTGTGTAAAAAAGACGTCTATTTGAGAAATGCCCTGCAATTCACATGCTAGTATGGGCACCTCGGAATTCAGCGATGTGCAAATAACCACTGCTCCTCAAAACCTTATCTTGATCCCATTTTGGAAATGCTAAGGTTTTCTTGATACCTCTTTTTCACTCTTCATATTTCAGCAAATGAATTGCTGTATACCCAGTATAGAATGAAAACCAACTGCAGGGTGCAGCTAATTTATTGGCTCTGGGTACCTAGGGTTCTTGATGAACCTACAAGCCCTTTATATCCCCGCAACCAGAAGAGTCCAGCAGACAAAACGGTATATTGCTTTCAGAAATCTGACATCGCAGGAAAAAGTTACAGAGTAAAACATAAAGAAAAATGGCTGTTGTTTTCAGCTCAATTTCAATATTTTTTTATTTCAGCTGTTATTTTCTGTAGGAAAACCTTGTAGGATCTACACAAATGACCCCTTGCTGAATTCAGAATTTTGTCTAGTTTTCAGAAATGTTTAGCATTCCGGGATCCAGCATTGGTTTCACACCCATTCCTGTCACTAACTGGAAGGAGGCTGAAAGCACCAAATATAGTAGAAATGGGGTATGTCCCAGTAAAATGCCAAATTCGTGTTGAAAAATTTGGTTTTCTGATTCAAGTCTGCCCGTTCCTGAAAGGTGGGAAGATAGTGATTTCAGCACCAGAAACCCTTTGTTGATGGCATTTTCAGGGAAAAAACCACAAGCCTTCTTCGGCAGCCCTTTTTTCCCATTGTTTTGGAAAAAACAAAGTTTTCACTGTATTTTGGCTATTTTCTTGGTCTCCTCCAGGGGAAAAAAAGGACGCAAATTTGGCGTGGTTAGCTTATGTGGACAAAAAGTTATGAAGCCCTAAGCGCGTACTACCCCAAATAGCCAAAAAAGGGCTCAGCACTGGGGGGGAAAAGGCCCAGCAGCTAAGGGGTTAATAACCGCCCAGCGTGCTCATGTTTAGTGCGGAAAGCCCAGTCAGAGTGGTAAGACCAAAGCTGGGTACTTGTTTTAATACCCAATTTAAAATGGGTTGAGAAGGGTTATTAGCCCAAAGATCATCAGCACTTAATAGCTATCTACAATCACTCCAAAAGTGGCAATGGGACCCTTTCACCTCAGTCACACTAATTTCAAAGCACAATACAGACTCCAAACTGCCTGTCTTGGCCCAGCACAACTTAAGTGCAGCGTCACTTTCTCTGTGTCCTATGGCACCCCCTACTGCCACCATGTGTGCACTGTACTTAAAATACAGTGCACCATGGTGCAGGGTAGGGGGCAATGGCATAATTTGTCATGACGCCATTGATATACTCTACAGGTGTAGCGCCAAAATATTGACAATATGTTGGTTCTACTACTGCAGAGTACATAGGGGTCCATTACAAATAATGAAAAGACCCATTTTAATGCCTGCTCTGAGCAGGCACTAAAAGCGACTTACAAAATGATGCTAGGAAATCTCATAAATTTCCTTGTGTTTTTTTGTCAGCCCCTCTAATAGGGAATGTCTCCTTTGCATACATTATGCCTGGTGCAGGCATACTGTAGCGCAAAGGGTTGCAAAGTGGCACAATGCAATATATATTGCCATATATAAGACAACATCAGATCAATAATAATAATAATGTCAATAATAGCCAACATTTAAATCTTCCTGCCTTTGTTGGTCCCCCCTTCTTTTTTCCACTAACCAGGTTTTTATTTTGGATACACTGCTTTACTCTGCAAATTGTTTCTCCAAGAGTCTCCAAACAACATACACGTGCTACGATTTTGTCCTTGTTGGGCTACATTAGCGTGAAAAAATTACGCTAATGTGGCGCAAGTTGGCACTAGGGGCTTATAAATATGCCCCCAAATTCTAACCGCACCTGCACTGGAGATGCGGATTGAGGTAAATGCCCGCTTATAAATCTTAATGACCAACCTGTTTAACAGAGATGAACCTGTGCCCAGCATACCTTCTTGACCATAAGACAATGAGGGTGTGATCTTAGCGTTCATAACTTTTATTAGTGGGAGCAAGTTAGGCCCCCTCAGTGTTCTAAATTACTTTGAGAAGGCCACTTGCAGAGCTACAGCTTTAACTTTAATCTCCTTCCTTTGCCTGACAAAGTTACCCCTAGTATCAAAATGCACCCCCAAATATGTATAAAACTAATCTGAAATACATTTGTTGCTCTTATAATACCAGCTGATTCCCAGCTGCCTTTTCCTGCTAAAGGAAACCACTTTAGTTTTGAGCAGCTTACCTTCCAAATAGTTTCCAGCTGTATAAAGAACAAGTTGGTTGACTAACCATTGAAGGCCAACCCTGGTATAGCTAAACATTGCCAAATCATCAGCATAGAGCAAATGGTGAAACCGAAGTCAACCGATCTTGAGGGGATGAGAGTTAATGGCATCAAGAGCAAGTGACATGTCTGCAATAGACAGACTAAATAGCAGGGGAGCAAGCACACAACCCTGCTTCACACCATGAAAGGTGGGAATTTTCCTGGAGACAGAGTGGCTGTCTCCTAGTTTAATGTGGACTCAGGTATCTATGTGTAGTTCTATGATGGCTCCCAGGAGCATAGGTGAAATTCCCCAGTTTTGTAGTTTAACCCAGAGAGAGCTCCTGGAAACTCGATCAAAAGCTGCCTCAAAGTCAACAAAACAGCAATGCAACACAGAGCCTGATAGGATTGCCTTATCAGTCAGAATAGACAGGGCTAATGAGTTTGTGGATGTACCTGATGCAGCAGAAAATCACTTTTGGGAAATAGGAATTAGGCCCTTCGACTTAGCCCAAGATCAAAGATCTTCTAGCAGATGACTGGCATATAACTTAGCCTCATTATCGAGGAGGTTGGATCAGACCTTGAGCCGCTTTTATCTATTGGGTGAATTTTGGCGCCACGCCAGTACTCCGGAATCCTCGAGGACAAGGCACAGTAATCAAAAAGATTTGTAAGTTGGGCAGCCCTAAAAGGGGTATTCTGTTTAAACAGCATCTGCGGAAGAACTTTGGGGCCCGGTGCTCCGTCCTGTTTTGCCCTGGAAATAATGTGATGGAGACGGGGTATGGAAAAGGTCATGGCTTCTGAGGGGGGGGTGGATAGAGACAATACAGGCTGAGGCTGCTGGTTTGGCAAAGCTACTCTGGAAAAATAAACCCCCATACCCAGCTGGTTTCCATCAGACACATTTACTGAGAAATCTTTTGTCAAAAAGGCTGTCCAGTCACATTAAGAAATATTAACAGTGCCAAGCCCCCTCTGATTCTTTGTTAGATTATTGAGAAGACCCCAAAACTTTCTTGAGTTCGAGTCCTTGCTGGCACTTATAAGTTTTGCCCAAAACAAATTGGAACGTCTTTGATTTTCTTCAAAAACAGCCTTCCTATAACCTTTTTGCAAATCTTTGAACTTAATAGGTAGTGCCCTAGAGTCGGGATACTTCCTGATCGCTCTCGCAGCTTTATTGCAGGCTTTCTTAAATGACCAGCAATCCGTCCCAAATAAGTTAGCACACATTTGGCCAGATACACTGTGGTAAGTAAAAATGCCCAAGCAAATACAAAAAAAATAGTATGACGTACCAAGGGGAACATCATTTAAATATTTTTTAATGCCTGTTTTATTTGCATATAGTTAAAACTCAGGCATGAGGAGTAGGCCTATCCAATACAAAACTTACATTTCTAGTGCCTGAAGATGTCTTTTAACAAGCCAACCATTGTACTAGCAACAAAAACTGTATGGGACAACAGATGACAAAGTCTACGTTAATTCAGGCACCTTTTCACATTGACTAGCCAGGGATTAAAGAGGAGAGCATGTGGGGTTGATGCTGCCACAATCACTCTCAGATATGAGGCCCCATTGTGATTGCAGTTTAGACATAGCCAGTATAACACTGGTGCTAGGGTGATGGTATTGAAGATAGGCACCAAACCCAATTCCAGAAATAAGGGAAGAAGTGGCGTTTCAGGACCCAAGTCTAAAAGGAATCACAAAAATGAGTTTAACATTTTTTGCAGTTGCTTGCAGTCACTGTATCCCCATAATTAAGCTGCATATATTGCTGCTGCTATCGCTTTTGACTACAAATTTGTAAAATGACGATCAAAGCACAGCAACATTTTTTATATTCAATCCTTAGAATAACATTTGCTTGGTGCTGTAGGGTCACACCAGTTCAGTTTGCTGTTGAAACAACTACCCAGGTAGTCAAAGCTCTTGACTGTTTCAAGCACCTGGCCCGCTATGTTTGAAGGATTCCTTAAAGATGGGACCAATGAACTTGGGATCACTTTTGTTTTTTGTGTATTAATGCAGAGATCCTTCCGGCTATAGGAGCTCTCAAAATTCTCCAAGGTTTTATGGTTTTCGTTACACATACACGTCAATACAACTGTGTTGTCCGCAAAAAGAAGAATGACTATTTTTTGTTACCTGACCTAAGAACATTACTTGCTTCCTCTTAATAAAAACTCCTCACAGTAATTTAAAAATAGGGAACACAGCAACTGGGCAACAACACATCCTTTGCATGCACCAGAATGTATTTAAAAATTAGGGGTGTATTCCCAGTAGTTCCGTATTGGAAACAAGCACTTTTTGTGTATAGGTTTTTGGGAGCTTTCAGTCACATACAAATCAGAGAGGAGGAGGAAAAACAGTCACACATCCCCCTGGAAAAGCAGAGAAACACACAACCAAATGTGACTGCTACAAACAGAGAAACCAAATTCTGGTTCTTTTTTCCAAGGGAGCCTATAATTGAGCAAGCAAAAAAGATTGCAGCAAGCTCATAGACAACGCACCATCCCTGTAAGTACCCAGTGGTAGATAAGAACAAGTAAACCACAATACTGCTATTAAGTCTCCATAAGTGTGCAACTTCACCGAAGCTCCTGCTGCAAAAAGGAGCTAAACAGGGCTGAGTCAGCCCCACTTGAAGATACTCAAAAAGGCGGAGCACCGCAATGTAAACAGACAAATACTTTGTATAAAGTAAAGGAGGAGTCCAATGCTCTGGCAGTGCAGATGAACAGTACTTCTTTAATAGTTCTTTGCAAGTCCGAAGTGTTAATTTCACAGTTCCGTGGATGAGACGTATTAGGACAAAGAATAAAACAGCCTTGTGTTCTCGCAATTCCGTGGACAAATTGGATAATACTAAGAGTGAACAGCCAATGCGTTTCGCCCAGTTAAAGGGCTTCCTCAGGGCTGTAATACAACCATAAACACATATGTATACTATGCCATCAATTGCAAAAAGATATAATTACAAAAGTAAGGGTGAAAATTCAAGTTCCGAAAGTAAATAAGGAAATGCTGTGTACCAACACGTTAATAGAAGCAATGAACCCGTGCAAATATCAAGATGGACGTGTTCCATATCATGCGGAAAAAATTATTTAAAGGAATGTGGGTCAAGGTGCCAGGTTTTTTCCATTCTGCGACATAGCCGTTTGGATTCCTGTAGTTCTGGGGTGAACCAGCTGGCCTTGATTCTGTGGGAGGTGTTTTTTTTTTTTTTTTTGAGCAGTGCGAGGGTGTTGGCGCAGTCTTCTATCCAGCGATGCAGGTTGGTGGTGGCTATGTTGGGGTCTGGGGTCCCAGGGGGTGGGGCCCGGGCGACAGTATAGATCAGTTGATCCGTTGATATTTTGCTCTCGCTGCGTCGGGGGGTTGTGTGCGGTGGTGTGCAGTGGTGGTGAGTGACTGGTTTTTGGTAGGAGAAGTGGATGCAGCGGTGGTCTGTCCAACTGAGTTCGGTGGTGTGGCTGAAAGAGACGTGGTTGCTGGCTGAGAAGATGGGGTTGAGTGCGTGGCCTGTGGAGTGGGTGGGTGTATTGACTAGTTGCTTGAGGCCGAAGTTGGCAAGGTTGTCGATTAGGTTGGTGGTGTTGATATTGTTGTTATTTTCTAGGTGGAAGTTTAGGTCACTAAGGAGGATGTAGTCTGTTGAGGTGAGGGCTTGGGAGCTGATGGCATCGGCGATGTCGTCACAGAACTACAGTCTGGGTCCACGGGGTCTGTAGACCAGTGTTCCTCTGAGTGTGTTGTTGGCGTTGATGTGGATTTTTAAGTGGAGGTGCTCAGCGGAGTTGATGGTGTTGTGGGAGTTGATGGAGACTCTTATGGTGTTTTTGTGGACTATGGCGATTCCTCCTCCTGGTCTGTTGATTCGGTCTCTTCTGGTGATCTTGTAGTTTTCTGGTATGGCTATGGCTACGTCTGGTTCTGAGGCCGAATTAATCCAGGTTTCGGTGAGCAATGCTACGTCGGACGAGTATGTGGTCAGGAGGTCCCAGAGTTCAATTGCATGGTTGTGGACGGAGCAGATGTTAAGTAGGATGCATCTTAGGCGGTTGTCTGTTTTGATTTGGAGTTTGGAGGTTAGGTTGCAGGTGAAATTGCAGGCTTTGCAGAAGGGTCCTTTGGTGCGCGTCGGTGTGGACTGGAAGCAGATGGAGGAGTGTCCTGGATTAAGGGCATGGAGTTCGTTGGCAGTGTAAAGGTGTTTGGTGGCGTGGGAGGCGTGTTGGCCAGGGCGTCTGGCGCTGGGCGCAGTCTCGGCATGGACGGGCACAGACGGGCTTGCCTTTGGTGTGCCTTCGATGCGCCAGTGGCGCATCCGTGCTGCGGCTGGCATAAGAGGGGAGGTGGGAGGGAGTGGCAGCTCGGAGGAGGGAGGGAAACCTCCAATGGGAGTGCGGGGGCGGGGGCAGCAGGAGTCAGGAGCGGGAAGAGCTCAGAGGAGGAGGGAGGGGGCGGGGCCTTCCTGGAGAGGAGAAGCCAAGAAACCCAAACAAGCCCAAACAAGCCCAGACAAGCCCAGACAAGCCCAAACAAGCCCAAACAATGGCAGCACTTACCGGAGCAGTGGTGAGGAGGAAGCGACCTGCCTGCAAGGATACAGAAACAACATGTAAGAAAGCATCATATATGCTGCTCTGTAACATCACATATTAGTCCTACCTGTTGTAGGTCAAACAATACTCTGGCTGATCATATCTGGATACTAAGCTCATTTTTGTCCCAGAGAACAACATCCACCTCCACCCTGTGTTCTCCATCAGCAAAATTGCCACCCAATCATATAGTTTGTTTGTTTCATTTGAAACAGTTGCTCTCAGATAGTCTAACATACACCAAGCATATCGCTGTGGAGCGTGCCATGCAGCAAACCTCTAAATAGGCCCCCATGATGCTATTGGCATAATCACATAACATAAACTCAATGTCATTCAGCCTATCTTGTCAACTTCAACTCGGTGGTACACTTTCAGACATAGGCCCTCATTATGAATCTGGTGGTAATCAACGCTGACCGCCGTGCTGACGGTGAACAAAAGAGCGCCAGTGGCGGTGGACTGCACACCGCTGAGTAATGATACCAAAAACACAGTCTGCCCAAACATTTACAACCTCCACTAACAGCCAGGGCCAACAACGGTGGAAAGGCAGGACACAGCACCCCACCACCACCATCCCTACAAATCCCCCATCCACCAAATAATGATACACAAAGCAGCAAAGCGGACAGTGGATGTCGAACTGCCATTGGCGGTAATGTCTGCCGTGCTCAGAAAGGGGAACCTCCAAAAACAGAAGCACACGTTGGCAATTTAGAAAACCACACAGATGACACACATCCACACCACTATAAAACAAACTAACACACACTCCAGTCTTTTGCAACGCCAACAGCACCACAGAAAACCACAACACACATACAAACAACCACCACACAAGTCACACCCATAACACACCACCCACAACACAACACCATGGCACCCCCTAAGCAACCCCGCTTCACCGACAGGGAGCTGAGGACCATGGGGGATGAAATACTCAGGATCGAGCCACAGTTATTTGGGGCACATGTGGAGCAGACACCCATGGTCAAGAAGATGGAGCTATGGCAGAGGATAGTCAACAAGGTCAACGCAGTAGGAATCCATCTATGCACCAGGGATGACATCAGGAAGAGATGGAATGACCTGCGGGGGAAGGTGCGTTCCATGACATCACGATACAACATCGCCGTACAGAAGACTGGTGGTGGTTCCCCCACCTCCTTCCCCCGAATACACTGACTGGGAGGCGAGGGTCATGGCCATCCTGCACCCGGAGAGCCTCACTGGACTTCCTGGAGGACTACTCGGGTAAGTCAACTACACCTGCAATGCATATATCACCCTATTCCATTCACTACCTCCATGCCCCATCCTGTACCCAGCCCACAACACCCACACATACCTACCCATATCCCCTGCATGCCCACAACCCCCATAAAAACCATTATCCAGCCACAGTCACCAACCCATACATGAAATGGCAGGAGCACCACAACACACAGAATGCACCACTCCCCCCTCACCAAATGCATCCAAGAGAACACCAAGGTACCCTGCATGCCACCACATGGGAATGGAGCCACCAGTAACACCTAAGCAGAGTTGAAAGGGACATGAATGTGCAGGACACCCATGCCACCCGGATGGAGACATCAAGGAATGCCAGTACTCCACCTGAAGACGAAGGCCCCACTCAGGAGAGGGGGGCCTGGACACAGAGGAGAACCCTGTCCCATGCTACAGCCCTGGACACTCACACCCCAGTAGCCCCACCCAGGACACCACTGACACCCTTACCACTCAGCCACAACCATCAGCTCTGGCCCACAGCCCCCACACCAGTGTCTCCAGGCCACGGACTGGCTGACCACAAGTACAGAGTTCCGAGTCTCCACCCACCACCAGGCAGGATGATGATGGGCCCAGTGCAATTGGGACTGCCAAACCTGTGCAGGGGACACAGGTACAGGGGGGTAGGGCCACTGGTACTGGAGCAGTGGGTCAGGGACGTGGCCCAAGGAGGGATGCTGCTGCCCAGGAGGCCATTGCTGAGGTCCTGACAGCATACCACCATTCCCAGAAAAGGATGTGCCAGATCCTGGCCACCCTGGAGGAGAGTCAGTGGCTGTAGGTAGCACACCATCAGGAGGCCATGGAGCAATGGAAACACCTCAATGCTACCATGGCCACCACTCCAGGAGTGCTGCAGGGCCAGTTCAACAGCCAGCCTGAGCCCTCCACCAACCAGCAGATCCCTTACCCTAGCCAGGACATTACCCTACCATCCACATCAGCAGCTGCTAGTGGACTGATGACACTGCCAGACTACTCACAGGACACCAGCACCCCTTCCACTGCAGCCCAGCTTCCCCCTTGAAAATTTTCCCCTAGACCCAGACATCCCTGTGAAACACCAGCCAAGACCAAGCCCACCCCCAGGAAGTGACTCTGCCCTGAACTGTCTCCCTTGTGTGTCACCGAGCTACCTTGTCGACATGCCCCTGCCACTGCAACATCTTCCATTGGCCCCATGGACTATGTCCCTGTGATTCCAATAGTTGTGGAAATGTACCTGAGTATTTTGTACACTATGTGCCCACTCCTTTCCACTGTCCCATCAGTCATGGATGTGTTTTGTTTCAATAAGAAAACACCTGTGTACTCAAATTATCTGTCCTTCATTTATATGTGCTAACACATGCAAATGTGAATATAGTGGGCAGGTTACATCATAATGATGTTTTATTGCAGGAGGGGGTCTAACAGACTGCAGTGTGTCAAGTATGTCGCTCTGTACATTCCATTGTTGTAACATACATCTCCTTCTTCAAACCTGAAATCGGCACACCACTGGTAAGGAACACCACAGCACTTTGCACATAAATCACCTTGAAACAATGCAGTAATCCCATTGGTAACATAGAACACTACCTCAGAGTCACTGGAAGTATAGCCAGATTAGCTGGGTCCTGGAGTTTATATCTTCCCCCTCCTCTTCCTCATCACTCTCATCCATCCTCTGAGGTGGCAGGGGTGGTTGGACAGCATCCACCTGATTCAGTAGTGGAATAGCTTTCCTCAGGGCCAAGTTATGCTGCATGCAGCAGGCCACCACTATCTGACACACCTTGTCAGGGACATAGCACAGGAACCCTCCAGAGAGATGAAGGCAGATAACTCTTGCCTTAAAGGAGTTCTAAGATTCTCTCAATAACCCTCCTAGTGCGACCATGTGCCTCATTATATTGGATTTCAGTATCTATCCTGGGGTTCCTCACAGGTGTCAGGAGCCATTGCATGTTTGGGTATCCAGAATCACCTGCAAAAGTGGGCGAAAGAGGGTTGAAACACACAAAATCTACTAGCATACAGCCTGCCTGTCAGCTATGTAAGTGATCCAGTGTCATACACACTCACCTATGAGCCAAGCTCTGTCCCCCTATACTTTTCCCATCATGTATGGCACACTGCTGTTTCTCAGGACAAAGGAGTCATGGACTGATCCTGGGAACCTTGCATTGACATGAGTAATGGACTGATCAGCGGTACACCCCAATAGGACATTAATAGAGTGGAAGTTTTTACGATTTCTGAACACCTATTCATTTACTCTTCGGGGTATGAGGGCTATGTGGGTACCATCAATGGCACCTATCACATGGGGAATATTTGCAAAAGCATAAAATCCAGATTTGATGTAGGTGAGATCAGCCCTTTGGGGAAATTGGACATAACTCTGCAGGTGTTGCACAAAGGAATCCAGAAATTTGGACAGGATGTGGCTGAACATTGGCTGAGATACACTGGCTGCCATGCCCACTGTAACTTGGAATAAGCCTGTGCCAGAAAATGTAGCATAGATAGTACCTGCACAGTTGTAGGGATGGTATGGGGATTCCTATTAGGTGGCATCAGCACAGGCTCCATTTGTGCACAGAGTTCCAGGATAGTGGCACCATTCAGGCAGTAAGTGATGATGATCTGATGTTCGTCCAGGGTGGCCAGATCAACCAGGGGTCCGTAAACAGATGGTGCCCTGACTCGCCACATGGGTCTATACCTATGGGGAGTAAGAGAGACACATTGATTTGCCACCTACACTTCAGTCACAATATTCCACAATTCAACTCGTACATTCAACAATATTGACCCTCACACAGAAGCAGAGAACATGGTAATCCTGTCTGGGTATTGCCTGGTGTGGTGTGTATTGTGCATTGCATCACAGTGTAGGCACTCTTTCCACTATGATTTTATGAGGAGGATCATGAATCATACCATTACTCGACGAAGGGTAGAGGGAATGGAGCTATGGATTAAGACCCCGGACAGACTATGCAGGCGTGGTGTATGCAAAATGGCAGCCCCCTGCCCTACAGGTAGTGTAGTGTAGGAAGTGACCACATTCCCCTTGCGTTAGTCGTCATGGCGGTAGGCAGTGTTCACCGCCATGCACCTTTTCATTGGATAGCACTGGCGTCTATGGGGAAGCAGGGCCAATCACGATCACCGCAGGCATGACAGTGCACACCACCACAGTAAATACCGCCATTTTGTAATGCCCTTGCCACTTGACTCCTCAAGAGTAACGGAACTCCACTGCGTGAGCTGCTGTGTCCTGACTCTGGGACTAGTAATGGAACGTGTTACAGGGGAACGGGCCCAGGCCTTCACCGCAGAGAAGCTTAAGAAGCTGGTGGACGGGGTCTTACCCCTGTATGCAAAATTGTATGGGCGACCAGAGGCTCAGGTAAGTTGCTATTTGTCCTCCTTGAATGTGTGTGAATGTGGCAGATACCTGTAGGCATTGTTGATGGCTGTGTGAATGCTTACCTGTGATGTGGCTGGCAGTTGTCGTCTTGGCTTTTGTCAACGTGTGTCTCCATGGGCCATGTGAGGTCGAACTGGCATGTCATATGTGTATGGGGCACCCACACTGATGTCTGTTTCTTTACTTTGTGTGTCCCATTCAGGTCAGCACCCATTAGAAGAAAGGAATGTGGCAAGCCATCGCCAAGGAAGTGCGGACCCTGGGGGTCTACAACAGGAGAAGCACCCACTGCAGGAAGTGGTGGGAGGACCTGAAGTGCTGGGCCAGGAAGACCGGAGAGGCCCAGCTGGGGACGGCATCTCAACGAGGAGGTGTCCGTCGGACCCTGACCCCCCTAATGGCCTGCATACTGGCGGTGGCCTATACCGATTTGGATGGGCGCTTGAAGGCAGCACAGAAGCCACAAGAGGGTGAGTACTTACACTAATGTGATGCTACTATGCTGAGTGTAGTTAGGTTCTATGGGGTGCATGAAGTGTAGTGGCAGGCCCATAGACAGGTGTGTCCCTGCAGTCCTGCCTCCCTTTACATCTGGGGGATAGTGTCCTTAGGTAGATATGGCTGGGAATGTAGGCTTGTGAGGGGTCCACTCTTTGGGCTATTGGTTCAGATGTGGCCTAATGGTTTGGCCGATTTTTTGTCTTGTCAACGTCTCTCATTGTGTCCCATTGCAAAGTGTTACATAGTAGAGGGACAGTTTTTTCATGTAGTGTACTGTGGGAGGTTACCTAGCAGTCAGCAGCACATTTAGGTGAATAATTCTGTCACTGGGGATCAGCACATTAGATGGGTGGGGGTGTATGTGTGCCAACAGGTATTTTTGATCTGGATTTGACCTACTTCTTTCTTGTTTTGTCCCCCGTGCTCTTGCCTCTTGTGTGCTTTAGCATCATCTGGCGAGGGAGCTGAGACACCAGCAAGTGGGGATGCTGCAGCCCACGGTTCTCAGGAGGAGGAGTCCACCAACGCCAAGGAGACCAGTGGGTTGGAGGGTGAGGGGAGTACCACGGGGGAGGCAACTACCACTGGGGGTAGTGACTCAGACACCTCCTCCAATGGCAGCTCCCTGGTGGTGGCGGAGCCTACAGGGCCTAGCCATTCCTTAACATCTTCTGCCACCCCATACCATCACGGCCTTCCCAGTAGCTCCACAGAGTGTGTGCCTCGTGCCCGCTCACCCAGGAGGGTGGGAGTCTCCTTCACCCCAGGCCCCTGTTAGCCCTGCTGCCCTCACTGAGGAGGCTATTACCCTCCTGAGAACCATCTCTGTTGGTCAGACAACCATTGTGAATGCCATCCAGGGGCTAGCATCCCAGATGCAACAATGCAATGTGTTCCTGGAAGGTATTCACGGTGCTATGTCTGGCCTCCAGAGATATTTTCAGGCTTTGGCCTCCTCTTTGATGGCAGCCAGTGTCCCTGGTCTTTCCGTCCCACCTCCTACAACCTCTACCACTTCCAGTAGCCCACTCCCTTCCCCATTCAAAGCACACATCCAGACAGCCATGCACCCAAATCAGCACCCAAGAAGCATGCAGACAAACACAAGCACCACACGTCCCACCATATGCAGGCACACACCCAACATTCAAAGACAGACACAGCAACATCCACCTCCCCCACTGAGTTCACCCCCCTCCTCCCAGGACACAGAAACGCTCCCAGACATCCACTCCACACACATTCCACTAAACATGGGCATACTGTACAGGTACCTGCATCCAAGCACAGCAGACCTGCACCTCATACCTCCACTCTCTCATCCTCCACTTCCAAACCTGTCTCCAAAACCTCTCCAGCTGCACCTCATAAGCTTTCCCTCTCCAATGTTGACCTGTTATAACCCACTGGCCCTAAACATTCCCTTAGCCTCCTGAAACCCACTCCCCCCTCATCCAAGTCCTCCGCAGTCCGCCCGTCCTTCCCCAGAGAAGAAGAAGGCTCATGTTGCCCTAGTTCCTCTGCCTCCCCCCGGTCCAGGCCCACTCCTGCTCCTCCCTAGGGCAAGCCCAAACCTTCTCCACATCCAGAACCTACGCCTAAGACCCCCCTTCCAAACCTGAGTCCCCACCCCCTCGATCCCCTGCCCCTGTACCCTGAGGTGCCTGGCTGCCCAATTGATGCCCCTTCTCAGTGGAGTGTTTCTTTACATTGTGGGAGTCAAGCGTGGGCTATCTTTGCCCTACCAGGACTTTGTACTGGCTACTGGCCTTTTGCAAATATTTTATTTTTTTTACATGTCCAGCAGACATGTTGGTGCTATATTGAGCCGTTGTGCAGCCTTTCACTGTGAGGGTTGTTCTGTGCACAGGTGTGTGAATTGGTGCAGGTATTTGTTGGCCTGTGTATGGTAAGTACATTTTGTTAGGGTGAGTATGGCTTGGGGTGGTGGGAGGGATTGGGTGCGTGTCGCTTTGTGGATGGGGTGGATGGGTGTGTAATTCTGCCCTTTCCTCCCTTATGTGCTAGTCTGGGGGACTTACCGTCATTGTCTTTGTCAGCGATCATGGTCCTGGAGGAATATGGCAAGGAGAAGCACTCGCATTATTTCCAACTCTTGCTCCATGTCGGCATCAGCGTATTCTGTGGGCCTCCAGTGAGTCTTTCTCTTTCATAAGGGTTCCCGCCCCGGAACTGCTGGCGGTGTGGTGTTCATAATATGCTGGCCGGGTTGGGCCCTTCCGCCGGCCTGGAGACGGCCTCTGGCATCATCGGTGGTGCTTCCAAGATGGTGGTGGGTGGATGTACCGCTGGCTTTTTCTCCTATGCTTCATTATTTGGCGGTATGAACCGCCGGCCCGTTGGCGGAAGTTACTGCCAGGTTCAAACTGACCACCATAGTCCCAAAACATCCACCAAGTTGGACTTCTCCTCCTTCCTCGATCTTGCAAACAACTTCCGTTCAAAAGGTGTCTCCTGTACTCACTACGCCAAAAGGTGCATCATGCCTTGCCACCTAATCCACTCCCTCTTGTTGCCGAACTGAGAGAGCACCACCCAAACTTCACCTTAAATATTACTACGAGAGAACTCCGTCCCATTGCCTGGGATCAGCGTGTTGCCTCAGCAGAGCTCGTTCAGAACATTACCTCATCAGGCCACGCTTCCCAAAGAATGTTCGGAAATGCAGTTCACCTGCCATTGTGCCAAAGCTTGGTCCAGGAACTGCAAAAGAAGGCCAGCCCCTATACATATTCTCATTGCAGACCTGAGGCATTAGTCTCTCAACAAAAAAGAGAGGCCACACTATACATATTGGGTCTCGGATAAACTGGGGGAGGTGGGCAGGTGAATCCATCACCCGAGATCACACACAAGTGTCACGAAATATTATATCAAATCTCTCCATCGGGGTGAAGTTATCAAGGAAGTGAATCTCCATACTCCCCTCTAGATCCAAACATTTATCACCCACGAGTCCCTCACATTTCACAGGATACCAACTATGTTGCACTCATCACAACTAATGATGGCTGGGTTATCATTACAGCAGCACCCGTGCCTCTCTCAGATTGCCACTTTCAATTCCTCTATAACCCAGTTCAGTGCAGCTGTAACAATATCAGAATATAGGGAGGTCACCCATTCCATTCCTACAGACACAATGACCATGTAAAATGGGAATCATGTTTTTATATTCCCCTATGGGACTTCATCATAGAGACCTTTTAAATCTTGTGGAGTGGTGCTAAAGGCTCAAAGAACCCATGTACTGTAGCTTGCATGCCCATGTAAGGTATTCTACGCATGTTTTGTGAGAAGGCTTTCTTTTTCTTGCTGTAGCTCAATCATTAAAAAAAAGGGAAAAAAGTTGTTTTTGAACATGGTCATGTAATTGTTTGAACCCTCCAATGTTGGTATGAATTATTAGTATACGAGCAGTTGATGACCATGCACCATGGTTGGAAGTATGAAGAGGATGGCCCCATTGCAGTAGCCAACCAAGGTCCTTTATTGACGAATTCTTGCACCCTTTTATTTCTCCTGAAAAACTCTGATTCATCAATAGCTAATTCTGCCCCTCTGATACCAATTTTTTTTAACTTGACTTCCAGGCTTTCAAAAAATTGCTAACCAACAAAATACCCACCTGATATTTTGATAGAAGGAAAATCTGTAACAGCAATATAGGGATGTATTGCAGTTGTATTTTGCTATTAAAAGAAAAACTATAGGGAAGGCGTATCTGGCATCTAAATTGCGTAATGTTATTTTCTAGACACGGCTGCAGGAGCAGATGGAGTGGGAGTCTCAGCGGAGGCGGTGCGGGCGGTAGTAAGTCCTATTGCTTGCTTATTGACAATTAGTAAGTCACTACAAGGGTGTACTAGTGTTTTTGACTTCCTACTTTAGCATATACAGCATGAGTTAAGTATTAATGGCCTCTTCTATCTGCAACTCAGCAGTCTAAGGTTCATAAAATTAACTTGAACTATGATGTGTTTTGGAAAATTGAAAGAAGGATGGAAGGAGAAAGGAAGGGTGAAATATAATATGAGTGAAATGATGTGTGGAAAAGGGTGCATGATAATCATACAGGTGTGTGATGAGAATGATAACATTTATGGGTGGGTGAAGGATGGGAAAAGGGTATATGGGTAAAAGTATGCCTGCCCAGGTGGGTGAAAGGGTATGGGTGAACGGATTCCATGCCTTGATGGGTGAACGGACTCCTGGGGTGGGTTGGATCTATTGAATGGGTAAATGGTTGAAAGGATGCATGGGTGGGTATTGGGTAAATAGATGTTGGTCAAAGGTTAGATGAGAGCCATGGTTGGAATTTGGATGGCTTCAAGTGGCGAATGACTGGGTTTGAGAATGTAAAGCTTAAATGGTGTGTATCAAAGCCCAGGGTGAAATATAAGAGTACTAGAAGAACACATTTGCAATGATGGATACATAAATGCTTGGAATGAAGAAGCAAGGGAGCTCTTCTAGATAGGGGCATTCTTCTCACCTACTGTACTTGCTTGGAATGTTTTTTATCAAAGGTTTGATTCAAAGCAATGGTTGCTATTTCTGAATATTCCATTGACTCACAGTATTTTTCAAGTGAGGCAGGTAATATGTATCCCAGCATCCTTTAACCATCACCTCTCTCCCTCGCTATGGCCTTCACCAGTGCCACCCATGATGACCTAACAGTTGCATGGTTCAATTTGGTAGAATTGCCACTGCAATATTGGCTGTGCAAAGTGTGTCTGTATGTTTAAGTTAAGTTAATGTGTCAAACACTTTTCAATGCAAAAACAAGGTGTTTTTCCCTTCCCTCCAGTGCTCCCTGGGTCAGTTGCTTCCTAGTACTTCACTCCTTTCATCTTTTTTAAGTTTTTTCCCAGCCTTCCGAATGATTTGAAAAATCCATTCTTTGCTTGTGCCACATTTTTCTGACCAATTGATATGAATATAATTAATGGCTTCTATAACAGATTTACTTCTATTCAAATGTTTCCATTTCAACATTTTCCAACCTCAGTGAGTCACACTGCCAGATAAACTTTAGATACTTAATGAGGAGGAGGAATTGATCAGTAAAGTGTGTACTCTGCCTACCCATCCTAATCCCTTCTACCTTACCCTGAAGTTGAGTAAGTTAGGAAGATTCCTTTCCTTAGTGCAAAGTAATTATTGCAAAGTGTGGTGGAGAAGGGTGATGAGGACAGTAAGTAAAGTTGTATTAAGTAAGTGCCTTGATTTTCCTGAATGGGATAGTCTGTGACAAACGTGCCAAATAAAATCTATATACATATCCCATTCCTTAATCCTTTCCCTGTACTGAGGTACATTTCTTTTCCCATCATCTACTTATGGCAGACAGGATTGCTGCATAATTGATTTTATTATACTACGTGGCATGTTTCATTTTTAGTATTCATTGGCTTTGTAGTCTGTGTACAACTGAAAGGCGTTTATTTAGGAGAAGAATAGGGCCATTGAAACAAAATAATTTTCTAGTACAGCTGCCCCGGCTGCAGACAGTAATGAGTACCATTAGGGTGCCAGCCGAGCTAGCAATTCCACCATTAATCTAGCACAACAGGAGAGAGAAGAATACTTGTACTACATAATGCATAATAGCTGTGACTCTAATCACCTTAAAATGGTATGGCCTGAGGTGACCAGCAAATGTACTGCTACTATGCCTCTACACTACATGATTTTATGTAAGTGTTTTGCTCATAGCATTGTTTACAAATTGTCTTTTTTATTTCTTGATATAGCTATTCCTGCTGGTCCACCATCATGGCAGTAAATAGCAGACTGGCTGCAGTGGCAGAAGCTGGAGGCCATCAGGGTGCAGTATCAGCGGCTGGTAGTCCTTGAGGAGAAGGAGGTGGCAGCAGCAGTCTTGCCAATACTCAAGTCCCCAGCCCAACAGCACCAGCCACGAGGTTCCAGGGCAGCTGCCCATAGCCATACCATTACTGCTGCCCCACCACCAGACACAATTTTCCAATGTTACATCCTTCGAAGGGTGGTGCTATTAGAGGCCCAGGAGACACACATGGAGGGGCTCCTCAAACGAATCCTGGCCAGCCTTTAGTGCCCTTTTCTGCCCCTTTTTTAACCTTTTATTTTGGTGGGTGGGACTTGTTGTGGGTGGCGAGAGTGGGAATGGGTTTTTAGGCTCAGGACTTTTCAACTTTGTTTGTTTTATATGGACAACTGGACAGGTTTTTTCGGACATTGGGAAAAGGGACATTTGTTTGGGGATAGAGGTGGGCCAGTTGTGGGTAGACGGGTGGGTATCTATTCTTTTTGTTAGGACTGGGGGATAATACATATTTATTTACGGTTGTTTATGCCTAAAATCTTTTTTGGGTGATTTACTTTGCACTGCTGCCTTTACGCAGCATGTTTTCCAAATCTGCTGATAGTGTGTTCCTTTTAGTGCAGCATGTTTTAAAATCTGCTGATAGTGTATAACAATTAATTATGCGGTTAGGTACCCTTGTCCTAATACTCTCCTAGTCTCTGCAGTGCATTCTGCAACATTTGACCCATGGGAGTGGGGCAGAGAGATTTACCATTGCCAATTGTATTGCATAAACTAAAAGTACAGTAATGCTCCATAGTTTTCTAACCTGAATAGATGAAGCGAGGGCTGCATGGGTTCTCAAGGTACCATAGTGGTGTAGTAGTAGCAATCTAGTGCACTAACAGTGAAGGCATCGGTAGCGAGGTCCCAGTCCACCTATGTGAACTCAAATGAAGATCCTGCACATTGAGTTGACGTTACCTCCACCACATCTGCCCCACCAAGTGTGTGAATAATCAGTGGTGTAAATTATTAAGTAACACCTCAATAAATCACACAGCCCACAAGAAGAGGGTTAGGGGTTTGATGAATGGATATGAAAGGGATTTAGGGAAAGGTGTGACCAAAAGACAAACACTACAAAAACACAATATTCATCTGGGGGATGATCAGCAGACTGGGAGGAATAGAAAAAATGAATAAGTATAACACAGATAACTTAACATTCCGTCAGCCCAGTGAGACCCAAGATGTTATAGATCTAAAAATGTTCAGTCACCTATGTTTGCAAAAGAGCACATATAATTCATATTGGGGTGAAGCTAAAACACACAGTATTAAAAAAAAGATTTTTAGGGTCCGATAAGGTAAGCATGAGTGTTATGATACAGGAGAAGAGAAGGCCTCTGGATTGTTAAACAGAAACAGAAATGATTATCATGATATTGTAGAATCAAGAAGAGTTGAATGGAAGATAAACTTCATGAGGAGTCAAGAAGACTCAGAGGTGGCAGAGCAAGAGCAAAGTCCTTTGCGATGATTCATTTTATCACTGATATGCGATCAATTAAGTAAGAGCAGGTACAGCAAACAACAATCACAGACAAGTGGCTGTATGTATCAGGATGATCAAACTCACAACTGTCATGATCATCATAACATTTAGCCCAGAGCACGTGCAGAACGTGACATCAGCCATCACATGTCTGTGTCCTCCAGTTACCTACAACAACAGGCCTGCCGCCAACCACAGAGTTTCAGTTTTTATCCAGCCAGCATACACACGCAGCAGCATTTCATTTCCCAAATCAAGTAATCAATGCGCTTCTCACCACCAGCCCACAGATTGGAGTAGGCCTTTTAGACTCATCATTCTCTATGTTGATTGCCATTAAGTTGATAACTTCCTTCTTCTGGAAGCTGTTTAAGTTGTTAATTCAGGCTCTGAGTCCTTCCATCATCCTCCATCCTCCAGACTCTGATTAAAGATTATATCCAACTCTATACCAACTGCTCCCAAGAGTCACAGTCTCCCGACCCAATTGAGATAGATAGAGCGAACTGTAGTTTTTTTTTGTCTAGACTAGATTTTGTTTGTTAGCTACATGGACTGGTCAGGTCTACTTTGACAAATGTGAGCCAGAAAACAAAGCACCTGAAAACAAAGCAGTGTGAAAATGCCAGCAAACAAATTTCGCTACGTGTCAAATAGGAAGCAAAAAAATAACCTTCAGAAAAAAATTATCACCCATTATTAGACCACCAAACAATGTAAATCAATCATGACACAAACACAAGCAAGTGCAGTAATATAGTTAAGCAATAAACACCCACTCTCACTATATGCCACCACTAGACATGAGTCACATGAACCACCTCAACATTGAAGCAAGTATCCCTCATATCACTCCTTGGGGCATATGGCATTACTTACCTGCTCCAATCAAGCATAGTGGCACATTGCACTTCCTCTTTGATTCACAAAATGAATCACACATTGGGCAGTAAGTTGTAAATCAAATATATGGGGCAGTTCTGCTAGGAGACAGAAAGGAAGGATAGGCACATAATGAGGCAGGCATTGTCTCTCAACTCTCCTTGAAGTGATTTTGAAGGTGGGGGGGGGGCTTCTTCAATGCACACTGGTCTAACTCCAATTTGGACATACATGTGCCTAAAACGGTTGTGGTTCATCAGTCATTTACATAGAAACAAACAGTATAGAATAATAATGTTTCCCCAGCTAGCTATATTCTTTTTTTTCTCAAAGCAGTTCATCAATAGAAGAAAGTAGAAAGATCTATGGTGCTCCAGGTCTAGTCAGGGAAGAAGGGTTTATCCTCAAACTCAGATGGTTCGCCCAGAAGTTGGTCAGCTAACACAGTACATGACCTGAGTCTGACCAATCACCCTCATCTACCTCCTGTTGTACTTTAGGTATGGTGTTATTTGGGTGTATAAAGTGCTGATTCATTTTGATCATGGTCAATCTCCCAAAGTTTTGGGGCGAAAGCGTGGTCCTTCTTACTCTGACAACCATACCAGCTCCACTGAACACACAATGGCTGCAGGGCAAGCCAGATACTTTATTGCCAGCCTGCTGAGCACTTCTTCCCATATGAATACACTAACAGGTTTTGATCCAGATAGACAATTGTTGGGTCATTTAGGTAGGCCTGGACCATCCTCTCAATAGTAATTGATGCTCCACTTCTTTTGCCTTCACCTCTTCAGTGGACTTGAACCCTGCCTTTACAAATCAATCAAGTGCAGATTTTGGTGCTGCTGGTCCTGTTCCTGTTGTTGTTGCTGGTGTTTATTGTTGCTGCTGTGAGCCAAAAGCACTGTTTGTATGCTCTGTGGAAGTTGTAGGCTGCACCCTAGAACATCTACCTGTGAGTGGGCCTTTAATTTCTGTGGCACAGATGTAATGTGTGGATGACACAATGTATTTTTGCAGCCTTGTATTAACAGATGAGCAAAGGATTAAGCTGTCCGCCAACTCCTGCACCTCTGTTTTTTCTTCCACACCTGCATGTGTTTCATAACCTCCTTTAGCTGTTCCTGTGGTGTATGCACCAATGGGATAGCTTGGCCCATGGTACAGTCCTCCTTGCTGACTTCCCGTGTGAAAATTTAAAAAGGAAGCAGCATCTCTGTTAGGCATTTGACCAGGTCCCATTGGTCCATCTCAATGATCATGCCTTTCACAGTTGCATTCCAGCTTTGTATGACTTATTCATTGATCGGTCTGTACTGCTCAGACAGATGTTGCAACACGTAATGAGTTGAATTCCAATGTGTTGGCACCTCCTGTGTGAGGGCTTTAACTGGCATTCTTTTATCATGCTGGATAATCCTCAAGGCTTTAAAAGAGTGGCTGAAATTAGTGTAGATTCTTTTGCATGTGGACAGTAAGTTGCTGACTCTGGGTTCTCTTTTGAGAAAGTCCTGTACAATTATGTTTAAGCATTGCGCCAAACAGAGGACCCTGAAATTGCGATCATCTGACATGGCCTTAACTACATTACTGCCATTGCCTGTGGCAACAAATTCAATGTTAAGCCCTCTGAGGCACAGCCATTCAAAGACCTTGTTGTTAAATTAATCCAAGATGTTTGCAACTGTGTGGTATTTCTCCATGGTGAACGTAGCTACCGTTGCATGCTTCCGAGCACCATTACAATTTCAGCAGTGTCAACACCTGCACATATCTTTTCTCTAAACCCCACAAAAAAAATCCAGTGTGCAGTGATGCATATGTAATCAGTGGCTTGGCAACTGGTCCACATGTCTGTCGTCAGGTGGATTGTGTAGACAGCACTCTGATGCAAAACATGTCCAACTAATTCCAGCACATCGTGATGTAGTGATGTAGTGCTGAACCAGCAACTGTGGCAAAATAGGTTCAGGCAGATGGCCGCCACAAATTCTAGAAAAAACACTCCTTCCACACAAGATAAAGTGAGGAGGTCCAATGCTAACATTTTAGTCAGCTTCCTTTTGTACAACCGTGCCATTGTGTGGTTGCGTTCATACTGCCCCTCCTGCCTAAACATGGCAGTAATAGTAGCCTGGATTCTTTTCTTTACTGGTGCCACTGATGCAGGCGACTTCAAAGGTGAAGGTACTGGTAGGCTGAATGTGCATCTCAGTAGGTTGCATGAGGGGGCAGCCACTTTATGTTCTTGCCTTGTTGTTTCAACCTGATTTTGAGTCGTCCCTTGCCATTGCAATGTTGTTGATGTGGACAACGATACTACTGCACTGCTGGGACAGGGAATGTCACTCTCTTCTTCACCTTCACCTTCCACAATGATCGGATCAGATTCCCTGCTTTCAACACCTTCACCAATACCACTTGGCCACTAAGGGGTGCCTCTCAGCAGATTGCATGGTGTTTTCTCAAACGGGTTGTTTGGTATCCAGTTCCATAGTTTGTACCAAGTTTACCCCGACCAACACTTGCTCCGCAAATGGAGCATATGGCAATGTTTGGCTCCTTTTCACTAACCATAAAGAAGTCCCAAACTGGAGAGGTCAACTTTCTAACACTGGGGCCACTGCCCATGTCTGAAGAAGTGGCGAAATGTGGGTGTTGTTATGATGACATTGCCTCTCTGCAGTACCTACTTCTACTGAGATGGTTGTGGATGTAGGCCACAGCCGGGGCCTTGTAAATATGGAAGCTGGTGAAGGTGGTGGTATCTGTCCCACATCCCTTGGAGCAGGATGAGAAGATGGGGTAATATTGGACTCCACTGGGGCAGGACTACCATCCAGGATGACTGGCTCATCGTCAGTGTTGTGATCCTCCTCTTCTTCATCCATAACTCTAAAGCTTTCAGGACCCTTCCATTTCACTCCTTGTCTCTCCTAGAATGTCTTAGACTAAGGCGGAATCCAAGTATAGTCTTAATCATCAGAAGGTGGGCTTGAAGAAGTTCGTGGAGATCTGGAAGACAGTAGATCTTGTGAAAGAGGGGCTTCTTCGGCTTCCTCAGCACGAAGAATGAGGCTCAACATCCTCATGTGTTCCTACTTTTGGAGGAACTGCTATTGCTGGCTGCAGCTGTTGTTGTCCACTGGCCTGAGTTTCAGCAACAATTGGGTACTACTTTGAGAATGAGAAGTCCAATTCAACATCACTGCTCATCGGCGCTCCTATGATTAGAGAGGCTGCCTCTGTGCCAGACATGGGATTTGGCTTAGTTTGGAGTGGGGCTGCTGATGCAGGAGTGCTGCTCCCACCTTGCTCCCAAGAGGCTGGTGCGGCAGGCACATATTCTTGCTCAAAAAGGTCTGGGGCAATATACCAGTGGTGGGAAGCTCCTTCAATCACTTGCCACTTTTTTGGTAGCACCTTTCTTTGAGGCCATCTTGAAGTTGGCAGTAGCACTTAGCTTCACAAGCTGAAGAGATGTCTGTGTGTTTGTCAGTGTGGTCACACATCACATCGTTCACAGGCTGTATTTCTGGCAGTACTGTGGGTGATGTCTCTTTCTTTTCTTGCACCGAATGCATTTAATGGTTATTTAGTGTATAAATAATTATGAAATTATACAGAGTATCCATTCATAAAACCACACCAACATTAACTTTTGTTATCATGTACACTCATGAAAGATAAGAAAGAGCAACTACTACAACATATAGAATGTAACTGTTAGCTTTATGTGCATCAAGTTGGCAAGTGGCACTCACGGAGGTGCCGGTGACGAATGGAATAATCCTTGAATAATGTAATGTAGTGCAACTGTACATGGGGCTAATGGGGAAAATGGAAAACAAAAACAACAAAAAACATTTGTATTTATTAAAAAAAAATCTAAAATCAAGAAAAATAATAATAAGAGAATTATTAAATATTATTATTCTTATAAAACAAAATAGAATTCAATTGCTGATGTACTGGGGGAGGGGACTATTACGAAAAACCACCTGGATTTGGGAGGCAAGGAGTGTTCTAGGAGAAAAATGCAAAAAAGGTATATCATCAAATATAAAACACTGCTCATACAGTACATTTAGTAATAAGTACTGACCTACGAGGCCTCAAGCATAACACACAAAATGACCACCACAACAAACAAGAACACATGCAGGCCTAAAAGCACACTGGCTACTTAAAAAAAATGGCTACCAGCCACAAGATCAAACAACAACCAGCAAGAAGGGATGGCCACCACAACAAAGAAGAACACATGCAGGCCTAAAAGCACACTGGCTGCCTACACAAAATGGCCACCAGCCACATTGTCAAACAACAACCAGCAAGGAGGCATGGCCACCAGAATGAAGAAGAACACATGCAGGCCTAAAAGAACACTGGCTGCCTACTCAAAATGGCAGCGAGCAATATGGTCAGACAACAACCAGCAAGGAGGCTTGGCCATCACAACGAAGAATAACATGTGCAGGTCTAAAAGTACACTGGCTGCCTACACAAAATGGTCAACTGCCATATGGTTAATCAACATCCCACAAGGATGCATAGCCACCAAAACAAAGAAGAACGCATGCAGGTGTCCTGGCTGCCTACACAAAATGGTCACCAGCCATATGGTCAAACAGCAAACAGGATGAATCGAAAATAAAAACACATATAGGTATAGGACTATAATTGTCCAAAAAGGGCCCCTGGCCACATGACATGGAGAAGAAAAACAAATGGTGGCATATGACAAACGTTCTCATGCACTGGCCAAACAATGAAGGCATTGACACAGGAGAGGAAAAACAGCATTAAGTTAGTAATTCCAAAGACAAAAATTAAAGGGGATAACATTTTTACAACCACAGCACACATCATAAAAAGGCATTAGGTATTACACCACCATACACTGTTAGCAGGGAAAAAAAAGTGAAATACCGTCTAACAACTTTTTGTTATATTTAATCCAATGCCATCCATGGTGTTTCAGTTCAATAGACACCACAAACAGTTGTTTCATCGTGCACCCATCACTACTACTGGGCCTACAGCTGGAAGACCTATTTCATTAGCAGACTAGGCCATTTAACATTAACATAGTGAATTAAATGAATATTGCAAATTTACAAAACACAACATGGAGAAAATGTAGTGAACTGTAAAACATTTTTCCATTATAGAACAAAAATTACAAGTAAAATTATAACTAGGCTCCAAATGAAGGCCACCCACCCCATTAAATTAAAAAAATCAAATAAAAGTAAAGATAAATCCTGGTGTATGCCCTCTCTCAAACAGACAAGTTGAACAACACCCTTATCTTTAAATTTATTTGTGAAATCTCAAATACAATAACATTCTTAAATCAGATGATACATCCAGGGGACAAAAAAAGTGATCCTTCCAGCTTGAAATCGAAGTGAAAAGTGTCCAGGTAATGGACAAAGCATTGGGAGGATCCTTCTGGACAGGAACAGGAAGTTGGAGTCTCCGGGGCACTTCCTGTTGTTGATTTTTTTTTTTAAGTACTTCTCTCACAATAAAGTCAACGCAAACTGCCAATTAGAAAATATTTTTAACTCAAAGTTGTCTTTTTGAGGACATTTTAGCTGCTTGAGCTTTGCCAGGTTGCAGCTGCAGTCCCTCGTGCTCACCTACGTCACAAAAGAGGTACCAAAAGTCGCTGCCCAGCGCAAAATCTCATGGGTGGGTAAAAAATCTCATTTGTGGTCGCAAGTGACCGGAAGTCTCTCATCTCTCTTCCTGCACACTCAAAATGACATTAAGCATGCGCCAACGGGGGAAAAGCAGTAAAAACTCTGCTATGTCACAGAGTGCGGAGTCTATCTGTAACTCCACAGAAAGCAGAGTTGCTCAATCCTGCAAACTCTGCTAATGGAGCAGAGTTTTTCACCCAATCCTAATCAAGGTGTATTTTTTCAGTTTCTCCAGCACACCCCATCCCATCTCATGCTCGCCATGTCCTCCTTTACCTTAATGTCTACTCAGTTTTGTCACAAATCTTTTAACCTAATGGTGCTGCGATGTTCCACAATCCGTGTCCGTACACTTTGAGATGTCATACCTATTTAAAGCGAATTGCATGGGCATCTGTTCTTATAAACCACATTCTTCGAGTTAAAGTCAGTTCGATTTTTCAACTTCCAAGGTGTCCTCAGGCCTACATTCAACTCCTTTGTTCTTCATGTGAGAGGACTGATGCTACTGCTGCCACAGAGTGAATGACCTATAGGGGGAGGTAAATTCCAAAGGGTCATCTGATCGCCCCATGTTATCATTTTTTAGGGTATGTATGTACCAAAATATCTCTGATATTCTTGGCTCTCTTAGAGGAATACATAGGTCTTTCTAAATCCAAGCCCCCCGACTTTAAGATCCTCCAGTGCTTGTTAACAATCTTTTGGAAGTTGTTTGATAAGGGGTTAAAGGTAGTGACACAGAAGAGTCTTTTTGTGTCCTCTTTCTCAAAAGTCAAACTCAATTGCTCCCTATTGTTGGTAAGGTCTTTCTTACTTGCTCTTCTGATCAAATGGTCTTTTCGGACAGTTTCTTTGGATGTGACCTATGCATTGCGATATCAGAACAGTTGTGTTGCAGGTGCGGAAACTGCCCCACAGGTAAGTTCTCCCGCAGTGCTCGAGGGTGAAAACTGACAATTCTAAGGAGACTATTGTGGTCTGTTGGCTTGTAAAATACTTCAGTGTCTAGAAACCCATTCTTAGCCCTATTTACTAAATTCTGGATTGGTTGTTCACCCCATCAAACCATTGCTGTAAAGTGTAGGAAAGGGTTCAGTACATTCAGCCATTCTACAAAGGTAGTAGCTTCTTCTCTAGTCCCTGTTCAGATTAGGAGGACCTCATCAATGAAACGTTTCCAAAATTGCATCTTAATTTTGAAGCGATTGTCATTGTGCAAAACACACTCTGATTCAAATGAGTGCAGGTAAAGACAGGCCAGGCTGGGATCAAAAGTGCTTTCCATAGATTTCCCATGCACCTGAAGAAAAAGCTCCCCCTCAAATTTAAAGAAGTTCCTTGTCAATGCCAAGTGGGCTAGATCGAGTATGTAATCCCGGGGTGTTACGTATACCCATTCCATGTCCTTCAATAACACCCAGAGTTGCTTTCTGTGGTATATTGGTGTATAAAGATTCCACATCCAGACTGATCAACAACTCACTAGTGCTATAAAACGGTAAATCTCTTATCAGGTTCAGGACATCCTTTTTGTCCTTTAGGAAAGTTGGCAAGCTTCTCACCAGAGGTCAGAATTCTTTTTTTTTATAAAATAGGTTCCAAAACAGAACCAATTCCCAAGACTATGGGTCTTCCCAGGTGAGGGGGGATTTATCTTTATGCACCTTAGGTAAGATATAGACGTAGGGCACCATGGTCCCTTTTGGGTCAAACAATTGGCCTCATGATTGGTAATCCAACCATTATACAAGCTTGTCGTTACTAGGAATGCAGCTTTTTCCTGTACTTCTGGGGTCAGAGCTTTTGTCAGGCATTTATAGCTGTGGTTATCATTCAGGAGTTTTAAACACTGAGCTCTGTACATTTCCTCATGGAGGATTATCACTGCTCCACCTTTATCCACAGGTTTTATTACTATGGAATCATCTGTTGCCAATGCATGCATGGCTCTTTTTTCATCATTGCCCATATTACCAATCTGGTATGGGACATCTCCCTTAGTTTATGAACGACCCTATGGATAGCCTTTTCAAATGCCAACACCACTGGTGGCACCTCAAAGGAAGGAGGAAGAAAGGTGGAATTTGGATGTAATCAGGTATTTCTTTCACATTCAGGGCTGGTTCTGTCTTTAGAAAACACTCTCAGTCTTACATTTTGTAGGAACTCTGCCACCTCTATTTTCAGATTGAACACATCACTCTTAGTGGTAGGACCAAAACTAAGACCTTTATTCAAAACTTTGGACTCCACCTCATCTAGTACTCAATTACTGTAATTTATCATGGTATTCTTTGGTAGATCTAGGACTTGCTTGTACTGGGATTGAGGCTTCTAACTGGTTTTGTTCTTGTGGAGAACTCTTGTTCTGCCATGTCACCCCTCCTCTTTTTCCCATTCCCCTTTCTCGGCCTCTTTCTAAAAAAGATGGATTGTTTTGGTAAAACCACGACTGGCTCTGAGGGGGCAAAACATGGGCATTCCATAACCCGTGGGATTCCAATGTTAGGAGCCCAGCCCAATTAATTATTGTTCTGGGTCAGTGGAAAACCCAGGAACTCCTGAAGATTCAGAGATCCTCGTTGTCCCCATCTCTTCCATCTTCTCTGGCATCCCCCACTTCTCAGATCATTATCCAAAGAAGAGCTGCTTCTGGAGAAAGTGTCTGAGTTGGGGTTGGTTTTTGACACATGCTCATCCCTCGAGTGAAGGTACACTTTTTTTAAGGAGAATGTTTTAGGAACCCTCTGGAACTTCTCGATTTTTTGCTGTGTTAAATACTCCTTATGCTCTTTGATTATCTTATTGGATTCCTCAAGCTTTTTCTTAAATGCAGTGGTACTCAATCTCGTTTTAAAATTACTTTCACTAGACTTCAATTTAACCAACATAGCATCTCCCAATGTCTTTGCTGTTTTAATTATGAAACTTAACCAGTCACATGTGCACCTTCAAGCTATGAGTGCCCAGTCTTTCCTAAACTCTTTGTCCTCCAGGAAAACCATCGGTTCATCAGTAACTATCAGTCCATTTGGGGCTAAGTTTGCCCATAAGTATTCTGTTAGGACTACTCCATGTTGAATTTTTTGACTTAGCTCCTCTTGATCTCTACCAAGGTATCCCAGTCGCCTAGCTGAGAGATACTTTGGGTACTTGTAGTGTCGCCCAACATAGAGGGTGCAGCAATGATAGATGAAACCTCTTCATCATTGAATGCTAGGCATTCTGGCATTGTTGCTGCCAATACAATATGGGTACACCACTAGTGGCTTAAGTCTGGGGGAATCCTGATGTCCCAATGAGACCCGAAAGCAAACTGTTCTTAATCTATATTGCTTCTACTAAACAGGGATAAGGATTGGCCCTCCGTGTCATAGAGAAGATTTCATTCTCACAAATTCCAATTCCTCTCATAGCAGAACTGCTGTACTATTACCTTCAATCACACAAAATTTTGAGAGAAGGAGAAAAAAACGTCACACATCCACCTAAAAAAATCAAAGAAAACACAACCAAGTGTGACTGCTACAAACAGAGAAACTAAATTCTGGTTCTCTGTTCCAAGGGAGCCTCTACTTGAGGTTTAAGTACAAGGTCTTAGCCAGAGGGAGGGGGGGTCATTCCTTTTATGGTAGGGGAGGGTTCACACACCTAATACTGTCATGCTTCATCATGGGCTTCCTCTCCACAACCTGGTAGGATAGTGCCACAAGGATAGACTCAACCTCCTGATAGACTCAATGCGTGAGGAAGTTCTTAATAAGCAAAGTACTTGATAAAAACTGGAATCCAAATGACTAAACTAAAAATACCTTGTGTTGCCCAGACTTGTCACCTTTATTAGTGGGTAACACAGGTAATATAAAAACAGTAAAAAAGTGATTACACAAGAGTTATGACTCCAGTAACCTAATATACGGTCAACATGTTTCCGCCCATTTTTCTAAGTCCTAATGGGTCTCGGGTATTCTTCATGGCTGTTGATCCCTATTTAACCTTGCCCTTACTCTACTGCCCTATTCTGTCTTATTTATTGCAAGGAAACTATGTGCAGGACATTCCTACATTCATAAGTGCCAAGAATGTCTTAAGCCACCTGCAGGAACACAAAGTCACAGCTCAGAAAAAACTCTCTGATAATTTATAAATCAACTAAACCATCACACTGTGATCAAACGTGAAACGGCACACTACAGCAAACACTTGTGGTGTGTGACCCAGCACATGCAATAGACGCCTCTATTCATGGTTACTAACTGCAAATACTCTACAGATATAGCGTAATGTTATCGCTAGACCTACTAGACATAGGCCCTCATTACAACCCTAGCGGTTGGCGGAGAAGCGGCGGTCTTACCGCCAACAGGCTGGCGGTAAAAAAAATTGAATCATGACCATGGCGGTTACCGCCATGGTCATCCGCCACTTCTCCGAACCGACCGCCAGGGCGGAGACGACCGCTGGGCTGGAGACTTGGGTCTCCAGCCCGGCGGCCATCACAAGACCGCCGGCAGTATCATGACCCGGCTGACCGCCCATGGATTTCATGGGGTTGGGAACCGCCATAAAATCCATGGCGGTAAGCACTATCAGTGCCAGGGAAATCCTTCCCTGGCACTGATAGGGGTCTCCTCCAGCCCCCACCCCAACCCCGAGTCCTTCCCCGACACCCCCACCCCCTGCCACCCCTGAAAGTTGGCGGGACCCCCTCCCCACCCCCACCCCCAACATCACTATACAGACTCACATCCAGACACCACCAACACACATACCCGCACACACACCAACAAACATGCCAACAGCCACACACACAGTCATACAAGCACACCCACATTCAGACATACACGCACACATCCATACAGACATACATACAGACAGATACACACACATTTCCAAACACACAACACCCCCACATGCATACACGCACTCACACACCCCCTCTACATACTCACACGCACACCCCCATGCACGCACACAACACACAACACCCCCCCACCCCCTCCCCTAACAGACAATCAACTTACCTGGTCCGTTGATACTCCGGGAGGGGACGGGATCCATGGGGGCTGCTCCGCCGCCAGCACCCTGTCAACAGAACACCACCACGCCGAATCACGTAACGTGATTCGGTGGGCGGTGTTCTGTTGACGGGGCGGTGGAGGTGGAGTAACCGCCACTTCCCCGCCGACCGGCAGTATGACTGCTGGTGGCTCTCCATCCAGAAAAGGACAGAGGGCTGCCAGCAGTCATAATTTGCCGAGCGGAAAACCGCCAGTACTGGAGGTCTTTAGCACGGCGGACCCTTGGCAGTCTTGTGAAAAGACCGCCGAGGTTGAAATGACCACCATAATCCTTTTAAGATGTATTGCAATTTATTTACACACTATATTCACCCTTATGCTTGTTATGAGTGCTCTCAGCTTAATGCCAAGGAGAGGGACAATGCCCTGTATAGTCACACGCCGTGAATTAATACAAAAAAACTAAACATGCACATGCTATACAGAAACAACATGTAGGAAAGGCATCATGTATGCTGCTCCTGTAACATCACATATTAGTCATAGTTGCTGTAGTTCAAAATAATTGTCTGGCTAATTATATCTGGATACTACGTTCATTCACTCATTTTTGACAAAGAGAACAATTGAGGGATGTTCATCTACCTGCACCCTGTGTTCTCCATCAGCCAAAGCTGCCACCCAATCATAGTTTGTTTGTTTCATTTGAAACAGTTACTCTCACATAGTCTCAAATACACCAAGCATATCGCTCCCCTGTAGAGCGTGTCAGACAGAAGACCCCCAAATAGGCCCCCCCAAGATGCTTTTGGCATAATCACGAAAGCCCTCATTATGAACATGGCGGTCCGTTCCGCACCGCCAGCGGTGGCGGTAGAAACCGCCAACAGAGGAGCGGCCCAGACCGCCAAATAATGAACCAAATGAAACACACGCATCCCGCACACCACCCACCACCAGGAAAGGAGTTCCGCTGACAACAGCAGAGTCTGCCCACAGGCCGTCGGAAAGGCCCACCCCGCCCATCAAATTATGAACCACCATTCCGCCGCCAGTTCTGGGGCGGGAACCACCGCCACACAAAGCCAGGTGGAAAAGATACAAATAGAAGGAAACACTCACCGGAGTCCCACAAAACGTGCAGAGGCAGCCATGGACAGAGAGTTGCAGATCATGCCCGCCTTGCTCCTTGCCATATATCTACACGACCGAGACCGCTGACTAAGACGACGATGGTAAGTACCTCAACCTATGACACAAGGGGGTAAAGGGCAATGTTACATACGCACCCCCTCCACCCACCCCGCAACGCCCCCAACCCTTTCCAGCAGCACAAGTCAGACACCCCACACCAATAGGGACGTACCTGACCGAAGGCCACTGCAACTTGGCCATAGCAGATACAATAGCCCCATACCAATAAATTATTTAAACAAACACCAGGGTGGAACTGCGTGCAGCCCAAACACAGGCCACACCGAAACTTTGCTATGTAGCTCAGTGAGCTGAATGGTGCCAACAGGGCCAATGGCCAGTCCATCAAAAGTCACTTGTCCTTGCCCACAACTTGCCACACCTGACTCCCACAAAGTCTGGCTACTCCACGGAATGGGGCCCCTTTTGGGGATCCAGGTACCTCACAGAAGGGAGGCAGGGAGGGTGGGGGCGGGGATTTACAACTGGGTGGGACTTAGACTTGCATGAGGAGGTTGGAGGGGGGTGGGCATCTCCTTTGAAGGGGTGGGGGCTGTTTGGCTCGGGCGGAGCAGGATGCCTTATGCTCTGAGCGGGCCTTCTTCTTCACCGGAGAAGGGGCACGGGAATGGAAAGGCTGGACCGGGATATTTCCTGTGCTGTTCAGCTGCTTGAGTCATCTGTTGCTGGTTGCCCAGGGCTGGTGTGGGGGCCTCTTGTCCGGTGTGGGTGTCTGAGTGTTTGTTGACCAACTGAAGCAGTGCTCCAGCAATGGTGGCCATTGTGGCATTGTGTTCTTTCCACTGCTCCATGGCCTGTTGGTGTTGTTCCAGCTGCATCCTCTGACTTTGCTCCAGGGTGGATACAATCTGTGCCAACCTGTCTTGGGTATGTTGGTAGGCCCCCAATACATCTGCAATGATGTCCTGAGCTGCTGCATCTATCCGGTGCCCTACGCCTTGACCCACTGGGGCACTTGAACTTGCCCTGGCCCCCTGTGCCTTTGTCCCCTGTGCAGGTTTTGATGTGCCACTTGTACTGCGGCCCTCGTCTTCCTGCATGTTGGGGATGGGAGACTGTGGCCTCAGTAGATGTGTTCCACCTGTTTGTGCCCTGGGTCCACTGGTGTGGTTACGCCTCCCCTGGCCTGCTGGTCTTGACTGGGTTTTAGGGGTGACAGTGTTTTCCTGGGTGGGGCTGCTGCATGGTGAGCATCCAGGGCTGTGTGAGGGGCCTGCCTGCTCATCAGTGTCCAGGGATCCTTCTCCAGTGTCCCGTGATGTGCCTCTGTCTCCCTGGAGTGCTGTGGCACTCCTTGTCCCCTCCATTAGGGTTGCATGGGTGGTGGTGCCTGTTGGTGGACATAGAAATGTATGTTACATATGCATAAGGGTTGGAGGGATACTGAACTCTGGAATTTTGTGCTGGTGTGCCTTTCAGTGGTCTTCCAGGGTGCCTTTGTGAGGTGGGCACTGCATTTAGTGGCAGTGGTGGGGTTACATTGTGGTGGGGGTTATTATTCTATTGTGGGTACGTGCAGGGGTGGGTGGCTGTGCACAGCGGGAGTGATGTGGGCCTGGTAGTGAGTTGTGGGTGATGCAGGGTGGTGGATGTGGTGAGTAATGGCTGGGTGGGGTGTGGGTCTAGGTGGGGGTGGGTGGGGTGGGGTGGTGCATGCATTACAGGTATGATGTATGTGGGGTAATTGTAGATGACTTACCCGAGTCCATTCCTCCAGTGAGCCCAGTGAGTCCCTCTGGGTGCAGGATGGTGAGTACCTTCTCCTCCCAGTCTGTGTAGTCGGGTGGTGTTGGTGGCAGTCCTCCCCAGTCTTCTGCACTGCGATGTGGTGCCTGGATGCCATGGCCCGGACCTTCCCGTGCATGTCGTTCCATCTCTTGCTGTTGTCGTCCCTGGTGCGTGGATGGTGTCCCACTGCATTCACCCTGTTCACAATGGTATGCAACAGCTCCATTTTCCGGGCGATGGGTGTGTGCTGCACCTCGGACCCAAATATTTGTGCCTCCACTTTTAGGATCTCGTCCACCATGGTCCTTAGCTCCCTTTCAGTGAAGCATGGATTTTTTGGGGGGATGGTGAGGGTGGTGGATGGCGTTGGGACTGGGGACGGGGTTTGGGTGCTCCTGTGTGGGTTGATATGTGTGTCCTGTATGCTTGCGTTCTATGTCTGGCTCTGGTGCTCTCCGTCCCTGGTCCTGGTTTCGTTGCAAGGGATTGTGGGGTGTGTCTGGGGGGTGTTTTATGGTGTTCTGAATGTGTGTCAGGTGTGTGGGTGCTAAGCCTAGCCAATGTGTGCACCGGTTGCTGTTGGACCTACTTGCCACCCCTGGCAGTCACAGCTGCCAATGGTCGTCCGGCCTCCACTGTCCGCCGAGGTGATTTGTGCATCATTATTTGGAGGGCGGGATGTGGGTGTCCTGGCTTTTTGGCCGGGATTCCAGCTGACAGGGTCCTGGCGGGGAGTGTTGGTCTGGGAATTTTTGGCGGGTTGTTTTTTTTAATCATTATATGGTGGGTTTCCATTCGCCGCCGCCAGCGGGATTCTGTTCACCTCCGCCACGGCGGTCGGCGGTCTTTACAGCCATGTTCACAATGACTGCCAAAATATACACTTGGGGTCATTGAGGATATCTTGTCAACTTTAATTCGGTGGTGTACTTTCAGACATAGGCCCCCATTACAACCCTAGAGGTCGGTGTTAGAGCAACGGTAACTATGGCAACAGGCCGGAGGTAAAAAAAAAATCATCATGACCACGGCGGAAACTGGCAACACATACAGTGATTTTGACACCCCGACTGCCACGGCAGTAGCAACAAAGATTGCAGCGGCAACTGACAACAGCCAGGCGGATGACAATGTACCGCCCACTCCATTACAACCTGCCCATCCGCCAGCTTTTCCGGGGCAGTACCAACGCCTTCAGAAGCATGGCGGAAACAGTACTCTGAAGGGAAATGAATCACCTCTCTACACTCAAGGAAGAACCCGGACGTCATGGAGCCCGAGCTGCAGGTTTTCCCTATGCTGGTGTATCTTCTCATACACCAGGAGCATGAACGCCGTTGACAATGACCACGGTGACTACTGCACCTAGAACACTGGGGAGGGGGGAGGAAAAAGATAGTGACACACACATACACAACACGCAACACCCCCACCCTCACTCACAACACCGTACACACAAACACATGCTACAACATTACAAATACATCCCATAACCCTCAGGAATTATGCAAGGTCAAAAGGAATGGAGTCAAATGAGTGTAATATTAGTAATACTTAGAAATAGGTTCATAAAGCAAAAACAGTATGTACAATATATACAATATAAAAAAAATGCTAGACAATGCCCACTCAAAAATTGTCCGTGGCCCACTGGGCCAAAACACGTAGGCCAAGTCCACACTTGACTCCTGCCTGAATACGGAGAGAACACTGCAGGGGGATAAGGTCGAAAACACACAGGCACCTCAGGGGGACAGGTAATGGGGGGGCACCTCAGCCGAAAGATGGTACAACACCACTGCTCCTGGAGGGGGCTCCATGCCCAATGCTTGGTCCTGGGGAGTGCAAGACCACCGTCTCTCAAGTGGGTGGTTTGCCCACTGCTTGGTCCTGGGGAGTGCAAGGCCACAGTCTCTCAAGTGGGTGGTTAGCCCACTGCTTGGTCCTGGGGAGTGCAAAGCCACAGTCTCTCTAGTGGATGCCTTCTTCCACTGGTTCTGGAGGGGGCCTTGTGCTGAGTGTGCTTCATCCTGGCAAGGAGGGGCTGAGTGGATGGCTTCTTCCACTGGTTCTGGGGGGGCCCTGTGCCCAATGTGCTTCATCCTGGCAAGGACTGGCTGAGTGGATGGCTTCTTCCACTGGTTCTGGAGGGGGCCTCGTGCCCACTGTGCTTCATCCTGTCAAGGAGGGGGTGAGTGGATGCCTTCTTCCACTGGTTTTGGAGGGGGCTTTGCACCCTGTGATGCAGATGTTTTGGAGTGCAAGGTCACAGTCCCTCACCTGGGTGTCAGGGGCCAGGACGCACTACAGCCCATGTAGTCACCACTACACACGGCTCTCTGTTGGTGATGGCTGCTCAGTGAATCGCAGTTGCACTGCAGGTGGTGGTGCTGGGCGTGGTGCAGGTGCAGGTGGCGATGCTGGTGGTTGTGGTGGTAGCCTCCAGGCCCTCACCTGCTGCGTCGGGCGGCTGCCCACTGGGGCTGCTGCTGCTGGCAGTGATGCTGCTTGCGGTGGTGCAGATGGCAGTGCTGGCCGCGGTGCTGGTGGTGGTGCTGGCAGTTGTGGTGGTAGCCTCCAGGCCTTCACCTGCCGCCTCGGACGGCTGCCCACTGGGGCTGCTGCTGCTGGCAGTGGTGCTGCTTGCGGCAGGTGGCGGTGCCGGCCGCGGTGCAGGTGCCAGTGCTGGCGGTTGTGGTGTTAGCCTCCATGCCTTCAACTGCAGCTTGGACGGCTGAAGTGCCATGGCTGGTGTTCTGTGCCCCTTCTTGCCTTTGCCAGGTGGCGTAACCTTCTTGGGCTTGGCAGGTGTTGGTGTCACACTGGCTGGGCTGGCGGTGCCTCCTAGGAGCCTCTCACAGCTGCAGAAAGCACATCGGACATGGACTGAGTGACTGAGGTGCTGGGCTGGGTTCTGGACACCCTGGCCCATCGTGAAGGACGGGGGGGTAGGGAATAGATCAATGTTGGCGAGGAAAAGCTTCTTAGGGACACTGGGGTGGGAAGAGGGTGAAGGTTTGGAAGCGAAGGAAGAGGGAGTGGTTGTAGGAGCTGTAAGCCTGCTGTGTTTGGGTGCATGAGGTGGATGCTGTTGTGAGGTGGGTGGCTGTTGGGTGGGTGTGTGCTTGCATTTGTGTACTTTGGGAGGAGAGGTCACAGATACAGTGGGAGAGGACACAGAGGATGTGTGCATGGATGTGGGGATGGTGAATGCCAGTGAGGGGCGTGTAGTGATAGGCGTGCTGGTGATGGAGGTAGTGGATGAGGATGTACTGCATGCAAGTGTGAGTGGAAACGCTACTAGGAGGGAGGTGGACGACGAGGAGGAGGGGGACAAAGTGGAGGCAGTCAATGTTGGTGTGTCTGCATGAGGATGGTGCTTGTGTGCAGTGTAGCCATTTTTAATATATCTTCATGCACGTTACTAGGCCGCTGTGCACTTTGCCCTAGATACATTTTATTCAGCCTCTCACTGTTATTTTACAATAACCAATTTTACGGTCTTGTTTTTATTTCCTTCTATCACACTGTTTAGCTTAGGTCAGCACTGTGTTCTCAAATAATGCATTCTTGATCGCCCTGTGCTTCAGTCAGTGCTACAGTCTGGTACATTGCCGGTAAACGTGGTAGAGGTTTAGTCTCCAGTATTCGTAGAAAATACACATCCTTACGTAGGGACATTTTCTTAGAATATCTGTGTGTTAGTTGTAAAAACACTTCATAGTCCTAGTACAGGTCAGAGGGAGATTCCGGCCAGGAACCTACAACTAGATGCTGACTGCCCTGTTGCAGATGCTGATGCAGATTACAGGCCTTTGCTCAGGTATGAGAGTTGACGATTAGTACAAGTTGTGATGCAGATGCTAAATACAAACCCAGCGCCTGTTGCTCCAGCACAACCACATGTAGTAACACCAGGTATAAATCCGGTGACTGTACACTCTATTATGGGTAAAGTCCCAGCAAAACAAGAGGAGACTCAGTTTTGGCTGGCACAAAAAATGAATACGCTGGAGGCAGTATTTCCCCATACTGTACCTCAGGATAAACATAGAATTTTAACTATGTGCTTGGCCTTTGGGATGGTTCCCACAGTTGAACAGTGTAATACATGGGGCACGGTATTTGCTGCGCTCTATACAACGGCACACGGTACACCGACACTAGCCAACCTTCCGGAAGTGCTTAAACAAATTCAAGATGAATACGGGCTGCTCCGGCCTTAGATTTAGGAATGCAACTGATGGGCAACTTTGCCACAGTTTCTTCAATTATCCTAAGTACTCTTAAAGGGGAAGCAGTTGCACTTGCAGTGCGCATGCGTCTTCATGACGTTGCGCAACAAGATCAGGAGCTGGAACTGCCTAAAATAATAGCAGAACATATTCCAGTATCGGTCGAGATAGCCTTGGCGCTAGACCACAAAAACCTCAATTTCAGGGTAAAATTAATAAAGAAAATACTAAGCAACAACCTGAGGGTAATAAGAAATGCTGGGAGAAAAAACAACAAGCACCAAAAAAAGAAAGGGGAGAATCTCCGCGCACGGAGACCCCACAGAATAGGTATCATCTCAGAAATAGAGAGAATATAAAAATGCCTGATAGATATCAATATACTGATATATGCCAATCTCGTTCCTTTCAGGACTCATCAGAAAAGAGAAATGAGAGAGGTGGGCGATCAGAGCGGAGAAAAGAGTACGTGAAACTGAGACAGGAATCACAACGCTCTTCGGAGGTTTCTGTTAAGAAAGAAGAGAAACCAGTACAACAAAAACAACAATTTAAAAAGAAAAAAGTGGCAGCTGTCTCAGTTAGACATGCCACTCAGGAAGAGGGTTCTCTTGAAGAACAAGAACTGGGCTCTAGCACTGCTAGACAGCGCGGCAGAGGTCACAATAGTCTTAGACTACAGACATTTAAACGGACATACACGTACATATGCTATACAAAATTTCCATAGCACTGCACTAATGAGCAATATTGTGCGGAAAAAGTATAAAACAACTTTGGATATCTCGAATGGATTCTTCTGCCAGAATATAGCGCCTGAAAACAGAGATTTAACAAGCTTTAGAGCACTAGGCTCCCAGAAAAAAATCTGTAGTTTGCCTCAGGGGAATAAGAACAGCCCAGGACTGTTTGCAGCTCGTGTGACTGCTATTTTACACAAGTTGGACCATGAAGCTTTGTCATATGTGGACGATATATATCTCATGGATGACGAGTTACTACAACATTTAAGACGAGTAGCTCGCATTGTTATAGGGTTTGCCGAGGTCGGCTACAAATTTAACTTCAAAAAATCAAAAATTGCCTTCCCCAGCGTCCTGTTCCTGGGATATGAGCTGTCGAGTGAAGGGAAGAGCCTAGCGCCACAATTTTTAGAAAAATTTGCACAATTGCAACCACCAAATACGATTAAAAAACTACAATCATTGTTGGGCTTTCTAAATTTTGGCAGAACATACATTCCTGATTATGCTACACGCATAAAACCTTTTTATGAATTAATATGTCCTGATTTTACAGGCAAATACTGGACAATTGAACACACACATACTCTTTGAGAGTTACAAGCAGACATGCTAGCAGCAAAACATCTACATACACGGGACAATAAGACACACTTGGTCATCAGGGTAATAGCTGGGCCCATTGTGTTTACTTATGTCACATTTAGTGAAGGTGAGACAGTCCCGATTGCATACAAATCACACCTGTATTCTGCTGCTGAACAACGATTTGCACCCACAGAGAAAATACTCACTGCTGTACAGATGGCTGTTATTAAAGAAAGACCTCTTGCCCAAGGAAAACGCATTATTGTCATTTCTCCTATTCCGGCCCTTGAGGCTGTTACAAAAGCTAGCGTCCTGAACGCAAAAGCACTTCATCCAAGATGGATACAATGGGCTACGTCTCTGACAGCCACTGAAGTTGACTACATTTTGGACCCAAAGTTACAAACTCAAGAATTTCTACAATATGAAGTTGAATGTCCAGTTCCCGATGACACATTGCCAATTGATCAATATAATGTAGTCATGTACACTGATGGCTCAGCGCAAGCAGCGATTGGAACTAAACATCAATATTCTGCTGCATGTGCGGTCGTGAGTGGCTATATGGAGAGGGAGAAATTCTGTCCCCAACATACCTATACACAGACCTTAGGAGATTGTACAGCACAATTAGCTGAGCTGAAAGCCCTACTAATGGCACTAGAACATACAGATCTGACACAGTTCACACTGATTGTTTGTGATTCATATTATTGCGTCCAGTCTTTTAATGAATACCTGCATTACTGGCGCTTGAATGGGTTCAGAGATTCGAAAGGCACAGATTACTGTGGGGGAAGGTAGCAGATCTGAAAGAGATGCTACCCAAAACCATGTTGTGCATCCACTTGGACACCAGTGCGTTGGGATACACGTTGCAGGAAACACTTTGGCTGATGAAGCCGCAAAGTCGGCAGTGGCAGTTGCCACTGTAGCTGCAGTGACTCGTTCGAGTTCCAAACCAGACACAGACATGATGGCTGCCATAAAAGCTACAGTTGATCGTACGCCTTATCCTAAAGGATTTCCTAATAAATAACAATACTTGATGGGAAGTATGCTGAACGCTGAAGTTAAAATTCCAGGCGTAGGCGTACGCGACATCCCCAATAAAGATGTAAGACCACAATTGATTAAAGCAGCACATGAGGGGGTGGCATCTGCACATGCTGGCATGGTTGCTACAATTTCACTCTTGCAGGCCCGTTATTGGTGGCCTGGTCTCTATAAAGAGACTAAGCAGTATGTCCTTTGTTGTGACATCTGTCAAAAAATTAAAGTTTCCACAGCTAGGCTCCTGCCGCAGACACCCCTCTTAATCTCAAATAGATCATTACAATGTGTGTACTTGGATCATTGTGGTCTATTAACACCGGATAGTGCATATAAATATATACTAGTCGCTGTTGATTCTTGCTCCAGATTTGTGTGGGTGTGGCCACAACGCATGTGTTTGCCTGAGCCACTGCTGTGTGTTGATGTGTGTGCATGCTGGTCTGAAGGTGTGCTTGGGATACGATGGGTTTGAGGGGATTGGGACTAGGTAGGGGGAGTTGGAGGGGGGAGACTGGAGACAGGGACAATGGCTGCCATCAGTGCAGAGGGCAGAGCCTGGAATGCTCTCTGTTGGGCCGCCATGCCAGAGTGAATGCCCTCCAGGTATGCATTAGTTTGTTGCAAATGCCTTTCAACACCCTGGATGGCATTCAGAATGTTTGACTGCTCAACAGTGAGGGATCTCATGAGGTCAATAGCCTTCTCACTGAGGGCAGCAGGGCTGACTGGGGCAGGGCCTGAGGTGCCTGGGGCGAAGGAGATGCCCACCTTCCTGGGTGAGCGGGCACTGGAAACACACTGAGGGGCTGCTGGGATGGCAGTGCTGGTATGGGGGTGGCGGCTGTACTTGTTGTTGGGGTGGGCACAGAGGTGTCCGCCACCACCAGGGAGCTTCCATCGGAGAAGGAGTCGCTGTCGGTAGTGTCCCCTCCTGTCTCCGTCGTGGAGCTCCCCTCGCCCTCCATCCCACTGGTGCCCTCACCGTCGGTGTGTAGTGTAGCCATTTTTAATATATCTTCATGCACGTTAGTTTAACATACTAGACCGCTGTGCACTTTGCCCTAGATACATTTTATTCAGCCTCGCACTGTTATTTTACAATAACCAGTTTTACGGTCTTGTTTTTATTTCCTTCTATCACACTTTAGCTTAGTTCAGCACTGTGTTCTCAAATAATGCATTCTTGATCGCCCTGTGCTTCAGTCAATGCTACAGTCTGGTACATTGCCGGTAAACGTGGTAGAAGTTTAGTCTCCAGTATTCGTAGAAAATACACATTCTTACGTAGGGACATTTTCTTAGAACATCTGTGTGTTAGTTATAAAAACACTTCATAGTCCTAGTACAGGTCAGAGGGAGATTCCGGCAAAGGAACCTACAACTAGATGCTGACTGCCCCGTTGCAGATGCTGATGCAGATTACAGGCCTTTGCTCAGGTATGAGAGTTGATGTCCTCCCGGGGGAACCTGAACGGCAGGCTTAGAGCTTCACATGCTGTGCTCGAAGTATAACTTAGAGAGAACATAATCTAGCGGCACTATGATAGCTTTATTCTTGTGCTTCACTCTCATCGTTACTATTTTAATCCTACTCTGTTGTGTAGTTCTGTTTATTGCAGCTCACACTTTGCTATCTAAAATGCAGTCATTATATTAAACCAATCTTTAAAACTTAAACTGCCTCTGTCATTTATATATGAGACCGCATTGTGTATGAGAGAACCGGTTGTGACCTGAGTGACCACGACTTCCGTGGGAAGTACTAAGATGTCATGCGCTCGGCTGCCCAATTGTCTCTTCCATTTGGGAGAGATGAGGCACTGCTAGTTAGCCAGAGCAACACCCGGATTTAGAGTGACAAGGGTCCTTTACTGTGGTTCAGACTTAGTCCCCCACAATGCGAACGATCTTGCCGCTCAAAATCGAGTAGTTTCATTAGGATAATGAACGCCTACGCGACATGGCGCCGCCAACATTTGGTAAGGGTCTAATTTTTGGGTCCACCGGTATATCTCGGTCTCATTTAATATAATGACCCCTCAGTTCCGTTTACGGAGACGTCCGTGGTACTGAGGTTTCCACCACCGCCGTATAGGTAACCCTATTTTACAGCGGGTGGTTGTTCAAGCTTGAACCTCAAAAGGAAACAAAAAAACCCTGCCTTGGTGTGCCTTCTCTGAACCCTTGCTGCTATTATAATGGCGAATCCCCAGGCTGTACAAATAGCTCTTAACATGAGACAACCACTGATGACACATATACTAGCACTTGGACTTACAGCACAGGGAGGTCCAGTCACATTTGTGGTGGACGTTCACGCAGCCTATAGAACAGAGCTGTTTTACTCTTGGGTCACATTTCCAGCAGTTGATGGGAACACAAATACATTTCATACATATACAGTTGCGAACGCGCCTGGGCAGTACACGGCGTACGCATACTTAGAGATACCTTTATCTTATCAAGAACATAATAATTGGCTTGATGGCGTCCTACCCCATACAATATTACCAGTAAGGTTAGGTCCACTAAGTAATTATGGTTCTACCTGGCCTTTATTGGCCACATATACACCTCATCCTGCGGTTGTGAACATGGCGGTAGCTGAGGTTCGACGCTTATATATTGAATTAACAGCAATATATAGACGATTAGTACAATTTGTGATGCAGATGCTAAATACAAACCCAGCGCCTGTTGCTCCAGCACAACCACATGTAGTAACACCAGGTATAAATCCGGTGACTGTTCACTCTATTATGGGTAAAGTCCCAGCAAAACAAGAGGAGGCTCAGTTTTGGCTGGCACAAAAAATTAATACACTGGAGGCGGTATTTCCCCATACTGTACCTCAGGATAAACATAGAATTTTAACTATGTGCTTGCCCTTTGGGATGGTTCCCACAGTTGAACATTGTAATACATGGGGCACGGTATTTGCCGCGCCCTATACAACGGCACACGGTACACCGACACTAGCCAACCTACCGGAAGTGCTTAAACAAATTCAAGATGAATACGGGGCTGCCCGGCCTTAGATTTAGGAATGCAACTGATGGGCAACTTTGCCACAGTTTCCTCAATTATCCTAAGTAATCTTAAAGGGGGAGCAGTTGCACTTGCAGTGCGCATGCGTCTTCATGACGTTGCGAAACAAGATCAGGAGCGGGAACTGCCTAAAATAATAGCAGAACATATTCCAGTATCGGTCGAGATAGCCTTGGGGCTAGACCACAAAAACCTCAATTTCAGGGTAAAATTAATAAAGACAATACTAAGCAACAACCTGAGGGTAATAAGAAATGCTGGGAGAAAAAAGAACAAGCACCAAAAAAAAGAAAGGGGAGAATCTCCACGCACGGAGACCCCACAGAATAGGTATAATCTCAGAAATAGAGAGAATATAAAAATGCCTGATAGATATCAATACACTGATATACGCCAATCTCGTTCCTTTCAGGACTCATCGGAAAAGAGAAATGAGAGAGGTGGGCAATCAGAGCGGAGAACAGAGTACGTGAAACTGAGACAGGAATCACAACGCTCTTCGGAGGTTTCTGTTAAGAAAGAAGAGAAACCAGTACAACAAAAACAACAAATTAAAAAGAAAAAAGTGTCAGCTGTCTCAGTTAGACATGCCACTCAGGAAGAGGGTTCTCTTGAAGAACAAGAACTGGGCTCTAGCACTGCTAGACAGCGCGGCAGAGGTCTCAATAGTTTGCCGGAGTCTTCTAGAGCATCTGGAGGTGAAAGCAACTGATGACTTCATACAAGTAGAAACAGCAGATATGCGTGTCTCCGAACCCGATAGGGTGTATAGAGTAACTCTACAATTGGAAGGAGACATTGAACGCACCAGATACGCAATCTTCTGGGATCGTGTAGTTAAAATATGACATTTAGTTGGCTGAACAAGATTGGCCGCCTGATTTTGTCCGCACCTGCCCAGCTGGGGAGTAGGTTATTAAACCTTCCTTATTGCCCCTTGTTCCAGAGGAACTTGCTGAGTCCTATTCTATAGAATGGGCTCTCGTACAAGCACCTGTGTTATATAGAAATCACGTAGGGTGGGACAGGGATTCTCCATACCATGTAATTCAGATTAAAGGTGAACCTCAGCCACAACCGCAGTATCCCATAAAACATGAAGCAAGGGCACCGGTGAGAGAAATACTTTTGCAATTAGAATACCTGGGGTGATTGAACCCTGTGTCTCACCGATGAATAATCCCTTATTCCCTGTAGCTAAACCGGACCATTCATACAGAATAGTCTTAGACTACAGACATTTAAACGGATATACACGTACATATGCTATACAAAATTTCCATAGCACTGCACTAATGAGCAATATTGTGCGGAAAAAGTATAAAACAACTTTGGATATCTCGAATAGATTCTTCTGCCAGAATATAGCGCCTGAAAACAGAGATTTAACAAGCTTTAGAGCACTAGGCTCCCAGAAAAAATTCTGTAGTTTGCCTCAGGGGTATAAGAACAGCCCAGGACTGTTTGCAGCTCGTGTGACTGCTATTTTACACTAGTTGGACCATGAAGCATTGTCATATGTGGATGATACATCTCCCATGGATGACGAGTTACTACAACATTTAAGACGAGTAGCTCGCATTGTTGTAGGGTTTGCCGAGGTCGGCTACAAATTTAACTTAAAAAAAACAAAAATTGCCTTCCTCAGCATCCTGTTCCTGGGATATGAGCTGTCGAGTGAAGGGAAGAGCCTAGCACCACAATTTTTAGAAAAATGTGCTCAATTGCAACTAGCAAATACGATTAAAAAACTACAATCATTGTTGGGCTTTCTAAATTTTGGCAGAACATACATTCCTGATTATGCTACACGCATAAAACCTTTTTATGAATTAATATGTCCTGATTTTACAGGCAAATACTGGACAATTGAACACACACATACTCTTCGAGAGTTACAAGCAGACATGCTAGCAGCAAAACATCTACATACACGGGACAATAAGACACACTTGGTCATCAGGGTAATAGCTGGGCCCATTGTGTTTACTTATGTCACATTTATTGAAGGTGAGACAGTCCCGATTGCATACAAATCACACCTGTATTCTGCTGCTGAACAACGATTTGCACCCACAGAGAAAATACTCACTGCTGTACAGATGGCTGTTATTAAAGAAAGACCTCTTGCCCAAGGAAAACGCATTATTGTCATTTCTCCTATTCCAGCCCTTGAGAATGTTACAAAAGCTAGCGTCCTGAACGCAAAAGCACTTCATCCAAGATGGATACAATGGGCTACGTCTCTAACAGCCACTGATGTCGACTACATTTTGGACCCAAAGTTACAAACTCAAGAATTTCTACAATATGAAGTTAAATGTCCAGTTCCCGCTGACACCTTGCCAATTGATCAATATAATGTAGTCATGTACACTGATGGTTCAGCGCAACCAGCGATTGGAACTAAACATCAATATTCTGCTGCATGTGCAGTCATGAGTGGCTATATGGAGGGGGAGAAATTCTGTCCCCAACATACCTATACACAGACCTTAGGAGATTGTACAGCACAATTAGCTGAGCTGAAAGCCCTACTAATGGCACTAGAACATACAGATCTGACACAGTTCACACGGATTGTTTGTGATTCATATTGTTGCGTCCAGTCTTTTAATGAATACCTGCATTACTGGCGCTTGAATGGGTTCAGAGATTCGAAAGGCAACACCATAAAACACAGATTACTGTGGGGGAAGGTAGCAGACCTGAAAGAGATGCTACCCAAAACCATGTTGTGCATCCACTTGGACACCAGTGCGTTGGGATACACGTTGCTGGAAACACTTTGGCTGATGAAGCCGCAAAGTCGGCAGTGGCAGTTGCCACTGTAGCTGCAGGGACTCGTTTGAGTTCCAAACCAGACACAGACATGATGGCTGCCATAAAAGCTATAGTTGATCGTACGCCTTATCCTAAAGGATTTCCTAATAAATAACAATACTTGATGGGAAGTATGCTGAACGCTGAAGTTAAAATTCCAGGCGTAGGCGTACGCGACATCCCCAATAAAGATGTAAGACCACAATTGATTAAAGCAGCACATGAGGGGGTGGCATCTGCACATGCTGGCATGGCTCCTACAATTTCACTCTTGCAGGTCCGTTATTGGTGGCCTGGTCTCTATAAAGAGACTAAGCAGTATGTCCTTTGTTGTGACATCTGTCAAAAAATTAAAGTTTCCACAGCTAGGCGCCCGCCGCAGACACCCCTCTTAATCTCAAATAGACTATTACAATATGTGTACTTGGATCATTGCGGTCTATTAACACCGGATAGTGCATATAAATATATACTAGTCGCTGTTGATTCTTGCTCCAGATTTGTGTGGGTGTGGCCACAACGCTCGGTTGACGCTCTGACTGTTATTAAAGATTTGCGAGTCTTTATCGGTACATATGCAGTTGCGGCATTCCATTCGGACCAGGGCCCTGATTTTGTCTCAAGGGCATTCAGGGACACCATGGCTTCGTTGGGGGTCCAGCTCCAGTACTCGTGTCCATTTCATCCTGAGGGAAATTCAGTTGTGGAGCGATTAAACCGCGATTTAAAGCAATCCTTAACAGCCAGAGTCTTAGGTACGGGTCGTAGTTGGCTAGCCCACCTGTATGGAGTTCAGAGAGCACTAAATAACCTGCCTAGAAGGTCCCTGGGGGGTCGTACTTCATATGTTTGTTCCGGATCTTGAAGGTCCTGGTGTGGAGGCGGTGGAAACACCTTTTGACATAAATGATCGTGTCACTGTTTTTACAGGAATTACAGCAGTTCCGTGATAACTCTTTTAAAAGTGCTGCCTCCACAGGAATTAAGGATGTGCCAGTAACACCTACAGGCTGGATTCCCAGAGTTGGGGATCTTGTGCGTGTACAGGTCGCAGTGAAAAAAGAATTTGTCCCTTCTTATCGAGCACCAGTCCCTGTGTTGGGGATACACGGTACCAGAACTGTTATCCTACCACCGTTGCCAGGTGCCAAAGAAAACCGCTTTGTTTCTATTGACAATGTCAAGTTACAACATGTGGCCGATTCTACACAGCCGACCAAGAGGATCGTCCAGTAGTTCCCGAATCCCTCTCACTACTGGAAAAGAAGTTCCTCTTCAAGTTATCTATACTAACACTGATGCCTCTCCGAGCTTGGGGATGGTGGATGATGATCCCGCATTGGTTCCACTAACAACGAGCAACTTAGAAACATTTGATCAAGTCACTATGCCTACAAACGTGATGGATGGTGCTGTCTACAGCGTCCCACCACGGGAAACATCAACTCCTCCATTGACTACGGCAACGCCTTTTGCACGAACTGCCTCTGGTTACTTTGCCGATAACAACGATGGTCTATCGGACTTGTTTCCCTCTTCAACTGCTGACCTGTCAGGTCCACGTAAGCTGATCCATTGGCTTAAAGATACGTATTTTATTTTTCCATGGAACTATCTGTGGCTTTTATTTACTGTCATAGCATTTTTTCGTTGGATTGGGTTTGTCGTTACCTTTTTTCTTTTAATACATGGTAATTTCCTTCCAGAGAGATCAGCGGTTGAACAGGTGGAGGAGGTATTGAAACCACATTTTTCATCACATAAGGTTCAAAGAGACTTGTCCTTTGTGAACATTTCTGCAGTTCCAATTCCAGATGGGATTGTGTGGGATAAAGTAATGTTTGATATATACGGTCCCCCTGAAATAATTCAAATACCGTATGTGTTAAAGTTTTCCATAAATTATATAGTTATACCAGGCATTGTATCTGATGATTAGATGTGAAAACAGTTGATTCAATGATGACAGACTTGCAATGTCATACTGTTGAAGCCAAGTCGGAGTATTTCAGATCCAGACAATTCAGGAAACAAACCAAGACCAGCCGCTCATCCTTAGATAACTTTTAATAAGAACTAATAAGACATAATAAGAAATACATGTACATGGAGACTGAGCAGCCTAAATCCAGCTCGAACAGTCTGCACAAAGAAGTAATGCATGATCTTTTATAGCATTAAACCGCAGACACATTAACACATTTCATTGGTTCTTGATATTGACGTATGATAAATGTTTTCTATATAGCACACGTGATGCTCCATATAAGGGTTAGAATCATAGACAAGAAGCTTGCACAATGTGCTCTGAATCAAATGTCTTGTGATACATCTATATGTGGAGAAAGAGGAACCATAAGTGCATATGTTAGTACTTTTAGCAGTGAGGATTTCGCAAGCTAGCATGCGGTGGTGTCTTGTGATGGCCGTCAGTTTAGCAAGCCTCGCAACATAATGCGTTTCAAGCACAATAGACATTTCTTCAAGGCCTAGCTAATTCAACATTGTAAGGTGTTCAACAGAAACAGGCCCGTATTTTCATTTTGTATCACAGGGCCTACTAGGCCCAAAATGGATCCTGAGAACGTGATTCCACATTCCGCCCTCTGATATCCAATGAAAACACTCATTGAAAGTTTAATTATCCTGATGGACAGGTGTCATTTCAATAGCATCATCTTTACTGGCCTCATACTCATGCCTTCTCTTACGATGGTGCTCAGTGTCCTCATGACACATTTTCTTCATTAACATAGTCAAACAGGAAGGGCACACCCTTATCAACACACATAGGCCCTCATAACAACCCTGGCGGATGGTGTTAAAGCTGCGGTAATACCGCAAACAGGCCGGCGGACCAAAAAAGGGAATTACGACCCTGGCGGAAACCGCCAACAAAGACAGCCACTTTAACACATCGCCCGCCACGGCGGTACAGACAAACAGTGCGGCGGTCACCGCCAACAGACAGGAGGAAGACAATGTACCGCCCACACTATCACAACACACCAATCCGCCACCTTTTCCAGGGCGGATTCACCGTGGATAAAAACACGGCGGAAGCAGCTTTTGCCATGGGAAAACGCTCACCTCAACACATCCCACGAGGAACGACGACTCCATGGACCCGGAACTACAAATCTTACCTGCCCTTGCATTCCTGCTCATCTACGACCAACAGCGACGTAGGTGCAGAGCATACCGGTGAGTACTGCACCTATGACACGGGGAGGGGGGAGGCAAAAGTTACAGGGACACCCACCAAACACCCCACCCTCGCATATTACAACATTCATACCAATGCATTCACAATAAATCACATGAACAACCCACAATCCCCCCGGAAGAATGCAATGACAAAGCGAATAGCGGTCAAACATTGTATTGTGCCAATATACTACTCATTAAAAAATATACGGATATATATCACGAAATCTGTCAAAAATAAATGTACAAGACAAGAAGTAATGCAGATATGTACACAACAATGTCCGTGCACCAACAGTCCAAAAATGCATGGGTGACGCCCACAATAGATACCTGACCAAAATCCGAGAGAACACTGCCGGGGCATCAGATAGAAACACTACAGGCACATCAGGGGGAAGGGAAGGGGGGGCACCTCAGCCACATGAATGCGAAGTCAGATCCACGACGGGGCTCCATGCCCATTGATGTATCCTGGGGAGTGCAAAGCCACAGTCTCTCAAGTCTATACAGTGGGTGGGTTGACCACTGTGCCATCCTGGGGAATGCAAAGCCACAGTCTCTCAAGTCTATACAGTGGGTGGCTTGCCCACTGTGCCATCCTGGGGAGTGCAAAGCCACAGTCTCTCAAGTCTATACAGTGGGTGGCTTGCCCACTGTTACATCCTGGGGAGTGCAAAGCCACAGTCTCTCAAGTCTCTACAGTGGGTGAGTTGCCCACTGTTACATCCTGGGGAGTGCAAAGCCACATCTTCGCAAGTAGATGCAGTGCTCAACTGGTACTGGGTGGGACTGTTGCCCAGACTGGATGAGTCTCCCCGTGAAAGTACATGTCCGGTCACAGTCACAGCTGCACATGGGAGAACGAAGCCTGATGTGCCGGACTATTCATACCCACACGGTCTTTGCCCTGTTCAGCGGTCTTCACCATGGCGGTCTTGGCCTTGTTCAGCGGTGCTTTGCCATGGCTGCCTATGGACTGTTCAGCGGTGCTTTGCCATAGCGGTCTTTGCCCTGTTCAGCGGTCTTCACAATGGCGGTCTTGGCCTTGTTCAGCGGTGCTTTGCCATGGCTGCCTATGGACTGTTCAGCGGTGCTTTGCCATGGCGGTTCTGGTACGGATATTGGTGTGTGGCATGACGATCTCCACACTGGACATTGGTGTGTGGCATGATGATCTCCACACTAGACATTGGTGTGTGGCATAACGATCTCCACACTGGACATTGGTGTGTGGCATGACGATCTCCACACTGGACTGGACATTGGTGTGTGGCATGACGATCTCCACACTGGACATTGGTGTGTGGCATGACGATCTCCACACTGGACATTGGTGTGTGGCTTGACGTTCCATCATTGCCCAGCGGTGCTGTGGGATTCTGGACCCTCCAGGGCTGTGACTCCGGCGGTGGCGGTGGTCTCCTGACCAGTAACGATACTTGAGCCCTCCTGGGCTATGACTCTGGCGGTGGTCTCTGGACCAGTGACGATTCTTGAGCCCTCCTGGGATATGACTCCGGCGGTGGTCTCCTGACCAGTGACGATACTTGAACCCTCCTGGGCCGTGACTCTGGCGGTGGCGGTAGTCTCCTGACCAGTAACGATACTTGAGCCCTCCTGGGCTGTGACTCCGGCGGTTGCGGTGGTCTCCTGACCAGTGACGATACTTGGGCCCTCCTGGGCTATGACTCTGGCGGTGGCGGTGGTCTCCTGACCAGTAACGATACTTGGGCCCTCCTGGGCTATGACTCTGGCGGTGGTCTCCTGACCAGTGACGATACTTGGGCCCTCCTGGGCCATGTCTCTGGCGGTGGCGGTGGTCTCCTGACCAGTGACAATACTTGAGCCCTCCTGGGCTATGACTCTGCCGGTGGCGGTGGTCTCCTGACCAGTGACGATACTTGAGCCCTCCTGGGCTATGACTCTGGCGGTGGTCTCTGGACCAGTGACGATACTTGTGCCCTCCTGGGCTATGACTCTGGCGGTGGTCTCCTGACCAGTAACGACGGTGCTGGCGGTTGTGTCTGGACCGCCGGAAATGATGGCGCACTTCTCCGCCGTGACAGTCACAACAGGTTGGGGAGACTTCCTCGGGACCTTCCCCACCTTCTTTTGAGTTACAGATGACTCACCAATCGCCTTGGATGCCATTTTACTGTTTGTACCACCAGGAGTCTTGACACGGTCCCGTCGTCCACTCTCCAATTTCGGAGCCTTTACAGGGGGTGGGCTGCCAGTGCCTTGGCTCTGGGTCCTATTGCCTGCCCTGGTGGACGGGGCACTCCAAAAACCTGGAACACGCACCACTGGTACTTGAGGCTTTTTGGCTGAGGCGCTACGACGGGACTGATGAATTGGAGGGGGGGTGGGGGCAAAAAGGTCAATTTGACATAGGGACAGTTTCTGACGGACACTGGGATGGGTAGTTGGAGGGGCTCTGGGAGTGGAGGAAGAGGAGGTGGTTGTAGGAGGTGTCACTTTAGCTGTTTTGTGTGCAGGTGCAGGTACTGGAGGCTGTCGTGAGGTGGATGGATGTTGGGTGAGTGATTGCCGGCGTTTGGGTACTTTGGGAGGGGGCGTCACAGACACACTGGGAGAGGACACAGGGGGACGTGTATATGGCAGTGGAGGTGGTGAGTGCAGGTGAGCGGCTTGTGGTGCTGGGTGTCCTGATGCGAGTCCTAGTGCCTGTAGATGTGGTGCATGCAGGTGTGTGTGTGTAGACGAGACTGGGAGGGAGGAGGGAGAAGAGGAGGAGGGGGACACAGTGGAGACAGTGGATGTTGCTGTGTCTGTATGGGTCTGATGCTTGTGTGAGTGCCTGTGGTGTGTGTGGTGCCTATGTTTGCTTGAGCTACTTTTGGGTGTTGACTTGTGTGCATGCTGGTCTGTAGGTGTGCTTGGGATGGGATGGGGTACAGGGGATTGGGTCTGGGTGGAAGAAGTTGGAGGGGGGAGGCTGGACACAGGGACAATGGCTGCCATCAGTCCTGAGGCCAGAGATTGCAGGGTTCGCTGAAGGACAGCCTGACCAGAATGAATGCCTTCCAGGAATGCATTACCATGTTTCAACTCTCGTTCTACACCCTGGATGGCATTCACAATGGTAGACTGCCCAACAGTGAGTGACCTGAGGAGGTCAATGGCCTCCTCACTGAGGGCAGCAGGGATGACTGGGGCAGGGCCTGAGGTGCCTGGGGCGAAGGTGATGCCCACCCTCCTGGGTGAGGGGGCACGGGGCGAACGCTGAGGGGCTGCTGGGAGGGCGGTGCTGGTAGGGGAGGTGGCAGCTGTACCTGTAGAAGTGGGGCGCACAGATGGTGCCGCCACCACAGGGGAGCTCCCATTGGCGGACGAGTCCGTGTCGCTGTTTGGTGATCCTGTGGCCGACGTGAAGCTCCCCTCGCCCTCCGTCCCACTGGTGAAATCAGAGTCTGTGGTGTGGCCCTCCATGGCCATGTGGGATGCAGCTCCCTCGTGCTCCGGTGCCACTGTACCTCCACCTGATGATGCTGATGTACAGAAGGACAGGGAGAGCAGAAAAAGGGTGGAGACAGAAGAAAGAGACAAGACAGACGCAGCAGCCCCATGCATTACGCCGTGCTCCTGCCCTCTGCACATGCAATTCCTGGGAAATGGCCTACATGGCAATGGTAGACATCTGCCCACATGGATGGCAAAGGGGCAACTAAACATCATTTTTCCATTTTTTTGAGCTGGGGTACAGTGCCACATGGCCTACATAACGAGGGGCCTTGGCTACCTAACTCGCCCTGGCCTAGGGACACCCACAGCCCACCACCCCCACCCAGACAGCTCCACAGCACGCAAACTCCATTGCATGAGGTTGAACTCACCCCCTTGTGTCTGCTGTGATGTCCTTAAGCGCCCATCCAACTCCAGGTAGGCCACCGCCAGGATCCAGAACATCAGGGGGGTCATGGTGCGACGGACACCCCTCCCACGTTGGGAGGCCATGCCCAGCTGAGCCTCCACCGTCTTCTTGCTGCAGCGGCGAATGTCCTCCCATCTCATATGGCAGTGGGTGCCCCATCTATTGTGGGCCCCCAGGGTCCGGACCTCCTTGGCGATGGCACGCCAAATGTCCCTCTTCTGGTGGGCGCTGACCTACATGACATGCACAAGGAAAGAGGAACAGTCATTACCTACTGCACCGTCGTTGTAATTGGCCCCCTCCCAACTCTATCCCTGTGGCCCATTCATCCCCATCCATTAATGTTATATGGACTCTGCCCCCTTCCCTCATCCACCCAGCCCTCTCCACCCAGGCCTAGCCCATACAACGTGCTCCCTGTGTACTAACCTGTTGGTCTGGAGGACCGTAGAGTAGCGTATACTGGGGGAGGACCCCATCCACAAGTTTCTCCAACTCCTGTTCAGTGAAGGCAGGGGCCCTTTCCCCAGACGCAGCAGCCATCGTCGCTTCCAGACCGAGGTCACAGCAGCACTAGCAGTGTAGGTCCTCTCCTGTCGAAGGTCAGGTATCTAGTTATTGAACAGATAGAAAATGGTGGTGACGTCCGCGGCGGTGACGTCCGCGGCGGTGTGCATCATCCCCCCAGCGCACCTGTTCATTGGCTCCTGGGACCCATAGGGTCCAATGTTAACCAATGCAGCATTGCGCTGCGCTCTACGAACGCCTACTGCGACGGTGTCCAACGCCAACGCAGTTACCCCACAATTCCATTGTCCCATTTTAGAGGTCAGGCAGCCGCCATTTCAGGGGCCCACATGGCTTCATTTACTACTGCGTCACACATACCGAGGCCTACACTCAAAACCTTTCCCGGATGGGTTAATTGTCTGGTGTAGTCTTGTGTATGACTGTGGGTACATACCTGGAGGAATGCTGACAGTTTTTTCGCTGTTGTCCTTCTTAGGCACCGTCAGTTGGAACATATTGGAAGATGGCGGAATCCGCTGGTGTACCGACCGCTGGTGGACCTGTTGACAATGGAAGAGCGACATGTCATCGTGACCTACCGGTTTGACCGTGCCACAATCCGGGAACTATGTACCCAGTTGGAGCCAGACCTGATGTCACCAATCCGCCATCCCACTGGAATCCCCCCTGACGTGCAGGTGCTGTCAGTGCTCCATTTCTTTGCAAGTGGGTCTTTTCAGACAACAGTGGCCATGGCATCAGGGATGTCCCAGCCTATGTTTTCCAACGTCTTGTCCAGATTGTTGTCTGCCCTGCTGAAACACGTAAGGAGATACATAATTTTCCCTGAGGTGGAGGATTTGCCTACAGTGAAAGGTGACTTCTATGCCCTCGGACATATCCCCAACGTCATAGGTGCCATTGATGGGACCCATGTAGCTCTGGTCCCCCCCGCAGGAATGAACAGGTATACAGGAACAGGAGGAGTTATCATTCGATGAATGTCCAGATGGTCTGTTTGGCAGACCAGTACATCTAGCAGGTAAATGCAATGTTCCCTGGCTCAGTGCATGACGCCTACATCCTGCGGAATAGCAGCATCCCTGATATGATGGGTCATCTCCAGAGGCACCGTGTTTGGCTATTGGGGGACTCTGGTTACCCCAACCTGACCTGGCTACTGACCCCAGTGAGGAATCCCAGGGTAGAGGAACCCTACAATGAGGCCCATGGGCGGACTACTAGGGTAATCGAGCGGACCTTCGGCCTCCTGAATGCCTCCATATGACAGGTGGGTCCCTATTCTACTCACCGAAGAAGGTGTGCGACATCATCATCGCCTGCTCCATGCTCCATAACTTGGCATTGCGACGCCAGGTGCCTTTTCTGCAGGAGGATGATCCAGATGACGGTGTTGTTGCAGCGGGGGAGCCTGGGGAGCCTGTGGACAGTGATGAGGAGGAAGCTGATGAAGATGAAAACGACAACAGGGAGTCAGTCATACAGCAATATTTTCAATGAGACACAGGTGAGTACAATTTCATGGTTCACATTATATTACATTTCACACGTCTACCTCTATCCTGTACCTACATTTCACTCCCTATTTGTTAACTGAGTTGTCCCCTTCCATTTCTGTTTCACAAATGTGTTAACCTACGTGTCAACAGCTTTCACCCTTGAAAGGCTTATGATGTGTGACATTGGTATGTTGACCTTCCAATGGGTAACCTTTTTTAACACTGTAATTGTCAATACAAAGTTCACAATCATTGACTGACTCCAATATTATTAAGGTTTCAAGGGTGTTTATTGAAGTGCATAAAAATTTAGGGGGGTTGTGAAATGGGGAGAGGTCATGGTGGAATAATGTCCATGGCAGAGTCCAGTCTATTAGTCCCACAGGAACATTGCACATCTGGCCATTGGAGGTGGAGCTGGGGTTGTTAAAGTATGGACAGGGTAACAAAGTGGGACAGTGGGAGTACAATCAGGATAGTCTTATTTCCTGGCGGGGGTCTTGACATCTTGCTCCATCCTGTTCCTGGATCTCAGGGACCGCTTGTGTGGTGGTTGTCCGTCTGCAGGGGGTGGGATGCTGGTGTGGTGGTCCTGTGGTGGGTGTCCTGTCCACTAGCGCCGGCGGAGGTGGTGGGCATTTCATCATCCTGGCTAGTGTCAGGGGCCCCTTGGAGTGCCACGGTGTCCCTCAAGGTCTTTTGAATGTCCTTCAGCACCCCTACGATGGTGGCCAGGGCAGAGCCGATGGTCCTGAGCTCCTCCCTGAACCCCAAATACTGCTCCTCCTGCAGACGCAGGGTCTCCTGCAACTTGTCCAGGACCGTTGACATCGTCTCCTGGGAGTGGTGGTAGGCTCCCATGATGGAGGATAGGGCCTCGTGGAGAGTTGGTTCACTTGGCCTGTCCTCCCTCTGTCGCACAGCAGCCCTCCCAGTTCCCCGCTGTTCCTGTGCCTCCGTCCCCTGGACCGTGTGCCCACTACCACTGCCCCCAGGTCCCTGTTGTTGTTGGGGTGGTGGGTTAGCCTGGGTGCCCTGTAGTGGTGGACACACCGCTGATTGACCTGTCCTGGGTAAGGAGATATGGGCCCGCTGGGTAGGTGCTGTGCTGGTGTTCCCAGAGGGTGGCAGTTCGGTGTTGGGCTGTGGCTGGGCAAAGGGAACTGACTGTCCTGAGGCCCACGATGGTCCAGGCTGGTATTCAAGATCCAGTAGGGCAGAGCTGCTGTCGTCACTGTGGGCCTCTTCTGGGGGTGGAGTGGTGTTGTCTGGACCCTCTGGTGTGGTGACGTTCCTTCGGGTTCCTGTGGGGGCATAAGTACATGATTATTGCAAGTGTGTGTGTAATGGTGTGCAATGGTTGGGTGTGCGTGAACCCCAGTGCAGGCATTCATGTGTGTGGGCTTGTGTGGTGATGGTTGGGGGGTGTTGTGGGTCTGTGCAGTGGGCACGCTTTAGTGATGGGTGTCCATGCTTAGTTGTGTCATGCAGGTCTTGGGGTTGGGATGGGTGGTTGGTGTTATGGGTAGATTAGTGAGGATTTGGGGTGATAGGGGAGGGTGTGAGGGTGGGGGTGTGTCATAGCATGCAGGTAGGGTGGGGGATATGATAGTGAAGATTAGACTTACCAGTGTCCGTTCCTCCAACGACTCCTGCGAGGCCCTCAGGATGCAAGATGGACAAGACTTGCTCCTCCCATGTTGTTAGTTGTGGGGGAGGAGGTGGGGGTCCGCTGCCAGTCCGCTGTACCGCGATGTGGTGCCTGGAGACTGTTGAAAGCACCTTCCCCGTAGGTCGTTCCACCTCTTCCTGATGTCCTCCATATTTCTTGGGTGCTGTCCCACAGCATTGACCCTTTCGACTATTCTTTGCCGTAGCTCCATCTTCCTGGCTATGGATGTGTACTGTACCTGTAAGCCAAATAGCTGTGGCTCTACCCTGATGATTTCCTCGACCATGACCCTGAGCTCCTCCTCGGAGAAGCGGGTGTGTCTTTGGCGTGACATGGGGTCGTGTGTGTGATGTGTGGGGTGGTGTATGTGTTGATGAGTGTGGTGAGTGTAGTGGTATGTGGTGTTTTGTGCGTGGATGTTGTGTGGGTGATGGTGTAGTGTGCCTCTGTGTGATGGTGTTATCTATTCTGTGCTGTCTCTCTCTGGCCTTCGTCTCTAATTTGTGGTCATAGGGGTTTGTGGGTGATGTGAGTGTGTGTTTTATATTGTATTGGATGTGTGGGAGTGGTGTTTGTATGTGTATCAGGTGTGTGTATTTGTAATTGTCCAATGTGGCGGTGTTTTGGAGAAGTGTGTGTATTTTGAACGCGGCGGTGTGTACCGCCAATGGAATACCGCGGTTGAAAGACCGCCGCATGGATTCTGGGTCGTAATAGCATGGGCGTGTTTCTGTTGGCGTGGAGGTGGAGGATTTGTTTTCGCCAGTTTATCGCTGACCTTTGGTGTGGCGGACTTGTGTGGGTGTCTGAATTTTGGCGGATTCCGTGATGTGTGTCATAATAGCTGTGGCGGTCTCCCGCCGCCGCGGCGGTGTGTTGGCGGTCTTCTGCACGGCGGTAAGCGACTTTTACCGCCAATGTTGTAATGACCCCCATTGTGTTATTAATCCCACTATTCCCACCACCATTACTTCTATCAGCCAGGATCCCCAACCATGGAACCATGCTGCAATGTCATTTAGTATTCCTCCTACTTCCGTCACATCCGTCACATCCACCACTTTCCTTGCTCCCTCTTCTACCTCCTCCATTTTCCCTATTGCCATTCTCACATTCCCACTGTTGTCCGGTATATAAACACAGCATTCCTGATGGATCACGTTACATACACCACCAGTTCTTGCTAAAATGATGTCTAATGCAAGTCTGTTCTGTATTACAACAGCTCTTAAGTCTGTAAGTTCTTCAGTAATGTTACATAGGGCTGCTGCTGTAGAACTTGCTAATGTTTCCACCTATTCTGCTAATTTGTGTATTTGATATTCTGAATGCGCTATCCCTAATGGCATCACAAATATTTCTTCCACTGCTATGAACCTATCCAACCAAGTAGGTGTCCTTCTTCTTCGTACCCTTCCGGGTGCCCCTTGTGTTGCATTGGTCAAATTGGTTATATGCAACATTCGGGGTAGTACGAACGCCAGGTAGCAGGAGCCCTGCCACCCTGCAGGCAGTCTAAAATATGCAGACATCCTGCATACTATGTATATTCCCCTTGGAGCTGAGAGACCTTTAGACAAACCTTCTGGGCCCTTCCATATGTTATCCAAATCAGAGTATTTGGAGCAGGTGCTATCTCCTACCTTTATGCTGCTATTATTATGGTTGGGGAGGTGTATGTTAGGGCATTTCATTACTGGTGTAACCATTCGACACACTTTATTATAAAATGTGATTGGCCTTGGGATGCTGCCTTTGAGGTATCGAAAACACCATGACCCCTTTTTCTCCTTATGTATAGAAAGGGACATTTGTGATATATCTATGTTCTTCTCCCTCTGTGCATAACCCTTATCTCTTCCTATGTTGAATGCTTCCAGCAGCTCTGTTTCACCTTTTTCCGGTACTAGTTGTCCACACACACCTATCCTACCTCCTCCTTTACTTTCTCTTCACCCCCTACTGTTTCCCTGCTTTAATCTCCCTTTTCCAACCTTCCTCTTCCTTTTAGGTGGCCTTCTCTTTATAGTCCCATTCACTTCTTTTGCAAACATGCTGTTTAGTATGTGACAATGAAACATACTGGGGAAGAGGAATCTGAGCGTAATCTGTCCTTCCCTGGGCAGAGGTGGGTAAATGGGTACAAATATAGCAATCCAACACATTTGCCAATTCCTTATAAAATTTCACCATTTGCACAAATGCATTATCCTTGTAATTGTTCCCATCTTCCTCCCATTTGGTATATTTTATCCACTGTGTCCTGTTCTCCACCCTTTCTACCACACTAGAGTTCTCCCCTTGTTCTAGTTTCACAGCAATGGTAATCCCTATTTCATTTACACTGTTATTGATATATAATAATCATTATGGTGATAATTATTGCTGGAACCGGGGTACATATGGCAGTTAGTACCATAGGCCACTTTTTCTCCTCTCTTCTTCTTCTAGGCATTATTATACTCCAGGTGTCACAAATTGCACTGTTTAGTCCTTGTCTGTTACTTTCTTATTTTCTGTATCTTCTTGTTGGCACGTCACAGAGTGGTGTCAGAGGTTACTAGCACTTGAAACCACTTGCGTGATATATGTAGATATTCAGGTAAGACCCGCTTGCACCCATCCCTCTCCTAAGGTGTGCAGCACGAGCAGTCTATGAAGAACTCCTTGATGGACCCGCTTGCGTCTCCTGATTCCTGTAGGAGCGCAGCACGTGCAGTCCCTAGTAGTCTCACCGCAGGACCCGCTTGCACCTCCTGACTCCTGTAGGAGTGCAGCACGAGCAGCCCTGTCAGTGTTGTCTGGTGTTGCTTGTTGATCGAAGGTTTTACCCCTGTGGTGTAGGTGTGAACTTTATGGGTACCGCAGGTGGTGGCTGGATGACCTCAGGTCCAATTGCTCTCTTGGTGTGTGAGCTGTGGATCCAATATTTGAGACCCTCACACTTGACCGCTGTGGCTGTTGTCAGTAGGACTTGGTAAGGCCCTTTCCACTGTGGTTGAAGGCAATGGCGTCTAGTGTGGGCCTTGACCCAAACCCAGTTGCCAGGCAGTAGTCCGTGTTCTGGTGGCGTTCCTCCTTCTGGCAAGGCCTGCAGTACCTGCAGTACCTGGCGGTGAAGACAGCATAACGTCTCTGTTATCTTCCTACAATATTGTAACAAAAGATAATCTGTTATTGCCAATGGGGCAACTGACATGTGGCCTGGAATGTTCATGGGGCGCCCAAATAGCACCTCATGGGGAATTAATTTTGTGACTTTATCAGGGGTACTTCTCATAGCAAGGAGCGCTAATGGTAATGCACCAATCCAAGATAGTTCAGTCACCGTGCATGTCTTCCCTATTCTGTTTTTCAACACCCCATTTTTCTTCTCTACTGCCCCTGCTGCGGGTGGATGGTATGCGCATTGCAACTTTTGTGTTATTCCCAGCCCTTTGCAAAGGCCCTGAATAACATGCACAATGAAACCTGGTCCATTGTCTGAACTTAAAAGAATTGGTACCCCAAAGCGTGGTATTAACTCTTTTAAAAGGCACTTAGCCACAGTTTGTGCATCACAGTTTCTGGTGGGGTATGCCTCAGTCCATTTGCTGAACATACAAACTATTACCAAAACATATTTTAGCTTGTATACCGGGGGCATCTCAATGAAGTCCATTTGGAGGCTTTCAAAGGGTCCATGTGGCGGTGGGAAATGGCCTGAAGCAGTTGGTGTACCTTTTCCCGTGTTGTACTGTGCACAAACAGTGCATCTCTTACATAAATGTTCTGCATATTGCCGAAATTTGGTATTAAACCAACATTGTGAAAACAGTTGTATCATTCCATCCCTACCCACATGTGAGGGGCCATGGAAAAGGCGTGCCATAGAGGACAGTAACATGGATGGCAGACGTATTTTACCATTGGGTCCCACCCACACACCCTCCCCATCTGTCTTGCAACCACCCTTTTCCCAATCTGTTAGTTCTGACCCATCAGCCTGCTGTTGAACACATTTGGATCAAAATATGTACTTTCCTCCTTACCTATTGTGGTGGGTTTAACCTGGACCATTACATACTCACACCCACTAAGGGCTATTCTTCGTGCTCTCTTTGTCAACAACAGCATTTCCCATAGAAACATAGGGGGTTATTCCTACATTGGCGGGCGGCGGGCGCCGCCCGCCAAGCGGGAACCGCCAATTGGCCGCTCCGCGGTCAAAAGACTGCGGAGGCCATTCAGACTTTCCCAGCGGGAAAGGCCCTGCAACATTGAAGCCGGCTCCGAATGGAGCCGGCGGTGTTGCAGGGGTGCGACGGGTGCAGTTGCACCCGTCGCGATTTTCACTGTCTGCTGTATGCAGACAGTGAAAATCATGCTGGGGCCCTGTTAGGGGGCCCCACGACACCCGTTCCCGCCATCCTGTTTCTGGCGGTGAAAACCGCCAGAAACAGGCTGGCGGGAAGGGGGTCGGAATCCCCATGGCCATGGAGGATTCTCCCAGCTGGGGGTAATCCGGCGGGAAACCGCCGGACCCGGCTGGGTGACCGCGGCTGTCGGAATGCCAGATGAAGCACCGCCAGCCTGTTGGCGGTGCTTCCGGCGACCTCCACCCTGGCGGTCATAGACCGCCAGGGTTGGAATGAGGGCCATAGTCCTTAGCAGAAGTGTGGGCTGCACATTTTACAATTGCAACTTTTCTGGGCAGTAGTAGAGCTTGCAACAAGGCAACAATCAATGAAGCATGTTTTGTGTGTTGGCCTGCTGAAGTGAGAAATCCCCTCATCGCCCACCGTTGACCGAAATCACGAGTGACCCCAAAAGCATATTGACTGTCTATGTAAATGTTTGTTGTCTTCCCTGCTGCCAATTTTCATGCTCTGATTAGTGCTACAAATTCTGCTGCCTGGGCACTTTTAATCTTTGGTAGCCTTCCTCCTTCAAGTAGTCTTTTGGCCGCCCCCACAGCATAGGCTGCTTGTAGCATCCGAGTGTGGTCCCTAATGCATGAACCATCCACAAACAAATCACCCTCGGCCTCAGGGAATGGGGTGTCTCTGAGATCTGGCCTCACCTTGGTGTGTGTCGACTGCCATAATACAATTGTGGAAAGAATTATCTATGGTGGGATCATTGTGATCCATTTCGGTAGGCAACATGCAGGAGGGATTCAATGTTGTGCATCTCTTTATCCTTATATGTGGTGCCAATAGTGTCAACTCATAGCGTGAGAGGCGAGCATTTGTCAGGTGCTGGGTCTTAGTGGTAGTTAGTAATGTGTCAATTCCGTGTGGGACATGTAACACCAAAGTATGAGCCAGGACAATGTTCTCATTTATTCCACTGCTAAGGCGGCCGCTGCTACTGCCCTCAGACACGGGGGAAGACCTGCTGCTACTGGATCCAGGGTGGCCGAATAGTAAGCCACTGGGCGGTAGAAGGTGCTGTGTTTTTGTGGCAAAACCCCTAGGGAGCAACCACCCTTTTCATGGCAAAATAAGTGGAAATCTTTGGTGTAATCTGGGAGGCCTAATGCTGGTGCTGCGCACAATGCGAACTTTAATTTCTGAAAAGCCTCTTCACAGTTTTCTGACCATGCTACTTTGTCTGGCACATCGTTGTGTGTTAAATTTAAAAGTGGTCGTGCAATCAGGGGGAAATTCGGTATCCAATGCCTGCAGTAACCTGCCACCCCAAGGAAAGCCCTCACCTCCTTCTGTGTTTGTGGCCTGGAGTGCTGAGTTATTGTTGCTATCCTATCTGGTAGCAATCTCCTGGACCCTGGTGACAGTTCGTGCCCTAGGTACCTCACCTTTGATTGGCAAAACTGTAACTTCTTTGGGGAGACTTTCATTCCTTTTATGGCAAGGTGACAGAGCAGGGCCATGGTGTCCTGGACACACGCTTCCCGTGATGGTGAGGCTAGCAACAAATCATCAATATATTGTATCAAAGTTGATCCTCCTGCAAAGTGCAATGATGCAAAGTCTGCTCTTAAAGCATTCGAGAATAATGTTGTGCTGTCTACAAACCCCTGTGGGAGACAAGTATATGTTAGCTTTCTATTTTTGAACGTAAAATAGAATAGACCCTGAGATTCCCTATGAAGAAGCACTGAAAAAAAAGCATTACTGAGATCCAGGACTGTGAAGTGCGTAGCTGTACTGGGAATGTTTGATATGATGGTGGCCGGGTTGGGAACCACAGGGAATGATGGTATAACTGCCTTGTTCAGTTCCCTAAGATCTTGAGTGAATCGGTATACCGGGGACCCATCTGGCCCTTTCGTTGCCTTTTTCAAAAACAACAAGAAGTGATGGACGGAATGCTGAACATTGTCAAACACTCACCCCCAGTCACAGATCTGGGTTTAATCCATCGTTCTTTTGCTCACCATGCCACCCCAGTTTGCATATGGCTGGGTCCAAACTGGGGTGGCATGGTGAGCAAAAGAACGATGGATTAAACCCAGATCTATGACTGGGGGTGAGTGTTTGACAATGTTCAGCATTCCGTCCATCACTTGTTGTTTTTGCTTTGTCGCCCTAAGTGGGAAGGGTATGCCCAGACTATGCTTCCCATGCCACTGGATTCAAGCTAGCCTGGCTGATGAGGGGTGAAACCCCGAAACCGGTCCCAGGATGCTTGTTTCTGGTCCAGTGAGGACCTGGCTTGGCAGTTCGGTCTGGACTGTTGCCATGAGGAACAGGGTCAAGACTGATTTGCATATGGCTGGGTCCAAACTGGGGTGGCATGGTGAGCAAAAGAACGATGGATTAAACCCAGATCTATGACTGGGGGTGAGTGTTTGACAATGTTCAGCATTCCGTCCATCACTTGTTGTTTTTGCTTAATCACTGGGCACCACCTGCCCTTCCTGCTGGGGTGAACAATCACCACTCCCTCCGGCCAGAGTATTCCTCCCCAGCCCCTCCGGCTGTGAAATGCCGCACCAACCCTTTCCGGTTGGGTCATTTACAGTGGCTGCATCATATGCATTGTTAGTATAAGGTGGGGGTAGTAACTGTTGTGTCCCGTGTTGCATACTGCCCTGTTGTTGTCTCTGCTGACCTCTGCCTCTTTGTCCCCTGGCTAAAAGGGGGCCATCTGCCTTCCAGTGTCCCTGTTGGTTACAGTGGAAACAGGTGGTACCTGGCGGGGGCGTGAAAGGTACCTGTTCATCCTGTCCCCTGCCCCTGCCCCTTCCCCTACCCCTGCTTTGATTATTGTTGTAAAATCGTTCTTGTGACACCATTAGTTTTACCTTATTCTTTTTCAATTTCTCATTGTCTGCCTTTTGAATATTTGTTTGATAGTCTGCGCAATATCTTGCTGCTGCTAATACTTTGTCAATGGGTTCTTGTTGCCAGCACACAAAAGACGTTTGTAAATGAGTTTGTATAGGCTGCTGCAATCCATATACAAAGTTGGTCACAAACGGAGGCATCTCCTCACCCAGTGGGTTCTTCATTCCACTACTCTGCTGGTAGACCTGTAGAAGGCGGTCGTAGTAACTTGCCACACTTTCATTCTTCTCCTGTTTTGTATGTATTATTTTAGACCAATCAACCTTTTCCTCTGGTACTTTTTCTCGTATGTATTTTATCACCTTGTCTCTTGCTGCCTCTACCTTGTGTCCTGGTGCCCCCCCCTTTTCCCCCCCACTGGTTCCTCTGCCGGCCATCCTACCACCTTCTTGCAATCCTCTCATAAATCTTGTGGTGTTATTATACTGAATAACATGGTCAAATCCTTCCAGAGCTTTTCTCCCATGGCCAACATTCTATTCAATTCTGTGTACCATTTGTGTGGCTCATCGCGTAATTTTAGAAAATCTTTGGTGAAGGATAACAGGTCAGCTCTGTGCCAAGGTACATAGACATATGTTGGGGTATGGCCATCCTCTCCTAAGGAGGACGAAGGTACTTCTCTGAGAAGCATCATCTTTGTCTGTACCTGTTCCCTTCCTGGTTTTTCTCTATGCTCTGCAGGACCTGAGCTGCTTTTAACCCTTCTTTCAATTCCTTCCATTTCTGTAATTTTAATATAGCGTATTCCAGTTTTTCAGACAATTTATCGTTACCCCAGGATGGCACATCTGCATCTGTGAAACTCATTTGAGAAGTGTCCCAACTGTATTCTGTTGGCAGGGGACTCGTGCTGTTGGTGGAGCGTGCATATATCTGGTGTATCTCAGGGCCTAGGTCCATCAGCTCTGATCGCGCCATGGCCAGTGGTTCCTCTCTGTATTCCCTACTGTTATCTCTTTCTACCTCTGCAAATGTCTGTCTTCTATCAATGAGATCTGTAAGTATGGCACAACAATTCTTTCTGTCTGATTTCAGGAACTTAGTCTTTCTTAGTGTGCTGGGGAAGCACTCGGTGTACCGTATGGTGAATTTCCCTTTGCCTGTGCCCTTGTGAGGCTGTTTCTCCTTTCAAATAGACTTCTGTCTAAAAACCTTGTCATAATATCAATGTTATGCTTCGTGTGGTGTGTGAAAACACATATCTCCCATAATATCTCATGCAATCTCTTTGTCCCTACACTACTGTCCCTGGACGCATCTTGGAACTGCTGTTTCCAATGTGTATTCAACAATTTTGGTCCATTTCCTTTCTTTGTAGCCTGCGCCAACAAACTGTCACTTTCCTTGTTTGTTTTCTGAACAATGTGGGCCACTTCCTCTCTGACTTCCTGCAGCATTTGAAAGTCTGTTACTCTTTCAAGGTTCATTTTTGTTAGTTCCTCTTTTATTAAACCATGTGCGAGCTCACGGGCTGCAGCCCTCTGAGCCAGGGATAGCTCAAGAGGCTCTGTGCCTGTCACTAAGTGCTCAACGTGCACTTTTTCCTCCGAACTCACTGTTTTAGTCTCATTACCCAACCTCCCCATCAGTATGTCTTCAATGAGTGCGTCCTCGGTCTCTTCCTTCGTTGTTCCCTGCATGCTGTGTTCCTGTGATGGTGCACCTACCACAGGAAGACATGGGAATGTTCCTACCACATCGAGCATTTTATCCCTCCGCTCCTCCCTTTTGTCATTCCTCTGTCTTTCAGAATAAAAACCGTCTTTCAGCACGACCAATTCCTTGCACACTTTAGCTTTGATATCATTCGTAGCTCTGAGTTCCCGTAGGCAAAAGTCCCAGGAATAGAAAGAGTCCCATTCGAGGTTACGTATCTTACGTCCCTTTAGAATCAGCATTTGTCTCAAGTATGACAACTTGTTCATGTCATATGTGCCATTACTTGGAAACTGTAAGTCGGGTCGCCTGGCCGTCAGTCTATGCCATTTGTCAAGAAACATTAATGCATTTAGTCCTTGCTCAACGGCTACTTGGTAGGCAGGACTATCCCTATGGGGTGTGGTTTGGTGTGTGTTCAAATGTTCCTTGCTAAAGGGGTTCCCCATAGCCAAATAAAAGGTCACCGCTTTCCCTTACCACTTCACGCAAACAGTTCGGTCACACCAGGAAACACCAGGGAGTCGGCTATCTTTGCCGCTCATAGTAAATGACACATGAGGAAAACCCACACTCAAATCAGCACTGCCAACCGCATTTGTTATTAGTGAAGCGGAGAGCTTGTCTGCAATCACACAACAGTACACGCAGCCTTGTCCACCGCAAGCATGCACAAGTTGGAATGAAAACAATGCCAAGGTGCTGGTGACGGCATACACCGGCGTCCTTTTGGCGAATAAAAGATGACAGAAAGTTCAAGAGAGAAAGGAAAAAAATCCCACACCCTTGCTTTCCTGTCCTGAGGCAGGGTGCGCCTGTATGGGATTAGAACCCGGACCAGATCCGTGGCGGGTGACACACAGGTAATGCAACAATGGTGAACAGTGCACTCAATCACATATAGGACAATACGATAACAATATGACCAAAACAGGTACTTGCCCTAAGTGATGGTCATGCCTCCCACCCTTTGTGCTGGTGCGTGGTGACAGCAGAGTGTGGTGCACAGGCAGACCCTGTCAGTTGTAGTAATCAGTCACTGTAACGGTATTGCGCGTACTTCTCCTGAGTTCTGGTGGAATAGCAGCTTAAGTCAGTCAGTTAATACACATGTCAGTACATCCCTCTTATTTTATGTCAGTACGTACCCCACACTCCTACCTCACTATATTCTCACTACTGTCCTAACACAGAAGTCATGCACACCGTCGATTTCTCCAACACCCTTTTCTTACTCCTTATCCATTCATCTCACTCAACTTTCCATGTAACCAGAAGGAGAGAAAAAAAAAATCAATATGACACCCCCATTGAGCACAACACTTCAACGCTATCAGAGCAGAAAAATATGCGAAAACACGGCACTGCCTGCCTGCTCCACTGGAGTGGACAACTACCACTCGATAATGTATAATCACTGGGCGACAAAGCAAAAACAACAAGAAGTGATGGACGGAATGCTGAACATTGTCAAACACTCACCCCCAGTCACAGATCTGGGTTTAATCTATCGTTCTTTTGCTCACCATGCCACCCCAGTTTGGACCCAGCCATATGCAAATCAGTCTTGACCCTGTTCCTCATGGGAACAGTCCAGCCCGAACTGCCAAGCCAGGTCCTCACTGGACCGGAAACAAGCATCCGAGGACCGGTTTCGGGGTTTCACCCCTCATCAGCCAGGATAGCTTGAATCCAGTGGCATGGGAAGCACGGGACCCACGTCTGGGCATACCCTTCCCACTTAGGGCGACAAAGCAAAAACAACAAGAAGTGATGGACGGAATGCTGAACATTGTCAAACACTCACCCCCAGTCACAGATCTGGGTTTAATCCATCGTTCTTTTGCTCACCATGCCACCCCAGTTTGGACCCAGCCATATGCAAATCAGTCTTGACCCTGTTCCTCATGGGAACAGTCCAGCCCGAACTGCCAAGCCAGGTCCTCACTGGACCGGAAACAAGCATCCTAGGACCGGTTTCGGGGTTTTACCCCTCATCAGCCAGGATAGCTTGAATCCAGTGGCATGGAAAGCACGGGACCCACGTCTGGGCATACCCTTCCCACTTAGGGCGACAAAGCAAAAACAACAAGAAGTGATGGACGGAATGCTGAACATTGTCAAACACTCACCCCCAGTCACAGATCTGGGTTTAATCCATCGTTCTTTTGCTCACCATGCCACCCCAGTTTGCATATGGCTGGGTCCAAACTGGGGTGGCATGGTGAGCAAAAGAACGATGGATTAAACCCAGATCTATGACTGGGGGTGAGTGTTTGACAATGTTCAGCATTCCGTCCATCACTTGTTGTTTTTGCTTTGTCGCCCTAAGTGGGAAGGGTATGCCCAGACGTGGGTCCCGTGCTTCCCATGCCACTGGATTCAAGCTAGCCTGGCTGATGAGGGGTGAAACCCCGAAACCGGTCCCAGGATGCTTGTTTCCAGTCCAGTGAGGACCTGGCTTGGCAGTTCGGTCTGGACTGTTCCCATGAGGAACAGGGTCAAGACTGATTTGCATATGGCTGGGTCCAAACTGGGGTGGCATGGTGAGCAAAAGAACGATGGATTAAACCCAGATCTATGACTGGGGGTGAGTGTTTGACAATGTTCAGCATTCCGTCCATCACTTGTTGTTTTTGCTTAATCACTGGGCACCACCTGCCCTTCCTGCTGGGGTGAACAATCACCACTCCCTCCGGCCAGAGTATTCCTCCCCAGCCCCTCCGGCTGCGAAATGCCGCACCAACCCTTTCCGGTTGGAAGCTGTGGCCACACAGTGCCTCCTGCTGTGTACCGAGACCATACCATCAACAGTCTCACACATGTAGCATCGCTGGATAAAGAGAAACCCTTGGCTAATATTTACAGCAGCTACTGAACCATGAATTCGTTAGGCACTGAGAACAAAAGAGGGAAGGAAATGGCGAAATAAGGCAGAAACGATAATATTAACACAAAACTCCAGCACGCAGTGTACAACTATAGGCCACCATCTAAATGTCTGAACGAGGTACTGTAGAGGAGCCTGGAAAAATGGGGACAGGAACATCCGCATGCCAGTGTAAACAAAGAAAAAACATAACAAGAAAGAACAGCAGGCTAATAGGTATAGCATATCTTACAATTATCCACAACTCCATTGAGAAATACAGACGTAAATCACCCCGCCACCTCCCCCCTTTACAAGCCAAACACCCTTTGCTAACAGAGGGAGAGCGAGAGAAAGAGAAAAGAAAAAGAAAATTCAAACAGAAACAGACGGGACAAAGGAGATGACAGATACTCACAACAGCACCAGCACCCTGCCCCGGAGGGGGCCCGACTAGCCCAAAACGCCAGGCGAAACCGTAAATCCAACCGCAATCCTCCACCAGATGTCGAAGCCAAGTCGGAGTATTTCAGATCCAGACAATTCAGGAAACAAACCAAGACCAGCTGCTCTTCTTTAGATAACTTTTAATAAGAACTAATAAGACATAATAAGAAATACATGTACATGGAGACTGAGCAGCCTAAATCCAGCTCGAACAGTCTGCACAAAGAAGTAATGCATGATCTTTTATAGCATTAAACCGCAGACACATTAACACATTTCATTGGTTCTTGATATTGACGTATGATTAATTTTTTTCTATATAGCACACTCGATGCTCCATATAAGGGTTAGAATCATAGACAAGAAGCTTGCACAATGTCCTCTGAATCAAATGTCTTGTGATACATCTATATGTGGAGAAAGAAGAACCATAAGTGCATACGTTAGTACTTTTAGCAGTGAGGATTTCGCAAGCTAGCATGAGGTGGTGTCTTGTGATGGCCGCCAGTTTAGCAAGCCTTGCAACATAATGCGTTTCAAGCACAATAGACATTTCTTCAAGGCCTAGCTAATTCAACATTGTAAGGTGTTCAACAGAAACAGGCCTGTATTTTCATTGTGTATCACAGGGCTTACTAGGCCCAAAATGGATCCAGGAGAACGTGATTCCACAATACTGTCTATGAAAATGAGGATGTTTACCAGTTTAAAGACAATTATGGTGACATGTTTTGCTATAATTATTATGGGCACCACTTCATACATAAAGCGAGCAGTCCAAAAACGATATTTGGTTAGACGCAATTGGAACATTGCCCAACTCCCCTGCAAGGGAGTTCAAAAACTTATTTTGAAAAATGTGCTTATTTTTCTGGGCATCATCAAAAAAATGCTGAGTCATATTATTTTCAGATAACTCCGACTAGGGATAAACAAATGTTTTTGACTAACACAAAGGGGGTCATTCTGACCCTGGCGGCCGGTGGCCGCCAGGGCCACCGACCACGGGAGCACCGCCAACAGGCTGGCGGTGCTCCCACGAGCATTCTGACCGCGGCGGTTCAGCCGCGGTCAGAAGCGGAAAGTCGGCGGTCTCCCGCCGACTTTCCGCTGCTCGGGGGAATCCTCCATGGCGGCGGAGCGCGCTCCGCCACCATGAGGATTCAGACACCCCCTACCGCCATCCTGTTCATGGCGGGAAACCCGCCATGAACAGGATGGCGGTAGGGGGTGCCGCGGGGCCCCTGGGGGCCTCTGCAGTGCCCATGCCAATGGCATGGGCACCGCAGGGGCCCCCGTAAGAGGGCCCCAAAAAGTATTTCAGTGTCTGCTTTGCAGACACTGAAATACGCGACGGGTGCAACTGCACCCGTCGCACCCCTGCAACTACGCCGGATCAATTCTGAGCCGGCGTCCTCGTTGCAGGGGCATTTCCTCTGGGCCGGCGGGTGCTCTTTTGGAGAGCGCCCGCCGGCCCAGAGGAAATGTGTGAATGGCCGCCGCTGTCTTTTGACCGCGGTGCGGTCATTTGGCGGCGGGACTATGGCGGACGGCCTCCGCCGTCCGCCATAGTCAGAATCAGGCCCAAAATTTATATATTCGGACTCCTTTGTTTCCCGGTTATCAATTGAAGGTTATGAATATTGCTCAAAAATGTTGATTTGAAAAGTGTTTGGGGAACAACAAATTGGCAGACCAAGGGTAGAGAAACATTGTTTAGAACATGTCTCATCCCCGTTCAAATGAATTTTTTAAATGAAACAGTACAACAGAACAGTTTTTTAAGCTTAGCTACAAGTAGAGAATTAAACATGCCCAGTATACCTGCCCCTGCAAAATTTAATAACTGGCAAGAGTACACGAATGCAACTTTTGGTGAGCTTAATGAGTGGGTTCAGAATGGTACATTTAATTCTTCACTGTCACGTCCAGGCGGGTGGTTATTGTGGCCAGTAGATACCAACGGGTGTCATCAACGTTTTGTTACCTCCTCGGGGGGGTTCCGAACGAGTAGGTCAGACCCTCGCTATATATCACCAGAACATGCTGACATAATTACTACATATAGTGTAGGAAAATTGTGCCAACAGTGGCTAAAATCATCCTCACTAGATAAGACACATCTCAGTCTCCTGCCTAACAACACTGACTTAGAAGATTTTTTGTCAGGCCCAAAGATACCACGTAGGAAGCGTTTCTTGTATGAGGTATAAAATGAAATATGGAAACTTTCTCAACAAGAGGCTGCAGTCCGGTTAAGGCAGATAGATCAGGAAAATTTGAAAAAGGAATTAGCTTTTGTTGATAATGGAATTCATACCTTGTCCAACCGGATATATACAAGTAACAACATTGTTTCTTCTGCCATAGACATTATACGATCTGATATGTCTTCTTTATATCATGGACAGAGTCAGACCAGGTCCATTATGTAGTTGGGTTGGACGCTTCAGACATTGAAGGCGAGTCGCGTTCCGTGGCAGCACATCAGTGCCAGGGAAATATTTTTTTCCTTTAACGCGACAACAACAACTAATGAGTAATAAGGAAGCGACTTATGTCATGCTCAACATTGAAAAGATAGAAAGATTGCCTTGTACCGTGGCCGAGATTCCCTCAGCGGAGTGGTTGATACACAGGGTCATTAATCTGCCTATTTCTACATTACAATTCACTTCTTGTTTGAAACATGTTCCGGTAGGCAGATATGAAAAGATGGGAGATAGTTACATCCATGAGGTGTGGGAGCTTCCCTTCTTGTACAAATACCTCAATGACATGAAAGAGGTATTTCTTAGCGGCAGTGGATGTGAGACTTCAGTCAGCCGTTCGATTTGAAAGCAGCTGTCCTTGCATGGGGCGTGTAATGCCTCGGTTGCGAACTTGGCTTGCTGTCTGAAGGGAGTTCCAGTCCCCTTGAACGGCAGCTGCGTCCTCCTCAATAGTGAAGACTGTTGTGGCATGCGGGCCGGAATAGTTTACGTTGCTTCGGTCACTAAGGTCGTTTTATGCTGCGGGAACGTGTTGTTTCCCCCCACTAAAATTAGGGAGGTAGCAGATATTTGGCCTCACATTGCTACTTCTAAGGTGAACTTTGACAAGTTAAGTAGACTAAAGGCTTTATTGTTTCAGAAGCATGTGGCCCTTACATCTGCACGCGAGACCTACGCTCTTCAGGTGGCAAGGTCATCGGCGGAAATACAGTCCCTGTTAAATACAAACTTTCTGAGACACTTTGGTGAACTCGTGGGACGTATATTTAATGCGTCCAGCACAGCTGGATTAGCAAATTTTTTCACAGCTGTTGGTATTGGTTTTGTTCACAACTTTTCCTCCAAATTTGGTTTAATACCTTTGGCTATTCATTCAATTTTTGGAAGCATTTTGTTGGATTTCCGATAAGTTTGGCTTTATTAGCCTGCATTTTGCTGTTGCTGTTGTTCTTCCACAATGGCTGTCCCGCTGCAACAAGGACGAATGAGGACGCTCCCATCAGCGCAGCTGTGTCGTGAACGCATGATGCAGCACTTTGGAGCAACACTCCTGGAACATTTGGAGTGTGACTGGTCTCTGTCATTCAGACGGTTTTGGATTGTGTGCAGCCCGAGTTTCAGTGCCGTTGGTGCTCTTTTGAACATGCACTGGAAGTTTGTCTTTCTCAGCAACGCCCCTCAGTGATTGATGCTGATCTGTTGATGTTCTCGATGCGGGTTCATTACCAGACATGCGTGCTGCGGCTGCGTTTGCTCAGAGAAGCTGATTACGAGCTACCCTTCCTGGAGGAAGTTAATTTTAACTCGTTCATAGGCACTGCACGGGATGTCGCCTTGGTTGACACTGGGGCTCTGGAACACACCTGCTCCTTGGATATTTTTGGCATGGATTCACTGGTTCTGTCATCTGCCGAGGTGGAGAATGTCCTGCTTTCAATGACTAATGCTTGATTTGGAACTATTTTAAATTGACATTTTACTCTGAATTCGGCATTGGGCTGCATGCTCACTTTCAAATTGCAAAATAGTATGCTTGTGTGTCCTCTTAACTTGTTAAAGTTGAATAGGGTTATGAATATTTTTTAGCTTAGGGCATTTTTAGCTTTGGCTTAAACCACTTTCTACCGACAAGGGGAGGGTGTAGTGTAGCCATTTTTAATATATCTTCATGCACGTTAGTTTAACATACTAGGCCGCTGTGCACTTTGCCCTAGATACATTTTATTCAGCCTTTACAATAACCAGTTTTACGGTCTTGTTTTTATTTCCTGCTATCACACTGTTTAGCTTAGTTCAGCACGGTGTTCTCAAATAATGCATTCTTGATCGCCCTGTGCTTCAGTCAAGCTACAGTCTGGTACATTGCCAGTAAACATGGTAGAAGTTTAGTCTCCAGTATTCATAAAAAATACACATCCTTATGTAGGGACATTTTCTTAGAACATCTGTGTGTTAGTTATAAAAACACTTCCTAGTCCTAGTACAGGTCAGAGGGAGATTCCGGCCACGAACCTACAACTAGATGGTGACTGCCCCGTTGCAGATGCTGATGCAGATTACAGGTCTTTGCTCAGGTATGAGGGTTGATGCCCTCCTGGGGGAAACTGAAAGGCCGGCTTAGAGCTTCACATGCTGTGCTCGAAATATAACTTAGAGAGAACATAATCTAGCGGCACTATAATAGCTTTATTCTTGTGCTTCACTCTCATCGTTACTATTTTAATCCTATTGTTTTGTGAACTTCTGGTTATTGCAGCTCACGCTTTGCTATCTAAAATGCAGTCGTTCTATTAAACCAAACTTTAAAACTTAAACTGCCTCTGTCATTTATATGTGAGACCGCATTGTGTATGAGAGAACCAGTTGTGACCTGAGTGACCACGACATCCCTGGAAGTACTAAGATGTCATGTGCTCGGCTGCCCAATTGTCTCTTCCATTTGGGAGAGATGAGGCACTGCTAGTTAGCCGGATCAACACCGGGATTTAGAGTGACAAGGGTCCTTCACTGTGGGTCAGACTTAGGCCCTCATTACAACATTGGCAGGAAAAGGCGCTTACCGCCGTGCAGAAGACCGCCAAAATACCGCCGCGGTCGCGGAATTCCGCCACAGCTATTATGACACACATCTCGGAATCCGCCGAAATTCAGACACCCACACAAGACCGCCACACCAAAGGTCAGTGATAAACTGGTGAAAACAAAACCTCCACCGTCACGCCAACAGAAACACGCCCGTCCTATCACGACCCACGAATCCACTCGGCAGTCTTTCAACCACAGTATTCCATTGGCGGTACACACCGCTGCGCTCAATATACACACACATCTCCAAAACACCGCCACATTGGACAATTCAAAATACACACACCTGATACACATACAAACACCACTCCCACATACCCAACACAATATAAAACACACACCCACATCACCCACAAACCCCTACGACCATAATTCACGAACGAAGGCCAGATAGACAGAGAGCACAGCAACTGAGAACCCCACCACACAGAGGCACACAACACCATCACCCATACAACATTACACGCACAATACACCACACACCACTACACATCACCCCACACATCAACACTTACACCACCCCACACATCACCCACACCACCTCATGTCACGCCAAAGACACCCCCGGTTTTCCGAGGAGGAGCTCAGGGTCATGGTGGAGGAAATCCTACAGGTAGAGCCACAGCTATTTGGCTCACAGGTGCAGCACACATCCATAGCCAGGAAGATGGAGCTATGGCAAAGAATCGTGGACAGGGTCAACGCTGTGGGACAGCATCCAAGAAATCAGGAGGACATCAGGAAGAGGTGGAACGACCTACGGGGAAAGTGCGTTCTGTGGTCTCCAGGCACAACATTGCGGTACAGCGGACTGGCGGCGGACCACCACCTCCTCCCCCACAACTAACAACATGGGAGGAGCAAGTCTTGACCATCATGCATCCAGAGGGCCTCGGAGGAGTCAGTGGAGGAATGGACACTGGTAAGTTAAATCTCAACTATCATGTCCCCCACCCTACCTGCATGCCATCACGCACCCCCACCCTCACCCCCTCCCCTATCACTCCAACTCCTCACTAATGTACTCATAACACAAACCACACATCCCAACACCAAGCCCCGCATGCAAAAACAAAGCATGGTCACCCCTCACCAAAGCATGCTCACTGCACATACCCATAACAACCCCCTAACCATCATCACACAAACCCACACACATGAATGCTTGCAATGGGGTACACAAACACCCACCCATTGCACACCATAACACACACACATTAACTAATCATGCTCTTATATCCCTGCAGGACCACTACGGAACGTCACCACACCGGAGGGTCCAGACAACCCCACTCCACCCACAGAAGAGGCCCACAGTGACGACAGCAGCTCTACCCTACTGGATCCTGATGAACAGCCCAGACCATCGTGGGCCTCAGGACAGTCGGTTCCCCTTGCAAAGGCACAGCCCAACACTGACCCTCCACCCTCTGGTAACACCAGCACAGCACCCACCCAGCGGGTCCATACCTCCGTACCCAGGACACGTCAATCAGCGGTGTGTCCACCACTACAGGGAACCCAGGATAACCCACCACCCCAACAACAACAGGGACCTGGGGGCAGTGGTAGTGGGCACACGGTCCAGGGGACGGAGGCACAGGAACACATGGGAACTGAGAGGGCTGCTGTGCGACAGGGGGCAGACAGGCCAAGGGAACCCACCCTCCACGAGTCCCTCTCCTCCATCATGGGAGCCTACCACCACTCCGAGGAGATGATGGCAACGGTCCTGGCCAAGTTCCAGGAGACCCAGCGCCTGCAGGAGGAGCAGTATTTGGGGTTCAGGGAGGAGCTCAGAACCATCAGCCCCACCCTGGGCACCATCGTAGGGGTGCTGAAGGACATACAAAAAACCATGAGGGACACCGTGGCACTCCAAGGGACCCCTGACACTAGCATGAACGATGAACTGCCCACCACCTCCACCGGCGCTAGTGGACAGGATGCCCCGCCACAGGACCACCACACCAGCACCCCACCCCCTGCAGACAGACAACCACCCCGCAAGCTGTCCCTGAGATCCAGGAACAGGACAGAGCAAGATGGCAAGACCCCCGCCAGGAAATGAGACCACCATGATTGTCCTCCCACTGTCTCACTTTGTTACCCTGTCCAGATTGGAACTGCCCCAGCTCCACTTCCTATGGCCATATGGGCAGTGCACCTGTGTGACTAATGGACTGGACTCTGCCATGGACATTCCTCCACCATCACCCATCACCATATTACTACCCCCTCCATTTTTGAGCACTGAAATAAGCACCCTTGAACCACAAAACAATCTGGAGTCAGTCTGTGATTTGGAAAATATGTATAATCAATGACAGTGTCAACATGCGTTTCCATTTGTAAAGCCAACATACCTATGTCACACATCACAAGTCCTTGAAGGATGCAAGCAGATGACACACGTTGCTAACCACACCTGTGAAACCATAATGGAAAGGCACAACTCAGTGACCAAATACTGCTATGAACTGACAGACAGGATAGAGGTAGAAGTGTGAAAGTGAATGTAATGGTAAAAAGAAAACTGTTCTCAACTGTGTGTCACTGGAAATATTGCTGTATGACTGACTCCCTGTTGTCTATGTCTTCATCCTCAGCGTCCTCCTCATCACTGTCCACAGGCTCCACAGGCTCCACAGCTGCCACAACATCGCCATCTGGACCATCCTCCTGCAGAAAAGGCACCTGGCGTCGCAAAGCAAGATTGTGAAGCATCGAGCAGGCGATGATGATCTGGCACACCTTCTTCGGTGAGTACAATAGGGAACCACTTGTCATATGCAGACACCTGAACCTGGCCTTCAGGAGGCCGAAGGTGCGTTCGATCACCCTCCTAGTCCGACCATGGGCCTCATTGTAGCGTTCCTCTGCCCTGGTCCTGGGATTCCTCACTGGGGTCAGTAGCCAGGACAGGTTGGGGTAACCAGAGTCCCCCAATAGCCACACCCGGTGCCTCTGGAGTTGACTCATCATATAAGGGATGCTGATATTGCGCAGGATGTAGGCGTCATGCACTGAGCCAGGGAACATAGGGGGTCATTACAACATTGGCGGTAAAAGGCGCTTACCGCCATGCAGAAGACCGCCAATACACCGCCGAGGCCGCGGAATTCCTCCACAGCTATTATGACACACATCTTGGAATCCGCCGAAATTCAGACACCCACACAACAACGCCACACCAAAGGTCAGTGATAAACTGGCGGAAACAAATCCTCCACCTCCACAGAAACACGCCCATGCTATTACGACCCACGAATCCATGCGGCAGTCTTTCAACCGCGGTATTCCATTGGTGGTACACACCGCCACGCTCAAAATACACACACACACAATTCCAAATACACACACCTGACACACATACAAACACCACTCCCAAACACCCAATACAATATAAAACACACACCCACATCACCCACAAACCCCTACTACCAAAAATTCGAGGCGAAGGCGACAGAGAGAGAGCACAGAATAGACAACCCCACTACACAGAGGCACACAACACCATCACCCACACAACATCCACGCACAAAACACCATACACCACTACACCCACCACAACCATCACCACATACACCACCCCACACATCACCCGCTCCACCCCATGGCACGCCAAAGACACCCCCGCTTCTCCGAGGAGGAGCTCAGGGTCATGGTGGAGGAAATCGTCCGGGTAGAGCCACAGCTATTTGGCTCACAGGTACAGCACACATCAATAGCCAGGAAGATGGCGTTATGGCGCAGAATAGTGGACAGGGTGAACGCCGTGGGACAGCACCCAAGAAATAGGGAGGACATCAGGAAGAGGTGGAACGACCTACGGGGGAAGGTGCGTTCAACTGTCTCCAGGCACAACATCGCGGTACAGCGGACTGGAGGTGGACCCCCCACCTCCTCCCCCACAACTAACAACATGGGAGGAGCAAGTCTTGACCATCTTGCATCCTTAGGGCCTCGCAGGAGTCGGTGGAGGATGGGACACTGGTAAGTCAAATCTTAACCATCATATCCCCCCCCTACCTGCATGCTACCACACACCCCCTCCCTCAGCCCCTCCCCTATCACTACAACTCCTCACTAATCTACCCATGACACCAACCACCCATCCCAACACCAAGCCCTGCATGACACAACTAAGCATGGACACCCATCACTAAAGCATGCCCACTGCACATACCCAGTACACCCCCCCAACCATCACCACACAAACCCACACACAGGAATGCTTGCACTGGGGTACACAAACACCCACCCATTGCACACCATTACACACACACATGCAATAATCATGCTCTTATGCCCCTGCAGGAACCCGAAGGACCGTCACCACACCAGAGGGTCCAGACAACACCACTCCACCCCCAGAAGAAGTCCACAGTGACGAAAGCAGCTCTGCCCTACTGGATCATGATGACCAGCCCGGACCATCGTGGGCCTCGGGACAGTCGGTTGTCAAAGCCCAGCTCACCTTAGTTCTTGTTCAGTTCTGATGGAGGTTGAAGACAATCCGACCCCACCCTGAAACTATTTGTTCCAGCACACTAGTTTTTAAAACAGTGCACTAAGAACAGAAGCTCAAGGGAAGGGGGGAAGTGGATAAAATAAAAAAAAGAGAGACAACACCGTTCTTGCGTTTCCACTGTTGAAGTGCTGCACAAATCTGCGGCCCTTTCTGACTTCTGTAGAAACTGGTGCCTAATGAAACATAAACAAAGAACAGATAAGTGCAACCTATTCCTAAATGGGTTCCTGACTATCCCTTTATTTAATAGAAATTCTCTTCTAAAAGTACCTCTTGGATCCTGGTCTCTAGTTTCCAGGTTTGGAATGTGTTACTGCTCTGGGATGTGTTTTCTATTACTGTAAAACTTTTTTCCCATATTTCCAGAATCTTTTATAAAACAAATACTGTACTTTTACATCAAAATACAGCATGTAATTTGTGCAAGTCCTTGATTTACTGTTTGCCTTGCTGTTAATGGTTTCCACTGTTCGATTCTTAAAAGTTCCATGAGAAAAAACAATGTTTGCTTCACAAAGTTCTGCAAAATATTCTTGTAACAAAGAGTTTGAATCACAATGTTCGTGGAAGGTATTTTGTTTCAAATTGTCTATACACGAATCCAGAAATTGTTGTCAAAGTTCTTTCAGGTAATAAAAGGTTTTGCACTTACTTGTTGCTGGCAAGAGATACTGATCAGTCTAACCTTGTCTTCTTTCTCTTTTGCAGGTTACTCATAGGAGAGAGGCTGAAGCAAGGAGGAACCGGAAACCGGAAGAAGGAAGAGCCAGAAGCTGCGCCCATTGAAGTCAATGAAAGTCTGTAAAGAGCAGGAGTGCCAGCGCCGAGGGATCTGTTCTCAGGTAAGCGGGAGGTAGACGAGCACAAGCACTGGGTGAGGCTCGGGGGATGCCTTTTATAGACAGGGCTGGGTGTGGTTTGAAGGGCTGGGTGTGGTCCTCACATGCTGCACATGTTCTTGGAAGGTGTGCAGAGCTGGGTGTGGTTTGAAGAGCTGGGTGTGGTCCTCACATGCTGCACATGTTCTTGAAAGGTGTGCAGAGTTTCAGTTATTATGCAAATGAGTTGGATTAACACATGGCCTAGGGAGGAGTGTTTTAAAGAAGCCTTGGTAAAAGCAAGGCCCAATGTGTAAACAAAACAGCACATTAAACAACATACACAGAAGCCTAGGGGGGGGAGGAAGGTGAGATAACAAGAAAGGCTTTCAATAGTAAGTTTAAAAGGGAGCTATTACAGAACCCACGAGTGCAGTGAGAGGGGACATGCTCTTTGCTGTGTACAAACCCTAACATCGGTTCCCCTTGCACAGGCACAGCCCAACACCGACCTTCCACCCTCTGGTAACACCAGCACAGCACCCACCCAGCGGGCCCAAACCTCCCTACCCAGGACAGGTCAATCAGCGGTGTGTCCACCACTACAGGGCACCCAGGGTAACCCACCACCCCAACAACAACAGGGACCTGGGGCAGTGGTAGTGGGCACACGGTCCAGGGGATGGAGCCACAGGAACACAGGGGAACTGGGAGGGCTGCTGTGCGACAGGGGGTGGACAGGCCAAGGGAACCCACTCTCCACGAGGCCCTCTCCTCCATCATGGGAGCATACCACCACTCCCAGTAGACGATGGCGACGGTCCTGGACAAGTTGCAGGAGACCCTGCGCCTGCAGGATGAACTGTATTTGGGGTTCAGGGAGGAGCTCCGGACCATCAGCTCCGCCCTGGGCACCATCGTAGGGGTGCTGAAGGACATACAGCAGACCTTGAGGGACACCGTGGCACTCCAAGGGGCCCCTGACACTAGCATGGACGATGAACTGCCCACCACCTCCGCCGGCGCTAGTGGACAGGACGCCCCGCCACAGGACCAACACACCAGCACCCCACCCCCTGCAGACGGACAACCACCACGCAAGTGGTCCTGAGATCCAGGAACAGGACAGAGCAAGATGGCAAGACCCCCGCCAGGAAATGAGACCACCCTGATTGTCACCCCACTGTCCCACTTTGTTATGCTGTCCATACTTAAACTGCCCCAGCTCCACTTCCTATGCCCAGATGGGCAGTGCACCTGTGAGACTAATAGACTGGACTCTGCCATGGACATTCCTCCACCATCACCCATCCTCATTTTACAACCTCCTCCCATTTCTGAGCACTTCAATAAACACCCTTGAAACACAAAACAATCTGGAGTCAGTCTGTGATTTAGTAAAAATGTATTATCAATGACAGTCTCATAATGGGTGTACCATTGTAAAGCTAACATACCTATGTCACACATCACAAGCCCTTGAAGGATGCAAGCGGTTGACACGTAGGTAACCACACCTGTGAAACCGTAATGGGAGGGTACAACTCAGTTCCCAAATAGTGATTTAAATCGAAAAACAGGATAGAGGTAGGCGTGTGAAAGTTAATGTAATGCTAAAAATGAAAATGTTCTCACCTGTGTCTCACTGGAAATATTGCTGTATGACTGACTCCCTGTTGTCGTTGTCTTCTTCATCAGCTTCATCCTCATCACTGTCCACAGGCTCCACAGGCTCCACAGCTGCTACAACACCGTCATCGGGATCATCCTCCTGCACAAAAGGCACCTGGCGTCGCAAAGCCAAATTATGGAGCATGGAGCAGGCGATGATGATGTTGCACACCTTCTTCGGTGAGTAGAATAGGGATCCACCTGTCGTATGGAGGCACCTGAACCTGGCCTTCAGGAGGCCGAAGGTGCGTTCGATCACCCTCCTAGTCCGCCCATGGGCCTCATTGTACCGTTCCTCTGCCCTGGTCCTGGGATTCCTCACTGGGGTCAATAGCCAGGACAGGTTGGGGTAACCGGAGTCCCCCAATAGCCATACACGGTGCCTCTGGAGTTGACCCATCATATCAGGGATGCTGCTATTCCGCAGGATGTAGGCGTCATGCACTGAGCCAGGGAACATAGCATTTACCTGCGAGATGTACTGGTCTGCCAAACAGACCATCTGTACATTCATGGAATGATAACTCTTCCTGTTCCTGTACACCTGTTCACTCCTGTGGGGGGGGACCAGAGCTTCATGGGTCCCATCAATAGCACCTATGACGTTGGGGATATGTCCAAAGGCATAGAAGTCACCTTTCACTGTAGGCAAATCCTCCACTTCAGGGACAATGATGTATCTCCTTACGTGTTTCAGCAGGGCAGACAACACTCTGGACTAGACGTTGGAAAACAGAGGCTGGGACATCCCTGATGCCATGGCCACTGTTGTCTGAAAAGACCCACTTGCAAGGAAATGGAGCACTGACAGCACCTGCACGTCAGGGGGAATTCCAGTCGGATGGCGGATTGGTGACATCAGGTCTGGCTCCAACTGGGTACATAGTTCCTGGATTGTGGCACGGTCAAACCGGTAGGTTACGATGACATGTCGCTCTTCCATTGTCAACAGGTCCACCAGCGGTCGGTACACCGGAGGATTCCGCCATCTTCTCATATGTCCCAGCAGACGGTGCCTACGAAGGACAACAGCGAAGAACCAGTCATTATTCCTCCAGGTATGTACCCACAGTCACACACAAGACTACACCACTCACAAAACCCTTCCTGTATGTGTGTTGAGTGTAGGCCTAGCTATGTGTGACGCAGTAGGAAATGAAGCCATGTGGGCCCCTGAAATGGCGGCTGCCTGACCTCTAAAGTGTGACAATGGGATTGTGGGGTAACTGTGCTGGCGTTGCACACCGTTGCGGTAGGCGGTCGTAGACCGCAGCGCAATGCTGCATTGGTTAACATTGGACCCTATGGGTCCCAGGAGCCAATGAACAGGTGCGCTGGTGGTGATGATGCACACCGCCGCGGATGTCACCGCCGCGGACGTCACCGCCATTTTCTATCCCTTCAATCACTAGATACCTGACCTTCGACAGGAGAGGACCTACACTGCAAGTGCTGCTGTGACCTCGGTCTGGAAGCGATGATGGCTGCTGCGTCTGGGGAAAGGGCCCCTGCCTTCACTGCACAGGAGTTGGAGAAACTGGTAGACGGGGTCCTCCCCCAGTACACGCTACTCTCCGGTCCTCCAGACCAACAGGTTAGTACACAGGGAGCACGTTGTATGGGCTAGGCCTGGGTGGAGAGGGCTGGTTGAAAGAGGGAAGGGGGCAGAGTTCATAGAACATTAATGCATGGGAATGAATGGGCCACAGAGTAGGGAGGGGGCCACTCACAACGACGGTGCATTTGGTAATGACTGTTCCTCTTTCCTTGGCATGTCATGTAGGTCAGCGCCCACCAGAAGAGGGACATTTGGCATGCCATCGCCAAGGAGGTCCGGACCCTGGGGGCCCACCAGAGACGGGGCACCCACTGCCGTAAGAGATGGGAGGACATTTGCCGCTGCAGCAAGAAGACGGCGGAGGCTCAGCTGGGGATGGCCTCCCAACGTGGGAGGGGTGCCCGTCGCACCATGACCCCCCTGATGTTCAGGATCCTGGCGGTGGCCTACCCGGAGTTGGATGGGCGCTTGAGGGCATCACAGCAGACACAAGGGGGTGAGTACAACCTCATTCTGCGGACTTTGCGTTTAGTGGAGGTGTCTGGGTGGGGGAGGTGGGCTGTGGGTGTCCCTAGGCCAGGGCGAGTTAGGTAGGCAAGGCCCCTCCGTAATATAGGCCATGTGGCACTCTACCCCACCTCAGCAGAGTGCCAAGTCGAGGTATAGTTGCCCCTGTGGCATCCATGTGCGCAGATGTCCACCATTGCCATATAGGCCATATCCCAGAAATTGCATGTGCAGAGGGCAGGAGCACGGCGTAATGCAGGAGGCAGCTGCGTTTGTTTTGTCCGCCAACGGTAGCGGTTTGCCATGCACTAAAACCCTCTTTCTTCTGTCTCCCCTCCTTTTTCTGCTCTCCCTGTCCTTTTGTACATCAGCATCAACAGGCGGAGGTACAGTGGCACCAGAACACGAGGGAGCTGCATCCCACATGGCCATGGAGGGCCACACCACGGACTCTGAATGCAACAGTGGGACGGTGGGCGAGGGGAGCTTCACGTCGGCCACCGGATCACCAAGCAGTGACACGGATTTGTTCGACGATGTGGGCTCCCTTGTGGAGGCTGCACCATCTGTGCCCCCCACCTCTACAGGTACAGCCGCCACCTCCCCTACCAGCACCGCCCTCCCAGCAGCCCCTCAGCGTTCGCCCCGTGCCCGCTCACCCAGGAGGGTGGGCATCACCTTCGCCCCAGGCACCTCAGGCCCTGCCCCAGTCACCCCTGCTGCCCTCAGTGAGGAGGCCATTGACCTCCTCAGGTCACTCACTGTTGGGCAGTCTACCATTGTGAATGCCATCCAGGGTGTAGAACGAGAGTTGCAACATGGTAATGCATTCCTGGAGGGCATTCATTCTGGTCAGGCTGTCCTTCAGCGAACCCTGCAATCTTTGGCCTCAGCACTGATGGCTGCCATTGTCCCTGTGTCTAGCCTCCCCCCTCCAACTTCCTTCACCCAGACCCAATCTACTGTACCCCATCCCATCCCAAGCACACCTACATACCAGCATGCACACAAGTCAACACACCCAAGTAGCTCAAGCAAACATAGGCACCACACACACCACAGGCACTCACGCAAGCCTCAGCCACATACAGACACAACAACATCCACTGCCTCCACTGTGTCCCCCTCCTCCTCTTCTCCCTCCTCCCTCCCAGTCTCGTCTACACACACACCTACATGCACCACATCTACAGGCACCATGAATCGCACCAGGACACCCAGCACCACAAGCCGCTCACCTGCACTCACCACCTCCACTGCCATTTACACGTCCCCTGTGTCCTCTCCCAGTGTGTCTGTGATGCCCCCTCCCAAAGTACACAAACGCCAGCAATCACTCACCCAACATCCATCCATCTCACGACAGCCTCCAGAACCTGCACCTGCACCCAAAACACCTAAAGTGACACCTCCGACAACCACCTCCTCTTCCTCCACTCCCAGACCCCCTCCAGCTACCCATCCCAGTGTTCGTCAGAAACTGTCCCTCTGTAAAGTTGACCTTTTTGCACCCCCCCCCCCTCCAATTCATCAGTCCCGTCGTAGCGCCTCAGCCAAAAAGCCTCCAATACCAGTGGTGCCTGTTCAAGGTTTTTGGCAGTAGGACCCGGAGCCAAGGCACTGGCAGCCCACCCCCTGTAAAGGCTCTAAAATTGGAGAGTGGACGACGGGACCGTGTTAAGACTCCTGGTGGGAAAACAACTGACATGGGTTCCAAGGGGATTGGAGAGTCAGCTGTGACTCCACCAAAGGTGGGGAAGGGCCAGAGGAAGTCTCCCCAGCCTGTTGTGAGTGTGACGGCGGAGAAGTGCGCCATCATCTCCGGCGGTCGAGACACAACCGCCAGCACCGTCGTTACTGGTCCAGAGACCACCACCAGAGTCACAGCCCAGGAGGGCCCAAGTATCGTCACTGGTCAGGAGACCACCGCCAGAGTCACAGCCCAGGAGGGCCCAAGTATCGTCACTGGTCAGGAGACCACCGCCAGAGTCACAGCCCAGGAGGGCCCAAGTATCGTCACTGGTCAGGAGACCACCGCCAGAGTCACAGGCCAGGAGGGCCCAAGTATCGTCACTGGTCAGGAGACCACCGCCACTGCCGGAGTCATTGCCCAGGAGGGCCCAAGTATCGTCACTGGTCAGGAGACCACTGCCGGAGTCATTGCCCAGGAGGGCCCAAGTATCGTCACTGGTCAGGAGACCACCGCCAGAGTCACAGCCCAGGAGGGCCCAAGTATCGTCACTGGTCATGAGACCACCGCCACCGCCGGAGTCAGTGCCCTGGAGGGCCCCGGCTGCCACAGCCCCGCTGGGCAATGATGAAACGTCATGCCACACACCAATGTCCAGTGTAGAAGACGTCATGCCACACACCAATGTCCAGTGTAGAGAACGTCATGCCACATACCAATGTCCTTATCAGAACCGCCATGGCAAAGCACCACTGAACAGTCCTGAACCACCATGGCAAAGCACCGCTGAACAGGGCAAAGACCGCCATGGCAAAGCACCACTGAACAGGGCAAAGACCGCCATGGAAAAGCACCGCTGAACAGTCCTGAACCGCCATGGCAAAGCACAGCTGAACAGGGCAAAGACCGCAATGGCAAAGCACCGCTGAACAGGGCAAAGACCGCCATGGCAAAGCACCGCTGAACAGTCCTGAACCGCCATGGCAAAGCACCGCTGGACAGGGCAAAGACCACCATGGCAAAGCACTGCTGAACAGGGCAAAGACCGCCATGGCAAAGCACCGCTGAACAGTCCTGAACCGCCATGGCAAAGCACCGCTGAACGGGGCAATGCACCGGGTAGGAATGAAAGGACCGCCACATCAGGCATCCTTATCCCATGTGCAGCTGGGACAGTGACAGGACACGACCTTTCACAGGGAGACTCATCCAGTCTGGGCACCAGTCCCCTCCAGTACCAGTAGAGACCTGCATCAACTTGAGAGACTGTGGCTTTGCACTCCCCAGGATTGAACAGTGGGCAACCCACCCACTGTATAGACTTGAGAGACTGTGGCTTTGCACTCACCAGGATTGAACAGTGGGCAAACCACCCACTGTATAGACTTGAGAGACTGTGGCTTTGCACTACCCAGGATGGCAGAGTGGGCACCCCACCCACTGTATAGACTTGAGAGACTGTGGCTTTGCACTTCCCAGGATGGCATAAATGGGCATGGAGCCCAGTCGTGGATCTGGCTTTGCAGTCATCCGGCTGAGGTGCCGCCCCTTCCCTTCCCCCTGAGGTGCCTGTAGTATTTCTATCTGATGCCCCGGCAGTGTTCTCTCCGATTGTGGTCAGGTATCGTTAGTGGGCCTCGCCCATGCATTTTTGGACTGTTGGTGCACGGACATTGTTATGTACATATCTGCACTACTTCTTGTATTGTATATAATTATGACTGATTTTCATATATATATCTGCATATTTTTGTATGACATGTATATTGGCACATTACATTGTTTGACCGATTTTCGCATTGTGTATTCATTCTTCCGGGGGGATTGTGGGTTGTTACTGTGATTTTTTGAGAATGCATTGGTGTGTATGTTGTAATATGCGAGGGTGGGGATGGGGGTGTTTGGTGGGTGTCCCCCTAACTTTTGCCTCCCCCCTCCCCCATGTCGTAGGTGCAGTACTCACTGTTGTCTGTGGCGCCTACGTAGCTGTTGGTCGTAGAGGAGCAGAAACACAAGGGCAGGGAGTATTTGGAGTTCCGGCTCCATGGATTCCTCGTTCCTCGTGGGATATGTTCAGGTGAGCGTTTTCCCATAGCAAAAGCTGTTTCCGCCGTGTTTTTATCCACGGTGAATCCACCCCGGAAAAGGTGGCGGATTGGCGGGTTGCAATAGTGTGGGCGGTACATTGTCTTCCGCCTGGCTGTTGGCGGTGACTGCCGCGCTGCTTGTCTGTACCGACGTGGCGGGCGAAGTGTTAAAGTGGCTGTCTTTGTTCGCGGTTTCCGCCAGGGTAATAATTCCCTTTTTTTGTCCGCCGGCCTGTTTGCGCTATTTCCGCTGCTTTAACACCGTCCGCCAGGGTTGTAATGACCCCCATAGTATTTACCTGCGAGATGTACTGGTCTGCCAAACATACCATCTGTACATTCATGGAATGATAACTCTTCCTGTTCCTGTACACCTGTTCACTCCTGTGGTGGGGGGACCAGAGCTACATGGGTCCCATCAATAGCACCTATGATGTTGGGGATATGTCCAAGGGCATAGAAGTCACCTTTCACTGTAGCCAAATCCTCCACCTGAGGGAAAACGATGTAGCTCCTTACGTGTTTCAGCAGGGCAGACAACACTCTGGACAACACGTTGGAAAACATAGGCTGGGACATCCCTGATGCCATGGCCACTGTTGTCTGAAACGATCCACTTGCAAGGAAATGGAGCACTGACAGCACCTGCACTTGAGGGGAGATTCCTGTGGGATGGCGGATTGGTGACATCAGGTCTGGCTCCATCTGGGTACATAGTTCCTGGATAGTGGCACAGTCAAACCTGTAGGTGATGAGTAAATGTCGCTGCTCCATTGTCAACAGGTCCACCAGCGGTCGGTACACCGGAGGATTCCGCCATCTTCTCAAATGTCCAAGCTGACCGTGCCTAGGAAGGACAACAGCAACCACAGAGTCAACAAAATCCCAGGTATGTACCCACAGATACACAGAACACGACAGCAAAGACAAAAATCTTCCTGTTTGTGTGTCGAGTGCAAATGAAGCCATGTGGGCCCCTGAAATGGCGGCTGCCTGACCTGTAAAGTGGGACAATGGGATGTGAGGTAACTGCGCTGGCGTTGTACACCGTCACGGTAGGCGGTCGAAGACCGCGGCGCAAAGCTGCATTGATTAACATTGGACCCTATGGGTCCAAGGAGCTAATGATGAAGTGCGCCGGCGGTGATGATACGCACAGCAGCGGATGTGACCGCCGCGGACGTGACCGCCATTTTCTCTCTGTTCAATCACTTGATACCTGATCTTCAACAGGAGAGGACCTACACTGCAAGTGCTGCTGTGACCTCGGTCTGGAAGAGACAATGGCTGCTGTGTCTGGGGAAAGGGCCCCTGCCTTCACTGCTCAGGAGTTGGAGAAGCTCGTGGATGGGGTCCTCCCCCAGTACACGCTACTCTACGGTCCTCCAGACCAACAGGTAAGTACACAGGGAGCACGTTGTATGGGCTATGCCTGGGTGGAGAGGGCTGGTTGTAAGAGGGAAGGGGGCAGAGTGCAGTGAACATGAATGACTGTGAATGCATGTGCCACATGGCAAGGGCAGGGATGTAGGCCACTCATTTCGACGGTGCTCTTGCTAATGACTTCTCTTCTTCCCCTGTGCATGTCATGTAGGTCAGCGCCCACCAGAAGAAGGACATTTGGCGTGCCATCGCCAAGGACGTACGGACCCTGAGGGTCCACCAGAGACGGGGCACCCACTGCCGGAAAAGATGGGAGGACATTCGCCGCTGGAGCAAGAAGATGGCGGAGGCTCAGCTGGGGATGGCCTCCCAACGTGGGAGGGGTGCCCGTCGCCCCATGACCCCCCTGATGTTCCAGATCCTGGCGGTGGCCTACCCTGAGTTGGATGGGCGCTTGAGGGCATCACAGCAGACACAAGGGGGTGAGTACACCCTCATTCTGGGGACTTTGCGCACAGTTGAGGGGTCTGGGTGTGGGAGGAGGGCTGTGGGTTTCCCTAGGCCAGGGGGACCTCCATAGGCTAGGCCCCTCCGTAATGCAGGCCATGTGGCACCCCACCCCACCGCAGTAGAGTGACAAGTACAGGTATACATGCCCCTGTGGCATCCATGTGTGCAGATGTCTACCATAGCGATGTAGGCAATATCCCAGGAATTGCATCTGTAGAGGCCAGGAGCACGGCGTAGTGCAGGGGGCTGCTATGTCTGTATTGTCCGCCAACGGTAGCGGTAAGCCATGCACTCAACCTGTCTTTCTTCTGTCGTCCCCCCTTTCTCTGCTATCCCTGTTCTTGTGTGCATCAGCATCATCAGGCGGAGGTACAGTGGCACCGGAGCACGAGGGAGCTGCATCCCACATGGCCATGGAGGGCCACACCACGGACTCAGAATGCACCAGTGGGACAGAGGGCGAGGGGAGCTTCACGTCAGTCACTGGATCACCAACCAGCGACACAGACTCGTCCGCCGATGGGAGCTCCCTTGTGGTGGCGGCACCATCTGTGCCCCACACTTCTACAGGTACAGCCGCCACCTCCCCTACCAGCACCGCCCTCCCAGCAGCCCTTCAGCCGTCGCTCTGTGCCCGCTCACCCAGGAGGGTGGGCATCACCTTCGCCCCAGGCACCTCAGCCCCTGCTCCTGTCACCCCTGCTGCCCTTAGTGAGAAGGCCATTGACCTCCTCAGGTCACTCACTGTTGGGCAGTCCACCATTGTGAATGCCATCCAGGGTGTAGAAAGGGAGTTGCAACATGGTAATGCATTCCTGGAGGGCATTCATTCTGGTCAGGCTGCCCTTCAGCGAACCCTGCAATCTCTGGCCTCAGCACTGATGGCAGCCATTGTCCCTGTATCTAGCCTCCCCCCTCCAACTTCCTCCACCCAGACCCAATCCCCTGTACCCCAGCCCATCCCAAGCACACCATCAGACAAGCATGCACACACCTCAACACACAAAAGTAGCTCAGGCAAACACAGGCACTCACACAAGCATCACACACATACAGACATAGCAACATCCACTGCCTCCACTGTGTCCCCCTCCTCATCGTCTCCCTCCTCCCTTCCAGTGTCGTCTACACTCTCACCTGCATGCACTACATCTACAGGCACTAGGACTCGCACCAGAACAGCCAGCACCACACCCCGCTCACCTGCACTCACCACCCCACTCCCATTCACACGTCCCCTGTGTCCTCTCCCAGTGTGTCTGTGACGCCCCCTCCCAAAGTACACAAACACGGGCACCCACACACCCAACATCCATCCACCTCACGACAGCCTCCAGTACCTGCACCCAAAACACCTAAAGTGACACCTCCTACAACTACCTCCTCTCCCTCCACTCCCAGACCCCCTCCAGCTACCCATCCCAGTGTTCGTCATAAACTCTCCCTCAGCAACATTGACCTCTTTGCCCCCATCCCAACCCCTCCAATTCATAAGTCCCGTAGTAGCGCCTCAGCCAAAAAGACTCCAGTTCCAGTGGTGTGTGTTACAGGTGTGTGGAGTGCACCGGCCACCAGGGTAGGCAGTGTGACACGGACCCAAAGCATCTCAAGTTGGAAAGTAGCCGACGGGACAGGGTGAAGCCTCCTGGCGGCAAAACTGCTCACAAGGGTCCCAGGGGGATTGCAGAGTCAGCTGTGACTCCTCCAAAGGTGGTGAAGGGCCAGAAGAAGTCTGCACAGTCTGGTGAGAGCAGCACGGCGGAGAAGGACGCCATCCTCCACGGCGGCCGGGACGCCACCGCCAGCACCGTCATCACTGGTCAGGAGACCACCGCCGGAGTCATTGCCCAGGAGGGCAGGAGTATCGTCCCTGGTCAGGAGCCCACCGCCGGAGTCATTGCCCAGGAGGGCAGGAGTATCGTCACTGGTCAGGAGACCACCACCGGAGTCATTGCCCAGGAGGGCCCCGGCTGCCACAGCCCCGCTGGGCAATGAGGGACCGTCATGCTACACACCAATGCACAGGTCAGAGACCGCGATGGCAAAGCACCGCTGAACAAGGGAATCACCGCCATCGTGAAGAACGCTGAACAGGGCAAAGAACCGCTGAACAGGGCAGAGAACCGCTGAACAGATCAGAGACCACCATGGCAAAGCACCGCTGAACAAGGGAATCACCGCCATGGTGAAGACCGCTGAACAGGGCAAAGCACCGCTGAACAGGGCACAGAACCGCTGAACAGATCAGAGACCGCCATGGTAAAGCACCGCTGAACAAGGGAATCACCGCCATGGTGAAGACCGCTGAACAAGGGAATCACCGCCATGGTGAAGACCGCTGAACAGGGCAAAGCACCGCTGAAGAGGGCAGAGAACCACTGAACAGGGCACAGCACCGCTGAACAGGGCAGAGAACCGCTGAACAGATCAGAAACCGCCATGGCAAAGCACCGCTGAACAAGGGAACACCGCCACATCAAGCATCGTTATCCCATGTACAGCTGGGACTGTGACGGAACAGGAACCGTCACGGGGAGCCTAATGCAGTGTGGGCACCATTCCCCCTCCAGAACCAGTGGAGACTGTTATCCACTTGAGAGACTGTGACTTTGCACTCCCCAGGATTGTTCAGTGGGCAGCCCACCCACTGTAGAGACTTGAGAGACTGTGGCTTTGCACTCCCCAGGATTGAACAGTGGGCAAACCACCCACTGTAGAGACTTGAGAGACTGTGGCTTTGCACTCCCCAGGATTGAACAGTGGGCAAACCTCCCACTGTAGAGACTTGAGAGACTGTGGCTTTGTACTCCCCAGGATTGAACAGTGGGCAAACCACCCACTGTAGAGACTTGAGAGACTGTGGCTTAGCACTCCCCAGGGTGTAACAGTGGGCCACCCACCCACTGTAGAGACTTGAGAGACTGTGGCTTTGCACTCACCAGGATGTAACAGTGGGCAACCCACCCACTGTAGAGACTTGAGAGACTGTGGCTTTGCACTCCCCAGGATACATCAATGGGCATGGAGCCCCGTCGTGGATCTGGTGTGGTGCTGTAATCCGGCTGAGGTGCCCCCCCTTCCCCTTCCCCCTGAGGTGCCTGTTGTATTTTGATCTGATGCCCCAGCAGTGTTCTCTCCGTTTGACAGGTATCTATTGTGGGCCTCGCTCATGCATTTTTGGGCCAGTGGTGCACGGACATTGATATGTGCATACCTGCACTGCTTCTCGTAATGTATATACTTTTGAATGTGTATATAGATATCTGTATATATTTGGTTACTGTATTTTGATACATTACAATTTTTGAACTGATTTCCTTTGGTCTTTGCATTCTTCCGGGGGGGTTGTGGGTTTTTACTGTGATGTTTTGACATGCATTGGTGTGTGTGTTGTAATGTGCGAGGGTGAGGGTGGGGGTGGGGGTGTTGCGTGTGTGTCCCCCTGACTTTTGCCTCCCCCCTCCCCTATGTCGTAGGTGCAGTACTCACCGTTGTCGTCGACGCCGCCGTTGCTGGTGTTCGAAAATGAGCAGGAACACAAGGGCAGGTAGGATTTGTAATTCCGGCTCCATGGTGGCCTCCTTCCTTGTGGGATGTGTAGAAGGTGAGCGTTTTCCCATTGCAAAAGCTGTTTCTGCTGTGTTTTTATCCATGGTGAATTTGCCCCGGAAAAGCTGGCGGATTAGTGGGTTGTGATACTGTGGGCGGTACGTTGTCTGCCGCCTGTCTGTTGGCGGTGACCGCCGCGCTGCTTGTCTGTACCGCCGTGGCGGTCGGAGTGTTAAAGTGGCTGTCAATGTTAGCGGTTTCCGCCACGGTCATGATTCCCTTTTTTTGTCCGCCGGCCTGTTTGCGGTATTACCGCACCTTTAACACCGTCCGCCAGGGTTTTAATGACCCCCAAAGTCCCCCACACTGAGAACGATCTTGCCGCTCAAAATCCAGTAGTGTTATTAGGACAATGAGAGCCTACGCAACCGGTGGATTCAGCTTCGAGACCCATGTGGGATGCAGCTCCCTCCGTCACCGGTGCCTCTGCTCCTCCGCCAGATGATGCTAATGCACACAAGGACAGGGTGACAAAACAAAAAGTGGGGGAGACAGAGGATACACTTGGTCAATGCCAGCAACAACACTACCGCTGACGTACACAACACACAGGGATCAGCACTATGCAATAGGCCATGCACTACCAGTTACAATGCTAGTCAACAGCCCATGGGGTACATTGCCTAACGCCATTAGCTGCACACCTGAAACCAACAGGACCCTGCCCAGTAGTAGATGGCCACTAACACTATTGGGGTTGGAGTGCTTCAGAGCCTGCCCAACAAGGGACCTACCCTGCCAGTTCGCCCTGGCCTAGGGGCACCCATAGCCCACATCCCCCACCCAGGTAAAACCTTAACGCGTGCAAAGTCATGATTCTGAATCTGTACTCACCCCCCTGTGGCTGCTGTGATGCCTTTAAGCGCCCATCCAACTCCAGATAGGCCACCGCCAGAATGTGGAACATCAAGGGGGTTAGGGTACGACCGGCACCCCTTCTTTGTTGGGAGGCCAGCCCCAGCTGGACCTCCGCAATCTTCCTTGCCCAGCGGCACAGGTCCTCCCTGTTTCTGTAAAGGAAGAAATCCATTCTTATTTTCACATATGTGTGAATATGACCCTCTGCTCACTGTTTTTCACCCTAGAGTTCAACCGCTGAGGATGAATAGGAGATGGAGACATCCTTCCATGTACAGATTGCTGGTGGACCTAGCGACAATGGTGGACAGGCACATTATCCTGACCTACAGACTTAATAGGGCCACAATCCAAGAACTGTGTACCCAATTGGAGCCAGACCTTATTTCAGCTATCCGCCACCCCACAGGTATCCCTCCTCTAGTGCAGGTGCTGTCAGTGCTCCATTTCCTGGCAAGTGGTTCCTTCCAAGCGACAGTGGCCATGGCATCAGAGATGTCTCAGCCAATGTTCTCCAATGTGCTGAAGAGGGTGCTGTCTGCCCTGCTGAAACACATACGCAGCTACATCGTATTCCCCCAGGTGGATGATTTGGCCACAGTGAAGGCTGACGTTTATGCCCTGGGACATATTCGCAACATCATTGGTGCCATTGATGGTACACATATTGCATTTGATCACCCCACCGGGCAATGAACAAGTGTTGAGGAGAAGAAAAAGCTTTCACTCTCTGAATGTGCAGATGGTGTGTTTGGTGGACCAGTACATCTCCCATGTGAATGCCAAGTATCCTGGCTCTGTGCATTATGCCTTTATCTTGAGGAAGAGCACCATTCCATATGTGATGCCTCAACTCCAGAGGCACCAGGTGTGGCTAATAGGTGAGCCCATGGTCCCCACCCAGTTGATGTAGGTATATGGGTGTGGGTTTGGTCCTAAGGGTGAGTATGTGGCTAACAGGTATCCCTCGATATTTACAGGTGACTCTGGTTACCCCAACCTCTTATGGCTACTGACCCCAGTGCGGAATGCCAGGACAAGGGCAGAGGAACATTACAATGAGGCACATGGGCCAACAAGGAGGATAATTGAGAGAACCTTTGGCCTCCTGAAGGCCAGATTCCTGTGCCTCCATCTGACAGGTGGACCCCTGTACTACTCACCCAAGCAGGTGTGCCAGATCATCAATGCAGGTTGCATGTTGCACAACCTGGCCTTGAGACACCAGGGGGGTCATTCTGACCCTGGCGGCCGGTGGCCGCCAGGGCCACCGACCACGGGAGCACCGCCAACAGGCTGGCGGTGCTCCCACGAGCATTCTGACCGCGGCGGTTCAGCCGCGGTCAGAAGCGGAAAGTCGGCGGTCTCCCGCTGACTTTCCGCTGCTCGGGGGAATCCTCCATGGCTGCGGAGTGCGCTCCGCAGCCATGGGGATTCTGACACCCCCTACCGCCATCCTGTTCCTGGCGGGTCTCCCGCCAGGAACAGGATGGCGGTAGGGGGTGCCGCGGGGCCCCTGGGGGCCCCTGCAGTGCCCATGCCCATGGCATGGGCACTGCAGGGGCCCCCGTAAGAGGGCCCCGCAAAGTATTTCAGTGTCTGCCATGCAGACACTGAAATACGCGACGGGTGCAAACTGCACCCGTCGCACCCCTGCAACTACGCCGGCTCAATTCTGAGCCGGCGTCCTCGTTGCAGGGGCATTTCCTCTGGGCCGGCGGGCGCTCTTTTTGAGAGCGCCCGCCGGCCCAGAGGAAATGTTAGAATGGCCGCTGCGGTCTTGTGACCGCGGTGCGGTCATTTGGCGGCGGAACCTTGGCGGACGGCCTCCGCCGTCCGCCAAGGTTAAAATCAAGCCCCAGGTGCCTTTTCTGCAGGAGGATGAGCCTGGAGATGGTCTTGTGGCAGCGGTGGAGCCTGTGGACAGTAACAAAGAGGAGGCAGAGGAAGAAGATGTGGACAACAGACGTACACTCATTCAGCAGTACTTCCAGTGACACACATGTAAGACACTGTAACTTCAACTTCCATTGCAGTTTTGTGTTTGACATAGAACATGGCAGCCTGATTTCCCTATGTCTATGGCCACTTACTGTACCTTTTGGCATCTCTATTTTCAGATCTATGTGCCCCGCTCTGACTCCTGGTGTGTTTACTGCTGCCCACTACAGGTTATACCTATGTTAATATTACAGTAGATTAGAAATGAAATGTTTACAGCTTGTTAAACGAATACATATTTCAATCAATAGACAGACTCCATGCTTGTATTTGTTCCAAGGGTATTTATTTAGGTGCTAATAAGTGGAGGGGGTATTGCAATGGTCTGGGTTGCTGATAGAGGAAAGTCCAGGGTAGAGTCCAGTCTATTTGTATCACAGGTGCATTGTCCAAGGCGGCATAGGAAGTGGACCAATGGCAGTTCAAGGTGGACAGGGTGACAGAGTGGGACACAAGGGTGACAATAAGGAGAGTCTTATTTTCTGGCGTGGGTCTTGGCAATGTTCTCTGCCTGGATCGCAGGGACCGTTTATGGTTCTCCTTCTGCAAGGGGTGGGCTGCTGGTGGCCTGTTGGTCCTGTGGTGGGGCCTCCTGTCCACTAGTGCTGGCGGAGGTGGAGGGCTGTTCTTCGGTGTGGCTAGTGTCAGGGGCCCGTTGGTGTGCCAGTGCCTCCCTCATGGTGTTGGCCATGTCAGCCAGCACCCCTGCAATGGTGACCAGGGTGGTGTGGATGTGTTTCAGGTCCTCCCTGATCCCAAGGTAGTGTCCCTCCTGCAGCCACTGGGTCTCCTGCAACTTGTACAGTATCTGGCCCATGGTCTCCTGGGAATGGTGGTATGCTCCCAGGATCCCTGCAAGTGCCTCGTGGAGAGTGGGTTCCCTGGGCCTGTCCTCCCCCTGTTGCACAGCAGTCCTCCCAGCTTCTCTGTTGTCCTGTGCCTCTGTCCCCTGGACTGTGTGCCCACTGCCACTGACCCCAGGTCTTTGATTGTCTTGGGTTTGTGGGGTTTCCTGGGGTCCCTGTAGTGGTGGACACACTACTGATTGACGTGTCCTGGGGACAGAGGTATGCGCCCGCTGGGTGGGTGCTGTGCTGGTGTTTCCTGATGGGGGAGGCTCTGTGGTGGGTTGGGACTGTGGCAGACTAACAGATTGTCCAGAGGTCTCTGATGGGCCAGGTTGGTCATCGGGATCCAGGTGTGCAGAGGTGCTGTCACGACTGTGGGCCTCTGCTAGGGAGGGGGACTGGATGTTGGTGGCACCTCCTCTCCGGTGACGTTGAGTGGGGGTCCTGTGGGAATGTAAATGCAGTGTTATTGTATCTGTGTGTGCCATCTTGTGTCTGGATATGTTTCCCTTTATGGTTGTTATTAGCACAGCAGCTTTGGCTTGTGTGAGTTGTGCTTGGTTTGGCTAAGTGATTGTCACTAGTGTACATGCTGTGGTGATATGTGTCCATGCAGGCCTGTGATGGGTGTCCATGCATTGGTGTTGCATGCAGGGCTTAGTATTGGGATGGGTGGGTTGTGATAGTGGGGTATATGTGAGATGGTGGAGTGATGGGGATGAGGGTAGGGGGAGGAGTTTGTGATGGCATGCAGGTAGGGTGGGGGATATAGTAGTAAAGATTTGACTTACCAGAGTCCAGTCCTCCTGCTACTCCTGCGAGGCCCTCGGGATGCATGATCGTTAAGACTTGCTCTTCCCATGTTGTTAGTTGTGGGCGAGGAGGTGGGGGTCCACCGCCAGTCCACTGTACAGCTACCTGGTGTCTTGCAACCACGGAACGCACCTTCCCTCATAGGTCGTTCCACCTCTTCCTGATGTCATACCTTGTTCTGGGGTGCTGTCCCACGGCGTTGACCCTGTTCACGACTCTCCACCATAGCTCCTTCTTCCTAGCAATAGACGTCTGCTGCACCTGTGATCCGAATAGCTGTGGCTCTACCCGGATGATTTCCTCCACCATGGCCCTTAGCTCCTCCTCTGAGAAACTGGGGTGTCTTTGGGGTGTAGTGTGAGTAGTATGTGTGAGGGTGTGTGGGGTGATGTGTTGGGTTGTGTGCTTTGAGGTGCGTGGATGGTGTATGGGTGATGGTGTTCTGTGGCTCTGATTCAGTGGGTGCTCCTGGCTTGTCTCTCTCTCAGTTGTCAAATTCTTTGGGTCGTAAAGGGTTGTGGGTAATGTGGGTGTGTGTTTTATAGTGTTGTGGGTGTGTTGGTATGGTGTGTGTATGTGTGTCAGGTGTGTGTCATTTGAATTGTCAAATGTGGTGCTGTTTTGTTAGTGTGTGTGTATTATGAGCGCGGCGGTCTGTACCGCCAATGGTTTACCGCGGTTGAATGACCACCACAGTGATTCGTGGGTCATGATGCTGTGGGCGTATTTCTGTTGGCGTATTGGTGTAGGTTTTGCTACCACCAGTTTATCACTGACCTTTGGGCTGGCGGACTTGTGTGGGTTTCTGTATAGTGGCGGATTTCTCTGTGTGGGTCATGATACGGTATACCGCCGTGGTCACGGTATCTTGGTGGCCATCAGCACGGCGGTAGGGGGCATTTACCACCAATGTTGTAATGAGGGCCGTAGTCCCAAAACACACACTCTCTCAAGTTGGACTCCCCTGCTTACTGCAATCTTGCAAACACCTTCCATTGAAAAGGTGCCCTCTGTACTCAGCACACCAGATGGTGAATCATGCCTCCCCACCTAATCTGCTCCCTCTCGTTGCCGAACTCAGAGAACATCACTCAAAACTTCACTTTAAGTATTGCTCTGAGACAATTCCGTCCCATTGCCTGGGATCAGCGTGTTGCTTCAGCAGAATTCGCTTCGAGTGTTACCTCGTCAGGGCGCACTTCTCAAAGAATGCTGGGAAATGTAGTTCACCTGCAATCGGGCTGAGGCTTGGTGCAGGAACTGCAATATAAGGCCAGCCCCCATACATATTTTCATTACAGGGCTGGGTCATTAGTCTCTCACCAAAAAAGAGAGGCCGCGCAATATATATTGGGTCTCCTGTAAACCTGGGGTGGGGGCAGTTTAATCCATCACCCCAGATCACACACAGGTGCACATTCCGAATTATTATATCATGTCTCTTGAGAGCTTTAGGGAGGGTGTTTTCCATAACCATTTTTTCAATTAGGTACCATGATTTGGAAATGTTGACCAGATCAAAAAGAAGATTTTAAACCTATAAATGAGAGTTATGGTGGTGGTTTGCGCACCCTTCCATAATTGGCAGACACCATATATAGTTTAACTGCTTAGTCAATGGTGCTAGTGCCTTTGCTAAATGCAGCCTGTCCATCGTTAACAAGCTATTTTTAACAGCCCAGCCTATAGCCTGTTTAAAAGAACACAGCTGGAGATTTTCCCATTACTATCAGGAAATGAAATGGGCCAAAAAACTGGAAAGTATTTTTTTTCCTTTTGTATGAAAGGGCATTATGATGGCAGTTTGCCATGAAGAGGGAATGTCGTTTTTTTCCCCAAAGCTGCGTTGAATATCTTAGACAAAATTGTTGACCAGGCCTTAGGCTGATAGCGAAACATGTCCACTGGAACATGATCAGAGCCTGGAGCTTTGTTGGGCATCTGCTCTATAAATGCTCTTTCTACCTCTGGTTGTAGAATATTTAATTCACCACTTGATTAATGGGTTGCAGGTTCTTCTATGCACATCAAACCATCCCTGCTATTATATACTGCCTTGAAGTTATCCACCCCTGTCTCTGAGCAAATCTCATGGTTATGAATATTGGGGCGGTCCCTGGGCACTCTGTCAATTTTCCCACAAAAAGCTGTGTTGTTTTTCTCACCAGCCACCTTGATTAAGTCATTCCACACGCCTTGCTGGAAGAATAATTTCTTCTTCCTTAGAAGGGCTTTAAATTTGCTCTTTTCACTCTTAAACCTTTGATCAGTGGCTAATGAATGGTCCCTATATGGTTTGAAAACCTTTAACTTGGTGACTCTACACTCATTATGCCACAGTGGCACTCTTATCCCTACCATTCAGCCTGGGTATCTTGATTGTAGAACAACAGGATGTGAGTTCATTTGACATATTACTATAATTTTCTAATACCACGTTATGACCTTCATTTTCAGTGACTTGGGTACTCAACAGATATTCCCCAATGACTGCAATGAACATGTCTTTGTCTGCTGAGTAAACAGCTGCATTCCATTTTACAGCTCTTCTACTGTTATCTGGAATTATACTGGTAGCCTTATAATATGGAGTCACTCAAGCCCTGACACTATTCCACACTTGAAACACAGGAGGTCGTTATCACTCCCAGGCCTCTGGACTACTTGCATGCCCATCACCAGTTCGCATTGTTTGTAATGTAGTTAATGATGCTACATCTCTTTTTACTTTGAAACGTAGGATCCTCATGGTTATCAGAAATAGTTTGACCATTTATTTTGACCATTCAAAAGGCTTGGATTTAAATTGGAGAGGCAGTTAGCTCTCTTTACTGTGTCTCCTGGGTGGATTAGAGCACGCAATCTTCAGCAAAGGGATACCTCATCTTCTCTCAATGCTTCATTCCATATAGAATGGGACTGGTTGATATTGAAATCTCCACAAACAATCTGATGGCAGTACTTATCTCCATGATTTACCTTGGCCCTTATTCCTTGAATGGATTCCTCTAGTGTTGCTAGTTGTTCCTCTGTTTTACCATTTGGATAGGCTTCAGATAAACATTAACAACATCTAATATGGTGTATGATTTCTTGTAGACCTTGGTAAGCTTTGCATGCAACATACATAGTGGGGCTGTAGAAGAAGTGACATTAGAAAGTGCATAGTCCAGGTTTATAGATATCCAGGTGGCAAGCCACCCTCCTCTCACCACCATTCAATCTCTACTGCCTCTAATTGCTTCGGTGGCAAAACCCATGTAGTCAGGCAGATCCTCTTTGAGGTAACAAATGCTACTTAGTCACCATCCTCAAGCATTGAATGTAGACCAGCTATATTCCAGTACATATTAGTCCAGGCCATAATAGTAATTTCACTAGATTTTTGCTGTCAAAATTCTCCAGTCCTAATTATACAGTTCTGGACAGGACAATGGGTGCCTTTTTTGCAGAAATTGGGTGGGGGCTGTGGTGGAATTAGCTATGTTACCTGTTATATTAGAGCTGTTCAGTACTGCTGGCAACCATTGGCAGTTAATACCGCTTTCCACAACAGGCTGAATACTCCTCCCCTAGCTGGTAATGACAGCTCTTTTGCTGCTTTTCTCTCTAATAACATGCTTCCCTTGTAGTGAATCCTAGTTTGTTTTATTGGGAAACAGGAGTTAGCTTAGCCTTTGGCTGCAGACTCATGCCCCCGTCACGTAGTGACTTTTACCCTACTTAGGCCTATATTTATACTCTGTTTGCGCCGGATTTGTGTCATTTATTTTGGTGCAAATTTAGCGCAAACTGAACTCCATATTTATACTTTGGCGCTAGACCCGTCTAGCGGCAAAGTTATGGAGTGTCTTTTTAGTAGATGAAACCCTAACTTGCGCTAATGACATGCAAGGTAGGTGTTCCTGTGAAAAAAATGATTCTAAGGCATGTGCACCTTATTTATCCTCTGGCGTCAAAATGACGCACAGGAGGAGGCGAGCTTAAAACATGGCGCCCAGCCGGATTTGTGCAGTTTTTTAACGCCTGGGTCAGGGCAGGCGTTAATGGACCTGTGGGCTAATTTCCATGGTGGGAGACCATGGAAGCAGTTCACAGGTGCCCTTCCCTGCACCCATGGACACTCCCTGCCACCCTCACCCACCCCTGGAGGACACCCATGCAAGGGAGACCCATCTATGGTGAGTCCAGGTAAGTGCAGGTAAGTATAATTCTATTTTTTATTAAGTGGCATAGGGGGTCCTAACTTGGGTCCCCCTACATGCCACTTTGCTAAGACAGGGGTCATTTCCAAGGGGGTTATGCATCAAAAAATGGCGCTAGTCAGGTTAGAGCCAATATTGTTGACTCTAACTTGACTTGCACATTCGTTGGCGCACAACCCCCAGTCTTCCCTTCGCCTCTGCTGCCTGGTTACCGTCATTTATTTTGATGCTAACCAGGCTGAAGCGCCGGCTAACGTCATTCCATAAATAAGGCGCCTGGCTGGAGAGTTGGAATGGTGTTAGCCGGCGGTAAACTTTTTGACACAAATCTGCGCTAGCGCTGATTTGCGTCAAAAAGTATAAATATGGGCCTTAGTTTGCTCTGTTGTAGCACATTTATTTAATTAGATCTTTTAAGATGGCTGCCTTGTTTTAGTTAAGGTCTATGTTTTAGTTTCATGTTATCAGTGCCACAGCGCTAAGGCATCAATATCAAACAACAGATAAACAAACTTTAAGTGTTCACATTAGGTACTTTCCCTCTTCACGCTTTCATGGAAATTGTTTACATAAATTACTGTCCCAAGCATGTCTTGTTATCTATTGTTTGGGAACAGACCTACGTCAGGGGTCCGGGCAGATCAGTATAAATGCACCTGATTTGGACAGATAGTCAGAGGGATTCCAACCAGATGACATTACTGCTATCGATTCTGCACGCCGCCTTGATGCTGACCCAGTTTTCATGTCCCTAGAGACCTCATTCCAAGGTAACGAGGGGTGGGGTCTCTTCTCATGGACATGGCATTGGCAGATTAGGTTTAACATGTCTTGTTCTCTTTTAGGTTAGACATCAGGGTCATATTATTAGGGTATTTGAATGTATTTCATATCTCATGTCGTTTTATGTTATTGCAAGATGGTGGGGGGCTTTGTATCAATGACGCTTGTCTTTACCATTCTGTTTCTTACATTGTTCATTATCCTAATCATTGCAGCCCATGCAACTTATTGTAGATTTCAGTTTTGTTAATAAAACCTATTGAAAACTTAACTGCATCTCTTTCATTGGCTATGTTTGATTGAGACATGTTGTTCATGTGAGAAAGGGGTAATCTCTGTTTACCCACAACACTCCCTGAGATGTCACACTCTTGAGTTAATGCGTAAAGGCTGCCACAAATCACCTTTTACTGTTTGGGTTTTTGGTGAGGTGCTGCTTGTGAGCCGGGAGGGTTGGGATGACAGTTGCGACTTGTTGTAGGACTGCCATAGTCACCTACAAACATAAGTACTGTCATCCTCTAACCAGCAGTCTTGCCTAGAGAAAGAGTCGAACTATGACACCTTTAGGACGTTAGTTGGTTGTACAGCCTCTCTGTTCTTTTGGGTGGAACTCACATATTGTGTTGCTCCCTCTTTCCCTGTCCCTACTTCAACTGACATTCTTGCCACAGTGCTACAGTCTAATCTTTACTGTGGGGAACAATAGCTAGGCCTCTCACATGCAGAAGACTCATGTCATCATTCACCAGTTTTGGGGTGACTGGTATTTAAAACTCCACAGCACTGTACGCCCCATTCCTGCTAACCTGGGAGTTGTGACTAGTGCACACACAGGGATTAACTAATTTAATATTATCAGGCTAAGTGCAGGATTAGCCCCAAACACTTCTAGTAAGCATGCTCAATTTAATTGTAATGGACACACTGGATCTGAAAATAAATCAACATGGTGGATTTTTTTGGGTGCCTGAGGCCCAGCACATTGTAATTTCCAAAGATACCTTCACCTTGCTATTTGGTTCAGGCAGAAAGAACCTCACACATGCGTTTAATGATGTAGAATTCCTACAATTTTCACTATTGTACTCCTCAACACCAGTACCAGAGAAACTTAAAAGTGACCCCCACCGGAGTGACAGGACATCCAGGATTGTAATCTACATCTGGGGTTTCGATCCCTTGTGCCCTATGCATTTTTTGTTTCTGACTTGGGTTAATATAGGGTTATTGATTTTCTTCACTTTCTCCTCCCTTTTGTGTTTTGCTTAATGTTGTGAAGTGTGCTCGAGACATGGCTCGGCTCTGTTATATGGCGATATGTTTGAAGGCACCAATGTTTTTTTCCTAAAACTTGGAACCAAATGCATATCATCTGTGTTGCTTTCCACTTACTCTCTAAATAGCGGTCTTAAACTAAGCACCTCTCCTGCTTCCTGTGTACAGCAATTTTGTTTTGATGGGTTTTATTCCTTTCTCACTGATTCTCTTCTCTTGTGACTTCATTTTTACCCCTACTTCAGGGGCCAGCACTATGGTCACTAATGATACCTGAGCAGTTGCACTAGACTACGTGGCAATCCCATGATGCTTTGTTTCACCCTTATAGGTTCTTTTTTGTGTTTTTCTCCTTTTTGGATGGTATGGACTCTACAGCGGCCTCTGGGATATTACACCATCAGACATCCTTAGTATCATAAGAGAGCAGGAGGGATCGTTACTTCTGACAGATGCTTCACCTCTTGTACCAAATCTTAGTGGTTTCACATCATGAGTACTCACAGTGATAGGCTTCTCTGGAGTTACAATTACTTTGTTCTTACTCGCCATTATGCTCGTACTTAGAATCTTAGTAAATTTTGTCATAGGGAGAGAGGTTAAACCTACTGCACCTGTCCTGGTAGAAGAGTTGCCACAGTGCTGGTGCTTGGCTAAGGAGCAGCTTCGGTCTTGATTTTTTTCATGGCCATAGTCTCCAATATGAGGTTGAGGATGTCTGAGTTATTATTGTTTTCTCACAATACGTTCTCTAGTACTGCTAGTACTGAGCTTAATATCTTCTCTAATGAAAGCACAAATTTAGAGACTGTGAACTTCTGACCTGACCCACAAGGCGAACTGTGTGCCACCATAGTCTTTGTCCCTTACAAGTGCACATAGACTGACACTTATTATTACCCCTATGAGGAGTTGGGGGGAAATGGAAGAAGTTTATTGTAGAGCTGTAGATGTCTTTGAGGTTCAGGACACATTCACGTAGCTTGATAGCTGGAAAGGCCAGACTGAGCAGTTTGAGCCAGATCAGCAGTTCAGGCCAGTTCACTGCCTGAACAGAACCACTTCCTGATCACGGCACAAGCACCCCAACCACCGTCACTACACACAGATGATCGTGGTCAGACTACACACTGCCTGTAGAGCAATTATTGGCTCCAGGCACCAGGTATGAACTATATATAACTACTACCATTCCAGAGGAAACAAGGGAAGCCAAAGAAGAGTGCCCCAGGTCAGTAATGCACTATAGCAGTACAGCAGTATGGGCAGTATAGGCAGTATAGTAAGCACTGATAGGCATGAAAGAGTAACATACTTCATCCAAGGCAGTCAGTAGCAATAAAAGAGAATAGCGGAACAGAAATCAGTGTTGCTCAAACGAGGCAAGCAGACCACCCACCAGGTGCAAGCCACACCAGCCTAACTCTAGCCCCCTCCACACATTAGAGACACTGCCATGCCTACTGTACTCACCCTCACAATGGTTCCATGTTTCTCCTTGCCTCCAAAATATAGCCAATAGAGCTTGCTCAGTTCACACAGCTCACACGGCTCACTGGCTGACTCTACTTAGCTGCTGCTCTCCATGCCTTACCTTTGCCATCACCCACTCTCCTTCTCCCAGATCTTTCAGTCTCGGCCTACAAACTCTCTTGATAGTTAGCCCACAAGCATAAATGCAGGTATATAAGTAGGTGGATGGGCAGATGGGTGGGCTCCAAAACATATTCCAGGTGGGGGGAGCAGTAGGGAGCAGGGCCAGAGCAAAACCAGAGGTGGCAAGCCAGCAGCTCATCATCCAGCAAACCACCTGGCTAATAAACCGAAAACGAGACGTTTAGCTACATTTAATTATCTGTATTTGATCATTACCCTCCATTCTACAAAAGACTTACTCTCGGAAAAGAAACATCTATTTTAATAATACGTGGCAAATAAACACTGCCAGCTCCGGTTTCAATGACAAAATCTGAGCTCCAGAGATAGAAAATAACTCCTCAAAGCAACCCTTCCGTCATTCTCCAAAATTGCTGCTATAAAAGAGGAAGAAGAGACATGTGTAGAAATTAAACAAATGATAACAGTGTTTAATCTTTTTATGTATACATCAACCATTATTTATGATTTGAATAATACAAAAATTGTGTTTATCACTCCTGTTTTATGCACATTTTCATAGTTCACTTCATTTTTTTGTTTCAGCAATTGCTTGTGGTACATTTGCAGAATGTTGAACATTTAATAATAGCATATTAATATCTTTTTGTAGCACGTGTTTTGCAAGTACATGTACGTGTAAGGTCTATGGGTAGATGCCTTAGAAATGTTGTAGGCTTTAGCACCCTAGCAATATCTTCCCAACCAAATTCACACAGTTCTTTCTCTACATATGCGTGATCAAAAACATTTACACATCTTCTAGTCAAGTAGAACGTTCTTTGAATGTGTCCACGAACAGAATATGATGTCACTGTACGGTCACTTAGCCGGATTTATCTCTTGACCTCACTGCACCAAATGTCTGATAGTCAGAACTCATTTTCAACACATGCACAAGGTATTTTTCTACGTCTTTAGAGTCCCATTCTTCTTCTGTCTCATTTTAGAAACTTTACAAGTTCAGCTCCAAGCATTGATCCAGTTTGGCTCCTTGTGTCATTGGACATTTCTGGGTCAAGTTTCTTGTACAGAATAGGAAGCAGGATTAAGGCCCTCATTACAACCCTGGTGGTCGGTGATAAAGCGGCGGTAATACCGCCAAAAAAAAACAGTTATAAAAAATTGAATTATGACCATGGTGGAAACCGCCACCACAGATAGCCACTTTAACACACTGACCGCCACAGCGGTAGGAACAAGAACCACGGCGGTAACCGCCAACAGCCAGGCAGAAGAAAATGCACCGCCCACTGTATTACAATAGGACTATCCGCCACCTTTTCCGGGGCAACAAAAGCACGGTGGAAACAGATGTCAGAAGTCAAAGGACTCACCTCTGAAGACTCAAGAAAGAACTATGCTGCCATGGAGCCCGAACTGCAGGTGTTCTCAAATGCTGGTCTATCTCCTCCTACACCAGGAATACCAATGCCGGCGACGATGACTACGGTGAGTACTGCCGCCTAGCATACAGGGGAGAGGGGAGAAAAAAGAGAGTGACACACACATGCAACGCCCCCACCTCCAATAGCATACACGCAAACAGATGCAACAACATTACACATCCACCTCGTACCCCTCAGGAATAATGCATGGAGGCAGGACTACACACTGCCCGCCTGCGGCGATGGCAGCTCACTGGTGGAGGACTTGTGGGTGTGGCTGTATGGTGACGGATTGCTATGTGTGTGTTATAATATGGGTAGCGGTATACCGACGCGGTTTCTATATGTTGGCAGCAGTCAGCATGGCGGTAAGCAGGACTTACAGCAAATGTCATAATGAGGGCCTAAGTGCCTTTTTTTACCTGTTCCAGAACACATCCATAACTCTGACAATCCTTAACTTATGAACATTGCAATACATCTAAGTAGCACAATAATAACATCTGTGTCATTTGACAGTACAATGACTCAATTGGAACCATTTCCAACAACCCACACAACATGTGGCACAACACAAAAGTCAGCTTCCTCCAATATGCTGTTACGTTCTTGAACAATATGGCCAGGACCTTTAAAATATATCTCTGCAGGCACCAACTCCTCAGTGACAATCATTTCACTTGCAATAATTGAAAATTCTGTGTTCACTGAAGCATCAGCAATCTTTTGGCGAGTTAAAATTTCACAGTTCATCTCTTTCAATTTTGATGACCAGAAATTCTCAAGTTGCACAGGTATACATGTCGAAATTTTGATGCAGGCAAGGTCAATTGTTCCATTTGTAAACATTCAGTTGATTCTCCCACATTCTTTGACAGATAGTTCTTGCAAGGTGCACAATGAATTTGACATCTGTAGAACAGCCTGAACAACCTCTCCAAATTTTTTCAGGAATAAAAGCTTGACCCTTTGCAATTGCGACATATAGTCCACAACTACAGCAGTTTCCAATGAGGACACCTTTTCAAATTGAAATTGTTCCGGTGAAAAGTTTTTTCGATCTCTTCTTCGAGTTTTTGCTTCCCTGTTTGGTTGTAGCATCTCTATCAAATAATGTGTTTGTTGGAAGAAGATCATGCAACAGAATGTCCTTGATAAATTTACCCCTTTCATTTGCTACATTCACCTCTCTATGTGCTTGCAAAAGTAGTTTTTTGGTAACCTAATTTGTAGTGGCTGCTTGGACAAAACTCTTACTAGGGCAATTAAAGTGTGGACGGTTAGCTTTAGTGATTATGTCAACAGCTTTTTCTCTTTCAATACAAATCTCTCCTGCTTCAGTTCTGCATATAGTTTCAATTTATGTCTCAGGACATCTAGTAGATGTGTCTTTACATAGCTATCCACATATTGTTTGTTCACAAAGTTGTGTAGTTGCAGAGGGTCATTTCAAAGGGCTTACCTTGCTGCGGCATGAAAAAAGGAGGTTGACAACATGCTTATTAAAACGTTTCCCTCTTTTATAAAGAAGTTTGAGGTGAGGAACAGTTTCACGATGGTCCATTAATTTTGAATTTGTCATCTCTCCCAAAACATTGCAAATAGAAAGGAATTTATAGTAAACTATCTGCTATTGAGCAATATATTCACTTTTATGATTCTGACCAACAATTGCGCTGGAGCTTTTCTGTTATCTCTAGATCGTCTTTTGCAGTTTCATTCTGGAGTCACAGCATTGAACCCTCCCTCTTTGTCTTTCACGACAAAATGTCTTTGGATGAATTTTCGGTAGAGGTATGGTTTTTCCACCTCTAGCTTCTTCACTCTTTCCAAACACCAGGACCCATATCTCATGAATTTTATGCAATCAAATTTGTGAAACACAGGAGTCATTGACTCCACAGTCTTCACGTGCAGCTCCCAATCACCTTCCCATTCAGCACGTACCAAGGTTTTCACTAGAGCTATCATGTGTAAAACATTTCAGCAGTACTTACAAAGTTCTGATTATTCTTCACATTCTTTGACAAACTCTACAAACCTGGGGGCTTATTTACAAGGTCCTTGTACCGCCAGTGTGTCCCTTTTTCCCATATAGAAAGTGACACACATGTGGCGAAAGGGGCTTGTAAGTAAGCCCCTTGGTTTTAAGGCTTTCTGAATTTGAACTAAGTGTATTGAACATTACCTTGCTTTGCATTATGTGTTTTGAAAGAAGTGCACCCTGTGCCTTCTTCATTCCTGAGATAAGATCTACAAACACTATTTTGTCATTCTTGTTCCAGAAAGCAATTCAATGCAATGTTTCTATAGCCTCAGATATGACAAGTATACCTTGTAACAAATGAACATAATGAGTTCTGCTTAATACTGACTGGACAGTTTTGCTTCTAAAGATTTCAGCCTCAATAAGTGTATTGTCTATGCCACAGCTATAGGTATAACTTCATGCACACTGCAACACAACTTTTGTCATGTGGAAAAAAAACGTCATTGGGTAAAGATCACCAAATTCTACTGGATTGCTCATGAAATTGTAAGCTACATTACGAAAACCAGTTTCATCTTAGAAAATTGGTAGAATAGGCTGGTCTTCAAGCTGAGCGTGCACATTTTGGAAATTTGTTAGAGCTATGTATACTGATGTGTAATTTGTGACTGGAGACGGTGTTACTGGTAAAAACCCAACCTCCTTTAGTGGTACGGTATTCTGGGAGATCAGAGCATGAATTCCAACTCACGGAGGAACTGGCTTTTCTTCATCCTTCAGGCAACGCCGAATAAGCAATGTGATAAATTCAGCTAAATCAGCTTTCCGGACTGCAGCATCAGGTAGAATAAGATCCATGTCCTCTGCTACTTTGAAACTTTGTGGTAGATTGGGAGGTGTTGATGGCTTGTAGTGATTTTGAATATGTTAGCAAGGCAGTTGGGTCATATGTTTACAGCTTCGTTTGTTTAAGCCTACAGCTGAAACAACTTGTTTTCCAGCAACTAAGTCATTGATACAGTCTTCAAAAAGCACCACAGCAGTATGATGCGTGCTGGATGTTTCAGAAAAAGAAGAGCTGTCTTCAAAATCTAAATTATCAAGAGCAGCAGTTGCAAATCCTTTCCTGGTAAAGTGACTTGGAAGTGACGTACTGTCAAATTCACGAGATTTCACAGCATGGTCTGCTAACAAGTTCCTACTCCCTGCTATGTCATTATAAGTTGTTGATACACCAATCCTATTTACTGAAGCGATTAGCTCTCTAAATTTGCACTTGCCATCGATTTCGTGGGGAGTTACAATGTGCAGTAGAGATTTCTTTTTGCAGTGATGTAATTCATAAAACATGTTTTGGAAACATCAGTTCATTTGCACAGCCTCAGTTCATGGGATTGTCTTCCATTTCTTCACTTATATCTTCAAAGAAATTATCAATGTTGTTGGCTTCTGTTCTGAACTCAAGAACTTTAGTTTGTAACAGTATTGCTTTGCTGATATTCAACAATGATATAAAAAAAATGCTAAGAAAACATCGGGTATTCTTGTTAATTTCCATGATTTGTAAATAAGACAAGATGGAAAAGGGAGATTATTGGTCCAGTGTACACTCTCCCTAATAAGACTAATAATATTAATACAGTACACTGTTCCACACAAAAGTAAAGAAAAACAACAAATCCACAGGGAAGCAGAGAAAATCTGGAGCAAAGCAGCCCTCACACAACCAGTTTCAGGAACGTGGCACCCGGGTAGGTCTCGGACTCGAAACAGGCATCTCTGCAACATAGCACACCTGTTTCTGGGCACGCGCTTTCCTATGGAGCCCAGTCTTTAATAAGGGATGGGCGACTTGTTGACTAAGACTGACCGCAACGAGCAGTTGATATAAGTAAGTGACCTGTCACCTTTCATTTACTTTAATCAAGTCTAGGCACTTTCTCCAGGAGAAATTATATTTTGTTGGTCCTGAAGAAGCGTCACTGGACCCTTTGTGGCCACCTAGACGTGAAACATATCAACCTTATACTGGAGGAACTTGAAGAAGTTTTCATCTTCCTAGCTGAGTGTGAGTGCTGTCGAGCATTATTTCCTCCAGCACTCCCCGTCTTTGTTTTTAATCTTGGCCTGGACCTTTCTTTACTGAATTATTAAATGTGATGGTTATGGTTCAGAGTAAATTTTATCCACTCTTTCTTTTCTCCTGTACACATCTTTAGTTTGTGTCCCTTGTAGGCACGCTCACCATTGGAAATATGTTCCCCGGATAAGTGCCACCCCTTCCTCTTTGAAAGGGTGGCACATCAGACATTGCAGTGCCGGTCTGATGAGGAGCTTTGCCCAGTGATAAAGCTTGACATCCTACAGGATGTGAGGGCTGCTTTGCTCTAGATTTTCTCTGCTTCCTTGTGGATTAGTTGTGTTTCTTTACTTTTGTGTGGAACAGTGTACTGTATTAATATTATTAATTTCCATGAGTTGCCAAGTTCTGGGGCATCACACAATGTTGTCATTAAGTCCAAAATCTAAATATTTCAGATCCAGTTTTATCAATATTGACCATTATTTCTCTGCTTTCACTGAGTGTGAACCAGTAGCCAGCACTGAAGAGTGGTTTTAAAATGGCATTTGCTTTTTCAAAGAGTGCAAACTTACCAGAAGGCTGGCCGATATGTTGCTGCTGAGAGCTCATTGTACATTCATATTTTCATGCTCACTGTTTAGATCAGGTACTCGGTTGAAAACTTCATCTTGGAAGAAACTAGCTGCAAATAAAAGTATGTTTGCCCTTTGAGACTCATATACTCTGTGCTTTGTTCTTTTGTCAGTCACTTTGACCCTTCTTCTTGCTAAACCACAGATAACACATTAAAGATCCTCTACTTTCTGATCAATTGTTGGAGGTGGACAAGGGGTAGCCATTGATCTTGTAAGAGGATTGGCATTGGGTTTGGTTGTCATCACTTTCTCATAAGACTCGGATTCTTGTTGTGATTCACTGGTTTCTGCTATTTGTTGACGCTTTTTTTCCAGGTTCACTATATATGACTTGTAACACTTGTAAAACTTGTTGTTACAATGATAAAATATTTGAACCTCTTTACCCATCAGTTTCAATCTTTTGTGAACTTTGTCTTGCTGTATATCTGAAGAATCTCAAACTCTCTTTCGTCCAACTGTAGTTGATGTTAGCTTTTCTTTCGAATTAGTTTGGCATATGACACATTTTTTTGTTTAACGAGTCCTTAGAATTTGTTGTTAGCAACACTCTTTCAGGAGGTAGAGATTCCCTGCTACTACCTGTTTCACTCATGTTTAAGTATTTGAATCAACAGAAAATCTGAAACAAATGCAATATTAAAATTAATTACTATGTATACCCGATGAAACATCCTTTGATCCCATAGCTAAGCCAGACCATTCATATAGAATCGTTTTATTTACAGACATGTAAATAGTTACACATGCACATTTGTTATACAAAATGCACCTAATGCAATACAGAGCACACAAAATACAAAACAACCTTGGATATTTCCAACAGTTTTTTCTGCCAAAATATAGTGCCTGAAAGTAGCCTTCAGTGCACTTGGCTCATAAAGAGAATTGTGTCGACTCCCAAAGGGATATAGGAAAAGTCCTGAGCTGTTCTCTGCACATGTAACATCAATATTATATGATACTGACCTTGAAGTATTGTCCTATGTAGATGATATCTACCTTACAGAAGACGACCTTGTTAAACAGTTAAGATGGGAGGATCACATTATTTTGGGATTTGCTGAATTAGGCTACAAATTTAATTTCAGGAAAACAAAAATTGCCTTTCTCCGTGTCCTGTTTCTGGCATACAAATTATTAGATGAAGGTAAGAGCCTAGCACCTCACTTTCTAGAAAGGTGTGCACACCAAATAGTTGGCCTTTTTCAATTTTAGAAGAACATCCATTCTAAATATGCATAACACATAAACACATTGTATGATTTAATACATCCAGACTTTTCAAGTAAATAATAAACAGGTGAATATACACACATCCTTAGAGCATTGCAGCAGGACATGCTTGAAGCAAAACACTTACACCTACATGATAACAAAATAAACTTGGTCATCAGAGTAATTTCTGGTGCCATCAGATTCACCTATGTAACATTCAATGATGATTATACCATCCCAAAAGCAAACAAATCACATTTGTATTCCACGTTGAAGAATGTTTTTCTCCCACTGAAAAGATTCTAACTGCTGTTCAGATGGCTGTCATAAAAGAGAGACCCCTGGCCCCTGAAAATGAATCATTGTTGTGACCCCAAAACCAGCCCTATAACTGTTACAAAAGCCAGTGTTACGAAAGCAAAAGCATTGCACCCACAATGGAGCCAATTGGCAGTATCTCTGACTCTCTGTTATTAACTTGAATACCCAATACCTAAAAACATTTTGCCTCTTGATTAATACCAAATGATTATCTACACTGATGGTTCAGAGCAACTAAACATGGACACTAAACGACAATGGTTCAACAATTGTGTGGCAAAACACAAACACACAGACCCTAGGAGACTGCATTGCACAATTGACACTGTGCATGATTTGTACTTTTGCGTCCAGTCCTTTTATGAATATCTACATTAATGGATTCAGAGATTCAAACACAGACTCACGTGGGGGAAAGCAGCAGATCTGAAGTTAACGATACCCTCCTAATTTCAAATAAACCTCTACAATGTGTGTACCTGGACCATTGTGGTCCCCTAATACCTGACGGTGCATACGCATACATCTTAGTCGCTGTTGACTCTTGCTCCAGATTTCTATGGTTATAACCACATTGATCAGCTGATGCTCGAACTTTTATTGAAGATTCACAAGTTTGCATCAGGACATATGCCATTCCATTCAGTCCAGGGCCACGACTCTGCATCCAGGGAATTCAGGGACATCATGGCGACAATGGGTGTTCAATACCATTTTCCCATCTCCCTACCATCCTGAGGGAATCGTGGTTGAGGAGCAGAAAAAACGAGGCTTAAAACAATCCTTAAAAGCAAAAGTACTAGGTACGGGTTGTACCCGGCTCTTGATGCCTATGGTGCGCTGGCCGCAGACACGCCATTTGACATAAATGAACGTGTCACTGTTTTGCAGGAATTACAACAGTTCTGTGATAAAAACATATCTGCATGTGCTGCTACCTTGGGAATGATGGTGTTAATGAACAACGCCAAACAGCTGGATTCCAAAAGTTGGAGATCTAGTGCAAGAAATGATTGCTGCAAAAAAGGAATTTGGCCCTTCATATCAGCACTGATTCCAGTCCCCGGAATTTGACAAATGGCAAAAGATTTTAAATAACATTGAAGAACAGGTGGGTCCAAATGGAACATTTAGTTCAATACTTTGAGGTCCGAATAGGTAGTTATTGTGGCCAGTGGACACAAATTGTTGTCATGCATGTTTTATAAACTCCACATGGGGTTTTTAGAGTGAGCTGTTATGGCCCTCCTTACATTTCACTACAACACTTTGGGAATCTTTGCCACATACAGGGGCATATTTATACTCTGTTTGCACCGAATTAGTGTCATTTTTTTTAACTCTAATTCGGTGCAAAAATAACTCCATATTTATACTTTGGTGCTAAACCCCTCTAGCACCAGATTTATGGAGTTAAAGTCATTTTTTGAAAGTGGAGACCTACTTTGCTTTAATGAGATGCAAGGTAGGCGTTCCCATGCAAAAAATGACTCTATGGCCTTAACGCCATACTTAGGGGCATATTTATACTCTGCGGCATATTTATACTCTGTTTGCACCGAATTAGTGTCATTTTTTTTTTTACTCTAATTCGGTGCAAAACTAACTCCATATTTATACTTTGGTGCTAGACCCATCTAGCACCAAGGCCCTAATTTAAACTTTTTTTGCACTGCATTAACGTCATTTTATGACACAAAAGTGGCGCAAACTTACAAAATATTGGCCCTTATTTCTACTTTTTGCTGCAAAACTGCACTAACTCAGTTTTGCACCAAAAAGTTTAGCACCGGCTTGCACCATTTCTGTGCACCAGCCGGGCACCATATTTATGGAATGGTGCAAGCCGGTGCAAAGGGTAGGCTAGAGTTTAAAAAAATGACTTTAGTCGGGTGGGGCTGGCAGTATAGAAGAAAAGGGTTTAGCACCAAAAAATGGCTTTAGGCAGGTTAGAGTAAAAAAAAATGACTCTAACCAGATTAGCGTCATTTTATGGTGCTAAACCTACCATGCCACATGACTCCTGCCTTAGAAAAGGCAGGAGTCATGCCCACCACCCCAGTGGCGAGCACAGAGGACAGGGGTCCCCTGGGCATGGCCATTGCACCCTGTGCCATGTATGGGGGCCCATTTCAGGGCCCCCTATGGCACTTTCAAAAATAAAATGCACTTACCTGTACTTACCTGGGATGGGGTCCCCCATCCTCGCAGTCCCTCTAGTGTGGGTGGGGGTGCCCCTGGGGCCTAGGGAGGGCACCTCTGGGCTTATTCCATGGTGCTCCATCATGGAAATAGGGCCACTGGTCCTCTAACGCCTGCCCTGACCCAGGTCTTGACCCCTCCTCCCTCCCTTGCACCATTTTTACATGGGAGTATAAATATGGTGTTAAGGCCATAGAGTCATTTTTTTGCACGGGAACGCCTACCTTGCATCTCATTAAGGCAAGGTAGGTTTCCACTTCCAAAAAATGACTTTAACTCCATAAATTTGGTGCTAGACGGGTCTAGCACCAAAGTATAAATATGGAGTTAGTTTTGCACTGAATTAGAGTAAAAAAACCTTGACGCTAATTCAGTGCAAACATAAATATGCCCTTTAGCGTAAAAAAATGATGCTAATCTGGTCAGAATAATTTATTTTGACTCAAAACTGCCTAACGTCATTTTTTGTTAATCTAGCCTACCCTTTGCACCGGCTTGCACCATTCCATAAATATGGTGCCCAGCTGGTGCTAAAAAATGGTGCAAGCCGGTGCAAAACATTTTGGGGCAAAACTGCCTTAGTGCAGTTTTGCACCAAAAAGTATAAATAAGGCCCACAGTGTGGGTTAACTATTTCAACAATAGTTCAAATCTTTCACATTAACAGCTGTTAAAGAGCACTTTAGTCTCCTGTCATTAAAGACATACATAATAATTTATGTTAGACCCCAGAAAAAAGGCACAAAGTGCTTCTTAGATGCAATATATAAATCTGAAAAAGAAGCTGCCGGGTTTTGGAAGATAGATCATTAAAACTTGCAGAAAGCTTTAGTCGTTGTAGATAATGGAATAAACACTTTGTCTAACCCATATGCACACTTAACAATGCTATTTCATCTGCAATTGACATCACACAAAACAACACGTCATTTTCACAACATGGACAGAGTCAACTTAGGTCAATTATGCAGTTAGGTTGGATGTTACAAGTTCTGAAAAGGGGTTGTGTGCCCTGGCAATACGTCAGCTCTAGGGACCTATTTGCCACTTGTAACTTGAAGTGAAAGCAACAAATAATGGTTAAGAAAAAAGCAACTTATATTATGCTCAACATTGAAAAGTTAGGAAAGTTGCCTTTTACTGTGGTGGAAATACCATCTGCAGTTCAGTTAATACACAGGGCATATTAATCTGCCCATTTCAAAACTTTAATTCAGCTTGTGTTTAAAGGACATTCCTGTAGGCAAATTTGAAAAGCTAGGAAATAGATATATCCATGAGATGTGGGAGATACCCTTTACACACAAATGTTTCAATGGCATGGTCTTTCTTAGGGGAAGCGAATGTGTGACTTCTGTGAGCCATTCAATGATTTGCAAACAGCTGTCCTTGCAAAGATCATGTAATGCCTCAGCAGTGAATTTAGCTTGTTAAATGAAGGGTGTTCCTGTCCCTTTGATTTGTCTGGTGTTCCAGGTGCTCTCGAATGGGAGTTATGTGATGCTGAACGAAGAAAGCTATTGTGGGATGTGAGTCGGGATTGCCTATGTCATTTCAGTCTCCTAAATTGGGACTTGTTGCGGGAACGTGCTTTTTTCCCCCACCCAAGAGATAAAAGTAGCAGAAATTTAGCCTAATTTTGCTACTTCGAATGTAAATTTTAACAAGCTGAGCAGAATGAAGGCTCTTTTGTTTCAAAAACACATGATGCTCACATCTGCTCCGGAGACCTACACTCTTCAAGTGGTGCGGTGTTCCTCAGTGATAGAGTCTCTTTTAAATATAAAGGCCCATATTTATACTTTTTGACGCAAAACTGGGCTAACGCAGTTTTGCGTCAAAAAAATTAGTGCCGGCTAACGCCATTCTGAAGCGCCATGCGGGCGCCGTATTTATTGAATGACGTTAGCCGGCGTTAGCCGCCGGCGCCGTCTGGTGTGCGTTAAAAAAAACGACGTACACCAGGCAGCGCCGGCGTAGGGGAAAATGGAGCTTGGGCGTCAAGAAATGGGGCAAGTCAGGTTGAGGCAATTTTTTCGCCTCAACCCGATTTGCGCCATTTTTTTTCACTCCCAACCCCCATAGAAATGACTCCTGTCTTAGCAAAGACAGGAGTCATGCCCCCTTGCCCAATGGCCATGCCCAGGGGACTTCTGTCCCCTGGGCATGGTCATTGGGCATAGTGGCATGTAGGGGGGCACAAATCAGGCCCCCCTATGCCACAAAAAAAAAAAAAAAAAACACTTACCTGAACTTACCTTAATGTCCCTGGGATGGGTCCCTCCAGCCTTGGGTGTCCTCCTGGGGTGGGCAAGGGTGACAGGGGGTGTCCCTGGGGGCATGGGAGGGCACCTCTGGGCTCCTTCAGAGCCCACAGGTCCCTTAACGCCTGCCTTTTGCAGGCGCTAAAAAACGGCGCAAAAGCGGCCGTACGTAATTTTTTTTGACACGCCCACTCCCGGGTGTGAATTTTGCCCGGGAGTATAAATCCGACGCACATGCCTCGGAGTCAATTTTTTAGACGTGAACGCCTACCTTGCATCTCATTAACGCAAAGTAGGTGTCCACGCTAAAAAATGACGCAAACTCCATGGACTTTGGCGCTAGATGCGTCTAACGCCAAAGTATAAATATGGAGTTAGTTTTGCGTCGAAATTGTGTTAAAAAAAACGACGCAATTCCGGCGCAAGCGGAGTATAAATATGCCCCAAACTTTCCAAAACATTTTGGTGAACTTATAAGTCACACTTGTAACAAGTCGAACACCGCTGGGATTGTACATTTCCTTAAGGATGTTGGTTCTGTCAGTACTTTCTCTTCTATCTTTGACATAATACATTCAGCCATACGCTCAATTTTTTTCAAGTGTTTTGGGGGGATTCCCTTTTACTTTGGCATTAATTGGTGAGGTGTGTAACATTTTGATGTTGCTGTTTTTCCTTCACAGTGGCTGCCCCATCTCAAAAGGGAGGACTGATGGCACTTCCACCAGCCAAACTGTGCGTGAACGCATGATGCAATATTTTGCAGCACCACTCCTGGAAGAACTGGAGTTCAACTGGTCTTTGGGCTTTCAGCACAGTTCTGAATTACATTTAGCCCATATTTTGATGTTTGTTGTGCCCATTCAAACATGCACCGAAAGTGTGTCTTGCCATGTAGCATATACCTTCTTCCGACGCAGGTGTGTTGGTGTTTTCGATAAGGGTTCAGTACAAGACATGCATATTGAGATTGTAATTGCTACGAGAAGCTTCCTATGAGCTGCCCTTTGTGGAGCAAGTGGCTCCTGGGGCTGCAGCACCTGGCACTGCACAGAATACTGCCACCTTGGCCAGAGCTGTGATTGAGGCAACAGAACATGAGTGCTCCCTCCCTCTCCTTGTCAACAAACTGGTTAAATTAACACATGCCAAAGTGGGGTATTTCCTGGATTCAATAACAACTGACAACTGTTAGAAATGGGGACTCTGGTTGGCAGTCAGTTTGCGCTCTGTCCAAGCAGGGACCTTCACTGTAGTCAGGGGAATGGAGATACACACTTAGATAACCACTGCTCACCCACTTCGTAGTTGGCACAAGCAGTCAGTCTTATCCCAAAGGCAATGTGTAAAGTATTTGTACCAAAACATAAAGTAATACAGTGAAAACACTACAAAATGGGCACCACAACAGTTTAGAACAATAGGCAATATTTATCTAAGTCAAACAAGACCAAAATGACAAAAATCCAACATACACAAGTCAAAGTAAAAAGAGTCTTACTCCATAGAAAACAATGGAAATTTGTTTTTTACACAATGTACAGGGTTTGCATCAAAAACAAATCCGCATGGGTGTGAGTGCATCAGAAAAGTCAGCGATGCATTGATTCCATACTCCCAAGTGAGGCCATGTATCGCTTCTTCTACGGTCTGGTTTTTCTCCCCGCAAGAGAGTGATGCATAGATTTCTGGACAGGACACCTTGGATACGCGCAGGTTCATGATAACTTTGATGTACAGCGACGGAGCGTAACAAATCGAGTCCCACGGTGATGGACAACTGTGCTGCATGGGTGTCACCTTGTTTCTCCAGCCAGGATGCAGGTATTGCATTGAAACCAGCCCCGAGGCAGGTGGCATGTTGTTTATTCAGCTGTGTTGCAGGTGGTGTGTCAACATTTTTCCTACACAACTCCCTGTGCATGGATTTTTGTCCTTGTTCTACCAGCTTCACCTTTCAAGTGCCCAGGGACTGGATAGGGCACCAGTTGGCAGGGCAGGAGTCTCAGCAGAGAGTCCAAGCTGGCAGAGGAAGTCTTTGTTGACCCTGAGACTTCAAAACAGGAGCTAAGCTCAGTCCAAGCACTTGAAGAAACTTCTCAAAGTCCAGTCTTTGTCCCCTATCACAAGCAGAAGCAGCAACTGCAGGATAGCCCAACAAAGCACAGTCACAGGCAGGGGCAGCACTTCTCCTTGCAGAGGTTCCTCATGGTTCCAGAAGCAAATGTAAAAATCTAAGGTTTTGTGCCCACTACTTATCCCCTTTTCTGCCTTTGAAGTAGGCAACCTTCAAATGAAAGTCTCTGTTGTACACAAAATCCTACTGTGCCTAGGCCTGGACCAAGACACACATCAGTGGGTTGGAAACTGCATTGTGTAAGGGCAGGCACAGCCCATTTAGGTGAAAGTGACCAGTTCTCCCTCCACTATAGCCCACGAGGCTCATCAGGATAGGCAGGCTACCCCCAGCTCCCTTTGTGTCACTGTCTAGTAGAGATTCACCACCACCTCAACTGTCAGTCTGACCCAGACAGGGAATACACAAGCAGGTAGAGTCACAGAAGGTCAAGCAAGAAAATGTCCACTTTCTAAAAGTGTCATTTTCAAATTTCAAACAGACAATTTAAAAAACAACTTTACCAAAAGCTGGATTTTTAAATTGCAAGTTCAGGGACCCCAAACTCCACATTGCTGTCTGCTCTCAAAGGGAAACTGCACTTAAAAGATATTTAAAGGCAGCCCCATGTTAACCTATGAGAAAGACAGGCATTGCAACAGTGAAAAACGAATTTGACAGTATTTCACTGTTAGGACATGTAAAACACATCAGTAAATGTCACATCTTTAACATACACTATACACTGCCAATGGGACTACCTAGGGCCTAACTAAGGGGTGCCTTACATGCATAAAAAGGGAAGGTTTGGCCTGGCAAGTGGATACACTTGCCAGGTCGAATTGTCAGTTTAAATCTGCCCAAACAGACAATGCAGTGGCAGGTTTGAACTATGTTTACAGGAACACTAATGTGGGTGGCACCTCCAGTGCACTTTACTAGAGACTTATTAGTAAATCAAATATGCCAATCATGGAAAAGCAGATTACACATACATTTTACACAGGAGCACTTGCACTTTAAAACTGGTCAACAGTGTTAAAATGCTCAGAGTATCAATAAAAGCACAAACAAAGTCCAGCACAGAGTCAAAACATGGGAAGCAGAGGCAAAAAAGACAAGGAAGACAACACCAAGGATGCCAGGTCTAACAATGACATTGGAGATTTTTTAAAGAATCATGGTTATTGTTGGTCTTTTGACATTTGGCTCTAATTGGTGTCCACGTTTTGTGAAATTCTAAATTGACTTTTTAATTTAGCACAACTTTGGTCTGTTTTTCTTGTTGATATGGGCATTTTATATTTTTTATATATTTTAGCTTGGCTTTAGACTTTAATGTATAAATGGTGATTTTAATATTAGGTTTTTATTATAGACCTCTGCACTTTTGCACCAACCATGGGGAGGGTGCCGTGAGGTTATTTTAGCAGTTACACTGACACATTATGTTAGCTCTGGGCATGAGGCCTGTGCCCTTTCACCTGGTCACATTTCATTTGTATTCTTTTTAACACTTTAGGAAAGCTTCACTTTTGTGGAGATGTTTTATTATTTTTATCAGTTGCCCTTCCATTCAGAATTTGTTATTCATTTCTTTGCACAACATTTTCATCCTGTGCTTAACCGGGTATTGTCGGTCCAAAGAGCACATTGTCTACTCTACACACAAAAATATGTGTTGTCACGTCTGTGCAGTTTTTAGAATAACAGATGTTTTCGTATAAAACACCACTCTGCTCCCACCAAATCAGAGTGGGCATTCCAGTCAGCTAGCCATCCTGTGCTACAGGGTGTAGTTACAATTTCTCCTGAAAGTCTGTGTCTTCTCTTCATCTATGTAGGAGGACTCCCAGCAGACCAACAGTCCTCTTATCTACCTATAGCACAGGTATGAGGATTGGGTTTCCTTCCAGGGACTAGACAGGCAGATTGGGGCTACCACTGCTATTGCATTCATGTAGAATCTCATTAGTGCAGGTAGGGATTTTATAATCACTATTGTGACAGTATGGTGGGACTTTTCCTCTGTTTCACTTTTCTAGTCACTGTTGTGTTCCATTATCCTTATAATCGCAATTCATGCTTGTTTACATAGAATGTAGTTGCTTCAATAAAATGTATTGACCCAAATCCTGCTTCTGTTTGTCTTTGGATGAATGAGCCATGCATAATTGAGAGAAAGGGGTAAGATCAGTTCCACCACAACTTTTCTGAGGAGTCTTAGAGTGTCAAGTGATAGGCTGCCATAAATTACCTTTAATCTCTGGTACTGGTAAAGCGCTGCTAGCTAGCTGAAAGGGTTAGGCTGAACGCTATCACATGGTGTGGGATCTGACTCAGTCCCCCACACTCAGTGGTGCTGCGGTCTAAAATCCAGCAGTCTCATTCCCACAACGAACGTCTCACGACACTAGAATGCATCAGTCACCTTTTTAATAAGATACCTACTCCAAATCACATCATGATGGCATCTCATCTTTAACTTTTGGTGTTAGAAGTTTAGAGGATTGTGTGTTGTTCTTGTGTGTTCTTTAGGTTTTAAGCTTTTCTCTGTCACAGGTTCATCCCTGGAGAACCTTTACATTTCCCTTAGTCTACCCGTTCTAAATTAGTAAATACTTGCTCAGCTGTAGTAGAATGGGGGATTGCTTATTTTCTTTTCAATTAAACCATTACTTACCAGTAAACTCCATAATCATGAAGCAGGTCCCCCTTGTTCCAGTCCTTTACTAGATAAAGCATCCCCCATCTGACAGGATTATACCACCCTAGTCCAGTTTTGTTTCCATGCCCTCATTCAATGACAAAAGGCTCCTTCTTCATTCTACATATCGTGTGAGTGACAGGAAGACCTAAAAAATGAAGTATGGAAGAAATACTCAATGGGATGGAGGGAATAAGGGGCTCTGACTGGGACAAAGGGGGGCCATGTTTGGGGTAATGTAGTTCACCAGCATTTGATGTGTTTCATTAACCCCTCATTGATCCCCTCATCCCATTCTTTCACTATATGAGGATTTCACAATCTTCAAAAAATAAATTCTGCACCAACTAGCAATGTTATTAAAGTTTATTGCACAACAAATACTTAACTGTTAATTTTACAACACTCAAGCCAAAATCACTAGAAGTTTAATTAAGGACATTTAACCTGTAATGCTCTGCCAAGGTATGGTGGGATGCCCAAATGGCAGCCCTACATATTTCATGTACAGAGACCCCAGCAACCTTTGCCCAGGAGGCTGAAACTGACCTTGTAGATTAATCTTGACACTAGGATGGCAGAGTCTCTCCAAATGATTTGTAGGATTGGAAAATAGCTTGATGCATCCACTTACTCAGAGTGGGAGAAGACACCTTTTTATCTTGCTAACATTCCCACAGGATATAAAAAGTGAATTTGAAATCCTAAACTCATTGGTGCATTGTAAGGAGCTCACTGGAGCCCTTTTAACATCAAGGCAAGAAAGATATTGTTGGTGCTGCTAATCTACCTGGAGAACTAGCTCCTGCTGCAGATTACATTTAAAGTGGACCTCAGGAATGAGTTTAGGATTTGTGTTTATGATCACTCTGTCACGTAACATTTTAAGGTAAGGATATAGAGTCACTAAAGATTCCAATTCTCCTTGCATATGTACTTGTCAATAAAAGGCAGTCTTAGCTGCGACCATGGGCCAGATTTACAAAAAAGTGGTGCAGCGCGGTGCTGTGCCAACACTTGCAGCACTGTGCCACTTTAGAAACTCGTGGATGCGCTGTATTTACTGAAATACGGTGCATCCCTGTATTTTCCCCTGTGCCGGGACTAAATTTAGCTTCCAGAGCCAACACAGTCATCCTTGCACAATAGTGCAAGGGCGTCTGCATTGAAGGGAATGATTGATTGTTTATAAGCAGGAAGGTGCCCCTTTCTGCATATAAACAATCTACAATGGTGATTTGGCACTTCTATGTGTGCTGCAGAAGAGAGTTGAATAATCCTAGCTCTTTCATGCTGATAAAGAAACAGAATAATTGCCCTCTTCTGCAGCAGTTTCCCATGACTGACAGCATAGCGTCTCTCATGATCTTGTCCTCTGACAAGGGTGTTGCTCTGAAACAGGAGAGGAATAGATTTGAAAGGACTCTTGTATCCCTCCTAAATCATCAAGATTATCCAAAAGTCTGTAACATGATCAGTTCATTGTAGAAGAAATAACCTTATCCATGCCCCAATTTGCATATAGTCATGTGACACTTCCATCTTTATCAGACTGTTTGTGGCCAGGACATATTGGCAAACACAACTCCCCAACCACTAGCCCAGCCACGAAAGAAAAAAGAGTACTTCGCCTCTTGCGACCTCTGATTCTGCTTTTGCACAAAATACGCCTTCCCCAGATAGAGCTTAAATAGCTTCAGAATTTCTTTTCTCCTTAGCAGATAGCTGCACCATGCCATTAAGCTCCTCCCTGAAGAGCCTTGATCTAGAAAATTGAAGCTTTTGAACCCAGGACCCCTGGGTTAATTCCTATTTCCATGATTTCATCCAGAGTGTTTCCTTCCAGCAACTGCTGCATTCACAGCAGAAGCCACAGCCCACAAATTATCAAATGTCACATTCGAAAGAAACTATGAAAATTCTTCTGTCTGAGCCAGAACTGTTGTAGGATCAGCAGTCTCCTGGTTAGAATTTTATAGTCTCTGAAAATCCTTTAAAATGACCTAGAACCTGAGAATTCCTTCCAACCCATTCATAGAAAACTATTGTGCATGCTCCAGTGACCTCTGGCTTAGATTATGACAACTCTCTATATCTAGAGGTGCCAGCTCATGCAGGGCAGTAGGGCGCCACAGGGAAAGGGCAGAAATGTGCTGTATCTGCAAGATTCATTTTGGTCCTCTCCATCTGCGCTTGTGCACAATGGGATGCCTAGCCCCACACAGGCACCCGTGCACCATGGTGCAAGGATGCCTTTGGTTTTTAAAAAGAAACTGAGTAGCATTACGTGTCCCAGCAACAGGAGCAAAAACAGTATACGGAGGATCCTTTTTTCATTGAAAAGGGCCAGAGAAACAAAAATAGGACTAGTGTGGTATAACTTTGACAGGTGGGCACAGATGCCTTATAGTGAAGGACTGGTACGAGGGGGAATGAAGAGGTGATAATGCTCAAATTCTGTCCCTCATGCCCTTCACACACTAAGCACCCCTTCAAAGACAGAAATTATGTTAAGCTTTCTCTTTCTTTGCCTTAAGCCAACATATAGCAACTTATCAGTATTTCAGTAGAGTGCCAGCATATAGAGGCTATTCTTCCAGATGGAGCTCTTAACAAAAAAATCAACATAATATGTTGTAGTGAATCTAGTCACCTAGAAATAAGATCCAAGATTCAGATAAGCTCAACAAAGGAAATCCTCAAGTAATTTTTTAGTCTCAAATCAAATGACAGTCAAGGATACTTGCAAGGATCCTCTACATAGGTCCTTGTAGAGAAGACACATATTCATGGCTTAAGATAAACTTCCCACCTTTTGAACTTGTTCCAGCAACCCATACTCTTATGTTTTATACCCCTTAGTAGAACTTACTCTCCTGTATCTTTGTACATTTCGTAATTGATGTATCTCACTGTTCTTTCCATGGAGTATTCTCAGTTTTGTATTTCTTGCATTGCATCCTTCTATGCAGAGTAGTTGGAAGTCCATCTGTAGATCAAGCTTAATATAATATTTTGCATGGGTGTCTTAACATGAAATCAAACTTCTTGCTTGAGGGCTTTCAACACTTTCCGTATTTGTAAAGAATATCACTCAATCTATTAAAATATAATTTAATATATATTTTTATCTATTTAATTCAATTTCATTGTTTATTTTATTGTATTGCGAAATGTTAATTCTGAAATATAATGTCTGAGACAGGTATGTAGGACAATCAAAAACTGAATCCCTGTAAAAGAAAAATGATGTAAAGCCCTATAGTCTGCTGCCGAGTGCTGTCCCAGTTGTTAAAGACCCTGAGCCTGTAACGATGGAGAGGGGCTTTAACATCCGGCATAGCCCAAAGCAGGAGGGCTATAAGGTTATTAGAACATTTCAGACACTAACAGGAGAATGTTCTAAACTAAAAAGGGAGAAATGTGAAGACAAACATTGGAATGTTGGAGCTCCCGGCTTATACCAGCCAGCAGGAGCCTCAAACTACTCCACTGCCTTTACTGGAGTTCCCAACATTTCAATGTTCTAATGTGATTTATTTTCTTACTTTAAAATTATTGTATATTATGAGTGGTTCTACCCAGATTAAGAGGTTATGAAATTGGATTTCAAACAGGGTCCTAAAGAGTAAGAAAGACTATTAAAGGGGTCAGAAGGGAAAATGGGAAAGTTTAGTGTCTTAGACGGGTGATGGACAGCACATTTGGGTCAAATGTCAGTCCTGTATGAGTCTTTTAGTAAGAAGTTGACCCAGCCCAGTAATGGCAGTGGGACTTTCAAAGCCCAGACATGAGATTCTGGGAGTGCAGATGTGAACTGATAGCTCTGAGCTACAGAAATGACACCAAACTCTGAGATACATGTTTTAGCACATGTGGTATTATAATGAAAGCCTACTAATAGGACACATCAGATAAGATACACATATACATGAGGAAACTGAAGGGAAGCCCAAATCAATAAAAAAAAAACAATCTCGCTTTGTCTGGTGTTTTGATGTCTTGCTGGTATCAGTTTTTATGTTATATTTTTGTGAAGCGCACAATCACCCATGAGGGTATCCTGGTTCTGAGCAGGTTATCTGCCTAGGGAGGTTGATCAATTGAAAAGGTCTTCATTTTTTTCCAGAATTCAAGAAGAGAGGAAGAGGCTATGATGTGAAGCAGGAGGTATTTCCACACTTTAAGAGTGATATAAGAGAATAGCTGTCCTCCTGCTCTGGTTCTGTGTATTTCTGGAATGTGTGAAAGTAGGAGTCCTAAATAGCAGAGGTGTCTGGGTAGTTAGTGAAAGGAGATGTGACGGTTCTAGTGTGTGGGACCCGAGTTGTGTAGTGCAATGAATGCATGTGTGTGTGTGTGTGTGTGTGTGTGTGTAGCTTGAAGTGAGCTTGGGTATTGGGAGACACTGGTGCTCGCTGCTGTATGGTGTGATATGAGTTCTGCATAGGAGGTTGAGGGTGAGTCTAGCTACTGAGATGTGGACGATTTGTAGCCTTCTTGTGATTTGCCTGGTGATGCCAGTGTACAGGGTGTTCCCATAGTTCAGCTTGCTGGTGATGAAGGTGTAGGTGATGGTCCAAGTCATGTTGCTGTTATACAAATTTAGTAGGACTGTGTATACAACAACACAAACATCACCATATAGAGACTCAGGCCCAGATTAAGAAAAGTTGCGCTTCACATCTTGCGCCTTCCTCATGCCACCATGTGTGTGCCGTATTTAAGGACTCTGACGCTAGTGGAGCAAAGTGAATGGAGGCCCATTGATTCTAATGGGTGTGTCCTTTTAATGCCTGCTTTGAGCAGGTGTTACAAATTACACCAAAAATGGTGGAATGAAATCGTACAGATTTTATTGTGCCATTTTCGCTTGCCTCCTTGCACAATAATGCCCCCTTGACATATGTTATGCATGGCGCATGCATAATGTGGCAAAAGAATTGCAAAGGGGCGCAATATATGCATTGTGCCACTTTGTAGATATGGTGTTGCATTTTTGGCAGTATATTGCCACATTAGGGCTGGTGTTGCATTTGAGAAGGTTAGCTTGCTACCAGTTAGCAACTTCAGTCATGCACACAATTTATTTGTATCTTGTGTTGGGGATCTTTATCAAAAGGGAAAATATTAGTTTTATATTGTTGGCATAGGAGAGCATTGTGATGTCATGTGCACGGATGACATTGGCCAGATGAATCATAATGTATTGAACAGGGTATTGCTGAGGGATGAACTTTGAGGCACTCCACAGACAAGTCTGTGGGCTTCTGTGGTGTGAGGTGCCATGCTGGACGCTTATGTTCCATTCAGCTTGTGCTAGGAAGAAGCAGATCCAAAAATGAGCGAGTCCTTACATGCCAATCTCATGAAGGCACTTGATGCATATGTGGTGTGAGACTGTGCTAAATCCTGCAGAGAGGTGTAGGAGAATGAGAGCTGCCCGGGTCTCCTCTGTGAAGGATTATGAAGATGTCATCTGTGGCGGTGATACGTGGCATTTCTGTACTATAGTTGTGCTGGAATATGGACTGCATAGTGTCATGGAGCTGCTGGTAGCTGAGGTGGTCTGTGAGGCACCAGTTGATTATCTAAGACATTAGCCAGGTAAGGTAGGAGGGGGATGAGTTTGTAGTTGGCGAGTGTGGCTGGCTCAGTGGATGTTTTCTTCAGCAGAAGCATGAAACTGGTGAGGAAAAGTAGGCCTGGGGCATGGTCATGCAGCAAATCTCTGTGGGTTGTTTGGTGAGCAAGCAGATGTTAAGAAGTCTGTGATTGTGGTGTGCTCTATGGGTAGTGTTGGGTCTGTGTGGGTGTGAGAGGGTGGCTGGTTTGTGTGAGTGTGAGAGAGTCGGGGCTATGCACTCTTGGTGCTGGTATGGTGGGTGAGGGGGAGTGCATGGGAAGTTGGAGGACACACGTGACAGGATCCTATTCCTGCCCAAAAGCAATCCTGCCATAATGCAGGCACCATTATGCAAGACTGCCTGTGTCAGTGCTAAACAGCACGCAGGAGAAATAGTCCATATCTTTGTCAATATGGAACATTTCTTACCTCTCTTACATAATTCAGCACAGCAAGTTCCCTTGTTATGCCATGTTGCATGAAATAAAAATAAATGTGCCCTTGAAAGTGTTAGTCCTCCATAAGCATTACTTCACTCTTTTGGCCTTAAATGAAAAAAATGGGTAACATTTTTCCCCAGCAGAATATTTCAGTCTCCCATTACAAAGAAAGGACAGATATTATGGCCCTCATTATGATTTTGGTGGTCTTCCATGAAGACTGCCAAAGCCGCGGGTGCCAGGAGACCTCTAGTCCTGGTGGTCTTCCACCCACCATATCTCCCGCCCACCACACTTTGGGCAGAAATCCAGCAGTAGTCATTCTGGTGGGCGGAGGAACTCTGGTAGCTCCACCACCAGCCCCGCCGGAAGGACACCGCCTGCCATAATATGGGCCATAATACATCCTGGCGGTGTCCTGATGGTGGGGTGCTGTCAGAAGTGGAAGCACCCCTTCCCTGCCGTATGACCTTTTCCCCGGAACAGGGAAGGTCTGACAGGGAGGGAGATGGGAGGCTGGAGGGTGTGTACGTGGCATGTGAGTATGCATGTTTGGAAGGGTGTGAGTATGCATGCTTGAATGTGTGTATGGATGTTGTTGTGAATGCATGTATGGATGTTGTTGTGAATGCTTGTATGAATGTTGTTGTGAATGCATGTATGGATGCCTGTGAGTGAATGCGTGTATGTAACTGGGTGAATGGGTGTATGTGTGGTGAGAGTGGGTGTCTGTGGACATTTTTGCAGAAGGGGCACTGTGGCTGAAGAGGGGGTGAGGGAGAGGGCATTGGGGCTGAAGGGGGCAGGGGAGGGGGTGCTTTGGCTGAAGGGGGTGGGGAAGGGGTTCTAGTGCTTGCTGAGGGGGTGGGAGAGCCATCTACTGGTGACAGGGAAGAAATTCCCTGTCACTGGTAGCCTTTCCGCAATGGTTTTCATGGCTGTGCTACAGCTGCGGAAACCCTGGTGGAAAGCTGGCTCCTAATACTTCCGGCGGTCTTCTGTGGACCACTGGGTCAGAGATGATAATCTCTGGCCCGGTGGTTCGGACCGCCATGGCGGTATGAGTTGAGATGTGGCAGGTTGGCCTCTGCCAACCTGCCACACTTATAATGTGGTGGTCTGTACCTCCAGTCTGTTGCTGTTGGGACCGCCACATTTACCCTGGGGGTCAAAAGACCGCCAGGGTCAAAATGACCCTCTATATGTTACTGACAACATAGATTTGAGGGTTAGGAGTTGAGTTTGTGTTCTATTTTGAAACTGTTTCATTGGGTTTTGTTATGCTGCTTTTAATTTCTTGCTAGCCTGTTGTTGTATAGAAGGGTCTATCTAAGATGATTAACCAAATAAAACAAACATTTGCAATGCCATAGGTCTCACATTTGCTTGAGTTAGAGCTATTGGCATTGTAAATTCATAACTGGACTTTTCTTGCCACATAAATTTGTCAACCCTGCATCATAGCCTAGTCTTTTCCAGGTACGTAATTCAAGTGAGCGTGCATATAACTAAAGCACTTCCATTTACCTTCTTCCTCTATCTGCAGCCAAAAATGAAAATGTTGCCATTTAGCATCCTCATTTAAATCTGCCATGCTAATTCCAATAGAATACCACTTTCACAACCCTACCATCAGAGTTGCTGGCTGCCTAACATAATTTCCAAAACAAGACAGCTATGGAGGAGTAACGAAAGAAATAAACTAGAAGGGTCACCCAAAGATATCTAGATGGCTCAAACAGTCATAGTGTAATGAGGTTGTTAAATTGGCCTGAATCATGGTCATAACTGCAATAAGGAGATATTAATAAAACACATACCATTATTATTTAAGCCCAATAAAATCCTTTATCATGAATACATGTTTGGCATTAGACTGTAATGCTCAGAACAGCCCCTAAATAACACCACAATGGAAATAGCATTTGTAAGAAGCACCTAGAGAGCATAACCACTTGAAAAGAAAATTACAAAATATTGCAGTGTACCCATATATATATAGCCCCTAGAGGATATATTGCATTAAACATTTTCAGAGCTAGGAGGCCTAGGGCAATGATATTACAAACAAGACACTTAAAACACAAACTACTCTCAGCTATAAAATAAACAAAAGTTCCAGCCATGAGAGAGGTTAAAAAAACACTGAATGAAGGGAGGGGTTATTATTTTGGGGTCACCACAAACCTAGTGTGGGGACCCCAAGATAATCTAGATAGAAACATCAGATAGTGGTGAATGTTTTGAAGGTGGTGCTATTGTCCTAGGACCACCACAGCTTATAAGCAAAAATGTTTTATTAAAGAATGCCATGCATAGCACCATGGGACGACCGAGTGCAGCAAATATTGTAGTATTTTGACTGTAATGCTCAGAACAGCCCCTAAAGGACACCATAATAAACATATAATTTGTAAGAAACCTTTTCATATCACTATATAATTATCTCTTAGAAAGCATAACCACATTGTGCGAGGATGGCAAATTTATGACGCTGAATAGCAATATCGTGGTTTCAAAGAACTGTCTTTTATTGGTTCTTGAAACAGTTTATACGATGAGTAATATGTACAAAGTTTATGGAATAGTAGTAGGTCCTCTTGGCTCGTCCTTCTTCTTCCTTCCCAGGCCTCGCGGGGAGCATGGAAACAAGAAAATAAATAGATACGGTAAGTGGGGAGGTTTGTTAAGGCTTAACTGTTCTCGTCTTTCCCTTTTCTCTCTCACTCTCTTTGTCCCTGCCTCCGCTGTCTTCTTATTGTCTTACTTCTTTTCGCCTGTGTTGTCCCTCTTCCGACTCTCCTGCCAGACTTCCTTCCTGCCTGTTTCCTTGCGTCCTGCGTTTCTTGCTTATGTACTGTTTTCCGTCTTTCTCCTTCTTTTTCTCTCTCTCTCTCTCTTTTCCTCTCGTTTATTCGTTTAGTGTACTTAATCGTAAATCTCTTCCTGTGTATGCTCTATCTTCTTGGTATCGTATTTCCTATATTTCTCTTCCCTTTCTTTTCTGTATCTGAATGACTGCTATTGTTTTCTTGCCCCGTCCCCTTTTTCCCGCAGTGCTCCCCGTCCCAAGTGCCCGTTCACCCTCTCCTTTTTTTCCTCTCCCTTCTGTCCCCTCCTCTTCCCTGCTCCTCACTTCCCGCCTCCCTTCCCCGTTTCCGTCTCCGTACCTGGAGATGCCACACTTCTCCGGAAGCGTGGCGGCGTATAAGCGGGCTCCCCGGGCCAGCTGACTCCAAATCTCCTCTGTGATACTCCAGCTCCCGTCGGCTCCGTCTTCCGGCCGTCCTCCTCCTCGATGGTGGTTTCCTCGTCCTCTTGTTCCTCCTTTGTCGCTCGTATGTCTCCACTCCCTCTCGCCTCTCTCTTCGATCTCTCTGACGCTCCGCTTTTAACCCGCAGTTGGTCCCGCGGTTGCCATAAGTGACCAATCAAATTGCCGGGGTCTACAGTATGCACCAGGTCGTGTGTGGCAGAGTCAGCACAAGTAAGAGAACTGTGTGGGTCGGAATGGAGCGACCCATCACAGACACTCCCCCTAGAGAGCGTCTGTAGACGACGCTCATCCGAAGGACATCTGGAGAGAAAGTCAACATTGGCCATGAGACGTCCCGGAGAATGAAACACCTGAAACGAAAAGGGTTGTAAGGAAAGAAACCATCTCAGGACTCTAGGATTCGTATCCTTATGACGAGACAGCCAAGTGAGTGGGGCATGATCAGTCAGGAGGGTGAAAGGACGGCCACTGAGATAATACCGGAGAGACTCAATGGCCCACTTAATGGCGAGACATTCTTTCTCAATAGTGGGATATGGACGCTCACGGGGAAGAAGCTTCCTACTGATAAACAGAACCGGGTGAACCGACCCATCAGTTTGGGTTTGTGATAACACTGCCCCTAGACCAACATCAGAAGCGTCGGTTTGTAAGATAAAAGGACGACCAAAATCCGGGCAGCACAACACAGGGTTGGTAGCCAAGGCCTCCTTAAGCCTCAAAAAACTGTGCATACCTGCTTCTGGTAAGGAGGAGAATGTTTTAGGAGACCCATTCTTCAGCAGATTTGTAAGAGGCTCAGCTATGGTCGAAAACCCAGGAATAAACCGCCTGTAGTAGCCGACGAGCCCAAGGAACGAGCGTATTTCTTTTTTTGACTTAGGTGCTGGAATCTGTTTTATGGCTGCAATTTTTTCAATTTGAGGGTAGACTTTTCCTTGTCCTAAGACATACCCCAGGTATTTGATTGATGTACAGCCTAACATACATTTTTCAGGATTGGCAGTTAAGTGAGCTTCCCTCAGTGTCTGTAGTACTGTTGATAAATGTTGGAGGTGGTCAGTCCATGAGTCGCTAAATATTACAATGTCATCTAAGTAGGCTGAGGCATAGGAGCGATGGGGTCTTAAAATCATATCCATTAGCCGTTGAAAGGTAGCAGGGGCTCCGTGTAGTCCAAAAGGGAGAACTGTAAACTGATATAACCCAGAGGGTGCTGAAAATGCGGTCTTTTCCCTGTCTGTTTCTTTTAAGGGGATCTGCCAATATCCTTTTGTGAGATCTAAAGTAGACATGAACTTGGCATGCCCTATTCTCTCCAACAGTTCGTCGATGCGAGGCATAGGGTAAGCGTCAAAATAGGTGAGCTCATTCACCTTCCGATAATCTACACAGAAGCGCGTGGTTCCATCTGGCTTGGGTACTAACACTATAGGGGAACACCAGGGACTACTGGATGGTTCAATAATCCCGGATTGTAACATTTTAGTAACTTCCTGTTCGATTACAGCTTTCTTGGCTTCCGGAATCCTATAGGGTCTTTGTCTTACAACTGCCTCGCTCTTGGTTCTGATACTATGTTCGGTTAAATTAGTGTGGCCAGGATGTCGGGAGAATACATCTGCATAGGTGGTAAGTATTCGATAGAGAGAGGTTTGATAACTGTCAGCAAGAGAGGTATTGATCCGGGGTTTATCATCTCCTTCATTGGGGAAAAAGGAAAGAGCGGGATAAGGAATGTCTTCTATCTGCTCTGTCACGATATGTTGGATTTTATGGTTATGCTCAGTTCCTTGCCATTTTTTTAACAAGTTTATATGATAGATTTGTTCTTTTTGGGGTCGATGGGGAAGAGCCAACCGGTATGTTGTTGGGTTGATTTGTTCTAACACTTCATATGGTCCTTGCCATCGGGCTAACAATTTATTCTCACTACTGGGGAGAAGGATTAGAGCCTTATCTCCCACCTTCAGAGTACGAAACACACTTTTAGCATCATAATTCTTCTTTTGCCTGTCTTGGGCTTCTCTTAAATTCTCATGGGCTCTATCCCATACAGCCTGTAGATTCTCTTTTAAGTCTTTAGTATAGGTCAGTAGATCCTTTATGTCCTCATCTCTTTCCTCCCATTGTTCTACCAACATATCAAGGAGGGTTCGAGGAGGTCTACCAAATAACATCTCAAAAGGACTATGTCCAAGGGAAGCCTGGATATGTGTACGTATGGCATATAATACGAGTGGTAGTTTTTTCTCCCAGTCTCTTCCGTCCTCTGCCACGCTCTTCCTAAGTAACGACTTAATGGTCCGATTATATCGTTCCACAAGTCCATCAGTTTGGGGATGGTAAACCGAGGTTCGGATTTGTTTTATCCCCAACGTGTCACTGACCTCCCTCATTAATCTAGACATGAAAGGAGTACCCTGATCAGTCAGAATTTCTTTAGGGAACCCGACCCTTGAAAAGAACTCGATCATAGCTTGGGCCACTACCTTTGTATGCATACTAGGAAGTGGGATTGCCTCGGGATACCTTGTGGCGTAGTCCACCAGGACTAATATATACTGTCTTCCTTTAGTAGATGGGGTGAGGGGACCAATAAGATCCATTCCTACACGAGAAAAAGGGGTTTCTATAATCGGGAGGGGTTGTAAAGGGGCAGGGGGTTGCATTCCTGGGTTATAGAACTGACATTTCTGACAGGTTTGACAATACCGCCGTATATCCCCATATACCCCAGGCCAATAGAATCGCTGGAGGACCGCTGCCTCAGTCTTATCTCTTCCGAGGTGCCCTTCCCCTGTCTCCCCATGGGCTAGTTGTAAGACCTGCTCTCGGTACCTCCCAGGGACTAATAATTGTCTCCGGTCCATATTACCTGACTGGGGTAGTCTATATAACAGTTCATTATGTATGTGAAATGTGGGTCCTACCCCTCCTTCCTCTCGATTAAGGGCCTTTTCCCAGGCATTCTTTAAGGATGGATCCTCTCTCTGTGTTTGTCTAAAATCCCCGGCAACGGTGTATACCTTTCCGGTGCTTTTTTGTGAGTTCTTGTTTTCTGGATTCTCCTCCCAATATTGCTGTCTCTGGACTCTTTTCTGTCTTTTGCTTACGTGGGGTTTTAGAGGGCGAGTCTCAGCTATTTCAATATCATAGGGTACTTCCTCCCACCATTTTTTCATCAGATGTTCTTCTCCGGCTTTGTGCAATAATTGTGGAAAAGCTACATAGTCGGTCCCAATAATAATATCTTCTTCAAGATGTGGCAATACTCCAACCCTGAGGATTTCTTCTTCACCCCTCCACTGAAAGCGAATGCTAGCTACTGGGTAATATGACTGATCACCATGGACACAAGCTATCAATACCTGGGTATGGGGTATGGTGTGCCTTGCTTCTACTAGGTTTTGTCTAATGACGCTCTGACTGCAGCCAGAGTCAATTAAAGCTACTTTCTCTTGTCCATTTAGACATATGGGAAGCGTATAGGTAGGCCTAGCCTCCCCAGCCCAGAAAACCCTGCCTTTAGTGACGCCAACTTCCATGGGTTCTTCTATGTCTTTTTTCTGTGGACAAAAGCGGGCGATATGACCCCATTCAGAACAATTATAACATTGAGGACCGCTAGACGTATAAGAGGCTGGAGGTGGAGGGGGACTACGAATTCTCTCTGGCTCATGGGAACTTAGTGGTCGTGAAGGTGCTATTTTCCCTATATTTGGCCGTGCAGGAGATGGTCCAGGGTTCCGATAAGGGGTGGTTTTGAAATCTGGGCTCCTGTGGAAGGCACAGGCTAAGTCAATTGCTGTTTCGTTAGTTAATCCGGGGTGTTGCCGAACCCAATTTCTTGTGATTGAGGGCAGTGCATCCAGGAATTGTTCTAATACAATCACATCAAACATTTCTTCCCGAGTCTTTTCGGTGGGCCTTAACCAACGTCCCGCCGCGTTTTGGACCCGGTAGTATAAGGCACGAGGATTTTCTTGTAATCCCCATTTCATATACCGGAACTTGCTCCGATAACTTTCGTGGTCTAGTCCTATCCTTTCTAGGACAGTCTTTTTGATCTCCTTGTAGGGGAGGGTGCCCATGGGATTGATGGCTTGATATGTGGCCTGCAATTGTCCAGTCAATAATGGGGCTATATATTGGCCCCATTTGTCTTCGGGCCAGTTGGCTGTACTGGCCACCCTTTCAAAATTAAGAAAAAATGAATCCGGATCTTCCTGATCCTGGTATTTTTGTAGGACACTGCTCGGCACATTCGGATGTACTTTGGTATGTGCAATGGTCTCTGTTAATTTACTCATGGCAGTTTCATGGACTAGTTGATTGTTGGCCATAATTGTGGCCTGACTTTTAAGGGCCGTCTGTAACGCTTCTCTCTCCTCTTTGGCGTCTTTCATTTGCTGCTCCCACATCAACTGTAGATGTCGTTGTCCTTCTGCGAGCTGAGCAATTACATCCGCCATGGTGGGTTTTTCTTCCATCGTCTTCTCCGTGTGTGTGTGGGGTTCAAATCCCACTTCTGACACCACTTGTGCGAGGATTGCAAATTTATGACGCTGAATAGCAATATCGTGGTTTCAAAGAACTGTCTTTTATTGGTTCTTGAAACAGTTTATACGATGAGTAATATGTACAAAGTTTATGGAATAGTAGTAGGTCCTCTTGGCTCGTCCTTCTTCTTCCTTCCCAGGCCTCGCGGGGAGCATGGAAACAAGAAAATAAATAGATACGGTAAGTGGGGAGGTTTGTTAAGGCTTAACTGTTCTCGTCTTTCCCTTTTCTCTCTCACTCTCTTTGTCCCTGCCTCCGCTGTCTTCTTATTGTCTTACTTCTTTTCGCCTGTGTTGTCCCTCTTCCGACTCTCCTGCCAGACTTCCTTCCTGCCTGTTTCCTTGCGTCCTGCGTTTCTTGCTTATGTACTGTTTTCCGTCTTTCTCCTTCTTTTTCTCTCTCTCTCTCTCTTTTCCTCTCGTTTATTCGTTTAGTGTACTTAATCGTAAATCTCTTCCTGTGTATGCTCTATCTTCTTGGTATCGTATTTCCTATATTTCTCTTCCCTTTCTTTTCTGTATCTGAATGACTGCTATTGTTTTCTTGCCCCGTCCCCTTTTTCCCGCAGTGCTCCCCGTCCCAAGTGCCCGTTCACCCTCTCCTTTTTTTCCTCTCCCTTCTGTCCCCTCCTCTTCCCCGCTCCTCACTTCCCGCCTCCCTTCCCCGTTTCCGTCTCCGTACCTGGAGATGCCACACTTCTCCGGAAGCGTGGCGGCGTATAAGCGGGCTCCCCGGGCCAGCTGACTCCAAATCTCCTCTGTGATACTCCAGCTCCCGTCGGCTCCGTCTTCCGGCCGTCCTCCTCCTCGATGGTGGTTTCCTCGTCCTCTTGTTCCTCCTTTGTCGCTCGTATGTCTCCACTCCCTCTCGCCTCTCTCTTCGATCTCTCTGACGCTCCGCTTTTAACCCGCAGTTGGTCCCGCGGTTGCCATAAGTGACCAATCAAATCGCCGGGGTCTACAGTATGCACCAGGTCGTGTGTGGCAGAGTCAGCACAAGTAAGAGAACTGTGTGGGTCGGAATGGAGCGACCCATCACACACATGAAAATAGAATGGCACAAAGTAATATAGTACAGCCATATGTTTAGCCCCTAGAGACACAATGCTTTACACATGTTCAAGCCTATTGCAATTCTAAGACCCTTAGAACACAAACTACACCAAGCTGTAAAACCCAGTTTAAAAAGAGCTCAGAAAGGGACTCAATGGGACTCAATGGTGGGAGCAGTCTTTATTTTGATGTCCCCACTAACATAGGGTGGGGACCCAGTGATGACCTGAACAGAAAGAGTGTGTCACGCTGATCGCTTACGTCCCATTGTCCTAGGACCACCACAGGTTGAGTTGTGGGCAAAAATGTTTGGAAAAAGAATGCTTGCAAAGCATTAATGGGGTGTCTTTTCCCGAGTGCAGTGAATATTATATTATCAGCTCTTCTGCAGTGCTGGGAGAGCCAAATTGAGGATTTCTATGTTTTTTTGTAGAGCATAAGTGTTTTTGCAAAAGTTATGGTGCATGAAGGGGAGAGCCATAACAACTGACTCTGATTCGGTAACAGTGTGAACAAAGTGACCAGCGCTCCAATATTGCTGATGGAGTTCACACTGTTGGCACTGTGAGCACTGTGAGGGCACTGGCTGCCTTGGAACATGAAATAGAGACAACAAAGAAAATAATAGTTCACCCACGCTTAGGTATATCAGCAATCATGCAATTATCCATGTGACAGGATCAGTCTGCAAGGCGGAAACAGAACTGTCCCAAGGCGGGACAAACTTAAAGCAATTGCCAATGACATCAAGGGAGTTTTGAAAAGCCAAGCCCACAAATGATTGGAAGGCATGGGCATAAGGTGAGCATGGTTAAGATCCCACAATACTTACAACAGGTCAAATCGCTTGTGCTCAACTTAAAAAAATAAGCCATCAAGAAAGAATGGTGTGGAGGCACAGAAGAACAAAATGTTCTTCATGTGTATTTATCAGATACATGTGGATTACTGGGGTAGTGGGCTAAAAACTCCAGTATTTAAAATAAAAATAAAGGTCTCAGGTGGATTTATCCTCGATAAGTCTTGAGACTGAGGGGGTCATTACGAGTTTGGCAGTCAGAAACATCCAACTGCCAAACTCCAGATGAGGAGACCGCTGCGGTGCTGGTGGTCTCCCCACTGGCCCCATTACAACTGTCCCACTGGGCTGATGGGTGGGAAACAAAGGTTCCAGCCTGTCAGCCCAGTGGGAAAGGTGCATCAGCATTGTTCCCAGCTCATAAGCATGAGCAAACAGCAAAGCTACAGCATGCAGGGTGCCCCAGCAGCAGGAGACAGTGTGCATTTCAAGGGTGCTTGCCAGGGCCCCCCCTGCACTGTCCATACAATAGGCAGTGCAGAGGCCCCCCTCTGGTCCCCTGCACTTGTTCTCTGCCAGCCTTTTCATGGCAGTCAGACCACCATGAAAAGCCTGGCTGAGAACAAGGTTGTAATCAACAAGGCAGTGCTGACTTCAGTCCTGCCTTGACTGATCATAACCAAGACTGCTGTCATCTCGTCGGTTTCAGAGATCCTCGCGGAGATGGTGGCCCCTTGGTGGTCAGACTGCCAGGGTCGTAATGTGGCGGTCGTACCACCACAGCCACGGCGGTCTGACTGCCACTGCGAGTCTGGCAGTCTTGAGACTGCTAGACCCATAGTCAGGCCCAGAGTCTCTACTGTGTTACATTAGCTGCGTGACAGCTACAAGAAACAGTATAGACAGGCAGTGACATAATGAACTTGAGGGGGCCCCCTTGCAAGGTACATGATTAAGATCATTTAAAGGGGCCTTTAGCTTTCCAGATTATATCAATTGTGACAGTCTGACCGTCAAGCTATGATTGAGGCCATTTCAGAAGGACATTGTGATGGAATGTAAAAATAAACAGTGTAAAAAACATTGTGAAGTGGTATGGGAATTTAGCTGTCATAGAGGCCCTCTGAGCATTCTAAACTGAACATATGATGTCAACAAGTCAATGCCCTCAGCCAAAATCAGAGGGTAGATCAGTACTGTGTGATTTAGTGCTGTTGCCCGTAGACTGATACACCTCCCTATCAATTCTGCAATTTTGGTCATGTCATCAAACAAGCTACCAATCAAAGTGAGTTTATGGAGATGTGTATACTTTATAGGGGTTATTAGAGTTCTAATGTCCACTGTTGGGATTTTGAGATGAGAAAGATTTGGACAGATTTCCAAATGTTTAGGTCTTGTAAAAAACAAGAGTTCAGCCCAGCATATTAGAGCACCATATAACAGCTGCTCACTGTGCAGACTGTCCACCACTGAAAGTGCAAGAATGTTGGAGTCCGTAATGTCATGATGGCATCGTATGAGGAGCTCTATGGATTGGTCAATAGTGCCCTTCACCGCATTCCTAATAGACTAACTCTTATTTTAAAAAAGCTAGAGTTTCACCCTTTCATTCCTGAATATATTTAGTTGTTATCTATCCCAGATGTGTAAGATCATTCAAATTCTGTAATTGATATTTTTGAAATACAGAATACCTAGATTAATAAATGCATATTAAATTTCAGCAGTTAGCATAGCAGGATTTTTTGCATTTCTTTGGTGAAGAGAGTCTGGATTCTGGCTTGTTATTCTTTGTAGCATAAATGAGTCTGTGAATGTGTATGACGGTAAGAGTGAACAGCCATCCCTTCCAGAAATGTGAATTCATTATTAAGACACCTCTGTACCATGATGAGGTTCCAGAAACACAATAGATTGGTATTTTGTCATTGTCAGGTTGGTGACTTAAGACCTCCCAGCAAACTGTGTGCACACAGTGCATGCTGCCTGTGGGGCCAAAAGGTTGCTGGTAATTGAGTGTGAAAGTGTGAAAGCGCTGTCTGCAGCCTATGAGAACAGCCTTTACAGGTCAGTTCTTCTCTACCTTAGCCCTCCTAGATCTGGAGAAGCGAAGCATCTCAGCAGGTTGTGCAACAGTTCTAGGTATAATCTTTTAACTACTGGAACACTGCATTCTAAATGGGCTAGGAACCTTACCTGAAACAAAGAGCTGAAAGCTTTGCAGTGGTCTCCTACAGGCCATCATTCAGTCCAAGCCAGATCTTACTTGAAACCAGGAATCATTGAAGAGTAGAATACGAGGTTTCCCTCTATTTATGACAGAAATGCCTACACCTCCATATATATGGAAGCTTCCCAATTCAACATGGCTTGAATACTAACTGCATACTACTTTTGGTTTTCCCTACATCTCATACCCCTTTTCTTGCTATGGAAAATGTGGGATTGATTGCAGCCTGTATCGCAGTGTAGTCTGAAACATTTTTCTATAAGACCTTTACACTTTTTGTTCTCTATTTTTTTCTCTTGCTTTTTCCATCCAGATTTGTCCTCCTTTGAGGTCATGTTCTTATTTAGGTCTGTTTCAAAGCAGTTTAGAACCTGCCTTCTGACACTAGAGCTATGTCACAGTCACCCACAAGAAGACATTACATAAGTTCACTTGGTTCCCCTTAATACTGAAGGGACGGAGGCATGATATTTTGGTGAAATGGCAATTGTTTTGACATGTTGTAATGTAAAATTGCTGATTACTTGAAAAACGTACCATAGACTATAATGTGGAAAGGCCTGGCAATGTGGCCCATATTTATGAAAAATTGCGTCATTCTTTTAAATGCGAGCTAACACCATTCCCTGATGCCATCCATGCCCCATATTTAAGAAATGATGCCCAATGGCACTAAGGAATGGATAAAGTCTAAAAAAAAAAAGATGCTAGCCAGTGAGGAATGGCATTAGGGGAAATAGCGCTAGTGGGTAAAAAGGGACAGTAGCTGACAAGCTGCAAATATTCTGCTGCTAGTCAGCCTAGCGTCATTTTTTGACACATAAGCAGCCAAAAAATGACTCCTGTCTATGTGTAGACAGGAGTCATTACCACCACCCAATGCCCACCACAGAGGACCAATGTCCCCAGGGCAAGCCCAATATACCCAGTGCCAGCCAAGAGGCCCCACATAAGGGGCCCCCAGTGGCACACCACACACATACACTTACCTGCAGCTTACCTAGGATGGGCTTCCTCATCCTGTAGTGTCCCTGTGGCGAGGGTGGTGGGGATGCTGGGGGTTAGGGGAGGGCATCTATGTGCCCATTCCATGATGTTTCCCCATGGAAATGGGCCTACCTTCACATTAACGCCTGATCTGACTAGGCATTAGATAATGGTGCTAAGCGTGTTTAGCTACAGGTCCACCTCCTACTTGCACGTTTTTTCAGAGTCAGGAGGTAAATATGGCACTGGGGGGACTAGCGTCTTGTTTAGGAAGGGAACACCTACTTTGCATCTCAATGATGCAATGTGGGTTGGCACTTCCTAGAAATGACGCTAACTCCAATATTTTGACCCTAGACGTGTCTGGTGTCAAAATATAAATATGCAGTTAAGTTAGCGCTGCTTTAACATCAAAATTAATGATGCTAAGGTGACGCTAACCTTCCATAAATATGGGCCTGTATTTGATAGCTTGGAGCTCATAAGCTATTATGAGGAAGCCCCTTCTTCATAGACTAACATGAGCTCATGGAAACCAATGAGGAAAAGTACAGAATTTCTTCTCCATAGACTAGCATGGGGCCATAGAAGCCAATGAAGAACCCTCCAGAAGTTGAATTCTATAAAAGGCAGCTTCACTCAACCACACCCTGCTAGACAATCCAGCAGTCAGAAGGAAACTTGTAATCTCTCATGCTCAGCCAAGCCGTCATCCAAGCAACATCCTCACAACCTCATGTTCAGCAAACCAGCATCCAGACGAATTTGCATCCAGCATACAAGCATCCTTGCATGGAAAAGGAATAATCTCCAAATAGGAAACAACATACAACTTGCCTGAAAAGAAGGTATTTCACTCAACTGTCTTCTCCTGTCTGTCCGGAGGACCCCTTGCTTTCCACCCCTTCTTGGGCCACATGAGAGTGGTCCGGCACAAGCAGAAACATACAAAAACCAAAGTAGAAAGATAAGTACAAATACTTTATTGAAACTGCTCATACGTAAACAGTAAAACAACTAAACATTTGGCTCTTTCAAGTAAGGAGATTTTAGAGCAGCTGTAAAAGATTTTAAAGGCAAACTGTGAGGAAATTCGATTTTTAATACGATCGTATCGACCCGCCATTTTTGTGGCCCGCCGCCATTTTATGTTGCCTTCACTCAGGCAGCACAGCGAACGAAGTCCATTCTGCCTTTTCTGCTTATTCTGCAACATGGTGTTCAAAACAGCCTTCTGCCTCTATCTTTACAAGGCTGGTATTAAGGTCTGACCGAGTACACTAATCCCTGTCTGGTTTTCTAATCCTTGTTTCAACTATCTGTAGGCTCACACTATTCTCCGCCGATCTTATCTTATCGTCTGGCCTTCGCTGTCCTTTGCTAGTATTCTCTCATTTCACAACTGTCCTCCAAACGCACACAAACTTATCGCACCACATGCAACTTCGTTGTGGATCGGTTAATGAATTAGTTCAAGGGAGGGGTGACAAACACAGCTGGAGGGGAGGCAACCTTAAGTCACTTGATACTTTGTTTTCCAATTCCTTCTATTGGTGCTGTCTTGTTTTCCGACATTTCTATTGGCTCTGTTCTATCTTTACATTATTCTTATGGCTCCTTTCTATGTGTTCTGGGAGTGTATGTAGTTAATAAATGGTTTTTATACGGTATATAAGATTGTGCGCCACAAAGTAAAGTGGCAGTCTCCTGAGAACATACCTTGTGTACTTCTTGGACAACTGTACTAGCTGCAGCTAATAAAATCTGATCTTTTACGCCTGACAGAGTGTCCCGTGTCTCTGTTAGTTGAGGCAGGTGAATCCAAGGAGATTTCAGGCGTACCCTGCGCCGCCAGGCCCATAAGGTTCTGGTTCTTCAACTGCCAAGCGAGATAAATTGTACCATGAGTAATTTTGTGAAGAAGGAATCTATGTTTTCTTCACACTTATGCTAGTGAGTTTATTTCTCACATACACCAGCTGATTCACTGGGCACAATCCAGAGGGCACAATTACAAGTAAATCATTGTGAGGAACGATCCAGAGCCAGTCAAGAAATCACAATGTGTCGGACAGGTTATTATTTTGTCCAATCTCCCATTCTCTTTGGAGTTCAGCCTGAGTAGGTGGTCTTGTCCATTCTCTTGGTGGAACACCAAGGGCTGTGGTCGGTCTATCTTCAGCGTAATTCTTGCTAGGCCAGTTAACTCAAGTTGGTGCCAAACAATTGTCTACAAAGTTTATCTTGGGTTCTGGTTCTGACAAGCTATCCACTGCATTTCTATGCTTGCTCGTGAGATTTGTGGGCTTTCTCCTCCATTCTGTGACACCTCTCAGGAGACAACTGCTACTCCTGTGTAAAGTGCTATTCATGTTGAGTATTCCTTCCGTCTGGTAAGCCAAATCAAGGAAATAGAAGTGACCAGTGAAAACAACACTTGACAGGTCTCTTAAATGATGATCCTTTCCAGCTTTTGGCATCATTGCCCTCGTCTCCTCTCCTCACCTCTTCTCACCGCTCCTGTCCTCCAACCGTCTTTGACATTGCCTGCGGAAATCATAGCTGACCTTATTTCTTCTCTGTAGATATCGTGAAAATGATTGTCCTTTAAATATAGATCATCAATCCCAACTGCACTAGAAGAAGGACTTTCTTTTACAAGCCCAGATATATATTTTTGTAATTTCCCATTTTCTTTTCTTGCGAATCTTTCATATCATCAATGATTGTCTTGACCACAGTACTCTGAGGAGGCAGAGTGGGATGATTCATTGGACCAATACCTACTATTTCTTGTTATAGGGCAATAGCAGGGATGAGTGGACCGGCTTGAATCCTATTGGAAACTATCAAAGCCAAGGAGAATTCATTTCAGTAGAATGATGTACATCATTTGAAACAACAGCTCAAAATGGGTCAAAAGAAATGAGTCTCATTTCAGGCAACTCAATGAGATGACAGTAAGTTATGGCTTGAACAAAAAAAGGACAAAGTGTTAATGTCCAAATTATTTAACAGTACTCTACAACACACATGATACTAGGCTTCCTCATAGCAGTCTTTGGACTTATTCCCTTCCAGACCAGGATTGCTGGCAAGTTTTAGCATTTCGAGATTGACCTGTATGTAAGTTTGTTTGCATGTGGTATTTCTATAGTGCAAACCTCCATAAAAGGCAAATGAGAACAGTGTAGGGACTAAGACAAGTATAAAGTCTACAAGTGATAAGAGAGATAGCTGATTTGTGGTCTAATGATGCATTGGGATGTATCGCTCTTTAAAGATGTGTGTCTTAAACTCTTTCTTAAATTGGAGCAACACTGGTGAAGTTCTGATGGATACTTCAAGTTTCTTAGCACTAGAGAGGCTAGAAGAACAGGGATGGCAAGAGGTTATTTCAAAATTGTTAGAAACTGGGTTTCTGGTTGACAGAGGAATGCCCCCTGCCTAAGCAGTAACCACAATCCTTCTCAGGGTAAGTCAAATACATATTAAAAGTTAACCTATGCTTACCCTCCAACAGGCTTGACACAGTGCAGTCAAGCTTAACTTAGGAGGAAATGTGTAAAGTATTTGTGCTTCACTTGAAACAATAAAAAAGTGTAAACACTACACAAAAAGTATCCACACCACTATAGAGAATTAGACCTTAATTTAATTAACAAAACAAGACCAAATCACAATAATCCAATAAATGAGTCAAAATGTCAAATTTTCAAAAATGAAATATGCAAGTAGCGCTTAGAAGCAAGAAGAGTCTATTAGGATATCTGGTTGCGCTGGACCAAAACAAAGTCAAGACTTCTTGTTGCCTGCGATAGAGTGCAAGCCGGTTACAGGACCCACGCAGGGCCTGCTGAGCAACCGTACCTTAATCCTTGTCACAGCATTTACGAAGTTGGGATGCTGTGCCAGAATTCTTCACACAACGGTGACGATACAATGGTTCCCCGTGAGATGCACCAGTTCTGAGTGCAGCTAGTTCAGAATATGGCGCGCCAGGCCACACTGGTTTGGCGATGAGTCAATCATGTCCACGCAGTGGCGGCGAGGCATTGGTTCCTAAGCAGTGGTTCCGGAGGCAATTCAGCGTTTAGAGTGCAATGCATCAGTCCAGTTCTTGAAGAGCGGGTTATTCATTCATCCCAACAGGCGATACATCTGTTCCAATTGCTGCAACAGCTGCAATGTGCAGTTTCTGGCAGATGCAGCACTTTATACTCACTTCCAAGTACCCAGGACTGGATTGCGCCACTTGGCAGAGCAAGGCTTGCAGTAAGCAAAGTACAGACACTGTTTGGAGATGGGAGGAAGTCTTTGATGTCCCTGAGTCTTCAGAATAGGAGGCAAGTCAGCAAACCCTTGGAATCAATTTGGTTCTGGAATGTAGTGATTTAAGTCAAGTCCTTCTCATTCCCTCCTAGGCAAGGGGTCAGCAGTTAGCAGGTCAGCTCAGCAAAGCAGGAGTGCAGCAGAGTAGCATATCAGCAGAGTGGAAGCCCTTGTAGCAGCACAGCAGTCCTTCTTCCTGGCTGAGTATCCACAGGTGCAAAAGTGTACTGTCTTGGTGATGTCAGAGGTCCAGTACTTATACCCAGTTGAGCCTTTCAAGTGGGGGAGACTCCAAAGAAGGGTCTTTGAAGTGCACATAATCCTTCCCTTTCTGCACTAACCCCACACTCACTACAGGGTGGTATGCAGCCCTTTGTGCGTGGCAGTGTCTGCCCGGAATGATCCATCATTATGTTGATGGCCTATCAGTCACACCTTAATTCTCTTTGTGTGTGGCTGTCTGTAGGTGATGCACAAGCCCAGCTGCCGCCCCACCCCAGGCATATATTGGAGAAAGGCAGTAGGCACCAAATGGCTAAAGTAAGAAAATGCCCACTTTCTAAAAATGGCATTTTCAAAACTGCAATTTAAAATCTGACATCACCATAATTTGTAATTTTAAATTGTGAGTTAAGAGACAGCAAACTTGAGAAACGTATCTCTTCCAGATTGGGAATTACATTTATAGGATGTAATAAGTTAATCCCAATGTTATCCTATGGGAGAGATAGGCATTGCCATAGTGAGGAACGAATTTGGGAGTTTTTCCCTACCAGGGCATGGGAAACTTGAAAATACATGCCCTGCTTATTACATACATTGCACCCTGCCCTGTGGGTGATACAATGCCCACCTTAGGGGTGATCTAAGTGTATTAAAAGGAAAGGAAAGGGTTAGGCCTAGCAAGAGGTTTATCCTGACAGGTCGACATGGCAGTTTAAAATTGCACACATAGGCTCTGCAATGGAGGCATAAAACATGGTTAAGGGGCTACTTAAGTAGGTGGCACAATCAGTGGCACAATCAGTGCTGCAGGCCCAGTAGTAGCACTTACGTTACAGGCCCTGGGCACACGTGGTGCTCTTTCCTAGGCACTTATAAGTACATTAAATGTGTCAATTGGGTATGGGCCAATGTTTTAGGGGAGAGTGCAAGCACTTTAGCACTGGTTAGTTGTGGTAATGTGCACAGAGTCCGAAAGCCAGTAAAAATGAGGCACAAAAATGGAGGGAGACAGGCAAAAATTTGGAGGGAAGACCACCCTAAGGCTGTTAGGTCTATCAAAAATGTTAGTGGAACGATAATTAAAATCCCGCAATTCTGTGGAAAACATTTTTCTGCAATGTGAGATGAGGGGGCTGCCTGTCCCCAAGGTAAGGCCTCCTTAAGGAAGGACAAGGAAACCATACAAGGTAGTAATGTATTCAATCCTGAGGACCTACAAGTACTGTGGCCCACATTTGGACTTTGAATGTAGACAACTAATTTCAGAAGCTGCTGCAATGACGAATTCGCTCTAAGCGCTTTTTCTATGGTCTGCTAAATCGCTGAAGTCTGCCTATGACGGTCATTAACGTAACTGTATTTTTGAGATATCAAAGGAGGAGTGTCAGGTACAGTTTTGGTAAGAAATTAGACAGCCAGTGTCCCTGCTCTGACATGACTAAGCAATTGTTTCTCTATAGAAAGGACAGCCGCCCTGACTAGTTCAATTTACACATCACGTTTAAATTAGATAGAGCGAACCGGAAAACCTATTGATTGGACCTTGCACTACAAACATATCTGTAAAAAAGAGCTTTCTTTTAAACCCGTTCTGGCACTGCTAACAATTAAACTCGTTCTGGGAACATTTCCAGCTCAGGCCAGCTCTGATTCCGCAGACAAACGGTCCCTAGCATTGTCTGTAACGTATAACGAATACTTGCTTAAGTGAGAGGGGCATTAATAGCTAAGCATTTAATTTGTTCGAATGGCTTAAAATCGTGTAATTCATACTTTGCGCTTTAAGGAAATGCACAGCCAGATTTACATTTTGCTGAGTGTGTGTCTGCTTTTGCTCATTGACTACTGCAGAATGACAACTCTGAATACTGCTTTGAGTTTAATTCTCAGTTTCAAATCAGAAGATAATTAGTTTGCACCAAAAGAGGTACTTTTCTCTGAAAAGAGTACTATTCATTTTAGATTAAATTTCAAATAATAGTAATTATAGTCATGATATCATGGACCGAGTTAATTGCAGAGATAAAATAGTAAGAATGTGCTTTATTTAAAGTAACAGACAGGAGTTTGAGTGAGTATTTATCAACATTTTATCTGCATTTCCCACCATAGTAAACATCTACTCTTACACCTCTATTAAGCAGGTGTAAGAAGGCTCGTCTGTGGGTGGTAAAACGCCTGTTTTGAAGGGGTAATTTGAAACAGTTTTAACATTATGGATGGTGATCTTCAACTAACATCGAAAATTTAAAAAATACTTCTGTACACCTGGATTTTTCATGAATATAGAAACAGTTGTGAATCTACCACATTCACTTTCAAGCTCTCAAGAGAAACTGGATCCTGCTATGTTTCCCTCTCAGTCCACTTATGCAAATGCGTTTTCAGTCTTCTGACTCCTGGATCTCTTTCTAATCAATTTAGCTTCTGACCCCCAAATAAAAACCACCTCTACTTTCCTCATGTATCCCCAACCACGCCTGCAACCTTCTAGTTACCCACTCAGTAGATCGTCCACCATTGCTGGGCAGAGAATACTGTGGAAGCCAATGGGGATCTCCACCTTTAAGCTTCTGATGCGCACTCTCCAGTGGGCATGAAGAGCCCATTGATCTGCTTACCATTGGCTAAATTATTCATTATCATGGCCTTATAGACGTTGTGAGGGGAAAAATAGGTGTGCGAGGGGTCCCCGATTGCAATAATAGTGCACAATGACTCATTCAGATCAGCCAGTCATTGAGTGTCATTGCTGCTACTTCCAGAGGATAAATGAGGACTGCCGTTCAGATCCCAGCAAGAAAGAAGTCAAGAATGCCATCCATTCGCTAAGAGTTTTGTTTGTTTTGACCAACAGACCCGGCAACTTTTGAAAACAGTAAAAAACAAACTGCACAAAACAGTAATGCATTCGCTAATATTGAGGGAAATCCTTTGAGGTGTTGATGGCACCACTTATGGCAATACTCGTCCAACTTCACGTAGGCAGCATTTCCTAACCTGTCAGGTACTGTGATCACCTCAATTGCAGCAGGTTTACAGCACATTGGTTACTAGAAAGATCTTAAAATACTGGCACTTCATGTCTGAAGAAAATGCAAAATACGACACTGAGGGCCTCATTCTGACCCTGGCGGACGGCAGAGGCCGTCCGCCAGGGTACCGCCGCTGAATGACCGCACCGCGGTCAAAAGACCGCGGCGGCCATTCAGACATTTCCTCTGGGCCGGCGGGCGCTCTCCAAAAGAGCGCCCGCCGGCCCAGAGGAAATGCCCCTGCAACGAGGACACCGGCTCAGAATTGAGCCGGCGTAGTTGCAGGGGTGCGACGGGTGCAGTTGCACCCGTCGCGTATTTCAGTGTCTGCTTAGCAGACACTGAAATACTTTTCGGGGCCCTCTTACGGGGGCCCCTGCCATGCCCATGCCATTGGCATGGGCACGGCAGGGGCCCCCAGGGGCCCCGCGGCACCCCCTACCGCCATCCTGTTCCTGGCGGGCGAACCGCCAGGAACAGGATGGCGGTAGGGGGTGTCAGAATCCACCATGGCGGCGCAGCAAGCTGCGCCGCCATGGGGGATTCTAAGGGCAGCGGTAAACCGGCGGGAGACCGCCGGTTTGCCTCTTCTGACCGCGGGCGAACCGCCGCGGTCAGAATGCCCTGCGGGGCACCGCCGGCCTGTCGGCGGTGCTCCCGCCGACCCTGGCCCCTAAGACCGCCGGGGTCAGAATGACCCCCTGAGTGTAAAATTGCCAATTTATCTTTAATCTCTTGTGTTTCTAGAATATTCTCAGGGTTTGATGATGGCTGGACACCATTTTCTATTATATATATTTTTTACCTGACCTTTATCATATACTGTCACACAATTATAATACAATTTTGGTAATTAATAAATCACATAAAAAACGTTCTACTATATATTGACTGTAAATCCTGATTATGGGGGTCATTCCGACCCTGGCGGTCAAAGACCGCCAGGGCCGCGGATGACGGAAGCACCGCCAACAGGCTGGCGGTGCTTCCTAGCCCATTCTGACCGCGGCGGTAAAGCCGCGGTCAGAAAACCGGGGCCGGCGGTTTCCCGCCGGTTTACCCCCGGCTGTGCGAATCCGCCAGGGCAGCGCTGCCTTGGGGATTTTGACCCCCTTCCCGCCAGCCTGTTACTGGCGGTTTTCACCGCCAGGAAGAGGCTGGCGGGAACGAGTGTCCTGGGGCCCCTGGGGGCCCCTGCACTGCCCATGCCACCGGCATGGGCAGTGCAGGGGTCCCCTAACAGGGCCCGGGGCGGCATTTCACTGTCTGCTTAGCAGACAGTGAAAAGCGCGACGGGTGCAACTGCACCCGTCGCACCGCCGCAACACCGCCGGCTCCATTCGGAGCCGGCTCCTGTGTTGCGGCCCTCATTGCCGCTGGGCCGGCGGGCGCTAACTTGCTTGCTTAGCGCCCGCCGGCCCAGCTGGAATGTTAGAATGCGGGAAGCAGTATTTTGGCCACGTGGCGGCCAAATGGCGCTTCCCGCCTGGCGGGCGGCAACCGCCGCCTGCCAGAGTTAGAATGAGGGCCTATATTTCTAAGAGATAATATTAATTTGCTCTAGAGTTTTAGTTCAGTAATTAGATCCAGATTTAAGAAAAGTGATGCTTCACATTGTGAAGCGCCACTTCTCTTGCTCCACTCTAATGCCACCATGTGTGCGCCGTATTCAAGATATGGTGCACCATGGCAGTATTATGAACAATAGCATCAACATTTTTGACGCTATTGTGGCACTTTGCTCCACTAGCATAAAAATTCTGATGCTTGTGGAGCAAAGTGCAAAAAGGCCCATTGATTCCAATTGGTGTGTCCTTTTAACGCCTGCTTTCACCAAGTGTTGAAATTACACCAAAATAACGCAATGAAATCTTGTAGATTTCATTGCACCACGTTTGAGGGCCTCCTTGCATTGGAGCGCACCCTTTGCAGACATTATGCATGGCGCCATTTTGCGCCACATTAAAATGCATTCATTGCACCACTTTGTAATATGGCGCGGTGTTTTGGGCAGTCTAACGCCACATTAGCGTCAGAAAAAATTATGCTAAAGTGCCGTTAGATGGCGCACGGCCATCCTTAAATTTGGACCTTAGTTTTCCAACCATGCTAGTGTTGAAAATTGAGCAATAGTATCTTACTATCCAATTTAGTGTCATGGTTTGTTAAAGTTATATGACGATTTGTGATGACAATTCGCCTCACTCCCCTGAGAGTGTCTTTGTATATACAGATGAGGAATACAGGACAAAACGAAACTCAGGAGTTGAAGGTGAATAGTTTTTCAGTGAGAGAGAGAGAGAGAGAGACACAATCTATTTCCAGATCATTTCAAGTATGGCTCTCTTTGGTGTTACTTCTCTAGCTGTAGGTCATATAGGCACGGAAACACTCCATTATTTAGGACAGACTGCTAACTTCTAATCAGGTAATGTACATGTAATGTTTTAGTACTAATGAAAAGCACATGGTATTATTAATGTCATTAACCAATTTGATTGATCTGTCATTGTGAATATTGATGAGGTTATCCATCTGTTGATGAAATGCTAATTAGTTATCTTGTCTTAAGGTGTCTCCAATCAGGGTCAAAAGATTCATTGGCCTAAAACGAGTCCCAGAGTAAGTAAATTACCTAGGGCGGGATGCGTTATCAATACTCACTGGTTTCTGGAAGGTGGGCCACTAGGAACCTAGGCCAAGAAAGAGCAAAACCAGTAAGTTCGATAAATCCTGAGCTCAGGAAATGCATCAAGGCTCTTCTGAGCAGGGAAGGGGGAAAAGACAGGACTACAACAAAGCCACAAACAAGTTCACAGCGCAAGATGAGATTAACAAGCAACACGTTAGAGTTTAAGGAACCGTAAGGGGAAATATACCAACGTCAGAATAGAATCCAGAGAGCAAGGTCAGAATGACAAAGACTGAGACAATGCAATTCAAATGTTGCAAGTCATCTTCGTAAGGCCTTTAAGGTGTGACCTGATATTCACTGTGTCCAACACACCCACAACCTCAAAGAAATATGCTTCACCGTTGTTCTCGTAGCTTTCTTAAACCCAGAATACCTTGCGGATTACTCATATTTAATAACCCTTGCAATAATTCTTCGGTGGGAAAATCTGAATGATGCTTATTGAGTATTTAATGCTATTTTCCAACTGACTGCAATCTCTCTAGATAAAGATGATTGTAGTGATAGTCATTGGCCACAAGGAATTCTCCGGACCTTATAAAATTCCTCTATGCTTACTTGTTTAGAATGTACTTTTCAATTTTAACTAATACCCCCACTTCTTCAGATTATGTCGGGTTTATGTGCCAATTCATTCAGTGTCTCCAAATCCTTAAAGTCCTGTTCTCTGAAATTGTTGATTTATTGGCAAATGCAGACGTTCCCCTACTAGGCATGTTAAAGAAAGAAAATTATAAAAATTCAATGGCATATAGTTTTGGCTATAAACTGTAAAAAAACACATATCTGTGTTTCTGGGATGTAGTGTTCTCCTTCTCCTTTTCCAGTCGCTCCTGGAAAAATTGTACATTTCTATCTACAGTCTTGTAAGGGACTTTCCACTTGTGCATTTGTACATAGTGTAACATTGTGCATAATGATATCCCTTTGTGTTTGTGCAATTGCACTTTTTTGTGGGGTTTTCCACCATGTTGGAAATATTTTTCCAAATGAAAGAAAAACACCCCCTCCATCCACTCAAATGTTCGCGGTGTTCCAAGCCCATTTTCACTCTGGAAAGGAATTTACTCCTGCCCTTGTCAGGGTTATATAACCAGAAATTCAAATGTTAAATATCTTACTACAAAAATATCATAGGCAGAAAATCGACAACAAAAACATATTACAGGTAAGTATATCCAGAGATCTGTAAACTTGACAATCTTAAATCCACATCTTTGTAACTTGGCAACTTCTATATCTTCAAATATCATTAGTTCATGGTTGATGCAGAGTGGTGTGATGCAACAGGACAGCCATCTAGAAAGTATAGGATATAATGCTTTCATATTTTAAAAAACGATGCCACATTTCAGTGTGGATGCTGCATTGAGTGATGCAACGTGATGTTATGCAACACAGTGACCATCTTGAAAGGATGGAATTTATACTTTCAAGATGGTCACCATATTTTGTGTCAGATCATGTTGGCTCACTTAACGCGGGGCCATCAAGAAATTATTTAAAAAAAACATTTAAAAATGGCCAATCACTGCTATTGGGTATGCTAATCAATTTTAAAAACATATGGTATTGTCAAAGTCAACTGCTGAGAGAATAGATTTGGCAAAGCGATATCTATTGGCTTTAACAATGCTTGTTTTTAATGTTTTACATTTGGAGTTAGTGAGATATTCTTTCTTCTGATATAGCACCACTGTTGTCTGGTTTGTTTAATTTAAGCAATTATTTTCTATCATTAATTGCATGAATAACCCTTTTGTAGATCAATTTAGTAAGCAAACAGTTTAATGCAAATGCAATAAATCTGAAGTCTTCTGAAAGGTGCATGCCTGAAATAAAATTTCTTAAAATGAGTTTTAACTTTTGCAATGAGGAATTGCTTCTCATGCGATTTTTTTACAAATGGCTGGTATTCCACAAATATTTCTATTTCCACCTAACAGATACATGAATAACTGCCCCTAAAAGTCTTTAGAAATTAATGGTTTTGACAGAAAAGCGACTTCTGCCTATTTGTGCAACTCGAAACCTGCTAAAATGTCAGACTGCATATTATATTCATGGATATACATGATTAGGAGGCACTGACTTTAATTTCTATGGTTTTCTTTTCTCCTTATAATCAGATACGTATGTCACGCATAATACCTTTTCCGGTTTACATCTTGTGATTTGTTTGAAGTCTGGTGCACTTCTCCCCCTCTGCTCCAGGTTCCCAAAGTGTGCATCACGTTTTTACCTATTTCACTGACATTCACCTTTTTTTCACACTTATTTCTGTCTTTATCTCATTCACAATATGGAATACTTTCATAAACCTCTTCTGAATCCCATGGGAGTTTTTGAGGTACTGTGTGTATACTTTAGAGGATTATGTTCTAGAAGTAAGCCAGGCACACATCTGGGAAACGCTTTGTGAATCAAGCCTACGCCCTTCACTTTAATCTCAGTTTTAGCAAATAGGGAGGAGGAAGAGAAAAAAGACAACCGTTTGTGACCAAAAAATCAATAGGATAGTCTAATATCAGGAGAAAACAGTAAACACGAGTAGGCCTCAATGGAGAGGGGATCTGAGGATATTTAAATTACATGTGCTATCTTCATGACTAATTTGAAAAGGTTTTAATTTTTTAAGCTTGGAAAAACCTAAGAGTTGTTTAGGGACGTTTAAATCTTTTAGCTATTGAGTTTTCCTTATTAGTAAATCTGAGGCTCCAGGCTTAAATGATATATATCTGAAGTTGCTTTTCATGACATGATGTAACTCTCTCTTTTAGGTTTAAGTTCCAAACTTTCTTGGGATAGTAAAGGTGTTCTGATTTTGAGGAGTCTAAAAGAAACATAGGGACGTGTTTGCAGATGTGTTCTTTGAGTTTTTCAGGAAAACAACACCACCTAGGTTACTTCTTTTGTTTCTGTTTTCAATATCTTCCTTAGTTGTTTTAATTAATGTGTCTATTTCTATCTTCTGATAAAGTAGAGGTACAGTTTCATTTTTTTAGGGATCATCATGTATTCTTATTCTGTAATGTTTCTGTTGGGTTCTATGTACATAGGTTTAGTATTCTTGGTTTATGTGCAGTGCTCTGCTGCGAATCCAGGTGCTCGTCAATGAGCTTAGATGGGAGGAGGAGGAAAGAATCACAAAGATAAAGAAAACCAAGAATTAACATATACTAATAAAAATGTAGCTGCTTGCATAATGTTAGAAACTAGGTTTCTTTTTAAGAAGAGGCATGCACCCTGCCCAATCAGGGACCACAGCTCTAGTCAGAATAAGTCAGATACACACTAAAAGGTAACTAGTGCTCACCCTTTGCTACAGTTTCACAGAGCAGTCATGCCCAACTTAAGAGGAAATGTATAAAGTATTTTTGCAACACTTCAAATGGTAACACAGTGAAAACACCAAACAATAAGGCACCATACCTGGTTAGAAGAATAGAGCTTACTTTTATGAGTAAAACAAGACCAAAACCACAAACATCCAATACATAGAAGTCAAGATATGAATTTTCAAAGAATAAATGTGTAGGTAGCCCTTAGAAGCCATATGCGCCTATTTAGATATCTGGTTGCACTGGACCTTGGCAAAGTGAAGAATGCAGGATGCCCATAGTGGAGTGCAGGGTGGCTACAACAGCTATGCAGGGCCTGCTAAGCAACAGTACCTTAGTCCTTGTCACAACACAAGACGTGTTGATGATCCCCATGCAGTTGGGGTGTTGCAGGGGATTTCTCCAAGTAACCGCAGTAATGTGTTAGTCTTGAGTGCAATGCAGTGGTTCCGAGTGCAGTGGTTCTAAATGTGATGTCCAGGACCCAAATCTGGGCATACCTGGTGCTATTAGGGTGACAAATGCAAAAGAACAGATGATGGATAGAATGCTGAACAATGTAAAACATCCAGCCCCAGTCAGAGAAATGGGCCTAAATCCATTATTTTGTCCCCACCATGCCACCCCAGTTTGGACCCAGCCACATGCAAACCAGTCTTGATCCTGCTCCCAGTGGGAAGAGTCCAGTCCGAACTGCCAGGCCAGGTCCTCTCTGGACTGTAAAGAAGCATCCTGTGACTGGTTTTGGGGTTTCATCCTTCATCAGCCAGGCTAGCTTGTATCCAGTGGCATAGTGAGGCCAGGACCTATGTCTGGGCACACTGGACACACTTGGGGTAACAAATTAAAAAAGCACAGATGATTGACAGAATGCTGAGCAATGTCAAACATTCACCCTCCATCAGAGTTGTGGGTCCTGTGCTGTTCTTTTTGCATTTGTCACCCTAAGTGAGATAGGTATGCCCAGACTTGGGTCGTGTGCTAGTTTAATTTGAAACATGGAAAATTCTGTGCTCCAAATTCTACATATTATCACAAGAGCTAACACGTCTTTGGGTAAGATGATTGTTGCTGCTTTACTGGTGGTGTACTGGTATGATTATAAAGTGATGTAGTGATTTCTCTGCAATGCTCCAAATGTGTGTTGGTGGGAGGAAGGGCCTTAGTAAGGGTTGGAAGCCATGTTTTCTTTGTCTTCTGTGCCTTGTGCCTTTCCAGGCCGTGTGATTAGCCACCATTTTGTGAAACCAAGGTCTGTGCCATAAGCAGCCATTTTGTCTTTGTTTTACATGCCTTCTCCTTTTTTGCCCTGTGTTCAATCATCATGTTGTGAAACCAGTTTGAGTGTCATACACTGTCATTTTGTCATTGGTAGCCATACCTTTTCCTTCCTTGTCCTGTGCTCGACCACCATGTTGGGAAAGCTGTGTGCACCTCAGACGTGACATTTTGTCTTTGCAATCTATGCCTTTGGTCGTTACATGCCATGCGCTTGTCCACCATCTTGTGAAACCAATGTGTGCTTATGTATGTCTGATTATTGAATATTGTAAGAAATGTGTTATTCATTACTAAGGATGTGGGTCCTTCGCAAATAATACGTCAGCAAGTGTCTCTTTCAAGGGATTTGTATAACTTGCTTAATTTCTGGTAGCTTAATCTGCCAAATTACAGCAACATTACACAGAATTGCACAATGAGTTTAAGACAGCATTTAGCGCTATTTATTTAGCATAAAATGCAACCTTGCATCCTAGATGGACCTAATAATGCATTGTGCACTACCAAAATAGTGCTAAGTGCTAGAGAGCACATTCAGCAGCCAGCCTGTGCTCAGTAAGTTTATTGTTCCTGTGCTCTTGCAGAACAATTTCTGTGCCAATTTACTCATAATTACGTGGACAGGTGTAATTGAGTAATCAAAAGAGAAACACAAAATTGCAACATTATTATGACTACTGCAGCATAATTAAAGTTTTTCCCTAGCCTACTTTTTATTGGGAACTAAGCATCTCATTGCAGCACTCAGCTCTCTCGGAGTAGCAAAGCAGAGCAGACCGATGCCTACTCAGGGAAGATAGTGTGGGCTAATAACCTCAGTCTGCTGGTACGCAAAAGCAACAGTCAATAAATCACTGTCTAGTTAGTGCCTTCTCTTTTAAAAAGGAAAAATACATTTATTACACACACTTCTAAATACTACACATTACATTACAAATATGTACAGAAAGTAGATGAAAATATCTTTGTTGACACCCCTGTATTTTACATCCCTAGTGGGTCCTGAACCCTATACCATAATGCCCAACCTATACCAGATACAATATCAGAATATAAGGGTCTGTCATTAATAACAAGGCAGTCCTACTGCCTTTGTCAGGGTGTCACCACATTAGTAAAAGCAGACAAAATCATGATTCAACATTGAACCACCCTTTAAATCTATTGCAACAGTGCTAATAGTTATAAGCATTCATTGTAATGATAAATGTTGACTTGTCAGTATCAATATTGTCAATAAACTGTTTTAACTGTCAAAACATGTTTGCCAGATTCTTCCTTTTACTACAATTAGACCTCTACTGCCATAATATGATCAGCCTCATTAGATCCCCACACTGTAGAGTCCAAGAACAAAAGCTCCAGCTCTGTGAATACTTGAAATTAAAGAAAGCATCTCAAGGGGTCAATATTTTAAGGTCTCAGGAGACTTGGGTCAATATTCTCAAACATCCCTGGCAGGCTGTTCCACCTCCTGCCGTCCTGCACTATACATTGGTGAAGCACTGGTGGTGCCACTGCCTTTCTTGGGGGCACCACAGAGGAAAGATTTAAGCTCCTTCGTGAGCCAATGTGGGCTGCTCTAAATAGGAGCAGTGCATAATACATAAGAGGATTTCCCCTTTGCTTACAGTAGCCTTGTGGTGCATTTTCTCCTTTGTCCTGGGTGTCTCAATCTCAACCAGGTGTCAACTGGGGCCGTGCTGGTGTTGGCACAGCCACTCTGTGCTCCCACAGGTTGGGAGCAGCCTTTCTTCCTCACTTCCACAGGAGCAAACCACACTCTCCTACAAGCAATGACAGAGCCATGTCAGCGGGCAAAGTTCTCAGACTACAAGTAATTTGCAGTAGGGGAATGGAGTCCCAAACTACACAGGTCGTAGAGCACAGGAACTACAAAATATATTCTCAGTAGTCAAAATATACAGCTTGGGGTGGTTGGGGTGGTGGGGTGTGCTAAGGGCCTTAACACTTCCCACCTTCAAATCACTCCCCTGTTTGTTTGTTTGCCTGCTTTTTTAAAAAGACACATTAATGCTGTATCACAAAAGAGCACACGTGCTATGTCAAAAAAGTGCATTTCACACAACTCTTATTTACTAATCCACCTGGGATTGGTAAAGAAAAATCAAAAAGTGCTCACCTCAATTTGTAGATGCAAAAATCCACCTCAGCATGTGCATAGCACCTTTTTACATTACTTTCAGCCATGTTGCACTGCAGTTGCACTGCTAAACACCATGGCTAAAGATCATTGCTAATGCCAGTAGGTCTCATAGATGACATCTATGTACTCTATCAATGCTTGTTCAGTTAAGGTGTTTGTATTATATTCCACATTCAATTACATGTAGGTTAAAGACCACATTTTAGATACAGAATAGCTTTTTAAGTTACGTGATGGCTTTCCTCCCCACACTGACACTGCCCCATCATACTCAGACTCACAGTTTCCATAGTTTTTTTTATGCACTTCTTTGCACATATGAACAGAGCTGCTCTAGTCAAGTTAGACTGGCTGCAAAAACAAAGCCCCTTAGCAAAATGGTACAAAAGAATACCCTTGTGTTAGAAATGGGGTCTTGGTTGGAAGTCAGGTTACCCTCTGTTGAAGCAAGGACCCTCACTCTAGTCAGAGCAAAGGAGAAACACACCTGGTTAATCCCCACTCACCTCTTTGGTAGCTTGGCACGAGCAGGCAGGCTAACTCTGAAGCAATGTGTAAAGTATTTGTACCAACACACACAGTACTACAGTGAAAACACTACAAAATGGACACCACACCAGTTTAGAAATATAGGCAATATTTATCTAAATCAAACAAGACAAAAAAACAACAAAAATCCAACTTATACTAGTTAAAATATGAATTTTCAAAAGAATAAGAGTTTTACTCCATAGAGAACAATGGAAACGATGATTTTGCACAAAGTTCCTGGTTAGTGACAAAAATAAAGCTGTATGGGTGAGTGTGCTCCGCAAAAGGCAGTGATGCATCGATTCCTTCCTTGCAAGGGAGGCCTTGCGCCGTTTCTTCTCCGGTCGGGTCGACGATGCGTCATTTTCTCCCTCGCAAGAGAGGAATGCATCGATTTCTGGATGGGGCACCTTCGGATTTGCGCAGAATCAGGATGACTTTGATGTTCAGGGGCAATGCATGGAAAATCCGGTCGTAAGTTGTTAGAAAACCGCACACTACATGGGGTTTGTGTTGTTATCAGCAGCCACAAGCAGATGTTGTATGTCATTTCTACAGGAGTGATGCGTCGATCTCCCAGCCGCAATGCAGGTGGACTGTTGATTTTAGCCACAAAGCCAACGGTGCGTCATTTATCGGCTGCGCTGCAGATGGCTTGTTGAAAATTTCCCAGCACGGCATTCTGTTTGTTGATTTCCAGCTCTTGTTCTGCCAGCTTCACCTTTCAAGGGCCCAGGGACTGGATAGGGCACCACTTGGCAGGGCAGGAGTCTCAGCAGAGAGTCCAGGTGGGTGCAGAAGACGTCTTTGATAGCCCTGAGACGTCAAAACAAGAGGTAAGCTCAGTTCAAGCCCTTGGAGATTCTTCAAAAGCAGGAATACACCATAGAGTCCAGTCTTTATCCCCTTTCACAGGTAGAAGCAGCATCTGCAGGATAGCCCAACAAAGGACAGTCACAGGCCGGGGAAGCACTTCTTCTCTGCTCTTCAGCTTTTTTCCTTGGCAGAGGTTCTTCTTGCTTCCAGAAGTGATCTTGAAGAAATCTAAACTCTTGAGTTTTGGGTCCACTACTAATACCCCTTTCTGCCTTGCAAGTTGGTAAACTTCAAAGGGAAGTCTCTCTTATTTTCAAGATCCTGCCTTGCATAGGCCAGGCCCCAGACACACACCAGGAGGTTGGAGACTGCATTGTAAGAGGGCAGGCACAGCCCATTCAGGTGTAAGTGACCACTCCTCTCTCCACTCTCGCACAGATGGCTTATCAGGATATGGGGGCTACACTCCAGCTGCCCTTGTCCCTCTGTCTAGAGGGTATTCACAAACAGCCCAACTGTCAAACTGACCCAGACAGGGAATCCACAAACAGGCAGAGTCACAGAATGGTAAAAGCAAGAAAATGCCTTCATTCTAAAGGTGACATTTTTAAACTAACAATCTAAAAAACAACTTTACGAAAATATGTATTCTTAAATTGTGAGTTCCGAGACCCCAAACTCCAAATTTCTATCTGCTCTCAAAGGGGATCTCCCCTTTAATGATATTTCAAGGCAGCCCCCATGTTAGCCTTCAAGAGAGATAGGCCTTGCAACAGTGAAAAATGACTTTAGCAGTATTTCACTGTTAGGACATGTAGAACACATCAATACATGTCCCACCTTTACCATACACTGCACCCTGCCCTTGGGGCTACTTAGGGCCTACCTTAGGGGTGCCTTACATTTATAAAACTGGAAGGTTTAGGCCTGACAAGTGGGGACACTTGCCAAGCCGATTTGGCAGTTTAAAACTGCACACACAGACACTGCAGTGGCAGGTCTGAGCCATGTTTACAGTGATACTCAGGTGGGTGACACAACCAGAGCTGCAGGCCCACTAGTAGCATTTGATTTACAGGCCCTGGGCACCTCTAGTGCACTTTACTAGGGACTAACTAGTAAATCAAATATGCCAATCATAGATAAGCCAATTGCACATGCATTTTAGATAGGAGCACTTGCACTTTAGCACTGGTTAGCAGTGGTAAAGTGCCCAGAGAATCAAACACAGCAAAAACAGAGTCTTGCACACATCAATAACCTGGGAAGCAGAGGCAAAAGGTTAGGGGAGACCACACCAAGGATGCCAAGTTCAACGCCTTGCAACACCGTTTTTTAAAATTTCTTTTGGTCTTTTTTCTAGAATCATTTCAGCCTGCCCTAGGAGCAGGTCAGCCCTTTTTATAAAATAAGCTATGCTGATAAAAGAAAACAAGCCCAGATTTACAAAACAATGCTGCTTGCATGCGCAGCTTTATCTGCTGGAACTCTTGGCTACTGTGGAATCCCATAGGAAGATGTGGGGGGTGCAAAGGGAGCTGTGTCGAGCTGCCAACAGCCCAAGGGCTGTACTTTGAGAACCACTGTCCTAGAGCCTCCTGTTTTCTTAAGGGGCATCTCTGTTTCAGCAAAGCCAAAGGACAGTCCACAGAGGTCTCCAGGGGAACCAGCAGGTCTGTTTTTCCAACTGTTCCTCAGGTGTACAAGGGGGCCAGCACTGCTGGCCAAGAAGAGGCTCACCCTCATCCTGGGGGTAAGATGGAGTCAATGTCTTTCAGCCCATCTTTGCAGGGCATCAGGTGGTTAACCTTTCAGATGGGTACTCCCTTGGCTTTGGCCACTCCCAGGTCCAGTATTTATTCTTTGTCTCTCCCTAGAGCAGGATTTTTAAGCAGGAGTAGTAATTTCTAGAATCTAGGCAACCCTGACCCATCCTGAAATGCCACATCAACCACCCCACATACGAACTCTTCCTACAAAGCAATCGGTGACAAACCAATATGGCAATTTCAAGTTGTCAAAGGAAATAGCTCATATGAGAACCTCAGCTCTGGCCCCTTGACACAGCTGCCTAATCACAGACATAGCTGCCTAATACCTTCCACTGAACCTTCAAATGTGAACCCCTCCTATGTTGGCTCCAGAGGTCTGGGCTCCCTCCTTTGTGGGCATGGGCTGTCCCAGATCCGGTGCAATGTTACACACTAATCAGAATTCCTTCCCACCACTTCCTTTCCCAGGAACTGGGCCAAACACTGGTAAATACTCTACTGTGTGGGAAGGCCTTTAACCACTCTGGTAGGGAGCAGAGCAATTAACATGGCAATGTAGAGCAGACAAAGAACTCAAATCTGATTATGAGTGGACACAGGCAAATATGACAAATCTTAAAGTTCTATACGGTGTATGTGTGCGACGTTGGAGACTGTGAATTCAAACTCAGGTTGCACCGCATATTGCTACTTTGTTGGTTTCTGTAGGAGTGAGCAAAACTGTACTTTGGAGCAGATTTTGGGGGTCATTCTGACCCCGGCGGTCATGGACCGCCGGGGCCAGGGTTGGCGGGAGCACCGCCAACAGGCTGGCGGTGCCCCGCAGGGCATTCTGAGCGCGGCGGTTTGGCCGCGGTCAGAAGTGGAAAACCGGCGGTCTCCCGCCGGTTTTCCGCTGCCCAAAAGAATCCTCCATGGCAGCGCAGCTCGCTGCGCCGCCATGGGGATTCTGACACGGCATGGGCACTGCAGGGGCCCCCATAAGAGGGCCCCACAAAGAATTTCAGTGTCTGCTGAGCAGACACTGAAATTCGCGACGGATGCAACTGCACCCGTCGCACACCTTCCCACTCCGCCGGCTCCATTCGGAGCCGGCGTCCTCGTGGGAAGGTTGTTTTCAACTGGGCTGGCGGGCGGCCTTTTGGCGGTCGCCCGCCAGCCCAGTGAAAACCCAGAATCACCACAGCGGTCTGACGACCGCGGTGCGGTGTTCTGGCGGGGGTACTTTGGCGGGCAGGCTCCGCCGCCCGCCAAGGTAAGAATCACCCCCTTTGTCTATAATGTGTACACAGAATAAATACCAGGGACCATCAGTAAGGACTACAGACCTATATTATGAATGTCCACTCATATTATAAGGCCTACCTCAGGTCAGCACTAATCCCAGAATACTCCCTTCTATGACCTTGAGCTACCTGCATTCAGATACTGGTCTGCACAAGACCGTAGTCTCACAAATGCTGTGTGCACATCTCTGCTCATTTATTCATATGTAACCAACCCAGAGCCTCTTACCATAACTATGCATCAGCTACCTTATATTCAAAGATAGACACTGACGATTAGCATGCTCATTCCAATTACTGTGAATTTACAATGATTGAGAGTCAAGCAGTGAAACTCACAGTAAAAATCCAAAAACTGGGTACCCAAAAGTGGAAAACCCTGGGGGAATAAATAGCCGGAACCTATTTGCTACAGTTATTAATAATTTTATGCCACTCTTAAAAGCTTTTATTAGGTGCATTCGTTGTTATGGTCCTTTCAGAACCCATGCTAATTTCCAATTTTTTTTTTGTCCTCATACACCTCACCGGTAAGTCACACCTTATTTCCACCGAGTTCCTACTTATATCCAAAACCAAAAGTGGAAATACCGCCCAAGGAGGACCCTGTGTCACCTCCTCAGCCTACCTGGGGTACCCCCAGAGGCTGGCACAGATGTAAGAAGGGGGGGGTTTAAATCAACTGACAATATGCCCCTGCGAAGGGGTCCATTTCGGGAGCGGAGCCCATAGTTTCCTTTTTTTCCTCCTCTGTTCAGGGATGCCCACCTTAAGATCTAACTTAGCTGTTTTCACAAACATGTCCAGCCAGCTCCTATGCAGTGGGAGGGCTAACATCATCCACTTCAAACATATCTCCCTTCTGGCTAATAAAATAGCAAAAAACAACAAGTTCCTACTATTTCTCGACCACCCTACCGAATCGCCGGATTTGCCAAAAATAATTAGAGGGAGACTTACAGTCAATTCCTTTCCTGTAATCTGTGATAGCATATCCACCACCTCCGACCAAAAAGAGACAATTCCCGTGCACTCCATAAACATATGAATGTCTGCGGCATTTGGAGCTCCACATTTAAGGCACTTCACCGCTTCCCCTTTCTTTATTTTCGTAAGTTTTGCTGGGGTGATATAAGCTCTGTGTACCACATACAGGTGGTTCTTCCTCAGCGGGACAGACTTAACTACCTCAAAACACATTCTCATGGATTCTTGCCACTCCAACTGTGCCATTTCTTTTGTCATGATGCCTTGCCACAGCTTCTCCGGCAACTTAAAATCACCGTCAATCAGCTCCAGAATCTCCCAATACCACTTTGCAACCTTACAGCCATTGGGGGAACCATTAAAGAAGTCTTTTGATAGAGGATTTTCCCCCAGCCAGCTTTGTCGAGTAGACTGTACCCAGGCTGCCAGCTGGAAATATTTAAATCTAGACAAAGAGCCTCCTGTCATATCTCTCAGTTCTTCCCAGGAAAGTAGCGCTGCATCCTGTATAAAATCACCCCACTATTCTAGAGCGGCTTCTCTTATTGGTTTGGACAAGGCATCTTTCAAGCATTCTGGAGTGCCTGGAGAGTCCCAAATAGGGGCTTGCTGATTGTAATAATCGATCTTAATGATGGATTTCACCTGATACCAACACATTGCTTCCTCCCTCAATACTTTTAATCTTATTTTCTTAATGAATTTTGGATCTCCAAACTTAAAAATAAACTGTTTTGCCACACCCTGAATAGTACGTGTCATTGCTTTAAACATTACACCTATATCTGAATCATCCAGGGAGGTAAATAACAACCTCGAGTTTCTCAGCAGAAAGGCCCAAGCGTATAACTGTAGGTCCGGCAGTGATAAACCTCCCTTCTCTCTCCTCCTTCGCAACTTTTTCCACGCAATCCTGGGACCCTTACATGACCAAATAAAAGAAGTAATAGCCTGTTGAAGTTTGTTAAGATATCTACCATCCATTTGTAGCGGAATAGCATTCTGGATGAAATTGCTTTTTGGAAGAAGAAACATTTTAACCAGGTTTACCCTTCCCAATACTGTCAGCGGAAGGTAAGCCCAACCCTTCATTAAATTGGTACACTCTACTAGCAGTGCTTCTTGGTTTGTCACCACCAACTTCTCAATGTCATGTGTAATTAATAACCCTAAATAATGTATTTCAGCCTTCCCTTGCCAATCCTGGTTCCATGCCATAATTTCCGACTTTTCTGAGTTGACCTGATGACCAGAGACAGAACCAAAATCATCAGCTAGCCTTCGTAGGGCTGGGAGGGCAGTCGATAAGTCAGCGGTGAATACCATTAAATCATCTGCATAAAGTGCAACTTTTCTCTTCCACTGCTCCCATTTAAAAGGAGCTATTTCAGGAAGCTGTCTTATTCTCCTGGCAAAAGGTTCGATATACAGGTCAAACAAAAGTGGAGACAGCGGACACCCCTGCCTAGTTCCCCTCGATATCCTAAAAGAGTTTGATAGTTTCCCATTAATTAGAATTCTAGCAGAGGGGTCATAGTAAATCTGTTTCATAACTTTACAAAAATTATTCCCCAAATTATAATTACTCCAAATCTGACCTAAATAACCCCAATTGACCCTATCAAATAACCTTTTGTGGCGCCCAAAGCTATAACCCCCAAGGCAATCCGATAAGCAGTTGTCAGATCTATTGCACCAATTAGGGTATGCGTCAACTCATGTAAATACTTGCCCTTAACAAACCCCTTCTGATCTGTATTAATCAGATCCTTTGCTACCAGATTTAACCTATCCGGAAGAACCTATGCAAATAACTTGTAATCTGAGTTCAACAACGAAATGGGTCTATATGACTCACACCTAGTCGGGTTTTTACCTGGTTTCAAAATCAGCTGAATGACTGTCTCATTCCAAGATGCCGGAATGGGGGAGTCATTTATAAAAACCTCAGAGAACAATTTTAACAGGAAGGGCATTAATACCTGCTCCAGAACCTTACACAATTCACCCGGGAGACCATCAGGACCTGGGGCCTTACCCCCCTTGCTCCCCCTCACAGCACCTATGATTTCGTCTGAAGTGATACTCCTATTAAACCAATGCTGCTGCTCTGAGGATAGACAGGGGAGAGTATCTTCCCCCAACCAAGTTTAAATAGCCAGTTCAGTAACCTTGATCTCTTCTGTATAAAGTTGGGAAAAAAATGTATAAAGGCCCTATTTATTTCCCCACTCTCTCTGGTCCTCTGTCTTTGTTCTACCTCAATTTCCTTAATAGAATTCCTTACTTGATCCCTTTTTGCTTTCCATGCCAATAGTTTCCCTGGGTTTTCCCCATATTCAAAAATGCGCCAACTTACTAGCCTCCCATCGCTTCATTAGCCTTGATTGCAACAGAGCTTCAACTTGCTGTTTCAAAACATCTAATCTCTGCTGCCTTACACACTTCTCTCCTTCATCTGTACTCGTCAATAACTGTTCTCTACAAATCCTCATTTCTCTTTCCAAATGCTCTAATTCTTCCCTATACAGCTTATTCTTATAGCTGGCAGTACTCATAAGAAACCCTCGTATCACAGCCTTATAGGCGTCCTAAACCACATGAAATGGGGCTGAACCCAGGCATGCAGCCTGGTTCCGACTTCTTCATCTAACAATAGGGAGCCGTCCAACATCCACCGACTCACCTCCCTCTATTTTAATAAATTCATTTTTAATACGACCGCTCCATGATCAAACAAATGAGGGGGGAGATACACAATATTAACTATCGCACCGCGCCATAGCTGATCCACCAAGAAATAATCAATGCGCGAAGTGTGGCTATATTTCTTATTGTTGTATGAAAAACCCTGTTGATGCCCAGCTCTATCCCTCCACCAGTCTTCCAAAGCCCTTTCCTTCATCATCCTTTTCAGAGGTTTCACCCTTCATCAGCGAGGCCAAAACTGATGGATTAAACACGGATCTGTGACTGGCGGTGAATGTTTGATTTGCTTTGCATTCCGTCCATCATCTGTTGTTTTTGCATTTGTCTCCCCAAGTGGGTGCCCAGACGTGGGTCCCGTGCTTGCTATGCCACCAGATTCAAGCTAGCCTGGCTGATGAAGGGGGATACCCTGAAACCAGTCCCAGTATGCCTGTTTCTGGTACAGGGAGGACCTGGCATGACAGTTCGAGCTGGACTGTTTCCATGGGGAATAGGGTCAAGACTGATTTGCATATGGTTGGGTCCAAACTGAAATGGCATGGCAAGCAAAAAAACTGATGGATTAAACCCAGATCTGTGACTAGGGGTGAATGTTTGATTTGCTCTGCATTCCGACCATCATCTGTTGTTATTGCAAGAATTATAGACAGGCATTTGTATCCAACTCCTGCACCTCACAGAGGCAGGCATAACAAGAATAAATGTTTTCATTCCTCCTAGTTTTTTTCTCTTTCCATGTGTGTGGTATGCCACAGCACACATACAATGAGTGAAATGTTACAAAGCATAAACATTTCAAGAGCAAGGGGCCACTTCCAATACAAATGTTATGCTAGCCACAATGCTAACACCCTGGCACCATGGCATAAGCATGCCTGCACTGGTGCATGGTTGCCTAAGGTGAGCAAGCACAGAGAAAGAGAGCAGAACTGAACAATTTCTTAATAGACGTGGTGCAGTATTAATCTCTTCCACTCATGCAATGCGGCACAGCAACTTTACTTACTGCATCCTCTTCAAAACCTTTAAGCAAAGGCTTGCTGCTGATGCTTTTTAAGGCATTCATCAGCATGCAGCTGTTGCAATGTTCTCCATGGTGAACCCACTTACAGCTGCCAACTTTGTTAAAGAATTCAATGTGAAAGCAGACTATGAATGGCTTCAACCCGGATGTCTTGGCATTAGATTTGTTGCCACTGACAATAGCAGTAATAATGTCAAAGCCATGGCCAATAACGTATACTACAGAGCACTATGTTTTGCTTATTAAGTAAGGTTCACTAACACATAACAATGTAAATGAAGAAACAATGCGAATACAAATACTAGGCTGCAAAAAAAGATGGTGTTGTCCTTAAGAAAACATCTCCCTCTAATTATTTTATCTGTGGAACCATGCTGAAACCATGGTACAAAAAGGGGCAGCCAGTTGTCATTGCTTTCTCAGGACTGTCTCCATTTATAAGAACTGGATCATCAAGAAAGAGAGTGAATGGGAAGTTGACATTTTGCAATGTTGAGGGCATCGAAGAATCAATCTCTGGAGTAAACTGTGGTAACTTTGAGTCCAGAAGCATGTCACAATTAAAGCAAGAGGACCTGACAGTGATAACACAATCACCTTATCAAGACACACCTTCTACGTCAACAATACAAACAGCATCACTTCCAAACATTGTGGAAGTCTGGTTTATAATGAATGCTCCTGAACTTAAATTCAAGCACACAAGAAACTTATAAACAGCAAATGTGAACAACTATGAAAATAGAGAACATGGCACAAGTGTGACTGATCACACAGAAAGTCAGCAGAACTCAGCAGGTGGACAATAAAGTATCTTGCATGACCTGGAGCCAGTGTGCCTTGGAGTAACTGTTCTGCACAGCTGTTTCAATTTCCGCCTTCGTAAGGATCAGTCTCTCTCCTCAAACCATGGAGGCTGACAATGATTAAAATTCATAACATTTCATCTTCAAAAATTATATGGTTCCAGGTGACACACCAATGGATAAGACAATGTGCAGGCTGATCACCCTACAGAAAAACTCCTTGAATTCTGGAAAATAAAGTAATAAAACACAACAGAAATGTCTGCTATAAAAAATATATTTTTTTTTTATATTTAGTGTGCTAATGAAAATAAACTGAAATAGACCCTGACACAGACAGAAAGATAAGCAAGGGGGACACCATCATAGTTCAAAATGTGATTTAGGCAATTAGGAATAGGGCTTAGTTCTAGGAAATTAGGAATAAGTCAACTCAATACTAGTACTATAAGCAATTGATTTAGAAAAGTACAATGCTTCTGTGTCTGCCTGTCAAAAAAAAATTTTGAGAGATTAACTGTACCACTAATCTATTATTTTTTCTTCTTTATTTCTTACATCAGCATCACGGGCAGGTGAAGAGGCTGCCTTCACCACCAGCGCAGTAGCAGTGGGTTCTGCTGGCCCCAGTAAGTTCTGTTATTATTATTATTTCCCTAACTTTTACCTCTATCCATTATTAGAATAATTTTGCCTTGTTTATTTGTTATACTGTCTTCTGTTTTCAACTTCTCTATCTAATGGTTGTGAATAAATTCTTGTTATCTCTGCATCATTCTTTTTTCTATAATTCATGTTTCTGTAGCTAACTTCCTCCTGGCTGTACTCTGTAGCTCTCTTCTGCTTTGTTAGTAAGCTTTCCCTCTTCCTGTATATATCTTATTGTACTGTAAGACTGAGAAAACAATTTTTGGTACTGTGAAGACTGCAGGCCAACGCATAGTAAAACAGAAAACCCACCCACAAAAAAGTTACATTTCCAAAATGACATATACATTACTCTTAATCATCATAAAACAACTACCATAACACAATACAACATAACATGTCAATACATTACTAAAACAGTGTTTGAAAAATCAGACCTACACATTATTGAAAAACACTACAATTAAAACAACTTCTTAAAACGACACCAAACAACACTACAACTAACCTCTAGATCTCCCTCTATGTCCTCTACCCTCATAAGTCTTTAAAACACTTTAAACTGTTTTTATACAGAGCAGCACCTTACCACATCCTGGATCCCACAGAATAGACTAAAAATGACACTGGCAGACTGCAAAATAGAAGGGAGTGGCAAAGAAATGGCTGTTAATTGAAATTTAAAAAAGAACATCTCCCCATAGCATTGAATGGGAAAATAATTGAAAAATTTTGAATAAAGGTATTCCAAAATGTAAAAAAAATACTGAACATGTAAAACATGTCAAACAATACCATAAAATGTGAATACATTGTAAAGTATAAATTAATAGTATAAAAATATACAATTATTTAATAAATACAGATTCAATTCATGTTAAAATAATGTTGAAGGGATATTTATGAAACAATTTAAGAAATATTAAAAAATATTGAACCTTAGACATAAAAAGTGGAAAATGCACAAAATACTATACTATTTAAACATGATTTACATTGTTTATATAATAATAAAAATGTAATAAATTGGTTTTATTTACCTAAATATAAATGTTTATTTTTAAGTATAAATGTGTATTTCTAAAATGTAAAAATATACATTAAACAAACTTGCCAAATGAGGTTGAGTCTAAACCTAGATTGAAAGCCAGGGTGCATCATGATGACAATGTGGGTAATACACAACTACTACCCAGCTATATTACAAATTGGAGAAATGGTTGACGAGACAAATGGTTGGAGGCTGCCATCTTGGAGAAATATCTAGATTTCTGCAGTTTACGCATCCAATATAGGGACACTCTGTTACAGGAAATTGAGGTGATCAAACAGGATCTAAAAAATAAAGACTTCACAGAGTCTTTTGATATAGGAATGGATACAATTGTGAAGAAAGCTGCCAAGCATGAAGAAGTGCAATTGAAAAAACAGGGGACATATTTGAGAAACCAGAAGGACTACCAGGAAGGTAGAGTTCTAACCATTAGCCGCAAATATGACAATGTGAAGAGTGGATGGCGGACTACACAGAATCCAGTCTGCCTTGAAATTGATAGAATCACAGATATGACAGGTTCAACAAGTGACAGAAGTGAGGGTGATGGGACAAAGGCATTGCGTAGCGTGGTAACTTTTTTTGGTCATCCTTTTAACTCTATATAGTGAAATGTCCTCAAGCTAGGCCTCTCATTTTTCCCAGTCAGTGGTGAGTTTAACTATGCTCAAGGCAGAGTGGATCATTTCCAATGTACCAGAAAACTGAAAGTACATAAGTGGTTTGCTTGCTTGAAAGAGAATGTGCCCCCTCATGTTTTGACAAACAGACCCTCTGCCAGTGGTTTGAACATTGGTGACATGGATGTATTGGGTATTCTCTCTGACATGGAAACAGAACTGACAGCAGTGAAAAGTCCACCAACTGGAACAACATGGGGAATGACTTAGGTCTCAATGAGCCTAGCAGTTTCAGACCAAAGTCAATTTTCATTCCTAATCTGCCACATTGTGATATTAGCACTTTTGAGGGTTTGGTAATCCATGACTTCAACACTTTGGATAAATGTCATAACTGGAGATCTGACAATGTATCCAAAGAAGAAAGAATAGCCATTAGTAACCTTACTGTGGACCACAACATTGTCATCCAACAGTCCCATAAGGGTGGAAATGTTGTGATTCTACAACAGCCTTTTTGTAACAGTCATTGTTATACTAGGGTAAGACATGGTTAGGTCAACAATTTCTAATGCCAAGTTCTACAAAATGTTAAGTGATTGGAAAGATCTTGATCTTACTGACTGAATGAATACCTGTTTTTATTAAACAAATTTCCCAAAATACATATTTTGCATTTGTTACCAAAAATACAAAAAAGATCCAGCTAACCCCCTCAGGTAGGCCCGTAGTGTCGTCCTCAATGAGATCTCATTGACTATTTTGTGCAGCCCTTTGCAACATACTTGCCTTCTTACACACAGGAAAGCAAGGATTTCCTTAGGAGAATCTATGATATCCTCTGGGAAACGGATTATCTGCTGATCACACTAGATGTCTGTAGCTGGTACCCAAGCATTAGACACAGTGTTGATAGTATGCCCTATGATAATTTCCTGAGGGCCAGATCAATGTCATTCTTCCACCACACTGAGATGCTTCTAACTATGATCCAGTATGGTGTAGAGAACAACTATTTTCTGGTTTAACAATAAACTATACAGACAGGTACAGGATACAGTGATGGGCAACTGCTTTGCTCTGAGCTGTGCCAATCTGTTTATGGGGTGGTGGGAGCAGCAGGTGTGGGGCACTATGGAGACATTTAACACTCATGTAGTCCTCTGGACTAGATATATAGATGACTCATATACATTTGGAAAGGGTGTAAAGACCGGGCCTTGTGGTTCATTTTCAAACTCAACTCCAATGTGTTGAACCTAAGATTTGAGGGTACAATGAGTGAAAGCAGTGTGGACTTTCTAGATCTGAGGGTGACAGTGGTAGGCGATAATCTCACATCCAGTCTGTTTAGAAAAAGTACGTCTGAGAACACTTTACTCCATGGAGGCACTAGTTACCTCCCTAATTTAATCAATAGTCCTTATGGCAAGTTCTTAAGGGCAGAAAGGAACTGCAGTATGGATGAAGAACTCATTACAGAATATGGATACAATTTCTATGGTTTTGCATGTTCAAAATGGGAGCCTAACTATAACGTCACTGTAACCTGTGGTTTTTTAAGTAAATGTCTATGCTTTTTTAATTCTATTTCCTAACTATAACGTTCTTGTTGCCTTTGGTTTTTTTTCAGTGAATTTCTATTTTTTTAATATAAAGTAATTTTCATTAGTATATGTTAATCTAATGGCCTGTGGCCAGGCCCGACACCCAACCTCCTATAACCACCCAACCCCCTATAGCCACCCAACCCAATGCTGTGCACGGCCTTTGGCCAGACACAGAGGGAGTGGTCCGCAGGTTGGCATGGCCCCCTTCCCCCAGCCGATTTCAGCCCATGGGACCCCATTTCCTCAGGCCACGACCTTCTACATGTTTTGTTTTTTTCATGGAGGGGCACTCCAGCGATTTTTACCTGGCACCCATGGACCCATAGAAATTACCACAGCCACACATGCACTTGAACCATCAGTGTACGGGTCTGAGACCATAACCACTACGCCAAAAGTGACTCTTTAGCAAATGGTGTTCAGACTTAGCTATGACATAGAACCCAAAGATTCTGAGTGGAAAAATACTTCAATGTTACATCACTAAGAATGTTTAACAGTCAATACACTGGAAAATAAACAGACATGCTGTCATGAGATATAATGAGTTGAACCTTCAGCCTACTGAGTGTAGTCCAAGAGCTTTACCATTAGGCCAGGAGTGACCATGGTCCGCTGTCAATCAAAATGAATAACATTCTTACCAATCATCTTACTAGTCTGACTCCTCGAGGTCATGGTATGGAGAGACCACTGAATTAATAATCGCTCTCTCTCTTTTACATCCTATTCTGAGATAAGAGAGAGAGAGAGAGAGATAGAGAGAAGAGAGTGACAGGACCACGGGGGAGCTTCAAGGCTACTCTGTCCTAGCCGGCTCCTCACATTCTGCTTGGGCCGGCATTGTTCCCACAAGCAGGGAGCTGCTATAAATAGCAACTCCCTTCTTGCAGAAGCAATGATTTCATCTGTTTCCATGCTTCCATATTTACGTGCAGGCAAACAGAGGAAACCTTTGCTTTCTGCAAGCAGGAGCAGTTTGACAGCTCCCACTTACAGAAAGCAAAGGGTTTTCTCTGACTTGGTGGGAGCTGTCAAAGTTCCCACCAAGTCAGAGCAAACAGCTATGTCCTGGGGATGGGCACCTCTGGACATAGCAGGTGGTGCCCTTTGAGGGTGGTGGTCCCCAGTGCCATTATTGGCTCTATGAGGTGGGCTGCCTGCCCCCCTTCCAACATTTCAATTTGACTGGAGAAGGTGGCGGTCCCTGGATCTGGGGGTCCGCACAGATCCCCTATCATATGTGCCCATCCATGGTGTTTCTCCATGGAAATGGGCCTGCCAGCACTTTAACGCCTGGTCTGACCAGACGTTATATAATGACACTAATGGGGTTTAGCACCATTATTTAGATCCAACTCCTAGTTGCGCGTTGTTTCAACATCTGGAGTCAAAAATGGCCTGGGGTGCTAGCGTCATTTCTATGAAGGAAATGCCTACCTTGCATCTCATTGTCGCAATGGGATGCAAGGTGGGTTGACGCTTCCAGAAAATGGTGCTAACTTCAATATTTTGAAGCTCGACAGGTCTAGCATCAAAATATAAATATGGAGTTAATTTAGCGCCGCTTTAGTGCAAAAACAAATGACGATAAGACAACGATAACTTTCCATAAATATGGGCCTTACTTTTCTAGAAGCCCAAAGTCTTTCAGTGAAGCCTGGTCCAAGCTTGAAGCCAGCAAGGGTCCCTCATAGATGGATATGGCATCATTGAGCTCCAGCAGAGGTTGTTGGTTAAGTTCCAAAACCTCTGAGTAGGGCAAAGCTGAGTTTTGAATACGAAGAGGCTGCTTCACTCCTGCAAAAGCTTTGATGCCTTGCCTGATCCAAGATAATACTTTTTAGATTTGGTCACTTTTTTGATTCTCAAAATTAACCAGTGAAGCAAAAAAGGACGTTATTTTGGGGTGGTGCTCCAGGAGGTTAGGTATCCTTATCTTAAGGTGCTGTTTAAGCATTTTTATGCAGCAAAAGCTCAGAACAAGATGTCTTCCCGATTGAGGTTGTGCCCTATCTGAGGAAACCTAAATACCATGTCAAAGTCCTCTGGAGGTGAAAAAGTCCCACTTTTCTTTAACTGCTGGAAAAGTTTGTAATGGTCACTTCTGCAGTCCTCTGTACTTGAGATCAGGCTTCTAGTCAGCAGGGGCCAGATTTACTAACTTTTCATGCAAAGCAGTGTAGAAAGGCAACTTGCTGAGCAGAGTGAAAGGGACATAGCAGAAATGTGCCATATCTCCTATGATATGGCACACTTCTGCTCTCTCATATTGCTGGTACACTTCAGGCAGCCTAGTGCTAATACAGGCACCCTTTCACCACAATGCAAGGGTGCCTGTATCACAAGAAGAATTGTTTTTGTAAAGAAAGAGAAAATTTCCGGCACAGAAAATATCCCTCGATGCATTTTCCTCTTTCTATATGTGCTGCAAAGTTCAGTACACAGAGAAAGAGGGAATAAAAAGGAGAAAAAAATATTTTTCTCCTTGTATCACCATCCTATTTGGGGAATACCAATTATATGGAATCCCATGAGTACAAACCTTTGTAAATCTAAGAATGTGAGAAGTACATGGGTAGATGCAAAATAATGACTATGCTGTACACATGGAAAGCCTATTAGAATGCACTGTAGTGCAATGCTTCCTAAGCCATTCCATTGCATTAATTTGTTTTGCAAAGCCAAGCAAGGTGGCGCAAATTGCAATGCATCCTAAACTGCTCTGTTCCATTACATTTCTTTACAAAGCCATGCAAGGTAGTAAAAATCAACCTTTGAATAGCTTTGTAAATATTTACTAGCATTTCCCATTGTGGCTGTGCCATAAAAGTGGCACAGCAATGATGCAAAATGTTAGGAAATCTGGCCCTCAGTTTCTCTCCAGCCTGCGATCCTGCAGACTCCAGTCTTCAGTAGCCAGCGTAACTTGTTGGAGTCAGAAGTCTTTATGCTTTATGTGTCCCTAAAGCAGACAAATTGGAGAACAACAAATTAAATGTTCTAATTAGAGGTAGGTGAAGAATTCTGCTCTGTTTGTGGAGTTCACAGAGTTTTGCCCACTCTGCTCTGTGATGCGGAGCAGAGTTTTTTCTTTCACGCGGCTCGCCAACGTTAAGTTGGCGAGCGTGAGTGAGAGAAATAATTATGTTGGCAAGTGAGATTTCTGAACGCGGGCAGTCGCAGTAGGGCACACCCACCCATGTTGAGAAAGCTGCCGCTCGCGTTGAGGAAGCTGCCTCATGAGTAGAAAATCTGTTTGAGTGGCAGAAAGACATTAGCACCCTCTGGCACTCTGCATGATGCCATTCATGCTGATTTTACAGTGTAGGAAAAACTCCTGGTGCGGAAAATCAGTGGGAACAGCGTGACTAACCCAAATTCTGCTGCTCACGGAACTCCGCAGCGCCTGGCTGAGTTTTTTTGCCACTTCATGGAGTTCCGCATATTAGAACTCTGCAAACTCCACCCAGGCCTAGTTCTAATTGATGGGAAGCAGCAGGAGTCTCGGCAAATTAAGTCTTTTTCTTCCAGCATTCAGGCAGAGTTCTATTTTCTTTCTCTTAACTGTTGCAAGAATGTTTTGAAGAGGTGATGTTGAGGTGCCTGGCTTACCCTGTGATTTAGACAGTGACTGGAGAATTACCATTACCTAACCCCAACTCTTTTGTTGCCATACACCTAAGTCCTTTGCAGCACAGCCTCTTTCATTTACTATACAAATTCACAAAAACCTTAAATTCAAGTTGGATATCCTTTCCTTTCAATTGGAGGGGTTCCATCTCTTCCCTAATCACTCTCTATTTAGATGTGGTGCCCTCACCTGTCTCACGGTCAAAACATGTTTTTCTCTCCTGTTGCGGTGGAGCCAGATTGGATAGAAACACTGTGGGAATGAACTGGAAGAGGTATTGCAGCCCCATTAGACATGATCAGCTCACAATAAAAAACAGCTAAACCTTTCATGTTTGGATTAGATTTTTGAAACCAAGAGGAAAACAATTTGGAATCCTTTTGTTAGCAAAATAATTCAAATGTATTTCCCAAAGTGAACATTTTAAATACAGATTTAATTTACACCCATACTCTTTCATCAAAAAACTAACACCTTACCTACATTGTGAAGCAGCTTTTGGGTAAGTACCCTGTCAAGGAATACTAGTGTCAATATGTAGAATCTCAAATTATTTATATAGTAAGTACCAAACCCTGTAGGCTAATAATGTTTTGTTTTTTTATGTTTTAAAGGTGATTTAGCTAATATACAAAAATATAATTTTCCTCATGGCCAAACACTTTTCCCTGACATGTATTGAAAGCACAGTATTGCTCTCAGCATCTATGCACATTTATTATACATAAGTCTGGTATAAATCTACACAGTTGAACTGATATGACATTTATTTTCTATGCCATTGGTGCAATAACTGTTTCTTCCACAATGTCCTTAGATGAAAGTTAAACAAGTCAATTGGGTGTAACCAATTTTAAAAGTATAATTTTAGGACAAAGCCTAAACACTGAGCAATAATTGCAGTGTCACAAGTCCAAATGCCAGCAAACATAATGTTCAGAAGAAGGCAAACAGTCTGGGAAGACCATGCGGAAAAGATAGTATTCTTAGACAACCAGAGAGCACATGGATGTACACCTTATAAATACTATATTGTGAATATCTAGTAGGCATACAATTAATTTTTGGCCAAGAATGGCAGCAACCTCTGCAACAAGTCTTTCTGGAAGTGCTCCCGAAATCTGTAATTCAATCCACAAACAATAAGCTTTAGCCCCTCATATGTCCTGTTTAAGAAATGAAGTCCCTTCTCTTTCAATGTCACCCCTCACCTATAATAGGTTTCTAACCAAATACATATGAAAGTCAAGCGACAGCATGGGCCAAAAAACATCTACTTTGGATAATGTGCTACACTCCTACATTATAACCTCTAATAGGGGATTCCAATGTCTAGTATAAATCGCTCCATAAATGCCCACTTAAGATTCTAAATCTTGAAAATATCTATGATAACAACCTTCATCCTGAAAAGTGTATGTTTACTGGATGCACTTTCTGAAAAGGCTTGCTTATAGGCTCTTTATTATCTTGTGGACTAGAGTTCCAAGAATAGGATTATCATAGATTTATAGGATACTGTTATTCCCTCCATCGAGCTTCATACAAAAAAATATTCCTGCCAGCACTTTGCCATAATATGTGCTCCTCTGGGTCCCCTAATCATTGTGGTACAATATATGGGTGAATATTTTCTAAGCCCTCTGGTTACCCTAGGCAATAATCTGGATGCAGTGTATTTGTGAAATGAAGGACACTTGTCTTCTGGCTCCAGGTATGACCCATGCAGGTGTGTGAAAACTCATACAACTCTATATTATAACATCTAACATCTATACATCAAATGGTTTCCATAGCTGGACCCCAGATTTCCCTCACCCTGATTGTCAGACATTGTGATTGCTTTGAACATGACATTGAACAGATCTTTTCTTAAACATGGTAATTTCCTTTAATATTCCTTATGTAGGAAGACAATACTACAAAGTTATGATCCTCATTGTGGTCCCCTGATTTTCTGAATGTGGTGCTACCAGATGTTTGTTTTGTGAGACTGAGAAGAGATCCACACACTAGACTCTAACAAATGATTTTGATGATGGAGTTACAATGAGGTATATCTGCATTATTGGGCCAGGTATTTGAATCCAGCAAACTAATACAATGGACTAGGGAAGATGGAACATTCTACAGGACTTGTGGGGTTTCAATAATGAGATTATCATACTTTGCAGTAAGTAGGATTAACGCAAAATGGTGAGCATGGGTGCCATTAGATAAATGAATTCCTAGAGTATAGAGCTTTATATACTGTTCAGGTCAGTTATTACAAGCTTCTGCTTTCATGTGGGAGACATCGATGAGTGACCGAGATTGGTGTGTTTTAATCCAATCTTCTTGTTCTTGAAACTTACCTTTGTGATGCAAGAAGAGCAACCTTCAAGGAGTAATTTAACTTTGGAGATCCAAATCAGTAATTTGTTTGTGTAATCAATCCTACACATTTCTAGGAATTGTGCAACATTTAGAATGTTGTCCTCAGGAAATAAATGTCTGATTTGATATTCAGTGCCTTTATTTATGGAATGCATGTTATTGCAAAATCTTACAATCAGGGTACAGAATTATGTACAGCATAAACCCAAGGCACTTGGAGCAAGCAATAATGATTGGCTTGATATCAGACAAGATGAGGGAGTTCATCCATGTTTGTACTGCAATGGAGTTTTTACTAGAGAAATCAAGAAAAAAATCAATTTTAGACAGGTTTAATATCAAATTATTGAAGAATATTACATTCTGCATATTAGTGACTACTGTGACCATGTACATGATGTCCTTAGGGGAAAAGATTCTCATGTACAGTGTGTACAAATAACATAAAGATATTTGATGTTGTAGAACCTCAGGAGTGCTCCTAATATTTCTCAAAATAGGTCCAAGAATGTGTGGGATAGGATTGAGACTTTTTGGACACCCTAACGATGAAGGGATTGATGGAAGAGTGAATTTGCGGAGAGCCACCCAAGTACTGGCATACGTTGATACCCCGTGGTTTTTTGGAGAGAGAATTGACAGACCATGTTAAATGCATATGACAGGGTAACAAGAATCATAAGGCACTAGTTCTCTTTGTCAGGGATTCACATAGTCCACCATTTGAAAAACAATGGTTACAAGCAGATACACAGCTTGATTGTAAATCAAGAAGAATATTTTCTGTGATAAATTCTTCAGTTAGATTTATGCACAACTTTACCAGGCTTTGGCAAGAAGGGAAAATGTACTGGTGTGACCTGACCTATTTTAATCAGTTTGGAACTCCCCCCAAGGCAAGGGAGACATTGATTAGCTTTATACAGTAATGCAAGAGGAGGGAGGTTCTGTTCACTTTCAAAGTGTTGTTTGGGACAGGATAATGTCCAGAAAGTGTTTAAGGGCCTAATTTAAAGTTTGGCAGAGGGAGTTACTCCATCACAAATGTCACAGACATCCTTCGGGAGTCAGAGCTATGTGCATTTAAAGTCTCTGCTCCTGTGTGGCACTTCTCTTTCTCTGCAGCATTCCTCTAAAGCTCGAGGGTAAACCACAAGTTGTTAGCCCCAGGTGGGGCTTTGAAATTATACCTTGGGAGAAATAGTGCTCCAAAGGAATTATCAGGAGTGTAACACCACTATAATTCCACGTTTCTGCCTCTTTTTCTTCCACTGAGGGCCAGTGCCCCAGTATTATATCTCATTCTGAGGTATGTCACTCCATGTCACTGTAGAGTGCCAGGGCCACAGCAGAAAAGCATGGTCTGAAGTCCCCCATCTGGCAGCAGTTCATACACCCTGTTTCCATGCCCAGGGGAGTAAAGGCGCAAGCCTGCTGAGTACTGTCCACTCACAATGCAGCTGGCGGAGAACAACAGTGAGAAGAGCTGCTGCACTACTTTAATAGAAAGGTGTGCCAAATGGAGCAGAGACGGCATGTCTGTCTGGACTTGGGCTCCTCACTATCAAAATAGGAATAACCAATGGCACACTCAAGGGTGCAAGGGATACTCAAGAATGCATTTGAGACAAAGAAGAAGTAAAAATGTACGAACTGTGGTGGCAGGTTCAAAAAGAACAGCTGTGGTCTACAAATTCATCCACATGTCCCAGGGGGCAGACAATATTACAAATTGCTTCCGGTTGCTACAGGACAAGCAGGAGTGCCAGCCAGAGGTTTATAATTGTCAATAGGGCTGTCAGGAGCCATGCCAACCATCACAGAAGCACCACATAATTCCCTTTTTTCCCACACCCTGTCTCCTGGATCACAAATTGAGTGACCCCAGGAGAGTTTGTCACATTAAAAAGCTCTCCTGTTGGGATGTTTTGACTAAAGGCCTTGAATGTATGGACCTTTGCTACTAAGTCCAGAGGCTGTTTTGAAAACAGGTAAAGATTGAAAATATTCTCACAATATATTTTGTTGAACCCTGCAATGGGTATTGATGTGCATTGTTGTTGATTCCAAATTACTATTGTGACACCCTTACAATTCCAAAAGACCTGGCTTTATTAAATGCAAGGCTCCTGTTGTGTTAGGCTCATGGCTGGGGCTGGGTATTGCGTTTTGAGTTCAGGTTTTGCTGGTGTTCAGAACATTATAGGTGCCTCCAGAGCAGGATTCCAGAGTACATATAAGGGTTTTTTCTGACCTGATAGACCTGCCTTTAGTCTGATGCACTTGTTGGTTGAGGCACTCTTTAGAAGGTGTTATCAAAGTCATTTCTACGTTTATTCTGAATATATATATGTGTTAATATGTGCTTAGTATTTAGTAGCCTGTATAATGAAATATTTGAGTGTTGTTTGTTGTGTTGTTAGTTCTTAGTTTCTAACCCACAGCACTCTACTGAATAAACTTTGGATTGCCCGACCTCACTACCTTGAGCGTCAAGTGGCAAAACAGGGAACTTGGTTCCTAGTTGGGAGACATCAGTACAGGGTCTGAGGACATCCATGGCAAAAAACAGATTGTTACAATTGGGGCACAGCACACCCTGCCTGCCTCAGGAACCTCCAATCCAGAATCTGTAACTGCAATGAATACAAGTTTAATGAAACAGATTAAAATTAGGAAGGTCCCTCTCTCCCTGTTTAGTTTCTTTAGCTGTTGTCTGGACATTTCACCTTTTTCATATCCTTAAAAAAAAGCACAAATTAGTTGTGCTAAATCCTGATAAAAGGAGCATGCCCAAGAGATTAAAGCAGTAAGGGAAACCACACTATTTTGAAAGATTTCATTCATCCCCACAAAGTTAAATAAAGTGGACTACAGTACTGTACTTTCTTTTGTTCTTGAGATAACAACAACTTTGGTTTAAGGCCAGAGAAGCATTAATGGTTCTTACTGCACTCATTACCAGGAATTGGCCCATTAAAATACTGGAGTTTTCACTTTGACATCATTGTGTACCTTTGTTTTATCTGCATTTTCAAACAATAGCCTAATGTGTTGGAAAAGGTGTGAGTTTACCCTAAAAGGCTCCTGATAGACGCAAACAAATGTTTCTCTGTACATCGGTATGTTTACGGATGCATAGCTCAAACTTAGAGAAGAAGAAGTCATAATTCCTCTGTTTCTGCCATCTACTCTTATTTTGTTTTAAAATGAGTGCAGAGTCATGACAAACATAAGCTAATGTCAGAGACCAACAATGTCTGTTGCATACTGAAGGCCATATTTACTAAAAGGTCACACAACACCAGGCAGCAAGCAGATTTGCTGCACTACATTGTGTGAACAGTAGGGAGATGAATGGCACCATATCTATTAAGATATAACACTCTTCAGCTCGCTTCTTGTTCTGTCACAGTGGAGGCTGGCCAGTTCCAAAGCAGGCACCGTTGCACCTTGCGTTAAGGGCAGGGTTTTTTTAAGTAACAAAACTTTATTCGGCTTACAACAAGTCATAAAAGCAACAAGTAAAACATCTTATATATAAAAAAATAAAAAATAAAAAATACAATAAATACAATGATGCAAATAAATACCAAATGCATTATCATATATACGATCGACGGTAAGTAAAATAGTCTAGTTTAACTTAGTGCCATTGTACCCATAGACCTTCTTATAGGTATCACAGAGCATAAAAAGTTAGCTAAAATTCCACATATTTTAATGGAAGATAAAATCTGTAAATTATTATACGCAGCGCGAAACTGTCGCACTTTAATAGATCTTAAAAAAGGTAATAGCAAACGCTTTCTCTGTTTTTCATAAAATTTACAAAAAAAGACCACATGTATGGTGCTTTGTGCAGCTTTTGCATCACAATGACATGCCCCTAGAGTTGGGCTCCAGTCATTCATAGTTGGAAAAGTTACTAATCGATGGAAAGTATCTAGCCTTAATCTTGTAAGAACAAAAAGGTGCCGAGGTTTTACCACATTTACCAGATATGGCTGCATACCCTCTGTGGACAGAATTAAATAATTAGACATAACGCTATGCTTTTTTGATTCTGCTTCCCATTGCTGATCTTCTAGATGTTTCAAAGTCAAGGTCCTCAATTCCTTCCTAGACAGTCCTTCCAGCAATTCTGGGTTTGTATAATATTCTTGGTGGCCCAGGTTTCTAAAAAAGGTCATGACATACCTCAGCAGTGGAACTCTCAAGGAGTATGCAGATGCCATGCAATCACGTAGAATTGCCTTGTTTTAACCAGTATATTCTGAGGTCCAAACTTTCTGCCATAATAGTAATGGTTGTGTTTTTGTTAAATCAATAATGAAGGGAACCCCTAGTTCAACATGGCTGATATATGTTGATGTGCCATTAGGTACCATTAGCAAATATTTTAGGAAGTCATTTTGCACCGTTTGAATCGAATTTCAGTTAGTATATCCCCAGATGCATGATCCATACATGGCAGCTGGAACACATTTAGCTCTAAAGACTTTTACCATATTATATGGGGTAATTACCCCTAACTTTTTGGAAAAGATCTTCCGGGCCGCCATTGTTTTCATGATCAGTGCTTTTTTAGTTTTCACGCAGTGTGCCCAGGAACCTTGCTTGTCAAACATTATACCCAAGTATGAGAATGTTTGAGTTGTCTCAATTTTCCCATCTTGTGAATTAATGTTATAATTCTTAGTCATTTTCCTTCCACAATTCATTGTGAAAGTTTTAGAGCGATTGACTGTGAGGCCCAGGTCTGTCATAAAAGTTATGCAAGTGGTTAAGAGTTTTTGGAGAGCTAGGGGAGTCCGGGCCATGATTACAGCATCGTCTGCGTAAAGTAGGGCCAGGATATGGCGTTGGCCTATTTGAGGTAGATCTTTACATTTCTTTATTAATTTGCGTTCTACATTATTTATATATAGTGAGGACAAGAATGGGGCTAATACACAGCCTTGACGTACTCCTCAATGTATGCCAAAAGGCCTAGTGCATTGACCTCATATCCCATATCTCACCCTTGCTCTGCATCCTGAGTAAAGATCCCGTATGAACTGAATTATTGTCAAGTCAACCCTTATGCTACTTAAAATGTCCCACAATTTTCCCTGTATTACGCAGTCAAATGCTGAGGATAGGTCAATAAAGGACAAATACAGATTGCACTCCCTTATTTTTGTAAATTTCCCAATTATGATGTGTAAGTTCAGTCCTTGCTCCACCGTGCCTATTCCTGTGCGGAAACCATACTGAAGTTCAGTTAAAATATCATTTTCCTCCGCCCACAATTGCAGTCTATTCAGTATAATTCTCCCCGCTAGTTTATCTGTCGTATTGAGTAGAGAAATCGGTCTATAGCAAGCTGGGTTAAGGCGATCGCCTTTCTTATATATAGGGACAATAATAGAGTCTGACCAAGATGATCGTAGTCCTTGCATGCAAGAGGCCCTCAATACCTGCGTCAACAAGGGGCCCCATAGTTGTATATTTGCCTTGTATAAGTCTACTGGGACACCATCAGGACCTGGAGCTTTCCCCGCTTTGCTTGCATTTATGGTTTCCACTACCTCATCTAAGGTAAACTGTGGTGTTAAAATCATTCTTCGATTTTTTCTGATTAGCGTAGCTCATTGTGGGATCTAGTAATTCTATCTCACCAGCCTGTCTGTATACATTAGAAAAATAATCGATCCAATCCTCTTCTGATATTGCAATTTCCATTCTTGGGACGTCTCTATCTCCTGTAATAGGAGTATTAATTGTTTTCCAGAAAAGGGTATTATCCTTTATCAAGCTGGCTTTATGTAGCGTTTCCCACAAGTGCCCTTTCAAAGTAGATTTCCTTTTTTTAATAGCTGCCTTATATTCCTGTCTCCGTGTACGTATCTCAATTGGACATCTTGCATGTGCATTTAAGGCCTTTTTTAGTCTCTTATGTGCACTAGTACAGATATGATCAAACCAGCCCATTAACTTTTTCTGTCCTGCTTTTCCCGTTTTGTTAGTGAGAGCTTTTTTCACACCTTGAGCTATCACTGTGAAAGCATTTAAGCATTTTGCTGAGTCTGTATCCTCACTAAGGAAATCAACAAAGGCTTGGTTATGGTCACAGATTAGGTTTTCCAATAAATTTTTCAAGTCTACCTGTGACCATCGTAATGTATAACCATCATGCGATGCTAATTCGATGTCATTTACCAAAACAATAGTATCCTCCTGTGACAATATAGGAGTAGTTAGCGAGACTCTCAAACTCTAAAGAAAATTATCACTTATTGCAATCTCATGAGTTGTAAAATTAATAAGGGAGTGTGCAAAATGGGTAGACATTGAGACATAATCAATCACTGCGTCAGCGCCCCTTCCGTTAAAATTTGGTCTAAACTGAGGGTCATCAGAGAAAAGCTCATTCACAAAGGATAAGTTAAATTTTTGCACAAATAGGTTCATTGCGTCACCTTGTGCGGTGTGTACAAAATGTGGCCTCAATCCTGTATCTTCCATGTCCCAACCAGACACCTTCTCCAAGGTTTCTTTGCAGAGGTATACATTTAAATCGCCGTCCCATACAATGAGGCTTTCTCGTCTAGCTTTTATACATATTTTCTCTAGATCCCCTCCCATCTCTGCTAAAATAGTAAGAACCTCTCCTGATGGTGCATTATTATAAAAATGAATAATCACTAGCTGAGTCATTCGGTCTAAATTACACCCAATCTATTGGTAATATACTTTTGAGATTTGCATATTTAAATTTGATAAAGGGAGCATGTTAGAAATATATATGCATAGGCCCCCTTTCGATCTACCATGTCTAGTGTGTACTGCTGGAGGGTGGAATGTCTTATATCCATTTATATGGGCAGGATTTACAAGCCAAGTTTCCTGTAGGCATAGACATGGGTAATCTTCAATAAAATTCATCCAGAGCACATTACCAAGTTTTTTATTTAGGTCTGCCACATTCCAGTATTCCAGTACAGTAAAACTATTTCCAATTTCAGCCGAGATTGCCACTGGGCGTTCTTTACGGTCCGGGAAGATATACAAGGATGGGTTATATAAGTTAGTGTCAAAGGAGGATAAGGGCAGGGTTAATTTTGTACAGGAAGGGAAATAATCCTGCAGAAAAACAGCCCTAAGAGGCACTTTCTTATTCGTTTGTGTGATGCAAAATGCAAAGTGGAACTAACAAGGAGAAATAACCAATTTTCTACCTGCTACATATGGGTGCAGTTAGTGCACCATTTTGGTGCAATCCTAGGCTTAATGATTTTAGTAAATCTAGAATTGTGTCACATTTTGATAGATGGATGCACATGATCCACCTATGGAATGCCTACTTCTATTAAATATAATGCAATGTAGTGTACGCTACTGGGGTGTGTTACATTTCTTTGCAAAGTCACGTCAGGTGTCACAAATTGCCCATTGTGTGGCTTTGTAACTCTTACTTAAGCCAATGTAAAGGCTTAGTAAACCTGGGCCTTAGTCTACATCCCATTAAATAAAATACATATGTACAGAATAAAATAGAGAGAGTCCATGAAGAATGTGGACATGTTTCTTCCCCTTTTGCCCTGAGCAACAAAGGGCCAGATTTAAGAAAAGTGGTACTACAATACATGTCGCACCACTTTTCTTGCAGCTCCTTGCGCCTCCCTACTAACACAATGGTGGAGCGTACCATGGTGCAGGGTAGGGGGCAATAGCATCAGAATTTCTGACATGATTGATGTACTGTTCAGGGTTAGCGCCAAATTTTTGGCGCTAACACTGTACAGTACATAGGGGCATGCCCCCTTTTAATGCCTTCTCGGAGCAGTTATTAAAAGTGCTGAAAGAAATGAGGCAAAGAAATCCGTTAGATTTCTTTGCGCCATTTGTATGGCCCCCTTAACAGGGGAATGCCCCCTTTGCATACCTTATGCATGGCCCATGCATAATGTATCGTAAATGGTACAAAGTGGCGCCATGCATGCATTTCATCACTTTGTAAATGTGGTGTGTGGAAAAGGCCACATTAGCGCTGCCATAGCATAAAAAAAGATGCTAAGGCAGCGCTAAAGTGGTGCTAGGCCCACTTGAATCTGGGCCATAATATCTGAGAGTAACAATGTCTCAATTCATCCTGCCAAAAACCTTCTATACAGTCAGAACTGTTGCCATTCATGCCAGTCAGACTTTTAGCTGTCTGAACAAGCCTATCTTCCCTTAGTGCAAACCACTGCATATCAGGCTAAGAATCCCAGAGAGCACAATGTTTGACAAGATTATATAGTCATTATTTAAGTGAAATGAGTTTATAGATTTTATGGAATGGTGCCTCTCCACAGGTTAAGATCTTAGTTCAGCATAGATGATGTAAAGGTACTTCTAGCCCTGCCATAGGAATGAAATATATGAAGCTTGGGGACCTGATAGGGGTTAGTAAGATCTATCTTTATTCTGGGTGACCATGAAATGTTATCATTTACAACTTCCTTGTGCTTTTTTGAACCCACATCCAAAGAGAAGTGTACTTGGAGATCGTAGAAGTTCATTTCTCCTTTATGGGTGTTTCACAATTCATTCAGGTACTGATCTATCTTCTCATCAGCTTGCATATGCTCTGTGGTAGAAAATAGTTCAGAAAGTCTCTGAACACATTTGACCTGTCTTAGGCTATGGTATTCTGTTGCCCATTAATAGTGTGTAGAGCAGCATATTTTAACTCATAGTACATTTTCGGCTAAATTATTTCACTGATTATTTTTTATGTGACCTTATTAAGAACCCTGAACAAATGTTCAATAAAGAATTTATTACATTCATATTCAGTTCTTATCTGATTCTGAAGGCATTGGTGAGAACTTTGTTTATTGTATGGCTTTTGTACGTACCTGGTGTTGCAAGAGTGTTTGTGGTAATCGTTCCTCTTTCTCCACATAACTCCTGACGAGATCTGTAAATGCAGCCTTCCAAACAGCCTACTTTTTCAATATAAATGCACCTGTATTTCTATAAAAATATATGAATGTTTTATAGATACCAGAAGGGAATAAAACAGGTCTCTTATCAAGGTCAACTGGAAGCAACATTGTGTGATCTCTCTCTCACCTAGATATATAATATACCTGAAGCAAGCTTTCCATAAACTATACGAGGCTTCCTGTATAACTCTGCAGGCTTACTCCAAAATCCTTCCAAGATTAATTTAGCATCCTAGTGCTATGGAAGACTAATGATCTGTCTTAGATCCCGACCCACAAGAGCACTATTATGAAATTATGTTATAAAGAGTTTATCATGGAATATAACCAGCCTGTGCTCAAAATTGCTAGATGAAAAATGGACAACATATGTATCACAATATCATATTACTGTGTTATAGGAAACGTGGTCAACTTCTGCCTGCTTATTGATGGGTATGTAACATTTACAATCCCATTTGATTTGATGTACAGCTAACAGCAGGACACTTTTTTGTATCCCGTGATGTTAATTGAGTCATACATGAATTTGGGTCAAAATTAGAAAATATTAAATTCATTCAGTTATTTTTTAGGAAACTGCTCTCTTTCAATATTCACTTTTTATAATAATTTTTCTTTGGTTAATAGGATCAACAAGTCCTTACTGGGATTATGTATTTGATAACAAGTTCCCCAATTGTAACTTGTCTATTATACGAGCTACTTATTTTAATATTAATTTGATAGTCTGCCACAATTTGATGTTGCTTTGGAGGAGACTGATTCTAGTACGCTGATGAACCTAACTTTGCTCAGCGGGACTAGTGTTCAGTTGCACAAGCTACATCAACTGTGGTCACAGTGGAACCTGATGAATGTTTAAAAACGTTTTCCCCTAATTCTTGCCCCCCCAAGTTTCTCAGATAGATGATATCTGAACACTAAAAGTTTGTGTGGAATTGATTAATCATATGGTGAGCTTCAAAATTGTTTCATCTAATTTTAGTGATCACAATCCACTAATGATTACTAGAAAAAAATGCCTTGCTCTAAAGCATTGTAATCTGTCCAGCCAATAGATTATTTGATACAGAATGCATCAAAATAAATTGTAATATCAGAGAAGTCTGGATCATAATGCTCAGAAATCAGTCACTTACACAGTACTGTAGAGTTGTATATCAAACCATGATCATCATTAGGAACTTCCAAGAGAAATCCTGGCATGAGTCATGTCTGGCTTCTAAAATAAGGAATACTCTAGATTTGTGGAAGTTCTGTAATGGACATTATTTCACTGTGGATCCAGGAGACAGAAGACTCTCAGTACATATTCCTCCAAAGAGAAAGTGGAACACTTTAATTCAATCTATTGTGATACTCACTTTGAATCATTTCCTGGAAATATCACTACCAACGACAGGGTCATTGTGCCTTGATTTTAGTCATGATGAGTTTGTTTTGGTTTTGATATAAAGCCTATCTAACAAGGTCTCTGGTTAAGATTGCATTCCTTTAGTACTGTTTAAATCTAACATTGATTTGTGGGCCCCGTTTCTAACAAATGTTTTAAATGCTGTTTGTGTGACTATAATCCTTTACTCTTGGCCTACTTCAACTATAGTTACAGTGTTTAAAAGGGTATACAATGGTGATTCTATATATTATCATCCTATAACTCTTATTGACTCTCCATTCATGTTAGTGGGTGTGAATCTAAAGTCAAAAATTCAAGAGCGGGCAGTTAAAAATGAAATAATTGCTGAATGCTAATATGGGTTCCATCATGGTTTGGGCACAGTGGAACAATGTCAAAATGGACGAACGCTGTACTGGAAATATATTTATGCCTTAGGAGGTTCACTATGTTTGGCCTTTATGGACTTTACCTCAGCACTCGGCAGAGCAAATAGATTAAAATTTTGGCAGATCTTAGAGACCATGGGTTTAAACCTGCCATTTGGAGATTTACTGAAGAAACTTCATAATAAACGTCAGCAAAGGTGAACAACACAAATGGGACACTTTTGGAAGGTTTTACACTATGTATTGGGGTGCAACAAAAGTGTTTCTTAGATTCCTTTTGGTTATATTTTATACCAATTTTTGGAGGCCTCTCTTAGTATGAAAAACAAGGATGCTCCAAGAGTTCATAAATAAAACTGTCCCTGTTCTCCTGTATACAGCTAATGCGGTGCTTATGTCCTGATAGTTTGTCCAGGCCGTCGCCGACTGGATGAGAGGCAGCCGACTGAAACTGAACTCGGACAAAATGGAGGTCTTCATCGCTGGGCACCCCCCCAACGCCAACTGACCACGCGCGCAACCTTGGCTTCGTTCTCGACTCATCCCTCTCCATGTCTAAGCAGGTCAACGCCATCTCCTCCGCCTGCTACAACACCCTCCACAAGCTTTGCAGAGTCTACAAATGGATCCCAATGGAAACAAGAAAAACAGTAACCCAAGCCCTCATCAGCATCAGGCTCGACTACGGCAACGTACTCTACGCAGGCATCCCGTCCAAACACCTACAACGCCTCCAACGCATCCAAAACGCCTCTGCCCGACTCATCCTCAACATTCCCCGCCGCAGCCAAATCACCCCCCAACCTGAGAGACCTTCACTGGCTCACCGTTGACAAGAGGATCACCTTCAAACTCCTCACCCACGCACACAAAGCACTCCACAACACCGGACCAGCCTACCTTAACAACAGACTCAGCTTCTACACCCCCACCCGACAACTTCGCTTTTCCAACCTCGCCCTCGCCTCCATCCCCTGCATCCTACGCAAATCCTCAGGCGGCCGATCTTTTTCCTACCTCGCCGCCAAGACCTGGAATACCCTCCCATCGTACCTTAGACAGATCCAGGACCTGCTCACCTTCAGAAGACACCTCAAGACCTGGCTCTTCGATCAGTAGCAGCCCGCCCCTCCCCAGCGCCTTGAAACCCTCACGGGTACGTAGCGCGCTCTATAAATACACTGATTGATTGATTGATTGATAGTTTGAAAAATATAATAGATTGTTATGTTGACTATATGGACAGTCTTGACCTCCCAAAAAATCATTCAAAATGTTTTATTCTCAGGTAGGTTTGTGACCAGCTAAATCTTGAATGTTTTCTATCAAGGATAACATGGCAAAAGGGTCACTGTTTCTCATACTCATCATTAAAATGGACAAATCAGTTACATGATAGAAGTTTAACATTTATTAGACTTATAGATCCATAGAGACACAGTCATGTCAATTGACTCTTGTTCCTATAAGGTCTTAGATGACTATCTATTGCAAAATGTAGCTATCTAGAATTGATCACAATCTGATGCCTGTCCAAAGGTAGGAAAAAAGATCTTCTGAGATTTCACAGCTATAGTTGTGCGTTTTCAATGGTAATCTGTATTTGGCCTAGTCTGCAAGAAAACCTTTGAATACAATATAATCCACTCAGTGGTAATATCTATAAATACTCCAGATGTTCAGTTAGGAACATTTGGAGTCTTTTAAGATTTTTCCACTGAGTAACTTGTATTGTATATACATTTTGAACGTTTGGAGTACCTTGAAACTTTACCATTGAATGAATGATATTGTACATATATTTGTTCTTACAGACTAGTCCAATCACAGGAGTTCACTATCAAATTGGATATAGAGAGATGTTTTTGCACATCATAACATGTACTACATCAGATGAACATAAAAGAAAAATAGAATCTGATACTTTAGCACTGAAAAAAGCTAGACTATGCTTGCAAAAAATGTTTTGGCTGTAATGTAACATTACAAATTGTCAGGACTGAAGATTTGTTAAGATCATTTCAGAAATTCACATAATCTTTTTCTTATCTTTGGATAAACGTTGTGATTTGATCACTTCTAGATAGTGAACAACAGATTGTGATCTTTGACATCATAAAGAATTAGGGGCCAGATGTAGGTATATTCCAATGTGCGATTTGCAACTTGCGAGTCAGAGTGACTGGTAATTTGAGAGACGCAAATTGGAATGTAGGATGGTGTCCCTGACACCATCTGCAAATCGCAAGGGGGTCGCAAAGTCCCACCTCATTCATATTAATGAGGTGGGTCGCAATTTGCGACCCCCTTGAGACTCACGTCACTCACAGGGATGGTGGCCTGCCGGAGACAGCAGACCACCATGTCTGTGACTGCTTTTAAATAAAGCAGTTTTTTTTTTGTAATGTAGCCCGTTTCCATAAAGGAAAACGAGATGAATTACAAAACTAAAAAATTAAATGTTTTCGTTTCATTTTTTCAGAGCAGGCAGTGGTCAATAGGACCACTGCCTGCTCTGGAAAAATGATTTAATGCCATTCACAAAGGGGAAGGGGTCCCATGGGGACCTCTTCCCTTTTGTGAATGGGTTAGCACCTATTTCAAATGGGTCCTAACTGCGATTGCACTGCGACTCGCAATTAGGAAGGGGACTTGCCTTCCTAATTGCGACTCACAAACCCGTTTTGCGATTCAGTAACCAGGTTAACGAATTGCAAAGGGGTTTTGTGCATTGCCAAGTGCAGTTTGCACATTGCAAACAGCGAAATTCAGACAGGGCTCACAGGAGGCTTACAATTGCTAAAGACTAAATGAAAATGTTTTCAGCACTTTCATAGAATGCAATTCCTCCGTAATGGACCTCAAATGTCCAGGCAACTGATTCCACACACTGGCTGCTTTGACAGTGAAAGTAGAGCCTCCTCTGTGTTGTTTATTGAATCAAGGAACCACGATTATGCCAGCATTACTGGAGCGTAGGGACCTCCCAGGTCTGTACACCTTAATCTTCTCCTTTAGGTACATAATTATGAAGAGCTTGATGTGTAAGAGACAAAGCATTGTACATTAAGCGTTGTCGAATAGGCAGCCTGTGCAGTTTCTCCCATAAAGAAGGGCACTTGGATATTTTATAAAGCAGGCAGACTGCCAAGTTCTGCATAACTAGAAACTGCTGGATCAGATATTCAGGAAGACCCAAATACAGAACGCTGGCATAGTCCAGCATGGAAAGAATAAACGTCCTGTCCACCATGACTTGTGCATTATGCAGGAGGAAGTTAAGAAGCTTTTTCAGCATGCAACTAATCCAAAAGAATGACTTCACCACTGCTGACACCAGAAGACTAAACGAGTGTTGAGAGTCAAACATGACGCCCATATTTCTGGCCACCACAGTTGGAGGTAGGGGAATGATGTTAGGCCATACTTCTGCCCATCCTGGAAAGGGATTCAGCCCATAAAATAAGACTTCTCTTTTGTCGGTGTTGCCTTGCAATTTATTAGCTCTTGGCCCATCAAGCAGTGCCACCATGCAATGTACAAATGCATATTTTGCATTTGCAGAATCCCCATCATAAGTGAGCAGGAGCTGCGCATCATCTGCATATGACATGCCTTTAATGTTAAAGGATTCAACCAAATATGCTGGGGGGTCACATAAATATTGAAGAGTGTGGGACTTAGGAAGGAGCCTTGCAGCACACCCCATTCCAAGCTTTTTGCTCCCAAGGCATACAGTTTTAACCGGACTACCTGCTCTCATCGCTCCAGAAAGGAACCCAGCCAGCTTAAGGCTGAGCCCAACATCCACAGGGGTTTTAACCCTTACAGCAAGATCTTATGAATTACCATATCAAAAGCGACTAACAGGACCAACTGTACCAGAGCAACATTAAGGCCATAGTCCAGACTGGTCTTAATAGATTCTGAACCTTCTAACATCATTGTCTCATTGCTGTGGTGTGCTCTGAACCACAGTTGGGACAGATGTAGCAGAATTAGTTGGTGGTTCAGCAGCTTTTACATGACCTTTGAAGCTGCTTGGAGCAGATAAACTGGTCTGAAGTTTACCAAGAATTCAGGGTGAGTATTAACTTTTTGAGCAAAGGAATCACATCCGCTCTCTTCCAATCATCTGACATGATACCTGAATCGAGGGATATTGCAAATAACACCCAATATGTTGGTGGCATAGGGTCATTAGGGAATCCTCATTTACATTTCGCAAAAGAAGCAGTCACTTCCTCCAATGACGGGACATGAAAGGAAATCTTTTTGGAATCCGCTGTTGGATCAGCTAAATCTCCCACCCTTGGCCCCGGAGAAGAGTTATTCACTGGAATTTGTGGATCTTATCCTCCCAAAAAATCACTAAGTCAGGAGCATATTGTCTTACTAGACTCTAGCGCTGGGGTGTTGTTTTGGGGTCAGTGATCCTATCGACAGTTTTGAAAGTCTTCTTCCCATCATTGTCAGCCTCCTTAATACATAGAGATTAAAATGCGCTTTTAGCCCCCCTTAAGGTTCTTGTTATAGTAGAACATAGAACTTTAATAGAGGGGAAACTAAACTTTGTAAATAATTTCTTGGGTCTCATATATTGTTTATTAGTTGTAGAGGGATACAGCCTATGTTGACCTTGTCCAAATTGTCCATGACCATAATTTATTATCCAGATTCAGAGCGCGGATTACACATAATTTATTATCAACAGCTACTGGCTGGCCTTCCTTTAATGAAACTCCTTGATATCATTCTGAAAATGAATCTTTACAAACCATTATGCAGTTTGTGCTTTATTTAAATCTTCTACAGATAGATACTTCACACCATTGCTATAGGAATTCAAACTTAGAAATACTCAAGCTGCTTTTTTTTACATTCGCAACTTTTATCCTCTCGTGTTGTTATTCATTCAGTAGGAAACTTTTTAAAAGTGCCATGTTTTTATGAGATAAATAAAAATTTATGCTTTTGTATATTTTTTCTATTTCTTTTGTTCATTCTTTTTTCCTGTCATTACTTTTTTGCTAGTTGGGGAGTGTATTTGCATTGTTTTATTGCTATGTTTGCTCAGTTATACTGAATTGACTGAGAGTGTGCTTGAAAATATCTATCATTAAGTGTATTTGTAAATAATGCATTCTGAGTTGAGCAACACGTTCATCGCTGTTCAATGTCCACTATCCTACGGGCACCCATGTGCCCTATTCCCCTGCAAAATAGGCATTAATGGAACATCGGATTTCTGGTAGGCAATATCGGTACCCCTCATCCACTGTGCACAGCATTTGACAAATACAAGTTGCCGACTCACTATGTAACTCCTTGGACCCTAATTCAGTATGTGAGATTTGAAAAAAAAACAATACAGGGATTCATCTTTTTGAGCAATCATAGAATCATCTGTGACTCGAATGAGATCTACTATTTTCCTAAATAATCTTATCTGAATACTGAAAACTTGATGTGGACTGCAATTATCTTACCATAACAGTTATCATAACAATCCTAGTACCAATATCATATGTTCTAACCACTGAATCACTTTGTAAACACTCGCTCAATTTAAATGATATCCTGCCAGTCACTGACCTTCTTTGCTCCCAGAAACGACAAGAAAATAAAATATATCGCGAGTCCCGACATACAGGAGAGTCACGGACTAGTGAAGAATGATGTGAAGATAACATTGGCTTAGTGTCAGGAAGCTGGTCAACACTCGCAGTAGAAGAAAAAAAGACCGAGGAAATGAGCAGAACTCCCAGCACTGGCAATACACATTCCAAAACAAATTACAGCCTCACTGTAAGTATCAGGTACTATTAAAATATGTAATATTACCAGCTCCACAACACAGCAAGTAATGTATGAAATTGTAAACTATTTGTCTGCATTGACAAAACCTTCAATATATTTACTTTAATGCTACGTAAGTTAGGGTAAACACATTGCACGGACTCCCGACAGAGTACTTCAAATTAACTTCCCCCAGAGGGAACGATGTGTGCAAGATCTACCTGTGCCCCTAGCAGGCAGGTGTAACGTGCAGGCTCCACTGAGAAGGCTTCTTTGAAGAGCATTGCCAGAGTCCTGTCATTGTAATTAACTTAATATAATTAACATTAACTTAATTACTATGGCCAGCCCCTGACAGTGCCCAGTGGCAGAATTGGTCCTTCCTTGCATTCTTTAATTTAGAGATACTTTAAAGTAAGCAGGATGGATGAAACCATGTTGCACTATAATGTGTTTTAAAACCAGTCAGCAAGATAATGATGTTTTACTTTTATTACTTGTAGTTTTCAAGATATTTTGTGGGATGCGTTGTCTGCCTGTTTAAGATAGGTCGGTATTTTCCCAAGGTGAGCCTTCAGTGACATGTTGTTAGAAATTCTTTTGCTTGATCATCTCCATTTTTTGAGCATATTTTGCTGGCTTATTAACCCTGTTCACTGGGACTCTGCTAACTAAGCCACAGTTTATGTGCTTTGACCCTTAAAACATGTAAAAAATTGCTATTTTCTTAAGTGGCATATTTAACTTACCTATACAACCTAGGTATATGGTAGAAAAAGTAGGCCTGAAATACCGATGAGGCAGGGTGCATGATATTTAAAAAGTAGAACATATACAAGTTTAATTTTAAACATGTCCTTATAGTGAAAAGGCTAAAAAGGTGTTTGTACTGTAGCAAGGGTATCTGTTCCACGGGAAGGCACTTATTATGAATGCAATTAATTGATGATGCCAGAGTGGCAACAAACATTTTACAATGGTGCTTAAAAAAGTTAACTTTAGACTGCCTAAAGTCGCTTGAAGCCCAATTGCCTAAGCTTTCAACTGTCACATAGCAGCTGAATAGCTCTTTGATTAGTTGTGAATTGGCTACCAGATTTGAGTCAAAGGGCCTGGATGTGGGGAGCGATACTGTTCCTCTGACAGGGTGATCACCTCAACAGTGCCCAGGAACTTAATCATTTTGAAAAGTTGCTGTTCTGTCACAGGCAGATGTAGCTCACACTAAGGTCTGCCTCCTCTACTGTACTACCAAGCTAGTTAGATACCAAGCCTAGTGTGAGAGGTACTGTCCCCAGAATCAGTGTTGAGTGGCCACAGGGGAGTGTTTGCTCATTTCCCTGGACAGACCTCTGGAGTTGACACAGGAGCTCTGCACAGATAAAAAAAAAGGTTTAGGCTGGGGTAGAGAGGAGCACTCTGGAATTGTTTGCGGTAAGACACAGAGGAACTGCTGCAGTAGTAGAAGTAGGTGGGGTTACCCCTCAGGATATTTTCTCTATTGGTTAGGGAGGGACCAGGAGTCAGCCTCACCTACAGGCTAGTGGCAAGTATATAGGTGGCACCCCTGTATACCTTGGAGAAAACACTACTGGAGCTCTGGAACACAAAAAAATTACTTGCTTTTGTGACCTGTGAGTAAGACCCAGGATAAAGAAATGGACTCCAAGTGTCAGTTGGCTGATCCCTTGTTAAGATAAATGGGCAGAAAAGCTGTAAGAATACCACTTTACTGAAGAGCTTAGCTGACCAGCTACAGCTGGGCTTGCCCTGAACCCTGCTGGCGGCTTCTGTTGGAGTGAGTCCTAAACCCCAATTGGTGTCCCCAGGTTCTGGACCCTTGGCTGACGTTAGAGTGTTCTTCTCCTGTCCCCAAACTGCAAGAAGTGTGACTTAGAAGCTTTCTGCCAACTTTCTGCCTCTTGGCCTTAACTTGCCAGATTGCCCTGCTGAAGGAGATCCAACTTCCACAAAAGGTTTTAAGTCTGAATGAAGAGGGCTTCACTGGGACAAACACTGAGCAGCCCTGCTTTGGATTCAGTTTGCAGCTTTCCCCACTTGCAACTCAGCAACAATCACTTTTTCTCCATGAAACCTTTCAAGTCAACAAGCAAACTCTCCAACAGGAGGAACCTTGTCCCTTTATCTGACTGGTGATCCACTGCGGTCAGACTTAACTTTTGGCTTTGACTCGGTCTAGCATGACTAGATACCCTAGGTTGCCGCTTTGTGCTTTTTGGTAATTGTAATATAAACATTTGAAAATTCATATAACTGATTCCCCTTTTTGGATTTTTGATGTTTTGATACCATTTTATTGTTGAAAATGTTCTCTATTTTTATCAACTGGAGTGGGATATTTATTTTGTTCTTTTCACTTTATAATTGTTTTGGTAAGTATAAATGGTTTACACACTGTTTTAAGTCAAGCCGGTCTACTGTCCACCATGGCTACCAGGGGTTGTGTTCAGGTGTAAATTACTGAAAACTTTCTTTGATCTAGCAAGAATAATGTCATTATTACTTGTGGTGGGCTGCCACCCAAACCAACTAATAAACCACCTCTCACATGTGCTATAATGCTTTTTCAATAGCATTACTGTTAACCCCAAACTGTTGAACTAACACCATGGTGAATAGCTTTACATTGACTCATAAAGTCCCAGCTCATTTACTTCTGTTTGGGCTTGCTGTTTAGCTCTGTATAACAGACTAGAATAACCTAATCTTCTTAAAGATCCTTACATCAGGCTCAGTTGTCTTGAGATATGGAGGGTCATTCTTCAGTCTTGTTAAGGAAACACCTTGCTGATGTGTAATGCTTTGGCTATGCCTTGTACTTTTTTAAACCCAGGTTTTTTCTGTACTGTGATTTTGGGAATACTGCTTCCCTAGGTGTAGATCTTACTTTCTGTCTGTTACATGTGTTGTCCTAAAACTGGTGCTCCTCCAGACGAGAGCAACTCACTTGTACTAGTCACATGACAAATGTTTCTGGCTCATTTCAGGTAAAGCTATGTGAAGTTAATGGCTATTTCATCTGGACAAGGAACATAGACTCAAGGGTTCCCTTAATATTAGTGTGGAAACCAGGAAACATGGCAGTTCAGAAATGTGCTCTTAAGTGGTAAGCAATGAACAACATAAGATGCCCTGTAGAGACATCAAAATATTAGATGTCACCACAGGTGCTCAGCTTTCCAAGTCTTAAGATGACAAATTGTTTGAGTGAGGTATCCACAAGTTAAATGTGATTTTCAATACTGCTAGGAACTAGAAGGGCTGTGATGTGTTACAAATGTAGGCCTGCTGTGCCATTTGAAAGTTAAAAAAAATCCAAATAATATAAAAGCAATGTCAGTATATTTTGCAAGTACCGAGTTTCATTTGTAATAGTTCCTGAATGGCATGTTGGAAGTGGATTTTGTCATTTTGAGGGCTGCTGTTAGATTGGATGGCTGCGGAGAGGATATTCTCACAACTAGCTCTTGTTTGGACAATAAGCAGACTTTGTTTTGTTTGCAATGGAGTAAATTCTAATGACTGACAGCAATTGAACTGAAGGAGAAAAGCGGTGCTCACCTGGGTCATTGACAGCATTCGCAAAAATATCTGTCCCCAGCACCTCTTTCACATCTGATTGTACATCCTTGAGCCTTTTGGCCCCAAATTATACAACAATAAATGCATTTTGTTCTCACCAAAAATAATCCCACATCATCCTAAATAGTGCTGATGTAGTTTAAGAAAGATTCCTTCCTTTCACACCATAACATATGGGGAGTGCCCAGCACCGAAAGAAATTCCTTAGGAGAACTCAGTTTGATATGATGAACAGTGGTCATAACTCTAAACATCGCAGGGGGCGGTTAAGAGTGCATATTAAAATGAATACTGTCTTTATAACACAGTGTGAGAGCTGACAAGTATATGCCAATGCACAGCACATTCACAAGTAAACACAGGATGAATCAATGATTACTTGCACTATCTCAATACAAAAAGTATTGCATGGTTAGTACTTTACAGGTTCTAATTAGAAATTGTACAGCCTGTTGCTCTTCGTGTTTTTTAAAGACAAGTCTTACAGTGTTGTAGGACACTGGAATGCTGGCTCTTGACACAAAGTGAGGGCCAATTATAGCATGATGGTACTACATCTGCTTGATATGACATGCAATATGTGCATCAGTATGTTGACTCTGATAGTGATGTCTAGAATGAAATTCTGCAGTGAAGGAGGAGTGTCTGAAGTGCTGATCCAGAGTGTCATATGGAGTACCCATGCCAAGGCAAGAGTACAGGTGACAGCTTACAGCAGCAAGATCTCATTAGGAAACACAGGATAAAGTATGGGCATAAATTTGGTAGGTGGAGTAAAGCACATGAGGGTGGTGGAGGACTTTATGTCGAGCACCCTGCCTTTACTCAGCCAACCAAATTGAGAGTTCACCGGTAACCTGGTGGTGAACTCTATTAATTTTTTAGCTGCTGTCACCTGATTCATATAGTGCCATTGAAAATTTGGTGTGCATGCACCAATGGTGATGAATGCTTTTACCAAACTTTTGATAGTTTAAAATGTTCTAAGGACAAACTCTTGGAGCAGGAGATTGTTTTAAAAAAATGTCAAACTAATGCCCCCCTCAATATAGAGTTTTCTCCAATGGTGAGGTGGTCCTTTTTTAAATTGTTACTGTCCCTCACTACTATGTTTGACCTGTTAGGCCGTTGGAGGTGTATTTCTGAAAGTGGACTCCCTTGTCGATACGCTTTGGTTCATTCAGGTCCATATTGTGCTTGTCGACAGAAAGTGGTCTGTCACTGTTGCAGGGGTGGGTCCTACCTGCTGTCAAACTTTAAATTGGGCCCCAAGTCTCATAAATTATAACCAGGACAAATTGTGTGTCAGTGTTGAGTTAATTATGCAGCAAGAAAAGGGAAATTATGTGCCATAATGTGGCACAACTCGTAATAGTATTACTTAATTATTTTGACATTTCTGCATTTGTTAACACTTTCTGGGCGCAGGTTGCATCTAACTAGTACCAGTTCAACACCAAAATATAGCAATAAGTAACAGAAAGGTGACCAGTAAACCTTTGTGAAGGGCCTTGTCTGAAACAAGTCTATAAAAACTGTATGTGGCACATTGGGACAATATTACCAAGGAAATCATGTATTTAAGGGGATGAGGGTGCCAATAAAACCTATAGTCTCTACTGAGCATAAGGATTAAATGGTACAACCTCTTGAATATATATGTTTCCTTCTTTTAATAATGCACCCTATAAAGCAACTGTCCAAAGCCATACTGAAATTAAGTTTGGAGTTAGAGTTCAAAATAATATTGAGACGAAACTTAGATAAATTACTTCTTTACATGAATCATAAAAAAGAAACAGAAGCATCTTTAGAAGGAGCCCCGTTGGGACCCATGCCCAGATCCTTTTGTCCTGGCCCCCAATTCCCCTTCCCCCACCACTTGGCCCCAGACTGTTATATTTTCTGAGGCAACATAGAACAAAACAATAATATACCTTGACAAGAACGTGTATTTGTCAATCTACCTACCACTGCAAATCACTGCATGTTTAAGGCAATACATAAGCTTACATTTTGGTTAAATGATTAAGTCCATCCACAGTCAGATTTAAACTTTTTAGGCAAACATACATAAACACACATAAACACATGTCTGTGCACACACTCTTTACAATTGCATCTTGCAGGTGGCCCCACGTCTAGAGGTGCCACTCAACATACGAACCACAAACCGGAAAATCAAACAGAAAACTCCAGGAAATATGAAAAGTAAAATTACGAGTCTAAAAATTAAGTAGTGTATATATTTCAAGAGAAATATGTTGAGAAAGACATGGATAAACAATTTGATTATGTCTTCGAGTGGTTAATCCCTTTGTTCCAAGCAACAACACTATGGTTTTCCAAAATATTGGGACATATTTATACTTGTTTTGCACCGAATTGAGTTGCAAGGTAGGCGTTCCTGTGCAAAAAATGACTCTATGGCCTTAGCACAATATTCAGCCCGTGCTAAAACAGGCATGGGGGAGGAGGGGTCAAATAATGGTGTAAAGCTTGCCTTGCACCATTATTTAACACCTGGGTCAGGGCAGGTGTGAGTTGACCTGTGGGCATGTTTCTATGGTCAGAGGCCATGGTAAGAGCCCACAGGTGCCCTTCCCTGACCCCAGGGACACCCACACCAGAGGGACACCACAGGTTGGGGTACCTATCCCAGGTAAGTTCCGGTAAGTATTTTATTTCTTATTTTTTATTTTTTTCCTACCCTAACTTGGGCCCCCTGCATGGCACTGTGCCCAATAGCCATGCCAGGGGACTACAGTCCCCTGGCATGGCCATTGGGCTGTAGAGCATGACTCCTGTCTTTACTTAGACAGGAGTCATGTCCATGGGGTTGCGTGTCTAACAATGGCATTAGTCAGGTTAGAGTCATTATTTTGACTCTAACCTGACTAGCGCCATTCTCTCACGCACAACCTCCAGTTTTCCCTACCCCTCCACCACCCGGTTAGTGTCATGAATTTTGACTCTATCTGGGCCTTAGCGCCGGCTTGCACCATTCCTAAATATGGTGCCCTGCTGGCGCTCTGGATTGATGGTAGCCGGAGCTATACTTTTTGACGCAAACCTGTGCTAATGCAGATCTGCGTCGAAAAGTATAAATCAGGGCCATAATGTTTCAATTATGTAGGAAGGTTTAAGAAATATCTCAGGACATGCCTTTCACTACACAATTGAAAGAGAAAAGACTTTGCCTGGGAACAATATCCCTTTCCTGCACTCAACCTTTTAAGTAAGAGTCCAAAACTTACCCAATTGAGCCTACTTTGAATACCATTACAGTCAAAGATGAAGTATTCCATACACTGTGTGTGAGATTCCTGCCCCCTTAAAGAGAAACATATATGTTCTTGGGAGATAACATTGAGCATTATTTCAAGTTGTTAATCCTTTAACTCTGTAAAAAGATAGACTAGGATTTCTTTGTTTTACGCATCAGGGTGTCCTATGTTTTGATTTTATACTATTTTACAAAAAGACTAGGTAGTTTCAAAACATTTAACATACTTGGAGTTTTGCCTCCTGCAAAACCTGATGAATAATGACATGTACAAAACAGATGCTCATCATAGACAACAAAATAGGACCCTGTGGCAAGCATACAAGTATTTTAATGTAAACATAATGTACAAGCTGCATGGATTTCAAGTCAGACATGTATCTCTTAGATAGTGTGTCCCTGAGCAGGCACCAATACTGCTGTCAACGCCAGGACAGTGCGCGCTCTACGGGCATCTAGAATTCAAAAACCCAATACTTGCAAGATAAAGTAATTTATACATTGTGATGATATGTTATTGTTTAACCTTTTGCATTGCAGAATTCCATCCAAAAGATTCATTTTTAAGGTGCTTATAAATACTGTACATTTACAATGTATTGCTGCAGACATTCAGAGTGTGTTAGGGTGTGGTCCCTTTCCAGGGCCTTCTGGAGACTTTTCCTGCAACATGCCTGGGCGTGGTTCTAGGCTGGGCCAAGACTCTATAAAAGAGAGTCAGCCCAACTTCCAGTGCTCACTATTCAGAGGTCCCGGTGCAGAGCAGCAGCTTCTTCCTGAGCTCCTGTCCCGGCGGCCTATTTGGATTTTCCAGTCTTCTGCACTCATCTCTCATTGGTGATCACTGTTTCCAGGCAGTAAGACGGTGTTTGGACATTTCCCAACACCGTAATTGAGAATCTTCATATTCTTGCTTTTAATTCTTAAATGAATAACAGATTACTTGTGCGCTGCCATTTTTTTACATTTGTATAGTGGTTTGCAAATAGGGAGGACGCGCAATTTATTCCATAAAGATTTGACTTCGTTATTACATTATTGTTCATTGCACGCCGATATTTCTTGACATTTACATGATGTTTTACGAGTTGGCAAGACGTGCAACTCGTTTCATGAGCATTTAACTTTGTTGTTCATTGCGCACTATCTTTTCTTGACATTTACATGGTGGCATTCAAATCGGCAAAACGTGCGATTCGCTTCTCGTGTGTAATTCATGCTGTTCATTGTGCGCTATCATTTTCTGGCATTTACATGGTAGCATTCGAATCGGCAACACGCGCGATTCTTTCCTTGAGTGTTTTTTCATGTTGTTAATTGTGTGCTACTATTTCTTGGCATTTGTATGGTGGCATTTGAATAGACAAGGCGCGCGATTCTTTCCCTGAGTGCTTTTCATGTTGTTCATTGTGTGCTACTATTTCTTGGCATTTGTATGGTGGCATTTGAATCGGCAAGACACGCAATTCTTTCCTCGTGTATAAATAATGTAAGTTACTGTGCGCTACCATTCTAAGACATTTTCTTGGTAGCATTTCAAGTTGACACGTCGCGTGATTTATTCCTTGAATCTACGTTGTGTGATTTCATGGTGCAAAAACCTTTATGGTGTTTAATACTCATATAAAAATCTGCAATGTGCGCAATTTACTTCCAAATATTTTTTTTTCTGAGATTAACACAACAATACCAGAATTTTAGATGTAATGCTGTGTGTTCCTGATATGTATTCATAAAAGGAGATTCATATGGTTGTTTAGAAATTGCTCAGAGTGTTTCCTGATTCTCATGCTAAAGAAAGTACTTGAATCTGAAAGTCCTATTTAACTTTTCCTGTTTCCTCCTCAGGTATTCGGTCATCTAAAGCCTAGTCAGTTTTAGGATTATTCCAGGGTTGTTCATGTTTTTTCGGAAAAGACGAAGCTTAGAGTTGTAGCATGGTACTGATTTCATGAGATGTAATTTTGATGTTGTGTTTTAACCTTTTGCTTCCTACAGGTCTCCTTCCCAGCTGTTCCCGTCCTAATCCCCTTTTCCCAACTTGGACTCTCTTAGACTCTGTGATAAATCTAATCAGAGTATTGGAGCTGTCTTGTGGTGGAAGTGTTGGGAACGTGCACGGACCCCGAGGGTCTGGTAACTCTGACAACTGCACACCCACCTTGAGCAAAGATAGAGGTTAATGATAGACCCTTTACAGCACTGATGGGTAAACCCCTAGTCCCATTTTCATTACTATGGCCATAAAGCTTTTAAATAGGTAAAAAAAGGAGTTGATAGAGACTGACTTTCCCCATTTTTCCAGTTGTCCAAAGATGTTGCAAAACATGCTGTAAAGATCATCTTCGTACAACACAGTGATCTGCCTCTCCGTAAATATATATAATTGAATATATATCAGCTGATACCACATAGCCTGTTAAGTTTGTGTCCAGACTGTTAACTTTGTTTTTTTGAAAATCAGTGCTTCACACTAATGAAGAACCAAGCTCAAGCTAACTTAGCAACTGTAGGTCTCATACACTATTTTTCGTGACTTTTGCTGCCAATGTTCTCTACCACAGGGGCAAATCCATCTTTTCATGTCTCAGTAGAATAAAATTTAAAGTGTTTTAACAGGCAAGACAAGGAGCGTCACAAGCATATTAAAATGTTGAATTGCATGTGTTCAAGGTTCCACCTAGCTTTCTTAGAAGAATCACAGAAAATGTAGCAATGTCTGTTCTAGTACAGGCGGTGTTGTTGTAGAACTATGAAAGACTTTTGGAATGTATTTTCCTGCAACTGTTTCACTCTAGTAAATTAGGACTGGTTTATTCTATGGGAACTATTGACAGCTATATTGAATGTATGAAATCATTTGTTCAGAACCCTATACAAGTATACTGTTTTTGGATGTGTTGGAGACCCCTTTCTTACTGTCCTTAGAGGGTGAATCCATGCTGTATTGCTTTCCTGTTTTATATTCTGTAATTTGCTGATCCAAATTTAACTGCGCTTCGAATTAATTTTGATATAGTGATTTACTGATGTGAGCTATATTACTTGTTTCTCTATGATTTATAATCTGAAAATAAACTTTTAACATTTAGGCCTTCCCTGTCTAATTTTTGTGGGACCAAACACATTGCATGTGTTTAAACTGAAATTGTCAATAAGCCTATTCAATGAGAACAGGTCCAGCTAGAGCAGCAAAATCCTTTAAGGGATTAATAGTGCTTTTGGTCCGTCAGTCCTGCAATAGAGCGAGAGGGAACGCAACATCAGGACTAATACCATCACCACCCCTTATGGAAAGGTTCAAATCTGCAAAAAGTTAACCCAACAGTGATGTGTTAAGCCCTGGGATTTTAGGCCAGAATAGACATGGCCAACATCTCAAAACACCAGTCTATCAAAATGTGCTGTGTGCATTCTATTTGAATGTTTTTCAGTTTGAAAAAGGCTCTATGACATTGATATGCTGATGCAAAATAGCATTTGCATTATAATGCAATGGAAGCATGAGTGTTTTTTCCGAGGGTGCAACAAGAACAATTTCATGCTTTTGTCAATTGTATATAGACCACTAATGCATGGATTGGAAGTGCACACAGTGCACAGTGCACGTTGCTCAAATGAATGTAGCACAGACCTGAATGGATACAAAGAAAATGTTACTGCAACTGGTAACTTCATCAGCATGCATGTGAAAGGAATAAAGGGCCAGATGTATGAAACTTTTTTGCACTCGCAAACAGTGCGAATCGCAAAATTCGGCCGTTTGCGAGTGCAAAAAAGTGGTCTGCGATGAATGAAAAGCATTCGCAGACCAAAAATAAGAAATCGCAAAAATTTCGATTTTTTGCGTTGCGACCTGGTTTTGCGAGTCACAATTTGCGATTCGGTATTTCCAGTAGGAAATTGCGAGGTGCAAATTGCGAGTCGCAAAATCCAAGTCACAAAGAGATGCATAAAAAAATCGCAAATTGCGATTTTTCGCAGAATGGCATTTTGCACATGCAAAATACCACTAACTTAAACCAGGTGGTAACCAGGTGCAACCTATATAAAGAGGCCCAGAATGCCTCAAACTCTTTTCAACAATGGCTGCACTCTACGTCATGGCGAGGAGGATGAGGATCTTAACAGGTTTGAGGAGAGGGAGGAGGAGACCAGTGCGCATTACACTTTTTAACCTGACAAAGGAGGAAATATATGAGAGGTATAGGTTGAACTCAGCCATGATACTTGATCTGATAGCTGAGCTACAACCCATACTGCAGCGCAGAACACTAAGGACTCACAGCATACCCACCCATGTGCAGGTATTATGCTCCCTCCACCTACTCGCCTCAGGGAGCTATTGAGGGGTCATAGCAGCAGCTGGAGGGATCTCACAGAGTACCCCATCCAGATTTTTCAATGCATTTATCAACACCATGCTGAGCAAACTACACCAGTACATCAGATTCCCCCACACCCCACAGGAAATACAGCAGACAAAAATTGAATTTTACCAGATAGCACAGTTCCCCCACGTCCTAGGTGCCATAGATGGGACACATGTGGCAATCTGTCCACCATCTGCCACAGAGTATGTGTACCGCAACAGGAAATACCAACATTCAATGAATATACAGGTGATATGCAATGCCTCCTACATCATTACTGATCTCGTGGCCAGGTACCCAGGGAGCACACATGATTCGTACATCTTTCGCCACAGCGGGATTCACACACGACTGCTAGCTGGGGAGTTTGGTGAAGGATATCTACTAGGTATTGTCCCTCTATACAATGGCGCATTGATGGTGTGCTGATGTCAGATGGCCCACTTCTTATCATACCCTCTGTCCCTTCCAGGAGACAGTGCTTATGCAGTGCGCACCTACATGATGACGCCCTACCTCAATCCTGCAACACCAGCTGAACGGAGATACAATGCAGCACACAGGGCAACCCGCAATGTGGTGGAGCGCACCTTTGGACTGCTGAAGAGTCGCTTCCGGTGCCTCCACAAAAGTGGAGGGGTACTACAGTACAGTCCAGAGACGACATGTAGAATAGTGGCTACTTGTGCTCTCTTGCACAATATAGCTACCACCAGGGGCATACCTGTAGAAATATTTGATACTGAATCTGATGAGGATGATGATCCCATACCACCCCTACATCCAGCAGACAGGACCAGTGCAGCAGAGGGAAGGCAAAGGCGTGCCGACATCACACACAACCATTTCAGACGTAAGTATAAATGACACAAATCCTCTGACAACTGTACCTGTAGTGAAATAAATGTATTACCTTAAGTCAGGAAATGTTCGTGTGAGTGATAACAAAAAAAGGTTAAGTGAGAAACTCAAAACATTGAGGGACCTGAGTAATACACTATTACTTCATAGTAAAAACAGAAGTCCACTGGCAGCTAGAGTCATTTTTTGCGGCCACGCACACCACTCGGGTGCCCAGTTACATCACTGGCACCTCTATTGTCACCCTCAGTGGCAGTGCTGTGCCTGGCACTGCGCCGTCTGGTGTCCGATGCTGGTACAGCTACACTGCTGAGGCTTGATTTGTCCTCAGTGTCCCCCAGTGCAAGCTCACTCGGAGTGGCTGACCTTGGTCCCATAATGCGTTCGATCACATTGGTGATCTGCACCAGTCCATTCACAACGTCCCTGCTGCTGTGTGCTGCCTCCACTTGCGCAGCCACTGCACAACGGGCAATCAGTGCAGTTGAATTAGCCACCCTGTTAGATGAACAACAGAAGATGCCAAACATGTTCCGAAATCTGCGCTCCTGCCTGCGCTGGCTCACCCTCTCATGGCGCAGCTCCTGGCAGAGTTCACGGACAGCACTTGTGAGGTCCCTGGTGTCCTGTGATGCCTGCACCTGTCCCTCACGCAGCTGTACTATGTTGTTATTGAGGGAGTCAAGTTGGCGATGCAGGCCCACCATGTTGCAGTTATATTTGCGCAAGTTATTTTCTAATCCGAGGATCCTCTTATTTTGTAGGCGCTGCTGCTGCAGCATAGCAGCTTCCAGCCCACCAAAGAAAGAGGGACCCTCACCTGCTTCATGCCGCTGTGCCCCGGAATCTGTCGCCATCCTGCGTGGTGCTGTGGTCTGATGACACCTGACCTCCTGCATCTGGCTGCGCCTGCCTGTTGCTGATGGGGTAAATGGCCCTTCCTGTTGCTCATCTGAGTTGTTGCTGAGCTCTGGCAGTGGCAGTGCCCTGGGCCTGCGTCAGACAGTCGCGATGTTGAGGGATCCACTAGTGTTTGAATCGGAGGCCAGATGGGTGTCAGTCTCGCCTACCCATGCTGATGCTGTGGCTGTGGCTGCTGGGCCTGGCCCACCTGCAACAACAATATGCAGCATGTCAGTTAGGTATGTTACATTTATGGTCAGACAATGGTAATAAAGGTACAGGTACTTCTCTACACTGTGTTGTGTGTGTTGTGTTCCTCTGGGTGTCACTCTACTTAAATACATTGTATGTGCTACTTTCAGCTCTGGGTTGTGGACTGACACTCCCATAATGCATTGTTGTGTTGCTTCTAAGATGTGGACTGGACTACTTCTCACAACATTACTTGCTAAGTTCTAAGTGGCTTTTGTGCCTACACATATGGGGTTACAAATCAATATTGCACTTACCTTGGCTGGTACTTGGTGTGCCGGAGGTGTCGATCTCTGTGACCCCTGTCACAGCTTCAGGGAGGAGTGTGGACGTGACTAGGTCCTCCAATGGTGTGGATGGTGCCTCTGTGGGTGGACCTCCTCCTGTGCCCCTGGCCTCCGCAAGTCTCCTTGCCACCCTCTCCTTTGCATGGGACCGCAGGTCATACCACCTCTTCTTGATCTCTTCAATAGAGCGCTGTGCCACTCCAATTGCTCAGATTTTTTAATGTACATCCGCCCATAGTCTCCTTTTCTCACTCTCAGGCACCTGGAGTGAGCTTTTTACAAAAGGCGGTCATGGCTCCTGACCACCTCTTCAGTCAGCACCTCAAGCTCCTGCTCGCTGAATTTTAGCTTGCGCTTTCTTTCTCCCTTCTCCTATGCTTGGCCTGGGGTTTCCATCCTTGCTCAGGTGTGCTGGCTCCTTCTGAGTGCTGCTCTGTGTGGCTGGGCTGCTCTCTCTCAGGATGCTGGTTTGGGTGTGGCACCTGAAACTGCTTGGGTGACTCATTTCCTGCTGGTGATGTCATCAGGCTCCTCCAGGTGTGCTTTCTCGAAATTTCTCGCAATTTGCGATTTTTTACCGAATCGCAAAAAAAATCGCAATTTCCGAAAATGTTAATTGCGATTCGGTAAATGGGACGCAAACCACAAATAGCGAATTTTAAGAAATCGCTATTTCCGAATCGCAATTTTGTTACATGGCCAATTGCAACTGGGAAATAGCGATTTCTTAAAAATCGCTATTTGCGATTCGCAAGCCAATTTATTTATACATGTGGCCCAAAACCTTCGCAATATGTACACATCATGAGCTGTAAAGACGTACTTAAGATATGTGATGCTGAGATGATGGATGTTGTACTTTTGTGGCTAGACTGGTGATCCTCATACACCATTGTTGGGTTGACAGCGTAAAGAAAGGAACGGACAGTTTTGCATACGCCAACTTGTGACTGGTGGCAGGATCGCAGTCTGGTTTCACAACAGTGTGCATAACTAGAATGCAAATACTTGCATAGATTATCCGGATGCTCTTTGTTGGAAAATGGGTTATTGGTAGGGCAGGTAGGTACCTACACCTAGCAACAAGCCACAAACCTCCACGTAAGTACAGTTAGGTCTCAGTAAATTAATCCCAGCTCTACCCTTGGTAGCTTGGCATCGAGCGTCAAGGCTTAACTTAGGAGACAAAGTGTAAAGCATTCAAATATCACAAAACAGTAATTAAATAAAACACAGGAAACAGTTTAAAAATCCAAAACCAATTTATAAAAATAGCTTATATTTTTATCTTTAAAATGACACAAAAACTATTAAAATCGGTTCAGGGGAACCGGAGATATGAATTTTTAAAGTATTATTATTTTCTAGCGCTTAGAAACAAAAAGCGCCAATCGGGTCATCTGGTTGCACCAGGACCGGGGCAAAGTCAAACTTTCAGGCCGACCGCGATGGAGCCCTGCTCGGCTACAAGTAGCGGGAGGCCTCGGTTAAAAAGTTACCTTCTGACTTAGGGCCTGATTCTAACTTTGGAGGACGGTGTTAAACCGTCCCATAAGTGGCGGATATACCACCTACCATATTACGAGTTCCATTGGATATAATGGACTCGTAATACGGTAGGTGGTAAATCCCCCACTTTTGGGACGGTTTAACACCGTCCTCCAAAGTTAGAATCAGGCCCTTAGTCTCTTTTTTGATGTTTTTCTTCCCCGGGACGAACCTGCCAGTTGGATCCGACCTCCTGGAGCCCTTGTCCGGATACGCGAAGTCGGTTTCCTCGGTGGTGATTTTTACCTTCGGACTTAGTCGTTTTTTCGAGATGAAAATCCTTCGACCGGGGTAAACCTGGATCTTGATCCGACGTCCGTGGAGCCCTTCTCGGATACGATGGCTGGAAGGTCCCGGTCAACTTTTTACGTTCGGACTTAGGCCCTCATTCTGACCTTGGCGGGCGGCGGAGGCCGCCCGCCAAAGTCCCGCCGTCAGGTTACCGTTCCGCGGTCGAAAGACCGCGGCGGTAATTCTGACTTTCCCGCTGGGCTGGCGGGCGGTCGCCTTCAGACCGCCAGCCAGCCCAGCGGGAAAGAGGCTTCCACGATGAAGCCGGCTAGGAATCGAGCCGGCGGAGTGGAAGCTGTGCGACGGGTGCAGTTGCACCCGTCGCGTATTTCACTGTCTGCGCAGCAGACAGTGAAATACATGTAGGGGCCCTCTTACGGGGGCCCCTGAAATGCCCATGCCAGTGGCATGGGCACTGCAGGGGCCCCCAGGGGCCCCGCGACCCCCCCTACCGCCATCCGGATCTCGGCGGTCCGACCGCCGGGATCTGGATGGCGGTAGGGGGGGTCGGAATCCCCGCGGCGGTGCAGCAAGCTGCGCCGCCGCGGAGGATTCAATGGGGCCGCGGTACACTGGCGGGACCCCGCCAGTGGTGCCGGTCCGACCGCGGCTTTACCGCCGCGGTCGGAATCCCCATTGGAGCACCGCCGGCCTGTCGGCGGTGCTCCCGCGGTCCTCCGCCCTGGCGGTCAAAGACCGCCAGGGTCAGAATGACCACCTTAGTCTCTTTTTTGGATGTTTTTCTTTACCGGGACGAACCACGAAGTCAGGCCGGGTCGCGGTTGAGGCAAGCCGGCTAGAATTTCCGCGTCGGGTCGGTCACTTTATGGAGCTTTTTTTCAAAAATTCTCCAATCTTTTCCAAACTTCTGGGGCTTCACTCAGATGTTCTTTTAAGGTTCTTTTGGGGTCCACAGCTCACCCCAAGGGTCCAGAAGTTCTGTGATGGTCCTTGGGAAGTGCGGACTTCAACTCCCAGAATGCACCTGGCGCAAACTCCTTTTTGGCCACTGGACAGTGGTCAGCTGGTCACTTTTTCAGGAGTTGGTGCAGGGGACTCTGGATAGCAATTTTTCACCTGTAGCAAACAGGGAGTCCCTCCTTGAACCAGTGGAAGCCAGGCAAAGTCCTTCTTGTGGTGAAGCCCAAGTGTGCAGCTGGTGCAGTCTTTCTGAGTGCAGTGTCCAGTTGCAGGCCAGGGGTCCAGCAGGGCAGTCCTTCTTCTCCTTGTAGTTCTTTCTTCTTGAAATTTGGTGGGGATCTCAGGCGTGGGTGCAGGTCTGCCAGTTTTATCCTTGCTCCTGGGTGAAAAGCAGGGGGGCCCTGGTTCTCCAATCAGGGACAGGGTCGTCCCCCTGTGATGACCACTTCCTGGGAAGTGTGGCAAAAATCCATCCCAGAAGGCAACAGTCTCTAAAAATCCAAAATGGATTAATCTGATTTTTGGAGGAGAGATCTGGCTGAGCCCACCCACTGGTGTGGCTAAAAATCATAAACACACCCATCTCCTGCCCTCTCCTAATCTAATCAAGGGGGCACCTAGCTGTCTGGGATTGCAGGATGTGGGGGTGTTGTTGGGTGCTCCAGATGTCCTTCTCTGCCTTTGAAGACCAGTTTGGCAGCCCTCCCCCTTCCTGCCTCACCATCTGCTGAGGGGAGATTCTCTCCCCCAAGCACATTCCTTTGTGTGAAGCCAGGCCACTTCACACCTCATTAAAGTGGCCTGGCAGAAGCTGCTGCAGGCTGGCCAATCAGAGCACAGCAGCAAAAACAATGCAGAGCTGAAATTGGCAACTTTTTAGGTAAAGTCTAAACTTTTTACCTGCACTAGTTATATTAAATCCAACAACTGGAAGTTGTGGGATTTATTATAACAATCAATTTGATACCAAATTCTTGGTATGTAACATTTAAGGAGACTTTAAAATTTAAAATAAAGTCTGCCCATTCTAGCCTATGAAGGCCATTTACTTCAATGAGGGAAAAACGAATTTGGCTGTTTTTACCTCACCAGGGCTTATAAATCTATTTTTATAAAGTCCCTGCTTATAGTTACATGGCACCCAGCCCTAGGGGCACATAGGGCACACCTTATGGGTGACTTATATGTAAAAATAAGGTAGTTTAAGACTTTGGAAGTACCTTTAATTCCAAAGTCGAATTTGCATATAACTTTAATTTAAAAGCAGCCAGCAAGGCAGGCTTGCTTTTAAAATGACACTGGGCACCTCAGCAATGCACCTAGGTGTGCACCACCTATGCTGTGGTCCCTAAACCTACATGCCCTACCATATACTAGGGACTTATAGGTAGGTTAACTTAGCCAATTATAATTAGCCTAATTTGCATATCCATTTTACACAGAGCACTGGCCCTGGGACTGGTAAGCAGTACCCAGGGCACAGCCAAGAGTCAGTAACCACCAGTACCTATCCAGAAAGAGTGGGGGTGATCAGGCAAAAATAAAAGGACTTTCCTACACTGCCCCCCCCAGATGAAAGGTGATGGGTACTAACCTACACCCTGGTAGTCCTCATCAGCTAAGTGGAAAAACCTGGAAAGGCCATCTGCATTGGCATGAGCAGTCCCAGGTCTGTGCTCCACTGTGAAGTCCATCCCCTGTAGGGAAATGGACCACCTTAACAGTTTTGGGTTCTCCCCCCTCATCTGCATCAACCATCTGAGAGGTCTGTGGTCAGTTTGTACACGGAAGTGAGTGCCAAACAAGTAAGGCCTCAACTTCTTCAGGGACCAAACCACAGCAAAGGCCTCCCTCTCAATGGCACTCCATTTTTTCTCTCTGGGGAGTAGTCGCCTGCTGATGAAGGCAACTGGGTGATCATGGCCCTCTTCATTAACTTGTGCTAACACTGCCCCAATCCCTTCCTCTGAAGCATCTGTTTGCACTACAAACTCCTTGCTATAGTCAGGGGCCAGTAACACTGGTGCTGAACACATAGCCTGTTTTAGGGTGTCAAAAGCTGTCTGACACTCTGGGGTCCAAATGACCTTCTTGGGTTGTTTCTTGGAGGTAAGCTCAGTCAGAGGGGCCACTATGGTCCCAAAATTCTGAACAAACCTCCTGTAATACCCAGTCAGGCCAAGAAAGGCCCTGACCTGAGTCTGGGTTTTTGGAGCCTCCCAATCCAGGATAGTCTGGATCTTGGGCTGGAGAGGTTGTACATGGCCTCCACCAACAAGGTGGCCCAGGTACACAACAGAACTTTGCCCTATCTGGCACTTGCTTGCCTTGATAGTCAGGCCTGCTTGAAGCAGGGCCTGAAGCACTTCCTTCAGGTGGACCAGGTGGTCCCTCCAGGTGGAACTAAATACAGCTATATCATCCAGATAAGCTGCACTAAAAGATTCCAACCCAGATAGGACTCTATTCACCAACCGTTGGAAGGTGGCAGGAGCATTTTTCATCCCAAAGGGCATCACCTTGAACTGAAAGTGGCCCTCTGGTGTGGAAAATGCTGACCTCTCCTTAGCTCTTGGACTTAAGGCAATCTGCCAATATCCTGAGGTCAGATCAAATGTGCTCAGGAATTTGGCAGCCCCCAACCTGTCAATGAGCTCATCAGCTCTAGGTATGGGGTGAGCATCAGTCCTAGTGACTGCATTTAGACCTCTGTAGTCCACACAGAATCTTAATTCTTTCTTCCCACCTTGGGGATTAGCTTTGGGCACCAGTACCACTGGACTGGACCAAGGACTATCAGAGGGCTCAATTACCTTCAGGTCCAACATCTTAGCCACTTCAGCTTTGATGTTGGCCTTGACCTGGTCAGACAGCCTGTACAGCTTGTTCTTGACAGGCAAGCTGTCACCAGTGTCAACATCATGGACACACCAATTGGTGAGTCCAGGGGTCAGGGAGAACAGACTAGCAAACTGTCCCAAGACTTGCTTACAGTCTTGTTGTTGCTGATCTGTCAGTTTGGGAGAGAGTACCACTCCCTCCACTGACCCATCTTTTTCCTTTGAGGACAGGAGGTCTGGCAGAGGTTCACCCTCCTCCTCCTTCCCTTCATCAGTGACCATCAGCATGGTCATGTCTGCCCTGTCCTGGTGGGGTTTCATCCTATTAACATGCAGGATCCTGTGAGGATTCCTGGGGGTGCCAAGGTCCACCAAGTAGGTGACCTCACCTTTTTTCTCTAGGATTGGATAGGGCCCAGTCCATTTGGCCTGCAGTGCCCTAGGAGCCATGGGCTCCAAAACCCACACCAGCTGTCCTGGGTGATACTCAGGCATGGTAGCCTTTTGATCATGCCAGAGCTTCATGAGCTCCTGACTGGCCTCCAGGTTTCTGCTTGCCTTCTTCATATACTCAGCCATGCGAGACCGCAGGCCTAGTACATAATCCAGCACATTCTCCTTGGCTTCCTTGAGAGGCTTTTCCCAAGACTCTCTCACCAAGCACAATGGGCCTCTTACAGGGTGCCCAAACAGTAACTCAAAGGGGCTGAATCCAACCCCCTTCTGTGGCACCTCCCTGTAGGCAAACAGCAGGCATGGGAGGAGGACATCCCATCTCCTCCTGAGTTTGTCAGACAAACCCATGATCATGCCCTTCAGGGTCTTATTGAATCTTTCCACCAGACCATTGGTCTGTGGATGGTAGGGTGTGCTGAACTTATAAGTAACACCACACTCCTCCCACATGGCTTTCAGATAGGCTGACATAAAGTTTGTGCCCCTATCTGAGACCACCTCCTTTGGGAATCCCACTCTGGTGAACACACCAAGTAGGGCCCTAGCCACTGTGGGAGCAGTGACTGTCCGGAGGGGTATTGCCTCAGGGTACCTGGTGGCATGGTCCACTACCACCACAATGTACCTGTTACCTGAAGCAGTTGGTGGGTCTAGGGGACCAACAATGTCAATCCCCACCCTCTCAAAGGGAGTCCCAACCACTGGCAGTGGAATCAAGGGAGCCTTTGGTTTGCCCCCTGTCTTGCCACTGGCTTGACAGGTGACACAGGAGCTGCAAACCTCCCTGAATTTTTCTGACATTTCAGGCCAAAAAAAATGGTTGACCAGCCTGCTCCAGGTCTTGGTCTGTCCCAAATGACCAGCTAAGGGGATATCATGGCTTAAGGTAAGGAGGAATTCTCTATACTTTTGGGGGACCACTACTCTCCTAGTAGCCCCTTCTTTAAGGGTCCTAGCCTCAGTGTAGAGAACTCCATCCTCCCAGTAAACCTTGTGGGTACCACTGGTATCCCCTTGTTCTTGCCTGGCAGCAGTCTGCCTCAGGCCCTCAAGAGTGGGACACTCTCTTTGTCCCTGGCACAAATCTTCTCTGGTGGGCCCACCTGCCCCTTGCAGTTCTGCCAAGTCAGGCAGAGTTTGCAGGGAAGGTGTCCCTCCCTCAGAGTTCAGATCCTCCCCCTCAGGGTTGGATTCTTCCTGACCCTCTGTACTTGTTGGGGCTGGCAAGCCAGACCCAGTGCCTTTTCTCTTTTTCTTGGCTGCTTGGCCCATTGTTCCAGGGTCCAAGTGTTCAGCATTTCCCTGTTGTGCTGCCTGTGACCTGGTCACAGCACACACCCATTCAGGGAGGTCCAGCATCTGTGCATGGACCCTTCTCTCCACTTCTGACCATTCAGATGCTTCAAGATCATTTCCCAGCAGACACTCTACTGGGAGGGCAGGAGCTACAGCTACTTTTTTAGGGCCAGTCACACCTCCCCATTCCAGACTCACCATAGCCATGGGATGGAGTTTGGTTCTGCTATCTGCATAAGTCACCTGGTGGAAGACACCAGGTAAGACCTGCTCTGGAGAAACCAGCTTTTCTGTGACCATTGTCACACTGGCTCCTGTATCTCTCAGAGCTTCCACTTCAGTCCCATTGACTTTAGGCCTCTGCCTATACCTCTGCATGATGGGAGGTAAGGTGGCCATAGTTGCAATGTCCACCCCACCCACGGATACTAAGGTGACTTCAGTGTACCCTGATTCCATCCCTGGGCCAACTTCCACCCCCAACCCTACACTAGCAATACCCTGGGATTGCCCACCAGTGGGGGGCTTCTTGGTGCAGATAGCATCTCCTCTTTTATGTCCTGGCTGATAACAGTCAAAACACTTGCCGGCCTTAGCAAGCTCCTAAAACTTTCCTGCTTTAGCAGGATCAAAATTCTTTCCCTGATACCCTTTCCCTTTAAAAGTGAATTGGCTCGGGGCTCCCCCTCCCTGAGAAGTTTTTGGGGACTCTTGTGAGGACTCTTTGGGTTTTTTGTCATCTTTCCCTTGGTTCTTCCCCTGAGAAGAACCATGTCCTCCTTTTTTCTGATCACCCCCTGGGGGTCTCTGGTTAACTCTAGTTCTTAACCAGTCATCTGCTGCCTCCCCCAGCTCTCTGGGGTTGGTCAACCTAGAGTCTACTAGATACTGGCGGAGCCTCTCTTGGACACAATTAGTTAGAAGGTGCTCCCTCATAATCAAATTGTACAGCCCCTCAAAGGTACTTACCCTGTTGCCCTGTATCCAGCCCTCCAGTGCTTTTACTGAAATGTCCACAAAGTCCACCCAGGACTGGGTGCTTGTCTTTTGGGTGTCCCTAAACTTAAGCCTATACTGCTCTGGGGTTAGACCAAACTTTTTAGTCAAGCAACTCTTCATACTGGGGTATGAGTCTGCATCCTCCCCACTCATGGTTAGGAGCCTATCCCTCCCAGAGTTGGGAACTAACTCCCAAAGGAGTGAACCCCAGTACTGAGGCTTGACTTTCCTCATCTGGAGGGCCCTCTCAAAGGCCCCCAGCCACTTATCTATGTCATCCCCCTCTACATAGGCAGGAACCACCCCTTTGGGTAATCTGGGGGCAAAACCCCCACCCAGGGACACCTCAGTTTCTTTCTCGCTGCTTCCATCTTTTTTTTCTTTGCTTGCCCACTTTTTCTTTTCTAGGGCAAGCTTATCTGCTTCCAAAGCTATGTAGGCTAGCTGGGCTTCCAGCTCTCTCTCCCTGATGGATGGGTTCTCTCCTCCTGAAAGGACCCTCTTCCTACCACTAGCTTTGGGTCTGCCCCTAGTGACTGTGTCCAGTGAGGACCGTTCCTCCTCTTCCTCACTTGGGGTCTGATGCCTTCCCTCCCCTGAGTGGTTAGAGTTAGCATCTTCCTCTTTTTCTTCCTCCTCTGGAGCTTCCTCTGTCTCTACCTCTTGGGCCTCAGCCCATGCTGTCAGGGATTTAATCAGGATTTGCTTCCTGAGATCAGGGGTTGCAGGCAACCCCCTCTCAATACACAACCCCCTAAGCTGGACTACTGTCAGTGTGGGTAGGCTAGCCAGATCAAGCTCCATGGTTCCCTAGTTTTGTGTCAACAAAAACTTTTTGCAAAAATTGGTAACAAGAATTTAGAAAAATTACAAGAATTCAATAATTGAAATTAATCCAAATTAATTAAAAAAAAAAATTAAAATTAAAAATTAAAAACAATTTTTGCACTAGGACAATTTAAAGGATTTTTAATTTGTTTTATCTAAAACTGTATCGTGATATTGAACACAAGTACAGGATCCCGTCGCTGCTTCCAATTATGTTGGAAAATGGGTTATTGGTAGGGCAGGTAGGTACCTACACCTAGCAACAAGCCACAAACCTCCACGTAAGTACAGTTAGGTCTCAGTAAATTAATCCCAGCTCTACCCTTGGTAGCTTGGCATCGAGCGTCAAGGCTTAACTTAGGAGACAAAGGCCCTCATTCTGACCCTGGCGGTCGGTGATAAAGCGGCGGCCAAGCCGCCAACAGGCCGGCGGTCTAAAATATGCAATTCTGACCCTGGCGGGAACCGCCAACACAGCCCGCCAACTTAACACTCCGCCCGCCACAGCGGTACAAACAAACAGCGCGGCGGTTCCCGCCAACAGCCCGGCGGCAGACAAAGTACCGCCCACCCTATTACGACCCACCAATCTGCCACCTTTTCCGGGGCGGGAGCACCGCCGATAAGAACACGGCGGAAACAGACTACGAACGGGAAAACGCTCACCTCTACGCACTCCACGCGAGATTCCGGCAGTATGGAGCCAGAGTTGCAGGTCATCCCCGCACTCCTATTCCTCCTCATATACCAGGAGCACGCCCGGCGGCGCGGAAGACATCGGTGAGTACGGCACCTACGACACAGGGGAGGGAAAAGATTACCGGCACACACCCACCCACCCACACCCACTACAACACACACATCAATGCATTCCCACAGATCACTGTCACAACCCACAAACCACCCCCCTCCGAAATAATGCAAAGACCAAAAGAAGAGATCATAAACGGGCAAATATATTGAAATATGTACACCATTAATCCCAATAAATAAATAAACTATGTACAAAATATATACAGCTACTAAATGTAGTCCAACCACTGTCCGTGGATCACAGGGGTCCTGTGCAAAGGGGCAAGGCCCAGTCCCACGACAAGAACTCCACGGAGAGAACACTGCAGGGGCATCAGAAAGAAAATAGGACAGGCACCTCAGGGGGAAGGGAAGGGGGGGCACCTCAGCCACTTGAGTACACGACGCCAGATCCACGAGGGGACTCCATGACCACTGGCCCATCCTGGGGAGAGCAAAGCCACAGTCCAAACAGTCCATACAGTGGGTGGCCTGCCCACTGGGCCATCCTGGGGAGAGCAAAGCCACAGTCCAAACAGTCCATACAGTGGGTGGCCTGCCCACTGGGCCATCCTGGGGAGAGCAAAGCCACAGTCCATACAGTCCATACAGTGGGTGGCCTGCCCACTGGGCCATCCTGGGGAGAGCAAAGCCACAGTCCAAACAGTCCATACAGTGGGTGGCCTGCCCACTGGGCCATCCTGGGGAGAGCAAAGCCACAGTCCATACAGTCCATACAGTGGGTGGCCTGCCCACTGGGCCATCCTGGGGAGAGCAAAGCCACAGTCCATACAGTCCATAACAGACCCCACTGCCACTGGAGGAGGCAAGTTGGCCAGAGGACATCCTGCAGCCCTGCCCGAGATAGATCCTGCCCTGCCACGTCTGCCAAAGGGCCAGCGGTTCTTGCCCTGAAGGGCCCAGTTCAGCGGTTCTTGAGACGGCAGGGCCCAGTTCAGCAGTTCTTGAGACGGCGGGGCCCAGTTCAGCGCTTCTTGCCTGGAAGGGCCCAGTTCAGCGGTTCTTGAGACGGCGGGGCCCAGTTCAGCGGTTCTTGAGACGGCGGGGCCCAGTTCAGCGCTTCTTGCCTTGAAGGGCCCAGTTCAGCGGTTCTTGAGACGGCGGGGCCCAGTTCAGCGGTTCTTGAGACGGCGGGGCCCAGTTCAGCGGTTCTTGAGACGGCGGACGGTCTATGGCCAACTGCTAATTGCCTGGTGGTGCCCTCCTGGGCAGCGGGGATGGTGCTCCTTCACTGCCCAGCTGGGCTGTGGGTGGTGGGGCCCTCCTGGCCAGCTGGGCTGGGTCCTCCCTGGGCAGCGGCTATGGGGGTGGTGGGCTCTCCCGGGGCAGCTGTGCCGGTTCCTCCCGGGGCAGCGGCTATGGGGGTTGTGGGCTCCTCCTGGGCAGCAGGCCTGCTGCCTGACCTCTCCAACTTGCTGCCCTTGCCCTCCTTAGTCGTCGGCCTGTGGCCCTTTCCTCCCTTTGGAGCTGTGGCTGGTGACTGTCTCTGGGTGGTGTCCGGGGGGATGTAGAAGGCGGGCTCCTGCGGCGCCCCTTCCGCCTTCTGCTCCTCTTCCCAGGGGGTGGGCTGGCTGTCCCCTTGCTGCTGGGCGAAGATCCAGACATGCGGGCTGGCGGGCTCCAATACCCCTGCACCCTTGTCAAGGGGGCTGCAGGGCTGGTGGTGGCTGAGGTGCTCTTCTTACCCCGACGAGAAGGAGGGGGGGGCTCAGGGTCAGGAAAGAAGTTAGTAGTGGCGAGGAAGAGCTTCTTGGGACAATGGAGAGTGGTAGGTACAGTGGGAATGGGAGTGGAGGGAGAGGATGTGGTTGTAGGTGAGTCACGTTTGCTGTCTTTGGGTGCAGGTGCAGGAGGGATAGGCTGTCGTGAGGTGGATGGCTGTTGGGTGGGTGGGTGTCTGCGTTTGTGTGGTGTGGAAGAGGGGGTGACAGACACAGTGGGAGAGGACACAGGGGACGTGTAAATGGCAGTGGGGGTGGTGACTGCACGTGTGCGGACTGGAGTGGAGGGTGTGCTGGTGATGGAAACACTGGCTGATGGTGAGGTGAATGGAGGTGTGAGTGTAGACGTCACAGGGAGGGAGGAGGGAGACGAGGAGGTGGGGGTCACAGAGGTGGTAGTGACTGTTGGCATGTCTGCATCGGAATGTTGCGTGTGTGAATGTCTGCGTGATCTGTGGTGCTTATGTTTGGATGAGCTTCTCTTGGGTGTTGAGGTGTGTGCAGGCTGGTCTGATGGTGTGGGTGGGACAGGCAGAGGAACAGGAGACTGGGAGGAGGGAGTTAGTAGAGGCAGGCAGGAGACAGGGACAATGGCTGCCGTCAGTGCTGAGGCCAGAGCCTGGAACGATCGCTGATGGGCAGCCTGACCCGAATGAATGCCCTCCAGGTACGCATTGCTGCGATGAACCTCCCTCTCCACCCCCTGGATGGCATTCAAAAGGGTAGTCTGCCCAACAATGAGCGTTCGGAGGAGGTCAATGACCTCCTCACTGAGGGCAGCGGGGGTAACAGGGGCAGGGCCTGAGGTGCCTGGGGCGAAGGAGATGCCCGGCTTCCTGGCAGAGCGGGCACGGGGCGAACGCGGAGGGGCTGCTGGGAGGGCGGAGATGGTGCGCTGGGTGGCGGCTGTACCTGTAATGGCGGGGGGCACGGATGGTGCCACCCCCGCAAGGGAGCCCCCTTCCGAGGACGTGTCCGTGTCGCTGCAGGCTCCAGTCGTCCCCGTCGTGGAGCTCCCCTCGCCCTCCGTCTCACTGGTCCAGTCTGACTCTGTGGCATGGCCCTCCTGAGCCATGTGAGATGCAGCTCCCTCCTGCCCCGATGCCACTTCTCCTCCGCCTGATGATGCTGATGCACACAAGCACAGAAAGACAAACAAAAAGGGGGGGGGAGAGAGAAATAAAGGGATATTGAGTACATGGATCTCCGGTACAGTTAGCGGACATGACAGACACAGATGCCCCCTGCACTAAGTTGCGCACTTGGGGTACGCTACGCATTCCGTGGAACATGGCCTACACGCCTAGAGTTGACAACTGCACCCATGGATGACACGGCCCAGGGATGGCTGTACTGACAAACTACTGAGGGTGATGGCTGGGGACACAGGGGCTTACGGGGGTGCCCAGCCTACAGATATCGCCCTGGCCTAGGGGGACCCCCAGCCCTCCTCCCCCACCCAGACACCTCCACTGCGCGACAACAGAGTAGATAATGCTAGTACTCACCCCCTTGTGTCTGCTGTGCTGCCCTCACGCGCCCATCCAATTCAGGGTAGGCCACCGCCAGGATCCGGAACATCAGGGGGCTCAGTTGACGGCAGGCACCCCGCCTACGTTGGGAGGCCATCCCCAGCAGAGACTCGGCGGTCTTCTAGGTCCCGCGGCGGATGTCCTCCCACCTCTTGCGGCAGTGGGTGCCCCGTCGATGGTGGACCCCCAGGGCCCGGACTTCCTTGGCGATGGCACGCCAAATCCCGATCTTCTCATGGGCGCGGACCTATGTGACACGTACAGGGAGGGAGAAATACCACGTTCAAGTTTCTCAGCATTTTCCTTTCCAGTGGCCCAACTCCCCCCATCCCCGCCAGGCCCCCCGCCATGCCCCCCGCCATGCCCAACATGCCCCCCATCCCCGCCAGGCCCCCCGCCATGCCCAACATGCCCCCATCCCCGCCAGGCCCCCCGCCATGCCCCCCGCCATGCCCAACATGCCCCCCATCCCCGCCAGGCCCCCCGCCATGCCCAACATGCCCCCCATCCCCGCCAGGCCCCCCGCCATGCCCCCGCCATGCCCAACATGCCCCCCATCCCCGCCAGGCCCCCCGCCAGGCCCCCCGCCAGCCCCAACATGCCCCCCATCCCCGCCAGGCCCCCCGCCAGGCCCCCCGCCAGCCCCAACATGCCCCCCATCCCCGCCAGGCCCCCAAGCCAGCCAGTGGCCCCAAATCCATATTGAATTAAACTCACTTGTTGGTCTGGAGGACCGTAGAGTAGCGCATACTGGGGGAGGACCCCATCCACAAGTTTCTCCAACTCCTCTCCAGTGAAGGCAGGGGCCCTTTCCCCAGTCGCAGCAGCCATTGTCCCTTCCAGACCGAGGTCACAGCAACACTTGCAGTATAGGTCCTCTCCTGTGAAAGTTCAAGTCGCAAGTGGATAAGTAGATAGAAAATGGCGGTCACGTCCGCGGCGGTGCGTACCGCGGCGGTGCGTCCCGCCACCGCCGGCGCCCTTCGCCATTGGCTCCTGAAACCCATAGGCTTCAATGTTAACCAATGCGGCTTCGCGCCGCGGTCTTCGCCCGCCGCCCGCCGCGGTGTGCCACGCCAGCGCATTGACCTCACATCCCATTGTCACACTTCACAGGTCAGGCAGCCGCCATTTCCAGGGCCCACATGGCTCAATTTCAACTGCGTCACACAGGCCTAGGCCTTGCATAGCCACTCAGACACGCCATTCACTGCATAGAGAATCGTATACTGTGCTAGCTGTGAGTACGTACCTGTGGGTTGCTTGACTGTGTGCTCCATGTTGTCCTTCCTAGGCACCGTCCGCTGGGTTGGGCGAGGAGACGGATGAATCCTCCCGTGTACCGACCGCTGGTGGACCTGTCGACAATGGAAGAACGCCACATTATCCTGACCTACCGTCTTAACCGTGCCACTATCCATGAACTGTGTGCCCGGCTGGAGCCCGACCTGATGTCCCCCATCCGCCAACCCACAGGGATTCCCCCTCTGGTGCAGGTCATGTCAGTACTACATTTCTTGGCAAGTGGGTCATTTCAGACAACCGTGGGAATTGCTTCCGGGATGTCTCAGCCCATGTTTTCGAAGGTGTTATCCAGAGTGTTGTCTGCCCTGATGAAATCCGTGAGGAACTACATCATTTTCCCTGAGGTGGGCGAATTGGCTACAGTGAAGGGTGATTTCTACGCCCTTGGACATATTCCCAACGTAATTGGTGCCATTGATGGGACCCATGTGGCTTTGGTTCCCCCAAGAGACAGGGAGCAGGTGTACAGGAACAGGAAAAATTACCATTCAATGAACATCCAGGTGGTGTGTTTGGCTGACCAGTACATCTCGCATGTAAATGCCAAATTCCCAGGGTCAGTGCATGACGCCTACATCCTCAGGAATAGCAGCATCCCTTACGTGATGGAACAGCTACAGAGACACCGTGTATGGCTAGTGGGGGACTCTGGGTACCCCAACCTGTCGTGGCTACTGACCCCAGTAAGGAATCCCCGGACCAGGGCAGAGGAACGGTACAATGAGGCCCATGGGCGTACTAGGAGGGTGATCGAACGCACCTTTGGCCTCCTAAAGGCCAGGTTTCGCTGCCTGCATATGACCGGTGGATCCCTAATGTACTCACCTAAGAAGGTGTGTCACATCATCGTGGCCTGCTGCATGCTTCACAACCTGGCTTTGCGCCGCCAGGTGCCTTTCCTGCAGGAGGATGGTCGAGACGGTGGTGTTGTGGCAGCGGTGGAACCTGAGGAGAGTGACGAGGAGGAAGACGACGGGGCTGAAACAGACAACAGGGACAGAATCATTGAACAGTACTTCCAATAGGACACAGGTAACATTTCAAAGATAATTTAGTAAATGTTAACTACTCTGCAGCATCTCTGCTGCCTGTCTATTTGCCCCAGTGTATGATGACTGAGTTTTGGCTTTTCCCTCCCTATTTCAGATCTGGGGTCCCCACTACGAGTCCTGTGCTTCGTTTCCCCATGGACTACAGCTTTGTGGCAGCTGTTTGTTGACTTCACCATGTACAAGGACATATTTGCACTGTCATGTCAATTACAATCTATTGAAATCACAGCCAGACTCCAGATATTTTGGTGCAAAATAGGTGTTTATTTAAGTGCTCAAAATGGGATGGGTGGTTTCAAGTGGGTGGGGGCTATGGTGAAGGAATGTCCATGGCAGAGTCCAGAGTTACAGTCACACAGGTGCATTGTCCAGAGGCCTGTTGAGAGATGGAGCATGGGCAGTTCAAGGATGGACAGGGTGACAATGTGGGACAGTGGGATGACATCAGGTGGTATCCATTGCTGGCGGGGGTCTTGACATCCTACTCTGTCTTCTTGCGAGATCTCAGGGCCCTCTTGCGGGGTGGTTCTTCTCCTGCAGGAGGTGGGGGTCTGGTGGGCTGCTGCTGTACGGGGGCCTCCTGTCCACTAGCGCCGGCGGAGGTGGATGGCTGTTCTTGGTCCAGGCTAGTGGCAGGGGCCCTTGGGTGTTGTTCAGTGTCCGCCCTGCTGTTTACGAGGTCCTGCAGCAGCCCTACCATGGTAACCAGGGTGGTGTTGATGGCTCTGATGTCCTCCCTGTACCCCCGATAGTGTTCCTCCTGCAGCACCTGGATCTCCTGGAACCGGGCCAGTACCGTCGCCATCGTCTCCTGGGAGCGGTTGTATGCTCCCATGATGGTGGTGAGGACCTCGTGGAGAGTGGGTTCCCTGGGCCTCTCCTCCCCCCCCTGTCGCACAGCTGCCCGCCGAGTTGCCCTGTTTCCCTGGGCCTCTGCCCCCTGGCCGGTGTGCCCACTACCACTGCCCCCAGGTCCCTGTTGTTGTTGGGGTGGTGGGTTATCCTGGGTGCCCTGTAGTGGTAGACACACCGCAGATTGACGCGCCCTGGAGACAGAGGCATGGGCCCGCTGGGTGGGAGCTGTGCTGGTGTTCCCAGAGGGGTTAGGGTCTGTAGTGGCCTGTGCCTGTGTGAGGGGAACCGACTGTCCAGAGGTCCCCGATGGTCCGGGCTGGTCATCGGTGTCCAGATCGACAGAGCTGCTGTCATCGCTGACGGCCTCTTGGGTGGGGGGTGGGGATAATTCTGGCCCCTCCGCCGCGGTGTGTTGACGGTCGGGTCCTGCAGGGGTATAGAGGTATGGTTATAGTTTCAATGTGTGGCATATGGGTGTATCTGTGGGTTCTCGTGTCCCCAAGTGCTGGCATTCGTGTGTGGGGGCTTTGGTGAGGGTGGCTTGTGGGGGGGATGTGTATATGCATTGGGCATGCTTTGGTGATGGGTGTCCATGCTTAGTGGACGCATGCAGGCCTAGGTTTTGGGATGTGTGGGTTGTGATGGTGAGACATTGGCGGGGAATAGGTGTGCTGGGGGTGGGGGTGAGGATGGTGGTGGGGGTGAGGATGGTGGTGGGGGTGAGGATGGTGGTGGGGGTGAGGGTGGGGGTGAGGATGGGGGTGGGGGTGAGGGTGGGGTTCGAGGATGGGGGTGAGGGTTGGGGTCTGATTTGGCATGCAGGTGGGGGGGAAGCAGTATTGAAGCTTCAACTTACCAGTATCCATTCCTCCGCCGACTCCTGCGAGGCCGTCAGGATGCAGGATGTTCAAGACTTCCTCCTCCCATGATGTGAATTGTGGGGGTTGAGGTGGGGGTCCTCCGCCAGTCTTCTGCACGGCGATGTTGTGCCTGGATACCATGGAACGCACCTTCCCCCGTAGGTCGTTCCATCGCTTCCTGATGTCTTCCCGATTTCTGGGGTGCTGTCCCACTGCGTTCACCCTGTCGACAATCCTCTGCCATAGCTCCGTCCTCCGGGCAATACTGGTGTATTGTATCTGTGTGCCGAACAGCTGGGGCTCTACCCGAACGATTTCCTCCACCATGACCCTGAGTTCTTCGTCTGTGAAGCGGGGTTGTCTTTGGGGTGCCATGGGGTGGTGTGTATGATGTGTGGGGTGGAGTATGTGTATTTAAGTGAGTTGAGTGTGGTGGTGTGTGTTGTTTTGTGTGTGGATAGTGTGAGGGTGATGGTGTTGAGTGGCTGTGGCTGTTATGTTTTGGATGCTGGTGTCTCGCTCTTGTCTTCTTTACGAATTTTTAAGCGTAGGGGTTTGTGGGTGATGTGGGTGTGTGTTTTATATTGTATTGTGTGTGTGGGAGTGGTGTGTGTATGTGTATCAGGTGTGTGGGATTCAAATCGTCCAATGTGGCTGAGTTTTGTTCGTTTGTGTGTATTCTGACCGCGCCGGTGTGTCCCACCAATGGAATACCGCGTTTGAATGACCGCCGCGTGGATTCGTGGGTCGTAATGGCATGGGCGTATTTCTGTTGGCGTGGCGGTGGAGGTTTGGTCACCTCCACCTTTCCGCCGACCGCTGGTCTGGCGGTCTGTTGTGGCGGTCGGATTTTCGGAGGTTTGCCTTCTGCGGGTCAGAATGACCGTGGCGGGTTTCTGCGACCGCGGCGGGATTATGGAGGATTTCTGACCGGCGGTAGGCGCCTTTTACCGCCGAGGTCAGAATGAGGGCCAAAGTCTAAAGCATTCAAATATCACAAAACAGTAATTAAATAAAACACAGGAAACAGTTTAAAAATCCAAAACCAATTTATAAAAATAGCTTATATTTTTATCTTTAAAATGACACAAAAACGATTAAAATCGGTTCAGGGGAACCGGAGATATGAATTTTTAAAGTATTATTATTTTCTAGCGCTTAGAAACAAAAAGCGCCAATCGGGTCATCTGGTTGCACCAGGACCGGGGCAAAGTCAAACTTTCAGGCCGACCGCGATGGAGCCCTGCTCGGCTACAAGTCGCGGGAGGCCTCGGTTAAAAAGTTACCTTCTGACTTAGGTGGTCATTCTGACCCTGGCGGTCTTTGACCGCCAGGGCGGAGGACCGCGGGAGCACCGCCGACAGGCCGGCGGTGCTCCAATGGGGATTCCGACCGCGGCGGTAAAGCCGCGGTCGGACCGGCACCACTGGCGGGGTCCCGCCAGTGTACCGCGGCCCCATTGAATCCTCCGCGGCGGCGCAGCTTGCTGCACCGCCGCGGGGATTCCGACCCCCCCTACCGCCATCCAGATCCCGGCGGTCGGACCGCCGAGATCCGGATGGCGGTAGGGGGGGTCGCGGGGCCCCTGGGGGCCCCTGCAGTGCCCATGCCACTGGCATGGGCATTGCAGGGGCCCCCGTAAGAGGGCCCCTACATGTATTTCACTGTCTGCTGCGCAGACAGTGAAATACGCGACGGGTGCAACTGCACCCGTCGCACAGCTTCCACTCCGCCGGCTCGATTCCGAGCCGGCTTCATCGTGGAAGCCTCTTTCCCGCTGGGCTGGCTGGCGGTCTGAAGGCGACCTCCCGCCAGCCCAGCGGGAAAGTCAGAATTACCGCCGCGGTCTTTCGACCGCGGAACGGTAACCTGACGGCGGGACTTTGGCGGGCGGCCTCCGCCGCCCGCCAAGGTCAGAATGAGGGCCTTAGTCTCTTTTTTGATGTTTTTCTTCCCCGGGACGAACCTGCCAGTTGGATCCGACCTCCTGGAGCCCTTGTCCGGATACGCGAAGTCGGTTTCCTCGGTGGTGATTTTTACCTTCGGACTTAGTCGTTTTTTCGAGATGAAAATCCTTCGACCGGGGTAAACCTGGATCTTGATCCGACGTCCGTGGAGCCCTTCTCGGATACGATGGCTGGAAGGTCCCGGTCAACTTTTTACGTTCGGACTTAGTCTCTTTTTTGGATGTTTTTCTTTACCGGGACGAACCACGAAGTCAGGCCGGGTCGCGGTTGAGGCAAGCCGGCTAGAATTTCCGCGTCGGGTCGGTCACTTTATGGAGCTTTTTTTCAAAAATTCTCCAATCTTTTCCAAACTTCTGGGGCTTCACCCAGATGTTCTTTTAAGGTTCTTTTGGGGTCCACAGCTCACCCCAAGGGTCCAGAAGTTCTGTGATGGTCCTTGGGAAGTGCGGACTTCAACTCCCAGAATGCACCTGGCGCAAACTCCTTTTTGGCCACTGGACAGTGGTCAGCTGGTCACTTTTTCAGGAGTTGGTGCAGGGGACTCTGGATAGCAATTTTTCACCTGTAGCAAACAGGGAGTCCCTCCTTGAACCAGTGGAAGCCAGGCAAAGTCCTTCTTGTGGTGAAGCCCAAGTGTGCAGCTGGTGCAGTCTTTCTGAGTGCAGGGTCCAGTTGCAGGCCAGGGGTCCAGCAGGGCAGTCCTTCTTCTCCTTGTAGTTCTTTCTTCTTGAAATTTGGTGGGGATCTCAGGCGTGGGTGCAGGTCTGCCAGTTTTATCCTTGCTCCTGGGTGAAAAGCAGGGGGGTCCTGGTTCTCCAATCAGGGACAGGGTCGTCCCCCTGTGATGACCACTTCCTGGGAAGTGTGGCAAAAATCCATCCCAGAAGGCAACAGTCTCTAAAAATCCAAAATGGATGAATCTGATTTTTGGAGGAGAGATCTGGCTGAGCCCACCCACTGGTGTGGCTAAAAATCATAAACACACCCCTCTCCTGCCCTCTCCTAATCTAATCAAGGGGGCACCTAGCTGTCTGGGGTTGCAGGATGTGGGGGTGTTGTTGGGTGCTCCAGATGTCCTTCTCTGCCTTTGAAGACCAGTTTGGCAGCCCTCCCCCTTCCTGCCTCACCATCTGCTGAGGGGAGATTCTCTCCCCCAAGCACATTCCTTTGTGTGAAGCCAGGCCACTTCACACCTCATTAAAGTGGCCTGGCAGAAGCTGCTGCAGGCTGGCCAATCAGAGCACAGCAGCAAAAACAATGCAGAGCTGAAATTGGCAACTTTTTAGGTAAAGTCTAAACTTTTTACCTGCACTAGTTATATTAAATCCAACAACTGGAAGTTGTGGGATTTATTATAACAATCAATTTGATACCAAATTCTTGGTATGTAACATTTAAGGAGACTTTAAAATTTAAAATAAAGTCTGCCCATTCTAGCCTATGAAGGCCATTTACTTCAATGAGGGAAAAACGAATTTGGCTGTTTTTACCTCACCAGGGCTTATAAATCTATTTTTATAAAGTCCCTGCTTATAGTTACATGGCACCCAGCCCTAGGGGCACATAGGGCACACCTTAGGGGTGACTTATATGTAAAAATAAGGTAGTTTAAGACTTTGGAAGTACCTTTAATTCCAAAGTCGAATTTGCATATAACTTTAATTTAAAAGCAGCCAGCAAGGCAGGCTTGCTTTTAAAATGACACTGGGCACCTCAGCAATGCACCTAGGTGTGCACCACCTATGCTGTGGTCCCTAAACCTACATGCCCTACCATATACTAGGGACTTATAGGTAGGTTAACTTAGCCAATTATAATTAGCCTAATTTGCATATCCATTTTACACAGAGCACTGGCCCTGGGACTGGTAAGCAGTACCCAGGGCACAGCCAAGAGTCAGTAACCACCAGTACCTATCCAGAAAGAGTGGGGGTGATCAGGCAAAAAAAAAAGGACTTTCCTACACTCTTTTATTTTTCTTTGAAATGACTGCCACAGCATGAAGCTGTAACTACTTGAATCCCGAAAAAGAGTTTCAAAACTACAAAACTAATTAAACTAGAATCTAGTATTTCTGAATCCAAATTGTCATGCATGTGCCATCAGAATTACCAGATGTGTGATTAGATGGATAATGCACAGTTATTCTAAAACGTAGATGTTTCATTGCCACAAATTGTGTGTTACTCATGCCTTCGTTAAGAAATTGGGTTATTGTTCGAGGGGGGTGGGAGCCCTGCTTAGGCAACGACCACAATCCTTGTCAGGGTGAACAACAAAAAGTCACTAAATTAACCTGTACCTAACCATCTGTAAAGTATTTATGAAGTACACGAACATAAATAAAGTGAAAACACAACACAAGAAATAGCCCAATGATTCCAGGACAACAAAAATCCAACAGTAGAACCGGAGATATTCAGTTTTAAAGATGTAGTAAAAATAGTGCCTAAGAGCACAACTTCCTACTCGCTGTCACCTGTTCCCACTAGACTGATGGCAAATCAGGTTGACCACAATGGAGCATGGGTCGGATACAAGGACCAGGTTAGTCCCTCTGAAGAGTTATGTGCAAAGTTCGGCATGAGGAGTTCTGTTCGCTTTGGTAGAAGTTCCAAGGAGGAGGCTGAGTGTCGTTAATGGTCGTCATAGTGCAAAGGGCAGATCGGGTGTTATGGATGGTCAAAGATGTAGCACGAAGAGCCAAGCAAGCATCGCAAGCATTGTTGCTGTAACTTTGCATTGGAGGTAATCTAGGGCTGGCATTGCTATAGTGCAAAGTGCTGGTCTCGTGTTGCCATTAGTTGCTGGTGGTTGCTACTAGTGCAAAGAGCAGGTCTCACCGGAGCTTCATGTTAGCAACCATCATGAATGGCAGACTCCTGGCACCAATGGGCTTGTTCATGTTTGCGAGGATTCTATAGTTCAGGATTTTCACCTTCTTTTTAGGAGGAGTACAAATCTGATGTCGGTCAAGGACCCAGGACCTGGGAGACACATCTTGGGGATGAGAGTAACACTCCAGCAGAGGCTAGCAGGGATCCATCGGAACCAGTGGCAGGTCCAGACAAGTCAAGTGGCAGCAGTTAATCCGGGCGGTTGCAGGGAGCCCTCTGAGGCTTGTTGTGTCCTTGGAGCTCACATAGGCGGTCAGCCAACTGACATTTGGAGTCACTCTGGTTAGTCAGGGAAATGAAGATAAGCAAGTCCAGTCCTTCTTCTTATACAGTAAGGCAATACTTAAAGCAGCAGGTCATTCCCCTGGCAGCAGGGCAGTCCTTCTTCTGCAACTTCCACAGGTTCAGGAGTGTTCTGAAGAGTGGTTCGGGAGGTCCAATATGTATGCCTGGTGCCAGTCTTTGTGTGGAGAGCCTCCCTGTCCTCTCCCCTCATCTGGTTCTGGAAAGTTCGTCCCCCTCCCCTATCCAGGCTCCAAACTCTCTTGTAGTGAGGAGCGGTCTGATGTCATGTTCCCTTGTGGCAAAGCCCTTTGAGGTATAGGTGGGGTTGGATATAAACCCTCCCGAGTCATTCTGCCAGGATGGCCCATTCTGGCCACACCAAAGCCCCATTTGTTTTATTGTTACTGTTGGGGTGCAGTACACAAACCCCAACAGCAGGGCCATTCACAGTCATGTGACCCAGGAAACTGGCAAAAGGCACAAACAGTGGGGCATTTTCTAAATTGAGATTTAAAGTCTGACTTGACCATTGAGGAGAATTTGTTAGTTAGAAACAATTTAAGTGTACACAGAATAGCTCTTTCTGCTCCCAATCTAAAGTTTACACTTATTAAATGTAATAAGGCAACCTAGTGTTCATCCATGGGAGCCTTACAACAGTGAAAAATGATTTTAGGGGGTTTTCAGTGTCAGGTCATGTAAAACCTAAGTACAGATGCCCTGTGTTTTAAATACAATACACCCTACCCGGTGAGTCTTTAGGGCCTCCCTTACGGGTAGCTTACAGGTACTAAAAAGGAAGGTTTATTTGCAGTAAAAGGTTTGTCTTTCCAGATCGAAATGGCAGTCTAAAACCACAGTGGCAGGCATGAGACATGTTTTAAAAGGCTACTTTAGTGGGTGTCCCACTTTTAGCATATAATTTACAGGACCTAGGTACATACGGTACCATTTAAGAGGGACTTAAAAGTAAGTTAAATGTGCCATTTGGAGTAGGATACTTTTACCATGTCTCAGGGAGAGGACGCAAGCACCTTACCTCTAGTTATGAAGTGAACGGAGTCCTAAAGCCAACAAAAAAGGTTTCAGCAAAGGAAAGCAGAGGAAGGCAAAAGGAAGAAGGTGACCCTGCAGAAAAGGCCAGGTCCAACATGCTCACATGCAGAGTCTTGTTGGTACTGCACCATTTGTGTTGACATTCTGATGTTTATCACTCAATATATGATTAATACAAAAAATGGCTAGTGTCTACACGAGGCGTGGTCCAAAGTGATTTAGCAATAGTAACGTAACTTGATAAATAATACAATAATCAAGGCTGCTTCTGGAAAATGCAAATAGCGTTTTCAAATGAAGAGAATAGTAAACATAATACTTAGCCATCTGTTGGGGTTAACAAATGTTTACAGAGAAATAACATATTTTCATTTTTCTTTGATTTAGATAATTACAGATGTTGCTAAATTATTTCAAGTGAGCACTTTCGTTTAAATTCCAATGCTGAATACTGGCTTTACTTATTATCATTAAACAAGAAGTAATTCGTCAACTGCAATGATAATATTTGCCAGTAAATCTCAGGGGCTGCCTTCCCTGTTGTGGACCTGTGCTCTACTATGCTGGCTGAAAGTGATATGGCTTTGGTTAACTCGCTGTTAATTATGATAATGGCTCCTTTGGAAGGAATTATTATTACATGTAGTTAATGGTCTACTACGGTGTAACAAATGCTGTTGACTATTGCACCCAAGAGAAATTATGTGAAGTTGTGATCTGATTTTGCCTCTGAAAAAGGTGGCCCTGTCTAAGCAGGAATGTAAAAGACCAACAAGGGGATCATGTAAAGATTTAGGACTCGATGCAAAAAACATTAGCTAAATTGCTTGTTTCCTTAGTTTCTCACTTGGTGGTCTGCAATGCACAGATTACTGGGTAAAGTAATATTCCAGGCCAAGACGAAAGGAAGCATGATTACACAAAGTCACTCTAAATGTAATTTAAATAATTCTCGCTAGGGCGTTCGTTGTATTGTGAGCTATTACAGTTTGAACGCCTATTATGATATGATGATTATTTACTGACAGCATAAAAGTGGTGAAAACGATGAAATATTGAATTAGACAAATGTAAGTAAAACAAGTTAAATTTGTTACTGATAATGTTTCTGTAATGATTCAGTAGCATTGATACATTTTATTAAAACTCTTACATGGCGCACCTGACTAGAAGGTACACATAACTTAAAAACAAACACAAATTCAAGCGCACGGAACACTCAGAACCATAAAGACAAGAAGAAGAACCAACATCCAAAATAACCGCCGTTTGAAACATTTAGGGCCATATTTATACTTTTTGACGCAAAACTGCGCTATCGCAGTTTTGCGTCAAAAAAATGTGCGCCGTCTAACGCCATTTGGATGCGCCATTCGGGCGTCAAATTTATACTTTGACGTACGGCGGCGCAACCAACAGGTGGGAGTCATTATTTCATGACGCACACAGCGTCGGTCTGTCGTAAGGGAAACCCACGTAAAAGTGACGCAAATCACTGTGGGTCGATTTACGACAGCGCAATCGTGAAAACGCCGGTTTTTTTCACGCTATTGCGTGACATTTTTGCGCGAAAACTGCACTTACAGGAGAGGAGACCCAAAATGGATCCTAGATGCCCCAACAGACCCCAGGAGGATGAGAGCAGACCAGGAACCAGCCAGGAGGAAGCATACAGGAACCAGGACATGTTAAAGAAAAAAAGAAAGTGTCGCTTCAGTGCAGAGGAGCAGGAAATCCTGGTGAAAGAGGTGACGGAACACCAGCACCAACTTTTCATATCCTCAAAATTGCCACTCAGTAGGAGAGAGGCCATATGGAAACAAATTGTGGACAAGATAAACAGTGTGGCTGAAGAACGCCGGACAGTCACCGAGTGTAAGAAACGCTGGCATGACTGTAAACGTAGGACCAAAGAGAAAATGGCCAGGAACAGGAAGGCAGCAATGCAGACTGGAGGGGGGAGTCCAGCACAACAGGAGGCCCTGGACCACATGGAGGAGATGGTCGCAGCCGTCATCCCGGAGGAGATCGTCACAGGAATACAAGGACTGGACAGCGCAGACTACCACGACACTACGCACATGCAGGGTAAGTCGCATGGGGAATTACAATGCAATAATGGGGACTGTAAGCAGGGGGGGGATACCTACTACACAATGCATGTAACTTAGCACATATATGAAGTGGCATGGGGAAAGGGGCACGGCAGGGGGGAATGGCCAGTACTGACCATAGCCGGGGCACGACAAAATACTGCCACCACTACAGTCCCACGGGGACATCCTGTAATTACAACAAGAGAGCCAAGGGAAACCAGTGACAGGTGGGAAGGACACTACCCTGAATCCACATCCAGGCACTTGTTTTGCACAAACTATTCCCCATCAACTAGGTCCCTACCTGTAATGCAGTAGCAAATACAACAACTGCAACTTAACTGCCACCACAGTTGACAATAACACCTCTCATCTCTGGGCAGCTATAGTACCAAATGGCAGGAACCCCACCCTGGAACATACATACCTAAATTAGGGGGTGAGGATGACATCTGCAACTACTCCTAGAAATAAGACAAAGGTACCAGTACACTTAAATGCCGAATGTCCATAACTGACACATACATAAGCCTAAGTAAACAGCAATAGGAGCCACACAGCACTAACGACACACACATGCTGCATACGTCAGGGTCCCTCACGTGCCTGCCCAACAATGCTACATCACAAATGTCATACTGCTCAGACAACAACATTGACGAGGGGACACAGGCAACTGGTCAATGAAACACATCTGCACAGTCTAACCAAAAAATAGGACATTCATACGATAAACAGGCCAATCCAGTAAGACACACATGAGACCCCATCAGATACAAACATCAACAATGTTTACATCCATACCACATCCTAACATTGACATACATAGGTCATGCCACCTAACATGTACAGATCATGCAATGTGAATAAAAAGTGTATGGTGCAGGGCCTGTGAGGCAGGTGTGCTGGCAGGGCAGTCACAACACCCACAGTCAGTCAAAGTGTAGCGTGGCAAGTGAAACGTATACTTTGCGCAATAGCCTCAGGCTGGAGGCCTTTGTGCATCTTACCCTGAATGTACTTATACTCATTTGCTGACATCTAAGTGCCTCAGAGCACTTTGCACTAAATTAATCTCATTGCCCTTCCTATCAGTTAATGTAGCAAATAGTCAGTCCTAAGGTGTTGGCAATTAGTCAAATCACCCTGTTTTGCCTACTTCTGCACTGGAGTTTGCCAGAACATATTCACTCTGTGCCCCAGTCAAGGATACCGTCTGGTTCGTTGATGATAGATGTGTTAGGGGTTAAGGTTTGCCATTCCTGCGTAGGGAAACTTTGTCATCACAATGACATATGTCTTTTAAATTCACTTCCTCGTCCCAAGACACGCATGGGGGAGTTTACAAACAGAAAATCACATCTAGATGCTGCCTGCCTTGCTGCTGATGCACAACCAGATCCCAGCCCATTCCTCTGATATGAGGGATGATGTCTCCCCTGTGATTCAGACAGCCAAGCTCCAAACTTAACATGCTGTGCTATATATAGAACAAGCAGAGGGAGAGTAGAAACTGTTAGGCACCATGATAGCTGTGTACCAATGTATTACTCTCCTGCGGACTATTTCAGTTCTAACTGTGTGTATTGTTTTGGTTATTGGGGCTCACACCTAAATTCCTACAAGTCAGTTGTACAATGAAACTTCATATCAAACAAATACTGTCTGTGTCATTTGTGTATGGGAACATACCGGAAAAGATAGAAATGTGTAGGACCTGAGTGACCACCACTTCCCTGAGAAGTCCCAAAGATGTCATGGGCTTGGACTTCTAAACATTCCTCTGTTGTGGGAGACCAGAGGCACTGCTAGTCTGTCTGAGCTAAATAGAATATCTGGGTGACAGAGTTATTTACAAGTGGGTCAAACTTAGTCCCCCACACCATTAGCTATCCTGCTGCCTAGAAAGCCAAGAATCACATGTAGGATAATGAGAGCCCACCCAAACAAATGTCCCTCCATAACAATAGTGAAACACTGAGGGAGGAGTAGGACAAAAAAATGCATATTCCGAAATAATTACAAATCAACACCTAGAGATGACCTGGCAGGCATGTCTGATAGCTCCATATCATACATGTGACACACAGGTGGGCCATAGGCCTACAACAATGCCCTATGACGGACAGCAGATACCAAGACAAAATCAGAGTACAAAGTTAAGGCATCCAAAGGCTTGTATCTTAGTGCAAAATGATCTCAACACAGACACACTAATTGTACCCTGTTTCTTTGCAGAGGAACACGGATCTCCTGCCGATATGCCTGTCCATGAGTTCCCTGATGACATGGATGACGAGACCATCAACCTCACACAAGAGACCATTGACATGGTCCTCGAAAGCCTCCAAACCCCCCCTTCAGTAACAAGGAGGAGCCAAGAAGAAGCAGCCACCACAGTAGAACCACCCGCCACCCCAATTGTAAGACCTGCCAGCTCCAACACAGCTGAGGACTCTGACGACACTGGCACCAGCTTCGAAAGAACAGTCGTTGGGGTCCAGCGGGAGCTGGCCAAGGAGGTGCGGGTGGGGATGCAAACTATGGCAGCCAGCCTTGAGGGGGTGCGTTCGTGCATGCTGTCAACTGCTGATCAGGCAGCTGCAATGCAAGCCAGAACATCGCTGTTGGAGGAACTTTTAGTAACACAGAAGGCAATCTGCACAGGTGTCATCCAGTTGACCAAACAACTCCAACAGCAAGCCAGTCAGCGTGTGCACGAATGCAACATCGAACCCCTCAGGGCCGACCTGGCTGCCTACCATCGGGATGTGGCTGCCATTCTGAAAAACCAGCACGCCCTCCTTGCTGCAGTACTGCCCTTCATAACTGGACAGGGATCAGCCCCCGGGATGTCTGCCTCCATGTCTTCTGACACTGAGGTGTGTGTTGCCCCTTCACAACCAACAACAACAAGGACACACCAGGCAAAACACACATCAGAAGAAGAAGACATGGAACAGATAACATTCACTCGCAAGAGTACCCGGAAGCCCTAGTCCCTGCACCATGCCCTACTCTGACCAAGGTCCTACATTTTGACACATGCCAGCCTCACTCCAACTACCCTCAATGACTGTTCGGCAATCCACTGTTTAACTTGTCCACATTGGCTGTAAATGTTTCTCTCCTACCATTTGGCAATTCCTGTTCCTCTGCACCGTCTGTGACATCACCCCAGCATGTCAGGAGCATCATCCACACCCTGTAAATAGGATCACCATTTAAGAATGCACCAGAACGGACTCACCTAACATTGTTAATGGACTTTTTGCACTACTCCACCTAAAAATAAATATCACTTGCACACCTATTGTGTCTCTGTGTCATTTCACACTTCAACTGTGCAGTACATAACTCCAAAGTGGCTGTGTGGCAACCATGTCGATTCTCTATACTACTGTCCTGATTTCATGTATACTGAAACATCTGTGCAGTGGCCAGGATTGCATCATAGCTTTACTAGACTGAGGAAAATAACTGATGTAGGGACTAAGCACCCACAATCATGCTGTGTTGGACAGAATGAGGCCCCATCCATAGCTATTCTAGACAACTAATGGTGGCTGAGAAATGTAGGCACCTTGCAATACTAAAACAAGAAATTATGCTGTAAAATGAAAGGAATGATAACCAAATTACACTGCATCAATCACCCTTACAGCGTATACTACCATGAAGGAAAGTCATGCTCAAGCAGTACACACATGATGTAGGTCAGCAATGACAGCAACAAGACAAGAGTGTGAACAAATACTCATCTACAAAGCTCTCCCTGAACTTCACAATGCTGTCCGACCTATCTATTTACCTACAAAATCAACTCTGGAAGCACTCTTTGCGAAGTAGGATACATACCAACCCCAAATCTTGATGATCTATGCACACTACCAATGGTGGCTCTCCCACATGGTGGATACTTACCAAGTTAGCACACGGGTAGCTGGCATGTTAAACCTCAATAGCCTGGGGATAGCGAGCATAGGACACAAATGTCATACTAAAACTTTCTGCTACACTGATGTCAAGGCCATGAAAAGGTAGCACCTAACGCATCAGGTAAAGGGTTAACAAATTTTTTATTTCCAATAAGTAATAAAAGAGGCAACTAAGGGAAAGATAAACCTACACTAATCTAACCTGACTACTACTAACCCACAACTGTCCCTAACTAACCTAAGCTAAACTTACTCTACACATGTAACGAAACGATCTAAACATCAACCCCCCACCCACCATTATGAGACAAGACACATGCAGGACAACACTTACTAACCTACACACATACTACACTATCCTAAACAAACATATATTTTTTTTTTTTTTTTTTTTTAATAGATTTTTTATTTTATTTTTTAAACAGGAATCCCAACATTGCCCCCCCCACCCACCCACACAAAGAGATAAGATATAAAGAAGAAGGACCCCCCACCCTCTAACCTAACACTAACTAAGCTAATTTCCTACACTTATCCTATAACTAACCCCCCAAACCCAACTAACAGTATGAAATAGGAAAGAGGTGAGAGGGGAGGGGTAAAAGTTCTGGAGGGCAAAATGTCTACTGATTTGGCCTCCGTAGTGTTCGCCGGATGGAGCGCACCTTCCTCTTCACCTCAGCCATGTCCTCCGTCAGGGTGTCAACTTTTTCAATCAACCTGTCCAATTTCCTTGACAATGCGTGGAAGTCCGCTGGGTTGATCGGAGGGTCAGTGCAGGTCTGGGTGCCGGTGGAGGTGGATTGTGTTGGTGGAGTGGTGTGGGCACGGGACTGCCCTGCTCCCACCACACGGCTGGGTCCAGGTCTGGATGAGGATGCCTGGTCCGTTGCTGGGTCCACTTGGCCAGACCTGGTGGATGTAGTGGCGGGGGTTGTTGGGGGCACCATTGGGGGAGCCTGTGGTGTGGCATACCACGCCCCGGAGGCCCGTTCCGAATTGTATCTGTGGGCCATCCTCCGATACCCACACTGCACCTGCAGGATGTGGCTGTACCTCATTGCCCGGCGCTCAAACTGGTTGCGAGCTGCGGCACTCAGGTTTGCAGCTGTGAAGAGAAAAGGCAAATATTGAGCATAGAATTTACAGTGGGTTGAATACCACAATGGGTAATTTGTCCATTACTAGCAATGTATTGGTTGCAGCATTTGTTACAACATAGTTCACGGGAAGGCTCAGAGGAAGTACATGTGAATCATGCATACTGAAGGGCATATCACATATAGCATATCCATGTCTCTACATGATGGATGACATCACCCTAAACTACTCATACAATTCATACCTAAGGCATTATACATTATGGCACCAGCTCGTCCGCATACTGACTTCACTACATATGTCATTCTATGTGATAAGAATCACACTCCTCACTCAATGGCATTTCGAAATAGTTGTGTGCTAAGATTGAACCCCTGGCCATGAATCATATGTCGACACTATGGGCCAGATGTAGGAATTGATGGGAAATCAACTAGCAAATTGCAAAGCTGAACGGTGTCTCTGACACCGTCTGCGAGTCACTATGGGGTCCCTAAATCCCACCTCATGAACATCAATGATGTGGGTTCCAACTTGCACCACCTTAGCAACTATGGGCACTCACGGGGATGGAGGCCTGCTGGGAACAGCAGAACTCCATAGACGTGACTGCTTTTAAATGAAGCAAGTTATTTTTCACCAAGTGTAGGCCCTTTATCTGAAAGGAAAATGAGCTGCGATTTGTTTAAATTCACAACAATTGATTTTTCGTAATTTACACAATAATTATTGCTCCCCTAGACCACTGGCTGTTTTGTGCAGGAGTATTTTGGTCCACTCACAAAGGTGAAGGTTCACAATGAGGACCCCTTCCAGTCAGCAAGTTGGTTAGCATCCACTTCAAGTGGATGATAACAGCTACTCACTTTGCAACCACGTACTCGTTAGCAAATGGGATTGCCTACCACTGTGATTTGCAAGTAGGGCTGGTAAACTCCTTTATTTTTTTCATTTAGAAAAGCATTTTGCGAATATGTACATGACCACCAAAAACATTTCGGATTAGGAAACAGACGTTTGCAACTCACTAACATCAAATTATGCTATTTGCAATGTGTAGACATTTTGCTACATCTGGACCTAGGTACAAACTCAAGTCACAAAAGGTGTTAAGTACGTGTAACATACTGGTTGCTACAGTCCTAGGTACCCTGTTTCACAGTAACATCCCAGTCTTTGTGGGTGGTGTGGGAAGAACAAACAACAATCCCATGATCAATGCACAACCAGGAGTGTACAGAAAGTTCAACAAGCATGTGCCTTCACACACAACACCTATGAAGGGCTAGCAACACGTTGGAGTCAGCCCAACCTTGTCACATCCCAGGTACACACATGTCAAAATGATATGACTTAGCCCAACATAACATACTATTAGTGAGGCATGTTTTACAACACACACAGAGGAGGTAGAACACCCATTCACATGATTCAACAGAACACCTAGGCCATTGCACTCAAGTCACACACACTTCGAGGTCACCTTGTGGAAGTACATGCCCCCGGAAGATCCGACCTACAGTGTACACAGTCCATCCTCAACTAGGAAGAAGCACTTGTCATCGAAGCCATGTGCCTAAGCTATCTGGGAGACTGTCAGTCTGATATGCTGACTCAGTTAATGGCAAGTTCCTGACCAAGTCTAACATTGACCAGTGTATTCAAAATGAGTCATGCCATTCCCAATTGTCGCACTAATTGAATGACCTACTGCCCCTCAATCTGAGAGATGACTAGGTATTGCTTTACAGAAACATTATTCCAATTTGATATCACACCAAAACAACAAAGCCAATGAACGGCCAGCACCTCAAATCATGAATTATCCTGAGCACACAGTAATCCATCATGCTTCATTTCCAAACAATGTAAATAGCACTTAGGCAACACTCACTGTAGGTATCGGGGTCGTCAAAATGGGCCACCTCACCAACGGTGTACGGGGCTGGTCCACCTGTAAAGCATGAAAGGAAGATTATACTCAGACTGGGTGAACAGACAAATAATTTCTGTTACAATGACAGTGTGTGAATATTACATGGTAATGATACACTTTCACACATGCTCATCCTGCCTGGCTGACTTCGTATTCTAGATTATCATTGGATGAGTCTCCTGCTCCAGTGACACACCCTACTACACTCATGCAGTGGCCAGGACAGTCATGTGTCGTCCAAGTTAATCCTCCATTAGTAGGCCCCAACAATCATGTGATCCATACATCTCAGCATGTGCATCCCAGAGAGAAACATTCCACAACTGGTTCCATGAGAACTGCATGACCACTCACAATCAAACAGGCTATGTGGACAGGTTCAACACACAGCAACCAGACACACATGTGACATATGTGTGGACAACATGACTAACTTTATGTGACGTGAAGGCAACACACATGTGTAGCATCATCATGTGTTTGCAATTTTCGGTCTAGCTATGGCGTCTACATATGTAGGTATGTTGTTTCTACATGACGTACTCACTGGCCATTATGACCAGTAGAGTACAAATAGAGCAGTTCACGTGTTGCTTTTCAGACACAAATGCAACAGTACATTCCATGCAGCTACAGCCATCTGGTATGTGTTGCAAAAATGAGGCATCGGCCTGGTAGCATAGGTCTTCATACACATCCTGCAACAAATACACATTTGGACACATATGTATACCTTTGTAGCGCAGCATTTGCATCATTTTGTGACGCAGAGAGGGAGCTACTTAGCAAAATACAAATAGATTTTGCATTTTACTGCTGTTATTGGGTGTACATGTGTAGCAAAAATGGGGATTTATGTGTATACCCATGGGCCTAGGTTTCCCTAGCATAACACGCAGTCAGCTACTTATTTTGCAGATTGGCTACCAATCATCACATGTTCACGCACACATTCCTATTATTCCCATGTAATTGATTAGTACTCACCAACATAGCCACCAATCCGGAGTCCCAGGTGGTCCAGCAGGTCCTGTTCCCTGCTGATCAGATCTGCCCAGCGGTGCTTGAGTTGATGGTTATTCCTCAGACTCCCGTAGACCCGGACGAGGTGATGGCGCACCTTCTCCCAACGGATTTTCCTCGCCTCCGTGTGATACCCCTGTATCACACGGCCCCCAGCCTCCAGCATCAGTGGGAGGAAATGGCTTACGAGCCATATGAAGCCCCCCAATTCGTCCTCACCCATCCTGGACAGGCGAGGCCTACCTGACATGATGAGAGGTGTAAAAAAGTACAAAAGAAAAATGAAAGAAAAAGTGGGAAATGGGGAAAGGTAGAGGTGTGAGAGAACAAGAAGAAGGAGAAAAATAGCCCAACTAACCCCCCAAACTATGCTACCCACAACAGACTCCCACAGACAATACAAACTATCACAGGTATAGACAAAATAACACTAAACAGACTGAGACAATGTTAGACAACAATAAAAGATTGACACAAAGACAAAATACAAGGCACACAGGACACTAAAGCAGTAAAACACAGGACAACACCTTTCACACAACCACACAGTCTAGATAACTCTGAGACTGCAAAGTGAAAGTGAAAGTCAACTCCCAGTACAGATTTGGTAAACAGGATATCCTATTACATCACTTCCTGCATAAAATGGCCACCGTTTTTCTTTTCGCGTAATGCGTCATATTTTCACGCATACACAGATGTGCGTCATATTTTTTTGACGCATTACAGTGCACATGATGCGGAGTGTAAAAATATGATATGAATATCAATATTTCAAATTGTACATGAGATGACCAACATATTGTCCATGTAGCGTCATTTTTACCACGCATACATCATGGGCGTCATTTTTTTTACACGTACAGTAGTGCACATGATGCGGAGTGAAAAAAAATGATATGAATATTAATATTTCAAATTGTACATGAAATGACCAATATATTGTGCATGTAGCGTCAATTTCACCACGCATACATCATGGGCGTCATTTTTTTTACACGTTCAGTGGTGCACATGATGCGGAGTGAAAAAATATGATATGAATATTAATATTTCAAATTGTACATGAGATGACCAATATATTGTGCATGTAGCGTCAATTTCACCACGCATACATCATGGGCGTCGTTTTTTTTACACGTACAGTGGTGCACATGATGCGGAGTGAAAAAATATGATATGAATATTAATAATTAATACTGTACATGAAATGACCAACATATTGTCCATGTAGCGTCATTTTTTGCACGCATACATCATGGGCGTCATTTTTTTTACACGTACAGTGGTGAACATGATGCGGAGTGAAAAAATATGATATGAATATTAATAATTAATACTGTACATGAAATGACCAATATATTGTGCATGTAGCGTCAATTTCACGACGCATACATCATGGGCGTGGTTTTTTTTACACGTACAGTAGTGCACATGATGCAGAGTCAAAAATATTGTGGATGTAAATAATAATTTGAAGGTGAAATATCAAGACACTTTTGGATACATTTGTATCTGACTCTGCATTGTGTGCACTCATGTACGTGAACAAATTATGACGGCGATGCTGTATGCGTACAATATGGAGCAAATTTATCCAAATGTCTTCATGTGTTTAGCTTTGGAAAGGTGATTTGTCATGGTAAAACGGTGCGATGTGAGACACATTTGTGTTTGTATATGACAAATGTCCGTACTTTTATGTATAGACGGCCTTCACACTGTGATGTTTGGGATACGTTAACTAATGTATTGACCATATTTGACAACATATTTGGTGTAATTGCTGATGGCTATTTTGAAATTATGTTTTTGATACCATTATGTATTCCGTCTCCAAAATGTCCCCACCTTTATGATGGGGATGCTTTTATCTGTAGTCCTAACAGGGAGTGGGAGAGTCACTTTCAGTTTTTATGGGGCTGACCATGTCCCATTATGATTTTGTGTTTCATATTTGTGTAGGACTTGTGACATGGAGGCCACACATGTGCCTTATGCATGTGTTTAGTTCACAAGTACATGATTCTTGTATGTTTTGGGGGTGGTAGAGGTGGAGTTAGGCCCCCAGCACCCTAGGATTTGACCATCCAGAATAGCTACTGTATCCATGGAGTATTTTTATCATATCCTGGCAAACCTGCAGCAGCGGGCGAATGTAAGGCCATATGGTATGAATGACTGTTGACCATTCATTCATCTCATTAGCCCATTTGACGTTTGCAGTAATGATGATTTGGAGCTAAGTTGCATACCATTTTCATATGACTAAGGGGGTCATTCTGACCGCGGCGGTCGGCGGTCGCCGCCCGCCAAGCGGTTCCCGCCGAAAGACCGCGGCGGTCATTCTGGCTTTCCCACTGGGCTGGCGGGCGACCACCAAAAGTCCGCCCGCCAGCCCAGCGGGAAACACCCTTCCCACGAGGACGCCGGCTCAGAATGGAGCCGGCGGAGTGGGAAGGTGCGACGGGTGCAGTTGCACCCGTTGCGAATTTCAGTGTCTGCAAAGCAGACACTGAAATTCTTTGTGGGGCCCTCTTACGGGGGCCCCTGCAGTGCCCATGCCATTGGCATGGGCACTGCAGGGGCCCCCAGGGGCCCCGCGGCACCCCCTACCGCCATCCTGTTCCTGGCGGGAGACCCGCCAGGAACAGGATGGCGGTAGGGGGTGTCAGAATCCCCATGGCGGCGGAGCGCGCTCCGCCGCCATGGCGGATTCTCAAGGGCAGAGGGAAGTCGGCGGTACACCGCCGACTTCCCGTTTCTGGCCGCGGCTGAACCGCCGCGGTCAGAATGCCCATCGGTGCACCGCCAGCCTGTTGGCGGTGCTACCGCCGACCTCCGCCATGGCGGTAATTACCGCCAGGGTCAGAATGACCCCCTAAGTTTGCAAGACTCTCAGCGTTCACGATGTGATAATGCGAAGATTGTTTTGCTTGTCTGTGTCCCTTTCTGCATAAACTGGTTTAGTGTCATGTTACAATCTTCCTGCTAGGTTCAAACTGGGACACAACTGTGATGGTCTACTTTCAAATATTAGGTTGGTTGTATGACATATGTGTACATGTGTGTGGGAATGTGGATCCAGTATGACCTGTCTGTGTGTAGGTTGTCACTGTAACTTCAAGGTCTCCTCCTGAGTTAGTGGCAGCTGATGTTGTTGCAATTGTGTATTGCTCACATCATACACTTGAGAGAAGCCATTGATGACATGTTCACGTACACATGGATGGTCCCACCCTGTCTCTGAACACGTGTGATGTGACTTTCAAATGATCTCAATTTTTGGGCTGGATGAGAGACTGTTTCAGTTGTTTGGATCCGGCATGTGTAATTGTCACATTTGTACTCTTGTTGGGCTCTGTGTATGGTAATGTAACATGTCACATCCTACCGTCTGTGCATTCAGTTGTGATGTTTATTTTTGGTGTGATGAATTTTAATGGCATTCTTGATCAATGAGACGACATTCATCTTCAGCTATTTCAAACTAAAGGTGGTCAGAAATGAATAGGCCAAAGCATGATGTGGTGTTTGTGATCTGTGTTTATTTACAAGTGTGGAATACAAGTGATTATAATAAGTTAAGTAAAAAAATTGTTCACAAGCTGTTGGCGCCTACGCACTCCTGCTGCGGTGTTAGGTTGTTCCCCCTCCTGTTGCAGGCCAGCATCCTCCTCATCATCATCCTCAGGCATGTCTGGGTCCGGTTCAAGGAGGGGAATGTTCCTTTGTACACAAATATTGTGTAATATGGCACAAGTGAGTATGATTTTGCATACCATCTCTGGGGAGTATAGTAGGCTTCCGCCAGTGATGTCAAGGCAGCGGAACCTTGACTTTAGGATCCCAAAGGTCCTCTCCACAATGCTGCGGGTCCTCTTGTGGGCGTCATTGTATGCCCGCTCAGCAGCAGTATTTGGGTTCCCATATGGTGTCATTATCCAAGGCTGGATGCCATACCCCTGATCAGCTGAAAGAGAAACACAGAAAGGTATCAATTAGATGTAGGAGGCACTGTTGTACGTATCTTTGATGGCAGTAGTTGTGTTGTGTTGTCTGTGACTATTTTGTGTACTAATGTGACAACCTATGGTTGTTGGTGGAAACTTTGGCATTGTTTTTTTTCCTTGGCTGAGCAAGTGTTTGTTGTCTAACTGTTTGTCAGCAGGATGAATTGGTTTCTCAAGTACAATGTGCCCTCCCTTGCATTGTGACTTGTGACACAGGTGTCCATGTGTCCTCACTGGGGGTGTGATGATAGTTCCATGCAGAGTTGAAACATGAAAGGGTATTAGAAACGTTCATATGAACATAGCCAGGCCATCCCATCCCTTAAAAGTTATGCATTGTATTAGTGTACAGGTTATTGTGAGACTTCCAATTTGCAAGGTGACATTTAGGCAACCACAGTCATGAATGTCTTCACACTAAGCTGTGGAGTAAATTCAAATGTGTGAGAGGTTCAATGGTGACTTGTGACACATGGCTAGTGATGTGAGTACCTCAGTGTGTTCCTGTCTAGTTGTTGCTATTGTGGTGTATGGGTTGCTTATCCTAGAGGGTTTCTGTGCAGTGAGTATATAAGTAGATTTTTGTCCTTACCAACAAGTAGTCCATTGCCATAACGTCCATCCTGGAAGTGTTGGTTGATGGTGCAGTGACGGAAGATGAATGCGTCATGTACACTCCCAGGATATTTAGCCACAATGTTGCTGATCAGTCCTTGGTGATCGACTATGGCCTGCACGTTGATGGAATGTGTGTGCTTCCTGTTGCGGTAGAGGTGTTCACTCGCAGCAGGTGGCACAAGGCGTACGTGTGTGCAGTCGATTGCACCAAGGACGTGCGGAAAGCCACTGATGGCGTAGAACCCCTGTTTTGTTTCCTGCTGCTTCTGCACTGTGTTAGGGAAGCAGATGTGGCGGGGTGTCAGTCCAATGATGGCATCCAGTACTTTAGGCAGGAATGCGGAGAAAGATGGTTGTGAGATTCCACCAACCAGGGCACCAGTTGTCTGAAACGAGCCACTTGCCAGCAGGTGAAGTACGGCAAGCAGCTTTGTTTCGGTTGGGATAGTGCGTGGAGTCACTAAAGTGGGGGCCAATTGCTGTTCAATATTTGTCAGCAGCTGCTGAATGGCCTGCCAGTTCAACCGGTACCTCTGGATGATGTCTCGTTCCCTGAGGCCATGCAGGGTTGTTCGTGGGCGGAATATCCTCTCCTGCCTTCTGCGCTGTCTTTGGGGTCCCTGCTGTTGTTGTTGTGGCTGCTGTTGTTGCTGCAGGGCTCTGCGTCTACGTGCACGTTGAAGAAAAAGCACCTCCATGTCTCCCTGTTGCTGCTCTGCTGCTCTGTTGTTTGTTCTGTGTGTTCTGATTAAGTACAGGTGTGTTTGCCCCATTTTAACGCCTGCCCTGACCCAGGCGTTAAAATTTCACGCTATTCGTGCTTTGCACCATTTTTTTGCGCCGCCTGCCGCGCGGGAGTGATTTTTGCCCTGGAGCATAAATACCACGCACCGCTATGTGCGTCTGTTTTTAGACGGGAACGCCTTCCTTGCATCTCATTAACGCAAGGAAGGCGTTCACGCAAAAAAATGACGCTATTTGCCCATACTTTGGCGCTAGACGTGTCTAACGCCAAAGTATAAATATGGCGTTAGTTTTGCGCCGAATTTGCGTCGAAAAAAACGACGGAAATTCGGCGCAAACGGAGTATAAATATGCCCCTTAGAATCCAGAGAATTCATTCAGGTGCTGAATAATATGAATAATATTTTAGGGAAGGTTTTTGAAGAAGAGATGGAACGACTATTTTCTTTCATTCATTCATTGCAAATGGAGACCTAGGTGGCCCAGGTGGCCCACCCGTCACCGGGTGACTTCTGGTGGCCCACGGCCCTAGGCCCCGCACCCACCCCCGCAGACCACGCACGCAACCTCGGCATCATCCTTGACCCCTCCCTCTCCATGACACAGCAAATCAATGCTCTAACCTCCTCCTGCTTCCACACACTCCGCACTCTAAAAAAATCCTTCAAATGGATTCCCCCAGAAACCAGAAAGACAGTCACCCACGCACTCATCAGCAGCAGACTGGACTACGGTAACGCCCTCTACGCCGGCACCACACTCAAACGCAAACTCCAGAGAATCCAGAACACAGCCACACGCCTCGTTCTTGGCCTCCCCCGCCCCGAACGAATCTCACCACACCTCAAATCCCTTCACTGGCTCCTCATAGACAAGAGAATCACATTCAAGATCCTCATCCACGCACACAATTCCTCCACAACACCGGCCCAACCTACCTCAACGAAAGACTTAACTTCCACACTCCCACACGCAACCTCCGGTCAGCCGATCTCGCCCTAGCCACAGTCCCCCGCATCCAACGCACCACCACAGGAGGCAGGTCTTTCTCCCACCTCGCCCCCAAAACCTGGAACTCCCTCCCCACCGACCTTCGCAACACCAAAGACCTCCTGGTCTTCAGAAAGAACCTCAAGACATGGTTGTTCGATCAGTGACTCTCCCTGCCCCACCCCCCGATTTCCCTTCCCCCTTTATCTCCCCCCCCCCAGCGCCTTGAGACCCTCACGGGTGAGTAGCGCGCTCTACAAATTTTTTTGATTGATTGATTGATTGAGGACCAGAATTATAAAGGTTTTTACAGTCGAAACCCTTCAATTCGGTAACAAATTGGGGGCCAGATGTATCAAACATTTTTGCGTTCGCAAACGGTGCGAATCGCAAAATTCGTCCGTTTGCAAATGCAAAAATGCCTTTCAAGATGTATGTATTCACATTGCAATTTCAAGGAATCGCTAAAATAGCAATTCCCTGAAATTGCGACTCCATTTAGAGAATCGCAAATTGCGATTCTCTAAATAGGAAATTAGGGAATTCCTATTTTTGATTTCCAAAGCACATGTATCAAGCATTTCCTAAATGCGAATTCGGCATTTAGGAAATGCAATTACCACCAAATCCAAGTCTGTGGTAAGCATGTGCAATTTAAAAAAAAGGCCTTATAAATGCATTTTTAAAAATGACATGTAGCGCACAAATGTCCCTAGGGCATGTGTGCGCTTCACATGTCCGCAAATATTTTTTTGGGGTGCATCAAAGGGGGCCTTAGGCCCCCAGCACCCTGGGGTTTGCATCACCTAATTTGCGAATTCCTAAATGAAATTCGCAAATTAGGTAATGCAAAACCATTCGGACCTATGGGCCTACAGAACCATGGAGATGAATGGAGTCCCACTCCCTAATTGCGATTTGGTAATGGCAATTGCGAATTTTAAGAAATTGCTATTACCGACTAGCAATTTTCATACATCCCATTTTGCATTTCTTAAATAGCGATTTCTTAAAATTCGATATTTAAGAAATGCAAACCAGGAGCTAGATGCATCTGGCCCTGGGTTCGCAACTGCATAAACCCTTTTACACATAGAAAAAAAACATTTTCTCATAAAGAAAGGTATTTCTAAAATGCCAAATGGGTTTAGAAATGATTACTAAATCACAATTTTCAAGGAGCGTATTTTGAACAATACTTCCAGACTGCAAATCGTTAACTTATGTATCTAAGGTTTGACACCATAATTCTTGTCACAAACCACTGGTCACTTACTGACTCTTAAGGATGGAAACTCATTTATCGGTTGAACCCCTTCCCCTTTGGAAATCAGGCTAGTATGAAGGTGTCCAGGGGACCACTGCCAACTCTCACTGACGTTTTCCAAAATGGAGAACATTTCCTTTCAGGAAATCTAGCTGCTTTAACATTTTCTATTTTGAAATGTAATGACAGGGTTGATAGTCTGCTGTCTATTGCAAGCCACCATCCCTCTCATTACAGGCAATGACAGGGGTCACTGATGCCACCTGCCTAATGAATATTAATTAGTCTGGTCATTCTATGACCCCTGTGAGTCCTTCTTTTATGAACTAACTTATTGGTACTAAGGTCGGTTTTCAAAATCATGGTTCACAATAAGCTAGTGTGCAATTCACAACCTCTTTTTGGCACAATTATGTTTTTTATAGAGCTGTCAATAGGGGCCGGATTTAGAATTGGATGGACGCAGGACATCTGCTTAAAAGTGGAAGATTTCCTGTCCACCACATTCAGAGTGTATTGATTTGAGTGGAACTCTAGAAACAACAGATGACGCATCAGGCATCTTTTGACAGATGTCTTTTATCCACTCAAATCTATTTATTGGCGTAATTATACCAGATGGGAGCATTTATGTGGATTAAAACTTTCCCAGACAGGCAGCATATTTTAAATTGAATCATTGCTTTGTTTGGAAGCTAGTGGAGATTTTGCAACGAAGGGTGAAGGAGTTTATCTTGATGGAAGAGGTGATGGGTCTGACTACTGAGTTAACCAATGCTTTGAGAGGTGTAATGGAGGCTTTGGTGAACCTCTACTATTGCTAAGGTCTGTTCTTCTGAAGATAACTAAATCATATATGTATGTTTTAGTTGATCAGTTGGGATTAGATGACAGATATGTTTTAGAATACGACAATGGACATTTTCACTTTCAGCGCTTTGTTAATGAATAGGATCAAAACGATGGTAGGATCAAGTGTGTGCCCAACTGACTTTTGTATGGGCGACAGGCTGAGAAAACATGAAGTTGCTATTAGTCTACAACCACTGAGTAAAATTTGCTCTTGTAAGTGGGAGTGTCCAATCCAAGACTCACTTTATGCTGTAGTAATTTATTGGGGCCATGCTCCCATAAACATCCACCCCGTTGACTTTTGTTTTAGAGGTTGGGAATGGTCAACAATCTGAGATACCCTCATAATTACTTTTGCAAATAGGTTCAGTAGGGTCCTCCGTACCAAAAGGATTCCCATGAAGTTGCATTCTCCAACAGCACACCCTTATGTCACTCTTGAATATTCAAATATACAGCAAGGTGTGTGCTCTCTGCGTCTGCCCAGGCACATTGTTCTTATTGAATGAGCATCCTTCAATCAATCATGTGGATTTAAGAATTAAGCAAATGTGCGAACACTGGCCCAGGCCTCACATCCAAATTCTTGCAGGACAATTGGCCTGTAGTGACATCAATGTGATACAGATCATACCTATGTTAATGTGGATTAAGGTATGAACATGCAAGAGGTGCACTCCTGTGATCAGGAGCTGGGTGCTCATGGAGCATATAACAGGCCTCTGTCAAACCCAAGAGATTTTACAGTGCACCTAAGGCAGGATCCTGCTGGGAATAATTTATGTAAGATGCTGCAATGCTGCATGTTGCTTAGGTTCATTTAATCATTACTAGTCATAAAAATATACAGCCACATAAAATACTCCTTACTCTCCCTCTCACAAGAGCACAATTGACTTCTTGATCCTAGACACATAGCAACTTCATGGTTTCTCAAACTTGGTGCCTTGATGGCCTAAGTATAATTTATAGAAATGCTACCCAGTTCAGTGTGGATTTTCTGTTATTTCTATTATGACTCCAATGGGGTGATATTTTTGTAAATAATATTTAGGCCACATTTTTTTCCAGATGGTATTCAGTCTATATTTTTCTGGTACCATACCCTTGACTGAACTATGGAGAGGTTGGGAGAATTGGAGAGTAGACTGCATTACATACCTAATTTGGGACCAAAACATATGGCACTTTCACAGGATACTTACTGATTTGGAGAATGTCTTCTATTGGGCAAATGTTTGCATCTATGGACTTCAGGAACAGTCATAATGGGATATCTGGATAACCTGATTCGTTGAATACTGTGTATCACCTTTGCAAACCTATAGAATTTCAGACAACTGAAAGTATTAGACCACTCCTCCCTCCAACTGAAACAGAACTCAACCTACCATAGCATGGTTTCTTCACCATCAACATATGCAGATGGCTGTGCAAGAAGCCAGGAAGTAAAACAGACCATTTTACCGGAAGCCAAACAGACATGTCCCCATCACTACCCAGGCAACAACAGTAAAGGAATAAGTCCTACCATCCTGCACTAGACAGCACCAATTTAACATCAAGTATAGTCTAATCTACCTTGCAATTCTCATTATCACTACAGAAGCTAAGACCATTGAGCATTTCGCAATGGTTCTGAATTCACACAATTCTCCTGTAGAAACAAAGATGTCAGACTGACAGAATAGGCCTATGTCAAGTTGTTGAAACATTGGTATGATATCGAGATAGGTCTATATCCCCCTTGCTGGAGTGGCTCCTTCTTTGGGGCAAAGGAACGCTGCCCCACTAACAAAAATGCCCCCCCCAGAAAAGCCCCAGAGATAAAAAATACTTTTTTTATTTTTTACCAACCCGTCCTGAACCGAGTGTCAGGACGGGGCTGAGCCATTGCTACAGCAGGGAGGAGTGGTGGGCTGGCTGTGAACTTACGTTTAAAGTCCACATGTCTCTTTGGCCGGATGTCTTGCGACACCCACCCAGACATACACATTTGAAACCACTCTACTCCAAATGTCTTAGAAAGCTGGGGTAGACAAAGCACTGACCTCCAGTGCTCTTGAGTGCTCTGAGGGAGGCCGCTCCCTCCATTCCTAGCACTTCTCTCATGCTGGTTATCAGAATGAGAGGAGCACCAGGATTGGAAAGGGGAACTGTCTTGAGCCAGCATAATCTGGAGGAGATAGAAGCAGAACACGGACCGGAGCGAGGAGGACATCTGGTTTCGTGCATCAAGCAAGGTAAGTGGCTATTTCTTTTTATTTATAGTAGCCACTCATCTTGCATGCATGAACCCACCCACCACCCATTTGCCCGCCCCCCACGCTTTCTAGTTGACAGTCACCACTGCCAACTTGAAAGCAGAAGTGGAACATAGATCAAGCAAATGAAACCCAGTTGTGACGTTAGCAATGACTCCCTCCCCGCCCATGATGTATCCACCCAGTTGCATAACCAGACTTCTATGAACTGTTATTATACTGGTTTGTTGTTTCTCATGCAGGCAACTGTCTTAATGTATCTATTGGGATAGCACTGTTTGATAGATGCTCTAAAATAAAAAACAGAAACACCCAGTAGTTCTCATCCTAAAAGGGAAAGGTACCCTACCTCTATTGTCTCTGTTACTTATTTTGCCTTACTGGAACATCTCCTCCCTTCAGTTGCAATGCTGTGCTCAGAAATTATCAGTTTGACCAACAGCCTTTTGCAATACTTGTACACCTGACAAATGAATGTCTCCATGACTCAATAATGCTTCATTTGTCATGTAAATGAATCTGTGATGCCTGGCATATATGGCCCACCCTTACTATAACCCTTAATCCTTCACACTCCCCATATCTATGTTGCACTGATTCAACTATCTTAGGTTATGCCCCTACAGGGCTATGCTGCCACCTGGCCTATGTATCAAGCTAGTGTTTCCAAGGTTATTTTCCTCTTATAACCTAGAATAATAGCTACTGTTATTCCCTATGTCCATAACCATAACTTAATGAACACCTACTTGCAAGCTGCTGAAGGTGATAAAATGGTATTTGAATTAGAATTTCACTAGAAAAAGGTGTGAAAAGGTCCTTCATCATTAAATTATCAAGAGAACAGATGTATCACTAATACTAGAGACCTGCCAGTAGAAAACAGAACTGCAAAAACTAGGGCGGGACCATGTGAGCTTAGTCTTTATTAGCAGCTGCACTGTCAATGACCAGTGAACCCATGCTGGCACTAATAAATGTTCCAAACATGTGGCACAGCCATGATTGTATGTAAGTCCATGACATACAGAATCCTTAAGGCATGGACAGATTCAGAAGGATGTTAAACATTCACAACATTATGTAGAGTAGGCAGGATGGGGGTGATGAGAGTAATATATGCACCCAATAATAACAATCAATTTTTCTTTTCTAAATTATTGAGGAAATTTGAAGAATTTGAAAAGTATAAATTATTTGTAATTGGAGACTAGAATGTGGCTCCAAACCCTGTGCTGGACAGATGACGCCTGACAGACATGAGTAATGACAATGATAGGGCAATCCTCTCTCTAACCTTTTGGGATCTCGTGATTTGGAAGATGAAGGAAACTGGGTTACTGGTTGAAGGGGGTGGAAGCCTACTCAAGCAGCAATCCCAATTCTTGTCAGGGTGCAAGACAAGCAAACCCCAAATTAACCTGTGCTGAACCCTTAACTTAAAGGTCACGTGTAAAGTATGTAAGCAGCACATCAAACAGAAAGTAATAAAGCAAAAACACAACAAATGAAAAATCCCACATCAATCTAGAAAAATAGATGGAAATTGAATTAATTATTTGACACCAAAATAACAAAAATTCAATCAGTAGAACTGGAGATGTGCAATTTAAAACATTTAAGTGAAAACAGTGCTTATAAGCACAAAATGCCAACTGTGGTCATCTGGTCGTGCCAGACTGGAAAAACGACAGAAGTTGAGGCCTACTGCAATGGAGCGTGGCCAGATACAGAGACCCAGTTAGGCCCTCTTAGCAAAATACCTTAAATCCTGGTTGCAGAGCATTTTAAGATCATGCGTCAAGAATGGGTCGCACAACTGTGGAACTGCGTCAGAGATGCATCGAGCATCAGCGGTTCCGATGAAGCCATTGACAGGGCTTGCAATGCAAAGCCCTGCATCACTGTTGAAAATGCCATAGAAGAAGTCTTGTGATGTGAAGTCCTGTGATGGGGGTGCGTCAGACAGCAGAGGTTTTGAGAAGCTGCAGTCTGCGATGCAATGTGCTGCTTTGGGATGCATTGTGCAGCGCAGTTCCAATGTGGGTTGCAAGGAGGTGCATTGCACAGCATCAGATCTGTTAAAGAGGCCACAGCTGGGCTGGCAGAGCACCTTCAGGCCCACTTCCAAGGATCCAGGACAGGGGTGGCACCACTTGGGGGCATACCTCACAGCAGGCACAGTACAGGTGATGGGTTAAAAGTGGTGGGAACCTTTTCTGTCTCTTATCTGTCTCCCTGATCAGGAAGCCAGCTAATTTGCCCTTGGAGTCAGTCTGGTGGTCCTGGGTTATAGATTCAGGACCAGTCCTTCTCACTCAGGCAGAAGGGCAGCAGGGAATCTGAGTATCAGACCCTTTGCAGAGCAGCACAGCAGCCCTTCAGAGTCCTTCAGAGTCTTCCACAGGTCCAGAGATGTACTGAAGAGTTGTGTCTGAGGGTCCAATATTTACACTTGGGGCCCACTTTGAAGTAGGAAAAGTTTCTAGAGGCTTCTACTCCCAGAGATTTTTGGAATGTCCTGCCTCCCTGCCCTAGCTACCAGCATTTCTGGAGACACAACCAATCAATCAATCAATCAGGGATTTGTAAAGCACACTACTCGCCTGTGAGGGTCTCAAGGTGCTGAGGACAGGAGGGGGAGAAGGTGGGGGGAGGTGCTGCTACTGCTCGAATAGCCAGGTCTTAAGAAGTTTCCTGAAGGTAAGGAGGTGTTTGGTCTGGCGCAGGTGGGTAGGAAGAGTGTTCCACGTTTTGGCAGCTAAGTGCAAGAATGGTCTACTGCCGGTTGTAGTTCTGCAGACGCGTGGGATGGTTGCGAGGGCGAGGTTGGCTGAGCGAAGATGTTGGGGTGTAGAAGGAGAGTCGCCTGTTGAGGTATTCTGGTCCGGTGTTGAGCAGTGCTTTGTGAGCCTGGGTGAGGAGTTTGAAGGTAATTTTCTTGTTGACTGGGAGCCAGTGCAGGTTTTTCAGGTGGTCTGTGATGTGGCAGTGGCAGGGGATGTCCAGGATGAGGAATGTGGAGGCGTTCTGGATGTGTTGCAGCCTCTTCTGGAGTTTGGCCGTGGTTCCTGCGTCGAGGGCATTGCCGTAGTCCCGTTTGCTACTTACAAGGGTTGGGTGACTGTTCTTCTGTTTTCGGTGGGTATCCATTTGTAGATCTTTCAGAGCATGCAGAGGGTGTTGAAGCAGGAGGAGGAGATGGCATTGACTTGCTGGGTCATGGAAAGTGAGGGGTCCAGGATGAACCATAGGTTGCGTGTGTGGTCGGTGGGAGTAGGAACAGTTCCGAGAGTGGCAGGCCACCAGGAGTCATCCAAATGCGGAGGGGGTGGAGCCAAAGATGAGGACTTCCGTCTTGTCGGAATTGAGTTTGAGGCAGCTGCTCTTCATCCATTCGGCGATGGCCTTCATTCATTCGTGGAGGTAGGTCTTGGAGGAGTCCTTGGTGAGGGAGAGGATCAGCTGGATGTCGTCGGCGTATGAGATGATGTTGACGTTGTGGGATCAGGCGATGTTAGCGAGCAGGGCCATGTAGACGTTGAAGAGGGTCGGGCTGAGTGACGAACCCTGGGGTACGCGACAAATGATTTTGGTGGCCTACGAGTGGAATGGGGGGAGGCGGACTCTCTGGGTTCTGCCAGTGAGAAAGGAGATGACCCAATCCAGGGCTCTGTCGTGGATTCCAGCATTCCTGAGGCGTTAGCATAGGGTGTAGTGGCAGACGGTGTTGAACGTGGCCAAGAGGTCCAGAAGGATGAGGGCTGTGGTTTCCCCACTGTCCAGTATGGTTCTGATGTCGTCAGTGGTGGCGATGAGGGCAGTTTTGGTGCTGTGCTTGCTTTGAAATCTGGATTGGGAAGGGTCCAAGGTGAGGTTATATTCTAGGAAGCCAGTTAGTTGTCTGTTGGTGGCCTTCTCAATTACTTTTGCCGGAAGGGGAGCAGGGAGATAGGCCAGAAGTTCTTGAGTTCCTTTGGGTTTTTTAAGGAGGGCGTTGATCTCTGCGTGTTTCCAGCTCTCCGGGAAGGTGGCGGACTCGAAGGAGCTGTTAATGCTCTTCCTTAGTTGGGGTGCAATGACGGAGCTTGCTTTGTTGAGGATGTGGTGAGAGCAGAGGTCAGATGGAGAGCCGGAGTGGATGGTGTTCATGATTTCAATAGTGTCGTTGTTGTTGACGGGGGTCCAGGAGAGCAGGAGATTGGTCGGAGGTGAATCTGTGGTGTTGGTGGTTGCCATGGGGGTCTGGGTGCTGAAGCTGTCATGGATGTCTGCAATCTTGCGGTGGAAGGAGGAGGCTAGGGAGTTGCAGAGGTCTTGGGATGGCGGGATGGCGGGATGGCGTTGGCATTGGAGCTGGGATTGGAGAGTTTGAAGGCTGTGTGGTTGTCCAGAGTCTGATCTTGGCGCCACTTTCTTTTGAGTCTTCAGCAGCTTTACTTAGATTTGTAGAGGTCGGCGGTAAACCAGAAGGCCTTTCTGTCAGTGCATCTATTGGATGGATTCTTGATTTTGGGTGAGGGTATTGGCACAGGTGTTGACCCATTGCCTGAAGTTGCAGGCAGCTGCATCAGTGTTGGTGGTGTCGATGGGTGGGTTCTGGGAGAGAGTGGCAATAAGTTGGACTTCGGTGACCTTGTTCCAACTGCGGTGGGGGATCCGTTGTGGGTGGTGTGGGTTGTGGGTTTCTTGAAGGAGAAGTGGATGCAGCGGTGGTCTGTCCAGTGAAGTTCAGTGGTGTGGCTGAAAGAGACGTGATTACTGGCAGAGAAAATAGGGTGGAGTGTGTGTCCGGTAGAGTGGGTTGGTGTTGTGATGAGCTGTTTGAGGCCAAGTTTGGAGGGGTTGTCGAGCAGGGTCGTGATGTTGTTGTCATTCGTGTTCTCAAGGTGGAAGTTTAAGTCTCCAAGGAGTATATAGTCAGTGGATGCGAGAGCGTGCATGCTGATGATGTCCGTAATGGAGTCGCTGAACTGCTGTCATGGGCCTGTAGACGAGGGTCCCTCGGAGGGTGGTGTTTGGGTCAGTGTGGATTTGGAAGTGCAGGAGTTCGGCGGTGCTGAGGGTGTCTTCGTGTTGTCTTGATCCTGAGGGTGTTCTTGTGGATGATGGTGATGCCTTCTCCTGGTTTGTCGGAGCGGTCCCTGCGGGAGATCTTGTAGCCGTCCAAGATGGCTATGGCGATGTCAGGTGCTGAGGAGGAGTTCATCCAGGTTTCGGGCAGGAAGGCGACATCTGGGGAAGCTGAGTCGAGTAGATTCCATAGCTCTACTGCGTGCTTGTGGACGGAGCGGGTGTTGAGGAGGATACATCTGATATGGTTGCGTCCTGCCTTGGTGGGTGGGTCGTTGGCGTGGAGGCTGGTGAAGGTGCAGTTCCAGCAGGAGAAGGGTCTGCGAGTGTTCTGTGGGGAGGCTTGAAGGCAGGCGGGAGAGTGGCCAGTGTTGAGGGCGCAGAGAGAGGTAGAAGGTAGCCTAGTAGGAAAGCAGAGCTCTCCAACTAGACACCAGGGATGAGGCGCAGGCAGAAGTCAGGAGTTCAGAGGAGCCAGGGAAAGGGCTCTACTTAAAGGGTGGAGCCAGGGGAGGCAGAGCAATGCACTGACCAGGTAGACTAGCGTCAAACGTTTTGTGAATGTGCTCAGGCAGAGGTTTGTGATGTGCAAGTGTGATAGGTGACAGCTCAGTCCCCGTCAAGTCAGAGATGGTCCATCCTGCCAACACCTGTTCCCCCTTTGTCTCATTGTCTGGGAGCAATACACAAAGACCAGCTGCCAGCTACAACTAGTTATGTGTCCCAGGATACAGACACCAAATGGTTAGCACAACAAAATGTCAACTTTCTAAAAGTGGCATTTTCAGAATTGTGACTTAAAATCTAACTTTACCATGAAAGAGGGTTTTGAATTACAATTCTTTAGACATTAATCTTGACATTCCTACTTGCTCCCAATTGAAAATGATCACTTATTGAATGTAATCATATACCCCAATATTATCCTATGGTAGAGGTAAGGCTCACAGTAGTGAAAACATATGAGTTTTTACTTCCAGGACATGTAAAACCTAAAGGCACATGTCCAACATTCTAAAAACATTACACCCTGCCCCAAGAGCTGTGTAGGGTCCACCTTATGGGTGGCTTATATGTGTTAAAAAGAAAGGTGCAGAACTGGTAAAGGGGTTATTTTGCCAAGTTGGATTGATGGCTGAAAAATGCACAGAGAAAGGGCAATTTAAGTGGGTAACACAATACGTGCTGGAAGTTCTCTGGTAGCATTTAATTTAAAGGCCCTTGTTACATGTTACACAACATTACTGGGGACTTGTAAATAAGTTAAAGGTGCCAATTAGGTGTAAGACAGTTTTGCCATGTTTTAATGAGTGAGCACAAGAATGTAGCGCTAATTAGCAGTGGAAAGTCCTAAGGCCAAAAAAATGAATTTCCCCAACAGGACTGGAAAAAGCAAAAAGGTTGGAGGAAGAGTATCCTAAAGGTGACAGGTCTAACATGTGTCCCCCTAGCTGAAAGTGGGTAGAATTACCCACCATCATAGGAGTTCTCATCATTGAGGCAGAAGAACCTGAATAGACCATTAGCACTGGAGTGGTCTGGACCAGAGGGGTGTCCCAACGTAAGTCCATTCCCAGTGGGCAGATGGACCACCTCAACAGTTTGGGATTCTCACCTCTCATTTGCATGAACCATCAGAGGGGACTGTGGTCTGTCTGAACTCAGATGTGAGTCCCAAACAGATATGGACTCAGCTTCTTCAGTGTCCGGACCACAGCAAAGGCTACTCCCTCAATAGTAAACTGTACCTCTGTTCACTGGGATTAAACATTCTACTGATAAAGGCTACAGGTTGGTCTAAGCCCTCACCATGTAGCTGTGAGAGGACAGCCTAGATGCCATCCACTGATGCATTAGTCTAGACGATGAACTTCTTGGAGAAGTCAAGGGCCTCCAGTAGAGGGACTGTACACATGGCCTCCAGGAGGTCATTAAAGGCTATCTGGCAGGCCTCTGTCTGGATCTGCTTCTTTGAAGGCTGGTCAGTCAGATGGGTTCCAATAGTGCCATAACCCCTGACAAACCTCCTGTAATGTCCAGTGAGACCCAGGAAGACCTTCACTTCTGTCTGAATTTTTGGGGGGTTTCCATGCCAGGATAGTCTCTGTCTTAGGTTGGAGAGGTTGCACCTTGCCCCCACCCACAAGGTTTCATTGATACTCCACAGTACCCTGCCCTATCTGGCACTTGCCTGCCTTAATTGTCAGGCCTGCCTCTAGCAGGGCCTTAAGTAGTTTCTTGGAGTTAAAATAAGTGGTTCTCTTAGCTGGAGCTGAAGACAGTTATGTCATCAAGACAGGCTGCACTAAAAACCTCCATCCCAGCCATGGCCCTATTTACCAACCTCTGAAAGGTGCAGGGGTATTCTTTAGCCCAAATGTCATTGCCCTAAATTGAAAGTGGCCCTCTGGGATAGAGAAAGCTGACCTCTTTTTAGCCCCTTCAGTTGTAGCAATCTGCCAATTCCCAGTAGTCAGGTTGAAAGTGCTGCATAACTTGGCCGCACCTTATCTTTCTATGAGCTCATCAGCACAGGAAAAGAGGTGAGCATCAGTCTTGGTAACTGAGCTGAGACCCCCTATATTTTACTCAGAACCTGAGTTCCGGAGCTGCACACTGTGAGTACCACTACAACCGGGCTCGATCAGGAATTATTGGAGTTCTCAATCACCCTCAATTCAAGCATCTTGGTAATTTTCTTCCTAATATTAGCTCTTGCCTCATAAGCCTGTAAGATTTGTTTTTCACAGGCATACTGTCTCCTGCATCAATGTAATGGGTGCACAGATGTGTAAGCTCAGTGATGAGAGAGAACAGAGAGGTAAACAGTCCCAACAACTGGAAAAAGTATTTCTGCTACTTTGAGTTCAGAGTAAGGGAGACACTGTGACACCTTCCACTGACCTATCGTCCTCCTAAGAAGATAAGAAGTCAGGGAAATGTTCATTGTTGATTTCCACCCAATTTTCTGTCAACAGGAGCATGGTACCTTCAGACCTCTCATAGTGTGTTTTGAGGTGATGTATGTACAGTACCCTTAGAAGGTAGCTGGGGGACATGAGGTCCACCAGGTAGGTGACCTCCTCTTTTCTCTCCTGTACCTCATATGGCCCTGACCAGCAGTGTTGTAGGGCCCTGTGCCTACTGGCATTATCACCCACACTTTCTGTCCAGGCTGAAACTCGAATGATTGGCCTTCTGGTCATGCCATAGTTCAATTTCCTCCTGGCTGGTTTTAGGTTCTCAGATGCCATGTTCCAGAACTTTTGCATTTGGAGCCAGATGTAGCAACAGAAAATTTAGCAAGTTGCAAATTGCGAGTCAGACCGACTCGCAATTTTCAACTCGCAAAATTGTATGCAGACACCTTCTGCGACTCGCTATGGGGTCGCAAAGACCCACCTCATGAATATTAATGAGGTGGGTCGCATTTTGTGACCCCATTACGAGTCCATGCATTCACAGGGATGGTGGCCTGCTGAAGACAGCAGATCTCCATGTCTGTGACTGCTTTTTTAATAAAGCAGTTTTTTTTTTTTTTATTGCAGCCCGTTTTCCTTAAAGGAAAACGAGTTGCAATACAAAAAAATAATGAAACCATTTGGTTTCATTTTTTCAGAGTAGGCAGTGGTCCACTGGACCACTGCCTGCTCTGAAAAATTATTTTTAGTGACATTCACAAAGGGGAAGGGGTCCCCTGGGACCCCTTCCCGTTTGCGAATGAGTTACCACCCACTTCAAGTGGGTGTTAACTGCAAATTGCTTTGCGACCGCTTTCGCAGTCACAAAGCAATTCTGCATCGCGGTGCAAGTCGCAAAAAGGAAGGGAACACCCCTTCCTATTTGCGAGTCGGATTCACATTTTGCGAGTCGGTACTGACTCGCAAAATGTGAATCAGCATCGCAATGGGCGTTTTGCATGCCGCAAACTGCGTTTTTCGCAGTTTGCGACATGCAAACCGGTTCCTACATCTGGCCCTTGGTTTCTATGAGGCAGCACATAGCTAACTACTTCCTTGAGGGGGCTTTCAAGCAACATGCTCTGACCTCTTCTTCACCAGATTGAGAGGTCTAGTAACATGAAGAGCTCAAAGGAGCTAAACCCAACTCTGTTCTACTACCTGGAGGTATAAACAGGCATGGTACTTCAACATCATGGGATCAGGCAGGTGCATAATCCTGCCTTTCATGATGTCTAAGGGTGATAGGGTGTGAAAATCTTATAAATTACTCCAAACTCATCCCACATTGACTTCATGTATATAAACATGAAGTTTTTGCCCCTGTCAGACACTGTTCTTTGTATAACCCTACTCAGTTAAAACTCCCCATCAAGGGCCTAGCCCCTGCAAGTACAGTCACAGACCCTAGAGGGTTTGCCTCTGGGCACCTAATGGTATGGTATGGTCCACTAAAACCGGGTGATGCCTAGAGCAACTTTGGGGTCCAAGGGCTCAACATTGTTGATGCCAACCCTTTCAAAGGGGGTGTCACTGACAGGTAAGTGAACCAAAGGAGTCTTTAACTTTTTCTCTGTTTTCCCACATTCCTGGGAGGTGAGTTATGATGTACAGAATGCATCTGGGGCTTTCTTCATCCAGAGTCAACAGAAGTCTATGATCAGCCTTGCAAAGGCCTTGCCCTGCACCAGATGTTCTGCCACAGTATGTCATGAGCCAGACTCAGTAAGAACGTTCTGCAGCAGTAGGGGCTACCAACGATGCCCCAGGCTGAGGAACTTTAGGCTCACTACAAGGGAAGCCATTCTCTCAATATATCAGGTGATCTCCAGAGGTATCACCAGATGCCTGGCCCATAACTTGTCACCTCGAGCCCCATACTGTAAGACACTCTCTGAGCTTTACAGAACTCATCCCTAGTGGGCTCATCCTCAATTTACTATCCAGCAAGGTCAGGCAGGTCTCCCAGGGCTGCAATATCCACCCCGGTAGGCTCCAGTGCAGGATCCTCCGGCGCCGCTCCAACCTACACCATGGGAATTTCAGAAGCTTGTTTCCCATGCCCCTTGCCCTTCCTCATTTTGGCAGCTGGCTGGGCCATTGTTCAGGCTCCGGGCTTCTTTGACTCTGCTCTCGGCTAGCATGGACCTTGTGGTCAGGCACACCCACTCAGGCAACCCTAACATCTCCAGGTATGATCTATGATCCACTTCCTTCCAAACAATGTGCACAAGAGCACTGCCTAACAGACAATCAACAGGCACAGCAGTGCTCACAGCTGCTTTTAGAGACCCTGAGACCCCACCCACTCAAAGGGAACAAGAACCATTTGGTAGTGACTCTCACAATTGTCTGCTACTATAGCCTGGTGCAATGTATTGAGGACTACCTGTTCTGAGAATACCAGATGACCCCTTACAGTAGTGATACTGGCTTCTGTGTCCCTCGGATCCCCTACCCTCTTCCCATTTATGGTGACCCACAGCAAATACTTGTAAGTGTTAGCAGGAATGTGGATTTTGGGGACACTCTCTTTGTCACCCAGGGAAACTAGAGTAATCTGTACTCTCTCACACTCTAACGGGCAATTGTCTCCCCAGTCTTCCCACTGGCCAACCTGTGGGTGGGCCCACTAGTGGGAAGCTGTGTCCTCTTTGGATATTTGACATTCCCCATCACATTCTAATATCTGTAACACTCATAGCACTTGGGTACAACCTTTCCATTTTTCTTGTCTACAAACCCATTCTCCTTTTGGCCAGATGAGGGCTGTTTCCCTTCCCCAGTGAACTATTTTGGGGGCCTTTTGAAAACTCTTTGCTTTTATTTTAGTCTACCCCTCTTTTTTCTGTTCGGGACCCTGACCACAAATTGGGAATCACTCCCTCCCACTGGATGCCTTTTTTAAAATGTTGGTGCTGACCCAGAAGTCTGCCTCCTTTGTAAGCTCCCTGGGGTCAGTTAGCATGGGGGATGTGATTCCATGTCTGGCTCTTCAACCCTTCACTGGGATGCTGAACATCCACAAATCTATCTCATATGCAGAAAACTATTTATCTATGTCATCCCTCATCACATAGCTGGGCACCAAGTCCTTGGGTATGTGGACACTCATCTCTCCATGGACACTGGATTGCTGCCCTCATTGTTGCTGGGTTTGACTGTTTGCTTAGCCATTAGGTCCAGCTCCTTCAGTTCCTTTCTTGGACACCTCTTTCTTGATGTCGGCAGTCACTTTGTCAGATAGCCTGTAGACCTTATTCATCACAGGCACACTGTCCTTTATGTCAATGTTGTGGGTACACCAATGGGTGAGTCTACAGGTAAGTGAGAACGGGGAGTAGAACTGCTTCAATAACAGGCATGAGTTTCTCTGCTGTTGGAGAGGAGATCCGGTAGTGGTTGATTCTCTTCCTCCTCACTTCCACTTCCACTTGTCACCAAGAGCATAGTGACCTCAGACCTCTTAAAGTATGGCTTGATGTAGTTAACATGCAGAACCCTTAAAGGGTCTTGGAGGTCTGTTGGTCCACTAGATATGTGACCTCTCCCTTTTACTCCTTTACCTCATATGGGCCAGTCCACCAGTTCTGCAAGGCCCAGGGCTCCACTGGCTCCATCACCCACACCTTCAGACCTTCTGGCCGTAACAGAGTCTTGTGACTTCCTCTTTGGCTGCTAAGTTGTCAGTAGCAGTCTTCCCGAGCCACTTCATCTGAGATGTTAAGGCCAACATGTAGCTGACTACATCCTGAAAGAGTTTCTTAGGAGGTTGCTCCCACCACCCTTTTACAAGGCTGAGAGGACTTCTGACAGAATGACCATACAGAAGCTGCTATGCGCATGATCATGTCTTTGAGGGCTTTATGAATCTCTCAACAAGTCCACTAGTCTGGGAATAATATGGTGTGGAGAACTTGTAGGTTACTCCACACTCATCCCACATGACTTTATGTACACAGGCATGAAGTTGGTGCCTCAGTCAGACAACACTTTCAGACAACACTTCCTTGGGAAAACCCACTCCGGTAAAGATCCACATCAGTGCCCTGGCCACAGAGGGCACTGTCACTGTCCTCTCAGTACTGGATGACATGATCCACTGAGACCAGGGATAGCGTGCTGCCCAATGCTTACTAGGGGTCCAGAGGCCCCACAATATCAATGCCTACCCTTTCAAAAGGAGTGCCAACATCAGGAAGGGGAACAAGGGGAGACTTCTGCTTTCTCTCTGTCTTCCAACTGGTCTGGCAGGTAGGACAGGACCTACAAAGCACATCTGAGCCCATTCTCATCTGGGGCGAATAAAATGGATGAGTAGCCTTTCAAAGGTCTTGGTCTTGATCTTGGTCTGCTCCAGATCTCGTGGCAGGGGTACATCATGAGCCAGTCTCAGTAGGAAGGACCTGTACAACTGGGGGACCACCAACACATGGATTGCTCTAGGCTCAGGACCCAAGGCTCGTTATGTAGGAGATTGTTCTCCCAGTAGATGAGGTGATCATCAGAGATGTCTCTATTTGCCTGGGCTTTGGGCTGGTGCCCAATGCTCTTGATAGTGGGACACTCCTTCTTTGCTTGGCAGAATTCACCCTATAGGTGCCTCATTCAGCTTGCTAACCTGTCACTTCAGCTAGGTCTATCAAGGCAGCAATGTCTTCCCCTTTAGTTTCAAGAGCATCTTCTTCAGGTTGTGCTTTCTCCTGGGCTGTGGGAATTCTGGGGGTGGTTTCCCACTCCCCTTGTCTTTTTTCTTCTTAGTAGGTGCCAGGGCAATTGTTCCAGGCTCCAGGACCTTGGGATATTTTTTCCTGGGAGGCCATGAACAGTTTGGTCAGACACATCCACTCAGGCCACCCTAACATACCCAACTGTGACCAAAGTTCCACCTTCTTCCAAGTGCTGTGCTCCACTTCATTACCCAGCAGACAATCAACAGGCATTACTTGGCTCCCAGCTACCTTCAATGAACCTTAGTCCTCCCTCCAATTTAAAGGGAACCAGAGCCACAGGGCAGTGCCTCTAGTGGTTGTCAGCAGAAACAAACTGATAGACTAGATTGGGAAGTACTTGCTTTGAGGACACAAGATGACACATGGCAGCAGTCATCTTGGCTCCTGTGTTTCTCAGAGCCTCCACCCTCTGCTAATTGATGGTGACCCACTGCTAACTCTATAGAGATTATTATCTCCACTGAGGACTGGGTTGTGCACTTTTCCAGTCTTTACATGCAAAGTGAGGCCCCGATGGGACCACCATCCGATTAGATTGATCCTGGGATGACTGGAACATGTAGGTGTGAGTTCCGGGTAGAACACTTTAATGCTGTAGCTAGTGTCTTTCTGACTACAGACCTAGCACTTGATATTGACTCATGGAAGACTACCATTCTTGAATTGCAAAATTTTATTGGTGGGATAGTCCCTAACAAAGCCCCTGGTCTTGGCAAGACACCTGGTAACTTATTTTTAAATGAACCAGGTGTATGCAGCGCCTATTTTTCAGTAGTATTAATAGCTATTATGAAAGGTACCCCTACTCTTTCTTCGTGGGCAGGGGCTGAAATTATTCCTATTTTTAAAAAGGGCCTTACTCACTAATTATAGACCTATTAGCCTTATTGATTGTGTACAAAAAATATTTAGTAAGGTATTGCTAGGTAGGTTGCAGGGCTGGATGTAGTCCAAATATATTTTGACTCCTTTCAGGGCAGGGTTCAGGGATTCCATTAGCACCGTAGATCAGGTGTCCCGCCTCCAATTGTTTTTTAAAAAAATTTGCTACACTGGTTAAAGGCCAACTTTATATAGCCTTTGTTGATCGTTGTTTGGCCTTTGACCTAGTCCCCAGAGCGACCTTGTGGGTCCTGGCAAAGAAGTGGGTCCCGGGTTACTCGCTAGACTTCCTAGTGAAATTGCACACTAATAACTAGTCTCAGGTGAACTGTGGCAGTGCAGGAGAATTAATAAATCCTTTCCCAGTAAATAGAGGGGTCAGACAGGGGTGCGTCCTTGCTCGAACGTTACTTTCATTATATATTAATGGCCTTATAGACTATCTTGACTTATGTGATAATGAGGCCCCCAAACTGCACCTATCTACATGGACAATGCTCTATTGATTTCTAAGAACCCAATGGAATTACAGAGACCATTGGTTCCTTTTGAGAGTTTCTGTAAAGATAGAGGGTTACAGATTAATGTGAGTAAGTTGAAGTGTATGATTTTAAACACAGGATGTACAACCAGGGCTAACCCTGGGCTTGCAGGGATTCCTTTTGAGTGCGAGTATATACATTTGATTACCTGGGTATAATGCTGACAGAGCATATGGGTTGGAATGGTCATGTCAAGCTACGCAGGTTGAAGATGTAACAAGCTGTGGGAGGCATCATCAAGAAGTTAATGAGCTCTCAGTTTAACCCCATCCAGCCAGCCCTACAAATATATGATACTCAGGCCCTGGGGACTGTTAGTTATGGGGCAGAACTGTGGAGCCTTCTTGGTGTGAAAGTGCTTTCAGTAGTGGAAAATCACTTCATGTGTCAGCTTATTGGCCTTCCTGTAAGTACACTCCTGCTTCCCCTCAGACTAGATTTGAGAATGAGATTACTTACTGGCAAATTAGGACTGGTTTATTGCTTTATTAAAGAAGAATATGGGTCACCCCAGAGCTGATCCCCTATTGTGAGGGTCTAGAGGAAATTCTGTCCGTAGCCGCTTCAGGGGCTATACCTTGGCTAAAGTACATCAAGGATACCCTAACATAATTGGGGCTAATGGACATGTGGACCTCCCCAGGGACGCACGTGCATTAACCAAGCTTTTGATTAAACACACATTCTGGTGTTTTAATTATTCTGTATTATCCACCAGAGTGACTAGTGGGTCATTGACTGGTGCTTTCACAGATGTTAAAGATTCATATAAGCGTGAAGAATTTCTGGATGAAATACAACTGCCTTTAGCTAGGAAGCAGTACTTGCAATTCCAGTATGGCACTCTACCAATTGGCCAATACACTGCAAAGTGGGCAGTTTCTAAGGGCCTTCTGTAGCCAGATGTTTAATGTGTGGTGATCCCAAAGAATCTATTGACATATTCTACTTTTTTGCCCTGCGTTCATTAACCATAGGAGAAAATGGCTAATTGCATTGTGCCAAACCTTGGGAATTCATAATTATAGAGAGGCTGTCAGGATGTTGAGATACAATGCTAGTTGTTTAATAGTTTTTTAATGTTAGTAGATTCCTTTTGTGTATGTGGCAAATAAGGCAGAAGGTGTTTTTTTGCCAATACAGATGGAGCGGACCATTGATCCTGTTAGGCCTGAGTAACAACAATCATGTGGCAAGTGAAAGTAATATCTTGTTGCTTACTGTAATCCCTTGGGACCATATTATATTGAGCTCCTTAGGGATGTATTGTTTAAGGACACGTTCTTTACAATACTGCAGGCTAACTGTTGTTGAGCTGTTTTCTCTTTCTTAGTTTTCATTTGTTTTTATTTGATAGAGGGTTTTATTGTATATATGTTTTAAGCTTCAACACACTTATGTTACGTCATTTGTATTGTTTTTAAAATGTACTGCTTTTAAAATGTTTTAATGTTGACTTTATTTTTGTATGGTTTTTATTGTGCTTTGGGTTTTGGTTGGCTAGGTTATGCACCTAAGCCAGGCAGAACCCACTCACTCTAGTCAATGCGAGAGAGTTACACCCAAGATAACACCTGCTCATCACCTTGGTAGCTTTGCATGAGAAGTAAGGCCTATCCCAGAGGCAATGTGTAAAGTGATTGCACAACACACACAACACACATGATGATCTATCCCCATATCCAAAAAATACAACACCAAATTATATAAAAATGAACTGTATTGTACACAACACCATTAGACTAAACACATGTCAGTAACACCCTGCTACTCAAGCAGTTGTCATAACAACAGAACAGAACATTAAACAGTACTATTACTCTGCCAAAGCCAGCAGGTAACATAGGTTACTCTTTATTCTGCAACATAAGCAGAAGTCAGGTTGTCACTGTTACTAAAATATACTTATCATGGTAAAACCCATATCAACAGAAAAGCATAGATCACAGTAAACATGTTACCATCATAAATGCCCATGAAAGAAACATCAGAGATCACATGGCAAGACATAAAAACATTTCAATATGCACAAATCATCAACATCTTGCACCATTGTTCACATGAGAAAGCCACTGTTCCAAAGGGGCATAGGTCAGCCTAATAGCCAGGGCTACCATGCCCGAGGCAAAAATGGGGATGTCCGTGTCCTGATCCTGGAGCTCCTCTAGCTCCGGGCACCGTCGGGCACAGACTGGCCCTCCGCGGGACGGGGCCTTCATTGAGGCCTCTGTCCATCCTGCAAAATAATGCCCTCAGCAATCAAGGTCCCCGTGATCCCCAAAGTGGGCCCAAGAAGGAATAACAATGAAAGCCTGGACCCACGTGGGAGGCAACCCCATGCCTCACACAGGGGCTTCCTTCAACAACAAAAGCCTCCTGACGAGTCCTGGTGAGGTGCACTCAGCTTCCCTGTACAGTGAGGCTGCATTTCCTCCTGCTTATCGTGCCAAACCGTCCGTCAAGCCCGCTCAGGGCTGGGAGGCCACCTCACTATCCCAGCCGGCGGTGATCCTCTGCTCCGGGGAGCTGCTTCACCTCAGAGCGACATGCGGCAATGGTGGATGGTCAAGCGCTCCTCCAGGGGTGCATCGTGTCTCCTCTGGCCTCACGCTGCCCTTGGGAGTTGGTCTTTTGCACAGGAAGAGACAAGCGTATTCCCAAACTCGGGCTGTGGCGGTGAAGTACCCCAAGTGGGAACCTGCCTGTGCCCCGTGGGCACTCCTCACAGTGCTCCTTACCATACGTGCCCTACATGGAGCCGATCCATGTGGACTCCATCTTCTGGGGCCCCAAGAAGCGCGTTCAGACACGCTAGTCCCACCTGGGTCGTGGCACTAATTACACCCTCGCAGAGATGAAGAAAGCACTCCCAATGCGCTTTAAATAAATAGAGCACTCCTCATGTGCTATGCGTCAGTACAGAAGCTTCCAAACACAGCGTTGTCCTTGCGCTTTGAGTAAAAACATGGCAGGGTAACAGGTGCCACAGAGCCCAGCCCCCGGAGACAGCAAGTGGAAGCACAGGGTGGTAGGGCCCAACAAGCAGGCAAGCACAAGGGGTTGCAGTCAGTGGCAGTTCCTCCTAGTGACTCAGCAGGTCACAGGTCAGCACAACAGCAGCAGTCCAAGGTGGTTCCTGGTGAGTCCCTTCAGCAGCATTCTGTGTCCAGTTCAGTTGTTCAAGAATGTCCCAAATTGTCACTCAAGTGTCTCTTTTAACATAGGGAACCCCCCTGTACTTATACTAAGTTTTGCACAACTTTTACAAAGAGGGTTCCAACTGGTCCTAGGAGTGTCCCCTCTCTCCTACAGCACAGGTTTCAGACTTCAGTTGGGGGTAAACAATCCCTTTGTGTGAGGCCAGGGCACAGCCTTTACAAATGCAGATGTGCCCCGCTTCCCCTTCTCTCAGCCCAAGAAGACCATTCAACATGCAGATGCACCTCTGTGGCACCCCCACCCTCCCTGTGTACAGGCTGTCTGAAAAGTATGCACAAAGCCCAGCTATCACTCTGTCTCAGACATTGACTGGGGTCAAGCTGCAAAACATAATAAGCACAGAGAAATGCTCACTTTCTAGAAGTGGCATTTCTATAATGGTAATAACAAAATCCACCTACATCAGTAAGCAGCATTTCTCACTACCCTTACAGCCATATCAGTCATGCCTACACTACCCCTCATAGATCAGACAATACCCCATTATTATATACATAAGGCAGGGCATTTCCAATGAAATCCTATGAGCAAGGCAGCACTCACAGCAGTGAGAAACCAAATAGGCTGTTTGTCACTCCCAGGACAGGCCATACAACTGGGCACATGTCCTGCCTTCTACATACATAGCACCCTTCCCACAGGGCTAACTAGGGTCTACCTTAGGGGTGACTTATATGTAGTAAAATTGGAGTTCCAGGCCTGGCAAGCAAATTTAGATGCCATGTCCCTGTGGCAGTAAACTGCACACGCAGGACCTGCGCTAGCAGGCCTGATACAAGTTTGAAAGGCTACTTCTATGGATGGCACAAGCAGCGCTGCAGGCCTACTAGAGCATTTCATTTACAGGCCCCGCGTATAGAGAAACCACTGTACAATGGACTTACAGGTAAATTAAATCTGCCAATTAGGTTCAAGCCAATAAAACCAACCTTAGAAGGGAGAGCACCAGCACTTTAACACTGATCAGCAGTTATAAAGTGCTCAGAGTCATAGGGCAAACAACAAGAGGTCAGAAAATATAAGAGGACGGAGGCAAAAGGTTTGGGGATGACCCTGCAAAAAGGGCCAGGTCCAACAGTGCTTTTATGTCTTTGTGTCGAAATAAAGCTTAATTGGTCATTGGTAATTGACTGATTGATTGAAATATACAGAGTCATTTTCATTAGCATTGGTCTCACGAGGCTCTTGAAAGGGTAACAGTTCAAATGACATAGAATCTGGTGAAATTTCATAGTAAGTCATGGAATTACATTGGACAGTAGCCACTGTCATATTGGGAGCATCAGCTGTGTTTGTTGTATTCAGTGTTCTGCTTAGAGTGTTAAGCTAAGACTTCCCTGGCTGGGTACTTAAGTTAGGAATATTGCTGCTTTGTTCATGGGTGTAGGGAAATCAAAGTAGGAAGAGACTGGGAGGCACTACTCTGAATTCTTCCGGGTGTCAGTGGCAGTTGGCTTTAGAGGAGTGGCCACATAGGGGTCATTATAACCCCAGCGGTGAGTGTCAATGTGACGGCAGTACCGCCAACAGGCTGGCGGTACATACCGCCACATTATGAGAATGGTGGGTTGGCTGCAGCCAACCCGTCACTTCTCCACTCATACCACCATGGCAGTATCAGCTGCTAGGATGGAGATGTCAATCTCCAGCCCGGCAGCTGGCATAGTACCGCCAGCAGCATTTTGAGCCTGCCTACCAACATGGTTTTTGTGGCATTAGCAACACCACGAAAACCATGGCGGTAGGCCCTACCAGTGACAGGGAAGGAATTCTCTGTCACCGGTAGGCGGCTCCCCCACCCCCCTCAACACCAACCTGACACCCCCACCCCCCTTCATCCAAACTCCCCACCCCTTCATCCACACACCCCTCTCCGATTCCCTCATTCCCCCAACCCCTCTCACTCTCCCCAATACATGCACACACCCACAGACACGCACCACGCATACACCCAATCACTCACACTGGCATACTTGCATTCATACACGCATACTTTCAGTCATGCTTGCACACATTCTTACACACATTCACACTGACATGCAGACATGCACTCACTTCACCATTCCTACATGCATTCACTCACATGCATACACCCACACAAACAACACTACACACACATAGATGCATTCATGCACACACTGACACATTCATGCACACAACCAGACACACACACACAACACTCCCACCCTCCTCCCCTGTCAGAAGCCCAACTTACCTTATTCTAGGAGGTCTTCCGGCAGGGAACGGAAAGGGGCGCTGCTACCGCCAGTAGCGCCTGCCAGCAGAGCATCGCCAGGCCGTATCACAAGTCATAATAAGGTTGTCGGCATTAAACTGGCTTGGCGGTGCTGGTGGTAACAGCGCCAGCTTACCACTGTCCGCCACTATGATGACTGCCTGATTTCTGCCCTTCTTGTGGCGGAAGTCCGGTAGTGATCATAGTATGGCAGACGGATGGTAGCCACGGTGACAGTATTTTGGTGGGCATCACCGCGGCCATAGGCGGTTTTTACTGCCAATGACATAATGAGGACCATAGTATTTTTAATGTGGTCGATCAAAACCTGCTTGTTTCCCCTTGAGCCAGGCTATGGAGGAAGAATACCAGTTCTATTACTTTTTACCCTAAGAAGAGTGACGGTGATCTATAAGATGGTTCAAAAGCTTGCTTTCCATGAATTTTTCCTGAACTAGGTCCCCAGTCTTAGGAACCAACCCATCACCACAGAGATCAACTTCTCTTCATAGTAGGTGGTGTCAGAGTGGTTTGTGTTAGACAGCTTGCCTCTGACTTCTTGGATTCTCTGTAAAACATTCAAACATTCTCCAAGTCAAATTTATCTCCATCCACTACCTTCTCAGAATTATAAAAGCCAGGCTCATACATAGGAACTCTGAATACAACCTTGTATGGAGTGCGTCCTCCCAATAGTCAAATAGTTAAGTTATTTAATGCTCTCTTAACTCCATACTAACAAAGACCTGAACCTAGCATTGTAGCAGTCAAAGCTTGTTTTATTATGCCATTGGCCCTCATTACACTGCAGTATGATTCAGCTTTGAAATGGATTCTAAACTGCAATAATTTTCCAGAGCACACATGTTCCCTGTAAGTGTTAGAGGAGAATGCAGGACCGTTATCTGAATGAAATGAACAAACTGCTACCACTGACACTAGGTACTGAAAATCTTTTACTACTGCTGAATCGCATGCATTTGTCTGTAGCCAAACCCATAGGAATCGAGAACATGAATCAATAGCCAACAATATGTTTTATGTTGGTTTGTTAAATGGAGGAAACCAATACAATACAAATAAATCATAGGGAAAGGGGTGTTTGAGATCCTGAAGGGAGTTGGGGAGGATTTTTTGACAGGAGAGGGCATAATCTATTGACAAATGCCACACTACCACAGTCTACAGGCCACCCGTAGTGTTGCTGTAACATGCCTATGGTTGCATTAATTACTGCATGTGCAGAGGTAACCCCTTCATATGCTTCTTTGATTAACTGTAATCTAGATACACTATTAGGTGTTCTACTTTCTCCCACTCTTGGTATTGTGAATACAGGATTTTTATCTGAATTGAGGGGGTAAGAGTATTTGGGAGAAATACCTGCAGAAGGTTTTCCAGCATGCTTGGTTGCATTAGTTGCTGTTAAAATATCTATGTTGCTCTTTGTTTGAGATCTGGTTAGTATTGCTACTCCTACAGTCTGAATTGCACCCTTTGCTGCTAGGCCATCTGCACAGGTCCCTTTGGTGTGAATGTTATGACGCTGATGGCTCAAAGTGTGACCCATTTGGACCAATGGAAGCCTGTCATGTAAAACATCTACCTTTCCCCAAAGCTGTTTATTTTTTATACGTTTCCCTTAGAATACTGTAATCCCTTCAACCACCAATGCTGCAAATCAACATTGTAGCCTTACACACAAAAGGATGAGTCAGAACTGACAAGTTAGCCTCTTGTAATGCAAGTAGCTGGGCATGACATTTTACATACTATGCAGTACTATCACCTAGGATTTTTGTGTGGTATGCTGTGGATGATTTCACCATGCTTCACTATTCCTTGTACTGCCACAAAGGCTGCATAATATTTGTATGTTGTCCCTATTGGAGGTTAGGCAGAGCCATCTGTTTAGAAGATGCTTCAGTAAAACTCAATGGATGAAGTGGCTGGAGTTGGAGCAACATCTTCTTCATACTGGAGGAAAGCTTGTGTACGAAGAGAGGAACCATACTAAAGCATTACATCCACTGCACTCAAATAAATGGCCCACTGTAACCATCTTTATGTTGGGCACAGGCATTAGGTTTGCTTGCCTTTTTGGCCATCTCTAGTGCTGGTATGGGAGAAACAATAATCATATGTTTTCACTGCACCAATGGGTGCTCTTTTAAGACAGCTGTTTGCACAGTCATCAGGATTTTCTTTTCGATGGGAGCAAAACGTACTTCAGCCAGGGAATACAAATGAGACTTGCAAGCAATAGGAATGGTCTGTTCTTCATCCCCCTGGGGTGCTTCCCTAATAAAGGCTGGAGGCCATTCTTCTTCTGCCAGGATGATATCATAATCATTGGATAATTGTGGCCAAAGGACTGCCTTGAAAATACATGGTATGCCATCTTCTATTTCAATGTTTAAGTTGTAACCCCACTCAGCAGGATTAAAATGTTGATCTGGAGCACCTATCTGTATAAAGTCATCAGTTGGATTTGCATCCAGAAACCATTGAATAGTCTGATGTACTATGGTGACTTCTGCAGCGCTATCTGGGAGTGCTCTTGCCCAAATCCTGTTTCACAGGAGGGCTTGCAGCTGAATCAACATGTTTCTTAGCAAGTCCTGCTTCTTTAATCTTTTCTACTGGGGTTTTAGAGTCTAACCCTTTCTCCGCCCTCATTACCCTGAGATCAGCGCTGTATACTGCTTCACTTTTCCTATAGCACTCCTCTTTCTTCAGTACTCAGATTTGCGCCCCCATCTGTTCTTTTACCTTCAGTGTCCTGAAAAGAATATGAAGAGCATCTATCAGAATGCTGAACCCAGTCAGGTATTTTTAGTTTTCTTACGGTTTCCTAAGTGATACATCCTCCTGCCGGATTACCGAGAAGCAGGTGATCCAGTCCATCTATATCTTTCTCTTTTTTCTCTCCTTCTGTTGCAGATTTCTCCTTAATGGAACCCTCCGTGTCATTGTTAGGTTTTAAATGTGGTTTGACGAGTAGAGTACATAACGTATTTCTACCTACAAAGATATCAACTTCCACAATTAGTTTTGCCAGGTCCAGTTCACGGCCTTGAAATGAAGATGCTCTGGTTAGATTCAATGGGTAAAGTGGCTGGAGCTGGAGCGACATCTTTTTCATATTGGAGTAAAGCTTGTTAATGAAGAGAGGGATCATACTTAAACTTTACATCTATTCACTCAATGAAGAGGCCCATTGTAACCATCTTGGGTGTAGGTCACAAGCATTAGATATTCTTGCCTTTGTGGCCACCTCTAGCACTGATATGGGTGAAACAATAATACTAATTTTCCCCTGCAGCAATGAATGCTCTTTTAAGACAGTTGTTTGCACAATCTGCAGGATTGTTATGATGGAACCAAAACGTGCTTCAGCCAGGGAATACAACAGAGACTAGTGAGCAATAGAGACGGCCTGTCCTTCATCATAGGTGACATAGATGTAATCATACTGACTGGGTATGACTCTGATAGCGAGGTTGGTTTTGTTATCCCCAGTTTGTAAATATTTAGGGCCAGATGTAGCAAAGGATTTGCGCGTCGCAAACGGCGAAAATCGCCATTTGCGAGGCGCAAATGCCTCTTTGCTATGCAGAAATGCATATTGCGAGTCGGGACCGACTCGCAATATGCATTTCAGAATCGCAAATAGGAAGGGGTGTTCCCTTCCTATTTGCGATTCGGAGTGGCATGCAATACCATTTGCGACCACATATGGGGTCGCAAAGGGTGTCGCAGTTACCATCCACTTCAAGTGGATGGTAACCCACTCGCAAATTGGAAGGGGTCCCAATGGGACCCCTTCCCCTTTGCGAATGGACCCAATACTATTTTTTCAGGGCAGGTAGCGGTCCAAGGGATCACTACCTGCCCTGAAAAAATACCAAAACTAAAGGTTTAATTTTTTTTTACATGCAGCTCGTTTTCCTTTAAGGAAAACGGGCTACACTTAAAAAAAAAAAACTGCTTTATTGAGAAAGCAGTCACGAACATGGAGGTCTGCTGACGACAGCAGGCCTCCATGTTTGCGAGTGCCTAGACTCGCTATGGGGCCGCAATTTGCGACCCACCTCATTAATATTAATGAGGTGGGTCATTGCGACCCCATAGCGACTCGCAGACGGTGTCTGAGACACCGTACTGCATACCAATTTGCGAGTTGCAAATTGCGAGTCGCATGGACTCGCAATTTGCAACTCGCAAATTTTCTTTTTGCTACATCTGGCCCTTAGTCTCAAGCATGTCTGCACATAAAGCACACAAGATATCAGTATGCACGTTCATCATTGTGTGAAAATGTGGGAGAAATCAGGTCATACAAGGACTTCACTCTCCCAACCTAGTGAAGCAAATAAGTCTGTCCAAAGTTAGGAAATCCCAGTAGGATTGCGACTTTTTCAGTGTTGGTGGTTAGGCTTCAAGATAGCACATTTCTAAAGGAGGTCCAAAGCTAGACCCTTGCCCCTGCTGGATAACTCATACCCTAACAAGGTCACCATCAGGTAGGCAATCTTTGATTTTTTCAATTTGTTTTGTAACCATGTGATGTTAATCAGGTGACCACTCTGTCTACCTTAATCAGGTGTAGATTCACATCATCATCGGTTAAGTGGATATCATCAATGTATGACAATACCTTAGGACCTGGTTATTAGTTCACTATGATTCACATTGAAAACAAACCAGGACTGTTCTTATCACCCATATGAAAACATCGGAGTGAAAAGTGCACTCCATTGACACTGAAAGTGGTTAGATTTTCAGTTTCTGGTGCTATGTTCTGACTGAAGAAACCGTTGAAGATATTAAGAGTAGTTTTGTATTTTTTCCGCACCGGGCTGGCCTTGAAGCCTGTGCTATGGGCATTTTGTATTGTGTAAGTTTATATGTGCGAATTCAAAATGCTGTAGTCCAGAACTACTCCTTAGGAGCTGCCTGTTTTAGAGATGTGGAAGAAGGGTGTGTTAATTGGTTATTGACAAGGCGCTATTATGCCCTGGTGGTGTAATTGAACTCATATTGTTTTTTTACCATGTTTCTCTTCTGGTTTTAAAAGGAACTGTGCTTGTGGTTCACTGAGTAAGGGAATGGCAGTTGGACTAAACTTTTTCTCCCTCCCAGCTTGATTTTTACTTCTAAGGCTGGAGCTTGTCTCATGGCCAATTCACTGGCATAAATTTCCCTGACATCCTCAGGTAGTATAGGAAAGAAGGATACCCTTATGACTTCATCCCATTGGGGAGTTTCCCTAAAAAAGGCTGGAGGCCACTTTCCTCTGCCAGGATGATATCATAATCATCAGATAGTTGTGACCAAAAGACTGATTTGATAATACATGTTATGTCTCCTTCAATTTGAATGTTTAAATTGTAAATCCTATCAGCAGGATTTAAATGTTGCTCTGGAGTCTGTTTGAAGTTATCAGGTGGATTTGCATCCTGAAACCTCTGAAGAGTTTGATGTACTATGGTGACTTCTACTACTTGGGAGTACTCTTGCCCAAGTCTTGTTTCACAGGAGGACTCGCAGCTGAATCAACATGTTTCTTAGAAAGTTGATCCAGGAGTGGTGCTCTGAAATACTGCATCTTGCGTTCACGACACAGTTGTGCTTGTGGAAGCGCTTTCAGTCCTCCTCTTTGTAAAGGGACAGCCATTGTGCAGAAAAAGTAGCAACAGCAAGTAGCCACCTATTATAGCCAAAGTAATAGGAAATCCCCCCAAAACACTCAAAAATATTGAATGTATGGCTGAACATATTAAGCCAAATATAGAGGAGAAGGTGTGAATGAAACCAGAACCAACACCCTTAAAGAAATGCACAATTCCAGTAGTACTGGATGCATTGAATATTCATCTCACGATTTCACCTAAGTATCTCAGAAAGTGTGCGCTTAAAAGGGACTGAATATCTGCATATGACCTTGCAACTTGAAGCGCATAGGTCTCGCGTGCAGATGTAACTGCCACATGTTTTTGAAACAATAAAGCTTTGAGTCTGCTCAACTTGTCAAAATTCACATCTGAAGTAGCAATAGGAGGCCAAATCTCTGCTACTTCTCGTTGTTGTGTGGGGGAAAGAGGACATTGCCACATTGTGACAATTTGGGAGACTGAAATGACATAAGCTATGCGACTCGCATTCCACAACACCTCTGACTGTTAAGAAGCACATAGCTGCCATTTGAGAACTTGGAACGCAGGTCTAATCAAGGGGACTCGAATCCCTTCAGTTAACAAGCCAAGTTTGCTGCCAAGGCATTACATGCCCATGCAAGGAGGGATGTTTACAAACCATTGAATGGCTCACAGAAGTCTTGGATTCATTACTGCTGAGAAAGACCTCTTTCATGCCATTGAAAGGTTTGTACGAAAAGGAAAGCTCCCACACCTCCTGTATGCAACTATCTCCCAGCCTTTCATATCTGCCTACTGGAATGTGTTCAAGCAGGATGTGAATTGAAGTGCTGAAATAGGCAGATTCATAACCCCGTGTATTAGCCATTCAGTAGATGGTATTTCAGCCACAGTAAAAGGAGATTTTCCTAATTTCATGATATTTAGCATGACATAAGTTGCTTCCATCTTAATCATTATTTGTTGTTGTTGCATTAAATTGAATGTTAAAAACATATCCCTTGCGCTTACATGTTGCCAGGGAACGCAACCAGCTTTCAGTGTTTGTAGTGTCTAACCTAACTGCATAATGAACCTAAGCTGACTCTGTCCATGGTGTAAAGATGAAATGTCACTCTGCACAATGTCTGTTGCAGAGAATACAATGTTATTTAAAGTGTATATCCAGTTGGACAGGGTGTTAATACCATTGTCTACAACTGCTACTGATTTCTGTAAATTTTCCTGATCAATTTGCCTTAACTGGGCAGCTGCTTCTTGTTGGTAAAGTTTCAAAATTTCATTATATACTGCATAGAAGAAGTACTTGCTGTGTTGTTTTTTGGGGCCTAACAGGAACTCCTGTAAATCTGTTTCATGGGACAGGAGGCTGAGGTGGTCTTTAACTGAATCTAATAAGGAACTTTTCAACCATTGCCGCCATAGTTTCCCTACACTGTACGTTGTCACTATACTGAGTGTTCCGATGACACATAGCGCGGGTCCGGCCTCTTTGTTCTAAAAACCCCCATGGAGTTTACAAAACGTGTATGGCACCCATAGGTGTCTACAGGCAACAATAACAACCCACCAGGAAGTGAAAGTGATGTGTTAAATGTTCCATTCTGGACCCACTCATTGAGCTGATCTTCAGATGTATTTACATACTTTTGCCATTTATAAAATGTTGTGGGCATATTCAAGTCCTTAATTTTTGCGAAGCCAAAACAACTAGTTTGTTTTATAGTTTCATTTAAAAATATTATTTGAACAGGTATCAGGCATGCTCTAAATAAAGCTTGCTTTCCGTTTATTTGTCAATTTTTTGTTCCCCACACACTTTTCAAGTCTATCGACTTCAACCAGTAATCATAGTCTTCAAAAGCTAACTGGGAAACAAAGGAATCAGAGTAAATTAATTTTTTATCCGTCAATAAAACATGCTGACTTTCCATCACTGGCAATAATGTAACTCAGTATTTTTAACATTGTTCCCAGAGAAATATGGAAACTTTTCAGTATATATTTTGGAACTCCCCACTGGTGTATTAGGACACTGTTCCCACTGTGTGTAGTTAAAAATAGTCTTTGGGCTACTTGCTCTGTGAATAAAATGATGTCCATAATAATTGTGACAGAACATAAATCCTTCATTTTCTTTAGATTATTACATATTCTCATTTTCAAATTTGGTATAATATTGCAAATCAGACATAATTGAATCAACTGTTTTCACATCCCAATCATCAGAAACTACTCTGGGTGTAATTACATCATTCATAGAAAGTTTGAATACATACGGAATTTGAATGACCTCTGTCGGGCCATATATATCAAATAATACTTTATCCCGAACAATCCCATCAGGAATTGCTATAGCGGAAAAGTTCACTAGGCACAAGTCTCTGCGGACTTTGTGTAAAGAAAAATGTGGTTTTAGGACCTCATCCAGCAGTTCAACTGTAGAGCTTTCAGGAAGGTAATGTATCAGTAAGAGGAAACAACAAAAATCCCAATCCAGAGGACAAAGGCAAGCACAGTTAGCAAAAGCCATAGATAGTTCCATGGAAGAATGAAATAGTTAATTTTGAGCCAAATTAGCAGCTTGCGCACTCTTGACAGTTCTATTGCAGTCTAGGCAGATGAGTCAGTAAAAGTGTCATTGATGTTGCCAAAATATCCAGAAGCGGTTCATTCAAAAACTGGAGCCATGTTTGAAAGAGGAGAACTTGCAGAAGACTCCCTTGGTGGTTCATAGTAGGCTATGTCATCTGTTTGTGTAGAATTTGAATAAAGTTGATCAATATTATTGGTGTTGTTTGCAGTAGCAGAAGTTAGTGGAACCAATGAAAGCTCATCTCCCACCCTCCCTAAGCTCGTAGAGGTGTCAGCGTTACTGTTTAAAACCTGTAGAGAAACATCCTGGTCTGTAGTGAAAGAGATTCTGCTACTACCCAGGAGTCCCCAAGGTCTGCTGTGAAGGATCAGCCATAAGAGTAGCTTGACATTGTCGATGAAGACAAAGCGATTTTCTTTGGAACCAGGCAGCAGTAGTAGAATGACAGTTCTGGTACTGTGTATTCCCAGGACTGGAACTGGTGCACGATAGGAAGGACCGAACTCCTTTTTCACAGCAATCTTTTCACGCACTTGATCCACAACTTTTGGAATCCAGCCAGTAGATGTTATTGATACATGGCTTATTCCCAAGGAGGTGGCACTGGCAGATGCGTTGTCATCATGGAACTGTTGTACGTCCTGCAAGACAATGGCACGTTTATTTATGTCAAAAGGTGTATCTATCGCCTCTGTGCCAGTACCATCAAGGTCTGGAACATACATTTGTGTTCGGAACAGGCATTCCTATGAAGTACGCCCCCCCAGGAACCATCTGAGCAGATTGTTAAGTGTTCTCTGGACTCCAAAAGTGTGTAAGCCAACCACCACCCATGCCTAATACTCTTGCTGATAAGGATTGCTTTACAGCTTGTTTTTGTCACTCTACAACACTATTTCCCTCCGACAGAAATGGAAACGAGTAATACAGTTGGACTCCTAACAAAGCCATGGCGTCCCTGAAAGCCCTTGAGGCTAAAGCAGGGCCCTGGTCCGAGTGGAAAGCCACAACAGCATATGTGCTGATAAAGACTTGCAAATCTTAAAGAACAGTTCGAGCATCAGCCAAGCATGGCCAAACCCACAGAAATCTGTAGCATGAGTCAACAGCGACTAAGATGTATTTGTATGCACTATCAGGTGTCAGGGGACCACAGTGGTCCCAGTACACACATTGTAATGGTTTGTTGGAAATGAGGAGGTGTGACCGCGGTGAGCGTTTGACAGTGGATCCTTTTATTTGCTGGCAGATGTCACAACAACGGACATAGTGCTTGGGCTGTTTGAAGAGACCTGGCTACTAGTAACAGGTTTGTGATATTGTAGCCGTCACACCAGCATGGGCAGAAGCAACTCCCTCATGCGCGGCTTTAATCAATTCTGGTCTTTGGTCTTTATTGGGAATCATATGATTACCCACCCCTGGTATACGACTGGGGATGCATTTAGGCATGATAGGCAGTAGGAATATTTCGCAGGATATGCTTTTGATAAGGGAATGCCGTCAGCTGGAGCTTTCACAGCTGCCGGTCTTTCATCATCCAATTTCATTCTAGAATGAGTTACTGCAGCAATATAAGTTATAGCTACTGCTGATTTGGGTGCTTTATCAGCCAAGGTGTTGCCTTCAACATGTATTCCAACACGCTGATGTCCTAGTGTGTACAACATGGACATTGGGTAGCATTTCCTTCAGATCCACTACCTTCCTTCACAGAAGTCTGTGTTTAATGATGTTTCCTTTTGAATCTTTGAACCCATTCTGGTGCCAGTAAGGCAGATATTCATTAAAGGACCTTACACAATAGTACAAATCACAGACAATCAGCATCAGCTGTTCAGGAACCGTATGTTCCAGTGCCATCACAAGATCCTTGAGCTCTGCAAGTTGTGCGGTGCAGCCCCCAAAGGTCTGCGTGTACATGTGTTGTGGATGGAACTTTCCATCTTTTATGTATCACCCGACTGTGCAAGCGGGGAATATTGATGTTTAGTACCTATAGCTGGTTGGGCTGAATCATCAGTGTACAAAATTGTTTGATATTGTTCAGCAGGCAATGTGTTTGCTGCCACTGGGTATTCAAGTTCGTATTACAAAAACTCTTGGGTTTGTAATTTTTAATCAAAAACGTAGTCAACATCAGTGGCCGTCAGAGACGTCAACCATTGGATCCAACGTGAATGTAATGCCTTAGTGTTAGGAATGCTAGGTTTGGTAACAGCCTCAAGGGCTGGGATGGGGGATATGACAATGAAACGCTTCCCCTGGGCCAGAGTCCTCTCTTTGATGACAGTTATCAGAAAAGCAGTGAGAATTTTCTCAGTGGGAGCAAAGCGTTGTTCTGCTTTAGAGTACAAATGTGATTTGTATGCTATTGGGAAGGTCTCACCCTCCTTGAACATTACATAGGTGAAACCAATGGCACCAACAATTACTCTGATGACTAGATGTTTTTTGTTGTCCTTTGAATGTATGTGTTTTGCTTCAAGCATGCCTTTTTGTAATTCACTGAGAATGCGTGTGTGTCCGACTGTCCAGTATTGGCTGGTAAAGGCAGGACATATTAAGCCATACAATGGTTTAATGCATTGTGATAGTCTGGAATGTATGTTCTGCCAAAATGTAAAAAGCCCAATAAAAACTGGAGCTTGTTGATTGTATTTGGAGGTTGTGGTTGTGTGCATTTTTCCAAGAATTGGGGCACAAAGCTCTTGCCTTCATCTGATAATTTGTATCCTAGGAACAGGACACTAAGGAACATTATTTTAGATTTTTAAAATTAAATTTGTAGCCGAATTCGTCAAATCCTACAACAATGTGGACTATCCATCTCATATATTGCCTGAGGTTGTCATCCATAAGGTAGATATCATCCACGTATGACAATGCCTCAGGGTCAATGTTGTGTAAAATAGATGTAACAAGACCTGAGAACAGTCCCGGACTGTTCTTGTACCCATGTAGGAGTCAGCAGAATTTTTTCAGAGAGCCTAAAGAGCTGAAACTTGTTAAGTCCCTACTTTCAGGTACTATATTTTGGCAGAAGAACCCGTTGGAAATATCCAGGGTCGTTTTGTATTTTGTGTGCACTATATTGTTCATAAGTGCTGTGCTGTGTGCATTTTGTATAACAAATGTGTGTGTATGACTGTTTAAATGTCTATAGTCTATTCTGTAAGAATGGTCAGGGTTAGCAACAGGGAACAATGGATTGTTCATGGGTGAGACACAGGGTTCAATTACTCCCTGGTATTCTAATTATTTAAGAATTTCTCTCACGGGTGCTTTAGCTTTAGGCTTTAATGCATATTGGGGTTGAGGTTGGGATTTAACTGGTATTACATGATAGGGGGCATCTTTATCCTAACCTACATGGTTGCGATATAACAAGGGTGCCTGAAACACTGCCTAATCAGTGGCGTCTATTTCTACGAGCTTTCTGGGAACAAAGGCGAGAAAGGTTTTTCAATAATCTCTTCTGCCATAAGGGTTATCACAGACAAATTTTGGTGCTATATCCTTTTCAGCCAATTATAAATCATAAATGGTGACAACCTGGTCCCAAAAGATAGTGCCTATTGTGCGTTCAATGTCTCCCTCCAACTGTATAGTTACATTATACACCCTGTCGGGCGTGGAGACATGCATGTCCGCAGTCTCAACTTGTAAGAAGTCATCAGTTGCTTTCACTTCTAGATGCTCTTGATGATCCTGGCAAACTATTGTGACCTCTGCTGCACTGTCTAGCAGTGCCAGTGCCCACTTCCTAGTCTTCATCACAGCCCTCCTCCAGAATGACATGTCGTATTGCAACTGCTTCCACTTTTTTCTTTTTGAACTGGGGTTTTTGATGGGGAAGTTTCTCTACTTTCTTAACAGAAACTTTGGACGAGCGTTGTGAGTCCTTTCTCGGTTTCATGTACTCTGCTCGCTGCTCTGACCATCCACCTCTCTCGATGTGTTTTTCCAGTGAGTCCTGAGAGAAACGAGATTGGCGTGTATCAGTATATTGATATCTGTCAGACTTTTGTTATTATCTGTATTTCTAAGATTATGTTGGTCATTCCAACCTCGGCGGTAAAAGGCGCTTACCGCTGTTCAGAAGACCGCCATAACACCGCCGTGGCCGTGGTAAACCGCCACGGTCATTCTGAACCACAACAGGCAAACCGCCAAAATACAGACATCCACAAAAGTCCGCCACATCAAAGGGCAGTGAGAAACTGGCGATGACCAAACCTCCACCGTCACGCCAACAGAAATACGCCCACACTATCACGACACACGAATCCACGCGGCGGTCTTTCAACCGCGGTATTCCATTGGCGGTACACACCGCCGCGCTCAAAATACACACACACTTACAAAATACAACCACATTGGACAATTCAAAATACACACACCTGAGACACATACACACACCACTCCCACACACCCAATTAAATATAAAATACACACCCACATCACCCACAAACATCCACTCCTAGAGATTCGTGAACACGCACCGAGAAAAGACATCCGAGCACCCAGACGCCCAATTCACTGTCACCCAGCAATATTTGCACGCACTTCACACAACACAACAATACACATCACCACACTTAGCACCACACAATCCACCCTACACATCACCCACACCACCCCATGGCACCGCAAAGACACCCCAGGTTCTCGGATGATGAACTCAGGGTCATGGTGGAGGAAATTGTACGAGTAGAGCCACAGCTGTTCGGGGCACAGGTGCAGCACACCACCATTGCCAGGAAGATGGAGCTATGGAGCAGAATAGTGGACAGGGTCAACGCTGTGGGACAGCACCCAAGAAATCGGGACGACATCAGGAAGAGATGGAACGACCTACGGGGGAAGGTGCGTTCCATGGTATCCAGGCACAACATCGCGGTGCAGAAGACTGGCGGCGGACCCCCACCTCCTCCCCCAGAATTTACAACATGGGAGGAGCAAGTCTTGAACATCCTGCATCCTGAGGGCCTCGCAGGAGTAGGCGGAGGAATGGACTCTGGTAAGGCAAATCTTAACTACTTCTTCCCCCCACCCCATCTGCATACCAACTCATACCCCACCCTCACCCCCATCACATCCTACTCCTTGCAACTGTCTCACCATCACAACCCACCCATCCCAACACCTAGCCCTGCATGCGTCCACAAAGCATGGACACCCATCACCTAAGCATGCCCACTGCACATACACATACAACCCCCCCCCCAACCACCGTCACAACAGCCTCCACTAAGGAATTGCCAGCACTGGGGTACACGGGCACCCACCCATTGCACGCTATGACACACACAAATGCAATAACCATACTTTTATACCCCTGCAGAACCCGAACGCCACGTCACCGCGCAGGAGGGTCCACAAATGTCGACTCCACCCCCAGAAGAGGCCCACAGTGAGGACAGCAGCTCTGTCTCCCTGGATCTAGATGACCAGCCCGGTCCATCGGGGATCTCGGGACAGTCGGTTCCCCTCACACAGCCACAGGCCACAGTAGACCTTCCCCCCTCTGGGAACACCCGCACAGCACCCACCCAGCGGGCCCATACCTCTGTCCCCAGGACATGTCAATCAGCGGTGTGTCCACCACTACAGGGAACCCAGGCTAACCCACCACCCCAACAACAACAGGGACCTGGGGGCAGTGGTAGTGGGCACACGGTCCAGGGGACAGAGGCCCAGGGAAACAGGGGAACTGGGAGGGCTGCTGTGCGACAGGGGGGGGGGACAGGCCCAGGGAACCCACTCTCCACGAGGCCCTCGCCTCCATCATGGGAGCATACCACCGCTCCCAGGAGACGATGGCGACAGTCCTGGCCAGGTTTCAGGAGTCAAAGTATATGAGGTTCAGGGAGAAACTAAGAAACATCAGTTCCGCCATGGGTACCATCGTAGTGGCCCTGAATGAGCTAGTCACGACATTGCGGGACACTGTGGCACCTCAACGGGCCCCTGACACTAGCATGCACCAAGAACTGCCTACCACCTCCGCCGGCGCTAGTGGACAGGAGGCCCCGACACAAGACCAACAGGCCACCAGAACCCCACCCCCTGCAGAAGGAGAACCACCCCGCAAGCGGGCCCTGAGATCCAGGAAGAAGACAGAGTAAGATGTCAAGACCCCCGCCAGCAAAGGATACCGCCCTGATTGTCATCCCACTGTCCCACATTGTCACCCTGTCCAACCTTAAACTGCCCCTGCTCCACTTCCCACAGGCATTTGGACAATGCACCTGTGAAACTGATAGTCTGGACTCTGCCATGGACAATCCTCCACCATCACCCCTCACCGATTTGCAACCACCCATCCAATTTAGAGCACTTGAATAAAAACACTTATTGCACAAAACAATCTGGAGTCTGGCTGTGATTTAGAACAAATGTATTAGACATGACCGTGCCAAAATGTTCATTCACATTGTGATGCTAACAAACCGCTGTCACACAGCTGTAGTCCATGGGGAAACAAAGCAGATGTCACGCAGTGAGGCCCACATCTCTGAAAACGGAAGGGAAAGTCACAACACAGTTACCATACACAGGGGGAAAAAGTCAGACAGTAGAGAGATAGGAGTCATTAAGTAAATGTAATATGCCGGTGTCTACTCTTACCTGTGTGTCACTGAAAATACTGCTGTATTACTGTGTTCCTGTTCTCTATGTCGTCCTCTTCGGCTTCCTCCTCTTCACTCTCCACAGGCTCCACAGCTGCTACAACACCACCATCTGGACCATCCTCCTGCAGAAAAGGCACCTGGCGGCGCAAAGCCAGGTTGTGAAGCATACAGCAGGCCACGATGATCTGGCACACCTTCTTTGGTGAGTACATTAGGGATCCACCTGTCATATGGAGGCACCTGAACCTGGCCTTCAGGAGGCCAAAGGTTCGCTCGATCACCCTCCTAGTCCGCCCATGGGCCTCATTGTACCGTTCCTCTGCCCTTGTCCTGGGATTCCTCACTGGGGTCAGTAGCCAGGACAGATTGGGGTAACCAGAGTCCCCTAATAGCCACACCCGGTGCCTCTGGAGTTGACCCATCACATACGGGATGCTGCTATTCCGCAGGATGTAGGCGTCATGCACTGACCCAGGGAACTTGGCATTAACATGGGAGATGTACTGGTCAGCCAAACACACCATCTGTACATTCATGGAATGATAACTCTTCCGGTTCCTGTACACCTTTTCACTCCTGCTGGGGGGGACCAAAGCAACATGTGTCCCATCAATGGCACCTATGATGTTGGGGATATGTCCAAGGGCATAGAAATCACCCTTCACTGTATGCAAATCCCCCACCTCAGGGAAAACGATGTAGCTCCGCATGTGTTTCAGCAGGGCAGACAACACTCTGGACAACACCTTGGAAAACATAGGCTGGGACATCCCTGATGATATGGCCACTGTTGTTTGAAATGACCCACTTGCTAAGAAATGGAGTACTGACAGCACCTGCACTAGAGGGGGGATCCCTGTGGGTTGGCGGATGGATGACATCAGGTCTGGCTCCAGCTGGGCACACAGTTCCTGTATAGTGGCTCGGTCAAGCCTGTATGTCAGTATGACATGACGTTCCTCCATTGTCGACAGGTCCACCAGCGGTCTGTACACGGGAAGATTCCTCCATCTCCTCGCATGTCCCAGCGGACGGTGCCTATGAAGGACAACAGCGAGCACAGAGTCAAGCAGCCCACAGGTACGTAACCACAGCTTGCACATAACACGATTCCCAATGCATTGAATGGCTTGTATGAGTGTTGGTGCATGGCCTAGGTATGTGTGACGCAGTTGGTAATTAGGCCATGTGGGCCCTTGAAATGGCGGCTGCCTGAGCTGTGAAGTGCGACAGTGGGATGTGAGGTCAATGCGCTGGCGTGGCACACCGCGGCGGTAGGCGGTCGAAGACCGCAGCGCTAAGCCGCATTGGTTAACATTGAACCCTATGGGTTTCAGGAGCCAATGACGATGTGCGCCGGCGGTCGCGGTACGCACCGCCGCGGTACGCACCGCCGCGGGTGTGACCGCCATTTTCTATCTGCTTAATCACTCGATACCTGATCTTCGACAGGAGAGGACCTACACTGCAGGTGCTGCTGTGACCTCGGTCTGGAAGAGACAATGGCTCATGCGACTGGGGAAAGGGCCCCTGCCTTCACTGAGGAGGAGTTGGAGAAACTTGTGGATGGGGTCCTCCCCCAGTATGCGCTACTCTACGGTCCTCCAGACCAACAGGTAAGTACACTGGGACCATGCTTTGTGGGCAATGCCTGGATTGAGTGGGGTGGATGAAAGATGGTGGGGAGGGGAGCGATTGAGGCATGCATCAAACAACAGATGAGAGCATGTGCCACATGGCAAGGGTGGGGATGGGGGGCCACTCACATCGAGCATGCAGAAGATGATGACAATTTTTCTCTCCCTGTACATGTCACATAGGTCAGCGCCCACCAGAAAGTCGCGATTTGGCGTGCCATCGCCAAGGACGTCCGAATCCTGGGGGTCCACAACAGACGGAGCACCCACTGCCGGAAGAGGTGGGAGGACATCCGATGCTGGAGCAGGAAGACGGCGGAGGCTCAGCTGTGGATGGCCTCCCAACGTAGGAGGGGTGCCAATCGTCATTTGACCCCCCTGATGTCCCAGATCCTGGCGGTGGCCTACCCCGATTTGGATGGGCGCGTGAGGACATCACAGCAGACACAAGGGGGTGAGTACAAATACATTCTGCTGACTTTGCGCGCAGTGGAGGTGTCTGGGTGGGGGAGGAGGGCTGTGGGTATCCCTAGGCCAGGGCGATTTCTGTAGGCTAGGCCCCTCCGTAAGGCATGGCCCTGTGCCCCCGCCCCCCACCTCTGTAGGGTGCCAAGTACAGGTATCCATGGCCCTGTGTCATCTATGTGTGCAGTTGTCGTCCATAGGCTTGAAAGCCATGTCCCACGGATTGCGTAGTGGACCCCAAGTGCGCGGCGTAGTGCAGGGGGCTTCTGTGTCTGTCTTGTCCACCAACGGTAGCGGTAATCCATGCACTCAACATGTCTTTATTTCTCCTCCCCCCCTTTTTTGTGGTCTTCCTGTTCATGTGTGCATTAGCATCATCAGGCGGAGGAGAAGTGGCATCGGAGCACGAGGGAGCAGCATCTCACATGGCCATGGCGGGCCATGCAACTGACTCGGAGTTCACCAGTGAGACGGAGGGCGAGGGGAGCTCCACAGCGGGGACTCGTGCTGATGTCAGTGACAGCGACTCGTCCTCTGAAGGGAGCTCCCTTGTGGTGGCGGCAACATCCGTGCCCCCCGCAACAACAGGTACAGCCGCCACCCAGCGCACTAGCACCGCCCTCCCAGCAGCCCCTCAGCGTTTGCCCCGTGCCCGCTCACCCAGGAAGGTGGGCATCTCCTTCGCCCCAGGCACCTCAGGCCCTGCCCCTGTCGCCCCAGCTGCCCTCAGTGAGGAGGTCATTGACCTCCTGAGGACCATCATTGTTGGGCAGTCTACCCTTTTGAATGCCATCCAGGGTGTACAAAGGGAGGTGCACCAGAGTAATGCATACCTGGAGGGTATTCATTCGGGTCAGGCTGCCCATCAGCGATCGTTCAACTCTCTGGCCTCAGCACTGACGGCAGCAATTGTCCCTGTCTCTAGCCTCCCCCCTCCAACTCCCTCCACCCAGACTCAATCCCCTGTACCTCTGCCTATCCCAGACACACCATCAGACCAGCCTGCACACACCTCAACACCCAAGGGAAGCTCATCCAGACATAAGCACCACACATCACACAAGCATTCACACAAGCAACATCCACATGCAGACATACCAACAGCCACTGCCTCCACTGTGTCCCCCTCCTCCTCGTCTCCCTCCTCCCTCCCTGTCACGTCTCCACTCACACTTGCATGCACAACATCTTCAGCCACTACGTCCATCACCAGCACACCCACCAGAACACTCCGCACACGTGCAGTCACCACCCCCACTACCATTTACACGTCCCCTGTGTCCTCTCCCAGTGTGTATGTCACCCCCTCTTCCAAACTACACAAACGCAGGCAGCCACCCACCCAACAGCCATCCACCTCACGACAGCCTCCAGCCCAAGCACCTGCACCCAAAGACACCAGACTTCACACTCCTACAACCACATCCTCTTCCTCCACTCCCATACCCACTACACCTACCCGTCCCTCTCTTTCCAAATTGCTTTTTCTTGCCAACCTTAACCTCTTTCCAACAACTCCCCCACCCCGTCCATCTCATAAGACTCCAATCAGCACCTCAGCCACCACAAAACCGGGACCTGTGAAGACTGTTGTCCATGGACTGTGAAGTCCCCCACCCTCAAGGGCATCCAGTTCAGCTAGGAGCCAAGGCACGGCCAGCCCACCACCGGAAAAGCATCCTAAGATTGCCAGTGCCCGGCGCGAGCGACCAAAGACCCCAGGGACAAAAATCCCTACATTGGCTCCGGCAGGAAGTCGGGTGGCACCTGGCACACCGCCAAAGGTGGGAAAGGGCCACAAGCGTGCAGGGAAGGGTGGGAAGGGCAGCACGCCCGACAAGTCCGGCAGCAGGCCAGCTGGCCAGGAGGGCCCCACCAGCCCCATCCCAGGTGTGCAGGAGGACACCCACAGGCCGAGAACTGCAGCCCAGGAGGGCCCCGCAAGCCACCAGACAGATGGGCAGGAAGGCCCCGCCAGCCACATGTCAGGTGGCGAGTGACATCCATGCCTGGGCCGGATCCGATGACCAGGACACTCATCTCAAGCACCGCTCCGCTGGGCACCGCCGTCTCAAGCACCGCTGAACAGGGCCCTTCATCTCAAGCACCGCTCCGCTGGGCACCGCCCTCTCAAGAACCGCTGAACTGGGCCCTTCATCTCAAGCACCGCTGAACTGGGCCCTTCATCTCAAGCACCGCTGAACAGGGCACGCCGTCTGGGCACCGCCGTCTCAAGCACCGCTGAACAGGGCCCTTCATCTCAAGCACCGCTCCGCTGGGCCCTTCATCTCAAGCACCGCTCCGCTGGGCACCGCCGTCTCAGGAACTGCTGAACTGGGCCCTTCATCTCAAGCACCGCTGAACAGGGCACCGCTGAACAGGGCCCTTCATCTCAAGCACCGCTGAACTGGGCCCTTCATCTTAAGCACCGCTGAACAGGGCACCGCCGTCTCAAGCACCGCTGAACTGGGCCCTTCATCTCAAGCACCGCCGAACAGGGCACCGCCGTCTCAAGCACCGCTGAACAGGGCCCTTCATCTCAAGCACCGCTGAACAGGGCACCGCCGTCTCAAGCACCGCTGAACAGGGCCCTTCATCTCAAGCACCGCTCCGCTGGGCCCTTCATCTCAAGCACCGCTCCGCTGGGCACCGCCGTCTCAGGAACCGCTGAACTGGGCCCTTCATCTCAAGCACCGCTGAACTGGGCACCGCCGTCTCAAGCACCGCTGAACAGGGCACCGCCGTCTCAAGCACCGCTGAACTGGACCCTTCATCTCAAGCACCGCTGAACTGGGCCCTTCATCTCAAGCACCGCTGAACAGGGCCCTTCATCTCAAGCACCGCTCCGCTGGGCACCGCCGTCTCAAGAACCGCTGAACTGGGCCCTTCATCTCAAGCACCGCTGAACTGGGCCCTTCATCTCAAGCACCGCTGAACAGGGCACCGCTGAACAGGGCACCGCCATCTCAAACACCGCTGAACAGGGCACCGCCGTCTCAAGCACCGCTGAACAGGGCCCTTCATCTCAAGCACCGCTCCGCTGGGCCCTTCATCTCAAGCACCGCTCCGCTGGGCACCGCCGTCTCAGGAACCGCTGAACTGGGCCCTTCATCTCAAGCACCGCTGAACAGGGCACCGCCGTCTCAAGCACCGCTGAACAGGGCCCTTCATCTCAAGCACCGCTGAACTGGGCCCTTCATCTCAAGCACCGCTGAACAGGGCACCGCCGTCTCAAGCACCGCTGAACTGGGCCCTTCATCTCAAGCACTGCTGAACAGGGCGCTGCCGTCTCAAGCACCGCTGAACAGGGCCCTTCATCTCAAGCACCGCTGAACAGGGCACCGCCGTCTCAAGCACCGCTGAACAGGGCCCTTCATCTCAAGCACCGCTCCACTGGGCCCTTCATCTCAAGCACCGCTCCGCTGGGCACCGCCGTCTCAGGAACCGCTGAACTGGGTCCTTCATCTCAAGCACCACTGAACTGGGCACCGCCCTCTCAAGCACCGCTGAACAGGGCACCACCGTCTCAAGCACCGCTGAACTGGGCCCTTCATCTCAAGCACCGCTGAACTGGGCCCTTCATCTCAAGCACTGCTCCGCTGGGCACCGCCGTCTCAAGCACCGCTGAACAGGGCCCTTCATCTCAAGCACCGCTCCGCTGGGCCCTTCATCTCAAGCACTGCTCCGCTGGGCACCGCCGTCTCAAGCACCGCTGAACTGGGCCCTTCATCTCAAGCACCGCTGGCCCATTGGCGGAAGGGGCAGGCCCGCATCTGTGTTGGGCAGGGCTGCACGAAGCACTCTGGGCACTAGTCCCCCTCCAGTACCAGTGGAGACTGTTATCCACTTGAGAGACTGTGGCTTTGCACTCCCCAGGATGGCACAGTGGGCAACCCACCCACTGTAGAGACTTGAGAGACTGTGGCTTTGCACTCCCCAGGATATGGCAGTGGGCAAGCCACCCACTGTAGAGACTTGAGAGACTGTGGCTTTGCACTCCCCAGGATGGCACAGTGAGCACCCCACCCACTGTAGAGACTTGAGAGACTGAGGCTTTGCACTCCCCAGGATGGCACAGTGGGCAACCCACCCACTGTAGAGACTTGTGAGACTGTGGCTTTGCACTCCCCATGATGGCACAGTGGCCATGGAGGCCCCTCGTGGATCTGGCGTTGTGGACTCATCTGGCTGAGGTGCCCCCCCTTCCCTTCCCCCTGAGGTGCCTGTAGTTTTCCTATCTGATGCCCCTGCAGTGTTCTCTCCGTTGGAGGCAGGTATCCTGTGTGGGCTTTGCCCATGTGTTTTGGCCCAGTGGCCCACGAACAATGGCTGATAGACATATCGGACTGGACAATTTATGTATATAAAGTTATAGATGTGTGATATATTTTATACTCAGTCTTACAATATAATTCTATATTTATAATCATTTCCTTTTGCCTTTGCATTCTTCCGGGGGGTTTGGGGGTGTAACTGTGATGTGTTGCTATGCATTGATGTGTGTGTTGTAGTGGTTGAGGGTGAGGGTGGGTGTGTCGCATATGTGTGTCCCCGTAATCTTTTGCCTCCCCCTCCCCTGTGTCGTAGGTGCAGTACTCACCGTTGTCTTCTGCGCCGGCGTTCGTGCTCCTGGTAGAGGAGCAGGAAGACAATGGCTGGTAGGATGTGTAGTTCGGGTTCCATGCTGTCCAGATTCCTCGTGGGGTGTATGGAGGTGAGCGTTTTCCGTTTGAAATGGCTGTTTCCGCCGTGTTTTTATCGGCGGGGCTACCGCCCCGGAAAAGGTGGCGGATTGGTGGGTTGTGATAGGGTGGGCGGTACATTGTCTCCCGCCTGTCTGTTGGTGGTGACCGCTGCGCTGTTTGTTTGTCCCGCCGTGGCGGGCGGTGTGTTAAAGTGGCGGTCTCTGTTGGCGGTTTCCGCCAGGGTCGGAATTGCATTTTTTTTACCGCCAGCCTGTTGGCGGTTTGACCGCCGCTTTAACACCGACCGCCAGGGTTGGAATGACCCCCTATATCTATTTTGAGTGGTCTCCGAATGCAGAGATTCTCCTCTTTCTTTTTTAGGTGTTATTTTTTTTTATCCCAGCACTCTTTGGAACCTTAAGGTGCTTGCTTAGTAGAATCTTCATTAGATCTACCTGTAGTTGTAGTGTAATTGGTGTGGCCCCCAGACTATTTCGACCAATGCTGTAGTAGGTTCTTCATCCTGTGCAGGAACGTCCCGGAGCTGCATGTGCACTGCTGCTGCAACTGCTTCCCCTTTAAGGTTACTCAATATGATTGAAGACACAGTGGCAAAATTGGCCATTAATTGCATCTCCAGGTTTAGGCCAGAGCAGTCCCGTATTCATCTTGTGTTCATTTTAACACTTCAGTAAAATTGGCAAGTGTTGGTGTACCATGTGCGGTAGTATATTGTATGGCAAATACTGTGCCCCATGTATTTCAGTTATCTACTGAGGGAACCATATCAAATGGCAAGCACATAATAAGAATTCTGTTCATCCAGAGGACCTGTATGGGGAAAAGACTGCTTCCAGCGCATTCAGTTTTTGAGCTAACCAAAACAGAATTTCCTCTTGCTTGGTGGGTACTTTATCCATGATCGAATGTACAGTTGCAGGGTTAATGCCTGAAGTAACTGCATGTGGTTGCACTGGGGCAGCACATGCTGGGTTAGTATTTAATCTTTGCATTACAAACCTTACTTACAGTCTGTATATTCCAGTGAGCTCTGTATATAAGCAGGGAACCTCAGCTACGGCCAAGGTTGCTGCTTCAGGATGCAGTGTATTTATGGCGAATAAACGCAAGGTAGGGCCATCATTGTTCAGAGGACCTAACCTAACGTGTAATACTGTAGGTGGTAGGGTGCCATCAAACCAATTATTACGGGCTTGATAAGATAAAGATATTTCTAAATATGCATAAGCTCTGTATTGTGCAATTATGTTTGCAGGTGTATAGTGATGAAATGTGTTAGTGTTCCCATCAACTCCTGGAAAAGTGACCCATGAATAAAATGTTTCTGTTCTGTAGGCTGGATGAGCCTCAACAACAAATGTGACTTGACCCCCCCTTGGGCCGTTAGGCCATTTGCCAATAAGTGTGCAGTAAAGGGCGGTCACAATAGCTACTCTTTGCGGGTTCGCCATGTTAATGGTAAAGGTTTTTGTACAGAGATAAGTACACCAGGTGAGGATTGATCCTTTTAAGGTTCAAGCTTGAACAACCTACAGCGTTAGATAGGTACCACCTACTTAGCTGAGGAGGAAATCTTCAATACCATGGACGTCTCCATATATAGTATGGGGATGTCTTTAGCCTTTAGTGAGACAGAGATACTTAGGAGGGTCTGAAAATGAGTGCCTGACCTAACATTGGTGGTGCCACATCATGTATGTTCTCATTATCCTAATGAGGCAAGTGGATTTGGGCAGCAGAAGCACATAGATTGTGGGATACTAAGTACAATTCCACCTCATGTGATGCTTGTTGGCCTAATCTGGGTTTTCTGGCTAACTAGCAGTGCCTCATCTCTGCCCAAGAATAGGGATGATTGTGGCAACTGGGCACATGGCAAGAAGGACTCCTCAGGGAAATCGTGGTCAATCAGATCTCGCCCCTTTCTCTCAGTTACATTGGTCTCACACAGGCAAAGACCAACAGAGGCATAATATAGTTCAATAAGGGTTTATTGAAGTAACTGCATCTTAGATAAAAAGGCATATATTGCAATAACTAGAATGATAAAACAGACTAAAAGCAAAAAGGTAACAAGGAGTGCGAAACACAAAATCAGTCACACCATATCACACTAGGAGTGATGTATATTTTTTCTACCTAAGCTATATTAGAGCACAGCATAAGTCCTAATCTGCCCTTCAGGTTTCCCCTGTGGCAAGACACCATACCTCATACCTGTGCAAGAGAGCCTGTAACATAGAGAGACACCGTCCCCATATAGGCCAGGGATTTGATGGTCTAAGCAAGCAGCTGTAGCGAAGGCAGTCAGCAATCAGCAGGCAGTCGTGGTCATTTGGCTGGAATCTCCCTCTAATGTGTATGGGACAAAGGAGTGCTTTTATACTAAAACAGTTGACATTCTAAGAATGGATCCCTACGTAGGAATATGTACGTTTCTGTGAATGCTGGAGAAACAGCGTACCACTTTTGCCAGCAACATATCTCACTGCAGCCTTGAGGAAAGCACAAAGTGAAATGCTAAGAATGTAATGCTTTCCTAGCTGAAGGAACAAATAGATTGAGAAAGTAAAACAACACCGTAAATGTGGCTAACGCTAGAAAAATAAAGCAATGCTGAATAAAATGTAACTGGGCTAAAGTGCACAACAGCAGGCCTAGTTTTCTAAAATAACATGTCTAAAATATGGCTAAAATGGCTATACAAGTGCATGTGGGTTGAGATGTCAGGTCAACATGGCAATTCAAAACTGCACACACAGGCTCTGCAATGGCATGTTTAAAGGGCTACTGAAGGGGATGGCACAATCAGTGCTGCAGGTTTATCAGTATAACAGGTAACAATGCCTACACAGGAACTCATTTAAAAATGAACAATTTACATGAATTTAGCTGAATTTGATGTTGCCACCTGATGACATCCTACTTGTGTTATATACAACTTAACTTAATTAAAATGATTTAGGAATTCACAAAGCTCATTCGAAATGAAATGGCAAGAATGAATCAAAAACAACGTAGGTGTATCTTGTGAAATTGCTGTATTAAGAGTAAATTCCAGAAATGACCATAAAATACAAGTTCATGATTATTGGGGTTCAAGCAATATAGATTCTAGTACAATGACATTGTCTAACATGATGTAGACATGCAATTACAGCACACTTTTAAGTCAAATGGCAATATATTGAGAGCCCACTTTCTGAATATCGCAGAGGTGTCTGCCTACCTTGACAAAACATCAATTTGTGCATCAGAACATATTATAAGGAAAAAGCGGGTTGAGCATTGAGGTTTCTGTCTCAAATTGAGTTGATTCACAAGACCATCTCCAGGTCGAAACTGATTGTATGAAAACATGAAGACCCCATAGCACTTGTAGAAATCCTGCCAAAGCAGGAAAATATGCGAGATGAGTGAAATTTCGAATACGAAGTTGTTGAAATAATTTTCATTTGTCACTCGGCTTGGGCACGTATAGTTTTGAGAATATGAGAGAACATTAAACGGAGCAGCCACGTTAGTAAGGCTTGTCTCTGCCATGGTGCAATGACCTGAAGATGGAATTAATATTTCTAGCATGTTTTAAAATGTCATTTAAAACCTAGCAAAGTAATGCCTACTTTATACACTACACCAAGAGCATGAAAGGCAGAGCAACTTGCCGTCTGGAATTTCTTAGGGAGAAGAGACTCACTCCATACCTTATGACAGCAAAGGCTGTCCTCATCAGTGGCGGTATGAAGAAAGTGTTCCCTGCATCGGGCAAATGCACATTGCAGTAGCAGTCAGTCCCTCTTCCTCTGAGACTCATCTTTATCAGCTTTATGCTTTAGGTTGGATGTAGCATCTGTGGAGTGCAAAGTGTGCTGACAGTAGGTGAGCCCATCTCTGGCAGAATCTTGTGTGTTGCTTGACCCTCTGCTTTGTTTGGCCTTCAGGTCCAGCTCTTGTTTTCTCATTTCATGAGGTAGCAGAACATTCCTTTCCTGTAGGATCTGTTTCTTTTCCCCCAAGACCGTTTCACCTTCTGTCTTTTCCTTTGCCAAGGCCTTTTCTGCCTCACTCTTTTTCCTGGCCAAGGCTCTCTCTGCCTCAGCCTTCTCCCTTCCAAAGGCTCTCTCTGCCTCAGCCTCTCTCTCCTTTGCAGGCCTCTGGGTAGCTGCCTCTTCCATCTTGAGTCTGGCCAACTGCAGCCTAAACTCCCTTTCGTGTCCGCCAGTTCCCCAGGTCACAGGTTGTGGGCAGAGATGCTGCTGCCTGCTCTGTATCTAGCCGGGGACTGTGCTCCTGGGTGCCCTCCTCCCTCCTCTAAGGCCACAAGCAGGGTATTGTAACCCTTCCCCTCCATTTCCTCCCCATGCTGCTCCTCAAAGTCTACTTATTGAGTTATAGCTTTTAACTGGTGTGCCACCTCCCAGGCCCAAGGCCTCCTGGAGCTACTGCTTCTTGGAGCTTTTTTTTGCTGAAAGAACTCTCTTCCTACATAATCCCTTGTGCTCGGCCACAATGTAGAACTAATAGTTGTTGAGCCTAAACTCCATGCTTGCAGGTAAAGTCACAGATGCACAAAGTCAGGAGATATGGAAGTGAATTTGGAGAAAGCAAAAGAGGCCACTCAAGGAGAATTTTAAAAAAGAGGTTGAACCTGATGTCAGATTATGTATGAGGGATTTGAGTGTCACACAAAATTACTTAATGCTGTTGCACAAATACAAGTACTAGGTCCTACCACAGAGCACCAATTTGAGAATTTGAGGGGAGTGAAAATCTTTTCAAGCAACAACTACAATCCTTGTCATGGTGAACCACCAAGTCAGTAAATTAACCTGTGCTTAACCCTCTGGTAGCTATGCACAATATCATTCAGGCTTAACTTAGAAGAAATATCTGATACATTCATTAGGGCTGGGTGGAAAACTCTGTTCCTCTCACAGAGTTTTCAGTATTCGGGCACTACATACTGCACAGAGTAGCATGAAGTTCCTGAATTCTGCTATACAGAAGGAAGTGGGTTACTTTTTTTCCATTCGCATGCCCAAGATCTGATTTTGCCACTCGCAAACGAGCGCAACAATATTCTTAAGATTTTGCGCCCACTTGCAGGGCTTCTGGCTGCAACGGTACCGATATAGTACCTCTCGCAAGAGCAAATGCAACTCAAGTAGATTTTCAACCTGAGAAGCAGCTAAATGTACTAAAATTTAGTTTTTTTCCTTTTCCGAAAGGAAGTACTCCAAACACGCCAACTTCCTGTTCCTGTCCAGGAAGCTTCTCCTAGTGTTTAGTCCATGTCCTGGTTTCTTTTCACTTTTTCACTTGGATTTCAAGGTGGAAAGATTACTCTCTTTGTCTCTTTGATATATACCTTTGGATTTTTAAGGACTTTGTTTTTGTGACATCACACAAGTAAGTTTAGTAACTATTGTGTAAGGGTTTGTTTGATAGGGCATGCACCAGTGTTTCTTTGCACTTTTATTAGATTTTTCAATTTCATTGTAGTGGGTGGCCTTGAGTTTAAGTAGGGGCCTAGTTGTTTATTTTTTTGGCATTTCAATGATTTTTCATTTTTGTAAAGGAAAGTCATTGCACAGCTTAGTACCTTTCAAACTTTAATTGTTTTTATGTATTGTTTAGAATGTTTTTTGGACAATTGTCCTAATAAACTTGTTTTCTTCTTATCTACCAGTACCTTTTTACAAGAGTGTTACTTTTGCAATATTCACTTATTTTACTATGTGGACTAGACTTCCAACAGGCCATCTAGCAAGGAGGCCCAGTTTTATTAATCAGTGCATGAAAAAAATATTTCTGTGGTAAATTGTTTTAAAACTTCATTTAGGGCAGAGATGGCATTAGATTAAATAAAAAATGTTGGCTATTGTTTGCATTTAATTTTCTCTGCAAAAAGTGCATATGCGGGGTAATATTTGATGGCATAGGAGGATGTGAGTTGCTGTAAACGTTTTATAGCTCAGTTAATTTTCATGTTTTGCATTGCTGAATTAATGTCAGTGTTGTCTTCAGTGTTACGACCATGCCTCCTTCTTCTGGCCACTGTGTGTGTTTATGTGTATATGTGTGTGTGTATTTGTCATCGGCCTCCATTTGTCTATGTTCTCCATGCCATGTGACCAGGGGCTATTTTGTGTAGTCTATGTCCATAGGCCTGAATGTGTTCTTTGTTCCCAATGCCTCCTTGCTCACTATTGTTGTTTGACCATGGACTGGTGGCCATTTTGTGCTTCCAGTCAGTGTGTCTTTGCCATAAGCTTGCATGTGGTCTTTGTTCCCCGTGCCTCTTTGCTCGATGTTGTTGTTTGACCATGTGGATGGTGTTTCATAGGCTTGCATGTCTTCTATGTTCTCCTTGCCTCCATGCTCTCTGGTGTTGTTTGACCATGTGGCTGCTGTCCATTTTGTGCATCCAGCTACTGTGCCTTTGCCATAGGCATGTGTTCTTTGTTCTCCATGCATCCGTCCTCTCTGCTGTTATTTGACCATGTGGCTGACAGAGATTTTTTGCATCCAATCAGCTGTGTTTTTCCCATAGGCTTGCATGTGTTCTTTGTTCTCCTTGTCTCCTTGCTCACTGTTGTTGTTTGACAATGCGGCTGGGAGTCATTTTGTGCATCCAGTCAGTCAATCAATCAATCAAAACATTTGTTAAATGCGCTCCTCACCCGGTAGGGTCTCAAGGCGCTGTGGGGGGAAACAAGGGGATGACGATTTACTGTTAAAAAGTCAAGTCTTGAGGTGTTTTCTGAAGGTCAGGAGGTCCTGGGTCTTGCGTATGTTGGTGGGGACGGAGTTCCAGGTCTTGGAGGCAAGGTAGGAGAAAGATCTGCCTCCAGAGGTGGTGCGTTGGATGCGGGGGACTGTGGTGAGGATGAGGTCAGCAAAGCAGAGGAGACAAGCAGGAGTGTGGAAGTTCACTCTTTCGTTGAGGTAGACTGGTCCAGTGTTGTGGAGGGATTTGTGGGCATGGATGAGGACTTTGAAAATGATCCTTTTGCTGATGGGTAGCCAGTGAAGGAATCTGAGGTGGGCCAAGATGTGTTCATGGCTTGGGAGGTTCAGGATGAGACATGCGGCTGCGTTCTGGATCCGCTGGAGTTTCTGCTGAAGCTTGACTGTGGTACCAGCATAGAGGGCGTTTCCGTAGTCTAGTCTGCTGCTGATGAGTGCATGGGTGACGGTCTTCCTGGTTTCTATGAGGATCCAATTGAAGGTCTTTCGCAGCATGCGGAGGGTGTTGAAACAGGAGAAAGTTATAGAGTTGATTTGCTGGGCCATGGAGAGAGATGAGTCTAATATGATACCGAGATTGCGTGTGTGGGTGGAGGGTGTTAGGGATGGTCCTAGGGCAGTGGGCCACCAGGAGTCATCCCATACTGTCTTGTTGGGGCCAAAGATGATGATTTCGGTTTTGTTGGAGTTGAGTTTGAGGTGGCTTGCTGTCATCCATTTGGCGGTGTGGAGGAGTCCGGCGTGTGTTTTTGCCATGGACTTTCATGTGTTCTTTGCTCTCCTTACCTCCTTTCTCACTGCTGTTGTTTGACCATGTGGTTGGTGGCCATTTTGTGCAACCAGCCCATGTGACATTGCCATAGACTTGCATGTGTTCTTTGTTCTCCATGCCTCCTTGCTCACTATTGTTGTTTGATCATGTGGCTGGAGGCCATTTTGTGCAACCAGCCAGTATGCTATTGCCATTGGCTTGCATATGTTCTTTGCTCTTCTTCTCTCCTTGCTCCCTGTATTGTTTGACCATGTGGCTGCCTTTTTGTTGATCCAACCAGTGTGCCTTTGCGTAGGCTTGCATGTGTTCTTTATTCTCCATGCACCCATACTCTCTGCTGTTATTTTACCATGTAGCTGGCAGCCATTTTGTGCATCCACTCAGTGTGTTTTGTCATAGGCTTGCATGTGTTCTTTGTTCTCCTTGCCTCCTTGATTGCTGCTGTTGTTTGACCATGTGACTGGTGGCCATGTTGTGCATCCAACCAGTGTGCTTTTGCTATAGTCTTGCATGTGTTCTTTGTTCTCCATGCCTCCTTGCTCTCTTTTGTTGTTTGACCATGTGCCTGATGGCCTCCTTGTGCATCCAGCTTGTGTGTTTTTGCCATAGGCTTGCATTTGTTATTTGTTCTCTGTGACTCCTTGCTCGCTGTTGTTGTTTGACCATCTGGCTGATGGCCATTTTGTGCATCCAGCCAGTGTGTCTTTGACACAGGTTTGCATAAATGGATGGGATACCAGTTTAATAACATGCTTGAGGATCATTGTAGACGGTGTATACTAAGACTATGATTTTGATGAACAGTGCTTATATTATTACATGCTTTTTTCAGCATTTTTTATATTGCACCTCCTTGCATCACAATAGGTTTCTTTTGTCTTATCCTCCCACACAAACATCAGCTATTATTGATACTTTTTAAATGTTTTATTTTAATGTTATTTTTTATTTTATTTTTTTATTATTTTATTTTTTTAAGTTTGATTTCTTAATTTTATATTATTTTTTACTTTTAATTTGAGATATTTTACTTTTTTGAACATTTTTATTTTATTTTATTTTTTTTAATTTGGGCAAATTTGTCATTTTGTCTTCATCCATCCATCCACCATAGGTGTGCAGCCACACTACAGCATTCATTTTCTTTAGGTATAATTCCATTTCCTCATGGACACCCTGGCTACAGTGCACTGCACTGGACCACTTCGCCCCATAGCTTTTTCAAGCATTATTCCCTTTACCCAAGCACCTTTCTGACTACCACAGGTGTTGCCTTTAAAATAGAGGGAGATAAATCAAAGAGCTATATCTGTATGTTGTGTTGCCTGATTTGTAATGAAATTTCATGGTACGGTGGAGGTGTGGATTGACCTTACACTGTTTGGATAAATAGTTACTTATTACATATGTAAAGAACTGCACTAATATTGCATTTGTCTGTACTATTTCAATTTGCAACAATGCCACGTTTCACTAACTACATGTTTTTCTTGCTTTGTTGCTTTTAGGTGCACAAGAGAAGAAGATACATCATCCGCAGTACTGCCAAAGAGAAGGCCTGTACAGTGATTTCAGTCCTCCAGTCCCTTGCGCTTGTGCAGCTTAGTACCGCTGCCAACTGAGAGCTTTAAGATGGCCCCAAAGAAAGTTGCTTCCAAGAAAGTGAGAAGAAACAGTTTTCCACCAGCATGCCAACCGCAACCTTTTTCAGGAGACTTACACCAGTCACACCGACCTTTGGGGAAGAACCTGGAAGCAGCACTCCTGCACCAACAGCATCACCCCAACCTTAGCCCAAGACTATGACCCTCATTATGAACATGGCGGTCTCAGCCACCATGCCGGCGGTGGCGGTAATTACTGCCGCTGGCATGGCGGTCCAGACCGCCATATAATATACGTGGCAAAACCAACACTTTTGTAACCCTGCCACCGCCAGGCTTCCACCACCAGGCAGCCTGGCGGTGGCAGAGTTACATATCCGACAGGGCAGCGTTGCAAGCAGCGCTGTCCGCCGGATAATGTTTCAGGTTCCACCAGCCTTTTCCTGGTAGTTTACCCTTCCAGGGAAAGGCTTGCCGAATGAGTGCCTCGGGCCCCATGCACAGCCATGTTGTGCATTTCACTGCCTGATTTACGGGCAGTGAAATGCGCGACGGATGCTACTGCACCCACCACACTGCTACATTGCCGCCGGCTCCAATTGAGCTGGCGTCAGTGTTCAGACCCAGCTGAATGATCTTTATGTGGCCGGCGGGGGGGGAGGTTCTGTGTGCTGGTGGCCTTTTGTTGACCGCCAGCGCCGAACTCAGTGGGTTTTCCTGCCAAGTTCATAATGACCACCTATGTGTCAGTGAAGCAGCCACTGCAATCATAGCAATGCTGATGACCAATGACGTGAAATGGATCTGTCCCTTTTGTAAAGTAGTACCCAATCGTTTCAGGAAACAGAGCAAAATGGACAGCAGACACAGCCAGCAATAGTAGATCTTCCTGAAGTTGGAGCAAAACAGGAGGCCAAGCTTCTTGCCGAGCAAAAACTTCCTTTTTTAGAATCATTGGCTCCTAGACCGCCAGAAAGGAAAAGGAAGGGTACTACATATATGCATGGTGTATGCAAAGGGGGCTTTCCCTTGTTAAAGGGTCACTAAAAATGGTGTAATGGAATCTACAAGATTTAATTGCACCATTTCTAACGTCATTTTCAATGCCTGCTTAAAGCAGGCATTAAAATGAGGTTCCCATTGATTTCATTGGCCCCTTAAAACTACATGGATTAGCGTAATTTTTTTAATACTAATCCAGTATAGCGTTACACTATCATTTGAAAAATGACGCTATTGCCCCTATAATGCACAATGATGCGCCGTATTGTAAATACAGTGCTAGCAAGGTGATGTTAGGGTACTCAAGGGTACCACAAGAGAAGTGGCGCATCATTAGTGATGCATCACTTTCTTGTAAATATGGCCCTTAGAATCATGGAAGAGGATGATGAGAAGGATGACAACGACAAGCCAGTCATTAGGGAATCTGGCACTGAGGAGTCCGACATAACTATTCAACCTGCTCTGATGCATGTGGCAAAGGTAGAACCGCCAGCTCCCATATTGGTAAGGTCCAGCTGAAACCTGCACCAATCCCAACCTCAGTAAAATTATGCACTGCAGAGAGGCAATCGACGACTTACCTACTTACCTCCAGTTCTTCTTGAGGCATTGGCAGTGGCCCACTAAGAAAGTACTTCTCCCCAGTTTGGGAATTTTTTACGATCAGCAAACAGGAAGAGAACATTGCATTATGCTTAATTTGCCATGCAATTGTTTGTTGAGGTAAGCCTGGTTCACATTATGGTGCTGGAGGCCAGATGACCCATATGAAAAAACATCACACAATTCAGTGGGAGAAGCACCTTTAAAAGAATTGCTGAATATGGTCATGGTGGTGAAGGTGAGGAGAGCTGGGGAACATCAGCTACAAGTCGTCAAATCACGGTGGACGGTGAGGAAGAAGAAGGTGACATCCTCACACAAAGAAGCCCTGTCCCAAGCAGTGCACCACATTCACGCACCTCAGCGACCTCACAATGGCATAAGAAGAGTCAGAAGGAGACACCACAGCACAGAGTGACTGCCCCATGACGCACATTGAATCTACCACCAACAACTTTCAAAAGTTGCCTACATCAGCGGTCCCAGAAAAGAAGAAAATACAAGCTTCTACCACCCATTGGCACATTTGTACAATCAGAAGCTGGCAAAAATGTTGGTGCTGGACCTCCTCGCCTTTTCTTTTTGGGGAAGGAGTGGGATTCTTAGAATTTGTGGCCATCTGCCTGAAATGGAAGGCTCCAATTGGGACCTATTTTGCCAGAGTTGTTGTTTCAGTGCTACATCACAAAGTGCTGCAATTGGATGGACAAGTTTTGCAACAAAGTGTTGTCCACACTATTCACCTGACGACAGACATGTGGACCAACTGTCAGGCGACTGATTACATTTGCCTCACTGCACACTGGGTCTCTTTTGTGGGGTAAAGCAACAGGTATTGGCCCTTTAGAAATTTTTAAGAGTGTTCGGCAGCAAGCAACAGTAGTCATATTTGGCATGAAGAAATCACATACAGCTGCAAACATCTTGGACAAATTTAGAAGCAAGATGTCTGAATGGCTGTGACATAGAGGCCTCTGAATTGGATTTGTTGTCACAGACAATGGCGGTAACATAGTCAAGACCATGGCAGGCGTTGGCTATTTCAGGATCCTTTCTAAAAAAAGAAGACATAGTCAGCAACATACTGACAACTTGCAGATGAATCTGCACTCATTTCAGCCATTCATTTAAAGCCCGGAAGCAGTTGCAGATTATTCAGTGTGCTAATAGAGTAGCAGTTAAAGCCCTGATTCAGGAGATGCCAACATGTTGGAACTTAACCTACTATATGTTGAAGTGTCTGTTTCAGCAGTACGGACAGATCCGTGACTATGTCGTTCAAAGAGGAGGGGATGCAATTTGGAAAGCTATGACCATGGAAGCAGAAAATGGGACCTAATGAAATGCCTGCCACAGATATTGCTCCCTTTTGAGTTGGGAAGTTAGCGAGGAGGACAGTATAATGGGCCAAGCTATCCCGTTGTTGCATCTGCTACAGGCCCAGCTAAAGAAGGTGTCTGAAAGGTTTGCACTCAGGGTGGATAAATGAAAATACATAGCGCATGCTTTGGCCGAGATCTTAAGTTATTGTTGACTTGTAATCCAAGGCTACAAAATGACATTATCTTGTCTAAAGAGAACATCTCTGTCACCATACTTGATCCACGCTACAAAAAATTCTTCACACTTTCATTCCTTTTTCTGAAAGGGTATGTTTCAAAATAGAAAAGGTCGATTTTTTAGCAAGCAGGAGACCTAGAAGAACGGCTGGCACTTAAAGTCCCACTCTGCAGTTCTGTGGTGAGGTTCAACTTCCAGAGAGGGCAGTCTTGTCTCACAGCAGCCAACACCAGCAACAAAAACATCTGCAACAACAGCAACAGAAGAATCAGACCCAACTTCTGCACTGGCTTGGTTCCAAGTGGCAGGTCTTAAGTCCAGGGCAGAGGCGAAGGCAAACGAGGTTGAGCAAGTGGCAATACCAATGATCATTCAGAGGATGTTCCAGGAGTATCTGAATGACCCAGAAGAGGTGCATGTGGATCAAAATCCATTGGTGTATTGGTATTGGAGGATCTGCCAATGGCCAGAGCTCAGGAGGCTGGTAATAAAGTATCTGGCTTGTCCTGAAGTCATTGTGTCTGCTGAGCATGTGTTCAGTGCAGCTGGGGCAGTTGTTATGGTAAGAAGAATCAAAATGTTGCTTCAAAACAAAGGGAGATTAACCATGATCAAAATGAACCAACATTTCATACCACCTGATTACACCATTCCTGAAACACCACCGGAGGAGAAGGATGATTGGTCAGAATCTAAGCCCTGATTACAACCCTGGCGGTTGGTGTTAAAGTGGCGGTAAGACCGCCAACAGGCCAGTGGGAAAGAAAATGGAATCACAACCATGGCAGAAACCACCAACATAGACAGCTACTTTAACACTCCGACCGCCACGGCAGTAGAAACAAACACTGCGGCAGTCACCGGCAACAGACAGGCGGAGGACAATGTACCGCCCACATTAATATGAGAGGCCAATCCGCCACCTTTTCCGGGGCGAAAACAACACGAACAAAAACATGGCGGAAACAGGACTTGGAAGGGAAAACACTCACCTCTACACATTCCACGAGGAACCAGGACGCCATGGAGCCAGAACTCCAAATACTCCCTGCGATGGTATTCCTGGTCCTCTACCAGGAGCATGAAAGACGGCGGCAAAGACCACGGTGAGTACTGCACCTACAACACAGGGGAGGGGGGAGGAAAAAGAGAGTGACACACACATGCAACACCCCCACCCTCACCCACAACACCATACACACAAATACATGCTGCAACATTACATTTACACCCCTCCACCCCCCTTTCACGAACACAAGGACAAAAGGAAATTAGTTGATCGATTGTAATAAATAAAAAAAAACATTAGTCAAAACTTGAAATACACTATAAACAATTATGTACACCAACTACACAAGTCTGGATAGTGCACCATTCATAGTCCGTGGACCACTGGGCCCAAAATGCATGGGCGAGGCCCACACTCGATACCAGACTCCAAACGGAGAGAACACTGCAGGGGCATCAGATCAAAATGAAACAGGCACCTCAGGGGGAAGGGAAGGGAGGCACCTCAGCCAGATGATTGTACGACGCCAGCTCCATGAGGGGGGGCCTATGCCCACTGCTGTATCCTGGGGAGTGCAAAGCCACAGTCTCTCAAGTCTCTCCAGTGAGTGGTTTGCCCACTGCTGCATCCTGGAGAGTGCAAAGCCACAGTCTCTCAAGTCTCTCCAGTGGGTGGGTTTCCCGCTACATTATCCTGGGGAGTGCAAAGCCACAGTCTCTCAAGTCTCTCCAGTGGGTGGGTTATCCACTGCATTATCCTGGGGAGTGCAAAGCCACAGTCTCTCAAGTGGATAACAGTCGGTGGTTTGCCCACTGCATTATCCTGGGGGGGTGCAAAACCACAGTCTCTCAAGTCTCTCCAGTGGGTGGTTTGCCCACTGCATTATCCTGGGGAGTGCAAAGCCTCAGTCTCTCAAGTCTCTCCAGTGGGTGGTTTGCCCACTGCATTATCCTGGGGAGTGCAAAGCCACAGTCTCTCAAGTCTCTCCAGTGGGTGGGTTGCCCACTGCATTATCCTGGGGAGTGCAAAGCCGCAGTCTCTCAAGTGGATAACAGTCTCCACTGGTTCTGGAGGGGGCTTGGTGCCCAGAGTGCTTCATCCTGCCAAGGACTGAGGTAGTGGATGCCTTTCTCTACTGGCTCTGGAGGGGGCTTTGTGCCCAGAGTGCTTCATCCTGCCAAGGACTGAGGTAGTGGATGTGATACTCCACTGATTCTGGAGGGGGCTTTGTGCCCAGAGTGCTTCATCCTGCCAAGGACTGAGGTAGTGGATGCCTTTCTCCATTGGTTCAGGAGGGGGCTTTGTGCCCAGAGTGCTTCATCCTGCCAAGGACTGAGATAGTGGATGGGACACTCCACTGACGGTGGTGCAACATGCAAGCTGCCCAGGCTCCTGGAACTGACCACCAGCCTCGTACGACTGACCACTGGGGATGGCAGCCATGTCTGCGGTGAGGCCACTGGCTCAGGATGTTGCGGGGCCGCTGGCGGTGCTGGCGGCGGTGTCAGTGGCATCGGTACTTGTGGCGGACTCTGTGGCATCGGCCTCCGTGGTATCGGTGTTGGCGGTTGCCTCTGTGGCGGCGGTGCTGGTGGCGGTCTTTGTGGCGGTGGTGCTGGTGGCGGGCTCAGTGACTGTGGTGCTGGTGGCGGGCTCAGTGGTGGTGGTGCTGGCGGCAGGCTCAGTGACTGCGGTGCTGGTGGCGGGCTCAGTGACTGCGGTGCTGGTGGCAGGCTCAGTGACTGCAGTGCTGGTGGTGGTGCAGGTGGCGGTGCTGGTGGCCACCGTGCAGGTTGGCGTCAACGTGGACCTGCCCTTGATTTTCTGGCCCTTCCCCACCTTGGATGGTGGCGCAGCTGTCTTGCCACTATCCACTTTTGTTTTGCCTGAGCCCTTGGTGGCAGGTGTTTTCGCCTTCTCCCTCCGGGATGTGGGCAACTTTTTTACTTTTGCAGGTGGTGGAATGTCCTTGCCCTCGCTCCGTGGAACACTGGCAGCCCTCTTGCTTGGCGCACTCCAAAGCCGGCAGTTGTTGGCACCACTGTTCCCAGTGATGTGGTGGCTGAGTTGCTGGTTTGGGACCTGGAAATACAGGCCCTAGGGGACGGACGGGGGGGATGTAGGGAAGAGGTCATTATTACACAGGAAAAGCTTTTTAGACACACTGGGATAGGTAGATGGAGGGGGTTTGGGTGTGGAGGAAGAGGTAGTTGTTGTAGGAGGTGTACGTTTGCTGACTTTGGGTGAAGGTGCATGGGCTGGAGGCTGTTGTGAGGTGGATGGCTATGCCACCCTTGTGTGTTGAGGTGTGTGCACGCTGGTCTGATGGTATGCTTGGGATAGGCTGAGGTACAGGGAATTGGGTCTGGGTGGAGGAAGTTGGAGGGGGGAGGCTGGACACAGGGACAATGGCTGCCATCAGTACTGAGGCCAGAGCCTCAAATGCTCTCTGTTAGGCTGCCTGCCCGGAATGAATGCCCTCCAGGTATGCATTTGTTTGTTGCAAATGCCTCTCTACACCCTGGATGGCATTCAGAATGGTAGACTGCCCAACAGTGAGAGATCTCAGGAGGTCAATAGCCTCCTCACTGAGGGCAGCAGGGCTGACTGGGGCAGGGCCTGAGGTGCTGGGGCGAAGGAGATGCCCACCCTCCTGGGTCAGCGGCCACGGGACACACGCTGAGAGGCTGCTGGGAGGGCAGTGCTGGTAGGGGGGTGGCGGCTGTACCTGTTGATGCGGGGGGCACAGAGGGGCCCGCCACCGCAAGGGAGCTCCCATCAGAGGAAGAGTCGCTGTCGCTTATGTCACCTCCTGTCCCCGCCGTGAATCTCCCCTCGCCCTCCATCCCACTGGTGGCTTCAGACTCCGTTGTCTCACCCTCCAGGGCCATGTGGGATGCAGCTCACTCCTGCTCCAGTGCCACTGCTCCTCCGCCTGATGATGCTAATGCACACAAGAACAGGGAGACCACAAAAAGGGGGGGGAGACAGAAGAAAGACATGTTCAGTGCATGCAATACCACTACAGTTGGCGGACACTACAGACACAGTAGCCCCTCTGCACTATGCCATGCACTTAGAGTTCCCTAATTCATCACAGGGACATGGGGTACAAGGCCTATGCCCGATTGCTGCACACATGGAAGTCACAGGAGCCTGACTAGGTCTAGTTGTCTCTTACCACTGGTGAGGTTGGGGTGCCACATAGCCTGCCTCACGAAGGGACATTGCCTACAAAACTCACCCTGGCCTAGGGGAACCCACAGCCCAACTCCCCCACCCAGACACCTCGTAATGCACGCAGAGTCAGCTGAATGCGAGTGTTTTCACCCCCTTGTGGCTGCTGTGATGCCCTCAAGCGGTCATCCAACTCCGGATACGCCACCGCCAGGATCCGGAACATCAGGGAGGGTCATGATGCAACGGGCATCCCTCCCACGTTGGGAGGCCATCCCCAGCTGGGCCTCCGCTGCCTTCTTGCTCCAGCGGCGAATGTCCTCCCATCTTTTACGGCAGTGGGTGCTCTGTCTGTGGTGGATCCCCAGGGTCTGGACGTCCTTGGCGATGGCACACCAAATATCCTTCATCTGGTGGGTGCTGGCCTAGAGGAATAGTACAGGGGAAAAGGAAAATCTTTAACCGTCCGGACAGTCACAGTCATTGACCCACGTTCCCACCCTTGCCCTGACGCACATACACTCACCGTCCGCTCATGCAGGCCTCAGTCCCCCCCCTTGTATCTTCCACCAACACCACTCCAAACAGGCATTGCACATACAGCATGCTCACAGTGTACTCACCTGTTTGTCTGGAGGACCGTAGAGTAGCATGTACAGGGGGAGGACCCCATCCACTAACTTCTCCAACTCCTCCGAAGTGAAGGCAGGGGCCCTTTCCCCAGACACATGAGCCATCGTCGCTTCCAGACTGAGGTCACAGCAGCACTTGCAGTGTAGGTCCTCTCCTGTCAAAGGTCTGGTATCAAGTGAGTGAACAGACAGAAAATGGCGGTCATGTCGGCGGCGGTGCGTACCGTCACCGCCGACGAACATCGTCATTGGCTCCTGGGACCCATAGGGTCCAATGTTAACCAATGCAGGATTGCGCTGTGGTCTTCGACCGCCTACCGCGACGGTGTACAACGCCAGCGCAGTTACCTCATATCCCCTTGTCCCACCTTACAGGTCAGGCAGCCACCATTTCAGGGGGCCACATGGCATTATTTTTAAATGTGTCACACCTATCTAGGCCTTGCATACACACAGTGACAGACACATTGCGGATTGACAAATGTGTGCAATAATGATTTTTTTAACACCTCAGTGTTGGCTGACTCTGCTCGCTGTTCTCGTCCATAGGGCACGTCCGCTGGGGCAGGTGAGGAGATGGTGGCATCCTCCGGTGTACAGACCGCTGGTGGACCTGTTGACAATGGAAGAGAGACACGTAATAGTCACCTACAGACTTGATCGTGCAGCAATCCATGAACTGTGTGCCCAGTTGGAGCCAGACCTGATGTCAGTTATCCGCCATCCCACAGGAATCCCCCCTCTAATGCAGGTCCTGTCAGTACTCCATTTCCTGGCAAGTGGGTCTTTTCAAACTACAGTGGCCATTGCATCAGGGATGTCCCAGCCTATGTTCTCAAACGTGTTGTCCAGAGTGTTGTCTGCCCTGCTGAAACACATGCACAGCTACATCGTTTTCCCTCAGGTGGAGGATTTGCCCACAGTGAAAGGTGACTTCTATGCCCTGGGACATATCCCCAACATCATAGGTGCCATTGATGGGACACATGTGGCATTGGTACCCCCGCAGGAGTGAACAGTTGTACAGAAACCGGAAGAGCTACCATTCAATGAGTGTGCAGATGGTGTGTTTGGCAGACCAGTACATCTCCAATGTGAATGCCAAGTTTCCAGGCTCAGTGCATGACGCTTACATTTTGAGGAATAGCAGCATCCCTTATGTGATGGGGCAACTCCAGAGGCACCGTGTGTGGCTAATAGGTGAGGACAAGGACCCTATACCATGTGAATAGTTGTCTGAGTCTGGGGTTGTCCTTAAGGGTTAGTGTGTGTCTACCAGTTGTCCCTCAACATTTGCAGGTGACTCTGGGTACCCCAACCTGTCATGGCCACTGTCCCCAGTGAGAAATCCCAGGACAAGGGCAGAGGAACGCTACAATGAGGCACATGGGTGAACTAGGAGAGTGATCAAAAGGACCTTCGGCCTCCTGAAGGCCAGGTTGCGGTGCCTCCATATGACAGTTGGTTCACCTAAGAAGGTCTGCCAGATCTTCGTGGCCTGCTGTATGCTGCACAACCTGGCTTTGCGACGACAGGTGCCTTTTCTGCAGTAGAGTGGTCCAGAAGGAGGTCTTGTGCCAGCTGTGGAGCCTGTGGACAGTGAAGAAGAGGAGGCAGAAGAAGAGGATATCGACAACAGAAACAACATTATCCAGCAATACTTCCAGTGAGACACAGGTAAGAAGATGTCACTGGTTCACACATCTCATACAATTGTTAGACCTATCATATGTCTGTCACTTTCACCAGGGTATGGACCCTGACTTGTCACTTTGCCTTTCTATTTCACAGATGTGGGTCCCACTGTGTGACCTCTGCTATATTACCTCATGGACTAGAGTTGTGTGATATAGGTATGTTGACAATACAATCGACATTGCTATTTTCCCTTAGTTATTGCAAATACACATTTGTGAAAGCACAGAATGACTCCAGATTGTTTTGTGATTCAAGGGTGTTTATTTCAGTGCAAAATAGTGGAGGGGGTTGTAAAATGGGCAGGGGTGATGGTGAAGGATTGTCCATGGCAGAGTCCAGTCTATTTGTTTCACAGGTGCATTGTCCAAAGGGGCATAGGAAGTGGAGCTAGGGCAGTTGATGGATGGACAGGGTGACAAAGTGGGACAGAAGGATGACATTCAGGGTGGTCTCATTTCCTGGCAGGGGTCTTGGCATTGTTCTCTGTCTTTGTCCTGGATCTCAGGGACCGTTTGCGGGGTGGTTCTCATTCTGCAGAGGGTGGGGTGCTGGTGTTGTGTTCCCGTGGCGGTGCCTCCTGTCCACTAGCGCCGGCGGAGATGGTGGGCTGTTCATCATCCAGGCTAGTGTCAGGGACCCTTGTTGTGCCACAGTGTCCCTCCTGGTGTTCACAAGGTCCTTCAGCACCCCTACAATGGTGACCAGGGTGGTGTTGATGGACTTGAGTTCCTCCCTGCAGCCGCTGGGGAAATTTAGTCAGTACCATTGCCATCGTATCCTGGGAATGATGGTACGCTCCCATGATGTTGGAGAGGGCCTCGTGGAGAGTGGGTTACCTGGGCCTGTCCTCCCCCTGTCGCACAGCAGTCCTCCCAGTTCCCCTGTTTTCCTGTTCCTCTGTCCCCTGAACCGTGTGCCCACTGCCCCCAGGTCCCTGATTTTCTTGGGGTGGTGGGTTTGCCTGGCTTCCCTGTAGTGGTGGACACACTGCTACTTGACGTGTCCTGGGGACAGAGGGATGGGCCAGCTAGGTGGGTGCTGTGCTGCTGTTTCCTGAGGGGGAGGCTCTGAGGTGGCATGTGCCAGTGTCAGGGGAACCGATTGTCCCAAGGTCCCAGATGGGCCGGGCTGGTCATCTTGATCCAGTTGGACAGAGCTGCTGTCATCACTGTGGGCCTCTTCTGTGGGTGGAGTGGACATGTCTGGAACCTCCTGTCCGGTGACTTTGGGTAGGAGTCCTGCAGGGATGTAAAGGCATGATTATTGCATCTGTGTGTGCCATTGTGTGCAATGGGTGGGTGACCCTGTACTCCAGTGCTTGCATTCTTGTGTAGGACCTTGTGTGATAATTGGTTTGGGGTCTGTGTGGGTATCTCTAGCAGACATGCTTTGGTGATGGGTGTCCATGCTTTGGTGTTGCATGAAGGGCTTGGTATTGGGATGTGTGGGTTGTGATAGTGGGGCATATGCGAGGTGTTGAAGTGATGGGGTGAGGGTGAGGGTGGGGTATGTGATAGCATGCAGGTAGGGTGGGGATGTACTAATTAAGATTTGACTTACCAGAGTCCATTCCTCCTGCTACTCCTGCGAGGCCCTCAAGATGATGCAGTATAGCCAAGACCTGCTCCTCCCATATTGTTAGTTGTGGGGGAGGAGGTGGGGGTCCGCCACCAGTCCTCTGAACTGCAATCTGGTGTCTTGAGACCACGGAACGCACCTTCCCCTGTAGGTCATTCCACTTCTTCCTGATGTCATCCTGTGTTCTTGGATGCTGTCCCACTGCGTTGACCCTGTTGACGATTCTGCGCCATAGCCCCATCTTCCTAGCTAAGGAGGTGTGCTGCACCTGTGATTCGAATAGCTGTGGCTCTACCCGGACGATTTCCTCCACCATGACCCTGAGCTCCTCCTCAGAGAACCTGGGGTGTCTTTGCGGGGCCATGGTGTGGTGTGGGTGAAGTGTGCAGTGGTGTGTGTTGTGATGTGTGAGGGGATGTGTTTGTGTGTGTTGTCTGAGGTGCGTGGATGTTGTGTGAGTGATGGTGTTGTGTGCCTGTGGATGCTAGTATTGTTGATGGTGGTGTCTCTCTCTGTGCTTCTTTCTCAATTTTTTTCGTAGGGGTTTGTGGGAGATGTGGGTGTGTGTTTTATATTGTATTGAGTGTGTGGGAGTGGTGTGTGTATGTGTATCAGGTGTGTGTATTTCGAATTGTCCAATGTGGTCGTGTTTTGTATATGTGTGTGTATTTTGAGCGCAGCGGTGTGTACCGCCAATGGAATACCGCGGTTGAAAGACCGCCACATGGATTCGTGGGTCGTGATAGTGTGGGCGTATTCCTGTTGGCGTGACGGTGTCGGTTTTGTTATTGCCAGTTTATCACTGACCTTTGGTGTGGTGGACTTGTGTGGGTGTCTGGATTTTGGTGGATTCTGGCCTGTGGGTCGTAATAGCTGTAGCGGAATTCCGCCACCGCAGCGGTGTGTTGGCGGCCTTCTGCACGGCGGTAAGCGGCATTTACCGCCAAAGTTGTAATGAGGGCCCAAGTGTGTTAGCTGACCAACTTCTGAGTTTGATGACAAACTCTACTTCCCAGACTAAGCATGTCAGTGCCACCATAGAACATTTTAACTGTTTCTCATTGAACTTCTTTCTTTGCAAATGGATATGCTGCTCCACCATATTTTAGTAACATAAATGGCTGGATTAGAGTTGGACCAGTTTGCAGTGAAGAAGCCTCCACATTCCCTTCAGGACATTGGAGACAATTCCTACCTCCCTCGCATGCCATTGTGTTAGACCTAGCATTGTTGGCATGGTCTCCACTAACCTTTTGCCTCTGCTTCCCAGTTTGTTGCTGGGTGCTGGACTCTGTTTTTTGCTGTTTTTGTTACTGTGAGCACTTTACCACTGCTGACCAGTGCTCAACTGCAAGTGCTTCTTATGTAAAATTGTATGTGTAATTAGCTTTTCCATGATTGGCATATTTCATTTACTAGTAAGTCCCTATTAAATTGCACTAGAGGTGCCCAGGGTCTGTAAATCAAATGCTACTAGTAGGCCTGTAGCACTGGTTGTGCCACCCACATACATAGCCCTACAAATATGGCTCAGACCTGCCACTGCAGTGTCTGTGTATGCAGTTTTAAACTGCCAATTCGACTTGGCAAGTGTACCCACTTGCCAAACCCATACCTCCCCTTTTTTATACATATAAAGCACCCCTAAGTTAGGCCCTAGGTAGCCCCATAGGCAGGGTGCAGTATATGTTAAAGGTAGGACATGTAGTGCTGTGTTTTTACATGTCTTAACAGTGAAATTTTGCCAAATTCAGTGTTCACTGTTGCAAGGCCTATCTCCCTCATAGGTTAACATGGGGGATTCCTTTAAATATTCTTAAAGTGCAGTTTCCCGTTTTGAGAGCAGATAGAAATGTGGAGTTTGGGCTCCCTGAACTCAGAATTTAAATATACATATTTTAGTGAATTTGGTTCTTAGATTGTTAGTTTGAAAATGCCACTTTTAGAAAGTAGCCATTTTCTTGCCCAAACCATTCTGTGACTCTGCCTGTTTGTGGATTCCCTGTCTGGGTCAGATTGACAACTGGGCTGTTTGTGAATCTCCTCCAAACAGTGACACAAAGGGAGCTGGGGTGTAGCCTGCTTATCCTGATGAGCCATCTGGGATAGAGAGGAGGGAGGAGTGGTCACTTACACCTGAATGGTCTGTGCCTGCCCTCACAAAATGCAGTCTCCAACCCCCTGATGTGTGTCTGCGGTCTGGCCTGGGCAAGGCAGGATCCTGTAAACAACAGAGACTTTTCTTTAAATTTGGACAACCTCAAAGGTAGAAAGAAGTATAAGTATTGGACCCAAAACCCCAGACTTTAGATTACTTCAAAGATTCAAGAGGAACCTCTGCCAGGAGAAGATTTGAAGAGCTGCAGAGAAGTGATGCCCCTGCCTGTGCGTTGTTGGGCTATCCTGAAGTTGCTGCTTCTGCCTGTAAAAGCGGGCAAAGACGGGACTTTGTTGTGCATTTCTGCTTGAGAGGCATCTCCAAGGTCTTGGACTGAGCTTGCCTACTGTTTGTGAAGCCTCAGGGACAGCAAAGGCTTCACCAACCAGTCTATGAGTCTGCCTGTTGTGGACTCTAGCTTGTGAGAGGGTGCCATTCCAGTTCCTGTGCCTTTGAGAGTGAATTTCTGTACAAATACCAGTGAAACGACATTGAATGATGCCTTTCGACTTTGTAAGTACGCCACTGCGCTCAACATCAAGTTGGTGCTTCTAGGCACTATTTTTGTGTTTTAATTGCTACAGTCATATTTTAATTGTGAACTGTGGATTTTTATTATATTTGTTCTTGTTTACTTAGATAAATATGTACTATTTTGCTAAACCTGTGTGGTGTCCATTTTGTAGTGTTTAAATGTATTACTGTGTGTTGGTACAAATACTTTACACATTGCGTCTAGGTTAAGCCTTTCTGCTCATGCCAAACTTTCAAGGGGGTGAGCGGGGATTAACCAAGTGTGTTTCTCCTTTGCCCTGACTAGAGCAAGGGTCCTTGATTGGGCTGGGGGCAACCTGCCTGCCAACCAAACGCCCCATTTCTAACACATTGACTTTCCTTTTGTGCATCACCTACCAGGGCTTCCCCAGATGATCATTGATAAAAAGACTGCCAGTGACAATGCCAAATTCAAATGTGTTGGTAGCATCAAAGAGGAGGTACAACTTTGTGTCTACCACCATCCTTCGATTGGAAGAGGTTACTACTAACTATTGTACCAATGAGTGATGATATGTTGAGTGATTGTGAGTGATGATTGATGATGTATGTGGTGACAGAAAGTGAGGGAGTGAGTTCAAAAAAGTTTATAAACTTGATTTTGATGATTTGCAGTATTTGGGGGCTGATGGGTGATCACCTGCTCCTGAAAGGGATTGGCCTTTAAAACTTAGTGAAATTTACCTGCAGGGTCCACTACTTTTTTCTGGTTCTTCAGAGACCAGATCAGTCACGTTAGTTGCTAAACATACATCTATGCAAAATACTCCAATTCTGATTCTCTACTTGTTTTTCAACAATGGTGCACTACACATGTCTACCTCACATGGTTTGGGATTGGGATAGAGTTATTTGGAATCACGGGGAGGAGGATGGAAAGACTTAGGGCGGGACTCCCTCAACAGCTAGAAGAACAAAGTTATCGCCTTTAAAGAGAAACTATGATGATGATGAGCACTCTGAGGCCTAGTACTCAGCTCTGTGGACTGGAGAGAGGTGTGTTGATTTGGTAATTGCTACTGAGTGTGTGTTTGCTGCATTGCTGGCTCAAAAGTGAAACTCCTTTTTATGTTCTTGCTCTGCCTCTGAGTGTTCTTGATACACTCCTGACTATTTATGAAGCTTAACTTGCTTCCTTCTGCCCTTCTCCTTTACTCTACAATGCGTTACCGTTTTTCAATGCACAGGCCTTCTCCTAGTCCTCTCCTGCACAAAAAAAACTTGGTGAAAGCTCAAAACTGTAGCCAGGCACCCAAGAGTGACAGATAATCTGAGAAAAATGGAGATGCACTGCCCAATTTGGCAATACAGTATCATTTTCCTTTTAAAAATCATAATTTTTACAACTGATGAGTTAACTTCACTCCTCCATAATTTTTACTTTTCATATCTAGAAGCTAGAAAATTTACAGATATACTATCTCAGGTCTCTCTGGGGTAGAAGGTCTGTTTGCAATGCATTAACTGAACTGTGTCATACTCATTCCTTCATTTCCTTCCACAACAGATTGATGATGGTGTGCTGTTCAGTGTCCCAATGAATATTGTCATTGCTTCTTTTGTGTAGTGTTTGTCTTTTTCACACCTTTCCCAAAATCCCCTTTCCCAGCCATTCATTGAGCTCTTAACCGTCCTCCCACATGCTGTGCGATTTTTATTGATGTGTGACTTTATTTTACACCATAAATGGATCACACTCTTGCTTGGGAGGATGTGAGAAAGCACACCAACTCACTTCATAATCTTCTTTTACCTGAGCAATAGCCCACACAAGCACCATTTACACACCCACGCATCATTCGTCAACATCATCATTCAGGCTTTGTGTTGTGTGTAACCCACAACCTTGTACACACCACTCCTGACTCTGAGTCCACTTCTCCTGACTCGAGGATTTCATTTCCTAAGATTAGTTTTCTTCAAATACTAGCTCGCCCTTGCTCAGAAGATATTGATATTGCTAGTTTCTAATTTATTATCATGTGAGGTCTTCTTTGTTGTGTGTCATCCTGTCTCTATGGTAGTCTGGTCTCTGTCTTTCTAAAGTTATGATGCAATATAACCTACTAACTCTCTGTTTTCATTCAATCTAGTTGACAGTGGTGGATAACCCTTTGATTATTCCTACAGTTGGAGTTCCCATACGTGGGAGTGGCACCTTATGTCTTCCCTGTTAGTACGCTAGTCTGCTACTACTACTACTACTACCACCTTAAGATAAGATGCCACCTTGGGAAAACCCTGAAGTGAGAAGACTGGGGTAGCAGCCCTCACTACATCTATTGAGGTAAGAGAACTATGAATGAAAGTGAACTAGTTAAGTTACTAAATAACTTCTAGTGAAGAAGATGCTGTTTGTGTGTATCTAGGTTTTTGTAGGGAAAATAGGCAATGTCAGTCACCCCTAGTGGTCACTATAGTTGCAGAGGGCAGGTGAGCAAAGGTATAACTAACTGACATACACTTTCTTAAGCAGATTTTTTTTTTTTAAAGACTACATTAAAAGACAGCAGTGCAAATTAAAACACCAAAATAAAGATTTGAGGAATAAATCAAGCAAAATAAATTATTCCCCTTTTATCATTTACAAATAGAAAACCCTACCTTTCCACACACAACATGCCCACCCCTCTTCTTTATCAAATCGCCCTATCCCCAACCAAAGTCCATTACAAGTCCAATGAAGGTCCAAAGTAAAAGTCCAAAGTGAAAACAAAACGTCCCCAACTCCCTTTCCCACCCTCTCGAACCATAAGCATTCCTCTGACCAAAACGAAAATTTTAAAAAAGGGTCAAAAGAGGGCGTTCTCTATGTAGGTCTGGAGATCATTGAGAGTTGCCTATGGAAGCCACCTAGCAGTCCAGGTGCATGAAATATAGGACGCAGCGCTGGACAATGCGTCCTAGCATGAGGGGGCAGAAGTGGTGGGACGCAGATGGGCTGATGCCAGCTGGCGGTGGCACTGATGGTGCCGCTGGGAGGCTGGAGGTTCTGGCGACCAGTTGGAAGAGCTCAGACCAGTAGGCATGTTGGCTGCTGCTTGGACCTTGTCCTCCTCCTCCCGAAGAGCCACTGATATTCACTTGGAAAGAATAAAGGACTGAAGTACTAGAAGTTGACAGAGTGTGCACAGGGAGAGAAGGAAAACACACCTTGTTTTAAGTTTGCAATCCATTGACAACTTTGCAAATGCTTCATCAACTGAAGCAGATGCACACTGCACAGACCACACTATTGTACTGCCGAACTGAACCACGCTGCAGTTATGTCATGGTCGTATGGGTGACTAATGGGGAGGGAGGTATGATGATGAGTGGGAGGATACATATCAGCCTTGCTCAACAACTACAGTGAGTTAAAGGAGTAGGCAGAAAATTAACCCCCGCCCACTTTGAACCAAAGCTTTGATAACCATGCAAACCAAGTGAAGTAGGTAAACAGATACGTCCCTCTCCAGAAGAACTTTCTATATTTCTTTATCCAAGCAAAGCAATAATCCATTCATCTTTTCATCCATCTATTCACCTTTGATATTCACCATTTAAGCTTTACATTCTCTCTCATCCAGTCTTTCACTAGTCCATTCCAGCCATCCATATATCCACCTGACCATCCATACACTCACCTATCCAGTATCCAACCATTCAACCATCCTTTTATCTATCCATTCATTTACACACACCTCATTCTTTACCATCTACTCATTCTTCAACCCACCCAAGCATCCTTTTACCCATCCACCCTTCACCCACCGAGGCATCCTTTCACCCATATATGCTTCCATCCATCCTTTTACCCACCCATGCATCCCCTAGCACTCTCCTACACATCCTTTCACCCACCCACACATCCTTTCACTCCTATACCATTTCACCCATACTTTCTTTTAGCCATTTATCCTTCCTCTGCTTTTCCATCAACCCATCATTTGTAGCCTCCATTCATTATAAGCTTTGGTCTGCTGAGTTGCAGATAGAAGAGGCCATTAAGAACTCAACCCCCGCTGTAGCTGCAAAAGCAGTGGGTTCACAAACCAACACCCTTGCAGTGAGTATACTAGTATTTGTCAATAAGCAAGAGCAATATGACTTACCTACACCCGTCCCTGCTGTGGCCAGATCCCTCCTCTGACCGCTCTTACATCCAGCGCACTGGTGCTACAACTGGCCCCTGAAGTGTTGAATGTTGTGTTGCTGGAAAAAACATTGCACATTTTAGATACCAGATACACCTCGCCATGTTATTTTGAAGAATTTAGTCAACAAAATACAACTGCAATATATCTCTTCAGTTTTACCTTCTATTATTGGTTTTAGAAATTTTGTTGGTTAACTAATTTAGAAATGCCAGGGAGTAAAATCCGTGGTAAACGTTTCAGAATGTAGGAGCAGAGCTAAGGGCCAGAAGTTCCAAGTGAGTGACTCGCAATTTGCGACTCGCAAACCCGGATGCAGGATCGTGACCCTAACACCATCTGCGAATCGCAAGGGGGTCGCAAAGGCCCACCTCATTAATATTAAACCCCTTTGCGAGTCGCAGCACTCACAGGGATGGTGGCCTGCTGGAGCAGACCACCATGTCTGTGACTGCTTTTAAATAAAGCAGTTTTTTTTTTTTTTGTAATGCAGCCTGTTTTCCTTAAAGGAAAACGAGTTGCAATACAAATGAAAAAATGAAACGTTTTTATTTAATTTTTTCAGAGCAGGCAGTGGTCCACTGCCTGCTCTGAAAAAATGTTTTCAGGGCCATTCACAAAGGGGAAGGTCCCATGGGGACCCCTTCCCTTTTGCGAATGTGTTACCACCAGTGTGTCACTGGTGGTAACTGCAAATTGCTTTGCGACCGCGTTCGCGGTCACAAAGCAATACTGCATCGCAATGCGAATCGCAAATAGGAAGGGGAACACCCCTTCCTATTTGCGACTCGCATTCCCATTTTGCAAGTCGGTAACTAGGATACCAACTCGCAAAATGGGAATGGGCATCGCGATGTGCTTTTTGCATGTCGCAAACAGCGAAATTCGCAAAAGTTTCGTACATCTGGCCCTATGGAATTACTTTTTCAATTATTGAATGCCATTCCAATTTTGTTAGCCATTTTTTTTTGTTGATGAAGTTGTACTTAGCGGTACATACATGCAAGTCCTTTGGCTACTCTGAGCACTATTTGTAATTGTGAACAATGATGCTCTTCATCGTAAGTGTCATGATTTGAAAGAAACTCAGCACAGGTGAGAAAAAAAGTTATTCTAGTTCAAGAGCAGGTGGATTTGTTCCATACAAAAGGTCAAGGCACTCCTGAATCCTGTAAATTGTGCCCTCATTTTTGAAAGCACATGCTGACTTTATTACATGACAATGAAGCATTAAGCTATAAAGCAAAAAGGGGCCTATGTAATGCTAATGTAAAGGAAAAATTGTGCTTGTCAACAGACAGAAAGAAGCAATTGTAATGCAATAGGTCTCGCATTTGTGAGAGTTAGCGATGTTGGCTTTGTAAATGATAATGACAATCTCGCCTTTGCACCTAGCCCCCACTACCACCACCATGTGTGCTCCCTATTTAAAATACGGCGCACCATGGGGTAGGGTAGGGGGCAATAGCATCAGAATTTCTGATGCTATTGATGTACTGTTAAGGGTTCTTGCCAAAATTATGGTGCTAACCCTGAACAGCACATAGGGACCTATTAAAAACAACAGCATGCCTCCTTTTAACACCTGCTCTGAGCAGACGTTAAAAATGTTGAAAAAAATGATGCAGAAAAATCTTTTAGATTTTTTTACGCCATTTTTTCAGACCCCCTAATGGGGAACACCTCCCTTGCAGACATTGGGCCAGATGTATCAAACGTTTTTGCATTTGCAAACGGTGCGATTCGCAGAAATCGGCCGTTTGCGAATGCTAAAAACGTGTTTTGTGATGTATGAAAGACATTCGCAGGCCAAATACAAGGAATCACAAAAATTGCGATTTTTTGCGAAATGACATGGTTTAGCGTGTTGCAATCTGCATATCGTAATTTGCAACATGAAATACCGAATCGCTATTTGCATATCGCAAATTGCGAGCCCGAACAGCGACTCGCAAATACAGATTCGATATTTCGTGTCGCAAATTGCGATACGCAGATTGCCACACGCTAAACCATGTTGCAATTCGATGCATCAAAAAATCGCAAATTGCGAATATTCGCAGAATGGCCATTTGCACATGCAATTTACCACGGATTGAAATCAGGTGGTAACCAGGTGCAACCTATATAAAGAGGCCCAGAATGCCTCAGCCTCTTTTCCACAATGGCTGCACTCTATGTCATGGCGAGGGGAATGATGATCTTGGCAGGTTTGAGGAGAGGGAGGAGGAGACAGGAGCAAATTTTCAGAGTGCGCATTACCCTTTTTGACCAGACTGAGGAGGACATTTTTGAGAGTACAGGTTGAGCTCAGCCATGATACTTCACCTGATAGCTGAGCTACAACCCATACTGCAGCGCACAACACACAGGACGAATAACATACCCACCCATGTGCAGGTATTATGCTCCCTGCACCTACTTGCCTCAGGGAGCTATCAAGGGGTCATAGCAGCAGCTGGAGGGGTATCACAGAGTGCCCTCTCCAGATTTTTCAATGCATTTCTAAATGCCATGCTGAGAAGCATACACCAGTACATCAGATTCCCCCACACCCCACAGGAAATACAGCAGACAAAATAGATTTCTACCAGATAGCACAGTTCCCCCACGTCCTAGGTGCCATAGATGGGACACATGTTGCAATCTGTCCACCATCGACCACGGAGTATGTGTACCTCAACCGTAAATACAAACATTCAACGAACATATAGGTCATATGCAATGCCTCCTACATCAGAACTGATCTCGTGGCCAGGTACCCAGGGAGCACACATGATTCGTACATCTTTCGCCACAGCGGGATTCACACAAGACTGCTAGCTGGGGAATTTGGTGAAGGATATCTACTGGGTAATTTCCAACTTTACAATGTTGCATTGATGGCAGTGTGACGTCAGATGGCACAGCTACTCATTATACCCTCTGTTCCTTCCAGGAGACAGTGCCTACGCAGTGCGCACCTACATGATGACGCCCTACCGAAATCCTGCAACACCAGCAGAGCGGAGATACAATTCAGCACACAGGGCAACCCGCAATGTTGTGGAGCGCACCTTTGGCCTGCTGAAGAGTCGCTTCCGGTGCATCCACAAAAGTGGAGGGGCACTACAGTACAGCCCGGACATGACCTGTAGAATAGTGACCACATGTGCGATTTTGCACAATATAGCTACCACCAGGGGCATACCTCTGGAAATATTGGAGCCAGACTCAGATGAGGATGATGATCCCATACCACCCCTACAGCCAGCAGACAGGACCAGTGCAGCAGAGGGCAGGCAAAGGTGTGCTGACATCATGCACAACCATTTCAGATGTAAGTAATGACAACACCACCTCACTGACATGTATTCCGGTAGTTAGCACCTTTACTACCTTGACTTCAGGTAACATACGTGTCACTAGGACAAAGCAATACACATGAGTCAGACATGAGCCATTAACAGTGTCACACTATTATCATCATAGTTTACTGTATTGCTACATGTGAAGGTAGTCCCCTGTAGCCCTCAATGTCCTTTTTTACAACCACGCATTCCACTTGAGTGCGCAGTGGCCTCGCCGGCACCTCTTGTATCAGGCTCACAGGAAGTACTGTGCCTGGCACTGCGACGCCTAGGATCCATCACGGGCACTGCAAGACTGCTGAGGCTAGATGACTCCTCAGTGTCCCCAACTCCCAGTTCGCTGGGTGTAGCACTGCGTGCTGTCAGCATAGCATCCAGAACGTTGGTTATTTGCACCAATCCCTGGGCAACATCCCGACTGCTATGTGCTGCCTCCACCTGTGCGGCCACAGCATGCCGTGATATCAGGGCAGTTGATGTAGCAAGACGATATACAGATCTGCAAAAGCCATTGAACATTCCCATGAATTGCCGTTCGCGCCTGGGGTGGCTAACACGCTCATGCCTGATCTCAGTACATAGTTCCTTAATGGCATTTGTCAGTTCCTTGGTGTTATCCGCAGCTGTTTGCTGTCCCTCATGCAGCTTGCAGATGTTTTGCACTCAGACACTCCAACTGCTTCTGCAGCCCCCCCATATTAGCATTGTGTGACTGCAACTGCCTGTGCATTGCCCTCATGTTTTGCATTGCAGGCGCTGCACCTTGAGCATGGACGCTTCAAGGCCACCAAAGAATGATGGGCCCTCACCTTCATCTGTGTGCTGTGTGCCTGCATCGTGAGGCCTCCTGAGGGGAGTTGAGTGACCCTGGAGCAGGGACTGCTGCCTTCCTGTGGATCTAGCTTCTGGGGGTGGTGTGTGGCCTTCATCCGGCATGTCATCGGAGTCCTGGTTCAAATTGTGGAGAGGTAACACCCTTGCCCTGCATCTGATTGGTGCTATACACAATGACTCGCTGGTGTTAGAGTCGGACAGAGGCTGTGCTTCTGCATCCTCCACATTGGCACATTCTGCTGCTGCTGGGCCTGAGCCATCTGCAACGACAATGTGCAGCAAGTCATTTATGTATGTATCACCAAATGTGGCACAATGGTAATAAATGTACACTTATATCGTATCACTATGAACTGTGTGTTTTGTTCTTCTGTGTGTCGGTATACTTAATTGCTATCTATGTGCTATTTTCAGCTCTGGGTTGTGGACTACCACTCCCATAAGGCATTGTTGTGCCGCATGTAGGATGTGGAATGGACTACTTATCACAATGCTTCGCACTACTTGCTATTTCCTAAGGGCCATTTGTACATGCACATATGGGGTTACATATCATTATTGGACTTACCTTTATGGTGCTGGGTGTGCCGGAAGTGTCACTGTCAGTGACCCCACTGACAGCTTCTGGAAGCAGTGTGGACTCCACCAGGTCGTCCATGGGGATGGAGGGTGTCTAGGTGGATGGTCCTTGCCTCCTTTAGCCTGCTGGCCACCCTCTCCTTGGCACGGGAACGCAGGTCGTACCACCTCTTGCGTATCTCTTCCACTGAGTGCTGCGCAACCCCCACTTCCCAAAGAGCCGGTCATGGCTCCTGACCACCTCCTCAGTGAGCACCTCCAATTCTTGCTCACTGAATTTCAGCTTCCTCTTCCTCTCTCCCTTCTCCTTCCCATTACCAGCATTGGCCATGTTGGTGTTAGGTCCTAGCTTGCTCACAAACTTGCTCCCTGGGGCTGGTCTGTGACTGTCTGACTGCTCCTGTGGATGTGGTACCTGTAAACAGCATGGGCTGACTCACTTCCTGCTTGTGATGTCATCAGGCTGTGCCAGGTGACCGTTTTCACAATTTGTGATTTTCAAATACCGAATCGCAATTGTTTTTGCTATTCGGTATTTGGACGTCGAAAATTGCATTAGCGATTTTTAAGAAATTGCTATTTCCGACTCGCAATTTTGTTACATCACATTTTGCGTGCCGGAAATAGCGATTTCTTAAAATTCGCTATTGGGGACTCGCAAAGGAGATTCTTCATACATCTGGCCCATTATGCCTTGCACAGGAATAATGTGGTGCAAGGGGTTTCAAAGTGGCATAATGCTTGCACTGCGCCACTTTGTAAATCTAACATGTTGATTTTGGCCTTGTTGGGCCACATTAGCATAAGAAAGGATGCTAATGTGGTGCAAGAAGGCACTAGGGACTCTTAAATAAATATGCCCCTCAATCTTCATCAGAAATAAACTGTGTTTGTGCATTCTTTCATACACTTGGCATTCAACTGTAATGGTCCAAACAGCCCCTACAGAGAATCACATTTAAAATAGCATTTCGAAGAAACATGGTCATGTAACCATATAGTCAGCCCCTAGAGGGCATAAACACATAAAAAAGAATGATAAAGAACATTGTAGTGTAACCATATAATCAGCCCCTTGAGGGCATAGTGTTTTACACATTTTCAGGCCTAGCAGGCCCTTTAAATATTGTTCACCTGTGGAGTCAGCGGCACGAAGGTGCAGTGCCACAGGTCATTCCTAGATGTCCGTGTGGAGTCAAAAGAAGAAGATGCAGTACTACCGGTCATGGCTAGATGTCCCTGTATAGTCAACAGCAGAAGGTGCAGTACCACTGGTCGTGGCTAGATTTCCCTGTCAATCCAAAAGCAGTCAGATTACAGTGTCACAGAACACTGTCAGAACTACTTTTGATGTCAGACGCTCAGAATGTCCCCCACTCCTGGCTAGAGGAGTACGAGGTCCTCAGTGAAATGGGTGAAATACTTAGCCATGCCGCACATTAAGGGGCATATTTATACTCTGTTTGCACCTGAATTGTTTTTTACGCAATTTCAATGCGAAACTAACTCCATATTTATACTTTGGCGTTAGACGTGTCTAGCGCCAAAGTCCATGGAGTTTGCGTAATTTTTTAGCGTGGACACCTACTTGCGTTAATGATATGCAAGGTAGACGTTCCCGTCTAAAAAATTGACTCCGAGGCATGTGCGCCGTATTTACACTCCCAGGCAAAATTCACGCCCGGGAGTGGGCGGGTCAAAAAAAATGACGTACGGCTGCTTTTGCGCCGTTTTTTAGCGCCTGGAAAAGGCAGGCGTTAAGGGACCTGTGGGCCCTGAAGGAGCCCAGAGGTGCCCTCCCATGCCCCCAGGGACACCCCCTGTCACCCTTGCCCACCCCAGGAGGACACCCAAGGCTGGAGGGACTCATCCCAGGGACATTAAGGTAAGTTCAGGTAGGTATTTTTTTTTTTTTTTTGTGGCATAGGGGGGCCTGATTTGTGCCCCCCTACATGCCACTATGCCCAATGACCATGCCCAGGGGACAGAAGTCCCCTGGGCATGGCCATTGGGCAAGGGGGCATGACTCCTGTCTTTGCTAAGACAGAAGTCATTTCTATGGGGGTTGGGAGTCGAAAAAAATGGCGCAAATCGGGTTGAGGCGAAAAATTTGCCTCAGCCTGACTTGCCCCATTTTTTGGCGCCCAAGCTCCATATCCCCCTACACCGGCGCTGCCTGGTGTACGTCGTTTTTTCTCACGCACACCAGGCAGCACCGCCGGCTAACGCCGGCTAACGTCATTGAATAAATACGGCGCCCGCATGGCGCTTCAGAATGGCGTTAGCCGGCGCTAATTTTTTTGACGCAAAACTGCGTTAGCGCAGTTTTGCGTCAAAAAGTATAAATATGGCTCTAAACCTTCATCAGAAATAAACTGTGTTTGTGCATTAGCAGAAGGTGCAATGCCACTAGGCCTTAGCTAGATATCCCTGTGGAGCCGACTGAATTAGATGTTTCTTGGGGCAACTATCATCCTTCAGCTTCTGGAGAGCATAGTGCACTCCATATTTACAGGCCTGTCAGAATATTATTACAAAATAAAACGCTACCATAAGGCCTTCTCAACTGTAAAAACAAAAGTTGCAGCTATAAGAGAGTTTAAATATACATTGAATGGTGGAAGAGGTTATGATTTGTGGGCCCCCTCTAACCTAGTGTGACCCAGAAGATGGCCTGGATAGAAGGAGTACATTGTTATGAACGTTTTGGCGCTGATCCCATTGTCTAAGATCACTACAGTCTGAATTATGTGCAAAAAGGTGTTGTAAAAGGAATGCCTGCAAAGCATTATGGGGTGAGGTTCCCTGAGTGCAGTGAATATTGTAGTATCGGCTCTCCCGCTGTGCAAGAAGAGCTGCTGTTGAGGATTCAATACCTGGGTCCATTTCATGCTCTATAAAGCCACACAATTTTTTTTACAAAACACACAACTACATGTATTTACTGATTATGTAAAGTGAAGGGCAAACGTGGAAAACATACAGCACTGTGAACACTGAGCTTACTGAAAAACTCTAGCGGCAAGGAAAACAAAAAAGTAGTCCGTCTAAACAACACAAAAACAATCCAGGCGTAATTAAACTGGACTTGGCTGGTGCTCCACAGCAAAGAACAAGAAGTGATGTATCGGTTGCCAAACCAGTTAGGGGACAGCAAAACAAGAACAACGCTACCTTCAACCTATGGTAAGCGGCTGGCGGGAGCAAAGTCCTTTACTTATTCCAACAAGTCGTGCAGAAAGTGCATGTGAGCTGTCTAGGCTCAACCTAAAAAGAAGCCAGCTGTAACAAACGTTCTAGCTCTGTCTAAATCATATTTTCCTGTTTGTCTTTCAGAACTACATTGTACATTGGTTTCTGTTTTAATCTGCTCAATGTATTGGTGTACTTAATGTCATAACAGTTTAATCAAGAGGATCTTCTACATGCACTAAGCACTACCAAAATGAATGTGAATTGCTGTTTTAAAAGCAAAAACGTTTTGGTTTGACATAACAGCCAACCAGATGCAAACATTGGCAAATAAAAGGGGTCAGAAAGTCAAGCTACAAAATAAGGAGCAGGCAGAGACCTACCAGGCAATTTATTGTGTGCATTGAAATAAAAAAAACAGAGCTATGCCAAATTAACATAATTGGGTATATATTTTTTATATTACAAACAGAAAAAAACTAAAGGCGACAGATATTGAGATGAGCAAATACATCGGGCAAGAAAAAAAGAAATTGAAACAAAAAGCAGTGACACAGGAGAAGACCAACAGAATAGACCGACTACTTCTAGTTAATCTGTAAATCCTAGAAAAATGTAAGCCTCCAATCACCCAAAACAAAACAAATTCAATTTATGTTTTTTCAGCTGAGCCAAAGATTTGGCAGAAAGTGAAGCAAATCTTAAGGGGGGGCAATGTTGCCGGGAACAAATTACGAAAAAACAAAAAACAAACTGAAAAGAGATGACACAGATGTTCACTACTCGTGCACCACAGGCCAGTCGATGAAGGGTGGGCTACATACCTAGCGAAGACAGCAAATCAGCTTGGTAAGAGTGCCTTAAATGGGCAGGTGTTGTGTGGTACTTAATACCTGCACTTCTCAGCACTGCTAAAATACATTTAATGGGAGAGTGCCAGCACTTTTGAGGAGGAAACAGGTACTCTAAATAGTGAGTATCTGTAATTCTATTTTTTTATGTAAAGCACTGGGTGGGGTGCTGTGCCAGGGGAGGGACAAACAAAGAAAAGGAGGAAAGCCGGCAATATAATGCAGGGACCTGAGATTTACAGGATAGCCTAATTATGAGCAATGATAGCTCTTTGGACTATTGCGTACAATGCTGTCGGTGATATCACCTAGAACTGCCTGAAGAGAGACTTCAAAAATTCACAAAGTCTCCAAAAAAAGTATGACATTGAAATGTTGCCTTTCTAGATAACAGAATATACTGACTCAGGTTAATACAGACACTGAGACTCATTTGGTTGGCGGCGGGCTAGATTAAAACCCCACATGAAATCCTACTAATTAGTTCATCACAACACAATTCTCCTCTCTATTAGTTTATTTATTCCTTAATGACATGCTACAGACTGCCTACAATTTATTTGTAACAGAGCTGCAGCATTATCACCAGCCACAGCACTGCTTGAGAGGTTGCCTGGTCAATGTCCTAGAGCTTTAATGATGTCTCCCATTTGACAATACCTTACGATTTGTGGCCACCATCCTGGCATGTTTTCTGGTCTATGTAATATGATTAGGGAGGAAATGTTCTCCTACTCGTCTGAGAATTCCTCCAGGTTAGAATTGGCTACTCTTTTTTTTTTTTTTTAAATCTCTTTATTAGTGTAAAAGAACATTATATTGTATACATTTGAGCAGTAAACGCAGCTCTCATTATTATCCACAATATTCAAATCCAAATTAGGGAAACATATGAAAAGTAAGGAGGAAGGAGGAAACAGAAGGAGATAGTGGGGCTATGCGACTCACTGTGTGGGTTAACCTGACGGGGGCTTCGGGCGTGAATGGCCAATCCCAGGGCAAATACCGCCCAGGAGAGAATGTGCTTGAATAAGAGGCCTGGAGGAGGGGGAGGGGAAGGGTAGGAAGCACTCACAAGCAGAATCCATGATGGTGGGGAGGGATAGGGAAACCCCTAGTGGTTATATATTGCGTGGGACACTAGTGTTCCGGACCGAAGTGATCGGGCCGCATGGGAGGGACCGAGGATACCTCCCGCCGTCCACTGCTATCGGCAATCCTCTTTCATCTCAGCCCCCGATAGAGTCCCCTGAGTCAATTCTCCCACTGTATGGTCCTCTCCATTCGCTATATATCATCTTGGAGGTATCTGCTTATTTAACTTATACTGCGTGGGGTATTGTAGTTGAGGTATGGATTGGGGGCGGGCTGTGACGTGTGTCTGTAGGCCACAAGGTCTGGTTAAATCTTGGGCTTGTGAGTTATAGTCAATTGGTCGGGCACGACTGTATAATCAGGGCGGGCGGGAATCGTCCTTAGTTTCAAGTGATGTGACCAGGGTGTCCCAAGTGTCTATCCCCTTGACTTGTATTCCCCTGTCTTGGAGTGAATGTAGCATTTGTGCCTCCGCTCTCATCCACTGCAACAACTTTTTCGGGTGAGGGAGGATGCCCAGGAGGCATGAAGCAGGTGTGGGGGAGAGTGGACGTCCGACCAGCTCAGCAGTCAGGGCAGTCCCGTCCTGCCAGGCGCGCAGGAGAGGCGGGCATTCCCACGTCATATGGAAAAAGGTTGCACCCATCTCGCCACATCGTGACATCGTGGGCACTCTCGAGGAGACTGAGGAAACATGCGCTGCAGCCGGTGCGGGGATAGGTAAGTTTGATGTAGGTAATTGAACTGGCTAAAGCAAAACCTGGGGTTGCGAGACACAGACCGGACCAGTCCCAGAGCCATGTTCCAGTCAAACTGGTCTAATGGGGGCGATAGGACACTGTCCCACCTCGCCTTTGCCTTGGGTTGGGCAACCTCCGGATTATCTAGTAGTACTTTGTACAGCTGTGAAATGCTGCGTTGTTCTTCTATGCCGGAGAGCAACTCATGCTGTACTGGTGATGTGGGGGGTTCTCTATCTCCACATCTCCAGGTGTGACGCATGAGTTGTTGTAGGGCACAGTATGTCAGGAACCATCTTTTATCTACCTCATACCTCATGATTAGTTCCGAAAAAGGTACCATGAGACCCTCCGAGTATATATCACCAATTGTTTGGACGCCTCTCTCGGGCCACTATTGTATATTGTGCTGCTTGGACAATCTAGAGATCCCTGGGACAGAGAGGAGAGCCATCTTGGGTGAGTATGGGGGAGCACGGTTCCCATCTAGTATATAGTGGCCCCAGCACCAGTGAGCTATTCGCATCAGGATATTGTTTTGAGCGGCTGAGCTACAACCATCAAGCAACCATTGCATTATGTTTGTGCGTCCAAGAGCGGTCTGTATTAATTGGGCCTCTGAATTTGGGGGGTCCGGTAACCAGCGGAAAGTCCACTGTACTTGCGCTGCAGCGTAATACAGTTCATAGTGTGGTGTTCCCAGTCCTCCCAGTTCTAAGGGAAATCGTGTGGCAGTTAGGGCTACACACCAGCGACCTCTGCCCCACATCAACTCCGTTGTGAGGCTATTCAATGATGTGAAAAAATCTCGAGGTATTTGTAATGGCAGAGCCGCGAAGTGGTAGAGCATACGCTGTAATATTATCATTTTGGCAATTGCCACTCTGCCTATAGGCGAGAGTGATCCCCAAAATGGCAGAGATCCTTTTATAGAACGAAGTGCGTGCCCCAAGTTGCCCTCCCTCAGGTCAGCAGCGTCATGATATATATGTATGCCTAGATACTTAAAGGTTGTGTACGCCCATGGCAGTGTATATGTTGGGGTAATAAGTCGCATTTCCACAGGAGTCGGTGCCAGTGGGAATAGGCAAGATTTGGATCAATTGATCCGCAAGCCTGATATGTCACCGAATTGATCCAGCAATCGTAGCATACCCGGGAGCGAGGCAGCATGGTCGCACAAGTATATCAACGCGTCATCTGCGTATAATGAAATAATCTGGAACCCCTCCCCATATGGTATGCCCCATTCCCGTGCCCTCATTCTGAATCGTGCAGCAAGTGGTTCCATTGCAAGAGCCAATAGAAGTGGGGACAGTGGGCGTCCCTGCCTTGTACCTCTGCCTATTGGGAACTCCTCTGAGATCACTCCGCCTGTTTTTGCTCGGGCGACGGGTCTGCATACAGTGTTTCTATCCACTTCAAGAAAGCTCTCCCGATTCCCAGACGGGACAGCGTCTCTAGCAGGAAGGGCCAGCCCAAAGTATCGAATGCTTTCTCAATGTCCAGAGAGACTGCTACCGGGTCGTGGCTAGACGGGGGCGTTTCATTTATGGTTTGCAATAAGCACCTGATATTCATAAATGTGTTGCGCCCCCGGGATAAAGCCTGATTGGTCCTCGTGAACCAAATGTGGCATCAGTGGGAGTAGGCGATTAGCTAGGATCTTGCCAATCAGTTTACAGTCTAGGTTTTGAAGAGAGAGTGGTCTGTATGAACGCACATCCAGTGAATCCCGTCCCGGCTTTGGCAGTACTACAATTATCGCTTCTCGCTGCGACTTTGATAGCCTGCCTCTCTCGAGCGCTTCATGCACCATTTCAACATAAGGTTGGATCAGTTGCCCCGAGCACGCACTGTAGTATTCTGCCAGGAGACCGTAGCTGCCCGGAGCCTTACCTCCCGCTAATTGCTGCAGGGCAAGTTGAACCTCTGTTGTTTCAATGGGCGTGTCTAGCACACCTTGATGAGTCTCTGTTAATCGAGCCATAGGGAGTGCTTCAAAAAATTCTGACAATTGTTGTGTGGATGGAGGGGGCTGCGCTGCATAAAGGGTGCTATAATATCGCTGGAAAGCCATGTTTATTCCCGACTGGGTGTTAATCACTGTCCCCGATTCTGATGTTGTTTTTCCTATTGGTCTGTGTTGTTGTTCTCCTCACACCAGCCAGGCTAGTAGTCTGCTGGAGCGGTCTCCCTCTGGGTGTGCTCTAAATACGTAATGGCTGTAGTCATAATTGCCTAAACGCCTATCGATCTCGTCTACTTGTTTCTGGAGAGAACGGAGGTCTCCCGGGGCCACCCTGTCCGACGCTGCACTCCTCTCCGCCAATCGGAGCTCAGTCTCTGCCCTCCTCAGATCATCCAATAAAATGTGCCTTGTCTCTCCCGCCGCTGCCATGCACATGCCTCTCACAACCACCTTGTAGGCATCCCACTCCACAGAGCGCGAAGACGCTGTCCCTTGATTGAGCTTAAAGTACATCGAGAGGTGCTCTGATAGTTCGTGCTGAAATGGAGGGTCGAGTAGCAGGCTGGGCTGTAACCGCCAGGCGGGGATGCACGTTCTCACTTAGCCCCAGCAGATGGTGCCCAGCAGCGGGCAGTGGTCTGACAGCATCTTAGTGAGATATAAAGTTCCTGTGAAGTTGCTAACCAGCGCGATTGAGTAAAGCATCAGGTCTATGCGTGTGTGAAGGTGGTGTACCAGCGAGAAAAATGAGTATTCCCTGTCTAGGGGATATAGTGTGTGTCATGTATCTACTAGCCCAAGTTCCGACATCCAGGCCTGAAACACCTGGGAAGTCTTCCTGAATGGGGCTCCATCTAAAGGGGGGTGTGACCTGTCGGCTATGATATCTAGTATGCAGTTCCAGTCTTCTCCCTATATGTATTGCAATGCGGGGTCCTGAAACAACTGGGGAGTGAGAGTCAAGAGGAATTCTTCCTGTTTTACTTTGGGAGCATACACGCCAGTTATAGTAAGTGGCATGCCATCTAATGAGCCCGCTAGCTACACATATCGGCCCTCCATTTCTATTTTGTGATGGTCTACAGTGTAAGGTACCTCTGAGGTTATCCATATTAGCACCACCCTAGCATATGCAGAGAGAGTGGTGCCGTGAACTAGGCCTCGCCATTTGTTCTGTAGGGTGCGTAGCTCCTCTGTAATTAAGGGCCTCATTACAACCCTGGCGGTCAAAGACCGCCAGGGTTGTTTTGGTGATTGTACCGCCAACAGGCTGGCGGTACAAGTTGCCATATTATGACCGCGGCGGTTATAATCCCCCAGGGCAGCGCTGCTTGCAGCGCTGCCATGGGGATTATGACTCCCTTACCCGCCAGCCTGTCCATGGCGGTAGAGACTGCCATGGAAAGGCTGGCGGGAAGGGGAGTCGCAGGGCCCCTGGGGGCCCCTGCACTGCCCATGCACTTGGTATGGGCAGTGCAGGTGCCCCCAGGCACAGCCCCACCGTGCTTTTCACTGCCGGCTCCAATGTTACAGCCGACATCCCTACTGGGCCGGTGGGCGCAAACTCTGTTTCTGCCCGCCGGCCCATGGGGGGATGTTGGTATGCAGCCGGCGGGATTGCGGGCGCATAGGCGGCCGCTTGGCGGTCCAACCTTGGCGGGCAGCCTCCGCCACCCACCAAGGTTGTAATGAGGGCCTGATTGTGTTTCTTGGAGTATAGCGATGTGGACTTTGTGCCTTTTAAGATATGTGTGGATCTTGCAGCGTTTAATGAGGCTAGCCGTGCCACGCACATTCCAGGTCATTATGTTATAGTTGGGCATGTTTGCATATGTTGGAGGTAGCATGGGCCCCAATGCCCAGCCAGGATAAGGGTCGTGGACCAAGCATGATCGGGTCTCCCTCTTTCGTCCCACCCCAGTAACTCACCGTGGAGTATCCTCGCATAGTGTAATAAGGAGAAGGGGGAAAGAAAGAAGAAAAAAGGAACTGAAGAGAGACTTCGTAAGTGAAATCCAACTGATAACATTGAGGCACAACCGGTGCCCAATGTGTTAACTGTCTTAACAAGGTCCTTCTGGTGTCCCCTTGGGGTGTGGCGGGGTGCGGGGTCCATCCGGCGTGACCCTTCTTGGTGATCCAGGCCGGATAATCATCTCCTCTGGCCGTACCCCACGTGCCCCCACCCTCAATTCTTTGGGGCATATTTATACTCTGTTTGCACCGAATTAGTGTCATTTTTTTTTACTTTAATTCGGGGCAAAACTAACTCCATATTTATACTTTGGTGCTAGACCCCTCTAGCACCAAATTTATGGAGTTAAAGTGATTTTTTGAAAGTGGAGACCTACCTTGCCTTAATGAGATGCAAGGTAGGCGTTCCCGTGCAAAAAATGACTCTATGGCCTTAACGCCATATTTAGGGGCATATTTATACTCTGCGGCATATTTATACTCCGTTTGCACCGAATTAGCGTCATTTTACTCTAATTCGGTGCAAATCTAACTCCATATTTATACTTTGGTGCTAGACCCATCTAGCATCAAGGCCCTGATTAAAACTTTTTTTGCACCGCATTAACGTCATTTTATGACGCAAAAGTGGCGCAAACTTACAAAATATTGGCCCTTATTTATACTTTTTGCTGCAAAACTGCACTAACTCAGTTTTGCACCAAAATGTTTAGCACCGGCTTGCACCATTTCTGTGCACCAGCTGGGCACCATATTTATGGAATGGTGCAAGTCGGTGCAAAGGGTAGGCTAAAGTAAAAAAAAATGACTTTAGTCGGGTGGGGCTGGTAGTATAGAAGAAGAGGGTTTAGCACCAAAAAACGACTTTAGGCAGGTTAGAGTAAAAAAAAATGACTCTAACCAGATTAGCGTCATTTTATGGTGCTAAACCTACCATGCCCATTTCAGGGCCCCCTATGGCACTTAAACAAAAAAAAAAAAAATTAAATACAATCTTATCTGTGCTTACCTGGGATAGGGTCCCCCATCCTCCGCAGTCCCTATGGTGTGGGTGGGGGTGCACCTGGGGCCTGGGGAGGGCACCTCTGGGCTTAGTCCATGGTGTTGCACCATGGAAATAGGCCAACAGGTCCCCTAACCCCTGCCCTGACCCAGGTCTTAAAAAATGGGGCAAAGCTTGCTTTGCCCCATTTTTTGACCCCTCCTCCCTCCCTTGCAACATTTTTACATGGGAGTATAAATATGGTGTTAAAGCCATAGAGTCATTTTTTTGCACGGGAACGCCTACCTTGCATCTTATTAAGGCAAGGTAGGTTTCCACTTCCAAAAAATGACTTTAACTCCATAAATTTGGTGCTAGACGGGTCTAGCACCAAAGTATAAATATGGAGTTAGTTTTGCACTGAATCAGAGTTAAAAAAAACGGACGCTAATTCAGTGCAAACAGAGTATAAATATGCCCCTTAGCATCAAAAAATGATGCTAATCTGGTCAGATTAATTTATTTTGACTCAAAACTGCCTAACGTCATTTTTTTTAAAGCTAGCCTACCCTTTGCACCGGCTTGCACCATTCCATAAATATGGTGCCCAGCTGGTGCTAAAAAATGGTGCAAGCTGGTGCAAAACTTTTTGGGGCAAAACTGCCTTAGTGCGTAAATAAGGCCCTTTATGTCCGTTATTGCCTCATTATCCATCTGTATATGTCCCTGGGTCCTGAACCATTGTAGAATTGAGTCCCTGTACCGAAAGTTCAGCAGGCATGCTATCAAAGGTCGAGGGGGGGGCCCTCAGCCACGGCGGGCCGCTCAGGATCTGGTGTGCGCGCTCCACTGCAAACATTGGTGAAGCAGTGTTCATCATGACATTGTCTAGAAGCCACCTTTCCAAGAATTGTTCAGTGTTGGGTGATTCTGTGCGCTCCGGGAATCCTATGAATCTGACATTATTTCTTCTAGAGCGTCCTTCCGCGTCCTCTGCTCTTTTCTGGAGTAGACTGACCTCTATTTCCATTCTTTGTACCCGATCGCGCAAATCTTTTATTCCAGGTTGAACTATTGCCAACGATCGTTCTTTGTCGCATACTCTGTCTGCCGGTTTGCGATGGTCCACCCTGACAAGGTTTAATTCAATTACTACAGAGTCTATTTTCCCTTCCAGAGCAGTTTTAGTGTCTAGCACTGCTTGTAGCAACTTATCAAACTGCGCTGAGTGCGTTTGCAACGTCAGGTTCATTTGTTGCAGTGTCGCAGCCTGTTTCCCAGCTGGGCCTGCGGGATTGAGCTCCTCTGCATCCGCTAATAGATGTGGCCTGGGGGGCTTTGGCTTGAGGGCGCTAGTAAAGGCTCTGGTCCTCTCGAGCCTCTGGGTCAGTCAAGTCGAGGTGCAGCCAGTCAGGCTCTGTTGGTCGATTGTACTTCCGCATTTGGTGCGAGTGCCAAGGCGGGGGCCACCACTGCGGACCCGCACACCAGTGACGGGTCCCCGATAGAGTTCCGCTGTGTATATCTGGTGTGACGGCCTGGCTTTGCTTATCCCCTAGGGCCAGGCCACAATGGCACCTCGGCCACTACCCCGGTGTGAGCCTACCTGTCCAGAACAGTGATCAGTGGACGAGTCGTATATGGCAGTTAGTTAGGGGCCATGTGTATCTAAAGAGCTATTTGATGCCTTGGTAGATGGTCCGTGAAGCGGCTAAAGGGTCCTGTGCCCCAGGAAATATTCTCGTCAGAGGGTCCGTGCCCCCTCCACGTGGCAGGATAGTGCCATGCGCCTGCACTCCGGGCCCAGCCAGGCAAGACCATCGCCAGCGCGCTCACCTGCCCATTTGTCGAGCGCTGTCAGCTCAGTTGCCGCAGTATCATTAGGTGTTGTCCCCACGGTGATGTGCGCACCTCGCACCGTTCCGCCCCAGTCCAGGCCTCACTCTGTGAGGCAACTTCCAATGTAGCCCTCCTCATCGCCGCTCCGCAGGCGCGGCCCGCCGCTGTGCCGCCTCAGAGCACCGTCTCTTGTGCACCGTCATGTGCACCCTCCGGTCACCAGGTCTCCTCTCCCTCAGCCCGTGCCCACAGGCAGCCCCGTGCCTCCTGATCTCCTTGCACGAGACAAGAGCAGAGCGGATCCGTCGAGCTCTTTAGTTCAGTCTCAGTTCAGCAGACGATTGGGTTGATTCTGATCAGGCCATAGCAGCCGGCGTACTCCTCCTGCCCGCTGTGCCGCTAGGCCAAGTCTCCTCGCCTGGTGGGCCTCGTGGAAGGCTCCGGCAACCTCAGTCCCACGCCCTGATGGGCAGCCTGTCTCCGCTATTGCAGTGGTGCTCAAAGGGCCTCAGCTCGGCGGCCCACGCTGCCGCACTTTGCTGGGCAGAGGTGCCGCTCGCTCCGCACCTCCGCCGCTCGTCCCCTGTGGCCTCGGCCATCCGGCCCCCGGCCCCACTCCGCAGGATCCCCGGCTTACAGTCGGGAGCTGCCAGTCACTGAATGTCTCTCCGGTGTCCAGGAGCCCCACTTATCGAGGGGAGGGCACCTTGGGCCACACGGGGGTAGGTATTTGAAGGATTAAAGTACGGGCAGCATACGGAGCTTCTTAGAAAGCGTCCGTGCAAGCCGCCATCTTTGCCATGCCCCCCTAGAATAGGCTACACTTAGTAAACAATACACCCTTGAAGAGTGGTTCTCATCACTGTTACACATGACAGATACATCAGAGAGGTCCAACTTAAGCTTTTATATTTCAAGATATGACATTGCTTGTACTGACTCTTCAGAAGCTGCATAGAGCCGGTTTGCTTGGCCATTCAAAATGTTGGAGGTGCTCTCATTAGTGCTAGCACCTGTTACATATTTTGTGGGATTGCTCCACCTTGCAAAGGCACAGAAAACATTTAGAGAGAGCAGCACACTTAGGCCCTCATTATGACCTTGATGGTCTTCTTACCGCCAGGGTTAATGTGACAGTATTACCACCAACACGTTGGCAGTACATACCCCCACATTATGAGATTGGCGGGTTGGCTGCAGCCAACCCACCACTTCTCCACTCATACTGCCATGGTGTCTATCTCCAGCCCGGTGGCCAACATAGTACCACCCATGACATTATGAGCCGGCCTACCACCATGATTTTCGTGACAGGAAATTAATTCTCTGTCACCGGCACCCCCACCCCTCCAACACTCACCTGATGCCCCCACCCCCATCCATCCAAACTCACCCACCTCCCCCATACACACACTAACTCCCCACCCCTAATACACAAACTAAGCTGGTTGATACTATTGGACTTAACACCTGTTAGACCTTACAGACTTTGCGTTGAATTAGCATCTTTTTTATGCTAATTCAGCGCAAACTTATCTCCATATTTATATTTTGGCTCTAGACCTGTCTAGCGCCAAAATATTAGAGTTAAAGTCATTTTTTGTTGCATGAAACCACCTTGCGTCAATGAGATTATCACCTTATTTATCCTCCTGTGCACAATAAAAGGTGCATGGGGGCGGAGGGTCTAAATATGTAATCCCTGGGTCTGGGCAGGCATTAGGGGACCTGTGGACCCATTTCCCTGGTCAAACACCATGGAAAGAGCCCACAGGTGCCCACCCCAAGCCCCAGGAACACCCCCACCCACACCAGAGGGACAGCAGAGGATGGGGACCCCATCCTAGGTAAGTAAGGTAAGTAGCAGTAAGTATTTTAAAATAATTTTAAATTGCCATTGGGGGCCCTGAAATGGGCCCCCGTACATGCCACTGGGTGCAATGGCCATGCCACTGGGGACCCTTGTCCCCTATACTGGCCATTGCGGTGGTGGGCATGACTCATGTCTTTTATAAGACAGGAATCATATGGTATGGATGGTTTTGCATCAGTAAATGATGTTAGGCTGGTTAGAGGCATTTTTTGGTGCAAAACCCCCTTCTCGCATACCACCACCCCCACCCGGCTAACGCCATTTTCTCAGACGATAGCCCACGCTTTGCGCCGGCTTGCGGGATTCCATAAATTAGGCACTATACTTTTTGACGGAAAACTGAGTTTGCGCAGCTTTACCTCGAAAAGTATAAATATGGGCCTTAAAGTGGTCGCCCTCCAACTTTTTGCCTGTCTCCTTCCATTTTTCTGATCTTGATTTTACTGGTTTTAGGACTGCTTACTAGTGCTAAGGTGCTTGTGGTCTCTCCCCTAAACATGATAACCTTGACTCCTACCCAATTGTCATATTTAATGTACCCATAAGTCCATAGTAAATTGCACTATATGTGCCCTGGACCTGTAAATTTAATGCTACTAGTGGACCCGCAGTACTGATTGTGCCACCCACATAAGTGACCCGATGTCTCAGGCCTGCCATTGCAAGGCCTGTGTGTGCAGTTTCACAGCCACTTTGATTTGGCATTTAAAACTACTTGCCAATTCTTAAACTCCCATTTTATGACACATGTCACCCCTAAGGTAGGCCCTGGGTAGCCCACAGGGTAGGGTGCTATGCTAGTAAAAGGCAGGGCATGTTCTTGTAACCTTTCCACTAAAAATAATTTTTGTTGCTTTGATAAATTGATGAATATATTATTAGTGAATATATAAAAAATCATCATTTTTCCAGAAACAAATTACACGCTGTTTGAAGATTTATTCACTTAAGGCATTTGATCTATGGTTAATTACAACATTAATAGTATTTAATATCGCTGAAATATTTGTCTGCAAATGATTCCTCCATGAACATTGTGTGCTTTATAGTTTAGATTGCCCAGTTCTGTGGGGAATCTTAGGTTACCCTGTTTATTTGTTACTTTCTAAAAGTGGCATCTTTTTTTAGAAAGAAGGCATTTCTCCGCACTTCCTACTCTCTGTGCCTTACACCCTGCCTCCAATCCACGTCTGGTCTGTTCTGGTTGACAACTACCCTTGTGCATCATTCCAACCAGACAGCCATAAACACAGGATATTCAGCAGCATCTCCATACATATGCTTACTGATGTGTCTTCCTGGGCAGGAAGGGCGGAGGGGTTCTCACTTACAATTCAAAGGCTTGTGGCCTGCCCTCACACAAAGGACTAATAACCCAACACAGATCTCCTGACAGACAGGACTGGGTTGAAAGGGGAACTGGTGCACTTCAAAACCACTCTTTGAAATTTTACTTCACTTCAAAGGCACATTTAGGGATATATACTGGGTCTGTGACCCCCTTAAATCAGACACTTCAGCATCTACAACTGGACTCTGTCAGAGGGACTGCTTTGCTTCCCAAAGGAATCATCTGGACTGCTTTTCTTGAACAACTGCTCTCCTGTTTGCTGCCCTGCTGCCTGCTGGCCACTGACTCTGCTGAAAGGACTCTGCCCTCCTCCACAAGTGTTTTCCAAGGGCTTGGACTGATCTTGCCCCCTGATCGGAAGTCTCAGGACCATCAAGGACTTCATCTGAAGGAGAAAAGCAACAGCACCAGAAAAACTGATGCAATGACTGCAAAATTTGACGCAACGCTTGCAGAATTAACACAGGACCTATCTCACGGCTGGAAAACCACTGCATCGCCTGCAGGATCGATGGAGTACCTGTTGCCTCTTCACAGTGTGTTTTGGATTTTTCATGGATCTCACCTGGGCATCAACATATCCTGCATTGCAGTGAGGAACCAAGGCTGCGCTCCCAGAAATTGACACATTGCCTTGCAGCGTGGAAAGAAACGACCCATCACCTTTGCCATGTTGAAAAAATCAATGCATTTCTTTACTTTCCGATGCATCTCTTCCTCTGAGACCCCCTGCGTTGTTATTTTTGACACATGCCAGGTAGTGTGTGTTAAAAAGATAACACCACTGATTCTTAAGCATTGAGACTCATCTAAACCTTTAAAAATGATACCTTGACTTGTGTATGTTGGATTTTTGTCACTTTGGTCTTATTTTATTCAGATAAATATTATATATTTTCTGAAACTGGGATGGAGCACTTTTGTAGAGTTTTATTTCTGTTACTGTATGAGTTATTGCACAAACACTTTACACATTGCCTTATAAGTTAAGGCTACCTGCTTTGTGCCAAGCTACCACAGGGTGAGCACAGGATAATTTAGGTTGTGTTGTGACTTAACCTGACTAGGATCGTGGCCCCTACTTGGACGGGGTGCATACCTCTCCCAATTTCTAACATTGGTGATCAGCGTTGAGGATAGGACTTGTGCTTGTGCAGTGCCATACAATAGCTACGTGTACACGATCTACCCATATTTAAAGACCATTTTGATTTTTTTCTTTTTCTGCAATTTTCCCTGCTTTGCATTTTTAATACATCCTATACATCATGTCTCTGGCTGGTTCTACAAGTGAAGCCATGGAGTTGGAGCTGGTTAAGCTGGAGGCTTACACAGTTAACCAGTTGAAAGGCTTCTATAAAGGGATGGTGGTACCTGCCCGAGAAGCCACCAAGAAGGTGGAGTTTCGAATGGCGCTGAAGACCTGGGCAGAGTTCCGAACCCGAGAGGATGATGAGTTGGGGAGCCTGTGAATGGCTCTTCAAGGAGCTACCTGCAGTAGTGAGGGGGACACCCCTGGATTTGTGCTATCTGTAAGAGCAGGGAGCAATGTCTCTAGTCACGGCCTGACAGCAGAGCAAAGGGGAGAGGAAAGATAATACTAACTGCAGTTAGCAACATTAAAAATAGAGGCTGAGAGGGAAGCCAAGCGAGCTGAAAGGGAAGCTGAATGAGCTGAAAGGGAGGCTGAAAGAAGCTTAGGAGAATAACATTATTTCTGGCTCATGAACTGAGACTATTAGAGTGGGAACTCAGGGCCATACAGACAGAAATTAGCGGTGATGGGGCAGCATGCATACAGTACCTCATGGAGACAAGAAGGTTCATATATCCAAGGATTTGGTGCCCATTTAAGTGGTGGAAGATGACATTGAGAAGTGGTTTTCTACTTATGAAGTTGCAATGAGGGCACATGGGGTTCCTGAAGAGCAATGGGGGGCATGTATGTGGAAACACATGCCAACACTTGGGAGGAGAACACTTCTAACATTGGAGGTTGAGGACCAGATCAAGTACACACCCATGAAAGCCATTTTGACTGCCATATTTGGACTGACCCCTGACAAGTGTCACCAAAGATTTAGGGACGGTAACAAGCTCCCCAACCAATCCTGGGTAGATTTAATTGATTACTCCAGCAAGGCAAGGAATGGCTGGGTGGAGGGCAGCAAAGTTAATGATTATGTTGGGTCTTACAATTTAATCTTAAGAGGGAGCTTGCTCAGTATCTGTTTTACAGAGTTGCGTCCACACCTAGTTTACAGTAAGCTGACTGATCCCAGGAAGCTTGCTGGGGAAGTGGACCTCTGGGCTAGCACCACAGTGTCCAAAAAGGTATCTGGGGGGACACCCACCAAGGTGGTCAGGGTTCCCACCAGAAGAAAGAGAGGGAAGAAAACCTTAAAAACCAGTCCCAGTCTGAGGAGAAAGGGTTCCTTGATACCAAGGCAAGGGGCTTTGTAGCCCAATGTACAGCGTAGTTAAAATATGATCACTCAAAGGGTGACTCCAAATATCCCAAGAGGGCACAGCCTCCCACTGGTGGGCAGACACCTGGGTTGGCCAGTATAGCAGAGAAGAGGTAGTCCTAGCTAGTTTTGGAGAACAGACAGAGGTAACCCTAGTGTCCCAGGGGGATGAAGATAGGGTGCTAAAAGCCCCCATGCCTGCCAATACTTCCAAGTATAGGCTGTGGGTCACCATTAATGGGTAATGGGTGAAGGCTCTTATGACACAGGAGCCAGCATGACAAATGTCAAGTGTCAATTGGTGTCAGCAGAGCAGGTCGTACAGGACACATTCCACCAAGTCATTGTTGCCGACAATTGTGAGAGCTATCTCCCAGTGGCTCTTGTACCCTTTGAATGAGGGGGGGTCTCTGGTATTCTGAAAGTTGCTGTGAGCCCTACCATGCCCATAGATTGTCTTTTAGGCAATGACCTGGAGCATACGACCTAGAGGGAGGTAACCCTCAGGTCTCACTTGGAGATGATGAGATTGCCTGAGTGGATCTGTATGACTACACGGTCCATGGCTACCCATGAGGGGACTCAAGGGTGTTTGGATCCTATAACAATAGCTGAGACAGCTGCTAAGGAGAGGGCAAGGGGAGTGGGAAACCAGTCCCAAAATTCCTGCGGTGGAGGCTGACAGGGTCCCTAATTAGGAGGGACCTAATCTACTGGGAGATTGAATCTCCTCTATAGTGAACCTAAGGCTCTGGGTACTGGGGTAGCACATGCTCTGGCAGTCCCCCAGTGTTACTGGGCCTTCCTACTGGGGTTGGCTCATGACAGCCTTGGCAGGATATTTAGGGCAAGACAAGACCTTCGCCAAGCTTGCTGCCCACTTTTACTGGCCCAGAATGAAGACAGCCTCAGATACATTCTGCTGGTCTTGTCCCACCAGCCAGGCCAGTGGGAAGTCAGGGAAAAAGCTGAATGCTCCACTGATACCTCTTCCTTTCATCAGCGCTCCCTTTGAAATGGTAGGCATTGATGTCATTGGTCCATTGGACCCCAAGACAGTCCTAGGTTCATCCTGGTCTTAGTGGACCACACCTGACGCAAGTCAAAGCCATTCCCTCTGAGGGCCGTGACTGCACTTGTGATGACCAGAACTCTATTGGGGATCTTTACCCGGGGGGGGGGTCCTCAAAGAGATAGTGTCTGACAGAGGCACTAACTTCATGTCTGCGTACTTGACATCCATGTAGGATGCATGTGGTGTAACACATAAGCTCACCACACCCTACCAAACCCAGTTTAATGATCTAGTTGAAAGGTTCAACATGACCTAGAAGGGCATGATTGCAGGCCTACCTGGGGCCATGAGGCATGAGTGGGATGTCCTCTTGCTATGCCTTCTCTTCGCCTACAAGGAGATGCCACAGAAAATAATAAGGTTCAGTCCCTTCAAACTCCTCTATGGCTACCCTGCCAGGGGACCTCAAATTTTTGTCAAGGAGGGGTGGGTTCCCAGGAACCCCTCCCCCACGATGTGGTCAGTTACATGTTGGACCTCCGGAACCAGATTCACTGCTTTAGGAAAAAGGCCAAGAGTATTCTCAAGGCCAGTCAGGAGGTAATGAAATGATGGTATGACCAGAAGACCACTCTGTTGGAGTTTAAGCCTGGCCAAAGAGTATGGGTCATGGAGCCAGTAGTTCCCAGAGCTCTCCGGGACCACAGGACTGGCCCATACGAAATCAAGGAGCCTAAGGGGTAGGCAACTTACTTAGTAGACCTCCAGACCCCTAGTAACCCCCTAAGGGCATCATAACAACAGACTCAAGCCTCACTTTGAGAGGTCCAAAGTGAGCATGCTCCTTGTGACAGATAAGGGTGTGGAGAAGGAGAGTGAAGCTCTCCCTGACCTCCTTTCTACACATGAACACAATGGTTCAGTGGAGGCTTTCAACCTTTTAGCCACCATGCACACACCTCATTCCAAAGACAGGACACACTTTTGAAATATCAATATTACTGTATAACAATATCAAAACAAATATTCATCAGAAAATCTATTTACAAGCACAGGCTTGGCATTTGGGTTGAGGGCAGAGCATATTCTATGTTCTTCCAGCCTCCATGCATGTGGAACTGGCTGCTCAGCAGGCTTTAGACTAGCTCCATCACTGGCATGTGGGCCAATGGGGAACTGGGGCCTCTTTCATTGAATAGAAATGAAAAGCCCTGACGATGGCCCAAGGCCAAAATAAAATCTTCCATAAGCACCAAAGTTCCACTACTGTAAGTGTGTGCTGAAAAAAGAGATGTTAATATGATCTGCTTTTTCACTTACAGATCTCCAAAACATTATGAAGTTCATCCTAATCGTGAGATTTATTTAGATGTGCTCAAAATTCATGCTACCACCTAAACAGCTTTTAACTAAGTACAATTGCTTCTTGAGATTCTAGAACCTTTGTGGCACTTCTAAGTAAGTTGACTTTCTGGTCCTCATGCTACCTTCCCCCATATCCTCTTCCAGAGGATAGATACAGTGGAAGCAGTTTAGCACCACTTTCTTTAAGACCAGCTATTGGATGATTTCCAATTTGCTATTGTGGTTGAGGGGGGTAGGACAATTGAATGTGTTTAGGAGGGGGAACTACATCTGTTTCCATTTACAAGCCATACAATTAACACTACATTTTCTAAAGATTGCACATGGTATCCCTGTGAAGTAGCAGTATATTAAGACCAAAGAATGATGTTTACTACATGTGGAGAGGACTTCCCTTCTATAATCCTGTCACATTGTACAGAAGCAGCAGGCTGCATTTTCAGTCAACTAGCAAAGAGGGGGATCTCTGTGGTTAGTGGTGCTCAGCAGAACACGAAACACCTGTGTGTGGATGTGACATTTTGCACAGGGCAATTACTTAATACCTATCAAAATGGCATATCAGCTGAAGAATTTAGTATTCTATACCACTGGCATCATATCTCCTATGTGATTCACTTTCAAATATTTTAGATTAGTGAAGATTGGCTTGTCTCTTCCTGGACATTTGGATTTCCTGAGTTTGTGATCCTTCTGCACTCTCTGCTGATTGGAGAATTCCTTGACCGCTCTCTCTGCCTTGAGTGTTTACCTTTGCATGGCTGTCCTTTGCAGGTATCACAATCTTACATCTGAGGGATATAGCTGATGAGAGATACAGAAACTCTGCTCTTGCAAGTTCACCTTGGAATTGAATTTTTTTTGTGACTAAACATGTTACGAGTAATTGCACTTGTGGATTAAAATATTGTCCATGCCACCGTGATTTGGAATCAAACTGTAAAACTCAGTGTTGTAAGTTTTGTTTGCATTTCATGGTGAAAGATGGTCTTAAATCACTCTTGTGCTATGTTTATGATCGGTTTTGCATGTTTACACTGCTGAGTTAAAAGGCAGGTAGGTTATGGATGTATTTCTGAGGCGTCTTCCATGCTTGAGCTTATTGACTCTAGAAAGAGCCTAGGAGCGGACAGTCTGCTCTTCATGCACTTAACTTTCTCTCCTTGTCCCTCTTTTATTATTAATTATAATTCATTGTTATACAGTTTTCTCCAATCTGACCCTTACTGGTAGTTGTGCCTTCATCACTACTGGCTTGTCACCTAGACCCTCTCCTGGGGTGTAGGTGATTTTCCTTTTGCTACCCTGTCACTGTTTCTTGGTAGCATGGACCTTCTACTGATGGGTCTCTAAATGTCTTTGGATTTCACTAATACCACTTCTCTATGGATCCCATATTCCCTTTTGTGAGGTGCCACAGGTGATACTCCTTTGTCTGTGCCTAGGGAATTCCACAGACCCACTGCTGTAGCATGTACGTGATTATTTGAATTCAGCATCCATCCTTCCGTAATGTGAAAATATATGGCTGAATGTTTTGACAGGAGCTGGGCATTAGTCCATGCACTCCCTGATTTATAACTTGCCCATTTGTCTCATTTGTCTTAATTCTGTTTTTGTAATCCTACACACCAAAGTGTGATCTTGGACATTCGACTACCTGTAACACATCTGCCATTCTATTATTCCCTAATAACTTATAAAGAGCATTCACTATGGCGACATGACTATAGGGTAATATTGGATACACCTTGGCAGATACTTTCCATGATCTCTATTGGATTTCTGTATCCAGCACATGCCTATGTGCCACATTCTTGTCATGTATTGGTGGACCCTGTGGAGCATTTCCTCTGGCTGGCTTTAAGGGGGAGACTCTTGAGGGTCACTACTCTCTTGCTCCTTAGAGGTTCTTAGAGGACATTGTAGCACAGGTGGTTATACCTAGTGCATGCTGTAATTGATTCATGTATTTATTTATTTGCTGATGTTTTTATATTTATTTGCTATTTTGCTGAGAGATAGACTCACAAGAGTAACAGAATGCTTTACATACACAGTAATCAACAGAAGCCAGTTTAAGGAACCAATAATAAATAGAACTGTGATAAATGATATAGATTAAGAAAAAATGGGGGAAGAAAATGAGTTCACAAGGAACCTAAGAGTCAATTACTAGTAGGTGGGGCTAAAGGGGAGCATTTTTATTGGGAGCCACATTTGTATGTGGTAGTATTTGCAGAGGCTCAAGTAGTATATGATAGGGTAGTGCTCTCCATATTATAAAATCTCCCACAATACATTATTTTCTCATTCTCACAAAACTGGAGGTGTCTTTGTAACAACAGGGCTTTAAACCCTTTCGTGAATACGGTTTCTGAAAGTGTTGTGTTCCTTAAGCTGGAATGTAGTACCAAAATGTGGTAGCTCTTCCTGAGAAGAACTGATTTAGAGTATATTTTTAAAGGGTGGAGTTTCAAGGTGCAGTTAGTCAGTGTTTCTTGGGTATCCAGAAACAACCTGAGATGAAAGTTTATGACCCAGGCTGTTTGCTGGATTCCCTTGCAAGGCCTTGTGTACTATGGAGGCCTACTTGAATACACGTCTGTCTTCTAAGAAAGGCCAGTTTAAGGTGACATTGGTATGATATTAGCATATTTTTCTGGACCAGCCAAGCTGCATCATTGAGGACTACTCTTACTGGTCACAAGGTGTCTTGGTATGCCAGTCAGTAGATCAATTCCTTGAACTAGTCTTGAGATATCTAATGATTGTGGAAGATGTTGAAGTCTTCCATTGGAATTAGGAGTTTGCATCTGTAGAGGAATACGATGTGGTGTTGGGCACCATTTGCTAAAGCACTGATGTGTGCATGAAGATCCAAGTTCTTATCCAGAGTGAAGCCCAGTGATCTTCTGAAAACAATCTCTAGTTTGCATACTAGTATATTTACTGCATCATGTTCAGCCTACATAGGCATAAAACTCTGTGGAGGTGAAATGCTAAATAATTCAGTTTTGTGAGAATTTAGTTTGATTTGGTGTACAGTCATCCAAGACTGGCACTCCCTGAGGGTCTTTGTAAGAGCCGTAATGTACTCCATGGATGATAGCTTCATGTACAGTCACGTGTTGTCACCATATAGTGGTAAAGAGATGTTCTCTCTAATCAAGAGAGAGATATGAAATATAAGGTCAAGCCCTATTCAACTCTTTGCTTTCAAGGGATGGGGCTTTGAGGCATAAGGAAACCCTAGGGTGCCATCCACAAGGAATGGTGAGGGGGCCCTTGCAACATCAATATCCTCGAGCTGACAAGTGGAGGGCTCCCCCCTTTATTTATGGAAGACTGAGGGCTCCCTCTCGCAACATCCACACCCTCGAGCTGGCAAGCTGAGGGCACCCCCCTTTAGTTATGGAAGGCTAGGGGCTCAACCACACAGCCGGGACAAGGGGGGTGTTCCTTACACCCCTGATAGGTCTCTAAAGAGTGTTTGACAGATTTATTTGCTTTGAGCTATTAACAAGATATGTTTCAAGCCATTTCAGGACAATACTACCTATTCCCATCCTTTCTTCTATGCTTTTATATTTGCAGGGAAGCATGGATGACTGACTCAAATGCTGTTACATGTCAAGACATACAAGAAGGGATTGTTAACATTCAATTATTTATAACATTCCTGTTTCTGTGCTATAGCGGGCTGTAAAGCTGGTGGACAGTTGTTAAGTTGTTTTCTTCTAGTAGGTCTTTTAGTTGTTTAGTGACACAGTTTTTCAAAACTTTTGCAATGAAGGGGAGGTTTGAGATGGGTCATAATTTGTTACGGTCTACAGTATCCAAGTTGGGTTTTCTGGGAAGAGGAGTAACCTCTCCAATTTTCAGATCAGGTCACAGTGTTATTCCTTGATATAGAAACGAAAGAGTTAAACACCTCTGCAGATACTTGTTGGAATAGGGTCAGAAAAATAGTTTCAAGGATTGAGGTCAGGTTTTGTGTTTATCAGGTCCCTTCCAGTTAGCTCCTTGAAGGATGACCATTCATCTGAATTATTGCAAGTTAAGATTTTGTTGGCTGAATCCACTCTTGTAGTGAATATTGAAAGTATTTTAGTGTCTAAGAATTTGGAGACTAAACTTTTATGTAAAAAAACTGTCTGGAGCAGCTGGATGATTACTTAGGGCCTGATTATGAGTTTGGCAGTCATACGCCAGACTGCCATGCTGGCTTTCCTGAAAAGACTGCCCTGCAGGTGGTCTTCCAGACCGCCCGGTTAAGAGTCATACAGGCAGGACTGCTGACCTCCAAGTGAAAAAGGCAGACCACTAGTGATGAAGCTGCCTCGATATACGTGATCTGACCTCCAGCATCATCAGCACCTCGGCCAACCACCAAGCATATTACAATCACTCAGTTACTGTAATGGTCCCTTTGTGGTGGTCAGCCAATGGCAGTCAGGACCACAGCGGTTCACAGTCAGCAAAGTAACAGACAACAGAAGTCAAAAACAACACAGCTGACACACATTGCTCCAGTGGACACACCTCCAAAGCACACTATAAAACACACTCCTTCACAGACCACAATCTTTTACATTTACACAGCAAGACAAAGAAGCCAGAGCAACTTAAATCCATAGAGTATATATATTAAGCATCCCTTTTTTCACTATCTCGTTGAGCACCCTGCACACACTTTTGTCCATTCACACCCTATTGCACTTCCCCTGTTAAGTAAGTCCCTGTCACCCTCAATACCATGTTATGTTGCAAAAATCCACAATTGTTTGAAGCACAAGTCCAGTACACTCCTCTCAGTAGGAAAATGAAAATGTGGGGCAGGATAGTTGACAGAGTAAATGCTGTAGGCACCTCCCTTTGTATAAAGTGGGACATTAGGAAGAGGTGGAAGGACCTCAGGGGCCTATTCCATTCTCTGGTCTCCACACACCAGCTGCAGGCCAAGATGACTGGTGGTGGCCCTCCCAGGGCCACATTAATACTCTTTCCCTGGGACGAGAAGGTCTTGCCATCCTGCATCCTGAGGGCTTGACAGGAATATTGGGGAGTGGAGTCTGGTAAGTCATAGCACAGAAAATGCCAGACACATGCAATGTCATGCATGCTAACAGCTCACCTTTGCCCACTGTCTTGTTCAGTTAACTCACCAACATTCAATACCCAGAGTATCTGAGTTTAACCACTCTCAATGTGTATCATGTGACCCAACAGCACAGTTATCAAGGCCCATCACATGCCATATGTTTAAATGGGGTCTGGAAGTATCACAGTATCAGAAATACATTCCAAGATCCATGCAACCTGCATAGAGATATGTAAAACACAACAGTTGTCAAGTACTGGGGAGTAGTGAGAGTGACCTGACTGCAACTCCCAGGAGGCACTGTTTCAGCAACTCCAACCACCAGCCCAGTGTTCTCTCGTCCACAGACCACTGTTTGACAACTCACAAATGAAGTGTACTCACCTAGGAGTGATCAAGCACAGATCATGCTCAAATGAGAGGTGTCCGTCTATCTAGCTCAATCTAGACTTGCTAACCGTAGATGAAACTTGAACAGGAAGGACAGCTTAACCAATGTGTGCAACAAATATTCCTAAGGTCTCAAGATGAATCATCAGATTGGCAGCAGCAGCAGACACATTGACTCCAGTCACATATGTAACTAAGTCCTAGGCCTGCCTGTATCCTACTCAACTAGGCCTCCACATGGTCAAGGCCATATCTTGTCCATCCAGTGTATTCACTGCACTGGTGGGAAGATGTCATTTTCAGGTCATCCTCCCAAGGGCAACTGATCTGCACATCTCAGCAGCCGATGAGTCAAAATGAGTTGCCATGCTTCACACATGTTGTCAGTTCACCCAATACCATGGTTACTTGCCACAGTTGGATTAACTACAATGTAACTTTGTACAAGGTCTCTGTTTACTGTAACTCTGAACAGTTGAAGGTAGATGTCACAAAACAACCAGTAACACTGTATGTTTTACATCAACAGGTGGCTCTGCCACTGGGCACAGAGAGGCCATTGAACAGACTGCCTGGATGAAGACCTCAGTGACAACAACACCCCTGGACTTGTGGACGTGGAAGATGGTTCTGGCCCCTCTGGGCAACCTGGTCAGATGGCAACTGAGAGTCTCACTGTGCCCACAACATCACCTCCCAGCCCTGTTGCCCCAACAGCACAGGCAACCATTTGCCCCCCAACCTGCGTCCCAAGCACAATGTCTAACACCTCGTGTCCCCAGTCCTGGATCCTGTGCTGCAGCACAACACTTTGGACACTGAGGGTCTAGAAACAAGTTGGAGGGCTCCCTGTAACAAGGGAACAGGCCGGTAGGGTCAGGGTGCGTGGGAGGGATGCTGTGGGCCAGCGGGGTGAGGCCACTGTGGTTGGTCTTGGCCAGAACACCATGAGTCCCATCTTGGGGATCTATCAGGAGTCCTAAGGCGTGATAGGTCAGGTGTTGACCGAACTCCATGAAATCAAGCAGCTACAGAGGGGCATGCATAGAGACATGAAGGAACAGATGGATGTCCACAATATGAACATGGTCTCCCTAACAGGGGTGTTGAGGGGCCTACACACAACCTTGAGCAAGGCTTTACAACATCAGTCTAACCTTTCCTTTGGCCAATCAACAGCAGGCCCAGCAATAGCAGTGCCAGTCACTGAAAGGGAGGCCCTGCCAGAGGAACAACAAGGTCAAGACACCCCTGCCTCTGCAGCAGCAGATACCCCCCACACGCAAGTGGGTCATCCAGCAAAGAATCCAGGAGGTGTGAATGGCAAGACATACACCACTGCCAGTAATAACCATCTTCCTTAAGGACCACCTTTGTGTGTTATACATTCACTCTGGACTGATCCTGAATCACCTTCCATTTCCAAAGGGAGGAGTATTCTAGACTTTGGACTCCCAATGGTATGGCATGTACTCCAATGATTTAATTCGCCATGACTGACCCCTTCACTTTTTATTTTTTGTTGAGTCATGTCACATATATTTTCTGTTAACCATATCTGCACAATACAATCACCCTTCACTGACTCATTGTCTGCTGATTTTGATTTCATATTTAGCCATGTAGACATGTCACACCATGTGACCCATACACTGATGATCCAAAGTACTTGTTCAAGATGGGATATGTTGTATGTACATAGTGCCCAGCTCAGGATTAAAACCCTCCCACACAAACACATACCTGCAAGTGTCTGCTCAACCTAAACATTTTATTACAGTGTTCAAATCATAGGCTGTCAATCTGTCAGAACTAATGGAAATCATAAATGATTGACTCATACTGAGTAAATGATCATGTTCACAGTTACAGACCTCCAGACCACAGAAAGAAAGGATTAGTCAGACATTGTTCTGTAGACTAGGCAAACATTTTTGTGGTTGATGTCAGCATCTTGAGCCTTATCACATACCACACCAACGTAATTCAACATCATATAATCCAAGATGCAGACAGATGGCAGTACAACAGTCTCTCATCACAGGGCCATCATAATCCAATGCTCGTGCATCTGGTGGTATGAGACAAACATATGTCAGTGTTATGGCACAAGCACTTTGGCCTACAATGATGAAACACATCTGCAACTACATATAGGTCATACAAAAAGAGTGTTAACCAATGTGAAAAAAAAAATGACTTGGTTATAAGCTAGCACTACATATTTCATGCCCACATGATGACACACAAGCATCAGGCACACCAGCACACAAAACAAGTCCAATGTCTTTCCACGGAGCGACTATGCAAGCTGTCTTTGCACTGGTCTCATACACCCAAACTCTGTGACCTACATTACCTGGTACAATCCAAGACCACTTTGTATGTTAGAGCAGCATCACACACCAGCAAATGTCACAACTCTAAAATGTTCACATGAAGATGTCATGGTGAAGGTAACTATACTATGAATAAAACAAGGAGAATAGGCTAGAAACCATACATGACAAAAGCCACATAGCAAGCATCTGGAAAACAAAGTACATTGCAAGGAAACTGACATAAACAAAGCAACATCATCAAGGTGGGGATGTTTCAAAAGCTATGTCACCATGCAGCCTTTGGCTGGTTATTGAAGAGCATTAGCTCCCTAGCGGTACCCAAAACTCTCAACTTAAAACATTCTCAAAACTACAGTTCATTGTACAGTCACACTCATGACATCACAAGACATACTTACACTCATGAGACATACATGTGGATGCAAGTCAGCTCCTTTCTTTTCACCACTGTCCTTCTCACTTGGCATTTCAGGATTCTCACTTGGTGGCGCTGCAGACTCCCCCTCCTCTAGGATGTACAAGATATTCCTCCGCAGGGTGATGTTATGGAGCATGCAGCATGCCACAGTAATTTGACACACTTTCCCAAGTGAGTAGAGAAGGGCTCCCTGAGTCCTGTCCGGGAACCTAACTCTGGCCTTCATGAGCCCAAAAACCTGCTGCACTTCCCGCCTTGTTCTTCCGCAGGCCTTATTGACGTGGACTTTCTCTGGCGTAATTGGATTCCTCAGCGGGATCAACAAAGGAGGGCGGTATGGATATGCAAATTTTCCTGTTAAGGAATGGGACATATGTGAACCAATGAGTCCCTCACTTCATGATTGTAGCACCTGACATTGCTCACACACAATCAGGACAGACATGACTTACCAACCAGCCAGGACCTCTCTGGGTGAAGTTGTGACATCATCTGGGGTATGGTGCTGTTCCTCATAATGTAGGAATCATGGATTCTGAACCAGAATACTGGGCACACACATGTGAGATGTAGCAATCCACCAAACAGACAGCTTGCATGTTGATGGAATGGAAGTTTTGGATCTCAGGCAACTACAATTGCATAGCTGAAGTTGTGCAATCAAAGCCACCATTGAACAAGTAGACCACATCACCTTCAATGCTTTGCCTCATGGAGCATACCTTAGTTACCTATTGTAATACAATAGTAGCCCAGTGCCAACTTCATTCCTACAGATCCCACACAAGGTCATACAGACATTTATTTGTCACATACACAATAATCCAACAATATGAAATGGTGCTCCTAAAGCCTGCCATATTGTTGACAACAGTACAGTAGCCTGGAGAAGGTGACATAGAAGTACTCAATTCACACTGGAAACATGCCAACAATGCACACATCACCAAGTGAAATTTCTCCTACTAGAGTCATGGAAGTAGTACTAATGTTGCTCAGTTATGCTACACATTTGGCATGGAAATGGACATTGTAGACAAAGGGGGTGATTCTGACCTCGGCGGTAAAATGCCCTTACCGCCGGTCAGAAGACCGCCATAACACCGCCGCGGCCGCGGTCAACCGCCACGGTCATTCTGACCCACAACGGCCAAACCTCCAAAAATCCGTCCTCCACTGCAGCCCGCCACATCGGCGGGCAGCGATAAACTGGAGATGACCAAACCACCACCGTCAGGCCAACAGAAATACGCCCATGCCATTACGACCCACGAATCCACACGGCGGTCATTCAAACGCGGTATTCCATTGGCGGTACACACCGCTGCGGTCAGAATACACACACATCACCAAAACACAGCCACATTGGACAATTTGAAAAACACACACCTGATACACATACACACACCACTCCCACACAATCAACCAACTATAAAACACACACCCACATCACCCACAAACCCCTGCGACCCCAATTACTGAGAGAAGGAGAGAGAGACACAGCAGACAATCCAAAGCAAGACACACTGAGGCACACTACACCATCACACACACCACATAGTAGCACAAAGCACCACTCACCAACACACTCCTCATCACATACACCACCCCACACCTCACCCACACCACCCCATGGCACCCCAAAGGCATCCACGATTTTCGGACCAAGAACTCCGGGTCATGGTGGAGGAAATCCTAAGAGTGGAACCCCAGCTCTTCGGCTCGCAGGTGCAGCACACCAGTATAGCCAGGAAGGCGGAGCTATGGCAGCGGATCGTGGACAGGGTCAACGCGGTGGGACAGCATCCCAGGAATAGGGAGGACATCCGCAAAAGATGGAACGACCTATGGGGGAAGGTCCGATCGATGGTCTCCAGGCACAACATCGCGGTCCAGAAGACTGGCGGCGGACCCCCACCCACCCCTCCCGAATTTACATCGTGTGAGCAAGAGGTCTTGACCATCCTGCATCCTCAGGGCCTCGCAGGAGTAGCCGGAGGAATGGACTCTGGTAAGTCCCATCTCAACTACTATATTCCCCACACCCCACCAGCATGCCAACCCACACCCCCACCCTCACCCCCAACCCCCCAGCACACATCCTTCCTGACAATGTCTCACCAGCACAACCCACCCATCCCAACACCAACTCCTGCATGCCAACACAAACCATGGGCACCCATCACCTAAGCATGACCACTGCACTAACCCCCCCCCCACTAAATACCCTCACAACACCTCCCTCCAGGGAATGCCTGCACTGGGGGACAAGGGCACCCACAACACGCATGCTATTGCACACACAGAAACAATAACCAAACTCTCTTACCCCATGCAGGACCCGAACGACAACACACCAGCCAGGAGGGTCCAGAAGCGTCCATCCCACCACCGGAACAGGCCCACACTGAGGATAGCAGCTCTGTCGACAGTGAACCTGATGACCAGCCCGGACCATCGGGGACCTCTGGGCAGTCGGTTCCCCTCACCCAGACACAGGCCACACCAGACCCGACCCCCTCTGCCGACACCAGCACAGCTCCCACCCAGCGGGCCCATGCCTCTGTCTCTAGGACAGCTCAATCAGCGGTGTGTCCGCCACTACAGGGCACCCAGGCTAACCCGACACCCCAACAACAACAGGGACCTGGGGGCAGTGGGAGCGGGCACACCGGCCAGGGGACAGAGGCCGAGGGAAACCGGGCAGCTCGGAGGGCTGCTGTGCGACAGGGGGGGGAGGAGAGGCCCAGGGAACCCACTCTCCAAGAGGCCCTCACCACCATCATGGGGGCATACCGCCACTCCCAAGAAACGATGGCGACAGTACTGGCCAGGTTCACTGAGATCCAGGCACAGCAGGAAGAACGCTACATGGGGTTCAGGGAGGAGCTGAGAATCATCGGGACCGCAATGGGGACCATCGTCCTGGCCCTCCACAGGATAGAGGACGCGTTGCGGGACCACGGTGCACCACACAGGGCCCCTGTCACTAGGCCGGACCAGGAACAGCCTACCACCTCCGCCGGCGCTAGTGGACAGGAGGTCCCAACACCTCGACAGCCCCCCAGAACCCCACCTCCTGCTGAAGAACAACCACCCCGTAAGAGGAGCCTGAGACCAAAGAAAAAGACAGAGTAGGATGTCAAGACCCCCGCCAGCAGGACATACCCCCTCAAGTCTTCCCACTGTCCCACATTGCCACCCTGTCCAACCATGAACTGCCTATGCTCCATCCTTCCACAGGCAAAAGAACAATGCACCTGTGAGACTGAGAACTGGACTCTGCCATGGATATTCCTCCACCCCCACCCATCACCCTTAGAATCACATGTACCGGTATCTAGCACTGTAAATAAATCACATTTTGCACACAAACCTGTATTGAGTCATGCTGTATTATTAACAAAGGGATAACATATTACTGTTCAATTTCTGTTCTGTCAATTAGTCATGACAACATACCAATGTCAATACGCTGTATTTCATGGGCGAACCAAGCAGAAGTCAGGTACTGAGTCAGACAGCACTGAGAAGGGAAGGGAAAGGCATAAATTAATAAAAAACATCTGTGGGGAACTACAGAAAGTATAGATGCAGGAGGCTAGAAGCCATTGTGAAATGGCGTGGGTGATTCTTACCTGGGTGTTACTGGAAATACTGTTGTATCACTCTGTCCCTATTGTCTGTGTCGTCCTCAGAGTCTTCCTCCTCTTCACTCTCCACAGGCTCCACGGCTTCTACAACACCACCATCTGGACCATCCTCCTGCAGGAAAGGCACCTGGCGTCGCAAAGCCAGGTTGTGAAGCATACAGCACGCCACGATGATATGGCACACCTTCTTTGGTGAGTACATTAGGGATCCACCAGTCATATGCAGGCACCTAAACCTGGCCTTCAGGAGGCCAAAGGTTCGCTCAATCACCCTCCTTGTACGCCCATGGGCCTCATTATAGCGTTCCTCTGCCCTTGTCCGGGGATTCCTTACTGGGGTCAGTAGCCACGGCAGGTTGGGGTAACCAGAGTCACCTATTAGCCACACACGTTGTCTCTGTAGCTGCTCCATCACATAGGGGATGCTGCTATTTCGCATCACATACGCGTCATGCACTGACCCTGGGAACTTGGCATTTACATGGGAGATGTACTGGTCAGCCAAACAGACCACCTGGACATTCATCGAATGATAATTCTTTCTGTTTCGGTACACCTGCTCATCGTCTTTTGGGGGTACCAAAGCCACATGGGTCCCATCAATGGCACCAATGATGTTGGGGATATGTCCAAGGGCATAGAAATCACCCTTCACTGTGGGCAAGTCACCCTCCTCGGGGAAAATGATGTAGCTCCGCATGAGTTTCATCAGGGCAGACAACACTCTGCTCAAAATCTTAGAAAACATAGGCTGAGACATTCCAGATGACATGGCCACTGTGGTCTGGAATGACCCACTGGCCAAAAAATGGAGGACTGACAAAACCTGCACCAGAGGGGGAATCCCTGTGGGTTGGCGGATGGGGGACATCAGGGCTGGCTCCAGCTGGGCACACAGTTCATGGATAGTGGCACGGTCAAGTCGGTATCGAAGGATTATATGGCGTTCTTCCATTGTCGACAGGTCCACCAGCGGTCGGTACACGCGAGGATTCCTCCTTCTCATCCCAAGTCCCAGCGGACGGTGCCTAGGAAGGACAACATGGAGCACAGAGTCAGCCAAACCACAGGTACGTACAGACAGCTTGCACAGTTAAAGAATGGCAATGGGTTGAAAGGCGTGTATGTGTGGCAATGCAAGGCCTAGGCCTGTGTGTCGCAGTCAAAATTAAGCCATGTGGGCCCTTGAAATGGCGGCTGCCTGACCTGTGAAGTGGGACAATGGGATGTGAGGTCACTGCGCTGGCGGGGCACACCGTGGCGGTAGGCGGTCGAAGACCGCGGCGCAAAGCCGCATTGGTTAACATTGAAGCCTATGGGTTTCAGGAGCCAATAACGAAGTGCGCCGGCGGTCGCGGTACGCACCGCCGCGGTACGCACCGCCGCGGACGTGACCGCCATTTTCTATCTGCTTAATCACTCGAGACCTGATCATCCACAGGAGACGACCTATACTGCAAGTGCTGCTGTGACCTCGGTCTGGAAGATACAATGGCTGCTGCGACTGGGGAAAGGGCCCCTGCCTTCACGTCTGAAGAATTGGACAAGCTCGTGGATGGGGTCCTCCCCCAGTATGCGCTACTCTACAGTCCTCCAGACCAACAAGTGAGTACCCCGGGTGCTAATGGAATGGGCTATGCCTGTGTGGATTGGGGTGGATGTAAGTTGGTGGGGTGGGGGGCGAATGAGGAGTGCAACGCCCGACAGATGAGAGCATGTGCCATATGGCAAAGTGGGTGGGGGGGGGGCAATTACATCTAACATGCAGGCCATTGATGATTTCCTCCTTTCCACCCTGTACATGTCTAATAGGTCAGCGCCCATCAGAAGATCGAGATTTGGCATGCCATCGCCAAGGAAGTCCGGACCTTGGGGGTCCACAACAGACGGGGCACCCACTGCCGCAAGAGGTGGGAGGACATCCGCCGCGGAACAAGGAAGACCGCAGAAACACTGCTGGGGATGGCCTCCCAACCTAGGAGGGGTGCCAGTCGCACCATGACCCCCCTGATGTCCCGGATCCTGGCGGTGGCCTACCCTGAATTGGATGGGCGCTTTAAGACATCACAGCAGACACAAGGGGGTGAGTATCAGCACATTCTCCTATCTTTCTGCGCAGTGGAGGCGTCTGGGTGGGGGAGGAGGGCTGTGGGTGACATTAGGCCAGGGCGCTTTCTGTAGTGTAGTCCTCTCCCTTAGGCATGGCCCTGTGCCCCCGGCCCCCACCTCTGTAGGGTGACAAGTACAGCCATTGAAGGTCCAGCATCTCCCATGTGCGCGTTTGACGTCTCTTGGCCTGTTGTCTTAGTCAGTAGTACTGAGTAGTGTACCCCGAATGCGCGGCTTAGTGCATTAGGCACCTGTGTCTGTCCTCTCCGCCAACGGTGTTGACATTGCATGCACTCAACCTGGTTTTCTTTTTTCTCCCCCCACCCTTTCTCTTCATCTTCTTGTGCATGTGTGCATTAGCATCATCAGGCGGAGGAGATATGGCATCGGAGCACGAGGGAGCTGCAGGACACAAGGCCCCGGTGGGCCCAGGAACAGACACCGAGGGCACCAGTGATCCGGAGGGCGAGGGGAGCACCACGACGGGGACCGCTGGTGAGAGCAGCGAAAGCGACACGTCCTCGGATGGGAGCTCCCTAGGGGTGGCGGCAACATCCGTGCCCCCCGCCTCTACAGGTACAGCCGCCACCCAGCGCACCAGCCCCGCCCTCCCAGCAGCCCCTCAGTCTTCGCTCCGTGCCGGTTCGCCCAGGAAGGCGCGGGTCTCCTTCGCCCCAGGCACCTCAGCCCCTGCCCCTGTTGCCCCTGCTGCCCTCAGTGCGGAGCTCATTGACCTGGTAAGGACGCTCATTGTTGGGCAGACGACCCTTCTGAATGCCATCCAGGGTGTGCAAAGGGAGGTGCAACAGAGAAATGCGTACCTGGAGGGCATTCATTCGGGTCAGGCTGCCCATCAACGAGCGTTCACTGCTCTGGCCTCAGCACTGACGGCAGCCATTGTCCCTGTTTCCAGCCTCCCTCTTCTGACTGCCTCCAGCCTGTCTCTGTCTCCTGTTCCTCAGCCTATCCCATCCACACCATCAGACCAGCCTGCACACACCTCAACACCCAAGAGCAGCTCATCCAAACACAAGCACCACAGATCCCGCAAACACTCACCCGAGCAACACCCAGATGCAGACATGCCAACAGCCACTGCCACCCCTGTGTCCCCCTCCTCCTCGTCTCCCTCCTCCCTCCCTGTGACGTCTACACTCACACCTGCATGCACCCCAACATCAGCCAGTGCTTCCATCACCACCTCACCCTCCAGTACAGTCCACACTCGTGCAGTCACCACCCCCACTGCCATGTACACGTCCCCTGTGTCCTCTCCCACTGTGTCTGTCACCCCCTCTTCCAAGACACACAAACGCAGGCAGCCACCCACCCAACAGCCATCCACCTCACGACAGCCTACAGCACCAGCACCTTCACCCAATGACAGCACACCTGACTCTCCTACAACCACCTCCTCTACCTCCACTTCCATCTCCACTTCTCCTACCCTTTACCTTGGCCCTAAAAAACTTTTCCTGGCTAACCTTAACCTCTTTCCCCCCGATGACCTCCCCCATCCATCTTCAAAGAGTCCCAAGAGCACCGCAGCCACCACCAGCCCAGCTTCGGGTGTCACTGTTGTGCCTGGGTTCTGGAGCCCACCCTTTGCCAGCAGTGACACATCGATCAGCAGCAAGGACACGTCCAGCCCCCCCCCCCGGCAAGAGGATCCGCAAAACCAAGGACCGCCGTGCGAGGACCGACAGGGCTGCCCCCAAGGAGCAATGTGCGGCCACTTCACCACCCACACCATCTGGGGGAGGCAAGGGCCCGAGAGCCCCATCAAAGGAGCGGAAGGGCGGCAGGAGCGCGGAGAAGGTGGACCCCACATGCCACATCCCAGCTGGGAAGGAGGACACTAAGGAGGCCAGGAGTCCGTCCCCGAAGGGTCCAGAAACGTCACGGTCCGAGGGCGACTGAACAGAGAGTCCAGGCCAGGTCTGGCTCCCTTGACCTGCTGGATGAGCACCGCTGAACAGGGCCCGCGGTGCAGAAGAGTACCGCTGAACAGGGCCCCGCCGTGGAGATAGGCACCGCTGAACAGGGCCCGCGGTGCAGAAGAGTACCGCTGAACAGGGCCCCGCCGTGGAGATAGGCACCGCTGAACAGGGCCCGCGGTGCAGAAGAGTACCGCTGAACAGGGCCCCGCCGTGGAGATAGGCACCGCTGAACAGGGCCCGCGGTGCAGAAGAGCACCGCTGAACAGGGCCCCGCCGTGGAGATAGGCACTGCTGAACAGGGCCCGCGGTGCAGAAGAGCACCGCTGAACAGGGCCCCGACGTGGAGATAGGCACCGCTGAACAGGGCCCCGCCGTCTCAAGCACCGCTCCGCTGGGCCCCGCCGTCTCAAGCACCGCTCCGCTGGGCCCTTCCTCTCAAGCACCGCTCCGCTGGGCCCTTCCTCTCACGCACCGCTCCGCTGGGCCCTTCATTTCAAGCACCGCTCCGCTGGGCCCTTCCTCTCAAGCACCGCTCCGCTGGGCCCCGCCGTCTCAAGCACCGCTCCGCTGGGCCCTTCCTGTCAAGCACCGCTCCGCTGGGCCCCGCCGTCTCAAGCACCGCTCCGCTGGGCCCTTCCTCTCACGCACCGCTCCGCTGGGCCGTTCATTTCAAGCACCGCTCCGCTGGGCCCTTCCTCTTAAGCACCGCTCCGCTGGGCCCCGCCGTCTCAAGCACCGCTCCGCTGGGCCCTTCCTGTCAAGCACCGCTCCGCTGGGCCCCGCCGTCTCAAGCACCGCTCCGCTGGGCCCTTCCTCTCACGCACCGCTCCGCTGGGCCCTTCCTGTCAAGCACCGCTCCGCTGGGCCCCGCCGTCTCAAGCACCGCTCCGCTGGGCCCTTCCTGTCAAGCACCGCTCCGCTGGGCCCCGCCGTCTCAAGCACCGCTCCGCTGGGCCCTTCCTGTCAAGCACCGCTCCGCTGGGCCCTTCCTCTCAAGCACCGCTCCGCTGGGCCCTTCCCCTCACGCACCGCTCCGCTGGGCCCTTCATTTCAAGCACCGCTCCGCTGGGCCCTTCTTCTCAAGCACCGCTCCGCTGGGCCCTTCCTGTCAAGCACCGCTCCGCTGGGCCCCGCCGTCTCAAGCACCGCTCCGCTGGGCCCTTCCTCTCACGCACCGCTCCGCTGGGCCCTTCTTCTCAAGCACCGCTCCGCTGGGCCCTTCTTCTCAAGCACCGCTCCGCTGGGCCCTTCCTCTCAAGCACCGCTCCGCTGGGCCCCCCGTCTCAAGCACCGCTCCGCTGGGCCCTTCCTCTCACGCACCGCTCCGCTGGGCCCTTCTTCTCAAGCACCGCTCCGCTGGGCCCTTCCTCTCAAGCACCGCTCCGCTGGGCCCCGCCGTCTCAAGCACCGCTCCGCTGGGCCCCGCCGTCTCAAGCACCGCTGAACAGGGCACCGCCGTCTCAAGCACCGTTGATGGTTCACTGTGCCCACCATGCCTCCTCCTTGACCAGTGGAGACTGTCATCCACCTGATGGACTGTGGCTTTGCACTCCCCAGGATGGTCCAGTGGGCAGCCCACCCACTGTAGAGACATTGAGAGACTGTGGCTTTGCACTCCCCAGGATGGTCCAGTGGGCAATCCACCCACTGCAGAGACTTGAGAGACTGTGGCTTTGCACTCCCCAGGATGGCCCAGTGGGCAGCCCACCCACTGTAGAGACATTGAGAGACTGTGGCTTTGCACTCCCCAGGATGGTCCAGTGGGCAGCCCACCCACTGTAGAGACATTGAGAGACTGTGGCTTTGCACTCCCCAAGATGGTCCCGTGGGCATGGTGGCTCCTCGTGGATCTGGCGTCGTGGACTCATGTGGCTGTGGTGCCCCCCCCTTCCCTTCCCCCTGAGGTGCCTGTAGTTTTTACATCTGATGCCCCTGCAGTGTTCTCTCCAAAGGACTCAGGTCTCCTGTGTGGGCTTTGCCCTTGTTTCTCAAGACTTTGGCCCACGGACATGCTGAATTCGTAGGATGTGCAGGACTTGGTACTTCAGTTATACACTGATGTGTATGTCATTTGTTTTGTTGTGGATATCTTTCATGGTTGTACGCTAATTTTCTGGAGCTTTTTGGTACATAAATATTTATTCCAAATATGATTATGTCCTAGCATTTTTCAGGGGTGTTTGGGTGGTGTCACTGTGACTTGGTGCTCTGCATTGGTGAATACATGATTGGGGGGGGGGGGGGTCGCATATGTGTGTGCCCGTAACCTTTCGTCCTCCCCCTCCCGTGTGTCGTAGGTGCAGTACTCACCGTTGTCGTCTGCGCCGGACTTCGTACTCGTGGTAGATGAGAAGGTAGACGAGAGCAGGTAGGATGTTTAATTCGGGTTCCATGCTGTCCTCCGTACTCGTGGAGTGTGTTTTGGTGAGCGTTTTCCCGTTCGTAGTCTGTTTCCGCCGTGTTTTTATCGGCGGTGCTCCCGCCCCGGAAAAGGTGGCGGATTGGTGAGTTATGATAGTGTGGGCGGTACATTGTCTGCCGCCTGCCTGTTGGCGGTGACCGCCGCGCTGTTTGTCTGTACCGCCGCGGCGGTCGGAGTGTTAAGTTGGCGGGCTGTGTTGGCGGTTCCCGCCAGGGTCAGAATTCCATTTTTTGGACCGCCAGCCTGTTGGCGGGTTGGCCGCCGCTTTAACACCGACCGCCAGGGTTAGAATCACCCCCAAAATGTGCTAAATGTCAGGGAGATATGCCCCTGAAATTCACAACACAATGAATCAGCAAGCCCCAGGGAAATCACCACTAATATCTGGCACCCCTTACAATGACATACTCTGATTGCATCAGAAGACACAATTAGTTCTTTGTATGTTGGAGAGTCATAGAGATTTGCAAGTACTAGTAGAAGGCCCTCAGTATGTTGCCCAATTGGAAGCTACATCACTGTCTCCATTTTGGTCCTACAAACCCAGATGTCTGAAGATGAATGATGTACCCAAACACATATGATACCAACATAACTGCAAGTCACTCCATGCTGCATGCCACCATTCAGGTTACAAACCTTCCCCACATGATGTCACATCAATGGAATGGAAATGCACATTGGAGCTAGAAACTCCAGTCATATGTGTCTTGTCCCTCATTGCTACTGCAGTGGTACATGACAAATGACATGTAATGATGGGTGATGGTATCTGTCAGCCAACAATCAATGGTGACACACTCCTGTCTGTGGCACCACATAAAATGTACCCCTGTGTAAGTGTTCTATTCCAAACACAGGTTGGCATGCCCCATGTGAGGGAACACAGAAATCTTCAAATGAACACAGGTAGACCATGGATGAAACAGCAGTGAACACATTTTGCCAAAAGAGAAAGGGACACATGCTAACATAGAATGTTGGCAACAGTCATGGCACACAAATCATTTCAATGGACATTCCTCACTTATCAAGGGAAAGTATTGAGCTGTAACTGAGTCAAATAACAATGTGTGTTCTGTCACATGTCTGATGGTCATCTTCACATTACAGAGAATAGTAAGGTACCAGCACTTGTCACACGCTGAAGACAAGTTGCCTGTGGGGGGCAGATGCCAATTTGCTCATTTTACCAGACACCTGGCTGAGTACAGTGAACCATCACTTCCATTCCTTTGGCCTGTAGCACTGAGGAGTAGTGGTCTGTAGCATAGAATTTATACCCACAACAACAAACATTACTTGATTGATCAATGTACACAGCCATGTGTTGTCCCTGGAGAGCAATTTGTTTGTGGATTGTGCCCAGTTGTGTCCTAGGTCCCTGGGGCATAGTATATCCATCATATGACATATCTACACAAACAGTTACACATCTACTGTGCTACACATGGCTCATCCCTAATTGTCAGGGGAAGATGTCAGAACCTAACACATTAACTTGTCAATGTGCCAGGCAGGAATATGCCCTGTTCTCAGCCTCTTGTGGCTACTGTGCTCCCCTCAAATGCTCATCAAGGTCTGGGTATGTCACGATCAGAACGCAGCCATTAGGGGGTCATGGTCCGATGTGCTCCCCGCCCACGTTGGGAGGACAGCCACAGCTGGATCTCTGTGATTTTCTGGGCCTAGTGTCTCAGGTCCTCCCACCTTTTGCAACAGTAGGTGCTCTGCTGGCTGTGGACCCCAAGGGTCCGCACCTTCCGGACAATGGCTTTCTACAACTCCTTCTGATGGGCATTTACCTGTATGGATGCAAGAGACAAATCAAGCGATTACAGTCACACATTTTAGCACAAATGGCTGTGTCGCACACATGTCAGACACAACAAGCTAAAAATGTGCAATTTGTGAACAAACTACAAGTGTAAAGCACACAAGCCAATAAGTACAGGGACATGACTACAGATGTTTGTATCCCTCTGCAGACTGACCCACTATTCTGCTCAGGGCCTACAACGACTAATCAATCCTACTTACATCAAGTAGCCCATGCTCCAGTAACATGTACTGTGATGTGAGCCACAATGAAACACTACACATGTTACTTCTGAAAGGTAAACTCCTCAGGCTTGACTGGATCAACACATTCACACTCTTCAAGATTGACTCACTACATAAAGTCCCCACAGGCAACTTCCTTAGTAAAGACTTCACCCTTATACTTGAGTGACAATGAACGGGCTGTCATGGTGGGTACAGAAAGTATTTTCTCTGTCCATGTGTGGACATGTGGCCTACCATATGCAGACTCATGAAATTTCGGGTGGGGGGTCTTTGGTATGTACCAGGACCACAGAACACTCCTTTGGATATATGTGTCCATCCTACAGAGGGGGCATCTGTTGTACAATTTCTGTTATATGACCAAGCTACTGACTCACATGTCATGGCCTCCCAGGAATCCATACACTGTCTGCACTGTGGGGCTGTCATTCATGCAATAAGCCTGTACAGGACAATTAATACTTATGTGAAGGTAACAACAGAACTGTGGGAGTAAGAGACCTGTCATGAGTCAGAGGTACACATTCATAATGATGCAAAATGCGCATATGGACAACTTCTGGGATATACCTCTGTATCCATTCATAATCTAGTCAATGGACTAAGGTATTCAGGGCATGATTCCCAACGGTAGCCTTATAATGTCCACATGACAGGATCTGATGGTATACAGGGAGTTCATAAACACAACATATAGCACTGACCACCAAAACCTGCACAATGTACACCCCATTGATGTCACACAGAGTGCAACATCAGGCACACAAGAAGTCTAACAGGCACACGGGGGCACATTGTAGCCTGTGGTGGGGGGGGAAGGATGGTGTTGAACAGAGTCAATTGTGTACATGAGGTACTGACCTGCTCCACTGGTGAGCCATAGAGCTGTCCATACATGGGAAGAACCTCATTGACAAGCCTCTCCAGCTCCTCTGGAGAGGAAATAGGGGCCCTATCACCTACTGAACATGGCATGATTGCTACCAGAGGTGGCACATAGCAGCTCAAGTAGTGGAGGTGTTGCTTGCAGCTGCGTAAGGAGTCAAGTGAGTAAATTTACACAGCCAGCATCATGGTCTTGTCCGTCATGTATGCTGTCTTTACCACCGATGGACACTGCCATTGAATCGCGACTGCCACCGGTAACAATGTTAGCCTATGGCTGTGTCCACCACGGTTGGAACCGCCCTGATGACTTCTGCCAGCGATCACTGGCAGTTCCTAATGTTCAGTGGAGTAGGTCAGCATCCACCATTTTGGCAGCCTGAAATACTGTATTTGGCATTGTAAACGGTGTCACATCTACAATATATGTGTTGTAGCATCACAAACATCCTTATTCTGTCCTGTCATGTAGATCCTACTACACAACCAAAAGTGTAGTGTAGTGTGTTGCAGGGTATTTGACAGAGGTGCACGGTCCACCACAGCTGACGGTCCTTTTGGAAGTCAGAAAATACAGTCACATTTCAAGGGGCAATTGTGTAGCAGATAGTTCCTTTTTAGCCAAATTCATGTTATGGACACATGTGATGACAACCATGGGGGTCAAATCTGACCCTTTTGTATTTGCCAGCTGGGATGTTTACTGTGTGTCATATCTATTCAGTCAGAAATGCCTTGTCACATGATACTATTGACATGTATCATGTATGTTGCTGTTGATACTCTGACTAATGTTACATATCATGTCTTCTCACTCATAGGTACTCTGAAAGAGGGAGGATGCGAAAACCTCCTGCCTACTGTCCACTGCCAGACCTTCAGACCATGGAGCAACACATATAATTATGTTATACCACCTGGATAAGCAAACAATAGTGGACGTATGCCATCAGTTGGAGCCAGATCTGATCCCAGCTATTAGTTACTCAACCTGCATACCACCCATTATTCAAGTCATTGTCAGTATTGCACTCCCTGGCCACAGGGTCCTTCCAACATACCACAGCTCTGTCTGCTGGTATGTCCCAACTTATGTTCAGCCTGGTGTTGAAGGAATTCCTCTCAGCAATGTTGAAACACATTGACTGCTTTATCAGTTTCCCATGAAGTGAGGATATAGCCAAAGTGAAGGCTGCAATTAATGGCGGGGGCCATTGATGGCACACATGTTCGCTTGGTGCCACCACAGGCCACAGAACATGTGTAAATGATCAAAAAGAACTTCCATTCCATCAACCTGCAAGTTGTCTTTTGGCAGTTCAGATGGCATGCATGCATATCATATGGTATATGTAGGAGGCCATTTGGTGTAGTTTGTTGCTGGAGCCTAGTTGACGTCATGGTAATGTGCCCTAACCAAGTGTGTTCAGAAACATGTGATGACCCTCTTCCTCTTTTTATTTTCAGCATCATCCCAAGTAAGCAGAGGAAACAGGGCACAAGGTGAAGCATCTTTGGCCAAGGTACCTCCAGTCAAGGCACCACTGACACAGAGGGACCCAGTGGCCCATAGGGTAAGAGGAGAGCCACAGAGTAGACAGAATCAATGTCTTCATCATAGGATTCTACCTTCAGTGGTTACTCCCTCGTGATCGTGGACCCATCTGGACCTACCCTTGTACAATCTTTTTCTGCCACCCCCAGTTCTATTGCTACCCTCTGTGTTGTACCCCCCCAGTTGGCTGTGCCTGATCACCCAAGAGGGTGGGCATATCCTTTGCCGCAGGCACCTCCACCCCAACCCCTGTTACCCCTGCTGCCCTGAGTGAGGAAGCCATTGATCTCCTGAGGAGCATCTCTCTGGGGCAGACTCATTTTGAATGCCATCCATGGGGTTGACCAGCCACCTTCAGCAGACCAAAGCTTTCCTGGAAGGCATTCAAAGTGCCATGTCTAGCCTACAGAGATCTTTTCAGGCTCTAACCTCCTCCCTGATGGCAGCCAGTCACCCCCTCACATCCCTCTCCCTTCACCTCCTTCTTCCCAATTCATATTCCCCATTCACCTACCTATCCCAAGACACCGACACATCCACATGCACCCACCTCAACACACACATACGACACACATCAACACAAACAGCACAAGGCACATAGGCACACAGGGACTAGACATACACCCACAAACACAACATCAGCCACCACTTCATAAGACACACCCACCACCCCACTGACCCACAAACCACATCCAGCATACCAACAGGCATCACCACATCAGCCAGTGACACTTCCACCACACCCACCATGTACGCAGACACCACAACACATACAGACACATCCACCACATCCAGCATACACGCAGACACCACCCCAACAGACACACAAACATGCATCACATCCAGCAAACTTTCAGACACCACCCCAGCAGACACACACATACCCACCACATCCAGCAAGCCCACAGATACCAAACCAACATACACACACATATCTACCACTCATCACCCAGCACTTCAACCATTAAGCCCCCTAAGACACACAAACGGCCACACTCACACATGCAACAGTCAGCACCCAACAGAACTACATACTTAACACACACACACACCCAAGACATCTACACCCACACACCATACAAGCACTCTCTCCATATCCAAATCCCCAAACCCTTCTGATGACCATCCCCATGTTCCCAAGGAGGGTTTCCTTTTCAACCTTGTCATTACCCCGTTCCCTCCAAACTCCCTCTCAAACCCACGGCCCCACCCACATCCCAAACCATCCCTTCCACAGCCAAGTCCTCCCCTGTCACACCTGCCCCCCTGCAAGCACCCATGCCCCTCCCCCAAAAATAAGCCCACTTCTCCAAAGAAACAGTCCACCCCTTCCAAACTCAAACCCACCCATACCAAATCTGTGCAACATCATAATGGGTCCAGTGGAAGCATTGGCTCTGTCGGCCTGTTTGTCCTGCCTCATCACCACAGCGGTCTACTCTGCTTGGCGGTACCAGCGGAACCGTGGTGGTCTTTGCTCCATAGGCCCACAAGAATCATAATACAGTGGTCCAACCACCAAGGTGATGGTGGTCGGTCCGCCACCATGGTGGTACACGGACCCTCAAATTCATAAAGAGGCCCTTAGTTTTTTCACAGTATCAATGAGTTTTCTCTTAAGTTTGGATCCAGTTTGGCTAGAGTAGTCTGTTGTTTATGAGGAGAGCTTGGGTCTAATTTAAAGTTAGGTGAGTGGGATAATCTGTCTCAAATATAGGGCATGACCCCCAGCTATGTTATCAGTGCTTTATAGCCTATGGACTTGAAGTACAGAAGAAAGGATATTTATCACATTTTGACAGTGCATGTAAGAGACACTTCGGCGGTCATTACAACATTGGCGGTAAAAGCCGCTTACCGCCATGCAGAAGACCGCCAACACACCGCCGCGGCCGCGGAATTCCACCACAGCTATTATGACCCACATTTCGGAATCCGCCAAAATTCAGACACCCACACAAGTCCGCCACACCAAAGGTCAGTGATAAACTGGCGAAAACAAAACCTCCACCGTCACGCCAACAGAAATACGCCCACACTATCACAACCCACGAATCCATGCGGCGGTCTTTCAACCGCGGTATTCCATTGGCAGTACACAACGCCGCACTCAAAACACACACACATTTACAAAACACAGCCACATTGGACAATTCAAAATACACACACCTGAGACACATACACACACCACTCCCACACACCCAATACAATATAAAACACACACCCACAACACCCAAAAAAAACCACGACAAAAAATTCCGAAAGAAGGCCAGAGAGAGAGCACCAGCAAGAACAACAGCATCCACAGGCACACAACACCATCACCCACACAACTTTCACGCACCTCACACAACACACCACCACATATCAGCACACTTATCACCACACAATCCACCCCACACATCACCTACACCACCCCATGGCACGGCAAAGACACCCCAGGTTCTTGGAGGAGGAGCTCAGGGTCATGGTGGAGGAAATCGTCCGGGTAGAGCCACAGCTATTCGGAGCACAGGTGCAGCACACCTCCATTACAAGGAAGATGGAGCTATGGCGAAGAATAGTGGACAGGGTCAATGCAAAGGGACAGCACCCAAGATATCGGGAGGACATCAGGAGCGGTGGAACGACCTACAGGGGAAGGTGCGTTCCGTGGTCTCAAGACACCACCTGGCGGTTCAGCGGACTGGTGGCGGACCCCCACCTCCTCCCCCACAACTAACAATATGGGAGGAGCAGGTCTTGGAGATTCTGCATCCTGAGGGCCTCGCAGGAGTAGGTGGAGGAATGGACTCTGGTAAGTCAAATCTTAACTATTACAACCCCCACCCTACCTGCATGCTATCACATACCCCCACCCTCACCCTCACCCCAGCACCCCAACTCCTCACATATGTCCCAACATCACAAACCACCCATCCCAACACCAAGCCCTGCATGCAACAACAAAGCATGGACACCCATCACTAAAGCATGCCCACTGCACATACCCATACAACCCCCTAAACCATCCTCACACAAGGTCTCACACAGGAATGCAAGCACTGGGGTACACGGTCACCCACCCATTGCACACCATGACACACACAGATGTAATAACCATCCTTTTATACCCCTGCAGGAACCCTACCCAACGTCACCGGACAGGAGGGTCCACGCGTGTCCACACCACCAACAGAAGAGGCCCACAGTGATGACAGCACCTCTGTCCAACTGGATCTAGATGACCAGCCTGGCCTATCGGGGACCACGGGACAGTCGGTTCCCATCACCCAGTCACAGGCCACTACAGACCTTCCACCCTCTGGAAACACCAGCACAGCACCCACCCAGCGGGCCCATACCTCCGTCCCCAGGACACGTCACTCAGCAGTGTGTCCACCACTACAGGGAACCCAGGATAACACACCACCCCAAGTACAACAGGGACCTGGGGGCAGTGGTAGTGGGCACACGGTCCAGGGGACGGTGGCCCAGGAACACAGGGGAACTGGGAGGGCTGCTGTGCGACAGGGGGAGGACAGGCCAAGGGAATCCACTCTCCACAAGGCCCTCTCCTCCATCATGGGAGCCTACCACCACTCCCAGGAGACGATGGCAACGGTACTGGCCAAGTTTCAGAAGACCCAGCACCTGCAGGAGGAACAGTATATGGGCTTCAGGGAGGAACTCAGAACCATCAGCTCCACCCTGGGCACCATCGTAGGGGTGCTGAAGGAACTTGTGAACACCAGGAGAGACACTGTGGCACTACAAGGGGCCCCTGACACTAGCATGGACGATGAACTGCCCACCACCTCCGCCGGTGCTAGTGGACAGGACGCCCCGCCACAGGACCACCACACCAGCACCCCACCCCCTGCAGAGGGAGAACCACCCCGCATACGGTCCCTGAGATCCAGGACAAAGACAGAGCACGATGTCAAGACCCCCGCCAAGAAATGAGACCACCCTGATTGTCATCCTACTGTCCCACTTTGTCACCCTGTCCATATTTAAACTGCCCCAGCTCCACTTCCTATGCCCATATGGGCAATGCACTAATTGACTGGACTCTGCCATGGACATTCCTCTGCCATCACCCCTCACCATTTCACTACCCCCTCCAATATTGAGCACTTAAATAAACACACTTAAAGCACAAAACAATCTGGAGTCTGTCTGTGATTTCAAAATAGTGTATTAGCAATTACAGTGACAAAATGCTCTTTCAAGTTTAATGTCAACATTCCTATGTTACACAGCTCTAGTCCATGAGGAATCGAAGCAGGTGTCACACAGTGGGACCCACATCTGTGAAATCGTAAGTGAAAGTGACAACTCAGTGACCATACACTGGGTGAAGACGACACACAGTAGAGAGGTAGTAGTGTTAAAGTACATGTAGTAGGCAGGTTTGTATTCTTACCTGTGTCTCACTGGAAATATTGCTGAATCACTGAGTCCCTGTTGTGCATGTCTTCTTCCCCTGCTTCCTCGTCTTCACTGTCCACAGGCTCCACAGCTGCAACAACACCGCCATCTGGACCATCCTCCTGCAGAAAAGGCACCTGTCGTCGTAAAGCCAAGTTATTAAGCATACAGCAGGCCATGATGATCTGGCACACCTTCTTTGGTGAGTAGAATAGGGATCCACCTGTCATATGGAGGCACCTGAACCTGGCCTTCAGGAGGCCGAAGGTCCGCTCGATCACACTCCTAGTTCGCCCATGGGCCTCATTGTAGCGTTCCTCTGCCCTTGTCCTGGGATTCCTCACTGGGGTCAGTAGCCATGACAGGTTGGGGTAACCAGAGTCACCTGCAAATGGTGAGGGACAACTGTTAGACACGCACTAACCTGGAGGGATATCCCCAGACAACCATTCCCACTGACTTGCTTCCAGGTGCTCACCTAATAGCCACACACGGTGCCTCTGGAGTTGACCCATCATATAAGGGATGCTGCTATTCCGCAGGATGTAGGCGTCATGCACTGAGCCAGGGAACTTGGCATTTACATGGGAGATGTACTGGTCTGCCAAACATACCCTCTGTACAGTCATCGAATGATAACTCTTCCAGTTTCTGTACACCTGTTCACTCCTGTGGGGGTGTACCAAAGCCATATGTGTCCCATCAATGGCACCTATGATGTTAGGGATGTGTCCCAGGGCATAGAAATCCCCTTTCACTGTAGGCAAATCCTCCACCTGAGGGAAAATGATGTAGCTCTGCATGTGTTTCAGAAGGGCAGACAACACTCTGGACAATACGTTGGAAAACATAGGCTGGGACATCCCTGATGATATGGCCACTGTTGTCTGAAAGGAACCACTTGCAAGGAAATGGAGCACTGACAGCATCTGCACTTGAGGGGGGATTCCTGTGGGATGGCGGATTGCTGACATCAGGTCTGGCTCCAACTGGGTATACAGTTCCTGGATTGTGGCACGGTCAAGCCTGTATGTGATAATCAAATGTCGCTCCTCCATTGTCGACAGATCCACCAACGGTCGGTACACCGGAGGATGCCGCCATCTCCTCACATGTCCCAGCGGACGGTGCCTATGAAGGACAACAGCGAGCACAGAGTCAAACAACTCAGAGGTACGTACCCACAGTTTCCACAGAACACCTATCATACACAAAAGGTGGCCTGTATGTGTGTTGAGTCTAGGCCTAGGTATGAGTGACACAGTTGGAAATGAAGCCATGTGGGCCCCTGAAATGGTGGCTGCCTGACCTGTAAAGTGGGACAATGGGATGTGAGGTAACTGCGCTGGCGTTGTACACCATCACGGTAGGCGGTCGAAGACCGCGGCACAATGCTGCATTGGTTAACATTGGACCCTATGGGTCCCAGGAGCCAATGGAGATGTATGCCAGCGGTGACGGTACGCACAGGAGAGGACCTACACTGCAAGTGCTGCTGTGACCTCGGTCTGGAAGAGACAATGGCTCGAGTGTCTGGGGAAAGGGCTCCTGCCTTCACATCGGAGGAGTTGGACAAACTCGTGGATGGGGTCCTCCCCCTGTACACGCTACTCTACGGTCCTCCAGACAAACAGGTAAGTACACAGGGAGCATGTTGAATGGGCTATGCCTGTGTGGAGAGGGCTGGATGTAAGAAGGAGGGGGAGAGAGTGCTGCGTGCATGAAAGACGGTGAATGCATGTGCCACATGGCAAGGGTAGGGATGGGGCCAATCACTTCGACGGTGCAGTTGGTAATAACATCTCTTTTTCCCCTGTACATTTCATGTAGGTCAGCGCCCACCAGAAGAAAGATATTTGGCGTGCCATCGCCAAGGACATCCGGACCCTGGGGGTCTACCACAGATGGAGCACCCACTGCCGTAAAAGATGGGAGGACATTCGCCGCTGGAGCAAGAAGACGGCGGAGGCTCAGCTGGGGATGGCCTCCCAACATGGGAGGGGTGCCCATCGCACCATGACCCCCCTGATGTTCAGGATCCTGGCGGTGGCCTACCCGGAGTTGGATGGGAGCTTGAGGGCATCACAGCAGCCACAAGGGGGTGAGTACATTCGCATTCTGTTGACTTTGCGCGCAGTGGAGGTGTCTGGGTGGGGGAGGAGGGCTGTGGGTTTCCCTAGGCCAGGGCGAGTTCCGTAGGCAAGGCCCCTCCGTATGTCAGGCCATGTGGCACCCCAGCCCACCTCTGTAGAGTGCCAAGTACAGCTAGTCATGCCCCTGTGTCATCTATGTGTGCAGATGTCGTCCATAGCCTTGTAGTGGAGCCCAAGAGCGCGGCGTAGTGCAGAGGGCTTCTGTGTCTCTCGTGTCCGCCAACGGTACCGGTAATGCATGCACTCAACATGTCTTTCTTCTGTCTTCCCCCCCTTTTTGTGGTCTCCCTGTTCTTGTGTGCATTAGCATCATCAGGCGGAGGAGCAGTGGCACGGGAGCACGAGGGAGCTGCATCCCACATGGCCCTGGAGGGCGACACTAAGGAGTCTGAATTCACCAGTGGGACGGAGGGCGAGGGGAGCTCCACGGCGGGGACAGGAGCTGACACCAGCGAGACGGACTCGTCCTCTGATGGGAGCTCCCTTGTGGTGGCGGCAACATCTGTGCCCCCCGCATCTGCACGTACAGCCGCCACCCCCCTACCAGCACCGCCCTCCCAGCAGCCCCTCAGCCTTTGCCTCGTGCCCGCTCACCCAGGAGGGTGGGCATCACCTTCGCCCCAGGCACCTCAGGCCCTGCCCCAGTCACCACTGCTGCCCTCAGTGAGGAGGCCATTGACCTCCTCAGGCCCCTCACTGTTGGGCAGTCTACCATTTTCAATGCCATCCAGGGTGTAGAGAGGCAGTTGCAACAAACCAATGCATTCCTGGAGGGCATTCATTCTGGTCGGGGCGGCCCTTCACCGAGCTTTTCAGACTCTGGCCTCAGCACTGATGGCAGCATTGTCCCCGTCTCTAGCCTCCCCCCTCCAACTTCCTCCACCCCGACCCAATCCCCTGTACCTCAGCCTATCCCAAGCACACCTACAGACCAACATGCACACACGTCAACACCCAAGGGAAGCTCAGGCAAACATAAGCACCACACATCCCACAGGCACTCACGCAAGCATCACACACATGCAGACACACCAACATCCACTGCCTCCACTGTGTCCCCCTCCTCCTCGTCTCCCTCCTCCCTCCCAGTCTCGTCTACACTCACACCTACATGCACTACCTTTACAGCCACTACGTCCCTCTCCAGCACACCCACCACCACACCCCGCTCACATGCAGTCACCACCCCCACTACCATTCACATGTCCCTTGTGTCCTCTCCCAGTGTGTCTGTGACACCCCCTCCCAAGATACACAAACGCAGGCACACACCCACCCAACAGTCATCCACCTCACAACAGCCTCCAGCGCATGCACCTTCACCAAAAGTCACCAAACGTACACCTCCTACAACCACCACCTCTTCCTCCACTCCCAAACCCCCTCCAGATACCCGTCCCAGTGTGTCCCAAAAACTTTTCCTGTCCAACCTTGACCTCTTTCCCACACCTCCCCCCGTCCGTCTCATAGGTCCCGAACTAGCACCTCAGCCACAACATCTCCGGGACCAGTGGTGCCTGTAGTCACCAGAATGTGGAGTGGACCGGCCACCAGGGCAGGCAGTGTGGCACAGAGCCACAGCACAGACAGTCCCCCACCTGTGAAGCACCAGATGTTGGCCAGTGCCCGGCGGGAGAGGGGGAAGACTCCAGCCACAAAAGTCGCTCCCAGGGGTCCCGTTGGGAGTGTGGAGTCAGCTGTTACACCTTCCAAGTTGGGGAAGGGGCACAAGAAACCCGGCAAGTCTGGGAAGAGCTGCACAGCGGAGAAGACTGCCATCATACCCGCTGCCCAAGAGGCCACCGCCAGCACCAGCCCAGCTGCCCAGGAGGCCAGCACCAGCCCAGCTGCCCAGGAGGCCACCGCCAGCACCAGCCCAGCTGCCCAGGAGGCTACCGCCAGCAGAAGCCCAGCTGGGCCATGAAGGACCGCCAGCAAAAGGCCCGTTGGGCCATGAAGGACCGCCAGCAGCTGAGACCCTGCAATGGAGACCGCCATCTGAAGCACCGCTGAACAGGGCACCGCCATCTGAAGCACCGCTGAACAGGGCACCACCATCTCAAGCACTGCTGAACAGGGCACCGCCATCTCAAGCACCGCTAGCCCATGAGCGGCAGGGGCACTGACGCAAATGAGTCCGTCACGGGGTGAATGATGCACTCTGGGCACCATGCCTCCTCCAGAACCAGTGGAGACTGTCATCCATTACCTCTGTCCTTAACAGGATGAAGCACTCTGGGCACCATGCCCCCTCCAGAACCAGTGGAGACTGTCATCCACTACCTCTGTCCTTAACAGGATGAAGCACTCTGGGCACCATGCCCCCTCCAGAACCAGTGGAGACTGTCATCCACTACTGCTGTCCTTAACAGGATGAATCATTCTGGGCACCATGCCCCCTCCAGAACCAGTGGAGACTGACATCCACTACCTCTGTCCTTAACAGGATGAAGCACTCTGGGCACCATGCCCCCTCCAGAACCAGTGGAGACTGTCATCCACTTGTGAGACTATGGCTTTGCACTCCCCAGGATGGAGCAGTGGGCAGACCACCCACTGTAGAGACTTGAGAGACTGTGGCTTTGCACTCCCCAGGATGGAACAGTGGGCAGACCACCCACTGTAGAGACTTGTGAGACTGTGGCTTTGCACTCCCCAGGATGGAACAGTGGGCAGACCACCCACTGTAGAGACTTGTGCGACTGTGGCTTTGCACTCCCCAGGATGGAACAGTGGGCATGTGGCCCCCTCGTGGATTTGGCATCGTGCACTCAAGCGGCTGAAGTGCCCCCCCTTTCCCTCCCCCTGAGGTGCCTGTTTTCTTGCTCTCTGATGCCCATGCAGTGTTCTCTCCGTCATGGTCGGGGATCTTGTGTGGGCCTCACCCATACCGTGTGGTCCCAGTGTTCCACTGACTATCTTAGTGCACTACCTGGACTACTATGCTTGGAATTTATTTTGTACATGGTGTATATATATATTTCTGCCTACTTGTTTTTAATATATTACAATGGTTACACTAATGTTCTATTGTCTTTGCATTCTTCCGGAGGTTTGGGGGGTGTAACTGTGATGTATTGATATGCATTTGTGTGTGTTGTAGTGGGTGAGGGTGGGGGTGTTGCGTGTGTATGTCCCTGTTTTTTCCCTCCCCTGTGTCGTAGGTGAAGTACTCACCGTGGTCTTTGCCGCCGGTGTTCGTGCTCCTGGTAGAGGAGCAGGAAGACTATCGCAGGTAGAATTTGGAGTTCCGGGTCCATGGCGTCCTCGTTCCTCGTGGGGTGTGTTGAGGGGAGCGTTTTCCCTTCGAAATTCCTGTTTCCGCCGTGTTTTTATCTGCTGTGAATCCGCCACGGAAAAGGTGGTGGATTGGCCTGTCATAATAGTGTGGGCGGTACATTGTCTCACGCCTGTCTGTTGGCGGTGACCGCCACGCTGTTTGGTTGTACCGCCGGGGCGGTCGGAGTGTTAAAGTAGCTGTCTTTGTTGGCGGTTTCTGCCACGGTCGTAATTGCAATTTTTTTACTGCCGGCCTGTTGACGGTTTTACTGCCGCGTTAACACCGTCCGCCAGGGTTGCAATGACCACCTTTGTCTTCTTAGATAGACCTGCTCATGTCTTTAAAGTCTCTGGCCCAGAACTTCTAGCTCTTTTTGCAAGGCTACATGACAATATATTAGACAAAAAGAGGGAGAAGGGAATTAGCAGTTAGTCCAACCATTCAAATGGAATGGGAGATTCACTCTGGAGCTGACATTTTTAGAGGTTATAAGGTCATGCATTGAACCTTTTTAATGCCGTGGAGTGGATGAAAGCTGCTCTAGGTCACTGTGAAGCCAAAAGTGTGTTCCACAAACACAAGATTGTCCCCTGGTGGGTGATAGATGATGTAAAAAATTGCCTCATTTCTGAAGTTTTTGCTTTGAGAATTACTGGAAGATGGAGGGTTTATTTATTTTGTCTAGCAGATATGTGAATCATTTCAAGACCACCACCTGGTGTACTTTCACCGTCTAGATAAGGCATATCTTATAGAGCAGAAGAATGAGGATCCAAAACAGATGGGGCAGAATGTGTTACCTAGTATGGATGTTCATGTTTGTCACATCTGCAATTTCTAGACTATGTTTGGCCTTTAGCCTGCATTTGCTAATATACATCTGAAATATATTTGTCAATGCTTGTAATGGGAATTTGGTGAATGGGAAACTGAATGAGATTGTTTTAATGAACTGTTCTATTTTTTAGCTGGGCTGATCGATGCATGGCCTTTGAGAGGCTAAAGATCTCAGATTAGGTCTTCATCCATTTTGGCAGGCCTATATTAATGCAAAAAGAACAGATGATAGACAGAATGCAGAGCAAATCAAACATTCACCCCCAGTCACAAAGATCTGGGTTTAATCCATTGTTTCTCACCACGCCACCCCAGGTTGGACCGAGCCATATGCAAATCAGTCTTGACCCTGTTCTTCAGATGAACAGTCCAGCCCAAACTGCCAAGCCAGGTCCTCCCTGGACTGGAAACAAGCATCCTAGGACCGGTTTCAGGGTATCACCCTTCATCAGCTAGGCTAGCTTGAATCCAGTGGTGCAGTGAGCACAGGAACCACGTCTGGGCAAACCTTCCCACTTGGGGCAACAAATGCAAAAAGAACAGACGATGGACGGAATGCAGAGCAAATCAAACATTCACCTCCAGTCAGAAAGATCTGGGTTTAATCCATAGTTTTTCTGCTCACCACGCCACCCCAGGTTGGACCCCGCCATATGCAAATCAGTCTTGACCCTGTTCCTCATGGGAACAGTCCAGCCTGAACTGCCAAGCCAAGACCTCCCTGGACCGGATAAAAGCATCTTAGGACCGGTTTCAGGGTATCACCCTTCATCAGCTAGGCTAGCTTGAATCCAGTGGTGCAGTGAGCACAGGACCCACGTCTGGGCAAACCTTCCCACTTGGGGCAACAAATGCAAAAAGAACAGACGATGGACGGAATGCAGAGCAAATCAAACATTCACCTCCAGTCAGAAAGATCTGGGTTTAATCCATAGTTTTTCTGCTCACCACGCCACCCCAGGTTGGACCCCGCCATATGCAAATCAGTCTTGACCCTGTTCCTCATGGGAACAGTCCAGCCTGAACTGCCAAGCCAAGACCTCCCTGGACCGGATAAAAGCATCTTAGGACCGGTTTCAGGGTATCACCCTTCATCAGCTAGGCTAGCTTGAATCCAGTGGCACAGTGAGCACAGGACCCACGTTTGGGCATACCCTTCCCTCTTGGGGAGACAAATGCAAAAACAACAGATGATGGACGGGATGCAGAGCAAATCAAACATTCACCCCCAGTCACAAAGATCTGGGTCTAATCCATCGTTTTTCTGCTCACCACGCCACCCCAGGTTGGAACCAGCAATATGCAAATCAGTCTTGACCCTGTTCCTCATGGGAACAGTCCAGCCCAAACTGCCAAGCCAAGTCCCCCCTGGACCGGAAACAAGCATCCTAGGACTGGTTTCAGTGTATCACCCTTCATCAGCTAGGCTAGCTTGAATTCAGTGGCGCAGTGAGCACGGGACCCACGTCTGGGCATACCCTTCCCTCTTGGGGAGACAAATGCAGAAACAACAGATGATGGACGGGATGCAGAGCAAATTAAACATTCATCCCCAGTCACAAAGATCTGGGTTTAATCCATTGTTTTTCTGCTCATCACACCACCCCAGGTTGGACCCAGCCATATGCAAATCAGTCTTGACCCTGTTCCTCATGGGAACTCTCCAGCCCCAACTGCCAAGCCAGGTCCTACCTGGACCAGAAACAAGCATCATAAGACCGGTTCCAGGGTATCACCCTTCATCAGCTAGGCTAGCTTGACTCCAGTGTCGCAGTGAGCACGGGACCCATGTCTGGGCATACCCTTCCCACTTGGGGCAACAAATGCAAAAAGAACAGATGATGGACGGAATGCAGAGCAAATCAAACATTAACCCCCAGTCACAAAGATCTGGGTTTAATCCATCGTTTTTCTGCTCACCACGCCACCCCAGGTTGGACTTAGCCATATGCAAATCAGTCATGACCCTGTTCCTCATGGGAACAGTCCGGCCTGAACTGCCAAGCCAGTTCCTCCCTGGACCAGAAACAACCATCCTAGGACCGGTTTCAGGGTATCACCCTTCATCAGCTAGGTTAGCTTGAATCCAGTGGCGCAGTGAGCATGGGACTCACCTCTGGGCATACCCTTCCCACTTAGAGTGACAAATGCAAAAAGAACAGGCTGATGAACGGAATGTAGAGCAAATCAAACATTAACCCCAAGTCACAAAGATCTGGGTTTAATCCATCATTTTTCTGCTCACCACACCACCCCAGGTTGGACCTAGCCATATGCAAATCAGTCATGACCCTGTTCCTCATGGGAACAGTCCAGCCTAAACTGCGAAGCCACGTCCTCCCTGACCAGAAACAAGCATCCCAGGACTAGTTTCAGGGTATCACCCTTCATCAGGTAGGCTAGCTTGGATCCAGTGGCGCAGTGAGCATGGGACCCACGTCTGGGCATACCCTTCCCACTTGGGGTGACAAATGCAAAAAGAGCAGATGATGGACGGAATGCAGAGCAAATCAAACATTCACCCCAGTCACAAAGATCTGGGCTTAATCCATTGTTTTTCTGCTCACCATGCCACCCCAGGTTGGACATAGCCATATGCAAATCAGTCATGACCCTGTTCCTCATGGGAGCAGTCCAGCCTGAACTGCCAAGCTAGGTCCTCCCTGGACCAGAAACAAGCATCCTAGGACCGGTTTCAGGATATCACCCTTCATCAGCTAGGTTAGCTTGAATCCAGTGGAGCAGTGAGCATGGGACCCACGTCTGGGCATACCCTTCCCACTTGGGGCGACAAATTGCAAAAAGAACAGATGATGGACGGAATGCAGAGCAAATCAAACATTCACCCCCAGTCACAAAGATCTGGGTTTAATCCATCATTTTTCTGCTCACCACGCCACCCCAGGTTGGACCCAGCCATATGCAAATCAGTCTTGACCCTGTTCCTCATGGGAACAGTCCAGCCTGAACTGCCAAGTCAGGTCCTCCCTGGAATGGAAAGAAGCATCCTAGGACCGGTTTCACGGTATCACCCTTCTTCAGCTAAGCTAGCTTGAATCCAGTGGCGCAGTGAGCACAGGACCCATGTCTGGGCATACCCTTCCCACTTGGGGCAACAAATGCAAAAAGAACAGATGATGAACGGAATGCAGAGCAAATCAAACATTGACCCCCAGTCACAAAGATCTGGGTTTAATCCATCATTTTTCTGCTCACTATGCCACCCCAGGTTGGACCCAGCCATATGCAATTCAGTCTTGACCCTGTTCCTCATGGGAACAGTCCAGCCCAAACTGCCAACCCAGGTCCTCCCTGGACCGGAAACAAGCATCCTAGGATCGGTTTCAGGGTATCACCCTTCATCAGCTAGACTAGCTTGAATCCAGTGGCGCAGTGAGCACGGGACCCACGTCTGGGCATACCCTTCCCACTTGGGGCAACAAATGCAAAAAGAACAGATGATGGACGGAATGCAGAGCAAATCAAACCTTCAGCCCCAGTGTACAAATGGAATAGTTCCTCCTTTGTTTGCTCACGTAGCACTGTAGCTGGTCTTCTCAGGTGCATATGCTCATAGAGGGACATTCTTGACATTGACATTCAGTTCAAGTGCGGTCATTTTACTGTTCAAGCCTGAATATGAGATATGAGATTGATGAGGATTTCAGTTTGGTGAGAAGCAAGAATAGTTTTTATGCTTTAGCCTGGACCCCGATTTATTAAGTCTTTTTGTTGGAAACAGCCCTTTTTGGAGGGTCATCCCAAAACTTTTTGCCTTATTCCTCCTATTTTTTCTGAACTGTTTTTTTGGGATTTAGTACTCTGGGCAATTTACCAATGCTAACAAGTACTAAAGTGCATATGCTCTCTGTCTAAATTGCATTGGTGGTTGGTTATCCCTGATTTCCATATTTGATTTACTAGTACGTCCCTAGTAAAATGCACTAGAGGTGACCAAGGCCTGTAAATCCAATGCTGCTAGTGGGCTTGAAGCACTGATTGTGCCACCCACATGAGTTGCCCTCTAAACATGTCTCAGACTTGCCACTGCAGTGTCTGTGTGTTTAGTTTTGCACTGCCAATTCAACCTGGCAAGTATACCCACTTGCCAGGCCCAAACCTTCCCTGTTACTAAATGTAAGTTTCCCCTCAAGTAGGCCCTAGGTAGCCTGATGGATGGGGTGCAGTGTATTCAATAGATAGGACATGTACTGGTGATTTTTTACATGTCCTGATAGAGAAATACCGCCAAATTCAGTTTTCGCAATTGCAAGGCCTATCTTTCCCATAGTTTAACATGGGGACTGCCTTAAATATCTTTTAAATGCAGTTACCCAATGGGAGCAGCTACAGATTTAGAGTTTGGGGTCTTTGAACTCACAATTTAAAAATACATCTTTTGGGAGAGTTGGCTTTTAGATTGTCTATTTGAAAATGCCTCTTTTAGAAAGTGGGTATTTTCTTACTTAACCATCCTGTGCCTCTGCCTGCCCTGGAGTGTGTAGGCCTGGGCAAGGCAGGATCTTGTGAACAACAGAGACTTTCCTTTGAAGTTTGCCTACTTTAAAGGCAGAAATGAGTATAAGTAGTGGACCCAAAACCCCAGATTTTCAGATTACTTCTGGAACAAGAGGAACCTCTGCAAAGGAGAAGAGCTTGATGCTTGAGGAGGAACTGTCACTCTGCCTGTTGCTGTGCTGTTCTGGCCTGCTGCTGCTGCTTCTGCCTGAAGAGGGTAAAGAACTAGACCTTGCTTTCTGAAATACTGCTTGTGAAGTTTCTTCAAGGGCTTGGACTGAGCTTGCCCCCTGTTATGAAGTCTCAAGGACATCTGCTGAGAGTCCTGACTTGCTAAGTGGTGCCAAATCCAGTCCCTGGGCCCTTAGAAGTGGAAGCTGTTAAGCTGTGGGGAATAATCCACGCATCACTCTGTGCACGTCAGAAAAATTGATGCACTACCTGTCCAGCGGCTGAAAATTTGATGCAGCACCTGCCTTGCGAATGGAGAAACGAGCAGCGCCTGTTCTCGAAGCAGACTGTTCGCACAGTGGGTTTGGAAAACTCCATGCACGGATCCTGGGTGTCAAAATCTTCAACATCACCACACGGAACCAAGGCTTCGCACCCAGAATCAATGCACGGCCTCCCTTGTGAGGAAAGAATCAATGCACGGCCTCTGGTGAGAGTACAGAATCGACACACGACCTCATTTGCGAGTAAGGCATCTACACATCGCTTACTTTTCTGACACCCTGTTGCCCTTGCTGCTTTATTTTTTATGCATACCAGGTACTTTGTGCTAAAACAATGTATCCAATGATTTCTATGGGTTAAGACTCTTTTTTACTTTACAAAATGCATATCTTTCCTTGTGTATGTTGGATTTTTGTCATGTTGGTCTTGTTTGAGTTAGATAAATATTGGCTATTTTTCTAAACTGGTGTGAAGTCCATTTGTGGTGTTATCACTATGTTACTGGGTGTGTTGGTACAGCTACTTTACACATTGCTTCTGAGATAAGCCTGGCTGTTTGTGCCAAGCTACCAAGGAGGTGAGTAGGGAATATATGAGCTGTGTATCTCCCTTACCCTGACTAGAGTGAGGGTTCCTACTTAGGCAGGGTGCAAACTGGCTGCCAACTTGAAACCCTATTCCTAACACTTTTCATTGTTCTTGAATTACCCAAGGCAACACCATCAAGGAGCTTAAAGAATGAGTCTGGGTCGCAAAGTGGTATTGCTCCTAACAGATATAAAAATGTAGGTAAAATGTTAATTTTAATGTTGTTACATCAGCCTAATATACTGTTTCGTAGTTAGTCAATTCAAAATTTTGCAATAACAGAATGTAAAAGAGGTTCACAGCTCAGTTTACAAATACCTTTCACTCTGCTACTCAGCCTAACTCCTAAATAAGTAGCCATGTATACTGTACTCATGTTTGGATTCACTGGCTGAACATTCAGTAATATGTTTGCTGTAGTTAGATTTAATTTATACCTGGAGATGGCCTTATTTGAAACTAAGTTAAAAGATACAAGTGGGTCTGACATAAAAATGGCCATGTCATCAGCATAGGCTGTAATTTTGAACTCAAAGCCATTAGATATCACTGGCTGAATTCCTTGGTTTGGTAAGAGGGATTTTAAGTAAGGCTCGATATATAGTGCAAACAAGAGAGAGAAAAGTGTGCACCAGTGGGGTACCCTTGAAAATCCAGAATGATGAAGAGCTATTCCCGCCTTAAACTAGTTTACCCACACAATTCTTATAGAGAGATTGTACCCTCTTAATGAATCTTCCACCGATACCCAGAACTCTCATGGTTGACAACAGAAATTCCCATAAAACCTAGTCAAAAGCTTTTTCGGTGTCCAACAGGATCGTGGTGACCTTTTAACCCAACCTTTCCACAACATCAAATGTGGCAATTGGTGTGTTTTTGTGCCTCGTAGTATCCCTATCAGGCACAAAGCAGTGCTGTTGCAGCGAAACCAAATACTGAACTAGAGGGGCCAGCAGAGTGGCTAATATTTTTGCAAAAAAATCTTAGCATCCAAATTAATCATGGAACTAGCCAATAAGAAACCCTTTCCTAAGTTGGCTTGTCTTTTTTCAAACAGACAGTGATATTAGTAAGATTCCATGAGGCCAGAATCTCTCCCCCCCTATTGATGTGATCTATCAGATGCATAAATTCCGGGAGAAGAAAATCGATGAATATTCTATCAAATTCAAGCAGGATGGTATCTTCCCCAGCTGCCTTTTGCTTTTCTAACCCCTTTTTTTCTCTTCTTTTTTGGGCTTGTATCTTCTGTATTGTAGATGGAGGAAGTGGTGGTGGGGTTACAAATGTAGAGACATCACAGTGTATTCCTTCCAACAGACAGCCTGGGGGTGGAGTGATTTTTTTTCCAGATATGGGGGAGGGGATGCCAGGGCGGAGTGGGTGTGTTGGGTTGGGGGAATAAGAGGGGGAAAAATGAGTCAGAATGCTCATAAAGTTCTACTTGAGAGGGTATCTAATTATGACATTTGCCAGTATCTGGGACATAAACATAGGATGGGCACAATAGGTATTAACTGTGTTGCTACATTTGATAGGTTGAAAGTAATGTGTTGGAATGTTGCCAGCCTCAATCGTCCTCTTGAGCGACAACTAGTGAGAGAGGAGATAGTACTAAACAAGCCACAATTGCTGTGTTTAACTGAAAGTCATTTGTTATATAAAGACCTCTCACTATTGAAACATCTAGGCTATAATACTATATAAGTATTTCCCAGTCTGCATCAATTTGTGGGGTTGCTATATTGTCTGCCAGGCATGCTAAGTGTAAGGTCCTTAACATTGCTGCTGAATCCAGGGGAGGTGGGCAATTGCTCAGCTTCTCATTTATGGTCAAAATATGTTCTTTGCCCAGTGTATGGCCCAAACACAGATGAACAGAGGATGTTTGATCAGCTCTGTTTAGAACTGTTAGATTGGGTGAGGGACTTAATATTAATGGGGGATTTCAATTGCATAATGGATTATGGGATAGATCCAAACAAGGTGGTCAAAACAAGGGAACCTATTTTAGAAAGTGCCAAATTTCATGGTTTGATTGATGTACGGAGAGCTCTCTATCCTCTTAGGCCAGGGTATGCTTTGTACTCTTCCCCTGAAAATCACTACTCCAGAATCAATATGATTTTGCTGGGACACAGCTAGTTCAAGGCGCATAGATGGACATTTGCCCCAAAATAACTTTAGGCCATAATCCGGTACTGCTTACGCTCCCAATAAATACAAGCAGAAAGAAAAGATGCCATTTCATGTTTCACCGTTACATGCTCGCCAACTCTGCTTACTGGATCTATCTATCTGGGCTGCTCAGGGAGTTTTTAATGTCAAATGCTGGAACGGCTTCTCCGCATGTTGTGTGAGACGCTATGAAGGTATTTGTACATGGGATCACTCTACAGTTTATTCTTAAAAATAATAAATCAGAGCAGGAGGGGGTAATCAATTTGTTTCAACAAATACTGGAGTTAGAGCTCCAGTATGCCCAAGCTATCTTAGTTTGAAATCCGAGGGAGTCAGCTATATATTTTGAGTTATTAGCAAGTCAGTTTTTTTAGATCAGGTATTTAGCGAAAGGGTTGCTGCCAACTATCATAAAAAAAAAAACACTCCAATACGAGTATGACAAGAATGTTGGCCGAATGTTAACCCATCAGATCTCTGAGAGAAGAGCTAGGTTTGTAATTCAAAGCATAGAAAGCAATGTCGGAGCTCTTCTTGCCAGCCCACAGGCAATCACTGAGCAGTTTACTGCTTTTTATAAGGATATTTATAGCCAGACTCAACCAATAGGTCGATCTCGTCTTTTGGATAATTTACAGGGATGTTGTTTACCTGCTTTAGAAGATATACATGCGTCAGCTTTACAGGAAGACATTTCCGTGTCTGTGCTCGCAGTAAGGGCTCTGCCATCTGGAAAGACAGCCCTACATGAAATTGAATGCATTCCCAGATTTACTAAAGGCAGTAAACCTGGGATTGCACCAAAAACCTGTGCCTACCAAAGAGAGGCATAAAAAGAAGTATCTTTATTTTTCCTCCTTTCTTCCTGTTTCTATGCAAGAATCATTCTATATCATGCATGGAAAGAGGAAATTGACTTTAATGATAATATATAGGTGTTCATTACCACACAACAAAAACCTTCTTGCCCCATGGTGCAGTGGTCCCTGCTGGGCAGCACACAGCCCCCCAGTGCTATGAGAGATTAGAAATGTGTCATACCTTAAGAAATATGGCACATTTCTGGTTTCTGTTTCATGTAACACAGTGAAGCAACTTTCCAAATAAGCTTTGTAGTGCCTGGTGCAACAAGTGTAGAAAATGGGATGATTCACAACACATTCTTGCTGTCACAAGTGTTTGGTGCGTGACTAATTGTTGGCCACTCCTCTCTCGCTCCTCGATGGATTCAACAAATCATTTATCTTGGCTGCCTGTAACAAGTGCACTAGATGGGGCAGCCCTTAGTAGCCCTACGTTATTATGGCTGGGTGTATGCAGTGTGTGCCTTTGGATTTCTCCTCTTGCTCCAGAATAGACTCAGGTAATTTACCATTGCTTGGTGCTTACAGTGTATGGCTATGCGTTACTCATCTTTCACTCTGAGGAGTGAGAAGAGATCTGTAGAACATCTTCTACGACTGCAAGTATCCAGTGCATACTGTGAACTGTGCTTCTGCCCCACGTGCGTGGGTTCCCAAGAAACCCACTCAGTCAGGGCATAACAATGAAGTAGCCTAAATTGCACGTGTTATGTGTCTCACTCCTCTTACTCTCATATGTGTAAGTGCAAGGAACTAATGCATAATAAAAGCACTACACTAGTCTCTCACGCACAGCATCAAAGTCCTTCGCACACAGGCCACACAGCAATGCAACCACTGGCCACGTGTAGCATGCCATCCGTATACTAACCCACTTTGTACCTCAACAGAGATTTTTAAAAAACAACTAAAATTCAGAACAATGCAATGTTTGCTACTTTGAATCCTCTTCCTGGATAAGCAACGGGCATGTTCAACGCAATGCGCAAATAACGTGAAAAGAAAGGGTGTTTGTTGTTTTTAATCGCAACTAAGATTTACTCAACCCAGCTTACTTGACAGTAAACCTAACTGCGACTATTGACTGTGTTTGAAAAAGAGGCAAACGCTTAAGAGTTAAAAGAACGAAGCAGCCTAGAAAAGACCTGCATTTCAAAGACTAGACTCCATTGCCAATTTCCTTCGGTGGAAAAAATCACCAATCATTTCACAGAAATATTCATTGGATTAAAGGCCATTATCACAACAGATGAAAGATATGACAACTCAATGATAAACAGCCAGATCATAACTGTCACACTGGTTGAAAAATAAAAGGCAATAAAGCCTCCCTCGGGAACTGAATAGAATTGGTGCCTGTGACACGGAGGGCGAGATGTTGGAGAGCAGGAGTTAGATAACAGAATGAGTCCCCCAGGCCTGCGGTGACAATGGAAAGACAAGCATTGTTCTGCAATAATCCCCCCCCCACCTATAATACTCCAAGCTGGAGGACTCCATCTCTAAAATCCCAGCCCTTTTGAATTAATTAGTTGTGTTATCTGTTTTGAAAGACCTAATTTACTTATCGTTACCTTGGAAGGCGGCACACATGCTCGGCTTGCAACGATTTTCCAGCCATAACATTTAATTGATTGGCTGCTTCAGGTGGCTGCCTGATCTAGAACTGTAACTAAACCGCGGTATGTTTCCCAAAAGGAATGGATTTGTAAAACGGAAAATAGATACTACGTTTTGTAGTGCTTTTTCTCATGCATAGACAGGCAAAGTAGATTCGTTGTGTACAAAGTAACTTTTTTAAACCGTTATAAATACTCCAAATGTATGAGGAACAAAAATCTAGCACAAGGTCAATTTGTGTTTTCATAACTGTTCAAAAAAGTCAGAAAAGAGTACATACAGGAAGGTGGCAGATGGGGATGGAAATGAATGACAGAACAAGTACTGGCAAAGCCAGTGGGGATCAATTCTGAAATACCGAGCTAGTAGCTTTGCAAATGTCTTTTTTTTCAAACTGCATGACTGCAAGAAAATGCTTTCCACGATGCTGTCTAATGCACATGATTGCATCATGAAATGTGCGTCATGACGCATGCATATGTGCGTGTTGTAATACAGATGGTGATTTTCATTCACAGACCTAACATGGTGAACAGCCATGTTAAGAATGTTAAAGGAAAAATAAAGTTAGATGATGTATTCAAAGTGCAAAAAAGTGATGGTGTGTCTCAAAAGCACTTTCCAGAATCCAGGCTCTGGTAAAAGAATAATAATTTTAAACAAAGATAATAAATGGGGCAGGCTGGTAGTGAAGAGAGAGATGACGAGGATGGTGGTGATGGAAAGAGGTAGAAAGCAAGAAAACACATGCATTCAAATTGACTGTTAAAGAAAAATAGAACGTGGGCCTCCTTAAGCATGAGGTGAAAGAATTCAACTTGTCCTATCAGAACATTATGAGCCCTAAATGTTCCTGGAGGGAAAAACACAGGAGTATAGAGAAAAGTCATTGAATCAAGAGGAGACAACTGAAATAAACCCATTCTAAGTATATTTAAAACAAACTCATAAAGTGGTAAATTATTTCTTGCCATGGGGACTTCAAAGGCATGTACTCTTTTTGGATGAAAATGTAGCACAATTTGCTGACATTACTTTAGTATAAAACATACTTTGCATAAAACCACATAATGTCATTAACACAAAACGAACAGACACAAAAAAACTTCTAAATGGGTAAGCAACACAACCACAAAAGTAAGACACAACATCACTTTGCAATAATGCAACACAGAATACAACATATCACCACCATAACAAAATTCCACATAACAAGTATGTACTAACATTTGTGTCACACATTGCCACCTCCAAATTCTGATGTTTCATAATTCTGCAGTAAAAGAGTTTTGCACCATGCACTGCCTCACTTACCATCAGGGACAGGTAATAGGGACAGGCAAAAATGGGTTGTGATTAAGGAGCCCTGTTTTCCGTTTCAACTGATTTTTACAGATAAATACAGACAGTAAATCATTTATTTTGTTGTCTGTATTTATTTTGGATGTGGATAAAAACAGAAATCAGGATCTTTTCTGAACAATTCTAAATACTGTTACTCATGACTTTCATGCCAAAAGCTGTGCAGATTGACAGGTTAAAAAGAAAGACATTTTAACAAGGATGCTTAAAGAGCAGGATAAATACATAAAACTTATATTAAAGTTTCATATTTTCTTAAAAGTGTATTGATTATCACCTACAGGTCTTAATTTCTCTGAAAACTGGCAGACATTCAAGTAAGAATGTACATTTTACGGTTAAATAAATATGGAAAAATGCTCGTTTCAGCTTTTTTTTTTTTTTTTTTATTTTACAAAATCTAAAATATTTAGGATAAATACAGTTAAAATTAGCAAAAAATAGATATGGATAAATACAGACAGAAATGTCAAAAAAATAAATACTATTAAACCGGAGCCCTATTTGTGAACTACCCACGGTCTCTGCCGCAGTTTTAGGCTCACTGTTTTCCTAAATCATTGAAAAGCTGGGGCAGCAGTGTTTAACCAAGTTAGAACGTAGTAAATATTACACCATTGCTTGTCACAGGGAATTTAAAATCAGATATTCTTTTTTCGAAATCTAGCAGTACTTGTTAGTTTATCGAAAGTAATCAACGGAACATACCAAAATAAAATAGACAAAGCAAAATAACAACACGATTCAAACTAGCATTGCACATGCACCAACACAAATCAAAACACAATGCAGTACAACAAGCACAGTAACACACAACAACATAGTATTACAATAACGCAGCATAAAACATAGCAAAACACAATCACAACAGACACTTCACCAACAGAACAAAGTGCCGCACAATACACACATTATTGTTGCACAGTACCATTTCCATATTACGGTGGTAAAAGTGTTAGCACTATGCACTGACTTAACTTACAACTCAGGTTATGAAACTGCGCCAGACAAAAATGTTTTGTTATCCAACTCCTAGAGTTTCCTGAACTCTGGTACAAAACTGATTCACCAGAAATCTTAAAAGATTCCAAATGCGGAGAGAGAAAGAGAAACATCTAAAAATTCATTAACAAGTTTTAATCAATTCTTCTATGAGAAAAAAAAATTATTGCACTGTTGTCAGTTATGCTGGCTATGAGTGTAAGTGAACTATAGGAATGCTAATGAGCAAAATGTGATAGTGTAATATTTTCTGGCAAGATGTTCTTGTGATACAGATATTAGTATTAATAATCCTGAGGTGTCAAACCATGTACAGCAGAAAGCGCTATTTAATGTTACTCTTAGAGCACAATTAAAGAGATGAACTTTTATGAACAATAATGTCACAGCTTACATTTTGTGCAAACGTATTCCAACTACCAAACTAATGATATTAAAATCTGAATTAGCATTATTGATCTTGTGTAAACTCTACAGGGAGTGCAGAAATATTAGGCAAATTAGTATTTTGACCACATCATCCTCTTTATGCATGTTGTCTTACTCCAAGCTGTATAGGCTCGAAAGCCTACTACCAATTAAGCATATTAGGTGATGTGCATCTCTGTAATGAGAAGGGGTGTGGTCTAATGACATCAACACCCTATATCAGGTGTGCATAATTATTAGGCAACTTAACAAAAAACAAATATATACCCATTTCAATTATTTATTATTACCAGTGAAACCAATATAACATCTCAACATTCACAAATATACATTTCTGACATTCAAAAACAAAACAAAAACTAATCAGTGACCAATATAGCCACCTTTCTTTGCAAGGACACTCAAAAGCCTGCCATCCATGGATTCTGTCAGTGTTTTGATCTGTTCACCATCAACATTGCGTGCAGCAGCAACCACAGCCTCCCAGACACTGTTCAGAGAGGTGTACTGTTTTCCCTCCTTGTAAATCTCACATTTGATGATGGACCACAGGTTCTCAATGGGGTTCAGATCAGGTGAACAAGGAGGCCATGTCATTAGATTTCCTTCTTTTATACCCTTTCTTGCCAGCCACGCTGTGGAGTACTTGGACCCGTGTGATGGAGCATTGTCCTGCATGAAAATCATGTTTTTCTTGAAGGATGCAGACTTCTTCCTGTACCACTGCTTGAAGAAGGTGTCTTCCAGGAACTGGCAGTAGGACTGGGAGTTGAGCTTGACTCCATCCTCAACCCGAAAAGGCCCCACAAGCTCATCTTTGATGATACCAGCCCAAACCAGTACTCCACCTCCACCTTGTTGGCGTCTGAGTCGGACTGGAGCTCTCTGCCCTTTACCAATCCAGCCACGGGCCCATCCATCTGGCCCATCAAGACTCACTCTCATTTCATCAGTCCATAAAACCTTAGAAAAATCAGTCTTGAGATATTTCTTGGCCCAGTCTTGACGTTTCAGCTTGTGTGTCTTGTTCAGTGGTGGTCGTCTTTCAGCCTTTCTTACCTTGGCCATGTCTCTGAGTATTGCACACCTTGTGCTTTTGGGCACTCCAGTGATGCTGCAGCTCTGAAATATGGCCAAACTTGTGGCAAGTGGCATCGTGGCAGCTGCACGCTTGACTTTTCTCAGTTCATGGGCAGTTATTTTGCGCCTTGGTTTTTCCACACGCTTCTTGCGACCCTGTTGACTATTTTGAATGAAACGCTTGATTGTTCGATGATCACGCTTCAGAAGCTTTGCAATTTTAAGAGTGCTGCATCCCTCTGCAAGATATCTCACTATTTTTGACTTTTCTGAGCCTGTCAAGTCCTTCTTTTGACCCATTTTGCCAAAGGAAAGGAAGTTGCCTAATAATTATGCACACCTGATATAGGGTGTTGATGTTATTAGACCACACCCCTTCTCATTACAGAGATGCACATCACCTAATATGCTTAATTGGTAGTAGGCTTTCGAGCCTATACAGCTTGGAGTAAGACAACATGCATAAAGAGGATGATGTGGTCAAAATACTCATTTGCCTAATAATTCTGCACTCCCTGTATTAAGAGAATGACAACAAGCGAGAGATAGTGAATTTCTATTCATTCTCAGCTCACTCATTGTACCGAAATATTTGTCATTCTTTGACAGGTTGAAAATGCCAATACGAGAAAAGAATTCTCAGCAGCAGCAACAATAACACTGTTCAACTAATGATAAATGCCTCCGACGCACAAATAAATTCACAGCTTCAGAGAAGGAATGCCACAACCACTGTGACATAGTACCCGAACCTATAAATATAGAAGCACTAATTTTGTTAGTTAAATCCCCCCCAAACAATTAAAAGGGAGCAGATACAGTGCATTGAGTCTCAGCGGTCCAAATCACCAATCAGTGATGTCCTATGATGCAACTTCCTGTGTACGTCTCAGAAAAATGCTGTATTTCCTGCGTGTCATGGGATTTTGCAGGTTTGGAATACTTTGTGCATGTGTGCGATTCCACATTCTTTTTTACCAAGTGCAAATCCACACTTGGTAAATCCAAAACCACAAGAACCAGTAAAAATGTGCAACCAAGTCTCCCTGGTCTACAGTTTAGACACAATATTTTTATTACTAGGTGCCGATTTCCTGCACCCGATCATAAAATAACTCTTATGAGGGCTATGATCGTGGGGATTTGCTATTTGCAGTCTGCTGTTGTATCACATTAAACACAGCCATTCCATACTTTAAAGCATGCAAAAAAATTATCATGCAGATTATACCTCACAATGTATTAAGGGTGACATCTGTTCCATTATGCCTAATAAATACTTTAATCTTTTGACATAAAAAATATGCACTTATATTTCATGCAGCACAGATATGTCCAGCACCTACCTATTGTGAATTCCCTTGCAATGTACAACACAACATAAATACAGATTTAGCTATTGAGATAGAGCCACTAGGACCACAGGTCAACTGGAAAATACATTTGTTGCACGTACATAGCACAACTAAGAATAGAACACTTAAACTGCTGTGATCCCATTAAAATGTAGAAGAGGTGAGGGGGCAAAAACATAAGGTGACAAGGACTTATTTTTCTGAGAATGGTCCCTGATCCTACAATATCATGTCAACCCATTCATTTGGTGACCATGAGATGATCTACTGAGCCCTTCAAACCTCAGGGCACAGTGACCAATGACACATCCCTTATGCCTTCCCCATGATCTAGAACCCTAACAATAAACATTTAACAGAAAGGTTTGGTGCAGTGTTGACTGTCTCATTATTATAGTTGTGTAAAATATAGGAAACTGGGACATGTCCAAGATGGTGCCCATGTAAGAGCTTTGCCCCAGAGCTCAGTCACATGAGTGATGTAGCAGGGCGAATGCTGAGTACCCAGGGGACCCTTCAATGCCTGACATCGCTGTCGGAGCAGACTCAAGGCACAGGGGGCTGAGATCACTGTGGCTGGAGCCATGGCAAACTCTAAAGAAGATGCAATAAAGGAGCTGTCGGGGAGGCTGCAGGTCCAAGATGGTGACTACCACGGGCATTCGGCCCTGCATTGTGTGACCTGTTGCACCTGGTTACCTGGGACTTTCGTGCACCCTCCCAGCCCCACAGATGAAAGCGCCTCCCTTGGCAGCCCCCAACAGCTTACAGCCACATGCCTCAGGAACTGATCGGGCAGCCACACTTTAAAGAAGATGATTACCATAGGCCTCCAGCCCTTATATCCGCAGCCAACTGCTACTGGCCACCCAAGACTTTCATTCCTCTCTCTACCCAGCAGATAGCAGCCCCTCCCCAGGCTGGATGGGCTGCCACCTGCAGCCTCCACCTAGGCGACAGCAGGTCTACACCAGGCAGAAGACTGGGCAGCCCTCCCTGGCCATGTGCTGCATACAGGTGAGAGTGGCAGCTCGCTGCTGGGCATCATAGCCTCTGCTGTTTTTGCGTCAGTTGCTCTCCTACTGCCTCCCAGACCAGCACCCCACTGGGGCATGAACGCAGATTGGGCCAGCAGTGATGGTGAGGTCCTGCATCAGAAGAAGGCATGGCAGTGGGCCCAAATGCTGAGAGGTACATGGCACGGAGTAGGCCCCTAACAGTTTGCATGGTTGCACGAGCATTTCATCTAATACAGTTTCTACTCTTTTATGGACTGCACCTGCCCTGGTTCCCAAACGCCTCCTCCACCTGGAAGCTTGAGAATACCAGGAATACTTTTGAGAGTTTGGCTCCTTCTTCCTAAACTTACATGAGACCAAAGAAATAATAGCCCCTGTTCATCTTCCTGCGGGACTACGATGCCAGGAAATGTCCTAAAGTTTAATCCTCTACTTATCCTATATGTGGGAAATTTCACCCCTAGTGATCTGCTCCTTATTCTCTTGTGGGATCCCAATGCGTTCTGTCCTGAGCAGTCACACCTGCCACCAGACTCCTTGCACTGCTACATATATGCTCCATGTACCCCTGAAGCGGACAGCCTTAAATAAAGGATAACCTGGTCTTTGTGTGGCACAACAAGCAACCTATGATCTGTATCATACCCCTTCACTGCTAGGCACGGTGCCCACCAACAGCACAGCCATGTCCTCACATCAAAATGCTTTCTACTGCATACCGCACGATGGAAACAAATGTGCAGAGCTCTCAAGGAGACGATGCACCGGTCACAAGGGCGTTCCTGGAAAACCTCTTTGGGGCCCTCCAGGAGGACATCACTGCACTCAAAGAGGACATAGCAGCACATGTGAAACACGTTCAGAGGGACATTGGTGATCTGGGTCAGAGACTGAACTATTTGGAGCAAACAATGACTCCCGAGAGGAAGAGTTTGGATGGGCATCACTGGGAGCTTCTTGAGCTAAGAGATACCATCATGGGACTGCGATACAGGTAGAAGATCTAAAAAAGAGATCCATATGCTCCAATATTCACATAGAAGAAGTCCCATTTCAAGCAGTATCTGCGAAATTGCAGGACCACGTCACTTCCCTATTTCGTCACGTGGCCTTGGGACTTCCAGACCAGGATGTCGACCGCATCCACAGGGCAAACTGTCCAGAACGCTTTCCAGGGCAACCTCAGGATATTCTCATATCTTCATTACCATAGGCAGAAGGAGGGCATCATGTCCGCCATTCACGACAAAAGCACCATTGACTTTTAAGGCATAAAGATCTGGCTTTACCAGGATATGTCCCCTATAAAACTACCGCATTGAGGGACCCTTCGAACACTGACTGACTTCCTTTGTGATAAAGGAATCAAATACAAGTGGGGACACCCCTTCCAAATTCACTGTGTCTGGAACTACGAGACTAGAAGCATTCGAACCTTGAATGAAGCCTGCTCAGTGTTTGATATCGACACTCTCCAGTGTGATCTCTCATCTAAGTCTCCATTGTGAGGCCCAATGTCCCCCCTCCAGGACTCTGCTGTTCTTCATGTCCATTTAAGGAACAGGTTTGTAAACCCTTGGAAACTGAAAGCCACAAGGAAGGGGTGCTGCCCAAATTCAACATTGTGATAGTGACTCAGAACCAGAGAAAATTGATGAGCTGAATGTCCTGGGGAAGTTCAAATGCCGATGCCCTGGTTGATGGCAGGCCTCCCTGTACTTCGAGGCTCATGACTGAAACTGTCTGCAACACATAGAGCCCTGGGTACCAGACCCCACCTCACTGTAGCTGTGTTTTCGGGCGGGGGAGCTCCCTGACTACATCACATTGGAGGAACTCTATGAACTGTTCGAAGACATGGACCATCAGGTTTTGGTTTCATATGTTCCCAGGAGGGGAACCTTCCTGTTGACTTGTTGCTTGCTCCTCTTTTCCCTCTCTCTTCCCCAACAACTCGTGTCTTTTCCACATATACTATATGCATTACATTGCAGCCCAGTATGCAGGGGGTGCATACACAACACTCGTCCCTCCCTGATTTCTTTGGCTTCCTCATACCTGCTTACCCATGATGAACATACTTAGCTTGAATGTTGGAGGTCTCAAAGCCCCCGCACTCCTCTCCTTTCTCACAGATACTAAATGTGACATCTGTCTTATGCAAGAAATCCACTTGCTCAAAACAGACAGGAAATGCTTACGATCCAGATGGTTTGACCACCAACATTTCTCCTCTGCAACATTTCTACCCGTTTCCTAGGGAGGGTGCTTTATACACATATTGAATTGCAAATGCAGGCTACTATCATTGAGAACAAGTCTGAAAGGCTACACGCTTAATTTAGCAAACCTCTATGCCTCAAGTGACCACCAAGAAGCTTTCATTAAGAAAGCCATAGGCCACATCCGTGATACCCCTGACACAAACATTATCATGGGGGGGGGCTTTAACATAGTCCTCAATAGCCACAGGTCCATCCAGAGGACGGGACAAATTGGGGGCCTTAAACCTGCAATGGCTAATAGCGGTGGGATTTCTGAACATATGGTGACAGAAGTTTCCAACCACAAAGGAATACATCTTCTTTGCCGCTGCTCACCAGACATGCCAAAATTTACTTTTTCATCACATCCCAGATCTTACCCATGCGACTATGACAGTGAATGTCGTGGTGGCTACCCTCTTCGATAAGTCTCCCATTGTCCTTAGCTGTACCTTTCCCAATTGTGCACTGCCCACTCATGCTTGGCTCCTCAACAGCAAGATCCTCCCTCAATCATGAGAAAACAATTACTGATATAACAACTGTTATTAACTCCTTCTTACTTACTAACAACACATCATATACACCTATAGCATTATTGTGGGATATGCTGATGGCCGTTGTACGAGGTCAGTTTATAGCTATGGCAGCTCCCCTTAAAAAAGACCGCGACAATACCTGTGCTCAGTTCGAGGCTGATATAAAGAACCTAGATGGAGCCCACAAAACACTGGCTTGTTTGCAAAGTGGTGCCAGCTAACAGTGGGAAAAAAGCAACTTAAGGCCCTGGATATGTTCAGGGCAGAATATGCCCTGTTTGTACCAAGCAGAAATATTATGTAGGAGGCAACGAGGCAGGACGCTGGCTGGCTCACTGCCTTCCTTCTCAAGCAGTTTAAAGCAGGGTGGACGAGCGTAGGGGCCCAGACAGTTCCACTAAACACCAAGATGAACAGATTGTATAACAATTCAAACAATTCTATGCTAAGCTTTACTCGGTAGAAGAGCTGGACAATGAAAATGCTACCCCCTTTTTAGCCTGAGTTACCTTGGCTTCCAGTCCTCAAGAGGATACTTCCACCTTAGACAAGGATACAAAAACCAATGAAGTACTATGGCCATTTAACACTTACAATCAGCTGGGCTCCTGGGCAAGATGGCTATGGACCTGATTACAACCTTGGTGGAGGGGATTACTCCATCCTAAATGTGACAGATATCCCATCTACCATGTTACAAGTTTCGTAGGATATAATGGAACTTGAAATACGGCAGGCGGGAAATCCGACACATTTGGGATGGAGTAATCCCCTCCACCAAGGTCGTAATCAGGCCCTATCTCTGACTTATATAGAACATTTGAGTCAGTGCTAGCTCCTCTATTATCATACTTATACAACTCTTTTAGTGCTAGTTTCCCACTGGCACATTGAGAGATATGATGCAACTTGCCACAATTACGGTGCTCCCAAAGTCCAGTAGGGATCCTGCACAGTGCTTCTCAAACCCTTCTATCTCATTACTTGATATAGATGCCAAATTTTGGTGCATCGCCTAGCCTCCTATATGCAGGGCTTAGTGGACCTTGACTAGAACAGGTTTATACCTGAGAGAGGTTGTAGCAACAACACAAAGCGCACCTGTTGAATAAGACACTGCGCTCTCATATCCTGGCCCTTGTTCTGTCTATAGATGCTGAGAATGCCTTCGACCTGATTCACTGTCCTTATCTTCATTCAGTGTTGGCACGATTTGGCCTAGATCCTCGGTTCCGTCAATGGGTCCACTGTAGCTATTCATCTCCCAAGGTGGTGGTGAGGGTTACTGGGTTCACTTCCGGCATTTTAATATCTGCAGGGGCACTCAGCAGGCCTGCCCTTTGTCTATTTTGCTCTTCGCTCTGTACATGGAACTCTTTGCTGAGCAGATATGTAGCAATTGTAATGTCAGTGGGATACATATGGATGGCAGAGAACATAAAGCAGGACTGTACGTGGACGATGTTTTGCTGGTCCTAACAAACCCCCATGTCTCTTTGCAGTCATGCACAGAGCACAGCTTTGTGTGGGGAGGGAATTTACAGATAGTGGTCGATATGGGTAGAAGGAAACCAAGTATTATTTTTACATATTTGGCCAGAGTAGGAGGTAGATTGAAGAGAGGGTTGTATGAGTGGGTGAAAGGATACCATTATTTCAGTTTATGGGTAAAGGGCAAAGGCAGAAGGTGGTGGAGATTATGTGGAAGGCCCTGAGGTATGCCAGTTGTTTCTCCATTCTCCAGGAGGGGATCTCAGTTCTAATAAAAAAAAAGAAACATCTGGTCATTGACTCTTTAGACTGTACTCTCTTTTATGCAACACCAGAAAGTCCCCACCGACCATTGTGGCATGCTTAGGAAGTGTGCCTTCTCAGGGGAGAGTTAAGCTGCTGCCAGTTTGGTCCCTAGCCATCTGAACCTGGGGTGTGTAATATCCAATTGGCCTGTCATATATTGCAGAATGTGCAAATCTGTTGAGGTTGATAAAGGTACCTATGTGGTGTACAAGAGCACGGCTCAAACATCCAAATAGTAGCATCCCAAGTTGGGGCACAGCCATGTGTAGTAGATCACAGGTTTGTAAATACTCAAGCCATCATATAATTCTAGTAGGCAATTCACTTCCTTTCTATTGAGCAAAATGATGGTTTTGTTAGACAACTATTGTAGAGAGCCCATAGTCTCCACCTCCCTAAATGCTACATACAGCATGTGGACCAAATGTGCCTTGCCAGTTTTAAAGAATTTGCTTCTGACCTCCCCAGGAGCTTTGCAAGTGCATGTGGGGAGGAACGCTATTGCATCCAGTGTATCCTTATATCCGTAGGAGACATCTTACCTACCTGTTTTTGATGGAAAGGTGCTTTGCCCCAGGTGGTCATTTTCTGAAGTCATCAGAATTCTACATGAATTCATAAAATTCAAAAAGTCCTCAGAAATGTCAACTGGCAGTGTCAACAGCCTGCAAGAAAGGTCATGTCTGGCTTTGATTGTCCTCTATCATTCACTCTAGTGCAAGTCAAAAGCTAGTAGCCTCCCTGCTTTTTACCCTACGCTCTTAATGATGTGTCCAGTGGTGGCAACCAGGAGGAAAATGGGGTGGGACATTGTGGAAGTCAATAAGAAATAAATATAAAATAAAACTTACCTGCCACCTCGCCGCCTGCCGCTCTTGTGCTCGTCTAATCACAGGCTCTCAGACTCATTTGTGCCAATCCAGACGCCTGCGCTCATGTTGGTAATACTATTACCCAGCATGAGAGCAATGCTATGATTGGGTGGAAAGGGCTGCTTTTATGTTCCCAGAGGGTCTGGGAGTCTGTGCCTGCTAATCTCCAGCAAAAGCCTAAAGACATCTAAGTGTGCATCACAGTTTGGCCTTCTTAAGACAGCCGACCAAACCGTCATGAGCACTTGCAGTGCCCAACACTGCAAGTGCCCTCCATTTTTGCTTTGGCCCCGCCCCCAAGACTTGGTTCACACCTGTCATGTAAAATAAAATGAAAATAAAACTGCTCTATTATCATTTTATTTTACATGTTTTTTTTGCTGCTGAGGCTGATGCTCTTCCACTACAACAGAGAAACTGCTGTTGCATGAGTCTGATGTTTAATTAGACTATGGCCCTCATTCTGACCTTGGCGGGCGGCGGAGGCCGCCCGCCAAAGTCCCGCCGTCAGGTTACCGTTCCGCGGTCGAAAGACCGCGGCGGTAATTCTGACTTTCCCGCTGGGCTGGCGGGCGGTCTCGTTCAGACCGCCAGCCAGCCCAGCGGGAAAGAGGCTTCCACGATGAAGCCGGCTCGGAATCGAGCCGGCGGAGTGGAAGCTGTGCGACGGGTGCAGTTGCACCCGTCGCGTATTTCACTGTCTGCGCAGCAGACAGTGAAATACATGTAGGGGCCCTCTTACGGGGGCCCCTGCAATGCCCATGCCAGTGGCATGGGCACTGCAGGGGCCCCCAGGGGCCCCGCGACCCCCCCTACCGCCATCCGGATCTCGGCGGTCCGACCGCCGGGATCTGGATGGCGGTAGGGGGGGTCAGAATCCCCGCGGCGGTGCAGCAAGCTGCGCCGCCGCGGAGGATTCAATGGGGCCGCGGTACACTGGCGGGACCCCGCCAGTGGTGCCGGTCCGACCGCGGCTTTACCGCCGCGGTCGGAATCCCCATTGAAGCACCGCCGGCTTGTCGGCGGTGCTCCCGCGGTCCTCCGCCCTGGCGGTCAAAGACCGCCAGGGTCAGAATGAGGGCCTATGTGTGGCATGAGCAGTGCAGGAGTTGAGGGCTAGTGTGTGCACCATCAGTTGAATGGGTCTGTTGTTTTTTTCCTTGCCCTAGCCAAGTCTCACAGCATCAGGCCACCCCAAGTCACCATTATGACAGCCCATAATATTTGAGCCAAAAAGACAGACCCCATTCTCCTTTCTGTACAGCTGTGTGTGTGACTTAAGCATCTTTTTGACATGGAGCATGAGCATAAACAGCATGGCCTGCATCCTTATAAGAGATGGAAGTGGGCTATAAGCCCCAGATAATGTTTCACATGGGACAGTAAGCAGCTCAATATACCCATCAAAGTTGGGAAATATTCTGTTTGCCAAACATAGTCTCGATTTTGGAGACACCTTCAATAAATAAGACTGTGATCTGACATAGTTTGGATTATCACCTGCTCATTTACATTACTTTATTGGCAGGATTTATTCTGTCTAGGTCAGACTGAAGCACCAGATTCTCATTCTCACCACAGTCAAATTCTGTGAGGACACCAGACACTCATAGGATGAATTCATTTTTACACACATTGGCCGAATACACTGATATAACTATCAAGACTGTGCCTAGGAGTTTGAGTTAAATGAAGACATATCTGTTTTCTCTAGCATGATTGCACCAGTCGATGGGACAGGGTCTTATGGAGAACAACCACAGCGCATATTCTGGAACTATGTGCCAATTCCTCAACCTGAGGGTCAAGCCCATTTGCGGGACCACCACTGATGAGAGTCCGCATCCATTCATACCACAGCTTAGTGATTCATATTCTGACAAGTTCTAAAAACTAAATTGTCAGGGACCTGTTTTTCAACATTGCAGTGTGAATTGAAGAGGACATTATAGATTAGAGAGACAACAGGGCTGTACAGTTGTCCCAAGTAAAAATAGAACACCAGGTCAGCAGTGGGTAACTGTGAGAGATAGGAAGAGGATCAACAGAATTCTGTCAGTGGTTTCAGTATGCTGAGAGGGGGAAAGTGGGCACGGGGAAACTGTTAAAAAAACAGAGCTCAGCAATAACTGTGCTTTTCAGACTGAATCTCTATCCCACAGACAAGAAAGAGTTGGGTGATGTAATAGTGTCTAGCCATGCAATAAATATTCCATAGCAGTGGGAACAAATAGGAGCCACGTGTGAAGTGATGACTAGAAAAGGAGTATCCAGGGAGAAAAGTGAGTTAATGGGTATCCAAAAGTGAGAAATCAGTAAGAAATGTGTGGTCTTACATTCTATGGTGATGATAATCGGGAAAGGTCGAGTAGGTCAGATGCAAGGCCAGAAACCTTCTCCTTTTTACACTTATTTGTAAAGAGAGAAATCAGCTAAGACATGAATTAAGGTACCATCAAGCTTGAATGTGGTTCTTTTATGCTGGTGTTGAGGGAATTAGACTGCACACATGGTGGGCCACATTACCCCTGACTGATCAAAGTAAAAATAATTAACCTCTGATTAGAAGGGGTTTGCAATCAGTGTGCCAGCCAAGTCTGCAATCAAGCACAGTTTTTCTGGCAAGCACGGTTTTTATGCCATGGCAAATGTGCAGTGTAGGTGCAGATGAAATGTGATACCCTGAAACCGGTCCCACAATGCTTGTTTTCGGTCCAGGGAGGACTTGGCCTGGCAGTTCGGTCTGGACTGTTCCCACAGGGAACAGGATCAAGACTGATTTGCATGTGGCTGGGACCAAACTTGGGTGGCATGGTGAGCCAAAGAATTGATGGATTAAACCCAGATCTGTGACTGGGGATGAATGTTTGATTGGTTCCGCATTCCATCCATCATTTGTGTTTGTTTGCTTTTGTCTCCATAAGTGTGCCGGGTATGCTCAGACGTGGGCCCCGGGCTCACTGTCCCACTGGATTCAATCTAGCCTGGTTGATGAAGGGTGATGCCCTGAAACCGGTCTCAGGATGCTTGTTTCTGGTCCAAGGAGCACCTGCCCTGGCAGTTCAGGCTGGACTGTTCCCATGGGGAACAGGGTCAAGACTGATTTGCATATGGCTGGGTCCAAACTGGGGTGGCATGGTGAGCAAACGTATTGATGGATTAAACCCAGATGTGTGACTGAGGGTGAATGTTTGATTGGTTCCTCATTCCGTCCATCGTTTGTGTTTGCTTACTTTCTAAAAGTGGCAGTTTCAAACTGACAATCTAAAACCAACTTTACCAAAAGCTATATTTTTAAATTTTGAGGTCAGAGACCCCAAACTCCAAGTCTCAATCTGCTCCCAAAGGGAAACTGCACTTATTTAAAGGCAGCTGCCATGTTAACCCATGAGAGAGATCGGCCTTGCAATAGTGAAAAACTAATTTAGCCATATTTCACTGTTAGTACATGAAATGCACATTCGTACATGTCGCATCTTTAACAGACAGTGCATCCTGCCAATGGGACTACCTAGGGCCTACCTTAGTGGTGCCTTACATGCATAAAAAGGGAAGGTTTGGGCCTTGCAAGTTGTTACACTTGCCAGGTCGAGTCTGCAGTTTAAAACTGCACACACAGTCACTGCAGTGACAGGTGTGAGCCATGTTTACAGGGTTACTCATGTGGGTGGCACAACCAGTGTTGCAGACCAACTAGTAGCGTTTGATTTACAGGCCCTGGGCGCCTCTAGTGCACTTTACTATGGGCTTCCTAGTAAATTAAATATGGCAATCATGGAAAAGCCAATTATACATACAATTTACACAGGGAGCACTTGCACTTTAGCACTGGTCAGCAGTGGTAAAGTGCCCAGAGTACCAGAAACAGCAAAAACAAAGTCCAGCACATTGTCAAAACATAGAAAGCAGAGGCAAAAAGACAGGGGAAACCACACCAAGGATGCCAGGTCTAACACTAACCAATTATATTATAGTGACTGCAGATGCAATGTCAGGTCAGTGACCCTTTCAACTTGATGATTACTCCAGGACGGTCTCATGACCAATGGATTTTCAGATTGATAATGTTTTGTTACATGGAATTTTTGATCAAAAACTATAGCTTACATTTACGACTTTTCAGACTGTCTAATGGAGATAATGTATTATAAGAATACATTGGCCTCGCTTTTGCACTGAGCATCCATCAATGATGTGAGCGGATTACATATAGTTGTCAAACTGGCATTAAAATAATGGCAACCCTATCACAGTATATTAGATAAACAAATATCAAAACAAAAAATACAACTAGGATATGCAATAGTACCCAGATGAGGCCTCTCTTTAGAGTTCTTTGTAACTGTTTAGTCATTTGTCACATATGATAAATAATAATAATCTGTAGATCTTTATTTATCAGATGCAATAGATAACAGCAGTTATACCTTTGACTCCAAAATAGAGCTTAACATCAGGATTTTAGAGCAACAGCACCAAAAACTGCATGCCCTATTGTTATTCCTGACAGCATTAGGGTGGTCTTTCCCCAAACTTTTTGCCTATTTGCCCTACATTTTTGCCAATTTCTTTTTCTTGGCCTTAGGACTCTGAGTGCTTTACCACTCTCATCAGTGCAAAAGTGAATGTGGTCTCTCTTATAAACATGGTTTGATAGTTACATCCCCAACGGGCATTTTCAATTTACTTATACATTCCTAGTAAAGTGCACTACACTTGCCCAAGTCCTGTAAATTAAATTCTACTAGTGGACTTCAGCACTGCCTGTGCCACCCACTCAAGTGGCCCTTAAACATGTGTCAGGCATGCCATTGCACAGCCTGTATGCACAGTTTCACCGCCATGTCGACTTGGCATTTAAAACCTCTTCCGAAGCCTTAAACTCCTATTTAATTACATACGAGTCACCCCTAGGGTAGGCCATAAGTAGCCCATAGGGCAGGGTGCTGTGTAATTAAAAGGCAGGACATATACTTTTAAGTTTTACATGTTATGGTAGTGAAAAACTCACAAATTCGTTTTTCACTACTGTGAGCCCTACCCTGCTCATAGGTTAACATAGGGGATTCCTTATTACATTTAATAAGATGCAATTCCTAATTGAAAATGAATAGATATGTGATGTTTAGTACCCATGGAATTGTACTAAATCCTCTTTAATGGTAAAATTGTATTTATTTATACAATTTTCAAAATGCCACTTTTAGAAAGTTGGCCTTTTTCTGCTCTTAGCCCTGTCTCCACAACACATCCGGGCTGGGTGACAGCTGGACTTTGTGTATTCCCTCTAGACAGCCAAAAACAAAGAGAGCCTAGATGTAACTGATAGGCCATCAATATCTTGATGAGCCATCCTGAGCAGGATGAGAGGGAGGAGCTGACATTTGCACCTGAATAGGCAGTGTCCTGCTTCAACACAAAGGGCTGCATAACCCCCTGTAGTGAGTATATAGCCACGGCAGGAAGAAAGGACCTTTGTGGACTTCAAGGACCCTTTTTTTAAGTCATCCCCACTTCAAATGCACAACTGAACGGACCTCTGACTCCACAACTGAGTACCCTGCTGGACCTGTGTGGAACTGCAAGGAAGAAGGACTGTTGTGCTGCAAAAGGACTGCCACTCCGGACAGCTGCTCACAAACAACTGTTTTTCTGCTGTGCTGTGCTGCCCTGCCACCTATTGGCTTCTACCCTGCTGAGAAGGACTGGACCGATCTCACTTGAACCCAGGTGGCTCCAAGGGCTTGGTGGCTTGGCTCCTGTTCTTCTGCAGTCTCAGGGACACAAAAGACATCTAACCGACATCAACAACACCTGAACGTATCTTGCTACAATTCTTGCCCTGCCAAGCTGTGCTAATCCAGTCATGGAATGTTGGAAGTGGTTATAAAGTGCTGCAACTGCCAGAACCTGTGCATCAGTACCGTTGCACCGATCAGAACTGGTGTATCTCCATTGACGCTGATGCATTATAGCTGCTGCGAGGATCATGAGCACTGAATTGCTAAATGTGTTTTGCTTTGCCTCCATTCCACCTACATCTTCGGAATTGACACCAACGCATCACCCCCCTTGCTCCTCGCATCTCTAAACCAATGTACTGTTTCTGCGAACCAAGGCTGGTGCCTTTATCCGACCTGTGCTCCATTGTGGTCAGCCTGACGTTTCAGATGTGACACATTCTAAAGCGACCAGATAGGCCCGGGTTCTTTTGATTCTAAGCACTCCTACTTATTGGATTTTTGTCAGTTTGGTCTTGTTTTGTTCATAACATTACACTCTATGTTTCTAACTTTGTGTGGTTTCACTGTGTTACCGTTTGAAATGTTGCAGAAATACTTTACACATTGCCTCTTAAGTTAAGCCTGCCTGCTCTGTGCCAAACTACCAAAGGGTGAGCACATGTTAATTTAGGGTGTGTATCTGACTTACCCTAACTAGGACTGTAGTTCCCTCCTGCGCAGGATGCATACCTTTGGCAACCAGAAACCCAATTTCGAACACACAATAATTACTGTGTGTTTTCCACAAATACATATCATCAGTTTTGAACTTAAAACTCAACTATTAGACTTTTCTGAAATGATCATAATTTTAACAGCTGATCCAGCACTGTCCGTTTCTTTCTCCTCCTAGTTCCAAAACATTTTTTAGGAGTCCTGAGGAGCAAAGAGAGAAACATTCACTTACTTCATTAAATGACAGTGTAACGTATTTGGTTACACATTAAACCTCAGAGACGAAGTGGTAGTTTAGAAAGGGATTTATAACAGACTCAAAGTCAAACTTATACAAATGAATCTCAGAAAGATGCTATTATATATATATAATATATATAATCACCCAAGGAGAATTAAATTGTCATACAATATTAAACTTCACTAACATAACAATAATTCAAAAGTGACAAAAGTGAGAAAAAGCATATGGTGCTTTGAATCCAGATTCAGATTTTCCTGCCTAACCAGTGAATCTAAGTTCCTAACTATGTTAATAAACTAAACTAATTCATAGGAAAGAGTCAGCATCACAGAAAAGTTTGGTAGAAGCTCTGTTGATTGATGTGAGTAGCATGAAGCCACTTAGTCGAACAAAGGAAAGGAGATCTGGCTCTCCCTTAAAGGTCCGCTCTCGTCAAGGGGCAAAATGAATCTAAATCTCAGTCTAACTAAACAACACTTTAATCAACCGCAGACCATTCCTGTGACTGACATCACAACCAAAGAAATTTCTACTGACAAGACATCCTTGTGAATTATATCCAACCAACTTTTAGCCACTTCTGACCACATCTGCTTGACCTTGGATTACAACCATGCTCAGGAATTCGAAAGGGGGGTATTTCTTACAGCCCCTTGCTACCGATTCTTGTCCTTGGAAACCCAGCTCATGCTTCCTTATCTATCACCTACAGAAGAAAGAAAAATAATTCACAATAAAAGCAAGCTTCATGTTGAAATTAAACATAGGACTTGTGTGGGCCTTAACTCCAGCCTGAGAAACAGAAAGGAAGTACAGTTAGTAGTTTGTAGTTATACACTTACACGTGCCGTTCTCTTAAACACAATAAACGAAGAGTGATTATAAAATATATCATTTGCTAAGACACTAAGGGCCTCATTACAACTTAGGCTGTCCTTTCATAGGACCGCCGAAGCCCCGGCAGGCAAAAGACCGCCAGTAATAGAGGTCTTTTGCCCGCCACATTAGGAGTTTCCTGCTGGGCCAGCGGGCAAAAACAGCGCTTCCGCCCGCTGGCCTAGCAGAAAACCCACCACAACATTGATGCCCACTCGTAATTGAACCGGCAGCAATGGTGTGGTGCATCAGGTGCGACAGGATCCGTTGCGCATTTCACTGCCCGTAATTTGGGCAGTGAAATGTGTGACGGGGCTGTCCATGGGGGCCCCTGCACTGCCCATGCCAATTGCATGGGCAGTGGAGGGCCCGCATGGGGCCCCCGACACCACCCTTTCCACCAGCCTTTGCATGGCGGTGAGACTGCCATGCAAAGGCTGTCGAAAAGGGGGTTCATAATCCCCAGGGCAGCGCTGCTTGTGGCAGCAGATTGCAACCGCCGAGACTGCCAGGCTGTCGACAGGCTGTAACCTGGCGGTGCCTGCATTCAGACTGTGGCCCATATGCCCTGTCTGCGGCGGTCCGACCGCCATCACGGGTGTGGCGGTCTTGAGACCGCCACACTCGTAATGAGGGCCTAAGTTATAAATGCACTTGGTTAACATTACCTGAAGGCAGTTTACATGTGATACTTGATATTTTGTTCTCATAATTGAACTGTAATGTTTTGGTGGTCTAATGCACGGATATACATGATATAGTTTTACAAGTTATATACATGAGATTAAATGCTTCATTTCTCTTCTTCCAAGAAAACATAATGGCACAGCCAAGTTATGCTCTTTCAAAGCCATCCAAACAGATGTTTGCTAGGGTTTTGGAATTTTACAAGGTACTCAAAACCGAGGTCATTGTTGTTATTTCAGCTGTGATAGAAACATTTAACATATGGCCACCATATGAGTGCTGGATGTGATCATTTTCACATGTTAAAATCCCACAACACATGTTCGTAATTTACCTGGTGTGATAATTACTGCCTATTTGTATTTAAGCCGTTTTAGCTTAATTACAAATTCTGAATATGGAATTCATTGCAACTAGTAAAATCTGATATACCTGGGTATCAAGCATTTTTTCACCTGTTAAATTCCGGCAAGTGAAATGCTGAAATTTACTAGGGAACCTGTGCAATATTACACAAAACAATGTGAAGCACATGCATGACACATACAGTCACAACAAAATCGTAAGGACAAAACACATCCAACAACACAGGTTGCATCTTGAAAAATGCAACAGGACAGATGCAGGACATTGTCAACAAAATATTAAGAAAGTGTGGCACCACACAGCAATGATGGATGATATTTAGGGGTCACCAGGGGTCACAGCTGCAACCCCCAGTTTGCCCCTTGTGACCCCTGGCACTGTCTCTGCAACTCTTGACCTCAGAGTTGGCAAAATCAGTGCCAGGAACACAGGGGCAGCTGGCCCTTATGAAGGTTGCTTGGGGCTACACTTCCTTGTTTTCAATCATTTTTAATTACACTAATAGTGAATAATATTCACTATATATTATTCACTATTAGTGTAATAAAAAATGGAGTACTGTTAGTTGGAACATGACCCTCGTTGGTAGCTGAGATATGTAAAAACACTTTTAAATGAATGTTGTGTGCATGCTTGCGGGCGAGAGTGTGCTTATGTAAAAGAGAGTGTTACTATGAGTGTGTATTTGTGAAAGCGTGTGTGTGAGTGAAAGCTATAATGAAATGGTGCACGATGTCACCTCTGTTACCACTGGAATTTTGGTGAAGTGACATCCATGACAGCAATATCATTGTCATTTATTGACATTATTGTTGTTTATTGACAGCATAATTACACAAAATGATCTCAAATTTTGCAAATGCGAACCCAGGACTACCCATGTAAAAAAATAGTGATATAGCTGGTCCACCCCTGCTGTAAGGCAATTCAGTGATGTTGAAGTTTTACACTGAATACAGAGATTGTACTCTGAATTCAGAGATTGCACACAACGTTTATTTGTCCCATTTATCAGGACCCGAAACACTGCAGTGTCATGCAAAATGCCTTTATACTGATTTCTTCCTTAAAAATATCATTCAGATAAGGGAAGATCCAAACCTTCCTGCATGATCAACCGCACAGTCAATGGCATGTACAACTTGATGTCCTTGGTGAATTTGTGTGGAGCTAAGGTGAGTCTGAGAGGCATGCTACTTAGAGTACCAGATTAAAGCAAATGGAAAGAGCGCTCACCAATAAGCTGAGCAGGGAATCCAACAACAGGCAGTCAGGCAGTTTATGGAGTGCTCTTCGGAGTATGTAATATCTCTGGTAATCGCTTGGTATTCACGGTAAGACTCTCAGCACAGATGTCACAGATATAACTGTACAGTTCCCTCATAAAGCCCATAATGTATAAGGGCGCCACTGAAAGAAACCACAAGCTACTTGGGAGCATGAACTAAAGAAGTATCTTCACAACAATGTTCACTAGGTGAAGGATCATTTTTCCAATGGATAAGATGTTGAAGTCAGCCACAAATCTTGTTAGAATCATAGATTTCTTTAACCTCATATTCTGGTTGTCCTTGTACCATTACTAGTGGAAGTTCTGACAGGAGTTGATAAACAGTTTTGGAAACACATGGCTTCCTTTGAACCTTCCAAGTGTGAGACACCTTCAACTGAATTATAAGACTGAATAGATGGGTTACCACAAATAGACCAAAACAGCTTGGTCAAAATTTAAGTGGCTATTTAAGGACTGGAAGAAAATGAGAAAACAATCAGACTTTCTTTCAGGAACAGAAAAATCTGAATTTGTCAGTCTGTGTGTTCCTTTTGACTTTAATATGGTGCAAGCATTCAGAAATCTGTTGTGTATTTCTTGTATTTATTAACTTAATTTTAGCTTCACATAAAATAGCAAACTGATGGCCAAAGATCCATTAGGACGATGTACTGCTGTTTCTTCCCTGGTTGGACCCGGGCTCCAAGGGAACACCTTGGCCTCACTTGATTCAGCTGCTGCAGTGTGGAGGTGCCAGACTAAGTGCATTTAGAGCTTTTACTCTCCTTGTAGTGTGGGACATGCACAGGCTGCGTCTGGGTGAAGTCCGGGCCCGTCTGCACCTGTCAGAGCCCAGGGGAGGCTAGGCTGGGCCCTCCTTGGTCTTGGAAATTGACTTATTTTGCACAGTGGGCCTTATTGATTGTTTTCTAATTTTATTTTGTGGGTGATCTTACCGCTATCCTTTGGGGTAGACTTGGTCTGCATGATTGGGGCACATGCCTCAAGTTTTAGCATTTGGCTAGCCTGCCTGGAGAAATGCTTCACAGTATTGTAGGTCATTTTGCTGTATCTTAGGGGGCTTTTGTCTTGGTAGAACTATTTGAAAAAGCCCCATGTGGTGTGGAAAACAATGCTTTCCTAATTGATGAGTTAATAGTTTTAGGGCCATATTTATACTTTTTGACGCACAACTGCGCCAACGCAGTTGTGCGTCAAAAATGTTAACGCCGGCTAACGCCATTCCAAAGCGCCATGCGGGCGCCTTATTTATGGAATGACGTTAGCCGGCGGAGCTGACTGGTGCGCGTAAAAAAAAATGACCCACACCAGGCAGCGCCGGCGTAGGGGAAAATGGAGCTTGGGCGTCAAAAAATGGGGCAAGTCGGTCTGAGGCAAAAAATCTACCTCAACCCGATTAGCGTCATTTTTTTTTACTCCCACCCTCCATTGACATGACTCCTGTCTTAGCAAAGACAGGAGTCATTCCCCCTTGCCCAATGGCCATGCCCAGGGGACATCTGTCCCCTGGGCATGGTCATTGGGCATAGTGGCATGTAGGGGGGCACAAATCAGGCCCCCCTATGCCACAAACAAATTAACAAAAAATTACTTACCTGAACTTACCTTAAGTTCCCTGGGATGGGTCCCTCCATCCTTGGGTGTCCTCCTGGGGTGGGCAAGGGTGGCAGGGGGTGTTCCTGGGGGCATGGGAGGGCACCTCTGGGCTCCTTCCGAGCCCACAGGTCCCTTAACGCCTGCCCTGACCAGGTGCTAAAAAATGGCGCAAAAGCGGCTGGACGTCATTTTTTTTGACCCGCCCACTCCCGTGCGCCATTTTTGCATGGGAGTTTAAATAAGGCGCACATGCCTTGGAGTCATTTTTTAGACGGGAACGCCTACCTTGTATATCATTAACGCAAGGTAGGTGTCCACGCTAAAAAATGACGCTAACTCCAAGATCTTTGGCGCTAGACGGGTCTAACGCCAAAGTATAAATATGGAGTTAGCTTTGCGTCGGATTTGCGAAAAAAAAAAAAACGCAATTCCGGCGCAAACAGAGTATAAATATGCCCCTTAGTGTGTTGTCTATGCAGGGGGTTTGTAAGCCTCCGTTCCCTGGGCCGTTGTTGTTGGGGTAATTAATTTGTTTGCCTGCTTAGGCCTTCTGAACATTGGTAGTTGTTTTTAACGATTGTTGCATTTTGCTAAACAGCTGGCATTTACATTGTGATGGGAAACTGTAAAATACCCTCACGTGCCTCGAAATTCAAATCCAATACTACAATGGATGCAGTTTTGATGCAAGCTGTATGCAGTTTAGTTAAGGAGATTTTACCTTTCGGAATGTAGCCTTTCTCTCTCCTCATCTACTTCTCCACCCTCTGGGCCCCCTGAAGCCCATCTGACTAGCTCCCTCACTGTGTATGCGCCAAAGTATAAATATGGAGTTAGGTTTGCGCTGAATCAGCAAAACAAAAATGACGCTAATTCAGAGCAAACCGAGTATAAATAAGGGCCCTAGTCTCTTGGGAGCCCCAGCGTCTTGGGGATCGTCGGCAACGACGAGATGGTTTTATGAGTGTGCAGACAACTCATGTTTGAGCTGAATGTAAAGCCAAGGGATTCTGCCCTAGTAAAGGTCCACTGCGCTCAGTATAAAAAGGAGTTGGGGAGGCACAAGAATGATCTAAGGAAAACAGCATAGGAAGACCTGCTTGTAGCAAGCCTGTTAAAATGTAGCTCATAATTTTGTTGCACATTTTTGGCTCCAGACACTGTAGTGTCCATGAGTTCCCATATTACTGAGGATTGTTGGGTTGCTTTTTTTGACAAATTCCATAAGACCTTGCCTTTTGTTTGTGCAGGGGGAGCGGATGTTAACAGGGAACCCTAATTTGTTTTTTTCCCTTGAAGAAGTCAAGAAGGGTATAGCAGGTCTAACTAGTAGTAAGGCCCCAGGATCCGATGGGATCCCACCCCGATATGTACATCTATGACACTGAGGTTTGGGCCTCTGTCTTGACCTCTATTGTGAATGTGGCAGTAAAGGAGGACCTCTACAAACATTGGCAACCTCTATCATTGTCCCAGTTTTCAAAAAGGGAGGTAGGGATAATCCAATGTGCTATAGGCCCATCTCACTTCTCCATTTTGTTGTTAAGGTGGTAGGGCATATGCTTCTGGACAGACTAGGGAAGTGAGCTGATGATAGTGCTGTCCTTTCAGAAGTGCAGTATGGCTTCTGTGCCAGGAGGTCAACAGTGGATCAATTCTTAAACTTTTACATGATTTTAAATAAATATACCATCGCTCGTGCTGGTTCAATACATTTGGGGATCATGGATCTGTCTTCGGGGTTTGATCGTGTTAATAGAGAGAAACTAAGGCAGGTCATGTTATCGTTGGGGGTGGACCATAACATCGTCCTCTTTTTAAGATATTCGCAGATGAATACCACAGCCTCTGTTTGTTACTCCAGCAACCTCAAGTGCCTGTGTAGCTTTGATATGAAAAGGAGGGTTCACCAGAGCTGTTTCTTGGCCCTGTTTCAGTTTATTTTATAAATCAATAGATTAGCGAAGGCCCTGATTGAAACTAATGCAGATTGTCCAAATATAGGGGCTCAGTGCTTGCCAGTGCTCCTATATGCGGACAATGCTGTTGTCATGGCCAAAACATCTAAGGACTTACAGTCCCTCTGAACTCTGGATTTAACAGTTAATGCTAAAAGATCTTATGTGATGGTTGTCGGCCGTCACAAGACCAAGACATGTAGGTTTACCTTGAAGAATCTTGTTCTCCCTAAAACAAGAGTTTTCATTTTTTTTCAGTCTGGTAGTTGACTCGTCTTTGTGCTGGCATACCCAAGTGACTAGGAAGAAGGAGGAATTTAGTAGGGCTAACCTAGCAGTGTTTAATATTGCCTCTCGCCTGGAGAGAAGACCGATCAAGGCGGTATTGCAGTTATACCAGGCAAAATGTGTACGCAAAGTAGTCTGTGGGAGTGGGGTTTAATGGTTTGTCATTCCGGTGGAACTGCAAGCCATTGAAAACTCCTTCCTAATACGTTTACTGTGCATACCTCACAGTACACTGTCATTTTCAGTGCAGGAGGAGCTGGGTGTTGGTTATATAACGGACCTTACGACGTTTTGTCCTTTCTCCTTGTGGCTAGACACTTGGACAAGGCCCTCTGCTATAGGTCACTTCACATTCATTGGCTCAAGCACAATAAGGATCTTCCATAGAGATTTGGAAGGAGTGAGTTGTTTAGTTCTCCTGAAGCAATTGTTAAAGCTGATCATAAATGGGGGGCATTTTTTTCTTCTGGTTGAGGTCTAGCTCCAGAGAGGAGAATGCTCTTTTGAAATCCCAAGTGCCTGCTCACTACTCGCTGCACACCGTTTCTCGCACTGCACCATGACTTTTAATGGTAAAAGCCACGTATAAGTGCTTTTCTAAACTAGATTTAGGTTTGATATTTTTCACTTTCCGTTTACTTTTCCTCAGGGGAGGCACCTGGGTCCTTCACTTCAGTCTTGTGGGTGTGATGGTTTGCTCACGCAGGATACCCCTGCATTTTACCATGTTCGGTAAATTCTATGAGGGCCCCAGAAACGCGTACCTTATCCCGTTGTTAAAAATAAATAATTTTACTTAAGTACGACCTGCCCTTTTGTACTTGTAGTTGCTATCAGATGACATTATCTTACCGTGGGATGTTCTCTAAAATCCGTTATGAGAGTGAGGAAAACCTATGATTGATTTTTATTGCTGTTTGTTAATGGTCGCTTTACATGTGTGGTGTTTGTTTTAACATGCTAATTTATAATTTGAGTTTATTGTTATGCTGGACATGTTTTAATCTTCGATATTGTGTTGTCTTGCTTTTATGGTTTGTAACAAAGAACCGAATAAAGCTTGTTTTGATATATTTTAATTTATCCATCGAGATGCGGAAAGGTGACATAAACAATCATATTTATGACCCTAGAGTTCAACTACAAAGCAAGGTGAGGTGTTCCATGCATAATAAATCAGCATAGTAATTGAGCATAACATGAGTAGATAACCTAGACAGTAAAACATTTTGAAAGGCAGACACTCTCCAGGATATAATTAACATTGAGTCATAATTGTTTGAACAGCCAGGGGAAAATTGAGTTTTCAGAAACTGATTGGCTGAGGGCTCTATCTAGAGCCTATGCTTCAGTAACTGGTTCAAATAATCAGTACCCGCAGGAAACAAAGGATCAATATGAGGAGAAGATGGAAAAATCCTAGCTGAAAACTTTCGTGCAAAAAATGGTGAAACCTTTGTGGAACAATGGATTTTGCATTATTGTAAAAAAAAAAGCCTGTAAAGTTAAGCCCCAGTTGCATTGCAGTTCCATGAAGATATAGCTCAGAACTTTGATTCGTTCCCTCTTTTTGTTCTATTGATTGGGGACGGCAATGAATTATAGAGCTTGTCAACTTCTAATGCCTTAAACACAGCTCTCCAAAATATGAAACATATTGAGCATCTCTAAATGAAATAACAATATGATGCAATCTATGAAGATGACAAATAGAAGCTAAAACAGTGGGCAAGTTTATCAGCAGTTGGTAATGTGGACAGAGGAGAGAAATGGGTCAGTTTGTTAGCCTTTATCATTAATTTAAGCCTCTCTAATAAGTGCAAAGTCGAAGAACTTGACCTTTCTTTGGTACAGTAACAAAGGTACACTAGCACGTGATGAACATGGCATAATCACATCATTTTGCGAATTGTTATGTAAATAACACTTGTTAGTGCGTCAGTTCTTAATAAGTAAACTTACAAGGTGACGTGTATAGGTCGATTAACCTTTTGATTCGCATGGAGTATCCTAGCCACAGTGTGACAAGTGTACACAATAATCAATGCGCAGCTTCAATAACATTAGTCAAAGAATTAAACAGTTAATCAAGAATACCAAATGATAGGCACACCATGACCTTTCAGCCATGAATAACCACACCTCAAATTATACGTTTAGTAGTTTTATTGCCCTTTTGTTACAATACTAATTCATAAAATTAATTTAAACGTTATTCATTCAATAAACCACGATTAGTCTATCATAAGATGCCATGAACATAATCTAATCAAAGCTTGCATCAAGATACATTCTAGAGCATTTGCACAAATCAATAAGAAAATTAATCCCAGTAACACAATTAGTGGCATAAGTTCAGCAACATTTGTCAGTCAATCAATTGTCATATAGTAATGTCAAGTACTGTCATGTATGAAAACCGTATCTAGCCCAGGTTAGTATTAGCATGTGGGGCATCATGCGAAAACAATTTAGAACATGAATTTTGAAGAAAAACATGTAACTAAGGAGACTATATAAACAGCGCAGTTGGTACCCTGAAAGGAAAAGCAATGCAATACAGTCACATTGTCATATCTACCTATCCTCGGTATGGGTCAGCAACAGAATCAATCTTCGTCCTCAGGTCATCAGTCGATCATTATCGCATCAGGCTCTCAGTCAGAGAGTCGAGCCCAATGACAGATCCTTGTGTCACCTCTGAAAGGTCTGCTCTTACAATCCTAACCCCTAACATCTCTGAAACTCTTCCCTTTGTCACGTTGTTATATCAAAGTCACCCAGACTATCCCCTAATTCCTAATTGGTCAATTAGTCATACGTTATTTTCTTAGCCAATGAAATAAACACATCAAATCTATACATTTTAATATCTCATAGTTCACAGGTCGTTGATTGGTTCTTCTTGCGATGTTCTCATCATCTGGCTCGTCAGGTATCGAAAATGTTGCATCTTCTCCATTCAGTGTCTTCATTGTTCGAGTCCTGGGAAAGTACACCCAGTGCGCTTTACACAATTGTTACAATTCTCATTCTACCACCTCCTGTCTGTCGGTTCACATGAAAATTTCCTGCTAAGCAGAATTTCTGAAACAATAAGCAGTTCACGGTTGGTTCAGCTTGGCACATTTTCCATTTTACCATTAGAAACACAGCTTCTGCATGAGGCCTGGTAAGACTAGGCCAAGGCTTTTGCTAAGTTAAGGTCTACAATTTAATAAAACATAGGTTATATCCTTCAGTATGTCGAATTACTACATTATTTTATTACATTTTCATAATTTAAGTACAAGTTAGTCTTCTTCTTAATATTTTTGGTTAATACTGGGGGCCACCCTCCGGGGTCACAATTCTAAACTTGCACATTATTTTCTACATTATTAATTTTCTACTAATTTCATTATTCATAATACATAAACATTCATTAATAATTTCTAATCATTACATTTGTGTTAACACACTTTAGGGTCTTCTTCTCTTTCTCAGTTAAGAAATAAATGTGTTGAAAGGAAAAATAGTACCAGGTGTCATTGGTATAATGGAATTGAATTTCGTGTGAGAGGGAAGTGAGCACACTTTAGGCTTAGGTAAAACTACAGAAGCAACATGATACAGCACTGCTTCTGAAAAAATGTTAGCCATTTTTTTACTCGAGCTGGAGTTCACTATCTCATCAATACATCATCAACAACTTTCAGAAGCATAAGAATGATCATGACAAACTGTGATGACAAAGACATTTTTCAAGTAGACCAACTGACATAAGATTTATATCTTTTCTACCAAAGAAATCGCAAACTTACAGCAGAAAGAGAAGAGGCAGTTATGTCAAAGAATCCTAATTCTGTATGATTATTAAGTGAAAATTAAAATGGAGAAGAGGCCTCTCATATTTGACATGATGGTAATGGTAAGCCATCAACACCTTGAAACACCACATGAGTCTTCTTAGCTCTCCTAGGAATATTATTTTTAATGGCCCAGCCCTGATCAATGAATACTCTTCTCCTGCCACTATCCCACAACACAGAACACACAGGTATTAACAATATTCCTCTTTCCCGTTCTCATAACTGTCAGTAGAAGGAACATGATTCTACAGCACTATTCATAGAAGATGCCATGTTATGAAACCAAAACCGGTGCCTTATTCTCAGGAGATTATTCCAGCATTCCCCAGAAGCCCTTTAGCATGAACCTGAATCATACATCAAGCATCATCACAGTATGAGCTTAGTCCAGCTTTTGGGTTGGGTTTCTTTTCACTTTTAAAACTGTGCAGAGATAATCTTGAGATAATTAGTTCGCTGAACAGGAGAAGAAACTGTGTAAAAATTAGAATAACGTCCGCAGGGCTCCCTTCTTTCTCTTGTCTGTCTTGTAGTCTATGTTTCAACAACACCACAAAATGAATGCATTCAGAAAATGAGGTAGGACATTGCCCAGGATTCAATTCTTTCTTAATTTCTTCTTCCAACCCACAATGAAAGGAGGTGAATTGAGTTCCTTCAACCTTGCTAGAAATTGATGAAAATGAGTGATATCAGCCAAACTAACCATTATACCAAATATTTTCCTAAAATCTGATAAGAAGGTATCATAAAATGGCAAACAAGCATCTACATTTGTTAATGAAGGAGTACTCAGGCAAATGTTGATTTAGTAAGCCATCTAATCAGAGGAATCATTTTCACTTGCTGCCAGAACCCCATTCAGAGGGCCATGGGGCAAGAAGAAAGTACTGGGCCCAACCATGGGGGTTGAGGCACTTCACTTCTGATGTCCTGATGCTCGACATACTATTGATCCTGAGCAACTGGGCCAAGTGCCCCTTCAGCACTTGAGTCTCAGTGGTGCACAGGTCAAACAGTCCAAGGCTTCCTAGGAGGTGAGGTAGACATAGGGGAGTACACAAAGGCTTACAACTCAAAATATAATCATCAGCAGCAATAATGATTACCTAATTTCTTGCTTTTATGAAAAAATAAATATTTACATACAAAAACAAAGTAAAATGCGACACTCACAAACAATACACACAGCCCTTGAGGTCAGGGATCCTGTGTTTTACAGGGAGGCTCCCTAAAGTCCCATTCCCCTGTCTCTAGCAATAGTGTTTTTTTACCATTCACTATAGGAGACATTTAGGTTAAGCCTAACTTGTAGTCTCAGCTCCAGGAGTTATACTCCAACTTGTATTAAAATCAAAAGTGTTCCAGAGCCAAAGTGCTAAAGAGCAGGCACGTTCCCTTGGGGATGTCTGGCCTGTAAATCAGTCTTATCCGCACGAGAAGGCACCAAATGACCAAAGTTTCTGAGTGCACCCCTCTACTGGTGCTGAAGCAGCAGCTGTCTTCAACAAGTTCTTGACATGTAGCTCGTGAGAGAGATTGGTCAGGTGTTTTCTAGTTCCTCACACTGCTGGTAAGTTTCATGGGATTGTCCCCACAGATGTGGGTGTACGATGCTCCTGGTGTTGGTTCTCAGTCGGAGCTTGGGCCTGCTCAGGACAGTACAGCAACCTTTTTCTCATGATGATGGCCCTGACCAGCCCAGGCTCCTTGTCCTGCCCTGGGGCCTTCCCACCCCCCAGAATACCAGGTCACTGTCTTCACTCTGTGGAAGGGCTATGGCTTGTTCGACACAGCAGCAATCTTCACGGCAGTCCCACCTAGCATATGGGTTCATCGGCTTCAATCCATATATGGGCTATGACCTAATAGGCATGGCAGCAATCTTCTTGGTGGCTACACATGGCAAATGGGATCACCGACTTCAAACCTGCACATGAGTGATCGGTGCAGCAAAGTTCTTGGCTTACTTCACTGCAGCCCTCCTTTAGCATAAGGGGCTCTCCGACTTTTCCCTGCACAAGGGCCATGCCTTGATTGGAGCTGCAGCTATCTCCTCATACCTCCATACAGGGATCCAATCACCAGGATCTCCCTCTGAATCTCCCTCCCTCCAGCCCTCCTCTTCCTCACAGGCCACATTTGTCTTGGCAAGCAGACAGGCATTGGTGCTCCCAACTCCAGGGGCAGAGGGTCTTGGATTACCTGGGTGATGTTCCCTCATCCAGCTGGGGGTCTAATAGATCTTAGCCCCTGATTGTGGTAACAGGAAGACATGTAGCAGAGCCTGTCCTCCTCACATAGCCCAACTTGCTGCTTGACAGTTGACAGTCTTGGGGGCCACCACACCAAATATGTTTTAAAGTCTAAGGACCTGATTTAGCTCTTGGCGGAGGGTAATACTCTGTCACAAATGTAATGAATGTCCTGTTCGCTGTATTACGATCCCATTACATCCTATGGTGATCATACTACGGCGGACAGGATGTCTGTCACATTTGTGATGGAATATTCCCTCTCCCGAGATCTAATTCAGGCCCTGCATCTTTGAAGTTTATGTTCTCCATCATTTTTAAGTGCCCCCCTCCTTTGCCCTGCCCTTCCTCCAGAAATCTGTCTGTCAAAGGTGGAGCAACTCCAAATCTGATAGCTCCACAACAAAAGCCATTGAGAGTGTCGTGGTTCACACCTGAATGTCAATCATACTGATATGTATATCAAATGTTTAGCCCCGGGTCTCAGACTTACGCTTTATGATCCTTTTATAAGCCCCATCTCCTTCCTGAGATGTGCCCTGTTCCCTTCCTAGTGGCCTCTCTCAGAATCAAGGAATATCCTTTGAAATGTCCTGGAGAGCCTGCCTCTCCCATCCTGCATTGGGTACCACCACACTCACAGGAATGCAGCAATCCATAAATATTTCTGGGGGGGGGGGTTCCTCTACCATCTTGTGTCTCTCCAGTAAGCCTTTGGACTCTAAAAATCAAACCCAGAGTCTTAAGTGTATTGTGCAATTTGCAGGCAGACATACACAGAGCACATGAATATTATGCACACAGACTGCATAGCACTACATCTCCAATGTAATGTACCATTCACAGACACACATGCAACCAACACAAATATGTAACACACATGCACTGCACAGCGCTGCATCGTCCCTGTATAGCATCGTTTACAGGGAAACATACACCCATGTATAACACACATGCACTGTGCAGAACTACATACCAAACTGAAGCAGGCCAAGTGTGAGTTAAGAACACAGAAGTGGAGCTAGAAGTGAAACTATAAATGAGGAAGCACAGGTAAAAAAGCCTCTTCACTTGAACTGTTCACTACACATTATGATGCCACGAATGCACGTGGGCTGCTTAAGTCCTCGCATATATATGTCAATCAAATGGTTCCATAAAAAAAAAACGATGTGTGTGAGAGGATAGGTATGCCCAAATATAACAAATATAAGCAAAAAAATTAACACATCAAAAGTTAATTAAATACATATAAATCGATAAACCATATCACTGTATTATGATGGCACAGTGCATAACGTCTGACAGTGCAGTGCAAAACTGGTGTTAGATATTAAGTCATTGTTCAACCCCTATGGTTTAGTTGACCAGGGCCATCATCAGGACAGTTTTCAAATAACACTTAAGAAAAAATTGCTTAAAAGAAAAGAACAGAAAAGGAGAGCACAAGTCACCAATTATGTACATGAAAGAATCATCTACCAAACTCACATCACTAGGCTTTCCTAAGAGGTTTTGATAATGCACACAGTGGTCAATATGAGGAATGACACTTCCTGGCCAAGGGCACTGACAAAACCTATGGAGATTTTGAAAATGTGGCATAAGATAAGAAGGAGAAATCTCAGCATAGCTTCACTAAACACAAAAAGTACAACCAAACAGACAGTACCTGTACCTGTACCTGAAAGGTGTAGGAGAAAGAAATGTACACTCTTAAAAAAAAATGCTGAAACAGGAAGATCTATCTAGGAAACACCATAAACAAAGGTATGCAATGAAGGTGGCTCAAACATAAAGACAAGTATTACTGTATCAATTTAAAAATAGGAGACTACATAGAATAACAAAAAAAAGTTTAAAGGTCATGAGATATGTTTTAAGCCAACCTGAGTTGAACAAACGACCTACTCGGTGACCTGGGGGAGGGGAGCTTCCGAAGGAAAGTACTACAAACAAGATGAATGTGTATTGGGGAACAATGTACCCAAAGACAAATTAAGGGGGCAACTGCTGAGTGGTAGTATACCTAAAGGCAGCCAGCCAAGGAAACAGCTATTCATAAGAATGCCAACATGGCTGTTGAAAACAGGGGTCAAAATCAGAAACCCCCACATTTGGAGCGGTTGCATACACAGTAAAATGCGCGTCCACCTTGGATTTTGAAAACTTTATCTACACAGCTACACGGACCAAATACCAAGCAGTAGGAGAAGCCATCCATAAGAGGCAAGGGAGAAATATACATGTCATCATGCATTACCATGAGACTACCAAGAAATGATGGGAAGGAAACCAACAGTGGATCAAATATTACTAGTTACAATGCTTGCTAAATCAATGCAAGTGCAACAAATCCACTGCAACTGCAGGAATTAAAGGAACAACTACAAAAAAAGGAATCAGGACCCAGCGGGTGGGGGTTCGGAGAGGTACATCAGCATGCTCAAGGTAAAGACCTGAGGCCAATGCAGGAAACTCAGAAATAAGGTCCACAACAGAAGTGGGACCTAGACTGAAAAGTATTACCTAAGCAAAGAAAAGCTAAACTCAAAAAAGTAAAAAGACATACATGTGAGTGTAACAGATCTGCTTACCATCAAAGCCTTTCAATAATATTGCTCTCTCTAGCTAGTGGTCTGCACAGAGAAAACACCATCATAGATAAATGAAGAAAAAAGCAAGAGGGAAAGCAAAGTCAATACACTTACAATGAGCAAAGCATTGTTATAGCTCCAGTGATATGATCGTTGAGTGATAGGTCACTAGGATAAGGAAAAGCTCATAAACATTGTAAAACTAAAATATCTTAGCCCAGAAATATTATGAACATAATGAATAGACAGACTAAAAACATGACATCATTCTAAGATGCAGTAGCAGACTGAGGATTTGCAGTAAATCCTGATCCAGTAAGATGAGAGAGACAACATTTCAGAGAATGAGACATCAGTGTCCATGGGTATGTCATGTCATTATGGATAGCAAAACCATCTCTGTTGTATTTATAAACATATTTCAGAGTCTGAAAGTTGATTTGAACTTAAAGAGCATCAATACCTAGAGGCATATACTGTCTGTATTGTTTTATCACTGATGTTCAGATAGGTATCTGAGGAGTTCAAACTGTCTATCGATCTACACTTCAGTGTCATAAGAATCCTGAGGATGGTGGTGACTTTGGAGTTCTTTAATACTCGTTCATTCACTTGCCATTTCATATTCTGTGCAGTGTGTACTATTAGCTGCTAATGATCAACCAAAGGAGCTTCTGTGACACCATATCGTATTCTGCTCCTGTGTTGAAGAATCCCTTAGCAAAGCAGTTGTGTTTTTAATTCCAGCTTAGATGTCCACTCGGGTACCAGGTATCATAAATCACATTTTGAGAGTTACAGTTTGTGTGACAGGCAAGAGTAAAATGCACATTTAAATGTTTAAAAACCTTAGTGCCAGAGGTGTCATAACATAAACTACATGTACCACTTTCATAGTGTCCTAAAAAAAAATGCCAACCCCCATGAATGCAGAATTTTGGTATGTATAGCTTGGTTTATATCACACTGATTATAAGCCCTCACCACGTGATCGCTAACGTTCGCCCTCTTTAGAAACAGAACAGTGGATGTTCTAATCCTTCATCTAGAGATTTTAAAATGTGCCAGTCAGAAAGGCCAATTTTCCTAAGGCTATGATGAATAGTAACTAACCTGATTCTTAGGGTTTCTGGGTCTACCCTGTTTATTGCTACATATTACTCCTGTGGTAGCCTTTCACCACTATGACAATAGGGCTTTGGGGACCCTTCCATGTGCGAAAAAGACTGCAATTCTCAGTCTATTTCATGGCACACATGCATGATCGATGTTTGCACATGACAATAACTATAAGCATGAGTGACGCAGATGTCATTACAATTAGGGCACTCCTGGCAGGGCTGCATGTCATCACCATGTAAGAGACTTTTTTATCCCAACCCTTAGTCTTGACTAAAGTGTGCAGAGGGAAAAGCAAAATTCACCATATGAGAATCCAAAAACTCTCTCAACATTGAATGATCCCTAGAAAACATGGGTACTTGAGGGACTACTAGAATGTTTGTGGACTATGACACCAAAGCCTGATTTAGCGGCAAAATCTTTTAGATGAAATGTTGTAACTCTTGTACTAGGTTCTAGGAAGGATGCATAATGTTACTTATTTGAGGAGTCATGGAAAGGCAATCTGTCAAGGACAAGATGCAGAGATGTTCGGTTGAATAAGCTTTTTGATTGCCTATGGCTAGACCAAAAAGGGGGTATTTATAAGTTTTGTCAAAACTGCTTTCCTGGAGCTACTGGTGTTAATTTGACAAACAGGAAAGCCTGAGATTGACATCTTTTATGTTGCTTTGAATTTTGCAGTCCTGACACCGCTCTTTATATTTCATACCCCGAGGAGCTGGAAAAATGCCTCTTGCAGTGCAGTCATGCCAGAAGAATCTGGCTGAGTCCAGCTGTCGGGCAGGAAGTGGAGTGCTCCTTCCTTCTTTGAAAGCATAAAGCCTCCATTAAACTCTTCATGTGGTTCTCAGCAGAGATCTCAGGTCAGATGTAACAGTGGCATGTATCTGATGGTCCAAGATTCTACATATTCTCTGTACCCCTGCTTCCTCACATTTTTCAAAATCTGGAAGTGGTTCAGGACAACTCATAACAGTTTTATGTTTCTTCTGTTTTTCACTGGCATTGACTTGTGAAGGACAATTAAGAGCTGTTGTGAGGTGATTGCCTTGGACTTGAAGGTGGACAGGTCGAAGCTCCAGCTGCTGCTTAGCAAGAGGAAGTAGCATTATCAAGGCTGCAAACCAAACAAATCAAACCATCAAGAAATTATCTACTAAAATGTGGAGATCAGGATGTGCTTATAGAGCTCTCCTATTGGCTATGGTGCACCACCATGAGTATAGAACAACCAAAGCCATCTAAATAGGCCAGCAGGGGTTGGAGATATTTAAGAAAGAAGGAGCACCTTTCTTCAACCGGCAGTAGGTGCCATGAAGGTAAGAGGCACCGCAGGACTGCATAAATCCCAAGCCGGATTGGCTCCCTCTGGAGCACCTGAGCTCTCATGAGAGGCTCTGAATTGAGAGAAAGCTTCCCACTCTCCTGTTTCGAAGAGGGGAAGGAGTTTGTCTGCTGTACAGATGAGCTGCCACAGTGGAGTTTCAGGCCAGTTAGGAAAGATGGTAACCATATGGCTCAGGACCTTGGTGCATGTTCCTTCCCCCAAGCGTGCTGGTGCTCAAGAAGGCCAGAGAACCCTATCTGGAAAAATAAACTCTGCATTGGCTGCAACAACAGTGCTGGACCTGGCCTTTTGGCAGAGTCATCCCCAAACGTTTTGCACCCTTCCTCCCATTTTGTCTGACCTGTTTTTTTTGGCTTTAGGACTCTGGGCACTTTATCACTGCTGACCAGTGCTACACTGCAAGTGCTCTGTCTAAATTGCATTTGTGATTGGTTTATCCTTGATTAGCATATTTGATTTACTACTAAGTCCCTAGTAAAGAGCACCAGAGGTGCCCAGGGCAAGAAAATCAAATACTACTAGTGGGCCGGGCGCACTGATTGTGCCACCCACATGAGTATCTCTGTAAACGTCTCAGACCTGCCACTGCTGTGTCTGTGTGGGCAGTTTAGAATTGCCAGTTCAACCTGGCCCAGTGCACCCAATTACCAGGCCAAACCTTCCCTTTTACGAATTGTAGGCCCAGGGCAGCCCCAGAGGCAAGGTGCAGTGTATTTAAAAGGTAGGACATGTACTGGTGCGTTTTATGTGTAAGTAATCTTTATTTGCATGATTAATTAAAATCTTAGCAAAAAAGAGAGGGAAAAGGAAAACAGTCAAAATACATAAGCCCTCATTAAAACCCTGGCAGTAAATGCCGCTCACTGCGGTGCTGAAGGCCGCCAATATGCCATGGCAGCGGCGGAAATCTGCTACAGGTATTACGACCCACATCTCGTAATCCGCCACAATTCAGACACCCACATAAGTCTGCCACACCAAAGGTCAGTGATAAACTGGCGATAGCCAAACCCACACCATCACGCCAACAGGAATACGCCCACACTATTATGACCCACGAATCAATATGGCGGTCTTTCAAACGCGGTAATCCGTTGGCGGTACACACCGCCGCCCTCAAAATACACACACATTTACAAAACACAACCACATTGGACAATTCTAAATACACAGACCTGATACACATACACACACCACATCTACAACACTTTAAAACACACACCCACATTACCCAAAACCCCTTACAATGACATTTTTGTGAAGAAGCACAGAGTGAGAATAGCCAACACTACACCAGCATCCACAAGCACACCACACCATCACTCATACAACATCAACGCACCTCAAAGAACACACACCAACACAACATTTCACACAGCATAACAAACATCACCTCACACATCACCCACACCACATCATGGCACCTCAAAGACACCCCAGGTTTTCTGAGGAGGAGCTCAGGGTCATGGTGGAGGAAATCATCTAGGTCGAGCCACAGCTTTTCGGATCACAGGTGCAGCACATGTCCATTGCTAGGAAGATGGAGCCATGGCGGAGAATCGTCGACAGGGTCAATGCAGTGGGACAGCATCCAAGAACACAGGATGATATCAGGAAGAGGTGGAACGACCTACAGGGGAAGGTGCGTTCTGTGGTATCCAGACATCAGATTGCTGTACAGATGACTGGCGGTGGATCCCCACCTCCTCCCCCACAACTAACATCATGGGAGGAGCAAGTCTTGGCAATACTGCATCCTGAGGGCCTCGCAGGAGTAGCAGGAGGATTGGACTTAGGTAAGTCAAATCTTAATTGCCATATCCCCCCACCCGCATGCCATCACATACCTCCATCCTCCCCCTCACCCCCATCACTCCAACACCTCACATATGCCCCACTATCATAACCCAGCCATCCCAATACCAAGCCCTGCATGCAACACCAAAGCACGGACACCCACTGCCAAAGCATGTCCAGTACAGACACCCACACAGACCCCAAAACACTAATCACACAATGGCAAACACAACAAGGCAAGCACAGGAGTAGAGGGTAACTCACCCAATGCACAAGATGGCACACACAGATACTAAAACTATGCATTTACACCCCAACAGGACCCATACCCAACGTCACCGGAGAGGAGGTGCCAGGCAACCAGTCCCCCCAAAGAAGAGGCCCACAGTGACGACAGCAGCTCTGCACGCCTGGATCTGGATGACCAGCCCAGCCCATCAGGGACCTCTGGATAGTCGGTTCCCGTGCTACAGTCACAAGCCACCACAGAGCCTCCCCCTCAGGAGACACCACCACAGCACCCACCTATTGGGCCCATCCCTCTGTCCCCAGGACAAGTCAATCAGCAGTGTGTCCACCACTACAGGGACCCCAGGCAAACCCACCAACCCAAGACAATCAGGGACCTGGGGTCAGTGGCAGTGGGCACACGGTTCAGGGGACAGAGGCACAGGATAACAGGGAAGCTGGGAGAACTGCTGTGTGACAGGAGGAGGACAGGCCCGGGGAACCCACTCTCCACGAGGCACTCTCCAACATCATGGGAGCATACCACCATTCCCAGGAGACCATGGGGACGGTGCTGGCCAAGTTTCAGGAGACCCAGCATCTGCAGGAGGAACACTACCTGGGGATCAGGGAGGACTTGAAGTCCATCAACAACACCATGGGCACCATTGCAGAGGTGCTGGCAGACCTGGCCAACACCATGAGGGACACAGTGGCACACAAACTGCCCCTGACAGTAGCCTGAACGATGAACAGCCCTCCACCTACGCCGGCGGTAGTGGACAGGATGCCCCGCCACAGGAACAACAGGCCACCAGCACCCCACCCCCTGCAGAAGGAGAACCACCCCCCAAACGGTCCCTGAGATCCAGGAACAAGACAGAGAACATTGCCAAGACCCCCGCCAGGAAATAACACTCTCCTGATTGTCACCCTTCTGTCCCACTTTGTCACCCTGTCTACCTTAAACTGCCATTGCTCCCCTTCCTATGCCCCCTTGGACAATGCACCTGTGAGACCAAGAGAGTGAACTCTACCATGGACATTCCTCCATCATCACCCCAGCCCATTGCCCACACCCCTCCTCTTATTAGCACAGAAATAAACACCCTTGAATCACAAATCAATCTGGAGTCAGTCTGTACTTTTACCAATGTGTAATTGCAGCCTTTTGGAAATATAGCAATGTCAATTTTCATGTTCACATACCAATGTTACACAGTTGTTGGGCAGCAGTAAACATAGCAGAGGGCCCAAAGTGGGGCCCAGATCTGTGAAATGGAAAGCCAAAGTGACATGTCAGGGTCCATACACAGAGGTAAAAAGGCAGATTTATGTTATGTCCTGCAGTAGTATGAGATGTGAGAAGCAGTGCCATCCTCTCACCTGTGTCTCACTGGAAGTATTGCATGATGATGTTGTTTCAGTTGTCTATATCTTCTTCTCCTGCCTCCTCTTCTTCACTGTCCACAGGCTCCACAGCTGCCACAAGACCAGCATCAGGCCCATCCTCCTGCAGAAAAGCCACCTGGCGTCACAAAGCCAGTTTGTGCAACATACGGCATGCCACGATGATCTGGCACACCTTCTTCAGTGAGTAGTATAGGGAGCCACCTGTCAGATGGAGGCACCGGAATCTGGCCTTTAGGAGGCTAAAGGTGTGCTCTATTATCCTTCTAGTTTGCCCATGTGCCTCATTGTAGCGTTCCTCTGCCCTTATCCCGGGATTCCTCACTGGGGCCATGACAGGTTGGGGTAACCAGAGTCACCTGAAAATATCGAGGGACAACTGTTAGACATCCTCCAACCATTAGGGACTCTCCCATACCCAGACACCTATTTAAACTGTGTGGGGACCTTGGGCTCACCGATTGGTCACACACGGTGGCTCTGGAGTTGCCCCATCACATAAGGGATGCTGCTATTCCTCAAAATGTAAGCGTCATGCACAGAGCCAGGATACTTGGCATTCACATGGGAGATGTACTGGTCTGCCAAACACATCATCTGCACATTCATAGAATGGTAGCTTTTGCGGTTTCTGTACACCTGTTCATTCCTGCGGGGGGGGAACAAATGCCACATGTGTACCATCAATGGCACCAATAATGTTGGGGTTATGTCACAGGGCATACAAGTCACCTTTCACTGTGGGCAAATCCTCCACCTGAGGGAACACGATGTAGCTGCGCATGTGTTTCAGCAGGAGAGATAACACTCTGGACAACACCTTAGAGAACATTGGCTGTGACATCCCTGATGCCATGGCCACTGTTGTTTGAAAGGAGCCACTTGCCAGGCAATAGAGCACTGACAGGACCTGCACTAGAGGGGGTATTTCTGTAGGATGAAGGATAGCTGACATCAGGTCTGGCTCCAACTGGGCACACAGTTCCTGGATTGTGGCACAATCAAGTCTGTAAGTGATAATGATGTGTCTGTCTTCCATTGTCAACAGGTCCACCAGCGGTCTGTACACCGGAGGATGCCGCCATCTCATCACCTGCCCCAGCGGACGTGCCCTATGGAGGAGAAGCGTGAGCAGAGGGTAATACACCACATAGGTTTCACAAGGCTGTTTAGCACAATCGTGAAATAATCTTTGTGTGCCTTTGTCTGTCCGTGTTCCTGGCCAAAAGTGCTGTGACGCAGTTAGTTGGCCTGCCATGTGGCCACCTGAAATGCCGGCTGCCTGACCTGTAAGGAGGGACAAGGGGAAATGAGGAACTGCGCTGGAGTTGTGCAGCATCGCGGTAGGCGGTCGAAGACTGCTGCGCAATTCAGCATTGGTTATCATTGGGCCCTATGGATTCCAGGAGCCAATGACAATGTATGCCTGTGGTGACGGTATGCACCGCCGCGGACGTGACTGCCATTTTCTATCAGTTCCCTCACTTGATACCTGACCTTCAACAGGAGAGGACCTACACTGCAAGTGCTGCTGTGACCTGCATCTGGAAGCAACAATGGCTACAGTGTCTGGGGAAAGGGCCCCTGCCTTCACTGCAGAGGAGTTGGACAAACTGCTGGATGGGGTCCTCCCCCAGTACACGCTACTCTACGGTCCTCCAGACAAACAGGTAAATAAACTGTGTGCATGGTGGATAGCACATGATTGTATGGAGTGTCATGGATGGAAGGGAGCGGGGGGCACAGGCCAGCATGTGAGGATGGTGAGTGTATGTTTTTCTGGGCCAGGGTGGGAGGTTTGTGGCCAATGAGTGAGAAGAACAGTACGGGGAGTAACATCCATTTTTACTTCACTATTCCTCTAGGTCAGCACCCACAAGAAGAAGGGTATTTGGCATGCCATCACCAAGGAAGTGCGGACCCTGGGGGTCTACCATAGATGGAGCAGCCACTGCTGTAAAAGATGGAAGGACCTGCGCCGCTGGAGAAGAAGACGGCGGAGGCCCAGCTGGGGATGGCCTCCCTACGTGGACGGGGTGCACGTCGCACCATGACCCCCCTGATGTACCGGATCCGAGTGGTGGCATATCCTGAGTTGGATGGGCATTTGAGGGCATCACAGCAGCCACAAGGGGGTGAGTACAGTCTCATTCAGCTGACTGCGTGCTTGACGAGGTGTCTGGGTGGGGGAGGTGGGCTGTGGGTTCCCCTAGGCTAGGGCAGACGCGCCAAGGTACATACATTGTTTTGCAGGCTCATTGTCACTCCAACCCCAAAGGTGGTAGTTGCCCTCTACACCTAGTCAGGCTCCTATGGGTTCCAGCTGTGCATGAAATGGGTCTAGGCAGAGTCCCCAATGGGCATGTGCTTTTCCCCTGCACTGTAAGTGCATGCAATAGTGCATAGGGCTGCTCCCTGTGTGTTGTGTCCGCCAACGGTAGTGGTGTTGCAGGCATTGACCATGTGTCTCTTGTTTCTTCACCCCCTTTTTGTTTTGTCACACTGTCCTTGTGTGCATTGGCATCAGCTGGTGGAGGAGCATTGGCACTGGAGCAGGAGGGAGCTGCAACCCACATGGCCCTGGAGGGTGAATTTACGGAGTCTGAAGGCACCAGTGGGACAGAGGGAGATGGGAGCACCACGATGGGGACAGGAGCAGACACCAGCGACAGCAACTCCTCCTCTGATGGGAGCTCTCTTGCAGTGGTGGGCACCTCTGTGCCCACCGCAAAAACAGGTACGGCCCCCACACCCCCTACCAGCACCCCCCTCCCAGCAGCCCCTCATCGAGTTTCCCGTGCTCGCTCACCCAGGAGGGTGGGCATCTCCTTTTCCCCAGGCACCTCAGGCCCTGCCCCAGTTAGCCCTGCTGCCCTCAATGAGGAGGCTATTGACCTCCTGAGATCTCTCACTGTTGGGCAATCAACCATTTTGAATGCCATCCAGGGTGTCAAGTGGCATTTGCAGCAAACAAATGCATATCTGGAGGGCATTCATTCTGGCGTGGCGGCCCAACAGAGAGCATTTCAGGCTCTGGCCTCAGCACTGACGGCAGCCATTGTCCCTGTGTCCAGCCTCCCCCCTCCAACATCCACTACCCAGACCCAATCCCCTCTACCTCAGCCTATCCCAAGCAGGGTGTCAAGTGGCATTTACAGCAAACAAATGCATATCTGGAGGGCATTCATTCTGGCGTGGCGGCCCAACAGAGAGCATTTCAGGCTCTGGCCTCAGCACTGACGGCAGCCATTGTCCCTGTGTCCAGCCTCCCCCTCCAACATCCACTACCCAGACCCAATCCCCTCTACCTCAGCCTCTCCCAAGCACACCTTCAGACCAGCATGCACACTCATCAACACACAAGAGTGGACATGGCAAACATAAGCACCACACATCCCACAGGCAACATCCACTGCCTCCACTGTGTCCCCCTCCTCCTCCCTCCCAGTCTTGCCTCCACTCACACCTGCATGCACTACATCCTCAGCTACTACCTCCATCCTCAGCACGCCCATCACCACACACCGCTCACGTGCACTGACCACCCCCTCTACAATGCACACGTCCCCTGTGTCCTCTCCCAGTGTGTCTGTGAGCCCTCATCCCAAAGTACACAAATGCAGGCACACACCCACCCAACAGCCATCCACCTTACAACAGCCTCCGGCCCATGCACCTTCACCTAAATTCAGCAGACGTACACCTCCTACAACCACTACCTCTTCCTCCACTCCCAAACCCCCTCCATCTTCCCATCCTAGTGTGTCTAAAAACATTTTCCTGGCTAACATTGACCTCTTCCCTACACCTCCCCCCGTCTTTCCCCTAGGGCCAGGATGTCCAGGTCCCAGCCCAGCACCTCAGCCACCAAATCCTCCAGCACTGTGGTCTCAGCAAGTCCGGTCACATCGCGGGCGGCACCCATCAGGGCTGCCAGTGTGCCATCTAGTGAGGCCAAGGATCAGCCCATTCCACCACCTGCCAAGGTGAAGAAGGTGCCCACATGCTGTAGGGAAAAGCCACACCAACCACCCAGCAAGGCCTCCTCCAAGCCAAAAGGGGACAGTGCCAAGGGACCAGCAGCGACATCCAAGGTGGGGAAGGGACACAATGCTAAGGGGAAGTCAGGACAGGGCACGGAGCCTCCGGCTGAGGGACTAGAGACCCCCCTTCTGGCAACCAGAACAGCAACCTGTATGGCGGTGGACACCGCCACCTGCACCGCCACCTGCACCGCTACCTGCACTGCTACCTGCACGTCTGCTGCCTCAGCAACAGTCCCCAGCATCATCCCCAGTGGGCAGCCGTCCGAGGCTGATGAAGACGTCCTGCTGTCTCCCTCCACAGGTGCTGACACATTCACCACCGGCAGCATCTTTATCAGCCCCGTGACGTGCTCAGACAGTGCCACCACAGCCAACATGGCTAACATTGCCAGTGGACAGCCGTCCGAGGCTGCAGGAGATGTCCTGGACCCTGCACAGCGTACATGAGGCACGACACCCAGCACTGTTTGTACCAGCAGGTGGCAGGCAAAGTTGCAGCAGGGTGGAGTGTGTCTCTGCCTCCATGGAGTATCATGCTACCTGTTCCCAGGCAATCACGTGGCACACACACTCAGGTGAGGGAATGGGACCTGCCACACTGCATGTGAAGCACTCTGGGCACCAAGCCCCCTCCAGAAACAGTTGAGAAAAGCATCCACAACCCCAGTCCTTGGCAGGATGAAGCATTCTGGGCACCAAGCCCCCTCCAGAACCAGTGGAGAAAAGCATCCACAACCCCAGTCCATGGCAGGATGAAGCACCTTGGGCACCAACCCCCCTCCAGAACCAGTGGATAAAAACATCTACTCACACAGTCCTTGGCAGGATGAAGCACTCTGGGCACCAACCCCCCTCCAGAACCAGTGGAGAAAAACATCCACTCACACAGTCCTTGGCAGGACGAAGCACTCTGGGCACCAAGCCCCCTCCAGAACCAGTGGAGAAAAGCATCCACAACCCCAGTCCTTGGCAGGATGAAGCACCTTGGGCACCAACCCCCCTCCAGAACCAGTGGATAAAAACATCTACTCACAGAGTCCTTGGCAGGATGAAGCACTCTGGGCACTAAGCCCCCTCCAGAACCAGTGGACAAAAAGCATCCACAATCCCAGTCATTGGCAGGATGAAACACTCTGGGCACCAAGCCCCCTCCAGAACCAGTGGAGAAAAACATCCACTCACACAGTCCTTGGCAGGATGAAGCACTCTGGGCACCAAGCCCCCTCCAGAACCAGTGGAACATGTCAACAACTTGAGAGACTGTGGCTTTGCACTCCCCAGGACCAAACAGTGGGCAACTCACCCACTTGAGAGACTTGAGAGACTGTGACTTTGCACTCCCCAGGATAAAGCAGTGGGCAACCCACCCACTTGAGAGACTTGAGAGACTGTGGCTTTGCACTCCCCAGGATAAAGCAGTGGGCAACCCACCCACTTGAGAGACTGTGGCTTTGCACTCCCCAGGACCAAACTGTGGGCATGGAGCCCCCTCGTGGAGCAGTGGCGTCGTCCATTCATCCGGCTGAGGTGCCCCCTCCCCTCCCCCTGAGGTGCCTGTTTATTTTCGATCTGATGGCCCAGCAGTGTTCTCTCCGTTTCGAGTCAGGTAGGACCACTGGTCCACGGACAAGGATTGGAACACTATCCGGACTTGTGTAGTTGCTGTACATATTTGTATATACTGATGATTTAAAGTTATCTTGGTCTATCTGATTTTTCGATAATTACACTTGTTACAATCATTTCATTTTGTCCTTGCGTTCTTCCAGGGGGTGACAGGGTGTAAATATCATGTTGCTGCATGTATTTGTGTGTATGTTGTTGTGGGTGAGGGTGGGGGTGGGGGTGCTGCATGTTGCTTGTGTGTGTGTCACTCTCTCTTTCCTCCCCCCCTCCCCTGTGTGCTAGGTGCAGTACTCACTGTGGTCATCGCCGGCATCTTTGCTGCTCCTGGTAGAAGAGGAGGTAAACCAACATGGGCAGGACCTGTAACTCGGGCTCCATGGTGTCCTGGTTCCTCGTTGTGTGTCGAGAGGTGAGTGTTTTCCATTCCATTCCAAGTCCTGTTTCTGCTGTGCTTTTGACAGTGTTGGTACCGCCCAGGAAAAGGTGGGGGATAGGCCTTTTGTAATACAGTGGGCGGTACATTGTGTTCCGCATGTCTGTTGGAGGTTACTGCTGCGGTGTTTGTTTCTACCGCCGTGGTGGTCGTAGTGTTAAAGTGGCTGTCTATGTTGGCGGTTTCCGCCATGGTCGCGATTCCATTTTTTTAACTGCCAGCCTGTTGGTGGTATTACCGCTGCTTTAACACCGACCGCCAGGGTTGTAATGAGGGTGATAGTCTCTACAAAGAACATACTTGAAGACGTTTATAAACTATTATACACATCAGTCTCCTTAAAGTGCTATGCAATTTGGATTTGTTAAAAGTAAAGGACAGATAGCGGGGGAGAAGCAGTACCTTAGCTCTCTACATGGTACTTAATACAAATCCATGAATATAAAGTGCTAGGAAAAAGAGTACAGCAGTACATGAACTTTTCAAAGACATTATCATAGTCACGCCCTCTTAGTTACAGTATCCATGCTAATGCTTTACTCATAACCTACTAAAACTATGAAACTATACATTTTGAATTCATAAGGATATATAATACTTAAAACTTTACTAAAATAGTTCATTTTGCATTAAAAGGAGGCTTTAGATCTTCATAATAAACTGAAGGTCACTTTAAAATTTACTGTCATTGCGTTAAGAAACGGAGTACTTACTGACCAGCACAGCATAACCTGATGTCTGGCCAGAGGAAAGTCTTTTAGAGATCAAAACTGTATAACCTAGCATATCTAAAAGAGAGGTTGTGGAACACTCATGAGCAGCCAATTAAGAGTTTATCATGCAAGGTTAAAAAATTCACGAGTCTGCAGTTTATCTGCGGCTCAGATGGATCAAACACTTTCATTACTGCCGGCCGACAGGAACTGACACCACTTATGAAAAAAGCGGGCTTTAACAGTTGACACCATGCTTCTCTTAGTGCAGGACAAACGCAAATCAAATGGACCATGTCCTGTACTCCGGCTTCGCATACCCTACATGACATCTCACCCCCATTCTTCCATTATGGTTGATCTGCTAGAGACGGAAAGGAGCCTAATCGCATGGCAAGCAGCTGCTGTTTAAAGTGTACTGGAAATATTGAGGTCAAATACTGTGCTGGCTCTATACTGCTATAATTGTGCATGACAATCCAGGCATGCGATCAAGCTGCAAATTTGCACTTGTCATCCAGCAAGGATTGCAGCCCCATTTCTTCTTTAATGCACAGTGGAAAAGAGGGTGTGACATATTGTAATCCCATGTATGTGTCATTTGAGTCTCTTGCAGGGCGCAATGCAAATACACATTGTATAAAGACTTAGGATCTTTAGCTACAGAATTCAATAAGGCTTCAACTAGCGGGTTCTCTTTATTTTCCCTAATTTTATACCAGGTCTTAATCACATGGAATTTTCTGTCTAGCTGCTGGTGTTTGAGACCAAACTCTACCCTAACCTGTGAAGGAGAAGCGGTAAGGGGGAGACAAAAGACTTGTGAATATATTTTTATTTGTTGACTATCAAGAATTAAGGCATCTTTCCCGTGGAATGCTGCACTTCCATATGTTATGGCTGATTGGAGTTTAGCAGGCATGACGACAATAGGGGTTTGAAAGAAGGTCCATTCAATTTTCTTGCCAGAGCACAAAAGGCAAATGTAAACGCTTTGCATTTCTGTATGATATGTTGTTTTTGCACTACGAAGCTCTGTTTATTATCTATGTTGAGGCACAGGTATTTATAATGACTAACTGCTTCCAGCACTGCATTGCCTAAGTTGGGGTTGAGTGCAGAGCTAAAGGCGCAAGCCATAGACATGGACTTTGACTTTTTGATATTGATTTAAGTTTATTTGTTGTTGAAAAGTTGTCCAGAGTGTTGAGTTGCAGCTGTAATCCCATCTTTGTATGGCTCAATATAACTATGTCATCTGCAAACGAAAGATGTGAAATGGGCAAAGTTCCTTACTTCAGGGAATGGGAAATTATTGCATCCAGCTTTGGTGAAAGGTCAGCAATGAAAAGATTAAATAGGTGTGGGGCCAAAACACATCCGTGTTTCAGACCAATATTTGTTGGAATTCTCCTTGAATGTTTTGTGCCATCAGCTAGCTTAATCTGCACCTAACGTTTTGTCATATAGCATTTCAATGCTTCATAAAATTGTGTCTTCCAGGCCCCAGCTTTGCTACTTTCCCCAAAGGATGCCTCTGTCCAAACGATCAAATGCGCTCTTAAAATCTATGAAGCATAGATGTAATTTTTTCTTTATGCATTTAGTTTTGTCAGCAATAATTCCTAATGCTAGTATGTTTATCATGATGCCATATCTCTTCTGGATTCCGGTTTGGTTCAGGGGAACTAGATTGTTGGAATTGGACCAGTCAAGCAAATCATCTAGAATCAAAAAGGCAAAGCACTTAGCCTCAGAATCAATTAGGGCAATTAGTCTATAATTATCTGGATGTGCTTGACCCTCCCCCTTTAAATATTGGGTTAATGATAGATACTCTCCAGCTCTCTGGAATAATTCTACTCCGTTCTACTTCCGTGAAGATGATTGTAAGTGGTGTGGACCAGTATTTTGGGTCAGCCTTAAAAAACACCTGAGGAAGACCATTAAGGCCTGGAGGACAGTCCTTACGTCCCTTCTTGATCGCTAGAGATACTACCTTAGCATCATAACCTATATAGTTCTGACAGATGTGGTAGCAACTTTTTTGCACCTTTATGTGTGAATTTGTATTAGATAGTTCTTGACTAGTAAACATATTGGCCAAATACTTTGCCCATTTTTCTTTGGGGATAGATGAACAGTTGATATCTCTTTACATCCTGTCAATACAATTAAACGTTGCCTAAAAGGCTCTGGAATTGGCTGGTTTTGCATTGAAGAGCAGTTTTGTCCAAAAGTCTTCCTCCTCTTTCTTTCATTCGAACCATATCTGTGATTTATCAATTTTCCTTATGTTCTTTATTGTTTCACACATAGATGTTGTGGCATTCAATTTTTTGATCCTTCTGAGTTTGTTTAGCAGTTTCCTTCTCAATTTTAAAGGTTTTATTGGCAAACTTGAGGACCCCTGCAGTGCACGCATCACTGTGGGTCACAGAGTGGAAGTAAGGGAGGTTAAAGTAGTTAAAAAGGTGGTCCACGCTTGTGCTGCTGTAATGTGCAAAAATATTGTAGATTGGTACAAGGCTTTTCTCTTGGTTGTTATCTTAGGTAGTGAATACTGTGTCCAAGACACGTTTTAGGTTGATGGATCCTAGTCTACCAAAGTCTACCAAGACTGGCATGAATCTTTGAGCATTCAAGCTCAACTCTTTGTGTTGGGGTGAGTGGTCATTTTGGAGGGTGGTTTCAATTTTGAATGTCCTCAGTGGGGGCTGCAAAGAAAGGTTCACAGCAGTATAATCTATTGTTGAGTCCACTTTTGAGCTATAATTGGTGTAACTTGGTGACATATCATCTACAGTTCTCCTGTTGAGGACTCTCATGCCTGATGCTTGAGTGTACTGACTAGTTTGTTGCCCATGCAATCTGCACTCTTACATAGTTGAGGAGCTTGTGGCAGGACTGACCATGAGGCATTTTCTGTAGTTAACTGCTCATCGGGACCTGGGGTATGAATTAGGAATGTATTGAAGTCACCCATCACCAGGATATTCCAAGTTGGATGGGCATATCTTATTTCCGCAATCTTGTTCATCCTTCCGCGGATGAGCATAGACATTGAATATAACAAATGGGGCTGCTTGATAGTTATCTTCAAAGCTAAGTTTAGTGGACTGCACATCGTTTGTTGAAAACACTAGTTGATCTATGGTTGCACGTAGTGCTGTTGATACATAAATTACTAGGTCTCCACTTAGTCTGCCATTTGTGGCACTGATGTGAATCAGTATATAACCTCCTAGGTGAGTAGGGTCTGTTAGCCATGTTTCTTGCAATATAACTAAATCATAGTTGCAATTAGTTGCAAATGCAAAGCCATCTGAGATTATGCTTTTGGCTCCTGCAATGTTCCAAGACAAAATACTTATGGCCTTCTGCTGTTCTACATTTGCCGCATTGGTGTGTTTTACATGTCCTGATAGTGAAATACTGCTACATTCAGGTTTCACTATGGTAAGGCCTACCTATCCCATATGTTAACATGGGGATTGTCTTGAAATATCTTTCAAGTGTCATTTCCCTTTGGGGGTAGATAGAGCTATGGAGTTTTGGTCTCTGAACTCACAATTTAAAAATCCATCTTTTGGTGAAGTTGATTTTCTGAATGTAAGCTTTTAGAAAGTGGGCATTTTCTTGCTTAACCATTCTGTGCCTCTGCCTGACTGCTGAATACACGTCAGGGTCAGAATGACAGTTGTGCTGAATGGGAATTCACTCTAGACAGTCTCACAAAGGGAATTGACGTGTGTCCTACATTTCCTGATGGGTCTTCCTGGGCCTACAATGGTGGGATGAGCTGAAACTTGCAGCTGAATAGGGCTGTGCACTACAAATACTTTCCTTTGAAGTTTGGCTACTTCAAAGGCAGAAATGAGTATAAATATTGGACCCCTGACCCGACAACTTAAGAACACTTCTGGACTGGGAACATTCTGCCAAGGAGAAGAGCTGGATGCTGGAGGAGGACCTGCCACTCTGCCTGTTGCTTTTTTGTGTTGGCCTGCCACTGCTACACCTGCCCTGGGAGTGAAAGGACTGGACTTTGCTTTCTACATTCTGCTTTCCAAGGTTGTCCAAGGGCTTGAACTGAGCTTGTTTCCTCTTGTCTCAGTGACTTCAAAGACTTCATGTCCCAGTGCCTGAGCTCTTCTGCTGAGAGTTCTGCCTTGCTAAGTGGTGCCAAATCAAGTCCCTGGCCCCTTGGAAGTGGAAGCTGGTAACCTGAAGTAAATTCAACATACTGAGTTGTTGAGGCAGAAAAATTGATGCAGCACCTGCACTGTGGCTAAAAAATTAATGCAGCACCTGTCTCTCGGCTGCAAAATCAAGGCATCGGCTGGTCCAGCACAGATCCATTTGCCCTATGTCTGGATTTTCTATGCATCATCCCTGGGTGTCATTTTCTTCATCAGCGCTGCACCGCAGTAAGGAATCGATGCATCGTTAGCCTGCTGGGTAAAGAATCCATGCATCGCCTGTCCAGCAGGAAAAGAATGGACACATTGGCAACCCGGCTGGAAAAGAATCCACGCATCACCCACCCAGCAAGGCAATAATCAATGCACCGCTTGCTTTTCTGATGCATCACCTCCTTTGCGTCCTGCATAATCTTTGTTTTGATGCATCCAAGGTGCTATGGGGGTGATTCTGAGTTTGGCGGGCGGCGGTTGCCACCAGCCAAGCGGGAACCGCCAATTGGCCGCTCCGCGGTCAGAAGACCGCGGGGGCCATTCTGACTTTCCCGCTGGGCCGGCGGGCACCCGCCAAGGGAGCGCCCGCCGGGCCAGCGGGAAAGGGCCTGCAACACTGAAGCCGGCTCCGAATAGAGCCGGCGGTGTTGCAGGTGTGCGACGGGTGCAGTTGCACCCGTCGCGCTTTTCACTGTCTGCTAAGCAGACAGTGAAAAGCATACTGGGGCCCAGTTAGGGGGCCCCTGCACTGCCCATGCCAGTGGCATGGGCAGTGCAGGGGCCCCCAGGGGCCCGAGGACACCCGTTCCCGCCATCCTGTTTCTGGCGGGGAAAACCGCCAGAAACAGGCTGGCGGGAAGGGGGTCGGAATCCCTATGGCCGCGCTGCTTGCAGCGCCGCCATGGAGGATTCGCCCAGCCGGGGCTAATCTGGCAGGACACCGCCGGACCCGGTTTTCCGACCGCGGCTTTACAGCCGCGGTCGGAATGGGCAATGAAGCACCGCCAGCCTGTTGGCGGTGCTTCAGTCGTTCGTGGCTCTGGCGGTCGGAGACCGCCAGGGTCAGAATGACCCCCTATGTGTTTTAAAGATACAATCACTGAATCCTAAGGATTAAACCTCTTATAAACCTTTAAAAAGTGAAAACTCCACTTATGTATGTTGGAGTTTTGTCATTTTGGTCTTGTTTAACTTAGATAAATATTGGCTACTTTTTTCTAAACTGGTGTGGAGCCCTTTGTGGTGTTTTCACTGTGTTACTGTGTGTGTGTTGTAGGAGGCTGGCCTGGCTTGTAGTGGGTACCAAAGGTACTTACACCTTGTGCCAGGTCCAGTTATCCCTTATTAGTAGAATAGAGGTGTTTCTAACAGCTTAGGCTGATAGAAGGTAGCTATGGCAAAGCAGCTTAGGCTGAACTAGGAGACATGCAAAGCTCCTACTATACCACTTATATCATATGCACAATATTATAAGAAAACACAATACACAGAGTTACTAAAAATAAAGGTACTTTATTTTTATGACAATATGCCACAAGTATCTCAGTGAGTACCCTCAGTAAGAAGGTGAGTAATATACACAAGTTATATGTACACAAACCACAAATAGGTAAGTAAGAGTCAGAAACGTAATGCAAACAGTGTAGAATTACAATAGGTTGCAATAGGCAAGCATAGGCCTAGGGGCAACACAAACCATATACTCCAGAAGTGGAATGCGAATCACGAATGGACCCCAGACCTATGGGAGCTTGGAGAGGGTCGCTGGGACTGTAAGAAAACAGTCAGGGTGTCCAAGATACCCCCCCCAAGACCCTGATAAGTAGGAGTAAATTACACCTACTACCCCAATAGAGCACAATAGTTGTGATAGGGGGATTCTGCAAGAACAACAAACACCAGCAGTGCACTGAAAACGGATTCCTGGACCAGAGGACCTGCAAAGCAAGGGGACCAAGTCCAATAGTCGCCACAATGTCCAGGGAGGGCAAGAGCCCAGTAAACCCCGGATGAAGGTGCAAGGAAGCTGCCTCTGGATGGAAGAAGCTTAGAATTCTGCAAGAACAAAGAGGACTAGGAACTTCTCCTTTGGATGGAAGATGTCCCACGTTGTGATGGAGGTTGCAGAATTGTTCCCACGCAGAAATACCACAAACAAGCCTTGCTAGCTTCAAGGGTCACAGTAGATGTTTTTGGGTGCTGCTGGGGACCAGGAAGGACTATGATGTCGCACCTTGGAGGAGGAGACAGAGGGGGCGCTCAGCAACTCAGAGAGCCCTCACAGATGCTGGCAGCACCCACAGAAGTACCTGAACAGGCACATGGAAGATTTGTAGACCAGAGTCCATGCAGAGTTACAAAAGAGGGTCCCACGACGTCGGAGGCCAACTCAGCGGGTTGAGCACCGCATGATGGAGTGCTGTGGACCCAGGCTAGGCCTTGCACGAAGGAAATCCTGTAAGAGTGCACAGAAGCCGGAGCAGCTGCAAATCACGCAGTACACAGATTTGCAGTCTAGCGTGGGGAGGCAAGGACTTACCTCTACCAAATTGGACTGAAGAGTCACTGGTCTGTGGGAGTCACTTGGATAGAGTTCCTGTGTTCCAGGGACCACGCTCGTTAGGATGAGAGAGGACCCAGAGGGCCGGTGATGCAGTCCTTTGGTGCCTGCGTTAGCAGGGGGAAGATTCCGTCGACCCACAGGAGATTTCTTCTGAGCTTCTGGTGCAGGGTGAAGGCAGGGTATCTCTGATGTCACCTGCTGGCACTGGCCAATCAGAGCGGTCCAGTGTGCCCCCAACACCTCTGTTTCCAAGATGGCAGAGGTCTGGGACACACTGGAGGAGCTCTGGGCACCTCCCCTGGGAGGTACTGGTAAGGGGAGTGGTCATTCCCCTTTCCTTTGTCCAGTTTAACGCCAGAGCAGGGCTGGGGATCCATGAACCTGTGTAGACTGGCTTATGCAGAGATGGGCACCATCTGTGCCCATCAAAGCATTTCCAGAGGCTGGGGGAGGCCACTCCTCCCCAGCCCTTCACACCTATTTCCAAAGGGAGAGGGTGTAGCACCCTCTCTCAGAGGAAATCCTTTGTTCTGCCTTCCTGGGCCAGGGCTGCCTGGACCCCAGGAGGGCAGAAACCTGTCTGAGGGGTCGGCAGCAGCAGCAGCTGCAGTGGAAACCCCGGAAAGGCAGTTTGGCAGTACCCGGGTTATGTGCTAGAGACCGGGGGAATCATGGAATTGTCCCCCCAATACCAGAATGGTATTGGGGGGACAATTCCATGATCTTAGACATGTCACATGGCCATGTTCGGAGTTACCATTGTGACGCTATACATAGGTAGTGACCTATGTATAGTGCACACATGTAATGGTGTCTCTGCACTCACAAAGTCCGGGAAATTTGCAGTGAAAGATGTGGGGGCACCTTGGCTAGTGCCAGGGTGCCCACACACTAAGTAACTTGGCACCCAACCTTCACCAGGTGAAGGTTAGACATGTAGGTGACTTATAAGTTACTTAGGTGCAGTGAAAATGGCTGTGAAATAACGTGGACGTTATTTCACACAGGCTGCAGTGGCAGGCCTGTGTAAGAATTGTCTAAGCTCCCTATGGGTGGCTAAATAAATGCTGCAGCCCATAGGGATCTCCTGGAACCCCAATACCCTGGGTACCTCAGTACCTTATACAACGGAATTATATGGGTGTACCAGTGTGCCAATGAGAATTGGTAAGTTTAGTCACTAGCCTGCAGTGACAAACTTAGAAAGCAGAGAGAGCAGAAACACTGAGGTTCTGGTTAGCAGAGCCTCAGTGATACAGTTAGGCACCACACAGGGAACACATACAGGGCACATACTATGAGCACTGGGGTCCTGCCTGGCAGGATCACAGTGACACAAGGGCTAAAACAACATACATACAGTGAAATATGGGGGTAACATGCCAGGCAAGATGGTACTTTCCTACATGTGTGTGTGTGTACAAATACTTCACACATTGCCTCGGAGACATGTCTGACTGCTTGTGCTAAGCTAGCAAGGGGGTATGCAGGGGTTATCTTTGGTGTGTGACTCCCTTATCCTGACTAGAGTGAGGGCCCCTATTTGGGCAGGGTGCACACCACTGCAAACTGGAGACCCCATTTCTAACAAAAAGTAAAAACATGGAAATTAAAGAATGAAAGAGACAATCTTCAAGGGACTATGATGCTATTAAAGCAACACTGTAGGTGAGAGAAGCACCACATAAATCTTTAGGGAGAACTCAGAATTTTTCAAAGGGACAGGGGAACTACAAAGGAGCAGCGCAACCCTTCTCCAAGAGCCCCACCAGTGGAAAAAGTGGCACCCTAATTCTCCCAGTGTGTTAGATCAGTGACCATAGAGATTGTTGAGCCTTGGTGCAAATTATTTCCTGGGCTACACTTATAGAGTGCACTGTGTGAAGGGCCTATTGGATAATGAGTCTTGAGAGGTTATTAGGCATCCTGGTTTAATAGCATAAGTATGTCGTTTCAAGTAATGTTCTTTCACTGGTAGGCTTCGTGTATTATTGAAGATGTTTCAAAGATAGTTCATAAGACAAAATGTACTTACATTGAAGTGTCCATTTTTGATTGTTGAACTATGGTGAACTTCCTGTAACAAAGCCATTAGACCTGTTTTTTTATAACTGTGTACCCAATAGTATGATATAGACGTGGTATTGGTGTAGTGGTTTTAGGGATTAGGCTCTATTGGTGCATAAACTGTTAAATGTGCTGCAGTCTGGTCTATATACAGGTTTTAATTGGTCACTGAAACCTTTTCACATTGGTTTTTCCACCTGCGACTTTGAACATGGTAGTAATTTTGCGTGTAGTTTTTCATTTTGCGATTCTTAAAGAATGTTTCCTTGTCAAAAGGGAAGCACTGACAGAGCATTGATTCATTGACTGTCATTTGTTACGTTGGCTAGTTCGAAGTATATAGCCCACAGCACCTTCTTAGTTAAGATTTGGAATGCTCTATTTGGCCATCATGATAGTTGTATGGTGAAAAGAGTAAATGCCCCTAATTAAATGGTTCACAGTGAAGAAGCCCAAAGGGCATCAGAAGGAAAAGATTCTATTTGTCATAATTTGGGTCCTTTAACTTTTAATTTCATTATGGTCTACGCTTTTTCAGGTTGAAATGACGGTGGATATTTAACCAGTTGTGTTTGCTGTAAAATTACTTGGGAAATAGGTGTTTTCATAGTTATTTCTGTTGGTAATTCCCCATTTCTGGTCGTTTTTATGGGAACAAACTTCTCAAAGTTTGAAATCACAAATGTTTCCCCAGAAACACTTGTAATAATACTGCACATACAATTAGCACTTAATATATTACTTTATCACTCAAAATTACAAATTGGTCTAACAATCGGAATTAACCACTGCAACGGAATTTCTAAGCTGCTTTTAATCAGTAACCATGTAGACAGGAACACTGATCTTATACTCATTGTTTGGCTTCTTCCTCAATGTATAATGTATATTCAGCTGTACATGAAGATTTTACGCCTACCGGTCATCCACATCACAAAAACCTATAAAGAAAGCACTGGATGTCAATCTACTTCCTCTACCTAAACATGCAAAAGACATTTCATTAACCATCTCTTCTTGGAACAAAAGAACACCCAACTAAACTCTGTCTCTCTCAAAACGCCCTATCGTCTCACGTACAGTAAAATCCAGGAGTTTTATCATTAACAGTTCCCTGTCACTTATCCAGCACATCAGTAGGCTAGCTCAATCAGCGAACTACGTCCTTCATGTTCGGAAAAAACGAAAGCATCTGCTAGTCCCTGACTATCTTAGAACTGCAGCCCCGGTCTATTCATCTTGAGCCTTGACAGTGGAGTTCGTTCTGTCCTTGCAATGGTTCCTAAGAACCCCTTCAAAGCAGTCTTACATGCAGATGCCCAACTGGTCTCCATTCAAGGAAATCTGACCACATGAGACCAGGCCTCAGGCAATTCCACTAGCTTCCAATTCATTCTGGGATTAAATCCAAAACCGGATGTATCACCCACAATGACATCCATCTGAAGTCCCGTCCTTGAAATATAGTTCTCATCATCCCTGGTCGAAGGAGAGGACTTCATCTCATGAGCAACATTTGGAAACTCCTGCCTTGCACATTTCTCAAGAATTAAAACAATCTTCCTCTAGAGTCGTAACCAACTTCTGGAACTCCCTTCCTCCAGCAATCATAATCCAATCTGATTTACTTTGTTTCAGGATACTTCTCAAAACCCACCTAGCCTGCTGCCAACCCCTGTAATCACCACTGTCAGTCACTTCCTCTGCCTCTTGCAGATCTGGTATGATCTCATTTGTCCCTCCTCCTAGCTATTGTTTCTTTCTAGTATTTCTGTCTTTGTATTTGACATTGTACTTTCCTAGCTATTCTTTAAACGCTTTTGTACCTTCCTAGTAAAAAGGTACTATGGGAAACTGCAAACAAATAAATAAATGTCATTACCCAGCCACACAATTTTCTGCTTTGTAACCACCCTCATTTCCTGTTTTACCATCCCCACAAAGAGAAGCAGCTATTCATACACTAGCCATAATATTTTTAGTGCATGTTGTGCACATCAGTTCTTTTTGTAATCATCCTTTGTTTAATATAACTAATTTTTGATAAATAGCCTAAGCAAGAAGACAAGCCTAGTTGCACGGTTTAATAACGTATTGTTACCACAACGTTATATATTGTAATTGTAATTGTAATTGTAATAGTATTTATATAGCGCTTACTACCCCTGATGAGGTGTCAAAGCGCTTGTTGGCGAGTATCACGCTACTCTGGAACCCAACAAGAATTAGTGATGGATTAGTATCGGGAAATAGGAGTACAGTTTTAGTATTATTATGAGTTAATTTGAGCCGTGGATATGAGAGTTTGTTAGATTGACAGGAGTAATGGAGGGGTGGAGGAGCAAAGAAATCCAGAAGTGTTAATTGGGAGTATATCCATCATTTACTCATCCCAGGGGCTTGGGAGGAGTAAAGGGGGATGGAGGAAGGAAGATTCTGTGGAAGGGTTAGGAAGATCATATTAACAGGGTGAGACAAATGATGGTGAATTTAGTAGGGTTGTTTGGGAGGTCATGGTAGTAGAGTGAGGTTTTGTGAGTTAGATGTGGAAGCGGGGGAAGAGCTTAGGCAGAGTTATTTAGGAGATGAAAGTAGTAGAATGGATTTGGGATGAATCAGAGTGGGGATGGAGGATAGATTGAGAGAGACATGACATATGATGGTGGGTAGATAAGTGTGATAAGATGAGCGCAGGGATTCATAGATATCTAGTATAACAACCCACCCAGGAGCCAAGCAATGACCCACGAACATGCCAAGTACAGAAACAACATACACACACATATATATATATATATATATATACACACACACACACACACACATACACACCCACATGAATAAACACATATGCACACATATATGTACATACAATACATAATTAGAACCATGGGTAAATATACTTAGTCAAACAGGTTTAAAGAGTGTGTGTGTATTTTATTGTTATGACATAGTAGCGATATATATTTTCTAAAGAACTATACATAACTAGAAATATACACAAAATATATCACAAAAGGATGGTAATTGTCTATTTTATTTCACCACCTAAACTAACTGTGAATATAACATTTCTGTCAATGTTGCAACTTTTTTTTCTAAATATGACAACCTGTGTTAAGTCACGGTAAAACTCAGTCATACATGCGCTTGAGTGACGGCAGACTGAAGTCATTTGACAAAATAATTCCTTTGTTTGTATGAACACACAGAGAGAATTTCTCACAATCTCAATTTATTTCATGAAAAGCCGCAGCGTCGCTCCACTTCTGCACCTGTGGCTTTTTTTTTTACAGCATTACCTTTTCAAAACCCTTCTTTTGAAACAGGACAAAGAGTACTAGGGGAAGATGGCCTTTTAAGCGTACGGAAAATATGGAGACAGAATGCAATTTGAGATGTGAAAGTGTATGGAACCATCTAGAATGCAATTTTTCTCCGTTCTGAAATGAGTCTAATTTGTAGGCTTTTATGGCACCAATCATGCCATTTGGAGTAATTGTGTTTGGTTTCCACTCAGGAGATTGTGTAGGCTAGTCAAATCTCTTGAATTGTTCTGCTTTTTCTCGACAACAGTAGCACATACGGCGTCCTTGACTGTTTGTCTGTTTTCTTCACCCCTTTCTGCCGACCCAGCTTTTTATTAAATATTCTCTGCTTCAATTTGTGTTCAGTGATGACATATGTCAGAAGTCTTTTGCATAACTCGTGTTCAGGATGCCTGCTCTTTCAGCCTCAAGTTTTGTACAATATCTCATTTGACCCTCTTGTCAGAAACAACAAAGTTTATCAGTGCAAGGATTCGGCAATTCATGTAATGCCATTATTTTCATAGTTTTAACCAAGTCCATGAGATATACGTGCCGACCTCCATAATTCCTGAGTCTCTGACATCCAGCAGCTCTAGGATGAATTATTAGTTGTCTCTGATTGGTGGTGGTCTACTTCGTCTGATACTGGGAGGCAGCAGAGGTGCTGGAACAATTTGCAGAGCAGGGGTGCTTCCACCAGTGTATTTCATCACTGACGTCACAGTGATTGTTAAAAATCCAAACATCACACAAAGAGCAATCGTAGCAAATGAATCAAATCCATTCAGTGAGAGTGGCAAGGGTGTGGTATGTAAATGGTGGGAATTTTGTAGCACAGTATAATAAATATGTTAGTAAGGCAAGATGTGGAAGTGCACTGTCCTTACACATTTTCCACCAAAATGTCCAGCACAAAGGGAAACCTACTAAATCTTACCATTCGGCATCCCACCTATGTGGATCGACCAAGCGCCAACAACACAAAGGCCCAAAACTGCAACATGGAAGGATACAACGTTTCCACTCAAAATCGACCCTTTTTTTGCAATGTGGCTAGCTTCCAATTTTATGCCCAGGTTCTGATGCAATCCAGGGAAACCTACCAAACCCAAACATTTCTGAAAAGTAGGCACTCAAGAGAGTCTAGGGGGTTTGGCTTGTATAGGTTTCACGGCATCTTTTTAATCCATAAGGCATTTCAAATACAGACCTTGTCTATAAACATGTTTTTTTTCTCACATTTCTGCAAGAGAATGTTGCAGAATATAGAGGGATCCAGCATTTTCCTACCACCCAGTGTTTTCGCACTTGTTCCAGTAAAAATGGTATCCCACTTGTGATGACATATGTGTTTTTTTACCCACAAGGAATTGCAAACCTCAAACATTTGGCTAAAACAATTTTTGTTCACATTTCGGTAACAGCAAGTTCACATATATGTGCAGGTCCACAAAACTGCAAACACCCAGCATACCCACACTTCTTCCCCCAAAAAACGCTACCCTTCTGATGTGGCTTAAATGTAACACCCGAGATTTCCTAGCAACCATGACACAACTGTCCCCAAAATGGAGACATCAACATTTTCTGTGAACAAATGGCCTGATTTGCTAATGGGGTAGGTGCAGTATTTGGGCTGGGAAACCAACTACACTCAGATAATTTTTAAATCTATACACCCAATGGAGGCACACTTGGTGTGCTTTGCATGATTCCCAAGAGGTTTTCTTACACATATTGCCTTGTACACCTCAAACATTGACTCTATTCACTCATTTACCTCACATTTCTGTAATGGAAACCTTCAGGATTTACATGGATCCATGAAATTCCTACCACACAGTGTTCCCAAACTAGTCCTGATAAAAATGCTACTCCACTTGTGTGAGTGAGCCTCATGCCCAAAACAGAAACAAATCAAACCAATGACAATGCGAGTATGCCAAAAGCTGATATCTCTGTGAGACTTTGCCTGTATAAATAAAACTTCAAGCATCCCTGCTATTTTACTGCAACAGCAATGCATGCAAAAATAGCCTACACCATAGGTCTCCAACAGGTCAATTGTGAGCTACGAGCAGCTCTCAAGCTACGTCTGAGTAGCTCTCACATGATAATTACCTATCAACTTGTTTCTGTCTTCCTTTCTATGCTTTTTTAGTTACTGCTTTTTATTTCTGCTTTCTTTTGCTCTCCTTTGTCACATTTTTTGTTTTTTTTGTTTCTCCACACCTTCTCTCTCTCTCCTACTTCCTTTCATCTTTCACTCTCATCTTCTTTCTCAGCTTCTCTGTTTTCTTGTTGCCTTTCACTTTTTTCTTTCCTTTAGTCCTTTCTTTTGATTCTCACCCTATTCTAGGATTTCTTGAGGGGTAATATCACCGCTAGTCTCCTCAAAAGAAATAACCACACTGCTGTGATTATGGTGTTCTATTCTACTACTATTTTCTCCCTTCAGCAGATCATCTCAGGTGTAGAAATATAACACTCAGGGCCTCATTTACTCGAAACTGATGCATCTGCATCAATGCACCAGTTTTTTTGCACCATCCCCAGACTTATTAATAACACCATTGTAGCACTGTATTAATGATACAGTGCTCCATGACGTACGATTCCACAGATGTGCCAGAAAGTCTGCCACATCAGTTGGTGCAAAGTGGTGCAAAGCTGAGTTAGCATTGGTAATCGGATGCTACTCCAGCAATGCGAGGAGGACCCATGTTGCAAAGCCCAGTGCCACTTAAAAACCTGCTCTGAGCAGGCGTGAAAAAGTGATGCTATGAAGTCACAGAATTTACTACATTACACTGCACCATTTCTGTATGGCTTTTGACTTTGGAATGCCCACCCTGCATACATTATACATGGCACAGCTATAAGTGGTGCAGGGCTTTACAGGCCCTGTCGTACATCTGGATGATGGCATAGAGAAGGTGGAAATCGGACCGTTGTACAGGTAGGGAGATGAGTCTGGAGGGAGTTTTCTCACACACTCATTTTTACTTTATTGCATCTTCTTTGTTTAGCTTCTGTTTATTTTGTCTTGATTTCATTTTCTCTTTTCTTTTTTTCCTCTTTTATTCTCAATCTTTCTGTTTGTTTTTCCGCCTTCTGTCTGAAATTTTTTCTCTCAATCTCGTTCTCTGTTTTTTTGTTTGTTTTCACTTGTTTTCTTCTTTCTTCCTCACCTTTTTCTTTCATTCTCTTCTTTCTCCTTCCATCTCTTATGCTCTCTTTCTTTCTCTCATTTCCTTTCTCTCTCACGTACTCTCATTTCTTACTGATTTTCTCTCTGTTAACCCTTTTCAGTTTCTCTGTCCTTTCCACTAGCTGTGTCTTTTCTGTTCTTCCCTTCTTCCTGAAATTTCTTTTGCTATGCATTCCCATGTTGATAATAGGACTGCATGTTTAGGATGGCAGAACCTCCGTTCTTGGGAGATTGAGTGCACCCCATGCTGCTTGGCAGCTGTTGGTCTAACTCCTGGGTAGCTCAAAGTGCCTCACCCGCACCACCAAACCTGTTGGGGCAAAAGTTGTTTATAGCAACTAAACATGGCACTTTTCGCTCAATTACTCATGCACACACCAAGGAGAAACACGATATGCGGGATGGATTTAAATGCATTTATTGAAGTAATGGCATTTGGGTGTAAAAGTTATCTGCTGCGATAATTAGGCAGATGAAACCAAACACAATAACCAACATGACAACAATAGTGAAGCAGATAAACATCCCCATCATTTTGTGTGTTTCTAGAGGGTATAGGTGTTTCTATAAAAATCTTATGTCTAAGTGTGAGAGCATAGTGGTTGTAGCTCTCTGCCTGGCCTAAAGGATAAGCCCCAACCCATACCTGAATAGAATAGCAGGGGTCTGCCTGTGATGCAGATGGCAATCTCCCCAGGAGGTGGATAAATCAGCACCAGTGTCAGTGAAGCTGTCGGTCAAAAGAAACGCATCCCAGCATGATCATGACTGGAATGCCTCCTACCTCCATTAGGTGTAAGTGTAATTTATATAATGACCCATGCCTCATTTGGGCAGCATCTCTGATGTAATGCCATGTCTTGGAGATAGAAGCTGACTCCTCAATTGGCAAATACAAGTCAGCACACCATGTCCTGTGTGTCCTAGCCTTGGACAAAGAGTACAGATTATATGTAGTTAATGGCTGGTTAAACGTGCACTCAACCCCTGCCTTCCTAGAAGAAGCAATTGACAAAACATAGAAAAACAAAAATATCTATATACATTTGCTAAAATATAAACTGAAATGCATGCAGATGTAAAACAAGGCAAGAACCGTGAAACAAAGCTAGGGCAGGGGTGCCCATTCCAGGTTCTAAAAGAGCCTTTCAACACTTTATTCCTGCAATTAGTTTCTTTCTCTATTTGCCCCTTACTTCCTTCTTCTCCACATGCTTCTTCCACACATTCCCCTTTTCTCCTGCTACTTTTTTACCTCTTCCTTTCTCTTCTACCTTTCTCTTCCATTTGTCATTGCCTTTTATCAACAACAAGCTTTATTCGGTCATCATAACCATCAAAGCATTAAATACAACTGATTCAAAAGTAAACTTAAACAAAATGTAAAACATAAAAGTAATAAAATACAATCTTAAGCTTCATGACTTTAAAATACTTATATACTTAATATTAATTCATAGAGGATTATTTAAAAAATGGCTTTGTGTATGCTAGGCGGCCACAAGAAACCTGCTAACCGCAAGGATTAAAAATTTAGAGGTATCACTTTTTAAAATTCTTATTGCTGTACAACACTGGCTCAAACCCAAATCCAGGCAGATTTCACAAATCCATTTTGACCATGGAATGGAGTATGCAGGACAGAATAACATAAAATGTTCTACAGTTTCTGGCCTACCATGACAAACTGGACAGAGATCAGAAAGTGAAGTAGGTCCCCAGCTTTTTGATAGGGATAGCAATGGGAGACTCCCAAAGCGAAAGCGTGCATAAAGGCCCTTCCCCAGTATATCAGGTATGAGATCTAAGTACGGTACATACTGGGGGTACCACTTAAAGTCAATAAATAAATTGGTCAACTGACCATAAGATTTACAACAGATGGAATTGTTTCTTAGATAGGACCAATAAGCTGTTTTCAGAATAGTCTTATGAGATTTGTCCAAGTTATGTGGGTTCTCCCAGACGCTTCCCAGTCCCAGGGTTCGAAACCAGTTTGACACATGTTTAACCCATGGGATAGTAGCCACATTCGGCCTGCTTAATAAATCAAGGAGGGAATTTCTGTATACGGTAAGTTCTGGGACAGTCCAAATCCTCACCCAGAAAAGCAAGGGTCTTAAAGCTATCAAATCAGCTATACGATTAAATCCAAGGTCCAAAAACATTGGGATCAAGGGTGTACTACGGGGGTACGCTATTAAAGCCCTGGCAAAATTATTTTCTCCCACAGATAATCTTTTACTCTAAAAAACCCCCCATAATTCAGCATCGTAAATGGCCACACCCTGCGCCTTTGCCAGTTAGATTTTAATGGCTGGGGATTCAACTTTAGATATAGAGCTTTCATAGAAACACAGCATAACAGCCGCTCTGTGCTGAAGGGGCCCCACACTTTTGCTAATCTGGTCCTCCCAATGCAGGTTACTTGATATCCTCACACCCAGGTAATCTATAGTTCTAACCCTATTTGGGAGAGTCCCATCCAAATTAATGGTGCATTTCCTACAAGGACCAGGGCTGAACACCATTAATTTAGTTTTGTTGACATTCAAATCCAAACCGTAGTCCACAGAGAAAGATTTAAATCAGTCAACAAGGACTTGGAGACAGAGTTTGTACCACCTCGTTAATAAAGAGGCTCAACAGGATAGGGGCCAAAACACAACCCTGACAGACTCCCCTCTGAATGGGAATTTTTTCTGTCAGCTCTTCTTGATCACCCCATCTCACTTGCGCATATGTGTTTTCATGCAACCGTTGTAAAAGGAGGACTATATTTGTTGGGACACCCAACCTATCTAATACTTCCCATAGCTTTTCCCTTGGAACCAAGTCAAAAGCAGATCCAAGGTCCACAAAAAAAACCATAAAGATATTGCTTAGCAAGGACCACATATTTCCAATATAAAAGCACTAGCCTAAAGACCTGGTCTATCAAGCTAGTTTTAGGGCGGAAGCCCGCTTGTAACGAGGAAAGGACCTGATGATCTTGTACCCAACTTGTTAACCTCTCCAACAACTGTTTAGCAAAACTTTTCTGAAGATTATCAATGAGACTAATGGTTCTATAGTTGGCTGGAGGGTTTGCACTACCCTTTTTGTAAATAGGAATTATTTCAGCTCCTTTCCAAGTGCTTGGGATTGCTCCGCCAGCGGCAATTTTATTCGAGATCAAATTTATATACCAGGACCAAATAATTAATTCAGATTTGTGTAGATCTCCTGGTACCTTGTCGGGGCCAGGTGCTTTCCCTGATTTTAGAGAGTTAATTGCAGCTATAGTTTCCTCTAAAGCGAAAAAAATAGAGTCCTCAGAGGTATAAATGTCCGGGCTAAGTAAGTCTGAGCGATCACTTTGACTGGCCAACAGTGGGAAAGCTGAGTCGCAAAATTGAGAATTACAAGTTGGAAAATTGCAGGGAGCAACATAGAGTTGGGTGAAATGATCCACCCAGCTCTCAGGTTGTATATGATTCCTGAAACACCTCTTGCCCCCTCTTTGTCATTTCGTCAATAACTCCCAAAACATCATATTGTTGTGCCAAATGGAGTCTTCCCATGACTTTTTGCTTGCATTAGGACCTTCTTATAAATACATCTAGCTGATTGAATCTCCACTTGGGAGCCAATCATGATAGCATATTTTAGGTCAGACTTAGCCTTAACACAGTCCTCATTAAACCATTCATTATTGTTCATATTGACATTGAAGTGTTTGAAGCTAGACCTTTTGTAAAAGAACCTCTGCATTTTTTTCGACATCTCTTTGTGAATGGGAATATTGTCAACTTCATGTTCCTCATAGCCTGCCATCTCATCAATAAACAATTTGTAAATCCCGTTTATTAAGTGGGGATTGGACAAAACCTGGGGCCAGCAAACCCTTGTGTAATTGATATTCAACAGTGGGATAGGAACCACTGTACGTTGTACGTTCAGTGATCTCCTAAATACCTCCCCATTCAAAGTAAGAAGCAAGGGATTATGATCACTCTCACACCGGGGTTCCACCTTCATATCTTTAAGTGAAGGCCACAACCTAACATCCACTAGGAAGTAATCAATTACACTAGTGGACATCCCTCATTTGAATGTAGGTGCTGTAATTAAGTCAGAAGGCATACGACCATTGCAAGCCGTGAGTCCATGCTTTAGACATAAAGAGGCCAACTGGGAGGCCACACAAGAATGAGTACACTGGCGATTATTCATTAACTGTGGGATTCCTCAGATTTCGTCTTCTTCATCCGTTAGTCCATTGTTCAAAAAGGAAGGTTCAAAAGTGCAATTCAAATTACCTGCTATTATTAAAAGGATCGAGAGGTGCAGGGAATCCAAAAATTCTGACAGTTGAACTAAAGTCTGAGACTCAGATCCCCGAGAGACAGATCGGGCATAAACATTGATTTAAATGATCTTGAAATCCCAATGGAATGTAAGATGTACTCCCGTTAGGTCCAATGAATCTATTTTTAGCGACAGATGATCACATTGCAATTTCTTATTTAAGAACACCAATAAGCCCCCTTTAGCATGGCCTTGGCCTTTCTCTGGTGGTTGGGCTGGGGTGTTATAAGAAAGAAACCCATCTATGTAAATTTGCTCCTCAGCCCAAGTCTCCTGAAAGAGACAGACATCCAGGTTACTGATATAAGTAACCCACTCTTGGTCCCCCAACTTCCTATCAAGGCCAGCTAAATTCCATGTTATTATTGATATCTCAGAAGTGACTATATCGACTCCAGGAATAGGGCAAAACCCCCCTTCAGATGCTTATCCCCATTGGTAGCACCTGGGCACACTTCCTGATCAGTGTTTAGTCAAGCGTTAACTGGCAGTGTATGAGAGGTTGTGGGTACCACAAGTGGTTCACATTCTGGGACAGAGACTGACTCCTTAGAGAACGTAATTAGGCAGAAACAAGGGGGATTTAGAGCAAGGCTAATACCAACCCCTCTCTTGTTCCATAAGTGATGTGTGCGTGTTGCAAAGTCCATAGTTTGGTCCACCAATAACCTATCAGCAAGACAGACAGAAATAAAGTCAAGGTTTGACCCCACGTGGCTACATCTGACCACCTTGAGAATGTCAGAGCGAATGACTGAAAGACAATTGCGTCGGGTACGTAGCGAGTGGATGACTTTCTTAGTCAAGGACTCATGGTTCTCAAGGGAGCCAGACGGCAACCTGGGCATATCAAACAAATAGATAGCACTGTCATACTGTGGGACATCAATATTGGGCTTGGAAGATTTGGTGGGGGGTCCAAGGGAGCTAACCACTCCACCAAAAGCTTGGAGGGTGGTGTGCCCCCTGGGCCCACCATCCACAATATCCGGCCGAGCAACAATATGAGTGTCCCCCTGGGGACTTCTGATGTTAGAAGCTCTATTATGTTTCCGCCATGCCCTTACGGGTTCTAATTGGTTACCCTCTGCACAGAATGTAGGTGGATTGTCTAAAGGGGGATACATAACTATCTCTGAGGGAGGGGTATCTGCTTTTGGTCCTAACTTGGACACAGCTGTACTCCCACCCTCTCTTACCTCCCCCTTGGGCAACTGGCATCTGCAATCACACTTCTGCATCAATTTCTCCTTCATTATCACTGTTAATAATAAAACCAAAGTCTTAACTTCGTCCACCTTCTGAAGGACAAGGCCTAAATTAACACCCCTGTCAAGTATTTGCAGGCCATCAGAAGCAGAGGGAATATTAGTCGGGGTGTTATTATCAGTAACAGCTCTAGGCACAGCATATGTTGTACAAACAGGCAGGTCTTCTTCCTCCGCCAGTAGCCCAAACCGGTTTGTACACGGGATGTTGGGAACCACCCTAACCACTGGGCTTAGCGGGGGAGGGAAGGCCACAGTGCCCATAGAAGAGACATCCCTCTGACTTAACGGAATACCCAAAGCACTACAAGATATCGCTGGCAATGAATACAAGGGTTTTTCCCTGAGGACAAGAGAATCAACACTTGTAGTGGTCTCCACAGGGGGTAAGTTGATTGCGTCCTCTTCCTCCTCGTGAATATTTCCGGGATTTTACCCTCCCCGGATGTTCCACTCTTGGTTGGTGATAAATAAGAATTACTTTCTAAAATTGTGTCACCCTCTTCAAATAACAAATCAATTTCATTCAATGAGTTAATTCCTTTTGTGGTTGCAGAGCTCACTTGATTACTAGAGCGTTTTTTAGATTTTTTCATACCACTCGATGAAGCTGGGACATCTAAAGCTTTACGTTTCCCCATCGTAAAATAGTAACAATTGGGAAATAGGGTAACCCCGTAGCTCCAAAGTTAGAATACCCCAGTACACTTACTTCTTGCAGGCAAAATAAAATGTGCCCTGCCCGGCATCTATCGGGCGATGACGGGCGAAGACGGACCGGTCTTGGTCCGGTCTTCGGCATCCCGGCGGGAGAGATGCGTTAATTTGTAGCCCCAAGGGAAGTGGAGGAGTCTGGGGGATGAAGTCCCCCCCCCCGGGCTGGCTTCCTGCAACAAGTCTCTTACGTGTCCCGTGCAGCAGGAGAGACGCGTTAATTTGTAGCCCCAAGGGAAGGCGAGGAGCCTGGGGGATGAAGTCCCACCCCGGGCTGGCTTCCTGCAACAAGTCTCTTATGCATCCTGTGCAGCGGGAGAGACACATTAATTTGTAGCCCCAAGAGAAGTGGAGGAGCCTGGGGGATGAAGTCCCACCCCAGGCTGGCTTCCTGCAACAAGTCTCTTACGCGTCCCGCACGGCGGGAGAGACGTGTTAATTTTTTAGCCCCAAGGGAAGTGGAGAAGCCTGGGGGATGAAGTCCCACCCCGGGCTAGCTTCCTGCAACAAGTCTCTTACGTATTCCCCCTGTCATTGCCTTATTTCTGTCTTTGATTTGTTGTTTCTTTCTTTGTCTAAAGAGTGCCTAGTTTTTTAACACAACCTCTTCATATTTAAAAATATGTGTCATTATTATCTGACTGCTGAACAGTGGCCAAGTCACTGCTGAGATATGCTTACTTGTAGATACCTGTGAAGTCTACATGGGCCTCACATATGTGCTATTGATAATGGTCCTTCTTGCCCTACCTCTCACTGTGTGATTCATAAACAATGAACAAAACTGATCTTTTGAACAATACAACTTAACATTTGCTTTACAACTCATGTGACATTAAGGCTGTATGCTCACTGGAGCAGGCCTGGGATACTGGTGGCGGTATTTAAGTTATGTTATGATTGATTGATATGTCGACTTTATCTACTGTTATATAACACCTATTTATTAGGCAGTAGCTCATGATGCTTTTCAGTGACCAGAGGTAGCTCTCAGTACAGTAAAATGTGGAGACACCTGTCCTACACAAGTACCTGGAGAAGACATGTATACAGCAAAGCAGTGTGTTAATGAAACAGACCAGTTGCAAGTGGATGAATATCCAAACACAGAAGCTTTCTTAACTGCACCAAGAAATGACCTCAGATGTATCTTCTGCTCTGGGTCCAATGTTCAGATTGACAAACTCAAGACTGAAGATAGAACTCAAATCTTCAAATTTGAAGTTAGAATTCATGTTTCATACTGCTTGTGCAAAATTGTAAACATAACATGCAAAGTTCCAGTAGTTCTGCCTGGGCAACTTCATTTCACTACATCCTGACATAGTTTTTAGTATAAATAGGAGCCACACTTACTCACTTTAAGGGTGATTTAAAGCCTGGCAGGAGACCTGACAGTCTGCCAGCCAGGTTACCAGAGTCTATAACTTCTGCTCCCATGGTGGAAGAATGCATGCCCTATTGTGAAATCTCCACTAGTGCAACACGGATTGCACAGCCATCAGAAGAACTTCTAGTGTGGCAGTTGGTCTGAAGGCAGAAGATTTTGCTTAGTGGGAACCATGTTGTTTTACCCTTGTCAAGCGATTGTTTTTGAAAAATAACTATTGTAGGTGCAAGTTGTATTTTTAAAAAAACACAAACTAATGACACCGATGTAGAATGAGTTTGGAATGTATTTGTCAAGATTATTGATTGAGTTCCCTGATTAAGACTGGCATGTCCCACATGCCCCGGGCAAGGAAATCTACATAGGGATGCTCCAACAATCATTATCACATTGTAGTTTTGTGGGGAATGGGTCCAATGTCAATGTTTCCAATGGCAGAGACAACTGAGCATTTGTGGAAACTGTGTGATTCCTCAGCTTCGCATGAGGTGGGGAAATCAGGAGTTCGGTGGGGCAGGTAAAATTCTAAATTATGGCAGTTTACTCACTTCACGAAACTCAAAATTAGACCCCATGAATTGTATGTCAAACATATTCCCATTACTTGTTATTTATACTGTTGTGTTTTACTATTTTGTTGTTGGGTGTAAATAGTAGCTTGTTTTTTTTTAAGAACCTTGAATCTAAATTGTAGCAGGATTTGTTTATGCTACACTTAAAACGGACAATCAAAAAACATTTTATATGAAGTCTATACATTTTCATTTGGATAAAGTTGCTAACAATCCAATGGACAAATGTATCATTTCATCACAATATGTTTTAGTTGTGAAAAAGTCAACAGAGACATCAAATCAAGAGTTAACCATCTTTAATTTTCACTTGGTATATAGCACACATATCAAAAGAAGGGATTTCTAATGGTCTAAAAAATCATATGAGTTTTTCAAAAGGTGAATCCCATGTAAATCATCAACTACTATTCCAACTCTATATTGTGTACACTTTCAATCAAATGTCAAGTGAATCATAAATAATTTATTGTGTTAGCTATTATGAGGATTCTCATAGTACTTGTGTCAGCCTTGTGCCATACCCTAGACTTCCTCCATGAAAAGTAGAAAAATTGTATACAGGTTTTATTTAAGTCATTAGTGAACAAGAGGTGGTGTAGATAGCTAAATTGTGGGTATACAGACCTTACTGGTTATATCTTTAAGCATTTCACTTTTAATTGAAATGTTCCCTGTAATACTGAAAAGTAGTTAAGGCTCTGAAAATTAGTTCATCATGCCACTGGTTGATAGAAACATTCTTGATATGGGTGACAATCAACTCATAGAGTCAAATGGATGAATTTATCCTCTATCGAAAGTTTGCTGTTAAGCAAATAGGATTGCCAGAGTTAATTGTTGTTTCAGAAGTTGGATCCTGCCTTGAGGACCACTTTCTTAGAAATTGTATTATTCAAAGTGTGAGTCAGAGTAAATAGATGAAAACAGGCTTTATACAATAGACCAATTAGGAGAAAGATTAGGCTCAGAGTGCAATCCTAACAAATAAACATTTTATTCCACATAATTAGGAAATCCCTCCCTTCTCTTCCAAATTATTTTAACATTTGCAAAGGAATTATGTGAGGCTTGTTTATCATAAGAACAACCAACGTTTTCAAAAGTACATCTTACAAATTGTTTAAGGAGCATCAAAATCACATACAGTATGAAAGGAACAACCAGTGATTAATTCTAGATAGAATTTCCTCAAGAGTGTATTTCGAGGTAAAGACCTGTACATTAATTTCCTAAAAATATATGAACCTTTTTGAAAATATTAGTATACCATTTATATCACTAGTACAAAAACTTATGTAATACATAATTGTCAATTGCAAATATGCGCATTTCAGCAATAAAACTGTTCATCAATATATATCATATGACACTGGCCTATGCCAAGACCACAAAATAGTTCAAAGGATTTTTCATACATACATTTTCTAAAACATCTACCATAAACCATAAGCATTATAATCTGTTTTTATAGTGTTAATTGCAATCTGCACTGTAGACATGTTGAAGAGGTGGGTAATCCCGTTTTTCATAATTCTATATTTGCTACCATTTCATTTTTGAAAAATATGTATTTTAGCTGTCATCACTGTGTTTGGCATTGATAATGTTGCATGTAGGCAGTTTGACTCATTGTTACATGAAGTCATTTTCTCCATATGATACACCAATTTATCCAAAACTGAATTGATTCTTTCTATAAATTTGCTATTTTAGTATGTGAATAAAATATGTTTCAATTAGCCTACTTCTCTTTTACACATCCAGTATACGTCTAAGTAAACCAAACACAGTTTTTTCATCCTATCTAATCCAAATGGGATACAATTGTCTTTGATACTGTAGCCTTTTAAGCCTATTTGTGTGTCCTTTTTGGATGCTATTTAAGACTCCTTTCATTTAATGCCAAACCTAATATTTCAGCTCCCCTATGTAATCTCTAAGAAATGTCCCTAAAATGGCCATAGATTTTTGTCTGATCTTGCTACATAAATAAGATATTGTGCATAATATGGATACCTTGAATACAGTTCATTGACTAATGTCATATCTATTCTTATTGAGATGTACCTGTTAGACTTTTGAGTTCATGCAGGGTCATCCCCAATCCTTTTGCCTCCTGCCTCCTATTGTTTCTGACCTGCTGCTGTTGGCTTTTGAACTCTGAGCACCTTACCACTGCTAACCAGTGCTAAAGTGCACATGCTCTCTGTGTAAATTGTATTGTTAATTGGTATATCCATGATTGGCATCTTTGATTTATTAGTAATTCCGTAGTACAGTGCACTAGAGGTGCCCAGCACCTGTAAATCAAATGCTACTAGTGGGCCTGCAGCACTGGTTGTGCCACCCACATAAGTAGCTCTGTAATCATGTCTCAGACCTGCCACTGCAGTGTCTGTGTGTGCAGTTTTAACTGTAAATTCGATTTGGCAAGTGAACCCACTTGCCAGGCCTAAACCTTCCCTTTTCATACATGTAAGGCACCCCTAAGGTAGGCCCTAGGTAGCCCCAAGGGCCGGGTGCAGTATGCGGTTATGGTAGGACATATAGTAATGTGTTTTATATGTCCTGACAGTGAAATATTGCTAAATTCATTTTTCACTGTTGCAAGGCCTGTCCCTCTCATAGGATAACATGGGGGCTACCTTTTAATCTGATTAGAGTGTAGATTCCCCTTGGGAGCGGAAGGACATGTGGAGTTTGGGGTCTCTGCGCTCACAATTTAAAAATACATCTGTTAGTGAAGTTGATTTTAAGATTGTGTGTTTGAAAATGCCACTTTTAGAAAGTGAGCATTTTCTTGCTTATACCATTTCTGTGACTCTGCCTGTTTGTGGATTCCCTGTCTGGGTCAGTTTGACAGCTGGGCTGTTTGCACCTCTCACTAGACAGTGCCACAAAGGGAGATGGGGTGTAGTGTGCATTTTCTGATGAGCCATCTGTACTAGGAGGGAGGGGAGGAGTGGTCACTCACACCTGAACCTGCCCTCACACAATGCAGTCTCCAACCCCCTGGTGAGTGTCTGGACCCTGGCCTGGGCAAGGCAGGATTTCACATTCAAGAGAGACTTTGCTTTGAAGTAGGCCTACTTCAAAGGAGAAATTGGGTATACGAAGGGCACCCAAAACCACAGACTTTGCAACACTTCTGGAAACAAAGAGGAACCTCTGCCTGGAGAAGAGCTGAAGAGCTGAGGAAGAAAAGCTGCCCTGCCTGTGACTGTGCTTTGTGGAGCTATTGCTGCTTCTACCAGAGTAAGAGGGCAAAGACTGGACTTTGTGTGCCTTCCATCTTATGAAGATCTCCAAGGACTTGATTTAGAGATTGCCTCCTGTAGTTTGAAGTCTCAGGGACAGCAAAGATTTCTCTCTGCCAGCACCTGGAGTCTCTGGGGAGATTCCTACTCTGCCCTATGGTGCCCATCCAATTCCTGGGACCCTGAAAGGAGAAGCTGGCAGCCTAAGAGGAAGAAATCCACGCACAGAACGCTGTGCGGGGAAAAGATCGACGCAACTCTGATCTGCGCCTGGGAAATCGGCACGCCGCTGACTTCGCGGCTCAAAATCGCCACTCGCCTGTAATGCAATGAAGAATTGACGCACGGAGCTGGAGAAACGATGCGCAGCATCGCTGATGGAGGTTAATGAGATTGTAACCTGCGCAGCGTGATTTTCGGATCATTGTGCGACTGGATTTCAGACGTAAGCACTGCTGGGCATGTAAAAACAACACAAGGCCTGCCCAGACCCAAGAGTGCTGACCGTATCGACGCATCGCTCTCCTGCGGAGAGAAGAAACAACGTGCCCCGACCAGACGAAAGGAGAAACGATGCAAGGTCTCTCTTGTGAGTGAAATCGATGCATCGCAAGCCCTTTTTGCCACACACTCACCCATGCAGGGTTATTTTTGACACACTCAAGGTACATTTTCATGCTAACAGTGTTAGTATGTGTTTAAAATTACATGAAGACTCTTTTTGCTTTTCGATTGATAACTTGACTTGTGTATTTTGGATTTTTGTCATTTTGGTCTTGTCTTGTTTAGACAAATATTTCTTTTTTTTCTAAACCGGTGTTGTGTCATTTTGTAGTGTTTTCAGTAAGTTACTGTGTGTGTTGGTACAAATACTTTACACCTAGCACTCTGAAGTTAAGCCTACTGCTCGTGCCAGGCTACCAAGGGAGTAAGCAGGGCTTAGCTGAGGGTGATTCTCTTTTACCCTGACTAGAGTGAGGGTCCTTTCTTGGACAGGGGGTAACCTGACTGCCAACCAAAGACCCCATTTCTAACAGTACCCTATTGTGGTCCTAACAATGTTTCTTAGCCCAATATACATTTTTACATTTCTTCCATTTCCTTTTCAAAATGTTCACACATTTCATAGAAAATTCAGGCAGCAAATTACCACTTTTTGGCATCAATTAAACATAGATCTGAGGTTTTTTACCCTTCCATGTTGAGTCTCATATATTTTATTGTTACTAAGTTTAAATGTTGTTACATACGTAAGTAACCTGTATGCAAGAAATAATTTGAAATAAATGCCATTTTTCCCATATGTCCTATTTCAAACCTTTCCAGAGTTCATCTTCCCCTTTCAAGTCTTCAATTCAGGCTACCAGTTATCATCAGAATTTTTCATTCTACTTTCCGTTACAAAAATGTAAAGGTTGGTTGCAATCAAATTAGTCCACTTGAATGGCCATATAATCTCTTGTTTAAATTTCTAGCTTCTTACTGTTTGTAATCGTTACGCCAACCATTTTAATCCAGTTCCCTTTGTATTAATGTCATACTAATTTGAGGTTGACTTATAGAATGTCTTTTACAGATGCGGGTGAATATGAAGCCAATAGTACCATATCATCTCAATATACCAATATCTTGTTCCACCGGTCTCTATATTCAATTGCCTTAAACTCACTAGGGGCCAGATGGATAAAGTATTTTACAGGTAGCAAACAGCCCATCTGGATGTTTGCAACTGGTAAAATGCATTTCCCTATGTACCAACCCTATTTTGCGAGTTGGCAGCTATTAAAGACTCACAAAATAGGGTTTGTAAGTCATTCTTAGGAAGTGGCTTGAAAAGGGCATCCCTTCCTAATAGCAAGTCACACTGGTATGTATGCATGTTGTTTTAATGGGAATGTAGTTGCAAAACATACTTTACTGACTCCTCGAAGGAGGCGGTAACCATTCTCAAACAGGAAGGGGTCTCCTGAGGACTACTCCCCTTTGTAAATGGGGGCACCAAAAATTTTTCAGTGCAGGCAGTGGTCTAATGGACCACTATAATTTTTATTTTTGAAATGCATCATGTTTCCTTTAAGGAAAACAGGCTGCATTAAAAAAAAAAACTGCTTTAATTAAAAAGCAGTCACAGATATGGTGATCTGCTAACCCCAGAGGGCCACCATCCCTGTGAGTGCAGGCCATTCCCAATGGGTCGCTAATTAAGACCTGCCTCTTGAATTTAAACTAGGCAGGCCTCTTGTGACCCATTTGGGAATCACAAACAGTGTTTCAGACACTGTTGTACATCAGTGTTTGCAACTCACAATTTGCGAGGTACAAAAAAAAATGCAAATTGTGAGTCGGAAACACTGAGAGTGGTGATTTTAGTACTATATTTAGTACTATATTGAACAACGGCAGGGATGTTTAGCAGCCTTCATTAGTTTCCTTTACTGCATTGAAGTATAGTGAAACTATCCCATTTCCAGCCTGATGTGCCTTACAGAAAAAATACATCATGCTAATGCAAATTAAATGGCTGGGAGTAGGGTCCAATCTGATCAAGTAGTAATCAATTAAGACTGGTGTGCAAACTTTGACCAGCATAATATTTCTATTATTTTGTTTTTATTAATTTGATTAAGGCTTCCATAAAAGACTCATCATTATTACATTTGCCATCCAGAATATTAAATGCTTTCAGGAAGATGTGTATTACACAAGTTGCTCTTTGCAGAACAAAATGGATGTTATTTCATGAGTTGCTTGAGCTTTGCCTCTCATGGAAGTCTCTCTGTTGCAATCGGATTCCATCCTTTGGGTATGCCCAGATGTTTTTGCTTTTTGGTTCTCTTGGTTTTGGACTTTTTACTGTGGGTGAGTCTCACTACATGTGTCTCATCAATGCTAATCACATGGCAAACAGACTGCATGTGTTTACGCTAGTGTCCACCTTTTAGATAATATCAGGACTCCCCAAGGTGCCTCCTGCATTGTCTGTCAGCATCCCCAGGAATTAGGGTTAAATCATATCTCTGTTCTTGGTTAAACCTTCATGTTTCTAAGTAAACGTAATGTGCTGTGTTACACAATTGGTTTTATCAATGCTTGTTTTACTAATGCCTGTTTGCTAATGTGAGCAGGTGTACACATGTGCTTCTAATTGGGTGTGGTGTAGACATGTGCTTCTAATTGGGTGTGGTGACTCATCCATATGTGGAAACTCAACTGCTTTCCTGATTGGCTATACATAGCAGAGTGAAGCATGCCTCCCTGCTAGGCTTTGTTTTGCTTCCTGATCTCAGCATCTGATTTGGCAGTCCAGCCCCTGCTGTCATCCTCATATTCAACACTTTTGAGGCAATTCTTTTCTTCGTTCCTGTACCAGCTGACACCAGGCATGTCTCCAGCACTCCGGAAAAGACTGCAGCTAAGTAACTATTATTCTCCAGGGAGTTTGTTCTTTGAACGCCGTGCTTTCCTATAACAGCTGGCGTATTCCAGACCTCGTATTTTGGCAGAGTGCTTAACTTGAAGAGACAAATGCGTTTCTGAACATTCTACATTATTATTGTAGTTACTTGCCTAAATGTGCTTCCGGATGTCTGCTTCAGCTCAAGTATTACAAAAAGTGACAGTGTAATTTTAAAAGAGCATTTACGTGACTTTTCTTTCTCTAACAGCATTACTCTTGGATTTAAATTGTGAAATTCATGCCTGTGTTTCAGGTTTGAGGAATTTGCTTTTGAAGGGTTTTTCACACACACAGTAAAACCAAATCAAACTGTGCAACCATAACTGCTTAAACCCAGAGTGGACATTTGTATTTCTTTGATTGTTTTTGTTCCTGTTAGTTTAACCCTATGCATGCAGGAATGTTATACATGATATAATTAATGCCCTTGTTTGTCTTTCTTGTGCATGATAAGTGCAACCAAAGTTCTAATTGTAGTATGCAACAGTGAATCTCTGAGAAACCAGCCCTAGTGTTGCAGTACTTATTGTTATGGTACTCAGTTTGGGTTTTTGGTAATGCAGTCTTAGTAATTGTGCCAACAGTTATTATTATCCAAGAAAAGTGCTGGAGCATCCCAGTGATCTTCTACCACTCCCGTGCCCATATCAGAAAGAGAGATTCAGTTTCAAGGATGTTGAGTGCTAACTCTACTATCACTCTGTCAACAACGACCTGCCCCCCGAAGATACAGGGCGCCTAGCTGGACCGGCAAGACGTGGCAGTTTTTTGTCTCTTTCTCTTCCACTCCCCCTTTCCTTTTGGGACACCTGCCGGGGTTTCTGTGCCCACCAGGAAGTGCAAAGAGGTGTTCCAGGAGGTCAGGGGCATACCATCGCCACTGCAGACATTCTGCATTTCAGGTGAGTGGCCCCGTCACGACAGATAAGGCAAGCGACCTTTCAAGATTAGGTGAGTGTGACGCAACAAGGGTAAGTGGCACTTGGCTGGTTCTACGTGAACATGTATATACATGCAAGTGCACACGTGTGGGAGGCTTGTGAGAGACTACTGTCATGTGCAGAATAGTAAATGAAAACAGATAGCCTGTTGCATTGGGGACTCTGCAGAATTAGATATCGGTCTAGGATAAGTCTTATCATGTTAGTGTACACCAACAAGGAAATTCAGTGTGATTTACTGTTTTGTCTGTAGTGACATTTCATTATACATATATGATGAGATCTGCCTTAAGGTATTGTAGATCCTGTAGAGTGGCCTACAGAGACCAGTGACAGATTGAACTGGGTGTAATATGTGCAAGAAAATCAAATCTGCAAGTTCCACAATGATATCTGTACAACCTATGGGTCATCCAGAATTGTCATATTCCTGTAGCTCAGCTCGGGATCAGAACCAATGCCTTTTGTCACCCTGCTCTGCCAGGTTAATTACTGTTCTCTCCAGCAACAGAAAAAATTTCTCCCCACACAAAGAGAGCAATTAACAGTGCTTCATTCAGCTCCTGAATAAGCAGGAGGTGGGGAGGAATGACTGCATCAATCAGCTGTTATACTGTACCAGGGATGAGCGTGCCAAATCCCACCAAAAAAGGAGAGAGCCCAAGTCCCTGGAGCCAACACATCTCAGTGCTACTCTTTGATTGGAAGGCTCTTGCAGTGATGTCAGTGAGGGATGGATCTGAGGTCCTCAGAGCAGATGTGACTAGTGACTCCTGGATGACACAATTTTGAACTGTCCCAACATGTTGTGCAGAAGGATTGGGCAAGGGTGGGGAGGTGATGTGGCATCCTCAGACCTTTCAGGGGTGTCTGGCTTCTGTAACCCTCCTCTCCCCTTTAAACAATCTTGCAAAAGTGGGAGACTCTCTCTTGCCTGGTGATTTCTATGCACTTCGCTCCTGGATGGTGGGGCTGACATGGAGAACTGGAAGAAGTACCCGAGTTATGACATTTTAAATTTTAGGGACCTTTTTACCTGATGCAAAGAGCCTGGGGTTCCACCATCGGTCTATCACTTACCCTCGGGATGGGCCAGGGCCCAGGAGTCGTGCATGGTGCCCCCTCCCCAGACTCCCTAGTGGCCTGTAGACCCCATTCCCAAGCTGTTTTTGCAAAAAAGAAGAGGGCAGGACCCCATCCACAGACTCCAAAACTAAGAAAGATGGGGGAGCGCTTTTGCCCCCCCGCATGGCCGTGATCTTGCTGCCACTTTCCGTGCCCGTGTCTGAAGGGAGTGGGGCAGCTATACCAGAAGACAGCACCTTGCCTATAGGAGCCCCAGGTAGATGGAAGCTGCTGGCTCACATGGCTGCACTCAGAGGTGTAGGCTGTCCAGTAGTCAACGGGGCAGTGAGGGGTGGGCTCACTTAACTGACCCCAATCAATGTAAACATGGGGGTTCCTGTGTGAGACTTGGCATCCCCCCAAAAAAAGTGAAAAACAAAAGGAAAAGTTATGTGGTTCTCCCAGGCAAAGAAGGAGCGGCTAATAAAATATTCACTGCTCCTGGAGGAGAACCCCATAATGCACTGTGGGACTCTTCAATTTAAACATGTTTTTTTACTTGTGGTTGCCCCAGGATGGCAGGGGCACCACCAATGAACTGCAGGAAGTGTAGGAGGCTGTCAGAGCACCATGGATCCCCCTAAAGAGTTTTTAAGTTATTCACCCTTGCAGGTTCCTCAAAACCAGGATGCCTGTTGAATTTTTCAAATATTTCAATGTACTCCCCATGCTGGATCTTTGGCTCTACAGCTGGGAGTGTTGCACCCTCTAAGAGCTATTTGCATGGGGGCAATTATTATGGCCTGCAAATGTATAAACATGTTCATGAATTGAAGATCTCTCTAGGGGCTAAATTTATGGCTGCATGCTAATGTAGTCAACATCTGATTGCTTCTCAGGTCTGTTTTCATGATTGCCCTTTTATGGCTTAAAAGTCTACAAAAAGCAAACTGCCACATACTTTGTTCAGTTTAGGTTTTATTACTAGAATACTGTGACAATGATTATTGATCATAGTGCATATGCTTTAGTAACATTAATATTTGCATTTAGATATGGTTTTTATTATTGGTGATTGCATTTAAGTGCAATATGATGTTTTAACATGTGATTTATGGATCTTGAACCATTGACCAAGCTTGTAGACTTATTTGATATGTTTGTATGACGCGTTTGGGGGGTGGATAGTGCAAGGTGATTATGTAATACCATCTGTAGCGTTTTCCATCTACAAGTGAATGTATTTGTAAATTTCTGCGTAGTATTTGGTAGTGTGTTTACTAACTGTACTTCTCCTTTCTGCTAAAGAAAATGTACTGATTGGACTATCATTTATTTATTCTTATTATTGTGTGGCATTTAATGGTGATTACTAGACCACACCACTTCCCCTGAGTAGGCCTTGGACTCCTCTGCTTAGCTACCCTGAGAGTGTCAAGCACTACAGTGGGGTACTTGGTCTGCAGTAAGGAGAATTGTGGACCTATTACCGTTGTGAAGGACACACACGTAATAACCCAATTTCCTACACTCTCCAAATCTTCAAACACTGATTAAAAACAACCATAGTGGCCAATTGATTGAAATCCAAGAATCGCCCAAAAAGCATCCCTACATTAAAAAGTCATACAGTGTTAAACTAACTGCAGACGGTGCCAAACAAATGCTGAGAACATGACATAAATGATCATGACATCACAACACATGATACAAGATAACATAACGTTTGTGTGTTGTACTTAGAGGATTATGGGTTAGGAAGATATTTCACAAACTCCCCCACAATAACTTCACTTTAACTGAATAACTGTCATTGCTGATACCTAAAAACTGAATACTTGATTTCTTTCTTTTTTTATATTTTAAATATCTTACAAGCAACGCACTTGCTCTTTTTGCTGCCAGTGGGCAAAATGAGACATATTGGTAATCAAGCTGAATTTTTCATTTATATGTTACTTCATTTTACAGGGAGGAGACATGCTTTCTCTGCAGGCATGTAAAGGATTCTGAATGTTGCAGACATGTTCGAACATTGTGAATTATTTTAATTTCCTTGACCTTTATTTTCATTGGAATCTGTCAGTAGTTAAGGATTGTATTAAAAGAATCTTCGGCAGTAACTGTAGAAGTGATTGAATTCTAGTTCACTGCAAAAACACAAAAAACATAGTAAATCTAGGCCATCAAATTCTATCTTCATGAAATTTCAAAATATGTCACCCAGAAGTGACCCAAACAGGAGAATGATCTCAAATGGCAATGCTGATCCTACCAAGCAGAATACTTCTAGGAAGTCCCAACTCAATAGCGTGCAAATGTTTGTTTCTAGAATATAACACATATGATTAGGAATAGACATTTTAAACCCTTTCTTAAATGAGAAATGGTCACCATACATTTCACTTTAACTGAATAACTGTCATTGCTGATACCTAAAAACTGAATACTTGATTTCTTTCTTTTTTTATATTTTAAATATCTTACAAGCAAGCACTTGCTCTTTTTGCTGCCAGTGGGCAAAATGAGACATATTGGTAATCAAGCTGAATTTTTCATTTATATGTTACTTCATTTTACAGGGAGGAGACATGCTTTCTCTGCAGGCATGTAAAGGATTCTGAATGTTGCAGACATGTTCGAACATTGTGAATTATTTTAATTTCCTTGACCTTTATTTTCAATGGAATCTGTCAGTAGTTAAGGATTGTATTAAAAGAATCTTCGGCAGTAACTGTAGAAGTGATTGAATTCTAGTTCACTGCAAGAACACAAAAAACATAGTAAATCTAGGCCATCAAATTCTATCTTCATGAAATTTCAAAATATGTCACCCAGAAGTGACCCAAACAGGAGAATGATCTCAAATGGCAATGCTGATCCTACCAAGCAGAATACTTCTAGGAAGTCCCAACTCAATAGCGTGCAAATGTTTGTTTCTAGAATATAACACATATGATTAGGAATAGACAGTTTAAACCCTTTCTTAAATGAGAAATGGTCACCATACATGAAAAAAGGGAGTGCCAACCTGTACTCCCTATTTCAGAGGTGCGCTGTCTGCAACTCATGCACTAACCCAGAGACACAAAGCTCTCTTATGCTCACATTTTCATGATATTACCCCAGATATCATAAAAGTAATTTTTTAAACCAGAAAACGACATCCTTTCTCATTTTAGGAAGAATATACCTCCAATTCAATGGTGAATAATCTGGCATATGCTTTTTTTAATTACTATGTCACGACATTTTTTTCCAAACTAAGATGTGAACTGCTAACTCTTGCATCGTTTTAATATAATGGAACTATGGAGACATTGGATTTTTACTACATGTCTACCTGTCCACTGTGATTTTCACACGTAGTGTAAAATTGCATTGCTTCATGGTAACTCCTACCACCAAAACACTACACTGATAGTAACCGAGCACAAAAAGATGTGGTTCCATGTGCGATACAGGGGCTGTGGCTTGAGACCCTACTCTGTTGTTTTATAAATCAGTTCAGCTGAGTTCCTTGAATAAGGAGTCAACAAACAACTAAAAGGCCATTTTCAAACATTACTTGTGAAACTGAACACAAGTAATGAAATGTAATAAGGGATGGCAACCTTTGGAGTGAACAATGCCAAATAAATAAATCATAACAAGTGCTTTAGAGGAAAGAAATCAATCATAAAAAGTCATTTAGTGTAGAGGGTTTCCTGGCTGCAGCTGCGTAAGGGCCTTCCACATGTGCTTGCTGCTCTTTTGGTTCATTAGAGTTGACGATTTCTTCATAGGTAAACAATGACACATTGACAATTTATTTGGTGTTAACTTTGTATATTTGGTCAGCAACTTAAGTCACGGTGTCAGTTTTTTTGGAAGCCCACGGGATTTTCAGTGCTTTCTGAAGCACCGTGTTGAAGGCAATTTCTTTTAAACTACAATTGAAACTGTTATGCATCTACATTTTAACACAGATTTCCTTCCGTATTTTTTAGGTAAAGAGCTCAGAAAATGAGAGTAGCCTCTCCCTTCAGAGATACCAAACAATCAAACATCTTTGTGCAATGTGACCACCACCAAAAATTACACCACACAGTACTTTATCGGATATCATTAACCATTTACCCCCTATGTTAACCACAAGAAACAAATATAAACGAGCATAACAGATCGAGTGTATTCAGATTACTTCACAGAACAAACACGAATGAGGGTCAGAACACAGTGGCTGTCTTAAGCACCCTTTATAAAGGCCACTACGAGTCTGTTCGTTTTTTAAGTAATCATCCAAACACCAGAAATTATAAAAAATGGTTAATTTAATGTTATATTTTATACGTTAATGCTACTTCTAAGGCACATGTGTGTTCTTAGTTTAGTCCAACATACCTGAAGCGCTGTTTCTGTTCTAGGACTATGGAACACATCTTTTTTTGTATCACTCTGCATAGGATTTTTGTTGGAAATGGCCTTTCTGCAGGGTCACCCCAAACTTTTTGCCTTCCTCCTTCTCTTTTTCTGTCCTAATTTTTGCTGGCTCTAGGACTCTGTGCATTTTACCACTGCTAATCATTGCTAAAGTGCATATGCTCTCTCCTTAAAACATGGTGAAATTGGCTCATACCCAATTGGCTTATTTAATTTACTTGTAAGTCCTTACTCAAGTGCACTACATGTACTCAGGGCCTGTAAATTAAATGCTACTAGTGGGCTGCAGCACTGGTTGTGCCATCCACATACGGAGCTCACTAACCATGTCTCAGGCCTGCCACTGCAGGGCCTGTGAGTGCAGTTTCACTGCCCCTTCGACTTTGCATTTAAAAGTAATTGCCAAGCCTTAAACTCCCCTTTTCCTACATATAAGTCACCCCTAGGGTAGGCCCTAGGTAGCCCATAGGGCAGGGTTCTATGTAGGTAAAAGGAAGGACATGAACATGAACTCCTAAATTTGTTTTTACAAATCTGTGAGACCAACTCCTTTCACAGGATAACATTAGGGCTACCCTCATATACTATTTGAGTGGTAGACTCTGACCTGAAAGGAGTAATCAGGTCATATTTAGTGTGGCCAGAATGGTAATACAAAATCCTGCTGACTGGTGAAGTTGGATTTAATATTGCTATTCCAGAAATGCCACTTTTAGAAAGGGAGCAATTCTCTACACTCAGATTCTTCTGTGCCTTACAGCCTGTCTCCAATCCATGTCTGGCTGGGTTACTTGACAGCTCCTTTGTGCATTTCACTTAGACAACCCCAAACACAGGATGCTCGGTCACACCTGCACACATCTGCATACTGAATGGGTCTTCCTGGGCTGGGAGGGCCTGACACTTACATGTCAAAGGACAGTGGCCTTCCCTCACACAATGGTCTGCTAAACCGCTACTGGGACCCTGGCAGACAGGATGGAACGGAAAGGAGACCTTGTGCACTTCTAAGTCACTCTTTGAAGTCTCCCTCATTTCAAAGGCACATTTGGGTATTTAAACAGGGTCCCCGACCCTAGCAACTCGGACAGCTCTGGACAAGATACCATTGGTAAAGAAACTCTGAACCAGAACATGCAACCTGCGAAGAGGAATTGCCTGGCTGCCCAAAGGACTCTATATACTGACATAGGTAGATACATCGTTCCCCAAAAAAATGGAAAAATATATGAGTCCACAGGGCACTCCTTTTTCTAGAAGCAAATGCCCTCACACATCCAGCTGGATGTCATGCTTCAACACTGGGCTTGCTCCTAATCAGACTGGCGCTGCAATGTCTGACGGGCACCCCATAAAGGGGGCTCTTTGCCAGAGATCCTTTCTCAATAGTTGTGTGCCGTGGTGAGGGATATAGAAGAAAGTGGCAAACTATAGACACACAAAGGATAGGAGAGCAAAAGAAAAGGATAAAATTGGATCAAAACGCAGCACAAAACCACTATTTATTGATCAATGAGAGGTCTTGGTCAAGGTTAAAACACTCACTCTCTCAAACACAAAGAACATAAAGAAAGCAGGAAGGAACTCCCTTCACCTCATGAAGTGGGTCAAAGTTTTTCGCATCTCAGGGGTCTATACGGATTCAGTGAAGCTTCATCAGGACCGAATCACACAACACTTCTCCTTAACTATGTAAAAAGATCACAATAGGTCTTAAACTGTCTATCTAGAAACCACTGGTCACTTACTCCCCAAAAAAAAAAAAACTGCATGTCAAGCTAGTCAAATCTAAATGTAGACCTGTGGAGGAACAAAAAAGAGCAAAAATCTAGAACCCGATACATAGAGGTGGTCGGTGTTAAAGCGGTGGTAAGACCGCCAATAGGCCGGCGACAAAAAAAATGGAATTACGAATGTGGCGGAAACCCCCAACAAAGACAGCCACTTTAACACTCTGTGAGAAAACAGGGCTGATTGCAGAGGCCCCATAACTTTTTGCCCCCATTTTCCTCTTTTTGCTGGTGTTTTCCTGACTTTAATGGTGCCCTGGGTACTGCTAACCAGTCCCAGGGCCTGTGCTCTGTGTAAAATCAATATGCAAATTAGGCTAATTATAATTGGCTAAGTTAACCTACCTATAAGTCCCTAGTATATGGTAGGGCATGTAGGTTTAGGGACCACAGCATAGGTGGTGCACACCTAGGTGCACTGCTGAGGTGCCCAGTGTCATTTTAAAGGCAGGCCTGCCTTGCTGACTGCTTTTAAATTAAAGTTATATGCAAATTCGACTTTGGAATTAAAGGTACTTCCAAAGTCTTAAACTACCTTATTGTTACATATAAGTCACCCCTAAGGTGTGCCCTATGTGCCCCTAGGGCTGGGTGCCATGTAACTATAAGCAGGGACTTTATAAAAATAGATTTATAAGCCCTGGTGAGGTAAAAACAGCCAAATTCGTTTTTCCCTCATTGAAGTAAATGGCCTTCATAGGCTAGAATGGGCAGACTTTATTTTAAATTTTAATGTCTCCTTAAATGTTACATACCAAGAATTTGGTATCAAATTAATTGTTGTAATAAACCCCACAACTTCCAGTTGTTGGATTTAATATAACTTGTTCAGGTAAAAAGTTTAGACTTTACCTAAAAAGTTTCCAATTTCAGCTCTGCATTGTTTTTGCTGCTGTGCTCTGATTGGCCAGCCTGCAGCAGCTTCTGCCAGGCTGCCTTGATGAGGTGTGAAGTGGCCTGGCTTCACACAAAGGAATGTGCTTGGGGGAGAGAATCTCCCCTCAGCAGATGGTGAGGCAGGAAGGGGGAGGGCTGCCAAACTGGTCTTCAAAGGCAGAGAAGGACATTTGGAGCACCCAGCAACACCCCCACATCCTGCAACCCCAGACAATTAGGTGCTCCCTTGATTAGATTAGGAGAGGGCAGGAGAGGGGTGTGTTTATGATTTTTAGCCACACCAGTGGGTGGGCTCAGCCAGATGTAACCTCCAAAAATCAGATTCATCCATGTTGGATTTTTAGAGACTGTTGCCTTCTGGGATGGATTTTTGCCACACTTCCCAGGAAGTGGTCATCACAGGGGGACGACCCTGTCCCTGATTGGAGAACCAGGGCCCCCCTGCTTTTCACCCAGGAGCAAGGATAAAACTGGCAGACCTGCACCCACACCTCAGATCCCCTCCAGAATTCAACAAGAAAGGAACTAAAGAAGAAGAAGGACTGCCCTGCTGGACCCCTGGCCTGCACCTGGAACCTGCACTCAGAAGGACTGCACCAGCTGCACACTTGGGCTTCACCACAAGAAGGACTTTGCCTGGCTTCAACTGGTTCAAGGAGGGACTCCCTGTTTGCTACAGGTGAAAAATTGCTATCCAGAGTCCCCTGCACCAACTCCTGAAAAAGTGACCAGCTGACCACTGTCCAGTGGCCAAAAAGGAGTTTGCGCCAGGTGCATTCTGGGAGTTGAAGTCCGCACCCCCCAAGGACCATCACAGAACTTCTGGACCCTTGGGGTGAGCTGTGGACCCCAAAAGAACCTTAAAAGAACATCTGGGTGAAGCCCCAGAAGTTTGGAAAAGATTTGAGAATTTTTGGAAAAAAGCTCCAGAGAGGGACCGACCCGCCGCGGAAATTCTAGCTGGCTTGCCTCAACCGGGACCCGGCCTGACTTCGTGATTCGTCCCGGTAAAGAAAAACATCCAAAAAAGAGACTAAGTCCGAAGGTAAAAAGTTGACCGGGACCTCCCAGCCATCGTATCCGAGAAGGGCTCCATGGACGTCGGATCAAGATCCAGGTTTACCCCGGTCGAAGGATTTTCATCTCGAAAAAACTACTAAGTCCGAAGGTAAAAGTCTCCACTGAGGAAACCCACATCGCGTATCCGGACAAGGGCTCCAGGAGGTCGGATTCAACTGGCAGGTTCGTCCCGGTGAAGAAAAACTTCAAAATAAAGACTAAGTCAGAAGGTAACTTTTTAACCGAGGCCTCCCGCGACCTGTAGCCGAGCAGGGCTCCATCGCGGTCGGCCTGAAAGTTTGACTTTGCCCCGGTCGAGGTGCAACCAGATGACCCGATTGGCGCTTTTTGTTTCTAAGCGCTAGAAAAGTAATAATTCTTTAAAAATTCATATCTCCGGTTCCCCTGAACCGATTTTAATCGTTTTTGTGTCATTTTAAAGATAAAAATATAAACTATTTTTATAAATTGGTTTTGGATTTTTAAACTGTTTCCTGTGTTTTATTTAATTACTGTTTTGTGATATTTGAATGCTTTACACTTTGTCTCCTAAGTTAAGCCTTGACGCTCGATGCCAAGCTACCAAGGGTTGAGCTGGGATTAATTTACTGAGACCTAACTGTACCTAGGTGGAGGTTAGTGGCTTGTTGCTAGGTGTAGGTACCTACCTGCCCTACCAATAACCCATTTTCCAACATAATTGGAAGCAGCGACGGGATCCTGTACTTGTGTTCAATATCACGTTACAGTTTTAGGTAAAACAAATTAAAAATCCTTTAAATTGTCCTAGTGCAAAAATTGTTTTACATTTTTATTTTGGATTAATTTCAATTATTGAATTTTTGTAATTTTTCTAAATTCTTGTTTCCAATTTTTGCAAAAAGTTTTTGTTGACACAAAACTAGGGAACCATGGAGCTTGATCTGGCTAACCTACCCACACTGACAGTAGTCCAGCTTAGGGGGTTGTGTATTGAAAGAGGGTTGCCTGCAACCACTGATCTCAGGAAGCAAATCCTGATCACATCCCTGACAGCATGGGCTGAGGCCCAAGAGGTAGAGTCAGAAGAAGCTCCAGAGGAGGGAGAAAGAAGGGAGGATGCAAGCTCTAACCACTCAGGGGAGGGAAGGCATCTGAGCCCAAGTGAGGATGAGGAAGAACGGTCCTCAGTAAATACAGTCACTAGGGGCAGATCCAAAGCTAGTGGTGGGAAGGGGGTCCTTTCAGGAGGAGAGAACCCATCCATCAGAGAAAGAGAGCTGGAGGCCCAGCTAGCATACATAGCTTTGGAAGCAGAGAAGCTGGCCCTAGAAAAGAAAAAGTGGGCATACAAAGAGAAAAGAGATGGAGGCAGCGATAAAGAAGCTGAGGTGTCTATGGGTGGGGGAGTTTGCCCCAGATTACCCAAGGGGGTGGTTCCTGCTTATGTAGAGGGGGATGACATAGATAAATGGCTGGGGGCCTTTGAGAGGGCACTCCAAATGAGAAGGGTTAGGCCTCAATACTGGGGTTCCCTTTTGTGGGAGTTGGTCCCCAACTCAGGGAGGGATAGGCTTCTGACCTTAAGGGGGGAGGAGGCAGATTCATACCCTAGTATGAAGAGGTGCTTAGCCAAGAAGTTTGGTCTGACCCCAGAGCAATATAGAATGAAGTTCAGGGACACCCAGAAGGTCAGTACCCAGTCTTGGGTTGACTTTGTGGACATTTCACTAAAGGCACTAGAGGGCTGGATTATTGGTAACAAAGTAGATACTTATGAGGGGTTATACAATCTGATCATGAGGGAGCACATCTTGACCAATTGTACCCAAGAAAGGTTACGCCAGCATCTAGTGGACTCTAAGCAGACCAACCCTAGAGAGCTAGGGGAGGCAGCTGATGAGTGGTTGAGAACCAGGGTGGTTGTCAAGTCCCAGGGGGGAGACTCCAAGAAGGGGGGGACAGGTCCCCAAAAACCTAAGGAGGGAAGTGGTAAGCCCACCACAGAGACTCCCTCTGTACCCCAGAACCCTAAGAAGGAGGAGAGTAAATCCCACTCTGACCAGCAGAGACAGTTAGACCCAGGGTTAAAAAAGCTCTTGGACAGTAGGGCTTGCTTTGACTGTCAGCAGACAGGTCACTTCAGAGGAGATGCAGCCTGTCCAAAGAAGGTGGTTGGCACTGGGCTGTCCAGTGTAGCCATAGAGGAGGATTCCTCAGATGATGAAGTCCTCCTAGCATTGAGCTGGGAGACAGGACCAGATGGTAAGCTGGTTATCCCTGAGGGTGGGAGTAGGCACTTCCACCACATTCAAGTGAATGGGATCCCTACCACTGGCCTGAGAGACACCTGTGCCAGTAACACTATAGTGAGTGACCGGTTAGTGACCCCAGACATGTATGTCCCAGGAAAGACAAAGAAAGTCAGGATAGCCACAGGGGAGGTCACCTCCAAACCTGTAGCCATAGTGCCCCTAGAGAGGGAGGGTATCCTTGACTGGATTAGGGTGGTAGTCAGTGCTGACCTTGCCCTAGATTGTATCCTGGGCAATGACCTCCCAGAGGTGAGTCTGGCCACAGATGGGGTGGTCTCCCAGGGCGCCCCCCCAACCCAAAGTCCTGGGGAGTCAGTCCCTACAGTTAGGAGACAGGGGTCCCCAAGAAAAGGAAAGAAGAAAAGGAAGGGTAGGCCACTCTTAAAGAGAGTTCCAGGGAGCCAAGGGCCTTCTGCCCCAGTAAGGGGGAGCCCAGAGTTGGCACTGGTGAGGCCTCACCTGACCTCAAGGAAGTCCTGAGTAGTCAGGCAGCTGTCCAGATGCAAGGTGTTGCCCCTGCACTGACAGAAGGGAGAGTGGAAGGAGGGTGTCTTCCACAGGAGGTGGTAGCCCCCCACTCTAGACAGCAAGAGGGGTGCCAGGACCCCAAAGTTGCCCCTAAAGCAGCTCAGCCATTTGTCAGTGGAGAGCTTAGGGTGTGGTTCTGGGTACTGACAGCTGTCAGTAGCCTCTGCTGGATGTTAGCCTTCCTGGCAGCAATGTACTTGGCCTGGAGGCAGACCCCAGGGCCAATAGCAAAGTAGGCCCCCTGACCCTATTGGTCATGGTGGGGTTGCTCAAGTGTTGGGTGACCTCTTTGGGTAAGCTAGGTGTTGCCCTAGCAAAGTTTGGAGTAGGGGAGGTGGGCACCTCACTACCCAAGTTGGCAGAGAGAAAGGAGGAAGACCCCCCTAGAGGAAAGTTTCAGTTTGAGTTGGGTCCTTTTACTGTTGGGATGGCTTCACTACCCATAGGGAGTGACCCTGACAGGAGGATATAAGGCAGAGTAGGCCCTGCAAAGGGACAGACAGTTTTCTTCACTGTCTTCCTCGCCTAACAAGCCAGGAAGACTCTCCCAGGGTTGGGCTGAGTCTCCTGGGCGTGTGGGCTGGGGGCGGGTTGTGTGAGAAAACAGGGCTGATTGCAGAGGCCCCATAACTTTTTGCCCCCATTTTCCTCTTTTTGCTGGTGTTTTCCTGACTTTGATGGTGCCCTGGGTACTGCTAACCAGTCCCAGGGCTTGTGCTCTGTGTAAAATCAATATGCAAATTAGGCTAATTATAATTGGCTAAGTTAACCTACCTATAAGTCCCTAGTATATGGTAGGGCATGTAGGTTTAGGGACCACAGCATAGGTGGTGCACACCTAGGTGCACTGCTGAGGTGCCCAGTGTCATTTTAAAGGCAGGCCTGCCTTGCTGACTGCTTTTAAATTAAAGTTATATGCAAATTCGACTTTGGAATTAAAGGTACTTCCAAAGTCTTAAACTACCTTATTGTTACATATAAGTCACCCCTAAGGTGTGCCCTATGTGTCCCTAGGGCTGGGTGCCATGTAACTATAAGCAGGGACTTTATAAAAATAGATTTATAAGCCCTGGTGAGGTAAAAACAGCCAAATTCGTTTTTCCCTCATTGAAGTAAATGGCCTTCATAGGCTAGAATGGGCAGACTTTATTTTAAATTTTAAAGTCTCGTTAAATGTTACATACCAAGAATTTGGTATCAAATTAATTGTTGTAATAAATCCCACAACTTCCAGTTGTGGGATTTAATATAACTTGTTCAGGTAAAAAGTTTAGACTTTACCTAAAAAGTTGCCAATTTCAGCTCTGCATTGTTTTTGCTGCTGTGCTCTGATTGGCCAGCCTGCAGCAGCTTCTGCCAGGCTGCCTTGATGAGGTGTGAAGTGGCCTGGCTTCACACAAAGGAATGTGCTTGGGGGAGAGAATCTCCCCTCAGCAGATGGTGAGGCAGGAAAGGGGAGGGCTGCCAAACTGGTCTTCAAAGGCAGAGAAGGACATTTGGAGCACCGAGCAACACCCCCACATCCTGAAACCCCAGACAATTAGGTGCCCCCTTGATTAGATTAGGAGAGGGCAGGAGAGGGGTGTGTTTATGATTTTTAGCCACACCAGTGGGTGGGCTCAACCAGATGTAACCTCCAAAAATCAGATTCATCCATGTTGGATTTTTAGAGACTGTTGCCTTCTGGGATGGATTTTTGCCACACTTCCCAGGAAGTGGTCATCACAGGGGGACGACCCTGTCCCTGATTGGAGAACCAGGGCCCCCCTGCTTTTCACCCAGGAGCAAGGATAAAACTGGCAGACCTGCACCCACACCTCAGATCCCCTCCAGAATTCAACAAGAAAGGAACTAAAGAAGAAGAAGGACTGCCCTGCTGGATCCCTGGCCTGCACCTGGAACCTGCACTCAGAAGGACTACACCAGCTGCACACTTGGGCTTCACCACAAGAAGGACTTTGCCTGGCTTCAACTGGTTCAAGGAGGGACTCCCTGTTTGCTACGGGTGAAAAATTGCTATCCAGAGTCCCCTGCACCAACTCCTGAAAAAGTGACCAGCTGACCACTGTCCAGTGGCCAAAAAGGAGTTTGCGCCAGGTGCATTCTGGGAGTTGAAGTCCGCACCCCCCAAGGACCATCACAGAACTTCTGGACCCTTGGGGTGAGCTGTGGACCCCAAAAGAACCTTAAAAGAACATCTGGGTGAAGCCCCAGAAGTTTGGAAAAGATTTGAGAATTTTTAGAAAAAAGCTCCAGAGAGGGACCGACCCGCCGCGGAAATTCTAGCTGGCTTGCCTCAACCGCGACCCGGCCTGACTTCGTGGTTTGTCCCGGTAAAGAAAAACATCCAAAAAAGAGACTAAGTCCGAAGGTAAAAAGTTGACCGGGACCTCCCAGCCATCGTATCCGAGAAGGGCTCCATGGACGTCAGATCAATATCCAGGTTTACCCCGGTCGAAGGATTTTCATCTCGAAAAAACGACTAAGTCCGAAGGTAAAAGTCTCCACCAAGGAAACCCACATCGCGTATCCGGACCAGGGCTCCAGGAGGTCGGATTCAACTGGCAGGTTCGTCCCGGTGAAGAAAAACTTCAAAATAAAGACTAAGTCAGAAGGTAACTTTTTAACCGAGGCCTCCCGCGACCTGTAGCCGAGCAGGGCTCCATCGCGGTCGGCCTGAAAGTTTGACTTTGCCCCGGTCGAGGTGCAACCAGATGACCCGATTGGCGCTTTTTGTTTCTAAGCGCTAGAAAAGTAATAATTCTTTAAAAATTCATATCTCCGGTTCCCCTGAACCGATTTTAATCGTTTTTGTGTCATTTTAAAGATAAAAATATAAACTATTTTTATAAATTGGTTTTGGATTTTTAAACTGTTTCCTGTGTTTTATTTAATTACTGTTTTGTGATATTTGAATGCTTTACACTTTGTCTCCTAAGTTAAGCCTTGACGCTCGATGCCAAGCTACCAAGGGTTGAGCTGGGATTAATTTACTGAGACCTAACTGTACCTAGGTAGAGGTTAGTGGCTTGTTGCTAGGTGTAGGTACCTACCTGCCCTACCAATAACCCATTTTCCAACACACTCCAACCGCCACAGCGGTACAAACAAACAGCGCAGCGGTCATCGCCAACAGACAGACGGGAGACAATGTGACGCCCACAGTATCACAACCTACCAATCCGCCACCTTTTCAGGGGCGGATTCACCGCGAGAAAAAACGCTTCGGAAACAGGACTTCAAAGGGATAACGCTCACCTCTGCACACCCCACGAGGAACCAGGATGCCATGGAACCAGAGCTCCACATTTTACCAGCCATTATCTTCTTGCTCCTCTACCAGGAGCACGAACGCTGGCGGTGAAGACCACAGTGAGTACTGCACCTACGACACAGGGGAGGGGGGAGGGAAAAAACAGTGACACACACACACGCAACACCCCCACCCCCACCCTCACCCACAACAACACACACACTAATACAGCATGATACATTACAGTTACACCCTCCAACTCCCCTGGAAGAATGCAAATACAAAAGGAAATGAGGTGAACGATTGTAATATATTAAAATTCAGTAGTCAAATAATATACATACACTATTTACAAACATATACACCAAGAATATTAGACCAAGGTATTCCACCCTTAAAGTCCGTGGACCACTGGGCCCACACTGCATGGGCGAGGCCCACATAAGATACCCGAACATGACGGGGAGAACACTGCAGGGGCATCAGATAGAAATAAAACAGGCACCTCAGGGGGAAGGGAAAGGGTGGGCACCTCAGCTGGTTGAGTGCACAACGCCAGATCCATGAGGGGGCCCCCCTGTTGATCCACGAGGTGTTCAATCCTGTAGAGTGCAAAGCCACAGTCTCACAAGTCTCTACAGTGGGTGGGTTGCCCACTGCTATATCCTGGGGAGTGCAAAGCCACAGTCTCTCAAGTCTCTAAGGTGGGTGGTTTGCCCACTGTTCAATGCTGGGGAGTGCAAAGCCACAGTCTCTCCAGTCTCTACAGTGGGTGATTTGCCCACTGTTCAATTCTGGGGAGTGAAAAGCCACAGTCTCACACGTCGCTACAGTGGGTGGGTTGCCCACTGCTATTTCCTGGGGAGTGCAAAGCCACAGTCTCTCAAGTGGATAACAGTCTCCACTGGTTCTGGAGGGGGCTTGGTGCCCAGAGTGCTTCATCCTGCCAGGGACAGAGGTAGTGGATGTAAATCTCCACTGGTTCTGGAGGGGGCTTGGTGCCCAGAGTGCTTCATCCTGCCAAGGACAGAGGTAGTGGATGTAAATCTCCACTGGTTCTAGAGGGGGCTTGGTGCCCAGAGTGCTTCATCCTGCTCGTGGCGGCCTCAGTAGCGTCAGTGCTTTTGGCACTCATGGGCCTGCAGTGCTTGTGGCGGCGGTGTCTTTGGCAGCGGTGCTTGTGGCGGTGGTGTCCTTGGCAGCGGTGATTGTGGCAGCGGTGTCCTTGGCAGCGCTTCAGCTGCTGGCGGGCCTGTCTGGGGCAGCGGGGCTGCTGGCGGCCGCCTCCTGGGCAGCGGGGCTGCTGCTGGCGGTCCTGTCTGGGGCAGCAGGGCTGGAGGCGGTCGCCTCCTGGCAGCGGGGCTGCTGCTGGCGGTCGCCTCCTGGGCAGCGGGGCTGATGGCGGTCTTCTCCCCGTGCTGATCTTCCAAGACTTGCCGGGTTTCTTGTGCCCCTTCCCCACCTTGGAAGGTGTCGCAGCTGACTCCACACTCCCACCTGTACCCCTGGGAGCGGCTTTGGTGGCTGTTGTCTTCCCCTCTCCCGCCGGGCACTGGCCAACTTTTGATGCTTGACAGGTGGGGGACTGTCCGTGCTGTCACTCAATGCTACACTGGCTGCCCTGCTGCCTGGTGCACTCCAGAATCCGGTGACTACTAGCACCACTGGTCCCGCCGATGTTGTGGCTGAGGTGCTAGGTTGGGACCTGGAGAGTCGGGCCCTAGGAGACTGACGGCATGGGGGAGGTGAGGGAAAGAGGTCAAGGATGGACAAGAAAAGTTTCTTAGGAACACTGGGATGGGTAGCTGGAGGGGGTTTGGGAGTGGAGGAAGAGGTTGTGGTTGTAGGAGGTGTACGTTTGGTGACTTTGGGTGAAGGTGCATGCGCTGGAGGCTGTCGTGAGGTGGATGGCTGTTGGGTGGGTGTGTGTCTGCGTTTGTGTACCTTGGGAGGTGGCATCACAGACAAACTGGGAGAGGACACAGGGGATGTGTGAATGGTAGTGTGGGTGGTGACTGCACGTGACCGGGGTGTGGTGGTGTGTGTGCTGGTGATGGAAGTAGTGGCTGTAGATGTAGTGCATGCAGGTGTGAGTGGAGACAAGACTGGGAGGGAGGAGGGAGACGAGGAAGAGGGGGACACAGTGGAGGCAGTGGATGTTGCTTTGTCTGCATGTGTGTGATGGTTGCGTGAGTGCCTGTGGGATGTGTGGTGCTTATGTTTGCCTGAGCTTCCTTTGTGTGTTGAGGTGTGTGCATGCTGGTCTGATGGTGTGCTTGGAGTAGGCTGAGTTACAGGGGATTGGGTCTGGATAGAGGAAGTTGGAGGGGGAAGGCTAGAGACAGTGACAATGGCTGCCATCAGTGCTGAGGCCAGAGTCTGAAAAGCTTGCTGAATGGCTGCCTGACCAGAATGAATGCCCTCCCAGAATGCATTGGTTTGTTGCAACTGCCTCTCTACACCCTGGATGGCATTCATAATGGTAGACTGCCCAACAGTGAGGGACCTGAGGAGGTCAACGGCCTCCTCACTGAGGGCAGCAGGGGTGACTGGGGCAGGGGCTGAGGTGCCTAGAGTAAAGGAGATGCCCACACTCCTGGATGAGCAGGCACGGGACAAAGGCTGAGGGGTTGCTAGGAGGGCGGTGCTGGAGGGGGGGGTTGCGACTGTACCTATAGATGCGAGGGGCACAGATGGGGCCGCCACCACAAGGGAGTTCCCATCAGAGGACGAGTCCGTATCACTGGTGTCAGCTCCTGTCCCCGCCGTGGAGCTCCCCTCGCCCTCCGTCCCACTGGTGAAATCAGACTCCGTAGTGTCGCCCTCCAGGGCCATGTGGGATACAGCTCCCTCCTGCTCCGGTGCCATTGCTCCTCCGCCTGATGATGCTAATGCACACATGTACAGGGAGACATGTTGAGTGTATGCATTACCGCTACCGTTGGCGGACATGACAGACACAGAAGCCCCCTGCACTACGCCACGCTCTTGGGATCCACTATTCAATCCCTGGGACATGGCCTACAAGGCTATGGCCGATATCTGCACAAATGGATGTCACAGGAGCCTGACTAGGTGTAGTTGGCACTGTACCCAGGTGGGGTGGGGTGCCACAGGGTCTGCCTGAAAAAGGGGACTTAACTAGCACACTCGCCCTGGCCTAGGGAAACCCACAGCCCACCTCCCCCACCCAGACACCTCCACCGCGCGCTGAATCAGCAGAATGAGAGTGTACTCACCCCCTCGTTGCTGCTGTGATGCCCTCAAGCGCCCATCCAGCTCCGGGTACGCCACCGCCAGGATCCTGAACATCAGGGGGGTCATGGTGTGACGGGCACCCCACCCAAGTTGGGAGGCCATCCCCAGCTGGGCCTCCGCCGTCTTCTTGCTCCAGCTGCAAATGTCCTCCCATTTTTTCCGGCAGTGGGTGCTCCGTCTGTGATAGACCCCTAGGGTCCGGTCGTCCTTGGCGATGGCACGCCAAACATCCTTCTTCTGGTGGGCGCTGACCTACATGAATTGTACAGGGGAAAAAGAGAAGTTATTACCAACTACACCGTCACAGTCACTGGCCCGCATCCCTATCCTTGCCATATGGCACATGCACTCACTGTCGTTTCATGGACGCATCATTCTCCCCCACCTATCTTTCATCCACACCACTCCACACAGGCATTGCCCATACAGCATGCTCACAATGTACTTACCTGTTTGTCTGGAGGACCGTAGAGTAGCGTGTACTGGGGGAAGACCCCATCCACGAGTTTCTCTAACTCCTCCGTGCTGAAGGCAGGGGCCCTTTCCCCAGACGCACGAGCCATTGTCTCTTCTAGACTGAGGTCACAGCAGCACTTGCAGAGTAGGTCCTCTCCTGTCGAAGATCAGGTATCGAGTGATTGAAGTGATAGAAAATGGCGGTCACGTCCGCGGCGGTGTGTACCGTCACCGCCGGCGTACATCGTCATTGGCTCCTGGGACCCATAGGGTCCAATGTTAACCAATACAGCATTGCGCCGCGTCCTTCGACCGCCTACCGCGACGGTGTACAACGCCAGCGCTACCTCACATCCCATTGTCCCACTTTACAGGTCAGGCATCCGCCATTTCAGGGGCCCACATGGCTTTATTTGTAACTGCATCACACATACCTAGGCCTTGCCTCAACACTCATGCAGACAAAATTCGGGTTATGAATAGTTTTCTGAGTAAGCTGTGTTTACGTACCTCTGAGTTGGTTGACTCTGTGCTCACTGTTGTCCTTCATAGGCACCGTCCGCTGGGACATGTGAGGAGATGGCGGCAACCCCCCGGTTGCACAGACCACTGGTGGATCTGTCAACAATGGAGGAAAGACGTGATCATCACCTACAAGCTTGATTGTGCCACAATCCTGGAACTGTGTGCCCAGTTGGAGCCAGACCTGATGTCAGCTATCCGCCATCCCACAGGAATCCCCCCTCAAGTGCAGGTGCTGTCAGTACTCCATTTCCTTGCAAGTGGGTCTTTTCAAACTACAGTGGCCATAGCATCAGGGATGTCCCAGCCTATGTTTTCCAACGTGTTGTCCAGAGTGTTGTCTGCCCTGCTGAAACACATGCGGAGCTACATCGTTTTCCCTCATGTGGAGGATTTGCCTACGGTGAAAGGTGACTTCTATGCCCTGGGACATATCCCCAACATCATAGGTGCCATTGATGGGACACATATGGCCTTGGTCCCCCCCCAGCAGGAGTGAACAGGTGTACAGAAACCGGAAGAGTTACCATTCGATGAATGTGCAGATGGTGTGTTTGGCAGACCAGTACATCTCCCATGTTAATGCCAAATTCCCTGGATCAGTGCATGACGCTTACACCCTGCGGAATCCCTTATGTGATGGGGCAACTCCAGAGGCACTGTGTGTGGCTATTAGGTGAGCACCTGGAACCAAATCAGTGGGAATAGTTGTCTGGGTCTGGGGATATCCCTACAGCTTAGTTTGTGTCTAACAGTTGTCCCTCGCCATTAAGGTGACTCTGGCTACCTCAACCTCTCATGGCTACTGACCCCAGTGAGGAATCCCAGGACAAGGGCAGAGGAATGCTACAATGAGGCACATGGGCGAACTAGGAGGATTATAGAGCGGACCTTCAGCCTCCTGAAGGCCAGGTTCCGGTGCCTCCATATGACAGGTGGTTCCCTACTTTACTCACCAAAGAAGGTGTGCCAGATCATCGTGGCCTGCTGTATGCTTCACAACTTAGCTTTGCAATGACAGGTGCCTTTTCTGCAGGAGGATGGTCCAGATGAAGGTGTTGTGGCAGCTGTGGACCCTGTGGACAGCGAAGACGAGGAAGCAGAAGAAGAGGACATCGACAACAGGAACTCTGTAATCCTGCAATACTTCCAGTGAGACACAGGTAAGAAGACAAACCTGCCTACTAAATGTACTTTAACACTACTACCTCTCTACTGTCTGTCCTTTTCACCCAGTGTATGGTCACTGAGTTGTCATTTTCCCTTACGATTTCACAGATGTGGCTCCCACTGTGTGACATCTGCTTTGTTTCCTCATGGACTAGAGCTGTGTGACATAGGTATGTTGACATTACAATTGAAAAGGCATTTTGACACTGTAATTGCTAATACACTATTTCAAAATCACATACAGACTCCAGATTGTTTTGTGCTTTAAGGGTGTTTATTTAAGTGCTCAATATTGGAGGGGGTTGTAAAATGGTGAGGGGTGATGGTGGAGGAATGTCCATGGCAGAGTCCAGTCTATTAGTCTCACAGGTGCATTGTCCAAAGGGGCATAGAAAGTGGAGCTGGGGCAGTTTGAGGATAGAAAGGGTGACAAGGTGGGACTAAAGGATGACATTCAGGGCGGTCTCATTTCTTGGCGGGGGTCTTGGCATCGTTCTCTGTCTTTGTCCTGGATCTCAGGGACCATTTGTGGGGTGGTTCTCCCTCTGCAGGGGGTGGGGTGCTGGTGTGGTGGTCATGTGGTGGTGCCTCCTGTCCACTGGCGCCTGCTGAGGTGGTGGGCAGTTCATCGTCCAGGCTAGTGTCAGGGGCCCCTTGTTGTGCCACAGTGTCCCTCCTGGTGTTGAGGACTTCCTTCAGCACCCCTACGATGGTGCCCAGGGTGGAATTGATGGATCTGATTTCCTCCCTGAAGCCCAAATACTGTTCCTCCTTCAGCCACTGGGTCTCCTGAAACTTGGCCAGTACCGTTGCCATCGTCTCCTGGGAATGATGGTACGCTCCCATGATGTTGGAGAGGGTCTTGTGGAAAGTTGGTTCCCTGGGCCTGTCCTCCCCCTTTCGCACAGCAGCCCTCCCAGTTCTCCTGTTTCCCTGGGCCTCTGTCCCCTGAACGGTGTGCCCATTGCCACTGCCCCCAGGTCCCTGTTGTTGTTGGGGTGGTGGGTTAGCCTGGGTTCCCTGTAGTGGTGGACACACTCCTGATTGACGTGTCCTGGGGACAGAGGTATGGGCCCGCTGGGTGGGTGCTGTGCTGGTGTTTCCAGAGGGGGCAAGCTCTGTAGTGGCCTGTGCCAGGGTGAGGGGAACCGACTGTCCCGAGGTCCCCGTTGGGCCGGGCTGGTCGTCTAGATCCAGCTGGACAGAGCTGCTGTCATCAGTGTGGGCCTCTTCTGTTGGTGGTTTGGACATGTTTGGACCCTCCTGTGTGGTGATGTTGGGTAGGGGTCCTGCAGGGGTGTAAAAGCATGATTATTGCATCTGGGTGTACCATGGTGTGCAATGGGTGGGTGACCGTGTACCCCAGTGCTTGCATTCCTGTGTGGGACCTTGTGTGATGATGGTTTAGGGGGGTGTATGGGTATGTGCAGTGGCCATGCATTGGTGATGGGTGTCCATGCTTTGTTGTTGCATGCAGGGCTTGGTGTTGGGTTGTGTGGTTTGTGATATTGGGACATTTGTGAGGAGTAGGAGTGATGGGGTGAGGGCGAGGGTGGGGGTATGTGATGGCATGCAGGTAGGGTGGGGGATATACTAGTTAAGGTTTGACTTACCAGAGTCCATTCCTCCAGCTACTCCTTCGAGGCCCTCAGGATGCAGAATAGCCAAGACTTGCTCCTCCCATGTTGTTAGTTGTGGGGGAGGAAGTTGGGGTCCGCCGCCAGTCCTCTGAACCGCAAGGTGTTTTGAGACCACGAAACGCACCTTCCCCTGTAGGTCGTTCCACCTCTTCCTGATGTCATCCCTATTTCTTGGGTGCTGTCCCACTGCGTTGACCCTGTCCACTATTCTTCGCCATAGCTCCATCTTCATAGCTATGGAGGTGTGCTGCACCTGTGATCGAATAGCTGAGGCTCTACCCGGAAGATTTCCTCCACCATGACCCTGAGCTCCTCCTCAGAGAACCTGAGGTGTCTTTGCCGTGCCATTGGGTGGTGTGGGTGATGTGTGGGGTGGTGTGTGTTGTGATATTGTGGGGTGATATTTAGTGGTGTGTTGTGTGAGGTGATGGTATTGTGTGCCTGTGGATGCTTGGTTGATGATTGTAATGTCTCTCTCTGGCCTTCTGTCGCAATTGTGGTCGTAGGGGTTTGTGGGTGATGTGGGTGTGTGATTTATAGTGTATTGGGTGTGTGGGAGTGGTGTGTGTATGTGTATCAGGTGTGTGTATTTTTAATTGTCCAATGTGGTAGTGTTTTGTAAATGTGTGTGTATTTTGAGCGCGGCGGTGTGTACTGCCAGTGGAATACCGCCGTTTAAAGACCGCCGCGTGGATTTGTGGGTTGTGATAGTGTGGGCGTATTTCTGTTGCCGTGATGGTGGAGGTTTTGTAATCGCCAGTTTATCACTGACCTTTGGTGTGGTGGACTTCTTGTGTGGGGGTCTCAATTTTGGCAGATTCCGAGCTGTGGGTCAGAATGACTGTGGCGGAATTCCGCTGCCGCGGCGGTGTGTTGGCGGTCTTCTGCACGGCGGTAAGAGGCCTTTACCGCCAATGTTGTAATGACCACCATAATGTCATAAAATGTATACTTGAATGGTGAAGTGGCACTCTTGGGGTCATTACGACCCTGGTGGCCGGCGGTATCACCGGCCCCTCCACTATACCGCCAGGCTTCCGCCTGGCAGTCATAATTATGAGTCCCCGACCGCCAGCCTGTCCTTGGCGGTAAACACCGCCATGGAAAGGCTGGCGGTAAGGGGACTTGGGGTGCCCATGGGGGTCCCAGCACTGCCCATGCACTTGGCATAGCCCCGTCGTGCATTTCACTGCCCGAATTTCGGGCAGTGAAATGTGCGATGGGTGCTACTGCACCCGCTGCACAACAGCATTGCCGCCAGCTCTATTATGAGCCGGCAGCAATGTTGATGTGACTTTTCCGCTGGGCCAGTGGACGGTAACACTGTTACCGTCCGCTGGCCCAGCGGAAAAGTCATAATAGGGAGCCAGGAATACCGCCGGCAATAGCGGTATTCTGGCTCCCGCAGCCTCAGCAGTCTTTTTGAAAGACCGCTGAGGTTGTAATGAGGCCCTCTGTGTACAAAAAGTACTATCATGCTCAGTGGTAGTGTGGGATGCAGGGATATACCCCACAACTGAAGAGGATCCAAGTCTTCGAGCCGGAAATTGACACAAGGCCCTGACTGCGTAGAAAAATATTAATGTACAGTCTGTGTGCGCCCAGAGAAACTGACGCAAAACTCCCCGTTTTCCACGCATCTCCTCCTCTGCGGCCCCTTGCGGATAATTTGGACGCAAACCAGGTACTTTTTGCTTGCAAGAGACACTTATGGCTTTTTAAGAACCTAAGACTCTTTTTTGTCATTCTCTGAAGTGATATTTCAACATGTACTTATCAAATCTTGATCGTTTTGACCTGCATTTAACCAGATAATTATTCTATATTTTTCTAAACACTGTGTGGTGTATTTTGTGGTGTTATACTGTGTTATTGCATGATTTATTGCACAAATACTTTACACATTGCCTTCTACGTTAAGCCTGACTGCTCAGTGCCAAGCTACCAGAGGGTGAGCACAGTATAATTTGGATTGTGTGTGACTTACCCTAACTAGAGAGAGGGTCCTTGCTTCGACAGGGGGTAACCTGACTGCCAACTAAAGACCCCATTTCTACCAATTCCTATAAAATATTTTGGAAATAAAACTGGTATAAATTAATACCTAGCGGGTCAGTACGAGTTTGGCTGACTCACGACCGCCATGTTGGAGGTCGTACCACCAGCAGGCTGGCAGACAAGATCACCAAATTATGACCTTGGAGGCATTCACAATAGAATACAGCCAAACCACCACTGGCACTGCCAGTGTGGTCAGCTCACCACGGTTGACGGTTTCCACCTGCAGGCCGTCAGAGACCATTTTCCCATCTGACATATTATGAGGCTGCACACCACCAAGTTTTCCACCTCGGTCGACCACCACAGAAATCCTGGCGGAAACAAACAGTATAAGAGGAGACACTCACCTTCAGGAAGCCATATTCGTCTCAGGCCGCTATGGAACCAGAACTGTACATCTTCCCGCTGCTCCTGCTCTTCCACTGACTTTGGAACCAGTGACAACGAAGACAACAGCAACCATGAGTACACACACCTACCTGTCACTGTTGTGAAATGTCAAAGTTCCTAAACACGCACAACATACAAATCGAGAACGGGTGGCTGGGGTGACACGCACATGTAACCTCATACCAACACTCACACACCACCACATACCTACATGCACATAAATAGCACTCACTACGGCCAACACACACACATGGTTGAAGCACATATCAACCCCAAGATACAACGCACTGGCAGAGTTACACACAACAACATACAACATCACCAAAAGACACAACCGCAACACCATCAAAGCATCGTCAAGCACCCACAATACACACCACCATTTGACAAATCATACACACAACACAATGTACCAACACCAGAGAACAAACATACATGATCACACATCCAAACAACGCACCATACGTCATATCCTGCAAACACACATCACAACGGATCTGACATACCAATCTCCACATACACTCACGCACACAGTACAACCATTCAAAGGCACACAACACTGCAAATAGCACATGTCAACACAAACACCACACAATACCAACACAACAACATATCCCCAACATCCACATGCCGATCACACAATACACACCCATCACTGGGCGACAAATGGATTGCACACAATACACATGTTGCCCAGATACAACTGGTAGCACAACCACCACTCACATAAAACGTAGTAACACACAAACAAAATCAGTCAAAACTGTCTAAAAAAAAAAAGCAGGACAAAGATGTAATATTAATTGTAAAATAAATAAGTATGTATATATATATATATATATATATATATATATATATATATATATATATACATATACATATATATAATAATAATTATATATAAAGATGAAAGCCATAGGGCAGTCCAAATCAGAAAGTGAAAATTGCACATATAAACCTCCACAAATAGAGTCATCAAGGTGGCGGCAGGTACCTCAGGGATTAGGGCGGTGGGGAGGCTTGGGCTTTGCATTGGGAGGGGGATCTTTGGGCTTGGGTTTGGGAGGGGTTCTTAGGTCAAGGCTTAGAGGACGGTTGGGAACTCTTGGGAGGCGCAGACTTCTTGGTGGGGGAGGGGCTTGGGCACTTGCAGGGGGCAACGTAGGAGGTGGAGGTGTAAGGGCTGGACTTGGGGAGGGACACAGAGCGTTTTGGTGTCACACAGGGTGGGAGAGGAGTAGGGAAAAGGTTTAACTCAGAGAGGAAAGCTTCCTTTGACACACGGGACTGGTAGTGGCAAAAGGGTTTGGGTGTGGCAAGAGAGAGAGTGGTTGTCTGAGGTGCGTTGGTGGATGTCTTTGATGAATGTGTGTGCGAGGTATGCTTGTGAGTGCTGCGTGTCTGCAGGTCTGTCTGTAGCTGTGGTGCCCATGGATGTGGGAACTCGGATAGATGTCTGAGGGTCTGCTATTGTGCTGATTGCGGGTAGGATAGGTGGTGTAGCTGTATCAGTGAATGTTAGTGTGGTGACTACAGGTGTGTCAGGTGTTGTGCATGTGATTTCTGAGGTGTTGGAGGTGTCAGGGAAGGTATTGACTGTTGATGTGTCTGCAGGTGGATGTTGCTTGTGTGCATGCCTGTGATGGGGCTTCTGGTGCTTGTGTTTGCCAGCGCTACCTTTGCATGTTGAGGAGGATGCATGCCTGTCTGTTTGTGTGCTGTGGCTGGGTCAGGAAAAAGGGGTTTGGATTTGGGAAGAGGAAGAGGAAGGTGGAGGGGGGGCAGAAGACAAAGGGTGACTGGCTGCCATCAGTGTGGAGGCCAGAGCCTGAAAGGATCGATGTATGCCAGCCAGTGCACAATGAATGCCCTCCATGAATGCATTACTCTGTTGTATCTGAGTTGCCAGTCCCTGGATGGCATTCACAATGGTCGACTGACCCACAGAGATCAACCTCAGGAGGTAAATAGCCTCCTCACTGAGGGCATTAGGGCTGGCAGGGGCAGAGGTGCCTGAGGCAAAGGAGACACCCACCCTCTTAGGTGAGCAGGCATGGACAATGGGTGGGGAGCTACAGGGAGGGAAGAGGTAGAAAGGGGGGTGTTGGACAAAGGTGGTGCTGCTGTGGTCCCAGATGGGTCTGCCATCACCAGGGAGTGTCCACTGTGCTGGATCAAGTCTCCCCCATGGGACTCCTCTCTTAGGGCCAGATGTAGTAAGCTGTTTGCATGGTGCAAAATGCGAAAATCGCAGTTTGCGCAATGCAAACAGCCTTCTGCGATGCACATTCACAATTTGCGAGTCGGTACTGACTCGCAAATTGTGTATGCGACTCGCAAATAGGAAGGGGTGTTCCCTTCCTATTTGCGACTCGCATCGGAATACAGAATTGCTTTGTGACTGCGAATGCGGTCGCAAAGCAATTCGCAGTTACCAGAAGTGTCACAGTGGTGGTAACTCATTCGCAAAAGTGAAGGGGGCCGCATGGGACCCCTTCCCCTTTGTGAATGTTGCCCAAAATGTTTTTTCAGAGCACGCAGTGGTCCAATGGACCACTGCCTACTCTGAAAAAATGAAACCAAATGGTTTTGTTATTTTTTTTATTTTGTAACTCGTTTTCCTTTAAGGAAAACGGGCTGCAAAATAAAAAAAATAAACTGCTTTATTTAAAAAGCAGTCACAGACATGGAGGTCTGCTGACTTCAGCAGGCCATTATCCCTGTGAGTGCAAGGACTCGCTATGGGGTAGCAAAATGCGACACACCTCATTAATATTTATGAGGTGGGTCTTTGTGACCCCATAGCGAGTCGCAGACGGTGTCTGAGACACCGTTCTGCATCCGCATTTGCGATTCGGAAATTGCGAGTCGCACAGACTCGCAATTTCCGAATCGCAAATGCGGAAGTTGCTACATCTGGCCCTTAATGTTGATGGTATCAGTACCCCGGGTCCCGTGGCTGGCTGCATCCCCACTCGCCTGTGCCCCATCTCCTTTGCCTGCTGATGCTAATGCACACAAACAGAGAGAGAGGGAGGGAGAGCTAGAGAGGGAGAAGGAGGGTCATCACATCCTTCACATACACACATTACAACATGCACAACTGTAGGTACACATCTCCTGGCAAGGTAATCCCATATTGAAACCCACAGATCCTACATCATGTCAAAACATGTTACTTCTATCTACTCCATTTGTCATCTCTCTCACTGACATCATAATCCATGTAAGGGAACACAACTGGAGCATCCCATTAAATCACCTGTAAATCTAAGTCAGCATGCCCATCATGCTCTGGCTAAAGCTGATATATATTCCTAATCCAGGTCATAACTTTACATAATCTTGTCCCCTTTAGGAAATGCAGTTGACTCATAACACCATATCATGCCTATTCCGAATCTACACCTGACCAGTCCATGACCATAAGTCATGTTCCATACAACTCTCTTCATAAACGACATAGCACCTGCCATTCCAATCGCATGCCTAGCTGATCCCTCTGTACTTATATGACGCAATGGAAACAATCTATGATGAAGACACAATATGTGGCAGTCCCATACAGTTGTTATCACATTTTTACATTCCATGTATGGAGAACAGCTATGTCACTACATGCACTAAATCTTAGAGGAATCGCTGCAGTCACTATTTACAGATATTCCATATCACACCATAAATGCATGTACAGGTACAGTGGCCTACCTACCACACGAGACATCCACTGACAATCACAGAGAGCATAGTTACAACAACAACACAAAGGACAGTCTACTAATTCCTTATAGGGATATTACATTCCATCTGACATGCAGATACAAAGCCGCAACATTACAACATGAGTACACCAACATTACTCACACCATTCCTGGCATGTGATTTCCAGTAGCTAAGTTCAGACAACACACATATCCAACTGAAAAGACATGTACACATGATGTACACATGGACCTACACGCCTGCAATTTTACTGACAACATATCCCATAACAACAACACTTGTATGAGAAAAGGTAGCACCGCTAAACTATGACAACTTGAGATGTGAGTTGAGCCAATACTAATTCCTGTCTAAACTGCCCACATCAGCTAGGCTAAGGGTAGCAATGATTGTCCCACTCTACAAGATCTTCCCCCAAGTAACCATTGAGACATGATGTAGACAGCTAATACCATATGTTGCACTCTTATTGGTAGGGCATTGGCACACATAGCATGGGCATTGCACATTGTCAAAGGGTAGGACAGACAACCACTTACCTCCTCTACGACAAAGGCATTGGGATCAAAAAATTTGATTTGACCACATGCCAATGGCATGGAAATGCATAGTAAGAGCAAATAGACAAAATCAGACACCCATAGTTGGATGTGCTTCGGTTACAACTTTCACATACCCCATAGTATGAACACGAAGGGACAATGGGGACACCTAAACAAATCCAGATGAACAGTCTAATATTAGCCATACCTATTGACTGAAAGAGATGTCAGCCTCACCATGGAGTCAGTACCTGTACCAGGACACAATGTAACTAGGCCCTGTACCAAATATGTCAGGCACTATGTAGTACATACAGCTGATCTTTACGGATGGGAGTGGCCTGACACCTTACAGCTACAAAATTAGATATTCAGACTAATGGACCTGGAAATACTAGATGGGTAGGATGATACAGCAGCTTACAGACATATATATATATATATGGCTTGGTAGAGTCACACATGTGGCACTGTCAAATGTGCATCTCCACATGCAGTCATAGATACTCCTTGAAACAGGTGATCTAAACGTCCACATGTGCAACCCTGAGGCTAGACTTTTAGTCAGACAACTTAATACTATGTATTCCCAGTAGTCACCATACATGTAGCACCTGCTACAGTGTCACAGCTGCTACAGTATAACAGCAAACCCTAAACTACCAAAGTAAAGTACATGGAGTCAGTCAGTACTTGCCCCGTTGTGGCTGCTGTGCTGTCCTCAAATACCCATCCACCTCAGGGTAGGCCACCACCAAAATGCAGGTCTTAAGGGGGGTCAGGGTCTGACAGTCACCCCTCCCTCGTTGCGAGGACATCTCAAGCAGCAGTCTTCCGGGTCCAGTATCTCAGGTCCTCCCACGCTTTCTGCAAGGGTGCTCTGCCGGCTATGGACCCCCATGCCATACCAATAGGAGTGGTCAGTACACGTTAGTCACAGCAAGTAGGCACACATAACCACCTTCACATTATGCCATCTGTATGCATCAACGCCCTCACAAGTTCACATGCCGGATGCAACATCACACTGAAACACCAATCACACATTGCTAGGACATTGGAGTCACCTGCTCCTCTGGTTCCCTATATAGCTGTCCATACAGAGGTAGGATGTCCTCCACTAGCCTTCCAAGCTCTATCACCTGCAGGACGTGGCATGATGGCATGATGGCTCACAAAGGCAGTACACAGCAGCTCACATCGTGGGGTTCTTACTAGCAACAGTTTCAGCTGTCAAGTGAGCAATAGTGCAGAGGATGGCGGTCACGGCCGCCATGCACATGACCATTACCACCGGCAGACATCGCCATTGGCCCAAGTCTGCCAAACAAAGCAATAATTTACAATGGCAAGTTACACAGCAATTGCGATCGCCTACGACTTACGCCGGCAAACTTAGGTCACATCCACCTGTCCAGTCCAATAGGTCAGGTGCCTGCCATTTTGGGCACACTTCATAGATGGAAGTGATTGCTAATCTGTGTCACTCACTTACTCCCCTAAAGTGCTGTATATCTGTATGTGTTGCCATCATGTTTGTGTAAGATATTGTGCAAATGTGAAGTAAAAGCTGTGTTGAGTGAGAAAATATGGTGCTAACTATGTACAGCTATTCAGAGGTTCTTAGTCCACGGAAATATAAATATCAATTCTAAAACACATTTGTGATTAGTGCAGGACAGCTAAGTCTTACACACACATATACTCTAACAGTAGTATCATAAGTACAATACCATTGTCATAGTTGTCAATGTGCACCAAGAAGGATGAAATCAGTGCATTTCTACTGTATATGTCGGATGTGCTAGGTGTCCTCTACAGATGTAGGTGTGAGGTGATAAACAAAGTGTACATGATGTGTGCATACTGCATATCTCATAGTATTTTCAATTGTCTTAACATGGTTATCCTGCCATGAGGAGAGTGAGGCAACCACCTGTCCACTAGTAGACCTGGACACATGGAGGAAAGTCATGTCATCCAGACATATTGCCTTAATCGTCATACCATCATAGATCTTTGTACTCAGTTGGAGCCGTGTCTGATGCCTCCCATTAACAATCCTGTGGCATACCTCCCGTTATTCAAGTATTGTCAGTGCTACATTTCCTGGCTGCAGGCTCCTTTCAGAATACAGTGGCTTTAACAGCAGGGATGTCTCAGCCCATGTTCAGTCTAGTTTTGAAGGATGTACTGTGTGCACTGTTGAGACACCTGGACAGCTACATCAGGTTTCCCCACCGAGTAGATTTGGCCTATGTGAAGGCAGACTTTTATCAGATGGGACACATTCTCATGTGGTAGGAGCCATTGATGGCACCAATGTAGCCTTAGTCCATCCCAGTGCCAATGAACCAGTGTATAGGAACAGGACGAACTACCATGCAATCAATTTTCAGGTGGTGTGTCTGACAGACCAGTACGTCTCACAAATCACAGTCAAGTATCTAGGATCTCTGTATAATTCCTACATCATGCAGAACAGCAATGTCCCACAATTAATGGCAGAACTCCACACAGAGAGGGCCTGGTTGGTTGGTAAGTTTCCATTGTAGTGTGTGTTTGTGAGTTATGTCTCCTGTCATTACAATACAGCCAGCCCCACAATATTTTTGAGTTGTTTAACCATTGTGTTCACAGGTGACTACTCAAACTGTCCTTGGCTGTTGACACCAGTGAGGTACCCAACCACACCAGGCGAACTCTGTTATAATGAGGCCCACTGGAGGACAAGGTGTAGAATAGAGCAAACATTTGGGCTCCTGAAGACAAGATTTATGTGCATGGACCTATCTGGAGGTGCCCACCTATACTCTCCCTAAAAGGTATGCCAAATAATCGCTGTCTGCTACATGCTGAACAATCTAGCCCTGAGATATCAGATACCATTAATAGCAGATGAGGGAGAGACAGCTAGACCAGTGGCTGGAAATGCTGGTATAACAAGTGATAAAGAGCCAGAGAATGAAGGAGCAGGTGACTCTAGGGCAGATATCATCAGTCAGCACTTCAACTCACATACAGGTATGTGAAGTGGACCTTTTGTTGTGATGAATGCATACAACGTGAAATAGATGGCTGCCATCACATCTCCTTTCTTGCTTCATCAGTGGGGGTGTAATGAGCTCCAATGCATATGTGTGAGTTGTGGATGCAGACTGATAGACTGTAATATGTACAGGACAGAATGTTCTGCTTTTTCATGTATTGTTACACCAGATGCTAACATAAACTTCTGGTAAAGACTTCTCATATTTAAGTTATGTTTCATGCAATCTCCTATCCTCTTTCCTTCCACTCACTTATTTAACTATATCCTGTTTGACTCTGCAACCTAGGCTGGAGGTATTCAGTGTTAGTAGCCAATGGTAATTACTGACAGACATGAGAGGTATACCTGACAGATATCTGGTAAAATGAGATTAGTTTCAATGGGGTGGTGCCTTGATATGTTATCATTTATAAAAGTGGGGTGGTAAATGCTTAGTCCTTTTTTTACCTGTGGGGTTGAGGAGGATGTAAAATGGTGTATAACATGGCAGGTGAAGTTTGTGGTACACGTGTGAAAGTTGGGTCATGGTCTCTCGCTTCACAGTGGGTGAAGTACTTTGTGATGGTCATGGGACCTATCTGTGTTTATGTTCTAACCTTGCTGTCAAAGGTGCATGTAATGGTAATGGATGAGAACCCTACAGGTATGGAGCCTATGTTAGTGTATTTTTTCAGTACTGGGTTCCTCTGTCATGTTCTCTGTGTATTCCATGGGAGATGTGATTTTGTAGCGATGGTATGGGTATGTGAAGAGCCTATACCTGGTGATATACAGGACTTATCAGTGTGGCCCTTCTTTGTAGGATGATTACAATGAGCCTGACTTCTATAACCTGTGTGTGTGCATTGTATGACACCATGGCTTACAGCCTGATGGTTCTCTCTGTGTTGCTCTATTGAAGATTGAAATACTGACTATACAATTGTGTTGACCTGGATATCGACCTCCCTGACATCTGTCCTGTGATATTTCTTTTGTAATGTGTCTCCTGGTGAGGAATCCTCCGTCTGATGATCATTACACTGGATGTTCGATACAGTGTGGCATGACCAGAGCACAGTTGGCAAGCATGAATATTATACATGAATTATAAAGAACACATACACAATAGCTGTGTTTAAGTGTGATCTATTGTGCATATCAAAATACTATCAGTTACAATTAAAGTGCACACGTGGAAATAAAAGTTATGAGTGAAGTAATGATTGATGTATTCATCAGGGTAGCTGCTACACCAGTTGGTTAAACAAGTCCAGTGTCCTTGTACCATGGGAAAATTGAATTACGTTTCAGAACAGACAACAGGGTACATGTGTGGCACGCAAGGGTAACACATCAGAAGAGGTTCAGTTCCTGGCAGTGGATTTGGTCTAGGCATCTGCTCCAGCTGGATGTCTGGGTGGACATCCACAATTGCGGGGTGTTCTTCAGCTACTGAGGAAGGGGTGTTTGAGGCATGACCTTCCTCTGGCAGGGCTTCCATTCCATTAGCTGCCACAGATTTCGGCGGGGCAGATGTTATATTGCTAGTGGAAGGGGCCTGATGTTGTGTGGAGAAACTAAGCAGGTTGGTATTGATGTCCCTCAGCACCCCTGCAATGGTGCCTGACATGGCTACATGACTTCCTGGTGGTGTTCCCTCCGCAGCCTTTGATTTTCCCCCAACTTGGTAATGGTTTGGGCCATTCTGTCTTGGGAACTTTGGTGAGCTCTCAAGACTTCCTGGTCAGTTGCGTCCCTTTGAGGCCCCATCCTGTGGCCCACAGCATCCCTCCCACATACCCTACCCCCACATGCCTGTGCCCCTGGCACAGTGTGCCTATTCACAGTGGTTGGAGGTCTATCATTGTCATGGGAGTCAAGGTTAGACTCAGGGGCATATTTATACTCCATCTGCGCCGAAAGTGCGTCAAACATTTAGACGCACATTCAGCGCAAACTTTGCCAGGTATTTAAACTTTGACGCCTCAAGCCCACGGATGACAAAATTCCTCCGTGTGCATCATTTTTTGGATGCAGCAACCTGCCTTGCGTTAATCAAATAATAATTCCCATCCCAAAAATAACTTAAACAGCCGTGCGTCATAATTATGCTTTCGGGTAAAAATGACGCATGGCTGGGAGGTGGAGCCGGAAAATGACGCACAGCCTGATTTGCGTCAAAATTTAACACCTTGGTCAGGGCAGGCGTTAAAATGGGGCAAAAACACCTGTATTTAATCAGAACACACAGAACCAACAGCAGAGCAGCAAAGCAGCAAAAGGGAGACATGGAGGTGCTTCTCATCCAGCGTGCACGCAGATGCAGAGCCCAGCAGCAACAATAGCAGCTACCACAACACCAGCAGGGACCCCAAAGGAAGCGCAGGCGTTAAAATGGGGCAAAGACACCTGTATTTAATCAGAACACACTGAAGCAACAGCAGAGCAGCAAAGCAGCAAAAGGGAGACATGGAGGTGCTTCTCATCCAGCATGCACGCAGATGCAGAACCCAGCAGCAACAACAGCAGCTACCACAACACCAGCAGGGACCCCAAAAGCAGCGCAGAAGGCAGGAGGGCAGTAGAGGATATTCCGCCCCAGAACAACCCTTCATGGCCTCAGGGAACATGACATCATCCAGAGGTACAGGTTGAACTGGCAGGCCATTCAGCAGCTGCTCCGAAACATTGAGCCACAGTTGGCACCCACCTTGCTGACACCCCACACCGTCACAACAGAAACCAAGCTGCTTGCCGTACTTCACATGCTGGCAAGTGGCTCTTTCCAAACAACTGGTGCCCTGGTTGCCGGAATATCACAGCCGTCATTCTCTGCCTTTTTGCCTAAAGTACTGGATGCCATCATTGGACTCACACCCCGCCACATCTGCTTCCCTAACACACTGCAGAAGCAGCAGGAAACAAAACAGGGGTTCTACCTCATTACTGGCTTCCCACACGTCCTTGGTGCAATCGACTGCACACATGTACGCTTTGTGCCACCTGCTGCAACTGAACACCTCTACCGCAACAGGAAGCACACACATTCCATCAATGTGCAGGCTATTGTCGATCAACAAGGATTGATCATCAACATCGTGGCAAAATATCCTGGGAGTGTCCATGACTCATTCATCTTCAGTCTCAGCACCATCAATCAACACTTCCAGGATGGACGGTATGGCAATGGACTACTTGTTGGTAAGTACAAAAACCTACTTATATACACACTGCACAGCAACCCTTTAGGACACACAATACATACACCACAACAGCAACATGTCGACAGGATAACACTGAGATTGTGACATCGCTAGCCATGTTTCTTAGGTCACCATTGAACCTGTCACACATCTGAAATTACTGTACAGCCTAATATTAAGACGTCAATGATCACAACGTTTGGAGTGTGTTGCCTAAATGTCACCTTGCAAATTGTAAGTGTCTCAGTTATGTTTACATAAATCCATTGCATAAGTCTAAAGGTATGTGATGTCCAGGGTACATTGATATGAACGTGTTAACAACACTGTCAATTTTAACCTATGTATGGAACTATCATCTCACCCCCAGTGAAGACACAGGGACACCTGTATCACAAGTCACAATGCTAGGGAGAGCACACTGTACTGCCAATCCAAAAACATACTGCTGACAACTGGTCAGCAGCCAAACACTCGTCCAGCCAAGGAAACAACACAATGTACATGGTACATCCTACAAGCCTAGGATGCAACACAATAACACAAAAGAGTCACAGACAACACAAGACAACTACTGCCATGCAAGGTGATTTCAATGGGGCTAGCTACATCAACATGATCCCATTCATTTTCTCTTGCAGCTGATCAGGGGTATGGCATCCAGCCATGGATAATGACACCTATTGGCAACCCAAGTACTGCAGCAGAGCGTGCCTACAATAACGCACATAGGAGCACACGCACCATAGTCGAGAGGACCTTTGGCATCCTCAAGTCAAGATTCCAGTGCCTCGACATCACTGGTGGTAGCCTCTTATATTCCCCGGAAATGGTCTGTAAGATCATTATAACATGTGCCATTCTGCACAACATTTGCATAAGAAGGAACATTCCCCTCCTGGAACCAGAGCCATACATGCCTGAAGAAGAGGAACAGGAGGATGGTGGCCTGCAACATGAGGAGGAACAACAAAACACGGCCGCTGGTTTGCGCAGGTGGCAACATATCGTGAACAATTTCTTTTAAATATAATCACCATCACCACTTTATTAACTAATTTAAATAAACACCTATAATAATCACAATATCATAGTTTGGCTATTCATTTTTGAACACCTTTATCTCTAACTATCAGAATAAGAGTGTTGCCTCATGGAGCATTGCTGATATACCGATTAGGAAAATCCCAGAGCCAATGTATTGCGTACCATACAACGGTCACATACACACAGACTATAAATGACATACATCCTGTACATTTCACCTTTGAAGGACAATAGCAGAGGACCACACCTATTTCACACATACATGTTGGAAACATGGTTCATCACAGCATATGGCACACAACTAAGACACCATCACTCAATAAGGGGAAAACACGCCTCATACATGAGGCAGTTGATGTGCTTTTGCATCAGTAACAGGAATGTATGACCAGACCCTTGACAGCAGTAAGACCAACTGCATCCAATCTTTGCAAGGACTATCTGTGACTAGGGTTCCCTAGAATCAGAACATACAAGTGCCACACATATGAGCAGCATTGCGCACATGACATTCCATGTACATGTCAGCCCATTTCCTAACGCCTGACACACCCAAGCACCTGGTCACAACCCACCTGTCTGAAGAGGTCCCTGGAATAGTAATATGTGTACCCCGATATTCCCTCCTCTACACACACACAGACTAACAATAGCATTCCAGTGTGCTACACCCTTTCCTATGGTATACCATTGTCATAGTACATCTGACTGCATGGACGTCACGTCAATGGATTCACTGGCTTACAGTTTCTAAGCCCTGTTAGCACCTTTGGACTGCTTCCCGTGTGAAAACGTGTGCTGGCCATTAGAATGCAAATCTCACCTACAGGACTTGTGAGAAACTGATGCAGCCCACACCTGTGATCACCTCCATGCACACCACCCATTTCAACATGCACTGCCCCTGCTGATGCCTGGAACAGCATAGGAGTTGCCATTTTGTCAAATACACTGTTAAGCATTGCTACTAATTAAGCCGTGTAACACAGCCCTTGGGTTCATGTGTCACCTTCAAAAACACAGGACATACACAGTTTTACATGTCAACTGTCTAGTTCGTCATTCCAAACAGTCTTAGTCAGACCACTGATTATGTAACTAGTGAAATTGCTGGATCCTGATTCACCCTGCATCCTATCAGCCTGACTGGCATCTGTCTGTGCGTCACACTAAAGTTTCCCTGTGGCTACACATGTACCACACTTGCTTTACCAAACCTCTCATTCCTCCAAGGGTATTTGGTCATGTGCTTCATCAATTCATACCCAAATACATTGTATAGAATCATCTGCCTTTTAATTGTACCATATGAGTTAAGTCCTCTGTGAATACCAAAATTCATGGCCCATCCCTTGTCTGGGTCTCATTTATGCATGAACGACAAAGTGTGACAGTGTCCCAGGGCCGTAGGCAGGGACTGGGTACAGGGCCTTCAGCAGAACCAGCAACCTCTGATAATGCCCATGAAAAGTGTCAGGACCCTGACAGTTCACACACAGAATTACATTGCTCACAACATATTGATGGGCCGTGTGTGGTGATTAACTGCAAGAATAATCAGCACAGAGGCTATGATGTTCCCAGATGCAGTGGGAATTGCGGAGGCCAACCTGTGTACAAATGTTGTGATGACACCAGCCGGAACATGACACCTGAGACATTATCTCACTCAGCACACCAAGGTTGCCCTGTTGACAGTCTCATTACACGTCTTCAGTGACAGGGTGGGACCATCCCCATGTAGGTTCTCATGTCCTCATCCACTTTACTCACATTGATCAACAAAGGATATTCAGTAGATACAGGAATAGCTGCCACTGACTCATGATGAGACCTGGACCTAACTGTGACAACATACACCCCTAAAATATACAGGATCAACATTGGACCACACACATGAACAAGACACCTCTGTGCAATTGATCACTGGAAATATGTGGACACGTGCTGCCTCGTCTGCTGGTCCACCACAGCCACTGGAGAGTTGTGGCTCAGTTATATGACCTCAACTGTGGCATCATCATACATTTGTGGTTCACCTTTGGCTGTCTGGGCCAAATACATGGTACCCACTTCCTCAATGCAGGTGTCTGACTCACTGTGGGATTCACCAACAAGTGCCTAGGAAGCTGTTACCAAAAATCTAGGACATAGGTTGGTGAAAATGTGGACCATTGACATGAACAAGCGTCTGCCATTAATCTGGTGCATGGTTTCTCATTTGTGGTGTCTATGTTACACCAAATCTTGGAAGTGCACATAACGGTTGCTGCTACATGTATGACTAACACATGTCCTCTCTCATTTCCACAATGACTTGCATCTAAGGTATGGACACATTAACTTCACATTCATACAAGCATATGTTCAATAATGCATCTTGTGATGCACACACACTCGGTCAACAACTACATTAGTTGCCACTGCACACACATTGAGCCATAGGCATTGAGGTATTGTACTTATGTGTGTCACCTTCCTATCCTCTCCTGATGCCAAACATGCCCCAATTGTGCAATACATATATGTAGGCCACACATATGGCCATCTAGTGCGTCAGCCTACCGTCAAAATCCTGTTAAGGAAGTAGCGGGTCATGGTCCGCTGCAGTATGATGTCTCACATGTGAACATACACCATCAACACCATAGTGGGTGCAATCAGCCTATCTCTGATGTGTCCCAAATGTAACATAACATAAAAACTGAAAAAATGCCCAAAACCAGTTCATGCACTGAAATGTTGATGTTGCTAGCGTTATGCGTCATTTTTTTCCCACCAATACAGATTGTGAGTCATATTTGTCGACGCACAGGAGTGAAAATTAGGCCGCATCCAAATAATTGTACAGACTATTTACTATTATTTGGATGCGGCCTAATTTTCACTTCTGTGCGTGAAAAAATATGACACACAACGTGAAAAAACGGTGGCCATTTTATGCAGGAAGTGATGTAATAGGATATCCTGTTTACAGATTATGTACAGTGGGTGTACTTTCACTTTCACTTTGCAGTCAGTGAATCTTCTAGACTGTGTGGCTGTGTTCAGAGTGGTGTCCATTGATTTTGTGCTTTTGTGTCCTGTGTGCTATCTTAATTGTCATTTTGTGAAATAAATATTGTCGTTGTATAGTGTCCTAGTGTGTTTTGTTTACATTTGTCCAGTATTCTAGTGTTTTTGTTGTTTGTGGGAGTCTGTTGTGGGTAGTGCTAGTTTGGGGATAGTTGGGTTCTTTTAGTGGTTAAGTTTACTTTTCTTCTTTTTTTGTACTTTTGTTACTCTCCCCCTTTTCCCCTTTCTACTTCTTTATCCCCTATTCCCCTTTTCATTGCCGAGATGTCTGGTAGGCTACGTCTTGGCAGGATGGGTGAGGAGGAGTTGGGGGGCTTTATATGGCTTGTGTGCCATTTCCTACCACTCATGATCGAGGCAGGGGGCAGGGTGATATAGGGGTATCACACTGAGGCGCGCAGAATCCAGTGGGGAAAGGTGCTGCATCACCGCAGCGCGTGTATGCCAGCCAGAGGAATGATCACGAGCTGAAGCACCGGTGGGCTGACCTCATCACCAGGGAGCAAGATCTGCTGGACCACCTGGGAATAGTGATTGGTGGCCCTGTTGGTGAGTACTAATCATGGATTAAATGCTCTGTAGTGTCATCAGATGATTTGTACAATATCTGCCAGCTAAGTTGCTGCTTGTGTGTAATGCTGAGGAAACATACAGGGTAACTGATGCACCATGCGAAGGATCACAATTGCTAGCTGTCAGGAAGCATGTCCTCTGCAAACTTACAGGATACTTTTCCGCTAAGTAAATTGGTGCCGCCTTTGTGTCAGAACCAAACAAAATAGGAGCCAATCATGTCTATATAGGTCACATATGCCAGAGAAGTAAAGATGTACTAAAATATTGGCTAACTTTGTTGACGCAATAGCTAGACTGACTTTAGAAACATTATATGATGCAGAAAATGAGTGCTGGCTTAACGTCAATTGATGATAGCAAAGTGGCCCAGACATATGTCTCATGTGAGTCTGGTGAGTGTGGAAGGAAAGCGTTCACGGAAGTTCTATGAATGTTAGGGATTATTGTGGTCCTTCATCTTTTTGGATACATATCAGATATGGATTTGAAAACATAGTGAAAAGGTGTAAGGTGCCCTCAGCTAACATCTTAGACTGGTATTTGGAGTTAGTTGTGCCACATTCCAATTAGGGATGGCAGTCTAAAGGTATGCACATGGGTTCACATCTCCATGGTTGGTGCAAATCACCATTGCTAGCCCACATTAAATGAAGAAACTGTAACAACAGGAGGGCTTACAAAAGACCCTGCCCCTCTGTACATTGTACCTATGTGTAATAAATGTGTCATGGCCACATGGGCTGTTTGACTGGTAATGCAGTCCTCACGTAACCAGGCTTTGTTTGTCTCTCTTGGATGCACATGATGAGACGATTACACTCCATTATTATTTCTGATCACTAATGACGGAGCTTGTTTGCCACCACATGATAGTTAGGGCCACTGCATGTGTGCAGATATGTGTGTAACTGTCACAGGAGACCCATGCTATGTACATGTTGGCCGTGATATATCGGATGCAGTATCATCATGTCTGAATGGCTTTAATTACTTATGTCATCTTACACATTGTTTTTGTCTTTGAAATTGTTGGTCAGTGCACAGATTCTGAGCACATTTCTTCCTTCCATGCCTTACAGGTGGACCGGCACCCTACACTGTGGTAGAGGTGGCTACATTTGAGGATCCCGACCACTCCAGTAAGTTTTGATATGTCTGTTATGTGTTGTGTTTGCTGGTGATGTGTGATGGACTCCTGTGTTTTGAACACATAGCAATGTGTGATGCGCTGGTCAATCATTTGTCTTGTTCCATGAGTGGGATTTCAGTTTCTCATAAGTTCTGAGTTGGCCAATGCTTATCCGATTGTATTATCTAGGGATTGTAGGTCATTCCTGTAGGCCCCACAATGAGTACTGAGGTGAGTCATGTGGAATACACTTGTATCAACAAGATTCACACTGGAACTCAGCTCAGATTTAGTCAGCCTGTCAGACCCACATTCTCCCAGATTGGTACTGCAAATTGCTTTCCAACAGACTTCTGCTTCCCTATTCACCAAAGTACTTATTAAGCTGTAGGTAGAACTTCCTAGTAGCATGTACTTCCACATGTAGTGCTACAGGTATGTAGAACTTGAGTGCAATGGCCTAGGTGTGCATGCTAATCATGATCATGGGTGTTCTTGCAACTCTGTGTCTGGTGTAAGTCATGCCTTACTGGAAGTATATGTTGTGTACCAAGCTCTGCATTTCCTGACATGTGTGGCGCTATGATTGGTCATGAGTTTGCAGACTCCTAATTGTTGATAGACCTTACCTGTGGTGTGTGTGTAGAGCCAAACATGTGTGGAGTTTTCTATGCACTCCTGGGTGTCCATGTTGTTTGGAATTGTTTGTTGTTTCCCCACCCCCGCCCCCCTCAAACACAGGCATGGGTTTGTGAATAGGGTACCTAGGACTGATGCTACCAGTATGTTACACATACATTTGAATAAGTGACTGTTTTGTCGGAACCTAGTATACACACTCAGGTATGGCACATGGGTTCTATACTGGCAAGTCCAGTTACAATTTGCAGACCATGTGGCTTTAGTTTTGCATTCCGTACACTGACATCTGTAGCTCAGGTATTGGCGGAGGATATGCAGCATGATTGTTAGCTGATAACTGGCAGAACTCAGATGGCAAGTCAATGCCAGTTGTTACCCATCTCGTAGGTTTTGAATGTGCTATGTGTGATGTGACCTTTGTAGGCTGGCTTGCCATGTACTTCCTCAGGGACATTCAATGATCTGTATGGTGATATGAGCTGTTACAAGTACAGTAGATGTATTGTCTGATGTACTTGTTGTGCCATTTCAGACAATGCAGTTCCTAATGTAAATTATTTGCCTTTGTCTTCACAGCTGCAAACATGACACCCATCCAGGTCCGTGAGTTCCAGCGGCGGGCCATGAGATACCAACATATCCTGCTGGTAGAGTCGGGGTTCAGGAGGATGGCCCGTCGATACCGCCATGGACGGGTCTCCGGAGCATGGAGGGCTTTCCCACAGGGTGGCCCTACTTTGCCCACCACAGCCAGCACCAGCATAACCACCAGTTCCACCCAGGTGGCACCACCCACAGCTGGGACTGTTGTCCCAACGTCTGCTGTTGTTCCAGGCCCCAGCATTGCAACAGGTTCAGGACAGCCCACAGGCCTTGGCTCTACACGCCCACAAACCTCCTCCGCCGGTACCCAGACTGCCCCAGCTCCAACAGTTAACCCTGCAGCATTCCACAAAATGGAACGTAAGATGGACTGTGTGTTGAGGAAGATCAGTAATCTGAGCCAGGATGTTCGTCATATTAACAGGCGTGTGCGGTCCATAAAGCGAACCCTTCGGAGGGCAGTATAGTCTGTTAGTTTAGTTAGTGTTAGTGGGCAGGGGTCCTGATTCTTTCTATTTTTACTTATTAAGTGTGTGGGTGGGGAGGTGGGGGGCTATGTTGGGGTTCTTGTTTGTTTAATTAACCACTTCTGTGCCTTGGACGAGATAATCTCGTCCAAGGCTACAGTTCCCCTGTGCCTTGGACGAGATCATCTCGTCCATGGCACAGGGGAACTTGGGGGAGCGCTAGTGCGCCCCCGTGCACCCCCCTCCCCCCCAAGCCGGGGATGGAAGGGGAAGACCTTCCCCTTCCACCCCCGACCTCCCCCAGCCCCCCCTGTGACGTCAGCGCGCAAGCACGCGCTGATTAGTCACAGGGGCCTCCCCCATCACGCTGGAAATTGAAAGAGAAATGCTAAGCATTTCTCTTTCAATCACGTGGGGGAGGCCCGGAGGGGCTTCAAAGGGAAGGAATGTACCCCACTAGACACCAGGGATTTTTTTTTTTTCACTGATACTTACAAAAGGGAGGGACCCCTTGGGCAAGGGTTGCTCCCAGGGGGGGGCATGTTTTCGCTAAGGCCTTTTCTGCCCCCCCTGGGGGCAGAAACCTCTAGGCACCAGGGATAAAAATAAAAAATAAATTATGTTTTTTTTTATTTTTAGGTGGGGAGCGACCCCTTAGGCAAGGGTCGCTCCCCTTGGGGGGAAATTATATTTAGGCCATTTCTGCCCCCCCTAGCGCCCGCAACAGGAAACGCCCCAAAGCGCAACGTGGACACATCCAATTTTTTGAAAGAAAACAGAGGTGATTTTTGCGAAGTGCCTACCTGTAGATTTTGGCCTCTACCTCAGCCGGCACCTAGGGAAACCTACCAAACCTGTGCATTTCTGAAAACTAGAGACCTAGGGGAATCCAAGATGGGGTGTCTTGTGGGGCTCGGACCAGGTTCTGTTACCCAGAATCCTTTGCAAACCTCAAAATTTGGCTAAAAAAACACATGTTCCTCACATTTCTGTGGCAGAAAGTTCTGGAATCTGAGAGGAGCCACAAATTTCCTTCCACCCAGCGTTCCCCCAAGTCACCCGATAAAAATGATACCTCACTTGTGTGGGTAGGCCTAGCGCCCGCGACAGGAAACGCCCCAAAGCGCAACGTGGACACATCCAATTTTTTGAAAGAAAACAGAGGTGATTTTTGCGAAGTGCCTACCTGTAGATTTTGGCCTCTAGCTCAGCCGGCACCTAGGGAAACCTACCAAACCTGTGCATTTCTGAAAACTAGAGACCTAGGGGAATCCAAGATGGGGTGACTTTTGGGGCTCGGACCAGGTTCTGTTACCCAGAATCCTTTGCAAACCTCAAAATTTGGCTAAAAAAACACATGTTCCTCACATTTCTGTGGCAGAAAGTTCTGGAATCTGAGAAAAGCCACAAATTTCCTTCCACCCAGCGTTCCCCCAAGTCTCCCGATAAAAATGATACCTCACTTGTGTGGGTAGCCCTAGCGCCCGCGACAGGAAACGCCCCAAAGCGCAACGTGGACACATCCAATTTTTTTAAAGAAAACACTGCCTACCTGTGGATTTTGGCCTGTAGCTCAGCCGGCACCTAGGGAAACCTACCAACCCTGTGCATTTCTGAAAACTAGAGACCTAGGGGAATCTAAGATGGGGTGACTTGTGGGGCTATGACTGGGTTCTGTTACCCAGAATCCTTTGCAAACCTCAAAATTTGGCTAAAAAAACACCCTTTCCTATCATTTCAGTGACAGAAAGTTCTGGAATCTGAGAGGAGCCACAAATTTCCTTCCACCCAGCGTTGCCCCAAGTCTCCCGATAAAAATGATACCTCACTTGTGTGGGTGGGCCAGGTGCCTGCAACAGAATAAGGCCCCAAACTTGAAGAGATAGAGGGGATAGCACAGCAAGTTTATAAGGGCATATTCTTTTATACATCTTTAGACGGACTCTGCTTTGGGGACCCACATAAGTGAGGTGTCATTTTACTTGGAAGACTGAGGGGAAAACTGGGGAGTAGGAATGTTGTGCCGGGGCGGTGATCCTACTAAGAAAAGTCAGGAGCATATGCTTTTTTATGCAAATTTTGAGGTTTACAGAGGAGTCTGGGTAAGAAAATGTTGGGGGAGCCACGCAAGCCACAGCTCCCTGGACTCCTTGGGGTGTCTAGTTTAAAAAAATGTCTGGGTTTTGTAGGTTTCCCTAGATGAAGGCCACACCCAGGACCAAAAACATAGGTGGGCCCCTCCCCCCCAAACACAGGTATTTTTGTAAAATATCATTTTGATGTGTGCCCTTACGTCCGTGGTGTGCCAAACACTAAAATTGTGAAAAGAAACACACTTAGGTTATGTGAAGAAGACCCCTCACCCACCAACCAAGTTGGTGCCATGCTTCATCATCGGGGTCCCACCCGAGGCACCTAGCGTGTCACAGGTGTGCTGCGACGCCTGATTACAGCGGAGCAGGTTTAGTCATTTTTACCACACATACTGGTTGGATTTGGCACGAGGGTGAGTGATGCTTCAGTGGATCAAATTTTATTAACAAGAGATTTCAAAAAAATGAAATGCACTGCTAATAACTGAAAGGCAAAAAACGGAACCAATGACTCACAGCTCGTGAGCTGTAAAGCTGCGACAATGCACCAACCGCTTTACAGTCCATTCACACACCTTTCATACATGACACGCACAAGACCATTCACACCACCAGCCACGGGCCCAGCACATTACAACACTCACATCGACAGACCGCGCCACTCAAGGGCCCATCACTTACATACGCCCACATGCCTGATACAAGAATCACACCAGCTGATGTGAGTGTGGACTGCCGTTTTGCTGGCACCGCCAGCACCCCACGCACACCGCCAGCCAAGCGTCACCCCACGCACACCGCCAGCCAAGCACCACCCCACGCACACCGCCAGCCAAGCGCCACCCCAAGCACACCGCCAGCCAAGCGCCACCCCACGCACACCGCCAGCCAAGCGCCACCCCACGCACACCGCCAGCCAAGCGCCACCCCACGCACACCGCCAGCCAAGCGCCACCCCAAGCACACCGCCAGCCAAGCACCACCCCAAGCACACTGCCAGCCAAGCGCCACCCCACGCACACCGCCAGCCAAGCGCCACCCCAAGCACACCGCCAGCCAAGCGCCAGCCAAGCGCCACCCCATGCACACCGTCAGCCAAGCGCCACCCCAAACACACCGCCAGCCAAGCGCCACCCCAAGCACACCGCCAGCCAAGCGCCACCCCACGCACACCGCCAGCCAAGCGCCACCCCAAGCAAACCGCCAGCCAAGCACCACCCCAAGCACACTGCCAGCCAAGCGCCACCTCAAGCACACCGCCAGCCAAGCACCACCCCAAGCACACCGCCAGCCAAGCGCCACTCCAAGCACACCGCCAGCCAAGCGCCACCCCACGCACACCGCCAGCCAAGCGCCACCCCAAGCACACGCCAGCCAAGCGCCACCCCACGCACACCGCCAGCCAAGCGCCACCCCACGCACACCACCAGCCAAGCGCCACCCCAAGCACACCGCCAGCCAAGCGCCACCCCAAGCACACCGCCAGCCAAGCGCCACCCCAAGCACACCGCCAGCCAAGCGTCACCCAACGCACACCGCCAGCCAAGCGCCACCCCAAGCACACCGCCAGCCAAGCGCCACCCCACGCACACCACCAGCCAAGCGCCACCCCAAGCACACCGCCAGCCAAGCGCCACCCCAAGCACACCGCCAGCCGAACGCCACCCCACTCACACCGCCAGCCAAGCGCCACACCAAGCACACCGCCAGCCAAGCGACACCCCAAGCACACCGCCAGCCAAGCGCCACCCCAAGCACACTGCCAGCCAAGCGCCACCCCAAGCACACCACCAGCCAAGCGCCACTCCAAGCACACCGCCAGCCAAGCGCCACCCCACGCACACCGCCAGCCAAGCGCCACCCAAAGCACACCGCCAGCCAAGCGCCACCCCACGCACACCGCCAGCCAAGCACCACCCCACGCACACCGCCAGCCAAGCGCCACCCCATGCACACCGCCAGCCAAGCGCCACCCTACGCACACCGCCATCACTTTTTTTGTTTATAAACAACAAAGAAACCACTAATTATAAAATAAGCACAAAACTACAAACACAAAAGCTCTAACTAAATACATGACAGAGATGCCAACCGTGAAACATATGAAAATATAAAACAGACAACTTACGCTCACGGTATTTCCCAGAATTTGTTTTTGTATGGTAACTTCTATAACAGCCGGGCACACACAGCCCAGGCTTTGAAGGGCATTCGGGGCAGTACATCCGGCTCTCCCTCCGGATTAATCTCCGGGCACATACTCTACATTTCTTTGTGGGCAAGTCTTTTTTGGGAGTGGGAGGAATGTGATCTGGAAAGTGCCGATCTTTCAATCTAGCCACATCCTCCACCACTTCTACTCTAGTAACTCTTGCCGGTTCCACCACAATAAGGCTTTCTATCACCGACTCCTGAAATTTAACAAATGTCATCCTTGACTCAGGTGAACAATCCTTGTATACAATAAAGGCATTAAAAGTTGCCAAATGAAATAAATGTAGGGCCAACTTTTTATACCACACATAAGACTTACGAAAAGCAGTGTAAGGTTCCAACCTCTGATCTACTCTATCAACACCACCCATGTGCCTATTGTAGTCCAAAATGCACGCAGGTTTGCGCACTTCCGCAACCTGACCCCAAACAGCCACAGGGGAAGTACTCTCATCATGGATGGTCGATAGCATGTTCACATCCCTCCTGTCTGAAAATTTCAGAGCTAGCAGCTCATTATTCCGCAAGGCACTGCACTGTCCCCTGTCAAGTTTTTTACAGACAAGCTCCCTTGGATAGCCTTTCCGGTTAGAACGGATTGTGCCACAAGCAACAGTGTCCACTCTAAACAACTCCTTGAACAACTGCACTCCAGTGTAGAAATTATCAACGTACAAATGGTGACATTTGTTAAACAGCCGTCTAGCAAGTTCCCACACAATTGTTTCGCTAACTCCAAAAGTGGCCGGACAACCAGGAGGGCCAATACTGGAATCCCTACCAGTGTAGACCCGGAAATTATACACATATCCTGTACTGCTTTCTGACAGCAGATACAATTTAATCCCATAACGTGCCCTCTTACTAGGAATGTACTGCTTAAAAACTAAACGCCCCTTGAAAAGGACCAAAGACTCGTCCACACTTATCTCTTTGCCTGGAACATAGACCTCTGAAAACTGATCCACAAAATGATCAAGGACAGGCCTAATCTTAAAAAGACGGTCACAATCAGGGTGATCTCGTGGCAAGGCTAAAGCATTGTCTACAAAATGCAGCATACGAAGAAGAAGCAAATACCAATTACGTGTCATAGTTGCAGGAAATATAGCAGTTGCCATCAAGGGACTAGTAAACCAATAAGAAGCCAGTGACAGCTTCCTGATCAACCCCATCAAAAAAGACAAACCTAAAAACCTTTTCATCTCTTCCAGATATGTGGGAACCCACTGAGTAGCTCTAGACTGAGGCTTAAGTCTGGCAGCGTTGTCACGCAAATATTGCTCTGCATACACATTTGTCTGCTCCACAATCTCTTCCAAAAATACATCGTCCATAAACAAGTGAAAGAAATGGACAGGCAAAAAGTTTTCCGTATTAACTCTACACCCTGGGAGACCAGTAAATGCAGGTAACTGTGGCTGCTCCATGTTTGGGGCAATCCAGGTGTCAGGTCTTCTAATGGGAAACGCTTCAGCCCCAGTATGCTGCACTCTTGGCACATCAATGTCCTCCTCTAACACAGGCCCTTCATCTGCACTGAGAGTAGCTTCCTCATCAGAAGAATACTCTCAGACAGAAAACTCACTTCCAGAATCTCCTGCTTCCTCCTCTGCCTCAGATGCAGAGTCAGTGTCGTAATCATGGTCTGAAGACGACTCAAAGAGCATGCGAACAACCTGCTGAGCAGTCACTTTGCGACTAGCCATGACCCTCACTAACAACAAATGGATTGCCAACAACAATTAGCACTAAAATAAGTAATAAACAAAGTGTAGCTTTATCACAAAGAGTTATGTACTACAAAAAACTATACCACTCACTTGCCTGAAAAAGCTACGCACCAAGCAACTACTCTGCACAGACACAGCAATCACCAATGATATCCCACTAAAAAGAAAAAAGAAAAAAGAAAATTAGACATATGACAACACCAACATCACTGTGCTCAAATCTAAGGACAATGTCAAACACACAATACTGCATTTAGTACACCACCTACAAACATGCCATTCATGCATGTCAACAATACTCCTTTGGAGTAAATTGCTTTCACTTACCTAAAACATGCAACTATGCAAACCGCAGGACAACTACTGCCAAAACCGCAAGGATCCACAGTAAAGGAAGCAAAAGCGTTGAACTAAAAGAAAAAGAAGAAATAAATTGTTATAATCACAAATACAAATACTTCGCCAGTTGACAAACACCCCACCACCAACAACTTAGAAGTTGTCCCTGGTACCTAAGTGGATCCTGCCACCCTCGGGGGTAGATGGGCGTAACAAAATTGGCAAATCTGCCCCGAAGGGGGGCAGAAATGGGCAACACTTCTGTGCCCCTTTAGGCGACCCTTCCCAAAGGAGGCACCCCCAGTACAAAACAAAACAAAAAAAAAATCCCTGGCGTATTGTTGGTTTCTGCCCTCCTACAAAAAATAGGCCCATCTGCCCCCAAAGGGGGCAGAGATGGCCAATATGAACTTTCCCCACTTTAGGGGGGCGACCGTTGCCCAAGGGGTGCCCCCAAACACACACCACACAATCCCTGGCGCCTAGTGTGCTTCCCCCCCCCGGGGGCCAGATCGCCCAAAAAAATGGCTGGTCTGCCATCGGGGGGGCGAAACAGAAAGAAAAAAAATAGCCCCCCAGGGGGGCGACCCTTGCCCAAGGGGTCGCCCCCAAAATAAACACAGCAAAGAAAATCCCTGGTGTCTAGTGGAGATTCCTGCTACACGATCGCGGGCCTTGCCCGCGATCGTGGAGCAGGAATCTTGTTAAAACAGGCACAGGGGGAAAGGAAAAAGCCTTTCCTTTCCCCCGTGTCTGTTCCCCCCCCCCCAAAACCCCCAAAACGGAAAGGACTCACCTTTCGGGTCCTTTCCTCCTCGCGCGGTGGAAGCAAATGGCTTCCAGCGCATCCGGCAACACTTGATGACGTCGGCGTGCTGTGCGCACGCTGACGTCGTCGGATTGCCGGGGGGGGGTCGGGGGTGGAAGGGGAAGGTCTTCCCCTTCCATCCCCGCCTTGCGGGGGAGGGAGGTGCACGGGGGCTCGCGCTAGCGCTCTCCCAAGTACCCCTGTGCCGTGGACGAGGTGACCTCGTCCAAGGCACAGGGGAACTGTAGCCTTGGACGAGGTCACCTCGTCCAAGGCACAGAAGCGGTTAAGGGCAGTACTGATGCAAGGAAGATCTGCTGATTCTTAAGAATAGCAACCACATCACGATGGTAGGCAGCCAGGTCGGCCCCGATTGCATTTGTGCATGCAGTGGAAGGTTTGCGGTGCAAGGTGTTGTGGCAACTCCCTAACTGCAGTGGTGAATTCCTTGACAGTTTGTTGTAGTCCTTGCAGGATGGATGTTAGCACCTGCATGGCTGCTGCCTGATCTGCAGATGACATCATGCACGAACGTACCTCTCTAGGCTGGCTGCCATAGTTTGCATCCCCACCAGCACCTCCTTGGCCAGCTCCCGCTGTACTCCAACTACAGTTCTCTCAAAGCTGGTGCCAGTGTCGTCTGAGTCCTCAGCTGTATTTGGAGCTGGCAGGTCTTACAATTGGGGTGGTGGGTGGATCCTCTGCGATGGCTGCTTGTTCTGTGCTCCTCCTTGTGACTGAAGGTGGGGTCTGGAGGGTTCCAAGGACCTCTTGAATGGTCTGCTGGGGAATGTTTGTCAGCTCGTCATCCATGTCATCAGGGTATTCTGGGACAGGAATATCTACAGGAGATCCATCTTCCCCTGCAATGAAATGGGGTACAATTAGTGTGTGTGTGTGTTGTGACATAAGTGATCTGACATGCCTGCCTTGTGATGAATTCACATTGTGATCTTGTTTCGTGTTCATTGCTCCAGTCTTTCAGATGGGCATTCTCCCAGGCCTATGGCCCACCTGCATGTCACATGAATTGTGGTAAGTTATTAGACTTGTCTGCATCACATCCTGTAGGTGTTTGTTCTGGCCAAATAGTGAATTGCCACCTTCTTGTGCTACTCAACCCTCCGTCTACATCCATTCTAATGGTGAGGCCTTTCACTGGCTGCGGGTGCTCTGATGGCACTGGCAGCACGCTTGACAATCTGGACCTGCCCCAGTCTCTGATCTTTCACATCCACTTAAATGTAGTTGACATGTAGCGTATCCTATGCATAGCATTGTTATGGCACGATCTGGATGTTGGCATTGGTTATGTGTACATCTGGTGTTGGGAATGTGTGGTACATTGGATTGCCCTGATAATCGTATCAGTGTCCTATTTTCTACTCTGACTGTGCAGGTGTATTTCAGTGACCAGTTACATGTGTTCTCCCCCTCAATGCTGTTGTCTGAGCAGTATGACATTTGGGATGTTACATTGTGACCCAGGCACAGAATGGACCCTGGCATATGCAGCATGGGTATGTCCTTAGTGCTGTGTGGCTCCTACTGTTGATGACATTGACTGATGTTTGCGACAACTATGGGCATTGACATTTGACAGGACTGGGGCCTTTGTCTTGTTTCAGGGGATTACTGGAGTTTGTCATCATCAACCCACTAATTTAGGTGGGTATGATCCATGGGGACGTTACTGCCATTGGCTACTTGAGCTGCACACAGAGCGGAGGTGGTAGTGACAAATGTTGTCACAGTTACATTCCAGTTGTCGGTATGGCTAGAGGTTGTTAATTGGGCCCTAGTTAATGTAGGGGATATGGTGGGTGACGTGTGCCAGGATGTCAGTTTGACGTTGTGCCCTTCCCTCCTGGCGTGGCTTTACCTTTGCTACATCGTTGGCATGGCAGCATGCCCCCATGGGACTGTTGTTGGTGTAGTGTAATGGTGTGCCCCAGCTTCTGTCTGTGCAGGCCATGCCTCCATGCCATCCCCCTTTACCCATGCCACTCATTGTTTATAATGACTTCCATGCATTTTGTGGTCGGTATCCCCCCCGCTTACGGTTAACATTAGTGCATTTTACTACCCCAAGCGACTTACCCTGCATGTGCGTTGTCTCCTGGTAGTCTGCGCTGTCCTGTCCTTGAATCCCTGTGACGATCTCCTCAGGGATGACGGCTGCGACCATCTCCTCCATGTGGTCCAGGGCCTCCTGGTGTGCTGGACTCCCACTTCCAGTCTGCAGTGCTGCCTTCCTGTTCCTGGCCATCTTTTCCTTGGTCCTGCGCTTGCAGTCATGCCAGCGTTTCTTGCACTCGATGACTGTTCTGCGTACTTCTGCCACACTGTTAATCTTGTCAACAATTTCTTGCCATATAACCTCTCTCCTACTGATTGGCAACTTTGAGGTGACAAACAGTTGGTGCTGGTGTTCCGTCACCTCTTTAACCAGAATTTCCTGTTCCTCTGCACTAATGCGACACTTCCTTTTCTTCTTAAAAGTGTCCTGGTTCTTGTGTGGGTCCTCCTGGCTGGTTCCGGGTCTATTGTCATCTTCCTGGTGTCTGTAGAGGCATCTGGGATCCATTTTGGCTCTCCTCTGCTGAAATGGCTGTGTTCGTGGGGAATTTTGACGATATTGCATCAAAAAATGCTGCATATCCAGTTTGCGGGATCGTAAATCGACCCACAGTCATTTCCGCTGCTTTAATGTTGTTTTGCTTTACGACGACGCTGCGGTGTGTGTAAAAAATAATGACTCACACCTGTGGTTTGCGCCGCCGTGCGTCAAAGTATAAATTTGACGCCCGCACGGCGCACCAAAATGGCGTTAGCCTGCGCAGTTTTGCGTCAAAAAGTATAAATATGGGCCTCAGTTCCATCTACTGTAAGGCACACAATAGATTGAACAGTCCTAGGGTCACAGGTTTGGGAATGCAACAGTGTTGGGAGGAGTTGATGTGGGCAGGGTGAGGATGAGAGTCATTTTCTGACCAGGTGTCCCAGATGGGCCAGGTTGTTTGTCACTGTCCAGACATCCAAGCATGTTGTCCGCACCTGGGCCTTCATCCTGAGAGGGACTGACAGTCTCAGGTATCCTCTCCATGGTAGCAATGGCAAGGTTACCCGTGGAGGGAGTGAGACACAAAGTTCAGGTTAGAATGTGTGTTTGGTTGTTTTTTGTGCAATGCAGACAGTGGCTTAATATGATTCCCTGCAATTACATTAACAGATGCTGCACAGCATACTATAGTTGTACATACAACTCTGAGACTTGTTTTCCTTACTCCATGTTGAGAGTTGTCATAATAATTGGGTACAGAATTTTGCGCAGAAGCAATCTGATTATGTCTGATACCTGAGATGATTGTTCAGCTCTGTTACCTAGTGAATACTAGATGTCACACATTAAAGCTGCACAATGCACCCCGGTGCCCTAGTGGGAAATCAGTATGTGAGAATGCAGGGGAAATTGTCCTGTAACTGGATGTTGTGCATGTGCATCAACTCTGCCATCTTACTTTCCAACCCAGATCTGTCTTTTTCTGGTTGGGGATCTGTGACCACTGGGAATAGCCACTCAGCTGTAGCTGTGTTTAGCTTTGGTTCCTATTGTGAGTGTGCCATTGTATTGCTGTCATTGCCATATACTGGTCCTCATTCGAACAAAATAGATGGTGTAGCTAGTACTTTAGTTATACATTCATAATATGTGATGTGATGTGCACAACCCAGGTTTTCACAATGATGGGTTAGTGCATTCTCGGAGTCATAGTGATCTCATCAGCCTGTAGTTACAGAATTTTGCGCAGAAGCAATCTGATTATGTCTGATACCTGAGATGATTGTTCAGCTCTGTTACCTAGTGAATACTAGATGTCACACATTAAAGCTGCACAATGCACCCCGGTGCCCTAGTGGGAAATCAGTATGTGAGAATGCAGGGGAAATTGTCCTGTAACTGGATGTTGTGCATGTGCATCAACTCTGCCATCTTACTTTCCAACCCAGATCTGTCTTTTTCTGGTTGGGGATCTGTGACCACTGGGAATAGCCACTCAGCTGTAGCTGTGTTTAGCTTTGGTTCCTATTGTGAGTGTGCCATTGTATTGCTGTCATTGCCATGTACTGGTCCTCATTCGAACAAAATAGATGGTGTAGCTAGTACTTTAGTTATACATTCATAATATGTGATGTGATGTGCACAACCCAGGTTTTCACAATGATGGGTTAGTGCATTCTCGGAGTCATAGTGATCTCATCAGCCTGTAGTTAACATGTAATTTCTAAAGGGCCGAGAGGGCAGTTGGGCTGAGTGGAGAGGTGGCATGTCTTAAAGAGGCATAGGTGATTAAGTGAGAAATGTAGTGGCTACAGAAGTTAAATAGAGAGGATTTGGGCTTTGAGGCAGCATGCAGGACTCGTCAATTGTGTGACATTAATGTTGTGGGTACTTACCAGACTCCAGTCCCCCAGGTATTCCTGTCAGGCCCTCAGGATGCAGTATGTCCACGACCTTTTCCTCCCATGATGTGAACTGTGGGGGAGGAAGTGGGCGATCACCACCAATCTTCTGCATGGCTATCTGATGCCTGGATGCCATGGAATGGGCCTTCCCCTGTAGGTCATTCCACCTCTTCCTGATTTTGTCACTTGTGCATTGATGACTGCCTACAGAATTTATCCTGTCGACTATCCTTTGCCACAACTCAATTTTTCTGGCAACAGAGGTGTGAAACTATCCTGACAATTTCATCCACCATGAACCTCAACTTGTCATCAGTGAAAAGTGGGTGTTTTCATGAGGACATGGTAGTGGTTGTATAAAATGGGGGGTGGGGGTGTTGTGAGTGTAAGGGTGCAATGTTAGGTAATTGGTGAGGTGTGGGTGCTGCGATGTGAGCTGGAGAAGGTTGTTGCGGATTGTGTGTGCCAGTGATGTGTGTATTGTGATAGTTGTGCTGATGTGGGGTATGTGCTGAGTGAGATGTGTATGTGTGCATATAGTGTAAGCAGAGCTTTATCCATATTATTGGCTTCTCTGAGCATCTGAATGGCATTCTGTTTGCATAGGATTGTGGGTTGTGTAGGGGTATGTTATATAGTGCAGTGAGTAGGTGTGCCAGGTTTGTGGATGCGTGTCAAGTGTAGGGTATTCAAACTATCCAATGTGGAGTGGTGTGGTGTTCTGACTGAAGTGAGTTGTGACCGCCGCGGTTCATACCTTCAATTGTTTTCCACCAAGGAAGAACCACTTTGGTGATTTGTGGTTTGTAATCTGGTGGGTAGATTTTAGTCAGGCTGACGGTGCTGGGGTGGGACCATATCTTTTCTGTCCTCCACTGTCCAGGCAGTTTAGGATTTTTGGCTGTTTTTTGGCAGTCTTCACAGTGTGAGTCATAATATGGCAGTCAGATTTCCAACAACATGGTGGTCTTTTGGTGGCTGCTACCGTGGTCGTTTTGCCGAGAGACCGCCAAACTCTTAATGAGGCCCCTAGTGTTGCTGTCCATTAAGTAATATGGCTCCATCACTACTGCTTTGTATGATTGTTCATTTTTATTGGTGTGTGGCATTTTATGAATTACAGTTATTGTGATGTTCATACATACAAGAATGCTGAATTTTAATGCAATATACAATTTAATATGTAAATGAATAATAGGATAGTAGAGAGGAACTGATTAAAAATCTTAAAGCATGTAGATATCAAATCCTCTGATCGCTGCAAAGAATTCCGATATCAAAAGGAAAGATTACAATATGCACAACTTCAAGAGATGAGGTCAATAGCGAAGCATGACAACAGGAAATTAAAAATGAAAATTCTGGTGGAGAAAGGCCCATATGGTATACTGATGGAGACAACTTTAATGGAATGTGGTTCTACATGGACAGATGGAATCATTTGCTTGGGAGACATAGTGATCTTTTAGAATGTGGATCCTCATGGAAAGATATAGCAAAAGGATCTAGCAGTCTCCAAGCTAGAGAAGCACAGTATCAAGGACAGTTTTCAAGGTATTATTATCTTGGCAGTTGTTACATCCATTCTTCCCTGCCTCTAGTCTCCATTCAGAATAGGTTGTTAGCTCCTGAGAGAGGACGATTTCCAGTGGCATCCACTGGAAATGTGAATAGAGGGTGAGAGGGACGACCGGGACGGAGGAAACAATAAAAAAAAACCATACCTTTCCAACCGTTCCTGCCGCCACCGCCTCCTGCCGCCTCGCTCCTCTGCTCCTGATGGTGTCCTACCATTCACTGGGACACCAGCACAGGCTCCCCAGCAATTCTGGCACTGCTCTCATGCTAAACCTAGCAGCAAAGTAGTGTCAGGATTGGCCTGCCGCTCAGACAGTGCACTGGGGTCTGTGCAGTTTCTCCAGCACAGCCGGGTTGGAGAAACCTAACTGCGCATGTGTGTTTAGCTGGCCAAACACACATGGGCACTTAGTGAACTCTACTCCCCCTTCACTCTCCCCCCTCCCATGGCCCAGCCCCACCCCTCCCTGTACTGGCAGAGCCAGCAGATGAAAAATAAAACAAAAGTAAACTATTGTTTTTTTTTTCATTTGCTGACTGTTAGTCGGGGGTTGCTCCTCCGCCATTGAGGAGGGGCCGCACCTAAAGATTTCCAACAAATACGATGGGATTAAACAAGCACCAGGCATTTTGAGAACTAGATGCTAGTTGCCATTGGGGAGATCCTGGGGTATCATGTTCTGTATGATATGGTTATATGGTTTGGTTTACCAGTCCCCGTGGCTGCTCTATCAGTTCCACCCACACACTGTACTTTTCTGAAACTGTTCGTGAGCAACAAACTTGGCTCTAGCATTTCAATTAAAAAAAGTGGGAGTCACCTTCTGTAAAACAATGGCATTCCTGTTGTGCTATGGACATTATTCCTGCAATTTGGCAAATCAAGTTTTTATATTTGAAGATGTGTAAACATTTAGCATGTACACCCAGGACATATGCCTTTATATTTTTGTTACATACCCTAGAGTATTTGAAAGTAAAATGGGGAGGGGCAATTGGTATTAGTCTCTTTGTTGGTGATGAGGGGGTATTGAAAATAAAATTCCTATTGGAATGTATATCATTGTTAAAGTGTGGTATAAATGTTGGTAGCTTGTGATAGATGGTCTCAGTGGTGTGTCATGGCAATGCAGGAAAATATATTAATGAAAGTGGAGGTCTGACTAATCATCCACTTTATTTGTTATTTCTCTAACTTTAAATACAAAATATGCTTGAAATTTAATTTAGGAAGATATGTAAAATTATCAAACTGGGAATCCTCCTCTGACTATCCAGTGTCAAGATATAAAATTGCAGTATCCCACAATTCATAATGTATTGTGTATATGTAATCTATTAACCATGCTCATATCAGCGATCACTTATGTAGGTGTTAATTTGTGTATGTACTCATATGATGCTAACATAAGACTTCTTGTGGAGCTGTGATACATTTATGTAATGTCAAGGAAGTTTCATTCCAGATACAGCTGACTATTGATCAGATATCTTTAACATATTACATCTACATGATAAACAATGTGTTGATATAAGCCTTTGTTTCAGTGGAAGCCTTTTTCAGGACATAGATCACCAATATATTATTATTTGGATCAGAGCTATTAATAGAGTGTTTACAATTACACCTGTGCAACATTTATCCCACCTAGAGGTGTGTGAACTATAGCACCAACATCATTGGTGATGATTTGTTTACAAGAAGAACTTGTAATTCATTGGCGCTGCTGAGAGCTCAGAATTCCAAGCTTCATAAGGCCAGATGCCTCCACTCAGAGAACCCAGAAGCCCCCTTCCATCTCACTGGGTACCCAGGCTCACTGTGCCAAGGTTTCCAGAACCATGCTTCACAGGTCTGGTTCCCGCTCCCTTGCACCATCAGGGAGGGAAACTCTAACCAGGGCCCCATTTGGAGCTTTAGCTGCACCCCCAAGAATGGGTGCATGTCCCAGGCTCCACTCCAAATGGTTAAAAGTACAGAGAATGGAGCACTGCGTCTGACTCAGAGCCAATGGGCTTCTCTATGACTACCTGGGACCTAAGCCAGAGCCAGGCTCAAGCCACCACCCTGTAGTGTCCTTCTATGCCTGGCCTCCCCTCAGACTCAAGAAACAACTCATGTCCATCTCCTCTTGTCTGGCCTGTTACAACCAGGCAGTTAATCTGGACTAGAAGTTGCAATGCAAGTTAGTTTGAAGCTTCTAGCCAAAGAAGGGCTACAGGAAGATTGATATTTTCACTCAAATGGCCCTTTATATCACCCAGAGTACACAAATTACAAGGGTTCCAGGCACCTGACAGAGCCACCGTCCCTTCCAAGGGCAAAGTTTCAAATGCCTCCCAGGTTTGCAAAATATAAGGACATCAGCATGTTGAAGGTTGTCTTTTTAAAACATGTGTTGATCACAATTCCTCCAGTGACATGTGACATAGTTACTATTAATTCCAAGAAAGATCTGGCCATTGGCCAAGAAAGGTATGCCAGCTAGAAGTCCTGACCATGAGGCACATGTTTTTTTCAGCAACATATCACATTAGCAGAATAACACCTGGTGGGACTGAGGTTGGATTAAACTACAAAAGTTGTAGCAAACAGCATAGCTAGAACTGAAATTGACCACAGTCGGTGGAAGTCAAAAACAAATATCCTTAAGATGTATATTTCACAGCAAAGAGAGATCAGCAACGTAATTATCAACAGTTAAGGTAATAGTAGGTAAGAACTTACCTGGGTAGAGAGTGTGTTTCAATGTAAACAGGGGTTAGAGAGGAAAAGACAATAAGACAGTGAGAAAAATAGACCCCAAGAAGAGGTATGGCAGCCATTTGCACAGAGATAGGGAAAGATAGGTGAGAGAATGCAAGACTAGGCGAGGTCAGGAAATAGGTCAAGGACAAAAAACTGAGGCGGCCACTGGAGTCCATATGACTGGAGGGAAATAGAATGCCTCTCCATATCCAAACTGAACTGGAAGAACACCTCTACAGTCAATGTTGCCAGATGTAGTACCAAGCAGCAAACATACATGGTCAATAAAATCCTGTCTGAATCTAGATCTTTCTGGAGTCCAGAAAAAATAGCCTCATTCTATTAAGAAAAAAGCCCTCTCAGCATTAAATGAAATGGCCAGGGCTTTGGATTGGGCATCCCTCTTTTTCAGAAGATGTGCCAGTATCTAGAAATCATTCCTGGATGATTGTTCTGGTACAAGCCCCACCTGGGATGTGTCAATCAAAGAAAGTACAACTCTGCAGAATTTAGAAGCCAGGATCTTTCCCAGGATTTTCACATACACATTAATTAGGGATATTGAATGATGGCTGGCCAGTCATGTGGATTGTTTCCCACTTTAGGGTTGAGGATTCTATTGGCTCAATTAAGAATAGGGCCCTGGCAGACTCCACCTCTCTAAATGCTGAAAGTAGCTTGTTAAGGCCATACATTCAGGTGACATTGGAGGGAAGTTCAGGGCACATATATAGTCTTCTTCTAAGGTGGCCACTTTGTGGGCTATAAAGCTTCTTATAGGCAGAAGAAAAAGTCTCAGCAATGTCCAGAGGATGAGTCAGAAGTCTGTCTCGTGTGCCTAAGATGGCAGCTATAGATATCTGTCATTATTATGCCATCCACAGCCTCCCTGCTTTCTTGTTGGGTTCATAATGTCTCAAGTCTAGCTTTATTCTATGATTGGTCCACTGTGTGAGTAAAGAAGGAAATCATTGGAGCCTTGGCAGACAGTAAGCTATGTTTTTTAGGGGAAGAGTCTGCATCAGACTGAAAAGCCACTCAGTCCAGCATCAAATCTCCCTCTCCTGTTGATAGACAGAAGGTGCAGCAATGGATGGAGAGCAAAAGAGAAACAACATAACATGTAACGCTGAAGCACTGGCTGCCACAAAACAGAATAATTCAGCAGGATGAGTACTACTGCATGAGAATAGAGAACTGCCCTATGATCAGTGATAACTACCAAGGGTGACTGGCCATGCCCCCTGCTGTTCACTGCTGTTACACTCAGTAACCAACAAGTGCGTCAGTCCACTTGATGACCAAGGGGGCAGCAATGGAGAGTTTAATCAGTGAGCACAGAGGCATAACAATCAATCAAATTCTAGCAAAATAATCATCATGATCTCCGGACCCATTAGGCCTTCAGTGTGGGGAAGTGTGTAGCTATGTCTGGTTCACACTGAAAGCAGTGCATTGTGGCTAGTGCAGGGACTACTGCTCTGTGAAAGAATTCTGTAGTGCTTCAGCAGTGCTCTGCATCAAGTGCTTAGGCAGCAGATGAAGCAATGGCATGTGTACAACAGCACAGAGCCAGAGAGAGCTCTGGTGTTGCAGCTGGCGAAGAGCACTCACTGTAGCTCACAAGCAGTCCTTGAAGTGAATCCAACAGTGCTCACTCTTATCATTTGTTAGAGCTGTGCAGAGCTGCCTACATTTGTCCCCTGTGTTTTTTGTTTGCAGCCACTCAGAAGGTGTCCAGGATTTTGGAGTGACAATTGCAGGAAAATCTAACTGTGCCCTCGTGGGGACCCTCTCCACATACTGGACAGGAGGGGTGCAGTAGTCAATGGGCTGATGTAAAGAAGGTGGTGAAAGGATTCAGGAATGGCACTGCTGGGTTACAGCTCAATGCAGTACCCTACCCATCCATCCTTGTGGCATGGTAGCCTGCCAGGATAACAGGAAGAGCCCACAATAAATTTTAATCCACCAAATTTAAGCAGCAGGTATCCATCTGGGATGTATTCTTAATCTACCTCCCATGTATTATTTTCACATACAAAACATCATCAGTATATAGTTTTATAAATGAAATTTCAAGTACTGAACAAATAAAGATTTCTCATCAACATACACTTTTGGATTCTGTGTTTATTCTTCCTCAGTTGCCTGGCTCATTTTGCTTTGTTTTCCTACACAAGTCCACATTAATTTATACCTACCCAAATGTTAACTTTATTTTGATGATGTGTGCAATTAGGGATTCATTACAAAGCTGTGCCATTAATAAAGAAAAAAACCTTCTTCCCACTCACCGTACACTGACAAGGCAATTCAATATATCTGATAAATCAATACATTTCTGAAGTAGTCTTGTAGTTCCAGCATTAACACCTTTTCACCAGCCCTCCCAACTGTCATGTAAACAGACCTATTGCTCTCCATCATGGTGGTACCCGGCTCCAATATTAGCCCCACATTTGCATTTTTTATTTATTTGTATGCAATCTCTGCACATTAAGTTTTTAATACTGGACATGACCATATTAAATGCAAGAATGTGTCCCAGTTGCTTTACACCTGGGACACCTAGCATCTTTGTTCCTCTAATTTAAGTAACATCTTTGGAGTAATATATCTTCTGTGCAATATATTAAAATAGATGAAACACTTAAAAAATACTTCTTAAACATCCTGAAAGGGAAAGGAGCCCCTCGCCCTTCCAAATACCAAATCACAAATGCCAACTTTGATTCCTGTATAAAGTTATGAAATTGCATTTTAAGGAACATCTTTGGAGTAAAATATGCTTAGTGTAATATATGAGACAGAGCAAACACTTTCAAAGTACTCCTTGAACATTCTGAAAGGGAAAGAGGTTCCACGCCCTTCTACAAAACGAATCACAAATGCGAATTGTGATTTGGTAACAAAGTGAATCCCATTTTCCCTTGTGTACATTAAAAAATAGCCCGATTTGGGGAATCAGGCAATTTGCAACCACAAGAGACTGTTCAAACTTCATATCTGCCCATTTTGTACCTATGGATGTCACCATGGATATACATATCCCCTCACAACTATCTTCACTGAAATACATTCCATCCCAAGTGATGAAGTTGTGTTAGAGTTATGTGTAAAGTACTGCCTAATCTCCTTCCCCAAATCTCTATGGAGGTTTGAGTCCAGCAATACCACAACATGAAATCTCTCCTTTGATATATTTGACCTGATCTTCCCGCATAAATTACACAATGTTAACAATGAGTGATCTGAAAGCTTTCTTCACATATATTGTACAATTGTAGCGTAGTCTACATATCCCTTGGATATCAGAGCATAATCCAGTCTAGAAGATGTGTTGTGTACATCTGAGTAATATGCAAATTCTTTCAGTTCTAGGCTTTCTCTCTCCATATATCAGTTAGTCCTAGATCACTAATTTCTTGATCCCCTCCTGACTTCCTCTTAGAAGAATTCTCAAAGGATTTTTTATCTTTTATGCCCTGTATTGCACAGTTGAGGTATGTTAGTATGAGGCATACCTTTTATTGCAGAAACACTCTCTCCACTTTGTCCTTATCTGATATACTTCCTGGGTGGTCGTATAAGTCTCCTGTACACAAACTATATGGATTATATATTGCTTCATAAAGTGAGTCAATCCTCTGCCATGCCACTGTTTGGAACAACCATTGACTTGAATTTCTAAGATCCATTAGTTATTTTACTGTTTTGATCATTCAGATCCTCTCAGTCCCTCTGTAAAATTTTCCTAACCCAGGCCTCAAAAAATCTACTCACCTACTGGCTATGGCGAGTCAGCATTTAGCAGGACTAGCTATATTTATGGCCTACTCACCCGTTCTAGCCAGCTGACAAAGAACAGGTGTTCTGTTCACTCAGAAAGTGAAGGAGCAATACATATGCCTTTAAATCTTGTTTTATCTTCCCACATCTGCTCTGTGTTCAGAGACAGAGATCAGAAGTCAGTTTAAGTCTTCTTGTAATTACATTTCTTTCTCTAACTGCAAACTTCCAGGATTTTGTGAAGTGAACTTTCTGAAGAGCTGCAAAAACAGTGTGAAATGAAAGGATGTAGGTCGTCAGATTTTGTTCTAACAACACAACATTTGAATACTTAATAAGTGAAGTGTACAAACATTTCAAAATATATTTCAGTAGTAATGAAAGCCCATTTTATGTAATTCTGTGTTTTGGAAAAATATATTTTAATAGGATGAATACAAATCCGAACACTCTATCTAGTGATGTGCAAATTATATATGTGTTTGCTGAAACCCAGTTTGCACTCATTATTGTTTATGCACTAGATAGTTTTAGCAGTAAAACTGCATATTATGGGGAACATTTTTGGTCATTTTTCAGCATACCTGCCAAGTTGTGGTATTTCTTCCTTCCTATCAAGTGCTAAATGATTCCAATAGCCTTTTGAACAAATTCATCAAGATATTGAGCAATCCTTTCATCCAAAAGAATACTCCTCTAGGCCTTCACTCTGCATGCCCTGGTACCACTACCCACTAGTACCATCCTCCAGTATGCTGATAACTCTTGAGGGGGGTGTTACTGGGAGGGTTTACAAGTTGGATCCTGGTAAGATTGTCCTTTTAGTTTCACATTGTCATCTATTGTTTTAGCAGGCTAAATATCTATTGACTTAAAGGATCTGCATTATTCATGTGGATCTTGTAATTCCAATAGGGGATACTGGTGTTACTGGCCACACCAGAATGAAGAGGGACCACATTATTGAGGTCTTGGTGACTTTTAAAATGACGTATTCTTAAACACAAGGTGATGAAAGCTGGGCTATTCCATCACCTTAATTACCGAAGCAGGTCAAAAGAGAGGAAAGTTTCATTAATGTGGTTCACACATTGGTTATGTTGCACAACTTCTCCAAAGGTGTTACTGTAGAAGCAGTTCTATCTGTTAACACCAGATCAAAGGTTTTTGCAGTAGTTTTAGCAAGTTATTACTTACTAAGACATTGGTGGAACCCACCTGAAAACAGCTGAACAGCACACCCAATTGAAACAAATACATGGTTCTGATGAGTAACAACAACCATTAATTACACAGTAGGAGATTATCATATTGGCTCAGCAAGTTCTTGACTGTGTGAAATCTATTAAAATGTGAGTAAAGTGTACTGATTGAACTGCATGTACCATAAAGGATTGGAATGACTGTGCAACATAGTCAGGGTGAGAACCCCACTTATGAAACGTGGTACAAAATCACTCTAATGTACAAACACACATATGGAATTATTCTAAGAGGCACAACATTTTAGATCTATGTGCTACATTTTCTAAATGGCTCGTGCTGGAGATGCAAAAGATGCACAGTAGTTTGAAACTGCTATTAATGTCACTATTGAAATCTAAGGTTCACAGTAAAAAAAGTTGTGTTGAGCTTTAGAAACTTCCTTTTGCAAGGATGATTGCATGAGTGCTAGCTGAATTGCAATCCATTTGTTATAATTTTTTGTAGAATGTATACCTGTCACAAAATGCCACACATCACGACTACCACTGAACAAAGAGTTTATGGCGATGGAGTGACTCATGTTCCAACATATTTTTGTACCCTCCCTAAAGCATTCTCATGAAAGACCTTGTGAAATGCAAAGTTCAAATGTCTGGAATTGATATATATCCTGCCATAGACAAAGAGCTTGTCTTTGCATATAGACAAACTGCTGCCTGACTGTATATGGCCCTTTAGGGCCAGTTCAAAGATTGTGTTCACCCAACTATAACTGAGGTACTGAGGAATACCGAGGCTGACCAGAGATATGTCCCCAGAAAAACTGCAGAATTAAAGATAGCATTAGAGGATTTAATCCTTCAAGCCACCGACCAGGAATTTAATTCACAGAGGTCAAATAGGATTGGACAAGGAAGAGAGTCAATCATTTTTCCTAGACGTTTTCTGGAAAGTTTATTGAGAGCCATATGTTGCTGTCTTCTCCGGGAACAAATACATGTTCAAGAAGAGGAATATTTAATATAAAGAAAGCTCTAGTTTAAATCTTTGTAAGGATCGGTTGACATGCGGAAGAGGTTGCCCTTTGCTCAACTCTGTCACATAAGGGATCCTGGCATATTTTTGCATTGTATTAGCGACAGCTCTGACGTGCTTCAATATTTACTCCTTATAAAGGACCTAATGTACTATTTCTATTTTCACACCAGCTCGTTTGCAATTGGGAATTCAAATTGTGATGCAACCTATGTACGAAGTCATCGATTCACAAACTAAATATTCACGGGGCGGTCACAAAATTACCTGCCTAATATTAATCAAATAAGCAGGTCACACTCTGTGACCCCCCCTGGGACAGACTGCAAATGAATGGCTGGGGGCTGGTAAGTGCCTCCAGACTTTCACCCTTGCATTTTCATTTCCAAATGGGAAACATTTTTGTTTTGAAAGCAGTCCTTGTCAATTAAAGAGACCGGTGCTACTTAAAGGTTTCCCATTTAGGAAGATCTCGGTAAAGAAGCAGTGGTCCTTTGGACCAATGCATGTCCCTTCCAAGGCTATCAGCATGATTCAGAAGGGAGATGTTCCCTTTGCGAATCAGCTACATTTACTTTGAGGTGTCTGTATCTAATCAGTGATTTGTGACTACAAGTGTGGTAAGAAACTATTGTTATGTTCATTTCCATATCACAGATAGGAGGGGTTGCCTCCTTCCTATTTACGTTTTGAAGAGGGTCGCAAAACACCTTTTGCTGGCCTGAAAGACGGTTTACAAAAAGTCCTCTTATGACTCCTAAAGCAGCTTTTGTAAACATTAAAAAACTATTTTGCGACTGCAGAACTTATAATTTTGCTAATTGAATGCATTGGCCCATAAAATACCTTTGTACATCAGGCGGAAAATGAGTTGAAAGTTTCAGCTGAAGTACATTTAGTAAAAAATGGTGTACTTCTGCTCACAATCTGTTAACAACGAACAAGTGTTTTGGTGTTTTACAAAAACACAGTTGCAGTTTGGCTTAAATATAATACATTGTATAGTAAAGTACACTTTTCTTTAGAAATTGCACTTAAAAAAAAATGGTTGTGGTTCTTTGTAATGGTAGATTTGAAGCAAACCGAATGTGATACAAATAATAGGGAAAAATGACACGATCAGCACAATTATTGCTGGACATTCCTTGAAGCACATCCATCTAATGTGGTGGCAGTTGGGAATACGTCACGCCTGCTCCCACAGAAGACCATATCACTGATTGTGGACAGTGTTGGACTGGCCTTTTGGGCAGTCTGGTACTACCAAAAGGGCCAGCATGAAGGACCAGTGGTGCCCTTCTCTTGTTTTTTCTCGTGGGCTGTATTAGGCCAAACAAATCGGCTGTTTCTTTCAAGATGGTCCATCTGGCAGTGCCTGAAAGGCTAATCCAACACTGGTTGTGTATTGCTTTGAAAAAGTGATACCGGGGTGTACAAGACACCTCTCCAACCCTCCTGCGGTGCGGGGGCCCCAGTCTTCTATACATAAAGGGGGCCCTCCTCAGCTTGTCATCTTGAGTGTATGGGAATTGCCAGGGGCTCCCTCACCATCCATTTGCGGTGGGGGGGCCCTAAGGTTTCCTTGCGCCACTGAAGTGATTAGGTTGTGCAGTGTTGCATGATACTTCACTGGCCTCACGAATGTCATGCTAAAACCATGGGGCTTGCTTGGGTTGTTCAATTTGCCAGCACAGCATTAAGTGACATTTATAACATCCTGCGGGTTGCAAACACGATCTTCTTTTTTATCTTTTTGCTAAAGATGTGCCGTACAAATTTACCTGCATCCCAATTATTGTATTTACATTTACAATGGAAAACGTGTTTTGTTTTAGCCTTCAGTTTATTTAAAATGTATAAGACAGTGAAGTCTAACAATATCATTTCTAGCAAAGGTTTTCCTAATTTTATAGCACTCATACCGTTGAGCTACAGATAGATAGATGCCTGCCTGCTCATTACAGAACCGTTCTTCTGTAGCAGGCCATTTGTAGATGACACTAGTTCGCCCTCTGAAGCCGAATACAATACAGTGCCGGGAAAATCATATTTTCACCGTTTAGTCTCCATTTTGCGCTTTTGGTTTTAATAAAATGAACCTGGTTGTCAGTGAGTGTTGAGTTAAAGATGTTAGAATAAGTATCACATTTAGTCATTCCGAAAGCTTACTTTTGTTGTCTGAGAACGTCTGCCCTAAGGACTGAATTAGAATCGAAGACGATCTGTGCTGCATTGACTTAGTGTATTTACTGCTTCCGTGTCTCTAGGCAAAAGCAGAAAAAAGGACATTTTATGCAATGTGCTTACATAGGCTTGCTTCTCGGGGGACTTCAAAGAAAATCAGTAAGTGGTAGTTTCTCCTATCTAACCTGTCTGTTGACTGAAACACGAAACAGCAGGAGAGTGCTGTATGCTAAGGGAAACGTCCTGAACAACGCGATGGGAGCAACGCAGACTTTTCCCACGCAAGCGTAACTACACTTGCCTGAACAACGCATGGCTTTTTCTCTGCCTTAACCACGCATGTGCTGAACTATGCATATGCGTGGTTAATGCAGAGAAAAAGGCAGAGTGGAGCGGGACAGGACGCGGTCAGGTAAGAGGGGTTGAGGCAGGGTTAGGAGGTCGTTTTTAGGGGTAGGGAGGATAAAGGTTAGGGTGACCACCCTTCCGTAAATTTCACGGACTGCCAGTAATTTGGCTCTGCCATCCGTTTTCTGTGATGAAAGGCTTAACGGACAGCATTTGTCCGTAATTTTAGCCTTTCACCTAAAAGACAATGGAGGCAGGGCGAAATTACGGGCAGATCAGTTTCCCCAGCTGGATTGAAAGGCAAGGAGTCTCCAGTGCTCTGAGGGAGGGAGAGGCAGACAGATAAGAAAAGGCCTTCTTGCCAGTGTGTCTTCTTCCCTAAAGAAATGCAAATGTGGCCAACTGGTAAATCTGCAAATGCAAAGGGACTTGAAAACATGCATTGACTTTGTTAAAAGGAGTCACTTGAAGCTTTCTGATGGCAAAGATATTTTATTTTGCAGAGGTACTGTCATGGTGTTCCAAGGTGAGCTGTGGAGTGTGTGGTTTTAATGGAGTGTTATTTACTAGGTATAAACTGTATATTATTCAAATCTGTATTTGAGAAGCACTTTTTTTATTTTATCGAAATGTATTTGCACATTTGTTGCAGCCTATATTATGATGTAATTGTATTTATATAGAGCTTACTACCCCTGACGAGGCTTTGAATGCATGTTTAAAGTAAGGACTTACAAATTCACAGTTCTTTCAGGGACGTCGGTACCTCATAGTACTAACAAACATTGGCAAAGCCAATAGGTCTCGTCTGCGCAAGAGTTATTGGCTATGCCAATGTGTTTTATCCATGTTATACACCAGAGTGGCTGCTGTTCAGCATGGCTAAAAGTAAGTGGCATAGTGGTGTGGAGTGGAGTAGAGTGGCAAAGGAGCAGTGGTGTAGAGCCCTTTGGTGCAGAGTACAGTGCAGTGAGGTACAGTGCAGTTGTTTAGAGTGCATTGGCATAGAGTGCAGTGGTTTAGAGTACAGTGGCATGGAGTGGCGTGGGACTGAGTAGAGTGGCATAGAGTGCATTGGAGTAGAGTGGCATACAATAGAGTGGCAGAGAGTGCAGTAGTGTAGAGTGGTGCCGTGGCATAGACTGCAGAGTAGACTCGGGTAGCAGAGAGTGCAGTGGTGTAGTGTAGAGTGGTGCAGTGCAGAGTAGAGTATAGTGCTGTAGAGTGCAGTTGCATAGAGTGGAGTGATGCAGAGTAGAGTGGCATAGAGTGCAGTGGCGTAGAATGCGGTAGTACAGAGTAAATTGCTATACAGTACAGTGGCGGAGAGTACAATGTTGTAGAATGTCAGTGCAGTGATGTAGAGTGGAGTAAGTGGCACAGAGAGCAGTGGCATAGAATACAGTGGTGCAGAGTAAAGGGCAGTGGCATGCAGTGCAGTTATTTAGAGTACACTGGCGTAGAGTGCAGCGGCATAGAGAGGCATGGGGCAGAGAAGAGTGGCATAAGGGGCCAGATGTATGAAAGCATTTTGCATTCGCAAACGGTGCGAATGCCCGTTTGCGAATGCAAAATGCCATTTCAGAATGTATGAAATACATTCTGAACGCAATTTTAAGGAATCGCTAAAATAGCGATTCCTTAAAATTACAAGCCTTGTTAGAGATTCGCAAATTGCGACTCTCTAAATTAGAAATCGCAAATAAGGATTCCTTATTTGCGATTTCTTAGCACATGTATGAAGCAATTCCTAAATGAGATTTTGGCATTTAGAAATCGCTAATTACCACCAAGTTGAACTTGGTGGTAACCATGTGCAAAATTTAAAAATGCATTTAAAATGCATTTTTAAATTGTACATGTAAAGCACACATGCCCTTTTGGCATGTGTGCACCTTACATGTCCCCCAAAAAATGTTGGGGGTGCAGCAGAGGTGGCCTTAGCCCTCCAGCACCCTGGGGTTTTGCATTTCCAAAATTGCGATTTCTGGTTCAGAAATCGCAATTTTGAAAATGCAAAAAATTCACAGATATGGGCCAACAGGCCCATAGCTGAGAATGGGGCCGGTATCGCAATTTGCGATTCGGTAATAGAATTTGCGATTTTTAAGGAATCTCTATTACCGATTCGCAAATGTGATACATGGCACTTTGCGAGTCGGAAATAGCGAATTCATAAAAATCACTATTTCCTTATCGCAAAGGGCTGTGATGATACATCTGGCCCATAGTGCAGTAGAATAGAGTGTATTGGTGCAGAATGTAGTAGTACAGAGTAGAGTGGTGTAGAGTATAGTGGTGGCCAATGCAGTGTTGCAGATTAGAGTGTCAGCGTGCAGTGGTGTAGAGTGCATTGAACTAGAGTGCAGTGGTCAGAGTGGTGTAGAGTGCAGTGGGTTAGAATAGATTGTTTCAGAGTAGAGTGCAGTTGCATAGAGTGGAGAGGTGCAGGGTAGAGTGCAGTGACATAGAATGCAGTGGCACAGAGTTCAAAGGCGTAAAGTATATTGTTTCATGGTAGAGTGAAGTGCCTTAGAGTGGAGAGGTGCAGGGTAGAATGGAGGTGCATAGAGTGGCATAGAGTGTGATGGCATAGAGTAAATTGGCGTAGAGTGCTGTTGCATAGAGTACAGAAGTGTAGAGTAGATTAGAGGGGCAACGGTGTATTGATGTAGAGTGCAGGGGCATAGAGTTGAGTGTTACAGAGTAAAGTGCACTAGCATAGAGTGTATTAGCTTAGAGTGCAGTGGCGTACAGTGCAATGTTGCAGAGTGGCATGGAGTGGAGCTGTGAAGACTAGATTGGTGTTGCCTAGACTGGAGTGGTATAGCAGGCAGAGGAGCAGACCGCAGTGGTGTAGAGAGGCATAAAGTGCTTTGGCATAGAGTAGAGTGGTACAGAGTAGAGTAGAGTAGAGAGGCATAGTGTGAAGTAGCGTAGAGTGCAGTGGCAAAATGTGGAGTGGTTCAGAATGGAGAAGAGTGCAGTGCAGTGGCATGGAGTGGTGTAAAGTGGAGTGATACAGAGTAGGGTGCAGTGGTGTGGAGTGGTGCAGAGCAGCGTGGAGTGGAGTATGCTTGGTGTGGTAACACGCTGCCATGACAGACAACATGTTTTTGATTTAAATGACCATTACATTTGCACAGGCATACAGTTTTTCATATCAAGCTATACTGTGCACGGACGATGATATGTGTAAATTGTACCACCTGATGCAATGATTTGTTTTAATCATGTAAAGGTATTTGTTTCCAACACAGTTCAGAATTACCAAATATCTGCTTCATTTGTACTTCTATTTCTGATAAATTCTGAAGTTTATTTAAATGTTATGTGATAGAAAATACTCTTTCCTAACCCTGGTATCCAGCAAGATTGTTGCATAAAGCCTCTCACTTTGAAGTCAGAGAAAGTAAAGTAAACACTAAGGGGGTCATTCTGATCTCCGCGGGTGGCGGAAGCCGCCCGCCTGGAGGGAACCGCCAGAAGACCGTACCGCGGTCGAAAGACCGCAGCGGTCATTCTGAGTTTCCCGCTGGGCTGGCGGCCGACCGCCAGAAGGCCGCCCGCCAGCCCAGCGGGAAACCCCCTTCCATGAGGATGCCGGCTCCGAATGGAGCCGGCGGAGTGGAAGGGGTGCGACGGGTGCAGTTGCACCCGTCGCGATTTTCAGTGTCTGCTTGGCAGACACTGAAAATCTTGGTGGGGCCCTGTTAGGGGGCCCCACGACACCCGTTACCGCCAGCCAGGTTCTGGCGGTCAAAACCGCCAGAGCCAGGCTGGCGGTAAGGGGGTCGGAATCCCCAGGCAGCGCCGCCATGGAGGATTCCCTTGGGCAGCGGGAAACCGGCGGGACACCGCCGGTTTCCCGTTTCTGACCGCGGCTGTACCGCCGCGGTCAGAATGCCCATGGGAGCACCGCCAGCCTGTTGGCGGTGCTCCCGCGGTCGTTGGCCCTGGCGGTCCATGACCGCCAGGGTCAGAATGACCCCCTAAGTTTCCAATGAAGACAGAGCCTGACATTTGACTTTGTTCTTTGATTGCAAAGCAAATGTGATGAGATAAGAACAAGATTTACAGGCCAGTTTACAGAAAGGGAGCACTTGGAAGGATACTGTAAATAAGGTTTGGGTGGGGAAGGAACAAGCTCAGGCTGCATAGCCTAAAACAAATAAAGCCAGTAAATTGAAAGCAACAAAATGTGAGTTACAAACCACAAGGCCAATAGCAAGCAACGGGAGGAATGCATTCCCAAGGAAGAACTATGAATGTACTTAAAGAGACAGCCATGGGATACTTTGTGGCGAAAGTCCATTATTTTAGTCCAGTCTGTATCTTGCAGAGGTTTGGCCAAATGAATCACCTAGGTAGTATGATGAGAAGACCTGGAGTGGTTTCCATGTTGCAGGAAAGGTCTGTACACCCATTCTATTAGTTTGCCACCAGTTCCTATGGTGTAGAGCTACTGGCACACCTCTTGTAGGATTAGTGCTAGGTGGCAGACATGAAATAGGGCACTTAGGGCCAGATGTAGGTAGCCTTTTGCGCCTCGCAAATGGCGAAAAACGCCATTTGCGAGGCGCAAAAGGCCTCACGTGATGCAGAAACACATTTTGCGAGTCAATACCGACATGCAAAATGTGTTTCCGACTCGCTAATAGGAAGGGGTGTTCCCTTCCTATTTGCGATTCGCACCGCGATGTAGATTTGATTTGTGACTGCGAAAGCAGTCGCAAAACAACTCGCAGATACCATCCACTTGAAGTGGATGGTAACTCATTCGCAAATGGGAAGGGGTCCCCATGAGACCCCTTCCCCTTTGTGAATGCTCACAAAATTATTTTTTCAGAGCAGGCAGTGGTCCTATGGACCACTGCCTACTCTGAAAAAAAACGAAACAAAAAGGTTTCGGTATTTTTTCTATTTGCAGCTCGTTTTCCTTTAAGGAAAACGGGCTGCAAAGAGAGAAAAAAAAACTGCTTTATTTGAAAGCAGTCACAGACATGGTGGTCTGCTGTCTCCAGCAGGCCACCATCCCCGTGAGTGCCTAGACTCGCTATGGGGTTGCAAACTGCAACCCACCTCATAAATATTTATGAGGTGGGTCTTTGCGACCCCATAGCGAGTCGCAGAAGGTGTCTGAGACACCTTTCAGCATCGTGAATTGCGAGTTGCAATTTGCGAGTTGCTATGACTCGCAAATTGCAAGTCGCAATTTGTGACTTACCTACATCTGGCCCTAAATGATTATTTAAGGTGGTTGTAAGTAAGGAGTTGACCTGGGTGAAGATGGTAGACTGCCACAAGGGTTTGGAAATTTAGTAACTCGCTGTTCAGAAACAAATCCCCAATTTTAAGATACCTGCAGCATGCCACTGATGGAGTTGCTCTGAGCACAGCTGTCCTGTGTGAGTGGGAAGGCTTAGCAAAGGTAGGGCAGGAGCAAAGGGTTCCTTTGTGTCAGTGAGTTTACAGGTTCTAGCAAGGCAAGAGAAAGCTGTGCACGATAGCCCCGGATGGTGATCTGTAGAATGGTCAGTAGGAAACAATGAGCAGTGCATTAAGCCTTCCTTAAAAGTCTTTACTGATAAACCCCATCTTATGCAGGGAGGTGGGCAGGAAGCCAGTGAGCCACCCATTGGACCTGTGCAGCTGAATAATAGCATTCTAAGTCCAGAAGACCTAACCCACCCGCAGTTACAGACTGTTGTTGTTTAGAGTAGAAAGAGCTTTGTGACCGTGCCACAGCGACCAAATCAGATGTGTGGCATGTCTGAAGAAGGAATGAAGGATGAGCATGGGAAGGTTTACAAAATAATACTATCATTGGGGTAGCACACCATCTTCACTAGTGCGACGTGGCCCACTACAGAAAGCAGAAGAGAAGACTAAAAAGCAAACTGGGCTTAGAGGGATTGTGACGTTCTGGCGAGATTTCCATCCTGCAAATCAGTGGGAGAATGCTAAATATTAATCGCTAGGTATCGAAAGATAACTGGTTCCCAGTTCAATCAGAGATTTAATTGTATATAAAGGGGAAAACAGTGCCATATGTTAAAGAAACTCTAATTACATTTTAACATTTATACAGTTTGCTTGTGCAATTTACATCCCAAATATTTTGAAGACTCTCTGTGTACTTGGCACTTAGGGATAACCCACATCACTAGTTTGGCTTTTGCTCAATTTCAAAACCATTTGAAGACATGGACAAAGCGGGCAATTGCCTTGCACAACCTTGTAAGGGGTCTGGCCCCTGCTCACCAATCACAAGCACAAACAGCAGACAATTGCACCAGAAGAGTTTGCCAAGGTGGATGGGTGTTGCTTGTTCAACCACTTGACAGTGCCTTTTCTGTTTCTCTCCTGTGTGCAGAGTCAACTCCCCAGGTACCCAATACCTTACAATAGTCTTGGTGGACCCATCTTGTCTGATTTTAGGATTTGTCCCACCTTGTTCTTCTCTTTCTTTGCTATCCAGTTCTGAGCAAAAACCCTTTGAATCACTTGCCGTGTTTCTCCCATTTGATCTCGATTTCATCCTCCTCTTTTATTATCTTTGATTGGTAGTCCCATTTCAGATATAAATGTAGAGTACCAGACATACACTCTACAGGGAGTGCAGAATTATTAGGCAAGTTGTATTTTTGAGGATTAATTTTAATATTGAACAACAACCATGTTCTCAATGAACCCAAAAAACTCATTAATATCAAAACTGAATATTTTTGGAAGTAGTTTTTAGTTTGTTTTTAGTTTTAGCTATGTTAGGGGGATATCTGTGTGTGCAGGTGACTATCACTGTGCATAATTATTAGGCAACTTAACAAAAAAAAATATATACCCATTTCAATTATTTATCATTACCAGTGAAACCAATATAACATCTCAACATTCACAAATATACATTTCTGACATTCAAAAACAAAACAAAAACAAATCAGTGACCAATATAGCCACCTTTCTTTGCAAGGACACTCAAAAGCCTGCCATCCATGGATTCTGTCAGTGTTTTGATCTGTTCACCATCAACATTGCGTGCAGCAGCAACCACAGCCTCCCAGACACTGTTCAGAGAGGTGTACTGTTTTCCCTCCTTGTAAATCTCACATTTGATGATGGACCACAGGTTCTCAATGGGGTTCAGATCAGGTGAACAAGGAGGCCATGTCATTAGATTTCCTTCTTTTATACCCTTTCTTGCCAGCCACGCTGTGGAGTACTTGGACACGTGTGATGGAGCATTGTCCTGCATGAAAATCATGTTTTTCTTGAGGGATGCAGACTTCTTCCTGTACCACTGCTTGAAGAAGGTGTCTTCCAGGAACTGGCAGTAGGACTGGGAGTTGAGCTTGACTCCATCCTCAACCCGAAAAGGCCCCACAAGCTCATCTTTGATGATACCAGCCCAAACCAGTACTCCACCTCCACCTTGCTGGCGTCTGAGTCGGACTGGAGCTCTCTGCCCTTTACCAATCCAGCCATGGGCCCATCCATCTGGCCCATCAAGACTCACTCTCATTTCATCAGTCCATAAAACCTTAGAAAAATCAGTCTTGAGATATTTCTTGGCCCAGTCTTGACGTTTCAGCTTGTGTGTCTTGTTCAGTGGTGGTCGTCTTTCAGCCTTTCTTACCTTGGCCATGTCTCTGAGTATTGCACACCTTGTGCTTTTGGGCACTCCAGTGATGTTGCAGCTCTGAAATATGGCCAAACTGGTGGCAAGTGGCATCGTGGCAGCTGCACGCTTGACTTTTCTCAGTTCATGGGCAGTTATTTTGCGCCTTGGTTTTTCCACACGCTTCTTGCGACCCTGTTGACTATTTTGAATGAAACGCTTGATTGTTCGATGATCACGCTTCAGAAGCTTTGCAATTTTAAGAGTGCTGCATCCCTCTGCAAGATATCTCACTATTTTTGACTTTTCTGAGCCTGTCAAGTCCTTCTTTTGACCCATTTTGCCAAAGGAAAGGAAGTTGCCTAATAATTATGCACACCTGATATAGGGTGTTGATGTCATTAGACCACACCCCTTCTCATTACAGAGATGCACATCACCTAATATGCTTAATTGGTAGCAGGCTTTCGAGCCTATACAGCTTGGAGTAAGACAACATGCATAAAGAGGATGATGTGGTCAAAATACTCATTTGCCTAATAATTCTGCACTCCCTGTAGTGCTGTGAGACTACAGACAAGTTGTGGTTACCTCACATCCTGACATTAGGTGTGAAACTGTCTCCCACACCATTTGCCCTGCCTCTTTACATTTCTTTTTAGGTTGAAAGTCCATGGGTGGTTGCGGTAAGCCAGATGTTTTTGTTCAATTTGTTTAAACTAGCATAAGGGTAATTACCTTAATGTTTCCCAAACTGTTTGCCAGGGGTTTTAAAATGTTCAGAAACGTAATAAAAATGTTACTGTTACTTTCTCTTCAAGAAAGATTGGGTAGATTTGGGTAGGGGTGATGGCCTTGATGCAGTATTGAAGGGCATTCATTTACTACTGAACAAGGATGTAAGTTGACACCTGAATGCAGCATACCAGGAGGCAATCTCAAAAAGACCATAGTGAATAAATAGTGCTATGTTAAAAAAAAGAGTAAATAAAGGCACTGACAACATAGTGAGGCATGACCGCTCTTGTGTGTGTCTGTAAAACTGGCGTTTGTTCTTGAATTTTCATCCTGAATTTTGACCCTTTGTCCTGAATTTTTTACAGTCCTATCCAGAATTTGCCTCAACACCAAGTGGTCACCCTAATAAAGGTCTGGGGCTGGGGTTTGAGGGGCTGGGCTAATTGTTTTTTTGTTTACGGGTGGGCGGGGTTGTTTGTGTTTTTAAGGGTAGAGCTTTGGGTGACGGTTGATAAAGAACTTGGGTGAGGTTGGGGCTATTTTTTTGTGGGTGGGGTAGGGGATTTTTTTTTTTTAAGGGTGGATCGGGAGAGGGTGCGGTCAGGTAAGTGGGGCTGGGGCAGGGTTGGTGGGTAGTTTTTAGGGGTGAGTGGATTAAGGGCTTGGGGTGGTGTGTTGGGATAATTTTGTTTTTAGGGCAGGTGGGTGGGTTGGGCTAGTGTTGTTTTTGGGGGTGGGGGTCAGGGTAGTTTTGTTTTTAGGACAGGTGGGGGTTGGTTGTTTTAGGGTGGGTGGAGGTTGTGGAATGTTTTAGGGCTCAAGGTGGGTGGAGGGTGTCAGGGTAGTTTTGTTTTTAGGGTGGGGGTCAGGATAGTTTGGTTTTAGTGGCAGGTGGGGGAGTTATGGTAGTTTTGTTTTTAGGGCGGGTGGGGTGATCAGTTGTTTTGGAGTGGGCAGGGGGGTCAGGGAAGGTTTTAGGGCTCAGGGTGGGTGGGGGTGTTGGGGTAGTTTTGTTTTTATGGATGGGGTATCGGGTCAGGGTATTTTTGTTTTTAGGGGCGGGGTTGCAGGGTCAGGGTAGATTTGTTTTTAGGGCGGGTGGGGGGTTATTGTAGTTTTGTTTTTAGGGTGGGTGGTGCGTTGGGGTAATTTTAAATATTAGGGTGGGGTACGTTTGGGTCTTAGGGCAGGTAGGGGGGTCAGGGTCATTTTGTTTTTAGGGGAAGGATGAGGGGTTTGGGGTAGTTTTGTTTTTAGGGCCAGTGGGTTCGAGATAGTTTAAGTATTAGAGTTAAGGTACTTTTGGGCCTTAGGGCGGGTGGGGGGATGTTGGGTAGTTTTGTTATTTAGGGGTAGAGTGGGGGGTCAAGGTAGTTTTTTTTTTGCGGTGGGTGGGGGTCAGGGAAGTTTTAGGATTAGGGGTGGGTACTTTTGGGCCTTAGGGCGGAAGTGGGGTGGCATGATAGGACCACGCATGCCGTGCCCACACATGCCTTTGCTAGGCATGCTTTTACAATGAAAAACCATTGTAAATGCATGCATGGAAACAACACGGTCGTTGTTCCGACCGCTTTGTTAAGGCATATGTGGTTCTCGTATGCGTTGTTTCATCATACATTTGTTTACTAACACTGACGCACAGGCTCACGCTGCCAACATGCTTTGTATTGTTTCGTTTTAAAGTATCAGTTTTGTTATTTTTATTGCAGTCAGACTGTTCATTTTGTTGCAGCATACGAGCCGCATTAGGAGGAAAACCTGTTTTAATACAGGCTCATCAAAGTAGCTGCTTTTTAAAGTGAATCCCTTTTTAATCTTTTATAGGCACATTTTTAAAATTCACATGCATATAATGTTTCATATAAAGAAGCACTCTCTTTACACATTGAATGGAGAACACCTTTCTCGGTTACTGCCCGAATACACATTTTTGCCATTTTCAATTTCAAGTATTATCATCCAGATGTAATTAGCCGAATACAGAATGTATTTCTACTTCTTGACAGTATAAGGGAGAGCCACAGCTCACCTTTAAATTTGATGTGCGTGGTTGAACTTTTAGAAACTGATCAGGATTATTCCTGAGCTTAGTGCCACTTATTTTGAGGGTGTGTTACCAACCTTTTTTTTAACAGGTGCCACCGGTCATATATGAGGGTTCTGCTATTAAAGAAGTGTGGTCCGTTTCTGTAGGTACTTGGGGCTCTCCTCAAGAAGAGCTTCTGCAAGAAGGACAAGATCTTGAAAGCAATACTTTCCTCTACTAGTTGCTGCTTGAGGAGGTCTCCTTAGCTAATGATTAGTAATCCAAACACAAGAGGATTAAAACCCAGATCAGTTGGATGGCAGAGAATAGAGAAGATTGTCCTGAGCAAATATTGCTGTTACTTTATCTCACCAACACCTTGATTTTCAGAGTAAATGGGAATCAGATTTAGTTGTTTATCTGTTGAAATGCCACTGCTTGAAGTGGTGTAAGGTACTGACTAACAGTTAAGTTGAAGTAAATTAGAGTGCTCCTTTCAATCTCTTTAAAACAAAGGTATATTTATCTTCAAAAGTCTCAAGGCTTAAAAACCTCTCTGTGTCAGTAACAACAATACTACTACTACTACTACTACTACTACCACTAATAATAATAATAATAATAATAATAATAATAACAGTGAGTAATGGTAAATTATTACTATTATAATTTATTATAGTGCCAGGATCTTTATCATGATATAATAATAATAATAATAATAATAATAATAATAATAATAATAATAATAATAATAATAAAAAGAATAATATCAATAGCCAATTAATAGTTCCAAAAACTAATCAAATCACATCTTCTCAACTTCAATTATATTTCACTAGATTAGATTTCCATACTATATTAATAGTACTTTAATACTACATTTATGCCAAAAAAGTCAATTATAAGGAGCTGGCAGTCAGGGCAGTCAGTGAGTGGGACAAATAAACTGTATTCAATTTTCAATTAATTTTATCTCCATTTGCAAAACACCCACACTTTCACAACAAATGATAAGAAACACGATTCTGAGCACACAAATTTCTGTTCAAATGCTGCACATGATATGCAGTATATAACCTGCACTCTAATGTAAGAAGAGTTTTGTCACTAAGAACCAATTAATACCCCTAAAATCTTTTTTTGCTTTACCAAGCAAACAGAGTACCTTGATTTTGTGGAAATCATACTCCTACATTGCACTCCTTGAGTTGCATCCTGGAGTAATCTGAAGCCCTCTATTAAAATATTTCAATCATTACAAATTTGCTCAGCTTTCAAAGATTTTTAGGAAAATATGATTATTCTTCCAAATGCACATTGTTACGTATCCAGGAACATGGGAGGCCTCTGTGACTTCCACGTTCAAGTGACTAACACTCCATAAAAATAAAATATCAAGAAATATCAAATTTGTAATTCTCAGGTTACCCCTTGCTCATTCTTTTCAAAATCAATATTTGTTTTACTTACATTAGGTGTAATGAAATACCGATCTCCAATTATGCATCTAGCAAACTGATTATTAAATTGCTTTAGTAGCTGTTTCAGTTGTGGTAGAGCCCTATAAAGGTGAATACACTTTATGATAATAACTAATCTCTGAACTGGGAAGTTCAGATCTGCCATTCCTTGACTGAAAAATTCCAATAGGGACATTCTCAAAATATTCTCATGTTCTGGCAATTAACTACTATGAAGCAATGTATATAACTTAGAAATGACTCCCATTGCTCAAGAAAAAAACAAAATCTTTTGCTAAACTAATTTTAGATCAGTTATATGAAGATTTAATCAAATCTATGTGGCTCTAAATGTTTAAATAACAATTTCCCGTTGAATTTATTTACAATCTAGCTAAAAATTTCAGCTGTCAGCCTTGAGATCCCATGTTTGAAGAAAATATTGCTAGGCACTCTGGGGGTTTCCTACATTAAATAGAAAGTGTATTTTTTGGTATTTCTTCAAGCTTACTAAATGCAAACCCACATTTAAGCAATTCAACAAGTGCATCAAATGTAGGTTCTGACTGAGAGTTTGGCATAGAGGTTCCTCCAACACAAACATGACAGACATTACAAACATGGCAGATAACTGCCTTGTTACAAGTACATTATATCCTGTGGTATTTGTAATAAGACAGGCAGATATCTGTCACATTTATCACAGAGCATCCGTCTGCCAAACTCTAAATCAGGATCTTAATGTTTCAAAGAATGTGGGGTGTTAAACATAAGGGTGAAGACTCTAAAATTATAATTTTCTAACATATATTTGAAACATGAATTAATATGGCAGTTGTAAAATGTAGATTCTTTTATCCTAAGAAATAAGAAGGAACAACTCTGTTATATTAGACTTCAAAATCAAGAAGCACCCCACCCAGGTCTTCCATGATTCATTCCAGTATCTTGATTCTAAACCTAGTGGGCTGTCAGTGATAATCTATATTTCAAAATCCAAGTGTTGAGCTCTACAATTGTTTCTTTTAATAAAATCAAGGCATAGTAAGAATATTTGGAATAATAGCAATTTCTACACAATAATTCTCCCACAAGACAATTAGAGAGCTTTCCGAGATTGTGAAATGCTTCTCTGTCTTAAATGGAAGAGGCTTATAATTAACCATATAACATTTCCAAGAATTTTCTTAAACCCAACTAATTACATATTTATCAGCGAGGCACATGCTTTTGATATCAAGTGCAAGTGATATTGAATGTGTTTCCCCATGAAGCATTATGACCTCAATTTTGGTAGTTTGTAGTATGGATCACAAGGATGTATTTAAATACTTTTTTTTTAAATCTGCATACTTTGTTGGAGGATACAATTTTGCATACTACAACTAAAATCTTCAATGTTTGGGGAGGTAAATCAGGGCCTGAAACTCTATTTATAGTCATCCACATGCAAAAAATTGATGAATGACTATTCTTACATGTATTCCTATCCGAGAGTTTTGTTATCTTGAAAGCACTGATAATACTACTCTGAAACACTTGGACTTGATAAATAACAAATGGTAACTTCAAAACAAGTCAGGCATGTAACTGCAAAAGTTGAAATCACCTTGACAACTAGGTCTGTTTTTTAAGTATCAGGCATCTCGTTTTCTGCTTACCCAACATTTATTTTCTCTAATAACTATTGAATTACAAAAACAAGTTGTATTGACTATTTGCATGCTTGCTATTTCAGTTTTTTTGTTGTGATCCTTTTAAAAACTGGTAAACTATACCATTGCATAATATTGTTGCAGTGTCTACAAGATCAGTCTCAATCCTCTAATACAGGCATGCTCTAAGCAGATATTGCCTCAAAAATGGTAATCACTATTATATCTAAACCTCAGCTGGATGCACTATTCTTGATGGGGTGGGGAAGGGCAAATTGTTTATTGATGGGTACATTGCAATATTGATTCAAATACCTGTCAATATCTAATGCGTTATGTAAAATCTGACTAACTATATTAGTTTATAAAAGAAAGCAAAAGTTAAGAAGGAAATGGTTATCCCTGGGAAGTCTCTTTTGTAATATCAACTAGATTGCCATCCACATAATTATCGCTAAGTTGACTCTCACCCAAGATTTTTTTTTGTGGCATAGGGGGGGGGCTGATTTGTGCCCCCCTACATGCCACTATGCCCAATGACCATGCCCAGGGGACATAGGTCCCCTGGGCATGGCCATTGGGCAAGGAGGCATGACTCCTGTCTTTGCTAAGACAGGAGTCATTTCAATGGGGGTTGGGCGTCAAAAACAATGGCACAAATCGGGTTGAGGCCAAAATTTTGCCTCAGACCTGACTTGGCTCATTTTTTGACGCCCAAGCTCCATTTTCCCCTACGCCGGCGCTGCCTGGTGTGAGTCATTTTTTTTGACGCACACCAGTCAGCTGCGCCGGCTAACGTCATTCAATAAATAAGGCGCCCGCATGGCTCTTTGGAATGGCGTTAGCCGGCGTTAAAATTTTTGACGCACAACTGCGTTGGCGGAGTTGTGTGTCAAAAAGTATAAATATGGGCCTGAGTATGCTGCCCATTCCAAAATAAAATTTTCAAAATAGTTAAATCCTTTTCCAGCCCTCAGTCCCCAGTGCAACCGCTCCGTGACAGGCAATTTTTCAGTCACCCGTTATCTGCCCTTTTATTTTTTATAAGAATCACAACAATCTGTGGTTCCTTTGGTAACAAACCAACGTCTTTCTTCTCTATGAATATTGAAATTAATTGTCAAGCCATGCCATTGACATTGCTTTCCATCAAGTCTGGCTTATTTCTAGACCCTTGCTCCCACTAATCTCTTACTCCAGATCAATGAATTAGTGACCCTCACTTCACCTTTCTTTGTAACACCTCTATCTCTCAAGCAGTGGTCTTGTATAACTAGAAGCATGCCCAGGTGATATCTTTTGATTCCGGTCCATTACAGACCTATTTCCCTTCTCCCGATCACAGCCAAAGTAATTGAAAGACTTATCACTAAGCAAATGGTTAACTTCCTAGATTCTTCTTTTTGACCCGGTCCAATACATTATTCATTTTAACCACAGCAGGGAGATAGCCCTGTCATGCCTAATGGAGCAGGGAAATGCTACCACTCTGGTCTTTTTGAGCTATCAGCTGCTTTGATATTATAGACCATACTACTCTACAGGAAAAACTTGAGAGTCCAGATATAAATTGTTTAGACTAGATCAAATCATTTTAGACAGCCCACATACAGTTTGTGTGCTCTACTTTTTTCAAAGCCACACAACCACCATCAAATACTGTGTCCCTCTGGGTTCCATCTTAAGTTAGACACTCTTTAATGTGTATATGCTTCCCATGGTAGCCTTGATCAGGTCTTTTGGCTTTGACATCCTGCTATATGCAGATGATACTCAGATCGTTGTACCCAATCATTCTTACAGCTAAATTTCAACTATGTATGCAAGCAGTAGCTGATTGGATTCAATCAAGCTTTCCGCAGGTCATTTCGAACCAGCTGTTTTACTCTTAGGTACCCTGTCCTACACTTGAGCCTTCGAGGCTGTTTTTTTCACCCTCCAGGTTAGTAGGGTCAGAAACCGAGGGACCATTTTTGACTGTAACTTTTCCATTGGCTCTCAAGTGAATATGTTTGCCACCTCTTGCTTTGATATTCTTAAAATGGCAAAGACGTCCTAAAACTGCATTTTATCTGGGCCATCCCCAATCTGCCCATCCACGTCCACATTTTCCATATCTTAAAGCTTTTTTCTGGCTTCCAACTAAGAAGACAGTCATCTTTAAAATCATATGCCTTACTTATAAGTCAGTGGACGGCTTATGTCCACATTATTTCTCTAAATACATTTACAGTGATGTGTCCCATTGCAGTCTGCGCTCAGTCTCAGTCAATCTCTTGTTTGTCAGTCTCTTGTTTTTCTCACATATTGAATGTGCTTATTGCTGAAGCCACACTTTCTATTGACATACCCCCCAAAAGATAGAACACACTTCTGACTCAACTGAGACAGGAAATCAACTTTATGATCTTCAGGAAGAATCTCAAAACATACCTGTTTAAAACTGCTATTAGATTTCACCTCTGTCAGCCTTTTTCTTGACCTTCACGCTCCCTATAAGGCCAAGACAACCTGTTTTTTCTGGTAACATCATGCGTTAAATGTTCAATTAACATATCATCCTCAAAGAGCTGTGCACCCTGTATTTACGTTTCTTTTGCATTATCTCTCCCTGCAGCTTAACAGAAATGTGCATATATTTTTTCCTTAGACTGTGATCGTGCTATAAAAAATGAACCTTGAAAATGCCATTAAATAAATCAAATGTATCAGTCGTTTCCCACGTTATATTGTTTGTATTTCGGTTTGTTAGCATTCTCAAATACTGGCAGAGAGCTGATAAATAGTTTTATAGTCCTTCTCTACCCATGACTAAACAGTTCTGAAAAACAGAATTGAATCGTTAAACAACTACTCTTTTATAAATAACTTATTTTTACAAAGTGCTTAGGCGATACACCAGTTGTGGCTGAGCTGTACTAGTCCTTTATTGTATGCGCAATTACCAGCGAAAATACAGTCAGCAAATACACGGTGACCTCTCATCTCTTTACAAAATTAAGCTGGAAATTGGCATCTGTGTCTTCTTTCCCATAATGGAGATAAACATAGGAAAGGGGTGAAGAAACACTGCTGCTCTGGCGTTTGTATGAATTTTAAAACAGTGCGGGTAAGTTATGCAAAAGATGTCTTGAAAGCATTAAAGACAAGTCACTGCAATGTGAAGTAGGCATTGCAATATTTTTAAATTGACAACAATTTCTGATTGTCATTCATTATTTTTTTGTCAGGTGCGTCAGCGACAGACTACATTACTTCATCTTGCCAATGGATTAGGTAATTACTTTGAGCTTAATATTATACACGTTTGGACCTGGGTGTAGGGTAGTCTGGCAGTCTGGTGTGAGAGAACAATGCATGGTACTTTTTTTTGGCTCTTTCTGAACTTGTTTCATGGTCAGGTTGGCCGGTTTTTATTTCCGATTTCCCGATATTATCACAAACAATGCCTCCAGCAAGCACAATGCATGAAGGCTTCCTTACGTTGTGAAACACTTAGGCGCAGGTTTAAGAAAATTTAGTGCTGCGTTTGTGCCATTTTTTAAAATGCAAAAGTGGTGCTAACTAACGGCATATTTAGATTTTGACGCTAGAGCAGTCTACGTCAGAATTTTCGACCTAGTATCATTTTTTGGGAGCATCACCTCACCTTTCGTTGTTTAAAACAATGATAAGCAAGGTAGGCATTCTCTTCTAAAAAATGGTGCTAGGCCGCTAGCGCCAAATTTAGAACCAAAAGGAAAAACGATGCACACAAAGGAACATCTCCAAAAAAGTCCAGTTAGTGTCAACATTTGAAAACCTGGTCAGACCAGGCTTAAAAATGAGACCCACACACTACCACATAAGAGAAACACACTGAAGGAGCATTGTAAAGCTACTGGACACCATGGAAGTGTTAATCCTACAGCTTGGCAACCCTAGAAGATGACAGTGATGATGCCAAGTGCTACCAGCACCACGCAGCAACCGCAAACACCACCACAGCAGCCACAAATGCAGCGTAGAAGGCGAGAGAGGATCTTTCGCCAGTGTGCAAGCATCCTGGCCCTCAGGGAAGAAGAGGTGAGCAGTCTCTACCATTGAAGGCGAGAATCCATTGTATGACTCCTCCACCACATTTCACAGGAAGAGTGCAGAGTCACACAGCAATTCCACTGATGACTAAACTCCTGGCTGTCCACCACTTGCTGGCATCAGGTTCATTCCAGATGCCTGCAGCACAAGTGGGTAGGGTGTCAAAACCATCCCTCTCTTCCTTCCTCACGAAGGACCTGGATGCCATCATCAGACTCACACCCCACCATATTTGTTTCCCCAACACCCAGGAACTGCAGCAGGAGACCAAGGAAGGTTTCTACCAGATTGCTGGCTTCTCTCATGTGCTGGGTGCAATGGACTGCACCCATGTCTAACTTGTCCCTCCTGCAGCAACTGAACACCTCTCCAGGAACAGCAAACATGCCCACTCCATGAATGTGCAGGCCATCATAGACCACCGTGGAATTATCACAAATACACCTGCAAAATATCCTAGAAGCGTCCATGATGCTTACATCTTCAGGCACTCCACTATAAACCAACAATTCCAGGATGAACAATATGGCAATGGCCTACTTGTAGGTAACATACCATACTAATCATGTACACACACACAATACACCCAACGTGTAGTACAAACAATACAAACACAACATCAAACACACATGGACAGGGAAACACAGATGTTTGGAGTACAACACAGAAGCACATGGCACACTACACTGCATGCAATACACATCACCCTCACATACACCCATATTTATAAGTCCCTTGCACCACCTGACTGACACATCACTGGACAGACAGGTGGAGCAATGTCCTCAATGAATAAAAAAGCTGGACGCAACTACATGTATTCAAGGGTTCACAACAAAACACAGATCAGTCACATATAAAACACTTACCAAGGAATCAGTCTGCTATGTGATTTGCATTGGGCATTGAAGCGTCAAACAACTCACATATTGCCACTGCCCCACATTTACTATGCCATAGAAGTCTCAGGCAGCACTGATATCTATTGCCACCCAAGTGGTCCCATCACCATCTACATACCACCTAAATATAATAGATATATTCATTGTGTACATCTTTCCCTTGTGTGGATCATAGTGCAGCACACATTGAAATACAACATCACCATCAGTGAACGATCATGTACAGGACTAGACACCTCACAGCACACCAATAAACATACCAGTAAATCCCACATCCACATACCATGAAACAAGAGTACCAACAATGGACTCTGCCAGATGTACTACTGACAATGTACAGGGAGAGGCCAGAAATGCACATGAGTGAGGATGCATGCAACTTAGCAGCGCTCCCTCCTCATGTAGAGCACTGCTGACAAGCACACCATGCCCTGTCCTGTCCCACAGCTATCTGAAAAATCATACAAAGATGACGATACATCACATATAACTGTCCCACACTGGGCATATGAATCACATGCACGTACGTATGCCAGCCAGCAATTGCCAACAACCTGTTTGTGGACAATCTCATGTTGAAACAGCTGCACACACCTAGACTCCCAAAATCTTTTAGGTGGAGGGAGCACACTGCATCCCAAGTGCACCATGAAAGCCTGGAGCACACCCTTGTCCCATCATAACAAGACTCCTGGCCGTGCGTCACCAAGCAGCTCATTGTGCCCCTCCATTGCAATTGGTAAACCTCGGATTACCTTTGTTCCCATTTTCTGTTTTTGGGTCCAAAGGCTGCGTCGCAGTGTCACCTACTTGACAAAGGCTCCGAGGGAACTGGACTACAACAATTATGACGTGATTGCCCCCTAGCCTGTGCCATGGTTCACCATATCTTAGATACAGTGCACATATGGTGGCAGTAGCAGGATGCTAAGGGGTGCAAGGAAAGTGGCACTGCACTGGGTGCAGTGAAACTTCCCTATCATCTGCCCCAAAGCTTCGCACAATTAACAGTGTCCTATCCCCCAGTAACTGTGACGTATGAATCAGAGACATGTTTGTATGGGTGAGTCACATTGCTATGTACGTTTTTGGTTGCTACCTATGTCTGTCTGACTGACATATTGTAGATGGCTTTGATCATTCCTAACACTAAACTGAGTAGGTCACTCAGCTAAACAAATGCAATATGTAGCAGTTGTCCATGCTAATCGTTGTTCACAAATCATAAAGCTATGTTTTCCTGTCATGTCTTGCAGGCGGACCTCCACACTACACCATTGTAGAGGTTGCCACTTTTGAAGACCCCGACGCAACTAGTAAATGTCACGTTGTATGTCAAATGTGTACATACAGTGTTGTTTCTAAGAGGGTTTGATGTGTATTAAGCCATGTATAAATGGCATTTGTGTCACTTTAGACACCATCATCTATTCTTGGGTATTGATCATGTCTGTTGGTATGTTGAAGATGTGGAATGTATAGAATGTTGCACAGGTGCCAACGTGTGCTGCCATAGATTAGTGAGTCTCAGGCAATGTTTTGTTTGGCCACAGACACACTGATGTCAGTCACAATATGTGTCAGAGGTGCTGGCTTTCTGCAATGCATAGATGTTGCAAACTTAGGTTTTCACCGCACCTGTTCCAGCACTGTGTGCCACACATTGCACAAATTTAGTCATGACATGGTACAATATATGTACCTGGGTAGAGCTCCCCAAGGCCCTTTCGCAAGGAGACACTTGCACCCCGGGTGCATCACAGCTCTTCAGTAATGAAGCGAGGCAATGGAAATGCAAGGAGCTCTTTTGAGAAGGACAGCAGTCAGTTGAGTACACATTGAGATTTCCACTCTTCTCCAGATGGATGTGGGACAAGTCCATGGATTGTAAAATTTGTGCAGATGAAACAACAGGTTTTAGCCATCGTGATAGTTGTGAGGAAGCATTATCACATCACGTGTGTATGAAATGTGCATGGTGCGTGTGTACCTGGTAGTTAGGAGGTATATCAAGTTTGTGCACAGATAGAGGCAGATACAAGTAAACAGGCGCTGCACCCAGTGCTGTGCCACTTCTCTTGTGGTCCTTAGCTTCCCCCTTTCTGCCACCATGTGTGTGCAGAATATGATATGCAGCCACCATGGCACTGGGCATGTACCAAATGTGGTTAACATCTTGATGGAAATGATGTACAATTCATGGTTGGTGCAAAATAATCTAATGCTAACCCTGGACTGTACATAGGGCCCATTGTGATCAATGGTGTGCCCCCTTTTAATTCCAGTTCTGAGTTGGCATTAAAAGTAGGAAAAACAAAATGAGGCAGCTGAATCTCTTAGAATGCAGTGTGCTATTTTGACAGTCACCCTACTGGGGTAACGCAACCCTTGCATACATCATGCCTGGCACAGGCCTAATGTAGGGCAAGGGGTAACAAAGTGGCACAATACAGGTATTGCACCACTTTGTTGATATTCTGCTGACCATTTAGCCTTGTTGTGTCTTATTAGTGTCCTATTGCTTATGACGCTAATCTGGTGCAAGGAGGCCCTAGACCCTCTCAAATCTTGGCCCTAGTGCAACTTTAGAGCGCCATTATCCCTCTGACATGTACAAAATACTGTAGATGCTTGCTAGGCAGATTTGTATGGACTTGTGTCTTGCCCTTTTTGTTTGCTTACTGATTGACAAGATGTGTCATCAGAAAATGCTGTTTACAATGCATGCTTGTCCTGCCTCCACCCAACACAGTTGCTGATGACATGTTCTCCTCATGTTTTAGCTCCCACAATGACTCCAGGTCAGAAACAGTAAATCACAAAACATGTAAACGGTTCTGCCACATTTGCAAGGCCCAGGCTGGTTACAGGAGGATGGCAAGGAGGTACAGCACAGAAAAGTCATACAGGGCATGGGAGGCCTTCCCTAATGGTGGACCAGCTCAACAGCCTACAACCACCTTGACTAAAGGAGTGTCATCATCATCTAGAGTCCGTGGTGCTCCTTCAGGTCTGGCACCCTCAACATCTGCAGCACCTCAGACAGTACCAGCACCTCAACAGCCACAACCATCTGCCACTGGGTCCAGCTTTGAGGCAGAAATGCTTGAAGACATGGCCAGTGTCAAGGCTAGGTTGGTCAGATATGAGGCAGACAATGTCAGCAATGATAAATTACTAAAATATATCAAGAGGAAGCCGAAGAAGCTGTAGGTGTGGCCATTCAACAATTCCCTAGACCTTCCCTTCCCCAGTGTACATTGTTTAAACTTTTAGTGGATTTTAAGGGGTTAGACATATGTTAGGGAGGGTAGAGTAGGTTAATTGTAGGATATAGTTAGTGTGGTTTGGGGAGTGGGATTTAGGCATTGTTTTTGTTGGGATGGGTAGTTGGGTTGGAGGTTATGTTTAGGGATATCTGCACAAAACATTTGTTTGTTTAAATACCAAAAATATATATTTGTTTAGAACATAGGGTTAGTTAGTATATGTGTAGCCTTATTTCATGTCGTCCTACACATCTATTGTCTCATAAGGGGGTGGGGGAACAATGTTTATAGAGTGGCGTTATGTGTATAAGTTAAATTTAGAACAGGATAGATAGCTGTAGGGTTAAGTTAAGATGCTAGTGTAGGTTAGCTTAGTGAAGGTTAGTGAGTAGGTTAGGTTTTTAATAAATTGTGGTTTTAGGTACCAATAAATCCTGTTATTTTTTTAAAATTAAGTGTCCATGATGATTGCCTGTCTGAGTGTTCTCATGTCTGCACTGGCCAAGTTGGGGAAATGCCTTAGGGTATGCATCCAGTATTGATTTACATTTATGACTTTGTGTATCCCCAATGACCAAGGAGCTGTCTGATTGGCAGCGCTATGACATCAGCTACTCAAGACAGTTTTCAGCACAGTTCCTGATTGTGTTTTGATACAACATTTTTGGCAGATAATGATGCAACATTAATTGTCAATGCTAAACTCTCTCACAATCATGTTAGAAACGTTTTGCACAATAAACACCTATTTATTTGGGGTAATGCTGGCACACTGACAGCTGCCTGTCACAGTCTTAAATACGCTCTTCACTTCCTCAGATATTTGTTGTATTGGTACATTCATCAGGGAAATTTCCTGAAACTTCTGAACCATTCATGTCATATGTCAATTTGCATGGATATATGTTCAATACATGCTTGGGAGGCTCAATAAGGTCTTTGTAGTCCTCAATACTATTGGTCACCTTTATCATGTTTTAGTTCTAGTGTGTGTCTTTGTGTCAGAACCACATTTGGTTCTTTTCTCATTGACATTGCCTCGCACAATGCAGGCATTTATATGGGTTGATTAAACACTGAAAAAAGTGCATGATACATGTGATCATGGTGATTTATTTACACGTGCAGGTTTATTTTCCAAAGCAGTACTGTTAGAAATGGTGTTTCTGGTTGGCTAGGGTATGCACCTCAGCCAGGCAGAACTTACCCACTCTAGTCAGGGCAAGGGAGTTACATGTCCAAGATAACCCCTGCTCACCCCCTTGGGAGCTTGGCACGAGCAGTCAGGCTTAACCTGGAGGCAATGTGTAAAGTGTTTGCACAACACACACAACACATGTGACGCAATATCCCCACCACAAAGGAAACACAACACCAGATTATATGAAAATATACTGTATTGTACACAAGGCAATTATCAGACCAAACATCACATATCAGTACTATCCTGCTACCTTAGCAGTTGTCAGAACGTTACACATTAGTTACTCTGCAACCTAGCAGTAGTCACACATAACACACAGGTTACTCAGTATTCTGCAACATAAGCAGTAGTCAGGAAAACACGTTATTACATCACAGCACTTGTCATAAGAATATCATAAAATGCCCATAGTAGGAACATTAGAAAACATATGGCAAGTTAGAAAAACATATTAGCAAGCATGTCCATAAAAGGAACATTTGCATACACATATGTAAAAACATCAAACGCAGGTAGGTAATATATGAATCAAACAAAAGTCTGTAGAAAGAACTTTGGATTGCAACTATATTGGTCCTTTAAACAGTACCTGGTTGGATGAAGGCACCTCCAGTGCCTAGAAGGCAAACAATGGGGCCCCCGGCGCTTCAATGCGCAAAACGGGGGCCTCCCTTATACTCTGGGTTCAGAGGAGGGTGACATGCACCTCCTCTCTTGTATAGACAGGCCCCTCTGGGGACCGTGATTACTGGGGGCCCCCCAGGGCCTCAACCGGCCCTCACGAGGGGGGGGGGCCAAAGCCAGCAAAAACAACTAAGGGCAGGAGTGGGGCACCACGCACCCCCTCCGGTTTAATGACAGGCCCCTCCTGGGACCCGCGATCTCTAGGGCCCCCCCCCAGGCCTCCACCTGCCCTTCCACCAAGGGGGGGGGTACAATAGTGTCCGTTTTACCTAACGGCAGAAAAGGAGTGTCCTGCTCCAAACGCAGAGGCCAGGAAGAAGGGGGCACTCCCCGCGCCTTCCCCTGGTCCTGCCGTGAAGCCACAAGAAGATCGGACCCCTCCTGGGGCCCGAGCAGACACTCACCTGCACCCGATGCGGGCCACAAGTGTTCTTCCAGCTTCCCGGGCCGCTGCTGTGATATTATTTAAAGGGGCACAATGCAGCAAGGAGCCTACGAGCTCCCAAGGCTCCATAAGCGCGCTGCAATCAGCACTATGGCAGCCACAACCACGGAGAAGCACCCCTAGTGAAGAAATGGATGCAGGGGTCAGGGGCCACAGCACCCTGCCCCTGGGGAGCAGAATCTTAAGACAAGGTCCTCAGGTTGAGGGCCCAGCTACAGGCCAGCACAAGGGAAAGGCAGCAAGTGGCAAGTCCTTCACAGTGACCAGGCAGGTCACAGGTCAGCACAGCAGCAGCAGTCCATGGCGGTTCCTGGTGAGTCCTTTCAGCGTTTGGTGTCCAGTTCCAAGATGATTCCAAGAGTCTCCAAATTGTGGGTAAAATTCCCCTGTACTTATAGTCAGTACTTACAGTGTTTTACAATGGTAGGGAGAGGAGATTCCAGCCAGTTACAACTGGTTCTGGGAGTGCCCCCTCTCTCCTTTCAGCACAGGCTCCAAACATCAGTGGGGGGTTAACGACCCTATTGTGTGAGGCCAGGGCACAGTCTTTACAAATGCAGGTGTGCCCCGCCTCTCCCTTCTCTCAGCCCAGGAAGACTATTCAGTATGCAGATGCACTTCTGTGACACCTCCACCCTCCCTGTGTACAGGCTGTCTGAAAAGTATGCACAAAGCCCCAACTGTCACTCTGCCCAGACGTGGATTGGAGTCAAGCTGCAAAACACCAGAGTCATAAGAACAGATAAATGCGCACTTTCTAGAAGTGGCATTTCTGTGATAGTAATAAAAAATACACCCACACCAGTAAGCAGCATTTCTTATCACCATCACAACCATACCAAACACGCCTACGCTACCCCTCATAAATCAGACAATACCCCTTACACATAAGGCAGGGCATTTCTAATGCAATCCTATGAGAAGGCAGCACTCACAGCAGTGAGACACCAGTTAGGCTGTTTGTCACTACGAGGACAGGCCACGCAACTTGGCACATGTCCTGCCTTTCTACATACATGGCACCCTGCCCATAGGGCTAGCTAGGGCGTACCTTAGGGGTGACTTACATGTAGTAAAAGGGGAGTTCTGGGCCTGGCAAGTAAGTTTAGAGGCCAGGTCCCTGTGGCAGAAAACTGCGCACACAGGCCCTGCGCTAGCAGGCCTGAGACAGGTTTGAAAGTCTACTTCAGTGGGTGGCGCAAGCAGTGCTGCAGGCCCACTAGTAGTATTTAATTTACAGGCCCTGGGTATAGAGATACCACTGTACAAGGGACTTATAGGTAAATTAAATATGCCAATTAGGTATAAGCCAATCATACCATCTTTAGATGGGAGAGCACCTGCATTTTAGCACTGGTCAGCAGTGATAAAGTGCTCAGAGTCCTAGAGCCAACAGCGAGAGGTCAGAAAAACCAGGAGGAAGGAGGCAAAAAGACTGGGGATGACCCTGCGTAAGGCAAAAAGTCACAGGTACAATGTCAAGTTCACTGACCCCATGAGAGATCCTGAGCTATTTGATATACAGTCAGGTCTAAGGGTGAGGGACATGTCCTGAGACATGGGTAGAAGTGTGCATTAGTGAGGAGGTGTCCAAATTGACAAAAGGTAGGAATAGAGACAATGACAGTCCATAGAAGGTAAGTCAACAGGGGTTGAGTGAAGAGGGGACATTGCCAGCTGTCACAACACTGGCATGATCTTAAGCACAGAACTAAGGAGATGCTGTCTATGTGGCACAGACTGGTGATACCGGTAGTTTTACATGTGAATGTTGTTCCTTCCATATCTTCATCCGCTGATAGGTGTGCCTCTTCTACCATCAGTGGTGCTGTTTTGAAGTTGAGGGGGCCACACACACATCAGGGGTTAGATATGTGGAATCAGAGATCCCGGCAGTTGCCATTTGTGAGAATACATAAGGCATCACTGCAGCATGGAGGAACTGCTGATTTCTCAACACCGCAGCTACATCACGGTGATAGGCAGTAATGTTTTCCCTGAGGGAGGCCAGTTCCCGCTGTATGGACTCCAGGGCCTGTTACCTATCATGCTGTTGCAACTTTGGGAGGGCAGCTGTTCAAGCCTCTGCCTCATGACAGTAGCTGTGTCAGCCAGGGACTGCTGGAGTCCACGTAGCGGGGAGTGGGTGCCTCTGATGGCAGATGAGTTGCCCTTATTCAGACTGAGGCATCTCTGCACTCCTTCTAGGCTGCCTGCTATGGTCTCCATCCCCACCTGCTCCTGCTGTGCCAGCTCCCCTGGACTCCTACCACTGTCCTCTGAAAGGTGATGTCTGGGTCCTCAGAGTCCTGGGCTGTGGCAGTGCTGGTTGGTGCTGTGTGTTAGTAGTTGGGTGGTTCATGTGGAGACCCTGCAATGTTGTGTGCCCTCCCTGTGACTGGAGGTGGTGTCTGGAAGGAACCCACAACATCCTGGAGAGTCTCTTCATTGATGGTCGGCAGCTGGTCATCAATGTCATCTGAAAATTCCAGGACAGGCAGGTCCGAAGGAGGTAAGTCATCATGCTCTACAATGAGATAGTGAAATGTCAATCATTGACTGTAGTGGCTGTTGACAAGGTTCATCATTTACTTGCTACTGGTGGCTCAGTGACATGTGAGTGATCCCAGGTTGTAGTTGTTTATTATGTGCTGCATTGTGCATCACAAATAGGGCAACCTTTCAAGGTATTTGGTGCATTGATACCACATCACCATATTATTTGCAGACCACTTACCCCAGCCACTGACACCATGGTAGCACGTCATTCATATTCCGGTTCACTGTGGTGGACATTCCCACAATAATCTAATGAGTTTTGTCACTATTTTGGTGCCTTACTGCATTGGCACCATGAATAATGGCACTAGTGCAGCAGAGCACAGGGAGGCCCATTGCTTACAATGCTTGTGTCATTTTGTCATCTGCCTTTATCAGGCTTCACTCGTGGTAATTTGATGGCACAGTGCAAACTTTATGGATTGTCAGCCCCATTAGTTTGTCCCTCCTCGCACAAGGGACATTTCTTTGCATACAGGATATCTGCCACAAGCACATGTTGGTGTAAGGCTGTACCATGTGTATCAATGCATGCATTTTGTGACTTTGTTAAAATGCCACAAGGGGAATGGGCAGCTATTTATATGATGGTACTGTTGCATTACAAGCTAGTGACATTGGGCCCGTAGTGCAACATTGATGCCAAGTGTGTCTGTTCTTATGCATGAAGGTGTCCCTTTGAGCACAATGCTAACCATTCCCACAACACAGGCAACCTTGTTACATGGTGAAATGGAAGCTACTTGTACAGCAGCACAAATGATGATCACAGAAATGCCCCATATGTTGTATATGTTCGCTTCTATGCCCATTCCCAAATTGTACAAGGAGGTGTGTGAGAGTAGTTGTTGGGCCACCCTGTGCACTAGCGTAGGACATGTTACACACTTAGACCCTGATTTAGTCAAAAGTGGTGCAATGCTGTGCTGCGCTGAAAATAGCAGCGCTGTGCTGCACCAGGATGCACCGTATTTACAGGAATGGCACACTCCCCAGCGCTGGTGCTGATTTAAGCTCCCTACTCCAACGCAGGCATCCTTTCACCATAGTGCAAGAGTACCAACATTGAGGGGATAGATTGTTTATGTGCCGGAAGACGTCCCTTCCTGCACATAAACAATCTATAATGGTGATTTGGCACTTCTGTGTGTGCTTCAAAATGCACCACATGTATAAGTACCAAAGTGTCATTTTGAAATTAATGTTTATGTGTAGTAAGAGACACAAACAATTGCCCACCGCATTTGGTAGGATGCAGAACAAATGGAAAAAGCAAAAAAGAGGAGGAATGAAAGCATTCCTCCTCATTTTGCCATGCTTACGCCACACCTGGTGTAGCGTTGGTTTTTGGCGCTGCCACACATTTATGATTTATCTTAAATCTGGGTCAGCGTCACAAGCAGTGGGTGTTGTGGTGGAACGCCCACTGCAACACCCACTGCACGCCCCTCTGATGCAGAAAACTGCTTCGAAGAGGCCCATATTTACAAAAAGTGCTGTTATGCCTCCTTGTAAATATGGAGCAGTTTTTAGCGCCACCTGAGTGTCACGTAAAGTGACACTCTAGTGGTGCTATGGGCTCTTAAATCTGCCCCGGAGTGTTACACATGGGCAGGTGGATCAGTGGCAACAGTGAAACGATTGCTGGGATGGCCGAAAAATGGTTGGTGCATATAGGGGGGAAGGTGTGGGTGCATCTGAAGTGTTGGCCCATTATTGCCTAGGTTTAAAGGAAAAAGACGTGCAGCGTAGTGCCACATTTGTCAGTGGCACACTCCGTCACTTTTAATACGGTTGGATGCACCCTTTTAAAGCCTATATGGCTCAGCCCTGTGTTGGCCCCTGCATCAGTGCAATTTCTGCTGCCGAGCGCCAATGCACACAACCTTGCACCATGGTGCAAGGATGGCTGTGCTGCAGGGTTAATGGATTTTGGGCATGAAGGGACACCTTCATGCTGATAGTACAATCTTTTCTGGGCATGTGCACTTTCTATGTGTGCTGCAGGATACTTTAGTTTGTGATTTGAAATCCAGTTTAATGGTAAAATTGGAATGTATCTCAATATTTCAGAAATTACACATTTAGAAATGTAAAATGTTCCTATCTAAGCCAAATCAGCTGATTTGCCATTGACTACTGACTGGCAAATGGCTTCCCTGTGATGAGCTGTGGATTGTTCCCAAACAGTAGACAAAAGGCTTTGGTGGGGATGGTGTTTTACCTCCTTGAGCAGTATGGCATACGAAGCTCTGCCCAGCTCCTTCCTGAGCTTCAAAGGGTGCCTACTCCTTCACTGGCAGATGTCACTGGCACATAGGCCTGCCTCTAGTCAGCTTGCCTCCAAACTAAGCGAAAGGTGGGAGCTGTCCCAGAACTGGTTTTGAGTGACCACAAGAGGGTTTGCCCATTATCCTAGCCACACCTCTGGGTGAGACAGGGAGCTCTGACAAGGAGAAAAAGGGTTCTGCCATGACAGGTTTAGATAGGGACGGGTATTGTAGGATAACCTACAATAAAACACGCAGAAATTGCTGCAAACATGGGTAGGGTCATTCCTGGTTACTTTTACCACAATGGTTAGGGGACAGTCAGAAAGTTTCCCACCCAAAGGTTGGCACTAGACATTATTATGACACTACCAGTACCCTCCTCAGAACACTCCTGGACCTGTGAAGAATCTGAATAATGCTTGCCCTGCTGTCTGAAAAAGCCTGGATCTGCTTACCTGAACCCAGAACCCAAGAGGTGACTCTTTATATTTTTATAACAAATCATAACGTGCACCCAGTGTTTTATATAAACGTATTATTTTGAAGCATGAAAAAGTTGATCATGCGGTGTAAACCATAATGTTAATATGCACATGAATTAATAATTTATTGTACAGATAATAAAATCCAATACAATTGGACAGAGAGAAAAAAAATACAAATACAATCAGAAGTTATATGCATGCTAAAAACACGCCGTGATTAGAACACACATGATATATTAAAAAGATAGGGTTCCTACCCCAAAAAATAAAACAGTTCTAAAATTTAAAAATAGAATAAACCACCAAACCCAGAACTCCACATAATGCATAACAAAACAAAATACATAAGCACAGGCCCTAAAGTGGGTAGTGCATTAATAATGGCTACAGTAAATACCAGCATATGCCACTAAAATTAAAATCCACAACCTAACCAACAGCGGACAGCATGTCAAGAGCAGAGAGAAAAAAACAAAAAAGAAAAAGAAGTTCCAATCGTACATATCCATTACTCGCAGTGCCACTAAATTTAGATTGAGCAATTTTAATAAATGTAATCAATAACACATTTTAGCATTGAGTTACCAGAGTCCAGAGACTGAAAAATAGCCTGTCGACAGGAGCGAATTCCCAGTTCATTCCATTTGCGTTGAAGCAAAAATCTACGCTCCTTAAGTAAAGCTGGGCACAGACGGACCACATGATCAAGGGTTTTGTCTGCATTAGTACACCCTCTGCATGTCACCCCTTCCCCAGAGGATAGCCACCATTGAGGTGGATGTTTCAAGAAACCCCAATTGCCCATCCTTAAGGCCATAAAGGCACTTTTCAACCGACACCCATAAGAACAAGAATAAAACCTAGAAGGCGTACCTGGCTTGAAAGATTTAATTACTGACCAGGCATGCTTCCATTGAACAAGGACGGAGTGATTTGAGTGATATGAATACAGGTGAATAAGCCTTTTTACATCTAATTTGAACAGAGAATAGGGGGATTACTTTCTCAGAGATCATCAACGCCCAGTCGCCATTTGCATTCAGCCAAAAAATGAAAGGATGATCGCTTCAATTTAGACTCACTGATTTCTTGCCACAGGATTGCCTCTAAACGGCCATATGTGGCACAACACAGTTTATGACGGAGCTTAAGAAAAGCACCAGCACCAACTGCTGCCAAATCCGGAAGCCCAAATTCCAATTGTACCTGTGCGGGTGAGGCAAGGCGCGGGACATGAAAGGCACTCTTAATGATTTTATTAACCAGCCTATTTATTAGGCAGGAACCTTTGCCCAACAGAATTTCTTGACCATAGGCCAATGAAGGGATAATCTTTACTCTCATAACTTCCATTGAGGAAAGGAAGCTCGGGCCCTTTAAACTTTGGATAATTTGGAGAAGGCCACCTGCAATGCCGCAGCTTTGAGTTCGATCTCCTTCTTGTGTCTAACAAAGCTGCCCCTGGAATCGAAGTGTACCCCTAAATATTTGTAAGACTGGTCAGAAACAAGTTTACAGCTTTTATAATACCAACTAAAACCTGAATGTTTTTTCCTTCTAAAGGAAACCACTTTGGTTTTAAGCAGATTAACTTCCAGTTGATTCTCGGAAGTACAAGGTGCAAGTTGATTAAGCAGCCGTTGAAGGCCGAATATGCACATGACTTTCTATGCTCTTTTTATAATCATTTATGGTTTGAGGACTGGTAGCAAATTAGTGAAATATGTCTTGCATCCATACCCTTTTTCTGAAGCTTCTATAGGTCTTTGAGGGATGCATGGAATTGTGTCTGAATCCGAAAATAAGAAGGGAAATTAGTTGATTTATTGTTAGCTTCTGCTATCAAAATTATTACATCCAAGTGGAAACATTGGAAAAATATTTTTTGAAAACACAATGAAATATAACTTAACATATTTATAGATCAGATCAATTTTGTACTAATCATCGCAACTAAAAAGTGATACCATTTGATTACCCTTTGCTTGCTTTTTAACTAACTCTTCTTATATTGTGCCTACTGAGGAGGTTGTAAAACCCCTCACATTTTGCACCTGTGGATTCTCTTAAGTAGTACTTCTAATACATAATATATTTTCATATTATTACACTTTCCTTTTTCCTTCTTTCATATTGTAATGCCCTGCACTTAATATTTTTGTATTTGGAACTTTGCTTTCCCTTCTTTCTTGCTTTCTTTTCTTATTCCTTTTTCTTTTTTTTGGTTAAATACCCACACAACTTTCTAGTTAGTATTATAATAATTTCTGAAAAAGTGTGTACTATCTCATTTTAACATGTTGCCTCTTTAATATATTAATATACATTTTCATACTTTATGTCTGTTTTGAATATGTAGATCTTGGCATTTGTTATATTTATGTGATAAGTTATTGTAGTTTGACAATATGTTTAATAAAGCTTTGTAAATGAAAAAATTATCCTGGGAGTATGACAGCAGCTTAAAAATGTCATGTTTATTTGGTCTTCCTTCAAACAACTGCTTCTATGCACTCTGCCTGCCTAAAACCTATTTTGTGCTGGAATGCAAGACTAGGCACACTATCCTTTACAAGACTGCTTTATGTTTGATGTCTAATTATGCTTCAGTTCATGAAAGAAAATGTAATTTAATGAGTATTCCTTAAGTAACACTCAACAACCTACATGAAAATGTAGCCCTGAAAATGCCTTAATAGATCATGTTTGTGACAAATGATGAATATCTTCTCACAGAGCATCAAATATTGCCAATAGCCTTGTGAGTGGCCACTTGTGCAGTTGATTCTTGTGATTCTCTATAGCAAGTTCCTTCCAATGGTTTCTCCATACATGGCACCATCTGAATGCCTGCCGATTATTAGCACAAGATCTTGGTCTCTGATACAGATCCCTGCTTTGTAATTCTAGCTGAAGATGATAGTTTTGCTGTGCCATTATTAACTGCACAGAACATACAAGGACAATATGCAGTATTGAGTATTGTGAGGCTGTGGGCAGAGATATACCTCTCTGAGCTTTATTCATTGAATATGTAAAAGGCATAGCACCTTCACCAGTTCCCATTCCCACCAGTGACTGACTGAAGTGGGGGCAAACATTTCTGTCATTCAATTGGCTTCAAGGTGCATAATTACACTTTCAGTATTTTTGAATGATTGCTTCAAGGGGGCACTTTGCTTCTACTCTGGTTGTCTATGACAGAGGCACTATCACATGACTTAAATTAGATCATTGTTCTTGTAAAATAGTGTGTGAAGGCCTATAGCCCCCTCTAAAGGGCTCCACAGTTCTCAAGCATTGAAAAAGGGTTCTTAGTCCTACTACCACCATACAACAATTGTCAATTTTTTATTGTTGCTAAAAGGATGACTATGAATTTAGCAGTGTTAAATTGAGACCATGAGAGAGGGATGGCCTTGGGTGACATATAGAAATCTGTGTCCTGCCATTAATTTCACATATGTATGAGGCTGGATTGGAAGAAAATGTTTTGTTTAATCAGCAGCTGAACACCATGCAGATTTTTAGCCACAATTCAGATCCTCAGAATGATTTCACCAGATAAACTTCCTTAATGAACTAGATGTTAGTGCTTGCATTGGGAATAATTCTTAGGAGCATAGGGACCATCTAGTGACTAAAAACATGGAGATGTGATCAAAAAATCCAACCTAAGTGCCTGATTTAGATATTGGTGGATGAGTTACTCTGTCGCAATGGTGATGGATGTCCCACCCGCTGAAATCTAAATCCCACTGTTGTGATGGAGTAACTCTTCCTCCAATATCTAAATCAGGCCTAAAGGTCTTAAGTCTGGAGACCGAGCACACCATTTGCAGGGTAGCAATGTACCTGCTTGCACTACTGGTGTGTGGCCCTTCATTGTGGGAACCAATGCTCCCCGAGACAGCTTGTGAAGTGAATGGATCACTGTTGCTGTACCCTGCTGGGGGTTTGTTGAGCTTGAGTGGGACCATTTTTCTCGTGTGACCCTCGTGTGAGTTGCATGCTCATTGTATGTTGTGCCCATTCATAGATTGGAACCTGCAAAGGTGTGGGTACAACCCGGGGAGTGCTTTATGTGGCCTAGGATTGCACAACAGAACTTGCACCTAGTGTGTTCATCCAGACAGCCCAGTACTGCTAAGATCATAGTGTACTGGGAAGAGTACCTCAACCCATAGGGGTACAGAAACCAAGTCCCAAGTGGAACTGGATGGCCTGGTGCCGTTCAAGTTATCGCACACCAGACTAGTGTTTCCTGTCGAAAAGGATACAATGCTTGGAGTTGGTTGAAAAAACCTGGTGCTGTCTGGGAACCACCAGTCATCCGGGTCAAGGCACTGAACACTTTCTACATGGGATCAAACCTGTCTGGGGCGACTGGAGGTTAACAGAGACCAGACAGGGTGTCTCCAATCCTGAGATATGGACTTGGTAAGTTGTTGTGTGCAAGCTGAAGTTTGGAGGGTGGGTCGAGTCAATGCACCCTGATGGCGTCTCTCCAATGCAGAGGTGCTAAATTTGGTTACTATTTGATAACATTAGATTGTCTGGTGGGGCTCGGTATCTCTAGGTATACCAGTTGGTCCCAATGACCATCTCTCTGTATTTTGCTGACCTCTGAGTGAACATCCTATTGGGAGCCTGAATGTCTCCTCCTTAATTGTTTGCTGGCTGTTGTCTTTCCTGTACCCCACCTTGACCCCGACACCAGAGAGTTGTGATTTAGCTGTGAGTGGTTGTGTGCCCAGGGGAAAGTTACTGTAATCTTTGGGGTTGCAATGGGGCAAGGTTACCTAAAGGCCGGTTGGCAGGTGGAGGGTGGGTTGTGACTCACACATATGGACATCTACGTGGCAGTTATCAGGGCATTGCATTAGGGTGCCGGAAGTGAATGCATATTAGCAAGCATGTCCATAAAAGGAACATTTGCATACACATATGTAAAATCATCAAACGCAGGAAGGTAATATATGAATCAAACAAAAGTCTGTAGAAAGAACTTTGGATTGCAACTATATTGGTCCTTTAAACAGTACCTGGTTGGATGAAGGCACCTCCAGTGCCTAGAAGGCGAACAATGGGGCCCCCGGCGCTCCAATGCGCAAAACGGGGGCATCCCTTATACTCTGGGTTCAGAGGAGGGTGACATGCACCTCCTCTCTTTTATAGACAGGCCCCTCCGGGGACCGTGATTACTGGGGGCCCCCCAGGGCCTCAACCGGCCCTCACGAGGGGGGGGGCAAAGCCAGCAAAAACAACTGAGGGCAGGAGGGGGGCACCACGCACCCCCTCCGGTTTAATGACAGGCCCCTCCTGGGACCCGCGATCTCTGGGGGCCCCCCCAGGCCTCCACTGGCCCTTCCACCAAGGGGGGGTACAATAGTGCCCGTTTTACCTAACAGCAGAAAAGGAGCGTCCTGCTCCAAACGCAGAGGCCAGGGGGAAGGGGGCACTCCCCGCGCCTTCCCCTGGTCCTGCCGTGAAGCCACAAGAAGATCGGACCCCTCCTGGGGCCCAAGCAGACACTCAGCTGCACCCGATGCGGGCCACAAGTGTTCTTCCAGCTTCCCGGGCCGCTGCAGTGATATTATTTAAAGGGGCACAACGCAGCAAGGAGCCTACGAGCTCCCAAGGCTCCATAAGCGCGCTGCAATCAGCGCTATGGCAGCCACAACCACGGAGAAGCACCCCTCGTGAAGAAATGGATGCAGGGGTCAGGGGCCACAGCACCCTGCCCCTGGGGAGCAGAATCTTAAGACAAGGTCCTCAGGTTGAGGGCCCAGCTACAGGCCAGCACAAGGGAAAGGCAGCAAGTGGCAAGTCCTTCACAGTGACCAGGCAGGTCACAGGTCAGCACAGCAGCAGCAGTCCATGGCGGTTCCTGGTGAGTCCTTTCAGCCTTTGGTGTCCAGTTCCAAGATGATTCCAAGAGTCTCCAAATTGTGGGGAAAATTCCCCTGTACTTATAGTCAGTTCTTACAGTGTTTTACAATGGTAGGGAGAGGAGGTTCCAGCCAGTTACAACTGGTTCTGGGAGTGCCCCCTCTCTCCTTTCAGCACAGGCTCCAAACATCAGTGGTGGGTTAACGACCCTATTGTGTGAGGCCAGGGCACAGTCTTTACAAATGCAGGTGTGCCCCGCCTCTCCCTTCTCTCAGCCCAGGAAGACTATTCAGTATGCAGATGCACTTCTGTGACACCTCCACCCTCCCTGTGTACAGGCTGTCTGAAAAGTATGCACAAAGCCCCAACTGTCACTCTGCCCAGACGTGGATTGGAGTCAAGCTGCAAAACACCAGAGTCATAAGAACAGATAAATGCGCACTTTCTAGAAGTGGCATTTCTGTGATAGTAATAAAAAATACACCCACACCAGTAAGCAGCATTTCTTATCACCATCACAACCATACCAAACACGCCTACGCTACCCCTCATAAATCAGACAATACCCCTTACACATAAGGCAGGGCATTTCTAATGCAATCCTATGAGAAGGCAGCACTCACAGCAGTGAGACACCAGTTAGGCTGTTTGTCACTACCAGGACAGGCCACGCAACTTGGCACATGTCCTGCCTTTCTACATACATGGCACCCTGCCCATAGGGCTAGCTAGGGCGTACCTTAGGGGTGACTTACATGTAGTAAAAGGGGAGTTCTGGGCCTGGCAAGTAAGTTTAGAGGCCAGGTCCCTGTGGCAGAAAACTCTGCACACAGGCCCTGCGCTAGCAGGCCTGAGACAGGTTTGAAAGTCTACTTCAGTGGGTGGCGCAAGCAGCGCTGAAGGCCCACTAGTAGTATTTAATTTACAGGCCCTGGGTATAGAGGTACCACTGTACAAGGGACTTATAGGTAAATTAAATATGCCAATTAGGTATAAGCCAATCATACCAACTTTAGATGGGAGAGCACCTGCATTTTAGCACTGGTCAGCAGTGATAAAGTGCTCAGAGTCCTAGAGCCAACAGCGAGAGGTCAGAAAAACCAGGAGGAAGGAGGCAAAAAGACTGGGGATGACCATGCGTAAGGCAAAAAGTCACAGGTACAATGTCAAGTTCACTGACCCCATGAGAGATCCTGAGCTATTTGATATACAGTCAGGTCTAAGGGTGAGGGACATGTCCTGAGACATGGGTAGAAGTGTGCATTAGTGAGGAGGTGTCCAAATTGACAAAAGGTAGGAATAGAGACAATGACAGTCCATAGAAGGTAAGTCAACAGGTGTTGAGTGAAGAGGGCACATTGCCAGCTGTCACAACACTGGCATGATCTTAAGCACAGAACTAAGGAGATGCTGTCTATGTGGCACAGACTGGTGATACCGGTGGTTTTACATGTGAATGTTGTTCCTTCCATATCTTCATCCTCTGATAGGTGTGCCTCTTCCACCATCAGTGGTGCTGTTTTGAAGTTGAGGGGGCCACACACACATCAGGGGTTAGATATGTGGAATCAGAGATCCCGGCAGTTGCCATTTGTGAGCATACATAAGGCATCACTGCAGCATGGAGGAACTGCTCATTTCTCAACACCGCAGCTACATCACGGTGATAGGCAGTAATGTTTTCCCTGAGGGAGGCCAGTTCCCGCTGTATGGACTCCAGGGCCTGTTACCTATCATGCTGTTGCAACTTTGGGAGGGCCGATGTTCAAGCCTCTGCCTCATGGCAGTAGCTGTGTCAGCCAGGGACTGCTGGAGTCCACGTAGCGGGGAGTGGGTGCCTCTGATGGCAGCTGAGTTGCCCTTATTCAGACTGAGGCATATCTGCACTCCTTCTAGGCTGCCTGCTATGGTCTCCATCCCCACCTGCTCCTGCTCCTGCTGTGCCAGCTCCCCTGGACTCCTACCACTGTCCTCTGAAAGGTGATGTCTGGGTCCTCAGAGTCCTGGGCTGTGGCAGTGCTGGTTGGTGCTGTGTGTTATTAGTTGGGTGGTTCATGTGGAGACCCTGCAATGTTGTGTGCCCTCCCTATGACTGGACGTGGTGTCTGGAAGGAACCCACAACATCCTGGAGAGTCTCTTCATTGATGGTCGGCAGCTGGTCATCAATGTCATCTGAAAATTCCAGGACAGGCAGGTCCGAAGGAGGTAAGTCATCATGCTCTACAATGAGATAGTGAAATGTCAATCATTGACTGTAGTGGCTGTTGACAAGGTTCATCATTTACTTGCTACTGGAGCTCAGTGACATGTGAGTGATCCCAGGTTGTAGTTGTTTATTATGTGCTGCATTGTGCATCACAAATAGGGCAACCTTTCAAGGTATTTGGTGCATTGATACCACATCACCATATTATTTGCAGACCACTTACCCCAGCCACTGACACCATGGTAGCACGTCATTCATATTCCGGTTCACTGTGGTGGACATTCCCACAATAATCTAATTAGTTTTGTCACTATTTTGGTGCCTTACTGCATTGGCACCATGAATAATGACACTACTGCAGCAGAGCACAGGGAGGCCCATTGCTTACAATGCTTGTGTCATTTTGTCATCTGCCTTTATCAGGCTTCACTCGTGGTAATTTGATGGCACAGTGCAAACTTTATGGATTGTCAGCCCCATTAGTTTGTCCCTCCTCGCACAAGGGACATTTCTTTGCATACAGGATATCTGCCACAAGCACATGTTGGTGTAAGGCTGTACCATGTGTATCAATGCATGCATTTTGTGACTTTGTTAAAATGCCACAAGGGGAATGGGCAGCTATTTATATGATGGTACTGTTGCATTACAAGCTAGTGACATTGGGCCCGTAGTGCAACATTGATGCCAAGTGTGTCTGTTCTTATGCATGAAGGTGTCCCTTTGAGCACAATGCTAACCATTCCCACAACACAGGCAACCTTGTTACATGGTGAAATGGAAGCTACTTGTACAGCAGCACAAATGATGATCACAGAAATGCCCCATATGTTGTATATGTTCACTTTTATGCCCATTCCCAAATTGTACAAGGAGGTGTGTGAGAGTAGTTGTTGGGCCACCCTGTGCACTAGCGTAGGACATGTTACACACTTAGACCCTGATTTAGTCAAAAGTGGTGCAATGCTGTGCTGCGCTGAAAATAGCAGCGCTGTGCTGCACCAGGATGCACCGTATTTACAGGAATGGCACACTCCTGCGTTTCCCCCAGCGCTGGTGCTGATTTAAGCTCCCTACTCCAACGCAGGCATCCTTGCACCATAGTGCAAGAGTACCAACATTGAGGGGATAGATTGTTTATGTGCCGGAAGACGTCCCTTCCTGCACATAAACAATCTATAATGGTGATTTGGCACTTCTGTGTGTGCTTCAAAATGCACCACATGTATAAGTACCAAAGTGTCATTTTGAAATTAATGTTTATGTGCAGTAAGGGACACAAACAATTGCCCACCGCATTTTGTAGAATGCAGAACAAATGGAAAAAGCAAAAAAGAGGAGGAATGAAAGCATTCCTCCTCATTTTGCCATGCTTACGCCACACCTGGTGTAGCGTTGGTTTTTGGCGCTGCCACACATTTATGATTTATCTTAAATCTGGGTCAGCGTCACAAGCAGTGGGTGTTGTGGTGGAACGCCCACTGCAACACCCACTGCACGCCCCTCTGATGCTGAAAACTGCTTCGAAGAGGCCCATATTTACAAAAAGTGCTGTTATGCCTCCTTGTAAATATGGAGCAGTTTTTAGCGCCACCTGAGTGTCACGTAAAGTGACACTCTAGTGGTGCTATGGGCTCTTAAATCTGCCCCGGAGTGTTACACATGGGCAGGTGGATCAGTGGCAACAGTGAAACGATTGCTGGGATGGCCGAAAAATGGTTGGTGCATATAGGGGGGAAGGTGTGGGTGCATCTGAAGTGTTGGCCCATTATTGCCTAGGTTTAAAGGAAAAAGACGTGCAGCGTAGTGCCACATTTGTCAGTGGCACACTCCGTCACTTTTAATACGGTTGGATGCACCCTTTTAAAGCCTATATGGCTCAGCCCTGTGTTGGCCCCTGCATCAGTGCAATTTCTGCTGCCGAGCGCCAATGCACACAACCTTGCACCATGGTGCAAGGATGGCTGTGCTGCAGGGTTAATGGATTTTGGGCATGAAGGGACACCTTCATGCTGATAGTACAATCTTTTCTGGGCATGCGCACTTTCTATGTGTGCTGCAGGATACTTTAGTTTGTGATTTGAAATCCAGTTTAATGGTAAAATTGGAATGTATCTCAATATTTCGGAAATTACACATTTAGAAATGTAAAATGTTCTTATCTAAGCCAAATCAGCTGATTTGCCATTGTCTACTGACTGGCAAATGGCTTCCCTGTGATGAGCTGTGGATTGTTCCCAAACAGTAGACAAAAGGCTTTGGTGAGGATGGTGTTTTACCTCCTTGAGCAGTATGGCATACGAAGCTCTGCCCAGCTCCTTCCTGAGCTTCAAAGGGTGCCTACTCCTTCACTGGCAGATGTCACTGGCACATAGGCCTGCCTCTAGTCAGCTTGCCTCCAAACTAAGCGAAAGGTGGGAGCTGTCCCAGAACTGGTTTTGAGTGACCACAAGAGGGTTTGCCCATTATCCTAGCCACACCTCTGGGTGAGACAGGGAGCTCTGACAAGGAGAAGAAGGATTCTGCCATGACAGGTTTAGATAGAGAGGGGTATTGTAGGATAACCTACAATAAAACACGCAGAAATTGCTGCATACATGGGTAGGGTCATTCCTGCTTACTTTTACCACAATGGTTAGAGGACAGTCAGAAGGTTTCCCACCCAAAGGTTGGCACTAGACATTATTATGACACTACCAGTACCCTCCTCAGAACACTCCTGGACCTGTGAAGAATCTGAATAATGCTTGCCCTGCTGTCTGAAAAAGCCTGGATCTGCTTACCTGAACCCAGAACCCAAGAGGTGACTCTTTATATTTTTATAACAAATCATCACGTGCACCCAGTGTTTTATATAAAAGTATTATTTTGAAGCATGAAAAAGTTGATCATGCGGTGTAAACCATAATGTTAATATGCACATGAATTAATAATTTATTGTACAGATAATAAAATCCAATACAATTGGACAGAGAGAAAAAAAATACAAATACAATCAGAAGTTAAATGCATGCTAAAAACACGCCGTGATTAGAACACACATGATATATTAAAAAGATAGGGTTCCTACCCCCAAAAATAAAACAGTTCTAAAATTTAAAAATAAAATAAACCACCAAACCCAGAACTCAACATAATGCATAACAAAACAAAATACATAAGCACAGGCCCTAAAGTGGGTAGTGCATTAATAATGGCTACAGTAAATACCAGCATATGCCACTAAAATAAAAATCCACAACCTAACCAACAGCGGACAGCATGTCAAGAGCAGAGAGAAAAAAACAAAAAAGAAAAAGAAGTTCCAATCGTACCTATCCATTACTCGCAGTGCCACTAAATTTAGATTGAGCAATTTTAATAAATGTAATCAATAACACATTTTAGCATTGAGTTACCAGAGTCCAGAGACTGAATAATAGCCTGTCGACAGGAGCGAATTCCCAGTTCATTCCATTTGCGTTGAAGCAAAAATCTACGCTCCTTAAGTAAAGCTGGGCACAGACGGACCACATGATCAAGGGTTTTGTCTGCATTAGTACACCCTCTGCATGTCACCCCTTCCCCAGAGGATAGCCACCATTGAGGTGGATGTTTCAAGAAACCCCAATTGCCCATCCTTAAGGCCATAAAGGCACTTTTCAACCGACACCCATAAGAACAAGAATAAAACCTAGAAGGCGTACCTGGCTTGAAAGATTTAATTACTGACCAGGCATGCTTCCGTTGAACAAGGACGGAGTGATTTGAGTGATATGAATACAGGTGAATAAGCCTTTTTACATCTAATTTGAACAGAGAATAGGGGGATTACTTTCTCATAGATCATCAACGCCCAGTCGCCATTTGCATTCAGCCAAAAAATGAAAGGATGATCCCTTCAATTTAGACTCACTGATTTCTTGCCACAGGATTGCCTCTAAACGGCCATATGTGGCACAACACAGTTTATGACGGAGCTTAAGAAAAGCACCAGCACCAACTGCTGCCAAATCCGGAAGCCCAAATTCCAACTGTACCTGTGCGGGTGAGGCAAGGCGCGGGACATGAAAGGCACTCTTAATGATTTTATTAACCAGCCTATTTATTAGGCAGGAACCTTTGCCCAACAGAATTTCTTGACCATAGGCCAATGAAGATATAGGTGGTCATTCTGACCCTGGCGGTCTTTGACCGCCAGGGCGGAGGACCGCGGGAGCACCGCCTACAGGCCGGCGGTGCTCCAATGGGGATTCCGACCGCGGCGTTAAAGCCGCGGTCGGACCGGCACCACTGGCGGGGTCCCGCCAGTGTACCGCCGCCCCATTGAATCCTCCGCGGCGGCGCAGCTTGCTGCACCGCCGCGGGGATTCCGACCCCCCCTACCGCCATCCAGATCCCGGCGGTCGGACCGCCGAGATCCGGATGGCGGTAGGGGGGGTCGCGGGGCCCCTGGGGGCCCCTGCAGTGCCCATGCCACTGGCATGGGCATTGCAGGGGCCCCCGTAAGAGGGCCCCTACATGTATTTCACTGTCTGCTGCGCAGACAGTGAAATACGCGACGGGTGCAACTGCACCCGTCGCACAGCTTCCACTCCGCCGGCTCGATTCCGAGCCGTCTTCATCGTGGAAGCCTCTTTCCCGCTGGGCTGGCTGGCGGTCTGAAGGTGACCGCCCGCCAGCCCAGCGGGAAAGTCAGAATTACCGCCGCGGTCTTTCGACCGCGGAACGGTAACCTGACGGCGGGACTTTGGCGGGCGGCCTCCGCCGCCCGCCAAGGTCAGAATGAGGGCCATAATCTTTACTCTCATAACTTCCATTGAGGAAAGGAAGCTCGGGCCCTTTAAACTTTGGATAATTTGGAGAAGGCCACCTGCAATGCCGCAGCTTTGAGTTCGATCTCCTTCTTGTGTCTAACAAAGCTGCCCCTGGAATCGAAGTGTACCCCTAAATATTTGTAAGACTGGTCAGAAACAAGTTTACAGCTTTTATAATACCAACTAAAACCTGAATGTTTTTTCCTTCTAAAGGAAACCACTTTGGTTTTAAGCAGATTAACTTCCAGTTGATTCTCGGAAGTACAAGGTGCAAGTTGATTAAGCAGCCGTTGAAGGCCGAATATGCACATGACTTTCTATGCTCTTTTTATAATCATTTATGGTTTGAGGACTGGTAGCAAATTAGTGAAATATGTCTTGCATCCATACCCTTTTTCTGAAGCTTGTATAGGTCTTTGAGGGATGCATGGAATTGTGTCTGAATCCGAAAATAAGAAGGGAAATTAGTTGATTTATTGTTAGCTTCTGCTATCAAAATTATTACATCCAAGTCGAAACATTGGAAAAATATTTTTTGAAAACACAGTGAAATATAACTTAACATATTTATAGATCAGATCAATTTTGTACTAATCATCGCAACTAAAAAGTGATACCATTTGATTACCCTTTGCTTGCTTTTTAACTAACTCTTCTTATATTGTGCCTACTGAGGAGGTTGTAAAACCCCTCACATTTTGCACCTGTGGATTCTCTTAAGTAGTACTTCTAATACATAATATATTTTAATATTATTACTTTCCTTTTTCCTTCTTTGATATTGTAATGCCCTGCACTTAATATTTTTGTATTTGGAACTTTGCTTTCCCTTCTTTCTTGTTTTCTTTTCTTATTCCTTTTTCTTTTTTTTTGTTAAATACCCACACAACTTTCTAGTTAGTATTATAATAATTTCTGAAAAAGTGTGTATTATCTCATTTTAACATGTTGCCTCTTTAATATATTAATATACATTTTCATACTTTATGTCTGTTTTGAATATGTAGATCTTGGCATTCGTTATATTTATGTGATAAATTATTGTAGTTTGACAATATGTTTAATAAAGCTTTGTAAACGAAAAAATTATCCTGGGAGTATGACAGCAGCTTAAAAATGTCATGTTTATTTGGTCTTCCTTCAAACAACTGCTTCTATGCACTCTGCCTGCCTAAAACCTCTTTTGTGCTGGAATGCAAGACTAGGCACACTATCCTTTACAAGACTGTTTTATGTTTGATGTCTAATTATGCTTCAGTTCATGAAAGAAAATGTAATTTAATGAGTATTCCTTAAGTAACACTCAACAACCTACATGAAAATGTATCCCTGGAAATGCCTTAATAGATCATGTTTGTGACAAATGATGAATATCTTCTCACAGAGCATCAACTATTGCCAATAGCCTTGTGAGTGGCCACTTGTGCAGTTGATTCTTGTGATTCTCTATAGCAAGTTCCTTCCAATGGTTTCTCCATACATGGCACCATCTGAATGCCTGCCGATTATTAGCACAAGATCTTGGTCTCTGATACAGATCCCTGCTTTGTAATTCTAGCTGAAGATGCTAGTTTTGCTGTGCCATTATTAACTGCACAGAACATACAAGGACAATATGCAGTATTGAGTATTGTGAGGCTGTGGGCAGAGATATAACTCTCTGAGCTTTATTCATTGAATATGTAAAAGGCACAGCACCTTCACCAGTTCCCATTCCCACCAGTGACTGACTGAAGTGGGGGCAAACATTTCTGTCATTCAATTGGCTTCAAGGTGCATAATTACACTTTCAGTATTTTTGAATGATTGCTTCAAGGGGGCATTTTGCTTCTACTCTGGTTGTCTATGACAGAGGCACTATCACATGACTTAAATTAGATCATTGTTCTTGTAAAATAGTGTGTGAAGGCCTATAGCCCCCTCTAAAGGGCTCCACAGTTCTCAAGCATTGAAAAAGGGTTCTTAGTCCTACTACCACCATACAACAATTGTCAATTTTTTATTGTTGCTAAAAGGATGACTATTAATTTAGCAGTGTTAAATTGAGACCATGAGAGAGGGATGGCCTTGGGTGACATATAGAAATCTGTGTCCTGCCATTAATTTCACATATGTATGAGGCTGGATTGGAAGAAAATGTTTTGTTTAATCAGCAGCTGAACACCATGCAGGTTTTTAGCCACAATTCAGATCCTCAGACTGATTTCACCAGATAAGCTTCCTTAATGAACTAGATGTTAGTGCTTGCATTGGGAATAATTCTTAGGAGCATAGGGACCATCTAGTGACTAAAAACATGGAGATGTGATCAAAAAATCCAACCTAAGTGCCTGATTTAGATATTGGTGGATGAGTTACTCTGTCGCAATGGTGATGGATGTCCCACCCGCGGAAATCTAAATACCACTGTTGTGATGGAGTAACTCTTCCACCAATATCTAAATCAGGCCTAAAGGTCTTAAGTCTGGAGAACGAGCACACCATTTGCAGGGTAGCAATGTACCTGCTTGCACTACTGGTGTGTGGCCCTTCATTGTGGGAACCAATGCTCCCCGAGACAGCTTGTGAAGTGAATGGATCACTGTTGCTGTACCCTGCTGGGGGTTTGTTGAGCTTGAGTGGGACCATTTTTCTCGTGTGACCATCGTGTGAGTTGCATGCTCATTGTATGTTGTGCCCATTCATAGATTGGAACCTGCAAAGGTGTGGGTACAACCCGGGGAGTGCTTTATGTGGCCTAGGATTGCACAACAGAACTTGCACCTAGTGTGTTCATCCAGACAGCCCAGTACTGCTAAGATCATAGTGTACTGGGCAGAGTACCTCAACCCATAGGGGTACAGAAACCAAGTGCCAAGTGGAACTGGATGGCCTGGTGCAGTTCAAGTTATCGCACACCAGACTAGTGTTTCCTGTCGAAAAGGATACAATGCTTGGAGTTGGTTGAAAAAACCTGGTGCTGTCTGGGAACCACCAGTCATCCAGGTCACGGCACTGAACACTTTCTACATGGGATCAAACCTGTCTGGGGCGACTGGAGGTTAACAGAGACCAGACAGGGTGTCTCCAATCCTGAGATATGGACTTGGTAACTTGTTGTGTGCAAGCTGAAGTTTGGAGGGTGGGTCGAGTCAATGCACCCTGATGGCGTCTCTCCAATGCAGAGGTGCTAAATTTGGTTACTATTTGATAACATTAGATTGTCTGGTGGGGCTAGGTATCTCTAGGTATACCAGTTGGTCCCAATGACCATCTCTCTGTATTTTGCTGACCTCTGAGTGAACATCCTATTGGGAGCCTGAATGTCTCCTCCTTAATTGTTTGCTGGCTGTTGTCTTTCCTGTACCCCACCTTGACCCCGACACCAGCAGAGAGTTGTGATTTAGCCGTGAGTGGTTGGGTGCCCAGGGGAAAGTTACTGTAATCTTTGGGGTTGCAATGGGGCAAGGTTAACTAAAGGCCGGTTGGCAGGTGTAGGGTGGGTTGTGACTCACGCATATGGACATCTACGTGGCAGTTATCAGGGCATTGCATTAGGGTGCCGGAAGTGAATGCATATTAGCAAGCATGTCCATAAAAGGAACATTTGCATACACATATGTAAAAACATCAAACGCAGGTAGGTAATATATGAATCAAACAAAAGTCTGTAGAAAGAACTTTGGATTGCAACTATATTGGTCCTTTAAACAGTACCTGGTTGGATGAAGGCACCTCCAGTGCCTAGAAGGCGAACAATGGGGCCCCCGGCGCTACAATGCGCAAAACAGGGGCCTCCCTTATACTCTGGGTTCAGAGGAGGGCGACATGCACCTCCTCTCTTTTATAGACAGGCCCCTCCGGGGACCGTGATTACTGGGGGCCCCCCAGGGCCTCTACCAGCCCTCACGAGGGGGGGGGCAAAGCCAGCAAAAACAACTAAGGGCAGGAGGGGGGCACCACGCACCCCCTCCGGTTTAATGACAGGCCCCTCCTGGGACCCGCGATCTCTGGGGGCCCCCCCAGGCCTCCACTGGCCCTTCCACCAAGTGGGGGGGGTACAATAGTGCCCGTTTTACCTAACAGCAGAAAAGGAGCGTCCTGCTCCAAACGCAGAGGCCAGGGGGCACTCCCCGCGCCTTCCCCTGGTCCTGCCGTGAAGCCACAAGAAGAACGGACCCCTCCTGGGGCCCGAGCAGACACTCACCTGCACCCGATGCGGGCCACAAGTGTTCTTCCAGCTTCCCGGGCCGCTGCAGTGATATTATTTAAAGGGGCACAACGCAGCAAGGAGCCTACGAGCTCCCAAGGCTCCATAAGCGCGCTGCAATCAGCGCTATGGCAGCCACAACCACGGAGAAGCACCCCTCGTGAAGAAATGGATGCAGGGGTCAGGGGCCACAGCACCCTGCCCCTGGGGAGCAGAATCTTAAGACAAGGATCTCAGGTTGAGGGCCCAGCTACAGGCCAGCACAAGGGAAAGGCAGCAAGTGGCAAGTCCTTCACAGTGACCAGGCAGGTCACAGGTCAGCACAGCAGCAGCAGTCCATGGCGGTTCCTGGTGAGTCCTTTCAGCCTTTGGTGTCCAGTTCCAAGATGATTCCAAGAGTCTCCAAATTGTGGGGAAAATTCCCCTGTACTTATAGTCAGTTCTTACAGTGTTTTACAATGGTAGGGAGAGGAGGTTCCAGCCAGTTACAACTGGTTCTGGGAGTGCCCCCTCTCTCCTTTCAGCACAGGCTCCAAACATCAGTGGGGGGTTAACGACCCTATTGTGTGAGGCCAGGGCACAGTCTTTACAAATGCAGGTGTGCCCCGCCTCTCCCTTCTCTCAGCCCAGGAAGACTATTCAGTATGCAGATGCACTTCTGTGACACCTCCACCTTCCCTGTGTACAGGCTGTCTGAAAAGTATGCACAAAGCCCCAACTGTCACTCTGCCCAGACGTGGATTGGAGTCAAGCTGCAAAACACCAGAGTCATAAGAACAGATAAATGCGCACTTTCTAGAAGTGGCATTTCTGTGATAGTAATAAAAAATACACCCACACCAGTAAGCAGCATTTCTTATCACCATTACAACCATACCAAACACGCCTACGCTACCCCTCATAAATCAGACAATACCCCTTACACATAAGGCAGGGCATTTCTAATGCAATCCTATGAGAAGGCAGCACTCACAGCAGTGAGACACCAGTTAGGCTGTTTGTCACTACCAGGACAGGCCACGCAACTTGGCACATGTCCTGCCTTTCTACATACATGGCACCCTGCCCATAGGGCTAGCTAGGGCGTACCTTAGGGGTGACTTACATGTAGTAAAAGGGGAGTTCTGGGCCTGGCAAGTAAGATTAGAAGCCAAGTCCCTGTGGCAGAAAACTGCGCACACAGGCCCTGCGCTAGCAGGCCTGAGACATGTTTGAAAGTCTACTTCAGTGGGTGGCGCAAGCAGCGCTGCAGGCCCACTAGTAGTATTTAATTTACAGGCCCTGGGTATAGAGATACCACTGTACAAGGGACTTATAGGTAAATTAAATATGCCAATTAGGTATAAGCCAATCATACCAACTTTAGATGGGAGAGCACCTGCATTTTAGCACTGGTCAGCAGTGATAAAGTGCTCAGAGTCCTAGAGCCAACAGCGAGAGGTCAGAAAAACCAGGAGGAAGGAGGCAAAAAGACTGGGGATGACCCTGCGTAAGGCAAAAAGTCACAGGTACAATGTCAAGTTCACTGACCCCATGAGAGATCCTGAGCTATTTGATATACAGTCAGGTCTAAGGGTGAGGGACATGTCCTGAGACATGGGTAGAAGTGTGCATTAGTGAGGAGGTGTCCAAATTGACAAAAGGTAGGAATAGAGACAATGACAGTCCATAGAAGGTAAGTCAACAGGGGTTGAGTGAAGAGGGGACATTGCCAGCTGTCACAACACTGGCATGATCTTAAGCACAGAACTAAGGAGATGCTGTCTATGTGGCACAGACTGGTGATACCGGTGGTTTTACATGTGAATGTTGTTCCTTCCATATCTTCATCCTCTGATAGGTGTGCCTATTCTACCATCAGTGGTGCTGTTTTGAAGTTGAGGGGGCCACACACACATCAGGGGTTAGATATGTGGAATCAGAGATCCCGGCAGTTGCCATTTGTGAGAATACATAAGGCATCACTGCAGCATGGAGGAACTGCTGATTTCTCAACACCGCAGCTACATCACAGTGATAGGCAGTAATGTTTTCCCTGAGGGAGGCCCGTTCCCGCTGTATGGACTCCAGGGCCTGTTACCTATCATGCTGTTGCAACTTTGGGAGGGCCGCTGTTCAAGCCTCTGCCTCATGACAGTAGCTGTGTCAGCCAGGGACTGCTGGAGTCCACGTAGCGGGGAGTGGGTGCCTCTGATGGCAGATGAGTTGCCCTTATTCAGACTGAGGCATCTCTGCACTCCTTCTAGGCTGCCTGCTATGGTCTCCATCCCCACCTGCTCCTGCTGTGCCAGCTCCCCTGGACTCCTACCACTGTCCTCTGAAAGGTGATGTCTGGGTCCTCAGAGTCCTGGGCTGTGGCAGTGCTGGTTGGTGCTGTGTGTTAGTAGTTGGGTGGTTCATGTGGAGACCCTGTAATGTTGTGTGCCCTCCCTGTGACTGGAGGTGGTGTCTGGAAGGAACCCACAACATCCTGGAGAGTTTCTTCATTGATGGTCGGCAGCTGGTCATCAATGTCATCTGAAAATTCCAGGACAGGCAGGTCCGAAGGAGGTAAGTCATCATGCTCTACAATGAGATAGTGAAATGTCAATCATTGACTGTAGTGGCTGTTGACAAGGTTCATCATTTACTTGCTACTGGTGGCTCAGTGACATGTGAGTGATGCCAGGTTGTAGTTGTTTATTATGTGCTGCATTGTGCATCACAAATAGGGCAACCTTTCAAGGTATTTGGTGCATTGATACCACATCACCATATTATTTGCAGACCACTTACCCCAGCCACTGACACCATGGTAGCACGTCATTCATATTCCGGTTCACTGTGGTGGACATTCCCACAATAATCTAATGAGTTTTGTCACTATTTTGGTGCCTTACGGCATTGGCACCATGAATAATGGCACTAGTGCAGCAGAGCACAGGGAGGCCCATTGCTTACAATGCTTGTGTCATTTTGTCATCTGCCTTTATCAGGCTTCACTCGTGGTAATTTGATGGCACAGTGCAAACTTTATGGATTGTCAGCCCCATTAGTTTGTCCCTCCTCGCACAAGGGACATTTCTTTGCATACAGGATATCTGCCACAAGCACATGTTGGTGTAAGGCTGTACCATGTGTATCAATGCATGCATTTTGTGACTTTGTTAAAATGCCACAAGGGGAATGGGCAGCTATTTATATGATGGTACTGTTGCATTACAAGCTAGTGACATTGGGCCCGTAGTGCAACATTGATGCCAAGTGTGTCTGTTCTTATGCATGAAGGTGTCCCTTTGAGCACAATGCTAACCATTCCCACAACACAGGCAACCTTGTTACATGGTGAAATGGAAGCTACTTGTACAGCAGCACAAATGATGATCACAGAAATGCCCCATATGTTGTATATGTTCACTTTTATGCCCATTCCCAAATTGTACAAGGAGGTGTGTGAGAGTAGTTGTTGGGCCACCCTGTGCACTAGCGTAGGACATGTTACACACTTAGACCCTGATTTAGTCAAAAGTGGTGCAATGCTGTGCTGCGCTGAAAATAGCAGCGCTGTGCTGCACCAGGATGCACCGTATTTACAGGAATGGCACACTCCTGCGTTTCCACCAGCGCTGGTGCTGATTTAAGCTCCCTACTCCAACGCAGGCATCCTTGCACCATAGTGCAAGAGTACCAACATTGAGGGGATAGATTGTTTATGTGCCGGAAGACGCCCCTTCCTGCACATAAACAATCTATAATGGTGATTTGGCACTTCTGTGTGTGCTTCAAAATGCACCACATGTATAAGTACCAAAGTGTCATTTTGAAATTAATGTTTATGTGCAGTAAGGGACACAAACAATTGCCCACCGCATTTTGTAGAATGCAGAACAAATGGAAAAAGCAAAAAAGAGGAGGAATGAAAGCATTCCTCCTCATTTTGCCATGCTTACGCCACACCTGGTGTAGCGTTGGTTTTTGGCGCTGCCATACATTTATGATTTATCTTAAATCTGGGTCAGCGTCACAAGCAGTGGGTGTTGTGGTGGAACGCCCACTGCAACACCCACTGCACGCCCCTCTGATGCTGAAAACTGCTTCGAAGAGGCCCATATTTACAAAAAGTGCTGTTATGCCTCCTTGTAAATATGGAGCAGTTTTTAGCGCCACCTGAGTGTCACGTAAAGTGACACTCTAGTGGTGCTATGGGCTCTTAAATCTGCCCCGGAGTGTTACACATGGGCAGGTGGATCAGTGGCAACAGTGAAACGATTGCTGGGATGGCCGAAAAATGGTTGGTGCATATTGGGGGGAAGGTGTGGGTGCATCTGAAGTGTTGGCCCATTATTGCCTAGGTTTAAAGGAAAAAGACGTGCAGCGTAGTGCCACATTTGTCAGTGGCACACTCTGTCACTTTTAATACGGTTGGATGCACCCTTTTAAAGCCTATATGGCTCAGCCCTGTGTTGGCCCCTGCATCAGTGCAATTTCTGCTGCCGAGCGCCAATGCACACAACCTTGCACCATGGTGCAAGGATGGCTGTGCTGCAGGGTTAATGGATTTTGGGCAAGAAGGGACACCTTCATGCTGATAGTACAATCTTTTCTGGGCATGCGCACTTTCTATGTGTGCTGCAGGATACTTTAGTTTGTGATTTGAAATCCAGTTTAATGGTAAAATTGGAATGTATCTCAATATTTCGGAAATTACACATTTAGAAATGTAAAATGTTCCTATCTAAGCCAAATCAGCTGATTTGCCATTGTCTACTGACTGGCAAATGGCTTCCCTGTGATGAGCTGTGGATTGTTCCCAAACAGTAGACAAAAGGCTTTGGTGAGGATGGTGTTTTACCTCCTTGAGCAGTATGGCATACGAAGCTCTGCCCAGCTCCTTCCTGAGCTTCAAAGGGTGCCTACTCCTTCACTGGCAGATGTCACTGGCACATAGGCCTGCCTCTAGTCAGCTTGCCTCCAAACTAAGCGAAAGGTGGGAGCTGTCCCAGAACTGGTTTTGAGTAACCACAAGAGGGTTTGCCCATTATCCTAGCCACACCTCTGGGTGAGACAGGGAGCTCTGACAAGGAGAAGAAGGGTTCTGCCATGACAGGTTTAGATAGAGAGGGGTATTGTAGGATAACCTACAATAAAACACGCAGAAATTGCTGCATACATGGGTAGGGTCATTCCTGGTTACTTTTACCACAATGGTTAGGGGACAGTCAGAAAGTTTCCCACCCAAAGGTTGGCACTAGACATTATTATGACACTACCAGTACCCTCCTCAGAACACTCCTGGACCTGTGAAGAATCTGAATAATGCTTGCCCTGCTGTCTGAAAAAGCCTGGATCTGCTTACCTGAACCCAGAACCCAAGAGGTGACTCTTTATATTTTTATAACAAATCATCACGTGCACCCAGTGTTTTATATAAAAGTATTATTTTGAAGCATGAAAAAGTTGATCATGCGGTGTAAACCATAATGTTAATATGCACATGATATTATAATTTATTGTACAGATAATAAAATCCAATACAATTGGACAGAGAGAAAAAAAATACAAATACAATCAGAAGTTAAATGCATGCTAAAAACACGCCGTGATTAGAACACACATGATATATTAAAAAGATAGGGTTCCTACCCCAAAAAATAAAACAGTTCTAAAATTTAAAAATAGAATAAACCACCAAACCCAGAACTCCACATAATGCATAACAAAACAAAATACATAAGCACAGGCCCTAAAGTGGGTAGTGCATTAATAATGGCTACAGTAAATACCAGCATATGCCACTAAAATTAAAATCCACAACCTAACCAACAGCGGACAGCATGTCAAGAGCAGAGAGAAAAAAACAAAAAAGAAAAAGAAGTTCCAATCGTACCTATCCATTACTCGCAGTGCCACTAAATTTAGATTGAGCAATTTTAATAAATGTAATCAATAACACATTTTAGCATTGAGTTACCAGAGTCCAGAGACTGAATAATAGCCTGTCGACAGGAGCAAATTCCCAGTTCATTCCATTTGCGTTGAAGAAAAAATATACGCTCCTTAAGTAAAGCTGGGCACAGACGGACCACATGATCAAGGGTTTTGTCTGCATTAGTACACCCTCTGCATGTCACCCCTTCCCCAGAGGATAGCCACCATTGAGGTGGATGTTTCAAGAAACCCCAATTGCCCATCCTTAAGACCATAAAGGCACTTTTCAACCGACACCCATAAGAACAAGAATAAAACCTAGAAGGCGTACCTGGCTTGAAAGATTTAATTACTGACCAGGCATGCTTCCGTTGAACAAGGACGGAGTGATTTGAGTGATATGAATACAGGTGAATAAGCCTTTTTACATCTAATTTGAACAGAGAATAGGGGGATTACTTTCTCAGAGATCATGAACGCCCAGTCGCCATTTGCATTCGGCCAAAAAATGAAAGGATGATCCCTTCAATTTAGACTCACTGATTTCTTGCCACAGGATTGCCTCTAAACGGCCATATGTGGCACAACACAGCTTATGACGGAGCTTAAGAAAAGCACCAGCACCAACTGCTGCCAAATCCGGAAGCCCAAATTCCAACTGTACCTGTGCGGGTGAGGCAAGGCGCGGGACATGAAAGGCACTCTTAATGATTTTATTAACTAGCCTATTTATTAGGCAGGAACCTTTGCCCAACAGAATTTCTTGACCATAGGCCAATGAAGGGATAATCTTTTCTCTCATAACTTCCTTTGAGGAAAGGAAGCTCGGCCCCTTTAAACTTTGGATAATTTGGAGAAGGCCACCTGCAATGCCGCAGCTTTGAGTTCGATCTCCTTCTTGTGTCTAACAAAGCTGCCCCTGGAATCGAAGTGTACCCCTAAATATTTGTAAGACTGGTCAGAAACAAGTTTACAGCTTTTATAATACCAACTAAAACCTGAATGTTTTTTCCTTCTAAAGGAAACCACTTTGGTTTTAAGCAGATTAACTTCCAGTTGATTCTCGGAAGTACAAGGTGCAAGTTGATTAAGCAGCCGTTGAAGGCCGAATATGCACATGACTCTTTTTATAATCATTTATGGTTTGAGGACTGGTAGCAAATTAGTGAAATATGTCTTGCATCCATACCCTTTTTCTGAAGATTGTATAGGTCTTTGAGGGATGCATGGAATTGTGTCTGAATCCGAAAATAAGAAGGGAAATTAGTTGATTTATTGTTAGCTTCTGCTATCAAAATTATTACATCCAAGTGGAAACATTGGAAAAATATTTTTTGAAAACACAATGAAATATAACTTAACATATTTATAGATCAGATCATTTTGTACTAATCATCGCAACTAAAAAGTGATACCATTTGATTACCCTTTGCTTGCTTTTTAACTAACTCTTCTTATATTGTGCCTACTGAGGAGGTTGTAAAACCCCTCACATTTTGCACCTGTGGATTCTCTTAAGTAGTACTTCTAATACATAATATATTTTAATATTATTACACTTTCCTTTTTCCTTCTTTCATATTGTAATGCCCTGCACTTAATATTTTTGTATTTGGAACTTTGCTTTCCCTTCTTTCTTGTTTTCTTTTCTTATTCCTTTTTCTTTTTTTTTGTTAAATACCCACACAACTTTCTAGTTAGTATTATAATAATTTCTGAAAAAGTGTGTACTATCTCATTTTAACATGTTGCCTCTTTAATATATTAATATACATTTTCATACTTTATGTCTGTTTTGAATATGTAGATCTTGGCATTCGTTATATTTATGTGATACGTTATTGTAGTTTGACAATATGTTTAATAAAGCTTTGTAAACGAAAAAATTATCCTGGGAGTATGACAGCAGCTTAAAAATGTCATGTTTATTTGGTCTTCCTTCAAACAACTGCTTCTATGCACTCTGCCTGCCTAAAACCTCTTTTGTGCTGGAATGCAAGACTAGGCACACTATCCTTTACAAGACTGCTTTATGTTTGATGTCTAATTATGCTTCAGTTCATGAAAGAAAATGTAATTTAATGAGTATTCCTTAAGTAACACTCAACAACCTACATGAAAATGTAGCCCTGGAAATGCCTTAATAGATCATGTTTGTGACAAATGATGAATATCTTCTCACAGAGCATCAAATATTGCCAATAGCCTTGTGAGTGGCCACTTGTGCAGTTGATTCTTGTGATTCTCTATAGCAAGTTCCTTCCAATGGTTTCTCCATACATGGCACCATCTGAATGCCTGCCGATTATTAGCACAAGATCTTGGTCTCTGATACAGATCCCTGCTTTGTAATTCTAGCTGAAGATGCTAGTTTTGCTGTGCCATTATTAACTGCACAGAACATACAAGGACAATATGCAGTATTGAGTATTGTGAGGCTGTGGGCAGAGATATACCTCTCTGAGCTTTATTCATTGAATATGTAAAAGGCACAGCACCTTCACCAGTTCCCATTCCCACCAGTGACTGACTGAAGTGGGGGCAAACATTTCTGTCATTCAATTGGCTTCAAGGTGCATAATTACACTTTCAGTATTTTTGAATGATTGCTTCAAGGGGGCACTTTGCTTCTACTCTGGTTGTCTATGACAGAGGCACTATCACATGACTTAAATTAGATCATTGTTCTTGTAAAATAGTGTGTGAAGGCCTATAGCCCCCTCTAAAGGGCTCCACAGTTCTCAAGCATTGAAAAAGGGTTCTTAGTCCTACTACCACCATACAACAATTGTCAATTTTTTATTGTTGCTAAAAGGATGACTATGAATTTAGCAGTGTTAAATTGAGGCCACGAGAGAGGGATGGCCTTGGGTGACATATAGAAATATGTGTCCTGCCATTAATTTCACATATGTATGAGGCTGGATTGGAAGAAAATGTTTTGTTTAATCAGCAGCTGAACACCATGCAGATTTTTAGCCACAATTCAGATCCTCAGACTGATTTCACCAGATAAGCTTCCTTAATGAACTAGATGTTAGTGCTTGCATTGGGAATAATTCTTAGGAGCATAGGGACCATCTAGTGACTAAAAACATGGAGATGTGATCAAAAAATCCAACCTAAGTGCCTGATTTAGATATTGGTGGATGAGTTAATCTGTCGCAATGGTGATGGATGTCCCACCCGCTGAAATCTAAATCCCACTGTTGTGATGGAGTAACTCTTCCACCAATATCTAAATCAGGCCTAAAGGTCTTAAGTCTGGAGACCGAACACACCATTTGCAGGGTAGCAATGTACCTGCTTGCACTACTGGTGTGTGGCCCTTCATTGTGGGAACCAATTCTCCCCGAGACAGCTTGTGAAGTGAATGGATCACTGTTGCTGTACCCTGCTGGGGGTTTGTTGAGCTTGAGTGGGACCATTTTTCTCGTGTGACCCTCGTGTGAGTTGCATGCTCATTGTATGTTGTGCCCATTCATAGATTGGAACCTGCAAAGGTGTGGGTAAAACCCGGGGAGTGCTTTATGTGGCCTAGGATTGCACAAAAGAACTTGCACCTAGTGTGTTCATCCAGACAGCCCAGTACTGCTAAGATCATAGTGTACTGGGCAGAGTAGCTCAATCCATAGGGGTACAGAAACCAAGTCCCAAGTGGAACTGGATGGCCTGGTGCAGTTCAAGTTATCGCACACCAGACTAGTGTTTCCTGTCAAAAAGGATACAATGCTTGGAGTTGGTTGAAAAAACCTGGTGCTGTCTGGGAACCACCAGTCATCCGGGTCACGGCACTGAACACTTTCTACATGGGATCAAACCTGTCTGGGGCGACTGGAGGTTAACAGAGACCAGACAGGGTGTCTCCAATCCTGAGATATGGACTTGGTAACTTGTTGTGTGCAAGCTGAAGTTTGGAGGGTGGGTCGAGTCAATGCACCCTGATGGCGTCTCTCCAATGCAGAGGTGCTAAATTTGGTTACTATTTGATAACATTAGATTGTCTGGTGGGGCTAGGTATCTCTAGGTATACCAGTTGGTCCCAATGACCATCTCTCTGTATTTTGCTGACCTCTGAGTGAACATCCTATTGGGAGCCTGAATGTCTCCTCCTTAATTGTTTGCTGGCTGTTGTCTTTCCTGTACCCCACCTTGACCCCGACACCAGCAGAGAGTTGTGATTTAGCTGTGAGTGGTTGGGTGCCCAGGGGAAAGTTACTGTAATCTTTGGGGTTGCAATGGGGCAAGGTTAACTAAAGGCCGGTTGGCAGGTGGAGGGTGGGTTGTGACTCACGCATATGGACATCTACGTGGCAGTTATCAGGGCATTGCATTAGGGTGCCGGAAGTGAATGCATACAAGAGTGTGTGTGTGTGCATACCAGGGATGACTGATAGCCAGGCCCAGGGTGTCTAGGCATGGAGTGGATGTGAGGGAGTGAATCTGAGTGAGAACGAGTGAGTGCTGGGACAGTACAGTGGTGTTGCTGGCACTCGGACTCTGCCAGGGAATTCATAAGGTTGACATCATAGTTTACTAGTGTGATTGAGGCCATGGATCTAAGTGGAGTCTGGCTTACTGTGATATGCATTGTTCTGCTAATGTCAGCCCGGAGGTGCACCCTGGATTGCACATGTTACACTGATTGTGGTTACCATGAGGGTGGGCCTAGTGCTGACAGCTGCTGGGCACCTTATGGTGGTGTGGGGAGGGAATGAGTTTCCTCTAGTGTATATACAGTGATCAATGTTTAACGCGGTGGGGCCTATTAAAATGTGCTGCAAGGGTCATTGATATTTACTCCAAAGTTCACATTGATTATTATTGTGTGTTGTTTCCCCATTGACATTTATACTAAGATCACATTGTAATCAAACTGCATTAATCATGTGTGTGTCGAATACAATTTTTGTGCATGCTAAAAAAAATCTTGCAAGCAATAGTACAATGATGTGCAACACATGTGTGTGTGTAACATAGTAGTTAGATTTTTTTTTTTTTTTTAAACCTTAATATATCATTAACACTCACCAATCTGGTACTATCTGCCTTCATGCCAAAGGATACCTACACAAATTAAAACAAATTAAAATGTGTTCATACAGGTGTGTGCAGTCATTTTTCCTAAACTACCATATAATATACATAAACAGTACACATCATTGTAACTAGATAAAGCCAACATAATGTAGTAATTACACTTCACAAGTTTTATATACAGAATGTACAACCTCTGCTACCTCTGAACCTCAAACATGTCAGAGATGTAGTCATATGTCCCCTTGTTTTGTGCAATTTCTGTTAAACATTAGATGTCACTTATCTCTACAGTGTCATTTTCCTTGTGCAATGCATTTGTGTATATCATTAACACATTATGGCCCTCATTCTGACCCTGGCGGTCTTTGACCGCCAGGGCGGAGGACCGCGGGAGCACCGCCGACAAGCCGGCGGTGCTCCAATGGGGATTCCGACCGCGGCGGTAAAGCAGCGGTCGGACCGGCACCACTGGCGGGGTCCCGCCAGTGTACCGCGGCCCCATTGAATCCTCCGCGGCGGCGCAGCTTGCTGCACCGCCGCGGGGATTCCGACCCCCCCTACCGCCATCCAGATCCCGGCGGTCGGACCGCCGAGATCCGGATGGCGGTAGGGGGGGTCGCGGGGCCCCTGGGGGCCCCTGCAGTGCCCATGCCACTGGCATGGGCATTGCAGGGGCCCCCGTAAGAGGGCCCCTACATGTATTTCACTGTCTGCTGCGCAGACAGTGAAATACGCGACGGGTGCAACTGCACCCGTCGCACAGCTTCCACTCCGCCGGCTCGATTCCGAGCCGGCTTCATCGTGGAAGCCTCTTTCCCGCTGGGCTGGCTGGCAGTCTGAAGGCGACCGCCCGCCAGCCCAGCGGGAAAGTCAGAATTACCGCCGCGGTCTTTCGACCGCGGAACGGTAACTTGACGGCGGGACTTTGGCGGGCGGCCTCCGCCGCCCGCCAAGGTCAGAATGAGGGCCTATGTCAAAATAAACACACATGCATTCTCAAGTCACAAAAATATAAATATTTCTAATTTTGGTGTAACTGTCCAGTAACATGATGAATGATTGCACCAAAATTACTCAGATCAATCACAAATGTACAACACAAATGTGTGCACCATATAAATATGTCAAAAGTAAAACCTGTGCTCGTCACTGTCAGAGATGAAAAAAAGTGCATAGATTGGCATAAATACCATTATCAGAAAACAATTACTAATAATTTAAAATTAATGCCAGGATAAATGTATTGAAAATGAATTAAACTTTATTATAACAATGAGAAACTTCTCTCTATGAAATGAAAATAAAAACGAATAAACTGCCCAAAGAGTCCAGGAGTGGACATTTGGGCTTCAGGCCATGAAATGCCTCCTAATTGCACTGCCAAGTACAACTTCCTGAGGAAGGAGTATCTATTGGGTACAGAGCAGGCCCCTCAATGATGTTAGTTGGGAGGGGGGTTTGGATTTGGGAGGGGTGGAACTTGGTTTTAGGAGGGGTGGTTTTGAGATTGGAAGGGGTGTGTTTAGGTTTGAGAGGGGTGGCTTGGGTTTAGGAGGGGTGGGATTAAGTCTGGGAAGGGTAGTTTGGGATGTGCAAAGGGACAAGGCCAAGGAAAATGAAAGATATTCTTCGGGAAAATAGGGAGGATGGTTGACAGGGAGTTGGGTTTGAAAGGTAGAGGGACTGGCAGTGGGTGATGTACGTGTGTCTGTTGAGGGTGCAGTTACTTGTGGGTCATGTGTATGTAGTGTACGTTTGGGGGGCGTTCCTGTGTGTATGTTCTTCAGCTGAGTGTGGGCATTTGTGTTCAGTGAGTGTTGTGTCTAACGTATGTGTGTGTGTGGATGGGTTTGCTGTTGATGCTCTGTTGTATTTGCAGATGTGGTGGTGCATGTGAGTGTGGTGGTGAGTGTGGTTTCTGTAAGTGTGCTGGTGATGGTGCATGTGGGTGTGGTGGTGGGTGTGGTGTCTGTGGGTATGCTTATGGTGGTGATAGTGGTGGGTATGCTGTCTCTATGTTGTTTGTGTGTGTGCCTGTGTTTTTTGCTTTGTTTGTGTTTATGTTTATGTTTGGATGTGCTGCATGTGTGTGTTTGGGGTGGGTGAGTGCAAAGGAGTGAGTGTGCTGTGGACAGGGCTGGGAATACATAATTGGGAAGGGGCAAGAGTCGGGATACGAGGTTGGGATGATTAGGAGACTGCAGTCATTCAGGAGGCTAGAATGGAATGACCACTGTAGGCCAGACATAGCACACTGAGAGCCTTCCAAGTAAGCTACCATTTGTTGCATCTGGCAACTAAGCCTCTAGAAGGCCTTCAGGAGTGCAATCTGACCTACAAAGATGTTCTGTTGGAGGTCAATACCCTCCTTTCTCAGCACAGCCGGGGGGACAGGGTCCGGGTGGTACCTGCAGCGAAGCAGATGGCACCCCTTTTATGGGGTGGATTTTGCCAACTGGGATGGGAGCAAGAGTGAGGGTGGAGATAGTTCTCTGAGTGGCAGGTAAGGATGCAGATGGTAAAGTTGCAGTATGTTACGCCACCTCCAATGGGGACTGGCCTTCTGAGGAGGCCTCCAAAGATGACAAAATGGAGCTCGTGGCCTCCTTGGCAGTCCCCTCACCCACAGTGCCACTGGGTCCCTTGGTGTTGGTGGTCTCAGCACCCAAACCACAGTGGCCTGCTGCTTCCGCACCTACATGGCCAATGTCACCTCCACCAGCTCCAAATGATGCTGAAATGACAGATACAACAGTTGTAATATATCTGTATGAATGAAACTGATCATGAATATCAATCAAAATACACTTTCACGTTTTCATATTTCACCTGCTTCAGGGCTCTCAAACATTTGTTCCTTCTTTCATTACCTCAACCATGTAGGGAACATTTTCAGAAACCATTTGTTCACAGTAATTCCCCATGATAGCTCCCATTCTATGTATGACCTTGACTCTCATATCCATTTGAATTTTTTCAGTGTGTTTACAATACCTAAAAATCTGCATTATTTGCAATCATAAAAAAGTAAACACGAATCCATGTCTGTCAATAAATCTTTAAATTTTGTACCAATATTTGAAAAAACTGAATGTTTCACTTGTTTAGGCATTTCACAATGGCAACACTTACTGCAAGTATGTAATGTATATTTGAAATGTAAATGAGATTTTATGGATTCTGTACTTATCAGTGTATCTTGCACACTGTTGAAGAAACTGAGAATAATAGTTTGTGGTGGATTGACAAATGACTCATATAACATAAGGAAATGCATTGGCCTTGATACATTTCAAATCCACTTCAGGACAGAGCTAAAAAAAAATCATATTTGACTCCTAAATATCTCTAGTTATTTGAAGTCTGTTTTACCATTGTGTAATTGTTTCACAAAATGATCTGGCTTTCGCTTTATGCTCAAATTGCTACAACATCACAGTAAATATTGCATACACTGATTCATATATATTTCTTTCAGCAAAGATTCACACAAAATTCACAATATCCTACAGATTACACATTGATGCATTTATACATTTGCAAAATGAGTCATGGTTTAGGCCTGATATGGAGTTTTCCAGATGGGATATTCCAAGATATAGCTAATGAAACCTTTCATCTGCAAAAGTCCCCTTAGGTGTCCCATTTTTCTCCATCATTGATTTATCATGTGGACATAACAAAGGCCATTGTAAACTGGTTTACAGTATGTGCTCTGTCACCAATATATATACATTCCTGTCTGTGTTGGACCAAAACCTGTATTCCTATCACATTTATTTATCACAAAACAGAGTGGCTTACATGAACATTTGTAAAGGGGTAAGACATCATGCAAATCTGTCACTTTTAACATGAATGAAATTGTATTTTAGTTTTAAAACACATCTGATAGATATGTTTTTGAACAAAAATGTAGCCATTTAACGTGATGTTACTAGTTATTTTGGCTCTCATGCTCACTTTTGTTTGTGTATAAAACCAACTTGCCAATGTGATGTTTGGAACATCCACTGTTTCATAGTAGCATTTTATTCTATGTGACCTGTAAAGGGCTAACGCAACATGATTCACAATAGTGAAGGGGCATCACACCTGACACAATAAAGACCAGTGGCAGGTTTGGTACTACTGTCCGTTATAATATCAAACTACCTGATGTATATTTGTTGTTTAGGCAGGCATGTGTCTGCTTAAACCAGTCCTTTGGTAGTTAACACAAATCAGGTGGTGTCTCTTCCCAAAATTTAATCTATAAAACACATAATCATACCACTTGGGTAAAACTTACACCTTCAAGATATCTTCTTCTGCATTGAACATATGTCAACCTTAATGATGATGGCAAAATTAGTTGCTGTTACAAAAATGAGTTATTTAACACCTTGACCTTTCACTAGAACTTGATGTTGCTGTTGGGCCCTCAGCTGCCCATCAAGTGCTGGCTAGTATGTGGGCCATTTGGAGTGGGGGGGGTCATGGTGCAGTGCAGGTGCTTCCCACATTGGGGGGACTGGGAGAGCTGAGTTTCAGCTGACTTTATGGTCCAGCATTGTGGGTCCTCTCACCTCTTTCAGCAATGGATGCTGTGCTGCTGATAGACCCATAGGGTCTGCACCTTCTTGGTGATGGCCTTCCATAACATCTTCTTCTGATGAGGTGTTGAGTTGTATCGTTGAGAAAAAAAAAAATTGTAAGGTTTTTTGTCTGTATTGCTGTGCCACAAATTTGTAAAATCTCTCATAAGCATTTCCAAAACGTCAGTACAGATTATTTACCGACATTTCTTTTTTTCCTAGGAAATACTAATTTGTAGTGACCTGTTGAGTACCCTCAATATTTCTCAAGGTCCTCATGTTACTAATCCAGGCCACAAATTTCATCTAGGCCAAGGGTCCGAAACTTTTCCAGCAGTGAGAGCTGCTCCTGAGCAGTACAAATCATTGTGAGCTACTTACGACTAAGCAACTTGTACAATATTAACACACAACCCCACGCAGAGCTACATTGGCTTAATGCCAAGGTTTATTAGAGACAGGCGCTGTGGATTGAAACACATACAATGCTTAATGGAAGTATGGAAGGGCTTCCATGTGTGTCACTGAGAGCATGGTTTTTGGTGATGTATGAAAAAGTGTGTGTAATAATGGGACATACTTGTATGAGAGCCTGTGTCATTTATAGTTGCAGCACAGGATATACCTTTTCCAATATGTGTCACCATTAAATGGCTAACAGATACTGGCACTAGGAACATAGGAATTAGCCACAAAGCCTTAGACTGGCTCACCTCCTTCCTCACCGACCGGACCCAGAGAGTCCGCCTTCCACCTTTCCACTCCACCGCTACCAAGATCATCTGCGGAGTCCCCCAAGGGTCCTCCCTCAGCCCCACACTCTTCAACATTTACATAATCCCCCTAGCCAACATCCTCCGATCACACGGAATCACTATCCTTTCCTACGCAGATGACACCCAACTCATCCTCTCCCTCACCTGCAACCCCACCACCGCCAAAACCAACCTACATGCTGCTCTCCTCGACACTGCCAACTGGATGACAACTAACCACCTCAAGCTTAACTCCAACAAAACCGAGATCATCATCTTCTGCCCCAACAAAACCATATGGGACGACTCCTGGTGGCCCACCGCCCTAGGCCCCGCACCCACCCCAGCAAACCACGCACGCAACCTCGACATCATCCTGGACCCCTCCCTCTCCATGACACAGCAAATCAATGCTCTAACCACCTCCTGCTTCCACACACTCCGCACCCTAAAAAAATCCTTCAAATGGATTCCCCCAGAGACCAGGAAGACAGTCACCCATTAACTCATCAGAGGTAGACTAGACTACGGTAATGCCCACTACACCGGCACCACACTCAAACTCAAACGCAAACTCCAGAGAATCCAGAACACAGCCGCACGCCTCGTCCTTGGCCTCCCCCACCACGAACGAATCTCACCACACCTCAAATCCCTTCACTGGCTTCCCATAGACAAGAGAATCACATTCAAGATCCTCATCCACGCACACAAATCACTCCACAACACCAGCCCAACCTACCTCAATGACAGAGTGAACTTCCACACTCCCACCCGCAACCTCCGATCAGCCGACTTCGCCCTTGCCACAGTCCCCCGCATCCAATGCGCCACCACAGGAGGCAGGTCCTTCTCCTACCTCACCCCCAAAACCTGGAACTCCCTACCCACCAACCTCCGCAAAACCAAAGACCTCCTGCTCTTCAGAAAGAACCTCAAGACATGGTTGTTTGAACAGTGACCCTCCCTGCCCCCACCTTGCCCCCACCAAGCACCTTGAGACCCTCACGGGTGAGTAGTGCGCTCTATAAATGTTTTTGATTGATTGATTGACACTCATCTTTTGGAAAATGTGATGTAGGTTTAATTGAAACAAAAACATCAGACCACTCCATAACTTGTAAGTTTCTTTGTTCACTGTACCATTCTCTCCTTTCAACATTTGGTGGCAATTTTCACTTATACTACTAATACAGTGTCTACTGGCCGCTAGAAGTAAGGGGCATACAGTTTGTCAAATGAAATATGGATTTGTAAGTAAAATAAACTGAAAGTCAGCTTATACATTCAGTTGACTTTTCATTTCAATTTGCAGACATTTAAAACATTGTCAAACATAATTATGTCCCTTACTACATCATTCAGTCCATTACACTCCAATCGTAACACTTTACTAAAGACAAAAAGTGTACAAAAAGCCTGTGTTTGAATAGGAAACAAGTTACTTAGCAAACATTTCCCAATCAAACATGTACCTGTTCCTCTAGATTCCCGTACACCTGGCTGTAGAAGGACATGACCTCTATAGTGAATAGTTCCAACTCCTCAGGGGAAACGTTAGGGTCCCTGTCACCTACTTTGTCAGGCATCCTGGCTCCCAGAGGTTGGTAATAGCAGCAAAAGTGGAGGAGGTGTTGTTGGCTGCAGTGTTAGGAGGCAAGTGAGCTTTTTTGGGGGATGCGACATACAGGAACACGGCATACACAATATGTGACAGATATGGACACTGCCATTGGATTTTGGGCATGGCCATCACACATGTTAGCCTATGGCTGTGTCCATCCTGGAGTGTTACATCTACTATGTGGTCAACTTCTGCCTACAGCTGTCCAATAGCCAATGTTCTGACGTCAAGGTCAGGCACCCGTCTTTTTAGGATGTGATGCAGTGTATGTTTAAGTGTAATGTGTATTACCAACTCAAAATGATGGCTAGTTTGTTTATAAATGTAAGATACGTACAACACTATTATTTTTTAAGTTTTACACATTAAAATGTAAACTGCTATTGTGTTTATCATCTATAGTGACGGATTTTGGAAAAAAAAAGCAAAAAAAAAGAGTTTAAGAATAATACATTTGAAATGTATTAATTACAGATTAATATAAATAAAATCAGACATGTAATAAATTGTTTATCGAATTCGCAACATAACACAAAAATGTCATGTACATATATGTCACAAAAATATATGAATTGTTACAAAGACATGAGATGTGTGTTGATTATTGAAGTACTGTAGGACCATTATAAGTGATACTTTATTTTTCTTAACTGCAGAAATATTAACCCAGGGAAGGGTAGAAGAGGACAGCCTCAGGTCTTCAGAACTTTCCCAGACCTTGCCACCCCACTATGGAGGATAGGGAAATCATAAAAAAACAGATTGAATAGGCAGTCAATTCTAGATTTATGTCAACAGATGGAGCCTGATCTTTTGCTTCACACTAGGAATACAACAGAAACAGCACAAATATTGACTTCATTGTGTGGCCATTGGATCTTTCAATACACTGTGGCAGTATCTGGAGGCATGTCACAACCAACTTTCAGTGGTGTGCTACAAGAAGTCCTTACTTCAGTGATTAGACACATCAACAGCTTCATCTGTTTTCCAAGACATCAGGATTTTGCCAATGTGAAGGGAGATATTTATGCTTTGAATGGCGTACCACAGGTGGTTAAAGCAATTGATAGCACACATATTGGCTGGGTGGCACCATAGGCCAGGGAACAGGTCTGCTGAGTTTGGAAGAACATCCATTCAATCAATGTGCAAATTGTCTGCATACCAGATTTGTACATCTCAAATGTGTGTGTCCATTTCCAACACATGAAATAGCACCATACCCTTGTAAATGTCACAACTTGGACTTGAAATGGCCTGGCTTGCTGGTAAGTACAATATGACATGAGGGTCATTTGCTTTAATCATAGTTTAGAAATGTACAGTGGGATGAGATATTTTTGCTCAATCTATTTTTTGCTATCATATAGGATACTCAGTTTATCCTAACTGACCATGGTTGTTAGTATTGCTGAGGAATTCAACAATGTCAGGGGGAAGTCCACCTCAATGAGACCCATGGAGAAACACAAAAGCCAGTGGAGCGGGCTTTTTGGGCTCCTGAAGTCCAGATTTAGATGTCTGGACAAGACCGGTGGAGTCCTCCTCTACTCACATGATAAGGTCATCCACATTATGGTTGTCTGCGGTATGTTGCACAACATAGCCCTGCAATGGAACACCCCAATCATCCCTGCAGATGGAGACCATAAAGACCACCAGTTGAGGATGTTGAAATGTGCAATGAAGGTGACAGTGTTGAAGAGGAAGGAACTGACATACATCAAGATGGTATTGACAACTTCTTCACCTGAAAGTAAGTTCACCTTTACAAATTGTATCATCAAATGCCAGAACAATGTGCATTGTAGTGAACATATCAGTCTGTGATGGTAATTTAGTAGTGATGATTAGTTCAGGAAAGTCCAAGGCAAAGGTTTTTGTTGATCAAAGTTTCCATATATTGACTACTGTGTTTATTGACATTGATTATCTTTATTTGTGCTAAATATATGTGTCCTCCTAACCTGTCATTTGAGTCAATTTTCTTCTGTGAAATCATTATTTTCTCTTGTTATTCTGTTTTAGCATCTTTCACCATGTCATCTTCATTTGTTCATTTCAAATTTGTGACATTTGCAGTGATATGTTGCTATTGGAAAGTACAAAGGGAAACTGAGTTGATCCTGGGAAAGACACACACTTTGGGTGTACAGCTCTTGTACACAGACATCATGATCAATGATTTAATGGAAGTTCTTGAGATTGTATTTGACCTGTTTTCTACTGGATGTTGCCACCAAGGCAATATGTGCTGCTTACCTTGCTCTAACCACATGTATATGTCAAGCCATAGCATACTGATCTGCCTTCACATTGGCTAAATCTTCATTTTGTGTTAAGTGTATGAAGCTGTTGCTGTGTTTAATCATTGTAGAAATAACTTTTTGTAGCACACCACTAAAATGTGGTTGTGACATGCCTCCAGATAATTCCACAGTGTATAGAAATTATCCTCTGGCCACAAAATGTAATGCTTACATGATTTTGACTGCAGAATTCCTGTTGTGAGGCAGGATGTCTGGCTCCAGCTGATATCATGAATCAATCAAATGTTTGGCTTTTAATATATATTTTTTTATTATTTCCCCTTCTTACATGGTGTCAAGGTCTTGGAGCACAAAATTCTTAATGGCACAAGCTATTTGGGTAACTCATAGGTTGTAAAAAATATTTAAAATGTATACTGTTAGAAATGGGGTCTTTGATTGACAGTCAGGTTACCCCCTGTCCAAGCAAAGACCCTCACTCTAGTCAGGGTAAAAGAGAATCACTCTCAGCTAACCCCTGCTTACCCCCTTGGTAGCTTGGCACGAGCAGTAGGCTCAAATTCAGAGTGCTGGGTGTAAAGTATTTGTACCAACACACACAGTAACTTAATGAAAATACTGCAAAATTACACAACACAGGTTTAGAAAAAATAGGAAATATCTATCTAAACTAAACAAGACCAAAACGACAAAAATCCTCAATACACAAGTCAAGTTATCAAATAAAAAGCAAGAAGAGTCTTCATGTAGTTTTAAACACACACTAACACTGTTAGTGTGAAAATGTGCCCTGGGTAAGTCAAAAATAACCCTGCACGACCGAGTGTGTGTCAAAAAGGGCTTGTGATGCGTTGATTTCACTCACGAGTGAGACCTTATGTCGTTTCTCCTTTCGTCGGGTTGTGGCGCTTCGTTTCTTCTCTCCGCAGGAGAGCGATGCATCGATCCGGTCAGCACTCTCGGGTCCGAGCAGGCCTTGTGTTGTTTTTACATGCCCAGTGGAGTTTGCTTCGGAAATCCAGCCACACGATGATCTGAAAACCACACAGCGCGGGTTGCGATCTCTCAGCGTCTGTCAGTGATTCTTCAGTTGCCTTACAGGTGAGTGTCGATTTTCAGCCATGAAGCCAGCGACGCATCGTTTTCCCAGCTGCAGATCGGAGTCACGTCAATCTTTTCACCGCACGGCATTCTGTGTGCGGATTTCTTCCTCTTAGGCTGCCAGCTTCTCCTTTCAAGGGTCCCAGGAACTGGATGGGAACCACAGAGCAGCGTAGGAGTCTCTGCAGAGAGAAGTCTTTGCTGTCCCTGAGACCTCAAACAACAGGAGGCAAGCTCTAAATCAAGCACTTGGAGATCTTAACAAGATGGATGGCACACAAAGTCCAGTATTTGCCTTCTTACTCTGGTAGAAGCAGCAACTGCAGGATAGCTCCACAAAGCACAGTCACATACAGGGCAGCTCTCCTTCCTCACCTCTTCAGCTCTTCTCCAGGCAGAGGTTGCTCTTGGTTTCCAGAAGTGTTCTAAATTCTGTGGTTTTGGGTGCCCTTCTTATACCCAATTTCTCCTTTGAAGTAGGCCTACTTCAAAGCAAAGTCTCTCTTGAATGTGAAAACCTGCCTTGCCCAGGCCAGGCCCCAGACACTCACCAGGGGGCTGGAGACTGCATTGTGTGAGGGCAGGCACAGACCTTTCAGGTGTGAGTGACCACTCCTCCCCTTCCTCCTAGCACAGATGGCTCATCAGGAAATGCAGACTACACCCCAGCTCCCTTTGGGTCATTGTCTAGTGAGAGGTGCTACCAGTCCAACTGTCAAACTGACCCAGACAGGGAATCCACAAACAGCCAGAGTCACAGAAATGGTATAAGCAAGAAAATGCTCACTTTCTAAAGGTGGCATTTTCAAACACACAATCTCAAAATCGACTTCACTAAAAGATGTATTTTTAAATTGTGCGCTCAGAGACCCCAAACTCCACATGCCCATCTGCTCCCAAAGGGAATCTACACTTTAATCAGATTTAAAGATAGCCCCCATGTTAGCCTATGAGAGGGACAGGCCTTGCAACAGTGAAAAACGAATTTAGCAATATTTCACTGTCAGGACATATAAAACACATTACTATATGTCCCACCTTAACCATACACTGCACCCTGACCTTGGGGCTACCTAGGGCCTACCTTAGGGGTGTCTGACATGTAAGAAAAGGGAAGGTTTAGGCCTGGCAAGTGGGTACACTTGCCAAGTCGAATTTACAGTTAAAACTGTACACACAGTCACTGAAGTGGCAGGTCTGAGACATGATTACATAGCTACTTATGTGGGTGGCACAACCAGGGCTGCAGGCCCACTAGTAGCATTTGATTTACAGGCCCTGGCACCTCTAGTGCACTTTACGAGGGACTTACTAGTAAATCAAATATGCCAGTCATTGATAAACCAATCAACAATACACTGTACACAGAGAGCATTTGCACGTTAGCACTGGTTAGCAGTGGTAAAGTGCTCAGAGTTCAAAAACCAACAGCCACAAGTCAGAAAAAATAGGAGGCAGGATGCAAAAAGATTGGGGATGACCCTGCATAAGCAGAAAACTCCAACATATTCAAAGAATTGTTACTTACAAATATATGTCACCAACATATTGAGATTTCCTTTTTGTAACGTTTGTTAGAAATTGAAAACACATAACCTAATTGTTATATCTTATTTTTGTTTTAAACGTATTGATTAATATATTTTTTTTAATGATGGAAGAAATACATAAAAAAGTAAATACCACAATAAATACAACACCCTTCTTTGTGTATGTGAAATTGTTTTGTTAACACAAATTAACCAACAATAGTTTGAGACATAAAATCAAAGGGAAATAGAAAAAAGAAATAAAGTCCATCATGGCAGATTAAACTATTTTTGATGAACTTAAATTGTTTGAAGTCCAAAGTACAATATACAACAGTCAACAAAAAAAGGTAAAATTAAATAGGCCACAGAGTGAAGGGTAGACACACACACTGGAGGAAATTAAGTTCAACATCTCTTGAAAGTGGTGGTGGAGGTTTTGTCAACTTCTCCTTGTGGTCTGGGATGAACATTCCCTCCTGGGGTGGGTGAAGCATTTTCCTATTGCAGGAAGGCCCTGTCGTTTGCTGAGGAAGGTGTATTTTGTCCTGATGTTGAAGGAACACAGACAAGGGTAGATGGTAGAGGAAACATCTTGCACATATGATGATAAATGTCAAACATTAATCACCCTAATCAGGGAGCACAAATTGAAGTTGTGATTCTGCAGCTCTACATTGTGATGCCTCTGCAGCTTTTTCATGTCCCTGGGCTCAGTAAGAACCTGGCCCATCACGTTTTGGGACTGCTGTTGTGCTCCAAAGACTTGGTCAATGGTGATCTAGGTGACAGTTATCCCAGTGGCCTCACTTTGCTGGCCCATGGATCCCCTCCCACGACCCCTACAGCCCTTACTCTGTCCCATTAAGGCAGTGTGCCCCATCCCACTGGGTCCTGGCATAACAGGAGGTGGTGATGTTGTTGGCTGAACAACAGTTAGGACTGGGGGCACAAGATTGGTGTGATGTTCCTTTGGACACAGGAAGTGGAGGTATCCTGAGGCTGAGGTGTTGTTGCAGCTGGGGTGGGAGGTGAAGATGTGGGCAGAGTAAGGCTCACTGTAGTTGTCTGCCCAGACAGACCAGATGGACCAGTCAGCTCCACATCATCTGGACTTGCAGGAGTTGTGTCTTCACTGAAGACATGATCCTAGTCTTGTGTGGAGGTGTCTTCAGTTGCAGACGGTGTTCCACTGGCCCTGGGTGTTGGACCTAAAATGAATTACAAGCAATATTAAATCAAAAGTCTGTATTGTACTTCAAATGTGTCTTCAGCTCCTAATAAGGCAACCTAAAAGTGGAAATTGTGATTAATGGAATAATTAGCCCTTTGTGTGAGTTTTATTTTTTTACACATGCAGGTTAATTTACACAGATGCAATCTTCAGTAATAATTTTGAGGAGATGTCGTGAAATTACAAAATGTTATTTAGAAAGTGTACATTACATGTACTAGGCATTCAACCCAATGCAGTAGTGAGGAGAAGTGAGAACTAAACCATACCAAGGCCTAGCAGGCTAAAGAAGTACTGTAGTAGAATGTATCTGAACTAGTGGCATTAACCATCATATGGACACTATGGACACTACAAAGCAAATTGTGTATCAATACTACTTACATTCAACATGCCACAGAACATGATTGCAAATCATGTAAGTAAGCAATTACACCAATTCAGTGGAGTAAAAAGAAGCTGACAACATGCTATATCAATACAACCAATGACATTTTCATACATAGCATGAAGTGGTGAATGACAAATGCATAACACCTTGACATATGCACCTATATAGAAGTAAAGATAGGTTGAGCAACATCACATTGCACTACTGTTTTCCAGAGACAAAAACGAGGCATCATGGCTGTTGTAGTCATTTGTAAACACCATTGACAATACTTGTTAAGATGTGAATTAAATATACACACTTAAATATCTACAGTGAAAATGAATACACATTTACAATATGCTCACAAATATGTGAGTGGGATACATAGGTAAAAACACAAACACTCTTCCTTCCTGTGCAAATTGGTGGAGTTTGGAACTCCAAATGCAAGGGATGATCACGGAGAAAAACATACATTCTGACAAAACATTTTGAGCATTGTTGAAAAGAGAGATACAACTATGATGCTCGTTATTGGGATGAAACAAAACATGTTGGTGAATAGAGTTTAGCTACATATGATTTGATAAGGGACTTGAAAAATTCTGAACAGACAACTTAAGGGAAAAACTTCATTTTTGATTTGTGAGATGTTTCTAAGTTCAACTTACCAGTCTGTACTCCACCAGTGATTCCTGTCAAGCCTCCAGGATGTAGGATCTGCAAGACCTTATGCTCCCAGGAAAAGAGTTGCAAGGGGGGCTGGGAGAACCACCACAAGTCCTCTGGGTCACAGGTGATGCCCCACAGTTTGTTCCACCTCTTCCTAATTCCTCCTGTGTGTGCAGATTGTTACAGCATTCACTCTGCCAACAATCCTTGCCCACATTTGCCTTTTTTGAGATGTGGTTGTATTTTGTAGTTGGGCTCCAAACAATGTGGCTCTACTTGAATATTTCATCAATTATGACTGACAATTCTCCTTCTGTAATTGGTGCACTCCGCACTCCTTCTCTGTACCGTCAATACCTTCCCCAACGTCTTAAACGGTGGGCCATGTAAGCACCACTGGGTCCCTGCTGAGCTAAAGGTCCCTTCCAGTGCTTAATTTGTAAATAAAAACGTGCCGGTGCCCAAACCCCTCCTTCTTAAACACGTGGCTGCTACGATTAAATGTGGGAACACGGAATACTGAGGTGGCCAAATCTTGAAGCCATCTCAGGCCCCTTCAATCCATTTGAAGCCACTCCCCGGACCTTCAGCTCGCTCTTGCAGCTTTCTGCTCTCCCCCTTTGTGACGCTTTTCATTTTTCTCTTCCTCCATCTTTCCCATGTGTCTTTTGTTCACAATAAATGCTTGAGGCAGAAGAATAAGCCCCGGCCCTAAAAAATAAGTGCCGGTGCTCAGCACCGGAAACAACAAGCACAAATTAAGCACTAGTCCATTCTGATTTTCTAAGTAGCTTGGTGGTGCCATGGTCTGCAGTGGTGTCACCTAGATCCGTCTCACAAATATTTAGGGGCATCAAGGCTGTCTCTGTACTTTCTAGGGACCTAGTCAGCACTCAGTCCCGCCAGTGGCTCATGACAAAACCTAACTATAGACCATTTGCTTTGGCACAGGCTGAAGGACTGACCCACAGGAAGTTGTAGAGTCCAAGGTGATTTTTTGGGGACCAGGACAATGCGTGCAATTTCAAACAGAGCGTAAATTATCCAATGTGCCTTTGCATGCATGCCGTGTGGAATGTGCATCTACTACCTGTTGAATAAGTATTGCAAAGCATAACGTTTGGCACAGCCCCGTTCTACAATAACAACAAAAGTGACACCCTTGTATGCACAGCTGCTTTGATTATGTCCAATGGCCCATTTACTGAACGTTATCCCAAAAAACAGCTTACATATTTCAAGCGTACCAATATAATCCTACCGTTTTGGTATACTGAATTGAGGTGGCTGAGTTAATTTGTGCGTTATGGTGTTAAAGCCAAAGAAATTTGCCGTGATGTAAGTGAACGTAATGAACATTTGACGCATACCTGGTTAGACATGAAGATGGATGATGGGCAGGCAGACATTAGCAGACCGACTGGAAGGTTGGCTGATAGACTGCTAGGCAGATGGATATATAGATGGATGGATGGACGGACAGTACTATTCGCCACTTTAAACACGCTTGTTATATGAAAAGAATAAGATCCTCAGGACAGTAGGCGAATGTAAAGTTCTTGTTGATTCAAATTAGAATAAAACATTATTCTTTAAAACTATATATTATGGCATACTGGGTGAATTAATGTTATTGGGCACTACGGTTTTCAATAGTACATTTTCTGCAAATACATATTTAATGGTGATAAAATTGCACCTTCAGATTTCAGATGGTTTTTCGGTTTCCATTCCTGAAAAAAATGTCTATAGAATGGAAATATGCTTTTCTGGTACATTGTTATACCTTGACAGCAGTGTGATGTATTCATTTTGATAGGCCATGCATTGCATTTGTTTCGTATTGTTTTGTTTCATTCGCTTCTACGTGTCTTTCCAAACGTGATGTATTCTGTTCTGCTCCCACATTTATTTTCACTAGAAATGAATGTTTCAGCTCACAATGTTGAAATCCATCAGATCTCTGAATTTTGAATTGAATGACCTCTCAGCTTCTACGTTTTGCCTTATAAGAGGGTCAGAAACAGAAAAAGGCGAAATGAAGAGAAACACGGGAAAAAGGGAGGGGAGGAAGAGAAAAAAAGGAAAAGGGCAAGGCCCAGGAGAGTAAGTATGCGTGTGTATGTATGTGGTATTTATGAAGCGCAAACCCATACCTCTTCATCCACTATGTTTTTTTGACACTAAACTATGCTCCATGGCACATCTCTTATTTATTCATGAGTGCAGATATTAAATGAGAGCTATCCCTTGATCTCTTTGAGATCACTAACAGGCGAAAAACTGCAACAGTTCGAAGGTTCCTCCACAAGGCAACGGAATCGTTGAATCAAAGAGGCTTGTTCTAGCTTCATGTGAGCACTTCCAGTAATTTCTCTCGGTCGGGCAGCGACCAAAGCATGCGTCTAAAACAGTCATTTATTTGGAAACACAATGCCCAGGGACTCTGCCTGCTCTTCATAAACCCACGTTTTCTTAGGGATCATGGGCCACATGTAGGAAACGATTTGCGACTCGCAAACAGCAAAAATGGCCGTTTGCGAGTCGCAAATGGGAGTTTCCTATGCAGAAATGCATTTTGCGAGTCGGGACCGTCTCGCAAAATGCATTTCCGACTCGCAAATAGGAAGGGGTGTTCCCTTCCTATTTGCGACTCGCAGTGGGATGCAATTCCATTTGCGACTGCGTACGCGGTCGCAAATGGAGTCACAGTTACCATCCACTTGAAGTGGATGGTAACCCACTCGCAAACGGGAAGGGGTCCCATATTATTTTTTCAGGGCAGGTAGTGGTCCAAGGGACCACTCCCTGCCCTGAAAAAATACCGAAACTAAAGGTTTCGTTTTCTTTTTTAAGTGCATCTCGTTTTCCTTTAAGGAAAACGGGCTACACTTAAAAAAAAAAACTGCTTTATTTAAAGCAGTCACGAACACGGAGGTCTGCTGACTACAGCAGGCCTCCATGTTTGTGAGTGCCTTTACTCGCTATGGGGCCGCAATTTGCGACCCACCTCATGAATATTCATGAGTTGGGTCATTGCGACCCCATAGCGAGTCTCAGTCGGTGTCTGAGACACCGTACTGCATACCAATTTGCGAGTTGCAAATTGCGAGTCGCATGGACTCGCACTTTGCAACTCGCAAATATTTTATTTGCTACATCTGGCCCCATATATAAACGGCTATCGACAAAATGGATTTGAATTATGCGCTGTTCTCCTGCCCTAAAATTGCCCTTATTTAGTGCTAGAGTGAGCCGCCTCGTGGTCCCTCGAGGCTGAGAAAAGAAAGAGTGGGGAAAGGGGCGGGAAGGGAAATACAGAGGGAAGCAGCTTGATGGCAAAGAGGTGCAGTGCAAGGGTGGGTATTCATAGGGGCTGTAGGTTAGAACTCACGAGGACAGAAACTGGTTGTCAGTGACTTTACTCACTCTTGATTTGCTGTATGATTATCATATTTTGTACGTATTGGAGCAATACCAAGGCTTATTCGCAGATTGATAGCGCCCGTCTCAGGTGGCATGGTGGGCAAAAAAAGTGTGGGCTGGGTTGTGGCTCAGAGAAATTACCAGTCTTTGAGATTAATTCAAGCAATCCACCCATCACTTTTTTGTTCTCAGTGTTACACTGTGAAGTGTACATTTCAGTCACTCTATTTTTGTTTCTTTTTCATTCTCCATACGGATTATGTCCATATTTTCTTACAATACTATGGTGAGTTTTCTGTGAATTGTTTGTCTATCATCAGCCCAGCTCATGTGCTTTACATAAGCCCTGGCGAAATGGCCCTTGTCCCAGTGTAACCTCACATAACATCATGTATTTCACAATAGGGAAGTGATGCATAATGCCTGGTAATACGTCGTTACACGCGTTGCCTGCCCAAAATGTTTTTAAAAACCTAGGAGCTTATTTAAAAGCCGCTCTGGTGCGGGACGTCACAGCAATTGCCTTGCTACACTGCCCTGCATTACCGGGAAAGGGAAGAAATGCACTGTATATACAAGATATGGCACATTTCTGTCCTCTTCCCCTGCGCTGGCGATACAATTAGTTACCTAGCACCAACACAGGTACCTTTGCACTGTAGTGCAAGGGTGCCTACATTGCAGTGAATGATTGTTTATGGTGTCAATAATATTGCAGCACACATAGAAGTAGCAAATCGTCATTATTGAATGATTTTTCATGTGCTGGAAGGGACACCTTCCTGCACGTAAACAAACATTAATGGCGTTTTGCTTTTTCTATGTGTGCTACATACTGCAGCACAAATAGAAAAAGGCAAATTAGGAGAAATAAGAGTATTTCTCTTTGTTTTGCCACTCTAACGCCACCCCTGGGGTGGTATTAGTTTTTGGCGCCGCCTCAGATTTGCAATTTCTCATAAATCTGGGGCTGTGCCAAAAGCAATGAGTGTTGCGTGGAAATGCCCATAGCAACACGCATTGCATGCCACTCTGCAACAGAAAACTGTGCTGCGGAGCCCATATTTACACAGCAGCACTAAGCCATACAAGGTGGCTTAGCGCCTTGTAAATGTGGAAATGGGCACTGGAAAGCCGCTGAAACTGACGCTCCGGTGGCGCTAGGGGTTTGTAAATATGCCTCCTATTACAGAAACAGGGCTTACAGGATGAATCAAATGTGTGCAGCTGTTTTTTAACACTGGGCATCGATATTCAACTCCAAACTTAATCCGAGTTGATGTTTTTAGCACAAAATACATGTTTTTTGTTTTACAGAGGCAGTCTCAGAGAGTATGAGGCCACTGTTCATGTAGTAATATTTTCATCTTCCAACCCTGAAGCTCCCTGTTCTTTGTTGAACTCTTGGTCATTTTAGACTTTGATTCCGAAGGGAAAGCATCACTTTTTACTGTAGTCTCTGCTGCATCTTCCACTCTTGCATTTTTGCTGAGAAATCAAGTATGTTCAGTTTAGTGCATTGCAGAATATTTGATGTTTGAAAGCGAGCAGATGCCACAATTTTTCATTTAAAATTCTTTTTTTTTACTGTTTTTTGTTTCTGGATGAACTGGAGTTTGGTGCAGGGGATGTAGAGCAGGCCATGTAGGGGATTCATGAATAGGGCTATAAGGATAATGGTGAAACCACTGGTATCTGATTGTGGGATGGCAAATAGGTTCCATGTAAACTCCACCCTCCTGAGAGAATCTGCACCCAGAGCTACTGAAAGGCTTACAAATGCAAATCCTCAAAGAAAGAGAAGAAAAGAGTGTAGGAAGGAAGGTTACATGTCTTCAGTGGCTGGAACCATGTGATCTTAACTCTTAGCTTATACTGGGCCTTCTCTGCATCTCTGCTAAGCTTCTTCTGTTCTTTGTCTTCAGAGGGCATCATCCTTTCTACATCGGTTTCTTGGTCCATAAGAAATTGGCTACAGGAAGTGAACAAAGTACAATGACCAATAGTATGTCTAGGATTAATACATTTTATTGGTTTTAGGAAACCCAGATTCTTATAAAATAAAGAAAACCTTTCAGGTAATGCCTTAAATAAGGGAAGGCTTCTTTAACCCGCAGAAGTTCACAATTAATGATTATGTAGTTCACTTCACAAGGAGTTAAAGTTGCAGAACAACAGGCCTCTGTGTGGGCTGCTTGTGTTCAGAGATCTTGCTAGAACAAGCCAAGGATTTTTTGAATCACCTTTGCTGTAACAGGCTTGGGGTAATTGCAAACTGGTTCAATCTTTCTTTCATCCATACTAATCACTTCTGCAGGGATAACAATTCCAAAAAAGGAAATAGTAGGGAATTCAAACATGCATTTTCTGCATTAGGATGCAGTCCATGTATGCATACCCAGGAAAAAAAACTACATTTATGTGTCTTTGATGTTCTTCCAGATTGACTAAAAATAGTTTGAAGATAAACAATGTAAAGATTTGTATTTATATAGTTCAAACCTAACTGTCAAATAACAAAGCACAGGACAATACATGAGAGTATGGGAGACAGATCTTGTAAATCAAGTGGGGTTTATGCAAATACATTAATGTACACATTTATGCACAAGAAGATAAGGTGATCTGCCCTGAATCAGATGGTGTCGGACTTAGCGCAGAGGCCAGGATTCAAACCTGGGTCACAAAGTTCCAAAGGTGACAGCTGGAGCCACTAGGCCCCTCCTTCCCCAATCCCCCCAGATGATGTACCTGTCTAAATTGTCTCTGATGGCTTCATAGGTAAAGTGTTGAAAATTGTCTAGAGCTTTACATATGCCAAATATCATAACAAAGTACAGAGTGTCCATTTTCTGGTATTAAATGCCATTTTCCATTCATCTGGATTATCACTAAGGTTTATGCTAAGCTTATATCTAACATAGAAAAAATGCGTTCTTTTACTTCGTCTTGTAGGACAGAAATCAAAGGGAGTGAGTAACTGTTAGACTTGATATCCTTAGAGTGGTCTTCCTCCAAATCTTTTGCCTGCCTTGCCTCACTTTTGCTGATCTGTTTTGGCTGGTCTTCAGACTCTGGGCACTTTACCACTGCCAATCAGTGCTAAAGTGCATGTGCTCACTCACCTAAAACATGGTCAAGTTGTAGCCACAAGTGCACATTTATTTTACTTATAAGTTCCTAGTAAAGTGCACTATGTGTGCCCAGGATCTTTAAATTAAATGCTTTTATTGGGCCGTCAGCACTGAATGTGTCACCCACTTAAGAAGCTCTTTAAACATGTCTCAGTTCTGCCACTAGAGATCATGTATGTGCACTTTCACTGCCATGTCTACTTGGCAGTTAAAACCACTTGCTAAGCCTTAACCCCCCCTTTTATTACAAATAAGACACCCCTAAGGGCCTACCCATCTCATAGGATAACAATGGGGATTTCTTAAAACTTTAATTAAGTGTAGTTCCTGATTGAGAAGGAGTAGGACGATCATGTTTGGTACACTTCTGAACTTGTGTATACTCTGCCAGGAAGAATGACTGCTATGCTGCTTCAAGGACTACTATTTTGCTGGACTGCTGAACTGGAAACACTGCTTTCTTGCCTGTTCTGATCTGCTGCCTGTTTCCCTACTTGCCTGAGTGAGAAGAACTGGACCCACATCATCCCCATAACCAAAATGAGTCCAAGGTCTTGCTGGCTTGCCTCCTGTTCTGAAGTCTCAGGGACATCACCAACTTCATTTAACTCTGCTACAGATTCTGGATTCTGCCAGCTGTCAGTTCTACTCTGCCAAGTGATGCCATTCAATTCCTGGGCCCTTGAAAATGGGTTCTTCAGCTGTCTCCAACAGATATCCATGCATCATTGTAACTGCAGCAATTGGAACTGCTGCATCTCTCCTCAATGCTGACGCGTCGCTGCACCCACTGCATAGCTTGTAATTGGCACATCACGCTCAGCCTGACACATTGCCTTCACATTGCCAGCTGCGCGGCTCGATGATGCATCACCTTCACTGTAAAGGGTTCCATTCCTCACCTCAAGATCATCGCACCAATGTCTGTCTTGCTCCATGGCAACACAACCCAGAGAGCGTGGATGGGGACTAACGCATCACCTTCTCATCATCTCCCCTACTCCTCACATTGGATGTTCGTTGTTGACGCAACCCTCCACACAAGGTACTGTTACAATGAGAAAAGGTTGGTCCCTGTAGCCATCCCGACCTCCGTAGCATTCAGCCTCAACTTTTAGATTTACTTGGGCCTAGCACGACCAGCTAGCCCCAGTTGGCACTTTAACTTTCTAAACACTACAATAGCAGATATTCTTTAAAAATTCATATCTCAACTTTTACTTATTGGATTTTTGTTGTTTATGTCTTGTTTTGCTCATTCAATTAAGATGTATTGTTCGAAACTGGAGTGGATTATTTTTTTCTGGTGTTTTCACCCTTTTTCTATTTTAAGTGTTGCGGAAGTACTTTACACATTGCTTCTTAAATTAAGCCTGTCTGCTCTGTGCCAATCCGCCAGAGGGTGAGCACAGGTTAACTTATGATGTGTACATTACTTACCCTGATTAGGATTTTTGGCCCTACTTGGAAAGGGTGCGTACCACTGCCAACAAGAGACCCAATTTCTAACATTGGTAGCAGCAGTGGGATAGGATTTGTTTTTGTGCAGTGCCTTACAGTAATTTGGTGTAAACTTCCATCCACATCTAGAACCAATTTGAATCAATTGTCTCTGATCTTTTATCCCTACTCTCTCTAATTTGGAAATTTTATTTTTCTAATTCTCCCTGATTAGTGTTTTTGCTTTTTCCTCAAATCATGTCTCTAACCAAAGGTCTTACATCTGCACCTGTACCTGCAAGGTGGAGTGTGAGCTGGCCTAGTTGGAGAATTATACTGTGGGCCAGCTCAAAGCACTCTGAAAGGCATTTGGGATTTCCATGAGGGGCTTCCCCAAGAAGCCGGAGCTGCACAAGGTACTGAAGGCCGGGTTTTAAGTTTTGGATGCAGCTTTGAACCCAGAGAAGGAGGCTGTGATAATAGATGAGGATGTGGGGCTAGATTCACTGGAGGATCTCGGACTGCCTGTGGGGCAGGGAGCCAACGGAGTGGAGCTTCCCCCAGGGCAGGGAGCAGCATCTCATATAAAAGGCCTGACCGAAGAAGAGCTTGAGGACAGGAGGGAGGAGAGGAAATTAAAACTGGAACTTGTCAAGCTCAAATTTGAGGAGAAGAGAGCCTTGAAGGAGAAAAGGAGGAGAAACACAGGAGATTGGCCATGGAGGCAAAGTAGAAACAAAGGGCTTTTGAGGAAAATTAACTACTTCTGGCCCATGAGCTCAGTGTGAGTGAGATGGACATTAAGGTCAGGCAGGCTGAGTCTAGTAGTGATGGTGGCAACATACCTACAGTGTCTGCTTGTGATGAGATGGTCCGCATCCCAAAGGATTATGTGTCTAGTTATGTGGTGGGGGATGACATAGACAAGTGTTTTATAGCCTATGAGGTGGCTCCAATAGTACACAAGGTTTCTGATGAGTAATGGAAGGGTAGCTTGTGGAGATATATGCCCACGGTGGGGAGGAATACACTCCTGATACTAGAAGCAGAGGACCAAACACAGTATACTCTCATGAAAGCTATACTCCTCAGTAAGTTTGGGTTAACTACCACCAGAGGTTCAGGAACAGCCACAGAATCCCCACCCAAGTCTGGGTGGATTTTCTTGATTTATTCTAGCAAGGCACTGAAAAGCTGTGTAAGTGGCGACAAGTTAGATGACTTTGATGGGCTGTGCTGCATGATTATGAGGTAGCACATGTTTGAAGTTTGTTTTTCACAGCTGCATCAGTTAGCTGAATGACCACAGGAAGCTTGCTGAAGAGGCGGACCTCTGAGTTCAACATCAGAGTGTCCATGGACGGGATTCCCAAAAGGAAAAAAAACATTGCTGCTCAGAATCAGAACAAGTCCCTCAAGTGCTAAGAGTGTCGGGAGTATGGGCATTTAAAAAGGGATCCCAAATGCAGTATGAGGGCTCAGCCTCCCACTGGAGGTAAGACACCAGGGATGGTGAGAGTAGTGCTTGCAGAGGAGTATGTCCCAGTTAGTAGGGACAAGCCTAGTGGGTTTACCCTAGTGTCCCTGGATGACATGGAAATGTTCACAAATAACCATGTGCCATCTAATGCTACCAAGTATAGGCAATGGGTTACCATCAATGGGCAAGGTGATGAGTATATGAGGGACACAGGTGCCAGTATGACTATGGTAAGGAGTCATCTGGTGCCCCAAGAATAGATTTTGCTTAACGTATTCTACCAGGTTGTGGTAGCAGACAACCCTGAGGGTCATTACCCAGAAGCTGTTCTCTTTGAGTTGGGAGGTCCTCAGATGTGCTGCAGATAGCAGTAAACCCTGTCATGCCTGTGGAATGTTTGCTAGGGAATGACCTAGAGCACACTGCCTGGAATGTAGTGGAGCTCAGGTCACACATGGAAATGTTGGGGATACCTAAGTGGGCTTGTGCTGCCCCCAGGTCCATGGCTCCCCTAAAAGGGAGTCAGAAACATCTGGAACAATGGCCTAGACAGCTGCCATGTCAAGTAAGGGTGAGAGGACTGGAGAACCAGCTCCTGAGTGTGTCCCAAATGAGGTAGATGGGATACCTGAAGAGGCCACCCCAGAGCCCAAAGGAGAGAACACCATCTACCTTGGTGGCCTACCAGATCTTGATCGATGCCAGGCAAAAGGAGGACCCACCAAGGAGGTCTTCTGCAAGGCTCAGAGGGAGTACCCAGCCTTGGAGGACAGGAGGAGATAGGCTGAAGCCCAGGAAGCAGGTGATGCCTCTGGTAGTCACCACATTTCCTGGGAGGACAACCTCTTGTACAGTGAAACTAAGAGATCAGTGCAAGGGACAACACGGGCCCTAATGGTCCCCCAATGCTACAGGCTGTTCTTACTGAGGCTGGCTCACAACATTCCCATGGCAGCACATCTAGGCCAGGACAAAACCTTTCCCAGCTCTGTAGAACCTCTGTGACCTGCCAGGCCAGTGGGAATACAGGACAAAAGCTGAGTCCATGTTTATGAGTGAGTGGGGGTGTCAGTGTGGATGTATGCATATGCTGAGGGGTGTGTATATGACTGCATGCTTGTGTGAAGGGGTGGCAGGGGTGTTTGTGAGTGTGTGGATGGGTAGGGACATGTGTGCATGTGTGTGCCAACAACAGGAATGGGGATTCCTGTCGCCGGGTGTGTGACTGCAAGGGTTTTCATGGCGGGGTGACCACCATGGAAAGCCTGGCGGGCTGCAGCTTTGTAATCCGGCCGGCAGGCTGAGACTTGGAGCTGCACACCGCTGGCCGCGTTGGTGCGACTGCACTGGCAGGCCAGGTGGAGTTGTAGAGGCTTGGCGTCTGCCACGCACCACAACACGTAATGTGGCGGTCCTTACTGCCTAGTCCAGGGTGGTAAGACTGTCACAGTGAGGCTGCCGGCCTCATGATCATCAGCCTCATAATGAGGACCTAGGTGCCAAGTAGGGCAAGGTATGGTGGTGTATTTGGGATACCTGGTGGCCAGAGTAAGGTGAAATGCCTCCAGGCCAAGATATAATCCATCATGGCCTTTGAGCCCCCAAAGACACAAATCTTCTATTTATGTCTTGCTCATTAAATTAAGGTCTATTTTTCTAACCTGGTGTGGATTATGTTTCTGTGGTGTTTTCACCATTATACTGTTTAAGTGGTGCACAAATACTTTACACATTGCCTCTTGAGATAAGCTTGCCTGATCTGTGCCCAGCTACCACAGAGTGAGCACAGGTTAATTTATTGTGTGTAACTGACTTACCCTGACTAGGATTTGCGTCCCTACTTGGACAGGTTGCATACCTCTACCAACTAGAGACTAAGGGCCAGAAGTACAAAGCATTTTTCTAGTTGCAAAGGGGCTGATTCGCATAAAAAAATGCTTTTTGGGATGTACAAATCCCAAACTGCGATTCAATTACTTGTTATTGAATCGCAGTTTGGGTTTTGTGATTCTGTATTAGGAAGGGGTGTGTCAAGGGCGACCCTTCCCAATACCGAATCTAAATGGTATGTATGATTGTTTTGTGACCGCGAATGCGGTCGCAAAACAATCGTAGTTAGCACCAATTTCAAATTGGTGCTAACCCATTCACAAAAGGGAAGGGTTCCCCCTGGGACCCCTTCCCCTTTGTGAATGCATGAGAAAACATTTTTTCAGAGCAGGCAGTGGTCCCATGGATACTAATAATATATCATCACAAAACTATTAATATGTAAAATTATTTAAAAAACAATATTATCTATAACTGTATTAAATCAACTAATACATACATCATAAATATTTAATAAGCATTATTATATACCTTAGAAAAAGGATATTTAAAATCTGTCCCACAATATTTTTGAGTTGTCACAATATTCTTGTAACATAACATGTTTTCTTTAATATTTTTGGTGGAATAGTGACAAAACAAAGGTTTTAATATATGACCCTGACTCTTTATTGAAAAACCACTTCTGACCTGTAAACTATTGATCTCTGTCTAATCCAGTCAATATGATAAAAACTAAGCCTTTAAAAATAACAAAAACTCAAAGTTAGAGACAATGAAGATAAAAAGTAAGGCTGTAGTGTCTGCATGCTCCTGCCAAATTAAATTCCACAAGAAATAATCATCCCATCAGAGTTTTGGGCTATGGAAGTAGTATTATCCATTCATTCCAGGATAGATTATGTCAAAGTCTGCTAGGTGAGCTTGCCCGAAAAACTTTTCTTCAGACTTTAACTGATCCAGAATACAGCCAAAAAAGCACGCTCTTGAAATTCGTCAAACCAAGTATGTCACCGAAGCCCGGCATAAATTTAACTGGTTTCCAGATAAGAAAGGGTGCTTTTTGAGGGGTTATTTGGTTCATGAAGTGGTAAATGATTCCACTGCTCTTGCTCTTGTGCCCTTTGTTATCAAGCATACCCCTAGGAATGTACTGTGATCTTCCATGGAGAGCAGGGCCATTTAAAAAAACAACTCTAAGGCATGGAACCAGCTATGTAGTGCCCTACGACCAATTGTGGGTTATGGGTCCTTTGCAAGGAAGTTAGGGCCAGATGTATGAAGAAACCACTTTGCGGTTCTCTAATAGTGATTTTTAAGAAATTGTAATTTCTGATTCGCAAAATGGTATGTATCATATTTGCGATTCGGTAATAGCGATTTCCTAAAAATCGCAAATGCTATTACTGAATCGCAAATAGTGATTCTGAACCCATTCGCACCTATGGGTCTGTAGGCCCATATTTGCAAATGTTTTGCATTTCCCAAATTGTGAATTCCGAACTGGAATTCGCAATTTAGGAAATGCAAAACCCCAGGGTGCTGGGGGCCTAAGGCCCCCTCTGCTGCACCCCAAAAAATATTTCAGGAAATGTAAGGTGCACAGATGCCAAAGGGGCATGTGTGCGTTACATGTCAATTTTAAAAATGCATTTTTAATGCATTTTTAACATTTGCACATGGTTACCACCAAGTTTTACTTGGTGGTAATTGTGATTCCTTAATGCCCAATCTCCATTAAGGAAAAGCTTGAACATGTGCTTAAGAAATAGCAAACAAGGATTCCTTATTTGCAATTTCTTATTTAGAGAATCACAATTTGTGATTCTCTAAATGGGCTCGCAATTTTGAGGAATCGCTATTTTATCGATTCCTTAAAATTGCATAACAAATGCATGTCATACATAACGAAAGGCATTTTTGCATTCGCAAACGGCCCTAAATACCTATTTTTTGTCTAAAGATACAGACAATTCTGACCTCCCTGTTCCAAATCAGTTCCAAATAGTGTGTAAGACATTGCTGATATTTTACTCTCCTACCAACAAGATGACTTCATGGCATATATTTCCTTAATACGTTTTATATCAATGCAATCATTTGATAATCCAACCACGCCCATGAAACACAAAAAGCTCTAAAAAGTATAAAACAAAAACTATCATTTAGAAATAGGCGTCTTTGGTTGGCAGTCAGGCTGCCCCCGTCCAAGTCGCACACAATCCAAATTATTCTGTGCCCACCCTCTGGTAGCTTGGCACTGAGCAGTCAGGCTTAACTTAGAAGGCAATATGTAAAGTATTTGTGCAATAAATCATGCAATAACACAGTATAAAACCACAAAAATACACCACACAGTGTTTAGAAAAATATATAATATTTATCTGGTTAAATGCAGGTCAAAACTATTAAGATTCAATAAGTACACGTTGAAATATCACTTAGAAATGATATAAAGATTCTTTAGTTCGTAAAAAGCAACAAATGTCTCTTGCACGCACAAAGTACCTGGTTTGCATTCAAATGCTCTGCGAGGCACTGCAGAGGAGGAGTTGCGTGGAAAACGGGGATGTGTGCGTCGATTTTTCCAGCACACACAGATGATGCGTTGTTGAGTTTTCACGCAAGGCAGGCTTTGAGTTGATTTCTGGCATGGAGACTGGGATCGTCTTTGGGTTTCCGATTGCAACGCTGAGTCGTTCTCTTCTTCGGGAAGTCGGACTGCATTGATCTGGTTCAGTGTGCAGTGATTTACAGGCTGTGCGTCGTTTCTTGCAGGCTGTGCATCAATTTGTGCTGCACAAGGAGACTTTTTTGGTCCCTAGACCTCAAGGAAAAGGTGGCAAGCTCTATCCAAGCCCTTGGAGAGCACTTCTCAGCAGAGCCAAAGGACAGCAAGGCAGCAGGACAACAGCAGGGCAGCAGTCAGGTGAGTCCTTTGGGCAGCCAGGCAGTTCATCTTGGCAGGTAGCAGGTTCTGGTTCAGGGTTTCTTCTCCAGTGGTGTCTTGTCCAGAAGTGTCTGCGTTGGTAAGGTCAGAGACCTTGCTTAAATATCCAAATGTGCCTTTGAAGTGGGGGAGACTTCAAAGAGTGGCTTAGAAGTGCACAAGGTCCCCTTTCAGTTCCATCCTGTCTGCCAGGATCCCAGTAGAGGGTGTAGCAGTCCTTTGTGTGATGGCAGGCTACTGTCCTTTGATATGTAAATGTCAGGCCCTCCACCCTCCCAGCCCAGGAAGACCCATTCAATATGCAGCTGTGTGCAAGAGTGACTGAAAATCCAGTGTTTGCGGTTGTCTGAGTGAATGCACAAGGGAACTCTCAACTAAACCTAGCCAGGTGGATTGTAAGGCACAGAAGGATTTAAGTGCAGAGAAATGCTAACTTTCTAAAAGTTGGATTTCTATAATAGTAATATTAAATCCAACTTCACCAGTCAGCAGGATTTTGTATTACTATTCTGGCCATACTAAATATGACCTTGCTACTCCTTTCAGATCAGAATCTACCACTCAAACAGAATATGAGGGTAGCCATAATATTAGCCTATGAAAGGAGCAGGCCTCACAGCAGTGTAAAAACAAATGTACAAGTTTTACACTACTGTTGTAATTTAGTAGCGATTAGATTAAGCATTAGCAGAAGTCATCGTGTATTTAGCAACTATTGTCAACATTTCGCGGAATCAATTTGTATTCATGGCAGCCATTTTCTCTGCCACATGCTGCCATGTGCTCGCCATGTGCTCTGTCCTACTTTCCTGTTAACTACTCTTGAAAATCTGTCTAGTGACAAGTTATATTTAGCATCTCCCACTTTGCACATGCCCAGTAAAGTCTGCAGCTGTTAGTAATTAGTAACCGACAGTAATGTGTCTACTAGTCCTTGAAAACTGTTAGCCCCTCCTACCTGTCAACTGTGCATTTCCATATGACCTTATATGTATATAAGTCTTGCTTCTATAATTGTACCCCCTTCTATTAGCCCCTGCGTGGGTATAAAAGGACCATGCTCTCTTAGTTCAGTGTGCTACTTCAAACATTAATTAAGGGTGCTGTTTGTACTGTAGTACCACCTCATGAGGTTTAATAAACTTTGTCTTTTATTTCAGTTTCTGTGCCAACTTCTTCCTATATGGTCAGAGGACTTTGTGCAGAGAAGGGCAAACACCTTGCACTAGTAGGCCTTGATGAGGCTTACTTTGACACTACCAGGACACATAAACTGCACAGATACATGTCCTGCCTTTTATCTACATAGCACCCTGCCCTATGGGTTACCCTTAGGGGTGACATATGTGGAAAAAGGGGAGTTTAAGGCATGGCAAGTACTTTTAAATGCCAAGTCGAAATGGCAATGAAACTGCACACACTGGCCTTGCAATGGCAGGCATGAGGCAAGGTTAAGAGGCTACTTCCGTGGTTGGCACAATCGGTGCTGCAAGCCCACTAGTAGCTTTTAATCTACAGGGCCCTGGGCACATCTAGTGCACTTTACTGGGGTCTTACAAGGAGATTAAATAAGCCAATTGGGTATAAACCAATGTCAACATGTTTTAAGGGAGAGAGCATATGCACTTTAGCACTGGTTAGCAGTGGTAAAGTGCGCAGATTCCTAAAACCAGCAAAAACAGTGTCCAAAAAGTGAAGGGAGGCAGGCAAAAATGTAGGGGTGACCACCCTAAGGCTGTCAGGTCTAACACTGCCCCTTCTCCAACTCATCTCACCCACACTACCTGCAGCAGATCCACCCTCTTCCTAATACTTTAAATTCTCTTTATGGCCCTGAGACAGGATATCCAAGTGCTCAAGGAACAAGAAAGTATAACAGCTCTGGGATGAAACATTCTCTCTTGCTTACTTGTTTGCTCCTGGCTCTCTTTTGCCACTGCTGGCTGATGTTCTTCTGAGTTCCTGGGCACCACTCCTGCATCCTTCTCCCCGTGATCTAAGGTGAACAGCCTGTGAAATTCTACCAAAATAGCTTGAATTTTAAGAAGGTAAAGATGCGCAGCAGTTTTCCACTGAGCTCGGTGCTGTGTGGCTTCACACTCTGTCTCTTGGCCTGCAACTGGAGCAGATGGCTAGTCTCAAGAGAGAAGAAAAAGACATTGAATTGTATTACGTACTGCAACTGCAAGAACACTTTTGTACAGTCACACAACAGTGCTAGTTCCTCTGCCTATGACCACTGGAATTACGTGTGTTTGCCTCTGTGGGGCTTATTAATTACTATTTGCAGTACTTGGCAATAATTCACCTTGATAGGCATAATAAAACCAAAATGTTTAGCTAGAAAGCATAAAACATAAAAGTGCCACACCAAGGTGGTGTACAGTGGCAGGCCCTTTTCAAAGATTAAGTAACCAATCACGTTTCAGTTGCTGCTGTATTCAGATGTTGTTCAACTTGATGAAGTGCAAACTTTGACCTGATAGCATTAAAATTGAATAAAATGACCACATTTTAAATTTGTAGTGCCATGGAAAAAAAACTGGCACATCAGCTTATGCATTACGTCATGCAGCTCAATGTATTTGACTTTTCAGGCAAACATATAGAGGCTAACCCAGCAGTATAAATATTGAAAAATTGTTGCCACATAATAATTTCACTGGCTCTCTACTCCTACCTTAAACGCAAGCCACACCACATTCATTATCAGTGCATAAACTATTTCTCTAATTATGATTATGGAATGAGTGAGTTTTAGGTAAGCATGACTTTAGGCTAGAGCTAATTTTAAGTTGGGCTATGGACAGATTAGATGGTAAGTAGAAGGTAGAAAACAGACCACTGTAAGAGAAGACAGGTGCAAGGACAGCAAGGGAGGTGGTAGGTATTTATGAGCAGCACAGCCTTTTCTAGCCATAAAAATGTGGTATAAAACATTATTGGCCTAGCATATGGACAAAGAAGGGACACTTGTTAACAAATACAGCAATCCTCTTTAAGAAAATACTACTTGCCATAGCATTTACTTTCCGTTGTGGCCTCTTACCATTGACATTTTCTCTTCCTGGGCTGACTGCAGAAAATGTTTAATTGTGTCACTGCCAACCACAATATTGCACAAGTAAAATATCAAACACCCAAAGAATTTTAAATTATTGCTAACCAAAGTATCACTTTGAAATATTCATGCTTACATTTTAAAAATCATACAAGTCAAAACCCCAATGCAATACAAGTGGTAAAAATGTGGAAAATTGCTAGGAAAGTGGCAGGCAGAGAATAAGTGAAAGAGAAGATGTCAAGGGAGTGGAGAAAGACAAACAAATGGGAGGTAATGGGGAGTTGCGCCCACACTAAGAAAAAAATAGAAAAAGAAAAGAAAAAAACAAAGGAGACATGAGTTAATAGGATGAGGAAACAGTGGGGAATGTAAAAGGAAACAACATGGACATTAACTGACACTTAAATAGAGAAAAGGGCAAATTAAGTAAATTACAAGAAAGAAAATACAGATGTCCATGCTGCATAAGAAAGAAGTGAGATTAATAATTGTTAAATCAAAGAAGAATTAAAAATCATTCATTATCAGCACTAGACATATCTTCATCCATGGTGGAGAAGGAAAATGTGACATCACTGCCGTTCACATTAACCTTGGGCATCTCTGGTTGTCCTGAAATGAGAAAAGAAAAAGAAGACTCTGAGGAGAAGTATCTACCCTCAATCAAGTGGATTCATAAAGCATGGCTAATAATCCCATGAGCCTGTTCAGGCACTTACCTGTGAAGCCATGATGACAAGTAAGTCATGAGGAGCATCAAGAATTGCTCCTGACCTAATGAGGATGCTGTGAATGCATTGCCACATCACTTGGACCCAAATCAGAAGCATTGAAATCAAGCCCCTTCTTACATTTGGGGAGCACACAGCTTGCTGTGCAGGAAAAGAACAGGAATACCTTCAATCGCTGACGGAGAGGACTATGGAGGCTCAGTGGAGAGCCTGCCCTTGCTGAGTGCTGTCACACCTTTCAAGGCAGCTGGCTAACTGAGCAGGACTGGAGCCTTACAATAGCCCTCAGATGGGGCACTGCTTGAGACACTGCGCTCTGCCTCTTTTCTGGAGCAGGTAAGGCTGGTAATGGGCCTAACGGGCCCCTTGAGACTCTGTGATAAGACACTTTTAACTATTTTCAAAAAGTCAGAGTGCACTGTTGAACGACTGGGTGGAGCAGGGATTTGCCAGAGAAACACTAGAACCCCAACCTAAAGGAGGAAATATTTTGTTGTCTAGAAATGTTGTACATTTTAAAAAAATTACTGAACATGAATGTATTGATACTGATATACACTCTTTGAGTGATGAGTCATGATCACTTACTAACCTGCATCCCCCCGAGGGAGCCTTTGACTGTTCATCCACAGCTACCACTAAGATAGTCAAGTGAAGTTTGTCAGGATCCATTGTAGGTTTGGCCCAAGGACATCAGAAGTAAAATGCCTGAATCGCCAACATTGGACACAATAGCCCATGTGGGCCCAGTGGCATTTTGAAGGGGATTCTGACATTGTATAAATATTGTGAGGACATAAGCATTGTACTTGGTGTGTGAGTTATGGTGTGCATGGCTGTTGTGCAGGTTGTGGACTCTGATATTAGTCATAAATTGCAAAGGTCAGTGATTTTTTGGTTTTAATTCATAACAATAACTGCATTTTAATTGTTTTTTTAGGGGAATTTCTGAGTTTTGTTTGGGCATATGTTAAGGTGCAGCCTTAATTTCACTTTGTTCTTAGTTTTTTTCCGTGATATTTTGTTTTTTATCATATTCCACATCTACGAGTTCTCTGCACCCATCCCCCTGTACACAACCAACCCCTGCTGTGACGGGCCTTTGGTTGTATGAAGTAAGGAGTGGGCCCAGAGCTTGGCCTCTGGCCAGGTCCTGTGAGCAAGTTTCCTGGGTTAGCTAAACCATCCCACTTCATATGGTATTTGACCTTGCACAGCAGGGGATGCCCATATGGCCAGACCTCTGGCAAGGCTCAGCCTTCACCTGCTTGTGGGAAGCCATCCTTCCACTGTGCAGGCCTTAAGCTGTGTGCAGTGAATTTGAGTACAGGCCCTGACCCCTTCAACCATCCTGCCACAGGCATGCAACCCCTGCTGTGCACAACCTTAAACTGTGCACAGGAGGGTTAGCCTCAGGGCCCAACCCTCTTTAGTAAGCCAGTCACCAACTGAGCCCAGGGATTGGGGTTTTGCTCTCCATGCTCCTTAATATCCTTTTCGATATTTTTACAGGACTAATGGGCTGAGTTACCAAGTTCCATCAGGAGGCTGCAACATCTTCTCTCATGTTGTAATCAGCCAATTACATCCCTTTTGGTTTGCAGATTCCACTTTGGATCTGAAACGGCTCAAAGGGAAGGAATGATCAACCCCCCCACAATGTGGCTGATCAGGGACTGTGAAATTTGAAAACAAGTGAAGCTGATGCTGGGGCTCCTTGTTTGAACACTGGACAAGAGAAGGAGATGGAAGAGTGACTTATGTGCTGGAAGGTATGCCACATTGCAGGGCCCATAAGTACTGGGGCATGGCCTAGAGGATGAGCCTTACGGACCTCCGACATGAAGGTCTTGGGAACCCTGAAATGATATCGGTTGTGCTTCTGGTTGGAAGACCGGGAGAAAAGGGCATAGTTGGAGCTGTACATGAGGGCCTTCAACCCTTCCACCACTAGTGGCACGCTGACAGAGAGCAGTGAATGTGCCCTCTCCAGAGGCAGCTCTGTGTTGCTGCTTGACCCAAAGCAACAATAGGCCACAAATAAACTCTTGTGTATGCAGCAGGGAGAAGTAGCTGGCAAGCATGAAGGCTGATTGGGGGAGTTGATTTTAGACAATAGATAAAGCTGGTACTGGGCCTGTGACCTTCAGTGCTGAAAGAGACGAGGGCTGCAGCAGGGCTTTGTGAAGTGCCTCTTGTGTGCTGGAGGTGTCATTGCTTCATGGAAAGTGTGATGAATTCCAGTAGGGCCTACATTGGACAAGGTGCAAGACACTAAAGACAGGCCCTACCACAAAAACACATCTTTGATCCATAATATGGAGACCTTGAGCAAATGACCTGCCAGTTTCTACAACTGAAATTGTGCTTGGACAATTCTTCTGATAGATCACAGTGGGTCAGAGTATGCTGACAAATAAGAAGAAATAGCTGTAGGGTGTGGCTCTGATTGCACTGAGAGGACCTGATGCTAAAGAGAAGAAGCTTCTTTTGACTGTTATTACCAGATTGTGTCAACCTTTTTTTCTGAACAATAGAAAGATGTAAGGTGAAAGGCCCCCTGGCTGAGTGACACGAGACCCAGCCTCACTTGAGACTCCTGATATGAGAGTGGATTATGAGTTACAAGATGAATCTACTAAATTTGCCATCAGGTTTTGCAATATTCCCAAGGCGATAGCATCATCTAGAGAAGCTCTGGAAGCTAAAATAGAAACAGTTCCTACAGGTTTAGGATTGCTGAGAACTGACCAATGGAAAATGTTCAAAAGTGTGACTAAGGTGGAGATGGTGTTGGCCAGTATGAGCCCAACCGTAATGAAAATGAGGGAGAAGCTCAATGAACTGTAGACCAATGTCTAAACCATAGAACATACAGCAGAAGATTCTTAGAGTCGATCCCTTTGCAATAACATTTGGGATGTTCGCAAGTTTGGATACATTTCTCTCAAAATCATTTTCTTTTGCAAGGTTAAATGGGGTCCTGGTGCCTCCCTAGACCTGGACCCCCTCCTTGTCCAATTGTTGTGCACTTGGACAATCTAATGCAATCAGCAAGGCATGACACAGAATCTACCTTCCCCAACTATACGTTGACCATCCACCAACAATGGATGCTCATTACAGTAATAAATGGATATCTGTACACTATTGAACAGAAATACATGCTGCTTTAGCCTGTAAAGCTTTGGAACAACAGGGAGACAAAACTAATTTCTTCCTAAACACAGGAGAAGCTCTTTCTTGCATGGAATGAAAGCTCATGAAATCAAGGTAGGTAAACACCCTAGACAACTGCCAATCTAGTAAAAGAAAATTATGTGGGAACTCATTTCGTAAGCTGATCATAAACTAGAGCAAAATGAAACAACCTTGTGCTCTTCAGTAGTTGTCACAATGGAAGGAAAAACAGCACCAAAGCCCACCTAGGACGTTGGAGTCCATTGACACAAACGCAGAACGAGTTCGACCAGAGTGAAACTGAGCAGCATCTAGATGCTCAACAAGTCACACCCATAACAGCTGATGGCTTACTTTGAGGTGTAGTGAACAGGAGGACCCTGCTGTGGAAAGGTGGGTGGCCATGTTAGAGTTTGTATTGTAGGACAGCATAAAGTTAGTCTCTAAACAATACAGACATCATTCAGTGACAGTTTACTGGAAAATGTAACCTGTTGGGGAGTCCCATGTAGCACCTAGAGTTGCTAGGCAAGATCACAAATATGTGTTGATATGCATCACTCTCTTCCTGCCCTTCTAATTTGTGGGATGAGTACTCCTATGTTTGTAGGTAGCCAACCCCCACATTATTCATTGAGGCACTTCTAAGTAACCTTTGAGTCACATTTACCTGCAGATTTTGCTTAGTTGGGCACTAGTTACTATACACCTTGTCCAGTACAGGTGTCTACAGTTCATGTAAGTTTGGACTGAGCTCTCTTTTTTTAACTCACTGGTTATGTGCAGGGAGAGATTCAGGGCTGGTGCACCAGTGAAACTCAAGGTGCCCATTCTCTGTCATCAGGACAGGATGAAATATATGTACCTCAGTATAATACACACATAGATCTGACATCATTAGTAACTTTAATATTCACTTATTTTGGAGACATGCTGTAGATGTATAGTGTATCTGCAGGAGATGTATTTTCTGTAGGGGGAGTGAATGAGGTTCAAGAAAAATGGTGAGGTCAGTTATATTAGGCAACAGGCATGCTCATATGGGTGATGGTCAGGTTACCATTACAATTATAGAAAATGGAGAAGATCCGAATCGCAGAAAGGTGATTCTGGATTTAGTGTAGGATATGTGATTCTTGATTGAGTTTAGGGTGGTTTAGCACTAGCTATATCTAGTGTTTATGCTCACACAGTGTATCAGTGGAACTTTATAGATCAACACCCACAAATGCATGAAGTAGCCACCATATGGTGTGGGGACTTTAACTGCATTCCACATGTAGAGATGTATAGATCATACCCCCATTCCTGGGACTTTATTGATACTGCTTCCACTACACTATACATCTAGGTGAGATCATGGCAGTTTATTGATGCCCCAATGATAGAGAGTACTCTCATTACTCCTGCATTCACAAATTGTTCACCAGAACTGATTTAGCATTTAATTTGCTTAATATACAGTGGTACTGCTGTGTAACAACTACATTTCACATACTTTTTCTGATCATGGTCAGGTGGTGGTTAGGCTAGCGTGGGGACCAAATTGGTCCAGGATTTCATCTTGAAAGCTTCAGGTAGGGGCCCTTTATGACAGTGTATACAGGCAGACTTTGGGCACACACATTACACAATTATTTGACCAACATTAAAGCTCAGTGGGGATCAATGCGTGCAGTGGGTGCATTTCAAGTGTACTTGAGAGGTGTATGTATAGCTACATCCTATGGAGTCAGCAAAACTCTGCTGAATGAGGTAGCTCAACTAAAAGGACACCTTAGAACCAAAGAAAATAAAGTGGTGGCATGTAATTAGCAGCCCCAAATCCTCAGGTAAATAAAACAAGAACATAGAGAGGCAGAGTGTAAGTTAGCCCAATTAGATAGCAAAAAATGGCAAACAAAGCGGCAGATAAGCTTGGGCGCATTTTGGCACACTTAGTTTGAAATGAAGAAGACATGCCACCCACAACTGCAATACTATGGGCAGCTCAGTAGTGACACAGGATCAAATTAATGAAGAAGTAACACAATATATTATTCTGAGATCTACATGGAATGAGTGTAAAGCATAGGGGAGAAAGAACCGTAGTGCATAAAAATGGCACATTTGGTCAAACCGATTGAACTGCAATCATTAAGGCCCATATTTATACTTTTTGACGCTAAACTGCGCTAACGCAGTTTAGCGTCAAAAAGTTTTGCGCCGTCTAACGCCATTCTGAAGCGCCATGCGGGCGCCGTATTTATGGAATGGCGTTAGACGGCGCAATCAGACCGGCGCTGCCTGGTTTGCGTGGGGAAAAACCACGTAGACCAGACAGCGCCGGCGTAGGGGGAAAATGGCGCATGGGCGTCTTAAAATGGGGCAAGTCAGGTTACGTCGAAAAAATCGTCTTAACCCGACTTGCGCCATTTATTTTCGACGCCCATCCCCCATCAACATGACTCCTATCATTGTAAAGATAGGAGTCATGCCCCCTTGCCCAATGGCCATGCCCAGGGGACTTCTGTCCCCTGGGCATGGTCATTGGGCATAGTGGCATGTAGGGGGGCACAAATAAGGCCCCCCTATGCCACCAAAAGAAAATATAAAAAATAAAAAATTATACTTACCTGAACTTACCTGAATGTCCCTGGGGTGGGTCCCTCCATCCTTGGGGGTCCTCCTGGGGTGGGCAAGGGTGGCAGGGGGGGTCCCTGGGGGCATGGGAGGGCACCTGTGGGCTCATTTTGAGCCCACAGGCCCCTTAACGCCTGCCCTGAGCAGGCGTTAAAAAGTGGCGCAAATGCGCCGTTTTTAGCCACGCCAACTCCCGGGCGTCTCTTTTGCCCGGGAGTATAAATACCACGTAAAGGCCTGGGAGTCATTTTTTAGACGGGAACGCCTCCCTTGCATATCATTAACGCAAGGAAGGGGTTCACGCTAAAAAATGACGCACATTCCGGGAACTTTGGCGCTATTCGCCTCTAACGCCATAGTATAAATATGGCGTTAGTTGGCGTTAGTTTTGCGTCGAAATTGCGTCAAAAAAAACGACGCAATTTCGGCGCAAACGGAGTATAAATATGGCCCTAAATCTGGAAGCACCCTTGGAGGTAGCAAGAACATCAGGAAGTAAAGGCTTCTCAGCTGACTTTTACGTCCAATATGCCCCACTGCTGGTGTCTAAACTCAAAGAGGTTCATAAAGAAGCTTTAGATAGGAGGGGTTCTTACTGAGTATGAGGGAGACTATACTAATACTTCTCCTGAAAATCCATCAAATCCCCTTGGTTTTAAAAGATTATCACTTCTTTTCTATGTAAAACATAAATGATAAAATATTGTTGAAAATCTTGGTGAACAGACTGACCCCTGTGCTGGCCACACTGTGCATCTTGATAAAACAGGATTTAATGTCAGGCACTTAATCCATGCTCTGGATGAGTGCTCGAGGGGAGCTGGACTGCTGGCTGTAGTAGCTGCAAACATGTAAATAGCTTTGGTGCGGGACTACATGTTTGTAATGATAAAAGAAATTAGTAATATCATAAAATGGGTTACGCTATAGTATATTCTATAGCTAGGACTAAGGCTGGGAAAGATATATCAGAATCCTGGCCGGTGGAACGCAGGATGAGCCAGAAATGCCCATTGTCACTGTAATTATTTACCTTAGCAATTGAACTGTCGTGAGGACCCTTTTAGTACCTGGGTTGGTCATCCCTGTTTTAGCTTAGTTTTAATGTTTATGTTGTTATTCACATTTTATTAATGTTAGTGAGATCACGTTTAGGAAAGGCTTTTACACATTTTATCAGTTTGCTTTTATTCTTGGAAAGCAAGAAACATGCTGCACATTTAGCTCAGCCTTTGCACAACACATATAATTAGTACTTTCTGTCCAAGGCTATGGAATGTGGTACACAATGTGCTAGCTTGTATTCCCCATACATGAGACAGCTTCTATCACCAAGACACAACATTGCATCAGATCTTTATCCATGAGGTGACACGGTTTATTATAAAAACCATGCAGTGACTCAAGGAGGGCAGAGGGCACTCCGGCCATGACATTCCTGGGACACCTGCTGTGTGACATTCAACTCTACTGGTGCTGGTCTGTCACCTTCCCAAGAGGATTGCCATTCACACCACAGGCTGATTCCTGACACTCTATCCAGGTAGAGCACCGAGGCTTATCCCCTAGGTCGGGCTAGGTTGAGGCTTACAACCACTATGCTCTAAGAGATAGACATAAGGTTATTTAGGAACTTAGAGAACCTCTAGACCATTCAGAACCACATACATCATGATTGGATTGGTTATCTCCTTCATCCTGATCATAATGCTTATCACCTTGATTTGTTTAATCTGCCTAGTTATCACAGCTCACTCTTCATATGCTAGATTGTGATTGTTTCAAGATACATATTGAAAACATACCTCGCATCTTTTTCTCTCTCCTCGGCATTCATGTGTAACTCAGCGAGAGGGGTAGGATCTGTTTCCCCAACTTCCCTGGGGAGTCGGAGTGTCATGTTCAGGTTGTCATAATCACTTTTTAACCCCGTGGGATTGATAGTTGGGTGAGGCCCTGTGGGCTCGCCGAAAGATAGGCCGACTAGCTACTAAAAGGTGTGGATCACACTCAGTCTCCCACACTCTGCAGTGCTGCTGTCCTAAACACGCAGTCCTATTACCAAAGTAGGAACTACATATAATGGTGCCACCAAAGTATCAAGCTCAGGTAGGAATTTTACGGATCTCCTGAGTAGTTCTCTCTTATATGCCTCAGATGCCCTTTTCACCATTATATGAAGTCTATGGTGTTAGGGAAATGTCCTCCTCAGCTGTATAGGTAGCACCTACATTTGTCTGCAGGTTATTCAATATTTGAGGAGTTAGTGTGGGGACTGACACACACATGATCGCTCTTTATGCCGATGAGTTCCTTTTTTACCTGAGGGATGCTTCTTAGTTTGTTCCACTTAAGCTAGACAAATTAAAATTGTTTGGGGCAGTGTTAGGCCTACACCTTAAGATGGCTAAACCCTGTACTTATCCTGTGTGGCACCTTGACCAAGAACAAAGGGATTGTCTTTCAGCACTGCCTTTATGATGGAGGTTCATGACCTTTAGGTACCTGGGTGTCCTAATCTATTATGCTGGAGGCGGGTTGGTATACAGTAATGTAATGAAAACCCTAAGGGGTATCAAAGAATTTATAATTGAGTTAACAACACCGGCTTTCACCAAAGGGCAAGATAGCAATATCTAAAATTACTGTAGTGCTATGGTTACTATACATGTTTGCAATATTACTGGTGTGCCTGCTGCAGAAGAAGCGCTTTCTGTGTTGAACGGGACTGTGGTTGACTTAGTTCTTGGGGGGAGGGAGGCAGCATAGATGCTCCCTGGGGAAACTAAAGTTAACAACAATCGAGGTTGGACTAGGGGCACCTCATTTCGAATGGTATTATGTGGTGGCACAGCTGCAGCTGCAGTGGCTGGCAAAGTGGGCTGCAGATACAGACAACGTTGACTTAAAATTCCTTGGAGACACATTCCAATAGGAAAGCATACTGAAGCACTGTCAGGAACATCACTCTAGGTCCAGGATTCTGCCAAGATTGGTGAAAATAGTAAGGTATTGCTGGAGGAGGGTCTTAATTCGTACAGAGGAAAGGGTCATATTTGGTCCACAGCTGCCACTGTGGTGCTCCAATAGTTTCTTAAACTGACAGGGCGAGTGGAAACACAGACACGGACACATGCAGAAGTTCAATATATGGGAGATTTAATAGATGAGGGAAACGTTGTCTCATTTCAATCAAATTTTTTAATATACTTTTTTTCATTATACCATTTGCGAGACATGGGGGATAGTCTGAGAGTAAAAGTCATACATGAAGCTGTTCAAGCAGAATTAACAATTGATAATAGTAAATGAACTGTAACACACTCATACAGTAAGCTGATAGCACAAACTATCACAGCACCACCACACTTAGAGTGAGTTGGGATATGGAAAAAGGAGTTAAAATAGTAGACAAGGAATGGTACTGGATTTGTGGTTACCTCACAATGATGTTGATGAAAGCCTGATCTCAACTGATTCAATGCCATATACTACACTGCTCTGATAGGATCTGTAGAATTTTTTGGACCCCATCAGACAAATGCCCTACGTGTAATACCGAAAACACAAACCTACTGCATATGTTTTGGTCATATCCGTGTCTAACACAATTCTATTCTGCAATCTTGCAGCAGATAGTAGGCCAAGTTACTGAGTTAAACATCATACGCACATCTAGGACGTGCTTACTTGAACTAATTCCACGATCTAAGGAAGTCAGAGAAACGGTTTGTAGACCTGGCTTTACTGTTGGTCCAATGTCAAATCGCTAAACAGTGGAAGAGCATTGATGCTCCAGCTCTGAATTGATGGAAAACAAAACTTGTGAAATGGACTGAGATGCAGATTGACGATTTAGGGAGGAGGGGGTGTGGCCTCAAGTATTACAAGTTGAGACATGTTTCTGTTCCTAATTACGAGGGACAATATCTATTGTCTTGAGTCAAATGAACTTGTGAAGTGTATATTGATGGTGTACAGGAAGACATCTTGTTCTTCCACAGTAAATCCTCATCATCATTTTAGCACCCAAATAAAGTCAGAAGTCCCACCTTCCCCCCTCTCTCTCTTCGTTGTTGACCCCACTTTCCCAAACTCCATTCCCACCCTCCCCTACCTTGGCCCTTGCCTCACCCTGCTGTAGCTTGAGATAGGCCTGCTCTTGCTGACCCACAAAGTCAGGGAAATAAAGTCTAATAGGACTTGCAAGGCACGAGATGAGTGATGACCACTTTTATAAACTGTAATGTTATCCACTTCCCTGTATGGAGCGAGAACTAACTCAGTGCTCTGTTTTATGTTCCTTTACTCCTGTATTGTTACCTGTCATGCTGATTATATGGATGTAGTAGCACCCCTGTTAAATGGAGAGACTGTAAAATGTCTTAGACGAATGGACAAAATATGAAATATTACTTTGAAGCTTTTTGAAAAACATCAAAAAAAAGTTTATTCTTAAAAAAACAGTCTGACATCTGTGTTATTAGGAGAAATAGAAAAGGCACAGATAACAGTAAACTATGAATTAAGATTCCAGTTCCATCTAAACGTCTTTATTCCAGTGTAGGATCTTCTTTTCTTCCTGTAGTTTTACATGATCCAGGCCTTATTTGATATCAGGAGAAAGATTGGGACACATTTACAAGAAAGTGTGGAATCATAGATGATGTTCTACTTTTATTGCACCTCGTTGCTCCCCCCTAGTGACACCATCTGTGCGCCATATTTACAATACGGTGCACCATGGCGCAGGTTAGGTCAACAGTGTCAAAAAGCTATTTTGGTGCTTTGGTGGATTAGCACCAAACATTATGGCTCTAATCCACCAAAGTCATAGGAGGCCCATTGAATACAATGGGAGCGTTAAAAATGACTCTAAAATGGTGCAGTGAATTCTCATAAATTTCACTGCACCATTTTTCTGGGCCTCCTAATGGGGGAACATCCCCCTATATACATTATGCCTGGTGCATGCATAATGTAGTGCACAGGGTTGCAAAGTAGCATAATGCTTGCATTGCACCATTTTGTAAATATGGCGCAACTAAAATGCCTCCATAACGCCACAGTAGCATAAAAACATGATGCTAATGTGGTGCAAGGAGGCACAAGGGGCTTGTAAATATGCCCTTTTGTTTGTTAAATCATGAAATAGCCTTCCTCTTTTTTCAGGATTGACTCAATTGTGTGCTCTGGCATAAAGGTGTTCTAGTGTTATTGGGCATCCTAAGAGTGCATACAGGTGCTAACTTCTTACATTGCACAGAGTGTTTTCCAAGGCCATCTATATAAACCTGGATTGTGATGATTTCCTAATTACAATTCATCCCACCACAGCTGCCATAGTTGATGAACTCAGGTGTCATTGATCCCCTCATACTGACAGAGACTCTGGAGAAAGGTGAGCGAGAGGAAGGGTATAAAACAGGATGACTAACACTTGGGTTTTGCACCAAAAAGAATTCTTGGTTCATGTTAAAGGTTATGGCGAGCACTGGAATTAGGGTGGGGGGCATTTTTCAATGGAACAGCAATCATTGGAAAAGGTGATTTGTGAGCCACAATGAGTGAAGAGTTACGGGGTCACTAGCTGGAAAGTTTCCGTGTGGCTCCCTTGTGCTCTTGCTGTCTTGCCCCGATCAGCCCTGCTTTTCACAAAATCTTCACTTCCAATTTTACCCTGCACATAAGTGATAGCAAGGGTGGCGCATCCTATCAATAGCTGGAATACAGCTTTGGAAGTTTTTCCAAAAAAAGTCACAGGGTCACGTGTTCCCTACTGTCATTGTAATAAGCCTTCAGTGGGAACTCTAGTCTTACCTACGTTTGTCCATGCCTCCATGAAAACTTTATAAGACCTTCGATCATCCTGTGTTTTATCACATGAATCATGGTTAAAATTTCCAATCTGGTACTCACTGGTTCTAATTCTAAAATGTATCCATTTGGTCCTCTCCAAGGTTTGCACCCCATGTTCTTTTCTGTCCTTTTCTGTGGTATGTACTTTATCACTTCCTAACCCCAGATTCTCTTTTTGGCTGTTTAATCAATGTCTCGTTCTGTCTTTTGTGTTTAACCACATTTCCCCAATCCATCTGCCCCTCTCTTGGCTTGAATGTCACACCTATTTGTCTTGTTTGCAGACAGCCTCGTGCCCCAAACCAATCCTCCCCTCACTGTAAGCAATGACACCTTCTCGTGAAATACACTTCAATTCTGTTCTCCATCAAATTGTCTCTTCTAGGCTTGTAGCACTGTGCTAAACCCTTTCTGGTGTATCTCCCCTAACCCCTGTTACAAGAAAATGCATCCCTGCCCAATATGACCTCTATTTATATTTGCCCTTTCAGTGATCTCTCAAAACAGCTCATGATAAATTTCATGTTAGTTGATAATTTAACGTATACATCTTTCCCTTCCTCCCTTCACATGCCCTTATTTAGATGTGAGATCCTGGCATCAGTATTCTTGGACAATTCGTTTCACTAGAACATGCAAACCTGCAGGTTACTGTTGAGCAGATGTTATGAAGGCCACTTCGTAGACATGTGCACATGTGAAAAACAAGGAAAAGGAGCAATGGGCAAACAATGGATCGTATCTCACTCCTAGAATAGATTGACAGTTAAGTACAATAGGTACCATCTGCAATAAACCTTTCGAAGATTTGAGCCATTTAAGCATACTGATTTTGAATATGGATGTTTCTATGACAAGCTATGACCAAAATATGACATAGTGACCCGAGGACGCCAATGCAAAGCATACAAGCCAGAAGTTAAGGAGATAAAATAATAGGCTACCCAAGAGTTCTGAATATACAATATAAGAGAGGGACTTGAATCTTCCTAACAAAAGGGAACTGAAAAGACAAAAAACAACAAACATGTGGTACATGTAAATGGGCATGAAGTGGTACGAATTGGAGAAACAAGACAACTAATTATGCATTGGAAGGTGTGAACGCCAAGTCGGAATGCCCTTAAGTACTGGCACAACACTTATGCCCTGGAAGTAGATCCATAACCAGGAAGTGAGAGTTGAAGTTTGTCAGTGAGCTGTGTAGTATTCGCAGTGCCTTTAGTTTCTACTCTTCCGTTCTCTAAAATTTCCAGCCAAGCCTAAGCCAAGGCCTGATCACCTGTCTTTACTGAATCTGAATCCTGAGAAATCTTGAGAATGGAGAAGTCTCATGTTTTCTGTATTGTTCCACCTATGGTGATTTGAAAATACAACCCCTGGGATGTATTTTCTTCCTCTTCTTTGCTCCCACCAGCAGATTGCTGTTTTATTTTGTATATTGCCTCTTCCCTACTTGTGAAACATTGTAACATGCAACAATATGCCCATTAGATTGTTTTACCACTGGTGTGTCTTTTATGTTCTATGGCTCATTAGGATGATGCAATAAACTGCCATGCTCCTTGCAGAGTGTGGTCTTTGACAGTGCTTAATTTGTAAATAAAGAGGTGCCGGTGCTCAAAGCCCTTCTCTTAAACAGGAGACTGCTGTAATTAAATCTGCCAGCACTGAATACTAAGACAGCGTATATCCTGAAGCCATCTCTGGCCTCTTTAATCCATTTACGGCCACCCCTGCCCCCTCAGCTCATCCTGCAACTTTCTACTTTCTCTCTTTATGACGCTTTTTAGTTTTTCCTTCTTCCGTCTTTCTCATATGTGTCTTTTGCTCGCAGCAATTGCTTGAGGCATAAGAATAAGCCCCGGCCCTCACAAATAAGTGCCGGTGCTCAGCACCGGAAACAACAAGCACAAATTAAGCACTGGTCTTTGACCTTCTAGCCTTCCCATAACTAGTCAAAGCAATAACTCGGTCGAAACAATGTTTTGCACGGCTCTATGCACAGCTTACTGGAGCAGAGCAAAACTTATTTGTAATACGTGTTCTTCATATTTCACCCTATTGAAAACACACATATCTGTTGCCTTTACACCACTTTTGATGTTGCCTGACTCCCTTAAGGAGGCAGACAGTGATACCAGGAAAAAGGCAGTTCAGGAAGAGGCAACATAGTGAAAGCAGTGTAGAACCAGACAAACAAACAATAGGATGGTCAGGTGTAGACAGGGCAAGTGACTTTTCTTAGAAAATAGAGGGCTCTCATATTGCAAGCCTAATCTAATTGAATGTGGATTGCAGTGAGTAGCACAAGCGAAATGGTAATGCAAGTTCTTGTTACAGTAAATTTCAATTATTGTTCTTTCACATGGTTTATACTTTACATTAGGCTGTTAGTTTTCTTTTCATGTGTAGTGGGATCAGTGCCAGTGCAGAGGTATGGAAAAGCGCCACAAAGGGCAGCGATGGACCTGTTATCGGGGAAGAGATGAACAGACGATATTAAAACAAGATTTTTACGTGAGCAATCAAACTCCTTCCATCGTTACTGAGTGGGAAACATTGTAATGTTATGTAGTAGCTTACATAACTCAAAGGCCTCGCAACGTATTCACACAGTAAAATAGTGAAACAAAGTAGGAAAAAAAAGGTAATGATGCTAAACAGAATCCCTGATGTGTGCAAATCGTCAGAGTTACGCGTTTTTAGAGCGGAATTGTCACATCTGAATGATAGCATTGTCGGGCAGATTTAAATATCATTTGAAATGCTCCATTGATCAACAGAAATGAGATCATAATTTTAGTGTTTTCAGAAGTCATTTATTGCTCTAAGTCAGAGAAATTCACGGAAGAAATAACACAAAAGAGGCTGAAGTGAATACCATGACCAGTGAATTAGAGAAACCTTGAACAAAAGGTCAGGGCAAATGGGGCACGAAAATAAGTGGATGGGGGCTATGAGGGGGTTTCATTGAGAAATGCTAAATAGAATAAGACTCAGCTGTTGGTCTCAATGATTGCAGAGCAATTCTGAAAGAAGAATGTAAACAGGACCCAGTTATAATTGAACTAAAAAGCATGTGGAAAAGAAGGAGGCAGGGCCACAGTCGACGAAAATAATGTTTTATGTGTGTCCTTAAGAAATGGTGCAGCGGAAGAAACACGACAGCATGTAATTTCTTTAAAAAAAAATGAAACATCCAGTAGGGAGATCTGCTTCTTGAACACAGAACATTTTTTCTTCAATACAGTACTGCAAGTTGGCGTAAATTCTGGCATATTAAAGAAAGGAGTTTATGAGTCACATTTATCAAGGAGGAAGACTACTAGTTATTAGTTTTAAGAAGCTAAGGAGATGCACTGGATTATAAAATGTTATATGAAGCATAATGTGTTGGCCCACTAAATATGGTAAACTCAACCTTTCAGCAGGATGCGTCCAATCGTGTGTCGTGTGCTTTTCCAACCATAACCTTAATGCCCAACAGTATACACATCAACTTTTTTGTTATTCAAGGTGACCACAAGAGCACCTAAAACGGAAATGAATTGTGGTATTTAAATGCATGTGAGGGCACAAACGTACCTTCATCCAAGTCGCACCAAAATGAGCAGGTCTCACCCTGCCTGACTGCATCATGTAGTAAACAGACATCTACAATCCGTATGAACTTTGAGATTTCAACTTTGAAAAAAGCAGTTGCCAGCATGAGATTCATTGATGTCACGTAGGTGCATCCAGGGGTAGCAGCTCCTATTCCTGGTCCAACCCTTGATCTGAGTTCATGAACTCGAAGAGAGGCAGAGAGAAAAAACACTTTACTTTCTCTAGTTTGTAGTTTCTCTAATCTTTACTTTTTCCATTCCCACAGGCCATCATCAATGGCTATTTTCCAGCAGATGAGAAAAGGGGTCAAATCAACTAAGCCATTAGGGATCAAAATGTATGTCATGTCAGATACACTGTTCCCTGGCATTTTGGTGAATTGACACCCTTAAGGTGCCTCAGCAGGAACTGCATTTGAGGATGTCACTGGTGCAGCTTAGGGGTGAAACTCAGGGTTATTCAGAAAGATAGTGCAGGCAGACTGTCAGGAACGGGGTTATTCATTTGGGAGGGGCCACCCCTACCAACTCAACAAATTCACTCTGGTTATGTTAAAACACAGTTCTGAGAAAACAAACCCCTAATCCCAATCCCAGCAGAAGTGCATACTAAATTCAAGCAGTACAAACAGTTTTAAAGTAAAGAATACAACAAAATAAAATTCCTATGAAACTGTAGTGAAATAGATAATCATCTGGGGAGCAGAGCAAAAAATACACCAAGATCTTAAAAATGGGTTTAGGCGTGCCGGTGATATGCACTGTTAAAGTTTTAATGCAAAAAACTCCAATGCAAAGTAAAGCACCATAGAAAAACAACAGTTAATGATGGACTAAGCACATTTTCATGCTGACAGCAATGGAGTGGAGGTTGGCTACACCAAGCAGACTATCCTGGTCAAAATTGTACCTTCAAACACAGTCTACAACTGCTGTGAAAGCTACTTCTGGTCATTCCTGCAGCCCCTACCTTCTCAGAGAAGGTTTCTAGTTATCAGTTCTCTCTCCAGCCAGGTCTCCTTTAGGATTTAGACCTCTTTAGTCAACTGGGCATTCTTGGAGTTATGCGTCTTTTTGTTTTTTGTGTCCTTGAAGCAAGTAAACAGGAAGTCAATCAAAAACCCCAGAAGAGCAGTTCCAGTCCTTGAGTGCCAGCAGGATTCTAGAGTCTTGGAATATTTGAGTCCTTGTTGGAATCCTCTTCTTCCAGCAGGAGTCAGAAGTAAAGAATCTTCTTCCATCAGGAATTTCTTTTTTAGGATAACATCTTTCCAGCTCAAGGAATGTTCTGAGAAGGTGCTGATAGACGTACCAGTAACTGGAATCTCCCACCTAGTCCTAACAATTTTCTCATAGGCCCCAGCTCATTTTGCAGCACCTCCTCTTTTCCTTAATATAAAATTACCCAGGATCCTGTGTTTCAACATGAGAGTATCCACTCTGCACCAGTAGGCCTTCTTAGCCACTCCCCTACTAGACAGGTCAAAACTGGTGTTCTCTCCTATGGTGTCAGGAGACTGACTGAGAAGGTCGTGGGAATTAATAGAAGACGTCTTCTTTGGCATATCTAAGTCGAAATTTAAAGTGACAAAGTTGCCTTTTGCTCAGCAAACTGTCTGTGACCACTTCAAGAAAGCTAATCTCTGAGGGCAGCACCTGCACTTTATTAATATTTATCAGTGTTAAAGTACTGTTAGAAATGGGGTCTTTGGTTGGGAGTCAGGTTACCCCCTGTCCAAGCAAGGACCCTCACTCTAGTCAGGGCAAAAGAGAATCACCCTCAGCTAACCCCTGCTTACCCCCTTGGTAGCTTGGCACAAGCAGTAGGCTTAACTTCAGAGTGCTAGGTGTTAAATATTGGAAGCAACACACACAGTAACTTAATGAAAACACTACAAAATGACACAACACAGGTTTGGACAAATAGGAAATATTTATCTAAACAAAAAAAGACCAAAACAACAAAAATCCACAATGCACAAGTCAAGTTATCAATTAAAAAGCAAAAAGAGTCTTCATGAAGTTTGAAACACACACTAACACTGTTAGTGTGAAAATGTACCATTGGGTGTGTCAAAAATAACCCGCACAGGCGAGTGTGTGAAAAAGGGCTTGCGATGTGTTGTTTTCACTCACTCACGAGACCTTGCCTTGTTTCTCTTTTCGTTGGGTCGGGCGCGTCGTTTCTTCTCTCTGCAGGAGAGCGGTGCGTCGGTCCAGTCAGCACTCTCGGGTCCGCGCAGGCCTTGCGTTGTTTTTACACGGCCAGCGGTACTTGCATCGGAAATCCAGCCGCACGATGATCTGAAAACGGGTTGCGATTTCACCAGCCTCCATCAGCCATGTTGCGTGTCGTTTCCCCAGCTCCGTCAGTTGCATTGCAGGCGAACGTCAATTTTAAGTCGCGAAGCCGGCTGCACGTCTTTTTTTCAGCCGGGATCGGAGTAGCGTTGATCATTTACCCCCACGGCGTTCTGTGCGTGGATTTCTTCCTCTTAGGCTGCCAGCCTCTCCTTTCAGGGTCCCAGGAACTGGATGGGCACCACAGGGCAGAGTAGAAGTCTCTCCAGAGACTCCAGGTGCTGGCAGAGAGAAGTCTTTGCTGTCCCTGAAACTTCAAACAACAGGAGGAAAGCTCTAAATCAAGCCCTTGGAGATCTTCACAAGATGGAAGGCACACAAAGTCCAGTCTTTGCCCTCTTACTCTGGCAGAAGCAGCAACTGCAGGATAGCTCCACAAAGCACAGTGACAGGCAGGGCAGCTCCTCTTCCTCAGCTCTTCAGCTCTTCTCCAGGCAGAGGTTGCTCTTGGTTTTCAGAAGTGTTCTAAAGTCTGGGGTTTTGGGTGCCCTTCTTCTTCCCAATTTCTCCTTTGAAGTAGGCCTACTTCAAAGTAAAGTCTCTTTTGAATGTGAAATCCTGCCTTGCACAGGCCAGGCCGCAGACACTCACCAGGGGGTTGTAGACTGCATTGTGTAAGGGCAGGCACAGCCCTTTCAGGTGTGAGTGACAACTCCTCCCCTGCCTCCTAGCACAGATGGCTCATCAGGACATGCAGACTACACCCCAGCTCCCTTTGTGTCACTGTCTAGTGTGAGGTGCAACCAGCCCAACTGTCAAACTGACCCAGACAGGGAATCCACAAACAGGCAGAGTCACAGAAATGGTATAAGCAAGAAAATACTCACTTTCTAAAAGTGGCATTTTCAAACACGCAATCTCAAAATCAACTTCACTAAAATATGTATTTTTAAATTGTGAGCTCAGAGAGCCCAAACTCCACATGTCCATCCGCTCCCAAAGGGAATCTACACTTTAATCAGATTTAAAGGTAGCCCCCATGTTAACCTATGAGAGGCCTTGCAACAGTGAAAAACACATTTTGCAATATTTCACTGTCAGGACATATAAAACACCTAGGGCGTACCTTAGGGGTGTCTTACATGTAAGAAAAGGGAAGGTTTAGGGCTGGCAAGTGGGTACACTTGCCAAGTCGAATTTACAGTTAAAACTGCACACACAAACACTGCAGTGGTAGGTCTGAGACATGATTATAGAGATACTTATGTGGGTGGCACAACCAGTGCTGCAGGCCCACTAGTAGCATTTGATTTACAGGCCCTGGCACCTCTAGTGCACTTTACTGGGGACTTACCAGTAAATCAAATATGCCAATCATGGCTAAACCAATTAACCATACAATTTACACAGAGCATATGCAATTTAGCACTGGTTAGCAGTGATAAAGTGCTGAGAGTTCAAAAGCCAACAGCAACAGGTCAGAAAAAATAGGAGCCAGGAGGCAAAAAGATTTGGGATGACCCTGTATAAACTCAAACGTCTAACAAGTACATACAGCCCCAAAGCCAGCAAAAGCAGGGTCTGGCAAAAAGTATTAAATCTTGGGTGACCATTATGAAAAAGCTAATTTGCTTCACAGGCAATTACAGGTTTGTCAGCAGAACGGTAATTGTTTACCAAGTGAAATTGTAGTATATTGCAGAAAACACTATAACCCACAATACCTTCTAGCACAGAACCATGGCCCACATAAACTTTGCTGGATTTGCTGTCCACATAACAGACAACTTTAAGATGCCCTGAAAAGAACATTTCAACTCAAATCATACTACAGTAAAACAGAAATGACAAACAAAGTAAAAGCACCAATATTTATAAAAAGATGTCCATGCCCTTTCCAGCGTTGTCCCTCTGAATTTGGCACAAGTCACATCTCTCTTGCTTCAAATCCTTTTGTTAGATATGGCACCCTGAAATCACCAACATTTCAAAGAGTCTGATAGCCTAACTAAGGTCACAACTTTGTGGGGCACCAAAGGCTATCCCCATTTGTAACAGAAGAATGACTATACCCCAATTACAACTACACTTTTTCATGGAAAACCAAGTTTTGACCACCTATATCCTCCATAGATCATGTTTGTTGTATAAGAATGTGTTGTTCAGTGAGATAAAGTAGATTACTGGTGTGTTTACGGGACCACACTGTAGGAAAGTACCATCTTGCCTGGCATGCTACCCCCATTTTTCACTGTATATATGTTGTTTTAGTTATATGTGTCACTGGGACCCTGCTAGTCAGGGCCCCAGTGCTCATAAGTGTGCCTGAATGTGTTACCTGTGTTATGACTAACTGTCTCACTGAGGCTCTGCTAATCAGAACCTCAGTGGTTATGCTCTCTCATTTCTTTCAAATTGTCACTAACAGGCTAGTGACCAATTTTACCAATTTACATTGGCTTACTGGAACACCCTTATAATTCCCTAGTATATGGTACTGAGGTACCCAGGGTATTGGGGTTCCAGGAGATCCCTACGGGCTGCAGCATTTCTTTTGCCACCCATAGGGAGCTCTGACAATTCTTACACAGGCCTGCCACTGCAGCCTGAGTGAAATAACGTCCACGTTATTTCACAGCCATTTTACACTGCACTTAAGTAACTTATAAGTCATCTATATGTCCAAACCTTTACCTGGTAAAGGTTGGGTGCTATGTTACTTAGTGTGTGGCCACCCTGGCACTAGCCAAGGTGCCCCCACATTGTTCAGGGCCAATTCCCCGGACTTTGTGAGTGCGGGGACACCATTACACGCGTGCACTACATATAGGTCACTACCTATATGTAGCTTCACAATGGTAACTCCGAATATGGCCATGTAATATGTCTATGATCATGGAATTGCCCCCTCTATACCACCCTGGCATAGTTGGCATAATCCCATGATGCCAGTGGTCTGTAGCACAGACCCTGGTACTGCCAAACTGCCTTTCCCGGGGTTTCACTGCAGCTGCTGCTGCTGCCAACCCCTCAGACAGGCATCTGCCCTCCTGGGGTCCAGCCAGGCCTGGCCCAGGATGGCAGAACAAAGGACTTCCTCTGAGAGAGGGTGTTACACCCTCTCCCTTTGGAAAATGGTGTGAAGGCAGGGAAGGAGTAGCCTCCCCCAGCCTCTGGAAATGCTTTCATGGGCACATTTGGTGCCCATTTCTGCATAAGCCAGTCTACACCGGTTCAGGGACCCCTTAGCCCTGCTCTGGCGTGAAACTGGACAAAGGAAAGGGGAGTGACCACTCCCCTGACCTGTACCTCCCCTGGGAGGTGCCGAGAGCTCCTCCAGTGTGCTCCAGACCTCTGCCATCTTGAAAACAGAGGTGCTGCTGGCACACTGGACTGCTCTGAGTGGCCAGTGCCACCAGGTGACGTCAGAAACTCCTCCTGATAGGCTCCTTCAGGTGTTGCTAGCCTATCCTCTCTCCTAGGTAGCCAAACCCTCTTTTCTGGCTATTTAGGGTCTCTGTCTCTTGGGATTCCTTAGATAACGAATGCAAGAGCTCATCCGAGTTCCTCTGCATCTCTCTCTTCACCTTCCGCCAAGGAATCGACTGCTGACCGTGCTGGAAGCCTGCAAAACTGCAACATAGTAGCAAAGACGACTACTGCAACTCTGTAACGCTGATCCTGCCGCCTTCTCGACTGTTTTCCTGGTGGAGCATGCTGTGGGGGTAGTCTGCCTCCTCTCTGCACTAGAAGCTCCGAAGAAATCTCCCGTGGGTCGACGGAATCGTCCCCCTGCAACCGCAGGCACCAAAGAACTGCATCACCGGTACCTTGGGTCTCCTCTCAGCACGACGAGCGAGGTCCCTTGAATCCAGCAACTCTGTCCAAGTGACTCCCACAGTCCAGTGACTCTTCAGTCCAAGTTTGTTGGAGGTAAGTCCTTGCCTCCCCACGCCAGACTGCATTGCTGGGAACCGCGACTTTTGCAGCTACTCCGGCCTCCGTGCACTTCAGGCGGAAATCCTTTGTGCACAGTCCGGCACTCTAACCTGCATTGCATGACCTCCTAAGTTGTTCTCCGGCGACGTGGGACTCCTTTGTGCGACTTCGGGTGAGCACCGTTTCACGCATCCTCGTAGTGCCTATTTCGGGGACTTCTGCAGGTGCTGCCTGCTGCTGAGAGGGCTCCTTGTCTTGCTCGATGCCCCCTCTGCCCCTGACGCAATTGGCGACATCCTGGTCCCTCCTGGGCCACAGCAGCATCCAAAAACACTAACCGCACGATTTGCAGCTAGCAAGGCTTGTTGGCGGTCTTTCGGCGGGAAAACACTTCTGTACGACTCTCCACGGCGTGAGGGATCCGTCCTCCAAAGGGGAAGTCTCTAGCCCTTGTCGTTCTTGCAGAAACCTACGCTTCTACTGTCCAGTAGCAGCATCTTTGCACCCACAGCTGGCATTTCCTGGGCATCTGCCCATCTCCGACTTGCTTGTGACTTTTGGACTTGGTCTCCTTGTTCCACAGGTACCCTCGACTGGAAATCCATTGTTGTTGCATTGCTGGTTTGTGTCTTTCCTGCAGAATTCCCCTATCACGACTTCTATGTCCTTTGGGGAACTTTAGTGCACTTTGCACTCACTTTTCAGGGTCTTGGGGTGGGCTATTTTTCTAACCCTTACTATTTTCTAATAGTCCCAGCGACCCTCTACAAGGTCACATAGGTTTGGGGTCCATTCATGATTCACATTCCACTTTTGGAGTATATGGTTTGTGTTGCCCCTATCCCTATGTGTCTCCATTGCATCCTATTGTAACTATACATTGTTTGCACTGTTTTCTAATACTATTACTGCATATTTTGGTATTGTGTACATATATCTTGTGTATATTTGCTATCCTCATACTGAGGGTACTCACTGAGATACTTTTGGCATATTGTCATAAAAATAAAGTACCTTTATTTTTAGTATATCTGTGTATTGTGTTTTCTTATGATATTGTGCATATGACACTAGGTGGTACTGTAGGAGCTTCACTCGTCTCCTAGTTCAGCCTAAGCTGCTGTGCTAAGCTACCATTATCTATCAGCCTATGCTGCTAGACACCCTATACACTAATAAGGGATAACTGGGCCTGGTGCAAGGTGCAAGTACCCCTAGGTACTCACTACAAGCCAGTCCAGCCTCCTACACACACCAAGTAATAATATCACTAGTTTGAATGAGCCCCAGTTATGTTCCTTTAAATCAAACCTTAGCTCAGCCCTGTGTAGTGATGGGACAAAGCAGTTAAGCTTGATTCAAAGGAAAACAAGTGGAAAACATGTGTCAGTACCAAACCAGATAAAATGAAAAGACCACAACACAATCAAAATCCCACTCCAACATATAAAAATTTAATAAATTTTATGTTTTGATAAAAAAAATTAAAACACCAATCAGATTAAGGGAACCAGAGCTGTGATTTCTGTGATATTTTTATACATCGCTGTTTTTCACTGCTAGCGCTAGTCTATGAGCCTTGAGTGTTATCATAGGGCAGAGCCAAGGTTTTATATCAATTAAAGTTGGGGTTGAATGTGGGTTTCAAGCTGGTCCCCATCAAGATTTTACTTGTTCAGTTAGAAGGTTTTCTGATTCTTTTTCTCATCAATGATGATCTTGGTGGGTTCCCCTGCATCTAGAGGCTGGTGTTGGGCTCAACACCGGCAGACAGGCAAAGTCCACTCGCCCGGTAAAGCCTTGATTCTAAACTGCCTTCAAGGCTACCCATGAACTGCCAAGTAGCGGAAGTCTAGAAGCCTTAGACTGAGTCCCCAAAAAACATTATCTCTGCCCTTGCATCTCTGAGGGAGAAAGAGTATACTCTAGCACCAGCCAAGGATCCAAGACCTGGGAGGCATCTCTTGGGGCTAGGAATTGAGCTCACGGGCTACACAAGCGGACTCCAATGGCAAGTCCAGTGGCTATTGGTCAGCCTTCTATAGCTTTTGTGTCTCTGAAATTTAACAGGAGTCTAGCCAACTAGCCCATGGAGTCCACTCACTGGTCCTTGGAACACATTGGAGCAGGTCCAGGCCTTTGTGCCTCTCACCAAGAAGGTGACAACAGAAGCAGACCTTCTCTCTCTGGAGTCCTGTCGTGGTTCAGCATGTATAGCAGGTGCAGTCTTCCTGTGTGCAGCCTTCATTTCTGAGGTCCTCCAGTTCAGCAGGTGTAGTCCTCCGTCTGATCTTTCTGAGTCCAGCAGTGTTTACAGACTAGTACCCAGGATTGCCGCTTGTATGGCCATTTCTAGTTTGTGGACACCTTAGCCAATTATGCTACAATAATCATGGAGCAATCATTCTACTTCTGACATCATTTCCTGTGGCGTTAGCACTAAACAATCCCATAGTGCTTCTCTTGTAACAAATCCAAGATGGTATGACCCTTTCCTGGATCAGAGCTATGGGTACACTCGTCAGGTGTGTCCAATATAATTAGCCACACCTCCTAGAAAACCAGTCCTCCCCCTGTTGTGATGCCCCTTTTAGGACCCAGGTTAGTCACCCCCGTTGTAACTTAATTTTACATTTCATGTTTTTATTCACATTTTGTTCATGTTAGCAAGACTTCTTCTAGTGGTGGCTTTTTACAATTTTTATCAGTTTGCCTTTATTCTAGTAGAACAAGGAGCAGGCTGCTCATTTAATCAATGTTTGCACTATATATAATCAGTTCTTCTTGTCAAAGGCTATGGAGCGAGGTACACAATATGCTAACTAGTGTTGCCAGTCTAGGAGACAGCTTCTGTCAGCAAGACACAGCATCACATCAGAAAAATATTCTAAATGTGATCTGGTTTATTATATAAACCGTGTACTGACCTAAGGAGGGAAGAGGATATTCTGACCATGATGACCCTGGATTCCATGCTGTGTGACATACAGCTTGGCTGGCACTGATCTGCCAGCTCCCGGAGAGGATTGCCATCTATACAACAGGCAAATTTCTGATACTTTCTCCAGGAAAGGGGCTGGGACTTATCCCACAGATTGGGACAGGCAGAGAGTTACAGCCACTATGCTCTCAGATATAGACATAGGGTTAGGTAGGGATCTCTAGAACCTCTAGATCTTCTAGAAACACATACATCATGGTTGGATTGTTTATCTTCTTTACCCTGATTGTAATACGTATTACCTTGCTTTGTTTCATCTGTATAATTATCACAGCTCACTCCTTATAAACTAGATTGTGAATGTTTCAATAAATGTATTGGAAACATATTTCAAATCTTTGTGTCTCGCCTTCGCATGCATGAGTAACTGAACGAAAGGGGTATGATCTGTTTCCACGACTTCCCTGGGGAGGCGTGAGTCTCATGTTCATGTTGCTATAATCACCTTTTACCCAGATTGGTTTGGAGGTCTGGGTGAGGCACTGTGAGCTAGCCAGGAGTCAGGCCAACAGCTACTAATGTTGTGGATTTCACTCAGTCTTCCACACTCTACAGAGCTGCGGTCCTAAACATTCAGTCCTATTACCTAAGTAGGAACCACATAACATGGTGCCATCAATGTATCAAGGTCAGGTACGTATTTAATGGAGGTGCTGAGTAGTTTTTTCTTGTATGCCTAAGGTGCCCTATTTACCTTTACACGGAGATGGTGGTAGTGTTAGAGAAAATATCCTCCTCAGCTGAATCAGCAGCACATATATTTGGCTGGAGGTTGTTCAAGCTTGAAATCTTAAAAGGATACCCCACTTGGTGTTTCAAATCTCTGAATTCAGTTTTTTTTACAAATGGTGAATCCAGTATTTATTCCAGTAAATTGTAGACATGGAATCACACAACATTTACTTTTAAATGGGTTACCAAATGGGGGTAGAGATGTTACTTCCATGGTTGAGGCACATAATGCAGATGGAACAAAAACATTCTATTGTGGGTCAGTTTTACAGCTGTTTATACCAATTCAAATAGATTTCACACATACACAGTGGCTAGTCCACCAGCACTACATATCAGGCACATCAAAATGTGTTCCAAGGCATCCTGCCACACATTGTTGAAAATGTTAAACTGGGACAGATCAGTAATGATGGGACCTCATGGCCAGTTTTACCTGCCTATACATCATGTACAAAAATACAAAATTTACAGGCAGTGGATCTGCACCAATTATACAATAACACAATCAGATTATATAGACCAGTGGTTCCCAACCTATGGTCTGGGGACCCCCGGGGGTCCGTGAAGCCTCCTCAGGGGGTCCGTGACTGCTTAGAAAATTAAATAATATTAACAGATTAGGGCCCCATCTGTCAGTAATGACTCAGTGAGGGGTCCCTGGATTCCAATAAAGATTCAGTGGGGGTCCCCGGCCTCCAGTAATGATCAAGTGGAGTTCCACAGAAGTCAAAAGGTTGGGAACCACTGATATAGACACTTAGGGGGTCATTCTGACCCCGGCGGGCGGCGGAAGCCGCCGCCTGGAGGGAACCGCCAGAATACCGCTGTGCGGTCAAAAGACCGCCGCAGGTATTCTGGGTTTCCCACTGGGCTGGCGGGCGACCGCCAAAAGGCCGCCTGCCAGCCCAGTGGGAAACACCCCTCCATGAGGATGCCGGCTACGAATGGAGCCGGCGGAGTGGAGGATGTGCGACGGGTGCAGTAGCACCCGTCGCGAATTTCAGTGTCTGTTAAGCAGACACTGAAATTCAGGGTGGGGCCCTCTTACGGGGGCCCCTGCAGTGCCCATGCCATTGGCATGGGCACTGCAGGGGCCCCCAGGGGCCCCACGACACCCCACACCGCCATCCTGTTCCTGGCGGCCGAAGCCGCCAGGAACAGGATGGCGGTATGGGGGTCAGAATCCCCATGGCGGCTCAGCAAGCTGTGCCGCCATGGAGGATTCTACAGGGCAGCGGAAAACCGGCGGGAGACCGCCGGTTTTCCCTTTCTGGCCGTGGCTGAACCGCCGCGGTCAGAATACCCTGGGGAGCACCGCCAGCCTGGTGGCGGTGCTTAATGCAAACATTAAATACTGCCCCAGCAACGGTTGCTCCAGCTGCTCAACAAAAACTGACTACACCAGGGATTAATCCAATTACTGTTAATACTATTATGGATAAGGTTGTCTCCAAACAAGAAGAGATTGCATTTTGGATTGCCCAAAAAATACAAACCAGCTGGAAGCAGTGTTTCCCCATGTGTGACCCCAAGATTAACATAGAATTCTCACAAGGTGCTTAATTAATGGCTATGCTACTTGGGACAGTTTTTTTCTGCAACATATACCATAACACATAGTACACCATCACTTGCAGTCTTACCAGAAGTGTTAAAACAAATTCAAAATTAATATGGGGCTGCCCATACCCTAGACTTGGAGATTGAAATATTTGGCAATTTTGCCAAGGTCGCCTCAATTATTTTAGGAAATATAAAAGGGAAAGCAGCAGCATTGGAGGTGCGCCAACGCTTTGCACAAGTTCCTTCAGTAGATTAGAAACAAGAGCTACCAAAAATAATTGCTGATACTTATAAAAGTATAGGTCAGAATTATGTGGAAGCCAGACCAAATAAGCCACAGTTTGAAGGTAATGCTGGGAAGGATAATACCAAGCAAGCACAATAGTCTTCTAACAAACACTGGGATAAACAAAAATCAAATAAAGGTAAAGTTAAATCATGGGGAGAATCTCTGCATTCGGAGAACTCTGAGAAACGTTACAACTTATTTAACCATGATGATTTCAAACAACCTGACAGGTATCACTATACACACCCTTCTTGTTCCTTTTAGGACTCACATAACAAATGAAAGAGGTAGGCAGCCGGAACACAGAATTGAAGAGTACGAGAAACTGAGAAAGGACTCACAATGTTCATCTGACATAATACATAATAATAAAAAAGGAAGAAGAACTTTTTCAACAAAAAACCTAATTCAAAAAGAAGAAGTTGTGGGAATTTTGGCAAAATATTCCACACATCTTGAGAACGTTACTGAGGAACAAGACATGAGCAGTGACTCTGCTAGACAGCGTGGCAAAGGTCACAATAGTTCACCAGAATCTTCCATCATTTCTGTATGTGAGAACAACCAACGACTGCATAGAAGTCAAAACGCCAGACAGGCAGGTCACCCCTCCAGATTGCATTCCTAAACTAAACATGCAAATTGAAGGGGACTTTATGCACACAATTAAAGTTATTTACTGCTAAAGATTAGTGCTTGCTTATGACATTTTCTTCGTAGAAACACCAAAGTTTGTTATAACCCTCCCACAAGGGGAAAATGTGATTTTACAATTTTCTGCGTCCTAGTTTCTGAGCAAATAAAGCAAGCCTATTCTGCATGCACCAGCACTGTACCGCAATCGTGTGGGCTGGGATAGGAATTCTCCCCATCATGTAATACCCATAAGGTCCAGAACCCAATCACAACCAAAGTACCAAATTAAACATGAAGCAAAAGCTTCATTAAGGGAGATTCTATCACAACTCGAGTACAAGGGACTAATTGAGCCCCGTGTATCTCCTATGAACCATACCTATTGAATTGTCTTAGATTATCGACATTTAAATAGTCACACGGGTGAATTTGCAATACAAAATTCACACAGTACAGCACTAATGAACAAAATTGTCAACAAAAATTATGACACAACCTTGGAAACAGCCACTGTTTTTTTCTCCCAAAACATAGTGCCTGAAAGCAGGGATCTAAATGCTTTTTCTGCACTCGGTTCTCAGCGCCGATTCTGTCATCTCCCCCAAGGATATAAGAACAGTCCAGGGCTGTTCTTTGCTTCTGTGACATCAATATTGCATGATAGTGCTACAGGTTGCTCTGTGACAAACATCACGGATATCCTGTTGTCCATATTATAATTCCCATAGAATACAATAGGATCATCATACAGTGTACTGGAAATACATAACATTGGTAATGGAGTAAACCTGTCTGCCATATTCTAAATCAGGCCCTTAAACACACATTTTACCTTAGTAGATTACATTGTATTGGGATTTGCTGGACATGGCTACGAAATCAATTTTAAGAAGACAAAAGTTGCTTTCCTCAGTGTCCTATTTTTGGGATATGAACTTTCAAATGAGGGGAAGAGTCTGGCATCACACTTCCTAAAGAAGTGTACACTTTGCAACCACCAAATTCTATTAAAAAAAATGCAATCCTTGTTCGGATTCTTAATTTTTACAGTACATACATACCTGATTACACGCAACTCATAAAACCACTTCATGACTTAATACATCCAGATTTGTCAAGCAAATATTGGACACCACAACACACACAAATACTGAGGTCATTACAGACTGACATGCTTGAGCAAAACACCTAAACACATGTGAAAATAGAACAAATCTGGTCATCTGGATAATTCTGGGTGCTATTGGCTTAAGCTATGTCACATTCAATGAAGGTAACACAGATCCAATTGCATATAAATTGCATTTATATTGTGTGACGGGGATAGGCGGTACTGAGGAGTTGGAGACGTAGGTAGTGTATATACAAGGGTTTTATTGTAGGTAAGGGTGGTAATAATAACTGGTACTGAGGGGTGCTGGTCGCTCGGTTAATTTTCTTTTCTTCTTCTCTGGTCCCTGTCGTCTCTCCTTCTAGGTCTTCCGATGGTGGGAGTTCTTAACAAGCCACGACCCTCCAGGGTCGTGGCGGCAAGCGCTCGTCTCGGGGGTCCGATTTCCCCCTTCTTCACGTTTTTCCAAGACTTGCGGGTCCTCCAGCTCCGGTTTCGGCGTCTCCCTCGTGTCTCTCTCCCTTGGCGTCTCCAAAGGAAACTCCTCCCCCTTTCCGCTTCCCAAGTCCGTCTTTTCTGTTCCTCCCGGACTCCGGAAATGCCCCCTGTACACGTTAGGCGGCGTTCCCATGTTTCCATGGGAATGCGCGAGTTGGTCCGGTGTGATGCGGGCGAGGCGCCAGGCCGCGGCAGAGGTAGGCGTGGTCGTGGAGACCCAGCTACACTCCCCATCCCAAGATCGGGACTGGTAGAGGACCGAAGAGTCAGGGAACCGGGAAAGGAAGTCCGCAGGGCCTTGTTGGGAGCCAGGAATGTGGCGGACCTGAAAGGTAAAGGGTTGGAGCTCCAGAAACCATCGCAACACCCTGGAATTCGTGTCTTTATGGGAGGCTAGCCAGGTCAACGGGGCATGATCAGTGTAGAGGATGAAGGGACGACCTAGGACATAATACCGTAAACTGTCTACGGCCCATTTAATAGCCAGGCATTCTTTCTCGATAGTGAAATTCCCTAGGAAGTAGTTTTCTACTGATAAAAACAATGGGATGTTCATACTGATCAACGTCAGGCTGAGTGAGACCCGCACCTAAGCCAACGTTGGAGGCGTCCGTTTATAAGTGGAAGGACTTGGAAAAGTCTGGACAAGCAAGGACGGGTTTGGTAGTGAGGGCCCGTTTCAAGAGCTCAAAGCTTTGCAACTGGGAGTCGTTGAAGAAGGGTAGCTTAGAGGCGTACTGTTTTTTTAAGAGGTCGGTGAGAGGGGAGGCAATCGTAGAGTACTGGGGAATGAACCTCCGGTAGTACCCCACCAAACCTAAGAAGGATCGTAGCTCCTTCTTTGTTTTGGGCACTGGAACCGTCAATATGGCTTCCACTTTATCCTTTTGCGGTTGTAGAGTCCCGTTACCAATAAGGTAGCCGAGATAAGCGATTTGGGTATTCCCTAAAACACATTTTTTGGGGTTGGCTGTAAGGCCTGCTTCCCTTAGGGCGTGGAACACAGTCTCTAGATGGTGGAGATGCTCAGACCATGAGTCACTAAAAATCACAATATCATCTAGGTAGGCTGCTGCATATGCCTGGAACGGTTTTAAGTGCCGGTCCATTAGGCGCTGGAAGGTAGCGGGTGCCCCGTGGAGACCGAAGGGTAGGACAGTAAACTGATACAGGCCGGACTGGGTGGCAAAGGCTGTTTTCTCCTTGTCAGCTGTGGCGAGGGGGATTTGCCAGTACCCCTTCGTTAAAACGAGAGTCGACATATACCGGGCCCTTCCTAATTTCTCTAACACCTCATCTACTTGAGGAATAGAATATGTGTCAAAGAGGGACAGGTCATTCAACTTACGGAAGTCGATACAAAACCGAACCGACCCATCTGGTTTAGGAACCAAAACCACCAGAGAGCACCACGGGCTTGTGGAAGGATCGATAACCTTTAAGGCTAGCATTTTCTCTACTTCTGCTTCAATAAGGTGTCTACGGGCTTCAGGAATTCTGTAGGGTCGCTGGCGGACGGTTTTGCCTTCTGGGGTTCTAATACAATGTTGGATAAGGGTGGTTTTCCCTGGTTTCCCCGAGAACAATAGGGAGTGTCGCTGTAATAGGCTATGAAGTTGGGTTTTCTCGGATTCAGTGAGGGACTCATTTACAACCGGTTTTTCCCATAGTTCTTCGGTCTCGTGGGGGTACAGGTCCATCTCTAAACCCGGGGTTGGGGTAATTAGGAAGCCAGAAGCAGAAACCATGTGGCTGTCTTCCGGTGTTTCCCATTTTTTTAGTAGATTGACATGGTATATCTGTGTCCTTTTTGTGTGTTGATTAAGTTCAATAAGATATGTGACAGGGGAGATGGCTTTTATTACTCGGTAGGGTCCTTGCCATTTAGCTAATAATTTATTATCAGAAGTAGGCCGCATTATCAAGACCTGATCATTGGGAGCAAAGGATCGCAACCTAGACCCCTGATCATAATAAGTCTTTTGTTTTGTCTGTGCTTTTTCAAGGTGGTTCCGCACATCCTCCCATACCGTACGTAGGTGATTTTTTAAATTGTTGACATAGTCTAACAGGGGTCTTTCCTCCTTCCCCTCTTCCTCCCACCTTTCTGCTGCCATATCAAGCAAATTACGGGGTTGTCTCCCGAAGACTAACTCGAAAGGACTGTGACCGGTGGAGGATTGTTCATGAGTTCGAATGGCATAGAGAACCAGAGGAAGTTTCTGGTGCCAGTCCCTTCCGGAGTCTTCTACTGTTTTCCTCAGCAGATTTTTAATTGTGCGGTTATAGCGCTCCACTAGCCCATCAGTTTGAGGATGGTATACCGAGGTTTTTATCTGGGTGATCCCTAGTATCTTGCATATTTGTTTCATGAGGGAGGACATGAATGGAGTACCTTGGTGTGTTAGGATCTCCTGGGGAAATCCTACTCTGGAGAAGAAGTTTATCATGGCTTGTGCCACTACTTTAGTGGTCATGCTGGATAAAGGGATCGCCTCAGGGTATCTGGTAGCATAGTCTACCAAGACCAGTATGTAGGTGTGGCCCTTGGAAGAAGGTAATAAGGGTCCTACCAGATCCATTCCCACGCAACTGAAGAGGATCTCGATGATGGGTAAGGGTTGTAAAGGGGCCTTCCTCAGGGCTCCGGGTTCTATTAATTGGCACCTTGGGCATTGTGTGCAATATTTTCTAATGTGGACCTACACCCCTGGCCAATAAAATGTTCTTAATAAGTATTGCTCCGTTTTGTCTCGACCATAATGTCCCCCCCCTGGTTGATTATAGGATAAGAAGAGAACTTGCTGCTGATAAGGTTCTGGTACCACTAGTTGTCTCTTTTCTCCTTGTGTGGACGAAGTGACTCTATATAACAGGTTCTTATGGACTAGAAAATAAGGACCCACCTCTTCTGCGGGCTCCGTTTTAGCGGTTTTCCAGGCGTGTGATAGAGTAGGGTCCTCACGTTGGCTAGCTCTGAAGGAGAGGGGTGCATTGTCGTTGCTAGCTATTACCTTCTCCGGCAACGCTTCGGGTCTCGAGATCTGGTACTTGTGCTTCTCCTGTCTTCTCTCCCTCCTTGACAGTTTTGTGCGAACTGTGGAGCTCTCAATGTGACTGTTGGAAAAGGGTGCTTCCGACCACCAATCAGACGATGGCCCCTGATTTTTGGCTTTTTCCAAAAGATCATTGAAATGGATATAATCTGTACCAATGACACAGTCCTCAACTAATCTATCCATAATCCCCACAGGAAGGAAGTCGTGAAATTCTCCCCATTCTATCCTGATCAAGGTTAATGGATAATTTACCTTATCGCCATGAACACAACAGATGGTAACCCACTGACTCGGGGTTGGTTCCGTTTGGTCTACGAGGTCACTACGGATTACCGACTGGCTACAGCCCGAATCAATTAGAGCTTCTACTGCTGTTCCATTTATGTTGATGATCAGTTTGAACTGACGGTGTCCTCTTCCAGTGCAGAGTATTCTACCCCCGGTGACCCCTATTTCCATAGGTTCTACCCTGTCTCCTTTTCTGGGACATACTCTCGCAATATGTCCCCACTCCCCACAGCTAAAACATTGGGGCTGTTGCATGGGGTTTGTTTCTCCGGGTCTGGATGTCCCTGGCTCTTCCACTGTTCGGCGAGGAGGATATTTGAAAGCACCCACAGCAGGTTTTACATTGATTCGGGTACCTAAAGCCTTGATGTCTACGGATCTGTGATACGCACAGGCTAGGTCTACAGCCAGTTCTGTGTCTATTTTGGGGTGTTGTCTTATCCAGTTCCTAGTACTGCCTGGGAGCGAATCCAGATATTGTTAAAGGATAACTGCTTTGATAATATCCTCTCGGTCGGTTCCTGAGGGTCCCACCCATTTTAGACCCAGATCTTTTACTCTGAAATAGAATGTGCGAGGGTCCTCACTCTGTCCCCATTTCACCTTTTGGAATTTCATCCTGTAATATTCGGTATCGTGCCCCACTCTTTCCAAAATACTACTCTTAATATCTTTGTAAGGCGTGATACCTCCTGGATTCGCGGTCTGGTATGCAGTCTGAAGGATACCCGTCAGGAGTGGGGCGACATATTGTCCCCAGCGTTCTTCCGGCCATTGGGCTGAGGAGGCCACCCGTTCAAAATTTGTGAAGAATGAATCAGGGTCTTCTCCTTCTTGAAATTTTTGTAAGACTGAGCTCGGGACATTAGGGTGTACCTTACTTGCAGCAATAGTGTCAGTCAGTTTCTGAAGTGCGGTCTCATGCACCAACTGATTGTTCGCCATAATGGTGGCTTGACTTTTCAAAGCGTTTTGAAGAGCCTCCTGGTCCTCCTTTGCTTCCCTTTGTTGCGCCTTCCAGACCAATTGGAGGTGTCTTTGACCTTCGGCCAGCTGTTTGACCATATCCTCCAGCGTGGGTTTTTCCCTCATCCTGTCTTGCTCGTTGTACCGCCTACTGTGTCAAATCCAACTTCTGACACCACTGTGACGGGGATAGGCGGTACTGAGGAGTCGGAGACGTAAGTAGTGTATATACAAGGGTTTTATTGTAGGTAAGGGTGGTAATAATAACTGGTACTGAGGGGTGCAGGTCGCTCGGTTAATTTTCTTTTCTTCTTCTCTGGTCCCTGTCGTCTCTCCTTCTAGGTCTTCCGATGGTGGGAGTTCTTAGCAAGCCACGACCCTCCAGGGTCGTGGCGGCAAGCGCTCGTCTCGGGGGTCCGATTTCCCCCTTCTTCACATTTTTCCAAGACTTGCGGGTCCTCCAGCTCCGGTTTCAGCGTCTCCCTCGCGTCTCTCTCCCTCGGCGTCTCCAATGGAAACTCCCCCCCCTTTCCGCCTCCCAAGTCCGTCTTTTCTGTTCCTCCTGGACTCCGGAAATGCCCCCTGTACACGTTAGGCGGCATTCCCATGTTTCCATGGGAACGCGTGAGTTGGTCCGGTAGGTAGGCGTGGTCGTGGAGACCCGGCTACATATTGTAATGCTGAAATCTGTTTTGAATCCACTGACAAAATGCTAACTGTAGGTAAGGTGTCTGTCATTAAGGAAAGACCACTGGCTCAGGGAAAATGCATCATTGTTGTAACCTCAGTACCTGCTTTTGAGACAGTCACAAAGACTATCATTCCAAATACAAAAGCATTACATCCACAACTGATACAACAGGCCACTTCCTTGACTGCCACTGATGTAGGTTATGTGTTTGATCGCAAATTGCAGACTCAAGAATTCCTCCAATATGAACTTGAGTACCCCATGCCCACTAACATGATGCCTCTAGATCAGTATAAATATATTATTTGCAATGATTCAGCACAACCTGGGATAGGTACCAAACATCAATACTCCGTGGCATGCAGAGCTTTTTATGGAGTTATGAAGGATGGAGAATTTCACTCTCAACAGACCTTTATGCAGTCCCTTGGGGATTGCACAGCACAGCTAGCTAAACAAAAGCATTGATTCTAGCACTAGAGGACACGAATCCTGAACTCCCAACACTTATTGTGTGTTATTTCTACTATTGTGTCCAGAAAGTTTGCATTACTTGCTCCTTAATGGATTCTGAGACTCCGAAGGCAACACCATCAAGCATAAAATGCTCTGGGGAAAGGTGGCGAGGTTTAAAGAGAAACTGCCACAGGCTCATGTAATACATACATTGGGCCATCAACTTGTTGGAATACACATTGTAGGGAATTTATTGGCTGATGAAGCAGCCAAATCTGCAATTCTTACTACTACTGTAGCTGCAATTGATTGTTCTCATATGAGGGTGGATGAAGAAATATTGGCTTCCATGAACATCGGCTGAAAACACAGCCTCTACTCCAGCATATCCAGCAAAATGTTACTACCAGATTAAGGTCCTCATTATGACCTAGGCTGTAAATGCCGCCTACCACCACGGCGATGGCCTCCAAAAGACAGACGCCGTGGCTACCTACAGTCCACCATATTATGACAGTAGCTGGAATTCTGCCAGAGGCTGGCAGAATTCTGGCAACCGGTCATGGCGGCGGACGGCGGTAAGGTGGCGCTGCTGCTGGCTGCAGTGCCACACCAGTAGAACGCCGCCGAACATATCATGACACATGATACGGCTTGGTGGTGTTCTGCTGGCGGATGCTGCTGCTGGCAGCAGCACCGTGTCCGGTCTCCTGCCAGAGGACCCCCTGCAAGCAGGTAAGTTGGGTGCTCCGACAGGGGACGGGGTTGAGGGGTGTTGTGTGTGTGTGGGGAGGTGTATGTGACTGTTTTTGTGTGCGTGCATGCGGGTGTGAGGTGTGTGGAATGCGTGTGTGCAGGAATGGGTGTGAGTGTGCGAGTATGTTGTGTTGTGTGAATGTGTGTGTGCTAGGATGTATGTCAGTGTGTGTGTGTGTTGATGTGTGTGTATATGAATGTATGCATGTGTGGGTAAATGTGGGTATGCGTGTACGTGTGTATGCATGTCTATGTCTGTGCATGTAGGTGTGTGTATGTTGGGGGGTCAGGAGGGAGAGGGGGAGGGGGTGTGGTAGACACATATCAGTATCAGGAAAGGAATTCCCTGGCACTGATAGTGCCTACCCCGTTGGTTTTCGAAAACCATGGCAGTAGGCGGGGTCAAAATTCCGAGAGTGGGACTGTGGCAGCCGCCTGGCTGGAGATCGAAGTCTCCAGCCCGGCGGCTGTTACCGCCATGGCGGACGGAGTGGTACATTGGCAGTTTGGCTTGAGCCAAACCGCTAATCTCATATTTTGGGGAAATGTACCGCCAACCTGTTGCCCGGTACCTTTCTCAAAAATAATGCCATCTGCCAGGGACTTATTGAGGGCCTAAGTGCCCAAAACATCCCTTTTGTAACTATTCCAGGGGTTGGTGATTTTTGTTATCCCCAATCAAGACCGCAGGCTAGAACTAATTTGAGCAGCTCATGAGGTTGTGGCTTCTGCCCAAGCTGCTGTGACAGCTATTATTTCATTACTACAAAAAACACTACTCGTGACATGGTCTGTACAAACAGACAAATCAGTATTTTTTTTGCTCTGACTTCAGTCAGCAAATTAAAGGTTCCACCCTAAAGCGCCCACCTCAGAAACCCCTCTTAGACTCAAACAAACTTATGCAGTGTTTGTACCTGGACCATTGTGGTCCTTTACATTCTGTTGGTTCATACAAATACATTCTACTTGCAGAAGATTCTTGCTCCAGATTACTTTGGTTGTGGCCACAATGATCTTCTGACGCTTCCACTATTATTAAAGGTTTGCAAGCCTTTTTTGGAACATGCAGTTACTGCATTCCACTCAGACCAGGGACCTGATTTTGTCTCAAAGGCTTACAGAGGTCCCATGGGAACATTGGATGTGGTGGTGCATTATTCTTCCCTCTGTCATCCTGATGGAAATTCAATAGCAGAAAGAAAAAAACTTAAAGCAATCCTTAACAGCTAGAGTATTACATTCAGGTCGTACTTAGATCCATCACCAATATAAGGTCCAGAGAGCATTAAATAATTTGCCTAGAAGATCTTTGGGTGGTCGCATTCAGTATGAGGCCCTGTTCAGCATTCCATTGTTTTTCCCATATCTTGCTGGTCATGGCACAGTGGTGGCAGAAACACCTTTTGACATAAACGGAAGTCTCACTATCTTGCAGGAATTACAACATTTCAAAGATGAACATTCTACTACACATGCTGCCACTTTAACAATGAGGGATTCACTAATATCTACAGGCTGATTCCAAAAGTTGTGCATCTGATTCATGAAAGGATTGCTGTGAAAATGGAGGTTGGCCCATCATACCTTGCACTGGTCCCAGTTCTTGGAATCCAGGGTACCAGAACTGTGATTTTACCAGCATTTGCTGGATGTAAAGACAAACATGTTGTCCCTTTTGATCAAGTTAAATTGCATCATTTGGCCGATCCTGCACAGTAGACCTCAAGGGTTCCTGGGTAGCCCTCTACCCTCTTTCATTACCATACAGGAGATACCTCTAAAAGCATTAAACAACTCTGATTTTTTCCCCTGAGGTTGGGGAGGGCAGAGAACTAACATTCGTTGATTACAATTACTGCTCCAAGTGAAAGAAATGTAGCAGACATAAATCTACAGTCCTCTACTATATTGGAGATTTATGATGATCCACTATTGGAGGCATCTACCAATTCTCTGTCACCTGCAGTGGCTCCTGTCTTCACACAGACTGCTTCTGGATACTTTGTCAACATTGACGACTTCTCTTCAAACTCTTTAACACCATAAATCATGGTATAAATAAACTTTTCAATTGGCTTAAACACACTTATCTGATCTGTCCTTGGTCCTACTTGTGGATTATACTAACATTGCTTGCTTTCTTCTTGTGGTTTGGATTTGTGATCATATTCTTTCTGCTTGTAAATAGACATTATATTCCTGAAGGCTCTGCTGTTAAACTGATAGATGAGGTTTTGAAACTCTTGTGAATGTTTCTGCGGTTCTGGTTCCTGATGGGATTGTTTGGGATAAAGTTCAATGTGATATATTTGGACCTACAGAAATTCACATTCAAATTCTGTATGTTTCCAAAATTTAAATGCATTATACCATTACACCAGGTGCTGAGTTTGAATATTGTATTGTATTTGAAAGTGACAATATGTACAGAAACTCTGCAAACTATGATTAAGGGGGTCATTCTGACCCCCGCCGGCGGTGGATGCCGCCGGCCTAGCGGGAACCGCCAGAAGACTGTACCGCGGTCAAAAGACTGCAGCGGTCATTCTGAGTTTCCCGCTGAGCTGGCGGGCGACCGCCAGAAGGCCGCCCGCCCGCCCAGCGGGAAACCCCCTTCCACGAGGATGGCGGCTCCGAATGGAGCCGGCGGAGTGGAAGGGGTGCGACGGGTGCAGTTGCACCCGTCGCGATTTTCAGTGTCTGCCACGCAGACACTGAAAATCTATGTGGGGCCCTGTTAGGGGGCCCCACGACACCCGTTCCCGCCAGCCAGGTTCTGGCGGTGAAAACCGCCAGAACCAGGCTGGCGGGAAGGGGGTCGGAATCCCCATGGTGGCGCTGCTTGCAGCGCCGCCGTGGAGGATTCCCTGGGGCAGCGGGAAGCCGGCGGGAAACTGCCGGCTTCCTTTTTCTGACCGCGGCTTTACCGCCGCGGTCAGAATGCCCCCGGAAGCACCGCCAGCCTGTTGGCGGTGCTTCCGCGGTCGTTGGCCCTGGCGGTCCATGACCGCCAGGGTCAGAATGACCCCCTAAATGTTTTGTTATCATTATTATGACAACATTACCTTACCTGCGCAGGGGTATGACACCATGTACAGTTTTTAACTACACACTATAGCAATATTGTCTGACTCCACCAGTGGGGAGTTTCAAAACACATTCACTTATTTTTCTAGTCATAATGCTACTGATCCTGGGACATAATATTTCAAATTCAGGCATCAAAAGCAAGGGAAGCTTTGCCGACTGATACCATTTTATTTTCATATCCATTTGTTTCCCAATTAGTTATAGAGGGCTACGTTTATTGGAAAGGAACTGTTAATTTAAAATCAGTTTGGGGAACAAAAAATTGGCAAGTACATGGCATGAATGCCTTATTCAAAGCATGACTTATTTTTCAGAACTATACTGTCATCAAACAACTTGTCTAGGTTTAGCAAAAGTTGAAGATATGAATGTGTCCAATATCCCTTCAATTGAAAAGTTTGACAATTGGCAAAGTCTTGTAAATTATACAGAAGATCAGCTCAATTGTATGGTCATAAATGGTACATTTATGTCTATACCTTCAGGTCTCAATAGGTGGTTATTGTGGCCAGTAGACACAATTGGTTGTCATGCATGTTTTATGAACTCTACATGGGGTTTTAAAGCAAGCAAACTGGACCCTTGTTAGGTTAATACACAACATACAGGTGTCATAACTACAGACTGTGTGGGCAAGTTGTGTCATCAATGGTTGCAACTTTCCACTTGACTGCTTTAAAAGAATACCTCTCTCTCCTCTCAGAGGGCCCTCTAGGGAACCACACTCAAAAAGGTTCTTATATGCAATATACAATGAAATATGGAACATGCAATATACAATGAAATATGGAAGGTGCATACAAATACACAAATAGATCAGGCAATCCTAGAGAAAGCATTAGCTGTTGTCGATGATGGTATGAATATGCTGTCTTGTCATATTCACACACTAAACAACACTGTGTCATCTGCAGTAAACATCATACAGAATGATATGTCATTTTACAACATAGACAGTGTCAGATTAGGTTCATATTGCAGCTGAGTTGGACTTTACAGGATCTGAAATGAAACAGCGTGCCTTGGAAGCACGTCAACTCAAAAGAGTTATTTGCACCATTTAACTCAACATGTAAACAACAAATAATGGTGAAGAAAGATGCAATATATGCTATGCTTAACATAGAACATTTCGAAAAGTTGCCTTTTAAAGTGGATGAAACACCATGATTAGTACATGAAGTAATATCCCCACCAATATCGACCTTTCAATTCACTTTTGTTTGAAACATTTTCCAGTAGTAAGTTTAGGGAAGAGTTTTATTCATGAGGTGTGGGAACTGCCTTTTGATTACATGTGTATGAGAGGAGAATAGGAGATTTTTCTCACCAGTAGCGATTCTGAAACTTCTGAAAGCCTTCTAATGATATGTAAACCAGTGGCAGTGCACAGAGTATGTAATGCATCGGTGGCTAATTTAGCCTGCTACTTGAAGGGTATTGCGGATCCTTTCCATCACCCAGTGTTTCAGTTACTCTCAAATGAAAGTTACTTGATGATGAGTGATCAATCCAATGAGAGCAGGTGTCTCATATGTGATTCTGTTTCTCAAATAGTGACCTGCTATGGAAATTGTTTATTCATGCATGAGATTAGCGTAGAATATTTGTGTCTTGTATTGCTACTTTCAATGTCAACTTCGATAAGCTGAGCAGGCTAAAAGCATTATTGTTTAAAAAACAAGAGACACTCACATCTGCCTATGAAATCTAAGCCCTACAAGTAGTGAGGTCATAAGTGGAAATTCAATCCCTTTTAAGTACCAACTTCTTTTTTTTATTTCTTTTTATTGACTTTTATCAAGATCCAACCAGACAACAACAAAAAAAAACATTGCAATTCCATACTTTATCTTAAGCATCCTTCCCAATAATTCCCAATAGGATGACTCCAAATGAATACAATCCGGCTAGGTGGCACCCCAGTTCCCTTCTATAATTGAGCCTGAAATGATTGCGCAGAGTTGTCTAGAAAGAATTTGCCCCAAATCTGTGAAAACCTTTTACCCCCCCCCCCACTCTCCTGGCATATATCATTTCCTGATTTCTGACCTGTACCATTTTACTCAGCCATTCTTGAGGGGAGGGAGTTAGATCAGAGCACCAGTTTCTTAACAGGAGAGATCTAGCAATCACAATGGCAATAAAAACTAGTTTTTCCCAACTAGGTGAACGCCTTGCCCCGGAATCGTAGACCGAGCCCACCAGCCAGACACTGGGCATTATAGGAGTCTGGGCAATATCTAAATATCTTAAATACACCATCCCAGAATTCCTTAATAAGTGGACATGTACAAATCATGTGTATCCAACCAGCCACCCCTGCTGCCTTACACCGAAAACAGAGATCCGGACAGCTGGGTATCAGCCTCAATAGGGCTTTGCTTGGTGTGATATAATAACCATTTACTAAAAAATATCATGCAATGCCAATTCGCGCCTCTCAGTACTGCAAAATTTAGATGATTGATCTTATCCCAGCATTCCCTTGACAGATCAAGGCCCTCTCGACGGGCCCAATTTCTTGCTGCCTTTGCCCAGAGATCAGTCTAATCCTGCTCTAAAAGTAACCTTCTTCAGGCACCTGCTTGCCTCAATCCAGGAGAGTCTACTAGTTCAGCAACTAAGGCCTACGTACTAATAATTAAATCAATATCCAAGTCCCTCAAACTATGGAGCATAATACTATAGGATCCCACCAAAAGGAAATAATTTTGGACAGCCATCTGGATGTTTGAGAAACTCTCCCAATTGTGGTTGATGCCAAAATCCCCAATTTTACTAAACCCTGCATAATCCCATCTTCTCGCTGTCTCTAAATCGAAGTGATACCCAGAGCGCAACGTGAAATATGTGAGAGGAGTAATAAAGTGCAAATATGGGATTGAATATCTTCTAAAAACTCAGACTTTCTTTTAAAGAGCCAATTAAGAATCTTGTATCGAACCTTTTTTGGAGATTTCACCAACAATGCCAGATTCGGGATATCTTGCTCCCTGCAGATTAATTCACGAAAATCTTTCAAAAATAGGCAGCCCACAGAATGATTAGTTTTTAAATTAGCCAGATAATGTACTAAAAAGGCGAAATAATAGTCTTTAAAGTTTGGCAATGCTAAGCCCCCCTTTTCTCTATCAGCATATAATGTACTTAATGCGGGCCGCACCTTCTGGCTTTGCCAAATGAATGAGCTGAACATAGACTCTAATTTTTTGAAAAACTGTAGACGTTAATGTACAGGGGACGGTTGAGAACAGAAAGTTAAATAATGGTAGTATGCACATTTTGATCAGCGCAACTCAGAAGTATTGAAAGGGGGAGAGACCCCCAGCGTACAAGTAAGGCCTTAGTTTTTGCGAGCAAAGGAGCATAGTTGAGATCATAAAGATCTCCTATTTCAGATGACAAAATTAATCCCAAGGTAACGCTTAGGCCTCGCATTGGCACAGGGCCTTAATTCAGGGAGCAATCTAATAGAAGAAGTGCCACAAAGAATTATATCGGTCTTAATCATGTTAATCTTGTAGCACCAATTTGCTCAAATTCGGCAAACACCTTAAGAGCCTCTTCCTGAGAGGACCGCTCTTCATCTAAAAACATAACAATATAATCTTTGTAAAATTTAATCTTCCCCATTGACTTTAGTGGGGAGTGAATCTGATTATTCGGTCTAATTTTAATCGCTAAAGGTTCAATGAAAAGAGCGAAGAGAATAGGAGACAGGGGGCACCCCTGGCGGGTCCCGCGTTGAACTTGAAGTTGACCAATACTGGCAGAATTGATTATGATATTGGCTTCAGAGTTTAGATAGAGCCTTTGAATTAATGCAGAAACCTGGGAGGGAACCTTGTATCTCGACAATATTTCAAACAGTGTGTCCCATACAACCAGGTCAAAAGCTTTTTTGCGTCCAATAAAAGAATGATAGCAGGGATTTTATTAGAAGCAAAATAATCAAGAGCCTCAGCTAGATAGTGCATATTAGTTGCCAGCTGTCGGCCGGCAATAAACCTGTTCTGATCGGGGTGTACCAGTTTAGTGACAACCCCGTTAAGCCTGTTGGCCAGCAATTTTGTAATAATTTTATAGTCAGCATTTAGCAAAGAGATTGGACGATATGCATTAGGGTCTTTCCTATCCTTATTCTTTTTAGGAAAACTAACCACATTCCCTGAATACCAAGAATTGGGGATCTGCTCGCCCTTGAGCAAGCCATTAATTAAAGACAAAAAATTGTCTACAAAAACATGGATGAAACTTTTATAAAATTCAGACGGGAAGCCATCAGGTCCACAAGGCTTTCCCATGGGGAGGTTCTTACCAACCTCCAGCAGTTCTGATTTCGAAAATGGCTGCGTTAGAGCATCGCTATCTTCTTTCGAAAGAGTAGGAATATCCAATTGTCCCAAGAAGTCCCTATTGGTCTTAAGGTCAATATCCTGGGTCTGGCTAAAGATTCGACTATAGTGTCCTAGCATGATTTTATCCACATCTCTGGGGTCAGTATGAACTACCAACTTTCCAAGGCACTTTGGTGAACTTGTGAGTCACATTTTTAATGCTTGAAACACCGTGGGTGTTGTACACTTTTTTAACCCAGTAGAGTCTGATTTGTAAGTACATTACAGACTGTTTTTGAGTAATACCATCAGTCATCAATTCACTATTTTGGGGTGTTTTTGGTGGCATACGACTTTAATTGGTGTTAATTGGCCATATTTTCCTGTTCCTCTTTTTGCTCTATAATGAATATCCAAACTCAAAGCCAAAGGGCAATGGAGCTACTACAAACCAAACTGTGTAGTGATTGCATGATGCAGTTCTTTGGAGTACCACTGTTGGAGGAACAGGATAAAGACTGGTCATAATTGTTTTGGCCAGTATTCTACTGAGTGCAGTGAGTGTTCCACTGCTTGTGGTGTCCTTTTGAGAGCGCATTGGAAGTGTGTCTTGATAAGCGTCAGGTTCTTCCTATGGTCATGAATCTGCTGAGGTTCCCATCAAGGTTCATTCCCAGAGTTGTCCTATGAGAATACGGTTGCTTTGTGATGCCTTCCATGAGCCACCTTACAGGGATAGGTAGCTATGGCTCCAGGAGTCCTTTCTGTTTGTTCTTTCACAATGAGCATGGCACGGAATGCTGCCTCCTCCACTGCAGCTGAGGCCTAGAATAATGTTTATTCCTTTGACCTTCTCGATGACGATTTGGTGGTAATATTGTCTGAGGAAGCAGGGTCCCTCTTGGATTCTACCTCGACTGATGATTTTGATGACCTCATGTAGAACTCTGATGACTTTTAATTCAGTCCTGTTTTAAATTCTGACATTTTAATTAGCTGCCTTTTGATCATAATGCACTTCTTGTCGGTGTGGACATTCTTATGGCTTTTTAGAATTTTTAATACTTCCTATTTTAGATAGGTTATAGAATCTGTGCTGCATTCCTGGCAAGGGGAGGGTGTTGTGAGGACCATTTTAAGACCGGGGTTGGTCACCCCTGTTTTAACTTAGTTTTATAGTTCATGTTTTTATTCAGATTTTAATCATGTTAGCAAGACTGCTTTTAAGAGACAGCTTTTTACACATTTTATCAGTTTGCTTTGATTTTAGGAAAGCAAGGAATGAGCTGCTCATTTAATCAGCTTTTATACTATATATAATCATTATGTCTTGCCCAAGGTTATGGAGCAAGGTACACAATATTCTAACTAGTATTACCAGTCCAGAAGACAGCTTCTATCACTAAGACAGAGCATTACATTAGAACTGTATTCACAATTTGGTATGTTTGATTATAAATAAACAATGTACTGACCCAAGGAGAGCAGCGGACATTCCAGCCACGAAGATCTTGGGATGTATGCTATTTGTGACATGCAGCTTGACTACAGCTGATCTGCCAGCTCCCTGAAAGGATTGTCATCTACCCGACATGCTGATCCAGGATACTTTATCCAGGTATGGGGCTTGGGCTCATTACTTAGATTGGGCCAGGCAGAGTGTTACCACCACTATGCTCTCAGATCTAGGATTAGGTAGGAGTCTCTAGAACAGCTAGAACCACATACATCTTGGTTGGATTGTTTATTTCTTCACTCTAACCGTAATGCTGATCACCTTGCTTTGTTTGATCTGCCTAATCATTGCAACTCACTCCTTATATTATAAATTGTGATTATTTTAATACATTTCTTGAAAACCTATTTTTCATCTTTGTCTCTTGCCTTGGTATGCGTGAATAACTCAACAAAAAGGTTATGATCTGTTTCCACAACTAGAATTGTCACACACTTTTTACCTCAGGGTTGTGAAGGTCTGGGTGAGTCACTGTGAGCTAGCCATGAGTTAGGCCGACAGCTACTAATGATGTACATTGTGAACAGTCTCTTAAACTCTGCAGTGCTGCTGTCCTAAACATACAGTCCTGTTACCAAAGTAGGAACCACATAACAATCATCTGGAGGCAATGCCAGCCTTTCTACATACACAAAGAAGAAGGAAAGCTAAAGTGTGACTTGCATGTGCTCCTCAGGGGGGAGAGACTCTTTGAAGCTGGACCATCTGTGTCAACCACCATTGGCCATCCTGCTGGAATATGTCACACATCCTCTCACCAATAGTCCCTTTTGTTCCAAATTCCAAGGAGTGCTACACACCTCCCAGGAGTAGAGTGGTAGAATATCTTAGGTGAGAAGTGTTGCAGGGGAGGAGAAAGGCTCCCAGAACATTGGGCAACAAAATGGCTACACTCTAAAGCCACCTTTTCATTAAAAGTTACCTTAAATTAGACTTCTGTAACAAATCTGGATTAATGTAAAAATTAATTTGATATCCGACAATACTCTGTATTGTGGTCCAAAATGGGAGATAGCACTTAGCATGTAGACTAGTGTGACTCGATGTTAGTCAATGATACCACCAGCCTTGATACAGTGGAAAAGACAATTTTGAGTTTTAACTGTCAGGAAATGTTAAACATAATAGAAACATGTTCTTCTTTTTAATATTAACACCCTGTCTTCTGGGCTACTAACGGCATCCCTAGGGTTGACATAAATATCGTCACTGTAGCAGTCACACAAGAAGTGTTGCAGTCCCCTAGTGACTTTTATCTTATTAGATCTGGGTGCCCTTTGTACCATATACTAGGGACGCATAGCTAAGATGGACATACCAATCATGTATTAGCCAATTGTACATACACATTTGAGGTATTAGAACACATGCACTGGGGACTGATCAGCAGGGCCCAGTGCACTTGAGTTGGAAAAATTAGCAGCATCAGTCCAAAGATTTGGCCCTGCAGAGCCAACCATACAAAAAAGTCACTTTCTCCCCCCCCCAAGCAACTCCACATTTGTAGAAAAGCAGTAAAGTCATCATCCTGAGGATTAAAGGAGCAAGTGCAAAGAACAAGTGCTCCAGGGGTGCTTGAGCTTTCTTCAGCACCTTTCACTCAAAATCCACCATTATATCCCACAGCAAATGTTTTATTATTATGTATATATGTAAGTACGCTATCACCTGCATCTGAATAGGGTAGGTTGAATAATTATAAAGCCAATTCTTCATCTTCTTGCGGAGGTCAAGAAAAGTTGATTAGGCTCTGATTTTCAGAGGTAGGTTGTTCCATGCTTTAGGAGTGATATTAGAGAATGCCTGTCTTCCTGCACATGTTCTATATATGGGTGGGATGTGTACTATTAGGAGTCATGCAGAGCAGGCGTGTCTGGATGGTTGTTGGAAAGAGCTGGGACTATTCAGGTAGGTGGGGCCTAAGTTGTGTAATACCTTAAATGTGTGTGTGAAGAGTTTGAAATGAGCATGTTTGTGTACTGCAACCCAGTGAAGCTCCTGAGGCATGTTGTGATGCAAGTTCTCTGTGGGAAGTTGAGGATGATTCTGGCTGCAGTGTTTGGGTTGGCTCGCAGTCTTCTGCTGAGTTGCTTGGTGGTCACGGCATGGAGGGAATTTTCCATAGTCTAACTTGCTGGTGACTAGGGTGTGAGTCACAGTTATTCTAATGTTGCGAATGAGCAATTTGATGGTCTTCCTCAGCATCTTTATGGTGTAGAAGCAGGATGAAGTGACCGTGTTAACTTGTGTGGTCATGTTCAGTTTGCTGTCGATAATGAATCTGGGATTCCTGTTATGAGTGCTGTGTGTGGTTCCATATTTGATCAGCCAATGGATGGAGTCCCATTGTGAGGGGCTATTGCCCAAGATCATTACTTACATTTTTGAACCAGCCTGCTATGTGGAAAATAACCTCAGCCTTTATTTCTCAATATCCTTCTGAATGCAAAAAATCCATTATAAAATATTCAAACATTTTATGCCAATGGTTATGGAAAGTAGTAGAGATGGTAAATATACACAAAGCTTTGAATGAAATAATTTGTTTGAGGCACAAATGAGACAGGCAATACGGTATTCTTGAACATGAGAATGAACAGTAGGCCATTACAAAGATTACAAAGTGAGAAGCAACATATTCTTTTTTCCTCCATGTTTAGCAAAGGCAGTTTCATGACAAAATGCAAGCAATAGCTTTTTAGCAACAAATAAATGGCTTGTGGACTGAAACACATCTAATTTTGTCAAACAAAATGAATCCTTCCTATTTATTTGCTTCTATTTCTTCTTGAGCCACTTAAAACCTGTCTAAAAGAAGCTGAGTAATTTCAACTATGAGATGAGAAGGATTCAATGTTGGTCATAAGTGAGCGATCGCTAAGTATACAAATCATTCTCTGACATAACACAAAACACATAAATCCAAAATGCTATTGTTATTCACCACCTTTTTTGTATCAAACCTGCCCCTTTTCAGAGGCATTCTTTTCGAAATTAAACTTTTTAGGTGTACCAGGATGACATACAAATTATTAGTTGAGTAGGCAGCCCCTTGAGTATATTAAGGCCCGTATTTATACTTTTTGACGCTAAACTGCGCTAACGCAGTTTAGCATCAAAAAATTTTGCGCCGGCTAACGCCATTCTGAAGCACCATGCGGGCGCCGTATTTATTGAATGGCGTTAGCCGGCGCAAGCAGACCGGCGCTGCCTGGTGTGCGTGGAAAAAAAACACGTACACCAGGCAGCGCCGGCGTAGGGAAAAATGGCGTTAGGGCGTCTTAAAAATGGCGCAAGTCAGGTTGACGCTAAAAAATCGTCTTAACCCGATTTGCGCCATTTTAAACGACGCCCAGACGCCATTTACATGACTCCTGTCTTAGTAAAGACAGGAGTCATGCCCCCTTGCCCAATGGCCATGCCCAGGGGACTTATGTCCCCTGGGCATGGTCATTGGGCATAGTGGCATGTAGGGGGGCCCAAATAAGGCCCCCCTATGCCACCCAAAAAAAAAAAAAAAACAATTTATACTTACCTAAACTTACCTGAATGTCCCTGGGATGGGTCCCTCCATCCTTGGGTGTCCTCCTGGGGTGGGCAAGGGTGGCAGGGGGGGTCCCTGGGGGCAGGGGAGGGCACCTCTGGGCTCATTTTGAGCCCACAGGCCCCTTAACGCCTACCCTGACCCAGGCGTTAAAAAGTGGCGCAAATGTGAGGTTTTTTGACCCGACCACTCCCGGGCGTGATTTTTGCCCAGGAGTATAAATACGACGCATTTGCGTCGCCGTCATTTTTTTAGACGGGAACGCCTTCCTTGCATCTCATTAACGCAAGGAAGGCGTTCACGCAAAAAAATGACGCTATTTGACCATACTTTGGCGCTAGACGCGTCTAACGCCAAAGTATAAATATGGCGTTAGTTTTGCGCCGAATTTGCGTCAAAAAAAACGACGCACATTCGGCGCAAACGGAGTATAAATATGCCCCTAAATACCCTTTCTCCATGGTCATTCCAACAGACGTCTTTCTTCATATTTTTCTTTTTTAAATGGGGTACTATCACTGGTTATCCCTTCAAATGTCTAAATCAATTGAGAGCAAAAAATTGAAAATTCAAGTAAACATTCTGAAAATAACTAAAACCTTCTTTGGATACATGGAAAGGTAAGAATCACTCAGTCTAAATCCAAGATCCTCAGGGTCTGATTTCAGGAAAGTGGTGCTGCACCCAGTGCAGCGCCACTTTCCTTGTGCCTCTTGGCGTCCCCCTAATGTCACCATGTGTGTGTCGTTTCTAAGATACGGCGGTCCATGACGGTAGTTAGGGAAACTAGCATCAAACTTTTTGATGCTATTTCGGAGCTTGCAAGACTGGTGCCTAAAATGTTGACGCTAATCCTGCAAAGCCCACTGAGGCAAATTGAAAACAATGGTGTTCATCCTTCTATCGCCTGCTCTGAGCAGGCATTAATATTGTAGAAAAAAGTGACGTAAAGAAATCTCTAAGATTTCTTTGCGCCATTTTTCTAGCCAACCCCAATGGGGGAACGCTCCCTTTGCCTACATCATTCCTGGCACAGGAATAATGTAGCGCAAAGGGTTACAAAGTGGCACAATGCATGCATTGCGCCACTTTATAAATTTGGGGGCATATTTATACTCTACTTGTGCCGGATTTGTGTCATTTTTGTTTAAGCAAATTTGACATCCGACCCCGCGAACGTCAAAATTTCGGTGTGTGCGTCATTTTCTGGATGCGTGAAACCGCCTTGCATTAATGACATGCAAGGTAGGCGATCCCGTCCAAAAAATGACTTAAACACCAGTGCGCCATATTTAGCCGACTGCGCAAAAATTACGCACGGCTGGGAGACGGATGCGGAAAATGACACACAGCCCGATTTGCGTCAAAAATTAACGCCTGGGTCAGGGTAGGTGTTAAAATGGGGCAAACACACCAATACTTAAGGAAAACACAAAGAAGCAACATCAGAGCTCCAAAAGGAAGACATGGAGGTGCTATTCATCCAGCATGCACGAAGACACAGAGCACAGGATCAACACCAGCAGCTTCCACAACACCAATAGGGACCCCAAAGGCAACACAGAAGGCAGGAGAGGATATTCAGGACCAGCACGCACAACCCTTCAGGGCTTTAGGGAACATGACATCATCCAGAGGTACAGATTAAACTGGCAAGCCACACAGCAGCTGCTGCGCAATATTGAGCCACAGTTGGCACCCAGTTTGCAGACACCCCACATCATTCCACCAGAGACCACGCTGCTAGCTGTCCTCCTCATGTTGGCAAGTGGCTCTTTCAAACCACAGGTGCCCTGGTTGCCGGGACCTCACAGTCCTCATTCTCTGCCTTACTACCCAAGGTACTGGATGCCATCATCTCCTTCACACCCCGCCACATCAGCTTCCCCGACACACAGCTGAAGCAGCAGGAGACCAAACAGGGCTTCTACCAAATCAAGGGCTTCCCACACGTGCTTGGTGCCATTGACTGCACACATGTACGGATTGTGCCACCTGCTGCAACCGAGCATCTATACCGCAACAGGAAGCACACACACTCCATCAATGTGAAGGCCATTGTGGATCACCAGGGATTGATCACCAACATCGTGGCAAAGTACCCTGGGAGTGTACATGATTCATTCATCTTCCGCCACTGCACCATCAATCAACACTTCCATGATGGACGATATGGAAATGGCCTACTTGTTGGTAAGTACAGAAACCCAGTAATTTACACACAGCACAGCAACCCTGTAGGACATACAACACATACACCACTACATGGACTCGTTGTCAGGAAGACAATGAGGCTGTGACACTGCTAGTCGTGTTTGATATCCTGACCCAATAGGATGCACACCTATGGACAAATGACAGATACAAATAACAACAGATGCCACTCCAGAGCCACAAGGGACCAATTTAAAACCACACAGTGACAATGACATGGCCTTAACTGGCAATACAACTTGGAAGATTAATCTTACAATATCACATCAATAACACTCAATCACACACAATTCCAAACAATATGTACCACGTAAGGGGTGTGTAATGTTGTTTGCTGCATGGCAAACACCATAAGACACATATCATCATGATGATGACTCCAATGAAGGTGACATGGAATCATTGAGTCAGTACCAACATTTCACATCACTCCTGGGGTGACATTGCCCGCTACCAAGAAGGAAGTGGACTGTGCTATGAACACATATTGATGTGACATTATTTCAAAGTGCACATTGTGACACATACGGATTGAGACAATTACTCATATACACAAAAGATGTACAGGCATGTGGACCTTCTGACATTTAAACCTTCACCCCAACAACCAAGTTAGCGAGATCACCTGGACCAGGTTCAGTAGTGTAGGTACACGTTTGCATACAAGCCAACTCGGTGAGGGCACAAAAATAGGGTTGTATAGAACTTGTCACATAGGGGATATTTGTGCATTGTCAATTGTCAACACTTCAGTGCTGCAAATTTATGCAGATGTGTTGTACATTGTCACCTAGCCAAATCAAAGGGCCTCACTGTTGTTTTTCACATGCTATTACATATGTTGAATTGGATGGGATGTTCAAGCCACATAGTGCAACCGTGTTACCACCAGAGTGGAATCGATTCTTTGTGTGGAAGTATCATGTCACCTCCAGTGAAGACACATGGACACTTCTTTCACATGACATAATGCATGGGAGATACACAATGTACTGCAAGTTTACAAATATACCGCTGATATCCGGTCAATCAGCCAAACACCAGTTTAGATAAAGCAACAACCCAATGTTGACAGAACATCCTAGAAGCCGAGGATCCCACACAATAACACAAACACAGATGAGTCACAGACAACACAAGATAGCAACTACCATGCAAAGTGTTAATCAAGGTGCAAGCAACTTCCAAATATTTACACCCATTTTCTCTTTCAGCTGATCAGGGGTATGGGATCCAGCCATGGATCATAACCCCATTTGCAAACCCAAGCACTGCAGCAGAGCGTGCCTATAATGAGGCACTTCGGAGGACACACATCATAGTAGAGAGGACTTTTGTCATTCTGAAGTCAAGATTCAGGTGCCTGGACATCACCGGAGGCAGCCTCCTATACTCCCCTGAAATGGAGTGCAAGATCATTTTGACCTGTGCCATCCTGCACAACATTTGTGTAAGGAGGAACATTCTCCTCTATGAACCAGACCCACAAATGCCTGAAGAGGAGGAAGAGGAGGAAGAGGAGGATGCTGTTCATCAACATGGGGGGGACCATCCAAACACTGCAGCAGGAATGCGTTGGAGACAACACATTGTACAAAACTTCTTTTAACTATAATCACCATCACCACTTTCTTACCATATGTCATTAAACACCTCACTTCATCACTCAATCATGCTCTGGGTAATTATCTATGCATCACATGATCCCTAGGAATCATAATCAGAGTTTAGCCTCATGGAGCACTACAGAAATACAGATTAGGATACTGAAAAAAACACATCACATTTGATGGGTATGAATGTACCACCAACATCACACACAGTGGAAATTACATATGTCCAGTATATTTCACATGTGAAGGTCAAAGTCAGAGGACTACATCTCTGAGACACATCCATGTTGCAAACATAGGCCATTGCAGCACATGACACACAACTAAGACACCATCAATCATAAGGGTAGTGTTTCATACATGAGGCAGTCCATCTAAGCTGAAAATGGATAGCACGAGTGCCCCAGGTATGACAAGCATTGCTTACAAGACATGCCCTGCGCATGCCATCCCAGGTAATAAGTCCTGCCACTGCCAGGTTTTCAGTCTCTCCCCACCCTTCTCTAGGGGGCCCTGTAAATGGCCTATTTGTACCCTGATAACCTTCATCTACACACACCCAGACTCCCATTCTGACTCCTGTGTGCTTCCCTCTTTAGAATGGCATTCCATAGTCATAGTTAATCTGTCTGCATGGACTTCAGGTCCAATAATGCACTGCCTGGTAGGACCTGTAATCACCTGTCCAGCGCTGCCCATGTGAAAGGTACTGTTGGCCCTTTGAACTTGATTCACACCTACAGGAGTTGTGAGAGACTGAAGCTGCACACACCTGTGAGCACTACCATGCAGACCAGCCATTTGAACCTGCACTGCCATTACCGCTGCCTGGAACAGCTTAGAAGCTGCCATTTTATGAATATCCTTGTTGTGCATTGCCGTATAAATCACTTGTGTAACAGAGCCCTTGGGGTATTGTGTAACGTTGCAGCCCACAGCACAAATACAGTTTTTAGTTCACACAGTGTTGTCCCCGCTTTTCCCAGTCAGTATGCTCACTGTGTATTTGCCTTGTTCATGTTTGTTCCTGACAAAGCCTGCATCCTGCTAGACTGACTGGTTCCTGTCTTTGTGTTACCATAGAGGTTAACTGTGGCTACATTTGTCTCATAGTTGCTTTCCATGCCCTCTCTTTCCTCATGGGGTATTATGTCTGGTAGTTCTACGATGAATCCGCAAATAGATTGTATAGTGTAATCAGTTTACTTATTGTATCATGGTCTGGGACATGTATTCAAAAAGCCTAATCCATCCCCTATCCCTTGTCTGGGTGTCATGTATTCATGAGTGACAAACAGTGACAGTGTACTATGGCTTATGCATGGATTTTGTAGGGTGCCTCCAGCACATCAAACAAGGGTTGCTAATGTGTATGAAAGGACAACACATGTTTGTGCCCTGATGGTCCACACACAGATTCACATTGGCTGCAACCTAGTGATGGAGTTTGAGTGGTGACTAGCTGTGAGATTAATCAGCACAGAGGCACTGATGTTCCCTGTTGCAGTTGGAATTTTAGAGGCCACCCTGTGTACAAATGTTGGGATGAAACCTGTCTGTTTCATATTATTGATCCATAAAGTTTGTGAGTACACCAAGGTTGCCCTGTTGTCAGCCTCATAAAAGTCTGCAGTGCCATAGCTGGACTATCCCCATGTGTGTCATCAATTTCTCTTTGGCTTTTGGTAAAATCTGCTTTGAAGGATACTCTGTTGATTCAGGGAATGGCTCCAAAGACTCATGACTAGACCCGCATGTAACTGTGACAACATGGAGGCCAATATTGACACTGGGTACACATGGCCACACACTTGACCTGGACACCTTTGTGCAATGAACCGCTGGAAATATGTGAACATATGCAGCATGGTCTGGTGGTCCTCCACTGCCACAGGAGAAACATAGGTCATTTATATGACTGAAACTGTGGTGTAACATTACATTTTTTGATTGGTTTTGGGACTCTGTTGTTCAAATGCCTGACTCATGGGTAGTATACAAACAAGTGACCAGGAAGTGGTATCCAACTTTCCAGTACATGTGATGGCTTACCCTTGTAACATTGACATTATCAACCGTCCTCTATCTATCCTGTGCATAGTTTGTCATGGGAGATGTTTGGTCCCAAAAGTCAGGGAAGTTCACACAGCATTAGATGCTATGGGTATGACAAACACATATCCTGACTGATGTACCACACTGAATGGCATCTGATGGTTATCCACATTTACAACACGTGCATACAAGCACATTAATGAAAGCACGTCTTGTGACGTTCACACAGAGGCACAACAACAATTGAAATAGCCAATTCACAGACATAAACACACAGGCCATGAGTAAATGTATTAAGTTGCGTAGCCTTGCTATCCTCTATTGACGCACCACCTGCTCAAATTTGGGCATACCTATTCATATTACAAATGTTTGAGATGCTGTTGCGTCAGTTAAGAGTGCTCATCCGGCACAACAATATGAGTATTATGGTCCGCAGTAGTGTGGTCTGCCACATGTGCCCAAGCACTGGAACACACAATGCAGGTGCAAACAGCCTATCTCTGTACAGTTACAGCTTTCATGTATGTTCAAAATGAGAGAAATGACACAAACACAGTTAAAGACAGATATTTGGATGCAAACGCGTCAAAAAGACGCATGTGCTTCAAATTTTGCCTCATATGCGTTAAAAAATGACGCTCACAGCCATTATACATCCATTGGGCCCTAGCGGTAATTCCTACATTGTACCCCATGAAATTGGTTATCAATGGAAAATAAATGGAACTATGACGCACATCCCGTAATCGTCATAAATCTTTCATGCATCATAATAAAAACGCACTGCATTTGAGACAGGAAGTGATGTAATAGGACATCCTGTTTACAGAAATGGTACAGTGGGTGTACTTTCACTTTCACTTTGCAGTCTGTGATTCTTCTAGACTGTGTGGCTGTGCTGAGAGTTTTGTCTGTCCAAATTGTGCTTTTGTCTCCTGTGTGCCATCCTATTTGTCATCTGTTGTTTTTGTAATTTTCTCAGTTAATCAGTGTAAATGTGATTGTGTCTATTTTTGTCTCAAATGTTGTCTTTGAACTGTTGGGAGTGTGTAGTGGGTATTGTTAGTTTGGGGATTGTTGGGCTGTTTGTGGGTTACTTAACTTTCATTTTCCTCTCCCCTTTCCCTGTATTTTCCTCTGTACCCTTTCCTATACCTATTATTTCTGTCATGTTGGGTAAGCCACGTCTGGGGAGAATGGGTGAGGAGGAGCTGTGAACATTCCTTTGGCTAGTGTGCCACTTCCTCCCCCTGATGTTAGAGGCTGGTGGCAGGGAGATACAGGGGTATCACACAGAGGCGAGGAGGCTCAGGTGGTCCAAGGTGCTGTACCATCTGAGGAGAATTTTCAACACACAGCGCAACGACCACCAACTCAAGCGTCGCTGGGCTGACCTTGTTGCCAGAGAGCAAGACCTGCTGGACCACCAGGGTGTGGTGATTGGTGGCCCTGTTGGTGAGTACAATTCAGACTAATGTGCACATTTAAATACTCTGTAGCGACAGTAGCAGATTTGTTGACAAGCTGCATGCAATGTTTGTGGACATGTGGAATTCAAGTTAAATATACAGTGGCCCTGATTTATACAATATTTGCTACACATTATCGTCATTTGTTGACGCAACTGCTGCACAAACTTACAAAACACAACTTGATTTTGTCAATTATAGCTGCTTCGACCTCAATAGATGATGGTAATGCTGCTCTAACTTATGTTTCATTTATGGTCTGTGCGTGTACCAGGAAAGAGCTGTATTTCACAAGCTAAAGCAAGGAATTAATGTAGTCCCCAATTATTTGGAATACATTTCTGAACTGTATTCCTGGCCATACGTACAAAGTTCTTCCTAACCTCTGGTAATATCTAAGGCTGATACTTTGACTTGGTTTGTGCATCATTTAAATTAGAAATGGATGCCAAAGTAATGCACACGGGTTCATATCTAAATGTTTGGTGCTACTTTCCATAGCTGTAGCGTTAAACATGAAGCAAATGCTACAAATTGAGGATAAAAAAATATATCTGGCCCTCTGTTCATTGTTACTGTATGTTTTAATTTGCCTTGGGCACAATTGCTGGAACAAAGCTGATGCATTTGCCATCTGTGTCACTTTATAGCCATGCAATTCTCATAAGTTATTGGGTCATTATGGGATACCTGAAGTTGGTGAATGCATGGTCACAATTTATTACTTGCATGATGTTGAGCAAGGGACCCCTGACCGATTCCATCATGCATACAAAGTGCCAAAATAGTTTCCTAGTTTACGTTTGGTACACCCCTGCTGATCTAGTGCAGCATATGTACAATAGCTAACTTCCCAGTATGAAGGCTATCACAGACATGGGTGTATGCTAAGATCAGCAGAACAGCATTCCTGTGACTGCTGCCATTCCCAAGGTGCATACAAATTGAGACCTACCTCATCAAGATTGCCACAGTAGGACATTTGCTAAACCATGTTTCAATTATGGTACAGTGTCAGTTTGTTGTATACCCACAGATCACCGAACTTGGCTAATGTAAGATGATGAATGTGGCTAACTGTGAATTCCAATACCTGATATAGGTACACAGGGCAATGAATGACACATTTCAGGTGCAATGACTACACCTGTGCCCATGCATTCTGTCACAGATGACAAAAATAGATACTGTCAGCATATATTTCTGTGTTGTATTAATTTAGATAAATGGCCAATCCATGCTTAGCGTAAGTTTGTCATCAAGTAACCCACAGGATCCCTGCCATTATGGTGTAATAGGTGGCATGTCTGGCTCTGGGTACACTGGCAATGTGGCATATGTAACCTACAGACAACACATGCACACATTTAATGGACCATAAAAAGCATAATAATTCATGAGCTAAACTCAACCCACATGAGCATCACAGAGTAACTGATTGTCCCTTGATGCATAAGCCACAATACCTCAGTGCACCAGGAACATGGATTTGCATGTCTCTCATAACAACAAATGAATAAATGGAGTACACTCTATAAATGAATCTGCAACCAACTGAGTAGTCATGTTTGTCACACATGATTGTTGGGGCCACTGCATGTGTGCATATGTGTGTGTATCACTCACTGGAGTGACAGGGCCAATACATGTTTGCAGTGGTATGTCTGTTGGAGTATCATCATGCCTGAGGGGCTGGACTATCAGATATAACGTCGCACACAGTAATTATTTTCTTCTAAGTGTTGTACAGTGTGCAGACATTGAGCACATTTCACCCTTCCATGTCTTACAGGTGGGCCTCCCCCCTACACAATTGGAGAAGTGGCTCGATTTGCGGACCCAGACATATCCAGTAAGTGTTGATATGTTAGTTCTGTTTTGTGTTTGCAGCTGTTGTGTGATTGACTCCTGTGTGTCAGACACATAGCAAGGTATGATGTGCTGGCACATGATCTGATATGTGACTTGACTGGAGTTTGACTTGTTTTTCCATATTTGAGTTGGACAATCAGTGGCGTAGAGTCATAATTTGGGATTGTAGTGGAGCACTGTAGGCATTGGCAGGTGAACAGGGTGACATTTGTTGTTACATTTATTGTAATGAAAAACTTGGAGGTAGCCATTTTCATGATTTAGTCAGCAAGTCATACCCTGAATCACACAGAGCAGGGATGCCGAAGCATTACCTACAGACTTGAGCCTCACTGTTAACTAATGAACATGTAGGACTGTATGTTTGACTTCCTAGCAGCATCTAGCTCTAGCTCCACATGTTCTGTTACGTTTATGTGGCACTTGGGTGCAATGTCATAGGTGTGCATGCAGCTCAAGCCCAGATGGGTGCTTGCATCTATGTACTTGTTTTAGGAAAGGTATTAGTGAAATCAAATGATGTGGACAATTGTCTGCAATTAGGAACATAAATGTGGACGTGATTGTACAATGCTTGTGTCTATCCTAGTTGGACACCTTCCTTACCTGTGGTGGGTTGGCTAAAACCATGGACAGCTTTCCAAAGCTTCCTGGCTGACCTTGATGTTTGAAAGTATGTGTTGCATGTCCATCCCACCCGAGGCACAGGCTTAGGGTTATGAAATATGTGTACCTAGGTGAGAGGATCCCAGTGTAGAACACAGACATGTAATTGAAAAATTAATTTGTTCCAACTGCAACTGCATACCATCCTGCCAATTCCATTTACAAATCACAGATCTTGTGGCCCTTGATTGTCATCCAGAAGATAGTCATTAGTTGGCCTGTCACATGCGGAGGACATGCAGCATTTGTTATGTGACTAAAGGCAGAACAATGATGCATAGATCATTTAAGTAGGTACACATCTTTTTGAAAATTGCTGTCCTGTTACATAGGACATGTGTAGGCTGCGTTGGCATGTACTTCCTCAGGGACAATCTGTGATCTGTACTGTGATTTGGCATGTTTAAGCTAATTTTGAGAATTTTTCTGAATATCATCAGTAGCTATATCACACAATGATGTAACTAATGTTTGGCTTTATCTTTTTTACAGCAGCCAATATGGATGCCAACCAGATCCGAGAATTCCAGAGGAGGGCGATGCGTTGCCGCCACATTCTGGATGTTGAGTCTGGGTTCCGCCACATGGCACAGCGTTATCGCCATGAGAGTGGCACAGGGGTCTGGCGGGCATTTGAACATGGAGGACCGTCCCTGTCCACAACACCCGCCACCACCAGCACCACCACTCCGACCCAAGTGGCACCAAGGATGACAGCCACCACTGCAGGTCCCTCAACATCATCCACTCCTGGACCACTGACAGCAGCCCCTGCACATCCCCCTCCAAGCATGGCACCAGCACAACCCTCCACAAGTGGCACACAGACCACCCCTGCTGCAGTCATTGACAATGGTGAATTTAGGAACATGCAACGTGACATGCAACGGATGTTGTGCAGAATGGACAGGCTGCAGCAGGAGGTGTCCCACATTAGTAGGAGAGTGCATGGGATAAAAAAGATCCTGCGGAGGGCAATCTTGTAACTGTTGGACCCTCAGCCATTATTCCCTCCCCTCCCTCCCCTTTCCTGGTTCTTATATTTAGTGGGTTAAGGGGGCTTAGTGTTAGGTTAGAATAGTCTGTTAGTTTAGTTAGTATAAGTTGGTTGGGGGTGGAGGATATGATATTTTTACATGTATTTTTTTGTGGGTGGGTGGTGGGGTATGATGGGGGATTTGTGTATAAAAAAATAAGAAAATACAAAACAAATATATATAAAAAAACTAAAAAATATATAATTGTTTAGGATAAGATAGTATGTGTTTAGGCTAGTATATGTTGTCCTCCATGTGTCCCGTCATATAAGGGGGGTTGGTGTTTAGAGTGTTTAGTTAAATGTGATAAGTAAGTTTAGCTTAGGGTAGTTAGGGCCAGTTGTGGGTAATGTGTAGCTAGGGTAGGTTAGGTTAGTTAAGGTGTTTCCCCTAGTTTTATTATCCTTTTTTACTGTTAAATAAATATTTAGGTACTCCTTTACAGTATGTGTCATATGCTTGGGGATCAGGGCCTTGGCGTGGGTGAACAGTGTCAATTTAGTATTTGCATTTGTGTTCCATCCTGCATCCAAATCCCAATTGAGCTGTCACATTGGCAGCTCCAACAAAGCTACTTCTCTATGCATCTGCCATCCATTGCACCCACCACTCAAGGTTACTATGGTTCCCAATGTGTTGTTAAGTTTGGATGTATGTTTTCAATCTGAGACCAGAATTTGAATCTTGGGCACTGTGGTACGTCTGCCTGCAGCCTGATGTTCATGTGAACCCTGATGCAATGAGTGATGGTATAATCTTATGCATTATAGTAAACATAACTCACACCTATAATTTCTTACATTGTACTGCCAGGTTACATATTTGTCCATACACTCGTACACATCCATTCCTGCTGTATGGTGTGTTTGTGATGAAATTTTAGAGTCAGTGGTCACATACCTAAAGATTGTCTAGAAGACATCCCTTGAAGCAGACTTATTCTGTCCAACACAGCATTATACTGTAACTTTTCTATTTCTTTCAGAATAACCCTCAGGAAGGGAAGATAATGGTACAATCCAGACCCCAGGGCATAGTTATCAGCCCACAATCTTTCCAGGCAGTTGTATTGACATTCTATGGCCATTGACATGAGACATACATCACTAATCTCCTACACGGTTGATGTGTCACATTACACAGAGACAAAGTGGTTCTGTAAGTGTTATTTATTTTAAAGTGCTGTGGTGCTATATTTACATAGTCCAGGATTGTGAGTCCACTAGTGTGACACATTCTATTGTGATACTTCACAAGTGCAAAAGGACATGTCATTGGACATGCTGGGGTGAAGTGTCATACAGTGCAGAGGAACATGAATTGCCAATGAGGTAGTGAGAGACAATCACAGAGCATAGTGTCAAGGTAAGCAATGGGCTGGAGAACAGAGCAGCTGTTGCAAGACTGCCATGTTACGAAGCACAGGACCTTGGATATAAGTGCCCATTTGGCATGGACTTGTGCTACTGGTTACTCTTACGGGTGAAGGTAAACTGTTCCACGTCTTCATCTTCTGATGTGTGTGTCGTCTCCTCTGCCCTTGTTGGTGGTGGGTTTGAAGGGGCAACACACACTTCAGTGTTTGAAGACGTGGAGTCAGAAATCCCAGTAGCTGCCAACTGTGGGGCTATTAAGGGCAGTACTGCAGCAAGGAGGAACTGCTGGTTCTTAAGTATAGCAGCTACACCACTGTGGTAGGCAGCCAGGTCGGCCCTGAGGGGGTCAACATTGCATTTGTGCACGCAGTGAAAGGTTTGGCGTGCGAGGTGTTGTGGCAACTCCCTTACTGCTGTGCTGATTTCCTTCACACTTTGTTGAAGTTCTTACAAGATAGATGTTCGCCCTTGCATGGCTGCTGCCTGTTCTGCAGATGACATCATGCACAAACGCACCCCCTCTAGGCTGGCTGCCCTAATTTGCATCCCCACCTGCACCTCCTTGGCCAGCTCCCGCTGTACTCCAACTACAGTCCTCTCAAAGCTGGTTCCAGTGTCGTCAGAGCCCTCAGCTGGGTTGGAGCTGGCAGGTCATACAATTGGTGTGGTGGATGGGTCCTCTGTGATGGCTGCTACTTCTGTGCTCCTCCTTGTGACTGAAGGTGGGGTCTGGAGGGTTCCAAGGACAACTTGGAGGGTCTGCTAGCTGATGTTTGTCAGCTTGTCATCTTTGTCATCAGGGAAGTCCAGGACAGGCGTATCCCCAGGAGAGCCATCGTCCTCAGTAATGAGATATTGTACAATTAGTGTGTCTGTGTTGTGGCATTTGTAATGTGACGTGCCTGACTTCCTATTAGTTGCACATTGTGATCTTATTTCCTGTTAATTGTTACTGTCATTGATATTAGCATTCTCCCAGGCCTATGCCCCACCTGCATGTCACATGTAGTGTGGGTAGTTTGGGGAAATGTCAGCGTCACATCCTCTAGGTTTAGGTTCAGCCCAAATTGTATGTTGCCACCTTATTGTCCTACTCAACTCTCTCTTTACTTCCATTATCATGGTGTGGCCTTGCACTGGCTGTGGGTGTTCTTATGGCACTTGCCCCACACTTAACAATCTGGAACTGACCCAGTCTCTGAAATTTCACATCCACTTATATGTTGCTGAGACCTAGCATATACTATGTATTGCATTGGCATGGCACAGTACACGTGTCAGCATTGGTAGTGTGTACTGCTGATGTTGGGGAATGTGTGCTACATTGGATTGCTCTGATGGTCCTAGCAGTGTTCCATTTCCTCTTATGACTTTGCGGGTGTGTTCGAATTCCTACACACATATGTCCTGCCCTTCAATGCAGTTGTCTTAGCACTATGACACTTAAGATGTTGCATGGTGGCATTGCAGATATTGTGACCCAGGCACAGGGTAGAGCCTGACATGTGCACCATGGGTGTGACATTACTGCTGTGTACCTCATTATGTTAATAACAATACCTGATGTTTATAGCGCTTATAGACATGAGTATTTGACAGGATTTGCACATTGTTAGTAATTACAGGGGATTGATACCGTCGTCATCCTGAACCCTCTATTTTGGGTGTGTTTGATCCATGGGCACCTAACTGCCATTTGCTACTTGACCTGCACACACAGCACAGATGGTAGTGGCAACTGTTGTCAATGGTACATGCCACTTGCGGATATGCCCTGAGACAGGAAATTGAGCCCTAGTTCATGTTGTGACAATACCAGCTGTTGTGTAACAGCAGGCCAGTTTTACGTTCTACCCTACCCTCCTGAACTGGCTTTTCAAACAGCCTTGGCATGGCAGAGTACCCCCATGCGAAGGTTGTTGGTGTAGTGTTGTGCTGTGCCCCAGGTTTCCCCTGCACATCCCATGCCCCCGTGTCGTGCCCCTTTGCCCTTTCCACTACCTGATTATCATGGCTGACATGCATTGTGTAGTAGGTATGTCCCCCGCCCTACTTGCAGTTAACAATTAGGCATTTTTGTTCCCCATGCCACTTACCCTACATCTGTGTTGTTTCCTGGCAGTCTGAGCTGTCCTGTCCTTGAATCCCTGTGACGATCTCCTCAGGGATGACGGCTGCCACCATCTCCTCCATGTGGTCCAGGGCCTCCTGCGGTGCTGGACTCCCACCTCCAGTCTGCAGTGCTGCCTTCCTGTTCCTGGCCATCTTTTCCTTGGTCCTGCATTTGCAGTCATGTCAGTGTTTCTTGCACTCGGTGACTGTTCTCCCTACTTCTGCCACACTGTTGATCTTTGTGACAATTTGTTGCCAAATTGCCTCTCTCCTCCCAATTGGCAATTTAGATGTGACAAAAAGTTGGTGCTAGTGTTCCGTCACCTCTTTCACCAGTATTTAATGCTCCTCTGCACTGAACCAACACTTCCTTTTCTTCTTATCCTTCTCTTGGGTCATGTGTGGGTCCTCCTGGCTGGTTCCTGGTTGGTTGTCATCTTCCTGGGGTCTCTCATAGCTTCTGGAAAACAATTTGGGGCTCCTTTACACATTTTGCAGTGTTTGCGCTGGTTTTTGATGCTATTGTGTCAAAAAATGGCACGTATCCGGTTTGCGACGTCGTAAACCGGATTCAAGTCTTTTTCACCGTGTTAACGTCATTTTTCTTTACGACGTGGTGCATTGGTGTTCCGTCACCTCTTTCACCAGTATTTAATGCTCCTCTGCACTGAACCAACACTTCCTTTTCTTCTTCTCCCTCGCTTGGGTCTTGTGTGGGTCCTCCTGGCTGGTTCCTAGTTGGTTGTCATCTTCCTGGGGTCTCTCATAGCTTCTGGAAACCAATTTGGGGCTCCTTTACACATTTTGCAGTGTTTGCGCCAGTTTGTGATGCTATTGTGTCAATAAATGGCACCTATCCGGTTTGCGACGTCGTAAACTGCATTCAAGTCATTTTCACCGCATTAATGTCATTTTTCTTTAGGACGTGGTGCATTGGTTTGAATAAAAAGAATGACTCCAACCAGTAGTTTGCGCCGCCGTGCGTCAAAGTATACATTTAATGCCCGGGTGGTGCAATGAAATGGCGTTAGCCGGCGTTAAAAGTTTTGACGCAAAACTGCGTCGGCGCAGTTGTGCGTCAAAAAGTATAAATATGGGCCTTGGTGTGGCCTCGTTGGGCCACAATAATATATAAGGAAATGATGCTAATGTGGTGCAAGGAGGCACTAGGGGCTCTTAAATCAGCATCTCAATCTATTTGCTCTCAAACTCATTTTTGCCAGATTTGAAAGATGAATGATGTTGCTGACATCTAAATAACACCAAACTCACATGTTCTTGATGTTCTTCTGGAGGCTTACAAAACACCAACATATCATATTGATAAACATTTTGTTTTTATTTTTTAAGTTTTATATGGTGCGTGCATGACCCATAGGCATCAGACCACTGTACAGAGTAACCCACCATTCCCATTGCATAACATATAGGGGGTCATTCTAACTCTGGCGGGCGGCGGAGGCCGCCCGCCAGAGTTCCCCCGACAGAACACCGCTCCGCGGTCTGAAGACCGCCGCAGTGATTCTGTGTTTCCCGCTGGGCTGGCGGGCGACCGCCAGGAGGCCGCCCGCCAGCCCAGCGGGAAACCCCTTCCCACGAGGAAGCCGGCTCCGAATGGAGCCGGCGGAGTGGGAAGGTGCGACGGGTGCAGTTGCACCCGTCGCGAATTTCAGTGTCTGCTCAGCAGACACTGAAATTCTTTGTGGGGCCCTCTTACGGGGGCCCCTGCAGTGCCCATGCCAATGGCCCCCAGGGGCCCCACGACACCCCATACCGCCATCCTGTTCCTGGCGGGCGAACCGCCAGGAACAGGATGGCGGTATGGGGTGTCGGAATCCCCATGGCGGCGCAGCAAGCTGCGCCGCCATGGAGGATTCCAGAGGGCAACGGAAAACTGGCGGGAGACTGCCGGTTTTCCTGTTCTGACCGCGGCCGAACCGCCGCGGTCAGAATGCCCTGCGGGGCACCGCCAGCCTGTTGGCGGTGCTCCCGCCGGCCCCGGCGGTCCTTGACCGCCGGGGTCGGAATGACCCCCATAGTATGCTACAGCATAAACTATAGTAAACACAAGAAATAGAAAGGGTTTGTAGTATAAACTCACTTTCATGGTGATGTATCCTTGTGTCTAAAGCCTGCTGCATTTTGGAGAGATAATGATCCTGGTATATGTCACTGAGTTTTGCTTGATTATAACATTAGGTTAAAAATGTACTTAGTAAAATCCTCTTAACCTCTTTTTTCAAAGAGATTGACAATGGTTTAACCTGATCTCAGATGGGAAAGGATTCCAATTTTTTGGGGGCAGATATGGCAAATGCACACATGTTAGATTTTGAGCTTATTTGTGAGTTTCCTAGGTGCATCATGTTGCTGGGTTTTGTGCGTCATACATACTATCCTTATCTGTATCCTTGCTTTGACTGAGAGCCAGTTGAGAGACTTATTAATCTTGCAGCGGTATTTTGGGTCTACTTTAGTGGTGCTGTGCTTGATTTATGTAAACCTTTTAAGGTCGCAACTTGGGATTGGACTTGAAGCCTGGTCACTGGATGAAGGTTTCACCTTCTTGAGGAGGCTCCGTTGCAGAAAGGCACTGTGCATGAATGGTCATTGGGCTATCCCAAGAGACTGTATTATATCTGCAGTGATTGGGTTGCATTTTAGGGTGTCTGGTTGCTTATTCCATTCTTACATTGGGAGAGACCTCTGAGATGGGGAAAAGAGTAGGAATCCAGTTTTTATGGTATTCAGATTGAGGTGGTTTTGTGACTGGCAGTTTTAGGTCTCTATTAGAGTGTCATTAAGTTGGGTGATGTCTTCCATAGAGGAAATATTCAGGTACAACTATGTGTCATCTGCATACATATGGTATGCAAGGTTCACTTGTTTTTGGATCTCCATAAGCAGCTCCATATATACATCAGCAGCTTCATATGTAGATTGAAATGTGGAAAGTGTGGGGAAGATGGTGGATTCTTGTGGTAATCCCATTTTGACCAGGGATGCTTTGGACAGTGATCGTCCTAATTTAATTCATTGTTGGTGTTTTCATAAGAGATGAACCATTTCCTGAAATCCTCATTCTGCTTTTAAGTAAATCTAAGAGGACTGACTGTGTGTCTAACACAGAAGACAGGTTGTGTAGGATAGGGAGGTATGAGTCATTCTAGTCCAGGATATTAAGAGCATCAGAATGAAGTTTGCCCAGTATGTTGAACTGTTCAATGTATTAGCATAATTGGTTGTGTATACACTTTTCCAGTGCTTTGCAGGAAAGGGGATGTTTAAAACCAGAGAAAAGTTTTTTAGATTTGTCTTATCTGCTCCATTTTGTTTCAGGGAAGGTGTCATTTGCCCCCTCTTTAGACAGTCTGTGATATTTTCTGGTGGAAATTATGAGTTTATGATTAGTTTATAATTTTTGTTCAGATTGGCGAGACCAGTTTATTTAAACTTTTTAAGATTGTGGAGAGGATTGGATAATTGATATGTGATGTTGATGAGATTGATGCTCTTATCTTTTGGATCTCATCTTCACTGAGGGTTGTGAACTCTATCCATGTGGCTTCATTTTTACTCTCCATGGGCTGAGTGTAGACAAGGACTTTGTCAAAGCTTGTTTTCCCAATGGGTGTGCAGTGCGTCAATGGTCGAGACACATAACATTTTGTTTTCAAAAGCTATTGCTTTTTCAATCTTATTTATTTTATCCTTGAGGAAAGTTGTGAATGATTAGCAGTTTTCTGTGGAGGTTGTTGTGATGACTGTGGGATTGTTGGTCCCGGTTTGTTGCTTGACAATTTTGAAAAGTTTACCTAGCATATTTTTAGCAGTATCTAATTGGGATCTGAAGAAAGATGCCTTGGCATTCTATTTGGTATTTTCCTGTTTCTTAGCTCCACTAGTCTAAGCCTATTCCTTTTCTTGGAATTAACAAAATCATGCATGAAAAATACCACTGGGCAAATCTGTACACTATTGTTGCTGGCTTTATGACACTGAAAATCAGTAGTAACATATGCGTGCTTCTGCTCTAAAACATGTGCTGCACAGTGGATCTATTTGTCCCTATTAACTTTCCTTTAAGACCATGATAAATGATGCCTTCCTTACACCTTAGGCCAGAAAAGTTAAAAGTCATAGGTGGGCTGCAGTGTGTATTTACACTGCCAAAAGAATATGGCAACAGTATAACTCTGCCAAGAGCACCACTGTGCTTTTACTGGGGTGCAGCATAATGCAATTTACTGAGACATGGCATGGAAACATGTGTTACTTGTAAGCCATAGGGTAGGATAATAATAGATTATTATTTGTTTAAAAGTGTGTTCTACTGCTACCTGTGCCTGGTTACTGTAGACTCTCTCTGTTTCAGGCAGCTTCACCTTTTAAAGTGCTGTTTTTTAGCTGTGACAGAAATATCCCTCCTAGTTTGTGGCAAAGACTGCAGAACCCCCCCCCACACACACTTCTTTTTTTAGTAAAAAGACTGCATACACCTCAGTGGCTCACCAGAGTGTCTTTAGACGACTGCTTAATCTGTTTCTGTGATTTAACTTGTGTTTAGAAACTGTCTGCATCACCTGTTTTTGCCTTGAAAAAGCCACATTTCTGAGTGCGCGACAAGCAGTATTTCAGTGTTTTTTACAATCTCCCCCTTACCTGGAAAGTAGACTCTACTAGCTTGGAAGTGTAAATTCAGCATGTCTGTATCCAAGGAGATTCTGAATAGAACACCATCTCCCTCCTCCCTTCCCACAGGGGCTGGGCCTTGCTGATTGGCTCTCTGAGTCCCAGGCAACCTGAGCCCTCTTAAGTTTGGGAAGGAACCCCAAGACACCACCTCCATTTTGTGAGCCCAGCTTTTCCCTGCGCCCTAATACAGCCTAGTGATCAAGGATACATAGGAGACCTAAGTAAGGAGCCCAAGCCTTTTCTGGGAAATATTATTATTTGTTTAAACGTGTTTTCTACTGCTACCGTGCCTGTTTACTGTAGACTCTCCGTGTTTTAAAGTGCTGTTTTTTAGCCATGACTGTTTGACATTTCCCTCCTAGTTTGTGGCAAAAGACTGCATAAAGCTTCCCTTTCTTTTTTAAGTAAACATACACCTCAGTGGCTCACCAGAGTGTCTTTAAGAGACTGCTTAATCTGTTTCTGTGATTTAAATTGTGTTTAGAAACCGTCTGCATCACCTGTTTTTGCCTTGAAAAAGCCACATTTCTGAGTGTGCGACAAGCAGTATTTCAGTGTTTTTTACAAACTCTCCCTTACCTGGAAATTAGACTCTGCTAGCTTGGAAGTGTGGATTCAGCATGTCTGTATCCAAGGAGATTCTGAATGGAACAGCAGCTCCCTCCTCCCTTCCCACAAGGGCTGGGGCTTCAGTTAACTTGGCCCTTATATAGGTTTCTATTTGTTGTTGCATATAATGTTGTGATAGGTTGTTGTGGTTGGTCTTTTTATTGGCTTAGGTACTAGGGTTGAGATTCCTATTGGTTCCTGGGTTTTAGGGTCGGGCTGTGATTGGTACTAGGGTTGAGATTCATATTGGTTCCTGGTTTTAGGGTTGAGGTTGTGATTGGTACTAGGGTTGAGATTCATATTGGTTCCTGGTTTTAGGGTGGGGGTTGTGATTGGTACTGGGGTTGAGATTCATATTGGTTCTTGGTTTTAGGGTTGGGGTTGAGATTGGTACTAGGGTTGAGATTCCCATTGGTTCCTGGTTTTATGTTTGGGTTGTGGTTGGTTGTCAGGATTAGGGGTATTATTGGTGAATAGGGTTGGGTCTCCCGTTGGATGTGAAATTTAGGGTTACAAATCTAATTGGTTAGGGTTAGGACTATGTTCCTATTGGCTAGTAGGGCTATTTAAGCCTAGGCTTCAGGGCGTCTCTGCCAGGGCGTCGAGGCTAAGGGCGGAGAGGACAAGGCAGTTGTCTGTTTGGTCCTTTTCGGGACTCTTACGACCTTGGGCCAGAAATGCTGCCCAATGCCCTATTGACCAGAAAGGACCGTACTCCCTACACTTCATTCAACATGCAAACACATTATCAGCAAAGACATCCAACTCCTGCATCACAAACTGACCTCATACAGATTGCAATGTCCCATCAACCAACACAAAACCCCACATACCACACCTATCTACATATCCACCACAACTACAACAGTAAAACACCTTAATTCTCATAGCAAACACAACTCTGTCCGTTCCCACTAACACAACCTGCCATCACCCACATAACACAAAACCACAATATACATTACTTTCAGCCATCAAGATACACACTCCCTGTGCATACAAACCAACAGCACTAGCCTCTACTGTATTTCCTTCTGCCAGACCCCCTTTTATCATGACAATGCCTAAACCCAGCCTTCCAACACACCAGCTACAAACACCCTTCCCTTCTCTTCACCAATTACACACAACCATTCAATCCTCACACTCCACTCCACCACACATATTACCTCTTCCAGTCATGACAACTAACACAAACTCCCCTTACACACATCCATCCCCTCCTACACACATCATACACTCATCTCCAAAGCACATCAACACCCTCTGTAATACTCTAATACCACTCACCAGCACTAACTCACATACAAATCCTTCACAGAAAACCACAATATCAATATCCCCTCCTATTTTTACACAAAAACAATACAGACCACACACATCAGCACATCAAAATAACACAAACTGTCTTTATACTCCCACCCTCCCAAAAAATACAAATCCTGACCAATCTTTACCCCTACATTCTCATTCTTCATAACAATCTGCCACAAGCATCCCAACACAGCAACATTCATTCACCCGCCTCTCATCCATTGCACAATTTAGAGACTTACATTATGATCCACAAGCTCCTCCACCACCACTAACCCATACTCCTTCCACACTAAAGAGACACAAACAAAATAAACAACATGCCACTCTTAATAACTTCGCATCCCCTTGTCTATTACATAATAAGGCTACCTTACAAAAAAAAGTACTCTCTTCATGTCTCTCTCAGCCACCAAGTCCATCACTGACACACACAGACACAATAAAATGCCTCCAAAGCCTGCTGGAAGAGGAACACTATATTGAAAAACAGGACTATTGCGACTCTCACACAGTTATCACAACATACAACACACCTGCTACAAGCTCAAAATATACTGCTCACCCTTCTCCTAAACAAAACAACACTGCCACTAACACACTTTTTCTAAACTGCCAGCTCATAAATGCTTGATCACTCTAAAAAAACAAGCACCACATCTACGACCTGCTCATGGACACCCAACCTGACTTACTATTCATAACAGAATCATGGCTGGGAGATGGCATGGCTCCAGTGTTGCATGGAGCCGGCCCTCCAGGCTATCAAACCATCATACAAAACTATATAGGCATGAGAGGAGGAGGACTAGCTCTTATATTCAAACAAGCAATAAATGTCAGTAAAACAGACAACTTTCCATACAAGGATGTGAAGCCCTCCTCACCAGATGCCACCCTACTCCAACTTCCCCCTGTAACTTTCTCTTCCTTTGCAGACCTCCACCTAACAACTCAACATTCCCAGACGCTTTTCTAGATACAGTCTCAGACCTTATTACATTATACTCAAACCTATGCATTCATGGGGACCTAAATATTTGGTTTGAAAAACCCAATATTTCCCATTCAAAAGCTAACACCACCTTGAACCTACATCAGATTGTACACAATCCCACACACATCAATAAACACATCCTAGATATCATTTTTGCTAAGCCTGAACTAGTTACCTTTCAAAGCATCACGCCAATCACATGGTCAGACCACCATTTGATAACTTTCCAACATAAAACACCACAAATCAACACACCCCACAACTACTTACATACATGCACCTATCGACCATGGAGCAAACTCAATCTTCATGACTTGAAAATACAACTAACAGCCAACACAGATCTAGAAACAATTAATTCTGTTCCAAAACGTTATGAGTGGCTACAGGAAGCTTTTGATATCATAATACCATGCAGAAAAACTAAACAGGACAAAAGAAAAACAACACTTGGAGAAACACAGAACTTTGAAAGATAAAGCAACAAATCAGAAGGTTGCAGTGGACCTGGCTCAAAACAAACAACATTCAAGAAAAACTGCAGCTACACAAACTTAACAGAATATACAAATCATCAATCAAAAAAGATAAAAAAGGTACTACTCAGATAGAATTCAAAACGATAAATCAGCAATCACAGAATTTTATAAAATTCTCAATGAATTTCGAAAACCTAAGTGCATGGAAGGAAGTAATCCCACTACTCAAGATTTCACAAACAAACTGGCAACTCATTACACAACTAAGGCAGACACATTGGATGCCTATTCAAAACAGAAGAAATCCATCAGCACCAACCCCTTTCCTAAAATCCCCTCTAAGATTAAACCAACCCAGCCTCTACAGTCCTTCAAACAAATATCACAAGGTGAATTTATGGGTTTGGTCAAAGCAAGCAGGCCTTCTGGTTGCCTTTCTGGCTCTTGTCCACCACACATCTGCTGCCACACCTGTAAGAAAAATCATCAATAACTCTTTAACTACAGGACTCTTTCCTGAAGACCTGAAAAAGGCATACATACGTCTATTATTAAAGAAAACAAACCTAAACCTGCAGGACCCCAACAACTATAGACCAATCACAAATGGACCTTTCCTTGGCAAACTGATAAAAAGAGCAGCATTCGCCCAGATGTCACAATTTATTGAAGACATACTTTCAGACTACCAAACTGGATTCTGCCCAGGAAGAGGAACTGAATCGGCACTCATAGCAATCTTGAATGATCTTAAGAATACAGTTCACTGCATTGGAGTTGCTGCACTACTTCTCTTGGACTTCTCAGCTTCCTTTGATACAGTTGACCATGACACCCTAATTTAAAGCCTCCACGAAGCCGGGATAGAATGGACTGCTCTCGACTGGATTATATCCTACCTTCAAAACAGAACTAATATTATCTATTCTTCCCCCTTTTCATCCAAACCATACCTCACAAAAGCAGGGGTCCCCCAAGGATCAATCATCTCACCTTTCCATTTCAACATCTGCATGATATTACCAGAACTGATCAATGCTTTTCAACTCACATGCTATTACTATGCAGATGATACACAAATACCACTTAAATTGGAATGCTCCAAAGACATTGAAAACTCACAAATCTTCAGTTGCCTCAGAGCCGTTGGTCAGTGGATGACTTTAAGCCATCTCAAACTAAATGCCTTCAAAACGGAAAAACTCATATTTGGTGACTGGAAAAAGTTTGACCTACTGTGCGTCTGGCCTGATGATCTCAAACCACCTCCTCAATTATCCAAGGAAGTTAAAAACCATGGAATTACCATTGACTCCAAGTTAACAGTGAATGCACAAGTGGACAAATTAGCACAAACAAGCTTCATCACCTTGAAGACTCTGCAACGCATCTTCTCCCATCTCGGATTTCCACACAAGGTGCAGGCTATTATCTCTCTTGTACTATCCATACTGGATTATGCCAATGGCATCTATCATGGATCATCTCTATCTATTATAAAAAAAACTACAACGTATTCAGAACTCCGCTGCCAGGCTTCTATTACATGTAAAGCCACAAGCCCACATCTCCCCTGCCTTGAGAGCACTAAACTGGTTACCCATTGCCAGAAGATCTACCTTCAAGCTGCTTTGTGTCACCCGCAAAGCTATGCATGGAACAGGGCTGCTTTTTATCAGAAACAAAATAACTAAATACATTCAACAAAGAAACCTCCACTCAAGATGGGCACCCCGACTTAGAACACCACCATACAAGAAAAAGATTATGGACCTCATTATGACATTGTTGGTAAGTCCCGCTTGCCACCATGCTGACTGACTCCAACATACCGCCAGCATGGCAGTTTACCGCTACCCATATTATGACACACACATAGCAATCCGCCACTATACAGCCACACACACAATTCCACCAGCCCAAAGGTCAGTGATAAACTGGCGGTATCCAAACCCAACCGTTACGCCAACAGAAATGCACCCACAGCATTATGACCCACGAATCACCACGGCGGACATTCAATGGCAGTAAACCATTGGCGGTACATACTGCCACGCTCAAAATACACACACACATACAAAACAACACTACATTGGGCAATTCAAACTACACACACCTGACACACATACACACACCACACCCACACCAATATAAAACACACATCCACATTACCCACAACCCTTTACAACTAGAAAGAATTGCCACCAGAGAGCGAGAGACACCAAGAGCACCCACAGAACCAGAGCCGCAGAACACCATCGCCCATAAACCATCCAAGTACCTTACAGCACACACCCCAACACATCACCCCACACACCCTCACACACACCACACACACACTACACTCATGGCACCAAAAAAAACACCCCAGATTCTCTGAGGAGGAGCTAAGGGTCATGGTGGAGGAAATCGTCCACGTAGAGCCAGAGATATTCGGATCACAGGTGTAGCAGACATCCATTGCTAGGAAGATGGAGCTATGGCGGAGGATCGTGGATGGGGTCAACGCCGTGGTACAGCACCCCAGAACAAGGGATGACATCAGGAAGAGGTGGAACGACCTACGGGGAAGGTGCGTTCCGTGGTAGAAACACACCAGATAGCAGTATAGAGGACTGGCAGTGGACCCCCACCTCCTACCCCACAACTAACAACATGAGAGGAGCAAGTCTTGGCAATACTACACCCTGAGGGCCTGGCAGGAGTAGCAGGAGGACTGGACTCTGGTAAGTCAACTCTTTACTACTTTCATCCCCCTTACCTGCATGCCATCACATACCCCCACCCCTACCCTCACCCCATCACTCCACCACCTCACATACACCCCACCATCACAACCCACCCATCCCAATACCAAGACCTGCATGCACCACCAATGTATGGACATCACTCACAGCCCTGCATGGACACCCATCACTAAAGCATGCACATTACGGAGAATCACCTAGCCCACAAAATCTCTACTCACACAATGCAAAGCTGACAGGCCTATCACAGCCATAGAGGGCAACACACCCATGCACAAGATGTCACACGCAGAAACAATAACACTGCATTTACATCCCCACAGGTCCCCCACACAATGTCTCCATGAAGGAGGTGCTAGCAACATCCAGTTCCCCCGCAGAAGAGGCCCACAGTGATGACAGCCACTCTGGACACCTGGATCTGGATAACTAACCTCAGAGATCTCCGGACAGTCGGTTACCCAGGCACAGTCCCATACAATCACAGAGCCTCCCCCCTAAGGAAACACCGCCACAGCACCCACGCAGCAGGCCCATACCTCGGTCCCCAGGACACGTAAATTACAGTGTGTCCACCACTATAGGGACCCCAGGGCACACCACAAACACAGGACGATCAGGGACCTGGGGTCAGTGGCAGTGGGCACACAGTTCAGGGGACAGAGGCACAGGACAAAAGGAAAGCTAGGAGCACTGCTGTGCGACAGAGGGAGGACAGGCCCAGGGAACTGACTCTCCAAAAGGCACTCACCAACATCCTGGGAGCATACCAACATTCCCAGGAGATGATGGGCCAGATACTGGACAAGTTGCAGGAGACCCAGCGGCTGCAGGAGGGACAGTGCCTGGGGAGCAGGGAGGGCCTGAAGGACATCCACACCACCCTGGTCACCATTGGAGGGGTGCTGGCAGACATGACCAACACCATGAGGGAGGCAGTGGCACACCACCGGCCCCCTGACACTAGCCACACTGATGAACAGCCCTCCACCTCCGCTGCCGCTAGTGGACAGGAGGCCCCGCACAGGAACAACAGGCCACCAGCACCTCTCCCCCTGCTGAAGGAGAACTGCCCTGCAAATGGTCCCTGCGATCCAGGCAGAAGCCAGAGAACATAGCCAAGACCCCGGCCAGGAAATAAGACTCTCCTGATTGTCACTCTTGTGTCCCAATCTGTCACCCTGTCAACCTTGAACTGCCATTGCTCCCCTTCCTACGCCCCCTTGAACAATGCACCTGTGATACAAATAGGCTGGACTCTATCCTGGACTTTCCTACCCCCTCTACTTCTTAGCAGTTAAATAAACACCATTTAAAAAAATACAGGTATGGAGTCTGTCAAATGGTTGAACAAAGTATTAGTTTAACAAGCTTTAAACACTGCAATACAACTGTACTGGAACAAATACATAGGAATGACCTGTAGTAGGCTGCAGTCAACACACCAGGTGCCAGAGTGGTGCACAGATAGCTGAAAATAGAGATGCCAAAGGATACAGTAAGTGGCCATAGAATTGGGAGAATCTGCCTGCCATGTACGATGTCAAACACAAAACTGTCAGTGTAAAGTGAAGTTACAGTGTCTTAGCTATGTGTCACTGAAAGTACTGTTGTATAATTGCTGTTCTGTTGTCCTCATTTTCATCCTCTGCCTCCTCATCTTCACTGTCCACAGGGTCCACTGCTGCCACACCCCCATCTCCAGCCTCATCCTCCTGCAGAAAAGGCACCTGGCATCTCAAGGCAAGGTTATGCAACATGCAGCATGCCACGATTATCTGCCAGACCTTCTTGGGTGAGTAGTACAGGGATCCACCAGTTAGATGGAGACAACGAAACCTGGCCTTCAGGAGGCCAAATGTCCTTTCTATTATTCTTCTTGTTCGCCCATGTGCCTCATTGTAACGTTCCTCTGCCCTTGTCCTGGGATTCCTCACAGGGGTCAGTAGCCATGAGAGGCTGGGGTAACCAGAGTCACCTGCAAATATCCAGGGATACCTGTTAGCAACACACTAACCCTTATGACCAACACTATACCCATACACCAACATACACTGGGTGGGAACCAGGGCTCACCTATTAGCCACACCCAATGCCTCTGGAGTTGAGCCATCACATATGGGATGCTGGTTTTCCTCAGGATAAAGGCATCAAGCACAGACTCAGGATAATTTGCACTGACGTGGAAGATGTACTGGTCCACCAGGCACAGGTGATGTACACCAGTGGTGACGGTACGCACTGCCGCGGATGTGACTGCCATTTTCTATCTGTTCACTCACTTGCTACCTGGCCTTCAGCAGGAGAAGACCTACACTGCAAGTGCTGCTGTGACCTGTGTCTGGAACCGAACATGGCTCGTGTCACTGGGGAAAGAGCCCCTGCCTTCACCGCTGCGGAGTGGTAGACACCGGTGGACACCGGTGGATGGGGTCCTACCCTAGTACAGAATGCTGTGTGGGCCTCGAGACCAACTGGTGAGTACACTGTGAGCACGATGCACGGGGCATGAATGCATGGAGTGCTGTGTGTGTGTGTGTGTGTGAGGGCCTCGTGTAGGGGGATCAGTGGAAGGGTTCTGAGCAGCGTGATGCATGTATGGTGGGCAATGTCTATGCGTAAGGGGATGGGAGGGCTATGGTGGGCCATGAGTGTAACAGACGAGACGGTCTGACTGATACCTTTTTCTATGTTCATTTTTCTGCAGGTCAGCGCCCATCAGAAAAAGGGTATATGGCGTGCCATCACCAAGGACATGCGGACCGTGGGGCTCTGTGGCAGGCGGAGCACCCACTGTTGCAAACGGTGGAAGGATCTGAGATGCTGGGCAAGGAAGACAGTGGAGACCCAGCTGGGGATGGCCTCTCAATGAGGAAGGGGTGTCCGTCGAACCCTGACCCCCCCGATGGCCTGCAAACTGGCGGTGGCCTATCCGGAGCTGGATGGGCACTTGAGGGCATCACAGCAGCCACAAGCGGGTGAGTACAGTTTCCCTATATACTTCTTGCGCATGGTGGGGTGGTCTCCGGGTGGGGGATGTGGGCCTGTGCGGGTTGAAGGGTGATACCCTGAAACCGGTCCCAGGATGCTTGTTTCTGGTCCAGGGAAGACCTGGCCTGGCAATTCGGGCTGGACTTTTCCCATGGGGAACAGGTTCAAGACTGATTTGCATATGGCTGGGTCCAAACTGGAATGGCATGGCAAGCAAAAAAAAACTGATGGATTAAACCCAGATCTGTGACTGGGGTTGAATGTTTGATTTGCTCTGCATTCTGTCCATCATCTGTTGTTTTTGCATTTGTCACCCCAAGTGGGAGGGGTATGCCCAGACGTGGGTCCAGTGCTTGCTATGCCACCAGATTCAAGCTAGCCTGGCTGATGAAGGGTGATACACTGAAACCGGTCCCAGGATGCTTGTTTCTGGTCCAGGGAAGACCTGGCCTGGCGGTTCGGGCTGGACTGGTCCCATGGGGAACAGCGTCAAGACTGATTTGTATATGGCTGGGTCCAAACTGGATGTTTGATTAGCTCTGCATTCTGTCCATCATCTGTTGTTTTTGCAGGTGTCCCTAGGCCAGGCCACACATTGCAGGTTAGGTCCCATGCTGGGCAGGGACTGATGAACACTACCTCCTACCAAGCTAGTAGGCATCCCCTACTGGGCAAGGGTCTGTGGGTGCCAGATATGCTGCTATTGGCGTTAGGCATTCCTGTCCATGGCCTGGTGAATAGCACTGTGACTGGCAGTGCATTGCCTAGTGCGTAGGGCTGTTCCCTGTGTGTGTGTCGTGTACACCAACGGTGGTGTTTTCGGTGCCATTGACCAAACGTATCCTTTGTCTCTTCCCCTCCCTTTTTGTTTTGTCACCATGTCCTTATGTGCATTAGCATCATCTGGTGAAGGAGCAGAGGCACCGGCGACTGAGGGAGCTGCATCCCACAGGGCCCATGAGGCTGCATTCACCGACGGTGAGGGCACCAGTGGGACGGAGGGCGACGGGAGCACCACGGCAGAGACAGGAGGGGACAGTTCTGACAGTGACACCTCCTCCGATGGAAGCTCCCTGGTGGTGGCGGACACCTTTGTGCCTACCCCAACTACAGGTACAGCCACCACCTCCCGTACCAGCACCGCCCTCCCAGCAGACCCTCAGAGAGTTTTCCATGCCCGCTCACTCAGGAGGGTTGGCATCTCCTTCGCCCCAGCCACCTCAGGCCCTGCCCCAGTTAGCCCTGCTTCCCTGAGTGAGGAGACTATTGACCTCCTGTGATTCATCTCTGTTGGGCAGTCAACAATAGTGAATGCCATCCAGGGGCTGGCAGGCCATTTGCAACAAACAAATGCATTTCTGGAGGGCATTCACTCTGGCATGGCGGCCCAACAGAGGTCAATCCAGGCTCTGGCCTCCTCCCTGTTGGCAGCCATTGTCCCTGTTTCTAGCCTCCCCCCTCCAACTTCCTCTACCCAGTCCCATTCCCCTCAACCCCAACCTATCCCAAGCACACAGGCAGACCAGTATTCACACAAGACAACACTCAAGAGTGGACATGGCAAACACAAGCACCACACATCATCCCACAGGCACTCACACAAACACCATCCAAATGCAGACATACCAACATCAACTGCCTCCACTGTGTCCCCCTCCTCCTTGTCCTTCACCTCCCTCCCAGTAGTGTCTCCACTCACACCTGCAGGCACTACATCCATTACCACCATCACCAGCACACCTATCAGTACACACCCCTCACTGGCAGTCACCACCTCCACATCCATGCACACGTCCCCTATGTCCTCTCCCACTGTGTCTGTGCCCCCTCCTCCCAAAGTACACAAACGCAAGCACTCAGACACCCAACGGCCATCCACCTCACAACAGCATCCAGCCCATCCACCTGCACCCAAAATCAGCAGACACCTCCTACAACCACTCCCTCTTCCTCCACTCCCACTCCTTTTCCTTTCCACCATTAACCTCTCCCCTACCCCTGCCCCCCATCCTTCATGTCGGGCCAGGGTGGTCAGAACCCAGGCGAGCACCTCTGCCAACCAGTCCACGGCCACAGTAGTGTCGACAGCTACTGCAGGTGGGAGAGGCTCCAGGGAACAAGCCATCAGCACTGAAAGTGTGCCTGCACCAGCTGCCAAAGGGAAGGCCAAGGAGGCACCACCAGCTGCCAAGTGGAAGGGCAAGGAGGCACATCTAGCTGTCAAGGGGAAGGGCAAGGAGGCACCACCAGCTGCCAAAGGGAAGGGCAAGGAGGCACCACCAGCTGCCAAAGGGAAGGGCAAGGGGCTTGCACCAGCAGGCAGGAAGGACAGGAGGCCAGGG